>NW_026844361.1:15314738-24414750 GCF_029955315.1 Cylas formicarius | reverse complement strand
TCAAAACTAACCAAAACTAACCAAAACTAACCAAAACTAACCAAAACTAACCAAAACTAACCAAAACTAACCAAAACTAACCAAAACTAACCAAAACTAACCAAAACTAACCAAAACTAACCAAAACTAACCAAAACTAACCAAAACTAACCAAAACTAACCAAAACTAACCAAAACTAACCAAAACTAACCAAAACTAACCAAAACTAACCAAAACTAACCAAAACTAACCAAAACTAACCAAAACTAACCAAAACTAACCAAAACTAACCAAAACTAACCAAAACTAACCAAAACTAACCAAAACTAACCAAAACTAACCAAAACTAACCAAAACTAACCAAAACTAACCAAAACTAACCAAAACTAACCAAAACTAACCAAAACTAACCAAAACTAACCAAAACTAACCAAAACTAACCAAAACTAACCAAAACTAACCAAAACTAACCAAAACTAACCAAAACTAACCAAAACTAACCAAAACTAACCAAAACTAACCAAAACTAACCAAAACTAACCAAAACTAACCAAAACTAACCAAAACTAACCAAAACTAACCAAAACTAACCAAAACTAACCAAAACTAACCAAAACTAACCAAAACTAACCAAAACTAACCAAAACTAACCAAAACTAACCAAAACTAACCAAAACTAACCAAAACTAACCAAAACTAACCAAAACTAACCAAAACTAACCAAAACTAACCAAAACTAACCAAAACTAACCAAAACTAACCAAAACTAACCAAAACTAACCAAAACTAACCAAAACTAACCAAAACTAACCAAAACTAACCAAAACTAACCAAAACTAACCAAAACTAACCAAAACTAACCAAAACTAACCAAAACTAACCAAAACTAACCAAAACTAACCAAAACTAACCAAAACTAACCAAAACTAACCAAAACTAACCAAAACTAACCAAAACTAACCAAAACTAACCAAAACTAACCAAAACTAACCAAAACTAACCAAAACTAACCAAAACTAACCAAAACTAACCAAAACTAACCAAAACTAACCAAAACTAACCAAAACTAACCAAAACTAACCAAAACTAACCAAAACTAACCAAAACTAACCAAAACTAACCAAAACTAACCAAAACTAACCAAAACTAACCAAAACTAACCAAAACTAACCAAAACTAACCAAAACTAACCAAAACTAACCAAAACTAACCAAAACTAACCAAAACTAACCAAAACTAACCAAAACTAACCAAAACTAACCAAAACTAACCAAAACTAACCAAAACTAACCAAAACTAACCAAAACTAACCAAAACTAACCAAAACTAACCAAAACTAACCAAAACTAACCAAAACTAACCAAAACTAACCAAAACTAACCAAAACTAACCAAAACTAACCAAAACTAACCAAAACTAACCAAAACTAACCAAAACTAACCAAAACTAACCAAAACTAACCAAAACTAACCAAAACTAACCAAAACTAACCAAAACTAACCAAAACTAACCAAAACTAACCAAAACTAACCAAAACTAACCAAAACTAACCAAAACTAACCAAAACTAACCAAAACTAACCAAAACTAACCAAAACTAACCAAAACTAACCAAAACTAACCAAAACTAACCAAAACTAACCAAAACTAACCAAAACTAACCAAAACTAACCAAAACTAACCAAAACTAACCAAAACTAACCAAAACTAACCAAAACTAACCAAAACTAACCAAAACTAACCAAAACTAACCAAAACTAACCAAAACTAACCAAAACTAACCAAAACTAACCAAAACTAACCAAAACTAACCAAAACTAACCAAAACTAACCAAAACTAACCAAAACTAACCAAAACTAACCAAAACTAACCAAAACTAACCAAAACTAACCAAAACTAACCAAAACTAACCAAAACTAACCAAAACTAACCAAAACTAACCAAAACTAACCAAAACTAACCAAAACTAACCAAAACTAACCAAAACTAACCAAAACTAACCAAAACTAACCAAAACTAACCAAAACTAACCAAAACTAACCAAAACTAACCAAAACTAACCAAAACTAACCAAAACTAACCAAAACTAACCAAAACTAACCAAAACTAACCAAAACTAACCAAAACTAACCAAAACTAACCAAAACTAACCAAAACTAACCAAAACTAACCAAAACTAACCAAAACTAACCAAAACTAACCAAAACTAACCAAAACTAACCAAAACTAACCAAAACTAACCAAAACTAACCAAAACTAACCAAAACTAACCAAAACTAACCAAAACTAACCAAAACTAACCAAAACTAACCAAAACTAACCAAAACTAACCAAAACTAACCAAAACTAACCAAAACTAACCAAAACTAACCAAAACTAACCAAAACTAACCAAAACTAACCAAAACTAACCAAAACTAACCAAAACTAACCAAAACTAACCAAAACTAACCAAAACTAACCAAAACTAACCAAAACTAACCAAAACTAACCAAAACTAACCAAAACTAACCAAAACTAACCAAAACTAACCAAAACTAACCAAAACTAACCAAAACTAACCAAAACTAACCAAAACTAACCAAAACTAACCAAAACTAACCAAAACTAACCAAAACTAACCAAAACTAACCAAAACTAACCAAAACTAACCAAAACTAACCAAAACTAACCAAAACTAACCAAAACTAACCAAAACTAACCAAAACTAACCAAAACTAACCAAAACTAACCAAAACTAACCAAAACTAACCAAAACTAACCAAAACTAACCAAAACTAACCAAAACTAACCAAAACTAACCAAAACTAACCAAAACTAACCAAAACTAACCAAAACTAACCAAAACTAACCAAAACTAACCAAAACTAACCAAAACTAACCAAAACTAACCAAAACTAACCAAAACTAACCAAAACTAACCAAAACTAACCAAAACTAACCAAAACTAACCAAAACTAACCAAAACTAACCAAAACTAACCAAAACTAACCAAAACTAACCAAAACTAACCAAAACTAACCAAAACTAACCAAAACTAACCAAAACTAACCAAAACTAACCAAAACTAACCAAAACTAACCAAAACTAACCAAAACTAACCAAAACTAACCAAAACTAACCAAAACTAACCAAAACTAACCAAAACTAACCAAAACTAACCAAAACTAACCAAAACTAACCAAAACTAACCAAAACTAACCAAAACTAACCAAAACTAACCAAAACTAACCAAAACTAACCAAAACTAACCAAAACTAACCAAAACTAACCAAAACTAACCAAAACTAACCAAAACTAACCAAAACTAACCAAAACTAACCAAAACTAACCAAAACTAACCAAAACTAACCAAAACTAACCAAAACTAACCAAAACTAACCAAAACTAACCAAAACTAACCAAAACTAACCAAAACTAACCAAAACTAACAAACCGCAATCCAATTTTTTTTTTTAGTATTTTTATAGCGGGGGAAAATCTTCAAAAGACTCCGGCCAAAATGGTCACCGAGAGTGCCCGATTCGGTCCCATCACGGGTTCCGCCTACGGACTAAAAACCCTCGCTGTTTCCCTAAACTTTCCAACAACCAAATCGAACCTCAAAATCTTCCAAGTTGAGCATCCAAATTGAATCCCTCTTATTTTCCATGTTCCAAAGTCACCAACTGAGACACACGATTCAGCGACGTTTAACGCGCCTACGGCACATCGCTTCGACTCGTTTACGCTCTGAAAACTAAAAGAAAATACATGAAAAAGGCGAACGCAAAAGGAAAAAGTTCTCCAATTACGTTCGCCATTTTTCCTTCCGTCGATCGAAGCGTCTTGTTTGAGCGACAAGACATCCTAAGCTCGACAGATCGCACTCATCTCCCATAGGATACAACGAAATAGCGGACAACTACAACGGCTCGTGCCGGCAACGTGCCGAACGTGTCACGCAATAGAAGCAGATCCTCGGCTATTTTCCTAAGGCACGAACAATCGCTGCGTCGAAGACTTTGAAGACGGGCTCCGAGTAAAAGCTCGGGCCGTCAGCTTGACTCGAAAGCGATCTAACAATTAGGAAAAAGTTGCCTCTCCGTGGAGATGTCAATTCACACATCTATGTGATAAAGTTCTAAGCCATCACCCATCTGTCGGATACCTGAAGGTGCAGACAACCGAAACGGCACGTGCCGGCAACGCGCCGAACGGTGTCTCGCAACCGACGTTGATCCTCGGCCATTTTCCTGACGCTCGAGCAATCGGTACGACGAAGACAATACAGACGGGCTCCGAGTTACATTTCGGACCGTCAGCTTGACTCGAAGGCGATCTAACGATCAGGAAAAAGTTGCCTCTCTGTGGAGATGACTATTTACACATCGATGTGATAAAGTTCTAAGCCATCACCCATCTGTCGGATACCTGAAGGTGCAGACAACCGAAACGGCACGTGCCGGCAACGCGCCGAACGGTGTCTCGCAACCGACGTTGATCCTCGGCCATTTTCCTGACGCTCGAGCAATCGGTACGACGAAGACAATACAGACGGGCTCCGAGTTACATTTCGGACCGTCAGCTTGACTCGAAGGCGATCTAACGATCAGGAAAAAGTTGCCTCTCTGTGGAGATGACTATTTACACATCGATGTGATAAAGTTCTAAGCCATCACCCATCAGTCGGATACCTGAAGGTGCGGACAACCGAAACGGCACGTGCCGGCAACGCGCCGAACGGTGTCTCGCAACCGACGTTGATCCTCGGCCATTTTCCTGACGCTCGAGCAATCGGTACGACGAAGACAATACAGACGGGCTCCGAGTGACATTTCGGACCGTCAGCTTGACTCGAAGGCGATCTAACGATCAGGAAAAAGTTGCCTCTCTGTGGAGATGACTATTTACACATCGATGTGATAAAGTTCTAAGCCATCACCCATCAGTCGGATACCTGAAGGTGCGGACAACCGGAAGGGCACGTGCCGGCAACGTGCCCGACGGTTTCTCGCAACCGACATTGATCCTCGGCCATTTTCCTTGCTCGAACAACCGATGCGTCGAAGACTTTAAAGACGGGCTCCGAGTTAAAGTTCGGAACGTCAGCTTGACTCGAAGGCGATCTAACGATCAGAAAAAAGTTGCCTCTCTGTGGAGATGACTATTTACACATCGATGTGATAAAGTTCTAAGCCATCACCCATCTGTCGGATACCTGAAGGTGCGGACAGCCGGAAGGGCACGTGCCGGCAACGTGCCCGACGGTGTCTCGCAACCGACGTCAATCCTCGGCCATTTTCCTTCCTCGAGCAACCGCTGCGTCGAAGACTTTAAAGACGGGCTCCGAGTTTAAGCTCGGACCGTCAGCTTGACTCGAAGGAAAAAGTTGCCTCTCGATGGAGATGTCTATTTACACCACGCAAGTGCGAACAATCGAAACGACGCGTGCATGCAGCGTGCCGACCAATGTCTCGCGACCAACGTCGATCGGCGAAAATTTTCCTAACATTCGCTCCGTCAAAGACCATACAGACGAGCTCCGAGTTAAAGGTCGGATCGTCAACTTGAATCGACGGCGATCTATAGATCAGAAAAATTTTCCTTTGGCAGGTAGAAGTGAGTCTACACACGCGACACGGCAGTCGCGCTCGAGACCATCTCACCTATTATAGGTAACGGACCATTCCTTAGTCCTCCGAACGTTTCATGTAAAACCCGCGTAATAACGGCAGCCGCTAGCGTCATAGAAGTCGGAAATTGGGGTGAAGCTTTCGATTTGATTCTCGCGAGTGCTCGTGCGACAACTCACACAAACACTCGTACGAGCACTCGCACGAGTACTGGCACGACCACTCGCACGCCTACTCGCACGACAACTCGCACGAGCATTCGCACGCGCTCTTGCACGCCTACTCGCACGACCACTCGCACGCCTACTCGTACGCGCACTCTCACGCGCGTACGGCTAGTGCGGTACGTTAGGTTATAGCGCTTTTCGAAACAAATAACAAGAACACTACTGTTTATTTCAATTGATAGTTTTGGTTTATTTTGGTTAGTTGGCACCGACGGTCAGCTAACAAAACCAACAAATAAAAAAAACTTTCAAAAATATTTATAATTTACCGGAATCAAAGCGAAAGCTTCACTCGAATTTCAGATTTCTACGACGTTGGCGGCCGCCGTTATTAGGCGGGTTTTACATAAACCGTTCGGAAGACTAAGGAATGGTCCGTTACCTATAATAGGTGAGATGGTCTCGAGCGCGACCGCCGCGTCGTGCGTATAGACACTTCTCCCTTCGCAGAGCAAAATGCTTTTTCGATCGTTAGATCGCCTTCGAGTCGACCGTTTGGCGCGATTAATTGGCTCGCTTAACATTTTCGTATCCTTGGTTCCATTTTTGAAGAAAAATTGGTTTCCATAGTCGGTACGAGAAAGTAGACCGTTTTTCGTTTGCCGGCGGCCCGCTTCGTGGCAGCGATTGCTCGAGCGTTCGGAATCATTTTAAGGCTCCGCACCTTATACAGCTAGATCGCGAACTTAGCGGGTGTTTGAAAGTAAGATTTGGCACTTCGCGGTTTAAAAGCGATCGCCCGATAATTTTTCTTTTGAAAAATTTGCGATAACCCTCCTCTCACCGAGCGAGTTTATATATAAATCCGGAACGTTTCTTTCGAGAAATCTAGTGTCGCTTACAATCTAGCGAAGAGTGATCGAGAGAATGTCCGAAAATTTCCGTCGATCGACGTTTGTTGCGAGTCACATCGATTCGACGCGCCGTATATTAAAGCTTATGCACGCGCCGGATTGTTTAATAACGAATGAATAATATATATGGGTTCTATTTAAAAATATTTAACGCGTTTGCCCGATCGTCGTCATGAGTGGCGGCGGCGGCGCGCGTGATATTAAGAACAGCTGGTTGATCCTGACTGTAGTCATATGCTTGTCTCAAAGGTTGCATGTTTTCAGTATAAGCCGAATTAAAGTGAAACCGCGAGAGGCTCATTAAATCAGTTATGGTTTCTTAGATTGTACCCACAATTACTTGGATAAATGTAGTAATTCTAGAACTAATACATGCAGCAGATGTCTTACCGGTAACGAAAGCCAGCCAGCCAGCCAGCTATCCGCCGAAGCTGACTCGGCGGGACGCTCCCGGGAAACCAAAGCTTTTGGGTTCCGGGGGAAGTATGGTTGCCAAGCTGAAACTTAAAGGACTCGATGGAGGGGCAACACCAGGAGTGGAGCCTGCAGCAAATTTGATTCGAAAAGGGAAACATCGCTGGTCCCGGACTCCGGAGGGATGGACAGATTAAGAGCTTAATCTTAATTCGGTGGGTGGTGGTGCATGGCCGTTTTTAATTAATCTAGCGATTAATTTCTATAACGAAGGAGACTCTAGCCTGCTAATTTTTACCGTCTGCGGGCAAATAATTCTTAGAGCGACAAAGCGGCTTTTGGCCGCACGAGATTGAGCAACAACAGGTCTGTGATTCCTTTGGATGTTCTGGACCGCATGTGCAAGAGCAATTCCGAGTAAGCGCGAGTAATAAGCTCGCGTTGATTACGTCCCTGCCCTTTGTACACACCGCCCGTCGTTACCACCGATTGAATGATTTATCTAGGTCTTCGGACCGAACCGCCGATACGTTCCGACGTCGTCGATGTGTTCAGAAAGTTGACCGTACTTAATCATTTAGAGGAGGAAGTAAATGTCACAAGGTTCCCTCATGTAGGTGAACTTGCATTAGGACCGTTGTAGTGTTAAAAAAATAACTAATAACTTGTACTTTGTACTCGCTGAGTCGATAATTTTTCGGACCGATCTATAAATCGGTCACGATTAAATTCGACCCGACGCGGACGTTTATACGTACGAAGTCAGTGAAAGCGAAGACATTTCGGGTACCTGGACGAGCTAAAAGCGCGAGACCTAGTTTTGCGCTTACCGTCGGCAAGGTGTGAAGGATTTTCGCCCGAGAACGTATATATATATATATATATATACGTCAAAAGTTAGGCGCGGGTCGTCTGGAAATAAAAATTTTTTCGGACAGACCGGCCCTAAAAATTAAAAGTTTGACGTCGAAGACCACTCTGCTCTTCGGTAGAAATACAAGTTGAAAAAAGGGCGCAGGTCGTCCGTACACGAAACTTCGTTCGGATAGACCGGCTCTGGTCAGATAAATTCTAAGTCGAAAGCTAATGGGAGGGAGCTCTTCCCTAATAAAGCTATATAATACGAGAGAAACCGCACTCTCTAAGCCAAAAAAGGCTTAAAATAATGTGCGCCGGTGGTCGCACCATTCCTAGTGGATTCTTGTCAGTGTGACGAGACCCCTGTTGCAGGGAAAAAAGACACAAAGGTACATGGCGAACGTAAAAGGAAAACTTTTGCGTTCGCCCTTTTTTTTTAAAACAGTTTTTTTGAGACCTTACTTACTTAGTACTCATCCCATTGGTGTCCCTTTGTTCCGATAATAATCCTGCCCTTAGTACTAAAAGATCCGCATTTCGAAGACAGACAAAATTTATGGTAAACGTAAAAGGAAAACTTTTGCGTTCGCCCTTTTTTCAGTTTTCTTGAGACCTTATTTGATACACTGTACTTAAGGTGACTTATCCTATTGTGCGGCTAAAATTTGTAAAACAATTACCTTTATTAAATGAAATTAAAATTCCTCGATAAATATTAACAAATTCACAAAATATCATACATAAAATTGTTTGGTTTTAGCGACGCATCAGAGAAAGCGTACGGCGCATGCGTTTATTTAGGGTCTATTGGTAATGACGAAAAAATCGAAATAAAATTACTAACTGCGAAATCAAAAGTTTGTCCTATCAAAAAACCTACCATACCGCGTCTTGAATTATTAGCCGCACATCTACTCGCAAAATTAGTACATGTCGTAAGGAATATGCTTGATATTAATATTTCAGAAACCATTTTATTCACCGATTCAACTATTGTTTTATCATGGATAAAGTTAGATCCCAGTCAAGTCAAGGCATTCGTCGCAAACAGAGTTATAAAAATTACCGAACTAACTAATTTAAACAACTGGAATTACGTAAAAAGTGAAAACAACCCTGCGGATGTTATATCTCAATGTATCGACCCAAAACATTTACAAAATTGTAACATTTGGTGGATAGGTCCATCCTTTCTTAAAGACAACAGTTACACAAATTTAAATATTATACCTGATCATGTAGGAACTCTACCAGAAATTAAAAAGATGTATATAACAATGGCATCAACTCAAAATCACGACTTTTCAATTTTATATAAATTTTCTACGTTTACAAAATTGCAAAATGTTATAGGTTATATTTGCAGATTTAAAAAATTGTACGTTGCGAAAAATTCCTAACAAATTAAAAAATTTAAGAGTAAAACAATTGAAAGAATCTTTAATAATTTTATTGAGACTAGAGCAGTTGCAAGATTTTAACCGGGAAATATTTGACCTTCAGCAAAAAAAGGTGATACACAAAAATAGCAAACTGGCAAATTTAAATCCTTTCCTCGACTCAAATGATTTAATTAGAGTTGGCGGACGTTTATCAAATTCACAGCATAATTATGATCAAACATCCAGTAATCCTCCAATATAAAAACAAATTAACTGATCTTTTACTGTCCCATGAACATTTAAATAATTTTCACGCGGGAACTCAAAATTTATTATCTGTAGTGCGTTTAAAACATTGTCCTGTAAACGGAAAAAATGCGATAAAAAGGGTTGTACGATCTTGCGTACGCTGCTTTAGAGTAAAACTTTCAACGCTCTGAACAGGTCTTTTACAATATCGGCAAATACCAATCCCTTTCTTATCCGTGTTATTGGTAATCTTAGTTTTAAATTTACAATCGCTAGAAAAGTGCCCCAATTGGCCACAAGAATAACAATTTGCCTGCGTCATTTTTTTTGTGTGATAATACATTATTTTTCTAATGGACGCTGTTGTCTAAAATTTTAATGCAATTTTAATTTTTTCATACTTTTTATCCTTATAACTACTTAGGTAACTTTTATATTTTGATTCTTGGGTATGCTAGGTAGCTGGTTAATTTTTTGCATAATCCAAAGTGTTTTAATTGGCAACCATCTCCTCAGATATTGATAAATCACATTGCTTATTGAATAAATTTAAAAATCATCGATAATTTTAGCTGTGAGAACGATTGGGCACACGTTATTATTAACCTTTCATGATTCGTGATAATCGCCATATGCAATTTTCCTAGTAAAAGGTACCTAAATACAATTTTACCATGACCGCAATGATTTATTTAAAATAATTGACAACTTTTAAACAAACACATTTATGATAGGTTTGGCAACTGAATCTTTTAAGCTGAGTCAATGTAAATATTATCAGACATATTTTAAAAACATTTTAATTTAAACAAATCGTAATTATTCTCTATCGAGGAAAATTCTTTCTCCACGGAAACGCTTTGCCGGCCTCCCTCCCGCTCTGCCCCGAAAGAGCCACGAACGCATACGATTTGGATTTTTACCGTTAGTGCCTTTTTTTCAATTCCACTCCAGCTAGAGGGTTACTTTTTATCGTTAGTGCCTTTTTGGCAAATTCACCACTGGTAAAAAAAAGGAGATTCGTAGAAAAAAGAAATTTCATAGTGCCCTTTCGTCACTACGGGGAAGGGGGTGCGGGGCGAGAAATAAATGTGACGTATTTTTGAGAGCCGAAATTTGATCGGCATCGCGGTTGGAATTCGAACTTCGAATCTTCGAGTACGCGCCGCCGCCGCGCTGTTGCTATAGACTAACTCGGCCGACATGGGATCGCGTCGTTTATACGTCGTGATTCATTTCGCCCGCGCGCTACGTTAGTCTATCTTAGCCTTGCCTAGCCGACGACTGCTCGTCCCGTAAAATATAATTAAATTAAATAAATGCGCATCTATAAAATTTATGATTTATTTACAACATTTAAAAACTTTTGACGTTTTAAAAAAAATCTTATCAATATGAAACAAGAACTGGTTTTAATTCGAAGTTCTGAGGATCAAAATGCCGTGATATCTTCGAAAGAAAATGAAAAACCCAAAATAGAATTATTCAAAGCGATATGGCGATTACCACACATTCAAGTAGCCGATATAGAAAAAGTGCGACTCTTGAAGTACGTCGAGAAAAGGAGCGAACTGGAAATGGCGTTTAGAAGTTAAATGTACGAGCAATTTCAATAATCTTTCTATAATGAAAATACGGGTGAACCGTGTTTAACATTTCAAAATTTTTTAAAATTGGCACCATTTATCGTAATAGATTGTAGTGGACAAATCGAAAGTTTAAAATCAAGTTCCGTGGATATTCGATTGAAATTTGAAACTTCACAGAACATTCCAGAAAATACGACGGCTTATTGCCTTATCATAGACGATCCTTTAATAACATACAACCCATTTTCTAGTAGTATTAGAGTTGTTTAATAACGTGTAAATTATTTTTTTTAAAACTATTTTTATACTTTTTTAAATAAAATATTTTAATGTCCCATTATATTTTAATTCATATTAAAAATACATTGTCATTTGAAATTTTATTCTTGGTGAGATTGAACGAATTCAAAACAAAAATATGTTTCAAGCAAAATTAATCCCTGATTGGGCTTTCGCTATAAATTGTATAAATTTAGTGGTTCATATTGTAACCGAAGCGAACCCAACAACCAGCAACAATGTTCCTAAATGGGATAGTCTTTTATATATAGAATCACACTTTTCGCACGAGGAACATGCGACCTTGTAGCGAAACAAATTATGACCGGCAGCGGTTTCTATATTTCTATTTTTCTATTAGCGATTGCTTTTGGTGATTGCTTATCGTCGCCGCCGCGAAATAAACGAGTAGTCGTCGGCTAGGCTCGGCTAGGCTCGACTAACGAGGAAAACGAGATGGTAGCAAAAGATCGAATGTTAAAATGATTGAAAATCCCGAACGCCGTTCGGTTCTGGAGGGGGGTGTTTTGTAACAGCTGAGTCGTGGCATATACGTGGTCGAGTGACAGAAGGTTTAGGTGAGAACCAGCGATTTTATATTTAAAATGATTTATCTTACTAAGTTAACATTTTATTACTTTTCTTAACAGGAATTCAGTTAATTGTGGGTAGTAAATTCATAGGGTAATGCAGAGCAGGACATATCTCCTTAACAAATAGTTTTTCACGACAACTTTATATATTATTCATGTAGAAGGTGTAACGGAACGAGGTAAAATATTTTTTAGTAGCTCACAAAAAAGGCAATTTGCATGTTTAGTCCAGAAACGTGGTATTTTATAACGTTATTCAATTTAAAGGATTAAAGGTTAATAAATAAATGTATATTCGAGTTATTGCAAAAAGATATCTCAGATGCCCAGAAACAAAATATCAAGTATCAGGATAAGTTGAAGAGAAGTGTGAGTACATCTTAAGGAAGGGACAACATAATCATGAACACTTGAAGGACCAAATACGAGGCAGGAGTTGCAAGCATGTGTAACAAAGGAGACCAAAAGAATATAGGCAATAGACTTGCGACAAGGTAAAGAAGTTATTAGTAATAAAAATATTTGTAGAATTGTGTAGTACATTACACTGTACAAACTGAAACTGTTGATGAATAGCAATTGTACCTGCTTTAAGATCTTGTTCGATCTGAAGCCCAACAAATTGTAACCTATTACTATTTAAATTTACAGTTATTTTAAACATTTGCTGCAAAGTTTTTATAAGTTCATTAATGGCACTTTCTGATTGAGACATGACTAGTCCATCATCAACGTATATTGCCAAATAAATTTCAGCATTAGCAAAATTACCAATGAAAACACACTGATCACTTTTCAATTGTCTAAAGTCAAATTTACTGAGAAAGGAGACAAACTTACGATTCCAGCATCTTGGTGATTGCTTAAGTCCATATAGGCTCTTATTCAGCTTGCAAACTAAGTTCCCTGTCTTCTTGCTTTCAAAACCAGTTGGCTGCTTCATGTACACACACTCACTCAAGTCACCATATAAAAATGCAGTCTGTACATCAAAATTAGCAATTTTCAGGTCTTTTTCTACTGCCAATGATAATAGAATTCGCACTACGGACTCCGATACATGACACTTTTCCACTGGGCTCTAGAAATTCACATGAATTTTTGTAAGAGCGATATGTAACATTTCTATCTGTCATAGCTCCCACTGAAAATAAGTTGTGACTGAGTTCCGGGATGTAAAGAGCATTATTGATAGTACGGTCATACCACTGACCTTGGACAAGGGCTTGCACTTTAATGACACCTTTACCTTCCGCAGCGATCAACTTATTATTCGCGATTCTTACAAACATTGGTTCACTGAGTGGTTCTAATCTGGAAAACCATCCTTTTTCTCCAATCATGTGGAGGCTTGCCCCTGAGTCACATATCCACTCATTTTTATTTGCATTGGTATTTGATAGGTACATGGCAGTGTAATGTAAGCCGATGAACTAGATGAATTGTTTTGGTGGCTTCCAATTTACTCTGTAAAGCTTCTACCTGCAAAGCTAGATGAGATATTTCTGATTCATCATTATTCATTCTAGTGTCCTCTTTAAGCAGCCTCGCTGCCAAATTTTGAAATGTTTGCTGGTCACTTGCCACTGAGTCCCAGGCAGTGCGAAAGGCATTAAATCCTGGTGGCAAACTGTTAATTACTTTGGAACAAATTCCACTATTGCTAATCGTTTCTTTTACGTCCTTTAGTTGTCTAACTAACAGCTGTATTGTAGATATATGCTCAGCAATTTTCCCTTTTTCAGGCATTTTATACTCATAAAACTTTTGCCAAAGTAATTCTCTGGAAATTTCTGTTTTTTGCTCATGTATTGTGATCAATCTTGACCACATCTCAGCTGCATTATCACAATTTATCAAATGTTGTATTTAATCTTGACATATTGATAGCAAAATAACTTGCGCCTTTGAGTTGTTCGCGTCCCATTCTTTCCAATCATTGCTGGTTTGATCTGTAGGCTCTGCGACTGTTCCATTCACGATTGGAAGCAAATTCTCTGCCTTAAATAAAATAGTCATACTGAATTTCCAAAGTTGAAAATTAGATCCATCAAACTTAGCAATATTGCCGGAATCGTATTTAACAGCACTTGACGCCATCGCTATTGTTTATTTTAATAATACGACTCGAACGTATATAGCGGAAAATAAACAAAAACTTATTGTCCACGACTTTAACGCGAACACAAAAAAAACCGACAGGCTGCTCAATAATAAACTTTTCCCGTGACTGGGCCCATAACCTGTTAATAAAAACAACCCGTCGAATAATTTACAAACGTTTTATTAAGCATCGAAAATAATATACGTTTCAATACGCGATCGAAGAAGAACTAACTTAAAAATCAAAACAAAGTTGCTTAAAACCCGCACACTACGTACCAAAGGCGAGAGTAAAAATCGATAAAAAATGTCTATTTTTAGATTGTGGTTTTGCTGGCAGGTCAAATCTTAAATATTTGTACCAAATATGATTATTTTATTCGTACATGTTAACAGTTTCCTTTGTCCTAAAAATAAAAAATATTGGTATAGGATTTTACTTGCACAAGGCGCTGTGGATTGTATGTCAAATACAAGGAAATGTGGATGGAAAAAAATTATGGCGGAAATACTATGTTTTGGGAATAATTATTAAAATGCTTGTGCTTAAAATTTTTGTTTCATTTCAACCATTTGATCAGATTTACATCATAAAAGAGAACAATCAGTACAAATATTTTTTGCTACACCAGTTCTGATGGGACCACTAGGGACATTTCTGGGCCTCTCTGGTTTCGTAAGTCCAGAAACCAAGTCCATGATGCCGTAGATTTAAAGAATTTTTGTATCACCATAAGTACAATTTTATATGATTCTCATGTGGCTATAGGAAATGCCCCATCTTTTTTGTAAAGTAGGCTAGGAATAGGGGCCCATAAATGTGTGTTATCCCAAGGCTCACTCGCAACTGGCCAGAACAAATTGCACAGAGAATTCAGTCGGCTTATAATCAGTTTTATTCCCATCATCAGCTGTAAACCCTACCTATCTTGCTAAAAAATGAATTTTGTTGTGGACATTGTCATTCATAAAATTTTCATAAATTGGATTTGATAGACGTCAACTTTTACCTTAGCCGGTGGCTGTAATAAATAGGGGGCGATAATGACAACAAAATATTCAAAAGATACTCACGGGTTAATAAAAATTATTCTTTTGAATGCGGGTTGCAGGACCCTTCGATAAAATTTTAACCTATATTTTTTTGGAAACAATAATTGACCGGATTCATAGGAATTCATGTGTCCTGTGTGGATTTAGCAACCGCAATTCGCATTCGGATTATACCTATCTAGTATTTACTGTCAAATTGCAAAGTCTGCCATTTGAACATTCTATCATTTGTGGTGTTCACCGGAGGCACCGGCGACGAACACCCGAAAGCGGCCAAAACATTTATCCAAATAAAGCGGGAGGTTAAAATGCAAGTGTAAACACGGCTCAGATAGCAAATTAGTTTATAAAATGCGATTAAATTATTTTACTCAATTTTATTACCTATATAGGTGGTTTCCACCATACAGTGTACTTACAAACTAAAATTGACAGTTTACGAAATAAAGTAGAGATTATTGGACATGATATTACTATTGTTTAAGCTAAACCTAAGGGATTTTTATTTTACAATTGGACCTTTTAAAATAGGTATCTTTAATTAATGGGCGCTGTTCTTGTTTAAAATTTTAATGCAATTTCAATTTTTTTATACTTTTTATGCTGATAACTACTTAGGTAACTTTTACTTTTTGATTCTTGAGTATGTTAGGTAGCTGGTTTTTTGCATAATCCAAAATGTTTTGACAACCATATCCTGAAAATAGTCCCAGCTGAAATAGTGGTTAAAGATATTGATAATTGATATTGCTTATTGAATAAATTTAAAAATCATCGATAATTTTAGTTGTGAGAACAATTGGGCACTGTAGCAACTGTTAATCCGACGATTTTTTTCCGTGACGAAGTTTACGTTATGATAGGCCACGAGTTAGACGCCAATTTGTAGCAACTGTTAATCCAACTAGTGTAATTAAACACGAAACCAAACTGAAACAATTTATTTTTTCAAATGAAGTGGGTGCCAATACCAAAACGTAATTTTACAAGTCACACGTATTAATGTTCGCCAACGGCCATCTTCTTGTCTTCTTCTTCTTCTGGACCCCTCTTATTACTTTTTGGTACCCTGTGGCTCACTTTAGCGGGACCGTACGTATCTACTTCAATGAGGCGCTCTGGTCGACGACTAACGCGTTTATGGGCGGATAGATGGCGGTGAGGGTGTTCATTTGTTAGTATCCCCCTCTGGTTGCAGGGTAGGTAGGACGAGGAACCAGGATGATTTGGTGGTGTGGCTCTCTTAGGTCGTCCACGTTTTCGTAATGGTACTGCTGGTTGTATGTCCTCTGGTCCACAATAAGAGGTTATCTGGGAACAATGGTACACTCTTAATGGGACATCTTGTGAATTGAGATGAGCAACCTGGAACGAAGTGGGAGAGATTTCCTTGGTGATAATATATGGCCCATCTCGTTTTGGGTCAAATTTAGATGTCGTCTGCTTCTAGTGTGCAAGTTAACCAACACTTTGTCTCCGGGTTTGTATAAAGGTGAGGGACGTCTGTGCAAGTCGGCGTATTTCTTATGTCGGTCTTGCCGCTTCTCTTAATGTAATGGCCACCTTATCCAGATATCGAGTAATTTGTGGAATAAAGTTCTCGGTCTGAGCTATCGATCGGAAATCGTTGTTGACTTCGTCTGGGCTTCGTAATTTTCTAGCGAAAGTGATGTAGGAAGGTGTAAAACCGGTTGTTTCACATTTGGCAGAATTCATTGCAAATCGTATTGCTGGTAACTTTTCCGACCACGTGGTATGATCGTCTCCTACTAACATTGCTAATCGTGGTTTTAAGTCCTGATTTTTATGTTCTACCATGTTCGCTTGAGGATAGAACAATGTCGTCAAATTTTGTTTAATTTTCATGCAGTGGCACACGTGTTGCATAACATGTGGTACAAACTGTACACCGTTGTCAAATTATGCTTCGTGGAAAACCGTACCTCAGAAATATTTCATCTGTCGTTAAAATATGTCGTAAGTATGAAATTTTGGCACTCGCGAAGGTACACTTTTCACGATTTGCGCGTAGTTTAAATAATTTCAAACGTTCGAACACACTTTTTAGATCGTTAATGTAAGAATCAAATTTTCTGATAAAATGATCATGTCTAGATAAGCTAGGATTACTACACCCGACAATCCACTCCGGAATCTGTCTATGAGTCTTTGAAACGTAGACGGGGCGTTTTTGAGACCGAATGGCATCGTCAAATATCGAAACGTTCCGAACGGAGTGACAAAAGCAGTTTTATCGCGGTCAGATTCGCGAACATTCACTTGACGATAACCTGATCTCAAGTCAATGGTTGTCATGTAAAATGTTTTCTTTGTGGAATGAAGTAAATCATCCATTCTCGGTAAAGGATACGAATCGGTTCTAGTTTTCGCATTCAATGCACGATAGTCAACGCATAATCGTGTCCCTCCATCTTTCTTCGGCACTAACACGACTGGTGCGGACCATGGCGATTCGCATTCTTCAATGACATTTGTCTCTAAGAGTTTGTCAATCTCTTGCTTGAGTTTTTCCCTGTTCGCTTGCTGGATTCACATATTACACAATCAACAAGTGTCTTTTGAAATGCTGGTTGAATTTCTATAATGTCTACGCGATTGTAGAAGCACTTATAAAATGTTCAACGACGATTTTTTTCCGTGACGGAAGTTTACGTTATGATAGGCCACGAGTTGGGCGCCAATTTGTAGCAACTGTTAATCCGACGAGTGTAATTAAACACGAAACCGAACTGAAACAATTTACTTTTTCAAATGAAATGGGTGCCAATACCAAAACGTAATTTTACAAGTCACACGTATTACTGTTCTCCAACGGCCATTTTCTTGTCTTCTTCTTCTGACCCCTCTTATTACTTTTTGGTACCCTGTAGCTCACTTTAGCGGGACCGTACGTATCTACTTCAATGAGGCGCTCTGGTCAACGACTAATGCGTTTATGCGCGGGTAGATGGCGGTGAGGGTGTTCATTTGTTACAGCACACGTTTTTATTAACCGTTCATGATTCGTGATAATCGCCGTATGCAATTTTCCCAGTAAAAGGTACTTAAATACAATTTTACTATGACCGCAATGAGTTATTTAAAATAATTGACAACTTTTAAACAAACACATTTGTGATAGGTTTGGTTCGTTGATTAATTAAAATGCATCTGAATCTTTTAAGCTGAGTCACTGTAAATGTTATGAGATGTATTTTAAAAACATTTTAATGTAAACAAATCGTAATTATTCTCTATATCGAGGAAAATTCTTTCACCACGGAAACGCTTTGCCGGCCTCCTTCCCGCGCTGCCCGAACGCACCGATACGATTTGGACAAATGAACATTTGGACAAATACAGCAATCTCAGACTAACGTAGCCCGCGCGCGAAACGAATCACCAAGCATAAAAAATGGGATCGCATGTCGGCCGAGTTAGGCAATGGAGCAGCACATGGGTGGCAGGCACATTCTTAATATATGTGCACCAGCGAGCTCAACTTTTTGTATATATTCATGTACATAATATCTTAGGGCTATAAGCTAAATATGTAAATACAATAGGGACGAGGAGTTTTTGTTACAATCTCACACCAACCATCTCAGTGGGCGACGACTCATTGTTATATTTTTATTCTTGTTTTTTCGCTAAACTCTGCATTTACACGATACGCGCCATCTAGCAGTCGTCAATTGAGAAATTCGGTCGTTTTGGCTTAGAGCTGGACTTCTCAGACCGACGAGACGAGTGACGGTGATCGATTTATGTCAGTATTATTAATTTCAACCTGCAAACAGTTCTTATTTTTCTAGATTTTGTGTAATGTAATGAGATATTGAGAGATTCTGGGGCCTACGGATGTTCCGATACCATTAAAGTATGGATACCTACTCGTTTCGATAGTACACAACTCTTTTTTCGATACTACTCAAATAAGTACTCCTAAAGTATCGATACTTACTCATATCGATACTTTTAGCACTTTATTATTTATTTTAATGAACGTTGAAGGACAATAATTAAAACAAAATTATGAAGAAAAAGAAAACTTTTATTATAAAGGTTTGCGTCACGTTAAGCACGTACTTTAAATAAAAAACTTCATGATAACATTGGAATAATAAGCCGATGATTATAATAAATAAAATTATTTGTAAGCAATCTCTTGTATGTTTGACAATTTATGTTGGTTGACAATGAAAAAAAATAAAGGGCGGACGTCCTTCTCGCATTTGTCTCGGGCTCGGTCGAGTGAAGTCGGACGAGTTCGGCTTGGCTGGCGCGAGACAACGCGTCACCATAGATCAGATAGAGATTATGTTTGTCTTATGCGTTCGGTTTTTTTTTTAATGGTGAGGCTGATTCGAATTGATACCAAATACTTTTGTTTCGATACCGAGTAAGTATCTCAAGATTGATTCGATGCTATAAATACTTGGTATAGAATCAAAAGTATCGAGTACCTAGTCGTATTTACTAGTATCGGAATATCCCTACCGTGGCCTGTTGTATCGCCGTATTGTGTCAATACACTTTGCCGGACGTTTGCTTGGTCTTTTGTTAAGGTACGTCTGATATTTTTTGTGCGGCAAATGCCACTTATCGTTTTTTTTAACTTATTGTTTTTTGTTAAGGGATTATCTTCACCCGTTTTCTTCTAAATCAAATAAAGTTTTTCTACTCCCGTCTGTAAAATACCTAATTACACACCGATCTAGCGCGCGGGAAGCGTCGCTTTACAACGTCAGTTTCGTTTCCCACGAATCCCAGCCACTTCGGATATTTCCGGGATTTCACCGCACGGGTTTGGGAGCAATCGGATATTTTCGGAGATATTTCCCATGCTTTGGATTTTTTGAGTATATCAGTGAATGTATTCGTGTTTTGCAAAAATGTACGTAAAAACTAACGGCCGTAGAAAAAATATACTATACAACACCTTCTGCAAACTTTTTAACTCACTCCTTTATTAAACACTCGCTCCGCTCGTGTCAAATTAACTCGTGAGTCAAATGCCGTTTACCGCACTTGTTGCTTAATATACTATTCCCAACACAGATTGCTAGTTTTTGTGCCGGCCAACCCACATACTCCCTCAAAAGTGGATCGACCCCGTTACGCTGCAACCTATACGAAAAAGCCCCCTTAAAGAATGTCACGTTGAGACAATTCCCTGCATTCTATTTCGACGACCAAAAGGGGTTTCCGTAGGAACAGATATTAAAGATTCATCTACTCAAACCATAGGTACGGTCATCGCTCAACACTTAAATTACTATCCGGTGTTACCGAAAAAGAACAATAGTAGTACTAGGATGTTTTGCGGAAGATACGGCCTGGAAAATCTAATAGGAAAAGAACCTATATTAGTTTTTTTGGAAAAAGGCACCGCAAAAATATACAAATAAGAAAACAGCTTTCAAACATCAAAATCACTGTAAACCTGTGTTATATAATGTTTCTTGCTTCAATTACTATTACTGTTTATTTTATTTATTACTATTTATTTATAGTTTTTTTTTAATAATATGACCTTCCGGCTTGCTATGATTGAAGCACATTTTGCGTAAAAATAATCAAAGAAATTTCAGTCTACCCGACTTTAAGAAACTTCAATCAAATCCCATGCATTATTCACCTGGAAAGGGGTGTGTTGTCTTGAATATTGGCACACATCGGCATCTTTCATATCGATGATTATAGGGAAGGCAGTGGAAAATACAGGCCACAATGCTTTCCGCATGGGCGGAGCTCCCTTTCTATTTAAATTTTCTCTCACGCGGTAGAGGCATTCGTGGCTTCAAGTTCGAGTACGTTCGAGATTAGTTTTGCCAGGCAATTATTGTTGATCAGTTGGTGGATACAGGTAAATATATGGATATTAAACCACTCAATATATACTGGCCGAAAACGCCAAAATAATAAAATATTTGATTTAGACTCTTTCCATTAGTGGAACTTTTGATTTATTAAGGCACATAGCCGAGTATTTTTACTGATTGTACAGAAAAACGTTCCATATTAAAGAAAAACTTCCTATATATTTTTAAATTTTTACAACGTTACGTCAGTTTATTATTATTAAGTTCGAGCCGTCCTGTACAATATATTTTTTTCGATTTTTTATATTCTGTGCAATCCTGTAAAAAATTGCTCTATCTATCTATCCCTACCAATTTGTGTTTCTTCTCAATGTGTGTTAAAATGTGCTTATGATATTTCTTCACGCCGCAGGTGCAATTAGAATGGGTCTAGTGTACAAGTCGCCTGAAAAAACGATTCTGAGAATACCCAAGTACTGTATATGGAAACTAGAATTAAACATAAACAATGACGTTGCCCGCAGAGTTTACGACATTTACTCCGCATTCGTGAGGATTTACTTTCCACTATTCGTCTCGTCGTTGTGCATCCAATTGATCACGTCGATAAGCGCAGATAAAAACCTGGAGGACATATTCCAGGAATTGTCTTACATTATAATTTTTTCGATAGCTGAAGTTGGCGCTATACTCTGTCAGAAAGGCGACTTTAAAGAGATTATCTTCTCTATAATTGAGGAGGAGAGAAAAATACTCGATACTAGAGACGGTGAGGTCCTTAGCTATCACACAACGCAGATTAAATTTTGGAACGCAATCAACTTGACGATTGTCGTCTCCGTGATAGGCACCGGGACTTCCATAGCCGCGGAGAACCTCTGGAAGAGATTGGAAGTAGGAAAATACAACAACGAATGCAACCAGTCCACGGAAAAACCTTTTCCTTTCGAACTGTACCTTTACAAATTTGATCCCTACAAGCATCCCAATGTAATGTTAGGTGTGAGCTATTTCGCGATTTTTATCAACATTTTTTTGATAATTTCGACCAAAATTGTTTTCATTTCGTGCATGGTTTTCACTTCGTCCAGCTTGAGGAAGCTCCAGATAGGGTTTAGGAAAACCACCCCTACCTCAACCCGCCTGGTGGACCTCATTCGCCAACACCAGCGTGTCATAAGGTACCCAATTATAGTTGGCACTTTCGTACGGAAATGGCTATAAAAGCTTGTCATTCTTTAGATTCGTGGGAAAACTCAACGCTTCAATAAAATACATGATCCTGATGGAATACCTCCTGAATTCCCTCAACATTGCAGCAGTCTCCGTGCAATTTATCGCGGTGAGTGCTGGAGGGTTTCAGTTGAGATTTTCATTGAATTCTCTTTTGGTTTCAGTTTGAGCAGGGTGTCCAAATTTCACCACTTCTTTACTTAGTTTATCTGTTGGTGCAGATTTTCGCACTGGGTTGGAGTGCCAATGAAATACAAATTCAGGTATATACGGGTTAAATTTTCAATATATATTACATAGATATTATATATTCAAAAACAACCCTAGGTTGCTTAATAAACATTTCTCCTATAGAAGATAAAATCCTGTAAATGGGACCTCAAATTTTTTTTTATTGTGTCTTAAAAGATTTAAGATATCTAAAAGAAATGTAGACTGCAAATTGGTGATAAAAATCGTCCCTGACAAAATTAATTTCTGTTTGTACAGGAGCGTTGCTAAAGGCGCCACTTTTTATAGAGCTTAAATTTTTTTCTCAAAAATTTTACTTTTTAAGCTTTCAGTAAATTTAATTTGTGTCCTTTACTGTCACACTCAGCGTAAAATACATAAGCAGCGTAAATATATAGTTGAAATCAATCTTTTCATTAATAAATCAATTATGATATTCTATTAATTAATAAAAACATCTTCCTGTTTTAAGAAATCATTTAAAGGAAATTGATATACCGTTTTTGAATTTATTTCTTGGACTTTTATCGTTTTTAATCAATTTTCAAAATTATTAGTTTTATAATCTAATTTTCGATTAAGTTTACTTTAAAAAAAAAATCCACTGGAGTTTCCGAAATGTATTAAAATATTGTATTTAGAGGGAGTTTCTTTAATTATTGGAAATATAATGTATTAGCCATTATGGTTTAGCTATAATTTACCCCTCTTTTAGAAATTACTTAAACTTAACAATGTTAGATTTTGTCAAAATTGGAGATTAATGTGAAAAAGTGAGAGTTAACGAAGTATATCACTCTGCTTTTAGTATTTTTGGTATAGAAAAATACTAATTTTGAAGGTATTTCAGATTTTAGCAAGTAATGCTGCAGCAATTAATAAATTAAATTAATTATTAACCCTAACAATTTTTTGAATCATCGAGTATTGAGTGTGTGAATTAATTCCGTGTCATCCATCTAAAAGTTGCTTATTTTAGGCGACAGACTCTGTATGCTTCTGTTTTCTTTTAAAGCAGCCCTTCAAAATTGTGCCCTATAAATTTCACGATTTTTGGAGGTCTTTTGTGTTATGATGTTTGGTTAATTATTAACATAGAGAAGTATAAATAAATGAAATCAAATTTAATTACTATTTCGAAATTTAAAGATGCTACATATATTTAATATGTTAATAGTATATATAATAATTAATTATAAGTACATTATCAATTAATGATTTCTTTTGCTTGGCATTTTACTTAGTATTTCCAATTATTTTGCTATAATTTTGAGTGCTGCTCTCTATATATACAAACTTGAGAATATTCAACCAAAGTCTTCATACATTATTCATGGAAAAATGGCTCCGTTGCTTTGAAAATCGGCAAAGTCGGAGTCTTTCATTTCGATGATTATAGGGAGGGCGTGAGCAAAATACATGTGGGAAAAGCAAACTTTGCCCGATTTATATTGTCGTTCTCAGTATGGCGATATTGGTCGCGTCACAAGAGTGGTTTCGAAACTACTTAAAAGTGGATTCTTGTGGAGTACTCTTGGCGAATACAGGTACGTAGGAAAAAAGTAAGAGAGGTTAGATATGAATAAAGTCAAATTGTCACATTGTTCAGAAAATAATATGAATTTACATTCGATTTAAAATTCAGGGTAGATTTCTACCCTGATTTACAGCCTCTATACAATTTATTAATTAATTAATTAATTGAAATAAACATGCCTAGTAAAATTTTTCCCAATAAGAAAATGCACGTTGTTAAAGTTTAGTTCTCAACGTCCCTATATGTATGAAGTGTTCTTTGCTCTTAAAAACTTTTTTAATGTCTTATGTTATATGTTTTTATTCTTTCTTGAAAATTTCAGAAAATTGCAATTTAGACTAAGACTGGGACATCAAGACATCACGGCATATATTTAGTTAGTTCCATCATTTACCGAGGAGAAAACTCCAACATAGCAAAATTTTTGCACACCGCAAGTTCAAAAGGGATGTGTAAAGTACACAACTGTGTCGAAATTCCCATTCTGACGCTAGCCAAATACTGTATGATATTCGTGGGGATATGGAAATTAGAGTTTCCCACCAAAAATTACATGTCCCGCAGAGTCTACGACATCTACTCCGGATTCGTGATGATTTACTTTCCGCTATTCGTTTCGTCCTTGTGCGTCCAATTCGCCGTATCGCTGCGCTCAGAGAAAAGCATGGTGGACGTATTTCAGGAGTTATCGTTCATTATATTTGTGGCTATAGTCGAAGTTGGTGTTATACTCTGCCAGAGTGACGACTTCAAACATATTATCTGCTCTATAATTGAGGAGGAGAGGCGAATACACGAAACTCGAGATGATGAGCTATTAAGCTACCACGCTTCAAAGATAAAATTTTGCAACGCTATCAACTTGACGATTATCGTTTTTGCCCTCGGTACGGGTTCTTCTGTAGTCTTGGAAAACTTCTGGAAAAGGCTGGAGGTGGAGCGGTACAACCACGGTCGCAACGAGACTGTCGAAAAACATTTTCTCTTTGAAATGTATCTATACAAATTGGATCCTTATAAGTATCCCCGGGTTATGCTAGCCGTAAACTATTTCATGCTTTTAATCAACGTTTTTCTGATAATTTCGACGAAAATTGTTTTCGTTTCATGCATTATTTTCATGTCGTCCAGCTTGACGAGGCTCCAGGTGGCGTTTAGGAAAACGGCCACCACTTCAACCCCTCTGGTAGACCTCATTCGGCAACACCAGCATGTCAT
The DNA here is from genome assembly GCF_029955315.1 of Cylas formicarius. Classification (NCBI taxonomy): domain Eukaryota; kingdom Metazoa; phylum Arthropoda; class Insecta; order Coleoptera; family Brentidae; genus Cylas; species Cylas formicarius. The sequence goes on along the minus strand of NW_026844361.1, from coordinate 24,389,511 downwards.
AAGGTGCCCAGTTAGAGTACGCCTGCTCGGAAAATGCCTTAAAAGTTTGTAATTTTTTAGATTCGTGAAGAAACTCAATGAGTCGATAAGGTACATGATCCTGATGGAATACCTTCTGAATTCCGTCAACGTTGCGGCAGTCTCCATACAGTTTATCGCGGTGAGTGCCGGGGGTTTAAATTGAGTTATTTCTTAGAATTTGTTTTTGATTTCAGTTTGAGCAGGGCGTTACGATTTCGCCTCTCCTCTACTTAGTTTACCTGTTAGTGCAGATTTTCGCCTTTGGTTGGAACGCGCACGAAATACAAATTCAGGTATGTAACATAGCAAGTGTTAGTTGTGTTATCATTTTCTTTAATTCCCTGAAAAACTCTAGGTACAATTTATGTACGAACCTATGAATATGCTTATCTTGCAAATCTGTACATTTTCTCTGTAAGCAACTATTTCATATGAAGTTTATCCGTTGAACAAACTCACCCCCCTTTAAATGAATTTGTATGAGCTTTTGTTATTTTTTGTATCCCGCCTAATATTAATAGTTGCACAGGGTAACGAAAGTTCAAAAAATAGTCCCAGAAATCCAGATTTCAAAAATGCCACCAGATTTTTTTCTACCAGCTCTAGTCTTTGAGATAGAGTTAATCGGTTCTGATCAAGAACAAAAAATAAAAAGATAAGTATAAACTCAATCGGAAAAAGAGCTATTACCTATCTCAAATTAGACTATAATTAGGCAAATATATACCTGGAATTGTGCGTGACGCAATGTGCCTATACTAAAATTAGCCCTACTAAAGTTCTTAATTATATAACTAACTTTTAATCCCCGAATAGCCTTTCACAGCCGCTAAAATTAATATTAAACACAGAGTATCTTAGCTGTACTCAAATTAGTATAGTATAGAGTTCTGTAAAGAAGAGTTGTGTTATAATTTTGTGTAAACTTTGATCGTTTCAGAGTTAACTGAAAAAATAGCAGCGACAAGCAGACGTACCTGTGTAAATCATCCTGATAGTTTTTGTTGTGTGTGCGGTGAATATACTTTGAAAGAGAGCAGAAAAACTAAAAGAAGTTACTTGCTGAATTACTTGCGCACAATAGATAAGGATCTGCTTCCTTTTTTCGTTCTGGAAAATAACATTGCGTAATAATAGAAGGACAGAGGATTGTTTCGTTTTTATTGACAGCACAAAACGTAGTTTCCAATGTGTTCTTTTATATAACGGTTACAAACTTATTTCCTTCTGGTCATTAACATAAAAAAGGAATATGAAACAATTGCACTATTTTTTAAAAATATACATATGAAGAGCATCGGTGGGAAAATTGGGTTGGTTTCCCCTTGGACAGCAGAGTTGCTACGTAAAACATCCCTGTTTTATGTGTCTTTGGGAGAGTGGATCTAGAACACTGGGTTAACAAAAGTTATGATGAATGAATCTTTGTTTTCGTGAAAAAACACCTTACTTCCGTATATGGAAATTATTTTTTTATACTTGCCACGTAGATTTCCTAAAATAAGCACGAAAAACCTAAACGCTGCTATATTTTGTACCTGACAACAGTAATAAAAAGCTGAAAATATAAAATGTCAAATTTATCTCGAGAACTAGATCTAATAGACGAAAGCTGAGATCCCTTTTGGATTCTGCACCCAAAAATCACCCAGGTTTCAATTTGAAATCATGCCAGAGGATTGAGTTTTTATGTTCGAAGTTTGATTGAAATATGAGAACACGTTAAATAGCTGTAGCGACACTTAGACTTTAAAAGCCAACATCAACGTCCCGCTAAGCAAATTTATGCAGTCCACTTTAAATAGATTAAATCTAATAACAATGTGCTACTGCTACTACTTATTATTAAGTTTTTATTAAATAATTGTTATTGTTTTTCGTGGCATTTTAATTGTTTTTAAAAATAGTTAATAAACACTTTACTTTGCGCGATTTGAGAAGATTGAATCAAATTCTTCATACATTATTCACCGATCATTCGGTGTATTGCTTTGGTAAACCGCACACTCGGGCTCTTTCATTTCGGTGATTATAGAGAAAGCGGTTGGAAATATATAGAGAGAAACTAAACATTCCAGATGGGCGGAGTTCAGCTTTCCTTTGCTACATTTTAGTCGCAGTTGTGACTGGGTCGACATTCCTTGCGTCAAGTTCTTAACAATGTTTTCGAAACTCTAGTTGAAAGTGTGTGCAGTAAATTTAACGGAGGCAGGTAAATGAGAGAAAAAATATGATTTGATGAATTACGAATTCCGTGATCCTCCAATCTGGGTTTTAGATTTCATAGGTTAGATTAGATAGATAGCAATGACACGAGTCAACTACATATCTGTAATATTAATGTGAGGAGGCACACTGTTATGAAGATAATAATGATTACTCTCTCAGTGTGTCTATTTTTCGCTGTTGTTGCGGGAAATTTCAGATACTATAGATACAGATAGAGCGATGCCATTTTCAAAACTGGCTAACTGGCTTCGTTTTTGAGATATATAGAGAAACAAAAAAATGTTCATTTTAGTTACACTTTGTATTTCAAAATATGAAATTTTATGCCTAGAATCCGGTGGCGTTCTTAGTTTTTTGTAAAATATATAATTTTTCAGATACGATCTAAAATTATGATTTTTTTAAATGTAGCACCCCATGTAGTGGTGATTGCACTTTTTATACATATTTCATAAACCTATAATTGTTTAAATACGTTATTTTATATAAACACATATTTTGACATTTTAGAAAAAATATAAACTAACAGAATGTAACAAGCAGTAAATATTTTTCCACAATTACTTAAAATAAATAGAGTGGGCTATGAACATATTGAGTGTGTCTTTGATCAAAAAGCAATATGGGCATTAATTGCGCTAATATTGTGCAAGTATAAATATTAATATTTATTTTTTAAAATATTCTCGAACTATTATACATTTTTAGAAAACGTATAGAACTCTCAATCGAAGTTTTGAAGAATGTTCTTGGTGTTTTATTCACTTTCACTTGTACCTCAAAACTTACACATTATAAAAAAAATATGACTAAACCACTAGATTCTACGTTCTAGACAATTACCCTCGTAAATGCCCCAGGAATAATTATTCCAAAAAAGGCTGCCAGCTGATGAAAATTAGCTAGAGCATTTTTTAAAGTTTAAAAAAAATAAATATATATTTATTTAAAAATATATAAATTTAGATAATTATTCATTTTCGTAAAGCGAAAAGAAAATCTCAAAAATTACATTTTAGAGATTTACTATGCCACTGGATTTTACATCATAAGGTATTTAAAATACGAAAAGTAAGTGAAAAGACCAAATTTTCTGTTTCTGCTTATATCTCAAACATGAATAATACGTGATAACCCACAATAACAACGAAAAATGACTCTATACAGGCAACTCAAATTTATTGTAATATAACTAGTTTAAAAAACGAGCTAGTTAAAATGAGGGCAATGTACAATAAAGAACCACAAAAATTTAGCAATACTCGTACAATTCTTTTACACCGCAGGTTCGAAACGATGTACAAAACGGTCGAAATTCCAATTCTAACACTATCTAAATACTGTATGATATTCGTTGGCATCTGGAAATTGGATTTGCCCCCGAAAAATGTCATGTCCCGCAGAGTCTACGACATCTACTCGGCATTCGTAAGGATTTACTTTCCTCTATTCATTTCGTCCTCATGCATACAATTCGTTATAACTCTCGGAGCGGAGAAAAGCCTGGAGGATTTATTCCAAGAATTGTCATTTATCATAATTGCGGCGATAGCCGAAGTTGGGACTATACTCTGTCAGAGCGAAGACTTCAAACAAATTATCGTTTCTATAATTGAGCAGGAAAGGCGAATACTCGAATCGAGCGATGATCAGGTGATAAGCTACCACGCTGCCCAGATCAAATTTTGCAATGCGATCAACTTGATGACTATCTTCTTTGTGATTATCACTGGAGTTTTTATAATCCTGGAAAATGCTTGGAAAAGGCAGCAAGTGGAGAAGTACATCAACAAATTCAATGGGTCCGCCGAAAAACCCTTCATCTACGAACTGTACTTTTACAAGTTCGATCCACACAAGTACTCCAACGTTATGATGGGTGTGAACTATCTGATGCTTTTAACCAACATCCTACTAATAATTTCGACCAAGATTGTTTTCGTTTCGTGCATAATTTTCGCGTCGTCTAGCTTGAGGAAACTCCAGGTTGGGTTTAAGAAAACAGTCTCTATCTCAACTCGACTGGTAGACCTCATTCGGCAACACCAGCGTGTCATAAGGTGCCCAGTTAGAGTACGCCTGTTCGGAAAATGCTTTAAAAGTTTGTAATTTTTTAGATTCGTTAAGAAACTCAATGAGTCGATAAGGTACATGATCCTGATGGAATACCTTCTGAATTCCGCCAACGTTGCGGCAGTCTCCATACAGTTTATCGCGGTGAGTGCCGGGGATTTAAATCGAGTTATTTCTTGGAATTTACTTTTGATTTCAGTTTGAGCAGGGTATTCCGATTTCGCCTCTCCTCTATTTAGTTTACCTGCTGGTGCAGATTTTCACCCTTGGATGGAGCGCTAACGAAATACAAATTCAGGTATGTGCACAATTTATGTACGAATCTATGAGTACAGTATGCACAACTTGCAAATCTGTACTATTTATATTATTTCATATGAAGTTTATACGTCGAACAAACTCACCCCCCTGTGTGAATTTGTATGAGATTTTGTTAATTTTTTTATAACGTCTAATATTAATAGTTACACAGGGTAACAAGATTTAAAAAATAGTGCCAGAATCTCAGATTTCCAAAAAATGACACCAGCTTTTTTCTATCAGCTCTGGTCTTTGAGATACAGGTTAATTGATATTAGTTCTGATCAAGAACAAAAAATAAAAAAATAAGTATAACCTTAATCGGAAAAATAGCACCTACCTCAAATTAGACACTAATTAGGTAAATATATATCTGGAATAAAAACAACCCATACAGGCAACCAATACAGGCAACTCACATAGTTACTATATACAATACAGGGACCACAAAAATTTAGAAACACAATTCTTCTACGCCGCAGGTTCGAACTGTACAAAACATTCTGAACTATCCAAATACTCTATGATATTCGTGGGTGTCTGGAAATTGAAACTGCTCCCGAAAAATGTCATGTGCCGTAGTGTCTACGACATCTACTCAGCATTCGTGAGGATTTACTATCCCCTGTTCATTTCGTCTTTGTGCATATAATTCGTCATAACTCTCGGAACAGAGAAAACCTGGAGGATATATTCCAAAAATTATCCGAACCGAAGTTGGCACTTGCCAGAGCAAAGATTTCAAACAGATTATCTCTTCTATAATTGAGGAGGAAAGGCGAATACTCGCATCGAGAGGCGATGAGATATTAAGCTACCACGCGGCCCAAGTAAAATTTTTTAACGCAGTCAACTTGATGAAGATGTTCTCTGTGACCACCAAGGGGGTTTTTATAATCTTGGAAAATGCTTGAAAGAGGCAACAAGTACACCAACAAATTCAACCAGTCCGTTGAAAAACCTTTCATCTACGAACTGTACCTTTACAAGTTCGATCCATACAAGTACCCCGACCTTATGATGGGTGTGAACTATCTGATGCTTTTAATGAGCATCTTGCTAATAATTTCGACCAAGATTGTGTTTGTTTCGTGCATTGAGGAATCTCCAGGTTGGGTTTAAGAAAACCCTCCTGATAGACCTCATTTGACAACATCAGCGTGTCATAAGGTGCCCAGTTGTAGTACATTTGGGCGAAACAGGCTTTTAAAGTGTGTCATTTTTTATGTTCGTGCAGAAACTGAATGGGTCAATGAAATACATGATCCTTATGGAATCCCTCTTGATTTCCCTTAACGTTGTCGCAGTCTCCATGCAATTGATGAGTAGTTTGGTGTGAGATGTTCGTCGAATTTGTTTTTGGTTGCAGTTTGAACAAGATATTCCCATTTCGCCGCTCCTCTACTTAGTTTACCTGTTGGTGTTGGTGGCCAATTGAATATTTTTTCATCTCAGATAACATGCGATGATACAGTTTTTATATTGAATTTGAGAATTAAAATTAAAATGATTGTCCATAGTTAATGCGGTACTCTTATGTTATACGTATGAAATATATTTTTTCTACTCCCATCTATAAAATACCTAATTACACACCGATCTAGCGTGCGGGAAACGTCACTTTACCACGTCAGTTTCGTTTCCCACGGATCCGAGACACTTCGGACATTTCCGGGATTTTACGGCACGGGTCTGGGAGCAACCGGATGATTTTGACGTTTGACAATTCTGACGTTCATGTATTCGTGTTATTTTGCGAAAATATACCCAAAAACTAAGGGTCGTAGAAAAAGCATAGTATGTAACACATTCGGTAAACATTTTAAATCACTCGTTTATTAAACACTCGCTCTGCTCGTGTCAAATAAACTTGTGAGTTAAATGCCGTTTACTGTACTTGTTGCATAATATGCTATTAAATGTTTAAAATATACAAAGACTGTTTTATCAAACCAACATAAATATCGGTAAAAAAGTAAAAACAGACGGCAGAAAAAGATTTGAAAATAATTTGGGCTCCATCAAAGTTTAACGTATTTGTCGTCTTATATTTGGTTAGTTTTGGTTAGTCAGAAGTCAAAAACGAACTCATGAAGACAAAATTTATACAAAACTGGGTTGGGTTAGGGAAATATCGCGCTACAAAAATGGCGGAAAAATAATGTTTTTATTTTATATCTTATAAACGAAAATATATAGAACAATAAACCATTACAGAAGTATTAATATTTTAAAAACATTAAGTAAATTTAATGAAAAACTGCCCAATTACTTGATATATACATTTTGATAGAAGTGTTTATTAAAAGCGTTTTGAACTTCTGCAATTTTTTCATAAACTTACAGTTTCCACATAGCACTATTTTCTAAACAATTACATTTTAAAAATAATTTATTAATATAGATTTCCGGTACTACTTGATCAATTCTTCGTAAGACAGTAAACTTCAGAGGAATTTCCGTTTGCACACCCGCACATAAAATGCATATCTGCTACTTTCGCATTATAGGTACTTCGCCGTTTTAGAACAATTAAATGATGAGATGATAAATTTTAGAATGAAGCAATATTGACAGCAGCGCACTAGACTTTTTGATCTCGTTATGCATTGCTTTAGATTTATTTTTTTTTTTTGGAAACGGTAAGTGTTATAAAAAATTTACTGGAGATAAAAGTTTAGAAATAAAGCATAAAAAATAGTGAGATTGGTAGGCGTAGTCTAATTGAATCCTATCTACTCTTAAAAAAATTTAAAAATATGCAGAAAGTGTGTTTTTATAATAGTAATACTTCTTGCCATTTAATTTTAATTTAATTTAAGCACGTTTTCAGTAAAAATACTCCGCTCCACCCGATGTCTATCTTTAAGAAGATTGAATGAAATTCTTTATCAATTATTCACCGCGATAGGGGTGTGTTTTATTGAAAAACGGACTCTTTCATTTCGATGATTATAGAGAAGAGGACGATAAATATACGCTTGGAAGGGAAAACTTTCCAGGTGGGATGATTTGAGCTTTTCCTTAGCCAGATTTTTATGTGATCGTTCGGGTAGTCGCGACAAATGTGCGCCACAAGTCTGTAAGTGTTGTTTCGAGAGAATTCGATAGTGGTTACGAGTACAGGTAAATATGAGGAAGAATGCATATTGAAAAGTTTGGTTTGGTTTTGTTAAAATACTAATTTATGGATAATTTAAAAATTAAAATCCATAGACTTTTTAATCTTCTTTTTAATAGTTTCTTGGAAACTGCAATTACATAACCTCGAAGATGGTGAAATTATTGGTAAATTTCATTAAAACTGTGCAAAACTTCTGAAATTATAACCCTATCAAACTAAATAAGAACTAAAAGTTCAGATTTTCAGGAAATTATATATTATGACATGACAATTGTTTCGACAACACCGACAATCAAATGTGATAAAGACACTTAACTTAAGCTTTTAACTGATTTAACAATTTAAAAAGTACCAAAATTATGAAAAGTATGATATGACAAAGTGTTACATTTTGTCAAACGAAAACCACTTAAATGAAAAAAAAAAAATTAATTGGAAAAGTATTGGAAAATAGAATATGCTCGCTAAGGTTTTGATTGCCTAAAAAAAAATTCAAGCCCTATCTAACAAAAAAGACTACTAATTACATAAAGGGGATGGCAGAAGAAGAATACAATTTTGAACTAGTTTATCGCAAAATGCAATTAAAAAATTAATTTTATATTGTCTATTGTTTGGAGTTATCAAAATCGACAATGTTGCTTTGGACTCAATGGATGGATAGGAATTTTCGAAGGTAGGTTTGTAGGACCTTATTTTTTTTAAATGAAAACTTGACAGAGGATGATTGCCATTAATTCTTAGAAGCAGTATTTATTATTAGCAATATGGTTCTAAGTACATTTTTAAATTAGAGAGGTTTGAGAAACCCATTCTGTGGCTTCCAAGATCGTGTGATTTAATGCCTAAATTAGTTTGATGTTTTTTAAAGTTATAGTGTTTATGTTATGGTGTGTCTACTAATACATAAACAAAAATGCTCTATATTTCCGCCTTTTCACATCACATAGGGCTCGCCACGGGCATTTTTTTAAACTAACCAAATATGATTGCTATGTAAAATAAGAGAGTTGTATTCATTTATCAGAAAACGGAACACCGTAGAAAAAATATGAGTACGCCACTGCATTTGCCTTAGTAATCCAATCCGAATCCAAATTGCAAATTGCTAATAAAGATAACGCCATGCAGTTTTAACCATTGCTGCGTGTACAACGTCAGTATCAATAATTTGTAATATATATTTATTCAAACTAATTTAATGTATGGAATAAATAATATACAATACAGTGGTCAATACACATATCGTGGAAAAAATATAACCAGATTTTCTTACTCCGTAGGTTCAACTATAATGAATCGAGTATCCAACTCGGTCGAAAAAAGCATTCTTACACTACCCAAATACTGCATGATGCTGGTAGGAATATGGAAATTGGAATTCCCGACGAAAGATTACGTTTCTCCCAGAGTTTACGGCATCTACTCCGCATTTGTAAGGATGTACTTTCCACTATTCGTTTCTTCCATGTGTATCCAATTCATCATATCGATAGGCGCGCATAAAAGCCTCGAGGACATATTTAAAGAGTTGTCTTACATTATAATTCTGACGATAGCAGAGGTAGGAGCTATACTCTGCCAAAGAGAGGACTTCAAACAGATTATCTCTTCTATAATTGAGGAGGAGAGGCAAATATTTGACACGGGAGATGGTGAAGTCTTAAGCTATCACGCGGACCAAATAAAATTTTGCAATGCTATTAACTTGACGATTCTAATTTTCGTGGTCGGCACTGGGACTTCCATAGCGTTAGAGAACTTCTGGAAGAGGCTGGAAGTGGGACGGTATAACAACGAACGCAACGGATCCATAGAAAAACCTTTTCCTTTTCAACTCTACCTTTACAAGTTCGATCCCAACAAGCATCCCAAATTTACGCTAAGCGTGAGCTATTTAACGCTGTTTATCAACGTTTTTCTCATAATTTCGACGAAAGTTATTTTCATTGCGTGCATTATTTTCGTGTCGTCGATCTTGAGGAGGCTGCAGGTCGGGTTTAGGCAATCCGTCGTGACCTCGACCAGTTTTGTAGACCTCATTCGGCAACACCGGCGTGTGATAAGGTGCCATATCATTAGATGTTTGCGAGATAAAGGCTTTTCAAAGCGTATCATCCTTATAGGTTCGTCGGGAAACTAAACGAGTCGATAAGGTACATGATCCTGATGGAATACCTCCTAAATTCTCTCAACGTTGCCGCCGTCTCCATACAGTTTATCGCGGTGAGTGCTGGAGGGCTTACGTTGATTAGTTCATCGAATTGGTTTTCGGTTTTAGTATGAACAAGGTGTTCCTATTTCACCACTAACTTACTTGGTTTATCTGTTCGTGCAGACTTTCGCACTGGGCTGGAGCTCCAACGAAATACAAATTCAGGTATATGAAACCATAAAACGATGGACGAAAATGAATTCAAACTACTGACTAATTTCAAAGGTAGTTTGCAAAATAAAAATGGAATTTGCTCAATTGATTACCATCTGATGCGCACCGACGAACTAATTTTATTAAAAGAAGTCCATATAAAGTTGGGAAGGTTTTTATTTGTAAAATATTTATTTTTAGCAGAATATGCATACTAATGGAAATCTGAAAGATGTCAATTCGCTGGATGGGGACGATATTTTTCCAAATGCGTCGTTTTCAATTGGATACGAGCTTGCTTATTTTAAAAATAATATATTATATGATATTGCTTTTTTTTTTAAAGAACTAATATATAGTTACGTTTTTAAATCGGGCAATTATTGTTCGGATTCATAGAACGATTTATTTTTTCGAGATTAGAACAACGAACTCTTATTCAGGACAACCTAAAACCTAGTTATACTTATACTATACTTTCAATGAGCACCCTGTAGCTCAAAATATCGCTAGCGCCTCGTTTAAGTACTACTCCTTTAGAATGTTTGTTTATAGCTCAATTTTGACAATTTCTTTTTCGTTGAATAGACACTGAAACACATATAGCATACGTTGAAAAATATATGAATTATTTTTGAAATTTGCAAAAATTAAAATTTGTTTGTTGTTAAAATTCACAAGAAATAATTGTTATTTACAAGGTAACTGTTTATTTTTTTAAAACATTAAAAATTTTCGTTATGGGTATAGTTGCTTTTAGATAGTCCTGAACACCAATATGTTATTCAATTTGAAAAAAATCAATAAAAATACTTTTTTCGTTTCAAGAAGTTGGCCATGACACTTCGGTAGATGATACATGAAAAAAACCGTATTAGTGTCTTTTAGTAAGTATTTATGGACATTTCTATTTGGATCAAAATGTCTATTGATATTCCTAACTCTGCAACAGCTTCAATACAAGTTCGCCCACCACCACCACGTTCTTAAAAAGGTAACAGTATGCCGACGTTAATCAATTCTGATAGTTTTGTTATTTTCATTATTAGATCAGAATTAAAAAAATACCGCTTTGAAAAGTTTGTTTAAGTCATGCGGAATCACCATACCTAATTTTAAGAAAATCTAACCGCGATATTGGTATACCTCGTGTCCGAGCTTCGTCGAAATTATTATAGTTGTATTTTAGGCAGTTCTGAATAAGAATTCGTTAACACTTCATTATTAAAGAAATCGTCAATAGCTTTTCCCAATATTTAATAGTCCCAGTTGGCTCTGACTTCGGGTTGATACAACAAGCGACATAATTAGTGCGTTTTGGGGGAACTATCCAACAAATAAAAAATTCAAAATCAAACCGTAAACAAGAATGTACAGCCTTAAGCCGAGTGCAAACGTACTTCTCACTTCTCCCATCTCTCTATTTTGTTAAATAGTTTTAATTGACCAAAAAGAAATAAGCAGATATCTATATATATATATATATATATATATATATATATATATATATATATATATATATATATATATATATATATATATATATATATATATATATATATATATATATATATATATATCCATGTGCTAAAGTATACTACTACTAAAAGTATACTTCTTGTATACTAAAGTATTTTCACTTTTTTAATTATTTCTAAAACAATTTTTTTTGTGTTTTTTATTTGGATTGTAATGAATCCTAATAAAGCCACAATTAGCAGCAAATACTAACGAATAATGAATTGTGAACTGACATTGCTAATAATATAAAAGCAATTCTAGACACAAGTCAACTGAGACAACCTTTGCTAATGGTGGCTAACCTTCCGCAAATCACCCTGTAGAGGAGAAAATTCTAGAATTCGAAGACGGATGTTTCATATCAGCTTCCCATAAATTTAAAATTTATAATTCCGATTAACCTTCCTTTCTCTCTCTCTCTCTCACACACACACACAGACGCACTCTCTCGCTCTTTCTCTCTCTCTGCTTTTCTCTCTCTCTCTCTCTCTCTGGAAGGATTTTTTTCGTTTGTCATACACTACTACAAATAAATAAATAAATACATACGGCTTCCGATCACTTATTTTTATTTTCTTTAGAGTGGTGAAATGGTAAAGAAAATTCTTTTTCTTCAAAAATTCCCAAAAGATATTTGGATCAAATTATTGACACCAATAGTAATCCTATAACTTAAATGATTTATTTGCTGCTTACAAAATGACATCAAAAAAATGTTTCTGCACCAGCCTTGTGGTATCCGGCCTCCCACTTACTTCCTATGCACCACTTTAAAATGCCTCAATCAAATTCTTCATAGAATATTCACCGCGAAGGGGTGTGACGTATTGAAAATCAGTACAACGGGACCCTTTAATTTCGATGATTACAGGGAAGGAATACAGGAGGAAAATTTTCCGCATGGGCGGAGTTAAAGATTTCCTCGTAAAAGTTTATTTGTTAGATTAAAGTTTTCGTCCTGGCAGTCAGTGCTTGGTCTGAAGTTATCAAACGAGGTAAGTGAGTGTTTGTTTTAAGACATTTACAAAACTAAGTATATTCTTTCTTATTTAAACACTCGAAGCGAGTGCACTAAGATAACGGATAAGTCGTAAACCATTTAAGTTTATGGTAGATGTTTGGTTGAAGGCAAAAACCTCTTAAGGTGTTTTTACAGATTTGAATTGTACCCTTTGTTATTTATTTAATATAGGTGTACGTAGTTCCTCAATAGTTGAACTTAGTACTTATTGTAGATATTATTTTAAATATATATTTCAGATTTTCAGTCGTAAAGTAAGTTTTTGTATTTATGCGATAAATGGCAACCCCACTTTAAAAGTCAGGAAAGTAACATGCAATAATATAATACGAAAACGAAGCATAAGAAAAAAAAAAGGTATTCAATTCTCAATAACTCGTTTGAAGAATCGAGAGAGAGGGAGTTTTCAAACTTTGGCAGCAGTCATATTATACAAATATTATATTGTGTGCTATATATACTACATTACATTATATATATAATAAAATCTGACATCTTTGGAATTTCAAGTGAAACAGCGTGCAGATTTTTCTGCTTTTGTATTATGCTCAAAATTCTAAATTTATTGATACTTCAACTACAACAGTTTTTAAGTTATAAAAATAAGTTTTAAGATAACAAAAGAAGCTAAGCCAACGCGAAGAATTAATAAGACTGCTTGTTTAATGAATAGCTTTAGTTCGACACCATCAATTTTCGCCCTAATTCAATTTGTTAAATTTTTACAGTAAAGTATAGTATAGTATTTAATTTTCAAAGCTATTAGCTAATAAACAGGTTACTATACCAGAATATCCCAGCAGTTGTGCAAATATTATAAAAATTACTAAACACGCAAATAATAAATCATATGACAACATTAACGAACATTTAAATTAATCGTATTACTTTATTTCATGATATTTTGCAACAATTAGTTTTTTTGCAATACGTACAAAAGTACTGCATCGATATTTGGGAATATGTACCTAATATCATAAAATACAGTGCTATCCATTAATAACTTTTTAATTATTGTAAAATTTTTATGATGATGTGTGTAATTAAGGAATTTTAGCATTAAACTCAACAACTCTGATATACTCGGATATATTTAACAAAATTTGTTTGTTAAGACAAAACTAATTTATTTGAAACCCATGTTTACTGAAAATATATTTTAGAAATTAATTTGTAACTTAAAAACAGTTGAACTTAGAAGTAGGTTTCGTATATGCAATAAATAATTTTATAATGTGAAGACATAATCATCTATACGATGTGACAGAGAAATTATGCTTACAATTCTCGTAACAACTCCCTATGGGCGCAACCAAACTTGGGTAACAATATCTCTCTCAGTCCTCGATATAGTTTTGACAAGCCATTTTTGAAAATGAAAAAAAACTGAAAAGTTAAAAATCTACTTCTTTTTGGAAAACTTTGAAAGTAGCAAGGTTATTTAAAAATTGTCTACTGTTTTCAAACACAAAACTTAAAAAGATTTTTGGACCAGGATTTGGACATTCGAGATTGGTGCAATTATACAAAAAGTTTTCTAATAATTTTTGGTACGAAATATCAGATTAACTGAAAATTCCCCTTCTGATGACAACGATTAATAAGTTCAATGTTAAAGCAACTTAGTGCCTACCCACAATAAAAAAATATACATCTCAAATTTTAAAAAACCTTTTGCATATAACAACCTTTAAAAATGTAGCATAACGCAAAAAAACTATATGTCGTTATATAATGATTTTCATAATTAAAAGAAAAAGACCTTTGACGAAATGTGATTTGAGACCATCAATTCTTCAGTGCCCGTTTCGAGTGCTGAGCAGTAATACTTACTAAAACCATAAAAGTTTTAACAGCTACGCGTGGCAGAAAGGATGTGTAAAATACAGGACGTATTGGAACCATCCATTCTCACACTCCCCAAATACTTCATGATGTCCGCCGGTATATGGAAACTGGACCTGCCTACGAGCAATTACGTATATCGCAGAATTTATGAGATCTACTCCGCATTCGTGAGGATTTACTTTCCGCTGTTGGTGTCGTCTTTATCCATCCAATTCGTGATATCGATAGGCAATGACAAAAGCTTGGACGACATATTCAAAGAGTTGTCCTTCATTATAATACTGGCGATAGCGGAAGTCGGCGCCATACTATGCCAGGGGAACGCATTCAAGCACATCATGTCTTCTATAATCGACGAAGAAAGGCGAATACACGAATCAGGGGACGATGACGTATTACGCTACCATTCGGCCCAGATTAAATTTTGCAACGCTGTGGGCTTAACGATAATCGTTTTTGTGATGGGCACCGCGACCTCTATAGGTTTGGAGAACATTTGGAAAAGACTAGAAGTGGAGAAGTTCAACAAAGAACACAACGAGTCTGCTGCAAAACCTTTCATCTATGAACTATACCTGTACAAGTTAGATCCGTACAAGTATCCTAACTTTATGCTGTTTGTGAACTATTTTGTGCTCTATGTCAACGCGTTTCCAATCATTTCCACCAAGATCATTTTTATTTCGTGCATCGTTTTCACATCTTCCAGTTTGAGGAGGCTTCAGGTCGGATTTCGGAAAACCGCAACCACCTCAACCCGTCTTGTAGACCTCATTCGACAACACCAGCGAGTTATAAGGTCGTAGTACGCTTGTGCGAAAAAGGCTCTAAACTTTTCGTCTTATTTTAGATTCGTGGAGAAACTGAATGATTCGATAAGGTACATGATCCTGATGGAATACCTTCTGAATTCCCTCGACGTTGCAGCAGTTTCCATACAATTTATCGCGGTGAGTACTAAAGAGGTTATTTGGAAAGTTCTTTGAATTTCCCTTCGGTTTCAGTATGAACAGGGAATTCCGATTTCGCCGCTGACCTACTTCCTTTACCTTTTCGTGCAAACTTTCGCACTGGGTTGGAGCGCTAACGAAATACAAATTCAGGTAACAAGAAATCAGATCTGAAATCATGCTGAAAAAATACTTTCCCCGTATTCTTCAAACTACGTTAGTACTCCGCGCTTTGTGTGTGTGAAATTGGAAACCTAATAAAATGTAAAAATATCACAAAATTCTAAAATATGTGTTTTTTTCTACGGCCTCCGAGCAACATTTTATTATACGCACCAATTCAAGGAATTGAGAAAAACCAACAACCTCGTAGCTCAAACATAACAGGCGTCATTCAACATCAGATTGCACCATTTTTCGAGCCTCAAAAAAGAGGACCTTAATGTGTAAACTTCTTCCTTGTATCTTCGATAATATATCTATATCATTTGAAATAAGCAAGTTGATGCGGTTGTAATTGTCAAAATAATTTAGTGGGATGGTATATCTGGTTGTATAAAAAAGAAAAAAACAAGCTATACACCTCTAATACTTTTCTAAAACCTTTAACTTAATCTATCGCAAGGTTTGTATTTAATCCTAAAATTGGGATAAAGTAAAATTTAAAGCGACAATCACATTAATTAAATAATGTGGGGCACCCTAGGAACGAAATTTCATTGAAACAAGACCAAACAATGTGATCAATCAAAAATTAAAAATTTTCTCTTTGCCTTCCTAAAGTAGACTTAAAGAAGTTTCAATCAAAATCTTGATACATTATTCACTTCGAAAGGGGTGTATTGTAAATTGTAAAATCGGCACAATTTCACGCACCCTTACATTTCGATGATTATAGGGAGAGCGGTGAAAAATATATGCCTGGAAACTTTTATAGTACGTGGGGCGGAGTTTAGCTTTTATGGTATACATTTGTTAGATTTAAGTTTCCTTTCTCACGGTGACGACACTAGTCGCTTTCATGTTTGCAATTTATTGTAGACGTTTCGTAACTTGTGAGTCCAAGTAAGTAAAAAAATAAATAAGGCAAAAATTAATAACAATAATAATTAATACTTTTTGTAATTTAGACAGTGGTACATTCAGATTGAGTAGCACGCATTAGTTTACTAGTAGTTTCAGCATAAATACAGACTACTTTTTTTATTTTGAATATTTTCTATATGTTTTGTTTGCTTTTAATTGAATTTTTATTATATTATATATTATTTTTATTTTTTTATATTATAAAAAATACAAAATAATTAACAAAAATTTAAAAAAGAAATTTAAAGAAGAAAGAAATTTTTGCTAGTAGCTAGCTCAACAACAGGTCTGGTTCAAAATCTTCTTGCACCATTTTTCGAGTCTCGAAAAGAAAGACCGTAATGTACAAGCCTTTTCTTTATATCTGATAACACCTTGTACAAAATGAAAAAAATACCCTCTGTCATTTTAATTCTTGTTGTTTTTATTGTGGCTATGTGAAAAATGATGTCGAAAAAGCATTTCCATAATATAATATAATATTAATATTATTATTATAATAATACTCTTTAAAGTATTTTTTTAAAAATAGAATAAATACATGATTCTTTACTTCTTAGATAGTTCAAGTTCAATAATGTAAAAGCAATAGTAATCAAAATAAATAAGAACTAAAAGTTCAGATTTTCACGAAATTATATATTATGACATGACAATTGTTTCGACAACACCGTGTCTTTATCAAAAAACAATTGTCATGTCATAATATATAATTTCGTGAAAATCTGAACTTTTAGTTTGTTTTGATAAATGGATTTTCATCAAGTAAAAGCCACCTCAGTTCAACCAATAGTAATACGTAATCAAAATGTTTTGTGTGAAATCTTAAGTAAAGTTAACGTATTTACATATTTACGCACAATGTAAAATATAAAACAAAGTATCCGACTTACCCTCACCGTATAATATTTATTATTATATTCAGAATTCAGATTTCTTCACGTCGCAGATATAAAAATGGTGCCTGAAAAACACCAAGCGCTGGAAAACCCGATTCTAACGCTACCCAAATACTGTATGATGTCAGTGGGGATATGGAAATTAGATTTGCCCACAAAAAATGACGCATCCCGCATAGTTTACGGCATATACTCCGCATTCGTGAGGATTTACTTCCCGCTATTCGTCTCCTCCATGTGCATCCAATTCGCCATGTCTTTGGGAGCAGATAAGAGCCTGGAAGACCTATTTAAAGAACTGTCTTTCATAATAACCCTAGGTATAGCGGAAGTTGACGCTATACTCTGCCAGAGAGAAGACTTTAAACAGATTATCTCCTCGGTAATTGCCGAGGAGAGGGAAATACTCGCTTCGAGGGATGAAGAGGTATTACAGCACCATGCGGCCCAGATAAAATTTTGCAACGCAATCAGCTTAACCATTATTGTTTCTGTTATCGGTACTGGGACTTCAATAGCCATGGAGAACTTTTGGAAAAGGCTGGAGGTGGAACGATACAACAAGGAACGCAACGAAACATCCAGAAAACCTTTTCCCTTCGAACTTTATCTTTACAAGTTCGATGCTTCCAAGCATCCCGACGTGATGCTGGGCGTAAATTACTTCACAATTTTCATTAACATTTTTCTCATAATTTCTACCAAGATCGTGTTCATTTCGTGCATCGTGTTCACGTCGTCCATTTTGAGGAAACTCCAGGTGGGGTTTAAAACAACAACCGCTATATCATTCCGGTTGGTAGATCTCATCAGGCAACACCAGCGCGTCATAAGGTGCTCGATCATTGAGCGCATGCGCCAAAAAAGCCTTTTAAATTTTGGGATTGTTTCAGTTTTGTGCGCAAGCTTAATAAATCGGTAAGGTACATGATCCTAATAGAATACCTATTGAATTCGCTGAGCGTCGCGGCAGTTTCCATCCAATTTATCGCGGTGAGTTCCTTTGAGTTGTATTTGAATTTAGCGATGATTTTTTTTTTGGTTTCAGTTCGAAAAAGGGTTTCCGATTTCGCCATTCTTGTGTCTCGTCTATCTGTTCGTACAGACGTTCGTCTTAGGCTGGAGCGCCAACGAAATCCAAGTTCAGGTGCCATAACTCGCTATCCCTTACTCCGATATTAATTTTGTTGGTCCGTTTGGAATAAAAATGTCAATGGAGAGGAAACAGAAGATGAAAATACATTGAATATTTTCTAATATGTAAAATGTCATTTTTTCCCTTCCTTTTTAACTGTACATAATGAGTTAGGCAATATAAGGTAGGGTTTCTTTGAAATTGGATTATATATTTGGCAAAAAATTATTTTGTCAAGAACTGTTCATTTTGAAACTCAGAGCGGATGGAAAATAAAAGTTCTAAAAGTTGTAGTAGCGTTTTCATAACAAAACTGATTGAAAGTTTTGAGTTTCTAAAATTCGACTTAAAAACTTGTTATAAATTAGTGAAAATTCAAATTAATTGTCTTAAGTATCTTCCTTTGCCCGATGTATGAAAAACTATCACTTTTGAAAGCTTGCGTGGCATATATTAGTTTTTGCAATTTGTCCATTTCCTTTCAGAGTCTGGCCTTGGGGGACGCCTTGTACGATTCTCCGTGGTACGAGCAAAATGATCAAGCCAAGCGGTTAATACTGAGCATGATCGTGCGATCGCAGCGACCACTGGCCTTGACCATAGGACCATTTGACACGATGACCACAGCATCTGCACTGAGGGTGAGCTTTCATGTGCGGCACCGGAAACGATGTTTGACCACTTTTATTTCAGATAATGAAAGCTTCTTACTCATACGTTTCGCTTATGATAAACTAATTTGGTGAGGCAGTGGTCTTGTTGAATTGCTTAAATAAATGATTATTAGAGAAATTTGGTAACTTGTTTCGGTATTTCTTACACTACCAATAGTTCATTATCTTCTCACAACTTCAGTTCATTCAAAACAAAACATCATTGACCAAATATCAAAAGTTCTAAAGAAGTATAACGTCAAAACCAGATTTACCACTTGTCCAAAAATCTCTCAAAATCTCGTTAAAGACAAAATTCCATTTGAGATGCCAGGAGTTTACAACATTCCATGCATATGCGGCAAAGAATACATTGGAGAGACCGGACGAAAAATATCAACTAGTCTCGAAGAACACGAAAGAGCCTTACGACTAAGACAAATGAACTCATCATCTGTTGCCGAACACACTCACGAAACCGGACATAAACTTTTATTCGATAAAACTAAAATTCTCGCATGTAATCAGCTCTTCTACCAACCAAAAATCCGAGAGTCTATAGAAATCTATAAACAACCTAACAATTTTAACCGCTACTCAGGCCTCACCTGTCACCAATTTTGGAATCAGTCATCCGATAGGGTGTTTATGCCCCTCATTAGCGCTCCTCCTCAAACAATATGTAAGCAGGTACAGAGTAAAATCCGAGCCAGTTTCAGTCAAAATCTGAAGAAGAACATCCGCAATTTCGAACCAGCAAAAACCGACTCAGGAGGAATCCATAAGTTTTGTAAAAAGGAGAAATTAATTTGAAAACTATTTAAATTTTCAAATATTTTTTTTTTTCAAATGTCATAAACCTCTTCGTTTACGCCGCTGGAGCTAGCAATTTTGTTTTCAGTTATTCGTTGATGCAGTTTAGATGATATCTGTTATTGGTTAGTTTAGTTAGGTTGTTTCGGTTAGGAATCTGCATCTTATTTAAATTCTTCACCTTACATTCGCACCCTACACAAGGAAAATGGGCTAAAACAAACAAATCTGATACCACTGGCGCATAGACCAAAACCACACGAAAACCATAAGTTCTTATTTTATTCTTTCATTAATCATTAAAACGAAATCTCGGTTACTATCCAATTTCAATGAAAATTTCGGAAAACTCCGGATCAATCACGCGTGCTTTCGCGGAACAATCGCAGCGCAAATCACAGGGCGCCGCGACGCCGTTCCCCGCACGAGGCGCCTAATTACAGGGCCGGAGAAAGAAAAGTACACGTTACGAGGAAATAAATAATGCAAGTCGGAAAATCAGTGCCACGCAATCGGCAAGACCCGTATAAATGTTACACGACCTTGCAACTCGTTACAACTTTGCGTAGCGTCTTCAGCTGCCACTATGAACGCATCTCGAACCCATAGACCCTCCATACTCAACTTCTCGAAGTGTTTCATGATCGTCGCTGGTATCTGGAGGTTTCCCTTACACGATCCCCTCAAAATTTACCCCTACTATTCCGCCATCGTCCAATCGTACTTTGTCATCATCTGTATATCCCTGGCCGCTCGTTTCGCTCTAACTTTGGCCTCCGGAGTGTCGAACAAGAGTTCCGAGGAGATGTTCAAGCAAGCATCGTACATCATCACCGTGATAATCGTCGAATATGCAGCCATATTGTATCAAAGCGGCCCCTTGAAACGGATCTTGTCGTATATCATGGAAGAAGAACGCCAAATGCTGCAATGCACGGATCCTGAAGTGTCGCGAAACCATTTTGAGCAGCTCGGCTTCTGTCGCAAGTCCAACTTCATCATGTTCATATTCACGTGCGGTAGCGGCGCCTCCATAGCACTCGAGAACGTCTGGCGACAGCTTCAAGTGCACAAGTACAACGCTCGATTCAACACCACGCTACCTAGACCTCTGCCTTTGGAGTTGAGCTACGGAGGATGGGACGAGGAGAAACATTTCGCGTTACTTCTCATCGCCCATGACGTCTGGGTGGTTATTAGCATGTTCCTCATAGTGTCGACTAAAACCATAGTCTTTTCCTGCGTCATTTTCGTGCCATCGATATTGAAGAGGCTGAGGGTCAAACTGGGCAAGCTAGCAGAGTCGGGTCTGCGAGACCTAGTTCGCGAACACCAGGACGTTATCGGGTGAGCCTCTATTTCATGAATTCACCAACCCTCACCCAACTGATTTCAGTTTCGTAGAAAGACTAAACAACTCCCTGAAATATCTGGTGCTGCTTGAATATATTCTAAATTCTTTGAACGTGGCTACCGTGTCAGTGCAGTTCATAACGGTAAGCGATATGTGTTCAAGTTAGAAGCGAAGATTTAATTTTTGATTTGCAGTACGATCCGAAGATGCTGCCGGCACCTGCTTTTTATTTCAGCTTCCTAATAGCTCAGATCTTCATTTTGGGATGGAGCGCTAATGAAATAAGGGAGCAGGTAAATCCATCGAGCTGTGTAGAATACGTAATCAACGGATATCTTGCAGAGCCTAGCACTGTCGGATGCCTTGTACGACAGTCTTTGGTACGAGCAAAGCGAGACAGTGCGAAAGGTGTTGTTGGCTATGATGGTCCGCGCCCAAAAGCCGCTTGCGTTGACAATCGGTCCGTTTGAACCCATGACGACTCAATCTGCAGTTACCGTAACCACGAAGTGAAGCAAATCATCTTCCTCTAGTTGCATTTTGTCTTTTAGGTTATTAAAGCGTCGTATTCGTATGTCACTGTGATGATGAACAGTTACGAGTGATCTTTACATATTGGATGACGCTGTTCAAAAGTTTGTTGTACATATTTTGAATCAAGAGTCAGCGCTAATGACAGAAATAAAACTTGTTTGTTTGAATGATTGTGTTCTTAACGCCCTCAAAGGAATTACCACGAAGACCGTTTTCTTTCTCGATGGTTGAACTATCTCGTTTATTTTTGAAACCTTCAGAAATTATCACGAGTGCTCGTGGCTGATCGTCCAAGCCACCAAAACACTCCGATGTATTTGTCGAATAACAAACACCGCGGGTAAACAAAACACTCGTTATTATATCGACCATCCACTTGAACGCTCGCACCTAGAGCAATCTAATCCGAAACTAATTTAGTATCAATCAACATGCTGCGTGGAATCTTTTCCATTCTGACGGTTCTGTTGGCTGCATTCTGCCCTTGCAGCTTCCAAGCTGACATTGCCGACAAGTACTTTCCTCAATCCTTCAGATTCGGAGCTTCGACAGCCGCATACCAGATTGAAGGTGCTTGGAATGAGGATGGTAAAGGCGAAAATATGTGGGACCATTGGTTGCATGAAAACGCCGGCCATACAGACGACGGTCTCAACGGCGACGTCGCCTGCGACTCGTACCACAAGTGGCAGGAGGACGTACAACACTTGAAAGAGCTGGGAGTCCAAACCTACAGGTAATCTGCGATCTTGTGCTCGCACAGCTTAGCACTGGTTTCTTTGTAGGTTTTCATTATCATGGAGCAGAATATTACCAACCGGATATCCCGATACTATTAACCAGCTAGGTGTTGACTACTACCTCACCCTTATCAAGGTGAAGCGAAGGTCGATGCTGCCATCCTTTGTAGTCTGACACCATTATTGTTACAGACTTTGAAAGAGAACGGTATCGAGCCGATTGTCACCATATACCATTGGGACCTCCCGGAAGTCTTCAACGAACAGGGAGGGTGGTTGGTACCCGAAGTCTCCGACCATTATGAGAGTTACGCGAGGGTGTGCTTCCAACTCTTTGGAGAGCAGGTCAAATATTGGGTGACGGTAAACGAACCCAAGTCTACTTGCATGTGGGGCTACGGTACCGGCATCCAAGCACCGGGACTGACCTTGATCGGGGATGGAGTGTACACTTGCGCTCACAATATTTTACTCGCTCATGCCAAAGCATGGCATGTCTACGACACAGAGTTCAGAAGTCAACAAGGAGGTATCTATATTCCCAGAATAGCCATGGTATTAAGGGGTCTACATGTGAATTTGTCGCTATGGGGCTTATAAGTTTCATGATATGACGCAACCTAAAAATTCATTCTTTATAGTATTTTGCTTTTACGTCAGGAAAAGTCGGTATAGTTCTCGACCACACGTGGAGTGAACCGGCTAGCAATAGCCAACAGGACGCCGAAGCGGTGGAAAGGGAAAACGAATTCGGTGTAAGCGACTAAAACACGATGTAGACTGATTAAGTTTTAATTTATTCCTTTCAGCTTGGTTGGTATGCCAATCCCGTCTACTTAGGCAACTACCCCCAGGTGATGATCGACAGGATCGGAAATAGGAGCGTCCAGGAAGGTCTCTCCCAATCCCGATTGCCTCAATTCACTGACACACAAGTTGAGTTTATTAAAGGCACCTCTGACTTTTTCGGCCTCAACATGTAAGCACTCTCCTGACGATCGCGACCATTCTTGAAACCGGTATTCTAGGTACACCGGCTATATGGTGCAGTATACCGATGATTACCAGGCGAATCCCCCCACGTATTGGGGTGATAAAGGTGGTAACACATATAGCGACCCCTCGTGGCCGAAATCATCTCTGGACTGGCTGACCTCCTATCCGGAGGGCTTGAGAAAACTTCTCAATTACGTCAATGACAAATACAAACCACCAGAGATCATTGTTACGGAGAACGGGTGGACTGACGTCACAGGCACCTTGGACGACGACGACAGAGTATCGTACTACCAAGGCTACTTGAGTAACCTATTGCTAGCACTGGTCGAGGATGGCGTCAACGTCACGGGTTACACGTTGTGGAGTTTGCTGGATAACTTCGAATGGGGTTCGGGATACACGTAAGTGTAACTTATGATGAGGAAATCGTTACTGAGGTTACGTGTGGTTCTCAGGCAAAAGTTCGGCATAATCCATGTGGACTTCAATAGCCCGAACAGGACGAGGACGTGGAAAAAATCGGCCAAGTGGTATCAAAACGTTATCGCAACCAGATGTTTGGTCGATCAGTGTCAATAAAAACTTATTATTATTAAAAACGTTTCCAATATCTTTCATATGTTTTCTTTTCTTTTTACCACGGCACCTGGCATCTGTTTTGGTTTCCTATGCTCCAGCTTGTTATATATGATATTGAAGGGTCGCCAGATATTGTCATGTAACTAGTCCTATTTCCATAACCTTAATAACGTCAAAATTAGTGGATTTTCTTATATTTGTTAGTGCCACACGTTGTTATTTGGATCCTCTCCCAAAACCCTAGACACTTATACACCACCCTACAGTTTATGGTATCAAAGGTCTCCGCACCTTGCCAAATAATTGTTTGGTTTCAAGGTTTCGATGTGAGTTCTGGTTTCTCAGAGCATTAACACGTTTGTATTATGCATAAGTCACTATTTAGTAAATGTCAAAATTTCTATTCATCAATAACTTTTGAACAGGTGGCGCTACTGCGAATTATGCTTTTTTACTCACTAACTGCGAATTATGCTTTTTTACTCACTAACTGGGTAGTAGGGGTATTTGCCAGAGTTTATCTGATGGAATGTCAGTTATAATTTTTTGAGTATTCAACATTCTATTAGTCATCACGCTGAATATGATAAAGTGAGTCATAATACGATTAGATCAACACAATAAGCTGGACATTTTCAATAAACACATAAAATCCTTAGCCAGCAGCAGAGGCGTAACTATAAAAATGTAGACGGTCCCATAGAAACAAAACTACTACTTTAAAGCACACTGAACCTTTCACAATCAAAGGAGATTTTGCATAATGTCAATTTCGTTAAGTTTTATTGCCATTTTGAAAATGATATAAATTTGAGGACAAGGAAATGCCACAAAACTATCCGTGCCTTCGAAACTGTTTTCCCCGTTCACGCTACGTCTAGGTTTACCTAGAATGAAAAAACGTGCCGCTCAGCACTCGATGGAGATTCTATATCTAACGCTTACCAAGTACTAGAACAAACAACGTATAAGTTTCAATGGATTTCACAAAATCGTATATATACGCAGGTTATCATTTGGGCTTATTACCAACTAGACTGAACATTAATAATGCAACCCTACTTAGTGGTGGTCCTCTGCATAATATCGAGGTAAGCTTTTTTCGTATACTTTGAAGCACACTTAACGATGGTACTTTTAGCTCCAAAGCCGATATAAACAACAAATACTTCCCGGAATCTTTCCAATTCGGTGCTGCCGGAGCCGCGTACCAGATCGAGGGCGGCTGGAACGAAGATGGCAAAGGGGAGAGCATATGGGACCATTTTTTGCACTACAATAACCCTACAAGTACGTAAAAATTTGTCGCGCACACCACGAGTTATTTTTCTTATTACTCGAACAGGCAAAGTCATCGACGGCACCAATGGCGACGTAGCATGCGATTCGTACCACAATTGGCAAGAGGACGTGGATAATCTAAAGAAGCTCGGAGTCAAGCTCTACAGACTTTCCATTTCCTGGACAAGAATTCTACCGGACGGTACTCCATACCAAGTGAATCAGGAAGGAATCGATTACTATGTTAATCTGTTCAAGGTAGGTAGTAAAGTCTATATTAAATCGGTCTGTTGAATCACATTTCAGGCGCTCAAACAAAACGGAATCGAACCAGTGGTAACCCTCTATCATTGGGATTTGCCTCAGCACCTTAGCGACTTTGGAGGTTTTTTAAACCCCCAACTAGCTGATTATTTCGCTGCTTATGCCCGCATCTGTTTCGAGAACTTTGGCCCTTACGTCAAGTACTGGATGACCATCAACGAACCGACATCTACGTGTGGAATGGGCTACAGCATGGGGCTGTATGCACCGGGGTACACGTTAATCGACGGTGGTATGTACCAGTGCGCTTACGTTACATTGTTGGCTCATGCTAAAGCGTGGCACGTCTACAACGACGAGTTCAGAGCTCAGCAGGGAGGTAAGCACATGAATTTCGAGTGGAGTCAGACCCAGATGTTGATGGATTTTAGGGAAAGTTGCCCTAGGCCTGGTATGCAGCGCCCAGATGCCGTTGGATCCCAATAATCCCAAAGATCAGGAGGCGGCCGAAAGGAGCCATCTAATGGGTGTAGGTATCTACTAACACTCTATACTAGGATCCCGTTCTAAGTAATGCCCTTTTGTTTAAGTGTGCCTCTTTCGGTAATCCGGTATTCGTCGGAAACTGGCCCCAAGTGATGATCGATAGAATCGCTGCCAAAAGCAAAGAAGCCAATTACCCTTTCACGCGGCTCCCGGTGTTCACGCAGGAGGAGATCGATTTGATTAAGGGAACCAGCGACTTCTTACCACTTAACTAGTAAATCTCGCAAACCGTTGCTTTCAATTTTTACGTGCCCTTGTCCGTAGCTACTCTTCTTCGCTGGTTGAATACATAGACGAATTGGTAGGATTTCCGCCCAACGCGTGGTTCGATATCAGCGTCGTGACTTCCGCTAACAAATCCTGGCCTCAAGCTGCTTCCCCCTGGCTTACCTCCTACCCGGAGGGACTCAGAATCATTTTAAACCGGCTAAACAAGGATTACAATCCCAGTGAGTTCATAATCACTGAGAACGGCTGGTCCGACACAGGCGAGCTGGATGATCAGGGTCGCATCACCTACATTCAGGTAAGATTCAGCAGGAAATTTTTCGAACCGGAAGGAAGACTCGGTGGTGCAATTGCTTTTATTAGGCTCACATGAGCGCCATCTTGGACAGTATCTTAGAAGATGGCGTCAATGTTACTGGCTATACCGTCTGGAGTCTGATGGACAGCTTCGAATGGACGGCAGGGTACACGTAAGTCGGAGCTCTAGACGTTGTTTGATGAGTCTGAGTTTCATCGTTGTTTAGGGAAAAATTTGGGCTCATCAAGGTCGATTTCGACGACCCACAGAGGACCAGAACCTGGAAGAGTTCGGCAAAGTACTACCAAAACGTTATCGCCACCAGGTGCTTGTTGAATCAGTGCGAATGAGGATATTATTGAACACTTACTGGGGAAATATTTAACAAATTGTACTGTTCATATACATCATGTAAATAAATCCAACTATATACCTAGAACACATCTAGATAAAAGATCTTTTAATGTTATCTGAAAACGCAATAAAAAATAACTTCAAGGAATAATAAATATTCAAATATTAAATAAATAAAACTGAATCAAAAAAGATTTTCCAGTATGTTTTATCGAAATAAATCTCGTAAACCTGTTTAACTTAAAACTCATCACTCTATGATAATCTTCAAAAGATGGGAAAGGAACAAGAATGTTATGGCATGAAATAGGGAGATTATAGAATACCACAAGCACTCTCTATATTACTACAAAGACAAACCATCCGAGATTCAAATACAAACATCAGGAATTCAATTTTTGTTGATTATGAGTTGAATGAAATGCGAAATTAAATCATTCTCTTCTGGTCCCGCTAATAACTTATAACTATTAGTTTTGGTTAGTTGATGAATAATGGTGACTCACCGTGCTGATGTTTACTGTTGGAATTATATCTATATATTCTTTGCAAGATATAGCCCATTGGTAACTAAATGATAGGTCGAGCTGTAGACGATCACCAGTAACGCATTACTACCAGAGTCTCTTGCTTGATAGCACTGTCGGCAAATGAAAACTCCTTTGCTTATTGGGCTGATTTTTCATCTGATGGAATATCATTCATAGTTTATCGAGTGATCAAAATTAATCATGCTGTTAATAATCTTGCTGAATACAATAGATTGAATCACAATGCGATTAGATTTAGGCGATAAGCAATAAATTTGAAAATAATAAATGAATAAAAAAAATCATAACCGGCAGCATAGGCGTAACAATATAAAAACGTAGCTAGTAATAAGGAAGCAAAATTGATTATGGGCTAATGACATCTGAGCTGCTAATAGTAATTACCATTACCACAATTACATTTTCCAAAACTTTGTACAATCTGGGGACTTTCTTCCAGGTTAAATAGATATTGTACCCTTCAGCATGAACGAAGATGCTCGCATAATCCGAATGGCGTTACGTTTCATAAGCACATAATAAATGCGAAGGCAAGGCTAGTCAAAAAATGCGGTAATATCTTAAAGGGACATATTGACGATGTTTCCTAAAACTAGGGTACATTTGGATCGCTTTGATAAGTACTTCAAAAATATTTTCCTGGCAACGTCTAGGTTTACCTAAAATAAAAAACGACGAGACGCCAATCTCTCGATCGAGATTTCAGTTTCCAAGTGCTATAACAAGCAAACAACGTAGAATTTTCAATGAATCTGGCGAAATCATATATATATATGCTGATCATAATTGGAGTTTATTAGCGACTTGATTAAACCAGCCCACTGAATATTAATGATGAGGCGATACTGCTTAGTGGTGGTCCTCTGTTTAGTATCAAGGTAAACGCTTCTCATATATTTTTAACCATGCATCACGGTGATACTTTTAGCACCCAGGCCGACATAAACAACAAATACTTTCCCGAATCTTTTCAATTCGGTGCTGCCGGAGCGGCATATCAGATCGAGGGCGCCTGGAATGAAGATGGCAAAGGGGAAAGTATATGGGACCATTTCTTGCACTACAACAACCCTACGAGTAAGTCAAAACTTGTTACGCAAACCCCGAGTTATTTTTCTTATTACTCGAACAGGTAAAGTCGCCGACGGCACCAATGGTGATGTAGCTTGCGACTCATACCATAAGTGGCAAGAGGACGTGGATAATTTAAAAAAGCTTGGCGTCAGGATCTACAGGCTTTCCATTTCTTGGACAAGAATTCTACCGGACGGTACCCCGTACCGAGTGAATCAGGAAGGAGTCGATTACTATCTCAATCTGTTTAAGGTAAGCACAAAAGTCGGTGTTAATTCGTTCTGATGAATCACATTATAGGCGCTCAAACAAAACGGAATCGAACCATTGGTAACCCTCTATCATTGGGATTTGCCTCAGCACCTTAGCGACTTTGGAGGTTTTTTGAACCCCCAACTAGCTGATTATTTCGCCGCTTATGCCCGCATCTGTTTCGAGAACTTTGGCCCTTACGTCAAATACTGGATGACCATCAACGAACCCCAAACTACATGCGGGTCGGGCTACAGCTTGGGGGCGCACGCCCCAGGATACACACTGATCGACGGTGGCATGTACCAGTGCGCTTACGTTTCGTTGTTGGCTCATGCCAGAGCGTGGCACGTCTACAACGATGAGTTCAGGGCTCAGCAAGGAGGTGAGCACTTTATAGCCGCGTGGAGTCCAATCCCGACATTGAGGTTTTCAGGGAAAGTTGCCCTAGGCCTAGTATGCGGCCTTTCGATCCCGTTAGACCCCAATAACCCGAAGGACCAGGAGGCCGCAGAAAGGAACCATCTAATGGGTGTAGGTGTCAAATAATTTCTGTACTAGGCTTCATCCTAAGTAATGCCCTTTAATATAAGTGCGCCTCATATGGGAATCCGGTATACGTCGGAAACTGGCCCCAAGTGATGATCGATCGAATCGCCGCCAAAAGCAAAGAGGGCAACTATCCTTTCTCCCGACTTCCGCAGTTCACCCAGGAGGAGATCGACTTGATCAATGGAACCAGCGACTTCTTAGCCGTTAACTAGTAAATCTCGTTAATCGGGGTTTTAAGTTTTTAATCGGCCTTGTTCGTAGCTACTCCTCCGCGCTGGTTCAATACCTAGATGATTTTGTGGGATTCCCGCCCAACAATTTATTTGATCTCAACGTCCTGGCTTTCGCTAACCAATCATGGCCGCAAGCTGCTTCCATTTGGCTTACCTCCTATCCGGAGGGACTCAGAATCATTCTAAACCGGTTAAACAAAGATTACAATCCCGGCGAGATCATAATCACTGAGAACGGCTGGTCCGACACTGGAGAGCTGGACGATCAGGGTCGTATTACCTACATCCAGGTGAGATTCAGGTGGAAATTTCTCAAACCGGATTTGATGATGCAGCTGTGTTTATTAGGCACACTTGAGCGCCATACTGGATAGTATCTTGGAAGATGGCATCAACGTTACCGGCTACACGGTCTGGAGTCTGATGGACAGCTTTGAATGGTCGACAGGGTACACGTAAGTGACTGAACTTTGATGGTCGCCGATTAGGCACAACTTCTTTCTCAGGGAACCGTTTGGACTCATCAAAGTCGATTTCAACGACCCACAGAGGACCAGAACGTGGAAGAGTTCGGCAAAATACTACCAGAACGTTATCGCCACTAGATGTTTGTTAGATCAGTGCCAATGAGAATATTGTTTATCTATTACTGCGTAAATGTGTAGTAAATTAGAAAATGTAGTGCATAAAATTATAAATATAGTGTTACTGATATTATAAATTCATTCATTACTTCTTTAGAAACAAAAGAACCACTCATAATGAAACAGTTTAATCAAAATATTATTGCACACACGCAGCCAAAGACAAAGTGTGGCCCTAGAGGTTGGTATGGGATACACACATCAAGATGCTCCTGCATACTTTTCACTTGTGCATTCCCATCCGGGCTTTGATAGTCCTTGGTACAGGCACAGCTGCACAAGGGGGCTTTATCAGCAACTTTAACAGAACTTTTTCAGGCAAAACAGTAAATCGATGCTATTAACCATTTATTAGCTTTTTATGTCATTTATGCCAACTTGTTTTGTGACATTTTCACACCAACCGGTATGAACTTGTCGCCATGGTTAAAAAAAGTTTTGTTCAGATAACGCCAACCCTCTCCAAATAATCTACTGGACTAGATAATGAAAAAAAAAAACACTTTCTAAATGTGTTTTTAATTTGTTGTCGCTGTTTGAACGTATCCCGACGATGCTCACCTTACGAGTTTTTCTGCTATGTCTCACGTTTAACTGGTAAGTGAAAAACTTCCAATACACTTGGTTCCGAGTTTAGATTTTCATCTACATTTTAAAGGTGCCACGGCGCCGACTTATCCAACAAGTTCTTTCCTAAGAACTTCCAGTTCGGCCTTAGCACTTCTGCTTATCAAATCGAAGGAGGATGGAACGAAGGTGGCAAAGGGGAAAGCATGTGGGACCGTTACTTCCACGAAAACACATGTGAGCTTAGATAAATCGGATATTTCTTCTGATTCATAACCGCGTTTATCGTATTTCCAGCTAGGAGTCTGGATGGATACAACGGCGACGTCACTTGCGACTCCTACCATAGGTGGGAGGAAGACGTGCAGATACTCAAAGACATCGGCGTAGACGTCTACAGGTTGACCGCTCAACTCTACGTCACAGAGCGACTGCTAAACACTTTGGCTTTTCAGATTCTCAATCGCGTGGACCAGGATATTACCTGATGGTACCACCAAACACATTAACCAGGAAGGAGTGAATTATTACCTAAATTTAATAAAGGTGCTAGTATTTCCAAGATCTGATAGAAACCCAATTGCTTCCTTTCCAGGCCCTAAGAGACAACAACATAGAGCCACTGCCTACCTTGTACCATTGGGACCTTCCCCAGCACTTAAGCGAACTGGGCGGCTGGCTGAATCCCCAGATAGCCACCTACTTTGGCGATTACGCGAGGATTTGCTACCAAATGTTCGGCGAACACGTTAAAAGATGGCTCACCATCAACGAGCCCAAATCCACCTGTCTTATAGGCTACGGGAGTATTAACAACGCCCCCGGATTGGAACTGATAGGTGATGGCATATACCAGTGCGCATACGTGCAACTTCTCGCGCACGCCAAAGCTTACCGCATCTATGACGAAGAATTTAGGAATTCGCAAGGAGGTAACGAAAGCTCCCAACTCAATCCTCGCCGTCTGGCACGTTTAATTTCAGGAGTGGTCAGTATCGCTCTGGATCATCCGTGGAGTGAACCTTACAGTGACTCGCCATTGGATGTAGAAGCGGCCAATATCGAGAATCAGTTCGGCGTAAGTAATCTGCCATAGTACACACAACAACAGAAAATATTGAAAGAATTGACAATTTAGCTTGGTTGGTACGCCCACCCGATATATCATGGCAATTGGCCCCAGCCTATGATAGAGCGCATAGGAAATCGAAGTCTTCTCGAGGGTTACACCTTCTCCCGCTTACCAGTTCTGAGTAATGAAGATGTGGAGTACATCAAAGGCACTCACGACTATTTCGCCATAAACATGTAAGTAACGTCTACATATTAAGGCTCGACGTCTTTATGATAACAATTAGCTATACTGGTTACTATACGCAACACATTGACGACTATGGCGTGGGCGAGCCCAGTTACTGGCTGGATAAGGGCAACAACGTCTTCAGCGACCCCTCGTGGCCGAAATCGTCTTCTGACTGGCTTACTTCTTACCCGGAAGCTATGAGGAAACTTCTCAACTGGATCAAGGTGGAGTACAATCCCGCAGAGGTGATGGTTACTGAAAATGGGTGGCCGGACAGCACCGGAACCTTAGAGGATCAAGAGAGGATCACCTACATGCAGGTTTGATGCTTATCATCGTTTATACAAATTGGTGATGTTTCCTTTGCAGGGTTACTTAAGCAATCTACTGGATGCTATCGACGATGGAGTCAACGTAATCGGTTACTTGCACTGGAGTCTGCTCGATGTCCTTGAATGGAATGCGGGTCATACGTAAGTTCAAATATGGTGCGAGCTGCGGGGTAGTTTTTTGTTTTTCTTAAAGGCAAAGGTTGGGGTTAGTCCATGTGGATTTTGAGAGCGCGAACCTGACAAGAACTTGGAAAAATTCGGCGTACTGGTATCAGAATCTGTTGACTACCAGGTGTTTGGTGGATAATTGCCAGTAGTACCCTTGCCCAATAAACGAATCGTTGGTGATTTTGTTGTTTTATTTTTGTGTGCGTCAGAGTGTCGAAAGCGTTGCGTAAGACGCCATTGTCTTTTCGAGTGGTTGATAAAGGTGTTGTTTTTCCTAAAAACACTTGAAGGTACGATTTGAACTATTTTTATCATACCGCAACAAGCAAAACAAACAAAACTAACCAGGTCTCATTTGTGAGAGAAACTGTAGTCACAAACAAATGTACGCCCGGAGATCCCAGAGACGGAGTAGCGAACGATCATTTTAAAATCATAAAGGGCATAAACAGCTTCATCGGTGATCTGCTCTTGGGCTGCTTTTAC
Source organism: Cylas formicarius (assembly GCF_029955315.1). Taxonomy (NCBI): domain Eukaryota; kingdom Metazoa; phylum Arthropoda; class Insecta; order Coleoptera; family Brentidae; genus Cylas; species Cylas formicarius. The sequence goes on along the minus strand of NW_026844361.1, from coordinate 24,356,131 downwards.
ATCTTTCTAGACGTTCCCTTAAAAGTATAAAGAAAGGCACGCAAGAAGAAAAGATCAGGTGATTTTGTTTATCAGCTGCTCTCTTATGATGTCATGAGGTGGATTGTAGTGTTGGAACTAGAGTGGAACATATAATAAAATCGTTCTCAAAAAATTTTTGTAATTCTAAATTTGTATATAAATTTCACATAACAACCAGTTATCTTAAATAAACACTCAAATACTAACCACTCGAGATATCATATCCAACATTCCCCAAGTGCTTATACCACAGTAAACAACTTGTTATTTTTAATAAACCTCACGTAATCTTACTTATACCTTCTTCATCATCTTCAAAGGTTTTATTTCCAAGCAGCCCCCAGCACGTAGACCATGAAGAGGTACTGCTTGATTCTGGTACTCTACTTAATATCGAGGTAAAAGGTACCTAAATACTTTCGACCACACGTGACAAAGATACTTTTAGTTCCCGGGCCGATATAAGTAACAAATACTTCCCGGAATCTTTCCAATTCGGTGCTGCCGGAGCCGCGTACCAGATCGAGGGCGGCTGGAACGAAGATGGCAAGGGAGAGAACATATGGGACCACTTCTTGCACTACAACGTTTCAGGTACGCCACATGTTCTCCCAAACTACCAGCGACATTTTTCTTTTCTCTTACGCAGGAAAAGTTGTGGACGACTCCAATGGCGACGTAGCTTGCGACTCGTACCACAAATGGCAAGAGGACGTGGATAATCTGAAGCAACTAGGGGTCAAACTCTACAGGCAAGTATACTACCATAGGTATGTCTAGGAGCAAGCGTTGAAGCCTATTATTTCAGGTTTTCGATCTCATGGTCGAGGATTCTTCCTGACGGTACACCGTACCAGGTCAATCAAAAAGGAATCGATTATTACCTAAATCTGATCAAGGTAAGTACTAAAAAAAAAGTCAACTTTGCATGTCCCATTTTACGTTTTAGGCGCTAAAACAAAACGGTATTGAACCGGTAATCACCCTGTATCACTGGGACCTGCCTCAGCATCTGAGCGAGTTCGGAGGATGGTTGAACCCCCAGATATCTGATTATTTCGCCGCTTACGCACGCATATGCTTCGAAAACTTTGGGCCTTATGTCAAGTACTGGACCACCATCAATGAACCCCTGTCCACCTGCGTTATTGGCTACGCTCAAGGGCTGCATGCTCCTGGGTATTACCTGATCGACGGCGGTATGTACCAGTGCGCCTACGTGTCGTTACTGGCTCACGCCAAAGCGTGGCACATTTACGACGAGGAATTTAGGGCCCAGCAGGGAGGTAAGAATTTTAAAATCGGATGAAATGAGATCCTGAATATGGCGATTTTCAGGAAAAGTTGGTATAAGTCTGGCATGCGGCGCCCAGTTGCCTTTTGATCCCAACAGCGCCCAAGACCAAGAAGCAGCGGAAAGGAATTATCAAATGGGAGTAAGTACCAACTATAGCGCTTACCTATGTGCTGATAAAATTATTTCCTGAAGTGCGGCTGGGTCGGTAACCCCATCTACTTCGGCAACTGGCCCCAAGTGATGATCGACAGGATCGCAGCTAAAAGTAAACAAGACAACTACCCATTCTCGCGACTTCCAGAATTCACCCAGGAGGAGATCGAGTTCATAAAAGGAACCAACGACTTCTTACCCCTTAATTAGTAAGTCGATTCCCACGCTGCTTTCCTAACTACAAGAGGTGCGTTTTCTTGTAGCTATACTTCAGCGCTGGTACAATACGCTGATGAATGGACCGGTGCGCCTAGCTACTGGCTCGACATTAACGTCCAAACTTTCGCTAACGAATCCTGGCCCAAATCAGCTTCCGACTGGCTGACTTCCTATCCGGAGGGACTGAGGATCCTGCTTAATAGGATAAACAAAGATTACAATCCTGGAGAGATCATCATCGCTGAGAATGGCTGGTCTGACAACGGAGAGCTCGACGATCAAGGTCGCTTAACATATATCCAGGTAAACTAAAAGCTTTTTTAAAATATCACATTCATGTTCAAATGGGCTAAAAACATGCGCATTATGTGTCGAGATGGAAAGTGCCCCAAGATGCTGTACTTGGGCAACACATTGTCAACATTTGTGAAAACAGTGCGTTGTAAATGAGACTTAAAAATGGTCTGGTTGTTAGGCACACTTAAGCGCCATCTTGGAGAGTATCTTAGAAGATGGCGTGAACGTGAGTGGCTACACCGTGTGGAGTTTGATGGACAACTTCGAATGGGCCGAAGGCTACACGTAAGTGTCTTACGTTTCTTCGGCTGTTCACCATACTGATATTTGTCATGTCCAGGCAACGTTTTGGTATCATCAAAGTTGACTTCGATGACCCGCAAAGGACTAGAACGTGGAAAAGTTCTGCTAAGTACTACCAGAACGTGGTGGCCACCAGGTGTTTGTTGGATCAATGCCAATGATGATATTCATTCAATCCGAATAAATCTGGTTGCCTGATACTCAGTGTTCAGTGTTTCATTTCCAACCTTGATACCCCACTTCACTTGTTCTCCCTTGTTCTTCACCTGGCTTGAATATAATTGCAATTTTATTAGTCCTATTTTGACAGGCCCATTTGAGCGTGATCTTGGACAGTATCTTGGAAGACGGCGTCAACGTCTCCGGCTACACCGTTTGGAGTTTGATGGACAACTTTGAATGGCAAGAAGGATACACGTAAGTTTTCCAGCTTTTGGCTATTGTTGCTATGTTTATTATAAGAGATAATTTACTGTAGGCAAAGGTTTGGCATTATTAAGGTCGATTTTGATGATCCGCAAAGGACCAGGACCTGGAAGAGCTCAGCCAAGTACTACCAAAACGTTGTGTCGACGAGGTGTTTGTTGGACCAGTGTCAATAAAGATGTCGTGGAAGTAATACAATAAAATGTGAAATGTGCGTGCTGTATAATTTCTACCGTTCCTTCCTCTGTCAATTACCGACACTTATTGTCTTCTAATTTATTTTAAAAATTTTAATTGAGTACATAATTATTGTGTAGGCTATACATTGTAGGCTAGATTCTCAGTTCAGACCATAATAATTGCAAATGAAAACACATTAAATAATATCTATTATCTTAATTTATTTAGTGCTCGTTATAACATCAATTAACGTCGCCGTCAGTCTGTTGCCGCCTTTAGTAGGCCATGCCCATATAAGGCTGGTAACCGGTTCGTCCAAAACCAATTGCGCTGTACCAAGACTGGTCATAGCCTGGTGTACCGTATCCGCGTCCGGAACCGCCTTGGCCGAACCACTGCTGAGAGAGCTGTTGGTGAAGTTGCACGATCTCTCGTTGGTACGCTAACTGTTGTCGCACCATTCGCGTTTGTTGGTTAACCAGAACCTCAGTCTCCTCCCTCTGGGATTCACCGGACTGCATCTGTTCCAACATTTGCTCCAGTTCATTGGCTACGCGTTGCTGTTGCTGCATAAGTTGGTAACTTTGTTGATGCAACTGATGCAGTTGCCATCTCATCGTCTGCATGCTAGGGTACATTTGTTGATAGTTGTTGCCGTAGTACTGAGAGCCATAGCTCTGTCTACCTCTGTTAAGCCACCAGACGGGGCTTTGCCAGAAAGCCTTGGAGTACCCGTAGTTTCCGGTGAATGGCCAGGCAGCGTAAGGTCCCGGGAATTGGTTGTTCAAATAGCCGTAGGTCTGGTAAGAACTATGTTGGAACTTTTGGTTTTGGGTCAACTGCTGAAGGACTTGTTGCGCCGCCTGGACCAGCGCCTCGGCTTCCTGAATCTGTCGTTGGAACTGCTGACCCATCCATACGGAATGGAACCAGCCGCGGCTCTGATAGAATCGCTGCAACTGCCTCACGGTTTGGCGGGCGACTTGCTCGACCTGCTGAGCCTGCTGGATCAGCTCAGGGACGCTATCGAATTGTTGCTGGGCGTGGAACTGGTCGTCGATGTTCGCCAAAGCTTCGTAGATTACGTCAGGGATTTCACCACGTTGGACCGCTATCCTGACTTGATTCAAGACGTGACCATAAGTTTGAGCATCGTTCACCCCTTGGTAATCTTTGAAGATATGGTACATCTGCCCCAAAACTCCAAAAGGTTCGGTAGTCATTCCGGTGGAGAGACCATATTCCAGTTCTCGTTGGTAGGCCGACTTATGGTAGGGTTGAAGGTAGTCCCTAACGATTTGGTTATGGTTGTCGATTTGGATGGTCCTAGTAGGGCCGTGGACGGGACTCACGACCACTTCGACGTATTTGTCGAACTGCTGGGGAGTAGTGAAGACTACCCTCTTACCTCCCGGTACGCTTACCACTATGGTGCCGTCGTGACCGATGCGGATGTCTTTTGGTTGGCCGTAAAAAGGAGCAGCGAAGGCAAAAGCCAAACACGCTAGGAAAACGACGGATTTCATCTTGGTAGATGTGGCGGTACTGGACGAATCTGCCTTTTGAGGATCCCGTCAGTCGTTTTATACGGAACCGTATCGGAAATATGTGGCGTAATGTCTTGTTGCCAAGGTGGGTGTGCGCGTTTTTTATCGCCGAAGTCGATTTGTTTTTTCTTTCGCATTGTCGCGAGAAAAATATGTTTGTCGTGCGATTTTGGTGGAATTTTTCAAAAAGGAATAGTAATTTTGACCATAAAATACTTAACAACAACTTAAACAGTTTTATGGGATAATGTGGTACGACCAAATAACAAATATAGATTACCCTTTTACCCCCTTAAAAATAAAAAAATATAGGTTTCTTCCATTTTTTCTAACGCTGTTATATATGCAGCTTACAACGTTATCTTATTAAATTTGCATCTTATAAATTTAGAAGATATAATAAAAATATAAAATATTAATAAAAAGATGTGTTTTTTTTTTGCTTTTATTATGAGAATAACTTTTGTGCAAGGTAGTTGTAGTTAAATATTAGAAAACTTTGTAAGAAAAAAAACTTTCACAAAAAATTCTATTCTTCTGTTTTACGAGAATTTAATAGAATTGTGTACTTCAATGACCATAAAAACGGAATCCAGAAGATTTTTAAATAGTATTGCAGTAACCTGTGTAAGTTTCTTTGAAAGATTAACTAGTGTTTTGATTTTTGCTTCGAAATTTATAAACACTACCATTTTTTAAATTTAAGTATAGCAAGGATTATCAAAGCATGTCCTTAAATATATCGATAATAATTATATGACCTCCATATTATAATTATTAAAATAGTCTTGCTCTTAATGTTATATATATCACATTTTTTTTGTTCAGCAAGTTTTCCTGTTTAATAACATATTTTCCCTAAGAATTTAAAACTATTTCTAAAAATGCCTATGCAGAAAGGCAATTTAACATTTATTTGTGGGTCACATTATTTATACGAAATACTACTATGATATGGTTTTTATTGGGTTTAGCGTTTCATTCATCCTGAAACAGATAACTGGTAGTAAAATCTTGAATTTTAATTTTTGTATATCTACTTAGTATTAATAATATTAATTAACCACTTAAATAAGTATACCTAATTATGGAAAATTTCTACTTTATTTAATGTAAGATTCCATATTTTTATTTATGGAGGCCCATTTTCTCATTTTTTGTGTCGTATTATGGTAGTAATATATATATATATATATATATATATATATATATATATATATATATATATATATATATATATATATATATATATATATATATATATATATATATATGGCAATAAAATAAGCATCACCACAAAAAAGTCACCTTTAAACATACAATAAGTATATGAATATTATTCCTCAATCTAATTTTAAAAGAGTCAAAGTCTCTAATGCGAAAAGTCAATTTGATGTTTTTTTTAGCAAGTTTGATTTGGTTAAATAGCCTGGGTTTAATTTGTTTCTATCATTTGTGCGTATTTAACTCTCAAAAGTTTAAGAATAAACCGAAATATTTAAATCTTTATTTGTAGTACAACAAAAAAAAGCAATCGATTAAGTTGAATATAATTTAAAAAACCATTGCAAATTTTTATTTTCCACTGCTAATAAACAAGTTATTTCGAAATTGGTTGCCGTTGCCAACTGCCCTATCTGTTTGTGCACAACAACGCATCAATTTGCAACGCGATCGAACGACACCTTTTATCGGGCCAGAGTTCAAAAGTTGACAAAGGGAATAATAAATGAAAACTATCTAGTTATTCGTCTTAATAGGTTTCGTTTTTGAACTGCATATGCTAATCAACTCCAATCGTTTCCAGATAATGAAGGGATTTAAGACGTCCGAGAAAATATCGACCTTTGTGAAAAGTAAAAAAGAAGAAGAGACTTGAGTCTCTGAACTTTAGATAACCTAAGCCTTATATGGTTTCTAATAGTTTGGATTAATATTTTGGGGTATGTAATTACAATTTTCAATGTATTAAAGGATTTAAGATAAAAAAGAGTGAAAATGGCATCGGCAAGCAGCACTTCAGCGCGGTCGCTATTTGCTGATTCAAAAATGCGGCTCGCCGACCGTGTCCAAGTTAACGTCAACAATATCGGCTCCTTGGCGCGTCAAATCGTCCGTGGATCAAAAAGCAACGACGTGAGTCGCAAAATTATTTTTTTTGTTAGATCGCGCCTTGGCGTTTGTCAACAGATTATCATGCACTCAGCTCGTAACTTTGCTGCCCAGGAAAACTTGATTGAAAATTCAGAAAAGAATCTCAAGAGACTAGAGCTGTTGTGCACGCATCTAGGTTACCAGCAGGACGCGATATTGAAGAGGGCGCAGCAGCTAGAAGAAGTCAAAGAGCAGGTGCAGGCCATGCAGCGATAGGTGTTTATCTTACGAATATTCTTAAGAACATCCTTTGATATAGGGCCCTGCCTTAATGGTTAAAAGGTCAAAACCAATGAAACATGTTTTGAAAACAGGTTTATTTAAATAAACATAAGAAATCACGGAGTATACATAACCACCATGCAACTTGTAATCACTTTCATATATTTCTCCCAACAAGTTCTTAAATTGGGCTCACTCCTGAAATTAAAAATAAGCAAATTTAAGATAACACACACGGTCAAGTTACCTGAAAATGTCCAAGTCGACTGCGCAATAATTATAGGCGTTTAAAAACTGCTGCAAATCGTGAGATGTCCAATTGCCCGTCTTAAAGAGGTCCAATATCTGGGACAGTTCAAGAAACAAATTTCTCATATCCCTAGAGCGGTGTAGAGTGGACGCCAGAGTCAATATGGCACGCGTATAGATCTTAAAGTTTCCATCTAGCTCTATGTAACTCTTTTGCAACAATTTTGGCTTGAGTGTCACACACACTAACCTTAAATTATATTTCTGGTATCCTATGGGGGTAGGTACCTTGTATGCCATGCCTTACTGCTTGTGTTCCTTCTCGCGATCCAGTATAATTTTCAGCTCCCTAAGTTCCAAAAGAAATTCTTTATCCATTTCCGTATCATAGTACTCTGGCCCGGTCAGTTTGTAAGTCCACTGATCCATTATAACCTCGCAACACCTTTTCCAAGTATTGAAGCTCATGTAATTTAGTTTCTTCTTAGATGTCTCAAAACGGATCGCCGCGAGGAACACTATGCTCGCGTATTTTTTAGCCAGTTCTTCCGGCAAGTAAAAGCAATTTTTTATATTTTCAACAATTGAACCCGGCATCTCATCTACTGTCTTGTAAATCCGCTTGATGTTGTCAAATTGCCGGCGACAAGACTTTAGCGGTTTACCCGTTTTGTCCGATACCTCATCTAAATCCTTGCGGTTTTTCGACGACAATTTCTTCCCCAACAGCTCCTTGACGACGACATCGTCGAATTCGTAATATTTCTCGATCAACAATTGTCTAGTTTGCGGGTCTATTTGGAATGCCAACTGCTCATGCAGTTTGTTAGGGTTGCTCAGCAACTTTTCGAGCAGCGAATACGTGCGGTAATGATCCAAGACATCGCTTGCGATTAGCTCTAAGGTGGCGCCAGTTTGTTTGCCAAGTCCTTTTTTGTCTAGAATTACCACAGCTTCGCTTGCTGCAAAGGAGGTATTTTTGAAGCTGACTGTTACTATCTGATCAATTTCCAGTGATACCTGTATGTCCTTCTATCCATAGTTGGTATATTTCCGGATCTACTAACGTATAATTGCTAATAAAAACGTCCACTTCTGCCATTGCTTTTTACCAGGGTTAATGAGCCAAGAAATCACCATTGTTGACATTTGGTTAGACTCGACGCCCCAAAACAAAACAACGAATGAAATCGTTCAAATTGCAGAAATACAAACTATTACAACCACAGAAGAGATATTTACTTCACTCCTGTATTCAAAAATGTAATATTTACAAATACGTATTGGAAATGGCCCATAACTTTTTGGGAAGAAGAAGCAGTGCGGCTTGGTGTTTGACGTTTTATTTGATTTTTGTAGGTCGAACATATTTTTCAACATTTTTTTGCCCGTTTTTGGGAGTTTGTCAAAAATGAATGTAAGCGAAGCTAGTGTGGAACCACCCGCACACACGGTATGTCCGAAGAAGCACAAAAAACACAAAAAAGACCGCGACGACAAACCCGGTCTTAAACTCATTCTAAAAGTGGGCTCCAATAACACACCGGAGCACGAGGAAGAATATCTACAGCTCGAAGGCGGCGAAGGGGCCGAGCAGATGGTCCTGGACCCGAACGATCCGGCTTATCCGCTTTACAAATCCCACCACAAAAAGTCAAAAAAGAAAAAGAAGAAAAAGGACAAAAGCAAAGACAGGGAGAAAAAGCACAAGCATCACCACAAAGATAAAAAGAGAAAACGAGAAGACGTGGACGAGGAAAACGAAATATCAGTGACTTATGTTGATATAAAACCTACCCCTGTGTACTCCGAGGAGGTGCCTCCATACTCTCAAATCGGTTCGCCGGGGTCCCATAGGGAGCAAAGGACCTGCGTGGTGAAGAAAATGCAGGAGCGGACGCCGCTGTCCAAAGTGTTGGATCACCTCTTGGGCATGTTAGAGAAAAAAGATCCGCAGAACTTCTTTGCTTGGCCTGTTACCGATAATATAGCGCCTGGCTATTCACGGATTATCAGTCAGCCAATGGATTTCAGTACAATGCGGCAGAAAATCGAGGACAACGAATATGGCACCCTCAAGGTAAACTCTTTGTGTACCATAAGTAAATCAGTTATCTCCATTTATGCAAGTACCACCTTTTCATTTTAACAGGCATTTTTCAAAATATTTTCACCAGATGCCATTACATTTTGAGACAAAGGAACAAATTTAGTGTTATGGCCCGTGTATTCAATTTAGCCAGTACATTATGGATATTACCAGAAGCGGTTGCACACCAACCATTTTCATAGGACCTATAGTTTGAAGAAAAAGTGAATAACCAAAAATAATTTTCAGCCTTATTGTATCTTGTATTGGTTGGTTAGTTAGGTTGGGGAATATGTGATATGGATATCGCGACGGAGTAGCTTTTAAAGTCAAATGGTTTCTCAGGAATTCACCGACGACTTCCAACTGATGTGCAACAACGCGATGAAATATAACCACGTCGACACGGTGTATTACAAAGCAAGCAGGAAACTGCTGCAGGCGGGTATGAAAATTCTACAACCGGAAAAACTGGGCTGGCTTGTACAGCTCGCCCCCGAACTCACGGACCAGGAGGTCGGGTTCGAGATTACTCCCGAGATGAGGGCGGCCGCGCCCCACCATCGGATGCCTCACGATGGCGACGACGAAGACGCGTTCGAGTGCAAGGTCAAGAAAATGCCTACCGGCAAGTGAGTGTCCCCTCTCTCCGTTACTTTTATGTCTTCTCAAACTTGTTTTTCTAAATATTAATAAAAAAGAAAAATTAACCTCAAAAAATTAGCCACACCCCTTTCGCGTGACCTCGACAGGTTCGAGGCAATTCCTGATGACCTCACGCCAGAGGAGATCCTCGCCCAAGCGAAATCGGCTGCCCGCATAGCCCGAGCCCGGCTACGCGGTCCCGCCACACCGATGGGTTTTCTGCGTCAGCGTCGAGACGGAACCACCCATCTGAACATACTGGTGGGCGGCGCGGGCGGCAAGAAGAAGCCTATCGTTCCCCTGGGACAGCTGGTGGGCCGACTTACTGAGGGCACGGCTCAGTTGCAGGGGTTCCGCGAGGACCGGAGGAACGCCGCCAGGCCTGTAAAGCCCTTGTACTACGGCGCATTTGGTTCGTACGCGCCTAGTCACGACTCCGCCTTCTCGAACCTGACCAAGGACGAGTCGGCGTTGGTGTTGCGCACGTATGGTTCCGATCAGGCCGTACAGTACGCTGAGAGCGTGCAGGTGAGCCTCGCAAGCCCGTTGAATATGTACTATGCTCGTCGCTGCGGTTCGTTTGAATTATTTTACTATTCACGTGGATGTTATGCAGACATATCCAGCCCAACAGGACGACTATGCCTACAACTAGGACTATGCAACTAACAATAGGGACTATTAAATAACCCAAATAGTTAAAACATGTTGGAGGCAAATATTTCCTCTCAATTTCGATAAATACTCTGCAAAAGCTATTTGTGCTATTTATCTGGTGCATGGTACATGGTTATGGTAGAGAACTAACCAATAATACCATTTATGCGTGTTGTTATGACCCAAGTTATGTTCTGATTTCAAACTGAGTCAAGTTTAAATATTAATAAATTAAAAAAATAAATAAAAAATTAAATAAATAGTTAATAAGTACTTAGATGATTACTGTGTGCATTGGTTATCAAGATATGCTGCAAATTTTCCTTTAAAGTTGTCCGTAATTTGCGGACATTGACACACACTCGAGCTAACTCTAACAGTAAGTTTTGGTTGGTTTAAATTTGTCTAACGAATAAAATTAAACAATCTTTGGTTACATATTTAGACGAGCATTAATAAAATTGCTATTAACATGGCAGTAAAGAAACATTAATTTTATTAGTTTTGGGAGTGATAGTTGCAGCGCCATCTATGCTTCAGAGGACGACTCATCATCAAGTAAGGTTAAAACAGAAAGGAGCCCTAAAATAACTCCATTTAAAGAACATATATAGCCGGTGCCCAGGTTTGGACGCTTATTGTTTAAGTTGTTTTTTTGGTTGCAAATAAAAGTTTGTGCGAGAATTTGTTTATTGAAGAAACAAAACATTAAACAAGTGAAGCGCGGCAATGGTGGTGCTTAAGAAATAAGTAACTCAAGAAGATATCAATGAGTGATATACTATACCTTTCCTATTTCCATTAGTTTGCGAGTAAATTTTTGCACAACATGAATATATTTACTAAGTAACCCTCAGGAACGTCAGTTTATTTTGAACTATCAAGGAGTGCAGGTCTAATCTAGAAGAATTGGAGGATGTTTTTGTCTTTGAAGTGGTAAAAAAACATTGAGCAGGAGATGTTATTCAATGACTGCAGAATAAAACTGCGACTTGTAGAATAATTTGTGTAGAACTTGTTAAAGAAAATATTGAATTTTCTAGTTGTTTCTGATTTTATTAAAAGCAAGAATCTTTTGCGGTGCTGAAAGAAAAAGTTAAAATAATAATTTAAATTTATTGTTTTAGCAGGTTGAATTTAATATTTATCGATGCTCGTACTTCGTTTTGTACCAAAAATTTATCGGGAATTGTTTGAAACAGTTTTTTTATATTCGAGCTTATCAACTGCTTGATTTAGCAAACCCTTACCATGCACAAGGCTTATTGCCTGACTTACCGCTGTCATTTCATCCCGTCGAAATTATGTTGTCATTTTAATAACACCCAGTATATCTGCGCTTCATTTGGACTAATTTACAGGTCTTAGTGGGTAGTAATTTAAAATACTACTTATTATATACTCCCACCTCACACTCTTGCTCTCACGTAACTCTTCAGACTATCAATCAAGTCAGTTCATTTAAACTAGTTTGCTGAGTTTAGTATGCCTAGTAGTAATCACTTTTTTTCTTGTAATCAATTAATTAATCAGGATTTCGTGCGCGGTTCTGATTATGCGGAACGCCTGGTGGACTCGTTGCTCGACCTGCTCACGGGAGGTGATCACTCGCGTACCAAGGGAGCTCTGGAAGACGGGCGCCGCCTAAAAGACGAAGAGGAGGCGGTCCGCACGGTGCTCGAGACTGCGCCGGTCGACAGTGTGAAAGTCAGCATGGAGGACCTGCGTTCGTTGCAGGGTGAGTCTCTTTTTCTGCCTTTTTCCCTTTCTCAGCCGCCGTTTGCAGACGTAGGCATCGACGTCAACTTCCTGGAGAGTATGGAGGAGGACATCAGGATTGACGAGGAGCGGCACGAGATGCAGCAGAAGCTTAACGACATGTGCCAGCTGCTGGAGAAGCTGCAGAAGACGCAGTATGAAAGGTTGTCGCAGCCGATGTCGCTCCACCAAGTGGCGCAGCCGACGGCCGAGGAAGCGCAACTCGCCGACCAAACGGTTGACGGACTCGCGGAACTCGCGAAGCGCGCCGCCCCCGGGGCCGTCGTTTCGGTGCCGGGCATCAGGCGTGCGCTAGGGGTGGACGTCCCGCCGCCAGAGCCCTTACCCGACCTCGAAACCGAATTGCGGCAGTTTCTCGAACGGGAACCCGCTCCCTTGGTGCCCGACAAGACCATCGAAGAGATACTCATGGATTGAGACCGCTTGCGATACATTTTGAATAAAAAAAAAATGACAAATGGAAATAGAATTTTTTTATCGACATCGAACGTACGCTAGACTAAAACAAAAGAATCAACAAACAGGATAAAATCACATGACGCAACATTCCGGGTTCGCGGTGGGGCCGAGACCGGGCACGCCCAACGGCGTCCCCGTGGGGTCGAAGTTAAACGGGGCCTCCAAGTCACCGACGAGCTCGGCAGGCGGCTGCCCATAGTCTTGAAGCTGAAAAACCGATGGGGTCACAATTTGGTCCTTCGAGTCGGATTTCTTTTTTCAACGGTCCGATTTACCTGTTGCATGAGCGCGAGCACTTTGGCGAAGCGTTCTTTTTTTGCGTCAGCGCTGTCGCCGTCGGTCTCGCGGTCGAGCTCCTCGAGCACCTCCTCCATCAGGCGCTTCTGTGCCGCGTAACGCGTGGCGTCCTCGGACGACAGCGTGTCCTTGTGCGCCTCGAGGTAGGCGGGCAGTTTATCGACGAAGTCGCGCAAACTCGGCCCAAGCACCTCCTTCGACAGCAGGCCCTGCATCATGACTTCGCGAGGACGCAGATGAATTAAAATATATTTTCAAAGATGGTAAAAAAAAGAGAGCGTTGACCTAACTTTTTTTTCTTATGCGGTAAAAAAAATCGTGCACATATAGTTTTCTCCAGGAGTAAACACCGTATTAAAAATCCACTTATTATTATTATAAAGACCACATCCAGTGGTCTTTATAATAACTTTGAATAATATTCGCCAGATAATCCATAAAAAGCACATGTTTCCAAAACAAATCATGTTTACCAAAACAGTGTTGTGTAAATGCCTCTATATCAAACATCTAAATCAGATTGGACTGATTACACTAGACATTTGCATAAACATATCAAGTCTGGTGCCAGACGAACCAATAACAGTGCCTATAAGTTCACATATAATAATTTTTATTGCTCTCTAAAATGGATCTGGTTTAGTGTAAATGAACTGACATGGAATGTACATAAAACTAAAAATATTTGCTCTCCTAGGGGCAAAAAGAACTGTTGAAAATAAATTATTCATTCATTCATAATTGCTTGCTTGAACAAATAAATCCCAGAGAAGAGTTGATATCTGTAATAGAGGAACAGGCTGTAGGTATCGTAAAGTGGCAGCAGTTTTTAACAAATAGTATTTTACAGACAAGGAAAAAGTTATAGTCCAACATTTCTAAGGTTATTGGCCACACCAATAACCAACCACTTACCACCGGCCATCACACAGGACGAGTACTACTACCACAAATCCGAGTTAAACAAATGCACTTGTAACTAAACTTTGTATCCAAATTGAAAATGTATATTTAGATAAATTATGAAAAAAACAAATAACGCGACTAAGTAGGGCAAAATAACAAGAGGTTAAAAAGTCATGGACCTTTGAATGGATTACTACACAACACTCCTTGAATTTTTAAATATTCACATTCTACAGGATGTTTCTAAATGTCATTAATAAGGTAATTCATTTCTTTGGCATAGTTACAGAGTAAGTCAAAAAGATCTGCAAAAATACCAACACCCTGTACATTATTAATCAACTTTGATTACGCAGTATAGAAACTCCATAGCATAAAATGATTCTATCCAAATCCCACACTCTGCCTAAGCACACCTTGCATAAATGGTAACAGATCGTTTCCCTCTCCGGATCCGCCCCCGCCCAACATCTTCATCAAATCTTCTTCGTTAAAGGGATTATTGAGGCCTTCAGAGCCAGAGTTTAATCCCTGGATTGCTTGCGAGATGGTGGAGGCGAATTCAACAGATTGGTCGGAGATTTCGACGGGATTCGTCAGCACTTGTTGCGCGGCATCTGGAACGAAAACCAAGCGTCAATCCCGTTCTTGAAAAAATCCCACCTAATGCCACACCAGCCATTTCTTGGAGCTTTCGCTGGATCGCATCGGGCGTAGCCTGGGCGTCGGCATCGCCTGCGTTAAGAAACCGGGCGAAGTTTTCCTCGAATTGGCTTGCCGCTTGCTGAATAAACTCTACCGACCATTCTTGAGCGCTTACATCGGCCTCGGTACGTTCGCTTAGTTTTTTGCCGTCGCCAGTTGGTTTATCGCAATTTTTGCCCGGTTTCGATGCACCGAAGTCTTGCAGGGCACCTGCATCAAGCGAAAAATTTAATTCCTTTCGCTTGGCGGTCCGAAAAATTTTAAACTTACTGTCCAGAAGATCGGCCAATTCTTTGTCGTCTGCGCTCGACGACGGTTTTTCACTTTCGCTCATTTTAAAAAGTCGTCAACTGCAGATATGGAACTAAATATTTTTTATTTTTTTGGTAAAACTAGCAACAATTAAATATAATAACATTTAAATTAAAAAAAAGATTGATGTTACGTCACACATCGACCTCTCAGGTGACATGCATAGATCATGGTGCACGCCGAAATTGATCAGTTTACAGATTACATGGGGTCATTCGACCAGCTTACAACAACAGTTAACTTAGTCCAAATTTCCTAAAGAAGACCTTCATAAATGAAGTGTGTGGATATCTGCATAATTCTTCCAATTTTTCAGGATTTATGGGAAATCAGGATGTTAATAAGAAGTGTTATCAAAACAACACGCATTTCACTATTTTTATTACCTTATTCTCTATTTTTATTAATCGTTGCCGTATAAGTGAGCACAAACCTTAGCATTAGTTTGTCCCAAACTTATACGAAGTCCAACTAACCAAAACAACACGCATTTCACTATTTTTATTAATAGTTGCCGTATTAAGTGAGCACAAACCTTAGCATTGGTTTAATACCAAAACTTATACGAAATCCCTTTGAAAGAAGAAGAAAAGTGGAGAACATAACCCCATTTTTTTTTAAAATCATGTAATAAAAGTGTTTTAAGGAAATGCTATGGCCGAGAGCGCGGCGAATTTTACTCGAACGTTCCAATCGAAACCATCCGTGTTTGAAATCGCAGCGCAGAAATCCCTGAGCGAAACTTTGCACCCGGGTCTGCGACGCGTAGCGCTCTTCTTGTCTACCAATTTTCCGAGGAAATTCCGTTTTTTAAACGACTACTTCGACGAAACTTTTTTCGCGTTGCACGGACTCCTCGAACTATACTATCTAAGGTATTACGGTAAGTAGGAGCGATAACTTCGGGCGTAATCGAAGAATCCTGTTTTTTTGGGGGACAGATGCATCGTTTTCTGAAAATTTTTATGGACTGAAGCGGGTCGCATCGAACGGATCTGAACTGACTAAGCACGACCGCGAAATCTCGCTTATAGTCCTCGTCGCTTTACCATATTTCAAGAGGAAAATTGACGAGAAAATTCAGCTATACAAAATCGAGAACGCGGAAGGATCGCTTCGAAAAGTTACGCTGAGAACGACGCGACATATAGCCTGTAACACGTTTTTCTTTCAGGACTTAGAAGGTAGGCTCAAAAAAATAGCGCTCTATTCCTACTCAGCGTTAGAAGTCATACGAGGCTTCGCAACAGTAAATAACTATCTGAGGTACATGTCCAACAAAACAGAGTCGCAACTACTGATTCTGAAGGTTCTAAAGTTAAAGCTTGCGTATTCTTACGAACCCCCGTCACCCAGTTTTTGGGGCGCCTTCTTTCGGGGACAACTGTGGTATGCTTAAATTTAAAAAAATTAACACTATAACAGAGCTTGTTTTCTTAGGAGTTCCGATCTAAGCTGGAATGTGATACGTAATGGGGTGACGTCAGTGTTTGAGCTGGCCGCATTTTTCTTACAGTTCTTAAATACGTGGAATGCCCACCATCCAAATTACAACTGGACCGATTTGCCCAAAGTTGAAGCCCCGCCGGTAAACTGACAGATTTCTCCTCCGAGAAGTTCAACATTCGAGCAACATATTTGTTTGAAGAGCTTTCTATTTACGCTCACCAAATTTGCTGCTATGTAATGTCGCAGACCATAAGTTGTGTGTGCTTATGGCACGACCTTTAATTTTTTACCACTATACTCCCGGTAACGTCCAAAAAAGATCTAAAGATGAAGAGATTGAAGTCAAATCAAATTCTGCACATAATCATGATTCAACTTAGTAATTACATATTCCTTTTCATGTATTCGGCTTGCGGCCCAGCATTAAGCGTACGCCCCGTTAATCGTTTTAGTCCTCGAGATAGGCTTATGCAGTTTTTGTACCTTTAGTTCACATAATTTGCATCAAAATCCACTCGTTATGTAAATGGACAAGGGAGAGTATACTAGTAATAAGGATATGGATATACAATGACTCTACTCGGGTTTGTTTCAGGCGCACGTCAAGGCAGGAGCTTACAGGGATCGGTGCCCCATATGCCTGGGTAAGTGGCTCAACCCGACGGTGCTCCCGATTTCGGGCTATGTCTTCTGCTTCCGTTGCATAATCAGACATCTGAACGAAACACCCGAGTGTCCGGTGACACGATTCCCTGCCAGGCCCCTGGACGTCGCCAGGCTCTACCCTAACGATTGAAATAAAACTACGCGGCACCTCCATCAACTCGTTTTTATTATTTACCCACCATTTAGAAAAAGAAAACATGCAGAGGAAAGTAATCGGTCTGGGGTGGTGACGCGAAAAATAAAATTCAAACGAAAAAAAAAAACAGCGATTAATGATACAGTAGTCAAAAAAAGACACTAAAATACACCAAAAAAAAAAAAGGAAAATACCTGCCGGATTACATTCCTTGGACGTGTGATCCCTTGATTTTTTTTCCCCACCCTCCTAGGCAAAATTACGGACACTCTAGTCTCCTTTTCCCACGTCGGCGGCGCGACATACGAGACGCAAAATTCAAACGCGATGTGCGGGCGTGTGTCCGACAATTTTGTCCTAGGAAAATGCGTGATCGTCAGTCCCTTTTGTCTCGAATCGGCCGGCGGTTCCGAAGCGAGAGACCTGAGTAAAACCTTTGCGTTACTGCCGGAGCCGCGCCGGGCGTCGAGAACGAGAAAAATTGACGAGCGCGCGCGCCTCCGGCTGGTCCTTCGAGCCGGATGGTCGGCGGAGGTCGCGCGCCCTCGCCTATCACATTGCCCTTGAGAGGCGTAATTATTTACCGAATGGTCCAGAGATCCTAATCCTTTAATCCTTTCCTCCCGAATCCTATCCTTTTCGTTAACAAAATCCTCCCTCCGACGCGTTAAAGACCACAAGAGCTAAATCCCAACCCCGCCGCCCCGGCATAAAAAAAAACCCGACCCCGAAATCCTCCGTCCTTCCTCCTGCCCTCGATCTTCCGATCCTTTTTAATAGAAAATAAGATCCCGCTCGGGGGGAGGGTCCTCTTGCCTCTCTCTCTCGCAGGGCAAACTCACAACCATCCACTTATTATTTATTTTCCTTTTTTATTATTTACTATTATGTATTTGAGACCAATCTCCAACGCTGACACATTTCGCTTCGGCACTCGGTACCGACAATCCAGAACACAAAACATTACATTAGTTATACAAATATTATTAGTCCAAATGGGATGTGAATATATTTTTTTTCGGGCCAGCCATCTCGTTCGCTCCCGCCAGGAACCACCCATCCTTCGCGTCCAACTTAATCCCATAATCTGTGAATTGTAGCGAAAAACGTAACTGTGGATCATAATTAGTAAACTCTATGTAGTCTGAAACGAATCGCTGGGCACAACCCACAATTTGTGGTAACTAAGGTGGGCTTTGAAATCTAAATGAGTGAATTGTGACGCCCAAAACGCAAATTGCAAGGTTCCCAGTAAATTATATCCCATATGGAGTGAATTGACGCACTAACGAATTCTGGCGGAATTTAAACTTTAACGGCGAAGACGAATGACCCGAAAATTACAGTGACAGGCGACGGGACCCAACACTGAAGAGTAAAAACAAAACACCTATCGCTATTGTAAAAAAACATAACATCGAAGTATCGAATTAAACGCGGACGCGGTTAGGCGTCTAGGTCGCTCAAGGAATGTCGTTTTTTTTTCCCGAATAATAATTTCTGCGCGAATCACAATTAATGGAAGATTACAAAATGGGGAGGAGGCGTTTCATACAACGAGGAGATGTTCAAATGTTATGTATATACTAACGCCAAGAGTGGCCTGGAAACTGTGTAAAAAATACATACTTTGACAACTTAAGACCTAGATCGGCTACGAGAGTAGCTGCGCTTCACGGGGCTGTAAGTGGGAGAGCCCCGACGCCGCGGCGAGTACGAGCGAGATCGCGACCTCCCGCCGGACCTCCTCACGCTGTCCCCCCTGTCCTCTTTCACGCGAATGTAGGAGACTTCGCCCTATAGCGGGAGAGAAACGTGTTACTGACTTCCATCAACTCCCCCCCCCCCCCCCCATCCCTTCAAATCAGACAAATCCTTTATCCATCCTTATCCGATCCTTCCTTGGAGCCACTAAAAAATAGGCTATTTGACAGGTCTCAGGAAAATCCCACAAAAATGGGACTTTTAAAAAAGCCGCTGTCTCTTCGCTGATGTAATAAGGCGATAAATAAACACCAAGCCCATTTCTATTTGAAGGTTTTATGGAAAGCATTAAATCACATTTATGGGATTCATGACAACGACAAATTAAATGCAGCTTTTAAGGAAAAGTCGCCGAAAAGCTGATAGCAATAAGATAGTCAAAATCAAAAGCAGAAAATATACCTACTTGCATATGTTAAAATAAAAAGAAGGAACTGTTTGTTCCTAGTATTGTCAAAATAAGGCGCCATTATTTTAATAATTTCAATATAAAAACAACTCTAATGTTTTGTCTGCAAGATTCAGATTATCAAATAAATCAACCTTAAACGGAATTTGTTGAAATTGAGTATTTTCAAGAAAGGTGATCAGGGGTTAATTTATAGAAAAGTAACAAATATTTAACATAAAAAAGTTTGGCTTCTCCTCACTTTTTTTTTTAATCCTAAGCAGTTGATATTATTCAGCCATAGCGTTATTCAGTGTGACAGAGTTACACCAAGACTCTTGGAAGGTTAGAGAATGACAAAAAATGTAAGCTGTTCCAAATTCTTTAAAGGACATTTGTAATAAAATTTCAAATGGTATTAGCAATTTAACTCCTGAAACACTGGCCAACGCCCAACAACCAATTTATGATAGGTTGGTTTAGTTTACTTTAGTATTGCTCAGCAAAAAACTTTGTCGCACTAAGGATAACCCTATAACAGCATAATAATTTTCATGACCTGAAAGTCTGTTAATGTTTTTTTAATTAAAAAAACTTAATTGTGGTTTTACAAAGGAGTATTTGTTAATGGGTTGTAAATTTTTATCCCTGGAAAAGGGAAAGGAAAAAAAACATAACCTATTAATATTAAAAAAAAAAACTGCAAAAATACGCCCAGACAGAAGATAGCAAATAAACCACAATAACCAAGTACTTGTTAACTGGGGTGCGAGGTCATAAAGTTAACTTTTTTCCGAGTCCTTAGATTACAGGATTCATCATTTTACAGTCGCTTATAAAACCGCTACTCCTTACCGCACTGTCAAATAGCCCCGTTAGCCTACCTCATGAGACCGGAATCGCGAATCATCCAACTTCTTAATGGCATATTTCATGTCTTCATAACGTAAAAATTCGACGACCCCTGAACCATCTTTGAAAGCATCGGCGAAGCAAACATCACCCGCCTCTCTCATATGATCTTTCAAATCTTGCCAAGAGCCTGACGGCGGCAAACCTACAATAAACCCATAGCGATAATTGGCAGAAAGTCAACTTTTGTATACGCCCATACCTGTAACAAGCACCCGGAATTGAGACCTGCGAGCCGGAGGCCCGCGGTTGCCGCGTCCCCTATCACCTCCCCCGCGCCCACCACGAAAACCACCGCCACCGCCGCCACTGCTGCCGTGGCTACCACCTCCGCGGGGAAATTCAACCCTTAACCGATACCCGTCGTAATCATAGCCGTCGCGAGCGTGAACGGCGTCATCCGCGTCCCTGAAAGTGAATCGCGATTAGAGAAAAACGTCCGAAACGGCGAAAAAACTTTACCTCGGATCTTCGAACTCGACGAATGCAAATGGCGGCCCCCGCCTATTTTTCAAGTCCACAAAGGTTACTTTGCCGAACTTGTAAAACAAATCCTGTATGTCTTTGGTGCGGATGTCGGGTGGCAGATTGCCGACGTATATACGGCAGTCGTTTCGGCTGCTCGACATTATTTTTCGTGTTTTTTTATTCTGCAAGGAAACTTTGTTTTCTAACCCCACGCGAAACCGACAAGCTCAAACACTCAAATACACGCCTGGCAAACCGGAAATAAAGGCTTATGGCGCCCGAACGAAAATGAACAGCGTTTTAACTTGCGATGATAACCGACCGGTGGCGTCCTATGAGAATACCTTTGAACATAGCTTTTAAATCACAGAATACGGAACACGTAAAAAAAAGAGCTGTCAGAATGTAGAGTTAAGCTCAATTTGTTATTGAAAAATGTCTTAACAAAAGAAATAGAGGTCAAAGCACACGAATTTATATTTATTTATATATATTAAGGTTTGTTTCTTCGTCTGTGGCTTTTTTCATGGAGTCGCGGTACATTTAAGTCAATGAAAACCACGGACTACGGAATGTAGAAAAATTTTAAATCGTTACTTTTGTCGTAAAAACATTTCTTTAAATTACTCTTATGCAAATCGGTTGCATAGAAATTCACGCGCCCTAAATACATATCGAATAGGGAGAGAAAAAAAGTCGGGTCCAACATAACATGGATTAACCCGGGATTGACCCAAATTAATTCGGGGAATTTACTGCCAAGGTCAAAGGGGCTGGCTCGAGGATGACCAATCTTCGCGATGACGTCAGACTCTAAGATGGCTGTTTCCTAAATTTGTTAAGACACTTTTCTTTAATTTTGCAACCAATTTTTTATTGCCAGTTTCGATCGGTCGCAAACTACGCGACAATTAAATAAGGGTGAGTAGGAATTGAGTTTATTAATCGGCCGGTAAACTGCGTCGTTGCGGTCGCAACTATGCCTTAAAAAATGACCATTACCTATTTTTGCGCCTCGCTTAAAATACGCAAAACATATTAACGATTAACGTAAGGCCAAATACCGAGCGAATACGCATAGTTTCGAGCAATTTCCATGGCGGGCGCGATCACTTCGTCTAAAAATAAACCATTACTTTTATTTCTCATCTGTGTGTGCGACATATTTCGGTAAATAGCCGCAATTCGGCTATTTTTACCGTGTAGATGAGAGCATTTCGGCCACGTTTTTTTTTAAGTAGCTTCGCTTGCAGCACCCATTTTAAAAATATGAAACGGAATTGAAGAAAGAGCCGATATGCCTGTGTTAAGTCCCCATAGAAGTTCAGCGTCGGGCCTGTCAGGTTCCTACAGGTCCAGCGCCCCGTTGTACACACCCAGGATTTATACCGACCCGAGTGTGTACATGCCTAAGATTTATAGTGAGAGGTACACGTCCAGGACTTTTATCGACTCTAATGGTAAACGGGTGTTCTCAAGGTAATATTAGTTTTGTGAAGTATCAAACTTGCTGTGTTTAGAAGTAAAAATGGTTTTTTAGAAGTGCTTCCATAACGGAAGATGGGGTGACGACCCGCTTTAGAGAAGAATCGAGGGAGGGCAGTTTGAGGAGAGATTCAATGTCACGTGACAGCGGCATTAGTTCGATCAGAGAGAATTCGGTGCTAGATTATCCCAGAAGGGACTCCTCATTGGGGCGCAGCGACAGATTGTCGACGTCCAGTGTAATAGACTCTGTGGCGGAGTTGAGAAACAAATATTCACCAGCTAATTATGTGCCCGCCATCTACCGAAACAAATATGAAAATATATCGAGGTCGAAGTCCATCAACGATATCGGTGAGTGGTTTACTGGCGTTTCAAACAGGGCAATTCATTTTGTGTCCCCAGTGCTTAGGAATGTTGTTATGTTGTGTTAAAACTCTTATCATACAGTTGCTGAATGTATAGAGGCTTTGTCTATGTTGATAACACAGGAAGTCAATATCAACCGCGTCATTTCAAAACTTATTTACCGGTATTTCCGCCCCTGTGTTTTCTAATGGCTATATGATTGTTATTGAGTGAAATGTTAATACCGGTGATATATTCACCAATTTATTAAAAATTATAGGGTACAAAAAATAGACCTGTGTATATTTAGTTGTTCAATGTAACAAAAAATTTTAACTCCGAAGTGAATCACTACTAATTATGTGATTAATTAAATTCAGGAATAAACATTCTGGATTTAAGCCTTAATCCAGTTTGGATATGTTAGAAGAATCCTTCGAAGATATGGGATTATATTAAGAATTTAGAATTCCATGTGGGGCATATGCATTTAATCAGGATTTAGTAGCTATGGTGTCTCTACGATTAGTTACACTAAGTATGCTTTTATATGTAATATTTTGTACTAATACATTAGAGAAAAAAACTGTTGATCTTAAATTCAAAATTAAATATCATCATTAAAGTTCAATTTAGTTTAAATGTTAATTCTCTAATCTCAATTTAATCTGAAATAGGTCCATTAACTAAGAACAGAATATTAGGTTAAAATTCATAAAGTTCTGAAGATTTCAAAAAATCAACCATTCATGTATAAGAGATCATACCAAAATGTGTTTTTTTGAAAGTGGCTATAAGGTTGATGTAATATTTGCCACGTTATTGCTCCACCCTGTATATTAACTGACAAAATCGAATAAATGGGGTGAAACCTTCGAACATTTTCACCGTTTTTTCTTTTGCGTTAGGTCTGCCGCCTTTGGAAAAGTCGATGTCCCCGTCGGCGGCGTCGGCGCCGGCGTCGAGAAAAAAACAGGTAAATGGCGAACAATCGGTAAACGGCGATAATTCTAACAACCAGCAGTGTGTATCGGCTTGCTCTTCTAATACTAACCGCGACGGCGGCGGCGACGCCGACGCCGACGACGACGAAAACCAGCGTCGCACGTCAGTTGCCGACCTTCGCCGAAAATTCGACGATATGCGCGCCCAGCTCGCGGCGCCGCCGCCGAGCAAAAGACCGCCTGACGGAGGTGGCGACCTGAAAGGCGGCAAAGAGGTGAGCCCCGAGAACATAACAAGCTTTTGCGCCGCCTCCTAACCCTTTTTTTTGTCGTCGCCTATCGAAGGCGGTCGTTAACGGCGCCCTTGACGCCTCACGGATCGAAGACGCCGACGCCGACGTTACGAGACGCTGTTTGCAGCCGAAGACGGCGGATGCAGTCAACGGCGACGACAAAGCGGTTGATGGGGCGGAGCCGGGACGTCGGAGCGCCGCCAGGGTGAACCAGTGCGCATCCTACATACCTTCCAGCAACAATGACGGGGAGGCGGAGGCCGAGACCGGCGCCGCCGCCAAATCGACTAGGGTGAGTGTGGTTATAGTTTTTATAGATTTGACACAATACTTATGGGTGAGCCGTGGCAAATTATTAAATTATTTGTAAAAAAATATTAACTATACACTGTGACCCGTTTGACTTTGAACGCGCCTCGTTTCTACTGTTTTTAGAATTTTAATTTAATTTTTTACTTGTGATTCCCTGTATATAAAAAACGAAAGCACTCCCAAAATTTTGCAGAAGTATATATTTCCTTGTTACTTACTTCCGTTTGATTTATTTTGTTGATCGATTGATTTGATTTACGTAGTATTCATTGCTCTCGTTCTGTCTCTCTGACGACCGTCAAAGTGACGGCCGTAGCGGTCAAGATGGACGGCGGGCCGTCGAACAAAAATTTGTAAAAAGAAAGAGATCTGGCGCGCTTCCCATGCGTCACACTTGATTGGCATGATCCGAAAGAGATCCCTCGGGAACATTTTGGTGAGCGAGATAATGTGCCTAATAATCCCACCTACTATTGCAAGGGTCACATTTTATATTAGACTTTTTTAAATTATTTACACTCATTTTTTTATTGAGATTCAGCTATTGGTCTATAATTTTATTTAAGAATTATTCATTGCTTTTAGCGCAAAATTTTTACAATGCCAGGAATTTTGTTTGATAAAAATAATGTCATAATCAAAAAATCTGCTAATAAACATGATAACTAATAAGTAAATTTTTCGGGAAAGGCCAAAAATGAAATTTTTGTCGTGAAAACGTAAAATTTTATTCTGAATATGTATGTTTTTATTTGTGAAGAGTTAGAAAAAAGCTTAAAAATTTGCGAATTTTTCATCTAAAAAAAAAGTCAATTACTGAAAATAAATTTTAAATTATTTTAGTTTTATCAACGTTATTACATTTTTTTTTTTGTAGAATGTTGCCATCCCGTACCAAATTATGTATGTTTATGTGGATTTGTTCGCATCAGAAAAATGTTTATAAGCGGAGCTATTAGGAAAGGCGACTTCGGAGGCGGAGTTTATTGTTATCCCTATATGGAAATCGCCGCGTCACTAATGACGTTGCCAAGCATCTTCGTCGAGTTTGGTGGGTCGTCCGGTACATCGACACCGTCGTATATTTTTATAACGCAACATTTCGAAGTTATATTTATTTTTGGCCCACGCGTCGTCGTTGCGACGCCCGACGCCCGCCAGATTTTTATTCCCGTGCGTTTCGGTGCGCTCAAAAAATATCGGCGACCATTTTTTTTTTGCTCCGTTCGTCGTTACCATCGTCGGAGCGTCCGAGGGTTCGGCCATGGTCATCGGCAAAATTTTGGTGAATATACGAATTTTTCCGCCCGTGGGGTTAAAATATGGCACCCTCGACTCGTAATCCCTACTACTACTACTACTTCGACTACGGCCTGCTGCTCCTCGCCATCTGGGGTGCGCTGTTCGCCTACGGACTCGTCGCGACGCTTTGGTCGGGGGCGTGGCGCGTTCGTATTTACTGTAGTAGGGTACGTCGTGTGCGATTGACCCATTCGCCGCGCCTCCTCCAACTTTTGTCGGTGGGGGGCGTGGTTTGATTTATTTTGGGCGCCACCTATATGATTTTTGTTGAGACAGTGGCTCCCAACGCGACTTGGTACCTTTTCAATCATCGACGATTTAGTTTTAGAGACCTTTCCGCGTCGTTTCAGGACTTGACAGCGTCGTCGGGCGCGAGGGGCGGAGGCCGGGCCGCCCCCTCCCCCGGTTTGCCGCTGCGTTTCACAAGGGGCGCGACCGACGAGGACGGGGGCGTGTCACCTGACCCGCGCGGCGCTGCCGCCTCTATCGCCACCCTCGGTCTCGTGGGGTTGAAAAACATTGGCAACACGTGCTTCATGAATTCGGTGATCCAATGCCTGAGCAACACGAGGCCCCTGCTCGAATACGTGCGTCACGAAGACTACCTGCACGACGTCAACAGGACCACGTCGTCGATGAAAGGGGCCCTGATCCAGGCGTTCGCCGAGGTTATTCGGGGGCTGTGGTCCGGTGGCGGTCTGCCGGCCATCAATACCGCGGCCCTCAAGTCACAGATACAGCGGTTCGCGCCCAGGTTCATGGGATACGCCCAGCAGGACGCGCAGGAGTTTCTCAGATACCTGCTAGAAGGTGAGTCAAAATAAGCGTGTGCTTTAATATTCAATTATAAAAAAAAAAACTTTCCATCTTATACAGGATGCCCTAAAATTTATCAGTCTTAAACGACTTTAAGTGTTTTTAACATGATTAATTTAAAGGGAACGGAATATTTTTTAAAGTAATCTCTGAACGTATTTTTCAATTATCTAACGAATGGTGTTACAGATTTGGTTTTTGGAACAATAAATAAAAGTTTCATTGTATCTTGTTGTTTCTGGACCTTTTCGGTCAGTTTAAGAGTATTGTTTAACTATCGTAACGTTAATTTCTCTAAGACTTACGTCCAGTAGACTTCTTTTACGTCTACATACTAAGGCAGCGCCAAAATTTCCTGGCCTGAATATGAAAGAAACAAAGTAGGGTAACAATTTTTATTATTTTTCAATATAATCCCCCTTAACTTCAATACACTTATTACATCTCTTTATTAAAAACTCAATCCCTTTAAAAAAATATTCTTTTGGTTTGTCAGCAAAATGAGCTAAAACAAATAATAGTCGCTGGGGGCCATATCTGGACTATAGGGAGGATGATCTATCTGTTGGAACCCACACTCTAAAATGGCAGCTTGTGCAACACCAGCAGTATGGACAGGTGCATTATCGTGCAAAAGACGCACGCCTCTGGTCGATTTTCCTCGCAATTTATGTAATAATGTTGCGTAATATTTACCATTGACAGTGGTATTAGTTTGTTTAAAATCTATCAAAAGAATTCCTTCACAATCCCAAAAGATCGTGGCCATCACCTTTTTTGTTGACTGGCAGACTTTGAATTTTCTTGGAGGTGCCTCACCCTTACGACGCCACTTCATTGATTCTTTTTTCGATAGAAGGTCCTAATAGAGAACCATAGTTTCATCTCCCGTTACAATAGTTTCTATCACGGGCTTCGGTTCCGACCCACAGAGTTCCAAAAAAGGCCGAGCACACTCGACACGGCGTTGTTTTTCAATATCCGAATGGTGTTTAGAAACCCATCTTGCCCTAACCTTATGCTTACCTAAATGATCATGCAGGATTCGACGCCCACTTGTATCAGAAAGCTTAGTAATTTTTTAGATTTCCTTGACCTTTAAACTTCCACAATCGCAACAATATCTTCCGTTATGACATCCACTGGTCGAACTAGTTCTTGAATCATCTCATATAGAATACGAAGCAGAACTTTGGCCATACACACCTTTCCATACTGCTGGTGTTGCACACGCTGCCATTTTAGAGTGTGTGTTCCAACAGATAGATCATCCTTCCTGTAGTCTAGATATGGCTCCCAGCGACTATTATTTGTTTGGATATTTGAAAAAGGACTTACGTGGGCGGCGGTTTAACGACGAAGTTAAGTTTAAAGAGGCTGTTTTAGCTCATTTTGCAGACAAACCAAAAGAATATTTTTTTAAAGGGAGATCGAGTTATTAATAAAGAGATGTAATAAGTGTATTGAAGTTAAGGGGATTATATTGAAAAATAATAAAAAAATTTGGCGCTGCCCTCGTACAAGGCGCGGACGAAATGAATTTGAATGGAGTTTTATATCGATTTGTTATAATCTATCGCGATCCTGTCCTCGCAACCAGGACTGCACGAGGACGTCAACAAGGTGACTACGAAACCCAGGCCGCCGCAGAAGGACATCGACGACTCGCTGCCAGACGCGGAGAAGGCAGCCGAAGCGTGGAAACGGTACCTGCGCGTTGACAACTCGTTCATCGTCGACGTGTTCGTCGGCCAGCTGAAGTCGACGCTCAAGTGCACGCATTGCGGCCACTGCAGCGTTACCTTCGACCCGTTCTGGGACCTGTCGTTACCGCTTCCGTCGTCGCGGCCCGCGGGCAACACCATCCGCCTCTCGCACTGCCTCGACACCTTCGCCGAGGAGGAGACCCTCGACGGCGACGAGAAGCCTACGTGCGCGCGCTGCAAGGAGCGCCGCAAGTGCACGAAATCGTTTGCCATACAAAAATTCCCCCAGACCCTGGTGATACACCTCAAGGTGAGACTTTTTTCTTTTAAGTTCATAGCAGAAACAGTTCAAAGACTCCGCGTAACAAAAATTATTTAGAAACTGTAATTCTTTATACATAACTCATACTCTCCTGATTATTACATTTCAATGAGGCCTCTGGCGAGGAAAATATTAAGTCACATGAGTCTCATGTTTACGTTGTATGGTTTATACTAATATTGCTTAAAAAAATAAATTCGTTTGGTATCTTTCGGGACGCAGTGCCTTTAAAGAGTCACGGAAAGTGGTTTTAGTTTTGTTAATTTAAAGGCACACTGAAAACGTGCTTTAAGTTATTAGTTCCTTCGGTAGACTCAATGCCTTCTGCAATACTCGGGCTTCCACATTACACAGTAAATACGATAAAAGTGTTTTATCAAAAAGTATTTATCTATTCATCAAAATTAATGTTGCGCCCGTCAAAGTAATCCCCCCAGATATACTTGTGCGAACGTTTTTTCCAATCCTCGAAGCACTTTTGGTAAGCCCTTTCTGGTATAGCCTTGAGTTCCTTATCTTCTGAATCGGTAAAAATCTCCTGCCTTTCATTTGATGATAGTGATTTTGTTCTTGGCCAAAAAGTTATACGCAAGCAACGATGAGTGAGCAGATGCATTATCGTGATGCAAAATCCATATATTGGTTTCCAAAATTCAGGTCGTTTTCTGCGTATTGATTCTTGCAAACGACGGATAACTTGAAGGTAATTCACGGTACGACCTTGTAGTAAAAACTCTTGATCTACTAAGCCACGATAACTAAAAAAAAAGCAGTAAGCAAAACCTTGACATTTGATCGGTTTTGACGTGCTTTTTTCGGTCTTGGCGATTCTGGGTTCTTCCGTTGGGACGATTGAGCTTTGGTTACGACCTCATAACTATATACCCATGATTCGTCACCAATTATGACCTTTTTGAGCATATCAGGATCATCATTGGCAGTTCTTGGGCGATGCTCCTTCTACGGTCCTTTTGTTCAAAATTAAGCAGTTTTGGAACAAATTTTACTGCTGCTACACGTTTCATGCGTAAAACTTCGGAAAAAAATACATGGCACGAGTCAATGGAGATGCCGATTTCTTCAGCCAATTCTCTCATCAGTTATTGACGTGTCGGGGCATCCAGAGCGAGGTTCGTCATCCCCGTCTTCTCGGCCATCTTGGGACAGCTTATAAACATTTTTTTGCTCAATATGCCGTTGCCAACATTTCAAGTGTTTTGCAGCACTGGTTTCATTTTTTACACAAATTTTTTTTAATAAATTATTTAATTAATGTAATAAAGATATATCTAAATTTGGCGGTTTCAGAAGAAAAGCGATTACCCCACTAGATCCTTCGTAAGAAACCGTATATAAGTTTACAAATGGTTTTTTTTTTAAGAAATTTCGACAAGCTACTGTAATACTATTTACATTGCTTCTGGTCGGTGGTTGTTGGGTCGAACTTGCTAACGTTTCGCCAATCATCCGGTTGTTTCTTCAGAGTTTAACTGAAACTGTTTCAAGTTTGACTAAAGAAAAATAGTTCTACAAAAGGTCTTGAAAAATGCGAAATGTCACAAATCACCCTGTATTCAAGTGTGTTACGACAATTCTGTTGGTGCCGTCTTTCATTTCATAGCCTTGGGTCACGAAAATCGCAACACGGAAGCTATTAATAAGCGACATTCGTCGTAAAACCATCAAAAACCAAACCCACTGTACAGGGGCAGATTAAAAAATGTTGATGCGCATGGTGACTAAAAGGTGGAATGGAAAACGATTTTGTGACCCTTACGTGTTAACACTTCTCACACATTCAAGGCTATTGCGCGCCGAACGCCATATAGACTATCGGTTCCTCGGTTGCAGCGTTTTTCTCCGATGGAACGTTTTCGTGGCAAACTGAACACCCTCGTCGAGTTCCCGCTAGAAGGCCTCGACCTCTCGTCGTACGCGGCCGAACCTCACCACGCCCCGCCGCCGCGCTACACCCTCTACGCGGTGTCGAACCACTCGGGCACCTCGTGCTCAGGTCACTACACCGCCTACTGCCGCCACCCTTACGACCAACGGTGGCACGAGTACAACGATTCCCGGGTGACGGCCGCCTCCACGCGGTTCGTCGTCTCGCCCGAGGCCTACGTGCTCTTCTACGAGCGGGAAGGAGGCGGCGCGCCCCGCAGCCGCCTCTAGCGGCAGCGTCGCCCTACGCCGCGAAAAATTCCCCGTACTTAGATCGGGACGCCCGATCGCCTCAACCCACGTCTAGTCCTTTCTTTTGTCTTTTGATTGTTTGCTGTGAAGGGGGCGTGGTTACCTGTCGGTCTGTGTGCATATTATATATAAATATATATATATATATATACATATATATATATATATATATATATATATATATATATATATATATATATATATATATATATATATATATATATATATATATATATATATATATATATATATATATATATATATATATATATATATATATATATATATATATATATATATATATATATATATATATATATATATTTATATACGTGATGTTTGTGACGGCGAACCACGCCCCCCACCCCCTCATCGACCCGCACGCGGACCGTCGAATATGTAGGCGGGCCGGGGGGAGGGTCCAGGTATATCGGCACGGTTTTTCTTTCTAAACACACAGACACACACGCCCGCGTACACGAACGAAGAAAATCCCTCGCGGAACTTGAGAGGCATTTTCGTTTCGTTATGCTTTGCATCATCAGAGAATCGGTTAAAACAAGCACTAACTCAATAAAGATTGTTTGCAAAACGCGTGCGGTGTTTCATTTTTTGTCGGTCGGTGAAATCGAATTTTATCTACGTGCGTATAAAAATTTAATATTTCGGTAACGGTAGGTCCTAAGGGGTCCCCATTGGTACAGAAAGGATTAACGTTGGAAAAAAATATTTTTTTTTTGTTTGTCCGTTCTCTGTTCCTAGAGTTTTTCCACGATAACTTCCGAACGTTTTAAGCTGGACGGTTCAAATTATGATCCTTTTTGAGTCCACGGGCTACACAAAGTAGGTGAAAATGGCTGTCATTTTCGACTGTTTTTTCGCTATGAAACACAATACGTGTCCGAAATTTGAAGCTATCGAATTAAAATTTTGTGTATGTATAGAGTTTACCTCCCTAACGAAACCTATTGAAATTGGGGGGGCTGGGGATCGGGAAGTATTTTTAAAAAATTAAAAATCGTGTTTGCAAGGGCAATATCAATTCTCGAAAACCGTTTAAGCGATGAAAAAAAAAAGAACCAAGAGATCAAATTCTAGAAATATTTATTCTTCATAATTTTCGTATTCGCAAAATTTGTGTCGCATAATAATGGTAATTGATAATAACTAGAAGACTGTTTTTCAATTGTCAGTTTCTTTTGCATGATCGTATATCTCGTATGGACAACTAAAACTATTGTATTTAAGATTCGCAGCTATCGACTTCAAATTTAGAGGAAGTATAAGAGTCGGTACCCACACCTAAACTGGGCAAACTGGCCGCGATCTAATATCACCAAGTATTTTTAAAAAAATTTTGTACGTGATTTTGGCGTCCCGAAAAAAATATTTTCTCAAAAATTGATAACCCGATCGGCAAAATTCTTGAATCAAGAACTATGGAAGATCCGGGACTATAACTTGTATTTCAGGCATTTTTTCGATTATATACAGGGTGTTGTAGTTATCGACAAAAATCTAAAGCAACCTGAAAATTGTTCTTTTTCGTTCGGTTCAGTGTTATGGGCCGCACCCATAGATACTTTTTTTTTATTTACGATTTTCGTCTTCCATACACGCTGCTCCAGATATTTGAAAAAATTCATATGAAAATGGCTTTTTCGCGCACTCAGTCCTGTCGCGTTGTTGACTATTACGACTTGCTACATAATTTCAGAAAAAAATAGTTTCTCTAAAATCGTTTGCTCTATTGGAAAAACTTCTATTTCTGGAACTTATTCAAAATTGTTAAATTTCTTAACAGTATCGTAAATTGTGTGAAGAGTTTCCATCATACAGGGTGAGCGAGATATTTAAAAAAAATACCATTGGAAATCGTTACTTGTACAAGTTTTTATGTTTATCAAAGTTTGTCGTGACTTGAAGTTCGGCGATACATGAAAGATGCTTTATGCAGGGTGTATAGCAATAAAATTACGTCGATTTTACGAAAGTTCCATAGTGGTCCACAGTAGCACGATAGAAAAATAATGCGTCCCTCTAGGACAAGAAACCGCGAATCAGCTTTTTGAAATACAAAGCTACTACGCGCTACGAAGTCGCCCCGGCCAACTACGATTTTTCGAAAGTAATACTTGTTAAACTTTTGGACACCAATTTAAGGTTGTCTATTATGGGACTACAATTTAAGAACGCATGGGCACCAAAATACACATTTGCTTTAGACGCCAGGTTCTCTTGGAAATTAATCTTGTTGAACTTTGGACACCAATTTGGGTTGTTTCTCCTGGAGCCACAATTTGTATATAATATTGGGCGCCAGCTTCAGAAATAAAGGCCTCAATTAGGTTCATTCGTTGGAGGCCAATTTTCGCTTTGGAGCCAAGGTTTCACGTTCCAATTTAAGCTAGACTCTCACTTTGAACTCCAATTGAAAGTTTCGACGACACAACAAAGTTTAACAATAAAAGGAAACGCGGTATTAAAGGATTTATTCAAAAAACAGTTACATTTCGTTTTAAGTTCCACATGTAGAATTCACGTGCAGGGCAAAAATAAGTAAACCTCCGCCTAATATAGGTTATCTATAACTATATAATTCGTTAGACACGTAAAAAATGCGCGGCAACACCGCGCGATCACATTTAGCGATAAACTCTTGATAAAATAAAACAGACACACACCCAGACATATATAATAATAGGGAGATTGGGACATTTCGATGGCGGCCGGTCGACTAACACCACGCCCCCTCCCTTCCTGTCGAGCAAAAATTGACGTTTCGCCACCAACCTTCGGTTCAGTCTTTGCCACTAAATTATTTCTATTTTGGCGTAAATAAAATTCTCCTGTGTGTTTGTGCTTTTAAAAAATCATGTTATCACAGCGGGTTGCGTATCACAGAACGTTTCCGAGCGAAATTTCCCCGGTACAAACGAACTACCGGAGAAAAAAAAAACGCGAGACCCTAATGATGGCAAAAACCCAAACCTGCGACTCGAAAACGAACCGTCAATTTTCCAATGTATAACAAAATATGTTTTTTTTTTATTTACCATCCGCGAGAGGCGGGTCTTTGGCGAAGACGAACCGCAGTAGGGGCGCGTACACGATTGGCCACAGCCAGAACAGTAGGAAACCCGCGTAATTGCAGTTGGCGAACGCGATCCAGTAACGTTGCCACGTCAGCAGGGCGAATGGCAACAGCGACCAGCCCATGAATACGAATGTGTACAGGCGCAGGACGAGGTTCCTGACGAGTTTGACGTTCGGGTCGCGGAAGAATCGGGACAACCGCTCATTTGATTTCACTATCGACTTCACCTGAGAACAGAAGCATAACATTAAAATATCGCGAAAAATTGACGCTGGGCGTAACCAACCACGCTTGACGTCATCACAAGTATGTGGTACGTCGAGAGCGTCGCGCTTGCCGGAAATTTTTTGTGACAAAAATATTGGAAGTGTCGAAATGACAGCTAGAAAAACAGAGAAATAACATCATTTTCGATGCAAGTTGCACAGGTCTACAAAATTTGAGTTATTTTCAGCTTAGGGTTTATTCTAATTGATCTGTACCTATTTGCAGATTTTTAAATTTAGCCGTTTCAGTAAATCTCAAATTAATCCTAATAGTAGTTATGCGAACATCATGCAATTATGATCAACAATATTTGGGTAACTGAAACCAGTGTTAAACAAGGAAAAACTTTAAAATTAGTTTACGAAAATGATTTTTGCGGTCAAACTCCATTTGATTATTTTTATAAATTTTGTATACCTTGTATTATCTCTCGCAACCCTTTGTAGCTGTGTTCATTATCAATCTTTTTGGTTTGTATTTTGTTTATTAATTATATCTAGATGTAGGGGAGGTAAATCTAACTCATTCAGTAGCAGCGAAAGAAGGTTGTATGATATACGAGGAACACCAAATACACAAGGCTTATTTGAAGACAATGAATAGCGAATAAAATTGGCTCAGAGAAATTTAGTCCAGCAATACAGTAACACTTTTAAAACACAGCAAATGGACAAAAAACAGGAAGGAAACCGTAAAACAAATGGACCAGCAAATACAAGCAAAATAAGAGGTTGGTCAATTATTGTTACTTGAGTTGTTTATTAATTTGCCAATCTGTAATCACAACCTGTTAAAGTAGTTTTTTTGGATCATTACTTTAATTAAAAATGATTCGAAGTCGGTAGTTTACCAGTTTTCTATTCTACCGTTATAAACGTTATAAATCATAAAAAAAAGTAGCAACCAAATTAAACGTGGTTCAAGATGACATTCGGTTTAATCGAAAACAAGGGCCTAAATAGTCTAAGCGTATTTTCCGCACAGGAAATACTCTTTCTCATAACTTGCGCTCAAAAGTCAATATCAAAACACAGATCCGACCTTACCTCGCGTTCCATGTACATGACCACAAGCTCAAAGAGGAAGGTCAGGTAGTAGCCGCTGTGGACGCCGTGCCAAGCGGCTAAAAACAGTAGCGCAGCGAATTGAGACACATTCTTGTTGCCGAAAAACTTCAGCCTCTTGTATATGTAGCGGGCGATCCATTGGTTGGTGTTCGTATTGAACGACATGATGTAGTGGTTGAACTCGGTAGTGTTCTCGAATACCGACAGTTTCACGTTCTCGACACCGTCCCAGTGAGTCACGCCGTTCTTCTCGCCATTGTACGCGACGCCGAAAAGTATGCAGGCGCCTTCTGTAAGTAGCCAACACGATATGTACTTGTACAAGGTGAACCGGCCCCAGACTCCCAAGAGAATCATTTTTTTAATAAACCCCAAGTTCGCGTACTCCTCGGACAGTATGTAGTCGTCGGAAACGAAAAACGAGAGGCTCTGGAATATCGCCAAGTACGCCACCCCATATATAAATTTCCTCAGGGAAGCCGACACGGAGTCTGTTGGCGAAAGTTTACCATTGGCATCCTGAAATGTAGACGGACCGTTTTGACAGGGGAAATAGACCATATAGTTACTAGGTAGATTGACTCCTCTACATAGACTAAATTTTATAATCACTAACACGGTCTCTGACAATTCCTGAATTACTCAGTTTTCACTTTGGCTAGGACACTTTTTCCGCGATA
Organism: Cylas formicarius; assembly: GCF_029955315.1. NCBI lineage: Eukaryota > Metazoa > Arthropoda > Insecta > Coleoptera > Brentidae > Cylas > Cylas formicarius. The sequence goes on along the minus strand of NW_026844361.1, from coordinate 24,320,596 downwards.
CTGCTTAAAAATAGTTTGGAAAATAAAATTATATACCCTGTACTTTTTAGAAGAATCGTGGAAAATTTAGAGTATGCCCTGTAGATCATTCAATCCTAGATAAAACTCTTATAACCTCAATATTGTCTAGTAACTATATGAAGTAGTTTATTGAGGATACCTTTGGGCAATATTTGCCGCCCACGAAATCCAGATAACGCCTCATGGGAAACTGAGGCCCCACGAGGAAGGCGGTCGGGAACATGCAGTGGCCAAACAGTTCCACAAGGCTAGGCACGGTTTTGAGTGCGTGGTACTTGCCGTCTGACGATAGATTTTCTGCCTGCTGCTGTCCGTCGTAGACGTCGAACGCTACCCCGATCAGTCTTAGACACAGAATACAGTAGGGCATTGTCCAGTTAATATCATACTGTTCCGTGCTTGCGTAATAATAACCTTGAAAAATGGTAAATGGGGGCCCTAGTTATTTTTTGTTGTTGCTTAAACACATACCCATCATTAAGTACACGAAGTTGAACACAAAAATTATGACCACACTTAAAGCGCTGCCATTCAGGAAGGTAATGGTACAGTAAGAAATCAAAATGGAAAGCGCACAGTGAAATATGTCGGCCCCGAAGTTCCAGTAGCCCACGCACACTCCCGTCACGGCGAAATAGAGGCTCTGAACTTCCGCGGGCTTGTTGTACAGGTACTTGCGGTATATCAGTGCTAATGGATATCCTAAGGAAAATTGGGATCCTCATTTAAAAAGAAATTCCAACCGATCCCTACTGACCTGAGAGAATTCCTAGTAATAGTCTAAAGCCGGCTTCCGGAACACCCACGAAGCCGCTGATTTGTGCCAAAACGCCCGCAACCTCTTCAGTCATAATGTTAAATTATCCTAACCGATTCTGTGTGCGATCTCAGCTGCTATAAATTGCTGTGCGACGCGCGTTTGCATCACTCACTCGTTGTGCAGCGACTGGAGAAGCAAGACTTATAATAACGTCGTAATCATCGCCTGTTATTTGATATCAAATTCCACTTGTGGCCATTGACATCGCCGCGCGGCCCATAGAACAATGACATTATAGATGTGTGTTTTTACATTCATTTACTTGGGTTAGTCGACTAATTTGCATATCCACCCGTTGTCCAGCGTCAGCCGAGGAAACATTTTTTAACCGATTACAATGTTCTCAATGCCCAATGCTCACGGTGGGAATCCACAACCTGCGGGAAGTTAAGTTGGCAGGTCTAACGCCTTGTCAACCCAGCCATCGTTGATACCAAAAATATAAAGCCCAGTTTGCATGCAATTGGGCAAGACCAATAGATCAGTTATCATTCGCCCACAACCGAAATGTGCCATAGATGTAAATTAAAGTACAGTTTTTTTGCATAAATGCTATTTCAACCCTTAATTAAACCACAAATTTTTACCTTAAAAAGCTTAAACCAAATACAATAATCTGGTAGTTGCTGCCATCAGAGGTCTCAGCCGGTTGACATTCATTAACTTTCCAAAAAAGTTAGGTTATACCTTAGTTTATGTTATTAAACACTTTATTAGTTGCTACCCGGGTGTTAGGACAAGGCAGTCTTGTATCAAAGTACCGTTTTTCGATATTTATTGACGATATCATTCATACATTCTAATCGCAGGCACTTCCTATTAATTCAGCAGCGTGCAGGTATGTCGAAGAAAGCCCTCGTTTTCCTCGCACCTGGTGCCGAAGAAATGGAATTCGTCATAGCCGTAGACGTTCTGCGCAGGGGAGGCGTAAGCGTAACGTCCCTTTCGAAATTACGAGTTACAAGAACTTCCGATTTTAGCTTGACGTAACGGTCGCGGGGTTACCGGATGTTTCTGCAGTCAAATGCAGTCGCGAAGTCGTCATCAAACCCGACGTTGCGGTTTCGGCCGCCTCTTCCAAAGGACCTTTCGATGTTATCGTTTTACCCGGCGGATTGGGTGGTTCCAAAGCGATGGCTGATTCAAAAATCGTCGGCGACTTGCTTAGAGATCAAGAAAAGTCAGGCGGGTATATCGCGGCCATTTGCGCAGGTAGGGACACGTATACGCGCCTATTTTCCACCATTGAAAGGATCGTTTTAGCCCCAACTGCGTTGAAGGCTCATGGAGTTGCGCGAGGCAAAAGTCTCACCTCATATCCAGCCATGAAAGGTCAAATGGAAGAAGACGGACTATACGAATACAAGGAAGAGGACGTTGTCGTCGACGGCAAGTTGATCACGAGTCGCGGTCCGGGTACAGCTTTTAAATTCGCGCTGACGGTGGTGGAGAACACGGTGGGCAAAGAAAAGGCTTCTGAAATCGCCAAAGCTATGCTGGTTTCATACTAGGCCCCCCGAAAGTGGATTACTCATATTGTATATTAAATTTCGATTGAATTAGTAACGCGTCGTTTTTTTCATGTTTCGAAGGACCAGAAGGTGCTAGAACCTAATTTTTACGTGCAAACTAGAGTTTTTGCTTTAATGGACGAAGCTCAAATTATGTCGTCAAAATTGAAGGCCTAAGAGAACTAACTATAGCGATTTCTCTCGCTTGTGATGAATTATCCAGTCCAAAAAGCAACAACACACAAAACAAGTTTATACTGTTTTGTATTATTACTTCTTTCGGATTGAAGAACCAAAAAATGCTGGAAGGCACCCGACAAAACGTTTACTTGCAAATGTGAGTTTTTGCTTTAATTTCGTCAAAATTGAAGGGCCAAGAAGGAATACCATTCTTTTGCACTTGACATGAATTATCTGGCTTGAGTGCCAATAAAACACGGAGCCAGTTTACACTGTCGTGAATTTTTATCTGTTTCCGTTGAAAGGATCAAAGAATGCTAAGATACCCGGTAAGATTAATTTTTAAGGGCATAATTAAGTTTTTGCTTTAATCGACGAAACTCGAATTATTTTGCCAAAAATCGGAGGCCTAAAAAAACTACCAATTTCTCTCTCTTGTGATGAATTCTCCCACTGGAACGATCAATAAAACACCAAGCCAGTTTACACTGTTGTGAATTTTTACCTGTTTATGTTCGAATGACTGAAAAATAGATAAAACTCGAATTATTATTTTTCATTACATATTATTAGTATTTCCTCAAAATTGAAAGCCCAAGAAAAAATAATATCGATGTCTGCATCTAGCGATGAACTACTCGGCAATTGACACAAAGCCAGTTTACACCGTCGTGAATTTTTACCTCTTCTGGTTTGAGAGATCAAAAACACGTGCTCGAGGCGCAACTTTTTACCTGAACAGCGAGTTTTTGGAAGGATCGAACAAATAAAAACCCCGGCAAAGATCAACATATTTATTCCCCGGCGAATCCCTATTCCGACGGGGGCCACAGCAGGACCACCTGGGAGTGCGCGGACTCGGGCAGCCATTTCAAGTACTCCGGAAGTAAGTCTGCAAATGGACGCGTTGCGACACTCAAAACCCGCGTTTAATCTACTCACATTTCGGGTTCGTCCGCCACACTTCGATTAGACGGTCTCTGCTGCAGCACCGTTCCGCGACGAGCGCTTTAAGTAGGGCTTCGGTACGGGGCTGCAGTCTCGCCCACGTTTTCACCATGACTCCAGGTTGGCTCAGCAATGCGTCCTTGTACTTGGCCAATGCTCCAAACACCTTGCCGTCGAGCAAAAAATTGCCGAACCATTTGAACGCGTCGACCGTCTCGGGATGCGCGACTTCGATATGGGGCAGCGGCCACGCCTGTTTCCCGAACGTCCCGGTCACGGTGCAACGCACCCGACCGGTCCGGGAGTCGTAAAAAGGAGGCGGGTCCGGCAACGGATCCGTCAGGTTGCATAGGTGCGGCACGTAGGTGGGCAACCATTCCGGCTCGACTGCGGTCACGCCCCTCATGTAGATCCGGTTCGTCTCGTAGATTTCCTGATAGACCTAGAGCGAACAGAGGTGATGGGTGCTTTCCCGCTCTTGCCTCTCCCGTGACTCACCACAAACTCCGGCAACGCTTTCCGAAGCACCGAACCCTGGTGGAGGAAAACCGGCTCCTCCATGTCGTTCGCTTTGTAAGCGTACTTGAACCTCGCTTTGTCCTCGCGGTCGGCGACCTCCTCGAGTGCCACCTTCCGCGCCACCTGATCCCCCATGCCGGACAGCAAGATCTGCCGCAGTAGCTTGGCTTGAAGTTCAGTGGGCGGCTCCAGCCGCGGATCGACCACCGCTTCCGCCCCCGGCACGTTCCGATTTATCTCGGACGTCAGTTGTAAACGGAGTTTTCTGATTTCCGCGACCGCCTTGTGCCGCAGGCCGTGCTCGTCGCAGAACTCGCGAAGCCGCCCTCGGGAGTGGGCGTGTTCGGCCGCGCCTACGGCCTTTAAGAGTACCATGTTGTCGCCGAGGAGGAGAGAGTGACCGTGGCCCGCCCACTTGGCCCTTGTCGCCGCCCAACGCTGACGCGTCTCCTTCGCATCTTCCTTGGGTGTCAGGGGTACCTCGAGGAGCACTTCTGGGACGGAGAGCGCGGCCACCAAACACACGGTGTATGGGCTGAGGTTGTGCTGGTGGCTGAGAGCGAGCATCTTGCCAAAACGGGGCAACACCGGAAATCGGGAAATGGCCTCGCCCAGGGGTGTCAGCTGTCCACCGCTCAGGGCGCCTACGCGACAAGACTAAATTCTAAACCGTCAAATGGAGTGACCGAGGGGCTAACCTAAGATCTCGAGACGGCGTTCGGCACCACGCAGCTGCATCAGATCTGGCGCGGTTAGAAACGGAAAATTGACGATTTTTTCGATGCGCATGCGCCGCATCAACAGATAAAGATCGTCGACGGGCTTGAGCTGGATCTCGGGCGTCGCGTAGTCTGGGAACGCGTCGTTGTAGACGGCGCTGGAATAGAGACGATAGCAGTGACCGGGGGCGGTCCGGCCCGCACGCCCCGCCCTCTGGTCGGCCGATGCTTTGCTCGTCCAATGGATAGCGTGGGCGGTCAGGCCGGTCACCTTGTCGTACAACTTGAGCTTCGTCTTGCCGCAGTCTATCACGTATTTGACGTTTGGGATCGTCAGCGACGTCTCGGCCACGTTGGTGCTGACAACGCACAAACGGCAACCAGCGGGCGGAACTTCGAATACCTGAAAACGCACCGGGCGTGCTCATTGTTCAACGTCTTTTTTTTAAACGCTTACCTTGGCCTGTTTATGGGGCGGTAGCATCGAGAAGAGCGGCAGCGTCCACAACGGCTGCGCGTTACGGAACACCGCTGCTCGTTGCTCCTCCGGCTCCTCCTCGTCGGAGAAGTCGACGTCATCCGCGTCGGAATCAGGCTCGGCATCGTTAGGGACGTCGTAGTCGTCGAGGTCGATGTCGGGCACGATTTTCACCTTTTTGCGTTTCTTACGACGCGACGGTTGGTCGTCTGCACCAAGACCGCAGAATAAAGGCCGCGCTGAAGCGACAGAAACGATTGCGAATCACAACAAATTTGGCGGAAACATCATTTTGGTTCCGCGGGGATAAGTAAATATTTTATTATCGCTCAATGGTTGTGCGATGTTTATTGTGTACACAAACAGGCTCCATTTAAAAGGACATTTAAAATAACATAAAAATAGGGATTCTTTGATTAACATCATTAGAGGACGGAACCTTACACAATGAAGAGACGGGGAAGTAAAAAAAGCAGGTATCTGACAATTTCAATATCCAAACAAATGTTTGACGATTTTTAAGTCAAACAAAAAAAAAAAGAGGAAACGACGAAAAAAAAAAGTAAATTGAAAATTTGCAAAGGAAAAAAGAAAAAGCGGTAACAGTTTCAAACAATACCTTCATCAAAATTGACATCCTGTTCGTGTGAATCCTTATCGCCGTCACCCACGCGCAAACACCCAGCTTTATGCTTCAGCGGGAACGCCCTCCTCAACTTCTTCACTAAACTGTTCACCTCGCGCTGACCTGTGACGAAAATCAAAACTCCACCCTCCGGGAGCTTTGTGTGTATTTTCACCGCCTTTCCGAATGCCTATACAAAAAAAAAAAAACACTCAGTCTAACCTCGAACCACGCGTCTTTCACACCGTACCTCTTTAACATAGTCGTCGTTGGTGCGCTTGTTAAAGTGTATTGTAACTGGAAACTGTCTAGTTTCCACAACTACCACCGGTGGCGCCACCTTAAACAGCCTCGCGTTCGCCGTGAAATCTTCTAACTTCAAAGTGGCAGACATAATGATAAGTTTTAATGGATCACCTTTCTTGTGGCGCAAAGGTACTACTCTTGATAAGAACCCGATCAATATATCAGTGTAAACTGACCGTTCATGGGCCTCATCTAAAATAATCACTGAGTACTTCTTAAGCAAAAAATCTGACTGCATTTCCTTCAGCAAAACGCCGTCTGTCATGAATTTGATTTTTGTGTCTTCTGTGGCATTGCCCTCGAACCGAATCAAATACGACACCTCCCGCGTGCTCAGGTTCATCTCTTCAGCTACACGTTTTGACATAGAAATGGCCGCCACCCTGCGAGGTTCGGTGACTCCAATCTGCTTGTTGATGGCGTAACCAGCTTCATATAAAAATTGTGGCACTTGCGTCGTCTTACCGCTGCCAGTCTCACCTGCTATTATTACGATCTGATTTTCATTAATCACCTCCATTATCTGCTGCTCCTCTGCCAAAATGGGTAATTTGAACCGGGCAGCCTGCACTTCAGCGCTCCGTATCACATCCACGTACACCGCCGGCTTCCGTTCAACTTTTCTCGACTCCGAGTCTTTTATTTCAATAACCTCTGCCCTTTTTTCGATCACTACAACCTCTTCTTTCACGTCCCCCATAACCTCCGCTTTAATTTCTTTAGTTTCGTTACCGCAGTCTTCATCTTGCACTTCAGAAGCGTCAGCTTCACTCGCACTGTCACTGTCACTTTCAAAGCCAAGTACGTTCGGGTCGTTTAACCGTAATTTCTTGGGCTCAGTCTCACCGAAATTGCGTAATAATTTTTTCCGATAAGCGCCGGACAAGCTGTTTAACTTCTTCACCTCTGGCACGATTTCGCGAGCGACGAATTTTCCCGGCTCCCGTTCCTCTCTAAACTGACGTTTCAGGCCTTTGGTCTGCACCGAAACAATCGAAGTCAACTGAGAGAGTTCCTCGGAGCTCGCCTGCACTTTTTGAAGCGATTCAAGCAAGCTGGCGCGCTGAAAACGTGGAAACTGAGCGAGGCGCTAGTTCTACTTGCCATACTTACATTCTCTTTCTTTTTTTTCTTATCAACTATTTTCTCTAGCCGTTTACGGTGCTTGCTAGACAATATCCTAGTCGATTTGGGTTTGTCGTCTTTGATTTTCGTTTTACGTTTGGCAGAAGGTAAAACAAGTTGATTACTTTGATCATAGTGGCCCCGGACGTCTAAATCGATGTGTATCTGCAAGTAAGGGAGATGAAAATTTTGTTTTTGTTGAGCCCTCGTGAACAAGCGTACATTTTTCATCGACGATTCATCTATGACAGTATTGACTATTCGGCGAGCCTTCCAATTAAATTTTTTCTTCTCCATTTTTACCATATTGGAGCTAAATTAAAGGGCTTTGGGTTTATGTTTACAAAATGTGGCATTTGTGAGGTTAACTCCACAGGTTATAAAAATGCTGAGCGTACTGATGAGAGTAGTTCAAATGCTAGTCACAGATCACACAGTTAGTGGTGCTGTGTTTAAGCTAGGCAATTAAATAAAAAAAATAAAGTACAGATTCTTTTACATCGTGTTTTCCATAAAAAAAATTGAATCGTTACGGAGAGAGTAGTACATTAAATGAATAATCGGATTAGCTTCCAGCACCAACCGAAGCTATCAACCGATAAATGGTCGAATTGCACCAATGTTGATTATTAATTTGAAAATCTATTTCACAAAACATTGGAATAAATAGTTATTGGCGAAAACGATATTAATATTAAAGCCACGAAGCTCGTCGTTAACATATATAAGAGGATATGTGCAATTAAAGTTGTAGGAGCTGAAAAAATTAGGAAATTGTCTAATGAATCTTACCAATGTTGCTTTATCGTGTTCAATCTAGGATTTGAAAGTATTCTAAAAAAAATCGGACATTAAGGATTTTTCTTAAATATAATAATAAAGTTTATAAGAATTAGCTTTGAAGGAATGTTAAAGTTAAATCAAATTTCTGATATAGTAAAGAAATTAAAAAATAAGTTTAGTTGTGATTGTGATGATGATTTTTCTGCCAACATCCTAAAGTTCTTGTTCCCACTTTTAAACCACTAGTATTTATAATAAAGATTGCACTGTTTTCACTATTTAGAAAAGACAATCAGAATAACACCCGACTGCTCCTATCGTAGCTTAAAATGGTCGAAAAATGGTATGCCATCGAGTTTTAAGCCCTTTGTACGCAATAAGAGGCATGTCTTAAAGGTGGATAGTAATGGTAGCCATCAATTAAAAAACAAAGGTATGGTAGAAATGGGTTCATATATCAGAAACCAAGAATATTGAATCAATCATACCACGAGGCAGTGTAACAGATGTATAATCTCTTTTATATTTTAATAACATTACAGAGTTGTATTAGTTAAATTTTAAAAATAAAATTACTAACTATATACACTAATGATACCAACATTATGAAGATAATTGGTTTACTAAGAATTAGTTAGTTAAGATGTTGAATCTTCACAACTCTCATATCGTTTTTCGCCATCTTTTGTATGTTTTTTTGTAGTACTTTATCATGGGAATGAATGTGCTAGATAACTGAAATAGGGCAATTTACAGTTTTAGTTTAGCTATAGAGTGATAGATGATATACGATATGATGTTGTTATGCACTAATTGCAGCGATATAGAAAGCAATGCCCATTATACTGTGGTTAAACTATCGAGAGACATGTAGGCAAAAATTTAAAGAAGGTAATATTTTTGCCCTTGCTACATATAATCTTTATACATACATGGTGAATCTTCAACAAGTGCACGACAACAACGAAAGAAGTATTTTTTATTTTTCTTTGTTTTTGCAATTATTACCGGTGTTTTACTTTCAAATAAATGAAATAAATAAAATGTCTCTTTATTATTATTATCATTGTTAACACCTTGGGATATTGACTTACTCACCACTGCTGTATATCAGCGACCAAGTCATCTAATTCACATGTTTGATGAGTTTGACGGGAAAAACGATTCTATCGAGCGTTGATCGAAAGTCGCTCATCGACAATCACGTCTTTTGGGTGTGTGCTGAATTATACATGGACATTTTTCCGTTCGCATCAAACCCTTCAATTTCCATTCATTGATATGATACGGAACAGACGCCCGACCCTTTGATTTAAATAATAACTGGGTGGGATCCTAGGAAAATATCATGCAAACCGCAAACCTGCTGCGGCGTGTATAAATATACAATATTCTCTACGCATTTTTAATAGAGACGTTCTGTTCGGCGAGGTGAAAAGTGTCAAAAGTACGGGAGACAATATGGCAGAGGTAGGTGGTCCACGTATTAATCTCACCTTACCGAAGATGAGATCAGGAGACGTTGGTGATGATAAATAACTTGGATATAATAAACACAAATAAAAGAAGCAAAATTATTTAAAAAATTTAGAAATTGACAAGGGGGTCCCTCAAGGCTCATTATTAGGACCTCTTTTCTTCATTATTTATACAGCAGATATGTCGGGTGGCTTTGGTGAGTTCAATAGTCGCAGGTATGCTGATGACACGCAAATACATATTTCTTTTCCCGGTCTGATGCAGTGGAAGCAACCAGGAGAAATAAATGCTCGGAATCGATCATTAAATACTCAAATGATCATTGCTTGAAATTAAATCCGAATAAGTGTGCATTAATATATTTCTTATATACAGCTTATACAGATTTCTTATACAGCTTTCTAAAATTCTCCAAAACGCTTATATTAATCTCCACAACATCTATAAAAGTAAAGTTATTCTAAACTTTGAATTGAGAGAAAATCTCTGTGAAGCACTGGTCTACGGACCTGCTCGGATGTTTTGACAAAATATAAATTACAAAACGTACGGAATTCCTGTATTCATTTATTTATAACCTTAAACGAAGAGATCACGTAAGTTATAAACTTCACAATCTAAAATAGTTAAATATATCGTGTAGAGAAGAATTGCTTGTTTTCTTCTTAAACACACTACAACCACTTAAAACTGGATGCCCCTCATATTTGTTGGAAAAACTGACTTGTAGAAATCGCATTCATTTTCGTGGAACCCGCTTCGATTGTCATGTCCATGACTAAATGCTGAACTACTAACTACTAAAGCTAGGCTACTTAATAAATATCCTCAGATTAGCCAATAACAGAATTAAACTACCTAAATTGTTAATCAGTTCTCTTTACTTAATATTGTTTTTGTATCGTTTTTATTTTTTGATTTATTGCTTGATTCATGTCTTTGTATGTAAAGTTGGTATACTAAATTAAGTTTCCATTGTCTTGTTAAATATTCAGCTGATCTTCGCCCAGCTTAAACAAAAGGCGGTTTTATTTTATTATTTATTTATTTATTAAATATAAGTGTCAAAAGAGAATTCAAATTGATCGCTTGCATATATTCAATAATGGCCTACGAGAATATTTACTTTACTTGAAGGAAATATATGTAAATGAAATATAATCAGGGCCTCCTTATTACACCCGCAGCTTCTTTTTGTTTCGTCTTGATTCTAGACTTGCTATGTTGAAAGATTTTAATAGGTATATCAGAGTTTAGAATCGTTGCTATTTTTATTTATTAAAAATTCATACGATAAAAAGCTGCAAGCTCCGTCCCTGAACAGGAACCAAAGTATCGGAAAAGTGGTGATGTGCAAGTTCTTGCAGGGACGGGAGATTCTGAAACTCTCCAGATACAGCATGCTTCTGGCCGGTATATGGCGTCTTCCGTGGACCAAGAGCTCCTCGTTAAACAAAGTCTACCGTTTTTATTCGGCTGCCATTCAGATATATTTCCCGCTGTTTCTCACCTCGATGACCGTCAACTGCGCCCAGATGCTCCGGAACAATGACCATTCCGGCACCGTATTCCGATCCTTCGCCATGATGATCACCCTGTTCATCGTTGAGGTGAAGGCGATCCTCTTCCAGACGGCAAGCGTGAAGAGGATCATCGCGCAGGTGATGGACGAGGAAAAGTCAATTCTGGATTATGACGACCGCGAAATTACCCGGAACCACTCGAATCGGGTCCGGTTTTGCCGGAAATCCAACTTCGCGATATTCGGTTTCAACTTTTTCTCCGGTGTCGCCATGATTGCGGGCAATATCATCGCGAGATTTCAAATAGACAGACGCAACGAAATGTTGAACGCAACTACAGCCAAGCCGTTCATCTACGATCTGTACTACGCGACGCTGGACCCCGAGGAACACCCGACGTTTCTAATATTTGTAAACTACGTGTCCTTATCGGTAGCCGGGTTCATGATATCGACCCAAGTGGTCTTCGTTTCTTGCATCGTCTTCGCCGCCTCGATGCTCGAAACGTTGCAGGTTAAGTTCAAGAAACCAGCAGGGTTTAAAGACGACGCGAGCTTGAGGCGTCTGATTTCCGAACACCAGCATGCGATTCGGTAAGCGATTGTTCGTTCAGACGAGCGACGCGGTTCGAACATTCGGTTCCAGGTTCGTCGAAATGTTGAACGATTCGACGAAGCACCTCATGCTGCTAGAGTATCTGCTCAATTCGCTTAACGTGGCGTCGGTTTCAATCCAGTTTCTCGTGGTATAATTTGAAGTTTAACAAAAATTTTGAAAACTAAATATTGGTGTATTAAAACATTACCCAAAGTGAATGCTACACGTTCAACACGTTTACATACTTTTGTTTTACAGTCGGAACGCAACGCATCCCTCGCCTTTCCGATATTTCACTTCGGTCTGCTGCTGGTCCAGATATTCGTCCTCGCTTGGAGCTCGAACGAAATCAAAGTACAGGTAACGACCCGGAAGCACATTACTCCGCAGACGTTTGCCCTGTTGTTGTTACAGAGTTCGGGGCTGGCGGACGCCATCTATGAATGTCTGTGGTTCGAGCGAACCGAGTACTCAAAAAAGCTTCTACTGATCGCGATAATAAGATCACAGAGACCTCTGGTCTTAACCATCGGACCTCTTGGTGCTATGACAAACGAGTCAGCACTTACGGTAAGTCTAGTAGCTGCCGGGAATCGTTCACCGAATTACCTGGTAGGAGTTTGAAGATTGAGGAGTGTAAATTTTATGCTGTTTTGTAGATTATGAAGGCGTCCTATTCTTATGTCACTCTCATGGCTAATAGCTACCGCTGAAGTTTGAAATTAAATTAATGCAATAAACAGACGATATTTTGTTTGTTGGAATGGAGTTTTATTTTTGGTTAGAGAATGTGGTGGCCACGAGTGAGGAATGCAAACAGACACTTTTTCCTGTTAAGTGGTTGATGAGAGAGTTATACATGGCTCTCTAGCTCTCCAGTTTCATTTGGTTTTCGCATTTGTTGGCACCAGAATTAATTTAAAGATTGGATTTGTGCGTCAAGAAGTGAGATGAAATAGCCACGAAACGGTACCTTGGAAAACTTCATTTTCCGATTATTCCTCGCGTCCTCCATCAGGTTCTGATCCCTTTGCATCGATTATTGAAACGTTTTCCCAGGAACATAGACACGCAGCGAACCTACACGTCATTTGCGTTTGGGGCTTGTTTCTCGCGCGCTTGCGCTATTCTCGAGATTTTTTATTCATGGCCTGCAATTTTCCCGCCCCACAACGGCAACATGGAACAATGTTGCGCCCTCTGATTTAAATAATTAGAGAGTAGATCTGTGGTAAAATACAGCCTAAGCCGCACGCAGCGAGCATGCCACTAGTATATAAAGGACTTTACTTAGATTTGGGCGAGCAAACGAACAAGTTATACTGACAGGGTGCTAAGGTGTGCTAAGTATAGAAAAAAATGCGAGAGGTACGAAAGTTGTACTGTGGAAGACCCCTTCTGAGACCCCAATTAAATTGTGAAGGTTCAAAATACCATTTTTATTAGTAAGCAGTTTTGTTTCATCCCCGCGCTCTCTGCCGGTTAGTTTCCACGTCCTGGATGTACCGCAGGGTACTGTAGTAGTTCCGGTATTCCATATGCGATACGAAAACTTATTTTTCGCTGGAAGTTTTTAAAAAATAACCGCTGGGGTTGTATGACTGGCGACGAAAAACATTTAATTTATTCCTCAGCAGCTTTTGCTCAAATTTAGTATTTTCCTGTCATAATTTGTAAATAACATATTCCCTTTGGTAAGACTAAGTAAACTGTTCAGTAGGTAAGTCTTTACAGCTAGTTTTTGAAATACAATTTTTGCAATGCAAGATCCCCAAAAGAGTAATTGTTCGCCGAGCTGGGCTTCGTTTATTTGCTGTCGTCGTGGTAGCAGTGTCGACTACAATCAGTGTGGACGCTTTTAGGATCAGCAAATTTTGAAATTACCGAGGAACACCATGCTGCTGGCCGGCATCTGGCGTTTTCCGTGGACTAGCAACGTCTTGCTGGCCAAAGTTTACCAATTCTACTCCGCGTTGATCCAAATTTATTACCCGGTATTTCTCACGTCGATGAGCGTCGGCTTCGCGAAGATGTTGGGCGAGCAAGTTTACTCAGTGAGCGTGTTCCGTTCATTCGGAATGATGATCACCCTCTTCGTCGTCCAGGTCAAAGTGATCCTCTTCCAGACCCGCGGCGTAAAGCGGATCATATCGCAGGTAATGGAGGAGGAAAGGCCGATTCTGGACTCGGATGACGGGCAAATAATCCGAAACCATTCGAAGCGGGTTCGATTTTGCCGCATATCAAGCATGGCGATATTCGGATTCAACTTTCTCTCCGGCGTCGCGATGACCTCGGCTAATATCATTGCCAGATTTCAAATAGGCAGACGCAACGAAATGTTGAACGAAACTACAGCCAAGCCGTTCATCTACGATCTGTACTACCCGGCGTTGGATCCTCAGGAACACCCAACTTTTCCGATGGTGGTAAATTACATCTCTATGCCAGTGGCCGCGTTCATGGTGTCCACACAGGTGGTGTTCGTTTCCTGCGTCGTGTTCGCCGCTTCCATGCTCGAAACGCTGCAGGTTAAGTTCAAGAAATCGGCAGGGTTTGAGGACGACGCGACCTTGAGGCGTCTGATTTCCGAACACCAGCATGCGATTCGGTAAGCGATTGTTGATTGGGAGCCACGCGGTTCGAACATTCGGTTACAGGTTCGTCGAGAAGTTGAACGATTCGACGAAGCACCTCATGTTGCTAGAGTATCTGCTGAACTCGCTGAATGTGGCGTCGGTTTCGATCCAGTTTCTAGTGGTAAATAATGAGAATCTTTATTTTTTGCATCTATAAACGATATTTGTACAAAAATAAATGAAAAAAAAAATGGTGACTGAAAGAAAATTAATGGGCCAGGAAATTTTAAATTTGTTTAATTACTTAATTTTATAAAAAAGTTAACCGACTTAATTTAGACGTACTTAAATTATCCTTATAAATATACAATTCTAACAGCAAAATACCAGCATCAGTCCAAGCAAGGAACACTGACTAATAACTCAAGGTGTGACGAAAAAAACATGGCTGACCTGTAGTAAACATAATTAATCTTTCTGAATAATACATATTTGAAATTGCATACAATCTTTAAATTGTGAAGAACCAAAGAATCTGAAAGAAGAAGTATTTGTTTTTGCAGTGTTTGCGTGTGCTTTTCGTATGTTTCAATTATTATGCTCTCTAAATCTCAAATCAACATCCATCATAGGCTTTATGCGAAGTGGCTGTATTTGAAATGATCAAAATTAAATGCATGCCTATCCAGAAGATACCTAGTTTTTTTGCAGTATTTACCTTTAAGTTTTAGTTAATCAACATTATAACTAAATCGTTGCACGTTACAGTTATTTTTATTTGATCTTCTACGAATTGTGAACTCTGTCTAAGGTAATTCCGGATCAGTACCCAAGAAATTCTACATACTTTCGAATAGCAACAGCAATAACAAGCAGATATAATCTGGCCTAAATTGAAAACAGATTTTTTTACCAGATTTTTGTAAAAAAATACGCAATAACGCAATAGGAACGAACAGGTTTGGGACATATGCCCCTTTGAGTGTTGATATTGGTTTGGTTGGTTTGGTTACTTGTTATTTTTTCTCTGACCGCGGGCACTAAATCACATAATATAACACTTTTTGGGTCATCTTAAGAATATTCAAAGGTTGAAAAAAAATCTCACAAACAAACCTTATTTTAAAATTTAGTAACTCGTACCTCGTACCTTCATTTTGCAGTCCGAACGAAACGTATCCTTGGCATTTCCGATATTTCACTTCGGTCTTCTGCTGGTCCAGATATTCGTTCTAGCTTGGAGCTCGAACGAAATCAAAGTGCAGGTAACAACCCTCAAGCACTCGACCTCCCAGATATTTGTCCTGTTGTTGGTTCCAGAGTTTAGAGCTGGCGGACGCCATCTACGAGTGTCCGTGGTTCGAGCGAAGCGAGTACTCCAAAAAGCTTCTACTGGTCGCGATAATGCGATCGCAGAGACCTCTGGTGTTAACCATCGGACCTCTTGGTGCTATGTCAAACGAGTCAGCACTTACGGTAAGTCTAACTACTACTAGACACCGTTCATCAAGTAGCCTGGCGGGAAATTGGAGGTTCAGGGGCGTAAATTTGATAATTTTCGTGTTTGCAGATTATGAAGGCATCCTACTCGTACGTCACTCTCATGGCAAACAGTTACGGCTAGTAAACCGCGAACATAGCCTTTTCAATTCGAATTTTATTTTCAGGTTTAATTGAAATAAACTGATGATATTATCGTTGCTGTATCGGACTTTTATTTTCGTTAATTCCATTGTATTCTCAGATTTTCGTCTCTCCTTTTTCTGAGGAAATTAAGTTTTTGGAGTCCTCGAGATTCTAGTAAAATGAATTTTGAGTTGGTTTCTACGTTTGTTTGCATTAGAATTAATTTCATAATTATTAATACTTTTTCTTAGCAACACAACGCGAATCTACAACCTAGACATTTCTTCTCATTTGTGATGTGTCGCATTCATTGTGTCCAAGTGCGCGTGCGTTAGCCTCTCGATTTTTTTATTCATACTGTGTAATTTTCGAGCTCCACAAAGCCAACACGGGCCTCGCCCACTGATTCAAATAATTAGAGGGTAGAACTGCGGAAAAACACCGCGTCGGCCGCGATATTGCACGCATATGACTCTCATATAAAGAATTTTCCTTGCACTTAAGGGCAGTAGGAAAAGTCTGATGTTCACGGGGCGTTACTTGATCGAATTCCACATCAAAGGTGTAAAAAAATATGCGAGAGGTACGAAAATTGTATAGTAGAAGTGTATTATTTCTGACCTCCTAAATATTTAAATTTTGCAAATCGCTTTTTATTAGTAGACAGTATTATTTCATGTGCACGATCTTCCCATCATAGTGTCTACGCTTTTTTTTACTAAGCGTACTCCGATAGTGAAAACAGTGTGAAGTCAATAAGGTTACATTTTTTTAGTAGTAACCTGGAACCCCTGTCGTTAGCTTTGCAGGAAATTAGCAGCAATAAAAAAATATTTTTATCGTATTTTCGAAAGAGCGGCTTGTGAATGGTTTTGAAAATGAATTGGTATTGCTAAAGACCACAGAATAATTTAAATCGACCTCTGCTTATAAATCGGTATTGGACTTCATTCATTCATTCATGAATTTGTCTCATTCAGGATACCGAAATATCCGTGCTTCCGAGGAATGCTATGCTGCTCGCCGGCATATGGCGTTTACCGTGGACCAGCAGCGTCCTGCTGGCTAAAATTTACCAATTCTACTCTGCGGCGATCCAGATTTATTACCCGGTATTCCTCACGTCTATGAGCGTCAGCTTCGCGAAGATGTTGGGCGAGCAAATTTATTCAATCAGTGTGTTCCGTTTATTCGGAGTGTTGATCACTATGTTCGTCGTCGAGATCAAAGTGGTCCTCTTCCAGATCGGTAGCGTGAGGCAGGTTATCGCGCAGGTGATACAGGAAGAAAAGTTGATTTTCGACTCAGGCGACGCGAGAATAATCCGGAAATACTCGAAGCGGGTTCAATTTTGCCGCATATACAGCATGGCAATATTCAGCTTCATATTTTTCTCCAGCGTCGCCATGATATGGACCAATATCATGGCGAGGCAACGAACAGAGAGACACAACTTGATGTTCAACGAAAGTACAGTCAAACCGTTCATGTACGATCTGTACTTCCCGTCGCTCGACACGGATAAATATCCGACGTTTCCCATGGTGGTAAATTACCTCTCCATTCCAGTGGCTGGGTTCATGATATCCACTCAGGTGGTCTTTGTTTCTTGCGTCGTCTTCGCCGCTTCAATGCTGGAAACATTGCAGGTTAAGTTCAAGAAAAGTGCAGCGTTTGAGGACGACGCGACGTTGAAAATTTTAATTTCTGAACACCAGCATGCCATTAGGTAAGTTTATCAGTTTTTAGCGACGTTCGCTTCCACATTCCACAAACTAGTAGCATTTTTTCCAACACCCTGTATATTTTTTACTTTAACGTTCGTAAATCACCAACAGAACAAAAATGGACCTATGCAATATTAGCCTAAAATTAAAGATAACCGAATCAATAACAGGTTTCTTTTTTAGACTCTAAGTGGTTGCGAAATAAAACTCCATTTTCCTTTTCTTGCTTTATCTGAGCGCAAGAAACGATAATAACATCAAGTTTTGGCTTAAAAAAGGAGATGAAAAAATTCCTTTTCATTTTTATGTAAACTTTTTCCACCAAAACGTAAAGAATTTTCGGTATATTTTGTGGACTGGCGAATAAAAATTTCCAAATTCTGGAATTGGTCAAGAGAAAATTTATTGCTAGTACATCCCCGTACATTCTAATTATTACTAAAATTGCCCATAAGGCAGAATCTCCGTTTTCCAGGAGATGGAGCACCAGGTCATAGCTTCCGAGGCATATATCAATTTTTGAGAACCATTTTCAACAATAAACAACAAATGGACATATTCCTTGGCCTAGTAGGTCACCAGATATAACCCCAATTGATGTCTACTTGTGGGTATATGTAAAGGATGAAATTTATAAGGAAGGATACTAATACCTTGACGTTTTAGGGGCCGCACTAAGACAAAAAATAAACCAGATAGATGGCAATAACTTTATTAGTCAATAATAAATGAATTAGTTATATTAATTTTTTTTTGTATTTTCTTATTTCCATGTTTTTTAAGCTCAAATGAAACAAGAAAGGAAAAATGGAGTTTTATTTCGCAACCACTCGTAGCCATCTAGTCTAAAAGACAAATGTGCTGATAATATTACTCATTTTTTCCTAAACCATAAATTGTTGTGTATCTCTACTCATAACAAAGTTATCAATTATGAACACTAGTGCGAATAATACGATTTTGACCAACGTGTAGAAAACAACTATGCCAAACTAAAGGAAGTGAGGAGCTGAACAACAACAGACATATTGTTAGTAGTCACATCATCTCCCAATAAAAAATGATTCTATGTAATCATGCGTTTTATAATAGAACTGAAAGCCATGTTAATTCGTAGATTCGTTAAAAACCTGAACAACTCGACCAAGTACTTAATTTTGCTGGAGTTCCTGCTTAATTCGGTCAACGTTGCATTCGTATCCGTCCAGTTTCTAGTGGTAAAACATTGTGCTTATGCATTCACCGCTCTTCTAGAGCTATATTCCAGACCAAACCAGGCGCACCCTTGGCGATTCCCGCGATCCACTTCGCTTTTCTACTGGTCCAGGTATTCTGCTTGGCCTGGAGCGCAAACGAGATCAAAACGCAGGTGCGTCACATTGCTCCAAAACTGATACCCGCCAGCTCTTACCTTTTGCAGAGTTTAGAGCTAGCAGACGCGTTCTACGAAGGTCTTTGGTTTGAGCGGAGCAACACCATTAAGAAGCTGGTTCTCATCATGATCACAAGAGCGCAGAGGCCGTTGGTATTGACGATCGGACCTTTTGGTTTTATGACAAATGAATCAGCACTGACGGTGAACGATCGAGGTCAACGGTTTTCGAATGAAGCAAATAACATATTTTTGCTTACAGATTATGAAAGCTGCCTACTCCTATGTCACTCTCATGGCGAACACCTACCGCTAAGCTCACCCGGTGCGCCCATTTGTAACTGTTAGGGGAATAAATCATGCCAAATGTATGTAAGTTGTTTCATTCGAATCCTTCCTCTTTCTCGAAACGTGGGTTGCATCGGATGATATACCGCTACCGGTCCCAACCATTATGGTCCATTGTTTTTATATTCCATTAATCTTCAAAAGTTGGTTAAACATATTTGTATATTTGGTGCGGGTTTTGGCTTGCAGTTGCTTTATAATGTTAAAATCCGTTATCGAACTCCTCACGATTATATGAGCCTTTATAAATAGACATGTATGGGTTGCAGAGATCTGTGCTAGGAACCCCCACGTCTGATTACGCTTGTTGTTCTCAATTTTAATTAAAATCCATTTCAAGGATCTTTCTAGGTATTGCAACGTTCCTCGAACCTTAAGTTTCGTCATATCTCTTTGCGTGTATACGTCATAAATTATTCGCTTTCCGCTTTGAAGCGTACCCTGCAATTTTCCACCTCCCCCAAAGGCGGTCGGGAAAAACTGCGAACCCTTTGATTTAAATAATGACAGGGTCGAGGTGAGCTTGCGCACTCGTCGTCACGCGTATATAATAATGCCCGAACGATTTGGCAGGAATACTTCGTGCTGTCTCTCGCGGTGTGTTGCTTCGAACAAACTCATTAAGAACGAAAAGGTAAGGCAACTAAACCTAATTTCAGATCTTAGTGTCAAAAAGAAAACTGCTAAGATTTACATCCACTTCAATAATTACATGGTACGCAGAAGGAGTTCCTTTCGATAAATATAAAATAGGCACTCTTAGCAATGACTCAAGTGAACGTTTAGCTATATATCAACTATACTACTATATGTTGGCAATGGTATTCTAAAATTTCAGACATTCCTCCTTGGTGACAGATAAACTATGACGATCTCCCACAGACGAAGTGAAATACTGAAACTCTCCAAATACAGCCTCGTAGTGGCCGGCGTCTGGCGTTTTTCATGGACCAAGAGCCCATCGCTTCAAATATTCTACCGATTTTACTCGGTGCTCATCCAGATTTACTATCCGGCGTGTTTGACTTCTTTGGCGACGCGATTCGCGATCTCCTCAGTCCGCGAAACACCTTCAGACATTTCGACCTTCTTCCGCACGTTCGCGATGACGATTACGCTGACCATCGTTCAGATCAAGGTCGTTCTATTCCAAACTCGCGCGGTCAAGCAAATCATACGGCAAATCATGGACGAGGAAAAGTCGATTCTCGGTTCGAACGACGAGGAAATACTGCAACGGTACTCCGCGCAAGTTGCTTTGTGTCGGATATGGAACTTGGCCATATTCTGGCTCATCTTCGGTTCAGGAACTGGTATGATTTTGGGCAATGTCCTGCAGAGACTCCAAACGAAAGAAGAAAGTCGAGAGTCGAATCGGACTATTCCCAAACCCTACTTGTACGATTTCTACTACGCTTCGTTCGACGTGGAGGAGCACTCAACGATCTTGACGCTGGTCAACTACGCCTATATGGTAGTTTCAGGGTGCATGATTTCCACACAGGTGATCCTCGTCTCTTGCATGATGTTCGCCTCATCGATGCTCAAGACGTTGCAAGTGAGGTTCAAAAAGGCGTCCTGTTATGATGCAGACATTTTGCTTACCCTTAAACGTCTCGTTATGGAACACCAGCATGTTATAAGGTAAAAGTTGAAAGGATTATTTAACCCGAACCACTTGGCTGTGTACAACATTAAAACAGATAATTTGATCGGTACTGGAATTGCATACAAGAGTGAGCAAATTTTACAATAGAAAAAGACTGCTAGTAATGGGCATTGTCCTTTTTCTCTTGCTCAGATTGGAGAATCGGTCGTACAAATTGATATGTCTTTAAAATATGTCTTTGTAACGTGTTTAAAAATATACATAATTTAGAATTTATTGGTGAGAAAATAGATTTATTTATGGAAAATGAAGGACTTCTCAATTTTTGGAAAAACTAAAGCAATAGAACGAATGCCAAACTACTGATTTGTGTGTCATACAAATATAAATACTTTTAACATTATATTTATAAATTTTATTATTAATATATATTTATTTATTTATATTTATATTTATAATTATTTATAAATTTTAAGTTTCTAATTGCAAATAATCGCATTAGTATTAAAGTTTGTGAAAAAGAAAGACAAACCCATAACTATCCGTCTCATTCTAATAAAAAAATTGCCGCATATTTTGCATCAAACCATTGCTTGACTACAAAAAAGAACAACTTTGCATAATTAAGGAGTTTGTAAAGTAGGCATTTTATTAGTTGGAGTTGCAGATTCGTGAAAAAACTGAACAACTCGACCAAGCACTTGATGCTGTTGGAGTACCTACTCAACTCTGTGAACGTGGCTTCAGTATCCATCCAGTTTCTAGTGGTAAAACGTCGCATTTAGCACATGACCGATTTCACCAAGTGCTGTGTTTCAGACCAAACCAGGCGCATCTTTGGCCTTTCCAGCTTGTCACTTCGGACTCCTGCTCGTGCAAATCTTCTCCTTGGGCTGGAGCGCCGACGAGATTAGAATGCAGGTGCGTCATTTTGCTTCAAAATTCTCACGAGTCAGCCTTAATCTTTCGAAGAGTTTGGGACTAGCCGACGCTCTCTATGAAAGTAGTTGGTTTGAGCAGAGCGAGAACGCCAAAAGGCTGGTTCTGGTCATGATAACGAGAGCCCAGAGGCCACTGGCTCTGACAATCGGGCCTCTGAGCGCGATGACAAACCAATCGGCACTCACGGTGATGGAGCGGGCTCCAAAGGAGTAGCGCCGCGTCAGTAACGTCATTTTACTTCCAGATTATGAAAGCCTCGTATTCCTACGTCACTCTCATGGCGAACAGCTACGGTTAAGCTTAGGTGGTACGTCGGATTGTAGCAACTGGGGCATTAAGCGTGTTTTATTGGAGTCTGGCGGGCAACCTCGCATGAGAATCTGAAACGGCTTAGTGCGACCCTGGGTGTCAGTAATCTCCCTCTCTCTCACGTCGGCTGCATAGTACGGTAGACTGTTACCGGGCCCCACCATCCAACCCATGGGTCGCCGGGGCATTGACATATCCACTTACGTGAGAAAAAATATTTACCGCGTGGCGTATAACGCATAATTTTGATTGGTACTAACTTTAAACGATATTATTGGTTTGTTTTTCCCAAAGACGGTGTTGACTTCGAACATTTTTGAATAATTGATTTCATTTAAAAGAAATATATATAAGACAGGAGGAAAAAAATCTGAAAATCTTTACTGAGGCAACGGAAAACTTTAATTTACAGTACTGCACTAGTGTTCAAAATCAAAGCACTACATTTTCTGTCTTATTTGTTATCATTTAAAGACATATTCCCCAAATATTACCATTTACTATGAAGTTGTTTTTGCAAGTTTTGTATGTACTGTTTTTATAACTGTCATTTATTTGAGTTAAAAAAGTTAAGTAATTGGTTGTGTTATGTGTTATGTGTTATGTGGCCACTATTAGGTGTTAATTATTCAACAATCAGTCGAATGCACACTGGACTGTGGATGACTGGAAGAGAGTTTTGATCACAAATGCAACTCGAGTCAGTGAAGATCGGTTGGTTCTATATCATGTGCGGCTCATCAATTGTTACCGGAGTAGGGTCACTGTATTTTCTAATAGCTATATGGTTTTAGTATCTAGATTAAAATAAAATGTAATCAATTCTTTTGTGAATTTTTAGGTATAGTGTATAGAAACAACTAAATAAAGACATCGCTTAAAGTCGCTGGTCGTTTTACATTATCTATATATATTTAAATAAGGAACTTGAACAAAATTATAATTTCACAAAAAAAAATAATTTCGTAGTTCTATGCCATAAATAAAAACAATTAAAAATTGTATAATTTAAATTCTCTTTGAAACGTGCTGAGATCGGCTGTGATCGGTTGTGACGTCAATTCACTGGTAAGGCTACGCTAGAGAAGCCATTAGAGAACGACCACGCGTAAGTTTTCTAGTTTTTAAAATTCAAATGGTATATCAAATAAAATGTAAATTGGTCAACAATAAAAAAACAAAAAGATTTTTTCAAAAAACTAGTGGAAACCTAAATACTAATTTTAAAGTATATTGGCATTGATAACTTAAAGTGTTCTTCATTTTATATAAAATGTTTGCAAAGTTAAGGCTAAAGTAACACCTGAACATAACGTAACACAAAAAACGAACCCTGGTAGATGAATAAAAAGTTTATCTGGCGTTTTACGCTACGTTTTACAAACTGGTGTAGATTAAATGCAAATGCACCTTTACAAGAGCCAAAAATAAACGCAAATAATATAGTAAATATCGAAAATCGGCTGTATGACGTCGCGTTTAGTGACATTTAAAAGGAATAGCCGGGTGTCACAACTTGAATTATTTATTGCAACTTAAATATTGGGTTTTGAGTTTTGATATTTGGTATGCGTTATTTCTATACATAAACAAATGGTTTAAAAAAATAAAATACTTTGCCGATAATACGTCCACACCTCTTGCTGGCCTGCGTGATCGCGATCACTAAAGACAAATGCCTCAGGTAACGAGCAGACGGTCGGAAAGCCAGACGCCCATGAGTAAATAGAAAGTACCCGCGGTCGTTACGTTTAAAAACGCGCGTAGTCCTGACCTGCAGTGGTTGTTGTTGTCGGGCGTCTCAGCATCGGCCATTCTTCGCGTTGCCTCGTCGGTCTGTGACTAGTTGGTTCGCGTTTTTCGTATCAAAACAAACTCGAGCTGGAGGTTATCGTTGTCTGGACGACGACTTTGATTGCAAAATGGTTTTCTCGATGTTGAGGAACGGATTGAGGTGCGTGAGGACGGCGCAGAAATACGGAGGAACGCTCAAAAGTGTAACGGACAAGGTGAAAACGGATCCTCGAGGAGGAATTTTGGTAAGTCGAGGAGACAAATTGTGTATTATCTTCGTCTGACCATTGCGGTGTTGCGTAGTTAACGTATTTCAAAGCATTATTTATTCGCGGCCCGTGGTTTGAAATTTGGCTCCTTTCATACTGACTGCCGACCATTTGCTCCTATCGAAAATGGCCGTGTTACGACAACGCCTGCTATGTTTTTCGATCGATTTTTCGTAATTTAATAAGAAACGCGCCTAGCACCACAAATTTGCCATTACTGGCTTGAGATTTGCTATAGAGGTGGCCATCCCCCGCCTGAAAATTATTTTTTTTCTAACGATTTTAATATCTTCCAAAAATCAAAAAACAATTTTTTACCAGGACACTTGTAAAGTCCGAGAAAAGGAGCGCTACTCCAATCAATTTTTGCGATAATGTGTGACAGAATAAGGGAAATGGGGCGCAACTTAAAGTTTCAACTGACTTGGGAGTTTGTTGCGAAGGCAGTACGGATGGTGCCGTGAATTGCTTTTTTTTTACTCGGCGCCGACGCGTATGATACAGGGTGCGCGAGATATTTGGCAAAATACTTTATACGAGGGGTCGTTATGCTCGAGAACGTTGTTTCTATCGTCGACTGCGAGGCAGCCGTTGACTCCTTATTGGTTTTATTTTTACTTTGAAGTTGAAGGTTATTTTCAGGTCGTTCGGCCGCAGGGGCAGTGGCGTCGGTAAAATATATAAATAAGCCACATTAACCTGTGTCTCTTATTACTGTTTATTGTAGGAGTCGTAAATAAGATATAGAGAAATTAAAGAAGGGTACTCTGTATATTTAGGTAGAACGACGGCGGTAAGAACTTGGTAATGAAGTGATTGCGGGCTTTTTATTAGGGAAAATCCTCTTCAATACAGCAGAGAAAGGTTTGCAAAAGTTTACAATAGGCAGGGTACATTCAGGTAGATTTGCGTACTACCCAAGAGCGTTGAAGTTTTCTAAGACTGTGACCCTAAATGTATTTTTTTCAATTTTTTCTGGACCTTTGTGAGCAAAATGTTAATAGTAAATTATGCAACAATTGTGGTAAACGGCATTTGAATCACGAGTTTATTTGGTACGAGCGAAAAAGTTGTTCCTTTCCCAGTATTCTAAAAACAAGCCAATTTTCATAAACATCGGAAAAACTGTTTTTTTTTTAACTTTTTTTTCAAGGTTGCAGAAAGTGGGCTATGGAAGTCTCAATTTTACCATAGAATGTCATAACACCAATATGAAATGTACTGTGTGGCACAATTAAACATTGGTCGCTTCTTTTTTAGAAGAAACTTAACTCCTGAAGAATACTTGAACTATATAAATGAAATTCTTTTCGCATTTTTGGACAATTACCTGGATAATTTTCTATGAGTATATTTTAAGCAAAAGGTATTTAAGCGAAGGCATTTTTTTAAAATATCAACAATTTCGAAACAATAGAAATTTTTTTATATCATTTCTTATTATTATTTCATTCTTTCTTTATTATTAATATTGTCTTATTATTTCTGATTAAGTTGTATTCCAAAACCAGAGAATAAAATTCTTTTCCTGGCAGAAATTTTCTTAGCTTTTTTCTATCATTTTGGTTCCCCAATTTTCCTCAGCTGTGGGTCAACATGACTATAAATTTTGATGCCATTGTACTTAAATGAATTGTCGTCACCTAGACCGCTATAAGGAATTGGTAATGGGATGTTTGTTCCGTGAATGAGGCACACTTGCCGGTGACTATGTTAAAATGTTAATTTGAAGGCAAATGCTTAAAAATTTTCGTAAATTGATTTGGGTGTTATTTTGGATACTATCGCCAGATTCCGAATTTGTCAAAACTAACAAATAAAAAATATTCCTATATGTCTTCAAGTGTATTTTCGACTGCTTCATTTCTTTTTGTTTTCTCTTCTATTACGACTGCCTGCGAATGTTTGTATTTCATTCCATGAGGAGGAAAGTTAAACGGTCTATTGTATTTATCGATAATTTATTTGAAACGTAACGATATCCAAGTATTCGTATAAGTACGTATGGGGACAATTCTGCGGGTACGCGCGATTTCATTTACATATCGTTAAGTATTCTAACATGCCTCGCTTTCAGATGTAAAATTATTCTTCAAACGACATTAGCACGTGTTTTTTTTTGGCGAAAACGACGTTCCTAGTCGAAGATTTAAAATGTTTCGGTTGTAAAATATGGAATATTTTCTCAAATTAGTTCATAAGTCGATACGCAGTACTTGATGTTTCGAGCTTAGACAAGCGTTACATAAAAAACGAAAGTTGTCCACCTTCGTTTCCAACGTTCGTAATAGGTCAATCTTAGTACTGGGACGTGGCGAACACGCACGTCGATTGATCAAACACCCATTAGGACTAAAAAGGCAGGCAGATAAGTGCTTTTGGGTACGTGAAGTTGTCAACGTATGTAGCAACGTTACGTGCGCTTATGGTTCGCGTCTCTCCGGATGCGTTGACCCATATTTTCGGCTGTTAAGTAAAGGACCGGTTCGAAAATTTCGTATCGATAAATGTCAACGATCTGTCAAATAAGGCTAAATGAAAAACTAATTATTGTTTTATACCTTGGCCAATTGGTTACGATTTATAGGAGCAAATCTTGCGTGACATTGTGCTCGAAAAAATGACATTCGGATAAATACGAGGCACCTGAGCGTCAGTTTTGTTTGTGGGCGGGCGTCAGGGACGTTCACTTATCCGAAGAAGCAGATTTTGTTTTATGTACGTTGTTTTTTTGGAAAAAAAAAGAAATGTCACCGCATTTTCTCCTCTCTTTCTCTAAATGCCTCCTTCGATTGTTGATGAATCGCAGACGTTTCGCCAATAGTAAATAGTAACAAAAAAGGAAATAAACGAAATTGTACTGGGAACTGGGGGTACATGTTTGTATACCCTACAATTTGCGGATGATCAGATTACCATGGCCAATGAGAAAGAAAATTGCAAGAAGAATATGAACAATGGGGTTTGACGTTTTAACCGACAATATTCGGGACGACGTGGACCAACCGTTATTATCCGTTATTAGCAGTGCTGCTTCACCAGACTACTATAGCATAAAACAGTCCTAAACGAAAAAGAGCAAATGAATACATGGTTAAAGCTGACCAACGAGTTAAGCCCTGTACGGGGAAACGTGCAGTTAGGAAGCTCATAACAGAGCTGATCTACGTGGGCCGACCACTTGAAGTTGTATCTATCAATGGTCAAGTTATTTCACACGTCTTCGGACAGGACGTTATGTTGGGTTTTCTGTTATATTCGAAACATAAACGTACGTATGCGAGATGTAGATATAACCCCGCAACTATTCTTTGGTTTTTGGGCCTTCCTAATATTCCAGGGATTAACAACTTGATGGGTAATCACCTATTTAACTCTCATTCTTCGTATGACGTTTATATAAGCGTTATGCATAAAAGAGCTTTTAATACTTGTCAGTTTTCGACTTCGAAAAAAATCCGCGGAGAGTACGAAAAAATTAAAAATTTTGCAATACTGAGTCAACAAAGACATTTTTTTTAATAAAACAGCTTTATGACGATAAAAAATAATTTTAAAAAAATACGTTTTTCGTTGTGATTCTGGTGGATCGTATTATACACAGTATCTACTTAAATGATAATTATATCAAGAACCTTGTTATTGTAGGTTTTGAGGAAAGGTATAAAACGTTCTCTCAGTTTTAAACCAAATTGAAATAATCTGATATCAACTTTTGCAGTTGTATATTAAATTTATTAATTCTCTGATCTAACTATGTTTTTAATATTAAAATAACAAGAACAATATGTCGCAATTTAAATAGACTCAATGAATATTTTTTATTGTTGTTTTTGTAGCCATTACTGTTTAAAATATATATTTTTTAAAAATTATCATTTATGTTTCACTTAAACGTTGCTGTCTTCGTGCAAAGGTACCGTCTAGAGGTACTGCTCCAAGCACGGAACCACTCCGCTGTCGGATGACGTCACATCCGCAACGCAATGTGCATCGGCAGCCGCAAGGCAGCGCTTATTTTTATGGCCGCCTTTATTATTATTTTCATTTTTTTAATGGCATATTATATTTCGTTTCCAGTGGAGTTATCGTACGACATGGCCTCCAATATAATTTATTCGCCAATCGCGACAAATTCGATTCAGATAAAAAAAAAAATAATCGCGTTGACCCCATTAATACTTACATCGTTTATACTCGTTAAAAGATCGGCAAATAAATATTCGAAAATCCGATCGCCTCCAAAAATTAAAATGTCGCGTCGATAACGGTTAAGCGTTCTCTTTATCGTTCAACGATCTCTTGTTTTGTTTTTCGAATTTTTCAAATATTTGCTCTCCGTATTACGTGGTTTTTATATATATCTCTGTTTCGACTTTTGTTTGTTCGTCAAATTGGTGACGAAAGCCTGTCGTAGAGAGTTTCTATTTAATCTTTATTCCGTCGATTAGTTCCTATACTACTTATACAGGGTTTTATGCAATTGATTGAAGAAAATTTAAGGGTAGATTATCCATCTGAAGATATGAATGAAACCTAGCGTTCTTTTTCCTGGTGCCCAATTTTTTGTTTACTTTTAGAACTTCCCAATCTTGAAAATAGTGTTTGCATTTTTAAGTCGGCGAAATTCGGCAAAGCTCGAGCATACAAAATATTTAAATTATCATGAGAGTGCTTCAAATAAACAAACGTCATCAAAACAATGGAAGTAATGAAATCAATTTACAATATGTATCCAGCCAAACAATAAACATCCTTGTGTCAATAATTAATTATTATTAATAATTATTAATTCATTAGCTATTTATTATTGAAAATGTTAGATCAACAATAGCTCCATAAAACGTAGCTTGAATTTTAAACTTTTTTAAAATTAATTTTCACATTCCTTACAATTTGGTGGTCACTATATATTAGCTTCAGAAATCGACGGTACTTAACAGAAGCAAATTTTTCCTTATGGACCCATTCAAGCCGATATACTTGTTTATTTTCTGCTATCCTTTGTGATTTTATCATCACTTGTTGTGAATGTTAACGATAATTGCAAAAGAATTAGTTTAGAGGGTCGAGTGCTTTCTTTGTCCCAGTCATATATTTATATGAGAGATGTTGTAATATGTTATGCTAAAATAGGAGTAGGAGGTGGTGTACTTTAGAGTTCTATATCTGGCCTTCTCTTATACTTGTTATAAGAGTTTCATTTGGGAAGGGTTGCTACAAAGTTTTATATTTGGGTTTCTTATGTTTGTGAGGTTATTATATTGTCAAAAACCGTTTTGCGGGCATACGAGTTAGCTAAACTTCACCTTTTAACCACATACTTTTGCTTAATAAAGATAATTATTTTTATTGTTATTATTACTTGCAGGCAGTTTTGTGTAACAAGTGCGTAACCACCCCAAACTTCGCGCTCATATCCAGGGAGTACAATAAACCCGCCAAACCCCACGCTGATAGGAAGTACCAGTCCACTTCTGAGTCTGACAGCGATCTGGAATGGATTGGCAAAAGAGTGAGTATCCCGTCACGCTTAGGTCTAAAGTACAGAGGGTACCAGGTGTGCACTAACTAGTGATCAAATTTTGCTACCCTTGGTGATCAGTAGACTAAAAACGCAAATGACAACGTTGTCACTGCACTACAAATGTTAATTATCCCTTAACCTCTCCCCCAATGGTTTTGTATTTTAGGGAGAGTCGGAATTTTGGAGGCGCAAAATGAGGACGTTCCACTCCCTGTTAGACCTGAACAAGGACGGAGTGATATCTTTCGATGACTTCAAACTGTTGGCCGACAGGTTCGTCAATTTGGGACACTTGAGTGAGAAGGAAACTCAGGAATTCTACGCTCTGATACAGGTAAAAAATAAACTAATCTTAAAAAACGGGCATTTTCAACGGGACTGGTTTGTCTTCATCCCTCGCAGCATTTGTGGGAGAGGCAATGGGGCGAAATTTCACCCTACAACTTGGTGACCGTAGAGAAGTTTTTGGATAATATGCACCACACACTGAACGACAAAAAGTTAGTGCGGAGGGCTCACTCGTTTCTGACGTACTTTTTCAAGGTAAAGTCAAAATGGAAAGGTTATTTCCGAATTTTAATCACGGGTAAACGTAACAAAATGAAATACAACGTGAAATATGTCCCAGGATGATTTTTGGGCAAAAATTGACAGTGTCTTTGAGACCTTTAATAATTTGTCCAAATTCTACATTTTGTCAAAACCAAAACTAATCAAAAATGTCTTAAAAGAATCCAGAAGCATAAAAAATATTATGGCAGCATGGGATATATTTATCCCATCCAAGTTATATCATAGTAATATTATTTTTTTGCATTCGCTTCAAGGGCAACTAACTTACGAGCAAAATGTGTTTTTGAACAAGAAATTGTAAGACAACTCTAATCAATTTTTGCTTAAAAATATTCAAAAGATGCCATCACCGGGAAAAATTCAACTTGAAACGCGGGATATGTCAACAGTCGATCAGAGAAAGAACCCTCTATTCATTTAAACTGGTCATTGTTCGTTCTGTGGTTTCCGATCGTGTCACGTGATCTAGAAAATTATTATTAAAATTAGTTTTTGTGTGTTTTTTAATTTCTGGAAAAATCAGTATACTATTTTTTTCTTTTTAAAAGTGATGGTTTGATTCTTTTTTTTGTTCTATAGAAAACTCCTAACCAAAAATAACCTTTATAAAATCCCTACACTTTGCACTAAAAAACAAAGATTTTTTATGACCTTTAACACAATTTGAGTCACCATTTGTGACTGTTTTGGTTAATTTTTCCCAAACCTACTGTCAGTTTTCAATCGGTTGGTTCCGTCCTCAAAGGTAATCAACAACAGCAACGTTGCTTAGGGAACAAGCCGACATGGATTTATTTGAAAGTTCTCGCGTGGAATTTCAGGCAGTTGACAAGGACAAGTCCGGAGAGATAACAGTCGAAGAGTTTAAGCTCTTCTTTGATGTGTTGGGCTTGAAGGAGGTCGACGCAGTTCTCGCCTTCTCCGCCATCGATTCAAACGGAGACGGTAAAATAAGCAGCAAGGAATTCGTCAAACATGGCCGAGAATTCTTCCTGACCGAAGACGAGGAGAACATCTCCAAGTACTTTTGGGGACCGCTAGTTAATCACTGACCTGGTGAGGGAGAAACTTGAAGGGTTGAACGTAGGGTTAATATTAGTATAGTTTGATGATGATTGGTTTCGCATCGCACTGTCGATATTTTCATTTTTCTTGCAATAAGTTAGGAGCAGTGCCGACTCATTTCCTACTAACGCAAATCATTAGTGAGTTTGGATTTCGTCAAATCAACAATTAATTCGGGGCTCAGGGTCAAAACTGTGACTCCCAGATTCTACCATAGAGTTCCATGTTAAATTCAACTCGGTCGATGTAAAGATAAGGGTGTATATAGTTCATTTTGTAGTAGGAGGTTCTGTAGAGGCGACGAGCGCTGCCAGATATTTTTTAATCAGTGTACAGGTTTTATATAAAAAACGTTTTCTAATGGAGAGGAAAAGAACTACACACAATTTTATATAACTTTATTTGTGTACACTAGCAGGTTAAGTTAGGTTAGGTTTTCAATTTAGGTTAAGTGATTGTGATAAGGCGCCAATGCCAACTGAGAGGATTCTTAGGTTTAAGGTACTTTTGTAATAAAGCTACTTTTAGCACTGGTATAACCGTGTTTTATTTGGAACCTCAACGGCGGAAATATGGACAAAAAATATTTATTTCTCTACCTACTTCTCGCGACAAAAATAATAAAAAATAAAAAAAAAACACTAATACAACAAACGGTGTCATTTAATCTTCATAAATTTCTTGTGCTCCTTGATCTCGTCTATCATCTGGTTGATTTTTTTTGTCCTGCAAAAATAATACACAAGTCGCGTTCCACTATATGTGAGGGAGGAGGAGCTTGCAAAAAATAGAAATAAAGCATCAACTCACGAGTCCTGCAAACTGCTCTTGATGGTATTGGCTTGCATCTCGCTTATGGCTGATGCCTTTTTGATTTCCCGAGCTCTCCAATTCTCGATCTGCACGTCCTGGTATTTGGACTTATTCCTCAATTTGTCGATAGCGACCTTGTAGTCCGCGCACTTCTCGCTGAACGCGTTGAGGTCGGCTATAAACTTCGTCTCGGCGTCTGAAGCCTGGTCCCTCTTCCTGGACGCCAGCATCAACAGCTGCTCGCATCTCTTCAGCAATTCGTCCTGCTTATCCTTGATATCCTCGTACTTTTCTGCCAAATCGCCGGCTGATTTCTGCAACTCGTCGCGTTGAACCACCATCCTTTCAATCTCCTTTTTCTGCGCCTCCCTCAGCATTTTCAACGTGTGGATCCTTTTCTCCATTTCCTCCCGCGCCTTGGAATGCTGTTTGAACAGCTGCTCTCTAAACACTTGGGATGCCCTCTGCAACAACTACACAGACGCCGGGACTAATATAGTACTAGCCAACACCACCCAATATTCCCTGAATACCTCGTAGCATTCCTCAGGTGTATTCTCCGTAGCGGCAGGTAATTTGAGCACGGGTTGGCTGGAAGACTTCTTCAAAACCTTCTGGATGTACTGGTCGAACGGCTCGTTCAACATCTGCAACCTCCACGTGCAAAAGGAAGCATGAAACGTAAAGCCACTGCTTACCTTCTTCAGCGGCGACGTCGCTTCCACGACGTTGCCGGGCGCGATTTCATCCTTGGGCATCAGGGGGGCGGCCAAAATGGCCAACGTGACCACACTCCCGTCCGCCAATAGGGTTATGACCGAGGTCGGTTCGTAATACAAAGCGAATCCGATGACAGGGTTGGACTTCGTCGAATTGACGGTTTTCGTGCATACCATGTATTCGGAGAAACTAGACTGAGCGAATATATCCGCCGAAGGCTCCGCATCTGAAGACGAAAACCCGAAGCAACTAATTATATCATTACCAACGAAGCATTCTCCACAAGAAGAAACGTAGGGAGAAAAATACTATCTGAAATGTAGAAGGGGAGAAAGATATGGGAGGATTGAGGCAGAAAACAGCAACAGTCTGCAGGCGAAAAGGCAGAGACGTTCCGATAGGAGCACAGGGAGGAAAACTTTCCGGGAATACCACGGTGTTCTAGGTATACTGAGAATGGTACCTTCGGGTCCGAAAACGAAACTATGTAGTTCTCCTACGCACGACAAATTCACGGAATGGACTCCGGCGCTGTGGGTCGCGAAGAACCGCGAAACCTTGGACTCATCTTTGTGCAAATGTATCGGACACTTGTACTTTTCGTAGTCGTCGTCCAGGGACGTCGCCAAGCCCAACTCCAAGACCACCGTCTCGAACACCAGCAACTCTTTGTCGGCGGCTTCGGTGACTATCGCTTTGCCTTGCACTCTCGACTAGAATCGAAAACGATAGGGAACGCGTTTCCGCTAAACCCACTTATTACCTCCTCGAAAATATCTGCCTCTTCTAGGTCCAGGAGTATAGCGTGGACCAACGTGCCGGTTGAAGAAGCGAAACAGAATATTTGGGGAGTGGCGTTTAGGCAGATCATAGCGCAGGCATCTTCGTCCAGATCCGGAAGACTCCAGGTAGGATAAGGACCTTTTAACCTGGCTTTGGAGCTGGAACCGTGGGGTTAGCGTAGGATGAAGTTCTCGATCGTAGAAACTTACCCCTTGTGAAGATCCACGTTGATGGAGTATACGGAGTAGTCCCCTCTCAAAACGTATACGGGCCACGTCAGCTGCTTACCGTCCCGTTGGACGTCGTTGTCTATCGTTTCCGCCTTCTTCGGGGTTATCTTTCGGTCTGGAGTGTCTAGGATGACGCGGACGTTTGCTGAAACAGCAAAATAGCTTTCCGAGGATATCCTCAACGCGGGCAAGTGCCTACTTTTATCCCTCTCGGCTATTTTCATTTCTCGAAAGTTCTCCCAGAGCGGTTTGCTGACGACTTCCGGCGACCCGAAGTCGAAATCGACGGCCACCTCGCCGTAGATGTCCAGGAAGGTGGTCTTGGTGGAGGGGAACATCGAAGAAGGCCTATCGCCTACTGAGTATTGAGCCACGCTGAGCGCCTGCTCTCCGTCGAGTTCGTACAACCTAGAAGCAAGCGTTCGCAGCAAAACGCAAACTCCACGTACCGTAGGCCGTACCTCAGCACGTTGTCGGAGGTCAGCACCAGCACGTGGGAATCGGTCACGCTGCCCGGATGAAATCTGACCTGCCTGACGGTGATGACATCGTTGCAGGCTAGTAGCCGCTCGTCGAGGCTAAAGCTCCTGCAATAGCAGACAGAGCAACTCATCGGCCAAAACGACTTGAAAAGTTTGGGCCGAATTGGACACATTTAACATGAAACTTCCATACATAATTTGTATTTTGAAATCATAGAAAAGTACTTGAGATTACCATATTAATAATAAGGCATACTTGTAGTTTTGGTTAGTTGTCAAATAAATGGGATAATATAGTTTTTATTATGAAAGCCGAGAAGAATGCAGAGACAGCAAGCTATTTGTATTACGACCAATATCCTGAAAGACTTTTTCCGAAGATTGCAACATAAATTAAATGATAGTTCAATCAGTTCCAAAAGAAGATCGGTCAAGGCCATACTAGTCATCAAGTATTGCGGTTTCGTAATACCGGTACAGGTAAGCAAAGGGATATTTTTGAACGCGCAAGAATCCTACCGACTGCTCCGTTAAAACTAATAGCGCCCTTTTGTCACGCGTAAGGGTGGCGGGGGCGGGGTGGGTTTCGGTTGAAATCCTTTTAGCGCCGGTAGCCATTAGCCATTCGGCTCATAACACGTTCCGCGTGACACATGCCGCGAAAGGTGCTAAATAATCATTTCCGGTGTCTTCATCGTGCCCCCTTCCAGAAAACTTTTTAATGCTCTTCGGGTCGCGAATTAACCGCAATTAGGCCATTCCGTGGGGGGGGGGTCGGGAGGCATGGGGCGGTAGATCCGCGTCAAGGCGCGGGCGGCTTATTGAAAAATATGCGAGTACGCTAACGAAGGGATCTCGCGATGGGTTAGATTTAGATGCGACGGGGCTAGGAATACAAGGGGGAAAATCTTTTACATAACAAATATGGATGATAAGAAGGTGTGTGCAAAATTTTTAAAAAAGATGTATACCCACGTTTGTTTGAACTTTTTTTTCTTAAAATCACCTGAGGATGGGCTCTTGATTCCGAAACATCCGGTGTTTTAGCCAGTCAATGTAAATTGCAAAGATACAAGTAAAAAAGTCTCTCTCATACTGATGAAAAATTGTCTAGAATGAGACGAACGTTGCAATTAATTTGAAAATTCCATGGAAACAAAAATTCGTTAACGATAAGGTTACAGTAATTGTCAGAATTTTGTAAAGACACGTGTCAAATTTGGAACATGAACCTGAACATTACTATACCATCGCTATTGAAAAGAGCCCAGGATAAATTCTCCAGTAGTGCCTATCTACAAATATCCAAGACCATAGAATAATTACCAGTGTAGATGGGTCACATCCTACTTATAAAGTGTACATAGTGTGTCAAATTAATTTTTTTTTTACAAGATTTTGAAAAAAGTTTGTAAAATTCACCATTTTTATGGAAAAAAGTGTGAATTTCGTAAGAAAAATGTGAAATCATACTTTTTTCCCAGAAAAATTAATATTTATCTCTTTTTTTGGTTAATTCTTTAAAAAGCTTTATTGTTTTTCAATTGAGTTTAAAGCAACAAGAGTCTCAGCTTGTCAGGATAAAAGAGATCATCAATATTCTAGTTTAGGAGTACTGTGTGTGCGTTCCATTTTTATGGTTTTACTGCGTATCTCGCTCATTAATGTGTTGCGGCTTTTGTGAGTCACGACTACTTTTTCATTAAATGAAAGGCACAAATAATAATGAAACCATTAAAAGACGTACGAGTGGTCCATTAAAAAAAAACACAAGTGTAGTGTTTATAACAAAATTTGTCTAAAACTATCGATTTCGGGACTACTTGTCCGTTGTCTTATGAGTTATTGATAAATTTAAAAAACTTTCCTTTAAACTTTTCAAAAAAATTTTTTTTCATTTTTTACTTTATTTGTAGCAGTAGGCTATAGTAAATTAACTAAATGGACTAAGATACGTCTAAGCAGTTACTACTATATAAGAGACCCTTTACTTAATTTCAAAAAACCAGTATGAAAATATATTTTTTACTAATAATGTCTTATTAATAATATAAATATTTTGTTATTATAATGTGAAGTAGATAATTGGCTATGACTCATCTATTACAAACAAAAAATCAAATGTGTCAAAAACTTACGAGACTGTCAGTTTATAATTAAATTTTTATTACCTATCTATTTTTTCTTTCTGTGTTTATTTCATTTCAATTAATTTTCTATAATAATGTACGAAACTTCTGAAAAATATGATATGCTGGTATGTTTTATACAATGCAATGAAAATGCCCAAGAAGCTTCCGAATTATATTACCACAGGTAAAGTTATTCAAGATATATTTGCTTGTCTGAAAATAAATCTAAATCTTAATTATTTAAAGTAGAATAGGGAGCAAAGAGAAACAAATGTATTAGGTTACATAAATGATGATAATTGTACAGTAAAGTTGGCATACATATCAGGCAACTGTGCCCATATGACGCCTATGTATTTATATTTTTGATAAGTCTCTAGTCTCGGAGATTCCGCATAAAAAAAATCTATGCGCCGGAATGCGGTGTTGCCAAGCGAACTTTTCCCGAAAGTTTATGAAATTATTTTTTCTTAGATTTCGCTGGGTCGGTCAGCGGCGGGGGGGGGGGGGGGGGCATCAATTAATTACACAAAACCATTCGCTTCGTGCGCGCCGTAAATCCCCGACCGCTCCGAAATTAGTCGACGGCCATATTGGCAGTAAAAACACCTGAGAAATTCATTCGCCTCGACGCCCCTCGCCCCGCCCGTTCGGACGGCGGACCGTAAAAACCGGCGCTTTAATGAAAAAAATTCGGTCGTCACGACGGACGTATTAAAAAAAGCCGGGGCCGTGCCACCTGCACGACGTACCTCGACTTGGTCGGGGCCGAGACCGTCCGCCCCGTTGGTTTTTTGTTATTCTGAAAATTTGATTTTCGAGATTTATACGGGATGACGTTTCGGTGGATACACGTTGGGGGCGTCAATGGCGGGTCGCCGCGCCGCGCGATTCGGGGTCGGGGCCATCGCCGCGGCACTAAAACTTTTTAATGAGTCGCGCGAGGTCGCTATAAGGGTCCCAGATATCGCGTTCCGAGTTACCGTCGTGAAACAAAAACGGTGTCGTCCCGTTAAAAGGGGACCGGAGTTTTACGCGACCTCGGCGTCCCCGGACGCTTATTAGGGAAAAAATTGACCCCCCCGCTCATGCTCGCCAAAAACGCAACGGCAAAATATTATTTTGTAACGAAACTTCGGGGTCTTATTCAAACCGAAATCATTATTTATTATATATTATATTATTTATAATATATTATATTCTTAGTCTTAGTTGTCTAGTCGAGTATATAAGAATCCTAATAATTAACACGTATGTATTAGCGTGCTTCATTTTTAGGCTATTTTTTTTCTCTGTGCTACCTGAAAATCTGATACTTTATAGAAAATAAATAATTATGCAGCCGGGTAAAAGGCTTTAAGTGCAATAGCGGCTTAGATCAACAATGATATGTAGAAGTGTAATTTTTTATGTTATTTTGGAGTTTCTGTTGAGTCAACAGGTGGACTAAA
The DNA here is from genome assembly GCF_029955315.1 of Cylas formicarius. Classification (NCBI taxonomy): domain Eukaryota; kingdom Metazoa; phylum Arthropoda; class Insecta; order Coleoptera; family Brentidae; genus Cylas; species Cylas formicarius. The sequence goes on along the minus strand of NW_026844361.1, from coordinate 24,282,611 downwards.
TCAACAATAATGCATCGATGGACTTAATTCGACTTTTGCAGTTAAAGCACCACCAGGACTACTGTTTATCGCTGGTTTTTGGACTTCAGTCGTGGTCATAGTTTTCTTAAGGATGAATTTCGTCGTCCAAAATCGGTGGTTGTCCAAGAAAACATTGCTGAAACTGATTTTGCAGGATTGTCATATGACTTACCATGAGATGTGTGGGCTGTGGCACTTGTTTGCCGAAATTAGAAAAACCAACTCCCGAAGACTCTCCACGACGACAATGCTATCTTTCACCGATCAGTGCAAACAAAGAACTATTCGAGCATTAGAAACGTTGATTTGATGAGCCATCCACCATATAGTCCTGATTTAGCACCTAATGACTTCTTTTTATTCCTATAAGTTAAGAATAAATTAAGTGGGCAATGATTTTTGACACCAGAAGAAGCGATTGATGCGTTTACAAAGCATGTTTTGGAGGTGCCCGACTCGATGTGGGAAAAGTGCTTTGATGATTGGTTTTGTTGAATGCAAAAGTGTATTGATCATCAAGGTCACTGTTTTGAGAAACCATAAAGTCATATTTGTTGGTAGCTTATATTTTTTCATTACAAATCCAGAAATATAAAAGTTAAAACGTCCAGTCTTGAATACTGAGCTGACTATCAACCAACAGCAAAAGCCAAAGCCGCATTTATAAAAATCAGCACCGTCTACGACCTACCGCTGAAAACCAAAATCTTCATACCACAGTGCTATATTTTTTCAGTTGTATTATACGCAGCGGAGGCTTGGACGCTCTCGTTGGTTGCTACGCATTCTAAGAATCCTCTGGATCGATCGACCAGAATAAGAAAGGGATGCGAAGTTATTGCAACAATTAAAAAACGTAAATTGGAATACCTAGGCCATATTATGAGGAACCAACAACGATAGATATAGCCTCCTCCAATTACTTTTACAAGGAAAATTGTATGGTAAGAGAGGACCAAGACGAAGACCTAAACCTAAGAAAATGGTTTCAAATAACCATGACTGGACTATTCGGCAGAGCAGCCAACCACAAGAAGAACAAGAAGTTGTCTAGTTTTTTAAGCGACTGAATATTCAGGTCGGCTTTTTTAATTTCAACACTGCAAACACAAATCGGTTATCGTCGAATGTATTATTGTTTACCCACCATAGCGCCTTTACTTACCATTCGTGAAACGTTTTTGGCTGACAGAGTTCGTCGACGCTGCTCGGAGCACCTCGCAGACGGTCTAACAGCCGTACACCTCCAAAAATGGCGTCTAAGAACCCGCCGCGATGATAAGCCCCGCAGTGTACCCCGCCCGCACACGCGTTCGGGATTAATCTCCAAGTCGCGTTAATTTTATCACTTTTTAATGCAAATATGGCGGCGGCGGCGGCCAAATCTACGCCGCGAGGCTAAGTGCCGGATTACGCAACCTATGCTTTCTTAATTGCCACCCCCAGTGACGTTACGCGAAAAGAACGATCGCGCGGCGATCCTACCGACTGCGCCGGTTAATACGGCGGCTATTTAACGCGGGGACGACCCGTCCGAGGTACCTTCCGGGCATTCCGGTTGGTCTCTAAAGTCAGTTACGTGCTGATTTTGTTTGGGAATTTAAAAATATACTTAACTTTTCTTGCTGTTACACATTGCAAATGTGTTTTGGTGGTAACCGGAAAACCAAAAACTATAATTACGCAGATGTCAATTATGCAATCATAACCGGACTTTTCACCTGTTGTTTATTTACTTGTCCTTAGAAGCGTGCTTAGTTTTTTTTTTTTAATATCTGATAAAGTTTACTAGCCAAACATGCCTTTTAATACCGTAGCAACGAGTGAAGTTGGGAAAAGAATCGTTCCAAAAGCCGGAGAGTCCAGGAACAGAGTAGTTGTAAAATATTTCTTAGGTGATTTAAGGTTCCTACGGGTTTTGCGGAGTATTATAATAACGCTACAAAATCTTTAAAAGGTGTTATACATACAGTATTGAAAAGAGTACTGATATAATAAATAAAACTCGAATGGTTTAGGAATTTATTAGTGTACACACCAATGGTTGAATTATAAGATTACAAAAACTGTTATAAAAGCTAAAGTTAAACCATTTATAAAATAAAACCAAAAATGTGAGTTGGGCCGCCGCTGTTTCAAGAAAACCCAAGGACGAAAATTCCACTTTGAATATTCATCGCGGCGATGCGCTAATTGCGGGAAAATTATCCGAACTCGCGCGCGGTTAATAATAATCCTATTTTATTATTGTTTACAGTTTCGGAGCTTCCGCGCGGGATTAGGCGACATTTTTGCTAATACCGTCGCTTGTACGTCATAAATTTATTAGGGTAATTAGTCCGCGGGGGGAGGGCGGGTACGCGGATCCCGCCCGACGAGGCGATCGGAACGCGACGATCCGGCTCGAAGGACCGAATAAAAAAGCGCGCGAAACTTAAAAACCAAGGTTTATAAAAGATTGCATATACTTTGTCTTCGACGGTCGCGTGAACAAATACAATTTCACAAATTAAAATAAAATTTGCTTCACATATTTGATATGCTACATGATATTTGCGCAACTCACTTTCTCCATAAGAACGAAAAAAAAAAAAAAAAAATTGTTGCCTCGTCAAAATATATAGTTAGACCACAAGCAAATGTTTGCCTAGCGAATCTAAGCAAAACTCGTCTCCTACATAATATAAAACAACAATTATTATAATAAACTATTGTCACAGTCAAAAAAACTCATTTAAGCTTTAGACGTGACGTACCAAAGTATATTTTACCAGATATTTAAATTTATTTGCGCAGTGCAATCCGTTCAGGTTATGTAGGCATGACAAGGATATTGTCCAACAATTTATAACTAAGAGTGTTCTTGTCAAAATTAATAGTTGTAACATTCAATATACACTTAAAAATAAAAAGACTTAAAAGAGTCAAAATTCCTATACCACGAAACGGTTGACGACGAAAAATAATAATAAAAAAGTTGAGAAAACGTCGTTCAAAGGGTTCGCATTTGCAATTTAAATTCCTTGCCACAGCGTGACCATAAATGAACATACGCACAATAATATTAAAGTAAAAGATCTATGCAAACCAATGTTCTTAATCTCTACATCACGTAGCAATAGGCAGTAAGTTTTTTTTTAATAGAATCTATGGGATTGGTTCAGGTTCAGGTGAGAATCAAAATAAACACCTTTATCTACACTATCCTGGCCAATGCACCCATTGCCGAATCTGAATGGCTTTTATTTGTATTTACCACAAAAACCATAAACTTAAATACGTCGGTGTTGGAACTAGTATTCAATACTTCAAAATTATTGCTATCAAAAGCAGAAACGGCATCATCAGTGAAAAGAGAGACAGTTGAATTAAGAGCACGTAACTGTTGACGTCATTAAATGCGACTGTATTTTCAACGCAACGTTTTTGTTAGCATTGCGTTTAAAGAATTTTAATTTCCGCGTCGTGGAAAACTCGACTCTTGTAAAAATTTAATATTATTAAAAAAGCAATTTTATGCGACACCATTGGAGATCGCCCGAGATAACTTTATCCCCTGAAGATCCTACGCGACTGCGCCGATTATACGCGTCGCGCCCCGACTACGTTAAATCACGAAATAATGTCTTTGGCTACGCGTCCCGATTTTTCGGCGAACAATATGGCGCCGCGACAAATTTCGGGGAAAACAATCTTTAAATTTATAATATAAAGCGAGCACACCTTGATCGCCGACCCGTGGGGCACCGAAACTTTCTCAAAAGTGCAATTAGGCGCAGGCCGTGTTTAGCAACAATAAATTAAGGCGTATTTCTATATATACGGCATAAACTTTAAATAATGGCACCGGAAGCCGTCGGAGGACGATATCCTGGTTCTTTAATGTATTCCAAACTTGGGCAATATAACACTTTGTAAACGTACGGCGGAGTTGCCGCGGGACCCCGCGGAATTTTAGCCCCTCGCTCCCTTCTCCTTTCCACCAACGCTGCCGTTTTGTCATCGTAAAGTTATTAGGGACGAAATAGGAACGAGAAAGAGAGAGCCCCATCCCAGAAAACTATTTGGTATACAATAATTATGGTTAAACATGGTGGCGGAGGTCCCCCGAAGATATATTCGGGTAGGATCTGAACTAGTGTGTCCTCTCAGAGATGTGTAAGATATTGATGTGTGTGACCGAAGAACAAAAAGATAAATCGACACCGCCACTTTAACCAGAAACAGTGGATCGAAGTTATAGAACGAACAATTACAAAAACTAAAACTAAAAAAGGGCTCGAACGGGAGATGAGATGAGATTTCTTTCCTGTAGTCAACGCATTGATGTTTTTCGGTCCACAGTATAAATTGTTGTTTTGGTTAGTTAGTTGTTAGTAAAAATGAACAATTACTGAACAAGCGAGAAAAGTGCACATTGTATATAAGTTCGATGAGCATGAATATTTTTATTTTTACCTATATTTAAAAATATATACATACAGGCATTTTCTTTATCGTATGCGTTTAAAAAGAATGAACCCCACATCCGACGGGACTGTGTACGAAGCGGTGCCCCACACGAAATGGCGAAAATCAACGTAACGAATTAAATGGACCGTGCGAAAATAACTACCGAAACAAATTGGGAAGACCAAAGCGGATTCTTTGCTCCGTTGTCCAACTGTGGTTTTTCTCCACGGCGAAAAAATTTATGCCTTCAAAACCCAACAAAAAAAGAAACAAGGAAAAATAATAATAAAACCTAAATTTAAAAGATTTAAAACGACAGAATGAATAAATTCCAACGGTATGTTCAATTCAAAATCTTTTTTTTTCTGGATAACAAACAGAATTTTGATGTATGAAAGAAAGTGAAATTGGGTTGCAACTTTTCGGCTTGGAAGCTTGGGTGTTTCCTTAACAAAGTTGATAATCATATCAGTTAACTTTTTTGACCTTGAAAATTAAAAACTCGTTGCAATAAGATCACGTGAGTTATTTTTCTTGTTAGATTCCTGAATAAATACCGCATTTGTAACGATTTAGATACGCAGACCAAGAGGGTTGCGGTTACAAACCCAATCGGTAACGTAGTCTGCGAAGGTGTAAAACCCAACCGCATCGAACCCGACGACATAAATTCGTTAATGAATAAATAAACTCGTGTTGATTATAAGATACACAACGCGGCAAACGCGGCCGACCCTCCTTTACCTGTCGGGGGTGGCTTATATCGACGACGAGGGTTCGCTAGTTCTGCCAAGGTTGTATCCAATGGACCTATAGCTTTAAAATGCATATTTTGATTACTATCCTGTGTCAAACTGATTTGGAAACTATTTTCAAGCTGAGCAGAGCAGCTAAAATGAATATTTCCTTTACATTATCTAAAAACTAGCTACTAAAAATTGTCTAATTTCCTAAACCGTCAGTCTCAATTGTGGGACCCTGTTAAGGAGACCGTAAGATTTTGCAGTCGCTACCATATCCTCTGGTCCACCCCCCCCCCCCATCCATCATAGGGAAAAGAACCGGCCACAAAAGAAAACTCTGTAAAATAACTTCGCCATTAAAACCTTTTAACAGAGCGGAAATCGTAAATATTTCTATGGCGCGCGAGGAGGATCCTCCCCCCTCCACCTCTCGCGCCCGCCTAATTAGAATTTCTTTTCATTAGATCTTGAGACATTTATTAGGCGGTTAGCTGACGTAATTAATATGCGGTCGCGTTTTCATTCGAGAGGGGCGGCTGTAAAACGCCGCCGCCCCCGGTGTCGCATCGCGAGCCTCTTTGTTTGTCCGATTAATCTTTGGTATTAATAAAAAGGTTTTTGTTGAAAAGTAAAAAATTAAAAAATGCCAGTCGTGTACGGCAAAGTTGTGAAAACGTAAACTACGACGCGTTAATAGGGAAGGGAACAGCACAGTAAAAGAGAACATTTACGTTTCTCAAAGAAACAGGTAACTGTAATACTTTTTCAAACTTGCCGACGTTTCGCCAATCATCCTGTTGGATTCTTCAGAGCTTGACACCTGAATCCTGAATCGCGGTTAAGATTGTTAGGTTGTTTATAGATTTCTATTGATTCTCGGATTTTTCATTGGTAGAAGAATTGATTACACGCAAGAATTTTAGTTCTATCCAATAAAATTTTATGTCCGGTTTCGTGATCGTGTTCGGAAACTGCTGCGGAGTTTATTTCTGTTAGTCTTAAGTTGATATTTTTCGTCCAGTCTCTGGAATGAATTCGTTGCCGCATATGCATGCAATGTTGTAAACCGACTTACCTCTGCTCTTCTCTCTAATAATTATATTATATTTCCACATTAAAGATATTAAGCGTCCCATTACAAAATACACTTAACCACAACAATAGCATTGAGGCCGAAAGCAATCCTACACTTGCGACTGTGGTCCTTCCTTACATTTAAAACATCACTGACTACATATCAAAAGTTCTAAAGAAATATAACGTCAAAACCAGGTTTACCACTCGTCCAAAAATCTCTCAACATCTTCGATCCGCCAAAGACAAAATTCTATTTCAGATACCAGGAGTTTACATTTCAAAATATTGCGTGACGCCACTGGCACAGCGGGCTAAAAAAGGACGCCCCGGTATAATTAAGAATATAGAGAGCCCGTGTCCGGTATGGGATGGGGAATGTCTTCCCGGTCTCTCCCAAATATATCAACCGAATTTATCATGTTTAATTTGTAGACTAATGCGCGGTATATATAAGCGCGTATGTGTATGTGCGTGTGGGGGGAGTATGGGGTAGGTGCGTACGCGGGGCGGAACATAAAAGGGTTGGATTTTTTACGGACTTTGAATTATTTATTAAATTTCGCAGGGCCTTGGATTTTGGGGAGATCTTTTATGTTAGACCCAATTAGCATTCCCGGTATATATGCGTATATGGTTCAGGAGGGGCGGGGCCGTAATTATTTATGTATATTGCGTAACGGGAATGCAAATGAAAAATTCAGGCTGACCGCGACCACGAGGAGGAAAGGTTCACGGGGATTTCTTCGAGCCGCTTTTGAATATTCAAAATGTATTAATTTGAGGGCAGTGAATTTTGAGTATCCCGCTAAATTTTACTAAATTATATAAAAAAATAATAACCAATAAGCTTTCGTAACGCAAGATTCAAAATGAAAGATTTTTGAAAACATTATTAAATAAAATATTTCGTTGGTCTAATTTAACAACAACATCGATACTATACTATACTATACGACTCAGAAATTTTAAAATAGAAAAAACCATCTTAAAGTGAAGGATTGTTTCTTACTTCCTGGAAAGAAGCAACTAACCAATTGATTTTTGTTCCTTGTTCGCTTCCAAAGGGTGCCTGTTTTTCGATATTTCTTCGGAGTATAGCTTATCTATAAAGAAGCGGTTTTGAGATAAAGTGCTCCAGTTTTTTGAAAGGAAAAAATCGAAAATAATGTACAGAGTATAAAATTCAAGTGGAATCCAACTTATAAATTGGTTAAGGCTTTCGCGGCCCGTTGATAAGCTATTATCTTCATTCGGGTTTAAAGGCCGTCGTCGATTGGAATTACTTCCTAACGTTTCGCTAGCACGAGTGGAGAGCTTCTTCAGAGGTCCTTCCATCTCCGATGTTGGACGTAGACTGACGATTTCTCCTGCGCAGGTTGTATTTATGCCGATTGGTGGAGGGCGGGGCTTGTTCCGCTTCGGTTGGTCTCGGGATATCGATCGGTACTGCTCGGGCGTTCGTAAGGATCGGGTTCCAGATTTGGTTGAGTCTAAGGGTCTCCTCCTTTCGGTTGAAATTGTGTGGGTGTTTTTGAATCTCAATGGCTTCCCTGACTAGTCTGTTGTGATAGCCGTTGACCGATGCTAGTAACTTACTACTCTCAAAGTGTATCCTGTGTTCCCCGCTGCCCAGTGCGTGTTCAGCCACTGCAGACTTCTCTGTATGTCCTAGCCTGCAGCTTGCTTTATGCTCCTTAAGTCTCGTTCCCATTGATCTCTTGGTAGTTCCGATGTAGACCTTTCCGCATGAACACGAAATGCGGTAGACTCCCGCAGCTGAAAGTGAGCCCCTCTTGTCCTTCGCTGACCTGATGGTCTGCTGGATCTTCTTTGTAGGCTTAAAGATTGTTTTGATGTCGTGTCTTTTCAATACTCTGCCAATCCTGTCGGTGACACTCGGAATATACGGCAGATATGCGTGGGAGGTGGAGGGTCGTTGTTCGGTATCCCGTGATCTTGATGATCTTGAGTTCATTGATCTCTCGATCTCCCTCTTACTGTAGCCATTTGCCTCGAACGCAGTTTTTAGGTGTTCAAGTTCCATCTGGAGGTTCTCCGGTTCGCAAATCCTTGGGGCTCGTTCTGTCAGGGTTCTGATAACCCCATACTTTTGACTTGGGTGATGGTTGGATAGAGCATGCAGGTATCTGTCCGTATGGGTTGGTTTTCTGTAAACTGTGTGGCCCAGCTTGTTACCTCGCTTCCTCACTAGTACGTCCAAGAATGCAAGTTGTTGGTCATTTTCAGTCTCCATAGTAAACTGGATGCTGGGGTGCTGACTGTTGAGATGCTGCAGAAAGTTGTTGAGCTTGTCCATACCATGTTTCCAAATCACGAAGGTGTCATCCACGTACCGGAACCACGTTGCTGGCTTGTACTCTGAGGTCTCGGCCACTCTAAAACTGGAGCTGCATTATCTTGCATTAAATTACCAAAACAAAATCACCAGAGGCTTAGTACAGGCTGCAAAACTAAGACATACCTTTGACCTATTCGGTTTTGTCGAACGGGAATTTAGGAGTTATTTTACCAATAATTCCACGCCCTTGTCGTTAGAAACAGGTAGGTTCCAACCTCTTAAAATTCGCTTGTCATCGGATCGAAAATAAGACATTATCTCAATCTTCAACAGTCCAATTTTCATGATTCAAACACCAAGTTAAACGGACCCTTAACTGTAAATAATTTCCCAACGCGAAGTCGCTAAGCGTTTTTCTGCAAGTTTCGACCGAAACCACCACACCTGTAGCTTGAACGTGTCGCATTTGAAGCTCGAGACGAGAGCTCGAGTATTTCTTCTCGCTATTTGAGCTACAAACCGATCTTGTTCTTTTGTAGTTATTCTTAGGACTTTTCGGTCTATCATTTGGATTTCCTAATTCCAGAAACCTAGAATAAGTTTTTGAAAAAATCCCCACCGTTCTCTAAATACAAAAACAAATTAAACGAATAGTTTATATTAATACTGGGTGATTCTAAATAGGTTTGTTGTGTGAACCCCCATTTTTTACTTAGTAGAAGAGCACCCTCGTCGACCGAGATCCGGTCAAAGCCGCGGGACGCCGCTAATGTACCGCGTTCCCGAAAACCCGGAGTTCTTTCCTGTCGCGTCCGACGAAACCGAGCACTTAAACAATATTGTAATCCCGATAACGGTTGCTTTTCTAATCCTCGACGACGGAAACTTCAACAATTTAGCGAAGCCGACGGCGATTATATTTGTAATGCATATTCAAGGCTAGGATTCTAAGGTTCGACAAAGTTTGGGTCTCCGCTCTCCCCGGCTTTGCGTTTACGACAACGACGATGAGCAGTTTCGTTTTCGACGCAACGCTCACCTGCAGTACACCACCTCCTTGTTGTGGTCGAACGCGCCGTGGGGCGGAAATCTACGGGGCAGTTGTAGTACCAGCACTCCGTTGGGTCCGGCTACTACCAACATGGTTCCCGTCTCATTTGCTAGTATACGTTCGGGGGTGAAGAGTGGCGGGTGAAGGGGTAATAATTTCTGGAACAAATTTCATATTGCAGTACGGAATGAATATTGAATTTATTTTGCACGTAATGGGATTACATCCCACAAGTTTCTATGAGTAGATCAGTAGTGAGAGTTCTAAGCCGCTTTGAGCGGGAAAATTTGAATTGGCGTGAATATTAGGCTGACTTGTAATAATGAATAAATGTAACAGCATACTTAGGTGGATATTAGCAGTGGTAAAAGTTTAAAAATTCATATACAAGAAATTTAATTTTAGATATAAATTTTCCTTCAAAAAAACACTTCGGTTGCTACCTGATGCAGCGTACTCCCAAGTATTCACTCCCTCAGACACAGCCCCCGTACAAAGCCCGCTATTTTATGAGGGGATAACTTAATCAGATCTTCAAGTCTGAGGGTTTCATTCCCCGGTTTGGAGGACTTTCCCCACAATATGTGCTCTGCCGTTTCCTCATTTTTGAAGCACAACCGGCATTAGTTGTCATTGGTGAGTATTGCTAACATTGCTAACAGAGTGTCAGTTGTGCGTGGGATTATTATCATTCCAATCTCTTTGTACAGTGAACGTTACCTATTTTCACAGTAAAACATATTTTAAGATCTGCTGGACTAGTATTTTTAAATCGTTACGTTTTATGCGACTATATTTTGAAAAATTCAATAACATTTTTTATTTCGGGGAACGTATAAAAACTTCTAGTTAGCATTCGGGACGTTTTTCTCCATTCTTCAGACCACTACTACATTTAGCTGTACGAAATATACCTTATAAGCACTTTTAAGTAAAACTAATCTCCTCTATCTCCTGTTTGAGTGTGAACAATGAATGACCTAGGAGACACCCTGCATAAATTATGTATTAATTATTTATGTTACTTTAAATGTATAATAAGAACAAAAAAATGAGTATCGGAGCCACTTGTTGTTCAGTACCAATTTCCGAACGGCTGATGGTGCGGGGTGTCTATAAATATCGCCCGTCATTGCAACGCACTAAAAAATTTCTCACCGCCAGCGTAATTGTTTTCCCGCCGCGTTTTGTTAAGCGAAAAAAAAATGGCGCGTAAAGAAACCCGAACCATAATCTCCGGGCGATATTTATCGCAAAAATTGATAAATGTACCAATTAAGGGCAAAAAGGCGCGCCTTCCTTTTTTAATATCGGCCCCGTTAAAAAACGGCTATTTAATCTTGGTTATGGCGAAAAATTGCTAATTTAAATCGAAGAGTCTCGCTTACCGACGCGCCCGACCCCCTCGAGTAGTATAAATTATCGGAATTATTGCATTAAAAAATCCATCTTGGCGGTTTTTCTTAACTGATCGGGCCCGCGGCACTTTTCCCCGCATTAAAAACGGCGATCGTTGGATATTAAGAATTTGAGGAAATGGGGGGACCATAATTGCCGATTTTCCGAAAGTATCCGATCGTCCCGGACCACCTCACTCCCCCCGGGTACGCACGTTAATTTAATTTTCTTACAAATTGCATCCGCAAATGATTCCTTAAGTAAGGGAGTAAGATTCCAACGGTGAACTCCACCTCTTCAACTGGAATGAATCATTACATGCCAACCAAGCACCGCTTGAAGTGTACAATAAACTCTGGAATGAGAACGTCTACCCCAAAGCCTGGAGAGAAGCAATAGTGATAATAAATAAAAATAAATTAGAACCCTCAAGATTTCGACCAATTAGCTTGACCAATTGCTCGCGTCGACGTTACTGGTTTTTAATAGTAAAGTCGACGCGAGCAAACGTCGCGTATCGATATTTTTTAAACCCTTATATGTATTTTAAATGTTTCGTTAACTTTGTGTGTATTATGTGTGTGACTTCCGTATACAAATTATTTTTTGTTGGACTTTTATCTTTTATCAGGGGCACTATGACAAAACCAAACGCTTTTAAAGTATAGACCTTGCATATGATGCTACCTCTCCAAATTTAACCCAATAACCAAAAGCTAAACATATATATAGAGAAGTTCTACGAAAAAACAAAATATAAACTATATATATATATATATATATATATATATATATATATATATATATATATATATATATATATATATATATATATATATATATATATATATATATATATATATATATATATATATATATATATATATATATATATATATATATATATATATATATATATATATATATATATATAATCGGCATATTATAATTTTGTTTTATTTATAATTAAATAATAACCGAATAACAACGAGATCGATATTAGATATATGAGGCTTTAGTGAAATTTGTTTATTATTTTATCATTTGTATATCATTTGTATGATATGGTAATGTATATTTGTGCGTATTATTTCAAAATAAAAAAAAATCAGTATTTTGGAATTCTTTAGCTATTGGATTGGTTGTCATAAAATGTTTAGAAGAAAATTTCAATTTTTTTTATTCACCAACAAATATTGGTAAAATTTTAAAAATTTGGTATTTTTTTTTATATTTTGTTAGTAAATGTTTCATCTTTTTTTTTTTAAACTAGAAAGATTCAAAATATTTTGAATTTCTAAATAAAACAATTTGCATGCTATCCTATTAACTTCCACAAATCCTGCTTGTTTAACATGCGAATTATTCGGCACTTTGAACGACTATTAAATTTTCGTTTGTTTTCCGATTATAAAGGGAAATCGATACCGGGAAATTTAATAACCACCGCACGTTTCGTTTTCCGCGACGTATTAGACGAAGGATTAAACCCATCAGATAATAAAGCAATCAGACTTAATGTTCCATTACGGAAATTGGATTCAAATATTGACAGAAATCTTAAATTCTAATTTCTTATCGTTCACCGGGACGGAAGTCAATTGGACTAAGAGAAAACAATAAACGGCCCACGTCATATAATTGTTGCTTAAAATAAATAGGTAAAATGTGGAAATATCGAACAAAACATTAATTGTCATTTACGATCGAATTAACGACACAAAAAGAGGCAGTTGGTACATTGGGTGTCCAATTTTGTTATGATAAACTGTAAACAATCAAAAATTTGCAACTGATTTTGATTGTTGCATTTGTTTTTTATTTCCTTTGATTTTCTTGGTAGTTACTAAGGAGAATAGAGCCATATCGAATCCATTAAGGCAAAGCTTTCAATGAATTAACTAAAAAAACTTAATGAAGACAGAAAAAATAAAGTACTTAGGAATAACAATGGATACAGAATTAAAATGGAATAAACATTTACAAAACAAACAAACAAAACATTTTTATAATTTCCTAGATGAGGATTTAAGGCAGAGATTTCTAATTTCAACATCATTAAGTGCTTATTAAAAACTTCTCAAAAAATTTATTCTATCTGTAAGCCTCGAAGCAATAAACTACTTAATAAATATAGATGCATGAAGAACAAAAAGTAAACGAAATGTGAGAAAAAAAACATATAGATATATGCAAGAATAAATAACAAAAAAAGGGGAAAACGTCGAAAAAAAAATACTAAGAATTAAGTAATATTTATGTTTAAAATTTTTATATTATGCAGGTTAGATTTTGTATTTTATATAAATGTAGCAATTCCTTTAAACATTTGTTAACGTCACTTTTTGCAATATTTGGCAGGTTAAATTTATGATACGTGATCCCGAATAACTTAAGGGTTTTAGGGAGAATTTTCATTTATTTATTTTGTTGCTTACGGAATAAGCTTATTATTATGAATGACTAAATCAGATACATTTTTCAGAAATGATATGGAATAGGACGAATTTGCGGTCATCCGACGACTAATTGACGAGAAGATATTAGTCAAACATTGATTCAAAACACGCGATTGGGGGGCGCGTCTTTCCACCCCTCCGAGTCCGCGGCATCAAAGATAATGTCGCCCGAAATATTAATCATATTTTACGGCCCAGTAACGCTAATAACTCGGAACGGAAACGAACGAAAATCGAAACATCGCTGCTGGTTAAAGCTAATACGAAAGACACGCTGAAGATAAAATAGTATATACCAACCGTCGTAGTATCTCAAAAAAAGGCTGACCCTTAATAAAAAAAAACGAGTTCACGGATGATGATAGACATTCGTATAGCTCTTGATGCAACTGTGCAACTGCACCTATTACGAATAGATGAGCATCGTGTACTGCAGAGTAGTGAATTTTTAAAAAACATTTTATTTGTCTAACACCTTTTTGTGAACTAGATTCAAAATTATGAAAACTAAATGGTGATTGACCATTACGTGCAGACCGTATTAAGAAACGACCATCAAAAACGGCAAAGTTATGAAAAACAAATCCGACTCTAAACACATGCAGAGTTATTCTCTGACGTTTCTGTTTTTCGAGATCCTGATGGATTTGGGGGACGGATGAAACCCAATCGAACGAAAGGACTCGCGAAGAGGCGGAGGTTGGAGGCATTATCTCGACGAATTCGTCCCGAAGCCGCATCCGTTGTTGGTTTCGGATCCCGGAACTTCCCGTTCCGATAAAACTTCGGCTTGCGGGCGGCGGCGGCTGCATGAATCATCTTTTTCGCCACCACCGCCGCGCCGAGTCCGACAATAATAATAGCCCGTGAATTCTGAAAATTAACGCCGACCGACCTAACCACAACCGCCCCCCGACCAGCCCCGCCCCGAGACGACTTCCTTCTTCCGAGGAAGACGCCCGACCGACGACGACGTCGACGTCGGTCTATTAGCCGTCGCCATTATGAGCGGATGAATTATCGCGAGTGTTTTAGTACTTCCTCCCCCTCCGCGCCATTGTGGGGTGCTGCCGCTGCTCCTCCACGAAGGTGACACACGCAGGAAGCCTTTATTAGTCCTCCGGTATTATTATACCGCGAGAATTGCGACCGGATGACTGCGACCGTCTCCGGATCTTCTTAAAGTTCAAGCGACTCGTTATTGTTTGCTGATTTCTAGCTTGTCGCCATTGTTGGCGACCGTCGAAATTACCATTTCGCGTACCGGGGGGGCATCTTGGACTGCAACGAAGGCGGGATTGTGTGCCTCGATGACGAAAATTCTAAATCTGATCCATTAAATTAAAGACTTTTGAGAATGTGCAGGTTACACACTTTTTCCTTGCCCAGACTAGATTCGTCCGGTGTTTCTCAGCATAGAATTTTAGATACTTTCAGACTTTATAGCCTGGGTTAGACGACTTTCCCGAATATTTTTGTACCACTCGACATTCTGGAGAGTTTGGCTGTTTTCAAAAAATTTAGATCGTGAGTTTTCTAGAGATTTTGGATAGATGTCAAGCCCATAATGTTCATAAAATTGTGTGTCATCCCGAGAGGTGTATTTTGTGTGTATTTATCTGAGAATGTATGGTTCATCAAGGTTCATCAATTTTAAGGTTGTTACTACCTCTATACTGACTAATAGCTACGCGGCTGTGATGTTTTTTCTGATCCCCGGGTTTATAATTTATACTGGTAATCGTTATTGCCGGGAATGAGGGGGTAGGTGGCCATTGTTCCGCGCGCGAGTACCCCTTTCTTTTTTCGACGCCATTATCCCGACGGAGGAGACGCTATCTGCTTAAAAAATGGCCGTACACCGATACCCGGGCAAATTAAATCAGCCGGTCCCTTAATGTGCCCATCGGTCGTTTTAATGTCGACAATGTACCAGTTTTATCTATTTATCTGTATTAAGGACCGAGGCATTGGCGTAGACCCGGCTAGAAAGCCCGATTTCCCCTTTGAACTCGGTAAAGTCGTTAACGTCATCGCCTTTGCGCTTTGTGAGCGGGACCTTTTTTCCATTGAAGTTCGCACGGGCGATTTACAGGGTGTCCTACTTTTCGTGGTAAAAGGCGAGGCTTTCCGGTTGCTGTTCTTATGTTTAGAGTAGGTAGAACGCGGGAAATATAATATAATCGCACCATATGAAATATGCTGATAAACCTTACTATACAAATTTTTCCATAATAGATCAAAGTTTCCGATGGGATACCCTATATAACTCCTAACTCGAGACGGTCGCCGTGATTAGCGTAAATAATTATGTTGTTTCTAGTCCTAACAGGTTTATTTTAATTTTAGTTTACTAGTTTAACTTTCAATTGTATTCCTTCTCTGTTCGATCAATTTACATATATTTACAATTATTTTTTAAATAAGCGAAAATGTTCCATCCTCCAACACTGGATCACGAAGAAGAAGGAGAAGGGGTTAAACGTGGGATCGGACATTTTTTCTAATCAGACCCGGGCGTTTCTCGTTTGTTTTTCCTTAATCGGCGATTGCCCGTCATTTGTCACTGGCGCGTGCTTTTTTTTCCAAAGTACCCCCCGCCCCCAACTCGTTGTTCAACACTGACAGATATCGCCCACCCCCGTTTTTATTGCGCGTCATATTTCTCCGGAACGGCCGCCTAAGATAAAGGGTTGCGGACGGGGGACCATGGCGGGGGGTGACGCTTTTTCTCCAACAACTCGTGCCATTGAAGGGGTGGGGCGGGGGATTTACTTTATACCGTTGGAACGGACGTCCGTGATGGATTGATTTTGATTTACGATATTGCGCCGCCGCTGCTATTTCATTAAGGATGCCCGTAAGACGCAACCCTGGATTAACACTCCACATAAATACCTATAGTTGATATAGATGGGAGGACGATTTATACCGGCGGACGTTTTATTGGTACGGGCGATTGTAAATGGCCCGAGTCCACTGCGACTAACTTAATCCACGTTAAGAGATATATATCGTTTTTCCTTCCGCACAGTCACTATTTTTCCAAGGAAAGTCGTATATGTGGGGAAATAAGTTCTTGTTTGCCACGGAACTATTTGCGTTGAGGTGAAACTCTATGTTCTCGTTCTTCAAAAGTTTTCAATTATCATGGCAATCATTATCCCTTTGTGTTTTTTTTAGATCTCTAGAGTTCATTCTCATGGATACACGTTTTATCAATATGTTTTTTTTGCATTTGCTAGTACTGATTGCATTGGTTCCTTCCCTTTTATATCTGATATTACAGAACCACATACACCATCCCTTCGTGTTGGTCTTCTAAGCTATCCCTAGTAACTTTATAAATATTTGAACTCACTAATATAGTACATTCAGGACAACGGAACAATCTTCTCAATTAATGTAAGTGTGTTTCTGATTTGTGCGCATTGCTTTTGAACTTTCATTATTTTTTATAAATTATTGTGCCTAGATATTTGTATTCTCCTACAAATGACTTTGCTCCAGTCTTTTTTGCCAGATAATCACATGAATCGGAAAGAAAACCATGGAGTTATCAAATGATTTCAACAGTGAACTGCACGTCACTTGTTGGTTCGCAACTTAAGCAAATGATATAGGAAATGAAGCGAGAGAGTTCAACAGGATCTGCGACCAAGGAGAATCAAATGTAGATATTTTGACAGACCACGACAAGTCAAGCCAACTTGACTACCACCAAAATAGAAGACGCAGAAGTGTGGCGGGCGTTGATTAGGGTATAAATATCAAACTATAAGTAAATCAGCGATACGTTAAGGGAGTTTCGCACGGTTATTCAATTGCGCCCGCAACACCCTTGCTCGCCCTTTGCCGTATCCCTTTCCATCCGGCCGGTCCGTTATACATTCGGTGGCGTCTAAGAAAGTCACCCCTTCTCTGCGGGAAACGGGGGGATAAGAAGGGGTCAGTCGTCGTGGCTCGGGCAAGGGTTGAGGTCGCGCGTCCGGTGCCGCCGGGGGGTGCGAATGACCACAAGGGGCCCGAGCAACAGGTGGCGCGGCACGTGCCAAGCATCGAAGGTGGTGGCAAAGACGTCGACGTTATGTGCAAGACGGTAGGAGGATTTTTTTATCTTCCAGACCGAGAATATTGTAACATCTAAAGGAGACCGAGTAAGGTAGATTGACAACGAAAACCAAGATATGCTCGTGTTCCATCGTGAAAATAACTGACTTAGAGAAAACGTGCAATTAAAATACCACCAGGGCAATTAAGAAAATCAACAAGAACTGGAAGCTATGGAAAGAGAAAAACATGCAAAATCATTTTAGCAACACAAAAAGTCTAAAATAATAATAACTGCTTGTGCAAGACAAACATCAGAAGTGACAATTTCACAAATAACTTTAAGTCACCAGCTGAGATGAAATGAAGAAGCGATAACTAATGTTGAAAAGCAGGGGGCCCAAGCGGGATAAAACTAGGATTTGGAAGTGAAACTAAGTTAAGTTACTTTCTAAACCAACAACTATAAAGCCTGTATAAATGTCTGTATAATATTTTTTCAACTTCTTCTTTTCACCTACAATTATTACGACTCGATTTGTTTCCTTTGGATACTTGATTCGCGTAGCCTCAATACATTCCAACTGGGCATACTCCTGAAATGATTAAATGAGCAGTGCGCCGGGGGGGGACCGGGTGGAGGGGGACGTGACTTCCGCTACGGGGAAAAAAGCCGGTCTTGCCGATACGTACGGGCGACAAGTGGACCCGTATCGTTAAGACGAGTTGTCAATTAAGTCGTTAGCGGTAATTACAAGTTGCAAGAGTGGATAATGAGACGGGGCGAAAAAAGGGCATCTTTTGATTATACGCCGGGTGGATTGGGTGTAATTAATACGGGGCGGTACACTTATATGGAGCGAAAAGGACCTCTTTTTTTGTTGTAATATCGTTTCTTACTGCCGCGCGGTAAATTGCAAGCGGGGGATTGTAAGGACAAGCGTATACGTGTGTACGTGCGGGTTCTTTCGGTCGGGTCTTTTAATTAAGGCGACGCGAGGGAGGGGAGCGTCGGTACACGTAAATCCTCCGATTTTAATTGGGGTGGCGCGGTATTGTGTGTGTGCCGTGACCTCTCACGTCTTTTCGTACATTCGGGTGTAACGACGAATTCGCCACATTCGAGAGAGAATCGGCCCGACTCCCCTTCGAAAACCACAGGATCGTTCGACGGAAAATAAACGCGGCTTTTTACAATAACGCAGCGAAATCTGTATTTGAAAAGGGCAATTCGCGGAAAAATCGTTCAATTTTCCGGGCGAGGGGCTCGTTCCCCAAGCCGCCGCCCCTTCGAAGCTAATTTTAATGCGTATGTCGCGGAATCGACAACGTCGACGCGATGTTGCCGTTTAGATTGCAAATCAGATTACGTACTAAAAGGTTTTTATTGAATTAAGTCAATACATATTTTAAAGAAATTTAGTTCCGTTCAACATTCCGCAAATGTTGACTATTCCTACACAAAACCTAGTATCCGAAATCCAGAAATATACAGAAAAATAGTACGAAATATAGTAAAAAAATCAAGCACATTTGATAAAACAAGGGATATGAGCTTATGGGGAGAAGTTTAACACCAACAGTTCAAACAAGAGGATTATTGTTTTGATACCAGACATTTTTATGGCATAAAAGTAATGCAGATAAGATAAGACGACTTAAGAACTGCGATATATAAATAGAACATAACAACCCTATGAGACTTAAAAAAGGTAACCATTTGTTTTGAGCTATAGTGTGAATGCATAGATCAATCGAAGATAAGAATATTGTACGTTTTATATTGTATCAGCTTTTAAAAGCCGTAGTTTAACGCAGAAATTATCTGATTGGCCTCATCAATCAGAAATGAAAGATACATCTGAATATCATCTGCATAAAAGTGATGCAGACACGAAGAGAAGACTTAAAATTTGTGATATGCGAATAGAAAATAACAGATGCCCCAAAAAACAAATCTGCGAGACGTAAAGGCTAGAGGCTGAATGTAAAAACCGCGTGTTTTGCATATTTAACCACTTCCTTTCAACCAAAGTTTTATGGACATTGAATTTTTTGAATGCTATAAATCAAGTGTAGATAAAAATATTGTAATAATATTAATAATAATAATAATCTTTATTGTCTAACAGATTAACATCCATTTAGAAGACAATTTCATCACGAGAGCTATAACTATAACTACAATAAGTAGTCAACTATATTCACTCCAGCAAAGTAACAATGAAACATATCTATCCATTATAATATTATAATCTACTATAATATCTATTATAATACCTAATATTTATCTATTATAATATTTCAAATTTACGTTTAACAAACGTGGTAAACTATGAGCGACTAAGACAAAAAACCTCAATGTCCTTACAGAAGTCATTCAACAATTTCATCAACTGATAGAGACCACCTTTAATCAAAAAATTGGTTCTTGGAGTAACTAGGTGAAATACAGGTGACGCCCTTGTAGTCCTTGAAGGAACATGGAAGTTCAGCTGGCTCAGCAACTCAGGGCAATCCACTAACGAATTGCAAAGTTTACATAAAAACTGAAATGAAAGTTACCTATGATTCAACAGTGAGGGAACTTTAAACATTAGTAATAAATCACTCTGTCACAGTCCCCTAGCGAGACTCTAGAGGATACTTATAGAAAACTTGACGTTCTGCCACCAGACACCACCGCCTACTCACAGTTGACAAGATAATTTTTAACAATGCACGAATTCAATCAATATCAAAGTCGATAAAAGCAACGGGTGATTAATTGCATTAATCGCTTTAAAATAGTCTAACACTGACTAAGTACGACTAGCACACTGAACCGACTTAAAAATATCATCAGAAATATTGAGATGGAATATGCAACAGCTGTAATTAGTTCTGAATCCCGATTGTTGTACGTTAATTATAATAAATTTGGTTAAGTAGCTAACCAACTGTTTTTCAATTATTTTCTTTAAGACCGTTGAAAACATTGGTAGAATACGTACAGACCGAAGAAATTTTAGGCCGACAGAAGTTAGACAGAAGTTCATGATGAGTAAAATACGGTAACAAAAATGGGAGAAAGAACTTAATGTTAAGAATGCTAATACCCTCCACTGCGGTAACTCTGGTTTTTATTTTATTAATAAATTAAGTATTTTAGACGCTGAAAATCTAAATGATTTTCCATAATATCTGGTATTACATTACTTTCATAGAACTCTTGTATCTCACGATCTGGTACGAGTTTTAAAATAGAGTTAAGGCAGTAGTTATTAATAACATTTACATTATTGAATATCTTGCTTGTTAGAAGAGATCTAGTTCTCATAAAGCAAACCACATTCCTTTATTTAATTTTATGTTATAATTTTCAAAGTCAGCTACAATTTTAGTATGTTTATATTTCCTTATCTTTCATCATGATGGAGAACGGTTATCGTGATACAGTCGCTGGACTTACTACGCTTTCATTGAAGGGCTAAGTTTAATTATGAAGTGCTGACGACAGTTCAAATATGTAGACTGTCCTGAATACAGTGTAATCAGCTGATTGTCTGATTGATTGTGTGAGGTAATTTATTGATTACTTGCATCAAATCACCAAATTTCTAATGACGCCAATGATTGGTCTTCATTTACACTGGAGTCAGTTTCAATCTGGTGACTATTTTCGATAGGCATTAAATGTTAGTTAGAATCAGTACTCACATGAGCATATAGCTGGCAATACATTGAAGGCAAATGTTGATTTGCACTGTCCTTTCCAATGTTTTAATAAACAACACCAGGTTTCTATTTACACACTGAAATCGGTGCAATGGGTTCCACTCAGCTGATCAGCTACTAATTATTGATTATAATGAAACACATTTCAATGAGCTAATAATGAACTGTGATTACCCCCCGTTTAGTCGATTGAAACGAAGCAGCTTCAAATCAGTCAAGGGCTGTTCTGAATACAAGTCCAATCAATTGATACATCAACTGCTGCAGATTTGCCAATCTTTTGATTAACTGAAACAGCCATCTATGTACACTGAAGCTGGTGTCAGTTTCAACCGGCTCAACAGCTCATGAATTTAACTGGTAAAAGTAACGATCAGGCAGAAAAAAATAGGTCAAGTTACTTGACCCTTCCAGCTGACGAGACAATTTTTTGTTCAGCTATAGCTTGCAATGCCACTCTCCGGACAACAGTAAATTCGTCCCATCCATGCCGAGTTATTAATATCCGAATCTCATTTTCCGAAATACAAACGTTACTCGCGACAGTTTTAATTCAGAACCCGCCGCCATTTTAATTAAACCGGGGGTGGGCGCGAGAAATTATTGTTATTATTGTTGATTTTCGTTTGTTTTGAATCCGCGCGATTTGATTGCGAGTGTCGACGCGGGAGGGCGCCTTCGTTGTCGTCACTCCCGCCCGTATTGTTTCCTCCCTTGTGGCGATTGTTTTCTTAATTATTCCGTTTACAGGGTTCAAGTGTTCCCTTTCGCGGAAAATGAAAGATTTCCATCGGATTTCGAACGATTGTTTCGGCGACACTTGTTAGCAGCTGTAATCGTTTCGGGTGGTTTTTGTTTGCTACCGGGAATAAATTGTTTTCTTACCGGCTCGGTCCCGGCCGTGGTAGTTTAATGAGAGATTTGACGCGTGTCGTGCGATTGACGTGGAAAAATCGCGGATAAGCAAACTCAATCCCTCCACCCGTCTTAAAGCGAACGGATTTATGAGTAGTGTAAGAATAAATCAAAGTTAATTAAACATTACGGGGATACAAATACATGGAAACATTCAAGTACATGTATCTCCATGTGGCAACCGACCCTGCACATTCTCATGTGTTTAATAAGCGATAAGGCCGATGACCTGGCATGCCACGGAAGCAGGATTACATTAGCTTGGCAAAGTAAGCTTCTAGAATGTGAATTGTATTGCTATAGTTAGATTTTGCTATTGCTAGAAGTAGGACAACGCCATATGCTATAACATGTTGTTAATATAGGATTAATCCATTCAGGTTTGTGCTTAAAAAAAGTAGAGGTGACTGGCTTCCAACTATTAGAGCACATCAAATCCTAACATCTCTAGTAAGGGCAGAGCATAAGCAGAAACGTGATCGTCACTGAAAACGATTCGATTCCACTTCTCATTCCAGTGAGAACGCTTTTGACACCATGCCAGACGTAGCTGTCTTGGTCTATTGGTTAGTGCCAATACCATACCATCAAAATCTGTCAACCCATACTGAACGAACTGTTTTTTTGCGACCACTGCTTTTTTTTAAACCTATAATGCTTTGTATAAAAGAGCTCAAAATACCTGTTTACATTTGGTGACATCAAGATGTCTCATTATTTGTAAGCAGACTGGCACTACACTACGTACTCGTATCCAGCTAAATATATTTTTTTATATTCGTTTAAATTGGAATTTTTTATACAGGGTGCACACGAAAATAATGAGAAAGAATAACAAAGCGTTCTAAAAAACCGCTCAGTCCATCGTCCGACCCTGTATTCGCAAATCGCCACATGGAAGTTTGACCGCGGGCCAGACTCGTTTCGCGTGCTGAAACAATAGTTGCGTTTTGGCGCCGCCATGAAAAGGCCCCCCAGACGCCTGCCGAAACCCTCGCGTTAAAAAATCCGGCGGCGGCGGAGGCGGTGGTGTCCAAACTTCGATGTTAATTAACTCTATAAATTTTTGCGGACCGTTTCCGAATTTCGATCGTGGCGAAACAAAAGGGCAACGCGCCGCCGGTCCCGGGGGAGAACAAAAGACACGGCCGCCTTTGAAACGCGCCCGCCAAGGCGCAAAAACAATTGAAAGAATCGAAAACAATAGCCGCGCGCGCGGCCGATTTGCATGCGACCGAATACATTAAAGATTTTTATATCTTCATTTCCGGTCGAAGGGGAGGGGGGCGGTGGTTGCGGGTCGCAGGAGGTTTCGATTAGGGATGCGCTGGGGATAGTAGGAGATTATAGTCCCGGCTTTTTGTTTTTCTCGCGACCCCCGCGCTTGTAATTAAACATCATAAATATGGCGTCGGTCGTGTCGGCTTTTGGTCGTACATTTACAAAGTCGCTCGGCTGTGTGCGGGGAAAGTCGAAATACCTGAAAATATCGGGTTTATTGCTTCAAAGTGCTGCAGGTTCAAATTCTGTACATTTACAACTTAAATCAAAAATCACCCGGTTACGTACATAGAAATAAAAAAAAAACAAAAGAATTTTATATAAGATTCACGACAATTGAAAATTTCCCGGGAAATTGCATTTGAATCGGTACAATTATGCTACTAGTGGCGTACCACGTTATTCTCAAAAAAATAGTTTTAATTTTATATGATTTAGTTCGTGTCATACTGGAATGAGACAACTGAGGGTTCAAATCGCGAGACCCACAACACCTCACGATCAACGGCGGGTCCTCAGTCTCAATCTTACGCGACTATGAGCACTGGTGAGAAAGGATACTGTCGTCTAAAGAGGCACCTCGATATCATGAGGATGGACGACGACAGCACACCTAAGCTGTGCTTAGAAGTGGATCAAATTTCAATTTACCTCCTAATCGGCTGCGCGTCACTAGAAAGCAGCCTACTAAAAGTACTAGGAGCTCAACTCAATGAGCCCGAGGGACTATTCAAACTCCCCACGAAAGGGTAAAGGGGAAGGAGTGAAGATGTGCGGGCACAGTGGTTCAGAAAATCTGACCATTAGGACAGGGATGCAGAATTAGAATAAGTTCCCGTTCGTTGATGTGTATTTATAGGAAAGAATCCCGCTAGAAAAACAGATACGCCCTGTGTAATTCTATCTTTCAATGATGTTGCTGGAAACGCAAAACAACCTTTTAATTCCTGCCCCCGACCCCGATGAATTATTAACCGCCGAGCAGAAAAAAAATTAAGTTCCCTTTAAATATTTCATTTCGCTGCAACGGGGATTAAGTCGGTTGAAAGCGTGGGTGGGGGGACAGCGAGAAACACGCAAATTGACATCGTCGAAGAGAGAGCCCGGGAAAAAAGTTAAATTCTGTTTATTTTTTAATTGAATATCTGATAAGGCGATTCTGCAAATAACAACGGGACGTGCGGGGGCAGTGGATGGAGAAGGGGAGCAATTTTCGTCTCGAGGGGGGTGGCGGAGTCGTCGAAATCGGGATTGTTGTTTTTCCTTTGAAGAGGCTTGTATTCTTTCCATTTTGGTTTAATTATTTTTTATTCGGTCGGGATCTCTCCTACGCGAGAGGGCGTGGTCTCGTTAAAATTCCGAGAGTTCGGGAGATTGCCGCATCAGTTAATCTCGTCCAAAACGAATAATAATTGACGGTGACGTTTTGCCCGAGAGGTGGATTCACCCCAAATGGTGACACGATATGGAGATTAAACAATGAATCAACGTTCACTGGAAATTCCGGTTGATCATCCACCGTAACGGAATGGCGTTTTCAAGTCAACGAGATCTAACCTGGTTTAAAACGCCGATTTTCTACTAATGATAATGATGAGTACGATCCAATATAAAGTATGGGTGATATGGAACTCATCAATTAGGAGGCGGTTAGCAGTTAATATAAGAAAATGGATAGCAGTTAATATAAGAAAATGAGTGTAGTTCTAGTGGTTAGGAATTAATAAAAAAATACAAAAGTGAAATAATTTGCATTATTTGTTGAATCAGGATCATCAAGTTTACAAATTGAGGGAGATTTTCGTTTGTGGCGGGGCGTCTTAACCTCCGTCGTGAGAAACGACGTCTTTTTTAAATTAATTTTCTGGGGCCCCTTTAGACGACGCACTCTTCGACGTTTCGGCCCATTTAACATATTCCCGGAATACCGATACCGCTTCGCCGAAAGCCCGCAATTAGGCACCGCCCCCGCACCCTGCCCGTCAACCGACGACCGTAAAAAAAAGCGGAAAATATTCCGGGCGCCGCCGACACGAAAATTAAATGAACGCAAACAAAAATTCTTAAATCCTTCGCGCCATGTTGTCGGCTCGAATCCGAATGCGTCCTCTTAACTCGACGGGTATAAGATGTTCGAAGCTGTATACGGGGCGACTAACGCTAAGGAGCGTGTCAAAAATTAAGGAGAACTAACAAAATTAACAGTTCCAAATTTGGTACACGGCCATAGTAGGGCGACAATGCTACGTTGCCATATCTATCGCATATACAAAAAAAAACAATACAATTTTAATACATGTTGGCGCCCTTAGCTTTAATTCTTTTTAAATTTCGAATTCTAAACTTTGCCAATTAATCGTACATTATTAATTAATTGGGGTGCCCCAAAAACTAAAAATTTCCCGATTTAAAAAATTTGTTATATCTTCGTTAATACAAAAGATATTCTGATTTTCTAACCTTTTCATTGTAACTTTTTAACAGAAATAAAATTGCGCATTCAAAATTTGAATTCCAATTTGTTTTTCAGACCCGGACGGACCTAATCATTTTTACATTTTACGTTTTTGGATGCTGCCTATGATGATTCAATTGACATTTTATTTTCGGGATGTTTCAACTCCAAGAAATATTTTCATTGTTTTATGTATCGTGTCGCCAAAAATCGCAAATATCGCTAAAATTATATTTGAATAGAAAGTCACAAAAACAGATTTAAATAATGCAAAAAAATATTAGGTTTGAATTTAACGTTCTAACCATGCTAAATGTCCTAAAAAATCCAAACTTTGTTCTAATCTAATTGTACCATTTTCAAAACTCAAAACGGCTCTATGTTTCTTTAATAATAGCGGAGTTTCCCATAATAACTCGGTACAGAATCATGCATCTGGTTGTAAAAAAAATGGTTACCTGAAAATGCGCACGCCTTAATTCGACCAAACATAAACCAAAATTAACAACCACGGCGCAGCAACGGTCCCCTCTGGGCCGTTGGCTAACGACCCGTCTTAACCGCCTAGGAAAATGTTTCCCAAACATCCCCGCCCGGTCCGGTTGTCCACTTAAACCATTGTTTAAGGTGATACGATGCGGGGGTTGGGGAACGATCGTAAACCCATTCCGGACTCTCCGCCCCCTCTCTGACCCCCCGCTAAAACTCCTTATTTCCCGGGGATCCAATTCCGGGCAATTTTCCTCCGCGGAACAACTTAAAAAGGAAAAAAAAGTTTCCGCGTCGTCCTACCGACTGCGCCGCGCGTCCCCCGAAAAATTCTAATATCAGAAGATAATAATAAGAAAAGTTGAGTAATTTTATTATTGACGTGATGTGATCCTCCGGGGGTCCGCCGGAACGCAAATTGTAGCCTCCGGGGCAGTTTTTAAATTCGCTGGGGCTCGCGGCGGGTGAGGGGTAGCGGGAGACCGAGGGGGAGGAGAAAAAGAAGGGCGAACTTTTTCTTCTATATCCGCGTCGGATCCGAACGAAATTATTATTATTTTTTTTTTGCTTGCGTTCGTCCTCGCGGTATTTAGCAAACAACAATGGCCTCAAAAAATGCACTATCGTGGAAAATTTTTCTGACTGAATATAAACAAATAAAATGCAACAAAGCATTTGGCAGATTAAACAAAGTTAACATTTAATAACATTAACAATATTTCAATAAAATCTCCAAACTCCAACGCCACTACATAGTCCCTCCCTCTTCTCGTGATAATAAGAATGCATCAGCTAATAGTTGTTGTATATATAACTTGATTCCACTCCAGATTCCAGACAAATTCATAGTAACATCTATACCAACCGAGCATGACTGTAATCCATAAGGTCTAGTCGACTAACAGCTGTCCTCCAGTTTTCTTCCATTGAGTTAGTCATGATGAAATCGACATTTCTTTTCGCCATCACTCGTCCTTTAACAAATCACTCTACCCTACATCGCATCACTGCTGTAGCATTCCAGTTTCTATTTCCCTAAAGGAGATCTCACTAAGTTTTCCTTAAAACTAATAACATTATTACAAGAATTTGTTGTCTGCGACAATGTTAAGCACACCAAACTGCTTTGTCCACACGTATTCTTACATTGAGTGACAGAATGTAAGACGTCGGTTTTGAAAGACGTTCTTGAGGCTCATTCTATCACAAAATGGTTGTCTTATTTCCTTCGCACATTGAGGCGACATATAAGGAACAGAACCGTTTCATAAAGTTGAATTCTATTTTGATATGTTATGCTTAAGAAAGGTTCTTTAGATGGACGCCTAACTTAAGTCTAAATCTTTTCCTGCGCTTCTGATGGAGGTCGGGTATATGTGTCAAAATATGCCAGTACCTTTATTATGTTGTCTTCATTAGACTTCGAATATGAACTTCAGTAAATCTCATTCCGTTTTCAATTTTAGCTTGTCTCAACCTCTTCTCGTTTACTGTTTCTAAAACAGGATCTATTTCGTTGAACTTGGTATGTTTTTGCTCTAATATTGTCTATGAAAAAAAAAAAAACAAATTCGTCAAGACTTTAAACGAGCAAATATTTTCGTCCATTGTTACTTTTTAGAAAATTGCGCAATAATAATAATCCATCCAATGTCAAATTTGCAAAATACTGAATCGAATTCCAGTTTTTACAGGGAATCATTAATATTTAGACGTAGAAACTATTCAGTGAACATGCGTATGACAGACTGAGTACCAAAAATTATTGCATTAGCATTAGAGCCTTGTAACATCAACGGTCAACATTTCAATTGAGATCTGAAATATTGCCATACAATTGTTCAAAGTTAATGCTACTATTTCGAACAAGCGGCAAGATAACTAAAAATATGTTAGACCAATAGATCGTCCTCGCTTCGAATTTCGAATTTTTCCGCCCTTTAGTTCACCATAAACTGACCGAAACTGTGAAGTGATGACGAGAATGGATTTAGCGAGAAGTCTGAAGCTAAGAATCCTAACCTAAGAAAATTGAAATGACATTAATAAACAGATTTGAAGTGTTTCAAGTGTGGACTTGCCGCGGACTATTGAGAAGGATGGGAAGAGATGGACAAATCAAAAATATCAACTTCTTCTTCTTCTTCAAAATAGAAAGGAGGTGCGGGGAGGAAATGGATATTGTGTCTCAGAAATTTGCGAGAGTGGAAGGCAGCAGAGCGTATGGACACGTGATTTCCAATAGCAGTGGATAGAGAACTAAAGAAAGAAGAAGGCTTTGCCGTTGGTGGTGGACTTAGGGACACGAAAGCGCTTACGTCACGAGGCCGATCCCGAGTGAAAACAAAATGCCATTAACGAAACCGTTTTCGCGTTATCACCATGTCGCCGCGTGCCCCTAAATCAAACGAAATTAATTTTTCTTCCCGGTTTCCACCTATGTCTGCACCCACGTATACGCATTTGCGCACGCGCGTCCCTGTATATGTGTGTGCCTAAGTAATTAGGCGTGTGTGTGCATGCGACGCGGTTCATCGCTAAAAATTAAATACGGCAACAGATTAGTAATTCCTATTAATGGCCGTTGCCACTCCCTCGATTACTGACTACACGGTTTTGTGACAAATTCGTTTCGTCAGTATGTGTGTGTGCGTGCGTGCGCGGCCCCGATCCATTTGCATCGTTAATATGAAAATCACCGTCATATATTCGACTAGCGGTAGACAAATGGTTTCGAGTTAATTTCAAAAATTTTTTGAATGAATAATACAAAATAGGAACCACACGCACATACCGCGCACGTCTCAGAGAAGAGAGAAAAAATGCGATCTAGTACCCCACTCCGGAACTCCAAAGATTGAATGTGAAATTTTTGTCGGGACGCCGTTTTGCTTTATTATTCGGGAAAAATCCCGTGAAGCACTCTTATATATTGTATTTTCACTCGTGACTACCCAACCAAAAAAGCCACATTACAAAAAGTAACCCACTGCACATTATCCATGAAGTCATTAGGGTCTAAATTCTTGAAACGTATCGAGTGACTTGTTGTTGACTTCATAAGTTTAACGTGTACTTCAAGATCTTATTAGATGTACGAATGTGAATCAATTCTCTATTTCCCTCACATACATACACTTTGAAATATACCTACTTTCGCTACACAAAACCTATACAGTGTGTCCAAGATAAGGATGCACAGCATGGGGATCTCGGAAACTATAAGAGATACAGTGTCGGTTAAATTAGACAAAAGTTGCGCATTTTGATACCGAACAAGATCCCGTTTTACAAATTTGAAAATTCCAAGCCGTTCCGGAAATATCCGAGAAAAACCGAAATATTGCGATTTCGTTTTTATTATTTTTTAAAGCTATTTGAAAAGATATGAAAAAACGGAAAACACTTTTCCATTGGCACTTTTTAATCTCTCCAAATTGACGTTAACAAATTTTCATTACAGCGTTTCGATTCCATGGAACCACCATCAACTTTGATTTTTCTTATGGGATGGAAAAAAAGTACACACAGTATTAGGTTGCGCTTTTCATTGCGAATTCAACGATGTACGATACAATACGGTTACTTATGTTTTTATCCAGAAAAATGGCTTTTTAATACATTTCTAGTATTTTATTGTAGTAGGCCATGAGATCCGAACGATGAAAGGCAAAAGAAAATGGTTGACAAGTTCGAGTTAATGTGTTTATTTATTTACTAACTCTAACTGTTCATTTAACATAACAACTAAATCCAACAAGTTAATGAAAAACAAATTCTATAACAAATGTTCGAATAAATGACCTCCATTTTCTAGGCATAAGTACGCCCGTCTCACGGTAGACTCCAAAACACGACTTAACATTTCAGGAGTAATTTTATTAAACGCTGCTCGTACTGAACTCTTTGAATACCTCATTTTTTATGTAGCCCCATAAGAAAAAGTCCAAGGGAGTTAAGTCCGGGGACCTTGGAGGCCAAGGTGTTTCACTGTAAGTCCCAATGTATTTTCCATCAAACCGTTCAGTTAAATATTGGCGAACTTCTCTGGAGTTATGGGCTGGGGCACCATCTTGTTGGAACCAGCAGCCTTGCACAGCGCCTAGCGGTAAATCATCTAAGGCATCTTCTAAATCGTGCCTCAAGATGTCAAGGTACCGCTCGGAAGTTAAGGAATTATTATAGAAAATAGGGCCTATAATCTTGCTACCAAAAATCCCACACCAAATATTAAACCCAAAGCGAACTTGATGTCTGGATAGTCTATTAACACGTGGATTTTGTTGCGACCAATAGTGTGTATTGCGCCTGTTATAAATACCGTTATTGGTCACCATACTTTCATCAGACCAAATCACTTTATATGGAAAATTAAAACTCTCATCACACATCCTGGTATACCACTCACAAAAATGTCTACGTCGTTCGTCGTCACCCGGTTTTAATCCTTGACATATTCTGAATTTGTAAGGCTTAAATTCATTTTTCCTTAAAATAAACTGAGCTGTAGATTTAGCTACCCCATTCTGGTCTTCAATTTCTCTGGTAGAAGTTTGTGGATTTTCGATAACAGATTGTAGAACAATGTATTGGTTTTCTTCATTGGAAGGTTTTTGTCGGGATAATGCAGGCTTCTTACATGATCCATATTCTTTCAGATTAAATAACAAACGCCGAAAAATACTCTTGTCAGGTTGTCTCCGCTCTGGGTATTTGTTAGAATACATACGCTCGGCTTCCACACAATTTCTTTGGCATCAGATGTAGCAAGACAGCATATCACATTTTTCTTCGTTTGTAAAATTACCTCCCTCCATTGTAGAACAAAATAAATTAGAAAAAGACAACAACAATAAAAATACAAAAACAATAACTAAAGGAATAAACTTATGATCGACTGATAACAAAGACAAATAACATTAATGTGTCATTGAAATTGACTGGATGTCATTTTGTCATGGCCTACTCCATTTAAATGCTGAAATGTATTAAAAATCCATTTTTCTGGATAAAAACATAAGTAACCGTATTGTATCGTACATCGTTGAATTCGCAATGAAAAGCGCAACCTAATACTGTGTGTACTTTTTTTCCGTCCCATAAGAAAAATCAAAGTTGATGGTGGTTCCATGGAATCGAAACGCTGTAATGAAAATTTGTTAACGTCAATTTGGAGAGATTAAAAAGTGCCAATGGAAAAGTGTTTTCCGTTTTTTCATATCTTTTCAAATAGCTTTAAAAAATAATAAAAACGAAATCGCAATATTTCGGTTTTTCTCGGATATTTCCGGAACGGCTTGGAATTTTCAAATTTGTAAAACGGGATCTTGTTCGGTATCAAAATGCGCAACTTTTGTCTAATTTAACCGACACTGTATCTCTTATAGTTTCCGAGATCCCCATGCTGTGCATCCTTATCTTGGACACACTGTATACCAATGACATAGGCCCTTTAAATAAGGAACAAAGCCAATATAAAACATTTACTGGAATCTAGAACTATTGACTTGCATGTCGTCAGATAAAATTTGTCCACCAGCGGATCAGGGTCGGCAGCTTTCTTAAAAAATTTCATTGCGTCCGTAAACCTTTTTTTTCTAAAATTACTGAATCTAGCAACAGTGGTCTCCTTTAAAGTTAGTTTTATGGATCTCTGCACAGGATTAAATGTCTGTGGAAAGTTAAAAGCAAAGCATTTTTTTAAATTTTTAGCTAAAAGTAATTTCAGTATTAATAGAGTCTTCTCAAAATCAACAGCACAGAGAGATACTTTCCGATTGACATCACGGCATCTTTGCAACAGCACCTGGACAAAAAGAAAGTGCCCCTCTTGCTTCGAGGCTAGTCCAGAAGCCGAACTGGGAATTTTTTTTCATCCTCGTAGGTCCTGAGGGACCCCCGCACCTAAGCGGACCGTTAATTCCCTTGCCCTACGACCCCCAAATTTAAAAGCGACGACGTCGACATTTTCCTCATTTTCCGGCAAACAAACGCGGCGACGACGACGCGTTCAGATGGAAATATTCGCCGACGTCGTCGCGGGGGCGCTAAATCAAGCGGCCCCGCGGATATTCTACCTCATGTCCCCCGCGCCCTTTACGTTTGGGGAAATAGAAAATATTCCCAATTCCGAACGATCTTACGGCACTCGTCTCTCGTGTTTGTCAACTTTCCGTGTGTCTTTAAAATCCGCTCGTAAGTAACGCCCTACGTGATAGCTAGCGATCGCATCCGTTACATACGCGCGCGTTCGCAGGCGGCGCCGCCCCCGAGGGGCCGATACGCCTCGCGATTTATCGCCGAATAATGTCAAATCGGCAACGCGCAACAATTCCACCGATAGGTTTTTTAAAATAAAATTCATAACGCCTGTATATTATACATATTGTTCTGCGTTTTCGCGCTTTCTAAGTACCCCCTTTTGTCTGGCGGTAACAAATGGCCAGAATCTCTGATACGTCATTTTATACTAATATTTAAAATGATGAAATTTACGACAAAAATTATGAAAGTGGAAGGAAGAAAAGGAATAACCAGAATTTGCAGTAGTGTTCCCAAAATAAAATGGTACTGTGCGATATTTAATGAAAAATGCTACGCTTCTCGAGATAAATAAAAATATAAATAATAAAATTAAAATTCATATAAAAAAACGGAATTAGTATTGTTATTATAATAAATGAAATGTGCAATATTTAAAATAAATATACCGGGCGACACAAGAAAGTTGTTCCCACTTTCGGGAACGTTCGTATAACTTTTAAACGGGTTGAGATAACGATTTGAAATTTGAGATGCTGAATGTCCAATTTTTTGACAATATGTAGTTAATAGTTGTACTTCCGGTTTGAGCGGAAATGACAGTAACTTTCGATTATTAAATAGCACAACCCATTTTTTTTTGGCATTTTTGGATTTAGGAGATCATCCTACGTAGGATAGGTTGGTTTTTCTCTTTTTTTTTTGTTTTATTTAATTTCTAATAAGTAATTTACCTATAACCCTATTCAAAGAATACCCAAATACGATACTTGACGATTCCGGGATTCCCACAATATAAATAAATATAAGTCTCATTGTTCTTTAAAAATTATGTCGGTCAATTGACGCAAAAAAATTTGACGGTCAATTTCACAACTTTAATCCTTAAATTTATGGAAAAGGTAAGATAACATTCTTATAGATTTAATCCATAGAGTTCAGTGGTGTAAATAATTTTGATTTCGTATTCACTATTTATCAATTTAATGGACCGCTCGGTATATCTATGGACTGTAAAATTTGCCTGTTTTTTACGTTTATAAAAATATATAATAGTATGCACTTTTTTTTTTCAGAAACCCGGTCGGATTGGTGATTTTTCATTTACGTAACCTGGACGTGTTTCGTATAGAGGAAAAATAAAGCGCGCGAAAAATTAGAGAAATTGCGAGTTCAACGTGGCGGCAATTGTGTGCCGCCTCCGCCTGAATACGTACTCAGAGCTACGCCTGCACCGTCTGTTCTCTATGGCCCGAGATTTGCAAACAAATCGACTTAATCTTTGGAAAATTTGTCGAGGCGGCGATTCGCGCCTAGTAGAACAGCAGCAGCAACTGTCCCCCCTCTCGACCCCACCCGGCCGCTCCCCCGCCCGGCGCTAGATTTATCGGCGTCGCTGCACCTGACCTGCGTCGTCGATTTTTTTGCACCTGACTGACGGTGCAAATTTTTTCTCGGGTTTCATGAACGACATTAATTTTTTAAAAGAGATTAGCAGGCAGCAAAATACACAAAATACGATGATGAGTATAATTTTGAGCTACACCTATATAAATTGCCATGCGCAAAGAATTGGTAATTTGGAGAGAGTTGGAAAAGCGTGAGATTACTTTTAGAAAAGAGTTCTTTACATATTTAAGGGATAAGTATTTTGAATAGCAAACTTAGTTATGGCTTTTTCTATGTGTAATAGTGCAAAGCTGTAAATTAGATATACTATCCAAGTGCTAAATAAACGACTATTCCATATACCCAATTCTCAGTTTAAGACGTCAGTTTCTTTAGTATTCGCGATGTTCTGCAAAAATGTACAAAAAAACCAATTCATCGGTATCGAAAAGGTACAGTCCGTTGCTCAGTCACTAGTTTGTTTCACCCTGCTCGTGCCAAATCAAACTCTTGACTAACATGACTCTACTTTTCCTAGATATGTGACTATCAATGACGATGTTTTAATTATTAATAATATTTTTAGAGGCAATATATATTTGAATCATCGCCATTTAGCCCATCCGAGGCACCGTAATTCTAATTGAAAAAAAAAAAACACGAAAAGACAAAAAACGCCAGTCCATTTGTTTACCGAACATTTTCCGGGACATCGCCCCGAATAATCGTCACCACCGCTCCTCCTCCCGACTCTCCCGCTCGCCACTTCGGGGGATTAAAAGAGGGGGGCACGAAAATACATCCTCGAAAGGTGAATGATTATAAAAATGGTCCGCAATTTTTCTCGAGTTTTAACTTGAGCGTAATTATTTCGTTCTCTCTCCACCCCTCACCCCGCCGGTTTGACAGCGCGTATTTACCCAGGGCCGATGCACGTCCGTTATCGCCGTCAGCGTTTAGCCAGGGGCGGGCACGCGGGGTCGCCTGAGGGAGCGATTGTGTCAGAAAAAAAAGCAGCTTCGTGTCATCGTTGTCGTCAAACCACCTCCCCCTTCCGACAGTGAAATTGTTCGCCTCCCCCGTCCCGAATAAATTACAGGATTTTTGGAGGCCGCGAGGTGAGCGCGGAACATAATATATATAATTTAATAAGGCCCAGCGACGCCGACAGTTGAAAATTAACGCCGTCCCCGCACTCTCCCCGGGAATTGCCAAATACCAACAGCGCACGGTTTACGCGCGCGCCGATAAACAACGTTTCGTTCCCGTTCGGCGTCCTCGGGGGCATCGCCTCGCGACAGAAGGGAGGCGGATGCGCCCCCCGCCAAATTATCTCTTCGCCGTCGGCGTGTAGGGGAAGGGGGGCCAAGTGTCTTGCGTACCGAATTTATGGGCATCGCAATAACGGGAGGGCCGTGGTGGGGGGGTCGACCAAACACACATATGGGGGGAAGGCGAAAATAATGCCCGAAACAGGATAGTTTGAATACGTCCGCCGTGTAACGTTCTAAATTAATGATACAGTAAATTGGGCCGCGCGACTCTCTGCGGCGGGTAAATTATTGCGGGGGCGGGCGCGGCGTTGGAATTTTAATGGTTTTTGCCGGCGATCGTGGGCCGACCCAGCAGCGGTGCTCCACAACCTCGACGGGTACGACACTCACCTCGTTTTTCTGCTCTACGCGCTGGATTCGCCTTTTTTAAGCAAAACTGGACTTGCCAATGAACAAGACCACGTAATACTTGATATAACGTGTTACGTTCCAATTTCGACCTCAGGTCATATTTTCAGTAAAGAAGTAAAGAATTACCTGTGTATATGGTTTTATTAGCTAAATCACGCTTCTCGTGTCAATTCCATTCTAGTGTGTTTGGTACATTCCTTCAAACTAATCTTACTTTATGTTTTTGATTGCTTTCTTATCTCTTTCTCTCTGGGAAGATAAATCAGTCGTTACTTACAGATACTGATTTTTGCTAGTGTGTTCGGATGTATAAATATGTAATGGTATAGCGGCAGGATATCGTTATTATTGTTTTGCTGTCGTTTGAGCTGTAATGAAATACGGTAGAATCAGCAATTATTCTTGAAGCTTCACTGCCAGTTAAAATCAAAATTGCTTACTTGCATATGGCTGTTTGTTTTAAAGACGAGCTTTGCAAAGTAAATAATATAGGTTATTTATTCATACGTCAATCAGTCCATAGGCTCACAATGAGACGCAGGAGACGCCAACTTCAAATGTTGCATGAAGCATGAGACTGTAGTCGCTAAAGGCGTTATGGGTGACATAATAGTTGGAAGCAAGTTTAACTTTAGTATTTTTGAACAGAAACATGAATAATCGATCCTACATTAATAACGTGCTACAAAGAAGCAAGGTCCAGTTTTTCAGCAAGACAATCTCGGACCAGTGACTAGAAACGTCCTCCATCAAGCTAATGTTGCTAAGTAAGTTATCGGTTATAAGAGAAAAAGCTAAGTCGGTTGCTCTAGATCTTATACTAGATCTACGAGGGCTACGTCATACGGGCATATTTATTGCAAGGCGCTGCATTCAGGCCTTCATATTCCCGCAAGTACAAATTATACAACTGTCCTATACTACTACCCCAAAATACCAATACCCAAATACCCAAATGTGATCGTGATCAGTGTCAGTTTAAGACGTCAGCGTCGCTCCCTCTTGTAAAGGATCTCTGTACTTTCCGGGACGTACAGTACATCTTTCACGGAAAGTTTGGATAGTTCCTCGGACTCAATGAATCGAGCTTCTAGTAGTGACCTTCTTCTAAACACAATCCATATGTGCTGTTGTCGTCCATCCGCATGATATGGAGGTGCTTTTTTAGATGGTAGTGTTAGGATTTCTACCAACTACTTTCATACCCCAGTAAACTATCCCAGCGCGGAAAGAACTGATTTCTGAGCTATTTATTCAGCTCGCTCTTCACCAATGAAAGATTCCGCTTCAAGATATAGCGTTTCCACCGCATCCCTGGTCAGTGAGTCAGCCATCTCGACGCCCTTAATGTACATATGAGCGACTACCCATACGAGATTGATAAAATTACAATCCGCTAGTCTTCTCTGCCTGTTTCGATAGTCTCAAGGTTCTCGTGAGCACAAAACATTATTGCATAAATCCCTACTGGGGCAGTAGGATAGATCACTACAGGCGCAGGTATCTATGCCCTAGGAGCTCCAGCCCTTGTATTTGTTTTGGTTAATTTTAGTTAGTCCATGTTCATGCTTTTTAGGAATCCTCGTCCTGCATGCTCTATGTTTTGATAAGGTAGCCTCAATCCGGTCCCTCTTCATAGAGAGGACATCTGATTCCTGCACGAAACAGGTATCAGTTTTTGGTGTGGTTTTCAAATTGTCGATCACCATTAGACATCCAATCTTTGCACTCGCGCCGATATGGCCCTCAGTAGAGCTCCACCATAGCCAGGCAGCGTTGGTAATTGTGGTCTTATCACTGAGATGAAAGGTCGCACATTCAAATTAAAGTGTTCCCAGGTAGGAAAATGTCGACGGGCGACGATCCGTTCACAGAAGTAAAGGAAATCGAATAAAAAAGAACGCGTCGTCGGTGACGATATATACGTGGTTTACGAGCAGCCCGCATATCGAGAAACGAAATGTCAGCCGGCTAATAAACCCGATTTTTAGCGTATCTCCTAAATGTCGCAAAAGTTCACGCTTCCCACCCCTTTCCACCGTCGATCGCGTCGCAGGAAAAAAATCATCGCGGAAACGAGCGCATCGAATAGGACACAAACGGAAAACTTATTAGATTATCGCGAGAGATATCGTGGTAATCGAATTATGTCATCCACCCCCCTCCTGCGACACCCACTGACGTCGATCGGATGAATGGGTCGATCTCAGGGCCGTCCCGCACCGATGGGGCGGCTCTCTCTTTGCCTCCGATACCGCCGTCTCGCTTCGCTTGTTTTTATTGAAAAATTATTCAATTATAAAGTTTTTAAACAGATTGGAAATCACACGGTCGGATAAGCCGGCGGTTTCGCCCCGGATTTGCGCCGCAACGACGACGGAGGAGGACGGGGAGGCCGGAGGATCTTTTTCTCATTTGAATATTTCTCATTTTCGTATATCGTCGAAGCAAATGCTCGCCAAAACCGTTATTTTATCGCCCGAGGGCCGCGGGAGCTGTCAATTTCACTGTGGCGCAGAGCTCAGTAGCACCATACCTATCTGTAGTATCATCACCGATCTACGGAACTCAGTAAAATGCAAATCCCTCAACCTCGTTGTTCAAGATGTGAAATTCGGTCGTTAAAATATTCTGCACTACTACAGGGCATTTTATTTCTCACCAGACCGCATAATTTGGAAGCCTTTATTTATTAACATTAAAATAAACGCTCATTAAACAGAATATTACTAGTTGAAATTGACAACCAATAGTACCAAAATCAGCGGCGTAGGCCTCTCTACGTTTAAATCATTCCCGACTTGCGCGTGTGCGTGCTTCGATGCTGCGAGGGTGCCGGGGTACGCAATCCGGGCCGAGTTGAAAGGCGCGCCATTTACAACCGCCATTGTGCGGAGCAATAAAATATCGGCCCTTTTCGCACACAAAAGCAGTGCGGCCCGTCGATTATCTCACACACAACCAAAACGAAATTACCAACCCCGCCTCCTTCCCCCTCGCCCCCATCGCAATAAATATCGCACATACGCGCGATAATAACGCGGGGCAAAGAACCTCCCCCCTCCAAGTCCTTCGGGAGGTGACAAACGACGGTGCCGCGTAAAAACGACCTTCGTTAATAAATTGCGTCGCAGCGCGCGACAATCGCCGGTGTGACGTCGCCTTAACGACGTCGTGCATCATCGCCATTGTCCGGCGCAGCATATTGGCCGCCACGAGCTTATAGTCACGTGATCCGGCCATAAGGAATCCTCCTGTGCTGCTTTGTTGTGTTTGCAAGAGCGTGGCGGCGGCTTAAAGGGCGGCGGGGGCTGGGCGGGCAATGCGATGAGCGACGGGTCCTTAACGGTGGCGCAGAAAGCGGTTCCTGGCAAACCGAGGGCCTATTAGGCGGTTTTTAACATTCCGCGATATTTCCGAAATTCCAAAACGAATCTTTTTTTTATTTATTCAACTTGGAGCTTCTAATTGGGTTCAGCAATTTTCTTCTATTGTGTTGTAAGTTTTGGATTCTGGGATTTTAGGGAAAATACAGTTTTTAGCTTTCCTAGAAAATATCTCAAATATTTGAATTTATATAGGAAGCAGATTATAATAAAAAGAACTCTGAATGAATGATTGCCAGCTGATTATTAGTTCGATTACATTTAGAGACGATAAAATTTGTGTGAATATTAGCTTTAGTTTAATAGTTATGGTTGATTAGTGCTTCTCTGGAAGAATATTTATGAATTTAAATGCATATATGTATTCAACATAAACAACGTGTTCATGCTGCAAATTTATGTAATATAAAGCACGTAGAGTAAAATTTCGATCTTTTAAGCATAATTTTAATTAAATTACTCTTAACGACTGAAGATGTACCAACAAAGAAAAACTTAGGCCTAATTGTTGCATTTTAAATCCCGTCTTGTAAGAAATAATCTTATTAACAAATTTGTAAATGATTTGTTAAATGATCTTTACTTTAAATGCAACTATATCAATTTTTTTTCAACCAAAAGATAGCCAAATAAGAGGCTAGGTAGTGAAAACCGCATTTCGATGTCTTTTTCCTAACCTAAATCCGTTAAGGAAATAAAAACTCGAAATTATGTCGTACATTTGGAAACACTCTCAGTATACCTGCCAATATTAAATGATAATTTACGCTCTCAAATAAATTAATTAATTAATTTACTGCTAAAATACAAAAAAAATATTTAAAATATCAATAAAAATTGATACTTATTCAATATTGCCACAGACCGCACGGAATTCGAATTTTTCAAAATTCAAATGTGCTTTGGAAAACAAAAAAAAACAAAAATTATTATGGTGGTGTTTGAGTGTCAATCATATTGTAAAAAAATGTATTTTCAACCTGTAGAAGGCTTATTTTTAGTGTTTATTTTCAAAATATTGAAAACGCGACTGTTTTTGTTGGAATTTGTGGGAATGCGATACAATAAAACGCAAAGGTGGATTTTATTTGCGATATTGTTTTTCATTATTGTAATATATTTGTTGTAGCAAAGTCCGTTTTTCCCCAAAACCTGATAACTTTGGAACCGTTAGTTTGGTTTTTAACTGTGCCGAGCGTTTCCCCAAAAATATAAAAATGCAAATAAAACAAAACAAATTCAAACTGTGGCAAACAATATTGTACTGCAATAATCAATCCTATGGGAATGAGTATTAATTATTATTGATATATTAAATATAATGTAGGCGTTTTAGCAGTAAATTTATATTTTTTTGCTAAAATATGAGTATTTAATGGGTATTCCGAAAATATTCCCAAAGATGCCGACATTATTTTGTTTTTATATCTTAGGTTGTATGTCTCTTTTGTTGCAATAAAATTTATGTCGTTGCCTTTCATTTTTTTGA
Source organism: Cylas formicarius (assembly GCF_029955315.1). Lineage (NCBI taxonomy): Eukaryota > Metazoa > Arthropoda > Insecta > Coleoptera > Brentidae > Cylas > Cylas formicarius. The sequence continues at coordinate 24,241,994 of NW_026844361.1, read as the reverse complement.
GAAAATAAATGTTATTTGTAATGATGTCTCGGCTATACAAGCAATCGAAATAATTGATGGTCTAAGAAAAGCTTGCAAGTTTGACAAAATGCGTTCAGTCATTCCGAAATTATTGATATTGACATAATGCAAAAAATATTCTACATAAAAGCCTCCAATTTATCCCATTTTTAAAACGAACAACGTTATCTGTAATATAAGATTATTTCTCAAAAACTTCAAGAATGCGGTTACGCCCCTAGAAATTTAAAAATAATGTCCAACATTTTTGCACTCAAGTCTTTAGAATTACTTGAAGAGAAAGGGCAGTGTTCTTCTTAATTGGTACACCTTATCAAAATATCAGAATATCATAGCGGTTCAATTAATGATTTATAAGTAAATGGACTAGTATTTTTTGCAAATTAATTTTCATAATAAAAAAATGTTGCAAAAAAGATCTAATTATTTTTGTGAAATACAGAAAATGATCATCCTAATTATGGTTTTTATCATTACTTTCGTTAATGAATTCTACGTCAATGTGTATGTCTGAAAAGCAAGGTCGGTTTTCCAAGTTAGAGAAAAAGTTATATATTTAGTCTTGCTTATATAAAGGGATAATTTAACAGTGTCTACAAGCATCTTTAATATTTCTAAACCGTTTTCCATTATCACGTCCGCGCCTACTTCGTCGTCCGCAAAGGAAATGATCTATTAGTATGAATTGTACTTCTTGTAATTTGCTACTCAAAATACAACTTGGGGGTAATTTTATATTTTTAATCAATCACTCAGTTATGTTTTAATACTATTACAGTAACTTGTAACAATGTAGCGTACTAAATACGTAATTTTCAACGCTTATAAAAGTACTAAATACACTGGCCCTGGGACTGACCCACCCTTCCCTTTCTATAATAAGACAGATTATTACCCGATTATAACAACGCCATCAGATAAAAGTCGAGTATTCTCGCTACGAATTCGATGGAAACGTCACCCCTGACCGATGTCTCGTATCAACAAACGAAAACAAACGCGCCGCCATTATTGGTCCCGGGTCCCTAGAGACCCGACCCGGTCATTTTTCCGGGACTACTCTCCCGACGTCGTCGTCGTCCAAGTAATGACACGATCCCTCGGGAATCTCGAGGAACGAACCAAAAGCGAAGCTATACATTTGCGCCCCGGCGTAACTAATCAAATTCTCTTATATTTTTTATTCGAAGCGCGCCTTTGAACGCACCAAGCCGAATATTACTCTCAAACCACGTGACTTAATAACTATGTTAGCTTTTTATCGAAATATAGAATGATTATTCTTCTCGCAAACATATTACAGTTTTATAAGTGTGGAGCAAATTTTGACAATGTAAAAACAAGTTGCAACCTGAATTTTTGAGCTCAACACCTCGCAATTCGAGAATTGGCAAATCAAAGCGGCGTTTAGAGGTTATGTTACTCCTGAGTTGAAAATCTCGCGCCAAGTTACCTGGTGAATTACGTTGTCCCCGTCCTTGCCCCGGGCTGCTTTAATATTTAACGCCAGCACGCAGTTATTCTGAAAATCCCACGTAAACAGGACGCCATCCCGGACGGCGACGAGCTCGAGCGTACGGGATATGTTTCGTGGCAGACCCTCGCACGCCTCCTTGAAGATTTTACACTCGCCGAGTCTTAGATAGTCGGTTAAACTCATTTCGCGCTATATTAGACGGAAAATCTAGTTTTCTATCGCAAAAATCACTCAATACAAAAACACAAACAATCCGAAAACAGCTGAGGCCGGGTGCAAGTCGGTATAGCGCGACCTGTTTTACCGGCGTACGGCAGGTCACTTGAACTACTCTGAGAAATGTAGGTCAAACGTATTCTCTTCGCTTGCTTATGTCGATCAAGCTGCATTCTTCAAATTTAATATCGACTTTTTATTCACAAAATATCCTACAAAGAGGGTGATTTTCAACGCAATATATCACAAAAAACGCAGAAACGTTTGGAGACTCAAAGAAAACGACTTAATAAAGAAAATCTAAATTGAAAAACGGCAACTGGGGTGTTTTCTAGCCATGACTCATTCACCTGCCGTAATGGCATATTAATTATTAACGGGAACGTTCGTGCCAATTCTGCCCGTGATTGATAAAAAGCGCTCTGCTTTTAACTTTACCGTACGATACGTTGCCCTTACATCTACAAAATAGCGGCATGTGTTTGCGGATGAAGATTGGCGCGGTATTAATGTTGAAACAACGATGCGTCAAAAGAGACGTAAAAAAAGTGGACAACGCGTATTCCGAATATTTACAAAAGATCATCACGTTCTACCAATTTTTCGTCTGTCGCCAGTTCATTTATCTCCCGAATCGGACGGATAGGTATAATAGGAATTGATAAATTATAGAAAATAACGCAATATAGAGAAAGGGAAACGGACATATGAGAAAGCGCAGCGCGATTGCCAAATTTCATTTTAGTTCTTGAACAACGCGGACTCGGAAGGGGTTCATGTTTCGTTTTACGTCTTACAAGGGACAGATTTGATATCTTGGATGCCCTTATTAGTTTTTATTCTTGGCAATTTGATTTAATTGTTCAATTCTAAGTCGGCTTTTCTCTATTTAATCTAAGTCGATACTTCTTCCCGGTTTCGCGATAAGTGTGGCAACGCCGCTCCGTCACGGGACGTGTCGAAAATTTTTATGACGGTAGGCGTCATTAATAACGGGCGACAATGTTTTCCATCATATTCCGTATTATACCTACACAGTAACGACATCTATCACGGGGGATTTTCCATTTCCCCGACGGCGAGGGCAAAAGTGATATTTTTATTCGATAATAATAAATAATTTTCCGGTTTTTTTCCCGCGCCGCGTAATTAAAACTCTAATTGAGAAAAATTGCCGCCGGTTTTTGTCGCGGAAAATCTGCCGATTTTTCCGGATTAAGTTCTTTATGGGCGGGCGGGGGGTGGAGGGTTGCGATCGCTGCCAGCGCATCCTCCCACCCTCCTCTCGACCGCCTTGTTCGTTACAATGACGTTTAATGGAAAACAACACGAAGAAAATTCTTAACGCAAAGAATATTAAAAAATTAAAAGAAAATAATAACATGGAAAAAGAAGTTCGGAAAGTAAAAATTAAACCAAAGAACAAATTTTTAATTGGTCAGAATAAAAATATTTGAATTTTTTAAGCGTTGCTTTGTAATTGCGATTAGTTTTCAATTTTAAGTTTTGTGTATTAAGGTCCCCGGAGGTATTAAGGCCCACCATAAATAAAAATGAGCTCAGCTCCGGCTTCCAAATGGTTTGTAAGCGTGCGACTTGGTATACCACATCTAATTTCCACATAACGCTGTGATTTTCCTTGACGTAGAAACAACAGTGCTTCTTCCATCATTAAATTCAAGTGGGTGCGTATTTAATTTGGGTAACAGGCCAACACATAGATGGCGCCATAATACCTATAAATTCCTTTTTATTGTTAAATGGCACAGTGACCTTAATTTTTTTTTCTTAAAATAATGGAAGGCAAAGGAATGAAACATCCTTCCTATAATGATGTCTCTAACTTGTTTCATAGTTGCTATGGAAACAAAGTTTTTCGCGGCTGCTGATGAAATGGTGATTTTTTGTTTAAATAAAATTTATTTAGTTTTTGCAATGTTTATTTTTTATTATTTAACAGCCAGTGTCTTTTTAAATCATTAATTGATATATTTGCCAACACTTCTGAATTTTTTTATGTATAAATTAAAACCGTATCAGCTAGAAATGTAGGTATAATATTGACTTCGCTATAATAATTTATTTTTGTAGAATTATATAATTGTATGTCCTCCACTGTTAACGAACCATCTATAGGATAACCGGCACGTATAAATACACTTAGATCTTAAAGAACACCTATTGTGAACGAACACATGGTATTCTTTTAATTCGCCGCAACCAGAGACAAATTGAAAATTGCAGAATGGATGACATCAGCTGTCAGTTGACAGATGAGCACCCTAGAATAGGTGGTTTTTACTTCCAAATTTGCGAATTATTTTTCAGACGCATTCATTTCAACGCAGTTCAATTATTGAACAGAACCGATTCTAATTTTTAAAACAAAACAAACCTTATTCATTCATTGATCATCCAGAAATACCAGGAACCTGGTCGAGCTCTCAAAGTTAGAGGTCTTCCTCATCATCAGAAATTGAAGATTTTGTCGAGGCGGTTTTGGACGCCATATTAACAGAAACTAACAGATTTATGTTTATAGGTTAGCTCTGACTCAACCGGTAAAATTCGGTTAAACTAAAGTCAAAACAAATAATTTAGGTTATGTCACAAAGTGTACGCCGAGGTTTTTACGGGCGCGTTTTTACCAGTTCGCTATCAGTTTGATAGTTATAGGATCGAGTCAAGGTCCGCTCAGTCAAACCAAACAAACACAAACAAACCCGAATGCACTTCATGCATCTGCAAAATTCGCAAAAATTGAGGAGGAACCGCCCAACCTAACTTCAAACAAATTACCGTCACTGTGTTTCTATTATAGGCTTGAGACATCTTTTGACGCGAACGGGGTGTGGGGTTGACGAAGTTATTAGCAAAGTTGGGCCTGGCAAATCTCCCGCACCGTCTTATAACCGGCAATAACGATTCCCGAGGAAACACACACAATAAACCCGTTTTTCTAACACCCCAACACAACCTCTCGGGGCAGGGGGGTGGGCAAACGTAAAACACGGTCCGAGAGATCCCGTTTTGTCCTGGTCGGGCGTCTTAAGCCCAAGAATACAATGCCATAATTTAAGGGCTCGTTATTGTTCCCGGAGTCTTAACAACTTGTGTGTGACTGGAGATTAACAACCGCCGCTGATCTTCGGCTAAGTTTACATGCATAAATATCCGTGGCGGTGGATCGTGGGGGCGGCGTCAGGGTGGGGCTGGCAACCGTCGCCGATTTTATAAAAATTATATAGTAATCGAAAACAGATTTGAAAATTTTGACTCTATTTGAGTAACAGGAGCGCGGAATGCGGAAAAATAAATTAAGAAAAGACTAATAAAATTTATCTGTTTTTTGGTAAGACACACCGCAGATTATAGAAATCGTGGAAACCATAGGCCCTCGTTTTTGGTCGGCGGTCGAGAACAAAAGAGGTTTTGGGGGTTTTGACGCTTTGCGAATAATATGTTCCGAACCTTCGTTTTCACCCTCCTTCTTCCTCTTCCCGTTAGACATAACCTCAACTAAATCTAAACTTTCTCTCCTTCGATATTTGGGCAAGTCCGGCACTGTTCCACGATCTCGTTTATCGTTGAAAGGTGGTGGAGATCGTTTTATCACGGCCGGGACGTCTTCGGACATCTTAAAGGACTTTCCAAAGTTTTCGGGAGATTTTACCGGGTCAACAGCAAAAAGTGGGACCCACCGCGACTATGGACGAGGGATAGGGGGCCCGTTTATATATATTTAGATTGATTACGTCACAAGCAGTTGAAGAAGCACATTTTTGTGATTTTTCAAATGCTGCTTTATTAAACTTCTTCTTCTCACGTCTTTTAATCTTTTAAAATAAGCCTGGAGTGGAAAAGTTAAAGGGGAATGTAACGTACCATTATGCACCAGACGTTTGCATCTTCTAGTCTGGTCGAATCTTCATCCGATGAGCACAAATGACAACCTCGTGCTTCCATCAGGCATCATCCAGGTGCTGGATACCGGCGTGGCTGACGAAATGCAAACCATTTCCTGAATACCGGCGCCAGTGCAGCAGATTAGTCCGGGTCTGCCGTACGGAGACGCAAAAAAAAGGGCTCAACGCCCCCCGCCTCACCCCACCTTCCACGACGACGACGGGGTACAGAAAAATAAATACAAACGTACGCCCGGTTGTATATTTTTCCTGCCGCATACGCTAAATCACGAACAATGTAATTAGAACCGTGATGGCTCCTCTGAGATATGTCGCAGTTGCTTTAATATCATTACGTGACGTAATTTCATATTAAAATTAAAAAAGGCCTCGCCGGAAAATATAAATAAAAGAGGGAAAAAAAGGACTCCCGGTATACTACCCGGTCTTCTCGCTCTGGGAGTTGGCGGTTTGACCTCGGCGCGATATAAACGGTCATTCCCACCCATGCGCACCTTCAGTTGGAATAGCTAAAAGCTTCCATTTTGTGAAAAAATGACGGATAAAATGAGATTATTCGGCTTATCATTAAATTGTGCCTTTGAACAAACTCAGTTACTACTTATGCAGGGTTATTCACGGTGATTGTCCAATTAGACGTTTATGAAGACTGACTTACGGTATTAACGTGAAATGTTGGTTTCTTATATAAGCGAATATAAGCTACCTACGTAAAATAGTTTTATATACTCGTGACGTATGTCAACTTTCGTTTTTTTTATATAGAACATCTTGTATATTATTACATTTGTAGATTCCGTAGATTGCATTGTGGAACTTTTTTTTGTACCTATATATACCTATCTCGAACATTTTCGGAAATAAAAAATACTTTTTAAGAAATTTGGCAACAAACAACTCGATATAAAATAATATTTTTTTTCGCAACCCGTAGAGTTTTTGGTTGCGGTTGTCGGTAGAGTTTGGTTTGGTTAAATTGCTTTATCGTAATATACGATGAGAATTTACTTATCGCGTACAAGGCGTGCATAAGATAAGGCCCAATTGGCAAGATATAAAAATTCCTGTTACGTGGGAATTTTAAATGATACACCCCATATTATACGTTTACACGTAAATGAGCTATTAATTTGCCATCTTAGTTAATATATAAATAAGCTTAATATTCCGTTATAAGTGTGTTTAGAGTAATTGTCACAGTAAAACTGTTATACACAAAACTAACGATGAAGAATAATAAACACATACAAATAAATACATACAACTAGATATTATGCTTGAGATGACCTCCATCTAAGTCATCCATAACATTGGAAATGTTCCTTTTATTGTTCCAACTGGAGTTTTATACACTCTTTCTTTAGTAGCTCCCCAAAGGTAAAAGTTCTTGACTTATTCTATTTGTACAATGAGCCGGAGTTTCATCAAATTCATCATCAGGGATGTTGGTACCAAACGATGTTATTAACTGTCTAAAAAATCTGTAACTACTGTTCGTAAAATATCCAGTTGAGAAATCCGAATGCATCTGTACAGGAAACGTCACCATGGTCGACAAGACCCAGATGAAATGAGCTTTTAATTGACTATAAATGTAATATTTTGGTTTTTTTCTTATAACTCGAGAACGAGTGGAAATATTTATATTATAGTTTGATACTTTTGGATGGCAAATTAATAGCTCTTTTACCTGCCAATATTTCTACTAGAATTAATTGCTAAAATTAGCCGTACTAGAACATATATTTACCACTCTCACGTGCCTTCACACAACTCACTCACAGAACTCATTGCAATTATCAATCATAATACGCGGGTTGCAGAACAGTAAACCCAGCAAGAGAAGTGACATTATCGATTTTATTAAACTGAAGAAAGATAATTGGCAAAAAAAACAGCTCCCCATTCATTTTGTTGTCGAGTCTCACGAAAGAAAATTAAGTTGATGTAATGTATTTGGATTTTACTCCATCTAATTCAATCCAATTCATCCAATATCTTGATTTAAGATCTAATCGGTGCATTTTATTACGTCCGATATTTATATCCGATTATCTCCTATTTGCAGGCAACGACTTGAAGTGTAAGGTTTGCTCATGCACGAGAAATCTTCAAATTTCCCTATTTTTTACAATGTGAATAATACTACTTTTTCCACACGTAGCTACATATATTAGAGATTTGGGAATCACGAAGGAATTGCTCAACATTTTCTAGTGTTGCTGTTCTATAGACGGTATGTTATTCATTGGTTAGGTCTATTCAGTAAGTCAAGCAGTAATTGTTGTATTTTGTATATTGTCCTGGGAATTGTTTTATTTTATATATTGTCCTGCAATTGTTGCAATTATTATTATTATTATTATTATTATTATTATAATTATTATTATTATTATTAATTCTATGGTACTGTAAAGCAACAAATGTTTTCTCATTCACACAATTTTGATGTTCGGCATCCAAATTTAGTTGCCAACTAGAGAGTCTAGCAAACGAAAATCTCTCATAACTTGAATTTAAGTGTTTCATAGCCCCTAAAAATGTTGGTGGCAAAGGTTTTCTGTGCCATTCAACCTACTCAGTTTTCCGTTTGTTTTTCCATGTTCCTCAGAGACGCGCGGCGATTTTCCGATACGGATCCCACGTACTCCCGCTTTGCCAAACATCCCCCCAGTGTCAACATCAACTCTCGTCTACCAATTTTCTACCTTGCGAGGTCCTATAACTTTTATGTTTACCCCGTATAGTCGAAATAATTGGGGACTCCGGAGACCCGCCCGATTCTTCCGGGGGTCAATTCTAAAATCCCCCCTTCAATATACGGGGTGTTTTTTAGCGTGGTCGAGCAACGTCTTGGATTTAATCAGTGCGGCCGTGTCGGGGCTGAGAATCCGCCCCGGGTCCCCGCCGCCTCCCCCGCGAGTCGAACTTCTAATTTGCAAGGGTGCGTTTTCATGGCGAACGTCTTCAACTGTCTGGAGACTCGTTCCGCGGGCCCAAACTTTGCAAAACGGCACTTTTGAACGTCGACGGGATCATCACTAAGATTATTGCCGCGTGGATTTTTGGAATGAGCTGGCGCGCGCGTGTGTGTGTGCGTGAAAACGCTGAGGTGATCGAGAGACAGGGACGGCGACCGGAGTGGAGTTGTACGAATCGTAGAATACTGAGTCCTAGTTTTACGATACAAGAAAACTTGTAGGATGGACCGAAATACGATAAAAAACTCTCTATTTCAAATATTGCACGAAGGAAAGGTAGCAAAGTTGAATGTCCCAAAAAAAGTCGAAGACTAGCATAACTTCTTGATGATTTCACCTAGAAAGAACTGTTATCAGCTTGAAATCGAGCTACCTCAAGCAGGTACGGTTTTATGAAGATTTTTAAAAATCACACTAATATTAATTAAAATAACAGTTTAATCAAAGAAAATTTCCCTACTTTTAGAATACAACAGTCCGCTTTACAACAGGCGGGTCTTACATTCATTCCGAAGTCAAAACTAAAAATTTTTGTAAAAACGGTATGTCGTTTGGATTTATTGAATACTGTTGACGAGTTTCCCTTTTGCATGAGATTTTTTTCATCCATAAACTATAAACTATAGAAAACAATTGCCACAAAAAAAAATATCCGAGCAGTTCGGAGATTGGAGGTCTGAATAACGTGTTAAAATTCCAAAACAAGAATATAGCGGAGAAAAATCTAAAAATTAACAAAATTTTATTGCTATAATCGAAACGCGTTAGCTCTGTTTCAATTCTTACTTTATATGTGTTAAAATTAATTAAAGCAAAATATTAGCATCATTTTATGTTTCTCATTGCGAAAGGTATTTCATTTTTAACATTATTTTATCTACTGATTTATTTTTATTAAAATTTTAAAACGACCAGGCACGCCGCTGCCGTTTGTGCGTAAATCCTAAATATCTCGGAAAGGTGGCGGTAAGATTTGGCCCCCCGGTTTTAAAGCCCGCCGCCATCTAAGAACGCGCGTTCTGTCTTGAGTGGGAACTTCGCGCCCATCCTTAACTACCTCCGTTATTATTAATACTACTATCTTCAGCATTATTAAGAGGCATGGGGTGAGGTGGCGGAGGTGTTTTCGACTTCTTTGCGGGAGTTTGCGGAGCTCCTTTACCACGGCCTTAGGTGAAAGAGGATACAACGCGTGGCGACCGGTTTCATTTTTGATTTCACGCCGTTTGATGCAGCTGTGGCTGCTTTACGACGTCGTCCGCGTGGTCTATCCAATTACGCAGAAGGTTGGGGAACACTCGCGTTGAAACGCCGCCATTAATCAGCTCCTTAACATCATATACAAACTGGGAAACGATATCCATCAGAAGCCTGATAACGCCTGTTAACTTCTCCAATGCTTGTTTTTGAGTAAGTAATACTTGGTTGACCTGACGTTCAGTGTAGGGAAACAGCATTATCTGTATTATTTTTAGCCGCTAACGCCTCTCTCTCTCTCTTTGAATAGAAGTCTTTTTTGCTATTCTATAGTCATGAACACCATATATCAATGATATTTGGAAAATAACGATCATCATTTTTTAAAGATATTCTCGTACAGAAAAGGTTTTTCTCAAGATTATTACAGAATCAGCCATCACATAATGGGGAAGTGAATCCCGGCAGTGCTGGAGGGGCAAGATAGGATAAAGACAGATTGAGAAATTCTTCAGACCTATAGGTCAAATTTACAGAAGAAATGCCTATAGAATAATGGTTGGCATCTAATTCCAATGGGAGTAGAAGAAAGCAGTGAATGCGGTGCAGTGCCAAGAGGAGGACGAGACAGTCATATTATGAAGGCCTGTCGAGAGTGCGTTTACATCTGCTGAGCATAACAAAACCAGAGGCAATGAACTATACTGTCGAAGTTGTGGAGTCTGGCCAAAAGGGACGAACTATAGCTATAGATCCTCTGGGTCGCAGTGAAAGGCAGGCACATTGCTGTCTCTGACAATTTGAATCAAATCTACATTAAGAGAAAATCGGTTGAAATCGATCCAAACAGATTGTGTGATTTATGTGACCAAGGGGATACCCTAAGGCTCACTGTCTTCTTAGCACACGTCTCTGACTTTTGTTCGGCCATGTATATTAGATTAGGATTATTACGCAATGACTTTTCTTGCGTGATTCAACTAGCATTTATCAGTCGGCAGTTGAAAAACTTAAGAAACTTAGGAAATAAATAAAGCGTTATTTTTGCTCAAGTTAAGTCGGCACTCAATGTGAACTGCATGCGACCTCTTTTTACAGTCAGGTGCACTGACGTCCAAATATATATCAAATTATATTTTGATCTAGAAGGAGGCGTGTACTTCAGACGAAATATTAACAGGACAATGTTTCTAGATGCAGGAGGGGGGTTATGTAAACGAAGGTGAGCTGTGTGAGTGTGTTGAGGGGGCGTAATAGTAACCGGACCTCTATTTACCGACACCCAAGAATTCCGTCGGCATCAAACGACACCGCCGTCCCCCTCCCCGACGCGTTGCGTTCTTTCCTCAGGCAGCCGAATTTAATCAAGCAAGCCGCACGACATTCACCGACCATCTCCGAAATAATAAACGGACTTCTCCCGGGGAACGCAAAGGGTTACTTTAAGACGTTCCCCAACGCGGCGGCGGAGGGTGTTATTTACGGGCTCATCAGTTTACAATGACCCCCCGGGCGTGTGGGGGTTCGGGGGACCGGACGATTTACGCCAATGCGAAATCCAACGCGGCCAAGATGAACGTTACAAGTCGGCGGGCGTTTGTAAGGAAATGCGGTTTAAAAGGACCGTAAGCGGGGGGCGGCGGCGGCGGTTTCGGGACGTATGGTTTCTGGTCGGTGCGGCGAGAAGGGCGTTCGATTCTATGGGGAAGCGTTACGGCGATCTTCGACCCTTCTGTATCTTTTTTTTTTTAATACTTACACATGACTTTTGACACATTTAGAGTTATTGATCATTTTAATTTTCTCTAAAATTCGATCGAAAGAATAATTCAAACGGTTCTTAAATTTAAAAGCAACCCCTTCGGGTATTCACACGGAACTAGCTTCTTATGACATTCTCCTAAAAGTCCCGAACTGCTTGAACCAGTTGATTGCTGGAAAACCATGTGGCGAGTTCTCCACAGTCCCTCAATGGCACGTCAGTACTGAAGAATATATTTCTTGAACTTATTACACGAAAAACCTTCACGTGTCTTAAACTTCCTAAATTTTGAGATCTGAAAAACAACCAATCTGGATATTTTGGGCACCAAGAGGCATTTTCAGGTGTACGTTATTATTAAATTCTACCAGTGCTTAAAATAATTAAATTCACATTGCTACATTTCCCAGCACTACGAGTAAGTTTGAAAATGATCATTTTTGTCTTGCGTGAATGTCAATTAACAACGTTCTTCTTCTTTTTGTGTCTTCTACATAGTTCTTCGATTTGTAAACAACAACAGTTGTTTTGAAGACTATATATTTTATTCGCGGTAGATGAAGGTACGTTATGCGAATACAGATAAGTATTTATTAGAATTTTACAATTAAACATTTTTTTTTAACACTTTAAAATGTGGAGACTGTGGAATGAAGCAGATATTCCCCTGTTAGAAGAAGACATAGAAAACAAAGCAGAATTTGAAGACGAAATGGAGATGCTGGTCCAACCTTATGACAATTTAGAAGACGAACAACCTCAGCAAAGAAAAATACGGTTCCATTTGTCTTCGGATGCTAGACAAATGGTTTTGAATATTTAAAATTTTATAAGAAATTCAGAAGGGGAAGTGGGAGCAGCAATAGAAATAAGTGACATAGAACGGAATAAATTGTTACTTTGTATTAATTTTTTTATGTACATGTTTCAAGAATTGCCAGGCGAAAAAGATTTAAAACATACTCATATCCCGCTTGTTAGTGTAGTTAGATAAATTCCTAGAACGGTCCTGGAATTCTTACGTCTAAGGGTCTGCTCTGCAGGGTGTTCTATAGAGTTGAACTTAGGTGTCTTTTATTTTGTTACAATTGTTTCGCAACACCGTGTCTTTATCAAACGTAATATTTACAAACTGCCTGCTACTATATATACCGAAAAATGACCATAAAACCTTAATTAGTGTTGTTGTGAGAATTTAAGGTCAACAAAGGAGAGGTATTTACATCTAATTCATCGTTAAGCAATACATTTGAACGTCTCATTTTGTTAATCTCCATGGCTTCCAATAAATTTAATTTTCTACTTTATATCAAAATATCAAAATTGTCGTCAAAAATGTGCTTTTCTTTGTTTAAGTGTGTAGTATAGTTAGAATGTAGACTATTGTTTTTTAAATGCTCTTTTATGTTCGTTAATTATTTAATTAATGCGGTTTTGGAGTAATAAACAGTAGGCAAAGCTAAGCACGGGATCGGTTGTAAAAGCACTACATTTCTGGTTCAAGTATACCATCAACAACTTTTTTTCTCTTATGGCGGCTATATTGGATTTGTAAACCTAAAAGCTCTCCGATGTGTTCTGATCTCCTTGTTGATAAATTCTCATGTCATGGAACAAACAGTTTTTAGTGATCTGTTAAACGTTAAACGTTACTTTAGTCTCGGATTTGATTTGACACGAGCGGAGCGCAGCCAAGAAGTGTATAATAAGTGACGGATTGTAGAAGCTGCTGCGTGTTGCGTGTTGCATACTATACTTTTTTTTCTACGACCAAATTTTGACGTTTGAGTGACGTGGCGACGTGGCCATCACAACTGATAAAAGTCAAAATCATCCGTTTGCTCCCGAATCCTGGTCAATTCGGTTTTTCGAATACCTGCTGCATTTGGTTTCTCATGCCAAAGTGCCTTCAAAGAAATTAATATACAAAACACTTGGAAAGTTCCTTCTTGACGTCTATCGCTGCTCTAGGCGAGTACGGCAAGCGGCGGCGGCGGCGGCGTCGGCCTAATCAAGCCCTGGCCGCAGCTCAAATCCGCGCCAACAATAAAACCCGTTTGGGGGGCGCGGGTCCGCCCGATACGTGGCGTATCAGCCGTGGGAGGGGGGGGGGGCCTATCCCGGCATGCACTCATAAACAAGCAAACTTTCTAAGAATCCCTTATTCTTGTTAATCCTCGAGGGACTTCTAAATTAACAGTACATCGTTCATTAGAACGTGTGTTCGGAGCCCGGGCGGTAAGGGCGCCGCTTTCGACGCCGCAACGACCCCCCCCCCCCGAACCCCCCCCCCCCCCATTCACCACCTCCGCTCCCGAACCCGTTTCTTACTTAAGGGACGCTTACGTGCGTCTTTAATTATGGCAACCGCTCGGGATTTAAGGGATGATGTACCTTTTCGGCGTTTTCTTGCGAGACCCGGGGGGCCGTGGAAGCGGTGGCTTCGCGAGGACACCAGCTTGTATGGCCTGCTCCAAATTTTTGCGTGAAAATTATGACTTGTACAGTTGTTTATTTTTGAGAAATTTCTAAAAAAAAAACAAATTTATTGTTTCAAAAATATTGAAAATTGGGCAATATTTCAAAAAAAAAAAAGAAAAAAAACTGACTACGTGCCACTGGAATCTACATAACATCATTAGCTCTACCGAGATTCGTATTTGCCTATTATGAGTAGTGAGTTTTCAATATAGTACTATAGTATAGACATTTATTTATTTATTAAAACAATTATGCTGCAACCAGCATGTAAAAAAGGCCATAAAGTTAGCAATGAAAAGCAATTAATTTCTAACAAAACTATTATAAGCATAGTATATTACTTATAAAAAAGATCAATCAAGGCTAAATGTTTCTTATACTAACCAAGAATAACAAAATAACACCTCTTAATCGGGTGTCATTTAGGAGGTAATGGATTATTGGTTTTAAATTACTTTTAGGAATGTGGTTCAAATAATTCACAAAATTGTTAAAATTATAGAATTATAGAAATATAGAATTATAAAAGATAGAAAGATTCAAGGATCAATCAATTTGGCATTCTGGATCCATCGAGTACTACACATCAATAAAAATGGGCTTACGGTATTTGGTACTAGCAATACGTAATTGAAAAATAAACTTTACTATTTTATTAATATCCGAGATACTCGGCAACTGCTACCAAAACACATTGCTAACTTAGCTGCACGTTTTTGTTCTACGCTTTAAAGTTGGGTATTTTGCTATCGTTACATTCATTACAATGTACAGTAATTAATAGTATTATCAGCATAAAAGCATATTCTGCAACAAGTTTGATAAACGCCACTTTAGTTACCAGTTTAGTTTAGCACGAGCGGAATGACTTTGCGCCATTTTCTTCCTAAGTAACTATTTCCGCACATTCAACATTAACGGCATCTTAGTATATTTTGCGAAGATATTGCAGTAAAAAAATCATAAACAAGTACTGTAGAATTGACAGCGGTCATGTGGGTCACTAAACGCTGTTAGTGCTTATTGGTTGGTGTCAAATGAGAGGTGTTATTGGTTGAAAAAGAGATTTCAACATTCTTTTTAAGTCACTTCAAAAATTTCTTTATTATTAGCACATGCAGGGTTTTTATTTATTTAATAGCTATATTTTTCCTCTACATGTCCTATCAACTGTGTTGTGTGCCATTTGGGGTGCGACGAGGTTTGATTGCAACCCGATCAATTTCGGTTAAGTTGATTTAAAGAAGATGAATAAAAAATTACGTCGACGCGCGAGACAAAGACGCGCCGAGGTTTTAAATTAGGGCGTCTTTTCGGAGGTAGATGCGGGGGCGGCGAAAGCCGATACCGAATCGGTGTCGAAAGCTCAATCTTTAAGTGATGTTTGCCCCGAAAATCGCGGCAAATTTTAAAGGGAACAGGTTTAAAGAGAAAGGGATTGAATAGACCTTGGCGAAGGGTAAAAAAATACCTTTACCCCTATTTCTTGTGAACGTTTACATCAGAAAGCTAAGATTTTGCAGTTATTTATTTCTCGATAGTGCAGTCAAGTCTTTTTCTATAGCAGAACAATTAAATCACTTTCTATTAACAGTGCTTTTTCTACACCCTTCTGTAAATTCTTGTCTCACGGATCCGAGCCACCTCGGACATTTCCGGGATGTTTCTGCACGGATTTGGAAGCAATTGGATTTTTTTCGGAGATTTAACTGGATAGCTTCATTTTTAGCGTTTTTCAATTCTGACGGTCGTGAATGTGAATGTCACCTCCTGGTTTTGGCAGAAATGCTAATTAAAGTAACATTCTTCCCGCCGATACTTAAAATAGTCATGTGCTAGTGAACTTCAGTTATATTCACTAAATTTATTATTTACATTATTTTGAGAGAAAGTTTTTCGAGTCTGGGACACTCCCAGCTTAGTGTAACACCGATTTATAAAAAAAGATGACGGATGTTTCAAATTATCAGTTGTTACCCTTCCTGATCGACTGCCTATTCCTGGCAAATCAGTTCAGCAAATACGCTAACATGTTTAAATCACTGGACATTATATCTAAGCAAGAGGTATTTTAGAGTTGGAATTGGTTACGCCTTTTCACTACCATAAAACGTGCTTAGTGGTTCTCCAACTTGCTCTCTAGTATAAACTATTGCGTGAGTGCCTATACTAATGATACTAAATTATTTCAAAATTTGATGAATGAATGATGAACATTTAAGATAAGACATTCGAACACTGGAACAGTTTACCCGACGTGTGTACTAAATACCATATGACATTCTCATGCCACTGTCAATACCTTTTGTTATAATGTTACTGTACTGTAAACTTTTTTCTGTGAAACACAAAAATCACTTGTTACATTTTAAACTCGCGGTTTTATTTGGCCCTGGCTGATGCGTGTCGAACAGTACTAAAGGGTTGTGGCTTGCTAGCCGTTTTAAGGCATAGGCAGCGGTGCCAGCTTTATAGTATATATAAGTTCTACATTATTGCCACGGCGATAATAATAAAACCCATTTGGTTTCTAAGTCCTTAACAGTCCTTGTCAATATCGATTAAATACTAGTCAAGATGGGCATCTTTGGCCTTTATTGTAACGAAACAACAACAAACTAGATTATTTCAGCTCTTTCTGGGTCAAATAGCTGCATATTTCGAGTCCTATTGTACCGAAATCTACCTTAAAAAAGCAGATAGGATCTTAAAACCCTTCTTCCTGGGACAAATGATTCTACTCTCTTTTTTATTTCGGGTTATAGCCAAAACCAGCATTTCACACACTTTCTTGAATGAATAGTAGGTTTTTCTTCTTCATTTCAAACAGATTCCATTCAAACTCGGCTCTTCCGACACATAAAATTGCCGATCGGTATCTTGGGCCTTTATTGTAATGAAAACAACAACAAACCAGAGGAACATAAAGAGACGCGAAATTCAATTGAAAATGGACGACTGCGACAAAAATCGAAAATGGGTGCGATATAATAGTTTCAAGAGAAATGGTTAGTACGAATAGATGGTCAGGGGGTGTTAAATGATAACCAATATCCTCAAGACGAGTGTGCACATCATGTTTAACACCATCATTAACTGGATCTGGGTTTGTAGGTAGACGACGAGCAGACTCGCGCAGTCTCCTGACCCGCTGACATAACAATAAATAGAATAAGCTATTATCTTGGTTCGGGTTTAAAGGCCGTCGTCGATTGGAATTACTTCCTAACGTTTCGCTAGCACGAGTGGCGAGCTTCTTCAGAGGTCCTTCCATCTCCGATGTTGGACGTAGACTGACGATTTCTCCTGCGCAGGTTGTATTTATGCCGATTGGTGGTGGGCGGGGCTTGTTCCGCTTCGGTTGGTCTCGGGATATCGATCGGTACTGCTCGGGCGTTCCTACATAGGAGATGGAAGGACCTCTGAAGAAGCTCGCCACTCATGCTAGCGAAACGTTAGGAAGTAATTCCAATCGACGACGGCCTTTAAACCCGAACCAAGATAATAGCTTATCAACGGGCCGCGAAAGCCTTAACCAATTTAATAAATAGAATAGTTCGAAAAATGTCCAAAAAAATAAAATAAAATTGAACACAATATTTTTTTGAAAACAGGTGGAGATCATCCCGAACCCGCTCTCCGAAACTTGTAATCCACCTACGACGACGCCCGGATAGGACAAAAGTTATAAATAATATAAATAAAACGGCAATTTTCTCGCCACGGGACCCGCAACTTTTGTCCAACCCCCCGGGGAGCGAAAACTCGACGGTAATCGATCGTTGTCCTCTCTTGCTCCATAAATAAACATCATAACCAGTCGTAATCGGCAAAGTTGGGCGAAACTTTTCGTTCGACCATCTTTTCGCCGTATTAATTACGATCGTTTCCGATGTCCCGCGATTATGGTGGCCGGGCCAAAAAACAACTCGCCGTGACGACGTTATGATTAAGTCTCGTGGGTTCCAGATAAAAGATCCGGAGTTTTGGCGGGTTAGGGGGGGGGGGATTACGTCTCGATGAAATATCGATGAAGTTGCTACTCTTTGCAAGAGGGAAGTATTAAAACCGAAATACGGGGTGTCCGATTTTAGGTTATAGAAAACAAATTACAATATGTATAATTGCAAGAAAGGAAGTTCCGTGGAACACCTTTTCTGTAGCTTTATACCTATGGTATGAGGAACATCACAGTGGGGCCACCAGCAAAGTTTCGTAAACCACAAGAAGGCAATAATATTTCTAAAATTTTAGGGTGGTATTTTCGCTTCCATTTTAAAAAGGAAACTTCATATGAACATATGTCCTAAACATCTTAACTTTTGAGATACAGGGTGGTAAAGTTTTCAAAAATAAAATATATTTCTGAAATCAATGTAATACCATTTTAGATTTTTTAATAAAAATTGGCACACACGTACTATTTTTTTAAATACGGTGGCGGGCGTATGTAATTTCAACTACCCGCTTTGGCAGACATTGATGGAATGCCACTGATTTCTCTTCAAATAAAAATTATTCTTACAATTCTCCAATCATTTCTAAAGAGATTTAATTTTTGGATTTTTTTTAATCCGATTTACGGCTTCCGCTTAAAAAAATAAAAATCTATTCTCTGCATGGTAATAACAATATCGTTAATTTGACAGCATGCAGAGAAATTACTTTTTATATTTAAATATGTGGGCCTAGGGAACCATGGTTACTTCTACACGAAAGTGAGCAGGCGCGCCGTCATGCATGAACCACATTATGTTCTTAATTAAGTATGGTACTTCTAGCAATATTAGCAAATTATCTTCTAAAAACCGGCAATAATTATGGCTATTTAACCTTTCTGGCTCCCGGCGCACTGTCATCATCCAAACCATACATATTTTTTAGATTATTATTCTCGGATATTTTAAATATCAAATTAATAAGAAGGGAAGAACTGCATTTAAAAACTGATGTCAAACAACTATCATACAACAACAGAATTAATAATTATGACAGCCCCAGCACACTACAATGATAAGAAATAATTGCTTCGATTTTTGGAAGTACTTTAATAAAACAGATAGACCACGCAGAGAAGAGGTTCTTATTTTTTAAATCCAAAAAAAAGTACATCGGATTAAAAAATCAAGAAATTAAATTTCTTTAAAAATGATTGCAGATTGTGATTATAATTTTTATTTTAAGAGAAATCAGTGGCGCACCATCAATGTCTGCCAAAGTAGTATATTTAAAAAAAAATGGTGTAAACTTTGCCTCTTGATAAATAGTGCCAAATTTTATTAAAATATATTTTTATATTTTTTGGGCATATGTTCAAATGAAATTTTCTCTTTAAAATGGACCCAAAAATCGCGCTCTTAATTATTGACATTCAATTAGAAAACACCCTGAATAACAGTTTTCTTAAAACAAATTGTTGATTGGCATTCTCATTATAATCGTAATAATAATATAAACAAATTGTTCAATGCAATTTTTTTAAATAATATGTATGAGACAACAATTACATCGAATATGCGGAATAGCTAGACTTGCCATATATAAGAATTCACTTTTTTTTTTAATTATTGTGATATTCTTGATGAACCTGCAGTTTTAAACTTAGATTTTTCCAGACTATACCATGGTTGTTAAAAATGAAACTAAGTATTTTTTTAATAAACGTATTTATACTATATAATGATATTTCGTGTTTTTGACTGCATTTACATTTTCCATTGAAATTTTTGCGGTAAAAATGGGAGTTAATTTTGTTTGACAAATTTCTTTCATTTTGCAGTATTTTTATTAAAATTACTTGTTGAAAAAGGGGGGCTCTAGGAACGATGATAATTAATTACATTTTATTAATTTTTCTTTATTCATTCATTCCATTGTTCTCATTTCGGCGCTCTGGAAAAAACAACGATGAAATAGGACAGTAGCGCGTTGCTTAAAATCAAAAGTAACGTACGTCTCTCTTATAAGGTTTCTCGTACATCAAAAATCCGCGTCACGTCACGGCGGCTGTGGCTTCGGTAAAACAAAAGCGCGTCGCGCTTCCTAATCCAATCGACTGATTGGGTGCGACATCTGGTCGGGCGTGCCGTGCATGTCGAAACAAAACACTCTCGTTTTCGACGCTGATGACACCCGATACGGTGACAGATGTATCGATATCTCCTCCGGCGATCCCGCTGGGGTGTTTTACCTGGTCTGAATTGGAATTAGGGCTCGCGCAGCGCAATGGCAACGCCGTAAATGGATGTTGTGTGTCTTACCAGCGACGTAGACAGTGAATGCATAGGGAAGGTGGATTTTTAGAAAGAACTTGCCAAACTATGTAAGAAAGGGTTACAGGTTAATGTAGCCAAAGCAAAAAATGAAAAATGAAAGGAGCAATGAAAAAGCAAAGAAAATAATGAAAAGTGTAGATCTATGGAGCAGAGATATGGAAGTGGAAGGGCAAGAAGAAATAGAAAAGGTGATCGAAAAAGTGGGAATTAGCAGCTGGAACAGAAACTTCAAATTTCAATCCCACAAGTTAAAAATGAATGATGGTATCAAAAACCACAAACCGAAACCTGGAGGGAGATGACAAGAAAAGGAAGAGTACTATGAAAGAAACGGTTATTAGGTGGAACGATTGAAAGGCCAAAGGATTTTAACGAAATTATGTATTTTCACATGACAATTGTTTCGACAACACCGTGTCTTTATCAAATGTAAGACATGGTGTTGTCGAAACATTTGTCATGTGAAAATATACAATTTCGTGAAAATCTGAACTTTTAGTTCCTATTTATTTTGTTAAATGGATTTTCATAAAGTAAAAGCTACCTCAGTTCAAGGTATATATATATATATATATATATATATATATATATATATATATATATATATATATATATATATATATATATATATATGAAAAATTTTCAGCACATTTTAAAATATATGGAAAAGGTTTTAAGGCAAGTAGAATCCTAATTCTTTTATTTATTTTTATTTGAACGAACAGAAAAAAGTGGTTCCTGAGGGTTTTTGTATTGTTATTATAGTTCCTTTCTAGTGTATTAGGCCTAGAGTTAATTAGAGTTAATTAGAATTGCTTATTTGTCCTTTGTCCAAAAATAGCAAGTCAAGCAATGCAACTAAATAAAAGAAGTGAAGCTCAGCTTTTTGGATGATGATAACACTTTTTTATTCATTAATATTATTATTCTTGTGGATTTAAGATAATCACAGATCAAAGGAAAGGGCAATGTATTTTTAAGTTTTACAGTGTTTGTCAAAGAGCCCTTTTCCAATATAATTCCGACCACCATTTTCTGTAATATCTGGTGCTTTAAACGAATTTTTCCAATAACTGAAAAGCTAATAGTAATTGGCAACGCCAGTAGAAAAAAAGATACATCCATATATGTTGTATTTCTCTTTATTAGTAATTTTAGTGCCATATTCAACCTATATAGAACCATTGGCGTGCGACGAAATTGATACCCCGTCCATTTGTCAGGATCGGATTAGCGACGCGAGTCCCAAAGCCGATTAAATCATCGAAAATTTCCATTCGACGCGATTTTTTCGTTTCGATATCGACGCCCCCCCGACGCCCCCTTAATAAAAACAAATAACCGACGTGTCACCGCGACGTTTTAGATTAATGTTCGGTTCGACGGATCGCGGGCAGAGCCCCCGGTATTTATTTTCATTTGGCCGCTAATGGCCGGCCCATTAGGGCGCGCCCACGCAAATGTTATTAATTGTTGATTGCAATTATTGCGTGGGGACGTCCGTCGTAAGGGCGATACCGAAGTGGATAACACGTCGCGACGCGTCGCGTTTTTTTTACCCAATCCTAAACGGGTGAATCATATTGGATGATTAAGGGAGGTGGGGGGCTGGAAACGCACAGACTTGCCATTAATACAAATGATTCTATATTGTATAGGGTCATCCACGTTATTTTCTTCCCCCACCTTCTCTCCGCAAGCCGGTTGTGAAAAGGTCCATTTTTGATAAATAGGTATGGTTTGTTTCCAATGATAGGAATAACAATAAAAACACCCGAGCAGTCGGTATCAAGAGCACCTATCTCAAAGAGCACCTATCTCATATTATGTTCATTTAGAGTATAATAAAATCACATTAATATCAGTAGAAAATATAAGTTATCAGCAATTACCTAAATAAGTACGTTTTTATTCAAAATTTAGTTTTGTTTCACTTTCAGCATCGTCATTAAGATTAATTAAAATGGGCGCAAATGTACAATTTTTAAAATGTGCTTTACTGCATTTTTTTCGACCTCTCAACAGGTATATTATTAATTACATTTTTAATTAAACTCGGACTTAAAATGAGGGTAATATTTTCTGCTCTGACATTGGTTGGATAAAATCCCCACAAAACTTCTATGAAGTTGAATATGAATAAGACGTAAAATAGTATGCTTCATCTGTTCATCTAAACTATCACATATATATATTGTTTTTTAATAGCATATCCATTCAATACTTCCTTTCGTGTAACTGGATTAAAAATACATCAGTTTTTAACTCTGTACTCTAAAACCCTCAATTATGTCCGATTGGGAGTCTGGAAAGCGTTACTTGAAGATTTCACAACTAAAGTAACAACGGCAATTGTTTTAATTTTCTTTTGAAGGTTGATTTTACATTCTCTCTGAAATATTCTCCCATACCAGTTTAATCAAAGATAGTCTCCAACTTTTTTTGTTTGGGAAAACCATATTCGTACTTGGCGAAGTTTTTTGAAAAATGATTCTCTATCGAATTTGTAGCCGCACTTTCTATAATATAACGTTTTTGCTAGATGTGTATTTAAAATTGACCTCTGATTTCTCAACATTGGATTAGGTTAGCCACAAGTAGGGAACAGTGATCTTTCATGAATTCATGTGTAGCAAATTCTGTTCAAATCACATACGAAGTGGGGTTAATTCTGTCAGCAATCTTGTCACTGAGTTTTAATGTTACAACTTGATGATACTTTGATTTTCTAGTAATTTCAACAGATCGTTTTGTGTGTTTAATTGCGGTGGAGTTTGCTGAAATTCATACTTAAACTTAAATACTTAAATAAACCAATTGATTGCATCAGCTAGTTAAATGCCTTCGATGTCAAGAAATTATTTTTCATTTTTCAAAGACTTTCTCTAACCACGATAAACAAGAATATTGAAAAGTTTTGAAAAAATTGACTTTCTCCAAGCGTTACTCCCAAGAGTCTTACATTCTTGCCCTCCAATAGATTATTATTAGTTGAGAAAACGAGACGTTGTGTCTTATATGTGTTTGTGTTTAGTTTAAGGTTATTGTTGGTAAACGAGAGTTCCGACATCCGCTCAACATTATCAACATTGTGCATAAGTTCCTTGGAGTCATTGCCATAAGTCATAAACAGAAAATGCTACGTCATTGATGTAAATGACCAGTTAAATATGACCGGATAAGTTCCTGAGGATGACCACGGACAAAATATCTGCCTAGCCTCTCCAGAAGCAGGATAACATTTGAATTGGCTGCAACTTTTTTGTTTTTAAAGATATTAATGTAAACAAAAAAAAGTAGGGTTAGCGGCCATTTTTTTTCCAAGTGACGTATAAAACAAAACACTAACAATTTTCTGACATATAAGTCTGCATCACATTTTTAGGCTGGCAAAGAAATTTGCAGAAAACGGCAATGTATAAAATGCTAAAAAGGTATGCCAGAATCCTACTGTTTTAAATAAAGAAAATAAGGCAAACATATTAGGATTTTATGAAGCACATCCAGATCCCTTCTATTACTAGAATATATGAAGAGGCAGGTATTTCTCGGGGATCAATCCACTCACTAACTAACTAATAAACTAACCAAAACTAAATGTCTAAGGGTGCAGTTTTGTTTGGATTTTTTAAATACACCTAATGAGAATAATAATTTTTTGAAAATCATTTTTTGTACTGATGAAAGTTCTTTCCCTACAAGAAAGGGTTGTAATAGACAAAATACACGATATTGAATTAAATAATCCTAGACAAGTACACGAAATACAACCCCAAGGGGTAGATGGGCATATTTTGGTTCCGATATTTATAGATCAAAAGTTAACTGGAGATCATTATTTGCAACTCTTAGAGCACCAAATAGAACAATATATAGAAGATTTCCCCTAAATATATTAGCGCTGATTATATGGCAGCAAGTTAAAAATTTTCTTAACATGGAATACTGGACTCAACTGAATTTTTTCTTTCGGGGACACATAAAAAATTACTTGCACAGAATTCCTTGGAACAATGTCGTGGATCTTCGGCAAAGGATTTCAGATGCAATCAATCAATTTAGCGACAGTCTGGAAACGTTATTAAATGCAAGACCTCATCAATTAGGGTGTATGAGAAATGTGTTCAGGAAAATGGTGGTCACATACAGCAGTATTTAGAATACAATATTCTAAAACACTATATAATATACATTGTGTTCCATTTACAAAAATTGACGTAGGCTTGTGTCAGAAAATTGATAATGTTTTGTTTTATATGTCAGTTGGAAATAAACTCGGCAACTAACCCAACATTTTGTTTTTTTGCTTACCTTGATATCTCGAAAAACAAAAAAGCAACAGTTAATTAAAACGTAATCAAGATTATTTACATGTACATGAAAATATTTCTTTTTTCAACATCACCGCCCGAATAATTCGGTCAATGATATCCAAAAAATCCTACAACGACCTGTATATCTTAGGAGCCGCGTACTATGCGACTAACCATAAGTCAAGATCCGTTTTGAAAGGGAACGTTTTTTCTCAAATTATTGAATATATAGAAGCCGAATTTATCAGGAGCAAATTCGACCCGCGCCGGAAACCGGAACAATACCGGCTGTCGGACGATAATACCGGATGGATCTTTCGGACATGGGGTGGGGGAGGATGCAAAAATAGCAAAAGAGAGTCGGCGGCGGCGGCACATATACGTGTTCGTCGGACCGGGTTCTAACTCGTTTAAAACTAGGATCGCCTGAAATCCGAACAATAAAGAACGCCGGAGGAAAGTTTGACGGGATATTTAAAATTCCGACCCGCGCGCGCGTGTGTGTGTGTGTTTATAAACGGGAAAATGACAGCGATGCGCCCGTTAAACGTATACCGTCAAATGTCGGATTTCGCAGAAACGACAGACGTTTCGCCAAAGAAAACAAATCGCGGCGGATTGTAATCCCCTCCTTCCGAGTGAGCCCTCTGGCTCGTAGGTTGTTATCAGATACAAGTTTTCCCCAAAAATTGTGCATGAACAAAAAAATACTCCAGGAGTGGCAACGTTTTGTACACTGTTTATCACCAGGATATCCTTAAGTATCCCGAGACGCCAGAGATAATTTTTTTCGTTAAGGGACAACAAGCTCAAAAGGTCGAAGGACAAATTTGTACATTGCACATATTTTTCCTGATACCTTGAACGCGAGACATATAGAACCCTCACGACACCACGATATCAACCATAAATGAAAGGCAGTTGAACACATTTTATTTTTTGGAGATATCCACGGTCTTTCAAGAAATGTCCTAGGATATCGGCTTAGTTGAAAAGAAACATGTGACAAACTTTGTACACTAGATCCCCAATTCGAAAGAAGTTGAGCAATTTTCTTGTACTCACGTTTATCTTCTTTTTTTTAGTACACCGTATATCTTTCTTCGGTTGCACTCATTGGAGACGTCTTGTCATGTTCCACAATAACTTCAAAATATTATGGAGTATTCCAAGACATCTTATTGGTCACTGATTTGGAGGGACTAACCAAAGCGCGAGTTTCTGCGTGCTCCAAATAACATATTAACGGCTCAATTCAAACGAAGGTTTTTGAAACTATAGCAATCATGAAGTACAATGTAAATAAATTAATTTTGCATTTATTACTTGCAATCAGATTTTATACCCCAAAGTATATGTAAGGTGTTTTTTTAGTGTTTTTTGTTGTAAAGATGGAAAACGTTCAAACAAATACTACTACTACTACTGATATTATTAAAAAGTGCCAGTCGTAATACAGGTAACCGAAATTTTCACTTTAATTCTTGCCACGTTTGTTTTGAAATTACGAACGATTTAGCCGGAAGAACCCTTACATTCAAACAGAACCGTGAGAAATTCAATTTTTGAAATTGCAAGTTGCATTTTTTATTGTAGACTAACTTTGACCGTAAATACCAGAAGCAATATATAGTTCGCTTTCTAAAATATTATTTATTTTGCGCCCATATTACATCTACACAATTTTATTCGGAACCTATCATCAGCAGAGTTCATCGTATAGTTCAATCCGATTTGTAAATTCTCGATAACACTGCATTTTTTCTTTTCGTATTAAAAGCGCTAAGTATTTTATAAACAATATGTAGGATTTTCGTCTACCAATTAACTGACAATAATAAAATTAAAGACACCAAATTCGCCAGATTTTGCTTCGATTGTATTGCTTGTTTTCGCGTTTGTTTTTTCGGCAAGTTCTAACAAAACGTCTGCAAACGGTCCATTTAATTGCTGTAATTACCAAATACGACATTGATACCCTGCTGCCAGTTCCGCGCACATATATAAACATTTTGAATCTCGCGTCGTCTCAGTTGTCGAATTCGACCGCAAATCCAGCTTTGCCGGTTTTAGTACGTTTGTAAAATATTTGGAACATGGAAAACGTAAGTAGCCTGTCGCACATGAAAGATTTTCGATCACTCGACTGTTTCGGAAAGAAAAAATCAAATTTTCATCGTTTAAATTTCGTACACGCGAGTTGAACGTTTTCAATGGCATACGTCGTGAAAAGTGCGACGTAATTAGACATCGGTTCTGAATGTTAAAACACTGTTTACGTAACTATTGAAAAAAATTTTTTTTTTGCATTCGATAATAACCGTGAAAATAAAAACATTTTGTGGAAACTATTAATTATAGAAAAAAAAAAAACGGCAACTATACAAAGAAAAAAATTGACAAAAATACCAATTAATTGTATCCATAATTTGAAAAATAGCGAAAACTCGCAAAAGGACTGGGTATTCTCGGGTATTCTTGAAATATATAACGTTTCATATTATTTTTTGTAAAACTGTGACGTAATAACTTCCTCGTCTTAAGTTGTGTAGTATGGAAAGCTAAATTACTCAAACAATGGTGACTTTCTCAACATTTCGATTTTTGTAAAAAAAAATTAAATTTAAATATAATTCATAATTTATTTGAAACTCACCAATATCTATTTTTGAGATAAGAAAGTAAAATATTATACTATGTAACGTTCAATAGAACTTTCATTAACTTTTCTATTATTCATTTTATACTCAAATTGGTAAGACCGCATAACATCTTAATCACCAATAAATGTACAAAACGCAGATATTCATTACGGTGAACAGATTTTTAAAAATATTGCAGAAAGGGCTTGGAGAATATTAAATTAACAATTATGAGTTTGATATTCTAGTATCAAACATGTTCAATTTTTTATATTCTAGTATCAAACATGTTCATGTCGTTTCAATTTGTCAACAAATAATATATTTAGTTCAGTTTTTTGTTCTTAAATTAGAGGAATTGACCGGTAGATATTTATGTCATTCAAATGGTCAATCTTATATTTCTCAAATGCCGAGCAACGAATTAAATAGAAACAATACACGCTGACGGATTTTTTAAAAATTATGTACATACGGTGCACTTGCAAAATCCACCAATTTTAACTTAATTGTTTAATAACATGTTATTAAAAGCAATTAGCGTTTATGAAAATCCAACATTTGAAGACCTGTTACATAATTCCCATTAATTCCTAAACTTTAGATGTTTGCGACATTGTGGCTGTCCACTTTGGCATTGGTCTTCGTACTGGCATTCCTCCTCTACCTGTACTCTACCAGAAAATACGACTACTGGAAGAGAAGAAACGTACAGTACGTCAAACCGTTGCCTTACATGGGAAACTTTCTGCCAGTGTTCCTGCTGAAGAAAACGCTGGGAGAGTTTACCGTAGAACTCTACGAAAAGACCACTGGACCCTACGTGGGCATCTACATTTTCGACCAACCGTATTTGGTCATGAAAGATCCCTACCTCATAAAAGAGGTGCTGCTCAAAGACTTCTCCCATTTCGAGAACAGGGGGATAACTGCACCCGAGAGCAACCCTCTGTTGTCCAATTTCATGTTCTTTAAAGCCAATCCCGGCTGGAAGAAAATCAGGACCAAAATGAGTCCTGTCTTTACGTCAGGAAAGTTGAAGATGATGTTCCCTTTGATCCAGACGGAAGCCGAAAAGATGGCGACTTACCTTAGACGACACGTCACTGAGAAGTCTACTGAAGCGAAGGAAGTGTGCGCTAAGTACTCTACCAATGTGATAGCGAGTTGCGCTTTTGCGGTCGATGCTCAGTGTTACGATCGAGAGGATGCGGAGTTCAGGTGATTAAGGTACTTACAGGTAGAGCGTTCAATGAAAATCTTTTGTTGCTAGGAAAATTGGAAGAAGGATTTTTGACTTCAGGTAAGGACATTCTAAATGAAGAATAGGAATGTGATTCGCGGTTATAGGATATCCAATGCTGCCCGCCAACTAACTGCTTTCTTTTTGCCGGATGTGGTGCGCCTATTAAAAGTATGTTTCTTCGAAGAGTCGAGTCTCAATTGGATGTCGACAATTTTCGCTTCCGTTTTGTCTGAAAGGGAAAAGTTGACCTCTCTGCGAGGCAACGATTTAGTTGACATGCTGCTGGAAATCAAACGCAAAGATACCAAAGACGAATTCAGTGAGTGTCATGTCTTCAAAGGCAAGTTGATGAAAATGCGAAGTTGCAGCTCACGACGCGATAATCGCTCAGGCGGCCCAGTTTTTCGTCGCTGGCTTCGAGACAGTATCCAGCACTTTATCTTTCATGATTTATGAGCTCGCTATCCACGAAGGTTACCAGAAAAAAGTTAGAGAGGAGATAGCGGAGGCTATTGAAAAACATGGAGGTTTGACTTATGAAGCGGTTAATACCATGAAATTCCTCGACATGTGCGTCAGGGGTAAGCCCACCACTATTACCCACTGAAAAATGGAGTCCTTCTATACCTAGTTTCTCACTGTCGTTTGATTTAGAAACGCTGAGAAAGTATCCTGTACTTTCTTTCCTGGACAGGCGTTGTACCAACACCTACAAAGTGCCAAACTCCGACCTGGTCATAGAAAAGGGAATTGCAATATTGATTCCCTTGTTCGGGTTGCACTACGATCAGAAGTATTTTCCAAACCCGAACGAATTTATCCCCGAGCGGTTCGAGGACATGAACCAGATCAACAAAGAGGGTTATTATTACTTACCTTTCGGAGAAGGACCTAGGATTTGTATCGGTAAGATTTACACACAATTTGGGTGGAGATGGCAGTGAGTGCGGTTGGTTTTCAGGCGAACGTTTTGGGTTGCTGGGCGTCAAATTGGGGGCGATTAATATACTGAAAGAGTTCAAAGTGGAAAAGACCAAGGATACGCCCATCCCGATGGTGTTCGAGCCCAGGAGTTTGTTGCTGCAGTCGACCGTTGGTATCCCCGTCAGAATTTCACCATTGGATGATAAATAAAGAGAAATGGGTTGGTATTAGACAAGAATAAAATATGCCCAAATTGTGGTGGTCTTTAATGCACAACTCCATTTTATTGATTATTGTATTTTCGGTAGCAACCAATTGGTAATATTACTATTGTGTGTGTGTTATGACATTATGTTTTGATTTGTAATAGTTATTGTTTATAATTATACCGTAAGTACGTCGCAGGTTAAGTATCACTGACCAGACCTCCTCTGTAACCTTTGCTTAGTTTTGGTTAGTTCTGTTATTATTAATATTATTGAATAGTATCTGTAAAGCATCTGCTAGACTTTATCGAAATTTTTTGTTAAATGATAGCAAAAATAATTCAAACGCGCGTAGCGCGAAACAGCTTTGAATTTTAAAAAGAAAGAGCTTCGCGGTTTCTTGTGGTAATGGGACGCATTGTTTTTTTATCGTGCTCCTGAGGACCACTTCGTATTGTGCATACACCCTGTACAAAGTGTTTTTCATGTCCCGCCGAACTTCAGAGTTGCGGCAAACTTTGGTAAATATTAAAATTTTTACGTTGTCGAATGATATTTTTGATGAAATGCGGGTGTGGACATCTACCCTTCTGCCAAGTCTGAAGGCAATAGCTGCAAATTTAAGACACCTGTTAATTTTTGAATATAGCACTTGCTTTCTTGAACATCCTGTACAACAGGATTTCTTATACTCTTTTTAATTTTTTAAAAATACTTCCCGACCCCCAAAACCCCAATTTCAGTAGGTTCCGTTAGGGGATCAGGCGCTATTCGTCTGCATAAGTTAAAGTTGATAGCTTCAAATTTCGGACACTTATCGTGTTTTATAGCAACATCCAAAGAACAGGTGAAAATCTAAAAAAAAAATGGACACCGGAGTTTGAACGCAGCCATTTTTACAAATCTTGTGCACCCCGTGCACGGTTAAAGAGGAGCAAAATTCGAAACGTGTAGCTCAAACCGTTCGGAAGTTATCGTCGAAAAACCCTGAAACAGAGAACGGACAAACGCAGAACGGAGAATGGACGGACAAAAAAAAACTTTTTTTTTCGATGCTGATTCACCGTTATTGAGATCTGGAGTTTAATGAGGAGCGCGTATACTTTCGAAATAAATCGATTTCATCGATTTTTGGAAAGTAACGTACTGCCACTATTATTAAAAATTGCTAATCAAATGCTGCAGAGCAATTACTTGTGATGGTGACATTGATCTGCGTGTAGACCAATGTCGTCCCGATAAACTTTAAACCTTAAACTTGCCACGTTTGTTTGGGAAATCTCGCTTTCGCGTGCCAGTTTGGAAAATAACAACGATTTAGCTGCAGGTGTCCTTGCATCCAAACAGAACCGTAACGAATACAGATTTTGAATTTACAAGTAAAGTAAAAATAAAGTCTCATCCTAGCCGTATCATCGCCCCAGTTCAACTCGGTTTGTAATTTCTCGATAAGGCTGCATTTTTTCTCGTCGTATTAAAAACAATAAGTATTTTATACACAATCTCTATAATTTTCGTTCACCAATGAACGGACAATAACAAAAACAAAAACATCAAATTCGCTCGGTAGAAAGTGCCAGATTTTCGATCCGTAATGACGCTTGATCCCAACGTTTGTTTTTTTTTTCACCAAGTTGCAATAAAACGATTGCAAGCCGTCCATTTAATTGTTGTTATTAGCAAACACGACAGCCGTACTGATACCGTACTGCCAGTTCTGCGCATATATATAAACATCATTCATCTCGTGCTGTCTCAGTTGTCGAATTTGACTGCAAATCCAGCTTTCTCAGTTTTCGTACGTCCGTAAAATATTCAGAAAGGGTAAGTAGCCATTACGGTAACCAGGTCGCAAATCAAAGTTCTCCGGTCGGAAAAACAACTCCGTCGGTTAAATTTCGCACACCCGAGTTAAACGTTTTCAATTACGTACGTAGCAAAAAAAATGCATTTAATTAGACACCGGTTCGGAATGTTTAAACCTACGTCTTAAAAAATAACTTTTTTTCATTCAACAATAACCCAAGGAATTCAAATATTTTGTGAGGACGAATATGTATAGTTATATAATGTTATAATTACGATAATATCCTTTGCTGCATGCGGATAAGTATTTAAATCTCTAGGTAGTCATTGGGTATTATGTTTCTTTAAAATATATAACATATTATCTGCGATGCTAATATAAAAAAAGGCAAGACATGTTTACACTGTTCTGTTCTGGAAAAAAAATTTGTCTGACGCCATTGACATTGTTTTCGAAAACTTCACATCTTTCTCGATATCCGTTGCGTAACTACTGACAGTTTAGAGTGTTAGAATTTTCTGAATTATCAAAGCAATTAGTAAAAGGTAAGCTGAATTAGTTAAAATCGTTTAGTTTTTCTTTATCATATATTTACAACTACATATTTACGATTACGATTATGATTTAAGTGTTCCATCATATGATTTTAAACAAGTCATACCATACTCTTAGATTCAAAAAACTAGAAAATATTAAAAATAATTATTCATATTGGTAAAGACAAGGAATAAGCATTAAGCAAAATTTAGAAACGGGAACTTATAATTTATATATATATATATATATATATATATATATATATATATATATATATATATATATATATATATATATATATATATATATATAATATTTTTTTTTTTGAATTATTTTTACTTTTATTAAAAAATTAAAAATAGAATAAAGCATAGGAGCTTATAAAAATATTATTCCATTAGCTACAATATAAAAATGCTAAACTGCTCTGCCAAAGTGACTTCTGATTTTTGTTAACGTTCAATATAAGTGTTATTAATTATTTTCCTGTTATCTATTCTATACTCAAATTGATAAGTGATGAAATGATCAACGTAAATATTCACATGGCATTTTTTCGTACTAACCAGAAGATGACATTAAAGAGGATGGATTATTACTGAGGGCTTAGAGACTATTAATTGATTAATATCGCTTTTTCTTTGGAATATCAAGACGAAATGTGTCTGGTCGCTCGCAGTTTCAGTTACAATAAATCGTGGAAAATCCCACTCGACAGCCAAAAGTGGAAATTCCGCCGTCATAATGTGTGTTTCAATTTTGATATTCAACAGATTCAACAGATTACGATACAAAGTTGTGGTTTTATTTTGTAAACAAATGGTAAATGAATATATGTTTATTGCACAATCAGTTTATTTTCTTTGACCTTAAAAAATAGGCCGGAAATAGGTGGAACAGTCTGGTGACTATTTTATATTTATTTAATTCTGATCGGATTTGATTAAAAGCGAATAAAATAGAAACATTATATACATGTCGTATACCTGTGAACTCCACCATTTTTAAGTTAGTTGTTTAATAACATGTTATTAAAAGCAATTGCTTAAACAAAAATGAAAAGTTTAAAAATCTGCATCTCTAGATGCTTGCGACCTTGTCGCTGTCCACTTTGGCGTTGGCCTTCATCTTGGCCCTCGTCCTCTACGTCTACTCGACCAGAAAGTACGACTACTGGAAGAAACGCAACGTACCGTACCTCAAACCTCTTCCTTATCTGGGCAACTTTCTCCCAGTGTTCCTACTGAGGAAAACGCTAGGAGAGTTTACCGTAGAGCTCTACGAAAAGATCGCTGGTCCTTACCTGGGTATCTATATCTTTGATCAACCGTATTTGGTCATCAAAGATCCCTACCTCATAAAAGAGGTGCTGCTCAAAGACTTCTCCCATTTCGAGAACAGGGGGATAACCGCACCCGAGGGTAACTCAGTGATGTCCAATTTCATGTTCGTCAAACCCAATCCAGGCTGGAAGAAAATCAGGACCAAAATGAGTCCGGTGTTCACGTCGGGCAAGTTGAAGATGATGTTCCCTTTAATCCAGATGGAAGCCGAAAAGATGACGGCGTACCTCAGGCGAAACATCAGTGAGAAATCAACTGAAGCAAAGGAAGTTTGCGCTAAGTACTCCACCAATGTGATAGCGAGTTGTGCTTTTGCGGTCGATGCTCAGTGTTACGATCGAGAGGATGCGGAGTTCAGGTGATTAAGTTACTTACAGCTAGAGCGCTCAATGAAAATCTTTTGTTGCTAGGAAAATTGGAAGAACGGTTTTTGACTTCAGGTAAGCGTATTCTAACCGAACAATTGGAATGTCATTCGCGGTTACAGGATGTCCACCGCTGCCCGCCAAGTAGCTGCTTTTTTCCTGCCAGCTGCGGTACGCCTATTCAAAATATCATTTGTCGAACAGTCGAGTCTCAATTCGATGTCAGCAATTTTCGCTTCCGTTTTGTCTGAAAGGGAAAAATTGACCTCCCTGCGAGGCAACGATCTAGTTGACATGCTGCTGGAAATCAAACGCAAAGATACCAAAGACGAATTCAGTGAGTACTACATCCTCAAAGGAAGAGATAACCACGCCAGGTTGCAGCTCACGACGCGATCATCGCTCAGGCGGCGCAGTTTTTCGTCGCTGGCTTTGAGACAGTATCCAGCACTTTGTCTTTCATGATTTATGAACTAGCTCTCCACGAAGGTTACCAGCAGAAAGCCAGGGAGGAGATAACGGAAGTGATTGAAAAGCATGGCGGTTTGACGTATGAGGCGGTCAAAGACATGAAGTTCCTCGACATGTGCGTCAGGGGTAAGTGCAGCATCTGTCCTCATTTAGTACTTCAGTTATTCTGTCGTTTAATTTAGAGACGTTAAGAAAGTATCCTGTGCTTCCGTTCTTGG
Organism: Cylas formicarius; assembly: GCF_029955315.1. Lineage (NCBI taxonomy): Eukaryota > Metazoa > Arthropoda > Insecta > Coleoptera > Brentidae > Cylas > Cylas formicarius. The sequence continues at coordinate 24,207,586 of NW_026844361.1, read as the reverse complement.
ACAGACGTTGCACCAACACCTACAAAGTGCCAGACTCCGACCTGGTCATAGAAAAAGAAATTCCAATATTGATCCCCATGTTCGGGTTGCATTATGACGAGAAGTATTTTCCAAACCCGTACGAATTTATCCCCCAAAGGTTCGAAGACATGAACCAGATCAACAAAGAGGGTTATTATTACATACCTTTCGGAGAAGGTCCTAGGATTTGTATTGGTAAGGATTTCCAGCAATCTGGGTGGACGTCCCATTAAGGGCTATCCGTGTGCAGGCGAACGGTTCGGATTGTTGGGTGTCAAGTTGGGAGCGATTAACATTTTGAAAGGATTCAACGTGGAAAAGACCAACGATACGCCAGTCCCGTTGGTGTTCGAGCCTAAGAGCTTGTTGCTGCAATCGACCGTTGGTATCCCTGTCAGAATATCACCGTTGGTTGGCAAATAAAATATAACCGAGAAGAATGTTTTTTTTTATGTTTTCACGTGCAATCTCGCGGTAACGCAATATCGCACAGGATAACATGTCAAATGTACTTCCTGTAGCGAATTCCAGAAATATAATATCACATATGGAACGTGGGACGGGGCTTGGAGCGGGAGGTGGGGGGGAGTCGATGTTAGACGGAACGGGAATAAAATATAATATTTGCAAGTTCGAATATTAAAAGTCGTAAATCTGAACGTACAATAAAATATGTCGAAGAAAAACTCGGCGGGGGGGAAAAATAAAGCGCCCCACCGCGCGCTGGGAGTGGGGCATGGGGGGAGTCGAAGGCTGTCGCGGCGCCTTTCGGATAACATCTATTCTATATTCAAATTCGGCTACGTCACAAGATCGTCTCAATTTGTATGTTTAATATTTAAAGAGAGCGATCGGGGGTGGCCGGGGCGGCGGAGGTGAGGCGGCGATAGATATCAGCCCAAATTGTGGTGTTCTATAATGCATGGCCCGTATTGGGTATTCAATTTTCGGTCTTCGTAATAACGGGTCGCGCGCAAACTGCACGGAAAGACTTGGAATATAGACCAGGGATGATAAACATACTCGGAGATCTTCCAGAATGTCTTGTGGATGATGGACTTACAAATGCTTCTCATCTGCGAAATTAAACAAATTATGAGAACGAATTTTCGATATGCCAGACATCACATTTTATTTTGATAAAACACGTTGCTAATGTTGATGTTAAATTAATTAATAAATACCAATAGACACTAAGGGTGACAAAGATTTAATAACTGTCTACAGAATAATAATACTTTTATCGGATTTTTCTAAAAAGTTTGGGCAATTTTAAGATTTTTTTGAAAGTTGTCTTTGTGTAGAAGAAAATCTACCAAAAATGGGCATTTGATGTTTAAAATATCGATTTAATGGTAGAGATCATAAAATCTGAGAATTCTCATATCATTATCAGTTGATACTGTCTCTAATGAATAAGTTCTGTCAATATAAAAGTGTTGCTATAACTGAGATGAGACTTAAACAAAACTTTACTTATTAAGTGCATAGTCAATCCATTTTACAATCTAAATTTATCAATCTACCACGTATTTTAGTATTAATTTCGATAAACATCTTCCATGGATCCATTGATAATACCTTCACTTACGTTATTTGTGACAAATAACTAAATACTAGTAACTACTAGAATAATTGATATTGTACCAATAAAACCCGAGATTGAAGAAACAAGTAGCCTGAGGTCTCATAATGTGACCAAAGTTTAAGTTTCCACTTACCGTACCTTACCGTATTACTTTTTGCACTTCTCTGCATCTCTTCTGTTTCTATAATATGATTGTGTAGGATATCCGAAGAATATGGCGATATATCCTTAGCTCGAAGTATTTCAGTTTCTTTAGGGTAGCCTGTCACTTCAGACGCCTAACATGAGAGAGAGCTATAGTGCCCAAATAATATCAACACCGTTAACGAAATTATCACATTAGAAGATATACAAAATTTCCGGGCACCGATAACATACCAAATAAGTTACTAAAATATGGGGTGGGGTAAATTGGTAGAAGAAATCACAAGTCTGTACAGCACAGATCCCTTCTAAGTGGAAAACAAGCATAACCATTCCGGTATTCAAGAAAGGGTTAAGAAAGGATCATAATAACTATACTTATATGTCTATTGAAGCTATTAAAAGTGATCTTAACGCAAAATATTACACGGTCTATAGAGACTTCTGCGGAGCGGTAAGGAGAAAAAGCCGATCTACAGTGGACGCCATATTTGTTCTTAGGCAACTAATTGAGAAGTCAATAGAACCCATGTTTATCTGCTTTGTGGATTTGACGAAGGCATTCGATAGAATAAATCTCCAAGACGTGATTGACACTCTAGTTGAAAATAACATTGACTCCAGGTATATAAGAGTAGTCAAAGAAATAAGTGTTAACAATAAAACAAGGATTAAAACAGAAAACAGCCTTACCCAAGAACTTTTAATATTGAGCGGTATCAAACAAGGTGGCAGCTTAAGCCCTACCCTCTTTAACATCGTGAAGAAGAAGATAATCAATAGTGTGAAACTGAAGATTCTCTGCTATGCGGACGATGCAGTTCTTGTAAGAATGAAGATGACCCGCAACGACTAGTACTGAAAACACACAAACCATGGTAATTAGCAAAGAATCGATCCGGAGCAAGATCTGGAAGAACAAATATATATCAGCTGAAAGTAAAGTCTGGGTATACCAAACGTGTGTGAGACTCGTGCGTATGGCGCGGATACAAGAGCCAATAACTCAACAATAGAAAGAATGCTCCCAACCGCGAAAATGAGAATATAGAGGAATATAAAAGGAGTCCATTAGAACAGAGCTAAAATAGAAAATATCGTAACATGGATTAGGTCTAGGAGACTATGTGGACAGGATGAGGCCAGTGGACGAGGACACAAAATCCCAACACAAGACGACCACCAGGCAGACCCCTACAAGGATGGCGAGATAGCTGGACGTCTCTCTCACAAGAGCCATTATTAGGTACATTAAATAGAGCCTTGCCTTAGTCAAAGAAGAAGAAGAACTAAACATTTTTTTGAAGAACATTTGAACTGTATTGTGGCTTGCAGAACTTGTTGTTTCCATTTCCATAGCAATTGTTATAATGCCGAAGTCAAAAATTAGCAAACACTTTTGAAATGTCTAGCAATTATAATTTGTTATTAGTTGATTGAAACAGAGGTACAGAATGCTGGTGAATATTTTTCCAGGACGGAAGAAAATCTATAAATTCTATGAAAACAAGCGTCGTGCGAGCGGTCCGCGGCCCGTAGCAATCCGGCACTCGTCCCCCCACCGTTGTCAATTTATAAATATGCGAAAATACCAATAAGGTAAGACGACGACGCGTCGAAGGGAAAAAAGGCGCATTATACTCGCGGAATCCAATAAAATTTTAAATTATGTCTTTAATATTGCACAATAACATTTCTCTCGAGGCGAAAGGGCCATCGTATCGGCGTGGGGGTGTTTGGGGGGATGCGCATCGTGAAATAATGGCGAATTACGATCAAAGAATTTTATTACGTCGAACAAGAGGCCGGCGGAAAAGGGAGGACGACACGCGCGGAGGTAAATCGAGTTGGTTTTTTAGATACCGATTTCAAGTCGAAAAGATGAAAACAATGCTCTGCGGAGGCATTAAGGAGAGATTTTTGGCAATTTATGACTTTTTTCTTACAACCCTAACAAGTTTATTCCTGTCAATATTCCTCAATGTGTCAATATTCCTCAATTATAAAGTCGGGAATCATAGAAATTATAAAAAAAAAAGAAAATTCATAGAATCCATTTTTTGTATGATCCCAGAGGAAGAAATCCTGGGGTGAAAGGTCAGAAGATCTAGGAGGCCAAGATATCGAACCAATTAATGAGACAATTGTTTCGTCAAATTACTAACACACTGAATTTTGAAAGACCATCTATAATTTTCATCATCACCCATAAAATATTCTTAGATATTATTTTGAATGAGTGTACTGAATTTGAAGAATTTATCCAATTCTTGATTTAAATTTTCCAGGTTTTTTAATGTTTGCATTCACATTGTTATTCCGTAAATGATGGACAATTATAATTATCGACAAAATTCAACATTATTATGTTTGCAAAATGGCATTTTTTTCATCACAAATTATAAACCTGCCGGAGACTTATCGCCGGCCGTCTCAGATGCAGTAGCGCCGTTGCCCGGGGGGTAAAATTAACGGCGGGTCCAATAAAATAATTAAGTCAAACGTTACGATGCAAATTTGCGTATCCGGTACAAAAACACAGGACTTCGGGCCGTCCCACGCGCCGCCCCCTCCGCCCACCGCCCGCCTTAATATTCGGGATTAATTCGGGATATCTGGAGAGCAGATCGGCGCCTTTCCAACCCTTTTATATTTAGACACACTCGAGAATTTGCATTATTTTTAAGGTTAATGTACGGGGAAGGTTTATTGGGCGACGGTGGAGGGGGCGGTTTTAGAATATTTTTAATAGGAAATTCGCCCGGGACGCGGGTGGGTGGGGGAGGCCGGATTTGCATTTAGAGTTACGGCAGATCGTTTTTGTTTAATCTCGGATGCTCTAATCCGCAATCCGGTATATAGGACGCCTAAATTAAAATCGACAACCGGGTACAGTATTCTCTTTTTATTTTCCTACGAAATCTTTTCACGGGGACTAGTTATCATTTTGCTTATGAAAACTAATCATAACAGGAATAGGAAGTAAGTGAAGGAACCAATTGTGCTCAGGCGTATATTTGGTTGCATACTCCGATTGCAGTGTTGTCACAAGGGATATTTTTCAAAGAAACTTCAACGGGCTGATGTAAGACTTTTTACAAAACTTCCGGATTGCTCCTAGGTCGCTTTTTGTTGGGTCAAACTTGCTAACATTTCGCCAATCGTTCTGTGGGGTTATTCATTCATTATTGACGGAGACTGGCTTGCATTTTACCCTGTGCCTGTTATTTATATCCTAGTGGGAACAAAAGCTTTTAAAAAACGGTACTTTTTTTGCAACATGTTGACATAAAAATTTTCAAAATCCGCTGAAAAATAATCATACAGGAAGGAAAAAACCTAGATAAGTAAATACATTTTTATACAAACAAAATATTACTTAGGTGGCTTTGCTTCAATTTATCATCAAGTTGGCATGATTGAAAATTCGGACAGTTTGTACATTTTCAATTTTATATATTTTTAAATAGTACCCTGTTTTTTCCTTTCCACTGCATGAGCTTCTTCTCGACAGTTTCTTCTGCGACTTTAATATTATCAGCTTGACAATTAATAAGGGTGTTATTTGGGAAAACTATGTTCTCCTAAAAAATTAATAGTTGCCATTAGACAAGTAAAGAAAAGTTTCATTTACAATTTTTCCCATGATCAGGTGACCCGGTAAATAGTATTTATGAAGGTCATAGCCTCCTAGACAAAATTTTCAAAAATTAAGCAAAAATTAAAAAAAAACAAAAAAAGGGAAAAACTGGTAGTAAAATGGTCTCCTGAATCCAAAAGTGCAAAAAATATAGGTTGTGTCATTTAAAATTCGAAAGTCACGGTGAGTTCCACTCAAACTGGAAGTGGCAAAAAAAATTGAAGTATATGATATAAATGTAGAATTTTACGCAGAATGCAAACACAGAATAATCTATTTAAAAATTTAAAGTTGTTATGACTCAATTAAATTTGGTAACAATGTGACAGTGACCAATCTTACCTGCATAATTCTAAATTATACACGAGAGCAATTTTACTCGTTATTCCAAAAACTACTAGAACTACTAGTAAAACGAAAATCATGGAAGCGCTACGTCGATGATATACACTCTAACATACGTTTCACCATTGAATTAGAAACAAATAATAAACCTCCATTCTTAGATATTCTTATCAGTAGAAAATCAGATCTAACTTTGGGTCATTGTGTATACAGAAAACCTACGCACACAGACCTATACCTTAATGCATTGTCACATTACCATCCAGCCCGAACATCAACTGTTATCAACTCTCTTGTTTGCAGAGCTTTAAAACTGCCCGAGTGACTGGACCCACAATTAAAACACCTCCTTCTCTCTTTAATTTCCACATTAAAGATATTAAGCGTTCCATCACAAAATACACTTCACACCTTCCAATAGCAATGAGGCCGAAAGCAATCCGACACAGCAACCTAACAATCTTAACCGCGACTCAGGTCTGTCACGAATACGGGAATCAGTCATCCGAGGCAGTGTTTATGCCCCTCATTTAGCTCCGACAGAGTAAAATGCGAGGCAGTCTCAGTCAAGTTCTGAAGAAGCCGACAGGATGGTTGGCGAAACGTCAGCAAGTTCGACTCTACAAAAAACTTACAATCTTACAGTAGCCTGTGGAAGTTTCTTTGGAAAATATATGTTCTGTTACATGATGAACAGCCTTGGCGAACAAAATAAATATTTTTGACTTTTTGTAAATTCAAAACATGTATTTTAAAAATTTCGAAGTGAAATATATAAAAAAAATCAATTTTGGGCTTCTGCACGTCGAGAAATTTTAATATCGCCGACGACAGACGCGTCACAGTTTCAGCGTCGCGGCGCCGACGGGGGGGTGTTTTTCGATAACAACGCCCCCCCCCCCTACCTTCGAGCTTCAATATAAATTATGAAAGACGTTTCTCATGTATTATTTACAATAATGCGTTTCTCCATCTCTGGGACCGACTGCTGCCTCATTACAGCCACCCTTTTAATACACACCCTCGCGGCGGAAGAGGGTGTATTTTGCATATTATACGTCCCTGATTTATCGGCTCTCATCAATGGGTCTTTGTGCGGCTCCAAGATGGACCATTTGCATTAACGCCCGATATCGACGGTCTCCCAAGGCTTCCGCGACAGTGCCGGAGGCTGGGGATCTAATATTCTTTGGTTTTTCCTTTATTTAAAATTTTTCCTTACTTTATCTCATTTGAAGGGCAAACTGTTCATAGTATACACTGTAACTTATTTTTCTGTGCGCATTCCTTATGCTCTTACAAGCTTCCCTTTTTTTATTTATTTCTGTCAACTGTCAATACTTTTCAATCGCTGTTTCTTTAAACGTTCTTTTTTTTCTTTTGAAAAACTGTTTTTACTTGTAAAAATTTACACATTTCTTTATTTTGCTTGCGTTTCCTATAATTTCTTCATTATTATCATTATCTTAGGTACTTTTCACATTACTATTGCTATTTTTTAAACAATGCTGCTGTCTCTGCTACCTTACTTATTAAATATTGTTGTTGCCTTTGGAAAAGTTCTTGAGTTTCTTCGGAATGTTATGCAAGTTTGTTTCTGATGTTAACTTGAACTCTCGTATTATTTTTTCTCTCTCATATTTCCTCCCTGCGATTTTTCCAAAAGTTTTCATTTTTTGGTCTTCTTAACGCTTCGGGGTTTTAAGATTTAGTTTGGATGAGGTTTATCGTTTGCTCGCGTTTGGTTTCTATCATCACGATCGTTTGAGGTCTTCGTCGACGAGCCGCCGCTGTCTGGAAATTCGGGAACTCGTTATCAGGCCATTTATTGCACCTCGTAAGTAAATTGTGGCGATATTTCATCAATAATGACGGGAAAACACTGGGATGCGGATTACGAGGGAGACTTAATACAGCGAACGAGATATGAACTTCGATAGATTGTCTTCGGGAGTTTGACTCTAGGAAAACTTTGCGGTTAGGTTATTAGGGGATGATATAGTTTTAATGTCTTCGGAATCCCGTACGCGGGGCGTCGACCACCCGCCTACCCGCCCGGCATGTGTAGAGACATCCACGTTTTCTATGATTTTGTTCAATGCTTTAGTTGAGACTTTTAATAGTGCTTTTTCCGTAGAATGTCCTAAATTCGAACTGGTTCTGAACCAACAAATTACGTTTTCCAATAAATGAACCAATTCCCACCATTAACTTCCCTAATAAAGAACAATGCTAATAGGATAGTAATTGCCGGTATTGTCGGGATCTCCTTTTTCGAGGAGCTATAGAACTCTACATAAGATAGAGAAAATGCCGATGTAGCATAGTATGGCACGAGCGGAGCGCAGTGGGCCGAGTGTTTAATAAACAACTTTCCAGATTGATAATTGGGTATTTTACAGAAGGGAATGGAAAAAATATTACAATATTATGGAAAGTAGGATAAATATGAATGACAATCAATAACATTTCTCAAGATATTCATTCATAACTATGGATAATCTTACCTCATAGCAAGATCTTATACGTCCAGTAGAAGAGCTAGCAATTAACTCAGCCTTCTATCATATATTCAATAGTCCTTAGTAAGCGTAGTCTCAAGCCTTACGCAAAATTGAAGCTGAAATAGCTGTGTTTCCATTAACCGGCAATACTATCCGACATCGTTATAAAAGTAGCCGATATCTGATGTGCCGGAATCCTCTCTAAATTAACTAAACCCCGAAGAGACAACGCGCTACGTCAAGGGGCCACTATTGAAGCTGTGCAGTCTAATCGGATATAAAACTCTATAACAATGGAATGTCACGATATATCCTCCGGATCACACTGACAACTCTCCCATTGGTAATCTGAAGAAGATCATAATATATTGAGTTCAAAACCCAGGGAGAAGTTAACCTAACTCCACGATGTTTTTTCCATTTCCATAGATATAAGAAAGTGAGCAATTGCTTTTGACCGGATTATCCAAGAGTGTTAACTAAGAGTTAATAAGAATGATCTTGTTGCATTGTATGTTAATGGCCACCGTTGGATAATCCGATCAAGATCAATCGATCACTTTCTTATATCTATGAACGGACCATACCTTATACTTTATCAATTGGGTAGTCTGCCTGGATTATCCTCCACTGAAAAGCGAATATCCCCAAGCGTTTAGTCGCGTCTCCCGCGTATCTAATCCGCTAAAATAGCCGCCGTAGCGTAAACGAATACCGTCGAATTTTTCGCTGCCGCGGACTACAGGGGGCGCATATTTATAATAATATATTTAATTAGCCGGCTGTTTCACGGCGAGGACGTCAAAAACATCCACCGCTTCCGCTTTACGCTACAGTTACTTTGTCTCTGCGACGCGCGCTCGGCGCGTATTAACGACTTAACATGTGACGTGCCTGTGCGCGAAGTCAACCCTTTGCCCCCACGCCGATCCCTTTTACTTAACCCCGTTCGTTGTTATTATTATAATTTGCGGGTTCGGGATGCAGGTTGCGTCGTCCCATCCACCCTCCCCCACCCACGTTCGTTTTGTTTTTATTCGCGACGACCGCCACGCTTTTTAGAGGGAAAATGATAAAGTATACGCGCGCGTATGTCGTAAATCCGACTCTAATCCGAGAAAGCGCCCTCTCGTGTCGGACCTGACGTTAATTTTAATTAACCAAATGCGTAAGCGGTAAGACAATCGTCCAAAGCGGTAGGATTTGTCCACACGCCCATCGGCCAAAGGAAAAGAAAAAGAGAAGAAATCAAGGACTAATGTGTGATCCTTATATCGTCTTCTTAAAAAGAAAACAGTACAAGATTAAGCGTGTATCATAAAATATACGCTAGCGTGGATGCACCAATCCTACTCGAAGGTAACAGGAAGATCAAACTTGGACCTGGTTTCTGACCTGGTTTGGTATCGGTCTCCTCCGACGTTCACGTTAAACCTAGTCTGGAGTCCACCAAAACATGTATATCCAAAACTTCAATGTTATGTCTTTATAATTAATTCTAATTATAATTATAAACCTTTATTATATTGTCTTCCTAAGATACATAAGTAGAGCATTTCTAGTCGACCCTTAATGTCATTCCAAGGTTCACCTTATTCCAATTTGGATTCATGTCTTAACATAATTCTTAGAAGTACAACTGGTTTTTAAAGCACTTATACCACCAAAAGTTCATTGAAGTCGACTAATTACCTGAAGAACATTGACAATCCGGACAGTGCTATTTCTAAGTGTATCACCATCCCAGTGCATTGATTTAGTGAGTTATTTATAGAATGGCACTTTGCTTTCATGGATCGTCTAGTTAATTTTTGAAAGAGACTTCCACAAGCCAATGTAATACTGTTTACAAAACTGGATTCCTCCTGCGTCGGTTTTTGCTTAGTCAAACTTGGCAACGTTTCGCCAATCATACTGTTGGCTTCTGCGGAGCTTCAGAGCTGAAACCGTTCCAGTCTTCTTATCTTATATTAGTCAGGAAAAGCAAAGGAATTGAATTCGTGATTTTTAGAACTTTCAAAATAAGCCTTTAATAAAGAATTGACTGCTATTAGACAATTTATATTCAATAACGGTTCGTTCCATTAATAAGGCGTTTTACGCGAAAAACGTAATTTTCTTATGTGTAAGAAAATGTTTTAGAAAATAGAAATAATACAAATGTTCAATAATAGAAAACAGTTTATAATTCAAAATTACACATTTTTGATTTCCTTTTTATGGTGTTGATTAAATCAAACGGATTCCGTCGCATTCCAATTTGTGTGCTTTTGAGTTGGTATCTTTGCATGTGCTAAATTTATGTACAATATTTTATTCCTTCCAAAATCCCTTTTAGAAGTCTGATGATGGCCATGAGGGCGAAACACGTGTAACATTTGTTATTTGGTTTTTTCGAGACCTTGACTCGATGGTGTATTTCTGTCTTTATGGTTTTGTGACACCAGGGCTCTTCCTTAGATGCCTAAGCTTTCGGAAAGCTAACTTTAGTTTTGATTTCAAATTGATTGCTATTTGCTATACAAACCATTGGAGAAACAGCAAATAGGTAATTGTATTTCGACTACTGGCAAAGTAAAACATATAAGCAAGCAAAAAACAAACAACAACCCCATAAATCGGGCCTTCCACTGAATACGATCCACCTATCCCCCTTCGCCTCTCGCGTCAGTCGTCGACGTCTATCTCTACTCCGACTCGTAAACTTATTAGATACAAATTAACTGCCTGGCATTGACTTCCAATCCGACAGCGTTCTAAGATATCGCAAAGTATGTGAACGCGAGAGGTGCGAGAAGTGTTCCCGTTGTCTGCTAATTAAATTGGACCCCGTCGGGGGTGGGTGGCACATCCTCCACCGCCACCCCCCCCCCCCCCGCTCCCCGCTGACAGTTGATCTGGGCGGAGATGGATTCTCGAAGGCCGTGTTGCCTCTCGTGTTAATTTCGTTTGTGCCCTGAGATTTTGCCAGTTATTAAACGACTTCGGAGATTCGCGCGATTTAGGGGGGCGGAGGGTGGTGGATGGTGGCGGGGATTGATTTTCTAGAGAATTCTGACGGACAAAACTGGTAGTGAAAGCCATGACTATTCGAAATGTTCCGATTTCATCGCCTCGAAGTGCCTCAAGAAGCTTGGGCGACGCTAGTTGGCACACGATTGTACACTTTGCCTCCTGCTGGGCTTGCACGGCAGTTATCCTACTATCCTGCCGACGGACTTTTAAGATGTTTAAAAAATATAAATGTTAAATATTATATTGAAGGAATTTATTTATTATTTTAAAATATGAAAATAATAAAAAAGTAATATAATTTAATTTATTTATTTACGGTTTAACCAATTTACAAAACACACATTCACTAAAAGCATTCTAGTAAGGGGTGAATAAACTGCGCATGATTGAGCTCTATATTATTTTAAATGATAATGTAAGAATTTTCAATTTTTAAAATATGCTGTAACCCATTTTTGCAGCTCTCAACAAGTATGTTATTTATTGCATTTTTAATTAAAGTGGGATTATCGTGAAGGTCTCAATTACTTTTTGGGGGAGGGTCCGTCAAAAGTCAAGAAAAGAGACGCACCATACATCGTGATGATAAAAAAAATCTGCACCATTCCGCGAATGTCATGCCAAAATCCTCTCATGTTCGGTCCCCCGCTTTACAAAGACGGAAATATGCAGGTAAAAGGCGAATTATTATAAAAAATACACGCTTAGCCCGAATTTCGGGTTTCGTTAATTTAAAAAAGGACCCCAAAGAGACCTCAAACCCTTTGTGAGGGATCTCGAATTCTTGAAATTTAACTGCAACCCTTTTACCGTCAAAGGCCATACGGGCTCCTATCGGTGTCCTATAGCTCGAGAGTTCGGTCTTCGCATTATTAAGCTGTCCGTACACGCGACATCGTCTAAAGGTTAATGTCATTGCGTTTAAAACGAGCAGTACTCGGGGTTTGATGAATATATGACTATCGTATACTGTCGCGTTATGGACAACATAAGTGTACGTGCAAGCCATGTTAGGTTTGTCGTTATTTTTCTCGCTTCATGACGGGAGACAGATACGGGCGCGGACGGCGACCTTTAGCTAATCGGAGCCGAACGAAACGAAGGCACAAACTTCGCAAAAAGCGAGGTATTTGTACATAAACGATATTCATTGACAATACGGGTCGAGTCCCTTTGTCTTTGTTAATTAAGGATGCGCAACGATTGGCTGAACTCCGTTCAGGAGTTCTCAACAAATCGATGCAAATAGGTCCTCTACTTTGGATATTTCATAAAACAAAATTCCATCGGGATTGTAAAAGCAAATTAAATTTCAAACTTCCGATAGACTAGAGGAAAATGATATTATTTCTCATTAATTAATCATGGATTGAAAAATTGTGAACTAGACTGGATAACTTTTCAAAATTTTTAATGGTAAACAGTGACTTTTATAAATATTGTTTAATTTGGTGAATGCTGATGTACCTTCTTCTTGAACATTGGTTAACTGACAGTCTAAGTGGGCCATTTTTCGTAAAATGAAGTCGTCAAATCAAAAAGGTGTACTCAGTGTATAGCGTATACCATCAAGATAAAAAAAATAATGGCCTAGCTCTTAATATATGTATTTATGTATGTTATGTATATGTATTTATATATGTTGATGAATTGATATATCTTAATTTAATAAGAATATAAATTACATGTGTTGGATAAAAATTTTTGTGCAGGAATTGGTTAAATGTGGACATATATTTTCTCTCATAAGTTCCTCTGTGTTCTTAGGCAAGTGCTAAATAGATTATTTAGTTATTTAGTTATTTTTTATATTTTTCAATGTTTGTGTGACTGTGGGATATTGTTAATGGCGAGTCATTTTACCATCACAAAGACTGATATTATTTGCTTGAAAATTCGAAGAAAATTTTAAAACTTCTAAATAAAAACGCAGAGTCGTGCTGTCGTTTCGATCGATGGAGCTCTCGAACATTTTGGTCATCCCTGGACTGCGATTAGGTAGGCAGAAGACCGCGGAAAGGACAAAATAAGTTCCGTGGACCGTTAAGCAGCCGGACAGTGGTCGTCCTGATGCGGGTTCCCAATTATTGCGCTCGGGTCCAAACTAAAGTAAACCTCCCCCTTCCCATTGAAGGGGTTCGATTACAGACTGACGGCCTTCCAAACGAGTGCGATTGTAAAAAATATTTAAAGAAATATATTGAAAATTGACCATTTTTAAGTTCAATCGACTGAGCTGAACTTGACTGACTGAATTTAAAGGTGAAAAACGAGTTTAAGACGCGAGATATATTCGCGACTAGACCAAGCGCCTGTTCGAACCAGAAAATAGTGTTTTAAGTTGACATACGGAAGTTTGATGCAGTACGATAAGTAGCGGAAAAGCAAATTTTGACTGAAATTGGATCGAAATGTACAAGAAAAAGCTCTTCGAACCAAAAAAAGATGTTTTTAATAGATATCTACTAGTGTGTTGATGTTTTTCTAATAATGTGTGATGCAAAAGTAATTGCTTTTTTGACGATATGTAACTTATACCTGAATAATGTGTTCCCGCCTCTTAATGTTTTATAAACAAAACCACACTTATAATTTTATAAATTTAATGCTTCCCGTATACCTATTTCAGTATCCTGAGGATGTCAACATACAAACCTCATTGATCCTTATTTGGCCCTTTTAAACACAGCTTTATATATTCAGATAAGAACTTACGTTTATTAATTGGCAGTAAAGGTGTGGCAGCAACGCGGCGTTTGGAGGGGAGGTTACTTTTCGCCGCAATCATCGTAAACATTTATCGTTCGCTAATTTTTCTCGCGACCCCGGAAAACGCGAAAACTTCCAAAACAATTTCGCCGAACTACCTTCGAGGACAATAAAAACGCGCGTTTATTAACGTCCCCCCGGTCCCTCGTTCCGGTAACACCTTATTTTCGACGAGCGCGCAGGGTCGGCGTCAGCCTTTAAGCTCCTCGTCGCCGCGTAATTAACGCAACAAACAAAGGCGGCGGCGGGACAAAGTGTGGAGCATATTTCAGTGTCTTGGAAAAACTCCTTCGGAGCTCGAGACGCTCGCTCATATACACACACACACACCTAAAGATACAGAGGGAAACTTTGGGGGCAGCCATCTATCATTTTCACGCAACAATTAGGATCCGGCTAGGATTTACCTATTTGGCGATAATTAGTCCGGCCGAAACGTCTTTGATGCCGTCGAAAGATGGCCGCATTTGCTTTTGGACCGCGGAAACGGTGAGGGTGTAAGGGGGAAACGCGCAGGGACGGACTATGCTACGCGAGGTAACAGGATTTATATTTAAACAATCAATAAATTCAATTTAATTTTAATTATTCCAATTAAGAAATTAATTGCATCTCTTGACTATATTAACTAATTATACTTTATAAACTATCGAGTTAATGAAATGTGTTGAGATAAATAATTAATATAAACTTAATTAATTATTTTTTGTTAAATAATTAAATATTATTCAGCGAAATGTAAGAAATAGTGAATTTCACAATAAAATCGGGCGCTTCCAATACTTTAGTCAAGTGTTTGGGAGCGATTTGTTGTTTTCGTCAGGCTTTGGACACGGATAGTATTTTGAATTTTGTCATTCCTTGCGTCAGACGTCACTCAGTAAATACACTGGCGTTTCGCTCCGCCTGTGTTTAGGCGTCTCCACGAAGCAAATTTAAAAAAAAAATCAAAAAATAGGAATATTCTAGTTGCAATTTCAGCATAAAGAAAGCCACGACATAAAAAATGGCGAAATTAATTATTGAAATATAAAAAATGTAGGCAACATTTCTCAACTTTAAGGGATGATTCTTTGACTAACTTTAAGGAAAGTTTGTGCAGGGTGTTATTATTTTCATAATTACTACTAAATCTATAATAGATAATACTAGGAGCAAATATACAAAACACCTTCTTATTTTCAAGAAGTAACTTATTTCACAAAAAATAAGGAAAAGATATATTTTATTAAACATATGGTTAAATATCTAATTTGTAACTGTAAAACACCCCGGCAATAGTAACATTGTGCCAGTCCATCAAGATATTTGTAGCATTTTAAAATAAAAACAATCCTGAATCCCTCGATTAAACATCAATTGAAATCGATGTAGTTTGCAAAAAAAAACCCAACCCACAAGATAACAACAACACACATAAAGGGTATTATTTATTATTTTTGTACCAGAACCATGTACTAGAGAAATAGACTGTGTTTATCGAAATTAACATGTAATATTTGTCGCATATGTTAATATCATCCGGTAACGTTGGGTAATTTGATAGGTCATCCGTTGGCCCGAAAAAGGTTATCAAAAAATTACCTTTTTTTTTCAATTTGGGCCGAACAAACCATGAATTCAGCATCAGGACGGGGTCCGCATTCGCTAATTGTGTTTGTCAATGTATTGGTTTATTTTAATAGTCTCCTTATAGTTGTCGGTGTGCTTGTTTTGCTTATGTACCTTAGGTGGTGAATCATTTGTTTACCACAGATGTCAATTATCATCTTATCTGCCCCTTCAAAATTTGACGACACCACATGAAAAAAAATTTAAAAGATAATTTTGAAAAGAGTTCGTAACTGGCATCCTCATGATAGTCTAATCTAGAATCCTTAATATTCTTCGCGGACAACAGCAAGCATTTTGGAAAAAATCATTTTTCTAGTCCAAAGGTATTTATGGTGATACTGGAATCAGCCCATCTTTTGTATAGTGTATCCAGTCTATATAAGTAAATGATTTGTTTTTGTATCTATATTTTTTAATTTCCTGAAGGTAATTAAACTTCCAAATGGTTTCTGCTCTATTTTGGAAGGTGTCACGGCTAATAATTATATTGGTTTCAACGTCCTCTAGTTTCATCTTCAGGAACAATTTGGTTTTAGTGAAGGGATACATTTTCCTTCTTATCATACCCTGGTCACCGTCATCCGGACAGTGAAACTGAAAACCTTTACGTTTTTCCTTTGGTTTCTTTGGACATTTAAAACTAGTCATATACTCGTAAGGCAGCAGAGTGGTGATTTTTGGTTGGTATTGGTTTGTTTGGGTTTTGACAGGCTTGCTAATGACAGACGTCATAAACATTGACCTACGCCATATTTGTAATGGCTTGTATTAATAGATTCCGATGTATTTTGTTTACGTACATAGGTCGGTAGGTAGTGAATTATATGTTTATGAATTATCATCTTATCAGCTCCTCCAAAAGTTGACGACACTCCATAACTGGACAGGTTAAGTCACGATATCTTTTACCGTCGGTAAAGTAGATTTGGTCAAGATTTTCCATTCTATTATACAATATTTGTTTATGAAAATTAGTTTTACTTCGCAATTTCCTCGGACACCACGTTTTCCTTGATAACTCAGATGCACACAAAGGGAAACCAATACGACAACGATTATCGGATGCAAGCATATTTGCATATAAAACAAATTTTAAACAGTGGACCGGATTATAGAGAAAAGTTTAAGATTTAAGATTTCGGTTACTATCAGCTCCAACTGATATATAAGTGACACTTTGCGTAAGTGTGGCTAGATTAGCCTTGAGCTTCGTGTAATGCACACGCCTACGGACTTAAACGACGCTAGACTCGACTCGTGGGTGCGCCGGGCGCTCCAACATCGTGACGTAGTAAAATTCAGTACCAGCGTGGTCGGTAGTTCGGATCCGGGCGATGGATTCTCCGGTAAATTATACTTCGTCGACGTATCGGCAACGACAGTAAAGTCCGAGACCCACGAGTACAGTTTCGCAATCAAAACCTCCACAAACCTCGACAAGAAGGACAAGTTCTATGGTATGATCTTCCGTAGAGAAACGTTCGTCTACAAGGTGGTGGTACCTGCGTTTCGTGATCTATTCGAACCGAAATTCGATTTCTGGCCTGAGTGTTACGCGAGCATAGAAGGAGAGAAGGTATTGATACTGGAAAACTTGAAGAAGGTGGGTTACGTATTACACAACAAAACGAAACCGATGCCTCTAGACCATATGCTACTGGTGATGGAAGCCTACGGACACTGGCACGGGCTATCGTTCCTACTTAAAAAACTCCACCCCGAAAAATATCGAAAAATTGCCGACGTGCTGAAGGACGAGGTTTTTCTTGGGACTTTGCAGCGAGTGTGGAAAAATGAAACCTGCATGAAAATCATACAGTACTCGAACCGCGTTCTCGATGATGCTCTGAAAGATGCGCAGCTGCTACGAAAGTTGAAGGACAAGTTAGCGTCGGTGCCTGGTAGTATAAACACTTACCTCTCTGAGGAGGTACCAGATGAACCTTATGTGGTGGTCAATCACGGCGATTGTTGGACTAACAATTTTATGTTTTCATACGAGGTAAGCACAGGGTTCATCTTAACTCACGCTACACGTAAGGAAGGTTTTTCGAAACGCACTGGCCCTTGGCCAACATCTACCTGACTCGCCTCTCTCTTATCCCTTATTTACGAATAAATTATTGGTTTTTGGGTTTATCCAGTGCGTAATTACATTTTGTGGGAAACACATTATACATGCTTTCTCGTTCCAGGGAGAGGACACAAGCGTACCAACGAAAGTCGCCATGTTGGATTTCCAGGTAGCGATATTACACTCTCCGGTTAGAGACTTGGTTCATTTTATCTATTGCTCTATATCCGAAGAACAATTGCCGAATGCTAGGCGGTTCTTCGAAGCGTACTATCAATCGCTGTCGGATATTTTAAAGCGATCCGGTTGCGATCCGGAAGAAATATTCTCATTTTCTGTACTGGCGGATCACTGGAAGAAGTACAGCCATTACGGGGTACAGTTGGGGGTCCTATCTCTGAACTGGTGCTTTGCCAAACCGGACGCGGTTTCGGATATGGATAACGTCGGCTTGGATAAGTTGGTGGAAGAAGAATACAAGCAGATGTACGTTTCGAGGGCAAGAGCCATAGCTAACCTCTACGTAGGGTTTGAACTGTAGTGTTATTATTATCACTCATTTCCGTTTGAAATGTGACATATTGTAAAACAATATTTAATTAAAAAATGTTCAAAAATCTAAAAGCGAAACTGAAATCTGTCGAATTGACGAACAGTTAGCAGTCCTGTCGGCTGGTTGGTTGATTGGTTGAACGCCGCAAGTTCTTATTGGTACAAAGCGAGGTTTTAAACCACTTACTTATCGGCATATTGAATATCGGTTTTATTTTAGGCTTCTATAAGGTATATCCTCTATTGTCAGATTATAACAAAGCAATTTCCGTCACTGAAGTACATTCTTCCCAGAAACGAAAGTTTGTAGTTAATGTCCATTACAAGGTATGTAGAATGTGCTGTTGTTGTTTGCGAAGTCTCTCAGTCGTTATTATTATTTTTTATTTTACAACCCTGTATCGTAATAAGATGATGAAAACGAAATCTTACAGATCTGTTTATGTAGAAGTCAGTGTCGTACCCAGATTTTTTGTAAGAGATATAATTTTTAAGATTCTAGGCAATATTTACGTAGGCGATTTTTTTTGTTGATGAGCTTTTTGAAAATATACTTGTCTTCCACCTGCATTTTATTCTATATTATTATTGCTACTGTTATTGTTATTAATATTTTATAACACAAAATGCAAATAGAATGGTGAAAGGTATTTCAGGCGTAATTTACTACTTTTTCTTTAAGCACTTGGTTAGTGAAGTGATCTTGGAGGTTTTGGAATATTAGCGCACGCGGAATACCTTAAAAACTACTTAAAAGTTGTCTTAGGGATAGAACACAGACAACAACAATTAATAATGCTAGTAAATTAAAAAAAACATTTGTTATGGCTTCTCCCAGGGATTCGTATAAGGGCCAATATTATTCAACCATAGATAAAGAATTTATACCATGTAAACACACCAGGGACCATTCTTGGTTTTGCAAACGACCTAGTTTTCCTATACGAAGGTGATTCTTGGGATAATCTTAACATCAAAGATGACAATCACTTAGGCTGATTTAAACAGATATCATTAACGGCGAATGAAGAAAAAACTGTTTTTATGCCATTTTCTTGAAATAAATGGGGTTTGCGAAATTTTCATTATTTTTTTGAGCCACAGGATTATGCCTTTACCTTGCCTCTTCGTTTATTTCTAAGATACACTTATAGTCTGTTAATAGATGTAAGAAAGTGACCAATTGCTTTTGAATCCAATTATGGTCATTAACATATAATGCAACAAGATTATTACCTAAAGTTTGGGAATTTAAATTCAGGTAAAATTGTGGTACGTAATAGAAAATAATTTTATACCTACCTGTGTTTAATATTCTTTCATTCATTCTTATTTCGTGTGTTATACAGAGGGTGCGTTGAGTCTAGTGTATCTCAGGAGATGCTCCCTCCCAAATGTAGAAAACACTATTCTATTGAGACTAAGGAAGTTATAAACAATGTTTATTTGACTCTCATTGAACGTGGTGCCAGCAAGCAAGCATCTTTAGAAGAAACGGCCACATTGACGAAAATTCCAACATCAACTGTATGGAAAATTGTGAATAATCCCGTTTCAGCGAGGAAAAAAAGAAGCGATGCTGACATTTTCTCGAGTGTAGATGAAAGTGATCAAGAAATAATACGGCTTAAAATTTACCAGGTATACGGGAAACAAAGCGTGCCTACATTAGATATCTTAATTAGGAGGCTTGAAAAAGATACAACCGGTGTTAAATGTGGCAGAACTACCTTATGGATGTGTATTCGACATGGGTTTTAGACTTAAAAAAATTGACAAAAGACAAGTTTTAATGAAACCTTTTAGAATTCGGAAATGGTGCCTGGAATGTCTAGAAAAAATTAGGATTTACAGAGAACAACAAAGGCCAATTATTTTTACTTGGATAAAACCTGGTTCGACACTTATAATACCCCGGAAAAGGGTGGGGTTGACTCAACTGATAAGTGTAAAACAAACGCGCCATCCAAAAGAGGTAAAAGAATAACTATTTTGCATGCTGGCTCTAAAGATGGTTGGATTCCAAATGGACTTTCTCCGTCTGCAAAAAATATTAACGATTCTTCTCTGGATTTCCATGAAGACATCACCGCTGATTTATTTAGAAGATGTTTTTCATTTATTAACATACATTAATATTCAGTGTGATGACGAAACTTTAACTTGTAAATGTTCCTTGTAAATAAAGTTTTATTTCTATTTCTTAACAGGTTATTGTGCATTAGTACAGTCACGTATACAATGTGGTATTTTGAAATAGGGAGAAGTCATTTAACAAAAAACTAGAAATTACTCTTTTGTACAAATGTTTAGAGAGTCGAAATATTTTACCAAAAGGCAATTATTTTTTACAAGACCGGTTTAAATATTTCAAAAACAATAGCGAACTACAGAATGAAAATCATCCGTATAATACAAGAAACAGAAGAAAGAAACATAAATAAGTTTAAAAAACAAATAGGCTAAGCATCTTTTCAGGACCAATGAATTAAATTATAAATTAAAATAAATTAAATCTCCAAGCACTAAATAACTTTAACAATATAAATTCATAAATAACAAGAAGGAAACAAAATATTACAAAAAAATATATTTACTAGAATAAATAACAAAAAAAGTGAGAATATCAAAAATAAAAAGACTAATATTTATATGTAAGATATATTTGTTTCCAATATCAAATTTAATATATATATATATATATATATATATATATATATATATATATATATATATATATATATATATATATATATATATATATATATATATATATATATATATATATATATAGAATCTGGGTACTGAATTGTATGTGAAAAGGTCTATAATATTCCGTTTCCATCATCTTATTACGGTACATGGCGTTTTTATACAATGGGGTAATTGAAGCGGCAAAATTTTAGGTTTTACCCTGTATCTCGATAACAAAGTCAATAATAATTGTCTTGAAACCGGTATTGACGAAAACCGCATCGCTCAGTCTGTAATAATAATAATACGCCATGTGTGAATCTATACATACATTGGGCTATTTATATATAGAGTGTCCTATTTTCTTTCAAATACTAATTGAACTTAATCACGAATATTCTGCCATGTATACACTATACAGATAAAAATTAAAGCTTACTTGTCTTTTATGGTAATGATTCGGTATCATTTACCATAGTTGAAATAACTATAGGCCTAAAGTAAGTTTACGTAAAAACCAATTTAACGCCCTTACACTAAAAATGAACAACCAACTGGCTTCTTTACATTCGGTGCACCCTGTTATTAATAATGTATCATTTGGTAAATTTGAAAATATTTTATTGTTCATTTATTTCGTTTTTTTTTGGCTTATATTTTTGCTTTATTTCCTTGCAATAAAATAATGGAAAAAGCAATTTTTTTACGGCTATTTCCGGAAAAGTGTTAACGTCGTATATATGCATAAAACTGAGTAAATGTCTCTCTTACTTTTTCATTGCGACAAGCTGTAGATTGTAGAGTATTAAGTACAATATACAGTGTG
The DNA here is from genome assembly GCF_029955315.1 of Cylas formicarius. Lineage (NCBI taxonomy): Eukaryota > Metazoa > Arthropoda > Insecta > Coleoptera > Brentidae > Cylas > Cylas formicarius. The sequence goes on along the minus strand of NW_026844361.1, from coordinate 24,185,800 downwards.
TCCGATGAAAACTGCAGAAATCTCGGAAACTGCAAAATATAGAATTAAACAGAAAACAAAAGATTAAATTGTCGTTTTAGATAATTCTTCCTGTCTTTTTACCTAGGCATTGACGTATCGAATACTATTTCGACAAGGCGTCACAATAACCCGTAAAGTCAAGCGGTAAATTGACACACTTGTTAGCACTGTATTCTAATTCTATAGAGTGTTTCAAAAATAATACGCTAACGCTCGGCTGGAGATTCGCCACCCGAAAATTCTTTGTTTCCAAAATACGGGATGTTTGATATCAAAACAAATACTGCCTGCGCGAAGATACTTAAGTCATAGGCTGTCGGTCATTTTCAACAATTTCTTTAGCGTTAATTTTATAGAACTGAGTATTTTGTTTCAAAGTGTGCAAAAAACAAATGTCCATAAAAACTTGTTTTGTCAATTTCTTTTCTCGTAAACGAGGCAAGATACGAAAAAAAAAATGCAAAAAAGTCTCATATATTAAAAAAGCCACTTCTAGGAAATATATACCAACATCTACGATACCATAATAATTTGATGAAGGTCGAATAATTATAGGATGACGCTACATTTTGAGAAAAATTACGCATAATCATTATCGACGCACTTGAAAGAAACCGACAATCCTATGGTTCGATTGGTTTATCTACCCGTCACAAAAACACAAGGAAAATTTTCACATTTGTGGCAGTTCTTTTCGTTATTTTATTTGCGTATATCAAAAGAAAAAAGAAGAATCATCTCCGAATTTGCATCTGTCGCAATTAAGATATCAGGCGTGACGGGAAAATTTTTCGATAGCCTATTGCTTTGACTCGTAAGCAAAGATAAATCGATCGTACCATAGACCCGAAAAAGCAACTTTCTCGTGGCTCGAGGATATAAACGCACTCGGTACCGTTCACCGAGAGTAATTCTGCGCGATGAGCGTCGTCTCAGAGATCGACCACTGGGTGTTCGGTGCCTTAAAAAATGAAAACGTTCGCGATATAAAAACAACAGTGGTGGGCGGGTCGGTCAGTGGCGACGGGTATACCGGAACAATAGTCTTCGTCGACGTCACGGCGGTGGCAGACAACGATGAAGTTCGCGAGTACAGTTTGGCAATTAAAATCGCCAAACGACCGCCGACTGAGGCAGAACTGTTTCATGTCGCCTACGTCAGAGAAATGTTCGTCTACGACGAAATCCTGACGTCGTTCCTCACTTTGCTACGAGCTACGGTCGATTTCATGCCCCGATGTTGGACTACGGCGTCTACGGACACTTGTGACGTCATAGTGTTCGACAATTTAAAGAAGCAGGGCTACGAGCTACACGACAAAATGAAATCGATGAACGTGAACCACATCAGACTCGCGATGAAAGCTTACGCGCGTTGGCACGGCATGTCTTTGGCGCTGAGATATCTTCATCCGGAGACGTTCCGAAAGATCGAAGACACACTCAGCGACGAAGGTTTCCTGAAAACGATAGAGGGGGTTTGGAGGAACGGCAAGTTCGACAAAGTCGTCTCGTTTTCGAGAGATAGATGGGTCAAGGTGCTTGAGGACGATCCAGATTTGTTAGGGAAACTCCAAGAGAAATTGGGCAGTCAACCCGTACATGTTGCTGATTACATCTTCGACCCTCCGGTTAAGAATCAGACGGTGGTCAATCACGGCGATTGCTGGAACAACAATTTTTTGTTTAAATACGGGGTAAGATTTACCGTGACATGTTGAAAACGGTAATTCCTTCATAATAATCATAATAATAATAATAAATCGACTTTATTTCAAAGCATTACATCAAAATAGTGTCATTTACATAATTCATAAAAAATGTAACTAAAAACACTTAAAAATTAAGGGAGGGATGCAAAAGTAATATCAGTTTTTTTTTAATTTCCAAGTTTCTGTTCTGCAATCTAATCTATAGTTGAGATAAAGACGTTTTATAAGAGAACAATTGAAGCAGACGAAGGAAAATAATGCAAAAATAAGAAAACGGCCTTTAACTAACGGGCCCACTAAATTTTCTACAATTTTAGGGTCAAGATAAGGAGAACCCTTTGAAGATAGCCATGCTGGACTTTCAAATCGCCGTCTTACACTCCCCGGTAAGGGATCTAACGCACTTCTTATACAGCTGCGCAAGCGAACATGAGCTGTCGCACATGAAGGAATTCATCGACCTGTACTACGAGTCGATGTCTGATCTTCTGAGGCAACTGGGATGCGATCCCGACGAAGTCTTTCCACGCTCTTGGTTGGCGGATCATTGGCGAAAATATTCGCGCTACAGCTTTGTGATGGGTAACTTGGTCATTAACTTGTGTTTCGGCAAAGCGGAAGTGTTCGATGATTTGAGTGAAATGGACTTGTCGTGCCTGTTAGTCGAAGAGAACGAGGCAGCATGCGCGGCTAGGATCCGTGCTTTGGCTAGGCACTTCGTGGAGTTTGAACTGTAGAGTCCTATGCGCGTTATTGTAAATAAATAAAGTTTTTTCGGTTTTTTGACTATGAAGTGTTTTTTAATACTAAAACCCAATATATAGATTAACCAAAACTGGTCACAAGTAACATATTAACGTGGAGCGAATGCTTGTAAATTGAGAGGTATATCAATATTTATCTATATGGTTTGGCCTGACCCGTCAGAACGCAGAAAAGTCAAAACACCGCTATTGAAGTCTACCGAAAATATCCGCCCTACAAGAGAAAGAGAATTTCTTTTTTTAACAATTGAATTGCTGATGCTTGGTAACTTGATAACTTGGAAAAACTTACAGTGTATGTGTAATATATGGAACCGCTACGTCGATGATACTTTTGTTATTAGGCCTCATGGAAAAAATCTTTCATATATTTTCTCAGCCATTTAATCTCTATACACCCCAACATACGTTTTACCATTGAATTGGAAACTAATTCATTCATTCATTCTGAGATATTCTAAAAGAAATTCAGGCCGAAGGTTTTGTCATTCATGTTTATAGAAAACATACGCATACAGACCCAGACCTAATGCATTGTAACATCACCATTCGGCTCAAAAATCATCGGTTATCAACCCTCTTGCTTACAGAGCACTGACGCTGAACCCAAAATTGAAACACCTAACATCTGCTTTTTTTTAAATACTTTCCACATGAGAACCATTAAGCGTTTTATCACAAAATACACTTCACCATCGAAAGAAACCCCACACTTGCTACTGCAGTCTTTCTTTATATTCGGAACATCACAAAAGTTCTTACCCAGTGTGCAAAAATCTTCGATTCTTCAAAGCAAAATTTACGGCATTCGTAGTAGTCGAACATGATCAGGAAGCCCAATCAAAAATCAAAGTAAAATTCTTGCATGTAATCAATCCTTGTACCACAGAAAAATCGGAGAAACAAGCAATCCTCACAGCGACTCAGAGCTTTACCGTTCACTAATATGGCGAAAAGTTCGAGATTTGTAAATAGAACTTTGTGGTTAATTTTTCAAAAAAACTACTATCTATAAAACTTCTGGATTCCTCTTGCGTCGGTTCTTGTGGAGTCGAACTTGTTAACGTTTCGTCAATCATCCTGTTGGCTTCTTCAGAGGAAAAGAAACTGGCTCGCATTTAACTCTGTACCTGCTTACATATTGTTTGAAGGGGGCGGTGACAGGTAAAGATCTAAGTCGCGGTTAAAATTTTTTGTTCGTAAAAGAATTGATTACATTGGCGAAACGTTTCCTATAGGGCCTTGAAGTGAGTAACACGTAACTGTTGGAGTTGCTGGAAAAGATTAATATTTGATAACAAATATTTTACCCAAGTGTCCTAAAATAATTTAGTAAGAAATATCTTAAAACCAATTTCAAATTGCCGTACCAACTTTTTCTCCTCTAGGAGTGGGCTATTTTTAATTTTTAAAAACAGACATCATCCATGAAATGTAAAACACTTTGTTTTTCAGGTCGTCCAAAGCCAACGAAAACTGAAAAAAAAATACACGCCCATATTTAGAAATCGAGATTGACGATGTTTCTCGGAAACGAAACGCCGTGGGTAACGTCTAAGAAAAACATTCTTAAATTGGTTCCTAAGAATGACCGCTTTGTCGATATTTAAATTTGGGCGAATCACATTGCACTTCCGAAGCTAGCAGAAATTTGAGAACGGCGAAAATTAATCACCTCACTCATTATGGTTTATTATGTTATTATTATTCATACATTAATAATTATTATTAATATATTATATACATATAGTTTTTCCACATTATTTTTATTATCCGTCATGCCTAGCTTCAGCATTGACGGCAATGAAATGAATAAGATAATACACCTATAAAACATTTCTTGATGTCTGATAACTGATAATGCATTAAGGAGAGGTAATTGCTCTTTATCCTGTATTCAAAGATAAAATTGACTTGTCCGGAAGCAGTGTCATTTACGAAATTAAATGTAACGATTTTAATCTAAATTACGTAGAGCAAACAAAATGTTCAATCAATGTTTGTGTTTAAACACATGTGGAAAAATTAAGATATGGGAGATCGAGTATAGGCTGACATGTTTCAGCTTAGATTAATTTGACTATGCTAACTTGAACAACGAAACTGGTACTATTAATTGTTTAATATCATGAAATACTCATTGTAGTTATTACTATAATTCAAACTAATTTAGTTGAGTTATACGACAATTTCAAAAATTAATTATATTATAATTTACTGTGACTGTTCCGAAAAATGTGTCCGCCCTGTAGATGATCTCATTTACCTCTCAGCAGTGAGCACCAGGAATGTACGTACGTGCAAGCACCAACCTTCAGTGTGTAATCGCTCGTTGACCTAGCGTTGACCTGTAATGATCAAAACGAGTGTGCGGAATATTATCACCACCACCACCCCCACGCTTCTAATTTATTGGATAGGATCAAGTACTTTGTAGACGCGTAAGCCCTATAGATCATCTGTTTTAGCTCTCGACTGTGGGTATATATAATGTATTCGCAATCACCAGCGTTCAGTGCATAATCGCCCTTCATTGGGATCGACATGAGTGAGCAGAATATTGTCAGCAACGAAAACATTTATACGTGGCTCCAAAACGCGTTGAGAAATGAACGTCTTCAAGACATAAATTTTCTGATATGCGACCGGAACAAACCCGGAGATGGTTATGCCAGCGACATCGTCTATGTGGATGTAGAGGCTACGAAATATGACGGTGACCCTCGAAGGTACCACTTTGCTATGAAAGTGACCAAAGAATTGAAAGGAGTCTTCAAGGATTTCGTAGAAGGGAACAACTTGTTCGAAAAGGAAGCTTGCGTCTATACCAAACTGGCTCCAGCGTACCAGAAACTGCTTTACACTTACCACTTCCCGCCGATAGACTTCATGTCCAAATGCTACTGGGCTAAGACTGGCGAAGACTACGACGTGCTGGTATTCGACAACCTTAAGAAAGCAGGATACAGGCTCCACCAAAGTGACATTCCGATGGACGACCGCCACATCAAGCTAGTACTGAGAGCGTACGCGAGATGGCACTGGTTGTCGTTCGCTTTAAGGTACCACCACAAGGCAGAGTTCAAGATTGTGGTCGACGAGCTGGCCGGTTACGAGAAGAAAGTGGAAAACAATATGGAAAGATTCAAGGACGTGTTCGAGAAATTTTGCGAAGATCAGTACCAAGTCTTGGAGGAACACGGAGAGCACGAGCTGCTGGAAAGGTACAAGGAGAAGATGAAGAATAGGGCGCCCGGAAAGTGGAACGAACCTGAGCCATGCGAGGAAGAGTGCGTCGTCATCCATGGCGACTGCTGGAATAACAATTTTCTATTTTTTTATGAGGTATGTCCCGGAGTTGTAAAAACGAAACTGATGATTATTTACTTTCTTATTTAAGAACATATGCAACTCCTGTAACTAGTGTACTCGATAAGGATTTTGGAAATGTCTTCTAGTGTAGAGTATGTTAATAGTTCGTTTCTTTGATTTTAGGCAGACCAAATTCAGGATCCTTCCAAAGTGTGCCTCGTGGACTTCCAGGTATCCAAGTTGCAGTCGCCGGCTAGAGATATTAGCTATTTTATATACTCCACTTGCTCGGAAACCGGACTGAAACGCTTCAAAGATTACATCCAGTTTTATTACGGTGCATTTGCTCGAGACCTAAAAGCGTTGGGGTGCGATCCCGAGCTCTTGTTTCCTTTCTCGAAATTCGTGGACCATTGGAGACAGTACTCTTTCGATGGGTTTCAAACCGGAGTCGGGATATTGAAACTTTGCTTGTCGGATAACAAAGGTGTAGGCGATGATGGTTCCGTCGATACGTTTGATTGGAAAATCGAAAAAAATAAACACCAATATGAAGCACGGCTTATCGCGTGTATCAGGCACTGCGTCGAATACCAGTTGGAGTAACGAGAATTTATGTTTTTATCTCACTGCGTATCGGCGAATGATTTAGTTTGCAATTAGTTATAAATTTGTGGCGATCTGCTTTCAAATGTTTTCGTCAGCGCTGAAGGTTTAATAATTTCTATAATTAATAATTAATTAGTTAATAAATGTATATTTAATAAATTTACATGCATTTTCGAGATCCGGTTATTTTCTCCGCTGGACGCTTCTTTAAAATTAATCAAACTAATAAAAAAATGTTTGCTAAAGGTACACATTTTTGAGCACCTTTGAGTCGTGTCTCATTTCTCTTTAAACCAGTAATACTCTAGCTGTTTTGAAAGAACGTTTTTTAGAGATAATAATTTATGAGTAAGCTACACCTACGAAAAAAAGTTAGATATTTCGAAGAAATTTAAGAAAAATAGCAAGAAGAAAGCTTTTCATTTCCCACCAAAAGCGCAAGAAACAATTGTATTTTACAAAAGAATATGTTCCAAAACCAATGGAGTTTTGGGAATATGTGAATATTCAGTGACGAAACAAAAATTAATATTTTTTGATACGATAAGGCAACGACACTGCATACCCCTACTCAGATATTAACCTAATGAAAAGTGTTAAAGCGGCACCAAAAACTCAGTTTTTAGCTAAGGCCCAGGCCACAGAACAATTGAAAAAATATTTCAATATTTTAATTTGAAGTAACCACAAAACTCGTTGGTAATATGTTGATTAGGCTCACAGCTATAATAAAACAGCCACAAAATATTAAACTTTTGAAAGAGATTTTACAAACACAAATTATTCATTGCAATAATTTAAATGTATGGAGATTTTTTTCATACCGTTTTTCAGATTTTTCATAAAATGTTGATGTTTTGCGTCAACTTTTTCAAACACCCTATATAAGTGGCCTTGACTAGATCGCGCTAAGTACATCAATCTCTGATTATTCGAGTCATACAAAAGTGAATTTTCCCAATTAAATAGTTAAACGCTGCGCATTTCGCTTTAGTTATCGAAATGGGCTCCGAAAATTGCAACGTCGACGACAAGGTCAGCGCGTGGGTGCACGACGCTCTATCAAACGAAGACGTGGAAGACGTAAGCTTCGAGATATCCGATAGAAACAAACCAGGCGATGGTTATATCAGTGACATCGTCTACGTGGACGTAGACGCCAAGCGTTCCATCACGGAGGAGACATGCAGGTACCACTTTGCCGTCAAAATGACGAAAGAGAAGAAAGGGATCTTCAATGATTTTATATCGGGCACCGAGCTATTTAAAACTGAGATTTGTGTGTATTCTAAACTCGTACCAGCATATCAGCAGCTATTATCTACCAGCGCCCTACAGTCGATAGACTTCATGCCCAAATGCTACTGGTCGACAACAGGGGACCCATACGATGTACTGGTCTTCGACAATTTGAAAAAATCTGGCTACAGCCTGCACCAGAGAGACGTGCCGATGAATGATCGCCACATTGAACTGGTTCTCAAAGCTTATGGGCGATGGCACGCGTTGTCGTTCGCCTTAAGACACCGCGACAGCGAAACGTTCGACATGATCACCAAAGAATTGGAAACATATCAGAATGAAGCCATCAAGAAGGAAGTGGACGAGGAGAAATTCAAGCCGTTGATTGAGAAAATGATAGCGGAACGCGACGAGATTTTCATACGCCACAACGAGCAGGAGTTGTTGGAGAAGTTTAAGGAGCGAACAAAACATGTGGTGCCTGGTAAATGGGATGAAACATTTCCGGAGAGGGACGAATGCGTTCTAGTGCACGGCGATTCCTCTAACAACAACTTCCTCTTTGTGTACAAGGTAAGTAACCTGTTAAACATCAAAGTGAGCCCACATGTATCGAGCATTTGGGCCTGTTTAAGGGGAACGACGTTGAAAACCCCGCCAAAGTGTCGCTGGTAGATTTCCAGCTGTCCAAATTAACGTCGCCGGTGAGAGATCTGAGCTACTTCTTCTATGCCGCCTGCTCAGAAAATGAACTTAAGAAATTTAGGAAATACACGCAGCTATACTATGAGGAGTTCGCGAGCATTCTGAGGAAACTGGGTAGCGATCCAAACGAAGTTTTTCCATTTTCCAAACTTGCTGACCATTGGAAGGAGTACTCATTGTACGGCTTCCAGATGGGGATGGGAGTGTTGAAATTGTGTTTGTCAGATGATAAAGGGGTCGGGGACGAAGGAAGCGTCGAATCGTTCGATTGGAAGCTTGTGAAGAACAAAGATCAGTACGAGTCGCGGCTTATCGCGTGTACCAGGCATTGGATAGAGTATGAATTTTAGTATCTGGAGTGATTGTGACGCTACAAGCACGATCACCCGGTATATAAGCATCGCGGTTCTGGATTAGAGAGGAATATCCTGTTGCGTTTTAAAATACACCTTCTTTGTGATAGTTAAATTTTGTTGATTTTTTTTATTGCAAAACATTGTCAAGTTGATAGCAAAACAAACACACTATATTTCTTTTGTAATAAATGTCTAATATTAATTTTCCAAAAATGTAAAAGGTAGGTGGGAATTAATTGATGCAAAAAATGATCGGAAAGTTGCAGTGGACGTAAACTGCAATAATATACAGGACGTCCCCATTAAAATATCAAAGTTGTAGCTCCTTTTAATAAATGTAATTCAAAATTCGATACGTTGAACATTTTGCTTGTCCGCATTTAATTTCATTGATGCTCCTCCTCCCCCAGTAGCCAATAATATCTTTCGGATTTCCCAGTAGGTGTTTTGAAAACTACTTTTAAATTTATATAGTACTTTATCGCACCATGGTGCTAAACGCTTCTATTGTTGCAGTTAAATCTAGGATACGATACGATTATTATTTCATTATGCCTATGCCTATTGATACGGAGGGAATTATTATTATTATTATTATTGCATTATGTCTATGCCTATTGATACGAGGGAATTATCATTATTATTATTATTATTTTATTATGTTTATGCCTATTGATTAAAACGGGATAACAAAATGAAAAGAAATTAATATTAGATGTTTTTCCAGAAATACTATTAGATTTTATCTACAGCGAAGCTTTGATTTTGTGAAGGATTTAAGTGGAGATGGAAATGGAAATGGAAAATACTAAAAACTCACCTAAATCATCTAAACTGAATCTAACACATGGTTTTCATTTGTAAAAGCAGTCAAAAATTTAAGAAAAATAGACACTTGAGTATAAAAGTTCACTACTTCCACATCCACCTAGGTCGGTTTCCAGAAAACTTAGTTGATTGTAGAGAAGAACAGGGGCAAAGATTCTACGAGGACACTAAAACTATAAAAGATCTTTATCAAGGCCGACAGAATAGGCACATGATGGCCGATTACTGTTGGAACCTTCAGCGAGATTGCCCTAGTAAACTCTATTCTAGGAAGTCGTATAAAAGCAAATTTTTAAATGATAAGCTGATGGAAATGGAATGGAAATCTTTAATTTTACTGTCAATAGCAAATTAACAGTTATAACGTACCAGTTGGAAAATCGCAGGCACCAAAATGTCTGTTGGTATGTGTAACAATATTTTCTTTATTTTAAGTAATATAATGGTAACCAAAAAAATCCATGGCTATTTAAGTATACAATTTTAGTATAAAAAACAGCAAATACATCGTTAATTTCAAAGGTAACATTGAATTGATGTACGATAAATGTCTATTTTGAAGAACATACGGCATATTTAAGAAAATTGGTTAGGTTAGCTTGCCCCTTATTTGGTTGACGAAATAAGCGCCCAGAACGTCATATATGCCTTATAGTTGAAGCTGGCATTTTATCGGTACCAATAACTGTTTGCTTTCAAAAAAACTCAGTAATTTGTAGAAAACACTCCAACTAGTTTCTTTAGTAAAATTTGAAAATTACATGAGATTCACTTTACGGTAGTAGTCTCAATACCAAATCACCACGTCGAACGTGTACAGTTAAAATCTATAGATCGTTAGTTAACAACGTCCGCCCTGTAGATAACCTCATTTACCTTCCGATTATGGGTATTCGGAATGTACGTGTAGAAATCAACGTTCAGTGCGTAATCGTTTGTTGACCTAGCAATATCTTGTTGCGATCAAAATGAGTGCGCGGAACGTCGTCAGCGACGAAAACATCCACACCTGGCTCCAAAACGCGTTGGAAAACGAACTTGTCCAAGACATAAACTTCCTGATATGCGACCGGAACAAACCCGGAGACGGTTACGTCAGCGATATAGTCTACATTGACGTAGACGCGACGAAATATAACGGCGAACCCTGTCAGTACCGCCTCGCTACAAAAGTGTCCAAGGAACAAAAAGGAATCTTTAAGGATTTCGTAGAAGGGAGCAACTTGTTCCAAAGAGAAGCCTGCATCTACACCAAACTAGTTCCGAAATACCAGAAGTTGCTTTTGGCTCATCAACTCCATCCGATAGACTTCATGCCCAAATGCTACTGGACCAAGACCGGCGATGACTACGACGTATTGGTGTTCGATAACCTTAAGAAAGCAGGATACAGGCTCCACCAAAGTGACATCCCCATGGACGATCGCCACATCAAGCTAGTTCTGAGAGCTTACGCGAGATGGCACGCGTTGTCGTTCGCTTTAAGGGAGCATCACGGTGAAGAGTTCAAAGCTGTCGTCGACGAGCTGGCCGGATACGAGAAGAAAATTGAGAACAAACCAATCAATATGGAAAAATTCAAGGAAGTTTTCGGGAAAATTTTTGATGAGCGCTATCAAATCCTTGAGACGCATGGGGAGCACGAGCTACTGGAAAGATACAAGGAGAAGATGAAGGACAGGGTTCCTGGAAAGTGGAATGAATCTGCGCCATGCGAGGAAGAGTGCGTTATCACTCATGGCGACTGCTGGAATAACAATTTTTTATTTTTTTATGAGGTAAGTTCCTTGGTCGATTTGAGCATGGTTTTAAATACTATCAACATCGGAGCTGATTTGTTTACTGAAGATTTAAGGATCATATGAAGCTGATTTATTATCAGAAAAGTGTTTTTTTTTAACCTTATCTTTTCCAATCTTTGTATTCCCCCGAAACTAATGAATTAATGTTTGTAGAAGTTTCTCCTAGTAATAGCTCCATTCTTTGATTTTAGGAAAACCTAATTCCGTCAAAAGTGTGCCTCCTGGATTTCCAGATATCCAAGTTGCATTCGCCGGCTAGAGATATTAGCTATTTTATATACTCCACTTGCTCGGAAACCGAATTGAAACGCTTCAAAGAATACATCCAGTTTTATTACGGTGCATTTGCTCGAGACCTAAAAGCGTTGGGGTGCGATCCCGAGCTCTTATTTCCTTTTTCGAAGCTCGTGGACCATTGGAGACAGTACTCTTTCGATGGGTTTCAAACAGGAGTGGGGATATTGAAACTATGCTTGTCGGATGACAAAGGTGTAGGCGACGATGGTTCCGTCGATTCGTTTGATTGGAAAATCGAAAAAAATAAGCACCAATATGAAGCACGGCTTATCGCGTGTATTAGACACTGCGTGGAATATCAGTTGGAGTGACGCGAGTTTATATTTTTATCTCACTCTGTATCGACGAGCCAGTGATTCAGTTGAATTAGTCGTAAATTTGCCGCGATAAACATTTTTCCGTCGGTACTGCAATTATTTAATTCACCAGTCCAAATGTCAAACTTACTGAATTAATAAAGTTACATGTTTTTTTCGAGATCCACTTATCTGCAGTGTATTTTAGTCGGTACCAACTGAGTTTGGTTGGACTAACTAAAAATATTTTTGATCTGCTTCATAGACCGCGTCCAATTTTCGACTCTTTTGCGGAATATCTTACTTATCTAGATAGAACGATAGCAAAAACAAAATTTCCCCCTGAATCTTCTCTCAACCCAACATAACCTCACTATTTACGATTTTGACATTTTTAACGTAATATACTAGCGCTAGTCTATTAATCGCATTCATAAATAATTATATAACGGAGATTTGTTGGCCTAACCTTTGTATTTATTTTTTTTAATGACGTTTTATGCAAATAAAAGATAAACGAGGCGATATATATCTGTAGCTTAACTTACCCAATTTAACCTGAAAATTTTCAAAAAAAGTTCATTATCAGTGATGACTTGTAATAAGTTTGACATTGCCTGAAAAATAAAATGAATGTAAAGTAATTTAAAAAGAACTAAGAAATTTTCTTGCCGCCACACATTCGTATCGCGTTTTTTTATACGCCAGGGCCAAGCCAGTGATCAATTTTGAACTTTTACAAATATAGTAAGACCCAAAAACTGTTTAATGGACATGAATATATTTATTCTGAAATGTCACATTAATATTTAATGGCAGACTGTGGAAATCTTTGATTTTCAAAAAAACATACATATTTTTAAAAAAATTCGTTAGAAAATAATATTTTCAATTAACAACAAATTTACAAAAAAAAAAAAATTGCAACTAATTTTAGTGCAACTTGCTCCGATATATAAGGTATAACTATTACTCATAATTCGATTACCTCAATCAAAGGTTACGCGAATATATAATGTTCTCATGTTTTTCTTCCATTTTCTACAACACCGTATATAAGCGACCTATGGCCTTGATTAGATTGCGCTAAGCATATCAATCTCTGATTAGTTAAGTGACACAAACGTGAATTTTCTCAATTAAATAGTTAGCGCATTGCGCCGTAGATATCGAAATGGGCTCCGAAAATTGCAACGTCGACGACAGGGTTGGCGCCTGGGTGCACTGCGCTCTATCAGATGAAGATGTGGAAGACGTAAGCTTGCAGATTTCTGATAAGAGCAAACCAGGCGACGGTTACATCAGCGATATCGTCTACGTGGATGTAGAAGCCAAGAGATCCTCCACTAAGGAGGCCTGCAGGTACCACTTGGCGGTAAAAATGACGAAAGAGAAGAAAGGGATCATTCAAGATTTTATATCGGGCACCGAGCTCTTTAAGGCTGAAATATGCGTGTATTCCAAACTGGTGCCTGCATATCAGCAGCTGTTATCTACCAGCGCCCTTGAACCGATCGACTTTATGCCCAAATGCTACTGGTCGACAACAGGTGACCAATACGATGTGCTGGTCTTTGACAATTTGAAAAAATCAGGGTACAGTCTGCACCAAAGAGACGTGCCGATGAATGATCGCCATATTGAACTAGTACTCAAAGCTTACGGGCGATGGCACGCGTTGTCGTTCGCTTTGAGGCATCGCGACCTCGAAACCTTCGACATGATCAACAAAGAATTGGAAACATACCACAAAAAAATGCAGAAAGAGGGGGTGGATGAGGAGACGTACAAGCCAATGTTTGAGAAAATGATAGCTGAACGTGACGAGATTTTCATGCGTCACACCGAGCAGGAGTTGCTGGATAAGTTTAAGGAGAAAACGAAGCATCTGGTGCCTGGCAAATGGCACGAAATATTTCCGAACAAAGATGAGTGCGTTTTGGTGCACGGTGATTGTTGGAACAACAACTTCCTATTTGTGTACAAGGTTAGTAAGCTGGAAAGAGATAGGAACTTTACGTATTCATTCAGACCTTGTGACCGTTTCAGGGAACAGACGCTGAAAACCCCTCCAAAGTGTCGCTGGTAGATTTCCAGCTGTCCAAATTAACGTCACCGGTGATAGATCTGAGCTATTTCCTCTATTCCGTCTGCTCAGGAAATGAACTGATCAATTTCAGATATTACATTCAGCTGTACTATGAGGAGTTCGCGAGCAGTCTGAAAAAACTGGGCAACGATCCAGACGAAGTCTTTCCATTTTCTAAACTGACGGATCATTGGAAAGAGTACGCTTTGTACGGTTTCCAGATTGGGATGGGGGTAATGAAACTGTGTTTGTCGGACGACAAAGGGGTCGGGGACGAGGGAAGCGTCGAGTCGTTCGATTGGAAGCTAGTAAAGAACAAAGATCAGTATGAGTCGAGGCTTATCGAGTGTACCAGGCATTTGATAGAATACGAACTTTAGTCACAGTGGCGATTGTGATGCTTTCAGAAGCAATTTTTTTTTTTAAATTGGATTTCAATGCGACGCCAAAAGCACGATCACTCGCGCTCCGATCTAGATCAGGCGTTCTCTGAATCCAATTTTATCTGAAACAAATAATTTGTTGCGACCTTGGGAAGCCACGCGTATCATTTCGTTCGTTCTAAACCACCTGTATTTATGCACTGCGTTTAATTTTGTTGATACTACGTAATAAAAAGGATTGAAAATTGTTCCAGTAAACAAGACGGAAATTAAAAATTAAATAAAATTTTGAAGCTTATTCACAATTCGGTTCCTTTCTTATGCCTTGAACGCCACGTTTCCAATCACCAGGCAACCTTACGTTACAAATACACACTCCCGATTCGAACCGTCCTTTTCCATTCAATTAAATTATATCGAAGCGGGAGAAGGAGAGGGAGAGAGAGAGAGGGGGTGAGCAACAAAAACGCCGAAGACAAACGCTGAAATTAAAAGCAAAGTCGGACGGTGTGTCGTGACTATTTCCAATGATATCTGATATACGTCGAGCCGATGTTTGAATTAAATTCTGTATAAATTTGATCGCAGATAACGACTTTCGAATTTGACAGGTAAATGTATGGGCGGTTGACGGGGGGGTCGGTGTGTGTTTTTCGATCAATCCCGTTCGATGCCATGCATATTAAATAGGGTTTATTATTACCCGAGCGTGCAAAGACCATCCCCAAGGAAAAAAGTTCCCATTATAACATCGTCGTCTCTTTGATTTCCAATTTTTTCCCGTTTGACATCACAAAGCGCCATGCTCAGACGTTTATCAAGGCATTTTGCTTGTCGTTTGTCTTATCCCTCGCGTAAAATATTTGAAAAATTGATTATACGCGATGTATTTCACGTCCTGTTTAGGGCCCCTTTGATGTCCCGTTTTTCTTTCATCGAAGTTTAATACGTTCGCAGAGTCTTTTGCGTCGTGTGCGTTCGGGAAGACACAAAAAAGAAGCGAAAGTCATCAGCAAAAAAGATACCGCGTATCGAAAAAAGAAAAACTTTCTAAAAAAATCAACTAACCAAAACCAAAATTTATTCTGGAAGTAAAAATATATTATATAGAAGTGGTAAGAGCGAGATAGAATTGAAGTTCTAGAATTAGAAAGTGCTAAATTCTAGGGTAAAGCTATTTCTATGATTTTGAAATACGCGTCATAGAACTGGTAAAGTTATGTTAAAGTATGCAGGAGGAAATAGCTCCGATGTAGTTATGGAATTCTAGAAGGCAAATCAAAATTTTCAGAGTTCCCGGTCCCTAAACAATTATCTAAATGTGAGTCATTAAGCTTTGTTCGGTATTTTCATTTCAAATATTTCATATTTGAGGACAAAACTCGCAATTGCATGTTGTTGCACAACATGAATAAATTTTTAGAGCACATTTCCTTAAGTTGGGATACTTATTTTGATCGGCTAAGTTCCAAAACATTTTCTCATTTCTAAGTGCTTTTAAAATAACATCACTATAGTAAATACGCGTCGAAAACGAATTGATTTTGGGCATAACATTTCATGATGTATGAGGAAGTGGTAAGAATTAAATTTCGCGAATAAGGAATCCCGTCTACATGAGGCAATAAATCCTTTTTTCTTACCAGTCATCGCTGGTGTCCAGTCGGTTGTAATTGACGATAACTTTTGTACAGGTAATTTTACATCTGTTTTAAACTTTTTAAAAGTAGAAAAGATATATTCTCCTCTGGTGTTTCCCTTAAAGCAATTCTTCTTTTGATATCTTAATTAGGGGGCTTGAAAAAGATGAAACCGGTGTTAAATGTAGCAGAACTACCTTATGGAAGTGTATTCAATTTAGATTTAAAACAATTGACAAAAGGCAAGTTTTAATAGAATCTTTTAGAATTCGGAAATGGCGACTGGAATATCTAGAAAAAAAATAGGATTTACAGAGAACAACAAAGGCCTATGATTTACTTGGATGAAACCTGGTTCGACACTTATGGTACCCCAGTTGTTTCAACTAATAAGTGTAAAACAAACGCGCCATCAAAAAGAGGTGAAAGAATAAATATTTTGCATGCTGGCTCTAAAGATGAAAGGAAAGAATTATTTTGGATTACTTGGTAGTTTTAAAAGCACGGTGTACGCGTCGTCTATTCGAAATACGAGCACACTCTAACAAAAAATACGTGCGTGTTATTAGGTACGCTGAAGGTTGGCAAACTGCTAATCTATGCACAATCCTAAAACTATTCCTAGATACTTCAGCTTTGCGACACTAAAGAGAAAATCTTACTGTTTCCGTCATTATTATCAAAGGAGAAACTGAGTCTTGGAACTATGTGGACCCGCCAGCAAACGATTTAATAAAGATTTACACGACCCGGAAGTAAGTAGGAAACCTTCATTTGCCTGGTGTACTTAGGTGTCTCGCGTCTTGAACCGACGTGGTCCATTAGACGTGGAAAAGGAATTCGCTGAGCACGTAGCTCTCAAATGCACACTCGAGAACACAAACGGATATACAGGGCATTATGCATTAGACGAATCGAAACTCCGGTGTCGAAAAAGGGTTCTGCTACCGGTTCCCTAATATCCATTAGAGAGCGCTCGCGACATTCGCGAAGGCCTAAACTTTACACATTCCGTTTAAGAATTCGTAAGTCACCATTAACAAAACGCTAACGACGTTAACGTCGCCGAGAGAACGTAGAGAGCGCGTTGTTCAAATTATCATACGCGTACGTCGCTTCGTGGGATGACGATGAACAAATGCCAATCGTAACCTCGAAGATGGAGAGAATTTATTTCATTATACGTTTTTTTTCCTCGACAACAATGTGACGGAAATTGGGATCTGAGTGGGAAGTTGCGTTCACCTTTCGGAATTTAAAATCGTCGTAAAACGTTCACCGTTTCAACGAGTCGCTAATGTGACGGGGACGACATTATCGTGCGCTGATGATTTCGGGAAGAGCTCCGTTAGAACATAGTGTCATTTTAATTAAGAATAAAGACGTTTATGACGATTCCGAATTGCCGTGAGCTCGGATGTGATGTTCCCCGCCCATCTCCAAGACACCTGGCGAAGTTAAAAACTACAACGATGAGTTTAGGGGGGTCGAAATTTAAATAAATCGCGTCGATTTGCGGGACTCCGGCATGTGTCACCTCGTCACTCCCGATTTTGTTGGCTGCGAAAGTCCGTCTTGCCCATTTAATTTGGTTAATTAATCTAAACGTTTGTGTCACGCGGTCGAAATAATAAAAATCTGTCCGGTCAGATTGGGGGCTAATTACCTAATAAAAAGCTATTTGGTTTATTAAAAATTCACGCGTTTGTCGACGAGGTTGGGCCCCGGTATGCTCTGGGGTGACATATAACTTATAAGACAAATTTTTCGCTTTCGGGCGGGGGTAAATTGGACCGTGCGATCGGACGTTGGTTTGGTTCGAACAATGCCGTCTATAATAATTTTTACAAAACTTCTGGATTCCTCCTGCGTTGGTTTTTGTTGGTCGAACTTGCTACATTTTCGCCAATCTGGTGGTTTCTTCGGAGCTTGACTGAAACTGGCTCGCATTTTACTCTGTACCTGCTTATATATTGTTTGAGGGGGCGGAGCTAAATGAGAGGCATAAACACCCTCCCATATTGGTGATAAGTAAAGACCTGAGGCGCGGTTAAGATACATCAAGTGTTTGAGTATGCTTTGTTAGAGAGATTAATGTATTTTGTAGATAAATATCATACATTTATAGATAATCAACATGACTTCGGAAAAGATAGAAGCATTTCTACTGTTGCTTTTTCGTATTGCCGTAGGATAATTTCTTTTATCGAGGACGGCGAGTTCCCGATTGGAATTTTTTGCTACCTAAGTCGGGCGTTTGACTGTTGATTTTAAGAAAGCTGGAATCCATGTTACGGAGGTTCAATGGCATTTTTCAAGGACTAATGTATGCCAGAGTGAAGTACCCTCTCAAAACATTTTATCTCTTTGTCGCTTTTGATTGGTGTTTATTCTACTGTTACGTGTTAGGGAATGTCAGATTCCAATTTGGAATGGTGGAAAACCTGGTCGAATTAGCGAGTACCGTTCGAGTTATTGTAAAAATTTGTAGCCCGTTCCCGCGGGGAACATAATTATATGGCGCATTATGAATCTGGACCCCGCCTATTCGCCGTGGGACCCAACCAACCTCGCATGAAAAATCGCTTACCACACGGATTAGCAGATAAGTTATGGTGACCGGCAGGCGATGTCCTGTCAACTCTGCCGCGGTGTCGTGCGTTTCCTCTTCGTTACACCTTCAGAGCGAGAGAGCGCGTTACGTCATCGCCCGAATTGGGCGTGTGCGATTCTTCGAAATTTATTCACCGGGTTAAGTTTAAGCGGAGATAACGCAACCAGCGTGCCTAATTAAAACCAAAACTCCGGAGACGAAACGCAAAATATCAACGCCGAAAATCTTTTAATTTTGATTTTCCTTGAAGATAGGTATCAATTATTCAATTATGCAAATGGAGGACCGCCCCCCACGTCGGGGGGTCGCGCCGAGTCCCAGCCAAGAATTTCAAACTGCGGGGGTTGCGAATATGATTCCGGATTATGGATATTTTAAATAGTACGACTGCCTCCTCCCGCCGCCCCCTAAAATGACACTTTATCCGTTGAATATTCATGTGCCGATGGGGAGGGTCGGCGGGGGCGGCTCCTGTCTTTCAACCCCTTCAACGGTAGAGCGAGGAGGCAAGCGGCGACGACTTTAAATTTCGCTTAAAGAAAATTGTTATCTCGGGTTGATATGGTTTTACATAAATGTGCCATTAAGTTAGGTGCCGATTTTGGGAAACTTTATTTTTTTTAAGAGACGAAGAGAAGAAAGTTCGGTTAAAACTTTCCATGAGTATCATGAAAAGAAAAAAGTGTGTTAAAGGAGATTTCGGCTACCAAAATGTTTAACATCAGGGATGAAAAAATAAAAAAAAATTGGTTAAAACTAACCAAAACTATTTATCTTTTAGTTATACCATGAGATTGTGTGAACTTTTTTCGCAAAAAACTTTTTCCAGTACTGTCATCCACGGTCCAAATCAGTGAAATTATATTATTTTTTGATCGGGCAATGTTCGCCGCATCCAAGAGTGCCAACTTCTGCATCATATGGTAAGTATTTCAATTTAGACCCAGTCTAATTAAGTTTGTTTTCAGGTCCGTCGGTACAACACGCATGCTGGATATGATCAATGGGACGACCTTCACTCTCTTCATGTCCCACAGTTCTTTAATTTCCCATTTCAGATCGTCATATTTTTGGGTCTTCTCAGCCTTCTTAGAGTCATTGGTGTGTGTGTTGGGGATGGATGTATCAATTAAATATGCGGTATTCGTCTCCTCATCAATAACTGTCAAGTCTGGTAGATTATGCCTGATATTCGCTGTGTTATTCTCGATGACTGGTGGTGGTTGGAGGCAGAAATATGACTTTTTATCTTCAAGGTTCATGTCGTAGTTCTTCGCCAAATCGAGGTACATAATATTTGCAAGCTTGTTATTATAATTATCATTATTAATAATTATTAATATTATTAATATTTATTATTATTATTATTATTATGTGGCGTAGAGTTTTGTCTGTTCTATGTTAAAGAAATGCGCCAGCATCTTTTCTATCTTAAAAAAAATACCACACTTCAGAAACTAACCAAGACTTTCATGTTTACAAACGGTTCCACAAAGTATATCGTCACACTACAAAGGTGGAGAAAAAGAAAACTTATGATGACATAGTTCAATTGAAAAATCTAAAACGACATGGAATATTGTTAATTCGGAGAGACGGTCTAAGCATAGTAACCCTATCCCATCATCAATTACTCCGTTGGAGTTCAACAGATATTTTGCATCTGTATCAGCGGCGATAACGAAAACCATATCACCTTGAGTAGTAGATGCACCTACATCTCAACTAAACCTAATTTCTCGTATTTTATGTAAGTAGTTTTGGAAAGTGATGTTAGGGAAGCGATTTTGAAACTAAAAAACCCTCATTGTCTTGACTATTATGGTCTAAATGCCAATATTATTAAGCAAGCAATTGAAGAGGGATGTTTTCCGTATGAATTAAAAGTGACAATAATTCTTCAACTCCATAAAAAAATGGGATACAAATATCTTGACAATCGTTCCCATTATAGGAAAAAATTTTGAGTCGATAATAAAAGATAAATTTATCGCTTACTTTCAGGGAAGGAAATTATTAACATATTCCCAATTTGGCTTTCGGTCGGCTAGGTCCACCATTTGAGGAGGGCTTGTCGACTTCGGTAACGATATGCGACCTCAGCAAGGCGTTCGACTTGGATACTAATACTCTTCTTTTTAAACTTGAACCTTACAGAATTCGTGAAAATACCCTAGCCCTTTTAAAATCTTATTTGACCAGTCTGGAATGATCGGGAATCTACTTTGTTGGGCATTACTAAAGTCGCTTAGAATCATGGAATGCTCACTGAACCCGTTAATGAGACTGTGAGGGTCCTTCAGCGGTGGTTCTCTGCAAACAACCTAGTCCTTAACCAACATAAAACTCAAGAACTTACGTTCTCTTGTAGACTTTCTTCATCAAGACAATATTACTCTACTGGTATTTGTTATTGGCAGAACTCTGTCATGGACCGGACAGATCGATGAAGTCTGCGCCACACTGTTAACACATATCAGTCACGGTCTAACAAGGCTGGCCCTAAGAACGGCCTATTTCGGTCCGCTGCACAGTGTGTTTTGTGTTACGGTGTTGTGTTGTGGGGTGGGGTAAAATACTCGGGAAAAGCCTTTCGCTACTTAGCAGCGCTGGTCCGCGTGAACACTGCAGACCCAACTTCGCAGTTTAGGAGATTATGACGCTGCCCTCTACCTACATCTACAGATCTATTTTATACGTTCATGACAATGCTAATTCTTATCGCGCACTGGCACTGGCAGACATGAGTATAACACCAGGTAAGCTGACTCGATCGCCCTACCGTACTCCAGACTGACGTCCTCGCAAACTAATGACATCAAAGTTAAGTTCTCCCGAGCAGCCTTAAAAATCCACCAACTAGACAATTCAAGGGGAAAATGAAAATTTTCTTTATAGAGAATCCCTTTTATGGCACGAGTATTGAGTAATTTGTAACTTTGTTATCTATATTGATGTACCATTTGTTGTTTTTGTAACTTATCTGAATGGTTAATTAAGTTCTATTCAATTTTATTCTATTCTATTATTATTATTATTATAATTATTGTTATTATCATTATTATTATTATTATTATTATTATTATTATTATTAATATCACTAATATAGTCGAAAAAGGTAAGCAAATGTTATGGGTATATAAGTAGGACCAACAGCTAAAATATATGTCAAAATATTAGTGATTCATATTGTTTAAAAATAAATGCATTTCTATAGCATCCCTAAACTATTGTAAGGGGTACATACAGAATATGTCCCTTACTACACTTATATCACACTGCCCAGTTCCGCTAATATTTCCCCAAATTACCATAACTTTGTATCATTTGCAATCAGTTTCGAAGACCTTTTACATTTTTCCATAAATTGTAATAATATTATATCGCCAATTCCAGGTTATATATGGAAGACTTTTTTACCTGTGAGCACGCATGATACTTTATTTAGTTCACACAATGAACATGATAAAGTGCCGAACCAGTAACTAGTAAATTGTCGGATTCTGCTTCTAAATGTCAAAAATGTATACGTGCCTTGGTGCCGTGCATGATTTACAAGGCATTTATCAGATATTTCTTATAATTTTTTCTCACCCTCACTCTCTCTCCCTTACACTTTGCAATATTTGATTTTTTTTATTTTAGTTTCCGCAATCCGCTAGTAAATGAGAAACTGGTTTTAGCGGTGTCTTTCCCGATATTGCATTACGAGATTTTTTTAAGGGAAACACCCCCCAAGCCCCATCTTTTTTTTTTCAATTAAGCAGCGCCGATCTTATCTCCGACGAACTCGAGAGCCGTTTTTCCGTTTTCCTGTCGCGCGGTTTTCCCAATTAAAACCGAGACGAACGGCGCGGCCCATTAGCCAATCTAATTAAGAATCCGAATTTCCTTATTGCAAAAATTGTTAAACACTTATCAAAAAAAAAAAGAGAGCGTTTTTCTTATCTTTCGCTCGTAAATATTCAGAAAAATTCCGGTAATGAAGCCACGTTACTGGGACTAATGCGCCTTGGGGGGGGAGGGGGGAGCAGATTTCGGAGGCGGGGGGACGATTAAAGAAAATTCAACCGAGCGTACGAAACAGGCAAACACTAAACTATTATCTTCCCTGATACTTGAAAACTCGACGGGTATAACCTAGGAAATGGTGGCTGGGGGGTCGCTGGTGTGGGGGGGAGGCGACAATTTACAATCGGCTGCTGCAGCAGCCACCGCTGCCGCGGCTGCGAGTGAGTGTATGTTCAACACACACACACACACACACATACACACGTATACATATAAATTCGGCCTTAATAGAATTTAATAGATCCGAAATAATGTCTTAAACAGTTTCCCAAACTCGCGGGGATATTGTTCGAATTTGGTTCTACGCCAATTGTTTGTAAGTACACGCCTAACTTAAATCACCATTCATTCGATTAATTAAAGTGCTGTGAATTTGGCAGCGACGCCTGTTCCGACTTGATAAACTTCAATTAATGGCAGATTCGGATTCCCGTGGGCACGATTAGGGAGAGAATTTTTTTTCGCGCCATGGTGGTAGTCTGAAGAGCTAGTGATTTATTTTCCTTGGCCTTTAGAGAGAAAAAACGTGGAAAGTTCGATTATGTTTCTTTCTGAAAGTTCTATGCTGTGGTGTATGCAAAAGTGTAGAATTTGGATTTACGGAATTCATCAGGAACTAGCTGACCCGGCAGGCTTCGTACTGCCTCAATCGATAAATAAAAGTCCTAATCTTTTGTATAAAATAATCTTAAAACAAACAAAACGAATCCGTATTTAATAAAAAAAAACATTTTTTAATTAAACATGAAGTTTTATTATTATTTTCGAGACATCAAGTTGCTTACTTAAAAAACAGAGTTTAATCGAAATACTGGCTATTTATAAGGTATACATTTGATATCGACAGACACACCCCGTTATGATACAGTCTGTCAATCATTATTAAAATTAAAATGGTTTTCCGACCCGCGAACACATGACATAATTGTAAGCGTTTAAAATGGTAAATCCGTTGGGATCATCGGAATCACCTGACAACAGAATCATGGGCCCACCAAAAATATTTTGGTTGTTACGAAGATCTTTCAACGTTCTGTCCAGTGCCTCCAGTGACCTGTTATGTAGAATCACATCAGCACTGCATTTGCGGAATTTGTTGCATTCTTCATTGTCACTTAAACCCGCACTTAAAAGGTCATTAACTATTGTCTGACTGTATTTGGAAGAAAAATCATCCAAAGATAGACCTTTTAAGAGGATTAAATTTTTAAGATTGTATAAACAAGAAAAAGCAGGTGCTAACCTTCAACTTTGTTTTGTTTTTATAGACAAGAGATGGATATTCGACAATGGTCCAATGAATCTTAGCAAGAACGGTATTCAAAATTTTTATGGGAAACTTAAATTATAAATGTCACTTTACTAACCGACTAGCCCACTAGATTTTAATTGTAGCTTATATCACGTAGTATTTAAATTGAATAATAAAATAAAATAATAGAAATAAGAACATTTTTCTGTGTATTAGTTTTTGGGTACATTTTTGCTAAACAACACCAACACATTCGTGGGAAATATCTCCGAAAACATCCGGTTGCGGTAAAATCGCGGAAATGTCCGAAGTGGCTCGGATCGGTGGGAGACGAAACTGACTTGACGCTAGATCGGGGTGTAATTAAGTATTTTAGGAGAGTAGAAAAAAAAATATTTTACTATCGTGAGTAAATATATCAGCCTTTTTAAAAAAACCTTTATTATAAAAAAAATTACTCAATGATATTGGTAAATTTACTCGTATCTTTTTCATACCTCTCCCGATTTTTTTTACGATTTTATTTGTTTACAAATCGTTAATTTACAACTAAAACGCCTCCCCCATTAACCACCGACCCGAAAAAAGCGCCACGCACCGTCAAGGTACGAATCTATATAATTCATTTAGGATAATTAAAAAAAGCCCTTGCCAGTGGAATTAAAAAAAAAAACGCCCCCTCGTCCGACGCCGCCGTCCCGCAGTCATCTTTTATCGCGACGAGACGCGGGACCGAGAGCACCGTCGCACGTATAATATCGAATTTGTAAAATTATCTTTTGTTTTCTTAGCCATTAATTTTTAAAACGGAAAGTTTTAATTTTTAATCTAGGGTCGCCCGAAGAAATTAATTTTTGATGTATTTTAATGGCCCCCTGATAATTTCCCGACCGCCGAAGCAGCGCGACGCCGCCTGAAAATATCGCCTCCGCGCCGTTCTTCTTTTTTTTTTTTCGCCGGCTGCAGGGGGCGGCGAGGGGGCGGGCACGTCGTTAATCTTGACCGGGCGGTTGCGGTTTTTGGCTTTGCGTGGATACGATTTCCTGAGCCGTGACTATTAACTGAAGTTGCGAATGGGGCCCGGGCGACGAGCCTTGGGGCAGTCCGGCTGGACCAATTGCGTTTAATTTACAAATTAAACGACAACCAAAATACATTTGTGCGACATTCTTAAAAAAATCAATTTATCTCTCTTAACTTATAAATTATTCCGAATAGCGACCGGGGTGTTATTTAATTTAATTAATAATTAATGACTTATTAATTAGTGATGGTATTTTTAAATTCTCTTTAAAAATATCTTACGTTAACTAATATTTTACAAATTATACATTACAATACAAGCGATTTCTAATAAGCGGGTCCCTTTTCATGTACTATTGGTTGAGGAATTAACTTTTTTCCAAAAGCGTAATGCCCTGTACAAAAGTCATGAGATTTTAAACTGAGAAAACGGTAAATGAAGAAGGAATTCGAATTTATTTTGTTAAAATCCTTTAGGTACAAATTTTTATTCGGAAATTGGCATTATTTCGAAAATTATGCTCAAAAAACAAACACCATGTAACTCAAAAACATAAAATTTTAGATCACACGTCTATCTTCAAAAAACTTAAGAAATCAGCCCCTTGAAAAATGGAATACTTATGAGCAAGTACTTTCGTATGCAACCGGTCATAACATAATTACATCAAACCGGTCAGGTTTCAGGCCAAATCATATCACGCTTACTGTTTTAGTGCATATTCATTATCTAATAATAAAAAAATTGTGAAAAGTGTTTCAACGATCGATCTGTATCTTTTTTCCAGTGGTATTTAAATAATGTCAGATCTGTTGTATGTCTTGTACACATTTGATATGTCGACTCAAATTCTTTCATATACTGATGTCACCCAGCTGTTACACACATTTAACTGAATTAATTATGAAAAAGTCGAAGCTATTCTTAGTTTGGATCTTAAAATTGTTTCTCAATATAGTAAAAAACGTAATCTTAAGCTAAATTGCTGCTGCTGCTGCAAATTAAGTGGCGCGAACCCTTTGTCCTCCTCGGCGATCAAATGTATTAAGCGGTCCTGCGAGTCTAGAAGTCGTTGTTTTAAGTTCATTTCTTGCGTTCGGCATAGACTATAGACGTGCACTAGACCTCTGCCTCCGCTTTTTCTAGGAAGATAAAGCCTTTTTACCGATGAATTTGTTATTTATTATTTATTTATTTATTTATTTATTATTTATTGTATATTATTTATTATTTATTCATTATTTATTATTATTATTATTATTATTATTATTAATATATTATTTCAGAACTCATTACAACTTTCCAACACACCCCATCACAAGTCAGCGAATTTTTGGCTAGTTCTGGGGCTGTTCAGTTCAGCTGATAGTTGCAGCTGTGAAGGAAGAATAAATGAAATTTTCGTTTCATTTTTCATTGAAAATGCTCTCAAAAATTAGCTAACATTTTTGGTGCTTAGAGAACCGAATACCGGAATTGGAGTGAAATTTAATTTTTTTTAGAAAAAACAGTAACTTTGGTAAATCTCATTATCCAAGTTATCAAACGTCGACGCGACGTCATAATATAGCGCCGTTCGTTTACTTCCGGGCATAATCATTTCAGGAAAGTGGACTAAAATCATTTAGGGATGCTTGACCCTCCAGAAAACCGATATTCGCCACATCGATGATTTAATAACCTTTAAATTGGCCGCTTCAAGTCGCCGGATTTTGACCCTCCCTGCGCCCCTTCCCGGAATCTTATCACATTCGACTATCAACTAACCGATTACATAATTCAACGGTGTACGCCCTTATATTGGAATCCGGAAGGGCACTCCGGCGCATAGTTCTCCGGTTAATAGTTCCAAACTCTACGAGTTATGAACGAACCATTGAACCCAAAGCAGGCCTGCTCGAATTAGCTTTATTAAAATTGCATACAAGAATGTAAACAATAATTCAAATTCCAATGTTATAGATTATTAATTTATTTTCGAATTTTTATCAACATTTTTCTGGTCATATGCAGCAGCAGTCGTCCACGCAAACCAAGATTAGACAAAACTTAACAAAATGCAAACAGATCATTAACGATGATTAAATTCTAACTTAGCCTGAGAAAAAATTATCATAAATGTAACAGTAATATTTATACGGTTTAATCCGTTGAATTCTAAGTCTTTTTCGAAATATAGCACTTGGTATTCATTTTCAAATCACTCTGTTGCTTTTTCACAGTAATTTATTAAAGAAAATTCATTTATCTCTCAAAGCCAAAAAAATTTTAAAAACTGTTGACAATTATTTTCTTCAAGTACTGCTAGTGCTACTGCTAAAATACGGTTGACTTCTAGTGTCAAATCAGATTAAAACCAGAAGGACACGTAAAAATTTCCTTAGAAACAAATCATTTATCTCTCAACGCCAAGAAAAGTTTCAAAACTGTTGGCAATGTTTTTCTTAGAGTACTGATAGTTCTACTACAAAAATACCGTTTACTTCTGTGAAAAAGGTCTGGTTAATAACGATACCAAAATAAGCTGCGTGTAGACTTCGGAAAGATTTGGGCACACTCATGACAGTCCAAAGGATGGTCCGATTCTTCATTAAATTAATTATATACTTTTCATGTCAGTATTTTTTTCTTTCCCCACTCCGACATAAAATGGAATCGTGTAATTGTGAAAACACTATACGGACAACTGTCCATAACGTTGTGTAACTAAGTCAAATAATGACAATTGAAGTTCCAAGTTCTTTGAGCTAAAATCTTTTTTCTACTCCCGTCTGTAAATACCTAATTACACCCCGATCTAGCGTGACGGAAGCGTCACTTTACCACGTCAGCTTCGTTTCCCACGGATCCGAGCCACTTCGGACATTTCCGGGATTTTACCGCACGCGTTGGGGAGCAATCGGATGTTTTCGGAGATATTTCCACAGCTTTGAATTTTGACGTGAATGTATTCGTTTTTTTTGCGAAAATGTACCCAAAAACTAACTGTCGTAGAAAAAATATTGTACGCAACAAGTGCGGTAAACTTTTTAAGTCGCTCGCTCCGCTCGTGTAAAATAAACTTGTGAGTCAAATGCTGTTTACCGCACTTGTTGCATAACATACTATTTCCAAATTGTATAAAAATATTGTATTAAGTTTAAACTTTTTTGTCCAGGATCCGATGCCAATTGAATATTATGTTTAAAAACCGCATTGGCTTTAGAAATTTGACATCTGAAGTGTGGTAAAACACCTGTGTGAACTTTTGCCATGAACTCTTTTTGGACTGACCTCAGGTATCCCTCGCGATTTTGTGTTTTGGTATTTCCGGCGTCTGACGGTCGAATTTTCCCCGGAAATAGAGCATCTGTAACCCAATCTTTTAGTCATCGATCATCGCGACAATATAGAGAAAGAAACATCTTATTTAATGATCGTCGACGCGTCGCGGGGCTGGAGAAAATAAGTTCAATTTTGTCGAACAAAGAGAAAACAATATAATAGATCGTCGGCTGTCAGCCGGCTGATAGGCCGAATCAATTTGGGGAATTTCGGCGGGAGAGAAAAATTGGCCGGGAAGAAGAATGACCCGGACTGCTGGGACCTGGGGAACGAGCTGGAAATATTGCCGGAAGGACTCCCTGTACATATCAATATTTCGCCGATGAAAAAATTATATTTCTCCGACTGGAGATTGATGATTTTCCGACCCCGCGTCCATATATTTGCTATAAACGGATGCCTATGTGGTCAATTCCGATTCGAAAATCTTTCGATACTTCTTCTGCATATGGCTGAAAACTGCGTGCTTTTTTATTATCACAAATTTTTCTAAAAAATTAACCGATATGGCGAGTTCACAAGTTCGGTAAGTACGAGGACAAGAATTAATTATCTGTTTATATCATCGCCAACCTGTACAGCTTCTCTTTTCGACTGACTATCCAGCTCAAAATCAGTTTTTGGGTTACCAAACTATTTTACAATTTTTGCAGAGACTTACCTTAAATTTAGTTAGATATTCATGCTAATAAGTAATAATTTCACCAGCGACATCGAGGTTTCCAATGCAAATTGGTAAAATATTTAATATCAACTACGCCTAGGCTGAAATTTAAATTACTAGTTCCGTCACCTTGTCCCGGAATCTGATAGTCGTACTTTCAACAGAGCGTAGCGATCGCAATCCCAATTTAATTTGAACTTATCTCAGCTACAGACAAGCAAACAAACGTAATTAAGGTTAGAACTTTCAAAGTTAAAGCACTCTCGCGTAAAAACATCTTTCAAAAATGACAATATTTTGATCGATCGCAAGCCAAATGTCAGTCAATAATGTTCAATTCGCCGGGAAGTGACCAGAGTTGCATCCGTCCGTCATCGCCAGGGAATACCAAATTGGTTAGACGCTTTGTCTCGAAAAATGAAATCTTTTGTCGTTTTTTTTTTGTTATTTTCAATATTAGAAGAACAAGCTCGTATCAGGCTCTTTTTGATTTAAAACGCTAACGCGGATATAACCCATAGGAATCTCACACCCATATTTTGAGATTTATTTAGTTGATATCACGTTTTGTACATTTAAATATATTTGGTAAAGCGAATTTCAACAACTCCAGTAAGTAGGGAGGAAGGCTCCTAGCAATCTCGTAAGTTCGTATTACCTTCACTTTTCTCTCTGTCATAAACGTAAACTCAGTAGTATACCAAATCAAAGAATATTAAACCCAGGCAGGTACAAAATTATTTTCTATTACGGACCACAATTTTACCTGAATTTAAATTCCGAAACTAGGTAATAATTTTGTAGCATTGTATGTTAATGACCACCCTTGGATAATCCCATTCAAAAGCAATTGGTCACTTTCTTATATCTATGACCAGACCATACTTAGGGTGGTTCTGCTCAAAATAACAAGATCTAGTTTGAAAGTAAGTAAGTAAAGTAAGTGATTTCGTTAAATTCAATTACTGACGATTATTAATGTTTCCTATTTTGTGTATCGCCAAAGAGATTCCGGATCGGCGGGGTACCACACGGTACGATCACCGGGCCGTCGACGTCAGCACTAATTCGAAAAATCGCCCGTCCCGACATCGTCGAAGGACCAGAAAACTTTCGGGCGATCGTTAACAAAGTCACCTATTCCCCCCGACCCCCCGGCGTTTCCCACGCGCCCGCGCGTCCCCGCCGCGTCCGCGAGTTGAAATTTCATCTCATCTCCGTAAAATTCCTGATGATGGCCATTTGTATTAATATATATTTATACGGGGGGTATCAATTACTCCCCAGTTCGCAATTTTGCCGAAACTGAAGCGGGCTTTACATTAGTCGGCGGCGGCCGTCCTTGTTTATTTGTCGCCGGTCGCGCTTCATTATGACGTCTTTTATTATTCAGAGGGGCGCGGCCAAGGGGCCAAAAATTAACCCCGGGCTCGATCGCGGGCTCCGATGAGAATTTACCTGTTTTAATTAAGTCGCAGGAACGTAAAAACTATCTCGGCTCCCGAGTCTGTCCCCTCGCCTCCGCCTTTCTTCTCAGATTATCTCTCTTACGCTGTATAATTTTATCGCCGTTACGTTTTATGATTTTCGTTTTTGGAAACACAACCCCGGTCGCCCTCCTGCCACCTGGATGGCGTTGGAAGGGCAGAGCGGGGTGAATGGTCGGTTAGAATGAAACTCCATATTAATAATAATAATGGAATTAACAATAGATGGAAAGCTTTTTCTAAGGACTGACGATACGCCTTAACATAGATCACTTTGTTGTTTACCGACTGACGCATGGTCCAAAAAGCCGCAAGAATAGTAGGTAGCTGCGAGTATTAAAGAAATTCTTGTTAAGACAAATTTTAATATTCATCCTTTTAAAGAAAAGCCTAAGACTAACTCAAGACTTTGAGTTAACTTTACAGGTATTTAAAAATCGTTCAGTTTGAACGCAAATGTGGACTCGAAAACCGTGTTCGAAGTGTTTTCGGAGCGCGAGCATTGAAGATGCCAAGTGAGATTTTGGCGAAACGTCTGCAGGATTCCAGTCGGAGTTCAACAAGCGAACGGATGATATATATATATATATATATATATATATATATATATATATATATATATATATATATATATATATATATATATATATATATATATATATATATATATATATATATATATATATATATATATATATATATATATATATAACCCGGATTACACAGGGTACAGTCCTAGGACCCATATTTTTCCTTATATACATAAATCAACTATTGATGTTTCCGGTAAAATCATCTCTTTTGCTAATGATACAGTCTTGTTTGTGGAAGTTACGTCTGCGATATCCATCTGACTTAATTTTTAAATATTATTATTATCATTATTATTAGAATAATAATAATAATTATTACACAATATCGTATTTTTATTCAAATGTGTTTAAGTACTGTCAAATTTCTTACAAAATGTTGTCGAAACGCGAAGCGACGCAAGAAAGACGTCGGCGACGCCCGCGACGCCGCCGCCGCCGTCGAAAACTTTACGGGGAAAATTATTTTCCGCGGACGCTATTTGTTCGCGTCGGTGCGGGAGAGGAGACAAAAAAAAAACTAATCTACCCCCGCCGTAATGTTTTCCACTTAGAATATAAATTTATATCCGGGCAGCGACAAAAGTCATATTTTCATCTAATTTAAAAGTTAGTTTTGATAAAAATTAATTCAGCGCGAACGACACTGAGCGCGGGACGTAGGGCTCGCGGGGGGGAGAAGCGCGAAATTAAAAATTATGATCGTTTTAATTGAAATGGCTACGGCTGTCGCAATTCTTCTTCGGGGGCCGTACCGGCGACGGCGTCGGCGGTTGTTTTTCCTCGCCGCCGTCCGACGCAAAAACATTGCGCTAGTTTTATACGCGGGAACGCCCCATTTCCCCCTGCAAACCGTACAGCACGACTAAAAGTCACTGAAAGCGGCGCTGATAGCATATCGCCATTTCGAAACCTTTCATTTTCGACTAAAATGTCGAGCTCGTCTGGAAATAAATGAAAACACCTTAATAAAGAAGAGCTCGTCTAAAAACAAGTGGAACAAATTCATCATCTGGACCATGAGTCTAAATAGCAAAAGCAGTAGCAACGTAGGGTTTCCACAATTTTGGTTCGAGATGGGACGTGTGGAGGGCTTTCTTCTAAATATATTCCCAATGACTGATGACAATCAAACAAAATACATGAGCAGGTACAGTTAAGTTTGAAGCAGCCAACAGATTGGTAAATAGTATTACAGCAGCCTCTGGAAGTTTCTTTACGAAGCAAATTGTAGACCCGTTTCGAAATAAGTGAAAACATCTTTAGAAAGAAAGAAAATCAGAGACAGCTCTTTAAAAAGAAGCAAGTTGTAAAACTCGTCTAGAAATAAATTGCGATGGAAGTAACGCATCTGTGGAAAACATTGCCTCTTGCAAACCAAGTAAATCGTAGAACCGTTTTTGAAATAAATGAAAGCATCATCAGATAGAGAAGTCCGTCGGGGAGTCTCCGAATCGATGCGTCCCAAAAAGGATTTCCAAGAGAATCTTTCCTCCGCAGTCGATATAAAATATGTAATGGTTTCCTTTTATAACGCGAGATCCACCCTGACACATATCCGCGTCTTAACATTCGGCTCGAATAAAAACGACTTGATCGATGTAAATATTGCCCCCAGACGAAACACACGCTCGCCGAGTGAATTCCAAATTTGCATGATAAATGACAGTCGGAAAAATAAAACGTCGAAGGGTATACACCCGCTATATGATATTACGTCCAGGACCGGATTCGATGGATTTAAAACAAAGGTAACAGTAGCAAAAACAATAGAGAACTTCAGTCCTGTATTACTAATAGTCGATCTTGCACAAGTTTGGTGGTATTTGTAAAAAGTGACAACGTTGCTCTTGGTATACTCTGCTAGCTGCATAACAACCGGAAGAATCTTCTTCTATTACTCTCTACTACTTTCGAAAGGAGGGGGAAATACAGGGTGCGGCAAAATGATTGGTACTATTTGGGATGTTAATAAAAACCAAACTACATAAAGCAAACATTTTATGCCATGAAATGAATGAATGACGGCCATTATTGTCGATGCACCCTTGTAGGTCCTCGAGGAAGCGCATTATTACCCGATGGATCATTTCTTGGGGAATTGAGGCAATTTCTTGTCTTATGGCTGCCTTTAATTCTTCCAAAGTCCGCGGACGATGTGTGAAAACTCTCGCTTTCAGGTAACCCCAAAGAAAAAAGTCGCAAGGCGATAAATAAGGCGAACGTGGCGGCCAGCCAAGATCACCCCATAAAAGCACCACTTTGTTTAGGAACATTTCTTGAAGAAGATTTAGTGTTGTGATGTGATGTTCCCTTTGATCGTTGCTCGTTCACTTTTGGAAGTAGGAAATTGTTAAGCATATCAAAATATCGATCTCCGTTGACTGTTACCGTTATTCCATCTTCTTCGAAAAAGTAAGGACCCCACACGCCGAACTCCGAGATTGCACACCAGACGGTGACTTTTGGACTGTGAGGAGGTCGCTCATGAAGTTCCTGTGGACTATTTGCTGACCAATAATGGAAATTTTGCTTATTTACCGTACCCAAGTGAGCTTCATCGCTAGACATGCTTACGCGCTGAACGCCTTGGAGACTGTTGTACGGAAACTCTTACTGCATTCACATTTTCCGGTGTTCTTACTGTCCTTGGTCGGCCAGTAGATTTCCCATTTCTAATAAACTCCTCGACAACGAAACCACGATGAACTCCGCTCCAAGCCATGTCGATAACTGAAAATTGCATACCATTGTCTGCCTAACACGAGCGCGTACACAGTGTTGCCGGTTTTACAAACGGAACAACCACTATTGGAAATCCTGCATACCTTTTTGCCGCAGTTCTATAGGTTCTCCAACATATAATATTTCAAAGTGGTTGGTTGCAGAACTTGGAAATTTAAAACATCAAAAAGAAAGTTTTTCTGTAAAAAACTCGCAAGAGTTTCTAACCATGCTTTTCAACATAAAATGGCAAGTTTTCATTTTCTAGTCCATAGACTTGTCATATTTCCTATAAATCATAAGGTAGATATAAGTAATTTAAAATTAGTTAAACAAGTAAATAATAGTAGAAAATTACATGCCTACGAAAGCTTAGAAATTGTTAAGAGAGGGAATAAGGCACTGAACAAGGACAGAGGTCCAATCCCATTTAGCCCATTATACGCGCTGATTGGTTGCGTGAACAGTGCGTAATCCCCTCTCCCACTTCCCGATGTGTATATATAGAGAGAGCATTTGTTATTAAGTATAGTTTTAATCTTCTCCTGACGATGCCAACTTGGTTGGCGAAACGCGCGTCGAGTACGGAAAATTGAGTTTCGGTTTGTGGTAAAACGCGTTATTGTGTGTTAGTACAGTGCCGAAGGTTCCAGTCAAGAGTTTAGAAACAACGGTATTCCTTAAAATAGTTGTAATAAGTGGATATTCCTGCACAAAGAATAAAATGAACAATTATATGAGCAGAATGCAATGTTTATCTATTAAAACCTGGACACTTAAAATGAGGAAGGTTAGGCTTCGGATGTTTCGGTGCGGCGGCGGTTAATGAGTTAATTTTTGTGCACGAAAGCGTACACGGATCGGTGCACCTATTAACAAAAACGCGGATTGCCCTATGTCGACGGCAGCAGCATGGCGACACACGTCAAGATCATCGCGACAGCAGGAAAACTAAAAGCGCCGCTGATCTGGCAGGAGCAGCGACTTCGGGGACCGAAAGCGAACGGGGCGAATATTTTCGGCACATTTAATCCGAATCAGCCGCCGTTTGCAGCCGAAAAGTTGGGCGCGACGAATCACTGAATGTGTTACGAATATTCTCGATTACTTTCGGTACGGTTAATAAATAAACGATGGCACCGACGAAAGCTCTCTTGGTCCACAAGCCACTGTGTTTCAAGCTAAACTCGCAACATATCCTGTAGAGGGTTATTCACTATATTTTAACACCCACCTACAGGATTAAGTTAAGTTAAAATTAATAAAGTAGAACTGAAATTGTCAAGTGTCGAAATAGGATAATAATTTACCTTGAAAGTAAAATAATATATTGTGACACTATTTCGGTACTCAAATTCTTGAATTACTTGCAACATTATGTCCGTTTGAATAATATAATTTTATTATTTGACGTTTTTCTTCCTCAGTACAACCCATTCGATAAGTTATTTCAAATGGGTTATACTGAGGAAGATTATAATGGGTTATCTTCAAAGATCTTTAGTTTAGATTAGTTGCCAAAATTAGAACATTGTCAAAACAATTGCAAACATAGATAATACGGTTGCTATCACGGCATACTTGACCGTTTTTAAACAATATGGCTATTGCCCGGCAATCGAATGTTAATTATTTATATATATATATATATATATATATATATATATATATATATATATATATATATATATATATATATATATATATATATATATATATATATATATATATATATATATATATATATATATATATATATATAATAAAACTCTAGTAAGGCTAGCCAAGATGGATCACAAACCATAATATATTGATTTCTTTGAGAATAGTCGAGATCTTCAGATATAAACTCATCGATGATGGTAGGTAGGCACTAGCTTATATCGAACTAGAGAGCCAAGCAAGGCACCACGACTAGATCGCATGAGCCGCTCGGTTACCTAATTTTTAACCGGGCCTAGTCCATGCAGGCTGCTCGTGACTCGTCAACGTAAATGCGACGTCGATAAAATTGCCCCGAACTTATTTCCGTATTCAAAATGTCGGGCATCAATCTTCTACGGTTTGAACGACTCCGAAATAGACAGTGTCATACGTGCCGCAGGCCCAGAGGTAATCAGGGGACCGGGCGGGGGAGGGCGTGTGTGATAAGGCCCAACGGCCCTCCAGGGATGATGACGGATGCGGCGTCGTGACGCTCCGACGTCGACGGTGGCCGCGGACCGGTAAAATAACCTGTTACGCATCGGGTGCCGTCTTGATTGGCTGCCCAACTGGATTATTCGATTTCGCGGATCCCGATGTTATTATGTATGATTATTATGCCGCTTTGACGTAAAAACGACCTTAAAGCGACCTAAACGGAACCCGTGGCGGTCGAATTACCTTTATTTTCGTGCTAGCACGCTACAACTAGAAGCTTAGTATGATATTCTCTTCTACATGATCTCATAGATGGTGTTATACATAAAAATACACTTATTTGTTGTTAATTTTGAGCGACAGTAGTTTTAGGTTAACTAATTCCTTTACTCTGCGAACTTGACGTTAAAACGCGGTTATAAGTTAATACGAGCCACAATAAGTTAACTCTTCTTCTTCTTATGTGGAAACTAGGTGTTTAAGCGACGTCACTTTTGCGATAAAGCTTTCTGTCATCTTCAATCTCACATTAACATGAGTTAAAACAACTTAATCTCTCTCACGAGTTCAACGAATTCGACTTGTAAAGTGTATGTACTGTACTTCCGGTCAGTGCTACCTGCTTGAAATCTCACTGAACTGGGTAAAAATCGTCACCTTCCGAAACGACGTTACTTTTACGCTAGGACTTTCTTTCTGGGCGTGAAAACAACGTAATACGAACGTCGTGAGTCGCAAAATCGCCAGTGAAATATCGTTACACCCGCGGGAGGATTTAACGCTTGTCGGAGTTCATCCAGAGAGTGCGGAACGCCGGAGAGAGGTCGCCCACTCACCCCTAAAAAAAAAGAAGAGCGGTTCAATTCCTGTCCGAATACAAAATTTACTCCGGAAATGAAACCGGCCCGACGCGAGTCCGGCGGTCTTTCCGCCTAGCATCATAAAAATCGCATAATATATTAATTTGAGCTTACAGTGTGCCCCGGTTGACGAAAGCTCCACCACAGTGGTAATTGTAATAACTCACAATTAGTCGCGGCGGCCCAGCGGCTCTGTTTGTTTTCGGCGACCGCCGCCGTGGAATACCCGCGCCCGGATCTTTTTTTTTGCATTATAAATAAAAGCAGCCGCTCACGGAGTAATTGGCAACGCCGGCGGGTCTTTGGCGGCGCAAGCGCCATTTTGTGGAAATAAGTGTCCTCGATACGCCGTAAACAATAAAAAAAAGTCGGCTGCTATTTTGCCCATACAGTGCGATAAATAGTATGTACTGTGGAAATCCATTTGTTTAACCCATTTCGTCCCAGTGGTGCGTTAATGCACCTATTCTATGATTTTTTTTGTCACATCCAGGGAATATTTTTGCACATCTACTTAGAAATTTTATTATTATCACTATTAAAGAACATAAAACCGTAGAAATCGCTACTTTATATGTAAAGGAAAGATCTTATATACGACTTCAAAAGTTAACAAAAGCGGTACACAAATTTGTATCACATTTTCATGTACATCAAAATAGTAAAAATAAATATTTTGGATTTGTATTGCCATTTTTGTTAAACGTACTGCCCTTTTCCTGCAATTATGGAAGTTAACTGCGGACGGCAATAAAACCCGGGTCCAGTCAGTATTAAAAGACAGAACATTAGGGACGGACTCTTAGGCAGTGTCGCCAGTTCTACGCCATGCGCTCTAGGAACTGCTATATTAACATACGCTTTCCCTGTATCGATAAAATCTGTATTTTTTGAGATATGTAACATAAATATAAAATCACAAGTGCAAAGAAACTTAAGTAGGCTGTGGATATTATTTATTGAAATAGATGCGTTCAACATTCAGAAGCAAATTTTGTTACAATCTGAATAAAACTCAATGAATTGTAGATGATTTTTCCGGAAAAATTAAGAAAAAAATTCGCTGGTAATTTTTCGACATAAATTATGTTCGTTGCTTTCCTCTTTTAGGATTTAATTATTTTCGGAATTACTGGATAGGAAAAAATCTGATTTTGTATAATTTCTGTATCTCCCAACTCAGAATTCAAATAATATAGGACATTTATTTCGTCTATGTGTAAAATTTCATCATTTTCGTTAGATTCGAAAATTTATAAATGATGCCTCTACTATATGCAAAAAAATGTTATTTATTGCTGAATATATTAACTATCTTTCAATAATAATTGTTTTCTTTTTTTAAACAGTCTGTGCATTCAGTATGTATGTCACGATCATAAGCGACTACACGTAAAGGACCAAGCGAGTAGAGCTTTGAGGCAGGAAACCTCCGGCACTCCAAAGTACGGTCGGTGTGGGGCAAAATTTGGAAAATAAAAAAAAACTCCCAAACTGATGACTGATTAGTGGGTGTGGTGTGATTGCGTTCCATGTCCTAACCAAAATGGCATCATGCATAGATATTGTCTATCAATATCAAATGGCAGGACCGCTGCCGCGGCCCAGAAGCCGATGCGGGATATCCCAGGTGAATGTTTAATGAGGTTTGTAATCGGGGGTTCATTTGTTAGAGTCATTTGGATTTTTATCATTTTTCTGCAGACTGATTAACTTATATCCGAACCAAAGTGACCGTTGCTTCATTCATATATATATATATATATATATATATATATATATATATATATATATATATATATATATATATATATATATATATATATATATATATATATATATAAGGAAATATCGGTGTTTAATAATCTCATAAAATAACATTTTTTAAAATGGAATTTTCTGTTATTCGAAAATATAAGTCAATTAATTTCTTTAAACTTATAGGATACCTGACTCTGAATTTTAATATCCAAAATAAATGTAATGCACAAATTCGGCATTCTTTGAATTTTATAATTTCCACTTATGTTTATATTTTTTTAGTCTGACTACGCCCTTAAATCAAAAAGGTTGTTAAGTTTTTCCCGTTTTTAAATTGGTTTTAAATTTTATTTTACTTTTTATCTCTATGGCTGGTCTGTAAAAGTAAAAAATATTTTACTCGGGATTTAAAATTAAATTAATGTGATAAAATAAGAGAATTCAAGATAATGCCCGTGAGGATAGATGGTTTTAAAGCATAAAAGAGCTGGAAAAGTTAAAATGTGAAACAACACATGGGGATACACGTTTAGCGGATTTCGCAACCTGGAGTACTAAGAATAATCAAGCCCCATTAAAACGTACGCCCATGAGTCGCCCTACTTTTTACAATCTCACACCAAAAATAAAACTGGGTTGCATCTCGGACACCCCGTATATGAAACCTCACCCCGCGTCGTCTCAAGATGTATGATTTACGAAT
Source organism: Cylas formicarius (assembly GCF_029955315.1). Classification (NCBI taxonomy): domain Eukaryota; kingdom Metazoa; phylum Arthropoda; class Insecta; order Coleoptera; family Brentidae; genus Cylas; species Cylas formicarius. The sequence continues at coordinate 24,146,528 of NW_026844361.1, read as the reverse complement.
AAAAATATCTTCCCCCCTCTGCCATCCGCCGCCCCCCGAAGGACGACCGTTTATCCCATCCAGCGCCGTTCAGCTATTGTGACGTTCGGTATTTTTACGTATGAGGGCGGCGGGGGGCTCGGGTGGGTGGAGGGGGCCGTTTCTCCGCCCGTACATCCGGATGTTTATATTTGAATAAATGCCATTATGTATTGTGACTTTTGAGTCCGTCCGCTGGCTGGGTAGCGGGGGTGGGATGCTTTCTATATACGCCAATTTCGTTGTCGTTTTCGTGGCGGAAAAATTTGGGAACTTTTAGACGCACATCCAAGTGATTGATTGACTGATTGGATGTATGACGTTGCATTTATGGCAAATAGACAATTTTTATATTAAATGATTTTCTATATTTTACTCTTAAAGTACTTCTATAATTAATAATACTAGTTAGTCACCAAACATAATTTTTAATGAAAAATACGTGAAAAATGGCAACGATGTCAAAACGTAGTAACAATTTCAACCACTCAAAGTTATGAACTTTGTGGTTATATCAGAAAACGCCATCTTGTCGAAGGTATTCAAGTTATCAACATCTATTTCCAAAAAATACCTCCTATCACTTTCCTTTGAGAGATAATTTTTTATGCAAATTTCGTTGTACACTACTCATAAAAAATATCAAGCCTGACAGTGCAACCTAAATTAAAATTACTATTACTAACATAATAAAATAATTTATGCCTGGAAATTCAGACGGACAAATATATTTAACGTCTTGTTGTTAAAAAAAATCAAGTAAGCGCGTGTCAGTTAGAGTATTGACGGTATAACGAAACTTCTGATCATGTAAAATTACCAGTAGTACTGGTACTGTTGTTTCTAATAAGTTTATATTATATACAAATGTTTTGGATTCCTCCTGCGTCGGTTATTTATAAATGGAATTTGCTGACGTTTCGCCAATCATTCTTAAGAGCTTTACTGAAGTTGGATCGCATTCTACTCCGTACCTGTTTACATAAGAACATTATCTCAGATGGCTGATTCGCAAGATAACATGAGAGGTCAATATCTGAGTCTTTGGAAGGCTGTGGTGACGTGTATTTTATTTTATCTGCTTAAATTCATCATACCCGTAAGAAAATGGACCAAATCAATAAGACTCTTCTACCTCTACATCTTGAAATTGCTCCCATTGTAGTTTTTCAAATATGATTCATGGCAAAGCTGAAATTCTTCGTTTCACTTCTTTCCAGAATCACATTCAAAAATTTGAAAAACTAACGACAACACTAGGGAAACCATCAAACTGTTCTCTACTGACAAATACTGCGATGAATGTATCATCGCATCAACTTTCTGAGACGGAAAAATTAGTTCTACAGTAGTGACTTTGCTTGTCATATACTATCAGTATATAGTAATTGAAAAACAAGATTTTCTCTAATGAAGAAAACTGTGATATCTTCAAATACACTAAAAAAAATTATCGGCAATATATATAATATATATTTGCATATTAGTGCTCATCAGATTCAAAAGTGCTAACGATGTTTGTGCCTGTGTCTTTTTTGTTAAAATTTATTTTTTACGTTACTATACGAATCATTATTATCGGAATCGTCATTATTCGGAATAATTATTATCGGTTCTCTCTCTACCCCGCAAGATAATTGAAACGAAACAACATTTAAAAAATATCGTGCCAGGGACCAGAGAAAATTGGATGCCGGGAGCCTAGAGGATAATTAAATTTTTGTTGTCGCGTCTTCTTAATAACGATTTCTTATCTTTTAGTGCTAAGCGAACGGGGCCGATAATGTTAACAAGGGTGGAAAATGGATGTCCTTAAACGCATAATTAGTGGAGTTTTTTACCGCGTATTCATAGCCGGCGGGGATGAAATTTGAACCCTCTTCACCTACCCTCAATGTTTGCAGTTCTCTATGCAAATCCCGATTAAATTTTCACGGGCCGCCGCTACCAAATCATCTTTACTCTCCGGGCGGGGATATTGATTTGGAAGTCTTCAATTTTTTCTCTCGCTGCATAATAATATTAGCAATATCTAGGGACCTGTTTCGCATATCTTATAAACAAGGGAAATATTTATAACAAAGAATTATCTTTCACAATTTCTAACTTCTGTAATTTCGCTTCCGCACTGTTTAGTAGTCTGTGGCACGGATGTAACGTGACCTAACCTACAATTTGATGAGATTGTGTACGTTGTTTGATGGTGCGTAGTATTGTAAAAATATGGAAAACAAAGCCATCCAATAAAAAAGACATATTTTTGCTTGTATGTATAGACAATCCACTTTGTATATTCCATTATTTTAAAGACTTTTGCCTTTATTAAAGATAATTGACTGTCGGTCAATTACCGAAAATACATCAAAGGCTTTTTTCAACCATGCTGACCCTCCGTACTGTCTTAAGTTGCGACTGAGGATTACGCAGGCAACCTGCGCGTTTAATGACAACAAATTCTCTCTCTTCTTAACGAGATATAATCCTATTAACATACACGAATACACGATGCTATTTCGTTCCGAAATATTCGACAAGCAGCCGTACGGTACAGATTAGGCGAAGTTCTCAGTGGGATTTATTTATTGTTCCTAAAAAAAGACGACCTAACTAGCACCACTATTATTTGGTGGCGCCTGTTGGGATCTGCTTTCATATACCGAAAAATCTATTGAGAAAAAAATGTTGAGAAATTTGCCTGTTTGCGGGATCTTTTATAGGTTAGTGGGTTATAGATAAATATTGTTATCGATTATTCTTATCAGTTTTCGATTTGTGACTTTTGTAATTGTGAACGGTGTAATATTTGAAAAAAGTATATTAATGTACGTAATATCTCTAAATCTTTACTCGATAACCGAATTTCACTGAAAACAATACAATCCACGTACAGGATTTACAAAAAGAAACAAATTGGACATTAACAACGTACAAAGAGCGGTCCGTAATGAAGTTCAGTTCTCGAAATTCTGATTTGTCTATGACTCCAGACGTTTTTGAAGTATCGACATGAAAACCTAGATTCGCGGGTTTTTGGAGATAGCAAATATTCAATTTTTCACATTATATGACAAGCGTGCTAGTTACATCTTATAACTTTCCCTAACATTCTTATCAGTAGGTACTTTTCCGGTACTTTTTTTTTAGATTCTATGGTAGATTTTGATTTGGTTATATAGGGCGTGCAACGATATTTTTCTAACGAACGTTTTCTTTATTTGAATATTTATCAGGCCTAGGCGTAATAACTATTTGAAATTGTCTTTTATTCCGTTTTAAGAAATACATATAATTTGTACATGGGGGGGGGGGAGAGTGGGCGGAGGCTTCGAAATTAGATTTGTTTGGCCACGGATTAGAAATCACTCGAACACTGAGTGGACGAACAAAACTTTTATTGCTTTAAGGTGAAACTTAAAAAAAAAAAGATAATGTATATGGCAACTCGATGGATTTTAATATTTATCGGTTTTCGGTAGAATAACGAATAGAATATTATACAGAGTCCTTGGCATACCCTAATGAATTGTACAACTTTCGTCGTCGATGTCTCCAAAAGAGCTTGAGCTATAAAGACATAACAACTAAAATTAGAACTAAACTTCACCACCCTGTATCTCACCACACTTTCATAAAGTCATATGTTAATTACAGTAATTGGTAGAGGAATGAGGGAGGAACTCCTGTTTCAGGTTTTTGTACTTCTTTTAACTATTTTGTTAACTTTTTGAAATAAATTTTGAGTATCGTTTGATTTTTTGTACTGTTAATTCCTCATTGTTCGCTATTCTTTTTAGCTTTATATTGCGACGTTGGAAATTTAACAACAATTAACTTTTTATTTTATAGTTATATTATTTGTGAACGGTCCTGTATGCCTATACTAAGCGTCGTCTTCTAAGGTAATTTATAGCTTCTCCCGAAGTCTCTAATCAGTGCAAAACAATCAAACGTCACAAATATCCGTTGTCCTTCCTGACGGAGTTGTCCGCTTTCTCTTGCGTGTTGGACGTCGTTGATTGCTCAAAGGGCCGTTTTCCGAATACCTTCCCCTTGGCCCGCACGCAGCACCACCGGCTGTGTTTTTCTCGTGTGGCCGGCTTTAGCGGCAAAGCCAAAAGTTTTAATCTATGACGTATGAACGTGCAAAAATGTCATTGTTAACAGAACGTTTTAATTGCAATGAACACTGAACACTGTAGGGACGTGAGCTATGATGTTTTTGCCTGTGTAATAGACTAGTCTTGAAGGAAACCGGTATGAACGGAAAAGATCTGAAAATCATAGCTAATCTCTACCGGAACCAGTCCGCAGTCCTCAGGGTATATGGTATCGAGATTTTGCGAGGTGTTAGACAGGGAACTATCATTTCTTCCTTGATTTTCAATCTACGTTCTGAGAGTATCTTTAGAAAAGCACTAAAAGATTTAAATGGTCTCAAACTTAACAACCTGCGATACGCAGATGATACAATAGCGTTCGCGGATAGAATAGAAAGCTTGCAAAAGCTAATGGTTCAAGTAACAGAGACAAGCAAACTATATGGACTTGATGCCGGTAAAACCAAACTTATGATAGTAAGTAAGAAAAACATTAATGGTGCAAATCTATACATAAACCAAACAAGAATCCAAAGAGGCTCATAATATAATTAATGAATTGTGGGACAATTTTCAAGAGATCCGGTGCAGAATTGGAAAGGCTAAAGGTGCTTTCTTAGCTATGGGTCAAGTGTTCAAAAGCTGGGAATAAAGAAAAAAATCCTAAAGTGAATGCTAGCTGTACAGGAGAGTCTTGAATATATCATGGACCCAGAAGGGGACTAATGAAGTATTACGGAAAATGAAAACCTCCATGGAAATAGTCAATATAGTCAAAAAGGAATATATGAATTACTCCAGTGTGTCCTCCAGGGAAAAATTCCAGGAAAAAGAGCTTCAGGAAGCAGGAGATTCTCTTAGCTGGACAAGTCTTCCACACAACTGTTCCGGATTGCAACCAATAAAATTATCATAACCAGAAGAACACTGTATAGCATAGAATAGCAGCCCAGCTTGGAAGATAAGGAAATTTCCGGCAGATCCTCAATGTCCCATTTAAGTCGTATATCCCGGGACGTGTGGAGGATATTCTTAGGATATATTCTAAGGATATACTATAAAATACATCCCACTAATGGATAGCTTGCGGATTTACTGTACACGATATACCACAGATATCCTCTAAACAGCCTGAGGATTATCCCCTTACGCTATAATGGGACAGTTAGAATAAAAATACGGGAAAAAAAATGAAAAACCGTAAAACACAATGAAACCCAAAAAGTTAAAGTTTGAACAACTAAGAAGGAAAATACTTGTTTTTTTGTAGATTTTTGGTGATTTGGAAGACATTTTATTGGCAACGTTTTTGTCCACATCTACATCGACGTCAGTGTTGGCAAGTCCTAAGAAAAACCGGAATCAAACCGATAAAATCAACTTGTTTTTATTCAAAAACTCCTAAAAAATGCGGATTTATCTAAGATCCCATTTGTCGGCTTCTCCTCCGTCTCGTCGTCCGCCACCTTTTCAGTCTTGTTTTTGTTGGCGTTATAAGGTATACCGGACTTGGCGTCTATTTTGAGTATTTTATATTCATTCCAGTTATTTTTTTGTGGAAATTGGACTACTGGACATTACCTTTCCAGTATTTCTCATATGCTGTGGGAAATAACCTAATAATTAAGTAAGGTTCACTCATATATCTATCTAAGATCCTATATCATCAAAGTCGGATATACTAACGACATCTCAACCAGTGTAACTTGATATCCTTAGTATGTCCTAACAAACACCCTGATATACTGTGGACGTTCCAATTAGTAACATCGTATATCCTTGAGACGTCTTAAGGGTGTCCTTTAGCTGGAACAGCATGTCCCTAGGATAAACGCTATGTCCCGTTGTGCTGTTTGGGCTTCTTGCGAATGTGGTCAACCGCAAGCTCTAAAACACATTATAGAAGACCTTAGCACATCTGAAGACTTGAATCAATAGCATTCGTTGTTTGATTACAATTGAACCAATGAAGAAACCAGATATAGCATATAATTTAAAAATGGTATTAATTAACTACTTTACTTTTTTGGCCACCCTCGTCTCCCGTCGTCATAGTTTTCATATTAAATACGGATAAACGTGTTATAAAGCAAAGTGAATCCAGAGTTTTGGGAATTTTGGAGTTGTTGAGTTGGAATTTTCAAAAATGTTTAGACTTAGTATAATAAATCAACGAACACATCTTATCGGATAACATCATACATATGAAGCCCTGGCCGTAAAAACAGCTGGTTTAGTTTCCGATTTTAAATGGCTCAGCGGCATTTATTTCCTAACCTCAAAAACTCTTGGTGCAGCGGCGCGGTCTTCGCCGATATCCACCCCCTCCCCCCACCGCCGCGCCGCCCTTATTTTTTATCCGGGGGGAGCGCAAAGTAATATTAAATGGTCCGCAGCCTTATTAAAATAGAATACAAATGGCTGCTCGTTTATATTATCCGAATAATAAGGCCTTTCGGGTAATAGATTAGGTATAGTTTCGACGTTCGCTTTCTTACGTCGACCCCCGCCCCCCTAGCGGTCGACGAGGGGGGCGACGGAGATGTATGCGCCTGAGGTCGTGTATTAGCTTCGTTTTTATAATGATCGGTGATTTTTTATTATTAAGATTTCTCATTTTAATACGCGATACTATTCGGTCGTCGCTTTTAGGCAACAGGACCGTACCTAATCTGCTTTTTTGAAATTTGAAATGGCAAACACAAAAAAAAATCACATTCACATGGAATAAATTTTATGAATAAAATCTCTGACAAAAATAGGAAAAAAATCTTTTATGAGATGCGTGAGTATAAAATGATACAGATATAAGTTATGAAACGGCATGTGCTGAAAACAGTAAAAAAATAAGTAATTTTCTCCAAACTTCACAATGATCAGAAAGACTACTTCTCATTTACGGAGTCTCCAGTATGGGCATTTCATACCACTAATCCAAGGTTCTCTGGATCGCCAATTTCTGAACAAATCGTAACAGTAAAAACTGATCTTGTCATCGACATGACTCTCGGCTGCACAATGATCTTCTTCTTTTTCTTCTTCCTCTTCTTTATGTACACTGGAACTTGGTTAATTTAAGGTGTTACTTTTGCATTAGAGCAATGTTTCAAACTGATTTGCGAAGTAGATTGCAAAAATGATATAGTATATCGTTTTAGCCACAGTAACACGTGGGTCTTGATTCTCCGCTAATTTTAACCCTAATTGGACTACAGTTCTGCAAATATGCATCGCTTCCAATAACATCTTTTCATGAAGCACAATTTGCTAATGAAAATGCACTTAACAGCACATTAAAAGCATATACGCTAGCAAAATTGTTTTTCCTTTACTATACTCTAAGGTAGTGGATTATACACAGATCATGTGTTTGTTAATCCGATTGGTCACGTCACTCAGCGAATGTTATCGAATATTTTACCACTGAAAAAAACTGAAGCGCCCTCACTTTAAATGCATTAAAACATAAATTTGGTAAAAACATAAAATTATGTCTCAATTTTTTTCGTAATTAAAATGCAATTAAACAACTTGGAATGTTTTAGGAAACATGCTTAGGTGGTGGCTTTTGCTATTGCGCTTCCAATAAACTTAAGATGATTTTGGATTACCTGTAGTTTTATAAGTTATCAGAAAGGTACTTATAAAACCTCCAACTCTATCAAGCTAAAAATAACCAAAATACTAATCGAAAATGTCCAATTTCAATTATATAATCATAACCTCACTTCAAAAAAATAAATAAATTCACAGAATTTGTTGGTCGCTCTTGGCAAAGAGCCAATAACCTCGATCATTGACCACTTTTCCGGGCATTTTTTAGTAATTTCTAGATCCGAATATTCGGTGATGGCGACGTCGCCGAGTCGCCAGTTGAGCCCTGCGCCTCCCGACCCCCGCACCTCGTACTTATTAATTTTGCATTCTGCCGCCGGTAGGGGGTAATTTTTACCAGTCAAAGATAATAAAGAAACCGCCGCCGCGTACGCGCGTCGAGATATAGATATAAATGCTGCGTAATAAAAGGGGGTTTCAAATTTTGCAATCCCCCCCCCCCCCCCCCCGCGAGCAAGGTTCCGGGAGAGTTACATATGGCAAACGACTCTTTTCAATTACTGTTTGACACCGTATCGTTGCGTTTACGTCACAGAAACGGGTAGAATATATTGCTGCCCCCCGCACCGGGGGTGGGAGGCGGCGGGCTCATTTCGATCTTCATTCTTTATCAGTTTATCCCTACGTCACAGCTTTCACCAAACAAAATTAGTTACCTATTTTAAGGTGATCAGGGGCTAAAAGGAAGAAGACAAATCAGCACGAATTATTTTATTCAACCGCTGAAGAAAAATTCTGATACTTTTACTGAGCGGGATTTTTTGTATGGTTAGGTAGAAATATAACAACTACTACTACACAGCAATGTAGATTGCTTCATAAATTATCGAATGTGTGAAGCAATATGACAATTTCCTTTGAAACCTATTATACAGGTAAAAGACAAATCCGTTTATTACAGAACGTCACAGGTAAACGAAATGTCATCTTGCAATAGTTCTTTACTTATGACCTCACTTATTTTTAATAAACAAAAATTAGTACTGAGACTGAAAAGCAGCTCCTAAAATCTCCACTTCCATTAAATACACACAATTTCTTTTTTCTTTTTTTGAGGGCACACTCGATGCCTTGCGACTTAAATATAAACAAAGGTGAGTGGATGCTCAACGGTTCAGCCGATTCACTTCTATTAAGAAACATCAAGATCCCCAGACCCCCTGAACATGTCCAATGTTGACAGAATAGTTCAGAAAGTTCGTCTTGTTATTGACATTTCTAAAATTGTACTAAAATTTTAGAACCACAATAACTTTGCATCAACTTTGACAATATCCGAAGGTATTTTTGAAGACTTTCTGTAAAATAGGGTGTATATGATAATTGTTAAACTGTTTAGTAGAGTCCATCTAAGTTTAGTTCCTTCTTCTTCTTTTGAAATTCAGTTACTTTAACTTTTTAGACGGGTACGCGAAGTAGTTTGGTGAGAGACCAAATTGCCAAACTGCCAAATTTGACTTCTACGTCCCAGGATTTCTCCGTTCATTAGGAACTGTAAAATATCATCTTAAATTTCTTTGCCCATTATATCCGGATCATTCAGTTTTATCTAGCGATTTCTGCGGGAAATTTTGAGCATACCAATAACTCAAACGACTAAATTATCTTTAATGTTACCTTGTTTAGCGTCCAACTCTCAAGAACAACATAGTACAACACCGGAAAGATGTAGCGTTGTCCCACTTCCACTCTCAGGGCCAATGAGAGACTGCTGTCAGCATTTTCTTGATTTATCGTAGTACCAAGGCATTTGAATTGATAAACTTGCTCAATCGTCTTGTTATCTATAGCTAGTTGACTGTTTCTTTTGGATATTGTCCACGTTTGTGTTTATGTGCTTCTTGGAATAAAAACTAAAATAAATATGAAACAGTACCCGAGAAAGAGCATATGTTTGGCTCTATGATGATTTCCTGGGCCAACGCATTAAAGAGATTAGATATTCGTATACCGTAGCAGTCGATGTTGACTTCGTAAAGTATGTCTGATAGTTTCTTATGTTTGACATTATTGAATGCCTTGCCATAATGCATGAAGAATACTTATAGGTCTTGATTTATATGCGTCCATCTGTAACATAAGATATACAAGGCAAAGATACATCCTCTTCTTCCCATTTTGTTGGAGAAGCTAAATTGCGTTTGAGTTTTCAGCAGCTGTTATATGGTTTTAAGAAAATTTAGTTCCTGTTTCTTCAAACTAGGATGTACCAAAAAAAAATGCAGGTTGGTGAAAAATCCGTACATTTGTAGGCAACTTTTCCTTTAAAATTTCCGAAAATCTAATATTTTTGATGCACAAATATTAATTTCTTATGTTGGACATTTCAAAAGGTTCAGAAAAGGAATTACTAATTACTACGTCCAACTAATTGTCGCGAGTTCATCTTTAACGGAAAGCCAAATCGGAGCTATTTTGCCCGGCGCGTCCGCCGTTTTATACACTCGCTCGACGTCGAAGAAAATTCTTTTCAACTCGACCGTTTCCTTCCGAACCGACGAGACAAAGACGGGGAAACGTAATCCCGTCGGTAAATAAGAGAAAAAGCTCGGGCACACTTCCATTTCGAAGATTAGGCAATATCTTACGTAAAATATGGCATTATATTCTATACGTTCGGATCCCTTAGATTTGCATAGCCAATTCGTCGGCGGGATCCATGAGACGACCGGAAAAATATAATCTTTCATTTCCGTCGGGAAGTTTTTATTTTATGGCTCCACCCACCTCGGCCCCACGGGCCCCATAAAATTCACGACGCAAATTAGAAACGCGCTTCGGGACGTTAGTTTGACATCGACGAAAATTTTCAAAATCTAGTAAAGTTATTTCTTTATTTTTCATCACTTGTAGTAAAGCTGTCGTTAACATACCGGCAAAGTTTTTCTTTTCATTTTTTCTATATATTTGTAGTTAATGTTAATATAATATTTTTATGCTGTAAAATAAATACAAAGACAAATGTTTCAATCGAGAAAAATATTGATTTTAAGTTAATCTTCATCACTATGAGTATTATTTTGATTAACGTTGGTAGGTCTTGCCCGGCAATAGGTCATTCGCTATTTCTATTTGGAATTTAGAGATATGCAAGTGTAGATATTAGTAGTAATTAAAGCATAAAAATGACGACATATTTCAAATTTCTCAGTTAGACAGTATATAAAGTAGATAAACACAGGACTCTACAGGGTGTCTCACAGTGTCAGGTCCTCGCAGTGTGTGGAGTAGCAACAACTCGATTTTTCAATCTGGAATACACTGTATATTGTTGTCTAATCAGTCAGTGAGAGAAAAAGTACAAACAAACAAAACACCAACCACAACGTTTAATTTTCCATCGTCGTCGTCTATATACTATGTTCGGACTTCTGGGACATAAGTTATAGCTTGTCTAAATTACCACTTTTAAAACGATCAGTCAAATTCGATCAAAATGTTTTAAATAACATATATTTTACAATAAATTGTTATGCATTTGTCGTCCAATTTTCCTATAACCCTATTCACGAAATGCCCGAATAAAAATATCGAATCTATTTAGTTCTCAGAACGACGCGTCTGCGACGGTTGAGGGAGCTCAAAAATGAATTTTATAGAAAATTATTCAACCCAAAAATATTTCTTACTTATGAACGCTTCCCGTATAGCAACACGCCCAAAACCCCTTCCCCTCCTCAATGTAACAACAATTCCTTGAAACTTGAATTATGCAACGGCCCTAAAAGCGCTTAGTTTTACGGTAGCTACATCAAGAACGAAACCTGTGTTCCGGTAGGTTTGCGGAGGCTCCGGAATCGCGAACATTTAGTCCGGCTTCCTGCGAACGGAAAGATCCTCCTCGCCCGACCCCCGGAACACCTGCGAAAACGCGCGCCCGCGATTCAATCTTCACGAAACTCTCGGTAGTTCAGGGGAAAGAATTTTTTGAAAATTTTGTTTCACTCAAAATAATTCTTTTTTGATTTTTTCTCTATACTAAAGTGGGGGAATTTTTCGAAAAATAAAAGGCGGTGCGTACGGGGAACAATTTCCCAAGGAAAGCGATCGATGTGTATATACAAGAACGAAGGAAATGATTGGGCTTTACGATCCGTTCCTAACTACTTCGGAGGCCGTATTCGGTTAATGGCGGCGTCGGGGGCGGCCGGGAGGCGGCGGAAAGTAACTAAGAAATCGGTAAAATCGGGCCTACAGCCTATAACGCTAATTGGTATAGTATAGTTAAGAGCTTACGTCTGCTTTGGATCCGGGGCGGGGACGTCGAGGGGGAGAGGACGAGGCCAGCGGCGGGTGGAACTTTACCGGTAAATGAAGAAGCAAGAAACTTAAAATAAAATTGTATTAAAAAAAATTACATTAATCGAAAACTAGGATATTAATTTTTCTCTTAGGATACTGTATGCTAAAATGTCAAAAATTCTTGTGTAAGGTAAATTTTGATTGAAGATTAACGAATATTATATAATTAAAGTATTATTCACTATTTTACATTAAATTATTTATTATAATATATTATTATTTTGTGTAATAGAACGCGCTGCATATTATAACACATTTTTGTTGACTTTTTTCTCTGATTTTACATATTTCCGCCATTAGTTTAATATCATTCCAAAGAATAATAAAAGAAAGATTTATAAAAATTTAAAATAACATTTAAAGTGTTTTTTTTTTAAATCGATTTTTGAAAATATTGCAATAGAAGATAATGAGTAGCGTAAAAACTTGTATAGTTATTATATTATTATTTAGTAGGATTCTATGTAATTTCACAACTACTTTGTTTTGTAGAAAGCTATATATCACAGTCATTTATTATATAATATGTTATTTATTCAAGAACATATCACAGCAGCCTAAACATCTACACATACACTCGTAAATATCAACAGCAAAATGTCTGTGTTATGTATATTTTTATTAAAAAATGATTCTGTGTGATTTTGAGTACATTATAGATTTCACTATATCTAGGATGCTCTGGCCCGGTATATTTCATATATATGTAACTCCACATTAACTATTAAATAAAATATGGAAAAAATAATAAAATAAAAAAACATTGCATTTTCTCTATTATCACTTATTTTCTAAGTTTGATGTAAAAATGACGCGAAATGTACTAAACGTTAACCCATTTTATTAAGAATAAATAATAAAATAACCTGAAAAATATAAAAATGGAAGGGTTCAAAATTGCGAAAACTATTTTGAGGTATTCTTCCCGTCGCGCCACTGACTTATCTATCGGTCCGCATCGGTACAGCCGTCGAAGCCTTTCCTAAAACCGTACAACAAATATTGCAGGTTTTAGCGCCGTGTTTAACGGCCCTTCGCGAAATCGTTCGTTCCCCCATCCTACCATCGGCGCCCCGAACACCTCCCCGCCCCCGTGGTCGAAGTTAATGACTCCGTGCGAAGAAGGAGAACGAATAAGGGCTACGTGTGTTTTATATTTTATCATCTTTTCAATTAAGGGAAAAGTGGAGCACCGAACCCTTCGGGGGCAGGGTGGGGGGCTAGTCGCCTTATCCGAAAATGGCATCTAGTGATCTTCGTAGCAGGTAGTTGCGAGACAAAATGAAAGAGTATTGTACGCAGTTGAAAACAAAAAAAAACGAAGAGAAAAAGTTCTGCACCAAAGTCACCTAAATCCATTATCTGAAGGAACACACAAGTGACGTCACGTTTGGGAACGACGTCTGGACTAAGTGACAAGACATAACAACCTATGAAACCCATAGTTCAGGCAAATATTCTGACCCTATTCTGACCAGTTTTACTGCCCAGGAAGACATTCTATTGTTCATGGAAAATGGAAGTGGAGAAAAATGGCAAAATCGTTGCCTACAAATTTGCTTTTTATTGTCGTTGGTGGTCATTCACGATAATAGAAGTATGAGGTCAATATTCGAACTGTTTCCAGACTCTCGGGATCAATAGCAAAATCTCATTTTTCTTTTATTTTACAATTTTACCACTGCCATTGTTGCATTAATTCAGGGGCGGATCCAGGATTTCGTTTGATGGTATGATTAGTAAAAAAAGCCTAACCTATCTTTTTAAACATCACTCACTCTTAATGCGTCAGCCTAGAAACCCAGAACTGGATGTCGATTGTTAGTCCTACAACAATTTGTTTTTTAGATTTGATAGAATATGAAGAATGTAAGGTTTTCATCCCTATCATTAGAAGCGTGTCCAAGCCCTTCGACCCTGGGGCGTTTAATATAGACGTCTAATTTCGGGACACTCTGTATATTCTAAATATGAGCAACAATGACTATTCTAACGAACTGAGAGCATCGATTTAACAAGAAGAGGAATATCGTAGAATATGAAAAGATACTTCGGAGCACAGTCGCACAGAGTCGCGCCGATCGCCAACCTCCAACAGACGAAGAAGAAGAATATCTTCGTGCGGCGGATGAGCATTTTGCTTTTTTCAGGCGTCGCTAGAGAAAATTTATTAAATCGTGCGGCCCCCCCGACAGGAAATATCCTGGCTGCGGCCTTTATAGGTCTAAATAACCTTAAAAATTGGCAATAAAATTATACGGGAAACTTAATCGAGCCGGAGAGATGAGCCCCGGCGAATATCTTAATGTTAGAAAAGACAATAAATTCCCGGCTCCGTTCGGCGTTAAATTGGAATATTTGACCGCAATAAACGTTATTATGTTCCGATGGAATCTGCAATTGAGAAGGCGGGGTCGTTTTTTTACGCCTATTTGAAACGCGACGCGTTGCGAAGAAGTGCTGGTGCGACTGACCCTTAATGAGCCTCAACGTCCGTTTTCTGCAATTATTTTTCATAATATTGGCGTTTTAGCACTTTTTTAGATCTAGTTTCCGTTAAGCGACGTTAGGCATACTTCAATTTCAATTGACGACGAAACTTAAAAAATGACAATTAAAATTTTCATCTGAAAATTCGACGTTCCTGTCCCTTAATGAAAAAATAAAATACATCGGTGATTTTTATATCAGCGCGGATATCAGAATATATAGACAATTTCTTCAACTGCATAAAGGTCAAAATGTGCAGCAAATTCTTATAAGCTAAGATATTGGGTCTCTGGTTGTATGAAGTTTGCTTTCCGGAGTCATCAAGGGAATTCTTGGATGTTTCGTAACTTTTATTTTTTTTTTTTCAATTACGCTTAATAGGGATAATCATCTAATTATGATATTCACCCATTTACGGCATCCGCCGAGGAAAATTCAACCGATAACAACTTTTCACGCGCACGATCCCTAGACTCCCGGTGGGAATCGAACCCACAACCTCCGTCAAGTCGGGTTGGCAGATTAACGCCTTAGCAACCCAGCCATCCTCGGATCCAACTTTTAGGTTAGTTTGAGTTTTAAGTCCATTTTTCTATAAACAACTTCAAGAAAACGCCAAAATATGCTTATGTCTTCTGATGAGCCTCTCACACATGAACAATGCGATTCCATCTATTCACGAGAAACTGTCTACTCTAGATGAAAACAAAGGATCCGGTCCCGATGGCCTCCCACCATATCTTATATATATCTTTATATTATCTTTCTCAATCTTTAAAAACGGGAACTTTTTCAACTTGCTCGAAATCAAGCTCTATTTTATACTTCAACATTTGTTGTGTGATCTGTCCAGGGAATTTTGAGTAGTCTTCTAAATATCCACATTTCAGAGGCCTCCAACCGATTCATCACGTTGGCCTTTATGGTCCAGGTTTCTACACCATATGGAGTAACGTAACATATGGTAACGTATGGAGAAAACGTAAAATTTTACAAAGCGATATCGAAGCGTTACCTTAAGCCAACTGTTCCTTAGGAAGGTACTCATATTAACGAATGCTGTTCTGACTTGCTCGATCCTGCTACGTATCAATCCCAGTCGTTCTTCTTCAGTGTTTATTCTATTTATTAGTCCTTGTAGCGCTTCTTGGCTGTCGGTTATTATGACTGCATGATCTGCACAGTGAAGGTTATTAACAGTGTGTAAGTTGATCCTCAATGTCTCCTAAGGCTCTATCAAAAATCGTTTCAGAGTATGGGAAATATGATGTAAATTCCTGTCCTACTCTCACGAACGCTATTTTTCTTTCTGGAAATCCACAAAGCATAGGAAGACATCTGTGTATAGGGCTTATGTCTCTTTCACATCTGTTGTATATTCTTGTGTGGATTATTTTTTAAGAAGAGTTTTAGGACCTGGCTCAGTAAGCTGGGTATTCGGAATTGATGGCAACTTGGCTTTTTTGGGATTGGTGCAAAGATTGATTGAAGCCAATCCTGTGGTATTTGACCGGACCCATCAATGCCATTAAAGAGATCTACCAAGGCATCTATATTGTCTTCACTCAACATTGTTAGAACCTCTATGTATATAATGTCTGGGACTGACTGTTTGATTGCCCTTACACCGTGGTATAACTTAATTTTTTTTTGTAATGGCGGCGAAGGGTGCAATTTCCGTCGACTCGCATCGCATTGCATCACTTCGGACACATACAATGGACGGTCGGTCCGTCTACCGTCCCTCTGTTCCCCCCCGGGCCTTTCGTATTCAACGCTCCGTTTAAACAGAAACAATCGACGAACGTGCAGACGCCTGGCGTCGCGATAAAGAAGGCGTCGAGATAAGTCGCCGGCGGTGGACGACGGTCAGTTTCAAAGTTTAGCGTGTTGCGGCGAATTTATTGTTCGACCAAGGTAGCTGAACCGGGAATACAAGGGACAATGGCTATTCAGCTATCCGCGGGAGCGAGAGGCTCGGCGGACTTCGGGGTAGGGCGGGGGTTTGTTTTGGCGGGCGGACAATTCGACCGCATCGGCGAAAAGGGAGACGGGGCGAACATTTCGAAAAATTCGTTTTAAACAGCTGAAAATAATGAATGCTTCAACTATGTTAACTAAACTAAATTAACTTCAACACTCGGCAGCATAAAAATTACTTTTATTTTTAACGAAAGGATAGAAGCCATTGGGTGTTCCCCCTGTATAAAGCTCTTTGGCCTGATTAATTGCACAAAACTTAATGAAAATGCTGACTGAGACTGGCATTTTCAAGAGCTAGACTTCTAATCTCTCAGTCTCAGATTCGATTTTCACCGCGAACATTAGTGCAAACGATGATTTTCACTGTTATTTCATCAAAATCGGCTAGGAATTGTGGATTTCTAGTAACTTTTTGTGTCTTTTTTGTCAAAAGCCTTCCTTGGAGCTAGTGTCCAAACTAGAAAGCAAGGGAAAACCACAAATGCATTTGTCCAGATCACCCGAGGCACCGGCGACACCCGAAAACGTCCGAAACATTTATCCAAATAAAGAAATATGTTAAAATACAAGTGTAAATACGGCTCAGATAGCAAATTAATTTATAAAATGCGGTTAAATTACTTTAAATGTACTTACAAACAAAATAAAATTGACAGTTTACGAAACAAAGTAGAGGTTCTTGGACATGATATAAGGCTATTGTTTAAGTTTAAAGAAAACTTACAACTCCTATTAAACATACTACAACGAAGAGGTAGGTAGGTATTTCATTGGCACCTAAGGGATTTTTATTTTACATTGGACCTTTTAAAATAGGTATCTTTAAGTAATGTTCGCTGTTCTTTTCTAAAATTTTAATGCAATTTCGATTTTTTCGTACTTGTTATCCAGATACCTACTTAACTTTTACTTTTTGATTCTTGGGTGTGCTAGGTAGCTGGTTAATTTTTGTCATAATCCGAAGTGTTTTAATTGACAATCATATTACAAAAAAAGTAAACAAAAGAGTGATATTCCATTCATAATCAGCACGGCAAACCGTTTCCGTGGGGAAAGAATTTTTCTCGATAGAAAATACTTAGGATTTGTTTACATTAAAATATTTTTAAAATACATCTGGCAATATTTACAGTGCCAAAGGGCCAAACCTATCATAAATGTGATTGTATAAAAGTTGTCCATTATTTTAAAAAAATAATTGCGGTCAAAATTTTTGAAGAAGCTGATTAGAACTGGTTAGAACATGATCGAAGTTGATAGTTGCAGGTTTGGGTTAGTTTTTAATACGAGAACTAATCAAAAAACTGCTGAAAAAAGTGTTAACTGAAAAAAAACAAGAAACCCAACAATATTTTTGTTTTTTAGGGAGTAAATTTTTAATAATCTGGACATCTTGGCGGATTCGCAGTCGTATGCCATTATTTTAGTTACATCTTTAAATCCACATTCTAAAAGTGGTTATCGAATGAATAACAATCACTTTAGATAATTGTTGAATATTATATAAAAAATGTATATTATGCAACAAGTAGGGTAAATGTTACGAACTTAAAAAGTTCACCAAATGTGTTGCATACTTTTTCTTATCCCGTAAATGTTCTAAGTGGCTGGCAGCCTTAAGAAACAAAAATGACACTCTTCACGATATTGGGACATTTTTAATCATCAGTCATCTTGTCCTTTCACTATTACTTCGCGCAAAAATTTGACTTTGTAATTGCTGCTGGAGCTTTTTTTAATTAGGAATGTCTTAGAAATATAAAATGAATACATAAAATCGTAAAAAAAGCACATAAAATGTTTTATCCGCCATTGACATATTTTTTTTTTATAATAAGCTAACATTTGATGGTTTATAATGATTTTTTTGCCGTTATATGATTTTCATGATAAGTGGTTCAAAATACGATTTACCGATATAACTGTATTCACTTACATAGTTTGTCTTTTGTTCTAAAAGTAGAGTATAGAACATTCCATAACGAAACTGGCCTGGTAAAGCGACGCTTCCCGCACGCTAGATCGATGTGTAATTAGGCATTTTACAAACGGGAGTAGAAAAAACAACTTACCACCTCAAATAGTGAGTTTTTGTATTGTGGGTTGCCGGTATTCAGGAGTTTTATCATGATTTCGCGGTTATGAAAGTGCAAAGAATCTGCTCCTCTGCCCCCCAGGCCATAAATTAAAAATCCCTCAATTAAATCTATCGAACGAGACCCCATAAAACGGGGGCGAAGTCGGAATATTCAGCGTCGCGCGTCATCGCGGGGGGTATTTAACGCAACATTAAATATAGTTCGTTTCTTTTTTTACCAGCGAGGAGCGACGTCTCTGTATATAGGCCGTTTTCCATTAGGCAAATGACGCGGATCCTCTCGAAGAATAAGGCGAAAGAAAAAACTATGAAATACGGCGGCGCTTCGCGATCCGGACTCTCCCGGAATAAAGACCTCCGAGGAAATTGAAAGATTAGTTTTCGCCCTATTCTTTTCCTATCGCGTACATTATCGTCGACATGCGCTGCTCACGGGGTCGCGAAATGTACCGGGCGTTGCGGATTCGGGTGCCTAAGGAAAAAGACAAGTTGATAACGGACGAAGGAGGACTAAACGGTGCAAGATATTTTTTGCTTAGTTTCAATTTGTTTCAAAACAAAAAGTGAAATAATAAACGTTTTGAAATTTGAACTTTGGACGCTGAGTATCCACTTTTGTGCTGAGGTAAATCATGTTACTTAGTTTTAAAAAAATTAGTAATTTAAGTTTATGTCGGACGCTCTATGGGATTCCCTATTACAAAAAATTGCAGGTTAAAAGATTAAATTCTACATAATCAGTAACTTTGTGTTTCCAGGATCTCCCAGAAATGTGCTTTAATCCAAAATGTAATTACGGGCTCTTTCAGAGACGTCAAACATGTGGAAAATTGTGCTAAAGAAATTTTCTATAAATTCGAAAATGGTTAGGGAGAGGGATTTGTGAATGAAAAGATTTTACCGTGTCCAGAAAAGTCTGTTTAATTGGCTCGTGGAAAAAAAAATAGGGACATATTCAAACTTCGAACGGAAGATCGTCTATTACGGGAAATTAACAAGCGAAAAGCGCATGGAAATCGCACAAAGAGCCGCGGCAACGCCAGATGCACCACTTAACCATCGAAAAATCCATCTCATTACCGACCGAGATCTTTTTCGCGATATCCGTATCGGCGGAAACGAATTTTCCTATTTCGTTTTGCGGCGGCGCTGTTGCCGCGTCTTCGCCTGCTGGAACCCTAAACGTAAGCTGTACTGTACGTATGTTTTATTGTTCAGAAATAATTGTCAGTCTATAAGGAAGCACAATTGCAACTGCAAGTCTTTGATATGTTGAGCTCGCGTATTTTTTTCGTAGCTAACAAAATACGTGTTTATTTAATTAAAATATTTTTTTATTATTTAGCAGTTTTTTCAGGATTTTTAATTATCCCTAAAAATGTTGAATACAGTAAGGGACGTTGTATACAGTAGAGAAGGGCTTCTGAGAGTCGGCTTTCCTAGAGTACATATGTCAAATTTTTGAGTTCATGCTGTCAGAAATTACATTACTATCTATATGTCTGTGATCCATAAGAAGAGTACATTTAAGAACAGATCTTTTTGAATTTGATTGTTTTTATGAATGAAAATGATATAATTTTTCTTTATTGCCTAGTTTACTACACGGCGTCTTCAACTACAGATGCCAGATGCCAAGTTTGTCATTTAACACTTGGGTTTTGTTCCCTTTTTTCGCAAACAAACAGATAAAAGTATATACTTTTCAAACAATCCCGAAAAATTCAGTTTGACGTGCATTAAGAATATAGTAAATAAACAAATACCTATGTAATAATAATATACAATTATCATGAAGTTCGCTCTTATGGCACTGTAGAAAACTCATTGTTTTTATACAAGTGATTTAATTTATAGCAGCCGTTTTCATTTAAAATTCTCACGTGCTATTAAACCCTCACATCCCTATCCATAAAAGTCCTAAATTTTTTGCGTTGTAGGTTAACTTAAGTGTTGTTTTCGTGAGAACCTTGTACATTGTCAAATTCTATCTACTTAGTGGTGGTAATCACATCAAAATCAAAATTTAATTTCGAGGCGCTTCCACCATTGTCAACGACAATAATTTTTCGCGAAAACCGGCAACGCCGCGCCGCAAGAACCCCATATTGCTTCGAGACTTGAAGAGCTCTTCCAGCTCCGGATGCGCGTGGTTATTGAAACATTTTTGTGTCATCGGACAGATCGGTTCCATTTTCCTCCCGTCTACCATCCCGCGCTCTCCCCCCGAAAAAATAAATCAGCCCCTCGTCGATAAAATGAGAAAGCGAAATAATTCAACCCCGATTAACACCTAATAGAAAACGAGACCTGACGCCGCCTCCATCCATAGACGTCCGTCCGTCCCCCCTCTCGCCTTAATTATTCAACGAAAGTTAATTACTTTTTCCTTGTAGTGACACCGGTCGGGCGGGCAAGGGGGAGAGACTCGCGCCACATTTTTTCTTAATTACTCGATGCTCCAATTAAAGGAACGTCTTCATAAATTGTCCTCCCGTCGCGTTTCTATTATTTATTCGTGCGCCTTTACTTTTTCTCTCGCGCGCGCCCCCCTGCTCCCCGCCGCCGCCGTTCGCGTCAAATCAATATTCATTTGCCGCCCGTCCCCGACAATTAAAAACTAATTTTCATATTTTTTCGTTTGGGGGACGAGAATTGGACGACGATTGCCGGTTCGGTTTCTTCGGTCTTTAAATGTAGAAAATACGTTTTGCAAGTGTACATTATACAATACGCGATACAACACAACGGTGTAGTGCAATTGATGGAAGGATGTGACAATATCGGCTAGTTATAAATTTTCCAAAGCCAAAAGTAAAATCCAAAAGATAATTGGGGTATTACAAAAATTATTATAATTTATTATACGTGGGCGAGTATCAACTGTCCTATTTTAAATGGGACACCTGGCATATTACTTCATTTGTCATCGCATTTTTCCATCCGTGAATCAATACGTGAAAATATCATATATATTTATATATTAGGCTTAGGTATTGAACATTATACACAAAATAAGTAATGTACTACGTGTTCCAATTAAAATAAGAAAGTTGATGTTCGCCCACGAAAAATTAAACACCTTGTATATACAAAATTGAAATAAGTTAAAGGTTTGTAATGCCTCAATTAACTTTTCTGTTTAACTTTTGGCTCCATCCGCTATAGCTTCCCACCCTATACACACACTAGCAGTATACATACAGTGTACAATATAAAGTACAAAATATAGATTAGAGGATACTATATGCAATAGGAAGACAAATACATGTACATATACACAGTACAAAATATAAGCGCGGATTGCAAGATGCATGATCTTACATACTACATACAAATATAATGTATATTGTAATACATAACAGGAAGTACAATACGCAGCGAAAAATGTATCATAATATCATATATCAAAATAGAAAATATGGATTGCAAGATACATTAACACAGTACAATATGCAGTACAATGTATAAATATAATGTATGCTGAAGTTAATCTGCAGAAAATTACCAATAGGGAGTATAGTATACAGTGTACCGTCATATAAAATACAAAATATGGATTGCAAGGTAGGTACAACATAAGTTGATAGTGATCTAATTCTAGCGATGCAAATACAGTATTTTTTAAAATATCAGCTCTATGTACATGTACAGCGGATACATCGAGCTGTACATGTGATGTGCACCTTGCATTGAACAATACAAAACAAATCTGCAGAGAATATATACCGTCATAGCAAAAAGTAACATCAATTAAAAATATGTGTCGTACAGAATACAATACAACAAAGAAGAAGAAAAATACTACGTGATATAGCGAAATCAGAGCACAGATATGCAGTATACACTGCAGCACATTTTATACAAGGCAGATACTAATACAACACTACGTAAAAACAGGGCGACGTTCCGAATTATGTATGCCGTTGTTATTGGCGGTTTGTCGTCGATATTTCACGATTTCGAGACTTTCAAATTGGCGAAAACGTCAGACGAATATTAAACTCGTCGGCCACATCAAAAGTTTCGGGAAATTGTTATTCCGTTTACGACGCCTGCATTACGTTCGTTACGTTTTAAATTTTTACGGTTCGATTGGCAACAATGACAGCGGCACGTCCTCTTCGACTTCTCCGGATCACGAGATGCGGCGGGAAAACGTGGAATCAATGAAATAAATAGAAAAAAGTTTCATTGTTCAATTTTCACTATTCAAAAGAGAACCGAGCTTACAAGAATACAGTCAGTTGTGAGTTTTCAATGTACTTTTGGATTAGAGAAAAATTTAAAAAACTTTTGCTATTGAAGCATTCGCATTTATATACAGCGTGACCATATTAGTTTTCAAAATTTTGAAAATTTGGGATTGGAGATAGATTTTCGCCAATGGTAACAATATCGTACAATTTTTCTGCTGAATTTGTACGTCTGTCATGCTTCATGGCAGAGATATTTTAGTTGTAGATACATGTAGGTCTAATTACACAAAAGTATAGCCAGTGAGCATAGGTTTCTACCATGATTCTGAGCATTTTAAGCGGCATTAACATTGTCGACTATATTTTCAGTTTCTTTGTTTTCTATGTTTACTTATACTATGTTATTATGTTATAAGTTATTGTATCGATTTTACCTATTCTTCTACCTTGTATTAGATACTTTGTAATAAATATTTGTTAGGTAGTCTGCCTTATAAATGCCTGTGCGTATATCGGAGCGAGTATCAAATCGGTTATTTCAAACGAACACCCTATATATTATTAATGCGGTAAGTGCGGTGGGGCGTTTACCTTTCGCCAAACTCCCCGTATAGTATTAGAGAGGACGCAAAACGGGATAAAAATTATTAAGTATCGGCTAATAAAATTTAAATATTTCGAATGTCGGATCTTAACGGCGACACTAAAACGACCATTTACATATATAACACCCGGTACAAATGTCGTTCTTTTCGAAAGGCGCAGCCCGACCGATTAGATCTTTATGGTCGCAGCGTGGACTTTTTTTTGCCTCCATCTCGAAAGATTTTATTTATAATTCATAATATGGCCAAAGAAAATATAAGCTCTCTCTCTCCGCAGTGGTAATAAAAATTGTCCGCCGAGTCGATATCATCTGGATCACGACCTTTTATATCTTTTATACTTTTCTTCTCTCTTCGACACTGACCGACTAGGCCGCCCGCGCAAATGCCCGAATTCTCTTGATTAATATCTTAATCGACGCGCGTAGGTTTTTCGAGAAACGCGGTACCGAATTTTGGGAAACTCTCGTTTCGCAATAACGTATAGGGTGTTTGAAAAAAAGGTTCCGCTAATTCCTAGCGCAGGTGGAACACTTAAAAGTAACGTCAGTCTGGTAAAAAGAAGTTATTTTTCAATTTAAACCAGTCAATGTAAAATGTCACTTTAGTCACGATTTGCCATAAGCGGAGCACAGCGGAACAACGAGTGCTTAATAAATGAGTCACTGCTCCAACAGCAAATTGACACCTTTATGATGTTGTAACCAAAACACTTTATATTCTGTGAAAATTTTATATACGTATATCTTATGAGGCAAATGACAGGGAGCTAAATTTTTTTAAATGAAACAGCATATTTTGCTTAATTTATTCTTTAATTTCATTTTCTAAATTGTTTTAGTTAAAATCGGTTCTAAATAGCGGGGTTCTTCTCCACCACATTGCGATGCCGACTTCAGTATCCTTGTTATATTTGAGTCCTGTTTTGTCGGCAAATTAATAAAAAAAACTATTTTTGCCACAGTTTTTTAATTAAATTAAATGGGGTAGCTTTTAAACCGGATATCCGGTTAAGTTTTATTGTTCTAAAACAAGTACTCTTGGGTAACGTACCTAACATAAAATGGATTAAAACTCCGATAATCTGACTCTTCCGGGCTAACCGGAAATCGCTTTAAACTGACGGATTCCTCTAAAAGAAGAAAAAAAAAATGGTCGGACGGCGTCGTCTTCCAAGGATCGCGCGCAATTTGCTCCCTTTTTTCCGCCTCAAGCGATGCCTAATTACGAGGCCGAAAGCGGAGCGTCCTCTGAAGGGCAGTTAATTGTAAATTAGCCTGATCGCTGATCACCTATACAGAGACGATACGTATCGGTCCGTAAATAACCGTCTAATGCCGCCAGTCAAAGGATCCCGGATCTTTTAATCTCATAATTTTGCCCGTCTTTCGGAGGGCGGTAACGGGGTGGGGGGATTATTTGCAATCAGCCTCTTTCACGTTCTATACGCGGATCCGATGTTTGTGCAAATTTGGACGTCGAGAGTCGATGCAAAAATAAAAAATCTTCATCCGCTACGACCGGGCAAGTCATCGATCGGTTTTCTCGCTTGTGTGTCGATGAAACGCATTTCAACATGCGAGGGGATCCAGTTAAGGCAGGTACGTTTCCACAAACTGAATTGTTTAAAAAGAACTTTTTATTTAATTAATCAAAACGTTAAGATGCGAAAACAGTTGGAAAGCGGTGTTGAAGTTCATGTGTTGACTCGTTAAAAAATAAAACTTTATAAAAAAACAGCAAGCGAAAAGTGGGTCATGCATATTAAGCAGATGCCACTTTTCAAATTGCAACACGGAAAAACAATTTTTTCAGTGTTGTGGGTGTTGAAGTGACAAGACATTCAAAATCATTGTTAATGACATCATATTCTCAAATTCGTTTAATGAGATAACCTTCTTAATCATTATTAATAATTTTTAATATCGATATGTATGTTTTTTAAATGCTATGCTACCTATTTTTTTTGTTTTCATATAGTCAACGTCCTGTTTTGAATTTTTGCCCTTGTTTATCGTCATTTTTTCTCGCGATCTCTTGCCATTAATGAAATGACAGCGGCAGAACGCATTCAAAAAATCCAGAAATACTGTCTAAGATTCATTTTTTCAATACAATAATAAGCTCTATTATCTAACAGATATATCCAATGACAAGATAATTAATTCGTTAAGTATAGTTACCAGGTCAAAGCAACCGTATACAGAGCTTTATATATATTATATATAAAAAGAAAATAAAAAATACAACTCAAAACCGAATCTACAATAATCACCTGAAACGTAAAAATCTCTCTTTTAATGCCAAACTAAACTGAGCCGGTGTTAGGTCATTGATATCTATATCACTACAAATATAATTAAAAATGTCCATTGCTTTCAAGAGTGGAAGGTGGAGATATTCTAAGTGCCCGCGAAATAACCTGAAAAAAAAGCAGTCTATAAAAGATGTACATAATTTAAATAAAAATTGAACTGACGCAGAGTTTATTATTTATTATTATGATCAAAACATCTCTGTGGAAGTACACCATCACATTTAAAAGCTAGATATTTTAAAAATTTCCCATGTACATTTTCTAATTGAATAATATATTTATTGAAAATAGGCTCCCATATAAGGCCCCCAGCTTAGATTTAACATAACTAAAGTAGAGTGCCTATTTACTAAATATGAATCCGAACACTTTCGACGCACTGTTACAAGTTTGATTGATATAGTTAGCAAACAAAAGCTTAGTGTCAAATAAAACTTTGAAATCTTTGTTTTAATTTTATATTGTTTAGAAAATAATCAAAACCAATGCAACCAACGCTGTTCGAAAAACTAACAGAAAACATCTGTCGTTATATAATGGCAATCTGCTGAGTTTACACCAAGAGTCAACAATCTGAAGACCCGCAGGTGGCAGTCATCTTGATTACGGATAACTCTAAATATTTTGATACTATAATTTACTCGTTATAATTACTTCATTAATAAAAATGGACAACATGAAGGGCGCAGGGTTACTCCCTTGCAGAGCCCCACGATCTGTCAAGTACTACTTAAAGAACAATACTAGATTAGCATCAAAGCCCATCCTCACAAGTTTGTGGAAAAAAAATATCGTTTTCTACCCTATCGAAAGCTTCCGAGAAACCACTCGAAGTCGATTACACTCTTTCGCTACCGCATATGGTCACCAATGAAGGTCGCGATCAATTTGGTGACCGGTGAGGGTCGCAACGTGTACAGAAAACTCGCAGCAACACGTCAGCGCGACGCGCAGCAAAACAAGAAGCGAGCTTAGACCCGAGAGTGACAGGTATAAATATTTGTTACGGTGCGTTAAATCAAAACCATATGGCCCGCGACCCGTGCCCATAAATTTCGACATTATAATGAGAATTTATGGACGAATTAAGCGTCGCCTTTTCTCAAGAAACGACCATTGTTAGCGGAATAAGATAATATCCCTTCGGAGCTCCTCGTCCGAGTGATCTACGAGTTCACGTCGAAGGAGTCTGTCGACGAGGTGCATTTCTGACGGATAAGGTAAGAAATACCGAAGTACGCCGCTTAACTAGCTTCTAGAATCTAGCGGTGGGTCTTATCAGTGGTCAGCGATTTAAACAAAGCCGATAACTACCCCACGAGGGCGGTGTTATTTTAGATGTTATTTATTCTATCAGATATGTAAAATTATTTCTTTTTATCTAGTGCAGGTAGTACCAATACTGAAAATGATGTGTCAAGGGCGTCCCTGAAGAATCGTCGTCGTAATATAGAAATTAAATGATAAAAAATCATAATATTCTTCGTCATCTGAGGAACTGCCATCTCCTGTTGATGTTAGGTCACATATTTTCTTCTTGTCTTTAATGACATACTGCGCTGACCAGTTTTTCACTTTGTTTCCTCAATGGCTTCATCAAACAGTAGTTTGACGTCCACCATTTTGAATATCGTGCTATGTCTTGCTACAAATTCTTTCACGTGTGCCCATATAACTTCTAAAGGATTTAGTTCGGAATGACGTCCGGCAGAGTTGTACTACGTTTTTCTGCTATTTCTTCTGTTATTTTAAATTTACTATACGTGTCAATTTATTTTCAAATTCAGTAATTCAGTGTAGTAAAGCGGTTCAAGATGAAGTTGGAGTTGCACAAAGTGTACCTACGCCTATGGCTAACGCCGAAATTGAGCAGAACTGGAAGGGATTTCCCATTTGATAACTCCACGCTTTTCTACAACAGTTTACGTTTAATCAGCATCAGGTGAAATATGCCAGAAAAAAATATTGAATTTAAGTAGCAAGAATGAGATTGTTTTGGATGTTAGCTCTTGCATTTGATTTGACAGTTAAGTAGCGACATCTAAGGATTTAGGAAGGAAGGCACCAGTTTGAGATCGGATAGTTTGAAATGGAAAATACGAAGCGTTATAGATATGCAATTTAACAAAGTAATTGTTAGGTTATACTGTTATTTTGTGTGTTAGAGTTTATAGAGAATTCTCTCAAGTTTTGAGCAGTAAGCAAAAAGATTATTGAATTTATATTGGAGAGGTTCCTTTCATATTATTTTTTGAATGAGTTTTTTTCAAACAAAGCAATAAAATTTAAAGAACTTAACATCATCGGCGTAGAAGTATAAGTTAGTGGGAAACAAATGTAAACAAAACATAGTTTTTTCGGATGCCCTCCGAATATAAAGTAATTGGCAGCTACAGGGATGGTATTGCGGACCGAGCATTTAGACAAGGGGTGATCGCGTCATTTCGACAAGCGTGACATCAGTATATTCGTGTCGGTTACCAATCAATAATCGAAATTACCGGGCAGCGACGCGCCCCTCCCACGTCCACTCTTAGATTGAGATGTTTCCTGTTTTCGTGGGACAGAAAAACACGGATATTCCGCCCCATATAGCTGTCGAAACTAATTTTCGCATTAAGGGGGTGCGCTCGGGGCTAAATGGGTTCCCCTTGATCGCGCACCGGACCCCGGTCTTTTAATAATCGATATACGTCATTCGAACAGGGATTCTTTTGTTTCTTGATTAGAAAACTAAGTAAACATTTCGGTGCGCAATTTGTGAACAATGAAAGAACCTAATAATTGAAATGAATCAAAAGAAGAAACTCTTTGCGGACTAGGTTAGGATAGAGAGAGAAAATAGTGATAATCAAATTTATTGTGCATTTGCTTAAGTTTAAGTTTTTGATAAATTGAAAAGTAAAAATAGCCAAAATCACTGTGGCGAATCCATGACAATCTTAAAGCAAATAAAAAATATTTTAATGTAACCTCTTACTCATTTGATAAATGCTCCAATCAAGGAGGGAGTGTACCCAAATATATAAAAAATAACAGAAATTTTTCCCATACATAAAGGTTAGCAAGTTAGTGCAAACAACTTTAAACCTACCTCTATGGTATTAAATGGTTCCACCGCGTAAACACTCGACTCTATTTAAAAAAATGGAATATTACAATTTCTACATCTTGAGCAGAAGCCTAGTGAGTTCATTTCGAGCTGAGCTTGAGTAGAGAGTGGATTAGCAGTGAGAAATGAAGTTATGCAGGGCTCCGTAATGGGACCTATTATCTTTCGCATGTATGTCAACAAAATTCCTGAATCCCTTTTTGATGGTTGCCTGGCGTGTGCGGGCGACACTACTTTCTTAATAAATAAAAAAAGCCTTACTGAAGCACTTGCTGAAGATAACGCTGAATTTATAAGAGCTGACGAAGGGAAGACAGTCTCTTCAATTTTCTCTCCAATGATGGAAAAGTGCAAAATACTTGGCAATTCATTCAAACACCAAACTAAATTGGTGTCACCACACAGCCCAAGCCTCTTCGACTCCCCGCTTTCGGCGATAAGTTTCTGTGATAATCTTCGTTCAGCTTTAATGTATGTCCAGATGCCCGTAGAACGCTTTATGTTTTATGTTTTCAAAGTTATGTTGTATAATTGTTATTCCATGTTATATCTTATTGCATTGACTGGTTGCATATATTTTCTATGTTTGTAACATGCTAATACCAATCCGCATCGCACCGATCCGTGTCTGCACTGCCCCGCGCCACTTTTTTGCAATTCCCATCGAAGGAAATGTCTTCCCGTCCTCCGCCATCGCGTTTAATTGTGCCATTTCTCTTGCAGCTCGTTTTCCATCGGAGCGTCATCGACGAGTATCCACGGTCGGAAACAAAAGCGGTCGTCATTTTCGCTTCCATTAGAGGTTATTGAAAAGTGTTCCCCCCGCCGACCCGCCACCCGCCCAGCCGACCGGATGGCAATATCTCAAACGGGGAATATCCATAGAGCCGGATATCAGCTCTCATTTGTTTATCTGTCACTTTCAGTTGTTTTAAAGGAGGAAACGCTCACGGCCCTCCTTTTGTCTACTCTTTTCGATGTCCCGGTTTCGCATTTTGTCCCGATCGATGCGTCGCGTCCCTCTTACGGTCCCGGGGGAGGGGCAGAGGGGGATCCGCGTGTCCCCGTACCGTCTGAGTGTTGCAATCATATTCAATAATCAATTAATTCGGTACAAATAAATAAAATTAAACGAAATCCGTACTTGCCTCTACATTGCTACTTATGTCTAAAATACTATAGCAGAAAGTACTTGGTAGCATTGACTATTTTTAAAATAACAGTAAATTAGGGCGCCTTAGAGAAAAACAAAAAAAGAAAAGAATAAAAGAGTCAATTTATTAATAAATAAAACAATTCGGCTACAGACACACAAATAAACAATAATCAATTTTTTTCATTGTAATAGCATATTATGCAACAAATTATTCACAATTCCATGAATTAGCCTTTGAATTCGAAAATATTAACAGTGCAAATTTTAATTATAACGAAATATATTATTTTCAGTGCCAAAATGAGTTCTAGACGAATGTGAAATACCCTTTTTTGGATACTTGAAGGCGTTCACAGCAGCTGCACTATTAAGCCAAAATTTCGTAATTTTCGAAAAAAAAAAGAAAAAAAGACAGTAGATGTAATGTCAATTGGGTTTTATTAAAACTTACGTCTTGGTTTTTAAAATACCAAATCCCTACTCTAGCAAACTATATTTAATTAAATAAAATTACTTTTATTACAAACTAGTTAAATAATATAAATTGTTGCTCCATTGGAAGAAGGGGACCTATTTAGAACGAAAAAGAAAAACTGCTCTCCTGTCAATGTTTCGTCTCTATCGGATTCGTAAAATATTTAAAAGGGGGTGGGGGAGGGGTGAGGGGTGCAAAGGTAACCTCCCACCCCCACTACGTGTCACTCGCGTCTCGTTGTCGTTCCTTTCAATATTATATACATTCCCCACATTTAAATTTCCTTACGTGCCTTGGGCCCCCCGGTTTTCCGCGTACATCTTCTATTGAATAATTCCTGCAGGAGAGACTCTAAAAATCGCCGTGTTTTATTCATAATATGGGCGCGGCGTGGAAAAACGCGAAAAGCCGGTTTTTAGGGGGTCTCCATTTGAATTCCGCGGCCGCCTGTATGCGGCCCCATTAGCTTATTGTTGTTACGGGTACTATATTTTTATCGCCACTTTGGAGGGGGTCGTGGGGGAGCCGACGGGGCGCGATCGTTCTCGATAACTGCGAAGGGGTGGGCCGGGGGTTTCGAATCGCGTAATATCAGTAAACGTTCATCCCTTTTTATGCTTCTTCTTATTTTCCTTCTTCTTATTCGTCTTTGTTCGCATGGATCATATTTTTATTTATTGACTTGGGATGCAACTAAAACAATTTTAAATCAAAAAAATAAAGAAAAGCAAATAAATTCAAAGAATATTAATTCATCCAACTTGAAAAAGTGATACAATATACTTAATACGAAATAATTCAGTAAACTAAATAAAATTTAAATCAATTGCTAATACTAGGACTCACACCACCTCACTACCCAAAAAAATAATAAAAACATGTAATGCTTTTCATGGTTTAAATTCGTTTTGTTTATATTTTTATATCGTATTATTTTTTTAATTTTAAAATTCCTTGAAAATTGATCGAATAAAATATGGACTAACTTCTTATGGTCCTCTGCTTTCAAGACATTGTCTTTGGGTCCGAAAATATTATGAAAAAATATTTAATAGACAAACAATTTTATCCACTTGAAGAATACATTAACATTGACATTAACATCCCAATGTTGTAGTGTGTAGTACGGATAATATTGGCGAATGTTGTGTTTCATTGAGACGTTTTTAGAAGAAGCAAATGATGCTGTTTCAATTTTACTGGTCAAAGTCCACGTCACGTGAGTCCGGAGATACCCGGGCGCCATTTCCTCGGAACTCTCTCCCCCGGCCTCACTCATTCACATGTATATTAGGCACTCGAGCGCGGAGGGTCCGGTCCTGAAATGGGCCTCTTACCCCATGACCAAAACCTACAAATCATCTGCGACGACCCCCGTTATATTGTGCTTGCAAATAGCGGCGGTAATTAGATCACATCCTGTAACCTGTGTTG
Organism: Cylas formicarius; assembly: GCF_029955315.1. NCBI lineage: Eukaryota > Metazoa > Arthropoda > Insecta > Coleoptera > Brentidae > Cylas > Cylas formicarius. The sequence continues at coordinate 24,114,627 of NW_026844361.1, read as the reverse complement.
CCTACGTCTGGACGTTATTGTAGATGTAATATGGGATATATTCATGCCTCATTGTAATAACAAGCGGTCAGGTGATAGCAGAGATCGCGTCTCGCATACGTCATCCGCTCAGGATCGTTCGTTTCCCAAGCAATTACAATATTAATATTATTATTAATGGCGAATTTTCACAAAGCACCTGTTGAGAAAAACCAGCCTCATCAAAGCCCTGGACATACAGTGAATTTAATCTAGAAAAACGGACAAATTTAAACGAAAAAAAAAAAAAGAAAATTTTGAATATAATTTAAAAAAAGGATATTTTGTGGTACTACTTTTGGTGCTCGAAAGAAAATCTATTTTAAAAAAGCTATAAAAATTACAAATATAAAGGAAAAGAAAAATTTAAAAAAAACTTTTTTTTTTTATTTCTTTTGGTACTCGAGAGAGAAACTACTTTAAAATCATTGTAACAATTACGAAGTTTAAATTAAATTCATTGGTTTTAAATTTTCAATTTTACTTTTTTTTTTATAAAAATGAATTCATTCACACACATTTTAATAAAATATATATAGATAGATAGATCACCATTTTTTGCAATTTAGGTACTTTTGTATAACTTTTAGAGGTAGAAAATATAAAATTAAAGATTTTTGTTTTCTAACTTTTAACTTCTAAAAAATTAGGAGAATATAAATGTTCAACTTTCGGTGTTTCTTTAGATGTTAGATGAGGAGGTTGCCAAAAAGGTGTTATAATTACTAAGAAAATGAACTAAAATAGTTCTAAAATAGATCGAAAATGCATTAAAACACTGATCCACATTTATTGTCATCCAGATTTTTGTAAAAATATGTCCTCGTACATGATAATACATGTGTAAGTAGAACTTTTTGCTTTATACATATTTTGATTTAGAATTCTCCTCCCATCAGCCCTTCGTCGCTATGACAAGGCAGGTCGGTATATTTGAACGAATTCCCGACATGTACTGCCACATATATCCCACTAAACCTCCATATAATTCTTCTATATCTTCATATGTTTCCATGTTTCAATCCCATTATACCTATCTTAAATCTCTTCTATAGCTCGGTATACCTCTCCTATATCTCCATATATGTTAGGTATAAATGGAAGTATATGCCTATGGAGTAGTTCATTGCAAATGCGTATAGTTTGGCTTTATTTAGGTTTTTTTCCTCAATATCTCCTTCATTTTGATAATAATAATAATAATAATAATAATAATAATAATAAGTTTATTTATCAATCAATACAAGCTACAATATCACGACTACAATATAACGCTATTTATACTAATTCTAATTTTATATATTTTATATATTTTTATATATTTTCTATCACGACTGGCGTCAACGTGAGAAAAGAAGGTTAAAAAGATAACAAAAGACGGAAGACATTCAAAGAATTCAATAAAATATCGAAAATCAATGTTTTTCTTTTTTAATTTTATTTATAAGGCAACAAAATTTTCAACTTGCTTCTTTCGACAGCGTCGAATGAACTCGGGACCCCAAGGTAGGAATAGACGAAAATCTGAACATAGAAAGTATTCATCTTCCAATTACTATCATCGTAACGTAATTAAGACGACACGGTGACGTCTTTCTGAACCTTTCAAAAACAGACCCGCGTCGCGTACAACAGATTTTAAGACGCTGATATTAGGAGAAAATCTGAGGACGCATCAGTCGTCCCCTCCCGCCGCCGCCGCCGCGACGTCCTCGGATGAACGTTTCACGAACACATTCATTTGGAAAATAAGCCAAGTGAACTTCAAAGATGGCACCGGTCGTAATTGAATATGGCGGCGTATCTACAGATAAACACGCGACACACACAGAGAACGGGGGGAGTCGAATTACCGGACTGATAAAACCTTGTATATGAATGTGTTTAAGGAGGAAGGGGTTGGTTTTTGATCGTAATTGCAGACGGGGTTAATTAATTTCGTATCGGGCGACGGTGGCGGGGTCGCGGGGGTTGCTGACGTTTTGTCCGACTTGTCTTCCCCAATTCTAGGGAAAACGACAAGCGGCAACGTCGAACTGGCGCTCGTTCATAACATTTAGGGATAAAACTGAATCTATTCCTTTTTAATTATTCTTTTACATTGTGGAAAAAAAACGAAAATGTACTTTTCTACTCCCCACTCCAAAATAGCCAAATCTGAAGCAAAATATCAGAAATCCTAGGGAAATCTACTTGACAAATATTTTTCTTGGAAAGAAATTATTAATATTAAAAAAGTCCTGTGACTCTTTTATCTATAGTCCATATTTATTCAACACATGGGTTTTAGATTTTAAAAAATTGACAAAAGGCAAGTTTTAATGGAATCTTTTAGAATTCGGAAACGGCGACTGATATATTTAGAAAAAATTAGGATTTACATAGAACAGCAAAGGCCAATTATTTACTTGGATGAAACCTGGTTCGAGACTTATGATACCCCGGAAAAGGGTTGGGTTGACTCAACTGATAAGTGTAAAACAAACGCGCCATCAAAAAGAGGTAAAAGAAAAAGAAAAGAAAAGAGATAAAAGAAATTTTGCATGCTGGCTCTAAAGATGGTTGAATTCCGAATGGACTTTCTCTATTTGCGAAAAATATTAAAGATTCTTCTCTGGATTACCATACTAGAGTCATTGTAATGGACAATGCAAGTTATCACAGTAGACAGTTAACTAAAACCCCTTCCTCATGTGACACAAAAGCAACAATTCAAAGCTAAGTGTATAATAACGACATTTATTTTCACGAAGATTATACCAAAAAGCAATTAATTGAGGTTATACAAAGTTCGAACCTACAGAAGCAATACGTTTGTGATAATTATGCAAAAAATCTACGGCGTACAGTTTTAAGGCTTCTCTACCTTGGCATTGAACATGTTTGGCACCAACTGAAATATGCCATTCGTCGGAACAATGTTTTTCCCCGTGTTAACTCCATTGTCCTCAAACTTATAGAACCCGAAGTTTTTAACATCCCTCCACAAAGTTGGGCAAATTCTGTTAAACCTATAGAAAAAGCAAAACAATCGTATATCCATATTGCAAATAATATAGAACAAATAATAATTAGAACAGGCGATGACAGCGATAGTGATACTGCTATATTAATTACTTGAATAATTTTAAGTAATTTAAGTAGGTAATAAAAATAATTTGTAATTTTATTTTAGATTTAAACATATATACATACATTAATAAATAAATCTTGTTTAGTATCTTTCCTTAAAAAAACCCAAAATAATTAAATTCGAAGCAAAGTACGTACCTGTTCGACCATATTTAATTCTTACAGCTTGCCCGGGTCTTTCCTTAATTCGTATCAGTTAGTCACTTTGGTATATCTATGAACAGACTTTACCTGTTTCAATATCGTCTGCATGACAATAGTGCATCGTGTCCTCAGCCGATTTTCAACAACAAACACTTCTAGCGAACAAAAAAAAAATCGGTCGAAGTTCCCATTATGATCAAGTGTGTCCAAAGTGTCACTCAAGACGTTAACCACTGTTTCGAACCACTATTTTGACATTTCTCAGTGTTGATGGTCACATCACACGTTACTTTCTGAAAATATACCCAAAAAGTAATGGTTGCAGAAAAAGTATATTACGTCGTACGTTGGTAAACTTATTTAGTCGCTCCTCCGTTTGTGCCACATAAAACTCGTAACTGGAGTTTATCAAACTTGGTTTTAAGTCCCAGTCAATACACTTCAATACTTTTTCAGAAAATCCAAAATGGCATCCGCCCAGTGACAAACGGTCACCGCAGAACCATGGTACTGTAACGACATCTACCCGGCAATATATCAATGATGTTTATGAATAAAATAATTCAGCCCGGTAGATATAGGCAGATATTCAAATGGGGCATTGTGAGACCGGGGCCCAGATATGCACGAGCTCCGTTTGGATATAAAATATTAATTTATTTATTACTTTATAAGAACAATAGATCGATTTTATTAGATCGGAATCGAAATACCGGCGGTCTGCCCTATTTGCATATTACACGACGACTGATACGGATTACAATAATATTAATAGGTCCCCCTGTATGGAGGAATCGGATCACGTGCCATTGTTTCGTGATTTTTATCGAACGGACGAATCGGACGCCACGTAGCGTTCGGCTATTAACGTTTCGAGACTCGTGGATATCCGATAATTCAATTTTCGAATTTATTACACAGCCCTGAAGTACCTAAGAGTAAATGTCAACTTAATTTTAAAAGAAGTCGTAATCACACAATATTACACAGTAATATCTAAAATGGTGAAAATAATAATAGTATAATTATATTAGTAACTGCTTAAAAATTCGCAAGATTTCTACGTAAAATATAAGGCAGCTAAGTTATGAATTCAATGGCAGATGACGTGAGGTACCCAACAAGTTATTTTACCAGCTATAACTTCCACATTTCCTTACCAATATTGGATTTTCAACTATAGGTACATCATATTTGGTCTATACGCCAGTCGTGCCGAATTTATTTTGTTTTATCCCGAAAATTTTATATTTCTAGGGGTTACTATTTAAAAGGTGCTGTAAAGTTTGAATTTGATTTTGACATTACCAGGCACTTAGTAAAAAATGATACAGTTTCTCTCATATTTTTATATTTTATTTTATGTTTTCACCTAAAAAGTCTATACATACGGATAAAGTATCATTAACACGCTTTTGGGCCTATAAAATGATCATAGCCATGGCCAGGTGATGCCTTAGAGATCGACCAAACATGATCAAGAACATTAAAATGTTTTCTAATTCTTTGCCAAAAATGGGCAATTTTTAATTTTTTGATAGCTCCCCTCATTTGCTGTTAAATTCATATATTTAAATATTCCGTCGTTCTCTGAGAAATCGTATTAATCCGAATTACATCCTCAGAACATCTTCGATAAGTCTTTTAAATCCGAACTATATCCTCGGTTTATGTCCGGAAAGTTATATACAACCGAATTTTATCTTTGATATACCTCTGGTAAATTCTATGAATCTAAACTTCCGTACATCGTGCGTAAATTCCGTAAATCCAATGGAAAAGGTTTTAATTGAATACTATACGTTTTTCTAAGTGTATGAAGCAATGGGACGGCGAAATAAAAGAGCTGTGGCGATTTTTTTCTTCTCCCTACTAAACAATGGCGATCGACGGCTTGAGCCCCCTCCAGGGTCGGACCCAGACGTAACGACAGCGTTAAAAATGCGACGGCGGGGGGTCCCGCCGCCTCCCAAGTCGAACAGTAGCCCCACACAATGGGCCCCATTAGTCCGTGCCACGGTAAGTAATGTAATATTGTCTCCGACGGAGACAACGATATTTGTCACTAATAAGGGCCGATTTATAGCGATTTATTATTTAATACTCACTCGGTATATAATCGGCCGAGGCCTCGCAGTCTTGATTTTATACGCTTTTGTTACCGTTAACGTGGTGTATGCTAATGGGGGGTTGAGCGTATGGGTGGACGGGGATTTATTTGATGGATGCCCCCCAGACCCCCCCACGCCCGCGTCCGCATCTGATGCGGCTATACGGCCGGTAAACAAAGAAGTATCAGCCGGGGTGCGACGGTAAAGTCCGATATGTACGATGATGACGTCACCGCCATCCTTGAAATGTTTTTTTTTAATGCCTGGTTATTTTCTCATTACTTTGTTCTTATAATGTCTGTATCAGCGTATAAAGTGTTTAAAATAAAAAAAAATGCAAGTATCCACCATCGCCACGATCTCCAAATTAGTCGTCCACAATAGTGATCCTTTTAGTACCGAGGGAGCGTGGCGTTAGTTTTGGTTATGCCCACGTGGGCATTTTTTATACATGACGCCGCACCCTTATGGGCGTGGCTGAAGACCGCACTGATAGTGAAACGAAGGAACTTCTTATAAAATGCTAATACGGTTTTTCCATTATTTGATTTCTTTTTTGTTCATAATGATCACCTCTTCAATTCGATTGTATGGGTATCTTTTAAACCATCATAGAAATTCGTCAAGTCAGTTAAATGCCCTGAAGCTACCAAAATTATAATGGACTATGACTATGGACTGTGAAATATTTTTAAAAAATCAAAATCTTTTATTTTAGCACTTTCTTCCTAGCATATATATTTTCAATTTAAAAACCAGAAAAGTTACGAAAAAATTGTAAGCAGTGTTAAAAATGAATATTTTCATAATTCACTTGCTTGGTTTACTTGTTGGCACCGATATTTTAAATTTTGATTTTTCGGTCCTGTAGTAAGCAAGTGGCCTGTGCTAGATGCATAATACCCTGAAGCTACCAAAAATAAATTATCTGAGATGGTAACATTTTAGAACAACAGAATTCTTTGATTTTAACATTTCCTTCCTGGTACTTTCATTTGCAATTTAAAAAAAAAAGTAGCTACAGGGATCAAAATGATTTTCGTAACCAATTTGTTTGCTCTACGAGATGTCCCAATTTTGAACTGGTACCACCAATATCGATATTTTTGTGATGTGTTTTATGTTTATTGGTGTACTAAGCAAAGGGCGTGATGGAGTGGAGTGGACATTTTTATTGGGATTCCCAAAATCGCTAAGTATCGTATAATCTATTATAAAATACATATTATTATTAAATAATAATAGATAACACTCCCCAATTGGAAAATTGTGGAGTGTTATCTCCACAACTTTTTTCCTTTCGATGTCTCTTTGCATAATTATCACAGACGTATTCCTTTTGTAGGTTCAAGTAGACCCTCAAATAATTGCTTTCTGGCATAATCTTCGTGAAAATAAATGTCGTTATTATACACGTAGCTTTGGATTGTTGCTTTTGTGTCACATGAGGAAGGGGTTTTAGTCAACTGTCTACTGTGATAACTTGCATTGTCCATTACAATGACGCCATTAGGAGGAATGTTTGGAACTAGTTTGTTTTTAAATCAACTTTGAAATAAATCAAAGAATCTTTAATATTTTTCGCAGGCAGAGAAAGCCCATTTGGAATCCAACCATTTTTAAAGCCAGCATGCAAAATGGTTATTCTTTTACCCCTTTTTGATGGCGCGTTTGTTTTACACTTACCAGTTGAGTCAACCCAACCCATTTCCGAGGTATCATAAGTGTCGAACCAGGTTTCATCCAAGTAAATAATTGGCCTTTGTTGTTCTCTGTAAATCTTAATTTTTTCTAGATATTCCAGTCGCCATTTCCGAATTCTAAAAGATTCCATTAAAACTTGCCTTTTGTCAATTTTTTAAAATCTAAAACCCATATGTTGAATATACTTCCGTAAGGTAGTTCTGTCACATTTAACAACGGTTTCATCTTTTTCAAGCCTCCTAATTAAAAAATCTAATGTAGGCACCCTTTCTTCCTCGTATAACTGGTAAATATTACGCCGTATTATTTCTTGTTCACTTTCATCTACACTCGAGAAAATGTCAGCATCGCTTCTTTTTTTCCTCGCGGAAATGGGATTATTCACAATTTTCCATACAGTTAATGTTGGGATTGTTTATAACTTCCTTAGTCTCAGTAGAATAGTGATTTCTACATTTGGGCGGGGGCATTTCCTGAGATACACTAGACTCGCACATATCTTGCATAATTCGCACACGATTCAACACGCGAAATCAGAATGATTACTGATAAACTTAAACCAAGTCGTATACCAAACCAAAGAATATTAAACTCAGGTAGGTATAAAATTATTTTCTAGTACGGACCACAATTTTAGCTGAATTTAAATAATCTTGTTGCATTGTATGTTAATGACCACCCTTGGATAATTCCATTGGAAAGCAATTGGTGAGGAATTTTCTTAGTTTTAGCAAAGTTGTTCTTGCTTGTTGTATCCTGCATCTAATTTCAAGTTCTGGGTTCCGCTGGTCGCGTATTGAAATGTAATTATAGTTAAAAGATTTATGACGTTTTAAGAGACTTCAGCCCGCCTCCATCCCCGTTGGACTACCGGAATATCGATGGGGACCCGCCGCGCCCGCCGCCCCCGGGTAGCGCAAAATTCCGCGCGCCGCCCCATTTAACATTAAACCAATATTTGCGCCGAAACGCGCGCTGGCCCCCCCGATAACGGCGAGTGCATCTGAAATGCAAATCCCGAAAGTAAAACCGCCCCCCCGCGCCACCCGCGCGCGAGAGCCGGTCCACCGCAATATCAATTGCAGCGATAACCGATGTAGACACATCTATCAGGGGTTCTCGTTCCGCGTGCGTTCAAACACCGCCACCCCCTCCGACGCCCGCCCCCGTTTTAGGTGTTAAACATATTAACCGACTTTGGTTTTGTGGCCGACATGCAAAAGCTCTCCCATGTGCGGCGCCGCTGTCGACCAGATCGCTAGCGGACGCGTTTCCGCGTGTGGAAATCGGGAAACGCGCGATCTGGCCGATTGCGTGTCAGCTTTTCGCCTCCCGTATCTGTTATCGAGCCTTTTGATTTGCGTTAATACGTTGGTGTTTGCCAATTTGGGTATTTCGAACGTGTGTGCCATCGGCGTGTACAAATGGGTATATCGGGTAATGGGGGTGGTTGCGGCCGGCAAGCAGCTGGACGCGTTTCGACTAAACGCGAGGTGAGAATCGATAGCGATTCTCGAATACCGTTGCAGCGTCGAATAAGACAAGAAGGGACACTCCCAGCGGCGTAGGGATCATTATCTCTCTCGTCGCAACTAGTAGGCACTTGGTGACCAAAGGCATTAAGGTTGTTCAATACGAGTCAGAAAGAATTTGTGATATTCGGTAAAATTTAATTTTTCGCAATTAGAACCTAACCCTACATAAAACCGCTTGATAATGATATAATAGTATAAACATTTTGATTAAATTGAATTGAATGGGTCATGATCTTCTGCTGGGAATGTTCTGAGCTTACACAGAGACCTACAATCAGTTTCGTCTCTTAACAAGTTAGAACAACAACAATTACATTTTCGTGTGCCGCGGCCGGAAGGGAGACATCAATCAACTGACCTCAACAAACTAACCAAAATCAACCAAAACTATCCATTTCCAAAACCTTATTTACAATAGGTGTGTTACCTTCAACAACCTATCATCGCACTGTGATTTATATTACGATGGTCTCCAGGTGCAACTTCGATTGGCGTCGGGTTATCCGTACTGACGAGTCTTATCATTTTCTTTCTCCTTTATTTTTTTTTAGTTATAAGATTAGTAAATTTAAGATCAGCTGTAACGTTCCCTGTGCATTTTTGTATAATTTATATTTAATAGTTCCTGTAATTGGGTTATGTTACCTATTGGAAATAAGATGCTGTTATTATTATTATGATTATTATTATTATTATTATTTATTGATATATTGATGACCTTCTTGGTTCTCGACAGTGATTACAATTCAAAATTCAAACAGTTGATTCGGTAGATGAGTTTTTTTTTAGATGATTTTGAAGATATATCTGATTAAGGAGATAAATTTTGAAAAATTAGTTATATAAATAAATGATTTTTCAGAAACTGTTTGCCGATGCCTTAACAAAGGTAAACATTTATTGCACAATTACAGGATGTAAGGATGAATAATGCATGTATTAATATTTTGAAAAACTGAAAACCGTTTTATTGCACGTTCCCTAAAATAGAATAAAAATTGAAACACGAAAGGTCAATTGAAAGGAATACATTTATTTAAGATCATAATTCGTGCAACTTAAAGTAGAATATAATAATTTGACAAAAAGTCCAACAATCTGATTAAAAAATATATTTTATCCTGCATTACAGTTTATTTGTCTTCTTTTTCTGTTGATTAATCGATCTCCCTCGTTTTCGTATTTTTCTTTACTTTTTTAAATCCAAAGTATTTTCGCTTCAATCATTTCTCTCGTTTTATCTTTTTTTCTGGTTTATTGGTTTCAGTAGTCTATCCCAAAATTGTCTTCAGGCGAATAATCATGAAATACCACAGGATCAGAAAATGCAATGATGAATTAAAAAAAATAAATATTTTACATGACTAGAAAATAATATATTTAACTTAACTGCGATATTTAAATTAACCCATATTCTCTTAATTTAAACATAAAAAAAATCTTAGTAAGGCAGTTTAATATACTTTTTAAAACTGATACTAAAAATATATAAACATAAATACTAGAAACGACAATACGGCGTTGAAAAAGCGAAATAAAATATGAAACAAAATGGCGTCTCGTTAAGTAATATATATATTATTTAATTACGTCAAGAAAAAAATCTTACAAGCCATTACGGCTATTCGTTTCGCGACTAAGTGCCGCCGAAGACGCAAAGGGCCGAGATAAAGTTTCGTGAAACAAGTTAAAAGAGCACTCAAGTCTCGACGCGTGGTTAATTTCGGCTAATTCCGTCGTTAGCGGTTATTAGTAATTCATGCGCATACTTTCGGGGTCGAAACTCAACCCCCTGCCACCCCTTCGAAACCGATTTTTCCGAAACCGCCTCCACCATCGTTGTTAAAGACCATATTAGACGGCTTGCCTATACCTGCATTAAAGGCTCTATGTTTTCGTAGACAAGGAAATGACTTTCCTAGCATACCTCTAAAAATCACACCCTGTCCCTACAATTTAAAATTAAACCACATCCATAATATTATTACATCAAAAGTTCGCGAATTGTCAACCCAAAATTAATATTCTTTAATACTCTCCTTGAAGCACTTCTGATAAGCCCTTTTTGGTATAGCCTTGAGTTCTTCGAGCGATTTTTTCTTTTTCTTCTCAGTCGTCCCAAACCTCCTACCTTTCATGGGTTTCTAGAGTTTTGGTTAGTTAGAGTTTAGCTCTTGAGCGATGCTCCTTCGACGGTCCTTTTGTTTCGGAACAAATTTAGCTGCTACAGGTTTCATGCCCAAAACTTCGAAAAAAAAAAAAGCATGACACAAGCTAATAGAGATGACGACGTCTTTAACCACTTCTCGAATACCGATTTTTCAACACCATTTGTTTCACTTCTTCGATGCTTTCATCAGTTATTGACGCGCTTCTCCGCCATCCCGGATTACTTATAAGCATTTTTTTGTTCAAAGTAGATTCACCATATGCCGTTGTTAACATTTGAAATGTATTGCAGCACTGTAACGCTTCTGTCTCATAAAAAAAGTAAGGGTGCAAACTGGCTGAAACTGTGAACATATTTTAGGGACATATCTACCAACCTAACGATACGTAGCCCCCCAAATTACAAGTCGCCTTATTTTTTGAACACGCCTCGTATTGCCAGTGAACTTTACAATAGAATGTTCTCTTTATTTGTTATTATTTGCTTATATACTGTAGTCGCGTAAGTTTTGCTGTCATTGTTTACATATTATTTAATAATAAAAAAAATCCTTTAAATATTTGTAGAAAACAATTCATTACAATCTAGCATACTCGCAAAATGAAAATATTGACAATTGGATTTATTGGATAATATTATTATTAGTATTAACCTACATTTGCAGATTTAACAAATATTTCTAATTCTAATACCAGCAGGAAATATATCAGTTTAAAAAATTGAAATTATTTTGTGAAGTACAAAAACACAAACTAGTAGAAAATTTGAGAACTAATATCAAACAGTCTCTTAATACATTTGTAACCTGTCATTAGTATTAACGTGAATGAAAAGAGAAAGAAGACCCTCCACTACGAAATCGACATTTTTGTAAATTAAAATCATAACAATTGAAAAATCGCGTTTTTATGAGCATAGTCATCGCGACATTGAATCCAACCTTGAATATGGGGAGTCTATAAGGGAACCCTTCGTAAATATAACCCTTATTTTCTGCGTAAAATTGAGTTACATGATCAGACCAGAAACATAACACACACAACCCGCAGACTTGTCAATCAATCTGATAATATAGAATGTCAAGTTAAATCTTTGGTCACTTCGTCTTTTTTGCATTTCCATCCATTTAATTTTTAAAGTTTTCTCTTCTCGTTTTTAAATTTCTCTTTCTTGGAATGGTGGTTGATGTTCAATAGTATTTTGTTATCTTGATTTTTATTATTAGGCTTAGTATTGTACGATTTCATAGACTTAACATATAAAAAAACATAATCTAAATTGATCACTATCAGCTTCATTGCAACTGCGATGTATGTAATGTAACTTTTGTAATTGGGCGGCCTCAGCCACCATATTCACCGGATATTACCCCCTACGACTTTTTCCTGTTGTTGGAACTCAAGAAACCATGAAAGGCAAAATTGCTGGAAGAGCTCACGGCTATACAAGAAGTGCTTCAAAGATTGGAAAAAACGTTGGCACAAGTGTATTATAGACCTTCTTTTTCATGTGCCGTGTCTCTAAATAAGGCTGTACTTGATATATGGAACCATTCCCTTAAATTTCGAAGCCATGATATTCTTCTGCCAGCTGGCCTTCTTCTTCTTCTATCTTGCCCTGTATAAATAAGTGGAGAGCATTATAGCAGTCAGGATGTCACATGCGCAAAATATTCAAGCTTTCTGGTCAATTTAATTATTTCAGGTTGTTTATGTAGACGCTCCAATACTTGGTCGTTGCGCATTCTGTCAACCCTGCTTACACGTAGCAATCTGCGGTATACCCACATCTCAAAAGCTTGTAATCTTTTTAGCAGAATTTCCGTCAGCGTCCAGCTTTCCATCCCAAAAAGCAAAGTCGATGTTGAGGTTGTCCGGAAGAAAGCAGCTCTAGCTTTTTCTATACGAATTTTGATTTCTTGGCTCACATCCCAGTTGTTGTTTATGTTAGAGCCCAGGTACGTAATATTGTCTACCTGCTCAAGCGGGACTCCATACGCTGTAATCACATACGCGTCTACCGGTTGTTTACTTACAATCATACATTTCGTCTTTGAGGTTTTCAGTTTTAGTCCGTATTCGTTACATACGTTGGTGAGTCTATCGCAAAGCATTTGTAGTCCTTGCGGAGTAATGGCGAACAGAACAGTGTCCTCAGCATATCTTACGTTACTGATGCTAACTCCATTTAATTTAATCCCTTCATCGAATTCATCAAGAGCCTCTCTGAAGATTACTCAGAGTACAGGTTAATGTTTGCTCCTTGATGCCAATAAAGGTTTTTAATTATTCGCATGTTCCCGTCGTTAATACCTACTTGCTGGAGGATTTCCATCAGTTTGCCGTGCCTGACCTTGTCGAAAGCCTTCTTAAAGTCAATAAAGCACATATAAACGGGGTGGTTGATATCTCTGCATCTCCGCACTAGAACTTGGATACAAAACAGTGTTTCTCTGTCTCCTTTATTCCATGTTCTTAGTTGGTCTGTGATCTAAGATTGCCGGTCTTGTCAACTAGTCTATTAGGTCTCTTGTGCCTGTTACTTCTTTAATTTTCTTATGCACCGAAATTCCTCAATCTCTTTGCATCTGTTTTCGTGCCATATATCTTTTGCAGCTCGAATAGTTCTTCTGATTTCTAACATGTTACACCAGATGCTGTCTCCTTCGCTATATTTTTAAATAGGGTCCAATGAGCTTCGATATTGTAATCAAAGGATTTTTTCTCAAACTGCGCTTCCGTAGTATTTGTAATCATACTGTGATTTTTTTGCAGATACTCTGCATTTAATTTTTGCGGAGGTTGGTGCTTTGGTTACTTAAAGAAGGTATTCATTAAAACTTTCATATCTTCTTTCTTAATTGTGTCCGTGACGCTTTTGATGTCTGCGTAGAAGTTTTCTATCTCATCCGCGCTACTTTCTGCTGTGGGTTGCATATACTTGAATGAGATTGATGTCTGGACAATATACATTTTGGTGAATAAATAAATGCTTTTTGAAAAAACCTAAAAAGTCACCTTACTGTTTGAACGCACCCAGTTAAATCTTCAGGCACAATGGTAGGCGAAAGATCATAACCCTGTTTTAGAACAGCATAAGGGGCCCATGCATTATTTAATAGCTATACGCAAAGACGAGAAAATGTTGAACTTCGACGCAGAAATAAATACCGAATTTCCGCGTAACTTAAGCGCGCATCCTCTTCACACCCCCACCCGCCCCCCTCGAAAGATGTAAAACATTCTAAGTCTATCTGGCCCGCGATTGTTCTCGGCAAATCTATTGGAGCATTAACTCCGAGGTATAAAACCTCGATGCTTCGCGCACAAAAGGTATTATATTTACCCTATCTTTGTACTTGTGTTCCAACGTTTTCTGTATCTCTTTTGTCTCTACGTATTGGTTTGCTTTAAGGAAATTTAATAGTATTCATTAATATCTTACTTCCCCGTCTCGGGCTTTGCGCGCGCGTACGTTTGCAGTTCGGGATGCGCCTTTTGAAACCGAATGAAGGAAGTCGTATGCGGTGCGCTTCATCGAAGGAATACCGTTTTGTTCGATTCAGGTTCGAGTCCATGGCAACCCTTGAGCGAAACGCAGTTAATCAAGTTAAAGAGAAAAGCTTTGGCTTACTCTTTTTCAATTTCAAAGTTCATGTGTTTTCAAAAGTAAACATTTTTTTTTATTATTTTGTATAGTTTTTTTTCTGAAATATTTCAAACATTTGTTATTGCTTTTTGGTAAGAAAAGTAATATTGCACCCATAAATTCTTAAAATAGAATCATTTTCTACAAAAAGACACTTTATTATATTAATAAATAAATGATAAATAAGTATCTATTTATTTTCTAGTTTATAATAAATGTAAGTAAGGAAATTAACAACTGAAAAAGGATATTCAGGATATTAAGGACAACAATTTAAATGAATACCTCAATGAATTGACAAATGGAAAATCTACAGATTACTCACGATGGAAAGCAACCAAAATACTAAAGAGACCAATCATCCAAAACTCACCATTCACAAATAACGACGAAAACTGCGCTGACAATAATGAGCAAAAAGCAAATAGATTTGCAAGGGACTTAGCAACGATCTAATTACCTAATTACTGGCAAAATCCTAAAGTATCTACCAAAAAATTATATTATAGCTTTCAGACTAAAGTACGTACCCGGAGGAAAATGGCTGAAGTCATAATGATTTTCTTATTTCATTGAGTTTGTAGAGAACGACACTCCACAATGACAAGATGACTGGCTGATGTCATAGAAAAATCATTAGAAGGAATGAAAGTCTGTTTTTCTTAGACGTGGGTTAGGCAATTGATAAATTGGGACGTGAAGGATTCAGATGCCAAATGGGGACTCATTTTTGCCCAAACATTATCCACAATTATTAGACTGAGTTTGTAGAATAAAGCATCAAGAAAATTATGCAGGTATAAAAGAAATAAACGCTTGCGTGCCACAGGGTGGTGTGCTTGGACCATATAGGACTGGTACTTGTACGCTAGTGACATTCCTCTACTAGAAAATTACGATTATTGTGATTGGACATTCTGGCCAAATACTCACGAAGAAGCAGCAAATAACTTACAGATATTGGTTAATAAAATTAATAACTGAACCAAAAAATGTAAAATTCATCGATCCTATTGACGAGCAAATTACAATCGTATCTAATAAATAAAAATATGAAATAAAATTAGAAATTTGCTTTTTGTTTCAGTCAAGAGCTACTTAAATTGTATTTTGTCAAAATTTTAATATGCTGCTATAAAATCCATGCGGTTGATAATTTTTACAGGCCCATTATTTGTTTTTTTTATTACATTTTTATAATTTGAAGAAACTAATAAATAATAAATAATAAAAATTTTCAGAAAGCAATTAATTATACACTCGGAACAAACCGTTATAGACTTTTTGCAGTTGTAGATCGAGGTTACCTGTTCCTAATTTTTTTTAATATCAACTTGTCTAACAGCTTTATTTTAATTTTATTAATACATTAATTTTGCATCATATAATAACAATTTCTAATAGAGTTAATTATTCGTAATTTCCTCAACCATATTCCTTTCTTAGAGCCACCGGTTTACTTTAAAAAGAATTCTATGGCAATCTCAAAGCGGACCCAGCGAAAACTATATCATTGCCCTTATCATGATCGATTTTCCTACTTTATGAAAAATGATAATAAATAAAAAATGCAAATTGTTACAAAGTACGTGAAAATTAACATCCAAAAGTACATAACTTGTGTATTATAATATTTTTACGAAAATATCGCTGCGCAAGAGATGGAAGGTGAAATTTTCCTGGAATTCTTCAACTGTGTTTGAAAATAGTACATTATTCAACAAGTGCGGTGAACGGCATTTGACTCACCAGTTCGTTAAAAAGTTTACCGAACGTGTTGCACACTATACTTTTTCCACCAATCCAAACTAACCAAAACAATTCACTGACATGACCGACAGAATTGACAAACGTCAAAATTCAAATCGCGGGAAATATCTCCGAAAACGTCGGATTGCTCCTAAATCCCTGCGGTAAAATCCCCGAAATATCCGAAGTGACCAGGATTCCTGGAAAACGAAACTGACCTGGTAAAGTGACGCTTCCCGCACGCTCGCAAATCGATGGGTAATTAGGTATTTTACAGACGGGACTAGAAAAACCTTTTTTAAATGACAAAGGTAATACAAGAAGGAAGGTAAAGTTGTTCGTTATGCACTGAAAGTCATTTAAAACATTAGAATATTTCAAAGTTGGACGTCGTTGCACACAAAATAGCAATAAAGGTAGGTACTTGGAATACTTAACATAGTACTTAGTTCTTTTGATATCTCAGTTCTAATACTTAAAGTAGGAAAAATTTAAATATCTTGCAGTGGTGTGTGTTTATGTTTAGGGACGGAAAGCTTTCAGTTGGGCAAAAGCCGTTCTAACCCAATAGCCTTAATAACTCAAAAAATAAATATATATTCCACAAAACTTCGTCACGTACTTTCTCCAACCCGATCTCGAATGGAGATAACGCGCAGCTCGCATTCGGTTGGTTTTATGACTCAATTCCGCTTAAAAAATACCATCCCCGAATACAAGGAACGGGGGACCTTTTACGACGTTCGGGAAAAAAAAAGATGTCGCTGATGATATCTTAATTGATTGCGACGAGGAATAGTTGTAAACTATTAGCCTTTCTGCCCCGCGCTTCCCATATTTCCAAGGAGAGAATACTACGTTGCCGTCGCTGACGTCGACGTTTCAAGTGTATTTGGCGCAGTCGGTAGGATAATGCCGCGCCGCGTATAGATTGTTCTAATCGCGTTGCCGCATCTCGGTCACACCGGCTCTTCCCCTCCCGCCAAAATACAAAAATTACGTTTAACGAAAATCCGGGCAATAATAAATCCTTTAAAGTCTGTCCTACGCCGCCCGCGCCTTAATTGAATCGTAGACTTTCAGCTCACGTAGCGACCGGTATCATATTTTAGTAATGCGTATATTTTATTTTTCGGTGTAGAGGCTCATTCCGTTGGACGGAGATAAGCGATCCGGTGATACCGGAGAGCTCGGGACCCTGTTTATTTTCCTTTTTTTTTTTGGATATTTCGTGTTTGTTTTTTTTTTTGCTCCACGGAGTATCAATTTCGCAAAACATTCTCTCTGTGCAGACAGTTTTAGTAGTTTCTCTAGCGTCTTATTGGCTCGATAACAAATTCAGATAAGATCTTGTGCAGGCTCGCCCATTTTCGAAGCTATTGCTTATCTTTAAAGATAAAAAGAATTGGTTTTCGCTATAGCAATACAGACAAATTAAAGTTGTCAAGCGGTTTTCGTTTTTGAGGTTTTTTAGGAAACTCTGAATTTTCAAATGATCGATAAGCTGAGAACTGTTTGTTGTTCTCGGAATAAGGATTCGGAAAAGATCAGGTCAAAAATGTATCTGATTATTCCTTTTTTTTATACGGTCCACCCTACATATTATTTCTTATTATGATGAAGAATAATATGCTTTTCAGAAGTATATGGAAAATAAATATAGATATTTAGCAAAGTATTTAAGCAAAATAGGGTACAAGAAACGCGACGTGAATATGCTGCGAAAGTCTTGAGGAAAAAATAAATAAAAATAAATAAAATAAATTAATAAAAATAAAAAAATAAAAATTATTGTGATAAGTTCTGGAATTGATATTGAGAATATTGTGAGTTTTTTATTTACATTTTAATTTTTTTTTGTGTAATTACTTGACAAAAAACAACCTTATAACTCAATACTTAAAAAGATGATTTGTTTCACTTATAATGGTGCGAAGCATTGGACCATTTTACTGAGATATTCATTGCTTCAAGATTAATTAAAAAAATTATTAATAATAACAAATGTAAAAATAAGTACTGATGGCAATTTCGAACTGGTTAAGCTATGATACTAAGATCAGATTCTGAATGAACAATTGAAATGATAGAAAAAGAGAGAAAATAAAAAAGAACATAATGATTTAAATGCGTATTGACAATTAAAACATGATTCACATTCAAATATTTAAATGGTCTAGGGACCCTGTTGTATGGTTTGTAAGGGTTATAAGAAAACGAACTTTCGTAAAGTGAAGTCTAGTGAGGAGGAGGCAAGATGTAACGCTGAAATCTTAAGTTCAAATTATAAACATCGGGTCTGTCAAAATAAATAACAACTAAAAGTTCAGATTTTCACGGAATTATATATTATGACATGACAATTGTTTCGACAACACCGTGTCTTTATCAAAAAAAATTTTTTTTTTTATTTTCATTCTTTTTTTTTTATTTTATTTTATTTGTCATGTCATAATATATAATTTCGTGAAAATCTGAACTTTTGGTTCTTATTTATTTTGATAAATGGATTTTCATCAAGTAAACCCATCAAGTAACCATCAAGCAAAGCCACCTCAGTTCAACATTGGGTCTGTATTTAATCTTATATACGTACAAAGGTTTTTCGAAAGTAATTAAAAAAACTGTTGTCATCAATCATGGCCACTTTGGCACCGCACTACGCATCATTCGGTTTGTATTTTTTTTTTATAATTGACATTCAAATATTTAAATGGTCTAGGGACCCTGTTGTATGGTTTGTAAGGGTTATAAGAAAACGAACTTTCGTAAAGTGAAGTCTAGTGAAGAGGAGGCAAGATGTAACGCTGAAATCTTAAGTTCAAATTATAAACATCGGGTCTGTCAAAATAAATAACAACTAAAAGTTCAGATTTTCACGGAATTATATATTATGACATGACAATTGTTTCGACAACATCGTGTCTTTATCACAAAAAATTTTTTTTTTTTAATTCTTTTTTTTTTTAATTTTATTTTATTTGTCATGTCATAATATATAATTTCGTGAAAATCTGAACTTTTGGTTCTTATTTATTTTGATAAATGGATTTTCATCAAGTAAACCCACCAAGTAACCATCAAGTAAAGCCACCTCAGTTCAACATCGGGTCTGTATTTAATCTTATATACGTACAAAGGTTTTTCGAAAGTAATTAAAAAAACTGTTGTCATCAATCCTGACCACTTTGGCACCGCACTACCCATCATTCGGTTTGTATTTTTTTTTTATAATTGACATTCAAATATTTAAATGGTCTAGGGTCCCTGTTGTATGGTTTGCAAGGGTTATAAGAAAACGAACTTTCATAAAGTGAAGTCTAGTGAGGAGGAGGCAAGATGTAACCCTGAAATCTTAAGTTCAAATTATAAACATCGGGTCTGTCAAAATAAATAAGAACTAAAAGTTCAGATTTTCACGGAATTATATATTATGACATGACAATTGTTTCGACAACATCGTGTCTTTATCACAAAAAAATTTTTTTTTTTAATTCTTTTTTTTTTTAATTTTATTTTATTTGTCATGTCATAATATATAATTTCGTGAAAATCTGAACTTTTGGTTCTTATTTATTTTGATAAATGGATTTTCATCAAGTAAACCCACCAAGTAACCATCAAGTAAAGCCACCTCAGTTCAACATCGGGTCTGTATTTAATCTTATATACGTACAAAGGTTTTTCGAAAGTAATTAAAAAAACTGTTGTCATCAATCCTGACCACTTTGGCACCGCACTACCCATCATTCGGTTTGTATTTTTTTTTTATAATTGACATTCAAATATTTAAATGGTCTAGGGTCCCTGTTGTATGGTTTGCAAGGGTTATAAGAAAACGAACTTTCATAAAGTGAAGTCTAGTGAGGAGGAGGCAAGATGTAACCCTGAAATCTTAAGTTCAAATTATAAACATCGGGTCTGTCAAAATAAATAAGAACTAAAAGTTCAGATTTTCACGGAATTATATATTATGACATGACAATTGTTTCGACAACACCGTGTCTTTATCAAAAAAAAAAATATTTTAATTATTTTTTTTTTAATTTTATTTTATTTGTCATGTCATAATATATAATTTCGTGAAAATCTGAACTTTTGGTTCTTATTTATTTTGATAAATGTATTTTCATCAAGTAAACCCACCAAGTAACCATCAAGTAAAGCCACCTCAGTTCAACATCGGGTCTGTACTTAATCTTATATACGTACAAAGGTTTTCCGAAAGTAATTAAAAAAACTATTGTCATCAATCCTGGCCACTTTGGCGTCATGGTAGTAGCAATTGAGCAAGGGTCAGGACCCGTACTCGGCTACTAGTTTAGAAATTATAGCACAGAGATTAATATGGTTTAAGCCCTTGGAACTTATTGGAGTGAACAAAATGGCCCCAGGACTCAGAAGTTGCTCAAAACAGTGCGGTCAGTCCTGGTCTCGAGGACATTCTAAAAATTTTGCTAAATCTAAGGCAAAATATTTAAATAGATAAATAGAACAGAGTAAGAAGTGAGAAGAATTTAAAACGGTTTGAAGAAGTGCCTCAACGAATAAACATTTCGTTTTCGTTTTTATACCATACCCCTGCGATCGACATTTGTTTTCCCTGTTGCCCGCGACTATATTAGCCCCTTACACACGGACGATCGAGGAAATTGGCAAGAAACCACGAAGGGTTTATTAGGTTTGTTTGGCAGAATTGTCGGCCAGTCGTTAGCCCGTCCCGATCGACTGTTTCCCGATGGAGACGTGACATAGGCGTCCGTCTATCATCCTGACGGTTACTTACTTTTGAGCTGTTTAGTGCTTATTCAACTTTTTAGGACACCGAAGCAAACGACAAGTATCTTATCTGGCAAAATCCTCGGCCGTCATATATTAATTGCAGGCCCCTAAAAAGCCAGTTTCTGAAAGCAATAATAGACGAGAAGATACGAAACCTTGCCAATACTCCTGTTTTGGTTTTAGGTCTTTAACCGGAATAAGTTCACTGCTATTGGTGCAATGATTCTCCCACAATTACGAAGCAAATGGAGAATATTTTGATGAGGCCGATAAATTCCCGGTATACGGCATTTCCTCAATATCGGTTACAATTGGGAAAATGGCAAGCACGTGGTACGGACAATTTGCTTGTTACAGCAGAAAAAACGAGAATTCGGAAAATGAATTTCGATATCGTCTGGGGATCATTGTAGACCCGGCAAGGCACACCACAAGTGATGGAAACACTGCGCGTTGGTTTCACTGTATCCTTGGTACAAAATGCCGGTAACTGTCCATAAAATATTTATACACGGAAAAGAGATCGTAAAGTGCGGTCCACTGACAATCGGACAAATTTCCGAAGAGGGCCGCAATAAAGAATTACGAAGATCTTTGGAATATATTTCATTATTTGTTGTTGTTTGTTGAAATTTTAAAATCCTGAAGAAATCAGACGAAAGTGGTGAGCCTGATTAAGCGTTGCCTTAAAATTAAACTTGTTATATTATTACTGTTATTATTATTAAATAAAAGTTGATATGTTTAGTTTTATTTCGAAATATGTTCTACAGAATTGCCATTATCTCAGAATAATGGTGATATTTGTCTCCATTACGTACTCATCAACATAATCAATTTTAGATACCGTATATATTTATGCACCTTTTGCAGGTACTCCAATTTTACAAGTTTAGTGATTTCCGACAAAAACAGCATTTAACTAATTTTTCATACCAGGCCCCTACGTCGCCGCCGCTGCGTGCCCGAAACAATACAAACTTGAAACCTGGACCGTCGATGATCAAAACTCGGCCTAATGTCGCCGATAACGACTTCATCGGGCCCAATTGTTCCGAACCCCATTACCGAGGTAATATTTGTAGGTTCGGCCCCTAAAACGTCAAACGACACGTTTTTGTTTGCTGTTTGCGTTATCCGGATATTTCTGGATTTTCCCACACCCCGTGCCCCCCCCGGATTGCGGGTGAGTTTGACCACGTTACACGACAGTTTACGAAAGCTCTGATTAAGATTACCGTTGCTATTTGATATTACCGTCATGCTAAGAATAAGGTTGAGTCGGGCGTGCTTATACTGGATGCACACGACAGAGATATCGATTTATCTGATTCGCAGCATATCATAAAGAGTTAGGGAATGTTAAAACTTGGAGATGCAGATCAGTAATGGCTTTTAAAAAAATCTTTCAATATCTTGTTTTAAAGATGCCAAAATATTGCAATGTCACACGGTAATAATATAGTTCACAAAAAAATATCAATGGTCCAAATGAATGATTAGCTCCGTTGTTCGATATTATTCGTCGGGGACAACCATATCTTAAGAAAACTTCGTTTATGAGGGTTGTCGCGCATTCTGCTGCTGTAGCTTTGGTTAGCAGGGATAGCTCGACCCATTTGGTGGCTGTGTCTTCTACTATGAAGACCCATTGTTGCTAATGACGGCTAATAGGATACCTAAATCGTATGCCATACTTGGTCTTATGTAATAGCTTTAAATATGGGTGTGCTACCTATTGAGATGTAGGGTATTCAATGTCAAAAAAATGTCAATCTTTGCTAATAGTGTTAGGATCGATATTAAGGAGAATATCAATTTACTCATTTAAAATGATACATTCCTGATACAGCCAGGTCTTCGCTTTTGGAATTTTTGTTTTTGTTTTTGTCGGTTAGTTTCCTTTCAAACATTTACAGACGCCTTAAATCCTTCTATATAGCTGGTATTTATTCTTCCGATGTTTTTTGCAAGCCAGGACCGAAATCGGCAGAGAACTAATCTCGAAATCCATTAGTCAAATTAAAAGTGTCGGGGGTGACATCTCCGCGTTCGGAAACTTTCCCGGCCTTATCAAACAAAGAAAAATGATCGGGGAATGATGCTCCTGTGGTTCGAAGCAATCATCATTTCGAGTCTGATACTTCGCCTTTTGTTCGGGCTCTCTTCCCGATCGCCATTTTTCAAGCCTCAATGGACCAAACTTTAGATCGGAATATCGAGAGATATCAACAGGCGGCTATATTTTAAATTTTTTGTTTTTTAGAAAAAGTCGTCTTGCAAATGGCGAATAGGAAAAACAGTTGGGTAATTTTAGGAAAAAAAAAATTAGATAATGGCAAATTTAGAGATACTGTCATTTTTCCGGATGTCGCCAGATTAATAAAATAAAGAAATCCTTGCAATTCCCTTGGTATTTCTCCTGTTTCATGGGTCTGATTGAAAAGGGAAATTATATTGTCCAGATGTCATTGGTCAATGAGTTTTAGCACCTCTGTAGGTAGGTCGTCAGGACCAGGAGTTTTCTTTTAAAATGCTATTCTAGGAATACATCAAAAAGGGTTTTGATGTATACTTGAAATAGAGTTAGTTGATCTTTAATATCTGTACAGACGTATGATGAAACTCTTTTATTTTTTTATGTACACTGTGCGAGTTATGCTGTCTACGCTGATTTTCTATTTAACTGCACTCCTCTTTGCCCTTTCGACACGTGCATTTGATGCCTTTTTGAATTTCTGCCGCTCTTTCAGGTTTATTCTTTCCTCCATACGCACTAAAACCTCCTCTCCGTCATAAAATCCTTTCGATGTGCTTTTCTTTCAGGCTTCAGATGTCAGTTACATGGTTTTTAGATTTCGCCAAATCTCCAATGGTTGACTCTGAGTTTTCGTTTATATCCTGATACGTTCTCGCTTTCACGTTGTTGCGTCTCAGTAGGCTGGTATCCATAAGTCTTTGGTTTGATGCCTCTTTCAAGCCCTTGAGTTTCACCAAGAAGGTCATCCGAGCCTATATCCCCTCCTGGGTAGGTTTTGGCACTTTTCTGATAATTAAAAAATGTATTAGCTAGCTAAAGGTCACTTCGCAGCGTAATACAATAAATATTCTCTATTCTATAAATTTGAGTTTGATAGGTCGCGCCGAAACGTTATCAAAAGCCAGCAGGAATAATCCTGCCGGCACGCATTATAGGCCCCGTGTGCATCTCCAAATCCGCATTATTTTCGGCGATGATATACGAGGCCATTCGACAAGCTCTTAAGGATTTCCAGTGTATATCGTCTGCGAGTGTATTTCGCATTCAAGCCCGTCCTTCTCCGTAATTTATTGGGAGATTTTGAATTGTGCGAGCAGCTTCCGCCGCTGATTTATTCGCCTCTTCTGTCATCGTGGTGTGGGGGGGACGAGCAGTTATTCGACACCGTCGTCGTCGAGGAGCCTAAGAAGACGCTCGAATTTGATTTACGACTCTGGGAAAGGAATCGACGACTCGCGAAAAATGTTGCCTCATAAATCGACGCGTTTCGGTTTATACTCGATATGGCATGATCAAATGGACATTGTGACTGTTTATCCTAAAGAGGTTGGTAGAGGTCTCACTCAAATAAAATTTGTCATCCAACGTCAAATCTTGGTTTCAACATTGACGCGCTTAGTATCAAATTGGACTAAAACAGAAAATAGCATTTTCTTGTATCTATAGACCCCCCCAATATTAAGTTAAACGCTGCTTTAGGTGATTTAGACAATATATTTTTCCATGCTTATCTCGCCGTTGATGACCCTTTTTGTCTTGGCGATTTTAATGTCAATCTTTTATCTCTCGATAATCCACTAGTACTCTTCTTTGAAAATTACAATCTTTATCAAGTTATAAACAAACCCACAAGAATTACAGCAGTACGCTGACGATAGATACATAGATAAATTAATTTATTGCATCTTGGATTTCTTTAAAAAGCCTATTGCACCCATAATTCTAAAGTATCATTGTTTTAGAAACTTCAATGTCAACATGATATCTACAACTTACCGTGCTGCATATCGTCAACTTAATTGGCTTCAAATGGAACGAAGAAGAGCTTTTCATTTCAACGTATTCGTTATGAAAATTATCCATAACCTCCATTTTGCTGAGAGAGCGGTAGTTTTGTTATTCTTCCGATTTTGCAGGTATTTTTCATATTTTATTTGTTGTTCATCCATCCAATTCTGAATGATTCCGCTAGGTGGTCTTTATTTGATACAACATTTTTGTCATAGTCTGGTAGAAACCGAATCTTAGGATCTTGTCCCTAGAATAAAATAATTAAATTTTAAAATGACGCCATTTTTATTGTTATTTATTCGTGTGTTTTCAAGATTCAATGATAAAATTTCATGATTTTAAAATTATGAAAAAATTCTTGGTTCAAATTAATATGGAAATGCCAGAGTACCCGGAAAATAAAAATAGAATTAAAGAAAAACTATTCAATGACTAAAAACTATTAAAATACTTTTTAAGAATGATGAAGCTCTCGATGCGTTTGTGCTATCTGGGCCTGTGGTGTCTTCAGGATACGGCATTAACTTCAATCGGCTTTTAGGGAGAAATCTGCCTAACACTCGCGGAATATTTAACGCTCAAAGCAACCACAAAGAAAGATAACATGTAACGCGTTTAAAAAAACTAAATTTCTACAGTAAAAATCATTTTCATGGCTTAACGTGATGGAAGATAGTCAAGGTGGTCGCGAGATCAGCCAAGTCCTCAGAAGCGAAAGTGTTTCGGTACTATTTAGATGAGGCTTGTAGGTCTGTGATTCCAATAAAATTAAATACGCAGAGCTTTCGTTAATGACGTTTTCGTTGAACCTCAGAATCTCCATAGTTGAGAGGAAAATCCGCAAAATTGCGCCAATGTGTGCAAGTGTCAAGGTTAACTAAGATTGTCAATTTAATTCTATTCTATGTACTCAAAAACGCTGCCGATACTATCGGCGTCTCATGGCACGATTCAGTGTCGTCAAAGTCGATTTTATACCCCCAAAATTGACGGGAAAGACCGTAATATTTTTGACTAAACCATGGAAAATATCGCATTATCTACCGGATGGATCGGGGATATTAAAACGAGAATAAAAATCGGGCATAAAACCGAATGATAATTCGGTGTGTTTTAGAGACCCGTTTTTCGGATCATAATAAAATACTTAGTAAAAGACGGCACGCTGGGCAACAGCAGGGACGGACCGGGCACGTGCCACGGGCATTCCCCCACCATCCCACCCCAAATTTCCACACGACCGACTGCATCGGTCAGAACAGTAAATGTGAAGGTGCAGAAGATCCTTAAAAATGGTCAGAAAATTACGCAGCCGCGTTGCTAACGTATGCAATTCGCATTTGGTAAATCTAAGCGTATTGCAAAAGTTGGTACTTAAAATTATATGTCTTCTAGGTTTACAAAGAAAAATATGAAGTGTGAAAAACATGATATACTGCACATTGTTAATTGCTAAAGTTATCCAAAGAAATAACATGCATGGGGGCATAGAAAACTGCCGTCAGAAACTTTCTGTTGTAATGCGATATTTTTTTTGTAAAACGGATTCAACATGCATGAGGAAAATGTTATCCTAATAACTATAAACTATAGTGTGAAACGTCATTAATGACTTTTGTGTACTGATAAAGTAGACTTTTGACCTTGGATGTTATATTAAGAGAGTAACTATTCACCTGGACATAGACTAGGACTTATCTCTTACAGTCATAAAATGAAAATATTTTCTATTCTCTATTCTATTCTATTGCATTACTTTTGTTTTCTTGCTGCTGGATTTTTTATGTATGTATTTATGTGTCTTTTTCGTTATTGTATTTTGTATGCTGGTTTCTGTTGCAACGTCCTCTTGGCTGAGATTCATTTCAGTGTTATTTAAATGTCAAAAATGTTTAGTAAGAATGTTGATTTCTTAATAAAGTGTATGAAAATTAGGAAATAACTATTTGCATCGAGCAAAATCATCAACTTATAAAACTCTATATTTATTTTTTTTTCATATTTTCCATTGGAAAAGGAAAAAACTGTCTGTCACTTATTGATAATTCCGTAAGCAAAAATATGTGGATATCAATTGGAGCATTTGCTTGAGCTTTGTCAAACTTTCACGGGATGTCCCTAATACTACATACACGGCCTGCTTATATATGAATGACATATATCGATATCCAGTAAATTAAAAATGATTGAAAAGGGTTTGACACCACACAATATAAATATAAATAGCATTATAGCTAAAATCCGACCACTCCAGTTACTGCATCATTTTCAAGTCCAATCAAAAAATCAAAAAATGGCCGAAAATTGAAAACAGATCTATTTTAGAAATAGGTTTTTCCTGTTAAAACGCTTCACTTATGACCACTCCGTACAGAGGCGTCGTAGGTGTCAGATAAACAGAACCTGAGCCGATCCTGGATCGTCGAATCGGAATAAAAAAATCCCCGTAGCATAAATTACTCCCGATTTAATAATATAATCGGTAATATTTTGGTTAATTAATGTTGTTTTATAGGTTTCGTCGTTCCTTCGCCGATTTTATTGGCGATTTTTTACGGGCTATTCGCTCGACGTGGGTGGTCCTTTCCGAATGCCAAAGATTAAGCTGATCGATTAACAGCAGCATGTATGCCGGGTCTTTGCAAAAAAACCATAGATATATTGGTTGATGTTAATAAAAATTGCTAATAAGGCAGTATCGCGGTTTTACTGGCGATTTGAAACTTCCATTTGTACTATCGATTTCGGGCAGACCTGGTAACGCCGCATTTGCAAAAAAAAATCAAGTGGAGAACAGTTTTCCGGTTTTCCATACAGAGTATTCCAAAAAATATGCGCAAACACTCGACTGGAGGTGTTTAAAAAGAAACGGCTTACGCTTAAATTTTTACGTTCTTTTTCATTTTCTTTGATTTTAATTTTTTAACACTAACTTTATTGTGGATCAGAGTGCCCTAAACGTGCCTTAAATGTTTCAGAAAACAATAATACATTAATATAGGAATAAATGTACAAGGCGTGTACAATGTAGGTCGAAGTCCACCCTAATCAATCATTCAATCATATCCTAGCTTGTTCAAACCAACTTTATATATACGTTTCACTTTTTTCACGATTTTTTTTGTATCTCGAAAACGGTGCGAGATCTCATCGCATCTCTTTGACAATACTATTCACTAAGACACCTCCATTGATGGTCAAAAAATATTTAACATATTCCAATCGGAATTTTCTTTTATTAACTTATCAAAACTAACCGAATGTGACATATATTTTACAAACAATAGAAATATCAAACTTTTATAATTTTTGAAAAATATCCAGCATTTCTTCTTTACTCGCTTACGAAACTGAAATTTCTTTCACGTAGTAGTCTCTAGTCTCTTCTGCTTATCAAAACTGATTAATTTTAATAGCCATTTAAGATGAGCAACGCAAAAAAAGCCCTTTAACTTTACTAGTATTCCCTATTTCTTAATTTTACTGCCCTTTGGTTGTATTAAATTTTCAATCTCCATTAGATAGGTGAAAGATCGGCGTAGACCTGCAGCGTTCCGAAATAATAGCCCAAATAAAATATCAAAATGCGAATCGGCCCTGACGTCAATAAGCGAGCAGAGAGGAAAAAATAATAAAAAGCCAAATCCCACTCCGCCCCCGCGCGCTGCCCGATAACCCACGCATTGTTTATTGACCCCATAAATAAAATTTAAAAAGGACGTCGTCTAAACTCCCCCGGTACGGTTTCCAATCCAATATAATACACTCCCCCTTCCCCGCCGCCGCCACCCGAAAAAAGATACAACAGGAATAAAAAAAACAAGCCGCAATATAGAGATACAAATTTATTCAATGACTTGTAAAAACGGGCAGCATCATGTTAAACGTCAAGTTTCGGCGGCCAAATTGAATAAAGCGATCCACCCCCTTAAAAAATAAAATAAAATCCGGACCCCTCGAATTTGTCTATAAACCGTCAAGTGGTCCCTTGGGTCGGTCGGTCGAGCGCGCGGTGTCCCCCCACCCCCCCCAACAATTCCGGTCGGTTTTTCCGTAAATATTGAATTTTAAAACAGATTTCGGACTCACGTGGCGTATTTTTGACCCCCGGCGGGCGACGAATTAATCGAATACAATTATCGGAAAAAATAAATACATTTTGCGAGTTTTAGGGATGCGAAGGGTCCTCAATTTTCGGGATTAAAGTGGCACTTTTTGGTCTTTGGTGATTTAAAGGGCTATTTGATATCAACAAAGCCCCGTAAACACTCACTATCGTGAGCGTTTTTGTTGCCTTAATCACAGGTCTAAGGGCCACCGGCGGTAGATTTTAAAAACTAATTGTATTTTGACATTTGTCAGTTGTGGGTGTCATAGCACGTCTCTCAGTGAATGTACTCGTGTTGTTTGTTTGGTGTGCGAAAGAAAATTAGTGACGTAAACGTAATAAAATAATTATTAAAATGGGATTGAAATATTTGACATTTTATAAATAAAAAATTATATAGAAAACATTAAGAGCGCCTGATTTTAGATATGTTTTGCTTTTTATATATTTTTGTATATTTCTTATACAATCAAAAGATAGGATACTTAGTGGTGAGCTAATAAAAATCTGCGCTTTTTCCTCTCTTCAAAAATTATGAATAATAAAAAGTAATAATAAATGACAATAATGTTTTATCACAAAAGAGGAAATGAATAAGGTTAGTTTTACTGCTACTTACAGTTAACCAGTTACAAAAAATACGTAAAATATTTGATAACACAATGTAACTGAAGAATACAATGAAAACAAAAAGAGAAAAGGAAAAAGAAAGAAAGAAAATTTAAATTAGGCAAAACATTTTATGACGTAAATCTCTAAAGAGATGAAATTTGTACTGTTTGTACTTATTTAGATTTAAAGGCAATATTCGCTATTATTATAGTTTTGAATATCAAAATACTTTACTTTTTACAAATCTTCTTGATTCTTCCTGCGTCGGTTGTCAATCTATCGCTCACGGTTAGCCAGTCATCCTGCTGGCCATGCTCCATTGTGGTCAGAGCTCAAAAAACCATTCAAATCTAAGAACATTCGTGCCTCAGGCATAATTTTCCAGACTCGCATATCATCGGAAAAAAGGAAAAAAAAAACAATTTAATTGCATTTAATTAGGTTATGTTATAATTAAAAAAGATTTTGAGGTCAAAAGAGTCACTAGAGAATGTATAAACATTATTTTGTAATTTTATAAACAAAAACTATTCCGAAATTGTAAAAACTCGATATAACCCGAAAACAAAAGGCGAGAACCATGGAGCTCCTTTGCTCTCCAATGGTGGTGATTTCTAAATTATATTTTGGAGTAATAAAGTCAAGTTCGACCCAGCCCCGTAGTAAATAATGCTTCGTGCTATAGTCACCAAATGACCATTCCATTCTTATCCCAGACTTATTACGACATTGTTTTCTCGCGGACCATATCGAAACGAGGGTGCTGTCAACTAATAGACCGGGTTACCACCGAAGCTACGTGTAAATCGATAGTTATTAGCTTTTTCGGGGGCAACACCCACCCCCCGAGCCGAACATCCTTGATTAACAATAATAACCAAAGGGTCCAATTTCGGGTTGCCAGGGCAATTAACATGGATAAACGAACGTCCGTATAACCCACCAGCTTGCCTTACCTGTTGATTTTGCGGCTCCGATCTTGGTACCCCATATTCGAAATAATAACGATCGATCTTAAAAATTCATGAAAAAAGCAGTCGGTTGTCCCCGAACCCACGTTTCCGGGGACGCACAAAAGATAAAAGAGTTGGTCCAGAAAAAGGGTTGTTTCTCATAAAGTTTTTAATGAACAGATCAGGAATTAAAACAAATCCGAACGGACGTCGATCCTTCCGAGCCAGCGTCGACTCGTCGGATTCTATTTCTCATTGGTAAAAAGCACTTTGTTGTAGGAGCTTGTCTTGTCGGAGTTATTAAAGAATTTTTTGTGTATTTTTTGCATAAATTTATCGATCTACTTAGAAATAAACGAAAAATACATTCGTTGAAACCACTTTCATCCCCTCCACAAAGCCTCTCTTAATTCCGGTTTTGGGTATAATGTTATTGTATTATTGAGGTCAAGCGAGGATGGATTCTCTTCGACGAGACGCCACTGTGCGAGACAAAGCCGCGACGAAAAGGAAAAAGGGGAACCTGTTGGGGGCAGGGGGGAGAGGACTACACCGCGTAATACAAGAATTGGCTTAATTAAAAAACGGCGGTAAGCCGATCTTTGGCAATGTTTGCCAACTTCCTTGAGTCGCTTTGAATTTTTCAATTAATTTGCCGATGATAAAATTTATTGGGCCCGCGTCGCCGCCATTGTCTTTGATCTTCTTTTGTTCGGGGCGGCGGCCTTTGATTTTTAACTGGGGCGCGGCGGAAAATGAGAAAATTAAAATATGGGGAAAAATCGGTATAGACCAGTAGTCAGCCGGCGGGCAAAAGAGTAGATATTAAGATTTTTCAGGAATAAGACTCGAGTTTCTCCTCAGCACAGATAAGTTTTCAGAAGACTCACAACTCTACACCCAATCTTATCTCAGATTAGCTCATTTGAATTCATATCCACGTTGTAAAATTTTTTTTTTGTTCTATTTAATATTGGAATTTCTATTAAAATTTTATGAACACGTTTTTCATTAAATTGCCAAAAAAAACCATCACATCAAGGTTCATTTTAGTATAATTGGTTATATTTTCTATTTTTCGTTATTGTTGGTTCTTGTGAGATCTGAAGGAACTCTATCTGACTTGTATCTTACAAAAAAATCTGCAGGTCTAAAATGTATTTTGGCGTTACCAAAGTTCCAAGAATTTTCAAACTAAGGTCGGAACTTGTGTTGAATATTCTTCGAGCTTCCTTGAATATTGTTTATTTTACTAATATTATCCGCGATGCCCCAAAAAAAATCCTTAGACGCTATTTTATCAGCTTTTAAGGGTGACAGGCAGTGTATTTCAAGGATTTGGAGTCACTTTTTAGTAGATCAATTTTTAGTCGTCATAAATCACACAAGAGGCCACCAAAATATATCACCGTAGCAAGTAGCAACTATCAATGGTATATTATTTCATTTCTCGTTTCCACATTTTTTTTTAAATCATTTTATATCCTTATACATATTTCAACCTGTCTTGGGGATATTAATTGGATATCATATTTTTCGGCTGAAACAGACCCCAATATACAGGGCGATTCACTGTGAATGTCCTGTTAGACGTTTATGGAGAATGACTTTCGGTAAAAACCTGAAATGTTGGCTACTTATGTAAGCAAATATGAACTACCAACGAACAATATTTTTGGCCATGCGGTGTTGCCAAATATACTCGTTTTTTAAATGGACCACCCTGTCTCTTAAAAAAAACAAATACATCTACCAGAACCCGCTATCCGGATTAAATGTGATTAATTCGCTTTAATTGCAATATTCTGTTTTTTTACTTCTAAATCCAAAACCAGTGAAAATAGGTATACCATAGTGTAATTAATTCTCATACTGTATTATGATAAAACAATTTTATCGGGAAAGACCCGGGCAAGCTGCAAGACTGAAATTTGGCCGAACAGGTCCGCACCTTGCTTAGAATTTAATCATTTGGGGTTTTGTTAGGAAAGATACTAAACAATATTTATTTACATATGTATGTATTTATGTTTAACTCTAAAATAAAATTACAAACCATTTTTATTACCTACTTAAGTACCTAAAATTATTCACATAATATATCAGTATCACTATCGCTATCATCGCCTGTTCTAATTATTATACGATTGTCCTGCTTTTTCTATATGTTTAACAGAATTTGCCCAAGTTTGTGGAATAAAAACTTCGGTTTGTATAAGTTTGAGGACATTGGAGTTAACAGGGAGAAAAAACATTGTTACGATGAATGGCAGATTTCAGTTGGTGCCAAACATGTTCAATGGGATTAAATATACAGTGGTAAGGTGGAAGACTTAAAACTGTATGCCCTAGATTTTTTTGCATAATTATCACAGACGTATTCGTTTTGTAGGTTCAAGCTTCGTAGAACCTCAATTAATTGCTTTTTGGTATCATCTTCGTGAAAATAAATGTCGTTATTATGCACGTAGTTTTAGATTGTTGCTTTTGTGTCACATTAGGAAGGGGTTTTAGTCAACTGTATACTGTGATAACTGGCATTGTCCATTATAATTACGATATTAGGAGGAATGTTTGGAACTAGTTTGTTTTTAAACCAACTTTCAAATAAATCAGCGGTGGTGTCTTCATGGTAATCCAGAGCAGAATCTTTAATATTTTTCGCAGACAGAGAAAATCCATTTGGAATTCAACCATCTTTAGAGCCAGCATTCAAAAAAATAGTTATTCTTTTGCCTTTTTTTGATGGCGCGTTTGTTTTACACTTATGAGTTGAGACAACCCAACCCTTTTCCGGGGTATCATAAGTGTCGAACCAAGTTTCATCCAATTAAATAATTGGCCTTTGTTGTTCTCTGCATCTGAATTTTTTCTAGATATTCCAGTCGCCACTTCCGAATTCTAAAAGATTCCATTAAAACTTGCCATTTGTCATTTTTTTTAAATCTAAAACCCATGTGTTGAATACACTTCCATAAGGTAGTTCTGCCACATTTAACACCGGTTTCATCTTTTTCAAGTCTCCTAATTAATGTAGGCACACTTTGTTCCTCGTATAACTGGTAAATATAACTGGTAAATTTTACGCCGTATTATATCTTGATCACTTTCATCTACACTCGAGAAAATGTCAGCGTCGCTTCTTTTTTCCTCGCTGAAATGGGATTATACACAATTTTCCATACAGTTGATGTTGGAATTTTCGTCAATGTGGCCATTTCTTCTAAAAATGCTTTCTTGCTGGCACCACGTTCAATGAGAGTCAAATAAACATTGTTTATAACTTCCTTAGTCTCAATAGAATAGTGTTTTCTACGTTTGGGCGGGAGCATCCTCTGAGTTACACTAGACTCACACATATTTTGCATTTTGCATCGCTGTATTACACACGTAATAATAATGATTACTAATAAACTTGAACTAAGTAGTATGCCAAAGCAAAGAATATTAAACACAGGTAGGTATAAACTTATTTTCTATTACGGACCACAATTTCAATAATCTTGTTGCATTGGATTGCTTGGATAATTCCATTCAAAAGCAATTGGTTACTCTCTTATATCTATAAACAGACCAACAGAATATTCGCTTACATAACTAACCAACCAACAAGAGGAAGTCTTCTCCATAAACGTCTAATAGAATACTCCCCGTGAATAAACCTTTATATACTTGGCGTACAAAATCAAAGTTGTACTGTCTGAAAAGTCTTTTTTTTTTTAAATGAATTTTTTACAATAACTGTCTAGTTCAAAAATAAATTTCAATAAAAATTAAATCAGCAAAAGAAAACGGGAAAAAGAGCGCGTGAGAGTAATTTACCGCATATACTAACTTTAAGCGGGTGGGATTTGATTTTTCGCCGCGTACGAGGGACGCGTCAGCTGTCAAACGTGGAGGTCCAAAACAAACAAAAACGTCGGCACCGCCATTACCTGTAATAACAGCGGCGGCGTCGAAATTGCTAAATTGACAATATTTAATGCGGAGCCAAGGTGAGCCCGAGCCAGTCGAGCCATGCATAATCTTAATACAGTTTCCAACTTTGATAATTAGTGTTCTTAAGCTCCGAGTTGTTAGACAAACACCGTATAGCGGATTTGTTTTAGCCCCGCGCCGTTACCCGTCCGGGAGAGGGTTTAGGGCGGCGGTTCCCCCTGCCACCGATCGCTCGTAAAAATCTCCGATGATTAATAAGGACCGGGAAAACTTTTCCCGACGCCGTTTCTTCGCATGACCAGAAATTATTAGGAACCACTAAATGCCGCCTCCCACGGAAAACCGAAACTATTTAATGCCATCGAAACCGTTTCCGCACGTCCGTCCCGCAGTGAAATCCGTGCCGTTGGTTGGGGGGGGGGGGGACGGCAATTAAATATATTTATAGGGTAATTAACGATTTTTCCTAATTAGTAAGGTGCGTGTTGGCCGCGATATTTCTAAATGTTGGAAATCGTTTTCGGAATACCGTTGTCTCGGGGGCGGCGAGGGGCGGCGAGGGGGCCGCACATGCGAACCGTCCATTCGTCAATGACACCGACCGTTTGACGTCCGAAACGGCCCGGGGGGGCGGTCCGCGGAGAAAAACGAACTCGAGAAACTGATTTGCTTCGGCCAATTCCGATTAATTGACACTAAAATTTAAAATTTCTAATTTTTGAAAAGGTAATTTTCGGTGATTTGTTTATTATTAATTATTTAAATTACTAACAGAATTTGTTTAACAGGAAAAGTAACGCCATTTAGCACATTGTAAATAAAAAATTCAAAAATGTAATAACATATCGGCAGTTCGGCTTCATATCAGCCGATAAATGGTAAAGGTGGTTTTTGTTCTTAATGTCTTTTTCTGCACGTTCTAATTTGCTTATTTAATTTAAATTTTTTAGTTCTACCTTTCTTTTGTTTTATACAATGAATAAATTAAAGTATAAATGTATAAAGTTAAATTATATAAAATATAAATAACCTAAGGAATTGTTATTGTAAATCGTTAGATTTTTTTCTGTTTTGTAATATAATATATATAGGTTGAGCCCAAATGAGCGCGGTTGCCAATATAATCCTAATGAAATCTTAAAAACACCACCACCGGTTTCAGTACAACACCGGTTGTTTAAATTGTTGGGACGCATTCTACCTTACATGATCTAATAAAATAGATCCTTGTATGAAGCAAACGGAGATCATTGCCTACGGTTTCAAGTGCTGCCAAACTACTTTATTCCTTCAAAGCTGTATATAATATATAAATAATAAATAATATATAAATGACACTTAAGTGAATAGTTTACTTCTTCAATTTGTGCACCGATGGTCGATGTAAGAGTGAGAATTTTTTATTCCCTTGAAACACAGGCAATTTAACTGAAAAATATCACAATTGCAATGATATTGACGATAACGATCATTATAACTGTTTTCACAAGAAATCACGGGAGACTTTTATTATTTGTGATATATAAATGTCAATCTTTCTCTTGTGATATAGGCTGGCGGCATTAAAACACAGATAACTAACATAGACGTCTACTAGCTTATGCAGAAAATGGATATCAGCAAAACCCTGCGCTTTTAACTTTTAGAACACCATATTAAAATATTAAAATATTTTTATATCGCTTTTTGGGGCTTTGAAAAAAACAATATTTCACAAGTTAAGACACTACATGACATTTTAGTTACGTTTGTGATGATGTTCAGAATGCATTAATTATTTCAATCATATCTTTATAATAAATACCCAATTATCCACTGGGACTTTAATCGATCTTAGATATTAAACCCTTATTTTAAGTTTAAAAACAAATCGATCGCACGAATTTTCAATTCTTTGCAAGGACTTTTACACTTTGATTTTTGAATCTAAGAAGTGCGTCAAAGAGAATACTAGATTTTTGTACATTTGACATTCGGAAATATACATTTTCACTTCCCGGGCTGCAAAAAAATAACTGCGTACTTAGAAGGATTAATTTTTGAATCATTTTGCTATATCTACAGAAGGCTATCGTTTGATCAGAAAAATCATAACAATGAAGTTTCGCACACTTCAGTTTCGAAGGCTCACCTACAATCTTGCAAAACCAAGGCGGAAATTTGTCCACGTTCTCGAGTGGTTTGGATATTTAAAATTTTCTCAAACAATTCAGAGACTACTGACAGTGAGCTGATGGGTCTCAGTTTTAAGATTTAATGAAAAAAGTATTTATGTGATGTGGGTTTTTAGTGTTACTTTATTTTTTGATTTGGGACATATATTTATTTCAGCTGGAGTTTTCTAGAATTTGATTGCTTAGTCTTAACCAGAGTTTTGATATAAGCCTTTTTTTCCACTCCGAATCGCCTGAATAAATTAACTTGTATTGTATTGTAAATGTATGCAAAACACGTTAATAAAGTTATGCAGTCACTTGTTTACTTTGTTGCATAATATAATACAATAATAAATTCTGTACCAGGTGCACCTCAAGGCTAGGCCCTGGGCCTTCTACGGCGTACAACCGTTTCTTTTTATGGCAACGGAAAAAAGGGGGTTAATTGCTCGTCGACACCCCAGTTACGACGTTCCCACAACTATCAGCGACGCCCGCCTTGCTTAACCGTTTTCGGCGAAATCATTTTACCACGTGTCTTCGCCACAATACCTTCCGGTGTCAAAGTTTCCATACACGAATACACCACTAATTTCCACTTTCAACAGATATTTCCATTGATCTGACAACAACAGCGCCGAACTTACACTTCCCTTCCCTCGCTATAGGTCGTCTCACCTACCGATTCAGCGTTATCTATTAACAAAATTTGAAGACGCAGGCGGTTGATAACGACGTTCGCTTGTTGCTAAATTTTGATAATTTTATTGATTGATAATTATTTGGTGGTCTAAAATTATCGAAGGAAATTGTTAAGACAGATTCGTAGAAATAGGATTCAGTATTGGCGAGAGAACGATTTTGAAGAGTGTTGCTAAAAAAGGTTCGCACAACCAATAACGGCCCAGATAAAATTTGCCCCTGCGATTCGAAGCTATGCGAGAAACCAAATTAATATGGCTTATGAAGATACCAACAAAGGATTTTAATGGCTGAACATTAAAAAAGAGTAGCTTAATATCGAAAATGCCATTTAATTACGTCACAGCAATTGGAAACCTTCATTGCTTGATTTGAATCCAATATTGGATATATTCTCTCATATACTGACATAGAATTTACTGACTCTAGAAACTATTTGATTCAAAATGTGTTCTTTTGATATATTTTACTATACTTGTTAAAATAATTAGGACAGATTTGCAGAAAGTTAAGGCCCTCTGCAGCAATAAATTATTAATGATACAAAACATATTTTATACCCAATATGAAAATATATTATACAATAAAGATAGCCTACCATCTGCGATAAACCTATTCAAATCTAACCTATCTAAGATTCGATTTTACCCTGTTCTCTTATTACCATTTAGTCTTATAGAATTTGATTTTTGTTTTGTATCTGTCTATTCGACTCAAAGAAATTATGGGTAATCTTTTAAAGTTTTCAACTTAAGTACCTCCTAACCACTATAACCTTTTTTGTTTGACTTTATATAATGTCGATTTTTATTCAGGTTTGTTACCGTTTTATGTTGAACAGTTAGTCCCGTTTGTGTCCCAAACGACCAGTTTGCGAGTGAACGTCCCCGCCGGTAATGTCGATTATCGCACGGGATTCACGACTGATCGTTATAGTAACAACTCACTATCGAAACTCATCTTATTGTGGGCAAATTGGTCGGAAGATTGAGCCCGAATGATTAGACCCGAAAGAGACCGAAACAATAGGCCCGGATGCGCCTCGAAACGTTGACTTATTACACGACCTCACTCAATAGACATTTATCGGGATCAGAACGAGTTCACCTTTGGTTTAGGCACAGAAAGGCGAGATTGTCTCGCGTTTAAATAGCAAAGACGTGCTGTCGACGACAGCAGTTCATATATAATTATGGGCTGTTGTCTGCTCGCACAGTGAGTGTTCATCGGCGACTTCATTCTAACCAGGACCTAATTTACCATTATGCTAGAGATCACATTTACGCGATCAGGTTTCGTAAATAAAAAGCGATTTAGTAGTGGTGGCTCTCCTGCATCAATTTGTCAGAAGTAGTTTCTAGCTTCTTAGCTTAAGTGCAGAAAATAATCCTTGCAAACTATGGCCAGTTGTCAGAAATTTTCAAATTTGTTCACAAAAGAATTTTTTTTTAACTACTATAATAATCATTAATACAACAATCACATGAACTTCTCCTTTAGGATGGCCCAGTGTCTGAGATAAATCAAATTTTAACTTCAATCAATCATAGGTAAATATATAGCACACGTTATGGACTGCTGCTTGGAAAAGAGTTACTTTCCTGTCCTATGGAATTATCGATAGGATAACCACTGCAAAAGATATGGAATCCTAACCATCTCAATTATCTACGAATAATCAGTATTCTACCAGCAAATTCAAAAATATTTGACAAACTTTTGTACACTCAATCATAGCCAGCCATATTGAATTTATACGAAAATGAA
The DNA here is from genome assembly GCF_029955315.1 of Cylas formicarius. NCBI lineage: Eukaryota > Metazoa > Arthropoda > Insecta > Coleoptera > Brentidae > Cylas > Cylas formicarius. The sequence continues at coordinate 24,075,346 of NW_026844361.1, read as the reverse complement.
ACGTAAACAGCTGACTAGTTAGGAATGCCACTTAATGGCAAAAGATTATTTTCAATACTCGCCATCTTCTAGATTTTCTAAGGACTTATTGAACGACAGTATTATTAATAAAACGTAACGTGCGATCCTGGCGATCCTTCAAGGAGGCCTTGAGAATTTTTTTTAGCAATCAGCTGTTGAATTTGTTTTGCGTTTTTTAAAACTTATTTATTTGTGTTTTATTCGTATACCTTTGTAACATCAGCCAAATATGTGATTCAAAAATTTATGATTTCAGAACACCAGGCAGATATTTTTAAAAATTCTTAATCGGTTTTGGGTGGCAATATATGCCTGATGGTGGAACAGACGGTAAACAACTTTTAACATATCAATTAATTAAGACGAAATCTGAAACGCTCTCAAAGCGACGTGCCTCTTGATAATTCATATTATTTCAAAATATATCTATATATATATATATATATATATATATATATATATATATATATATATATATATATATATATATACGTATTATACGGAACGCAGGCCAATGTGACGTAATTATACGTCAGCTCGGCGCACGTAAATAACGTCAAATTGATGTTTTGATTCCAACGCTAATATGGTTTACGGGTTTTTTTCGAACCGTATATTTTATTTCGTTTATTCTCGTCTAATTCGAATTTATATTTAATTTTCTCAGAGACAAACGACCGTTAACAGATTTTGAAAAAATAACAAACCCTTTCAACTGTAGTACAGAGTGTTTTCTAACCGAATATTTTACCTACTTAAAATTTAATAATAAATTCTTCAAAACAGTTATTTAAAGTTATTCCAGTTTCTATTTAAACGACCAAATCGATCAAAATATTTGCCAATAAAAAAAATAGACTCAAACCAAGGTTAGTTAGTTTGTTGGCATTTTTGGGTTGATCTGGTGCTGTTTGGAGGATTTAATAATAATAATGGTCTTTACTGAGATATTTTAAATTTTCGTCAAAACTACTTAATACAAATAAAAACTAATAGAGGTGAAGTAGATCTGGACCTCAGTTACTCAACCTACAACGACATCAAATAGACCTTAATTTTTCCCCTAAATACTAACTGAACGGAAATTCAGTCGCAGTTAAAACAGCGTTTTTCGTCTTTAGATCAGCACTGTGAATTTCAGTAAAAATTAAAAAAGCTATTGAGCCAGTTCTACCCAAATATATATTCTGATATACAACCAAACTTTTTCAAATCATGGACAAATCGAACACAGCTCTCCTGGATTTTTTTTTGGAATTGCCTCAGAGATTTCTTCTCGTACTTTTAAATTTAAAATATGTTTATTTGCATATAGCCTTATAAGCATTTTTAGATAAATTCGAAATGGGTGCACCATTCATTAGAATACTGAAGTTTTTGCTTCATTTGGTCAATTTTTAGAATTTAGCTTAAGATTATGGGTTCTACTACGGTTTCGACATTATCGCAGTTAATTGTGTTAAATGTGTGCAACAAATAACTATTATGTAAATAGGACTGGAAAAAAGATAGAGATCGATCGGTGAATTCAAAGTATCGGTTTTTCGATATCAGGTGCAACGTTTGTATAACTATAGTCACCCAGAGAGCGAAGCTTCCTGACCGGACCCACCCTCGCCCACCGAGATGTCGCGTTTTCTTCCTCAAACGAACCCCCTCTCCCCCCCCCCCCCCCCCCCGGCTCTCTCTCCAAAAACTTCTGTCCAACTATACAACACCGACCGACTCATTATACGTCTCCTACTTTCGGGTTTAAGTCTTCGGGTCAGTCCAAAACTTCCGAAGGAGTTGAGCCGGACCGTGACGGAGTCGACAAAATACAATCCTCGAGGAGGAGATTTATAGCCCGAGTCGATTAACGCGGCGCTTGATTGTCCACGGCCGTTTTCTTTGGACTCGGGACAATCGAGTCACAGTCCGTTCGACCTCAATGACTTTGTTTCAAAGCGAGACCGCATAAGTAATTCATTGAAGCTGCATATTCTTTGGAGTTACGAATAAAAATCCAATTTCCCCCCACTCTTTGGGGCGATTTAATCGATGTAATGCATAGAATAGAATACTTTATAGGGCAGAACATTATCGAATACTTTGTTTGATTACCTTGCTATTAAAAGAATATTATTCTACGTCTAATAATAATAATAATAATAATAATAATAATAATAATGATGCAGATGATGATGATGATAATAATAATAATAGTAAGAATACTTTATTCAGGTAATTTCCACAAGGAGAGAACAGAACTTCTTTAAGTCCAGCGGCCGACCAAAAAACATTACAGTCTGTGAATTAGTTCAAGCTGACTGTTGATATTTTGGCACTCAAGCTGCTACCGAGAGGGGTCAAAAACATCATCAGCATATGATTATCCTTTGCAATACTTGCTAAAATCTAAGAATATACCGATAAAAAAATAGTAGCAAAAATTGTTTTATTTTGGTTTTAGTAATAGTCCCCATTCCTCACTAACTTCAAGGAGTGCGTTGATAGGTCTTTTCGTTTTGGTCAAATATTATACTGTGACTTAATTGATCTCTTGCCCGAACGAATAGCATGCGTCACAGTCCGAACACCGTATTTATTATTCAGTAAATCGGTGCCCGACCTGTTTACCGATTCATGTATACGGTGTCGTCTATAAAACCATGAATCCAGAACAAAAAGTTAATAGAGCAACCAGTAGAGAGGCGTAAACAAGCCCCTTCCATTGTATTCCGAAATTACCCTGCCACGTGGGCGCGTTGACGGTTAAACGGAAACGTTATTCATGCGTATTGTAATCAATCATCGGAAAAAAAAAAACAATCGCCGCTTTCGGCGACGAATTACGAAGACGCGGAGCTCATTTCTTCTTTGCTTCCACGGCTTTTGGTGTCGACCCTACACAGTCGACAAGCGCGCGAAACAATCGTGCTAAATGTTGCTCATTTTTCTACTTCGTCGACACTCCAACTTGAACTAAACTAACTAAAAGAGTAGACGGCAAAATGTCAATATTACTGTTCTGGCATAGAAATATTGAAACATGCGTAGAATTCACCGTTTACATATAGAAGATCTGTGGAGATTCGAGGAGATTTTTGGACAAGTGGTAAATCTGGTTTTGACACAGTACCGATAAGTCTTGCGAAGTGAGCGTTTTACTAGAATCGTCGTCCTTCCAAAATCCTTCCGTGAATTTACAATTTATGGAGATTCGATGAATCTTTATGCTACCCTACCAAGTACGATCTTGGCAAAAAATTAATATTTCAAATAGAGTATTTGGGTGAAGAAGCCCAACATTTGAGCAGAAGACTCATAGAGATTAAAGGAATATTTACACCAAGAGTTATTTTTGTAATACTAAAGTTATCAAAGGCAAGTCTTCTTTCTTTTTCACTTATGTATCACTCTACCGTCATTATCAAATCTTGTAGAGACGCAAATGATATTCTCACCTACCGAGCAGTTACTTTAGTTGTGTGTAAATTCTTGAATTGAGCATTTTAGCAGAAGGGTGGATGGTTTATCCAAATGTACCCGGTTAATACGTTATGAGAAGAAGGTGTGTGATGTGTAATGGCAGTACAATTTAGCCCAAGGTTCATATTTAAGATTGAAAAGAAAGTGTGCGGAGTTCACCAGTCAGAAGACTCATACGAGTTCTAGAATACTCATCTTCAAACCGAAACGCTGCATCTGCTTATCGCATTTTTCCTATGCGGTCTCAATCCTTGAACAATTGCCCAACCTCCTTATAACAAAGCAGGGTTTTCCGTTCATCATCATCATTCATTCCATCCACCCCACCATTGCCCGATAAATCACAATCGAACCGTGCGTAGTAAAAATGCAGCGACCCTCTTCCTCGAAAGGGGTTTTTCCGCAACAGACGTCCCCGCTTTCCAAGACGATAAATATCCTCGTCCTTAAACGGTCGCAGCTTAGAGGGAGAGACAGAAAACCGCCCCCTCTTCCCAATTGGACTCTATTTTTTGCGTCCGACGACGATACCACGTTCGGTTTCAAATTAGCCTTCGATCAACGTCACGGAGACGATCTTATCCGCGGAATCTCCATCTCGCCAGCGGTCCCCCCGGCATAATTTCTTTGATATAGGAGGTCGGTACTCTACGTTACGAGATAACGTCCGTTATCAACGCATAAATACATCCACATACGTAATTCGGCGCGTAAATCACCTGGCAATTCATCAAAGCGACTTTTCCAGATCGCTTTATCCGCGTATCACCTTCAGGGGGCGCCACCGTATCGCGGGGTCGCGTGCACCCACGCCATAACCGGCCGTTATCGGCTTCCCCGATCGCCTGAGCAGGACCGCGCCGGCCTATTAGTTATTAGGCCGATAGGATCGCGTTCTAGGTTATCTCCGCTTATCCGCAGGGCCGGAATGGCCCTTTCGCTCTTGGTTTATCGCGAGTCAGTTTTCAGCGGAATTACTATCGAATAAAATGATGCGCGCCGCTATCGCGTTTTCTGTTTGCGACGCTCTATTTTACCGCCGCGTTCTACTTCCGCGTCGCCGTCGACGTTCCCGCACTTGTTGAAGCGTCCATCGCCGTGTATGGGCGGTTTCGTCGTTACGACGAGATTTAAAATTCTGCAAACGATATACCGTTGTTACGGCATAAATTTGGTGAAATTTGCGAAGGTCGAACCGCAAACCCTCCAATTCCTCAATGACGTTCCAGAACCGTACTTCGATACTTCGTGCATACAAATGCCGAAAGCTGACGGATTTGTGTAGGGCTTTATCGGTGAGATTCCTCGATTATTATTATTATTATTATGTCTTTTATAAATATAAATAAAAGAGTAAATTTAGCTATAAAACAAAGGTAGAATATTTATTTAGAAAAAGTTATTCTAAATCAGAATAATCACTACCGTCACTGGACATTTAAAAAAAAATGAATATAACAGTTTAATCAGAGAAAATTTCCCTACTCTTAAAATACAACAGTCTGCAAGGCAGAGTCGGCTAACATCTTAAATACCGCCCTGGCTACACGTGCTGAAAAGAATGCTCCCTTCCGCTTTACGACAAGCGGGTCTTATACTCATTCCGCAGTCAAAACTATAAAAAGTTAAAAAAAAAAACGGTATATGGTTTGGAGAACTCTACCGAGAAGCACGAAAGAAGTCGGTATACCCCAGGGAACGGTTTTTGGGCCTACCATGTTTGACATTTATACCAATTACCTGTCAAACTTTGCTTGTTGCATAATATACTATTTTTTTAATATATTTAGTGCTTTACCGTATCAAATAAGCAGCTTAAAAGGTCAGGTAAATTTTTCTTAACGTTTAAGAACCAAAAGGTAACGTTTCCCATCATATAGGCGTCAGCTGCGCCAATACATATGGACATTTCGAATCTTTAACTTGAGTCAACTCGAGAGATTTGCTCCAGGACAGATTTCCAAACACGGATACGACATTAAGACGACCGAGGACTCTTTTTACACTTTCAAAAACACATATCATATGCCGAACGCGATCCGCCACGGTAATATCTTTATGGCCGCGGCTTTATCCGCAGCTAGACGGAAAAATTGGTCGTATGCGCTCGCGAAGCAAAGTCGCGCTTCCGCCGCAGATGAAAAATTCACCGCCTGTGGATACTGTATATCGATTTTTAGGCGATGTGAGACGATAACCTCGACGGCGGACCCTAACGTAGTAATTGCCCATAGCTTGTACAAGGGATAGGGACCTCAGAGTATAAAAGTACGACAAAAGCGGATGGGATTTCAGTAGTTTATTTGTGTGCGGAAATTGCCACAGTAATTACGGCCAATTCACCTTTAATTCCTTACCCCTGACTAGTTTTTGCTCATTTCTACTAACTTTTACTTATTTCACCTAATTATCACAGGCATTACCAGGCATTGCTGCTAACTACCAAATTTTTGCAATTTTTGTACAATAGGGTGCAGACTACACAACATTAAGCTAACAGAAACAATGACGGAAGCGAAGCTAGGCCTCTAATGTTGCAAAATCAGTAATTACATCCAAATCAACTCCAAGTTAATTATTACTTCACTAATTTCCACGGATCAATACCACTACATAAAACAAGATTTGGTGCTCTTTATCACAGAAGATAAGAAATTAGCACCTATTTAAAATGCTCATTATGGTAGTTACGCCTGTCTTCCAAGAAGCCCCGACTTAACCACCCTAGATTTTTTCTATGGGGTACGCTTAAAGATTTAGTATACAAACCCAAACCGTCAACTGCCGAGGAATTGAAAAGTCGGATAGGAGAGGGTATCGGATATTTAAATACCATTATGTTACAATAATTATTATCCTTTGTTAGCTATTAATTAATTAATTTAATTAATATTAGGCATATACAAATGACCTTCTATCCCTACATTATCAATTTTAGTTCAGGCGTAGATCGTTGGCGCTCGCTTCGCAATTCCTAAAGTAGTTCTTGTATGTCTGTCGCACGTAGTGACTTCCCTTTATGACTTCGCTATATGGTTATTTGTAGTATTTTACGACTTCCTACGCGGTAGTAAACTGACAACGTAGCATTTTTTGCGTAGTTCCGCTTTTTTAGGCGCATAATATACTGAAAAGGATCCAACAAACGGCATTTTGTGAGGGAGTAATAAATTAATGCCTTCTCTGGTTTTGGATAGAAACAAGGAAATGTTTAAAAAGATATGATCCAGGATCCATTTATAGTCTAGATTCATCTATTGAAGTAAACATCATTTGAATGTGGCGGTTTAATTATTTTTATGTCTTCAATAATCATAAATTACTCTTATTGTAGAAAATAAACAAATATATAATTTTCCAAATTTTCTTCCGCTTGTTCGCCTTGACAAGTTTATTCGTACACGATAGGTGCATATTCACATTAATATAAAATTGCCTTATTAGGTAGGGTTAAATAGGTAGTTTCCATTTAAAAAAGAGTTTTTAGGCGGTTTCTTTAATTTCATTTTTAATCTTATTTTTCGCATACCGTGTATTAATATGTATCGAAATTTCTTATTAATGCTCCCGAATGAAGAAATTGGCAGATATTTTACGTCTGCAAACGTCATTTTTCTCATAAAAAAATAAAAATGTCAAAATACGTCTAGAATTCAAAAATGAAGTAATATACCAGGTGTTCAATTTAAAATAAAAAAGTTGATACTCGCCCACGAAAAATGAAACACTTTGTATAGATAATATTGAAATAAAGAGAAAGTTTGCAACACCCCAATTAACCTTTGTATTTAACTTTTAAAGTCCTTTCTCATATAATGAGATGCTCCTAAAAAAATAAAAATGTTGTATTAAATGACACAAATAAACAAAAAAAAAATAAAAAAAAATGAAAACATATTCATGTTGTTTTTTGCAAAAATTTATCCAAAAGCTAACGATTGTAGAAAAAGTATATTATGCAAGATGTTCGCTCCGCTCGTGTCAAATAAAACTAAACGCTGAGTCAAGTGCAGTATACCGTCTTGTTTTTTATTATTTTGCTAAGTCAATGAGATAGCAAGATCACGCGGCGGCGGCAGTTATGAGTTTGTAAAACAAGCTCTGACCTCGCGGATTTCAAATGAACTTGCAATGAAATTTAATTGGTTGGGTATGACGAAAAAAAAATTTTTTCAAAATTAAAATTTTTAAAGTGGCTATTATGTTTTTTAAAAATAAATAGGACTTAAATGTAATATAAATAAAGTATAAAAATTATAATTTAATAAAATATATATTATGGTGATTGCTTAGTTGGTACTTTTTTTAAGGAGTGATTGATAAAACTTTTTTGTAACCTATATACGTTTGAGACTTGATTTGGAGACTTCTTTTCTTATCTTATTGCTTTGTTTTTGAAAACAAAAATAAAATACACTTTCCCTTCATGTTTTTTGAGCAGTTAAATTTAGGCTTACAAAACTAAACTAATTTTTTATTTAAGTATGCAATGTCAGAGAAAATCCCCCAGAACAAAATTATATTTTTAGTTGTATAGTATACTTAGCATATTTTTTTCTTTTTTTTTATAAAGTACACAAACATCAAAAGAATGTGAGAATTAAATAGCTGCTTGGCTGAAAAAAGCTGCCTTCATCAAAGAATGACAGAAAACAAGTCAAATATTAGTTTTTTTTAGAGTTTGTTTCAAGATCTTCTTACTCAATTTTTAAGATACTTTAGGTTAGGTTGTTCTATATTTTTGCTATATTATGTACCTACATCACACTCGAGTAATAAATACTGGTATAGAATTTTTGTAGTCGTAAAACCAATTGGACTATTGGACATTGCCTTTCCAGTATTTTTCATAGGCTGTTGGACATAACCTAATAATTAAGTAAGGTCCTCTGGTATGTCTATATAAGATCCTATATCCTCACAGTCGGATATACTAACGACGTCTCAACTAGTATAACTGGATAACCTTAGTATGTCCTAACAAACATCCTAAGGACATACGTATCTGATATAGTGTGGACGTTCCAATTAGTAACATCGTATATCCATTAGACATCTTAGTCGAAAATAAGCGAGTGCTGTCATCCCCACGAACAAAGAAGTTTGAGATTTAAAATGTGATGGCTATCAAAGCTTTTTGATTAGTAATAAAAAAGACGCTAGTGGCTCGAAGACACAACCCAAATTTTATCGAAAAAAAAAAACTTTCTCGAGCGGATTTACGGCGAACTAATCGAACTCGAGCGGATCCGCTTTGAACCTCCTGCGACGAGATATGTTAATCGAAACCAATCGAGGGAAACGCTTGGGCGGGCGGCATCCGCGGGTCTGAAGAGAGCGTCAAAAAAGCCGCACCAAATGGTCGAATTGCTTCGCAAATCTCGCCGACGCCGACGATACCGGCGATAATCGACAGGACGTGACGTCAGTGTTGACAGATGTCGTTCTCGCTGGCATGCCGCAGCGAACCACAAAAAGCACTTTTCTTATTTCAAAAATTTGACATTAATATTAATTATTATTAATTAAGAATTAATAAACAATATTGATATGGTTTTAGATTTTAGATCTTTGTTTTCGCTTCTTTAAGTTATTACAATATCTCATTATTGGGAGCTTTCTACGAAAAATATAAACATGAAACCAATAACGCTGTTTTTTTTTAATAATGAGACAATTAGTAACAATAAGACAAATAAAAAAGCATTAGTATCTAAATGTTCCAATCCAAATCAGTTTTTTCGGCGGTAAGTAAAAGCCTCCAAATATCAACTTAAAAGTTAAGTCATTTCACTTTCTAGTGGATGATATTGCAGTCATCAGCTTTCTGGCCACTTATTATAAAAACAAATTAAAAAAAAACTGCAAAGATCAACTTAAAACCTTCCTTTTTGGGTTAAGCAGTAGGTTGAACAGTAGGTTCAAGAACGTTTTTTTTTGCGAAAAAACAACACCCTTTCTAGTTGATTTCGGTGAAATTCCAGTTAATATCTGCTTTCTGGGCACTTATTGTAACGAAAACTTTAATAAAACCAGCTAATATCAACTTAAAAACTCACTTTATGAATTGAGCAGTAGGAATGAAGAATAAAATCCAAAAATGAGTTAAACTTAACTTTTTCTAGTTGGTCTCGATAAAATTTCAATCAAAATAAGATTTTTCTGCATTTATTGTTCAAAAACAGTGAAAAGAAATAACGTAAATAAATTAAGAATATAAATAAACCTCACCAAAACTAATCTAAGCAAACAATACTCATTTTTCGTTTGACTTTGTTTATACCTTTGTTACTGTAACTGTTGTATTAAAATAACTATACTTTTGTATTTTTTGTTTTTCATATCATTACTGATTGTAGTTCGGTACTAGGTTGATTATAACAAAAATAAAATTGTGGAAAGGTGGTTTCGGAAACAAAATACGACGCCACCTTGGTAACTAAGGCGAGGCGGACGATTTCTTTTAGTAGCTTGTGGGAAATAACTAAATTTTATGAAACGTCGAAAACATAGAAGATTGTTTTTTTGTTAGTCTAATTTCCATAATTTTTCTTAATAACTAATAATAAATTTTCGACTGTGGCGGGCGGGGTTTTTGATCGGGGGCGTTCGGGGGGAAAGGAGGAAACTTTTTAATGCGGGCGCGTCGCTGAATTAATTCCCACCATAAAAATTATTCAATCCAATCCGTATTTTCCGCTTTTCCGGGAATTATTAGGCGCATTTGCGGCGAGTTTTTGTTCGGATGTTGTCGATTTGAATTCGGGTTTCGTGGGAGGGGGGTGGGGGGCGTGAGGGGCTCGAAGTTTTTCTGGCGCTTTTCTCTGGGCCGCGCGAGTCGTAATTTTGAGGAAAAGTGCTCGAGTGGGCCTCCGCGGTGACAGCTTTACTACGCCCTCCGACCTGCCCCCGCGGGAAAAATCTTCTTGACCCGAAAATACGAGTACGACACGTGCGAGGGGATGAAAGTTGGGTCCCCGTTTCGTGGGAACGTTTAGTGCGATGATGAAAAATTTTGACATTTTCCGTGGTATTATTAGAAATTTTGATTTCTGATCGTTTTTTTCATCTTTTCTTTAATTTTATTCCAAATGTATTCCTTTGCTTCCTATTCCTGTTTAATTATTTTGTTATTAATGAGTTGAGTGACATCAATATCTTTTGTACTGATCGAAAAAAAGCGGCGAATTTGAAGGGTCCGCCATTTTAGATTTTTATAACGAAAAAGGTAATGCAGTCGTGAGTGAAGTACATTACTGAGTAATAATCAGTGATTTCGAATGGCCTCAATTGGGACGGAGGAATACAAAAGTCTACGGATTTCGTGACTCAGTGTATTCGTAATTTATACCACAAATTTAAAAAAGATCCAAAAGGTTTCTGACAATCGCTGAAATACCTTAATGTTAATTCTAAGTCCAGCTCTAAGGCCGATGGTTTCGGTACACCTGAATCATTTAATATTTTTTTCATCGACATTGTTCCTGAAGTGCACTATGGGAACAACGATAGTGTCAATGAATGCTATAGTAACAGACGATTTAAACAATTTAAAAATAAATTTTCTTTTTGTGAAGTCACTGAACAGTATTCCTTATTGAAAAAGTCTCACTTTGTGCCAATAGCTAAGGTTCCCTCTACAAATACTCTCTCTGACTCTCGGCCAAATAGCATAGTGTATTAGAGAGGGTCATGTATGAAGAATTAAATGAGTACTTGCTAATAAATAGTATTTTACCAACTACCCAATCAGGTTTTCGTTCCTGCCATAGCCCCGTTTCGGTTATTTCGTGTGTGTCGCATGCTTTGCTGAGGCAACAGGACATTGGTAAAAAACGTGCTTGGTACTCTTGAACTTCAGCAAGGAGGTTACAGAGTACTTCTCAAAAAACTAAAAAACTAAAGACTAAACTACTTCTTTATGACCCTAATATAGAGAGTGTGTGCGATAAATCATTTTTTTAAAATGAAAATGCTGTACATGTTTAAATACATTCTTATAACGAACATTCGACTGAAACAGTGTGGTAGTTAATACTACCGAACTTGGGGAATGGAGACGTTGTTTACTGGAAGTATCTTACTTTAAAAAATAAAGAATGTCTGCCAAAAAATTCAGAATTCTTGTTTATGTTATTGCTATAACCTCAGGAAATATGATCATATTACTCGTCATCTAAATAGTCCAAAGTATCCCTACCGTACCAAGAAAGACATTTTTTTGAATTGAACTGGTTCAAATGAACATCGAGAAATCTTGGTTCCAAGTATGTGGTCTTTTCGTGGGCTAACATTAAGTCACAAACGACAACAAATCCCAAAAATTTGCTGGAGCTCAAGCATCAAATTCAACGTTTCCTTGTCCAAATATATGTGGATATGTGTGGTCGGGTTATGGTAAATTTCATGGACAAGGGTAATTGCGTGTAGGGCAAGCAGGTGAGGTCATATTCCCGATATTGTTATTCACGTTTCAAGTGGCGCAGAGGCGGGGGGTTATTTTTCCTTTTTTATGAAAATAAATTAATTTGACAGCCCTTTCAAATCAGGCGTTCTTTTTGAATCACAGCTTTTTTTACCGTTTTATGACTTTTATTAATTTTGCTTTAACGATGCTTTCGTTAGTTTTGGTTAGTTTTTTGCACTCCCAACTCTAAAATGCCGAATTATATACTGCTCGGCACTTTGCGGTACTTTAGTCACGGGTTTGGGAGCGATCGGATATTTAAAGACACTTTTATCTTAGAAATGATATTTTATTTCCTATTTTGTTTTCTTTATTAATCAAGAAGTTTTAATTTTCTTTTTTTCTGTCAACCTGCTCTACGCATAGCTTCAGTGATACCTTTTACTACAAATACAATACCCCTTTTTCAATCATCTTTCATTTTTATTTTCTAAATCTCCCAATAGAATTTTCGGGAACGTGGAGGCATTCACCAATATTTACCCCCCCTTACGCCTTCCGTTCGCACCTTTTTATCTGGGCCCCAAAGACAAACACTTTTAACCCGTTTAGCTCCACTCTCTTCGTTGACTTAAAGGGTTGAAGCGTCTCGAAACTCCTCCACTCCAGATAAGGGTGGTTTTAATATAAGTGCCGCCATATTTCGCGAACAACCCCGGACCGGCAAACATTATAAGACACCGATCTTGTAAAAACGACTCCAACCCCCACCCCTTCAACCCTACCCCGTAAAGCCAACAGACTATTAAGCAGCCGCCTAACTCTAATCGGCACGGATGCAAGATTTACATGGCCGCCGTAATCGATCGAAAAACGTTGCGGCCTCTCGCGGTACCCCATACAGGCTACACAAGGCGATTTGCTAAAAATCCACGAGTGTAAATAATATACTATATACATATAATACTTACTTCCATTTTATTTTTCGGGTCAGGAAATGAGTTATATGTTACGCAGGGTATAGGGGTTTACGGTGGTGGAGTTTTTTCACGGGACATTAAAATAAGTAAAGTCCGTTTAATAATATTCATATAAATAGCGCCGATACTTACAGACCAGTAAGTATTGCAATTTCATTTCGAAAGATTATTGAAATAAAATCAATTGCTCGATTGTTGCTTAGAATTCAGATACCAGTGCGTGTGTACACCTATGGAATCGACTCAGCAGAGTTTCCGGTCTTTCTTTAACCGAGTGTCGCAAGAATGGTGGAACGTCATGTGATTTTTAAAAAACTCAATTGAATTTTCAGGTCATAAAATTGATGGATTTGGAATCCACCCAATAAAAACTAAAATTGAGTGTATAGAAAAGGCACCTTCACCAAAAAATGTCACCCAAATTAAATCATATTTAGGAGTATTAAATTATTACAGTATATTTCACTTAAACCTAATTTAACATAAACTTAGACCACTTTATGATCTATGCAAGTCAGTAGTTAAACTTGATTGGACGAATGAGGGTGAAAACACCTTAAATGAGCACATCAGAAAATGTTGAATATGAAAGAAACAAAGTAGAGTAACAATTTTTTTTTTAATATTTTTTTTATTATTATTTATTATTTTTTATATTTATTATTATTTATTTGTTATTATTTTTTTATTATTTTTAACTTCAATACACTTATTGCATCTCTTTATTAACAGCTCAAACCCTTCAAAAGAATATTCTTTTGGTTTTTCTGCAAAATGAGCTAAAACAGCCCCTTTTAATTTATGTAATAATGTTGCGTAATATTTACCATTGACAGTGGTATTAGTTTCTTTAAAATCTGTCAAAAGAATTCCTTCACAATCCCAAAATATCGTGGCCATCACCTTTTTTGTTGACTGGCAGACTCTGAATTTTCTTGGGGGTGCTTCACCCTTACGACGCCACTCCATTGATTCTTTTTTTGATAGAGGGTCATAATAGAGAACCATAGTTTCATCTCCCGTCACAATAGTTTCTATCACGGGCTTCGCTTTCGACCCACAGAGTTCCAAAAAAGAGCGCGCACACTCGACAGGGCGTTGTTTTTGAATAGCCGAAAAGTTTTTAGGAACCCATTTTGCACTAACCTTATGCATACCTAAATGATTATGCAGGATTCGACGAACACGTGTATCAGAAAGCTTAATAATTTCTGAGATTTCCTTGACCTTTAAACGTCGATCACTCAATACCACCTCTTCCACAATCGCAACAATACCTTCTCAAGTTTGGTAATAATATTCGATTAAACCTCCTCAGAAACTAGACCTGTAAAAGTAGAGTAAGTTTTATTTTTAGTAAGAGGAGAAAATGAAGATTACTAGTGTGATTATTTAAAAGTATGTTCAATACATAACAAATTTGGTTTTTAATGGAAATCAAGCTATAAACAGCGTCAACAGTTTTAGTCTATCGTCGTTATCATTCTATTTTTTTTGTATTTTTGAGTTGCTGAAGTTTTTTTTTCATGAACTTCTCGCTTTCGGCCATATCTAAACCATAACATTAGCGATTCTCATGAAAATTAAAATCATTCTCGAAAAGAAATCTACGAAAATACGCGTTCATTTCCGAAGTCAAACCGCAAGGGACAGGGGGTTGAAAAGGACAAGGGGGTTCGAAGCATACCCCGTGAGGCAACGGACACGACCGCGTAACACCTCGGTTTGATAGTCGCTACAAATTCGACACCCGCGTGGCCCCAGAAAATGGCAGGGGGTCCCGTTTAATGGCCCCAGAAAGGAAATCTATGTTTCGATGTAAAACGGTCGCCTTCGGGGTCGGCAAGGCCGGTCAAGGTATTATACACCCCCGAGGATCATTTTTTACCGGTTGTATTGACACGTCTGGTCGTGTATCATTTCGTAATGGGGGTGGAAGCCGTGGACAACTATTACATCAGCAGAGGGGGACCAGAAAGATTTACTAGCAGCGATACAAGGAAAACGCAGAGAATCGTACCGTCAGGAAAGAAAAGTCTAATAATAATCTTTTTCTTTGCCAAAATAATACTTCTGTGCAATTAATTGCACAGCGTTGCGTGTTATATTCTCAATGCGAGAAACTACTAACGAAAAGCGTATATCGTAAAAATTGTAATGACAGATTTAAAAATTCCGTATTTCAGTTTTTTAGAACCTTACACCTCCAATCGTTCCTAAATTAGGGTAGAGTGTCAAACATGAGCACATAAAAAATGTTATTTACATTACAGCTTTATATGTAAATTGACATAATGTTCCGTCAGATGAACTATACTTGTCGCAGTTCAGAGAAATAATAAGTTTTTTCTATTTTAGTAACGTGTTCGTAACATTACTCAAAGTCCCTCATTTTGAAACTGTTTTTGTGCCTTGCTGCAAACCGTTTTATTTGCGCCCAATTCGATGGCATAAGCCGAATTTCCGTTAATTTTTAAGCGATTTCAACGACAAGAAATTTCATACAAAAAGATTTATTCAAACTTACAAATTGCTTGGAACCTCTGACTGATGCACCAAACTCAAAAATTGAGTTACAAATCACCAGTGCAGCACAGCAATTAATTCAACCCATTGCAGTCGTGGTTTTAACTCAGTTCATGAGTCGATGATGCCTTGTGGTGCAGCGTAAATTTTTGATTTGGCTTCCATGCCAAGTGCCGCCCTTAGCGAAGGCTCTCCCTTAAAGATTTGGAAATTAGAAAATATTTATTACAACTTTTGGAGTTTGTTTAGGTTCGTTTGGATTAATCACAACAACTTCAGAGACGTTACAATTTACAGTATTACAGGGTTGATCGCAGTAGTGGTGAGCTCACACGAAGAAGTTTTTTTTATGCAGTTGATTGCACTTGCCTATGGAAAGATTTTTGATTTGTCCTCTTAAATTAGGGCTGTTACTATTCCGATTGTTTAGGTTGCTTCCATTATATTTCTTTGACTTAATTACACAATATTTCCGGAAGATAAACAACTGTCCGTTATCAGATGTAAATTGAATTCAGAATACTGCT
This sequence comes from Cylas formicarius, assembly GCF_029955315.1. NCBI lineage: Eukaryota > Metazoa > Arthropoda > Insecta > Coleoptera > Brentidae > Cylas > Cylas formicarius. The sequence continues at coordinate 24,059,414 of NW_026844361.1, read as the reverse complement.
GCGCTTATATACCAGTTTCATCAGATATTCAAGCGCCACCGAGTTCGGTGAAATTAAGATTGAAGTTGTCTACGGGGACGCCAGCAGTGATGTTTTATTAGTGGTTGTGGGTTGTAGTGCTTCGACCACGCTCTGCTATCCCAGATCTCATTATTTTGCTCTTCTTTTTGTTTTTTCTTTATATTCTTCTTTGTGTTCTTCTCTAGACATCTCTCAGATTCATTCAAAAGGTACTTGATATATACACTCTTCTTGGTTGAATGTGAAGTAGGGTTTTGGTGAAGTCATTTTGTAAACTAGTGTAATGATTAATCTTTTAATGATCCGATATCCGTTTCTTTAGGATAACCTTTAAAAAATCGATTCCATGAAAAATTTCATCAAATACAAGTGAGGGGCGAAAGAATTCCGAGTGTCGGGGAGTTGAGGGCAAATTGCAGTTGGATACCGATATATCAATTATCCCGGAGCGCATATACACCGTGCTCATTCACATATCATCTCCTCCCTGACAGATCGGCATTATTAGACACGTCCAGTATTGTCCGCAGAGCGCGGACGTCTCCAATAAATCAGACCCAAACTGCCCATAAGTCAAACGGACATCGATATGTGCGACCCCGGCCAGCAATATTCAATCACCCGTAGTATCCTGCCCGCGTCATTGACAACATCAATTCAAATTAGGAAGAAAATTGAAGCCGGCCGTGTTGCCAATCCACCAAGCCAAGTAGCCCAGAAAGCATGCAGAGATAGTCGTTTGTTCACATTGCCATTATGTGTGGGGTTCTTCATGTGGTGATGAAATTTCGCAAGACTAAGATGTATAATTTGTTGCCTTTAGATTACAAAGGAGTTCCAAAGTACACTTTTTCCGGAGAGATGGTAGTCAAAGCTTTGTTTTAGTTTTGCTTAGAAAAAAAAGTTTCTATACTACTAAATTAAAATTAGCTTCATCTTTGTGGATACTTATTTCCGATCAATTGTTATGATATGTATGACAAAAATATCCATCTGTGATGTCCAAAACTGACAAAATAATTGTTCCTATCGAGTCTTAACTTAAACCCATAAAATTCAGACGAGATATAGAATATGGAAGAAAGTATTGGAGGCAAGAATTTTTGTTTTATCAAATAAAATGTGGTGCCCTGTTTCTTGATAACATTTAGAAATTGCAGATGGCATTATTTATCGAAGTGTGATTGAGCGCTGGTGTTGTTTTAGTCTGGCTGATATTTGTCAACCTCTTTCTAGGAGTGATATTTGATCGGGGACATTATGAACATACGGAAGTACCACAGTGACAAATGGAGAGTGAATTACGGACTCTCTTCCGATGGAGTGTATTTTATGATTTTTTGAGAAAAAAGCTGAGGTGAGATGTGTTAAGATATTTACATTGCATTGAAACCTAAAAAAATATATAAAACAAAAATTAATCACGAAAGGTTTTTGAGAAAGAAGGTGGTGTGATAAAGTGATATAATCGGCTCCCAGTTTTAAACAGCGCTCTGTATATATATATATATATATATATATATATATATATATATATATATATATATATATATATATATATATATATATATATATATATATATATACTTCGTGTTCGAAGTGTTTTCGGAGCGCGAGCATTGAAGATGCCAAGTGAGATTTTGGCGAAACGTCTGCAGGATTCCAGTCGGATGCAAGATTTGCAGGATTCCAGTCGGATGCAGGATTCCAGTCGGAGTTCAACGAGCGAACGGATGATATCCCGGAATATAGTGTCATCACATTTTTCCATCCGTGAATCAATACGTGAGAATATATATATATATATATATATATATATATATATATATATATATATATATATATATATATATATATATATATATATATATATATATATATATATATCAAGTTGTATAAAACTAAAGGTGCGAGGTCAATGTTTTTTCATTCATTGTCATTCCAGGACGTGGTTCCTGAACATCTATATTTTCTTGAAAGATCTCTGATGCGGTTGGTTCGATTATCGAAACCATATTCAGATGACGTTTGGCAACGTCGTAGGACGGGCCGCGTTTCTGAAGGACCGCAATGTCCACTCGGTTATTGTACAATTACGTATCCAATTGCCTTTAAATTGATTTACTGCCCTCGGAATGCGATCCCGTACTGTATATATTGGACCATTAGGGGGAGGGATAGAGCTGATGGGGGTATCGATATGTGCCGATGTCGCGTGAAGCCATTACCACGGTCTGGACACTCTTACGGGACACAATGTTGGCAAGTCAGTAACTCATGGGATTAGTATTGGCAACGTTGTAATTGTTCGTCATAGCAACTTTGTATTCCGGATGATAAATGAGATTTTGTTTCTATTAAAAGAATTAGCAAATTCAGTCTCTCTACTGATTAAACTATTTCAGAAAAGTAAATAGTTGCGCACTTAGTGTCTGTGGAAGTCGCTTGCCGAAGGCAATAAAACTCGGGTCCGGTACGTATTAAAGGGAATTAAAGGGCTAAACATTAGGGACGGAACGTCAAAGGCTTTGGTAAAAATGTAATTTTTTTGTTTATTTGGGGTATAATCTTATTAAATTACAATAACAAAAAATAATGACAGTCAAAATCTAATTCTGTTTCACTATCAGAGTCGTCATTGAGATTAATTATAATAGGATTTATATTGTTTTGGATATTGAAATGTCAGAATCCTCCATTTTTATAATTTGCTGTACTGAATTTTTCCAGTTCCCAATTGGTATGGTATTAATTAAATTTTTTATCAAATTTTTATGACACTGGGGCTTATACTAGGAGTAACATTTTCTGCTGTGATCTGTGACTTTACTTGGTTTCAGAAATGTTCCATGGGGTTAAATATGTAATGTTATGGAGGAAAACAGTGTGTTCAGCCTGTTCAGCCTGTATTGTTTTTTAATTGCACATGAATTTATGATGTCAAAATAAATATCACTTTCTAACAAATATTCCTCGATTTCAGTTTTTGAAATGATGAGGCTGGTGCTAGACGTTTCACCAAAATCTCACTTGGCATCTTCAATGCACGCGCTCCGAAAACACTTCGAACACTGGGAGGTTATCGGCGGTGCGTGCGGTATTTATACCCTGCGCCGGAGATGGTAACGGAGCTGCTTGTACGGGAGGGGAGCTGGCTCCGCCCCCCGAATTGTCGCGTTGTTAATTTCGCCCGATCGTAGTTGCGATGTTCCCGTTGGCTGCTGCGCATCGATCTGCTGTTTGATTATCGTTCTCCACGTATTGGATAAATGCAGAGCGTCGTCTCTCATATTCAGGTATCCCGACTTTTCTATCTATATATATATAATTATATATATATATATATATATATATATATATATATATATATATATATATATATATATATATATATATATATATATATATATATATATATATATATATATATATATATATATATATATATATATATATATATATATATATACACTAACACAGAGAGCCTAAACAATAATAATTTCTTAATCTATTTTGTGATAAGATAAAATAAGAAAATCGTACTAGAGTTACGGAAATTTTCCTAATAACGAGCTATACATAACCTATATAAAATATTTCGGGTTTATTTTTACTTGTTATTGTTATTTCTAATTACCAGTTTGAATAGGCAAAATTTGTCAACAACCAGTTGAGAGTAATCCCAAAGTGACAATGCAAAATTTGCACTATCAGATATTCAAAAAAGGAAAATGGAAAATAATGGGAATAGACAAGAAGGGAAAAAGTAAACCAAAACAACAAATAACCAGCATTAATTGCGGCCCAAACAAATTTTGGTACTAAGCTTTAATGTCTGTAAACATCCCTTGTGGTTTACTGCCTTTGGTTCGGGATAACCCCTTGTGCGTGGGAGGGGGTGGTGCAGGCCGCGCGAAATCCCCACAGATAAACTAATTAGTCGTCTTTTTCCCCGTTTCCAGGACAAAAAATCCCGCGCGATGTATATCCCCCCGCCCCCCAAAAGGTATAATCTTTTCCTACTTTGTGGCCGCGTCTAATGCGCGAGTTTTTCCGTTTATGTGCGGGGTACGGGGATTAAATAATTTCGGAAAAAGGCCGGGGGGCACACGCGCGTTCCTCGCCTCGAAATATCGAAATGGATTTTCTTTTTTGCCGCTTCAAAAAGCTTTTAATCTGCCCCGTAATAAATTAGCTATTTTAAGGTAACCTAATGTACCGTATTAAGAGAGCGGCGATTCGGCGGGTACTGGGAAGGGGAAATTTTTTTCGATGTATGCTCGTCCTCGTTTAGCATAAGTAAATTCGACTCACTCGGGAAAATTTTTCTCGCTTCTGCTACTGCTATTGCAATGATTCTGTTGGCTTCTTCAGAGCTTAAATAAACCTACCAAAACTAGTGAAATGTTAAAGTTTAATTTTCATATAGATTCATTATGGCTGAAGAAGCCAACATTAGGAAGTTCGACCCAACCACAACCGATGCAGGACCAATCCAGACGTTTCGTAAATAGTATTACAGTTGCCCGTGGAAGTCTCTTTGAAAAATTTGCTTACATTTGTCTATTAGGCAAAGCGCTTACCCTATCGAGAAAATCTGTCTCAATATCCAAATCCAAAGCAACGAAATTTACAAGTCCGGGATCTTTTCTTGAAGTTAGCTTTAGTCAATGCAGGCAACAAAAGCCCCCAACATGTGAAAAGAAGGGTTGTTCGGGAGTTCAGTAGCAAAACTTGTCTAGCTAGGAACAAGGTTAAGGTCCACTGGAGAGTTAAAACTACAGCCACTGCTTATTTCGTCAAACATTTTTGTTATACTTCGACCAGAATTATAGTGCCTTTACAGCCGACCCCGTCATTAACTTTGCCGTTCATTATTACTCCAAAACTACAGCCCCTTATAGAACACCCTTCTGAGCAGACCCTTATCCGTAATCACTCCAAGACCTAACAAGCGGGAATAATCTTTTTCATCCAGCAATTCTTTTAAATATTTTAATTTTTAAATTTTAGTAAATATTTATCTGCATTCTTATGACGTACCTTTATCTACCGAGAAATATAAACTATAGTCTTAAATAAGACTGTCGTTGTTTACAAATCGAAGAACTATGCAGAAAAAATATTATTTTCAAACTTACTTGTAACATATATATAGAGTACACGTACTTACCGTTATTCTTTGAACTATCCAGTGAAAATAGCCTCACAGGGTCAAAGTTCGAAAATCAGGTACATAAATACGTACTAGAAGGATAAATTTAGATTAACTGTTAAGAACGATACATATCACTGGATGTCAAAATAAATGCCTCTTCTTATTCAAAAATACCCCGCAGTATCAATGCTTAATGAAATTTACAGTCCATTTAAGATTTTAAAATATTCGTTACTGTCCATCTCAGGCAAGACCTACTTAATGTAGAATAAACATTGGGTTTTACCACGGTCCTGCGAAGGTTTGCGTTTAAGGTACTGTAAAATGCTTAAAAGGTCAAAAAAAACAAAAGCACTATATTTTTGGTCGTACAATAGCGTCCTTTTTCTTTATAGCTAACGCTCTAAAAAATCTCAAGAGGAACGAAAGCTCCATCGTCGTGCTGACATGGTCTAGTTGAGATACAAAAGTGCATAGCTTGGTCGTTTTTCGGTATCCGAGCCCCTTATAACATTCAAAGTTGATTCGGATGAAACGCGTAAATATTTAAAACGTCGGTTCCGGAACTCGTCCGGTTAACGCGAGCCCCCCGGCCGTATTATCCCCATATCAATAATTCGACGGGATCGCCTTTCACGTTTTGTACCGGTCCCTCTTTTATTTTACTTACTTTATAATTAGAAATTAGCTCCGTTAATCCCCCCGGGCGGTACGGACCGCGCGGACTTTATTCGGGAGTACACCCACAAACCCCCCGGGGCGACTTCATTAACGAATGGCCGAGACGATCGAGTGTGGCGTATTTTTGCCCAACATTACTCGGACGTTATTATTTTATCGCGACCCTCATCCCCCGCCCCTCGTCGTACCCCCGTTTCGTTGTTTTGCGTATTAATGAAGGTCGGTTAATTGTTTTCCGGAGAAAAGGGCCGGTGTGTGAGTTTTCAGGAAAACGGATTTGCGAACCACATTCGAAACGAAGATGGCTAACTTTTCTTCATCCCTCTCGCTCTAGCTTTAAACGGATATTTTCTGTAACTATTATTTACTATTGTTATAAATCGGATCGACTTTCGTGAAGATTGATGTCATATGATTGATATGAATGATCTCCTCATCTTCATCTATGAAGATCACCTCGTTATACACGGTGATAATTAACTTCCGGATAAAGTAGCATCCACAAAATCAAAGCAGACACCAAAATAATTAGTTTCAGGCGGGTTCCAATTTTTTGGAAATGGGATTATTCACAATTTTCCATACAGTTAATGTTGGGATTGTTTATAACTTCCTCAGTCTCAGTAGAATAGTGTTTTCTACATTTGGGCGGGAGCATCTCCTGAGATACACTAGACTCGCACATATTTTGCATAATTCGCACACGATTCAACACGCGAAATAAGAATGATTACTAACAAACTTAAACCAAGTCGTATACCAAACCAAAGAATATTAAACACAGGTAGGTATAAAATTATTTTCTAGTACGAACCACAATTTTACCTAAATTTAAATAATCTTGGTCACTTTCTTATATCTATGAACAGACCATACTCTTTATGAAGAGGTTCGAATTAACCTGCTTTTTGTGGATGTTCAGAATTCTCAATAGGTTGGTCCCCAGGTCATCTTAAGGTCTTGCTTAAGTAGGAGTCTCTGGGATCTCGGGACTTTGAAATTAATGTCGTGTCATCTTCGTATGTAATGATTGATATATCTGGAACTCTACAGAAATGTTTTGCCAAAAAAAAATACATCCACCACTTACCTCTGACTTAAACAGGCTACGATACGTCTTTCAAAACTGAGAAGGTGAGAGCATAGAAATTTCGCTGTTTTTATCTGACGTACAGGAAGCTTTTCCCGCGCCTCACCTAATATAAGTCGCAGGAAGCGGCGAACATTTTACTACGGTTTTATTATACAAACGGAATCGCCGATACAAGAAAAAATCATCCCAATAATCTGGCGGGAAGGCAACTCGTCGTATCCGCCTAATACGTTTCTTCCATCAAAAACCCGTAAAAAAACTCCCGCAACTCGCTCGAGCTACGAAGTCACTAAAAGTCTGAAAGGTACGCTGTCCGGTATATATATATATATTCGCTGCCGTGTCTAATAAAACAAAAACTGCCGAACCGCACGTAGCCGAATAATATTTTCAGTCGTAAATCCGTCTGACGGATGATCGACGTTTTATGGCTTACTTTCGACGGTCTACGGTCCCCCGTAAGTGGTGCCGCAGAGATTCCACGCGGAAGCGCAAAAGATATAAATGGGGCGGTAGATACATATACCCCGGGAACGTAAACGTATTATGGAAACCGATGTCGAAAGGTTTACGTAGTCATTAAATGTCATTTTGATCATGGCCTTTCCATTTATTTTAATCATCATCGTTAATGATTATACTAAAATTTATGAGTGTTGACAAAGCTTTTAACTACTCATAATTACGAGATAATCAAAATGATTTTTGTGCCAACGTCGTAAGCAGCTCGACATGTGTGTCTCCAAGTTATCACGTAAATGATTAAATGTTTGTGTCATTAAAATGTTTTCGTCTCTTGATGATGCAACAGAGCAACATGTAAATGCTATTATAGATCATGGATGGCGTCAGCTGCACAGTAAGAACAATCTAGATCGATAACTAAAAGTTTATGATCAATTACTATTGATTGGTAAACGAATAAAATGAGCTTAAACCATCCATAGCTTTTTTATCAGAAATGGTTTTATCACTCCTAAACGCTATAGCATTATTAGCAATTAATTCGTCATAGTGATTGACTAAAATGTTCACCACACGGTCGGCGTTTTGCTATTTCTCAAAATTACTTTTGCCATTGCCTCAAGCTTAAGAAAGTCATCAAGTTCAAACTATAGCTGTAACTCTACCCTTATCTACTTATCTATGTTGATGTTGTCCATGATGCAGCATAGTTTGAGCAATCTGGGATTGATTTAAAATGTTCTAAATGCCATCCGGCACGATTTTACACCTCTAGTTGAGCATCACAAAGTTTATTGAAACCATTTTTGAATATATTCACTTTTATTTCATTTTATTCATCCCATAATTACCATAATCAATTAACGAACGATGACACATAATTAAAACAAATTTTAATTATTTAAATTCGAAATTACGAAAACTTATATGAATTGCTCACATACCTACTAGAGAAATAGAGTCCCTGACTCTTTTGATAATTCTAGAACTGAAAAAAAATTCATTAAGACTATCGCTGGACAAGCGTCACTTTAGTGCAGTCAGTACTGGCAATATATGTCCCTTGCTTACCTCTAAATCTTTAATTGGCATGGATGCGATTCACAAGACACACGTGGATTTCGGCACATATAACTGTAGAAGTAGGCAGAGAGTGAGGGGAGAGCTTTCTATTTGTTAACTTTATTTTTTGAAGAATATAATTGATTTCTTTCAACCTTTGTTTATTTAATTGCAGCTCATCTCAAAGATTCTCCAGCCGATTCTATCCGCTTTTACCCATCAAGAGGCGGTACGTCTATCATGGTATCGGTTTAATAACCAACCCATCGCGATGATCGTCCGTGTTTTACTTACCCACTATTCTACGTGTCAGGTAATCGGTCGGACATTGCGGTTGGCACCCCTGCGGCTCTCGTACGCCCATGCAAGAGATGCGCATCCGATAGACCGCATATCAATGCGACGTGAATATATACCTAGAATTTTTTTAAATGCCCCTCTCCGTTTGTACAGTCTGGGCTTTGAACGAGCCCCGTCAACCCGATCTCGATTTTTTCTTTAACGAGGATAGATGTACTTATCCGTGATAGAAGGAAAATCTTAAGACGCTTCTTAGATTGCTTAAATTTTGGTATGTCCGTGATAAAAAGAAGTTTCCTACAATTTTTTTTTAATTTTTACTAGGTGAAAAACAGTTAAAAGTATGTTTTAGAAATGAAGGAATATTAATGCGATATAGTTTTGTTCCAGTGGAATTGACAGTTTGACTACAAAAAAATATAGACCTAGACAATAATTTCGGACCATCAATTCAAATTCAAATTGCAACGAAGATGCGAACAATAACAAACAAACAAACAAAATAGTGTAGATCAACCCATTCACGATGTAAAAAAAAAAAAGTTAAAAAGTCCACGTCAATCGAAACGCGTGCGTATGCATTTCATAGGTTGGGTCATTGACAGGCGACGCGTGACAAGTGACAAACGACACTCGTCCGTCTTAATTGATGATCGAACGTTTCGGGAGCGTAGTGGGCCACGACTAAACATCGACCAGCCAGCGGGTGGTCCGAGATATCAAACTCGATCGCCTACGATCGCCTGTCATTGTCCGAAGGATTTTAAACGCTTAGCTCAAAGCTCGAGTTATTGGTTGACGCATAAGTAATTAACGTAAACAAGAGTATCAAACGAAACATCACAGGATTCGATCTGGGTCTCGTTTATATGTATACCAGGCGTTCCGTAACTTTCGAATGGTTTAAAGTATAATTGGAAGGATTTATTAACCCTTTGCACTCGTGTATATGTCCTTTAGCGAGTACACTGTAGTCGGACTATTATTTTATCTACTTATCTGTCTACTCTGATTTTTTTATATTGGATTTTTTTTAATTAAAAAAACCGCTTTATAAGAACTATGGGATTTTTTGTCAATATTTTATTATGATAAATAATATGATAAATAAATTCATTCACGATATAATAAAAATACATCCTATAATGTTGTAGTGTATGATACCGTTCGAAGTAGTCACCAATGTGTAGTCAAGGCTTACGGGTGCAAGTGTCACAAATATACCGAGTTTCCCGCCAGCGGCCTTGTACTTTACGGTTAGAGTATACCGCACATTCTTTTTTCTTTCCATCAATTTTTGCGTAAAATATGTAATTTACCATTTAGCCACTCTGTCTGCCAGAAATTTTGGAACCCTGCCGAAAGCTTTTTGTCATCTCGTCAACCAATTCCCGAATAAACTTTTGATATGTCATACGTCAAGTGTGCATTGACACTAGACATTTTGAATCCCCAGAAAAATTACTTTCGCCACCATTTGAAAGACTTCCTTAGGAAAGATCAGGTATAAATTTGCGGCTTATTTGAATAGTACCTGTCAAATGAATATTTAGTTTAAACAATTTTTCTGCAAATGGCAAGTTCCTATAGTATCTATCTATCTATTCTTCTCGATAAGTTTTCTGGATTTCTCCCGCGTCACTTGTTGATTAATGGAATTACTGACGTTTCGCTAACCATCCTGTTGGCTTCTTCAGAGCTTAAATTCAAGCGTTTCTGAAGAAGTCAATAGGGTAATGAGCGAAATGCCAGCGAGTTTGATTCATCAACAACCGCCTCAGGAAGAATCCAGAAGATTGCTGAATATTGAACCATAGTTACCAGTAATTGATAATAATTGATAGTTACTATTTTCCCTGGGATATAGAAATTATTTGATCATCTTAATTGTGATTTGTGATTGTGATGTGTGATTTCTTGCATCTAAACCTACTCCAAAGACCTCCCGCTCTTGATCGACAACCACGTTACTTCTACCAGATTTATATTAAATTAATTTTGATTTAAAGGTATTTATGATGTAGATGATGTAGATGTAGTTTCTGAGGCAGCAGTACTTGGTAACTATCTGAAATATTCAGGCCGATTTTTCATTTTCAACTGAACTATCTCATCCAACCAAAAATCGTAAAAGCAAAACGCCCCGTATAAAATAGACAAACACGTGCGTACTTTGTAGGTTTTCTCCCGTCCGATTTTTTTATGAATTTTTTTTTTCAGTCGTGTTAGAGGCGTGTGGGCTCATACCGACTTGTCACTCATACCCGATGGAAACGTCGGTACAATGGCGGCGGGGCAAAAACCGTGCGTTTCGCGTTGTGGATCGGCCCGCCGCCGCCGCCGCCCGATGCTCTTCTGTTCGATGTTAACGGATGACGTAGACGCTCCATACACTGCCCGACCGAAACACCAACCGCATTTATAAGCAAAATTGCTTTCTAAAAATCGTAGGTGGGTGGAGCAAGTTCGTAGCATGTAGTGCAGACGAGATTTTTATTTCAAAATGAAGAACTTGGGGTTCTTGTCCTTGAGGGACGCAATGTTTTTCTATCGTGCTCCTGCGGACCGCTATTGAGCTTTTGCAAAATCGATGTAATTGAATTGTGCACGTACCCTGTATAAATTGTCTTTCACATCTCGTCGAACTTCAAAGTTACTGCCAACTTTGGTAAATGGTAAAATTCGTACTGGTAATTTCGATTTAAAATAATATTTTTTTCAAATATCTTGCCCATCTTGTATTATAGACGAAAACTGGATCTCTAAATCGACCCAGTTTACGATACTGTTCAAAACAAATTATCCCATCTTTAACAGTTTTTCATTTATCACCAATAATTTACCCACAAAAACGGAAATTCTTACGATCTTTCAGGTTTTTTGCCCATAATCGACACACCCTGTATATAATTCAAACAATGTTCGAAACAAATGTTATAGCCCTGTATATATTCAATAGTTTTCGAGAAAATACTTTTTCCGAAACCATACATTACGCCGTAATAATAAATGATGTCATCGTATCTAGATTGAGATCGAGAAATGGAGTAAAGATATTTTTGTTCCGATCCTTCGCTTCGTTTGTTTCAAGAATTTTTTTGATCGTGTATACCGTTTTTGAGAAGTTTTTTTTTTTCGAGACGCTGCAAATGCGGTTCTGAAATTTTTAAAAATACTGTGGTGGTCGCCCAACTTCAATAGGTTCCGCTAGGCAACTATGCTCTATAATTGTGTCAATTTTGAAATCGATAGCGACAAATTTAGCACACTTATCGTGTTTCATCGCGATGTATGAAAAACAGAAAATAATCGCCAAAAAAAGATCAACGCCACTGTCCGTCATTTCCTATAGGCTGATGTATCTCATGGACGGTTTAAAAGGAGAAAAATCTCAGCCCAAAGGCTTAAGTCTTTCGGAAGTTATTCGCATTTTTATGGAGCGTCGACAGAGAACGGAGAACGGACAGACAACATAAAAAATTTTTTTTTGCCGAAATATAAGTTTCGTTGCTAAGCGCGTATACTTTCGAAAAATTCGATTTCATCTATTTTTCGAAAGTAATAACGCCCGTATATTACCCAACAGATTGCGTGGAAGAGGCTGCGACGCACCGCCCCCGCGACCACCCCCGTTAAGTCTCCCGTAAGGTTTATTTATACTACCGGCGCGCCTCCCGATCTTGAGCAAACGTTTTGATACAATTGTAATTGAACGGCAGCTAAAACAGCAATTCCGTATTCTCGATTCTGTTTGAGCGCACCTTAACGTATGCAAATGTCTGCCGCCTCCGAATTATCCGTACGCTGCCGCCGCCACGTATAGACAAACAAAAGCGTTCCTCTTACCGTTGCGAACCGCAGAGGTAGCTTGGTTGTTTGTCTTTGATTACTCGCGACTCACTTTGCCGACCGGGAAGTTTGATCGCCGGGATTTTATCCCGTTCGTTACGTATGACGTCGTTCCCCTTGCAATAACATAATCGAAAAGAGAGATAATAGTAATAGACTCATTAACAATTCACTGAAATAAGTGAGGTACTGAGGTCGTACACAACAACAATCAGCCACATTGACGAAAGATATCTCATAGATTCATTTAGAATCTTAAATTAACACTATGCTAGCAGCAAATGGAAGATAGGGTGGATCCTGCTGGAATTGTGAACTAACCATTCAAAAACCTCTTTTCAAAGAGAATCTGAGACCAAATATTTGTGTAGCACTCAGTGTAGGATATCTGTGGTACCTGTGATAAATTGTTCTTTTATCGTTATCAACTGAAGATGCTCCATGTTGTTCAGTTTGCAGCTTTCTCTGTAGTGCCTTTAATAAACTGAGCAAATGCCAATTTCGTTTTGTTTTGTTTTCCAACCAACTCTAACATGTGCTATGGTTTTCTCGTGTAATCTAATGATATTAAATAAAAAAAATAACTGTTTTGATAACTACCAGCGATTAACTGCAGTTTCTTACATCATAGCAATGTCTGAGAATGATCAGATCAATCTTATAATCATAGTATGATTATAAGATGATTTTTCATATAGGTAAAAGGAAAATTTACATAATACTAATGGATGGTGGTCTGATCAATTTCGTTCCCCTTCTAATAACATAATAGAAAAGAGAGAGATAATTGTCATATACTCATTAACAATTCAGCCAAATAATCAGCCACATTAACGATTCATTTAGAATTTTAAATCAACACTGTACTAGCAATCTAAGTGATCGTATCGGCAAGGACAAGGTAGAGTGGACAAAATGGTAGCGTACTCTACTGGAATTCCTTAAATAAAATTGTGAACTAACTCCTGTCAGAGTTAGTTCACAATTACTTAAAATCGTGGGAAATGCGGTGAAGCCAAACATCGAAGCCAGGAATGAAGCAAGGAAAAAGCATAATAATAAATCATCTGACAAGAGGCAGCGTTCACAACCCTGACCACTTCAAATATTTCAAATTAATTCCATATTGGTATCTCCAACTCCTTCTCCAAGGACAAGCCAAGACACAGCTGCTTATTCTGGTTGTGAGGGTATACGTGTGGGTCTTCGAAACCGGCTGCCGGGAGTCCATCTTCGCGATAAATCATTTTCGCAGCAATTTTTCCCGATGTAATTTTCATTAGGTCCGTCCACCCTTAGCGCCCGATGATTTATCGTGTTTATAAGAGGGTGAAGTTGATTTAACGCGACCGGCCGTTACATATATAAATACGTATGCACGGGACTGACTTTGATGAAAAGGCACGCGATATCGCGCAGACGACGATATGATTGGTCACTTATTTAATTGGGCCGATATATCATTCAGGCCGTCGACGAACGGCCGTATTTACTTTGAAAGATCGAACTGACCGTCACGAACGGGAGCAGTGCTCGGTCAAACCCGGCGGCCGTTTTAAACATTATGTTGAAACGTTACCACATCTCGTTAAAATTAGAAAAAGTTACTATCTTGGACACATAATGCGCCATGAACCGTATCAACAATTGCAGCTAATCCTAGGAGGCAAAATTGAGGGTAAGAGAAGTATAGGCAGGAAGAGGACACATCAGAGACTGAACACAAGCCAATAGTAACACGGTAACATTTTTTAGACAAGACTTCAATTTCTTTTTTGGCGCTAACCTCGTAAAAGTCAAGCTTAGCATGCCCTATCTGGCTATCAAAGATTGTCCAGATTTCGGCATAGATGCTAGTGAGGTTGCTAAGGAACTAAGCTGAGTTTCTCGTTCAAGTATATTGTGTATGTGAGCCTAGATTTTAGCTGTCGATTCCGTAGTTTTAACAATTGCAAGTGAGATGTAGAGCCTTTGATTCTATTGTAGAACTATTATGAGGTTGATTTAACGTTCCTAGGAAACGTAAAGTTGGGTTGCTGGGCCTTCTAGGGGAAAGGGATACTTAGTCTTAATTTTGGCATAGGCTGGGGCTATTGCCTATCGCTGGAAAGAGCAAAGACATTCAGAATCAAAATTGTTTTGAAGAGCTGTGGACGTAACCTTAGCAACTTTAAGTAGCTTGGTGTTAGGCTGCCTATGGTGACCAGGAATATTTAACTCATTGTCTATATGGAGGCTACAGCGCGCAGGGCAGTGTATGTATCGACGATCAAACCCCTCCACGCTGACTGACACGTTTTGTATCAAAGCAACGTGTTATTAGCCGTAATATTTTAATACATATTTATTAGTTTGCGATGAGGAGGAATCGTTCTCCGAGCATCCCGCAGGGAAGAATGGAGCTTTTAATTGTACGGCTGTCTTTTTTTTTCCGTTCGCCCGAGTCGCAAGCCAATCAAAGTGATCCGCGGTCGTTTTCCGATCCCGCGTAATTTTTTTCGACAACCGTTTGACGTGAAGATTCGTTCGGTGACGTCCACGAGACGCGGCGCGATAGACTCATCGATAAAGATTTGTTTAATTGCAATTGCTTTTTCTATTAGTTTCGAATGGGTTAGTTTAGTTTTTTATAGAATCTATAATCTCAACGTCAAATACCGCGCGTTGAATATCCTTATCAATTCTCGCAGCCATCTCCATCCCAGAAATGCCTCAGTCCTCAAACTAACCAAAACTTAAACTCTCAAAAACCTAGAAATCTTGATTGGCAGAGGCCAACATTCTGAGTGTAGCCAGTGTTTTTTTTTTAATGGATGTTTGGACATACATGACTGCAAAACCCCTTCAAAACTTATCACACTCACGAAGGACGAGTGTTTCTTGCATTCTATGGTTCCAAGAACCATCGTCTCGCAACGTCTGCCTAGTCGACGTTTTGTTTTTCTTTTCGATCCCCATCAGTTTGCATTTTTTACCTTCGAGGCCAATCGCATCGGCGTCCGTATAGCCTCGATCGAGCAGCAAGACGACAACCAATTAAAAATCGTTTAAGCGCAGATGTAACGTGGTGTATCGGCCTCGCAGCGGCCCGTAATTACCCACGCCGATTCGCCTGTCAAAGTGACAGGCGGCGCGCGGACAGGCCGACGAGCGAATCAAACGCCAGAGCTGTTCGACCGCTTGTCTCGTAGGATTCTTTTAATCGACTAAATCCAATATGCCAGATGGCGATGCGATGCAGCAGCGTGTCTTTTAAACTTGGATTTTAAAATAGTTAAGTTATAATCACCTTTCTTGTATTCAACACTATCTTTTGATTCCTTCATTTTTATTAAAACATCAATACTGATGTTTGTGGTTCAACAGATTTATTTTAAATAAAGAAGGCGTATAAATATATATATATATATATATATATATATATATATATATATATATATATATATATATATATATATATATATATATATATATATATATATATATATATATATATATATATATATATATATATATATATATATATATATATATATATATATATATATATATATATATATATATATATATATATATATATATATATATATATATATATATATATATATATATATATATATATATATATATATATATATATATATATATATATATATATATATATATATATATATATATATATATATATATATATATATATATATATATATATATATATATATATATATATATATATATATATATATATATATATATAATTGCACTTTTTTCAAAACTTTGAAGTGCTAAATATAAAATAAGAAAGTAACTATAGAACAGTGCAATAGGGAAATAAATTGCAATCCAGTGTATGGCTCATTGTTAAGAAAAATTCAACAAGCTTACAAAAAAATGTTAATACCTCCCGAAAAAAATAGAATGATTTAATCGAAAATTTGTATAAGATTATTCTGTCTGTCAAGAAGGCCGGGTGATTTGCAGCACAGCACTGAGACAGAACAAGTATAACTATTCCACATATACGATGAAACGATAATTATGAAAAATCAAATGAGCAATGTGATTAAAAAAGCTGTAGGCGTTGGTCGTAATTTAAACGGAAAAATTAAATTCAACTAAAAAAAGCACACTACATTCATATGGATTACATAAAAAAATTGTCGAATTCCAATTTGACGAAAATTTCCTGCAATTTTGGAGGCTTTTGTTTTTTTTTTAGGAAATTCATTTTCAGAAATGCCAGCTTTTTTTGGCAGATCTTGTATATCAGAATGCCAAATTAACGGGAAGCAATCCTCATGAAGAGCTTTCCGCTCAAAACGTTTTAACTTAATTGGAACTTGAGGAAATCATATGAAATCCCAAAAAAAGTAATATTTTTCCGTCAAAAATTGATAAACATAGCAAATACCGTCCGAATGTATTTTTAAATTGTAATAGTTAACTACCGTAACTAAAATAGAAAAAGAAATTTGCAAAAAGGTGTAGCACCTGTATAACCAAATATTTGCAATTTAAAAGAAACGGGTCTTCTTCGTCCACTGCAATCTCCGTCCCAATATCTCCTTTACTTTCGCAGAAATGGACCTCCGCAAACAGCCCACTACTTTTGTTCATCCGTTGCGAGTGGCCAGCAATTTAGTTATCGTAGAATCGCGGCTGCCGAGTTTATTTATTAATTTCCCTTTTAAAAAGGGGCGCGGGCGGAGGAAGGGGGCTCGTTTGTTTCCAACAAAGAACCCCTTAAATCAAAAACTTCGACAAACGAACAACGCCAAACAAAGTGGTGGCGAGAACGGCGTTTTCATCGAAAGTTTTTTGAATTGTCCCAATCTTCAATCTATACCTCAGAGAGACGGCAGCCCGCCTTTATCCCCCGGCTTATCTGGTCCCCGTTTTATATTCAAATGATCCCGAATCAAAAGACAGGGAGTAAAACTTTGCATCTAAATACGGATCCTATTGATTTGGATGCAGGTGTACGCAGCGCTTCGCCCGAGGGGCGCCCCTTTTTTTTTGCTGTCGATTTTGTTTATCAAAACGCTTTTGAATACCAGAAATTGAAAGCGGATATCGGCGTCCGCGCGATCCCGATTTAGTCTCCATTGAATTTCGGCGGTTTTTGTGTGACGGGCAAACGGCCAGATGTGGGCGTGCCCGCCGAAAACTGATTGTTATGCGTCGGTTGCGTAGGACGTCGGTAGTGACTGTCTCTGGGTTCAAAGTTCGACTACAGAAGGCAGTGGCGTAGCGTCGGTTATAGTATGTTTTCTTAGTTCGCAGAGTAAAGAAATAATAGAAGCCTGTCGAATGACTCCTGTGCAATTTATCAACATTTCTTGTTCATAGACGTTACTTAAGTGTAAGTATCAATATTATAATAATTAATTGCATGTCTTTTTTAAAACTAAACTAAAACATTGATATTAATGCGCACACGGAAATGGCTTCTTCTGAAAGCAAAAGCCAAGTTGTGAATAGTGAATTTAAAAGTGGAATAACTGAAATTTCTGAAAAGCAAACACATGTCAGAATTTCAAAATTAAAAAAAAAGTCTTAATTTATGAAAAACAAGTGGGAATTTCTTTCTAAAATCGAAATTTCAGAAACAAAAACAATGTTGGTCAGTTTTTGAAAATTTTTATTGAAGGGTAAGGGAGAGAAACATTAAAAATAATTGCAAGATAGGTTAAGTGTGAAGTGTGAAGTGTGTTTTCTAACAAAAACAAAAGTAAGTGTTGTAGTTGTAGATCGAAAACTAAGCATCCGTTATCATAGGAAACTGATCCTTTTTATCGAGAAATTCTGACTTTTTAAAAGAAATTATTTTTTGGAAATTTTCAGTTAAATTGGAAAATTCTGAATTCTTAAGCTGAAATTTTCACTTGCTTTTATTTTTGACGGTTTTTCAACGCTCTCGTACATTTTCAATTCGATTGTTTGCGTTTTTTTCGTCTTCTTCTATTTACCTTTTTTACCGCTTCGCCATTCTGCTGAAAAGCCACGTGCCATGCTATATTCAAAATTTTCCGGCATACATTCCTCCCTTGGGAAAGTAAAATTAAAAAAAAAATCAACCGATTATTGATAATCGAGACGACCCCTCTCGTGTAAAGCGACGCGGATGAACCGCCTTCCCCACGTCTCTTTAAACCGCAATAAAAACCCCCCCCAGCCTCTGAAACTTTTTAATTATAATTCGAAAAATTACCGAAGACGCGCATATTCCGAGAGGAAAAAAAAACTTTCCGCACCCCATCGGCGCTTCGCACTTTAAAAAATTCCAATATCAATTTTTGGAGGCGGGGGAGGAACGACGTAGCCGCCGTCGTCGGTTTTTTTCGATTAACAAGCGGGACGCAATAAGTGGAACGCTAATCGCTTTTAAACTTTTTTTTTCGGGAGGGGGGCGCCGCCCCCGGGGGTGAATTTTTATGTTGCTCGCGTCCGAGGAGGCCTAAAGGACCGTGTAATTGATAGGAGATGGGGATCGAGCCGCCATTTGCATATCCGATCCGAGCCGTTGGTGGAAATAGAGCGTGGCGCAACGCTGCTCTACCGTTGGCAGGGGAGGCCTATGTCCATCGAAAGCTTTACTGCATGTATAAGGTGATGGTGGGTGTAAAAAATGTCAAAAACTTAAAAAATAAAAATTGTTGCTCAGATTGAAAGTTTTTGTTATGTATTTGGAGTAAATTTCCTTAGAGAAGGGGATCTACTTTAGTGGCGTGTGTTGATAGTTTAAAAATAAATAAATAGAAGGTCATCAAAAACTAATATTGAAAATTTTAATAAAAAGATAGTTAACAATTTTATTGTATTTTAAAATTTTAAAGAATGGCGACTTTGGATAAGGTTCCCTATTTGAATAAGTGGTAGCATTCGATTTAGTAATAAAAATTTTCGGAAAAATTCCATAAATTTTGAATAATAAGGGAACATCTTAGCTGAAAAAAAAAACAATCGAGCACTTCAGAAGTGACACCTATTATTTACTACTGTTTGATAATTCTTTATAAACCTTATAATCATTTCCGGTAATTAAGCAAATAAGTAAGAAAAAGAAAGAAATAAGAAAGTAATTTAAATAAGTTTTATTTCTAAGAATTGATCCAATTTATTCAAAAATGTATTAACATTTGTTGAAAAATGTTCAGATGGACAAAAACCTACAGGAAACAGTAACAGCAAATTTTTTAAATTTGGAATTAGACAATTAATAGAATAGTTATAATAATATTTAATTAATAACTAATTAATAAAAATAAATAATAATTAATAAAAATAATATTAAAATATAATTTAAAAAACTCATTTTGATGTATATTTTTGAAAATATTATTTATTTGTGGTATGGTTATTTCTGTATTACCTACCAAACGATGTATAAACATAAGATGATATTTTTTATATTAAAATAAAAATAACAAAAAAAAACCTAACTTAGGTGGCATAAAACCATCAAACAATGATTTCTAAAGCTCGCAACATTGACTTTTCTGCAGAAAGGGTTTAGACCTGCAAAGGTAATTTTTCACCTAAAATTGAAAATATATCAGAACTTATATATAGGACATCGTAGACGATATATTTAGTACGTTCCGAGGAATTCAAAAATGCCTCAATAAACAAATTATCGAAAATTATAAAGTTGGTACTGGTTAACGAAAATACGATACATTACAATAAAATATTTTAGTTAGTTTGCTTTTGTATAAATGCATTCAAACAACTTTTGCCTCATAATTGTTTGATATATTTTTTACAGGTTATGAGATTTTGTATCATTTGTATCATACAGGGTATCCCGAGTTAGACGTGAACATTTTGACCAACTTCATCTTCTTCTGTCAGTGTATGCGCTACATGGTAGTGCAAATCATTAACATAGGTGGTTGCATCCACGGATGTCGTCTTCTTCCTGATGCTTCATGCTATCATCGACAATATTTATCATGTTTAACCAGGTTTTCGTTTCTTCATTATGAGGATAACCTGTTTTCCTTTCTGTCGAACTTGCTGACGATCCTGTTGGCTTCTTCAGAGCTTGACTGAAACTGAAAAATATATATCAATTGATATACAAATAGGGTTTAAGATTTGATATATGATGTTAGGACATAAATGTTTATCATTTTTTAGAGTTGATCTATTTAATGATATGGATTTTTTACTTTTGTACTGTTTGCTGTGGTATCAACCAAAACGACTCCGATATACAACTCGCCGTTCAAGTTACCGCCGTCCTTAATCGATTCCGCCCCCGTCCTCTCCACCTCCGCCGCCCCGCCTCGAGGCGCTTTGTCACTGATCTGTTACAGATGTCGATTTTATGATAGCGTCGCTGCGGTGGCACATTTCTTTACGTTCGCTTTAATGTCGCTGTCAATAACATTCAAACGGGCATTTGTGGGGAAACGCCTGGGGGAACGCGCTCTGGTTTTTTGGGGACGCTTTGCGGCGGATATAAGGACGACGCCGATGGATAAGAATTGATCGAAGAATAGCGCGGGGTTACCAACCAACGCGGATTACAGAATTGATCAATATTCCAAAAAAGTTACGAGAATGAAATAAGCAACTCCCTCGGAATATTCAACGAATTTCTCGAAAATATATTTTTTCTACTACTTACTCTAAAATACTCAATTATGCTAATCAAGCGTGCTTAAAGCTTCACTTTAAACGTCGCGGACGTTTCCGCTATTTTGGCCAAAGTTATGTCGACATTTGTAGGCCCTGGTCACTGAATGTTCGTGCTATTATGCAAAAATGTACCCTAAAATTAATGATAGCAGAGGAAGTATAGGTATTGCATGTACCAATGGTATTGTACAGACCATTAGAAAGGCATTTTGTTTCAGGAACTTTAAATATCCTCTTGTAACAAATTCATTAGGAGAAAACGGCTGTGTTTCATTAGTTTACGAGGATTATTCATATCGTTGTAGGTTTTTAAATTGCACAGGTTGTGATGACAGCGTAGCTATTCTTGAATGGAGCTTTTAAGATTCATATTTTCTAAATTTTTTTTAGACATCGGTGTGCAGATGACACCGTTGTAATAACGAACATTCAACAGAGGCTCCAGAATCTTATAAATGAAATAACAAGAGAGTGAAATCCGTTCGGCCTTAAAATAAACACAGAAACGATGATGATTTCCAGAAATAAAAATGTGAAAGAATAGAACAAGTCAATAAATTCAGATATCTTGGTTGGTTAACGAGGGCCTGAATTCACAGAAATTCGAAGAAGAGATGGCCGAAACCTGAGAGGAATCCTCTCTTCCAATCTCAATGAACTACAGAGCTCGCTCAAAATCGGCGTTGCTAATATCATGCCTAAACGGAAGTTTGTTAAGGTCTTTCATAATGAATGCTATTTGTGAGATAAAAAAGACAAAAAGCAAAAAAAAAACAGTTATCTTGCCCTTTTCAGTATTTCAACAGATCTCTCGCTGTTTTTTAAATTTCTAGTTCCTCAAATTTAAGAATGAACTGTTGAAAACAACAGTGTCGATTTATTTTTCATAGCTTTTTGGTTGATTTTCAAGAAGTGAACTAAGAAAAACGCAAACGGAAAACTAAGCAACTACTTGATCTCAAAAGGCACATAGAACCTTCTGCATTTTTTAAAATATTGTTACACCATCTTCGTCTCGACTTGTTCACTGATCCGCCGAAAGAGGCGTCGCGTACACCGAACTGACGCTGATGTACGACGTCGGACGTCGTATTAGCCCACCTAAAGGGTTGAACCGGGGATAAGATTGGGTAATTAATTGGTTATCGCCTGGGCCCGTAAATATCCCTCTGAACGGAAATTGCATCCAAGGACACTGTGCGGCCTGGGGTTTTACCGCTACCGCCGCCGGATCAGTCCGCAGAATTGATATATTAATTAGTTTATACTTCGGCTCGGATGCCTCGTGGAATTAAGCGCATAGGGCTTAAGCGGGATACAGCAAGTTAAAACCAAAGACCAAAGCGATAAAGTAAAATAAATTAATCGTAAATCTTGGGAAAATCCGCCCGATTCGGCAACGTGGCGCTGCTGTGCACTCGTAGTGCAGAACGACGGTGCGGCACAACTTGTTGATAACCATTTACAACAATAGTACAATCGCTGCCGAATGCTTCTGGACATTTTAAAATTCCAGAATATTCAAAACCTATTATTAAACCTATTCCATCCCATTTACACTCGATCCAACTACGGAAATGCAATCGACGCTTTTGAAGTATATTTTTATGAACAAAAAAAACAAAAACAAATTGATGTGTCTCATGAAATACGAAAAAGCATGTGACACGAGGAGAGACTCCTTATAGAGGGAAAGGTTCATTGTTCTGTGGGTAGGAGACAGAATTAATAAAATTGAATGATCGGCTCATCAATTGAGATCTTTAGAGTGCCAGTTTCCAAAATTATTTTGTCCAATTGGATCGCCAACCTTCGACACTCGGAGCGAGATAGAAAGATTATAGGTTCATTATTTCCTGAATTATTGCAAATCTGCAAAATTCTAAAGTTGAGAAAAACACGTAATGTCACTACTGTCACTAATAGATAAAAGCTTAAATCACCCTTATACATCACTCTTTTATAGACAGACTTCTTAATACGCCACTCTCAACAGAAAATTACAACAAAGAACTCAATATCATTAAACAAATTGCACCGAACAACGGCTACAATCCGTCCATTATCGATAAAATTTTAAATAAAAAACGAATCCAGACAACAGCAAACTCTATTTATCCGAAACCTAATACAGAGCACGAACAATTTAAAACAATTACATACGTAGGAGAACCCAGTGAAAAAGTTTTAAAACATCTGTCAAAATGTAGTTTAAAAATAGTTTTGAGAACTAACAACACTGAAAATCTGAAGTTTTAGTTCTTATTTATTTTGTTAAATGGGTTTTCATCAAATAAAAGCCACCCCAGTTCAATTTTTAAGGAATTCAAAGTTACTTTTCAAAAAGGAACACAAACATCTACCATTTTCTCCAAGTCCATAGTTCTGTTATTATTCGATCCCTTTGCGTCGCTTCTCCAAAACTCAAAAAATATTACGATTACGATGACGTCAGGGCATATCCACTAGTCTTCACGCGGAAGACAACCATCAAACGGATCCTGTAGGGCACTTTCTGTTTCCCTCTCTGGAGAAGGTCTCCGGATTAATCCGGGCGGAAGCGACACCGGACTGATTGATTCCAATTAGTGCTTTAATTGAACGCGGGAGGGCGTCGAAGTGACACGGATTGACAGGTGACAGTCGCTAGACTTCGCGACCAACTTAAATTGGATCCGCGTACCGCTAATTCCTTACCGTCTCGGGCGACGTGTTTTAAAGTGTCGCTCGCGCGCACTCGCCTGCCGGGGAAAGTAGCGGGATTTCGATAGTTTTACCAACTTCTAAATATAATTATTACTACAGCGACTACAACTAAAAAAATTTCTATTGACTTATGACGTTTTATCTTTCAACGAACATTCTTTTAGCGTGGAAAATAATTGATCCTTGGGCCTCAAGTAATTAAATGAATGTTATTCAGTCCACTGGCGTTCCGAAGATCGCCAATATTATTACTACTGATTTTTTTTTCACATATGTTTTCGAATACATATTACAATTTCGAGTTTTTTAGTGACTTAAGCACCCATTTCTTTTTTCGAATTTTAAAGGAAGAGATAACATCATCGGTCATCACGAGCCATATTTAGATCGCACGTCACATCTGGGGTTGGGTGGTTGGTTACGTCGCAATTTCCCGATAACCGAGGTATGGGGTAGAAGTTTTACCTCGAAACGGGGCTCGGAAATACTTTAATCCACTTTAATAACAATTTTAATCAGTAATTATTGGATTTTGAGCCACCTCATCGGTTTAGGCCCGGAGTTTATTATTCCTCGACTTCGACACGTAAACTGAATTTTCCCCGGCACAGGATTATCACGCGTCTAATTGGCTTAACGCGGTTGTTTTTCGCTAACGAGTCAGGTAAACGAATTACGATCGTCGTGCCTAAAAGACCTACCCCTTACAAGTGCGATTTTATAAGCTTTTCAGAGGACGTGGCATTGTTGTACTTTGAGACCGCTTTATTGCCGCCCCACTTCTATTCCTTCTGCATTTTATAACGGATAGGATCCACGAATCGACCGCGTTTTAGATACTTAATAATTCTCGAAATTACATATAAAAAAGGAAACCATTTTTTTTTAGTAGAGCAGTAGAGCATATGATATGCGCATCAGTCAAGATTGTTAAAAAAAAAACGGCCTAAAAGCAAATACGGCTCCACTAAATTTCAAAATATTTCCAAAGTGGTTACACAATTTTAAAAAACTTTTCTTTAACTGTTCGATAAGTAAAAACCAACAAATTGAAGGTAAAAATGAAAAAGCAAAAAAAAAATGATGGGGGGGAAAGAGATAAGACATTGATCAGTTTGAAATGTAAGAAAATAAATGTAGCGAACAATAACCTAATATTTTAAAAGCACAGTAAATAAAATAATAAACGAAAATAATTAAAAATGTAATATGGTTTTACGAGATCGATTTAATTTTATACAATTCCCGTTGCACGGTAACCGTTATAATACATCGAATTTAAAATCGTTAAATTCGAATCTCGTCTGACTGAATTCCCACGTATTTTCAGCCGCATCTACTCGACGATCTGCCAAACGCGGCTCCGTTTTGTTTAACGAATTCCACCGGAAAATCCCGGGCAAAAGGGAAGTTTTGTTTTCGCCCTGGGAGCCGAAAAGGCTTCTTCATCCACGCGCCAGAACTTCGATATGTTTTGAATTGGATATTTGAGTTTTCAATTAATTAGTATTTCTCGATTCGAGCCCCGTCCGCCTTTAATTGATTCTATTATTATTTGGATTGTTTCGCGGGGTACAAAACGTATAATACGCCCCCACCCAGCTCTCAACCCTCGTTGTCGTTTGTTTTAAATTTAATTATTATCATCCATGAAGTAGGGAAAGAAATAATGTTGAAAATTTGCTGGAGTTGGTTTGGATAGTTTGGTTCGTCGCATTTTTCACAGCAACGTTGATTAGTTCGGCCACATGACATTTATAAGCTGAATCTACAGGGTGTTTGGAGAGGGGCCAGTCATTTCGAAATAAATTTTTTATTACGTCTCAGTTTTTTGTATATCAAAAATTATAAAATTAACGATTTAATTAAAATTTAATATGATTTTGCTTAATTGGTGCTTTCTCATAAATCAATAGGATGCTATATATATTTTTTCTACTCCCGTCCGTAAAATACTTAATTACCCACCTATCTAGCGTGCGGGAAGCGTCACTTGACCATGTGAGTCACTTCGGGCATTTCCGGGATTTTACCGCACGGATTTGGGAGCAATCGGATGTTTTCGGAGATATTTCCCGCGCTTTGAATTTTGACGTTTGTCAGTTCTGACGGAAAATGTACCCAAAAACTAACTGCCGTAGAAAGAAGAGAGCCCTTGTTTTGCGTTGTTTGTTTCTTTTATTGATTATAAGAAAGAGTTTGATGAAATACAACATGATAAAATGGTCAGCATATAAATGCATGAACAAAAAAATTTATACATATAACCTTTATCGGAACCAGACAGCAGTTCTGAGAATTGATGCCAGTCACACAGATCAGAAAAAAAAATGGAAGGGTGAAACGGAGATGCATCTCTGATTGAAAGTGAACTTATAGAAAACTAGACTACTGTTACTACTTTTGAACAATAGAAAAAATAGAATTATTTGGGGCGGTAATAGAAACGCAATGGGGCGTGTCACAAGAAATACGATGTTGTACTGAAAAGGCAAGATCGGCGTCTGTCAAAATAAACCTTCTAGACTGTTGGAGTGGTGTTATGTTTTATCAGTCCTCTTGTGTGGGGTAGAAGCATGGACACTCACCAAAAAACTACCTGGAGAATGGAAGGGTTTGAAGTCTGCCTATACAGAAGAATATTAAAAATATCTTGGACCCAGAGTAACTAACCAAGAAGTGTGGGATAGAATCGCAACACAAAGAAACTACCAGAAGAACATTAAAAATATTTTGGAGCCAGAGTTACTAACAAGGAAGTGCTACGAAGGATGCATAAACAGCCAGATTTGATAGACAGCAAAAAAAAAATGCCGGAAATCGCAGTATCTCGTTCATATAATGAAGAACTCAGACCCGTATGGACTCCTACAGGAAATCTAAGAACTCATTGGAATTAACACCAATAGAGTAAGAAGACGGATAGGCACTTTCAGGAAAAACAGATTATCATTTTTGACTGAGGTAGCTGCGTTATCAGCGAACATAAAAAAGATTTCACAGGCATATGAATATCAGAGAGTTCAGGACACCACAATATAGAGTTTGTCTTGATCAGTATGTGCGTCTCCCCTTTCAGATATAATTTCATCGATGCGGCCGCATTAACGGCTAATAAAATTACCCCCTCCGCATCACGCCGAAAACAACCGCACAAAGGCACGCGCGTCGATATAAAACTAGGGAGACGGACGAGAGTAGGAAAAAAAATCACGAAACTGAAGAAAATCGAGTTTCCTCCACGAATGCGGTTTCCGTGGCGCTTATATCCGGGTCATTGTAAGTCTTCTATAAGCTCTTATAAGTTCGGTCGCTTCGAGATTTCCACTGATCTTTCCTGATTTGATTTATCGGATTAAGGAAGCCCTTCCGAAAGGAACGAAATAACATTTTTCTTCCTTATGGGGAATCAACACTTGGGACGAGACAACGACAGTTCGAAATCGGGAAAAATTGATTCGGACAGAGGCGGCGGGGTGCGATTTATCTCAATTTTTTGTCGTCTCGAACCTCCAAATCAGTCCTTCGTGACTCTCGGGTGAAGAACTGACTCCATGTTGGCTATAAATAGGGAACGTGAAATTAATGGACCAAATTTTTATGCCAGATTCTACTCCTATAATAAGCCCTAGTTTCCTATATAAAATTTTGGCGATTTCGCTATGCATCAAAATGGCCAAGCGATCAAAAAAATTCTAAACCATTAAAGATACAAAGACGGTGTCTTGTGTTGTCGGAGGATCTATACCTCTTTAAAATTCTCAATTAGAATAACCAAACAATTATCAAAAACAAGTAAATTAAGTTAAGTTAAATTTTGAAATCTGTATTAAATGTCAAATAACTGTATTGCAAGAGATTTTAACTCAAAATTAAGAAAAATACGATCTTTATTTATTTTTTTTCTGGAAAACGAGTACCAAAAGACGCAAAATTATTTTAATATTTTTTAACATACATAAATAAAAATACACGCTGTTCTATTTCAAATTTTAATGTATTACAAGTTCAAAATTAGGGCGAATCTTACATCCTCCTTCTCTATGAAAAGAAATTTAACATGAAAGAATTCCAAAATAGTTGAAAACGTATCACAATAATTTTGACCAGTAACATTCATACCATTATCTCAATCCCGCTAAAATCTTTAAGGAAATGTTCGATCTCCTAAAGAATCAACTGTGACAAAAGGATCATCAGTTCTTTTGCCAGAGACTTGCTTGTTAGAGAAAGTTCTCGCCTTTTAAAAAAAATCTATAATTCTCAGAGTCTTTTGGAGTTAATACCATATTGGCACAAAACAAATTATAATTTTGTCGTTGTCAAA
Organism: Cylas formicarius; assembly: GCF_029955315.1. Taxonomy (NCBI): domain Eukaryota; kingdom Metazoa; phylum Arthropoda; class Insecta; order Coleoptera; family Brentidae; genus Cylas; species Cylas formicarius. Next base: position 24,031,106 of record NW_026844361.1, on the reverse strand, counting down.
TATTACGTCAAACTTATCGTACACTCAGCCGATGTGCAGATACGGTACTTCAAAAAAAGCTTGGCAAAACTGAGGCGGGTCAAAAAAAAGAACCGAAGGAGCAAAAAAAAAACTAACGAACCTCGCGAAAAAAAATGAGATCGTCTTTTGCCCCGTAATGAAATATTCAGCGGAGGGACCGGCGGCGGGGCAGCCGGGGGGGTCTGGGTCTTGTTTTTCTTTAATTTCAGCTAGAAAACACACTCGGACTTTTAATTAACATTTTGATTTTGTTATCTCAGTCACGGGGCAATTAAAAAATTCGCGATAGCGCGCCGGCGACACAATAAAATGACAAGTTAAATAAAAGCCGAAAGGGGTTTTCTTTTGTGCCTCACGTTTTTCCTAAATTAAAGAGAATTTTTCGATCGCGCAGATAATTTTATTTCCGTGCCGAAAGCCCGTCGCCGCCGCCCCCCCCTTCGCGCGCGCTCCCCCGCGCCCGCGGAGCAACTCTTTTCAGATGTTTCGGATAAATAAGAATTAATTATTCTTTGAATGCGCGTCGAGTCAAACGGGTTAATTAGCTTTTTGTGTTGTTTTTTTCGTAATTGAATCAGGACGCAACGACGGACGGCGATGGGGAGGGGGAAGGGGGATGAAAAATGCCCGGGCGATTAGTTGTACGGGCGAGGCTGGCATAAGAGGAGGGGGTCGAAATTTTATTTTTCCACGAAAAAATTCGCTGCTTGGCAACGTCGCCGAAACCCTTTGCTGTTAAACGATCTGTAGTGCGTTGTTCATAATTAGGTTAGTTTTTATGGTCTTTTGGTGGAAAAATCAATGACGTACAATTTTCTTCCTTTCGAAATAATGCTTTACTCAAGGATTTGGGGCGATCGGATGATCGTGGGAAAAGGACAGAATGTTCACATTTAGAAAGTTCTCTACACTACGCTCCGCTTATGTCAAAGCAAATTGGTAACTAAAGTGTCCTTTATCAAACTTGTTGACAAGTGGGATGATACTCTTGCCATTAAAACTGCTGATTAGCTGATCGCTGGCGAAGCCGAAGTGACATTTGCAGCGTAACATTTTTAGTAATTTGTTTTTTCGTGCCCTTTGCGTTTGTGTATAACTGGAATGAAGTATACTGTACTAAATTTTACTATTTGCAGACACAACATAGCCTGTGCGCTATTTAACATTGTATTTTATCGTACTTTTATCGTTTTTGCAAGTAGACAGGTTTTGCTTTAAAGCTTCTTGTTGTATCAGTCCTCTATTGATTAAAGTTTCATACATATTTTTCACAACCTGTTCCGCATCAAGCCACAAATGATTTCGAAGCGGCATAAAATAACCTTTTCGAAAGGCACAGTATATACGATTATTCAACACTGCCACAAATGGTCAACAGTCAAGAAATATATCAGAAAGAAAGAAATATACCTGGCCCATACCTGCCAGACAACACGACGAAGATTGAGACTACAGAATCTATTGACTTTATAAGAGAACCCGGAGTCTCATCTAAACCAAATACGACGTGCGAAAATTTCAAAAGGCAATAACGAATCACCAAAATAGCATCGTCGAAACCAACATTTCCTGATCAACCCCCCTCCACGCGAGCGGACAGCAGTAAAAAACATCCCCCAAAAGTCCGGCGTTAATGACTGGCATCGGGGCCTTTATCGGTCTCTGCCATTAGACTCGATCCGGACTGCCGGACATAATGTGGTAGAAATTATAAGTTACGACGTCTTATATTGGCTTATTACCCCAGATATGGCCGGTCCTTTGATGTCGTTCGCCTAAAAGGATCACGAGACCGAATGATCTGTTATGATGTCGCCCCCGATGCGGTAAAGTTCGATCTTCGGACCTCGCAACGTGGGGGAGGGGGAAATTAGTCCCGCAATTTATGGGGGAAGGGGGCCCACGTTAGGCTCTCTAAAAAAAAGCATCGCATGCCAGCAATCGAACAAAATTGCCCCCTTACCCCACCCGATCGAATGTTCCGCAGCAGACGTTTCCCGGTTCTTATCGATACACCTGCCCCTTCGAAAACAACTAGGGGGCGGCGAACACGAACTGCCACCTACTGAGAGATTTGCGTTTCGCCCTTCGGAAAAGGGCAGCGTGTCCTCCCCCTCCCTGTCTGGCAATTCGTCGACAAAGAAAAACTCGACCCTATATGAAAAAAATTATCTGTGTTTTTTTTATAATAAAATGAAATGAAAAAAAAAATGTCAAAAATTAATTTGCTAATAAATCAAAGGAAAGCAGAAACAAAAAAAATCTTTTTTATTGTTTTATCCTAAAAGGTATTTATCGAAAACTAAAAATCCCATAACATCTCTTCTTCCTCATTTTAAAATCCAAGCTGAGGTCGGTAAAACAAAACAGTTTTTTTCATTTTCATAAATGTTGAACCAGACAGAGTTCTTGATTAGTTTTGGCAAGAGTTCTTCTCTCGTTCCCAACTCGAAAGCCGAATTGAGTCTCGCTGATATCTTGTTCTAGTTTTTTGTATGTCCTGTTATGTATCAGCTTCAGAAATATTTTTATTGTGTGACACATGAGACTGATTGTTCGGAAGTCACATTGTGCTGCATTATGTTTTCTTGGAATAGGGATGAACATTGATGTCTGGGCATAATACCTATCTTGTATCTGGTATATAGATCTATTAGATTAGGTATGTTTGCCTCTCTTCCTTCAACTTAATAATTTCACTGTTTAACTCATCCGGCCCTGCAGCTTTTCCATTTTTTATGGTCTTTATAGCATGGATGACCTCTCCTTTAGTTATTTCTAGTCCATTGTGTTCTATTTCTATTCTGTTAATATATCGTTGAAATGTTCTTAACTTTTCTCCCACTTCCATGATAATTCGACCATACTGGTTGCTTAGTATTTTATGTAATCCTTTTACTTTTTGTGAACATTGAAATTTATTGAATTTATTTTTGTAGAATACCTCTTTTGCTATTCTTATCTTATCGGATTTCTTGAATGAATATTTGTGAAAGGTGAAAACTTAAGACGCGGTTAAGATTGGTAGCCTGGGTTGGTTTCCTGAAAAAAAAAACAACTCTTATGCTGCACACTCGCGCTTTGTTTGTCGGCGATATTGACCCAATCAGCCAGCTGACATCCCGGATCGTCTTGTTCTCGTCTCCGTCTTTTAATTTAGCCGACAATAACGAACCCTGTACGATACAATACCGATTTCGTCATTTAGGTTTGCGCAACATGTAATATCCTACCGGTCTAGGACTTTTATAGTCGTCGAAGTGTAGGGAGAGGGCAGAGCGAGATGACAACGACGTTAAAATAGCCTCGGACGTACCCTCTACACGACTGTATCGATAGAGAGGGCGCAAAGATGTAATAAATGTTGACTCCTTTGTTTGGGGACACTCATCCCCAGTGACGTACGTTAATGATTGTCCAAACGTACGTACATGCTCGTAAAGTTCCAGGAATGTTAAATATTGTTTTCTCTCGTTTGGTTGACAGTGATGCGGTTAGAAAGTGATTACTCTCATGTACCCTCGTTCTTAGAAAATTCCACATTTCATGTAGGTACACTAATTGTTCAAAAGTTCGAGCTACCATATACACTCCATGTTGGATAGTTCTCATTCCCTGTACACTCGCTGTTAGAAAGTTCCACATTGCATGTAAGTACACTCGTTGTTTCAAAGTTCGCGCTTCAATATACACTAGCCGTTAGAAAGTTCCACAGTATATGAAGTTACACTCGTTGTTCTAAAGTTCCATGTTAGAAAATTCTAACTCCTATGTACACTCGCCGTTAGAAAGTTCCACATTAGTTACACCACTAGTTTACACTAGTTGGTCAAAATCTCATGCTTCAATATACATTAGTTGTTAGAAAGTTCCAAAGTATATAAAGGTACACTCGTTGTTCATAAGTTCGAGCTTGCATGTAAACTTGTTAAAAAGTTCCACATTCTATGTGGGTAGCATTTCATGTAGATACACTTGTTGTGAGAAATTTACACCTCCCATGTTTAGTATTACAAAGTCGTTGTTAAAAAATTCCAAATTTCATCAAGTTACACTTGTTGTTCAAAAGTACCAGCTTTCATATATACTCTATGTTAGAAGTTCTGTCTCATATATATACTCGCTGTTAGAAAGTTCGACATTGCATGGAACTACACTCGTTCAAAAGTTCGAGTTTGCATGTACACTAGCTGCTAGAAAGTTCCACATTCTATGAAGGTATACTCGTTGTTCAAACGTTCGAGCTCGCATGTGCACTCATTGTTAGAAAGTTCCATATTCCATGTAGGTAGCATTTCATGTAGATTCACTCGTTGTTCGAAAGTTACACCTGTCATCTACATTCGCTGTTAGAAAGTGCCACAATCCAGGTTGTTCAATATTTCTGGCTTCCATTAACATTCGCTGTTAGAAAGTTCCACATTCAACTTAGGTACACTCGTTGTAGTTCGAGCTTCCGTATATACTCTATGTTAGAAAGTTCTGTCTCCCATGTACACTAGTTGTTAGAAAGTTCCACATTCTATGAAGGTACACTTAGTGTTAGAAAACTTCGGCCAGCCTGAAGCAGTACGCCAATGGTCATCGATTGCCGACCAGAAGTCGAGGGCTTGCGACCCCCTGCCCTCCCGCTCCCCGTAATGTGACAAGGGCGTTTGTATTTAATTGATTCTGTGTTATTGTACCCGATGGCCAGAAGAACCGGAAGAAGATAAACGGCTAATTGATTTTTCTAATGGCGGACGTCGGTTAAGTCCCGAGGGACCACGTTCGAAGAACCTCCGACATTTTTTTAACCCCTTGAAGGAGGAAAACCGTCAAAACCGCAACCGCCATGAAAAACCGCGAAAAGAGCAGGGGGCGAGGGAGGACGCCATTGCCGTATTCTATTATTCGCGTTTCGGTGAAAAGAACAAACGAGCATCGGGTGAAATGGATCAGAACTGACAATCGCGGCGGCGGCGGCGGCGGCATCCCCGCCATCTGACTACCCGATGATCGGCGCGTATACAAGGCCCATTATTGTTATTAAAAAATGCTTTTGTCCGCGTTTCTCTCTCTTTCCCTCTCTCGTCGATTCCGATTCATTGAAATTGCGGGTTTCGATGTTCCGGAGGGTGGGAGAGGGGACGATGCTGCGGGGGATCGATTGTGTTCGCGGATGTTTTATTTTGATATCACGATTCGCCGCTGAGGTGATTTAAAAACGTGCGTTAACGCGGAAATTGTTCGAAAACAAGGGTGAGATCGAACAAGGGGAAAGGAAATAAAAAAACATGTTACTAAATTTCGCGATTCTACTCGAAAGAGGAGCGTCTATTTTGATCAGGGAAATAAAAAAGTATTTTATCAAAAGAGGAAATAGGGAATGGGTCGGGATGATCTCTTCTGATTCAGATCACGCGTTTAAACAATATTCGGAAGATTTAGGAAAGTGTGAAGTAGAAAGAAGAAAACAGATCCCAGAGCATTGGACAAGCAAGAGTGATGATTACCAACGTTTTGAAAGTATATGATATGATATGATATTTTGAGAAGAAGTCTTAAGCACGACCACCAAAATGAACATAAATTCCTATATAACTTATCATCCAGTAAAGCCTACTTCAATCAGATTTTCAATAACATCAAATCACCACATCCAGGTTCCATTGCAGACAGCTATGTTCGAGTCAGGCTTAAATATGAAGACCAGTGTGTAGTAACGATGATCCTTCAGAGGCACTCTTCTATGGTTTTCCAATTAAAATATATATCTTTTTGCAATTGTAGTTTATCCACCACTTACTATCTGGTCAAGATCCCTTATTACTGCTGTCGACGAGATGAGCTTGTGAGGAGGGGTCCCGAGCAAACAGTAATTGGACAAGCAAGAATGATAATTATCAACGTTTTGAAAGGATATGATGATATTTGAGAAGAAGTCTTTAGCACGACGAAAAGATGAACATGAATTCCTACATAACACTTCACCTAGTCAAGCCGCGATTAAGCAATATCTAGTTATTTTATCTTATTATTTGACGATTTTACTATGGTTTATTTTGGTTTGTTAAAATTGACCAGCTCCATGGGCTATAAGGTTATAAGACCTTAGTCATAGTAACTCGAAAGTTTTTAATTTTTCGGATACGCCGTCTAATGGGGTTGAAAACCTGGTTAGCTCAGTTCAAAGCGACTCCAAATCAGAAATCTCGCGTTCAAGTGGCGGCGGTTGGCGTACCGACAAACGTAGTTCCTTTAATTAAACCGACGCGAAGCATCGATCTCGTTGAGGGGAGCCGGGGGGCGGCGTATTGAAAGCGGCACCTGATTTGGAAGAAATTAATTGCTGAAAGGAAAACGCCGGGAAAATGACGAGACGGCTGCCCTTTTTTTTTTCTCGCCCCGATTTTTTGCCGCCCCCGCGAACCCTTTCAAGCGCTCTATTTGATGTTTCGCTGGCGGGCGGGCGACGGTGGGGGGCGCACGTACGATAGAAATCGCGCGTGTTTCAGTCTGCGTCGCCAAAGGCACCCGGACTTGACTTTAATTAGAAGCGGAAGGAAATCCAGAAAAAGGTTGAAATGTGAAAATCGCTGTATGGCCCGTTCCGCGAAGAAAGACCAGATCTTCATGCTAGATATTTAAGAAACAAAGAGGTATGATGCATAACCTCGATGTTCTAGCGAAGGTTTGAATAACATTATAGCTATAATTTTTTTTTTGAGTTTATCAGGAACGAAGTTCTCCGTCTCTCTCGTTTCTGTCTTTTCGATATATTTATTATTTCTTCTGCTTTTTCTTATTCTGTTTAGACGCTGACTTTTGATAATATGCCTATCCGTGATATGTGTAAAATCATATTTCACCCCTTATCTACCCTTTTTGAACACGTAGGAGCACAGCATTAAAATACTCAGTGCTAATCTATAATTCTGGTAACAAAGAAATTGTTCGATTATGTGAAAAGTTGTGGGAGCATTTTCCCTTGAACCTGATTCATGGTTTCGTTTGTCCAGATCCCAGATGTTTTTGAACTCTTTCTAGGAGCGTACTTTCAATATTTTCAGTGTATATATTTTTATTTTCTGTAATAAAAATAAAACTTAGTGTTCTTCAGTTTCATTTTGAGTCCGTATTCATTGCGGATCCGCTTTAGGTAGACCATGGAGTACCTCCCAAATGATCGGATGATAATCGGAATCATTGGTCCAGACATGAACTCGAGGTAGATAGATAGAACAAATATGATGGTCACTTTGACACGAATTTTGATAGCTTGGAGTTTCCAATTTACTTTTTTTTGGAGTCTATCGAACTAGACCTGGCAAATAAAGGCGACGGAGATCACTTTCACACACACAATCAAAAGGTTATGTAAAAAACTGTTTAGAGTGTACAAAGCTTTAATCTTATTTTAAAAGTTGTTAAAGAGTTACATTTTATTTCATCAGGAAGGCGATTAAAGACTTGTAGCCGTAGTTCACCCTGTAATCTAGACGAAATTTTATGTTTGGCAAAAGGTGTATGAATTTTGTTTTGCTCTCTGGTGTTACAAGAATAAATATCTTTAGTTTGAGTAATTTTGTTTTTATCTTTGAATACATGTATACTAAGCTCAAATATAAACAGAATCGGTAAGGTCAGAATATCGTATTTAATAAATATATTTCTACTACAATGAGAGCTCCGTACTCCATTAATACAACGAATCGCTCTTTTCTGTGCTAAAAACACTTCTGTTGATTGTGTTGACCAACCCCGTAGTATTATTCCGTATCGTAGACGACGGTGCGCAAATTCTCCAGCATTGTAATTTTTGATTTTTGTAATTATCGATCATAATACCTAAAAATTTAACACTGTCAGACTCGTCAATGAGATTGGAACATATTTCTGAGGATGGTGGAATCTTAAAAACGTTGTCTTATCATGATTTAAAAACAAACTATTACCCCTCAACCATTTATTGACGTTGCTGAACATATCGTTGCATTTATTCTACAATAAAAGATCGCACCTATCTGAAATGACAATGAAAGTGCCATCAGTATTTGTAGGAATTGTTTCTATATCATTGAACAATGTAATATCACTCTGATTGATTAAATCGCTACCATGATATACCCCAATATCATGGTAGGGTGCTCAACTGGAGCAACACATAAAGCAATATGATTATTGATCTAGCCGAGACCTTTTTTGATCTCTTCGAAGTATATCAAGGCTTTGCGAGTGAGAGGCATCCAAGGTTCCAGGCTCCAGTTGGTACACATTAGAGAGAATTGGACTACCATATTTTTGGATCTATCTTTTCTTCGTAGAAGCAATGCGTGTCCATTTAGGTGAACGGAAGGCTCCAAAATCCCAGCGATTCTCACTTATCGATTGCCAACTGTCACGACTTCGAAAACAAATACCGCCCCACACCCCCGGACCGCCCCACGCATTGTCGCGCGGCGCAAATACACAAACTCTCATCCCTCCGCTGCCCGCCGCCGGGGGGGGATATTTTTAATTTATGCGTCGTAGCCCCCCTCCCCCTCCCGCCGACGCCGAACCCCCCCGGGCGATATACCGCATCGCCAATGATTCATTGATGACTTAATTTAGCCGCGTCGCCATGGCGACGTCTTTCATCTCGATCTTTTGCCCTGATCGAAGCCTGGCTTCGTCTTTTTCCGGGACGTCGGGACGTCGAGCGTCGCCCGCCGATGCTCCTCTTCCGAATGAATATTCAAGAGTTATTAAATCGGAACACGGGGCTCTTATGTGCTTTGCGTATCGGCGTCGACGACGGTGACGGCGGCGGCGGCGGCGGGCGTCGCACGCTCGCGGTCTCCGTCTAACGCGCGACGACGCTACGCGTCTTCCATCCTTTGCGTGCCCGGAGTGAGGGGCGCTGTAGGACGTCGTGGGGAGAATTTCCGGGGGTCGGCAGGGGGGGTTTTAGTTATTAGAAATCCGATTTCAGATTAAAGGGATATATAGGCTTCGGTCGTCCCGCGTTTGAATATTTTATTATTTAATTTTCGTCGTGAAAGGATTTTCGATTTGGTGCGTCGGGATCGGGGAGCGGGGGGCTGGTTATCGGGACGCTGGTTCCGGAGCCCGCGGTTATGTATTGTTTATTTTCGAAGGAGTGGGGATTTGTTTTTTGCAAGCGAGGAATACCTGCAGACCAGAAAAAAATGTTTTAAGACACGTTTAAGTACTTAATGCTATATATCGAGATCTAGTTACTGATTCATGGAGTTGAACATATATATTGCAAGCAAATGGTCCTACAATCAGAAATTGATGGCGAAAGTTGAACACACATTTCTAGAATTTAGTTTCTTTTTTAGAGTAATTCTTTTAAATTTCCGTCTAATAACTATGTAGTCAAACATATATATTAAAGAAAGAAATGTAAAATTTTTGCTATTATTTTGTAGTAACAATTATATTAAGTACTGGAACTGTTGCTAGTAAGGTACGATTTATTAGAAAATAGTGTAGTGTGTTTGTGGATGTGTGAGAGAGAGAGAAATCAGTATCGTATCAGTATGGTACGAAATTTTAATAATCTTCAACTTGAAACACATAGACCAAGGCTCATGCAATTTTAATTGTCTCTCTGAAACAAAGAAACAAAAAAAACGCATTCCAAAAAATATGTGGCTGGTGGAGAGAGACGAACATAGATAAAGCTGGGGAGAAAATCACCATAGATGCTTTCGTCGGACAGAGGTCAATTGCTAACTTTCCTTATTTGAGTTTTGAATCTTGAATCTTGTAAATATATCTGCTTTTATTAAAAAAATAAACATTAATTCAATTAAATAGGTTTAAATAAAACGAAGCACTGACAATTATTAATTTAATCAATTTCGTTAAAAAAATATATTTAATAACATTACTTAATTTGTTAATTTGTTTATTTATTTCTTTCGATAACCGGGTTTAAGGAAACCAAACAAAAACTTGTAAACGTCCCAGCATTGTGCACCGGTTTAATGTTTTCCTAAACATACGCATTCCTTTTCGATCCCGGCAAAAACTACCCTCTGGCGTCGAAGGTCCCAAAAAAAAGACGCGGCTATTCATCGTGCATCGCGCGCGAACGACCCAAAAGGGCCCTCGATACATCGTTCTCGAATCTGTTCGAGGGCCATTTGGCGTGTACCTTTCGGGGAGAGAGTCACCCCTAACGAGGCACTCATCAATCCGGCACACTCGATAAACCCTTTACGTTATCCTTATATCGAATTCGTCTTCGGAGGATCGGGTCTCGTTTGACCACTCGGGCGTTATCGGTTAACGAGGCCGAAATTTTGCAGCAGCGACGAGAAGTACCGCAAACAATACGGGAAATGGCGACGCGAAATATAGTCGCAATATTATATCGTCGTAAACGAGGATAATAGTGTAGGTGGTATCAATGATTCCGTAGATTCTGGAACGTATATTCTGCAACTAGCATATAGATTTCTCCCTCAAATCGTCCAATAATTTGTGGGAGAAACTCCTTCATTTCTGAAGAACTCCTTGCAATTTCCTAAATATACTGGAAAACGAAAAACTAGGTCCTTCAAACAAATGTGAGAGCTTTGACGTTGAAAGTTACCACTTGAGGGAGAAATGGAGCTCCTGAAGCCAAATATAAGTTTCACGCACAAGATTTTAGCCAACCAATCGATTCCCATGTTTCTCCAGTGGTAGCGAATATATACATCGAATAGATTCAAACTTATACCATAAATACAGCCATCATTAAACTGAGGATCTGCTTCGCTTCAATGTCTGAATTGCAACTGATAGGCAGCTAGACTCTTGTCTTAATCGGGACATACGCCACTAAAAATGAGTAATACGAACTGTTGATAGAATGAAAAAACTCTGCGTGGTAAGTATCACAAAATTTGTGGCATCTGTGAGTATAGAAAAAGTTGCATTTATCTTAGAAGAAAGAAGTCCTAAATTGATTTTGATAACACGCCTCCTCCAACCTAGAAATACAACTCTTCTCCGGTTTCGAAGAATGAAGATGTGGAAGTCTATTGGAACCTCATCCTCACAAGAAAGAAAAAGAAGATTGCCCACTGTGATTCCTTTTCATAGTTCTTTGAAATTTCACTGGAATTTTTTTTTTGCTCTGTAATTAGTTGGAATTCCCACAGACTCGCAAATACATTAAATGGAAATACAATTATGGTATATTATGGTGTGTGGTGGTAAGTGGCATGTGACGGGACCGTCAGAACTGATAACCGTCCAATCTTCCAAAATCTACCGAAAACATCCGTTTGCTCCAAATATAATCTTGTGGATTTCTTCTGGGTCGGTTGTGTATAAATCGAACTGGCGTTTCGCCAATCATTCTGTTGGCTTCTTCCGAGCTTAACTGAAACTCATGATCGGGAAAACGTCAGCAAGTTTGCTTTATAAACAACCAATTCAGGAGAAATCCACAAGATTTGTGGATAGCATGGAGGTGGAGTGTAGAAGTTTCTTTGAATAATATTGTAATGTCGTAGATGTTCCTAAATTTTGTTTTGAATTTCGGGTCAATTTAATAATTGCTACCCCATCTGTTTGGCGGATGTCATAGAAGTAACTAAGAAGAAGAGTTGCAAAGGGGGAAGATGTCACTTGGCCGGAAGAAGAAATAGAAAGTCATTTTCTTGTTTAAAAGTATCACAGACACACACACACACACAGAAAACAAGTTGTTCCAATATCCCAATATCACGTTGAAAACGCGAAAAACCAAATTAACTTAAATTATTCAAACCAGTAATTTCGTTCCCGTGAATAATATCTGAAGCCGTTAAATTCACCTTGAAACTTAATATTAAAATTAAATTTAAAAATAATAGAAAATTAAATAAAAATAAAAAATCACTCGCCTGTCGGCTGTTTGACATATTCGCCGACGACGACGGGTAATTCAGGGGGGAGGGGGGAAGGGACGCCCTCGCGCGGCCCCCCAAAACAAACTTTTAACGAACTACCATTGTTCGAGACTTCGATTCTGCTATACAAAATAAGCCGGTGCGCCGCCGACCTCAGACGTGTCCCCCTGCCCCCCGAGACGCCCCCGCCGAATTCCCTCAATTTATACTAATTGTTGTCAGTTGCCCGGGTGACGTCTCCGAATAATTATCAATACTGATCTGATTATTATTGATGAAGGTTTCGCGGAGAATCAGGCCGGGCTCCCGGACTCGTTAATTGGCATCGGTGACGTTGAGGCGTCGCGACGGAATTCTGATTAGCGGCGGAGGTAAACGAGAGTACGTCGCCGACTGCCTGACAATAATGTCGGAATTTTGTCGCCGACGCTGACGAGACGATCTGGTCGGAAAAACGAATCGGAGGGAAGATTCGATCCGAAGGTCTCCAAAAAAATAAGTCGACTTTATAGACACCCACAAAAATTGGTCTTTTCATAGATAGGGTGATCATTAACATACAATGCAACAAGATTGTTACCTAATTGTTGTTCGTAATAGAAAATAATTTTTTACCTAACTGTGTTTAATATTCTTTGGTTTGGTATACTACTTAGTTTAAGTTTAACTAACCAAAACTAACCAAAACTATTTTGCATGCTGGCTCTAAAGATGGTTGGATTGGGATTGGTAGATACCGTGTGTCACATTATATGCAATACCATATTTTGAGTTTTTTCTAACATAAATTTTTAAGAAAATTAGTCACCATCAAAATTCCAGAAACCCTAAGAAATCTTCCGGCGACTGACAGAATAGAGCTATGGATGGGACCCAGCCAAGCTGAGTTTTAAGTAGAATTCCATAATATAAATACAATATTTTTAACTAATATTTTTCTCTACAGAGATTATCGGAAATTAGTTTCAGTTACGCTTTGAAGAAGCATCACTATGATTGGCAAAATGTCAGTATGTTCCATTCAACAACAACTTACCTGTTACGCTAGACTGTGGACGTTAATTTGAAAAATTTATGTTTGCTTCTCAATCATTAAAAAGGCATTTCCAAAAATATGTAACACTTGATAATTTGCTTCTAAAAAATATAAGTTTTGAAAGATTTAATTCCAAGTAAAACGTAAAAAGGCGCGAAAAGTTTTAATAGAAACATGAAAATCTCAATAGCAAAAAAATTTCGAAAATGCTCATTTTCAAAAAATACACTGTAACTTTAAGACAATGTATGACATATTCGCAGCGTCAGGACGACCTCGAAACGACCTCGAACTGCCAAGTTCCATTGGTTTTTCTCTCTTTTAGAAAGGAAAGTTTCCCCTTACAAGTGTCCACCTTAACCCACCTTGTACACATGTATATCCGTTACATGCAGTCCGTTCTCTTTTTGCCATTTCAACTACGCCCACTATTTTGCCTTTTTTTTAACATAAATTTTTAAGAAAATCTTTTGGAGAAGCACATCAAATTTTAAAAGAAGTACAATGTTTGGGTTTGGGTTCGCGCTCCGAAAATACTTCGAACACTCGGAGCGCGAGCATTGAACATGCCAAGTGAGATTTTTGGCGAAACGTCTGCAGGATTCCAGTCGGATGCAGGATTCCAGTCGGAGTTCAACGAGCGAACGGATGATATCCCGGAATATAGTGTCATCACATTTTTCCATCCGTGAATCAATACGTGAGAATATATATATATATATATATATATATATATATATATATATATATATATATATATATATATATATATATATATATATATATATATATATATATATATATATATATATATATATATATATATGTATACATATATATTATATACGAGGTTAGCGCCAAAATTTCCCGGCCTGATATAGATGCAGCTCCGGTATCACGATAAAACTTCGTCTCCTTTTAAATATATATCTTAGTAGGCTGCGAAAAAAACATTGAAGTCTTGCGTCAAAGAGTTTTTTATTGACAGCATTTTAAACAAGACGTGTCCGAAAAAATGTCGCAAATAACGCAAATTCAGTATAGAGCAGTCATAAAGTTTTTAACAAAGGAAGGGTTAGCACCTAAAATTATTAAAGAAATGCTGGATGGTGTATACGGCCAAAGTTCTCCTTCGTATTCTGTAGTGAAAAAATCGGCAAAACGTGGTCGGATGGGGTCAAGAACTGGTCGACCAGTGGAAGTCATAACGGAAGATATTGTTTTGATTGTGGAAGAGGTGGTATTGAGTGATTACTGCATGATCATTGAGGTATGCATAAAGTTAGTGCAAGATGGGTTCTCTATTAGGAGTGGCGTCGTAAGGGTGAAGCACTTCCAAGAAAATTCAGAGTCTGCCAGTCAGGTATTTGAAAAAGAGGATGTTTTAGCTCATTTTCCAGACAAACCAAAAGAAATTTTTTTTAAGGAGAATGAGTTTTTAATAAAGAGATGTAATAAGTGCATTGAGGTTAATTGGGATTATATTGAAAAATAATCCCAGTTAAATAAATTGTAGATTAATTATTACAATGTCCTACCAGCTGTTGTTAAGAACTTGTTTTACACTAAATTCTTTCCAATAATAAAACAATTTCTATTGGAAAATACTAATTATTTACAAATAATACAAAAAAAAAAGTCAAAACTAATCAAAAAACTTTAGGCTCAAATTTCCGCATTTTACATTAAGCAAAAGCGCCAAACAAACTAGATATAAAACTCATTTTGTTTTACATTTCCTTTTAACCATAACCTCCCAATATTAAATAGCCCGCAACGGACGGAGCAAGAAACAAAAATGGGCCCGTAATTTAGCCGCGAAACAAACACAACCGTTAAAAAAAAAAACACGGACATAAACACAGACAGAAACGGGCGTTTAAAACCGCTAATTCCCCCCCGGCCGCCGTGCGACCCCGCGCCTTTTTTATCCCCGTTTCCCGAAAAGCGAATTTTCCAATTTGCCGACCGGAAAAGTTTGATTAATACCCTCAAGGCCCCGACTGTCGATTGTTTGTCGACACCGGCGCCCATTGAAATCCGATTTTCCCCTGAGTTTTTCCCGATTTTTTTCGTATTGTTCGCGGGACAATACGCGCTATGGGGGGACCTGTTGATTTTCGGGGGCGTAGGGGGCCCGGACTTTAGCTCGAGGATGTTATTTTTAGTTGTCGGGGGAAACGATTACACGTCTGATAAATAATTCCGACATTGTTGGTATACTCGATTAAATTACCATCAATATCCGCTAGTTTGGATTCAGTTGGCATCTTCAGGAGAAGATGTTGATGTCTCCTCATTATTTCCAAGCGTTCTGTGACGGTTTCATATTTCAATGGTAAAATTTAGCATTTTTAAAGTGAGAGTGCTGGCACATTTGCGAAGTAACGGGTTTATTTTATTAGTACCTTGTAGAATTAATTGTACTGTCCATTTCCTTCACATTTTGCTGTTTGGCAATTAAAATTCTTGTTTATTAGGTTCATATCGATTTTGCAATTTGAACACACGTTCTTTTGTAGACTCGGTTCCTTTAGTTTCGGACTTGTACTCCCCGGCCGATTGTGTTGCCGAACCATAAATATTTTATGCTGCAACGGCTGTGTGCGTGGCCCCTTGTTCGCTTGGTTTTCTCTTAAGTGACACCGGTTTACTGAGAGATACTAATGCAAAAAACAGAGTATTAGTTGCGCATTAGAAGGAGTCATAACCATTACCATCTGTCACTCTATGAGACTAGGGACCGCATTTGCTTTTCATTGCTTCGGTATTCCTTGGCGAGCCTAGTAAACATTGTTTTGTTTCTTAACCTATTCTTCCTCGATTTTCTGTGACTGGCCGTCCGGTCGCCACCATAGATAGCGTTCGGGTAATTCGATCTCGTTGACGCAACCTCGATTCTTTGGCACGGGCCATACGGCCATCACCACAGATATAGTTCGGTTGTTCTTTCTACTGGCGGCGTACCGTCGACTAGGTTGGCAAGAGTGGCGTTTTCCCTCTAATTTTTTGTGCCCGTTTAGCCTTTTAATAAAACTGGTTGTCTGAATCGTCCGGCATTTTGTACGCTAGCTTTTGAAGCTTGGGGTTGTGGCAGATTTTCTTTTGTGTGACCGATTTCTTTTTGAGCCGGTAGTGCTACCCCAATAAGAGGGGGATATGTAAATTCGTCACTAATTTATGATTTCCCATACTTTTGGATCTATTTGGAGTTTGGAATGGGAATCTTCCTCAACGAGGGATTTTGAAAAGAATTGTCATTGCCCCACATTTCCAGAAAACCCTCGAATCGAGTATTGTACGTATTGTTGCTCCGTTTCCCGCAAACCTTCCACGTGGTTTCTTCTTTCACCGGAATACCAGACCAGACTTGGTGTCTTGCAGTGTATGCTGTCTCTTGGGTACATGTTTAGTTGTGGAGTTTCCCCTATCGAGCAGCCGGCTTTCCGGACGGACTTTGCTGGGTTAACTGAGACTGCCCACCTGCGGCTGTCCCATTGAGCCACCATTCCATCTTGGCTTGGTTCCCGGGATAGTGACAGACAGCTGTGTAACGTTCGGGACATCTTGAGGTTTGGGTAGCTTAAGTGGCCTGTTCTCTTCAAGAACGGTTTGCGGAACTTATAGCCTTAAATTATAGTGTCTTATATTCTTTTGCACCGCCAAAACTTGAAGGTGAGATTTGACACTCACACCTACCACCAGGTTGAAGGAAATAAATTATTGTTCGTGATTCACTTGTTTATTTCCTTTACGGGTTGGAACCTCGGGTTGATAAGTCTACCTTTTTCGAATCACGTGGCGCCTACCTACCACCTTCCGGGACTGACCGAGGTGCCCTTCACCGCCTTCCAACCTGGCTTTGGTTTAGTATATATATATATTTTTTTTTCTCTTTTCTTCTTTATTAATTTTTCTCGGTTGTTAATGAGCTAGCCTAGGCATTGTCTTACCTCACTATTAAATTACGAATTTAATTAATTAATGCGTTTCTTTTTCACGACCCTGAGATGGAGAGGTAAGAGTTCCTATACCAGAAACTTTGGAATACCTCAGGAAATTACTCGAATATAATAACTAGGGTAAAGATATATTTGAAGAGCTAATCACTCCAACAAAGAATGCTAAAGAAAATTTCGAGTACTTTCCTAGAATATGGTATAGATACTTCGACGATGTTTTCGCGCATGCATGGATTTAAATGACTTTGTTTCAGATTTGAATAATTATTTCCCATCTATTAAATTCACATATGAAATAGAAAGTAGCACGCAGTTGCCTTTTTTGGACGTTCTCGTTATCAAAAACAGTGAAAATCATTTAGTATTTGACATTTATAGGAAAGACACTAGTACTTACGTAACCAATGATTCTAACCATGCTTTTCAACATAAAATGGCAAGTTTTAATTTTCTAGTCCATAGACTTGTCACATTTTCTTTAAATCAAGAAAGGTTTGAGGTGGAAAGAAGCCTTATAAAAAAGGTGGCTAGAATCAATGGCTATGAAGATAGTTTTATCGATAAGTTAATTAGGAAATTTAGATTTAAAAAACAAACTTCAAAAATCAACGACTTTTCAAGCTGATAAGGAAAATTTAAAAGTAATCTCAATTCCTTTCTCTCCCCAATATACAAGTGGACTTGATAGAGTCTTCAGGGCCGCAGGTCTTCGAAGTGTCTATCAGTCCGGATCAAAATTAAATAATCTCTTGGGTAATCTCAAGGATAAACTAGATACCCTTGAAAAGTCGGGAATTTATGAAATATGTTGTAACGATTGTGACAAATCATATATAGGGCAAACCAAAAGATGTTAGATTTCAGGAACACTAATTTTGGCCATTAAATGCAGCATTCCGTTTGAAATGTTATGTTACCGCATGACGTTAAGGAGCCCTCGGAAGACGCACAGAACAAACATTTCCACGCGCAGCGATCTAAGTATTCGGGATCATGAAAGGCTGCTCCAACAATCCAGAAAGAAGTTATGAGAACCATAGAGGATGGAGAGGCGTGGAGAAGGGTTACACCGTGAATAAGTGACGACAATCGGAATCGAGAAACGACCGGAGAGAGAGAGAAAGAGAGAGAGAGAGAGAGATATCGATTTCCGCCATAAAAACAACTTCAACAAGAGAAAACATAATACTAAATTTTGAACATACTAGAAAAAAGTGCAATCGCAAGAAGACCCATTTATTTACAAGTGTTGGATATTGGCAGCATAATGTAAAAGTATAAAATTATCTTAGTATAATTACTAATAAGTAATACTGATAACAAACAACGAATACGTATTAAAAGGAGAAAATCCTTAATATTGTAATAGGCGAGGCCTAGCAATTTGTCTTTAAGAGTGCAGTTGAATTTTGTTTAACTAGTTATCTCCTTCAGCTCGATAGGCAAGTTATTATAAATTTTTACAGTCAAAACAAAGGGACTATTTGCTCTAAGAGACAGTCGATGTGTAGGTATTTTTATGTTAAGATTCGGTCTTAAACTGTACTGAATATCTGAGTTTCTTGAAGGCATATAAAGATTAGAGTTACTTTTTACATACGTGGCACAATTTAGTATGTACATACTAGGAAGTGTCGATAAAGAGTGTTGTGGAAATAGGTTCCGACATGAAAAATTCCAGGGCTTAAACAGTATAGTCCGTAAAATACGTTCCTGCATCCTAAAGACTTGCTCCGCATGTGGAGAACCTCCCCAACAAACCAAGGCGTAGTTGAGACACGAATAGACATACGAAAAATAGTACATTTTTAACAAGGGGAAAGAAACCTGAAGGCGGAGCCTCCATATGGCAAAGCAGTAAACAGAACGTTTTCTGAGAATGTGGTCCACCTGTTCGAACCAGGAGAGTCTCGAGTCTACATAAACTCCGAGGAATTTTGGAACACTTTTCTGTTGAATTCTGCTTTCATTAAAGCGTACTAACAAACTCTTATTTAAATCCCGTGTTGAAAAGGCGATCATCTCAGTTTTACTTTTATTTAATATCAATTTGTTAATTTCTGCATAATGTTTCATTTGCTCATTGCTGCCGAAAGCGTAGAAACTGCATCATCCGCAAAGAGGGAAAAGTAAGTATGGGGGAAAGATGAAAATACATCATTTATAAACACTATAAACAATAAAGGACCGAGTAAACTTCCCTGAGGTACACCACAATTCACTGACCTCGAATCAGAGACGTTTTCAAATCCTAAGGTACCTCTCAATTTGACCGACTGCGTACGACCCCCAAGAAAAGACCTTAACCAATTTAAGGCGTTACCTCTAATACCATATGAACAAAGCGTGTCCACTAAAATATCAACATCGACCAAGTCAAATGCTCAAAAAATTAGAAACTCTTAATAACGACATATAACACATATTTTTTAAAAGAATTCTGGAACATGTTCAGAATAAAAAAACATAAAAACAAGCAATACAAACATGTGTGGTAGTTCTATAATTAGTATCAAAAGTTCCGCAGTCGGGTGATGCTCGGTAAAACACTCGGTACAACCAAACTTGAACAGCAAAAAACTGTACCAAATTGTAATTTTTTCAACTAAATCGTTTAAAATTAAGCTCGTTTATTGTCTGTTCTCGTATGGACGTTTCCGATAAATCCCTCATCTTATACACTTGCTTGTCCAGCTCACTAAAATTTTGGATATCCTCCAGATTTATTATTTGGAAGTAAAAAAAAACTTACCCTACTCATGTCAAAGCAAAAAGGGGAAAGCTATTCCAATAGGAATAAAGTAAATTATGAATACAACACTTTTTCTCACAGCTCAGTGGAACATTCTGCAATATTTCTTAATCTTTAATAGTAATTAAAATGAATTAAAAATAAGAAGCTTTTGGGTGTCTTTAAATTTAATCTGACGATATACGGAGGCTTTTCCTTCCGTTTTAACCGACGCGACTATGAGTTATTAGTTCCATTCCATATAGGGCTAAGGCCTAATCACGATGAAGACGGTCCGGAACACTAAAATTGCCAATAAGCAGGATTATTGGTGATCGTAATTTCCAATTTGGGCGAACGCACAGAATGTTGTTCGCCATTAGATCAGTACCACATCGGAGCGAAATGGAAGGCTTTTCTACGAAGACGCTCACGGAATTTAACACCGCCATTTTGACTGGCACGGTTTTATTTTTGTTTTTAAATTTAAATAAAACAAAACAAAATAGACTGGTAGTATTAATCAGGAATAAGACTAACAATAAGATAACAATAAATAAGAAAACTCTCAGAAATAATATCACAATTTTTAATAATTATGTCTACTTCAATTGATCAAGCAAAGAGCATTAAGCAAACCATGTGTCTCAACTTTAAAACGGTACTCTTATTTTGGCTAATATAAGACAATATTACTGAAACTGGATTTTAAAAATCCAGAGGGTAACTGCGTCTTCTAGTGTACATTGCAGAAACTCGAAAATAAATTCCAGCATTTTCTCTGGGCCGATAATATTTTGTTTCCGAACTTTTAGGACCGTCTTTTTCCTTAACACGCTAGCTTGTTTCCTTTACTGAGACAGCCTCCAAACTGCCAATGAAGGTTTCTGCAAATTATTTGGTATTGAACTTTTGGGCTATTTTTCCAATAGCGCCAACGTAAGCCGTCACGCAGCGTAGGCCCCGTGACGTCATTGGGTGATTTTTTATGGTGATTTTTTCCTTTTCTCTTCGTCGGCAATATTCAGCCCGTTAAGCGAAAAACAAACAAAACCGAATCCGATGTTTGGGTTCGTCCCAAACAATCGCCACGTGTTTGTTTCGCCGGTAATATTTATAACTACCGACTGTATATTATACTAATAATCCGGATCTCGGGCAACACATGTCGCGTTGTGTGGGGGCGCTGTTTGGTGCGACGTTGCCGCGTTTTCTGCCCGTCCCGTCGCTCGCGATTTCCTGCGTGGCCGTTTGAAGTCGCCCGGGTTTATTTGGAACGGCAATTAAAAGCTTTTAGTGA
This sequence comes from Cylas formicarius, assembly GCF_029955315.1. Lineage (NCBI taxonomy): Eukaryota > Metazoa > Arthropoda > Insecta > Coleoptera > Brentidae > Cylas > Cylas formicarius. Next base: position 24,010,177 of record NW_026844361.1, on the reverse strand, counting down.
CTATTTTTTGCTCGGTTTTGCATACGGCCGTTCGCGATCGTTTCACGTAGCGTAAACAATAAACGCAGCCGTTCCCGCCGTTTTTCTATTTTTTCCGCCGAAAACAATCGCAAGCGTGCGCTTTGACAGACGTTTTGTGTTTCGACGACCATTTGTTAACAGGTTTTGTCGGTCTCGACTAATAATAAATCAATTGTATTACCTACTAGTAAATTATAAATAAAAATAACAAAAACAGCAATTTTTTCTTTATCTCCTCAATCGTTCCAAAACCTCCTTCCCTTCATGGGTTTCGTAAGTTTTGGAAAAGGTCACAGGGGGCCATCTGGCTCATGTAGATTGAGTACACTTTTAGTGTGTTATTAATTAATAGTTCTACTCGATAATAATTATAAAAAAATAGTTATAGTAAACTAGTTAATTGTGTTGATTTTTCAGAGATGGAAATCGATAAGTGTTTGGTTGGAGAACGGTACAACGGAAACAATTCAACGTGTTATATAGTCTAGAAACGTATTCGACCAATGTTCATTCGGCGAAGAAAGACATATAAAAACCGGGTGAAGAGTTAGGCGAGAGCGAGAGCAATTACGTCAAACCAATCTGAACGGTCGCTAAAAACCATAAGTGTCAAATTATTTAATTTTCTGATGTTATCTGCTGCTGCCTTGACGAGAAAGGATCGGTCCTTCGAAGATAGTCGTCTCAATCAAACGCGATGACAAGAGGAAATTGATTTTTTAAATGTCGCGACGTGGGCATGGGTAGCCCGTTTCAAAGGGAGCCCTGGAAGTAAATTTAATACCATCTACAAACATAAACAAAGCCTGGAACCTGCCTAGGAAGATTTACGAACTGAAAACAGCTCGCTATCTCTAGCAGAAAGGGAATGAAAATGGATGCAGTTGATATATTATTTATTTTCAGAAGCACCGTTGTAGATACTAAGACTTCAAAGGAAATCCGGTCAATTCAATTCAATTCATTCTATTATTCAGTAGCTCATGCTCCAACCTTCTAGTCTATTAGACCTCTTTTGTTGATGTTATTGATGCACACTAGAATGTAATTGGTTCATTTCCCTGGCTGTTACTTAAGTTGTCACAGGTGTTGTGTAAAATGTCTGCAAGAAGAGAAAACATAGAATTAGCAGCGTAATAAAAATTACAAGATAATTTTTGATTAAAATTGACGAATATTTTATCATACAAAAAATCGTCATTGCAGTCTATATTATCTGCTATGAAATGATAATGAGATAAATGTTTCCGAGCAATCTCGTTTTTCATTCACTTGGCCCTGCTACGCGCCGCCTCTGGCCGAGGACCTGGACCTTTTAACAGACAAGATCGACACTCAGATGCACATCAATACGAGACGTCATCGATCGTGGGTAGATCGTCCCGATAAGCCGATTCAATGAGAAACTACTGTTGACAGTAGCCGTCCAAATCTGACGAGTCATTTCGTTTTCTTAGAGGTCGTCTTTGAAATGGAATACGAGTTCCCTTGTGTTTGATATTTTCGAATCTGTGCTTCCTCCCCGACCAATTATTTCATCAATAAATCGATTGATTACCTGACACGAAGGAAAATAAATGGTAGGTGTAATGTCAATTGTCATTTCAAATGTTCAAAAAACTGCGGTGGCTCATTCGATGACGTCACAATTCAGGCGATAACATTCGCATAGCAGCGGTGTTCTCGATAATTTAACAGCCCGCCAGGCGTCAGGGAACGTTAATTGCCACAACGCCGATACAAAATTCCCTTTAGGAAGATTCTGCAAATTCAATGGCGTCGACTTAACTGACAACGACGGAGCGCGAGAGCCCCGAACAATGTATAAATTAATTTTCTATGATTGGCCGGCGAGACTTCCGACTAAAATCGGTCGTCGTCGCGTCGCGTTCGGTTTCTGACGTCGTTTGACAGGACTATTGGGCTCGAAGTCACTCCGGAGATTGTATTGCTGAAGAGAATCAATCACTCAATCAATCAGCGGACTGTTAATTATGTATGTGGTGTAAATTTAAGGGGTGATTAAGGAAACATTTGTATAAAGGGCATTTGCAAAATCTGATTTCGAGATATTTAGTGTTATTATTTTTTTTTATTATGTTATTTTGAATAAAAATGGTTCGGATTTCAAATATTTGTTTTCCAAAACATTGTTTTTGGTAACTTTCCTACTATCAGTTTATTTATTATATTAATGGGAACACAAGAGCGGATTTTTAATAAGGAAAATTTAAAAAGAAAAAAGCATGTTTGAAAATAGAGCCTGGGAGTTCTGCCGAAAGCAAAAAAATAGTCTTTAAATGGAATTGGGTGTACATGAATATTTCTTTAAAGTAGATTAAGGGCAAAAAAATACACTTATGAATAACTTTTATTTTATCGGAATTTAAATATTCCTGTTATTTGTATTTATTTCCGGCAGTAGAAAAAATGCGGTAATTGATATGCTACTGACCCAGTGATTTATGACCTTGATAAACTAACCATAAAAATGGAAAATTATATTGAAAAGCTCTTTTTCGACAAACATAGAGCTAATTCCAAGAACATAACTGGAATACCCATACCACAAAAAATGCATGAAAAAAAACAAAGCCCCTGGAGCGGATGAGGTTTACATGGAGCCCGTCAAACTACGAGAAGAACCTATACTGGACGTATTTAATAACATATACTTCGATAAAAAGACACACAACAAATTAATGTTAATTCTAGAATAGAACTTTGGTTATTAGGTTTTCAGTTATTATACAAAAAAAAATTAAATAATAATAAAATTGAAAAAAATTAAATGAAATACTTTTTTACGAATAACTGGTTCTTAACAATGATGACAATAATCCGTTTTTAGTAATAAATACACAATGGACAGTATTACCCAAAATAACCAATTAAGACTCACCAATTACCAATTACAGATTTTTTCGCACGAGGAACGCATTTTTTACTTTAAAAGACTCTCTGCTTCATAAATGGTCTTTATTTATTTGATGCCAATAACTGGATAAGTGCCACCCTACTTTTTCCACTTCCATTACATTTTCGCAAAACGGCACGAAAAAATTCTCTAGTGTCATTATGAACACACCTTCTGAACTGAAAATATCTCAATTTATGACCGGAATAATCTTTGAAGAAACAGCTCAAACAAATGTTATTATTATTAACGTCCCAGTTTCTAACATTTTATAACAATTTTGTAATATCTATTTTGTGCGATGGCGTATCGTAAATTTGTTTGGAATATGCTTCGTTAATTTAATTAATTTGTTAAATATTATAACAGAAAGCCCTTCACCTATTGTTAAAATATATATTTCATAATGACAACGGCACGGAGTTGCGCAGCTAAATTTATTAATTTATATTAATTAAGTTTATTTGGTAAATTTTGTTACAAGTTTGGATTATTGCAAAATAATTGGACTAAATAAGTGTTCATATAGTGCTATTTACAACTACAATTTAAAATATACGTTCACAATAAGTTCTATAGTAAATTTCATGTTTCAAAAAAACTGTTTTAAAAATTTGGACTTTTTTGAAGAAAATAAACTACCAAGAACATCAGTGGATGCTTTGCGATGACCTTAAAGTGCAGTACGTGCTTCTAGGGTAACAAGGCGGTTATACATTTCCCATGCTTTATTTGTAAGTGGGAAAGTTGGGCAAGCGATGACCCTCTAGAGTAAAAATGTATTAAAAATGTATCGTTGACTCCAAAAAAGTTTTTCTGCCTCCTCTTCATATCACACTTGACTTGATGAAGCAGTCCTAGACAAAAAAGGACAGTGTTTCAAATTTCTGATGCCAAGATAAAACACAATGTCTGAGTTTCATTTAATTGATAAGTTTCTTGGCAACTCTAAGGACGAAAACTACGAAAGTATTGTTTGTTGAAATATAAGTGAAGATTTTCCTGAAAATCTTGGAGTAGATACCGAAGTACAGGAAAAGAGGTTTCACCAGGACATTAAGCAAATGGAACGGCGATACCAAGGGACATGCAGCATGATGGCGAACTACTTATGTTAAAACGGGATATGCTCTTATACACACAAAACCGAATGTCCGGACAACGCAGCTTTCTGGCAAAAAGGCGAAGATTTCACTCAAAAAAGTCTGAGCAAAGTTTTTTTTTTTATTTTCACTTTTTTAATATTTGCAGAAATACCTTACGTTATACAAATAAATGCCTACCATCTACATACATACATCTATACATACATACATACATACAATCTCAATAGCCTAGAGCAGGAAAGCACAAGATATCTATACCAACAGAGACTAGCCCAAAAAATTAAAACAGGAAGACAAGAAAATCGAACAACACAGGAAGAGTATGATTTCATTATAGAGTGTATAACAGACGCAGCAGAAGAAGCTCTCGGGAAAACAGCAGAAAAAGGTGACAAACCCTATTGGTGGGATAGGGACATTGAGAAACAGATTGAGACAAAGAAAAAATTACATATACAGCGATTACAAGACAGAGATAATAGAGAATTACAGAAAAAATATTATACACTTAATAAGGAGATCAAACGACAAGTAATAAATAGAAAGAATAATAGTTGGGAGAAAAGATGCGAATATATTGAACAATATATAGGAGGCACTAGGAGTTCTGAGGCATGGCGTACTATTAAGAATATCAGAAAAAACGCGAAAAATTGTGCATTTCCAAATAACATATCTAATCAACAATGGACAACACACTTTAAAGATCTATTAGAGGAAAAAAGGCCGGAATTTGCAAACGATATGGTGGAAGTCATCGAACGAGAAAATGAGAAGATATATATAACACAGCTAGATGTGAAGAAAATAGCAAAACACCTTAAGAATAAAAAAGCACCGGGCATAGGGGGAATATACCCAGAATTTCTGAAATGTGGCCCTAATGAACTGTTCGAGGTCTTGGCTAAACTTTTTGAGAGATGCATAAATGGTGAAGAATTGCCCACAGATTGGCGAAATTCTTATATAACGCCTATACACAAGAAAGGAAACAAGAGCAACCCTAAAAATTATCGCGGAATTGCAGTGATATGTACAATAGGTAGAATATACTCAAAAATAATACGAGATCTGGTTGAGAAAGCTATAGAAGATAAACAACCAGAAGAACAAGCAGGCTTTAGAACAGGGCGCTCAACTGTGGACAATATCTTTACGATTAAAATAGCGTGCGAAAAAAGAGTACAAAGAAATAGGGAATTGCACATAGCCTTAATTGACCTTGAAAAGGCGTACGATAGCATCCCATTGTCGCAATTATGGATGACCCTAGGAAAAGCAGAGATACCCTATAACTTAAGGAGCTCCATAAAAAACCTATATAAAAATAATTCCACTAGAGTAAGAAATGGAAAAAACTATACTGAAGCATTCTTTACCACTAAAGGCTTACGACAGGGCTGTTGTCTCTCACCTACACTTTTCAAGATATACTTAGATAAGGCTTTAGAGAAATGGAGTAGGAAGATTAGTGAGATGGGACTGAGAGTGGGAGACTACCCATTGTACAGTTTATATTTTGCGGACGATCAGATAGTCATAGCAGAAGACCAGGACGATCTCAACTATATGATACGAAAACTGAAAGATGAATATCAAGCTGCTGGCCTTACAATAAATTGGGAAAAATCAGAATATATAATAGTAGGGAACGAACATCAAGAAGACCTAATATTAGAAAATCATAAACTCAAAGGTGTAAAAACTTGTAAATATCTAGGAGTTACACTTAACAAGCAGGGCAGCAGTGACGATGAAATAAAGGAAAGAACCAATAAAGGTAAAAAGGTTATAAGAGAGTTGAACTCGATCTTATGGGATAAAACAATTACAAAAGAAACGAAAAAACGGATATACACTAGCATCGTCCAGAGTATAATCACATACGGATCCGAAACATGGGATATGACAAAAAAGAACAGAAACAAATTGATGACGACGGAAATGGACTTCTTACGACGTAGCTGCAGAAAATCAAAAATGGAAAGAGTAAGAAATGACACCATAAGGGAAAGCATGAACATGAACACAAATATAATAGAACAAATAGAGAAAAAACAGCTGATATGGTTTGGACATACGAAAAGAATGGACGATACAAGATGGCCCAAACGCCTACTCGAGTGGGTACCAGTAGAGAAAAGAAAACGTGGAAGACCTCGAAGAAGCTGGAGGAATGAGGTAGATGAAGCTATGACATCCAGAGGGCTAGAGGAAGACATGTGTCTGGATAGAAAGAAATGGAAACTGGGGACGGAGAGGCGGCACGTACCGTAGAAATCCGTTATATATATGCCTACCAAAATTATATAAAATCAGTTTTCAAAATAAAAACATCTGTCAAAAAGATTAATGTGCAGACCTGTGGCATAACCGGGAATTTGAAGTAACGAGTAAAAAAAATAATTGTCGTGTGTCTTAGTCAAATGGACTGTATTATACCGCGTCTTATAAATCTCCGGGAACGGGGGACCATCCGTTTGAAATATCGCCGGAGGAGCAATCAAATCAACAAGAAGCCGAACAGTCGCCTCAACCAGGGGGGGTTTTATGGAAAGAAAAATCTGATCGGCCGCAACGGAGCCAATTGACCCGAAAATTGAGCGAAAGGGGCTTGGAGGGCTAAGTGAAAAATTGACTCGATTTTTCCGGGCGGTTAGGCCCTTGGCGGCCGAGACCGGTTCCGAATTTTCGCAGTTTATCTTTCAAAAGATGTTCGTCCTGAACGATTGATCGCGTTCGGTTCGGCACCTGCGGTACACTCCGGTTCATATTCCCGGATCGAGATCGATTGGGGATATAAACACCCAGAGGACAATAATCCCCCACCCCTTTGAATCAGGAATCGTTATAACCATGCAAACTATACCCAGACACTATTTACCCGATATTAGGAGTTATGAAGTGTAAGAATCCTTTATCAAGTGCGGATTACAGGGGACCGTCCGGACTCGTCCGGAGCAACGTCCTCCGGTTTAAGACAATAATCCTCAAAAGTCCTTCAGGATGGCCGGACGGCGTTACCGGAAGCCCGAGCGTGTCCTGCAGGAGTGGCCACCCGTGTTGTCCTGCCTCTATGGGATTAATTGATTTGATTGTTTTGTATTTAATAGGACGAACGGTCCGGATTTCGCGGGATAATTGCTCTATTTCCGGGACTTCTGCGACCTACTACCGCCCCGAAATACGTTGTTTATCTTGACTGACGTTTGGATGTATTATCTTTTGAAAATACTCTGGAGAAAGACAGAGAGTCTTTCTTGTAATAAGATATTTAGAGCCGATCCTACCCTACTGCGCCAATACGGAATAATATAAAAATCGCAACACTTACGAAATTCTAAATACACGCTGCGCACGGCATCCGTTCCTATAAAGGCGGCTGTTTTCCTGAAGGAAAGTCATAAAAACTGGATCGTCTCGAAGTCGCGTGGGTGGTCCCCGAAGCGATGGACTGTTTTACTGCTAGAAGCAACGGTTGGTCGACGATACAAAACGCGATACACTGCTTCACATAAGAGAGTGTCTCCCAAAGTTCAGTCAAAATAAGGACCTTGACCATATTTTTTATTGCCTTAATACATTTGTATATGTATGGAAATAATACCTACCAAATAACAAAAGTCATTGCTTTTAGACGGCACTAAACGTGCGGGAATGGTCGTGACGTCATACCGCTGCTTTTCGATCGATTCGGCGACATGTTATGGCGTTATTCTCAGGTTATACTCCGAGAATTATATTATTTTCGTTTATTTTAGGCTCGTGTTTGCATTTAACCTGCGCCAGATTGTATTTATGGAAGCAACACAAAAACAATATTACAAATGTTTTTTTTATTATTATTATGTGCTGGTTTCACTTTAGCCTTAACCGTGCAAACATCTTTAACTCTTCGAACTCCATAAAAATGGTTTCCTTTTTGATACTAAACACAAGATAACAAAAGCAAGCGACAGGATCAAGACTAAAATTAAAGTTAAAACCACCAGACGAACACGTTGTCGTTCTCTGATGGCTTCTCTATGCTACCGTGCGGCTGGCGCGTAGTCTAACGAGCGAATTGACGTCACAACGGTCACAGCCAATGACAGCGAGTTTCAAAGAGGATTTAAATTTTACAATTTTATTTGCTTTTTCAAATAAAAATTTTGTTCAGGTTCAATATTAATCGACCAGACTTAGAGTGTGTCTACACAACTACAGAAAATTGCCAAATAGATGACATTTTCCTTGTACCAAAATCTATCGTCGACAAATATGTGTTTATTTGTTTATAAAAGAAGTAAAACTAAAGCCAACATATTTCATCATGTTATTAATTATAATTTCCCTTCCAAAATTACCAAACCAAAAAACCCTGTAAAGGAAACTATCTACCCAGTAATCTAAGTTTGGTATTTTTTTATGCGGTTTTTAGATAAGTTAGAAGTGTTTAATTTAAAAACATCTATTTCATTTTCCAGATTATTTACTAAAGTGCACACTCGGAATGGAGGCGAATTATATTATATAAAAAGCTATGTCTGAAACAGGGATTAAAGTCAAAATTAATATTGCCTATAAGATGTTATTTTGATGATTTAGATCATCGGAGATACCTTTTTATTTTTGATTCTTATATTCTTAATAATGAAAATAAAAATAAGCGTACAGTAAACCTTTATCCAAAATTTAAATGACTTTAGCTACTAAAAGTTGTTTGCCACTACTAAGAAGGGAAAACTTATAAAATTAATTTCTTAAATTGTCCATTAGCCACTCGTATTTCAACATCAAGAAAACTTCCGTCCAACGCGTGCCTAGCGTTCGTGTCGGGGCAGTGTATCTCGCAGTTTCAACGACGCTGGCAAATTTAACGATGTAGCCGTTGATAGAATCTCCAGAGGATTATATTTGGATACGGGCGCTACTTTACTGTTTTATCTCTTTCGGAATATTGTGTATTTTATATTTGTAAACATTTAATTTGATCGCTAGGGTGGATGCCGTTCCGATTGTCTTAATAGTGCCCTACCTCGTTAAGTTTTTGTTATCCTCTAACAGATGCTGTACAACGCTCGAAGGTTGTCTCGCTTCAAGCTTATTAAAATACACAGATGCATCCATATTTACGAAATATTTTAGCACACGCAGCACAAAATTCTAAGTAATTTTCTTCTTCTTTTCCTACTCTTTTTCGAAGTCTATTGGTAACTTCTGGTAACCTCGATATCCATCATACACTTTAAGGACAGACAGATGACCCACAGTTAGCCACCACTTCGAGGGTGGATAAACCGCCCCTCTAACTCTACGAAGTCCTTTCACCGATCGATGAAACCTCAGCAATGCCGATGACTAACAACCGATTAAGTAAGAAATAAAAAAAAGGAAATGGTCGACGGACTAGACTGAAAACCAAACAAAGAGACGCGCCACCTGGGTTCAGTCATCTGTCCCATATTGTGTGTAATACCGGGTGACCGTTTTTTACGGTAATCCGATTTTATCGACGACTGCGACTACCCGCGCACGCAAAGAAACAAATAAACCCTTACGAAGAATCGGGTGTAAATCTAAAACGGACCTTCTCGTGGAAGCCGCGTCGTTGTTGGCCGGACTCGTAATGCAGTATTGACCAATATCATTCAGGATAGGGCCGGTTGTCAATTCTCCTCAAACGTTAATGCCGCAGCTATGGAATTTCATGCACTTACAATTCAAGACTTGTTTTTCTAAACTGTAAGCAAGGATAGATCAGTAGTATAGGCAAATGTAACAACATTCAACAATTTAACTTCTTTAGGCACTTCGATCGACCCTAATTATTTTCTACCGCACGTACGTTGTACAGCATCATCTGTTATACCGGGTGGTGTTTAAATAGTCAATGTCAAACTATACATAAGGCAGTAGCGAAAGTTCCCATCAACATTTTTAGGGACACCCAAATTTCTATTCTATTCTAAAAGTTCTACTTCTATCTCTCTAAAACATCTAATTCTAAGAGCTCTACTTGTAATAAATGCTTTAGCTGCGAAAATTTTTAGTTCTTTAGGAACTCTAGCAGTTCGTCTTGAACCTCTTAGAAAAGCTTCAGCTCCAAAACTCTTCTAAAATCTCTGCCTCTAAAATTCTTGTACATAACTTTGGACCAAAAAGAGTTATTGGGAAATGACAAATTAATTTCAATATTCCAAGACACATGCAACTTAAATATGTTCTGTTCTTGAGTTTCATCGCCACTGTGGTCTTCAGGTGAATACTCTGAATACCTGACCTCAGCAGCTTCTTGACTTTAATATTACTTTATACTAATTACTTATTACTTATTAAATATGTCTAATCATAAACAAACAGGTTCCCTTTTTACTTGGGTGAGCTTACATTTGAGACTAAACTTCTACAAAATAACCGAAAACCAAGAAACTTCACACTTACGTGACCAATTGGTACACGGCCACACTAATAAAGCATACTTTCGACTTATTATTGTCTTTGTTTCCTTCTTGTTCACGTTCTATACGACGTGCAAGTCGTATTTATGTCCTCCGACGCTATTTGGAGGGGCCCGACATTAATATTTTCCACCCCCAAAGTGGCTTCCGGAAGCTTTTTCACTGTCTCTAATTAAGAACGATTTATGACCGATATCTGCTCGTCCCCGTGAAAGCCATACGGAGGGTTTTTATGATGGATTATTGCTTTTGCGTCGAAGAGGATCGATTCTCGTCGCTTGGGGTCAGGTAGCCAGAAGTCTTGGTCCTTCGAGTCGGATTCCACTATTCCAGCTAGAAGATACCTTAAGATTCCTCGCGGCAATTGGTTCGTCGCCCGGAGCGAAATGTTCTTCTCGACGTCGACGTCGACGTCGGCGTCGTCGGCGTTGATAATTATTCCGTGCCTACCGATATTTACAACCGGCAAATTGACCGAGGAATAAAATAGTTACTGCCAGGTCTGCTATCGTAAATTACGTCTAATTGGAGGATGAACTTTAGTAATATTCCAAATGATACAATTTCCAGATAATTAGGAAGGCGTGTTTCGTTTCGACAAACGATATCAGTTATATCGAGCCCGGTGGAACTTCTCCGACGGCTGGGGCGAGTTAATTATTATTTTCGCGTGTCGATCCCCTGCCGGGGTCAGAGCGGGAGTTGTTTTTTCTCTGCGCGAGTCTATAGCGACGATTTACTTGGCCTATAGACAAGCGGAACAAAAAACACTTCTGAGGTAACATCTCTACTATATACATTTGGTATTAATAGCTCTCTCAGAGAGACTGTTAAGAGAGGCTTCGGAGAATACAGACGACGGCATATTACTGATAGGACAAAAGGACGCAGATGATATAGTTTTAACTGCAGTCACAGCTAAAAGTCTCCATCGACTTATTAGTTAAAGATGAACATTCGTAAATTTTGACACTTATACTTGGTTAGCTTCTGCATGATTTCATTTATGGCTTGTCAATTTCCAGACAAGCGAAACAAAAAGTGTTGGTGAGGTTACGATACCTCTACTTCTTACATTTGGTATTGATAGCTTTCTGCAATGCTCTTTAATATATACTCAGAGAGACTGTTAAAATGCTTTTAAGCTGCACATCAGAACCAGAGTTCTAAGATGCTACGATTTCTTAATGCTGAGCATATGGGATATGGTGCTACAGACATAAGACGTAATCACATAACCCACGTTCTCCAGTATATGGGTAAAAAAAGAGAAGTTGTAAACTTAATTAATGAACGTACGCTTTTTTTCCTTTTGCATGTTATGGGATATCTAGGAATCGCCAACGTTCATTGAAAATGCAACACAAGAAGAGGCAAAAGATGGAACGGTCTCGCCGTGGCGTCCCAGAAATAACTCTGGTTAATGGTGGACATTCGCATTTATCTATGGAGATTTCTCAAAGGGAAATGTTGACACGTATAGCGGTTAGCTTCTACATGGTTTCATTCATAGTTTGTTGCATACCACCAGTTTACTGTTGCGTTGTTTACCTTTCTCCCCATTTGGTAAACAATTTTTTGAAGCTAATGGTGACGTTGTAAAAGCGAAAATTAAACCGTCACTGGGGCGCCGCCAACCCTCGTTCTTTATAGGCCCCCATCCCACTCGCCCGTATCAATTATTCCCCCCATCCTTTCGACGGTCCAGGTAAAAACCCGCCGGACACACATCAGAGGAAACCGCGGCGGCCATCTTCCAGAACGATCCGGTTTTAAAATTCCACCCCCGTCGCCGTCGTCGGCGCGTTTTGAATATCACCTCCCCAACCCCACTGGTCCCGGAACAACAGAAAACGTGCGCGAATACACACACACTCACTTATTTGATTTATAGGATGCAAATTCGTGGCTTTTGTTTAATCCGAATGCAGTACGTGGTTTCATTAAAAACGGTCCAAATTAAGTGTATCTCTTATTTCGGTGGCCGGTGGGGTTCGGGAGCCGGTTTTTTATTGTCCCTCGGGCGTCGCGGTTCCGTTGCCCCACGATCTTTAATTTTGGCCCTTCTAAGGGCCAAAATTCGACTCCAGTGTATGGTCTGTTTATAGATATAAGAAAGTGACCAATTGCTTTTGAATGGGATTATCCAAGGGTGGTCATTAACATACAATGCAACAAGATTATTACCTAAAGTTTGGGAATTTAAATTCAGGTAAAATTGTGTTTAATATTCTTTGGTTTAGTAAACTACTTAGTTATAAACAATATTTATTTGACTCTCATTGAACATAGTACCTGCAAGCAAGCATCTTTAGAAGAAACGGCCACATTGACGAAAATTCCAACATCAACTGTATGCAAAATTGTGAATAATCCCATTTCAGCGAGGAAAAAAAGAAGCGATGCTGACATTTTCTCGAATATAGATGAAACACATGGGTTTTAGATTTTAAAAAATTGACAAAAGGCAAGTTTCAATGGAATCTTTTAGAATTCGGAAATGGCGACTGGAATATCTAGAAAAAATTAGGATTTTCAGAGAACTACAAAGGCCAATTATTTACTTCAATGAAACCTGGTTCGACACTTATGATACCCCGGAAAAGGGTTGGGTTGACTCAACTGATGAGTGTGTAAGGTAAAAGAATAACTATTTTGGATGCTGGCTCTAAAGATGTTCTGCGAAAAATATTAAAGATTCTTCTCTGGATTACCATAAAGACACCACCACTGATTTATTTGAAAGTTGGTTTAATAGTTCCAAACATTCCTCCTAGTAGCGTCATTGTAATGGACAATGCAAGTTATCACAGTAGACAGTTGACTAAAACCCCGTCCTCATGTGACACAAAAGCAACAATCCAAAACTACATGTACAACAACGACATTTATTTTCACGAAGATTGTACCAAAAAGCAATTAACTGAGGTTCTACAAAGCTTGAACCCACAAAAGGAATACGTCTGTGATAATTATGCAAAAAATCTAGGGCATACAGTTTTAACTTTAAGTTGTTAACTCCAATGTCTTCAAACTTGAATAATTTTAAGTAATTTAAGTAGGTAATAAAAATAATTTGTAATTTTATTTTAGATTTAAACATAAATAAATAAATATTGTTTAGTATCTTTCCTAACAAAACCCCAAATAATTAAATTCTAAGCAAAGTACGGACCTGTTCGGCCATATTTCATTCTTACAGCTTGCCCGGGTCTTTCCTTAGTTCGTATCAGTTAGTCACTTTCTTATATCTATGAACAGAGTTTTCCCAAAGGCCTTGCACCTTGGACCCAGTCGGAGCACCGTATTTGGATATTCTTGGAAGCCTCCTCCAGACTTTGGTTATGATTAAGATCGATTTATATTCAGGAAACGTAGGGAGTCCAAATGTAACGTCGTGCTTACCAGGCCAAACAGCCAGGACACCTGAGAATCCCAAGACCCTTAAAGGTACTACGAATCAAGTTACTGTTTGACTTTTTTAATTTTAATCAACGATCTGTACAAAAGCCTATCAATAATTCCGGCCTGGAAGTGGCTTAACGCGTCCATCCCTCGTCCGTACAAGTCGTCCACGTGTGGCACAATTACAAAGAAAGGGCGGACGTTTGTTTTATTTCAGCGAGGGTCCGCACACACACACACACACACACAGGCGGAGCGAAATGAATTCCTGGACGTAAATATGTATACGCGCCACCGTACCGTGAGATGATGCTAAATGTAATTATTATTAGAAAGTGGACGGGGGGGAAAGGGGTCCGGCAGTTTTAGGGAAGCGAAGGAAATTGCGCCCCCACCCCCGACTCGGCGCGATTAATAATTAAAATTTCTTTTGTCGGTTAAACCGAACAAGACGGCCATTTGCCGCGGGAAAAAAAAACTCCGGCGTTCGTCTCATATTTTATTTATATCAAATTACGTCACGATCTTTTGCAATTAACGACGGACCCGGAAGAGTCGAATCGATCAAGCGGACTCCCGCCTTTTGATCCGCTGAAAGTATAGTTTTTAGCACAGAATCTCAGACTATGTCAAAAATAGTCGTTATAAGGGTGACAGCCTAGTTTTGGAAAAATTCTTTTATTATCTATGGTTTATTAAATCAATATACAGGATGTTTCAATAAAAATAAAGTATTTTTCTCTCTCTGGATAACTTAAATTGTTCTTTATTTTATTTAGATCAGGAAGCTATTCCTACCTTGTAAGAGGATAGGTGCAAGTTAAAAGAATGTTTGTACGGTTAAGGCGAAAGTGACACCTGAAATAATGTTAACGAAGAACGACGGCTTATTTCCTGGTAGAAGAATAAAAAGTTTATCTGGTGTTTTTATTATCATGTAAATTACACTAGGCACAAATACAAACTGGCGTATATTAAATTAAACGAGGCAAAAATAAACGAAAATAAAATACTTCTCGGCCTATAACTTGAGAATAACGCGATAACATGTCGCCGTACGGATCGAAAAGCAGCGGTACGACGTCATGATCATTCCCGCGCGTTTAGTGTCATCTATTGCGACTTTCATATTGGGATTTGAGTTTTGATATATGGTATGCGCTATTTCTATACAGAAACAAATCTATTAAAGAAATTAAAAAAATATTCAAGTTCTATTCTATTCTATCCTATTCTATTCTTTCACAAATATTGTTATAATAGTCATTT
Source organism: Cylas formicarius (assembly GCF_029955315.1). Taxonomy (NCBI): domain Eukaryota; kingdom Metazoa; phylum Arthropoda; class Insecta; order Coleoptera; family Brentidae; genus Cylas; species Cylas formicarius. The sequence goes on along the minus strand of NW_026844361.1, from coordinate 23,995,019 downwards.
TTTTGTTCTAACTTCCAATTTCAAATATAAAGTCGATATTAAAGTTTTTACCATTTGGGTAATGAATTATTACGACTACAGTAAACCTAAAACAACTGAATCACTTCAACACTAAAAAAATCCATTTACAAAATAAATAAGAACTAAAAGTTCAGATTTTCACGAAATTATATATTATGACATGACAATTGTTTCGACAACACCGTGTCTTTATCAAATGTCATCATCAAAACATTTGATAAAGACACGGTGTTGTCGAAACAATTGTCATGTGAATATATTTAATTTCGTGAAGGACTGCTCATCTGATTTTACTTCCGTTTCGAAACTTGTACGTCTTAATAATTATAATATCAGTTGCTAAATGTTTTATTACTATTAATGAGTACCTAAAGTCTGTGACTTGTATAAGGATTGCGAATGGTTCTTGCTTGTGTAGGCTGACGTCCTGATGTGTTTATTTTTTTGTGTTTTAAATTAAGTTTAAGAACTTCCTCGCCAATTATCCATCTTTTTAATTTGCCTTAATTGAATTTTTAACTTTCTTGCATTTTAGATGAGAGAGACACAAAATAATAGTAATAAATTGAGGCGCCACATTTTAAACGCGCATTACCTTTGAGGCGATTTTTCTACTACCCGTAAGAATTCTAAGACCTGGATCTCCCGGATTCCATCAATGTCGTTAATTTATCCAAACGGGGATGGCAAAAAAAGCTTCGGACTCCATCGCCGACTGGCTCCGCCTTATGAAATATTAACCACCGTTCGAATCGTATAATGGAATAAATTAATTTCTAAAAGCTGTACTCGTCCTCGGCAGGATTAGAAACCGGGAGAGGAAATTAAAGGGAATACCTAATCGCGTGCTGCCGAGATCGATGTATGAGTAATTGATTTCGCGGGGCGGTGGGGAGGACCCGTACGGATTCCGAAGCGCTCAAAAGGCCCGATCCAGGTGATTACGACTTTGATACAATAATCATGGAGGTGTTTTAGTGGCGCTTGATTAGTTTTGGCCGACCGTGGGAAGAGGGGCGAGGTTAGTTGCCGAATGCGTTTAACGTTTAAAGCCACTACACAAGGGAAATACTTAACCTCATTTTCATCTGCCCTCGACAGTACAGAAGGCTTTTCGGTGAGTTGGTACTTTCAAAAAATAGGAGAAGAATACCTGACTGCCATTTTAATCAAAGTGTATCTGGGGTCTATAAACAAATTATACAAAATTTGGCACCCCTTTTTCGAAAAATTAATTTCCCATGCGGCAGTATAATATAAATAATATTATGCGAAAACCTTTTCTCTAAATTTTTGAGCTTCGTGATTCATCAACAAGTCAATAATAAACAAAAACAAATCTTGTTATCTAGACCAATAAGCATATTATTTTCATTGAGGAAATCAAGGGTTTCAAAGGTCAAATTGCAACTTCATCATAAGGTTTTCTGACAAGATATGAGCCGTCGAGTAGCTATGGGTCTCAAGGGTCTCATTGAAAGATTAGTATATTGTTCTTTCGACAAAATATCTTGCTTTAGGTTCAAGGTTCAAACTGAAACCTTGGCATATGGTGTAAGAAGACGTAAATCTTGGCTGGTATCTATTAAAGATCTGTGGCTTTCAAAGGTCAAATTGAAACCTAAGCATAACGTTTTCCGACAAGATGTCAGCTTTGGCTGGTAGTTATTAAGAACAATCCAAACAACAAAAAGATGTTTCAAGCCGTGGTCAATATAGGTAGAGAACAATAAGAAGACATATAGTACTGGCGAGGCGGGGTGAAACCAATTCCCGATACTTTTCTATAACTCGAAATATTGCCCCCCGCGGGGAAGCCAGTGGTAATTTTCCGCGGGCTTCGTTGGGAAAGTTGCAGCGATGCACGCGAATCGCGATACGCTTCAGCTATTTCGGTTTTCTTATCTGCGATTCCGCATGCCGTCGAGGCTCTATTGAGGCTCTATTTCGGTCGTTCGACCGTAGCAGGAATGATCTATTCAAATTCGAGGCACACTGCGGCGACTATCGCGACGTCCGAGCCGACTACTTGATTTCCGGTACACGGGCGTCAATGTTCTCCCGCTTCGGCTCTAACGAGAGTCAATACTCTAAAAGATCGATATCAACATATAGCTACGTGGTGTGTTCAAAAAGTAAGGTGACTTTTGTAATTGTGTATATGTTCACAGTTTCAGCCAGTTTGCACGTATACTTTTTTTTGTGCATAAATATTTGTGTGAAAAATGGAATACCGCACTGCAAAGCACTTGAAATGTGGACAACGGCATATGGTGAATCTAGTTTGAGCAAGAAGACCCCGATGACGAATCTCAGTCTGAACGCCCCAGCACTAGCAGCACAGTCAATAACTGAAGACGAAGACGAAGTGAAGCAAGTGGTGTTGAAAAATCGTCGAATCCCTATTAGAGAAGTTTCTAAAGACGTCGGCATCTCTACTGGCTCGTGCAAAACAAATCTGTAGCAGCAAAATTCGCTTAATTTTGACCAAAAGGACCGTCAAAGAAGCATCGTTCAAGAACTCTCCAATGATGATTCTGATGATGCGCAAAAAGGTCATAACTGGTGGGTATATGGTTATGTCGTCGAAACCAAAGCCCAGTCGTCCCAGTGTAATAACCCAGAATCGCCAAGTAAGAAGAAAGCACGTCAAGTACGATCAAATCAAAACATTGGTTTTGCTTACTATTCTTAGAGTTCTTACCACAAAGTCGTACGGCCAATGAAGAATATTACCTTAAGCAATACAAAGAAAACGTCCGGAATTGTGGGAAAACAATACACTTGCTCACTCATCGTTGCTTGTGTCTAATTTTTTGGCCAAAAACAAAACCACAATCATGCCTCAGCCACCATATTCACCGGATATGACGCCCTGAGACTTTTTTTGTTCCTAAAACTCAAGAAATCCATGAAAGAAAGGAGGTTCGGAACCATTCAGGAGATAAAGAAAAAATCGCTGAACTAAAGACTACACCAGAAAGTGCTTACCAGAAATGCTTCGAGGAAATAAATACTTTTTGATAAAACTTAATTTGTCAACAAACAAATCGGTCTGGCAGCACTGAAAACACAATACGCGTTTTGCAATAGTGGCGTTCAGCACTGCAGTACGGATCGATATTATTACAAAAAAGTATATTTAGAAATTATTACTGATGCATTTTCAATCAACTGTTGTAGCAGCTTTGTTTAATAAATAAATAATAAAAACATCATCCACAAAAATTAAATGTTTGGGCAGAGATTTTAAATAACAAAACTTTCTTCGATCATAATATTACTGGAGCCCGATATGTACAATTTATTCAAAAGGACTTAATTCCTACTCTCCCAGTCCCTTTCCCGGATCCAAAACAGCTTGAAATGCCAGATAGACAGATTTGGTTTCAACTGGATCCATTTTGCTTTAAATATTTCCAGGACAGTTGATTGGTAGAACGCGATTAATAGAATGGCCAACAAGATCTTCAGATATTACTGAACTGAATTTTTTTGTTCGGGGATATTCAAATTAAAAGTGTATAAGGAAAACCACAAAATTTAGATGATTTGACATTTTGAATTAAAGACGAAATAGGGAATATTGGTGAAACTATCCTGAGAAATATTTTGGAAGGGTTTCCAAAAAGTTGAAATGCCCTGTTTCTCTTAATTTTACTCACTGTGGATCTTGTGATGCTTTAGTTTTTGACCAACCCTGATTTTTTATTGAATTTTATTGTTTCTTTGACTATATGTTTAAAGTAACGGTATCAGAAGAGGTTCAGATACTTGTTTTTCATTTCCTCAAACTGTTTTTATTTTTTTAGTTAATAAGACTTATGATTTATATATATTAAACTTTTCGCTTGCAACAGAAGCATAGCATTTTTTTTTAATGCAGTAACTATAAATGAGCCTGCTTAATAAACTTAACCTAGTCAGCGTGAAGTGCGAATTTGTAAATCTTAGCGTTCACATAGAGTATCGTATTCTCACAAGGTTTGATCAAAACAATTCTATCATATATTTTCCGAGGTCTGTGGTCGCGCCCTTGCAATAGGACTGCCGTCGTATGAAACGGTTATTGAAGCAGTTGGGGTTCCGACTTCATTTAGATAAAGTTGCTTCCGATTTTTCGACCCGGGGCATTGTTTTATTTTCTTTTTTTGCTTTCAAATAGACCGGAGTGCTTAGAGAAAACACCTTCCCTATAGATCAGACTCATTCAGACCGATTTTATGAATGTCGAAGAAAGAAAAAAAAGATAAAATAGTTTCCCTTTTGGTCCTCGCTAGATTACGAACCATCTAGAATGAAAAATTCCAAAAGGAAGTTGGTATCTAACATATATATTAATTTATTTTATTTTGAATTGCAATCATTCTCCACCGCGTTCGACCGCCCGCTATCAAACAAAAGACGATCGCCGGATAACAAAGTCCAATTGCCGGAGAGCGGAAAGCAACAAAAAAACATCCCGACGGCACTCAAATCGGAAAGAACAATCCCTTATTTTCCGCCATGCAAAATGCCCGGGCACATTTAAATCACTGCTACATAAGAAAAAAACTGATAAGGGAAATTGGTTGTGTCATTCTTTCGATCCCCTCGGGGTATAAATCGGTGGCTTCCAATGCTTGTCGTTTTGTAAAACGTGTCGGGTGTCGCTTGTAGTACAGCCTAAAACGCCACGAAAACGATGTGCTGGTAATTCTCCTTCGTTGGTATACTTTGTTTCAAATTATAACACAAAACAATGTATAAATATTATAGTCTCTACTCTCTCTCTGTCTTTTTCGAAGTGTTTTTCTACTCCCTTCTGTACAGTACCTAGTTATACATTGACCTAGCGTGCGGAAAAAATTTTAAGACCCTCGTTTATCAAGCACAAGCTCCGCTAGTGTCAAATGAACTCGTGACTCAAATGCAGTCCGTTCGTATTTCCGAAAAAAAAAATTAAATGCAAGTAGGGTTTGAAAAGACCCAACAAAACACCATTTTCCTTGACACGCACAATGACATTATATAAAAAAGCGTCAATAGGAGAAAAATATTTAATTAGATTTTAGCTGATTTCGTTTTCATTTTCGGTGATGCAAGACACAAAATTGAGTTATATAAATAACTGGTAGTTCCAAAACCCACCCGACTAAGGTTCGACCGTGATCTGAACGAGACGTCTCCAATAATTCCGACGCTTCTGCCGTAGTGACGCGCGTCTAGATCGTTTTCGTCGAATTTGAATTTGATTGTATCTCGATGCCGTTATTTGTTTTTTATTCCCGATGGCTGCCTTCGTATGGGGGAGATGAAACGCCGTTTCTAATACTTTTACGGCTTTTTTATTGCGGAAACATGTAGGGATGTTTTTTCTTTTAAATTATGTGCCGCGGAATGCGTCTACCCCATTGACCTCCTGTGTATTGCGGCATCGCTACTTTGAGACGGTAGGAAAAGTGGTGGCATTTTTACGTACTGCCGACGCTATGTTTGGGTTTGGTTTGTGCGGAAATACAGACGAGGAAGACTGCAGACAATTCGAAGCACTCGTTTTTGTTTGTTTCAATGCATCCACATGAAGACTGGTTTTGATTGACTATTATACCATTTCTGGCAACACAATCCACAAATTATTGCCCAATTGGAAAATAGGCGAATTTGCTACTATTAGAGCCTTACATCAAAAAGTGAGAGTCATAACCAGACGAATTGTGAAACAAATTCACCAAAGCTAACTGTGTAACTTTGCACGCAGATCCCCATTCTCAGTTTTGAGCTACCTTGACGCGTTCCATCCCCCCCTCCGATTGAAAATTAAACGCACCTTCTTCCCTCCCCGATATTTTTTTAATATCGCTCTCGCACCTGCGGAGCAACAGCAACTCGGGGGCAATAACAAACGTATACGTAGGTAATTAGCCAGTTTTTGAAGCGGCATATAGTTTGCATTCCGCCATAATTTCCTCCGGCGTTCCTCATTAGGCCCGGCGGAAAAACATTAAAACTCGTTTGTACCTGTAGAAAAATGGCGATATAAGCGGTAAAAAATGACACGTATTTCACGTGGCTTGCGGGGAGGCTTGAGACGAGAGTGCTTTAAGCTCCGAAAGGCGTAGTATCAATTTTTGCCAGAGCCAACCACCGTGAGCGATACCGTCTAGCTGCCCTCCGCATAAGCGCGTCATATCGTACGTATGCAGACGTAAGACGTTAAACTTACGCGCGAACAGTTTAAGGGGGCGATCTTACGTTCGGTAGCGCGTAAGGCGTAGGGAGAAAAGGTACGCGACGCCGCCACTGGCGCGGTGGCGAGCGAACCGTGGGGCCCGCGTAGAATTTTATATTTGGAACATTAAATTCTTTTAATTACTTTCGGTATCTACATACTATACGTGTGTAGTTCGGCCATTATTTTCGGGAATCGTCCCTTTCGGCTAGCCCCTTCGGAATACTGATTAATTCCGACAGACAATTTGTTTTAGTACCGCGGAAATTTGCACATGAAAAAAGTGCCCCGGATACGAGATCTGGTCTCGCGCACGACGCATATTAATTTTATTTTGACCCCGCGCACGGATATGGAACAGCGGGGTGGGCCGAGGGCTGCGACGAGACTTGGAGGGATCCACCATAGAAATGTGTTCCCCAGAAAATGACCGTAACGTTTTTATTTTTCCTATATAATATTTTATTCTAACCGTGTCTGAATCTCTGCGACGAAATATTTGTATTTAAAAAGCAACTCCAATGTGTGTTCGGACAAGTTTGTTGTTATTAAGTCTTTAAATTTGAAAATATTGCCCGCGCGACAATTGTGCATATCTTTTATCAAGCGCCTTCGCGTGCCAATCAATTAGGCTTGACTACGTACGTGGTTTATAAAATCAAAGCTAGCATCCAGTCACCCTTTGCCGAAAGAGAACCAAGCCATACCACGTCTGAGGGTCCTCGACACTATTCGACAAGAAACAGGTAGAGTTCGCCCAACGATTTACCGTTTCTACGACATAACCCGGCATTCTAACTAACAGAACTAAATTTCTTAGAGGTGATGTCTCTTCTTAAACTGGGCGTCAACTGCCCCATATCAGTTATATCGGATTAAAATTGCAGTGATTGGATGGACGACGGACAACCTTGAATCGCCGCTCCCTAACCAACTTGTTCACGTTACACTGTTTGTTTCTTTTTGAATAACTTCTTTGCTCTCTAATAAATTCGGTATTTTTTCCGCTTCTGCAGAATGGTGGCAGGCCATCACGACAACAATGTTTGGTGGAATATATGGAATTTTTCAGAAAACCATTTTTCAAAGATGTCAGCTGTCACGTATTCTTGGAAGTCAACCTGTGCTCCTTTGCCATGTTTCGCAGAATGCAACAAAGCGTTATCTACCCAACCAGCTTTAAAGCCCTCATGTAGTATGATAATTCGTTTGCCTCCCGAATCTGGCACATCCAACTAACATTTCCTGCCGTTACCATCCGTCCATGCTTCCTTGACGGTATCGTATCTATCAAACCAGATCTCATTTAAATATATCACTGGGACGTTTTTAGCACGAATTTCTTATTGATTCCATCAAAATTTTGCTTTTATTTAGTGTTTTGTAATAAAAACCAATTCAATTTTCCCCAGATGTGTCCGACGGATGTTCATCATCAACGATTATCATTATCATCGACCACCATCTCAACTTTTTCATCGCTAGACTTCGCAAACTGAATCTTGAAAAACAATTGAATAACAGGAAGTTGGTGATTACTGCTTACAAACACAAGACGAAATCGAAATAACTCCAAAATTTAGACGGCTAAAAAAATACAGTCTCATAAAACTGACAGCATACTCCGATTTCACCAACCCCCACAAATCAACCAATAGCGAACGTGGAAAACGTCCATTATAAATCAATTATCTACATAAGATTTTGTATTGCTGAAATTGGGAATCAGTTTAAGCGTGCGAATGTGTCTCTATCTCAAGTAGGAACTGTTGTTGGTAAATTTATAAAAATCGCCCTAATTTGAATTAATATAACGGTTTAATCAAGGAAAATTTACCTACTCTTAAAATATAACAGTCCGTGCGGCACAGTTCTTGTCGCCTAACATCTTAAATACGGCACTGGCTTATAGTACACGTGATGAAAAGAATGGTCCCTTCCGCCAGGCCGGTCTAAAACTCATTCCGAAGTCAAAACCATAAAAGGTTGTAAAAACGGTATATCGTTGTGCGAACAATACAATCGATTGATTCCAATACCACGTTATGATCTATCCTGGTATAGTAAACTCTGCATTTGTGTTTCCTTTTAATAAACCAAACTTTTATTCATATTAAGCAGTGCGGAAGCGCCCTGGACCAGGTGACACCCCCTACTTTCTTATACAATTTTGAAAATATTATTTTGATCACTTCATTTCCAACCACAAATACTTTGATTCGGCATCAAACTATTTTTTATGATATACGTCTATTTCTATAAACAAATTTTGTATTTTTTATGAAAGTTCGTTAAAGCCACACCGGGTTGCACCGGTGCTAAATATGTCAAAAATTTAGTTGTGACAAAAAGGAGGTAACTACACAATATGACACTCGGGACAACGCCTGAGAACTCGATAATACACCACAGTGTCGCAAACCGGAACCGGAAAGACGAAATTGCACGAATCCGGAATTTAATAACTTTTAACAAGTACAATATTAAATACCAATCTCCCTCTCTCTCTCTCTCTCTGCGTCGCTCTGTGTGTATTAATTTCAAAGTAGATCCTAAGTCTGCATCAGTGACACAATTGCGCCCGGGGGGGTGTTTTCGGGGGGGTAGGGATAACAAATATCAAATATACAACTTCGGAGAGAGCGATATGGGTTTCGTTTCTTGAAAGTAGTTCGTTATATTCATAAGTTTGTATCAGGCAAACTTTATATTGCCGTCGCTCTCGCGCGAGGCATAGACTTCAAACTTCAAAAGATAGAAATGTGGAAATTTCCCAGTCGTCTGACAAATATCTATCTAGATCCGCGAACGTACGTATGAAAACCTCGGAAATCGTTTCTCTCTCGAACACCTCGAATTTAATGCGTTTTTTTTCTATATCGCGTAGAGGACGCTCTTTCGTTGCAATTTAATGGTCTCTTGATGAGCGCGGGATTTTCCTCACCCCACACCATCAGCCGCAAAGTGGCGAGAAGTTTATTTCGACACAGACAACTATTTTTGGCCACCGACTAATCAACGTTCCGGTTGACTCACCAAACTTCTTTTGTCTGTGTCGGACTTATTATTGAGTCTTGTGTTTAACTGACCCAAGTCGGGATCAACAATAATCCCAGGATCGTTAAACGAAATAAGTCTAGTCATGTCTTATGTCGAGTTGTCAACTCTTCTCATCATTCATCTCCCGAAAACATATTTGGTTATGTTGTTTGACAAACAAAGGTTTGTGATTAGGGAAACCACGCTTTTACCGGTGGTTAGTGGTTGGTGATCTATGAATTTTTTAATATTCCGTGGTCTGATAGTTACCAGATATCATTCACTTTTAGACTTTGATTTTATCTTGGAGCTGATGATAACAGAAGTTCTCTCAAGAAGGCACTGTCGAAAATCGCATATAGATACTAGGCATATAGAGGCCCTGCCGATGCTAATAGTACAGGAACTCGTGAGGCAACCTTGTAACAAAATTTTGAGAAGGTATGTTCAATATGCGCATGCGCGAGATTTCGATGTTCGAATTTCAGAGACTGATTTTGCGTTCTTATGAAAATTAGTAAATTTTTTCAGAAAAATTACGGCAATGTGACAATTCGGTTAGTTGAGTTGACGCATGCGCACGAAAACGTCATAGCCACCTGCGGCGCATCACTTTTTACCGTAGTAGGGCCACTATATTATCTTGTGATGTTGTATCAGAAGTTGATAAAAATTGTTTAGGTACCTTGAGTTAATCTGTTAACATAAAAGGGCGCGGTAGACAGACAATGCTATTCCTTGGAACTATGATTACTAATATTTTATTATTATTTTTTTTTTACAAGGAAACCGAGTTGTTCTATGTCGGCTAGGTGACGCATATTATTGTGTTTAAGAATGGTTATGAATCCTTCACACCATGTTATAGGAAGCCTGGAATTATGGCAAAGTGCAGCTACGTTGATTTTGAGGGACTTTATAAAAACAGAATTTTTGTATTATACTTTCTTTCTCTATGTTCCTTTACAGTCACGAATTAGGTTAAGTCTTCTCATGAATATTTGATTAATTGCAATTTTTTGGCCATTAATTAATGAAGCAAAAAAAAAAGTTATTATTATTCAGCTTCCGAATCAGAAGTTATGATGGGCTCTAAAACATTTTTCAAAAATAAGCTGTTAATGTATTAATGCAACGATTTCGAAGATTATTTTGTAACTATCATAAATAAACTCAAGAGGAATCGATATTACATTGTTTATTATCTTCATCATTATTTTTTTTTGGTTCTGTTCACAGCTTTATTGAAGAGATCGCTTCGAAGACGCGACTCGCGACTGTAGTCGCCCGGAGCCTCATCAATATGTATCCCAGCTAACCAAAGAATTAGCAATAAAACCGAATGGGATTCATTCGATAGGGATAAGGGCGTAAAAACCGCCGTTTTCCCTGAAATAGATGGCCGGTTAAATGACCCGCGAAATTCCCGATTCAATGACTAGTTAGCGTAACTTTGTCTTCATTTCGGCACTCATCTGTTATTCATTGTATCGGATGGTCGGGACCGCTGCTTGGCAGAGCTGCTGATTTCATTAAGGGTGGTTCTCGATCCAAAAACTGCTCTTGATTAATTGACTTTCGTCGCTTCGTTTGCCGAAGAGGGCAACTAAGAAATTGAACTTTGAATGGGATCGAATTTTGGTTTAACAGTAGAATATAAGGGGAACATAAACGCGCAAACTTCCATCAAGAGCGGGGGAACTTACAGAACTCTATCATTAGATTTAGTTATAACTTAAAGTTGATCACATTTCTGTGAGCATCGTTGGCAGTAACTCGGTTAACCTCGAACTACACTAGGTCCAACTACATCATACCAAAGCACAGGATAAAGGAACAAAACTGCTTAAACAGCGACAGTATTGGAAAAATACTATCTACGACCATATTGAAGAGACGTAACAAGTTCCATATTAAAATCAAACTGTCTAATATAGGTTCATGTATGTATATAAATCGTGTCATTTGCTGCAAAGTAAGCTCCAGACTTTGAAGAACCTATTTTACCACTGGTTATTACCACTACTTTGCAGCAGTTAAAAACTTGAATATCTCCGAAAACAAATTTATAATGATACACTGTTGTTCTCCGCCAATCATCCTGTTGGCTTCTTCAGAGCTTAACTGGCTTCGTTCTGCGTTAAGGCTCTTTCATGTTCTTTGAGCCTAGTTGATATTTTTAGTTCGTTCTCTCCAATGTACTCTTTGCAGCAAATGCGTGGAATGCTGCAGACTCCTGGCATCTCGAATAGAATTTTGTCTTTGACCGATAAATTTTCGGTAATGTGGTAAATCTGGTTTCGACGTTATTTTTCTTAAGAACTTTTGTAGGGAAGGACAACAGTGGCAAGTGTGGGGTTGTTTTCGGACTCATTGCTCTTGTGTTTTGTGATAGAACGCTTAATATCTTTAATCTTAAAATGCGAGCCAGCTTCAGCTAAGCTCTGAAGATGCCGACAGGATGATTGGGCGGAGAAAACCAGACGTTTCGTAAATAGTATAAGATATACGAGATATATTACACGATTGCGATGGGAAAACTCCTAATGCTAATCCATCAGTAACAATCTTAAACATAATTGATTAATAATAATAATTTTATTCACGTATTGATAAACAATGAAAACGACACCGTTCGGATGAACAAAATAAGATATTTTGTGCCTCCGTTTTTAAACCTATCCTACTACACATAAAAATAAATAAATGCTTGCTTCTCCTTCTTCGAAAAAAAAATGGCGACGTAAATAACTCGCAAGTCAAAACGACTGCTCTCGAAACAAATATTACCAATTGAAATCGCGACTGTATTGTCGCAGTAATAGCGTATACGGTTTTGCAATTGACAGCGCCGCGGAAATAAATCAACGACCGCCGCCACGCGAATGCCGCCCCCGCCGCCGACAGGTTTAAGGGCGATTTTCGGTATCAAAACAACCGCCGATAAGTTGTTGAAGCGAACCGATCGACTTGTTAAAGCCGTTTATGAATCGGAGGGGTGGGGGCGGCCACTTGAAAATTGAAACATCGACGGAAGAAAGTTTCGAGCGTTGGACGCGGCCTCGGCTCACGTCGAGCACCCGCCGCGGGCTATCGAAACCGTTTTCCGAACAAATTCCGCTTATTTATTGTTTGTCGGCAATCGGGTGGCGGTCTAAAACAGATTTTTGGCGGTCTGCTTTGTCGGCGCGAGGAGGGCGGCGGGAGAACCGGAGGTGGTGGATAATTTGTGTTTCGCGAAATGCCGCAGTTAAGTTTGCATTACGCAAGGGGTCGCGATCGGCGTTGGTAAAATCCGCATCGGACCGTTTCGAACCAGTCCGATCGACACCAAATAAATAAGAAAGATATTACGTTATAATAACAATAAACCTTATTTATTGATAAAAATATTAATACTAAAACATACTAAAAACACAGCGACATGTCATGACCGATCTAGTCAAAACAGGTAATTTTGGATTTTCTATCGATGAGCGAGATCAAAGTTGGTTGCCAAAAGTATGCTGCAATAGCTGCTCAAGAACGTTGAGAGGTTGGCTTGAAGAAAGTCACAAATCCATGCCGTTTTCAATGCCAATGATTTGGAGTGAGCCTCAAAATCATGAGGATGATTGTTATTTCTGCATGACATCTACACGAGGATTCTCGAAAAAAATAGAGATAAGATTGTTTATCCGAACGTCCTATCTGCAAAGAGACCAATTCCTCGCGATAAAGACACTCCACCTCCAGTTCCACCAGTTAATGAGGAGGCTGAAAATAAAAATATTTCAGGTCTACAATCTCAATCGAGTTTGGTTAATATAATTTAGGATTTTTTACTGTAAAACTCAAACCGCCACATTTTTTTATTTCCTTATAATAATTCATACTTTCATAATATTGTTTTTTGATGAAATAAATATTAAATTAACCCACGTGTGGTACTTATTTGTATATATCAGATTCCGTGTTTAGAGCATCAAATAAGATGAATTCATGCATGAAAACAGGAAGGAGAGAAAAAATTTTTTTTTTCTACTTAACCTTGTCTGAAGAGAAAAATGCACATAGCACACATATGATAACAATTGATAGGGATGCTTCGTTATACGGGGCGTTTCAAAAAAAAATCAGCAACGCTCGGCTGGAGAAAGAAAGAAAATCAATGCTTTGTTTCCAAAATACGCGATGTTAATTATTTTTCAAAAAAATGAATTTTGAAATTTGGCAAAACCATTTATAGTGATAAAGGCCTAATTCTGCTTAACTAGAATAAAATTGTGAATTCCTGTGCCATTCTGGGAGGCATCTTTTTTTTTATTTATTTACAGCGGTTGCGTCATTTTCCAAAATTAAAGCAACAGACAAACACGAATTGAAAGTTTTTATATTCTAGGGATACAATAAGGTAAAAAAGTCAATGTTACACAAACTGCCGCAAACCTCAAGAGACTTAAGATTATTCTCAACTTATACTACGCCCAAATGTATCAACACAAACTTAGCAAATTAAACAAAAGTAATAGAGTCAATTTTTTCTATTTGTAATCGAAAGAATTGAAATTAAAATAACAGTACTATTAGTAATAGTAGTAGTGGATTATAACAAATAAAATTTGACGATGAACTTAAATAAGTGCTTTACGAAACAAATTCAAGATTCTATACAAACCAAGAAAACAAAGTTTTTGACACATTGTTGCAAATTTAAGGTACTGTTTTTTACACGATGAATAAAAGTCAGTTCTGGGAATAATAAGAACACCTGGTTTTATTGCTGGCAACGGCTGCTGAACTAATTATTGGGCCTTTGTGCCTGTTGCGTATGAATTGAAGCTTTTTTAATGCAAAACTCAGCTTCTACTGTTTCAATCATGTTATAAAGCTTTGTTGATGGTAATGGCACGTAAACGGAAATACGCGCCGTCCCTAGAGGCACCACCATATCGATCTGATTCGTCGTCCGTAGACTTTTGTTCGAGAAACGGGCTGCCCTTGCCATTTCTCACATTTGACACCGCTGTTTTGACTCGACCATATGCTACGTAAGCTCGCGGTATTAAAAATAAGCCCTGGATTCCATTATCAGAACCCATAAATATCGTATTTATGGGTTCCAAAAAGGACCATCCACAATGGCCGTCGTAGCAATAAATAACAATTATTAATATAAAAAGTGGCCGTCTTATTCAGTGTGTGTGTGTGTGCTATTCAAAACGACTCTCGTTTTTTTTATTTTCGATATTCGGGATTGCATCGAACGGTGAACTAATGTGTCAGATTAGTCAGGCAGGACCGGACACCGCGATTTTTAAACGTGCGGTAGTACCGTAGTAGTAAAAAGTAATTTTGTAATTTTCCACTGTCAATGTTCATGTCATTAGTTTGATACTGATTGCTGACATATTGGCCTTTAAGTGAACCCCAGCGACAATGGAATATTTGAGTACATTCGCATATAATTCATGAAGGGCGAGCTCAAGATGAGGCATTCTAAAGTGACCTTACTGCATATAAAATGTACAGATAATACAGAATTTGGAACCGACGCAAATATTACTGGAAGTTCCACATTACCTTTATCAGGAACATGAAAGAAAAAAGTTGAAGACTACAAGTATTTTTCCGGTCCCTGCCTTAAGGCCAAGAGGCCAGGCCTACTCTGAAGGAAATGCAGTCCTTGTCCGCAACCATCTCTTCGAAAATTTGCAATAAAATTTAGCAAGATGCATTTTATCTTCAGAAACTGGTGACAAATCAGTAAAAGTGAGAGAGAAAACTACTAGTATTGGTAAGTTGATTCATTCTAACATTGCGAAGTACGACTGGTCTAATTTTGCAAAATTAAAACGCTCATAAAAAAAAACAAAATCACCTTTTTTTTCGATTGAATACGACCCTGTCGATTTTTTCCCGACCGAACTCCACTCTTAAGTGAACTTAATCTTTATAAATGATTGGGCCAGCAGCAGCGCTCATAAAACACGAAATCAGGTAGCGACCAGCGAGGAGACCGCGCAGCGGGCATAATGAACATCCTGTGCATTGTTCGCGTTCAAATGTTTTCATTGTAAGTCACGGAACGACCGCCGATGATGATGATGATGACTATCGAACTACTGGTATTTTTATTTTTTAAATCGGTAATTGCGTTTAATTCATCGAACCGGATTGGGTATCGGGCCATCACCTCGATGCTATAGTTCGAACACACGTCGTTGCCCTCTATTCTACAGGGCGTCCAGCGCAAAGTCCTCCTTATATCGAAATATTACGAAATGAAGTTCAATGCAAGTTGGTGTTGTTTATAAACGAACTTTGATCACAATTAAATTAGAACAAAAAATGTTCAGATTTTCACAGTCAGGTATTACTTTATGACCGCTGTTTCGGTATTTAATATGGTGAATATGATGTATCTGTAATTACCGTTTTGATTGGATTTTGGTATAGGATTATATTGTATACTTTGGTACATTTCTATATATGGTGATGGTAATACTATATTAATTGCACATATACGTGGGGTCCAGTGTTTTTTGGATTGCCATAAAATTTTAAAAAATAAACGAAACATACTGCATTTTTTTTTTGCAAAAAAGATTAGCTATAGTTACAGCAACGCCGATTCGTTGCTTTCGAATGGGACGTGAGAACGCTGATTTTTTTAAGTTGATGATGGTTCTACTTTCAGCATGATATTTAAAAGGAGTAGAGATCTGGACCTCTCTCTCTGTTGCTTATCAAGAGCAAAACAATACATTTCCGAATTTCCACGATCCTTTCGGGTAGATCTGTCCTCTCTTCGGTCCTGCTGCCAATGCGGTATTTCAATAAATCCAGACGCAGGAATGCCGGAAGGACAGCGGTCAGCCGACGCAATAAGCCACAACCCTCTCTTATATTGCTTTGGATATTTGCATTCTTTCGTGGTCTCGCTTATTTGTTCCCGTTACGAAGAATTCGGGGGGGACGTTCCTCCCCACTTTTTTTTTCGCACTATATAAATGCGTTTTAATCATTTAGACGTAAAACTGACATATATTTAACCAAGTCCATTGAATTTTAAAAATTTTATTGTTATTATGTGACTTGAACAACCGCAAACCATGTTCAAGAGACGTCGTAAAGACGGACGGTTGCCGAATTTAATGACCACCCTGAATTGAACACAGGACATGTTTGACAAAACAGTGGCCATAAATCCAAAAGAACACGGTATAGGCGATAACGACCCTATATTGGGTGATTGAGTAAAAGAGAGTATCTATTTATACCATAATATACAGGGTGTTCCATTAACAAATATATAAGTTTGATTTTCTACGCAATCTATGACTCACCCTGTATATTTGAAAATAATTTTAAATTGGCGCTTTTCACACACTATACACCCAGTAGATATATACATAGGTATGTTAATAAGACATCATTTTTTTGACGTCAATTTGACGTATTTTTCGGACCACTGAAGATTAGCGACCACTTGTGACTCGAAAATGACGCCAGCCAGGTTTTTTTAATAGTGGCAACTCGAGGGTTGCCTAAATATTATAGTTTTTATATAGATATTGTACTTTTGGTCGTTGTTACTTGAAACAACGTCGATGAGTTATGTCGAACTTCAACAGACGTCGTAAAAACGTCAATGCATTGACGGTTGCCGAACTTAGGGTCAATCGCTAAGCTAACTAGTAAATGAAAATACCGATTCGAAATCTTGACCAACAATCTGGCGCATAATCTGAGAATTGTTTTTAATAACGTCGACGCAAGAGCTACAGATATTTTATATTTTCGATATGTTTGGTAGTCTCGAGAGACGTCGTAAAGACGTCAATGCATGGATTTAGGTTGTTCGCCGATCTGAAGGACAATCCGGGAGGTGTTTTTTAATGAATCCCACTTCGGCGCGGCGCCGGAAACGCAAGCGCTACGAGCGAATTTAATGCTTTATTAGTATTTGCCCCGTGAATACGAATTAGTTCGATATTAAATTTTCTTCAGACACACGGAGCCGAACCGAAACAAAAGGAAATAAAGTGAATATTCGAAAATTTATATTCAGATCTCCTCCAATATTGAAAACAACATTAATTTCGACATATTTCGCCCCGGTTCCTCCCGCCCACCCCCGGCTCCGAATAAATGGAGGGAAACTAACTAAAAGCGATCTTAATTTACAGATTCCCGTCGTTCGTTCCGAATCATTGATCGTAATTTTCTTACTAATTTGTTTGCCGGAATCTTTTTTAAATTAATTTATTCTGCGCTTATATTATACGGTCTCTCCGCGAGCTCTCGATCGTCGTCGCTTTTTATGGTCCGTCTTATTCGCAGTACACGGTGTTCCGCAAGGACTTCGCGCTGACCCCTTCGCGTCAGTGCAGTTTATTTCTAACCATATGACTATTAGATAAAACACGGTTCAGTGAAAACTTGTCTTTTAATTGTTTTACCTTTTATATCAAATATTTTGGTAAGTTTTGCATAAAGTTCATGTTCTCTACATTGGATTTAAGTATATGATGTGTAGTTTGAGTATTTTTTTTTGAGTTGAGCCAATTAATATAAAATAGAAGTTTGAAAGTTGTTCTAAAATTAATTTTACGTGATTTTAGGTTACAAAATGCCACGGACTTGTAAAAATTCCTCAGATTTTTTTTGCTACATTTGTGGGGAATACATACTAAAAACACAGCGACATGTCATGACCGATCTGGTTAAAACAGCTTATAAGCTATATTTTGGATTTTCTATCGATGAGCGAGATCAAAGTTGGTTGCCAAAAGTATGCTGCAATAGCTGCTCAAGAACGTTGAGAGGTTGGCTTGAAGAAAGTCACGAATCCATGCCGTTTTCAATGCCAATGATTTGGAGTGAGCCTCAAAATCAGGAGATATGGTTGTTATTTCTGCATGACATCTAAACGAGGATTCTCTCAAAAAAATAGAGATAAGATTGTTTATCCGAACATCCTATCTGCAAAGATATCAATTCCTCGTGATAAAGACACTCCACTTCCAGTTCCACCTGTTAATGAGGAGGCTGAAAATAAAAATATTTTAGATTTACAATCTCAATCGAGTTTTCTTTCTGGTAGTACATCTTCATCTTCATACACTTTATCTGGATCGTCATGTCCATCTACAGAACCTACTTGAACAAGGCGACTTCAATGATCTTGTTAGAGACTTGGAACTTTCAAAATCTAAGGCACAGTTCCTCCGATCGAGGTTAAAAGTACCAGACTTTCATATTTTCGTACGAGGCAAGAAAGTTTTACAAGTTTCTTCTTCAAAGAAGATGATTTGGTATATTGTAATGATGCTGCAGGGCTTCTTCAAGAACTAAGTTTTCCAGAAGATTCTAGTGAATGGAGACTTTTTATTGATACTTCAAAAATAAGCTTGAAAGCCGTTCTATTTCATAATGGTAATAAATATCCATCTGTGAAAGAAAATTATGCAAACCTTGAGGTATTTTCAATACTTAAAAACAAAATTTTCTCGAATCAGTGACGCGAAATTGAAGGAAGGAATTTTTGTAGGTCCGCAGATACTCATAAAGGATGAGGTTTTTGATGCGAACTTGAGCAAAGCAGAAAAAAGAGCTTAGGTAGCGTTCGTGGAGGTATGTCATAATTTTCTTGGGAACGCAAAAAAATTAAAGCTTTAGGATGCAATATGTCACTCAAGATCCGTTTTTTAGACTCGCATTTAGATTTCTTTCCTGAAAATCTTGGAGCTGTATCAGATGAGCATGGTGAAAGGTTTCATCAGGATATAATGCAAATTGAAAAACGCTACAATGGAAAATGGTCAGCAGCAATGCTTGCCGATTTCTGTTGGTCAATTCACCGAGAAACTCCAATGGAATGTATGAAGAGGAAGAAAACTACTAAATAATTTGAATTCTATCACTCCATAATGAAATAACTGACGATATTTATTAGTTTTGTTAATATAATTTAGGATTGTTTACTGTAAAACTCAAGCCGCCACATTTTTTTATTTCCTTATAATAATTTATACTTTAATAATACTGTTGTCTGATGAAATAAATATTAAATTAAAAACTTATACTTATTTGTATATCAGATTCCGTGTTTAAAGCATAAAATAAGGTGAATTCATGCATGAAAACGACAAGGAGAGAAAAAAATATTTTTTTGCAGACCAGTGTAATAGTCCGGATTCAAGAAGTCAAGCCACTAATAAATTAAATTACAGTAATAATATTTATTTCGCAACAAAAATAATACAGAAAGTATCACAAAACTTATGGTTGCAAAAAAAGAGTTGGCAACGATTGCAAAAAGTTTGAGTTCGATCTTTAGACACTGAAAGTAATACTCAGCATAAAGCTCAAAATCTATGGGGCATATGTTGAAAGGTGTCATTGTTTGAAAACGCTTTTTGACACATTGTAGGTCTCTTCTTCATATTTTTTTATGGTTACGTGTCCTCATCATTTGGAGTACGACAGGGAGATATTGTTTATTGTTATATTCTTTTGCAGGATTACCAATAACAAAAATCTTATTAAAAGGAAAGTCTTATTTATATAGAAACGTAATAAATTTTAACCTAGTATGAATACAGAAAAACTCCGCCTGTGGTAGTGATGGGTGGATCGAGTAGCATATCACTGCCATTGCCGGTCCCAAGCCCGGATAAAGGAGGAGGGTTGTGGCGTTGGGACTTAGCACCCTATCACACGTAAAACCCCAAATGGGAAAAGCTAGGACAAAAGGCAGAATGAAAATACAGAAACGGAAAAATGGTCCCCGGGTGGAAATCCACACCTTCGATGCAGGGAGCCCCATAGGATACGGGGGGGGGCAATTCTGCTTTTGGTCAAACAGCAAACCCAAGCTTACATCTCAACCAAACCAAAACAAAAAACAGTAAAAACAGGAAACTAGTATGTGCCACCTGGAACATACAGGGTTGGCGAACAAAAGAAACAGAAGTCAGAGAGGAATTTAACAAAGGACAAATAGACATACTGGTAATGAGCGAAACAAAAAAGAAAGGACATGGCACAGAAGACATAGATGGGCACCTACACATGTGGAGCGGTATTAATAAAGAAAACAGAGCTAAAGCTGGGGTTTCGGTACTTATCAACAAGAAATGGAAGAAAACCATTACATCATGGGAACCCATTAATGAACATATAATCACAGTACACCTGAAAATGTGCGGCAGATCAATAGTTTTATTAGGAGTATATGGACCAACAAACGACAGCCCCGCTACAGAAAAAATTACATTCTTTGAAACTCTAAAGGAAGAAATTGAAAAAGTGAAAACTAAACAAGAAATAATAATAGCTGGGGACTTTAACGGAAGGACGGGAAATAAAGCACATAACAAAACAGTAGGCCATTTCGGGGAGGACACAATTAATGACAATGGTGAAAGATTAATTGAAATTTGCGAATTAAACGACTTAAAAATTACCAACGGCTTCTATAAACATAAAGACATCCACAAATACACCTGGATACAAGAAACTAGGAATCTAAGATCCATAATAGATTACATAGTTGTTAGGATAACTACAACAATTAAGATACAGGATGTAAGAGTTAAAAGAAGCGCTGAATGTGGAACCGATCATCGACTAGTAGTTGCGTACATGCACTTTCCTTGGTATGGAGTAGCAAAGAAAAACAAAGAAGAGATAGCAAAACAAGAACAACAAAAAGACAACCAAAACAACCAGGAAATAAAAGAGAAAAGATTTAAAATTCACCTCCTAGAGGAAGAAACAATAAGAGATTTGTACAGACGTAGACTTGATGAAAAACTAATAGAGTTCAATTTTAATAATTTAACAGACACTTACGAACACGTGAAGAAGAGCATTAAAGAGGCAGCTTATGAAGCATTAGGAGAGGAAGACGGAAAGAACAAAAAATATATAGAAGAACTTAGTGAGGAAACTATTGCAGCTATTCAGGAAAAAAAGCGCTTACACCAAAAATGGCTCTGTACAAATTCGGGAGAAGACCTACAGAAATATAAGGACAAAAACAGAGAAACAAAAAAACTAATTAGTAAAGACAAAAATGAAAAATGGGATAGACTCTGCCAAAACATACAACAGTATACAGGAGGTACAAGATGCTCGGAATCATGGAGAACAATAAGATCCGTCAGATCAAATACCAAAGAGAAAGTCAATATACAGTTTATCAAAGAAACCGAATGGGAAAATTACTATCAACAACTACTAACGGAGACACGACCACAATTCTGGCAACAACTAACATACCAAATACAACCTAACAACAATCTAAAGCATGTAACAATAGAAGAAAAAGAAATAATAAAAGCCATTAAAGAATTAAAAAACAAAAAATCACCAGGGCCAGGGGGGATAGTGAATGAACTTATTAAGTATGGGTCGGACAAATTATTCAGAATATTGAAAAACATGTTTGAAAGAGCAATAAATGGAGAAACGTTACCAAGGGAGTGGAATACGGCATATATAAGCTCTATTTTCAAGAAGGGGGATCGTAGGAAGTGTACCAACTACAGAGGAATTAGCATTATATCAAGCATGGGAAGACTATATGGAAAGATAATCAAAAACAAAATAGAAGACCAGATAATAGGGAAAATAGGTGAAGATCAAGCCGGTTTCACGGCAGGGAAGTCATGCGTTGATCAGATATATACGGTAAGGCAGACTATCGAAAAGAAAAAAGCTAAAAACAGAGACATCCATTTAGCATTCATAGATATAAGGAAAGCTTATGACTCTATACCCAGACAACAACTTTGGAAAGCAATGGAAGATATTGGGATAGAAAGAGAACAAATAAAAGCCGTAGATACAATGTACAAGAACAACGAGTTGTCGGTTAAAATAGGTAATAGGTACACAAATCGATTCACAACATCAAAGGGCCTACTACAAGGATGCCCTACATCAACAACGTTGTTTAAAATCTATCTTGAGAGGACGCTAACACAATGGAAAAGAAAATGTCAAGGTATGGGAGTCCCAGTACGCGACGACCACTTATACACCCTAAGCTTTGCCGACGACCAGGTGGTCATAGCCCAGGATGAAGACGACTTGAGTTACATGCTCAGAAAGCTGAAAGAGGAATATGAGAAGGTAGGTTTGGAAATAAACTTCGAAAAGACAGAATATCTAACAACAAAAGAAGGGGAAATCGAAGATTTAGAAATAGATGAAAACACAACCGTAAAAGCAACAGACAAATTTAAATACTTAGGGTGTATAATAACAAAAGATGGATCAACAGAAGAAGAAATCAAATCTAGACTAGGTCAGGGTAGAACATGTATAAAACAACTGAACTCCATTATATGGAACAAGAAATTAACAAAGAAAACAAAAACAACAATATTTAAGACAATAGTAGAAAGTATAATTACATACGGAGCAGAAACCTGGCTATTGAACAAAAAGAACAAATCTAAAGTAACCGCCGTCGAAATGGAATATTGGAGAAGGTGTTGCCAACGAACACGCATGGATAGAATACGTAACGCAGAAATCAAGAGGCAAATGAATGTAGAAAAAGACTTATTAACTACAATAGCAGAAAAACAGCTTAAATGGTATGGTCATGTCAGACGAAGTGACGATAGACGGTGGATAAAGAAAATCACAGAGTGGAGCCCTATGGGACGTAGAAAGAGAGGAAGACCCAGAAGATCGTGGAGGGATGAAATAGATGAAGCCATGGAGGAAAGGGGGTTGGAAGACGGAGATTGGAATGACAAAGATGAATGGAGAGTCTGGTTGAGAGAGGGAAAACGGCGCGAGCTGTAACAAACCCCATATATATATATATATATATATATATATATATATATATATATATATATATATATATATATATATATATATATATATATATATATATATATATATATATATATATATATATGAATACAGAACAGTATAAATAATCAGCCAATTATTAGGGATCGTGGCAACAATGAAAATTGGAAACCAATAACTATTTTTACAGATTTTCTGTAGGGTCGAATATTATAGGCACAGTCTATTGGCAAAAAATAACCATTTCTTGTGTTTGTGTTATTTGTTAAAAATGTTTATACTTTCAGCAATACTTGTGTAATGTTTTATATAAAAAATATAAAAATATTTACTAAAAATATTTCAAATTAATCAAATTACCAAAAAATGATGGTGACGAAATATAAGATCCCAACCCAGCAAACTCACGATTGCAAAAAATCACACAGAAAAATCTATTTTCAAAATGGCAAATGAATTTGGGATAATAGAATCTCCAGCCTTGGCTACCAAGGTGTCTATGCGTTGGCAGAATAAAGTGTTTTATTTTGGAAGTCCTTTGAAATGGGTAGATGGGTCGTGCCACCGGGAACCTTCTAGGGTGGAACACGAAGACTTTTTATTGACTCCTACTTCGGTCTCCCACGGCCCCCAATTCAGCCGGCGGGAGGGTGGGCGGGGGGGCTTATTTTTTCCGCGAGCAAATCGAATTAGGTCCCCTTTTTTTCTTCTTCTGTTTTTCTTAATTTTCGACGCGAATTACCGGGAGAGAGAGCGAGGCATCGTTCTCGATTCCCTAACAAGACAATCTGTCCGTTTTTCCTCGTCGCCGTTTCCGCGAACGATCACCCCCCTCGACCCGCCGTCCCCGACGTCGACGTCAGGAATTAAATTTAAATTAAACATTCGGAATATAAAAGTTGTTTCCCAATTATTGTAATGTCAATGCAAGAGACAGACGGTTAATTTGTCCGGGACGCAACGTCTTTCCGGTTCAGTGCCGGAAAAATAATTTCGCAGTTTTTAAATAGGGGGCGGCGGCGCCTCGACTAATGAAATAGAAAATTCTAATGTTCGGAAGAGCTGACGGGGGAACGGTTTTTGTTAAAGGCAACCAAACGAAATTAAAAGAAGAAAAACAAATACAATCAACGGCGAAATAAGTGAAGATCATAAACGAACGCGGGTAAACAAATAGAACTTAGGTTAATTATAGGTACCATATACTCCTTAGTGGTGTTTTTTTGTTTAGTTTTTCACTCAGCTCTTCATTCTTTTATTCATATTTCCAATATTTTTAGCGCGAATTATTGGTAATAAACAAGAACTTCGTCTTGTAGTTATTGTTAATTTATAATGCATCCATTTGTTTGTAACCTTTAATTTTTAATTAACAACGTTTGTGCTATAAATTTTGGTCATTTTATACATCCGTTGACGATACTCCTCTTTTAATTTGCTGGTGCTAATTTTATAAATTTCAAAAAAAAAAAATTGTAACACGAAAGTAAATAAGTGGGGGGATTTCTATAATTAATTTTGAAGATTAGAAAAAAATAATTCATAACTTTTCTACAGGTTGTTTCTAAAAGTCATGAAATGATGAGAGCAATAACTCTAAATTTCAAATTAGTTTTAGTTTTTTTATATTTGATTTTTATAAACCCTTTTTTGGGACACACTGTATTTAACATTAATGTAAAAAAAGTATTCTCGTTCATTCGACACACGTTAAATTAGAAAGAAGTTCCAACAAAAAAATCAAATTTGCCTATTTCGTTTTTTTTTCTAGTATTTATATATTGGATAATATATGAGCAGGTACAGTGTAAAATAGGAGCCAGTTTCAATCAAGCTCCGAAGAAGCTCAAGATGATTGGCGAAACGTCAGCAATTTCGACGCAGCAAAAACCGACGCAGAAAGAATCCAGAAATTTTGTAAAAAGTATTACAGTAGCCTGTGAAAGTTTCTTTGAAAAATTAACATGCCTTTATGGAGACGACATCAAGCGCGAGTGCAGCAAGTTAGAAGATCGCTGGACCAGTTTCAGTCAAGCTCTCAAGAAGCCAACAGGATCTCTTATCTCTATCTTGTAAAGCTCAAAAAGTGGGAAAATGTAATCTTTTTTTATAACACCAGAAAAATCAAATATCCAAATTGATGTTTTTTAGCCTTCGGTGTAATAATATAACTTAAAGTTAATAAAGTTGTTAGCCGGTGGGCAGTAATTAATTTATATACAAAATAAAATCATAAAATTTGCTTTCTGCGCAGAAAAATAAAAGCAATTAAAAGCGTTTCAGGGACTGTAATTCGGAAATTTGCACTGTGTTCTCTCTCTCTATTTAACTAGATCTATTTTGCTCATAGTGTAAGTTTGTAACTATATATGTTCCATTAAATTCTCACTAAGTTCCTAAAGTTAATGAAATTGAAATTGTTAAATGTTAGTTAGTTAAAAATAGATAAAAAATAATAAAAATTAGTTTAAATTTTTGTTAATCGCTATTTCATTACAAACTCAAAGGGTTTTGAATTGTGATTTTACAAAGAAAATTTTTCCCCCATTTTTAACCAACCGAGGTTGCAAATTAAAAAAAAAACTATATTCCTGAATTGGCTTAAACCGTATTGTGGCTGTCCAAGATTTTTTATGCTGCTTTTTTTTTTCGCGATCGTTATTTACACCCGCTCGACTTGGACACACGCACAATGGGGGCTTTTTACCCCGACCCCCCCCCCCCCCGGCCCCCGGCCGGTCCTTTGTCCCCGCAAAAGACATCTTAAAACATTGCTACCTACACTGCGGTCCCGCACACAACTTCACACAAAATGATTCGAGTGCGTCACGTTCCCTTTTCGAACCTTTTGTCACCTGTTGACTGTTCGAATTTATATTTATCGCCTATCGACGGTCCGCGACGTTGCCGCTCGTCGCGGAATATCCGAAAAATCGCTTTAAAAAGGAAAAATCGATCAAACATTTTACGGACGCCATTTAGACGGGTTAAAACGCAAACGTGTCGTTTTTTCAAATATTCCGGAGTCGAAGAAGAGGGCGCTGGCGGGCAGAACCGCTCGTTTTTTATATTTAAGTTTTCGCGGCAACACCGCCGGCCCGATCGGTGAGATCGGTTCCTGTCGTTCAGTCCGGGGTTCGTATTTATCAGAATTTGATTTCGTCAAGGACCTCGGGGCAGTAAATTCTTTCCTCGGTGGGGCGGAGGGGGGGTTTTCTTTTTCTTTTCTGCCCCGCCGACCGTGCCGGAGTCTCTCCGGTTCTCTCACGGTGCTTTTTTATTCGCTTTTATGCCTCCTTATGACATTTATAGATCCCTTTTCACCCGTTTGGATTTATTGAATCGATGTTTTTCGGGGGATTTTTGATTTAGATCCTCGCACCCCCGCCAAGTCTATTGGAAAATATGTCGAATAAAAAACCGAATTGGGACCTTTTTTTCTCGGGAACGGTCGCTGATCCGAGCCGATAGGGAATTATATTTATGCGTTATTTTCTACGGGAAAAGAAAGAGGAACGAGCCGGTAAAAACAGGATTTTCTTTCGAACATGAGAAAGAGAAATCATAGATAATAATCATCAATTGAGTTTATAGAGAATAGAACAGAACGAGGAATTAAATACGTACCTTGGACAAAATAGTGCCTGAAATGAAGAAGGATGATATCATTAAAGTCATGGGTAAGAAAAAATTGTGTGTGTTTACATAATTTTTTTTTACTGTTTTTATGCATTAGGAAACGAAATATAGACTGTTGTAAATAAAAAATCCTTGTTCTTAACCTGGGTTTTTTTTTGGTCCTTTTTAGTGAAATTAAAATAAGTTTCCGTTACTTGTGAAACATTTTATTTTTTGTGACGTTTCGGCCTTCAAGACCTTCTTCAGACATTTAATTTTAACCTCAAGCCAAAAATCAACGGTTCACTATATAGTTGTTTGGTAATTTACAGTTTTACAACATTCACAACAGACATATCGAATATGTAAATCGACAAGCCACATTGATAAGACGACGAACCAAAGCAATTGATTGTTTGACATTTCTAATATGATCATTTTCCCTGAAACAAAAAACACGCTAAAAACGGGGCTTTGAGAAAAATTACTTTGGGATGTTTCGTCGGGTCGCGCCACTGGCAGTCCGGGAGGGCCTCTGGTCAACATCGAGCGCGTCATACGGGTACTCGTCAATAAAAAATCAATTAGTAAATGAGTGGAGAAAACCTATCGGGTCCGATGATCGACAATTAACGGAATTGGTATTGATGACTTTTCAATTGGGTTATGTTCTAGGGATTTGCGAGACGGACAGGGTGCTTTCTCGCCCTAGGGAATCGGGGCTGACGGGAGACAGACGGTTGATTGATTGCGATCGTTCGTTTTTAATCGCAGACAAACGATTAGTTTTTTCAGAGAAATTTAAAGTTTGTCACTTTGTTTATCGACAAGTGCGAGAGTTAAAGCTAGGTCATGCAGACTTATAAAAAACTGTGATTGATTGATCAAAAACAAAATGCAAATGACATTACGGGCAAAGAAAATGTTATATTAGTTTTTCGGAAGAAGTGTCTAATAATTTGTTATGACATCCCAAACTATAACGCCCATAATAAGCGTATAAATTGAAGTTTGCACCGTTTCTGCAATTAAAAGCGCGACTAGTCATTGAAAGCGATCGCATTGCGCTGCAAATTTTTGTTCTCCACACTATGCCAGACGTTTAATGGCATTACCAACCGAGGACGCGAAGACTGTTGCCCATAAGGTCTATTTTTTCAGCCCCTTTACGTAATACGAAAAACAATTTTCAAAAATATATGTAAGTTAAATCTGCGACATCCAACACTGACTTAATTTTTACTCAATTTCAAATATTTCACATAAAATACTTTTATACTGGTCAAAAAATTTATCACGCATTACCTCTAAAACTAAACTAAAACTAAGTTAAAATCATTAAAAAAAACTTAACTAAGTGGCTTATTGATGCTAAATTGTTAGTTAAGTTTCTAAGTGGATATTTAGTAAAAGTCAAATTCACAGATTCATTAATGTATTGTATGTTTTTTTTTTCATATTATATGGTAGATGGGAATCAGTTAAATTAATCTGTGTCATGTTCAAGGGTGGCTGTCAAGTTTGTAACTTAGTGTACCTTGAATATAAGTGTTTTTTGTATTAATATCTATTTAATGTTTACATTACAATAAGTCGTTAAATTGTATATTTTCATTGATTTAAATAAATATAATAATAATTATTATTATTAATATAAAATTACACAAGGCGAAGTTAAAGCCTAGCGTAACCTAACCTATTTTTCTAATCTAACCCAACCTAATGGCAACCTTATAAGGCATGTAAGATTGCGCTGGTTGTACTAAAACCAGTGTCTTACCACATCTACGAATACGAACTACACGCCAGTCTGCGCAACATCGCATCGCTATTGCTGCATTCCAACCAATTGTGTTTCCAAGTTCCCCTTAGCCTCTCGTAGGTCTATCCTCCTACCCTGGGGACAATCTTCATACAGGAGGAAATCTATTGTAAGTTTATTAATATCTTACCTATTATTAAAAAGGAACACAGAACGCAATTTCTGCCAAGAAGAGGAGGAAACAGTCAAAGACTTGGTATGCCAACTTGAATGCCTATCGAGAGTGGGAGAGCTCTATAACTATGACGCGTCACAATAGGTCTGTGGGTCGCAGTGGCGGACAGGGCAATGGCAAACTCTCGTAATTGTAATCTTGAATCTTATTAGTGACGCTTTGCAATTTTCAAAGCGGTTTGGCAGGGTCTACCAGAATGCAAACTCCTCGATAAAAAAAGACATCAAGACTAGAACAGGAAAACAAACAGAATTGCTGCGACGGTGGTGCGAGGGTGTGGCGAACACACGGAACAGGTGTTTTCGTGAAAGAAAAAAAAATACGATGCGGTGTTTGCACTTTTTATTTATATTTATTGGTTGAGAACGGTGCAGATAGGCAGGTTCTTGTTGTCTTAGGTCCCGACCTGTGTGAGGAATAATATCGGTCGATTTTACGATCAGTTTCCGTACATCGTGCGAAAGGCAAACAACACACAACAACCGACAACACCCCCTGTCGGGTGTCGGCTCTGTATTTTTTTTTCTTTCTATTCTGACGAGCGTGTGCCGCGGAAAAGTCGAAACCGAAAATAGCCAAGCGAAACGGATTAAAAGCCAGACCTCGATGGTATCTTTTTTCTCTAAACCGTGGGTAAAACCGTGTCCAAGTATATCCTTTCGTGGGACACCAATAGCGTTTTCAGTTTCGCACTTTTTGTTTGTATCTATTACACGCAATAAACCATATGTTCACTCAGAATGGGGAACAATGTACAATTCTCGAAATTTAATGCAGGTGTTGTTTTGCTTAAGCAACTCCAAATATAAATCAACTCTATACGATGGATTATCTAATAAAAATTGCTTCATTAACCTTTTTCCACAGAGTTTTCCTTACAATAGCAATAGCTGTCAATAGCTGACATGACATGTCCTAGGTATCGCAGTTTGCGTTTTTTTTTTATTGTAATAATAACTTCTTTCTCTTTTCTTATGGTTCTCATGATTTCCTTGTTTGTCAAAAATATGTGATTATTTTAATATCTCTGGTGTCCAAATTCTTTTCTTTAAGAGTTCTTAGCAGTTGTTCGTCTCGAACCTTGTCGAAAGCTTTGTTTGTGTGCAGACATAGAGTTCTTGATTCATATCCATGCATCCATGTCTTAACAAAAACAATCTGTTAAAGTGAGTTTTTTTGTTGCATAAAAGCAGGTTGTTAGAAGAAAACCGTTTCTTTGCAGCACTCGTGGTCACTTCAACTTTGTTATGGATGACCAATAGAGGCTAGAGAACCGACTCTTGCCGATGCTAGTTAATTTTGAACAGCTTGTTATTGAATTTTTCGATTATCTTAAATATCAGGGACTCTTCGCCTAGGACTGCGATATCCGTCAATAGATTGGCCCCAGTCATCGTCTCTATTATTACAAGTAAAGTTGGGTAATTAGTGTGAGGAATTGTTTTCGTTCGCCGAGGTAGACCTCGTCGTCGACGTCGATCCTCTCGTTAGGCCCGCGGTTATTGGTTTTAATTTTGTGGAGAGATGCGCGGTTCGAGTGAGTACGGGGATAAGCCGCCGCTGGGGGGACCCTCCCAGACCGTATATACGAAGAAAGTAAACCGCGCCCTTGTATCGGAGGTAATTCGTCTATTTTCGATGATTAAAATGCCCGTATAACGAGGTTTTGATAAACTAAAAAGGAACTTGCGTCGAGGCAGATCGGAAAATTTTGCCCGTGGCTGCTTGTAATTGGATGGTTTTGTCGTAAGCTGATGCTTATACGGGGGCGCGGAGGACAGGGTTTGAGTGGGGCCCTCTCGACCCCCCTAGCGATCTATTCGGTATATACAGAATCGTTTCGTTAACTCAAGCGAGGTTATTCGACGAAATGTAATTATTTATATATTAATTAACGTAATTAAAATCGGTCAAATTCTATTATGCCACAAAATTGAATAAAAAATATTATTCCGATATTACCATCAACTTTTTTAGTACTTTTACATTAGTAAAATATAAAAGAAGAACTCCCTAACCTCATCTTGAAAAAAATTTATAAAACTCTTCTTTGTTTCTTTCATATTCAGGCCGGGAAATTTTGGCGTTGCTCTCCCCTAATATATTCCCTTGGTGCCGCTCTTGCCTTCCACAGTTACTCTGAACGCCTTAACTCTACGCTTCTGATTAATTCCGCCAGTGTCCCGCGACGCCTACCCTGCGGAACACCGAGAAGAAGAAGAAGAAACAAACGAACCGGTTCCCACGCCATCAATAAACCATCATCATCATCATCGGCGGGTTTTAGGCAAAAATTAATACAAAATCATCATCAGGCATAACGACACGAGCATCCTTCTGGCGGGTTCCTCCCCAATATCAATCAGCGCTGGTCATCAGCAGGAACGATCGCTCCGAGGTCCGCGCGCGAGACCAGTGGCGTCGTCGACGACGGAAAACAGTTTCGACATGAAAAAAATCCCGGTTTCCTGGATGAAGTTCGAGACGACGTCGGCCACCGAAATGAAAATGACGACGCGAGCCCCGGGCGTTTTTAATTTTCAGATTTTTCCACCGTTTAATACCTATGCCGCCACCGGGACTTTAGGACAGGACCGTACCGGGATTGGGTTAAACGCGAAGGTCGAAAACGTGAGGCCCACGGCCGCGACGATTCCTAAGACGACCCTGGCTCTTGATATCGTATAATATCGCCCGGGGCCGATAAAGCAGAGCCCCGTATTACCGACGACGCGGAGCGGTAAGAAAAAGACACCTCTTACGCTAATTGCAAGTCTGGCTCTTTTGTGTAGGTATCAACGGGGCGAAAAAAGGAAGCCGATTTTTCAATATTGCCATTTCACTCGAGGTGTTCATTTTACCGCCCACCCCCGGCAGCCTCCCTCTTCACCCAACTCGCGTTACGTAGACGGCCGTGTGCATAGTAACATGGGCGCTAATTGCGATGCTTCTAGGAAAAGAGTGTTCCGCAAGGTACGGTGCGGGGACGCGTGACAAAGAACTGCCGTGGTTCGGTGTTATTTCTACAGCACAAGATCAACCTACTTATATTTTTATTATATTAAACAGTTTTTAGTATTTATATCGAAACGCCTTATATCCACCTAATTCCGGTCCATCTTCGATGCTACAAACCAAGAACACTTCGACTAAGCATATTTGTCCTGAAAATCGCCCAAACTGTCTAATTATCTCAACCGATTGCGGCACTAGTCAATCGGTCATCATCTAAGCCAAAAGTCGCATTTATTTCGAAACACCTTATATCCACCTTAATCCCGCCCATCTTCGGTGGTACAAACTCACCATATTTCTCCTGAAAATAACCCAAAAATGTCTAATTATCTCAACCGATTGCGGCACTAGTCAATCGGTCATCATCTGCGCCAAAAGTCTGACGTAGTAGAACCTGCCATGGTCGGACAAAGACAAACTGGAACATTTCCTTCGAGAAAATCGGTATAGCACCACCATAACCCGACTATCTTTCCGTTATCTTCTATTTGTCTTTCCCGTAGCGCAAACAGCCACGAAACCGGAGGAATTAACCGTTTCCGAGAAACAAGACGGGGCCCCCCTTTAAAAACCGAAACCCGTACGTTGCTCGCGTACGCGTTTCAAAACTCCGGGCGATAATCTTAATCAGTTAATTTTATTTAAATTGTGTGAACGAGCGAATGAACAAATAAAATGGGTCTTATTTTACGTGTAAATACCTGCGCCGCGAGCGGTACCCGGGCGATATATTTCCACCGAACGTATTCGTACCGGTGGTACTGTTAGGCGTATAATTTATCGCGAAATAAAAATACAAAAAAACATGGCCGATTGTTGTTCTTATCTGCTTAGGCGCTCGCGGAACCGTGACCTTTTTTCCTCCTATTTGTTAATTAATTGATATTCCGTCGACCGAACTTAACGTAAGCCACTGGAACGTTTATCGCTGCGTTATTTAGGGGGGTGGGGGGGTGCCTACCACTTTGGGCTGGGACAACTTTTAATTTATTTTGACCCCTTCAGTCAATTATCTACTGGCTGTTGTAAAAACGTCCTAGTTTTCTGTATAAACGTATCTTCCTTTTCGAGATACGGGGTGTTGAAATTCTAAGAAAACTGTTTTGTATCATAATTTGCAAACCAGTCCAGGTATTTTATTGGCATTTTGTACAATGCTTTCAATCAGCAAAATAAAAAAAAATCTACTTCCTTCTCTATAATAACTAATTATGCACCGATCGTTTCGTTTCTCACAGATCCGAGCCAATTCCAGATTTGAAACTTTATATCTTTAATATTTCTTTTTTCATAATCATAAGCATCCCTTCCTGTCATTAGAGATACCTCGGGAGAGGACTTCATTTCAAATGAATTTGCTTCATATTTAGCTAGTGTCTTTGCTAATGAACCAGCTAATCTACCCATAATTTCAGATTTATTAGAAGACATTCACTTTGACCCAGAGGACGTGAAGAAAACTCTTTCTGAGTTAAAAGGATATTCTGCTCCCGGACCTGATGGAATTTCCAGTAAAATCAGAAAGCGCATTTTACATTAATAAAAGATTTTACAAAGAAAATTTGATTCGTAATATATGAACTGTATCTCGGTTGATATTAGATTAAAAATAAAGTTAAGATAATTTTAGTCTATTTCAGAAAGATGTGGAGTAATAAAACTTCATTAGGTATGGAAGGGGACTACAGAGTGTCCCAAGTAATTGTTAAGCCACTTTCATTCTTTGCCATTGATTTCATTGCAAAATTCTTTCTTTTTTTGGGGTTTATGGGTTTTGACTGTTTTATAATCATCAACATTGGACATGGTAGGATACAGCACAGTGGCACCATGGTACATATTTCATGAAACGATGTTTGTGTAAATATGCTATATGCAAGAATTCCTTCTTTTCCGAATTAATTGTAAATTCACTATTTTTTTTTTTCACTTTTTTTTAATGCGCCTTAAAATGGTCAAATTTCTTGTCTTGTTGAAGTTTTGGTTAGTTTTCGTTAATCCCCGTCCCATTAGGATAAAATTTTAATTAGTGTTAGATTTGCAATAAGGACCAAAGACAAATTTCTTAAACAAAATTTACCTACGCCTATGGCGGACACCAAAATTGAACAGAATTAGACGGAATTCCCCATTTTATTACCCTGAAATCGACTATAGTTCATGAAACGGAGATGCCACGAGCAAAATTTTTATGGCTCACATAGATTTTACTACGCACCAACATGCAAGCAATTAATTGGTAAGTATACATATTTTACCAATACTTAATGGGGTAATATTCCTTAATTACGAAGTTGCAAGATGTTTTATTGATTTGGTTAGGGTTTCGTTGAGCTGTAATTTTATACTGGGTATAAAAAAGCGCGTTCTGCAGTCAGCCACACCCACTTGTCGGTTTAACGAAGCAAAATACATTGTGAGAATTTGGTAATTAACAATATTGCCCCAGTAAATAATAACCAACTATATTTAAGTTTTTTTGAGTTTTTCCATGGGAGAGAGTAATAAAATGTAAATTTGCAATAATCTGTTATTTTGTAAAGTTTAAATAAGCTGCAATGATAGTTTCCGATAAATTCGTATTTTAGTTTTTAACTCACCGAAAGGGGCCGCATTTATCTTCGTGCACAAGTCGGTATATTTTTGAATGTCCAACGGCCGTGGTTAACGAAAACATTTTAACTATTTTTGCGGATGTTTTGGCGGCGACGAGTGTTGAACAAACTGCGAATAACAATTTTCTCATTTTAAAAAAGCGCAGTTTTACTCTTACGTTTTTCAACAACAAATTCTGGAAAGCTTCCCACTTTTAAAGACAATTGATGGAAGGTAATTATAAATCAAATTTTAAACACACAGGCAGGTCAAGTACCTGTCACTCTCGGGAACCTTGACAATCATGGTAGGTATGGTCTGTTCATAGATATAAGAACGTGACCAATCGAATGGGATTTTCCAAGGGTTGTCATTAACATACAATACATAAAGTTACGGAATTTAAATACAGGTAAAATTGTGGTCCGTAATAGAAATTAAGTTTATACCTACCTGTGTTTAATATTCAATTCAATTCAATGTCCTCAAACTTATAGAAACCGAAGTTTTTAACATCCCTCCAGAAAGTTAGGCAAATTCTGTTAAACATATAGAAAAAGCAGAACAATCGTATATAATATAGAACAAATAATAATTAGAACAGGCGATGATAGTGATAGCGATATTGATATATTATGTGAATAATTTTAAGTAATTTAAGTAGGTAATAAAAATAATTGGTAAATTTATTTTAGATTTTAACATAAATACATACATAAATAAATAAATATTATTTAGTATCTTTCCTAACAAACCCCCAAATAATTAAATTCTAACCAAAGTACGGACCTGTTCGGCCACATTTCATTCTTACAGTTTACCCGGGTCTTTCCTTAATCCGTATCAGTTAGTCACTTTCTTATATCTATGGACAGACTTTACCGTACGTTCAATTTATCTTGATAACACTTTAATGGGCTGTAACTTTTTTGTTTTTAGAGATATTAAGGTAAACAAACAAACATAATATAAGTCACTTTTTTTTAATTGAACACCTTGTATATTATATATGTGTTTTTATAGAATATCTTATTCCGATTACAATTATGTAACACACTTTATATTTGAGTCCACTCGTTTTTGATAAATCGGTAAAAATAGGAAATTTTTGCATATAAAACAGTGCAACCGCAACTCGTCGTCAGTATATTAGACTTTACTCAGAGCGCCGAGTTGCTTCAAAACAGATATTTCTAAGGCTGGCAAAGAAATTTGCAGATAACGGTAACGTATTAAATGCTAAAAAGGTTTGCCGGAATCATAATGTTTTAAATAAAGAAAATTAGGCAAACGTATGGATTGGCCAGCCAACAGCCCGGACATAACCTTAATGGATTTTTCTTTTGGGGACACATACAAAATCACGTTTTCAGATTTCAGAGGCCAGAGAGGCCATCAGTCAGTTAAGAGACAATCCGGAAAAGTTACTAAATGCAAGACGTCATAGAATTAGAGGGTATGAAAAATGTGTTCAGGAAAATGGTGGTCAAAAATGGTGGTCATATGCAGCGGTATTTAGAATAGTTAAAGAATTTTTTATTTTAGTGTGTCTTGTCATTTTTAGGGGTTTTATTCTAATTTCATTTGTAAATAATTATTGTTGTTGCATTCAGTCACGGCACTCTTTGAATTTTTTTATAAATTTCCTATTTACGTGTTACGTCATTGTAATCGGAATAAGGTATTCTATTAAATACATATATAATATACAGGGTGTCCCATTTAAAAACATGATGTAGGCTTAGAAAAATTTCGCTACCAACCCTACATTTTGTTTTTTGTTTACCTTGATATCTATAAAAACAAAAAAGTTAAAACTAATTAAAATGTAGGTAAATTGCACGCGCGGTACGTCTATGGAATGCGCCCAAGACCACCCAGTTTTACAGTTCAATAAGCATTTATAACTCTGTCACATTAGCACAGAGCATAGTATTATTGCTACCTTGACATTTGTCCGGTTTAACTATACTTTTTTTTGTATTAACCAATTTTGTGAGTAAGGACTAGTATAATATACAAATAAATAAATAAATACAAGAATGGTGTGATAATAAAAGTCCGATCTGCATCGTTTGCTTGTCTGCTGCAATTTTGACCGCATTGCATCCACGACCGCTCGACGTTAGCTGATTCGCGCGCGCCTAATAGACAAATAATTGGCCGAAAACGCGACTTGGGCTTTTTGAAAAATCGACAGAGTCCACGAAAGGAAAATGACGTTTCTTCTCGGCCTCCCTGATTGATTGCGTAAGCCTGAGACCGACCGGCGAGATTATCAATAACGGCCGTGACGTCGGTTATCATTATAATCGAATTAGGGCTGTGGAATATTATTGATTGCCTATAGCCCTACCCACCAGAAGTTATCCGCCACGGCAGCGTCTAACTATTAAGGGGAACCGGCGGGCCGCGAAAGCCAAGGTGTGAACTTTAATGATTCGATAATTACGGTGGTGTGTGTGTGTGTGGATGTTTGTCTATACAGGGTGTTTTCTAATCACGCACGTAAAAAAAGGGGCGAATCCCGCACTGAACTGAACTTGATTCAGACCTATAGGCCAGTTGGAATTGCACGCGAGTGCCAAGTTTCCTTACAGACCCTTCCATGCTGGACGTAGATATCGAAGATGGAAAGACTTCTGAAAAAAAAATCAATACAAGCTATTCTCATGGTCACCATCGAAAGACCTCTGAAGAAGCTCTTGCTACGGAAACATTAGAAAGCAATCCAACCGATGGCCTCTATACCGAAATTTATCTCTTTAAAATATAAAGAAAACACACACTGGTCTGCAAAAATTTTTTTTTCTCTCCTTCTTGTTTTCATGGATGAATTCATCGTAGATTTTTAATTTAATGTTTATTTCATCAAGAAATAATATTATTAAAGTATAAATTATTATGAGGAAATAAAAAAATGTGGCGGCTTGAGTTTTACAGTAAACAATCCTAAAATATATTTACCTGAAATATTTTTATTTTCAGCCTCCTCATTAATTGGTGGAACTGGAGGTGGAGTGTCCGTATCACGAGGAATTATTTTGTTGCAATTATTGAAAAAAAAAACTGTAATTGTGTTTACATAAGTTTAATTAAGGTTAATTTGAAATAAGATTTTTTTTCTTCGCGGCAGAAATCCCGACAGTCCGGTGCCACATTTCGAACGGTTTTCGAAATTAAAAAAAAAATTACACCCCCGGCAGGCGGGAGCGTCCGAAAAAAAAAGCGCCCGACGCGAATTCCTAGTTTACATACAAAAATATTCAGTTCCACGAGAGTCGGTTTTTAATTATTCTATTTTGCGTTTTCTATATCCTATTAAAATGCGAAAACGAATCTCCCGGCGAACGAACGGCGAAAAACTAAAAAACCGAAATGGAAAAACTCGAATCTTAATTAAACAAACATTATTAAAACGTCGAGAGCGGAAAAAAAAAGTCCGCGCGGACTTTTTCTTGGCCGGGCGGCGGCGCGCTGGCGAAACGCCGCCCCCCGCAATTCCGCCCCATTGAAAAGCTGAAAACGCACTATTAAAAGGCTATTAACGAACAAAATCCGCAACAAATTAAATATTATCGCGAGCGACGGTCGTAGTAGCGTGCACAATTTCGCGGTGCGGCAGGCACACGTTCGTGTAACCGTCAGTGTTGCCAGACTACCGTAAATATAAACTGAAATTGTAAAGTTCGGTACCACAACACAAGAAATGTTGCCATATTTAATAACAAGAAAGAGCAAGAAAAAGTTAATTCAATACATTAATTTCTAACCACAATACAAAAACTGTGCCTTTTTTTACTCATTTCACATAAAAACTGTAAGTATTTTAGACGCTTTCTCTAAAATATGTAATAAGTGATAAATTCTTTAATTGATGGAGTTTTGTGCAACTCTGTATGTTTTTTTTCCATTGGTAATACAGTCCGAAATGTACATGTAATTGTAATGTAAATTTTTGAAAAGGCATTAAGATACAATGAAGTTTAAAGAAACGAAGGAACAATTTTGTGTAAGAAAATGTCCGCAAATTTTCCCATCCTTTACGAAATAAATCAGCAAGATATTATTTTAGATTTTTATTTTTGTATATTTTTTGCCATTGCCTTTTCATACTTCTTTACTTTATCGTGTAGACTTGTTACCTCTAAACACAACTAGAATGAAACTAGAGAAACTTATGGGTTATGGGTACCATAACGGTGACATTGAGTCTCAAGCTTGAAATAAAGAACAAGAAATCTTTTCGTACAAAATAGAAGAATATATCTCACCTCTATTTTTATATTTGAGAAACAACACTCGTGCGGTCCAGAGATGTCAGAGGAGAAGTGGGTAACTGAAGCCAAAAATAAACAAAAAAAAAGAAACCATGCTTTCTTTTTGAAAATATTTATAATTCGTTTGTTTATAAAAATCAGCGCCACATGGGTAATGTAAAAGAGTGTATTCAAAGTTCTTGACATCTCAAATTTAGATTTTTAAAAGATTTTTTTTTCAAAAATCGCCCGGTATAATAACAGAACGATTGGTTTCGAACGTTTACTAATATTTATTTTAAAAATTGATATCGTCATAATATTGGCCGAAATCTTGTGAGAAGAATATTTCGTCAAACGTCCGGAAAACAGTGTCGGTAGCGGCAACGCCGCCGTTTCGTCGAACGTTGATAATTATTATTCCACGCGTGGAAATCGCAACATTGTGCCCGGATATATCGCCTCCCGACAGACTCTATTACTCTCTATTTCGTCTCTATCAGGCAATTGCTATTCGGCCACACGTGTAAACAATCGAACGTGGAGGAAATTGTCTCTATCGATGCGAAAGCTCGATCCAATTATTACGATGCACGCGGCGCGCGCGTCAGTTTGCGGAAATCCGCGCGCGCGCGCCTCTGCGTTTTTTTTTTTTCGCCAAAGTGATATATTTTAGCACCATTGTTTTCCCAGGGCCGTTTAATTGGGAGTTACGGCGTGTAAGCTACGATTTCTTCGAGATCAACCGACCCAGATAACACACACACATACACACTCACCGGCTTACGGTATTATTTTTATAAATAGCTTCGGCGTTTATAGGTTTAGGTTGGCGTGTGAAAAACGCGTGTTTTTTCGGTGTTTTCATTTATCGTCGGCGTGATCGTATTCCACTTTACCGTTTAGCTCTAAATTGAATTTAAAAAACTGTTTCTACGCTCATCAATTTCGCACAATTCTTTGGAGTCAATGAATTGAGCTCCACGCGTACTCCCTGATACTTCATACTCCAAACGTTTTTTCTTCTGAATAGACGTTAATAATGGTTTTTCCTTTGAGTTTAACAAAAGTAGATCATAGAATATTAATAATTTTTATAATGAAACAGGAACAATTGTAAACTTACCTTATAAAAACTCAAGCACTTTCTGTGCCATCCTCCTCCGTATATTATTTTCTAATTGCGTTATTTTGTTATTTTCCGGTGTTTTCTTCACGGGCCACGTTGTTTGTTTCTTTCGAGATCGAAGTGCACTCGGGTGCATATCAAAACTGGTTTCCTCGCGCGCGAGTAATGTTTTTATAATTACGGGCCGCTCCGATCATCACTCAGACCGCCCACAAAAATCAAAGCTCCGCGTTGTTGGGCTGATGGTGCCTTCCGGGGAAACGCGGGTTAATAATCGACATAATGTTGAGAAATGGATGGACTCGTCTGGGCTCTTGGAAAACACATCGACTCTGTTACCTTCGCAGCTTTTGTGTGCAACCGTACGAATTTTTCACCAACAGGTTATGATCCTGCATTCAATATAAATATTTTCCTTCTCTACAGCGTCTACCGATACTAGACGAGTTGATGCGATCAACTCTGGTTACTCCAGACTGACCGTCGTATTAAGATTAACGTAAAGTTACATGTTCTTCACAACAACTCAAAAAGGAGAATGAAAGGATTCTGTACACTCAAAATGCCTCACCGACTGTAATGAATACTTGAAGTGTAACGAATGGGATCGTGTATTGTACGGCATGAGGGCGTTCCTGGAAAACTGTTTTAATGTCTCTTATTTTGTGTACTCAGTGATTATATTTGCCTGCAATATAAAAACTTGTCAATATAATTGCGCCAGTGAATTGTTGTTGCTGTTGTTCAATTCGTCTGAATGGTTAATATTCTATAATTTACATGGCAAAATGAATTCGATTGAAAAGACATTGGAAAAGGGTTTCTATCTGTGTCGCAACATGCACTCACGCCAAATGGAAACGGCAGCAAACAGACAGGCAAAACCAAAAAAGAAATAATAGTAGCAATTACTGTTATCTGGTCCGACAATTACGTGAATCGTGTGTGCCTAATGAGTCGCATAAAAAGTGTGTGCGTGTAATATGTGGGAAACTGTATCCGTAGGCGATATTTTGTGTCCCATTTGAATGGGCTCGTATTCGGACGTGTCTACACAACCTAACCAGTCGACGACTGTGTGAGAAAAAACGCGGATCTGAAATATTTAACCGTAACTTTCAAAAAATACTAATAATAAAATAAATAAAACGGTTCTCACGGTCATAGCAAACGTTCGTGTCATCGAAAGGACAATGGCACGAAAGCTATCTATTTTGTTTGTGACTTTGCGCTGAATACGGTCTATAACGGAAATGCGAAACGTCGCGAGAGTTAACCAAAACGCGAATGAAATTTGCCTGATTTTATGATTAAAATAACATATCGCTCAGAGAAACACAGTAAAGTTTGATGCTAATCTGTGTGGGGTTATAAAATGTGAGATTACCAAATGTAAGGATCGTCCATAGGCCCGGGTAGAAAACTAACTCATAAAACCATATAAATTGGGGAATATTAGAGGTAGTTAATTTTGGTGTGATTTTAATATACAGTGTGTCCAAGATAAGGATGCACAGCATGGGGATCTCGGAAACTATAAGAGATACAGTGTCGGTTAAATTAGACAAAAGTTGCGCATTTTGATACCGAACAAGATCCCGTTTTACAAATTTGAAAATTCCAAGCCGTTCCGGAAATATCCGAGAAAAACCGAAATATTGCGATTTCGTTTTTATTATTTTTTAAAGCTATTTGAAAAGATATGAAAAAACGGAAAACACTTTTCCATTGGCACTTTTTAATCTCTCCAAATTGACGTTAACAAATTTTCATTACAGCGTTTCGATTCCATGGAACCACCATCAACTTTGATTTTTCTTATGGGACGGAAAAAAAGTACACACAGTATTAGGTTGTGCTTTTCATTGCGAATTCAACGATGTACGATACAATACGGTTACTTATGCTTTTATCCAGAAAAATGGATTTTTAATACATTTCAGCATTTAAATGGAGTAGGCCATGACAAAATGACATCCAGTCAATTTCAATGACACATTAATGTTATTTGTCTTTGTTATCAGTCGATCATAAGTTTATTCCTTTAGTTATTGTTTTTGTATTTTTATTGTTGTTGTCTTTTTCTAATTTATTTTGTTCTACAATGGAGGGAGGTAATTTTACAAACGAAGAAAAATGTGATATGCTGTCTTGCTACATCTGATGCCAAAGAAATTGTGTGGAAGCCGAGCGTATGTATTCTAACAAATACCCAGAGCGGAGACAACCTGACAAGAGTATTTTTC
This sequence comes from Cylas formicarius, assembly GCF_029955315.1. Classification (NCBI taxonomy): domain Eukaryota; kingdom Metazoa; phylum Arthropoda; class Insecta; order Coleoptera; family Brentidae; genus Cylas; species Cylas formicarius. The sequence goes on along the minus strand of NW_026844361.1, from coordinate 23,953,068 downwards.
GGCGTTTGTTATTTAATCTGAAAGAATATGGATCATTTAAGAAGCCTGCATTATCCCGACAAAAACCTTCCATTGAAGAAAACCAATACATTGTTCTACAATCTGTTATCGAAAATCCACAAACTTCTACCAGAGAAATTGAAGACCAGAATGGGGTAGCTAAATCTACAGCTCAGTTTATTTTAAGGAAAAATGAATTTAAGCCTTACAAATTCAGAATATGTCAAGGATTAAAACCGGGTGACGACGAACGACGTAGACATTTTTGTGAGTGGTATACCAGGATGTGTGATGAGAGTTTTAATTTTCCATATAAAGTGATTTGGTCTGATGAAAGTATGGTGACCAATAACGGTATTTATAACAGGCGCAATACACACTATTGGTCGCAACAAAATCCACGTGTTAATAGACTATCCAGACATCAAGTTCGCTTTGGGTTTAATATTTGGTGTGGGATTTTTGGTAGCAAGATTATAGGCCCTATTTTCTATAATAATTCCTTAACTTCCGAGCGGTACCTTGACATCTTGAGGCACGATTTAGAAGATGCCTTAGATGATTTACCGCTAGGCGCTGTGCAAGGCTGCTGGTTCCAACAAGATGGTGCCCCAGCCCATAACTCCCGAGAAGTTCGCCAATATTTAACTGAACGGTTTGATGGAAAATACATTGGGACTTACAGTGAAACACCTTGGCCTCCAAGGTCCCCGGACTTAACTCCCTTGGACTTTTTCTTATGGGGCTACATAAAAAATGAGGTATTCAAAGAATGTTTTGACAACGAGGAACAATTACGTCAATCAGTACGAGCAGCGTTTAATAAAATTACTCCTGAAATGTTAAGTCGTGTTTTGGAGTCTACCGTGAGACTGGCGTACTTATGCCTAGAAAATGGAGGTCATTTATTCGAACATTTGTTATAGAATTTGTTTTTCATTAACTTGTTGGATTTAGTTGTTATGTTAAATGAACAGTTAGAGTTAGTAAATAAATAAACACATTAACTCGAACTTGTCAACCATTTTCTTTTGCCTTTCATCGTTCGGATCTCATGGCCTACTACAATAAAATACTAGAAATGTATTAAAAAGCCATTTTTCTGGATAAAAACATAAGTAACCGTATTGTATCGTACATCGTTGAATTCGCAATGAAAAGCACAACCTAATACTGTGTGTACTTTTTTTCCGTCCCATCAGAAAAATCAAAGTTGATGGTGGTTCCATGGAATCGAAACGCTGTAATGAAAATTTGTTAACGTCAATTTGGAGAGATTAAAAAGTGCCAATGGAAAAGTGTTTTCCGTTTTTTCATATCTTTTCAAATAGCTTTAAAAAATAATAAAAACGAAATCGCAATATTTCGGTTTTTCTCGGATATTTCCGGAACGGCTTGGAATTTTCAAATTTGTAAAACGGGATCTTGTTCGGTATCAAAATGCGCAACTTTTGTCTAATTTAACCGACACTGTATCTCTTATAGTTTCCGAGATCCCCATGCTGTGCATCCTTATCTTGGACACACTGTATAGGGTAAACAGTAATAAAGATATTAGTAAAATCAGGAGAATATGTAGTAGTGGTTAGTAATTAAGGTTAGCTATCATTGACCACGCGAAATTGACGAAAAATCAACTTGGTCCTGGAGGCAAAGCATTATCGACTGGCTTGCCAGCAAAGTCATTTGATTTGAAGAAAATGTATGTAATAACTATTACATTATAATTAACTTAAATATATATATAAAATAATGGAACAAAAAAATTTGCATTAAATTTTGTGCAAAATAATGAATACAGTGTTGGAGAACACTTGAAATGTTGACAACAGCAAAATAAATTTATAAGTGCTACAAGATGGCCGAGAAGACGCGGATGACGAACCCCGCTCTGGACGGCCCAGCACGTCAACAACAGATGAGAGCGTTGAAAAAGTGAAACAAATGGCGTTGAAAAATAGCCGAATTACTATTAGAGATGTGGCTGAAGATGTCGGCATCTCTATTGACTTGTTCCGAAACCGCTTAATTTTGAACAAAAGGACCGTCGACGTAACTGGTGACCAATCATGGGTATATGGTTATTACGTCGAACCTAAAGCCCAGTCGTCCCAATGGAAGAACCCAGAATCGCCAAGACCGAAAAACGCACCTTAAGTTTGATCAAATGTTAACGTTGTGCTTACTGTTTTCTTTGATTATCATGGCGTAGTACATCAAAAGTTCTCACTGCAAGGTCGTACGGTCAATAAATAGTATTACCTTGAAGTTATGCCCCGTTTGCGAGAAGCAATATGAAAAAAACGTCCGTGGGAAAACAATTCATGGATTTTGCATCCCGATAATGCACCTGCTCACCTTGCTTACGTCTAACTTTTTGACCATAAACAAAACCACTGCGACCATATTCACAAGATATGGCCCCATGCTACTTTTTCCTGTTCCCAAACTCAAGAAACCCACGAAAGGAAGAAGGTTTGGAACGATTGAGGAGAAAATCGCTGGAAGAACTCAAGGCTATGCCAGAAGTGCTTCAAGGATTCGAAAAAACGTTTGCACAAGTGGGGGGATTACTTTGAAGGGGACAACAATAACTTGAATGATGAATAAATAAATACTTTTTCGCTTCGCTTCGCTTCACTTTCGCTTTTACACTTCGTTTTATCCCGTGTTATCAAAAAAGGAGATAAAATGTAGGATTTTGATAACGTGGTTCTCATATTTTGACACCCATCTACAGTCGTTATTATGAGCTATACCAAAAAATGAAAAATGTAACACTTATTTTATTTAATGAATTAAATAAATTGCTTTAATTTATTTTTACATCCCATACGAATTTATGGTATTTCGGGTCATCATTTCTGAACGGATATCAATGGGTAACCTAAAACCGAGTTGTCTTGCCTGCATTTGATAAAATGCAGGCAAACGATCTACAAATGAATAATAAACATAGGTCAGTATTGTGTATTGGGGTTTTTAGTGTCGCACGAGACTATTTGGATAGACAGCACTCCTACACCAGACTGAAGAATAAAAATAATTATGTTTGTCTGTTTGAAGTAGACCTATCATTAAATGACCAGTACACTTCGACATCAATTTTCGATAAAAAAAAATAATCGAGTACGTTGCAGATAGGGTCTATCTCTCTTTGTGCGAAAGAGAATGCTTAGATCAATTAGAGGTTAGGTCGGTTCGAATACAAAGGCGCCGCCGTGCGCTCAGAACAAAGGCGTCCGTCCGGCAGTTTAAAAAGCTACATCGACGGAAAGCCCTTTGCGATAATATTTTCCATCGTCGTTCGTTTTGCGTCAAAGGGCTCTTTATTATTCGCCAGATATATCCCGAAATGCCCGGCCGTCGTCCCGACTAATATAGTTATAAATTTGCACCCGCAGGTAAGAAACCGCCGAAAAATTATTTAATGGCATCTGGGAGATATTTTACCCGCACCGTTACCGGAGACGTACCGTTACGAAATACCCACGAAACCTAATAACTAATATATCTCGGGAGAGATGGGTATCTGGGCAGCGAAACCCTAGCGACAAGAAGAAAGACTGCTAGAGTGGCATAAATCAATACACAAACACCAGAATCCAATAGCGACAACGAGATACGTCCAATAAATTCAAAAACGGAGTTATCTGCATCAGTAATCTCCACTTTTCTACGAGGTCCGATTGTTAAGTGTTCGCTATTCGCCCATCTGCCGCATCACACTCGGGTTACTCCCGTTTCATCCTTATTCCTTTCGTTTCCATAACCTAAGTTTCAAAAACAGCTTCAAGGGATTTATTTAGCGCCCATCACATCACATCATCACACTTTCTTGAACATCTGGTCCACTACAACGTTCATACACATATAGCTCTTAAGATAGTCTATTATCTTAAATGTAGGCAAGAGCTCTAAATAAGGAGGTGCACAGGAATAAACGTAACCCATTTACGATGTGCATTAATCTCGCTCACAACAAGAAAGATAAATAACGAATTTCCACTACTAGGTTATACTGATTGTACTTCGAAATACGTAAACTGTGCTGATTGTTGAGGTGTTGGCTGGTCTAGTAATTATAGGAAACTATTGATGTCAAAATTTGTACAGTGCTTTTATAAGTTTTATCCATTTCCATTTCGTCGACTAGCGGAGATTTCGCCACCGTATTTTCATCGGTCAGTTCTTTTGTGACGACCCGCGTATGGGTCACGATAATAACGACCACGACGACAAGAAAATATTCGAAAAGGGACCTTATCTCGAATTGTAATCGGCCACGGATATCTATCGGAACACCTGTAAAAGAATTTTGTAGTAGTTTGTCCGGTTGATTTACGCAAACGGTCGGAAAATTTAAAGCCGATGACGATTCTCGGAAAGGTTATATTATTCGGGTGAAGAATTTATATAGCTATGCACGTCGGGAATATTGATGAGTCGAGGACGCGTTTGCCTTTTGGACGGCAAATGTTTGTATTGGTTTCTTGTGTTCTTCTCTTACGTTGCTATTGGAGAACAAAGGCGGCTGCGTCGATGTCATCTGAGAGCGGTCGAGATTTGACTCTCTCTTTACAGTTTTAGAGTACTCTTAATGCACTATCCTTAGACATTTCACAAATTTATAAAATATGAGGCGATAGAAAACGATCCCTATCCTCATCATTTTCTTCTACAGCTTGCTCTTCAATTTTGGGAAAAGTTGTACAACCGATAAGCGTGGTTAATCAACAAAGTGCCCACAACAGACAGAGTGTTGGGATCGTGTAACCCAGAGCCATAACGAATTTAAAGAAATCATATATTATGGAACAAACATTGTATAACATTGTATAACAACAAATTCAAATCAAGACAAATTTAAAATACTTTTGGTTGATTATCTTTTTGGCTAAGACCATCCCTTCTATCCTCGACGGATATGAATCACTTGGGAGTACTGAAATTGTTTTTTGGCGAGAAAAGTTGATGAGCAAGTCGAACATGTGTTTGCCTTTTGAACGAGAAAGGCGCTGCAAGTGCAAGTGCAAGCGACAAGAGCGACTTTAGGAGTAAAAGTATCAAATATTACGTATATTGTTATAGGAATTGTTCGCAGCGTCATGGCACCACCTCGTTATTCAACCCCCTCCCACAAGAAGCGCAACATATAAATTATTAAGGTGGTCCTTTTGGTCGCAGATCTAAAACAACTGACACCCCAAACTCACAACAAATAAAACAAAGGTTTCCATAATTTTTATATAACTTTTTTTGACCGTTTAACGAATAAGATATAAATCATTCAAAATTGATTATTGATTTTTAAGCCGATCTTTCCGATTAAAATGAGATTTCAAGGTTATTTCTCAGCTCATATTGATCCGAGAAAGTTAAAATTTTGATGAAAGATACGCATCAATGAGGTCCATCCGCGGATACTATAATGTCCCCCCCAACCCCCCATTTTCAATTAATATTTTCAATTTATTATTTTCATATTTATCGTGTTTTTTTTTCTTCAAAAATTTTTGATTTTTAATTTTTTTAAATATCTACGTTTCTCTGAGAAGATTGAAATCTTTATCGAAGTTGGAGGTCAATGCCTCCAGCCCCCCCTATCAGTAGTTAATATTCTCAATTTATAATTTTCATGGATATCATAATACTCCTCAAAAATTCCCATTTTCATTTTTCTTTAAAGTCCTCCCCAGCTCCCACCATTTAATTATAAATAATAATTAATACAATTTTTTAAAAAATTGCAGACCCCTACAAAAACCGTTTCCGACAAAAAACTATACAACTTGTGTAAGATCTTTTGGTTAGTATATAAAGTATAAATTTCAAATTATTCAAATTATAAATAACGCAAATATAAAATATTTTATCAAACTGTCCGTTTTTTTTGTCAATATTTTGTCCCCCATAAGGACTAATGAACTTATAATTAAACAATTGACTATTTTTTTTAAGTACCCCCCTCCCCCGAACCCCTACCTTCGTGCCAAATTTCAGCTGCTCAACCGAATCGTTGTTTGTTGATCGTATGGTTGCCAGTGGCGGACGCGGCAGAATGTTTCAAAAAATCACACGCAGCCGGCGAAACCGTCGCGTCTGTTTTTTTCCTTTTTCCGCATATTCGTTATTTCGAGAGTCTCGGACTTGGCAATAAATAAATGAATCCGATATCCACATAAAGAAATGTTCGACCCATAATTCACCACGATTCCGAACCGGCACCGCAGTCACAAGAACCTCTGTGGGTGTTAAGAGCTGCTTTTACTCATCAGCAACGTTTTCATAACAGTAAAAATAAGATGGAGCCTCTCAATGTACGGGGAACATACTTTTCATAGTTCCACTTCTTCCGAATTTGTCCTGGCCGGATATTCGACTCCATCTTGCTGACGTTTCGTCAGACATGCCGTCTCAAAGCGCTGTCTAAAACAGTTTTAAAGCATTCGGAAGTTTCTTCGTAAAAAGTAGTAATTATACATGATATTTAAATGTAAATGGGAATCTTGTGAATAGGACTGACCAATTATGCAGTATTTGACTACACTTCTTGGAACGTATCATCTGCAAACGGACAGTGACATTTGGAAGGATCAGGTGTATGACGCTGAACTTAACATACCCTGAGTGTTATGGTGTAGCATGAAAAGCCTTTTGGAGATTTATATCGTACAAATAATCAGTTGTAATGGAAAGAGACCTATGGAAGCAGATCGTTTTTGCTGCGAAAACTCACATAATTTCGTAACCCTACTAGAAAAAGGAGAACAAGAAGGAGACCATATCTTTAATTAATGTCCATCGACCGCATAGAATTGTGATTGTTTTGAATTTGGTGACCTGGTTCAATTGTTATTTGATTTCCCTTCCCCCTTTTATATTAACAACATCTCACTCCATCCAACCCTGGTTGGATTTACTGCTAGAACGACTTCTCGCTTTTTGGAAACATGTAGTTGGAAGTTGACTAAATTGTTTCTTACCCTTCTTTTTCTTTATGTCCATGCGGATCGTCGAAGGATGATGAAATGTCCCAAACCCTCCTCACGAAAGCATCCTGTGAGGGCTTAATAAGTTTGATTCTCTGGCGCGGCCGCCTTACCGACCGGACCTAAGTCGCATCGATCCGGTTGCGCGGATTAAACTCGCGTGAAGCGGCGCAAACCGCGTTCGGCATTCCATTGTCACCGAGCTGTGTTTCCTTGTCCGTCGTACTAATTTGTATCGGACTCGTTCTTTTGTGCGCATTACATTGATAGATGGCGTACCGGGGCTCTTCGAAAGTGCTATTTTCGATTTTCCGAATTATTTATGGAGATATGTAAATTTCAAAATAACTCTCTCGCCTCGCTCGCGCCGTACGTACGAACGAAAGGAAATCGTACGCTAATAATACCGATTTTTGACACGTTTTACATAAATTATATCGCGGCCCTTTTTATTTTTCTACGCCTATAAATCGTATAAACGTGCGGGCAATAGTATCGCGGCAACTCGGTCGGTATTTCAGTAATCTACACCGTGCGGAATCCAACGATTTGTACCGATATTACAGGGAGCACGGCCGACAACCGTTGAAAATTAGTCGCTAGAAGTTATACCTGTACAGCCCTCTAACGCACCCTTCTTCAGTGAAGCAGACCGAAATTCGAGTGGCAGATATTTTCTAAAATCTATCCACATATTGAAAGGGGAACCAAAACCTAAATTGTAGTAGTTGAATGTTTCTAAATCAGTAAAACCTTTAGGTCGGAACAACATCTGTTGAAGTGTAAATAGAAGCAAAGCGAACAATCTATTTTATTCTGTTTGGCATTTTATTGCCGACTATACATATTTTACTTGGTGTCTTTGCAGTTATACCTTGCATTTTTCTTTTGACATTATTGTAGTATAGCATTATCAAGAGAAACTTAGCTCACAACTAAGGCCACGCGCACCCAGTTACAACTCATGGTTTAATCGAGTACAGCACCACCATAAAATGATCTAAATGATCTACAAATGGAGCAGCACAAGTCTAATCCAGCCACGTTTCCGAGATTAATTTGCCCTTAGCAATAACATTTCGTATTGATCGACCCGGTACTAAAACAAACCTATCTTCAGAGAGGAATAAGTTCAAAACAAGACTGACCATCTGCAGAAAAGGCGGTTTTGGTTCCCAGATGGTTCCAAACTAATTCAGCTCTAGGAGTTGGTATATTGGTACATGCCCCAGCATATGCCCAGCGCATGCCATGGCGTTATGTGCAGGAACGATGGTAAAGACGCAAACTTACACATTCGAAGTAAGGTAACTCTGACATAGGTACTTGGATACTATTGCCTGAAGTGAAACGATAATAGATATGACAAGATTTGACAAGAAGATGGGTGCTTACTTGCTCTGACCCATGTCAGACACTATCACTAATAGGTGATAAGAAGTGAAGCAAAAGAACGGAGTTGGTTAAATAGTTACAGTCAGCTTCCGCCGCAGCAAAACCAAAAACGGGCGAGACGTATGTCGCGGTCGCGATCATAAACAAAGCGGAATCAAACCTCGGCATCTGGTTTGGTCACACGTAAACCCTCACCTCCGCGGAGATCGGTATTTATTTTTCATATTTACGAGCAGAGATCGGATCTCGCGCTTCCAGGGGACGGCTAGGCCTCGCGCAAAGGCGCAATTATCCTCGTGAGTTAATGTGAGCGTGGACTTGGTATTCTTTTCTTTTTTAAGAAACGGACGATCTTTGGTTTCGACTCGGACGCTACCTGAATAGAAGTTTGTTTAATGCAAAGGAGTGCGTTCGAAAAACTGCTGCTTATGGTGATCTCGTTATTATAAATTGTCTCCCGATTTTTCTGGATGTTGTTGGCATAATATATATTATGTCGAAAATGGGTTATCCAGAGCAAATGTTGGAAGTTATTGTAGCTATGAGTTTGTACAGCCAGCTGAATAATAATGTATGGACCAACGGGTATGTAAAGAGCAAGAGAAAATAGAAATGCACTAGTTAAGAGTGGGTGTAGGTCCAAAATGAGTAGGAGGACCATAAAAGCCATTAATGGAAAGCTGGCGGAAGGAGAGAGAGAGGGGGGGGATATTTAATACAAGGTTAGAAGAAGAGCATGGAATATGTAAATTATGCTGACAATGGAAAGAATCCAAGGAACGCATGGTGCGAGAATCGCGAGAATCTAATTGAAAGAGAAAGTGTAGGACTTATAGTTCGAAATTGGGAGAGGGGAAACAGGGAGAATGGAGGGTATCGAAACAAAAAAATGTTTGACTTTTGTTGGCTTTTTGGTATTATTGTATTTTATAAATAGGGGTCAACAGCAGTTGGGGAAAATAAATCTTACTTGCGCACTATTGGTCGACAAGACACCTCGTTCTCGAACGTACCGCTGAAGAGATACGTTCCGCGATCCTGAACGTCATATGACGCAGCACGAGATGAAGACGTCGAGGCGGCCGTGATTTGTGTTGACGTTTCTTATCGTTGTTCGTGAAAATTAGTACGGCCAGACAATCTTGTATCTGCGAGCGCGTTCTTAAATCAAACTCCGAAAAATAATTCGTCGCATATACGAAATAAGCAAGATGACACTTTAAAAATCGAACTTAATTTGCCGGTTAATTTCTACCCGTGTGTGGGGTGAGGAGGGAAGACGGTTTCGCAACGGAAAACGGATTTAAACCTGCTAGACCGTGGTGCCTCGATAAGCACAAAGGTTTGACCGTTATAGATTATCATAATTGTTTGTCTTACCCCGTGGGTCAGCCGAAGACCACCTTTTACCGATACGGATCCAGTTTGATTCAACCGAAGACATCAAAGGCTCGAAAAAAAAAAGGAAAATGACGCGGCATCATGAAAAAGGGGTGAATTCGATTCTTCCCTTTCAACGGACGCTCCGGTTGAATGGGGTGATTTTTTTATATCCGTGATTGATTTGTGAATGGTTTGGAATTCATAACATATAATTAAGAATTTTAGAAAATAATGAATAAAAATGGATACATTTTAATTTTACTTTTAAAATTCAGGCATTTAAAATAGTTACAAAGCACCAATTTTCGTATGTTGCACACTTAAGTGGCACTGTGTCTTGTCAACTTTTTTAATTTCACGTGTTCGAAATAAACATCAACGCTGCTGTCTGTATCTAAAATTTAAATCAATTAATTTTTAGGTTTTGCTTAAATTAAAAAAAAAAAAAACGGTTAATTTTTTTTAGTGCATCCCGTCACAGATTTACCTTTAATCCAGACGCGCAGAGACCTATTTCTTGTGAAATTCGAATTAATTTTTCTTTTGCTTCGAACCGCACTCGCTTCCACCGCCACAAAAAATCCAGCTCGAAGGACCAAAAAATAATTCATACTTTCGCACCCCGTTGCGTATAGGGCGTGTAGTTCTAGTCACGCCTTTTTGTGTTTGCTGCTTCCTAATAGTCACACCTTTTGCATAGATGGGTTTCTTAATAAATAAATCAATATTTTTTTTATTTAAAAATGCAACAAATTACTCCAATTATTTCTAAAAAATTGTGCAATATAAAAGTGGTATCTTTTGTATTATATTTTAGGCTTTTATTCTTTCCTTTTAGAAACATTTTAATCCTTTGACGTTTTAGGCACGTCTTTTATTTCAGCTCTGCCCTTGCCGTTTCCCGTGCTCCACAGGTCGGTGTTTCGGATATTTTCATCATCGGCTCGGGAAAAGCAAAAACCCCTTAATTCGGCGCCTCGCAATTATCGCGTTAATAAAATTAAAGCGTCGTCGACCACTGGAGTTACGTCACGGACAGACACCGCAGCGGACAGATTTATCCCTGCCTAGTATTGAAAATCAGAATTATTGCCAACATATCGCGGACTAAATTGAACCGACGCGGTCGCTTAGATAAATTAACTCGAACGGGAATATTACGGGGGCGAGGTGAAAAGAACGTCGCAGTTTCCTAAAATATTTCCCTCAAAAGGATTGATCTGATTGATTTTTTATAGCGTCTTTTTTTCTTCTGTTTTGTTGTCATTTTCTTAACGGTTTGCAACTTTTGAAATTTTGGTAATTTTTTTAAATGAGGGTACCGAAAAGGTAAATTACGCGTAAAAAAAAATAGAAAAAAAGCAACGGACATATTTTTATTCTTAAAATCTAGAAATAACGAAACACTAAAAAAATAGAATTTTTATTCTCATTTTTTTCTTACTTTACTTACTTTGTGGCCATTACGGATTTTACTTAAATTTTGGTTTGTTAATTATATTTTAATTATATATATGACTCTAAAATAAATAGAACAACTCAACTCCCAACGTTTTGGGTTCGTGAGATGGCCTTATTTCCCATGTTTGATTTAATAATAACATTAATTTTACACCTGCAATGTACTAAAGTAGAATATCCCAAGCGACCCGGTCAGAGTTTGAAGTCAGAAACCTGAAACCATTCAGCATGCAGCGTAATTGCTCCAAAAGTATACTTAAATAAGTATAACATTACATCTACTACAAAAATTTCACTCTATACAAGTATAATTCAAACCCAAATTGATAGAGCATAACAAGCTCGAAGGTCCATTTTTCATTTTTGTTGATATACAACATTATCAACAAAAATGAATTTATCTGTGTCAGTAGAAAACAGTCTACAGGAAGCATACATTGAAAGATGAAACAAATATTTTTTTATTCACGTAATACGCAATTTTTCAACAGAAGTAAGAAAAGTGTCATACAAACATAGATTAAACATTTTTGGTTTTGGTTTTTGGTTATTGCCACGTGCATTTCATTTTATTTTCTGATTTCATAATTCTGTTTTGATAAGCTTTCATTTGAATAGGTTGTAACTGTTTGTGGTATTCTTTTTTTGTATGTATCTTTATAGCTATCATTGTGTTTACTTAGGAATAAGACTGTTTCTAGTCTTTTTTCATTTCTTGAAGTTCAAGATTTGTCTTAGTTTTTTGGCCTCATTTTTTAGTAATTTAAGCGGAAAGTTAAAAGGATGTTTATAAGTGTTAAGTAAAGGCGTGAGAAATATCCCCGAAAACATCCGATTGCTCCCAGTCCGGTGCTGCAAAATCCCGGAAATGTCCGAAATGGCTCGAATCCGTGGAAAACGAAACTGACGTGGTAAAGTGACGCTTCTCGCACGCTAGATCGGTGTGTAATTAAGCATTTTACAGACGAGAGTGGAAAAAATAATTTTATTTTAAATATACGGGTTACAAGGCGATGATAAAGCAATGCACCTTAAATATTTATTATATCTGCCCTTCATGTTTAACGAATGCCCAGATTTTCTTGTCGGTTACGGCATAATCAATTTCATTCTAGAATAAAATATTCAAGAATTCATTTAATTGATAACTTTTATGACAGAAATTTGAATTTGACATTTAAAATTCGCTACGGAAAAATCCGCTTTGGAAATTATTCATAGTCCTTCTCAATTGGACGTTTAATTTTCAATGCTACCCTCGTAATGCCGTGTCCTTTCTTCGCCGATCGGGACGTCCCGTGTCAAAGTTAGCTGTACTCGAAATAGAACGTCGGTGTTCAGTTTTTGGTGTCTTTTTTTCGTCTAGCCTTATTTTCTGAGTTCACGCGCCAAATTGCTATTGATTTAATGTGGCGAGAAATGCGTGTCTTCTTCTAACGGTGAGTGTTACTACCATTTCGTGAAACACGTTCAGACAGTTATGCAACAAGTTTGATAAACGCCATTTTAGTTACGAGTTTTTCATTTGGTGGAAGGTTAGCGAGCGCTTATTAAACGAGTGACTGAAAAAGTTTATCGACGTGTCGCATACTATACTTTTTTGACGACCGTCATTTTTTGGGAACATTTTTGCAAAACAGGAATACATTCGATGGACGACAAACGTCAAAATACCATAGAAAAAATCTATCCGGAAATGTCCGAAATGGATCCTTGGTTTAGAATTCAGAGTAGATCTAAATCTAGATCTATATTATATTAAATATATTGAGGAAGTCTACAGTAAAAAGTCAATGATTTTTTTGCCAAAGTTAAAAGAATTTTAAAAGCGTGGTATCAACGAATGAAAACGTGACGGATGATAATAATGGTAAAGACTTCTTATGCAGGTAATAAAGGAAAACGGTCTCGCAGGTGATCCCTGAAGCACCCCGATGGCGACATTTAGCTTCTTCGGCGTCAATCACATCTATGTCTCGGCAGGAAACCCTCTGGCTCCTGGAGCCTTTTTATCCAGCGAGATCCTTTCGCATAGAATACTCGGACCCATCTCCAGATCCGAATAAAAAAAAACACACACGCACACAGCCGTTGCCGCAGCACACACGCGATCTCGGAAACATCAAAGCTTTGCGCCGCGGGACGGGGCGGCAAGGGGGAGCGAGTTAATAATTAGTCGAAAATCAGAAGGCGCCAGTTGGCTCCAGGCGAAGCCGTGGACCGGACTACAAAAGCGACGCAGTAACAGTAGTTGAGGGCCAAAGACCAGGAAATTTGACATGGGAGGGTCAAAGGTGGTCCGGGGTAAAGGTGGCTGGAGGCGTAGGGACGTCGGCCTATCCACTCGCCCGCAGGCCGGAAACTCAACTCGTTCTTCCTAGCCGCGGAGATCTCGTGCTCGTGAAAAACATTAAGCGGCCGTGTGCTCATTCTACTGGACGATTCGTCCAGGACCCGGAAAATTTTTGAGGGTTTGTTTCCGGCCTGGACCCACGCACGTAGGCTCTAACCCTCGAGCGTATTCATTTACCCGACCCCTCCGTCCCCCCCCACGCTCCGCGTGCATGTGCAAATTTGTTACTCGCGCCTTTTGGTTCCTTATTGAGGATATTCGCTGCCGTAATTATCTAACAACAATTGGCTTACCTTTGAGGGTTGGAAACGAGGCGGTGAGAACGATTAAAGAGCGGGTCGAGACTCCCCCCGCCACCTAGACTAAGGTAACGGCTCGTTTCGTTTTGACCGGCCGAATAGACGCGGTAGAGGCCGAGGCGCATGGACGACGAGAAAGCGGCGTTGCCGCTTCCTTGAGGAAAATTTGAGAAAATACTTCGCCGCCACGGAATGCCTTAAAAATATTGCATTATTCTCTTGTGCCTCCTTGCCTGTACTGCAATTGCAAGATGTTATTTAAAACATTTTGATCGAATTTGACTAATCAAATAGTCACTCAAATAGTCAATTGGCCAGCCCAAACACCATCTAAACCAAAGGGTTGTAATCTCACTGTAGAACAAAGTGAATCATGCCATGATGGAACCTGGTAAATTTAAATTTACTGCTAAACTTACGCCATTTTTTATTCATTTCGTTTCATTTACCTAGTGACTGAAAACTGACATAGACAATTTCCTTTGTTACTGGTTTGGAAGCCACGTTTACCATCAACTTGCCTAGAAATAATTAATTTAAAATGGAATTATCTACAGGGTGATCCATTTAATGTTTCAAAGTTGTTATGATTTTTAAGCAGACCGAATGTCTAAATATCACTTTTTTAGACATTTCTAATATGGGAGTTTGGAATTCATTTTATCCCTAGAATGATGCGATGGGATTTGCAAAAATTTAGTTATACACAAACATTCGAAGACGATTCAAACCTTTTTTTTCATCTATGTCGGTACAGGATCCAATTATTATCCGTCAACTCGGCCGATATGCTAGGAAATGTTACAATTTTACCAAATTCGTGGATCGCTTCCGGTTAATCTTTCGCCGGAAAAAAGTCGATTAAGCGGTGAAATCGGGGCGAGGGGGAAAGGGGGAGTATCCGCACAAAGGTAGGAATTCGAGCGTTGCCGATACCCCCGGGGGGCCTCGTAGCCGTCACAAAGGGCCGAACTATGCGAAAAATTAATATCAAACCGCTAGCGATTATTATTGCCCCACCTGCCGAAATTGCCAGCGGATTAAGCAGTTTACGGTATGGCTTTGATGTCTTTGAGGCGCCTTCCCCTCGACCCCGCTGCTACACCCCGCGCCTCACGCCCCCGTCGTTAACTTTACGCGACGCCGAAGAGAAAAAATCGCGCCGGCCACACGGACGAACGTCAAAGCGTTAAAAAATCGGAGGGTATCGAAAAGTTGGCCGTTAAAACGGTTGACAGTCGAGAGCGGCCAGCTCGGATGTTCTCTCGGGTTGTCTGCTAATGATTATCGTCGTGTTACACGATAAAACAATCGAGTGTCGCCGGTCCGCCCGCTATCTCGATTTGTATCGACAACTAATGAGGCGACGATAAAAAAAAAACGGATAATGGTGAATCGGACGACCGGCCGGCGTGTTGGTGACTCGAAGGAATGCGATAAAAACGAAGACGGCGAAGGCGACGATCGTCGTGTCGCGGATCAGCTATTGAGGTTGGAGTCACGGCTCTACCGCTCGGCCACACTGTGGGCCCCATGCGCAAACTAGGTTGCAATAAATAATTATTAAAAATGCAAAATTTGTCAACGTTTTCAAATTAAGAACATACTGAAACATGTGAAAACAGTATTGCTTTCTAGAAATACTTTACCAAGAATTTTATATGAAGGCACAATATCGGATGTTTAAAAGAAAGTCTATTTTTATTGCAATCGCTTCAATAACATAACGAAGTTTTCGTACTTTTTAAATGGCTTAGTAGGCATTGAAAACAAATGCCGCTTTAAGTATTTGACAACTGATGTCAGTCCTTTTAATTAGTTTCGACCTGTACATGCAATGTAGAATGTTTGTGTTTTTTCTGCGATTTGACAAGAAGTGACTGTGGCTGTAGAAATTCCATTTTATTATTCGCTACAGAATAAGAATAGTGTAGCAACTAGAAAATTATTTCCAGCAATTTCTCATGGTCTCTTGGGCAACAATTTTACGTACAGCCCAGTGGGACGGACACCCGGTACTTAAATACATACAACTTGATAAATATTTGTTGTAAGTCTCGTTGTCTCACGCTGCAGGGCAATTTTTGTTCCTTAAATTCCGTTTTTTCATTTTAAATATAATAATGTACCTGTTGTAACTTGAAAGCAAGCCGAGGAAAAAAATAATCAACGTTCAGGCCTGAAAATATCTACAACAATAGATAGAAACTATTAAGATTATAACAAACAATTTTTGAGTTTAGAGTTTTTCTGTTTAAGAACAAAAACTACTCTTAAACCTTTTTCTCTTTCTAATAAAAATTATTAACCATCGGTTATTTTCATTGAGTAAAAAATGAAACGTAACCCCCCCCTGTGGAACATTCCAGATCGAGCTGTGGCGCGGAGAGATATCGGGAAAGAAAAAAAAAATAACGGCCGCCATGTTTAAGACGTCTCGTGGACGGCAAGAAGTAATGACGTAATTCAGCGCGCGAAATTTTATACAAATCACCGGTCGGAAATTACACACGTCGAAGGCGATAAAATTGCGAAAATATTGTCTAGCGGAGCAACCCGGTGTCGGGTTGCCCTTCCCCCGGCACTCCACTGGCAGAAATGATATCGTTATTGCGTTTCAATAATTCGCGAGCGCGAGCGTATAGCGTCGTACGTAACCGTAGAACCGAAGGCTTTGCACGTTATTTCGTCGGGGCAAGGGGGGTGGTGAGTAACCTTTCTGTAATTGGTGGCATTCGGATCGCGGGTAAGACGCTCGGGTAATACCAACTTCGTTTTTGGCTACTTTGTCTTTTTTAATTAAAATAGGAATATATAGAATATATAGAATATATATATAGAACGATATACCGTTTTTACGACATAATCCAGTATTTTTTGATGAAGGTTCAACCGCAGGCCTTGTAATCCTCAATAAATAAATCCGCAATTCCACAATGACGTTCCAGAACCGTACTGACGGATTTGTGTAGAGTTTCATCTTTGAGATTCCTCTATGATTCAATGATCAAACGAACTTACCTGGTAAGTGAAGTTCGATCGTAATTATATGTTACACCTCTTCGTAGAAATCAATATACGTAGTCCCCCTTCTAGTCGCTAGGTGGCACCACAGCTTTAAAGCAGAGCCAAAAAACTGTGGAATAACTTACCATGGACGGTATATTCGCCATCTATGGTCTTAACCTCATTCTATTTTAAAGCCCGTTTATAATAAATTTGCCAAAGGGCATTTTAGTACTGTTCAGAACAGTAAATTGGGCGGGAATGGGTGATTTCTACGAAGAGGTGTAACATATAATTACGATCGAACTTCACTTACCAGGTAAGTTCGTTTGATCATTGAATTATATGTTACACCTCTTCTATGAAATCAATATACGTAGACTTTCAAAGGCAACTCAGCAAATTTGTTATAAAACGATTTTATTCGGCTATATAAGGAAATCCAGGAAGTTTATGAAAGCCTCGAGTACAAATACAAAATAAATGGCTATCCGAGAAAACAAACCTTCTGAAAAATTCTATGTCCCAAATGTGGCATTAACAAAAAGGCCTGCACTTGCTGTACAAATAGGTCTATTATAAAAAAGGGGAAAACATTTAGAGCATTCTCACCAATCTGCCGTTTTTCCAATCATATCAATTGAAACACCTTTACAAAACGCAGACGATGTTGAGGCATGTCGAGTTCTGTGAACAGTAAAAATAAAAGTGTAGACACCACTATCTTCTAAAGTTATCTTTATTCATCTACTTTTGTTGGGTATAGTTGCTGCCCTACAAGGCTTTTTAAATGTAATGAGTAAACGAGATTCACTGCCTCTTAAAGCACTGGCCCTCTCAATAATATATTTGAAACCACACAAAGATTTACATCTTCATATTTATGCAAAATTAAAAAACAGGTCGAGTCTTATTTATAGCTGAAATCTTAATTTGATTCGTTATTCTAATTTCTAATCCATCTGGAAATGATTTTATGTTGACCAATTCTATAAGAGAGAGCGTTTGGACTCTATGTACAATCGTTAACTTCAGTAGGAGAAACTAATTTAATTATTTTAATGACAGTTAATTGCTTTAATGACAAGTCATTAGAACGTAACCCTTTTACAAAGTCAGGGACATAACTAGGGCCCCAAGTGCTGTTATATCTTGGTTTACTTGGCCTTAGATTATAAACACCTTAAAAAACCTAGTTAGATTTGCATTGTTAAATAAATCTGATCCAAAAATAAGGCCGTGCTGCACTGAAAGAACTCAATGAGCCATAGGACTTGCCTTGTCTAAAATGAATAGTAAGGAAATCTAATACAGCCTAGGTGAGAAGTAATAACACTCCACTCCCCTCCTTTCGTAGAAGCTCCACCAAAGTTTAAATGCATGCAGGTATTAAATGCCTCAAGGTAGCGCTCTGAACAGATGATAGAAAAATATCCAGCAAATCTTCTGGAATGCTTGCCTGACAAAATCCCTGCAGCCAGGGTAAGGGATTTCCACAAAGGGTGACCTCTCCTGTCACAAGAAGAAGGTAATTTGTCTGGAATTAGAAACAATAAATAACTACAACGCCTCCCATGAAAAAAAAGCAAACCAATGCTGGCTGTGCCCGTAAGGGATTACTGCGATCCCTGTAGCTCAATCAGCCTTGATTTTTCGTAAAACAAGTGGCAACAAGCAAAACGGGGGGAAAACATAGAAGAAACTGTCGCTCCAAAAAACAGTAAACGCGTCTTCATTAGATGCCTCCGGATCTGGAAATTAGGAAATAAACTTTCCGCATTTCTTACTTAGGCGAGAAGCAAACAGTTCGATTTATGGGAATCCAAATTTGCTTGTTATTTTAGCAAAAGCATTGTCCGAAAGGTACCATTCACCATCAAAATTCAAATTCGTGGGTTCCTTATGCGCTTCAAAATTATCGGAAGATCGAATGTAAGATGCTTTAACCCATAACCTCCTTTCTTCACACCAACCCCAAGGCGCCTCGAAATTTCGTTTAAAACAGGAAATTTTACTCACCCTATTCTATTTACATACAAAATAGCAGTTGTGTTATCAATCCTCAAAAGTGTCTCGCAGTTAGTCAAATACGAGGCGAAGCATTAGAGACCAAATGGGGCCGCAGTTAATTCTAGTGCATTAATATGAAACTGAGCTTCCCTAGGACTCCAAAGTCCTCTGGCACAATTCCCCAACCCAAAGGAGTACCATCTGAGAAAATCTCAAGTTTGTAACATTGCTGCCTTACAGGGCATTCAGGATTCTGTAAACTTTTTAGCCATCACATAAAATCCCTCCGTAAATAACAAGGAATTATCATCCAAATATCATAATTATCAACAGAGTCTTGAAGGGCTAGATATTTGATTCTCTCAAAAATTCTTAGTATATACCCAACTGTAACGAACTGCTGGGCAAACTGAAAACTAGCACAGCACAAAGCTCGGCAAAGACTCTTATTTCGCAACGGCAAAACTTACTTACTCATCAGAAAAACAAGTGGTGGGATTCAAAAAAAAAAACAAAACCTAAAAATTTACAGGATTTCGAAGGATGTAAAACATTCTTATAATTAATAACATAACCCAACCTAATCAGTGTGTTGCAAGTTACTTGAACATTTTTTAAGGATAGCTAACTATCACCAAATAGTAAAGTTATCTAAATAAACTATTGAGGGAAAAGCCTTGGCAGGGAGATAAGAAACCACAGATTTCATTAATTCTGTAAAGGCCCACGGGGCGGTGCATAAACCAAAGGGTAACACGTTAAACTGATAACAGAGAGCATCAAAATAAAATCTTAGAAAATTCTTTTGATTTTCAATTATTGGGACTAGAAAGTAAGCTTCTTTCAAGTCCAGAGTGGTCATAAAGGACTTCCTTGTGAAGAGTGTTTCTACTAATTTTCTGTCTTCCAGTTTAAAATGACAAGTGTCAATAAAAGCATTCAGTTTCTTTAAATTTAAAACTAATCAAACCGAACCATCCAATTTTGAAACCAAAAAGATCTGTAAAATAAATTGATTCTTACAAGGTTCGCAAACTGCAATTGCACCTATCTCTAACAGGTGTTTGACCACATTACAAATTGAATCTTTTTCTTGTTGGGACCAAACAGGATCTGTCGTAATCAAGTCCTGTATAACTGGCCTCGCAAATGGAATTTTATATCCATCTAACCAAGGTAGAATCTGTGCATCTTGAGTTCTAGAGTTCCAAATGTCCCGAAACTCGTGCAATCTTTCAACAAAAGTACTTACTATTTTTTCCTGGGGACACAACTCCACCCCCTTTCCTCTCGAACCTTCCTGTATTCCCTCTTTTGAGGGTACAATGACTTTCACCCACTTCAGCCTTGCAACTTCCGGGAACGAAGTGGGACGGTCGAGTTTAAATTTGTATGCTATAAAAGCCTTGTTCCGGATGCACCTGACTTTAACTCGGCCACTAATCTGCAGCTAATCTGATTGATTTGAGCCTATCAGCCAAATCTTCTCCATATAAACAAGAGTGCAAAGAAGCATCAACGAGCACTTCCTTCATACAAGGCTGCATTTCATTTGAGACCAGCGAAAGGCTTAACGCGGCTGAACTTCTATATACTGAACCTAAATGGTGTATTTTGCTTAAAACAAATATTGCATTACTCAACATTTCGATGAGAAGTAAGTACTACTCATCCTTAACCGGTTTCAAAAGCAAGGTCAAGAGCGTCCTACCAACCACCATCAAAGCACCCCTTGTTGCAGTCAGTCTCTCATCCCTTTTCTTTCCACCTTTGTTGATGGCAGATTTCATCTGCACATTCAATTTAGGAGAGTTATTGAGCGGGCAATTCTTCGGCACAGGATATCAACGCAAAAGGTTACTGAGACAATCTTCGGACACACCGGATTTCAAAAAGGTATTAATCTGACTTGCCAAAATGTCATGACACATCAAACTTTGTGTTGGGACTATCGACCCCATAGCTTAAAGGCCATTTTGCTTTAAATCCGTCTCAAGGGGCTCAACAATGACATCAGAATTAATTGAAGGGCCTAAAAAATATACTTACGATGGAGTAAATGCATTCCAACAGCCATAAAAAATTGTTCATTATGTCCCAGTATCCCGGGCGCCTCATCCATAGCCGGACGAGCCAGAAAACTCTATTTTTTCGATGTCGAAAAAATATAAAACCATATGTATGGCCGACCCCCTCACAAAAGGATTGCTTCCAATTGTGAAACACTTACATACGACTGCTGTCGTATAAGTGGGAAAGATGGGGGGTCTTTCGAGTTCTGGGGATTCCGATCGGAACCCGGACGATGAAGAAATCGTCTCCCAATTGTAAGAAAATCTCGTTGATGGGAACCACGCCACTAGCGATTATGTAATCGCGGATGGAAAGATTTAATCTTTCGTCGTAGGTAGGTTCTTTCTTCATCCGATAAGGAATAACGTAAATCTCACTTGTACTTCTCCATTTAACTTCCAAAAACGCTGAAAAAAGCTGAAAACACCGACGCCGAATAAAAATGAACATGTGCCACCAAAGCACAAAAAGAGGAATGAGGTTAAGACCATAGATGGCGAATATACCGTCCATGGTAAGTTATTCCACAGTTTTTTGGCTCTGCTTTAAAGCTGTGGTGCCACCTAGCGACTAGAAGGGGGACTACGTATATTGATTTCATAGAAGAGGTGTAACATATAATTACTAGTCCATGCAGGGAAAAATCCATTCTTACTTTAAAATGTTTATTATAAATATAAATAAAGGAGTAAATTTAGTTATAAATCAATGTTAGAATATTTATAAAAAAAAAAATATTCAACATCAAAATAATCACTATCGTCACTGGACTCTCGTCCCCCACATTAATTAATTAATTCCGGCACTAGTCCACTTCGGCAAATATTTTCTTCTTCGATGACATGTCCTACACATTTTTCCAATTAGAAGAAGATATTTTTTCCCGGAACTAAATTACGGCGAGGTGTTGTTTCTTCTTAAACCGGGTTTCAGCTGTCCGCATATCACTCCATCACGACAACACCGTTCGGTGGAATATTGGGAAGCAATTTTTCCGAAAACCATTTTGCAAAGACGTAATAGTCAACCTTTGCCTCTTTGACATCTTTTTCAGAAAAACAACAAAGCGTTATCTACTCAACAATTTTAATCAATAATAAATTCTTGTATTTGACTTAAATATCTAAGTAAGTCATCAGTAAATAATGAATTAACAAACTAAAACAAAACTAAGAATATATTAAAGTATTGAACAAAGTATTTCGTTCTATGGGAACTAACAAAACGCGTCGGATTAGCGACACAGATTAATTGTTTCGAAGAACCTGCAGAGTATCACGGATGCAAAGAATGACGCACAACGAAGAATGACTTTTAGAAGCAACGTATCAGAAGAAATGGAGATAAGCGACTTAAGTGGTACGGACATGTACCACGAATGGAGCATAACCGCAATGGACAAATCAAATCTGGAAGGATACTGATAAGAGGAATGAAAGAGGAAGGAAGACCTGGAAAAGAAGACGCACGCACACAGAGCTGTAATAAATTCGCTTATATACAAAAATTGTACGTTTTTTTTCCCAGTTTTGAAACACGCGGTATATAGTGATGTCGTTTTCTACACAGTGGCCGTCGCATTATTGCCAACTGTTATTTACCGACGTCAATGCAAACCAAACAAACCTAACCTCGAGAGAAAAATAAACCGCCACGCGATCATGTTGTGTGGCCGGCCGTAAATCAGGTACTCGGTGGTACCCCGACCAGCAACTTAACAGAACGTAAATAATAGCCCGGAATCGGTACTGCGATAGTTCCCGGTAGGTGGCTCTGCGCGTCTTTTATTTTTCATTTTCAGTATTTATTGTTCTTTTTTGCTCTGCCTGCGGGATCCCCGCCGAACCCCGCCTCTTGTGCTGAAATTGTAAAATACAAGTATGCCTCGGTCCCTCACGAAATTATAGAACCAAGGTATTAATGAGACTCCTAGCACGGAGAGGACCCGGGACGCGTCCTTGTGGCACCCCGCCCTGCTCGTGTTTCTAGATAAGTAGACCGTAGGCACTCTCTAGTGCTAACCACAGCCTGGATGAAATTAATGATCGCGCCGGTCTCATCGACACCGACATAAGCGAAGAACATCATAACAATTTCTCGCCCACACGGCCTACGATGATGACAGATGGCGGTTGTGCGGGCGTACGACGTGAGGACCAAGGCACCTCGTCTCTTCCTTTCTCTCTTCGGGATTCGAATTAATGACATTCGATAACGACTTATTAATCAGGCTTATCGCGTCATTGTTTTAAGTGTCCGAACTTCTTCGAGGCGTGTCTATTTGCTCACGACATGCCGGGCATTGTTTCATCCCAGCCGAGTATTTTTAGATCGAAGTTTAAGGGTTTAATGGTTTACCTAGCTGAGCTGGCTCTTCTCTTCGAATTATATCGACGAGGCGAGTGGAAAGAAAGTGGAGATAAAATGTGATGAACAACAACAACTGCAACAGTGCTGACAAAGTAACAAACACGAGAGGAATTCTGTGTTGAAAAAGATTCCATTTTTACCCTATGGGCTAGGCAATGTCATAGAAAAAACGTTCAGTCTCATCCGTTCAACTTTGTGAGTGATCGATGCTGCCCCAGAAAGCACAAAAATTGGATTTCTTGTAAACGTACATGCGTGGGATCCCAATTAGATAACATTAGACAATCATTTTATAAGTATTCTGGAGTAACATCAGCAAAGAGTGAGGTGAATATTGGAGTGCCCCAAGGCTCGATTTTGGGCCTTTTTGCCACTTTTTGCTGATGACACCACTCTGTTTCTGTGGATTCGTTATAAGACAGGTTGGAGAGTTCCAGTTAGTGCAAATAAATTAGTTTTTAATAATCCTAAAACAGAGATTTCTTTTCATCTAAAACATAAAAAACTTCAGTGGGACTCTCATTTAGATTTTCTTGCTCAGAAACTGACCACGAGAATTTGTATTTGCCTCAAAGTTTGACCGAAAATATCTTTTCTGGTGTGTTAAGGACTGCACTCAATATTGTTCTAAAATGGACGTCCATAAAAAATCAACATTTCTTCATATTTCTAATTAAGTTTGGTAAATACCTCAAGCAGAGATAGGTCTATAACCAAATATAGTAGTTGCTTGAATCTTAGAGGGAATTGATTGGTGAGACCGTTCACTGCAAACGCGTTAGGTAAGAATACACTAAAAGAAGGACGGAGGGTCTTCGGTGGGAGGCGAAAGAAATTTTGGAGGTCAAGAATATAGTCAAAAACGAAAAAGTTGGTTAGGTTTTTTTGTTGAATTTGGAACCTGCAGTGCGTTGTAGCGTTTGACGCCATCGCATCGAAAACTTTCTTTAGCCACCCCGTATACAAAGATGATCAAGCGATGGGACCCGGGCGATCGCCCGGCGTATACCGTGCGTTACGAAATTAATCGTCACCGATAAAATCAATTATTCGACGCGGGATTTATTGTCCGGGGCGGGGCGTCGGGGGGCGGGGGAAGATGAGGTCGATAAATCACCGCCCGCCGCTAATATGTCTCGTTCAGATCGAACGGTTTTCTTAAGTTTAAAGCCGTGTTCTCATGGCGGCCGTAATTTGTCCGAAGTCACTGGGCCTGATGTCCGGCCGGGAAGGTGGCCCGAACAGCGTGCAATCGATTTCAGTCGCTTCGCCGAAAACCACTCCGGACTTCTCATACGGGCGTCAGATGGCGGCACCAGGCACTCAATACGAAAGATCACCATTGGTTTTGTAGAGAGGATCGTTAGTTTCAATCAATATATTCTTCCTTCCAAATTATACAACGAGAGAAATGTGTAATTGATGAGTGATTGAAGTAAAGTGCGGGCCATTTTGGTAACAAGAACAGAAATATTTTGGAAAAAGCTGACTACGTCATTGTTGATCGGAAACCAAGTCCATGTGGTCGTTTTTTTCTACTGCACAAAAAAGAAGCTCAGGTTCTATCATTGCCAATAACAATAATACAATCCAGTGTAATTTTTATCTATTTCAATTAAAAATTGGACATCAGTTCTAAATGGGTACCATGGAAACAACATAGTCGTGGTATTAGGATGTCATTTTGCAGTCTATTTAATCTCAAACACGTCACGTTAGATGGCGCTCGAGTAGCTGCGTCAACAATTACTAGATACAATGCCCGTCCGTAACCGAATCGGTTTTTTCTGTGGTCGAAAACGTGTCTGGAAGTTTATTAATTGCGAGTCAAAACGAATTCCAGAGGCGTACTTCGGTGGTAGGGTCCCGCGGCGAGCCATCTCCGCGGGGCGCTACAGATAAATCAAAACTACCGATGGTATTAATATAATTCTAAAAACTCGGAGCAATTATTCCCGTGTCAAAGGTTTATTTATATCCTCGCGGTGGTTCGAAGCGGATGGGCGCGGCGGGACGTTATACAGGGTGTTCACACGACGACGGGGTATTATAAAGGGATACGCCAAAACTTTATTTAATTTGGCCGATGTTTTGTAGAGCTATAACATTAGCATTAACATTAGATTTAAAATCAAAAATACTTTTGCTATTGATAGACCTCAAGTTTGTGTTTCTTGTATCCACTGCAGTCGATATCATCCAAATGAAATTCAAATCTATCAGAAGACTTGATGCAGAGTTGAGCGTTCTTTCTAGGAGGAAGCGAGTTCGAAATTGTTGTAACCTAAACCATCACCCTAATTGCAGATACAGATAGAAAAGCATATATCATTTGTACAGTAAGCAAGACGATCCGCACTCTAATAGAAGATAAGTACGAAAGGTAACATTAGGATGACTCCCAGAGTTATCAGCGCCTATGTAGAGTCACTAGCAAAAGAAATTTAGATTCATATTATCGGCGGCCTTGCACACACATGAGTTTCAAAGAGCACTCTAAATAAACGTTTTTTTTTTTTTGAATATTTAGGAATGCACCTGACTAAACGGCACTAAATGTTGTGACTTTCACAAAGTTTTCCTTTTGAGATACGAAGAGGTCTAACGAGCGGAACAGTTTTTCCTAATAAGCGGTAATTTTTTCCTAAAATTGCAATAATTTTAAAACAAATTTCGAGTTCGATATTAGATTCAATCGAATCCCTAGAGAGTACTTTGATATTTAACGACAAATGATATTTTTACCCTTTAAAGTTCAGAAGAAAGGAGCAGTTATTGGGTTGTTCGGAAAGTCACTTCGTTTTTTTTGGGGAACATGAAAGACAGTTTTCGTATAATGAATAAATATTTTATTAAATTATATATTGGCCATTCTGGTCCGACACCTTTTGCCATCTTTCTGGCATTAACATAATTCCCCTCTCATAAAAGTTTTGGTCCTTGCTGGCAAAAAACTGGTTCAGGTGGTTTTTGACATCTTCATTTGAGGTAAAGGTTTTGCCATCCAAAAAATTTTGCAGGGACCGGAACAAATAGTAGTCGGAAGGCGCCAGATCTGGAGAATATGGTGGATGTTGGCGAGTGACCAAACTTGTGTGAGGTCTCGCATTATCCTGGTGGAACACTACACCCTTCCTGTTGATTAATTCGGGCCTCTTCTCTTTAAGTGAATCATTCAATTTGTCCAGTTGATGACAATAGACTTCTGAATTAATCGTTGTATTGTCCGGCAAAAGCTAAAAAAAAACAATTCCTTTGACATCCCACCAAACGAAGAGCATCACCTTTTTTTGGTGAATGTTGGCTTTTGACACGCTTTGAGCCGGTTCATCTTTTCCGCTCCATGACCTCTTGCGTTTAACATTGTTGTATACAACCCATTTTTCGTCCCCAGTAATAATCCGCCTCAAAAATGGATCATTTTCTTGACGTTTGAGGAGCGAATCACA
This sequence comes from Cylas formicarius, assembly GCF_029955315.1. NCBI lineage: Eukaryota > Metazoa > Arthropoda > Insecta > Coleoptera > Brentidae > Cylas > Cylas formicarius. The sequence continues at coordinate 23,926,277 of NW_026844361.1, read as the reverse complement.
CACGTCAACGCGACGACACAAATTTCGCTCCATAAGGACATGGGGCACCCACACATCGAGCTTCGAGGTTAAGCCCATGCCTTTCAAATGGCCATAAACAGTCGAATTCGACAAATTTAATCTCTCACCGATCTCTCGTGTGGCTATTCGCCGATTTGCATCAACTAATGCCTTTATCGCATCTTTGTCAGCTTCGACCGGCCTTCCAGACCGTGGTGCATCTTCGACATCAAAATTGCCGGATCGAAATTTTGCAAACCAATTCTGGCACTGGCGTACTGTTAACACGCCTTCTCCATACACATCCGTCAATTTTTTTCTCGCTTGGGCAGCATTTTTACCTTTTCTGAAGTAAAAAAGTAAAATATGACGAAAATGCTGCTTATTGCTCTCCATATTTAAAAGGGCACCAACCAAAAACTACTGCGTAGAATTAATAGAACTTTTTCACACACAAGCCTTGCAATATCGGCTCTCAAGACATATAATGGTTATGCGGCTTAAGTGTGAAGTTGGTTTCGAAAAAACGTAATTAAGTCCTCTGACGGGAAAAAACGAAATGACTTTCCGAACAACCTTATACTTTTGATATAGATCAAAATAATCACATTTATTCAATAAATATAAAATTAGTGTACCAGTGTTTTCAAATTCGGTATTAGTATCAATAGAATTCCGCTTTGCTACTTAACTATGATTTTTTTCTAAAGTTGGGACAGTTTCAACTTGCTACAAAGCAAAAATCACTCTCTATGCCATAAAACAAAATAAAAAGATTTTTTTCAATAAATATTGCGTCACATGTGAGTCATTAAAATGATGCAGGGGGTTGAAAACAAAACAAACAAAAATCATTGGTTTGGTTTTACTTACAACACCCGGTTTTTTTTTTTAAACTAACATTTACAGTCACATTTATTGATGTATGGTCTGTTGCTCTATGACGGATCAGTTTCGGGCCACCCTATATATCCCCGAAAGGGTCGCCCTCAGACGTCACGCTGCGCAGACGCGTTCTCCGCAACCGAATCGAGCGCGATATTGGAAATCGAATCGCGCGGATCGGTTCTAGTCCGTAAATAACAGAAAACTGTCGATTAAAAGGCATTCGACGGCAACAAATCAACTTTTCCAATAAAGCCTCGCCGCGGGAACGGTACGCTCTCAATTAGACCGGGGAGTATTTTTCAAAAAAACGGCCTACATCGCGGCCGGCACCGTGGCATCGCGTATAGAAAACATCTGACAGTTTACCACGCGCACCTGTTGAGCTCTCGGCACACTAGATTACGGCACGGAGGGTGGTAGGACGGCGGTGTCGCGTACAGGGCGGCCCGACGACGGTTTCGGTCCTTCGAGCCGGATTCTCTCATAACACCAAATGAAAAGCAAAACTTAATGTACATTAGTGTTGTTTAAGCATGAATTACCTGAAACTGCGCACTCTAGTTATTATATATATATATATAAAGTTTCTTTGAAAAATTAACAAATTCAACCAGATTTTTGGAAACAAACTATGTCCTTCCTTTAACCTCTTTAAAGCATAGGCCTTAATTTTTTTTAACGTTAATTTATTTGAATTTTCTGTTACGTAGATAAATAATAAATCTTAATTACTTCAACGTGTACCAACTTTTAGGTTTGCCAAGGCAAAGTCCGCATTGAAGGGCCACTTTAGGCAAAGTCGCAAAGTAGATATTTCGGACATTGCCTACACTGTGGTACAACAATCTTAGGTTTGCCAAATATATAGCAGGCAATCTCCGATATAACCTGCTTCATTACCATCATGCTGTCAATATTCTTTGTTGTACAAGTATAAAGCACAGATTGCGATAGAAGAAAAAGAAATAATTTATTGTATCTTAAAGAACAATCACAAATACAAGTTGTATTGTCAAAAAAAAAGAGAAGTCTCTTCGGGTAGAATTAGGGCTCCTGTATTATGTTCATTATGTCCACTGTGCTATGAATTGTTTTTCTGTAACTGATAAAAACGGAGACCCTCAACCCAATGCTTAATATAAGCCAAAATTACGACAAATCTTGAATCGAAAAATATATATAGGGAAACGTTTAGAGAAGTGGTTGAGCGGCACTAGTGCAAACTGCTAGAACAGGGTATTTCGTCAAAAAGGTCGCCAAGTTGGCAAAACCTTGGAAAGCTCCCCGATTTAAGTATTAAGTATTGATCCGATTTACTAAACTCATTGACAGATGCAGATCATATAGAAACGTTTTTCTATTTCTATGTTTCCCGGAAAATTATTGTCATGTGTTTATAAGGCAATTGAATTAATTTTGATTTCCACAGCAAAAACAAAATTTATCGAGTGAAAAACAAGTGAGTAATTATAGTGTCAAATAATACTTTACTACACTGTTACTCCACCTTGTATGAACTTGAAAGTTTATACAAGCAGGTACTTGATAAACACCGCGTGTTTATTCAACAAACATCGTTATCAATTTTTCAGTGTTAGTGGTGGATTGTCCGGCATATAAGTCAGTTAAAATACCGAAATTTCCTAAAGCACAGTGCCGCCGCCTGATCAAGGCAAAAAGATAAATTTCATTTTATCCCGCATCTGAGGATACGGGCGCATAAATTGCACAGGATTTCCCTTTGTATTTGTTTCAGTGCACCGCCTCCGTCGCTTCTCGTATATACCTACATATACGTATACTTTTTTAAAATAGAACTCTCGAATGCTAATATTTTATTTTTACGTTATATATATATATATATATATATATATATATATATATATATATATATATATATATATATATATATATATATATATATATATATATATATATATATATATATATATATATATATATATATATATATATATATATATATATATATATATATATATATATATATATATATATATATATATATATATATATATATATATATATATATATTTCGGGCCAATAAAAGCAAAAACGCGGGGATGCACTGGGATATGGGAAAACGGCCGTTATACGTGTTAGAACGGTTGAAGCGCGGGTACGGCTTTCCTGTCACCCATCTATGTCAATACAAAATTGTGTCTTATTTTTTAGTGGCCCTACCATTTTTTTTAAAAAGATAATTGCCACTGGCAAGTTTGTACAGGTAACGCAGATTATTTAAAGGCAGTGTTCCGGCGCCCTCACTTTCCAGATTGTACCTATACATCTGAGATAAGAGCCAGTTAACTAGACTTTGCCGAACACGCGGCTTCTTCTTGATGTTTTGACCTTTTAAAGTTTACCCGTATGGTAACACTGTGACTATTTCTATTCTGATCATAATTTAATCATCTGTATCTTGTTGGTTATCTATGGTTGATCGGAGATATTTGTATTTCTCAATTGTCTATTTGTTCACCTTTCAGTGCGAGGACATGATTAGTGATTAGATTTTTATTTATGAACCTGAACTGAGTTCGTTGGATGTCCATGGTCAGTCGTGTTTCTCGGTTTGGTTGACTCTCTTTGATAAGGTTATAAGCCTATTATAGCAGTCTCGTCAGCGAATCTTATGTTATTAATGATGTTCCTCCAACATTCACCCCTTCTCATACGTTGAATAGTTGTGGAGATAAAACACATCCTTGTTGGACTCGTCGTTGTGCTGTGATTGCGTCTTTACACCCTTTGTGCCTACTATTGCTGTTTGGTTTTATCTATTTTATTGGTTTAATGCCGCGTTACTCTAGCTTTCTATAAGAATGTCATGTTGGACCTGGTCGAAGGTCTTCTGAAACCCGATCAAGCAGACGTGTTCAATCTGGTTGTATTCTCGACATTTCAACAGCAGAACTGCTAGTGCGAATAAACCCTCCCTGCTTGCTTGCTTATCGTTAGCAAATATTCGACTATTTAGATGAGGATGTCGCACTCTAGACCTTCTAGCTTATGACTTGTCTTTTTAGTCTGAACGAACGTCAGACCATCAGAACTGAACAAAATACCACAGTCGCTAAGATGTACCAAAATGTCCGAAGTTGTTGGCGACCGTGGGTAATGAAGTTGACGTCTTCAACAGTAGAAATATGCAACAAGTGCGGTATTTGACTCACGAGTTTATTTGACACGAGCGGAGCGAGTGTTTAATAAACGAGTGAGTTCAAAAGTTTACCGAACGTGGCTCGGATTCATGGGAAACGAAATTCACGTGGTAAAGTGACGCTATATTATAATATATTTTTGTTTCTTGTATTTTTCTCTATGGCTTCTATTTTTACGAGGACTGAATATATTCCTTCTTCTTCTTCTTCGCGGGCCTTTCCTCCTCGGAGATTGGCGATAACTAAAGCAAATTCCGCTGTTCTGTCGGGTGTTCAATTGTTCATTTGTATCCCTGGTACCCGAGCCTTGCCTAAAACCAAAAACTGATATCGGTATTGACATTGCTATACCCCAACATATCCGCTCGTGCGCGTTGTACACATTTGTAGGCACTTTTTGAGCATCACCCTGTAAACCGAAATCGATTGGCTCGGGTCCAACCCGATCTTGATCCTTCGAAAACAATTTAGAAGCGGGGTCCAAAATTAGAAACGTCGCTTGCTCTCGCGTCTGAATACAGATGTTTAATTAATAACATAGACATTCACTTCGGAGAGACATTCGGTCGTCGTTCGTCGTCGGAGATGACGTTGAGGACATAAGACCGGACGGATTAACCGGGATAGGGAGCTGGATTCCTCCGCTGATCCTCATATGACACACGTCTATTCCGGACCCGGTCTTCTTCCTTTGTTGCCGTTCGGTTCGAATGTTCCCATTAGATTTTGCGAGCCTTTGTTCGCAGGAGTTTTATCGACCTAAGTCTACGAATGACGATCCACTTTATAAACACACAACGCGCAAGAGATGGTATTACCCGCTTTTTAAATAAAAAAAACCTTCGAACGAGAGGATTTCGCTGGCATCTTCTTGAGTTTAAAGGAATCTTCTTCGTGCAGTCCTGATTATCTTTCACAGCAAAAGCGGGTGTATTCGGAATTCTTCAGTTCAGGATGACTTTGGAAATACCTAAATGAAGATCAGGTAGTTGTCAGTACATGTGTCAAGCACTTAAATGGTCATCTTCAGCAACTACAACTATACCGGGTGACACAAGAAAGTGGCAACACTGTATAACTTTTAAACGGCTTGAGATATCGATTGAATGTCCAATTTTTTGAGCATTTAGTGGAATTAACTAAACTTAGTTTCTTTGCGTAAGCGGTTTAAATATGTTCTTAATAATAGGTTTTTGCGGAGTACCTTCCATCCAGTTTCTACGCTCCACTGGACCGCGACGACATCGGGATCTCAACCCACCTAGTTTCTCACAAGTTTCTTGTTTATTTTGCATGCCGTCTTAAAACTCACTCGAATATAAAGATTTTCATCCGGGTCTTTTACCACATCCCTACAAATGTATTTTTTTATTGGTCATGTTTTTCTGGACATAAAAGTATTAAGTAGCATTAAGTGTTTCATAGAAAACAGTTTCTCTCTCACATTTTTATCTTTTGATTTGATTTTTACCTAGAAAGCTCCATACCTAAAAAACCTTAATATTGCGACCTATTCTAATTTAATTAAATTAATTATAATTTAACTCTTATCATGAAGATTTTTTATTTTTTGACCTAAAATGATATTTTTTTGCCCGTTTGCCATAAAAAAGGATTCAAAGAAATTTATTGTGTTTATCAAAACAACTAACGTAATTTCTTAACGTCCGAGTTATTCTAGAAATTACCAGAACGTCGTTTCAAACACCCACAGTCCATGTCGGTTTAGGAGTAGCTAATGCAAAATTCTGGACCACCTATCTTCCCTGTCGTCCGTAGTTAAAAGAAAAAAGATGGTCGAGACGCGTGACCGCCCCGGCCGAACCCCTCCGGCCCCCATCGCTGCCCCAAATGGATGTAACACATACCTTTAATATCCTGGAAACAGGATTAACAATTTGTTAAGTTCAAAGTGGCAGATTCTTGATTCGAAACACGCTTCCGTAATAAGGGCCTGAGCGCCGTGGCCAGGAAATGTAACTCTATATAAACGCTGACAGAAAACATTATCCCTCTCTCACGTGAACGTCTGTGCGGGTATTTGATTCTCGAAATTTCGAACTTTGGTATCGTTCTTTTGTTACGTTAAAATTGGCGTACATGGAAAATAGGATTACAAATCGTTGCTCAACTTTCCGTTACCCATGTGTTTCCTTACCGCTTAGCATACGAATTCTGTAAATACCATTTACATTAAAAGTTGCAGCGGAAAAGAACATTTATTTTATGCGAAAAAAGTTATTTTATTTATTATTATTAGCCTCCCCCTCCAGTCTGATTCGAGCTGTTTGATTGCAATACGGATTTTGGATTATCCGAATATTTTTATCATCAATGGCAGCGTTACGAAGCAATTTCTGGAGTACATCCCGTCTGACATTGTCGAATGCCTTTTCATAATCGGCAAATAGCAATTATGTAGTAAGATATTCATACAGAATACTGCCTCTCTAGTACCAACGCCACTTTTAAACCCGAACTGCGTTTCCCCACTCAAATCTTCCAACTTTTTGAATATTCTGATGACTTATGCGATGGTGTTAACATTTTACGGCATTAGAAGTCTTCGACGATGAAGATGCAAATGGATTCAAAACCAAAACGTACTCACACGAACCACAAAAAAACATAACCTACAAATTGGTTTAAAACATCAACCTTAAAGAAAAGTCAGGTCTTCTGAAATTGAATGTAAATATAGCTTTAATTTACTTTACTTTACTCCTACTAAATCCCAGTTGACTTTAAGAAATCTGCTTATAGAACGCGATTCTCCTAGTGTTTTTTATTTATGTGACGGTATTATCCTTTGTATTTTATTGAAAATTAAGTTATTTACTACAAAATTTGAATTGGCATTTATAAAATATATATAGTATTAGTATTAATTTTGTCCTCGATAAAATCGACTTACAGGTGCATTCCGACACCAACAGACATAAAATTTTCAACAAAAAATTGAATATTCAACCCAATTAATATCGAAAAATCCATTGGGGTCGAAAAAAGTGTTTTTCTTTTAAGTGTCCGTCGACGCGGCGTCCATAATATTAATTACGACGCGGACAAAAACGCGTGGCCATCAGCGACAACCCTTTTCCTCCCTCTTAATTGTCCCTTCGGTAGGACCCGGACCTCCAAAGAAAACCGCGTTTCATCCACGTCTTTTCTTTTTAGGTTAGTTCACACGTGACGGGCGAATCACAAAGGTCGTCCGCCGGTCAGGTCCGGGCTCTCTTTTAATATATTCATGAATTATGGATATCAATGTGTGCCCGCACGGATACGAAACGACGAGATATATGGACGTCATCTAAGGGGGTGTCGACGGCGGGGACGGTGGGCAGGGGGAACGAAGATCGCCCTGCACGGAAGGGTTGCTGCGTGATTGATAACTGAAAATTTCTCGCGTCTGGGAAGTTACAGCACTGGGATCAATATCCGCGGATTGGCCGGACTGGGAGACTTCGATGTCACGGAATTTACTTTGTCTTGGAATATTGGGATTTTGGGTTAAAAAAAAAACAAAACAATTGAGAAAGTTTATTACTACAACAAGTATTTGATATATCTTCACACTTTATATATATATATATATATATATATATATATATATATATATATATATATATATATATATATATATATATATATATATATATATATATATATATATATATATATATATGATGACACTATATTCCGGGATATCATCCGTTCGCTCGTTGAACTCCGACTGGAATCCTGCATCCGACTGGAATCCTGCAAATCCTGCATCCGACTGGAATCCTGCAAATCCTGCATCCGACTGGAATCCTGCAGACGTTTCGCCAAAATCTCACTTGGCATCTTCAATGCTCGCGCTCCGAAAACACTTCGAACACTGCGACCTCCATGCATTATGCAAGCTGGAAAAACATCTGGCCAGTGCACTTCAGCCTATAGTGGAAAAGGCAGATTCCTATGTTAAAAACTCAGAACATTTCACTCAGATTTTAGGTTCTCTCAGGATGGACAAGGACGACATTATGGCAAGTTTCGATGTCAAATCCCTCTACCCGAGTATTCCAGTAGAAGAGGCACTCTTGCTTATAGAAGAAAACGAAGATCTTCCGCCATACATAATGGAAGACATTGCCTGAAAAACGCTTACTTTATGCACAACGGGAAAATTTACCGACAAATAGATGGAGCAGCAATGGGATCATCTCTCTCACCTGTGATTGCCAACCTCGTCATGATTTACTTCGAAAAGAAAGCAATAGAGAAGGCAAATCTGAAGCCAAAACTATGGACAAGATACGTTGATGACGTATTTGTTGTATGGCCTTTTGGCAAGGAGGAGCTTTTGAAATTCCTAGATCATCTGAATACCATTCACCCAAGGATTCAATTTACAATAGAACTTGAAGAGGATAACAGTCTGCTCTTTTTAGATGTGCACATCACAAGGACCGAAGATGGACACTTGGAACACACTGTCTATAGAAAACCAACACACACTAATAGATATCTGAACGCTAAATCTCATCACCACCCATCACAGATACAGGCAGTGGCAAATACATTAATTGCTCGGTCCTTCAGGCTCACAAACGAGAGGAACAGAGATAAAGAACTGAAGAAAATTAGTACCTGTCTTCGACAAAACGGATACCAAAGGCGCACCATCAGCAAGGCAATCAGTAAACAACAGCCGCAGCAGAGAGTACAGGACGAGACCCAACGAAGATCGATCGCTGTCCTGCCATACATCAAGGGGGTTACTGACAAAATCGGCCGAATATTACGGAAACACGACATATCAACGGCATACAAACCTGACCATACCATCGGAGCAATACTAAGAAACCCAAAACAAAAAATTACTCTGGAAAACCAAGGAGTATACAGTGTAGCATGCGGATCGTGCAGCCTGACGTATGTGGGACAGACCAACAGAAGGATTTCAGCCAGGCTCGAGGAACATCGTTTAGCCATAAGAAACAAACAAACAATATCTGCTTTGTTTCAGCACCAACATCAGACAGGCCATAAAATTGATTTCGGCACTTGCAAACAAATAGCTAATATTCCTGATTTTAGGACTAGGATTATACGAGAGGCCATCGAAATAGAAAAGTCCGGACACCTCAATACGAGAGACGACGCTCTGCATTTATCCAACACGTGGAAAACGATAATCAAACAGCAGAGCGATGCGCAGCAGCCAACGGGGACATCGCAACTACGATCGGGCGAAATTAACAACGCGACAATTCAGGGGGCGGAGCCACCTCCCCCCACGCACAAGCAGCACCGTTACCATCTCCGGCGCAGAGTATAAATACCGCACGCACCGCCGATAACCTTCCAGTGTTCGAAGTGTTTTCGGAGCGCGAGCATTGAAGATGCCAAGTGAGATTTTGGCGAAACGTCTGCAGGATTCCAGTCGGATGCGGGATTTGCAGGATTCCAGTCGGATGCAGGATTCCAGTCGGAGTTCAACGAGCGAACGGATGATATCCCGGAATATAGTGTCATCACATTTTTCCATCCGTGAATCAATACGTGAGAATATATATATATATATATATATATATATATATATATATATATATATATATATATATATATATATATATATATATATATATATATATATATATATATATATATATATATATATATATATATATATATATATATATATATATATATATAGAATTGTCGTGTTGCTACATACTATACTCGCACAAGAAACGAGTGTGTCCTGTGTCCTATTTCCCTCTCAAATTTTCTTGCTGTACGCCCATGATATTAAAGCTTATTATTATTTTTTTTATACTAATTATAGTTTGTGAGATATTTTTTATTATCAAAATGAATTAATAAGACACACACCAAAAACATAATTATTATTATAAAATTTACTATTTTAAGACACTAAATACATTTTTCTCTACCTCCTTAGTGTTCAAATTATATTTTTATTAAAAAAATTGGGGGTTAATATTTATAGGTTAGGATTGACACTTCAACTGTGTTATATAACATTATTTTAAGGTTTGAGTGAGGTAACATTATGTTTTCCACTAATCCTGCTTATTTATTTATTTTATTTGGTTTGAAATTTGTTAAGCAATAATAATCTCAAATGGAATTTTGTCTTTGGCGGATCGAAGATGTTGAAACATTTTTCGACAAGTGGTAAAACTGGCGATACCTCTCAAACAATATATAAGCAGGTACAGAGTAAAACGCGAGCCAGTTTCGGTCAAGCTCTGAAGAAGCCAACAGGATGATTGGCGAAACGTTAGCAAGTTCGAAGTTTAGATGTTAGAAGTTAGTCAATAGAAGTTAGAAGTTTTGTCAATAGTATTACAGTAGCCTGTGAAACTTTTTTTAAAAAATTAACAACAATAAAATAATAAAATCTATCGACAATTAATGAAACTAGGTAAATCGGTTAAGAGATTATAATATGGATGATGATTATTTCCATAAAATTTACATTTTTAAAACGGATAATATAAATAATATAAATAAATAAATCCTGGACATTTCAATCTAAAAAACAAACGGCAGCACATCGCCTATACCTCGCATTTCGACAAAAAAATTCGAGAAATACCTGTCGATAGTCGTAAATCGACGGACGGGACGCCCGGCATTGTTCTTTTTCCCGAAAAAAACAATATCCCCCAATAACTTCAGCTATTTTACAACCTCGTGCGGAGGTAATACTATAATGCTCCTTTTTTTTTCGAAAACGCATCCCATATAATGATATGATAATGGCCGCCGCTATGGTCATTAATTCAAGAATGATGGTATTTTATGGATATAATGTCCGTTTTTATGATTGTTTATGCGATATAGATGATTGGTTAGTATTGCTCTGGTTTGCCGCGTATGCGACTGGAGGGTGCGGGTAAACTGCGACATAAGAAAGCGCCTGCGTCCGAAATTTATTTATTTTATTTAGTCAACCATAGGTGAAGTAAATACATTAATATCCCATTAATACACTGAATATAAAGTCTCATCATTAGTAAGACAGAGTAATAAAATTCAACAACAAACAAACAGCACTTTCATTCATCTTAATCGAACTTGATAATCAGTAAACTCTCAAGCTATTGGCTATTATCCGCATTTTAAGCTCATTATACAAAATTAAATTAATGAAAAGTATTAAATTTATTAAATTAAAGTCAATCGGTAGGCGAAACCCAGTCGAATTGACTACCGCACGCGCCGTGAACTTTACCTTAATATCCGACCCGCAATTAAATACGAAATTTGTGATCGGAATTAGCATTTTCTGATATTCGAAATGTCCCCTCCTTATCTATTAACCCGTTTTCGTTGTATTTTAATCGCCTTTATTATCGAAACGACCCGTCGAGGAACACATAACCCCCCCGTATATTGTGAGCGTTGAAATTTATAATACCCGCGCCCCCTTCCCTTCCGGCGAGAATTCCCCCCCCCCGACCCACAACCTACAGCCAATAAAAAACCTAATAACCGCCTTTAGGCCTGTCAAACGCCAAAAGCAGCCGAAAACTTCTGCAACGAAAAACAATAAAACCGAAATCACCTTCCCCGATATTCATAACCGACGATCTGAAACATCAATCTTAATTACCTCCAAGTCAACCCCTTTCCCGATGATTCGGTCGCGGTCTAGGGGGGGATGAACGTGAAAGAAAACAACAACGACGGTAACTATACTCGTGGAGGAGTGCGGTTAGAGTCAGGGACGGACAAGGGAGGTTTAGGAAGAAACCGAACTTTTAAAAGCACTACGATAAAAATACGACAAATAACGCGTAAAAGAATATGTGATAACATTTACCAACTAATATCAAAATTACAATCTTGGTCTAATTAACTGAAATATTTACTGAAAAATCGCACGGATATAGTTTCTTATAGCTTTTCGGTTGCGGCCCTGTATTTTATTTTAACAACTTTTAATTATTATATTATATTAAACTTTTCTTTAATTACCTCGCCAATCCAGCAACAAACTCGTCCATATTGGGAAAGGGGGCTGTGGGACACCCCTTATGATCAACATGATCAACATGATCAACAACCTGTGAACGAGCCGACAAATATGCTTATATTAGGTGGAGCGAATTACCTCTCAAGCTGTAGCTGCCTTCGACAGGTCACAGAATACTGCGAATACTGCCCCCTTCGAGGCGCCAGACAATACGTCGCACCATTTCATTTGCTGCATCTTTTGTTGACTTTTTTTCCTAAATCCAAACTGGGATTTCGAAAGAAGATTACAGTTTTCCAAGAATGTTTATATACAGAGGGCAATACAGAGGCTGGTCTATAATTCTTTAAATCACTATCCTCTCCCTTGTTGAGCACTGGTGTTACTCTGCTGACTTTTGTACCCAAAAGAAAACATTTGCTGACAATAATTGAAATAGGGAAAGCTATACCTGCATCTATCTGCTTCAAAATTTTATCAATCAGACCAAACATATCTTTGGACGTACTGTTCTTCTATACTTACGGGACTCATAACAATTGAGGCATCGTTATGTATAGATCTGTTTTTTGTAAGTTAGTGGTGAGGTTATTTGATATGTTAAATTGTCCTGAAGTAGGCGAAGAATAAATAAAAATAACTAACAAATTGGAATTATTAACAAATATATAACATTCGAAATTTTCCGATGTTTATTATCATTGGATTAAAAAATTTAATAATACAAGTCCTTCTAGTTTAACTAACTAAAATATTTTGAAAAAGAGAGAGAGAGAGTTTGGAGTAACTGTCAATGTTCAGGCCACCAGGCATTGCACATAAAGAAGAAAAAGATTCTCCAAAACACGCCATGCCAGTAATCGAACTGATCCTTATAGTAGGCTGCGATGCAGCCGTGACGTCAACCCACACGCGCTCCCATCGGAAACCGTAGCAGTAAATTTCACTGTGCAAGCTTGTGCGTCAAATTGCCAGCCGAGAGCTAACCTGTGAAATTTCGCGTCGAACAAACTTACCAATCGGTTACGGCGACGTTTGTCTGTCAACACAGTCAATTACCGTTTAGCCAGTTGTACGCCATAAAAAACTGCAATTTAAAAACATTAATTAATTCTTGTTTGCACGTTTATCGCCATTTTTTTTAAATAGCTAATACGCGGCCTTCTTTGGTTGCGTGTCACATCCGAAGTGACGGTTAACGTATCTATTTGCGAGAAACAAATGAGCTTCTCTCTCCATTAGAAATCTCTGCTAATGTGAAAATTAATAGAATTGTTAGGCGACAATGCGTCGAAAAAAAAAACAATCTAACTGTTTCGGTTATTAACGCTACCTGCGGTTGTTAAATGGCATGGACGTTGAGCCAAAAATAAAATTACGCATTGCTAATGTGATTCCCCTGGAAAAAAATACCCTTGAAAATAACAAAAACATTTTTGATATGACTGTTATATAGAGAGCATGCTAGATAATACCCTGGGCTGTTGAAGGCAGTAGAAAGTTTTCAGAAGAGTCACTCAAAATACGCCTAGTAATTTCAAACCAATAAGACTTTGCTGCTCGTTAAATGTTTGGAAATAAAATGGCTCAAAGCGCAGGAATGGAATAAAACATTGGACACCATCTGGCTTGAAAGAAGGATATTGCCATACTTGATATGTTGTTCGAGTTTTCTTGGAAAGTTTTAAACAAGTAGGCTTTGGACGCCGCAACGATAGAACAAAAAAACCTGCGTTTATCCTTTCAAGGGAATTTCAATTAATCAAGTAGAAACAGTCAGTTACATTTTTTTAAGAACCACTGGCACCGCGCATTGTTCTTGTACTGTGTGTCATGTTTTTAAAAAGTTCGTTTAAGTTAGTTCTTGCTAATCTAATTGATGTCAAGTTTGTAGAAATCTTCCTAAAATGTCTTTAAGAGGTCGTAGTACAAATTATTTGCTGTCTCTGCATTGTGTTCCACTTTCACAAAACTATACTTCATTTATTTAGAAGACTGAATCAAAACTCGACGTACTAACAGCCAAATCCACAATTTGAAATACCGGTGGGGGCACTTGTTTCCGGTGATGGTGGCGGTCCAAAGCCTACTTGTTCATTTGATCACTTGATTTGAAAATATGTAGGAAAATTATTATATTTAAACTACAAAATTTTACCTAAAACATTTTTTTGATATTTTCATAAAAAGAATACGTTTTCTATAACAAAAAAGTTACAGTTATGTTGTTAAAGTGGGGAGGGTCACGAATTTGGACCACCCTGTACTTAATTAGCCTTAGAATTTTATAAAAAAATCCGAAAATTGAAAGAAAAATTATTCGCTTTTCCCTTCTAACACGTTTAACGTTTTCTATTAAAGAATTTAAAGTTGCCAGAAAAAAAAACGTAATTTGAGAATGTCACTTATCGTTAATGTCGTTAATGTCGTTAATAATCATCAGATCGGAATGCACATTTATTTATTACAGTCAATTTTTATTGTGTCAAACGAAATTACAATAACTGATAACGGATAAATTAAAAATTCACAAAATTATCAAGTCGCAGAGCCGGACCCGCCCCTGGTCTTATAGATTTATCAGCGACTCCCTTTATTATTACCCCGCGCCATCTTGATTGATCGTAATTAGTTTTGGGCGATGTTTGTTTTTGATACGCGCCGTTCAAAATCACGTCCCGGCTGTGCATGTTTTGTTCTCCAGACGTTTCGGCATAAGACGGGCTCCTTCGGATCAAGCGTGCGAGAAAAAGACCGCCGCCGCCGCCGATGAAAATTAAGGAAAATTCGTTACTACCGGGGGAAGTTTTGTTGCCCATATTAATACTTCGCTAAAGTTTAGTCGTGCATGGAACGGAGGGATTAAAGATTATATAGGAAATAATACTTCTTATGTGAGGAGAGCCTCGCTCTGCCTCCGTGCTTTTAGTTAATTAATTAATTATAGGCAAAAATGTAATTAGGAGGATTTGCTCTCGTCGGGACGACGCGGAAAACTTGGGTCCGTCGTTTGAGGCGGCGGCGGGGGCGGGGGGCCGGTAGCCGACGCGTCATTCATACTTTTTGAAGTTTCAAATATTTTTCGGAGTGTTTGTTTATTCTTCTGTCTCTCTTTTTCTTTATGTTCGTCTTTAATCAGACCACATGTCACCTTCAATAGGAGGGAGGAAGGGCAAATAAATATAGAAAAGCTTTGTGAACGTTTACTCGTAATTTTTTATTTGCAGTCTGTTCTCTGAGAAACAACAAAAAGTTTAACAATTTTTGAAAAATATAAGTTGTGTGTTGAAATTCGATATAAGCTTAATTATAAAATAACAAGATTTAACAATTATTTTCAAATTATTCTGGTCAGCTAAACTTAAATGGCTACGAACTGTGTAAATAAATCCACAAAAAATAAAGCCCGCTCCTAACCGATGAATTTGGAACCGCCTATAGCCGTTTTGCCAAAACTTTGAATGGAATTCGAGCATATTTTGAGAAAATACACCAGCATTGCTTCTCAACATTTTTTTTTTCATCGTCGGTAGCTATATCATAAAAAAATCATAAAACAACAGGGAATAGAAAAAACAGTAATACTGAAAATGATTGTACAATTTTTCTGGCATTACTTTTTCGTCAACATTAACCAGGCAAACCAGGCTAGCCCGTCACGTCACCCAGGACCTGGTGTATTTGCGAATACGGGAAAAACAGCGCGGTACGTCCCTGGATTCGGAGGCGCGAATAGTAGCTCGATTGATGCGCGGCTTTGCCTTGTAATCTTCGACTTAATGGCATTATTACGACGGCCGCCATGGGTGGCCTAAGGCTGCGACCCGACACACCATCGGGGTATTGTTTGATTTTGATCATTGCTGACTCGGTGTGGTCCGATCGATCGATCAGGAATCTCAATTGGTCTTCTTTTATTCCAAATAAATTGCCACGAGTACAAAATTGCGTTAAACGCGCAGTCGGAGACAACACTGCACGTTTCCTAGGAGCAATATTGAATGATGCACAGGTTTGGGTCAACGGCCTGGATACTAATACCCCAACTGGTTCGAAATAAGAACAAAGCTATGCGAATTTTGTTGTTATGATAATTGATGATGGTTTTATGTGTGACTTAACTTAGTTATTGCCCTGGATGCTTCTATTTTTCAAAATTATGGGTCAATGAAAGTACCTTAAAATATTTTAAATTCTAAACTAAACAAAACACAATAATTTTATATGGTAATTATGAGATAAAGGTATGCTCCAGAAGCAGCAAAGTCGAGTAATGAAAGTTATGTTAGAACCTAATAAATATGTTAAAATTAGCGATAAGTTGTTTAAATTTTATGGGTATCAACCAAAGACTGGCTTTATTTATATATGAAATGTTACATAATATGTTACCAAAATATATTTTGAATAAAATGTAAATTAAAATTATACATATAATACACGAACATCTAACAATATGTATGTTGCGATTGTTAACCAAATTAAATTGTAAAAATCATTAATTTATGTGGGTTTTTATATTATATAACTTTTATGTAATATTAAAGAACATTTCAAAGAGAATTGAAAAGAAATCTAGTTAATTACATAAATAAAAAAATAAAAATAATCGAATCGAAAAACAACATAGGTAGTTGGTATTGTAGCTTTAATATAAATAAAAGTAAAATCTGTCATTTGTGAGATTTGTGGCATTTTGTTTTGTTAATAAACGCTCCATTCATAGACTACAAAGGAGGGAAGTATAAAGATCCCTATGTAATGAAAATGAAGCATTTGGTTTACAATAATTTTTAGATGTAGAAGCTACTCTTAAATTTTCTTCACGACGGTCTGTGACATCCTGTATACGCGAAATTGATACCGATCTCTCGCGAGGAGAGAGAAACAAAAATCGAATTCCTGTACACACCTTCGACCGGCATCCTTCGACTCTGGCGGATCAAACGCGGAGGCCAATTATAAGCGGGGCCGATATCTTTGACCGAATACCGCATCACTCAACTTGAGTAAAATCGAGCGTTTCAACACGTAAAAGGCTCGATATCTCTCGCCTCGCCTTTTCGCTTCCAATAAATCCGAGTCAATCTATATATACGCAAAAGGAAGCGAAAGAAGTCCGGAGTACGGAGCACTAAACGGAACATTTCTCTCCCCAAGATGGGAGAGATAATACGACGCGAATGCCTAGTTCGAGTTTCCCGAGAACGCGGACTATGCGTAGTCTATGGGGTTCTCGGAGGCAACGGCCCAAGGCCTCCCTCGGTGGAACTATTGTTCGGCGATTTTTCCTAAGGAAGCAGTCGACGCTGCTGCTTAATTTGGAGCAAAAGTGACTCGTTAATTAAAAAAAAAGTATTAGCAAGCTTACTTTAGCATATATCTTCGGAGAAAATTGACCTTTTTTTTTCTAAATATCTGTTTCATTGACTAAAAATAGTATTCTTCTTTATTTCCAATAAAAATTAAAGCTTTAAATGTATTTGGTTCAATGGTTTTCTTCATACATTAACTACTATAATTTAATTATTTTTTCCCAAATGAATATTGAAACTATTTTATAATTTGTATACATTTATTTTATTAAACATTTTTTATGTTCTCTTCGTACATTAACCGGCAAACATAAATTATGAATAAATTACGAATGAATATTTTTTACAAATACTTCTGGAATCCCCCTGCATCGGTTTTTGTTGACTGTTGGGTTCTTCGGAACTTGACTGAACTTGACATAAACATGATTGGCGAAACGTTGGCAACTCAACCAAAATCGACGCAGGAGGAATCCAGAAGTTTTGTAAACAGTATTACAGCAGCCTATGGAAGTTTCTTTGAAAAATTAAGAATATTTGAATATTTGAAAATATTTATTTTCGAAAAATATATATTTATTTTTTATCCTTTCTTCATACCTTATTTAAACTTAAACTTATTTAAACAGTATTACAACAGCTTATGGAAGTTTCTTTGAAAAATTAAGAATATTTGAATATTTGAAAATATTTATTTTCGAAAAATATATATTTATTTTTTATCCTTTCTTCATACCTTATTTAAACAGTATTACAATAGCCTATGGAAGTTTCTTTGAAAAATTAAGAATATTTGAATATTTGAAAATATTTATTTTCGAAAAATATATATTTATTTTTTATCCTTTCTTCATACGTTATTTAAATTACGATTTATGAAATGAAGATTTGAATTACAAAAATACGATTTTTTTTAAAGCTGTTTTTTACTTTCTCTTCACACAATAAGTATCAAAATTAAATTAAGTTTTGCCGAATGAATATTTAAATTACAAAAATACAAAATTTATTTTTAAAAAAATCTTCTCTCTATACTTTAGCTAAATTACGTTTTGCGTGAATTGCATAAATCTTTTATTCATACCAAAGTACCAAAACTAAATTGTGTTTAGTTTAATGAATATGAATGAATGAATACCAATAGTTTTTTGGTGTCAAATAAAGATTTGAATTATACTAAAATATTTTTAGTATTTTCTCTTCGTACATTAGCTAAATAATTTTTCAAAAATTGACCTGAATGATAAAAACTACAAAAATTATTTTAAAAAATCACATTTTTCATTTTTTATCTCCTCCTAATTAATTAAATGAAATTTTGAATTAAAATTTACCTTAATTTTATTAGATATAGAGGAGAATTTTTTACTACAAGGCCAAACAGTGTTAAAATTCTAAGGAATAGATTCTTCATGATTTTCAAATTACACTAAATTTTGGCGTCCGCGACAAATTCCGGCAGTATATTTCTGTAAAAATTGAATGAGATCCCTTTGGATTTAATCCATTTTCTTCCGAAACTTTCTGGTTGTTCTTCGCACTTCAAACACTCTCTCGAAAAGGAAACCATTCAGTAGATATATTTATATGGACTATTTATACATAGTCACCAATAAAACCCGAATTATATGATAACATTTTAAATTAATAGGTTACAGCAAAAAATTTTATAAAAAATATTAACAAAAATAGGTTATTTTTGAAAATTTCGAAGTATATTATTGAAAAAGTTTGTTTATACTCAAAGAAAAATACGAATCAGCCAGTTTAAACGTGAATATGACCAAGTGTCGGAAACGAAAAAAATAAGAACAGTGGAAAACAGTAAATATGATAGTGATTCTTCTTAACATACGTGGGAACAGTAAAGACGACATAATGGAAAGAATAAATAAGGGATGAACTGTTGTACACACACTAAACTCTGTTAGGACAAAAATATAACAAAAAAAAGAGAAAACGTATCTATAAAAGCATGATACAAAGTGTTACTTTATATGGACCAGACATTTGGGACGTATCTAACGTAAACAAAAAGACATTAATGGTTACGAAGAGAGATTTTCTGAGAAGCTGAGATGGTCCAGATTGGACAGGATCAGGAACGACTATATCCGGACCGACAAATAGTAGAAAAAATAAAACGAAGACAATCGACTTGGTTTTATGATATGAAAATATTAGACTGGGTACCACCGGAAATAAGAAAGAGAGGACGGCCACGGAGAAACTGAAGTTAACAAACAGGTTTCTTTCTTTTTTTTTTTAATTTTGTGTATGTACCGAATTACAGAATAAAAAAAAACAAATAAGAACATAGTATTCAAATAAAATTTGTATATACTACACAACTTTCCTGGTGCTGCCTATAATTGCAAAAATTATTGCAAAAAAACTAAAAGAAATTTTCTCAACTGGAGAATTCAACGTAATTTCTTCATATACAAGGCTTTCTGGCTGCTTGCCTCACAACTACAATACAAAATGTTGTGCTGGTGGGCTCCAACCCAGACCACGACAAGTCCTCCGTCCGTCCGTCTGTCATAACTGTCACACTAGGACGCGACTATTAATAAACACAAATAATAATGGGGACGGGCGGTGTGGGGAGCGGGGGGGATTTTCGCAAAGGGGGAGTATAACAGCAGCGGCGGCAAAGTCCCCAAGTCCCTCCGTCAGACACGCACACCGTCTTTACAAATCATTAGTTATCCGTTATAGCCAAGATGTAAACCCTTTTGCCCGATAATTAATCATATAAAATTCGCAGGCAGCCGAAGCAGATTGAGCAAACATTGGTAAATCTCCGTAATATATGTGTAGGGGCGGGACAAAAACCTCGAGCCGTCAACTGTGGTGCCCGACCAAGATGATATCTACGGTTACGAGGGTTGTCGGTCCTCCCTGACTCGCCATGCGACGTTATTGTCGAAATCGTCACTTTTTGATCGTTTTAAAACGACAAGCGGCCGAATCCGAGTACGAACAAAGATGCCGTCAACATGAAACGTATATCGATATACCAAAAATAGCAATTTAAACATAGGCCTAAGAAAATCTTCTTTTTCTTTCACGACACACAAATGTAAACGAACCTAGAAAAATTAATGGCCGTATTCACAATTGTTCTTCACGCTCAAGAGGTCTTGAAAAGTTAAAAATTTGTATGATACATTTATCAAGGAAACTTGAACTATCGACTATAAATTTCACTCAAGATAATTTTAAGGGGCTACGAAACAATTTCATATTTTACTAATCATGAATTTAAGAATTTTCAAGAATAACAACTCATAATTTAATCTTAATAGTAACAGAAAAAACAATGAAACAAAGCAGATAACAAATATAACACGATTTTAAACAGCAATCTAAAAATTTAAAAATTTAAAAACTCTGCAACAGCGCCACCATCGGTCGAATACTGTTTGCGCGGAAATCTTGTATTCCATCAGCGTTGCTCTATAGGTCAAAGAAAATAAAAAAAAAATGTGATTGGCGGTCGAACAAGCCGTCAAAATGAAAAGAAACACAAGGAAAGCCCCCCGGCACAAATCGCAAAGCAAAGGAAGCATATTAAAATTTTAATCGAAAAATCATTGAACGAATCCGCAGAAATAACGATAACCCCAAAGCGTGTTAATTATTACTTTTTATTTGGTTAATTATTTCTGGCCAGTGAATGAACGAAAATGTGGTCGTTAATACGCCGTACATGGGGGGGCGCATTTAGAGAGAAAACCTTCTTCGGCGTTGGGTTTGAACAAGCACGGGCAACAGCAAACACTATGCCCATATATCTCGAAATAAATATTTATAATTAGACGAGGTTTTATTAATTTACGACGCTGCTGATAAGATGTGGAACGGCCGTTTTCAAGTTTCATTGCGTTATGTAAGGCGAAGGGGCTGGCGGGCAGAGGTTAACTGTTCCCCACCCTCTTGGAGGAGCAGGAACGAGATCAGGCGGCCGATTTTATTCCAATATTGATATTACTGGTTAATACGAGGTGTTTTAGGATATACCCTATACATCGCTACCAGAATACCAAGTAAAAAAAACAAGTTAGTTATTTTTTAGGATGTTTCTATAGGGGCGAGGGGGGCGAAAATATACTTTCTGTTTTTGTCTTTACTGACAATATTCTTACCGAACTGAGTTACTGCAAAGTCTAATTTGACCCCTTTATTTTTTTTTAATAAATAAACTTCCTCCAAAAATACCCCGAAATAGCCTGAAATTAAGAACAACAGCGGTATACTATCTTTATTAGAGCGATGAGTCTAGTCTAGGTACTTTGAAAATTAGGTCATAAAAATGAGAGATCAAAACTTTTACGAGAAGATTTTTCGATATTATCACAAAATATTTAAAGACGTTTTATTGAAAATTTTATTTTGGTTAGTTTTTTCAGTTAAAATATACAATAATTATAGTAATAATAATAATAATAATAATAATAATAATAATAATAATAATAATAATAATAATAATGATAATAAGAATAAGAATAATAATAATAGTAATAATAAGATTCAGAAAGCCGTTATTTTAGGAACATACTGCCATCGTCAAAAGAAGAGTTCCCCCCCTAAATATGTAGATTTTTACCTTCATGTAACAACATCCATCCACAAACTGAAACAGATACGTAACAAGTGTGAAAAATAAATTAATGACGAAAGAATAACCGATACAAGATGTCGTATATGTGGCGAGGGTCACGAAAACATAGTGGATGCAAAATGATGGCACCGTGCGAGTATACGACCAGGCACAACAACGTTGCAAAAATAATACACCACGAGATTTGCCACCAACTCGGCCTTATAGACCAGAGGACCAACAAAATATTACTCTGGTGGACGTTTCCGTACCTTTCCCCACTAACATTGAAAAGAAACATCAGGAGAAAGTTGACAAATACATGTCACTAGCTGAGGACGTGAAGCAGACCTGGAGTGCAAGGACGATCAGACTATTACCATTATATTGGGTTGTTCGGAAAGTCATTTCGTTTTTTTTGGGGAACATGAAAGACAGTTTTCGTATAATGAATAAATATTTTATTAAATTATATATTGGCCATTCTGGTCCGACACCTTTTGCCATCTTTCTGGCAGTAACATAATTCCCCTCTCATAAAAGTTTTGGTCCTTGCTGGCAAAAAACTGGTTCAGGTGGTTTTTGACATCTTCATTTGAGGTAAAGGTTTTGCCATCCAAAAAATTTTGCAGGGACCGGAACAAATAGTAGTCGGAAGGCGCCAGATCTGGAGAATATGGTGGATGTTGCAGTACGTCCCATTCAAGCTGTAAAAGTTTTTGGCGAGTGACCAAACTTGTGTGAGGTCTCGCATTATCCTGGTGGAACACTACACCCTTCCTGTTGATTAATTCGGGCCTCTTCTCTTTAAGTGAATCATTCAATTTGGCCAGTTGATGACAATAGACTTCTGAATTAATCGTTGTATTGTCCGGCAAAAGCTCAAAAAAAAACGATTCCTTTGACATCCCACCAAACGGAGAGCATCACCTTTTTTTGGTGAATGTTGGCTTTTGACACGCTTTGAGCCGGTTCATCTTTTCTGCTCCATGACCTCTTGCTTTTAACATTGTTGTATACAACCCATTTTTCGTCCCCAGTAATAATCCGCTTCAAAAATGGATCATTTTCTTGACGTTTGAGGAGCGAATCACACATGTCAACGCGACGACACAAATTTCGCTCCGTAAGGACATGGGGCACCCACACATCGAGCTTCGAGGTTAAACCCATGCCTTTCAAATGGTCATAAACAGTCGAATTCGACAAATTTAATCTCTCGTGTGGTTATTCGCCGATTTGCATCAACTAATGCCTTTATCGTCAGCTTCGACCGGCCTTCCAGACAGTGGTGCATCTTCGACATCAAAATTGCCGGATCGAAATTTTGCAAACCAGTTCTGGCACTGGCGTACTGTTAACACGCCTTCTCCATACACATCCGTCAATTTTTTTCTCGCTTGGACAGCATTTTTACCTTTTCTGAAGTAAAAAAGTAAAATATGACGAAAATGCTGCTTATTGCTCTCCATATTTAAAAGGGCACCAACCAAAAACTACTGCGTAGAATTAATAGAACTTTTTCACACACAAGCCTTGCAATATCAGCTCTCAAGACATATAATGGTTATGCGGCTTAAGTGTGAAGTTGGTTTCGAACAAACGTAATTAAGTCCTCTGACGGGAAAAAACGAAATGATTTTCCGAACAACCTTATAATTGGAGCGACGGGGAAATTCCAACGAAGCTGGCACGGAATCTGGAAGCCGTCGGACTGCAGAAAGCCCTTTCTACGCAACTGCAGAAAGCAGTTATTCCATCAACCTGCAGCATAATCCGAAAGGTATTAAACCAAAAAATCACAAACTTCAGTGTTTTGTGACAACACTTCATTAAATACCGTAAAATATTCCAAGATACCCTCAAACTCCCCTGAATTTCCTCGTAATTGTACTCCTCGATTTGTCCTAAATGAATGGGTTTATTTCTTTCGAAACGGGATGCGAGGTGGGGGAGGGGCGCAATTGACCGACGCTCGTCCGCCGTTCATAAACTTGTAAATTTTAAATTAATAACATGTCGAGGCACAGTTTATAATTACCGACATCGTTTTAAACGGCCACCCTTATTACCGTTGAAATTTATAGGGTTTTCTTTTGCCCTTAAAAAAAAAGAGAGCTGCATGCGACCGGGTTCGCATGTTATCGCATGTTATTTAAATTAAAAAAAAAAATGAATTAAGTCATACGACTCGGTGCCACGAGGGTACCATAAATCCTGTCCGCGTAAAAATAGGCCATTTTTTATTGGGGCGGTCGCGACTAGATTTCCTATAAATACCCTCAATTAAAATTAATTTTAGAAAAACTGCGCCCAAAAATCTAACAAGGCAAAGCCGAAAATTGTGTCAATGGCTCCACTGAACTCAGTCCTGTGGAAAACAGTCGCTATTGAACTCCGCCATGTTCCTAGAAAATAATTATAAATATTTTCTGCATACCCTTCCATTACACGTCACTGTTCGATATCTAATTGCTTATTCCCTAGGGAATTATGCAACAACCGCAAAGTCTGCCGCGACTCCATCTCCGACGCTGGCGTCCTATCCCGGTTGTGTTTTTGCCCATATTTTCCCCGAGTCGAAATTTTGCAATATTCGAAAGGTAATTAAAATCCGGGCGCTCCGGAGCCCGGAGGCCCGTCGCGTTGAATATTCATGACGTATACGTCTCGAACTTATATTATCTTTAATTCGGAACAAGTCTGCCGTGTTATATTCCCCGTATATCAAGGGTTATACACATTTTCGGTTCGGTTCATAGGTATACTTCATTTCACTTGGGTCCATATTTACGCCCTCAATTGCCTTGATTTTTTTAACGAATTCAAAGGTTCAAAAAGACACTGAAACAATATTATGATTTTATTTTATTTATTATTTATTATTTTATTATTTAATTTTATTGTTTGTGCTATTGTGGACTGTTGGGCCATATAATATTTGAACAATTTGAATCACCAGGTATTTCTTACCGTTGGGCGGGGATGGAATTTGCAACGCCCGGTATAAAGAAGAAAAAAAACGTGAATGATCCGTTTTCGGGTTTCTCACGCTCCTTTTTTGCGCGATCGAGACAAAGGCCGGAGGGATGAAACGCAGAACCCCCTTGCATAACTAAACAGTCCAAATTACCAGGTCGCGACGGCCAATAAAACAAAAAAAAACGAACGTTCAGTTATTGTCGCCATCAGGCAGCTGTATAGCACTTACCAAGTGTTTCAATTTCGTTTTTTTTTTTTTTCTATAGCTAGTGTTTGAAACAAATGGATCCCGGACAATGACACCCCTATGCGATCGCTGGTCCTTTTTAGTTGCGTCTAATTTTTATGGAGGTTTCGATTATATACGATTAAGTTACAGGGCGTTCTTTTCACCGGGAGACTTGGAAATCACAATAACATTACCAGTTCAGAAAACCAATAGTTAATTATAATGAGGATGGTATAACAGTGAGACGGATATATCAAAAAGCGAGGATTCAGTTTCATTAAATTTCATTAACTCTGGTTTGTTGGTATGTTATTTAGACTGCTCACTGTTCTACTATAAATATATGTACAAATATGA
Source organism: Cylas formicarius (assembly GCF_029955315.1). Lineage (NCBI taxonomy): Eukaryota > Metazoa > Arthropoda > Insecta > Coleoptera > Brentidae > Cylas > Cylas formicarius. The sequence goes on along the minus strand of NW_026844361.1, from coordinate 23,900,722 downwards.
GTGTAAAAGATTCAAGAAGAGGGAAATTTAAGGAAAAAAAATACTAACAAAGTACAAAACTAAAATTTAATTCACTCATAGTGTACCACAATGTGTATCCTACAAGGTGTTTGAAATATAGCTCTACCTGAAGAGGAGGGAGCCAATTATAATGGTGTAAATAAAACTCTTCAACAGTTTGCCTATTAGAATAAAAAACTCCAACAATATTAAACAAATGAAAAATTGAAAATGATGAATATTTTCAAAATATCTTACGATAACTAATAAGTAATGTATAAGGTTTATGAGTATCTTATTCCAACCTCAAATCGCAAACAGGTATGAAGTAGAAGACGAAGAAAGGAAAGTGGTGGGTGTTAAATCAAAATTATTTTATTTTACTTCATCTGAGATGAAGTAACTTCCAAAATTACTGACACTGGAGGAAAACTAGATTCAGTGAGTTAACTAAATTGCCATTATTATTATCTTTCAAAAAGTTCCTTTCTCTCGTGCGGTACCGTAAATTGGTAATAGATTTAAACCATGAACAAAATACTTCAGGTCATTAATTTGTATAAATATTCTACAATAGGCGTACTATAATACTACCTTGCGGTACTCCGGATATTTAATATCAAAGTAATGTGAACGCATTTCATTAATAAAGAAAAGAATGATTTCAGCAGGCTCTGGACACTATCTAGCAGCAAAACTATGGTAGCTTTCCCACTGTCAGCCGCTACGGAGGCTGACTGCGGTAGGAACGAATTTAACAATGACACCCAATTTGAACCCAAAATGGTTACAAAAGCTAACTAGAATTGCTAATCATAATGACATAAACAAAACTGACGAACGTATCGCCGCGTAAGTTTTCAGTCAACGCTCGTTGGTCCTTCGAGCCGGATATATAGTCATCCCCCCTTGTCGAAAGAGGCAAACACGAACCCGCCGGCCGCAGGCAATTTTCAATTCTATCCGACGACACCGCGGCCAAATCTTCCGGATATTGCGGCCTTTTTCTCTTTAGCGTAACGACCCTATTGACCAATATCGGGGGGTTGTTTTTACAACCTCGAAACGACTGATAAAAAGATACCGGAGAGTGGCGATTCCGTTCGGTCCGTAAGGGGGGCGGCCGCGTATACGGGGGGCAATAAAAGTGGACGATTCAATTAGCCGGCTTCCCTTAACGACTCGCTTTGCTCTTTGTTGTTGTGTTTCGGGGTGGGGGCGGCTGCTGCCGTTGATCCTACGATCTTAATGCGGTGGTAATGCTTATTTAATAATGGTACTCTTTTTTAATTTTTTGGAAGTCGTATTGGTCAGTGTAAATGTGGGTTTTATTTGTTTTGCGAAAATTTGGATAAAAGTATATAAATTTTGCAACTTTTACACTGTACCAAAACACAACTTAAATGTAATTTTTAAATTATATGTTACACCTCTTCTATGAAATCAATATACGTAGTCCCCCTTCTAGTCGCTAGGTGGCACCACAGCTTTAAAGCAGAGCCAAAAAACTGTGGAATAACTTACCATGGACGGTATATTCGCCATCTATGGTCTTAACCTCATTCCTATTTTTGTGCTTTGGTGGCACATGTTCATTTTTATTCGGCGTCGGTGTTTTCAGCTTTTTTCAGCGTTTTTGGAAGTTAAATGGAGAAGTACAAGTGAGATTTACGTTATTCCTTATCGGATGAAGAAAGAACCTACCTACGACGAAAGATTAAATCTTTCCATCCGCGATTACATAATCGCTAGTGGCGTGGTTCCCATCAACGAGATTTTCTTACAATTGGGAGACGATTTCTTCATCGTCCGGGTTCCGATCGGAATCCCCAGAACTCGAAAGACCCCCCATCTTTCCCACTTATACGACAGCAGTCGTATGTAAGTGTTTCACAATTGGAAGCAATCCTTTTGTGAGGGGGTCGGCCATACATATGGTTTTATATTTTTTCGACATCGAAAAAATAGAGTTTTCTGGCTCGTCCGGCTATGGATGAGGCGCCCGGGATACTGGGACATAATGAACAATTTTTTATGGCTGTTGGAATGCATTTACTCCATCGTAAGTATATTTTTTAGGCCCTTCAATTAATTCTGATGTCATTGTTGAGCCCCTTGAGACGGATTTAAAGCAAAATGGCCTTTAAGCTATGGGGTCGATAGTCCCAACACAAAGTTTGATGTGTCATGACATTTTGGCAAGTCAGATTAATACCTTTTTGAAATCCGGTGTGTCCGAAGATTGTCTCAGTGACCTTTTGCGTTGATATCCTGTGCCGAAGAATTGCCGCTCAATAACTCTCCTAAATTGAATGTGCAGATGAAATCTGCCATCAACAAAGGTGGAAAGAAAAGGGATGAGAGACTGACTGCAACAAGGGGTGCTTTGATGGTGGTTGGTAGGACGCTCTTGACCTTGCTTTTGAAACCGGTTAAGGATGAGTAGTACTTACTTCTCATCGAAATGTTGAGTAATGCAATATTTGTTTTAAGCAAAATACACCATTTAGGTTCAGTATATAGAAGTTCAGCCGCGTTAAGCCTTTCGCTGCATGTATGAAGGAAGTGCTCGTTGATGCTTCTTTGCACTCTTGTTTATATGGAGAAGATTTGGCTGATAGGCTCAAATCAATCAGATTAGCTGCAGATTAGTGGCCGAGTTAAAGTCAGGTGCATCCGGAACAAGGCTTTTATAGCATACAAATTTAAACTCGACCGTCCCACTTCGTTCCCGGAAGTTGCAAGGCTGAAGTGGGTGAAAGTCATTGTACCCTCAAAAGAGGGAATACAGGAAGGTTCGAGAGGAAAGGGGGTGGAGTTGTGTCCCCAGGAAAAAATAGTAAGTACTTTTGTTGAAAGATTGCACGAGTTTCGGAACATTTGGAACTCTAGAACTCAAGATGCACAGATTCTACCTTGGTTAGATGGATATAAAATTCCATTTGCGAGGCCAGTTATACAGGACTTGATTACGACAGATCCTGTTTGGTCCCAACAAGAAAAAGATTCAATTTGTAATGTGGTCAAACACCTGTTAGAGATAGGTGCAATTGCAGTTTGCGAACCTTGTAAGAATCAATTTATTTTACAGATCTTTTTGGTTTCAAAATTGGATGATAATTCCTTGTAATTTACGGAGGGATTTTATGTGATGGCTAAAAAGTTTACAGAATCCTGAATGCCCTGTAAGGCAGCAATGTTACAAACTTGAGATTTTCTCAGATGGTACTCCTTTGGGTTGGGGAATTGTGCCAGAGAACTTTGGAGTCCTAGGGAAGCTCAGTTTCATATTAATGCACTAGAATTAACTGCGGCCTCATTTGGTCTCTAATGCTTCGCCTCGTATTTGACTAACTGCGAGACACTTTTGAGGATTGATAACACAACTGCTATTTTGTATGTAAATAGAATAGGGTGAGTAAAATTTCCTGTTTTAAACGAAATTTCGAGGCGCCTTGGGGTTGGTGTGAAGAAAGGAGGTTATGGGTTAAAGCATCTTACATTCGATCTTCCGATAATTTTGAAGCGCATAAGGAACCCACGAATTTGAATTTTGATGGTGAATGGTACCTTTCGGACAATGCTTTTGCTAAAATAACAAGCAAATTTGGATTCCCATAAATCGAACTGTTTGCTTCTCGCCTAAGTAAGAAATGCGGAAAGTTTATTTCCTAATTTCCAGATCCGGAGGCATCTAATGAAGACTCGTTTACTGTTTTTTGGAGCGACAGTTTCTTCTATGTTTTCCCCCCGTTTTGCTTGTTGCCACTTGTTTTACGAAAAATCAAGGCTGATTGAGCTACAGGGATCGCAGTAATCCCTTACGGGCACAGCCAGCATTGGTTTGCTTTTTTTTTCATGGGAGGCGTTGTAGTTATTTATTGTTTCTAATTCCAGACAAATTACCTTCTTCTTTTGACAGGAGAGGTCACCCTTTGTGGAAATCCCTTACTCTGGCTGCAGGGATTTTGTCAGGCAAGCATTCCAGAAGATTTGCTGGATATTTTTCTATCATCTGTTCAGAGCGCTACCTTGAGGCATTTAATACCTGCATGCATTTAAACTTTGGTGGAGCTTCTACGAAAGGAGGGGAGTGGAGTGTTATTACTTCTCACCTAGGCTGTATTGGATTTCCTTACTATTCATTTTAGACAAGGCAAGTCCTATGGCTCATTGAGTTCTTTCAGTGCAGCACGGCCTTATTTTTGGATCAGGTTTATTTAACAATGCAAATCTAACTAGGTTTTTTAAGGTGTTTATAATCTAAGGCCAAGTAAACCAAGATATAACAGCACTTGGGGCCCTAGTTATGTCCCTGACTTTGTAAAAGGGTTACGTTCTAATGACTTGTCATTAAAGCAATTAACTGTCATTAAAACAATTAAATTAGTTTCTCCTACTGAAGTTAACGATTGTACATAGAGTCCAAACGCTCTCTCTTATAGAATTGGTCAACATAAAATCATTTCCAGATGGATTAGAAATTAGAATAACGAATCAAATTAAGATTTCAGCTATAAATAAGACTCGACCTGTTTTTTAATTTTGCATAAATATGAAGATGTAAATCTTTGTGTGGTTTCAAATATATTATTGAGAGGGCCAGTGCTTTAAGAGGCAGTGAATCTCGTTTACTCATTACATTTAAAAAGCCTTGTAGGGCAGCAACTATACCCAACAAAAGTAGATGAATAAAGATAACTTTAGAAGATAGTGGTGTCTACACTTTTATTTTTACTGTTCACAGAACTCGACATGCCTCAACATCGTCTGCGTTTTGTAAAGGTGTTTCAATTGATATGATTGGAAAAACGGCAGATTGGTGAGAATGTTCTAAATGTTTTCCCCTTTTATATAATAGACCTATTTGTACAGCAAGTGCAGGCCTTTTTGTTAATGCCACATTTGGGACATAGAATTTTTCAGAAGGTTTGTTTTCTCGGATAGCCATTTATTTTGTATTTGTACTCGAGGCTTTCATAAACTTTCTGGATTTCCTTATATAGCCGAATAAAATCGTTTTATAACAAATTTGCTGAGTTGCCTTTGAAAGTCTACGTATATTGATTTCATAGAAGAGGTGTAACATATAATTCAATGATCAAACGAACTTACCTGGTAAGTGAAGTTCGATCGTAATTATATGTTACACCTCTTCGTAGAAATCACCCATTCCCGCCCAATTTACTGTTCTGAACAGTACTAAAATGCCCTTTGGCAAATTTATTATAAACGGGCTTTAAAATAGAATGAGGTTAAGACCATAGATGGCGAATATACCGTCCATGGTAAGTTATTCCACAGTTTTTTGGCTCTGCTTTAAAGCTGTGGTGCCACCTAGCGACTAGAAGGGGGACTACGTATATTGATTTCTACGAAGAGGTGTAACATATAATTACGATCGAACTTCACTTACCAGGTAAGTTCGTTTGATCATTGAAATATACGTCGTTAATGGCAAGGTGTTATCAATCAGTTACTGCGAGTCGTAGCCAATGGCGGCGACATAAACTTTTATTTAATTTTTAATGTTAGTTTACCAATAACTAGTAAGTTCGAAAACAAAAACATTAGTCTACATTTTACATATATGGCATAGTTTCTATATCAGGAAACGTGTTCCACATCCATAATCGTCTATCTTTACAATCATTATCTTAAAGGCCTCTGGTCATAGCCGTTTCAAGATTGTTTCTCCGTGGAGGAGCCCGGGTCCATATCTTTTTTGGAAACATGTTTTCATTTCTAATTTAATCAGCTGTGTCAGTTATTATCAATTCCAGGTGTTAGCATTTCTTGTTGATTTCACAGATTACTCTAGAAATAGTTTTCGAACCAGTTTTAAGATCCCACCATTTTCTTTCCATTAAAAAAGCATTTTTCTAACATTGATCTTCATCCCGATGATAAAATCCTTTGCAATCTATGCTTGAACACTAGAAACCAGTTATTAGTTTCATTAGTTTCACTTCTACAATTCTACTTCAACAATTCATCTCCTAACCAGCCGCGCACCACCAGAGAGCAGTCGATTAAGGGTACTGATCCACACACATTATTAAAAAAATCAAGAATTGGAAGCGGAACAACATTCAGCAAATTAAATCTGTCGAAACAATATGAAACCGAATAAGCTACAGGTATTTTGTTACTTCACAATTCAATGGAAATTTTTAAAAGTATTTCGAAAACTTATCTAACTTTAAGCTATAAAAAAGCGCAGTATTTTTGACCATAAACAAGTCCGCCCTATATAATGCACTCCCGCTAGTATATTTTGTTTGTCTCGATTAAACAATTCTCTCGTCGACGTCCAATCTCCATCCGTTCTTCTATATCATAAAACTAAATCTTTTCCCCGAGTCTCTCGTTTTTTAAATATGTTTACGCGATAAGAAACATAAAGGCTCTCTTGGCCGAGTGGATTTGTCTTCAGCGCTTATACCGCATGTCCTACTTTAGTTCGATAAAACCTCACAACTTTTCCCTCTATAAATGCCTTGCATAAATGATACTAACATTCGGCCCCAAGTTGAAGAATAAAAAAAACGGCGCTGTTATCGGTCGCCTCTGAATGACGCTTGCTCTGAGGTTTGACGTTAAATATCCCGATGCGTCTGCCTGAGGACAATCGGTACATACGCACGGCCTTATCCGAAGCGAATCGAACAAATAGACGCGACATCCACAACCGACTACGTCATAATAAGCTTAGAAAAATTAAACGCAATAAATAAACGAAATCGTGTTCTTCACATAACCTGGATACGGCCTTAAAATGTTGCCCAGCTCTTTGTGCGTTTTTATTCGTTCGTTATCTGCCGCTCGCTCGCGTACGCGTAGCTATTTAATTTTTGCGAAGTGTGTTCCGTCCGAGATGTCCCCTCAATGTTACCTGCAGTTGCTGAAATTACAAGAAAGCCCGAATTGGACTTTTGGAATTCTTTGCACGCGGCCATACGCTGTCAGCTATTGTATGCCTCTTTTCTTCTTGCCTTCAGCAACTTTCCACGCTGTTGATTCTCCTAGTCATGCAAGTGGGAAACCCTGGCATTCTTATTAATCTGAATATAGTTCGTCCTTCTATCCTACCGTTTACTTCCCGCCAATTATTCACCTCATCTTAGAAGTGGGTCGATCTGCATTGTTTATTTTTTGAGACACTTTTTGTTTTAAATCTTTCAAGCATAAATGTTTTTCCTCTCGATATTTCTATATTTTTATCTATCAGCAAGACATGAGACTTTTGACTTCTTCAAATTTTAGTGTTGTTCCATCTAGCCCTTGTACTTTAGGATCGTTCTTATTTATGCTTCCATATTTATTTTTTATGAGCATTTATTTTGTTTTTATGTACATATTTTTAGCTATTGTCTATTTATATCCATTCCCTTACTAAAAATAAGTCAATTATAGTATTAAATTTTCGTTCGAACGCGATGTGATTCGTGAGTCGGACAAGTCTAACGGAACGCGCTCTAGCTGTCGTATCGCGAGCTACCAGATTGACCCATGACCCCCAAGACGACCGTGGGTATACCTCTCGCGACTTTCCAAGAAACCGGGCGATCATCGCTGACGTCTTGATTTTAACCGGTGATATTTTATTGTCGTCTTATGAGGAGCAGTTGATTTGAGAACGTCCGCCATTTTTGTTGCGATGTGCACGCCCCGGTAAAACGATATAAACGCGAGTCGCGGAGAAAGGTGATAAACCTAATTATTTGATCAAACTTGTGCATAGTTTATGCAAAGATATTTGCTTGCACACAAGGCACTTAAATATAAATTTTAATATTTTTGCGAAGGCTCTATTCCGTGCCGGCTGCGTCCTGACATTTTGCGTTCACATTTTTCCTGTTGCATCTAAATGTTTGGAAATTAATTCTGACATTGCTCCGAATCTCGCTCGTATCTAACATGTTTAAAAATAGATTTTGACATTGTTGTAAACCTACCTACAGCTCTAAGCATGCAACTGTACCGTTGAATTTGAGAATAAATTCCCACACCCCCAACAATTTTTAAAAGCTCTGTTTCATGTTTCCTGTTCAAATTGGTCAGTCGTTTATTGACAACAAATATCGGTTAAGACATATTGCCGCAGATATTTGGTGTCGTTTGATCCAGTCATTCAACATCACTATCCCAAACTCCGTAAAATAACTTGCACAATGTTGAAATGATGTTATTTCAACCACTTTTTCAAACTGCTTTCGACACGCAGGCCTGATAAAATCGAAAGATGAGTTTGATTCAGACGATGACTTACCTCTGGTTCAGTGGTTTGAGAAGTACAAAGATAATGACGACGATGACTGGGAGGTCCCCTAAGTAATTGGTTGCGCAATAGCGGCCAAGATCTAACCAACATTGAAATGTATCTGTAATGTAATTTTAATATTTTAATATAGGTTTTTGTATTTGTTAATATTTGTGTAATGTAATAAAAGACAGTTGCATAAACAGGGAAAGAAAATGGGTTTAAATTATATATATAATAATATGGGAACAATGGAGTAAAGTGGAGTCAATGGATGCGATCTTAAAGAAATACAGGGAGATATAACAATGCAATACAATGCCGATCACGAAATCCGTGGGAGAGAAAAACGATAATATAAATGTCGTTATTATAAAATTCCTGGAATCGGCGTTTTTCCTTGAAACCGCATAAAAACTACGTCGACAAATTAATTAGGCACAAAACGTATATCTCGCAATCGCAAAATTTCATACATCATATCAAATAAACAACTAGGTTAATACGGCAATAGAAACCCATTATTGTTGTAATATATGGCCGTGTCGGTTGTTCCGAAATTGGTCATGTCGTCGTTAAGCGCAGCAATAAAATCTAAATAAATAAATTTTCAACGCGTAGATGTTATTAATTATAAGGTTCCGTAATGTGAGCTCGAAATTACTTTTTTTTTTTCGAAAAAACGATACCGTCTTCGGTCTGCTATTTGTTCCCCCCAAGAAGTAAGAAGTTTCGGAAAATACAGTGTTAAAATTTTTTAAGAAGAAACTGTTAATGGAAATTATACAGGGTTTTTCACTTAAAACTCCGCATGCCAATAAGTCCAAAACGAAAAGAAATATTTAATTTATGTAAGAAGTAGTCAAAGTGTGGGGTCAAGTAGATATTTCCTAAAGTTTAAAAAATTCGACGCCGGCAAAGAGCTGGGCGTCGAATGTTTTAAACTTTAGGAAATATCTACTTGACCCCCCACTTTGACTGCTTTTTACATAAATTAAATATTTCTTTTCGTTTTGGACTTATTGGCGTGCGGAGTTTTAAGTGAAAAACCCTGTATAAGTTTTAATTAGCCCTGTCAATTTTGCGGCCTTAATTATTGTTATTTTAATTTTTATTTTTGTCTACGTCCGCCGTATTACCTTTTTCCCACGTTTATTGTTATTGCTAGCTCATTTACCTATTTGTTTATATTATTTGTTGTAAAATTTGCCCTATTGTAAATTGATATATGGATTTTTATACATGCTGGGCTAAGTCAACAGCTCAACTGCCCTTCGCCGAGCAAAAAAATACGTTTCTATCTATTTTATTTATTTATTTATACAAATCTTCGAAAATTACTATACCAAATATCTACAAATCGGTGGATTTTAGGGAACTAAGATTGGTGACCTATTCGATAGACTAAGAAGACTAGACATAGTGGCACATTCTTTCTGTCCACCCCATTCTCTTGATTTTTATTAGACTTAATGTTTATGTTAGGCCAGACTTTAGGTAAAGTTTAGTAGGTAGGCTTCTTTAAATAGGTGAAATAAATAATTAAAAATCTAGCCCTTTTTTTGGAAAATTCCACAGTTCGTGTTTCGACTCCGCGTAGTCACGGGGGGATGTAGGGGGCGGTTTGCCCCCGCAATAAATCTCGTACATTTCGAATCCCGAATTTAATAAAAGCCGACGCCTTACCCCCCCGTTCCCACCGCCCGGTTTAAAAGCCGTCCCGTCAGATATCGCCGTTTTCGATCTACCCCTTTCGTTCGACCCTCCGCCGCCGCCGCCGCCGAAATGGAAATGCGATATTTTACCCACGATTTTCCTTTCGCCAATAATTAAATATCTTGATTAATGGACGGCCGCTTTTTCCCTTAAACTACCCGCCCAAGTATTTCTTACGACCCCCCCTCCCCGGGTTCTTGATTAAGGGCGATTTTTTTTCTTTTTCCTCGCGTATCTGCGGCTACAGATCTACCCCTTTTGTTTCGATACCGGGTTAATTCGGATTAATGTCTCGCTCGGCACGGCCCCCTGGGGAAATCACGCGCCCCCACCCTCTACCACGGCATTTAAAAAAAAATCGTTAAAAATCAAACCATATAACAAGTCCGATTTTCCAATCCTATATCAACATTAGTTTTCTAAAAAAATGTTTTTCAATTAATGGAAGGCACAAAAACCAGTCAGAATTTTTTTTTCATTTTCGAACCCAACGCATAAAGTCAGCCATTTTCTGCTTAAATTTGGATAGTTTCTTCTTAGCTTGCTAAATAAAGTAAATTAGTTATCACGAAGGACAAATAATGGAAACAAACACTGAGTAGGTTTTAAATATTTTATTATATTTTCAATAAATTTTAAAAATTTTCTGTGAGAGCTTTCGCAGCGGTATGATCCAAATGTTGAGCTGGTAATATTAGTTAAAAAAAATTGTTGGTTGTTCTAAATGTTCATCAATTCAATTTCCCGTAAACCTTGCATGCTGGTTCATCGTATTCACCCAAAGTGCTTATTTTAAAATATGTAAAAGATAAAATGGTGAATACGTAAAAACCAAAATAAGTTATTGCGCCTAAAAATTACCGATAACTATTCTGATAAAAATTCTGAAAGTTTTTTAAAGAAGTTTTGATTCTTTTTTGTATCTCTTAAGAAGATCGTAAAAATATAATATTTGATTCTATAAACAAGTCTTACCTTTTCTGCCATATTTTTAATTAGATATCGAAACTAAGCTTTACAGGTCTAAATATATGTGTCCAAAAACCTAAAAAACTCAATTTTTAATTTGTTTCATTTGCTATTAGTATTTTTCCATTATTTTGTTTTGGTTAGTTTTTCGAGAAACTCTAATAATGACACCGTTTAATTGTATTCAATTAATAGTAATAATAAAAGGTCATTAAGTTAGTTGGCACAAGACTGACAAACAAAATAGTGACACTTCTGTAGTGCTCTAATGTTTTTTCGTCATGTTTCCCCACTTGTTGCAATGAAAACCGCCAAATATATTACAAATGCTTTTAGTACTTACGAGTTTTATATTTTCAAAAAACTTCTTAACAATCAAATATTTACTATCTCAAAGTATATCGAACTGAGGTGGCTTTTACTTGATGAAAATCAAAATCAAAAGAAATAAGAAGTAAAAGTTCAGATTTTCAAGAAATTATATATTTTACATGACAATTGTCATATAAAAATATATAATTTTGTGAAAATCTGAACTTTTAGTTCTTATTAATTTTGTCAAAGTATATCATTATTTTAAAAATTACTTTCCTTTTCAAACGAATTGTCTCAAAACTATAGTTTACCAATATAAACTTTATTTTTATTTATATTTATTTTTATGTATGTTATTATAGTATTTATTTATTGAAAAACGTTCGTACCATTAAACCGCACTTAACCACAGGCCGAGGCGTTGTTAATTTTGAAGAACCGGCCGTAAGCGTCTCCGATACCGCGCCTATAAATAAAAAAGAAAAAAACGGGGGGGTCGTAAACGGGGGGTTTATCGGCGCCAATTTTTACGATATTTTACGACACGTATTACGAATTTTGTTACGTCTAAAAGTATCGTAAAGATATTTATCAGGATTCGACGCATAAATCCGGATTATTGGAGTTTGGTCCATAAAGTTTTAGTGTGTTCCACGTTTTAAGTGCGTCGGTGATTGGGGCGGGAGGGCGACGGGGGCGCTCGTGAACGGCGCGCGAGACGCGGCTCGTGGATCACGCGTCGCCCTGTCTATTATTGATTTGCTCCGGAGCTTGAAGTTTGTAAGAAAAAGGAGTGGTATGTCGTTGTTAAGCCGTTGTGCTGAGGGCGTTATAAGCATTCACACCAGTTCCAATAATTTTTCCGCCTTGGTGAGTGAAAAAATTATTATTTATTTACCGTACAAGAAACTGTCGACCCACGTTTAAAAGAGTTATCGCAGAGCCAATGGAACTTCCCAAGCAAAGACCAGAGTTTGACTACGAAGACAATATTCCGTTAGTAACTATAAAAACTTATATGGACCACTTTAACAAATATAGTATCTATCTGACGCTGTAGAAATGGATTGCTTGGTTGCTATAACATAAATTATTATCCCATAAATAGAAGGAAAAGGAAGGAGTCCAGACACCCATTTACAGCGACCTTACCAAGATTGCCAAGATAGAAATTCCTGGAGACTGAGATGAAAGATACGCGGACAGATGTAAAACCCCTGGCTATATCTATATATAATAAAGAATTTTTACTGGAAGGCGATGAAATTCTTTGCTGGCGACGAAGATACTAGAGAAGTATAAAGCAGTAGCCAAGGGAGCAATATAATTTTTTTTTCTCTCGATGAATGATTTTTTTTCTGCTGATTCAGTAACAGTTACGGATAATGCAACTATCGTTCAGCGCGCCATTTTCATTGTTAGTACTGGATACAAAAGACAAACAAGATGGTATTACGGAATCAACAAATTTAGGCATTCATAGAACTCTGTAATTTTTTTCCCTTCCCCAAAGCCATATCATTTTTCTAACCGCCGCCACTGGATTATTTGGAAAACGAGTTGTTTAAATATAGATAGAACGATTAAAATTATTAGGTGTTTATATTAAGAATTGTATAATAATTATATTGATGTAGGTACGAAAATAATAAAATTTGCATATAAATTCTGTTTTGTTTAAAAAAGCGATAAATTTCTGACATTTTATTGTAAAAGATACAAACAGGATTTCGTGGCAATCAAAATAAATGTCAACGTAATAATTTGATCCCTATTTCACAGTTTTTTCTTTTGATCTATGGATTTTATTATTTCTATTACTACTGTTATTATTATTGGACGTGACACCCACGTAGCTGAAGACACTATTTCCTAACTATCATCTATAAAAATGTCGTGCTTAATTAGCGAAATAAACCAATATACGCTCAAAGAAACAATTTCATCCCCACCCCGTCGTAAAAACTTATTCCATCCTCCTTGAAATGGAGAGAAAAGCGTTGTTCAGGAATTAATAAGAACTTTGGCACTGCCGCTCGCCAACGATACTCCAGGTCTTTCCGATGGTTTTAATCTCTTTGGACATTACCATCGCAGAAAAAACCACCGATCTATTTCCCCCGCATCGCATGTTACATTAAGCAGGGACTTTTTGCCCTCCTGCGGAAAGGCGTCAGCCATAAAATTCCCGTATTTTTGTGCCCCTTAAAGGACGTCACTATTAATGACCGTCGACGTCATTAGCGGGCGTCGCGACGCCCGATCCGTTCGACCCGGTCGCATCTCAAATTGATGATTGATTCTTCTATTCGGTTGTTTGTCACAGAAAAAAAAACTTTCGGGCTACTTGTCTGATGTCGCCTTGTTCTCGTTTTGTTCAGAAAACCAGCTCCAGGAAAAACATTAGGCTCCGGTTTGATTGGAGCCCTTATCTTTATAATTCCATTTTCGTTAAATATGACATCCGCCTCTTTTGGCGATTTTTCGCATTGTTTTTACTAAAATTTACTAAATGTAAAATAAAGAAAAAAATTGTAAAGAGAAATATAAGAAATTAACAAAGTAAAATAATTAAATTTAACTTTAAACTGGTTAATTAAAATCACAATTACCCAACTACCCGACATTAATTAATTTGATCAATTAACTTTTTCTAGTCATTTTTCGTCTGGTGTCTACATAACCTCAATATCATTTACCAATATTTCAATTCATTATGATAATAACGTTCGTTTCGCTCTTCACAACCGCGATTTTGGTATCGGATTCAACGAGCACGCTTGGCGAAGAAAAAAAGTCCCACGCCAATTAAAAGAGGTCTTGATCCACACGACCGGTGTAAACAAAAATTAACGTGCTTCGAAGAATCCGACCGATGAATCAAAAGCGTACGAAACGTCCGCCACTTGTTTTTTTTAATAGACCAACGCGAGGAAAGAACACGGTAATAGTCGTTGCGTTGTGATGCGACTCTATTTCGACCGTCTAGAAAATTTCTGCAGTCGTTATTTACGGCCTATAACATTTAATTAATTTCACAGAAAACCTACTCGATATATATTACATAACTAAAGTCAAGCAAACATTTGTGGCATTTCTTTTCTTTTTTCTAACAAATTTCTCACTTTCAAATCCCGTTCTGAAACTAAACCAATCAGTAGTGCCATAAGAAATCGACTGTATTTGATTAAGTCTTTTGACCGAATCTGTTTTAGCAATCAACTAAACTTATATTTCTCGATGACTTGAAGAAATTTTCTTAAATAGATTCCACTGAAGATAGTTATTTATTGGAATATTAACTAAACCTAAAAATAATCATATTGTTTATGATTGTTCTGTTAATAACATTTTGTTAGAGAAGAAACAATTACTTTTTAGGTTATATCACACATATTCTGCGACGGGATTCCCAAATGAGTCCCTGTTACAGAGATTCGGTGGTCCATTCGGAGGCAAGATAAGATGCTTGGCAATTTTTTCTGTATAAACTTATAAGGTACCTAATTTGACTGAAGTACTGTAATTTTTAATGGCACCTTTACTCTTTATACCCAAAATATAAGTTGTCTTCATTACTTTTGTAATTTAATAAGTTATAGGTACTGTTTACATTTTCTATATTATTGTCCTAAATAAATGCAAGAGCAGCTTAATAAATATTCGTTCAGTAGTCGGAAATTGGAAGGGTCATAATCGAAAAACTGTGGGTTACCGGCCTCCCGATTTTCCTGACGGTCTACGCGATGACAGGTTCATATTTTCGCGACGGTCGACCGACCAAACGGTCATACTGTGCGTCGCGCAACTCGGATCCTTCACGAGTCTACGTACGGATAACAATAATAACAATAAAAAAATAACATGATTTTCGACTTCCGGCGGTGGTCTCTTTGACATGTCATCGCTGCCAACCCTACCGTGTCTCTCCTTTTACCGTTCCTCTCTCCTTCTACGCGCTTATTAATTATGACCGTCGCGGGTCAGCCTGGTCACCTGTGAACTCTTTTTTTTTATGGGAAAGAGCAATGATTTCGGTTTTTTTTTATTGCCCTTATTCTCGTTGTCGTTTGATAATTACGGTTTGGGAACGTAGGACGCGGCCATGCGTAGCGTGTTAGAAAGTACTGTGCGAAAGTTTACAAACAAATTTTAAAAAATTGTTCATTTCTTTGTAAATGGTCCGAAACGAATTCAATAGATTGGCAATGAAATTTGTCCATTATGATGTAAGGTTGGAACAATTTAGGCGGCTTGCCAATTAATATCCATTCAAAAATAACGACCATCAAGAAAAGCATGCGTAAGGAATATAAAGACATATATATATAATTTATATTGGACAATATCAATTATATTTACATCTATGAACAGGGTATTGGGGTATATTTTGACACACACCTACAGTCTTTATTATGGGCGTTATTGGGTCAATTGCGTGATAATTTCCCCGTTCGAGAGAGAACTCAAATGTCAATAATCCCTCCCCTTTTGAGTAGTTCTCTTGCTTTTGCCGATGATACTTTAATATTTGTTTTTTTTTTATCTCGCCGCATATTTAGTATTAAACCCTCATCAAGTATCAAGTATCAAGTATTTCCTTCGCCAAAAAACAATTTACTGGCTTTATTTAGTGTTTTTCCATGCAAATTTCATATCCTTCAAAGTTTTCCGTAGCAGTTTCCAGCTGCATCGAAATTTCGGCTTTTTTAGGAGATTTGTCTTGACTGCGCAGGTGCGCTCTTGATTAAACACCTGTTCCAATAATGATGCATAATACTGTTCTATTATCGCTGTTCCCTTTACGAAGCATGTAGTTGTAACCATAACCTCAACAGGCGACTTGACAGTCTTCCTCTCCCACTGTTCTTTTGTCTCTGCAGTGTACTTCACTTCACTAGGATTGCGAAGCCTCATGCTCGACCACATGATAGCGTTAATTCACGTAATTTCCAGATGGTATCCGAATCTGTATGGATGTTGTGCGGATGTACGATGACGTTTCAACTCATCCAGTCAATTTGAAACAGGAGCATCCATTTTTACAGACAAACTAAAGATGTTTACGTCAATCAACAACTACAATTTACACCTGACTAGTTAACTGTGCTACTTAACGGCATAAAAAAGTCGAATCAACGATCGGCATTCTCCTGGATTGTCTAGGAACTTGTTAAACCACCCTCCTAATAAATTTAAGGGCTTACTTCTAGAACAATTTAATTTTATGTAGAAAAGTTTTTATGAACAAGTATTGGACTGGAAAATAGATTTTTCCGTATTTCTTTTATTTTTGTTGTTAAATTAACCACCCGTTCCCCCATTCGGTCGATCGTCGACGGCGGATTGATCAAAGGGAGCCGAATTAAAAACGAGCTGCGCAGTTCGAGTGAAATTAATAACTAATGTCACCTATAAAAAGGCCGTAAATATAAAAATGACGGCGGGGCATATGTTTTATTGGTTGTTGACTGCGCGGGGCCCCGGTGTCCGGACCTCAAGATTTGTGGTTAGTTAATACATTGTATTTTATTTTTTGACGGCGCCTGTGATTCATGAGGGTTATTCCGAATTTTTTTCCGCTTTTCTTTTTGTTATCTGATCACCGTGTAAGAGAGACGACGATAAATTCAACTGGACAATCTATCTGTTATAGGTCCCCCCCCCACAAAAGATTTAAAATTTTTCAACTGTTATACTAAAATTTGTTTATATTTCTTAATAATATACCAGAGCAACAAAATAATAGTAATGAGCGTTATAACATAATAGTACATTATGCAACAAGTGCGGTAAACGGTATTTGACTCATGAGTTTATTTGACACGAGCGGAGCGAATCGGCGAATCGGAACATTGCACCACCAAATGACAACATTATAAAGAAATTTTATATCCGTCAGCTTTCTTCTATTAGTTTAGTGTTCACCAGCAGGGCTTTGGACAGTTTCCAAGCGAAAACTGTAGACCTTGTACAAGACCTGTAGACAAATGAAAACTTGCCAAGAAGAAACGCTTTAAATAAGCTAAGATTAGCCTAAATATAACTAATTAACCCAAACTTCATCTGCAATCAGTAATAGGGCGCAGGTCTCTCACCTCTCTCACAAAAGAAATAGTGTGTCATTTAATTTAGTTGAAAACGGATTATCTGAGCACAAAATGTCTGGAGTCTATCAAAATAGCTCGCCCTCTTCTATGATCTTTGGGCGTTATGACGTAAAAAAATACGTCCTTAAGACTTCCTGCGCTGTTTGGGACTAGACTCGAGCGTCAACAAACTCCATTTCGTCTTTATGACCGCATCGCCGTTATCTAATCCAATCGATCTATTTCATATTATATCTGTATTATGGTGCCTATATATCGACTGGCACGATATTTCCCGAATAAAACCCCAGCGGTTTTGGAAGTAGCAGACGCGGTCGAACCGCTCGTTACCGTAATGGCCGATGATCTATCAATGGATGATAACTTCATTGTCTACCGCCTGCCTCTGATGACCTTTTTATGCTCCCGCGCCATCAAATCTTCCGGATAACGTCGATTTTTATCTACAGAAATATTAGACTCGTCGCAGTGGGGATTCTGGCGCTATAATCGAGTTGGATTTTTTTCTGGTCCGACGTGTCCCGCGAATCTTGGTTCGTTTTGATTCGGCCCCCTTATTAATGGCGAAAGTTCGAGTGGATTCGACGGTTGATCACTTCTATCAATACCAGCCTTACTTCTGACCGAGTCCCGAGTTTTTTTAATGTTTAATGTTAAAGTTTTCTTTTGAGTTTTCGAAAGATACTAAAAAGTACCAGACTAAGTTTCTAAGTGGTACTGCGTAATGAAACGGACAAAAAAGTAATTGATAATCCTAGATTTAAGATGCAAAAGATGTGGAAAGAAGTTACTGAATGACCACGTCTGGCATAAAAATTATTGCAGGAATAAAAAGCAGTATGTCATGGAATCTCCCAAAAAAATTCAGGAAGACCAACAAACAAATTCAATATTCCCAATCTATGTACAGCTTTGATAAAACTTGAGCAAAACAGTATCCTTTTAAAAAGCTTGAAGCATATGACTTTTTTGTCTGGAAAAGGCATAACCGCCAAGTAATTTTATTTAAAAGCTATGAAATTGATTGTTGGCAAAGAAAATATTTGAAAACTATGTAACAGTGCTGCATGGAGTAACAAAAATATGGCAAGATTAAAATATTACCAGTGGTTGTCAAACCTTTATGGGAGGCTTGTCTACCTTTGCTCCAATATCCGTGAAAACGAATATTTGTACACGTTGTAACCAAAGATCATTCACGATATATGGAATAAAGGCGAATTTCGTCTTTGAAAAAACAAAAGAATACGAAAAGAATAATACCGGGAGGCGAAGGCCGTTTCCTTAGGTTATATTAGGGGTTATATCAGAAACTGGTAAATACAAAAGCTATATTATTATTATAATATGGTAGGAATTATATGGACCTAAATGAAAGCTGCAAAACCACTCAATTTAGGGCACTTGTTTTCTATTTACCGACCGAGTCTTAATAAAGATGATTTTTTTTTTGTTGTCGTTTCAATTGCACAGTCACAGAATAATGATTTTTTTTATTTTAAAATTTTACCTTGCTTATATTTATATTATAAGTAAATTAGTAGAGTGTATATAATGTTGGGGCACCCTATTATGAGCATATTACTGAATAGAAATTACTTTAAAACATTTCTTTTTTTTTTTACGGTAAATGCGTTAAGGTGAACCAAGAAAATATTTTTAAAAAGCACAAAAAAAAAATTTTAATATAGTGACACAGAAACAACATTAAATTTAGTCGTAAAACTCCGTTAGAGAAAATTTAACTCCTGCGTATTTTAGTAGAGACGGCAAGTTAACCCAACAGTACTAAAGTAGTAAAGAAAAGACGGAAATATTGTTCAAAAGTATCTTTAGAAAATAGTTAATATCCAAAAAGTTATTTTAAAAAGCTTTTACATCGAAAAATTGTCTTTCAGAATACATAAAAACAAAACAAAAGAAGACGAAAAAAAAATATTCTTAATCCTTATTCTCAAAATATACATTTTTAATTTTAACGACATTTGAATGATCAATCATTTTACATAGACAAGGAGAAAAAAACGGAATGAGCTTCGATTTCGTTCCTTGGCGCGGACCTCTTCCTCCGTCTCTTCTTGCCGTAACTGCTGTATGGCCGTTCGCCCACATCGAACTCGTCTTTTATTTTCGCGTTCCATCGTCGCTATGGCCGTTCGGCCAACAACGGACGAGTAAAGGTGTAAAAAGCAATCAAACTGTATGTTATAGTTGCAGAAACGTCTGGCATATATGCGGTTGTTTTTAAAACGAACATAACAATAACATTTTCATTTGTTTTTGGCTTTTAACGAAGCGACGGTCGTAATTAGTAAACGCGTATAGGCACGCACACACACGCGCGGATAGCGGGACGCCGCGCGTATTACTTTCTTCGGCTTAATGAAAATTTTTACAGCCATTAAAAAGCTCAAACGGCAATAACGGGCAAGCGCGTTTAAAAATCGCCTCTTCCGCGGAAAAATCCCTTCGCCAAAGGACCGTATTTAAGGGACATTAATATGCATAATCAGGGCCGCATAAAAAATCCATTAACTTTTATGGGGGGGCCGTCGCTATACGCCGCCGCCGCCGCCATGTAGAAAATGACTTAAACGGGGCCATTTTTCACTAATATCAACACACTATTTTAATATCTCGCGTTTTTTCGAAATAAAAAGCCGCGTTTACAACAAAGTCACGCGGCGTGGCGCGCGGCCGTTTTAAGGTCGTGATTGAATTAGTTGGGAAAACGCGAAAAGTGTACGGGGTGCGCGGAGTAATTTTCAACCAACCAAAAATTATTCCCTCACTCCTGGACCCTAGAAGTTGTCTCTTTGATTTTGATTTTTTGATTGCAGACCCAGCCTCAAGGATACAAAAAAATCAGAAACAGATGGCACAAGAATAACTTTTGGGATCAAACGCGCCAAGGCTAGTAAGAAATTGAATGAAATTCCATGTGTTAACACGAAAAGCCGATGATATATCCATAGGTGTATCGTCTCCACACTATCTTCATAAAAACATATTTTCCGCACAAAAGATATATTTTTTCTACTCCCGTCTGTAAAATACCTAATTTACCATGTCAGTTTCGTTTCCCATGAATGCGAACCACTTCGGACATTTCCGAGATTTTAATTTTGACGTTAGTCAATTCTGACGGTCAAAAACTAACGGTTATGTTGGTACACATATCCACAGTTTCAACCAGTTTGCACGTTCATTTTTTTCTGCTGTCAAAAAATGAAACAAGCAATAAGAATAAAGTTTTGTGTAAAAAATGGGATGCAGTGCTGCAAAACATTTGAAATGTTGACAACGGCGTATCGTGAATCTACTTTTCAAGATGGCCGAGAAGAAGCCGATGACGAACCTCGCCCTGGACGCCCCAGCACGTTAATAACTGATGAAAGTATTGAAGAATTGAAACAAATAGTGTTGAAAAATAGTCGATTCACCATTAGACAAAGGGCTGAAGAAGCCGGCGCACAAATTTTACTTAATATTAATAAAAACACATAAAAAGAAGAAATTATTACGAACATCAACTTTAATACAATATCATTATAATACAAGGTGTTCACATCAAAAACTCAGTTACAGTTACAGTCACAGTCACACTAACCAAAACTAACCAAAAAGAAAACCACAATAATACCTGTGCCGCCATATTCACCGGAAAGGGCTTCGAAGATTGGAAAAAACGTCGAGACAAGTGGGGATTACTTTGAAAGGAACGATGTTAATTTTGATAAATAAATAAACAGTTTTTTATAAAACTTAAAAGTCGAATTACTTTTGGAACACACCTCGTAATGACGTTGCGGGAAAACATACCATGCAAAAATTATACAGGCGGGAGATCCTTTTTGATTTGATTTGAGGTGTTCAACCTCTGGAATAATTAATTTTATGAGATATTTTGTCACAATTTCTTCATCGAAAAATGAGGAGAGATGTATTTTGTATTTTGTCTGTTGTATTTCTGACTGATTACGGCAGGGGCCATAAGAAACTGGAACTTTTGAAATATCCTCTGCCATCACTGATATGCCATAAAAATTGCAACATCCAGTATATGCTCAGCCACATTTATCATTTTGTCCCAGTTTCATTACAAAGAACCCTAAATCTCAGGACGTTATGGTTTCTGGTGCAACAAGAATTATATGGTGAAACATGAAACCCCATTCCTATATATTAATAATATTTTACAATCCTAGGTCACATACCACTGAATTTACTAGAGACTTCCCTCGAAAAGCTAACCTATGGAGGAGTAGAATCGTAACCTATTGGCGCATGATCGGACATGATGGAAAACCCATTGCAGAATGAACCATCAAAAATGGATGTAAAGAGAATCCTAGAAATGGTGGAGATGCATGGCAGAACGAAGTTAGAACAAGGAACTCCTCGGATGGTAGGTCTTAAAAGGTATCTAAGCCTAATACCTATGAAAGAAAACACTCCCAAACACCGAAGAGGAGGAAACACCCACAAACGTACTATGCTAATGTAACTACACCACTGCATGTATTAGATTTTAGTTTTTTTTATTTTACCGAAAGATTTTGTCGGAACTGCCTTCAGTCACCAATATATACCATCTTATACAGTCCTTTAACAATCAGTAGCTAAGCACCTAGACATTGAGACCCGATCTTATAACTGAATATGGCATGAGGTACTGTGCACCAAGTCAATTTTACTCAAGTATTTAAAAAGGTACTTGAGATAATTAAAATGACTCATTTCTATTTCTAACTAAACGGATTTTCGGCTATAATCACTGTAAAAACGCGAAAAGTGTATGTCGAAAATAAGGACGTCTTTGGGAACGCCATAAGTCAAAGCGGACAACATTTACAACAAACAAATAAGAACAGCGAACCGCCCGGTTCGGACCATAGATCAACCCGAACAGTATACACGGACAACGCTCGTCCCACAGTTAAACGTGTCTTTATCGTGCAATATATACATATTGATTCATGAACTCTGCTTTTCTGTTAGTCTATAAATTTGTCGGTTTTCTTTTTTTACTCGGCGAAAAACTCGGGCAGAGCCGTGCGGTCGGTCAGACTATCGGTCGCCTAGAGAATAAAGAAAAAATAACTCAAATTGTTTTTATGTTTCTTAGTATGGCAGATCACCTACTAAAAAAATTCTATATGGAAATTGCAAACACAGGATTGTGCACTATAAGACGGATAAACCAAGATACCGCAGATTCCGAGAATATCATGACAGCCCGCAAAACCAACAGCAAGTCTAAACAACAACAAACAACAACAACTCTCATGAATATTTTCGTGGCTTCCTAAAATGCCAGAAGACTTTCTGAGTTTTTGTCCAATATTCTAGAAAAAGTGGTTTACAGCCAGATAAATGAATATGTTGCTGTAAAGGACATACTCGCAGCCCACCAATCTGGTTTTAGGAAAGGGCATAGCACGGTTACTTCGCTATTAAACTTGCGTGATGATATCTTGAGAGCGGGTGACAAATCTATGGCGACGGCTCTGGTCCTACTGGATTTTACAAAAGCCTTTGATACTATTAATCATAGACTGTTGATTGCCAAGTGTCGGTATATGGGATTTGGTGACAAAACGTTAAGCTTTTTGGAGTCGTATCTATATAACAAGCGTCAAAAAGTTCTGTTGCAGGACCGGCTATCAACTACTCCAGATATTCCATCAGGGGCACCACAGGGTTCAGTATTAGGTCCATTATTGTTTTTGATTTATACAGCAGACTTGGGTGGAGTAGAACGCGACCGTTGCGAGAAGGCAGTGAACAGCATAAAACGAAGTGTATAAAATCGCATGAACAAACATATCTACAAGAACCATTGATAAGAGGAAGACGGCGAACAAATCCAACTAAAACACGTAGAAGTATAAAAAGAAAAAAAGATTAAAACATCAATGACTTTCAATTTATCAGTCTTCAAAGAAGCTTCAAACTCTTGCGTAGAGTGTGTAGAAGGTAGATTTGACTTAAAACTTTTCAATGATGCACCCAAATACAGGAGATTTCTTGCAAAACTCACGATAATGCTTATTTAATAGTATGTTGTTCCTGCTGACGATCCCCTTATTTTTAAAAATAAAAGTAAATTATTTTAATATAAAAACTGGTATTGGTAAAAATAATATGCTAAAGGCCTAAAGACGGTGTCTCACAGAGAACGTGAAAATGGCTTGGGTTTACATGAAAAATACTAGATTATGATAATTATAGTTTTATGATGGATCTAAGGACATGTTCAACTTGCATCTTTGAATTGTAATCATATAATGCAACTTTGCAATTCGATTTTTATTCTTCAGAATTAATTCTTTAACTTCAGTCATCTTTGTCAAGTTTCTTTTAATATTGTATAATTATTGAAATATGTTTTTGCGTCATCGCTGGAAAACAATGTTAATAAGCCTTCTCCACCCATGAAACCTAATAACGCATATCGCGAAGCATTAGCGACTCCGGCATATCTCAAGTGTCCGATGCATACACAATCGACCTCCGCGACCAATAAATCTCCTCGTCGGATGTATTTTAACTCCGCGCAAGGCCACTAAATCAAACTAGGCCGGCAATTGATCAGTTTTACGTAAAATAAACGTGGGCACTATGAGACAAGGGCACCGGGTGTGGCACTGATCACCTGGCTCTCCGGGTAATCTGTACAATTCAATCCATTTATTGCTAGCAAGAATTGCGTTCGTGTAATACTGGTTGTGTTACGTGCTATTACTAAAGCAGTACAAAGAAAGAAAGGAAACTGATATATACGCTTAGCCCAAAGATATCAGGAAAAAGCTGCTTAAAAAAGCTGATCGAAATTCTCTCCAGCATCAACAACCCACCCCGTCTCCAATTAAATAGCCAATAAGAGAAACGAATCTTTTACCGTGATGAAATGGATTGTCTTGAATTTGTGTGATTGACCTCACTCTACAGTACCAATGTGGTTGGCGGAACACTTGTCCCCCAGAAACTCTCGACTACCTCTAGACAGAAATGTCCTCTTGACATTTTTATTAGTATCGGAAAGTGAGCTTCATCTATGCATAATGCAGGACTATGGCCAATATCTGATTGATTATGTATTTTACCGTATCTTCGAATGAACTTTGTTAATTGTGGTATCATGAATTGCCATAATGATTAAAATGTAAGGTATTTGAACTCAAGCATCCTCTAGGAAGTAATGACCTTAAACAACATCTTATAACATAAGTATCTTCTTTAATTTTTGAACAGAACAGGTTTCCATCAGAACAGGTTTCCATGTTGGTATACCATTAAAACCATTATCCTTGTTTGAGCCCACTAAATAAAAATTATGAAACCAAATCAATTGAGGCAATTGAAGGTCGGACTAGGCATGCAACAGAGCAGATTATTTTACCAGATGACCGGTAACAGTAGGTTAATTTCCTATAATATTATGCTCCACAAGAATCTCTCTTTCCTGAACAAATCCTTATTTAGTTTTGATTTCATTTCATCTTATTGGTCGAGAATATTTTCGATTTTATTTTCCATTGAATTTGTTTTCTATATTAAATTTAATACGCATCGATCTTTAAAAGATTAATAGATTTGAACTGCTTAAGTCTCTTCAAAGGAAATATTTTGTATTTGATCCTTAATTGAGAGATTTACTTAATTGTATAAAAATATTTGTGAGGTGAACTACTTCATGCACACTCTGTCCTATTTTGGTCGCGACTGAAGGTATATCCGTTATTAGTGAAGATAGAACCTTGCGATTTCGCAAAACTTTGTGAGAAAGATGCAAAGCGCATCTGATATACGTAGAATTCAGTGGCGTAGTCATTTTGGACCAATATCTTATATGCCAATCTTATAGGCCAATTGATCCCGCTTTTTATGGGCTTTTCAAAAGTGTATACCAGTATGGGGTTAGTTGTATAAATAACCCCACCAAAATGCGGCCTTGGAAAAAGGATTTATCAAATGTCTGGAATAGTTACCATATTTATTCCTGACAATACCTACACAACAACATTTATAATTTGCATGAAGCCAACTTAATTTTATTTGTAATCTTGGAGATAATTGGATAGGTACTAATGAACCTAACAGGTGGTCTGCGAGGTCCCCCGATTTAAGCGTTTCAGATTTTTTTTTGTGGCCACATTTAAAAAGTAGGATAAATGTCAATTGCCACAATATTATCGGAGAGCTTCGAAAAGCCACTGAAGCAGCTTTGGAAAGTTTCCAAATGCAACCTCTTGTTATTTTGAAAGCTTTGGGCAGGATTGAAATGCTGTGTAGATTGTCGTTAGAGAAAATGGTCGACATTTTGAACAGTTTTTTTAGCTTTATAAATTAAAATAATTATGTATAATATATTTAAAAATTTTCATGTTCCTTATCATTTTAAATAATTGTTTTAATATCTAATAAACCTATGTGAAATGTTAAAAATAAAATGTCAATACTAAACTAAGTTGGCTTCATGCAAATTATAAAAGTTATTGTGTAAGTATTGCCAGAAATAAATACGGTAACTATTTTAGGTATTTAATAAACCCATAAATCAAAATTAAAAAAAAAATATTTGTGGAAGCTCATTTATACAAACTCCATGCTGTTATACATTTTGATAAGCTTTTTTTTTCAAAAAGACGAAACCGTTTAGAAAAAAAACTGACTACCCCACTGAATTCTACGTAAAAATCTCTATCGGATGCGCATTTCACTCTTCCGAAATTTCATAGGATACCCAACGTACGAGGGGAGCCCCAAAACTTGTATCCTGTATCTTAAAAACTAAGCAAGTCATGAAAATTTTGTTAACGTCACCTTCCGTGTCACAAAAAGTACCAGAGATTAGCGAAAACGCAAGGCAATATCTTCACTAACAACGAACATACCCCACAGTTGCGACCTAAATGGGGCACAGTGTACATTTGAAGGGCGCAAGTTCCTTGAAAGCAAGACTGAGATTCTTGTACCAAACTAACGATGACCTGATGAAAATACAATAATAAAATATTAATACACTAACGGAATTGGTAGATTTTTGTCAAGACAAGTATTATTAAAGACTTTGAAGCCGTGCATCAACTGTCTTCAATTCCTTTGATTGTGCTTCTCTAACGTAAAACAGTCGCCGATATCGACAGATTTTCGACCTGTCGCGTCAGAACAATAACCTTAATTACCCGTACGCGTTATCTAATAATTGCCGCAGCTAAATTCGCTAATTTCCGCACCGAAACCATTGTCGTCGATCCCCCAAACGTCCCCCCCCCGTAGCCGCCCCCCATTAATTCCCGTCAAAAGGCGCGTCATCGGAATTCCACCGATATACACTGTACTGTATTCGGTCGACATTTAAGCAGTTCCGATATAATTGATAGTTATTTGTATTCAACAGCCGTCGCTGTCATGTCGGGACAACCTGCAGCTTCCCCCGGTGGGATCTTGGGGTAAGAAGGGTTAGCGGGAGCGAAGCCATACCCGAACAACGTGCATTTCTAATGTTGTCGTGCTTTACTTTCGTTGCTTCGGTACATAATTTAATGACTGCCCTGTATGTATTCCTGGGAGGAGGATTGAGAAGTAGATTTTGTTATGTTTGTAGGAATCGAATTCATTTTAGAAGGCATACCAACATCCGTAATCAAAACGTTGACATTTAACACTGTTTAAACATCAAAACATCATATAACAATCTAAGAAGAAAAGATGTTAATGATTTTCCAAGATGAGAGAAAATACTTAATCTGTTGATCTGAAAGAACAAGTTATTCGCCTTAGAAACAAATAATCTTGTGACGCACTAATTCTACAAAAATATTTACTTTGATTTTGGTTTTCAAATCGTGAATTAATTTAAAAGAAATAGTTCCTTGACTGAAGCATTTCGTTTTTTTACTTTTTCTTCTACTCAACTTTTCCCGTAGTTCTTTCGAACACCTCTTTTTCCTGATCTCTTTGGTTCACTCTCAAAGCTGGTGAGTACATTTTTTGATTTGCTCATATTCTTCTTTTTCCTTTATTTCTATAAGTTCCGTCAATAGCCTTACTTTATATAAGTACTGAACCGATTCTTGCTACACAGAGAAATACGACTTCTTATTATAAAAAATCTTTAATTGGCTGTTGATTGTCGTCAATTATGGTCATTTGTTTAGTTGACACTAATTGAAGTCTTAAACCCAAATTCACGGGGAACAGAAAGCAAGTACTCTTGACATTGAATGAAAAGTTTTTTCTTCTTTTTATAAATAGATAATATTCAACTAAATAAATGTGTTTAAAAATTAGTCATAAAATCTTCTTTCGTATTTTCTCGGAATCTTTTCTGAAACTGATCAGGTTAAGGAAACAAATACTCCAACACTTGTATTTATTATTAACGACTATCGATTACTGGTGGAGGTTTCACTCGTGGGACTCCGTGAACATTTAATTTACGTTTCAGTAAGGCCGGCAAACGTCCAAAGCCCGCGAAATAACTGAATAATATACACCTAACGTTCCGTCTCCTCGTTTATCTAGGTGGCCAGGAAATTTTAATTAATATTGTTAATTGGAAACGTCTAGATGGACAAAATAATAACCGACAATTCGCAGTGGGATCCACTGAGAAATACATACGCGAGACGAAGAGGGAGACACACATAGAGGCGGACATCGTATTGAAATGTATTTCCTGCGAATATTGTTATAGTTAAATAAAGACCTGCGAAAATTTACCGCAGGAACGGTGTTTACTGTGAAAATTGTTTATTCTCTCCGTCGTCTCTGGCGTCGTTTTGCCCGGGGTCAGTTGCGGCGATTCTACTACAAAAACTATCCAAAACTACGGCGAAATGGTCAAGTTACGCACAGTATTATTACATTCCCGTCTCATTATCCCACTTCTGAAATTCAATTGTCGCATTAATTTTAATTAAAGTTGGTCTCTGGTTGTTAATTTAAAATAATTTCCAATATTCACTTTGTTGTTCGATATGTCCAGCATCTTTTTGCGTTAGTTATATTAATTAAAAACAAGTTTTTCTTTGTCGAATGTTCCAGAATTGGTCGCAGTTATCTCCTGAAATTTTATTTATTTTTTGTATAATTTATTCTTATTATTACATGTGAATAAAAGTCTTGCTTAGAATCTTGGGGTTGATTCCTAAACTGTGCTTAGATCGAAGTTGTGTTTCTTTTCGTTTACACACTACCGAAAAAAGTTTTTCCTATAACTTCAGGAAATAATTAAATATTCGACCAAAAATTTAATAAAACAATTTAAAAGATATTGTTTTATAATACTTGGACCAACTCTTAGAACTTTATTTTACAATATCCTTAAAGTATTAATATAGTCGTATTAACATGAAAATTACGAACAGCAAATCATCGGAATCATCTGTTGATGTTTCTCATTTCTTACTTTCTCCTTTACCTTTTTTATTCACAACTTTTTCTCATCAATCATTTTCTCTGTTCCTCGTTCCTTTTTTCTTAAAGCACTCACTATCAGCAAATAAAAAATCGAAACCGTAAAAGATCCGATGTTTGCAACATTTTGATACCAAAATGTATAAAAATAAAATATTATTCGGAACTCTAATAGTTTGCTTTGTGAACTTCTTTATATTTATATGGTGTTGTCTCCTTTTTTCCATTAGCTTGAATATCTCATCTGTCATCTAACGTTTACGTTTTTCCTTGGCAGGCTTTAAGTTCACCTTATATAATTTTAAAACTCATATTTATTTTGTCAGTTCATTAGACCGGAAAAGTTGAAATTTGATTCTCGTTCTTGTCGCTTTGCAGGTGTAGTAAAATAGTAGTTAAAAATTTAAAAGTCTATTTTTAATTTCTTAGAAATTTTAAGCAAAAAAGTAACATATAGAATGGAATCATTTAAAGCAAAGACAAAGAGTTAGACATTGACAAACATAATTTCAAAAAGATTTGAAAACCCTTTTTTTTAAACAAGCGTGGGCGACTCTTTTTCAACGGTGGCGCGCCACTGCAAGAGCTGCGGGATCCACGATTTCGGGGGGCGATTCGCGGAGGATAACACCGATAAAATCAAAACCGCGGGGGCGGCGGCTTAGAGGGGGGGACGGGGCAATCGAAGGGGGCGCGCGAGTTGGTTATAAAAATAAATCACCCGCAACAATGCGCGAAACGAGCCGTTAACGTGCGTATCCCCATTCGTTTTTATATTATCATAATATAACCCCCCTACCCCCCCACCTAGCCTCACGAAAGGAAAACGCGGCAAGAAGTGTCTGCGAAATACGGAAACCATCGCAATATTTCCGCATTACGGGGTACCATCAAACGTGATCGTTCGAAATTTGTGGAAATGAAAACGGGTGGGGCGCGGAAAGAATATCGGCCTCCCTCGGAATGGCTTTTATTAATAAATTTATAGGCTCGGATTGGACTTTTCCTTGTGGGGCCCGGGACGGCACCATCACGTGACGATTATTGCCACGGGTCTGATTAAACAAAATTGAGGGCGGGGCTGTTTGAGGGGACGACGGCATGATTTTCGTATACTTTTCCGGGGTCTGGAAGCGGTTTTTTTTTTGTATTTTTTCTTATATTCCTTTTTACTTTTCGAATAATTACTTTACGCCGCGTTAGTTCCAAGTTATCAAAAAAAAAAAACAAAGCTAGGAGCACAACATAACTTCGTAGGAATACCACCGAGGTGGAATGGAAAAAAGGTGTGCCCTACACGAAAATTCTAGGTACCTTTTAGTTAAATACCTTCCTTTGTATTGGACGTAAAGATTTTAACAATTCTCAGAAGAACTCACGTGAAGGAAACCAAAAGAGCTGTCCACTAAGGCCAAAAATATAGACATTTGAATACAAAAAATGACAAATAACACAAATATTTATTTTTATTTATTTATATATATTTTTTATTTATTATTTTATTTATTTTTTTTTAAATTAACAATTTGTCTGTGCAAATATGTATGGTTTGATATCTACCGCTTCTCCTTCAAATTTTTGAGATAAGTATGATTAATATATAAGTATGGTTTTCCCGTTTCTATGAGTCTGTTGATAAAAGGATAGATGTGAAACTTTCTTCTGTGAGTCTATCAGAGGTTTCATAAGGCGCAGTATTCGTGTATCAGATGTTCGTGCGATAACGTGAATTATGTCTACTCTCGTCCATTTTAGAATCTAAAATTTGGTTACAAATACCACAAATTCAATCCCAAGTGATATTTGTAGGTTCCAGGAACTACCTATTGATTCCCTCAGTCTGTGCCAATTCCACTTCCGCGCCTAAGCTTAAATATACTATTTTTTTTCTGGCATTAAATTTTTTGATGTAGGGCCTAGAAAATAAATAAGTATTCCTGACAATACATATATATCACTATATCAATTGAGGCATATCCCTAATAGTTTCTCTATCTATCCTCCATTTTTTTTCCATTTACTATACGATTAATTATTGCAAAGCGACATGGCAACGCTGCGCGTCGGTGCGCGTCGAAGCGTCTAATTAAAAAAATAATATCGGCTACAAATTGAATTATAGCCCGGCAATTTCAAGTTTAAACAAAGGGTTGCGGAAGTTTTCGCGCCTGACCCCAAGACGCGGGGGCGAAAAAACCGTTTGGGGGGATAAATCACAAATTAAGTGGTTTTTTTTTCCTTCCCCCGCGCGCCAAGGGTAGCGGATAAGGCGGGGGCCGTCGCGAAGTTATGAAAGGGCTAACCCTTAAATTAAAAAAAAGGGGTAAGAAGACCTGGCGATGCCGGCCCGAATGGTCGTAAATTTTGGATTCTATTTAAAAGTTTAAATACACTTGTTACCGGTGGGCGACTCCGACGGGGCCGGGGGGCGCCCCATTGATTGTGTCTTGAAAAATTTAAGGGCGGCGGGGTTCGGATTTATTTCTTTTAATTTGCGAAAGGATTTATTATGCACCCAGCTGAATTTTTTTCTTTAATTTGCCACCAGTAGTTCAGTTATACAGGGACATTCGAAATAACCGAGGGAAACCTTAGGAAAAACCATTTGGTTAGTAAGTAAGTAAGTAAAATCGTCGATTCTTTCTAGAAAGACTGTTAATATATGGAGTTGAAGAGAGAGACCACAAGCTTATAATTCTCCTTCATTCTAACTTGGCGGATACGCTACTCGTGGTGCCAAATTGTTGAGCCAAGTATTACGGTTTTCCAGGTTTGATTAGTCTGTATATAAGCTGTCATATTCGAATGCGAATGAAAAAAACAGCATTTGGAGAAAAGGTAAGTAATCACAAGTCCTCACTTACAGTATAATTGATGGCCAAGAAAGACGTTTTTTAACTACTCGAAATATATTGAAAGGCGTTAAGCTTTTTTGGTTAGTATATGTGCTTCTGACAACTTCAACAGAGAGTAATCGGAAAAGCATATCTTGCGGCGACAATCCAAACCCTTACATTTGTTAAGGTGAGCTCGCACCGTCGCAGATAGAATATGGGAGTCTTTTTGGAGTTATCGACGTTTATTTGCGAAAATGATTCGAACACCTTCAGAGATAAAGCAAGAAAAATTCAACGGAAAAGAGCTTTGGGACATTATTCGCTCAAACACTCAGTGAAAATAAGTTTTTTTAAAGAATGAAATCATTTTTTCTTCCAGTGTCAAATGCTACTACTTGGGAACTCCTTAAAACAAGGAGACGCGATTCGAGTCGCGTCTTCCAACCCCCTCCTCCTACGCCCCGTAATTACCGATAATTTGATTCCTCACCGAGAAAGGGGGCGCAATAGCTAATTGGCCGGAAGCTTATTTATCTTACCATTTTTATTACGCTTCAACCCCTTCGCTCGAGCCGCTGGAGGGGGGACGACGAAACTCCAATTAGGATCGGGACGTTTTTTCTTTTAAAAAAGGCGGATTCTTCCACACAGAAAACTTTTCACACGAAAAGTATGACGGATAAGGGTGTTCGGGGGCCCCCCGTCGCTGCGGTCGACGGTCCTACCTCAACCATTGTTCTATCTGACGTTTTTATGTCACTCGATGGGCATTCCCGGGTGATTGAAACGCTGCCCCGAATCTATAATCGACTATAACTTTAATAAAATAATTGACTATCTGGTCGAAGGATCTAGATTTACCAGCTGGCGCGAGGTCTTTTTTTTTCTTTCTTTTAATCTTTTGACGTGAAAGGGGCAAATTTATTGGTCCTCCGCGCTTTGCGTTTCGTATATAATCGGGCAGCAAATTTTGACGGCTTTGGCAGGTCGATCGAGAACACGTCGAGAGAGAGAGAGAGAGAAAGTATTACCAAAGAAAAGTTAAATATAGCAGTTGTCATTTTCCCAAATCGAACTGAAATACACTGCTTACTAATACCAATGAAAATACTAAAAACACTAAAAATACTAAAATGGTAAGTGAGCTACTTCGGACGTTTCTGACAATCGTGACTAAAGTGGCTTTACATGCCTGAGAAGAAGGAGAAGAGGAAATGTAATAACCCTTACAAAAGGAAAGATGGAAATATAACAAAACAATTGACAATGAACGAATATATAAATTATGAGGCTGACCACATTTGAGAAACACCGGATTGGCGATGAGCTTTATTGGGCAAGAGAGGACAGAGTACTTAACAAACTAGTGACTGAAGCACTTTTAGATCATAAGCGTATCACGGAGTTAATGGAATACAACCTCTGCGCTTCCGCAGTAAATGAGTGTTTTACAGATACATAGTATATTGATTGATTGAGTCGATGATTTCTTATGTATTTACTCAAAAAAAAAAAAAAGAAAAATGTGACACTTGGCACAGTGGAGTAGTTTCTCTCATTTCTCTCTTTAGAACATTTTAACCACTTTTACCACCGTCTCATGCAAACTAAAATAACGAAAATTTTATTTTCTGAAATGTAACAATTATTCCGGAGGACAGTTAACAACCCCTTCGAATAATATTTGATGTTTCTTATAATAAGGGTACATGAGAGGTAGAATTCTCGTGTTATACTTCGACCAGAAATATAGTGCTTTTACAACCGACCCTGTGATTAACTTTATTAATAATTTATTAAGTTCTATTTCATTACATTTCTACATTGCATCATTATTATTATAGGAAATCCATTTATCAAAATAAATAAGAAGTAAAAGTTCAGATTTTTACGACACCGTGTCTTTATCAAAAAATCGTCACTATCGCTACTGTCATCACCTAGTTAAATGAACAACTCCTGGATAAATATTTTCTTCTTTTGTTACTCGTCTTTCAAAGTTAGACCAGCTTTGTACTGATATTTTAGCTACCTCTTGCCGAATTACGTTTATGGTACTATCACGAAATTCTGGTGCAGTGTTATTTTTTCTTATACGCGCTTTCAACTCAGATCAAATCATCTCAATCGGGTTAAATATACATGATTCCGCGTCTTTATTAAAATGTTTTATTTTTTTGTAGCTCTCTTCAAAATGTAAAACATGTTCGTACAGAAATTCTTTCATTTCTTCTTTATTTGAAGAAGTATTTGAAATTTTTTACTGTGTCGTGAGTGTCGAACCACATTTCGTCTAAATACACTAATGTTATGATGTGTAATGAAGATACAAAAGAAGAATGTTGCTAATCGACAGTCACACAAGACAAAAATGATTATCTTCAAACTTGTTCTTATGACGTACCTTCATTTACTGCGAATATAATCTTTAGCCTTAAAAAAGGCTGTTGTTGACACACAAATACAAGAAGAAGAATGTCAATAAACAGGCACACAAGACAAAGATGATAATTATTTTCAAACTTACCTGTGAGATAAATAGAGTACCCTTACACTGTGAACTATCCAAAGCTCGAGAATCAGGTACATAAATGCGTACTTACTGGAAAGATCGCAGTCAAATACCTCCGTAATTTATACGTACATATTGCAATTTAGATTAAACCCTTAAGAACGATACATATCACCTGATTTTCAAATAAAGGCTTCTACTTATTCGAAAAAACACCCAGCAGCATCAAGGCTTTCAAATAAAAATTTATTCAAATTCAGGCGAGACCTACTTAATGCACAATAAACATCTGTCGGGATGAATACTGTAAAATATTTTTGGTCGTATTATACCACTTCTAATATTAAATGACCGTACCACATAAACATTTGTCTTCTCTTTCTATTTTGGCCTTACGTACCCCCCCGTCACCCCGCGACGCTTTCGTTTTCGGCGGCCCCTTCAAAAGGAAAAAAAGATAAATATTAATTAAACAATTTTAAAAGCGGAAAACGCCGAACAATTTAGTCACACGCGGATACCCGATTAGTAATTTCCCATACGCGCGTTTTTTTTTTTCAGAAAATCGTAAAATTTAATGACGTGCGAGCTCCCCGGAAAAATTAATTTGGTTAATTCTCGTCAGTATCCTCCTCCCCCCGGCCCCCTGCCTACCGGCGAATTTTAAAATACCTGCGCGTAATTGCGTCTCCGTCAAACGGCAAGGATGTTCGGAAATCGCTGCTTTTCGCTTTCTCTTCGTTTACGAGAGTCAAAAAGGAATGCTAATACTGATCGATTTCGTTAGTACAGTCATACTGATAATAAAGCGCTAGTTTTTCGTTTCATTTCATTTCATTTATTCGCATGTTACAAACATTGAAGACATTTACAATCGGTCAACGAATAACGGAATAACAATTGTCTTCCCTCTTCTTCTAGTGATTATCCTCTATGGATGTTGGCAGTCACGTTGGTCCATACAATCTTGTTGACGTCCGCCCTCAATGTACAGTCGTCATATTTTGCTCTGCAAGATTAATTGATATTTCTCATTACGCGTCACATTCTCAAGCTACGCCATCTTCCTCACTTTCACATTATATATGACTTCGAGTTGCTTTTGCATTCGCTGGATCACGGTGTTATTTGTGACATGGTACGAGTATGATATCCTGCGCATGCGGATAGTACCACCATTTAAAGACCTCCAAGCGCTTCATCTGTCAACGTCCAGGCTTCCACTCCGCATAAGAGCCTGGAGAATACATAACATCTTAGGACCTGTGTTCTTATAGTAACATTCAGGTGCATGTTCTGATGTTTCTGAGGCGGTTAAAGCGGTTGAAGGCACTGAAGTACACAAGCACTTAGCACTGTAAGAATTTTAAGCTTCGAAATTTAGGTCTAACATCCTCTCGGTGGTTTGTGATTATTCTAGTTACTCTACGATGTAGGCCAAATACTCTTGCTGCACAGTTTATCAGACCATAGGGCAAGCGGGAGCCAATTAGAGCATGATATGCAGTCAATAATGTGTTACAATATGCAATGCCCTTAAGGCTTTCTTAAGCCACTTGGTCTGTGACACCAATTTAGCATAAATCAATTCCCAAGAATTTTGCACATTGTCTATTATTTACTTCGATGTGCCTTCGAGAGAAGATTATAGAAACTGTTTTCGCTTCAAGTCCTTCCAAGCATTCAAAAGGGCTTCAGGAAGGTCCCGTGTTCTTGAGAAAGTTTCCCGTGAAAAAGTCCCATTACTGAGCCCTGCATAACCCCATTGCTCACTGGTAATGTACTCCAGGTTTAATTGTTATAAACAATGTATTGTTCCTTCTCAGCTACAAATGAACCAACTAGGGTTCGGCTCAACGTGTCAAAATTTTAATGTTTTAATTTTTGTTAATAGAGTCGTGGTTCATGCAGTCGAACCCTTCAGTAATATCGCAAAATGGTGCATTCGTAAAGCTGCAACCTTCTTGTCCTTTGTTGCTACTACACTAATAATTTTTACATTTTACATTAACTGAATTTTATAAAGAATTCTATTTGCACAATACGCGCCATAATGCAATAGTTTTCCATCTTTGATAAACCAAAACACAAAGCATGTGCTTTTGAATTCAATGGTTGCTTATCTAGCAAATGAGGGCGCTTATCTGAAACTTATTTAACGCTGGTTTCTCGTATTCAATAATTACGTTTTATTTTTTCTTTGCTGCAGACACTTCGTCGGACGAAATAAAGCCAAACCGTTTTTAACAAGAAATAAATTGATACTTTAGAAATGTAATTTATTTTTCAAAATGGCAGTGGCCTATCATTTTTTTTTCCACAAAAATATCCAGTACTATTTACACTTCTGGATTCCTGCTGTATCGGGTGTTGATACATCAATCTATTTTTTCGGAACCTCACCAAGTTGATTAGTTTCGGTTAGAGGAAAAAAGGCCCTTTCCGACCTATATTGATATAAAAACGTTTTCTTACAATCATACAACGAACCACACCCTTAAGGATCAACACCTTATTATGAAATTAAGTATGCAGATACTTAATATTTATTTTTCCACATATTCAACAATTTTTTAATATTTAACATTTAACCATAAAAACAACTTATCAGAATCCTCAGAGTTTCTACATTTTACCATTTTGGGAGTCTCTTTTTAATCGCTTTTAATTTGGGCAACTAAAAAGTGCCCATGCTTTTTCGTAGTTTGAGGCTATATTTTCAAATAAACCACGATTAGAGTTCGGTAAAGTATCCTCAGTAATTAAAATTAATTAAATAATTACCCCAATATTACCCTAGGGAGTATTGATTAGACTAGTGAGTCTTAATTTCTTCCGGGTCTCGTGCTGGACTTTTTTCGTCGTTGATTTTTAGAAAACATTTTTTCTCAAAAAATTATTTTTGTTTTGTTAAATGGTGTAGAAAAGAAAAAAAAAAAATATATATATATATATATATATATATATATATATATATATATATATATATATATATATATATATATATATATATATATATATATATATATATATATATATATATATATATATATATATATATATATATATATATATATATATATATTAGTTTTGGTTACCTCGACTTCTGGCACTCTAATTTCTTTTGCCAGATAACGTCGATTAACGAAGATACCCGAGGCGAGTTCCCCTAATAAAACATCAAAAAACCGCCCCCTAAAACGTATCAAACCCGAATGCAGTCGCGTCGTTCAAAGACAATTGTTGTTTCTCAAAACCGATTAGCCCGCAAATTGGCGCGCCATTGGCGAGAATTCCGCGGTCCCTTTGTCTACGCCGCCACTGGCGGTTCGTCCGCCGGCGCGTAAAAATCGTTTTTGCTGTTTCTGTTTTCGGCCCACGCAGTGCGAAATTATTTGGGGGATTTTTTTAGGTCACGTGAACAAAAGCAAAAGTGCGACGCCCGTGCTTGAGTGTAACCCTACCGGTTTATTGTCAATTTCAAATTAATGGCTATACGGCTTTGCAATCCTCCACAAAGGTAAATGGAAAAAATATATTATATCTTAACGAGCATTATACATATAATGTGTCTTTGGGGGTTGTTAAAAATGTTTTAACTATTTTTTATGTTCCGCTATGCTCTACTATCCGAGATTTCAGTACTTGGCTTTTTCATATGTATTATTTTGTGTTTTTGGAGTCGTACATTTAGAGGACGTTTTGGTTCTCCACTATACGGCTCACCGCATTCACAAGATTCTTGATAGATGCCATCTCCCACTCTTGATTCGGGGTTTCGAGTTTGGTTTTTGACAAGAACCTTTTTGCTAATGTCTTGATCTACCTTTTACAAATGGAATTGTTATGAGTAAGAGGGTATCTTCGTCGTTGTTTACAACTGGCTAAGATTTTACTAAAATGTTTCTCCGTGTAAACATTGTCATGTCAAAACAAATAATTTCGTGAAAATCTAAACTTTTAGTTCCACTGGTTGGCAATGAAATTCCCCTTTAAAAAATTTTATGATAAATATAATGATTCAAACGTTTTGAATCTATCCCCGTTGGCCAATTTTTTTTTATATTTCAAAATTTTGTTTTTTTTTTTCAATTTTTTGATTCGTCAACGTTACAAAAAGTAAATATACATACAAAATGAGTTTCAGATAGTTGTAAGAGAAAGGAGGAAAGGAGGAAACTTGTCGTTTAATTGTTTACCTTTTATGTCAAATATTTTGGTAAGTTTTGCATAAAGTTCATGTTCTCTCATGTTGGATTTAAATATTTGATGTGTAGTTTGAGTATTTTTTTTAAGTAGAGTCAATAAATATAAAATAGAAGTTTGAAAGTTGTTTTAAAATTAATTTTATGTGATTTTAGGTTACAAAATGCCACGGACTTTTAAAAATTCCTCAGATTGTTTTTGCTACATTTGTGGGGAATACATACTAAAAACGCAGCGACATGTCATGACCGATCTGGTTAAAACAGCTTATAAGCTATATTTTGGATTTTCTATCGATGAGCGGTGAAAGTTGGTTGCCAAAAGTATGCTGCAATAGCTGCTCAAGAATTTTGAGAGGTTGGCTTGAAGAAAGTCACAAATCCATGCCGTTTTCAATGCCAATGATTTGGAGAGAGCCTCAAAATCATGGGAATGATTGTTATTCCTGCATGACATCTACACGAGGATTCTCGAAAAAAAAATAGAGAGAAGATTGTTTATCCGAACGTCCTATCTGCAAAGAGACCAATTCCTCATTCCACCAGTTAATGAGGAGGCTGAAAATAAAAATATTTCAGGTCCACAATCTCAATCGAGTTTTCTTTCTGGTAGTGCATCTTCATCTTCATACACTCCATCTGGATCTTCATGTCCATCTACAGAACCTCATTTACTTGAACAAGGCGACTTAAATGATCTTGTTAGAGACTTGGAACTTTCAAAATCTAAGGCACAGTTACTCCGATCGAGGTTAAAACAGTGGAATCTATTGGCTAAAAATACCAGACTTTCATATTTTCGTACGAGGCAAGAAAGTTTTACAAGTTACTTCTCCAAAGAAGATGATTTGGTATATTGTAATGATGCTGCAGGGCTTCTTCAAGAACTAAGTTTTTCAGAAGATTCTAGTGAATGGAGACTTAGACATAGTGGTAATAAATACCCATCTGTCCCCATTGCACATGCTACAAGCATGAAAGAAAATTATGCAAACCTTGAGGTATTACATGAGAAAATTAAATATTCTCAACACCTATGCAATATTTGTGCTGATTTAAAAGTTATCGCTATACTGACTGGACTACAAGGAGGATACACAAAATTTTACAACATTACAAAGTAAAAACCTGGCCATCAAGAAAAAGTTTGACTCCTGGACTTACCGTTAGTGCTATGCGAGAAAATTTTTCTGCCACCCCTTCACATAAAGTTGGGACTCATAAAAAACTTTGTGAAAGCTATGAATAAAGATGGTGCAGGTTTTCAAGACTTAAAAACAAAATTTCCTCGAATCAGTGACGCGAAATTGAAGGAAGGAATTTTTGTAGGTTCGCAGATACGTGAGCTCATGAAGGATGAGGTTTTCGATTCGAAGTTGAGCAAAGCAGAAAAAAGAGCTTGGGTAGCGTTTGTGGAGGTGTGTCATAATTTTCTTGGGAACGCAAAAAGTCACAACTATCAACAAATCATTCGGGAGCTACTTTCTGCTTATAAAGCTTTAGGATGCAATAGGTCACTCAAGATCCATTTTTTAGACTCGCATTTAGATTTCTTTCCTGAAAATCTTGGAGCTGTATCAGATGAGCATGGTGAAAGGTTTCATCGGGATATAATGCAAATTGAAAAACGCTACAATGGAAAATGGTCAGCAGCAATGCTTGCCGATTTCTGTTGGTCAATTCACCGAGAAACTTCAATGGAATGTATGAAGAGGAAGAAAACTACTAAATAATTTGAATTCTATCACTCCATAATGAAATAACTGACGATATTTATTAGTTTTGTTAATATAATTTAGGATTTTTTACTGTAAAACTCAAGCCGCCACATTTTTTTATTTCCTTATAATAATTTATACTTTAATAATATTGTTTTTTGATGAAATAAATATTAAATTAAAAACCTACGTGGTGGTACTTATTTGTATATCAAATCAATTTTTTTTTGCAGACCAGTGAAGAAAAAGCCACCTCAGTTTTGTGAGGTACTATCGCCAAACCGTCATCCTGAGTTTGAAACTTTTCTTTAACTTGAAAGTGGGAACGAAGTCCTTTCTGATACATTCTGAATTCTGCATTCATAGGCCTGGGATGAATAACAATCAGATCAGTGCGTGCCTAAAAACATATTTCGTTAGAACATTTTTGAACCAACACCAAACGGAGAAGGTACAATCATAAAATCTTTCTACAGGCCTGAGCCACATTCCATCTTCACTCTCATTCATGGCTCCAAAGTGCCATCTTAACGAATCTTACTAACGTGATCTGTGATCTGCAGTAAGTGGCGGTGCAGCAGCCTTCCACTAGCTAATGTAACTTCTTTTAATCTTCTCCTAAAGGTTACGGCAGAAATACTGACATTAGCTCTGACTTAACCTTTGCTAGTACATTTTCTGTCACGTAATACCTGTGGTCAGAGAAAGCGTTCATCAATTTTACTTTCTCCGCCGTGACCATGTTTTCCATGTATTCCGTTTGCCGAAATCTTCTAATAATTCGTTTAATTGTTGAATGTTTTGTCATTTTTTAAATATTGACCTAGCGAACTAATCGACACAAAACAATAGCCACCACCGAAAGTTTTGAGCTGTTTGACACCGACCTTGACAAAACAACATCGATTGAGTTCCTTGATTTGTTATATCGGTTTATTTATAAAGGCGCACGACGCCTGCGCGGAGGTGGACCGTGTCAACGCGGCAACTATCCGGCACAACTGCGGTCGATACCATTACTCATTCTCCGCCTTCGAGATGTTAATCGTGCCGTGTATAGAAAAGGTCGAAGGAACACAGAAATTCGATTTTAGTGTAATCGAAAAGGTAGATTGAACGCTCAGATAAAACGCCAGCCCCGTTAGAGGTTTTATTATTTTATATATCGCGTCGCTTTTTGTACGTGGCAACATTTTAATCGGTACTGCGAGTTGTAACCGATTTGTCTGACGTCAACGATCTCTGACCAATATTCGATGGGTTTTTAATTTGCCATTTAAATCTGCGTGACACATGAATTTAGGTTCGGCAAGACTACCAAGCCTGAAGATCTTACATCTAAAGTTGACATTCAGTTAATTCATAAAATTTAGTTGTTGATTACGTTCTACTCTTGACATTCTCGGGAGATTCATTCATTAGTTTTTGTGTGATCAGTTCTGGGTATCTTTAGGATTTATTCATTCATTAATTCATTTCTCCATAACCTCCGATATTGTTCAACTTTCCACTCCATACAGAAGCACCGGATCGATGTAGCAGTTTACTATTTTTTCTTCTTCTTTTCTAGTTCTTACTTTTACAAATCTTCTCGATTCCTCCTGCTTCGAGTGTTGAGAGAGGCGGATTTTTCGTTCAAATTTTTCGTCCAAATTTTATCTTTGGCGGATCGAGAAGTTGAGCGAGTGGTAAATCTTTGAAGTTACATTTCTTAAGGACTTTTAATATGGGGTGTTTAAAAAGACAACAGCGGCAAGTGTGACGTTGCTTTCGGACTCCCTGTCTTTGGAAGATGGGAGGCGAAGAGAGAAGGGCTAAGGTAGTTTTGCGGCTCTGTAAACAATGGAGTTGATAACAGATGATTTTTGAGCAGGATGGTGATGTGACAAAGCATTAAGGTGTCGATCTGTGTGCGTAGGTTTTCTGCAAATTAAATGAACTGAATGAATGAAATGTGTATAGAGTTTAAATGACTAAGAAAGTCTCGCAAGGATTCTTCGCCATCAGGCGAAATAAAAGTATCATCGACGTAGCGTTAATTTTGATTTTAGATGGAAGGTATCGAGGGATTTCCTCTTTGTGGAAGTTTCTTTGAAAAATTATATTAAGGTTTTGCACGGGTCTTTTGAATATATTGTTTTTGACTAAGTCATTTTAGTCGATTCCTAAATTGTGTCAAAAATTTAATACGCATCAAGGTTTTTCGAAGATTATCTCGAATATCGGAACTGTACAATTTCACTATTCTAACATTGCGCTTTGCCATTCATATATTCTTTTTCTTAAGGTGCCATGCAGGTTTCTGTGTAGGTGTTCACCTTTCTTCTTATCAAATTCTCTAAGGTCCGTTATTTCTGCCGACTGACGAATATTTGTAAGCCAACGTTTTTTTCGCCTCATTC
The DNA here is from genome assembly GCF_029955315.1 of Cylas formicarius. NCBI lineage: Eukaryota > Metazoa > Arthropoda > Insecta > Coleoptera > Brentidae > Cylas > Cylas formicarius. The sequence goes on along the minus strand of NW_026844361.1, from coordinate 23,858,248 downwards.
CTCTTTTCCCCCGTTCGTTTTTTTACTTGCATTTTGCTTGCGTTGTCAGTTCTTCTTTTTTTTGTATATTTTTTTTTGTTTATTATGTATTCTAAAGTTTATGTTTTGTTAACCAAAGAGTTCTTATTTTATTTTTTTTTTATTACTTTCAAATAAAGTAGGCATCCTAATTTTTGTTTTTTTTTTTATTGAAACTTATACTAACCGATTTACATTTATATCATAATATATTAACTCGTCTAGCTGTCTGGCATTTAATTTAAAAAAAGTCAAATTTTCCGTTTTTTTCAAAAAAAAAAAAAATACAACTGAAAATAAACCCTAGACTAAAATTAAGTGTATGCAAAGAACATTCGATTCTGTATATTGTTCTTCTCTCATGTTCTTCTACTAACCAAAAATATATCGGCTGATTAGTTCCTAAGATTTAGTTATTCTTTAGAATTCGGTTAGTTCCGAAGCTGAAGTCAGCCAACATAGACACAATTCGGAGATGAATAAAAACAGCGCGGTAGGCCTTGCTTGATTACAAGGTAGACCCGATGCGAAATTGCCATCCCGGTTGGATTACGTGCCGATAGCGATGTCGACAGTAGTCGCGGATTTCTATCGACGTTATTATCGATTAGCCTGGCGTGTCCGTCCATGGCGATGAATTATTTATTATTTGTTTCTGTCGCCCAACTCTTCGGGACTGATATACCACAGAACAGATTTTTTTCAAATCCAATAATGATTAACTGCTTGATCATAATTAACTATATCGATTAATTACAATTAGCGAGTTATTAATTAAATATAATTTCTAATAAGTTTATAGCGATTTTTTTTTGTTAAATTTAAAAATGAAATAATTAAGAATTTTAATAATTAAGTATATTTAACAAGTGGTTGATAATAATTTATAATCATTTAAATTATTATTTTAAAAAACATATATTTTTTTAATGGACCTCCCTATTTTTAAAGTTTGTTTTAAATTCATTTTGAAATTCTTCAACCTTATTATTACATACATAAAGCCATAGTTTTTCGAATTTTTTAATTTTTCTAAAAAATGACGTAAAAGATAATATGACAATATTATATTATAATATGATAATAATGAGTTCAAAATAAACGATTATATTTGGCCCATTTTAATTTTTTTTACAAAATGCCACAATTTTATATCAAACTATTTGTAATACATACTTTGCGATTTATTTTAATTTTTCCAATATTTACCCTTCATTGACTATTGCTAAAACATTAGTTGGCCATGACAAATTGACATTGTCAAATTTTTACCTGACAACTGAGTAAATTGATTCATAAAATTTATTGTCGTGTCAGTAAATACAAGAAAAAACTAAGTACAAATTTTCTTAAAGTTGAATTGATTGATATAATTTATATACTGGGTAAGAAAAAAATTCTTTGTTGGCATAAGACTTTAAAAGACGAAGTTTAAGTTAAGTTTAAGAAGGAAGGTGGTAAACACGGCCTTCTTCGCGATGGAAGCGTCCTCTCAACGTCATAAACGAAAGACGACCGGCAGGACCAACCGCTGAGAGGACCGTCAAAAGTGCCGATAGAAATCATCAGAGGCTACTGTGACGTAATTATAAGTGCGCTCGATGAGCTTAGTAGGATGTATAGGTAATAATATGCTGCGTTATAAGGACGCGATCAATTAAAAAAATTATTTTTGACCAGCGACTCGTTTATTTGAGCACAAACTTCCCAAATTAGAGAGCGTTATCGTCCTGCCGAATTCGTTCCAGTTTCGTTGACAGTACGTTACGATTTTTGCGAAAAACGCAACGCGCACCGAACACTAAATCAGGCGAGACACGAAATACGTCGAAACGTTGCATGCCGCCGCGATAATTGTTCGGCTGACAGGCGCTCGCGCGGGAATCGAGAAAAATCCAATTTATTTATATCCGAACTGCACACAACATATATATTTCGACGAAGAGGATAAATATTATTTGGTTGAAGCGCCGGTTTCAATTATAACCACCGGGCATCGCGTGCGAGGTACATTATTCGCGAAATTTTCGCTAGTTATTTCGACGTACACGATATAGCTCTAGATATATAGATATATAGAGGCATGACACTTTTGAAGCCAACGTCACAAAATGTTATGAAGGGACATTGAATATGCGCATGCGTATTTTTGTCAAAATATTTCCCGGTCCCACGAAAAATCTAGATCGCTATTTAGAAAGAAAATTCCAGCGGAAGATGACCTATAATCCGATACGAAAAATGGTATAAAAACACTTCTTAATTGCATAGTTTCTATGTATAGTGTGCGTTTTTAGTTTTGTTCAGGCCACATCCAAACAAACTTTAAATGGAACGCCCTGTATATTGATACAAATTCGGACAGTGCGTTCCAGGACGAGTTTAAAGATATACGAGGTTAGCGCCAAAATTTCCAGGCCTGACATAGATGCAGCTCCAGTATCACGATAAAACTATGTCTTCTTTTATATGTCTTAGTAGGCTGCGAAAAAATGAGGCAAATATCGCAAATTGAGTATAGAGCAGTCATAAAGTTTTTGACAAAAGACAACTGTGGGCCGGAACCGAAGGCTGTGATGATAGAAACTATTGTCTCGGGAGATGAAACCATGGTTCTCTATTATGACTATCGAAAAAAGAATCAATGTAGTGGAGTCGTAAGGGTGAAGCACCTCCAAGAAAATTCAGAGTCTGCCAGTCAACAAAAAAGGTGATGGGATTGTGAATGAAATCTTTTGATAGATTTTAATGAAACTAATATTACTGTCAATGGAAAATATTACGCAACGTCGAGGAAAACTGACCAGAGGGCGCGCGTCTTTTGCACGATAATGCACCTGTCCATACTGCTGGTGTTGCGCAAACTGCCATTTTAGAGTGTGGGTTCCAACAGATAGATTATCCTTCCTTTAGTCCGGATATGGCTCCCAGCGACTATAATTTGATTGGATATTTTGGCAATTGCCCTTAAGTCCATTATAGTAGTCACAGTAGATTGGAGGAACAGAATCCAGCAAGGTTAGCAGCGGATTAAGGTCATTTCCACTAGGAAAAAGCAAGTCTCAGTTTCTAATCAATGCGGAGTGACATTTTTCCAAATAGAGTTCGCTAAATGGGGCGATTTCTTTCTTTCAGTTTTCTTAAAAACTTTTAAATGGCGCCTCATTGGAAAATCTTACCTATTTTATCTGTTTTCTCCATGCCCATAATTTTAGTTTAGTTTTTTTTTTGCACGCAGTCAAAACAACGTTATTCCTGTCCTCTGGAATAAAAATGTTATGGATTTTTTTTGTTAGAAATAGAATAGAAAGCTTTATTTCTGTGTTGTGGCCTCCACACTGATCGGAATACATGAATTAAGTGTTGTGTTGAGACAAATGTTTTTGTAAAATACAAAGTACGCGATCCTATTCCTTGGAGACCCCAAGACGCTAGTGATTAATCCCAAAGGAACATGTAAACATCATTGTTCCCCATATTCCTCATAATATCAAATGCCAGGCAGCGGAGTAGGTGATGTCTTCAGCAGATCAAATGTGATAACTGCTACTTCAGGATTGTTTTGATTCAGTATCTTCGCGTAGCCCGCTAGTGTGTAGAGTGTAAAAGCAATTATTTGAAAAGATCCTTTAACAGATTTATATATACGGAAGAATCCCTGATCAAAACACACAACAAATACATCACCAAGTTCGACAATAACCACAAACGGAAAAAAACGCCTCTGATTAGGAATTTTTTTTACCAGGTTTGAAGAAACTAAAGACTCTATATACATAAAAAACCATATATTTAAAAAGTTTAAGTCGATACAGAAAGGACATTTACGGAATGAATTTCCTTTTGCACGCAAATGCTCGAAACGCATCATTTTTAAGGTATTTACGAATTTACATTAAACATGAGCCTTTTGCCGATGGAATGTTAAAAATATATGGGTTTCAAGATCATTTTATTGGTTTTTTGTTAATATCTCAAACATTCTTTCCTGCTGCTTTACTCTCAGAATGATTAACTCCAGTGGCATCCCGTGGGTTTGCCAATTCTATTATTATTATACTGTGTGTAACATGAGACAATTTTAGATGAAGCAACAGAAGTACTAAAAAAAAGTCTTTTAAAAAACTACTTCACTGGCTTTAGTTCGATATCATACGTGGGTAATTTGTAAGAGGTATTAGGGGCACGCCCGCCTCTGGCACGCGTGTTCCAAATCAATTTCCAGTCGATAATTTTACCACCTACGTCGATCTGTGTGGCCTCGCCCGATACCTCCATATTATCGATTATGATCGGTCTATCATTATCGTGGGTTAATATCGATAAAGTATCGGTCACGATCGATTCCGCGTGACGACAACCAAACCCGGCGGGGACCCAGACGGGCAGGAAGGGGATTTATTCAATAACGCGCACGTCCGATGATGATAGACATTTAAAAACAAGGCGAAACGTTTCTCGAATTTGTATTACTCTGTGTCTTTTAATTTGCAACGATTTAATTTCGTTATTGCGATCCAAAGTATCAAAATTAACACCGCGCCATATTTTTTTTATAACGGCCCCGAAACTGACATAAAATTCCTTTCTGACAGCTTTTTGTTATAACAACAAACCAAATTTAAACAAATTTTACTATTAAAAAAAAATGCAACTCAGTAATGGCGATTGTTTATGTAAATGGGTGAATAGTGGGAAAATATAATATTTTCGTTGTTGAATCCTTTAGTTAGTAGTATAATCTTACTAAAATTATTTATTATTATTATTATTTAATGATCAAAGAATATTTTACGTTGATATACTTCCTGATGAAGATTGTCGAATAACCCAGAATTTCATAGCGTCACATTAGACATTTCCTTGTCAGAGAGTCAGGTGATGCTGCAAGGTTGCCAAACGGTAAAGAAAACATCATTCGGAAATCAAATAATAGATATCATGACGAAATCGTTATTTAGACCTCGAATACAGAAGAGAGAAGGTCTAAAAGAACATGGTGGCCTTTAATCATCAGAATCACATGTTTTATTTTGTTTTTTTAATAAAAAATATAAACTAAGTTTAATCAATCAAAAACAATTTGTAATATATATTATAATTTCTTCATTTAGAAAACCTAATAATTTTCAACAGAAAACACTGGATTCCATCTATCGAATATTTGAATGGTTCCTAAAGCAGCCAATATGAATGATGTAAGGTCAATTTTATTTAGAATGCGATAGTAATTGTAGGGATTGTTTTCTTTGTCATACATATTGATACTAATGGAAGAGAAGTGCGCCAGTAGATTGTCTACATCCTAGGTCGCCAACCTGCCGATCGCGAGCTACCGGTAGCTCGCGGAGGCAATTCTGGTAACTCTCACAACGATTTTAATTTTAAGAATACAAACTGCAAAATCAGAGAAGCTTCAAAATTCCACAAAAAAACTAATTGTCTTAGGTAGGTCATAGGGGTAGCTCACTGTTTATTCTAAAATTAACAAAGTAGCTCAGCACATTGAAGAGGTTGGCGACCACTGGTATATATTATTTGTTAACCAGCACGTTGTGAAATTATTTGTTCCTAGACGGTGGGAATACTTGCTTATAGAACACCTTATAATAATTCCATGTTTATCGTAATTAGCAAACATTTTTTTAAAATTGCACATCCTTACGTTGCACGTGGTTTAGACATTTTTTGAAAAACAAAAGAAAAAACAATTTGCGGCAGATGATCAAATTCGTTCCAGGCCGTCATCTTTTTCTTCGCTTTTGGTTTTGGGATGGTTTCGGTTTCTGTAGCGACGAAATAAATAAGCAGACAGTGGAAATAGTTTAAAATTTAATGTTTTGTCTACGGTGACCACATCGACGACGGAAATAAGTATAGCAGAACTTAAGCGGTCCCCCTATATAATCCCCTTTTTATCCTTTAACTTTGCGCCGTTCTTCCCGTTTGGCGCTTGCTTCGACGGCCCCCCCGTACGCCCCCCGATTTTCCCATTACCGAAAGAGATTCCACCGCCCCCGATGCCGCCGCCGCCGCCGCGGAGGGCTTGATTTATTTTATTGCTTTTAGTACCGTTAATGTTTATTTCGGTAAATTACAAGAAAGGGGTTTGCGCTGCACACGAGAGTGTGTTCGTTCGGTTCCCGTCGACTATGCAAATAAATCCGCTAATACGCAATAATGTAGAGACGCGACACACACACACACAGACGCTGCGACGACGGGGTTTGGGGGACCGTTTCGGTTAAATGACGCGTGGGGGTTCGATCCCCGGAATGCGGCAACGAAGCAATATGCACAAATACGAGCAGCTCCATGCGGCCCAACTCTCTCCCGCGTCCTGCGAGATATTCTTCTGTGGTATTATGGTGCGGCGCTACGAAATAAACTAGAAAAAAAAGGGAATACCAATTATCCGATTTACTTTTCAGATTCTTTGTTTCCCTTAGCAAAAACGACCGCGATAACTATTCAGTTCTATTTTACTATACTTACTGTTTGTTGTTGTTGACTCTCATGCGCAACCGCCATCATCAAAAGACAATTTTGGTGCGTCGCTTTGTGCTGTGAATGCTTTCCTGTGGTGCTTAATAATATTGACATAGAACCATCTATATGGCGTGTTTGAAGCCAAGCATTTAATATGTTCATTTAAAACTGTTTTCTATTTAATTTTTATCTATCTAAGTCAAACTTTTAAAATATTGTCATATACTTTTTTTTAATTTTCTGATTGAACTAAATGTTGGTTTTTATTACAGATCTAGGCACACTATTTAAGAAATGGATGTTTCCTTTTGCCATAGTTGCTTAATTTTAAGAAGCACCTAGTTGTGCTAGTCGTTTCTAGTCTTCTGTATAATTGTATTATAAGGACAAATTGCTCAACAAATTTCTGACAATAGCTGCACTATAACTATGATATTCTCTGCTTCAGAAATATTAACCAAGCAATTGTATCTGTGTTGTATGAATTTTTAAATTACCATCAATAAAAAAATATTTCTCCTAACAAACATATTTTTCACATAGTAATAATATTACAAAAATATTTAACTGCAAATCAAAAACTCTAGGTGGAAGACCATTTAGGAACAAAAACAGATGTTTTTAAATAACTTTTTCTTCACGAAATTAGATTGCCCTTAATTTTTATTTTCAAATCAATATATTCTTTCATCAATAATCAGATTGCTAACTCGTGTGCTCAGTAGGGACTTAAACTAAATGTTAATAAAACTAAATATATGATCATTAGTAAACATGTCTCACATCAGGACGATGGCATATATGTGGAAGGTACACCTCTGGAACGAGTTGGGAGGTTGACGTACTTGGGCAGTAACATCAACGATAAATGGGACCCATCTAATGAAGAGCAGCATTCGTAAAAATGAAAAAAGTTCTCTGTAACCATAATCTAACGTTGAAACTGCGAATGAAAATGGTTAAATGATACGTACTTCCGGTTCTCCTATATGGGATGGAGTCATGGACACTCACTGACGCGACCATCAAGCGTCTAGAGGCGTTCGAAATGTGAGAAGTATGCCATACTGCACCTCATAATGGAGGGAAAAGTGAATAGCAAGAGGGGCCCTGGATGGTTGAAAAATCTAAGACAATGGTATGGAAAATCCTCGATCGAACTGTTTCGTGCAGCTGTTAATAAAACAATGATTGTCACCATGGTGGCCAGCCTGATACTGAACGATCGTTAAACGGTCACGGCACTATAAGAAGAAGAAGATCAATAAAACAGGTAAGGGAGGAGTTTCCAACCTTTTCGTACCTGCGCCCACCTTTGTTGCTGCCGTTTCAGTATAATTTCATAAATGCTCGACTAATAATATAATTTATTTAATTGGCTACAAGATCATATACGATATTGGAAACAGCTGCATGACCCCCTTCCAACAGTCTCGCGCCCCCTTAGGAGAGCGCACCCTACACTTTCCACTGTCCTAAGGTGTCCAAAAGCTATGTAGTTACGGCTAGAAATCTTTGCTATTCCAGATAAAATCGATGCCATAGAAAAGGTCTAAAGTCTAATTAATGATCCCTAGTCGCACAGTTCCCATAGAAGCAGATTGTTGCAACCAAAACCAAAAACTTACAACAACCGTATTTACATAGGCTATAGCCAAGAGCTATTGTGAGCAAAATTCGTCATCATATTTCCAAATTTTCTGTGATGCAATGGAAATTTATTTAATTTATTTGAGAACACCTGTAAACATTTCTCTATACCCTCCCGTCACGACGTTGCAACAGCGGCAAAAGTCGACAAACTCCATTGACAACGCGTGCCACGTCACCGCGACTGCGATCGCCGATACCATCTTTCCATTGGTCGCCCATCGTCACCCATAGTAAACGAACGACGTCGCTCGAACAATTACCAAATGCACGATTTTTTGTAATTATTGTTAAATCGCGACCGTACTCTATGACGGTTTAATAGTGTTTTTTAACGCAATGTTACTCTGACGTAACTGTTTCTGGTTTAACTGCTACGCGGGGACAACGATCTCCGCGTTACAAGATGGCGATCGGATTACTAAAGAAGTTCCTGGCATCAAGTCGAGGGTCTACCACTATTACTGTCGCAATCTTCAACTAGAGTTTTAGAAATCATAAGTGTAATCCAACCAAATTATAATATTTAAATTTAAAAAGAAAAAAAAATTAAGGGACTGCTCGATCTGAACGGAAAATGTTTAGAGACAGTTAGGTTTGTGTTTTTGTTTCTAGTCATGCCACAAAATTTATGATTACACGTTCATTTGAGTGTAGAATGAGAAAGTTGGGAAAATGACCCGCACCTACTCCTAACTAAGTCACGTAAAATTCCCATTGATCGTACGCGAGATTCAGAAAAACATCTGTTGATATTTATTTTACGCACAAGGTAAGAATGAACCATCCAACCAATCTCTGGTGACATCTGGTGAGGAAAGAGCCTGGAGTCGCTCAGCGCAAACTCAATAGAATGGGCTCGTCGAACTACACTAGCAGTAAAGGCACTACATCTACTTAAACATGGAAACACTGTTACCACACGACTAGTAGTCGGCGTGGCATTTTCTGAATGTCTTGCTTTGTCTCTCAATTACGTAACTTTGCATTTGGTCAGTGACGTTACTGTCCACGACCCACGAGTAGTTCAGCAATGACACCCATCAACATTGATTCAAAAGAGTAGTGTAGGAAGTTTTTCGTTCATAGCTTCTACAGGGGCGCAGTTAAGTAGCGAAGATTTCTGGACGTTTTGTCTAATCACATTTACGTCACTTTTCCATTTGCTGACGGCACTGCCCAGCGACCGAAGCACCATCTCACTCCCCCAATCAACAACCCTACTACTGTTACTTTTAGCACCTGTCGCCCCGTCGGGGCGGGGGCGGGGGAAACGGTTCGAAAACCCCGGGATAAAATACGGCCGTTTGAAAATTCTCTTCCCGATTGCTTAACGACCGGCACTGGGGGCCGCTATATCTTATCAGACGAACATACTGTAGCACTATTTAAATTCCGCTTTGGGGCTTAATCGTCGAAATATAACCCTTAACCTCTCAGCGGCACGCCCTCAAACTGTAAAATATCGGAGGGTTAATTGCGAAATTTTCGGCGGGCGCTAAATTTTCGATGATTTAAAACTTTATTAGCGAAGACGCAACATCTGCTCGCCTCAGACTGTATTTAGTTTGCGATTTAGTCGTCGACCGTGTGCGCCATTCGTCACTATGTAACATGTAGCCTCCGGGGTGGTACGTTAAGGATTCTGTCAATTTCGATCGTAGCAGAACAGACCCGACGGACCTCGTGTGTAACCTTTGCAGCATGTCAACATCAATTTTTGATGTTGACATGCAAAGCCATATGTCACAAGATTGGCAAAACATTTGGAGTGGAACTAATGCTTTGCTTCAGAAATTAGAACCAGAGGTAGAAACAAAATATGAATCTCAGGATATACAGGCCATGTGTAAAATATTACAAAATTATAGTGTAAGAATCTGCAAAAGAAAATAAGAACTGATCGGTCTAGCAGGTAGCCCCATCCTAACCTGTGCTCAGCACGTAGGGCGTCCATAAAGGATTTCACCTCCAATTCCCTCGAACAAAAAAAAGAAAAGAATGTGATTTGCACAAGCAAGGTTCGTCATGTTGAATTGCTGAATTGCTGGAATCAGCACTCACAAAACATTGTCTTCCACAGTCAAAGAAAGAAATCACTACCGTTACTTCTGTTGTTATAATCAGAATTCTGCGAGCTTGAAGTTCCATGTACGTACAGGCTAGCATAGTCAGGACACTCGGTCCTATCTCGAAACGTAAAGTCGTAAATACTTGGGGAAGAAAAACTTATAAATAAAGCTGTCGAGAAAAAATTCGGGAAATTATTTTTCAATTTCTGAAACCACCGCCAAGGGACGCAATCGTATTCTTCAATTTTGAGGACTAGTCTTTTTTCATTCATTTCGCTAAAATGGTCACAGTTGTCAAGTTGGTATAATAGTATATTATCCAACAAGTGCGGTAAACGTCATTTGACTCACGAGTTTATTTGAGCGGAGCAAGTTTTTGATAAACTAGTGAGTTTTTGGGTACGTTTTTGGCAAAACAACACGAATACATTCACAGACATGACCGTCAGAATTGACAAACGTCAAAATTCAAAGCGTGAGAAATATCTCCGAAAATTAGGTACTTTACAGACGGGAGTAGAAAAATTCAATTTTTTTTTGTTAAATCGATTTTTTCTCCTTTTGCTACATCTCTTAGGGAAAGTAGGGGGGTTTGTCCGAACATTTTCGGAAATGAATGTCTATAACTTCAGAAGAACTCAACGGATTTAGTCAAATTTGAAAACGACTATTCTTAGGTCATCAACGCTGCCTTGGGCTGATTGATTTAGATAGCTTGTATCGCCGCTAGAGGGCGCATTCGAAGTCGAAATAATATCGCATCTTCCGGACTATTTTCAGTATATAAATATGTATAATGATACTGTGACATGCTTGTTTTTTTATTGGTTTTTTATTAATTGATCGTGAATCTTCTACAAGTATGAGAGGAAAATAAATAAAAACTGTTCCCTCCTCGTAGCCCCGTCGTTCCTCTCGCTTACTAGAACTTGCGTGAAGGTGAATTTTATAGAACCATGAGGAAGTAGTATTCCCGAGCGCCAGATTTGATGGTTTTTGTCTTTGTTTGATTGCAGCAAGGCGTGGGAAATTTTTTATCGACCCATAATGACGTTTTACGAGGAGCCTAATGAAATCTTTCGTTGACGGTGTAATTTTAACGACATTATCCGATCGTTGGTGAAACTGGGTGTCGAAATCGCAGATAAAAAATAGATTAGATATACCGATCAAACATGATCTACGAACTGAATAGTAGATATAATTTCAAACGTTTGGAGCGTACACAAGAGCCCGTCGGGCTTCAATTGCCGCTGCGAATTCGCAAATGTAAGGGCATAATTTGGGTAAAAGGGACAGTCGACTTTGTGTAAGAATGCGGACTATTACATATGGAATTTGGTCATTTGGCTGATGGCGGCGCGGTCTGATTACACACGGACCGGGTGGGCGACGTCGCGGGAGTAGAATTAATGGGGCGGCGGGGGGATAGTCGTTGGAGACCTGTTTTTTTTACCGCGTGAAAATTCGAAAAAAGTGATTGTGATAATTATTTTAACAGTGTGAACTGAATCAAAATTGAAACGGTCTCCGCAGAGAGTCTGCATTGAAAATAAAATTTCCACGGAGGCGACTGCTGTCAGTGGCGTTCGGCAGGGATCAATATTGAACAATATATGCGTCAAATCTGGCTACTCCCCTTGAAAACTGCCGAGCACAATACTATGCAGACGATACGCAAGTATATTTTTCGTCTTCGCTGTCAGATCTAAATAAATTACAATCTTTTTAGTTCTCTAGTTAGTTTTTTTTTAGATGATACATTCTCCAATTTAGATAAATGAGCGAGAGGAAGACAAGGATCCTCGTTAAAACCCGTGCCTTTCTATTGCAAAATTTGCCTCGCTTTTCTCTCACGTCCTTGTCATTCCATTTTCGAAATCGAGTCACTATTAGTCAAATTAGCAATTGCTATGGAGCTTCGAAAATTTCCAATAAATATAACATGAGTTTAATTACTTATGGTTCGCCCCTCCTTTTTTTTTCAAAAAGAGTAGATTTTTCAGTAGGCGTGTCTACCGAAGCGCAACAAATGACGTAGCAGCTCGCTACGACGCTACACGGATGTAACCACGTTTTAAACGTCGTTAGATACGAAAAAAATATATCGGCCGCGGTGGGAGGGGGGCCGTCCGCATTCGGCTCGTCACACACACGTACACGTTCGTCGTACGATCCGTGAAATGCGCCACGCATCGCATGGTTCCGTAATCGCGAACACCCTGAAGGTGTAATTGCGTTTAAAATCCGGACATTCGACCGCGCGCATCGGGCGGCGAAACCGTCTTCCTTTGGTTGACGAAGCGTTGCCCAAACACCCGAAATGCTGAAAACATTTCAGAGAAGGTAATACATAGGACAATTACAGAGGAATTCCATAGGAACTTTAAACATATCGGCGACAAAGGTTAGGTTAGTTAGGTTAGGTTAATTATCGGCAGGCAACATAAGGGTTAGGTTGGTTATTGGTGTAATCACGATTTCACCAGTGGTTAACAACGAGTTGGTCTTTTATCAATTCTTTAATATTCCGTGGTCTAATACGTAACAATATTGGATCTAGCCTACCCCAGATATCATTCACTGTCGACTTTGATTTTATCTTTGACCTGACGATAATAGAAGTTCTATCAAGAAGGCGCTGCAGGAAATCTTAAATTTTCCAATGTGGAATTTGTCGTGGGTAACTTTGCTACTATTCTCTGGTATTTTAAGTCTGGAGAGACGTAAAACAATTTATTTCCCGAGGTTTTTTTTTTACTTTCGTTTGACTTGCTGTTAACGAGGACAGGTTCAGTACCTCAGAGTTTGGATTGAGATAGTGAAATTTTCTTCTCCCGATATGACTAAATTAACAAGTCGATCTATGAAATCCCCTGTGATAGCCATCACTCAAACCGTTGGCAATAAAAAAGCAGTACTACGTTGCGGTTTTCCGTTGCTTCAAATAATCAATACTGATACCGATCAATCTAGAAAATTTTCCGAAACAGCAGTGCGATCGTCTAATTACCTTAATCATTAATAAAACACGTCGAAATACACCTGCCTATAGGTCGATTTCGAACGGCAACAACGGTCGACGGTGCAGACATCATAGTTCGTTGAAAATTCTTTAATTAACGAACAGATGAGAGAGAGAAAGAGACGGGAGACAGGTGTAATCACCCTCTTCCACCGATAATGACATTTTAATGTGGGTATTTCTTTAATAACCGATAAAGTTTGATGTCCCATTGTGTTTTCCTTTTTCTCTTTTTTTATACGTCGACCGGGCAGACGAGAGACGCCATTTAAATATTCGTCTGATGACGATTTACAACGCCGGCTTCCCGAGATTAGGTTTTCGCGACGTACAGGCTTAACAGTTTTTTTATGTCGTTATAAAACCCGGCCGCCGTGATTTGGGTTAAATTAATAAATAGATATCGTTTTGTCTTAATCAATGAATTTTCACGGATAAGTGATATTAGATATCATTTGCACTTGAAACTCTGCGTTTGAAGTGTTTTCGGAGTTCAACAAGCGAACGGATGATATCCCGGAATATAGTGTCATCACATTTTTCCATCCATGAATCAATACGTGAATATATATATATATATATATATATATATATATATATATATATATATATATATATATATATATATATATATATATATATATATATATATATATATATATATATATATATATATATATATATATATATATATATATATATATATATATATATATATATATATATATATATGTATGTAATATATATATGTAATGACATAAAAAGTCATCACATATTTTTTCAGAAAATTACTTTTTTTATATTATGTTTACTGTTTAATTTTTAATCACCGTACGCATTCTAAATTTGTTTTGGACGAAAATGGTGACGTGAAAACCAGCAAATTGATAAAAACTGTGTTTAAAAACAACCGCCCCCCTCTTGGCACCCCTCCGCATCCGTACCGCGGGCAAACATCGATAAATTACCAGAACCAGAAGAGCGAAATATTAACCGAAGTCGGGGGGTTGGGGGGGGGGGGGGCGGATCAGTCGCGTTCCGTTTTTCCCTCCAACTTCGGGCTTTGATCTCCTTCGGATGAATATAACCGCTTTTCATTGAAAATTACATCCGTAGCGTTTAAAATATTTTCTACAAAAGCTTTTCAGATGGAAATCATAAAGAAATATTTTCTACCTATCCGTCCAGAAATACTAAAAGGAAATCATTACTGGGGGGCGAGGCACAGCACCCGTCCCCCAACCCTGATGGTTAGTTTACTATTCGGTGTGCGACGTGTTCACAGGGAGATGCGATAAACAATTTTATCGGAAGTGAATATCTCCAATTAATAAGGAGTTTTTTTTTCGATGTAGAGAACTTTAAGTTGCAATAAAACAACGATGGATTATTCGATTGACATGAATTTTATTTATCCGCAAGATAATCTTGTGGCATTACATTTTAAATTTGATTTCTGGCATATGACCGGATATAGTCCAATCTGGACGTCCAATTTTCGATAACTTTTTCCAACATTTGTGGTCGTATATCGGCAATAACACGGCGAATGTTGTCTTCCAAATGGTCAAGCGTTTGTAGCTTATCCGCATAGACCAATGACTTTACGTAGCCCCACAGAAAGTAGTCCAGCGGTGTTAAATCACAAGATCTTGGAGGCCAATTCACAGGTCCAAAACGTGAAATTAGGCGGTCACCAAAAGTGTCTTTCAATAAATCGATTGTGGCACGAGCTGTGTGACATGTTGCGCCGTCTTGTTGAAACCACATCTCCTGGACATCATGGTTATTCAATTCAGGAATGAAAGAGTTAGTAATCATAGCTCTATACCGATCACCATTGAATGTAACGTTCTGGCGTTTGAAGAAGAACGGACCAATGATTCCACCATCCCATAAAGCGCACCAAACAGTCAGTTTTTCTGGATGTAACGGTGTTTCGACATACACTTGAGGATTAGCTTAGCTCCAAATGCGGCAGTTTTGTTTGTTGACGTAGCCATTCAACCAGAAGTGCGCTTCATCGCTAAACAAAATTCGCTTATGAAAATCTGGAACAACGGCAATCTCGTTTTGGGCCCGTTCGACGAATCTACGCCTTACTTGATGATCGTTTGGCTTCAATTCTTGCACGAGTTGGATTTTGTATGCACGTAAACCAAGATCATTCCGCAAAATCTTCCATGAAGTGGATGGACACGGATCCAATTCCTATGCTCGATGGCGGATGGACTCATTCGGGTCTTCCTTAATGCTACGTTCTACAGCAGCAATAGCTTCTTCTGTACGCACCGTACGGCGTCTCTGCGGATGCGAGTTATCAATAAGAGTAAAAAAATATTTGTATTAACTAAAAATAGCTATTTTTTGATATATGCCGTTGTTGCACCCAGCTCAAAACAGAAACCTTTCAAAAAACACAAAAGCTCGAATGCGGGACAGCAATTTTTTATTTTAATTTTTGAAAATTAGTTTGTTTTTGTTAAAGAATAGAATGGAATTGAAGAACAAAAATTAGAAAAATTTTATGAATGCATAAAGTGCAGAAAGTACTTGTGAGTGGTTTTAAATTTTCTTCTTCTTTTACTTCTGTTGGCCAAACTGCTAGGGATCATTCGGTCATGGTTTTAAATCTGTAATAGCTTAAGCATTGTCATACTCATATAATCAGATCGTAATCAGTGTTTGTCGTTCGCTTAGTAACTTCAGGGCCGGGATCTATGTCAAAAAATCAAAAGTTCAGATTTTCAAGAAATTATATATTATGACATGCCAATTGTTTCGACAACACCAAACATTTTGGTTTTTAATTTAAAGTGTTGCAAAAATCTTGTCCGCTTAAGACAATGGTGCTAAGACTGCACATCACCGGGCTCTTTATATTTTAAAAAACACGTAAATTTGGAAGTTAACTCAATGTACCTTTAAAAAATGTCTTGGAGATATTTCAGTAAATATTAACTATGAAATAAGAATATTCATTTTGGGGGGATGCGGATTTTTGTTGTATTTGCGCTTAGTGTAATCTATTGTAAATTTCCAAAGAACGCTCAAATGCATTATCTCTACGTGTGTCAAATTTGTTTAATTTAACCATTTATTTATTCATTATGAAATTCTTCATCTTGTCACGTTATAATCTCACACGTGAATAAATCATTGCCCTCCAGAGAATTATTGGGTCTCACCTTATCTGGTTACGACAGCAATCATTCATATGTAGGCAACACTCCTCACATCCGTTGCCCCTTGCCGATTTGCGTCACAACAACGAATGACTTATGCAGTCTAATTTAGTTAGACGTTTTAGTTGTGGCATAAATTACTTTACTAAACCATTTTTGCGGATTAGGTCTTAACACATTAGGGTGGAGATTGACGCCCGGAGAGCAGCCCTTAGATTGCATATTATGGGAAACTGGAAGCCGGGCACAGAGGGGCACGGACACCTTCCATCTGTCTCAAGCCAGGAAGAGGGACAAGGATCACTGCAAAGGACGACTGGCTCTGTCCGGAAGAAAATTTTCTTGTGCCTCATGGGCTAGTCTAGTATACGGACACTGGAACACTGGAACAGGAGCTTGAGTATATAGAAACTCTCCTATAGCACAGTATCATCTGCTCACCGAGTGCCCTGCTTTGACATGGGCCCTGATCGATCCGGACTCGGTGCACGGTATTGGGCTAAAGGAGTTGCTGGCCTTCTATAGGAGGGGCGACATTCTGGACTCTCTCTGGAACGGTCTGGGGGCACAACGGGCCCATCTGGTGGCCTAAGTGCTTGGACGCCCCCCTTTAATACCAATACCAATACCTACAGCACAGTTGTCCCTATATATTCCAGGTAGAGATCTATGGGATATTGGTGTATGCTTACGGGAACCTCAGAAGAGGGTACTCGGACAAGCACATCTATAATTGCAGTGATAGTCGAGCAGCTGTCCAGTCTTTGTGAAGGTGAGCTCGGAATTGCTAGTTAACTGTCGTCAATCTGGTACTCGCTCATTTGGGCATTAGGGCCGGAGCCTTCAGTTGAAATAGCAGCGTGCTGAAGAGCGAGGGACGCAGTTCGCTCTGCACTGAGAAACTTTACAGGCCCTGAGGACACTGCCATCTAAGAAGGCACCTCCAATTCATCTCCTAACCAGCTGCGCACCCCTAGGGGGAGCCGACTAAGTGTACTAGGAGCTCGATACTTCCTCTTTTAGGGGAGGGAGTGAAGACTTGAGGGCATAATGGATCGAAAAGTCTGAATGCAGCGCCCTGGCCATAAAGGGCAGAAAGCACCGCAGATAGAACAGGAATAGCAATATGCCATTTTCAGCATCAACAAATGCACTGCACTAATGACATTTATAATATGTTTAAATATTCACTCTCTGGAACGCCTTTAGCATACGAAATTTTTGAAAAAAAACCCTTTTACTTTTCTTATTAAAGTTTATATGCACATTCTTATCTCAAATCCCAGAAGAAGAATAATTTTGTTTGTTTAATAAGAAGTATACGCGGCTCGCAGTATTAATCGTAAATAAAAATTCCCAAAGGTCAAAACGTAAACGTTTAATTTTAAAAAATTAAAAACAATACGGAGGGGGGGGGGCGCGAAAATTCGTCCGTCAATCAATCAGTCCGATCGGGTAAAGGCCGTCAAATGCCGCGCGTTTCAATACAATTGCGGTCGACGTGACATTTGTTTTCGAGCCGATGCGTTTTTGTTACAGTCGGTCGCGTTCCGGATTGAAAATTCGACGCTTTTGTTCCGGGCTGAGGGAGGGAGGGAGATCGTGTTCGACATCTAGTGAGGCTTTGATAGAATCGCCCGCATCCGTATGCGCAAAAATATTTAATAATAATAACAATTATTTAACAAATCAAAACATGACATTTGATATACTTTTGTAAACATTTTGATATTAATTTATTTATAAACTATTACTTTAGTCACTTTCGTTTTTCCTATATTGAATGTATTGCGTATGTTTATATTTTAAGGGAGTTCGGTTGTGGCTTCCAACCTTTTAAAAAGAAAAGGTGGTCATGAGACTTTTAACCAATAGGACGGTGGTCGACTTGTTGTGTTGCTAGGTAGTAGCCGGTCGTTTGGATTTTCAGTATCCCCAAGAATTAGGTATGATTGAAAACAGTTAAACGATTTAAAGATCGGCTTTTATTTCTCTTCTTAAAGTATGAATCTTTAACTAAACCGTAAACATATGCTGATATTATTAATTTAAAGTAGGGGAGAATTTAATTACAATGAAAACATTATATGTTATAGACAGAATAAGAAAGTCTGTTACATTAATATCGCATGTGACTTTCTTCTCTAAGGACGGCCTTAGCAGAAAAAAGAAAGATTTACAATGTTATTTTAAACAATTCAATTCAAATGCAGACATTAGTTTTGTTTTATTAAGAAAAAGCACCAATGCAGCAAAAATATATTGAATTTTAATCAAATCGTTAATTTTTTTTTTATTTTACGACAATTTTTCTCTGATTGCTCCAAAGCAACTAAAATAGAGAATTAAAAAATACAAACAAACAAAAATTTTACAGTTTCCCCGTCGATACTAAGGAATTGATGTGTTTTGGTCTGGGTTTGAGAACCGGGCAAATTTAATTGCAATGAATATCCTGTTTTTTATATCCATATTTAAATAAATTATGCATGTTAATAAAACAGATACAATAAATATTTTGCTCCAACTATTTCGGTTATATTCGATTTGGTGTTTCCAATATTCGAATTGAGCAGTATACTCACTATAAAGGTAGAACAAAAAAAAAACAAAACAAAAATTTCGGTACTGGATTTTGGAACTGTATATAAAATAAGTTAAGAAAAGTAAGAAATATCAGATTAAAACGGAGAAAAAAAAGGAGATGAGAAAATTGTGAAATAAAGAAATATTACCTTTACTCAAAAATTAATTATGGTAATAAATTTACATCACCAAAGGTGTTATCATCCATAGTAATAAACCCTGACTTCATACTTACATTTTCTAATATAACCCAGATTTCTTATGTTGGGATTGATTTGTTCTAGGCCGCTGAAACCGAAAGTTTGATGACGGAGGTTGGGATACAAACCACCATCGTAACAGGTTAAATTCTTATTGCCGCTAGTTGTAGGTCTATAGTACAAAACAGTTCATTGCCATGTTGTTTGACCTAAAGTTACCAGGCGCAATTCTTCAGATTGTCCGAAGCATAATCAAACTTGCACAGTCAATAGCAGTAACTTTTTTGGAGCCTTTGAACCTACCTTTATCTTTATTAATTAAAACCGCCTAGTGAACCAGTGCACAATAATGGATTTGGAAGAGTATAAAGCTGTCATGAAACTTGAGTTTAAACTTTGCTTAACAGATATTTACACGTTTTTGTAAAGTATCATTAAGACAGAAACTAGAAGTTGAAACAGAAAGAACCGACATTGGCTGTTGTTCTATAGGTGAAGTGTGTGTCCCGTTGCTTGTTTCCGTCTAGGTGTTCATGTAATGTCTCATTTCGGCTCCCAAACATGGATAAGGCCTCTTAACAGCTCCTTGCTACCATGAAGGCGCGTCGAAATAATTTCTGCACCTTAAATGCTGCCTGGCTATAGGGGTGTTGATTTTCTCTGTAGTATGTATTTCCACTTGAAATGTGCCATTTTCCCTTCCACAGGATGTGGTGAGATTATTCATATTTGATTCAGCAGTTGATTTCATGCTTGCCCATTTTGTGCAATCCTATACTAAGGGTGCAGTCTATACTAAGGGTTTTGTTCGGTCTACTCATCTAGTGGGGCATTTGCCTTCTTCTTTCTGATCTTTTAGTTATAAGCACCAGGTTATTCCGGTTAGGAGGCTTGTACGCGGATCAATTTCTTGTAACACGGATACGTTGGTTGGACGCTCTGACCATGAGACGCGTAAACCCACATTTCAAAAGCCTCTATTCGGTTTTTTACTGTTTTGGTTAAAGTCCAGGTTTCCGCTGCGTACGTTGCAGTGGGGAATATTAGAGAATCAACTTAACGGAGTTTCGTTTTTTTAGTGATAGTGATAGCTTGGTAGTCGCTGATCTTTTCAGCGACTACCAAGTGTACCAACATTTCCCAGTGTTGGTAATTTAGGAACCAAGATAGTTAAAACTGTTTGTCACTTCATAGCCTGCAATTTGTATCTTGTATCTCAACAATCATTATTTTCGTTTTAGACAGTCTGTTATGGCTGGTATGGTTGACGATATGATCACTGTGTCATCAGCGTAGCGCAAGTTGTTAATCCGCTTTCCGCCAACAGATATTCCGTCTTGTCACTCGCCTGGAACCTCTCTCATGACGTATTCGCTATATGCGTTAAATAAGATTACTGAAAGAATGCAGCCCTGTCGAACTCCTGCGGTCGTTCTGAAGGTCCCCGACCACATCCCGTCGATTCTGGCTCTCGCGCTGTTTTTATGGTAGAGGACCAGTTCCCATTTGCTCCATTATGGTCGAAAGGAAGCTCCAGTCTACTGTATCAAACGCTTTCTGATAGTCTACAAAGCAGAGATACGATGGAATATTAAATTATCTAGCCTTTTCAATGAGTTGCCTGAAATATGCTGGGATATATATACGAAGGCCAATATTGGTTATCTTCTTTCACCAGTAGGTCAGTGTTGTTCTGAGCCCACTCTTCCCCGCTAGACAGGTTTACTTCTTAAGGCAGGTTCAACTTAGTTACATGATGGCCGCTCCAGAAAGCAACGACTTTTAACAAAAATCCTGCCGCTTTTTACCTTATCAGTTCAGCACACTTTTCGGCAATCAAAAACGGAGTCGCGAGCGCGATAATAACACGTCGCTATTAGAGAGGATAATTCAATTTGGTTGGTGTCGAGTAAAAGGCAACACAAAAATTACTGATAATCGTCATTTCAAAGGATTTCCAGACGCCACACATCCCGTCCTCGTCGTCGCTTTAAATTACCGAACTAAATTTCTGACAATTTATTCGCTCGTAAAGGCCTATCTCGGCTCAAACGCCGGGTTCGAAATCGTCTGACTCATCTCTCTCTCGTGTGAGTAAACTTTTTAATTTTTATTAGGAAATCGTTAATAAAAATTCTTAATTAACGCCCGTCGCGCGCGTACATGTGCGTGTACAAGCGCTCCTCCCCCCCGCCCCACCCAAACTGCATGCGGGCGGATTTCTTTCGAATTAGGGGTGAGGTGGGTTTCTTCAATCGGACTACCTACGGATATCCTAAAAATATGCTTTTTGATAGCTGTTTGATTTTTTTTTGGGTGCCCATTTTCCAAAAAACGCCACATTTTTTAAATGTGATTTGGCAGTATTGATTTGAAGATTTCTCTCTGCAAAGCAACTGAGCTGGCGCAGTTGCGCAGTTGGAACGAAGTTATTTTGAAAAATGTATACCACGTATATTTTGGTTTGTTTGCTCGTTTGCGTCATTTAGAGACGTAATTGATAAGTTTCTTGGGAACTCTTAGGACGAAAACTACGAAAGTATTGTTCAAAATATGTTGATAAAGCCTGGCGGCGGACTACTGGATGTTAAAACGGAATATGCCTTTAAAAACACACAGACGAATGTCCGGACAATGCAGCTTTCTGGCGAAAAGACGAATATTTCACTCAAAAAAATCCGGGTATAGTTTTGTTTTTTTAACTAGGATTCCACTTTTTTAATGGATAAAAAAAATTCTTTAATCGTCGCGCGTCTATATCCGACGATATTTGCGCGCTCCGGTTTATGAATTCAACTAACTGACAAGCGAGCGGGGCATTGCGCTTTTATAAAACGCAGCACCTGTTTGCGATAAGGATGGAATATTCGGCCAAAGTTCCAAAGTCCAATCTAACTTAACATACTTTAAACCATTTTCTTTTCCAAAATTTCTAAATGGATCACCCCGTATCTCGCTACTCTTGTCTAGTTGGCGTGTAAAATAATTACCCAGGGGCTTCACTCCTATTATAGTCTATTTTTACTATGATAAAGGCAACAGATTGAAGATATAGGAGGTCACAGGAAAATCGTAATGTGAAAAAATATATAGGGGGTTCCGTTTTAATTATTATATTTTTTATTGCCACACCGTTGGGAGTATTATATTGACGAAAACTAACTAAGTAAGCACTATTTAGTCATTCTCTTAGAACTAAATCACAGGTAAGTGACTCGAAAGATGAGGCTTCGATACCTCTTCTAAAATGTTAAGGAAGATTGGTCCGGCATCTTGTGATATTTTAACCTCCCGTGTAGATTCCCCAGAGATTATTATTTATTATTTTGTTATAGGTGTTTGCAAAGGTTCTCCACCCGACCGTCGCAGATATAGCACACCCTCACCCCGTTCCTTTTTCCGTAATACGTCATTACTTTGCTAATTACCCCGGGAAAAGCGTCTATAAATTTGCCACCCTTTTTCAACACCGCTCGCCCTTTATCTGGTTTTACCGATAGGCCGGGGCCGCGGAGGCCCTTATGCCGATGCCCGAATAATTCCCCAGATCATTCCCTTCAACCCTTTTTTGGGCTCTTCGGGCACATGTGTCTCCGTCGAACCGGGGGGCGAAGAAGAAGCCGTCGCGGCGACATCTACGCGTCGTCCCCATCAACCCTTCTCCGTCTAACCGGATGGGTGAGACGGCAAGCGCGAGCGAGCCGACTAGCGTTAGCGGGGGGGATGGGGGGATCGAAGATGCGGGAGGGGGGCGCCTTAGTATTTAGCGTCGCGCTGTAACCCTTTTATTTTAATGGCGGTTGAGTTAAAAGGGAGAGACAATGTTATATAAAGTATAAAATTACCCCCGAGGAATGTGGATTCTAATGCTCCCTTCGAGGGGTGGGGAGTGTTATTAGTGACAAGCGCGGGGCAGTAGTGGGGAGGGGTGGAATTATTTTAAAAATAAAAACGATCAGTCAATCTTGTAAAATGAAAGTTGACTTTTCAATCGCCGATGACGTCACCCATTTACATGTTAGCAGTTCCTTCTGTAGTTCTAAATTGCGATAAATAAGGAACTCTCTCTAAAGTAGAATTGCAACTGATTAATAAAAACGTGAAACAAATTTCAAAATACAAAAAGACGATTAGTAGTGTTTCCTATTTGCATTAATGGGAGAACGTCTATACATTTTTTTTAAATATTTTTAACTAATAAAATTTATAATAGTGTATATCGAATGTTATACATATTTTCTTTTGTTAACCAGACAAGCGAACAAGCTAACGTTAAATAGTCAGGAAAAAAGGGAATCTAAATAATAATTACTGGAAGTGAAAGCTATGGTTGACCTGGAGTACATTTGTACTGTCTAATTATGACAGGTTGCAGAACGCGACAATGGAAACATAAGTCGCTATAAGCAATAGTGGGTGGTGGAACGCCCTTTCCTAAATCCATACTGGTTTGAGTTAATTTCGTTTGACCCCAAAATAATAAGACGAACTCTCGAAACTGTTGGGATAATTGAAACAGGTTTCATCTTTCTCATGCATTGGGACAAATTTAGATACTCCGGACATACTCAAGTAAGGAAACTCCCATTTGTTATGTATATCAATGGGAAAACAATTACGTTGCAGTACTCTTTGATGGTTTAATGGTTGGACCCTTAATAAAAAAATGCTCAATAAGATTAGTTGCTCCATGTAGGACAAGATCGGGAAAGATGTAGAGACATCGTGAACCGGGCAGTTGTCAACGTTCAATGGGAACATGACACTTGAAGAAGAAAAAATTTTTTTGAATTATTTATTTCATTTTGATACTCTGTTCTGTATTTTTTATATATTTCATAACGTAATGCAAACCGAACCAGAAGTGTTTCCATTTGCATTGCATTTTCAATGCATTTTCAATGCAATGCAATGCAAATGAAAGATTAAAAGGGAGTTTATGTCTGACAGTGTGAAAATATACATGGGGACAGATGTAACTTCGTATAGTAGTGATAGCAGTGAAATAGTTGAAGATAACAAAAACAAATCAAGTTTAGGATCATTTTTGGCCCACAGATATTCTTGGTTTTATAACCGTATGAATAAAATAATGCAAATTAATAATATATGCAAAATGAATTCACATTTTAGCACAATTTAAATCCACGAGTCTCTCTGACAAATCTCTAATTTATTTGGGATGTCACTTATGAATTATTCGTAATTTCTCAAACAACTAATACCAAAACTTGTTTTATTGCCAGTTTTCAATCCATTACAATCCAAGAGACCTAGACGATAATGCTTTGGACGAACCGCGATCCTTTAAAATGTTATAGAAAGAAAAGGAAATGAAAAGCAAATATGAGCAATCAGTAAAATTACACATATGAACATGTTCGGCTGGTTGTGCTACTACTAGATGGCGTGAAGGTCTCGACACAAGCATTGACGTCATTACCAATAAAAGCGCCTTCTTTCCGCTTATTTTGCTTTCACTTTCAAGCCGAAGTTGTTTTAGTATTCCTCTTTTGTTTATTTGTTATTGATATTAATGAAATATTTAAAATGATAGTTTGACCCCACTTTCGTTTCATTCGTTCCACTTCACGAGGTATTTGAAAAAGTTTGAGGCAAATATGCAAGAGGGCTATACTATAGTCATCGAAGTCCATCGTGGTCGTGGCCGCAGCAGCGGTGAGAACAAGTGGACGGCAATCAAGTTGGCGCGATTAAAAACAAACGAACGCTGCCCGCATCCGACGTGCTTTAATTGCCGTTTCAGTCCCATTAAGCGTAGTTTTGTTAATGAATACTTAATAATAATTTTAACGGCTGATTTTAGTGGTTCTCGTTCGACGCTTTGGTGCGGGGTGCCTGACCGGGGAGGAATGCCCCACGCATAAGGGTTTGTTAAAGTTATACTTCCATTCGGTCGTTAAGGATCAATGATGGTCACTTTAATTTATAAATATCATTAAGTGTACTTTCAAAACCAAAAAAAAAAACCCTACACTGGAATTTAGTCTATCTCCGCTAGACGACTGTTTGTTGACATTTTGGAGAATTTTTTTAATAACAGATGATGTTAATATGCGAGTTGCCTCAACATTCAACAGGGATGCCAACATTTTTTGACTGTTTGAAACTCTAATTTTGGTTAGTCGAAAGTGACACTGTTTAACCTTAGTTATCTTGATTTACTTGGTTTTAGACACAAACCTTTGGTTTGTTTTTTTTATATTGGTTTAGATAGTTAGGAACCTTTTGTGAGCTAAGATTAGCCTTCTTATTTCTTCTTATAATATCTTATGATATATATATATATATATATATATATATATATATATATATATATATATATATATATATATATATATATATATATATATATATATATATATATATATATATATATATATATATATATATATATATATATATATATATATATATATATATATATATATATATATGGTTAGGTATCATAAGATATATATATATATATATATATATATATATATATATATATATATATATATATATATATATATATATATATATATATATATATATATATATATATATATATATATATATATATATATATATATATATATATATATATATATATATATATATATATATATATGGTTAGGTATCATAAGATATATATATATATATATATATATATATATATATATATATATATATATATATATATATATATATATATATATATATATACATATATATATATACAGTGTGTCCAAGATAAGGATGCACAGCATGGGGATCTCGGAAACTATAAGAGATACAGTGTCGGTTAAATTAGACAAAAGTTGCGCATTTTGATACCGAACAAGATCCCGTTTTACAAATTTGAAAATTCCAAGCCGTTCCGGAAATATCCGAGAAAAACCGAAATATTGCGATTTCGTTTTTATTATTTTTTAAAGCTATTTGAAAAGATATGAAAAAACGGAAAACACTTTTCCATTGGCACTTTTTAATCTCTCCAAATTGACGTTAACAAATTTTCATTACAGCGTTTCGATTCCATGGAACCACCATCAACTTTGATTTTTCTTATGGGACGGAAAAAAAGTACACACAGTATTAGGTTGTGCTTTTCATTGCGAATTCAACGATGTACGATACAATACGGTTACTTATGTTTTTATCCAGAAAAATGGATTTTTAATACATTTCAGCATTTAAATGGAGTAGGCCATGACAAAATGACATCCAGTCAATTTCAATGACACATTAATGTTATTTGTCTTTGTTATCAGTCGATCATAAGTTTATTCCTTTAGTTATTGTTTTTGTATTTTTATTGTTGTTGTCTTTTTCTAATTTATTTTGTTCTACAATGGAGGGAGGTAATTTTACAAACGAAGAAAAATGTGATATGCTGTCTTGCTACATCTGATGCCAAAGAAATTGTGTGGAAGCCGAGCGTATGTATTCTAACAAATACCCAGAGCGGAGACAACCTGACAAGAGTATTTTTCGGCGTTTGTTATTTAATCTGAAAGAATATGGATCATTTAAGAAGCCTGCATTATCCCGACAAAAACCTTCCAATGAAGAAAACCAATACATTGTTCTACAATCTGTTATCGAAAATCCACAAACTTCTACCAGAGAAATTGAAGACCAGAATGGGGTAGCTAAATCTACAGCTCAGTTTATTTTAAGGAAAAATGAATTTAAGCCTTACAAATTCAGAATATGTCAAGGATTAAAACCGGGTGACGACGAACGACGTAGACATTTTTGTGAGTGGTATACCAGGATGTGTGATGAGAGTTTTAATTTTCCATATAAAGTGATTTGGTCTGATGAAAGTATGGTGACCAATAACGGTATTTATAACAGGCGCAATACACACTATTGGTCGCAACAAAATCCACGTGTTAATAGACTATCCAGACATCAAGTTTGCTTTGGGTTTAATATTTGGTGTGGGATTTTTGGTAGCAAGATTATAGGCCCTATTTTCTATAATAATTCCTTAACTTCCGAGCGGTACCTTGACATCTTGAGGCACGATTTAGAAGATGCCTTAGATGATTTACCGCTAGGCGCTGTGCAAGGCTGCTGGTTCCAACAAGATGGTGCCCCAGCCCATAACTCCAGAGAAGTTCGCCAATATTTAACTGAACGGTTTGATGGAAAATACATTGGGACTTACAGTGAAACACCTTGGCCTCCAAGGTCCCCGGACTTAACTCCCTTGGACTTTTTCTTATGGGGCTACATAAAAAATGAGGTATTCAAAGAATGTTTTGACAACGAGGAACAATTACGTCAATCAGTACGAGCAGCGTTTAATAAAATTACTCCTGAAATGTTAAGTCGTGTTTTGGAGTCTACCGTGAGACGGGCGTACTTATGCCTAGAAAATGGAGGTCATTTATTCGAACATTTGTTATAGAATTTGTTTTTCATTAACTTGTTGGATTTAGTTGTTATGTTAAATGAACAGTTAGAGTTAGTAAATAAATAAACACATTAACTCGAACTTGTCAACCATTTTCTTTTGCCTTTCATCGTTCGGATCTCATGGTCTACTACAATAAAATACTAGAAATGTATTAAAAAGCCATTTTTCTGGATAAAAACATAAGTAACCGTATTGTATCGTACATCGTTGAATTCGCAATGAAAAGCACAACCTAATACTGTGTGTACTTTTTTTCCGTCCCATAAGTCCCAAAGTTGATGGTGGTTCCATGGAATCGAAACGCTGTAATGAAAATTTGTTAACGTCAATTTGGAGAGATTAAAAAGTGCCAATGGAAAAGTGTTTTCCGTTTTTTCATATCTTTTCAAATAGCTTTAAAAAATAATAAAAACGAAATCGCAATATTTCGGTTTTTCTCGGATATTTCCGGAACGGCTAGGAATTTTCAAATTTGTAAAACGGGATCTTGTTCGGTATCAAAATGCGCAACTTTTGTCTAATTTAACCGACACTGTATCTCTTATAGTTTCCGAGATCCCCATGCTGTGCATCCTTATCTTGGACACACTGTATATATATTATGATATATATATATATATATATATATATATATATATATATATATATATATATATATATATATATATATATATATATATATATATATATATATATATATATATCTTATGATATGAAATATCTTATGATATTTCAGCATTCCATATCTAATAAGATTTTTCCATAAAAATGTTTTTCTATTCTGTCAACTAGTACAAATACTTATGGTTATATTATAAGATAAAATCTGAGGTGCATCTCTGCCTGTTGAGCAATCACCGTTTTTGTATGAATGTACGTATTATCCTTCTTCTACTTCTTGGTGATAACTTTGTACTATCGGGTTGTCTTCTGTTTTAGAAAACTCAGTTACCTTGTAAACCTTGTAGAGAAAGGCCTTTTGTTTTTTCTATTCATAACCCACCAGTTGATAAATTTATAAAGAAATTGTACTTCTTTTGTTAAATTCCAATTTACTTATTTTGATTAAATTTTATCGTTTCTTAACATCTCCCAGACATTTTGAAACTTGTAGAAGCGACCACTTGTAAATATTTGTTGGCGAATCACTAATGGGCGATCAGAGGTGTAGATTTAACTAATATTTTCCTCATCGCATTGTTATGCAAAGGAAACATATATATACTTTACAATTCGAAATCCCTCTCTCCACGCCCTGAACCCCCGAAATACATTTGTCAAAGATCAAGAACTGGCCGTTTCGGCATCGGCGCGGGCAGGTCCACAATAAAAGGGCAATTCAAACAAATGACCTCCGCACACACACACATCCACGCGCGTATTCGCGATGCCGGATAAGACAAAAACGCAAAATCCATCATTAACCGAACGGCATTGTCCTTTCGCGCACCCCACCCCCCTCGCGCCGCCCGGGGAATCTAATCCATCCCGAAGCACAAGGGGGAAGCCATATCCAGAAAGGTCTATATGTATGTGTGTCACAACTGTAAAAGGACGGCGATGGTTTCGCCGGTCATTCGAATAAATGACGTTACGAGAAAAGGATAAATACGTGGGATCAGTGGTGGCGTGCGGTGGTAGTCCGAAAATTTTCATTTTTATTTCAACAAACAAGCCCACTACGGAAATCTCTTGTGCGTCAATTAATATATTATATTTTTCGCGAACTCGTAACACAATTAATTATCTATAGCGCCACCAACGACAGGATTAAAATTATTACATAACCAACAAAGTTTGTCTTACGTTCCATTAAATACAAACAATATAATAATTGACCTAACAAGATTAAATGATGAGTTAAATGGAATGTTTAAGAAAAATCTACTTGAAGAATAAATTAATTGCAGTTTTATACTAATTATATTATTCGCTTGCAAATGGTGCAATTTTATTTCGAAAATAATGGTTCCGTGCGGAATACGTATCGCGTACTACGTCCATTTTATCGTCGACAAAATCGTCCATCAGAGCAGTTAATTCGATGGAACGTTTTCGCACCACGGAGAGCGTAGCATTGAGGAAGACCTGAATGAGTCCATCCGCCATCGAGCACAGGATTTGGATCTCTGTCCATCCACTTTATGGAAGATTTTGCGAAAGGATCTTGGTTTACGTGCTTACAAAATCCAACTCGTGCAAGAATTGAAGCCAAACGATCATCGAGTAAGGCATAGATTCGTCGAATGGGCCCAAAACGAGATTGCCGTTGTTCCCGATTTTCATAAGCAAATTTTGTTTAGCGATGAAGCGCACTTCTGGTTGAGTGGCTACGTCAACAAACAAAACTGCCGCATTTGGAGCTAAGCTAATCCTCAAGTGTATGTCGAAACACCGTTACATCCAGAAAAACTGACTGTTTGGTGCGCTTTATGGGATGGTGGAATCATTGGTCCGTTCTTCTTCAAACGCCAGAACGTTACATTCAATGGTGTAGAGCTATGATTACTAACACTTTCATTCCTGAATTGAATAACCATGATGTCCAGGAGATGTGGTTTCAACAAGACGGCGCAACCTGTCACAGAGCTCGTGCCACAATCGATTTATTGAAAGACACGTTTGGTGACCGCCTAATTGCACGTTTTGGACCTGTGAATTGGCCTCCAAGATATTGTGATTTAACACCGCTAGAATACTTTCTGTGGAGCTATGTAAAGTCATTGGTCTATGCGGATAAGCCACAAACGCTTGACCATTTGGAAGGCAACATTCGCCGATATACAGCCACAAATGTTGGAAAAAGTTATCGAAAATTGGACGTCCAGATTGGACTACATCCGGTCATATGCCAGAAATCAAATTTAAAATGTAATGCCACAAGATTATCTTGCGGATAAATAAAATTCATGTCAATCGAATAATCCATCGTTGTTTTATTGCAACTTAAAGTTATATACATCGAAAAAAAAACATCCTTTATATGCAAGAAGAAGATCTACTAGTAGTATCAGTAATAAAATTATACAGCACTCCCTAATTACACTAATACTAATCTAGCTAGTTCTCCTTCGCAAAATTCCATCATCCAATATGAGTTAAGCAAATTGGAACATATTCGAGCTTAACTAACCAATGTGTATTCAGTCTTCAGAACAGCAACATCAGAAAAATAAATCCAAGAGCTTTAATGGAAAAAAAAATTACAGATTCTTTGAAAGTTGAAATTTTGCCTCCGATTTTTATAAATAATTCAATCAACATTCATGAAATTTGGAATTTGGTTTTTTAAGCAGAGAAGTTCGACTCGGTTCTTAGTTTGCATGTGATTTGCAGAACGCAAAGTCTATAAAATGACCTCACTTTTTAATTTCAGGGTGCATTGGCCCCAAAGACATTACCTTTTCCCATAAAACGTTGTAAATAACATAGCCTTTAACATTTACCTTACGAAACCAACAATTTCAAACTTCATGCCGCCATGTTGCCCCACCAATTAATCAAAAACGAGACAAAAATTATAATTTTGACACTGTGTATCTTAGTTATTAACCACTTTCGTGGTTTTTGCATTGCAATTTTTTTGCAAAATAGTTTTGCTGAAGACACATTTTAAATTAGGTCAAGGTTTGTTATTTAATTAGCAACAAGTTTCGTGGTGAAGAGGTTGGTATTTTTAATTATATCATTATATCATAAACTTGTTGCTGTGGAGTGCCGGCAAAGGCAGTAGGACACAAACAACCTCTTCGAAGGTTCCGGTCGAACTTTGAGGTTCTCGTCACCCCGCGTTACGCCACTGACGTTCGAAATTTAAAACAAACGTCGTATCGAAGAGAGACGGCCGAACAAAGACATCCGAGAAACCGGGCTGTGCGAATTAGCCCGATATTGTTTGATATATGATTCGAATCATACATCACGACGACGGACGTCCCGTATTACAATATGAAGGGGGGTAAAAGGGTTTGACTAATCATCGGGGTGGGGGGGGCTGCGTCGCGACGCGAAGGAGATCGTCAAGTGGGCGCAGGCCATCGGTCGTGGAACAATGGGGCGGCGCGCGAGGGGCATTAATTAGGTTGGGATATTGATTGCTACGTCGTAGATGATAGAAGAAGAACTTCGTAGTTTTTTTTTCTTTGAGCGGACTGGTCGTATAATTATTCGTAGACGCGTTAACTGGAGGGCAATTAACGCGAGCGGTTCGGGTCACCAAACTAATTTAAGTGGCCCCTCGTTATTCCGGGAATATTAAGAAATAATATCAGGTGTTGTTCTGTATATATATATATCTATGTCGTACACCATGGGAAAGTTGTTTCCGAAATTATTTACGGTCGACGGACTAGGAAATGGTCGGGTTCTGGGAATCGTTGGTCGAATATGGATGCTTCTACGAGGAAATGGGTGATACGCGAGGTGTTTTGGTTCCGAGGAAATGTTCGAGATTCGTATGGGGTATAGGGGGGTAATGTTTTAAATTCGTTTTATGCATTCGTTGCATGTATTGATATTGGTATGTATGGTTGTTATATATACAGTGTGTCCAAGATAAGCATGCACAGCATGGGGATCTCGGAAACTATAAGAGATACAGTGTCGGTTCAATTAGACAAAAGTTGCGCATTTTGATACCGAACAAGATGCCGTTTTACAAATTTGAAAATTCCAAGCCGTTCCGGAAATATCCGAGAAAAACCGAAATATTGCGATTTCGTTTTTATTATTTTTTAAAGCTATTTGAAAAGATATGAAAAAACGGAAAACACTTTTCCATTGGCACTTTTTAATCTCTCAAAATTGACGTTAACAAATTTTCATTACAGCGTTTCGATTCCATGGAACCACCATCAACTTTGATTTTTCTTATGGGACGGAAAAAAAGTACACACAGTATTAGGTTGTGCTTTTCATTGCGAATTCAACGATGTACGATACGATACGGTTACTTATGTTTTTATCCAGAAAAATGGCTTTTTAATACATTTCTAGTATTTTATTGTAGTAGGCCATGAGATCCGAACGATGAAAGGCAAAAGAAAATGGAAAAACAAATTCTATAACAAATGTTCGAATAAATGACCTCCATTTTCTAGGCATAAGTACGTCCGTCTCACGGTAGACTCCAAAACACGACTTAACATTTCAGGAGTAATTTTATTAAACGCTGCTCGTACTGATTGACGTAATTGTTCCTCGTTGTCAAAACATTCTTTGAATAGCTCATTTTTTATGTAGCCCCATAAGAAAAGTCCAAGGGAGTTAAGTCCGGGGACCTTGGAGGCCAAGGTGTTTCACTGTAAGTCCCAATGTATGTTCCATCAAACCGTTCAGTTAAATATTGGCGAACTTCTCTGGAGTTATGGGCTGGGGCACCATCTTGTTCGAACCAGCAGCCTTGCACAGCGCCTAGCGGTAAATCATCTAAGGCATCTTCTAAATCGTGCCTCAAGATGTCAAGGTACCGCTCGGAAGTTAAGGAATTATTATAGAAAATAGGGCCTATAATCTTGCTACCAAAAATCCCACGCCAAATATTAAACCCAAAGCGAACTTGATGTCTGGATAGTCTATTAACACGTGGATTTTGTTGCGACCAATAGTGTGTATTGCGCCTGTTATAAATACCGTTATTGGTCACCATACTTTCATCAGACCAAATCACTTTATATGGAAAATTAAAACTCTCATCACACATCCTGGTATACCACTCACAAAAATGTCTACGTCGTTCGTCGTCACCCGGTTTTAATCCTTGACATATTCTGAATTTGTAAAGCTTAAATTCATTTTTCCTTAAAATAAACTGAGCTGTAGATTTAGCTACCCCATTCTGGTCTTCAATTTCTCTGGTAGAAGTTTGTGGATTTTCGATAACAGATTGTAGAACAATGTATTGGTTTTCTTCACTGGAAGGTTTTTGTCGGGATAATGCAGGCTTCTTAAATGATCCATATTCTTTCAGATTAAATACCAAACGCCGAAAAATACTCTTGTCAGGTTGTCTGCGCTCTGGGTATTTGTTAGAATACATACGCTCGGCTTCCACACAATTTCTTTGGCATCAGATGTAGCAAGACAGCATATCACATTTTTCTTCGTTTGTAAAATTACCTCCCTCCATTGTAGAACAAAATAAATTAGAAAAAGACAACAACAATAAAAATACAAAAACAATAACTAAAGGAATAAACTTATGATCGACTGATAACAAAGACAAATAACATTAATGTGTCATTGAAATTGATTGGATGTCATTTTGTCATGGCCTACTCCATTTAAATGCTGAAATGTATTAAAAATCCATTTTTATGGATAAAAACATAAGTAACCGTATTGTATCGTACATCGTTGAATTCGCAATGAAAAGCACAACCTAATACTGTGTGTACTTTTTTTCCGTCCCATAAGAAAAATCAAAGTTGATGGTGGTTCCATGGAATCGAAACGCTGTAATGAAAATTTGTTAACGTCAATTTGGAGAGATTAAAAAGTGCCAATGGAAAAGTGTTTTCCGTTTTTTCATATCTTTTCAAATAGCTTTAAAAAATAATAAAAACGAAATCGCAATATTTCGGTTTTTCTCGGATATTTCCGGAACGGGTTGGAATTTTCAAATTTGTAAAACGGGATCTTGTTCGGTATCAAAATGCGCAACTTTTGTCTAATTTAACCGACACTGTATCTCTTATAGTTTCCGAGATCCCCATGCTGTGCATCCTTATCTTGGACACACTGTATATATATATAGTGTTCGAAGTGTTTTCGGAGCGCGAGCATTGAAGATGCCAAGTGAGATTTTGGCGAAACGTCTGCAGGATTCCAGTCGGATGCAAGATTTGCAGGATTCCAGTCGGATGCAGGATTCCAGTCGGAGTTCAACGAGCGAACGGATGATATCCCGGAATATAGTGTCATCACATTTTTCCATCCGTGAATCAATACGTGAGAATATATATATATATATATATATATATATATATATATATATATATATATATATATATATATAGTATATTTTCTAAGGAGCTATTAATTGGATAGAAGACAATATGTATTCACTTTAAAAGGTTAAATGTGCTTTAATACACTTAGATAAGGTAGTTCTGCCAAGTTTAACACCGGTTTCATCTTTTTCAAGCCTCCTAATTAAAATATCTAATGTAGGCACGCTTTGTTCCTCGTATAACTGCTAAATTTTACGCCGTATTATATCTTGATCACTTTCATCTATCCTCGAGAAAACGTCAACATCGCTTCTTTTTTTCCTCGCTGAAATGGGATTATTCACAATTTTCTATAATGTTGGAATTTTCGTCAATGTGGCCGTTTCTTCTAAAGATGCTTGCTTGCTGGCACCACGTTCAATGAGAGTCAAATCAACATTGTTTATAACTTCCTTAGTCTCAACAGAATAGTGTTTTCTACATTTGGGCGGGAGCATCTCTTGAGATACACTAGACTCGCACATATTTTGCATAATTCGCACACGATTCAACACACGTTGTATTACATACGAAATAAGAATGATTACTAATAAACTTAAACTAAGTAGTATACCAATCCAAAGAATATTAAACACAGGTAGGTATAAAATTATTTTCCATCACGGACCACAATTTTACCCGAATTTAAATTCCGATCGCCCTTGGATAATCCCATGCAAAAGCAATTGGTCACTTTCTTATATCTATGAACAGACCATACCCACAACAGGTGTTAGGTCCTTTGTGCGACGCTGTAAGTTCTGCGCTTGGCTACAAACCCCGGCATTGTCCTCGACGCCGCACCGCCACCCCACCCCGCGCAGATAAAACTGATTTACAAGTTTGCGTTTACGATTTCACACCATCCTTATCGGCGGAGGATCAAATAAAGTCGGTTTCTTGTAAACTTCCGACACTACGCCACCTTATTAGAGACCTCCGCCGCGGCGGAGGGTTAACAATGCCGCCCCCGCCAAAGCGAAACGCAAAACAGACCGCCGAGATTTTTCGTCGCCCCCTTTTTTTCCCGCTCCTAACCGCCACCCCCTCGTCCGCCCGCCCCAACGACCGAGAGACTCAACAGGTGCAGGTATTGATATCAGTTTATTGGAAAATGGGGTGTTTTACAGGCCGATTTGAAGTATCCGGCAAGCGGCACGAACCGCCCCCCGATGTCATTTTACGAGCCGGCGGCGGCGACGTTAAAATCGAACAACAGGGGCGGGATGGATCGACGCGATTTTAACCGTTTTTTTTTTATTGCTTGTCGCCGGCTTGCGTTTGGAATTACAATATTATTTACTTATTAGCTATTTTTTATTTGTTCATATTCATTCATATTGAAAAATAATTGCAAATAAATGCAGAAGGAATCCATAAGATTTGTAAAAAAGTTAATGAATCCTCTCACTTTCGTATTTGATATAACCCACAGCAAACCGTGTAGATGTGGGTCAAAATATGGGCAGACACCATGTATCTACAGTGTATCCAAATAATTTGTTGTGTGCGATTTGCTTTGTTGATGGAGAATTATAATTATTGGTTAGTTGGTTGGAAATTTTTCGAAAACCACTGTTTAATTGCTCAAGTTAATGCAGTCAGTCAGCGGTGTATGGGGAGTCCCGAATACTGAAGAGAAATGAAGAAATTTCAAAACAGCATGTCTCAATTTCTTTAAATATAACGCCCAAGTTTTTTTTTATATAAAATGTTTGGTTATGTTGATTTGAATAAAATCAATCTTTACGGCTCTGGATGTTGTTTTCTTGATGTATTGGTTGTCAAGAATTAGTCCCGGACATTCTGTCCCTTCACGTAAACTTAGAAGCTCATTTTAAATAGTGCAGTTTTGTGCAAAAAATTACAGGCATACATAAGGAGTGAACAAGGACTTATGTTTGAAAAACTCGTAAATAACCATTAGGTTTAATGTGATCTGTAGCGAAAATTCAATTGCAAAAACAAAATATGTATGGCACTGTTATTTCGACGAAATTCTAATATCTCATCAAATATTTCTAATTTAAGTTGTAATAATGGATTTTCATTATACTAAACGTAT
The DNA here is from genome assembly GCF_029955315.1 of Cylas formicarius. NCBI lineage: Eukaryota > Metazoa > Arthropoda > Insecta > Coleoptera > Brentidae > Cylas > Cylas formicarius. The sequence goes on along the minus strand of NW_026844361.1, from coordinate 23,821,535 downwards.
ATCTCAAAAATGTCAAGCTTAAATCCTAGCCTTGTCCAAGTCATTCTTTCAGTCATTTTTCGAAAGGGTCGTGATTTTTTTTAATTCTTGGCCGAAAACACCCACCCATTTAACAGTACAAGCTGCGTAATCCGATTGCCGATCCCGAATATCTGCATTCGTGTAAATACCCTCGCCCGTACGTGTGCATACGCGTATTCCGCCGCCCCCCACGATTGAAACGCGGGGGAATAACAACCCCCGCTGTTGCGCTCTTGACCCAGTGAAGCTCGCAAAAATGTGGGTCAGATTGCCAAGCACCAGGGTGACTACGGAGGGTGTGGAGGGGGCCAGGTCGAAAAACTCGTTCAGTGCCGTTTATGTCGGTTGAGACGTCGTCACACCCTAGAAAAAAATTGCGGGAAATGTACCGTGCGATATTATCAATTTTTCAAAAACAAAACAAAGATTAAAAATTTTAAAAATATCGATAACAATGTACACATTCCAACGATCGTTAATGAGAATGTTTAAAGAGATTTCGGCCGCTGATGCTTCTGCGTCGTTAAAGTCGACATTCCCATTTCTTTTACGGTTTTATATTAATTGTTTATTCCGGGAAATCGAAATTGGGCAACGGGCGTTTGTTTGACGTTTTTAACAAATTTACCAAACCTCGTTAAAACGACAATAAAGTTAATTTATGTGCTACCGATCCGGGATACTTACGCAATTTAAATTCTGAGAAGCCGCCGTCATGTTTTATTCAAATATGGACGTTACATTTTAATATATTAGAAAAAAATCTATCGGTATACGAAACTTTTCGAATGCCCAGTTCAGTTCAACACAGCAAATTAATGTTATGATCGAAATTCTTATAATCTTACTCTCGTCTGGCGTCCAGAATAATGATTATTGAACGTTTGAAACTATTAAATAACAATAAAACCAAACTAGATTCTTGAAATTACAAAACAAGTCAAAAAGCGGTCATTAACCCACTGGTCATAATGGCACTGGTTGCGTGAGCTGACAGGACTCAATAATGGCCATAATAATTACTAATTATTCTTAAATGTAGTGGTACGAACGAATTTTCCATATTTCAGACAGTCATACTACTCTACGAAAAAAATGCATGATGTTTTCCCTGTGGGTAACTTGTTTCCAGGTCATGTTCGTTACTACATATTCTTTTTATCGGTCATACTTATATGAACCGGACGTAATGGCATCCGGACACAAAATTGGTCATAATAATTACGAATTCTTGTTATAAGTCCCATCGATGGGGAAATGTGGGGGTTATGTTTGTTAATACACCTGAGAACATATCCGGTGCTCGTTCTGGCTGTCCATAGCACAAATCTCAACCAAAGACCAAGGTCAAAGTCGTTGCAAGTAAACATTTTTTTGAATTTTAGGAATGCACCTTGTTCAATTCGGATTTCAATGTCCTTGTCTGAAGACCATTCTTCATAAGGCCCAGTTCCAAGGTACCTAAAATTTTTCCACGCATTCTATAACTTTTCGATTATCCGTTAAACTGGCACTTTTAAATGTATTTATATCTCTAGGGATAACCATGAATTTAGTTTTCTTTGTGTTTGTTTAATCCTACATCCGGGCTACAGTCTCCCATTAAAGTAACAATCTGTTGCAGATCATCCATCCATCCATCATCTCTGATGCATTATCCTCAGAAATATTTTTAGGGAACGACTCGTGAGGGTAATGAGTCTGTGTTCTTCGCATTTTCGTGCACCGGTCTTCTTTGGTAGAGGAATAAAATTTGCAAATAGTCACTGTTCCGGGTATTGCCCAGTGTCATATATTTGGTTGAATTACTTGCCGCTCTCGTCTAAAAGATTGGGTATATCTGATCGCAGATAAACCATTTAAGAGACCATGTTCGCATATTTTTGTTGATAAAACCCATATGAATCGGTCATAATGCCATCAAATGCGCAAAAAATTGAACGGCCATATTACCACTTCTTCGCAACCGTTATGACCACAGTTCTGGCACTGTATTTAGGCATCACCGTTTTCCAGGGACGGCCGCGACGCCACTGGGATTATGACTGTGAGCTGTCCGTGCTTTTTTTTATTTGTTTAATTGTTTTTTTCATCAATTTTACAGTCGAAACGTACACGAACGTATAAATCACGCGGGCGGTCAACACGGTGGAAATATAACACGTCCTTACATATTATTATATGAAATTTTATGACGGCCACGACGCAGCGGCAGCGACAAAAACCCCGAACGGGTATATGTACGTCCGAACAATAATTTCGGCCATTAACGTTATTAACGGCGGCCGTAAATTCCGAAAACTAACGACAAACAGAAGCCATTTTAATAGACGTGACGACTACGAAAATCGTCATTTTACGGGAAAAAATTTAATAACCACGGACGCGGTCTCTCGTTCGCGCTCGCGTATCAAATATTAAGATCTTCTACGTTCGGATAACGCGGGAAGAGGGACCGAGAGGGAGCGAGAGTTTCGAAGAATCGGAACGGTCGAAGATTCCGACGGCAGATGGTAAAAATGCCGTGTTTAATGTTTACCTTTTTTTTCCTCTCTCCCGATTCCCTTAATATGCGTTTTATATCGTCGGTTTTATGTCCGAGATCTGTTTTGGAAGCTCAGGACGTAAACGTTTCAATCCTATCGGGTTACACGTGGGAAAAATGCGATTTCCTGGAAGCGACCGTCTCTGGGGGTACCACGGGGACTTCGTTTCGGGCTTCTGGTGCTTAATGGTTCCGTTAACTAATTTAAAGATCTTAATTGAAAAATGGTTGCCTTAAGGGTTCTCCATTATCACCAGTTCTTGAGTAACCAAACAATCGCAATATGGGAATCACTCTAACAATATATAAGCAGGCACAGAGTAGAATGCTAGTAAAGCTCTGAAGAAGCCAACAGGACGATTCACCAACAACCGACACCGGAATAATCCAGAAAGTTGGAACATTATATTGGGTTGTTCGGAAAGTCATTTCGTTTTTTTTTTGGGAACATGAAAGACAGTTTTCGTATAATGAATAAATATTTTATTAAATTATATATTGGCCATTCTGGTCCCACACCTTTTGCCATCTTTCTGGCAGTAACATAATTCCCCTCTCATAAAAGTTTTGGTCCTTGCTGGCAAAAAACTGGTTCAGGTGGTTTTTGACATCTTCATTTGAGATAAAGGTTTTGCCATCCAAAAAATTTTGCAGGGACCGGAACAAATAGTAGTCGGAAGGCGCCAGATCCGGAGAATATGGTGGATGTTGCAGTACGTCCCATTCAAGCTGTAAAAGTTTTTGGCGAGTGACCAAACTTGCGTGAGGTCTCGCATTATCCTGGTGGAACACTACACCCTTCCTGTTGATTAATTCGGGCCTCTTCTCTTTAAGTGAATCATTCAATTTGTCCAGTTGATGACAATAGACTTCTGAATTAATCGTTGTATTGTCCGGCAAAAGCTCAAAAAAAACGATTCCTTTGACATCCCACCAAACGGAGAGCATCACCTTTTTTTGGTGAATGTTGGCTTTTGACACGTTTTGAGCCGATTCATCTTTTCTGCTCCATGACCTCTTGCGTTTAATATTGTTGTATACAACCCATTATTCGTCCCCAGTAATAATCCGCTTCAAAAATGGATCATTTTCTTGACGTTTGAGGAGCGAATCAACGCGTCAACAAATTTCGCTCCGTAAGGACATGGGGCACCCACACATCGAGCTTCGAGGTTAAGCCCATGCCTTTCAAATGGTCATAAACAGTCGAATTCGACAAATTTAATCTCTCACCGATCTCTCGTGTGGTTATTCGCCGATTTGCATCAACTAATGCCTTTATCGCATCTTTGTCAGCTTCGACATGCCGTCCAGACCGTGGTGCATCTTCGACATCAAAATTGTCGGATCGAAATTTTGCAAACCAGTTCTGGCACTGGCGTACTGTTAACACGCCTTCTCCATACACATCCGTCAATTTTTTTCTCGCTTGGATAGCATTTTTACCTTTTCTGAAGTAAAAAAGTAAAATATGACGAAAATGCTGCTTATTGCTCTCCATATTTAAAAGGGCACCAACCAAAAACTACTGCGTAGAATTAATAGAACTTTTTCACACACAAGCCTTGCAATATCAGCTGTCAAGACATATAATGATTATGCGGCTTAAGTGTGAAGTTGGTTTCGAAAAAACGTAATTAAGTCCTCTGACGGGAAAAAACGAAATGACTTTCCGAACAACCTTATAATTGTTTTCCATTTTTGTCAGTTGCCGAAGACTTGAAAATGTGTCGGCCTTAAGAACATGTCATCTATAAAATGCCTGTAACATAAACAATAACTTAGAAATTAATGATTTAGGAGTTATCTTGTACCATTCTTTCGGGAAAGATTTCAGAGAAGGGTACTGAACATGCTCAATAAATTCAAATTGTGCGGGTCTACTGAAAAGAGAGAAACGATTACTTAGGAGTTGCCCTGCACTACTTCCTCAGAAAACATTTTGGAAACTTACTTTGAAAATGCTCGATCGATCATTTATCTTGCTATGTACTACTATTTGATTGGAGTTTTCTGCTGAGAGACCCCTATCATAATTGACCAGAAATACACAACGCTTAAAAACGAATGAAGCTATAGGTCTTAGTCCATAGTTTAAAAGCAAACACAAGTTCAGGGTTTAGGATTCAGTTCTTCCCTTACATTATTCTAGTAATATCTGTTTAAAGAATAATTATTATTATTACTAGAAGAGACTAAATTATCATGGTCCAGGACATGAAACAACTGTGACATTATGTGAACTCATTAACGAAGCCTAAAGCAAGCCAGCAAGCCCTAAAACCACCTTCTAGAACTTTTTCATTCCTGCTGATATCCCGACGTCGTAACCCTCCTTCACCCCCGGCACGACGTCGTCCAAGAAACACAACATCCCACCCCCCGCCCCCGGTAATCGATAATCCGGCGAAAACGAGGGGTAGGTTCGAGTCCCCGACCCTCCCCCTCCTCCTCCTCCTCAGCTAACCGCTATATATGTTTCGGTTACTCTCCCGTTCGCTTCGAAAAAACGCGAGATATATCGCGGCACTAAAGACACCCCCCCTACCCGCCCTTTTCGTCCCGTTCCGGCCGTGGCGTCCGTCTCAGTCGCACGCTATCTTGGAAGTTACTCGAGTCAATGATTTATCCCTGCGAGAGCCGACGGCGTTCCTTAAGCACCCTCGACAAAAGGACTTTTCTTTGCTCCGGCCAAGACTCCACTTGGAGCAGCTCTCGGTTATTTATTGGGGGTCTCGCGCGGGGGTGGTTTGTTTATCCCGTGTCGGTTTTTGTTCGGTCCTCGGCTAGTGGGAGACTTCGACCCCAACACCCGCACGTCTATGTAACGACCCGGTTCGAAGGTTCCACCTTTACTTTTCAAGCTTTCTCCTTGTCGGGGAAGCGATTCTTCAATGCCGTCCGGCCTGCCCTTTACAGCCAACATACATATTTCGGGTATTCTGAAAACGCTTTGTTCAGCTCGAGAGTTAGATGATCCAGGTGATGGTTGTACTATGCTATATTTACTCTTTGAGTGCTGGGATTACAGTGGAGAGTGGCTAGTTGCTCATGAATTCTAGGGACAGCACCTTTTCCATAGACAATATTATAAAGCATTATAAGGTTTCTTCTCCTAGATCGATGTCACATTCTCTGATTAGTATTTTCTACCTGAAATTATTATAGACTTATTATAGATGAAAGACTAAAAAGAGGAACAGCATGCGGGTTTGACCAACATTTGCTAAAATCTGCCTCTTATTCAGATTCTCGTCCAAAAAAAAATGACCCCACAGAAGAACGCTTTCTAGACTCAATCTAGGAATGAATTAACGGTATTCCTGTATAAACTTAAACTAGAGGGAAGGATCAAAAATATTAGTCATGAATTGATTGAAGAAAATGTGGAACGGAGCAAGAAAGTGAATCAGATAATGTTGGCTGGCTAGAGTAGAAGGAAATAATATGCACCAGTTGCTTTGACAGGGTTAGCTTTATCAAGAAATCTAGAAGTAGCATCTCTTCCATGGAGAATATGATAAAAGGTAATAAGTTCTCTTCTCTTATATCGTCATCATATTAAGGATAGGAAATATGTTAATATCATCGTAATTGTTCATTTGTAAGCTATTTTTATTATTATTATTATTTGGTTATCTTTTATATTTAACCTGCTAGAGTCTGTATCGCAGTGAAATGTAATAAACAAAATATTTTTTCTACTCCCATCTGTAAAATACCTAATTACATACCGATTTACCACGTCAGTTTCGTTTCCGATCCGGATCCCGAACCACTTCGGACTTTTCTGGGATTTTACCGCACGGGTTTGGGAGCAATCGGACGTTTGTCAAGTCTGATGGTCATGTCAGTGAATGTATTCGTGTTTTTTTGCGAAAATGTACCCAAAAACTAACGGTCGTAGAAAAAGTGTACTACGCAACACGTTCGGTAAACTATTTAAGTTACTCGTTTATAAAACACTCGCTCCGCTCGTGTCAAATAAACTGGTGAGTCAAATTCTGTTTACCGCACTTGGTGCATAATATACAATATCAATCTAATTTTTTAAATAATTTATGCTCGATCAACTGAAGATATTCCTTATGTACAGCATAAAATGGAGACCAGGCATGAGAGAAGTATTGGAAATGAGGACTCACAAGCGAACAATACAAAAATTTTGATGTATTTACACCGGTGAAGTACTATGGTAAAGGAACCAAGCATCTGAAAAGTTTTATTAACGACATTATGAATTTGATTAGATTAATTGATCAATTTGTAGACATTTAGACATAGACATACGATTTTGCATTTTGAAGGGTTAAGATTCATGCCATTTTTGGTGAAGAACGTGGCCCATATTTACATTCGAAACGTTGACATAGTTGATGTGATATTGATATTGATATTTGTATCTTTTTATCAGCTATACAGGACTATGACGACCGAGCCCAATTTTGCTGTTAAATAGTCCAGACTCGTTAACACGATACTGAAAAAAAAGAACGGACAAACACTCATCACTTAAGCCCCGGGTATATTAATTTATTCACAATTAACCAGTTTAAAAGGGTTCGCCGTCTCACTCTCTCCAGCTCGACACTCGTCTGAATACGGTTAAAATAATTTTTAATCATTAATGAAAACGGTCGCGATATTTTAACGCCATCAAAACACCACCAATTCTAATAATTGTGAGTTGAACTAATTAAGGACTGGCGAGTCCGCGCGTCGAATACACACCGAGTGTTAAATAGTTGTCTCCGATATAGTAATTGGACGTTTCCGGAGACCGTACCGGCGGGGGGGGGGGGGGGGGGGGCGACGAGCGTTGTTTGTGTGTGTGTGTGTGTGTGGGTTAGGACGAGCCGGTAATTTGTTTAAAATTGTTTTTCGTTCGTGCGGCGGACTTGCCCGTAGGATCTAAATTGGTGCCATTGGTGGTCGCCTGCGCGGTGATTCATTGCAAAACTCGGTTTGCTTAAATTAAAATTATACTAATGGAATTGACAGGTCATTTTTTTTGTTTCAGTTGACAGAAACAATTTCAAAAATACAATTAAATTTGTATTTACCACCTTCTTCTTGAACGTATAATGTATAATGCTTTCCGTGCCGTGGAGTTTTCCAATAACAATACCGTTATTACTTCTTTGAAAAGCTTTGACTCACGTGAGTCAAACCCTCTTGGTTGTCTTATTATAAATATATTAAAGACGCGTTATTGTTAGTTTACTATTTTGATTTCATATTAATTTTCAATGAATAACAATAATAATAACAATAGTAATATTAATAATAATTATATCGCCACAAATCTGCAAAAAAAGCACGACTGGAAAATTAGTAAGTGCTTACCTCTTGCCAATGAAATAAAAGATATGTGGAACCAAGGAAGAGTCATTGTAGTACCATTTATTATAGGCGCAACCGCAGAAATACCACATACATTGATCGCAAACCTTAAAAAGCTCAACATTAGAGAACGGATATGCACATTTTGGTGGAATTTGACTAATCAATTAACAAATGGTCAGTTGACCAGTCCCAACACTAGTGCGGAGAAATAAAACCTCGCATGCGGAAGGACGACCGGGTGGCCCACCAATAATTTGACCAATTTCGATAGTATAGGATAGCAATTTTTAACAACTTTATTTTCTCTGTTGTTCTAAAAATCTGCTTAAGCGTGAAGTGATAAAAAAGAATATAAAATATATAATACATAATAATATTTATTACAGACAATTCGCGCCAAAAAGAAGTTGGAAATAGGAAAAAAAGAATCAAAAAAATTATAAATTAAAAGAAGAGAAAAAAACTACTGTTTGGGGAAAACAACAGGGAAATTATAGTGTACGGTATGAAGTAATTAAAAGCAATTCCAGAATAATTCCAAGGAGGAAAGCGAGCAATTTCATACGGGCGGAAAACAGCGTAGCCAGTGCTTTTTCATAGACCATAAGTTTTTGCGGATAATAGAAATTATAGTTGCATATATTACGTACAGGGCGTATGATAAATATAAATGTCATATGGTTTATCCCAAATGGATAAAATAAATAAAATCGTTATTTTACAATTTATTCTGTTGAATAACGCCTGTAGCTGGGCGCCAGAATATAAACAGACCACCCTGTACTATTTATAATAATGTTCACAATAGGCTATTTACTACATAGTAATATTTTGTAAGTCAATAGTACCCAACAACGAAAAAAAAGAATAAGAAAACAAAACAGCGGACAGTGCCAAGAAAGCGAAAAACCAGTAAAAATTAAACATATAAATCTAAACACGCGTAACCTCTCCCTCACCCCTTGCGCCCGCGAGTGTCCAGACGCCCGCGCTCGGCCTCCTTAGTTCTCCGTACAGCAGACGAATCAAGCGTGCTGCCACCGCGTTGCCGAAAACAATTGAATTATTTATACTCCGGTCAACGGGGGGCCGCCGCCGCCGCCACCTATACGCGGAACATAATAGAAAATAAACTTAATTATGGCCGCTGCGCGCTTAAGAGACCCGCCGCCTCTGGGCTTGCCCACTAATGTCGAATTAACAATTAAATATTGCGAAACATTCAATTTATGAATTATTCTACCGGCGGGGGACCAGGGAGGGGCGGACGCCGCCCCCGCCTCCCTCTCCCTCGAAAATTACGCTAAAATTTAGATTAGATTTGAGAGTTGGTCGGCCGCTAAATAGATTTTAAGGTAAACGTTGTTACCGCCGCCGCCGCCTCCGTCTGTGTTGTTTTGTTTGCGCGCAAAGTAAATATGGAAGACGGGGGTCCCCCCGAAGCTTTTTATTCAGATGTTTGCACCGCTACCGTTTCGCCGGCTCGTTACGCCGCTGGCGACAACGACAAACTTCGACGGCGGAAGTTTTGAAGTTTTCCATCGCCCCTGGTATAGCAAAAAAAAATCGATTTTATGCTTTTCGAGTTTTACGAACATACGTATTATTTGGAGTGCAATGGATGACAATTGCAATTATGTGCCAATCGCATTTCGTGCGGAAGAAATCAAATTACGTTGCCTGATTTGTTATACGAAAGCAAATTTGTAAGAAGATATCATATACCTATCATAGTAACACTTTTATTTTGAGAACATCAAATATGACACCATTCGATATATAGAAACATAAAGTTGTTAATACATTAGGCTAAATTTTGGACCACCCTGTATTATAACACATACACGCAACTGGTCAACGTAAAGAAACTGTAGACATAGTCATAATTAACGATACCCAAATCAAGGCATTTGCAATTACCAAAAAGACAAAATACCAAAAACATTTGGATTTATTTGTGAAATGCTTTTTATAAATACCAACATCCTTGTAGATCTGTTGACACACATATCTCTTATGTTATCACCTGCTATTGTTAGTGGCTCTTTTTATTTAGACGCAAACTTACCAAAATCCTCCTGGGGTCAGCAGGATTATAAACTTTAAACATTTTTGCATTATACAGGAATACGCTTAACTTTTTAAAGACAACTTTTTTAACGCTTTGTTATAAGATTTAGTCTATTTTGTGCGGTTTCTAAAAACATGATACGAATAATCCAAATAAAGCGAAATGGGTCAAATATTCGATTTTATCGGTTCTCATGTCGATCGGCCCACGTAACCGTCCGCCTAACCTCCTCGTGACTTTGACGTGTTCGACCTTGACTCCTTACCGCCACCCCCGCCCCCAGACGACCGACCAGCCACACCGAGCCTCTCCACGTAAAAATCAATCGAATACACGGGACCTCGGCAGAGCTCTCTCGCCGTCGTCGTAGTCGTCCCCCCTCCGGCCCCTCTTCGACCCCGCGCGCGCCCCCGCCCCGCGATGTTGAACCGATCAGTCGATCGTAGCCGGTCGGCTATTGGCCGCCGTGCCGCGCAGAATCGATACATGCTATTCTATTGCTATAGATGACTACCTATCGAACCAATCGAGTCCTATATATAGGGCATACGGAGGCTGCCCTATGTATTACCTGCTCGATCGGTTCGGGCTTATGTATAGATATATAGGTGAGTATAGATAGGAGCGGTGACTGCGGACGATCGCGTAATATACAGAGGGTACCGCGGGAAATTGCCTCGCGCGAGCTCAAAGAGGTGCGTTTTTTTCATTCGATCGACTGACGCCGTGGTTCGGCCGCCGCATCGAGCCTCGAGGTGAGATCAAAAAGTAACCAAAACTAGGGATAACTATTCTTTGTGCAAAAACGTCCAGTAGACAGCAGCTCCTTCGAGATCTCGGAAAATTGGACGGTACTTTTTTCTTGGGAGGAACTCTATGGTGAAAAGCAGAACTCGCTATGGTATGGTTTGTTTTAAATTAAATTTAAATAACTGCAGTGCAACAACAATAACAGCGATAACACCAATTACATGACGAATGATAACAGAGATTTAATTACTATCTACAAGGAACCTTAGCAACGCCTTTCTTATTAGAACCTACATTCTGAAATACCCTAAATTAAATTAATCTGACTTACCGATACACTGCTTATATTACATTACTTACTACTAGGGAAAAACTATTTATAAATTCTTCGTTTGCTGTTACAAAGTTGCATTATTGATATGCCTGTGTGTGTTATTGTGAAATTTGCTAAGTAGAATAGTAGAAATAAGGAATAAGTCCTTTATGAAGGCTATCATGAACCTGTTATTAATGTCCATTCGGAGCAATTGCGCAGTTACGTCACGACATCTTTATCTAGTTCATTACTGGATGTCCTAAATTGACTCAGGAATTTTGTTTGAATATATATAATATAGCTAAGACATACGGGGCATTTTTGATTACGTCACTATTTATTACTGCACAACTGCTTTGAGCGGAGTACAGAATGTTCGCGTCTTTCACATATAAATATATTTTTGCATCGACCCGTCTGAAATTTTTTTCAAAAAATCACTCAGCTGGATTTTTTCAAATATCTGGAGCATCCTATGGAGATCAAAAAACATGAATACAAAACGTCACCGTTTAATCCACAATGTTCCGTTCGCCACGCTTCTTTAGTCAAGGGTAATAATTTACCCTCCCAAAAGGCGCTATTTCACTTATGGCCCAATTTATTTCCGAAAAAATCAATTTTTGAGTTTTTCGCCCGTAATAGGTACTCCCTGTACATTTGTAATCTCTAGCGTCTTCCGGTTAAACAATTTTTATGACAGGTCAAAGGGTTTTCGAAAAAGAATATTTTTGTGGGATCCCTATTATACAACTGCGATTTTTAAATTTTAAAAAATACTTACCCTCAAACCCATCCCAGAAACAATCGGTTCCGTCCGAATTTCAAATCGATAGCTTCAAAAATCGCAAAAAAAATATGCCCTCCGAGTTTGCATCGCAGCCATTTTCGATTATGTTGCGAGGACAGAGCAGTGTTAAAAAGGAACCACATTTTAAAGGAATTGGACATTTTACAGAATTAAAAACAATAACTGATAACATAGTCTATCGAAGCCGAACCTTATACAGGTCGGGATGACGTGGACGTTTCCTAGAAACGAGACTATACAGAAATCCCCCGCCATTGGTCGGCGAATTCGTATATAGACCCTCAAAGTGTGTCAGGCAGCTCGCCCGGTCTGTATTTTTTTGCCTCCTCGTCCCAATATCGATTTTATATACGCCGCCCCGCTTCTCCTTCCTGCGCTTTTTCTCTTTTCGGACTTTTGCCTAATCCGTTTTTCCAATTGCCTTCCCGTTCGCAAAACGCAGACGACGTGGCATATGAGGACGTTGAAATTCGGCAGCCGTGTTTTTCGAGGGCAGAAAAAGAATTAGAACATAAATAAATGACAGCCAATAGAGTAAGACCGTGAAAAAAAAACCTCTTATTATTTTTCATGCTTTCTTCTCTTTTATCAGGATCTGAGATCCTTTACTGTTACCAGGTCAAAATTGCTTTCTTTTTTTTAACACTTCTATAGGGTGCAGTTTTCTTTGGTGCCCCATACAAGAATCACAGTAATTCACATGTGGAGATCGTGCGTTTGACAACTCCTTTTGGATGAGAGTGATATTATTATTATTAAACCAACTTTTTGTGATAGTGATGGTTATGTTTGTTTTTTTTTTTATCTTTATGTCATTTTCGTCGTTTCCTTGAATTATAACTATTAGTAAATTATTTTTTTGTTATTAAGTACCAATTTTGAAATATGTAAACCAATTGGCTGTGTTCTGGCACGTTTATATATGATTTGAAGTTTGCAAAAATAATTTTTTCCCTATGCATTGCATTTTTGTTTGAGTGTCAAATTAAAATGGTCCCAAGTCTTCAAAATTGGGAGAAACGACAGAGATATGATTAGAAGTTTTCTAAATATCTATCTTAAATTTTTTTGTCCGTTATTTAGTTCGTTTTCTTGAAAAATCACCTATATTAAATGGTATTACTAAAATAACAAATACGTTCACAATAATATATTCATAATACATATTTTCACATAAAAAATTAACGCGCTTTACAACATTATGAATCCAAAATAAAATAATCTTCTTTCGAGAAGTAAATATTTATGCATAAGTTTCTCCATATTAGTATTCTGTACCTACATTTTTTACTCTCTCAAAGCTAAATCTCTAAAGAGTGCAATGGATTCAGCAAGTTTCAAGAAAGAGGAGTAGCCATCTTTTTTTTTATAGTACATCAGTACATAGTATTTAATGTAACTTGAGTGATATCAAATGTGTAAAAAGGAAATTTAGTCTTTCGACTACTCACTGTTTACAAGAGGTACATAAAATATTATTCGAGAATTTAAAAAAATATATCAATTTAAGAACAAAAAGAGAATCGAAAACAGCAAATAAAAAAAAAACAAACAAAGTAGTAAATACAAATTGGAAAAAAGGTAACAGCTGAAGGGCAAGCACATAGTATTTTGTAAAGTAATTTTGCAAAACATTAGCTTTTGGGTACAGATTCACTCACTGAATGGCGTGTGATGTAACCCTCAGACCCGACAAACGTCAAAATACCATTGAACTGAGGTGGCTTTTACTTGATGAAAATCCGTTTATCAAATTAAATAAGAACTAAAAGTTCAGATTTTCAAGAAAATTATATATTTTTAAATGACAATTGTTTCGATAATTCAATTTAAATTTCGGGAAAATCTGAACTTGCAGTTATTATTTATTTTCAAAATACCATAGCTAAAATCTACCGTGGCTAAAGTATAGCGGAACCGTCCAAGGTGGCTAGAGGCCGTGGTTAACGAAGCTATAGTCTTAAGCTGCCACTTTGGGCAAGCGCAAGCGCAGTACAGAACTGAGTATTTTACATCGGGACGATGATGATGATGATTATTATTATTTTACGCCATTAATTCGAATGATACAGTTGCCGATATTTCTTTCCGGTATGAGCGGTTCAGAGTCCTGCCCGTGGTCCCCGCTGTGCAGGTACAACGACGCGTCGCGACGCTCCGAAAAAAAAAAACAACGGGCCGACTAAAAAATCCACTCTTCGTATTGGCCGTCGCCGATATCGAAAAGCCATCAACCAATAGCCGCCCGTTCTACCCGATATATACTTCCGATCGAACCTATGTATACATACCGACGGTATATGTATCGACGTCAAGAGACGCCCGATCTGGCATCGGTGGTGGGGAGCGGACCGTTCGATCGGGTTGGGCGGATATCGTAAAAAAGTCCATCGGCTCGGCTGCTCCCCCGCGCCGTCTTCCCACCCCCGCCAGGACCCGCGTCGCGCAACACCCTTCCCCCCTTTCCGCCGACCTCCCCCCCACGCCCTCCGCGTCGCCGCGACCTCGCGACGACCCTTGACCCCGCCGTCGAAGCAGCAGTTCGACTCTTAGTGCGCTCGTATAGATGTTCGATTTTTGCGGCGGCTATCGTCGTGACGCCGACGCCGTAGCCCCACGAACGTGGGGGGAGACGCCCCGCCGACGGAGGCAGACGACGCTGCATCTGGATGCCCGATCGCAGGAAGCGTATCCGTCGAGCGCGGTGGAAAAATGAAATTCGCCTGGTCTACGTTTCGAGGGCAGGTTATGGTTAGTTATCGACATTCACTCCTCCTCCCTCCCCACCGCTTCGGACGTATGCGTGCGTATAGGTATTCCAACCGGACGCCAAGTTTGGAGGAAGATCGCTGTCGTTTTTTGGGTTCACTTCACTTCTCCTATCATCATACTTTTCCTAATGAAGCGGCTGTTATCCACTCTGTCCAAGATAAGAATGTCTATCATGGGGAAATTGTAAACCACAAAAGTTGTATCTCTTATGGTATCCAATGTCCTCATGATAGACTTCTTTGGCTCACTGCCTACAGATTTAGAGGCCTTTCCAGTAGAGTTATATACTATTATTCTCACATTTAGTCAAGAGTTACAATTAAAGCACAAAATTAAAGAAATATTGGCCATAGCTTCTTGATTGATTAAATAAATCACTTTCTCTTTAGTTATACTGTGTTCTTCTTGGTAGAACCGCATCTGCGGATTTTCGGTTGGGGTGGCTGCAAATCATTTGACTTGCTATTCTGACAAACCAAAATTATGGTTTTCAAATTACAAAAAACCTTCCTCAAAGTGAGAAAAAAATATATTCCAATCTAAAAAATGTAAAACACAAAAGTCCATACCATCACTTTACCAAGATGTAAAATCCTTTCACAAATTTAACATTAATTTATGTTATATAAGGTAAATATATAAAATAAATGTTTTGTCTATTTAATAATGGCAACATTATAGGGAGATTCACTTCATTTTTTCTCTTGGTTTTGTAACATTAAGGAGAATTTTTTTCTTATAGTTTATAAAGGGAAGGAAAACATATACGAGGTGCGTTCAAAAAGTAGGGTGACTTTTGTCATTGGGCTGGCTACGTGCGATCGATCTTGGTTTTTTTTGTTATGTTGATACAGATGCAAAAAGAATGCAAAAAAATGTTTATAAGTGGTACAAGCCAATGATAGACGCCGATAACGAACCTAGCTCTGTGAAGTGAAAGAAGTGGTGTTGAAAAATCGTTGAATCACTATTAGAGATGTGACTGAAGAGCTTGGCATCTCTATTGGCTCTTGCTATGCAATTTTTTCCCAAGTTTTGGGCATGAAACGCGTAGCAGCAAAATTTGTTCCGAAACTGCTTAATTTTAAACAAAAGGACTGTTGAGCGAGCATCGCTCAAGGGCTGTTAAACAATGTAAATGATCCAGTTGTCCCAGAATTGCCAAGACCGAAAGAAGCACGTCAAGTTCGATCAAATGTAAAGGTTTTCTTTGACTATCGTGGCGTAGTACATCAAGAGTTCTTACCACAAGGTCGTACCATCAATAAACAATATTACCTTGAAGTTATGCCCCGAGAAGCAATACGAAGAAAACGCCCCGAATTGCGGAGACACCAAAATTCATGGATTTTGCATCACTGCTCAAGAAATTCCAGAAACCTATAAAAATAGGAAGGTTTAGAACGATTGAGGAGATTAAGGAAAAACGGCTATTCCGGAAAATGCTTACCAGAAGTTCTTCGAGAACGGGAAAAAAAGTTATCACGAATTATATCTGGTAAATTGATAAATAAATACTTTTTGATCAAACTTAAGTCACCTTACTTCTTGAACACACCTTGTAAAATTATTATGAAATACAAAAATTGTAAGTAAACGACAAGTATTTGGTCGTTCCTAACTAACAATTTGTTCAAGTATATTATTATTATGCCTCGAATTAATTTCTTAATTAATTTTGATTATTTCTTAAAAGTATTATTTATCCTTTTGGAACCAGTGTCCACTGCGCTTATTTGCGTGCTACTTTGCTTATATTCACTTAAATTAAAGAAAATCTTGTTATATCTTATTTATATTACCAATTTAATATTATACTATATTTAAATTTGGAAAATATGTTGACAAAATTTCACATTTATCGCATATCGGCAAACGCCCCCGAGTGTGTGTGGTTTTTTTTTCGGGTTTTTGGTAGCGGATTTTTCCACACGGGCGGGTCGGGATGCGACGCCCGATATCCTACGGGAACGACGCGCGCCGCCGCGACGTTCTATAGATTCATCGCGTGCTATTCGATTGGCCGATGGGTTTTCGATATCCACGTGGCCGATTCCCGATCGGACTCGTCATTGGTTCGATTGATTTTGTTTATCGGGATATCGGCGAACCAATCGGTTGGTTTTAGTTGCGCTACGGCATCTACTTCGTAGTATGTCCGGATTGTAGGCCATTCAGAATGTTCAGTTTGGAAAAAAAAGGGTAAAAATGCGGTTAGGCTTGAAGTATTTTGCCTCTGAAGAATGGCCAAAAGTCGCTTTTTAAGGAGGTCAATAAGATGTAAAATTATTTTAAAAGGGTTGTGCATACGTATATTTTTTCGGCAAATTTAGTCATTATTGCAGCTCGCTAGTAAATTGAAATAAAATCCACACATCTCGCAAAGCTCTTTCTCCTTTCTACTACGAAATATAAGAGACGCCGTGCCTCTGGACATGTGGTGTTTTACACTGAGCATTAGCGACCCACTTGGATCAAGTTTTTAGATAGCAAAAGCTCACGGCGAAATATAATGGGTGTTTTTTTTCGTTTAAGTTGGCATTACTGTTCAAGATGGCGACCCATTTAACAGCTGTCAAGTGTTTTATTCTCAGTTTGGTTTGGCAATTCATCGTGAATAGACTCACGCCTGAACAACGCTTGCAAATAGTGCAATTTTATTTCGAAAATAATGGTTCTGTGCGGAATACGTATCGCGCACTACGTCCATTTTATCGTCGACAAAATCGTCCATCAGAGCAGTTAATTCGATTAACCATGGAAGGTTTTCGCACCACGTTTACTCTTATTGATAACTCGCATCCCCAGAGACTATTGTTGCTGTAGATCGTAGCATTGAGGAAGACTCGAATTGGATTTGTGTCCATACACTTTATGGAAGATTTTGCGGAAGGATCTTGGTTTACGTGCTTACCAAATCCAACTCGTGCAAGAATCGAAGCCAAACGATCATCACGTAAGGCGTAGATTCGTCGAATGGGCCCAAAACGAGATTGCCGTTGGTCCCGATTTTCATAAGTGAATTTTGTTTAGCGATGTAGCGCACTTCTGGTTGAATGGCTACGTCAACAAACAAAACTGCCGCATTTGGAGCGAAGCTAATCCTCAAGTGTATGTCGAAACACCGTTACATCCAGAAAAACTGACTGTTTGGTGCGCTTTATGGGCTGGTGGAATCGTTGGTCCGTACTTCTTCAAAAACAATGATGGCCATTTTTTTTTAGAAACAGGTCAAAATAAGTGACTCACTATCTGTCAAAATATTTCACTTTATCTTGGACCAAAACTATATTATCATGCAATGAATGTTGTGGATGCTTGAATGGGAATGAGAGTCTTTTCAAGGGTTCAAAGCGATTAAAATAGGAAAAGGGTACGTAAAAGTAACTTTTCATTTTTATTTTAAGTTTCCTATCGTAAATTTGTTAGTCGCTGCCCCAACTACCAAAACTATATCTCCAAATTTACATATGTTTAAAAGCTCTCACGCAGGCCGGCGCCCAAAATAAAGAACTTTCGCATCACCAGACCAGACGGCAATTTTTTTTTTAATTTTTTAAAGAAACTTTCACAGGCTGCTGTAATACTTTCTATTGAGTCGAACTACCCAACGTTTCGATTATCATTCTGTTGGCTACTTCAGAGCTTTACTGGAAATGTCTGCTCTCACGCGAAAGTCCTTTAGTTTAGACGCCGGCTAGTCCGTTTGATCGATTATTGAATACTTGTTACAGTGTATAAGCTGTTTTGTAACTAATA
The DNA here is from genome assembly GCF_029955315.1 of Cylas formicarius. Taxonomy (NCBI): domain Eukaryota; kingdom Metazoa; phylum Arthropoda; class Insecta; order Coleoptera; family Brentidae; genus Cylas; species Cylas formicarius. The sequence goes on along the minus strand of NW_026844361.1, from coordinate 23,803,144 downwards.
CAAATTGTGAGACTGCAAATTCTATTATTATATTGTTCAAATTTTCATATTTTTGAATACCTTAATTTCAATATTATATAATATAATTCAATATTGAGAGCTTTGTTTTCTAAGCTCCCCTCATATACACACATATACACACACTCAAACAAAACAAAAATAATGATTTGCACATCTCTCGTTTTTGAATCGCGTTTTTAATTGGGCAAACAATCCGACAAACAGGCAAAACGGAATCCAAGATGTTACGTCCCGGCCCCTTCCGTCTCCCTTTCATTCGGTTTTCAGACGCGTTAGGCCGGTACCTGTGGCGGAAAAAATATTTTTTTAATTCCGAATCAGGCAAATAGGGATTCGACAGCTAACAAGACGACACAACTCGCCTATAGTCGTCGGTAACTTCGGCTCGTTATTTCGAGAAGGTTCGCGCGAAACGTCGTCAAAACTAACCAAACTTTCTTCGCGACAAAGACCGAGCTACGAAAAAAAACGAACACACCCGCACTCACAAGTGCATACGTGTAAAGGAACGAGCACGCTTGAGTAGTTTCCTTGCAGAAAATAGAGTCAAGTGTTTTGGATCGTACAAGCGAGCTCGAAACAATTGAAGCGCATTTTCACTCGACGCCGCTTTGTTTCTGGGTTTGTGAGGAGCGGGAGCTCACCTCGCCCACTTGATAATATCGCAGCGTAATTTTTCCCGAAGACTTATTTGTAGTTTCGTCGGGAACGTGTCGCGTAGCTGCGTTCGGGAACTTTATTTCCGGAAAATAGGGAGTAAACATCTGGAGCCTTCGTTTTATTTTCCTTGGCCACCTCGCAAGCTAGTAATCACTATGTACAAATCGGCTACTTCTTATGATGTGCGCGTAAACTACATGATCGCCTCTAACCTGGAATCAGGAATCTTTTTATCCAGTTATACCCCTCTTGCAATGCAAGTTATCACAGTAGACAGTTGACTAAAACCCATTCCTCATGTGACACAAAATAACGACTTTTTTTTTCCAAGAAGATTATACCAAAAAGCAATTAATTGAGGTTCTACAAAGCTTGAACCTAAAAAAGGAATATGTCTATGATAATTATGCAAAAAATCTAGGGCATACAGTTTTAAGGCTTCCACCTTACCACTGTATATTTAATCCCGTTGAACATTTTTGGCACCAACTGAAATCCGCCATTCGTCGTAACAATGTTTTTCCCCGTGTCAGCTCCAATGTCCTCAAAGTTATATAACATCCCTCCGCAAATTCTGTTAAACATATAGAAAAAGCAGGACAATCGTATAATAATTAGAACAGGCGATGATAGCGATAGTGATACTGATATATTATGTGAATAATTTTAAGTAATTTAAGTAGGTAATAAAAAGAATTTGTAATTTTATTTTAGATTTAAACATAAATATATACATAAAAAATAAACAAAACTCCAAATAATTAAATTCTAAGCAAAGTACGGACCTGTTCGGCCATATTTCATTCTTACAGCTTGCCCGGGTCTTTCCTTAATTCGTATCAGTTAGTCACTTTCTTATATCTATAAACAGACTTTACCCTCCAAATAATAAAATCTCAGGTTATTCGTAATTAAAAAATAAATAAATATACGTAAATTTGTATTGGAATTTTTATTACTTTTATTAACGTAGTGACAACGTATTCATATTGTGTTATTGCTATTATTATTATTATTTCTTTTATCACTGCGCATAAAATAAGACCAAATATTTTCCTGCTGACTTAACTATTGCAAGCGAAACTAAATATTGTAGAGTTGCTTCACCTTTGACACACTGAGAAGTGATCGCCGGTAATTTCAATCGGGAAGGACTTGATCTTGTGTATCCAAGAGTGCTCCTTTAGTTTCAAGAAAAAAGTACCCTACTTAAGGCAAATATTGTTCGCTACGTTATCAATACTTTTAATATGAAAGTGGATTTAAATTATGACTTCATTTTTTTAGATGGCAAGGTAAGATGAGGTAATAATAATAATCATTAACTGGTTTATTTTCAACAGGTATTCCATCAATTTTATAAAACGTATAAAGTAAAACAAAACAATAAATGAGAGCGCGCAAATTGATTCTTTTACCTGCCCCAAAGCGAAAATGTTAACAGTAATAATAAAAAACCAACAAATGGGAAGTTAGAAGCAAGAAAGCTAAAAATTAATAAAGTATTCCTTAGACTCTGTTTATATTTATAGAAATTACAGTGTACGGTCTAAGTCTAAAAATAAAAAAAAGTCTGAACGTGAATTATAGCGTGAAATCAAAAAGGAATTCGCTCGAGCAGAGGCAGACAATGTGTACAATTAATAATTTTGTTTTATTTTTCTTTTCAAAGAAACTTTCACAGGCTACGGTAATGCTTTTTACAAAACTCCTGCGTCGGTTTTTGCTTAGTCCGCTTAGTCGAAATTGAAACTGGTCAGTTTCAGTCCAGCTCTGAAGAAGCCAACAGGATGATTGGCGAAACGTCAGCAATTTCGACTAAGTAAAACCCGACGCGGGAGGAATCCAGAAGTTTTGTAAAAAGCTGCACAATCGTTAGGTTTAGGTTTAGATTTAGGTTTGTTTATTTAACCACAGTATACAAAATGTAGGTGCAGCAAGTCAAAACAAAATGAACAAATACATACAAGGATAATAACACAATATATGAATAAAAGTACAAAACACGAAACAAATTTGTAAAAGTAGACAGTTCACACAGGTTTAAAATTTGAACTTTAGCACTGTAAAAACAGTTTATTGTCAGTAGATTCTTAAAACCTCTCTTTAAAGAATTGTTACCAAGGCAATATTACTAGGTAATTTATTGTAAAAGTTCAGGTTTAAGGAATTTCTGATCGATTTCGGGGAATCATTAACCGGTGTGCATTACGCGTGGCGTAGGAATGAGTGTCAGACCAAACAGAAAAACTAAATTTATTAGAGTGAATCTCGATCGGGCTATTGTATATGAAAGTGGATGGTAAATTCGTAATATGAATGCTGGAAAATGTGTTCTACGGGATCCTGTATAGTCCGCGTGGCGTAGGAATGAGTGTCACGCCGAACAGAAAAATTAATTTTATTGGAGTGAATCTCGGCTATTGTAGATGAAAGTGGAATCGTCATTTGCCGCAAACCAAGATCGCACCCTCTCCTCAGCAACATTACTTCTACTGTTCAGTTCGTCTAGAGACAAACTTATAAATGTAATAGTGTGTACTTGGGCTTAATAAAATGTGCAAAATAATTTATATAAATGAGGAGAAGGAGCGGATCCAAAACCGATCCTTGTGGGACACCGTGACGCTGGGGTAAAAACGAAGAGCTCCTACCATCTACGCTCGCACTTTGAAGACAATCTGACTCTGATAAACCTTTTACAATAAGAAACTATGATTGACACAGTCGAAGGCCTTTGATAGAAAGAAAGAGATAGAGATGCATGCTGTCCATTCTCTAACAACAATCGCACGCACCGCTCTTATTACTTTCCGGGTAAAAAGCCCTACTGTTCATGAGCCAAAAATTAAATTTTTAGGAAGTAGTCTAACAGTAACTCTTTCAGTATAACTTTAAAAAATCTTTAATTAAATCTTAATTGTTTAACCGCTTTTTTATAAAAGCGGAATTACTTCTGCATCCTTAAATTGATCTGGGAAAGTACTGCAGGCTAAACAGGCTTTTTATAAATGTTTTAAAAAGTGTTAAAAAAATCGAATAAAGTTTGACTGTAGTTTTTAACAGAAGACGCGTTGAGACGCGATTTTTGTAGTAGACAGATCTTAGTAGTATAACTTTGTGGATTCTTGACCCGTACTGTGGTGGGGGAAGTCAAGCATGTTTTTTGTTTTTCCATAATTTTTGCAGCTGGAAACTGAAAAATGGGCGTGGTAATCATTCCGCCATTGCCAGAAAGTTGTTTCCGTAAAACTGACTCGCGAAATTTTGATAACCCAGACGCGGCCGCCATGACGAAGAAAACGACCAAAACAAACGTTTCGTTTTTCGACGTTCGGTTTAGATTAAACAACGGAAATGCAAATTCCCAAGCCGGGAACAGGGTTTCCTCTCTCTGTAATTAGTGATGTCCAATCTAATGAGTGGGCAGAGTGACCGGCCACCAGAAGTAATTTGCATCTTGCAGCTCGGGCTAGTGAGAGGAATTCTTCGCGTCCCGCCCGTTAATTCCCCCCACCCCCCTCGGTTTCCGGTTTTAAAATTCGCAAATGAAATTCGTTTGCCGTTTGCTCTAAAACGCGCTCGGTCGCCATATATATGTGTATACGGCCAAAGAAACGCCAAGCGGGGGCGGGGCGGCGCGGCGGGCGAAACGGTCGTAAGCCACTGGTATCGGAAAAAAAGCCTCGTATTTGACATGATAGGCAGAAAATAAGTTAAGTGGTGAGGAGCTAAAGATAAACGTAAAAGTTATCGCGACGCGGGAATATAGTGTAAAATTTTTGGATTTTGGAAAAATTACACGCCAGATCATTAGTAGTCAGATGTATGTCACACCAGCACGTGTAAAACCGCATCTTGCCTGAAATTCTACATTCAGCTTGTAATTACACATTTTTCATAGGAACTTTTATAATGCAAATTTACACTAAGAGTAAACAGTAATTATTCCTATTTTAAATGACCTATATTTACAGTGTTCTGTTTAGTACTTTTACACGATTACATATGTAGAATAGCATAACAATACAAATTTCTGGTTTAACATAGTAATTGCATCTAAAATATACATAGAAGGGTTTGGCCAAAAATTGAGTTAAACAAATAAATAAAATATTCGAACTCAACACATAACCGCTAATATAAAGGTTTCTTTATATGAAAAACATCGGACTCATTTATAATAACTTTTATTAATGTAACCGCGCCTCCAAAACGCCGAGAAGACCAAACCAAAATCAAAATCAATTAATCAATCAGGCAGAAAATAAATAAAATATCATTTTAAAACATATTTTCCCATTTTTTGAATAGAGGTAATTAGGCACTAATTGGTAATAATTTTAGTGTAAATTTAAATGAAAAATTGGATTTAAAAATGTTCTTTAAAATACTTTTTTTTAATACAGTTCTATAACTTCTCTAACCTGCGAAAAATATTGTAAAACTGGTGTGGAACTATTAACATTTTTTAGGCTTTGTTAAACGTTGTTCTTTTTATACTGTAGTGTAATTTTATTATATTTTTTTTGTAGATATATAAAAACTGGCGATATTAAGAGTTTTGCGATCAAAATAGAAGTCGAAGAGGAAACCTATTTCTACTAATCAAACGTGAAAATACGTTTTTTCTGCTGTTAAAAATACACCACGAGCCCGGAGATCTAGGCAATCATAGGATCGACTCGGAGATAAATTTTCCGGGCAATTTAATCGAAAATTGCAAGCGCTCTCGCAGAGATATTTCAATTTCTTCGAATTGCTTAAACCCAATCCGAAATTCAAATTGAAAAAAGATAATATAGAACAAAGGATAAACTGATATGCAAGCTTGTTTGAAACGAACGAATATTCTAGACAACATTCTCCAAACAAAAAACCAACAAAAATTAAGCCCTTAATACTAAATAAGACCAAATAAAGAAGCCGTGGCTATAGTACACCTAAAAGTTGTGAAACGGAAATGTTCGGAACCCCCTCCACACGATCGACGACAAACTTTTCTGCAGAATTCTTTCCGTATCTCGTATTAACAATAAATTACGTTTTGAATAACGCATTTGTCGGCTTGCCATGAGTTATCGGTTCGTTTCGGGGGGTTATAGGGGGGACACCAGCCAGTAAATAACCCCGGCGTTATAACACACACACACAGCCAGCCAGTTACCCGCGCATTAAGAAAAGACACGCAATATTTCGTCGCTTCTCGGGCATCTCCCCCCGCCCGCCCTCTAGTCGGAACATGAAATATTTCCCTACTTAAGGTGATGGCTTTTCTTAAAATCGCGCGCGGTGTTGTCGTCTCCGCGCGAAAACCTAAATAAATTATAACGACACGGCCGTGTGTATTTTTATTTGGCGACGAGTAGAGACGAGGCTGAATTTATCTATCTCCCCCGTTTCACGGAAAACGCTTTCCTCCCGCCCCTTCCCCCTCCCCCTTCCCGCGCGTTGAAAATACGATTTATTGTTTAAGGAAATATTATATTTCATTTTTTTTACGTCACTCCGTCTGCTCCCCCGCGCGCCCTTAGCAAATCTACGGGGTTCGAGATTACGATTGCTCCAATGCGTCGTGCAGGAATTTTTTTTAGCCCCGTAAAAACGTTTATTTTGCCTGAGGCTTGTCAACTCCTCCCCCTTTCCCAGCGAATCCGGAAAAAAAAAAAAAAAAACGAAAAAGCAAGCCACGAAATGCAGCCCATCGTTCGCTCGCGTGTAACTTCGACTGCATATACGCGTTTAGGAATTTTAGGTATTTTTTAACGAATTTTTCGCAATTAATTTGGGCGTGCGGAATTTCGGTCGACGAGAATTTCGACGGCGGTTTTGCCACCCCCCCACCCCTTGTATTGGTAATTTTCAATTCAAAATCCGATGAAAAATACGACCACAATATTCAGCAGATAAAGTGATAGTTAATTATGTCCCAAGTATAGACAAAGATTAGAAGAATACTAGAAGTGATTTGAGGTGCCATCTTTAACATATGGTTAATGTATTATACCACTAAATAGCAGGAACCAAATAACGTCTTCTATGAAGAAGAGATGGGACTTTATTTCGGTTGAAACCAGACTAAATGAATGAGCATTAGCAGTACAACGTTGGGATATCACTTATTTTCTTGAATTATTTCTGCATCTGCGTAGCAGCACGCTAATCTCCCAATCATGTTTGAAACTTCCGCTTTCCTAGGTCAGTTTTGATCGATAAGTTAGGTCCAGATTAAAATAAATTTATTCTGAAACGATTAGGAACTGAGTTCCTCTTTGAAAAATACCAGAAACCAGATTTCTAGGGAGCTTTATTTGAACTAAAAGGAAGAGCATTTGAAATCTAGCGATGAATTTTAAAAAGAGTGAAAAGACTACGAGGCGAGTTAGTACTATTTATAAAACTTCTAGATTCCTCCTGCACAACATTGTTGATGAACCGAACTTGCTGGCTTTTCGCAGTTTTTAATGAAACAAATCCAGCCTGGGAAGTTTCTTTGAAAATTTAGGCAGGTTAGTCCCTGTAGAACATTGAATATCACGTAATTTAGGATAGACTCCACATCAAAAGAATTCTCGATCTCCAAGCGGTCAACGAAGCTCGCTAGAAAGTTATGCGTTTCTGAGTGAGTTTTTTGTTAGTTTTGGTTAGTTAGTTGTATCAGAATAAAAATAACTCCGCTAAGATGGCGCTTTGTTTGGAACCGTTTTTAGCCCACGGATGAATGTTTAAATGTTTGTAAAAACTCTCTCGCTCTCGTATGGCTGAACGTATCTCAGTCGTGTTATAAACTTCCGCGTTCCTAGATGAGTTTTCGTGGTCCGTCGGACTTCGAGGCAACATTGTCGCGCCAAGTAGACGCGAACTGACACTAATCGAACCGGCTTTAAACAAATTCGGGCGCCTCTCTCATTGCAGGGACATAATACGGCAATTAGCGGCCGATGTTTTGATCGGCGCGAGTCCAGAAATAACCGAGCGGATATTAATGAACGCGGAGGTGAGAGTGTCGGTATTATTGTGTCGGCGACTGCCAAGAATCCGTTGAGACATAAATATCGGACGGGAATGGATCGAGAGGTTGTGCACTAGATGCGTGGACTTTGCCTCCGGCACGCCATGTGGATACTTTTCTGTCAATGTCTAGAAAAAGGGCGGAAAAGATGGATTTAGGTTTTCATGGTTGTGGCTTTACCATTTCTTCTGTGGAATTCTTGTCCATTGAGGGCATCAGCACTACTAGGGGGGCGACGTAGTGAATAATAATTGTAAATTGTAGAAAAAATTGGAACAAAAAATGCAAAGAATGAAACCAGTATAAGAGGCAAGCTACGGAAAAAAAAGCAATTCACCAAGAGACGTACAAACATTTACACACCAATTGTTGTGTTATTACAAAAGAATTCTGTAAAAGCAATTTTTGAGCAGATTTGTTTAAACGGTTGGGAATTTGTTGCATAAATTTAAGTTTAATGAATTGTCCTTTGCTTTGGTATAATCACTCGGTCTGATCTCATGCTATAATTTTTTTTCAGTGTCCCATACATATCATCCTGCACCATAAAGATGTTGACAAATTTTACTGCAACCAGTAAAATTCATTCGTTTCTGCGCTAGTCCATTAACACACACGATAAATAATAGGGGATCAAATATTGAACCCTGTGCCATATTAGATACTGCCCATTTTCACATTGAGTCTATATATCTGGATTCTAGGTGACTGTTGATGATAACATTTAAAACACTCACTCAAAATCTTCTTTTTTTCTAAATAAAGAAAAATGATCTAAAAGAAGGAAAGACAAAAGAGATGTGTTTGTTGATGTTTTATTTTTAAGAATAATCCCATTCGAGGAATCCAAAGAAATATATACAGAGTGTTTTCTAATTGAATGTAAATAATTAAGGAACTATTTTTAGGTCCTTTTTAAAATGAAAACTTCATATGAAAATATGTCCTAAAAGTCTCAAATTTTGAGTTATCAACTTCCTTATTAATTAATTAGAAGATTGTTGTTTTTACTTTTACAGTTTTAATGAAATAACATAAGATCCTGACAGCAAAAAAAAACACCATCTACTATTTGCAATGTTTAACAAAATTGTATGTTAATAAATTAATAACAACCTTTTTGAAAAAAAGTAGATCGTAGAAACTAGACAGAAACTGATATTGCCGCGCACTCTTCAGTGTTTCTTATTAAATCGCAGGAAGCTTTTATACGATCCTGCAGCTCTTCTGCAGTGATAACCAAGGTGTCCCGATAAGGAAAAGCCCAAACTACTTAAATCTGGCCGTTTAGCCTTTATGGCAGAAAAAACGGTCCAATTAAGCAATTTCCAACAATTTCGGTCTAAACATTTACCGAAAATATGGTTATTGTGGGAATTTCTCATTGCATTTCTGGAAAAGTTAGTTTCTTCTGTAATAAGCGTTTCTTGGTCAAACAAGTTGTCCAAAAGCCATTGAAAATAGAAAATAGAAATTAGAAAATAGTGCAAACCAAGACGTGCGAAATATTAAGATTATTTTTAATTTTTCTAATACTAAGTGCAGGATTTTCATCAATAGAATTTGTGGAGTTCTTACCCCCTCTTAATTGATTATTTGCCCTCAAAGTACCTGTTTCAGTCAACCTTCTATGTACATTTTAAAATGTTCGCTCTTGATATAATCGCCTTGCTTAAAATGCATATCTGCTAACTCTTCTGTACGGAACTGCACTTTAAAACTGATGTCAAACTATCGCCTTGACAACAGAATTCTTACAGACACAGCCTGCTACAATGAAAAGAGATAATTATAACGATTTCAGATGGACAATTACTTAAGCAAGAAAGAATAATGATATATTAACGATATTGTAATGAAAATGGAGAGAAAAGGATTGAAAAAGAAAACAAGAAACTAAATTTCGTTTTAAAAAAAATTTAAGAGCCCCCCCACCGTTTCGATTTTTCGCCCCTGTATACTAAACGCCTTTCTCCGCCGCCTCTTTGGGGCGGAAAAACGATCTGGACGTATCCAGAACGGAAACTTATGTTCGCTTTCGCGTTTTCTCCATTTTAATCCATACTTATTACCGGCGTCTTATTCTTTTTCTCGTGGCCCGATGATTAACGATAATTGGGTTTGGAAAAACGATAGATAGAGCCCGGGGCTCTCTGGCCGGAACGCCGGGAAATATTTCGCCCTCCTTAACTGGCGGGGAAAATCCGCCTTTTATAGGGAAAATTTTAATAGGAGAACGGGGGACGGGAGAGGATCTATTAGTGTTTTAAGGACGTATTAAAGGATTTAACGTAATTATATTTGCTCCTTCTCTGGTCCGCGATCGAGTTGCGCTCTGTAGTCGTCTCGTCGCTGGTGGGGAGAAACTGCAACCCCCACCCAATCACAGACCCTACAAAGGAAACGAAAAAAAACAATAGAAAAAGGTTTTTTTGCAACAAATATAATAACGAAACTATTTTTTAATACTTTCGTACAAAAATAACAACTCTACAAAATAAACGAAATGAAGAGTGTTACAAAAAAGTTGTCCAGTCGACCATATGCATATTTATATGTTTATTTTTGGTTCGAAATAGCCAGCTGTAATATCCTTTTAAGTCCTTGTTTATCCTCCACAAACGTATAATATTCTACTTCCAATCCAGCCAAGCGCAGACTCAAGACATACAACTTATACAAGAGGGGCCCAAGGACGGAACCCTGAGGGACCCCCCAATTATCAACCAGTCCTCCGGAGATGCGTATTGTCTCTGGTTAAGTATAAATAGTTTCTGTATGATTTGAAGCAAAAAATTGAAAAATGCAATAAAAGAAAAAGGGGAACGTATTAATCATTGACGATTTTTATTATTTTATCATTTTATGTGACGAATGTAATTTTTTTTTAATTAAGTTAAGATGCTTTGCCTATCAAATTTTTGTTGGATTGTATTAAAAAATGCAATATAAGATGCACACGAGGACACAAACCAAAACTTTATTCGAGACATTTAGATGAGATTAAAGGAACTTCTATTAGTAAAAAAATTAATTAGGAAACAATTTTCCGACTTTTTGATTATCAATTTAACCCGAAATTTTCTGCGGGTGGGTTACTGAAACCAAAATATATTCCAACATTTTCAATTGTTAAACAATTTTTTTCATTTTTTTCTTTTATAAATTTTTCCGAAAATTTTCTGCTGGGTGTAATAAAACGAAATAAACGCGTTCAAATAAGAAAAAAAAAATAACCCCTGTGGCGGGGGGACCGCACGTGTTTATCGTCATTCATTTGTCCGGCGGCGGTCTGAACAGGACGCGGCGGTATTTTTGCCGTAAAACCAACTGGACTGGAAAATTAAATTTCGCAAAACGTTCCACGCACATTAGTTTTTGTTTCTGTTTAGTGTATGTACGGTTGCCGTTATTAGTCGTTTAGATACTAACGCCTAATTGTATCTATCGCGCCGGGGGTATTTTCGACTAATTGTCCAAATGGACGACACTGGAGTGATGATGGTCCGATCTTTCGCTAGCCGACAGCCTAAAAAGGAGTGTCGCATTAGAGAGGGAGGAAATCGTCCTCTATGATTTGGAAATTAGGACCTCTGTTGCCCGCTTCTCCACAGTGTACTGATAACGTTTCCTAAGGAAGTTTTATTCTCTCTAAATGCACGTGGTGTTATAAAACAATTGATTATGTAACCATTGTTGCTTGCTTTCTATTTGAACGCCTTTGCAAAATATATATCCGTTAAAATCTTCTCTGTACTCTACTTTTGGAAAATTGGTCCTTATTATACTCTTACTTAAGCACAGTGTCTGCATAATTTTTAGCAAAATAATGAGAAAAGAAACTACTTCATTTCCCACTTAAATACAAATAAATGTAAACAATTGCTGTATTCTATGATCACAGTGCATCGATAATGTTATCGTCCACATTTAAATATAAAAAAAATATATCCATTTTAAAGTGAGCTGAAAAATGTATATTTTTTATTTGTATTTTATAAAATGTTTGATTTTCTTTTCTATCTTCTTCTTCTTATATATTTAATTTTTTTAAATTCAACTTCTCTGTTCGAAATGCACTTTGCATTTAGCTGTTCAATAGAAATCATAATTGTTGCTTATAAGGGGTGTCTTTTTTCGATGTATAGAACTTTAAGTTGCCATAAAACAACAATGACATGAATTTTATTTATCCGAAAGATAATCTTGTGGCATTACATTTTAAATATGATTTCTGTTTGTTGTCTTCCAAATGGCCAAGCGTTTGTGGCTTATCCGCATAGATCAATGACTTTACATAGCCCCACAGAAAGTAGTCTAGCGGTGTTAAATCACATGATCTTGGAGGCCAATTCACAGGCCCAAACCTTGAAATTAGGCGGTCACCAAACGTGTCTTTCAATAAATCGATTGTGGCACGAGCTGTGTGACATGTTGCGCCGTCTTGTTGAAACCACATCTCCTGGACATCATGGTTATTCAATTCAGTAATGAAAGAGTTATTAATCATAGCTCTATACCGATCACCATTGACTGTAACGTTCTGGCCATCATCGTTTTTGAAGAAGTACGGACCAATGATTCCACCAGCCCATAAAACGCACCAAACAGTCAGTTTTTCTGGATGTAACGGTGTTTCGACATACACTTGAGGATTAGCTTCGCTCCAAATGCGGCAGTTTTGTTTGTTGACGTAGCCATTCAACCAGAAGCGCGCTTCATCGCTAAACAAAATTCGCTTATGAAAACCGGGAACAAAGGCAATCTCATTTTGGGCCCATTCGACGAATCTACGCCTTACGTGATGATCGTTTGGCTTCAATTCTTGCACAAGTTGGATTTTGTAAGCACGTAAACCAAGATCCTTCCGCAAAATCTTCCATGAAGTGGACACAGATTCAGTTCCTGTGCTCGATGGCGGATGGACTCATTCGGGTCTTCCTCAATGCTACGCTCTACAGCAGCAATAGCTTCTTCTGTATTCACCGTACGGATTCTCTGGGGACGCGAGTTATCAATAAAAGTAAACGTGGTGCGAAAACGTTCCATGGTTAATCGAATTAACTGCTCTGATGGAACAAGTTTGATAAACGACACTTTAGTCACGAGTTTGTTTTCGTACGATCGGGGCGAGTGTTTATTCAGCGAGTGTCTGAAGAAGTTAATAAATGCGTTGCATACTAGGTACACTAGTGGCTCGCGGCAGTGTTTTATGCAGCGTTATGAAGTCTGATCAGTACATAATTGGATATTTTAGAATAACGAGTACAAATTAGCAAATTATTCAACAACAACAACTGTTTGAAGTCTCTGTTCGCTATCTGCTGAAACCCAATGGCATTGTCATGCATCTACCAAAGGATATGGGTATCGACGTTTTCACCCAACTTTCCATTTTATCCGTAGAACCAAGGAAGCGAAATCTCGTTACCACAGTTATAGTCGATTTCATTGTCTTCCTTCGTTGAATACCCTTTACAATCTTAACAGATTGTGATAGTATTAGACTCACATTAGAAAAGAAGGACATTGAACCTAGTATTTCTCGAGTCTTATGATTATAAAATGGAACACCGTCTCAGTAGGACAAGTTCTGATAGGTGAACCGCTTTTACCTCTGAAGCGTTTGGGAACTCTCTCGGTTACAAACATATTAAGCATGTTTTAATCGCGACTGGTGCTCCATGGGCAAATGGACAGGTCCGGAGGGTAAATTTTCAATTATTGCACTTATTGTAGCCAAATTATCACCAACATCTGATTCTGAATTGGTATCGGTATTTACCCTATCTTAAGGAATATTCCGTTAAAAGCCTGCGTAACATCCGGTATAGCGAGTTTGATTAACATGAGAAGAATAAAAATAAATAAACGCAAATACTCGAGATACAACCCGAGAACTCTCGCCATCGACGACAAAGGGACAAGCAACTGTCATTCAGTTATATTTCCCCGATTTCCACTTTTGGGACAAGTGCTTCTCGAGCTCAAAACAAATCATCTGAAGTGATCCACGGCAGATTGCCGATCCCGTAGTACCGATATTGTTTTTATTACGAGCTCAAAAGGCCTACGATGCCGAATACTTTGCTCCGAAGACGTCCTGTTATGCAAAAGGGGAACAGTAGCATCATTACCGTAGACTAAAATACAGTAGACGACCGGGGATATAATATTTTACAAAATAATTCAAAACCTGTAATAAAATGTAAATCCTCTAGAAACAGCTCAGCTACTCTTTAAATAAACGCGTAGCTATCGTCGATAATTACAGGAGCAACTGATAAAAATGAAGTATGTCAAAATTAGCCAGTTGTTCCACAAAATTACTTCAAACTTGTAACGAGAGCATTTAAACAGAGTTTCATTTTCATGGAGAATGCACACAGTGCAAAGTTCATTATGGTTTATAATATCGATCGAAAGCTGAGGAATTTTAGAAAACAGTCAACATTATTTAAACACAAATGGCCAAGCAACTGTAATTCATAAATAAATAATATCTCAACAATGATTTTTGTGACATGGATATTATTTATATTATTATATTGTATGATATTGATTGATTTTAGGTTACTATAAATGTAAATAAACATTTCATTATTGTAAAACTCTAAGTAGGTAACTTTAACAGAAAATTTGGACAGAAGACGTAGATATAAGAAGAATTGATATACCAGCTAAAAACTTTTCCTATTATCGATGACTAAAGAAATCCTGTCAGTTATCCATTTGATTTATGTATTTTCATTTGAGTTAGTTTTGGTTTGTACACAAAAACTTGACCCCAACATAAACCTCCATCATGGAATTCGACAATATTTCCGGCCTGCTTTCGTCACGCGAGGCCGGGACCTAGAAGCGTGTTGCTCATTAAAGCGCACTCGAGTCCCGAGAGGCCGAGCTCTCTTCAATTGTCTGAGCACGAGAGGCCGCCCGACAGTCACTTGTTTCGCCGTTTCTTTCATCGTCGACATCCACCCCGGCGGGGGTAGCGGGCACGACGTTGCCGCCACCTTCCTTCGATAGGCAGATCGGGCAATAAACTTCAAGCCCGCAGGCCCCAGTATAGGACCGTGGTGCACACCGGATGCTTCAGCTTCCGCCCATCCTGCCGCGACAATCTTTAAATCATTCAAATTTAAATCATGTCGGCGAGTAGAAATAGACGCAAGGGGGCGGGTTAGGATGGCCGCCCCGACCCCTTTTTTTTTCGGAATTTCGCTATCGCATACCGTCCGACCGTTTCGACTCATCAACGGCCGATAAATCCACGTCGGGCCGCGATTCCCAATTGGTTCTCGACGTAGCGGGACGAGGGATGCGGCGTTGCAGGAATTTGCTCCTGCAGCTGCAGCAGGACCGCGTCCCGTCGCAGGAGCCGATTTACAGCCGCGGCAGGTTTATTTATCGCCGTTCGATCCCGGCAGCGGATATAGAAGTGGGAGGAAGGGTTATTTTCATTGTTTTTACAGTCCATAGACACGTAGCAGGAACGGAAGTATGCGGTAGTACCCTCTAGTCATTTAACTGGGGGCAAAGTCGTCAACGTTTGGGATGTTTTATCTTGAGATTTGTCCGGGGCTTTGCCGAGAAAAACTTATGCAACTTTTTTTATCACCGTTTAACAACTTGTTCAGCTGCGAAAATGTTGCCGTTTATATCAATTGAAGCGCTAAAATTGCTTTATTTTGCTCTGGTTCGCTTCTCTTATAAGATCCATCAAAAACTCACTTGAAGTTTTTTATAAGCCTTTCTTAAATATAATCTCATTTATGCGGCAATCTCATCCTTAGAAATTCGAAGGCAAGGTGACAAGGTGCGTGGATACTTTTTACTGTAAAACGTTTTTCGATTTCCGTCTTAACAGGATTTTGAATCGAGTGTTTAGAAAGCATAATGAGGAGTTCAGATAGATTTACATTTAAGGACATTGCATTATGGACATAGATTTAAGATAACGGTGTTTCTCTACAACAGTTTTGCAGTGATAATAATTTATACTGTTTACTTTTTAATTCTACATTATTGTCATGTAATTGGAATTATTCTAGTCTGCGTCAAAGATATATCTGCAGAGTGTCACTAGGCATTGGCAAGCAGGGAAAACTGATAGCTTCGTACTTAATTCCTTTCACTTCATTGGACAATTAAAAAGCGTTTATAATTTATCAACTCCCTTGTTTACAGAGCCATAGAACAATCTCAGCCCGAGTCACTGAACCCTGAATTAAAACACGTTACCTCTACTCTTCTCTCTAATAATTTCCACATTAAAGATGTACTACACTACACTACACCGCAACTTTCATCACAACACAATTACGAAACAGGGCATAAAATTTTATTGGAAAAAACCAAAATTCTTACATGTAATCAATTCTTTGAGCAGATGTAGCTGTCTATTCGGGATCTCAAAAACACGCCTAACGCCCAAACCACCACACCAATGATTTTTCCTCTATCGATTGCATTTTTCCAGTCAAACAGTACATTTTGAAAACCACTTTCACATGAGCTGTTATTTCTGAAATCCGACTGATACTCCCTAAGAATGTTATTTTCTTCAATATAACTCTATTTGTTTGGAATATTCAAAATTTGCTTTAGAAGCAATTGTCGCAGAGCCTGCTGGTGGTGACCATAGGTTTTGTTAAAAACCAAAGCCAATAATAAGCATTTTCCCATTTGGGGTTGTTGTCCTGATGTAGATGGCGATGGCATCGTCCACGAAAACGCATCAAAGTCGTCGGCTATGACGACGCCGAGAATAAAATCTAAAAACGGTTAATGAAGCCGTACGGCAGTGAGCGTGTATGTACAAAGCCAACGGCAGCACCTGAGTTATGCCAATAAGTTGGTACACCTGTCGTTCAGTGAATCACCCGTCCGATCTATCAGCTCGGGCTAATCAAAGATTTCTAAATTTAACGGCAGGCGGCGGACCCGTCCGCCTGAGAAATGCGTATCGCTTTAGTCTATTTTACGTGGTATTATCGGAGGCTGATTCTATAGGTTGTTTGCCGTTTGAACCGACGAGTTAATTAAGGGCACGGGCGGCACAGAATTACTCGTCGGTTTAGCGTGGAAATCGAAAGATTTTCGTCGGGAGAAGAAAATCAGTAAAAAATTTTTTCAAGTATACAATCAGAATATTATTAGAAAGCTCAAATAACTAAACATGACATATTTATGAACATATATTGGGTTGTTCGGAAAATCATTTCGTTTTTTTTGGGAAACATGAAAGACAGTTTTCGTATAATGAATAAATATTTTATTATATATATATATATCGTTTATTGACCATTTACAAATACAAAACGTATTTTTAAAGTCAGCAAAAGAATAACAATTTATAAAATAACTTAAAATAATTTAGATCTACTGTGCCCGATAAGTAACAAATTCGTTTATGGAATAGAAACAATGCTCTTCAAAAAACTTTTTTGATAATTGTTTGAATTTTTTGATGGAAAGTCGTTTAATATCAATATTTTTGGACCGAAAAATAGTGTTTGCAAAAATATTATACAATTCTAGATTAAGTTTATTTTTTTGTGTAGTACACAACCTCGATCTTAATGTTTTGATATTGTCAGCTGTTCGCGTCATGTAACTGTGATATCCACCATGAGTCGGAAAAACAGACAAATTTGAGTGGATTTCAACTAAAGTTTGGAGAATAAACATACATGGTAACGTAAGTATTTTCAATTCTTTGAATATTGGGCGGCAGTGGCTGGACGGCGGAACACCCCCAAGAACCCGAACCGCAGACTTCTGCAATCTAAAGGCTCTCTCGGCCTCCGTCGCGTTCCCCCACAGTAGTAGACCATAAGATAAGATGCTATGAAACAGTGCAAAATAAACTATACGGAGAGTGCTTTGCGAGATCGAACCTCGCAGTTGTCTCAGAACAAAAACCTGAGATGACAATTTACCGCACAGGTAGTCTATATGAGGCGACCACGTTAAAAACGCATCTAGGTAAACACCAAGGAGTTTGACCGGTTCAGATTTTTTACTTCTTCGATTGGTATTGAAAATTAGAGTCTTTGTTTTATCGGAATTTAATTTAAGTTTATTAGCAGAGAACCAGTGCTCAATCATAGAGAGTGTAGTGACAGCCTTTTTATTTAAATTAGTTAGATCTTTCTCCGATTCAATCAATGATGTGTCATCCGCATAGAGTATACTGCGAGCAGCATTTGTTGCAAATACTACATCATTGACATATATTATAAACAAAAGTGGACCAAGGATGGAACCCTGAGGCACTCCATTAGTAATGTCCAACAGAGTGGATTCCCGATTATTCCAGACAACATATTGCTTTCTTCCGGTCAAATAAGATTTTAAAAGGGCTAAGGTATTTTCACGAATTCCGTAGTACTCAAGTTTAGACAGAAGTATATTAGTATCCACGCAGTCGAATGCCTTGGTGAGGTCGCACATCGTTACCGAAGTCGACAGGCCCTCCTCAAACCCATCAATCACATGCTCAATCACTGTGTATAAGGCACGGATGGTGGACCTACCTGACCGAAAACCAAATTGGGAATCTGTTAACAATTTCCTTCCCTCAAAGTAAGCAATAAGTTTATCTTTTATTATCGACTCAAAAATTTTTCCAATGATAGGAACGATTGCTATTGGTCTAAAATTATCTAAGATATTAGTATCCCCTTTTTTATGGAGTGGAAGAATTTTTGTCACTTTTAATTCATCCGGAAAACATCCCTCTTCAATGCTATTGTTTATTAGTAACGTAATAGGTTTCAGAAGTGAAGATATTGATTGCTTAATAATATTGGCATTTAGACCATAATAGTCAAGACAACGAGAGTTTTTTAGTTTTAAAATCGCTTCCCTAACATCACTCTCCACAACTGCCGACATAAAAAACGAGAAATTAGGTCTAGATGATCTGGAGATGTAGGTCATAGCATCTACTACTGAAGGTGTGATGGTTTTCGTTATCTCCGCTGACACAGAAGCAAAAAATCTGTTGAACTCCAACGGAGTAATAGATGATTGAATAGAGTTACTGTGCTTAGACCGTCTCTCCGAATTAACAATATTCCATGTCGTTTTAGATTTATCATTTGAACTCAGAATTATGTCATCATAAGTCTTCTTTTTCTCCACCTTTATAGTGTGACGATATTCTTTGTGGAACCGCTTGTAAGCATGAAAGTCTTGGTTACTTTTTGAACTATGGTATTTTTTTTTAAGGCATAAAAGATGCTGGCGCATTTGTTTAAGGTTTTCATTGAACCATTTAATTGGCGAGCAATGGATGGTAGAGTTAACAATGGGAAAGAAACTGTCGACAGCTCCCCTAAGTTGTTCAATAAACATAGAACAAAACTCAACGCCACTTTGTTCGTTACTGACAAGTTTGGACCACTCAATGTGCTCCAGACTGTTGCCGAACGCAGTTATACGTTTATTATTTATTAACCTTCTTTTAATTTTATCATGATTACGACAAAGCACTGACGAATTAACTTTTATTAATTGTCCCAAATGATCTGACAAAACGGGGTCACAGACTAGGACACTTAACCGGTCACTAGGAAAATTGGAAATTACATTGTCCAAACAGGAATCTACGGATTTAGACTTCCTGGTAGGTTCTTTTACAAAGAACTCTAAGCCAAACGAAATGAATATATTTTTTAACTCCTCTGATTGTGAGGTTTTTTGTGTTAAGTCTACGTTAAAATCGCCAACAATAATTAAGTTGTCATAACGTTTATGAAGAAAACTTATCATTCTGTTCAAATGATCAATAAAAATGGATACATTGCCTGAAGTAGAAGATCTGTAAAGAGCAAGTAAAACAGTCTTATTATCAATAATTTCCGCTGCACAAAATTCTGCATGAGTTTGAATAGCAAATCCGCCGACATCTAGATATTTGTATTTGATATGCGGTCTTGAAAAAATAGCAACGCCACCATGTTTAAGTTTTGGTCTACAAAATGACGAAATTAAAGTAAAATCGTTCATTTTAACCGACTCAAGCCCACCGCCATCCAGCCAATGCTCAGAGAGGCACAAAATATCAATATTATTTAATCTTGCAAACAGTGAAACTTCATCAATTTTATTATGTAGCGCTTGAATATTTATATGTAAAATATTGTAGAAATTATTAGTTGACAAAGAATGGATTTCCTGCACTTTTCCCCAAGCCTTAACACTGTTCATTCCCTTGGGTGGCACAAACCTCACTTGCTCCGGACCCAAACTTCTTAGATGGAAAAAATCTGTTTATCTTCACTCCCACAGGCCAAAGATTCGGATCAAGAATCTTACTCGAATCTACCTCTAAATTATATTATGGCCATTCTGGTCCAACACCTTTTGCCATCTTTCTGGCAGTAACATAATTCCCCTCTCATAAAGGTTTTGGTCCTTGCTGGCAAAAAACTGGTTCAGGTGGTTTTTGAGGTAATGGTTTTGCCATCCAAAAAATTTTGCAGGGACCGGAACAAATAGTAGTCGGAAGGCGCCAGATCTGGAGAATATGGTGGATGTTGCAGTACGTCCCATTCAAGCTGTAAAAGTTTTTGGCGAGTGACCAAACTTGTGTGAGGTCTCGCATTATCCTGGCGGAACACTACACCCTTCCTGTTGATTAATTCGGACCTCTTCTCTTTAGGTGAATCATTCAATTTGTCCAGTTGATGACAATAGACTTCTGAATTAATCGTTGTATTGTCCGGCAAAAGCTCAAAAAAAACGATTGCTTTGACATCCCACCAAACAGAGAGCATCACCTTTTTTTGGTGAATGTGGGCTTTTGACACGCTTTGAGCCGGTTCATCTTTTCTGCTCCACGACCTCTTGCGTTTAACATTGTTGTATACAACCCATTTTTCGTCCCCAGTAATAATCCGCTTCAAAAATGGATCATTTTCTTGACGATTGAGGAGCGAATCACACACGTCAACGCGACGACACAAATTTCGCTCCGTAAGGACATGGGGCACCCACACATCGAGCTTCGAGGTTAAGCCCATGCCTTTCAAATGGCCATAAACAGTCGAATTCGACAAATTTAATCTCTCACCGATCTCTCGTGTGGTTATTCGCCGATTTGCATCAACTAATGCCTTTATCGCATCTTTGTCAGCTTCGACCGGCCTTCCAGACCGTGGTGCATCTTCGACATCAAAATTGCCGGATCGAAATTTTGCAAACCAGTTCTGGCACTGGCGTACTGTTAACACGCCTTCTCCATACACGTCCGTCAAGTTTTTTCTCGCTTGGACAGCATTTTTACCTTTTCTGAAATAAAAAAGTAAAATATGACGAGAATGCTGCTTATTGCTCTCCATATTTAAAAGGGCACCAACCAAAAACTACTGCGTAGAATTAATAGAACTTTTTCACACACAAGCCTTGCAATATCAGCTCTCAAGACATATAATGGCTATGCGGCTTAAGTGTAAAGTTGGTTTCGAAAAAACGTAATTAAGTCGTCTGACGGGAAAAAACGAAATGACTTTCCGAACAACCTTATATTAATCATAAAATTCTGACGTGTCACTTTGCACTTGATATTTGGAAATTGGAGAAAATTTGGTGTCTTATCATAATGTATCAAAAAAAATATAGCCCAATTTTTTTTTTGTAAATTAGTTCGTATCAGATTTGCTAAGTTTAAAATCTAGCGGAAAAAAATCTATAATTTATTTTAGAAAGTAAAGTAATAAAACTTTCTTAGGTATGCAAAAATAAAAAAAAATGGTTTGCCAAAGGAGTTCCAGTAGAATTCTGGAATTCTAAAGGACTATAAGCACCTATCTGCCCTAAGAATATGATGATTTTTATTTTTTTATTATTGTATATTCTGTTAAAATATTACCAGAATGGACCTGAGGCATTAATTATATAATATTAATTACCATTATTTTTTACTAAACGTTTTATACAAAACACATTAAATTCATTGAAATAAATAAAATAAAAAATTCATCATATTCTTAGGGCAGATTGCATAAAACAATTGTGCTCTTAAGTTCAACATAGCAAGTTAATTTCTCGTTATGTTGTTCAACACGAATTGAAGTTTAGTTCAGCAAAACTACAATGAAATTATGCTGACGCGTGTTGGTCAGTTTTTCACTTGTATCTCTTACTTTTACACTATAATAAAAAGAAAAAAGTTATACAGACAACAGCACGCATGAAAAATTGTTTCATTTCTATTATTCCGTTGGAAATCTGCTTATGTTGAAAAATCCTTGTCGAACAATATGATTGTTCTCCTGGGATAGTGAAATCTATGTTTCATGTTCTGAAATTTCTCGGGATACTTTGTTAATGACTCTATTAGCTGTTGATTTGTATACACCAGAAATCTCTCCAGTTACTTGTAAAATACTGCCTATTGCAAGAAACCTCAACATTAGAAGTGCAATTTCTGAGACTGATAATGCACGACAAGTCACTGAAATTATTAGAATCACTAGTTTCATCGCCAATACTGATATTAATTAATATATAATTAATAAGTAGAAGAATATTCTGCCTGTCCACTACTCATTCCCTGTTATACAACTCATCAATTATTCTTTCCATAGGCGGATGGAATTTTTCCACATTTCAGAGGTAACAGTTTTGTTTCTATAATTCAATAATTATAATATAATTCTACGAATAAGTTTAATGGAGTTAAAAGTGCGGTGATATGGAAGTAATTCTAAAAAATTACTCTTTCGATAAGTCGTCTATCACATACTTGAGTGGGGGTTTATTTCTCTCTCATGGTTAAGCAGTTGGGCACAAAATGCATTCCATTTTGGTATTGGCGTACCTCAGTGCCGTTAGAAGTTTAGATTTGATTAGAGTTATGCTGTTCAATCTCGATAGTGAATTTTATACGATTATGTATTAAGTTAATGTAATTTAAAAAGGAATTCAATTGTCTGTCCGTTACAACAAAGCAAGAAAAGACATCGCCCACATATCTATACCACTATAAAAAACTTTTACTTACTGGATGTTCTAGTATGATATTTTCTAAATTACCCATAAAAATCTCGGCTAACAAAGGATTAAGTGGGTTTCCCATAATCGAACCTTCTTTAGAGATATAAATCTGTCCATTACATTCAAAATAATTTTGGTCTAAAGATACTATTAAGCAATCTAATAAATCTTGTTTCACCAA
This sequence comes from Cylas formicarius, assembly GCF_029955315.1. Taxonomy (NCBI): domain Eukaryota; kingdom Metazoa; phylum Arthropoda; class Insecta; order Coleoptera; family Brentidae; genus Cylas; species Cylas formicarius. Next base: position 23,780,261 of record NW_026844361.1, on the reverse strand, counting down.
TGGGTTAACCTGCTTCCGAGTTAGGGTCAAATCTACTAAATCTATCACATCCATAGGTGGAATACTGGGAAATAAGTTTTGTACATCAAAAGACAATAGGGTTGCGTTAGGAGGGATTTTGGTACCTTTAATTTTGTTGATTAATTCAAAAGAATTATTTTGGTTTAAAATCTGTGTGGAACTTTAAAATATTTACTAATGACCAGTCGATATTTTTTATCTATGAGATGAAGTTGGAGTCGTCTTCGTGTATCGTGATCCAGAAGCACCATTGAATCAGCAAGAAGATATTTTAATATTCCACCAAAATAGTAGAAAGGTCAGCAAACCTTCTTTTTAAAATAACCCCTTACTGTTGGTCGCGATCAAAGTCTTCTGACAGTTCTTGCTATCCAAATGCAAATTTTCGAAAGGAAAAATATAATTTATTTAACATCAACTAAAATATTTTTATCGAGATATCGAAGATGCTTTAAAAGAGGAAATTCTGTTCAAAATATTGGACAAAATGGGCATAGAGTGACGCCAATTTCCCCGAGAACATTTCTATTCGTGGGCAGATGAAATCGATCAATACTTTGTAGTTCACTATATTATAAATAGCACACAATAACCACAAAGGTAAGCAAACTATCCACTTAAAAAATCTAGATACATAATAACATTATAACAAACTTTCCAAGAAAAAAATGCCAGCTATAAACATAGCAATAACGTCAACTCACAAACTTCTAGTTCAGAAATTTCTAAGGAAGGTACCTCTCCCCCGAATTAGCCTATAGAAAATTTAAATTGGTAAAAAGAAAAGGAAACGGGAAAAAAGAGCCTGAATCGTAGTGAAACTTTGTAAATGAATAATTGGTGCAGAATATTTTGTCACTACAATTTTCTAACAGGAAAAGTGTTAAAAAATTCAAAATTTGATATTAATTTGCATTTCCCCCACCCGTCCCGTACCAGGAACGCGTGCAATCAACAACGTCACTTGTAACGAGTACGCCCGCAAGACGCCGTCGTCGCGACGGTGCGTATCGCTTCGTTTTTGTTTCGGCCGTTATTATAAATAGAGTGGCGTCGGAATGTGGGTGGCGGAACGCGCGCGCCTACCTCTCCTAACAATTAATTTCATTATCCTTTACTTAGCGCGCGTAATTTCGAAACGCGGCTCTGAAACCGTGCCAATAATATCTCTCTTCACTTGCCATTTACTTTGACGCATTGTCGCGTCGATTTTACGCGGAAGTTCTCGGAGCGAAAAATCGCCGGACCGGCGGCCGCGTCGATGGACCCCTTTAACCGGGCGCTCTGCCTGCCAAAAAAAAAAATGGACTAATGGCGGATACGTATTTTCCCGCGAGTGTTTTTTAATCGCTGTTTTTCATTAATTCTTTGCTTTTATTTATTTATTTATTTATTTATTTATTTACAGCCCCAAAGGCACTCCAACAGACGCGACGGTTGTTATACATACGAGCACACCTAACTTTATAAAGAAAAACTACGTCTGAGAAATTTCTGCTTGTCTCAAGCGACCCTAATTTATAAGAGTGATTTTAATGCCAAAGTGTCTATCCCTATTATATATAAAATTCAGGTTTCTTAAAATTTGATGACGCTGTTATAAGAGCCACCGGATGCGTAATCCAAAATCCAGATTTGTTAGGCTTCTTTTTGCAATATTCTCTCTACGTTACAAATGGTCCTTGGATTTTTTGTGATGTGGTTTATTTTCTAGATATCAAATGTTCTATTTTTGTTAATTTCGAAAATTGATGTTTCTAGAATATGATTTGTTGATATTTTTTTGTAAAATTTTATTGATTCTGTTCTGATTTTTTTATTATTTTCGCTTTTTTTGGTTGTGTCGTTTCTTCGCATTTCGTAATTTTCTTAATTACACAATTAATTTATTTCAAATCAATTAATAGTTGGAAGCTTTTAAAATTATATTCGTCACAAGGAAAATAATTTACCTGAATTATAATTGTTTCCGTTTATTTTCACTAAACTTTTACATTAATTAATATCTTCGGCTTTTTTGTTCTTTTTTTTTTAAATTTTATTGCAGGCGTCCATATAACTGTTTGCCATTGCTTTCATTGTCCATTCCATGCATCAACCAAAATGGAGTGCCAAAGACATCACGGCAGAACAACATAACGTTATAGTATCATAACTATTTTAAGTTATTTTTAAGTTTGTGCGTTTATTTTTAGTCACTATTTGGGTTTTTCACCTCTTTCGAAACACGATCGAATTTTCTAGCGCCATTATGACCGAGCGAACGCAATAATATACGGTAATATTAATGAAGGAGCCCGAGCGGAGCAGAGGGGTCACGCTAGACTGATCCCCCCGAAGGTTTCCGATGCCCCCCATCACACGTTAAAATCGTAAAAATGACGTCTGGAATTCGTCTCGGATTGTTGCCTTCGCCGAAGCATTGAACTTATGTGAATCCTAATAAAAAAAGCACAAAAGAGATACAAGGATATACCTATATATATACGCGCCGACTCGACCAGTAGTAATTATTATTTTCAGCTTGCTACAGGGCGGTCGTCTAATTTCTATAAAAGCCCCGGCAGATTTTTTAATTTCTGTTTATTGATTTAATGGAATTTTTGAATATTATCAGGATACGTTTCATAATTGAACACACATTCAGTGGATTTTGAGTCCATAGATCTTGAAGCTCGTGGTTGATGATTTTTTGCTCTGATCAATGGAAAAAAAAACATTTAAAATACTGAGTCAAATTTCATGTAAACATCCAGAGCTAAGTGGATTGAGAGGACATTTAACCAGAGGTTAGAGCAAGTCCCGCTCTCTACCAAATGTTTCTTCCCTCACTGAAACATAATAACACTCTAGATATACATCTACTTTCTCGTAGTTAAAATAGCACCAAAAAGACTGTATCAAACTTCACCTTTATTCCCAAATTACTACAGAACCCAGTGCGGCAGAACTGGGAGCTCTGAAAAAGCTGAAGTTTGATGAACTATACTGGAGGCATTGGAGGCAAATTTCATCAGACGTGAAACAAGTTTCTTTTTGAATATTTCCGTCCTCTATCTCATTATTTTAACGTATATTCAACAAATTCAACCTACCGAGTCGTTTCAACCGATGAAACGCCATCGGGGGCAGTTGTTTCACCCTGTAGCGGCATTATCTGCGGCCGTTATCGGCGATTTTTACGGTTCAGTCGAAACAATATCAGAATAAATTAATAAATTAGGCTTTAATTACACAATTTCACCAACTGACACGTCGCTGGCTCGGATCGATCGTATGACTCGGTCGGTATAATTAAGATATGGTGGTCCGCGGCGGTGGTGGTGGCGGCGGCAACGTCGGACACCTGCCAGCGTTGCCGAGGTAGGCGACGGTATTTTTTTTTTTAATTTTTCGGATTTTACTTTATAGGGACGCGACGTTTGGCGTTTTCTTTGGTTCCCTGTGACGTACAAAGTTATGAGCCTTTCACTTCGCATGGAAAAGGTTATTAATCTTTAATAAATATTAATCGAATTACGTACGAGATATAAAACGATTTATTTTTGCGGTTAGTTAAAAATTATTGCCACGGAAACGATGTATTTGCAAAAGATAGGAATTAAAAACTAATTATTATACTTAGTTGCGATAATGTATGGGAATGCAATCTGCGAGGAAAAATGATAACGAATACTTAAATAGGGAGCGCGATAAATTTTTTGAATGATCGGGTCACAGAATACAAATCAAAAATAGTCTGCAATCACAGATTAATTTAATGAATAATGAATATTAAGTATTTTACAAATTTTTAAAAATATTTTATAATATTTATTATGTTGCTAGTTTTACTCGGGACCAATCTTCCAAATACAGTATTTAAATTTGTTTCTACTGATATTTCGCACTTTTTCCTCAATGTTCCGATTTCCGATCACCTTTTATTTTATTTTATTTTAAATTATTTTAATAATATTTATTTAATTTTGATACTATTTTTTTAAATTTACAGTATAGCTTTATTTATTTAGTAATATGTATTGACATTGTTGTCCTTTTTTATTCATTCTTAAAATCTCGCAACTGATTTTAGTGGGGTTTACAATTTGCTTTGTTTTATTATGCACTTTGGGCATTTTTGGTTATATGTAACTATAATAATATTTAACTATCTTCTCGAAATATATTTTTTAATTTAATTTTTATTTAATATTTGATATTTATTAGTTTATATGTATATATATATATATATATATATATATATATATATATATATATATATATATATATATATATATATATATATATATATATATATATATATATATATATATATATATTACTTTGATAAGCTATTCATATTAACATAAATTTTTTAGACGAATGAAAAGCCCCGTCGTCGATCCAGGAGTCCGCGAACAAATTCCGATCCGCATTTTCGAAACGTATTTAAAACGTTGGGATGCAATTTCCTATAAAATACAACCGCTAAATTAAAGCCGAGTCAATTGGCGGGGCCATGAATCAACCCCCCGGTCGCGACGACTGCGAAAATACAATCGTAAATTACCGAAAATCACTCTGAATGTTATAATAAGTGATATACGGTTAATTATGGCGAAATTTACACCGGGTTTTATTGCATTTCTATTTCGATATTCGGCCGGCATCGGCCGCTGACGTCACCGCGCCGCGCCCGCATACCGACGCGTACGATTCATTTTGACGTCGCACCGACGTCCACCTACCGAAATTAACCCACGTCCATCATTTTTTTACCCTCTCCCTTCCTTTTGGGATATATATATATATATATATATATATATATATATATATATATATATATATATATATATATATATATATATATATATATATACAGGGTGCTTCAAAAAAATGTATACACACTTTAAACTATTGTAGTTTTCCCGCTCTACAAGGCTAATGTTATATTTCTTCGCCAGGTGCCAGCATAATCGTCCCTCTATGTTATATTATCAGTTGGAATTTGTAATATCAACATGGGGAACGTACGTTTGAGTTTTGAAGAACGTAAGCAGGTTATTAAGTGGTACTGGAAGTTTGAGAATGTAAATGAAGTTCAAAGACAGTGGAGAAGGGAGTATGATACAGAACCACCTTCAAGATTAACAATTACACTCATACGAGACAAATTCGAAGTTCATGGAACAGTGTGTGATGTGCATAAAGGTCATTCAGGTCGGCCTCGAACAGCTGCAAGTGATGAGTCATCAACGGCAGTCTTGGAACTGTTTCAACGCTCTCCTAACAAATCTTCAAGACAAGGGGCACGTGAAAGTGATGTAAGTGCTAGCAGCGTGCTACGCATTCTGAAGAGAGGCAAGTATCGTGTTTACATTCCAAGGCTGGTGCAACAGCTAAATGACGACGATCCAGATCGAAGGTTGCAATTTTGTGAATGGATTCAGGAGATGGTGATACGTGAACCGGGATTTATGGGTAGCATCATTTGGTCGGATGAAGCCCAATTCAAACTTAATGGAACTGTCAATAGGCACAATTGTGTTTACTGAGGTGAAGAAAATTCTCATATTACAATTGAAAAAGCTGTAAATTTGCCTGGTGTAAATGTGTGGTGCGGTTTGTCTTCAAGGGGACTCATTGGACCTTTTCGATTTGAAGTCACTGTAACTGGTATTAATTACCTAACAATGCTTGCTGATTGCATATTTCCTACCATTCGTGCATTATACGGTAATGATGATTTTTATTTTCAACAAGATGGTGCTCCGCCGCACTATCACAGGGACGTACGAGCTTACCTGGATCAAAATTTGTCGGGCCGGTGGATAGGACGCAGGGGGCCAATCGAGTTTCCAGCACGCTCTCCAGACCTTACACCACTGAATTTCTTCTTGTGGGGCACAGTAAAAGATGAGGTGTACAAACGTAAACCACGTAACCTAGACATTCTTTGGAATGAGATTCAAGCAGTGTGTAGAGAAATCTCATTGGACGTTTTGATACGATGTACAGAATCAGTGGTGATTCGTACTCAGAATTGTATTGATGCTGCAGGTCACCAATTTGAACAGTATTAACATTTGTTATTTATGTTTCATTTACATTGGACTTTCAGCTTTCTATTTTCCTGAAATTTAACTTTGTAGAACGGTAAATAAATTTTCTATGGAAGTTCAAAGTGTGTATACATTTTTTTGAAGCACCCTGTATATATATATATATATATATATATATATATATATATATATATATATATATATATATATATATATATATATATATATATATATATATATATATATATATATATATATATATAATGTCTTCCTTAGTTGTAAATCAAACCCGCGATTAAAGTGGCGTTATACCATTTTGGTAGGGTAACTGATCGAGAATATTATTGTTGAAAATTGTCAGGATCAACAAGAAACCCAGGCCTATTAAATTGAGGCGATAATTTTATTACAACGCCCGGAGTTGTAGTACCCAAACGATGAAACTCCAAGAGGAGGAACGCACACACCTTTTGTTCCTTTCCTACGAGGCGGCGGTCTGTTTCTTTACCGAAAATTTATGTAATAAAGCGGCCCCGACGCCGGCGGCGGCGTCGGGGCAAGTGTTTTGGGTCAGTTAGGCATTATTGACAATGCAAATAGGGCATTGTTCAATTAGGGAGCTCGCACAATGACCAGGACCGTAACAAACGTTTTCGGACAAATTTAATTATTCATTTCCGCGGGCCTTTGCTATTTGTTTTTGGGCGGCGCGCGCGTGTGTGTGTGCATTTTGGTTATTGTTTCCTCCCGGAGGTGTACAGGTCATTCGAATTTTAATGCGCGGTTACTGGAGAGGGAGAAGTTTGAAAAATTTTATTTAGTGAAATTTTTTAAAATCTCAAAAAAAGCAGTCTAGAAAAGCAACTTTTGACCCAATTTTCCACTTAAAAATCTCGAGCAGAAAGAGGTGCCACCTGACAGGCTCCTTTGATGATTTTATTTAATATGTAGGTTAATACTTATATTTATATAATTTTTCAATTATATTTTCTTTACAATGATCTCCTGCATTTTTTATAAATTTCATTTCGTTTTAATTATTAGCATGTTACAAACATAGAAAATGTATACAATTAGGCATGAAAAATAACATATAATAATACTTTTGCAACCTAATATACACGTAAAACATAAAACATCACTGAAACTTATCACCGAAAGCGGGGAGTCGAAGAGGTCTAGATATACTTAGTGATATCTTGAAAAATGGTAAACTCGCCCCAAGCTGGAAAATGAAAAATGAAACTGACATGGTAAAGTGACGCTTCCCGCACACCAGATCGGTGTGTACTGAAGTATTTTACAGACGGGAGTAGAAAAAGTATATTATTAGCGCTTGACAGTGTAAAAATTTGAAGCTCCAAAAATTTTGATATTTAAGGGTTGTGATTATTCTAATTGCCCCAAGTTGTAGGTCAAAGTCTCTGCACCGGGGCCCCAGTTAATCAGACCATAAGGCAAGTGGGAGCCAGTTAGAGAATGATATGCTGTCAATAATGTGTTACAATCTTCGGTGCCCTTTAGGCTGCGTATTAGAAAAATGTTTGAGACTTTTTTAGCCACTTCGTCTGTGTGCTGGAGCCAATTTAGTTTATATTTAATTTATTTTGAATATATCTTAATCAACATTTTTAGTTACTGTTAAAAAAATTTCTTATTTTTGTGAAATTTCTCATTTAATGTTTTTTGGGTACCTGGAGATCTACTCCAAGCATTTTTTAATATTGAAGGTTTATTAATTAATAATTTTAAAATTTATTATTTGAGTTATTAATTAATATTAGTATTGAATTAATTAAAATATTTTCATTTTTTTAATAAAAATTGTATTAATCATTGGCGATAGAAAAAAATGAGACAATAATAAAACAGTTTTTCTGAAAAACGCCGATTAGGTTGAATTTAGTTAATCATTGGAGTCTCATGTTTAACAAGGACATACATAAATAAGTAAATAGAAATCAAAATTATCCGAGACGGCCCCCCACGTCCCCCCATAATGCGGCCTCGTAAATGCGACGGACAGCAGCACACTTTTACTGCCCGGTATCATGAATATTTATTTTTTTTCATGCCACGACACCCCCGCCGCCCCCCGGGAAACGACAAAATCAATGGTTCCGACGGCCCGGGGGAGCGGGGCGCGAGAGAAAAAACCCCCGGTTGCGGCTAAATAATTAAAAAAAGTGTAATTAATAATAAAGTAAATGGCCGTAAATGGTTATCGCTTTTACATATCAGCGTCGATAATTTTATATAAATATAGAACGCGAAAACTATAGCGTCGGAGGGCGTACAAAAATAATCGATATCCCGCGTCGCCACGGGGAGTCCCCCCTCTCGACCCCCGTCCAACCGTCGATGCGAAAACTTTCCCAGCGCCGAGCTATCTCTCACAAGGATTAAATATGAAAATTAGCCGCTTTTAAATATCGTAATAAATCAAACATCAATAGTTCTACGACCCTTTCGTTGCAAATATCATTCGGAGGCCCACACCCGGTATTCAAATTGATACCTTGAGCAAACACATTATGCAGATTCCGGCGGCAATTTTTTTCCGATCGCCCCGTATGCAAATATTGCACGTCGGCACAATGACGTCGATGATATATATTAAAGTTTTAATGTGTCTTCTTTGAGGTCGTCGGAATGGGATTTTTGGTTAAGGATCAAGGAGCAATCGGAAGTGCCCTTCAAAGGGATGCGATATTCGAGATGGTATACCCCGAAAGGGTAGGACGCAGGGGGGACAGGTATAGACGTTGTCGCCGGTAGGAAGTGACCCCGTTTTTGTGATTTGCATGTCTGGGACCTCATCTTTTAGAAATTCTTATGCGGTGCGATTGTCGACAGCAGATGTTCCAGGCCAGATTTTTTTATTAACCTAAAAATCGCGTTTAATTTTTTTGCAAGTGCACTTTTCGATATACTACCAAATTTGGGAGTTATAGACTTTGATGAGAATATTTTGGATTAATTGTAGAGTGTTTCTCTCTTTCTCCACCCATATGTAACAAACTTCCTTGTTGTTATGGCGTCCACTATCTCTATTTTTTCTTAAATTCTTCTTGCAGTTCTATAATTTGACCGAGGATCTTATTTCTCTCCAGTGTCCTTCAAGCTCCTTCAACATGGCACCCATGTATTTGTACACTCTCAGTCTTTCGACTTCCTCATCGCGAACATACAGCATACAATCGCCAAAATAAAGAAGAGTTTATATTTCGAAAGTTTAATTACAATTAGAAGCATTTATTTGCTATACTTGTTAACGGTTGACTTACAATTGACTGTTTCACTTCAGTGCAGCAGAGACCTTTTTTTAAATTTTATTTTGTTGGCGACGGACAGGCTACCAATTGTGAATGATGGGATGGTTATGCAGAAAATTCTGCAAAGAAGAAGAAAACGTTTTTGTCCTCACTGAGGAAAAGATTATTTCGCCATTTCGCAAAAACCGTTATTTTTTCGCCATTTGTTGTAGTCAAAACAGCTAACGACACATTAAAAGAACACTTTTCAGTTTGGGCACTTTTAAATTAGAATCTTACTCGTCTTTTGAAGATAAAAAGATAAAAGAAACCATAAACTAATTTGACGGAAGTAAAAACATATCTTGAACTGAGTTAAAACTTTAAATTAAATTAAATTAAAAATTAAAAATTTTATTTACGCATTTACAATATTATTACAATATACAATAGTATAACCTAATAAAAATAGTAACACCAACACTTACAGTTGCTAAACTACCGAGAGAGTCAGAAAATAAATCAATATGCTCGTTATTTGGGAGTAAAATATTTGTCAGCTTGCACATTCGATTCATAGGCGAGTTAATGCCATAGTTGGTCCTATGCAAATCAATATTAAAAAGGTTCTTATTTCTTGCATTAATAGGAGAAATATGAAAACCAACAGATGCCAGAAGATCTGGCGAATCCATCAAATTATTGAGGACTTTGTATAATGTAGCGATGTCAAAAAATATGCGCCTACTCTCCAAAGATGTCAGATTCAAAAGCTTCATAATCTCCTCGTAGTTTATCCCTCTAAGGAACTTACGCCGCACACGCTCTATTCTTCCCTTGTGAACTGCATAGTGTGGTTGCCAGACACAGCTAGCATACTCTAAAATTGAACGCACAAGCGCACAGTACAGCTCCCTACACGTAAATATGTTCTCAAAACCCTCCAAAGTCCCAAAAACAAACCCAAGCAATGGAAAAGCTCTGTTAGTTATAAAATCAATGTGATATGTAAATGTGAGCTCCGAATCGAGCCAAACTCCAAGATCTTAAAAAGCTTTAGCAAAGCAAAAGCGAAAAATATTTTTTAGGTCATTAATGAAGACACTAAAAAGAAATTTGGAGAGATTTCCCCCTTGTGGTGCACCCGACGCCACAACAGTCTCTAACGAAATGTAATTTTTAACTTTAACTGATTGCTTCCGGTTAGTTTAGTTAGTTAGATTCCCATCCATGAGAGCTTCCTTACCAGAATGCCATGGTCAACCATGTCGAAGGCCTTGGAGAAGTCAGTATATATAGCATCTACTTGATACCCATTCAAGACCCCCAACAGCGAACGCCCATAGCTCAGGAGGTTCGAGGTTGACCTTCCCTTGACAAAAACACAATAGTCCTCTAAAGAATTTGTGCATTTGAAAGAAAATTGCCATACTTATTTGGGATTTGTATGTTTTCGGAAATTAAATCTTTTTTTGTCCATTCATATTAGTTTATGGTTTGGTTATTGGTGTGGAGGAAGACCAAGTTGTTTCATTTATCTTGAATAGGACTAAGGTTTATTTTTCCATATTTGACGTTAAATTTCGACAACAGGAACGTTTCGAGCCGCAAAGACGCGCGCTAATCGTCATCGACCTACGAGAAAAATAAAAGCAACCCTTCCGAGTTCAGATAATAAATTCCTTTATGTAAACATCGACCCGTCTCTGTGCCCTCTTTTATTTGGACGCTAAAAGCCGCGTTAACGCTTCCCTTTAAGATCCGAAAAGAACCCGACGCTACTACGTTTCGCATATTTTTACACCGTCCCGCTTCGCGGTCAACCACGGGTCGTTATACACGCGCATTCGATTAATTAAAAAAAAATGAGGGGTGAAGGCGACAAATTTATTTTATCTCCGATATATCGGGGAGGGATCGGGAAATAAAAAAAAAAAAACACACGCTGGCAGCGTTTACAAAATTAATACGGCCAATAAAGAGTGTGTACATACACGCGTCAGGGGGCGGCGGCGGCGACCGCTCCCGATACACGGAAAAGTCACCGGTTGACCGCCCGAAACAAAACACGGCGGGCCGATATTTTTTCGTTTATCAAAACGGCACACGCACGCCGATCCCCATCGATATGTCCCTGCGAAAAAGTACCCCCCCGGGGGGGCGGGGGCGTTTTTTAACGCGGCGCTGTTGTCCGATTTCCGCCTGTGAAATTCGAGCCGCTACTAAACAGATAGAGGCACTGCCTATACCGATAATACAGGAACTTACTTATAATGCAACTATGAAAAAAAAAAAAAACGAGTTAAGTGTGTGGCAATCGCTGTTTAGAAAGAAAATGGCGCCAAGTGCAGGTTAGTGGGTAAAATGTAGAGGCGCGGAAAAGCGTTACCTTCTCTAAAAAATAGTAGAATTAGGATCTTAAACTTTATTAACGTATTTCTTTGACTAGGTTTAAACTATAAACTACGCCACATGAAGTTGCCAGCTGTAGCTGCCAGGTAGTATAAAATGGAACTGTCGTAAAACTTTTATCTACCTCTGATAAATTGTTGTAGTTGAAAAATGTTGAAAATCATGCCACGGGGTTTGTTGTAAAGCGTTACAACATGGCCCGAGTTATGATATAGATGCCTAGTTATTTTTTTCCTTTCTTCTAGAACAACACAAAGCCAAGAAGTGTACGAGTCAAGGGCAGCTGAAGTTTTAGAAATAAAATGCAGTATTCGGAAAGCTAGTCATACTTTAGGGTTATGTCACGTCTCTCTTTATAGGTACGCGAAGAAAAAGAAGAAGAATGAAAGTTTACAAGTTGGTGCGGAAGTACTTTCCACAGAAGTAAGGAAACTAGCTTACCAATGCAATATATGTGATACAAGAGACGCTATTTCTTTCATTTGTATTACTTGTTGCTCAGATGAAGATTAAACTTAATTATAATGAATGAATTGATTCTTAAGTAAGGTCAATACTTTATTAGATAGATATAAATGAGTTAAATTGTTACTGTTAATTACGGTGATAAGAAGTGTATTTGAGTTGATTTGTGATAAGAATTATATAATAGCAATTTTAGGAAGATGTCAATTTTGTTAAAAGTAAACAAAAAATAAATTATTAGAGATATTAGTGTCTTTTTTTTTCTCGTTACTACTAGCCCGGTAGACGCTACAACTTGCCACAAGCACGAGGAGGGGCCATTTTAACCAGTCGACAGGACAAAGAACAAATTGAAAACAAGAGAGTATGAAAACCTGAAAACAGTGCTCACTCCAAATGACTAAAGAAATCGAGGAATGAATGATAGTTAGTGATGGCGATGGTTGAAGCCAAGAAACTTTTTGTTAGTATCAAGTTCGTAGCAAAATTTGTTTTAACGATGTTTTAATTCTAGGAAATTATAAGGTTATCGGTAAAACTCCTAAACATGAGTGTGAAACCAATCCGGAAAGCTAAGATTCAAACCGTCATGTTTATTAAGTTTTTCAAAAGCGTTATTTAGAATTGGTATATTTTTTCATTCCGTATGCAAAGTATTTGAAAGAATCCAACTAAATAATGCCTCCAAAAGCCTAAATATATAGCCCAATACGGTCAACTAAGGTCGCAGAACAGATTCCGAAACAAATACCAGCACTAGCTCGTTCTTATTTAAACTTCTGTTGGAAAAAATTACATCTTGATAGGCCGGATACAGATCGGCAGAATAATAAATCTATCAGCATCTATCTATCAAGTAAAGTGACAACAGAGAGAAACACACACGTCATGCACATGATGGATCAATGTGGTATTCAAGATATATAAAAAAATAAAGAGATGGAGATAAAATTTTTAAAAGAAACTTCCTCAGACTAATGTTAACAAATCCTCAGAAGATTTGTAAATAGTAGATGGAGAGATAGTTGGCAGTCCACGATGCAGGAAGCGATACAAAAGCAAACTCATAATGAACACATCATTAAGTCTTAAACAAGTACAAGAACAATAAGACGAAGGGAGCGAACCATTCAAAACCGCTTTCTTCAAAATATTTCAATTTCAATTTCAATTTTCCAGTTAGCACCAAATAGTTTCAATTTCATCAGCGTCGATTTTCCGGGCGAATCGAACGAATCGGCAACGCCGCAATTACTACAATTCCATAATTAATTTTACAAAAGTTCCCCCCCGGTTTTTTCTCCCCGTCATTGGCCTTACCGCGTTTTATATAGATGACCGTTAGATTATCAACGCACGAGATCTACCCACCACCGGGTAAAAATTGGTCGCAACAACTACAGCAACTGACGGTGAATTAACACCCGATATTAGCCGCAGATAAGAAAACCTACTTTATATTCCGATCATTAAAGGTGCGTTTTTCGCTTTTAGTATCGGCGACCCAAACGGGTCGATAAATAATTTGGATTGTCTCACAGTTCCTCAAAATACATCAATACTCATGTTAGAGGTACTCATCACCATGTAAATCGGATCTGAGAAAACTTTTGCAACCTGATAATCATAAAATGAGAGGAAAGGGTATTAACGTTGAAAGACACTCTTTTATAACACTGGTCTGCAAATTTTTTTTTTCACTCCTTCTCAATAACAATATTATAAAAGTATAAATTATTATAAGGAAATAAAAAAATGTGGCGGATTGAGTTTTACAGTAAAAAATCCAAAATTATATTAACCAAACTCGATTGAGATTGTAGACCTGAAATATTTTTATTTTCAGCCCTCTCATTAACTGGTGGAACTGGAGGTGGAGTATCTTTATCACGAGGAATTGGTCTCTTTGCAGATAGGACGTTCGGATAAACAATCTTATCCTCGTGTAGATGTCATGCAGAAATAACAATCATCCTCATGATTTTGAGGCTCACTCCAAATCATTGGCATTGAAAACGGCATGGATTTGTGACTTTCTTCAAGCCAACCTCTCAACGGTCTTGAGCAGCTATTGCAGCGTACTTTTGGCAACCAACTTTTATCTCGCTCATCGATAGAAAATCCAAAATATAGCCGTTTTAACCAGATCGGTCGTGACATGTCGCTGGGTTTTTAGTATGTATTCCCCACAAATGTAGCAAAAACAATCTGGGGAATTTTTACAAGTCCGTGGCATTTTGTAACCTAAAATCACATAAAATTAATTTTGAAACAACTTTCAGACTTCTATTTTATATTTATTGACTCCACTTAAAAAAAAATACTCAAACTACACATCAAATACTTAAATCCAATGTAGAGAACATGAACTTTATGCAAAACTTACCAAAATATTTGATATAAAAGGTAAACAATTAAACGACAAGTTTTCACTGAACTGTTGTAGTGTCACAATAAATACTGCGCATGCGTGTATTTACTACCATAAAAATCACCTTCGGCACTTCCCTCCTTTCTCTTACAACTCTCTGAAACTCAAGCTCTATAAAAAAATTAGCCAGATTTTCGTGCGGAAAAAAAAAACAGGGAATATGATTGAAGAGAAAAGGTGTTGATTGCAAAAAGTCAAGCAAAAAAAAGCGAAGAGTCATCAACATAGATAGATATAAATGAGAAGAAGACAAATCGCTTTGGCTATGTGTGAAAAATATTACATTATTATGCCTTAAAATGTTTTAAACTAAACTAAAAACTACTAAAACTAAAATATTATCCAAAAACTACTAACTAACCCGCGGAAAAGTGCAGTTCAATTATGTCTTTGGCTTCGTACTATCTATCGGACCGTTTCTGTCCAACTAAGCAAAAGAAGAACGAAAGAGTATAGACATACATATCACAAGCACCACATAGATCAAACCTGAAGTTGGTTAAACCTGATAGTCAGTCGGTGAACGAGATATTGCATAGTCTGAGGGAAGAACACGGGGTCTCTGCTCAGGCATAAGCAGACGACCTTGTGATAATGACGCAGGGGACGGACGTGAGGAGGATGCTGGGGCTCCTGAACGGGGCATTGGCAAGATTCTCACAATGGTGCCTGGACAGCAAGTTGGCTGTCAATCCTGGCAAGGTGGAGATGGTCATCTTCACTAGGAAAAGGAAGATGGAGTGCAACCTCAACATTTCGATGGATGGGGTGCCTCTTTCTGCAAGCGGAAGTGTCAAGTACTTGGGCGTATGGTTGGACTCTAAGTTGACCTTCCAGGAACATGTAAGATCAAGGACCAGGTCGGCCTTTGGAGCTCTGTGGGCGTGCCGGAGAGCGGTAGGGGGCACTTGGGGCCTGGGACCGAAGATCATGCAGTGGATCTACGGTACCATGGTGGTGCCTATGCTCACGCATGGGGCAATTAATATCCATCACAAATATCACATTTTATTGTTTGTTTGATGAACTCTACTTTAGGCACAAGTTCGATTTGGTACGTCCATTAATTTAGCAAGCATGATTATATTCTTTGGATGACGCGTGATAAACAACAAAATATCAGCCGCGACTAAAACATCTGAAATGAGTAACCCCCTTCGACTGCAAAACTAAGGCTAAAATTATTTTAATTTAATTTATTGATTTATGACAACAAAGCATAACTTACAGGTTGGGCGAAACCGTTTGCAAGATAAGTGCGACAGAGGTTACGAAACGGGTGTCCCCATTATCCCCCTGACCGGGCCCCCATCAGAGGTTAATGCCGTCCCGATATATCACCCGATCTCTCGGCCCTGTTTATTGAACACTTCCCGAAGCAGTTTGTCTCTGCCCCGCCGGGTCCTTGTATCCCGGTTTTTGTCCCACGCCTTCGACTTTCGAGTGCCGCGCGCCCAAACATCCATTGTGGGGTGGATTTATGGGGCAATTTGGTTTTAGTTTATGTTACGGAGTTAGTTACAGGTAATCAAGGACACGAATCGAACGTCGCTGTTGTGCGGGTGTGTATATACACGCGAGATGAGGTGAATTATGGAGGGTTAAAGTTCTCAAGCGAGAGAGAGTGCGTTAACGCGAGACGCATATCTCGGAACAAACCGCGCTCTACCCTATCTTGAAGAAAGTTTGTTATTTTTTGTTTAATTCGAGACATAAGCAAAATTAAGTGAGATTCAGGTAAGAGAGACAAGATCAACAGCAATTCGCAGATCACAACTCAGCAAAATTGATTAAGGTTGCTGATCAGTTTGAAATTTTCGTGCATAGGATAGATATGCCAACATTAAAGTAAAGGTGGGACCACAAATAAATACACAATATAAATAATTCAGATAAAATGAAGTTAAAAAAAAAAACAAAATTTTCGTATCCACCAGTAGGCAGTAAAATTAATATAACTGACTAAGGTAAATTAAAATTAAAACAGGACATCAACAGCAGCTGACCAATTTGGAATTTTCTTCAGTACATGTACGAATATTTAAGGTAAGATTATATTGCGACTAGTCAACCATTATTGAAAAAGTGGGGCCGCAGGTATCTGCAAGAAATTTGGGACATCTGTTGCCCTTATGTTCTTTTGACAAGAATATAAACACTATAGTTATTCTGCTAGATTGTTCAAAGATAATTGATCATTTGAAAATTTTGAAAGGGGGGATTTTTAATTGACAGCTCGAAGGCTAACAGTCGGACGGAGTAACACCGGATAGCTCGCCGCCTCCCCGCGAAATTACCCAAAAAGCAACCCCCCCCCCCTCTGCCCCCTTCGCAGGAACATCAGGCCTTAACGAATCTTAACTACTTTAAACCAATTAAAACTAGACCGTAAAACGAAACAGCAGCGCCGCGTCGGGAGAGAGCAATCGAAAAAATCGGTTGATTTGTGACGGGGGGGGCGTCGTTCACCCCTTTCGCTTCGACGGAGCGTCGAAACTTTATGTCTTTTGATATTTTACGGCGCCTCTTCCCTTCGCCTCGGCGTCATGTTCCCGACGACTGGGAATTAATTCCGAATCGATAAATCGCCGATGAAATTAAAATATGTCTGACGATTTACGACCGATGGAGGAAACCGTTTCCCTACCTACCACCACGGCGTTCATTTTGAATTGGTTCCTTTAATAGTATTTTATACGATTTTAAGTGTTCAATAAACGATAGAATGATTGCTATAGTACGACCAAAAATATAGTGCATTTTTTGCTATGACGTTTTAAGTATTTTTACACTACCTTAACCGCAGACCTTCGGAGGACCGTCCTAAGTATGTCTTCCCTGAGATGGACTGTAAAAGATATTTATAGAAACTTGAAACTTGAGGCTGTTTTCACTGGATATTTCAAAGGGTAAGGGTAAGGGTAAGACTCTATTTATCTTACAGATCATTTTTGTCTTGTGCGCCTGTCGATTAACAACATTCTTCTTTTTGTATTTTTGTGTCTTCTACATAGTTCTTTGATTAGTCTATTAGAGTGTTCATAAAATTGCATGAGACAAAGGCAGATCCGAAACATGTGGTCACTATCATCCAGTAAATGGATAGCCAATTGAAGGAGTATTTTGAGTTTGTCAGTTCTGTCGACCTCGTCACCGGGAATAAATTAGTATTATTAGTCCAAAATGTACCCAAAAGCTAATCATCGTCGAAAAAAATACTCAAGCATTTGCTTATTTAAACTCGTGGCTGAAGGGTTACTTATCAAAATTGTTGGATATAAGAACCATTTAGCAATAACGCTTTGCAATTCCTCTTGAATGCAAAACTCGAATTTTCTAATTAAACGTTATAAAATCGTCATCTTGAGCGACGTTGGACCCCTGAAAAAAATTCCCACAGAACGAGTCGTCACCCCGTGGCCTTGATAATTAAAATTAAAGGCAAATCGACCCCATCGCAGATTCGCGATATGCCCGCTACATCTTTCAGCCCTTATTAGCGATATTAAACTAGTTCTAGGTACCCGGAATCGCCGTATGTTAATTGCGATCGACATATCCGGTTAATTTTTATATTGTAACAAATCTAGGCGCCCTGCGTACCCTTCGGCACTTGATATGCAAATGGTCCCTATAGTTTCTTCCAAAGGGTTTAGTATCTTACGCCGAACCAGCTGCTTGTCTACCGTACTATGCAAATCGATGTTCGGTTTAATTATTATGTATCAGTTGCTGATCGAATTCGGCGATGAGAATTTTCTCCACCGCTTCTCTATCAACGGTCGCGACGCCACGTGAGAAAAAATCGTTTGCCCTTCTACGGAATTACACGTCACGGTGGTTGATTCTACCTATTCTAGCGCGGACTACAGAGCAAGTCCAGCTTTATGTTCGATATTAAGTTAGATGAGGTTTGTTTTAGTCAGTTAGTTAGCAAAAGCCAATGCAATTGAAGATTAAAACTGAGTTAGGGTTGGTTAGTTTTTGAAGATGCCGACTTTCTTCGTTGTAATATACACTCAGTGCAGTTATATATCTAATAAATGTTATCAAACAAAATGGATTTTAAAAAATGTATTTAAATTTGTTTTTCTACTTATTGTATTGTAATAAAAAAATGGCAGCTGAGCAAATATATTTAAAAATAAAAACAATGAACGCCAAGCGTTTTGTGCAAGCGGAAAAAAGATCACGGTTGCGCCTATTAAAAAATCATTTGGATCCCTGCTTTCCCCATTTAGTTGGGTGGATGCGCCGCCGTCGCGGCGTCTTGCGATTCAATTGTTTTAGACGATACGGTTTTGGCTTATACCCACACCGAAACAATTGAAAAATTGTTAATTGTTTCGCCGGTCTCTCGAAGAAATCGGTTTATCTTTTTTTAATGCGCGTTACTAAACATCCTGATTTAATGCCGTTGCCTTTATATTATGATTTTTACGCAATTTCGGAATAATCGTGGGTAACGATTATACGGATTGCCTATTGTGGAAACGTCGAAAGTGTTCCTTTATTTTAGTGAAAAATTTCATCTTTTAACTTTTTTTCCGCTGCCTGACTTTTACCACCACGTCTATTTGTCCATAAATAATACAAAGATCAAGTTTATTGGTGTCGATTTGCAAAGAAACTTTTTATTAATTTCCTAAGGCACCTTCTAAAATTATCAGTGGTACAACTCCCGGGAAATTCGAAAGCCAAAAAGTTTTCACAAGCACTTTGACGAGGTGGCCTAATCATCGCCAACATGACATGCCATATTTTTATTTTTAAGTTTGTTTACCTGTTTTATGGAAAAGTTAAATTTGGCAAGTATTGATAATTGATTTTGAAAGATGTCGAAAGCAAATTTACAAACGTTCAGTAAATAACTTTGAAGCATACGCAGTTACAACTTAAAATAATTCCAGTTATTTTTGAAATTTGGTAAAGTTTGAATGTGTCCGTTATTTTTTTTTTCACGAATCTTCAAAATAATAGGTGATTGTCTTGATCATTCCTCCTTCCAACAAAATCACTAAAGTGGATTCACGGATAAAAAAACATTGTTAATAAAGCAAATCTATACGTACACTCTCTATGACAATGCAACTTATATCTATTTTACTAATACACCTACTGCAACTACTAAATATTCCCTTAGGGTACTATTAACCGATTCGTATATTAACCTAAGGCAAAAAACTATTTACTAAACTTAGTGCTGGTTCTACTAACCTAGAAATACGTACCTGAACAGAAGGGAATCATGTTCCCCCAATACCTTTCCATTTCACTCACTAACCCTTGCACTTTGCGCCAGTTTCTTTCTAAACAGCAATTTCCACACACTCAACTTGTTTTTCGACAATATTTAACCAGACCTAAGCGTATTTTGTGAAAATTCCGCCATTTAAACGTCGCATCCAAATATTTTGGTTGTGGAATACCGCAGGGTCATTCTCAACACTCACTCACTCCTTTACTTCGCGTTGGTTCAGTGCCTTTGTTTATTTATCTTAGCGCTGTTGCTTTTTAATTTTTAAGTATCATCTACTTTCAAATCCTTGAACAATATTATTAACGCACATAGCTACTTAGGCTTTTTCTGACTTTAAGACATCGACTCTAGGATTCAAGATTCGAATTCGATTTAAACTCCAAGGATCTATTGTGACTCTCTACCTAACTATAGAGCTTGAAAACTCAGGCACTATCCATGGGCCTTCACATTTGCATAGCACGGGTGTGGATGTTTCCATTGGCAGAATCTGCATTCAGTGTTTTTTTTTGTTTCAGTCATATTAGAGTTAGATGCCTTAAAAGCTGGGGCTCGTTATTCGACCTACCAATATTCTTAGTGCCTTGCTTTTCTAGCTTCACAGGTCTGCTGCAAATGTGGCATATCTCTCCTTTAAACGTCGCATCCAAATATTTTGGTTGTGGAATACCGCAGGGTCATTCTCAACACTCACTCCTTTACTTCGCGTTGGTTCAGTGCCTTTGTTTATTTATCTTAGCGCTGTTGCTTTTTAATTTTTAAGTATCATCTACTTTCAAATCCTTGAACAATATTATTAACGCACATAGCTACTTTTTTGAGGTAGCAAAAATAAATTTATTGCCTTAGGCTTTTTCTGACTTTAAGACATCGACTCTAGGATTCAAGATTCAAATTCGATTTAAACTCCAAGGATCTATTGTGACTCTCTACCTAACTATAGAGCTTGAAAACTCAGGCACTATCCATGGGCCTTCACATTTGCATAGCACGGGTGTGGATGTTTCCATTGGCAGAATCTGCATTCAGTGTTTTTTTTTGTTTCAGTCATATTAGAGTTAGATGCCTTAAAAGCTGGGGCTCGTTATTCGACCTACCAATATTCTTAGTGCCTTGCTTTTCTAGCTTCACAGGTCTGCTGCAAATGTGGCATATCTCTCCTTTAAACCTCGCATCCAAATATTTTGGTTGTGGAATACCGCAGGGTCATTCTCAACACTCACTCACTCCTTTACTTCGCGTTGGTTCACTACCTTTGTTTATTTATCTTAGCGCTGTTGCTTTTTAATTTTTAAGTATCATCTACTTTCAAATCCTTGAACAATATTATTAACGCACATAGCTACTTTTTTGAGGTAGCAAAAATAAATTTATTGCCTTAGGCTTTTTCTGACTTTAAGACATCGACTCTAGGATTCAAGATTCAAATTCGATTTAAACTCCAAGGATCTATTGTGACTCTCTACCTAACTATAGAGCTTGAAAACTCAGGCACTATCCATGGGCCTTCACATTTGCATAGCACGGGTGTGGATGTTTCCATTGGCAGAATCAGTCATATTAGAGTTAGATGCCTTAAAAGCTGGGGCTCGTTATTCGACCTACCAATATTCTTAGTGCCTTGCTTTTCTAGCTTCACAGGTCTGCTGCGAATGTGGCATATCTCTCCTCCACTGCGATGATGGCTGATTTTCCAAGGATACTTTTAGCCTCGTTACATATTTCTTAATTATTCTTCAACAGTTGGTACTTATGTGAGGCATCAATTTATTAATGATTTATAAATAAACCTCATTATTAAATATTCATTTTACAGTAAATCAATGTTCTATACCCGACATAAGTTTTTCACTCCACCTGTCGCGATCGATGAAACGAAGAAAAAAACCAGCGGCGGCAACCCCGGAAACAGTTTCTATAATTCCGCGTCTTGGGGCCGTTTCCTTTCGAGGGCTATAATCAATAAATACAAGGGGGTCCCACACGTGGTGCGTATCGATATAAACGTAAATGTTTTTTAAATTCCTTTCCGAAACGGAAACGGATGACAATTAAACTGTCTTTTAACTGAAAAACCGTTGAGTCGAAACCCGTCCGTCTCCCCCCGTCCTTCTGCCCGAGTCGCCGCGCGGTACACGGTGAGCCATGCAAAAACTGTCGCCGTATAACCATTTTAATTTCGACAGTTTACTTAGTGACGTCATAAGACAGTAGTAATATGCGCGGGCGTGTAAGTGTAAGTAAAGGTTTTATTATTAGTCGTGAGTAATGTCATTGTTAGGAGTTGCCCGTTCAGGGATACGTCTTATAGATGACGAAAGACTTCGTAATCGTATAGTACAGAACTATAGCCCTGAAATATTAACTGCCAATTTATCACAAATCAAAAGTTCGGCATAAAAAAAATGAATTAAATTCTTGTTTTAGACATGTACAAAGTATTTTAAGATATGCCAGTTTTAAGTTCAATGTTTGTCACATTCAGCGTTATCACAAACGTCTTGTTTTTTTTTTATTTCAGTTATTTACTGAAACACGGAATTTAATGTCAAACGCATAGTTCAAAATTACTTAAATGAAGTGAATGTTTAGACCTTCGATCGACCTCAACGCAGTCCAGATATTAATAAAACACATTTATGAGATCAAAGATCATTAATCCCATATATGTAGGGACAATGAAAATATTTTTGAAAAAGCCCGTTAAATGTCGTTTTTAACCAAAGTAATTGCGAATTCTATCGACAATAAACAACCAAAGTGACCGCTGACAGATCGCCAATAAGTTTGGGTGGGGCCTTTTACGGCAGTGTTTTCTTAAATTGCGTTAAATGAAAAATAAATAGACATCACTCGGATTTCTTTAAAAACCTGATAGGTTCATGAAAGAGAAAAATTACGACCATGTCGCAACTCAGCCAATTATCAAATGTCATAGCCACGTGCTTAGCATGAAATTTTACCAAATAAGGCCACTATATTACTTAAAAGCTATATGATTTACCCCAAATAGATACTAGATATATAGAGAGCGTGTTTATGCCGTTAGTACAGGAACTTTGGAAGCAACTGTGAAAAAAAATGAAAAACTCTAACATTCAACCACCAACATGGCCGCTGACAGATCGTCAATAAGTTTGGAAGGGGCATTTTGGGGCAATATTTTCTCAAAATATGCTTAGATCTCGTTAAATATTCTGGGAAAACAAGTTAAGTTACATAGTATATGGACTAATATCGATCAAATATAAATTAAACGTCTCGTCGAGTCGTCGATGTCATCCGATTATAAGAAGTAAGGCATGTAGGGATGTTCACTTTTTTTTTTTACAATAAATTGCGCTTTTTATTTAATAAGTGAGACAAAGACGTGAACACAATACAAAATGCTGAGAGAATATGCGACTGTGTATGTTTACTAAATGTAAACATAAAACTATAACAATAATATAACTTCAACTACAAATCCAAGAATAACCTTGTTATCACATAAATTTATACTTGATTTTTACAACTCAGTTATTTCGTTTGGGAATAATTAAATGCCTTTTTAAATAAAAGCTAAAAGTTTTGCATGGACCAAGAAACTTTGATTTGGGAACATGATCTAAGGAGTTGAACAAAATTACAGTATTATATGTGAAAGAACATCGAAATTTTGATAACGGCATAGCGAGTGTGATTCGGTGTCTTCTCCGATTCAGGTCATGAATTGATTTCCTAAATACTGATTTGTCATCCAAATATTTAGGAATGATCACGCGTTTCAAACAGTATAGACATTTTGAATACAGCAATCTCAAACTCATATAACACTGTTTGGAGACATACATGATCAAAAACCTCATACTCTCATCAATATATAGATCCAGATTTTTAACAGACTTTACAAGCTGAACAGGTTTACATATAATTTCACCCTGGATTTCATGTTGACTTTCTTTCTCTTGGGAGCGCTACACTTTGATGGATTTAAGCGTAGATTATGCCCCCCCCCCCCCGCAAATCTTATTCATTCAAAACTGAGCTGACACCACTTAGATCCTCCGTATAAATAAAAAATAATAATGTATCTTTTTATCTTTATATCTTCATCCTTTTTTCGCCAGTTGGATACAACTGCAGAAAATTTAACGTTTTTTCATACAAATCCAGTGTACCGACATTCGTGATCAATAATATCGAATGCCTTTGTGAAATCCAGTGCAACCAATGCTGTCATGGACTCAAAATTTCGTCCTTTCCTAAAACCATTGACAGCAACTCGTGTATTTGTTTGTGTACTACTTTTTCCGGAATTTCTGACAAAATAGGTAATAAGCTTATCGGACTCACGTCTCCAAATACGGACCGATCAGCGTTCTTGGGAATTAGTACGACCAATGCCTCTTTCCGCAACTCTGGGAAATATCCGATTTCAAGGCAACATTTCACTAAATGACAAATATATATGGCATACAAAGCTTTACCATCTCCAATGTGATCCAGTCCACCTCCATAGCACCAGATTTTATTTCTGATACGAAATTGTTTAAATTGTTAGTATTATAAAAATGTATGGTTGATGCAAATTTGTTATCACTTTTCTGGAAGCAAGAGACGAAAAAAACGATTCATTTCTTCTGGATTTGGTGGTATCTCTACAGTTATATTATTTTTCTGGATGGTCGTTTCTTTTAGAGCTTAGTGGTGCGTTCGTTTTTATGCGACGTGTAGCTCACAAAAGCTTCAGCTGGCACGCGTGTCCCGCGACGTTTTCGCCAATTTATTCAGCCGGGACTATTTTAGATTGCCAAGAAATATTTAATATTTCCTTTTTTTGATCTTGCATATTAATTAATTAATATTAATGAGTATATATTATTATTATACCACGCACCATCGAATAGATGGCTTTTAACCGAAAGAAAAGGGTTCTCGGTCCGCCCTGTATACCGCGGGCGGTGACGAAACAGGTGGTGGCGGCCGGTCGGGGAGCCCTTGAGCAGTGGCTCGCGTGATCGAAAAGCTAACTTTCGAATAAACGATCGAATAAGCTATTAAGAACCTATCGGGTTGTTTTTCCTCGAATAACTGTTGCGTGCGGTTATTTTATTTTTGGAAACGTCCCCCCTGCCCCCCTCGGGCGCAGCGTTTTTCCGGGTTCGACGGCGCACTTTCGGTAGTTTTGTTTATTTATGTTTATTCAATAAAATAAGCAGAAATTCTTTACGGCTTCCAGTTAAAATTTCTATTATTTAACTTTTTCTCCACAATTTCGAATGATAACTTGTTATAGTTTTGTTCAAATTAATCAAGTGAAAATTAGCTACACATAAATGTCCAACTCGATTAAGCGATTAAATTTTTCTCTATAGTAATTATGGACATTTTATTATCATTGGTACATAAAATATATCCATTTTAACTTTTATTTGCATACCTAATGAGTGAAACGCTTTTTTCTTCCTCATTTTATTATTTTTTAATTTTCAATGCTAACTAAAGCTTTATCTTTTTATGTCTATTACTGTAAATTTCACGTATTATAAATACAATAGATGATCGGACAATGCGGACACAGACGTAATTAAATTATATACAGTGACACAGAATATGTTACCTTCTAGTAACAAATTTTGGTTTAATAATTTTTTTATTAATAAATATCTTTCTTTCTAATATCTCCAAAAATATTAAATCTTAAATCTGTGTCTTAGATTTTTATGCAATTTGGTGCGATCAAATCTTTATCCTATAGTGCTTTGAGAGTATTATACGTAGCAAAAGTATTGTCAAAAAAGTATGGTTTGGTTGTTTGGATTGGGTTTTAATTTCATGCTATTTGTAAAATGGCGGACAAACCCCTGCGAAATTGTCTTACGATAACAATTACATAAAATATAGGTATTTCAATTTCAATTTACACAGCCCACCTTGTAAAGGTAAAGGTATACTAAGTAAAGTAATATACCTAATTGTTCAGACTTCTTTAAATAAAAATGAAAAATAATAAAATTATGACAATAATAGTAATAAAGCTGTAGAAAGATTGAAACGCTACCGCAAAAAAAGAAAAAATATACCACACCAACAATATAACAAAAAAGAAAAAAAAAGTAGAAAAGAGTTTAATTTTTTTAATCATACTATTTAAAAAATATATCAAAAAAATCGAAATAAATGTTGAAGAAAACTTTGTTTTCGGCACAGGCAATCGAACGTACTTTTTTTTTTCGCCTCAGCCCACGGTTTGCTTATAGACCGCGGACATCAAACGCAGAAAAGATTTCCGCCGCCCTGTTATCGGTCAAATTGCGGGTCAGACCTCCGAACGCCGATACAACCCCCGAAGAAGAACAAACAATCTCTCCACCACCGGAGATCCCGCACACACACACACACACATGCGCCGCCCCCTCCACCCGTCCCGGTCCATCATTCTTTCGAGGAGCAAAAAAAAAACAATATATATATATAAAATAGGAAGGGGTATGTAATATTGCGCCCAACACTTCGATTTCGGTAAAAAGAAAATATATCTCTTAGTTCCGAAGTCTGTATTGGTCGGGCGAGAGTCGACCGAACGAACGGCGACAGACTACGACAGCGAGACGGGTGCGAGAGAGAGGTAGCGACGAATTGAAGGCGATAGATGGCGCCTACTACCAATACGGGAGGCGGAGCCGAGCGTGACAGACGAGGACGGAACGATCGGGCGATAGATGCATCGTGCCGGCGCCGAAGGACCACTGTCATTCAGTATTGGGGTTAGACCCGTAGAGGTAACACGTGACTCAAAGAGTTTGTTCCGGTTTCATGAACTCTGTGTGAGTGTGTGCGATTTTTTTTTGAGGAAAGTCGCGGTGATAGACACGACTACGGGAGGACCGAGGGGGATGAAGTGATTTTTGGGGGGGTCTCGGCGTGAGGACACCTGTGTTTTGTTGTTATTGTTGTTGTTCGCGGGAAAAAAAATGGTGACGACGAGGACTGTTGTTGTGGACCGGCTCGTACGATAGGATTGGCGAAACTGGCAGAGCTGGAGGAAAGACTACTTATGCAGCCGACGACTGCAGCCAATCTGCCGCCTCCCGGGGGTGATATGGACCTGCAGACCATGCAGAGTATGGAGTGGCTGTTTAAGAAGGAGAGGATTTACCTTTTGGCGCAGTTCTGGCAGCAGGTAGGTCCGCGGGAATACGATTTATTTACCATTTCTCTCGATGGTTAACTTCAGATATTGACACCTGGGCTATCAATATGAATGGGGAAATGTTTACCATAGGTGACTTCCTAACTCAGACACTGCATTTCTTATTTAAAATATTTCTCTTTTTCTTTAATTTCCTAACTAGAGGTTTTATAATAGCAACTATAAATACCACTAGAAACGTAAAATTAATAAACCTTACCGAAAAATATAATCAAAATAGTGGAAAATCGAAGGGCTAGAAAAATGACGATTAAGATACGACTAATAGTAAATATGTTTACATGTCGATGATCACCGGGTGTAACTTTTATTTAAAAAAACAATTAAGAATACAATAAACAGTATTATAATTTTAGCTTCGTATATAAAATGTCCTAACTTTTAAAAGCAAAGAGACAAACTTAAAAAAGAGAAAAATTACGACGAAAAAAATAATCACGAAACCTATCGACTAATTAATTAAGTGAAAAAACGTGGAAAATGCACGATGAAAACCGAAGAAAATTAGTTTCAAAAGTTCAGTGGGATTAATGCATCGATGAAAATAATTCTTCAAATTCAAACCTTCCCAAGAAACAACGCGGCAACAAATAGCAAAATTTCGCGATGTCGATATTGGCATTTAGCTTCTGTTCTGCCAGATATTATTATCAGTGTCACTTTTCCAACAAACTTCGAACGGAAATAAAAAAAATTGAAAGTATTTTAGTTACTTCGTGCCAATTGTAAATGTATTTTGAGTAAGCTTGTTGAATGCCATTGTGTTGATATTATCTTACTTACGCCAATAAAACCTTTTCTTTCAATTTCGCATATCAAAAAAAGGTTTATATCGGTATTGATTTGGTATTATCGTTAGGAACGGGAGTGACATTTATACATTTATTTTAAGTGACACCAATAACGGTCAGTAAAAATATACAATAAATACCCTGTCCAAAATCTGTTTCCGAATGTTCCTCTCGACTTTTTTTTTAAATTATTAAATATTTTTTATTTCTGGCGTGGGAGGGGGTCGAAACGTAATCAACAACATTAAATTTAACAAGAAGCAAACAAAGCCGACTCCTTTCGAAAGAGCTTTGTTTTCGCGATTACGACCTTTTCTGTGTGTGTGACCTGCCGAGCATTTTCTTCGATTAGTTCTGCCACTCGAATCGCCTTCGTTTCGGTCGTTTTTTTAGTTCGGAAAACTATAAAACGCGACGGCTTCTATTTATAGAAGGCAAAAGAGTTTTAGACGGGAACCTCAGGTCGGTGATTGTATTTCACAACAAACGGAAAGCCGAGCGCGGCGGTCTTATTAAAAACAGCCATATTGATTCGTTTGAAACGAGCAATTATGCCGCCCCGAACTATTGATGTCCGCGCAAATTAACACCGAACAATTTCTGATTTTTTTACACGCAGGAGGATTGACATATCTCAAAAACCACGAAAACACGATTAAGACAAACGTAAAGTCGATAATTGGTAAGCATTGTTTCTATTCAGTTTCAGGCAGACAGATGTTTCTTATAGTATTTAACAAAAAAATGTTTTCTGAGAAGAAAGAAATCCATGTAGCTAATTTATTATTTAATTGGCCCTCATTAAATGTTTGCTAAATATATATTGTTTATTTTTCGATTTCAATTTTAAAAACTCCCTCAAAATGGAGTTCTATTATTATTAGATTTTCCGTATTTCGATATTAGATTATCATGAACGTGTGTTAAATAAGGTCATCAATCAATCAATCAGCAAGACAATAGTGAAAAACAGTTATTTTTTTTATAAAAACCTCGACAAATGCGAAAAGACAGGAGAACAATGAGACTAAAAAGAAAACAAACACAATACACGCTAAGATGCTAGTAAAACTTCTATTGTAAGCAAAACATTAGGAACTTGTTGCTTGCTCTTTTACGATGAAAATGATGTTTTGCATCGTATTTTGTCCAATTTAGGATAATTAAAAACGCAATATTTGTTTAATGTCCAAACTGATATAACTTTTATTAATGTGGCCATAAACGTGAAACGGTCAGCTTGAAAAGCACTCTGTCGCCTTCCAGGCTGCAGTTTCCTCGATTTCCGAAAATTGACAATCGAAAATCGAGGTTTAACTAAACCGGCCCGTTTATTTTAAAACCGCGGTGACTGATATCCAACTGGCAGACGATCGCGACGATTATAAATAGCCGCAACGTAGGTGCGTTTCGAAATATACCGGGTGTTTCCGCGAACCCGCCTCGTCTAGGATTCCAAGGGGGGGAAATTTCTATTAATTAGATCGCCCCCCGCCGCGCCCCTCAACGCCCGGTGATCGAGTGGTCCCGCGCGATCGAGCTAAAGAATTTTCGGTAGTAAATTACGGCGGTCGGGCGGGGGCCGGGGGGGGGCACCCATGTGAACCGCACGGTCGCATGCCTCGGATTCCCCGCGCGGCACCGCGTTTATTTTTGTGTTTTGTCGACGACGAAATAGCCGAGGCACGGGGAGAGAGATAGACGGGGTTAAATGTCGTTAAGTCAGATCAAATGTTTTCTATATATTTGGAGGTCGGTGTCGCAAAAAACGACGAATGGCAGATTTCAGTTGGTGCCAACCATGTTCAATGGGATTAAATATACGGCGGTAAGGTAAGGCCTTAAAACTGTAGGCCCAGATTTTTTGCATAATTAAGTTCAAGTTAAGTGTAAGTTCAAGTTTGTACAACTTGTACAAATGTTTGGAACTAGTTTCTTTTTAAACCAATTTTCAAATAAATCAGCGGTGGTGTCTTCATGGTAATCCGGAGAAGAATCTTTAATGTTTTTCGTAGACAGGGAAAGTCCATTTGGAATCCAACCATCTTTAGAGCCAGCATGCAAAATAGTTATTCTTTTACCTCTTTTTGATGGCGCGTTTGTTTTACACTTATCAATTGAGTCAACCCAACCCTTTTCCGGGGTATCATAAGAGTCGAACCAGGTTTCATCCAAATAAATCATTGGCCTTTGTTGTTCTCTGTAAATCCTAATTTTTTCAAGATATTCCACACGGACCACGATTTTACCTGAATTTAAATTCGGAAACTTTAGGTAATAATCTTGTTGCATTGTATGTTAATGGCCACCCTTGGATAATCCCATTCAAAAGCAATTGGTCACTTTCCTATATCAAGCACTCATAAATAAAATAAACAAAAACTTTACGTATTATAAGATTGAGTACAGTTTGGATGCGTTAAATAAAAATCAAAATCGATCATCGATTTTAAAACACAGCAAAAAAATAATATTATATAAATTATATAAATTATTTAAACTAAAAAAAAAAGTGATAACAATAAATACAAAAAAGAAAAAAATAAACATCAAACTTAGGGAACGTAAAATATTCATTTCATTCTCTTGGAGAATAATACGTTATGTTAAGTAGGAATTTACTTCTTTCATCCTCAAACCGTTGACTATTTCTGACTATTATATTTGGTGGAAGCTTGTTAAATGGTTGAATAGCCTTATAATAACTTGGAGTGCTAGGAGTCTATTGTATAGTCGATATGCGGCGAATATTTAACATTTTTTGTTGTGGAATAGTGATAAATATTACGAGAAATATTAAAATGTTATAAGATTCACACGGGTCTCTTGTTCTGCGCTTGAATTACTGTTCCCACTGTTCCTCTTTGCAGTTTAAAATTTTTCTTAAGTAAGGTAATGACTCTCATAATTGATGTGGCAATTGACGAAAAGACCATATTTAACAGTGGACCATATAGAAGCACCCAACATCTCTCGAACTTATTATTAACGATGGCGAAGACGAACGCCTTACATTGAAATGAAATGTGATTTTTTTTGTACAAGTGATCAACAAGTGATTTTTCACAAGAGCCATTTTGAAAGCATCTGAAAACGCCAGTTCTATAGATGGAGTCAATGTTTGAGTGTTTCCCCCAATAACTTTCGTTACGTTATATATTAAAATAAAAAAACAACAAAAAACAAAATTGTTTCTTAGTATTAAATATTTTCTTAAAGTCGGTGTCATCGCACCGACCGAGCGGCACACGCTTCACATTTAGGAGGTAAGCGGAACACTTATTTGTTTACTACAAACGTAAAATTAGTCTTCGGATCTCGCGACCGATTTATGGGGGCCGCGATAATAAGCGGGGGTATTTTTAAAACTTTGAGGAAATCGGGAAACGCTCCCCATAATTTACGAGGCGTCCCCTTTGGGCGTCCGGATTATACGACGTATAAATCGTGCGGGCTAAGACTTGTCACGCGTCGTGGTCGATGAGAAAAAAAATATTAAACGCCTTTATTTTTACGTTAATTAATCGTCGCGCGGACCCCCGCCCGGCCCCCCTCGATCTGTTGACACGATGCTGGAATTTTCGTGGTTTCGTTAGAGGAATGTTACCGCGTCTCTCTTCCCTCTCTGTGACGTATACATTATTTATTTTATCGTGTGACGACCGACTTGATTTGCGGGCAGCAGGGCGGGGGCAAAAACAATTATTGAGTTTTATTTATAAAAAATTGATTTTAAGGTTTTTAAGAAATTTGCTTAAAATATTTAAACAAAAGTCAAAAGTTTGTTTTTCAAGTTTGACTAAACTTGACACGTTCATTTAGAAGCATTCTTCGATTAAATATGAACAAATATGATTAAATATGAATAAAATTACACAAATCACTAACGTTTTTCTTTTAAGCAAAAAAAAAAAAAATCTTACAAGACCGTGCTATTTTATTTGGTGTTAACTTTTAATTCGGAACAGCTTTTTTTTTTAAATGAGCGTAATTTATTCCTGAGAATTTTTTAAAATATTTCGTGACCTAACCCGTCTGCCGGTGGTACAATTCTAAGTACACCTAAAATGTTAGTCCAGATATATTTCAGTATTCTATATTTTGAACCAGGATATAAAAGTCTGGACGATTAATTTATTTTATAAAAATCTCATCAACCTTTTAAACATGTGTATTATTTGAAATGCCAACGGAATACATTAGTTATTTTATTAAAAGCTTTTGTTGCAATGGCGCAACAGTATTAGTAGTACTTTACGTAACAAGTGCTGAAACATACCCATGTGTTGAATACACTTCCAAGGTTGAAATATTTCAGTCCATTTATCTCCGTTGCTAGGGAAACCAAACCCGTCCCCAAAGTAAATTGAAACAGCCCCGACAGTATTAATAATATATTATGCAACAAGTTTAATATGCGGCACTTTAGTCACAAGTGGAGCGGGTCTTTGATGAACGAACAACCCGGCACGCATGCATTCACTCAGTGACGTACGATGTGACAATCAAAACTGGCCCGCATCAAAGTACCATCGACAGAAAATATCCAGAAAAGCTCGAATCGAGCCGCGCCAGTGTTTAATGAAGCCAACCTATTAAAGTGATATCTTGGGCACGCCTGATAAGTGTATAATTGTTAATTTCAGAGTGGGAAGTGGGAATGTTTTTCTCCAGTCTAATAGAGATCAAGAAATATCACTTTCGGTACCGTTTAAAACAATATTTTAATTCAAATTTGAAATAATCTGTTTTTGTGCCCATTAAGGGACATCGCTTGAGATCAGTGTGACATGCCTCCTGATTTACAATAATTTAATTTGATTTGCTCTACCGTTCAATCTTTTTTTTTTTTGGCTCAATTTTGTATACTCAATATATAAAATAAACGAAATCAAAACGTTGCTTTCGTTATGTAAAATTTAATATTTTAGGTACTATGCAACAGGTTTGATAAACGACACTTTAATCACGAGTTTTATTCGACACGAGCGGAGTGAAAAAGTGACCGAAGAACAACCCGCAGAATAGACTGAATATTTTCCATTATTATTTTAGTGAAGTTGAGAAATTGCGTTTGATACTCGCATCTGATGTTACCGCTTCGAGATATGTATTTTTTACAATTTAATATTAATCTATTTGCTTCCTGTATAATGACAATTAATTAAAAAAAAATTAAATAAATAAATAAAAATAAATAAACTCTCATTTGCCGAAAACATCCTCCGCGAAGAAAACGGAAAACTGACGTTTCCACCTTTGCGAGAAAAAACCCATCGATATATCTACGACGAGGGAGAGGGGCGATAAATAAATAACTATAGGCGGCTGAGGCGTGGGCATCGACAGTAATTTGCATCAAAATCCGATATCGTGTGCTACAGAATACCGAAACCCATAAATTATCTTCTCCTCCTAAAGGTTACAAGAAAACAGATATCCTCCGAAGGTGGTTACTAAATAATAACGGCGTCGACTTTATCGACGGAAAAATTTCGCGAACGCGATCGAGGAAAGCCTCGCGTGCGATACGGGTGGACGGAGAAGTGTTAGTTCCAGGGTTTGCCGCAGATGGGGCGCCACCACGCAGAGGGAGAAACGGTCCTGTCCGTTCTGATACGGGTGATTTTTCTTGCTCGTGGCCCCGACAAAGTGACAGCGGGTCAAGTTTAGCGACGAGGAGATTCTGTTGTCATTTTTTTCATCCCCGAAAATCTTGAATTTGATTGAGAGTTGAATTAAGAAACTGTCTAGGGCGTCGATTATTTAAATTAATATCATTATTCAAATATTTTCTATTGTTTCCTTACATATTATATCCCCATAATTTCTCGTTAATATTTCCCCGTAATTCCTCAAATATATTCAATATATTCTCATATTTTCTTATGTTTCCTTACCTAATATATATATATTCTCGCCAATCGGCTTTAATCTTGGTTGAAACCACTAAAATATTTCCCCAAATATTTTTCCACATTTTCTCATATATCCTCGTGTACCCACAGTATTTCCCCATAATTCCTCGTATCTTTTTTGCCTCAATATTTCCCCATATTTCGCAAATAATCGGAGTTCGTGAAAAAACCATTGGACAAATAATTGATCATTTTGTGTATTTAATATCACCTGCAACACTTACATCCTACAAGAATATTATATTATATCAAGACAGTGTTATTTTCCGCCATTTTCCAATTTCGCTTTTCGTCAAACTTCGCCGGCTTCAATACGAGTCTCGAAAAAAGCATTCTTACTCAAAAGGCAAGTTTTATAAACTTTAATCGTGAGTTTATTTAGGTACGAGCGTGTTTGATTGAAGTGTTTCTCAGGAAGTTTATAAACATGCCGTATACTTTGTATTCTTTTGGGTATATTTAAAAAAAATCAGCACATTAATGACGTGTAATCGCTCTCAACCCGTGACTAAAGGACCGGAAACGCTTGGAAGTTTTGACGTGACATTTTGCGTTTGCGCGACATTGGTTTTATTTGCTTTATCTGGTCATCATCAACGTGACTTTTTTAAAAAGTCCGTACTATGCTCTTCGAGATTAAGTAAAGTAAAATCAACGCGTCAACTACGTATTTCGGACGTCGTTTGCTCGTCAAATCGACGTCTTTTCCAATTTTCCCGGCTTATTTTGCACCCGCACCAAAACAAAAAGCCGAGCGGCAAATCCCACCGAAATTTGAGACGTCTAGACAAAATCTCCCCACCCCGTATGACTTTCGCGCCTCCGCCCCCCGTCCCAACATAAAAATCTTTCATAACGCCCGGTTCGAAAAGTCGGATTTAATATCGCCGGACACTTCGCCTCCCCCGCCCACCCCGTTTTTTTTTCCGTCAGCGCGAAATCTCCCTCGGAAATCTCAACGCTGCATTTCGATATATACACGCCAGGGGTCGCGGGCGGCGAGCGGCGAAGGGAGAAATTTATATTTCTCCCAGATAAAGCCTTTTTCGGGGCGGCGGCGTATATATATTCGCGTTCGCAACGTATTAGTAATTTTTACCCCCTTCCAGCGTCGGGCTACCCCTTTTTTAAGGGTCCGAACTGTGGATTTATTGACCCCCGGGCTGCCGGGACTATATAGCACGGAGATACGGCCATTGAATATATCAGATTTTTATATGAATTCGTTATGGACTTTTCGGGGGGGAGAACGCGCGACTTTCGCGTTTTTTTTTCTCTCCCTCCTGCGCGAAAAATTAATTGCTGCGGAGACGTCAACTTTTATTGGGCCGTTTTTTCGCGACCGCTTTCTGCGGCGGATGAATTTTAAATTTTCCTGTCGAGCGATAATAAACGCGCCCCCGTGATCCTGCGGATTACCGGGGGTGGGGGTATTGGTTTTTTTTTTGTTTTCGGGCGCCCGGGAGAGGGACGACGTCCCACGTTCCGTATATTATACGAAATTTACGAGAATTACCGCGCGCCCCTGGAAGGTAGGGAGGAGGGGGCGAGGATTAAAACGGCCCTCGCTTAAAATATTCAATTCGGTACTCTTTCGTCCCCTACCGTTACCGTGTCAATGATTCCTGGTCGAATATGGGGATGTTGTTCATACTCCTCGGTATGAAGAGGGCTACTCCAAAGACTCCTCTGAACTCCAATCGAGTATGATGTTGGACGGCTGTTGTTTGAACATTGATGCTTGAAGCAGTTCTGGAAACAATCCGGGAGTGCTGATCCGAGAACTGTATTCTAATTCATCTAGCAACCGGGTGCGCACCACTAAGAGGTAGCAGTACTAGTAGGAGTAGTACTAGGAGCTTAATTCGTTGACTCCGGAGGACTATCGAAACTCACTATGTACTCTTCGGTCTTCTAGGAGAGGGAGCGCCGGTTTGCAGGTATCGGAAGGTCTGAATGCAGCGCTTGGTCCGTTCCGACAGGGACACACCGCGCCCAGGAAAATGACAACATTTGTTTGTAGGAACTACGGTTACTGTTACTCTTACTGTTACTTGTCACTTAGATTCTGGCATTCGTCGGCAGTTCTAAGACGCAAAGTGTCGATAATTGAGGCTAGGCAAAGCAAAACAGATCACATTGTAGCTTCCTTTCGGATTAGAACCGGTTTAAGTCAACCTTAAAATGGTTTTGGAATCCGTTTCGCAGTCCTTAAGGCCAATCTGCAAAGACATTTGACACATTACTACTAACGCTTTCTGCTATCATGACTGCGATTCTAGACTTCTTCTCGTTTTCTTCCCCTAACGGAGGTTGGATATTATAGCTATGCTAATCTTATTAACAGCTGCTCTGAATAGATGGTTTGATGTCATTCTAAACCATTCAATTAAGTTTTTGACTCCTTCTCGAATTTTAAAATGTTTACGATCGGCCAAAACGGTGTTTAAGATGTTCCGCTGAGGCGCCCAGACGAAAAGGACGTCACACGGAAGAAGTTAATAACGTCATCGAATCACTTAACGCCAAAAAGGAGGACGAAACGTCGTCGGACGAAAAACGAAGGCCGTTCGATATCGGGTTTCCGATTTTTCCCACGAACGGCGGCCGGTAAAAAGCCGGTAAAATTCCCCGCGCGCGGTTTTGCAGGAGAAAAAGTCTGTTTTCGGGGAGGGGAGGGGCCCCCGCGGAATTCGCGGCCCGCGATCGGGGAACCGGCGGACGCGTGAGAAGGAAGCTGTCCCGCTGTTCCGAACCGCCGATAATAATTGTCCCCGGTTTTTGGGACCGTTTGTAGGCGCGCGACGTTGCCGCGTAGCGCCGGTTTCCCTAGCGTACAGGAAATTGAAGTCGATCCGGCAACGTCGCGCTTCCGTTTTCCGCAATCGCAGGATTCTGAAGCCGTAGATAGCTGTAGAGAAGCTATCGGCATGGAAACGTGTTCAAAACTTTTGAAAAACATGTACATAAAATATTCTTATCGCATTTTTTTCTGCTAAGAGCAAAAAGAGAAAGAAAACTGCTCTCTACTAAAGAATCACAAAAATCTTAGATTTAATAATTTATTTTTCATTGGCTTGCTGTCATATTCTGAAAGTCTTTGGGATCTCTATAAGGAGATTTATTACTTTAGTCAATAGGAGTGTCTTGTAAAAAAAGTATTCGTTATAATTCGGTAGTTGGTAAATAACATAAAATGTTTTTCCAAGAGAAACTGCGTTTACTTTTTTTTTTGGAAATGGATGTAGGTTGGAGGGGTTTGAAAGGTGGTGTTGTCGACAAATGTTGTGTATATCATATACGGATCGCCATATTATTAAACATTATGGTGAACGGTGAACCTCGTGGCTGAAAAAATACTGATTAGTTAGCTAATAGCTAATAGAAGATATCATTATAATTAAAAGAGCTCAGTCAGACAATGTATGCAAATAAAATAATATATTTTTCAGGAGAATGAGACTTGTATATTGTGATGCAATTCATCTGCAGAGCTTTGATTTGATCAGGGCGTTTCCATTCTAAGCCAACCTAATCGCTAAAAAATAACCAGATTCCAAGCAAACTCGTCTGACTAATCGGGCATCGATTACCAGAACGTCGATTATCCGGCAAGCGACCACGATGGGTCAGCGTATTAATAAAAATCGCCGAGATTTCGATCTAACAAGGCGGCGGTCTGAAAAAGTACGCCGCGACAATAGCGAAGAATGAAAATAAAAGCACGCGGTCACCTCGAGGGGACCGGGGGGAAACAAGCGGCGGATCCGAAATGAAAAATATTGGACCGGTCTACCAAAACAAGATTACCCAACACCTCGTGGGTATGCCCGGCCGTATATATATATTTGTTTTGGGTCATTATCTGGGCATGGGGCGCCCGGTGGGTGTTCCCGATGTTAATAATTTTTCACGTCGAATTTCGGGGGACACTCGACCCCCTCCCCCTTCGGAGTTCGAAGGTCCTCGAATTTCGAGATTTTTGTTTATATATTGAAGTAGGCATTCCTAGTTGCGACTTATTTTGGTAATTATTTTAAATTCTGAAATCCATATCTTTCATTTAAGAAAAAGGATTGTCTAAAAGTTAAAAAATCAAAAACAAATCAAAAACTTCTCTAAATACAAAATGAAAAATAAAATGTGTGCTACTTAAATTCTTATTGTATCTAGATCACAGACAATCTCTAAACTGATTCGTAAACTTCTGCATAATTAAAATGAATGTAAATATAATAAAAAAGGGAAATATGTTTTAGTATATCAGAAATAATTTAAAAGAAAAAGATTTTTTGAGGCCTCTTTTACAGAGTCTTCTAAAGGAAGGACTTTCCGATACATGTTTATTAATCAAACTAAAGTTATTTTAAATAATCCGTTTACCTTGCAAATTGAATTATTCTTTTTTGAAACACCCAGTATAACATTAAATATGGTAAATTTAACATATCGAGAAAATGGAAAAGAAAGTAAAAACGAAAGTCGCGAAAAACGGTGCGCGAAATGTGAGTCAGGAAGCACCGCCGCTCCCCCGCCGCGACCTACCCCAATCGGCAGACGCTGCAGGAAAAAATTCCTGCAAAAAACTCACGTCTCGTCGATTTCCCGTCTAACGTACGCGGAGGTATGCAACTTCCCGATAAGTTTCGGGGGGCGCCCGGAAGGGAGAAAAAAACCGACCGATTGACTCGTCTCGAAGGGATGATCCCTCCCCCTTTCCCGTGACGTAATATATATAGGTAAAGAATAAGACGTCACCGGGTTACCGCGCCCTCAGACGCAACAGGAAAATTGGGTCGACCCCCTTTTTTACACTTCCGGGACCTTTTTTCCTTCGCTTTTTTTTCTCTCCCTCCCGTTTCTCCTCTTCCTACTTAAAACCGCGAGTTTCCGAATCGGCGGCGGGACGCGGGGGGGTCGAAACGCGGGACGGAGGCGAGAGAAATACGATAATTTATCAATTCCCTTCGGAAAATTTGATTATAAAATAATTAATCCTGAAACCGCGCTGTCTGAAAGTTTCGGCGAGAATTAAAATATATCGAGGAATTTTCGAACTCCCCATGATGTATCGCTTGGCGTCGTTTGTCCCCCCCTCACTCCCGATTTCAATCCGCGAGACTTTTTCCCGTCAAAGACTTTCAATACGACTCAAACAAGATTGTCATGATTTGGAATAGGATAATATACATTTTTCTGATTTTTCTGTCGTGTGTATTTCATGGTTGTGCCTTAAACGAGCGTTTTTAATTATGATCCTTTCGGACTTTTGAATTACTTGCTCGTATCCCGTCCGTATATTTTTATACGAGCTTTTATATTTAATTTCTGCTGCGTCGACTACCTTTTTAATACGACTTTGGGATCTCCGCACGCCAGAACGCAAACAGACGACCCAGGTGCTTAGTCGACGTATATTTTAATTAGGCTTTTACTCGCCTCATGCAAAAACATAACCTAATCTACATGTTTCAGCGTCTAACCTTTAATAGGTTGTAATTACCGCCTCATTAACACTCACTATGCGACGACCAGGAATGTATGAATTAGTTATGCGATATTTAAATCTCCGCAGCCCAGATTTTCGAGACTGCTGGACTACGCCGTCAGTTCGCTTTCTAGTCAAGAATTTCGCGGGTCTTTCGATCCTCTTACTGACGTAAATAGACTCGGCAACTAATTCCTCATCGAACAGCCGACCTATTTTGCTGGTTTTGATTACTAAACCCCCCTTTTGCGTAGATTGCAATGGTTTCTTGCTGCTTTTGCTAAATTATTGCATAGGCAATCCTTCAATTAACTTTCAGATTGAAATTAATGACACTAAAGTCTGTGAAATGAATGAAAACGAAAAATGATGGTGATAACAAAAAGGAAGCAAGCAACGGGTCAGCCCATTGTAGACGGAAAAACAATTGAACGAGTAAGAATCCTGGCACTCATTGAACAGGCATGAAAAGTCTTCATAAAAATGGAAAAACTATTGACGTCTCCGGACTTTTCACTAACAGTAAGAACAAAAATGGTCCAATGGTATATGTTTCCCGTGTTGCTTTATAGATTGGAAGGCTGCACGCTGAATAGAAAAACTACAAGGAGGTTGGAAGATTTTGAAATGTGGACTTACAGACGCATGCTGAGAGTTTAATGGATGCGTAGAACTACAAACGAGGAATTGTTAGGAATCTCTTGGTTCGAGAATGGTTTGATCTATCGACATTTGAATTATTTAGAGCAGCAGTATCAAAAATGAAGGTAGTCATGATGATCAGCAACCAAAGATATGAGCATGATACTGAACATAAAGAGCAAAATCAAATTCATGATTACCAGCAAATATTGAGCACCATTTACTTGGAAAAAGTGTCCAAATGTAATAAATATTTGGCAAGCTGGAAACAGAATGTTATCTGTAGTGTGTGGTATGAGGAGAAATTCCCAATAGAAACTAATTTCTGAGAGAAAAATAAGAGAATGAATTCTCAAATCAACCACCCTGCATCAGGCTGAATGATTAGCGGATATACCAGCAGATATTCCGATATATTCCATTTTTTTACTGAATCATCAACATAATATAAGGTTGTTCGGAAAGTCATTTCGTTTTTTCCCGTCAGAGGACTTAATTACGTTTTTTCGAAACCAACTTCACACTTAAGCCGCATAACCATCTTGAGAGCTGATATTGCAAGGCTTGTGTGTGAAAAAGTTCTATTAATTCTACGCAGTAGTTTTTGGTTGGTGCCCTTTTAAATATGGAGAGCAATAAGCAGCATTTTCGTCATATTTTACTTTTTTACTTCAGAAAAGGTAAAAATGCTGTCCAAGCGAGAAAAAAATTGACGGATGTGTATGGAGAAGGCGTGTTAACAGTACGCCAGTGCCAGAACTGGTTTGCAAAATTTCGATCCGGCAATTTTGATGTCGAAGATGCACCACGGTCTGGAAGGCCGGTCGAAGCTGACAAAGATGCGATAAAGGCATTAGTTGATGCAAATCGGCGAATAACCACACGAGAGATCGGTGAGAGATTAAATTTGTCGAATTCGACGGTTTATGGCCATTTGAAAGGCATGGGCTTAACCTCGAAGCTCGATGTGTGGGTGCCCCATGTCCTTACGGAGCGAAATTTGTGTCGTCGCGTTGACGTGTGTGATTCGCTCCTCAAATGTCAAGAAAATGATCCATTTTTGAAGCGGATTATTACTGGGGACGAAAAATGGGTTGTATACAACAATGTTAAACGCAAGAGGTCATGGAGCAGAAAAGATGAACCGGCTCAAAGCGTGTCAAAAGCCAACATTCACCAAAAAAAGGTGATGCTCTCCGTTTGGTGGGATGTCAAAGGAATCGTTTTTTTTTTGAGCTTTTGCCGGACAATACAACGATTAATTCAGAAGTCTATTGTCATCAACTGGACAAATTGAATGATTCACTTAAAGAGAAGAGGCCCGAATTAATCAACAGGAAGGGTGTAGTGTTCCACCAGGATAATGCGAGACCTCACGCAAGTTTGGTCACTCGCCAAAAACTTTTACAGCTTGAATGGGACGTACTGCAACATCCACCATATTCTCCAGATCTGGCGCCTTCCGACTACTATTTGTTCCGGTCCCTGCAAAATTTTTTGGATGGCAAAACCTTTACCTCAAATGAAGATGTCAAAAACCACCTGAACCAGTTTTTTGCCAGCAAGGACCAAAACTTTTATGAGAGGGAAATTATGTTACTGCCAGAAAGATGGCAAAAGGTGTTGGACCAGAATGGCCAATATATAATTTAATAAAATATTTATTCATTATACGAAAACTGTCTTTCATGTTCCCCAAAAAAAAACGAAA
Source organism: Cylas formicarius (assembly GCF_029955315.1). Classification (NCBI taxonomy): domain Eukaryota; kingdom Metazoa; phylum Arthropoda; class Insecta; order Coleoptera; family Brentidae; genus Cylas; species Cylas formicarius. Next base: position 23,738,629 of record NW_026844361.1, on the reverse strand, counting down.
TGACTTTCCGAACAACCCAATATATGCATTATATAGGTAATGAAGTAGGTCTGTGTAATGTTTTGTCGGTTGATTTTTAGGAGTGAAATTGGGCCCTTTTCAGTGACCAGTCACGTTTTTGTTGGGGCCTCAAGTTCAGTTTCGCAACAAGCGTGAGACTGCACTTACGTAGGAATGTTAGGGCTTAAACTGCTGAAACAATTGGTGGCAAATCTCCTTTACTTTTTTTTAAACAGAACTGTGAACGCTGGGTTTTTCTATTTTCAATAACTGTATGAACCAATTTTTTAGCAATACAATGCCTGATCACAAACTTCCTCCGACAAGCTGAGGTAACTCCTCCTCCGTGACCAGCCAGGTTGTGAGATTTACAACCCATTGAACTTGTATTGGATATCTGTAGGAGAATTTCTTCTGGATATCTTCACGTTCCACAGTCCGCGGAAGTTTCTTAAAAAAAAAAAACAGATAAGTTGGATAGAAAATTGAGTCGCTGATGCAAGATGATCCTCAGAGAACCTAACAAAGACAGATATCATATACTTCGCAGCATGCTACATTAAAACTTACCTACAGACATAACAACACTATTGAATTTTTATGAATTCCTTTCATTAAATTGTTTTATAATGTCCTAAAAAAACTCTACAAAATATTAATATATAGTCATGGTCAAATCAGAGAGTGACGTGTTTTGGCCAGAATTCCGGTAGAAGGTAACTATATCAAAACTTTTATTCACAAGAATTTGATATATGAGTTTTTTTTCGATTCCTGAAAAGTTGAACAAGAAGAGTTACGACGACGATATTTATATTGAATTGGTGTCACAATTTCTCTATCCCAGAGTATAATTGCATCTCTGTACAGGTTGTTTGCGAGTTTGGCGTGCGGGACCTTCGATAAAGACTCGCCGATTGATAGACTTCAAAGTCACGCGTATGTTTGATTTCCGGTGGATATTGGCGCCCCTTAATCGCTTTTACGACGTTTTCGCGACAACAAAACAAAAATCCTGATCTCGCGCCGTCTATAAACTTTTACAACTCGCGCGCAAACAAAACGCGTTTATCATTTTTCCGCCCGCCTTGCACAAAGATCGGCATTTAGAGAATTTTATCAGCGATAGCAAGTTCGAAGGCGCCTCCGTAGCTACCCCGGTACCTTCAAAACTACTCAGAGTTCAGGGACAGTGCAACCAATATCAAATGCACTGCGTGCTCTCACGTTTTTAGTCCACGTTACCCCAACTATCAGAAATATCATTTTCAGTATTTAAAAAACAAAACAAAAACGATATAGTCTGTCTAGACTTTGGAAAAATGTTTTGGTTAGAGTACCGGAAAGTGAGAGAAGAGAAAAATTCTGCGAAACTTCATTTTGATGGACTATAGAGATTCGTACTTACATGGGCTAGATTTTTGAGTTTGATGGTATAAATCACATGGCTGTATATTATATATTTACTACATAGAAAAAATTACAATTGTCGGTCATTTTGACATTGATATAGTGCCTTCATCTTTTCGATTTTGATTGAGACGAAAACAATATTAAGAGTGAAATGCAGTGGCGTACTCACATTCCCACAAATGACTTACTACGTTCTTTGTTTATATTTTAGCCATAGTTGCCTACGGTCTTGAAGGAATGCCCGCATTGGGCCGTCTTCATTTATTGTGTATTTATTTTACCTGGCATAAAGTATAGTGGAGATGTAATAATTTTTGTTATGTATAAATCTGCCAATGACAATAATTGTTTTATATTTTTATTGCCATTAAATAGTGTTGATTATTCTCTATTCAATGACATGTCATAATGGCTACTTTTTGACTTGTTAAATGCAAATTTAAACAAACGTTAATTTATACAAAACTTAGTATATATACAATGGTGAATATACGCCAAGGAATTCTATATTAAAGCATCTATCGAAACCGTTTTTATCTTTTTAATATTAATTAAAGTTTACGAAATTAATTAACTAGTTTTATTTACGCCACTTACTAGAAACCCCAATTACCAATTACAAAAATTACCATGATTCTACAAAAAAGTATTAATTGTTTGTTTTAAGCAACTGGCAAAATGGTGAGTTTATTTGTCTTAGGCTCTTTCGTGATCTTTGAGCCTGATATTTTTCATCCGGTCTCTACAATGTATTCTTTGCCGCATATGCATGGAATGCTGTAAACTCCAGGCATGTCAAATGGAATTTTGTCTTTGACGGATCAATGATGTTGAGAGATTTTTGGAAAAATATTATTTTAAATTACTTTAAATTTTCTTTCTCTCTCGTAATATGGAAACTAAAATTGCTTGAATGCTAAGAATTATTATTGATTAAATAACACGGAATTAAACTAATTAATTTTACAACATCGCTTTTAATTTAATTATTGGATCCTACCTGACTGCGCCGCCGACTATACAAACCCGATCTTACGGTTAACTGTCACGTCTGAGTCAAAGGTAATCTGGCAGCCGGTACATCCCCCGTCCCTCCCGCGTTCCCTGCTAATAAAAATCCCATGCGTAAATATTATGTCTATCTATAACCTCCGATATATTTTAAGTGGCGTACCAGCTAGGCGGGGTCCGCCTGTGTCGAACGAACATATGTTTCCGATATTTCAAACGACGATGCCACCACCCCACCCGAGGCCCACATGTTTTTCGACTTTATTAAAAGCGATTTTTCGATTTTTTCGTATGAGCCGGCTGCCGAGTGAGACACGATGTGCGCGACAGTCATTAGTTTTTAAGACGCGTTAATTATTATCCGTACGGTTCCCGTTTATCGGCTATATTTGCCTGCTATAAATAGACACTCGTCTCTCGCGTCTTTGTGTCCACGTCCCCCCCACCCGCACGAAAACAAAGAATCGACTCGAAATTATCCGATAAACGCGCAAAGTTTCGTGGAAAATCGACGAGCACGCGTCGAAAAATGTTTGATTTCCGAGCCTCCCCCACGTTTGTTTGATCGTTAACGCCCGGATAAGTCCGTTTTCTTCGATAATTGATCAAGTTCAAACAAAGGGGGCCCCCGCGGGGGATATCCGATCGCGAGAGCTGACTTTAAACCTCTTAAGTCGTGTTTCTACCTTCGCGGCTCCTTTAACACGCTTTTATTCGATCCTACTGACTGCGCCAATCTCGAAAACCCGTAATTGGCGAGAAATTAATCCAAAAATACAGTTTCCGGACGAATTTTGACGTCTTTTAATTAGGTTAATGTTTGAATTTCGAGCCTTCGTTTGTTTGATCGTTTAATTGATCAAGTTTAAACAAAGGGGGAATCGGACGGGCTCCCCGGGTGAGACGCCGGAATCCGGTTGCGGGGGAAATCGTTCAGCCGTTCTTGTAGATCTACGCCATATCAACTGCACCGATCCTTAACCCCCAGTCCCGCGATTGCGTCGATCCTGCCGACTGCGCCCATTTTAGAGACCCAATTTTTGTGTTTTTACGCATGGGTTTCCTCTGCGCTGCAATTCTGACGTCAATTTTTTTCTTTTCCAGGTAAGCAGCACCAGACGTATTATGGTACCCGATTCCTATCGGTAAGTGGTACCCTTAAGTCGCGATCGTTTAGCTTAAGCGTCTCGGTTAATTGCGAGCAGGATTCATTGTTCATCGTCAGGGACGTTTAAATTTTATCTATCCAGTCATTACCGTCGTATCTATGATACCGGAGTTGTAAAAGATTATACGTCGCACGTGTGTCTGACATGTTTTTCCAAAGCGGTTTATGGCTCGTAATGCCCCAACAATCTCGCGAAGCGTTTGATAATTGAAACTTGAGACAGGTGCGTATTTAAGAAAAAAAAATATAGATCCACAAGGACGGTGGAATTAAAAAAAGTTTTTACAAACTTTGATAAGCTTATATCTTGGTAACTATTCGAGGCTTGAGGCTAGCGGGAAAAGTTTTATTACTTACGTTGTAATGGGTGTTTTTTTTCGATGTATAGAACGTATTACTGTTCAAGATGGCGACCGATTTAACAGCTGTCAAGTGATTCATTCTAAGTTTGGTTTGGCAATTCATCATGAATAGACTCACGCCTGAACAACGCTTGTCGAATGGGCCCAAAACGAGATTGCCGTTGTTGCCGATTTTCATAAGCGAATTTTGTTTAGCGATGACGCGCACTTTGAATTGAATGGCTACGTCAACAAACAAAACTGCCGCATTTGGAGCGAAGCTAATCCTCAAGTGTGTGGCGAAACACCGTTACATCCAGAAAAACTGACTGTTCGGTGCGGTTTATGGGCTGGTGGAATCGTTGGTCTGTACTTCTTCAAAAACGATGATGGCCAGAACGTTACGCTCAATGGTGATCGGTATAGAGCTATGATTACTAACTCTTTCATTCCTGAATGGAATAACCATGATGTTCAGGAGATGTGGTTTCAACAAGACGGCGCAACATGTCACACAGCTCGTGCCACAATCGATTTATTGAAAGACACGTTCGGTGACCGCCTAATTTCACGTTTTGGACCTGTGAATTGGCCTCCAAGATCTTGTGATTTAACACCACTAGACTACTTTATGTGGGGCTATGCACAGTTATTGGTCTATGCGGATAAGCCACGAACGCTTGGCCATTTGGAAGGCAACATTCGCCGATATACGGCCACAAATGTTGGAAAAAGTCATCGAAAATTGGACGTCCAGATTGGACTACATTCGCGCCAGCCGTGGCGGTCATATGCCAGAAATCATATTTAAAATGTAACGCCACAAGATTATCTTTCGGATAAATAAAATTCATGTCAATCGAATAATCCATCGTTGTTTTATTGCGACTTAAAGTTCTATACATCGAAAAAAAAACACCCCTTATTACAGTTTTTGTAAATGTGCCAAGTAACTATACGCTTTTCAAAGCTAAGCTTCATTATACTAATTTAACACTGTTTCGCCTATCTGATAAGACAAAGTGGCGGGAGATGATTCAAAGTTTGTTGAAATGAACAGTATCTCAATTTAAACCACTTGATTTCGTTGGAAAACTCTTTATGGTTCCATCATTGAGAAAAAAAAATCATAATTCCGTTAAAAATTGAATTAATATGACTTTTTTCATAAAAAGTATTTGAATAACTTATTCCTAACCGAAAATATCGAAAAAAAGAAATATAAAAATTATACGTATCGTGTAATTTATTTTGCTGCACAAACTAAGGCCTTAAACGTATTCAAAAAATTAGTTCGTTGTTTTAATTTATTCTCAAAGGTAATATTCCGATGGTGCCACTCTGTACGTTTACGGTGCGATACAGTTTCTGTCCACGCGGCGTGAATGTTAATCTTTCGCGCCTTAATCGATGACTCACCACCAATTAAACTATTAAGTCATCGATACTTGCGTATCATCAAAGCCGTCTAAATAAAATGCATAAAACCGTATTATTTGTCCGATCGTGCTTACGAGTACAATCGGCGCGATTCCAACGGACCAGGCATTTAATCTGCACTCTGTAGAGTTCGACATCTCGGTTGCCTTTTATCTTCCCAACTGTACAGTACTGTACATTTTTTACTAAATTTGTACATTTCCAACTCTTAAATTTTTTATCATTTTTATCATTCCCCCAACTGTAATAGCACTTTTTTTTACTTAGTCTGTGAATCTATAACTCTCAGGCACCTTTTATTTCTAAGCCTTTAAATCTATAACTCTGTAATGGTTTTAAAACCGTAATAACTCAGCAACCGTTCGACATAGAGAGCTGAAACGTTTTACCATTTTTACCACATCCACCACAGGCACTTTTTTACTTGTTCTATAAATCTGTAACTCTGTAATGGTTTTAAAACCGCAATAACCCAGAAACTGTTCGACTAGAGAGCTGAAATTTTTACAATTTTGACCATAAACCCTAACTTTTTTTACTTACTTAACTCCATAATAATAATAACTCTATATAAATCTGTAACTCTGTAAGGATTTTAAAACCTCAATAACTCAGCTCCCGTTCGACTTAGCTAATTTTTTTACCATTTTTACCACAGGCACCATCTGTACGGGCACTTTTTTTTACTTATTCTGTAAATCTATAACTCTGTAATGGTCTAAAAACCGCAATAACTCAGCAACCCTTCAACCTGGAGAGCTGAAATTTTTTACCATTTTTACCACATCCACCACCTGTACAGGCACTTTTTTACTTATTCTGTAAATCTGTAACTCTGTAATGGTTTTTAAACCGCAATAACCCAAAAACTGTTCGACTAGACAGCTGAAATTTTTACAATTTTGATCATAAACCCTAACTTTATTGGCACTTTTTCACTTAGTCTGTAAATCGTTAACTCCATAATAATAATAACTCTATATAAATCTGTAACTCTGTAAGGGTTTTAAAACCTCAATATCTCAGCACCCGTTCGACTTAGCTGATTTGTTTACCATTTTTACCACAGCCACCATCTGTACGGGCACTTTTTTTTACTTATTCTGTAAATCTATAACTCTGTAATGGTCTAAAAACCGCAATAACTCAGCAACCCTTCAACCTGAAGAGCTGAAATTTTTTACAATTTTTACCACATCCACCACCTGTACAGGCACTTTTTTACTTATTCTGTAAATCTGTAACTCTGTAATGGTTTTTAAACCGCAATAACCCAAATACTGTTCGACTAGACAGCTGAAATTTTTACAATTTTGATCATAAACCCTAACTTTATTGGCACTTTTTCACTTAGTCTGTAAATCGTTAACTCCATAATAATAATAACTCTATATAAATCTGTAACTCTGTAAGGGTTTTAAAACCTCAATAACTCAGCTCCCGTTCGACTTAGCTAATTTTTTTACCATTTTTACCACAGGCACCATCTGTACGGGCACTTTTTTTTACTTATTCTGTAAATCTATAACTCTGTAATGGTCTAAAAACCGCAATAACTCAGCAACCCTTCAACCTGGAGAGCTGAAATTTTTTACCATTTTTACCACATCCACCACCTGTACAGGCACTTTTTTACTTATTCTGTAAATCTGTAACTCTGTAATGGTTTTTAAACCGCAATAACCCAAAAACTGTTCGACTAGACAGCTGAAATTTTTACAATTTTGATCATAAACCTTTATTGGCACTTTTTCACTTAGTCTGTAAATCGTTAACTCCATAATAATAATAACTCTATATAAATCTGTAACTCTGTAAGGGTTTTAAAACCTCAATAACTCAGCACCCGTTCGACTTAGCTCATTTTTTTACCATTTTTACCACAGGCACCATCTGTACGGGCACTTTTTTTACTTATTCTGTAAATCTATAACTCTGTAATGGTTTAAAAACCGCAATAACTCAGCAACCCTTCAACCTGGAGAGCTGAAATTTTTTACCATTTTTACCACATCCACCACCTGTACAGGCACTTTTTTACTTATTCTGTAAATCTGTAACTCTGTAATGGTTTTTAAACCGCAATAACCCAAATACTGTTCGACTAGACAGCTGAAATTTTTACAATTTTGATCATAAACCCTAACTTTATTGGCACTTTTTCACTTAGTCTGTAAATCGTTAACTCGATAATAATAATAACTCTATATAAATCTGTAACTCTGTAAGGGTTTTAAAACCTCAATAACTCAGCACCCGTTCGACTTAGCTCATTTTTTTACCATTTTTACCACAGGCACCATCTGTACGGGCACTTTTTTTTACTTATTCTGTAAATCTATAACTCTGTAATGGTCTAAAAACCGCAATAACTCAGCAACCCTTCAACCTGGAGAGCTGAAATTTTTTACCATTTTTACCACATCCACCACCTGTACAGGCACTTTTTTACTTATTCTGTAAATCTGTAACTCTGTAATGGTTTTTAAACCGCAATAACCCAAAAACTGTTCGACTAGACAGCTGAAATTTTTACAATTTTGATCATAAACCTTTATTGGCACTTTTTCACTTAGTCTGTAAATCGTTAACTCCATAATAATAATAACTCTATATAAATCTGTAACTCTGTAAGGGTTTTAAAACCTCAATAACTCAGCTCCCGTTCGACTTAGCTAATTTTTTTACCATTTTTACCACAGGCACCATCTGTACGGGCACTTTTTTTTACTTATTCTGTAAATCTATAACTCTGTAATGGTCTAAAAACCGCAATAACTCAGCAACCCTTCAACCTGGAGAGCTGAATTTTTTTACCATTTTTACCACATCCACCACCTGTACAGGCACTTTTTTACTTATTCTGTAAATCTGTAACTCTGTAATGGTTTTTAAACCGCAATAACCCAAAAACTGTTCGACTAGACAGCTGAAATTTTTACAATTTTGATCATAAACCTTTATTGGCACTTTTTCACTTAGTCTGTAAATCGTTAACTCCATAATAATAATAACTCTATATAAATCTGTAACTCTGTAAGGGTTTTAAAACCTCAATAACTCAGCACCCGTTCGACTTAGCTCATTTTTTTACCATTTTTACCACAGGCACCATCTGTACGGGCACTTTTTTTTACTTATTCTGTAAATCTATAACTCTGTAATGGTCTAAAAACCGCAATAACTCAGCAACCCTTCAACCTGGAGAGCTGAAATTTTTTACCATTTTTACCACATCCACCACCTGTACAGGCACTTTTTTACTTATTCTGTAAATCTGTAACTCTGTAATGGTTTTTAAACCGCAATAACCCAAAAACTGTTCGACTAGACAGCTGAAATTTTTACAATTTTGATCATAAACCTTTATTGGCACTTTTTCACTTAGTCTGTAAATCGTTAACTCCATAATAATAATAACTCTATATAAATCTGTAACTCTGTAAGGGTTTTAAAACCTCAATAACTCAGCTCCCGTTCGACTTAGCTAATTTTTTTACCATTTTTACCACAGGCACCATCTGTACGGGCACTTTTTTTACTTATTCTGTAAATCTATAACTCTGTAATGGTCTAAAAACCGCAATAACTCAGCAACCCTTCAACCTGGAGAGCTGAAATTTTTTACCATTTTTACCACATCCACCACCTGTACAGGCACTTTTTTACTTATTCTGTAAATCTGTAACTCTGTAATGGTTTTTAAACCGCAATAACCCAAAAACTGTTCGACTAGACAGTTGAAATTTTTACAATTTTGATCATAAACCTTTATTGGCACTTTTTCACTTAGTCTGTAAATCGTTAACTCCATAATAATAATAACTCTATATAAATCTGTAACTCTGTAAGGGTTTTAAAACCTCAATAACTCAGCTCCCGTTCGACTTAGCTAATTTTTTTACCATTTTTACCACAGGCACCATCTGTACGGGCACTTTTTTTACTTATTCTGTAAATCTATAACTCTGTAATGGTTTAAAAACCGCAATAACGCAGCAACCGTTCGACCTGGAGAGCTGATTTTTACCATTTTCCCATACCCCCATGTATCTGTACAGCCACTTTTTTTGCTTATTCTGTAACTCTAAGGGTTTTAAAATCTCAACTCAGCAGCCGTTACACGTAGAAAGCTATTTTTTTTCTAACGAAGTAGGAACCCATTAGACGTGATGTGAGATTCGACGCAGAGATACAAATTGGCATCTAAATACAACTGAAACATTACTGAAATTATTCGAAATGAAAATTTTGGAAATATTTCAAAAAGAATCGTTTATCCAAAAAGACCCATGACTAATATTTTAGCTAGCCTCAACGATACAACAAATCAAAAATTCCTCAGCCGTATACAGACGGGTCAAAGTTTATGGGGAAACAATGCTCCCTTGCGGAGCTTTTAATGATCATCAAGCGCAACCCCTCCAAGTTGAATCCCGAACGATCCAGCTATTTATTATAATCTCCAGTTTAAAATCTACCATACTTTAGATCTGCACGTCTCAGTAGTCACCAGTGTTGCATTCGGCACCGTGCCATCTGTCGTGTTCTTTGCCACCAGCGTTTTGGTTTGAGGCCCGGTCTAGCCCTCCACCGAATATCCAAGAGTTAAAGACCGAATTTGAAACGTGAAGCCATCTTCTCCATGCGCACTGCAAAATCATAATCATAAACGAAAATTGCTTTGATGAAGACGACATCTCAAATTTGGAATATTATTTGGTTTCAATAAATGCGTGTTGAATCATGATATTTTCTCGCCAAGCATTTACAAATAATATCAAATAGGGTATAACTCTCAGAACGGGAGGATTTGGTTAAATCGACCAAGAACGTGCGAAGGGAGAGAGTAAAGAAAGTGTGGATGAAGTGGAGGAATTACCCCCACTACTAGCGGATAGTTGAAAAGCACTATCCGTTAGATAACCGCCGGTCGGTAAGACCGACCGTCAGACGAAAGAGACGCGAAAGGAAGTCTGTAAGATCGGAACAATAAATCCGCGAGGCGGGGGCGGGGGCGGCTGCGGGGACGACATTGTCGGACCCATCGGTGCATAAGTAAGACCCGAAAAGGGGTAAAACGGGGTAAAACGTTAACATTGTAGAATGTTCACGGGGATGACAAATGAAAATAATTCATGTGGAATTCTTACATTCGCGCGGGACGGCGGGGGGGGGGCAAATGAAATTATGGGGGGGCGAGGGGCGTCCTGAGCAGATTTTGTCGCGGGCTCGCGTGTAATTGGGTTTAAAATTGGTTTAGGGGGGGGCGGGGGTCGTCCCCGTCGACGCCGCCATTGTTTTTGAGCGGTTATCAAAAACGATTAAGTTATGTAGAGGCACCCCAGTGTACCTTTAACTTGAAGTTTAAAGGTGATAAAAGATCATAAGTTTCAGCAGACGCTTCTGCTATACGGGGTGTTTTCCAATATCAATGGAGTGTTTCTTTAGTTCGTTTCGACAAGAGAACGACATATGGTCGTCTTAAATATATTGTGATAATTTATTTATGGTCAGTATTTAAGGGGATGATTTTTGACTAGACATTTAGGGGTCACTTTTTGGTTTGCATTAATATAGGCCGGTTGTATATCTACCATATTTCATTAAACTATCTTGAGTAGTATTACATAGAGTTATTAAAAATGATTGTTATTAAGGAAATTTACGACGCCATTTGTTAAATGTTAAGAAGTTGAGATTTGTTTGTGTACCTTCATTAATTAAATTATGCGAAAGGCTTACGTACGCTTAGATACGTTTACCAATTTAATTATTTTCACTAAACTTAATCAGAATTCAATACTCAAACGCTGAATCAATTAATAGAAAGACCCGCGACGCGTTTCTATCTTTGAACAAAAATGCCGAAGCGGCATCCAAGTCTCCGCGGGTCTGACGAAGAGCGACGACGTGGACCGGCGTCCGTCCTCGTCTAACGCGAAACAGACGCCGCCAATTAAACGAAACAAAAAAAAAATAGAAAGAGAGGGACGCGGGGAGAAAGAGAGAGATGCGAAACAAGACATCGAAACCAAATACTCGTCGCAGAGACGCAGATGCTTCGGGTTTTATGAAGCAATCATTAAAATTTTATGATTTTATTGCAGTGGTACTCTCTGATGGGACGCCAGTCGAAACGGTTTACACAAAAGTGCCTTTTTGACTTTGCCGATTTTCGAACGCGCGCCGCCGCCGTGTTTATCAAAAGGCCCGTTGTGTTATGGGCTCGCTAAAAGGAGCAGTTGTTTGTATTACCACCCGAAAGGTCCGACTTTTCGACCGTGTCTCAACTATTTCGAGATCTATCGAAATGTAATGCCCCATCCAACCTTCGAGGTTCAAACCACGAACGTAATGATCCATTTTTACTATAACTTCGACGGAGCGGGTTTTAGTTCTCAGCATTTACTCTGGTATTCTACATACAGCGAAGGTCGATTCTACCGGGGACACCCACGATACTGTGTGTCCGAAGAAATATTCAATAGCTGACCTGTCCGGGATTTGTTTAGTACTCTGAGAGAGCACAACGATACCACTCGTACTAGTCCGCCAGGCTGTGCCTCAGTGTTGCCTGCGAACACAATATAATGATTGAGTTGTAAATCTCTAATCAGTTGGTTTAGGTTTATCGAGAATAGGTATGGTCTAGCGAAAGTTCCTGATAGAAAGGCAATAAATGTTTTATTGCTGCAATTAATACGCTGAAGACTGCAGGAAGATAAAGCAGATCGCTGATAATATGAATGAAATGAAATGTCCAGCTGTAGCAGTTGTCCTGCACAGTCTGTTTTAGATTTAGAGCTAGAATTTGCAGGTCTTCACTTCACTTCATCTTGAATCTGCAGTCGTGGCGGACTAGTGTTTTTGAAAGCCAACGAAGAGTCACACACAGCACTAATGAAATTCGGCGCTTATCAAAGACACCAGAAGAACGCGACAAGATGAAGCGGTACCGCTTCCTCGTTGCTCAAGTATTTGGAGGCTCGTGGTCGACGAACTATTTCAGCTTCCGCAGAGAAGATAATTAAGGAGTCTTCACGGTGGCAAAAAAAAATATCGTGGGAGTCGCGCTCCACGTTACCCAAGACACACACACACACGCACGCACGCGAGAGCGAGCTGATTACCGGACATGACGTCACCGTCGATTTACTAATCGCATCAATCATAAATTTATGCGGTATAAGTGAATAATTCCGATCCCGTTTATTGGGCCAATTGATTGTTGTTTCGCTGGCTATTGTGTTTTTGTGTCTCTTTCTATTAAATCTAATTGCCGAGCGATGCTTGCACAGGAAACGGTTCCCCCCGTCCCTCCCTCTCTCACGCGGCTCATCTGTAGGGCATTCGGTATTATTGTTCATATCCTCCTGTTGATGTTGCACACGTACGTTTAATTTTTTTTTATTACGTCGTCGATAGATTGAACGCGTCGAGTGGGCGGATTGTTGTTTGAACGAGATTTCTTTCTCTCTTACGGTCACGGGTTTTTGTTAGGTTAATACGTTAAGGAACGGGCCAACGGCCTTGGAGTTGCGAACTTTAGACAGTATGGAAATCAAGCGTACAATCCACGTGGACTCAAATTGCACATGGCGAGAAAAGAAGTTTTGGGAACAGATCTGAAGAGGAAGAAAATTTCGATGTTGACGAATTGAGCTTTTTAAAGTGAAAGTAAATTGATAAAGATTTTCTAATAAATTTTTTAATGGCTATATCGTTACGATTTCGCAAAATATTTAAATTTAACGAAACGTTGATTAAAAGTTGATTAAATTTCAAGGAAGACAGATCGAATCTGTTAAAAATTATTCATAGCTGTACATTTACGTGTAGTATATACCTTTAAAAATCACCCTGTATACGTAATACTAGTTACTGTCATTAATTTAGTAATTCATATATTAGAAAAGAAGTTAATGAGTATAATCTAGTTCCTAATAAATATTAAGATTTTTATATAGCAAAAGGGAGCAAAGGTCGACTTAAATTTTAAAATTGCGATAGTACAGAACCGTCGTCGAAACACCTGAGGCACATTCGTGTCCTGATATTCATTTCTGCATTCCTGCTGCTCTGCTATCAATTTTGCATCCCAAACACAATTTCCAGACACCTTGCCTATAATAATTATTAATATTAGGTGTTAAAACAGTATATTAGTTTGATAAACGTCACTTTAGTCACGAGTTTGTTTAGGCGCGCGCGGATAGAGTATTTGATAAACAAGAGTTTGTACGACCGTCGCTATATCAATATATTTTTGGCAGAACTAACAGAACCCTCAAACTCCTCGCACTTTGAGTCCGTCTGAAAGTGACTAATGGGGTAGTTTAGAGAAAAGTTTGAAGTAACTCAATAAAATGAATTGGTGCTGCAACTTCTTCGGTCATTCGTTTACTAAACATTCGCTCCACTGTGCTCCGGCGCTTATCAAATATGTCGCATAATATGCTATTAACTTTAATTAATATACTTTATTCAGAAAATTACAAAAAAATGTAATAGTGCAGCTCTCAAACCTGTAGGTTTGCTGATTTAAATTTGCATTTCTGTATATATGTAAGAAAGAAGCAAACCTATAAGCAAGTATGCAAGTACAGAAAATTTTCAAAGAATGCTGGTGAGAACGAATGAAATTATGGGAAAAAAATGATACGCTAACCACTAAGTATATACAAATTATCAATAATTACCTAAATAAGTTCATTTTTATTCAAAATGTGACAAATCTGTGTAACTCTCAGACTCGTGACTCAAATTAAGTGCAGTAACATTTTTAATTAAATTTTGGGACCTGAAGTAGGTGTAACATTTTGCTGTTCTTACATTTGATTTTACTTGATGACACAAATGTTCTCTGGGGATAAATACACAGTGATATGAAGGAAGACGTTATAGTGTATTATGCCACCAGTGTGGCAAACGGCATTTGAGTAACGAATTTGTTTGACGCTTAAAGAACGAGTGACTTACAACGCGTTGAATACTATAATTTTTCTACGATCGTTAGTTTTTGGATACATTTTTGCAAATCTACACGAATATATTCACTGACGTCACGATATACTCACGAGACACACTATAAATGTGCGTTTATCGCGACGCTGCCGCACCGTGGCCCGTCCGCGGCGCGCGCCGCCAGTGCCGACCGGACGAAACCGCGGATGCGGCAACGCCGGCGCCGCGACCGCATCAAAACCGAATCGTTGGCTCTCTCTATCGGGCCGGTTCGGCAATAAAATCGGAAATCGCAAGGCGGGGGCACCGACGAAGGAGAAGACGAGAGCAAAAAAAAAACAAGGTGCTCGACGTGTACGGGGCGGGCGTCCGGCCGGGCACGGCCCCCCCCGTTATCCCCACCGCGCGCGATTTTTACGTCGCGCAGCCTCCCGCGATTTTCTATAGCGCGCGCGACGTGAAAAAGTCTGCGATTCCGCACGTATTTCGTCGATCTCGTCGTTATTGGACGCGCGGGCGAGTCCGGGTGGGTCCCGGCCCCCCTCGCGGGGGCGCAGACGATTTTTTTTTGCTATTACCTTTTTTTTTCTTCGAAAACGTCCTACTGAGATCGTTCGGTTAATAATTTCGATGGTGAGGAGTCCAGATGTTTCCAGGATGAACTATACAGGGTGATTCAAGATGGTGAACGTAAAAATTTAATTGTTTAGATAAGCCAGGGAGCTGTATCTATCTAATATAATTTCAGCTACGCCACGTTCGAACTTCAACTTTGATATTTTCCGTCATCAATTTCGGGTTATTTTTGTTTAATACCTCCCTATTCATATCATTGCAGTTTTCGAAAAATTTATGATTTTTCCTCTATTTTGTTCGACACATCTTTAATACATCCATATATGAGTTCGTAGAGAACTATAACTTCACGGATACACAGGAGCATTCAACACGATTTTACAAGCAGAAATGAAATAATGAAAATTTCACGTATACCTAAATATTAAGGATTCTGAATCAAAAATTAAAAAAAATAGAAACTTTCGCAGTGAAGGGAAATCTTTACAAGTTTAGTGAATTTTAGAATGGCAATTTGCAAAATTTATGCTAAATATTTTATTATTTATTCTGCACATTTTTTTTATTATTTTCTAAATTCTTTTTTTGGCTCCTTCGTTATTTAGCGTATTTTGTGATTGTACTAACGTCTTCTCATTCGTTGAGTTGTAAATTATAATACATTTTATTTTCACTCACACCTTCTTATTTGATTTGGCCACATTCTTCGTGAAAAAGAAAACACATTTATCAAAACTTTATTTAAAGAGTTCCCCTTTGACCCGTTACGACCTTTTCGTGGACTTTCACAATATATTAATAATAATCCATTAACAGTATTTTTTTATATTTAGCGCCACTCGTAATAAGAAAAAACAATTTTATTTTAAATAAATTGTCGCCCTCAAAATACCATTTTGCTACAATCCAAATAAAAAAACGATGTTAAAAATACCAAAATATATCGCTCACACATTTTATCCAACTCGTTAAATATTTATATACTATGTTCTATATTTTACCTTTTTTAAGGTACCTTTTTAAAAGCTTTGCAAAAACCCATTCCAAAATGAATATGAAAAACCATATTGGAAAATATTTTTCCAGACTGTTTTCTCAATAACAACTATAAAACAAAGACTTTTCCAATTTTGCATACCAGATCTCGAGGCCGGACGGCAGATATATAAATTAATAAGGGCGGTGCAGTCGAAGCAAACATCCCCCCTCGGTAACCCCTCCCCGCCCCCCCCGCATTCGCCGATTCCCGAGTTCATCCCCGCAGTCGTCGAAAATTTTGTCACTCTTTGATAACTAATTAGTCTTCTAGGGGTTACCGTCCCTTATTTTACGATTTTCAACCCTTTAAAGCTGGCCCTCGCCAGCCCTCGCTCGCTCTGACCGCCCCTCTGCGAAACTTTCCACCCTTATTTTGACGAATATCAACTTCTGACGCGGCCGGCTCGATACCGTGCGTTCGCCGTTTTGCAACTTTAGCAATTAGCGCGTCTCTTGGTTCGATCGGAAGCAAAAAAAAAAAATGAATGAACGTCGAATACTGATAATCCTCGACAATTCGCGAGGAAACTTCCGCACCCGACACCACCACCCCCCGACTCTTGTCCCATTCGACTCTTAATCCCCTGCGGCCCTGACTAAAAGCGGATTACCAGTCGCTGGATGCTGTCCATTAAGACAATTGAATTTCCAGATAATAAAGTTAAACAGTTAATAGTTAAAACCCTATTGAAAATTGGACTATGCACGCCTTTCTATGCCAACGACGACGTCTCTTATGTACGCAAAACAGTCAAGCTTTGCTTTGTTTCCGGTAAGGACCAGTGCGGTACGTACGCCGTGCTTCTCACGGAAGTTACAAAGTGTCGTCCAGCCAAGAGTGAAACGTTTTTGTTGCTACCAACACTAGTGGAACTGTAAAATTGCAGAAATAAAAAAACCGTGTATCAGTTGTGAAACAGCTACTAAGATGCAAAGCAACTCAGGACTAAATAAGTAGCTTCATTGCGTTATCGAACGGAATCCAAGTCATTTTAAGACCATTATCTTAGTTATGGAGGTGCATTGTCACCTCTGGTTAGGGCGCTCTGCTTAAGTAAAATATCTGACTAGATTAGACACGGCTTTACCAGAGTTTTACTCTACATATACGTAACTAGCCAGTAGAAAATTAAACTAAGCAAGAATATTATCATAGCTGTGGGATATCTACTAAGGACCAAAGCAACGCAGGACTGAACAAATAGTTTCCAAGTGGACTCTAAAAAAATGCAGGAGATTCCGACAAAACCTCTTGGCTTCACAGGTCTAGCATTGACCTTTTTACAAAACTCCTCCTGCATCGCTTTTCGCCAGTTTTTGTCAGCAAAAACCGACGCAGGAGGAAACAAGAGAAGTTTTGTAAAAAGTATTACAGTAGCCTGTGCAGGAGCATACAGGATTTGGGTATAAGGACAAGTTTAGACACGTCGACCCGATAGGTTACACCAACGTGACGTAAGGACCAAAGTGTAAACCCATTCGAACTGAGAACGATGCCTCAAATCCCACTCGCGCCGCCCTTGTACGTCGAGTTGCGTTATTCCCTTGGAGCCTTAACAAAATTAGAAAGTCCTCGGGACGCTGGGGGGGGGAGGGTGCGGGCGTGTGGCGCCTCGACCGGAGCAACTCCATCTGTTAATTTTATTAATCCTTTACTATGGAACGTCGAGGCTGTTGGAATTTGGTAGTCTCTATCTGTTCACATTCTTTTCCGTATTGTACTGCAGGGGCCTTTTGTTTTTTGACGTGATTAGAAGCACGGAGGCGAAAATCCCGCGGACGCACGGTATACGTGACTAAGCGTGTCGTTAGTCGCGCACAGTAGCGCTGTATAGAAAAAAAAACACACAGTAAAAGCTTTCAGTTCTTTAATTCAATACTTATCGAACGGACGACGAAAGCGTATTAAGATTTTTTTGAAAGGGCCTCATTGTTGTTATAATCCGGGGCCAATTATGAACAAAATGGTCGCTTATTTAAACACACGAAACTGCCAGTCATCGAAATTCCGAATCGAGAGCGGACAGAGAGAGAGAGAGACGCTAATGTATTGCTGGAGTCGACATGAGTGAATTTCAAGCAAAAATTGTCTATGAAATTAAGTGCGAAAATGCTAACGGTGTCAAAATATGCGCAGTCCAGTTTGACACATTACATGTTGAAGTTTGGTTACTAACTAGAAACCAGAAATAGTCTGCTTCATTTGCAAGGTGGAGCAATTTTATTGAACACTTTTTCATTTCATTTGACTTTTCTCTTTTTTATTCCCTCAAAATTAAATAGACAAAAATTTGGTGATTTACTATGATTTATTGAGGATTAATAATGATTTATTGCAGCTCCGATCTCCAGATTTGTACAGAATTGTCGATGATTGAACGGATTTTATGCGGATTTATAACTTTTTATAATTATTGATTTATAGTATACACAAGCTCTGCAGGGGACGTAATTAAACATTACCAAATGTTTTTATTTCCCGCGACCCCTAACCTCGAAACCGCGCCACACCTCGACGTCGTCGGTCGTCTCCCAATCAAACTTTTTTAATTTCTCTTAATTGGCGCGGCGTTTTTTTTTTTTTTTTTTTTTTTCATTCGCGTCAATCCGAAGGACCACTCGAATTTAATTTGATGAAGAATTACGCCGGTCTCAAAGGCTCAATCCGTCGATATCCGGAAGTATCCTTTTCACAGTTTAATTACCAAAAACTTTTCTGCGAAAGTCGATCCCTCTTAAAAGAACCAATAACTCCAGCGCTAATTAAGACTTAATCAAGTTAAGTGTGCGGGAACCGGGGAAGACGGGGACACTGTCGCTTTACGGTGTTCACGGCGGTGGTGGTGGACAACGGATTTCGAATTCCTCCTCCTCTTCTTCTTCTTCTGGTGTTTACAATTCCTTATGTCCAATGGACCATAGGAGAAACAACGTTCGGTATTCGCGACCTGGGGGAATAATTAAATCCTCTGGCAACACCGCATCCCGTTTATCAATCGTGCGATCTTCGATGCCGCTCGGTATTCCAGGTCGCTTCTATGGTTCAAGGTCTTTTGGTCCCCTCTTGCGGACTATACGTTCTTTTATCTAGCGAATTAGTCGTTTTCTAACGGTGACAGACGTCCAGAACATGTAAGGGATGCCTGTTAATATATTCGGCCATGATTATTGCTGTTGATATTGATTTTGCGAATTTCATATCTGATCTTTAATTTGGTATATTTGATGTAGTTGAAAATTAAGATTAGAAGACGGGAAAGGGCTCAGCTAAACTCGCCTTACACATATCACTAAAATATAATAACTAGTTATTTTTCTTAATAAAAAGGTTGATTTTGAGAATTTTCTTTTCCGTCTTTGGTAAAAGGCTGTCTCGCCGATTTTTAGTTTCATATATTTAGAAAAAATGCTACTGCCTTGGATCTTTTAACCATGAGGTCCTTGACATATTTATCAGAATGACACGCCAAAGTATGACATGACGCAGCAAAGTATTCTAGTTTGAGCTGCTTAGTTGTTAGCATTTTTCCAGATGTTTGTTCATTCGCTCTAGCACTAGTGAGTTTTTCACTCTATTCAACCAGCAGGCTTTCAGTAGACGACGGTACATCCACATTTCAAATGCTTCTGGACGCTGACTCTATGCAATGCCAAGGAGAACAGGAATCACGTAACATGTAACAGTTTTCATTCGCAGTTTCCGTGTTAAATTAGGGTTACAGAGAACTGTTTTTTTGTCGTTGGTGTTACTGGCCGAATACATCAGCTTTTCAACTTGTTCCAGAGGTGCTTCTTCTATATATTCTCGTTGATATTTGTCATGAGGTGGTATTAACAGCTGTCGGAAATCTCTGGCATCCATTTGTCGTGTCGTCCTCTATCAAAAACTTTTTTAAAATCAATATTGCACAGATACACATCACGATTCACGTCTCGATACCTCTGAACAAGCACCTGTATGCCACACAGGGCTTCTCTCGTTACCAGATCTTTAAGAAAGCCTATCTGGGTCGCACTCCCCTGCAGGCAGACTTATTTTGCTTGTCGTACATGCCTCCTAATTTCTGTGTTTTTGTATTACTTTATCTGATTCTTATGAATTTATTTAGAAATGTTTTCCTGTGTTGTTCCTTTTTCTCGGTTCTCTTAAGTTGAATTCTTATTTTGGCTACGAGAAGGTTGTGAAGCTGAATCTCTTGCTGATACAATTTCTGGTGGTAGGTGTATCTGCAGGCAACTTCTAAGTGTGCAGGAGTCTTTTAGGAAACTTAAAGGGAAGGCAGCGAACATGTATTTTCTATCGTTCCTTACACCCAGACCGTGCTCTCCTATAATGTCTTCATGCTATCCCTTTCCGATCTTTCATTTAGATCACCCATGACTATCGTTATTTCATGGGTTTTGGTGTGAGATAGTACCTGCTCTAGATCATCATAGGCGCATAATCTTGAATAATGTTATATAATATAAATATAATAATTATTATCCGATCCGATCGTTACGGCTTGTGCTATGTGATATACGACGCAATTATCAATATTCCTCATTCCTCGGTCAGACTGAGTATCTTGTTTCACTTTTGCCCAGTATATTTATATTCAATCTTATTATGTAAATATAATAAGAGTTATCGAAAAACTGAACACCGAAAGTTATACCTTTGTAAAACCGACAAACAAATTAGGCAATAAAATACCTGTTTCAACGGGCATCAGACAAGGGGATAGACTGAGCCCAATCTTGTTCCACCTATAAGATGGTATAAAAGCTGTCCCTCAGCATCCCAAATACTCTTGGCAAACCTTTGATGAAAACACAGGACCCGGTCCTAACGTAAGAAGAAGAATATTATTGGCATGTTCCAAATTTAAGATTTGTTGATCTGACTCTCGCGCCCGTACTCAAGGCAGTTAAATTCATCAGCCAAAATGCTGAGAATTTACTATGGAAATCTAGCTGAGCTCTCTCACCGGCGACAAGGGCTTCATCCTCAGTCAGCTCAGTCAAACACGTCACCGAAAATAAACTCATATATCTTCGATAAATCAACTGAAAATAAACTCTTATATCTTTAATTAAAAGCTACATATTTAGCTGATAACGCGCCGTCCGGTCCGTGCGATCGTGCGTGCGGGTCAAAACGCGAACCGTCGCGTCCGGGTAACCAGCTGGCGACGACGCTCGATTGTTTCGGCGATCAGGCACCTGTTTTCGTCACGGCACGCTGGACGTATCGGGGCTCCGTCGACGCGCCGCCTGCGATACGCGTTAATAGCGGACGAATAGGCGCGAGTTTTACAAAAAACTAATCGAAGGGGGGGGTCGTGAGGGCCCCCCCGACAACAAGAACGGTCCGGAAACGGCCGTATACAAAGTGGCCGCGACCTTTCTTAACGCGCGGGTTTGACGTTTTGTTTTCTTTTTCGGAATCCGGTCCCTTCGGGGGAGACTTTTCAATTGAAAAATTGTCCATTAGCGACGCGCGTGGGAGAGGCCGACCCCGGCCTGCGATTGTTTCGTCGCAGTTGTCGGCCGCGCTTTTGTTTTTTCGTCAATCATTTGCATTTTTGTAATGTGAAGGTTCGCGTGTCACCCGATACCCCCTCTTTGTTCCCTGTCGTTTTATTTATTTAAATTGGGATCGTTTCGAGAATAAAACCTTCGAAATTAACGGCGGATGAAGGAGGGGATGGGAAGGAATGGCTGCCCTCGAAAAAAAAAGGGAACGAAGGATATCCGCTTGGTGAAGTTAATCAGGGGACATTCGGATTTTGTTTTTTTGCCCTCATCTTTTTTTGTGTCAATAACCCATCAATAGTTTTAATATAAATAATCTTCAAAATACAATGAAATTTATATTGATTTATATAATGGTGGCCATATTATTATTGTAGTATCGTATTCGGATATTCCTTGAAGACGGTTTGTAGATAAATTGACATCACAAACGTATAATAATCTATTATAAAAAACACATTATTATTCAATAAAAATGCATATGGCGGGCGAAAAAAAAAATTATAACTGGTACACACTGTTCCAAGAAGACGCCGATGTCGAACCTCGGAGGCCCCAGAACGTCAATAACTAACTGATGAAAGCGCCGAAGAAGTGAAACAAATGGGGTTGAAAAATCGTCGAATCACTATTAGAGAAGTAGCTGAAGACGTCATCATCTCTCTTGGCTCGTGCCACGCAATTTTTTTTGAAGTTTCTTGCATGAAACTTGTAGCAGCAAAATTTGTTCCGACAAAAGGAGCGTCGAAGGAGCATCGTTCAAGTGCTGTTAAACTATATCAATGACGATCCTAGTATGTTCAAAAAGGTCAGAACTGGTAACTAAGACCAAAAAAAGCACGTCAAGTTCCATCAAATGTCAAGGTTTTGCTTACTGTTTTCTTTGGCTATCGTGGCGTAGTCAGCAAGCAATACGAAGAAAACAATTGGGTTGCATTGCATTCATGCATGCATTTAATTGCATCACGATAATACAGCTGCTCACTCATCGTTGCTTGTGTCTAACTTTTTGGCCAAAAACAAGACCACAATCATGCCTCAGCCACCGTATTCACGTGCGACTTTTGGAATGAAGAACCCAAGGCTATACCAAAAAAGGTTGGTACAAGTGTGTTATATCTGGGTGAATAGGACAGATGAAAAAATAAATACTTTTTGGATAACCTTTTGAACACACCTGGTATATTTTTTAAATATTTTTAAAAAATCCGTTGACCTAGCTGTTGATTGGTGAGTGTTGTAGTAATCGAAGGTATTATTTCTTCAATTTGTATTTCTCTGTTCTATAAATAACTACCGAAAACTGGTAAAAGACGTTTCTATTTTTTTTTTCTATTTTTTAATACTTCGCTGTCGACTGTTTTTTTCTTGCTAATGCCTCTTTTAGATTAATTTTCAACATTTTTATAATTTGACACGCCCGTTATATGGTACCCACAGACGGAACAGTATAAACAGACGTACGCAATCCCGTTTGATACGATGTCGATCTTTTTTTTTCTCACGAAACGAGCTTACAAAGTAATTCGTTCGATAGCGTTCTCGGTAATTCACTTTCTGCATATCTGCATCGGAACTTTATCAAGTGGTAATTCAATCGGCCCCGGAGCATAAACATAATATTTAAGAGTCGGGTGTCGACTATTTCACCTATATTCCTTGTGTTCTCCGCACCAAAACAAGAGCTTTACCTAGAAAGCTTACACTGGAAAAAAAACAACACGGCGGTCGTTAAGAAGAGACTGTCGAACGTAAATTATCTGTTATTTCCTAACATGTACCCGCTATACGTCCTTAAGTGCAAACCAATTCTAATTCTAAAAAACTAACCGAAACTAAGTGAAAGTGACTAATTTTAAAAATATTTCAAACCCACCATCAATTATTATCAAAACTAAATTGTGGACATTAAATAAAGTTTGCGTGGCGGCGGCTAACTTGTCTCTTCTATTCTATCACAATCTTTTCACGGAACTTACTAATCTGAACATCAACAAAGGGGCGGAACTGGACTCTATTCATCCTATTTTGCTTACCAGTTATTCATTTGTTTTGGCCAGGCCCATAAGTATTTCAAAATTCTGGGAAACAAGTTTTCTTGGACCTATTTCAAAAATTATCGTATTATAAGCATGTATGTAACGTTTCCTCATAGGAAATTTTGGATTTCATCCTCATGAGGATACTGAGTTAAAACTTGAAATTGTGTAGCTAATTGCGGACCTGCCTTGCTGATATCTTTTTGTCTTATAAAACTTCAAGAGTTCCTCAAGGATCCTACATTGGACCACTTCTCATTCATTTAGTTGTCAATGGCCTTCATTAATGTTTTAGATTCTGCCAATTTTTTATATTTGCTGACGACTTAAAACTCTTTAAATGCTATAGATAATGAGCTTTTGCCGTCCATAATGGTCTTGGGAATTAATTTAAACTCTGAGTAATATAATAAACATGTGTTTTATGACTGTGGGTTTTCTCAAAAGAAAGTCCAGAAATTTCTCTTTCGTTCTCTTTTGTATTCTGCCTCTTGTAATCAGGCGTTCTCGTCATGAATTTTTCTGCTCTTTCAACTTACTAACGCATTGGCTGATTGTTCGATTTTGATCTCACATATTGGTTTATTTTGCTTGCTCCTATTAGATCAACACGCAGCACCCGTTTCATGTTCCTCGTCACAGTACAAACTATGAGGCTAGTACGTTTAAATGACGTACCTAATCAATCAAAAAATCATCCGATTTCAGCTCATTTGACCTGTTTTGCTTGTGCCTTCGTATTGGTCTTAGTATTAGTCTAACCTTGCTTTACATTGCAGGTTAACATTTCTCTATGCTATTTTAGTCTAGATAATATCTGAGACTTGGTCGAGAAATTTGCAGCACAGACTGCTCCCCCAAATCATCCAGGCTTGCAGGAAAAACTCCATTTGTGACGAAGTCGGAGAACTTGGTGCGTATTCTTCAAAAAGTCGAACTAGATCTTTTATTCTAGCTTTTTATGTTTGGCAGCTAGCTAATACAAGAAGAACTTTGCCTAGATAGTTTACACTCGTAAAATCAACACCGTCTTTAATAAAAGACGATCGAATTTAAATTGCCGATTATTTTCCTAACTAACCAACCCAAACTAAGTATGACTACTATTCTATCCAGATGGGTCATCTTATGTTTGATATCTATAACTAACCAAAACAAGAAGTTTACCTGGAAGCTTACACCCTTAAAATCAACACCATCGTTAGGAGACGGTTGACCAGAAATCGTATATTATTTCCTCAATTATATCAGTACCCGTTAACAAGTGAAAACTAGTTCTAAGTCTAACGCGACTAAACTTGTCTCAAAAGATAATGAGACTTTTCTCTTAGTCAAAAGATCTTGCAGCCAAGACCGTAGATATTTCTCACTAAGGTTGAACAGCCACTTGTGGGACAAACTCCATTAGTGAGGAAAAACTTACTAGTTTTGATGCCTTACTAACCAAAACAAAAGCTTTAGCTGGAATATAAAATCGCGACGGACGCCGTTGTCTTTATTCGAAAATAACCAGCTAATAAGCATCTAAATATATCGCCGGGAGAGGAAAAAAAAAGAGAAAATCCGCCCGAGAGAGACTGTCGAACCCCGTCGAGATCAAAAAAAGATATTCTCAAAAATGATTTAGATTTCCTGTAGACGCGAGAGACGTCGTCCCCGTGCAGATGTCGCCCCAGGCAAAAAATAAATATCGATGGTTTGTTAATAAGTAAAAAAATATATATGTCGGGTGTACATGTGTTCGGTTTCTCGATAATAGGCCCGGGCTTTTCAGCCGCTGTTAATATAACCGGAGGATAAGATCACTGACGCCGGAATCCTGATGTTATTGGTTTACCTTTTTTCAAATTCTCGCCTGTAATTCACAACTTCTTTGTTCCAAAATTATACTTTATACTTTAATGTTGCGGTTTACCGTTTTCGATGATAATTTTCAAAATTTTTGTTTTAAGGTAATTTTTTTCTATAATTTTCCAAAAAAAAAATGTAATTAACAATTCGGTCTAACCAAAACTAATCAGTAACATGAATGGAAAGGGGCCCGAGTTTAGAACCCCGCGGAACCCCCCGGACAATCGAGAAGTATGTTAACCTCCGAGTTTGCGCAACGTCTCAGGTTTAACAAACTCTTTCCGCAACATCCACAAAGGCAAACGCGTTTAAACAAATTAGCGGTCGCCATAAATTATTTATAACAATGTACTGCGGCGAGCTGCAACATTGCGATTGTTTATCTTTGTTCCGTGATGTCGGATTTTTCGCAGAATCAAGTCGGCGCGTCGATCGGCGTTTTCTCTAAATTGTTTAAATAATCGGAACGCGCGCCTGTGTGTATAATGCAAATAAAAATTCGAACCTAAAATAGTTTATCGTTGTTTTTTTTTATATTGTCGACCAGTCAGTTTAGATACTTGGAAGCAATCGTTATTTGTTTTTTTTGCATTAATTAAAATGTTTGTTCACCAATTCTAATTAGTAAATTAAAATTATTAGTTTTTTTTTAATTCTTTGGCAATTATTGAATGCATATTCCTATCAGCACTTCTATAAATTATCACCTCCTTTTTTTCCCAGCCAAGAATTACTTTATCCATTTTTTTTCTTGGTAAATATTATAAATATAATAAGTATAAGTATAACTAATAATTATAATAAAATTTTGAACCTAGATATTAAAAAAAAGAGGATGAAAATCAATGTTATAAAGATGCTAGTTCATCTTCCATAACGGAAAAAAAATGCTCGGTAAGACCATACCCGATCATGAAGTCACAAAATGTTTAATGTCTCTAACTTATTTATCTCTATCAATGTTGAACAATATCTTGAAAAAAATGTTGTATTACATATAAATAAATAGTCGTTTTACTTTTTTTGTATCATATTATGAGGTTTATTTTTAAATTTGCTTTTAAAAAATATTTCTAAAACTGGGCACAGCTCAAAAAATCATTGAAACATCGAATTTAATCATAAGATGAGATCTTTTTTTTTTAAATATCATTTATATTCGCAAATGACGTAAAAAATTTAGTTTGCTTTTCTGCTTAAATATCTTCAAGAAGACATTTGGTTTGTGCCAGTATATGAGACCCAATGGCTTCCCTCTTAAGTCTCTTTAGTTCTTCAATGGCCGTTTTCTTATATTTCTTTTTATGCATTGTTAGCAACCTTCGAACTATTTAAATGTCTAGGTTTTTTTTTTGGCTGTCCTGTAATGCCGCAAATTCAGTTTTTAGTATCATATTAAGTGTCTAACTAACCAAAACTATCTTAAATTAAGCAATACTTCGATGTCAATGATTACGAGAATTATTGTGTCGAAAATTAACAGTCATTAAGTAGTTCGCTGGTCATCTAATGTTCCCGACGAAAAAAAAAAAATTGTAAAAACTTATCCGTCACACTCAGACGAACCTGGACGTCGTTATGTCGAGCTTCATTGGCGCATCTGGCGTTTGTCAATTATCGAGCCCCGCCGCTGATCTGGAGACATGCCCACTTAATAACGAAAAGTTTTGTCTCTCCGCTGGGGCCCGGGGTTTATTTTGGTCTGGCAAACACCGTCAAGGTTATACGCACCATCGGTACGGGAGCATACGACACGGAAAAATGGTACCCTCCCAACCCCCTTACGTCCCCCGGAAAGCAATAAGCGCGGCGCGTGTAATACGAGTGCGCGTTTCGCTCCCCGAAAAAGTCATAAAATTTAAATAACTGATTAGGCGGGGGTGGCGGGAGGCGCCGTCTCCCGCGAAAAAGAGATATAAGATCATTATTATTGGCTGAATATCAGAGCGGTAAAGTATCCCCGGTTCCAAGGCCCGAATTAAAAATCAAAATATATGGCCCCCCGTGCATATACGCCGACGCCGCCGACGCCGTTACTCCCCGCTTTTATTAATAATAAGGTGGGCTCCCGCGCAAAACCAGGGGCGCGCGTGTCGAAACACCTCATTCTCCTTTCTCTCTGTCTCTCTCTCTCTCTCTCTCTCTCTCTCTCTCTCTCTCTCTCTCTCTCTCTCTCTCTCTCTCTCTCTCTCTCTCTCTCTCTCTCTCTCTCTCTCTCTCTCTCTCTCTCTTACTTTCTTTTCAAAAATTTATTTTGAGGTAAACTAAAAACAAATTATGCATAGGAAAAAGGTAAGCTATAACCTGTATCACGGCAGTATCTGCGAATTAATTATTAATTATATTAAATTATAATTAATAACATGTAAGGTAATTCAGGTAAGCTTTGGACCTCTACAATTTTTATATATAATGATGTTTGCTTATCCTACTCATTATTTATTAATTTTATGTAGCATATTTGAGCTTTTTTATTATATAGAGTGTGTGCCTAATTGTTTATATTTTCTTACCTCATTCGTCCATTCATTTTTTTTCTTTGTTTCATATTATACTGAGCTCAGCTTCGAAGACACAACACATAAGGGTATTTGTATAATAAGCAAATCTATTTGCTTACATTACTATATATATATATATATATATATATATATATATATATATATATATATATATATATATATATATTTTTATTTTATTTTGAACTTTTGAACTGGAAGCATCCCATAAATATGCAGGTTAAAATAATTTTTTTACTTATTTTTTTATTCTTTAATATACAAGGTAGACGCATCGAGTCGTGGGTGTTATATTATACGGGACGTCCGAATATTAGGCAAGCTCGTTTCTCGTTCTAACCGTTCTGCGTTCGCATTTACGGACGCCACTGCGCGCAGCGATCGAAAAAGTTGAGGGATACGAGAGAATGGGGCGCCAAAGCCATTGTTTTTATAATAAAGTTGAGATATTGCCCCGTGCGGTTCGCGGGAAGGTGCGCGCCCGAATGGGGGTATAATTCACCCGGTGGAAAGATGAGAAAATCCGACGCCAGCGACTACGCGTATTACACCCCCTCCCCCATCAGAAAAATATAACGCTCGATCGGCAACGGCTACGATGGCCATCCGGCGATGTCTTAATGCCGACCGACACGTCGAAATGGTTTTTAAAAAATACAGTGGCGTCCCGTCGTTTTAAGGGTTGGCGCGTCGCGATCGGATGATTTATAGGACTCCGTCTCCTTCCGGGTTATTAAATATTCCGCATATGCAAACCCAAAAGTAACTCAATATCCTCACACGATCCTCCCCCCTCAGCCCCCTTAGGGTGAATATCATACGCGCGCTCTCTCTACGGGATTTAGATACCCCGACCGAACAAACTACATAAATCACTATCAAATATTCAAATATAGACGGCATTGTCTTAGAGGGGTGAGTTTTTGCGCCCTCTCGTGCGTAAGGGGGCCGCGGTGCATGGATTCAGGATATATCCTCTGCAACGCCGATGGGCTATTATTCGACATTGCGAAAATAATACAATATTTATTATCACACTTGGTGGTTTGCTCTCAATTTAAAATTAAGTAATTATTCAAGAGGAAAATCCTTACTACCTACTCTGAACTACCCAAGTATGCGCTTATCAACCATGTTTTAGCCTTTCAAGCCTTCACAATAATTTTTTTAAACGTCTTTAAGAAATTATTTTTCCTTTTCTTCTGGCCTTTCTTTGGATAATTTTCCACCTACACATTTTGTACCCACATCTTGGGCGAGAATTTTTCCACACTTTTTATACTTCCCTTGTGCGGTGGTGCCCGTTACGAATGGTGAAAATAAATTGAAATTGTTTGGTTGGTCATCTGAAAATTATTTTATCTGTGCTGCCATCTATAGATGAGTAGAGAAACGTTTTTAGTTAAAACCTGGACGGCTATCTATCGACACTAAATCCGAATTTAGGATTAAACAGGGCCATTGCTTCTACTGATAATTCATTGTTAATCAAGAGACTCCAAACAAAAGTAAACAAGTAGATAATGTGAAATTGTTCCTAAAAAAATGTTCGGTACGGCCCTGTCCGTTTCGTCTGTATAACAGTTCTATAGAGCGCAGCTATAAGCGATTGTATCGTGCCGATTTGCATACTGACCATATGTAAGAATGGTTTCAAGGGGTGAGTTCAGGTTTCGGTTTGTCGAGGCTGTTTTTTTTTGTATATATTGGTTTGATTATGAGTCACCGGACTAGTTCGCCGGGGGTCAAAGAGGTCGATTTGCCGCTGTCCCGTTACGGGGTGTGATTTACGGCACCCCGTTTGAGCGATCAAAACGTTTTTGCTCCCCGCCTCCCCGCCAAACTCAAGAATTGAATGGAATTCATTGATATACGATTTTCTACCAAATATTTATATCCTTATTTTCGAATTTTAACGGAAATAAATAAATCCTTATAAATCTCTGTGTAAATACCATTAATTTCAATAATTTACGGCGGGTTCCTTCACGTAAATGTAATTCATCATAAACCACTGTAAATCCTCAAAAATTCGCAAAGAAACACGTGACTCGTCCAGGCGGCAATAGCAATGTCACTGTAAACGACTGTAAATCCTCAAAAATTAGAACAAACAATAACCAATCTCAGAAATGAAAAATTAAAAAATTCATTGTTTTAGTACCAATACAATGGGAGACATTTTAATGTGTTTTCATAAGGAACCAAAATGGAAACTGCGACTCGTAGAACATTTTTAATTTTCCGTCACTCATGTCACCATGACGACGGCGACGAGGACCAGGTTAGTTGCGTTTTTTCGCGTTCCAATCAGACAGACGGACTGGCGAAAGAAAAACAACGCGAAAGTGCCATACTTAACGATGGAATGCGGGATATTGAAACTTCCCTCTCTCCCGCATTTCCGTTAATTGTAGCCCTCCAAATACCTGCTAGGTTTATTATTAGCTTCCCCCCCCCACGCTTCCCCCGCGGAAGGCAGGCGCGCCGTGTGCCGCAAACCTATTAAAGCGTCGAAAAATTGTTAAGTAATGTTTTAATTTTTTTTTTATAAAACTGTGCAAGGTATGCAAGATAAGATATTCTTTAGAAAAAAAATCCATGCAATGGAAAACTTAAACTCATGACAATCCAAGCTAGAATCCTTAATATTCTTTGCAGACAACAGCAAGCACTTTAGGACAAATCCATCTTCTGACCGAACATTTTTCACAATCTGTACCACCACAAATGATCAACATTCAAGAAATATATCAGAAAGAAAGAAACATACATGGCCCAACTCTGCCTTGTCACTCGAGAATAATTTTTTTGTTAATGACTTTACCCAATGACAATAACACGACGAAGATTGAGGCAGGTTATGGAAGGTCATAAAAAAATAGAAAAATGTGTTAGGTATATTGTAAGAATAAATTACCAAAAAAATGTATCTAAAAAAATAATCAAAACACCACGCAAAACAAAACAAAATAACTACCTAAGAAAATACTTTTTTTTGCTTTCAAGAGACTTCAGTAAAACAACGTTTCCTTAAAGTCACTATTTTTTTTGTTAAACAATCCTAAATCACGCAAATTTACGATAGTTGACTACTATTTTTCCGGCTGCGGCGGGTTGAATTTACTAAAATCAGCGACCGTCGTCATGGGGTATTCTTCGGGTACACCAGACCGCGCGCATCCGCCCACATCCCGCCGCGAACACAATGAACTTTAAAATACAAAACGGGCGGAAACAAAAAGCGTTCGATTTTCATATTCAGATTATTCAGAAATTACGTATAAGTCAGCCGCAGTCAAAAGTCTCGTCGTCGCGCGGCCACGCCCGCCTGATCGTTCTGAATCATAACATAATTTCATTCCGAGTCGAAACGCCTACGGTAAACGTCTAGCGGCGTGCGTCTGACAAGGACGTAACGACTAAACCGGCTACTCTGCTGCCCCAGACTACAATGGGCCCGCGTTTTCGTTAAAAGGTGGCCCATTGAAAGGGACCACGCTCGCGTGTGGGTAGCCCTTACACAATAAATTTTCGATGCGAGAATGGGTTGTAATTTTTCGGATTCTGGGGGTTTCAGCCTCGCGCGTCTTCGCCGCCGAAACGCGCATACGAATCGCTCGGACGAGCCGACCGCGATGCGAAGATCGCGTAAAACCTAACCTCATAACAATACGATTTTTAATCCGTAAAGGCTGGTTTATACTTGACGCGTTTCTTCGAGAGCTGATTCGTCGATTTATTTCGAATTGCAGTTTTAAACAGCGAACTCGATCTAAACTGGAGTCACTTGAGGAAAATTTCGCAATAAAGAATTGAAAGATATTAGAAACATTTTGGCCCCCATTCCATTGGCAAATACGAATACGAAGGTTGTACTGTAATTTCTTGTCAGCCGCTCCAAATAGATATGGGAAGGTATACAAATATAACCAGAAATTGATGATCAAAATTAATTCTTCTTTTTCGAAGAAGCGGCAACGTCGTTAAATCGTTGTCGCTTACAGGCTTAACAGGCTTAAAAATGGAAAAATAATATAAAAATATCTTTTATTAAATTTGTCTGCCATTCGAACAAGGGCCACGATTAGAACCCAGCCAAAGTGAAAACAAAAATTTAAAACAAATATAATATAATATTAATAATATTATTTTGAAAGTTGGATTGGAAACATTTAGGTTTTGGGTATAGCTTTCTTCACAATTGCGCACACTCCGAGAGGCTTAAAAATGATTCAACCTCTGCATTTTTCGCTTTCAGCGGGCGACGCTGGCAGAAAAGGAAGTGACGACGCTCAAAGAACAACTATCGAACAACCCGGCCACGATCAACTGCGAAAACAAAGACACATCGAACATGGACAGGCATCAGGCCTTCGAGAACGAAATCGCTACCAAAGATAAAGAGGTAAGTCGGACGTCACCGAGAGAAAACACTAAACCAAAACCGATTTAACACATGGGCTACATATGTACAGATCAGATCTAATTGTGATGCGTACTTTGGAGAGACTCATGTATTATTGTAGATACGAGACGCACCTATTGTTTTTGAGCTACAACGGACAATTAAAAAATGTATTATGTAAGATTTTGGTCTTGGAAACATTTCTTCGTTGCAACTTCTGAACAGAAATAAAATGGCGAATTTTTAAATTTGAAAAAATAAAATCTTCGTTTTCTCAGGACCAACACCAGAGTCTGATTCTTAAATACAGAGCTGATGGCTTTTTTTTGCGTCATATATATCGCAGATGCTTTGTATGGTTCAGTTTTTGGAGTTTTGGTGTTACGGCGCTGTTATGCTTCTTATGAGTTGTGTTCTGATACAATAATTCCTCCTAGCTGCGTCTGAGTTAATAGTGAACACAATCATTTCATATTCAAAGGAAAATACTTTTCTTAGTTATGTAAACACACTTTCTTAACTTAAAAATTTAACAAACTTCTTTCTTTCTTTCTTCCTCTTTATTTTCCTGTTCGAATGTTTGATGTTTTGTTCTGTCATTTATGAATAACGGAAGTGATAGTGGGCCCAGTATCGATCCTTGCAATACTCCGCTGGTAAAACAAGAAATGAACGAATTTTTTTGTTACGCGTCGACTAGTATCCCCGCTACGCCCCCTCCCCGCGTCGATATCGAAGATAATTTGGCATTTTTCGCGGCAACTTTTATTGAATATTGTTGTCGAAAGGCATTAAAACGGAGGAGGGAACGCGAGGGGTAATGGGGAGTGTGGGGTCGGGGGGACAAAAGAAGCGAGCAATAAAACGGAGGGTGGGCGCCGGAGACACGCGAATCGAAGATATAATAGGAATCGTGATTCACGTGATCGGGGAAAATATATTAAAAAAAAAAACACGGATTTTTTTCTATATCGGTAATTGATTGTATCTGGTACGTCGTTCGGAGCCGCGAGGGGTCACCCGAATACCGTTTAATCACGTCATTTTTCCGATAATTTTCCCCGCTTTTATTGCTTTTGAGGCGGCGCTGGAAAAAAATCGAAACGTGAGAGAAAAGAGCCCGACGAGCCCTTCGACTTCGGCCCGCTTTAAATGTGTTAATGGACCCATGTTAAAATGTACAAGGTGTTTCAAAACGTATTTAAGGCGTTGGTTTCTTAATAAAAAAAAAAAAAAATTATACTAATTACACATCATAAAAACAACAAACTTTAGAGATATTAAGCATTCCATCACCAAATACACTTCACCACAACCTCCCAAAGACAATGAGTTCGAAAGCGACCCCACACTTGATACCGGAATTTTATTTGATAAAACTAAAATTGTTGCGTGTAATCTGCAAGTAACCAAATAATCTTAACCGCGACTCAGATCTTTATCTTTCACCAATATGGGAATCAATCAAACGCGGCAACGATCATTCCTTATTTAGCTCTCTCTCTCCTTCAAAGAATATACAAGCACACAAGCTCTGAAGAAGCCAACAAAAATTATAAAGCTTTCATTTTTTATCATAAAAAGAAAAGGAGGGACACTAAAATTTTATGGAGGGATTAGTAATATAACAACACACTGTTTCACTTTTTTTACTATCGTTTTTTACCCCTACCCACCCAAAAATAGTTACTAATATAACAACACACTTTTTGCATACTGTTATCTGTTATGGGAGTTATCCAAAAAACACTTTCAATAAATTAATTATGATTCGGTTGTAATAATATGGAATAGCTTTTTTTAGATTTTTTAAGCGGCCCATTGTGGCACTGGTATTACGCAAAGGGCTGAAAATCTACGAATAACCAGAATTTATAATTATAATAACGAAAAAAAAAAATTTTGGTTAGCAAATTTTTGAGGTGCTCCAGGGCGCCCCCCCAAACTAAATATTTTTGTGATCCGTCTAAATCAATAGCTTAAAACCCAGTACTCGCAGCGATATGTGTTTTGTTTAAAATTCCAATATGCTCTGATTTCGGGTAGACGTGGCAACGCTGTATTTTCCAATGCGGCAAATTAACTATGCTTAACTACTTAATAGAAACGTAGTTCTTAAAATATCGACACTTAATGTATATTTTTTAATTTGCCAATAGGGTTCACACTCTAGGCCAACGCTTCTAACCATAAAGGGCGAAAGAAATATTAACGTTAAGTTTTTTGTTGAATTTTTTCTTTTTTTGTTTTTTTAAATTAACGGTATAACAGGTATGGTGGATGAAGGGGGGGGGGGGTGAAGAAACGAAATCTCGTCGGTCGTTAATCATCGCGATCGTTGCGCCGCGGGGCCGACCAATAAAAACAATAAACTACAAACTGTTGTGTGGGTTATACACTACCAGCAGCACTTTTTGTAATTAGCGAATTAATAGATGAGAAATTAAACAGCTGCGATCGTAAAAGAACGTTAAAAGAGAAATAAATATTGATACGATGCCGCTGGGGAAAAGATCGGAGCGAGGGCGACGTTGTCGCTTCGTGCGATAAATTAAAGCGAGCATTGAAGAAAAAAAAACATACAAAATAGAATAAACACTCGGCAAAGTAAGAAGTCACATGGGGAAACCGAAAAATAATCGTGGAAATCGTAAAACGGGAAAGTACAAAATGACACCGAAACTTAAAAAATGAGGAAGAAAGATAAGAATTATGCGGAAAACAAAAAACGTGTACAATCGTGTGGGGAAGACAAAAAAAAATGAAAAACGACTCCGGAAATTGATATGTATATCGAAAAACTGAAAATTAAGCACAACTTGAAAAAAACGTGAATCTGAACCGCTTATAAAATCCCTGGCGTGCGGCAATGTGAAAGAATTGAGCCAAAAGGGACAATTAAGCGGGAAAACGTAATACGAAAGTTTTAGGGAGATTCCGTCGCAGCCGGCAACGCGGCCGAGCGTCCGATGACAAATTAATAAACCGTCGGGATTAAATCCCCGACATCGTCGTCGTTGCGTTTATTTTTTTTTTCGCCCGTTCGCGCGACCAACTTTCGTAAAGTAGGATTACAAGCGGTAAACTCCGTTTTCCGCCAGCGTTCACGCTCCGCGGGCTTAAGACAGAACACGGCGACGACGAAAGGGGGCGGAATCAATCGCTACTACGGGGTTTTTGTCGAAAGATACTCTTGTCGGCACCGATATAAACCGATTACGTGCTGGCGGGGGTGGGGCGGACGAAATCCTTTTAGGAGCAGGCGTCATATCCGGACCGTCGTCGTTGTTGTTGGGAATTGAAGGTTTTATTTTATTAATCGGAAAAACGATCGAAACGATCCAGATCGCGAAAAAACGGACAAGGAAATACAAAATAATAAATGTAGCATAAGGAAAAAAATAAGACCTACACCATACAAGTGATCGCGGAAAATTAAAAGAAAAATAAATCATAGTATTGGGACTGCTCAATTGTCAACTGTCAAAAAAAATAAATAAATAATATCTTGTAATTGTAGAGTGCTATCTATCATTACTTAATAACGAAATGTATTTCATAATAAATTATTAAGCATTTGTGATGTCCAATTTACTTATATTACCGAATGGGATACTCAGTGACAAAAATATCGACTCCGCTTAGGTCTCAGAATAAATAAATATAATTTATTATACCATTATTATTATTATATATTAAAAATTTACCAAAACAAATGGAATTTTTCAACTGCTTCCCCATTTGGAACATTCTTCATTTAGAATTTGAACTTCTGTTTCAATCAAAAAATGCATCCATCGGCGTCAGGTCAGGACTGTTGGGTGGCCATTCATTAAACCTTTGATTTAAAAAAGCGACCTCCATCTTGTTGAGAGAATTCGTCGGGGAGAAAATTTAGATAACCATTATCGTTTGAAGGAAAGTCGAAGAAATGAGTTTGACGTCCTTGAAATTTAAATTCCCAGTAGCAATGAAGATTTACTGCAAAACAACCCTTTTTTCTCGATGGCTGGGCTTTAATTTCGTCGTAGACCTAATTTTGAATGTCTTGTGTCCTCCTTTATCGAGAGTGGTTCGAATCGTCCGGTACGATGTATTTATTTCATCAATAAACTCCTCGTTTGAGATTTCCGATATTTTTGTTACGCAAATGTTGGGTTTTTGTTCAAATTTTATTTCTGCAATCCGGGTTCTATTACAATTGACCAATTTGAGCCTCTTATTTGCTTTAACAAATGTTTCTAAAACTAATTGGTTTTCTCTTTCAGATTAAGGCACTTCATAAGAATTTTTTTTTTGCCAAATCTGTAACCGATAACTGTCACTGTCAGTAATAAACAGAACATTTTGTTTTTTGGTGACTACCCACTTCACAGCCACCTAAGAAGTTATAAATTCTAGAATATTGTTTTATTTTACGTTAAATAAAAAAGTTAAAGGATGGGGGGGACATTATGATCACCTGCTAGGAAAAAGTAAAAATTTCTGTGGCAAGGTAGTGTGGTGATGCCGAAAATCGTGCGGAATCTGAGAAAAGTAGAAAATGTCACGTAAAATAAAAAAAAAATAATAAAAAATGTCACAACCGAAAAAGACCGCGAAAAAGTAAAAAACTGAACTTAAAAATTAATTCGGAAAATCGGTCAAGAAAATGAGCCGCGTAGCGCAAAAGTAAAAAAGACCGCGAAAAAAAAATGACATGGAAGAGTTACATAGAAGTAAAAAAAGGTTTCACTGAATTGAAAAACTAGCACGGAGAAGTAAAAATGCTCAAATATACGAACAATAACACGGGAAAGGAAGTAAAATTATACCCAAATGAAAAAAGTGGGATTTCCCGAAAAAGCGAAAAAATATCCATCGATTATGGCCCATTGTCGAAACGTTGCCCAGGTTATGGAACACGAGGACGATCGGAATGACTTCGGCGATA
This sequence comes from Cylas formicarius, assembly GCF_029955315.1. NCBI lineage: Eukaryota > Metazoa > Arthropoda > Insecta > Coleoptera > Brentidae > Cylas > Cylas formicarius. Next base: position 23,701,408 of record NW_026844361.1, on the reverse strand, counting down.
TTAAATACACCCCCGAAAAGTGAAACAAAGGGGCGGGAGAACCCTTGCCGAAACATTAAAGGGTTCCACCCGCCTCGTCGTGCCCCCCCCCCCCCCCGTAAAATTCGCAAAGGGATATTCGGAAATATAAAATAAATTGGCACACGAAAGGTTTTCGAAATTTGATACTAATATACGGGTTTTAGGTATGGGCTTTTTAGACGTCCGCCTGGGGTCTACGTGTGTGCTTCGGTCATTATCTTGATTATGTCATTAGAGTGAGAGAGCGGGTCGAAATGGCCGGGCAGTAAAAAGGTCGGTTTTTTTAATGAACTTAGACGGTTATAAATGATTTTTAATGATTAATTCTTGGGATACGGTGGAAAATGTCGAGTTGCCCGATGTGATGCCTGCCCCCTCTATCTGCGATCCGAAGAAGTAGAAAAAGCTTCCTCATTTCTCTTTTTCGTTTTAATGGGAGAATTTGTTTAGATTGTCTTCCCCCCCTTTTAAAACGTAAAAATTGGGATACGCAAAAATCAATTATTTTTCGGATTAACTTTAAATTATTTATTTTTATTCATTTATTCATTTAATTTTAATTTTTTTGCGTATTATTTTATTTTTGTATTTCCCTTAAAAAGGCAAGAATTATTTTTTTGTTTAATGAGTAAATAATTTTGCAATCAGGTAAGATCGCTATAAAAAAATCGTAAAAATATGAAAATAACCCAATAAAACAATTTATTTATTTTTATCATAATTTTAGTCCTAATTTTTCAAACAAATAAACTTTGAATTTTTTTCGTTTTCATTTTCAAAACTAAAATCTAAAAAATTTAAAATATTAATTTTTAAGTTTTCTCCAACTGAGTAAAATTCGAAGGATAATGCAACAATACAATTTATAAGTTTTTTTTTGTTTTTTTTTTAAATAATTTTATTGCTAATTTTGCAATCAATTTTTGAAAGAAATTTTTTCAGCCGAGTAAAGGTCATCACATCAATCACTGATTTTTACATATAAAATGACATTTTTCATTAATGTCAAAATGACACCATTTTTTCAAAAGTTTTGTTTATTTTATTTTTTGGTTAATTTTGTTTGCAAATTGTTATTTGTTATAGTTGTTTTTTAAACCTTGCTGTATACTTTTTTCTTTCTGATTTAATAACAAAAAAAACATATACTAAAAGATATACAATGATATTTTTTTACACGATCTGAGAGTCGATCAAAACCCCTAAATAACTGGACTGCCCTGAAAAGCGCTGCATTGTCGGATTTTAAATATAAAGTGATGTTATTAAAAATCGGTGGTTGAGGGCCGCAAAATGCGGTTCTCGACGTCCTTTTCAATATTTTTAACGATTATCTCTAAAAATAAAAAAATTTCTTCGGCCCTTCTTTTACATTTTTCCCGCCGTTTAAGTAATCGAAATGAACGCGTGCAATTGCACTCGATGACTAATAATTACCGGCGTTCGTCGAGACGCGCGGGCGGTATCGAAAAGCGAAAAAAAAAATCGTGTCGTTCGAAATTTTTACGACCCGCGCGCGACGAAAATAGAACGTTTCGAAAATATGTAAAACCCATAAAATGGACGTTGTAACTCGTTTATTTCAATTTAAAAATCTGTCCGCTTCAGAAAAAGATAAAAGAAAAAAATTTATCGACGTATTCTATCGTAAATACGTCGCCGACATATGAGAGTCGGCGTCTCACCCGACGACGTCTATTAATAAATGGGTTATTTTCGAAAAATATATTATAAGCGACGGTAAATACAAACTATTTCATTTTTCTTTCGGGCGTTGTTGATCCGGACGGCTCCGTGTCGGACGAAAATGTTTTTGTTAGCAAGAAATTGATTTCTCCTCAATCTCAGTCTATTGTATTATCTTGGTTCGGGTTTAAAGGCCGTGGTCGATTGGAATTACTTCCTAACGTTTCGCTAGCACGAGTGGCGAGCTTCTTCAGAGGTCCTTCAATCTCCGATGTTGGACGTAGACTGACGATTTCTCCTGCGCAGGTTGTATTTATGCCGATTGGTGGTGGGGCGGGGCTTGTTCCGCTTCGGTTGGTCTCGGGATATCGATCGGTACTGCTCGGGCGTTCCTAAGGATCGGGTTCCAGATTTGGTTGAGTCTAAGGGTCTCCTCCTTTCGGTTGAAATTGTGTTGATGTTTTTGTATCTCAATGGCTTCCCTGACTAGTCTGTTGTGATAGCCGTTGACCGATGCTAGTAACTTACAGCTCTCAAAGTGTATCCTGTGTTCCCCGCTGCTCAGTGCGTGTTCAGCTACTGCAGACTTCTCTGTATGTCCTAGCCTGCAGCTTGCTTTATGCTCCTTAAGTCTCGTTCCCATTGATCTCTTGGTAGTCCCGATGTAGACCTTTCCGCATGAACACGGAATGCGGTAGACTCCTGCAGCTGAAAGTGAGACCCTCTTGTCCTTCGCTGACCTGATGGTCTGCTGGAAGATCCAGCCTTAACCAATTTATCAGTCTATTGTTTTTTTTTTTTAGTTTTGCATTGCCTTTCGATTGTCAGTCCCAGTCCTTCACAATCTAATTTCGTCCTTTTTTTTTTTGAAAATAATGTTCCCTCAAAAAAAAGAATCGAAAAAAAATCGATGTTGTTTGATGCTTTGCAAAGCGATTTAATTGTTTTTCTTTTCTTCTCTATTTTGTATATCTTTGCTCTGTGTTCGTGATTAATACTATAGAAAAAAATAAAACTCGGAAAATAAATTGGATTATAACTTAAATGTTGAAGCTTATTATTTAAAAAAAAAAATTTCTTCAAAGCTTGAAAAATGAAACTAATTAATTAATTTATTAAACTTTAATAAATATATATAAAAAATTAATTAATTAAAAAATTCTAGAAATAACAAGCTTTTTAAAAATTCAATTAATAACTAGGACAAATTTAATGGAATAGAATTAAAATTTAATAACTAAGATTTTTTGATTGAAACTTTATCTTTAAACCATTAAATTTATTCGAAATAAAACCATTACAGAAAAAATAAAACTCAAATTATTAACTTAAATATTACAATTTCTCATTTCTTAAAAAAAAACTTTTATTGTGGTCTAAATAATAAAGTCAATTAATTAATTAATTAATTAAAATTTAAAAAACATATATTTTAACAATACTAGTGAAATAGAATTAAAATGTAATAACTATTCTATAATTGTAACTTTAGCTTTAATTAATTTAATTAAACCTAATTAAAACTGTTATAACGGAAAAAAATAAAACTCAAATAGATTGTATTTTAACGAAAATGTTACAATTTCTCATTTCTTAAAAAAAAACTTTAATTGTGGTCTAAATAATAAAGTCAATTATTTAATTAATTAAAATTAAAAAAAAAAACATATATTTTAACAATACTAGTGAAATAGAATTAAAATGTAATAACTATTCTATAATTGTAACTTTAGCTTTAATTAATTTAATTAAACCTAATTAAAACTGTTATAACGGAAAAAAATAAAACTCAAATAAATTGTATTTTAACGAAAATGTTACAATTTCTCATTTCTTAAAAAAAAAACTTTAATTGTGGTCTAAATAATAAAGTCAATTATTTAATTAATTAAAATTAAAAAAAAAAACATATATTTTAACAATACTAGTGAAATAGAATTAGCATTTATTAACTACTACTACTACTACTTAGAAATTTATTTAATTAACTTAATTAAACCTAATTAAAACTATTATAATGGGAAGAATAAAACTCAAATAAATTGTATTTTAACGAAAATGTTACAATTTCCCATTTCATAAAGGAAATCGTCTTCATCAAAACTAATTTTAAATTTTTATAATTAATTAATTGACACTTAAAAAATATTTATGTTAAATCAAAGGTCGAACAGCGCGGTTAAGACGCCTGCCGCTAGACGGCGTCGGCGTCTGCCGACCGCCCACCCATACCTTTACGGCGATCGACGCGAGCCTGTGTCTAGCGCGTGGCCGTCGCGAAAATACCCGCAATATGGCGGCCGACGCTCCATACTCAACCTAATAACAACACAAATCGGGAAACGCCGTATAAAACTTATCTACGGTATTCGGTATAAATATAAACCGTCATCGTTTAGCCGCGACGCGAGCGGCGGCGGCGCTCTTGCTCACCCTTTTACTTTATAATTTATAACAATCCGAAAGAATTCCGCTTATCCGTAACGAATATTTTGCCGCCTTATCCTGCCGTCCGATCTCTCGCAGTAAATTATTCGAAATATAGTGGAAGTTTATTATATCGCATGCTATGACTCAAATAAAAGCCAACTGAATAAATAAAACCCTGCGAGTATGTACGGAATCGTTCGAGTGCGCGCCCGACTACGTACGTGTGTAAATATGGTTATATGCACTCCTTTTTTTATATGCCTCCCCGCCCCGTTCCGCAGGCCGTTTAACTGCCGATAGTTTGCCTTTATATATCTCGCCTTTCGCGACTTATACGCGTGCATTTTTCCCGTTTTAGACCTGCCATTACAACGAAATACCTTCGATGCCGCCGTGCGATCCGTCCAGCTCAGAATTTTTGATTGTAGCCGGCGACTTGCAGCTTGACATAAGCTAATCCAGTCTTGAATAATGCTAATGCGGGCTCGTTGCTCCTAATTCGGACTGCATCCTGTATTTTTGGACTGGTATGGTCTGTTCGTAGATATAAGAAAGTGGCCAATTGCTTTTGAATGGGATTATCCAAGGGTGGTCGTTAATATACAACGCAACCTAAAGTTTCGGAATTTAAATTCATGTAAAATTGTGGTCCGTAATAGAAAATAATTTTATACCTACCTGTGTTTAATATTCTTTGCTTTGGTATACTACTCAGTTCAAGTTTATTAGTAATCATTATTATTTCGTGTTGAATCGTGTGCGAATTATGCAAAATATGTGAGAGTCTAGTGAATCTCAGGAGATGCTCCCGCCCAAATGTAGAAAACACTATTCTATTGAGACTAAAGAAGTTACAAACAATGTTTACTTGACTCTCGTTGAACGTGGTGCCAGCAAGCAAGCATCTTTAGAACAAACAGCCACATTGGTGAAAATTCCAACATCAACTGTATGGAAAATTGTGGATAATCCCATTTCAGCGAGGAAAAAAAAGAAGCGATGCTGACATTTTCTCGAGTGTACGAGTTATACGAGGAACAAAGCGTGCCTACATTAGATATCTTAATTAGAAGGCTTGAAAAAGATGAAACGGATGTTAAATATGGCAGAACTACCTTATGGAAGTGTATTCAACACATGGGATGTAGAATCTTTTAGAATTCGGAAATGGCGACTGGAATATCTAGAAAAAATTAGGATTTACAGAGAACAGCAAAGGCCAATTATTTACTTGGATGAAAAGCGTTGGGTTGACTGAACTGATAAGTGTAAAAGAAACGCGCCATCAAAAAGAGGTAAAAGAATAACTAGTTCCAAACATTCCTACTAATAGCGTAATTGTAATGGACAATGCAAGTTATCACAGCAACAATAAAAAACTACATGTATAATAACGACATTTATTTTCACGAAGATTATACCAAAAAGCTATCAATTGAGGTTCTACAAAGCTTGAACCTACAAAAGGAATACGTCTGTGATAATTATGCAAAAAATCTGGGGCATGCAGTTTTAAGGCTTCCAACTTACCACTGTATATTTAATCCCACTGAACATGTTTGGCACCAACTGAAATCTGCCATTCGTCGTAACAACGTTTTTCCAATGTCCTCAAACTTATAGAAACCGAAGTTTTTAACAAGCAGAACTATCGTATATCCATATAATAATATAGAACAAATAATAATTAGAACAGGCGATGATAGCGATAGTGATGCTGATATATTATGCTGGTATATTAGGTAACAAAAATAATTTGTAATTTTATTTTAGATTTAAGCATAAATACATTCATAGATAAACAAATATTGTTTAGTATCTTTCCTAACAAAACCCCAAATAATTGAATTCTAATTGAATCAATTAGTCACTTTCTTATATCTATGAACAGACTTTAACTCCATATATAACGTTTCCCATTAAGCTCCCATGGACTGGTCGCTCCAAAAATGGTTTTCCAACTCAGGATCCTGTGAATTTCGACTTCCAGCTTCATGTCTAGCTTCTCCTAGACCTGTATCATGCTAGCTTGGACTTGCAACGTCAGCAATGCTCTTGCAACTCAGATTGGGAACCTTGTCGCTCCTAATTTGAACTATATCCTGTAAATGTGAACTGAGAACTTGTCCCAAACTAAAATGGACTTTTATTCAATCATCGTTTACTTATCACTCAGTTCCGGATAAGCGAATTTGGACCTTATCTTGCCCTCAGCTAATTATACTTTGGAAATGTTGTTGACTCTAAGATTTAGACTTGTTACTTTATATTTAGCTGTTTCAAAACTAATTTATCTATGTTATGAATATGTATGTTATGTACCATTCCAAGCCGAACTTGTAGCATGGGTATTGCTCTTGTAATTTGGATTTGTAGCTTCGTATCTGGCTAACTACGATAATGATCTCGAAACCCAAATTTGATCCGTACCTTGTGACTTGGAATTGTTTTTTTAGATTTCTCTAAGTTAGTTTACACTCGCACACAGCTAACGTCGCTTATAAACCATATTGCAACTAAATATTAAGCTGAAACTCTGAACTTAGACTGCTTACCGCTTTAAATCTAGTGATTCTTCCCTAGCTAGCTCTAGCTTTCAAATTTCAACTGCGACGGCGGTTCGAATATAGAGTATTCTAAAAAAATCAAAAAGGCGACACCGCCAACCCACCCCCCGACAAAGAAAGTGATTAGCAGAGTAGCGCCTCTTTCGAATCGCACGCGGCAGCCTAATGACTTTTTTAGTCCGCTGCTTCCGCTCTCACACACATTATCTTACGTATATATTGAAACAAAAGGTTATTGAGGGCCCCGCGCGCGCGCTAGACGCTTTTCAATAGATTTTTCCGTTTTTTTCTTCCCTTTCTTCTTTCATTCTCGAATCGAAAAAGGAAAAACACCATACGCGGCGTCGATGCCGAATTATCTACGATTTTCTTTTCCACTTGTTTTCGTACGGGCTTGTGTGAGTGTGTGTGTGTGTGTGTGTTCTTTTCTCTACTCCCTCCATATGACCGTGAAAGGAGAGTCTGCTTCCCAGATAGGCTTCGGATTCGGATGCATATATTATGCTTTTTGCTTGAGTTTGCTTTTATTTTTGCCAACGAGTCTCGGCGGTGGCCGCCAGCCTATCGGGCGGTATTAAATTTTTTAATTAGTTTCGCTCTACGACCGATGTTTAATAGACATATAGAATAATTGATCAGGCTCTTCTCCTAGCTAAAAATGTAGACTTAGTCTCAGTACTAGACGGCGTAGGGTCGTGTTCTCCGCATCTCTTACACTTATACTAGTTTCACATGGATAGTTTTTGATATCAACTACTCGTTAAACAAATCTAGGTTATGTTATTATTATAATTATTTGGTATTACTGTTAATTTTTGGTACGAAGAATGGAATCTTACATTCGAATGCTTTGCGATTCAGTAAGATATTACTAGAGTTACCACTTGTCGCATCTCGAACTTTTGAGCTTTCACACTAGTCAGCATTTTATCAAATCTTTTGACACCCTCGAAAACTATTTAAACTATTCAAGGTCCTTTTTAAACTCCCTTTTAACCATTTTTCACCCTCCTCCTTTGTCTCGCCACGGCTCGATCTTTGTTTCCATGCTAGGCAGCAAAAAATTATAGGGGCAAGGGCAGCATCTCTTTTTCTAATTTTTGTACAATTTTTATTTATTGTAGAAGAAAGAAAACCAGCCAAACATAACCTCTAAATGAGTTGGTTGAATTCTGAGTTCTCGCAGTGTAAAGACGATATGCTTCGTCAAGAACTTCCCGTCACTAATTTCTTGTCAGTGTAAAAACTAGTATAATTTCTAAGTAGTCTTCCACGCGATATAAAGTTTTCCTTAATGGAAAAATTTTCAACGTAACTTTGAAATACTTTAAGGTCCTACTTTTAGTACTTATTTAACAAATAAACAACACGCTTTTGCAAAACAACACAAATACATTCACTAGCGTTACCATCAGAACTGACAAACTTCAGCAATCTCTGAAAACAGCAGATTGCTCCCGAATCCGTTCAGTAATACCCGGGAGTGGTTCGGATCCGTGGAAGATCGCTAGATAGGTGTATAATTAGGTATTTTACAGAAGGGAGTAGAAAAAAATGTTTTCAAATTCATTCAGCGTTATTTGACCAATCCGGCAAAATAAACCCCCGACCTTTAGAAGTGATTTTTTACTTGATTTAACTTTGATGAGTATTGGATATTCAAGACATGTGATGTCTTCGCTAAAGGAGAGCTCTTCGTTATCCAACTTAATTCGGGAACCATATGAAAACCATCACGACATTCTTTTTAAAAATGGGATTTTTTTTAGCCGTCCTGAGAACTTACCACAATATAACCATAGAAGCTGCACATCATTATCTTAAAAGATGGGTCACTTGACATTAAATCTGTAAGTTTTGAATGGACTACATCAGCATAATCTAACGTTACTACGTTTGTCGACTTGTACCAAAGAATTGAATTGAAAACTGAAATTTGTCGTAGATAGATGCATTTAGGAGTACGATTCTGGACGTCAACTCAAAATTTTAAGTGTTCGACTTGAAGCTAAGCTGCCAACTCACAGCTCCTCTTTACATTTCGACCCCGTAAAACTTAACATAATTCGAAACTTATGAAGAGCAGGTCAACGTATTCGCACGATAGCTGATAATCAAAAAGACGCGTGAATATATTTTCCCTCGCAACATGCGCTATCGCCGGCGTGCGGGCCCGACCCGACTCCCCTCGAGTTTCCCACAGAAATGCCGCCGCGGTTTTTTTTCCTTCGACGTTATGTTTCTATCGGCCCATTTTAGCAATTATGTCTAATCGATAGTCGACATTCGAGGCATTGAACTCCCGATTAGGAGCTTATCAATTCCGTTTGTAGGAATTCGTTAAAGGAAGCGGAAACTTATTGGGCTGCGAGTTATCGAGAAATAATACGATATCAGAGCGTTTTTGACGATTGCGGTAGCCGACCGGCCTCCGCGATTGCCAGACCTATCGACTGTATACGTATATGTTTTTGTAAAACCGCGGAATATTCATGAGCGTTGTTAATGGGTCGAAACGGTGATGGGACGCCATTATTTCCTGTTCGTATGTCATTCGTTTCACGCATGTGTGACCGCGCCACTTGTGTTGAAGTAAAAAAAATTATACGCTCGTCCGCCAAAAAAGGAATTGCGTATTCAAATGACGTAAGCCTCTGGTAATCGGCGCTAACAACAAATATCCGATCAAATAAATAAATATATCGTACAGTGTGGGTTATCTATGGCCAAAATTAAATATTTGAAAAATATACGCTTATATATGTTGGTCAAATGTTCCAGGGTTATCGGTGATCCTCCAAATTTGCCAATAAGAAAAAAATGCAAACCTATCGATTTTTATTAGTAATAATTTGATTGTGTCGGAGTTAATATCAGTGCCCGTTCCAACTCCTAAGGTATGTTTAAGTACTCGCCATGTCTGGCAATTTAGACCCGTGATTGGACTTGCGCACGGACCCGTGACCTCGAAGTTAGAGGATATTTAAAAACCCTCAATTTTATTGTGTAAATTTGCGATTCTCAGCTCTTACAATTTGGAGTTGTTGTCTTAAATTACGACTGCTGTAGTCACTTAATTTATAATTGCATCATCTCAATACGATCCAAAATTTTGTCGATATAATATAGACTTGTAACCCCAAAATTTTACAACTATCATGTTAATATGTAATTGAACTGGATATCTAACTTTAAGGGCTACACTAACTAAATTTGGAGTGACACCAATAAAATATAGACTTGTATACGTAAATTTTAAAGCTACGGAGTTGTATTGAGGACATCTTGATATGTAAGCCCAAAACCAGACTTGCATGTCTAAATTTAAAGGGTTGACTAGAACTGGACTTAATTTGAATCAAATTGTAAATCGAAGGATGGTATTAACAAGTTTTATTTCTGAAATACTAAGCAAAATCTAAATCTCTACCAACCAGACTCGAGAATTTAAGAGATTAAGCATGAAGTACATACATCGAGCAAATTTAGACTCGTGTCGACAAAAAAAACTTAATTTAGATGGTCACTAATCGAATCGATAGTTCTAACCTTATTGATTCGGTAAATTTCCACTCGTAACCTTTCACTGTGGAATTGTAACTCCAGTTTCGTATTCGGAAATCGAAAACTGAAAAAATAAAGACGAACCGTCCCGATCCCAGACAATTACACAGGCATTTGCCGCGATTGTCGCGGTATTATATCGACATTGACGTTTCGGCCAGCCTTTGTTCGCGACCATTGACGACCGAAGTCGAACGGCCGTGGCGGATTAATCAAACTGACTTACGGTCACGCCCGTAATAGCGACCTAACAAGCAAAAAATTACCCAAATTTGTGGAATTTTTCCCAACTCGTCCGCGTGGTTTTCGTTTGTCGTTCTTCAACCGAGCGAGTTGGCTTTAACTACTGCGGGAAGATAAGTTTCGCAAGATTTTTTCGCTGGTCTGTGACGATGGCGACGCACGGAACGGGGGTATCGAGACTTGTTGGATTCAAATTGCGACGTGCAACGCCTACCGTGACCTTGTAATCGGGTAGAGCAGAGTTGTTACGATTTCGGTACTTATTTACATTTCGAATTGGAATTTATTTATTAATTATTATTATTATATATTGAATTTTTGACTTTTGGAATTTAAACTTTTCGAACCCAAAAACGTTTTCGACTTTGTGTAGAAGCACTAAAAGTCCGAATTTGAATTTGTTCTTTTGGGATGAGACTCGTTAACATCCGGTTTAGACTTTTTACTTGGAACTTGGCATTTTTAAATACGTTTTAGTCTTGTATATCAAGATTCGAACTAATCTCTTTTGCTTTGGATTTGTTGAATGTAAATGAAAGCTTCTAGATATCGTTAGAAGTATTGCAACTAATCTGAGTTCCGTATTTCGACTAATCCTTTGGACTTTGGACGAATAGTCCGAAATCACTCGAATCTGAACACTTTAAACTTGTACCAGATGAATTAAAATAGCTTGATTTAAAGGGATCGTTATGACTGAACTTGAATCTCTGGATTTAATTTTCCATTATCTGAATTTTGACTTGGATAACTAACTTTTGAAGCTGCACCAACTAAATTCGAACTTATACCAATAAAATATAGACTTGTAAGCCCAAAATTAAACTGATGAAGATCAATTTATATTAACTAACTCAAAATTGCATATTTAGAATCAGTCGAATATTTTAATATATTTAATTTATTTACTTCTTACATTAGAATTTGAACCATGTTGAGACCAGTTTAGATCTCGCTATAAGTTTTTAATATCAAGCTAATGTATTGCTATATTTCTGAGTTCAGAACTTAGGCTTGTACTTTTAACTTGCGTTTTTCTTCTTGGTTTGATTCTTGTAAAGCTGTGGCATTAAGTTTGGACTTGTTAATTCGAATTGACTTATTATAAAAAATAGCGACTCGCTTTCACCGTTTTCACTTTAATTTTTACCCCCACGTAGCGGGAGCGGCTAAAGAAAAAAAAAGGGCAAAGTATCCGCGTCGTTTCGAATTAAAATATTCATAAAACCGAACCGCAATCATCATAAATTTCTAGCCCCGATTCCGCAATACGTCTTCAAAGACACAACACCGAGGAGGAAATCCGTAGCGCCATCTTCAATATAATCTGATTACTTTCGTTTGTTTTATATTTGTTTTTTTTTTGTCTCCTCCTTGCTTACACGCCGCACCGCCCCCGCCCAACTCGAATTAATTATGACAAACGGTTTTCGCGAGGGGCGCAGGAGGAGTTGGCGGAAGAACGAATTAAGATGGCGGTCTTGGAGATGATGTCTCGCGGGTGCCGTCCCGATAGATTGAAGCCGGGTAATTGAGCCGCGGGATATGGGCGAATTTCACGTCGCGAGTTAATAGGAATCGGGTGTGGGGAGTTTGCCGGCTCGTGGTGATTTTTTTTGTCCCCCGCGGAGCGGGGCGCAAAAGTGGACCGCGCGCCGCTGGTCGCCGTCCTCTTAATCTTCGTGTAATTGAAATTTTCATTGCGCGGTAATTAAATTTAAGTTTTAATAATTGTATCCCGTTTTATCGATCGTACGCGATACAGGGTGTTTAAGGTGCGTTTTGGATGTAGGTGGAGCGCGCGTGTCTTTATTCCTTGGCATCTATAAAAAGCACAGATGTTGACGCAAAATTAAAAAGGCCAGATAAGTACCTTTGTAAGCATAGTTCCACCATTGTAGTTCGTCAATGCTCAATGAAAAAATCCTTATCCTTAACCCTTAGCAGCACTCGAAGCTCAAAACCAATTGAAGGAAAAAATGCGAGCAGTAGCTTACAAGTTGTATAATTAATGTAACGGAGTTTGAAGGCGGGTTGTAAAAGACTTTCCAACACTTTAAAAATTTTATTAAATAAACATTAAAAGAACTACGCCCAAGAAGGGTTGTATGGGGACACGGAATATTTAAGTTATGATAGGATTATTTTTGAACAAAGTATTTTGCGATAAAAACTCTTCTCCGCGCTTGTCAACAGAGCTTAGGCAGTCACTACACATTCACCAAATTCCCGTGGCTGAACAAAGAAGGAGCGACAGATTCGCTAGGCCAAAAAGTGACAATTTTTGTCAATTATTTTAATATGCATTTTGATACATACGAGCACTAAATATGAACGCACTGTCAAAAAACACGAAACATTCACCTCAATCAGTTTTTTTTTTACTTTACTTTTCACCGGATTTTTTTTTAATGTCATGGATTGTCAATAGGAACGCACAATATAACTAAATAAATACGGGTTTTTTTTTTTCGATGTATGGAACTTTAAGTTGCAATAAAACAACGGTGGATTATTCGATTGACATGAATTTTATTTATCCGAAAGATAATCTCGGTATTCGTCGAAACTACAAAGTGCAAAGTAAATGAGAGCCTTTTTTTTTTCACAGTTTGTAATTATTAATTACTCTAAACAAATTAAAAAAGCCCATAATGAGTTTCTGAGTATCTAGAATTTTATTTTTAATTTAATTAATTGAATTTTGTTTTATTATGAATAATGTAAATTTTTGATCAATCTAGAAAGAAAATTTCTAGAAACTGGGAAGACAAATTCCGAAATTTCATGAATAAATAAAAATAAGCGAGAGCCGTACTATTTTATTCCGAAAAAAATATACCACTCACACCCTAGACTGCGGCAATTGGACCATCTAAATTTCAATTTTTAGAAAATATTTTTTATATTTATCAAAGTGTCCTAGATGACTACTTCGTAGCATTCGTAGCTTCCTGATATTGGTAAAAAAAAAACACATTTAATTTTATATTTCAACGCATTAACTAACACTAACAGATTCAGATATGCCGGGTTCGAATGTAGTTTCTCTACGTCTCGTTTGGTCGTCGAAGCACCCCGTATAAGTAAAAAATCGTAATTCCTTTTCTAATGGAATGGCGATTTATCGACAATTAAATGTTGCGCAGCGCGGCGATCTTTAAAATTAGATACTCTCCACGTTCGAATCCCAAAGAAACGCGTAAAGATCGGATAGCGGTTTAGTCCGGGAACGAATGTACCAAGCCCGAATAATTCCCGATATGTGATCCTCTGACGGTACATTTCGGAGACTGTTAACAATTAGATCAATTACGGTAAAAACGAGTTCCTTTCACAAAAATTCTACGTTGGTTGCATAAATCGGTGAAAGTTATCGAAATTATATCCAGATGCGTTTAGTTAGGAACCTATCGAAATGGTACCACGATTTGTCGAATCTCACTTTCTATATGTTATATCTCGTCTGGGGTTTTATACGATCATTGCCTTATATTTATTGTTCATTTTACTAACGCTTGAAATTAGCCTCTTTCTAAATATTAGTTAGCAGTTAACAGGAATTTTAGGTTGCTGTTTAAAGTCAATTTTCATTAGTTTTTATTCTGCGCATGCAGCGAGAAGCGATCTAAAGGTTTAGGTGCTTTTTCCTTCATTTCATTGTCCTCGTTGGTTTAATAAAAGTAAGTAATATTTATTTCTACCGACTTGATGATTCCTTCGAATCGCACACGAAGGCGTCAGGGCTGTTAGACTAAAACCCATCGGCGCCTGAATCAGTGCTTCGATATTTCACCTCCAAAAGCGATTGAAATCTGCACTGGTTTGAGCAGCGAGCAGTTGATGAGGCAAAGTTTTGAAAAAAGGCACTCAAAAGGCTGTAGCGTGGCGATTCGGGAGTGGGAGGAGGGTCGGGGCGGGGGGTTCGTTTCCCCCGTTTTATTTCAATCCCGACGAAATCGTCGACATTTTTGGCTTTATCTTAATGAAATTTTCGTACACACGTACACAGGCCAGGACTGCGCGTTGCCCGAGCGACTCATTTCCATAATTGATTATAAATATGTGGCGGGGCGCGCTTTTAAAACCCTTTTCCTGAGAGGGAGGAGAGACCGGGCCGCGCGTATGTGTGCGTGCGTGAAGGGATCAAACGTCCAGTGGCGGACGAAAACGAACTGCTCCGAAGACGAAAGGTCAGGAGTGGGATGTCGACAGTTCGACTTTTGCGAAGTTTCAGGGTTAGGGAAAATACTGACATTTTTTTTTGGGGGCCTGGGGGGTTACATTACCACGTAGGGGAAGATGCGAGCAGCGCATCCGCCAGACGTCAAGGTTATTTTCGGGGACACCGCAGCTATCGTGGCCGCGTACGCCATTGGCGAAATCCGAAGAACATTATAGACGGGAGATACATTATTATCGGCGCTCCCCCTTCCTCCCGCCGTATCCCCTTTAAAAGGGAGCCCCAAAAGCGATATTTAGAATAGGTAGAACGAGTGGAGGCAACACACGTAAGAAAAAGATCGAAACGGTGTCAATCATCAGGATGAAAAGGGACGGAGAATAATCAATCGATATTTTACTTGAGACGTGGTCGGTACAGAACACTAATTGTCAGATCAAGGGGGTGCGGCGGTGGCCGGAGGGAAGTCGGAGGGCGCTTAACGGATGAATATTGAGAGAGAGAGAGGAGCCCGAATTCTGTTTTGTGTTTGGCTTGCATTGGGATTTCGAATAGCATGGGAGACAAAAACGAAGGGGAACGCGACAGCGATCGGATCTTTTGAAACGTCGGTTTGCGACACTTCCAGCGCGTAACACATGAAGATAAAGATAGACATACTGGAGAACCACAAGAACCTTCTTCACATCTTTGTTTGTGTAGATCTGCTGATGGACTCGCCACGAATGATCTACCTTATATTATTGTCATCCTCCACCTCGATTAGACCTCCAGTAAGGAATAAGCCCTCCAGTTTTCGTTGTAGGCGTAATCCAACGAACCCTCCATCTCTCATTACTGTTGATTGTTGGTAGATGTTATTCCACTCTGCAAAAAACTAATTGTGCTTCATTAGATCTGCTTGCGTGTATTGTTATCAGAGCCACATCTTCTAACATATTAGTAACCTTGGGGCCTGGGAAAAACATTCAGATAGTGAATCCCCCATTTCTCGTAAATACTTTAATCTTTAAATCAAGTGATGGATTGGTGTTCTCGCGGATATGCTTGAACAGCTATGATAATCTTTCAAAGACTGAAACTGAGTCAGTCAGTCAAGGGTCTGAAGAAGCCAACATGATGATTGGCGAAACGTCAGCAAAAACCGAAGCAGGACTCCAGAAGTTTTGTAAAAAGCAGCTATGAGTTTTTCATTGATATCTACTTTTGGAGCAGCTACGAAACATTATCCAACGGGCATTAATTAATGGTCGACAAGCTGAGTGGCCTTATAGTCTTTCCAAAATAAGCCTCGGGATGGAGAATATAAGAATATGGAGCATGGAGACTAGAGAATATAAGAATTATAAGAATATGGGAATATATATATAAGGTGATTTCTACAACCCCGTTGAAGCCAGCCCCAACCGTCAATCACATCCCGATCCACGCATTAAACGGATCGCAAAAAAAATGGGAGGAATTAACATGTCAGAAGTGGGATATGAAAAATTCAGCGCCGCGTTCGGGGAAAAAGTAATAAAAAAAGAGCGCCCACCCCCAACCCCGGCGACTACAATCAATCAGACCAAGAGGGCGACCCGTAACGTCGGAAATCGGGAATTTTTTTACTAATTAAGGACGCTCAAAAGGGAAGGTACAAAAAAATGAAACCGCACACACACACACACATACACGCGCGCGCTCCGCCGACTCGCATCGCCAAATAAGGGTTGCTGCCGCCGCCGCCGAGCCGAGGGAAAGAAGTGAGAGCTTCCTAATTTAAATATTAGATCTGCCCGTATATTTTAGTCCCAATCAGTCAGCCGGGGCCCGGTGCAGAACGAGAAAGGGGTGAGATTTCCATATAGCTTAATCAAACCCCCCTCCCCTTCGCGCGTTCGAACCCCCGCCGCCCCCGCCGCCGACGAAGCCGCGTCGTCCCCATATATCTCGACTCGATAATCAATAATTATACCCTCAAATATAAAGAGAAAAGAGCCACGAGAAATGCCGAATACTCGTTGCTAATGAGTCGAGTAGGAGATAGGTCGGGCGGGGAAGCGGCGGGGGCCGCGAGGGGGTGGTGGAAAAGCAGTCGCGTCACGCGAAATGTTCGGTTGTGTCCGTAGCTAGTCGCCGGGGTCTGACGTAGGTGTTCCGCAAGATCCCGCGCTTGGGCGGGAACGACCCATCCATTTATTTGCTTAATAAAACTACTTGTCCAAAAAATTCTGAAATAAGTTGACCACCCTCTGGTGATGATATCCACTAAAGGAGGATACACAAACATATTTGTTTAATTTTGTTAGTTTAACACCGTAGAACATACATCATGACGTCATAAAGCATTCGTGGTGTGACGTCATATTTAATTGACTCTGGGTAAATTTTAAGTCCAGGTAGATTTCAGCAACTCATGTAATAAGCTTCGTAATATATTGAACCAAATGTAAGATTCATTGATCGTCGATATAATACGATGGTGTCAAGCTAACTCTACGTTTCACCGACGAATAATAGCTTTTTCATATAGCTTAAGTGTCCCCGCCACGCCACTGTCTTAATGTCAAGAAACAACGCTCCCGAAAAATGTCAGCAATTTCAGCAAAATTGTTATTTACATACCAAGGTTGAAAAATGCACTTTACTCTAGAAGTATGTATATAACTTGTTCTTCTCACTTATAAATCTTCCCTGTCCCCCTATTTTTGGGGTCAAAAAATAGTTGTTCTTTATCCTGGACAATCTAGCGAAAAGAGACGCTCCTCGCTTATCTGCCCCCCGCCACCCCTTCCAGCGCTACGGCGCCCCCCTCTCGTCGTCGTCCGCGTGTGATTGAGTTTTGCATTAAGGGTTTTGCTCTTGCTACACCCATTTTACTAATTGCAATGTCTCCCTGACGTGTCGTTATTCTTAAACGCTATCCCCTCTTCCCGATATCCCGATTAAAAAAAAAAAAACAAAATCTCCCCGCGCACGCAGGCAACATAAACATTTAAAATGAAATTTAATTATTTTTTTTTCGGCGAGCGAGCCGCCGCGCCGCCGCTTCCGCCCCCGCAGGGGGTACGTTGGGATTCATTTGCATTTTTAGTGATATTTACGTGGCGTAGTAAAGATAGGCACGATATTTATTCGTTTTCTAATTTGTTTAAGTAGAAGACGGTAACCTACAAATAGGAAATGTATAACACAGCAATAGACGAAAGGGTGTACAAAACTTTTGACTAGGTCGCCAAAATAAAATTTATTAAAAGAAAGAGAATAGAAATGTAAATCATAAAAATACGTTTAGGCAAAAAACAAGTAAAAATGAAAGAGAAAAGAAACAAAATCACAAATAGGAATATAAACGAAAACCGTGCTAAAGAAAAAACTTTATTTATCGGTCCAGGAAACTATTTTGAACTGTAGAGGACGTCACTATTTGAATTTGTTCCAAGGATTCCAACACCAACACAATATGCCTTACAGAATGAATATAATTCGCCCCGTATCCTCCCAACGCCGAGTATGGCCAAAATCTCTCTCTTCTTGGCTATTTCAATTTCATTAGAGAGACACCTAAGGGTTCGTGGTGTCCAACATCACAGCAATATGTAGAAAAGGGTCTAACCAAGGCAATTTACCCCTAGCTCAGGTCAGGACATCTTAAGTCTGATGTGCATGTGCAGGTGCCCCCCTCATTTTAGTCTTGTTTCAAATCAATCGTATTTTTATACGGTGTACGGCAAAAAACCGGTAAACATTTTCGTCACAAAATGATTTTTCTAGCCGTCTGTGTATAGTAACGCGAAGATAACAAACTTAACCGCACAGTACACACACACACGCAGGTTGTTCTTCCCCCTCAAAGTGATTAACAATGTTTTTCAACGCTCCGTTGCGCTTCAATGATCGACTGAGTGTTTTATATTTTCTTTTATTGCCCATTGTTTGTTGCGTATCTTGGATGCACGCATGGCTTGCTTTTTTTACCCAAATTTCGACCGAGGCCGCCTAAATTCAAACTCTCCCACACTTTCAACGTACGCCAATGGTTTAGTTTCAAAATTCGATATTTCGATAAAATCAATATCGATTCACACTTATTTTATTTTATAGATTGTCACGCGTGCTAACCTAACCTAAAATTGATAACAAGCCGAATACTTTCGAGAGATTTCTGCGTAAATATCTCGTGTTGTTTCATTATTAGTGTGTGTGATATTGTAAAAAGGTGCGGACAAACCTAACCTTTATAGAAAGAACCATTTTCCAGTTACGATGACAAGGTTGGTCCGCCATGATGGAGTAGCGAGTTTTCTTGGAAACTACTTGATACGGTAGACGGTGTGTTTGTTTATCAGCTAGCGTTTTTATTGGTTAGATATCAATGAGATCAACGTATACGTTCACCCGGCTTGTGTGTATTTGTTCGCTTCCCGAGGCGCCATATTTTATTACAAACATTATCTTGTGCTAATATTCCGTTATCAGTCTTTAATTCCTCAATTTCAAACGATTTAGGTATCCAGGCAATGTTTACACTGAACGTGTGTATACCTCAAATCGTATGTATATGTATAATTCGGTTGGGGAATTTATCAGTATACAGAAAAGATTTATCATAAATTTGTTTGCTTTTTAATAAATTATTAAGCCACGTTAATTTATTTATAATATCATTTCACCCGAGCTTATTATCATCTTCTTAAGTCAGTTATCTCGATATCGTTCAGTACGTTTGATCGTCGATGCGCGAACATGGACGAGAAACAACACGTAAGTGTCCATCTTTGATTAACAAGCGTATTCTGATCGTATCGATCACCGGCGAGGTCTGGGCGACTCGAAACGTCGGGCGAATCGCGGTGAATAGAAACGCCTCTGGCGTCAACACACGAACCGTCTCTTATCTAAGCTAACGGTTTGCTTTGCTTTCCTCGTCACATTGGTAACGTGTAATAATTTTGTTTCTTACCACTTACATCGCTTCTAGAAGTCGCTCTTAACCACTGTTTGGGTTTGAGTCGATCAAACGAAATCTAAGCCTAGTCGCGAAGTCGATTTTTGACCGAAGAAATTTATAATCGGTGCACGATCATAGAAATCTATATAATCGGTCTAAATAAAAGCAAGTAACTACTATAACCCACTATCCTTGGATCGATCGATAGTGTCGATCGAATGAAAACAAAATCGATTAATCACTAAGATTTAAACCATCAAATCTAGGGTTCTTAGCAGTTTGGTATTATCATCGACACAAATTGGTCTATCGAAACGATCATATAATCTGTCTGACGAAAATGAAGTAATTGTTGTAACGAACTATACTGCGATCGATAGATGGGAATCGATATTAATCGAATGAAAACAAAGTCGATTAATCAATAAGGTTGTAACCATCACATCTAACATTCTTTGAACTTTGCAATTGTCATTGACAAAAATCGATTGAATGGATCTAAACTAAAAAATTTAAAGGGTTGCTCCAGCATCGATAGTATCGATCGAAAGGCTACATTTTTTCATCAGTAACTATTAAACTTTGTAATGTATTTTGTTTAATTTTTCTGAAAAAAAAATTGTCACGATTTAGTTTTCGATGTTTTGATTAACATTTCTCAATTCTGGACTACCGAATCGACGTTCAAGACAATGACACAATTTCTTCATATTTTCGCCCGATTCCCATACAATTCCGAATTTAACTCGTAGGAGATTACCGAGTGTTTTACAAACTCGATTGTTTGATTGTTCTAGTTTTATGCGTGTCGACATTTTTACCTCGCTCGTATACGAGGCCTCCTAAAAAAAATCGTTCCCAAATCCGGGAGTTATCACAAACCCCCATTCCTCGGAAACGTCGTTTCCATTTTTCCTCATCAAAACAATCGACGAGGCATTTATAATAAATTCACCCCCCCGACGCCCGAGGGGGCCGGGTAGGGGGTGGTTTCGATATTCAACCCTTTCAATTAATCAATGCACTCCTTAAGGCCGCGCGGGACGGGGAGAAGAGCGTGAGGGGATAGCGGATGCTTGCTTCGCGGAGATTACTAATGTCTTTATTTTCAATATCGTAATTGATTGATTTTGGGCGCTCCACGTAGAGAATCTTTCCTCCCCGACAGGCGTATCTGTCTTTGTTTTATGCTCCGCGCCCGGAGGGAGGGGGGTTATTAATTTGGGGGGGGGGGGTGGAACGTTTGGGGTTGATTGAAAGGAAATCTGATTGCCGGCGGAGCCCTATATATATCCCGACGAATTTTAAGGATATCGATCAGCGTTTGTTGCAACTTAGGGAGAGGAGCGTTGGAGGTGAAAGGGGGGTGCTGTGGTGAAGCCGTTCATAGTGCTAGTATAGTTTTAGGGTCAAGTGGCAGAGAAGTTTCAGGAGATCTAGTTTATTAGTCTCGCCCTGGCGGTGCCTTGAAGGTAATATATTTTTTGAGTTCAGCTTTGACAGCCTGTATATATTGCCTGCAGAAAATTTTAGCACAAGAAGAATAGAAAAGAGAAAAATAGTGCCTCCGAAGATAATGAATATGTTTTAATTCTTTATTTTTGACAAAGTGCTATCGAAAGAATACCACATTCAAATTGAAAACTGTGGAATTGACGAACCGTCAGTGGCCATGTTGATTGTTGAAAGTTCATGCAGCATATTATGGTCTTTAGTAAAAAAATGAAAACAAAGCTGTTTGTCCTGTTTTATTGGAAACAAATAATGGGCCTATCAAGATCAGAGAGGAGAACAGAAAAATTATGACAAAACATTTTACCCATCAGAGATGCAGTCATGAAATGTATTGGGTTGTTCGGAAAGTCATTTCGTTTTTTTTTGGGGAACATGAAAGACAGTTTTCGTATAATGAATAAATATTTTATTAAATTATATATTGGCCATTCTGGTCCGACACCTTTTGCCATCTTTCTGGCAGTAACATAATTCCCCTCTCATAAAAGTTTTGGTCCTTGCTGGCAAAAAACTGGTTCAGGTGGTTTTTGACATCTTCATTTGAGATAAAGGTTTTGCCAACCAAAAACCGGAACAAATAGTAGTCGGAAGGCGCCAGATCTGGAGAATATGGTGGATGTTGCAGTACGTCCCATTCAAGCTGTAAAAGTTTTTGGCGAGTGACCAAACTTGTGTGAGGTCTCGCATTATCCTGGTGGAACACTACACCCTTCCTGTTGATTAATTCGGGCCTCTTCTCTTTAAGTGAATCATTCAATTTGTCCAGTTGATGACAATAGACTTCTAATTTAATCGTTGTATTGTCCGGCAAAAGCTCAAAAAAAAAACGATTCCTTTGACATCACACCAAACGGAGAGCATCACCTTTTTTTGGTGAATGTTGGCTTTTGACACGCTTTGAGCCGGTTCATCTTTTCCGCTCCATGACCTCTTGCGTTTAACATTGTTGTATACAACCCATTTTTCGTCCCCAGTAATAATCCGCTTCAAAAATGGATCATTTTCTTGCCTTTCAAATGGCCATAAACAGTCGAATTCGACAAATTTAATCTCTCACCGATCTCTCGTGTGGTTATTCGCCGATTTGCATCAACTAATGCCTTTATCGCATCTTTGTCAGCTTCGACCGGCCGTCCAGACCGTGGTGCATCTTCGACATCAAAATTGCCGGATCGAAATTTTGCAAACCAGTTCTGGCACTGGCGTACTGTTAACACGCCTTCTCCATACACATCCGTCAATTTTTTTCTCGCTTGGACAGCATTTTTACCTTTTCTGAAGTAAAAAAGTAAAATATGACGAAAATGCTGCTTATTGCTCTCCATATTTAAAAGGGCACCAACCAAAAACTACTGCGTAGAACTTTTTCACACACAAGCCTTGCAATATCAGCTCTCAAGTCATATAATGGTTATGCTGCTTAAGTGTGAAGTTGGTTTCGAAAAAACGTAATTAAGTCCTCTGACGGGAAAAAACGAAATGACTTTCCGAACAACCTTATAGAAACTAAAACCTCACTCGAAGAATAAAAATCTACAATTTCTCGTTCATATTTATTGTCTTTTCAAACATGTTTAATATCAAAAGCCAAGTTAAAGTTAAGAATTCCAAAGAGGCGGCTCTAGTTTGTTATAAAGGCATTAAAAAATTGGTGCACAAAATATTGATTGATTGATTGATAAAATGATAAAAAATACAATTGTTTTCTTAACGATTTGAACAAAATCCCGTCAAACCGCCGCCCTAATTTGTTCAGGGCCGGTCACTCAGCAAAACAGTAAGACCCTAGCCGGTCCGCTTCTGTCTCCCAGCTTTTTGAATGTAGGCTGTAATCATAGAGAAAACAAAAAAGAAAAAACAATATCAGGTCTAAACATATATTTGCCCAATGTAAAACTTGCTTTGGTGCTCAACAACCATTTGTCTCCTGCAAATAATAATAATATAAGATAATAATAAGACGCCTCCATATTATTATATCTAGTACCTATGAACTTGAGCCTAACCATATCTGTCTATTCCAGATAAACCAGTTACTAGAAGAAGTCCAAAGATTGCAAGGGTGCATCGCGAAGTTCCAGGACGAGCTGGAACAGAAACGGCAGCACATAGCGCGACTCGAGACGCGGCTCGAAGCCCAAAAAGACTACGAGGACCTGAAGAGACAAATCGGGATTCTCACGTCGGACCTGTCGAACAATCCGGACGCAAAAAACATCGAGCTGCTGCTGGAGAAGTCGAAAATCCAGGAGCGCAGAGACAAGAGCCCGTCCAGGGAAAGCGAAGGTGAGGATGCAAAAAAGTCAAACGGGTTCGGATCGGGTCGTCGGCGCGGCGGCCTCGCATCGATTTCTACGTCCTCCAAGTGTGCGGCGATTGGCCAACGTTTTTATTATTTTTATTGCTTCAGTTTTTGTGAAACTCGCGCGGCCCGTTATTGTTTCCAGTTTTGAAAGGATCTCGGGGTTTCGTCACCCGTGGGAACTGGTTTAGATTATTATGTTCGTTCTGGTTTCGCGTTCGGTCGCCATTTAATTTATATAAATGACATTCGGAATTGTCAAGCCGATTTTACCTACTCAAAGTGCAAAATGTGTTTTTTAATCGATATTATATCACGGCATCTTATAATTTTATATTTACCAAACATGTGCAACAAACTTAAAGCAAAACGAGTATTCGATAAACATATTCTGAAAGACCTCGTTGTATTAATATTGTCGTTTGAAATAGGGTCATTCTACCATAGTAATTTTAAAATTAGAGCTAAACAATTGCATTTATCATGCATCAACGAAGGACTTCGGTAAAGAAAATGGCGAAATGCCGGAGCTGTAGCTTGTCAAAATAAGACAACTTCTTGGATGTCCCAAAATGACTTGACCGCCTTCTAAAAGCCTTGTAATCATCTGTAATTTTTTTTGTTACCCCCTCTTAATTTGTTAGGTTATTTAAACAAAATGCTCCGTAAGTTCCATCAAAATCACGTCATATCGAAGGTTGTGGTAATTTATCCTAAAATGTCCCGAGAATGCCGGAGAACTTTGAATGTTTTTTTCGGAAAAAATCAAAGCGTTTACATATTTTTTAGTATTTAATAAAAAAATGAAAAAAATATCAAAATGTTCGCTGGAAATAAATACTCTAAAAATGAAAATCTATATTTTCTGTAAATGATTTTCTGCTTAATGTCTTTGCTGTCATCTTTTTCATGGCACGTGGAATATTTCTGACTTCTTTGTCTATTATAATTTTTGCTCGCCCTGTAGACGCTAATCATATTATTACACACACACACACACAGACGTATTTTAAAATCGTTATGCCCGTTCCACAATCTACCGACGAAGATCTCTTCACATGATTTTGACTAATAGTTTCCGTTTTTTCACGGTCGACCGCCCCCTAGTTTATAGTTTTTTTTTTTCATTATTATACGTGTAAGCACGTACCCAACGTATTTATATGAAAACGTAGATATCTCGTTAATTAATAATAACAAAGGCGCCCCCCGAATTAAATTTCGTCTAATTGTTTTGCGGGGCCTCATGAATAAGCGATTTTTTCTTTTCGGGAAATTTATTGTGCGCCTCTCGTTTCTCACGGACGATCGTCCTTTTTTTATTATTCGCACGCTTTAATTTATAACGTAAAATCGGGCGTCCGTCCATCGCCGTTTTGCAGACCTAAAAACAGTTATATGTGAACTGGCTTCGGGGCCTTAACAATCATATTTTTAAGATATACACAGTACAAAAATAAATATATTACGTTATTAAATTATTATTAAATAGTTATTACGTTTATTTATTCAAACCCTTTATTTAACTATTGGTGTATATTGGCTGATTGTTTTGCAAAATCATCACTCAATCAGGCAAAAATGTGGCGCACATTTTTTAATTTTTATTTGTAACTCTTATTCGAAAATTAAGAAATAATCGATCTTTCTTTTTTTATTGTTATTTATTTTTTAAATTTTAAAAAGTTAGTTATAGGATTCGATCAAAAGAATATCCGAGACAATAATACAATATTCTACTCTCATTTTAGAAACAGACTTCAAGAGCGGCCTGTATAAACGCTCAGAAAATAAATAAATAAATGAATAAATGTTAGAATTAAAAAAAATAAGAATAATTTTTTTTAAATGTTTTCATTTTACATGGGGTAGCACGACAACGGGTATTTATCACTGTTTTGATTTTTTTTTAATGGGTTGATTGCAAATAGAAATAAACAAAAACTAAAATTTCTTACTAATAACGAAATTGAGTGTATCTTAGAAAGTATGGTATTAAATGAGTTCTTGAAATTTGAAATGTAAATGTATCAATTTATGTTTGCGTATTGGCAATAGATGAACTTGATAAGTTCGCCCATTTATCAAGATCCCTTGTATGAAATTATTATCCAGGGAGTAATGTCAATTGACAATTATTGACAACAAAGTTATCAACAACAAAATCACTGTGTTATATAAACACTTACATTGTGGAAACTCATTAAAACTTCTTTTCAATCGGTTTCGTATCTCTACGTTCTATATACCCGCGTTTCTTCCACAGGGGTGGCGGCGGAACACCACCAGCACATCCAACCCCCCACCACCTTACCCGTGAGTCCCCCCTCCGCGCTGCCGCACCCCTTCCAAAACGTAGACGCGTTCGGCAGTCTATTGGGTGAAGAGATCGTCTCCACGTGGCGGAAAAACATAGAGTCGCACCAAAAATCACCTTTGAATTGTGCAGATGGTATGACGAAGAGCACGACGCCGCTGACCGCCGTCGAGACGTCGAACGCGGACAAAAGCAGCGCCGCGTCGACTCCCCAACCGATGGACGCCCAGTACAGCCCCAACGAGAACCTGATGGTCAACGGTAACCCCAAAAGTCCGCAGGAAGACAACAACAACCACCACGTCAGCAACAACAACATCCCGTTGGCGGCGACCATGTGCGCCGTGAACAACTTCCTACGCACCGACGATACCCTGAAGAGTCCTTATAGGTTCGACGAGCATCGATCTCCTTTCAAGTTCGCCGAGGACTTGGGTATGGCCCCCGGGTCGATGGTAGGTAGACTCGGCGAAAGTCTGATACCTAAAGGCGACCCGATGGAAGCTAGACTCCAGGAGATGCTGAGATACAACATGGACAAATACGCGTCGCAGAATTTAGGTAGTAGAAGCGGTGTCGTGTCGCTTGTTGCTCAGAACTGAAGGTTGCTTCTGACACAGATACCCTCCACATATCGAGGCGAGTGAGAGAACTGCTGTCCATCCACAATATAGGCCAAAGGCTGTTCGCCAAGTACATCTTGGGACTGTCCCAGGGCACCGTCTCCGAGTTGCTGTCTAAGCCCAAGCCATGGGACAAGCTCACCGAAAAGGGGAGGGATAGTTATAGGAAGATGCACGCGTGGGCCTGCGACGAGAACGCCATCATGCTGCTGAAATCGCTCATACCAAAGAAAGGTAATTGGCTCTGTTGTTGCGCTCAGTCCTCCGTACGCCAGCGTAGTTTTTTTTTAAACGTCTATTACGGTGTTAAAAGAACCACTGTTTAGGCGATAAATTCGTTCTAAGCTAATCGTAGTTTAAACAACCTCCTAACGGAAGCGGTTTGAATATCATCGGCAGCGTGCAAACAATTACGAATAAATTATTAACAAATATCGCGTTTTTTTTTTTCGGTGGCTTTTCGGGCGAATCGAAACGGGCCGGATGCGCGTGGTGATTCACCCGATTTTTAATAATTTTCGAGCGTTGTTGAACAAACGATTTGCGCAGCGGTTACGTGATTGATGACGCGTCATTATCGCGATTGTATCGTACATCCTTTAATTCACAGATCGAAATTAACGAATATCCGTATCGATTTTTTTCAAGGTTCCTTTTCACTTTTCGATTTCTTATTTACTCGTTCGCATCCGATTTTAAGAAATAATAAAACTTTTCTTAATTTATTTCTACGCCTAAGTTTGGAGTACATTTACTATAAACCTCTTAAAAAATTCCTGAAATTCACACCTACCATATTTGAAAAAATCTGGAACGGTAAAATGGGAATTTTTATTTTAAAAAAAGGACAAATTATGTTTTCTATGTTATAGGGGGTGTTCTAAAAGTAATGCACCAAATTTTTATGGCATATTCTATACCGAAAAGCTATTTTTTTATGTTAGATATTTTATTGAAATTTGGACCAAATTTCAATCTCTTGACTTCTTCCCGATCGATTTCAAGTAAAAAAAAAATGAAAATGATAATAAAAATGTTAAACATTAAAAAAATAAATGTGTCAAATCTGGTACGGGCATCACTGGTACATTTTTTAAGAAATATTTTTCTCATCACAAAATGTGTGTTACTGCTTGAAAACCGCAACTAAGTACGTATAATGGTTTAAAAATTATGACAAAAAAATATTTTATCAAAATTTCAACACCCTGTATCTCGGTTTCTGTATATATGCTTATATAGAAAAGTAGGGTTTTGTTTTCAACTTAAAATATGCCATACAATTTTGGTGCTTTAATCTTAGAATAACCTGTATAATAAAATAATGATTCAAACATAGATTAATTTTTATATATTTTATCTGCTTTTGTTTTAATTATAACCTTAATTTATAATAGAGTTACATATAGAAAAATGAGTAGCGATATTCCGAGTCATTTTATTTTATTTAAATTTTTAAAATCCAACAGTAAAATCGCAATTCGTTTTCCAGATAAAACATATGCTTGGTATTTCTTTTATGGGATGTGCCATTTTTTTTATTTCATTCATTTTTACTATTTATAAAAAAAATCAGTTAAAATGATCTGTGATTTTCGTTGCATTGCCACTTGCATTTTTATTGGCGGATTCATCTTAAAAATTCAAGAAGTTCGATATTTTCAGAAATAAAAAAAATATGAACAACGCAAATATTCCATAAATGATACGTGTTGGAGGAAACCTTTCAAATAAAATTAATAAATAACCGATAGGTTAATAAAAAATATATATTTGATCGGAAATCAGTGGCGGCGTTTTTCCTGCCGTTTCGAAGCCGAATTTACGCAAAAATAACTCGGTTTCTAGATTAGCGATTAATCTTTGTCGATCTCACGCGGATTCGCTCTGAAAAGCAACCCGACACACACACACACACACAAAAGTAGGAACACAATAAGCAATTAAGCATCGAGAATTAACAGAATAATCGAAATATTAAGAGACTTAATAATATTAAATTTGTTATTAAACAACCGGTGAACGCCCGTACATGGCCTATAGTGTGTGTGTGTGTGTTCTACTTTTACCCAATAATAACCATTTTTTTATTGGGTTGTTGGTGTGGTTTAATTGTCCGCTGACACGGAAAGAAGTCGATAAAACGTTTGTCAATTATACACGTAAGATGCCCGGTTCGAATTCGGCCGCGCCGCGCGCCACTGGTTTTTCACTCGAATAAACGAAATATAAAAAAAAACAATTAGGTCGATTTTTTTTTCGCTTTTTCCACGCCGCTAATTGTGAGAACGTCTCAAACAAACGACAAACGATCGCGTTGCAAATTGTTCGGATCCCTCAGTTCATTCGTCATTATTGTCGCAATAACAGTGTTATTTTATTTTTCGAGTTTGGTATGCTCGAACGCGAACGAATCGCCCTGCCGTAAGTGATATAATTTTGTTTTTCGACGCGCCGCCCTTCTCAATTCCAAAACGGTGAAAGTTCCCGAAAAAGAATCGAAACGTCGCTCATCATCAGACAATGTTAATTAATTTAGTTCCATTATTATTCATGCCGATCTACAACCTTCGGCCAACTAACATTCGTCGGAAATTATGAATTAACAATTCCAGAAGAAGAAGAATTCTGCCTGTCGGCGAGACTCCATTTCACCAAGGGGTCCACAAGTTTTTCTATGGAATAATTAATCAATCGTTCCTCCCAATTTCTCTATAAGAGTGCTTTTTCGTTTCATTGGGTTCGCCGTTAATCGAATTGTTCCTTCCACTTCGTTGATATTCAATTCTTCATTCTAAATCTACTGTATTAGCTTATCTGTCAAACAATGTCTTATATATCTATCTAAACGAGTGTCATGTCCAAAAGTTCTCAAACAATTTATTAGGGATCAGTACCAATAAAGACATTACATAATATATTCATAATCAATTCTTCATTTTCATCTGTAGTTTTCTTGTAAGTCACGCTAATATTCCATTAACCTAGTGGACTGGCTCCAATAGTTTCTTAATATACCTAATTCCACAGTTTTTCACTATATACGATTGTGATGCTAGGCATAGTTACACCAAGTAATCCTAAAGCTCTAAAAGAATTTCCTAAGGCCACCACCAACACCTGCACAGTTCCTGCACAAGAGTGTTCTAGAGAATTCTTTAATATTCCTAAGGCTTCCCGCGAAGACACGATGCGTTCGTCGATCCGCGCTTCCCGGTCAGAAAATTATCTGATTTTGCACCCTAATCGTTCCCCCACCGCACCGCGAAAAAATCATCCCAGAGTCGAAAATAATCGTCGGCGGACGAAACGAACAGAATTGAAAACCTGCCAAGTTATTTGCTTCGTTAAAATGCTTGTGACGATTGTTTTCCTTGGTCGCATGTATCATTTTCAATTTGCCTCATTAATTTCGGACCCATAAATTCGTCCAAATGACACTTCTACTTCGAATAAATCCTATCCGATCCGTCTACCAGCTCCTGGACGTTCTTTCGAGGTGACTCAAGGACTCAAACTGGCTTTCTATACTCAAAGAACCATCCCTGAAAGTTTCGCCGTACTTGAACGAAACCAGATATTAATCATAGTGTTGGTCGGTTATGATTAGAACAGTTCCACTGGGCGCCGGTTTCGTTCTGCCCGTTATGCAGAAGCCAACCGATTTCACCCGAACTTAACTGTACGCTGTGGGAGAAAACATCGCGTATCGTTTATCCGCCCGGGGCGGACCCAGAGGTAATCACATGGGTTCGGATCCGTTGACAATCTTCCGAGCAGGTTCCCATGAAAAAATAATTGGTCCTTTGAACGCATATTAAAACATCATCAGAAGAAAGCGGCGGCTCATCCGCGGAGGACCTCTTAAAGTAGCGGGTTTCTAATCATATGTGGTCGAACGGAAGATGCGTTTTACCCGGAAGACAAGACCCGGCGCAAATTATAGACGTTTACGCTGTGGTCCGAGATTAAGTTCGATCGGTACCGGTTACCCATTTGAGGTTAGGAAATGATTTTGACAGGATGTCGCTTGCTTTTCAAATATTTCAATAGTTTTGAGCGGCACTTAATGGCTTATCCCTCCTTAAATTATATTTTGGCGTTTCTTAATATGTCAAGAACACCTTTTGCGTGCATTTCAAGAGATTCGATATAAACTGCAATGGCCAGAGCGTGCGAGAAAAGTGAAGCAAATTTTACAACAGAAGAAGGCAACTAGTAATGGGGATCGATATTTGTATAATTTTTTTTATAATAATATAAAAATAATAAATAATTATAAAAATTTTTGTATTTCTAAATAATATTTAGATATTTTTTCATGTAATTGCTCGGTGAGCCAGTTATAAACCAAAATCAGATCATCTAATACGGAAATGCTTTAGTTACTCAAAAAAATAAACTTCCTTTTGCTGCAAAGTGAGGTTAAAAAACCAGCTGATCGTTCTTACTTTCATATTATTTGGGTTCTTGAAATCAAAGAAATTTGACCAGACGAGAGACCTAGAATGTTTCTAGGAATCAGAGTCGAAGACTTAGGATGTTGCTTTCGTAGTATAGTTTAATTTGTTCGACGTTGCCGCTTCTAGGGATCACGCAGTGTTGCCGAATGTTCAACTTTTCGTGAAATTGTACCATCAATTCGTATATTACTTTCCGAACACGGAGGTTAGAAATATCACTGCAATCGGCGATTTGCTCGTTAGGGGGCGCGGCCCGCCGCTCAGTGTCGTTCGTCCGATAATCGGGGCGTTTCGTGATGAGATATAAATGACGGACGGGTTTTTATTTCACGTTATAAAATTGATTATAGGTAATACGCGACGGCGATGATTTTTAAGGCCAATTATTTGCTCGTTACGGGTCCAATTTTCGATGTTTACGAGCATTTAATTGCGCCGACGTTAGGAATTACGATTAATAAACGTGCGTTGTGTGTTTATGTTCGTACGGAAATTTTTTCAATCCCTGCCGCTCGTTAGTGTATACTGCACGCCGTTTTAGGAGTTTTTTCAGAAAACGACAGATTGTTCGATCGATATTTTTGTTTTGCTGGTCGTATTGTACTTATATAGTCAATTCTGTGTGCAAATTAGAGCATTAAAACTAATTGTAATTAAATATGTAGGAGATGTTGAGAAATACGTTTTTTTAATGCTACTTTAAGGACGGTTCAAACGAATAGCTTCATTTATCATACCCCCAAAAGTGTCTTCGCAGATTTCTTCGTTAAGGTCGCTTCCAACGCCGAACGATCACGAATTTCAGTTCTTACGTTCACTTTATAAAAACCGATCGTTATAAATTCAGTAATTTGTTAGGTTAACGGACGGAGTGTATAGTTCTGCTATTTTTTTCTTTTTGCTTTAACGAAATCGGGTACACCCCCGCCGCCGTCCGACATCGTTCTTTGTCACACGTCGTCTTAATTTATTGGCGAACGAGTATCGTTTTTAGCGAACAAACCGATTTGGACGAAATCCAAAACGGGTGATTCACTGCTTACAGGACCGCCTATGATTCGACGCGGATTTGTATCTTCGATAATTTTGGAAATAAGTCCCGTTCATGCGCGAAAGAAAGCTTCAGTAAATCCTAACCCGGACCTTATGGTTTTCGATACCAAAAAAAAAAAACGTAAAAAACGAAATCAGAACTACATTATCTGCGCATCCCTATAAATTCTGCAATGACAAAACTGATTTTCAGAGTCAGAATCCAAGATTTATTGTGACAGGTCCCACAATTATGACAAAAGTATCTTTCTTGTTGGGATTTTGAAGGTGAGAAAATGTAATGGATCTCAGGACTGAACGCTACTCGACACATCCTGATAAATCCTGAACTACATCCGAACTACATCCTCGGCATATTCGGCAAATCTGTAGTACCGGATTTATACCTTCGATACGGCGAACAGATACAAATACCCCCCGCCCCTGTCCAGCCGAGGTGTGAAATTTGTGCATCGTAATTTTTTAAAAGTAAATTGCTTGATTATTCCACCAGCATTTTTTAGTAAATTCTTAACCCGGACCTGGAGGAAATATAAAGTCTGTTCATAGATATAAGAAAGTGGCTAACTGATGCGAAATAAGGGAAGACCCGTAAGAATGAAATATGGCCTTTGCTTAGAATTTAATTATTTGGGGTTTTGCTAGGAAAGATGCTAAACCATATTTATTTATTTAAGTATGTTTAAATCTAAAATAAAATTACAAATTATTTTTATAACCTATTTAAGTTACATAAAATTATTCACATAATATATCAGTATCACTATCGCTATCATCGCCCGTTCTAATTATTATTTGTTCTATATTATTTACAATATGGATATACGATTGTTCCGCTTTTGTTGAATCGACCCAACCCTTTTCCGGGATATTG
Organism: Cylas formicarius; assembly: GCF_029955315.1. Taxonomy (NCBI): domain Eukaryota; kingdom Metazoa; phylum Arthropoda; class Insecta; order Coleoptera; family Brentidae; genus Cylas; species Cylas formicarius. The sequence continues at coordinate 23,668,634 of NW_026844361.1, read as the reverse complement.
TTGTTCTCTGTAAATCCAATTTTTTTCCAGATATTCCAGTCGCCATTTCCGAATTCTAAAAGATTCCATGAAAACTTGCCTTTTGTCATTTTTTTTAAATCTAAAACTCATGTGTTTCACTTCCATAAGGTATTTCTGCACATTTAACACCGGTTTCATCTTTATATATAACCGGTAAATTTTGATCACTCGAAAAAATGTCAGCATCGCTTCTTTTTTTTTCCTCGCTGAAATGGAATTATTCACAATTTTCCATACAGTTGATGCTGGAAGTAGTATACCAAACCAAAGAATATTAAACACAGGTAGGCATAAAATTATTTTCTATTACGGACCACAATTTTACCTGAATTTAAATTCCGAAACTTTAGGTAATAATCTTGTTTTATGTTAATGATCACCATTCAATTGGTCACTTTCTTATATCTATGAACGGACCATACCTATAATTTCTCAATTTGACTGATTTTAGCAGAAGCTTAAAGTTTGTAAATTCGAACCGCATCTCCGATAAATCCCAAAAGTTGCGACCACGCCCTCGGTACATTTCCGATAAATTCGGTAAATCCATACTGCATCCTTAGTACCTTTCCAGTAAAGTCAGTACATCTTCGGGTAAACCCTATAAATGCGCCCCACATTTCAGGTAAATCTCGTAAATATCACACCTCCCGAGAATATTTAAAATACATGCGGAGAAAAATTTTCATAAATCTTTGTCCATGTGTGCGTTTGGCGCCTCTCCCCCCAACCCCTCCCATTACCGATATTGACATTTTTCGAATAGCGCATATTTGCGGAAAAGCGGCCGCGTAGCAAAAACAATGTCCGCCACGCGGGTTTGCAAATGACGTCCCGCGGTATTATCATTTAAAACGATCGACAACTCGATGTTCCGTTTTTTTCGAATGACCGGAAAACAAAGAAATCGCCCGCGCGGGACGTATCGGGAAATAATAACGATAAAAAATATACGTATCGGACGCGATTTCCCTGTATAGCGTCGCGTGTCGACGTTGCATGCGTAAAAAGGCCGCATTGGCCGTTAAAAAGTTTTCTTGCGATCCAGAGGCCGATAAAATCGAAGGCGGCGCGGAAATTCCACCGTCGCGGCGTTTCGATTTTTTCACCGATGAAGCTAGACCGAAATCGTCGATGTGTCAAAAAATAGCTATTTTTAGTTAATTGTACCATAAAACTCGCACAATAACGATTTTGCCGAGTTTTTTAACGATTTTACGGTAATCCTTTTGATTTTAAAAAAGTAGTCGCTCAAACTTCCTTCAGTTTTCATTGGGACAGTTCAGGCGACATTGTCAAAATAACTGACGCGTGTTTTTTCAAAGTTGAGAAAGATGCCCCTGACAGATTTTTCTATAAAACATCATTTAGTGAAACTGACTGACTGCAGAAGCATCAGCATTACGCAAAGAAAAATGCGAATGTGAATCTAGAATGTGCTTATCGAGATGTTATACCAATTCCAAAGCAAAAGTTTAATGGTTTCCTAAGAGTAATGCTATTAAAAAAAATGCCACGGTCACTTTTATTACGGCCTAAAAGGTGACAAGGACTGAATTGTCACGGTTTTTTAGTTACTTTGAAAATAGTGCTTTTTGTTTATTAGTATTAATAATACCTACTTTTTTAATTTAATTTCCAGTTTGGTTTTTTTTCAGTTACCGCTATATACCTATCTCGCAAATGAACCTGCCGTGTTGTATTTTTCATAAAAACTTTGATCTACCGTTTTATCGAGAATTTACGAAAATATTGCACCGAAATTGATGTATGCAAAAAAAATTAATATCTACACAAAATTTTGAAAACATTTAGAAATGAACCTCAAAAAATATGATTCGTTCTAAAAAGAAAACAATACAGTAAGCGATATGATATATCCCAACGTTTCTCGCCGCCCATGTACGACCTAGAAGATTACCACAGACAATTATCCTTACAGATAATTTTTCCTCCCCAGGGAAGGACGGTTCCGTGCCGTTCGGTCGCCCGGAGAACGACATGACGGAGGAACGGTTAGCCCACATCCTAAACGAGGCCAACCAGTTCCAGCAGATCAAAACCGAAGACTCGCATTCGAACGAGGACTCGAAATCGCCACACGGATGCCCGAGTCCGTTCTCCAAAGACTCGTCGCTGAACAAGAGACTGAAAAAGTACGAGAACGACGACATCTCGCAGGAAAAAGTCGTGCGCATATATCAGGAGGAACTGGCCAAGTTGATGAGTAGACGTATGGACGACATGCGGAGCCCGAGGGACGGGTTCCCGGGGGGGTGAGTACTCGCCGCTTCTTAATCAGGGCAGAGCTAAACTAATATACAGTATGTTTCTCCCGCCTTTCTTCAGCAACGTGCCGATAGATCGATCCGATGAAATACGCATGGCTTTGGACGCCTACCATCGCGAACTGGCCAAACTCAACCAAAGCCAGTCGCCCGCGAGCCAAATGCCGTTAGGGTTATTGGCCCTTCAGCAGCAAGCGTTAGCTCAACACCAACACCAGCAGAGTCAACCGGTGCCGTCCAACGGGGGCGTCCAGGACTTGTCCCTACCCAAAGACAAGATGAAAATGATCAACGGACTACCGGAGGATAAAGAAAAGGACGATGACGCGGTCTCGCGACATTCCGGCAGCGCTTTCAGCCTCGTCCGGCCTAAGATCGAGCCTGGCACTCAACCGAACGCGAACTCTTCCGCTTCCAGCCCGTTGGGCAACGCGATCCTTCCCCCTATGACCCCGACGGGGGACGATTTCACCGGTTCGGCTGCCGCGAGTCCTTTGCAGCGGATGGCGAGCATTACCAACTCGTTAATATCGCAACCGCCCACTCAACCCCACCACTCGACGCCCCAGAGACCTCTAAAGGCGGTTCTGCCTCCTATAACGCAGCAACAGTTCGACCTCTACAACAACCTAAACACCGAAGATATCGTGAAGAAAGTCAAAGAGCAACTGAGCCAGTACTCGATATCGCAACGGCTCTTCGGCGAGAGCGTCCTCGGACTGAGTCAGGGCTCGGTCAGCGACTTGCTCGCCAGGCCCAAACCGTGGCACATGTTAACTCAGAAAGGTCGCGAGCCTTTCATCAGGATGAAGATGTTCCTGGAGGACGATAACGCGGTACACAAACTGGTCGCGTCTCAGTACAAGATCGCTCCTGAGAAGCTGATGAGGACCGGCGGTTACGGTAACGGTAAGAGGTCCGGTTAGTCGCCGGTCGCGGCGCTTCACTCTCCTTGTCTTTAATAGCTTGCGCGACGCCTATCGGAAAACCGATGCCGCCGACCAATAAGATGCTCAGCGAGGCTGCCGGTCTGCTCAACAAGATGCAGCAGGAGTCGCAGAACATGCTGCCGGCGTCGCTGCAACTAGGTCCTCCTCAGGGCGCACCTCAGCCGCCTCCACCCCCGATGCTTCTGACGCCGCCCGGCTTGCCACCCCACCACGCGATCGGTCTTCAGAACCAGGACCTATTGAAAAAGTCCGCTTCCCACGGGATCCCTCCGATGGGTGGTCACCAGACCGCGATGAGAGCCATGCACCAACACGTCAGCCCCAGCGTTTACGAGATGGCGGCGCTCACCCAAGACCTCGATACCCAAGTAATCACGACGAAAATTAAGGAAGCGTTATTGGCGAACAATATCGGCCAGAAGGTAATTATTCCGATGGGAAAAGTCGTGTTCCGCGATCTGACGGTTCCGTTTCAGATATTCGGCGAAGCGGTACTCGGTCTGTCTCAGGGTTCCGTTTCGGAGCTCCTGTCAAAACCCAAACCGTGGCACATGCTTTCTATCAAAGGCAGAGAACCGTTCATTCGAATGCAGTTGTGGCTCCAGGACACCCATAACGTCGACCGGCTGCAAGCGTTGAAAAACGAACGACGAGAAGCGAACAAGAGAAGACGCAGTTCGGGTCCGGGACACGACAACTCGTCGGACACGTCGAGCAACGACACCTCCGAGTTCTACCACTCGAACAGTCCCGGACCGCAAGGACCGGCGAGCGCGAAGAAGCAACGCGTGCTCTTCAGCGAAGAGCAAAAAGAAGCACTCAGACTCGCGTTCGCTTTGGATCCGTATCCGAACGTCGCGACGATCGAGTTCCTTGCGCAGGAGTTGAGTCTGAGCAGCAGGACGATCACCAATTGGTTCCACAACCATCGGATGAGACTTAAACAACAAGTACCGCACGGTATGGGTTCAGATCTGCCTCCCAGAGATCAGAACTCCGCTCAGCAACCCTTTGATCCGAGCCAGTTTCGTTTGTTACTCAATCAGAGGCTAGTCGAGCTTAGCAAAGAACGTATGGGTTTGAGCGGGGTGCCGTTACCTTATCCTCCGTACCTGGCGGCCAACACTAGCCTGGCGGCGTTGATTTCAAGGGGTTTACTGCCTACCGGCGATCTATCCGACCTCTCGGCCCTCAACAACGCGGTCAAAGAGCAGATGAGCGGCCTCGACTTGTCGATGCCGTCGTTGAAACGGGAACCCGGCGATTTCGACGACGACGACGATGTCGAGAGCAACGTCGGGTCGGAGGACTCGAACATGTCGGGCAGTTTGCACGGCGGCGGTGAAGCGAAAAACGAGACCAAAGAATCTTCCGTGGCTTCTAGTCAGCAGAGCCAGGGGAGGTCATCGCGAAGGAAACCCGCGGCACCTATGTGGGTGAACCCCAATTGGGAAGAAGAGAAGCAACAGGGGAAGAGGGACCTGACGAATCCCGACGAAGTGATCATTAACGGAGTGTGCGTGATGCAGACCGAGGATAATTACGGGAACAGGAGAGGGGCCGAAGAGACGGTGCGCGTCGAACCTCAAGCGGTTATGGACAGGTTCGATGACGATCGTAGTGAGACGTCATCGATAAGCAACGAGGAGCACCACAAAGACGAAGACTTGGAGGAGCAGCATGAAGAAGAGGACGCGAGCAAGAACGACGACGGCGACGACAAGGTCGTGAAGCGGGAGAGCGAGGAGGAGAGGTGGGATTACTAGATTGTTTTTCTTTTTTGTCTGTTGACTTTTCGACTGTTGGTTTATATATATATAGAGTGTTGAGGACTCCGGTGCAATTCGGGAGCGGACCGGTTTTTAAAAAAAAAAAAACCCGTTGTAAGATATTTTTAATTGTAATTAGTTCTTAAAAGGAGAGGAAAATGAAAACGATTCAAGTGCAATCATCATCCACGGATACGCGAGTATTTTTTTTCGTTAGGTATTATTATAAAGGAAAGGATATTTATTAAATGCGACATTGTGATTTTTCTGTAAGTACTACTGCGCGTGCGTCTTGCCAAATTTTTTATTGAGCGCGTCCGTTTATTAACCCCCTCCCCCCCCCCCACCCGGTTGAGTTTTTTGATAATTTAAGCGAATTTCTGTAGTTAATACGAAGACTGTTACCGCGTTATAATAATTAAACGAGAAGCGAAGAAAAAATGTTTCGAACATTTTGTGATATAAGTACACCGAACGTACGGTTCGCGTTGCGACGGCCAAAATCGCAATCCTACGGTACAAAATAGGACCCACACCCCTCCTCCATTTTTTTTTACCGCAGACACGCGTTTATTTATGTTAAATTTACGTTACGTTTTAGGCATATGTGATTTTCCTTTTCGTCCGGTTATCTACTTGCCAACTGTCTCACGAACCTCATATCCTCACAGAAATTTTCGGATGGAATCTCGGCGCGAGCCGTTTTGAACATCAAAACTTGTTTCGAACATGCCTCAGTGCGACTGGGTGAGGCTTATCTTGGTTTCCCGAAAAATAAACAAACTGGATCTCCACGCACAGATTTCATCCTACCGGTGTCAAAAATCCGCATAAAGAATAGTTCTAGTCCGATATCATAGAGGGCATGAAACACACTTACTTGACTACTACCATGGCCAGTTCCGAGGACGCGGCAACATCGGATAGTGAGCCAATGTAGCCGCATCTTCGACCCGATCTCAATCAGCTGTTCGGTTTGAATTCATCGTCGTTCGCCTAGCTTTAATTTTTCTCCCAAATAACTTAGTAATGTAAACGTTAACATATCGTTATCGATAAGTGATCCGTGCGAGGAAAACGATCAAAAAACAATTGAAACATCAAAATTCGCGTCTGTAGGACAATTTTAAAGAGTGAGTGTGAGCGAGCGAGAGTGTGAAACGAAAAGTGCAATATTAATTTCGGATAAAACGCGAGTGAGTGAGCGAAAAAAAAACGTGTTTCTTCCAAAAATGTACTCAATGTAACGAAAGGCATTGTAAAAAAAATAAATACGTAATTTCTGTCTTTGACCGAGGCAATTATCCTTAGCAAACAAAAAAATAATGTATATTAATGCACATTTTTAAATAAAAAAAAATACATGCATGTAGAATATATAGCGAAATAGATTTTTGTTTCGTATAGAAATTGTTTAACGTTATGCGGCTTGCGTGTTGCGTCGGACGCGCGGCGACGACGTTGTTTGTTTTGTTTTGCGGAAGCGAAGGCGACGCGCGTTCGATGCCGGACGCGTATCCCACCCCCTCCGAGCGACTTGGTGACGTCTTGCCCGTCGAAGTGTCAGTAAAAAAGAGCATTTTTTTAGGTCTGTAAGATCTTGTTTTTTATTATTATTATTATTTTTACTTGTACATAATTATACCATATCAAACATTAAAAATTCCTAAATTAAAATTTTTCTCTGTATTTAAGACGACGTGTTTTATTTAATCCGCATTAACCACGAGACACGAGACGATGATGTAACGACACAGACGACTGTTGTGGTTTTGTAATCTAAGCATCCGAATATAACCGTTTAGTTCGATGAAATCCAAAGATCGTCCATAACATTTCTTGTCATCGTTCTAGAGTCAAATTCATTCGAAATTTAAGTGAAATTAATGCTATCTTCTGTTGTAAAATATGTACCTCCCTCACGTGGATTCTATTTATATTATATATATTTATTTTTAATTCGAATTTTCTCATCCCTAATTAATGGCAACTTGAGAGTCGATTACGCTTCAATAGAAATCTCCTATTATCATGTTCTCTCTCGATCTATGGTCCTCAACAGAAGTCGGTAATGGGAGAATGATCGGTGCAAAACAGGAATTGAAGCTAATAGATGAACGAAATTATGTACGTTTGGGATTTTGTAATCGTACCAGAAAACTTGATATCGGTTACAATATGTGGATTTAAGTGTTTAGTGTGTAAGTTTCAAAGTGTGTAATCGTCGTCGACCCCGCTGTTTTTGTCTGCCACGTCGGTTGAAGGCCGAATGGTCCCCGGATGGAAACGGAGATCGCTGTTTTTTCGTTATCGGTCGAAGTTTTTGGCTGCCTGAGAACAATTGTTGATAACAGTTTCTTTGACGTGTTGGTCCGTAAAAGAAGAAAAATCCTTCGACGGACGTCGGTAATGGACGAATGGCCATGGTAATATTGCCTAATTGTTTGTGAAAAGATGAAGATTATCTGTGAATAGGGTTACGTTCCAAAGTATTTTTGCCGAATTATAACGCCAGTTATTATTTTTCGAAGCAGTATTACCGCAATATCTTCGGAAAAACTTACGTTTTCGACGATACACTTTTGATGCGACAGTAAAGTATGCACAGAATTTGGGGAGAAGGGTAAATTAAAATGTCATAAAACAATCCAATCATTTTAATTGCAATCGTTGGTATAGAGGCACGTATTTCTCCTCGCAAAAGCTATCGTCGCTGCTACAATTGCCATTGAGTTTAACCTCACTTTCTCCACCTTCAAATTGTCTTTCGTCCACCTCATATTCTTCGGTTTCATCGCCGCTAGACGTGTCCAAATTAACATGGAAAGTTCTCTCGAACAGATCGTTCTCTTCTGCCGGATTCGACATGAAGAAACTGGACGAATTGATAGCGCAAACGTCTCCGTCGAGTACAGCGCGGCAATCCGACGGATCCCCCAACTCGCTGGCATATTTCTCGATAACCCGATCGACGCAATCGAATTTCCGCTTCGAAACTATGTTTCCGACGATGTCTGACACCTCGAGATCATCTTCGTCGCCAAAACCGGACATATCGGGATCGAACGTCGGCTGCACTCCTTCGAAAACTTTGACAGGCGTCGAAAGTGCTTTATCGACATCGAATTGCACCTGGACTTCTCCGGAACCCTTGACGGGGGTGGAAAATGCGTTGTTGGTAGCTCGCTTAAGAAAGCTTTCCAACGTTTTCAATTTTGGCTCCCGGACGGACATTTTACTGAAACTCAATTCGAGTTCTCCGACGGGCCCCTTCTTAACCCTTGGCTTTCTCGTTTTTTTCACCATAACGTCGTCGCCATTTTTATTTTTACGTTTGCCCGTCTTTCTCGGCTTAACTTTTGACTGCTCATACTGCTGAACGAGTTCTGGATACGCCTGCTCCATTAAACCCTTAGGCTCCACCGTGGACCACAGTTTCTCCGTATTGACGGCGTCCAGTTGCTTCTGGGGGATTAAGCCTTCGAAGTGACCCTCCGGATCCGACCACAGGACCTCGTAACTGGGAACGCCCTTGGGATTTCGCGCCTTTTTTATTTTAGAAGGCAACACTGTCCCTTTTATGTTGCGCAGGTCGGGATTGCGACACTGCCATCTGGTGAGGACGGGTAGGATTTTATCAAAAGCGTACACCCCCTCCCACTGCAGAAATTTGATTGCGAACGTCTACAAACTCCGCCCGTGGTAGATTCGTCGCGTAACCCCCAGTGGCTACTTACGATAAAGTTGGCGACGTCGGGACGTGTCCACTTTAAGTTTAAAGCGGACACGTTGTCCTTGCGCGCGAGGTACTCCTCTATGAGCGCTTCGTCCGGAAAATTGGGGACCTGCATGGCTTTGGTGCGAATGGCAACCTCGTTTTTCATTTTCGACCGTTCCTCTTTGTATTTGAAAGGGTCGCAGCCCCTAGTAGTCCCGCACGATTTGCATCCTGTAGTCCAAAAAAACCCTCAACATCTAAGATTCTAATGCGTGTTTTGGGGGTTTATGAGTTCAACTGTCTAAATTAATTTGTACTACCTATTACCATTTTTGCTGTGACCCTGCACTTTACCCCCGTGGCCGCAGGAGGTACAAATGTTCTTATCGTTCAATCTTCTCTCATATTTTGCATAAGTAAGTTCGTCGTCCCTCCAAGATCTCAATCTGTCCAGCACCTCATCATCCGACACTGTCTCGAAAAACTTCATAACAGAATCTTTACCGACGCCACGGACCCCGTCTGAATAGTCCGAACCTACTAGCAATGCCATAGCCACGATCTTGTTCCTTCCCAGCTCTAAAACCACTCTAAGCTGAAGCCTCCGATACCTTTACCCCTAACGAACTTACTGAGACCCTCGAAAGCTTTCCCAATATCATAAATATCCACTGCACCGCCACTGGCCGCGTTACCACCTTGGGCTGATATAGAAAAGTTCCTGTAAACGACTCGCGCCCCGTACGCAAAACAATCAGAATCTTGGCTAATGCACCCGTCAACGAGCTGTAACACCGTCCTTAAAACACTCTAATAGTGGTTAATATCCCACAACAATACCCCGTCTTCATTCAAGTAGGCGCATAAACTTTCAGCCTCGCCATTGCCTTTAATGCAAGCGACCCCCAGCAATTTCAACATTTGCTCGCACTGTTTGAGAACAAAATGAAACCTACTCCTGTCCTTGCCGGTTTTCACGCCATCTGTTTTTGGCTTGGCTCCCTTAAATTGTATCGCATTCCGAGCAGCTATAGTGTCGTATTTTAGTTCCGGAGCCTTGCCTTCCAGAACAAACACGGGGCTCACGTCCATTAGTAGTAGGAAACAAGTCCGAAAATACAAGTTTCTGCGAAAACGAAACGATTTTCACTCGGCAAAGACCGTCACACTCGTTAGGTTACCTTAAATACATTCTGGGTTGTACTTGGTATTCCGCGATGTTTTGCGCCTCGCAGATCCAGCAGGATAAATCCACGGCCACCGTTTTGCCCTGCAACTCGTATAAAGGTTTCCTGTCGCAGAAAGGAGTTAAAATCGTCCACAAATTTTTGATCCCCATTAGTCTGTGTTTAAATATTGACGACTTCCGACTACGACCGTTGGCAATTTGAAATTTGAATGGTAAACTGCTGTGTTCTGTGGCAAATAGTGGTGGAAATATTCAGATAATTATAATAATAATAATTATACTCATTCAAAAGAAAAATTGTAGGATGCGATATAATACGACGTCTTCGATCCCTAAATACAGTTCCCCGATTTTTTAAATTTAACTCGAATGTTAGTTTTGTGGCAATAGCAATATACAGATTATAATTAGGGTTGTGGAGCTTTTCAACTTTTATCTGTGCCCACTTACGAAATCACTTCCAAAACGGTGAGCCAAACCAAAAGTTATCCTTGATTCGAATCTTGCTTTTGTTGGTTAATTTTCATTATTGTTTTGCTCCTCATGGCGAAATAATCGTTTTGAATATTTTTCCGTCGCGAGCAACGAAAAACATAAAGTTTAAAGCGTAAACTCCCCACGTCGCGCTATAAAAATTTTCAAATGGCCGTGCTGGCACCGGGCATGGACGAGAAGATAAGCGCGACAAACATTAAGAAAAAAACGCTTCTGACGGCACAGGACTTGAAATTTGCGCGGAGGTTGGCGGAAAACGATCCAAAAATAAGACAACGAGCCCTCAAACACCTCAAGGATTATTTGAATGTGAGGTCCCAGAATACAGGTAGGTGGTTGCCTATACATCCCAAACACCTGGTTTACTTTTATATTTTGAAGCGTGGAGCAGCGACAACTTGCTCATACTATGGAAAGGTTTGTTTTACTCCATGTGGATGGCGGATAAGCCGCTCGTCCAGGAAGAATGCGCGGAAAACATAGCGGGCTTGATACACTCCTTCAACACGTTCACAGAGGGGATGGAATTTTTTCGAACTGGTTTAGTCACCTTACAAAACGAATGGTTTGGTATCGATCAGCACCGGCTCGACAAATATTTGATGGTTAGCTCTTGCTCCTCTCACATGGGATGTGTTCCACAAGCATTCACAACAATCAAAATATTCCTACGTCACTAGTGACGTCAATATTTTCCCTCACACTAGGCTCACAACCATCCCGCTAAAAAGCTTACTTAATGCCATTTGTAATGTTTAAATGAAAGTTTAAAAAGACTCCACGATAATAAGGGGAACAATAAAAACCGCGGTTGGGAGCCTTATCCCTGTGAGCGCTTAGTGGAAGGCATCAATGATCATCCTGTTACGTAGACTGTTTGCAGCTGGTGCGAAGGGTGCTGCGACAAGCCCTGATGGTTTTAGCCAAGGTGAGCTTTAAAAAAAAGTTCAACCTCGAATTTAGCACAGCTTTGGAGGACACCGTGTTGAGTACAACCAATAGAGTGCCAATAGGATTGTTCATGCACTTTACCGAGATTTATTTAGAAGAAGTGGCCAAAGTAGGGTGCAGAAAAAGGGGTGGTGTCTCCTCTAAGGTTGGTTGTTTCAGACGTCGTTCAAGAAACTACAGAAGAACCGATTCGTAGACCTCGTCAGGCCGTTCATTATCAAACTCGCATTCGCTTCGGATCCCCGGGAGACCAAATGGATAAGCAAGTTTATTTTAACGCAACTGATGAAACAACACAAGCTCGGCATTGAGTACAAGGAAAAATATGAAGTCTGGCGTTCCGTAAGTGACTGTTACTTCCATTTGCAGTTAACATCAACTGGCGTATGTTCCAGCTGGGTTTCCCGGGTTCTATAACCCAAATACAAAAAGTTAACGTGTCGTCGACGGAGGACGACGCTGAAGAACAAGCGCCTACAGCAGAGCCGCTGGACCCCAGGGCGGGAAGGGTCGACGTCGAGCTGTCTCCCATAAATTTTGACCCCGCGGATGTTGCGGAAACCCTGACCGAGTTCGTCGGCGACCAGAAGACGTCTGCCACGTCGAGGAACGTCCTGAGATCGTTTTCCGATAAGTAAGATTTTGTACTTCCAAATTAGCACCGCCTAAGAAACCTAACCTTTAAACCTAAGAAAAACTCGGCAACGGTCATGAGGTCAGCTTTAAAGGAAGGACCTTAAATATTTCAGCTTTAAAGAACTGTCCCTGGGGCGATACCCGTTGGGCGCGAAGAAGGCGAAGAGAATTGCGGACGACCAGAGGACCGACGACGTGGACGTTACGAAAGCGGCCAAAAAACTTATGAAATTCGAACGGAAACTGCTGGCGCGGGACAGGAAAGACAGAAAACGGGCAGCGGCACCCTCGAACGACGGCCCCGTCGCGAAAAAGAAGAGGAAAGGAGCTCGAAGTGGCCCAGACGATGGCGACGAGACCGCGGATGGCGCGGACAGGAAGAAAAGTTACCGGGAAGTTAGAAGTGAGAAGAAACTGAGGAAGATCGAGAGGCAAATCATCGAGGACATGCCGTACCTCAAGAGTTTGCCGGACGACGCTGACGTCGAGTACATATTCAAGCGGAATTCGGGGGTGTGGTTCGTGACTAGCGAGCCGGTTGGACCAGTGCCGGGTAAGTCCAATATTCGCCAGCTATTTTGGACTACTGTATTATGTATTTTATACGATATATACTTCTTCTTCTTCTTCTTTAGCGTTTTCTAAGTCCATTTTTCAACATGCGCCTCCCCAATTTCGGTCGGCGATTAATTTCAAATCATCCGTCCATCTCATCGGCTTCGAAATTCCAATCCAGGACTGACTTTTGCCACTCGTTACTTTCGCAAAAATCGATAAAATCGAATTTTTCGAAAGTATTGGTACAGAAATGATCAACGTCGAAAAAGAAAAACTTTTTTTTCCCGTTCTCCGTTTCTCTGTAGACCTGGCATTAATTGGCTTTTGGACGCTTTACAACGCGGCATTCAAAGTTGGCTCCTTTTGAGCGGTGCTCGAGCTACACAAACCAGTAAAAAATGGGTCCGCTGAAACCACCGCGTCCATCTTTATTTTTAGATTTTCGACCGATAAGTGTCCGAAATTTGAAGCGGTCCACGTAAAATTTGACAGATGTATAGAGCTTAGCTCCGTAACGAAGCCTATTGAAACTGGGGGGGCTGGGGGGTCTTTTAGAAAATTTAAAAACTGCAGGGTATCGAGAAAAAAATCATTTCTCCAAGACGGTATGTGCGATCGAAAAGATTCTTTAACCAAACGACGCGCAAGATCCGAACCGAAAAGTTTTATGCTTGATGATTTTTATTTAATGTACAGGGTGCGTCGGTAATTTACAAAAACCTGAAAATCGAGCTCCCTTTATGTTGATAATAGACCATAACTAGAAGGCTGTGATTCTGTTGTCAGTTTCTTTGACATTTCTATATAGCCCGTATGAACGGCTAAAACTTTTGAATTTAAGGTTTTCACATATTGTACAGGGTGTGCGCCCAATTTAGACGCGATGACGTCATTGACTATTACGGCAGACTGCATAGTTTCAGTAAGAAATTATTTTCTCGAAAACCATTTAATCCAGTGCTAAAACCTCCATCTGCGGCATTTTTTCAATTATGTACAGGGCGTGTCGATTATGGACAAAAAATCAAAGAGCCTGAAAATTGCTTTCTTCTTGGGTATATTATTAGCCATTAATAAAACGCCATAAAAAAGGAATAATTTGGTTTAAACAGTATCGTAAACTGCATCGAAAGAGTTCCAGGTTTCATCTATCAATCATACAGGGTGCGCGAGATATTAAAAAAAAAAAAAGAAAACATTACAAATACCTGTTACTTGTACAAATTACAACATTTATCAAAGTTTGCCGTCAGTTTGAAGTTGAAATTACATCGATTTTGTAAAAGTTCCTTAGTGGTCCGCAGGAGCACTATAGAAAAACAATGCGTCCCTCTAGGACACGAAACCGCGAAGCGCCTTCTTTTTAAAATAAAAAGCTGTTTCGAGCTACGACCTACGAACTTGCACCGACGATTTTTCGAAAGCAATCTTGTTAGTTTCTCCCCCGGCAACGTGTCCTGCATATTCCCATTTCGGTCTTAGGGCCTTGTGCACTACGTCGATTACCCTGCATTTGTCCTCTTATCTTTAAGAGATAATCCAAGCATTGCCCTTTCCATTGCTTGTTGTGTGACTCTTAGAATGTTCATGTAGGAATGTATGTAAGTATTAGGGAGATTCATGCGTCAAAAATTTTAGTTCTTAGATATAGTTGAATTTGTTGGTTCTTCTTCTTCTGAAGGCTGCCCAAACTAGTGTTCGCCCTCTTTTCATTTCTTCCGTCTGGATATCTCTATTAAGAACGATTTTTTAGGCCAGGTATATCTATGCGGTGACTTTCTATTTCCTTGTCTATCTTTGTGACATTTTCTTCCGTGTACATTACCTCGGTTTTTTCGATGTTCATCTTCAAACCAACCTTGCCGGACTTGTTAGAATTTCTTCCTTACGTTATTAGCTATTAGAATTATATCATCGGCGGTTTGCCATTGATGTTTACGCGATGTTTGTTCGACCAGTTCAGTTTGTTGCATATATCTTCTAGGAGCAAGGTGAAGAGTTTAGGTGACAGACGTCTCTTTCTAGATTTGCTGGTTTTGCGTGTTCTTTCTGGTCGAGCAAGTGTGTAGCTACAGGCTGATTCTTGGTACTTTGTATTAGGGTAATGTATCTCTCAATCCTGCAATTCCGCAGGGCTGTCAGTACCGCGCGATGTTCCACTGTGTCAAATGTTTTAGAATGGATAGAATGGAAATTTATGGTCATATTTTTATATCAGTATTCTCATGGTTAATAAGTGGGCTGATATTGAATAGCCCTTTCTGAAGCCAGCTTGTCCATATCGTTGGTATTCATCCAGTTTCTTGGTTAGCCCATTAGTAATGATCTTATATAAACGTGATAGCAGGTTTTTTGGTCTGTAGTTTTCTAATTTTAGTGCATCGCCCTTCTTTATTACTTTACAGTTATTCCATGCGCTGGTTGTTTTTCCCTGGTGGTGGCAACTGTTTACTAATGTTGTTACGATCCGTCAACTGCGGGTGCTTTGTTAATTGCTCTTAATTGCCTTTGTATACTATACTAATGTATTGTAATGCTTTTCAGCTCCCGGCCCGCATGTCTTTTCAAAACCGCTCCCGATGCCCAACAAGGCCGCGAAAAAGGAAGATCACGAATCGGGTTAGTCAATTTTAGTTTGTCGTATCCTCCTGAGCCGAGGTGTGGTGGCTCGGGATTATTCGATTTTTTAATATTTTCTTTCGCGTCCGCGGCGTTTACTTTTTATTTGCGCCAGAGGACGACTTTTTACTTCGGAATAAACGTATTAAGTTGCGGGGATTTGTTTCATTGTCGCCCCCGGGGGGCGGGATCTGTTTTTTGCAAAGTTTCATTTGAAAAGTCGCGAAACTGACCAAAACTAAGTTTAATAGTGTTTTTTACCTAGAGTATAAACTCTAGGTGAAAAACATAAAAAAAAGAGAAAACAGTTCCGCGGTGACGTCACCCAGTAAATATGTCACGTTGGCTACTATCGACGTTTGTAGTAGGTCCACACAAATGCAAAATAATCTCATCGATTGAGCACACATTTTTCGAAAATTCATGTTATATTGTTAACCTAGGGACGTTCGTCGCTTATTGACAGTCCATGTGCATGAAAAACTGGATATGTCAGAGGTTTTGGAATGGCGGACTACTCTTCAAAAAGTTCTTGTCATTATTACTATCATTTCTTCCCAAACGTACCCAATCACTCCGCAAGACTCGCAACGTTATGTTGACAATCACCATCTAAATCGATCGTGTCCGTTGACAGCGCGTTTTTTCCGTGGTATTTCTTCAAAGTAAAAACAGTTACGTGTTTAGGGAAAAGTCCGGTATGCAGTTTTCGTCCATGCGCGAAGAATCCTCCAAAAATCTCTCATACCCTCCCGAGATAACGATTTTTACCGCATCTACGACCTCTATCTACGGAGTCTGCAGCCGTGGCCGTCTTCCTTCCTTCAATCTTCCCATGATCCTTCTCCCAACTGTCTTCTATCTCATCTCTCTTCTTCCAATCGGACTCCATTCTCTCACTTTGTTGATGCATCTGTTCCTCACTCTTCCAACACTTGACACTTTTGGTTGCTATGTGGTGTATTACATCTTCATTTGCAAGTCGGTCTCTTCTAGTGAGTCCACAGCATCTTCTCCATAGCCATACCTCTGCTGCATATGGCATTATAATCTTCACAATTGTATCTGAATGGAGTTGTTGTATACATGATCATGTCTGCCCAAGCCTGTTCTTTATTCCTTCTTTTTAGACAGTGTAAATTCCAAGTCCTCTATTGATAAATTGACTGCATTCTCTTCCGCCGTTGTCATGTACATTGCCCTCTTCTTCGACCTCTACTGTATTAAATTTATCTAGTGCCAAAATGGTTGCGAGTCTTGCGTGAGCATTGAGAAAACAAACGAGACGAGAAGAAAGAACACCCTGAGTATTTAGAATCGGTTTTTTACGCACCGACCGAATTTAAAGTTTCTTGTAGTTAGTAGGTAAGATAACGCCGGTAAGCTCGGAGGTCGTACCTTAAAAACCTTCCTTTTTAGACGGGAGCCCCGATTACAAAACTACCAACGTCGACGACGCCTTGACTGGAGGCCGAGAACATGTTTTACCGTCTCCGACCAAAACCGACAAGAAAATGTCGAGAACTGATCGGGAACTGAAGAGGATTTTCGACGAGTTCGAAGGGAGATCCTCGAACGGCGTCTTCAGTTCGCAACCTTTGCTACTGACGCCGAAACCGAGGCTTTCTTCGACTCCGAAGAAAGTCCGAATCAACACGAAGATGAATGTGTCCCAGGAGATTTACGAGCATGTGCTACGGGTGGTTTCGTCGCCACAAATCCCGTACGACGGTGCGAAGAAACCGGCTAGACCGGTGTTGAAACCCACCAGGAAGGCCATACCCATCAATCCGTTTTACAAACTGAAGAAAAGCTTCTTTGATGGTCTTTGACGTGGCCCCTCGATGTTACGGCCCTTCGTTGAATTACAAACAGAGATGTATTTTTCATCCACAATAAAAGCAATTTTAATCACTTTAACGTTGTTACTTTTTGGCGAAACTTTTAAAAACCACAGTAAATGGCGTTTTGCGCGGGACAGTAGTCGAATAAAATTACTAACCACGGACTAAAATAGACTGGAAACATGGAAACACCCTGTTACCTTGAAACTATGACGTCTGTGTGCAAAATACACAGATTTCTTTTTTTTTTAAGGAACGAGTTCAACGAATTTGCATTTGAAATTTCTTTTTTGTTTGATTGCAATAAATAAACGAAATAACTTTTTGAATTCTACTATAAGCATGTAATATTTCCCTGCGAACAGATTAAACAGAATATAAAATATAACTTTTACCAAAATGGTATAAATCAGTAAAAAAAAAGGTATTCGATGGAGAAAAAATTTGGACTTAAAAATCTGAAAAATTTTATTATGTCAAATATAACTTAAATAATTCAATATTTTTAGTAATACAACGTTAACATAATTGAAAAACTCACCTGGGATAAGGAAACGGAACTGCTGTTGGTTTTTATGCCCTCTCTTTTGCAATAAGACATCACTTACAATTGCAATGAGAATCGCAAACAATAATTTCCAAGCTTAAAGGTTAAATTTGAGTTTAACTCTTACTATATATAACTTGAATAAGTTTGGAAGGTATTTGTAAGATGATGCTTTCCACTAGTGCGATTTTAGCATTCGACTGCACAGCACGCTTTATTTAAGTTAGTTTTAACCGAATATAGCAGGCAAAATACTAAAATTATGGTAATTAAGTCTTTTTGGTTCACAGCGCTCAATTGCAAAATCGTATCGCCAGCACCATCCCTTACTTGGCCGATTTTTAAATTAAGAATACACAGAAAAGCTCCGGCTACCTTACGATTGGCGATTTTACAATTCAATGGCGGGAAAAATATATTACTATAGTTTGAAAGTTAAGTTGGGAATGGTACATTGTTTTCATAATAAGTTCATGTTTGCGACGTATTTTTTTAAGTTTTATGTTACTGTTTAAAAAATACTATTGTTAGATTTAAATAAATCGAGATTGTTTTAAAGACGACTTTTCCGATCTTGGCGTCAATGTCGAGCGGTGCATGCCAGAGCAGGGCATCAAACTGATGCCCGTCGCCACCCTCTGCGGCGTCCCGGCTCACGCGCGCGAATAGACCCGAAGATTTCCCGACGCATCCGAAATCGATAGATCGCGCCAATATTTAAATATTCGAACGTAATCTAACACGGCCAAACTGACAACATTCCGCTCTCGGAATGCATGACTCATTTGAAGTGTCACAGACATGAACACACAGAAAAAAAACAAAGTTTTATTTCTTTACAGCAACGTTAAAATATATAGATGTGTACATCGGTAAAAATTCGTAAACCTTTCATTCTGCAGATTTATCATCAGCCGTCCCAGAGTTCCCTGTAATGAACAAAAAACGAGAATTCATCAATCAAATGAATTTCACAAACAATTGGGACTAGATTTACGTAATAACTCACAAGCTGACAGACACGATGGAAATTCTGTAGTAAGCACGCATTTACAAATACAGAGTTGACTTGAGTAGCACGATGGAAATACTGCAATAAGCACGTATTTGCGATGGGCTCTCAAACAACAAAATCAAAACACAGAGTTGACTTGAGCAGCGCGATGGAAATACTGCAATAAGCACGTATTTGCGATGGGCTCTCAAACAACAAAATCAAAACACAGAGTTGACTTGAGCAGCGCGATGGAAATACTGCAATAAGCACGTATTTGCGATGGGCTCTCAAACAACAAAATCAAAACACAGAGTTGACTTGAGCAGCGCGATGGAAATACTGCAATAAGCACGTATTTGCGATGGGCTCTCAAACAACAAAATCAAAACACAGAGTTGACTTGAGCAGCGCGATGGAAATACTGCAATAAGCACGTATTTGCGATGGGCTCTCAAACAACAAAATCAAAACACAGAGTTGACTTGAGCAGCGCGATGGAAATACTGCAATAAGCACGTATTTGCGATGGGCTCTCAAACAACAAAATCAAAACACAAAATACTCCAAAGACTATTTAAATTAGTTTTATATACACAACTCAAATCAATCTAACACGGCACAACAAGTCAAATTATGTACTTACAATTGTCTAGTTGTAATAATCTTTGGAAATCGTCAGGCGTCCAATCAGTAGGCCAATGCCGCAACTGATCCTTAGAACATTTAAAAGTTTTCGGAGTACCTAATTTCTTAATCAAATACCGATTATTGGTAAGTGATCTCTTGATTATGTAAGGACCAACAAATTCACAAGAAAACTTTTCAGGTCTTTGACCTCGGCTTAACAAAACAGTATCACCTACTTTATACAGCTGATTGTCTCTTCGCTTCTTATTTAGATAATTCAACTGCCTTTCTGAATTTTGCCGTAGTTTCTTTATAACTGCGGAATAATCCACTGGAGATTTAGTTTCATCAGGGATTGGCAAATCGGTTAAGACTGTACGAATTTGAGGCGTTTGACCCTCTCGACCAAATACTAACTTAAAAGGTGAGCAACCAGTCGTCTTTTGTTTCGTAGTATTGATTACTAACTGGATCTTCCATACTTTGTTCGGCCAATCTGTTACTTTATTGGATTCAACTCTTAACAAATTGGTAATAGTTCGCATATAGCGTTCTATTTGTCCGTTGGAGCGATGAACACCGGGGGTTGTCACGTGTAATTCGATGCCAAAATATTCGGTAAATGATTTAAATATTTTTGCTATGAAATTAGTTCCAGCGTCGTGAATTAGTTTGGAGGGCGTGCCAAATATGCTGAGGAATTTAGCAAAATTTTGTGTTGTTTCTTCTGTAGTAACGGTGGATTGAGGATATAGGAGACAGAATTTGGAGAAGGCGTCAATTATAACAAGGATATATTTATAGTTTTTTGGATTACCTGGTAAGGGGCCCAGACAGTCGACATGAACTGTATGGGATGGTTCATCGGGCTTTGGGATAGAAGTAAGGAAGCCTTGTTTAGGACCCGTCTGATTTTTTCGTACTGCACATATCAAACAGTGTTCAACATACTTTTTAACATACCTGGTCATATGGGGAAACCAAAAGTAAAGTCTGATTGAGGCAAGAGTTTTTTCCCAACCTATGTGACTTTGATCATCGTGAAATATTTTCAAAAGACTATAACGGTTATTAGATGGTACAAAAAGTAAAGACTGAGACGATTTGTTATTTTTATTGGTTGTAATACGAAATAAGGTCTCTTTTTCTAATTTATATTTTCGTTTGACATCATCTTTAGCATCGTTCAAAGATTGAATGATTTGTTTACATTCCTCATCTTGACTTTGTGATACGGTAAGCCAATTTTTATGAAAATTGGGTTGTGAATCGATATGAGCTACAGTTTCAATTGGGTTCCTGCTAAGGAAGTCAACATGAGATATTTCAGAGCCCTTACGATAAACAATTTCGAAGTCGAAATCCTGCATATAAGCCCACCAGCGGGCGGTCCGCGGCTTAAGTTCTTTTTTGCTTGCAGATAATTTTAAGGAATTGCAATCAGTTACTAAAGTGAATCTTAATCCAAGCAAATATACACGAAAATTTTTTAAAGCTTTCACAACGGCCAGAGTCTCTAGTTCAAACGAATGATACATAGCTTCATCTGGATTGGTTTTTTGACTGAAATATTCAACTGGACGAAAGGTATCACTGTGTTTC
Source organism: Cylas formicarius (assembly GCF_029955315.1). Lineage (NCBI taxonomy): Eukaryota > Metazoa > Arthropoda > Insecta > Coleoptera > Brentidae > Cylas > Cylas formicarius. The sequence goes on along the minus strand of NW_026844361.1, from coordinate 23,647,823 downwards.
TGCAATAAAATAGCACCGAAACCAATACTGCTCGCATCAGTATGCAATTGAGTCTCTAAATTTGAATCGAAAATTGACAATAGGGGTTTTTGAGTAAGGACATCAATAACATACTGCCTTGCTTTTTCACATTCAGTCGTCCAAACAAAGGGAACATCATTACGAGTCAAGTGAGTTATACAAGCTACTTTGGAAGAAAAAGCGGGAATAAATTTACGGAAGTAGCTCGCCAAACCGATGAATTGGCGCACTTGTTTCACGTTAGTGGGTGACAGACTTTCCTTGACTGCTTTAACTTTATTCGGATCAGGTCGGATACCATCAGCCGATATTTGACGACCTAAATAGGTGATGTTTTGCATAAAAAATCGACATTTACGAAGGTTAATTGAAAATCCGGCTTTAGACAAAGCATCAAGAACTAATTTTAGTTTACAAAATCCATCCTCAAGTGTGATGGAGGGTATTACTATGTCATCCATGTAAACAACCGCGGTGTCATATTTTAGGTTACCTAAAGCCATATTAATTGCTCTCTGAAAGACCGCAGGACCATTGGCCAGTCCAAAAGGCATTTTTAAATACTCATACTGACCATCCGGTGTCACGAAAGCGGTTTTTGGAATCGACTCGGGATTAATCGGGATTTGGTGAAAGCCCGAAGCCATATCAAGTGACGTGAAAAATTTATTTTTGCCTAAACGATCGAGCTGATCGTCAATACGTGGCAATGGATACCGATCTCTTAAAGTTATTTTATTCAAATGACGATAATCGACACACAATCGAAATGTCCCATCTTTTTTCTTAACGAGTATAATCGGGCTCCCAAATGGAGAATTGCTCTCCCGGACGATTTCGTTTTTAATTAGATCAGCAACGATGCCACGTACTTTCTGACGCTCAAACTCCGACATACGGTAGGGATGGTGATAAACAGTTTTGTTTTCTGTCAATGTGATGGTTAATTCCCCGGTATTGACAGGTTTAATGGTAAAATCAGTAGCAGTTGACAAATTCTGATAATTCCCCAGCAGTTTGATTAGTTCAGCCATTTCTGCATGCTCCAGATCACTTGTTATTTCCGAGTTATGAATGGTTCGAGTAGAATTTGTAAGCGCAAGCATGGGCATAATTTTTTGAACGTTTTTATTTTTTATTAAAACTACATTATTTTCGTAAACATTTTCACCAACGATAACGTCATATTTGGAATGACTATGCGGCACAATAACAAGATCAAGCGTTATTTTTATTTCGGGAAACTCTACCAATGCTTTGGTAAAAGAAAAAGAATTATGTATGGTACCGTCGAACCATCGTAAAGGAGTAACACGCGGAATTTTCTTTAGATTTAATTTGTCTACCAACGTTTCTTTTATTAGCGAACACGTGGAGCCGGTATCAATTAAACAATTTGTAGTGTAACCCGAAATAACGATAGGCACAGTTTTTAACTTGTTTTCATTAAAATTATGTGAATTGAGCAAAACGTGATGAGATTTAAATTTCTTTACGGTTGGGTCCTGTCCGGACTCTGAAACTTCACTTCCTCGACTTTGTTTATTTTGCCGACGAAAACAATTTTCAATGCCGTGACCAGGTCTTTTACAATATCGGCAAACATCAAACCCTTTATTATCCGAGTTATTGGTATTCTTAGTTTTAGATTTACAATCGCGAGAAAAGTGTCCCGATTGACCGCAAGAATAACAATTTGCCTGCGTCGTTTTTTTGTGTGAAAATACATTATTTTTCTTATTCAATTCGGATGCCGATTTTTCGACCAGAGGAATTTTTATGTAATTAGAGAGAAATGCAATTAAATCACTAACAGAGGCGGCACTACAATTATAGGCCGCAGTTCTGACCGCAAGATCGTCTATTGAATGAGCAATTATTTCGATCAAATCCGAATCAGACCAACTTGCCCGCGTGCGCTTTAATTTTTCTAATTTAATTCTCGCGTATTCAACATAACTGCGCGCATCGGAACTACGATAATTTACAGCATCGCTTAACAGTTTACCCAAATTCTTTTGTTTGGGAAAAGATACAGAAAAGTCAAATTTAAAATTTTCCCACGTTTCTTCCGTGGGTTGCCATGCCGAAAACCATCTTAGTGCAGATTTTTGCAAAAATGGACCAATTCTACTCACGGTTTCCCGATCTGACCAAGCAAATTCGTTCTTATACCCTTCAATTTTTTGTAACCAAATACCACTATCCATATTGTCGGGGTCAAAACTCGGCAAGGCCAACGAAATGGGAGTGGTTTGGGTGGCTGGCGATGTGGTTGATGTCGGCGACGGCTCCTTTGTACCGACACGCTGTTGCAAATTCTCAAGGATCGACGCTATGGCGCCCAAAGATCGATTCAGTTCTTCTTCGGCCATTATAGCACACTCCAAATTACGTTAAACGATTACACGTGCACCCCACACCTGATGTTAGATTTAAATAAATCGAGATTGTTTTAAAGACGACTTTTCCGATCTTGGCGTCAATGTCGAGCGGTGCATGCCAGAGCAGGGCATCAAACTGATGCCCGTCGCCACCCTCTGCGGCGTCCCGGCTCACGCGCGCGAATAGACCCGAAGATTTCCCGACGCATCCGAAATCGATAGATCGCGCCAATATTTAAATATTCGAACGTAATCTAACACTATGGTACAGTTTGCCTTTACAGGATTAATCATTAAAGAAAAACTTACCGTTTCAAATCCAAACACAAATCATATTGCTCTCTTGATGGGTGTCACTCAAGAAATATTAAATATTATCATAATAGTTTTTGATGTAAAAAGTTTATTCTTGCAACCTACCTGACACACAATATATTTGCCACTTAACGACGAACTAGCTTTATAACTGCAACGGACCCTTAATTTCATAGGAAGTAATTTTGATTTTGCTAGATGGAAGGCATACCGTAAAAATGTCCATCAAGTTATCGGTTCTGAACTAGACCTAAGACTTTGCATTTAATCATCATCTTCCATGAATCACACATCACAAAAAATGATAAAACATAGCTACTCATATTGCTTTATTCTTGCTTAAAAAACATTAAATTTATAAAACGCATTGCAAATTGCAAGTACAACGTTCATATTACTTTACCGTTAGTGGCGCCACCAACGGAGACTAAAGACGCGAATCTTTAGTTAGTATACTGTGCATAAAATCATGGATAGTTGGTTCTGTCTAAACCACGGATTGTGGTAGAAAGTCCTTTAAAAAGGACTTTCTACCGTCATGCCTTAAGCTTTTCGGACACTTAAAAATTATTTGTGGGTATATGGTTTAGTGCTGTTTCAGAATTGGGCGGTAAAAAAATACTTCATAAATAAATTATTACCATAGGAAACGTATTTATTGTACACACGCACTCATTAATAACATTAATTGTAAACGCAACATTAGGTATTTAAATTGGGCAAGTTCGTAAGGTTACTGTGTCAGCGTTTTTTTAGTAATATTTTAACACTCGAGACTCGGGGTTATATCACATTGAGTTAAAACAACAGGAAAATTAACCTAGTCTATTGCTCAGTCGCCGTTTTGGTTTGGTAACTGTCTTTTCAATTTTCATCTCGTAATACTGTTTGTCGACGTCCACGAACTTTGCCAGACGTTTCATCTGTCTCTTCTCCCTTTCGTCGGTTTCGGGTTCTTCGCTACCGGGCGGATTGTTTCTCATCTAAAACGATCGTTCCGTCGTTAGTCAACTTCGCATTCGATTTACCCGTACCTAACGTTTTTTTACATATGTGGCACCGACTACCGGTTTCATTCTCTGATCTGCAGATACCTACCCTGACGAATGGATGCGTCGTGTGGAATGGCTCTGGCATTTCGCAAAGACCGAAAACTAATTGATAACGAGCGAAAAGGAAATGAAAACTGAAGCGGTGTATTCGAATTACGGGGTGTCGTGAGTGCAAAAAAAATGCTAGGCAACACACTACACGTAAGAAGAAATCTAAGAAACAATTAAGAACGCAAACAATAGTAGCAAAAAATACGTAAATAAGTTCGGTGGACGCGGAATACAAGAAAAAGACACATTCTGAGGCAGATCCTGTTTATTTATAGCATAAGTGTGTTAGTAATTATTAGTACTACTGGAACACCACCGTGGTAAAAAGGTAACCATAACCAAGTCTTGAAGCATATTATACAAACCGCAAACAAATTACCCAGTGCCTGCTGAACCAAATCCCGTAAAGTTAACTATTTTCTTAAAGAATGGAAGCTCAGGTTAAAACTATAATTAAAAGCTATCCTATGCAAAAAATATATCAAATTAGTTTTCCGTCGCGTTAGTCCTCTCCGGAAGCCTTGTTAAGCCTTTGCTGTAAAAAAAAATTAAACACTCGTTTAATCGCTATAGCCAACATTGTATATACAACTAACATCAATATATTAGCAATTTAAAACGCAGTTAAAGTGTGCTTTGACAATTTGACAATTGACAGCAGGTAGCTTGGTTTTTGTGACTTACCATTATCCTGTACTTTTCTTTGCAAGCGAAACGACTTTCGTCCACATCTTGGTAGCAGTCGCTCTTGTAGTCTTCAGGAATTGCGGCGCCTTCAAATTCACATAACTTACTCAAAGGCCTCGCCCTGAAATTGCTCTCCCTTTAAGACATGCCTCCAATACACCGACCAAGGCTTACTTAACTATGAGCTTATCCATACCGGTGGGTTTGTGAATTGGACAGTAAAAAACGTCAGGGGTGTTTTTGTCGTAAACTATGCTCTTCCGCATCATGTCCTTGGCACCGGCAACCACCGCCAGAAACAGAGAAAACACCCAAAAGAACGCCGCGACATTCATCTTCTTCGCACAAAAGAACCAGTCCAAACGAACAGACTTCCTGTTAAATCTGGGTTATATAAATTCTTTATCGCATCAAGCTATTGCCAAACACTTTTTTTATTTCTCGAGATCAACGTTCGAACGACAATACGCGATTATAGCGAACGTAGATCGCTGACGCTGCGTAAAATTTCGAACATCAAGCCTTGAAAGTAATGTTAAAAACTTTCACTGTTGTTGGTCGCGTATAATTTAGGTTAAAGGAAACACCAGAAACGCCATGGCAACGGGCATAACAACAAAACAAAATGTTTACCTGCGTGACGAAAATTCGGCGAGAATCAAAAAGGCGTTGGCCGGGTCGATTTTTGGAAGTATATTTGGAAATGATTCAAACCCAACGCCTACTTCGTTTTTCTGTCGGACTTGTTCCAACGACACCGATGCAATGAGGATCGGATTTGGTAAACCATTCACAACCCACTCGACACCAAATATTTCACTCTACGCTGTTATTTTACTGCATTTATTGGAGCGAACTGACCACTAACTTACTGAAGACTGAAATTATTAACCGACACAGAATAGCAGGTAAACGGTTAACAGTTATTTGGCATCGTAGCCGTGACGTCATTCGCGAAGTAGCCGTAGGTGGTGCTTTTGGACAAGTGATTTAATATTGACAGCGGACAAAGTTTACAGAATAATATAATTCTGCAAAGCTACGTATGCTATATTAATGACGTAGTTGAAAGAGAGGTTGGCTGAGGTTGAAAGATGTAATCGGTAATTTAACTACACGTGTAAAATAGAAAGAAGTCTCGGAAACGCAGAAACTAACGAACGATGGCTTATATATTTTTATCGTTTAAATAACAAATAATGGGGGTACATGTAAACAATATGTACAAGTATTTATTCTTCGGCGACCGTAACTAATTAAATAATATTACACAACCGATTTCCTTTCCTAATAAAAAATAATACATAAGTTTCGTAATTAAACAATACAACAAAGAAACCGAAGCAGAACATTGTTGGTTGCATCTCTCTCTGCGCGCTGCTTCTGTGTCCATTGAAGCACAGATATGGTAAATGGTTCTTCCCGTGCTCTTCGAAAATAGATATTGGCTTTGAAACACGCAAGCCCAATTCAAAAAATTTACAGTTCAAGCTTTATATTTTCATTTGGCACGTGTTGCGCTACACTAATAAATGTTCCGAGAAAACCCAAAAGGTAAAGTTTAGTTAGACTTTTAAATAACATAAACAACAAATATTAGGGATAAATGGTGGATTTGAAGATGGCGCCTATAGGTGTAACGATATCTACGAAGGTGGAAGATTTTACAGTTATACTTAATGGAAAGAAATATCAAAAATAGACAACCCAAAGGTTTAGAATCGATTTTTTTGAATAATCATTTTGATTCAAGTTCGTTCTGTAATCCCGCCGTAAGAATTAACGGCGTATACGTCTTACGGCTAACAGTCAGAGTTTATTCCCTATACTTATAATATTTAATTAACATGTTATTTTTATATACAAATTTACTACGAATTGCATGGATACAGCATTGAATAAAAAATGGTATAATTATCATATTTAGTATTTGCGGTAAATTTCGCCGATTCAGACCGTTTCGAATCCCTGTTGCTCCAGAGAAAATAATTGAGTTTCACCACAATTCTTTTTTAACGCAAATAATTGGGGATAGTGCTTAAAGTTCCTTGTTCTTACATAACTAAATTCTATGTCCGGATATTATCACAACCACCGCGATCCAGACGACCGAAAATATCCCTGTCGTTCGATTCCCTAGTCTTCCGCCATCGCTGGCTTCCTTTACTGATGTGGTGAGTGCTTTTTCTTGTTCGCGGAAGAGGTTTTTCGCGAGCATGCGCATTTTCGTGATCCTGTCGTCGAATACAGCCGTCGAGCTGTTCGTAGGAGCGTTGAAGTTGCAGTAGTTCTGGTCGCAGCAGGATATGCACATCTGCAATATATTTGAACTTGGCAATAACAATATTTATAACCACAACTAAGCTTCTTTATTAAATATCGCTTTTTTATTATTTTAACGTTATAATTGATTACGAGTAGAAAATTCGGAACTGGCGATGAAATAGTTGGACTAAAAAATAGTGAGTCGATCGAGATTATCAACAATTTTCAAAAGTAATAACAATGTAAATTAAAATGCCGTTATCCTCGTTTCGAAAGATAATGATACACTCTGGAAAGATCCCATGTAGCCACGGTCCTTTTTATTGGTTTTTGTACTTGTCTCCTTATGTTCCTGGTTTCCTTATTTTGGTCGCAAAATTCTAGGCATTTATTCTCGCTGATTTGACGGTACGGGTCTCCCTTCTCTTCACTCACCCTCTGCGCGTCGATTTCCACGCATCCCACCTTGTTCCGCTGACATTCCCTCTCGGTGGTGCATTTCTTGTTGACGAGCACGCTCGTTCCTTTGGAGTCCATTATGTGCAGAGTGTGGCAGAATGTTTCCCCTGAAACGATATCCCTGTGAACGTGACGTCACTTTTGCATTGTTTAAAAATTCAAAAAGCGGGACTAGAACACATCTACTGACCTACAGGAATCTTACCTGGTTTGCAAGGTCGGTCGATGGCAAACTGGTTACAAATTGGGTTGTCAGAAACGTTGACGCAGATGTAACAGGTGACTGCGTATTTGTCAAAGTCGACAAAGTCCTGCTGGTTGCTGCTGCCCTCGATCGTGTTCGAAATTAGATTGGCGTCTTCCAAGGTGTTGGTCATGAAAATACAGCTCAGAAGCATGCCGATTCTGAACATCACAGTCTGTAACGAGAGAGGCACTTTGGTGCACATTGCTGTCGATCGAATTGATTGGTTCGTTGGTATTGGCGAAAATTAGCAACGGTACATAAGAAATTTCTATATAAAATATACGAAAACGCAAAATCAGTTTTTACAGTAATAACGGATGAAAAAATAATTAGAGATTAATAATAAAAGGTGGGAAATAACGACTGTTGTAATTAAGGTAAATAACCAGTTTCTGATTGAACCTGTAGAATATATTGTAAGTCGTATCTTCTGTCTGGGTAGTTGTAGTTATAGTTTAATTGTATATAACTTGTAGGAAAATGTATGATATACAAAATAAATGTCTTTGTTACATGACACATCAAGCATATAGAGAGATAAACGACATTGACACTGGCACCGAATCTTATTTGAAAGATTAGGTGGATGCTGACATTTTTAAGTAAAAAAATGCAAACAATATAAAATTGAAGTAAATATTTTATAGTTGGTGTCGCAGATGATAATAGTTGTGGACACTTAGGAGGTTACGGTTCAAAAACTTAATAGGATTAAAAAAATAAATATAAATAATTGGTCAGTTTTGGTTAGGTAGTTATAAAAGCAATAATTAATTTCGTACATTAACATTAACATTTAGGTATAGGAAGGAATCATCACTTTTCAATTTTAAATTTCAAATTTAGACGTACAAAGTACAAATTGCAAACCAATTATTACAATTCGAAATTTTATTTGGCAAATAAATGTAGAAACAGTCATTAAAGCGTAATTATGCTTGTGTTCTTAGTAAATATTATAACTCAGCAGCTATTACAGTGGTACCGTGGTAGTCTTTGTAATTGTGACAGATTCTCTATTTAACATAATTTAAATTAATTTGTTTATTACAGTATTGCCAAATTTTTAAGTATCAAGTCTTTCTACATAGCACGGCGTTTGATACGAAAATAAATTCAAAGTTAATATTCCGTCTTGTTTCAGCTAAATTTTTCCATTTGATTTTGTTTTTGTTGATACTTGTAAGCAATGAAACTGGCCCATATACAATATTTATGTTTCTTGGAAACAAGTCCGTGGGATAATTTTTTTTTACATTACATTATTTTCAACAACCATTTTTGCGTATTACTCAAAGCCTTTATGTATGAGTACGCTACTCCATCTTGTTCTAAAATTCCATACGATAAAGTACTACAAAGTAAAGGACCTAATACAGTGCCCTGGAAAACTCCACAAGCTGTTTCTTTTGTTTCCCATTGTCAAGGCTTATTGGGCCTCTACAGAAACTAATTATTCTCGCGTGTCTTCTTGACAACCTTAGAAAATGCAGAGAGCAGTGACACTGGTCTATAATTCTCTACATTGTTATTCTGAGACAATTTGCAAAAATGAAATTTTGAGCGCTTGTGTATTACAGTTGAAACTTGTCTACATGAAACTATTGCATCAGATTTTCGTAAACAATAGCCGCAGTTTCAGGTGTCTAAGGCTTAAAATATGTCTATAATATAGATTTATTGGACCTTATTTAAAATAGTAAATGAAAAAAATCGTACGCAATCGCACAGTGTGCGGCTCCGTCCGGCAATATTTCCATAAAGACCCGACGCGAGCGATCCTATGCTAAGCAGTTTTGTTTAGAGGAGGGGTTCGGTGGTCGAACCCCTGCCGCAAGCACGTCTACAGTTTGGATCGCAATCCCACGGGATACGCGCGTGGGTGGGAATTACCCGCAATTCAATCTCTGCGGATCGCGACCCAGCACGTACTACAGAACTGTGCCCGGGCGAGAGTATATAGTCTGTTTGCCGGAATTTTCGTCGATTTGTTTTTTGAAATATACAAACGAGGGCCAAACTCCCCTCCTTGAGATTGGTGGAATTTGTCACAGAGCTTCGACCCCTCGCTCTTGGTATTGCAAGATTCGTTTGACGCTAGTTGTCTCTCTCGCACGGCGGAGAGAATTCAAGAACGTAGTTAATATTTTTTACCGTTTTTACTATTTTTGAGATGATTTGTTATTATTTTTCTTACGAGAATGATTAATTATATCAAGGAATACGAAATTATTCTTTCCTTATTCATGTATTATTATCTACAGACAACGGCTAAAATATGAAACAAGTTCATTTAAAAACCAGATATTGGATTTGAAGAAACATGCTCACAAACTTCCATCATAATTTAGAAATAGAAAATGTACAGGGTGATTCAAAAATTAGATGTCCACACAAGTTCCTTTTTTATATGGAACACTATTTTTTTAAATCAAGCAAAGGAATAAAATACAGAAATTTATTTTTGAAATGAACACGTAAATATTAAGATTGGTTTCGAAAAATCTGAAGAAATTGCAATTTAAAAGGATATTTTTTCAAATATATCGCGTCCCCTGTATTATAGACGAAACCTCTCTCGACACAGTTTACGATACTGTTCATATCAAATTATCACATCCTTAAAAAAAAAAAAATTCTAGAATCTATTAGAATTTTTTGCGCATAAACTTGGTACCCTGCAATAGAGGATCTAGCCCTGGATCTCCTTAGTATCCTGGTATACGAATTTTTCCAATGGAGTAAAGAAAGAAACTACTTGTTTTCTGAATCCATGTATAGTAAGTGACGTCATCGCGTGACGGATTGGCTATATGTGGGTCTGAACTTCTACTTCTCTGCCAAATCTGAAGTCGGTGGCCGCCAATTTGCTGCACCTATTACGTTTTTTAATATTGCACTGAATATCGCGAACACCCTTGTTTTTTTTCTTATATGGACGCGCTCTATCCAATCATCTGTAGTATTCGTATGCTGGTATAAAAAAAAATAAATTTAAAAATATTTTTAGTAAGGAAATATTTGTAATGTTATAGTCATATAATGGCTATATTACACAGTCGAAGAGTAAAATGACTTCAGCAGTACACAAAAGTTAAAAAAATCGCCAAAAACCACTATTTTACTGCCCGTGCTCAAAAAAGTACTTTGGTCAAGTCGACATACTGTGATGTCACGTTCTCTGAGAAGCTAAGCAAATGTAATGCTGGTAATGATCTGATATTTTGACAATATAGGAACTTTGAGAAGGAATGCGCATGCGCGATCATTTCAAACCAACCAATAAAGCGCCGTGCCACAAACAACATGACTGGCAGTTTGACAATTCGAAAAGTTTCAGGGTAGATAGGTCACAATAAATGTTTTTGCAAAAACGAAAGAAGTACGGGGAAATCGCCCTTAAAAAGGAAATGGCGCAAAGTGCAGATTAATATGTAAAATTTAGAAGCTTTCGCGATGTTTCAGACTCCGGCCCTCTTCCAGACGGTTCTCGCGAAAACCAAAACGGACATTTCGCAGGTTGTTTGGAACAAAACGTCGCGCTAAGGTAAACTCTCGGTCTTTCCCGTTAAACCCAATTTAATAATGAAGCCGCTAATGTAATTGCAGCGAGAATGTAGCAGTAGCGACGTAAGCCGAGAATAAATTCGCCTTAAACGCTTTTATCTCGAATTAAATTTGCCGTGTTCCGGTAGTTGTTAAAGGATACTACGCCGCCGCTACGGTGTTTGCATTCGGAACGCGTACGTCGGCTACGCCGTCTACAGGTAGGACACAGCGCGGAGTATTAAACTGTGTCACGAACGGATTATGACGGGTAGAGTAATTTCGTGTTAGGCGTCGGTGAAGACGCGTCGAAACAGCTGCCGTTTTCGCGTAAAATTTTTAGTTTATTTTTCCAAAGAAGAAATGTATCGGGGAACCGCTACGCGGCAAATTCAATACGATTCGCCGAACTCCCTCCCCACCGCCCGAGTGTTTTATATTCGACGTCGGTACGAAGTCGGAAACGTATTTGCCTAATTTATAGACTGCATAACTCGAAACGTCTATTTGCTAGGCGGGAGTCGATGTAACAAAAGGACGATCAAATATCTCAGATGTTTTGGTTTATCGAATATGAAAAATGAACGAATAAATATTAATGAGTAATAAAAGAAAATGAAAGAGAAATTAACCAATAAAAACAAGCTAATTCACTTCACTTCGCTCGCATGTATATTTAGCGTCTTTCTTCATCTAGCCCCAAACGTATCGAAATGTCGGCGCCAAAGGGTAACAACTGAATAGGAGCCGGAAAACCCTTTCACGGCGACTACGTTTGATTTACTCTCCGAAATGAAATTTTTTTTTCGTCCTTTCAGCGGGGTTTAACGGATCTTCGACCCCAGTTTTTCGCTTACGTCGAACGTGTCACCCTCCCCGTCCCCCGAACGAGGGTCGACTTATTGGTAACATATTTACTGCCCTATAAAAATTTTACTGCCGGCCCTGATGGCGTCGCTCGCGAAAGTCGTCATAGACTGAGCGACAATTTTTCCTGCTGGCTTACATCGAACGACTCGCCGATTGCAAAACCAATAAATTCGAAATATTTTTCCCGAAAAAAACTCTCTCAGACAATATATTAAATTATTTCTTGAATATGTGAAACTTTTTTCTTACGTGGGTAAGTAGTATATATTTAACTTCACCATCCTCCGCCCACTGAAGGGTACCTTAAAATAAAAAAAATATATATACAGATTTCTAACTAAAAATAAATTACATATTTCCAGTTCGGGTAAATAAAACCCTGAAATACTGGCTTAGTTGGTAATCGGAAAAATTAGACATAAAAAGTGACAGTTGACGCTATTCCTAAACTGTTTGTTTTCGATGTTAATTTGGCAGCCACTTTTCCACTTGTTACAGAAGGATACTTTTTAAGTCTAATTAATCATTGTTCACTAGAAAAAAAAACTCTCTTGATTTAACCCTAGGCGTTCGTAGATATAAATATCCGTAGATTCTTATGCCGCGTTTAGCCCTTTGGCCATAATGCAGTTTTCTCGTAGCAGCGAAATTACTTTGATCGATGGCGGGGTAGCGATTTTAACCGCGCTAGGGGCGTGTAAGTAGCGTTGGGGTCGGCGTAGTCTGGTTTCGTCGTAACATCTTGATACATCGTAAGAGGCCGTAGCCATGCAGCGGCGTCCGCGTCGAAGATAAACGGCACCGTTTTGGTATCGAAAGCTGCCTAAGATTTATTTGTCTAAAACAATTCCCGAAACAGTTGTGTTACCGCTCTTTAAAAGCGTCGTTCTTTTGTGGCACTACAGCAAAATAAAAACAATTCATATCTGCACAAATGTTTTGTGTGGTATCTTCATCGGATTGTCATGAAAATCAAAACATGGTATTTTGCTAGATCGATCATTACTAGTTGACAGCTACGACTGCGTTTTGCTAACCAAGTGAGTATAATGAGATGTTATCAACTCAGTTTATATTATCTGCTAATTTATGCATGGTTGAAAAATACACGAAATTGTTTGATGTCATCGAATCGAATGCGAAATATAATATATATTAATATATATATAACTTGTCTATCGGAGGCATGCGTTTAAAACCTTTCCCAGATAAATTTTTATTACAAACAGCTTGCGAACTTGAAAGACATCGATATTACTCAATCCGGTCGGTTTTAAGCCTTCTTCGGTTAAAAGCTTTTGTCCTTCGTCCCCCTTTAACTCAACGAGATAGCCTTTTATCGTGGTTTATCCATTGTCGCTGAGGATTTATTTTTATTTATTTGTTTCATTCACACAGCGTCCCATACACAATCAATCAAACGCGTATCCTGTATCTTTTCTTTTAATTTAACCGAGGTCGATGGAACTTGGAAAAATATTGTTAAAAAATCAAAATAAAATTTGGTCCAGGTCCGGCTCATTTTTATTATAGATTATTATAGATCAGATCTTACCTTACACGCGTTCTTCTGCCATTTAGCGGACTTCCGTCGACAAAGATGACCATCGGTTCGGGGCTCCCAAAGCGTTAAACTAAATTCAACTTAAGGGTGGTTACGAAAACAAGCCGCGGGTGCACAAACCTGATTAAAGCCCGAAAACCGAATGTCCAAAATGTCGGTCGACCGTTACGGCGGGCAGAGTTGGCCTGCCGCCCCTGTCCAGGGTAGGAATCTCGATAAATTTTGGAAGTATCACGTCCACTAATATATGTCTATATCCGCAGGGGTCGTCCAGTTATGCGTGAAGTATAAGCCGGTCCTGACCTGCGCCCCCAAAGTTATTTCCGAAACTAAATCGCACGGGAAGCAATGACTAAGGGTTCCATATTACGATAAATTTAAATTAGGACCCCGTGTTTAGTGGACGCTGGTTGGAAAATTAGCTTACGGGTTTGATTGTTTGGTGGTCCCGCTGGGGTATATTACGGGGAGGCGGTTTTTCAAGTTTTCGACCGAGGAAAATCGTGACGGTAAAAGCCGGTGGTCCGGGGTCCCGACGGATTAGTAAAACGCTGCCTTTTGTTTTATGCACGATTTAAAAGTTGTCGGCGCTCACCAAAGTTGAACGTATACTAGTTGGCAACCACAGCGCACATTAAACTTTAGAGTTTTACGGGGAATATTGCAGTATTCGGCAAATCTCCACAACTTTGTAAACTATGACAGCCACTACGTATTTTCGTAAAGCACACTAATTGAACCTGTATTACCCTCTTACACCTTACAGCTTCCTTTAAAAACAATAATAAGTTTTTTTTTGAGAATCATAGCTTCGCTTTTTTTCTAGCAATGTTAAGCTTTTAAGAAACCAACTAGATTGCAATGGTTTGGGTGGGTCAGATCCTAGAAGCGAACATTCGGTTCCACATAAACGATAACGATAACACGTAGCTTGTCCTAGAATCAGAAGCGGGATTTTCTTTCACAAGTGACGTTCCCGCGAGGGATTTCCGGTCGTAACTACAGTTTAGGCAAACGAAAAGTTTTTTTTTAAATTGAAGTTTAGGGTTGAAGCGGCCGCCACATTTTTATCGTCGAAACGGTAAACGGGACAGACAACTAGCGAATTCAAATCGGACAATTTGTATGCGACACGACGAATTCAAAGCGACGGAGTCAAAGACGTTTTAAACGCGTTTTAAAGTAATCCCCAGCGCGCGAGGGGAGTCCCCGGAGACACGATTTGACACTAAATTTAGTTTGCGCGAAAGGTACGTACCGGATTCCGTTTGTGCAAGTCAAATAATATGAGCCATATTGGATTTTTGTTGTTTTTAATATATTTTTGTTCATGATGACTACAAGGCGTCCCCGTTATTGGCAATAACATGTGACGGTTTCATATTTCAATGGTAAAATTTAGCATTTTTAAAGTACCAGTGCTGGCACATTTGCGAAGTAACGGGTTTATTTTATTAGTACCTTGTAGAATTAATTGTACTGTCCATTTCCTTCACATTTTGCTGTTTGGCGAGTGCTTCTTAACAATTAAAATTCTTGTTTATTAGGTTCATATCGATTTTGCAATTTGAACACACGTTCTTTTGTAGACTCGGTTCCTTTAGTTTCGGACTTGTACTCCCCGGCCGATTGTGTTGCCGAACCATAAATATTTTATGCTGCAACGGCTGTGTGCGTGGCCCCTTGTTCGCTTGGTTTTCTCTTAAGTGACACCGGTTTACTGAGAGATACTAATGCAAAAAACAGAGTATTAGTTGCGCATTAGAAGGAGTCATAACCATTACCATCTGTCACTCTATGAGACTAGGGACCGCATTTGCTTTTCATTGCTTCGGTATTCCTTGGCGAGCCTAGTAAACATTGTTTTGTTTCTTAACCTATTCTTCCTCGATTTTCTGTGACTGGCCGTCCGGTCGCCACCATAGATAGCGTTCGGGTAATTCGATCTCGTTGACGCAACCTCGATTCTTTGGCACGGGCCATACGGCCATCACCACAGATATAGTTCGGTTGTTCTTTCTACTGGCGGCGTACCGTCGACTAGGTTGGCAAGAGTGGCGTTTTCCCTCTAATTTTTTGTGCCCGTTTAGCCTTTTAATAAAACTGGTTGTCTGAATCGTCCGGCATTTTGTACGCTGGCTTTTGAAGCTTGGGGTTGTGGCAGATTTTCTTTTGTGTGACCGATTTCTTTTTGAGCCGGTAGTGCTACCCCAATAAGAGGGGGATATGTAAATTGGTCACTAATTTATGATTTCCCATACTTTTGGATCTATTTGGAGTTTGGAATGGGAATCTTCCTCAACGAGGGATTTTGAAAAGAATTGTCATTGCCCCATATTTCCAGAAAACCCTCGAATCGAGGTAAGTTACCTTTTGGAACCATTTCGCCACCTAATCAGTGTTCCTCAATTTATGCCGATTTTATTTTAGGGTTTTTTTTTTTAATTAGTATTGTACGTATTGTTGCTCCGTTTCCCGCAAACCTTCCACGTGGTTTCTTCTTTCACCGGAATACCAGACCAGGCTTGGTGTCTTGCAGTGTATGCTGTCTCTTGGGTACATGTTTAGTTGCGGAGTTTCCCTTATCGAGCAGCAGGCTTTCCGGACGGACTTTGCTGGGTTAACTGAGACTGCCCACCTGCGGCTGTCCCATTGAGCCACCATTCCATCTTGGCTTGGTTCCCGGGATAGTGACAGACAGCTGTGTAACGTTCGGGACATCTTGAGGTTTGGGTAGCTTAAGTGGCCTGTTCTCTTCAAGAACGGTTTGCGGAACTTATAGCCTTAAATTATAGTGTCTTACATTCTTTTGCACCGCCAAAACTTGAAGGTGAGATTTGACACTCACACCTACCACCAGGTTGAAGGAAATAAATTATTGTTCGTGATTCACTTGTTTATTTCCTTTACGGGTTGGAACCTCGGGTTGATAAGTCTACTTTTTTCGAATCACGTGGCGCCTACCTACCACCTTCCGGGACTGACCGAAGTGCCCTTCACCGCCTTCCAACCTGGCTTTGGTTTAGTATATATATATTTTTTTCCTTTTCTACTTTATTAATTTTTCTCGGGTGTTAATGAGCTAGCCTAGGCATTGTCTTACCTCACTATTAAATTACGAATTCAATTAATTAATGCGTTTCTTTTTCACGACCCTGAGATGGAGAGGTAAGAAACATAGAAAAAAGTAATCAAATATTTGTGAGTCACTGCGCAAAAATTGAGGTCCAATAACAAAATTTCCAGACCTTTTTTAATACGAACTATAATCAAAATTTAATGTATTAATAGAGAAAGCAAAGAAAAACGATTTTTTTCCTTTGTATCAAAAAATAAAGACTGCAAAAAATTTCTAGTCCGGGACTTTTTTGAAAATGCTAGGCAACAAGCTAATTCTTTGGAAATTGTTTCATTTCATCAAGACGTCCAACTTTTTCCTCTACGAAAATCGTTGTATCCACTATCCACACAGGTATGAACAGTTAGTTTTTAGCTAGATCTATAGATATTTAAATATATAATTTCAAATTAAATTTGGCCTTGGCCTACAAACAAATGGGCAAGTGATGAGCAGCATGCTTAATTTTTTACCGTAGCTTGCTAATAATTTTTATAAACAAATGATCACATAGTCCTACAAATAAACTAGTAGGACTTTTCAGTCCTACAATTTAATATTTTTTTGTTCTTAAAATATTCCTACAGCGATTATGTATGATGCTGTTTAAGAAATCAACATTTATTTTTTGTTATTTATTTATTGTTATTTGTTGTTAACGTGAAATATTTATAAAATACAAGGAAAAACAAAATTGATAAAATAACCTTTATTTATTAATTAAAATGTATTTATTGACAAGTCGTCATCGTCAGTTTCACTGGATAATTCATCTTCTCCGATGTTTCTTTCGACGGTATCCATTACGTCACTCATATAGTCGAATTCTGTAATAAAATAATTAAGAAATTCGTTAATTGCTGAATAATTGACGGGAATTTTTTTTATTTATTGGTTACCTGGATGTGTAGCAGAAATTTCAACAAAAGATGGACTTCGCGGACCATTAAACCAATAGTACTCGTATTTGCCGTTAATAATTGTCCATCCGTAATCTTCAGGCTACCTGTCAGTAGGATTTTGCATATGTGAATTACACCACAAGCTGCAAATATATTGAGTCCTTTTAATCTTTAAATTAGATCGATCGAACCCAACAATATATTTTTTTAATATTAACTCATTATCGTTTTTGCATTTATATTTTTTTTTCAAACAGTTTACACGGTTCCTTTCTTGATATCATCTTTTGTTCTTAATAAATAAAATAAAAAATTAAAAAAAAATCAACATTTTCATTTTACATTTACTTAAAAAATAAAGTATAAACTTACCTTTCATAACATAAATATTTAGGTTTTACTCTGAACTCCTTGTAACAACAAAAGTGGTAGCCTATTACATCGCCATCCCAATGGTCAGGCAAATTTTTTTATCCTCCCTCTTTTTTCACGAAAATTAGGTTTATCACGGGGTATATTACAAAGAATACACTCTATGATCACTTTCACAATTAAATGTTATAAAAGAAAATTAGTTAACACGTGTTGACAAGCCAAGTAAACAAAACTTTTTAATGCACAATGTATGTTGTATGCGTGCGCTGGACACTACGTTGCTAGGTTACGCGCATGCGCGTTGATGATGAATATATACCGCCGATTTGATATAAGCATGTGTATGTATACATACCACGTTTAAGTTAAGGGCAATTTTCGAAATTTTCCAGTGTAGGACTGAAAAAACCTACCATTTTATTTGTAGGACAAATGTTGTTTTAAATTATTTATCTGATTATCTCAAAACTTAATAACAATTAACAATAATCAATTTGACATGATTTGATACCCGTTCATTCTTTCAGCTACCTGTTTTGCAACTTTTCGCAAAATAATAGCGGACTGCTCCGTATCAGGAATTAAATACCATGGCTCGGATTTGATTTTTTCGGACGGCTGCTCGTTATTAAATATAAGGGGTCTTGTCTACCATCGATAAAAATGAAAACGTACAACAGCGTAATGTCCGATAGTTTATAATGCGACGCGTCACGACAGGCATTTTTTCGAGAAAATTTACGAATTTGTCGGACGAGCGGATAGCTCAAAACGAATTAAAAATGAATCGATCGCCGACGGCCCCCACTCTCTCCCAGTCCCGATTTTTTTCGGCCAACGCATCGAAACAAGCGCTCACACGAATGTCGTAAATATTGTATATGGGTTATTCTTCGCGTTAAATAAATAACGAGGGATATAATTTTTTAAAGATAGACGCTGCCCGAAACAAACACGCGACCGAGACCTCCATTTTTATATTGATTTGTGTTAATAAACAGTGGAAAATGTTGTAATAAGACAAGAAGGGAATGCTTTTTACAAAACTTCTGTATTCCTCCTGCGTCGGTTTTTACTTAGTCGCAATTGCTGACGTTTCGCCAATCATCCTGTTGGTGTCCTCAGAGCTTGACTGAAACTGACTGACTGAAAAACCGACGCAGGAGGAATCCAGAAATTTTGTAAAAAGCATTACAGTAGCCAGTGCAAGTTTCTTTGAAAAATTAGACAAGAAGAGAAATTGATTAATTTAAACAATTTAATTGGGCAATTGCTTAAAGCTGGCTTGTTTGGACTTTCACTATCTTTATTTGAATGACACCTTAATTTTTCAAGGGTATAATTAATAAAGATAGTAAAGAAAGTTTGTCCAAACAAGTAGGATTAGCAATTCCAAAAGGCATCATAACAAAATCTAATTTACAGCAGAAAAGCTTTTTTAACACTTATTATGTACACAACAGTTCTTTTATTGGTGTTCATAGCCACGCGATAGAAGCGCCTTTTGACACAAATTTGAAAAAAATTCCAAACTAGTGATAAAATATTGATGATCTTGATACTACGAGAATATGGCTAAATCTGAAAAATTAATTTTCTATAATTCACTAAGTTTGTTAAAAGGACGTCTCGGGTAAATTACCAATTATCACGTAAACGTAAATTTAAATGAAATTTTCCTCACCGTCTTCCATTTATCTTCAAATCAAATCGAGTTGGGGGTTTAGCAACTCCGGTCGAGCAGTGTATATATACGCGCCCGGCAAAAACACACATCAACTTGTTAATTTCTGGTCCCCCCTCTCATCTCCCCTCCACACAGTTTTAACATTCATTTATATTCGGTTCACGAGTGGTCCGCCGTCGCTATTAAATATTTTATACGTCCGTATTAAATGACTGCCGATTTCGACTTTCCCTCATCAGGGTTTTTGCCCGTTCGGTATTTCTCGTAGAAGGGTGGAGAAACTGTTTTATTCGCAGTTTCATTACTTTTAACGGCTTTATCAGCAACGTTCTCTTCAATTAAAAGGACATAAACAACATATACAGGGTGAGTAAAAATTGCTCACTGGTTTATTAAAAACTCGCTCCGCTGCGCTCCGCTGGGCTCCGCTCGTGTCAAATAAACTCGTGAGTCAAATGCCGTTTACCCCACTTGTTGCATAATATACTATTTCCTCACGCTTTCCGAATACCAATTATACCCATAACAATATCTTTTCTTCGATAGATAATGGAATGGTTCAAAATCTAAATATATTTTTTATTGTTGCTGTTGTTTGAAAATAACATCGTTTTTTATCATTATTTTTAAGTACATATATTTTTGTTTTATTTTTAACGAATAACATCAACATCCACATTGTTAAATTTCTTTCCAGCTAGGAAGCTTGAAGTGAGTATGGTAGATGAGGTAGTAGCCCCCAACCCAGATCGTTAATTTTTTCATGTGGTCTGGCATTGTCATGGTACAGAATAATGCCTTTTCTGTTTTCGAAAACTGGACATTGTTTGGTCAGAGATTGGTTGACACGATCCAACTGTTAACAAAGGGCGAAAACTCCACCAAACACACAAGAGAGCCTTCCTTGGGTGAAGGCCCGGTTTCGCAGTCGGTTGGGTGTTTCATTTGGGAACAGCCATTGCCTTTTGCGTTTCGGAGTGTCATATGTCCGATTAGCTTTGTTTGCCGCAGATAAGTCATGCGGAACCCAAACACCTGCTCTGCTTCTCTTACCTATATGTACCAAATGAATGAATGGTCGACCAAGGTTGGTTAAGTGCTTGTGACAGCTCTTCAATTGCCTGACGAGGACCCGTCTGTCTGTAGGATTCTGCAATGTTCTTGTCGGTCTGTCGCAGGAAAACCTCCACGAAAACCAATAAAGATGGCCTATCGCAGGAAACTTAATACGATTGAAAGAACGATAGACGTACTCACACACATTTTAACACTTTCGTTTCAAATAAAGGCGACCTCAAAGGGAAATTACCGCGCCCGCCTTTGACTGATAAAGGAACAATTTATCGCAGCGACAGAAATACGAGCCCGGAATATTAAAGGGGGCATCTGCACCGTCTTTTATTCAGCCTTCTGGAGTTGGAATTAGCGAGGGACTATATTCGCTGCTGTCGTAGCAAGCAATTAAAAAAAAATAATAAAATCACATTTAACGTAAATATTTAATCAAATGCAATGAAATACAATCGCGGGTCGTAGCAAAAACAATGCAATTAAACCGAATGTTTTTAGACTATAGATGGAATAATGGCCATTTCGCAAATGTATTAATTTAAACATTATTCATGAATTCGATACGATCGGTAAGGGGATTTACCCTTGGTAGACGGCTTTTATTCCGTCAACATTAATTGAAGACAAAAAAAAAATATACGAATATAAATTACTTTTAAACACGCCCTACCACCCAATATTTGGGTTTATTTTATGTGATATTTTGGCTAAATTCAAATCACGAATCAACCATAGCTTTACTTATGCCTGCTATTTTTATTTCGTAAATTCCTGTGGGTGTTGTTGATTTTGGTGACAATTCGGAGCCGTTATGTATTCGTCGATGTATTGAAGAAAAACATTAAAGAAAAAGCCCTACTGGATCAAAGTACAGGGTCTAGAGGAAGAAACCGACAGACTTGGAATTGTTTTGGAGATACAATGCAAAGAGGTCCTTTGAATTATCGATTTCTGCCAATAACACGGCGAATGTTGTCTTCGAAATGGTCAAGCGTTTGTGGCTTATCCGCATTGACCACAGAAAGTAGTCTAGCGGTGTTAAATCACAAGATCTTGGAGGCCAATTCACAGGTCCAAAACGTGAAATTAGGCGATCGTCTTTCAATAAATCGATTGTTGAAACCACATCTCCTGGACATCATGGTTATTCAATTCAGGAATGAAAGAGTTAGTAATCATAGCTCTATACCGATCACCATTGACTGTAACGTTCTGGCATCATCGTTTTTGAAGAAGTACGGACCAATAATTCCACCAGCCCTTAAAGCGCACCAAACAGTCAGTTTTTCTGGATGTAACGGTATTTCGAAATACGCTTGAGGATTAGCTTAGCTCCAAATGCGGCAGTTTTGTTTGTTGACGTAGCCATTCAACCATCGATAAACAAAATTCGCTTACTTGATGATCGTTCGGCTTCAATTCTTGCACGAGTTGGATTTTGTAAGCACGTAAACCAAGATCCTTCCGCAAAATCTTCCATAAAATGGATGGACACAGATCCAATTCCTGTGCTCGATGGCGGATGGACTCATTCGGGTCTTCCTCAATGCTACGCTCTAGAGCAGCAATAGCTTCTTCGTCTCTGGGGATGCGAGTTATCAATAAGAGTAAACGTGGTTCGAAAACGTTCCATGGTTAATCAAATTAACTGCTCTGATCGACGATTTTGTCGACGATAAAATGGACGGAATGGACCATTATTTCCGAAATAAAATTGCACTATTTGCAAGCGTTGTTCAGGCGTGAGTCTATTCATGATGAATTGCCAAACCAAACAGAGAATAAATCACTTGAGACCTGTTAAATCGGTCGCCATCTTGAACAGTAATGCCAACTTGAAGCCCAGTCATTTTCCTATTAACCTGACTTTTTATCAGTAAGGGTATTTCACTCAGGTATATGTTTGATGTTGATATCTTTCAGAAAACATCTTGGTCACTTAGGGTATTAAGTACTCCCATGACGATGTTAAAATTCTTCATGGAATAGCAGTGAGGCCAAGATTTGCATCAGTGTTTTAAAAATATCCAAAACATCCGATCGCTAGAGTAATAATAATAATAGAGTAATAATAATAATAACAAAGCAAATTACATGAGAAATAAACAAATCTAATTAAAACCTCACCTAAATCTATAAATAAATTAGAATCTGACCCCCAAACCTTTTAAGTGACCTATACGTCCATCACGCGTCACTATAACGTTGTAGCCAGCGGGTAAACTGCTTTTATTAACTCTCTCAGCCACCATCAAACATTTACAATCACCGGCTAGTCGAACACCTCTTCCGTTTTTAAATTAGCCCCCAAAGATTGATGATCCACACATTCCAGAAGATCCCTGGGTTGAAATCTTTGCCTGGGATTAGATTACTTCGACAACACGTCAAATCGGCCAAACATGCTTGCCTTGGTCACCAATTAATACAACTTCTTCCACCATAACCTGCGAACTAGCCACTAGACACGAAAGTAATAGGGTGTGAATTTATTACGGATTTCAAATCATAAACTAAAGCCGATAAAACCTCTTAATTTAATACAGCTCGTCCTAACACCTCTCTCAACAACTCCTTAAGAATTCTTATGAGTTTCCCGCAAAAACCACTCCATCTATGGGTCGTTTGAAAAAGCCGCTTTGGATTGTCCTGGACCACTGTACCTTAAGACAGTGGATTTTTTCCAACACAAGTTCATCTGGATATTAATATCCATGTTAAATAGAATAATTCTTAAAGTCAAGAATTTCTTCATCGGCTGGCATGTCAAAAGTTTAACGATTCCTGCCAAGCGTGCTGTAATCTCAGCATTGGAAGCAAAATAAAGGGACAAGTAAATCCTAGCGCGTCAAAAACATATTGGGCCACATATGCTTAAAGTATCTTCATTCGTATTCCACATCACTCCATTGATCTTGGTGTCAAAATAACAATCCGTTTCTCGAACTGGATGAATATACTCCCACCCTCTTTGCAATTGCATTCTATCCTCTTCCAAGTTCACAGAAATTGTGTCCAAGAAAAAATGTTTGGTGGTCAAAGCCATTTCCTTACGGATTTTTTGCTGCGCAGAATCCGTAGTTCCAAGTTTTTAGTTCCCAAGGAGGCATTCTTCATAAAACTCTCAGAGAGGTAATACCCGAACTTTCTTGAGGTGTTGTTCAGTTTAAAGGGCTCTAAAACTGTGAATACTAACTTCGAGAATAAGAATTCATCGGCAAAATTAACAAGTGCCTGCTCACTTAAGGTGGGGCCGGTATGATTCATTTTGTCTAAGGTCGAGTATACTGCTTGCAGAGCTACATGAATACTTTATCAAGATTTGCATTAATTTTTGCTTCCAGTTATTTTATTCACAAGCCATTAATTAGAAAATACAACGTAAAATTAATACTTGTCAATGCTATTCACGGACGTGAAGACAGAACGTTAGTAATGATTAACAATTAAAAAACCTATATTTAGAGATGGCGAGTATGGCGTAATACCCTGTTAGCAAGCAGCTTCCGAGAAGTGAATTTCATTATCCAAATATTTACGACAGCAACTGAGAATCAACGCCAGTGTATCGGTAGAAACCATCGCAAACACAACCCGGCCGCTTGAGAAATCTTCTCCGGACCAATTCAATTTCATTGAGAAAAGGATTTCCAAAAAATGCATTTCAGATTAGATATCAATTGTCATCTTTGTAAAAATGTTTTTAGTCTTGATTGTGGTATATTGCATTGCCCTATTCTATGTTAAGGATTTTGAATGTGCTGAAGATAGACATGACTAAGCCAACTAAATGTTGACGTTGTCCAGCGAATTATTTACCCTGAAAACAAATCTATTCACCCTTCGCCTCGAGCGTAAGCTCATTCACTCAAAGCTTTTTCTCCGTTTTAAAAGCACCTCCCCCTCTCCTGCTCCGGCAGCGACGTATTTAAGACGCCGTTTTCGTCTCTTCAATGGCATTCGCGCCGAAAAAAGAGAAATTGCCTTTTGAATGGCCGGGCTTTTTCCCTCCGCATCGCCCCAAAACCTTTTGGAATATTCATAACGTCCGAAATACGTCATTTGTTACATTTTCCAATAGGTTCGGGGGGTTGGGTGGGTGAGGTACACACAATTGGCGTCGATTTTTTTTTGCGACGATTTTTGCCTGACAAACGACATTTTTATGACGTGCGATGGCAATATGTCAGATAAATCGACGGCCATATTTGGAGGATCTGCGAATAATATTTCGGACCAAACGAAACGGGAAAAAATACTTTATCGCGAACGGGATGAGCTCGTTATTATGTACATCTGTTTACTTTGGTACCCATCCATCATCAGTTTCAAATTTCCATAGTAATGACGTTAAACTGGCGGTTGGGGAGTATAATCAGTCCCCGAAGCAATTTATGTTAATGTAACATTGTTTGCCTATCGACTAGGCTACAACGAAATCCGACGCTATTCGGGATGCAATCCGAAGACACCGATTCGTTTTATTATTATACAAAGTGGATTTTTTTCTAAAACTAACCAAGTAAATGTAAAAACATCTTTTGAAACATTCGTGAGGTTAAAGTAAACCAAAGTATAATAAAAAAATAAGATGCAACTAGTGACTTTTTGCTTTAGCATGGTTAAAGGCAAAATGATATTTGAAATTACGTTATTGTAAACACAGTCTTTTGAAATCTGATATTGTATAATATTTTAACTAATAACTCTGCTTCTGCACTTCTGCTAAATACCTACTAGCAAGCTGAAACATTCAGACGCATGACGATGTTTAAACGAAGTACGAACTACCGTCATGGTTCACTCAGAATCAAGTTAGACATACTACTTGCATCGCTGTGTGTTTTCGTATTCACTAGTAGATTACTTGTACGGTTTCGGCGCACCCCACCGCCTTCGTACCTCTGTCGGATTGTCTTAAGTACGAAAATTAATTGAAAGTGCTTCTCGGTATACGTACCCGAACGTCAAATCCGATTTCGTGGATGTTATCGAAAAATTTCACGCTCCATCGCTCTCGTCCTAATTAAGCATTGTAAACCGACAATAAACGAAAATCTTAAAGAGATAACGGCGAGTCAATAAAAGTTTTATTGCCATGGCTGGAGTTTAAATCGAAAACGGGCCATCGTTATCGGAAGTTGTTCGGCAACTGTGCTCCCAATCTTCGACGCCGATTATTAGTGGAACGAATTAAACCCGTTCGGATAACTCATCTCGTCGGAAGTTATGGGTCAGTAGATAATAGACGATCGAATCCCGGAGATGGAGCTACGGCTATGGTCGATAGAAAAGCGAGATTATTTTTCTTTAGGATTGGTATGGCGAATGACCTCGCTTAAAGCCAAACTGTACCTCAGTAAATAAATAAATAGCGTGTTTTATTAGTTGAACATTGAAAATTACTGTTACGAACGAGAACAGATAAACACACATTAGATGTAGTCAAATCACTCACGTACAGATCAAAACTACTTTACAATAATGATAGACTTTCTTCGAATAATTTATACAAAAGTCATACAGGTTTGTCTAGATTCAGTCTCTATCGAACCGAAACTTGCGAAACATACACCATTATAGCCAGTTCAGTTGTGCATTGTTTGAAGTATATCGGTAAACATGTTATTGGTTAGTTACATTCAAAAATTTGAAGCCCTCCAACAACAACTATGGAAAGCTATGGAAAGAATGGACGTGGGAGAGATATGGATTCATATAACGTAATTGACTGTATAGAGATACAAAATCACAAATAAAAATCGGCAATCAATTAACGGAAAATGTATGAAATTCTCTCTACATGATAGTGTAAGATCACGCTCAAACCTTTTTAACGGTTTTCTTACTTCTTATTATCAAAACCAAAGTAAAAGCAATTGAGTATGATTTACAAAAAAATCTGTTCGTTTTATTTTAGGTCGAACGATTTAAAAAGTCGGTTTAATTTATTTTTTTAATATTATTATTTGATTAATTTATTATTAATTATTTATTTTTAATTTATTTATGGTTGGAGCGAAATTCGAATGAAATCATTTTCTACTCTAAGGAGAGCGTTAAGAGAAAAAAGGTATATTACTTAGAATTTATAATGATGGCCTCTTCGTTTCAAATCTGAAGCATGTTTAAATTGTTATTTTAAGCATTTAAAATAATATTTGGTGACGCTTATTTTAATATCTGTCCCATAAATAATTTAAATGGTTTGATTTTCAAATCAAATGTACACAATACTTTCGTTTTACTAACAATAAGTAATAAAAATTATCATGCACAAGAATATATTATAATATAATATATCTTTAGCGATTTTATTTTTAAATTTTACAACGTAATATATATAGTATTATGCTTAGAAACTTATTTCTTGGTAATCATTGACATTTCCAATCTTTATGCGGTTACGTGACAGCAATTTCTATTTCTTTTTAATAAACAATTCTCTGCAAATATAATAAGATCAATCTCAATTAATAATGCAGAACCCATTTGCCTTCAGAATATTAATGAATATCCCATTGCCAAATTGCCTATAGCTCACCAATCAGGTTTCGTGTCCGTTGAAATCAGCAATCTGGCAACACAGCCGTGTTTGTTCCACATTTCGCGCTTCTATGATCTAAGGTCCGTATAAAATAATGACAGAATAGTTAAAAACCCTGTGCTAATCTGGTGGGCGCGACTCAATCGAAAAAGTTTGTAGTAATCACTCACATCGAGTAAAAAAATATCGGAATTTCGAAGAAACGAACATTGTCGAGTTCTTCCCGCTGTCGCCTACGCTGATGCGCATCAGGATTCACAAGAACATCGTCCCCCAAAAGGAAATATTCTGCTATCCCGGGACCGTGTACCACAACGCTTCCAAAACTTATTTATTGACGTTTTACACAAGTGAGCAAAAACATTAAGCAAAATCTACATATATCTATAATTACAAAGGCACCGCGACATGACATAAAAAACGCCAACCATCATTAAAATTGGTAAAGAAGAAGAAGTGATTTGACCTTAATGGAGAACTGTCTCTGCGGCAGTTCTCTGACACTTAGAGGCAATATATTGAATAATTTAAGTCCATAATAGTCCTTATAATTTCTACTCTTTGCAATTCTTGAGTAGTTAATCAACATATCATTTCTGTTTCTGGTGAGATGCTGGCAAACATTAATATGAAGGGGATATTGATCCTGGCTGCTTTTAGTATACTTTAATGCCGAATAAATATAATATATGAAACAGCTAATATTTGGAGATCTTTAAACTTTGCTCTTACGTCATCCCTAAAATTCAACTGGCTCGCCTTTGTATCGAAAACACTCTTTCGGTATATAATAATCCCTAATAGAGTGAAACATATACCATTCTGACTATACTTTGAGGGATTGCGCCGACCAAACCGCGCAACAAGTACACCACCCTGGAGAGCTACTCACAAAGACCAATAATATGCTGCTCAAACGTCAATTTCATAGGTTGTCAAAACGAATTCTGGAATGGAGGCCTCTAAGGACGAGAAGCATTAAGATAGAGACCTGAGAGTGGAGGACATCAACGGCGTACTGGTAATGGAAAGAATCTAAGAAGAACCGAAGGAGATACGGAAGTCTAGGCATTTGGAGCAATGATTGTGCTGCCTATTATCTGATAACGTATTATTGTTACGAAAAAAAAAGTGATTTTTTTGTAGAAAATGCTGAGTAATGAGTTGCGTGTTAAGTAGTCTCGAATAAACTACAAGGCGTGCGGTTGCTGGTCCAAAAACGTCATCGCTTGTACCCAACTAGAACCAATGTTAATTCCTCGCACACTATAACGGATTGCTTCCGGACGTTATGTTTGAAAAATTAAACAAAAAAACAGCGACAAACCAACCGGACAGTAATTTACGAGGAGTGGGGGGGGCGTCGCGCTTAATAAAAATGGGTCGCGCGTACAATGACGTCCGGCTCTATTGTTGCCAACGAATTGTCCCGAAGCGCAGAGAAAATAATGTCCGCTTCGGCGAACGGACGGACGGACGACGTTCGAGACGAAATCTTCTCGCCGTCCGCGAAACGTCCGTCCCGCCATTAACCCGATTGCGTCGTCCATTATCCGCGTCCCGCAAATCACTTACGGTATTGGTCAATTGCTGTTAAATCGCTCGTTATCAGTGTCATCTAGTAGATGGTTTTCGAGCGCGCGACATCGATTGACCCGCAATCAATTATACCGCTTTATGCGTTTCGAATTTGCAAGCTCGCAATTGATTTTTACCCTGTCGCGGATACTTTAAGGGGAGGGGGAACGGGCCAATTGCATATAAACTAGAAACGAATACATGCCAACGGTAACCAGTCACAATTTAACAATGAATGGGGTACATATTTAATACACATGTCAATTCTAAAGGCAAAATGTTGATATCTATGTCAGTATAACCTTAGTGAAGAACTAATTACTGCTCTACAGTTTGATATCAGTATTTGCCTCAATATAATAAGCTATTTGCAATGTCTTCAAAACGCATGTATTCGTTTTATTTGTAATGTACCATTTAGAGAACACATAACCTCACTCCGTGTGCGCTTAAATGAGTTAACAGTTGATGATCCCAAGGTAGATCTCTATTGGTTATAATTAACAATCATAACCTTAAATACTTAACTAAATCTCTTTCGTTTTCAAATTTAAAGGAACAGTTTGTTAATAAGCAGTTTCGGTACTAGATAAAAGTTCTGTGTTTCGCAGAAGGGAGTGTAGAGGCTTAGGAGGCATCTTGGCTTGCTAGGCATTGGAGACATGGAAGGGGAGGAGACCCCGTATCATCTGCTCACCGAGTACCTTGACATGGGCAAGATTGTGAGTCTTCGGAACTGCCCTGATCGATCCGGACTCACTACACGGTATTGGGGTAAAGGAGTTGCCGACCTTCTATAGGAGGGGCGGCATTCTGGACGCCCTCTAGTGCGGTCTGGGGGCACAATGGGCCCATCTGGTGGCCCGCGGGGAGCCCCCTTTAATACCAATACCAATGCCTGAATTTTTCAATTTTCTGACATTTTTAGGTAGATATTGTTTACCTAGTTCGCGGATAAACTTTACTTAAACTGGTCTGCATTTCCTATGTTTCTTTTCACCAATTCTAAAAAAAATATCCCGATCACCGATTTTCCCGCTAACTTCTAGGCTATTATTGTAAACATCTAACAAAACTTCTTTTAGTGGTACGGTTTCTTACTCAGAAAGTCAAAATACAAGCATATATTTCCTCTACTAGAACTTGAAAAGTTTCGAGACCAACACCCTAGCGATATACATCGCTAGGGTGTTGGTACATAATATTTGGGACGGAAACTAACCAAAATTCTCGATGCCGAAATTACTAATAATGAAAAAAATATTTTTTGGGGTTTGAATTGATGAGAAAAAAAATGTTAGATAGTTATTAATTAATAAGCCCTCTGGAACAGTTTTTTTATATTTGAGCTTACTAAACGCGGGGTGTGCGAGATTTGCCATTATTTCATCCCGCTGAAGGATCCGGTAGTAGGACAAACATTTTACACGAAATTTTAGGAGGAATTTTGGATTACAATGCTATTTGTTCTTCGGCCATTAAATTCATTCATTAAATTGTATGATGTCATTTTAAATAACGCTCTGTATATTATACGTATGCAATTTGTGCTTTCTATTTTTCTTCTTCTATCTATACTTCTTTTTCGTTATCACTTTTTGTTATAAATGGCAGTTAGGTGTAGGTTAGATTTTTTGTAACATGGAAAT
Source organism: Cylas formicarius (assembly GCF_029955315.1). Classification (NCBI taxonomy): domain Eukaryota; kingdom Metazoa; phylum Arthropoda; class Insecta; order Coleoptera; family Brentidae; genus Cylas; species Cylas formicarius. Next base: position 23,617,435 of record NW_026844361.1, on the reverse strand, counting down.
TTGCACAAATTTTTTATATATTTGACAGTTTTGACATCTTGTTAATTGTAACTTTATATTTCGTCGTTGGAAAGTTGAAAACAATAATCGTCTTTATTATTATCATTAAAATTTTCAAAGTTTTACCTTGCTCGCAGTCGGATATTTACACGATTCGATCGTCCCACGCTTACACGTCGACGCTATCTAAATGGAACGAAAAACCATTACGTGAAAATTCCATGTATTGGAAAAATGGGATTTTCCCACGCGCGGCAACGGACGCGATGCTCCATCGAGCAAAAACTGGGAAAATTTGCACAGCCATGGAAAATCCCCGAAACTAATTAAAACTGACGCCGTTCAACAATGAAAAACAGTACGCGTTATTCGTCGGCACGGCGAACCGAAAAACGCGTCTCCGGGGTGAATCCGTCGAACAACCGATTTAAAATACAAAACGGCATCCGGTCCGGACAATAAAACACCAATCTAATCCGTTGTCGTAAGCGACGTTCGATTTTGCCCGCCGTCTTCTATACGTTTCCGGCGTATTTTGAAATATTCATAACACCGGTTTCGGAATTTTGCCGCAATTTATCGTCGCTCCGGCCTGGGCCGAGCGTTTGATTCAATAAGACCGCCGTAAAACGTCCTCCGAAACGTATTATTTGAATACGACGTCGTAGGCGAACGACCGAGCATATACGACGCGTCACTTCAAGATAACCAGTAGACATTGGCCGAATCCTAGCAGTCTTGGCCAACAGAAGTAGAAGAACCGGTCGACACTGTTCTCCATGTGTAGTTTGCCACAGAACAAAGAGAGAAAAAATACGATTTGTTCTCGCCTGGGCACGACTGCTGTGGTCATTCGCCCATTTTCCGGCATCCACGGAGGATTTTTCTTTTGGTCATAGATCAACACGTAACAAACCGATACAAAAAAAACCCGGCTTCCTTCCGCTTCCATCGCGGACCATCCGGGTCCATCCCGCTTCCTACCGGCGTGAACAGAGAAAACTGCGAGGTCGGCACACTTAAGCATTTTAAGAGATTCACTAAACAGCAACAAAAATCCCACGAAAAAATAACCAATGGATTCCGCAGGGAGCGAGCGGAGGTTAAACCACCACGGAACAGGCAAACAATCAGAAGGATAACTCGCACTTTGCCTAACCTAAAAATGGCGATTCTCTGTTTTCACTGTTGTCAGACGGAATCTTTTAAAGGTATAAGCGTCCCGCGGTTTCGCTGTTTTGTCCATAGAGCGCGGTAACGGAGCCAGATAGGTCTAGACGTCTGTGGGAAAGGTGAGTGTCGGTCCAAAATTTAAATAAGATGGCGTATCGTTCCGGCAGTATTTTGTCAAAGCATGCCTAGATCTCGTTAAATGTTTTAGAAAAACGAGTGAAGCGTGTAGATATCGGCACTACATTGGTTAATAGAAATCGCTATCGCTGTAGCGAACTGCCTCGTGGTGGTCCGGCTTCGAAGAAGTGTGTATTAGGTTTTTCTCTGTTTTCAAATAGTTACATTCTGCAGAACCAGTGCCTCATGATAATACATTCCAGTTTGAAAAAACTCGTCCAGTGACCCATTTTGCTAACCTCACTGGCCTCATGCTGTCCACGTGGTCTCTCCGATGTTTTGATTTAACAGATCTGAATCGCATCTAATGTTTTGTACTGCCAGCGTTTAAGAATAAACACATCGTCGAAAAAGGATAGCAATGTGGACGTATTGAGTATCGGCCCCAGAAATCATTTTAAATTAAAATGTGTCATTGAAATTGAACAAAAATTTGAATACGCTCCCGCCTAAATTTAACGAAAATGTCTTCAATACTGCTATGCAGTCTATCTTTATTAAATGAAGTCGCCAATTGTGGAACGTCACGGATATTCGGAGGAGTCCAACTTCGCGGCTGTTTGTCTATTCTGTTGTTACGCTTCAGGGCGTTCATAACTAAATCTTCATCAAATAAACCGATACACGCCATTTTAAAACATGGAGTATTGTTGTTCGGTAGGCGTTGTTTGAATCTGTATTACGATTTTAGAAATAAGTCAACACCGAAATATCTGATTAACCATATTTGGGGTATAACTAATCATTATTATAACAAGCATTAAGCAACATGAAGCATTGTGTACTAACTCCATTATCTCCGGAAATATGAACAAACGCCGTCAGCCTTACATTTATTTGATAGCCTAGAACTTATTTCTGATTAAAAGCCCCCGCACTGTGAAATTTTCATAGTAATCGAATTGAATTAACTTTTATCTTGCAATCTTTACTGAGTTGATAACTAACCGCTTGGCGTAATATACAATCCAATTCGTTGCTCGACGCACGTAGGGTAATATCAAATTGAATAGTTAGTATAGTCTGTTCATAGATATAAGAAAGTGACTAACTGATACGAATTCAGGAAAGACCCGGGCAAGCTGTAAGAATGAAATATGCTTAGAATTTAATTATTTGGGGTTTTGTTAGGAAAGATATTAAACAATATTTATTTATTTATGTATGCATGGATGTTTAAATCTAAAATACAATTAAGTTTGAGGACATTGGAGTTAACACGGGGAAAAACATTGTTATGGCGAATGGCAGATTTCAGTTGGTGCCAAACATGTTCATTGGGATTAAATATACAGTGGTAAGGTGGTAAAACTGTATGCCCTAGATTTCTTGTATAATTATCACAGACGTATTCCTTTTGTAGGTTCAACCCTTGTAGAACCTCAATTAATTTGCTTTTTGGTATAATCTTCGTGAAAATAAATGTCGTTATTATACATGTAGTCTTGGATTGTTGCTTTTGTGTCACATGAGGAAGGAATGTTTGGAACTAGTTTGTTTTTAAAGCAACTTTCAAATAAATCAGGGGTCTTCATGGTAATCCAGAGAAGAATCTTTAATATTTTTCGCAGACAGAGAAAGTCCATTTGTTTTACACTTATCAGTTGAGTGAACCCAACCCTTTTCCGCCTTTGTTGTTCTCTGCACATCCTAATTTTTTTCCTCGCTGAAATGGGATTATTCACAATTTTCCATACTGTTGATGTTGGAATTTTTGTCAATGTGGCCGTTTCTTCTAAAGATGGTTGCTTGCTGGCACCGCGTTCTATGAGAGTCAAATAAACATTGTTTATAACTTCCTTGGTCTCAATAGAATAATGTTTTCTACATTTGGGCGGGAGCATCTCCTGAGATACACTAGACTCACACATATTTTACAAAATTTACGATTACGATTCAACACACGCTGTATTACACACGAAATAAGAATGATTACTAATTAAATTAAACTAAGTAGTATACCAGACAAAAGAAGATTAAACACAGATAGGTATAAAATTATTTTACCTGAAATTAAATTCCGAAATTTTAGGTAATAACCTTGTTGCATTGTATGTTAATGACCACCCTTGGATAATCCCATTCAAAAGCAATTGGTCACTTTCTTATGTCTATGAACAGATCATATCTCGCAAGCCACTGCTTTCCAAATATCGCCTTTTACGCTGCAGTTTGTTTTTGTTAATCGCTTGCTATCGTTCATCTGTTTTAATGAAAACGATCTAATTTGAAAAGCGACGCCGAAGCGATTTGAATTGATGGTTCCGGCCGCCGCTCCGGGGGGCGACGGAGATAAGTCATTCCTTTCCTGCGCCTTTTTTTCCAAAACTTTTTCGTGCGGTTCAAATTTTCGGTTAAGTCGATTCTGGGCGATTTTGTTGACGAATATTCTAAGCGTTTCCGAATACTGAAAGGCAGTGAGGTTTTAATGGAATCCAGCAGAGCCGGCAACGTAATCGCCGAGTCAGTAGATTCCTGGATTCGAAGTGGTGCCGTCTGGCTGTCGTCGTCTCCGCCCGATAACTTAGGAACTTAAAGGGCGCATCTCCAGTCATCTTCGGAAACAATTTCGAAGTTGACGTTTTCATCGACCCTTCGCTCTGCCAGATAGATCCGTATTTCTTGCAGAATATTCTCATCTCGACCGACCGATACCCGAATACTCCCGCATTCGGCCGAATTCCCATCGCGGAGATGGGACCAATTTAATTTGGAGCGTTTACGTTCATTACCAAAAAGCAGGGACGCACTTCGAAAGTTTCGTACTTGCAATATCGATCTGGTTAGTTTTATTCTTTATAAATTAAATAGTAAGCGAGTCTGGTAGGATTGCGTTCCATAAAAGCGAAGCGCCGCTAGATGACAATCAATCAGTCGAAAATGGAAGCCGTACAGAGCTGAAATTACTAGTGTGTACAGTAAAAAGTAGTGCGTAAATAGTGACTTCATAATTTTTGGTGAAGAAAACTTTAAGAGCCTTTGAGTTTTACGCAAACCACCGCGTTTATCGAACCCGGATGAGTTTAGCGTAGGTTCGAAACAGTACGTTAGTTTTAATTTGAAAAGAGACATTTTACTGGTTTCTTCATATAATTAATTTGTCCTCACTAATACATTTACTATTGATTATTTTCAGATCAAAATATATTAGTAGTATGTTAGCTAAGTATACAAATTTAATGCACACTTTTTCTAATTCAAAGGGTTCGCATCTTTACGCGATTTTTATATACTTAAGCATCTACTGCCGCTAAGATCCCGTTGAAAAATAAATTCAGTGCAGATTCCAACTGCACACACATGTCCTGATTTTCGTTCACTTATGAAACTTACAAAACAACTTTGAAAGTGAACCAAGACAAACTTTAACTATTCTCGTAAAACCATTACTCTGCGCTTTGCTGTCTAGCAAATAACTAATCACTGTCGTCGACTCCAGACACTATGCTAACACGTTCTCTCCTGCAATAAGAGTGGAGCTGTGCTCTCTCGCCGAGGCTCTGCCCGAGTGCGAGAGTGTAAACGAAGGCGTCTTGCCTCGGCGGTCTGGGCCTGCCTCAGTGTATATTTAGTTTCTACCACTTTAAACTAAATTCGCAAATGTGCATGGTGACATGCACTGCGATCAAAAGCATTTGATAAAGGCCGAAACAGCTGTCATTTAAATATATTTATGTGAAAATCTGAACGTTTGTTCTTATTTAACTATAGAAAAATGCATAAAAACCATGAAGTACTAGAATTACTTACCTCTTAAATGTCTTATTAAAAGGACTCACGCTCTTCGAACTCTTTATTTATTCCGGAAGACAACTGTATAGATATATTTGCTCTTTTTCCTAGATAGTTCGCTAGATAAACCGGTAGATGTCCATGTTGAACTTATTAAATTAACCTCATATGACGTGCACGTTAACAATGTCCAGCCGGACAAGTACGGCGATATTGATTTCGAAAAAAAAATTAACAGTGAATCCTTACTGTTAAGCCGAGTTCAAAATATTTGTTGCAGTTCAAGGTCACTGTTCATTCTATCTGGCACTCATGGCGCTGAAGTCAGTGCGTACGCGCTCCTTGTTGATAAAGGAGTGCAAAGGGGTACTGAGGAGGGTGGCTGAGGAGAGAAAGGTCACGTTGGTCTGGGTCCCGGGTCACACCGGTATCCGGGGCAATGAGGCAGCGGACGCCTTAGCCAGGGAGGGCTCCTCGCATAGGCATAGCCCCGCTTGGGGATCGCCCCGTGTGTGAGGCGGGGAGCTCTCGAAGCCTGGGCGAGAGACCGGGCCGCGGGGGGCTGGAGAGTTGCTCCGGGAATGAGGCAGGCGAGGCTTATGATGGATGGGCCCGCCCTTCCACGGACCAGGGAGCTGCTTAGACTGACCAGAAGGGAGTGTAGAGCACTAACAGGGGCCTACACAGGACATTGCAGGCTTAGGAGGCATCTTTGCTTGCTAGGCATTGGAGACGACCCGGAGTGTAGGTGGTGCATGGAAGGGGAGGAGACCCCGTATCATCTGCTCACCGAGTGCCCTGCCTTGACATGGGCAAGATTGGGAGTCTTCGGAACGGCCCTGATCGATCCGGACTCAGTGCACGGTATTGGGCTAAAGGAGTTGCTGACCTTCTACAGGAGGGGCGGCATTCTGGACGCCCTCTAGAGCGGCCTGGGGGCACAACGGGCCCATCTGGTGGCCTAAGTGCTTGGACGCCCGCGAGGGCGCCCCCCTTTAATACCAATACCCCACGACTTTTCGAAGATAGTATTAAGGTATGTCTTTTTTCAAACATACGGTAATCTGTTTTAAACGCAAATTACACTCACATGAAATAGTTTTAAGTTATTTGCAGAATGCATTATCACTAAACTGAAGAAATATTGGATAGGAAATGGAGAAATGAAAAAAACCTACACAGGCATCAAAGACACGATAAGGAAAACTGGAAGGGGTAGAATTTATTAGGAATATTATCACCAGGTTGATGAAATGCATAGGGAGGACGAAACAGTTAACCTATCCAACCTAATAACCCCGACAGCAGTTCCTGTTATAAGGACACTATAGGTAAGTTTCAACAATTTTTTTTATTGGTATAATTAAAAAAAAAATAAACGCTTATAACATGTTCTCATTTTGGAAGTACTAAGACTAGGGAGTCAAAGAGTGGAACGTTTTATCTACGAAGAAGGCTGACAAATATCGAGGAAGCTCGATTACAAAAAATTAACCTCTTACGAAACGCCATTGAAAGAAGCAAGAAAATCCAGGAAGAAAGAAATAAAATTTTGCACTTATTATGTAAATTTTTACAGTCTTCGTAATACTTCTAATTTTTGGTATTGAGCACCTATTACCTTCATTATCCTCAAATATTCGAATTGGTTTTGCTAATTCCAAAGCCATTTGACCAAATTATCCTCCCTCATTTCGCTTTTAATTAAAGTGTCCATACGGCCCGTTTCTACTAGTTTCTGATGTAGTAGGTACTAGAGTACAAAGACGTTTCCACTTATATACCTTCCAGATAAACCTTCAAATAAATCTAAATCTCAAAATCAACGACACCCAAACAAAAATAAGCCACCGTAACCTCTACATACACGCTTTGCTACGTCCGCTGAATGCGGCCAATGTTAGTGATTGTCCGGGAACAGGCTGCAGAAGAGTTCTTCTTTCCATTTTGCTCACACCATTGCGTAAGGTCTGCTGCGCCACCGCTTTATGCAGCAAATGAGTATCAACGCGTATCACGTTAAACCCTAACCTCAATTCCAGCGAGATGCATTTTACCGTGTATTCTTCGAGGTGTTTAAACGTGGTTATATAGTCGGAAAACGGGTATAATTATCGCGAGAAATCGAGGAATCCGAATTATTATGCGAAGCAGAACTCAAAACTCCCGTGTATTTACGCCAACATCGAGAGACAACGTTTTCACGGCGTATATATACGCGTTCAAACAAAACCCAGCAAGTTTGTTTCCGTGTTAATTCTCTCGTAGTCGGTGCAGTTGGTACGCGTAGGAGAGGTGTGAGATTTACGTGGCCGTTCGTCGCCATAGAGACCGACGTGATTAATGGTAACTCCTATGCGGATACAAGGTGCTCGTCCGCTGCTCAACGACGAGCACGTATATTACGAGACACGTACGATGGCCGTGTTTCGCGGTATAAAATCGCGTCGACGGCCGCGGGGAGGGGACGCGTTTTGAAAGTCTTCGCGAAAAGTGACGCGACCGATTATGCAAAACGGGAATAATTGAGTCGGGCGGGTGAAAGAGATCGGCCTCGCGTGACGAATAATTTTCGTATCGCTCCGACGTCAACGGCACGACGACGTTTATATGGCGGACGATTATATATTATAAAAAAAAATAGGATACGCCTAAACATAAACTATTAAATGTTGATGACGAACAAAGACTAGATGGAAACTTCCGACTCAAAAATTTTCGCTTTACCCACAACATTTTTACAACCTTAAAACATGGACTTCCCAATGTCTAACGTTTTTTTGTTTTATAATGGTAATTATAAACCCCTATACCGCTTAAATCTAGAAAGGGAACGGTAATCAAATTTTTCTGTCCCATGTATCCGCCGCGGAAGCCGCAACACGCTAGCCAACTTGCTCCAGTAATAACTTTAATTTTATGACTCTCAAGTGGAATCAATTCGTGAGATTCGTGTCTAAATATGTAGCGTCGCCTTTTCTTACATCGTAACTTAATTGTATAAGGTGTTTTCTATGTTTTTGTCGTGTACAGTATTTTTTTGTGGAGCGCATGGCCGCAGACTGTCTGCACCATTGGGTTGGATTCGTTTGAGTAAGCGCAATTGTAGTGACATAGCATTTGTAATGAGACAATCCAAAGAGGTAAAAACAAGTCGACTTTTATAAAAATTATTACAATAAATTTCTGTAGTACGAATCTCGATATTATTACGAGAGTTTCGCGTGGTGCGGGCGACATGTTGGCAGTTAAGACTGATTTTAGGGCAACTGCTGCAGATTTAAATATTATTAGGAATAATACGAGTGTGGTAGATCTGGCGGGTTATACATTTAGTCTGGATTATACAAGAGTTTATGTTTTTGTTATTTACACACCTCCTAGCATACCTAAACCGGACTTGGTGAGTTTTTCAAATCCTTCGGGCTCGTTCTGTCAGGGTTCTGATAACCCCATACTTTTGACTTTGGATTTGCGAACCGGAGAACCTCCAGATGGAACTTGAACACCTAAAAACTGCGTTCGAGGCAAATGGCTACAGTAAGAGGGAGATCGAGAGATCAATGAACTCAAGATCATCAAGATCACGGGATACCGAACAACGACCCTCCACCTCCCACGCATATCTGCCGTATATTCCGAGTGTCACCGACAGGATTGGCAGAGTATTGAAAAGACAGGACATCAAAACAATCTTTAAGCCTACAAAGAAGATCCAGCAGACCATCAGGTCAGCGAAGGACAAGAGGGGTTGACTTTCAGCTGCAGGAGTCTACCGCATTCCGTGTTCATGCGGAAAGGTCTACATCGGGACTACCAAGAGATCAATGGGAACGAGACTTAAGGAGCATAAAGCAAGCTGCAGGTTAGGACATACAGAGAAGTCTGCAGTGGCTGAACCCGCACTGGGCAGCGGGGAACACAGGATACACTTTGAGAGCAGTAAGTTACTAGCATCGGTCAACGGCTATCACAACAGACTAGTCAGGGAAGCCATTGAGATTCAAAAACACCCACACAATTTCAACCGAAAGGAGGAGACCCTTAGACTCAACCAAATCTGGAACCCGATCCTTAGGAACGCCCGAGCAGTACCGATCGATATCCCGAGACCAACCGAAGCGGAACAAGCCCCGCCCTCCACCAATCGGCATAAATACAACCTGCGCAGGAGAAATCGTCAGTCTACGTCCAACATCGGAGATGGAAGGACCTCTGAAGAAGCTCGCCACTCGTGCTAGCGAAACGTTAGGAAGTAATTCCAATCGACGACGGCCTTTAAACCCGAATGAAGATAATAGCTTATCAACGGGCCGCGAAAGCCTTAACCAATTTATCAACTTAACAGTGTTTTAAATAGTCATAACCGAGTCATAATAATAAGGAATTGCCAGAGATTTTCACATGCAGGGAATAGAGTTACAGCAGCCTTGAAGAGATAATGCTTTTGCGAAGTTTTTTAGGGGGGTATACAAGACTCGTCGACGCAGATCCCTCAGTTAATGTATTTTCCAATGCACGTATTACTATTGATCACTTAACTGATGGCACTATATTAAGAGCATTAGGACGAGTTAAGCACAAAGTATCTTGTGGTCCTGATAGAGTTCCTTGTTCACCTTCCCAGATGTCTGGAAGGAGGCCGGAAGAAAAGCATCTGATGTATCCAATTACAAAGCCGTATCGATATTATCGCCTTTTGCGAGGGCTTTCGAGATGTCGCTGCATGGTAGTATTTTCAACCAAATGAAACACTTGGTAACCCTCCAACAGCAAACAAACTCTCTGAGGATGCTTGGATAACAGAATACGTGTGGAGTTTCGCGGTCACTTATCGCTTAGGCTTATGGCTAGTAGCGGCGTTCCCCAGGATAGCAATTTAGCGCCATTGATATTCTTGGCTTTCGTTAATGATATCGTCTCCAACGTTGGTAGTCAAATTTTGCTCTTTGCTGATGGTGCGAAATTGTTTAGAAGAATTGATATAGTGGTCGTTTGTGTGTCTCTGGTGAATGATTTGGAAATTATTATTACTAGAACTTTTAATTACCATTTGGATAACGCATTATTAAGAAAATGTGGCAATTTCAAAGACCTGAAAAATTGTGTTTTAAAATTGAGCACCAGGATGGTCGTTCTGGTTAGTGGCTTGAGCCACTGGCCTCTGCGCACTTTTTATAAAAGTTTCCCACTGGGCGATGAGGTTTATTAACTTTTGTAGGTTTCATATCATATTTATAAGGGGTTTTGAAGTAAGTTATATATAACCCCAAGAGTAAAAGTTTTATAATCAGGTTTTAAGAAGTTTATAAAGTAATGGAAACGTTTTGGATGTAATTAAGTATTTTCATATTTCTTGCATGCCTGAAGCTGCGAGGTCTTAGTTGAGCACGAGCATAACATCCATGATGGCGCTTATGGTCTATAGTCAACCTCGGTGTGTGTTGCTATTAACCATCACACATATATCTGGCATGGAGTTGTAACATTTTTGTTTGTTGGTCCGTGTTGGAGCTTAACGTACACGGTATACGCTCGTTTTTATTCATAAAACTCAATGCCTTCAATGTAAGCGTTAGAGAGCTTGTCGAGTTCTTTAAAAACGAGGAAAACTCTCTTTAAAACGGGAGAAAAGGGTTTTCGCTTTCGGTAGTCGAACAAAGGTTTACCGCACTCTATTGAGATCGAACAGCGTCTGGCGGTACAAAACCTGGTTTGTTTTTAAAAAAAAACATGGTTAAAAAGTCAGTCGACTATAAATTTTTCCTGAATGAAGACTTGCATTATGCGTCGCCGTGTCACATGCTCAACTTGCCGCATATTTCCCGTAGAAGACATCAAAGGGACATCAAACTTATCCACGAAATTATCCTTGCATTCATTCCACGTGCCATCCGGATCGGTTAGAAGTCACGGACTTCTTCTGACCCTTAGGACCTTTAGTGGTCACCCTTTCATTCTCTTTCTTATGGATTCTATTGTAACCTTCAAATGGGCTTCGCTCGTAAGTATAAATAAAAACCAAAAACTAAAAAAACATCGAAAAATAGGTTAAACGGATCACATAAAATTATAAATATAAAAATATTTGCTATTGCGCGAACTTGCCGGGTTTTGAAACGGATCGATTTCGCGATTACAATGCCCGGGCTGGGGGGGGGGGGTTATTTTGCGCGCCCCCTCGGCCCCCCTTTTTCAAGAAAAACAAACCCTCCCTCGCGAATCAACCCCACTTGGGCCCAAGTTATTGTTTTGTAACGACAAAGGCAATATTTATTTTTCTGTGAAAAGTTTTCAAAGAGTCTTTTATCCCGGGCATTTTCCTCTTCCGAGGAGTATTTTATTAGACGCATTATAATAAAAAATTACCCACCCCACTCGTTACACGCGCTGATTTGTTCGGAACGTACGTTTATCTGAACTGTCGTCGATAATAAAACATCGCTCAATTTGAACAAATAACCAACCCCAGACAGAAGAAAATCCTTTCTTAATGTGGATAATGACCTTATTAATGTCATCAAATCTTTTCTTACCGAAAGAAAACAATATGTGGTTTTTAATAATTTATGACGTTTTATCATGGTGTGGTCAGTTCATAGATATAAGAAAGTGTCCAATTGCTTTTGAACGGATTGTCCATGGGTGGTCATTAACGTACAATGCAACAAGATTATTATTATTAATTAAGGTAATAATCCTGCTGCATTGTATGTTAATGACCACCCTTGGATAATCCGTTCAAAAACAATTGGCCACTTTCTTATATCTATGAACAGACCATACTCTTCCTACCTTTGATAAATGGTCTTCATTCACTTGCAACAGGATATTAACCGCACACTTAAATCGGAATATAGAAAACCAAGTTTATTTTAATTAAAAAAAAACGCACAGTTGTTACATTTTCAAATAAAATCCAATAATATATTATAACTCTTTCGTCGTATACAGATCATGCCTTCCATAAGACATTACCTAGGCACAACGGAAATTGTTTCTATTTACGTAGGGCCAAAACAAACATAATATTTTTTTCCGAATGAATAAAATGTTAGGAACTCGGTTAATAGATATATTGATTTTTCTACTAACAATATTCATAAGTTTCTTTGAAATTTCGAAGCAGTTTTTTTTATCGAGTCTTTGTTGTTTCTATTTCGCTTGTTTTTAGTAACTATTGCTTGGAGTAAAATTTGCAGGGTACCGATAGTATTATTATGGTTTGGGCAGACTTTTTTTTATGTACCTATACTAACATGTCGAATTGGAGCAAAAACTTCATATATATTGAGCAAACAATATTTTAAAATCTGAAAATCCGTTTTCTAGAATATTCAAACAATCTCTCTTCTTCATGCCGCTTCTTCTAAACCGTTCTCGCAGATTCCGCAGCCAGGATATTCTTCTTCTTCCAATTGATCTTCGGCCCACAATCTTTCCCTGAATTATCAAGTGAAGCAGCTCATACTATGGACCCCGCATTATGTGACACAGATAGACGATCTTTCTCCTCTTCACTTCTTTCAACACCTCTAACAATAAACAATCTCTAAAGTTTCTAAAACTTTCTCTATAATATATAAGGTTGTTCGGAAAGTCATTTCGTTTTTTCCCGTCAGAGGACTTAATTACGTTTTTTCGAAACCAACTTCACACTTAAGTCGCATAACCATTATATGTCTTGAGAGCTGATATTGCAAGGCTTGTGTGTGAAAAAGTTCTATTAATTCTACGCAGTAGTTTTTGGTTGGTGCCCTTTTAAATATGGAGAGCAATAAGCAGCATTTTCGTCATATTTTACTTTTTTACTTCAGAAAAGGTAAAAATGCTGTCCAAGCGAGAAAAAAATTGACGGATGTGTATGGAGAAGGCGTGTTAACAGTACGCCAGTGCCAGAACTGGTTTGCAAAATTTCGATCCGGCAATTTTGATGTCGAAGATGCACCACGGTCTGGACGGCCGGTCGAAGCTGACAAAGATGCGATAAAGGCATTAGTTGATGCAAATCGGCGAATAACCACACGAGAGATCGGTGAGAGATTAAATTTGTCGAATTCGACTGTTTATGGCCATTTGAAAGGCATAGGCTTAACCTCGAAGCTCGATGTGTGGGTGCCCCATGTCCTTACGGAGCGAAATTTGTGTCGTCGCGTTGACGTGTGTGATTCGCTCCTCAAACGTCAAGAAAATGATCCATTTTTGAAGCGGATTATTACTGGGGACGAAAAATGGGTTGTATACAACAATGTTAAACGCAAGAGGTCATGGAGCAGAAAAGATGAACCGGCTCAAAGCGTGTCAAAAGCCAACATTCACCAAAAAAAGGTGATGCTCTCCGTTTGGTGGGATGTCAAAGGAATCGTTTTTTTTTGAGCTTTTGCCGGACAATACAACGATTAATTCAGAAGTCTATTGTCATCAACTGGACAAATTGAATGATTCACTTAAAGAGAAGAGGCCCGAATTAATCAACAGGAAGGGTGTAGTGTTTCACCAGGATAATGCGAGACCTCACGCAAGTTTGGTCACTCGCCAAAAACTTTTACAGCTTGAATGGGACGTACTGCAACATCCACCATATTCTCCAGATCTGGCGCCTTCCGACTACTATTTGTTCCGGTCCCTGCAAAATTTTTTGGATGGCAAAACCTTTACCTCAAATGAAGATGTCAAAAACCACCTGAACCAGTTTTTTGCCAGCAAGGACCAAAACTTTTATGAGAGGGGAATTATGTTACTGCCAGAAAGATGGCAAAAGGTGTCGGACCAGAATGGCCAATATATAATTTAATAAAATATTTATTCATTATACGAAAACTGTCTTTCATGTTCCCCAAAAAAAACGAAATGACTTTCCGAACAACCCAATATAATAAATGTTTTATTGAGAATTCTTAACGTTATCCAAAATTTCTTCCGGAAGCCTTTGAGACTTGTCATGCATAATTTCATACTTAAAATGCCTCCTAATGTACATCCCCATTCTCTTGTTTTCTGAACAGATTTTTCCTGTCTGGATATTATCCAGGCTCTCGATGTTTCTGACATCCACATAAGTGCTGTATGTGATCCCTAATGTCTGAGAAATGGCCAGTTAATGGTCTAACAATGAAAAAAGCTATCGAAAAATTTTTCATTTACTCTTTAATTTAGATTAAATAAACGAAAGTATAAGTTCTATAAAATAATGCAAAAAATAAACAAAACAAAATTCGCTTAGAGTAAGATAAGCAAATTGTTATAATTATAAATCCTGTTTGAAATATTTATAAAAAGTTAACTTATGGACTTATATTTATTATTTGTTCTGTCTTTCCTAAGCAGTAGAATTTGGAAAAAAAATTTTAGAAGCAGAAGCGACACCGAAAGCTATAGACCCAATTCCTCAGTTTCAAAAATGAGAGGCCTTGTTAATGACTTCTGATAGTTAAACGTGTAAGGATTAATATTATTAATAATAATTAATGATTGTATATACAGAAAAGCACTTTTGTAAATCAATACCTATTCGATTTTTCCAAATTTTAACTGATTGTGATGATCTTTAGATGAACCTGGTTAGACTTATTAGTTGCAGTGGTGGTTTACGTGTTACGTGTTAAAAAAAAAGCACTTTTCTGAATGAATACCTTTTCGATTTTTTAGTTTTAGTGGTGGTTTACTAAAAACACTCCGAAGTCGTTTTTTCATACCGTAAAGTGAATGAAGATAAATGCTAATGTTGCAATTCCGTGAGATTTCTGGTGTGAGTTTCATCAGAAAGTAAATTGACATTTTCTTTGAACAGTGACGATATATGTATATTATTTTTTAATGACGCTTCAAAGCGATTTTTCATTCTTGGCTCATGCTCTATTGCCGCCCGTGAGTGATTTATAGCCCGCGCTGGCAGCAATCTTTTTGCGGTTCCTCCGGAAAAAAAGAACATAATCTGAGGGATAATGTCGTTTTTCCCGAGCACTAAATAAATTGAAATAAATTGAGCGAAGGAGAGGCCCCGAAATTTTGATCGCTGGTATTTACGACATTCCCGATAAGTGCCGAGTTATCGTGACCAATAATGTATTCTAATTTAATTATAATTTTTGAAATTTGATTGATTATTGTTGTGGTATTTGTGGTTAATTCGAAATGCAGATTTTTCTTCAGTTTTGTTTTCTTTATTTAGTTTAGATTAATTAATTGTCGTTATAGTTTGGATGATCAACTGCTTTTAAAATTTTTGAAAAAAATGTGAAAACACCAAATGTTTAACTTTTAAATTTTAAAAATCCAAAATCTCCATGTTGTACAAAATCGGCAGTTATATTATATATTACTGCGAATATCTCTTACATAGTTTAAATACTCGAGTAAAAAAGTGCTATATACAGGATGTCACTTAATAAATGTTATTTAATAAAATGTTATTAGGCACCAGTGGTATAGAGATTCAGGATGTCGAAGTTTTATTTTTTTTCTATAAATAATTTTTGATTTTGAACGTGTTAATTGAACTCTTTGTAGAGAGTGCTACTTACGTGTCCTTTCTTACTTTCAGACGCTCATAGCTTCTACGGTATTACGCTGTATTATATTTTTCAATTATTTTTACGTGAAAACCCGCCTCTTAGAAATCGTTAGGAGGAATTGTTTTCGAAATATTTTGGTTTAAAGTAACCGATTGAAGAGGTGTGTTCAAACAGTAAGGTGAACTTTAAGTTTTATCAAAAAGTATTTATTTATTTATAAAAATGTTGTCCCCTTTAAAGTAATCCCCCCCCAGATTTAATACACTTGTACCAATGTTCTTGAGTTGTGCCTTGAGTTATTTCAGCGATTTCTTCTTTATCTCATCAATCGTTCCAAACCTTCTTTCTTTTCAAGGGTTTCTTGAGTATCGGAACAGGAACAAGCCGCAGGCGGGCATGATTGTTGTGGTTTTTATTTGGCTAAAAAGTTAGACAGAAGCAACGATGAGTGAGCAGGTGCATTATCGTGATGCGAACTCCATCAATTGTTCTCCCTCAAATCTCAAACGGCGCATAACTTTACCGTACGTCTCTGCAGTATTGAGATTTGATCAAACGACGTGGTTTTTTCGGTCTTGGCGATTATGATTGCTTCGATTGGGACGACTAGCCTCTGGTTTCGACGTTTAACTGTTCAAAATTAAGCAGTTTCGGAGCAAACTGTGCTGTTAAACGTTTCATGCCCAAAACTTCGGAAATAGTGATTCGACGATTTTTCAACACCATTTGTTTCACTTCTTCAAAGCTTCCATCAGTTTGTACCACTTATAAACATTTTTTTTGCTTAAAGTAGATTCAATTTTTTTTGTAAAAAATTGTAAATCCTCTTTGAAACGCACTGTTATTGGTTATGATCGGTTGTGACGTCAATACGGACGGTAGCGTAGAGAAGCCATTAGAGAACGACAACGCGATCGTCTTGGTGGTTTTAATCTTAACTTTAGTCTTGATCCTGTCGTTTGTTTTTGTTATCATGTGTTTAGTATCAAAAAAAAAGTTTTAAAAATGACCGAAGCCGATTTTTTAAAAGTCAATTTGATAATTTACCTTTAGTGGTTTTAAATCAATATAAGATCGTAATTAGCTTAAAGTTTTCTAAACTGTAATAGGATGGATGCAAGTTCGAAGGGTTAAAGGGACACCTCAACATCGTGTTGACAAAAAACGACGGCCCTTATTTTCTGGTAGATGAATAAAAAGTTTAACTGACGTTTTACGGATTGTACTCAAGCACGATGGCACGATTTGTAATATTGTTTTTGTACTGCTTCCATTATTATCACGTAAAGCACACGAAGCCAAAAATAAACGTAAATAATATAAGTCTCGGCCTATAACCCGAGAATAACATGTAGCCCCGTCGATTGAAAAGAAGCGGTATGACGTCACGATCATTCCCGCGCGTTTAAAAGCAATAGCCGGGTGTCACAACTTGAATTATTTTTCGCAACCTAAATATTGGGTTTTGAGTTTTTATGTTTGGTATGCGTTATTTGTATACATAAACAAATATAAGTGTGGTTACGCCACTGAAACATAAGGTTCCAAAAAAAAAGAAGACGGCTCCGACGCCCGAAGCGGCAATAATTAGCCTCCGAGACTAAAACAAGTGAAAATCGGCGATTTTAATGGGGTTTTCGGTAAATTAAAAGGAAACTTTTCCGACAAACGCGTAACCGGAAAAGATTGGAAAATCGGCGGCGGCGTCATCCAACCCTTTCGGCCCGATTAAGTGGTGAGCGATGGCGTGTTAGAGCGGTAATTTTTTAATTACCCTTAGTGCGGGGGCGTAAAAGAAACTCAAACCGTTTCGTCGACGATATAGTTGGGACCGACTAAACTTTTAGTACATCCTGTTAAATTTTCCGGCCAAAAAGTCTCTCAATTGGAACAGTTATTTTTAATCACTGCGCCTAACTACGAGCGTAATTATATTTGCGTCTTTGTCTAACCTCTCGGCACTTCTGTATGCCTTTCCTTTACCTCGTCGACTAGTCGCGTCTCTCTCTCTCTAACCGTGCGTCAAAACAGATCCGTATTATACTCGATTGTCTTTTTGAGTTGCCACCACCGATTTAACTCTTTATAACATTTTGAAATTTTCTAATTGTTTTGTTATTAGTGTGATTAGAGTATTGGACATTTTAGGATCCCCTGAGTCAGCTCTTTGACAGACTCAACCTTTGTAGAATAGAAAATGTTAAGATTCGCTGGCTGTAATTACTTATACGAGGCTAGCGCCAAAATTTCCCGGCCTGACATACATGCAGCTCCAGTATCACGATAAAACATTGTCTTCTTTTAAGCATATATCTTAAAAGGCTGAGAAAAAAAATTGAAGTCTTACGTCAAATAGTTTTTTATTGTTGCGATTGTGGAAGAGGTGGTATTGAGTGATCGACGTTTAAGGGTTAAGGGTTAAGGAAAAGGATACAAGTGTTCATCGAATCCTGCATGATCATTTAGGTATGTATACGGTTAGTGCAAGATGGGTTTGGTACTCTGTGGGTCGGAACCGAAACCTGTGATAGAGACCATTGTGACGGGAGATGAAACTATGGTTCTCTATTATGACCCTTTATGGAAAAAAGAATCAATGGAGTGGCACCTCCAGGAGAATTCAGAGTCTGCCAGTCAACAAAAAAGGTGATGGCCACGATCTTTTGGAATTCTTTTGATAGATTTTAAAGAAACTAATACCACTGTCTAGGGTAAATATTACGCAACATTCTTACATAAATGGCGAGACTGCATACGTGTAAAACGTCGAGGAAAACTGACCAGACGCGTGCGTCTTTTGCACGAGAATGCACCTGTCCATACTGCTAGCGTTGCACAAGCTGCCATTTTAGAGTGTGGGTTCCAACAGATAAATTATCCTCCCTATGATTTAGATATGGCCCCCAGCGACTATTATTTGTTTGGATATTTGAAAAAAGACGACGAAGTTGAGTTAAAACAGGCTATTTTAGCTCATTTTGCAGATATGCCAAAATAATATTTTTTTAAAGGGATTGAGTTGTTAATAAAAAGATGTAATAAGTGTATTGAAGTTAAGGGGGATTATATTGAAAAATAATACAAAATTTTGGCGCTGCCCTCGTATATGAGTATATTATGTTTTTATACCAACTAAAGTGGTTTGGGTTCACATTTACTTGAAGTTGTTTCTGTGTGTGTAGCACATTAGATCTGATATCTGATATTAAAATTGTAATAATATGTGCTCACTGGTTTAATGAGCACAAGACGCACGTATGGCGGTTACTTAACTAAACTAAGTTTATACCCAATATGTCAGAACCAACGGTGCCAGTCAGAGAAGTTCTTTAAAAAGACACCGAAATTGTATGGAATCAGAATAATACATTTGTTATTACGTAACAAAAATGGCGAGAAAAGAAAAACTATATCGATTATTTCCGTGTTTGTAGATAGTAAAAAGTCGGGTGTCCTTTTATACGGATGGATGTGACAATGCATTAAGGAATCGGTCAGTCAGTTTCAGTCAAGCTCTGAAGAAGGGAACCGGAACAGTATTACAGTAGCATTTTGGAGTATGGAGTTGAAAAAACCTTATTTAGTAGAGACTATAAACACCGTTATCTGGTCTACGATGTAGGATACCAACTCTCGGATTTCCAGTTCTGCCGCCATCTGCGAATGAAAACTTTAAAAATTCCTGGCGACAGAGGGAATTCAAAACGAGAATATTCGGCCCATGTAATGCGCTCTATAAATGTTATCGCGCGGACCAACATTTGCTCTGCGAAGCTCTAACCAATATTTACTTTCACGATGGGATACAGGGACGGATCCGGATTAGCGCGGGATTAGATTAACCTATATTTATATTTTATAATCTGCAACGTCTGAGGCAGCTTGTTGACGATGCTGACTATCTTTTTAGAAATGTTTTCTGTTTCGCTTCGCCAAAGTAATTAACCCTATTTTTTAGCAATTATTTCTTATATGCCGACAATATGGTGTTCTTCAAGTATGATTAACCACAACAACCTTGACAAAATTTGAGGATCTGCATCTGATCTGATCTATATCTATATCTCTATAGATCATCGGGTCACAGCGGAAGGCCTGAATATCGGTCAGCACACACAATAAATCCTAAATACTAAATCCTTCTTCTTCTTCTCACGGAGGTCGGAAATCATCATCTCCATTATTGATTTTATCTCTATAGATCATCGGGTCACAGCGGAAGGCCTGAATATCGGTCAGCACAAACAATAAATCCTAAATACTAAATCCTTCTTCTTCTTCTCACGGAGGTCGGAAATCATCATCTCCATTATTGATTTTATCTCTATAGATCATCGGGTCACAGCGGAAGGCCTGAATATCGGTCAGCACACACAATAAATCCTAAATACTAAATCCTTCTTCTTCTCACGGAGGTCGGAAATCATCATCTCCATTATTGATTTTATCTCTATAGATCATCGGGTCACAGCGGAAGGCCTGAATATCGGTCAGCACACACAATAAATCCTAAATACTAAATCCTTCTTCTTCTTCTCACGGAGGTCGGAAATCATCATCTCCATTATTGATTTTATCTCTATAGATCATCGGGTCACAGCGGAAGGCCTGAATATCGGTCAGCACAAACAATAAATCCTAAATACTAAATCCTTCTTCTTCTTCTCACGGAGGTCGGAAATCATCATCTCCATTATTGATTTTATCTCTATAGATCATCGGGTCACAGCGGAAGGCCTGAATATCGGTCAGCACACACAATAAATCCTAAATACTAAATCCTTCTTCTTCTTCTCACGGAGGTCGGAAATCATCATCTCCATTATTGATTTTATCTCTATAGATCATCGGGTCACAGCGGAAGGCCTGAATATCGGTCAGCACAAACAATAAATCCTAAATACTAAATCCTTCTTCTTCTTCTCACGGAGGTCGGAAATCATCATCTCCATTATTGATTTTATCTCTATAGATCATCGGGTCACAGCGGAAGGCCTGAATATCGGTCAGCACACACAATAAATCCTAAATACTAAATCCTTCTTCTTCTTCTCACGGAGGTCGGAAATCATCATCTCCATTATTGATTTTATCTCTATAGATCATCGGGTCACAGCGGAAGGCCTGAATATCGGTCAGCACAAACAATAAATCCTAAATACTAAATCCTTCTTCTTCTTCTCACGGAGGTCGGAAATCATCATCTCCATTATTGATTTTATCTCTATAGATCATCGGGTCACAGCGGAAGGCCTGAATATCGGTCAGCACACACAATAAATCCTAAATACTGAATCCTTCTTCTTCTTCTCACGGAGGTCGGAAATCATCATCTCCATTATTGATTTTATCTCTATAGATCATCGGGTCACAGCGGAAGGCCTGAATATCGGTCAGCACACACAATAAATCCTAAATACTGAATCCTTCTTCTTCTTCTCACGGAGGTCGGAAATCATCATCTCCATTATTGATTTTATTGACTACCGCCCTGAACAATTCTGTCGAGCTACATCCATACCAATCTCGCAAACTTTTTAACCAAGAAGTTCTACTACGTCCTACACGTTCCCTTGATCTTTCCTTGGATGATTTTTAATGATTTGATAATGAATTTAAGTTGTTGTCTCGACCGCATAGAGACCTTTTCATTTTAATTAAAGCTTGTCTTGCTATTTCTAATCTACCGTTTAATTTCTCCAATTTGTTCGTTATTTTCAGTAATCAATGACCCCAGATAGTTGTATGATTGGACTCTTTCAAGTTTTGTGTAAGAGATCATCAAGTCAGCAGTAGCAGTTGGTTTTTTTTATATTACCATGAAAGTCTGTCAAACAGTCTGTCAATAATTTGTCCGTTAACGGTTATTCGAGAATCGTGTCCCTTCAGACATATGGTTTCGCTAGGATCTCAGCCTCTTCGGTCAAGCTATCGTCTTTGACTCTTGTCTGATTTCAATATTGTTTAGCCTAAATTTGAAAACACGCGCTTTGTGGCTTTGAAGCTTTTTGAAAAGTCTGCATATTGGGATAGAAACCATAACTTATTAATTTACAAAAATCGTTTTTACTCTAAACAGTTTTTCGTAGATTTTCTGGGGAAGAATTTAAATCAATACACGAAAATTCGAATACGCTCATTGGTTTCTGTTTAAAAATTCGGAAATAACTCTTGACAAATGGCACCTTTTCTGAGGAAACGTTGTTCCGTCTGTCTGAGCCTTCTCTTTAATTATGCAAAGTCTCGGTGCCCTTTTGTCCTTCTGAGATTTCGCAAAGGCGTCAGGAAATGAAAACTTTCTCGCCTGGAACAGGTGTTTTATTAACGCCTATCCGCGGGTATTCATTAAAATACGGCGTTAAAATTTCTTTGCTTTAATCCCCCGAGTCACCAGGAGTGACCGGCTCAGTTTTATCGCACCTCCGGGTTAAATAGAGCAAAGCAAAGCGAAGATGCGGTTAAAGCAAATATGGCGTCGCGTTCTTTTCGCGGTCCAGGATTGTTGTCGTTTGTTGTTGATGTTGCCCGACAAGAACTGTTACATTTTAAGAATAGGGATTTTTTTTTGATTAAACTGTTATATTAATTCATATAAACAGTACTTTCTTAGCTGTCGAAGCTTTGGAGTTATTTCTATTGGTTTTTCAGACTCCGTGTACCCTTTTTGATTGAAGTGCCGTATACATTTTATTACAATTTATTTCTTACCAGATACTAACAATATTCAATGTTGTTAGTCACGTGCGAAATCCAATTGAGATTGTGGTCGATGACTTCATAATCGTGGATGACGGACATCCGTCAAATTCTTGCGTAGGGTTTCCAAAATTTGAAAATGAGATATTTTGAAAATTCCTACACAAAGAAGCAGTTATTGGAATTTCTTAAGACGGAAACGTATGATATAAAGCATAATGTGGACAAATTGGCCAAGGAGCGGGGATTCAAAGTGCAATTTTAATAGAACTGATATCGGGACAGCTGAAGCAAAGTTTAAGAAGAGACAACACCTCGCCGAAATTTCTGAGGCAATAGAATTAATTAGAAGCGGAGTAGAAAAAATATCAGTGACGATAGTTATTGTTTTGATGCAGAATAACTATATTTCATAAATATTCTAGCGTTATTTATCATTCTAAAGTAATAATTAATAATAATCGAGGAATCTCACGGATGAAACTCTGAACAAATCCGTCAGCTCTCAGCATTTGTATGCAAGAAGTACTGAAGTACGGTTACGGAACGTCATTGTGGCATTGCGAATCTATTTATTGAGGGTTAGGAAGAGAAACCCACTAGAGGTAAGTCTGTGGTTAGACTTTCGTAAGCATTTACCAAAGTTAAATACCGGATATGTCGTAAACACGGTACATCGTCGGGCGAACTATACTTACGCTGCGTCATAGAAAATTAGCAGAAGTGTTTTTCACGATCTAAGAAAATTCATTGTGTACCTAAACCCATATAAAGTTCGACACTGCTGCTATGTGACGAAGGCATCGATTTATTTTAAAACCAAAAATATTTTTGGTTGTTAAAAATGGACATTCTGATATTTTCCTGCATGTAGAATAGTTATTATTTGACTTCTCTTAGATGGAGCTTTAATATTTTGTGGAATCACCAATCCATCCCTTATGGGGGTGTCGTTATCGTTCGGTTATCTATCTATATATTATATTCTCGCTATTCTCAGTCTCAGTGATTCTGTGTGATTTTCAATGCAAATTTCAAACGACGTAAAATGCGGAATTAACGTCACCATCAATAATCATCAATAACCTTGGGGACAATCTTCGTGAAAATCAGGATAACGTGGGCAGTAATAACAATATCTTAGAAAATTGAATTGAAAAATACAACAAATACACATGCAAAAAGGTGAAAATTTTCATTAAAACCTCAACTGAAATGCCTTGTGCAACATATTGTATAATAAAATAATAATAATAACAATCTAATTAATAGCAGAAAACCCGTTTGGTTACATTAGAAAATTTTTAGAAAACCCCTGACTAGTTGTCTTTCGGCGAGAAAGGACAACCCGAAAAGATTGCGCTACGGAAGAAAATATGGCGGCTGCAGCTTCTCAATTTCCGATCACGTCGCTGAAACGAGTGGGGAAATGCCGAAAATAATCGGGCGGCCCTTTAGCGAAGGAGTAATTAAAACAGAAGCGCCTTACAGGGCCTGATCAATTGTTGCTAAAATTTCTACCTGCCAGTAAGCATTCGCTCCCTAATGTAGTTATGCGTTATGGTAATATATATTGAATCGACGGAAGTAGTATAGCTAATACGATTCTCAACCAACAAGCTTGCACTATTATTACAACAAATTTATGTCAACTCGTAATTATACAAACTGTATCGTCAGAATTACTAGTCGAGTGGTTACAAGCTAGACTATTTTACCACGATCGTCTTAACCTAACTGAACACGATTTATCCATGTTCAACATACTATCCCACTTTTATTGGGTTGTTCGGAAAGTCATTTCGTTTTTTTTGGGGAACATGAAAGACAGTTTTCGTATAATGAATAAATATTTTATTAAATTATGTATTGGCCATTCTGGTCCGACACCTTTTGCCATCTTTCTGGCAGTAACATAATTCGCCTCTCATAAAAGTTTTGGTCCTTGCTGGCAAAAAACTGGTTCAGGTGGTTTTTGACATCTTCATTTGAGGTAAAGGTTTTGCCATCCAAAAAATTTTGCAGGGGCCGGAACAAATAGTAGTCGGAAGGCGCCAGATCTGGAGAATATGGTGGATGTTGCAGTACGTCCCATTCAAGCTGTAAAAGTTTTTGGCGAGTGACCAAACTTGTGTGGGGTCTCGCATTATCCTGGTGGAACACTACACCGTTCCTGTTGATTAATTCGGGCCTCTTCTCTTTAAGTGCATCATTCAATTTGTCCAGTTGATGACAATAGACTTCTGAATTAATCGTTGTATTGTCCGGCAAAAGCTCAAAAAAAAACGATTGCTTTGACATCCCACCAAACGGAGAGCATCACCTTTTTTTGGTGAATGTGGGCTTTTGACACGCTTTGAGCCGGTTCATCTTTTCTGCTCCATGACCTCTTGCGTTTAACATTGTTGTATACAACCCATTTTTCGTCCCCTTGCGCTTCAAAAATGGATCATTTTCTTGACGTTTGAGGAGCGAATCACACACATCAAGGCGACGACACAAATTTCGCTCCGTAAGGACATGGGGCACCCACACATCGAGCTTAAGCCCATGCCTTTCAAATGGCCATAAACAGTCGAATTCGACAAATTTAATCTCTCACCGATCTCTCGTGTGGTTATTCGCCGATTTGCATCAACTAATGCCTTTATCGCATCTTTGTCAGCTTCGACCGGCCTTCCAGACCGTGGTGCATCTTCGACATCAAAATTGCAGGATCGAAATTTTGCAAACCAGTTCTGGCACTGGCGTACTGTTAACACGCCTTCTCCATACACGTCCGTCAAGTTTTTTCTCGCTTGGACAGCATTTTTACCTTTTCTGAAGTAAAAAAAGTAAAATATGACGAAAATGTTGCTTATTGCTCTCCATATTTACAAGGACACCAACCAAAAACTACTGCGTAGAATTAATAGAACTTTTTCACACACAAGCCTTGCAATATCAGCTCTCAAGACATATAATGGTTATGCGGCTTAAGTGTGAAGTTGGTTTCGAAAAAACGAAATTAAGTCCTCTGACGGGAAAAAACGAAATGACTTTCCGAACAACCTTATAGTATCCTAGTCGTGCACTTAATCTGGAGTATACGAGGTCAGCCAAACCCAAGGTAGCTTGTGCTATATAAACCAACGCGGACTATTATTCTTGCCAGAGCTCACGTTAGATTTGGGTCCCTTCTTTTTTATTTCTGAATCTCAGTCGTCTCACCCGGGCAGCTGCGAGGACAACTCAAACCTGTAAAGGAAAACCATAACATTTCGTATAACTATGTAGCCAAACGATCGTCACCTGCAATGACCAGTAGGTTAAATCTAAAATATTTGCACGCTTCTTGGCTAACACCTCTGGAACACGAGTTACTAAATGGAGCCCACGATGCGGAAAAGAACAATTATGCACTTACGTCCAACTTTCTACTACTCCTATGCTTAACAGTATGCAACCAACATTTCATCAGGCCAACCAAAAAAGCAGCGCAGAATGATTTTGATATGAACTAAATGGATTTACATATTTTTTACGGGAAACTAAGCCACGACCACGAAGAAACAACAATGATTTTGCACACATCAAATCCCAATCATACATTATGGCTTCGTAGGACAGACCATATTTGAGGAGCCTTAAGGTAGAAATAATGTTAGTCTCATAACATCAACATACATAATACGTATTTTAACTTGAAATCGATGGCAGTCAGCTTGAGTATACGATACAGGACCAACATATAATATACTTACAAAACACACGTGAACTGGGACACGCGACTCTCACTGTATTTTCAATTCGTTTCCGCATTAAAAAGTCGTTTTTGCTACGTCCCGAAAAGACATTTTCCGAGAGCGGCCTTCGCTAAAGTAGTTTACAAAACGATCGCGTCGTTATATACGTGAAAGTTGGCCTCGACGGCGTGGTGGGGGCAGACTCAAATGCCGCATTTCGCAAACCGGAAAAGTTTTTAATAAGTTTATATTTAAATAAGCCGGAGGCGGTGCCTCGTAACGGTACCGTTTTTCGCCAGGACACCAAAGGCGTGCAAACAGGCGAACAAAAGGGCCCAACAGGTGGTGACCTGGAGACGATTTGTTAAGAGCTAAATGATAATGGGGAAGTAGACCCTTACCGAAGAGTTAAATTGAGGGTGGTCAGACTATAATTGTATTCGATAATTCACTACTCGAAAGTTGTTCAAAATTGCGGGGTACGTTCTACTCTTTCCCTATCCGCCCAGTTGGTGAGGGGGGTGGGTGAAACATAAGCAAGATTAGAGAGGTGTATTAGCAGGCTGTTATATAAAGTATAAGCTTCCAAAGAAATTGTAAGTGGCCTTCCTCGGTCGTTACCAGAGTTGTTTAAATTCGCTTTACCCAACACATTCAAACCCCCAAAACGTGCTGTCAACGGAATCAACCTTAAAATATGGGCGCGAAAGCGATTTAAATCAAAAGAGCCCGGGCGAATTGAAAGATGTCGATTGACGATCGAATTGATAGATCTAACCTTTATTACGTTTGTAGTAACTCGCTGCAAAAATTGTAAAATGGTTGAGTAACCGATAAATATTCCTAAAACCGATTTGTAAACATGCTTTCTATTTTTTTTTTAATATTTAGTATTTTTAGTAGACGTGAGCTTGGAGTATGAGGGAGCGGAGACTGATTATTATCCCTTTCAAATCTGTTATTATTTGGTACCTGTTAAAATGATGTTATTTAATACTGTGGATTAAACTAAAAGCAATTTTCTGATTTGTTAAAATCGACTTTTCTAACCTCCCCAACCCTCACCAACAGCTCGACGCCGCACCGCGAAAGAACAATTTCATTTGACCGGGCGCCGCTTGAATAATATTTTCATTAAGGGCGTTATTTTGCCGCTGTGCCGTATTATTAACGTCTCATGTAAAAATTTAAATTAAAGTTCGCGCGGGACGGGTGTCTTTGGACTTTTTTTTTAAATTAAAAATAAGCCCTAGAATCCCGCTGTCCCGTAAATCGTGCAAGAATATTGCGGTATCACGGTTAGGCGAATAATTATGACATATTAAATTATCCTGTTCTATCTCCGGTGCGTCGCTGTCCTAACGACCAGGGCGTTGAGTTCAGACCTCCCCTGCCCTAGAGTACTCTCAAGTCAGTTTTCTTCTTCTTTCCTAGTACTCTTAAATCGGCTGTCCTCTAATGGTGCATAGTTCGTTAGGAGGTGAATAATAGTTTCTTGCTCTTGTAAGCACAGCCTACATCTGCTGTTGCCGCCCAATCGTATGATACGAAGCTGCCTTCTTAGATGGCAGTGTCCTTTTAGGATAAGAATTCTAATTCATCCAATGCCTCAGTCCCAATGCAGAGAATCGCCCCCGGTAGCAATTTATTCAGCTCACTTTTCAGCAGAGTTTCATATACGTCTCCCCCCTTTGGGACAGCATCGGTGCTGAAGTCGGACATCCTGTTAAGACGGGCGTTTTAAAGACCCTACCTGTTGGAAAATTTTGTTCCGCCGTCTCCCCGGGCTAAAATCGAATAAATCACGGCGGTCTCACGTCAGAGACCCGCGAACAGAACAAGTTTTGTCTCCGGTTCCCTTTTACAACGTTGTCAAATTAATTACCTCGACTCTCGGAAGATATTTCAGTTCGGAAGTTCCGAGAGAAGTTTGTACCTTTTAAACGGAAAGCCTCCGGCGTCCCGAAGGAATACCGACGGGGAATTATTTAAATAGATGAGCATTGTGGTCATTAATAAAATTGGGGGCTCGAGCTGACGTAGTGGGGGAGCCCTCTCGCAGAGATTTCATGAAACGAGACTAAGAATTTGAAAGTTATCGGACTTCTTTTAATACAAAAAGGTGAAAATCTTAATAACAATCTCAACTTCATTAATGCCTTTTGCAACATAATTTATAATAATAACGTTTAAATAACAGTTAAATTCCAACCAAACATAACGTTAACATCGAGATTCATTTTTGTACAGAACCATCTTAGTTACACTACTACTTATCGGGGAAAAATCCTACAAGACTCCTGATTTCTGTGGTCCCGAAGAAATGAAAAATTTTTTCGACGTTACCTGACTGTCGCTCGGCGCGAAAAGACAACCGGAAAAGATGGCGCTATCGAAGAAAATTTCGCGGCTGCAGCTTTTCAATTTCCGATCACGTCGCTCAAACGAGCGGCGGTTCGTTATCGGGAAATGCCGAAAATACTCGAGGGCCCTTTAACGGACGAGTAATTAAAACTGTTGTCGGAGTTACTTTTCTCCAGAAGCGCCCTACAGGGCCGGATCAATTGTTGCCAACACATTTTCAACCTCGCTAGTAGTAGTAGTAGTGTTTTCGAACCAAGTAGTAGAGCTAAGAGGATTCTTGGCCAACATATGAATCGAAGCTAGTAGTACATCTAAGGGGGTTCTGGACCAAAATTCAATATACAAAACGCAATCTACTTCCTCTGGTATTGGTGGCTGATCTCAAGCAGACTTAGAGACTAGACGAAGTTAAAGTATACTTATTTGTTCTTAAAAAATGTGTGACCCCTTGCAAGTACAATTATCACGCGTATTAAGTTTTTATTCACCATTTAAATGTCGTTTTATCCCATCAAAGGGTTATACCAGCCTTTGGCCCGGTCTATCCCTTTGTCTCGTCCGATCTCACGTCTCTTGCAAATTTAATATCGTCCACCAAAATTCGGATACTACGTAATTAACTTTGCATATTCGGAACACCTTTATCAAACATCCCGGCCAAGTAAGATTAAGCCTGAATGGAGCAATCTACGTAGACATCCTTGCGGGAGAGCAGGGGTCTCGTCTGGTATTGTTCCCCGTAGGATATCCCGCCGTCTCCTACATCGCGTCCCGTTATTAATGGGGTGGGAAATCGTTACGCGATACAGTTTAAGCAATTAGCGTGAAAATTAGCTTTGCGGCCATGTCGAGGGGTACGTCGGAAAAGTGGCTCTAGCTACGCGTTAAAAGATGGCGGAGAATGTTACTTAACTTATTTACTATAAATTTAAAATGACGTTTGGGCAATAAAACTTAAAAAATGAAATCAAACTGACGCATCACACAAAATTAGCAAGATTATAATGTGTTCAATAAAATTGCACATTAACTAAAAAACGTTTTATTTTATTTTGGAAGGCTTTAGTAACACCACCGTTAACGCTTTTATTCCGTGGATATACAGGGTAATAAAATTGAGTTTGTTTCCGAAATTAAACATTTAGGGGTGATCTTGGATCCACAATTATGCTTTGGTAATCATGTTGAATATCTATGCAAAAAAATTGGTAAGAAAATAAGGTTTTTTAACCGTGTATCCCGGTTTTTATCGCAGTGGACTCGGATATTGGTGTATAATAGTATAATTTTGCCTCATTTTTCATATGTTTGTTCATTGCTTATATCTTGTACAAAAGAAGATTTAAATAAGTTACAGTTACAACAAAATATGAGAATCTCCTATAAAGAGTATGTTAGACCAGCTAAATTGGCTAAATGTCGAGCAGTTCATTGGAAGAGCAAGTTTAATGTTGGTTAGTTAGTCAGCACTTCAATGTTTCTATGGTAAAAACACCAAATCTACAGAACACTCTATTCTACGATGGTGTTTGTAATTTTAATGAACTGCCGGATAATATTAAGGGCGCGCCTTGCCCAAGAGTGTTCAAGAAGAGACTTACGGGGCATTTGGGAAGTTTATAGTTTTGTTTAAGCAAGTTTTACTTGCTTATGTAAATAGCCAAGTGCTAAATAAATAAATAAATAAATAATAATAAAAGCTTGCTGGTGGTCCTAATACTGTTATGGAAATATTTTTCTTAAACAATCAAATTAATCGAATGTTATGGAATTTATAAACGTGTTGAATATCGAAGTTTTAATATATTAATTTTTACCCATTATCCTTGAAACGAAGTGAAGGAGATGAGATAATAAAAATTTAGCATTGTGTATTAAATTTTCTCTTCCCTTATTTAACTGAATTGCCAATACGTCTTTTTCCGTAAATATATATATTAGTTAGGGTCTTTGTGCGGGTACAAACCGGCATTCGCCAGAGCGTATTACGATACAACGACCCATTTCTCTCGAGGCGATAACGTTCAGCATATTGTACGCGTTACCGAACAGGTACGGCAATCAAAACCCCGCATCCCGGATTTGAATACGATATTTGTAATTATAATTGAACGGTCCAATACGTCTAATGGTAACTTTAGATGATTTAGGATCTGTAATGTTTTGGTTAGTTAGTAATATTTTTTGCAGTATATCACAAAACTGTAGAACGAATACGTGAAATTGTTTGTTGAAGTATCGGTCGGTGTTTCAATTTTTTGTATTTAGTTGTTTGTATTGTATCGTATATTACGTATATTACGAACGTTTGAATTAAATTGAAATTTACCTATTAGTTAGCAGGTTAATCGGTTTCTAAACATATTCCTTGCAATACGCCATTGGGCAACACGAGTGTGAAAGGTTTGTAGGTAACGTTTGGAGGGTCGGAAGTTCTATTCGCATTGCCTTGTTTTAGGTTTACGTTAAGGCAGGTAAATATAAAAAAATACTATACTACGATTTGTGAATTGTGTTTTCCCAAAACGTGGTAAGTAAAGATACATACATTTTTTGGATGCCAACAAAAAAGTACAACCTGTCGAATCTAGCCAAGACTCACCCAAAAATCATCCTCCGACAGTATCCTAAAGACGTTTAATCCATTCGTCGGCCGGTCAACAGTTAACTGACCCGTCTGACGTCAACAGGCAACCAGTTATACACGAAGTCTCGACCCGCTCAAATCGCGTCGCCAGATTTAACCGACCAATGACCCACGGTGGCGTCCAAGTTCACGAAGCGTCATTTTTCGGAGACGAACGCGGGCTCGATCCCAGCCTCCCGTCGTAACTCGGCAGCTGGACTGACAACGTATCGAAGTCCTGGGAGCTCGACATCGGAAACCGGCGAACGCCGAGCGGAAAGACCCGAACATCGTGGGCGACCCGATCCTCGCCGACAATTACAGCACGCGGGGAGGTGCGGGCGCCGTTTTCTTTTGGTCCGCGTTCCTACGATTTTTTTTTGCATCCTTCTTGTTCTTCTTCTGCTTGTCCGACCGTGGTTCGACGATTGGGGGAAACGTCGAACGGCGTGGGTCGGAGATGGAAGAGGGATGGAGTTGTTTTAAACTGTCTTTCTTTTACGAGTACAATTTTCGATCAAGAACGTCATAAAATAAAAGTAAATAGTTGCAAAAAAAACAACCCAACTGACATTTTTTTGGAATTATTATAAGGTAACGCTTTCTATAGTTTTGGTGGTATAAGTTTTGTAAAATGTCCAATAAATACCAAAACGCTTTGAGTTTTATATCATTGCATCTACAACGTTTCATTCACCGTCAGGTATTTTCAAAGCGTTCTTAAAAACCACTTTTGCTCTTGGGGTTTTAAGCTTACCCCTAAAACTCTTATAAATCTAAAACCACCTTATAAATGGACCAACTATGAAACCAAAGCTGTAGGTTTAATATGTTTTTAAAAATATTGCCCCAACAATTTTTAAAAAACGTGGTAAAAGTACAGAAAAAAATATGACGTTATGTAAACATCACTTAATAATCATAGTTTCAGGTATCGAATCTGTCTTGCTAATAAAAAATTACACCTCATCAGGACCACTCACACAAAGTAACTTAGTAATGGACACTTAATTTGCTTTCCGTATGTTCAAAATATCACCAATAAAAAATTCTGAAAAAACATCACTTGCATTTCTCCTAAAATCTCGATCGATGGGTTAAAAATAAAATTCTCCTTAAGATGCAGGAGCCTACAATATACTCGGCAGCTGTGACATCGAAGAAAGAAATATAAAAATATTAACTGGACTAAAAGAATCTGTGGTGATCAGTCAGACGACCAGTTTTTTTCTTCTCTATTCCTTTTTTTTTTCTCATCTATTTTTTCTCCTGCCAAGATATTGTTGGAGTATTTTCGAAACACTGATAGTCAAAATGTCACTCCAAATGGTGTGATAGAGCTTTTTTTAATACACATTTATTAATCAATACGCCATTACACAAAGCCTGTAAAGTTGAAATTCTCAACCGTCTATCATGACCGTGACGTACGAATAAGAAGCTTTCATTATCTGAAATGAAAACATCAGCAAAATTTATTCGTCAATGCTTTCTATATTGTATACTGCTAGAGCCGATCCAGTTTTCATTGCGTCGAATGGCCCTATCGTCAGCGCCAAAGGTTTCTGAGCCCGCATCATCATGATGAGCAGCATTTTTTTCGCTCGTTCAGTGTACTCGTACCATAAAGATTCGTACAAGGCATCGGCAATGGCTAAGCTCTGTAAGAACCACGCTAGCATCAAAATCCAAAGGGTAACAACTTGCAAACTGACGTTCTCTTGTACCCTAGAAGAATCTAGATGCAACCAGCTACACAAAGAAAAACTGACTAACTTTAAAGTTAGTAAAAAAATGGTTACAAATGTCAAACCATTTCTTTAAATGTCATGTGTGCCGCTCTCTTATAATTCTGGGAATACCGTACCTAGATGCATAAATATGAAAGAGTTTACCTGGACTTGAATCTCGTTCGCGCTCCAGCCCAACACGAACGTTTGCACCAGCAGGGTGTAAAAGAAAAGTATGGGCGATGGCAGCAACTTCGTTTCAAACTAAAACCGAACGACAGCCGTGATGTTCGTCACAAAGTCCCTGCGAATAATTACCGAAATGAACTGCAACGACACCACCGCGAAATTGAGAGAGTTCAAGAGGTACTCCAGAAGGATCAGGTACTTCACCGACCCGTTCATAGTCTCGACGAACCTGCAAATATAACACTGAAGCTTCGCAGGACATTGCGAATACTCAAACTCACCCGACGACCTCCTGGTGATCGACGACGAGCATTTTCAAGCAGCTCACCACGTCGCTGTCCCTGTGGTTTAGCTTCGAGAACTCAATCTGCAACTTTTTCAGCATCGATGGCGCGAATATCATGCAGGAAATAAAGACGATCTTGGTAGACACCACCGCGAACGTATTCATGCAAAGACAAAGATCGTTTATGGCAACGAGGAGAGTGGCGTGTCTCTCGCGATCTAAAGAATGGCTATACAGGCCTATGGCAAAAGGTTTATCCTGTGACTCGTTGTAGAGGACGTTGTGCCTGTCGATCGAGCGTCGCAGGAACCAATTCTCCAGAATGATGCAAACGACCGCACCGCTGGTGCTGAATAAAATGTTCAGGTTGAAAGTTCTGCAAAATTGTGCTCGCCGCGAATGGAATCGCAGCAGGTTCCAGTCGCAGGAATTTAGTATGGATCGTTCCTCGCTCGCGACTCGTACCAGAACCTTTTGGAACTTGCCTGTCTGGCACATGAGCGAAGCTATCTGCACGATAAACAGAAGTATAATGTAGGACAGTATCCGGAACATTTCTTCTGTGCTTTTGGTTGACTTTTCACGCACGGTTTGGAGGCACATGGACGTCAGCATTATGGGGAAGTAGGCTCTAGCACATGCCGAGTAAAGGCTATAGATCTTTTGGAGGACTTCGTGACGAGAGGCCAACGACAGCCTCCACGTACCGGCGACTACCATACAGTATTTCGACACCCTCAAGATTTGAGGCGGTAGGTTTGCCATCCCTAAAAACTAGTCCCTCTTGTAGGCTACTAATCTGGCGTTGTGAATGGGGTGTCGTTCAAAATGCACGAGGTTTCCGAAGGCGGGACATTTTTATACCGCTTGGGAGTTTCGACATTTGCGACATTTTCCTGGGATCGTATACTTTATTCCTGAGGCCTGTAGTTATGTCCGCAATGCCGCCACGGTCCGCCCCTTTGAGCCGCACCCTGTGATTACCGGGAATATTAAATTTATCGGGGAGAGTCGGCTTTGAAGATGGACGTTGGTTTCGTCCTGCGGTCAAGTTCTTTTGTGCTGCAGTACGCCTCTGAATGGAAATACAGGTTGACAATGATGAGGGAGAAGGAGATAAGCACTCTTTTTAAAAAAACTGGCGTGTGCTTACGTTTAAAAATAAGATACTGTTTTCAGAATACTTTTGGTGAAAAAAAAAAGACGACGCAAACAGATTTTTTAAAAATTTTCTCATTTTTGAGATACGGGATGTTTTTGAAATTATTACAACTCGGGCTAGTGTAGGTATCATTTTTATTGAGTGACTTGTCGAAAAGGTAGTGACGGTTCTCTACGTAGATTTTAGCGTAAATTAGTATACGATTTCAAGTCGAAAAGTTACCCGACGTCACTTCAAATTTTAAATGGGTAAGTACCTTTCTATATATATATATATATATATATATATATATATATATATATATATATATATATATATATATATATATATATATATATATATATATATATATATATATATATATATATATATATATATATATATTTTTTAATCGATGGCTTTAAAATTAAGCTTGCAAGACAAGAAACCTCTCTGATCATCAGTGATTTTATCCAGGTTTGTTTTTGTGTGAACAATTTCCAGTATACATGTTAATTTAAAGAATGTCAATCCTGAATAAAACTCTCCCCAAAACCCAAAGCACTTTTGTATTGGAACGCCTATTACATGATTGGTTACTCTCGTCCGTTCTGACTGAGCATACGTGACCTTTGGCGGTCATACGAAAGATGTCGCTAACACGTTTTCATCGTTCAAGGCAAACCCATGGATACATCTTCCAGGTTCTGCATTGCCTCTTCCATGCTTGTTGAAAGGCACCACCTCGACACGCCACTGGAGTTTTAAGTTTATGATCATTTCACCAGTCGTAATATGGTCGGCAGTTTTATTTTTGTAAAACAATATTCGTAATTTCAAGTCCTCTTTTAAGACAAGTTGATCAATCACAATATTATCCACACCTTTTAAAGTCATTACGTTCGAAATATTAAGCGGGTTATGGTGTGATTCGAGCCCAAAACGGTTTTTTTTTTAATGTGAATCTGGAATCTCTTCTCGAACTGCGTTTGGTGCTTTGCTTATAAGGAAACGCAGCGATGAGGTCAGTACGAAATCGGATCGGCCGCCATTCGCAACAGTATCGCCTGCTTTAGCGATAATTAAATTATCGCTGACGTTTAATTTCGTAGCGTCTTCTGACTACTCACGTTAATTTCAATGTTGATGTCGACGCTTGCGTATTTTATCCATCTGCTATGGAAGGATTGGGCGTTGGCGTTTTCTGTGAATGTGACGATGAAAATTTGCTCATGTTGGGCAGCGATTAAATTAATGAAAGTTTCTTCCCACTGCACTGTACCTTTCGCAAGTCCAGACAGTAGGTGACGCAATTGTGCAATTCTTTTCGGCCATTTTCCCTAATAATCTGTATTGCTTTTGCAATACTGGACACGGAACTATCCCACTTCTGATGTTAATTCAAGGGAGACGTAAGGGTGCCAACCCTGAATAAAACTCTCCCCAAAACCCAAAGCTCTTCTGTGTACATCTTACTGCTACTGACTCAGTCACATAGGTCACATATTCATAGAAACCCTAGACACTAATCCACGTACCGCGATAAATTGCACAGAAACTACTGCAAAGTTCAGCGAGCTGAGAAGATATTCCATCTATATCATGTACTTCACGGAGCTGTTCATTTTCCCCACGAATCTACAACATTATTGGACAATTTAATACCTAGAGATTCGGTAGAAGAAGAATTTGCCGAAGAATAATTTTTATTTACATATTATATATATTCTCCTTTTGGCATTGTAGTTTAAAACTATGTGTGTGTCGTCCCAAGTATGTATTTCATTTTCCTATTATTTCTGTATATATTCTATAATTTTTACTTTGTCTAAATTTATAAATTACTCTAAACTAATGCTACTACATTCAATAGTTCATTTTTGTCGACAAAAACAAAAATCCGCCAGAGGACGGGACTCGTAGAAGTAACCAGTAACTCATACCTCATGACATACTGATGCTCTCCCACCAGAATCTTGAGACGTTCCAAAACACCGTCCTCGTACCTTGTCGAGTTCCTAAACTCTATCTGCAACCTTTTGAGTATCGAAGGAGCGAAGATCATGCAAGAAATGAAGATAATCTTCGACGATATAATTATGACCGCGTTCATATAGAGACAAAAGTTGTTGATGGCTATGAGCAGGACAGCGTGATCTTCTGGATCCAGACCGTAGCTGTATAGGCCTAGAGTGAACGGTTTCTCTAGAGACGCGTTATGCATGGCGTTGTACGCTGCGATCTCGCGTCTGAATGATAAGTTTTCCACTGTGATGGACGAAGCTGCACAGCAGATGGAGAGGAACACGTTCAAATTGAACAGACGACAGAAGTTCACCTGATTCGAGTGAAACCTCAGCAACTCTTCTTCGGCGGCCAGCAAGATCTGCTGCTCTTCCTCGATCACCTAACCCAGCAAGAGGTGTTTTATATCAGAGCATGCAGAGCAGAGAGAGAGAGAGAGAGTTTATTATTAAAGTCTGTTCATAGATACAAGAAAGTAATTAACTGATACGAATTAAGGAAAGTACCGGGCAAGCTGTAAGAATGAAATATGGCCGAACTGGTCCGCACTTTGCTTAGAATTTTATTATTTGGGGTTTTGTTAGGAAAGATACTAAACAATATTTATTTATTTATGTATGTTTAAATCTAAAATAAAATTGCAAATTATTTTTATTATCTACTTAAATTACTTAAAATTATTCACATAATATATCACTATAGCTATCATCGCCTGTTCTAATTATTATTTGTTTTATATTATTTGCAATATAACGATGGTGAAACATGTTCAATGGGATTAAATATACATATATATGGTAAGGTGGAAGCCTTAAAAGTGTATGCCCTATATTTTTTCAAGCTTTGTAGAACCTCAATTAATTGCTTTTTGGTATAATCTTCTTGAAAATGTAGTTTTGGATTGTTGCTTTTGTGTCACATGAGGAAGGGGTTTTAGTCAACTGTCTACTGTGATAACTTGCATTGTACATTACAATTACGCTATTAGGAGGAATGTTTGGAACTAATTTGTTTTTTTCTACCAACTTTCAAACATATGAGCGGTGGTGGTGGTTCATGGTAATCCAGAGAAGGATCTTTATGATTTTTCGCAGACAGAGAAAGTCCATTTGGAATCCAACCATCTTTAGAGTCAGCATGCAAAATAGTTATTCTTGTACCTCTTTTTGATGACGCGTTTGTTTTACACTTATCAGTTGAGTCAACCCAACCCTTTTCCGGTGTCGAACCAGGTTTCATCCAAGTAAATAATTGGCCTTTGTTGTTCTCTGTAAATCCTAATTTTTTCTGGATATTCCAGTCTCCATTTCCGAATTCTAAAAGATTCGATTAAAACTGGCCTTTTGTTAATTTTTTTAAATCTAAAACCCATGTTCTGAATACACTTTCGTAAGGTAGTTCTGCCACATTTAACACCGGTTTCATCTTTTTCAAGCCTCCTAATTAAAATATCTAGTGTAGGCACGCGTTGTTCCTCGTATATCTTGAACATTTTCATCTACACTCGAGAAAATGTCAGCATCGCTTTTTTTTTTCATACAGTTGATGTTAGAATTTTCATCAATGTGGCCGTTTCTTCTAAAGATGCGTATAAGGCGTACAATTTCCGAAGGAATACGTTAGATGAGATCGGCAGTCTCCACGTTCCGGCCGCTATCATACAGTACTTGGAAAAGTTTAGAATCGGCGGCTGTTTTTCCATCATCTGAAAGTTCCACTGAACATCCTGCGACAAATAAAAAAAGGAAAAAGTGAGGAAAGAGAACCAAAAGTTGCAAGAAAATTCACGTAATGCATATCTAAGTAGATTTCAAACAATACAAGGCTTGCTTACCGCGGGAGCCAACAAAATTTCGAAAAGGTACAAAAGAAATTAAAAACTACCAAAAACAATAAGTAATATTGTTTATAAATTAGCGGCTACAAAAAAATCAATGGATTCTCAAATATTAAACCCTTGTAAGAATAAAATAAATACACAAAAAACAGGAACGTGACTCTGGATAATAAAAATACGTATTGATGATAAAATTTCTGAATTTTCAATATGAAATCGTAATTATCGGATCACAGGCACCGTATTCTTAAGCGGGGTGGGTAAAACAAAGTTAACTCTATCGTTTCTGCAATCCTGCTATCCAGAATCTAGCAATCACCACCTCAAATGCCACGTACCCCAGTCGCTAACACTCGTTGTTAATTAGGTCCTAATTGCAATTTCAACCACTTGGCTGTTCATCAACCAAAGTCTCGTACCGAATTGGCACAATTTTCACCAGCCTGAATCATTTTATAACTTCGCCATTGCCTTGGCCCGAAGAGAAGGGGATAACGGAGCTTTGGGAGTCGCGACATTTGCAAAGCTTCCTTTAATCTACGTCCCGGCGTATATTTTTCTTCGAAGTCGGTATTTACGTCTATTAAAGGGTTCGTGGCGTAATCGAGCCACGCCCCAAGAGAGGAGGAATAATACATTTCTCGTGGGAAATAAAATTGAACCATTTCGTTTACTATTTGATGAGAGAACTACAGGTGTGTCAGATTTGGAGCGGTATCGATTCGAGATGAAAATAAAGGTTTTTAGGCTGTTCTGGTGAAGACGTACACCCACCCGCCTTTAGGGGTTCAGGGGGTGTTACGGGGTTTGCTTCGATTTGTGGGGCGTAAATACAGAACGAATTGCGTAGATCTTTGCAGGTCTGAGGTATGACGTTTGCGATGGCGATCGATCAATCAATTTTAACGGGAGTCCACTAGGACAAGTTGAGTTTGAAAGAGTTCGCCTAATTTGAAACACAGAAAAATGAGAATTTCGACGAAGGCTTGCAAGGTTCCACTGTTTCAGTCTGAATGGCCAGTTGAGCGATACCAAATTAGAGGAGAGAAGTTACCTGCTTATAAAAGTGTTGTTGTTGCTGAAGGGCCAAAAAAAACAATGCCCTGCGAGGAAAACACAGCTTGCGAGTCAGGATTGAGAAAGTAAAAAACCATATACCCGTGGCTAACATTGTATATAGTATAAAAGCAATATGTGTGAAAATTGAATTTTCTCCATTTGACAATAGCTAAAAACTTCTTTATTGATATTTTATTGAATCAAGGAAGATAAAATAAAAATATAAGAAACACGGACGTTACTTGGTGGTATAAAACCCACGGCGGAAATAGAAGAAAAGTGAATGAAAATGGATTTTTAAGACCACCACCTCCAATGAATTTTATTACAGGCAACGTGGCGAAGTACTTATATATGTATTTAATAACAATGTTTTTTTTTTCATTTCATCGGTGACGAGGATGTGTAAATTTGTAACACGTTCAACATCAAGACGGGCTGAATTGCAAGAAATAAGAAAACAAATTGTGTGAACTGTGAACTGTGAGAGGGTGTGCTTTTTAAGTTGTAAATAGAAGCCAATCCATAAGCTCTTACACAAGGGACTTGTGATATTGATATCATTTTGTGAATATTCTGAGAATGGTCATTGTGAAAATACTTCACCAAATACTAAGAGACAACTTTTTCAAATTGAAAAACCCAACTTGGAAAAGCTGGAAGGGAACTAACTGCAAGACTAACGACAAGGACAAAAAGCATCTTGAGGATATGAAGAAAAATCAACAAATTTTCTGTGGACATTCTTGGATCACAGGAAAAAACATATGGGTCATTTTTATAATATTAAAAATTAAAAAAAATGCAAAAACTTAATCACAATAGCAATCATTTAAATAATTTTCAAAAAATAGTCAAGTTAAATTATATATGACGAAACTGCAATACAAAATATGCATTCTTTGTGATATTTGTAATTGGCAGGGCAGCAAAAGTCTTTCAAAAATGAAAAATACCAATGAAATTAATTCAGGGAATACGGAAATAAAACATGAAAATCTTATTTAACGTATTAAAGACAGCTCAAGATAATAACATTACTTTCAATAAAGACATATTTTATTAAAAAAAAAATAAGGAAAATTTAAATATATAAATAAATATATAAATAATTGTACAAATATGTTAAAGAAGCGTTTTTTATGAAAATAATGAATGATCCAAATTCTATACCATTAAAAGATTATTTGTCTGTTGTAGATCCTATGCTTACACCTGTGCTTATAAAAAAAACAATAAAATAAAACTTGCAATGTATATTAGAAATGTGGCGCATTCGTCATTTAATTAGATTATGTTATATTAAATGATAAAAACTACTTCATTGATATTTTATTGAACCAAGTAAAATACAATAAAAATATAAAGAAACAAGAAAATACCGATCTAACCAAACCTGTGATTAAATTACCGGAAACGTCGGAAGTGGCTTCAGACCGTTGGAAACCGTTGGGATAACAGGCACGCTTGATCTGTGCAAGATTAAATATTTTATAGTGGAGAGTACCCAAATACTCAATTATATACGCCAAATGTCACTTTACGATGTCAGCTTTCCTCGGACATTTTGACGTTTTGCTGATTCATCATCTCTCATCACGCCACTGTTTTGTAAAAATGTACTAGAAAAGTGAAGTACGCAATACGTCGACTTCGCTCGTGACTAAAGAAACTTTTGATCAACGTGTCGTCTATCAAATTTGTTGCATAATCTAATACTTTTATTAATATTGCTTTAAAATCGCTCAAATAATCTCCTCTAAATAAAGAAAACAGAACCCCATCCACTTGTCGCATCCGTTGCCGATTATTCTAAACTAAACTAATGTAAAAGCAAACATAACCCTGTTATTCGCAAATGCAGCTAATAACGCGACTATACATACATCGAACAGGTGGAAAACGGTTCCGGTAGATTGGATTTACTGCTGCAACAAATTGAATTAGGGGAAATTAATTACCGCGCGTGCTGCCAATGGGCTCGTCGCCCGATGAGCAGCCCGATTAATTTCCACAATATAATTTTATTTATACTTCGGATTAACCGTGTTTGACTCGCGAAACGCGTTGAAATATGGCGATTTGTCTGGTGAACATCTGGACGAAAAACTGATTTAGTTTGCATTCGATGTTAATTCGAAAAACCACACATTTCGATTGTCTTTCGAGGGCGGTTACTGTTATCTAGCGCTTTTTTTCAAAACTACGGCAGCAACTAATCTCCTTCTCAAAATAACCTAAAAGACGTTTATTTTTAAGCAAATAATGAGAGATAAACCTCCTGCAACCCTTGAGAACGAGTCAAACATTTTCCTTGCGAATCGGTTCCAACAGGAACGAAAAACAACAAACAAAACGACACTCGGTTTCCCGGACGTTCCGACAAATCGCGATCGCAATTTTCAATTTCTCGACGTCCGTCAGACTTAACCCGCGATTTTGTCTTGTTCGACGGCGCAAGAATTAAGCTGTATTTTCAAAAGAGAACCCAGCGGTCTGCGGCACCTAGCGGACGTAACGCGAAACTGCCGCGGCGGTAAATTCGCCGTGTCGATAACAGATGGCAACAGAAGTGCGACGAACGAAAAATGTATGATTCTGTTCCTACGTGTCATCGCAGCTTTGTTTGTGGTTTCGTAAGTGAAAAGGGAGAGCAGACACCTGTTAAAAAGGCTTAAAATATTGATCAAGTACTTTTGCCGACCTCTAGGGAACGTCACATTAAAAAACTGTCATCGCTATCGATTCGTTGTTTCTATACCAGATAGTAGTCAAAGTTTCGATTACGAAAAAATAAGAAATTGGTAACTATAGTCTTATTTAGTAAATCGTCATTTTGCCATTAAATAAATTCCTTCGTTGTGACGCGGTGCATCCTCTGGTGGATGGAAGGCGTTACTATGCCTGAGTGATGAGACTCACCGACACCATTAGTTTGTCACTTTGATGCTAGATGGCCTCTATTAGCAAAATATTAAGTACCGGCTATTGTGACCATAAAATGACTATTATATTAAACAATGTTGCTAAAAAAAATGTGGGGTAGGTTATTCCATCAACAAGCGAATATTGAGTGGGAAAGTTTATCTAGTGCTAGTGTTGGTCCCTAACGGACGGTAAATGGCACTGAGGTATTTGACGGCTATAACGGTGTGGTAGCGGTTCGTTTCCTGTTTACTAGATGGAGAAGCAAGTCGCGATTATGAAAAATAAAATCTTTGCTTCAGCTGTTATTTTTTTAAGCTTGCTATTTGCACGTAATTTTAGAAATGTTTGTTCCGACGACTTACTAACGCTCGTCCGTCAAAAAACAACCGGCTGCCGGCGCTCAATTTAAATCGCCGCGCATACGTCGGACGTATTAAGACCGATGGAGAGAAACAAAAGCAAAACGTCGAAGATGCGGAGAGTTGAAAAATTTCGTATCAGATATTATACCAAACAAAGGAACGCGAATGACATGATCGATATAAAAATCCGGCTTCAGATACGCGGACACAAAAAGGTTTTATATTACAATTATAATACGTGATTGTTGTAATTTGAAGAAATATGACCGCGTAAACTTGTCTTCTCGTTTCGATCCGTCAGGGCCGGACTTGGCCCATTCAAATTGTTAAATGATTTTTCTTAGTTGCGCATAAACTACTGCAGCGTAATTGCTCCGATGCTAAAAATACGTAGGCCAAGTCTTTCCTGTATCACGAAGTCCATCGCAACTTCCACAGCGCGGACCCACCTACATCGCCTGTAGGTCGTAAAACCCAGAAAAAACAAACCCAGACGTTTTACCTGCGGCTACAATACAACCACTTAGCTCGTTGGTCTGTCGTAAAAGGGTAGCCTTTTTTCGCTCCTCTGTTTTTACCTCTTTGGCCGTTTTTTACCGTCGTTTACTCGTTTACGATATAATTATTTACGAGGGCCGTTGAGATATTATGTCTGACATCGAATAAAACACACCTGGATAATACGTTCTATCACTACGTGCCAAAACTGGAGAATAGGGAGGGGAAAATTTGGAAATAGCTGTGTCCGAAACACAATAAATGTCTTTTAATGAAACATACTGCGAGTATAGTTCTTCCAAACTTTCGCAGGTTCAACGGTTAATGTTTATATTATTGGACCTAAGTACCCGCGATAAAAATAAACAAGTAGAGAAAAAGCGAGGAGCATTGCAAAATGTCAAGGAAACGTCGCCTCTGCTGAGATTTTATTTTCATGTGCCCTGCGCGAACACGTGGCGTTTATATTTTAATGTAATGTTTTTTTTTTTTTTTCGTTCGGGGTGTTTTTTTTTTGGGAAGGTGGTGGCGGAGCGGGACGGTTTCAAGATGCCGTCGAGAGCCTCCGAAAGAGTTAAACGCATGCACCGGAAATCGCGGTCGGCCCCAAAAAAAGAGAGAAGATTTCGCGTGATGTATGTATTCATAATATTTATATAACGACATCAACCTTTTTCTTTATTACAATTAAAATTATTATTTATTTTTTCTTTCTCAAAATTTCAAATCATTATTTCTAATACTCCATTCTCTTATACCCGATAGAAGTTCCTTTCTACAAACTTGAACATAATCTCCAATTTCACATGGAATTCTTCGTATACTTTCGTACACTTCGTGTATACTTTACCACTGACGTGGTAAAGTGACGCTTCGCACACTCTAGATCGGTGTGTAATGAGGTATTTTACAGACGGGAGTAGAAAAAATTCTTTTTGCGGGTACAATACGGTTAACGTTAAATAGAAGTTAGACTTATCTTTTTAAACATTTAATTATGACTAAGAAAGTTTTGTTATCATAATTTATTTTGCTTAAAAACTAAAAAATAAGTTTGGGCGACAAAATTTTCCAAACAATCGGTTAAGGAAGTTTCCAAGTCTTTGCGATATAATTGAAAATGCTCATAATAGTCATAATGAAAAACTATATACCGGGTTTTCTAATAAAAACAAAGGAAGTAGGGAAAACAAAGTCTGCATCAATCAAAAATGCCCCCGT
Source organism: Cylas formicarius (assembly GCF_029955315.1). Classification (NCBI taxonomy): domain Eukaryota; kingdom Metazoa; phylum Arthropoda; class Insecta; order Coleoptera; family Brentidae; genus Cylas; species Cylas formicarius. Next base: position 23,573,152 of record NW_026844361.1, on the reverse strand, counting down.
ATCTGCTTTTGTGGCCACCTAAGTAAAATATGCATGAGAAAACTCCGGTTTTACTATTAAGCTTGCCGTTTCACCGGTTCAAAAAGCGTATTCCTTTATTTATATATATTTATTAGAGTTATATGTACGATTTATGAAAAAAATGTTATTATTGCCAAATTTGGATGCAAAATTGGAGCACCAACAACCGCTTTCGGCTAATACTATTAAAGTTATAGCTATAACGAGAATTTTCGAAGAATTCTTGAATTTTATGGGTCAATTTGGCCAACAAGTAAGAAAACCAACAAATTTCTATATAACGAAATTCTTGTGCTTCGAGGACTCGTGTACCACAGGTTTTCGAAGACCATCGCCGCTGGGTTGGGCCCAGACGCTCCGAATATTAGCCCGATTATAATAAGTCGATTTATCACTCCGTAAAGTTCCACAGAAATACGTAAAAAAAGCGACGCTTAAAATTTCTTTAAACAAGATTAATCACGTCGGATTTTGACAGGCCCCGAAATGTGGCTCGAACCCGTCTGGGCCGGGCAACTGACGTTCCTTCGTTTCCTTCGGAGATGGTATTAGTATTTTAGGGGTCACGATCCTTCTATATCTGGTGATACGGTCGCTATTTATAAATTGGGAGACGTTGGTCGCGTATTTCCGCGGAGAATTTTATAAAGGTATATCCTCCTATAGACGTCACGAAAAATTTTATCGTACCCTAGGCTAAGCTCCAAGTGTCCTGGTACGTCCTGTAAAGCGTCCAACTGAAATTTCTACCGATATATCAAAATTCGTTCAATTCAATTGTTCATGTCATATATACATATACAGGGAGTCTGCAACCTCCACCGATCTACTGAGAAAAAAACACGCAGATTTTAAAATTTAGTACTATGGTACGATGGCAAATATAATTAATATAATTATAAAAACATATAAAATTATATTATTGGATCCACAAAAGTTTGGGAGGAAATAAAAAAAAATGCTATGGTTCCGATAAAATACGATTATACCTAAACAACTTTGTTTACAGTCATGAATATTCAGAATTAAATGAATACAATAGTATGTATCGGGTGTCAACAAGATTATTGGCCGACGCGTCACTTCTTTACTTCAAGAAATGTTTTTCAGATTTGTTCTATTCAATTGTTCATGTCACTTCGAGTTTGATTGACTTAACATATACAGGGAGTCTGAAACCTCCACCGATCTACTGAGAAAAAACACGCAGATTTTAAAATTTAGTACTATGGTACGATGGCAAATATAATTAATATAATTATAAAAACATATACAATTATATTATTGAATCCACAAAAGTTTGGGAGGAAATAAAAAAAAATGCTATGGTTCCGATAAAATACGATTATACCTAGGTAACTTTGTTTAAAGTCATGAATATTCAGAATTAAATGAATACAATAGTATGTATCGGGTGTCAACAAGATTATTGGCCAATGCGTCACTTCTTCATCTCAAGAAATGTTTTTCAGATTTGTTTAATTAATATACACAGTATAAAAATAACCTAAAATTTCAATATTTTAAAAATAATGTATTTTATTTAAAATGGTAAAAAATTCAATTAAAAATCTATAATTTTTTTTTATTTTAAATAAACTTTGTTTTTATTTGCTTTAAAAAGAAAATAAAACTATCCACATTACATAAAATTAATTTTTAAAAAAAGTAATAAAAAATGCACGATATTTTAAAATGGCCTACTTTTTTATTAATTGGTATTGTTAAAATTCTTTTTGCGGGTATAACATGGTTAACGTTGAATTGAAGTTTCTTAGACTTACCTTTTTAGGCATTTAATTTTGACTAATAAAGGCTATTTAGTTTTGTTATACCTTATTTTGCTTAAAAACTAAAAAATAGTAAGTTTGGGCGACAAAATTTTCCAACCAATCCGTTAATGAAGTTTCCAAGTCTTTGAAATATAATTTAATATTTTAATGCGATCACCGAAAGTTTTGAGGTTGCTTTTTAAAGTGAAATAATAGTCATAATGAAAAACTGTGTACAGGGGGTTTCTAGCAAAAACAATGTAGGAAAAACGACGTCTCATGGGTGAGAACCCCCAACAAATATGGGAAAGTGTGGTCAACCCCCGAGAAAATCTGCACAGACTGACCAAAAAAATAAGAAATTCGGCGTAGTTCGAGAATCTTGCCGCGAGACGGCGCGGCAATCTCGCCTCGGCCTCGCAACGCGAACAAGCCCATTAAAATTAACCGAGAAAAAAGAAACGAGGATGAAAAAACGCGGGAACACACATGTTCCCCAAAAAAATCATATTTCATCATCATACTTCTGCTTCTCCGGTTTTTGTCGAGACCCGTTTTAAAGAACTTAATGCCCGCACAATACGATTTCCGGCGTGTAGTCGTTCCTCGGAGTCGCAGACGCCGAATAAATGATTTTTAAAACCCCCCCGGCTTTCCTGAAACCGTTTACCGCGATTTTTCACACGTCGCGGTCCCCGAGTTCCGGGCATTTGCCAGGCAATTAATAACACGTTTTTGGGTTTTGTTCCGTTAACGATTGTAATTTGAATTGCCGCTTCAAAATAGCTGAAGAGTTGCTTCGTCGCGAGTCTTCGCCATTTACTCATTTAACGATTCTGAAATACGTTTCACATTTATGTAGTTGAAACTCTTCAATGCATTTTTTTTTATTATTTTCAGGAATTAATTTATCGGATCTTATCTCAAGGCATTAAGATCAACGGCATCCTCATTAATAACATACGTTTCGCCGACGATACGGTCGTGCTCGCCGGCAGCCTACCACATCTCCAGAACATGATGGATCTCATCGTGGAACACAGCACACAGTATGGTCTACATATGAACGTTGCCAAGACCAAGGTGGTTGTGTTCTCCAAGACACCAAAACAGGCGGTCCTCCGGATTAACAACCAGGTCGTGGAACAAGTGTCGTCCGTTAAATATCTTGGAGCCCTTGTCAACGAGACCAGTGACTCCAAAATGGAAATCAGATCAAGGATAGAACAGGCCAGAAGGACTTTCATCTCAATGAGGACCCTCTTCAGCAGTCGAGATTTGAACCTACAGCTCCGCATGCGCATACTGCGTTGCCGCATCTTCCCAGCGCTACTCTATGGCGCCGAGAGCTGGACATTCAGCCAATCAATGGAGAGTCGCATTGACGCCTTCGAAATGTATTTGTATCGCCGTATGCTGCGCATACCCTGGGTAGACAGGATAACCAACGAGGAAGTACTGAGGAGAATGGGTAAAGGTAGAGAACTGCTGGCAACCATCAAAGAACGGAAGCTTCAATACATCGGACACGTTATGAGGGGAGAACGTTACGACATCCTCCGACTCATCATCGAAGAAAAAATCGACGGTAAACGATCTGTGGGTAGACGACAGAACTCGTGGCTAAAGGATCTGCGTCGATGGTTTGGACGGACATCTATAGAGATTTTCCGAGGTGCAGTTTCACGCACCATTATAGCCAGTTAGATCGCCAACCTCCGAAGGGAGACGGCGTCCTAAGAAGAAGAAGAATCTTATCTCACTACTTTTGCTCGTCCTTGGCCCCCTGTTGATTCACTGTTCAAGGACTCTCACAGACCATAACAAAATTAGCAGGTGGTTGAGTGATTAGTGAATTATTTGAAGTAAGTGACTTGAGATTGCACTCATTTTTATTAAACTGAACATTATAATTGTTACAAATATTCAGTTTTACTGGTTGATTTTATCCCTGTTATCATTGATTTTAATATCGACTATTATATTTAAATGACGTTTGTATGACAAGTTGTGGTTATTGTAACATTTACGGATAGTCTCTTTCTAAAATGAAATATAAATATAATCTTAAACAAAACATTTCTCGGTATAGTGAAAATCCTTCCTGTATTTTTTGGATTGTTGCTTTTGTGTCACACGAGGAAGGGGTTTTAGTCAACTGTCTACTGTGATAACTTGCATTGTCCATTACAATTACGCTATTAGGAGGAATGTTTGCAACTAGTTTGTTTTTAAACCAACTTTCAAATAAATCAGCGGTGGTGTCTTCGTGGTAATCCAGAGAAGAATCTTTAATATTTTTAGCAGACAGAGAAAATCCATTTGGAATTCAACCATCTTTAGAGCCAGCACGCAAAATAGTTATTCTTGTACCTCTTTTTGATGACGCGTTTGTTTTACACTTATCAGTTGAGTCAACCCTTTTCGTGGATATGATAAGTGTCGAACCAGGTTTCATCCAAGTAAATATTGGCCTTTGTTATTCTCTGTAAATCCCAATTTTTTCTAGATATTCCATTCCATAAAAAACAGTTTAAACCATATCATCCTACAGTTAAGTGACCTCAAATATCTGCTTTTTATTCCAACAGTGTCAAAGCATGGATGTTGCGTATAATTTCATTTCAAATCCTTTTTTAAGATCCAATATGCATAGGGTTAAGGCAAATTCGGCATTGAAAATCGTCCGTCTGCCAAATTCGTAGTTTTGGTTAGTTAGTTAGCCAAGGACGGCGGCAACGGCGAACTTCGGCCGGGGGTCCGCCCCCTCACGTAGTCCCTAATAATTCGTAAATATACGGTGGGGCTGCGGGAATTACAGAAAATCGAATTTTTAAATTACGGCAGGGCCCAAAATGACACCGGGGACGCAAAGTATAGGGTCGATGAAAAAGTCGAGAAAAAAGTATACGCGCCTATACGAGATCTGAAAGTGTAACACAAAAAATATTGCGGGAAAGTTCCGAAAAGTTCGCGAGAAACGATTTTTCCCGTACACGTATAAGGTGAGCAGGTGTATACGGTAAGGTGAGGAGTTTTGTACATTAGGCTATATGCAAATATTATCCAAAAAAGCTACATGTACTACTGACGTCAACTTCTTTATTCAGTGTAATTCGAATTTCAATGTCCTCCATCAAATCTGAAATAATCTGCAAATTCCCCCAACATAACTTCTTCTGAGCGCCGAAGGGAGGGTACGTATTGCTTTGTGGAAGATCTAATTCCCTATGGGGGAAAAATGAAAACCTGTATCATATCATGTCACTAGGTTGTTCGATAATTTCGATAGACTCTCGAGTTTGTTCCTCTTGTCTAATAAAAACTGCCGACGATCTGACCTATCCCCGGCGTTCTCTTAGTCTGGTTGATATTTTTCGACCTTTTTTTGATGTCACAGCTGCAAGATATGACGTAAACACCTGCTGTCTCGAGAGGAAACTGATCTCTTACTACTGCTTGGTTAGGTCGGTTTGTTGTTTTCATGAAGTGTATTTTTTAATCGAACTTATGATATTTTGATCATGGAAATTGTTCGAGGAAGGAAGATTTGAGGCAGTGACATTGCTCTGACGAAATGACCCAAGTCTGGTTTAGGATTCATAATTATGTCTGAAGGGGAGAAGTGTTGCTATTTTCTAATTCGATAGTGAAATTGACGTTTGAGTTTATGGAGTTTGGGTAATTCAGAAAGAAAATTAAGGATAGTTAAGGATGTTAAATATTCACGCCTTTGATATGTTGCTGGCTGAAGAAAAGAGGCAATTTAATTTAATTTAATTAATTTTACCCTTACTCAATAACCAATGTGGCGTCAGTGTGTTTTTTTATCTAAATATAAAATTGGAAACTGGCGTTTCTTTTTTCTTTACGCGCCGCTGGTTCATGTAACCGTTCGGGTTTTCTATTTCGTGCTGGAAATCGACGGAATAGGCACCTACGGACATGATTAAACAAACAATCCGTCACCGTAACTTTGGGTTTTCGTATATTAGAGGCGCAACAGCCGCGTATACGAAAATAAACAGTAAGTGACTTTATGGAAATCGGCCGGGCGCGTCGACAACGTTTTCGTTCGCCTGTCGAATACGTTGATGAAGTCGACGAGACGACGAGTTTACGCTCTTTAATTGTTTGTTTACGCACGAAACGAGCGTTCGTTAGATTTTTTTTGCCCCGCGCGGTTAATTAATTGGAAAAATAAACGAGACGCGGCGGACATAAAGCCGGTGTCTCTGCGACGCGCGTGCGCGGATCGTCGATTTATCGTTTCCAAAGTTTGTCCGTTGCCTATCATCGAATTAGTTCGAGAAAATCAATTTTCTTATTTTAAGTTGAATGAATAGAAAATTCTAGACATATTTTGTGTTTAATGTCCTATACCTAAGTCTAACCGTTTCGACATTTTTAATTTTTTATGACGTTTGCTGCCAACTTCTTCATTCGGAAGCATTTATCGTCTCACTTCAGTAAGTGTTGTTGTAGACGAAGGACTCGAATAACTGATTTCATAAGAAAATTTCGATACATATTAACACAGGGTGCGCGAAAAATAAGATTAAATATGAAATTAAAAAAACTGCCAAAAAATTTTTATTTAGCATTAAAAATGAAGGCAATTTTATATATAATTGTATATCACGAATAATATGCTGTTATCATATAAGTTCAATTAGTGTAAGGTGGCTATGACTGCGTTTGAACAAAACAAGTGCCGCCACTATGATGCTGCCGATGCATTTCTAACAGATTCAGTCTCATTTAAATTTCGGAAATAGTCGGGGCTCCTTGTAGGGCAGGTGTAACTATTCCCATTCTCCACAAATCATTCTCTATATTGTGCATTTAAATAGGTGCTAATTTATTGACTTTTGTGATAAGGAGCGCCATCCCGCGGCCAAATTAAATTTCTTCTGGCGCACCATACTTTGACAGAAGTTCTACCTGATCTAGTAACTTCCATATGTTCGTTATTTATTTTATTAATTTCAGCTGAGGTTGTAAATATGGACTCATCTGTCCAAACAATATTAGCAAATATATTTTCTGAAAAGTATCTCTCCATAAGGTTGTTGCGAAGACGCATTTCTTTCTTCAGGTGGCTCTGCATCATTCAAAATATGACGACGTCTATTTTTTTCTTTCCTCAGCGTTCCGTGTATTCTAAAGTGTTGGTAAATCTTGTCGAAAATCTGTAGTAAGCATGATGCGCAAGCAATCGAATAAATTAAATTTATAAACGATAAATAAGTAAATCAAGAATGTGTCATTAAATATTAGGACCGTAATCAACAACCAAACAAGCGTTTTAGCACTTGTTTTGTTTAAACGCCGTCATAGCCAACTCACACTAGCTGAGGAAAGGAAATATTTCAAAAAGTAAAAATATTGGGCGTATACAACTTATACAAAATGGCCTTCATTTTGGCAAATTGGTATATATTTTACGTCTTGCAAACTTCACGAAAAATTAAACGCCCTGTATATACCAAATTAAAATAAATTATGAGTTCATCTAATAAGCGGAGAGGTTATTTTTATGCGAAAAGTAGTGTTTGCTTCTATTGCATGCTTTGAATGTAAGTGGCAAGTGTGGGGTTGCTTGCGAAATAATTATGCTTGGAAGGTAAACGTAAAGTGTAAGTGTATTTCGTGATAGAATTCTTAATATTTCTTATTCTGATGTAAGGCGTAATTCTAAGTTCAATGAGTCGAGTTGATATGTAAACCAGAGAGTTGATAACCGATGGTGATGTGACAATGTATTAGGGTATCGGTCTATGTGAGTAGGTTCTCTGTAAATACAATGACCCAATGTTAGGTCTGATTTTCTAGTGATGGGAGATTATTATTAGTGTCTAATTCAATAGATTAAATGGCTAAGGAAATCTTGGTGGGATTCTTGACCATGAGGCCAAATAACAAAAGTATTGAATAATTTTGGTTTTAGATCGAAGGTGTCTAGGGCTATCTTTTCAAAGGCTTCCATAAATATATTCGCGATGATTGGTAATAAGCGACATCCCATAGGTGTTCCCGAAATCTGACAGTTATATGTTCAAGAAAAGCTTTTTTGCAATTAAGATGAGAAGATTGGATTCCAGATTCTAGGATTTTAATGTATCTGAAATAATGTTGAAAGTTTCAGGAATAGCGACTTTACTAAAGAGGGACTCTACATCGAAACTGTCCAGAATATCCTTCGGATGTAATGTAATGGGTTTTAATTGTTCGATGAAATGAAAGGAATTACGTAAAAAACTATCAGTTTTCCCTGTAAAGGGTTGTAATATAGCCAACAACCAACGGATCAACAATCTTCTGGATTCCTAAGTAGTACTAGAGTTACATCTTAATGCTGCGGTTGGTAGTCAAGAGAATAACGACAAAGTTCTAAAAAGTCGGAGTTTAAATATAGTGTGCGCACCAGGTGGTTGCTGGGGTGTGACAGCCCTCTTTGGGTGTCCTTGTTGCCTGTGATAGGTTGTACCGAAGGCCTCTTTGTTGCCCTGGATAAGGCAACACTGAATTTTCGGGACAAGAGAAAATTCAAGAAAGCAGGGAATCAAAGACGCTTTCAGTAGTCCATCAAGTGGAAGGAAGTTTCTTTGAAAAATTAACATATAGTTTAACCTGCTATATTGAAATATCCACAATTACCTTAATTATATAAAAAAGTAGGTCTTGTAAGTTGAACTGTTTTCGTGTTGAGACTGATCAAAGTTTGAAAAATCCATCAGCATTTTTTTTAAAGGCAGACAAATTTTCTTTTTGCTGTTTGCGATTTGAACCAGGATTAATTCTAATATTTTTTAATCTGACCTTCGTTTTTTCATATAACAAAAAAAATCTTAGAATGTGGGATATTTTTGAAAATGTTTAGAATTGTTTAAGGATGCCAAAAAATGAAGAATATACGTGATATTCCATTTCAAATTACATAGTTGACTTTATATTAATTCAATTGTTTTTATGCCACAAATGTTCACACCCGGTGTAACTATTAGTAATATTATTTTATTATTTGCCGAGGTATCAAGAGTTAAAAAAAATTGTGAGAGAGATCAATAAATCATAAAACCGGACTTGTCGCAAAATATTACCATAATTTCATCTGAAGAAACAAATAATAAATAAAATAAATATTGCCTAGATAGTGGTTAAAGCTAAAAAATTGTCCAAATCCAGTAAAATATTTAGCATAGATTTTATGTATATAAATAAATAATGTACACTTTCATTTTCAGTGTTTGTTTTTTTTCCTGTTTTATTTTGTTGTACTTTACTCTTCGTTCATTTTTTGTTCCTTTTGCTCGAAATACTAAAATTCATTTTTAACTTTCAATAAATAAAAATGTGTAAAATGTGTAAAAAAATGGCAAAAATTAAAAAAAAACAAATTTTTATTTTATATATTTAATATATATTTTTATATATTTAATCACTGAAATTCATTGAAGAGAAAAAAAATAAATACTGTACAGGTTTTAAACTTTTCCATTTTTGGGGTAACTAAACTTTTGATCACAGTAGGATGGTACTGGACTGACTCTTTATTGCTAGCTGTGTGTAAAGAAGAGAATGTTCCACTGTTTATATTGTACGTTTTTATATGTATGTTTATATTTTGTTTTACATATTACTGTATATGTACACACACTATATCATAGTGTCTAGGTATATTATAACAATAGCTCAGCAGATCGATACTTGCGAAAATTTTAATAGCGTTTTTTTTTTTTAATCTGATAACGTAGTTAAATACTCGAATTTAATAATTTCCTCACTTCCGATAAAACTTTTAGAAATCAGAGTTCAGAAATTAGAGAGTAATATACCGCGTCCATTGACTCTTTTCATTCCCATAAAATTGATAATTAACTTCTGCTACGGTTATGTTTTAATTCTTATTATTTATAATAATATATTTTCAATTAGAAGTGATTTAATGAGATGCGTTATTTCTAATATTAATTAATGCCTGCTAAAAGCACCTTTTAAATTCGTGGCTGAGTATTTGGCGCGGCTCCAAAAAGCTGAACAAAAAAAGATAAATAACGCGGAAGACAAGGGGATGCCTTCCCGCATCTAGAAGGGTGTGTCACTGTACCGAAACAACTGCCGGAAAGGGTACAACTAATAACTAAAAAAATGCGCCAGGTACGGGCGTGAAAATTTTTATTTAAAAAAAATTAAACGCAATTACAAAAAGGGATAAGAATGTGTATAGACGAAGAGGCAGACCTGAGCTCCTCAAATTGAATAAAAAAAATCAATATTGTAAGCAATAGCAATACAATACAACAGTTTAATTTATTTATTCAGTTTAGTTTAGAAGTCATAACTATCAATTTATTACCATAGAGATATTTATTGACGTACGGTCCTGGACATGCATCGGCTAAAAATAAATTTTCTCTAGAAGACGTGCTTTTTTTTTTCGGGTTCTCTTTGTAAAAGGGTTGAATCGACTTATTTTAGTGTCCCCCCTACTTATCTCTCTAGGAATCGTGAGATGTTTTTTTGTGTTGCTTCCGACGGGTTGGGACGGGAATTTTAAGCTCGAGAAATCCGCGTTCAGGAAATATCAACGGTGGAAAAAAAGAGTTTCCCACGCCCGCGCGACGGGTCTCGTGTTTTTATTTGGTGTTTTACGGCATTTTGAAAACGTCGGGGGGGCTCGTTTTACACGCACCAGGAATTCGGATACGGGAAAACAAACACCGCGATCGAGAGTAATGGCTTTTAAAAACAAAAAGCAAATGTTTCGCTATTTCATCAGCCATTACTTCATATGCATAGGTTTGTATATAAAGTAAAATTAGACAAAACCGGCTTACTTAAAGGAGACCTTCCAAGTTCTTTCACATTTAACTTATATAGTACCCGTCATATAAAAAATTAGGTATATGTACTCACACTAAATTAATAAAATCAAAATAAATTACAAAATCAAATTTTCTTTAACAATATGTTTTTTCTTCAACTTCACCGTCGATGGAGGGTTTGGGTCACAATTATTGGGAGGGGGGGGGCAGGCGACTTCCCCGGGGCTCCCAAAATTGACCATTTCTTTTTTTTCGTTATTATAATTATTTTTTTGTTAAAAGCAATTTAATTAATAATTATAATTATTATGTATAACATTATAAATAAAGCTTCGTCAAAAATAAATCCGTCTTGCCCCACCCACCCCTATTCATTTTTTTTTCAAGCTCCTTTTTTTCGTTTTTTATTTTGTTTTTTATATTTCTTACGAGAGGAAGTTTATTGCAGTTTTAAAGAGTTGAATATGATTATATAAGATCTTCTCGCAAACACTCTTCTTTTAGGGAGTTGTTATAATCCTTTTATTCTTTTTTTAACAATTATTATTATTATTATTAATATTATTACTTTCATAAGCTCCGGATGATACGTTTCAATATTTGAAAATGTTTACCCGGTTCCCGAAAATATTTTTGGTTAAATAAAGATAAATCTATTTTTTGGTCGTTTCGGTCAATATTTTGAAACTTTTATCGAAGAGGTTTCCAAAAATTATCGAATTGGTCGTGCGTTTGGGTATACCGACCCAAACAATAAATATTTTCGGTTTACGAGTCTGATAACGAATTGGCTACGTGTTTATTTTATTTTTTTCATAACACTATACAGGGTGATCCATAAATAAAGAGCAATCTGGAGATAATAGACATCAAAATAATATAATTGAACTCAACACGCCTCATACAAATGTCGCTGCTTTTTCTTTTTTTATCTTAAGTTTAAGTAACGAATCTCGTTCGTAAAAAGAATTTTATCAAGGCCGTTTTTGATAAACCGAACTTGCTGTCGTGTCGCCTGTCAGAGCTGAAACTGGGATTTTATTAAAAACCCCTTATTTATTTTTTTTTTATTAATGCAAATTGAATTATTCGGAAAAATTATACTTCTATCAATGTTTCGATATCAAATTCACGGCTGTTGGTGTGTTGAGTATATTTATTTTTTTCACAGATCTCGTAAATTACTTTGGGGGGACAAACAATATGTACCACTTCTGCGATTATAATCTTTATCTGTTATTGCCACCGATGTTGAATTGCAAACTTTCTAAAATTAAATTCCTGAATAAACATTATTATTATTGTTACAATAGTCGACCTACACCGAGTTGTCACGAGAGAGGTTATTTTTTGCAGCGTTTTGCTATACCTACGTGTCCCCATTACACATGCTGATATTTGCTAAAAATAGGTTTTGGATTTAGTGTCTACTGTCAAAATTCGTTTCTTAATTGTTTACAATTAAATTCTTCCGGTAGTTTTCGATGAATTGTAGTTCCAAACTCAGTGACATGTTAAAAGTAAAAAAGTGAGACATATTGTTAATACACTGTGGTTGCAGCCTTAAATAAATATTCTCGCTCTTCCAGTGTTGTCAGTTTTACTTTAAAATCATAACTACTAGTGTTCTGCGAAAATTCTAAATTAATTTGTGTAAACAAATAAGCTATACCCAAGCCAAGCGGTTAGATATTCTGTGTTATAATATACCTCACAGCTTACTACGACCGCAGCTAGAATGTTATAACAGTATCTATTTATTTAGATACTTCTAATAGGCCATCGACATTGGAAAGTTCATAAAATTGCCGTTGATGTGATGCAAATGGCTATATTTGGGCAAGGGATGACTGGGGTGAGGACTGTTGCTTAAAAATGTATGGTTGCTATGGTAACCACGTAAGATGTGACAAAATAATTCCCAGGAGGGACAATGAATCATTGAATTCTCATAATTATATTGTAACAAGTAATATAAAAAAACTTGACACACTTTTTTTGTAGAAGTAATATCCAAAAACACCTTTTCATTTTGAAAAAGTGACACATTAAAAGAAGACGTATTACTATTGTTAAAAAAAACTGTTTTTTATTTTATGGGTAATATTTATCGAAACATACAGACTTTTTGTCAAAGTATGGTTTTGAATATATTATAGTATATTATGAAAACAGCATTTGAGTCACGAGTATATTTGGCACGAGCGGAGCGAGTGGTTTATAAACGAGTGGCTTGAAAAGTTTACCAAACCTGTTGTATACTATGCTTTTTCTACGACCGTTAGTTTCTTGCTTCGTCTTCGCAAAACAAAGCGAATACATTCACTGGCATGACCGCGAGAATTGACAAAAATTGGTTATGTATCTATGCGAAATCCCTTTATAAATATGGCAAAATAAGTGGAGGCTTGTGGAGGGCAAAGGAAGAAAGGAGTTGAGAAAGGGGGTTGTCTTTTGACGTACGCGCGTGTGTCTCGAGGCAACTCCGCTTCGGGGCAGTTCTTGGTCGTTAAACACCGCGCCACGTACAAAAAAAAATACTGACGTTTCGACGATAGCCCGATAAGGTGCTCGTATAGACTCGGCGATGACTCGTCAGTTTCTCTCGATCGACGTACTAATTATTCCTCGAGATCAGATAAGCGCGGGACCTCATTTGGACCGGGGGGCGCGGGAGCGGGGACTATAATGCCCCCGATGACTGACGGTCAATCTATACTCGCCTTATTAATCGTCGCAAAAGGTTCGTTCCCGATTTGGCCCAAAACACAAACCGAAGTCCCCCCTACAGCTGCGCTCGATCTCGTTTTTAGTGCGGCAAAAGAAAAAGGGTATTTTTTGAAACGCGAGGGGCCGCTTTTTCGGGAAGCGTCTCCGAAAGGGTTGACGACACAGCCTGGAGGGGGCGTTTGAAAAGGAAACAAAGGGCGCGCGGGAGGTTAATTGGGATATATTATTCCCTGGTTGAGCCGGATTCGAGTTCTGTTTCTCTCTTCCTCTGTCGTTCATCAAATTGCGTTCTAACGGAAACCTGGCGGTTTTCGGACCATGTGCCTATGTACCAACGAAACTGAATAATTAAACTAAAATCTCGTTTTACCCCTAAGGACGAACCGACAAAGTGAAAAGTTAGTTAGAGAAAGTCAAGTTTCCCGACGTATATCTCCTTAACTCATTTATTCGAATTCGAATTATTTTATCTTGGTCTTAAATGGTGTAACGTATGCAAGGCAACAAGCACAGGGACATGTATTCTTGCGCAACCAAAGATAGTGATGGTGTCCCTTTGCCACAGAGTTAATTTTTTCAATATCCAGCAATCAAAAATCTGGATTAAAGAGAATTTATTAAAGTACTACTTATTTAGTAGTGCGTTCTACGCCTCTGGGGTATACCTTAGCAGTGATTTTGCAATTCTTTAAGTGTTAGTCAAATGAGGATTAGAATTAGCCAACCTATTTAAGGTAAAAATAAATAAAACATGACTAAAACAAACTTAGCTTGGGATCATCTTGCCAGCGGTAATTGGAAACTCTTTGGGACTTCAGCGCTTTGACTTGCTTGGTACTGGATTATTGATTTTTGCTTTTGCGTCCCATCGTTTTGCCTGCCAAGCAGGTTAGAATATATTGTTACGTAAGTTCAGAGGAGGAAACAAAAAAAGAAATATAGAGCAATGATCAAACTGAAATACGACTTAAATTTTTGTGATCCTGCAATATTAGCAGTAAACAACAACCAAAAAATTTGAAATGTTAAGTGAAATTATTTCGAATTTGCGTTTAAAATAAAAGCCACGCGTTTGGATTGCGGAGAAAGAGGCCGGTTTTATTTCTGGCAGGTATTTACTCGATTTTACGTTCAATTGACCTCCGAGTTAATGACCGTCACATTTGGGGGAAATGTTTCGCAGAAACGTACATATTTTCCCGTCTGATTCGGTACAGCTCAATCCCGATTATCGACGGAGTGCAACAAGTAGATAATATCTTGTTCTTCTTGACAACAGTCGTCTACTGTCTGATAATTTTCAGCCACGATGTTTGTTGTCGTTCCTGACCTCTTCAACTCTAAACAACAATTCCCTAAGACCCTAAACCTTGTCGGAGCTTTTGAAATGACTGCGCATGCGTATATTGAATCTCTCTTCTCATATTTGTGTGATGTTCACTTTAAAAGTGCCTATTATTAGTATATATCTTTTAAGTAAACCGGATGATAAACTCTATAAATCTTTTTTTTCAGAGAAACTTCCACAGGCTGCTGTAATACTATTTACAAAACTTCTAGATTCCCCCTGCTTGGGTTGCTGATGAAACGAAGTTGCTAACGTTTCGTCGATCATCCTGTTGGCTTCTTCAGAGTTTAACTGAAACAGTTTTATAATCCATCAACAAAAGGCAAAAGAATAACTATTTTTTTGAATGATGGTTGGATTCCAAATGGATTTTCTCTGTCTGCGAAAAATATTAAAGATTCTTCTCTGGATTACCATGAAGAAACCACCGCTGATTTATTTGGAAGTTGGCTTAATAACAAACGAGTTCCAAACATTCCTGGACAATGCAAGTATCACAGTAGACAGTTGATTAAAATCCCTTCCTCATGTGACACAAAAGCAACAATCATTTATTTTCACGAAGATTATACTTGCTGCGCTAAAACTCGTCAGTGCAATGTCGCAAATCGTTTAAGGAAAAAAAACCGACGAACCAGATCATAGTGTCTAATTTTTCTTACGAAACGTGGGTCGCCGCGATTTACGTCGATCGAGCGCGCGCGCGCACCCTGCCGGTATTTAAATAAATTCGTCTGCGCCGTCGAGCGCGTGTAAGTCTCGGGCCATTAGGGCAATTAAAAAGTTGGAAATGGGACCCGAATAAAACTTTATCAGCGAGCCGGAATGTAAATTTAACGCGAGCCGAAGCGTAAATTGTTCGCAGAAATCGAAACGATTGCGCAAACCTCAACCGTTTTATTTCTGCCAATTTGATATTTAAGAACGATATTGGGACCACCTACGATATCGGGTCGCTCACGCGCTCTCTCTCGCTCACTCGGTCCTACGTCTTTCGCGTTCGAAAATAGATTTGTCGGACATCTACCCGTTTCGACCGAACTCGACGTCCCGACGACGTCGGATCGACGTTCAATCTACGTTTCGCACCTCTACGCTGTTCATTTTGACGTCACAAATAAAACGCGGATTTAACGTTTCTACAACGTTGGTTTATAGACTTGTGACCTAACTGTATCGTACAGAGACGTTTTCTAGTCTATTTCAGCAAGATCCTGCTCATTTCCGCCATTTATCATGACAAACATTGAAACAAACCAGCAGATATCAGCCTAAAATATCACTTTCTGCTTCGAACAGTATCTTTTTCTAGTCAATTTCGGTCCGATTCTAGCCAAACTCGGGTTTATAACCACTCGTCATCGAAATACCATCAGACCGGCGGATATCATTTAATGGTTTAAACTAGACTTTTCTCCATCACAGATCGTCGCATATAGATTACCGGGAGGCCAGTCACCATGGACATGAATTTGGAGATAAAGGCGGACGAAGTCCTATTCGTGCCAATGGTCAGCACTGCAGCCAAGTGAAACATTACAAGACATCGTAACCAGAAAGACTTGAAATGTGGTCAACCAATAAGGCAGAAAAGACTGTTACAAAGACAGCTTAAAAACTCGGAAGGAGCCAGAGCTGGAAAAGATTAACGCACTAGAACACCTTGCAAGGCGAAAAGATTCGTAATAAAACAATTTCGATCTCCATCGACACCCGAGGCCTTTAACGCTTAAAATAACGCTGTCGTGGTTAACCCTGCACGGAGACCACCAAGGTTATGAAAGCGCCAACGAAATACCCCACGAAGGTTCGTCAGAACCCATTGCAAAATCAGTCATCAAAAAGTTCATGAAAAACTGATAGAATTGTTCAATAATAATGATTTAATTCTAAATAAAAATGAAACCAAAAATATTGAAGAAATATGAAATAACAATATAATTTTTGATGAAGATAAATAGGACTCAGAATAGTTATGGAGCAAACTGAGAGGCTTGAACATTGCAAACAAACATAGCAAAATTAATATTCCTGACCTTTTAAATAATCCGGACGAAATTAGTAAAAATTTCATTTAGAACTGAGGTATCGGATGTCTAGAGCTAAAATATAAAAAAAAGTTTAATAGATTGTTTGATTTTTCGACAGTAACAGAAAACGACGTTAAAAGAAACATATTCTAGATATTGATGCCCTGGGATGGGTATGGATAAATTGAACTTGGAAATGATACTTCTGTACCTTGATAGAATACTTCCAGTGATCACCAGTATAATCAATAGCTGCATTATCGAATCCGTATTTCCTACGACTTGGAAAATTCCTAAGATCCTTCCATTACCTAAATCAAAGAGTATAACAACAATGGACGAATTAAGACCATTAAGCATCGTACCCGTATACCAACAAATTAAAGACCATTTAGATATTAACCATTTATGTCCCTCCTCGCAGCCAGCACTATTAAATATAACAGATAACATTCTTCGGGTGAGTGATATGAGCAAAACGACTGCGCAAATATATTTTTCATTTTTTCCGGAAAATTTCCAGCAGGCTATGGACATTATAGACAAGAATATCAAGAGTTTTCAGACTCTTACATTATTTACCAATCTAAAGAGATAATTAGACCTTACTGCGGAATACGTGTTAAATATCGACATTTAATTTGCGCTGAACGCGCTCGAAATTTGCGGCCAAACTTTGATAGTGAATTGCGTTTCGAGCCCCATGTAAATAAGTGCATTCAGAAACCCTGTATGGGGTTGAAAAACATTTATCCCAGTCGCCACCAAAAACTAACCTCAAAATTAGATTCTGTAGATGTAATGTAGTAATAAGATACTGTACAGTTTTGTTTTTGTTTTTTTTTATGTATTCATGTTAATGAATTGATATATTCAGCACGTAAGTGGCTATGCAATTAGATTGTTTTCAAAATTGTTTTCCAGTTCCAGCGCTGTGCTTTTAAAATTAATAGATGTAAATACGATGTGCAAAAAATAAACATATATTATTATTTTTATTATTATTATTATTCCAAAATTAGAGGCACGGTAGGGAGCGCACGGCACTGGAGGACGCGTCTCGCCCCTTTTTTTCCACATATACACCGGAGGATTTACAAATAAAAATTGGAAATATAATAATCCACGGCGTTACAATAGAACCATAATCCCAATCAAAATTGATCTCTAGAATACGAGTAAATAGCGATCTCTGGGGCCGTCCGTTCACTACGGGGCGTCCCATTGTTTAGTATAATTGTTATTTTGTCTTAAGGAATCTCGCGCTCGTCGCGCTCAGACTGTGACCTTTGCCGTGGGTCGTTGCGATCGCGGCGATCACGTTCTGGTCGTCCCGCGGGGCCCAGACTTGGGAAAAAATGAGTGGAGTCATTGCGGGGCCCGATTTTGAAAAATCATCATTCAAATCTAAGGAAGAAAACCCGTTTAAAATATCTAAAATCATCTTTACAATACCGGCGCGCCGGTATTATTATTAATATATTGTGTGGACGTCTGATCCTCTCGGGGGCCTTGTAGATGGACGATTAAAAACGTGGATGATTACTACGCGTATATACGGGGGCGGGGGGGCTACAAAATATTACTTATTTACTATAACCGTGCCATAATAACGTTGAATGGACGTCGCACATTAGTTTTGTACAAAAAAAAGCGATGAATAAGCGATAAAGTACACAGAGAAAAATAATTGGTTCCTGAAAATAAAGCACATTTGTTCTAATTAAATAGTTATAATATTTTATAAAGAATGCAGCTTCATACTTTCCAGACCACTTTATATAATCTTTAACCATTCTTTAAAAACGGGAACTTTCCCAAATTACTGTATCAGTATCCTGAGTTGTATTCCTAAAGTGTTCGAAAGTTTAGTCTGCCACTATTTATCTGCTGGCCTCAACGGTTATTTCATCACAGACTTTTCACAGACTTTTCAAAGGCTTTTGATCGATTAAATCGTCAAATCTTAATAAAAAAAATTGCGAAACATTGGAATCCAATGAATGGTTAGCATCGTACCTTACTGAAAGAGTGCAGATTGTGCGCGTCCAGAGCTTCCAATTCGCCGAAATTAGAGTGCCTTCTGGTGTTCCACAAGGATCGCACCTGGGATCCCTGCTCTTCAATGTTTATGTGAATGATATTGCCTCATGTTTTCATCACGCACGTTTCCTATTATTTGCTGACGACTTAAAATTCCATATGAGAGTCCATAATGCTGATGACTGTATAAAACTCCAGTCCGATTTAGATCACCTATCGCTATGAAGCGATTTGAATGGAACGGAACTAAATTTTAATAAATGCCAAGAAATGAACTTCTACCGCAGCAGAAACATACATATAAAATGAAGGGGACAGCGTTGCTCGATATTAAGTTGACTTACACACACCATGTTTCATTTATTGTATCTAAATCACTTCCACACCTGGACTATTGTTCCTGTGTGTGGTCACCTTCGTATAACGTCCACATACAGGCCATCGAAAGAGTGCAGCATAGGTTCCTACAGTAATAGCATTTAAGGAGCACCAGGGACTTGACGCCGTTGATTACGCTGGATTGGAAAACTCTCTTCAGATTCGTCTCATGCATAGGGATCTCTCCATTTTTTATAATCTTCTGCATTCAAATTCCCATGGACCTGAGCTATTATGTAAGATTGGGTTTCGCGTTCCCCCCCCCCACCAGACCAGAATAAACCACGCCTTCCAGGTGGGCAGAGTTCTTTTCTTACTAGGCCAGCTGCACCAGCGAATCGCTTTTCTGACCAACTTGACAGCCGTCAAGAAGTAAGTGTAAGAAGTAAGTCAAGTAAGTGTCCTTACTCTCGTGTCGACTAACTATACCAATATCTAATATTTTGGAAAACCAACGTTTGTCATATTAGGATAAGGTCTTCATCTGTATATTTCATTATGTTTTAATTTTGTTTTACTTTTTTTAATTTTATGCATCATAAACGAAAACATTTGTTCAGAATAGGGAAGTATAATACTTACGCAATATAGCGCCACTCTGTATACATTTTCGGCAAGGATTGTTGTGTACGCTAGACGTACGGAGGTTTCCGGCTCGAAGGACCATCGGATGACGCGTGACGAGTCGACGCGACAACGGTACGCCACTGTCCGATCGGACCGCGTACCCGATCGCGCTCGCAAGACTCAAGAATCCAAAAAGGAATGCGTATTGGAAGATTTATCGTTTTTAATATTCGAAATCATTTTTTACATTTGGCTCTTTATAAACGAGTGCCGTTTGACTGACAGGCAAGAGAGTTGTGGCCGTCCAGGCCGTTTTCTCCTGTATCTATTGAATTTTCGGATTTGGTAATTTGTGCGCTGCGCGGAAGATTTATTATTCAAATGACGATGACGGGTCGGTTCTTGGGGCCTGCTCTATTCTACAAACGGACAAAAATGTGATGAAACCATGTTTTTTTTCTCAGTTTCTTATAGGAAAATTTTAATTAATTTTTTGTTGTTATTTTTGTTAGAGCCTTCTCCGCTCTTCTAACTTCCGACTTTAAAATGCACATTTATGCACTGCAAGCTTCCGCAAAGTGTCACTTTATGGCGCCAGCTTCTCTAATTTATTTTTGTTATTCTAGCCCAGATGGTATCACTTTTAACGTTCACATCACACGTCCTCGTTGCACGTATTCGTGAGTTTGGCAACAACGAACCAAAAACTAATTGGCATTTCAAAACTTGTGACTAAAGTGGCATTTATCAAACTAGTTGCATAAAATACTATTTCAAAATGAAATTGTTCATGAAAAAGTATAATATAGGAGCACACCAAGTTCAAATGTTTCTTCAGCAGGCTGATGACGAACATTAGAAAAAGAGTACTTACTTTTACTAGACAGCGGTTACAAACTAAGCAAGGAAAAAATCACTCATCTGTTAAATGTAGATTTGTAAATTGGATATTTATTATCATTATGTTAATCACAATTTATCATAAATGTACATTAAATTGCCAGCAGATTTAAAAAAAATAATTATTTTTATTAATTTATATGACTTATTTATATTACTTTTATATTCTAGTTTTATTATCGTTGGTGTGGTATTTTGAGTAATTAATTGTCAACAAAGTTTTCAAAAGTCAGCCATATCTCATTTATTATTATTATTATTAACTTAACCACCTAAGTCCAGATGACGCTAAGTTAGGAATAGTTTAAAACTAAATTAAATTAAAATTGAGTGCCCGAAATTGGGCAGTTTCGAGAATTTTCGAAAATATATACGGGGAGGTCGTCTACCAATTCCATCAGACCGGTCGGCCATTAGGCCTAAACTGGCAGTTAATTAAACAAATAACGGCGGGAACGCAATGATCTCGATTCCCGGGAACCCATGAATACGGTCCGACTTTTATCTCGCGGTCTTGACGACTTCTAAATTGCCCTTTAACCGTGTTTTATGCCGTGTACACGCATATGGACGGACACCGGGGGACACTTTATCGCTATAATAATGCACATCGCATTACTTAATTTAAATAAATGTGTAATAGAGGATTTGCGGATACGTTTCGTTAGGGACGAAGTTTTCCGCTTTCAAATGTGGCCGTGTGAGATCTAATAAACGAATTGATCTAGCATAGAGAGAGATATGGCCTAGAGATCGCTGAAATCTTGAAAAAATATGAAATATTTTAGCACATTTTTAATAAAAAGCCGTTTACCGAATAAGGAGTCAGATTTTTTTCTGTGATTTTTGTATCCTTAAGTGGAACCTGATTTGTTTTTCATAACTTTGTTGAGGGTAATTTAATTCCAAACAGAAAAACTTAATTAAAATAAAGAGGCCAGGTTTAATAAAAAATTGATTTAATGTTTTTGACAAATTTACAAATTTGCCAGGAAGAAGATTACTTAAATATACTTTTTTGATTTTTGATTTTGCTTTTCCAAATTTGTTGATAAAAGTTTTTCTTATACTACCTCCTTTGAGAACAACGCTGGGTATTGGATTTTGTTGTAAATGTGATTGTATTGTTTGTAATTAATTAAGAATCTAATGAATCCGTTTTTGTTTTTTATTATTTTGTCCTGCAGAGAGAACCTGCAATACATCAGCTAAATGTCAGTACCGTGGCCCAATTAATGATTTAAACTAATTACTTATTCTTATTTCTATGATCAAACTAAAAAAAAATTGACACTTTTTTAGTTAATGCTTCAAGTTAACGCTGAATTCAGGTTCAATAACATTTGTCTTTAAAATCCCGCAATTTTTTGAATTTGAATTTATATGACCCAAGCGACAGCTACCTTGAGATTTATGAAACGTCTAGTGAATCATGTTGGAAGTACGCCATCTCAGTACTGTTTACAAGCATGTGCAGTACCGTGAAACCCAAAATTTGAAATTTGCCTCTCGTTCTTGACACCTTAAAGTTGTAGTAAAATCATTTCAGGCTTTTATTTTTACTGTAAATTAGATGAATAATATGCACACAAAAATTTAAAAGTCTATTTTTAAAATCTTAGAAATTGTATGCAAAAAAGTAACAGAACAGAAGCACCCATCCAGATTTCTTGGTTTATCACTAATATATGATAATATTGAAGCAAACCCGTGTGGGGTTAACTAGTTCCCCCATCGGGCGCCTCCCCAGGTGGCGGATCGGGGAATGCCTCCCAGATATGGGTGGTACCGGGGAAATGAAATACCCGGGGCGGACCAAAAACTAGTGAAGCGTCTGTTCTTCAGGTGTGAAGCGGCTTCAAACGACGTCTGACTCCATGTTAGGGGCGGTCGAGAACCAGAAGGAAAACTACAAACCCTTCAGAAGGCAACGGGAAACCACTGAAGTATTTTCCCAAGAAAACTACATGGAAGAAGTTGAAAGTGAACGGCCCTCAGTCTCCGGCAAAAAGAGGGTGCTAAGAATCCCCGGAGTCAAAAATAAATTTAACATAGGATCATGGAATGTGCAAAGCCTGTTCGAGGCTGGAAAACTCGCAAACACCATCAAAGGAATGCGAAGACTAAACCTAGCACTGTTAGGAATATGCGAAACAAGGTGGCCTTCCTCTGGACGTTGCATTACTGACGACGCAGTATTTTACCATTCTGGCAACGAAGATCAATATCACAGACACGGAGTTGGCATTATCGTGGATAAACACCTAAGCAAGGGTGTAACAGATTTTATACCATACAATGATAGAACAATGCTACTAAAAATTGAAGCAAAACCAATAAATATCAATATAATTCAAGTATATGCCCCCACCCTAGACAAATCCGAAGAAGAAATTGAATCCTTCTATGAGGACATCAAACAGCTCCTAAAGTACACGAAGCCGCATGATCTGAACATTATCCAAGGAGATTTTAATGCCAAAGTGGGCAAAGGAGAAGTGATCGGGGGAGTGGTTGGTCCTTGTGGTCTGGGAGAAAGGAACATTAGAGGAGACAGACTAATACAATTCTGTCAAGAAGAACATTTTAAAATCATGAATACTTGGTTCTCCCTACCTCCGAGAAGATTGTATACCTGGAGGGCAACCCAGGATAGACCTGGAAATATTGTACGGAATCAAATCGATTTTGTCCTCGTTAACAAGAGGTTCAGCACAACCGTCTCAAGAGCGCAGACGTACCCGGGCGCCGACGTGCCATCCGATCATTGTCTTCTAACGATAAGCATAAAGCTAAAACTAGCTTTGTGCAAGGTCAACAAAGGTCAAATAAGAAAATTAGACACCTCGAAATTACAGCAGGAGGAGATAAAGTCTGATCTTAGGAACAAACTAAACCAAAAATTGGAACATATAAAAGACCAAACAGATCAACAACCACTGGAAGTATGGGAAACAGTTGAAACTACCATAAAGAACGTCACAATTGAATGTCTGGGATATGAAAAAAGACGCAGCAAAAAGAAATGGATGACTGACGAGATCCTACAACTAAGCACAAGAACACTAATCATGATGAATACAAGAGACTAAACTCACTAATAAGATCCGATATTAGAAAGGCTAAAAGGAAATGACTGGAGGGGGAGTGTAAGGAAATTGAATACTTGCAACAAATACACAATACGCGTGAAGAACACAAAAAGATGAAAGAAGCATCTGGAATGTATGAAAAACGACCTCCAGGAATATATACCGATGACACAAACAAATTCATAATAGAAGCAAATGAAAAGAAACAGCTGTGGGAAGAATATATCACAGATTTATTTGCCGATGATTCTCGTGAAGGCCTAAAAGACAACCAGTTAAGCGAATCATTATCAGGGCCACCTATATTGAGGGAAGAAATAAAGAAAGTGATTATGGAAGCAAAAGATCATGAGGCTACAGGACCAGATGGTATACCAGGGGAGGTTTTGAAACTGATAGATGACGACAATATCGACGTCTTGCTCAAAATATTCAATTATATCTACAATACAGGACACCTTCCCCGAAGCTGGTTAAGATCAACTTTTATACCCCTACCCAAGAAAAGCAACGCCCGAAAGTGCAAAGATCATAGACTCATAAGTCTGATGAACCACTCCTTAAAAATTTTCCTCAAAATAATACACAGGAGAATACAGCACAGATGCGAGAAAATTATCGGCCGTAGCCAGTTTGGATTCAAATCAGGTATGGGAACACGTGAGGCGCTTTTCGGACTCTAAGTCTTAATACAAAACTGTCTAGATGTTAATAAAGACATATTTCTATGTTTCGTCGACTATGAAAAAGCTTTCGATCGTGTACAGCATTCAAAACTCATGCAGATTTTGAGAAAAACCGACGTCGACGACAAGGACATAAGGTGTATCGAGAGATTGTACTGGGGTCAAACAGCTAATATTACCATACAAAACATTATTACTGAAGATATTGATATCCGGAGAGGAGTTAGACAGGGATGCGTCCTGTCTCCATTGCTTTTTAATTTATACTCCG
Organism: Cylas formicarius; assembly: GCF_029955315.1. Taxonomy (NCBI): domain Eukaryota; kingdom Metazoa; phylum Arthropoda; class Insecta; order Coleoptera; family Brentidae; genus Cylas; species Cylas formicarius. The sequence goes on along the minus strand of NW_026844361.1, from coordinate 23,548,486 downwards.
AAGCGATATTCAACGAAGCTTTTGAAGAACAAGAGTTGGGAGTGAAAGTGAACGGAATACCAATTTCGAATATCCGATATGCGGATGACACTGTCCTCATTGCCAATGATGTTGAGGAGCTACAGAGAATGTGTACTAGGTTATGTGGCAGCAGCAACGAATACGGGATAAACATTAACGCCGACAAAACCAAATTTATGATAATCAGTAGGAAAAAACCAATGTATACAGATGCCACAATTCAGATAGAAAACCGAAATATAGAACGAGTAACACAGTTCAAATACTTAGGATGTTGGCTGCATGCAGGATGGAACTCGGAAAAAGAGATTAGGTGCAGAACAGAGATGGCACGTGCGGCATTCATGAGATATGAAAAAATCCTTAGAAATCGAGACCTGCACCTGTCTCTTCGAGTCCGATATGCAAAATGCTACGTTTGGTCGATACTTTTGTACGGAGTGGAGGCATGGACTGTGAATGCAAAAATGATCAACAGAGTGGAAGCCTTCGAAATGTGGACCTACCGACGTCTTCTGAGAGTCCCGTGGACGGACAGAGTAACTAACGACGAAGTACTAAGCAGAGTTCATAAGAACAGAGAACTACTTACAGCCGTAAAACGCAGGAAAACGGCCTACCTCGGACACATTTTTAGACATGATAGGTATCAGCTGTTACAACTCATATTAGAGGGTAAAATGGATGGCAAGAGAGGAATGGGAAGGAAACAGATGTCATGGGCAAGGAACATTAGACAATGGACAGGTCTAAAAACAATTGGGGAACTTGTCAACGCGGCAAGAGATAGAGACCAATTTCAGCGTGTGGTCGCCAACATCCATTAAGTGGATAGGCAGCGTGATGATGATGATGATTGAAGCAAAATATTGAGGAATTTGTGTTAATAAAAGCATCAAACAGTGTATTATAATACTGGAAATAAACGTAATTTTCGGGAATAGTTTTTTAGGGAAATCATTCTGGAATCTGTTTTTATATTTTTTCTAATGCTTATTTGACAGGGTCAATTATAGTTTTTTTATCAGAGCCGGTAATTGTGTGTGTTTCAACAAACAAATCAAGAAATTTTTTTTACTATAAACAAATGGATTGCTGTATAAGCAATATAGTTTCGCGGAAATAAAAAATAATTTCAAGTAAAAAATAATATCCTTGTAAATTTGTAAACTATAGTGAGTATCTCCCTATTGTTTAAAAAAAAACTTAAGCATGTTTTTCGTTTCCTTTTTTTCATTCAGTCGTTTAATCGAATTTTGAAGGGTTGTTTGAAAAAAAACACTAGGCAAAATCTTTACATTTTTACGTGGTCCTGTACAGTTAATAAGCCTTGATTATTTTTATTTTAGCTCTATACGAGGTCATCTCCACTGACCTTTGCGAATAAGGTATCGAAATTTAAATATCCGCACTGTGTAATAAGTCTCTTTCCTCGAATTCGGGAAATTTCTGGAAAATTTCCGGCCGGCCATTTTCCAGATATTAATGACGCAGCGAAACCGGCCCGTATCTCGTAGCCGAGGCCCACGATTCTGTCTATGGCCTAACCGAGTCATATCTCTCGTTCAAAAAGTGGGAAAACGTGTACCAGGCTGCCTTACCCTCACGCATACGTAAAACTAATATTAATAAAAGCCATTACGGCAACTTTTATTTTTTCCATTCCGTCGGAGAACGGCCGGTTGCATTAATAAATATCACCTGAAACAAAGTTTCTGTATAAATAAAATTCCGAACAGAGCCCACGCAGTCGCGGCGTCTCGCTCGCGCGCGCCTCTATACTCGAAACCCTTCTCCTTCTGCGCGTCTATATATCATATTCTGACAATAGCAGACTGGGTAATTATAAAGGCTGGCCGAGGAGGCACACTACGCGTGTACGAGGCCGTAGTCCCAATCGCAGACGAGTCCGGAGTAGGTTAAATTGATCGTTTTGGTTAGTTAGACCTGCTCAAAACGGATTGCAGAATTAATGTGACTTAGATATCAGAAAGCGACTAACTGATACGAATTAAGGCAAGACCCGGGCAAGCTGTAAGAATGAAATATGGCCGAACTGCTTAGAATTTATGGCCTAACCTAACTTGATCTTCGGTAAAAAATAAGGTGAACGAGATCTCTCCGTCGATGGGGAAGCCTATTTGACCGCATTTCCTCCTCCAAGATTTTAAAGCCTACGATATGGAGCAAACTTAACTCGATGACACCCCGCTATCGATCAGTCTCGAGCACAATTACTTTGTCAAACTTTATCACGAGCTTTTTGGAGGTCTAGAAAGACAAGGTGAGTAGTAAACCTCTCTTGAGGTTCTCCTCTCAACTAAGTTTTTGAGAATGATTACTCTGTCAGTACAGGAGCATTCAGATATGAACCTGTTTCCTTTGAATTGAATACGGTGATAGAATGGCATAGAAAAAAATAGAATTTTATTAACCATTCCAATAAGTAAGGTAGGTCCAAAATAAAAATGCAATAACAAAACATCAACACAACAAAGTTCAGAAATAACAAAAAGTTTGTATCTTAGACAAATATACTATATAATGTGTGCACAAAATAGCTTGGAATACAGTGTCGCAGAGCCTTTAATTTTTGTTTGTTTAATTGAATTGTTTAAATGATTAGGCTGAAGGAAATATTCGGTGTGAGCGAGTACCACGGCCCGGGTCGACGTCGTAGGTCCGCGCGCCGTTAATAATTTTATTTCAAATTTTGAGTTATGCCCTTAAAAATTCTCATAACCGAAATATTAAAACAAAAACCGGTCCGAGGGGGGCTAGCGGTCCCCCCTTCGCCCCCCACTCACGAAAACGAACAAAACGCGGAGCCGACCGATGCGAGGAGGGAAATAACGATCAAAAAAAGGAAAAGGAAAAGGCGAAACGGGCAAAAATGTAAATGCACACACACACACACGCTCGCGGACAACACAAAGAAATATAAATTTCTTAAACTCAATAATTAATAATTCTTATTCCGTGAGCGGGTTATCGCCAGGATAAATCTGCGTTTCGAATATTTTTAAAGTTGAAAAATCCAGTTTCGCATTCTTAATGGCGGCCCGTCGGCCGCATAAAACGACGATAAATTTCGTAATTACAACGTTTCGGGGGGACCGCGGGTAATTTTTCATTTTTCGGGATCCGCGGTTCCCGCGCGACCCGATGGCCTCCCCCCGGTCCCCCGGCTTTTTATTCAATTTTCGCTTTTGATCAAAAAAAATAAAATAGATTGTTAAAGTTGCATTTCATGTTTATGTACTTCCCATGTATCTATTTTTCATTCCTACGAAATAAATAAACAAGCCAACAACTGAATTTCTTCATATTAATTTGTATAATGTATTTTTTTTTTTTTGCATTTTGCGGATCATTAACATCATCTTTAATTACCACAGTGTCATCACCAAAATGCAAATTGTTAGGGATTTTGCCCATTAATATCAACATCATCTTTATAGGCATCACCAAAGAGTCTGGAAATATCGTATCTCGATGTGGGAGGAAACTTTTTTTTTTCAATAAATACTTATGTCTCGACTATCCATTTTCTTTTGTAATTAAGGGGTGGATTATTCGTTAACGTGTCTTTCAATAAATCGATTGCGGCACGAGCTGTGTGACATGTTGCGCCGTCTTGTTGGAACCACAGCTCCTGGACATCATGGTTATTCAATTCAGGAATGAAAGAGTTAGTAATCATAGCTCTATACCGATCACCATTGACTGTAACGTTCTGGCGTCATCGTTTTTGAAGAAGTACGGACCAATGATTCCACCAGCCCATGAAGCGCACCAAAGAGTTGGTTTTTCTGGATGTAACGGTGTTTCGACATACACTTGAGGATTAGCTTCGCTCCAAATGCGGCAGTTTTGTTTGTTGACGTAGCCATTCAGCCAGAAGAGCGCTTCATCGCTAAACAAAATTCGCTTACGAAAATCGGGAACAACGGCAATCTCGTTTTGGGCCCATTCGACAAGCGTTGTTCGGGCGTGAGTCTATTCATGATGAATTGCCAAACCAAACTGAGAATACATCTCTTGACAGCTGTTAAATCGGTCGCCATCTTGAACAGTAATGCCAACTTAAAGTTCTATACATCGAAAAAAAAGCACCCTATATATCTATCAATTTCTGGTTCTGGACATTGTCGTACAAATACAAATAGGGCATCCCTTGTTCTCTTGCCATTCCTAAAACCGAACTGAGTTCAGAGAATCATGTTGTGTATTATACATAAGAACCATTGTTATATGTTGAGGGATAGACAAGAGTTGGTTCTAACCATTGTTTAGGGATTGTTGAATATATAAAATTAAAGACCTCTACTAAAATAGGCAGTTGATCTGAGCCGTCGTCTTTGCGTCATTTGCATTCTCTGCTGATAAGGCGTCGTCTCATAATTTGGCTATAGTGTTTGTTAGTTTTGTTTAGTTTGACACAATCGGGATGAAGTATGATACAATCGCGATGTACGACACAATCGAGGTAAACCCCGACAAGTACAATTGACCAAAGGAAATAAGAAGATTGGATGACATTGACTCAAAATGAAAACCAATTCTACTCAAGTCCAAAAGAACGATTCAATTTCACTTGTTCAATAATCAATCTAACCCCTTTGATTTATGATAACTAGAATACATTCGAGATTGAAAACAGATGTATAATCTTATATACAAACCAATACAGTTTAATGTACGTGATTAGGTGTGGAAAAACGAATAATTATTATCTTATTATCTTATGCTTTTCATTACAGAATTTTCTGTTCTTTTTTAAAGTTTTTTTCTTGTCTTTCTTTCTTTTTGGTCGTAAACTGGGGACAGTGTTTACTGTACTCTTGCTTGCAACGTACAAATTTTGGTTTTTTTCTCTAAACCTCCTTGAAAAGTAGTCAATATCATCCAATCTTCTTATTCGCTTTGGTCAACTATAGAGATCAGCTAGCTATAGAACTGATTAAACTTATTAATGAAGATCTTGACATTTTAGTAGAGGTCTTTAATTCTATATATTCAACAATCCCTAAACAATGGTTACAACCAATTCTTGCCTATCCCTCAATATAGAACAATGGTTCTTATGTATAATACACTATTAGAGGTGCTTTCATAGTAATCAAGATTTGTATTTATTATTGTTTGTAGTATTCTTACCAACAAGAACGGATAGGCGAGATAGAAGTATTTATTAGAAAAAGTGGCAAGTTTACTCCCGCATCGGCATAGTAAGAGAAGTCAATAATTTGCAATTTGGTAACAACACTGCAGTAATTGCAGATAATATTAATGACCTGCAAAATGCAAAAAAAAACATTATACATATTAATATGAACAAAATAAGTTGTTGTCTTGTGCAAATCGATTTTGCGCTAAGAAGAATTGTAATTTCGAAAACAGCTTAGATAAGCGGAAACCAATATATCGACATCGAAAATTATTGATGGACCTGTTGGGATTGGTCTTCCATACTAAGACACCACCGAAACGTCGACCCATCATTAGACGAACGTCGAAACATGGTTCGTAGGAAACGAGGCAATTTAAAAATCGTTTAAATCCGGCCTGATTGCCGGAAATAACAGTTAAAAAAAAAGGCGGTAATAATAATTGAACTACTGTGCGCGTATGTATCCGTGGAAAGAGACAAAAGGTCTACCGCACAGTGGCGTGGTGCCGAGAATCAAACTCAACGGTCATACCTTATGACGACCTAAGTAACGGTGATGAGGTTTTAAATATTTTATTAAAGATTTTCAGATAAAAATTTGATTTTTTTTCAGTATATTACCTACAGTGGCCGTCGTGTGTTGACAACTTGAATTTCTTTTAAATTTAGTAAAAAGGTAGGTATCTCACATCTAACATATCTTCGAGAAAATACCAACTATGCTGTGTTTTTGAGAAGGTAGTTCTCCTTAAATGTTTTAATAATCTATAAACTATTATATTTTAATTGAACAGGTGCTTTAAAAATGTTTTCACAGAATCACATAATGCAAATAATAATTATTTTATTTATTGACTGCTACACCCGATACACCAATAAGTACATAACGATCTATAACGCTCCGCCGCTGTCTGCGCAATTATGATGGTTAAAACTCTCCGCTCGCACTGATACGGGTTCATAACGCTCATTAAATCACGGGATAGCAGTTGACGCAAATTAAATGAAGATTTACTGTAAATCCTTGATCGAAATATGTCTTTGGATTTGGAAAAAAATAGACGACATCCGTAAACTCCCAAACTTTATCGACAGACATTTAGAACGTGGCCGTGTCGTTGGTTGCCTAACGATGGTCGGACGCGACGCGCTGCTTTAGATTTGATGCGCTGCTGCGTTGTAATTAATAATTGAGGGCGCGGTCTCCGGGATACCGAGGAAATTTCAAGCCGCCGCAAGCAAACACAATGGGGCCCCCCGATCATATTATGATATGGAAATAGCGACGATATTTACTCGGGTATGAAAACGGATTTCGGGTAATTGGCGGGAAAGGGCGCGCCCACCCGCGACTCTGCGCCTTTGTCGTTGTCGACAAATTTGCCGGAAATAAGTATATGCATATATATATAGAGGGTCCCAATAAAACGCATCGTCGCTTGAAAAATTAGATTAGAAAGTTGGAGGTACATAACCTAAAAGCGTAAGAAAGTAAGATTGCTTTAAATTTATTCCTGCAACAATTACTATGGTGGTCTAATCGCCGCGAATGTGAAGGACTCGCGTACGCTACTGGTCGTTTAACCGTCTCCAGAGCGCAATATATTACTTCGAGTTTTCGTACGTCTCTCGCCAGCAGTCGTCCCGTCCATCATTCGGGCCGATTGACAGACGAACGACTGTAAAAATATTGTGACAAATTCGATATCGCTTCGTATGTATGCGTGGGAGACGTCACCGTAGATGTGCGAAGCACCGGCACCGAGAAGGTGCTGCGTTTTTCTGTCCTGAAGACGCGGAGATGTTATTGAATTGCGATGTCGATGCGGGATAGCTTATTATTCCGCCTCGTCTTTAATATCTCCATGGAATGAAATTAGTTTTGGTTAGTTTACTTACCTAACTTTGATATTTTAAACGGAACCTTTGGCATATTAACCATTCGTTTAAATCTACACTTATATATTGTTATTAATTATTATATTAATTTAATGAATAATCAGCCGAGTTTTCAATAAACATGTTAGAGAAAATGTTCACTAATTTCCACTGCCAATAACAGCAGCTAAGTAAAAAATATATGTTGCAATAATAATAATATAAGGACAATAACGAAAATAACATCTATATGAGGAAAAGCGATATCAAAGCTTAAATACAAATAAATAAAAATTATCATCGTCGTATCTCATAGTTTGAGCAAGCCCTGTATATACCGATATTTTGCGTTCGAAGGCACAATGCCTTTGAGGAGGATAGCTACATGCAATATATAGTAGACGCGGGACTATTAATATCATTCAACGTTGATGCGGTATAAATTATGTCCGAAGAAAGGACGCAGTAAATTCCGCCTCGCGTTATGATAATACTGCGAGACCCAGTCTTGAAGCACGTCTTACACTGAGCAACTTGGCAACGCTTCGTTGCGAGTAACCCAGTAAAAGGATTAACTTATTTATAAACTATAGAGTAAAATGGACTTCGTGTCGTGAGAACCGGTAAATCCCGCATTTCGAAAAAAATAAATATATTTTTTTTAATTTCTGTTTAATTAATAACTATTTAACATTTTTACTTCAATATTGTAAATTGAACATTATTAATTGTAATATTGTAGATGCATTTTCGTTTAACAATTTTATATCATACTTTTTGTAATTTTGATTCATTTCAAATTTCAATAAAACAATGTGTGACCGAACACAAAATTCAACAAAGAATTGACAGCTAAAAATTCCTTTGATCTACGCCATTTTCGTGTAATACCATTTACCACTACCAGCTATTATTAAAATATTAAATAAGTAAGTTGTAATGATTTATTGGATATTGGAAATTATTGCAAATATTTATGTACGCCACTACAGTGGACTCAGAAATAAAATCTTCAAAAAAAGGCCTTGTGCCTCGGCAGGTAATGAAGATATATATCGCCATGAGGGTTTTGCTCGATCTAGTTTAGAGTTTCTCCTATTAAAACTCTATACATAGAAATTGATAGAACACTAGAATAACAACGATATAATTTTTAAAAAATTGTTTAATAATAAAACACAATAAAATACTTAAGACAGTGTCCTGTTTTTTGTGTATTGTTCAAGCTCAATTGCTCATTTACTATTTCGTACAGTTGTAAGCGAAATGCAAACAAGCCAAAAAAACACGACTTCGTCTCTAATTTTGTTTCCGTTGTTTTATATTTGCTCATCTCGTCTCGCTTTTGAGGAAAAATCGGGTCCAGTTGACCGTCGGCCTTTCTATCGACTGTTGACCGATAAAAAAAAGAGCCCGAAGACCGACGATGAATAGTAAAAATAAAAATTGATTAACCATTCAAATTCTTTGGGTACGAAACGATGGAACTTGAAACAGATATTCCCGGCCGATAACACACTCGAATAAATTAAAACTATGATATTAAAAAAAATGTTTTCCGTCGAAAACGCACTGGCGTGCGGACATTTTTTTTCCGTCCGCACATTTACTTACGTCTGCAGTTTCCGACGTGGTTTGCTGATTTGAGTAACTCTCAGCCATTTTATCTGTAAATCTATTTGCTTCTATGTCAAAACATCGCAGGAGGATATATGAATCCCCACAAAATAAGAAAAACTACGAAATTTAGGCGCATAAAATTGGGTCAGGATAAAAAAATTAATTGTTTTAAATGCTTAATGAAAAAAACTTAATTTCGACACATTTTAAGATGTTTTTGAAAATTACTGTAGAATTTGTCAACACAACGCAATACAAAATTTGCACTTATTTTGGCAATCGCATCCGTTGGCACGCCACTGAGCTTGACAACTTGCATTTAGCATAATTAAGCGGCATTCGAAAAAAAAAACTCTACATTGAATGTAAAAGCGCCAATTAGTCAGTCAAATATTATTTCCTCTCCTAAGAAGATTTTAATATAAAACGACAATTTCATCATCTTAAATCAAAGTAAACAAATAAATCAAAGTAAAAATGTCATCATTTCCCTTTGAGTCAAGTCAGGAGATTATTTACGTTGATTTTGAACCTTACACTAAAACCAAAGATTTTTGTTTATTTTAGTTTTACTGGTATATCCGTTCCAGATATTGGCAATGGCGTTGTGTTTATATGAAATCCAGGTTCGAAGATTCTTAAAGCAAAAAAATTATCGCTTCCCCGTTCCTCTTTTTCAATATATTCTGCAACAATTGGTATCGATTTGTATTGTATTGTTTCATTTGTGATACATTTCTAAGACACCATCAACATCCTAAGGATTCTACTTTAATGATAGCTCCCTCCATTAGCGTCCACTATTCGGCCCCTTAAAACAGGGTAGAACACACAACAAAGGAATCTTTTTGTTAAATGATGATGACTTAAATACATTCTTTCAACATTGACTCGTATCTGACTGATTCCACTATAGATACGTTATTATTCTCAAGTATTTATCATCCAGTCCCATGTGGAACGTCTTTTGAAAAAGGACCTACATGCTAAACAGAGCTTCACCCCTGACAACTGCGTTTGCAAAAAAAAAGGTGATTGAGTAATCTATGGGACACATTTTAATATCGAAATCTCAATATAAGCCGAAACTCCTCGTAAGTTTACATCGACTAGCTGCCTTACAACTTCGGAAAATTTTAATTCATCATAATATTCGCATTCATCATAGCGCTGCGTTCGGCTGATCGTCGGCTACCTGTGGCGTTTTTTTCTAAAAAAAAAAAACAAATAGAGAGAAACGCCGGCAAATTGAAGGTTTTTCGCGTAAAAGGATCAACACGGAGCGATCGCATCCACCATAGGTCAGCAAAATAGCTGACGCGACCGCCCACTTGTGGCCTCCGTTCGCCGGTTGGCTGGTGCCCGCGAATGCCGAGTGTCAATCGTACATCGCAAAAAGGCGAGCAGCGACCCGCGATTCGAACGCGCGTTAGGAGCCGCGCGTAACTAGATTTCGAAAAAAAAAAGCTCTAGGGCTATAATTCCGAACTTGATAGTTCAATCAATTAAATATTTAACAAATTTAATAAAAGCAAAAAACCGATTAAAGTGAATCGAATTTAATATAATATTATTGGAATTTCGCCATAAAAGTTACTTCAGATTATCTAAAACTGCAAAATTTATATTTAATAACTAATCACATTAATTAAATTGCTATTAAATATTTAAATTAAATTCATTAAATTGATGTTACTTTAAATTTACCATCTAAATTAAGAAAATTAATAATTAAACAAAATGGTGACATCAAATAAATTGACTAATTGAATTAACAAATAAGACTTATTCTCACTTAATATTAAGATTAAATTAATTACTGTAGTGAGGTTGAATTAGACAACAAATTAAAAACATACAATGCCTAGTTTCTTGTCGATTGACAAACTGATTACTAATAGAAAAACAATACTTTTTAAAAATATCATCGGGCACGTTGAACTTCAGACATCGTAGGAAATTCAAATGCAGGTTACCCTCGTTGACAATGAAGATTTTAATTAAATAGAAAGTGCGGTTATTGTGTTTTTGCCACTACTCAAATAACCTATCCTGGAATTCAAAACACACCAGCAAAGTCAATTGAGCAATTAATTAACAATTGAATGTTTTAATGAAAATTGTATTTCGGCAGCGTCGCAGATTGATTGAATCCAGCTAACTAATCTAAATCATTAATTAAATTCAATATAATCAAATTTAATCAAATAATTTAATTAATTCTATTTGTTTAAATACGTATTAAAAATGTAATGAAACGTATGGGTCTTGGTTGATCAGTTTTTTAAAATTTTGATCGCCCTGTATCATTTGGAACAGACGCGGGGCAATTTAAAACGCCCTATAGAATCCGTAAAATGCGTTTTTCCATTCCGGGGGCATAAAATGGAAAATGGCGGTCGCGCGCTGGGCCGTTAAAACGACAATTTAATTCGTAACTTAACGGCTTATTGCACCGTAAACGTAAATCTATAAGTAATTATAATATCGGTGGGGATTTATACAGGGTGTCCCGGCAAAAGCAAGCGGAAATAAGTGCAGATAACATTTAAATGTATACAGAAGGCGTGAAACCTTAATATTTTAAATTCAAACTTAAATTAAAATGCTCTTAACTTAATGCAAATAAATTAATTATAATAGTAATAATAGAACTTAACCTAAAATACTTCTAAATATATCTAACATTTTTATTAATCTATAAAAAATTGTATTACACAGTTATGGTCTGTTCATAGATATTAGAAAGTGACCAATTGTTTTGGAATTTAAATTCAGGCAATTCCAATATCAACTGTATGGAAAATTGTGAATAATCCCATTTCAGCGAGGAAAGAAAGAAGCGATGCTGACATTTTCTCAATTATAGATGAAACACATGGGTTTTAGATTTAAAAAAATTGACAAAAGGCAAGTTTTAATGGTCTTTTAGAATTCGGAAATGGCGACTGCAATATCTAGAAAAAATTGGGATTTACAGAGAACAACAAAGGCCAACTATTTACTTGGATGAAACCTGGTTCGACACTTATGATACTCCGGAATAGAATCCTCCCAACCCAACCCAACCCAATCGGGTTGACTCAACTGATAAGTGTAAAACAAAAGCGCCATCAAAAAGGGGTAAAAGAATAACTATTTTGCATGGTGGCTCTAAAGATGGTTGAATTCCAAATTTACTTTCTCTGTCTGCGAAAAATATTAAAGATTCTTCTCTGGATTACCATGAAGACACCACCGCTGATTTATTTGACAGTTGGTTTAAAAACTATTTTGCATGCTGACTCTAAAGATGGTTGGATTCCACATGTTCTTTCTCTGTCTGCGAAAAATAATAAAGATTCTTCTCTGGATTACCATGAACCGCCACCACCGCTCATATGTTTGAAAGTTGGTATAAAAACAAATTAGTTCCAAACATTCCCAATAGCGTAATTGTAATGGACAATGCAAGTTATCACAGTAGACAGTTGACTAAAAACCCTCCCTCTTTGACACAAAAGCAACAATCCAAAACTACATGTATAATAACGACATTTATTTTCACGAAGATTGTACCAAAAAGCAATTAATTGAGGTTCTACAAAGCTTGAAAAAATATAGGGCATACACTTTTAAGGCTTCCACCTTACCATATATATGTATATTTAATCCCATTGAACATGTTTCACCATCGTTATATTGCAAATAATATAAAACAAATAATAATTAGAACAGGCGATGATAGCGATAGTGATACTTATACATTACGTGAATAATTTTAAGTAATTTAAGTAGGCAATAAAAATAATTTGTAATTTTATTTTAGATTTAAACATAAATACATACATAGATAAATAAATTTTGTTTAGTATCTTTCCTAACAAAACCCCAAATAAATAAATTCTAAGCAAAGTATAGACCTGTTCGGCCACATTTCATTCTTACAGCTTGCCCGGGTTTTTCCTTAATTCGTATCAGTTAGTCACTTTCTTATATCTATGAACAGACTTTAACCATTACGATATGGTATGCTAAAATTACATTAAGGAATTGACTGGTTTTGGGTTTATGAAAGATCAAATTCTTATGTGGTCGACGTTTCCTCAATTTTATTGCCTCCTTCAGGGTTGCGTATCCTTAAAATCGTGTTCTCATATGATTTAATATACAACAGTGCAATTATACAAAATAGAAATGCTAAAAAAGAAAAAAAATATTGAAAAAAAGGGTATTACATTTTTGTATTTTACTAAAATTATAATAAATTTTTTTTTAGCCTCAGTGATCATACTAGGGCGGCGAACCAATTGGGCTGCAATAATTTATCCATAAATCGAAAGACTCCTTAATTAGTACAAAGTTCTTCTCAGAGCGACAATCTTCGAAGACGTACACGGCTTGCTGCTGAAGATGCTGCGGTCGGAAGATAGCCCCGAGGTACGAGACGGTAGTCGGATGGCTCGTAATCTATGAACCCATTTGTCTATTAGACGAGACCGCAAACCGAGAAGGACGAAAGAAGAGAGAGAAAGGAAAGATTGGCCGCTTATTTATTATTATGTCTATATTAAAGTGCGAAGAGAGGTGGACGGGAGGTTAGTAAGCAACCTCAATTTTCTTACTTTTGGGGCTCTTTTCATCCCCGTTAGAAGCGTTGACGTGTCGACCGAATAAGACGCAGAACAATGTGAAAAGCAAGTGTCCCATATTTTTTTAACATTTATTCGACAGAATTTCCATAAAATGAAAAAACGTAAAAGCGTGGTAGCAAAATTATATTCGAATAGAATACGCTATACATTTCTGCATTACACGCAGAGTTTTAATGAGACATTCTCAACTTATGGGGACAAAATAGAACTTTTTCGAAAAACTTGTTTAATATGGTCTATTTTGCGCTGCCAGTAAATTTATTCGTGTTGTTTTGCGAAATTCTTGACTAACTCGTTTATTAAAAACTCGCTCCGCTGCGCTCCGCTGCGCTCCGCTCGTGTCAAATAAACTCGTGAGTCAAATGCCGTTTACCGCACTTGCTGCATAATATACTATAAATGTGTTGGTTAGTAATCATACAAAGAAAAAAATCAGAGAAAAAATAGTTTAACCTTCAAGTTAGCAAGGCTTTGGAAACCCCTCTGTAAGATATAATAGTGGGTGCTTCATCATACTCACATTAATACAACTGACTATCGGAATATCCATTTTTTTGATTATTAAAGCAGCAGATTGAAAGAGAATAACAAATCCGAAGACAATATGTTTTTTTAATCCGCTTTCCCTGAAAAGTTGGCAACAGAATTCACGGTCAAGGTCAAATTTTTGAAAAAATAATTCCTAACTCAAAAATTTGCTTGAAATTTGCAAAAAAAAAAGCAGCGCCCTGCAGCGTGCTTCCTAGCTTTTAAAAATCAACTGTATCTCACGTGTACCACCAAAAACCAGTTTACCCGAGAACAAACCGGGTACTTTGGTCAAATATGTACAGTTAAAGCGGAATCGTAAAATAAAACCCGATACGCGTGGTTTTTAGACGAAATAATTAGCTTTTTAATTTTTGAAGCAAACAAAACGTTCGGTCGGTAAATCCAACGCGGTTAATTGGTGACCCATCGGCGTGGAAAAATTAACATACTACCTAAAACAAATATTGAAGAAGGAAAAAAACTTAGATGTTAACCATTATTGTCTATTTTTATAAATAAACAAATGTGTCCGGTTTTTCTCGTATCTATCCCGTTTAGAAGACCGTTTAGAACTTTAGTTTGATGTCGGCTGCGGGGCTTCCTATGCGGAAGCTGCGTTTCATCGGTCGCTGGAGCTTGAATCAGGCCATGTTATCGTCCGTTCTTCTATGGTAGCCGATTGCGAGTTGTTTTAGCTCGCGGAACCCGCTCGGACGGTGCTTTGCGTTACCCCGTGAGCTCTTGGGTGGGCCCGTCGAGATCCAGGTCCCGATTTATCGCGCCGAACGTAACATCCCCTTCGCGTATTCTGGGAATCCGCCATGCAAATGGCGCGAAACTGGCCTCACATTGTGTCCCGTTTTGATTTATGGGCGCACCGGAGGGTTGAAAATTTCTAGTAACCCCGCGACGCCGAAATAATAAAAAAGGGGTTAAGGCCTCATTTGCATATTCAGATTTAGTTTGACGCTCGTTCGGATGCCGTATACGACGAAATTAATCGGGCTGATATTTGATTTGCGCATTATATGGCAAAAGATTTATCGTGCCCGATGGCGGACGATGGATGTTTGTTCAGGGAATTCGGTAGGGGGGATGAAAGGCCACGAAAAACTTCATCCTTTGTCGTCCAAATATACAGGGTGTCGCAAGTTATTTTATCACTAAGCTGTTTCGAATTCGCTGTCGAAAGTTTGGGATGCAAACTAAGTTACTGAAGTCTACTTAAGAGTGTTCGTGATCATTTATCATCACACTAATAGTCCAAACTTATATTTATAGAGTGCCACTACAGTAGAAGTGTCCAATCAAAGGTTAACACTAATTTTAAAGCAGTGATTGTAATGGGTGTTTTTTTTTCGATGTATAGAACTTTAAGTTGGCATTACTGTTCAATATGGCGACCGATTTAACAGCTGTTAAGTGATTTATTCTCAGTTTGGTTTGGCAATTCATCATGAATAGTGCAAATAACGCAATTTTATTTCGAAAATAATGGTTCTGTGCGGAATACGTATCGCGCACTACGTCCATTTTATCGTCGACAAAATCGGCCATCAGAGCAGTTAATTCGATTAACCATGGAACGCTTTCGCACCACGTTTACTCTTGTTGATATATTGATAACTCGCATCCCCAGAGACGCCGTACGGTGCGTACAGAAGAAGCTATTGCTGCTGTAGAGCGTAGCATTGAGGAAGACCCGAATGAGTCCATCCGCCATCGAGCACAGGAATTCGATCTGTGTCCATCCACTTTATGGAAGATATTGCTCAAGGATCTTGGTTTACGTGCTTACAAAATCCAACTCGTGCAAGAATTGAAGCGGAACGATCATCAAGTAAGGCGTAGATTCGTCGAATGGGCCCAAAACGAGATTGCCGTTGTTCCCGATTTTCATAAGCGAATTTTGTTTAGCGATGAAGCGTATTTCTGGTTGAATGGCTACGTCAACAAACAAAACTGCCGCATTTGGAGCGAAGCTAATCCTCAAGTGTATGTCGAAACACCGTTACATCAAGAAAAACTGACTGTTTGGTGCGCTTTATGGTCTGGTGGAATCATTGGTCCGTACTTTTTGAAAAACGATGATGGCCAGAACGTTACAGTCAATGGTGATCCGTATAGAGCTATGATTACTAACTCTTTCATTCCTGAATTGAATAACTATGATGTCCAGGAGATGTGGTTTCAACAAAACTGCGCAACATGTCACACAGCTCGTGCGACAATCGATTTATTGAAATACACGTTTGGTGACCGCCTAATTTCACGTTTTGGACCTGTGAATTGGCCTCCAAGATCGTAACACCGCTAGACTACTTTCTGTGGGGCTAAAGTCATTGGTCTATGCGGATAAGCCACAAACGCTTGACCATTTGGAAGGCAACATTCGCCGATATACGGCCACAAATGTTGCAAAAAGTCATCGAAAATTGGACGTCCAGATTGGAGTACATCCGCGCCACCCGTGGCGGTCATGTGCCAGAAATCATATTTAAAATGTAATGCCACAAGATTATCTTTCGGATAAATAAAATGCATGTCAATCGAATAATCCATCGTTGTTTTATTGCAACTTAAAGTCCTATACATCGAAAAAAACACCCCTTATATCAAGAGCCATATAAACAATGACGCGCT
This sequence comes from Cylas formicarius, assembly GCF_029955315.1. Lineage (NCBI taxonomy): Eukaryota > Metazoa > Arthropoda > Insecta > Coleoptera > Brentidae > Cylas > Cylas formicarius. Next base: position 23,531,986 of record NW_026844361.1, on the reverse strand, counting down.
GGTTATAAATTGGAATGCAACTTCGCCCTGTTGTCACACATGTTTTTCTGTTTAGCTCTTTGTAAATAAAAACTTTTCAATTATTTTTCAATACTAATCCTCATTTTAAGGCAAAACGTATGTCCTAAACTTTCGCGCATCCGTGCTCGATTTGACTAACATATTTTTGAAGAAAAAACGGTCACAAATTGTATTTTTTCAAGGGAATTTTGTGGTTTGGATGGTACAGTGATTTCCGCATTATAATCACCTCTTTCGTTTTGCTTGTCAGATGCACCGCATTTGATTAAAATAATTAAATTTGTAAAAGTTTCACTTTACTACACGTTAAATATATTATGAATTTTTTGTATGTCAAAAAAAAAAAAAAAAAAATATATATATATATATATATATATATATATATATATATATATATATATATATATATATATATATATATGCAATAAGTAGAATGGTTTTATAATAAAAAATCTCATTTTTATATATTTCTTTATGAATATTGCAAATAAAAAACTATTAGTAAAAGTGACTGAAGTATTTGTTGGATCACTCTGTAGTCCCTTTGGATACATAATAAGGTTTTATTACTCTACACCTTTCTGACTTTACTTCTCGGAGATTGTTCTTTTCCGAGTGTCTTACGTAATACATTTCGTACAATGAACGTTTCCCTTATCATCGACTATTTGAATAGGCCATGAACCTTCCCAAAACAAGCGACTTAAGTCGTCTTGTTACCATGGAAACGTCAACAGTAATTTTGTAATATTTGTTGCCCGCGTCATTCGTACAATTTTCAGCGTGACAAGTGAAGGGGATCTTTTAAAAGAAATTAGTTTTTGATAAAATTCAAAATGCAGGAAGCCAGTAAAGGCAAGTTTTGAGGCTAATTTTATGCTAAGTAAATTACCCTAAAGGGCAATTATCCTTAAAAAATTCTACATTGTTTTGAGTCATATTAAAAAAATTGCCCAAAAAAGTATATTTGTAATTATTTATTAAGGAATATGTTACAATTTTAGTATAATTTAGAGACGCTGTTGATACGATGAAAAAGAAAACGAGAAAAATGTTTTACATTATAAGTTTTGACCTATTAATATATTACTTTGATTTTTTTATGGAGCGATACTGTAACTTAAGTTTAATTCCTGTAAGACATTTTTATTACTTTTGACATTTCAATAGTGAAAGGTATTGTCATAACTTTTGTTCACTATGAGTCGTCATGCTCTTTTGACACTAAGACTAACCTTAAATCGAAACCTTAAATGAACGCTCTTATTGCAAAGCAATGGTTTAACTTTTTAGAGCTATGACTAATGCAAAAAAGATAATAAAAACAGTGCTTGAGTGAATAATAATTTAGATGATAGAAAGATATAGATAAGATAGAAAACTTATTGAAAATTCCGATAACATTAATTTGTTATAATCTATATTAAATAAATAACTTTTTTTTGTTTAATTGTTATTTTTTGGACACGCTGTATTTTTTTTTGTATTTACTGAAATATCGTTATTTCAAAACATTTTGTGCGGTGATATTAAAGCGTTTTCACGATTTCATTAAAAACTGTTTTATTATTATATTGTATTAAAGTTTGATGTTCGTCATAATTTTTTCTTTTTATTGATGTGTTTTTATTAATATGAAGGCAAATTTATTGGCATAACAAAAAAATTGAATTAGTCAAACGCCTAGGGTTTCCCTGGCCCTCTGGATACGACGCAGAAAAAAAGAGCATCGTGCCGCGCCAATACCGAAGCCGGGCCGACGTTTCTCTTTTGCGAAACTAAACCGCCGTATTTTCATCCCGGCCGCTTTATTTATGCCAAAGTTTCGATGTAGATTTCGAACATTCGCAGGCGAAAAAAATCGACAACAATATGGAAGTTGAAACGGCCGGGTTCATATTTAATATAATTTCTTTATTGTATGCAAATCGGTCTGAATACATTACCGTCGCCGTGTACCATGTAACGAATTTTATATTATTGAAGATTAACATATTGCGCATATATCGTTAATATAGGTATATATACCCGGCGATCTATGGGTATAAGCGGGCGCGTATAATGGCGACGCTGCGCTGCCGCTCCGCCCTTTTTTTTATCGACGATATTCGCGAGCGGAATTTGATTACGAGGAGTCCGGCGTTCATTGATCGGCAACGCCAATCGTTTTGTCAATCAAAATTTCGCGCGTAACAATCGTAACACGTAAGAGATTCTGTCGCCTTGTCTCGGAAGGTATGGGGTCAACGCGTTCACCACGTTAGCATTCAAACAAAATGAATTTTACAAAAAATCAAACAGCAATGAAAAGTCACAGGAGTAGTATCCGAACAAAATTTTCCTGGGAATTTGGCCATTATTATTCCGTACGTTTCGGCCGAAAACAGTAGACCATCTTCAGGGATGTGTTGTAAATAAAGGAACTTAGTTTAATGATTAATGGGCTTAACGCTTCAAAACAATTTTTAAAAAACAAATTAATTTTTAAATCAAGTTCCTTCAAGTGCAATATACGAGGTGCGTTCAAAAAATAAGGTGACTTTTGTAGGTACATTCGATCTTCGATAATTTTTTTGGTATGTTGGGACACATGTCCCTGATATGTCCATAGTTTCAGCCAGTTCGCATAAAATTTTTAAATCACATTTCACATGAAACAAATTAATTTATAAATAAAGTTCCTTCACGTACAATATACGAGGTTTTTTCCAAAAGTAAGCTGACGTTTTTAATTGGGCGGGCTAGGTACATTCGATCTTCGATATAGTTTTAGCCGGTTTGCACGCTTATTTTTTGCTGTAAAAAAATGGAAAAAAAATTGCATAAAATTTTGAGTAAAAATTGGAATACCTTGCTGCAAAACACTTGAAATGTTGACAGCGGCTTATGGTGAATCTGCTTTGAGCAAAAAAAATGTTAATACAACCTGTACAACCTGTTCCTCCTCCTGACTAACTTTTGGGCGTGAACCGTATAGCAGCAAAATTTGTTCCGAAACTGCTTAATTTTAAACAAAAGGACTGTAGAGGAAGCATCGTTCAAGAGATGTTACACGACGTCAATGATGATGCTGATACGCTCGAAAAGGTCATAACTGGTGACGAATCACGGGTATATGGTTATGACGTCGAAAGCAAAGCTCAGTCGTCCCAATGGAGGAAACCAGAATCACCTTGAAGTTATGCGGCGTTTCCGCAATACGAAGAAAACGTCCCTAATGGTAGGAACACAATTCATGGATGTTGCATCGCTTTTTGGTCACAAACAAAACCACAATCCAATGCTGCTGCTACTGCTACTTTTTCCTACTATTCCTAAAACTCCGAAAACCCTTGAAATAAAGGAGTTCTGAAACGATCGAGGAGATAAAGAAAAAATCGCTTCGAGGATTAAAAAAAACGTTGTATTATATCTGTGAGGGATTACTTTGAAGGGGACAACATTAATTTTGATAAGTGATAAGAAATTGTAGCTAGTATTTGATGTTTATTTCTGGGAGGATATATCTCTGGTTTTTTTCACACATAAGCCTAATATCCCTGATACACTAAAAAAAGTTTAAATGTAGAATAGTATTATATATAATATTAAACGGCATTTGACTCACGAGTTTATTTGACACGAGCGGAGCGAGTTTTAAGTAAACGGAAATGGCCGAAGTGGCTCGGATTCGTGGAAAACGAAACTGACGTGGTCAAGTGACGCTTCCCGCACGCTTGATCGGTGGGTAATTAGATATTTTACAGACGGGAGTAGAAAAATTCGTTAATGAATACGGATCAAACCAGAAACAAAAGAACACCTCCAAAGCAAACTTGCTGCAGCATTTTTCGCATAGCTGGGAATTTTATAGGAGGAAGTAAAGATGGCTAGTTACAAAAAATGTCGCTTAACATTATTAATATTAATTTATTTGTTTTCAACATTCTTCTTTCTTTCTTCTTTCCGTAGCGTCACAACCCTTCGTGGGTCTTAGCTGCATCTACGACTCGTCTCCATCTGTCCCTGTCCAACACAACCTCCTTCCAGTTCCGTACTCCCAAGATTTTTACATCCTCTTCGATATTGTCCCTCCATCTGAGCCTTGGTCTTCCTAAGGGTCTCTTTCCTGCTGGGTTTTCTTCCCATATCCTCTTTACAAGACGTTCATTCGGCGATCTCTGCACGTGTCCAGCCCACCTGAGCCTTTGTGCTTTTATTTCGTTTACTAAACTCGGTCTTTTGTACATGTCGTTAAGCTCCGCATTCGTTCTTATTCGATATTGATCCTTCGTTCAAAGCGTCTTAACACTAGTTCGTTCTGCTTTGTCATTGTCCATGTTTCCGAGCCATACATTACGATTGGCTTGATTACTGCCGAATATATCCGTAGTTTTGAGTTCCTAGATATCAGTCGGGACTTAAACAGGTTCTGCAAGGCGAAAAAACATTTATTGCCCTTTTGTATTCTTGCTTTTATTTCGCTAGTGATATCGTTATCCGAAGTTATAACTGCTCCTAGGTACTGAAATTGGTTTACGCATTCAAAATTGTGGGTGTCCATGGTTATGTTCTGTCCTATTCTGCCCCTTCCTGCTCTCCGTCCGGCCCACATATATTTGGTCTTGTCCTCGTTGATCATCAGTCCTACCTTCTTGGTCTCCTTCTCTATGTTCATGAACATTTCTTTTGTTTTAATCGTACTGCTTCCTACCGTATCAATGTCATCGGCAAATGCCAAAATCATTTCTGGGCCCTTATTTGTAAATATTTCCAAGCCAATATTCGCTTCTTTGATGGCCATGTCCAGCACTATGTTGAAAAGCAATGGTGAAAGTCCATCGCCCTGTTTTAGGCCATTGTTAATGGAGAAAGCCTCGGTGTTGTTCTTTCAACATTCTAGAGAATGTAAATAAGGAACCAACAAATTTAAAGCTCAAAACTTAAAGCTGGTATTGGGATCGTTGGGGTGTACGCAGGCGCTTGGGACTAAATCGCGTTACGCCGAAAACGGTGTTATGCAAATTCTAAATCAACACGAGGGGGTATAAAGGAGAGGCAAAAATTCGCAAGCCATATCGTCGCAAACCCATAAATAACGCGTTATGGTATGCAAATCGGCTTCAAATCGATACAGGGCCAGAGTTAAGAGCGCGTAAGGGCGTACGAAAACCGAAAACCGTGTTGAAATTATGCTAATTTCCATTTGGTCGTTCGCTAACAAGGTCCGTATTCATATTTAAATGCGACCGTTGAGGCGCTAAATATACGATCAACCGACCTATAACTAAATTTCCGAATACTATACGCGGCGCGGAGAGGTATTTTTAGTGTTTTTTTTTGCGCACTTTTTGTGATGTTGATATTCCATAGATATGTAACCAATTTTCTAACTTTAATTCTCGTGACATCAGAAAACCAGCAGCCCTGTCTCAAGCCTTTCGTTGTTTCGAAAGAAATGTTTAGTCTGCTTCCAAGTTTGATTGAAATTTTGTTTCTAGCAACTTTTATATCCCATGGTGACTTTACGGACCACGGAAGAAGGGTTACATTAGGTTGTGAGTGGAAGTTTCTTACTGAAGCTATTTGCTTTTAACTGTTATGACTGATGATAAGGCCTTAGTAAGTGTAATCTTCCCTTGAGCTCATAAACAAAGCGTTGCTGAAAACGATCCGATATCACCCCTCATCCTATTCAAGCCGGTCTAGATCCTGTTAGTAATGGCAATACCGACCAAGGACGGTTCCAGCCGATAAGTTTTGTATAAATCGAGCAGTTCTTTATCAATCACAGTCCTTCTAAGATGTATATGTCAATGGCAACAAAAAATATCAAGGTTCCTAACCCATAAGAAGGAAAAAACAAAGTAATGGCGGCCATTTTTTTCAGGATACCTACCATTATTGTAAATTTACTGTTTAAACGACAACATTATCTGTAAAATTTCAATTATAATTAGTAAACATATTTGAACAATCCCAATTCAATTCGATTTAACACATATTTTAACAGAAGCAGTTGCTTTTTCGATGTTCTACTGGGGGATTTTTTTTTTAAATAAAGGCACCAAAACACACTGTAAATAGTTGGATACTTAATATGGTTGAGACCATCACTATAATTTTTGCAATTTCGTTTTGCAAAGCACACTTCGATTATAGAAATAGCCAATTTCGAGTGGACCGTTGGACGATATTGAGTATTAATGAGTATGACGAGTATTAATTATCATGGCCATTTTAGATATAATTTTTGTATTTTAAAAGTGCATTATTTCGAGTTTATATTTCTTTTACTTAAATTATAGGTTTGGAAAAAGATATGGAATAAGAATGTTGCAAAACGCCATCTAGCGGCGACGCAAACAGTCGGCCATTTTGAAGCTATTGACATTTATTTCCGGAAATAGTTGAGATAGCGCAAAAACAATTCTTTGAAGGATAATTAAATTTATTTCTACTGTGGTGTCCATTTTAACTATCTGTAGTATAAGATTATTCCTTAAAAATAATATTCCAGAAAACGATTACGTCTCCTGATGGCCATTAAAAATACTTTCGAGCAAGTCTTTACTTTACTTTACTTTACCAGCCCTTCTTAATTGGCAAATAGGACATTGAAATAATAAATAATAATATGTAATAATAAAACATGTATATTTGAAATTTTTTTTTATTTAAAACAAACAATATAAGTATGTACAGTATATGTACCAATTTTTGTTACCGTGTAATCCTTTTAATAATTATTATTTTTAGGGTTTAATTTTTGAAATATCCTATATAAACAAAAAATGTGTGAAATTAATTTTAAATGGGTTTAATTATACCATATTGACATTTAAAAATCACTTACCAATAAAATTCCGACTTTTGATTATGTTTATTCAGCAAAATTAATTCTTAGAATTGGGGATCAAAGGTCACACGTGAAAACCTCAGAAAGGTCGAAACAACGTGCAAAAAAAGGCAAATCGGAGATAGCGGAGTTTTGACTTAATTATTAAATACAACGCTATATTATTTCGACCCTATTGTTCGACGAGGATGATTTGTATTCAGACAATCCGCATAACGTATTCGTTATTACAGGTAAATATGTGTTGAACGGATCCTCCTCTATTATTACGCGACAATTCCGAGGCGATTTTTGGTGTCTCGCGAAAATCGTCGGGATTGTCTGCGTGCAGGGAAATGAAACACCGCGGCTCTTTTAAATGAATGTTTACTCTCGTTGGTACTTTTGCATCATAACAGTACCGTATGTATACGCGGCCTTCATAATCTAAAAGAAAACGGGAAAAAATAATTATCAACGCTCATACTCAATCGACAGCTTAAATTATTATACGATCTCCAGTGTAAACCTCACAAAGTTCTAAATACTACCGTAAGAGAAGACTGAATGGTCATTTCGTCGAAAGGCCCAATGGTCAACGCCAGAGGTCGCTGGGCTCTGAGTATCATCATGTGGAGCAACCTCCTGACTGACAAAGGTCGCTCGTACCAGCCGCTCTCGTAGATCGCATCGGCCAGACCTTGGCTCTGAACTTTGATTTCGTTAGAGGTCCAACCTAGTGCGAAAATGATGACCATCATACGTCCGGAATAAAAAACGCACGATGCAAATTGCATGCCGGTTTCCGCCTGCAAAAAATAACCAAAATAATGTACAGAGTAATTCAAGTCGCTATGGTGCCTTACCTCGAGAAAGAGGAGCATAACCAAAGCCATGTTCATCGCGTTAAGGAAATAATCCATCAGCATTAAGTGCTTCACCGCTTCGTTTAATTGTTTGATGAACCTGGGTAAAAGCAAATTGGCATTAGTTATCGCTTCAAGGGAGCAGCAACAGCATGTTACAAGGCCTGTGAAACTGAATACTGAAGTGTGTCGAGGAGCGCCATATTTCAAGCAATGGGAGTTTCGGTTTCCTCTGACTATTATATCAAACAAGTCCTATTAGAGTCTAGTAAAGAAACAAAGGTAGCGAATTGAAATTTTGTATCGGTCCTCAAGCTTTGAGTCAATCCGAATCAGAGAGGCACTGGGAAATAGAGTCATACTTTTGGCGCTTATAATTAAGACGAATACAAGCATTCTGAAGTCGTTGGAATCTCTCTTAACTCCTAACATATCACATAGTTCAAGTTTGACTTCCTCACTGAGATGATTATGAATATTCAATGTCTGCAACTTATAGAAAGATTTTGGAACACCGAGCCAGCGTGTTTAGAAAACCGCAAGTCGTCACTTTTCACTTTTATTGCGTTTTTTGGTAGTCATTACGAGGTCATGAGCCGCAGACACATTCGATTTTTTTTAATCTAAATTTATTATAGTAGTAACATTTGCAGCTTCACTAGAAACAGAAGATATAGTGAGTATCGTAGGCGCATCAATGAGATTTACAAAATTTAAGAAAAGTAGAGAAGTCTCTCCCAGGGAACACACCTCTCCGAAGCAATTGCGTCTGAATGAGTATTTCCTATAACCACTCTTTGGTGTCTCGGGCAATTTTTTTTTAAATGAAGGAGTTGTACTTTTTATCCCAGGTGCCGAGCGTCTTACCATTGACTCAGAGTATGAGACAAGGGTTTATTTTAGAGTCAGCTGCTCTCAATAAATTATCAGTTACATGAAGCAAAGCAGAAGTAGTGCTGTGAAGACGCCGAAAACCCGATTGACTTTATGGGAGGAAATGTGATCCCATGGGAACTTTGAGATGGTGGGCAACAAACTGATTTATCTAAAATCATTCACGACACTTTCTTTGGAACGCGTATAATGTCAGCTTGCTTCCAAGAGCCAGGGAAAATCCCAGACAAAAGACACAAGAAAATGATAGCTAAAAATCATTTTGATATCTTTATTGTATGCGTAACGAGCTTTAGTTCTAATACTAATCAAAGATTTCTTAACTATGTTCCGAAAAAGGGTTGGATGGCGGTCTTTTTGCTGCTTAAGATTACAAAAAACAACACGGTGCCTGAGGTATCATTCCTCTCATTAACTTCAATATTGTCACACATGGATAATTTAGAGGTAGCAAGTACATCCATAAGCAAACTAGAATTGTCTGGAACCCAAGTCTATGATCAGTTGGTGCTGTGGAAGTTCGTAAAAGTATTTGAAAATAAGAGGAATTTAAACTCCGCAAACATCAAAAAATCAAGTGCGGTAAGGACTTTTTTGCAGAGAGTCAAGACATTCAAGTACATACAGCACAAACATAGGACTGTGACATACTCACCTCACAACTCGTTGGTGTTCCTTCACGAGACCAGCCAACGTGACTGTCATGTCGTTATCGCCAACGCTCATCTTCTTTAGTTTAACCTGTAGGGCCTTTAGCACTGACGACGCGAAAATGATGCAAGTAAGGAAGATGCTCTGGGTGGAGACTCCCATTAAAATGGCCACCAAGACACTGAACGCATTCAGAATCACCAAAATCGAGGCTCTCTTTTCCGTGTCGACTTTGTAGTAGTACAGCTCATAGACGAAAGGTCTACGTACGGTGCTGTTGCTCGCACTGTTGAGCTGTCCTATGCTCACCCTGAGAAAGGCGTTGGAAACTATGGCGGCCGATCCTAGAAGAGCCGTAAAGTAGAAAATGGCCCAGTTGATCTTTTTGTCCAACGCAATCTGTCGACGATGGTATGCCAAAATCTCCTCGTCGCCAGAATTGGAAAGGTTCTCTTCTTCTTCGATTATGTAACAGATTATTCGTCTCAGTGGCTTCGTCTGACAAATGACGGCTTTGATTTGGGTTACGAGGAAGGAGATGAGGTAAGCGAAGGCTGTAAATAGTAAGTCGACGGATTCCTTGGTCGGGTGATTTTCATGGATGGAGAGAATCGCGAAACGGATGACCATGGAGACGACGAAGATGGCGAGGTAAACCTGGATACATATGGAGTATAACGCGTACAATATTTGAAAGGATGGTCTCGTAGTGACAGGAAACCGCCAGATCCCTGCCGCGATCATGCCGCATTTGGACAAGGTCAAAATCGTAGTCATGGTTTTGGAGATGTGGTGAAATCGAAGTGTGGTGCACGGTTTATTTATAGGCATAACAGTCGACGTTGAGGTTTTGATTTTTTTATATTCTCCAAGACAGGGCCGTAATCAGATCCGTCAGTTTTAAAAGCGACGAAGTGTCATAAAAATTTTAGTCCTAACGGTAATAGAAAATAATTATTGAATTATGGTTGATGTATTAAAAAAACTAATGTACACATTATAGTGTATTACGCAATAACATCCGATTGTTCCCAAACCTGTGCCGTAATTTCCCGGAAATTGCCGAAGTGGCTCGACTACGTGACAAACGAAACGGTCTTGACAAAATGACACAGACAGGAGTAGAAAAATATATTTTAACTCAATTAATTTCGGTATGAACTAACGTATTATTGGGAAATACATATGGAGTTCGATCCTGGCGGGGTATTAAATCTTGGCCATGAATAATTCGGACTATTTGCCACAAAGTTCCGCCTTTCTATGATGATAGGCTTCCGACTTGCTGCTTCCTTGTAATCATCGAAATTCAAGTCTAAAGGTACATTCTGGACAGAATGTAAATTATGTTATTGCCAAGTCCAGACAATTGAGATTTAGAAAGTAAAGGTAATATGATGGTTGTCGCCCGCGTCGATAATATTTGTTCGATTAAAACTGCGGAGTGACGTGACTTTTGTGGCGCGTGAGTTTTGCAAGGTACGTATATAATTGAAGTTGCATTAAAACTACCGAAAATGGTGAACCTTAACAGTGCCAACAGCCTTAATTATTTATTTCTGTGGTCGATTTGAATACCGACGACAAAACAATGTCGTTGTTTTCGATCACGGAAGAACAAAGCTCGACAGGTATATAAAACATTTCCCATTTTCTCTCTGATCTTCTAAGTACTCTTAAAAAGAAACTAATTAAAAGCTGAGTGCACTATGTTTGCGATAGTTTACCTTAAATCCTTCGATTGCTATAGACTATGCAATTGAAAATTAAGTAATAAAATAGCATTTTTCTGACTTATCAATTTGGGTTACGTTTGCTTAAGTTGAGTGATAACGCCAATTTATAACTTGATAAAAATAGAAAATTTTCATCTCCCGGATATCGCAAGTCGGTCGGTGACTAATTATTTTACCTTAAAGAAAAAGTTCTACTGATTCGAAATTCAAATATGTACAACATAAATTGCAATATTTATGGAGGTTAAACAGAGGAAAAAGGAGAAAACACACAAATGAAAAGCCTGGAACAAAGTTTTGCTCGGCGCTGCCTTTTGTTACCATAAAACATTGGCTTTCCACCACACAACTTAAATGACATTATTTGGATTTCAGTATGTATCTACGAGGGCAACGCCAAAATTTCCCGGCCTGAATATGAAAGAAACAGAAGTAGAGTAACAATTTTGTATTATTTTTCAATATAATCGCCCTTAACTTTAATACACTTATTACATCTTTTTATTAACAAGTCAATCCCTTTAAAAACATATTCTTTTGGTTTGTCTGCAAAACGAGCTAAAACAGCCTCTTTAAGTAAGTCCCTTTTTCAAATAATTCGCTGGGAGCCATATCTAGACTATAGGGAGGATGATCTATCTGTTGGAACCCACACTATAAAATAGCAGCTTGTGCAACACGAGCACTATGGACAGATGCATTATCGTGCACGTATGCAGTTTCGCAATTTATGTAATAATGTTGCGTAATATTTACCATTGACAGTGGTATTAGTTTCTTTAAAATCTAGCAAAAGAATTCCTTCACAGTCCCATCACCCTTTTTGTTGACTGGCAGACTCTGAATTTTCTTTGAGGTGCTTCACCCTGACAACGTTACTCCGTTGATTCTTTTTTCGATAGAGGGTCACAATAGAGAACCATAGTTTCATCTCCGGTCTATAGTTTCTATGACAGGGTACGGTTCCGACCACAGAGTTCCAAAAAAGACCGCGACACGGCGTTGTATTTGAATAGCCGAAAGGTTTTTAGGAACCCATCTTGCACTAACCTTATGCATACCCAAATGATGAAAGAAATTGGAGTAATTGAAATGACTGGAAGTTGCCATTGGATTTTTTATTTTAATATTGACTTGCAGTCGTACGTAACCCATTTTCCGTGGTATTTTGATTAATATCCGTTCCGAATTCGTTAAAATTAAGTGTATTTAGTGACTACCATTATAAAAATTTGTGTTTTTAACAATTAACAATTTTTGTTTAGATTTTATGGATATTAAAAATTATCCAAAAAGTTAGTTGTTGTTAAAATTCTTGTTTTTGCATAGTAAATAAAAAACGCGTTGTTTAATTTTTTTATGAGTGAATCTTCCCAGCAAAAATATTTCGCTCAGAGGTATGTTTGAAAACATAAACAGAAAACCTTTTGGTATTCTACACACGTTATCCTTAAGTAAGTTCGGTATAATCAGGTTGCCTGCGATTTTTGGTAAAGTATTTTTGACGTCGCTTTTAGTTCAAGTCAAGAATTAACAATAGATAAATAAAACCAGAGATTCCGCAAGTATATTTTTTATAAATTTTTAAATTTTTATTCTACTCTAGTGATCAGAACGTTCAAATCGGAAAGACTAGGTAAACGCCGCGTCGAGATGATTCATCTATTTGTACTCCTGCGACATCAGAGAGACGTACGAGTAAGCCGCTTTCATCATCTGAAACGCGACCATATTATCGCGAAAACACGCGACATGGCGTCAGAAACCAGTTTGAACCTGTCACTCAACTGTCACTCAAAAAACATTCAATGTATCCAAAAAACACTTGAGTGACAGGAATTGACAGTTCCAAACCGGTTCCTGACTGCTGTTGGAAGGTTATCGTTACCGTCAAGGATGTCTCAATCGTCATGTCTCCGAAAGGTCCCTTAGATAGCACCATCGGCTTCTGGGACCGCATCAGCATTATGAACAAAATGCGTTTCGCTTCCTCCGACTGCTCGTACCAACGGGTCTCGAAAATTGAGTTCGCCACTTGCGCGCTCTAAAACAACAATTCCTGAAAATACCTCTGAAGCGATGGTCGACATCTGTTTTTCAAAATATTTTTACTTCAACTGTCCTATAAGATATAGTTCAGATTATGTTCACAATATAATTTAGATATTACGAAAATAGCACTTAGTAACTGGCATAAATCTCAATTGTTGAAAACTGAGACTCTGGAAACTTTCAGACAGATTTTCAAAATAACCCAACTTTATTACCCTTCCATTAAAAAAAAACGTCAACCTACCTGCACTCTAATTTCGTTTGATGTCCAGCCCAAGGCGAATATGTTGGTAATCAACCAGGCAGAGTAGCACGACCTTCCGAACAAGAACATGGCGGTCAGCTCTTTCTCCTGAAACCACGAGATTGCCGAACCAGAGAGAAATCGTCCTCACTTACCGTAATGAATTCGATCAAAACGGACGCGATGTTGAACGATGCCAACACGTATTCCATCAGCATGAGGTATTTCATCGCGTCGTTGAGCTCCTCCACGAACCTGCAAGTATACGCGCTGTCATTCATCGGTCGAAACCGAGTCCTTTTCATCACCTTATGGCCCTCTGGTGTTGCACCACCAGACTTTTCAAAGTAGCCACGGTATCTTTGCTCGCGTCCACCAACTTACCGAACCTAATTTGCAACGTCTCGAAAACGGATGCTACGAATACAATCGAAGACAGAAAAATGATCTGGGTCGATATGCAGACGATGGCTGCTATGACGACGGTACAGTAGTTGAGCCACATCAACGCCGTGCTGTTTTCCTCGGTATCTAACTGGCCGTAGTAAAATTCGTATAAGAACGGCTTCCTCAAAGTCTCATTGTGCGCGAGATTGTACGCTCCGATCTCTAAGCGGTTCTGGATGTTTTCTGCGATAGCACCTAGCCCCAGCGCAGACGTGAACGAGAATATCGCCAAGTTGATGTGGTTGCCGACTTTAACACGCCTGGCGTATCTGTCGAGGACTTCGTCATCGCCGCAGCCAACGATCTTAGTTTCCTCCTCCAAGATATAAGTGAAAATCTGCTTCACGCGGCGCGTCTGGCAAATCAAGGACTTGGCTTGGGCTATGATCAACGATAAGGTGTAGGAAAGAACGCGGAACAAAATATCTGCAGCTATTTTCTCTCGGATTATAACTATCACCTTTGTACAGAACAGAAGGGTAAACGTGAGGAAATACATCTGTGCTGCTACGGAGTACACGGAGTAAGTTTTCCTGACGAGAGGGTTCTTGGAAAACGGAGCTCGCCAGATTCCGCCCCCTATCATTGTATATTTGGCAAAACCGAGTACTTCAGGCATGCTGATCTTGGGAAGGTTTCTCTGTGGGATTCGTTTTCGGTTAGATCAACTCATAAAAGTGAGACGCGCGCAGAGGATTACTTCGGTTTAAAACCTATAGGCTTTATTTTTTATTCAGTATGGGTCCAGGACCGAACTTGAGAGTTTCCGTTTGATTGGGGTTTTTCTGAAAATTTTTTCACGAAGATGATTTTTTAATTGATTTTTTTTGGTAATAGATTTGGTATTTATTATTAAATTTCACTCATTTAATTCTAGTTTGTTTGTTGATGTATTTGAAACTTGTTCTTTTTGCTTTTGTCGTTCAGCACGTCGTTAATTAGCCTTGGAGGGCCTTTAACGATTATTTTTGAGTAAAAGTTAGGTTTCAGTTCTTCGAGATTAATTATCTTCTATATAATTTAATTTTGTGTTATATTCTTGAATTAGGAAATGCGGAGCCGAAAAACAATCGAAGTACGCACCTGCAGTGTAAAAACATCGCCCGACAAAGCTTTATCAATTATTCGGCTGCGAGGAGTAGCAGCAATATTTCCTACAATAACTTACCGTATTTTCTTTGATTATAGGTGTGGGTTCGGTTTTTCTTTTATCGGCAACCGCAAATTTTATATTCTAATGAAAGGCCTTGCGTGTCAACGACTGTCGATAAATTGCGTCAGTAGTTTTCACACGGCCGAATGAAGTGGTCTTGGAACTGTTTGACATAAAGCTTAGAGAAGGAGTGTTATATTTTTTGTGAAACATAAATCTCAAGTGAGGGCACATTGTTATTCTAAAACTAAACCACCGGTGTCAGCAGTCTCCTTAGTTTAATTTTATTGCTTAGCACTCTCCGAGTCAATTTTTTCCTAATACCAATTTTCAATCTCGAAAATGATCAGAAAGTCGCTAGTATTTCTGAATCATTATCATGCTGTAGGAGTAGGCCGCTTTCATTATCTAAAACGAAAAAAAAAACGTAGTCTATTTCTGTAACCGGGCGCTCCAACTCTACCGTGAGTGAGGACTGCAGAACCATCTCCCCGAAAGGTCCGATCGTCAACACCAGAGGTTTCTGAGCTCGTATCATTACCATCAATAGATGTCTCTTGAGCTCCTTATCGTAATTATACCACGAGCTTTCATAAATAGCGTCGGACAGTCTCAAGCCCTGAAAAATAAACTTGAGTAATCAGAACACACAAAGTTGTGGATTTGCTGACTTGCATTTTGATTTCGTTAGCTGCCCAACCTGTAGCGAATATGTTGGTCATCAAATAACCAGCGTAAGATACAACGGAAAGCCACTGCGCGTATGTATCCACCTGAAACGAAAGACTCGCTTGCTCGCTTGACTGGGAGGAAATTGATTATTGTTTTAGCAGCCGCACTCACCTTCAAAAACAGAAATATTATCAACGCCATATTTAAAGAGTTTAGGGCGTAGTCCATCATCAGCACGTACTTAGTAGACGCGTTTAGGTATTGCACGTACCTGAAACTCAAAGATATAATCGCACTATTCTGCACGAGTACTACTAAAGAGATAGACGGTATGGTACAACAATAGCATCAAGTGCCGCGAAAAAACCTCACTTACTCAATAACATCCTGGTAGTCTTTGATTAGTCGGACCAGTCCATCTTCAGCGTAGCTTGCGGCTTTCTTCAGCCTAATGCCCAACGCTCCCAGCGGCGAGGACGCGAAGAAGGTCGAGGAAAAGTACACGCAATGCGTGGCAAAGGTCATGCAGGCTGCCAAAGTCAGAGAAAATCCGTTGACGACGAGCAGAAGCATTTCGTGAGCTTCCGTATCGATTGAACCGTAATACCATTGGAACACGAAACGTTTTTCTAACGTCGTGTTGAAAACTCGATTGTGCTCTTCGATTGCGGTGCGTTGAAACAAGTTCGCGATGATAAGCTCCGCAGTGAAGCAGAAATTGAAGAAGAAGACCACCAGGTTGATCTTTCGGGCGAAACGAACCTGCGACGAATGGAAAGACGCTATTTCGGGCTCGTTGAGACGAAAGAGGTCGTCTTCAGCTTCTTGGATCCGCCGCAACAGTCGGAGGAACTTGTCGGACTGGCAGAGGGCGGCTTTTATTTGGACGACAGTCAGGGATATTAGATAAGCGATACACGTAAAAATGAAATCTGCTGGCTCGTCGATGGCGGTTCCTTTGGCGGCGAAGATGTCGAAGAGGTAGGCGTACATTAGCGCGAGGCTTATTAGATAGCAAATGCGCACGAAGGATGAGTAGATTTGGTAGATAGAGTTGTACGGGAATGGTGACCGCCAGATACCGGCGACCGTCATACTGTACCTCGACAGCTTCAACATGGTGGACTGAGTTACGGATGGCAGATAAACTACGGGTCAAACGAGCAGTTTAAATACTAATTAGGGTCATCTAACATTTATTGAGGTCGACGGAATTTAATTTTTTGTCTTTGTATAAAGCATTCCTAAAAAATCAAGTTTCCCTAATTGCTGGTAAGTGGAAGCGGGACGTATAATTATAGATGGAGGGAAAAAATCCGATGACATGAATAATGTAACAGTTCGTGATTCGGTGAGAAGTTAAAGTTGAAGGGGATATAAGAGAAAAAGGGGAAAGCTAATAAAACTTGGCGAACTTTGATTAGATTTCGCAATAGAAATAGAAATAGGATAGTCTTACGGGGTTTGTTTACATCGAAAACCAAGATTGCATCGTTTCTTGGACATTTGATGATAGGCGTAGTTATAAAAAGAAAACGTCTTTTCCTATTCCACCTAGCAAAAACACTAGTTCTACTGAGATACTTCAAAAAGGAAAAACCAGCAGCTATATTTTCATGTATGTCTCCGAATATTTTCCAAACACCATGTAAAATTTTTAAAAATTGTAAATTATAATAATTGTGTATTTTTAACGCCAGCAAAAAGTCAGCGAGCAGGGAGCAAGCGTACGCAGAGTCGAACAAAGGTAAAAAGGGCGGGTGTCTGATGGAATTCCTAAACGAACCTATAACTTACCCGCTCACTTACGAGGCGATCGGTCTCCAAAAACCAATAAAACCCGCGTGATTTAGTACCACTCTTGACGTTTAGTGCCCGACTCTGGTCAATTTTGCGTGGAAAAATTAACTGCCTTTTTTTTAATTTTTACTCATTCTCCAGCGGTACATACCCATCGCGAGATTTCCCTCGGCTTATTTAAATACGCACGTTGCCAGATCGTACCGCCATTGGAGCGACAACCTAACAAGTAATGCTCGACTCGGCGTAGAGTTCTCCCAACCATATACCGTTTTTATAACCTTTTATGGTTTTGTCTTCGGAATGTTTTTCAGACCCGCCTGTTGTAAAACTTCCTGCCCAGATATTTATAATTAGGTCTTTTTTAAATTAATAATATTAATTAACTTCAAACCTTTATAATTTGCGTTTTGATTAGTTCAAAATCGCTTTCGATTTTTACTATGATTTATTAATAGTTATACTTCAAATTTTTTTATTTCGCTCCTCCAAAATCCACCATTTTAGTCTAAACATTGGCGGGACAGCTGAATTCGATTCAACTTAATTTATGTTGAGTTATCGGTCTTTCAGAAACCCGGCCGGTACCGGCAACGGCGCGTCGAGGGTCCCGAAACGGTTTATGCAAATGTTTCAATTTTTTCGCCACCTCCAATAAACAATAAAATGTAATTACGTCACCGGAGAGTCAGTTTCGCGAAGTTTTACTGTCGTCGGTCGGCGTTGCGCCGCTTTTATTTCAGTTTTAACGACCCCCGGTGCGCTTATTAAAATTATCGTTATGTGTGCTCTCGTATTGATTGATTTTGCAGACGGGCGATCCGGTAGTACCGCCGTTTAGGACGGAGGCGGAAAAACACAATATGGCGCACGGACCGGATATTTCAACGATGCTGAAGCGCTCAGTAAATGCTACTCCACATTTTCACTTTCGCTGATACACACTGCTAATTTTCAAACACTTAGTCGCTGTTAGTTCGTTAAATTTTAAACTGTTCACAGTCTTTTGGGAACATCACAATTTTTGTTTAATTGTGCTCAAATTTTGATAGGTTTTGGACAGGATTTTAAGGAAAATAAGAAAGGAAGCAAAGGCTTTTTCTTATAATAAAATAAAATAACAAAATAATAGATTGTGATTATTAGATAAAACACTCCGAAACATTTCTTGAAGGAACATGAAAAATGAGTTGACGAGAGAATGATTTTTATTACATATTTATGCACACATAGCCAGGTAGCAACATACAATGAATCTGCTCTCCGTATTTCAATCCGTGTGACATGCTTGTTGGCATTTTTTTCTAAAATTATTGAATTTTATATTGCAAACATTTTGGCAAATTGCTTAAATGTTTACAGCAATCCTTTTCGTAGTTCCCATCAAACACTCTAGTGTATTAAATACTGCATTACTCTAAAAGTCTGCGGTAAATGTCAGCTTCGGATATTTTCAGACTTTTTTTTAATGGTTTTGAAGCGATCGGATGTTAACCAGGCTAAATCAAAGATTTACAGTTTATGTTAATTAATGTCGGCTCAGAATTGTAAACAAAATTAACTTAATTAAGGATAGGACTTCCCTTGGCTTTGTTAATTTATAATTTCTCCCGAAGATTAAATTTTTAAATTTAGATGTTCTTGAACAGTTCAAAGAATAGGTCCACCCAAATGCTTAAGTTTTTTTGAAAATTGCTTCAGGGTAGTGTTTGTTTTATATATAGATAAAAAACGTGAAGCATTGGAATCTACGTTCATCTATTAGATGACATGACAGTGTGTATTTGTTGGCGAATTCGAAAAACAACTTATTGATATGTAAAATAATGGGATTTAAACTAATGGGCATCCGTAGGATATAAAAATACACCATCTGCACATTTCAACTATCCTCCTTCTTCCTTAAAGTCATATCGGGTCACGAGGAATTCATATACTTACATCAATTAACAAATGCTAATGTTTTATATTACTTTTAGAGGCCCGAGAAGGGATAAAGTTAGGCTTGGGTCATTCAGTTATTAAAAAAGCTTTGAATGTAATAGTACAACTCTTCGCCGTGCATGCGATGTTTTAGATCGAACTATTAAATGTATTAAAAACAAGTAGTATTTATTTCATAAAGTTTACAATAGGTTGAATCCATCCTCGAAATAGTTCCCCAGGTATGACGGCGCTATTTTCCTTCTAACATTTTGTACTCAGTTTGCATTTCTTAACCCGTGTTAAGACTTCGACGATTTCGCGGAAACTGAACCCAAGCTCGAATCACCAAAAGGCGCCGCGATATTTTCAGTTCGTCCGCGATTATAAGCGACTGTTAATTACAATTTAACCGAGTCAGCCGAACGCGATAAACAATTAAGACGCGGGAGGCGGAGAGAGAGAGAGAGAGAAAAAAAAGGTTTCCTCGCGTAACCCGAGACCATCGCGTACGCAGCGCATTCCTGCGCGGCGGCGGCCCCGTCGCGTACACCTAGACGCGATAAATCGGCAAATTGTTTGGAACAACGCGCTCGTTTATAATAAACACGGAAAGTGAAAATGTCGGATTTTTTTTAAGTGACTTTTTCGATAGCAATTCGCGGCGTAATAGAAAAGCCACGCAAATTTTACGATAAACAGAGTCAAATATTTTTTGTTTAATGCTGTTTGCTCTATCTCTGCGACGAATGTGGCAGTGTTCGGACGTTTTCTTAAATAAATGTAATCGCAAAAAACTAATTTTCTGGAAAAATAGTCAATATCTTTATGTTATCGACTAACTTTTAAGCTGAATTATAAAAAAAAAGGAAGTTAACTCTCATGAATAATCAGGTTGACCAGTTTTATTTGTTATAAAATATGTATTGGAATAATCAGTATTTTTCAGTATTAGATTACGATGTGTTTAGATGAAAAGTGTTTAATGCAACAAATATCGAACAAATTTAAACTAATTAAAACCGTAGCCAATCAAGAGACTGGCAATTGGTGTTGGAACCGTGGATAATTGACCGCCAATTGACAATTGACGGTTATGCTTTACTTACACAAAAAATACATTATGATGATAAACGATTTTTAATTCATAGCAGCAAGACGTTATTTTTACAACCATTTCCTTTATTTTCATGAACGTTGTTCTTCGTTGTTCTTTTGAATAACTTGTTTTGGGAAAGTTTTGTTGTAGATCCGCAGATTAATGTTAATTACAACTCTGCGCCGTTACCGTTGCGACATTTGGGTCGTATCAGAGTAGGAAGATTTGTTTTTCAAATTCCGTCATCCAAATTCAATATCTAAAGCCGAGGCTCATATACATAACCCCAATTACCGTACACCGTATATACACGCCTTTCTATTGTTTTTAAGCCGTATTTGCATTAACGAAGTCAGTCTAACAAATTATCGTTATTAATAAGCTCGGCCTCAATTCGCGATCGGTTTTCCCGTTTCGCGGCGGCCATTTTGTCTCGCAAAAAAAGTCCGTTGCCGGTTTCCCGCGATTCCCACAAAAATTACGTGCCGAAAATTTATCCACTCCGTCGGAAATATCGAAAATTAATCCATCTTTTTAACGATCAATCACCCCTGAAAATCATTAGCAGATATCGCGTTACGTCACCTAACCCTACCGGAGGGAAAAAAACACCCTTAAAAAAACATACTAGGGTGAGTATTACCTGCGGCGGGACGCAAACTTTTCTGTGCCGATTTCTCTCTCTGTCTCAAAAAAATGATCGATGTATTTTTACTATTAATCGTTTTTTTTTTATTATTATCCGTCGAAATACCGACGGAAGATGTAAAACAGGGCGGTTTAAAGGGTGGGAAATTTTTGGCTATAACCGAGCATGAAAAACCCGGTGATAAATGGATCTTAGAAATTTTGGTTTTTGACCGATATGTACTGGCGTCTAGTTCTCACCAGACTGCTAAGAACTCTTCTTTTTATACCAGAAAAAACATTTATAAGGCTTTATAAGGATGCATAAGGGTGCAAAAAATCGTATCTAGGGTATCTATAAAATTAAAGTTGTAAAGTTGTAAAAGGCTCAGAAAATCAGCTCATGATGGCGTCAATAAGGGACTTCTACCGAGGTTTACCCAAAAAAGAAAAGAAAATGTTCCCATCTTTGGAAAAATAATGACAGTGGCAATATTCTTAAGGCCGATGAAACCGACCGTTTCTACACTTGATAAGACATTGAAATTCCAAGGAGAAAGGTGTGCAGGTGGAAAATTGCCCAAGGTCCGAATAACAGTTCAGGTTCAGTAAACCCAATATGTTTTAAAAACAGGACCTTATCAGTCAAGAACACATGTGACTTATGTACCTAAGAGCTGTTCCAATACAGAATTGAAGAAGAAGGACAGAAAAATTATCCAGCACAATTGAACCAAATCAAACTGGTATATATGCTGCCCAATACAAGTTCAAAACTGCAGTGTCAAAACTGAAGTGTCACTATAGGAAGACTTTGCTGATAAAGATGATAACAGCAATCGATGACGGTTAAGAGTTTTCAGTGAGCTTATTGGATGCAGTAAATTTTATTTACCCTGCTTGGCAGGAAGTTAGCAAAAACAACTATTACAAACAGTTATAAACATGCAGGATTCTTTAAAGCAGAAGATGATTTTGACTCTGATGATGAATTGGCTCTAACGGAATGGCTAAAAAAACATTCAGGAGGTTCCGAAAATACTGAGAAAAATACCGACACCCACAAAGCCCTTGAAGCGGAGATTAGGAATAGGATTGAACATTTCGACTTCGAAAGTTACGTTTCGATAGACGATCAACCAACCGAATCTTTGACAGAAGGAGGTTATTGGGGAAGTGGCCGAGTGACGGAAAAAATAATAGACATTCTTACGTTTTTGGAGTCACGCAACGTTCCCGAGAAAGTTTGGAATTCTTTTTGTAAACTTGAAATTTATAAGGGTAATATTAACTTTCCTAACAGACTCGTTTAAACCGAAATATCCGACTTGTTTATCCAAGAGTGGGTGGATACATTTTTATTTTTAGTTTATTTTACATAATACATATACATATCTAGACCAATGCCTGGCATTTTTTTACAAAACCAATATTATATATTATGTAATAATATACAAAAATTTACAAAAGTTCAATTATTGCCTCTAGTAAACCTCGGATACAGCGAACCAATTTTGACGCAACTTTCGAGTTCACTATATTTTTACTTCGCTGTTTTCCATACAACATAACCACCAATAAACCCATCTAAATTGTCCGATGTTTTAAAATTAAATTGAACTTAATAAATATAATATTCTGTTTGTCTTTCAAAACTCACAAGACAGTGAATTAAATATTATAAATTGCTTCTGGTATGGTTGGTAATGTTTATTAATTATTACTGTTCTTGTTTCATAATTATGTGTTGTGTGTCTCCACCACCACGAAGAATGGAGGGAGAACGAAATGACAATGTGACGGACAATTAATCGCCCCTTGGATTAAAATAATCTATCATCGCAAAGTAAAGGCGAAATTGAACCTCTATTTTATTTTCATTAGGTTGAAATTAAAAATTGTTAAATTAATTGCATTTTTATTGGTACGACAAAAAGATTCACAAAGTGATAAACGCCAAGTAACATCAAAATATTTGTCATCCGACAATTGTAGAGAACTATTCTGGGACCCCTCCGGGGGGCCGGGTCGAAATTTCGTCGGATTTTCGTTTTTTTTTTTTTTTTTTCACGGCCGAAATGATGGATTACGTTTATAATCGATTTTTTCATTCCGCCGTCAAATCGGGTGGGAATTTTTTAACGCGTTGATTCGGCGCAAAAGCACATTAACGGACTTTTAAAATCGGGTACCTGGTTTTTAACGAACCTATACAAATTTAAATGTTTAAATGTTCGCAAGGTAACCGATATCGGTGGGCAACGAAAAAATATTTAATTTCGGATGTAAAATTATTCAGAAAACGGTGAAAGAAAGGCAAGAGCGAAACCTTCTACCCCCCCTGCGCTCTCCCGTTCGAGGCGGCGATATAAAGAAATTAATACCGAATTTAAGGACCAGTTTTTCGAATTATGCGTGTGTGTGTGAGAACGGATTAAGTAGAAAACTTAATACCTTGGGGGAACTCGTCCGATTTACATATTTTTTTAAAAAGGATTTTATTTAATTTTTTTTCCGACGGGTGTCGCTATCGAGGGGTACGTTTTGAAAAAAAAAAATTCTTGTTCGCCGATATCGTGTAACTGGAAAAATAAAGAAAATGGCAACGTAATAGATAAACTATAGGGAATATGCTTTGTGATATTGCCCACCCAGTAAATGTAAATATATTTTGCAAGTATTTTGGGAAGTAGTTGAGAGAAATATGAATAACATGTTTGAACAAATTTAAAAAGAGAAATTCTTAAAAATTCCATAGTGATTTGCGTGATATGTCCAGAAGGAACAATCTCTAAAGACACTATGATATACTTAGGTCGTGGTCGTCTTGGGAGATCACCAGAGAGAATGGACACAGTTTGTTAAGTGAATTGTGGAATTAGCCTTTGTCTATGTTTTAGGCCGAAGAAATTTATTTTCTCTAGGCCTTTGAAAAACATGGCTTCTGCACCTCTCTCTCCTTCAACTCCAAAACTCCAGTGTGACAAAGAAAAATTCCGAAGTTGTGGAATTATGTCTTAAAAGAATATTGGAATGGAGATAAGAAGACCAGGGCGCTAAAGAAATAGCGAAATCCTTAGGAATTCCCGAACTACAAGAGGTAAGGAACTGGCATCATTCTTAAATATCAAATGAAGAGATAAATATGTCTTCAATACGTCAGGTCAAGGGGAGTTCTTCGACCATGAAAAGCATCAGCAATTGTCATCGGAAATAACAAGAAAAATACATTTAATCATATATATTATAATGGCAAATTGCGTGTATAAGAACAAACATAATTATACAAAAGTGCACTGCCATGGTAACATAAAGCACTGAAACTCTCAGTACAATCTCGATCTCGCAGTGTACACACTCAATAGAGAGAAATCGCAGATGTATCTAAACTTGTGAACACAGGAGATCAGAACGCTAAATCTGGCTAGACGTTAACAGTGTACAAGTCTGGTAATTTGTTAACTAAACTTCATGCAGGCAACCACCAGACAAACATTATAGCTAAGCTTTATATTGGTATGACGTATTGGTTAGTGACTTTTTGAACAGAAATTACTTGAAAATTGAGAAAGATAATGATGACGCCATTGAGTGTAAATGTAAGTATTGGGTTAACCACTCTTTTCCTTGGCATCAGTGACGTCAGAGAACATAAACTTTATTTAAATAAATTATAGTTAGCAGCATATACGCACGGTAACCCTTTTATTTATTTATTTATTTATTTATTTATTTACATACACTGCTCAACAGGATCAAACCCAATTACAGAGCACGAGATCACCAACTACATTTAATTAGAATTACAAAATTATTTACAAAGTATAAACACCATCACACAAATACACTAATATTGCAAAAAAGATGATCCGCAACAAAATGAACATAAGAAAATTGCTGAGGAACACCCTGTTCAGTATAAGATCCATGAGTTTTATAATACATATATTTTAGAAATCGCCTTTGAATGGGCTCCAAGTTCTGCGAATGAACGCTATAACCAGGCGACCAGACGGCAGAGGCAAATTCTAACTTCGAATAAAAGCAGTAAACAAAAGCTTTATCGAGTAAAGCAAAATCCCTACCGCATCTGACCAAAAAACCTGAAGTTTTAGATGAGCTTGCCACTACGGACTCGATGTGATCGACAAACGACAACTTTTTACCGAATATTACATCTAGGTCGCGCCCTAAGCCCGGTCTAGCAAGAGATGTTGAGCCAATGCTGTAGTCAAAGAGAATTGGGGACGATTTGTTAATGTTAAGAGGCATCATGTTGTTGTTACACAGTTTTAAGTCATCCACATAAAGAAGGTATTTGAAGGAAAGGCCCAGCCCTATGTCATTCATAAATTGAATGAACAATAAGGGCCCTAGGACGGAGCCCTGTGGCACACCCGAAGTTACACTGTATTCGCTCGAACTGAAACCATTTACGAAAACGTACCGCCTGCGGTTAGTTAAGTATGATTCAGTCAACGTGAGTAAAGAGGAGGAAAATCCAATTCTAGATAATTTGTTTAACAGAATGCTGCGATCTAGTCTGTCAAAGGCTTTTGTTAAATCTACATAAATGACATCGATGGTCATCGACGGCACTAGTATATCCTGCGTGATAAGAAATAAATTTGTAGTAGTAGTTTTGTAGGATTTCGAAAACCTTGAGGAAGTTGCATATTATCGAGATGACGTTCTTGTCTGTCCGGAAGTTTTCCACGACTTAAGATTATTCAGGCAGGATTCAATACTTCCTAGCTTTCTTTAAATATTTTTCGAAAGTATTCCACTGCAGGCGAATGTTTCAAGTACCCCCTTTGGTGTTTTGATGCAAGCTGTGCGTTTTCGCTTATTTATAGTCGGCATTCGCGGGAAGTAGGTTATCGCGATATTTCGATCGACCCAAAAGGCCCCGTAACTTCAGCACGTAGACTAAACACTACGCAATGTTTTCACCGAATTCGGCATTTCGCAGGTTTGTTTTCTTTGCCCGCGCCGCGTGTGTGGTCGCCGTGTGTTTTTCGCCTTGTTTAAATTTACTTGCATTAATAATTACCTTTGAGCCTTTGAAAAAACAGTATCTTACCTTTTGAGTTTGAGCTGGCTTCTTTATTACTGCAAAAATGGATCCATACAACACATTATAACCATAGATCTATCCGACAAAATATGGCGTTAATCTGCATCAAATTTAAATGGGTTAGTTGGAATAGTCATATATATATATATATATATATATATATATATATATATATATATATATATATATATATATATATATATATATATATATATATATATATATATATATATATATATATATATATATATATATATATATATATATATATATATATATATATATATATATATATATATATATATATATATATATATATATATATATATATATATATATATATATATATATATATATATATATATATATATATATATATATATATATATATATATATATATATATATATATATATATATATATATATATATATATATATATATATAAGGTTGTTCGGAAAGTCATTTCGTTTTTTCCCGTCAGAGGACTTTACGTTTTTTCGAAACCAACTTCACACTTAAGCCGCATAACCATTATATGTCTTGAGAGCTGATATTGCAAGGCTTGTGTGTGAAAAAGTTCTATTAATTCTACGCAGTAGTTTTTGGTTGGTGCCCTTTTAAATATGGAGAGCAATAAGCAGCATTTTCGTCATATTTTACTTCAGAAAAGGTAAAAATGCTGTCCAAGCGAGAAAAAAATTGAGGGATGTGTATGGAGAAGGCGTGTTAACAGTACGCCAGTGCCAGAACTGGTTTGCAAAATTTCGATCCGGCAATTTTGATGTCGAAGATGCACCACGGTCTGGAAGGCCGGTCGAAGCTGACAAAGATGCGATAAAGGCATTAGTTGATGCAAATCGGCGAACCAGTTTTTTGCCAGCAAGGACCAAAACTTGTATGAGAGGGGAATTTTGTTACTGCCAGAAAGATGGCAAAAGGTGCCAAAAAAAATGAAATGACTTTCCGAATATATATATATATATATATATATATATATATATATATATATATATATATATATATATATATATATATTTGGTATTGGTATTAAAAGGGGGCGCCCTCGCGGGCGTCCAAGCACTTAGGCCACCAGATGGGCCCGTTGTGCCCCCAGGCCGCTCTAGAGGGCTCCTTTAGCCCAATACCGTGCACTGAGTCCGGATCGATCAGGGCCGTTCCGAAGACTCCCAATCTTGCCCATGTCAAGGCAGGGCACTCGGTGAGCATATGATACGGGGTCTCCTCCCCTTCCATGCACCACCTACACTCCGGGTCGTCTCCAATGCCTAGCAAGCAAAGATGCCTCCTAAGCCTGCAATGTCCTGTGTAGACCTGTTAGTGCTCTACACTCCCTTCTGGTCAGTCCAAGCAGCTCCCTGGTCCGAGGAAGGGCGGGCCCATCCATCATAAGCCTCACCTGCCTCATTCCCGGAGAAGAAAGAAAGAATAAAAAAAACGAGAGAATAAAAATACAATTAAAAGGATTGGAAGCGGGACCGCTGCAGTTGGAGGGGGTTGGGGTATAGCGTTTGACGGTGAAATGTACTTACTGCTCAAGTAATATTTGTTTCTTTATTCTGTTCGTAAATTTAAATGTGATTATAAGAAAACGATTTTTTAAAACTTTCAATATCACTTCGAAAACAAACGTTGGCGGTAACAAAACCGGTGAGGCGGTATTGCGGCATGAAACCTGTATCTGGTAAACATACTAAGCCATCTTTTTCTTCAACCGATATTTTTGCAAAATACTCGTTCGTTTCTACTCCTTCTAGACTTCCAGGCTGTGGCCGAAATATATTGTATGATTCTATAACGTCTTCTCGCAAACAATCTTCTTTAGAGCGATTCTATAACGTTACTATGATTTAGAATGGGTCATTTTTCTCACAATTTGTTATTGCCTTTTTCGGATTTGTAAGATAACATTTTACGATTAGTCTATATTATAGAATGTTTGACAGTAACAATAATAATATTAACAATATGGTATTCACTCCAGAAGAAGTGGGTACAATTGTTGCGTTAATAGAGGACAGTCGCCAGTATTTTGCATCAAAAATATATTACAGTGTGTTAAAAAAGTGAGCCTCTTTCACTACTCCTTCCCTGTCATCAACACATTGAGTTTGAGGAACTTGAGGACTGCTGAAATTATCTAGTTCGTACATGTGCTGAGCGAATATCTGGATGAAATTGAGCTTTGACGAATCAAGCTTCTATGGGGTTTGAAGTTACGATAAGAAAACAACATGTTTCTCTATAAAATAAAACAACAATCAAAATCAATCAAATCAACTATTCATAATTACTATGTATGCATTCATTTGCTAGTGATTGACTCAGAACATTAACATTAGGACCCACATTATTAGTTGACGACAATAAAACATTACGTTAATTATTTGGGAATTGTGATTACATGAGCGTTTTTTTCTCTATATGTATGTCATCAAGTTAAAAACATAGAAATTACATATGGCCGAATGATCCCAGCAGTCGTGGCCAATAGATGTAAAAGAAGAAGAAATAACATAAAAGTTTCGATACGCAAGTACAAAGAAATCCTTTTGATACGGGGACAAAATCGGCAGAAAATATCGACCTGGCAGGAACCACGCCAATCGCAAAATCTTTAGGCGAAGTCTTAAATCGTGATTAAATTGATAAATCTCCGACCCCTCGTCGTTCAGAAATAACCCCATCCGTCACGCCGCCCCCCTCTTTTCTGCGACGCAAAAAAACACGAAAAATTTGTAAAGAAACGTTCCTTTGGAATCCCAGCGACACGTGTTATCCACGTATCGGGCAACAAAAGGCGTTAAAGATTTTCAATATTTTCTTTTCGACCTAAACGCAAACTTATCACGTCACAGTGGACCAGACGTGCCGAGCGTACCGTCGCGTCTCGTACTTCGCCGCCAGTACTCGAGTTGAACGAACGCGTTTCTTGCCAGGTACAAGCAGAAAGCGATTTTTAGGGGGAATCCAACAAAAGAAGTCCGGTTTCACGAAAAAGATTTATATCTTTTTTTCTTTCGAGATATTAAACCAGTCAGAGAAATGGTTATATGAAAAAAAATTGAATGGCAAACGGCCTGAAAGAGTTGGGCACTTTTTGTTCGAAAAAGTTTTGTTTTGTGACGCGGCAGATGTAATTTTGATTAGAAAACGGCAGCAGTATCGTGGCGGTTTGCGTTTTTTTCGTTTCTTGCGGTACTAAAGCAGATTGGATGAGCAGATCTTTTAAAAATATAAATCAACAGGAAACTAGATCTATGGTACTGTGTGTTGTGTATTATATTTTTTCATTGAACATTATTTTTTGGACACATTTTTGCAAAACGTCAAGAATACTTACGCTGCATGACCGTTAGGAAAAATATCATCGATCCTAATGCCAAGCAACTTGCTTGACGGACTGTCCACTATTTACCAAGCAATTGGAGGAAAACACAATACTCTGGGCCTTGTCTAAATTTAATTTAAGATAATTATTTTCGAACCCTGTCCTCCAACATACCAACCCTAACGGACAACTCCTCGACACTCTTAGCAGACGTAGTGAAGGATGTATCGTCGGCAAACATCACGCAGTGATTGGGGGCCAAGAAATGATAAAGGTCATTTATGTAGACTGTAAATAGTAGCGGGCCAAGGACCGAACCCTGGGGCACCCCGCTTACTACTGATTCAAGCGATGACCGGTCATCCTGGTATTCTAGAAACTGCTGTCGGCCCTGCAAGTAGGACGCTATAAGATCTAAGGGCAGACCTCGTATACCGTATCTACATAGCTTTTGAATAAGAAGCTGGT
Source organism: Cylas formicarius (assembly GCF_029955315.1). Classification (NCBI taxonomy): domain Eukaryota; kingdom Metazoa; phylum Arthropoda; class Insecta; order Coleoptera; family Brentidae; genus Cylas; species Cylas formicarius. Next base: position 23,502,088 of record NW_026844361.1, on the reverse strand, counting down.
GAGAAACATAGTCGAAGGCCCTGGAGAGATCACACAAGCAATCCATTCAACACATGCGCTCTGTACATTGTGATTCGCCGTTAAGATCTTTATAATATTAATCGAGACAGAACTAAAAAAACTGTTAAGATCGTTTGCTGTTAAATCAGATTCTTTATCACATCTCCCAAGACATTTTCTTTCATAGTTAACGATTTTCCAGCCATCTTTGTTTTTATTGGTTGATTTTTCGATAAAGCCACCAAAGGCAGCTTTTTTGGTTTGTTGAGTTTTTTGTTTATATTCCTTATTTAGTGATTTATACACTTCTGTATATAAAGGGTTCTATGAGACTTTAAGAACAATGACGTTTCTATTCTACTCTAGAACACCACGAAAATAAATACCCAAACTAAAAACTTAGCAAAATTAAATATCATAAATATATTATCAATTTCAGGAGGTCCCACAAATGCCTATAGTTAGGTTAAAAAAAAAGCCAATGGAAAGGTTTTCGTTTTCGAGGGAGAATTGTGGTTTATGGCAGAAAAATAACACCACTAGGATTAAACTCTCGAACCTTAATACAATTTGAGAGTTCCATACAGAGTGGGAGAAGAAGTTTCACATTTTAATTTTCATAAACGTGGTGATTTTTGGTAAAAAAAATACATGCTAGTGTCCGATTTATTAGAAAAGAATACAATATTTTTGATCATTAATCACATGGTCATCTATTGGGACACCCCACACTTAACCTTAGCCAGTAAAATTTCTACGCCCATTACTGACATAGTTGAAGAACAAAATAATTTTCCGTTCATCTGAAAAGAAAAAGAAGAAGAACATTTTTGCAAGAAAAAAAACTCTTAATACCGACGTTTCACATTTTTATTGAGATATCTTGGAGGCATTACAACAACTTAAAAAACCAATAAATCCTGATCTACAATGTAGAACCACTAAATCAGGAGCAATAACTTGTTTTGACTGGTATAATTTTGCTTTTAATATCTACTTCCTTTTCCAATCTAATATAACGTATATACTCACAGAAGATGATAATGAAATGATAATAAAAGCTCTACAGTGTGTGCGTATTGTCGTCGAGCCTTAAATCACATCAAGCTATGCAGGGGGAAAATAATTTACAGTCGGCTTTAGCTTGAAAAACTAAAATAACATCTACGATGGTCGATAAAGAACATAAACCTGCGGGAATGAATGTACATATAGCGAACCAACGTATATCGAAAATATAAGATTGAACTTTACAGTTCATTTAGAAACTTTTTTTTATTTCAAATCATCCAAGTAAATGCTCGGAGGACTGTGGGAAAAGACGACCGCCTTTTTTTAACGGAGGCCGCTAAAAAAACCTCTTCTTCCGAACTCTGACCCACATTCGTTGTGACAACCCGACAGAAAAAACGCGTCTTCGTTCCGGGACCCCCCCCTCAGAAGGCCACACGCTGGGCCACGGGCCGTCCGATAATGACCTTTTAACGAGGCCCTTCTCGACAAAGGGACTAGGTGTGAATATATAGTGTCCGATCGCCGACGGGTGCCTCGCATTATCCTCTAATTGAATCTGTCTGCGCCTTATCGCTGTCCCCCTCCCCACGTTAAGACGGCAAACGTCGATCGAGCGCAAATAATCCGTCATTGTGTCTTTGACGTCTTCGACGGTATATCGTTCCGACCGCCCCGCCGCGTTGAGCCCTTCTGACCACCCTTGACCTGTTCGTTTCGGATCCAGCTGAGCCAGATCGCCAATAGCTATCCTGATCTAGATTATGTACTTTCCACTGCAAGGATAGTAGCATGATGCGATAACTTTTTGAGCATTTCTGAGCCTGATCGTTGCCACTCTACTTACGAGTGCAGCGCCACAATTTCCCGGCCTGAATATGAAAGAAACAAAGTAGAGCAACAATTTTTTATTATTTTTCAATATAACTCCCCTTAACTTCAATACCCCTATTACATCTCTTTATTAACAACTCAATCCCTTTAAAAAAATATCCTTTTGGTTTGTCTGCAAAAAAACAGCCTCTTTTAACTCAACTTCGTCGTTAAACCGCTGTCCACGTAAGTCGTTTTTGAAATATCCAAATAAATAATAGTCGCTGGGGGCCATATCTGGACTATAGGGAGGATGATCTATCTGTTCGAACCCACACTCTGAAATGGCTCTTTCGTGCAAAAGACACATGCCTCTGGTCAGTTTTCCTCGACGTTTTACACGTATTCAGCCTCGCTATTTATGTAATAATGTTGCGTAATATTTACCATTCACACTGGTACCAGTTTCTTTAAAATCTATGAAAAAATTCCTTCACAATCCCATCATCTTTTTTGTTGACTGGCAGACTCTGAATTTTCTTGGAGGTGCTTCACCCTTACGACGCCACTCGATGGATTCCTTATCGATAGAGGTTCATAATAGAGAACCATGGTTTCATCTCCCATCACAATCCGACCCACAGAGTTCCAAAAAAAAAAGCGCAAACTCGACACGGCGTTGTTTTTGAATAGCCGAAATGATCATGCAGGATTCGACGAACACTTGTATGAGAAAGCTTAGTAATTTCTGAGATTTGCTTGACCTTTAAACGTCGATCACTCAATACCACTTCTTCCACAATCGCAACAATATCTTCCGTTATGCCTTCACTGGTCGACCAGTTCTTGAATCATCTTCCAATGCGAAGGAGAACTTTGGCCGTACACACCATTCAGCCTTTCTTTAATAATTTTAGGTGCTAACCTCGTATACTTTATATCAAAAAGTGTATTTCAGCATAAGATGACGTAAATAGGAGTTAGCGTTAGTTAGGAGTTGCTTCCGCAGATAAGTTAGTATTCTAATCCAAAGGTGAGAGCTACCTCTTGAAATGATACAACAGTGTAAAAAGGCCTTAACACAGTTTTTTTTCCACTGCATCTTTCCGACATTTCTGGGCATGATTGTTGCCGTTCTACTATGTATAAAACAACGTAAATATTGGTTAACGGAGTTGTTTCCTTACCACAGTGATAAAGTTAAGTTTCTCCCTTCTGATCCAAAGTATTTTTGAGTGTACCTACAATAGCAGTGCTAAGACACTACCCTCTTTGTGAACATTTCTGAGCTTCCGCAATATAGAAATAAAACTATCCTCTCAGTTTGAGGAGATTACTTTTGGTGTCCTTTTTTTCGCCTCGAAGTAATAAAATAATGAGAAATCAAAAAATTAAAAAAATGTTCGTAGCCGTTCACTTATCACCTGTTACTTCGGGTTTCTTCCGAGCCTCCAAGGATGGTCCCGCGACTGTGTGAACTCTTTTCGCATAACTTATCTATTACTCGACCGGATATTCCCGCAACTTTTTTTTTCGACGACGCCTCTGCTCTACAGCGACCCCCGAATGGGGTAAAAACGGGGAAAATTCGTCAACGTCAGCGGCACGCGGACTCCGTGGTTGTAATGTCGTCCAATTAACATACGGATTTGCATAAAATTTGAAACTCACAGCCGTTTCGGGCGATTCTGCCCCCGGGCCTGTCACTGACTTGAGTTATGCGACGGGCTCAAACTTTGCCGATTTTTCTTCGCTAATGGGAAAGTTTAGTGGCGTCTCAGATTAAGCGCAAACAATGTGGGATGCTTTTTTTCCATTTAAAAATGTCCGACGAAGGCGAATTGAGGTTAACCTCGAGTTTTTTTCTAAGCCCGCTTATTGCTGACAGCGTCTTATAGATCACGAAATAAAATCATCGTTTTTATTTAATTTAAAAAATATAAAGCAATAAATATGAGAAAAATAAATTTATGCAAAAACAAATTCACATACTTACAAGGATAGTGCTAACACAATACTATTTAGTGCGACGACTTTCTGACCGTTCACGAGCCTGGTTGTTGTCGATCTACTATATATATTTTATAAATTGAACTGAGGTAGCTCTAACTTGATGAAAGTCCATTTAACAAAATAAATAACAACTAAGAGTTCAAATTTTCACGAAATTATCATATGACAATTGTTTCGACAACACCAAATGTAATATTTCAACTACCTACTACTATATATACCGAAAAATGACATGAAAATCTTAATTAATGTTGTTGTGAGAATTTAAGTTTAATAATGGAGAGGTATTTAAATTTAATTGATCGTTAAGCAATACATTTGAATGTCTCATTTTGTTAATCTCCATGGCTTCCAATAGATTTAATTTTCTACTTTTTGTGGCTATATGTAAAATATATTTATGTATTTTTATTTTTTATTTATATAAAAGATTTTTATATATTTTATAGGTTATGGCCAACAATGGCGCAAGTCTTCTTAGGACTACTTATACCTTTCCTTCTCTTCAAACAAAAAAGTAATGTAAAAAGGATTAAAGCCGTTTCACTGAAAAGTTAGGACACTACGCCCTCACTTTTTGAGTCTGATTGTTGACTACTGTCGGCATTTTTACTCTTGAAACAATAAAGTTATGTACAAAGAATCCAACACTGGTACTCGCGTTCTGGTGCCAATGCCTTTCTGAGCACTTCTAAGCCCTGTTCTTATCGGTCTAAATTTTATGTTGATGTTTTGCTCATCAAACAATAATGAAAAAGGGCCCAACAGAGATGTTTTTTCATTGCAAAGATAGTAAGTAGCATTAAAACTCTTTAATCCAATCAATGCAACGATAGCAGTGCTATCGTTGCATTGAAATTGCAAATTGAAATTGTTGAATCTCTAAACTCCATACTTTGTGGTTTATGAAAAATAATGAGTTAACATACTTGCTGCCGCAATATAGAAATTAAATTTGATTGATATTTGCTCCTGAACAAAAGTCTGTCTTAGACATAAAACAACATAATGTAAAAAGAACCAAACCCGGTATACTAGTGTTCTGGACTTCGTTGCTGCCGCCTTACTAGCTATATTTTACGAGTTTTCTTTCGCAATATAACGATATTGGTGTTTTTACTCTAGTGAAATTCTCCCAACACCTTTCCACTGCAAGAATAGTAAGTGCTAAGACACTACCTTTACGAAATAGCTCTCTTGGCGTTTCTGAGCGTGATTCTGATAGGTCTGCCATATATTTTTTACGTTTTATGTCAAACAACGCTTTGCAGAACTTAAACACAGTAAGATTAGAGTTGAAAGGACATAGAGTTAGTGATTCGTAACCCTTTTGTTATAGAGACGGGCCGAAGACGCGAGAGAGATCTCGGTTTCGTAAGGAATCGTGAGCAGCGTCGGGGCGAGGCGAGCAACAAGTAGCCATCGGATGGCTCCAACAGGTGGGGTCCGCTCACTTAATCGTCGGCAATCATAATCGTCCGATGTAACTGCCGTCGAGTGTGTGAGTGTCTCCCATTAAACGGTGGCGTGTTCGAACCTTCTTCTCGGTAGCCGTAAATTTTTCAGCGCCTCCTAGTCGACTACGACGGTCGCACCAGGTCCGCAATCAGAACTTCGCGCGTCGAATTAGACGCGGTTTTGCTACCTACCTTTTTCTGGCTCTGCTGTTTGCAGAAATGACTGTACTTCACGTACATTTCTCTGGGTTTTGTTACGGCTTCTATTTGCTATGCGTACACTGGATCCCTTCTTAATGTCCCCTTCTTCTTCTTCTTCTTCTATCTGGTTCAGCTACGGTTACTTGACGATCTAATATCTGTGGTTGTTTCTGGTTAATCTCTCAAACTTCTTTCTGCGTATATAGAAAAACGTATTGCTTCCTTTCTCGCTCAATCTTGCATGCTTCTTTTAACATCTACCTGCGTGGCTCTGACAGCCGTCTTTTCTTCTGTAAATCCTGAAGATTTGCCTCATTTGAGTGACCCTAATTGTCAACACACATTTCCAACTTTTAGAGATCTCTCATGTACTGGTCTTAGGAAACCTTTTGTCTTTCTTTCTGGATTATTTCTTAAACTTTTTCCTACGTTTGTGTAAAACGAGTGGTCTTATATATTACTTCCTTCCCGACTTCACCTTTTCAGGCTTTTATTAATGTATAATGTATATGACTTTGAAGGTCATCTTTTCCTTTGGAAATCTTGAAGGTCTGCAAAATTGTCAAAACACAATACACCTTTTCAGTTTTAAGGGCTGATCGACTTGGGTGTATTTCAACAATTTTACTGTTACTAGGACTTACTGATTTATGTGGTGCGTTCTAAGTCCTTGCCCCTTTTAAAAAGATTTTGTTGGAAGCTTAGGTTTTTCGGCTGAAATGTTCTTAGGGCTTTAGGGTTCTTCGAGCCTTTGAAAATCGTGAGCCGCTTTCTGCGTTACGGTCCTGGGAAACGACGTCGAAGCTGGCCGAGGCACGCGCCACGAAAACAAATGAATGTCGCGATTGCGGCGAAACGCGGATTTTCGAACGCGGACCGCGGAATGTCAGCGACGTCGACGGGGATGGCGCGAGCCTACTACTAATCGCCCCGAGGTCGACGACGACGTTGCCAGATCGACGATTAAGATCGTCGCGCGAACTTTAAAAACTCGCCGCGTCAGTTTTTCATCCAGCGTCCGGTCGATCCTATCGACTGCGCCGCTCGAAAACGAACCGGAGCGTTTCCGGTCACAAAGCCCCGTTCTGGAACTGTCACCTGCGGAAAGGAGTGCCCGAAGAACCCACCTAGAGGGCGCGGCACCGCCGCAACAAATTACGACCTTAATAACGCACGCGGAATCGTAAATTATAACGACTAGAGGGCGGCCCGTTTTTCTCGTATCTGTGTGGCGCATAAAATCGCGAACCAGCTTTTGGATTATGCGGTGGATTTTTCCGACGAGGGAAAATATAAAATGGATAGCCTTGTCCAGAGATAAATTAGAGTGTGGATGGGAGTCTCACAGTGAACTCGATCTAATGAACCAGGTAGCGAATATCGATTTTGGGAGGTATGCGTAATAACAGATATTTAAAAAAAAATTCTTGGTTTGCATATGATTAAATAAATAAATGAATTACACATGTAGTTACATTAATACAATATACAGTGTCACCACAAAATTATTTAATTAATGAAATTTTTTTAATTGTCTACAAAATTCAAAAATTATAGAATAGAATTTGAAGATTACATTTCCAACTATACTTACGTAGATACAACCAAATTTGCATCTTCTATAATAGTCTTGTAAAAAAGCGTAATTGTTGGATAAGGCCAAGAGATCGATATTTTTGAAGGTCTGGCAAGAGTAACGCAGGGCTTTTCATTGTAATATTTTTAATTTTTATATTCATTTTTTTTAACATGTTGGAGTAATCAGCTATAGACGATTAGAGATGTCGCTGGTCAGAACCAATCAGAACATTGTAGACCAAGATCTAACGTCAAAATTCTACAGAAAACATCCGATCACTCCTATCTTAGAGTAGGGAGAAGAAAAATATATTGTTCTTGCCAAAACTGGACTCGAAAGAATGAAAAATACAATTTGAAAACGGCAACGATTGAGAAAAGCAGATAAACGACCCTCCATTGCTATGTGTTTTGTAACATCCTGTATAAAAATGAAATCCGATCACAATTGGTAAGTTATGGACAATATCTACAACGGAGAGCTTATTTTAAGCCTTTAAATCCGCTGAAATCTCTTTAGCGAACTCATAAACCAGTAAACAAATGATACATGTCAATTCCGGTGAGATTCTTTGCCATGATTTATGGTAGAATTAACGGAAATTTTCCAAATCCTCAAAAAAGCGACCCTATTTATAATAAAAAAACTATATCCCCAACTATTTAAATATATAAAAAATGGAATAAAATACGATAGCCCTTAAAAGGCATTTTAAATGTGGGAACCCGTCGACACTTCATCGTCACTGGGTCTGCCGAAATCGACCCCTTAAAAAAAGTCTCCGCCACAAAAAAAGGCCCAATTTGCAAAATTCCCGCGTCCCTGCCCTAGACCGATACGGGTGGGTCCATCCCCTGTATCTTAATGCCGGCCACACGCTGGGCTGGGTGTCCCTTCGGATAATGGCTCTCGCGGCGCCTGTCAAAACACCCGGATGTATTTATAATTGGCGCAGTCGTCGACGCGACGGGTCAAGTGCTGACCGCCGCAGAAGGTTTTTTTTTTTCTGGGCTAATTGGGTTATTCTCGTCCATTTCACGCATCATGGGAAAGATGGGTCAGCAGGTATTGAATATATCGGTTCCATCCGTGAAAAAATACAGGTGTTTGTAAACTTGGGGTGGTTGGGCTCTAAAATTAATTATACTTCAAGTTTTCGTACGGAGACTGTGGAAGGTGAGTCCAAATGGATTGCAGTTACTCTTTTTTTGAAGACTAAGTAGACGATCCCATCTTATCACAATTAGAAATAACCAGATTTGTTTTTAACCTTGTTAGCACCAAGTAATTTTCAATATATGTGTATCTGTACGATGTGTGAAAATCAAATCTAAATGGTGGTTAGTTGCGTAAGCCTGAGAAAAAGGAGGACTTTTAATCTTCAGGAGAAGATTAAAACTAAACTTGATAGAACAAATGTTCTCTGTATATATATACACATCGGGAAGTGGGAGGGGAATTACGCACTGTTCACGCAACCAATCAATGCGTATAATGGGCTAAATGGGATTGGACCTCTGTCCTTGTTCAGTGTCTTACTCCCTCCCTTAACAATTTCTAAGCTTTCGTAGGCATCTAATTTTCTACTATTATTTACATGTTTAACTAATTTTAAATTACTTGTATCTACCTTATGATTATTGTTGAACATATGTTCGGCTACACTTGATTTTTCTATTCTAGCGAATTTTAAATGAGCTAAATGTTCCTTAAATCTAACATTAATTGATCTTTTGGTTTGCCCTACATATGACTTGTCACAATCGTTACAACATATTTCATAAATTCCCGACTTTTCAAAGAGTGATTAGCTCTTCAATTATATCTTTACTGTAGTTATTATATTCGAGTAATTTCCTGAGGTATTCCGAAGTTTCTGGTATAGGAACGCTTGGAAATAATGAGGAGACATCAAAGGATACTAAACGTTCATGTTCATTTAGCCTTACGTCTTTAATTTTACCAATTTGTATTTCAGATTTTGAGTAATAAGGTTATTGTTATTTGTTATTTATCTAACATTAATTATATTAAGATAATTTTATATTTTTACATTCGTATTATACTGACAACACTTATGGAAATAAAGCTATCTTTTATATGAAAGCAACATGTCAAATTTGATTCACAATAGAGCAGTGGGAACGCAGATGAAAGGGGCGTGACTAACACATTAAGAGGCGTGTCTTCAACCAAGAGCCCCGTCCTAAAGGGTGTGGCTACGATAAGGGAGTCCTAGAATGTCAAAACTGCATCGCAGAATGCGCGAACGAATCGGCAACGTCGCGCAATGATAAAACAAACGAATGACGGAAACGACCGTTTCGACGTGTTTTCGACGCGAACGCTCGCGCGTATAAAAAATTCAAAAAGCGAACGTCGTTTCCTCCCGAACGGGCTCGTCGACATGGACGATGAATTTTAATCGTACGGTACAGCTTATTGAGGTTATTTCGATGACATCTGACGGTCCGGGTGCCGGAATTATGACGAATTCCGATACGATCCGTGGACGCGCGCGTGTGTGTGTGTATCTTCGGTCGTTTTCGTCAAAGTCAACGACCCCTACCGACTGCGCCTATTGAGATGGGGGAAGCGAACTCGCTGTGATCGCAATAATCACAATAACAAATATTTTAACGACCCAAATTTTAATGGTGTCCGTACGAAGTGCCAAGTTTTTTTTTGCGCTTTTAGGTCTTTATTTATGTAGTTTAGGAGGGTGGCGAGATCTAGCAATTCACCTAACCACCCTAAATCAAAAAGTTTTATAATAAAAGCAGTTAACTTCGCATGAGTACCAATACTAGGTTCAAATGGTCGAAATAACTTTAAATATGTTTCCAATTTGTCACCTCAGTGAAACGGAAACGTAACGCAGTGCATTATAAAAAAGAGCTTGTCGTGAGGAAAAGCGCTGCGAAACGAATGTTGAAGCATGTTAAAAAATAAATTAGCTTTAAGACGCATCCTAAAGCATGAAACGCCCGAGCCGTCCTTGCCATCACGAGGGATAGAATTGAAGCGGGGTCCAGATGCCTTGTAGTACGTTCATGAATGGAAAAATTATCTTTGACGCAATTTCAGCCACCCGGATCCATTGTGATACGGTGAAATGTGGTCAAATTTTCTTGTATTATAACAAAATCTTAAACAGCTATTTCGTAACCTCTGTAATCTTAAGGGTTCTTAGTTTCCCGTAGCTTTTCTGCAATTCGAAGCGAAGATTGCTGTTGAAAAATACCCCTAAAATTTTATAAGATTCTTGCTATGATTTGGACAAAGTGTCAGTGAAAATAGCATAATTCTCGGCGACTTCAATGTTCCCACCTTTATGTATTTGCGAGCACTCCGTGCTCTGTTGATAAGGACGAGTTCCCTACTGTTATGCCTGTACCACTTCACTCTAAAATATGATAAACTGTTAAGACTAGAATGGTGACCTGTTGGTGATGTTTCTGGCATGGATATTATACAAACCTTTGAGAAAGATAAACTTTTTCGTCCTTACAAAAGTAAACGCGGCCCTTTGTTGCTATCTAGATTAAAAACTCCTATTCGTCAAATCAAAACTTAAACAGAGGAGTACTTAAGCAATATCGAATTGAATACCTCAAATTCAAAATATTCAATCGAAGACAAGTAGCTTCAGAGTCCCAGGCTGGTGCTGTTGACATTTGTAGCTTCTTTGAGGACTATATCGGTGTCTTCGCTTCATGAGCTGTTTTTCACAAAGATGACGCGAGTATAATTGAAAATTATTGGTCCATATAGCTATTCTAGTCGTAATAATAATATTAGGATTGAGTGAAAAGCTTCTTTTTTTTCCAAATAAGTCGTGCACAATATTTATAGGAATCAATTGATGAATTAGGTCTGACGGATGTAGTATATACAAATTTTAAAAATGCATTTGATCAAATAGCCGTTACAAAACTTGCTGAAATCCAACCTGTTGTTCAGTATGAGAGGTTTAGCCCCCTATTAAGTGAAGTTAAAGACTTGGGGATTGCCAAAGTTACTTTTGTACCTCATATTGGGCAATTAGTATTATCGGCGTAGCCAGAGTTGAGTTTTGAAGAGAATTGTTAGATCTCTGTACTATTCCTACTGATTAGAATTAGAATATGGGTCATTGGGACAGCACTTAGTTGTTCCAGAGACGGTTCCTTAAATAATATATATCCTCGCAGAGGATTTAACCACCACGTAATATTACGCAGGTTCGGGGAATCATCTCTGTTTAGGAGGGACATAAATTCTTTGAACTTTGAGTGGCTTTGAAACAAAGTAAAATTTTACGTCCCCAGAACTGAAGCCAGATTTAGGCCTACATTTCCTCTCCCTACTTCTAGGACAAACGTTTTATATCAGTCGCCAACTTTGTTTGCGTGTGATAATTTCAATATTGTTTCAGACATATGGTGAGATTAATTGTTGGCTGTTTTTTGGGCCACGCGCAGAGCTTATAACTATTTGGAGTACAGGTGTGGAGCTTTCTTGTATTTTGTACTGTGTTTTAATTATTTTTCTCTTATTTATATATTTTCTGTAATTTGGTGCAAACCTGCTGAAATAAATTTGCTTATTATTAAGAATCAATAGCATTTATGTTTTTATTATTCAATAGAATATTAAAGTTATTATTATTATAAGTGATCCTTCTTTTTTATCTCAAAAAAGTAAACAAAACTCAAACGTCTAACGCTTCACAATTACAACCTTGTTATTGGTTGATATTTTCTTATCAAATTTTCGGAAGTTCTATTTGCGACTATTTGTTTATAGACAAACAAAAGTTGTTTAATATTCCACTTGAAGAAATAATGCTAACATATACGTTTATGCCAAACTTGAAGCAATAAATATTCATGTCAATGGCATTAAACCTATTGATGCCTTTGAAGGTAAACAATTTATGTGGTATAATTTTTGAAATTTAGAAAAGTATACACTTCAATATAAAATTTATGATTTAACTGTTTCGCTAGACAGTTCAGCTTCATAAGATACACTACCAATGTATTTTTTTTAATATTTTCCATGCTTTGCCTACATTGTACTTTAGTTTGTTTAATTTTAAATTTAAATTTCTCTTATTTTTTTTTCTTATAAACAATATACATTAGGTATAAGATTAAAATCTTACTACACAAATTAAGAAATACTTTTTTTTTAGATTGTTAGATTTTTTTCTATCTTCCTTTGGATGCAATACAAGGGCCCATAAATATTAACCAATATTAATATTATAATAATAATAAATAATAATAATTGACAATAAAATAAGGTTAAATAATAAAAGTTATATTTGGTTATAGCTGGGTGCTTCCAAGTCGAGAGGAGAGGAGAGTCGATGATCCCCCCCCCCCCGCGAGCGCAGCTACCGCGGAGGCGGCAGAAAAACTTCGCGTTAAATCCTCGCGGCTAATTCGGTCGAAAACATGAGCCCCCCGGTTATATATTACTCCCGTTAAAAGCGGATGTACATGACTGTAAACGGGACGCAAAAACAACTCCGTACTGTGTCCCGGGGATTATTAAATCGCTCGCGAACATTACCCGAACCCTGCCGGTGTCACTTTTGTTTAACGACACCAGTTTCGCAATTACGGGACTGCCGCGCGTCCCATTTACATGTCGAAACGGGTCGGTTGATTTGTTTCAAGCGCTTTTTGCTTTTTCCGTTTCCCCCCCCTCTCGGGTGGGGAGGCGTACGACTCCCCTCTCACCAATTTTGAGATCTCCCGCATACCACCGCCGAGATACTGGCTCCACTTCGTGCTCCATCTGATACTTGCGACCACTCTTCTGATCTGCTAGATTACGACAGCTAGCAAAACATATATTATATCTTTATCTATTATTTAGTTTTGTTTTTTATTTTCGTAATTCCAATATAAGTGTATTTATTATTATTATTATTACTAATATTATTATTATTATTATTATTATTATTATTATTATTATTATTATTATTATTATTATTATGTATTTTTATTCAACAACCTTTGAGATATAATCAAAGATATATTGCATTTGCATTGCATTATTCGAAACTGATTAGAACGTTTACATTTAATTTATGTTTGTTCAATTTGAAATACGTGTTTATTTTTATTTTAACGTAAAATTTAGAATAATTGCAAAAATAAAATAAAATAATTGCAACCTGATTAACGTTTTTGAATTTAAATATAATTAACAATAAATATTTTGCCTTCTATATTATAGATTTATGTATTTTTAATTTTTTTTTATCTACGGTTAAGATCCATTTATTTATAATATTTATTTATGTAAAAATTAAATGGTTATATTGTAAATATGTCTGTATATTCAGGGCATAATGAAACTTCATCATCATGAAAAGTGAGCACATAATCATTATTAATTATTTTAATTAATCTCGCGGATACGGTATTTTGTACAATCATCGACATTAGCAAGATGACAATGGCTTATTGCAAGTTGGGGAATAACCAAATAACAACCTTTTTGAAAAGAGCTAGAACATAGACTAGATAAGTTGTTGAAAGTGTCCTCCATCTTCAAGGATACACACTTCAGCTCTTTCCTTCATATTGCCTCTTTGAAGTATACCTTAAGTGTTTCTTATTAAATCCCAGAAAGCTCTTAATATTAACTGGGATGCGGAAAACCAGACTTTTACGATGCTCCCATAAGAAAAAGTCCAAGGTAGTTAAATCTGAGGATCTAGGGGGGCATGGTTAACTTACTGGAACTACTGCAACACTAAAGTGAGCTGGCACGCCGCCATGCATGAAACACATTCTGTTTCTAATTAAATTTGGTACTTTTAGCCATATTGGCAAATCATCTTCTAAAAACCTGGCAGGAAAAACTGTCCAATTCAGTAAGTTCCAACAACTCCTGCCGAAATATTTACCGAAAACTGTCGATGTTTAAATTCTACAACTGCATGGGTGTTTTCATCGGTCCAAATATTGTGGAAATTTTTGATCGTATCTCTGGAAAGGTTATCTTTTAGTAAATAATAATTTCGCACAAACCATTAATATAAATTAACACGCAAGTGAAAATCTCTGGGAGGTAACGCTTGGACTGGTTGACTATGATATGGGAACGATAGAAAATACTGCAATATTTTCCATACCAAGACTTGCGAGATATTTCCAATTTTTCTAGTACTAAGTTCTGGTTTTTCAATAATGAAATTTAAAACTGCTCCTTCAATTTCTAGAGTTCTTAAATGATTATTTGCCCTCAAAGTAGTCAACCTTCTGTGCCTTTGAAAATCTTCTCATATTTCATATGACTCTATTAGGAACGCTCCCTGCTCACTGCCATGAACCAAACCGTACATAAAATTCATATCCGCCAACTGCTCATCAGTTAACTCGATCATTCTTGTTTAAAATAACAATGCTCGGATATAATAAGACGCGGAAAAATTAACTAAAAAACTGATGTCAAACCGCCTTGACAACAGAACTAATAATTCTTGCAGACAGATTCTTTGAAGTATTTTAATAAAACAGATAGACAATTACTTAAGTAAGAAATAATAATGGTTTATTTTTTTAAGTGACTCGATGTACGAGTTGAAAAACACCAAGAAATAAAATTTTTTTGGAAATGATTGGAGATTGAAAGAATAATTTTTAGTTTAAGAGAAATCAGTGGCGTACCACCAAAAAAATGTCTAAAGTGATATTGCAGATATTAAAAAAATATATTTTATTTTTGAATACCAAAAGTTTGCGACATATGTTCTTATCAAGTTTAAAGTTGTATTATGTTTTGAAGACAGTTTTTCTTAAGCGCAACGCCAATGGTCTCCTGAGAAAAAAAAACTAATTATCCAATATCCTCTCGCCTTAAAAAAAAAAAAAAACGTAAAATCCAATTTCGTCGAGTTTCTCACAACGCGGGCGCCCCGCCCCGTAGACTTTCGCTTTCCTTACCCTTTTTGCGGCGTCTAACGTTACGTCGTGGGGGACACACACGGCCCGACGTGTTTTACCTGCCCCGCGTACCCGTAACCGGAGACTTATTTCGTCACCCCTTTTTTTTTCGGCAAAAAAAAATCTCCGGAAATCCGCGCGTCGTCACCGTCGCAGGTAAAAGTCCATGCAAATAAAACGTAACTCTATCCAGCTGTTAGACAGGTACGGCGCATTGTGCAAATTTTTAATAACACGGTAAAAGGGTAAAAACGTAAAGAAAGGAAAAGGACCCGGAGAAAAAGGATTCGGCGTTTTTGGTGAGAAAAATCCCGAACGGCGTGCGGCCGGGCGTACCTGGAAGGTGTGTTTGCTTAAAAGATTTTTTTACTCGGGTCTTTTTTTTCCTACGTTGTCATCCGGCATCTGTTCGCGTCGATTCGTTTTCTAACTTTGGGATTAATACAGGTAAACGAAACGCGGAGAGTGATTTCGACAATAATTAGATAGTTTTTTTGTAGTAACGTCCCTGACAATGTGTGTCTGTGTTGTCATACACATATCAACAATTAAGTAAGTTTAAAATAACGATTTTTTATAGTCTGTTACCACTCTTATCTGAAGAACTTTGATTGTCCCTGGTAAATAAATGTATAATGGAAAATTTGTCGACTGCGAACTTATACTAAAAACTGCTTCACACACAACGGCTGCAGATACTAAACTACTCTTCAATTTCCCTTTCACATCTTCTTTTATTTGTGTTCCTTAGTCCTCATAACCTTCGATCCTTATGTTGTTCTAGATCCTTTGTCTTGCGTAAGCTGATAATACTCTTGAAGCAAAAAATGCTGAGAACGAATAGTTCATCCATTTGTCTCCTTAAATTTTTTGGAAAAGAACCTATTGTATATTGACGTTTAGAGAGAAATTAGCACGCGAACATTTTAGAAATATTGTTGATTGTATACAGAGTTTCATAAAACCGCGGAACACAAATATACATCCTCTTAATGTAACAACTTATACATTTTTACATATTGTGATTCCTCCAAGAAATGTGCATTGCTGCCAAGTTATATGCAGAAAAAAATATTTTATAATTATGGATTGATATATCGGTAGGTTTATTTTAAATCAATTTTATATTTGCCCTTTATCAATCGATGACAAAAAAATATATTCAAATTTGTTATTTAGTAAAAACATATTTTTGGGAATATTGAATCAATTATTTGAATTTTAAATGTACTTTTACCTTCAGGGCTCACTAAATAGATGTAAATTGTAAATTGCACAATTGAAAACAAATATTACGGAAAACATTGAATTCATAGATATAGGGAAACCTGAACAATCGAACAAAAGCTGAACATTGAAATTATCATTTATAATACGAACTTAACTTCGTTGGTATCGAAGCTACAAAGTCAGCTAAGTAACCATCAAAATCACTTATTTCAATATAAAGAGGAAGATGAACACACACAACTAAATTTCACAACCTCTTTCATTCCAAAATGAGAAGCCAAATGAAGAAAATGATTATAGTCTTCTATTTAGTCTATCGACTCTTGTTTCCTCTTTCAGGAAAAAAAGTTGTACTAACTGTTCTCATCTATACATCCAAAAAATGTATCATGTTGCGACTTCTCAGCCCTAGCTAAGTACTAAAGCACTTAGCTAGGGCTAAGAGGTGAGAAAAAAATTGTATGCAAATTGCAAGATGTTTTATTGAGTGTGAAGAAATCAAGAGATCAAGAGAAAATTTAGTTTCGTCTTATTGTTGTCAGCTTTCCTCGCCTGAGTGTTGTGATTTTTGTCTGCGGTGGTGAAACAATAAATATTTGTAATTTTTGCCGAAGTTTGAAATTGTTTTGTCTATTCAATTTTACCTGAGATCGAGAAAAGCTTTTAAAGTATAATCCAAGTCCATAATTTTTTTATTGGTATTTTTAAACACTTTTTTGATTATGTTAAAATCGAAAAATATCTAATCAAATTGTGTTAGCAACAAAAACATTTACTACATCAGTGGGTAGTTCTATCTAAATCTATTTAAAAAATCTGCAGTTGCCGAAACCTATAGCATAGTCTATATAGCATAGCATAGTCTGTATTAGTTAGGCAAGTAAAGGCACCAAACTGAAAGATATAGAAGACTATAGAAAAACATTTTTTTAAAATATTTTTGATTTTCCCCAATAAGTTTGCAAAGTGGCATTAAAACACAAAAACAATCACGATGTCTTAAAACATTTCTTGTAAAAATGGCAATATGCAAAAATAAATGAGATGTATATCTTTTTTTTTATTAATATTATTATTTGTGTTCAATTGAAGTTTAAATGTTATGAAATAAAACTTTTTTCTGGCGAGCTATTCTCAAACGAAGATATAGTCTACTTTTATTGTTTATTTGTTAGGTTTTTAAAAGTTATTTAAAAATTACAATTTTATTATGTTGAATTTTTCTACTATTCTCGTCGATAACGCGTCATATTACAGGCAAATTTCAACGTCATTTTCTCGTCAGGATATGACGTTTTCCTGGACGTTAGAAGTTCCACGTCATTCTTTTGTTACGTCAAAACGCTCCCGACTACGACGTGTATCAACGTCACGTTGACGTCACACGGGTCACTTCGTACGCGCCGCCACTCGGATCCGAAAAAAAAATGGCGCCGACGACTTACAATTTGTTGTCGATTAAATTATCGGCGCGGAATCTGTCCGCGCGCGAGACACGAGATTTTATCGTCAAAGAGTAAGGGTAAGGGGTGGGGGGGCTTCCCTCCCGATTTCGTTAACATTTTTACGACGCATAGAAAATGCCGCTGCTGCGTCGGGGTGGCGGCGGGGGGGGAGTAGGATCGCGACAATGCGCGACGTTTTTGCTCGCGCCACTTACGCCTTCAGGAACGGCCGCGGCCGGTCGAAATTAAAATTTAATAAACCCATATAAATTCAGACGCTATGAGGGGCTTTTGGCCGGGCGCGCTCCTCTCATTTAAAAATGTAATTAAAAGGGGGCCCCGAGAACGGCGGGGTCGGGGGACGGGGGGGGCGACGGGACAGAGTGCGAGAACGGCCCGTCGTTTTTTGTTCATTTTTGAAATTCCCCGGGACCGCGCCCGACCAGTTTTATGATTTATTTCGTCTGTGCGTTTTCGGTCGTTTTTTGCATTTTTAAAACTCGCGCGCCCCGACAATAAAAATCCGGACCCATAAAATGAAGAAAGAGATTTTTCGGCGGGACCCGGCGCGTCCGCCGCCGCCAGGCCGGAAACCACGACTCGTAATACCCACGCCGCTGATTTCGACGATTTATTTCCAATAATATAGAAAACATATTTCGTGTCAAGAAGACGTTCTCGAAACGTCCACAAGAGGCCATTTTCGGATTGACGATGAAATAAAGTTGTCGCAATGTACAACATAACCTTACAAGCGTTGGCCGAATGATGCTAGCAGTCTTGGCCAACAGAAGTAAAAGAAGACGAAGAAGAACCTAACCTAATTATTAGAGTATACGACGAACAATCCCACATGGCGGACGTTGCTCCTGGCAGCTTCCGGTTCCGTTTGAAATTAGTGTCGTTAGTTTTAAAATAGTGATTTGTATATTTGTTATCTGAAGTGATGGAAGCTCAGTGCCTATAAATTTGGGAAATGGTTTTCGTCTTAAGCCGATGTATACGGATTTGCGATATGTTATTTATGTAGAAGTTGTTCCACTGTACGAATTTATTAAAAAAACTCGGAAGGTAGTCCAGCCCCTTTTATGACGAAGGTACTCTTTAGGATTTCTTGTCATTAGAAGTAAAATAACTAACTAACCTTAAAACCTTATCCTAAAATTCTTTTTCGCCTTAAAACCATCAACCAACCAATCGACCCATACCTGCACTCTCTAATTTTTCGAAGACTGAAGTAAATAAATTAATTATCACTTTATTTAACAATTTAGATTAAGTAATAATTAAGGACTCTGATTAACTCTGTCCTCCTGTAAATGAGAGACTTTTGGATTATAAACTTTCTCTGGCAAAGAAGAAGCATTTACGTCATACACACGTCGAAGAGACATCTAGAAAACTTTCCTTGGTCGTGCACTCCATCAAAAGAGACCGAGCATTTATAATTAATAAAGTATACAGTCTAAGCTAAACATCTTGCGGGGCAGAGACGTCGACAGCGTCGCAGGTGATTTCCTCGGGCCCCGTTGAGGAAGAATTACCACTTAGTAAAAGTAACAGCGTCGGTTGGTAAATTACAACGGCATGGAGCGTAACCTAAAAATCCTCAACGACCTTGAGTCGGGCGGTACTGCGGCCTGGGCGCAACATTAGCTGGCCCAACCGTAAAATAACTATAACCGAGGGAACCGATATTTGAACGACCAAAAGCTTAGAAAAAGAGGGCGGCATGCCTGGCGGAAACCTCGCGGCAGCATTCTCTCTCACTCTGTCTCAGTCGGCCCATCGCGTTCGTCGTTATTCGGCGGAATCGGCAGTACCATCGGAGAACCGGAGATCGTACCTACGCCCATACATATACCAAAAATGACGCTGCTTATTGTTTATGAGTCGACCGTGAAACAGCCAAGGACTCGCTATAAGCTCGCGAACCCCCTCCCTATCTTTTTCCTGCAAACTTTGACCTTTCAGGACCTTCCGCAGACTGTTATTACTCGCGGCGCTTTCACTACTCAGCCCTTTGGAAGGAAAAAAACGCTTTTGCGATGTTTTTATTGTAACACTATAGTTTAAGCATTTTTATGAATTTATAATATTTTTTTGAAATTACATTAAAAGTTTTCACGAAAGTGGTCCAGACGAAAATCGCTCGTTAAATTATGAACTTTGAAGTGTAAATCCAATAGTCTTGTTAATTGTTTTTTTTTGTTTGATTTTCTTATGCTTAATATTTTTTCTAGTATTGACTCTTGATGTTTTGAATATCAAGTTTTTAAGTAAGTTTGTGTGCGTAAGGGTTAAACCAAAAACAAGAAAAAAAGGAAAACGAAGAATTTCTATTTCTCCGAGTGGTTTATAGATTTTTTTTGTCTTGTGTCTTGTATTACCCACAAATTTAGTGAAAATATTTGTTGGTAAAAAACAAAGAGTTGGAGATTTCAAAAATGTTGGTTCTCATTGCAATGCCGAAAGTAATAAAAAAAAATTACCCCAAACAAGATTCATATAAATACGAGGTGTTCCGCAAGGATTGTTTTAATTTCATAGAAGCACTGCAGATAATGGCTCTCTGCAATCTACATTACAATTATCTACAAATTCGAATTGCTCACAAAAATATATGCGAAAATATTGGTTCAAAATAAATTTAAGTAGAAGAATCAAAAATTAATTTTTACTTCTTTACGAATATAATTAAAAAAATCAAATAGGTTAACGAATAATATAGTTCGTTATTCTATAGTAGTCAAAATTTTCAGCTTTTATCCTAAATAAAAAAAAAATACTTTAGGGGCGTCAGAAAATTTTAAAAAAAAATTAAAAAGGGGAGCCGCTACGCCACTGATCCGCCGACGTAAACGTCTTCGTCAGGCCCGATATCGGGGCCCATATCGCCGTCTCAGTCTTCGCGTACGGCCCCCACGGCAGATCTTCATTTGTTTCTCCGAAACGGACGTTGCGATTCGGACCGTTTTATTTTTAAAAATTCGCCCAATATTACAATGCCGCACGTTTTTTCGGTTTTGGCCTTTTTGCGTTTTGTCCGCGGCGCGGCCATCGCCCCCCCTCCGACCCTCTCAACACCGCCGTTCGACTATTCCGCTTATTGAATTTCGACGAGCCCATGGTGCGGTTTTTCTGTTTACGGTCTTTCTTGTTGTTACAGATTACGAACAGATCGAAGAAAAAATAAACTAAAATGACAGGAAATTTATTATTTTTCTTATTCAAGTTACATTGTTGAATTTTTGTTTGTTACTTATTAAAATAAATATAATAATAAATAATTCTAACTGGCCGCACCGACCCATTTCAAAATTACCGTCGGATAATTAGGGAATGCAAGAAGATCTGCATGAGGTGCTTGTGGAAAGAGAAAAACATCAAAATCAATATAATTGCAATGTGTGTATCTTCTGCTTCTTCTTTTGGTCTCGTAAACGATTTTTTATTTTTTTTAAATACTTCCCGACCCCCCAGCCCCCCATTTTCAACAGGTTCCGTCACGGGGCAAAACTGCATATATGTGCCAAATATGAAGTCGATCGCTTCAAATTTCGGACACTTACCGTGTTTTCATAGCAACGTCCAAAAACCAGTCGAAAATCGCGAAAAAAAAGTGGATACCGGCGTCGGATCGGGGCCATTTCTTATAAGCTTATGTGCCTCGTGGAAGGTTAAAAAGGAGGCGAATTTCTATTTTGTAGCTCTGATGGTTCGAAAGTTATTCAGAAAAAACCAAAAGCCGAGACCGGAGAACGGAGAACGGACAAAGAGACAAAAAAAAATTTTTTTTTCGACGGTGATCATTTCTGCAGCGCAGATACTTTCGATTTCATCGATTTTCGAAAGTAACAAGAAAATGTCAAAATACGCGACAGCAACGCGGCCGTTTGCAAGAAACGATAAGATAATTTTCCAGTCGAACAAACATACTAATTGCATACGGGAAATCGCGCACACCGCGCCGACATAAATCACTTAACATATTCATATAAATTATTATACGCGGCCCATAACAATTTCGAAAAAATCATCGGCAAAGTATTTCTTTGTTTACCAACGAACGGCCGGATCGGGTAAAAAAAAATCAACCTTTCAGCTCACGTCTCCCACACTTTATGGACGCAAAAGCGCGGTTCAGTTATGGCCGCAATTATTTATTACTCTAACACATTTTATATGAATTTTATCTATAAGTGTGTGTGGTGTCGCTGGCGTTGAAAACTGTATACAGGCCGTCGCTAAATATGACTGATATAATAGTTAAACGCGACGACGACGACGCCGAAATACGGATTAACTGCAACTCGTCCAAACTCCGTATTTACCCCTTAATATAATGATTTCATTGTATTATTTTTTTGTTAGTATCTGAGGAGGATTAACCAGTGCGCCTCTGGTATGGTGTATAGTGTACCAACACTTCAAACAAAGTAGGACAAGGACACGTGAAAATTGTTTTAAAGAACTGTGCGGAAAATATTTTTTTAGTTTTTAGATAGACCACCCTGTAAATCAGTCAATTATCCAATCAATCACATTTTATCTAAGTCATCTCGGATTAATTTTAAAAATTTTTAAGCTGAGGATTATATTTATTATATTAGACGATAAGAAGGACAGCAAATACGTAGTAGCTCCAGAAAAGGGAAACGGCAAACAAATTGAAAAAAATCTATGAATGTTGTTGTGTTATCTATAAAACTTTAATACCCTGACGCCCATTAAAGGGTCATAGACGCTGAAAAGGTTTCAGTGTTTTTACCGACGCCTTCCGACAAACTGAAATATTTTCAAAATAATTAAAATGGGTCAACATATTCTTAATTAAATTCGACAAAGCGTCCCTGGACTCTCGTGGGCGGGAGAGTGAGTGGGCAGTTGAGATTTTCGTTTAAACCATTCGGAAAGTTTTCAGTTTCGCGGCCAAGGGGGCGTTTAATAGAACTAATTTAAAATTGCTAAATATATTGAACTTAAGTTTCAAGAAACCCGCGATTTTTCAAAAAGGAAATTGTGCAAAATTTGATAAAAACCATTTTTGCTTGATAAACGAGTGACTGATGAAGAAGTGTGAAAGAGAGAAAGTTCAGACTCGTCTGCTATGAAGTGTTTCAAAAATCTGCAGCTGACTGGAAAGTTAAAAAAAAATATATGAAAATATTTAGGTTTGCGTTCAAGATATTAGTGTTGTATCAGATTGTATCTATTTTTCAGCAACTTCCTTGAGATTTGTGTTTAAAATGAAGGTGTTTCAAATCCTACCAGAAAACCAAACAAACTCTCGTAATCAATTGTTATATTTTCTTTTTTTTTTTAATCATTATTTTTTAGGTTGTGATTTTATTTCTTTTTTAATATTTTCTCAGTCTAAATTATAAATAAATCGAAATAACATTTAAAAATGTGTAGGTAATCAAAACCCATCGCTAAAGAAAAAACACGATTTGAACATTATTTTTTTAATTTCTCGGAAAATTTTCGAAATATTCTTTGTATTTTATTGTAATTAAAGAGGGATGGAATGGGGAATTCAAAAAAATTCAATTTCAAAAAAAAAAAAAACAAGGCAGCAATTTGGACGATTTGAATTTAACAAAATCGGGACGAACTGTATAGGTAGCACTTTCCCGTAAACGCGAAGGCTATTAAAAAAATAAAAAACGTCCCAGAATTTTTCGTAGTTATACCAAATCGGTCGGCGTCGACGTGTGTGCGCCGAAAGCCGATTAAAATCGAAAATATACGCAACGCCGCCGTATACGATCGTCACGTACGACAAATATCTATAGGAAAAAAATTCATTTTTATTAAGTATCGTTTCCTGTACTTAATAGTCAACCCGGTCCGCTGAATATTAATGGTTTCGGGAAAAAAGGGGGTCATACTGTATATGTTTCGCCTTTTTGATTTTTAATCGGAACCTATTCGTTGGCTCGTTACGAAGGAATTTGTCAGCCACTGGCGATCTGAATATAAATCGGCGCTTTTTTTTTCAAATTTGGGAAGAGTTTCAAATTAGTCCTACACGTCCTAAAACGCCGCATAGCTATATTGAAATATTTTTAAAAAGTGTAACGTAATAATTTTTAGGGTCGTAATGATTATTCAAACAAATGACAGTTCCCTCGGAAAAAACTTGAAATTCTAATTGGCAATAATAATAATAAACTCTTTATTTGGAGATGAAGAAAGGAGCGCTATACAACAAATAGCTGTAATTCAACTTTTCAAGAGAGAAAAAAAACATAAAAAAAGGAAAAAAGTACAAAATACTAGGTAATTGTAAATGAAACCGGTTTGGAACTGTAAATTCATGTTATTCAATTGATTTTGGCTATTGCCTGATCCTAAAATATTGCTTTAGGAAACCTGACTAAGAATAAAACGATATCTGAGGAATTTCCAACGGATGACTCTTGAATTTATACTTCACCGAAGAAGTTTTCTGCAATTTCCCAAGACATCTTTCATAGATCGTCCAGGACAACAACAAAACTCACGAAAAATTTCCTAAAGCGTCCCATTATAGGATGGCAAATGTAAAAAATGTAATAATCGCTATGGTTTAAACGATTATTCATACAAAACACGGAACTGAAACAATTACTTAAGAAAAAAACTAGAAATTCCAGTTTTCATTGGAAATACCCATCAGGACATTGGAAGGAGATTGCTCCTTCTCTGACATTACCTTAGCGATCTGAACTATAATCTAATAAGAACATTTCGATGTCTCCGGGAATTTTGCGGATGTCTTGGGATTTAATTAAGTTGCGTATTCTTTAACGTCTTAATTCTTCGCCTTAATTTCTCAAGACAACTTGCAAAGATTATTCACAACATCATCTATACCGATTTTCTCAAGATGTTCGAAGATTATCTGGGGATATACCATACCAAGGAATCAAAAGAATGTCGATGCTGTGGGGATTGGAAATCCATCTATTATGAAAACCGTTGATATCTCGGTGACGCCTGTCTGCATTGAGAAAATCACCATAGGATGCATAAAACAGTACTTGACAAGGGTCCTAGGAGTTCAGTCGTTTTTATTGCTTGATTTGGGAACGCCCGAGCGAGAAAAATTCATTGCGTACCGATGATGACCGAAGACGTCCGAAACGTAGTGGACTCGCGTCGGCGGTCTTTCGGGGGCCGCGCGATAGGCGTCGCCACCTACCACGTAGCGAGGCTGCTTTTACGCCAAAAGTCGAGAAATTCCGCGACGACCCTCTCCCCCCGCCATGCGGGGCTCACGCCGCGCCCCCCGGCCAATCTGATCCTCACGAATTTACAGAAATTTTCACGGCCGCAGCTAGGGGTGGGGATGGCCGCGCCACGGCCGACTCGATTTCGGGAAACAGTCGAAGCAGACGTACCAGGCCGGTCGTAGATGTTCGGCCGCACGTACAGGCCTGCCAACCGCCGCACAAAAAGAACCGTACCGATTATTCGAGCCGTCGTCGTCGTCGTCGTCGTCGACGTCGCCCGACATTTTTATTGCCCAGAGTTCGGGTCGCGAGTTTTCGGTGTGAGTGCGGCCCTAGGATTTGACCGTTTTTTTTTTTTTTCGTTCTCCCCCCGTATTATGTGGTGACTCTGTGGTGACCCGCCGCCCAGGAGGATTTGGTGGCTCGTTTTAGGTAAATGGCGCAAAAGCGGTTATTTTGTGACTGCAAACCCGGCCGGGCTTCTTTCTACGCACTCGGAAACGAAAATTATACAGTGCGATCCAGGGAAAAGGAGCTTTTTTTTCACGTAATACCACTCGCAAGAAACTGCCAGAAATTTTGGTTATCGTGAGGTTTACGTACACGGGGTGTCTTATTTTCGAAGAAACATTCAACTTTATATACGTATTTTCCTGCTCCGTGGCTTTTTTTTTTAATTCGAAATTCTTTAACTTCTCACCCTATAACGATTATTAAAAAAATTATAAAATGATGGTTAGATGATACAAATATATTTGCCTTAATTGCGCGATTTGGCTAATTGCTGCAATTAATTCTACATTAGATACGCTCTTAACGATGGCAACCTTCCAGCACTAACAATAAATCAACAAATATTAAAATATTTTTAAAGTAATTTTTTTATTTAGTTAAAAACAATTCTGGTATAACTCCAAAATCTAAAAGAGAATAAAAATGGACCTTATTTCGTGAAAACTTCTACACTATTTGCTTAAAATTTATTTTGGGATGCGGTACTATTAAAATTTTAATAAAACTTTATAATTACAAAATCTGTCCCAACAAAGCTGTCTAAATATAATGAATTCTGCTCTGCCGATGCTACGACAGTCATAACATTGTTAAAAGGTATGTACAGCCAACCATCATGGCAAATACATATATCTCTCACATCTAATCTTCCTTGCACCCCCTGCAAAAGTCTGGATATATGTAAACTAATAACTATCAGTTTTCAGTAATTTGAGTACTATGTTTTCCGAAAATTTGTATCTACCTGGACGCGCCCAACTTATCCCGAACAAGCTAACTGAATGCTACCGAAACGTGTCAGAAACGCCTCGAGATTTTGTCGAATTTTAATCGTAATACGTACAAGAAAACAACGACACGATGTCGAAATATATCGCGAATCGATGTGTGAAAGTTCCGTTGAACCCGCTGACCCCAAAAAACTACACGTAATAAAATTTGGCAATTTTATTTATGTTTGTTTAACGCCACGTTATTAAGCGTTAAGTAAAAATATGTTTGCGTTTGTCTTTCGGAAGTCCCGTTAAACGACGATAGAACGTACACTATACAAGGGCGATCCGGAAAGTAGATTTTATAGTACATTGAAGATACGAGAAGCTGGTCGCGAGTAGCGAATCATAGGCATTCTATGCGATAACAACCCCCTAGACTCTGTTTCTAGGATTAGAAATTTACCCTAACTCGGAAACAGGTTAACCCATTGGTGAAACAAGATTTATTAGATTGCTTAACAATATCTTTAGACCAAAATTATTTTGAATTTAATGGACAGATTTATATCTCTAAAGAAGGTTTGATTATGGGAAACCCACTTAGTCCTTTGTTAGCCGAGATTTTTATGGATAATATGGAAAATATCATACTAGAACATCCTTTAAGTAAAAGTTTTCTATATTGGTATATATACGTGAATGATGTCTTTGCTTGCTTTGTTGGAATTTACAGACAATTGAATTCTTTTTTAAATTACATTAACTCAATGCATAACACAAAATGGCTGCTCTTTTATACACAGACTTCTTAATACGCCAATCTCGACAGAAAATTACAACAAAGAACTTAATATCATTAAACAAATTGCACTGAACAACGGCTACAATCCGTCCATTATAGATGAAATTATAAACAAAAAACAAATACAGACAACATTAAACTCTATTTATCCGAAACCAAATACAGAACACGAAGTTTCAAAACATTTGTCAAAATGTGGTTTAAAAATAGCTTTCAGAACTAGCAACACAATAGGAAAATATTTAAAAAACAATAAATCGAAATGTCCAAAATACCAAAAATCAGGCGTCTACAGGTTGAAATGTGGATCTTGTCCTAAAATTTATATTGGACAAACAGGTAGATCCTTCAAGAAACGCATTAACGAACATATAAGAGCTACACACTTAAACACAGAAAAACACATTTTTTACGACAATTTTGATACACAAAAAGTAGAAAATTAAATTTATTGGAAGCCATGGAGATTAACAAAATGAGACATTCAAATGTATTGCTTAACGATCAATTAGATTTAAATACCTCTCCTTTACTGAACTTAAATTCTCGCAACAACGTTAATTAAGGTTTTATGGTCATTTTTATAAGACACGGTGTTGTCGAAACAATTGTCATGTCATAATATATAATTTCTATTTATTTTGATTAGAAATGTACCTAAATCGTAGAAAAACTGAAAGTGGAGTGATTAATTAGGTAAATTTATTTCTTTTTCCGCTATTTTTAATATTTTAAAAAAGCCTATATTAAAATCCATTAAACCATTTAATAATGTCTAGTTTTAATTTACCAATTTACAGTGGGCAATGTGGGTCAAGTTAATGTTTTCTTTATCAGCGTGTTTTAAATGTCGAATTGCTATGACGATGCAAAAGTATAAAAATCAGCGTTGACGACATCGCTTGAAGCTAACAAGCGGATTTTGAGTTTAAATTCCCTTATTTCCTCGTTGCGTATTATTTTAAAATACAAACTGCAAAAATGAAACGCTCGAAAAAAGTAAATTTGCGTAAAATGCGTAAAATATCGCCAGTTTACTTTCCTTCTTGCCAATTCCGGTACAGGGCGTTAAAGCTAAAATTTTATTTCTGATTTTTTTTTCCGTAAATGTTGGGTTCGTCCTACAGAAAATTCGAACCGAAATTACAAGATGAGGAATATTGTTATACTTGGTGTCCCAAAAGTTGACTGTTATTGTAGTTATCGTAGTTTTTGTATTTTTCGCTAAAATTTAATGTGATGTTTAATTTACTTTTCTGTATGCTATAAGTCATCAAAAAGACGCCCTCACAAATCAAACATAATAAAAGGTAAAACCGTATAATGTCACAATTATTTTGTATAACATATTAGTCGATAGAAAATATGAACACTCAGCTTTATTAATGGAAGTTGTGTAACCATGAATGATTTCCGATTTATGAGGCAATTTTTTGTGAGAGGACAACAAATACTAAAATTCACAGGGTTCAGGAAAATCTATAGAAAATGCTATTGCATGTAAAGTTAAATAAAAGTCTAGAAAACTGTATTGCAATAAATTTCATAAAATCGGAAGAAGTTACTTTGGGATAAAATATCTATTATTTAATTATATCATTATTTTATGTCGCATACCTTAAAAACACGTGGTCAGTAATGTTATATTCGAATGTAACTAGACTTTCAAAGAAGTCTGTAAAATATCACTCCTTGGTGATTATCGCATTCACCGTATATGTAATTTTCCACGCAATATTTTGGATATTTCACATTTACTCTTCAAATGCCGCTTTTGTCAACCTGGTTTAGTCAAACAGCGTCTCCGTGTCACATTGAATTGACGGAGGGTGGAAAACGCCATACAGAGCGATACATAAAAAACAACAGAAATTAAAGAAACCGGTGTGCCGAACAAAATAAGAAAAACTCGCTCAAAATTTCGCCGTCAAGTCGTTAAAGCAGCCCAGACGGCCAGAGCTTAACCGCGTCGAAGGTTCCGAGAACCGCGACCAAATCCACTAAAATATCCCGTAGATTTCACAATGGTCTTAAACTGCCAATCCCCGCAACGTATATATATACGTTTTCAATTTATTCAAATCTCGCGAGTGGGCTTCACCTATAACAATACACTCTGTAGATTTGCATACGGCCGGTTGAGTTATCCTCGGTCCGGCACTATATACTCTCCGGCATCGGAATGTCGTTTTTGCCCGGATTTTACGTCTCGTTTGGCCGTATTCCCGATATCGGTCGGGGTTGTTTTGACCGGAAATCGACTCACACTTGTTTGACAGCTGCCCCTCAGTTACGCAACCAACAAAACAGTCACATTTGTTTGCAAGATTAATAACTGCATGCAGGAAATTTTAAAAACGAGTCGACTTTGACTTTGAGCACTTATTAAAAATAAGAAGAAATTCCTAGAGAGAGTGTAGAAATAGACATCAGATAGATGCACGAAAATTTTTAGGTTATGGTCAAAGTGTATGCAGATAGCATACGTTATACCTCTAGTGTAATATGCCGAGACTATTGGAATCGATACAGTGTTGTCATATTTGTCAAAGATTTTCGCGTTGCGAGGTACCAATAGAAGCAGCAACTTTTTGAAGCATGCGCTGTAGCAATAGCGTAACATTTCCCACTTCGCTTCTTTCCTTAAATATGTCGGAGTATTATTTTGTGAAATTACATAAATAGAAATGGTTTATTTATAGTAACTGTAGTTTATGTAGTCGATGAAAAAGACCGTGAACTTTGTAATTCAAATTTTTGAAGGTACCTCTGTTTTTTTCTTTTTTTGATATTTTCAATTTTTATACAAACTACTGTTACTAAAGCTGAATGTGTTCAAAAGTTTCAAACAGACTTTCTTTTTTTAAATAACTCTTAGCATAGACTAATATATATAGGTTCAGATGGGTTGTGGAATGGACCAGTCAATTTTTAAAGAATATTTTCTCTCTCTCTTTCTCTCTCTCTCTCTCTCTCTCTCTCTCTCGCAAACAAATAGATTATAATTCCGGGCTTTCTAAGATTTCGACGATATTTGGGCGTAGCCTGGGCCGACAAAAAAACAGCGATACTATACACGGTTGTCGACATTCCGATTTTATCGACTCAAACGAAGCAAAAAAAAAAACGACTCGCGCCTTAATAGTCGTTATATCGCTTATATGCGCCGACGTATGCCCGGCACAAACGTACGCCCACCAGCCCCGTCGTTACTCCATATTTCTAATAATTTGTGCGACATGTTTATGTTGGTATAACGATTTCGAGTTGTGAAATGTGATATATATACGCGTCGGGGATACCGTACGACGGAGTACGAAGTACTGCGGAGTAATTTACTGGTTCTGTGACGAAAAATTTCCATAACTCCATCGCCCGCGAGAGATTAACGACCAGTTTGACGTACTAGCGTGGTATAGGGACTCCGAATGCAAAGATAAACAGGAAGAGGTGCCGTCCTCTGTCATTTTTTACTCGCATCTGTAATATAAGTAATGACAAATTTAATTATATTCTTTAGTCGTGTCTCATGTAACAGCTTCAAAATTAGTAAATATTTTAAAGTTCCACACAGATTTTAAACCAAAATTTGCAGTATAAAATTCTTTTGAATTAATCAACAAAATTAAAGATATAAAAATCCCTTCTAACGCAACTCTATTGTCTTTTGATGTACAAAACTTATTTCTTAGTATTCCACCTATAGATGTGATACATTTAGTAGATTTTACCCTAACTCGGAAACAGGTTAACCCATTGGTGAAACAAGATTTATTAGATTGCTTAATAGTATCTTTGTCCAAAATCCCAAAAATCGGGTGTCTACAGGTTGAAATGCGGATCTTGTCCTAAAATTATATTGGACAAACAGGTAGATCCTTCAAGAAACGCATTAACGAACATAAAAGAGCGTTTAAAAGCAATAGTTTAGATTCTAATTATGCAACACACTTAAACACAGAAAAACACATTTTTGACGACAATTTTGATATTTTACATACAGCCACAAAAACTAACTTCAAGACATTCAAATTTATTGCTCAACGA
Organism: Cylas formicarius; assembly: GCF_029955315.1. Classification (NCBI taxonomy): domain Eukaryota; kingdom Metazoa; phylum Arthropoda; class Insecta; order Coleoptera; family Brentidae; genus Cylas; species Cylas formicarius. The sequence continues at coordinate 23,471,092 of NW_026844361.1, read as the reverse complement.
TCAATTAGATTTAAATACCTGTCCTTTATTGAACTTAAATTCTCATAACAACATTAATTAAGGTTTTATGGTCATTTTTCGGTATATATAGTAGCAGGTAGTTTGTAAATATTACATTTGATAAAGACGCGGTGTTGTCGAAACAATTGTCATCTCATAATATAAGGTTGTTCGGAAAGTCATTTCGTTTTTTCCCGTCAGAGGACTTAATTGCGTTTTTTCGAAACCAACTTCACACTTAAGCCGCATAACCATTATATGTCTTGAGAGCTGATATTGCAAGGCTTGTGTGTGAAAAAGTTCTATTAATTCTACGCAGTAGTTTTTGGTTGGAGCCCTTTTAAATATGGAGAGCAATAAGCAGCATTCTCGTCATATTTTACTTTTTTACTTCAGAAAAGGTAAAAATGCTGTCCAAGCGAGAAAAAAATTGACGGATGTGTATGGAGAAGGCGTGTTAACAGTACGCCAGTGCCAGAACTGGTTTGCAAAATTTCGATCCGGCAATTTTGATGTCGAAGATGCACCACGGTCTGGAAGGCCGGTCGAAGCTGACAAAGATGCGATAAAGGCATTAGTTGATGCAAATCGGCGAATAACCACACGAGAGATCGGTGAGAGATTAAATTTGCCGAATTCGACTGTTTATGGCCATTTGAAAGGCATGGGCTTAACCTCGAAGCTCGATGTGTGGGTGCCCCATGTCCTTACGGAGCGAAATTTGTGTCGTCGCGTTGACGTGTGTGATTCGCTCCTCAAACGTCAAGACAATGATCCATTTTTGAAGCGGATTATTACTGGGGACGAAAAATGGGTTGTATACAACAATGTTAAACGCAAGAGGTCATGGAGCAGAAAAGATGAACCGGCTCAAGGCGTGTCAAAAGTCAACATTTACCAAAAAAAAGGTGATGCTCTCCGTTTGGTGGGATGTCAAAGGAATCGTTTTTTTTTGAGCTTTTGCCGGACAATACAACGATTAATTCAGAAGTCTATTGTCATCAACTGGACAAATTGAATGATTCACTTAAAGAGAAGAGGCCCGAATTAATCAACAGGAAGGGTGTAGTGTTCCACCAGGATAATGCGAGACCTCACACAAGTTTGGTCATTCGCCAAAAACTTTTACAGCTTGAATGGGACGTACTGCAACATCCACCATATTCTCCAGATCTGGCGCCTTCCGACTACTATTTGTTCCGGTCCCTGCGAAATTTTTTGGATGGCAAAACCTTTACCTCAAATGAAGATGTCAAAAACCACCTGAACCAGTTTTTTTCCAGCAAGGACCAAAACTTTTATGAGAGGGGAATTATGTTACTGCCAGAAAGATGTCAAAAGGTGTTGGACCAGAATGGCCAATATATAATTTAATAAAATATTTATTCATTATACGAAAACTGTCTTTCATGTTCCCCAAAAAAAACGAAATGACTTTCCGAACAACCCAATATATGATTTCGTGAAAATCTGAACTTTGAGTTCTTATTTATTTTAATATAAACCAGCTTTTGAGCTCCGGCGATTGATCCGGTCGATGTCAAAATCAAAAATTTATTCATTAATTGAAAAATGTAAAGAAATATTGCTTACTAGAGACAAAAACCGGTTAATGAACAGAGACAAAAAATTGGCATTGGTTTTGTAGTGAGGTCAAAATTTAAAGTATATAAAAACTTTCAAGTTTTGTAGTAATACACAATGACAATAATGTGTGGCCTTTCCAAAATATGCATTTATTTACCATTATTTCAGAAAACAACCTCAATATTTAGAGAATATACCGAAATCTTGAAAAGTTGCCGGTTTCTCGATCAGAAAGTCCAAAAAAAGGAAATGATAATTTTATTTGGTTTGGTTTGGCTTAGTTTTGATCAGTTTTGGAGTTGATATTGGATTAACAATAACGTGTGTTTTTTTGGAAAATATAACCTATATATAATAATTATAAAATACAACTTCAAAATTTAGTATTTAAAAAAATTATTTATTCTATTTACAAGAGTACTGAAAAATAAAATAAAGTGAACAATAGATTATTAATGTTAAAATAAAAAATGTACCTAACAATAAATGTTTGACATGACCTTTTCGATAACAAAAGTAGCAAGCTGCAAAATGTTTGAAAAAAGGGTAACTTCCGGTCAAAAAAAAATTTGCTTTCTTCCGTCTACGAAGAAAAATAGATATAAATGCAGTCTTTCAAAAAAGTTCAATCAGAAAATTCAAAATTGAAAACAAATATTGAGGTTAGATGCAGAGAACCACCCTTATCTACAACCGATTTTGATGTAACTTCTCGCTATACATACATATTAAAGTAACGGAAAAAAGAAACCATTGTTTTTAAGGAAATTCCCTCCATTAATTCGACTGAACCGAGAAGCAATAAAATCTATTAATTTTTTTTAGTTGTTCCCTATTTATTTTTATTTGTTCCGCCTTTTCAACCCGCGTATAGAACAGAGCACGCGAGTGCGAGGGAGAGGGCGATAACGTAACGGAGATAAATGACCGTTGCGAGTTTCTTTTATTCAAATTTAAAACACCGTACTATGATTAATGGTGCGCTTCCTATGCACAATAATACACCGTTTTCATCATTAATTTTTGTATTTGTCCGCGGGTACCGGAGCCGAGTCCGGCGGGGGAAAAACGACAGCCGAGGAGGCAGGAAAGGTTTTTTTTTCTGGCGTGCGGCGTTTAATTTTGAGTCGTCCTGTATATAGAATGGGCAATACTAGAAAAGTGCTACGGAAAAAATCTGAATAAAATTTTCGAAAAATTATATAAAAGTTCCTTCTTATTAAGAGATGTGTTTTTTTTTTTTTTTTTGTCAAAATTGGGTACTAGAAGGGCGCACATCTGCGTTAATTTAATTTTTATGTGTTCAACATTTGTCAACTTTTTACTTACGTTTGTATTGACCGGGGTTGCTTTCACCTGCCAGACTCGCTCTTGGTTTTTTATCGTTACAATTCAAACGCCTCAACCCCAAATTTGTGAACCCAAAGCGGTCGTTTGGCCGAAGACCAGTTGCGTCAATAAGTATAAGAGCTATTGAACCTTTGATTTGGAATTAAACGGTTGATTAATCTCATGAAAGAGAACTTACAATAAAATAACTCTTTAATTTGGATCAGTCACCTAATAAACTTTTTATAAAAACTTTTTTTCCTAATTTTGTTATATATGTAGTTTTACGTTCTTGTTTCTCCCTTTTATTTTTTCCCTGTTCGCTTTGCTTTTTTGTTTTATACCTACTATATTTATATTTATCCTATATTCGTTCATTTCAATAGATAATTTAGGGGGTCGAATAAGAGCAACAATTTTGTGTATGTCATCCGAAATAATAACATTCTGATTTTTATATATTTTTTTATTATTATGCAAGGGCCAAACTTTTTTCAAAGAAAACAAAATGCGCTTACGGTATTTTTACTAATAAATTCAACTAGCGTGGTGGATATTATCCATTTTATCCAAATTTATCCTGCCATTTCCACCAACTGTAGTCAATCGTATAAAGGTTGTATGTTGCCGTTTAAATTTGTGTTATTTTATTTTGTTATTTGCTCCCTTTGCTATCCCTACTTAACAAAACTTCTTATTTTGTTATGCACGAAATCATCAGATCTTTTTTTTTTGTAATCCTATTAATAAGGTTACGTTAATATATTACCGGAGGGTTTTTGGGTTTAAAAGAAATTTTTAGGTAATAGAAATCTTAAACATCTCCCCCGGAGTAAAATTCTTCCTTTTTTCAAGATTGCCGGAAATAATTTATGTGTATTATAGTACCGTTAAAAATAAAACCTAATTCTAATTAAATAAAATAATTAACCTGACAGACGTACATTCTCGCCAGGACGAGTAATAAATTTAAAGCTCGCGTTTAGGATGTGATCTTTAAGTTGAGGCAGTATAAGAGCTAAAAACTCCCGGTTCCCGGTTCCTCGGTTATGATGGTGACACTTAAAATTTTGAGTTTGTTTACGGTTTTGAATTTATCGGGGCAACGGGACGGTATCGTCGGTCTGACATCCGTACATAATTTGAGCAGAACCGTGGGACGCGATAAGGAACCCCCCTATCGCGCGCGCCTAGCGTTGGTTTTCCTAGTTTCTTTCAAATTAATCGGTTTTAATTTATGCAAAGTTTTCAACCGGATTTTTTTCCCGCCGTCGTCCGAGCGAATGTCCAATTATAAGAAATCAGGAAGCCCGAATTTTGATTTGTTGTTCGTATTATTTTTTTTTATACGTCGATTGTCGCAACCGGTTCGCCGCCATGGGCGCGCCGTTTTCACGGTAATAACGTGAGTATTTCATTTAAAAAAAGAACAAAACAAAACAAACTGTATATTTTTTTTTTTCAAAAGGAGACGAATTAAATTTAATATAAATACAACTCATAATAAACGTTTTTGGAGACCGCTTAAAACTTTTTTACAGTTGACATTGTTCGACAACACGACTACATTCACTAACATTATTAAAAATTATTTTTTCTAGTCCCGTCTGTAAAATACCTAATTACCCGCCGATCTAGTGTGCGGGAAGCGTCACTTTACCACGTCAGTTTCGTTTCCCACGGATCCGAGCCGCTTCGGACATTTCCGGGATTCTACCGCACGGATTTGGGAGCAATCGGATGTTTTCGGAGATATTTGAATTTTGACGTTTGTCAATTCTGACGGTCATGTCAGTGAATGTATTTGTGTTGTTTTGCGAAAATGTACCCAAAAATTCGGTAAACTTTTTAAGTCACTCGTTTATTAAAAACTCGCTCCGCTGCGCTCTTTTTGATTCCTAATTGTTTTATAAATATTATAAATAAAAATTAATATATTCCTGTTATATTGTAAAATTTATTTCTATATTTAGTTGAGCTGAATTAAGCAGATTTCAACTGTATAATAGCCAAATTAGACGACTACCTTACAATGCCGAAGGTCTTCACAGGATTATAGCCACACATTTGTAAGGGTTAATAAGGTGATAATAGTACCTGTCCTTACCGGTCGTCTGTCAGCAGCAATGCCTCAAATAGATATTGTAAACCCTTTCAAGTCATCCGTTCGCTGACCCCTGAGCAGGATTTGGGTATTTTAAAACAATAACAGCTTGGAGAAACCTTCACGACAAAAAGTAAAATTGTTTAAAAAGAACTATAAGCAAAGGGGTATATATATCCATATTAGCAACAGAGAGAAAATAGTTGAAAAAGAAATTTTGTAAAAGATAAGTAATAAATGAACTTACATTCTTTTTGTCAACACCACAGATGGCAAAAAAGAAGAAGAAACGTTGACAACGTCGGGTGTAACAATTTGTACTTTTATGGTAGTTCAATTTTTGGATCTAGATGGAGCGGCTGTCGGTTTTGGTTTTCTCAAATTTGACTGCACATGAAACGTTTCAGTCAACGTGAATATATTTAGTGGATAGCGATAGATCTTCCTTTTCTATTAGTAAATAAAATCCAAGAGACTGGCAACTTTGATAGTTGATGGAACTTCTTATTCTTAACGGTCGTTTAGCTGAGATAAAAAGCACAATTTTAAGACGAATCATGCATTTTGGGAACATACGATTCGGCTCCTTGCTTTTATCTTTCCATAGTCAACACAAGCAAGTATTACACCACAGAATAATTTGGTAAGTTGTGACACGCCGTTAATACGATATTTGCCACTAGCACCATCTGGCTAGAATCGCTACTACTACACAATTTCTACAATCTGAACCCTTAGAAATTTTTCGCGCCGACGCCAGTGCCGTGCCACGCCCGTATATACGTTTCACGATTTTGACGAATGGTACTGGTTTTTTTTTATACATATATACGTAGCCGCGTCATATTTTGATAGAATTTGGAGCAAAATCAAATTCGACGATCTCGCTGTGCAGCTGCGCGTTCGTTTCTAATTTGGATCACTTTGTCACGGCCGGCGGTACGTGGGGAGCAAGGGGGGACGCCCAACTCGAACTTGAATATCTTGTAATAAATTATATTCGAATACATTAACATCGGAATTTCGAGTAAATTAAAATTATTAGGATTTTCGTGCGACTGTGTGAGTGTGTGTGTTGGAAGGATCAGTCGATCTCCTCGAGTTTCTGATGATTTACGACCGGTTTTCGATTATATTTGGGCGACTATTTCGCCCATCGTCGTTACTCGGAGCGTTGGACGGTCTTTCTTCGTAGGAAGTCTGCGAGGATACTTTCCTGTATATCCTTTCGCTTTTTCTTCTCCACGTGCCTGGAAAATATTTCATATACTCAAAATTACGTTCTTTTATAAAATGTTTTCGAAAAACGAGTGTTTTTTTCTATAAAGAATAATAAACTTTTCTTTGAAAAATTCACTAAATCCTGTCTAATCGTATCCTGAATACGAATGGCCACAAAAAATGCTTTAACAGAAAAGAAATTTTTTATTATTTTAGTCAAAAGATATAGCTAACGAATTGACCTACTTTTTTCTAACATTCTGCAGATTGTCTAATTACTCGCAGTGCGTGGTAGACTTGATATATTATACAGGGTGTTTTTCATGTTTTACGGTTTACTTTTTTTGATATGCAGGGAGTTCGAAATTCGAAGAAAAGGGGAGACGAAAAATGGAAACCGTTATTAATAATTATTCAAAAACTATATCAACAACATATCAACATTTTTACCATTTTAATGAAAATACTTTCAAGTGAAAACGGCGCGTCGTAAGAAAAAATGCAAGACATAAAATTTACTCCAAAATTAATGAGAATTCAAAGCGTTAATTTTGGAGGAACCGGAACCCTTTCTGCCCTCAAACATATTTGGTCTAAATTTTGATTATTAAAAGCTCTGTATCAAATGTCATAAAAAAAATCTGACACACTGAAATTCTTAGAACTTCACCATTTTTGAGGGAAACATGGGCCTTACGGACCGATATTTGTGTGACTTTTTCTCTTTAAAATACTTTAGCAATGACCCTTTGAAATTGGACACTTAAAAATGGCATAAATCTATGATATACAGGGTGTTTCATAATAAGTTAAGATTCAGGGGATGATTGAGATAATATATGTATATCACCCGATCGCTATACAGGGTATTAAAAATATACAAAAAAAAGATTTTTCTCATTTTTAGTGAATCTGCTTTAAATATTTTGGTGATTTTTTGGTAGAGGCCCACAACGGATAGAGACAATAATCGTGTTCATTGCGAATGGAAGTTGATTCGCTGGAGACCTTTCTCATCCGTATCCATATATATATATATATATATATATATATATATATATATATATATATATATATATATATATATATATATATATATATATAACAACGATAACAATGGTTGCCATAGTAACTAACATTCATGGCATACTTGTAAAAATAAGCGTTAATCACATTTTTTATTAATCAAGAAATGTTTACTTTAAATCGGTATAACTTAGAAACGGGTAAAGTAAATAAGTTTGAGTAAATAACAAAAAAGTTCTTAAATAATATGTACTTTTGTATGCACGTATTTCCAAAGTCTCTGCAATCGAATAATTTTTCGACGCGTCGCGACGCCCAGCTCTTTGCAGGCGTCGAATTTTTTAAACTTTAGGAAATATCTATTTGACCAAACACTTTGACTACTTTTTACATAAATTAAATATTTCTTTTCGTTTTGGAGTTATTGGCGTGCGGAATTTTAAGTGAAAAACCCTATATATATATATATATATATATATATATATATATATATATATATATATATATATATATATATATATATATATATATATGTATATATATATATATATATAAATATATAAAACCAGTCTTACCTGGTAACATGACGCCCCCACCACGCGAAAAACCAACACTTCGAAGGTCTCTATCACATCTGAAAATTGCGTATCTGTTGTCAAAGATCTCAGTGGGATAAATCTGTTACACAAGCTTGCTAGTTTAAAGTACTGCGAATAGTAACATACAAAAAGTCTGGTGGCATTTTTGCAATCAGCAACATCTACAATCAGTTGTTGGATTTTCGGCTCCAAAATGTTGTTTTTTTTTTACCCTGTGCCGCAATCGGCTTAAATTAGTGCAATGTTGCAAAAATTATACCACGTAGATACGTCGACAAAGTTCGAAACGATTAAATTTGTGCGCGTACTTTATCAGCCGATTGGAATTTAGTCGAAATTGCAGCTTTCTTCGCCGCTATAAATATTTCTTTGCCTAGCTCCATTATACGTACGTACCGCGTCGTCAGCGATACGTGATATAGCTTCGGAATAATGTCACATTATCCTCGCGGCTCTACCGTCAATATTTACACCGAAATTCAAAGCGGTTTGCGTTAGAATTAGGAACATCAAAAAAAAAAACCGGCGCTTTGCGCGGCCGTCAGGCCCCGCGAAAGTAGCGCAAATATTTGGTCGCCTCCGAAAATTTCGTAATTGCGATTTTAATCCGACGCGCGTCTCTTTAATTGCCCGCCGGTGCCCCCCCCCCCCAACCACCCGCGTAATAAAACAGCTAATTACGCCGCTAATTTGTTTCGGATTAGTGACGGGATCGTTGTCCAAACAAGAATATTTTTCCTGAATATTTTTACTTTATTTAAAACGTCTGAAGTTTGTGAAAAAAATGACGATTTTTCTGTTTTTCGCGACGTTGGTTTCCAAAACAACTTTTTATGTGTAACTATTAAAAAAAAAAACATTTTTCCCTCCATTCTAGTCCTAAGGAATTTTCAGATTGGCTTTGCCATCATTTAACGAATTCTTTTCCAAGTTTTTTTTAAGTTTGTCAAGTTTTATCCAACTCCAGCATATTTTTAAAAAAACTTCTTAGCTAGTTAATTTTTATTATTTTTTATTTTTTATTTATTAAATTTATTATTAATTTATACGAGTCTATATGATTTTCTTTTGATTTTTTTGTTTTTTTTTTCGGAGTCCTTACTTTTCGAGTTTTTTTCAATTTATTTATTTTTTTCGAAACCGCCGTTTTTGATTAGAAAATTTTGAAGGTTTCTAAAATTTTTCGTCCAACTAACCACCTGTTTTCTGTTATTTTGAAGAATTTCTGTTTTCCTTCTTTCAATTTTTTTAACAAATTTTCTTGTTAGTTTCGAGGATTTTTCAAATTTTGAGAAGCTAATTTTTTCTTTGCATTTTAACGTGCAACCTTCTTTCCGAATGTTGACGTTCTATTTATTTTTTCTTCTAATTTTAACCAATTTTTCAAGTGTGCTTTTTCTCCAACATTAACGATTTTTTTAAAACTCTTTCCAACAGCCCTAAAGCTTTTTGCTAAAAAAAACGAATAAAACCTACTCTGGGTATCAAAAAAAAAAAGAAGAGAAAACTCCGTCGATGCGATACCGGCGCATACGTTGCCGCGAAAAGAAGATTATTTTGTATTCGGTCCCGAGACACTTTTGGGGCCGTTAACTCGGATTTTATAACTTATTTTATGGGCGACGAGTTTTAGGATCGGTCCCAATAAAACCAAGAAATTAATGCACATTTTTTTACCACAGAAAGGTGCTATCGGGGAGGCAGTGGCGCACCGAACCGAGGAACTTGCGATATTTACCATTTCAGAGAAGCTAGCAACAGAACCATCGTTATCCCCTCCATACGATTTGGGACTACCGATTTTTATATAAAGAATTTTTCTAATACCTTAACTTTTGAGATATGTTCAGGGTGATTTATTTTTTTAATATCATCTGTGCCAAAGGAAGTGTTTATCTTTAAGACTTAATCTTTAAAAAAGCACACTTTAACAATTGTTTATTAACTAAAAAAAACTTACTAACTGTATAATTTCCTTTCCCTGGACCTAAAAAATCGTAGTTTGACTAGTTCTATATAAACCAGATAGCTTGGATCCCTTTGTATTTGGATATATATTACTTTGAACTTTAAACATTGTACATAAGTCATGTGAGATTAGATTATGATTGAAACGGCTTTCTTTTGCATCTTCTGTATAGCTTTATGGTTGTTAATCTCATTATGATTTGAAATGAATGAGTAAGAAGTATATCGACGCGTTGCCGTTTCAATTACCTTTTTGTAAAAGGGCACGAATACATTCACAATCAATTGGGTACTTTAGAAGGGGAATAGAAAAATTAATTTGTTATAACATGCGATTTGGAAAACTTAAAAATCAAAGATAAGATATTTTTCGTACAAATTTTATTTTGTAGGAACCCGGTGCATACGGGTGCTATATGAATGTTGTAACTTGGGTCTCAAATGATGGAAGCAGATCTATTTAATCATTATTATTTAAAAAAAGGACTTCTTTTTTCTTTGTTCTTTTGCCTTGCGTGTTTTTCTGGAATATTTATGTATATGTTCACAAACGAACTTTCATTTTCGAGAGAACCAGTTCGCGTCCAGTAAAAAAAATTACCGAATGACGCACGGGGTTTTTCATAAAAGAGCAGAGATTTATCAACGAGCAACTGGCAAAATGCAGACCTGACTCGGTAGTGGAGCCCCTAGCGTCCGCAACGCATCTGGCCGACTGGCGTTTTAAAATATTCAAATTTTTATATTGTAAGAAGGGTCTCTCATTTGCATAGCGCACATCTGGGCCGCGCCCGAGACAACTACCCTAAAAAATATAATTTTGTACCCTTTCGCTCGGGGGGCCCCACGAATGAAATATCGCCCCCCCCCCTTTTTACGGTTTTAATGGGTTTTATCACCCTTTTGTAGGCGATTTTAATTTAGCGACCCCCGGATTATCCGAGAGCGATATATTCTTTGTGCGCTTTGCATACGGTGAATTTTTTATTTTTCGCTTTCGTCGAGCCGCGTTGTCGGTTTTACCGAAATCGTTTTCCTTCATTTTCTTCGCGGCAGCGGCGTTGCCAAGTGGACGTCGAAAACTTGAGTCGAACACATCGGGTGCTAATTTATTTTTTCTTTTAATACAAAATATATAATAAGATAAAGCTAATTTTGAAGGAATAATTGCGGGGGAATTTCATTCGATCTCGCACCTAAACATCAAATGGCATCAACCCTGCAGCGACCTATTTCTTCATCTCCATTGATTGGGAAGTGTTTGGTAGAGACCTCAGGTGATCCGAATGGAAAATACTTAGTCCGGTCCTGCGGCGTCGAAGAAAATGTCGCCTGCGAGAGACAAACGGTTGAAAAATCGGTTCACCGAGACCCGAAAAGCAGGTCACACACACACACACACGCACACGCAGGCTGGCACTCGGTGGTGTATTGAAAATAGGATGCAATAAAACGTTTTTAATGAAATTTCATAAGGCCGGCACACCGCACCCAAACGCACACACGTACGCGCGAGAGAACAATGCGACGAGACTCGGCGATAAATATTTATAAGGTTCTCGGGGGGATATTCAAGAAAAAAAAACGAGAAAACACTTACAAAACTGTCGATTATAGTTATTAAAACGTGGCGGATCGCTGATAAATGGAGACGCTTCTTCCTGATCGTTTCGTCTCCGTCTCGCGCCGATCTCACCGGTCGAGTGACGCTTTTGTTTTCGCCGGGGGAAGTAAATTTGGCGGAGGCGCCGGAGAATTCGGGAATCGTTTAAATACCCTTCCTCGAAGTGTTTGCTTTTCGAATGGCAACCCGACAAGCGTTATCTTTTTTTTATGTTACAATGTTACAGTGTTAAAACACAGGACTTCCGTGGTCTTTATTTTATTTAATTCCACAGACACAACGTTTCAGGTGAGGTACTTTCTGCATAGCTCAACAAGTTAAAGATAAGTTTTATACTGTGGATGATGTTACTCACTCTCTCCACTGATAGTGAATATTTTTTAACCTGATATGTTGACGATACCTCAATAACCTGAAATGAGAAAGAAAAAAGCTCCTAGTGTTAGTTAGATAAAAACAACGAACATTGCCCGTCTGAAAGTATTGCCTATTTAGCATTTAAATTAATTTTCCCAGATATACGGCCGAAATCGTAAACTTCCTAACAAATTTTTTTTTTGCGTGTGGCCCGCAAAAACATATCGGGATGTAAACGGGGGCCGGGATATTTTCCTGCAGGATCAGTTCAATATGTCGAACCATAGAAATTTTTCTTGATTCAGATATGTTAAGTCAAGCCAAAGGGCAACCTATAAGTATATCGTAAATGTATCTTAGATATACTTATTTTAACTTAGCCCCTGTGCTCGATGGCGGATGGACTCATTCGGGTCTTTCTCAATGGTACGCTCTACAGCAGCAATAGCTTCTTCTGTATGCACCGTACGGCGTCTCTGGGGATGCGAGTTATCAATAAGAGTAAACGTGGTGCGAAAACGTTCCATGGTTAATCGAATTAATTGCTCTGATGGACGATTTTGTCGACGATAAAATGGACGCAGTGCGCGATACGTATTCCGCACAGAACCATTATTTTCGAAATAAAATTGCAGTATTTGCAAGCGTTGTTCAGGCATGAAAAATTGCCAAACCAAACTGAGAACAAATCACTTGACAGCTGTTAAATCGGTCGCCATCTTGAACAGTAATGCCAACTTAAAGTTCAATACATCGAAAAAAAACACCCATTATAAGTAGTTTGCATCCGCATATCCTAACTTTCGTTTTGGTTTTAGGTCTCTGGCATACTTGCCAATTTCAAGGTCATTAAAGGGCAACAATAAATAAATAACTTTTGCCTAAAACCTTTTTTTTACTTTCCTTAATTTCTGTTTAATTCTATTGTTATTTGAAATGGTTTTGAGTAAATATACAAGATTAAAAGTTATTTCGATATAGATATAATCGATATCGAACATCCTAAAGTTCTCCGGCAATTAGACAGCCCACCGCACGAGCTTTCGGAAGCTCGACCGTAGTTGCCGGCCCATGCCTCCGCGTCCCTCTAGCGGTAGACGCGGGCAAATTGAAAAGTACCCGACGAAGATATAATTGTGCCTTATAAGGCTCAGCGTACCGTGTAGGCCGTGTGGCTGGCGTCTTAAATCATATTTTCAATAAAATCGTTTTTTTTGCCGCCGCTTTAATGCGTTCCCGCTAAAAACCTAACCTAACAATTTATTGCGAGGCGGCAATAAAATTTTACAGGCGGTGGCAGTAAATTTTAAAACTCGATCGGGAAAACGGAAGATTTTATCGCTGTAGGTATCGTTGGGGGGGGGGGGCGGAAGAGTTCCGTCCCCCCTCGCAGTAATTTCTCAAAATATGTCGAAATCCCATTAAACTTTCAGGCAAAAATGGGATTAAGGTGTAGAAAGTGTTGCTAAAAAAATTAGCGACAAGTGCAGAATTAATATTATGCTGAATTAGAGTACACGAATCGACGTCTTTAGTATAATTCTGTAAGTATTTTAACGTTTTGGTTCTTTAAGCGCTATAGACCCATTACCAGCTAATTTTTCCCGAATTTGTGCCCGCAAATCGGAGCAAGCAGTGTGTTTTTATAAACTTATTGGTTTAACTTCTATTGAAAATGAAAATAAAGTCGATTTCACGAAATGCGACTCTAGAAACCACTTTTAAATTAACTTGTACATAAGGCAACACTTACCCGTATATAGGCACATTATTTTCCTTACAGTTTCGACCACAAACAAAACAAGTTTTTCGCAAAAGCACGAAAAAGGTACGGAGAGAATCATAACCACCAAAAATGTAAACAACAAAAGCACAGACTATTAGTAGTCTCTGGCAACGGCAGTTCCTAGTTCGGCGTTGCCAATTATATTCGAATTTCAGAGACGGATTTTGAGTTCTTGTGAAAATTAGTTCATTTTTTCAGAAAAATTACGCAAATATGGCAACTCAGTTAGTTCGGCCGTGACGCATGCGCAAAAGATCCATACCTTATCTACGAAAATATCATAGCCACCTGCGGCGCCTCACCACCGTAGTAGGGCCACTATATTATCTTATAGCTATATGGTATTCGCTGATAGGCTTGCAACATTGGATACCTTACCTAGTGTTATTACCAGTTATTAATTGAAATACGCAATTTAACATCAAACAACAAACAACAAAATTATTTAAATGAAGCCAATATTGAGACCTTGGACTGACCTACACGCACCTTAACTCAATAGAATATTTATTATTTATACTTATGGGCGGATATTTTAGAGATCATCAACCCCACCTCCCTCCTTGGAAGGTGTAGGGGAGGAAACACCCGACTTTGTGTTTTTAATTATTTTATTTTAATTATGTCAGACGCCTAATAGTGTTAAAGGAAATTCATGTGACAAACATTAAGTATTGAACTGGGTTCACTTTAAATACTGAAGGTAAAATACATTGGTTAAGGCTTTCGCGGCCCGTTGATAAACTATTATCTTGATTCGGGTTTAAAGGCCGTCGTCGGTTGGAATTACTTCCTAACGTTTCGCTAGCACGAGTGGCGAGCTTCTTCAGAGGTCCTTCCATCTCCGATGTTGGACGTAGACTGTCTATCCAACAATCATTACATTGTTACATTTTTTGTTGTTTTTGTTATAAGCAACAATACTTTTTTATTCTTTTACCTAAAACTAATATTCTAAACTAATTACATATTACTAATTATTTATATTGAAAATGAATGAAATAACAATTTTTTTACATTCGCTCAATATATTTCCAGAAATACTTAATTACAGTTGCCTTTTTTTTTCGTTTAACCTCGCCCTTTCCCATTTTTTTCAGGAATGTTTCCGGGTTTATGTTGGCAACAATGGCAACCGTCACGTCAGGGATACTATCGCCGAACTCGTACGTCCTGAATGCAGGTAAGCGCGGCGTCGACGACGAATTGGTCGTGCGAGCCGGATTCCCGTAGCCGGGCTCCGTCTGCCCGCGCCGTTTTTACCGAAAATATTTCCGCCGTTCAAAACGTGTCCGTTTTAGTAAATTTTAATAAAAAAAAAGTCGCTGGAATTCCGCCCGTCCGACGGACAGAAATAATTAAAATTTAACTTCTCGGAATCGAAATGTGCGCGCGGCTTAGAGAAACCGAAATCGAGTCCTTTTCGGCTTTTTGCCCGTCCCGCATTGTGCCGACTTCTTGTGTATACGATTCTTCTGGTTATTAGTCGAGTTTTTCGCATATCCGCCGCGAAGATGTTTTTCTCGTCGTTTCCCGAACTATCCCGACGTTCCGATGCGTTTTAAAAATTTCAACCACTTTTTCATATACCATGTATACTTAACATATAGCCGTTTCTACAATTCGGGAAGCAACTACGATGACAAAGGATATGTTTGTTCTGATCGTAAACACGCCTAGCTGCAACTTTTGTTTCACCACGTATATCACGTCTAAAAAGAAAGGGGAAAAGAGCCGAATGTCAGATTTCACTGAAAAAAGTCTGAGTAAAGTTTTTTTTCACTTTTTTTCAACTAGGATTTTACTTTTTTAGTGAATATTTTTTTTTTGGAATATCGTTTTTTTTTTTCAAACAAACCGTACGTGATACAAATAAATGCATAGAATTTTTGACCAAAATTATATACAGTCCGTTTTCAAAATAAAAACCTCTATCAAAAAGTTTAATTTTGTAGACCTGTGCTATACAGAGTTATATTAAATCGAAAAAGATCACAACACAACTTAATTGATTTCTTAACTAACACCAACTTTTCTTCTTCCTCGTATATTACTTCCGTTGTTAGCAAATACCTCAAGACCAAACCAACCTTCAAGGGTACACGCCCCTTCCACTGGGTTTGTTTTGACAAGTGGTAGTTGGATTTAAACACTGCGATACCGACATTGACTAATTTCACGCCCAATCAATTTACGTGATCACCTAAATTGTTCACTGTTTCTTAGGGTAAGACAAATTGCGATACGCCACTGCTACGCAAGGCGACGGTCGTTTACAGCGTTGCCGTTCTCTACTTTGCACACCTCTTTATAATCCACGTGAAAATGGTTTGGCTCAATTTTCATGTTTCTTCTACATCGAAGCGAGACAACCAAACCGCGGGGTTTCGAGCCTTAACAAACTGGTAAACAGCAACGTTTGGTGTATTTAACGGTGTCGAGACGCGGTTGCACAGTCCTAAGTGTTAGGCAAACATACACGCATCTCGCGGTGTTGACTGAAAAACCAGCGTGGTCAAAAAAAATATACACCCGACCGACGTCCATAAGGCGCTATAATTACAAAACAAACACTGACAACTAAATACTGAAATACGAAAAATAATGTTAGCGGCGTGCGGTCACTTTCCGCTCTGATCGGGGCCCGTCTCTGTATTGTCCTCCATAGTCTATATACTCTTCCAGATTATCGGTTTTCCACCTAATTGTTGCTTCTTCCTTTCTCACAATCCAGCTATCCCAAGCGCCGCTTTTCCAAGTGCCACCAAACCACCTTATCTTAGTTTCACGTCTTTCTTTTCCAGATGCCGTCGCTTTGAAACTGTCCCACCAAGAGGCCATGGACTCGTACCACCACCGTCACGCGTACCAGCAGGAACCCCAGACCGGGTTCGGGTCCAACGCGAACTCTAGCGACTCAGAGCAAGAGGTGCCGTACACTCCGAGCTCGCCGAAAACTCACGCGTCGGAACCAAAGCGAAACAAGCGGAAAAACTTCAAGCCGCGGTGCAGTCAGAACGTACCCTCCGAAGAAGAGGTCCACTCGGGCGACTACCACGAAAACAACAACGTCAACAACAATGTGAGGAGGAGGAAAGCGCTGGTGGGACCGAGGAGGCTGGTCGTGGAGAGCGCGTACAGTCCGATGGACTTGAGCGGCTCGCGAACTCAGGACTCAGAGAGTCAGCGGTCTGATAATTCGGATTCGGATGACTTCAATACGGATAATTACCGGACGAGATCGGATAACGAGGAGGAGGAGGAGGAGGAGGAGCCCTCGAAGATCCCGACGAGTTTTTCGATCCACAACTTGTCGAAGCCTCACGTGTCTGATCAGGGCTTGAGTCAGAATCTGAGCCCGGATCAGATCGCGGAGATGCGGAACTATGCGGTGAACACGATGAGGGAGTTGTTGGGCATCTACGGGCTTACCTCAGAGGTGGCGGAGAGTATATCTAGACAGCTTCCTTTGGCTGCTTTCAGTACCGGTAAGTAGGGTGGGTGTGAAGGGGATATTGATGTGGTGTTGCCCTTCATTTTCTTCAGCGAATACGCAATTCTTCTTCAAGCCAATTTACTGTATTCCATTTCTAATGGGTGCAGAGTAATAAAACTTCGTTGTAATATACAAAAGGACAATATGGCGACCAACACGCAAATTCAATGGTTTTGGTTAGTGCAGGTAGGACCACTGGGAAAAGCGTGTCGAAAGAAATTAGATCAATTTTTTTTAACAAGTAAAATGTGTTACATTGCTAGGTCCGTAATAGAAAATAATTTTATACCTGCCTGTGTTTAATATTCTTTGGTTTGGTATACTACTTAGTCTAGTGTATCTCAGGAGATGCTCCCGCCTAAATGTAGAAAACACTTTTCTATTGAGACTAAGGACAATGTTTATTTGGTTCTCATTGAACGGGGTGCCAGCAAGCAAGCATCTTTAGAAGAAACGGTCACATTCACCTTTTAGAATTCGGAAATGGCGAAAATTAGGATTTACAGAGAACAACAAAGGCCAATTATTTACTTGGATGAAACCTGGTTCGACACTTATGATACCCCGGAAAAGGGCTGGGTTGACTCAACTGATAAATGCAAAACAAACCCGCTATCAAAAAGAGAAAAAAGAATAACTATTTTGCATGCTGGCTCTAAGGATGGTTGGATTCCAAATGGACTTTCTCTGTTTGCGAAAAATATTAAAGATTCTTCTCTGGATTACCATGGAGACACCAGTGTTGATTTATTTGAAAGTACTTCTATAATAACGACATTTATTTTCACGAAGATTATACCAAAAAGCAAATGATTGAATTTCTACAGTGCTTGAACCTACAAAAGGAATAGGTCTGTGATAATTATGCAAAAAATCTGGGGCATACAGTTTTAAGGCTTCTCACCTTACCACTGTATATTTAATCCCATTGAACATGTTTGGCACCAACTGAAATCTGCCATTCGTCGTAACAACGTTTTTCCAATGTCCTCAAACTTATAGAAACCGAAGTTTTTCACCATCCAACAATAGTATATCCATATTGCAAATGATATAGAACAAATAATAATTAGAACAGGCGATGATAGCGATAGTGATGCTAATATATTATGTGAATAATTTTAAGTAATTTACGTAGGTAATAAAAATACTTTGTAATTTTATTTTAGATTTAAACAAAAATACGCACATAAATAAATAAACATTGTTTAGTATCTTTCTTAACGAAACTCCAAATAATTAAATTCCGAGCTTCTTCTTACAGCTTGCCCGGGTTTTTCCTTAATTTTTTGGCAATTTTGGCTTTAGGGAGACGCATGTGAAATGGCATAGTGTTCCGGGAGAGGGGTAGAGGGGTCACTTTGTAATTAATTTGAGAAATACACTTATTAGACGCAGTTTTCTTCGATATTTCATATTGAACCATTTGCATTCAGTCAACCTGTACACTTCTTGTACACTACTTCTGCATAATGAAAGTGTTATGTTACTAATGTCGTTATTACTGTTGACCCTACAAAAATTTTTAATCGAATGATTTTATGGGTTAATTGTCTACCCGTGCCCTTAGAAAACCCTTAAATTTATTCGTACCGAACGAAATCCCTAATTTTATGACTCCGCACCGCTTCGAAACAGACTTTAACTTGACGTTAGTGGACGACGGCAAGTTAGGAGCGTTGTGAACAAGCGGCGTTGCCGGCTCGCGAAAGCGTCTAGCGCGACGATTATTCCTAACCAGCCATTTACGAATATTGTGTCCCGTGCTTCTTAACAATGAAGTCGACCGGGCGTTCAATAATGTCGCAATCTCGTTTGAAAAGACCTAAACCAGTTTTCATTATGTACGGCGACACACACACACACACACACACACACGCATGTAAAGTAACCGAAAAAAATATCAAGAGAGTTATTGAGTTGTCTCGCGAAAGACAATTTTGTTGTGATATGGTTATATTGGTTCGAGGCGATATTTCTGTCTTGTTTCGAATTCCGCAGAATTTATGGACCTGATTAATGTCGGGCGTATACAGGCCGTCCCCGAATTCGATTCCTGTGTATTTTCTTTTTCGTTTTTATGTTAATTGTTCTCGTCATCTTTGTTTTTATCCTCGTTTCGCGGTCCGTGTGTTTTGATCGGCAGATGAAGCGGGACACCAAGAAGTTATCTAGTTTTCTTCGCCTTTGTCGGTGGCGTTGGATTTTTTTTCCATAACCCCGGCCTTGTTATTCAGGGTGCGAATGTAAAGCAGGCGAACATTCCATTTTTGGCGAAGGATTCGGAAAATATGCCTAGTCTCGCGAAATTGTTTTTGGTTGGAATTTCAAAATTCTACAATTCTACAATTCAAAACTACTTTGCCATGAAAAAAAATTGGTACAACAAAATACAACTAGTTATTTAATTACAAATACTAATGATAAATTATGTGGCAACTTTGACATGCACAGAAATTATGTTTACCCGTTCGTGAAGGAACTAAAACGAAAACTAGTTTCATAAATCTGACATTCTGTATATTGTTTTAGCGGTTTTTCTTCATTTTGTTATTCTGTTAAGCTTTAGACATATTCTTTTTGGTCAAGCTATTCGCTGTTACGTTCGAATGCGAGGTATTTGCGTATATCTAAGAAACATAACTGTGCAATGTTAACAATCAGAGATTCTTTCTTTGAAAGATCCTTGTTGACTTTCTATTACGCCTCAGCATACTCGTCTATTTCATATAATATCGTAAACTGGGGACAAGCGAGTGATGCGGAGAGGGTGTTCATTCAGCAAAAAAGGATGCTTTTCAGACTGCCCCCGAGGCCATCCTGCAAAGATATATTTATAAAGTATAAAATACTAACAGTGCCTTGCATATACTTATTTAAATCATTCGTCATCGTTCATAAAAATAAAGGCTCTCACAATAAACACACGGATGTCCACGGTTATAACACCCGAAACACCTTCTAAAGCCAAGACTGAACCACATGTTCTACAAAAAGTCGCTAAACTACGCAGGACCTTATTAATATAATTTGCTTCCTACAAGCATAAAAGCATTATCTACAAGACAATTTAAAAAGTGCATCAGAAAGCTTCCGTCAAGCAATGCTTTCTACGACCTGAACGAATTTGAAACATATATTACAGGAGTGCCCTGATTAGTTTAGTGATATTTTCTCTACATTTTGTCAATATGTTTGTACTGTTTGTACATCCGTTTGTAACTGTTCTATACTGTACTGTTAAACGTGTGTTATCGTATTGTTTATATACATAATTCCATGTATCTTTATACTACTTTATATTGTACTTGTTTCCTGACGAAACATCCACTGTATACATACTGGGCTTTGTGAATAAAACTATCTATCTATAACTAAGTTCAGAGAGAGAATTCTGAGATCATCCGAATCTTGTTTTTTATTCATACATTTGTTATATTTCCGACACTGCTTTTACTTTTATATGTTTTCATATTTCCCTTTTTGTTATTTATTTCTATTGTTTCAACTTTACTTTTTTCTTTGAATTCGATTTCTAGACCTTTTTTGTAATAGTTGGAGCACAGAGGCTGAGGAGCGTTCATATTAATTATTGTGTTGATTTCTCTATTTATGTATTTATTTCTGGGCTGTTCCTTTTTAACAGAACGTCGTGGCAAAAAAAAAAACGTATCGAACGAGCCGGAACGGGAAGGTGCGTACCTTGAGTCTATTGTGTGTGCGTAAGCGACATTCTTGACGAATTTATTCAAGAATTAAAGGCTAGATGGATATTAGAGGCGCGCGCACAACTATCCGAGACGTATTTTAAATACAATGACTGGCGACGACGCCGCACCCATGTCTTTAAAAAATTTAAACGGCATATTGAAATTACCCGTAAAATTAGTTTAAAATGACGGCGTTTTCTTCGATCGGATGAACTGACACGCATTTAGAAGTTTCGATTTCGGAAATCCGATCTTCGCTGTCGAGTTTTAATTTATTTTTTCACCGAACGTCGAAAGCGATTCCAAAAAGATTTTTTTTTAATATTGGTTAATTTTTCTATTTTTGAATTTGCCGATTAATTTGTAATTAATTAGTTGGTAATTTATTGAGTAGTCAATGATTCTTTATTTATTAATTTTATTATTTTATCTGATATCTCTATCTCAGTTTGCGAAGTTTTTGAAAAATCAATTCCATAGTTCAAATATTTATTACCTAGTTTGTAAATTTAATGTTTCTTCGGGAAAATGGCAACCATAACGGTATATGTTTTAAAATAGTCGTTTTAAGCGTATTGAAACTAATAAAAAAATTAAAAATTCTATTGGATTCACTAAAAGATGTCCAGTGTGCGTATGTTAATTCTTTCACGTACGGATAGGCACATAAGAATTTATGAATACACATGAACACCTCGCGGTTTGTGTCTTTTATATTTCCTCTTCTGTTCTTGCGTAAATATTAATTTTGCATTTATTTTTTCTTTATAATAATTGCTTAGGTATCCTTCTAGGTGGCCTGTTTCTAAACAAAAACTGTCGAAAAGGGTGGCATTAAAAAAAACTTATATACGGGGGTCTAAAATACAGATCTAACATGCAAGATGTACCATTTAGCATTGAATATTTTTATCTTATCGAACGTATTTTTTTTTTATTTGATAAATGATTGAAAAAAATATGAACATTTCCGCCAGTGAACTTATTGACACGTTTAAAATAGACACGAAGTAAGGTAAAACTAAAACTAAACTAAAATTATTAATAATAAAAAGGAAACGCATCCAAAAAAATATACGCCACATTTTCATCTTAAAATTGGGTGAGAGTTACCCTCCTTCTTTTTGTCGAAGAGTTGAGTGCGGGGCGAGACTCGAATTTCCCTAGAAATCCGGCTACCCCGGACGGGCCGCGCCGAGAGCCTTGCGGAACCCTTTCCGCGTCAACGCATTCAAACCGCCCGCCGCAGCTGTGCACACACCGCGACCGGCCACTTTATGGACATTACTGTATAAAGTATCTTTTTCCTATTTTATTTCACGTGTAAACACTCGTATACGGCCTTAAATATACATGGCGCGTTAACGCTTTTATTGCTTCATTAGTAACCAGGAGTTTTTTTAAGGAGTTTTCGAACGTTTTTGGTCGTAAAGCGAGAAATGCTAATAAAATATAACGTTATGTTCCCATTATTGTGCTATCGACGGTTTGTTTGGACATTCTTCAAGACGCTGCCTGTAAAATTTACAAATTTACCTCCGCGGGTGATATATCCGCCGAAAAATTCCTGTGCCTAGGCTCGTGGTTTTGGTTAGTTTCTGTCTCAGTAAGTTAGCCAGGACATCTAAGCGGAAATGCTAAGTGAAGTGCGTCATGTGTGCTCGTTTGCAGGATGGACAACATGTCTTGCTAAACATAAACTAACTTATTTAATTAGATCCATATCCATATCCATATCTACGTCTAACGCGTCATATCTCGCAAATGTTTGGCTACATTGTTTTGTTTTTTTTTTTTACAACGCTCCTCGCCTTCCTATATTATTATGTCGGATATGCAGATGAGATGGAGTGGGCAACGTGGCTTGCTAAACCTGTCTGACTTGGCAGTTAATTATCTTAGCCAAACAACGCGGCGTGCAATGCGTGATCTTGTTACCACGCTATAAATCTATACGAATATGTCGGGTATGTTTAGTTTTCGTCAGATTTTGTCTTAGCAACTTAAAAAAATGCTACGTGACCGTTAGCACTTTACAACGACCTACATATATATAGTTATGTAATAGACATGCTCGTTAGCGGATAGCCAATGCGACATCCTTGCTTCCTGGCCTTGCCTAGCCTTATTAGATATCGATGTTTTGCTAACTCCGAGTCATTGAGCTGTCGTGTTTAGCTAGAAAAATGTATAAGTGTAGCGCATATTTAGCAAATTTGCAAATACTGCAGCGAAATGTTTTGCTAATAAACAAATTGCGAAGTGATGTGCTGAGAACAAGCTAATTTAGCGGAACACGTATGGACCTTTTGCTAACAGCAAACACGTTATATTCTACTTGAAGGCTGGTCAAAAATACGATCTAATATCGAATCGCAACTTTAATTAACAAATCAAGAGTTGGGCTTTACTTTCTACTTCTACTATTATTATTGTTTGCCTCGTTAACGGCGAACTTAAATTGAGTTTGAACTCGCAGAGGAATTGGTATAATCTACGGATTTCGTGGGCTCTCCGTCCATTAAGAGGCAAACAAAAAAGCGACTTCCTACACGCCCGCCGCATCGGCAAGAAATTGCTGGCAATTACGGAAATTTCCTGGCCTGTTTTTTTTTTTGGCATGTGCTGGTCAAAAATGTAAAATTTACAAATTCAGGTGAGCCTAATGTGACGCCTCATTGGCTAACGAGTCTAGAAAGTTCTTGGTGAAATAATATTAAAAAGGTTTAGCAAATTTCAAGAGGTTGGTGTATTCTTTTTATTGGAACATGCAGTCTAAAATAATGTAAAGTAAAAACTGCCGAGAGATATGAAAGGACTTGAAAAAACAGGTTATAACATACATTAAATATATTGATTGAAATAATACACATCAAAAAACATTTGCGGTTTTCCAAATTTACAAATTTCATCCTTCCAAATACGTAGCGGTAAAAATATCTAACCGCCCATACCACCCCCTCGCCCCACCATTCGAGAATATCGACTATGTAACAGCGGGAACCGGTAGAAATAACGTAGAAACACGGGGACCATTGTTCTTATTTTGAATAATAGCGAACGACAAGTTGATTAATAATGGCGGATACGTTCGGGTTTGTCCTGTGGCGGCGGGGGGGCTGTTTGTAAACCGCCGCCCGCCGCGCGGCTCTCGGGGGTCGCGTTTTTACCCTTTTCGACGAGAATTTAAGTTAATCCTTACAAAAATTCTAGAAAAATCGGGTACATACAGGGTGGATCAGCGGTGGCAAACGCTAGCTGCGGCATAGTATAGTAGGTAGCCATTTATATTATGAAAAAGCTTCATCTTTTAATAATAATAACTTTAATAATCTTGAAGTCCATTAAAAGTGAGTGAAGACCACCAGAAATCAAATATAGGTTTTAGTTTAATAAAGAAAATTTTTGAAGATTTAGTCCAAATTTCTGGAAAATAAGTAAAAAATTCCACAATACCGTCAAATTTACAAAATAGTATTAATAAAATCGTTTCATTTGGCGCGCGTTTCGGTGGGGTGGAGGGGGTCGAAACTGCCCCGTCGACACACGAACACTTTTTTTCTTTTTCTCGTAAAAAACGCGGATCGTATTACCTGGTTTGGTGGACAAAAGGCTCAAAAGGCCGTAAATAATCGTTTAACCTTCCGTTTCTTTTTTTCTCGTCGTCTTTTGTCCCTCTAAATATCGAACCCCGTTGCCGTAAAAGGAGAGAGAATTCGCATCCCCGGAGGTGCATCTCCAGCTCTCGAGCGTATTTTTTTTTGCGCTAAACGATCGTGGGAAAGGACTCAATTTGGGCGAAAAAACAATCGCGGGCGATCGCGGCAAAGGGTTGAAAATACGTTGAGGAACGCCGCGGGAGGGGTGGCTTTATGAGAAAACCCTCATGGTAACTAAGGAAGAAACTGCAATACTACGCTATATTGGAATTCAAAAATATGATCAGTGAGTTGATACCGTTAAATTTTTCAAAGGCTTTTTTATATTACTGCGCACAAGTTACTAAAATTTTACGGTTTCTCACTGTCATCGTTTTGTTTAATTAAATTATATAATAAAAATAATAATTCACAGGGTTCCATATCTGGCACCCTGACATTCTGAACTCTCTCCTGTAGTGTAAGATGCTGATGCTACGTCGTGATTTACATATGATTAACATGATTAACATTTTTAGAAATAAGAACAAAAGTACCCCTCTAATCGATAGCCTTAACATAAAAATTGATGACACTCAAAGGAAATTTGTAGCACCTGTAGCAGTAAATGGATAGTCCGCGTCGGTGCAAGGAACATTTAAACTCAGTTTCCCAAAAAAACATACTATACAATAGAAATGGTCTACAAAAACGCAACTCATGTCTCCGTTTCGTTTTGTGGTCTGCGGAAGTTTGTTCATATTTCTCATCTGTCTACGGATATTAACTGGTTGACTGACTGACGTCAGTTGCGATGTCTTTGCCTGCTTCATCGACTACCAGAAAGCCTGAACTTTAACTGAGGCTGCCTGTACAAGAATCGAGTCATTTGAGATGTGGTTATATAGACGCATGTTAAGAGTCCCATGGATCGACCATATAACCAATCTTAGGGCCCTATAAAGGATTGGTAAAGACAAGGAGCTGCTTCTCTTAATAAAAACATACAAGCTTGAATATCTGGGACACATAATGAGGAACAGCAAGCGGTGTGACTTGTTCCAGCTGATTCTGCAGGGCAAGGTGAAAGGCAGGAGGAGGCCCGGTAGACGAAGGATGTCGTGGTTGAGGAACTTGCGTACATGGTTCAATACAACAACAGTAGGCCTTTTTCGTGAAGCAGTTGACAAAGTACGCATTGCCATGATGATCGCCAACATTCGTAACGGATAGGCACCACCTGGGACAAGGACGAAGTTGGGACCTTCCGTGCCCGAAAGTAGGTGCGATGATACATTTAATACATGGATGTGTAGAACGCCCATTGGAACTATTAATATTGATAGGTAATATTTTACTTTTCAATAATATACTCCAAATCGTTTTTCATTTCGAATTCTAATTCTTACAAAGCAAGAATTGAATAATACCCCATTTATAAATGACCAGGAACGCTATTAAACAGTTTCAATAATTAAAAATCACACAAGATGACAAAAATCAAAGGTCAATGTATTAAAGGATCCTGATTCGAAAATGATTAATTCGAATGTACCTAGTTTTAATGAGGCGCAAAATTGTCGGAGATATTGATAGATCCTTCGTAAATTGTTTTTCTGTAAAAATCATTTTCGAGTCCTGAGAATGACCGAATAAACAGCCGAAACGTCGGAATAGGAGCTAAAAAGATTTTAATGGTTTCGTTGACCCCTTCGAACAAACTTAACCCCTAAAAAACAACAACAAATAATGACATAACGAGGATATATAAAAAGCAACAAAATGAAGAAGTTGGGAAAAAATATGTAAAATAGTACCCCACAAAAATTTGTTCGAAGGTGCAATTTGAGCTTCTTAAATTCGCAAAATACCCTGTAGGAAATCGTTACAACGTTTGAACATAAAACCCGAGGAAACCCTTGCCCGGAAAAAATTCACACAGTTCTTACAGCCCCCCGCCACTTAATGCGAATCCGTTTTTTTTTTTAATCCACTCCGATCGAATATCAACCCTTGTGCCGTCGAAAAAAATCCGAGTCAACAAACCACTTTACTCATTTATTTATTTTTTCCTCTACCTGGCAGATTTACCGTGAACCTAAATTAGACCCGGAAACAACAAAGGGATGATTCCCTTCCCTTTCGATATTGAAAAATTGTTCAATTTAGCATCTTTTAACCCCCTTTTCACATGGCCAGAGACAACATCATTCTCGCGCTTAATACCCGGTATCATCTTTCTCCGGGGTTTAAAAAAATAAAAAAAAAAGATCGTCACCTTACGGCCCGGATCCCTTCGGGGGTCGTTTACCCCCCCGTGCCTTGAAAACGGCGTAAAATTGGAATTTCACACAGACCCGCGAGGCGGTAGGTAGCGCTATCATCCAGCTGACTTGTCGAGCTGTTCGGAAAACGCGGCCGGGTAGAATATTCGGCTGGGTGGCAACGTCGGGGGGTTGATTTAGTGTCGGGCTACTAGATTTGTGGTACCAGCGTCTTAATATGTGGTAAACGACGGGTCGCTTTGTGCCGATCGTCTGACGAGGAGATTTACAATGAGGGAGAGGGTTTAAAGAATTTATGTCGACAACTACACCAGTCGTTAAATTACGATATACGGTTCCTGCAAGAAGAATTGAATTGTGTATTTATTTATTTATATATTTCCTGGTATAAAAATTCAAACTTTTAAAATTATTTACTGCGTTTAATTTTTTAATTGGGATAGAAAGATGAAAGTATATATTTATATGCATTTTTATGCTTAAATATAATATAGCCGGTGTTTGAAAAGAAATAGAATATTAAAAAAATAGAATAATATGTTTTAAATTATTTCAAAGTCAAATAGTTACTAGTTTTAGAGTTTTGGAGTTTACTAGGAGTCCGACCACATCTTATTATAGGAGAGTTAGACAAGTAATTCGATCTAATCTAAATCGCTCAATAGAAAAGGTCAGTCAGTAATTTATACAAAGAGAAGAATGCAAAGAAGTTTGTAAAATTTGGAGTTTTCTTCGTACGAGTAAAAGCATTCCGAACTGTAGATGCGTACTCTAGTACAGACCTATTATACCCGATTATACTGACTGATGCTTGTTGAACCCTAAAAAAATAAAGTCCAGATTTCTCAAACATTTTTTGACAATATTTTCGATATAATTTAATTGTGCATGCCCCCGTATAAAGTGCCCTTCACATCCCGTCGAACTTCAAAGTAACAGCAAACATCGGTAAATATTAAAGTTTGCACAAATGATAGCGATATTTTTTCAAATATCTGGCGCCCTGTATAATTGGCGACACCTGAAACTCTCTCTCGACACAGTTTACGATACGGTTCAAATAAAATTATCCCACTTTAACGGTTTTTCATTTATCGCCAATAATTTACCCACAAAAGCGGAAATTTTGAAGGTCTTCTAGATTTTTGCCCATAATTTGAAAACCCTGTATATAATCAAAAAAATGCCTGAAATAAACGTTTTTGCACTGGATCTTCCGCGTCTACTGGTTAAAGAATTTTGCCGATCGGGTAAAACGATTATGGAGGAAAACATTTTTCTGGAAGCTAAAACTTCGTAAAATTTGATCAAATTTAGGACACATTTCTCATTTAGCACAGAATATCGGGAACACCCTCGACAATAATTGAAAACCTCAAATACAAAAGTTTTTGCTGTCTATGCGGGCTATATCGGAATATAAAAGAAAGTGAGATCTGAAGATAGTCTTTCAGTTATAACCAATTTTCAATAACGTTAACTGTTAAAATGTTAATACATTTTAAATATGTGCAGAATTTGACCTCCTCCAAAAGCAGATCTTAATTTTTCACATTACGTACAAAAATTGTTTAAAAACAGGCAACCATTTCTGTAGGGTGAATTAAAAAAATTGTTAATTATCCAGAAATCACTTCACTGAAGTAAAAAAAATTCTGAAAGTTTCGTTAGTTTCGTACGCATTACTTTACAACGTGGTATACCTAAGTTCTTAGAAACCATCATGCACTTCACTTCAACAGAAATAAAAACTCCATCTGTTACTAAATTATTGACAAAATAGTCATTCCATATGGCCACAATAACACCTAACCAAGAGAATGATTTAAAAAATTTGTTTACTAATTTGAAAATTTTAGTTCAAAAAAACTTTCTACTTTGAAGGCAATGATTGTTTCTCGGAACCAAAACGTCATAGGTTGTGGAATGTAAAAAAATAATATCACTTTCAATGCTTTTTTTTTAGGATTTTGTAGTTATTTATCGAGTAAATTTCGAGAATTTTTATAAGTCCCCCTGTATTTCCGAAGCTAAAAGAAATATACATACAGCATGTGAAATTTTCATCGCAAGATCGATCCAAAAATTGCTCTCCTAATTATTGACATTCGATGGGAAAAGAAAAAAATACGCGCACTCGCGCAATTCCTCGCCTTTGTCCGGCATTTTGCAATTTATTATTAACCCAAATATCGCGCGCGGGGCTACGGACGAAAAATAATGATTAATAATTGAATTTTCGGTTGCGCATTTTTGACGCATACGTACGAACAATTTCGAGCGAAATTAACGCCAACAATACGCCCGACGGTTTACAAATTGAGCGTTGCGCGACCGTGTTTATTTTTTTCCAATTATTCATCGTTTTTTTAATTACAATATGTATTGTGTGACCCACTTCGGGCGGGTTTTAGAACGCGGCAATACGCGAGATTTTTTTAACGACCGTTGAAAAGGTTTAACCTTTACCCGAATTTGATTTTTTTCATTTTTTTTTATTTTAGCTCTCTACCAATTCCAGTATGGCTGTTATAAAACAATTATATAAAATAATTAGTATGTGTATAATATACAAATATATAAATAATATAAAATAAATAATATTAAATATAAATAATATACGGGGTGAAGCTACTTTTTTGAGGAAGAACTGTTTACAGCTGTTAAAGAAAAGGTGAAAAATAAAATGCAGTAAAATATTATTCAAGTTCCTATAATTTTGGGCCTTTTTTCCTGTTTCCCAACATTTATTTAGTTTGGTTTACCAAGGGCACTAAGTTCTTTGTCGCATAATTGTTAACACCCTGAGTGATAAAGATTAAAAAAAATTTTTTTCAATAGTTCGAATCTTTAATTGAAATACGGCATACCTGAGTAAAAATTCCGAAGAAAATTGATTGAATTTAATTTAATTACTTACTAAAAGTAAACATCAATCTTTCTTCCTTTTTTTAGTAATTGATTTTAAGTTCCGACGATTAATCAGAACATTTGAAAGGCCTACCTGCAAAACTTGGTCCGTAACTATGCAGAGCGTTCCTTTTTTTGAGTTGAAAATTGATCAAAATGAATTATTGCATGACTCAACTACACCTTCAAATTGTATCGATAATTTTTTATCAAAATCCTTCAGACCCTATAGACGATCTAAATTGAAGTAACTAACTAAAACCGAACAAACAGGATCAATCAAGTTATTACTATATACAGTTATTACTGTAGTACTATAGTATAATGAATTTTAATTATATATAATATTATTATAATTAGGTTATTCAATAAAAATACTTGAAATAAATTGCATCTGAAATCTTTGTATATGATTGTTTTTAAGTATTTAAAAATATTTATTTAGAACTTTTTAACATTTTTAAAAGTCGTAAATACTATTCGCTGGCAATCTAAGGTATTTTCAGATTGCTAATACCTTAAAAAGGTATTGGCGGATTTGAAATTAAAAATTACGTCTTTAATATTTTTAAATATTTTATTTGCCTTTATTTAAAATATACAGGGGTTTTCACTTAAAACTCCGCACGCCAATAAGTCCAAAACGAAAAGAAATATTTAATTTATGTAAAAAGTAGTCAATGTGTGGGGTCAAGTAGATATTTCCTAAAGTTTAAAAAATTCGACGCCTGCAAAGAGCTGGGCGTCGCGACGCGTCGAAAAATTATTCGATTGCAGAGACTCTGGAAATACGCGCATACAAAAGTACATATTATTTAAAAACTTTTTTGTTATTTACTCAAACTTATTTACTTTACCCGTTTCTAAGTTATACCGATTTAAAGTAAACATTTCTTGATTAATAAAAAATGTGATTAACGCTTATTTTTACAAGTATGCCATGAATGTTAGTTACTATGGCAACCATTGTTATCGCAGTTGTTTTAAGTGGAATTACAAACGTAAGTTGTTATTGCTGTATCAAAATATTGTCACATTTTGTCACAAGAAATATCCAAATTTGTTCGGTTTAAAAAAAACTAAGAATTATTATGTGAAAATGGTGCAATTTAGCAATGAGGAAAAAGTAGACATGTTACTGGTGTTTGGAGAATGCAGATGCAATTGTAGAGAAGCAAAAAGAGTTTACGCACGGCGTTATCCGCATAGAAGAGTCCCCGATGCAAAAACCTTTTCAAGTTTATGTAAAAACTTAAGAGAATATGGCAGCTTCATGAAACCTAAAAGAGATAGGAACAGGACGGCTACAAATGATGAAAATACTGCTGCTGTAATTCAGCAGGTTGATAATAACCCCAAGATATCCCTATCAGAGATAAAAGAAAATACCGGTGTTACCATAAGTTCTTCGTGGAGAATTCTACATAGAAACTCTTTTCATCCGTACAAAAGTAAACTAGTTCATAAACTAGAACCAGGCGATTATGCTAGAAGAATGTATTTCTTAGCGACATTGTCCGATTTGTATAGCCAAGATGCAAATTTTCTCTCGAAAATTTTATGGAGCGACGAAAGTCGATTTCAAAATAATGGAATCGTTAATAGACACAACTGTCGTTTTTGGTCCGAAAACCATCCTCGTTGGAATACAGAAAGAGGTAACCAACGAATTTTTAGTATCAATGTTTGGTGCGGCATATTAAATGGATTCCTTCCTTACTTTTACGAAGGAACTTTAATTGCAGATCGCTATTTAAGATTTCTTCAAACTACACTTCCGGAACTATTAGAAGAAGTGCCTCTTGACACTAGAATGAATATGTGGCTACAGCAGGATGGAGCGCCTGCACATAATGCCCAAATAGTAACGAGGTATTTGAACCGAGAATATCCCAATAGATGGTTTGGTACTAATGGACCGGTAAGGTGGCCGGCGAGGTCCCCGGACATTACACCACCAGATTATATTCTTTGGGGCTACCTAAAAAACGTTATCTATGAAGAACCTATCGAAGATATGGCTGATCTCATTAACAAAATTAGTGCAGCGTGTGCCGCTATCACAAGAAGGACTCTCCTACAAGTGACCCAAGCTCATCTGTTAACAGTTTTTGATAGTTGTGTTCGACCAGATGGACATAATTTTGAACAAAATTTTTGAAATGTCTTATTATGTAGTTAATTGCAATAATAATTTTGGTTATTAACTTGTAGGTATTTTACTGTTTTTTCATTTATTTATCATGTTATCAGAACTAAATCGATAAAAAATAATAAATAAAATCATACTAAAATAGTTGAAATCTATTGTTTGTAATTGCACTTAAGACAACTGCGATAACAATGGTTGCCATAGTAACTAACATTCATGGCATACTTGTAAAAATAAGCGTTAATCACATTTTTTATTAATCAAGAAATGTTTACTTTAAATCGGTATAACTTAGAAACGGGTAAAGTAAATAAGTTTGAGTAAATAACAAAAAAGTTTTTAAATAATATGTACTTTTGTATGCGCGTATTTCCAAAGTCTCTGCAATCGAATAATTTTTCGACGCGTCGCGACGCCCAGCTCTTTGCAGGCGTCGAATTTTTTAAACTTTAGGAAATATCTACTTGACCCCACACTTTGACTACTTTTTACATAAATTAAATATTTCTTTTCGTATTGGACTTATTGGCGTGCGGAGTTTTAAGTGAAAAACCCTGTATTTTGTCTTATCTAACATTACGTGTTTGGTATTTTTATAATATTTTATAAATGATGTGTGCGAACGAATCAATTTAAAACTCGTAAACAGTATTAACGTTACGTATCGGTAGGGTGGTGGGGGGGAAGGAGTAACGTGTCCCGATCGTTTTTTTTTCCGTTGTTCGGCATTGTTAAATTCAGGGAATTTCTGAAACGCGACGTATATACATATATATATATACACGTTTTTAATTTAAATAATGTAAGTGGGTTCGCGTATAGAGCCGAGGCGAGCGGTAATTTTCGTCGTTCATTATTCTTTTCGAGAAACGAGTTTTTTAAATAACAATGGGCGTCGGAAAAAATTTTACATTTGAATTATTTAAATATTAATCTCGATATATTGTGTGCGGCAAAAAGAACCAGTCATCGTACATCTGC
Source organism: Cylas formicarius (assembly GCF_029955315.1). NCBI lineage: Eukaryota > Metazoa > Arthropoda > Insecta > Coleoptera > Brentidae > Cylas > Cylas formicarius. The sequence continues at coordinate 23,438,319 of NW_026844361.1, read as the reverse complement.
GTTCGCGTGGAAACGGTGCCGACTCGGGCCGCGTACAGCGCGGCCTCGAAACGGAATTCTATTTTGACGGCTGCGTCGGTCTTTGACAGACGTCCTGCGCTTTTTTGTTATTCGCCAACTAACTAAGTTAGTCTAGTGGTTTTGATAACGTATCTAGTATCTGACTTAATCCGTTCACCTTTATACATACATAAATAAAACATTTTTACATGAACGTCCTCCAAGTTTATTCATTGCAGATGAAATAACTCTAGTGTGGATGCTTTGACCTCAATTTTTTTCAAAAGTTTTCGACTGTATTTGTCAGCACACCATTAAAACGGTTTATGACAGTTGGAAGAGTGCGGGGTTCTGACAATTGACAATTGACAATTATGGCCGGAAGAAGAAGAGGAAATAGTTTTAAAATTGCTCCAATTTGGCTTCGATATTGAAATATCTGGAAAACGTACAACCACAGAACAATAAATTGCTTTCTTCTGTAATAACTCTGCTTACTGCAGGTTGACTGAAGTGTTCACCTGCTGTGGTCCGGTACTCATATTAGCCATAAAAATTAACTCAAGGGAGGTTGCATAAAACGCTCCATTTCAGCCATCAAATGTCTGCTGACCTCATTGTTACGTCAAAATAACAAGTGTGGTTGCTAAGAACCAAAATACAATTTATTAACAATCATTGTTATTTAGGCGAAAATGGTTGAGTTAGCAGTAACCGTGTTGGCTTCTTCTGGGACTGGCTCGCATTTTACTCTGTACCTGCTTATATATTGTTTGCGGGGGGCGGAGCTAAATGAGAGGCATGTACATCGTCTCGTATGACTGATTCCCATACTGGTAAAAGGTAAAGACGTGAGCCGCAGTTAAGATTGTATGTGTGGTTGCTTATTGATTTCTGTAGATTCTCGGATTTTTCATTGGTAGAAGAATTGATTACATGCAAGAATTTTAATTTTATCAAATAAAATTTTATGTCCGGTTTTGTGATTGTGTTCCGCAACTGCTGAGTCTAATTGTCTTAGTCTTAAGGCACTGTCATGTTCTATGAGCCTAGTTGATATTTTACTTCCGGTTTCTCCAATGTATTCGTTGGCTCCTGGCATCTCAAATAGAATTTCGTCTTTGACAGATCGAAGATGTTGCGAGATTTTTGGACTAGCGGTAAATCTGGTTTTGACGTTATATTGGGTTGTTCGGAAAGTCATTTCGTTTTTTTTGGGGAACATGAAAGACAGTTTTCGTATAATGAATAAATATTTTATTAAATTATATATTGGCCATTCTGGTCCGACACCTTTTGCCATCTTTCTGGCAGTAACATAATTCCCCTCTCATAAAAGTTTTGGTCCTTGCTGGCAAAAAACTGGTTCAGGTGGTTTTTGACATCTTCATTTGAGGTAAAGGTTTTGCCATCCAAAAAATTTTGCAGGGACCGGAACAAATAGTAGTCGGAAGGCGCCAGATCTCGAGAATATGGTGGATGTTGCAGTACGTCCCATTCAAGCTGTAAAAGTTTTTGGCGAGTGACCAAACTTGTGTGAGGTCTCGCATTATCCTGGTGGAACACTACACCCTTCCTGTTGATTAATTCGGGCCTCTTCTCTTTAAGTGAATCATTCAATTTGTCCAGTTGATGACAATAGACTTCTGAATTAATCATTGTATTGTCCGCTCAAAAAAAACGATTCCTTTGACATCCCACCAAACGGAGAGCATCTCTTTTTTTTGGTGAATGTTGGCTTTTGACACGCTTTAAGCCGGTTCATCTTTTCGGCTCCATGACCTCTTGCGTTTAACATTGTTGTATACAACCCATTTTTCGTCCCCGGTAATAATCCGCTTCAAAAATGGATCATTTTCTTGACGTTTGAGGAGCGAATCACACACGTCAACGCGACGACACAAATTTCGCTCCGTAAGAACATGGGGCACCCACACATCGAGCTTCGAGCTTAAGCCCATGCCTTTCAAATGGCCATAAACCGTCGAATTCGACAAATTTAATCTCTCACCGATCTCTCGTGTGGTTATTCGCCGATTTGCATCAACTAATGCCTTTATCGCATCTTTGTCAGCTTCGACCGGCCTTCCAGACCGTGGTGCATCTTCGACATCAAAATTGCCGGATCGAAATTTTGCAAACCAGTTCTGGCACTGGCGTACTGTTAGCACGCCTTCTCCATACACATCCGTCAATTTTTTTCTCGCTTGGACAGCATTTTTACCTTTTCTGAAGTAAAAAAGTAAAATATGACGAAAATGCTGCTTATTGCTCTCCATATTTAAAAGGGCACCAACCAAAAACTACTGCGTAGAATTAATAGAACTTTTTCACACACAAGCCTTGCAATATCAGCTCTCAATAATGGTTATGCGGCTTAAGTGTGAAGTTGGTTTCGAAAAAACGTAATTAAGTCCTCTGACGGGAAAAAACGAAATGACTTTCCGAACAACCTTATATTTCTTTCTAACTTGCGATTGAATGTAAGGAAGGGCAACAGTGACAAGTGTGGGATCGCTTTCGGGCTCATTGCTATTGGAAGTTTGAATATTTTGCACCGCTTATTATGGAAATTATTAGAGAGAAGAGCAGAGGTAAGGTGTTTTAATTCTGAGGTCAGTGACTCGGACTGAGATAGTTTTACATATCTGTAAACAAGAGAGTTGATAACCGATGATTTTTGGGCCGGATGGTGATGAGACAATGCATTAAGGTATCGGTCTGTGTGTGTGTGTAGTTTTTTGTAAACACAATGACCCAATGTTAGGTCTGATATTCTATTGATAAGAATATCTAAGAATATATAATATATTCGTTATATATCTCTCTCCTATTTAAAACTGACGTGTTCCCTACGTTTCTTTGGTAGGTGTCTACTGAAAATAAAGTTATTGTTATTACGCTCTGAGAAAAATTGATCGAGCTGTGTGCCAAGCGTTCGTCAAAAAAAAAACGGGTTATATTGGACGGATGATTTGCAAGAAAACTCAATTAATGCCAAGCGAATTAAAAAAACTCGTGCGAAAATTTCGACTCGAAATTTTGCATCGGTGTTTGCCAACTTAAATTTTATAGATTTTCTTATAATGGTTCACCGAAATCATTAAATTAATTTTGTTTTTTAAACAGGTACTAATGATTCGTGGGATGCCCCCAAACCAATTGCAAAAATCATGTTTCTATAACTTAAATGAACGATTTCCATTGCCGTCAGCAGTCCGACTATTTTTCCTCAAATTAAAACGAATTCGATTAATTCGATAATTTTTATTTAATTCGAAATAATTTTGTTCGTCGTCATTGTGCGACCCTGCCTGGAAAAATCATTAAACGAATAACGTAAATAATAAGTTCTCTAAAAGTGTAAAGGAACGCTCAAGAGGTTTGTCGACGATGGTGAGTCACTCGACATTAAAAAAGTCCCTACTTATAATTATCGTTATAATCGGCCAAACCAAAGAATCTACTTAAAACTTCCCATATTTTTCACTCGAAACTGCCCGACCGAAAAAAGGCATCGTCGGAGAAAAAGATTTAAAAGTTTGTTTTACGCTTTTTTTTCTTTCCTCCGAGGGCCTCCGTCTTTAAACGGCCGAATCATCGAAAAATGCGCACCGTCATCAGAATTAATGTATAAAAACCACGAAAAAATTCCCCCGTAATGTACTGACTAAAGACCGGCACCAGCGATGAAAAAGTGCTCTTCGTTAATTTTTCGGGAGATTTTTTTTTATTTCCTTCACCCCACGGCGGCTAATTATCCATAGAATTTCGGTAATTATTACGAGAGAGCAACGTACAGAGGACCTCTTCGATCCGTGTGGCAGCTTTGCCTGAATGTTTCATCAGTCTCTTCAATTCGTATCTTTGAATAAAAAACAACTGCGATTTGGCATTTGCATTTATTCAATTTTTTTTGCCGAAAAAAGTACAGTCATATCAAGGATCGAACCTGAGCCCTCCCGATTAATCGTCGTTGGAGATACGCATAGGACCATCGATCTACGCGCGAAAAAAGCTCCGCCGCCGCGTTGACGTTCGGATCAAAGTCCAATCGGCGCCGGTATTTATTCTGCAATTACGGGGCGTTTTTTTTATTCGGGCGTATAATTTTAATCGAAGACGCGTAGAAAAAAAAACACACACACGCCGAATATATTGATCTCCGTTACTTTTAAATTGACTCGGAGAAAACAATGGTCGTATATAAGGAATTTCGAGCCTTTTGATGAAACCACATGAGTAATGGACGTGTATTAATGGAACGACTTGATGGATGTCGGTATCCGTCATTGTCGAAAATTCTTTCCTTCTCTCTCTCTCTCTCCGTGCCCCGCGGTCCGTTGACCGTCAGTTTTCGATTTTCCTCTCGTTGTCTGACCTACCAGAGGCATGGAATACAGGCCAGTAAATAAGTCTCGTGGATAAATGCGATGAAATAACAGTTGAATAAATATTAACGATCCATACTTCGATGATCAAACGAACTTACCTGGTAAGTGAAGTTCGATCGTAATTATATGTTACACCTCTTCGTAGAAATCAATATACGTAGTCCCCCTTCTAGTCGCTAGGTGGCACCACAGCTTTAAAGCAGAGCCAAAAAACTGTGGAATAACTTACCATGGACGGTATATTCGCCATCTATGGTCTTAACCTCATTCTATTTTAAAGCCCGTTTATAATAAATTTGCCAAAGGGCATTTTAGTACTGTTCAGAACAATAAATTGGGCGGGAATGGGTGATTTCTACGAAGAGGTGTAACATATAATTACGATCGAACTTCACTTACCAGGTAAGTTCGTTTGATCATCGAATTATATGTTACACCTCTTCTATGAAATCAATATACGTAGACTTTCAAAGGCAACTCAGCAAATTTGTTATAAAACGATTTTATTCGGCTATATGAGGAAATCCAGGAAGTTTATGAAAGCCTCGAGTACAAATACAAAATAAATGGCTATCCGAGAAAACAAACCTTCTGAAAAATTCTATGTCCCAAATGTGGCATTAACAAAAAGGCCTGCACTTGCTATATAGGTCTATTATAAAAAAGGGGAAAACATTTAGAGCATTCTCACCAATCTGCCGTTTTTCCAATCATATCAATTGAAACACCTTTACAAAACGCAGACGATGTTGAGGCATGTCGAGTTCTGTGAACAGTAAAAATAAAAGTGTAGACACCACTATCTTCTAAAGTTATCTTTATTCATCTACTTTTTTTGGGTATAGTTGCTGCCCTACAAGGCTTTTTAAATGTAATAAGTAAACGAGATTCACTGCCTCTTAAAGCACTGGTCCTCTCAATAATATATTTGAAACCACACAAAGATTTACATCTTCATATTTATGCAAAATTAAAAACAGGTCGAGTCTTATTTATAGCTGAAATCTTAATTTGATTCGTTATTCTAATTTCTAATCCATCTGGAAATGATTTTATGTTGACCAATTCTATAAGAGAGAGCGTTTGGACTCTATGTACAATCGTTAACTTCAGTAGGAAAAACTAATTTAATTGTTTTAATGACAGTTAATTGCTTTAATGACAAGTCATTAGAACGTAACCCTTTTACAAAGTCAGGGACATAACTAGGGCCCCAAGTGCTGTTATATCTTGGTTTACTTGGCCTTAGATTATAAACACCTTAAAAAACCTAGTTAGATTTGCATTGTTAAATAAATCTGATCCAAAAATAAGGCGGTGCTGCACTGAAAGAACTCAATGAGCCATAGGACTTGCCTTGTCTAAAATGAATAGTAAGGAAATCTAATATAGTCTAGTCTCCACCAAAGTTTAAATGCATGCAGGTATTAAATGCCTCAAGGTAGCGCTCTGAACAGATGATAGAAAAATATCCAGCAAATCTTCTAGAATGCTTGCCTGACAAAATCCCTGCAGCCAGGGTAAGGGATTTCCACAAAGGGTGACCTCTCCTGTCAAAAGAAGAAGGTAATTTGCCTGGAATTAGAAACAATAAATAACTACAACGCCTCCCATGAAAAAAAGGAAACCAATGCTGGCTGTGCCCGTAAGGGATTACTGCGATCCCTGTAGCTCAATCAGCCTTGATTTTTCGTAAAACAAGTGGCAACAAGCAAAACGGGGGGAAAGCATAGAAGAAACTGTCGCCCCAAAAAACAGTAAACGCGTCTACATTAGATGCCTCCGGATCTGGAAACCAGGAAATAAACTTTCCGCATTTCTTACTCAGGCGAGAAGCAAACAGTTCGATTTAGGGGAATCCAAATTTGCTTGTTATTTTAGCAAAAGCATTGTCCGAAAGGTACCATTCACCATCAAAATTCAAATTCGTGGGTTCCTTATGCGCTTCAAAATTATCGGAAGATCGAATGTAAGATGCTTTAACCCATAACCTCCTTTCTTCACACCAACCCCAAGGCGCCTCGAAATTTCGTTTAAAACAGGAAATTTTACTCACCCTATTCTATTTACATACAAAATAGCAGTTGTGTTATCAATCCTCAAAAGTGTCTCGCAGTTAGTCAAATACGAGGCGAAGCATTAGAGACCAAATGAGGCCGCAGTTAATTCTAGTGCATTAATATGAAACTGAGCTTCCCTAGGACTCCAAAGTCCTCTGGCACAATTCCCCAACCCAAAGGAGTACCATCTGAGAAAATCTCAAGTTTGTAACATTGCTGCCTTACAGGGCATTCAGGATTCTGTAAACTTTTTAGCCACCACTGCACAAAAAGAGGAATGAGGTTAAGACCATAGATGGCGAATATACCGTCCATGGTAAGTTATTCCACAGTTTTTTGGCTCTGCTTTAAAGCTGTGGTGCCACCTAGCGACTAGAAGGGGGACTACGTATATTGATTTCATAGAAGAGGTGTAACATATACTCATACATTTTGTCTGTCACAATGTAAATACTAAACATGGAACTCTACGCTTGGCGTTTCACTTTTGTTTACTGTCATATGATGTCACTAAAGAAAGACAGTCCCTTTGGCTGACGTTTAAATACGTTTTTATTTTCTGCGGAAATACTATACTTCCGGCGGGCCCCAGAAACAACCACTTGTTATCGCGAAAATGTGCGGGGTTCGTATATTTTTTTATTAAGATTGGCGCCACGTATCAACAATCCTTGTCTAGTTAAGTACAACGGAATTCGGCATGACTTTACCATTACCATTTTCAAAAAAGTATCCTTTTGGCAAATTCTCGGTATATATTCACGCGGGGGACGGCCTCTTGAGGCGCGTTTATAGACATATAGAAGTTATACGTTCACTTAATTCGCGACTTAAGAAAAAAAACGCTCTTTTTTATCGCAAAAACCGTTTTAATAGACCCGCCCGGGGCGCCATTTGACTTTGGGGAAAGGACCCGGGCCTCGTTACTCGACGAGGAACTCATTTGTCCGCGTTTATGTAGCGATAATTCGCTCACTAAAAGCTAATCTACACTTTAGCAAACCACGCTCATAGAACAGACAATTCAAACGAATACGCACACGGCAAAATGTTTTTTCTTAGATCAAAGCAAATTGCTTTGTAGTAAAACAATTTGCGCTTTCCTATTTATCATAAAAAATCTCTTATCTCTCTGTTTTATTGCAAAACAGAAATTGTTTTATTATAAAATGAAAGACTACGACACCTTTTCCTCTAGAAGGAAAATATTTGCTCACTCAAAACGAAACCTTTTGATTCCTCTTCCAAGACACAATAATTTTCTTGACCAAAAATGAAATAATGAAAATTTCTAAGACCATATACTATTTTAGAGCAAATCGAAGTGTTTTTCGAGATAAAACAAACCTATATCCGCATTATTTTGTTTCAAGACGAATCTATTCTTGAAATGAAAAATTATACTCCCTTAAATCAAAATAAACGAAAATTTATATTATTTTCTTCTAAGATATTTTATTATTTTTTCTTTCGATATTGCCACTTTAATTGAATTCATTAAAATTGTATCAGATTTTCGAGTGTCACTTCTAAAAAAAATAACTCTATACATTCTTCAGTTTAAAACCGCGGATATTTCATTGATCAAAGGTCAACGTTAAAGTATAAGTTCAAGAGAATAATTCAAACAATCATACTTTACTTTAAAATAGATTTCTTATTAAAGGTTTTGAAACTTTTACTTTAACGTTGGTCTTTGACCATTAAAATATCCGCGGTTGTGAAACTAATCGTTGACTTTGGGGACGCCCTGTATGTATAAAAGTATTACAAATTGAATTTGTTCTCTAGAAATGATTGGAGTATAGGTGTTTTGATGTGAGGAACAAAAATGGAAAGAAATTCAATCGTACGACAATACAAAAATATTTATTTTTCATTTTTCGGATTCAACAGCAACAGCAACATACTTAAAAGTACCACAAACGAGAACATCTTTAAGAAACATAGTCCTATATTCTAAAAGTCTGAAAAAAAAATTTAAAACAAATGTTAAGGTGTCGGAAACATAACGCATAACAACCATAACACAGTTAACAGTGCTACGAATCAAAAACATTCCTTCGAAATTTTTTATCACTTCAAGGGGCATATCCCAATCTGTCAAAAGGTCACGTATGTTTTCCATATGAGCTAGGTATTTCTATACGCATTCAAATCAAAAATCAACATCAAAACAAAACACAATTTTCGTTTCCGATGCGATGCCGACCAAAGCCACCTTTCCGACACACTCACTCCACATCACATAAATAACTAAACGAAATGCGTGTCTGCGTGTTAACAGGTCCGAGACAAATATTGCGAAAATGTATCGATTCAAGACAATGGGGGTTTATTTTTTTTTACTTCAACACAAATGCGCCAGATTGTTTTGGACGAACGTGTGACATATTTATTATTTTCATCACCGGGTTGTTTTGAGTAAAAATCCAATTTTCAAGATTTACATAGAAACAAATTTTTGTTTTATGGCAGTAACATTTATTATTTTATGTTTTTACGGAAAAAAAAACGTTCTTGTCAACGATGAAACTTAGAAATTCAAATTATTTCTGACTTTTTAAGAAAATTAAACCACATTGTTTCCCAGAGCTGATTATTACAAATATACAATTAGGTAAACTACTATTATACTTCAATACAAAGGAAATTTTTAAAATTTTAAATAATATACAGAATATATATATTAGTATTAAATTTTGACCAAACTGACCACCACATATTACTCCAGCAGGCTTCTGACAAGTTTAAATTCTCTAAAGCACCTGTTTCATCACTAAAATGGCAATTCTTTATTCGCAGTCAGTTTGTGGAATTGTTTCAACATATTATTTCGATGTTGAACTGGAGGAGCCTACACTGATCATCTCAAAATATTTAACCACATTGGCACTGTCGCTGATTGTGAATCCCTCCAAGACAGCATTGATGCAGTGGTATCTAATTGACTGAATCTTACTCACTGCAGTAAGGGATCCTGTGGTGGTCAGCGCCTCCAGAACTTTGGATTTTTTTTTCAGAATCTTTGTATCACTCTTGTGAAGTCTAATTTCAATTTGGTTCCATCATCAGTCAATCATTTTATCATATTTAGATAGGAAGGCATTTACCCCCACCGGAGCCTTGAGCATAAGTATATCCTCAGTAGGTTTCCATAAACTCGTGAATCGTATCTCCCATCACTTCGACACATTTTGAGACAATCTTCCATCTAATTTAAAAAACTCCCGCAATCTGCCTGTTGAGCTTTAATTTTTGTTTTGGTTTTGTTTTATTATTATTATTATTATTATTATTATTATTATTATTTTAAAGGTTTTATGTATTACGTCAAATATTTTAATGGATAGAACAGACCCGGAAACCCACGGGTCCAAATATTGACCAACTATCTTGGGTTCTCCGTAACTGGAAGCATGTAACACAAAAAGTGTTTATTATTTAACACCAGCATGAAATAATTTAATAGGTATTCTATATGCACACACTTAAAAATTGTCAGAACACATCGCAACCAGTCTCCAGTCTAGTGCCAGTCTCCTTCGAAATTTTACCCATTTTAGTTTAGATCGTAGTACGAAATGCTTTGAGTTCATAACGACTTCCTAATAATACTAATTGTTATTATTATAGTCATAATAATTAAAAATAAGCAGAAGGGTTCGTTGAATCCGCTCCAACTCTACTTTAAGAATGACCAGCTGAAGAAGATATCCTCGAGGGAAGAAACCCAATTTCAACTTCTAGAGAGAGAGATAGCGCACTACTTCGTCGTCTCACCCCGTATATCTCCGGCGTCGTCCGGCTGTTCATTATTAATCATTTTTTTCCGCGGCCGCACCCCCCGTCTCCCGCGACCCCCTTCCCCGCTACCTACAACTCTTTTGTTTCGTCGTTTCGTTCGCTTTTTTTTTCCTCTCTTTTATCTCGTTGCCTCGTATAACCAGAGGCTACTTTAGAAGTTCCTCTCGACGTCCCGCGCGCCCCCCCGGCACCGAATCGGACCGACTTCATTTGTTTCTCGTGTCTCGGAATACGCGCGCGGAGCAAAACGATGATGAATGGATCCGGGGGTCGAAACTTTTTTTTTACTTTTTCGATGGTAAAGAAAAAAAACACGAACGCGTCGACTGCCTGCGTATTTTTCGTCGAGTGTTTTCGTGCTTCGAAATTTCGTTCGATACGAAAGACGGAAGATGTTGAACAGACACTTTTCTGCTGTGTTTACTCTAATGTAGTTTTGATTGCGTTTCGAGTTAATAACATCTCGGATGTGGAAACGCGAGTTTAGAGCTGGGCAGATCGATACGATGCTATGTGCTTTAAACGCCCTCTCTATCAGTCATCTCATTAACCAAAAAAGAGCTTAGGCAACACATTTTTCACGACAGATATCGAACATCTATTTAAAATAGCATTTTTCAATTTACAATTTTTATTTGTAATTTTGTTATATATCTTTTTGAATATTTGTCTGTTAACTTATTATATCCATTTAACTCGGTTATGGTTAGTTATATTTTTCACTCTAATAATACCTTTTTTATCTTCGTTCGTTTGGCACTGATGTGTTTATAATCAAAAGTGTAAGCATAACTGTATATGAACATATTAACAGAATAAAGTCTATTTATTATTATAATTATTATTATTATTATACGATTACATCTCAGCTCTCACTGGTCTGTTATCACCCGAGGCTTTGCTTGCTGCGGGCTCTCTGAACTGTCTGTCTGTCTGTCCGTATTCCACGATGTTCGGTGGAAGTCCGATGTCTTTTAAATTTTTGGAGAAGTTTTTGGAGACAATTCCCTCCACGGAAATTACAAATGGATAGATAAACACTTTATTTTAAAAAATTTCGTATTTTTGTATTTTTTCTGTTTCAGTTTTACTGATATTGTGGGAGAGTGGAACAGCGATATCAATTATGAGGGCATTTTTCTTTTCTTTGTCTATAAAAACGATATCGGGTTCACTGTTCTATCCGTTGGGTCTATCCCAGTACAGTACAGCTCTGCCATGTTCGAGTACAGCCGAGGGCTGGTATTTATAATGCGGTTGATATGTTTCTAGAAGGCCATACATTAAGGCTAGTTGGAGGTGGATAATTTTAGCAAGTTGGTTATGACGGTCCAAATATGCGCTCTCAGCGAGAACAGGGCACCCGGCGATAATATGTTCGATTGATTCTCCAAATGAGCCACATTTTCTGCAGTTGTCCTCCACGTTGAGTTTGAGACAGTGTTTTTCATAATTGCGAGTTCTCGTGACTCTGTCTAACTCATTAAGGTCCGATTCGGACCATTTCAATATCCCAAAAGTGTACGTGAGAACAGGAATAGCCCAGGAATTGATAGCTGTGACCTGGATGTCTTGTGAGAAAGTCCTCACTGTTTCAATCAGCGCTTGGAGTCCCGTTCGGCTCTCACTGTGAACCTTCAGATCGTCCATATATAGCAAATGGGATAGCTTTTGTCTTTCTCAATTGTTGATTTTATATCCAACGCGGGAGTCATTCAGAAGGGTTAACAGTGGGTTCATCGCCAAGCAGAACCACAACGGCGATAAAGCGTCACCCTGAAATATGCCTCTAGTTATGTTTACTTTTCCAGCGCTGTTATTGTTTAGCAAAATGTTGTACTTCCATGTGCCCATCATGTGTTTAAGCACATTTCTCACTTTGGGGCATATGTTATATATAAGATTGTTCGGAAAGTCATTTCGTTTTTTCCCGTCAGAGGACTTAATTACGTTTTTTCGAAACCAACTTCACACTTAAGCCGCGTAACCATTATATGTCTTGAGAGCTGATATTGCAAGGCTTGTGTGTGAAAAAGTTCTATTAATTCTACGCAGTAGTTTTTGGTCGGTGCCCTTTTAAATATGGAGAGCAATAAGCAGCATTTTCGTCATATTTTACTTTTTTACTTCAGAAAAGGTAAAAATGCTGTCCAAGCGAGAAAAAAATTGACGGATGTGTATGGAGAAGGCGTGTTAACAGTACGCCAGTGCCAGAACTGGTTTGCAAAATTTCGATCCGGCAATTTTGATGTCGAAGATGCACCACCGCGGTCTGGAAGGCCGGTCGAAGCTGACAAAGATGCGATAAAGGCATTAGTTGATGCAAATCGGCGAATAACCACACGAGAGATCGGTGAGAGATTAAATTTGTCGAATTCGACTGTTTATGGCCATTTGAAAGGCATGGGCTTAACCTCGAAGCTCGATGTTTGGGTGCCCCATGTCCTTACGGAGCGAAATTTGTGTCGTCGCGTTGACGTGTGTGATTCGCTCCTCAAGCGTCAAGAAAATGATCCATTTTTGAAGCGGATTATTACCGGGGACGAAAAATGGGTTGTATACAACAATGTTAAACGCAAGAGGTCATGGAGCAGAAAAGATGAACCGGCTCAAAGCGTGTCAAAAGCCAACATTCACCAAAAAAAGGTGATGCTCTCCGTTTGGTAGGATGTCAAAGGAATCGTTTTTTTTTGAGCTTTTGCCGGACAATACAACGATTAATTCAGAAGTCTATTGTCATCAACTGGCCAAATTGAATGATTCACTTAAAGAGAAGAGGCCCGAATTAATCAACAGGAAAGGTGTAATGTTCCACCAGGATAATGCGAGACCTCACACAAGTTTGGTCACTCGCCAAAAACTTTTACAGCTTGAATGGGACGTACTGCAACATCCACCATATTCTCCAGATCTGGCGCCTTCCGACTACTATTTGTTCCGGTCCCTGCAAAATTTTTTGGATGGCAAAACCTTTACCTCAAATGAAGATGTCAAAAACCACCTGAACCAGTTTTTTGCCAGCAAGGACCAAAACTTTTATGAGAGGGGAATTATGTTACTGCCAGAAAGATGGCAAAAGGTGTCGGACCAGAATGGCCAATATATAATTTAATAAAATATTTATTCATTATACGAAAACTGTCTTTCATGTTCCCCAAAAAAAACGAAATGACTTTCCGAACAACCCAATATTTCTAGCACTTTTATGAGCCAATCATGAGGGACTGAGTCGAAACTTTGCTGTAGTCAATGTAACATATATTTAAGTTCCTTTTCCTAGTTTTAACCTGTTTTAGGACTACAGCGTCAATGATTAATTGAGGTTTACATCCAGTTGATCCTCGGATACAGCCTTTTTGCTCCTCCTCTAGGATTCCGTTTGTTGTGCAGTGTTCATATATCTTGTCGTTAATTATGGAGGTAAATAATTTGTATATCACTGATAGACAGGTTATCGGGCGGTAGTTGTTTGGTTTGGTGGGGTTGCCCTTCTTAAATATCATATAGGTATTCCCCTCAGTGAGAAAATTAGGAAACTTTAGTGGTTCGTCCAGTAAAACATTGAGCCAGGCCGGAAAATATTTTATCCAGAAGTTATGCAGTCTGTCCGATGGCGGAGACTTCCAGTGCTGTTATATGATCCAAAGTCATATCATTAATTGTCAGTGCGCGTTGTTCAATTTCAGCTATCCAGTCAGCGTCCTCTCTGAACTGCTTTGGTCCTGACCAGATATCTCTCCAGTAATCGCCAAACGCGTTAAGGTCTGGTTTATGCTTTTGTGTTTCTTTTTTGTCTTTTTCTTTGCTCTCCAGTTTCCTAAAGAATTTTTTCCGATTCGATGTAAATTCGGAGTTCTGTTTTTTTCTTATAGAGAGCTCATTATATCTTCGAAGTCTGGCACCCTTGGCCCATGCTTGTTGCCTAAATCGGCCTTTCAGTTCTAAAAGTCTTTGTTGATGTTGTGCTGAGCGAAGGTTTATTATTTTATGATTATTATATTTAGACTAAGAACTTAACTTCGTTGATATGGGAGCTACAAAGTCAGCTAAGTAGCCAAAAATATATCAGCAATTTTTATAACCTTCAAAATCACTTATTTCAATATAAAGAGGAAGATGAACACACAACTAAACTTCACAACCGCTTTCATACCAAAATGAGAAGCCAAATGAAGAAAATGATTATAGTCTTCTATTTAGTCTATCGACTCTTGTTTCCTCTTTCAGGAAAAAAAGTTGTGCTAACTGTTTTTATTCTATATATCCAAAAAATGTACCACGTTGCCCTAACTAAGTACTAAAGCACTTAAGATGTTTTATTAAGTGTGGAGAAATCAAGAGATCAAGAGAAAATTTAGTTTCGTCTTATTGTTGTCAGCTTTCCTCGCGTGAGTGGCGAAACGATAAGTTATTGGACATTCCAAATAATTCTTCGTCTTTGGGCTTATGCGTTAACGATATGATTAGGATAAGTCTTCAATGGATTTCATGACATTTTTCACTTTGGTGAGTACCAAACTTTTTGAAATTGTTTTGTCTATTCAATTTTATCTGAGATCGAGAAAAGCTTTTAAAGTATAATCGAGGTCCATAATTTTTTTACTGGTATTTTTAAACACTTTTTTGATTATGATAATCGAAAAACATAATATTCCTGCGAAGCTGGATAATATTTCTTTACAATCTAATCAAATTTTATTAGTGACAAAAACATTTTAGTACACCAGTGGGTAGTTTTAACTAACACGAACATATGATTTGCTAAAATCCATAAAAAAAAATCTGCAGTTGCCAAAAGCTATGCACTGCAACAGTAAAGTCACTTTATTATATGTCACTTTGGTTCTGCAGAAAGGAAAACTTATCAAAGTCGATTTTGCTACCGCAAAAAAAGCTCCTTGCAAATATTTTTTTCATATTGCTACAGTGTTTAATGTTTGCCGGATGCCTTCCAGAACCTAACCCCCCATAGACTTTATTATAATGGAGAATACGGTGCATAAAGGCGAGGTCTAGCAAAAATTATTATTATCGATTATTGTCGATACTATATCGACCCAGGCCTAAAACCGCACGCGGGTCGAGACCTAACAGGAATGGAAAAACGTACAATAAAGATGCGTTTAATAAAATGTGAAACTGGAAACTTAATACTCGCGATTTCTGGAAGCCATGTGCTCCCCGGCAAGCCGGATAATCGTCAATGAATGTAATTTCTGAAAACGTTATTTTTAGTCGATGTAGATATACGCCCGGCACAGTGTAGTTGAAAATCCTTTGATTTATGTCGACTTTAAACGCGTTCTTCTCGGAAATTGGCGATTTTTTGACATTTTGTAAAATTTCGGAGTCCATCTTGAGGAATTTAAAGCGCAGTTTGCAAATAATATTGGTGAAATTCAAAGTGAACATTTCTAGATCCCAATTAGTTATTATTTTCTTGCATACGTCAAAAAAAAATGACACGTTCCCACACTAAATTAGCGTAATATTAAAAGCGCTCCCTTTTCCAGGCAAAATTTTCGAGAACCTGACCCTCAACCCCCAAAAAGCGACGACGCCGCTCAGCGAACCGCCCACCCCGCCGTCGACACCTCTGTCCCCGAAAAACGACACCCCCAAAGGGAGTACCACCTTCGGGAACATAACGATCACCCCTTCTAGTCAGCCGACGGGCCCTAAACTACCTCAAGGTCAACCGCAGACCTCCGGCGGCTCGCCCTTTGGTCAGAACTATCCCCTCAACCTGGACGCCAAACGATCTTCTCCCCTTTACTCCCCGTTTTCCAATGGATTCGACGCTACCCCCTCGGGGGGAGAACAATCGGAGTTTTCGTATCCTGACCAAGAAGGTTACCGGAACAAGGGAGGAGACAACGCTGATCCCAAGGGAGTACTGAGTTCGAGGGTAAGTAAGTGTTAGTTTGGCCTACAAAATAGGGACTATTGAAAGAAAATTGCCTGTACAAAACTCGCCTACCAAGAGCCTTTTGATCAGTGAAGAATTCACTTGGTAATCGGTGATTAGTGTTGAGGTCGCAACATTTGTTCGGAGGTCCAAAGGAGTGACTCTAGAATAACATCAATCACCAGTCGAGTTTTTAGTCATTTTTAGTTATTTTACTCATTTTTCCGCCCCTCTCATCGATCTGCAAAACCTAATTTCAATCATTTTATATTTATTTTTTTTATTATTATTTTTATTATTTCATTTATAAAATTATTACAGTAACTTTTTCTGTATCAATATTTTGAATTTTCGTCACTTATGTCACGTATGTCAGACGGGTCCTTAAATTCCTCATATTTTTCAAAAAAGTGTCCGTAGATATGGTATTTTTTCAGTTTTTATGTCGTTTCCTCTTTCACTTACATTTAATGGGAAATTTATTTCAAGTAAATATCGGCAACCTCATAATAAAAATAAAATAAAAATCTTTTGAAACACTTTTTTACACAGTTTTAGAAGCAAGAAACTAAATCAAACAAGTCTCCGTCCACTATTATTTCTTATGATAAATTGAAAAGTTTCTTAAGTCTTTTTGGAAGACTTAAAACAAGCTTTCTTGTTACTTTCGAAAATCGATGAAATAAAAAAAATTTTTTGTTTGTTTGTCCGTTCTCTGTTCTCGTCTTTTGGTTTTTCCTGAACAACTTTCGAACCGTTGCAGCTACAACATTGAAATTTGCCTCCTTTTTTACCCTCCACGAGGCACATAAGCTTATAAGAAATGGCTCTGATTCGACGCCGGTATCCATCTTTTTTTCGCGATTTTGAATTTTGCTATGAAACACGATAAGTGTCCACAATTTGAAGCAATCGACTTCATATTTGGCACATCTATGTAGCCTTGCCTCATGACGGAACTTATTGGTGGGGCTGGGGGGTCGGGAAGTATTCTAAAAAAATAAAAAATAGCACGTGCAAGGGTCTACAAAAAACATAATTTTTCAAAAACTGTTTAAGAGACAAAAAAAAATCTTGAACCAGAAGAAGCATAGGATACGGCTCTATAAACTTTTATTCGTGACAATTTTCCAAAATATTTTTGCTTCCAGAATAATATGTGGTAGTTTATGGTACAGACATTTTCGTTGTTCGAGTTGTATTTTTTTTCCTCCAAAATTTATCTCGCGGCCGTTATAACCTGCTCGTTGCAAGCAGTTTCTAATCGTTTGAAGTCTAACATTTTTTGAGAACTCTTCCCTGATTCCCTCTGCAATTTTTTTCACAACAGAAGACTCTTCCCGTACAGTTAACTTCCTGAAGAGATTTAAATTGATTTATTACATACTGTACAGTCGAATGTGATTTTTTAATTATTTTACCAATATCTCTAAAGGATCTTTTTCTCTTTCTGACTGAAGAAACTAATAGAAAACTGAAAAAATACTATGTGTACGAAGACTTTTTTGACCGACATCGCATCTTCGAAGCAGGCTCGTCCATATAATTAAAAACACAGTAAACATGGGTTACGGGCAGACGGGCCCAAAGTTCGCGGTCGCTGTCGTCCCGCCGCCCCCGTCCCCCTCTAGCTCAGAGGGGGCCAGCGCGAATTCTCACGATTCTCACAATTCCGAAACCCAAGGAACAACAAAAAAATCACCTCTTATCTCGCGGCGTATCATCTCGCCGCGGTTTCCATTGTGATATTTTCCTGCTGTTATTAAAAGCGAATAAGACGAATTTGTGCGTTTTCTACGAAAAAAAAAAACAACCTAATCGTCTCCGGAAGAGAGAAAGAGGAAAAAATGCGCCGTTGCCGCTATCCCGAAAAATATGAAAATATAAGGAAATTTGAAAGGTGTACTCATACGTTGTTGCAATGCTATTAAGCATCCGCCATATCTGTTCAACTTTTTTAGTTTTTGGAAAGGTTAAAACTTGACATGTTTCGTAATTTGTCATAGTGGCCGAATAACCCAGCGTTTATATATCAATTTCACACTGAGACTGCTTTGCATCGAGGTCTCAGTTCAGCAGAACCCTCGATGTGAAATATGTGAAATTCTAAAGGTAAAAATATTTGCATCTGGAAAACTTTAGGTTCTACTTCCTGGTTTAGCGCTGATTTGTCTCACACCGCATATAAAATTTTGTATTGTATTTTGCTCGCCTCCAGTAATATATAAATATATAATATATATATGGTTTTTATTACAGGTAATATAAGAAATATCCACAAAAAATATTTAGGCATTGCTGCCTCAATTGTTGATCTACTGTTATCAACATTCAATTTTAGTATATCTAATATAACCAGATCCAAGAACTTATTTTGTCACTATTGTTTGAAGCAGCAAACTATGCAGATCGGAGAGTCCACCGGCAGGAAATACTTGACACTAACGGCAAGCGTTCGACAACCTAACCAAAACTGCCAGACGTCGATTTTTTTCTACCTCTTCTATCTCTTTTTTATAACTTACATATATTTAAATTAATTTAAAATTAATTCGGTTTCCATATATTTTACTTTTCTGGTTGCTATGTTATGCCGAATTTTTCGTCGGCACGGAGGATTTCGTGGTCGCGCCGGCAACGTCGCCGGACCGGCGACCGTCAAAACACCGCAATTTATTTTTAATATAATGATGGGAACGATTTGTACTTAATGGCGACGAGATCTGGAATGGCAATTAAGTCTTTAATGGAATATTACGTCTTTGGTTCATTAAAAATGTACACAAAGTGTTACGAAAAAAATAAAATAAAACGAGCGCGGTTTTAATTTATTTCGCGCGTCCGTCAGTAATTCAGCGCGAGTGGACCGACCGCCATCTTTTTTAATTCACGTGCATCGCTGTTTTTTTTTGTCTAAAAGCGCGCGTTGCGTCTGTTCCAGGCGATTTTTCCGGGAAACGCCTTCCAGTTTTCCCACCACCGTAAGACTGACAGCGCGTCGCCGCCGCCACTGGAACCATCCCCCCTGAACGGTAAGTTCCACCGCCCGCCACTGCTTTTCGATTTTCCGAGCAATACGACCTTAACGAGGTGTCCATTCTTCGCCCTATATACAGGACGCTCCGGTTTTCGACTTCTTCAGGACTTTGTTTAATATTTATAATATTTATTTAATATATATAAGTTTTGAAAATTTTAGGAAACTCCTGTGTGACATAATTAAATGAACTCAATACATTTTATTTCGTTATAAAGACTGCAAATTGAAGGATACAGAAAAGCATGTGTTTCTAAGTGTTCCCCAAATTTTCTCAAAAAAAATGGCAATATGACATTAAAATTCAAAAACAATTAACAATTATTACTTGTCTTTGCGCCCTTATGAAACACCCTGTAAATTTAAAAATTTGTTTGTTTGTGTACATTATTTTGTCCCGCAGAGTTTTAAGAAATAATAATGAACAGAGAACATTCGCCTCCATATTCTGTATACGTACAAGTATAAAATGACGCAACAATCGACCCGTACAACTCTTTCATCGGGAAGCCTCTTCAAAGCTCCGGCCAGATGTTTTTTTAAGTATTCTAAAAAGGGTCAAATTCGTATTTCGAACGCTGCTGCTGCGGAGCCTGAAGAGAACGAATTAAAATTAAATAAGCTCAATAGGCAGGGCCGGATTGAGATCGCACGGAAAAGTAAAAATTGGCCAACGAACGTGCGAAATAGGTTTCCACACGCAGAGGTGAAGTGTGACTTGTTTAAAATTTAATTTCCGTCTTCTATAAATTAGCAAGCGGGTTTCTATAATTACTTTCGCTAATAGTCTTGACGATTAAGTCATTGGGGTTCCTTAAAATACGTTTGGTTTTAACTTTTTTAATAAATTAATGTTAGTTAATAACTAGGGACTTAACCTTGTGTTGTGTCCAAATAATGAGAGAGAAAAAATTATCTAGCCTATATAAAAAAAAAGTGAAGAAAAATATAAATTTAAAATTAAATAATTAGAATTAATATTATTATTAAATCTTGTTACATAATACATCCGCTTTTAGAAGTAATTTTATATAAGCAGCGCAGACGAAAAATTTGACTTGAAAGTAGTGACTGACATCGATATAGCCAGCTTAATCCTTCCTAGAATAGAAATCCAGGAGAATTGTGCCATTTCTGACTTTACAAGAAAAAAACATTTAAAATCGTTTCCAAAATAAAAAAATATGTGTATATTCCGTTCTAAATTTAAGTTCGCTGGGGCGGGTGGAATCTTTCGGGGCCGGTCCTGTCCTGACCCGCTCGCCACGTCATCGCGCTCCAATCCTTAACCCTTTGGAATTATTTGTACAAGTGCGTGTGTATATGCGTTCGTATATTAAATTGAAAAATCCGGATATTTCATTGCTCGGCACGGCCCTTTTCAAATTGTCTATGCTTTTGACTAGGTATTGGAAAACGTTTGTTCAATAGTTTTACGCGGAGGAATATTAAACTTAAGTGCCCCCCTCACCCGAATTCAAAAGCGGTTGTTGAAAAGTACAACGTTTTTGACAAGGATATTCAAGGCTCTTGAATGGGTTTGTTTGGGCTAAAAAAATTAAAATATAATTCCCCCGTTAAAATATTTAAAAATTAAATTGTGCTTTTAAAGGCTTATGCAAAGACTGAAGCTATTAGTAATCTGCAAACAAAGTGTATTATGCGGCAAGTTTGATAAAAGACGCTTTAGTCACGTGTTGCGGGTCAAATTTGTGAGTGTGTTGCACACTATAATTTTTTAATTTAAGTTAGGCGTCTAATCGTAGATCGGTGTTTGAAAGTTTTGCCTCCTTTCCTGTGTGCATCACAACAGGAATGTGAAATTTATTAAGAAAAACTTTAAATTAAAAAAAAAACGATTAAAATATTAAAAAATAAGATATAATCGGAAAAAATGAGCGCAAATGAAAATTATGAAGAAAATGTTAAAGTGTGATTAATTTGATTTGATTGCTTTTTGGAATAAACTAATTTTTGATTTAGAACTAGTTCGTAAAAAACAAATTAAAAAATATCTCAAATTTTCCCGAAAAAAAAAAAAAACAAAGTTCGTGATTTATGAATCGTTGTTTATGTTGCTGTCTAGGAGTGGAGTTTTCTTAAATGCGAATTACTAAGCGAATTTATCTTATTACAAACGGTCGTAACGTGAAAATATATGAAACGTATCAAAAAGCCGCTTTTACGATCATCGAACCTCAAAAGCCGACAGAAGCATGATGGGGAAATAAAAAAGATAAAATTTCAAAAACAGACATCCTGTGCGCGTGTGTTTTATATTAGACCCGCGTTTTATATACGCTCTCACGAGACGCGGTCGTTGCCTCGCCTATATCGGGTTCCGTTTTCTTCAAAACGCGATTTTTCGGGTAACGCGAGCAATGCTACAGCTGAGCGGTACGGACCACAAACATCGAAGTACGGCCCTGACCGAGTAAAAAAGATTACGGGCTGTAGAAGTCCGCGACGAAACTTGGACGTTTAAAGGCGAATGCCGTCAATAAGTCAATAAATGAAGCTTAGCTTTTAGGCCAATGTAGAAATATTAAAATTAATCCCAATTAATAGTTTTCGAATTAAGATATGAACCAAAGCTCCTAAAAACTGTATTTATCATACTAACAGTGGTCCGTTATATAATGTAGTGCTCCTAATGCAACTAAATAGTACCCACTGACCCGGGCCTTGGATCATTTTCTTTCTAAATCGCGATCTCCACGCAATTAACCCGTTTTCCCTGAAAATTGAACAGCAGCATATTTATAAAATGGCGAATTTACCTGTCATCGTGAGACTTGAACGCCACTGGATCTTATTGTTTGAAACATGATTTGTAATGACAGCACATGCCCATATTCTTGGCCAATGACTCCACTACACTGCGGGGATCAATTAAAGGATCTGAGTGTTTAGGTTAGTTTTGGTCAGTTTGGTTAGTCTCAACTCCATGAAAACTTATATGTTCGCCCACATCAGCATATTTTAAAATAAAAAATACATTTTACATAACATTTAAGTCTTTTCACGATGAAAATTGTTATGATGCGCCGCTCTGTTTGTTAACCCTTTCATGTAGAACAACGCAGAGGACGTCACGCTTCACGTGCCGTTTTCTGATGTGTTAACATTGGGCGTTATAATTGTCGTACGTGTCCCGACGCATGTGCTTATCTCAAAAATGTAATTTTGGCATTTAGACGCGTCAGGACACTGTGTATAAAAAGATAGAGAACATTCGAAAAACGTTTCTACCTTATCCGGTGTTCAAATTCTACCCAAACCTAAATTACTTGTCGGTAAGAAGAAAAACTTGGTCGTCTTCAATGAACAAAATTGATCTTCAGAAAATCAACTTCATGCGGTAAATTTATGCACAAATTATCTTCCGATAATATTCGATATTAGATTGTGCAAAATATATTGGCAATTTTTGCTTCGTTTATACACGGATATACATATTTCACCTGTCTTCATTCTGCTAAAATTAATTAAAATTAAATTGATTTCCTGTTTTCTTTTTTGTTAATTGGTTTTACTTAATTTTCTTGTAAATTATTTTATTCTGTAAATAACAATGATAATAATAACAGTCTTTATTGATAACAAAGATAGGACATTTAGAAACATACTGAAGCTGCTAAATATCAACCAAATCGATAAATCTATCTGTTATACACCTTTTCGCAATAAAAAATACATACGTTTGGCTCTAATCAGATTTGTAAGAATTTATTTGGTACTCGAAGAGAACCTGTACCTACTAAACAGGAATAAAATAAAACGAAAAAAGAAAAAAGAAAACTAAACTAAAGAAAGAAACGAAAAGAACAAAAATGATTAGTTTCAATATAAACAATCTAAAGTATTTTTCTGAATGCTCCGCAACCAACCGTACATCGAAGCCATGCGGATCGCAAATATCTCTGAATGCGAGCCTGGCAGCTAGGCTACAAATCACGGACCGCAGAAGTCGCCTTCCGGACTTTAAAGACGTGTTGCCAACCACCGGCAGACAAAGGAAACTATAGAGGTCGGGTCGGGCGCGATACAATTAGCGGAAATTCTATTATAGACGCGGGTTATTTTTCGATCGCGAGCGAAATTCTGAGCCTTACGCCAAAAATTTAACATTTCGATTTCGGAAAAAATCCGAGCAAAGTTGGCAAAAGCACCCGGGACTGCCATTATTTCATTATAGTCGCGACGCGTCGCTCTTTAATTAGCCCGAGGGGGACACCCGTTAAATAGCTGGAAACGCAATTAAAATCATCGGCGAAAGAAAAGGTTATGACGCGGGGCGCGGACCGAACGCACGATGGGGCCACCGTTTTCGCGGAATACGTGTGTCCGTACGTGTCCAGACGCGTTGCACGCTCGTATCTTTTTAAAGAGCGTGTCCTTCGGAGCTCCATTGTTTCCGAAAAATTACGTCTTCCGTTTTACGGCCTTTTTGGCACGTAAAATCGACGTTTTTTTTTATATACGTCAGATTTCTGCTGTCTTCTGTAGTCAGTGTCGTCACCAACAGGCGTCAATCGATTTTTTCAGTTGAGAACTAGTAATAAAAATAGCTGAACATATTATTACCATCAAACCATTAGAGGTTATTCGTAAAAGAGTAAACCTGACCGACAGTATCCTTTAAGTATTGCCCCATTGGCGCCCGTTCTTCGTGCGGATTCAAGTATCCGATTTCGTTCGCTTAAACCGACCAATATCTTGTAACAACGTTAACAATGGGCCCTAATGCGCGATCGGTCGTTTTTCACTTAGCGAACGACCGTCTTTGATTGAAATTTAAGCCCTGCGCGACCCTCAAGCGCACGCACATATAAATATCGCATTAAAATTTAATTTCCGCGGCTACATTGTAATAAACGGCCGGCATAATGGCGGTTTTATCGCGCTAACGATTTATAAAACCGCGCGAGCCGCCGGGGGCCGCAGATTTTTTCCGGAAAACTTTACGATTCCGGCCGGTCGTCGCATTTTTTTTTAAAATTCCGGCCTGGGCGCGGTTTCCATCGACATCGAAACAGATGGCGTTAGAATCGATATTTCTTGAGAACTATGCTAATTCCGGGTAAAACGTTTAACAGGTTCGCGGCGCATTTAAACGAATCGCGAGTATTTTACGGCCATTTTAATTACCCGAAACGTCGAGTACCGCCTTTTGTCCGACTGGCTCCTAGAGACCACGACGTTAAACCGTTTCTACGTACGTCTGTCGCGTAAAATCCGGATAAGAACGACGTCGCCTCTTCCTATCAACATTTTCGGCCATTTCTATCAATGAAGCGTCCTTGCAAAATGCACGGGATCGTTTAACCAAGGATGATTATGCAACCAGCGCTACGCGACCGCGTGCGCGGTTCCGGATGTACAAACAGTATACAATGTACAAATAACCGTGGAAAAAAATTTGGGAAGGGTCGTAAAATATGCGCCTGCTCGGTCAGTTCAAATCTCGTTTTTAATCAGTAAAACTTGTCGTTTCATATCAACGAATAAGGCCCGGCGGCAACCAGCACGTCCGTTGACAGTTCGTCAATTTGAAGTGTGTGCAGACCTCCGGAGACCTCCAGAAGTAAGTCTTTGACGGATGGCTTCGAAGTAAATAAGATAGTGTCCCAGACGGGCGAAGTAGATTTGCTGGAAAACTATAGGGCTGTGGTGGCAATATGATATGTCGAAATGCCGGATAAAACCAATCCTAGTAGCAACGGGATTACGTCACACGTGAAATGCAGAAATATACGCAAGTGGTTTCACCAAAATTTTCCGCACTTGAACACAGAAAAAAACAAATTATATCCGTCTCCCAAGAAAAAAAAAGAACTTTCTCTTAATATAAAACTACCTTACTCTAAAAACTAAAAGTAATTATAATTTTAGTGTTACCATCCTTATCTACAGCTTGTGCACGTTTTTCGGTAATTCAAACGCATCGTTGCTACCGGCTCTGCCGCAAACGGTTATTATTTATCCGTTAAAGTAGAAAAAGAGGTTTCTATGTTTCGTTTGCCCGCGGCAAACGAACAAAATTTGATTTACCGTTCCGAGACGATATCGTCGAAATTCCCGCGGAGCGGGATTAGGAGGAGGAGGAGGAGGAGCGTTTTTAAATCGTAATAAAACCAAATTGATGTGTTTTTGAAAGGAACGACCGGCTAGCGGACCCTGGAAAAAATTTAAATAATAAATTGAGAGTCAGTTTAACCGAATTAAATCAAATATGTCGCAGCCAATTCAAGTCAATTTAAGCGCTTTTTGTGACGGGCGAGCGTGTTGTCGGCGTTAATCTGTGGGAAAGGAAAAAACGGCGACCCCGCTACCGTCCTGTTTCGTTGGTTGCGTCCGCCCGGGGCTTCCCAAGTACACGCGATCAACTCCAGGCACCCTAACCTAACAATAAACGTAGCTGTCAAAATGCTGTCAGTCGGCGCGGACGAATTTCTTCAGTCTGGTGCCTTAATTCTTTTAAATGAGGAACACGCTGTGCTTCCAATTAATGAATGTCGAGTCCATACTCTGTTCGTTGAACTAAATGAACGTCCTGATAGATTTTGTATGTGAGGAGGGATTTATGTACACAACTTACTTGTAAAATATGAAGCAAAAAAAAAACTAAAAATACAATGGGAAACTTATATATCTATGTCATTTTTTACGTATATTCTCTTAGATATCACATATCTATCGTTGTTATTGCTAACTACGTTTACTATTACCAAGAACAGCGTAAGAAAATATATATGCTCTACTTTCCTGACATCTTATCCAAAATATATCTAGTACAGAAACAGAAACGTCTGGAGCTTAGATTTTGAAGATAACTCCGCCTCTTTTATGGAGCTGACGCAAGAAAAAGACGGTTGCTAATTTTACCGCGATAAAATACGGCATTATTTCATATAAAGCTCCTAAATTGACCCACACATTACCGGTAGATTTTTTAAACAACATCCTCCTGATTTCGACGGTTATTTATGATAATGGGAACGATATGATTTCTGTAAACATTGCGAATACCTCGCCGATTACCCTAAACTTTTTAATTTGACGTGATTAAATTGTGAAGTTTATGGATTTTTGAACCATAAAGACACAACAATAATAATAATAATTATGATTATTATTACAATAGTAATAATAATGATAATTTTACACTAGAAATAGAGGGCTAGTAATGGGGATTGTTGTCTTTCTCTTGATCGCTTACGAGGGCAGCGCCAAAATTTCCCGGCCTGAATATGAAAGAAACAAAGTAGAGTAACAATTTTTTATTATTTTTCAATATAATCCCCCTTAACTTCAATACGCTTATTACATCTCTTTATTAACAACTCAATCCCTTTAAAAAAATATTCTTTTGGTTTGTCAGCAAAATGAGCTAAAACAAATAATAGTCGCTGGGGGCCATATCTGGACTATAGGGAGGATGATCTATCTGTTTGAACCCACACTCTAAAATGGCAACTTGTGCAACACCAGCAGTATGGACGGGTGTATTATTGTGCAAAAGACGCACGCCTCTGGTCAGTTTTACAAGGCGTTTTACACGTATGCAGTCTCGCAATTTACGTAATAATGTTGCGTAATATTTACCTTTGACAGTGGTATTAATTTCTTTAAAATCTATCAAAAGAATTCCTTCACAATCCCAAAAGATCGTGACCATCACCTTTTTTCTTGATTGGTAGACTGGTAGATTTCTGTTCCGACGCACAAAGTTCCAAAAAAGACCGCGCACACTCGACACGGCGTTGTTTTTGAATAGTCGAAACTAACCTTATGCATACCTAAATGATCATGCAGGATTAGCAGTTTCTGAGATTTCCTTGACCTTTAAACTCAATATCACCTTTTCCACAATCGCAACATATCTTCCGTTATCACCTCCACTGGTCGACCAGTTCTTGAATCATCTTCAAGGGACTCCTGCCCCATTCGAAAACGTTTTGCCCATTCTTTCACTACAGAATACGAAGGAGGACACACCATCCAGCCTTTCTTTAATAATTTTGGGCGCTAACCCTTCTTTTGTCAAAAACTACTCAATTTGCGTTATTTGCGACATTTTTTCGGACACGTCTTGTTTAAAATGCTGTCAATAAAAATCTGTTTGACGCAAGACTTCAATTTTTTTTTCGCAGCCTACTAAGATATATATTTAAAAGGAGACAAAGATTTATCGTGATCTATGTCAGGCCGGGAAATTTTGGCGCTAACCTCATATAACCGATACCATCAAACATACTCGAAGTATGTCTCAACCACCAGTTCAAAAAATTAAAGAGTAATCTCTAGCCTTGCATTTACCGTCCAAAAACACAAGCAAATTCTTCATTATTTACTTCTTCATTATTTACTACTCGTCTCCTAAACAAAATTTACCTCACGAATTCCATATTGGCTGCATCGGATGGCGAATATCGACACCTCATCGACCCGGTATCGACATTTAAGAGAAAACGTTCCCATACGGTACGTACAAAGTTTCAATTCGCCATTAAAACCGAACTCGGACAATAAAACGCGATTAAAAATGTCCGCGAAATTTACGATTTAGCAAATTTTTGCAGCCGCGTTGCCACGGGAGTGAGAGAGGAGTTTTTTTTTCCAGAAGACCTCGTAAACCAGAACCGTAAAACTTGACGTTTATATACGCGCGTACAGCGCACGTTTTCTGTATCTATCTATCTATATATCATATAAAAATGTAGTTTATCGTAGCTTTTATTGGCCTTTTCTTTGTAACGCGTATTAAATTTGCCCGGTTCGTTCTCCCACAGTTGCGGCTACTAATTATCGAGTGGTTGGATTTACTTAATCGCAATAAAAATGTTCCGCCCGCAATTCAGTTGCCAAATCGATTTTTTTACCTCCTTCGTTGATTTTGGGCGGCTTAGTTGCAGTAACGAGTTTTTTGTTTAGGCGAGTTTTGAATTGAATTGCATTTTGTAGCCTTCTTCTTCTTCTTCCAGTGCGGTATCCACTAACGGATGTTTTCGATAACATTTTCCGTTGCTTCTGTATCCCTTGCGCTGTGTATTGATGACTGTACATCGTGTAGCCCTGTCCACTGTCTGATATTTCGTAGCCAATACATCGGACTCCTCTCCGACCTTCGATCTTGCCTTCGATTAGCAGATGCAAGAATTTTTTTCTTTTTTTTACTCTTTTTAATTAATTCAAACAGTTCACGTTGTTTGTTGACCGGACTTCATTGTTTGTTACGGCCTCCAATTTATTGCCTTTAGTGTCCAACCTGTTAAAACGTAAAGAAGCAAATACGACCTTATATTTCTTTGTCTGGTATCCATGCTTCTCAAAGCCAGATGCCCAGGTACTTAAACTTATCTACTCTTTCTAGGGGCTTTGCGTTAAATGTTATGGCGGGGTTTTCAAACATATTTAGGTTTCTTTGTTTTTTTCTTGTATTGATATTCAGGCCCACTGCTATCTTTTTGATTAGTTGTTGTAGACCGTGTATGTTATCGGCAATTAACACCGTATCGTTAGCACAGCGGACATTGTTGATCCACACTCCATTAATTTTGACTCTCATCTCCGCATCGTCCAAAAACTAACCAAAGCCGCCTAAAAAATTGCTTACGAAGTTGAACAGGAGCGGAGATAGCACACATCCCTATCCCTGTATGGGATTGGATATTATTGCCTAATCTGATGTCTTTCTGGTCCATATTAAGCCTATTGGGGACCTGCTGCAGTGTTTTACGCTATCAAATGCCGTCTCGTAATCTGTGAAACATAGACACATATCTTTTCCCTGCTCATAGCAGTTTTATACAATTAGAGCACAATCACCACTTGGTGTAGTGATCTGTCTCATAAATAGTGTTAAATATTTTGTGTAACGCTGTGATGCCTCCTTCATCTAGGAGCTTAAGTACTTCTCAAGGGACTTCGTCTGGACCAGCAGCTTTGTTACTTTTTGAGTTACATATGGCACCTTCAATCTCGTCATTAGTGATCGATGGGGCGGTTAGAGTTATTGGTAGCAGTTGCAGGTCTGTGGTCGTCGAAGAGGTGTTCAATATACTTTTCCCCAACAATGTTCTTTACTTTGTTGTTGAGTATTATCTGATTGTCATTACGTTCTGTTATAATTGATTTCGTATTCCTAAATATGCCAGCAGTCAGTGCCAATTAAAAGCATCGTGTTGATTTTGCAGCTATTCTATTTCTGAGCATTCACGTCTATGATCTTTGAATATCATTGTACTTGTTGCTGTCTGTTTTGTGGTCGAAAATTATTTTTGATTTTAAGATACCGAAGCGGCTTTGCACCAGTCGTTGCAAAAAAACTCATCGCATCATTATTACAATATTTCGAACGGGAACGCAGGAATAATCACCAACGACTTGTAAACTCATCGCCAATCGCCATCGCTGATCGCCAACATCCGGAACGGATAGGCACTTGGAGAAAAAAATATCATAAAAAAGATGAAACTTACATAATTCACATGCCATGCCAAGGTCTGAATAGTTTTATTTTGAATCTTTTAGGCAATATCGATTTTAATTTAGTCCTTCATTTCACGTATACCCCTTTTTATCTGAACAAGTACGTGTACACGTAAATGAGATATTTTTAAATTTAATTTCGCTAACTCATTTTCAGGTAAGAAAACTCAAAATTTAGATTTGTATTACTGACTGGGATGCGTACAAGACAGAGTTTTTGAGTTTCGAATGACGATGTGCATTATGCTCACTTTTGCTGTATAACGTTTTGTTAATTAAAAAATTGAGTTTTATAGCGTGCGGTTAACTCAGATAAGTTTGTTTTTTCGAATATCGTGTTACTTTGGTATTAGGTAAAAATGATTCCTACTATTCAGTGTTGGGTGTTTTGATTACTGCTATTTCGGTTTTCGTCGAAATTGCAAAGCGATATTAACGTTATACGGAAGAGCCCGAGACGAGGAAAACGATTAAAATTCATCGTTAATAGTGCGGTTTCCAAACGGACGCAAAAAAAATGGCGAAAAAAAACACGTTGGCGTTCGACCGGTACCGGGAAAAACGCGTTTTACGTAAATACATCAATTTTGATAATTGGGAACGATGAATCTTCGGCGGAAACGAATTGGAAACGATCGTGCAGGGAACGTCCGCGTCGCCTCGTGCGTGACGTATATGCAACACTCCACGCGCTGCGTCAACCCCTCTTGTCTACTCTACTACTCTAATGTCCACTGGAATAGCAGACGATATTTGAAATGCACAAGTTTTTTCCAATTTTGATAGTAAAAGTGAAGGACTGCCCATTGATACCATTAATAAAACACATTTTATACACATCTGATTTTTTTCTTTTGTAGATATGAAAAAATTGTAGGTTTATAATATAGCAAAAATATCGAACAACCTAACCTAAAGTATCTTTAAAATAGAGTAAGATCTATATCTTGAACTAAACTCTTAAAGAATAACTAATATTGTCATTGCCATTCTTTGAGGAAAGTAGCTTTTTTCAGCCAAGCAGCTATTGAATTCTCTCATTCTTTTGATGTTTGTGGTGTCTTTGCCTTCTTATTCGCATCTGAAAATATTTTAGTTTTAAGAATGACAGGTTTTATTTATATATATAAACAAATATATTATTTTTACCTTTTTGTAATTTTTTCACTTAGATGAATCCGTTTTTTCTGTGGTATTTTTATTAAAATAGCGTTTTTTGTCCCGTTCGTGTCCAAAAATAATAAAAACAAGTTGATTTTAACACCAAAAATTAAAAAAAACTAAGTATTTTCCTTCTCAGTTGTTCATAGGTTTCTATTCTAATGTTCCCATAATGGCGCAAGGCCACCTATTTAGAAGGGTATCTGTGGTATATCGTGTACAGTAAATCCATACCCCTTCTTAGCACTACCCAACATTCAAATGTAACGAACTCTCCAGGCAAACCACTTGGTTACTTCTAGTTCCGAATTAATTTGCTTCGCCAAAACATCTAGACATCCAAATGGCGCTTGCGCGGATCCTCAGCGCCGAGATTCCGAGGGTGTACGTTGAACTTGGGTGTACATAGACGCCTGTAAATTGGCGACGAATATTTCGGACGAAATCTCGTTGCCCCAATAAAAATGTCGCATCGCGTGCCCGATTTTACGTAAACACACTCGTCAATTAACGTCTAATTGTAATTTAATACTGTCCCGGGTGCCCGACGTCTTATTGCTACAAATTGTTGTCCTAAATATTCACGATGCGTAATCAGTGGCGGCGGGTTACGTCGCAACTCTACGGCGTTTTCCACGTCGAAATTGTCTGTAAAGGAAACTGTTAATGGCGGCCGTCTGTTTTTTTTTTATTTATTTTGCGTACGCTCGGGTTTCGTCTCCGCCGCCGCCGCCTAGGACCGTAATCACAACAAATTGGATTCAATAAAATCAAGCCCATTGTGGCGGATCGCAGTTATCCGCCGTCTCACGTCAATTGAGCGCCAATTTAACCAATTTAAGGACGGGACTTTTTAACTATTCATAAAATTTCGTGCGTCTACAACGGGACAGGCAACCACTGTTACGTTTACGCTAGGAATTAAATCATACGTAACGAACCATTTGCGTTAAAAATAACATAAAATATTTGTGATCAAGCGACGATAAGAAAAAAGCCGAGTTTTCCCGGGCTAGTCGCGTGTCATTTGTTTTCTCTCCGGCTACCGCCGCGCCGCCTCGAAATAAATCTCGACCGAAACCGCGAAACGATTTGCACATTCGAGAATTTATAACCGTACGAGATGTCGCTGTCTTTATAGTCTGATTAATTGCAGGCGCGTTAGCTTAGATAAAATTAAATAACGTATTGTGTCTGGCCTATACGTTTGTTTTACTTGCCAAGTTTCGATTCCCTATCGAAACTCCGCGCTCACAGCGCCACCTATTAGCGGTCGCGTCAAACAACCGGCATCGAAAGTTATAAATTAATCCGTCGGGCGGCGCCAGAACAACAACGTCCGAATTGTAAACAAATCGTAATAATTAGTTCAGGGTCGCGCGAACGGGGGTGCGAAACTTAAACGACTGCGTGACGAGTGAATGCGGGTTAAATTGCCGGCACTGAAACCGGTCCACGTAATTGGCAGCGTCGCGTGTCGCGTTTGTAAAACAAATCTCTAAGTAATTGTTTATCGATCGTGTCCGAGCGCGGTCTCGCACGCGCTCGTATTTTAATTAGACGTTTGTCGCGTTTTTACGCGATGACATGCCGGAGGTGGCGTTTCCGGCCGAACGGCCGCCATTAGGTCCGTGGTTGGCGAGGTTTGTCACTAAATTGAGAATTGAGAATAAAAACAGAGCTGAGCTAAAAAAAGGCTACTATTTTGTCGAGGGATCCCAGTAATGACGTAATGAATTGAAAAAGATGAGTGGGTTCCACTCTCTGTGTGCGCTTTGAGCTCACGTAGAATGGTGCAAAAACGGCCGAGTCAGTTTAATAAAGGAAAAATGAAAACGGCCCTTTAGAAATCACAAACAGAGGAGACTTAATAGAACATAATTATACAAACCAGGCACCTTTTTGCTGTATAGAATGATCTTCGATTGCTACAAAAAAACCCTGCAATGTCTACTTTCAAACACACAGTTAGTAAAACTGAATTTGACGTTTATCTTAGATGCGGAAATTTTAACTGTGATCACCAATTGAGATACAGAAAATTATACGAAATTAAGGTGACTTTTGTGATTGGTCGGGCTACGTAAATTCGATCTTCGATTTTTTTTTGTTATGGATGGTATGGTTATGGCATTCCCTAACATATTTCAGCCAGTTTCAACACTTAAAATTTTTTTTGAGCAAAAAATGGTATAAGCTGTTCCAAGAAGTGAAACAAGTGGTCTTGGAAAATCGTCGAATCACTATCAGAGAAGTGTCTGAAGACATCAGCATCTCTATTCACTCATGCCATGCATTTTTTCCCGAAGTTTTGGCCATGAAACGCGCAGCAGTCAAATTTGTTCCGAAACTGCTTGATCTATAATGACCCCGATATGCTCAAAAAGGTGATAACTAGTCACGCATCATGGTTATGACGTCGAAACAGAGGCCCAGTCGTCCCAATGGAAGAACTCAGAATCGCCAAGACCGAAAAAAGCACCTCAAGATCGATCAAATGTCAAGGTTTTGCTTATCGTGGCGTAGTACATCAAGAGTTCTTACCACAAGAAAACGTCTGGAAAACAATTCATGGATTTTACAAGGCCATTTTTGGAAAAAAAAACAAAGCACATTTAATCGAATTTTTTTTCGGTCGATTTGCAGGTGTGCCGCCGTTTGTTATTGTTTTGTTTATCGATATTACGAAAATATTGTGATATCCGTACGAATGTCAGCAATTTCCAATATGGTTCAATCGTAATCTGTATCGAATATCGGCAATATTGTGACAAAAATCCGGCCAGCCGTGAAGCTCGTCGATCCGTTTTTAAAAGCCCGAAATTAGTAATTCCCTTCGAGGATTAACAACGGACGTTCTCTAACCCTTCACCCCATTTTAAACCGGGCACGATATGGGGGCACCAGCATTTTTAGAATTATAGCTCTCGGGTATTAAATAAAGTAGTTTTTTTAAAAACGGCATCCGGCCAGCTCGTTCACGATTGCGCTAAGAAAGAACGC
Source organism: Cylas formicarius (assembly GCF_029955315.1). Lineage (NCBI taxonomy): Eukaryota > Metazoa > Arthropoda > Insecta > Coleoptera > Brentidae > Cylas > Cylas formicarius. The sequence continues at coordinate 23,404,455 of NW_026844361.1, read as the reverse complement.
ATCCGAGTGCACAACTGGACGGCAAAGTAGTCGCCGAGAGGACCAGTCGTGTCGTCGGCGTCAATGTTTGGGAGCTCGACGACGGCCTCGATTGGGCGACAGCGAAAATCCTCGTATTCCGATTTTAAAAAAGGGTTAAAAGATAAATAAGAGCCGTTTTTGTGCGCCCGAGGTTTCTTTTTATAAAGATTCGGTAATTTTAGACCCTATTATTTTGAGTCCGGCTGGTATAATTGTGTTACGTGCTTGCACGTGTGCAAATTTCGTTGTGCGAGGGAAGACGGAAGTTTTTTTTTTATGTACGCTTCGATTTAAATCCACTGGGAGTTTTTGATTGCTAAGGGAGATCTCGGACGTCTATGGACGTATCGCTGAGCTTATTAGTTCGCCAATCTTTGTGATTGGAACAGTAGCGTGGAACAATACTGCGATGAAATTGACAAAATAAAATAATACAACCAAAACTATTTGAATGAAAAATTATGCTTTTATTATAAAATTAATATAAGTAAATATTTTTAATTAATTTTTAATTAAATAAGTAACGCCTACATAGAGAAAAAGGTCAATAAATAAATACATTGCGTATACGTTTCATACCTATTCCCTTTCGTTCCCTGTCCTAAATATTTCAGTTTTATTTGAAAAAAATATATATTTTTTTATTCACCGGGTCACTACGAGCTTTAATACACAAATCAATTAAAAGTTTGGGAACTCAAGATCCACCATATCTACTTAAAACTAACCTCTCTCACTCGGTCGAGAACTGAAAACTGCAAAAATATTCAATATATTTCGCAACCACTTTAGAACTCGTTCATCCTGGGCAAAAACATTGGTGGCCGATTTTAACGTAAGCACGACGGGACTTGGTTTGCTCATTATCTGCGATTAACACCTAAAAGTGCATAATATGATGTTTATAATTCCCCGAAAACGCAATCTTTTTCATATACACAAAACAACGTATTCATTCTATATACGAACGATTCGGTTATAATAATATGGAATAGCTTTTTTTAGAATTTTTAAGCGGTCCGTTTTACCTCTGGTATTACGCAAAGTACAAATAACATCGTCCAAGGGTGTGTATTATTTTTATCATGATTGAGGATAATGTGCGCTTTTGAGAAATATATTGACATTTGAAGAAAAAAAAAAACGATTTTGAAAAATACTACTGTCCTTCGAGACTAAGTGGCTAAAAACAGGGGCCTCTGAGTTCGTTTATGGGCTGCGAAAAGCCTTACCAAATTTGGAATGCACATTTTGTTGCATCAGGGTTGTTCGGTGGTCTGTGGTGTTCTTATTCCATGGTCTTGAGAGGTTAAATAAAGGACTTGTAGTGGCGTTCTCTTTTATTATAAAAAGCCTCCAACACGGCACATTTTTCAAATTTATTTACACTAAAGAAGTACACAGCGGAAAAAATATTCGTTCTTCTGCACACGCATATTTCTCGTTTGGCTTCCCCGCACAGCTGATCAAATGCGGCAGCGCCTAATTAACCAAAACTAACGCGATGCCACGTTGCCAAACCGGCCAATTTATCGCGGATCGCTTAATCAAATCCGTCCTCTTTTGCAGCCATGATGCAACAGTCGATGTCTACCCACCATCTACAACAAGCTAGAGATCCGGCGACTTCGTCGGCCAACATGGCGCTGGCCAAGACGTCGCAGATGGATTACTCGAAGTACGTGAAAAAGTTCACGTCGAGCGTAGACTGCGGTAGCGCGTACTGCAAAGACCTTAATTACCGCGAGCACTTCCATTGTCTCGACTGCAATTCTCGCGTGTTCATCAAAAAGGAAGAGATGATCCGTCACTTTAAGTGGCATAAGAAACGTGACGAGTCGTTGCAGCACGGCTTCATGCGCTACAGTCCTTTGGACGATTGCGGCGACAGGTTCGCCAACTGCACGCACAACAAGAAACAAACTCACTACCACTGCATACAGGAAAACTGCGATAAGGTGTACATATCGACTTCGGACGTTCAGATGCACTCCAACTACCACCGTAAGGACAGCGCGATCATGCAGGAGGGATTCCAGAGGTAAGGGAACTTGGGGTTTTCTAGAGCTCTTCATTGGCCAAACAATATGGCTATTTTGCTCCTAATTACCTGTCCAACATCTTCTACCATAATACTGACATACAACTGTCCTACAAGCGTTCAAATTCGAGCACTGAGGCACTCAGCTGCTTTGTGGATACAAAAATATAAAGACTTCGTGACTTCAGAAATGACCTTCAAGTTTCGAAATACCCAGTTGCTGATGTTGCTAACAGTTAAGCTGAATTATTATATCCTACATATAAAAAAGCTTCTGGAATAGACGTCAATCCTTTGCGTACACGTGTGATGCCGTAAATGTGCTTAAATCTGAACGAATCCAGGGTGAATGGGAACTCGAAAACATTTTCTATATAATTAAATGCAAATCACCAATCTCTCTTGCAAATATGCACCCATGACACACAAGCAGAGCTTCTGTCATCTGTAAGAATAAATTTAAGTCGGCATAGTTGACGCTCGTCAGTGCGGACGCGTCTTCTAAAAGTCAAACTATAAGACTGATAGAGTTAATGCGCACGGCAGACCTATCTTCTACGCCCTATGTTCACGCCAGACTGATGGTTCCAACAAGTTCATAAATACCAAGATGCTAATCTGTCTTAAGTACACTTGCGACTCCCGAAGCGTCTTTTGAAAGACTGGACAATTTTATCTTCACTGGAGCCTGTCGTCTTTAAATTGCTTTCGGTCCAAATATTCCAAACACAGATTCCGCCACCCATAAAAACTTCTCTAACCTCCACCCTCAGGTACCGCGCCACCGAAGAGTGCGGCGCCAGCTACTGCGCCTTCTTCGGCCAACGGACCACTCACTTCCACTGCAGACGGTCCGGTTGCAGGTACACGTTCAAAAACAAATCAGATATGGGTGAGTCTTCGCGTCGCCGCGTCCCCCGTACAATCCCTTACACGCGCAATTATCATCTGCAGAGAAACACAAAACGTACCACATCAAAGACGAGCAACTATCCCGTGACGGTTTCAAAAAGTTCATGAAAAACGAAACCTGCCCGTTCGATAACTGCCGCTTCTCCAAGGTGTGCAACCACATTCACTGCATCAGACCCCAGTGCTCGTACGTGTTGCACAGTTCGGGACAGTTGTTCTCGCATAAACGGAAACACGAACGCAAAGATAGCGAGCTGGCGTACCGCAAGTACAAGCTCGCTCAGAGCATGATGAGGACTTTGTCCGACGGCAGCCTCGCCACCCAGCTGCCTCCCTACAGAGATTACGAAGCTCAAATCGACCTGGCCAACTTTTACAACAGCCAGCAGCAGGGCGGAGGGGGGATATCGAACGCTTCAAACACCGAGAGTCTCAGCGACCGCAACTCCCCTCTCAGCTACAACGAAGAGTCGGAAGCGATGGACCTCAGCGCAAGCGAAACGTCCAACTTCGCCACCGCTCAAGAGGAAATCGAGGACACGTGGAAAAAATTCTGTCACGTCGTGCGCGAAGGCAGATGCAAGGAATCTTGCGAGTACAGCTACCAGGATCATTTTCATTGCGCGGCCCGCAATTGCAGGGTAGCGTTCGCCACGCGGGACGGCGCCAGGGAGCACTCCCGCAACCACGAGCAGCAGGAAACGATCACCGATAATTTTTTCCACACGGTGGACGAGACGGACCCCTGCGACGAGAGCTGCGCTTACCAGAACAAGGAGAAACACTATCACTGCAACCTGGACAACTGCCGCGAGGTGATCCCGGCGTCGGACAAACCGTTCAGGCGTCTCGAGCATTACAAGATGCATCAGTACAGTCAGAAATTGAGCCTGACCAAAGACCCGTTGACGTCCACGCATTTGGCAACTTCCATCGACGGGATGTTTTGCAGGAAACGGGGCAGACCGCCAAAGAATCGCGTCATCGAGGTGTGGAACGACTATAATCCCGCGATGGGGTCGCAGAGCCTGATGGACAGCCCGCAGGCGATCTTCACGAGCTTCAAACTGCCCAAACCTTCGACGACGCCTTCGGGACCGGCGGAGGACGATGACGACGAGGAAGAAGAGGAAGTTGGTTCGAAGCAGCAGGGTTTCGACTGCTACGGGGAGAACACCAAGTGTCCGGACAACTTGTGCCGGTACTTGGGGACGAGCCATTATCATTGCAATCGGTGCAGGTGCCTTTTCGTTACCGACAAGGAAGAGTACCTCGCCCTCCACGCCAAAGATTTCCACGAGAATGTCGATATCCTCGACGGCTTCGAGTTTTACGACCGAAACGTCGATTGCCGTCTCCCGGGGTGCGCGTCCAACAAGATAAACCGGCACTTTCACTGCACGAGGTGCCGTTACAGCTTCGTGCAGTACTCGCAGATGGCGTCGCACAACCAGAAACATATAGACGACGCGGCAGCGGCACCACTCGGTTATCAGGCTATTATCAGGGTGAAGAGCGAGGACGTGCTGGTCGACAAGGACGAGGGAAACAGGCAGGCGGACCCGGCGGCCAAGGTTTCCGGTAAGTATTGGGAGTTAGAGCCGAGGGTGAGGGTTTTAGCGTGAGGCGCGCTTATATTCAGGGTGTTGTGGACGTGAACACGGATATTTGAATGGTGGTCGGTCATAGCAGAATAGGTAGGCAGCAAAATACGACGTCATTCTGCAACAGATTGTGTATACACTTGTATATGCAGGGTATATTGTATAACCACATCCGAGGTTTAACCTTTATTTATATATATATATATATATATATATATATATATATATATATATATATATATATATATATATATATATATATATATATATATATATATATATATATATATATATATATATATATATATATATATATATATATATATATATATATATATATATATATATATATATATATATATATATATATATATATATATATATATATATATATATATTTTTTTTTTTTTTTTTTTTTTTTCACGTATTTATTCACAGATGGAAAATGAGATGACACTATATTCCGGGATATCGGTTCGCTTGTTGAACTCCGACTGGAATCCTGCAGACGTTTCGCCAAAATCTCACTTCGAACAGATATATATATATATATATATATATATATATATATATATATATATATATATATATATATATATATATATATATATATATATATATATATATATATATATATATATATATATATATATATATATATATATATATATATATATATAATATATACAGTGGGGTTCCTACAGCTTCTGCCGCATTTCACATTTCTTCCGCCATTTTTTTATCTTTATTCCTCCACTCATCTTCTTTAATTGCTCTGTCCTTCATTATATTTCTTATACCATCGTTCCATGAGGTCATAGGTCTTCCTTTTTTCCTTCTGTTTTTGGGGGTATATTTTAGTGCTCTTTTTGGCCATCTCTCATCGTTCATTCTCTGTACGTGCCATACCATATAAGTTGTCTAGTTTCTATGCGGTCAGTGCTGGTATGTATTCTCACTGTTCTTCTTCGTATTTCTTCGTTCCTGACGTGTTCTACTCTCGACACTTGGCATGCTCTTCTCGAGAAATCCATTTCTACTGTGTCGATAACTTTCTTGTCGTTCTTCGTCATTTGCCAGTATTCTGCGCCGTACGTTAAGATGGGTTCCACAACTGCTTCGTATATTCTAATTTTCGTACCTATTTTAATACCGTTGGACCACAACAAGGAATTTATCGCTTGAGTTGCTCTTCTTCCCTGCTGAGCTCTATTTTGAATGTCTGTTTTTGAATCACCTTCGTCCGTCTTACGCTTCCCAAGTAGTTATAATTTGTAGCCCTTTTTATTTTACTAATATATAGTTCAGGATCTTCATCTTCGTGTTTTCCCCCTACTTTCATATATCCCCCAGTCCAGTCCCCAATTCTCATTGTTGAGTCCGGTTGTCATTAATACTTCAAACATTTTCTTTAAGGGTACCGTGTCATATGCTTTTTCAAGACTTTTTCAAAAACTAAATGGGTAGTTAAGTTGTGGGCTCTACGTTTTTCCATTACTTGTCGCAAGACAAATATATTATCTATACAGGATCTTCCCGTTCGAAAACCGCTTTATTATTCTATTTCTATAATATAATATTTATATTTATAAATTCGTAATCCTAAAAAATCTAGAATTCGCCGCTACCAGTGCTTCGATTTTTTTAAATTGTGAATAAGCTATACGAAATTCCGTTTACAGGCTAACTTAAGCCGTTTGGGATAGCACATCAGTGAATGAGGTTGCCGAAACCTTTAAAACGCCCTGTATATAGCGCGCCGGCGCTTCCTTGAGCGTCCCGTCTTGTGTGTCGCCGTGTATATATATATATATATATATATATATATATATATATATATATATATATATATATATATATATATATATATACATAATATATAGGACAATTGTCATTTGTATTTTTAGTGGTGAGGGCTTCTGGGACATTTTACCCTATATCGACGATACCGACCGAACAGACGTGTTCTAGGCGTACGCCCGATCAAAAAATTCATGTCATTACGACAGGTACGGAACAGTACTAACCACGCTACCGCCCCCCAAAAAATAACCTCGGAGAAAGCTTTTTCGCCAATTTAAAAAAATAATAAGCCCCGTCCCGCAAAATCAACCCAAGCACGGGTCCGAATGTTTAACCAACTCACCCCTCCACCCCATTTTTTAGCAGATATCCCTCGCTAACTCGGACACGCTGTATATGTATATTTGGGCCGCCCAAAAGTTCCGCAATAAAATTAAGCAACCTTTGAATTTTTGCTAGCTAACAGCTAATTTAGCTCACAATCTAACGCGATTCATTTCTTTTGCCATTCTCATTACCTCAAATTAAAAAAAAAACAACGAATGATAGATAACGACTAAAGTCAATAAAACGTAATTTGTTATGTTAAAATGGGGAGTACATCTTATTCCGGACGTTTGGGAAGCGTTGTACATTTTCTTAGCACATTTTAACAACGCATGGTGCAATCTCTTCGTTTTCCGCAGCGAAAACCCCTCCAATAGATCAACCACAACATTCGCAACTTACAGATCAGCCCTCAACCTCAATCCCAGACCAGTCTGCGGCAGCTTCGACTACCTTATACGGGCCGGAGCTGAGCTGCAGGCGCCCCTTCTGCAAGCTGAAACGGAAACCGCACTACCACTGCAACGCGTGCAACCAGGCGTTTTCTGAACTTGACAAACTGCTGCCACACGTGGCGAGACACAGTTCGGGGGCCCTGCACCCAGTGCCCGGCGTCGAAGACAACAACAACGCGGGCGAAGAACCTCCCGAACCGCCCGAACCTGGCCAACAGCAAAAAATCAGTGTAGCGCCGTTGCACAACCTGCAAAATCCACTGCAGACCGACAAATCGCCCAAGGAGCAGCAGCAGGAGACTTATTTCACGCCCACTTTTGACGCGTACAACCATTTCGGCAATTTCCCGTCGAATTTCGCGACGCAGATTGCACTCATGCAGCAACAGAACGCGTTCCTGCCTCAAGGCCTTTATCCGCAGAGTATACCGTCGCAGATTATGTTCCAACACGCGCAACTTATGCAGAGCCCTTTGCTGACTCACCAGAATCACGGCTTTCAGGTAATTGTAGTCTGTCTCTTCTTCATACCAAAAATCACAGTATACTGTGGTACTTACTGCTTGAACGATATTTGTATTGAACCGGTAATAAAAATTGGTTGGGGTTCGCGCTCTTCTTCTTTTCGATATTTTGAGTACCCTATCCCACGATTCTTCCTTTCACCGTAAAAAATGTTCTTCAGTCAGAAAATTTGACATCGCCTTTGGCGGCGATGGCGGCAAACTTGAACAAACGATCGCTCAGCCCGCACGAGATGAGCCCGGAGGCGAAAAAAGCGCGAATTCAGAATTCCATGAGGATCCTGAAAGACGAGCCCGTGCCAGCCGGATACCTGAGGTTTAGGTTCAACGAGGTACGCACAGGCATAGTTCGTGTGCGAATATTGTGTAAACCGTGAGTTTTTAGGATTGCAAGTATCAGCATTGTGGCTACCGAGAGCATCAGACGCATTTTCACTGTCAAAGGCCCGATTGCGGGTACAGTTTTTGCGACAAGACGCGTTTCGTGCAACATACAGCACGCCACGAACGCCTGGATACACTCATGGGTGGTGATTTTCAACAATATAGGGCCAACGTCGCCTGTGGGAGGCAAGACTGCGCCTATACCGCGAATTTAGGTATGTATCGTTACAATTTAATCATAAATCAAATCTACTTCTATTCAGCATGCGTTTTGCAAATTGACGGAGCGGTTCGCTAATTTGATGGAAACGTCTATTTGTAGATTTAGAACCCACATGAACTCTGAATAATTTTACACACACTCTAAGTATAAATCGTTAACATCGACTGTGACGTCACAATGCACTGTTGTCGTACAAGAAGTAATAAAACGTATAACCTATTACTTATATAAAATAACATTTTTCAAAGAAACTTTCACAGGCAGGTAATACTTTTTATAAAACTTCTGGGCTCCTCCTTTTAGTTCGAGTCAACAAAAGCCGACGCAGGAGGAATCCCGAAGTTTTATAAAAAGTATAAAATACCATACCATTTCCTCAAAACTCCATCTTACGAAAATTACAATTTTCTTTTTAAATAATAACATATTATTGGAATAAAGTGGTAATACTACCTAATTCCCACTTCAATTATCGCCTTTTTAAATTTTTCTTTTACAAAAAAGCACCTGGGAGTCCAAAAATTTAAATAAAACATAATTTTTCTTATAAAACACTTCTCTGAAAATCGCGACTGATCTCACAGGCGACAAACGTAATTTCTGCGGTTTCGGTTCCACGCCAATTTGATCTTGGTTAAGGAAATTCTCTTTCAGGTTCCACACAAAACAAAGCGTCTCACTTTCACTGTTTAAAGTGCGAGTTCGTATGCACCGACACGAACAAGGTGGTCGCACACAGGCGACAACACCAGAAACTAGACAGCATTCAAGCGGCGGGGTTTGAAAAGTTCACGCCGAGTCAGATGTGTCGCGTGCAAAACTGCCAACACGGCGGTAAACAGACGCACTACCACTGCCTGTCGTGTCAATACGCGGTTCTGGGCCTCGCGCAGATGTCCGCGCACAAGTACAGGCACATGGACGGCTGAAACGTCACGCTCAAATTCGTAATTCTAGACACTGTACATATATTTAAAGGGCAAGAGACACGATAGTGTACAAACTTCGACGGCGGAGAAGGTTTGACATATCATCCCGCTGCATGTAAATGTCTTGTAAATAGTAACTGCAAAGCACCGGTTTTTTAATGCAAAATGATTACCTCACAAGTCACAAGTGGCCGTTTTGACAGTTGATGTGTCGCGCGCGTCGTCACGGAACGATGAATTCGCGAACCGGACCACCGGGCTGACTGCGAGCGAACGGTCACGGACCATAGCCGCGCGTTAACTGTCGTTGTGATACGAAATCGAAAAAATCAAGAGGGACAGTTTCTTTGGTATAGCTTTTGGCGTAGACGAGTAGCCTATTTGATTTCGGGTAGAGTTCGATAGAGAAATAGCGAGGCCTTTTTTCTACAAGTAGATCCGTGCCTTAGGACAAAAAAGACATATAAATCCGTGCCTTTTTTTCGAGTACCCTTTGATTTCCTTCCCTTTAGAGGCGTTATAGGGACAAGCGGCCACAAACGGTCGGAACGCGGCGAGACTAAGCAATTCGCGTTCCATCATCGCCGTTTTTGGTCGAAACCAATTGTAGCATATATCATTCCACTACAATGTTGTACCGCATGTGCCATATAATACGAAACGAATATATTGAAATTATTAGAATTTTTAAAGCAGTAGCGTTTGCATAGATTTTACAACATATACAAATCGCATATACATATATTTATCGAAGAAACGTGTCATATCTTAACCTATAAATAATACTGTCATTATTTATTTCCCCCTCCCCCGTTTGTCGCGGCTTCTTTTTCGACATTTATACGTTTTCTTGCAAGTGTGAATCGTTCGCCATACAATTACAAGGTAGGAGGTCGTGGGAGACAGGCGCTTGTCTTCTTCTATTGTTTTATAGTTCGTAGCTAGTCTTTTGTTTGTCTTTTTTTGTTTTGTTTATACATTATGTGCCAGGCAGTCTGATTTTTAAGAGCTAACAAAGTTGGCGGTCTTTATTATAGTAAGTTTTTGGAACAAACCTGTGCTTTATTTTTGGTACCTTCAAACAAAACAATAAACTGAACTTTCGTATGAATAATCATGTAGGTATGATTTTAAGCATGAATAATTACAGAAACGTTTTTCAGTGTATCTATTATACTTAAGTTTATTTAATAATATTAATGAGTTTAGAATTCGTATGGATGGATCATTTCTATGTAAGATTGTATTTAGGTTATTTTACTGTGATTATGTTTTTTTTAACTATCAGTATTTAATAAAAAATACTATTTATAATGACAAAAATTCGTTTCATTTTCCTTACCGTATGAAGTAACGCAGACTACTCGCGTAATAATCTTTATATAGAGTGCCCACTAATTGATTCGAATTTCGCAGTACCATAAGTTTTCTTTGCCCCTACCAAAAGTATAATATTTAATACCGGTCATTGCACCTCAATCGGGAACACTTTCCGTAGTTATTTCGTTGTATCTGGTGAATGTTTCTATGAGTACCATCAAAAGTGAGCATTTATGTTTCATAGTTGACTTGCCACACTATAGTGAAAATTAATAATAATTTAGTTGTTTTTTTTTTGGTATTAGTCCATAGTTCGAGTTGATTGTAGTATGTGTCGGCTCGTGACCGAAATTAAAATTTCCTCGACTGATACACGGCGAGTGTTCTTGGTTAATTTTCCTAACGTTAAAAAGTTAAGAAGAAAGTTATTACGTGACAGAATGCAAAAACGATATTGCTTAGTAGTCTGTGATTCCGCGGTCTACTCACCTGATCGGACGGGTGCTTCCCCGTCGCCAAAACTTACGAGAATTGCTGCTTTGTTAAAGTATTGTGAGTCCGTTACTCACGTTGCCATGTTCGTATTCGATCGTATTGTGAAACTGATCAACTGGAACGGGGCGATATTGTACACGTCCGATATATCGGACGAAGAGTCCGATTCTGAATACTTGGCGGACCTCAACGAAAGTCCTAAATCAGACGCTGACAAATCGATGAACGCGACAGACGCCGCTGTCCGGACGACAACTATGCCGAGTCCCCAACACTTGTTTGATGATTTAGCACGGTTAACGCGTATCGAAGCCTCGCTCCGTCCCCACGAAACCGTATCGTTGGTTTTTCTGCTTTACGAGGGTGACATGAGGCAACTCGCATTACAAGAACTTCAAATCATGGTGTTGTCAGGCGGATCGCGCGATTTGCTGTACAACTGGGCGAGGCATCGTGATTCTGCGGGTGACGGCAAGTGGCAATTGAAAATCGTTGAGGCGTTGTGCATTGTTCAAAATTACAAGGTCTTGCGCGAACTTGGCTACGCGAAACAAGACGCGAAGGCCCGATTCTGTCCCGATGTCGAAAGCGTTAGTGAAGTTATAAGCAAAGACCGCAAGATGCTGTACAGGCTGGCGGAAAAGTTAACTAATCGTCAAACGGAAGAATTTTTATGTCGAATGAAGAAAGTGTTCCACGAAATTGGCTGGAGTTTTACTCAAATGCCATCAGGTTTTTTAGAATTATATTTTCTTGACTGGGAAAGTCGAGTGAAGGACTTTTACGGTAGTATTAGGAAAGTTTTGAAGGCGATGGACCTCGAAAGAGTAGCAGATTGCGTACCGAGGGTTAGAAGTATTAGGGCGGTATCCACGTTTATGGACAACAGTGCAAGAGGGCAAGGGGGTCATCTATCCACCGAACCGTCATCTTTATTGTCGCATACACCCCCCGTTAGGGAAGATGATTGCTACAGGATAAATCCAGACAATCCGGGCGTCGTTCTCATAATAAACCAAGAGGATTTCTACACGGAACCAGACCCACAATACGCGCACTTGTTGTACCCGGAAAATGTCCGGTATAAACTCGACACGAGGTTAGGAACGGAGAAGGACAAGGATAGGCTTCAGAGAGTATTTGAGCGGTTCAGGTTTGATGTGCAGGTCGAAACAAACCTGCCCCATTACGAAATAGCCAAAGTGATCGCGGATACAGTGGAACGCGTGAGAAACGAGTCAAGTTTGTTTGTGTGTGTGTTGTCGCACGGTGGTGAAGGAGTGGTTTATGGTTCAAACAGTTGCGCAGTCAAAGTGAAACAAATCGAAAGTCTTATGGTTAAAAAAAACAAAACCCACTTGCGTGGAAAACCCAAAGTTCTCATCCTGCAATCGTGCCAGGGCACTCAGTGCCAGAAGATTGATGAAGAGGACGAAGAGGAAGATGGGGGGCACGCGCAGGACGGTCCAAACGTGCCCTTGACTGCGGATATGTTGACGTTTTGGGCCACTGTGCCCGGTTACGCGGCCATTCGGAACGTCAACAAGGGCTCCTGGCTGGTACAGACACTGTGCGATGAGATGGAGGTTAACTGGGACAAGTATCATTTGCAGGACATTTGCACACGGGTTGTCGACAAAGTGACGCAGAGAAAGTGGAAGGAGTCGAAGGATTGCAGAGTGCAAACTAATATTATGACGCCCCTACTCGTGTCCACCTTCAGGAAGAAATTCTGTATGCCGTCACGCGGGATTTGATTGACCTACTGTGAAGACTTTACCCAGTAGAAATTTAATGACTGACCTATTGTTTTGGTTCATCCATTTAATAAATTATTAAGTTCCAGCGCGTATTTTTTTCATGATGGGGTTTTGCTCTGCAACTGCAACCTCAGTAATGTATAAGGAATAAGTGGTGAGTCTATTGGCAACGCTTCATGGTCTGTGCCAATTGTGATTAGGGATATTCCGATACTAGTAAATACGATTAGGTACTCGATACTTTTGATTCGATACCAAGTATTTATAGCATCGAATCAATCTTGGAATACTTACTCGGTATCGAAACAAAAGTACTTGGTATCAAATCGAATCAGCCTCACCATTATAAAAAAAAAAAAAACGATCGCATCAGACAAACATAATCTCTATCTGATCTGTGGTGACGCGTTGTCTTGCGCTAACCAAGCCGAACTCGTCCGACTTCACTCGACCGAGCCCGAGCCAAACGCGAGAAAGACGTCCGCCCTTCATTTTTTTTTCATTGTCAAACATACAAGAGATTGCTTACGAATAACTTTATTTATTGTAATCATCGGCTTATTATTCCAATGTTATCGTGGTGCTTTTCGTTTTATAGTACGTGCTTAACGGGACGCAAACGTTATAAGTTTTTTTTTCCTTCTTAATTTTGTTTTAATTTTTGTCTTTCAACGTTCGTTGTTAGTTTCCTTTCCTTAACATGCTGGTTGCAAAAAAACTATTTTTCGCTAATTACAAATTAAAATTTTGCTAATTAACAGTGAAATTTTCAGTATATTGTGTTGGATAAAATATCATGTTGTCCTGATGTTTACTTATATTTAAAATCAGTTACAATTGTTCATTATACATTGGATCTTTTCTCTACAATATTCAAAACTTTCAATTTTTTTGACTGCAAGTGAAGGTTTCCTATAAATACGTTTAAAAAAAAAATTAAGCAATATTAAGGTCATTCTAAACTTGGAACTTTACAATAGAGATAAGGAAAGAGTAACAGTCTGTATTCTACATTAAACAAAGATCAAAGGAGTTTCGTTTGTTTATTCAGAGTGTTTTTTGCAATCAATATTTTGAGGTACCTCCCCAGTGAAACACTCACTTTTTCGTCATATTTATTTTTAAACCTCAGAAATAAAAAAACATCTAGACAGATTCTTGCACCGGAGGTTCGTAACCTTCCGGTCTGTCCACCTTTGAACCTGCTTCACCCCCTCCTTCTCCGGCGCTACCCTTAGCGTCCCCGTGGAGTTCTAAAAGTTTCGACAGTTCGTAACGCGGCTTTTTCAGCACCTTTACTTTACGAATGTACACGTCGTGAAGGGGGTAAATACCCTGACAAGCCTTCTCAATGTCCTTTGCTATGCTGTCGGGAAGCAATTTATTCACAACCTCTTTGAGGTCGCTACCCTGAATGTTTCTGGTGATTATATCCACCATCTTTTTACGGATCGCCCTGATCTGCAAAACAGCAACAAACCTGCTCAAAAACACAATACATGACCAGTACCGATGGAATTGAAACTGTTCAAGCATTCAGAAGTGAAAATTTTAGGGAACAAGAAGTTATCTTCATGTATGTGTCGAAGCGAGCTGAGTGAGTCATCATTTTTCATTAAAAAAAAAAACACTTAAAAAAGCAGCAATAAGAACTAACCTGGGTATGCTGGGCATAACATGTTTTCCTCTGGGACAACTGGTCTTTTTGGGTGAAACCAATGCAGAACACCCTCAATAAATACCCGTCAGAGGTTTTGACGTCTGCCCAAGCTTCAATCAGCGACTGCCACTTCTTAACCATTGACCTAAGTTTGTCAGTAGTCAAGTCCATCCCATGGAAGTTGGTCAAAACATATCTACCTGGAATGGCCCCAAATCGCTAATTCCAAAAACAAATTACGACCGCTACTCGAATACCTTGAACGTCTTCCGCGATAAGTCGGAATTTTCTGTACGAACGTTCGGCATCGTTGTCGTTCTGTAAATCGGCCAAGCTCACTTCAAAGACACGACCTTTAAGACCCTCCGACGCGATTTTGGTACCCTGCGTGCGGTTTACGAGAGTTTTGCCCACTTGTCGCATGGCAAACATCGACGGGGCTTTCACATCGTACCAATCTTTCCTCGTAAATGGGTCTACGCTGCAAGGCAAAATTAAGTTGTTAAACAAAAAAAAAACGCCAGTTGCTCGCGGTTAATGACTCGAAAAGTTTCAGTAATTATGCAATAATAGGGAACAAGAAGTTATCTTCATGTATGTTTCAAAGCGAGCTGAGTGGTTCATCATCGTAAACATTTGGCAGCCACGACGAAAATAATCCGGTAAAGTCTCGGCAATCCCAACATTTTACATGGATTTATCAATTGACAATCGCGTTTCGTACACTACGTAATCTCGTGGTGACGGTATTTTCACTTACATCTTCTTTTTAACACCTTTTTTGCCGCCTTTCGACAGGCCTTTATTCTTCCCGACAGCCATGTTCACGAATTTAACGGGAAAAAGAAACTTATTCGATTTGACAAGTATGACATTTCGATGTTTTCATGGATAAAGAGTTGGTCGCAAACATATTACGTACACGAATACGCAACACGTGCGCACGCGAAAACAGAATTTCCATTGTACCGTTTGTGGTCTGTGAACTAACCAAAAATGTAGGCATATTGTTTTTATCCATTTTTTTCGTTCATGGAACGACCCATAAAACCCGATCCATCAGATTGCTGCCAATCGGATTGTAATCCGTGCATTTTGGACGTCTACGAACATCAACTTAAAAAGTACGAGAAGGCTTTAAAATCGACACGCGATAGCAGTGTCAATTGCCTTTCTCAGACTTCATATTCGATTTTTCGGTTAACGAGCGTAGAAAAGCATACCAAAGACACATTTTTTTATACTTTTGCGTTTGTAAAACCTGAGAAGACGGAAACACTAATCCACAAAGAAGCACCGTGTGTTCTTTACCACCCGAGCCAATACTTTATGCTTAAAGCTACTGTCGAGGGCGAATCACTGTCCAGAGCATATACTCCAATAAATGTGGGGGATCAAAAGAACCAGGAATTTACAGTCTTAATAAAACTGTACGAAAATGGCAAAATGTCAAAATACTTGAAGGATTTAGATGTTGGGAAAAATACACTTTGGAGGGGCCCCTATGGGGACTACGTAATAAGTTACCACGAGAAGTATATGCTGTTTATAGCCCAAGGTACTGGCATTGCTCCCATTTACACCATCATATGCGATCTGTTACAAAATGAAGAGTGTTTCACATTTTTAAAGTTATTTTTTTGTTGCGACCACTATAACGTCTTATTACGTGACGAACTGTATGCACTGAGTCATTTTTGGAATTTCACTTACCAGTTGTTTGTAAATAACGTGAGTTTGGAGGTAAAATATAACGAAACTGTATATTCCAGAAAATTAGAATCAAAAGATTTAGAGACATATTTTGATGGCAACGGTAAAAACGTGAAAGTTTTGATATGTGGCAGTGTGAATTTCAGTGAACACATCAAGACTTACCTTAGGCAATGCGGTGTTGAGCAGGAAAACATTTTTACTTTTTAAAATAAATTATGCTATAATAGTAATAGCCTTTTACTTTTTCAAAATACCGAACATATTTTAAGGTAACCTTAAAAACTAAAATTATCATTAAACTCCCGGGAAAATCGTAAAAAATAAAAAATCATTTAAGATCAGAAATTGTAGTCAGTGTGACCGGCAGCCTGCCGTAACAGTATATAAATTTTTTCCTTTATCCAGTCCTTGTTATACGGCGCGTACGTGTTTGTCGATTTCTGGTACACCAAGCAGCTCAAGTCTGCAAGCTGACAAACCCCAATTAGAATCATTTCACCTGTAAAAAACTCAGAAATGACTAACCTGATCCACAAAATCAAACAACTGAGAAATATCGTAAGTTATGGTAGGTGTATTCGGATTGCGTCTCTTAAGGTGCTCCTCGTAAATTCTACACACCCCTTCCATACACTCGTTTACGGATTCATAGTCTGAGTAGGTTCTAGTTTCAGGGTTCGCACCCGGCTGGACTAGAAGTATCGTGTGCGCCTAAAATTTTAACGGTAATTAACATTTTTTTACCAGCCTGTACCGATTGTAAATTGACAACGCAGGTATTTACTACCCCCAAGATTGAAATCTAGGTATAAAAGCCGAATTTCAGCGTTCCTTTAGCTTCAAAGAGCGACCGATTTTTGTTGGCAATAACATGCCCCGCAACACGATGACTTACCATTGCATCAAAATCGCGTTTTTGTAAAATAAACCAGTTCTCGTTTAAAAACTGAATAGAAGCTTTGAAAAGTCCTTTTACCCGTTTGGTCAAACGCCTGAAATGGCTTTCAATTTCGAAGCGCGGATCGCGGATAGGTGAGTCTGTTGGTAGTTCTTAAATAATCAAACTGGAAGCCTGCTCGACTTTACCAACGTTCGCAAAAAGTAAAGAAGAGCGAGGTACTTGGACTTAGTGTTGTGTCAATCGTTCATTTTACGAGGACCGAATCATTTCAATCAATACTTTTTGATGCAAACATAAGCGGCACTGAATCCGAACAGTCCGAACGACTGATTCAGATCCAGTTGAATTTGAATTATTATCGTGTCTATATGTTGTTTTCTGTTCTAGTTCGTATAATATTTAGCTGTGCTCTGCTTTTTATGGAATCATGATTTTATCAAAATAAGGGCTACGCATTGGGTTGTACCGGTAATACATTAATTTGTTTAAATTAAATACCTGTTTGGAAATAGACGATTCATTCAATATTCAATTCAACGCATAAGCAAATCTACCAATCGAAGTCGCAACTCAATACTATAGAATAATTATAACAATACTTCCATTCCTTTTCCGTGGCCTGTCTCAGTCACGCATTTAAATCTTAAACCATTCAAATCAATCGTATTCCGCAAGGCGAATTCGATTTGTGTGGTACGGTCGAGAGCGACAGGGTGATCGAATCGTTACCAACAAACGGGATTCGGTCGTTCGATCCTATCCAGACAAAAACGGCGGGGTCGGCACACTTACACTCGTATTCATAGTCGAGCGCCAGCCGCCCGCTGGTTGCAGATTTCCTGAAAATGTTCATTCTTATTTCATAGTCGAGCGCCCTCCGAATGACGCCTGCGCAGAACGGTGTTTTGATGTTCTAAGCTCTCGCCGGCGGGCGATTGGATAAGTTTATTTTTTTCGTTTCATAGTCGAATTTCGAGGAAAGAACACATGCGCTGTTTAAGCTGAACCGATTGTCTTTCGCCGGGCGACTGGAGCATGTCCCGACATTCTCAGGGCGACTCGCCAGTTGAATTTAAGAGCATAGACCTGCTATAACTATTATGGAAAACCTTTATAATATTGTCCGACTAAATGCAGAAATCGACGAAAATGATGACATTAATTTAAGAATGCCTAAAAGATATATTAGAGATATGCAAAACCCAGTTCAATTTTACAATGATTTCGAATTTAAACGTCGATACAGATTCAGTAAAAATGTAGTTATGGAACATTTAATTAAATTAGTGGAACCAGAACTATTAAAAGTTAACCAGCGTGGTTTACCAGTTTCGCCTTTAATAGCAGTGTTATGCACATTACGATTTTATGCATCTGGAAGTTTTCAGGTAAAGTATTTACTAATATCTATTTTCACTTTTTCTTTCTGTTTTTATTTCTGTACAGTAAATATATTTAAATAAATGTATTTTTTTAATTGTATTAATATTTAATTTTTGCAGCTTACTTGTGGGGATCTTGGAGGAATCTCACAGTCAACTGTGAGTAGAATAGTAAAACAAATTTCAACAATATTTGCAGCTCAAAGTCGTAATTCTATTAAGATGCCCACAACACATGCAGAAGAACAACATATATATGAACAATTTTACCAGATTGCGCACTTTCCTGAGGTAGTTGGCTGTATAGACTGTACGCACATACCAATCAAGAATCCTGGTGGTTTGGTTGCAGAATTATACCGAAATAGAAAACGTACATTCAGTATAAACGTTCAAGTTGTTGCTGGACCATCTATGAAAATTATGGACATTGTTGCAAGGTGGCCTGGAAGAGAACATGACAGCATGATTTTTAATAATAGTTCATTAAAAGCCAGATTTGAAGCAGGGCATTTGCATGGATATTTGTTAGGTGACGTTTCCCTTGTTTGGCGAAAGGGCTAGGAACTAAATTAGAAACTACTTGCGTGATAGTAGTGGCTTGTGCGGTTTTATATAATATAGGAATTGATTTTGGAGAGAACCTAGATGAAGTTTTGGTGGAAGAAAGAGATCCAAATATACCAGAAAACTTACAAGTAAGGGGAAATGCTCAAGGTTATGGAGTTCGTCGTGCATTGATTGCGCGTCACTTTACAGAATGAAATAGTTTTATTATATTATGCTATTATACATATATAACTATATTGAAACCTATTAACAAACCAAATCTAACTTTATTACTAAAATATATGGCATATTAACAATTAGGCATTACTTAATATAATTTAGAATAATTTTTTAATTAATAAATTGATAATAAATTAATCGTTTTTTAATAAAAGTTGACGTAATTCCTCCCTTTTTATTGATAACTCCACTTCCGCTATTTGCCTTCTAATTTTCGCCTCTTCTCTTTTTTCAATAGCTTCTTGTTTGTTTATTTCGTGGATGTCTATTAAATGCTGTCTTTCTAATTTGGCATTAACAATCCTCTCCTTAAAAAGAGCATTCAAGTCCCCACTCGATTTAGCAAAAACAACTTTATCTTTTTGCTTTGTAATATTTTGTAATATTTTTTTCTCATCCGGATATAGCCTTTTACGAGAAATAGAATCGCTGCTTAAAGGTGTTGGAACTTCTATTTCACGTGAAGCTAGGCTAACAGATTTTATCTGGATGGTGGAGGATGTGGATGGCGCATTATTATCTTCTGGTAATGATGACTGGTCTTTTGTTATTGTATGTGAAGGTTCGGATATATCTAAAAATATATGTAGTCTAAATTCGATTTTTTAAAATAATTTTGAATAAAAATAGTTGCACATAATGAATTTAGTTTTACCTAGAATTGTATAATCTTTTTCTGCTGATTCAAATTTGCCATCTGAATCAAAAGGATTTTCCACATGTTCCGTTAAATGCGGAACAACTTCATCAACACCAGGAATTAAAATTTTATCAGGCATGGATTCACCACCTCCTGTAAGCATTCTCGAACGTCGTTCCTCAGCTAATTCTTCTTTGCGTTTTCTTTTAATTTTATCCCAACAACGTTTTAATTGAACACTAGTGCGCTAAAATTACATTTGCATTTATGTACAATTTATACGGTTATTCAAAGTATGCTTCTGAGATTTGTGAGATAATACCCAAGTTTTAAATACTATTTCCATATTTAAAATTATTTGAGGTGGTACAGTGATATTTACCTTTTCTGTAGTTCGACTTGCGTTAAAGTCGTCTGTAACGCTGGCCCATGCCGCATTCTTTTTCTTAATTGTTGATGCATCTGTTCGCTTATCTTCAATGATATGGTATTTTTTTATAATTTGGACCAATACTTCTTTATCTTCTCGAGTATAAGGAACTGCCATAATTGCATAAAAATTAAAACAAAACTGAAAACTTTTAAAATGACTGGTTCGTCCTAGAACGATTATCGTCGACTAACTGATTTTATTTAGAAATTTTTCGATGCATTAGGTATTATGACCATAACGAAAAGAGGAACATCAAGACCCATATATTTCAACACAACCATAAAAAATGTAAACAAAATTGAATCGCTGAATATGCGCCATCCTCTTCGCCCGCCAGCGATGCGCTGGCGACTGTCTATGAAAAGACCAAAATTTTCTTTCTTCATGCAGGCGCTCGCCGGAAACATTACCAGCGAGCGGTTGTTTTCGGCGATTCGCTGGCGTTCGACTATGAATACGAGTATTAAACACTTCCCCTTCGGCCTTGGACCACAAGGTGGCCAGTATTCCCGACCCACAGAATATTCAATTCAATTATGCGTTTTATAGAAAACTGTTGCACCCACAGAATATTCAATTCAATGATGCGTTTCACAGATAGCTGTTGGGCACGACTACCAGGATCATTCGCCCAAACCAGAGAATTTCAATTCAATTCAATGATGCGTTTCACAAAAAACTGTTGGGCAGGCTACGAGGATCATTCGCCCATTGCCGACTTCCGTCGATTTTCGGATCTTCTATAGCGAACGAGATTGATTTTTGAAGTTCCAAATGTCGAGGATTGCCGGATCTTCTCCAGCGAAGGAGACTAAACTTTAAAGT
This sequence comes from Cylas formicarius, assembly GCF_029955315.1. NCBI lineage: Eukaryota > Metazoa > Arthropoda > Insecta > Coleoptera > Brentidae > Cylas > Cylas formicarius. The sequence goes on along the minus strand of NW_026844361.1, from coordinate 23,383,311 downwards.
CCTAAATGTTTTAGTTTTTCAGATCTTCTCTACCCACAGAATATAGACATTTTTTTGTGCATACAAGATGTTTGCTGCCGGCATAGATAACAGGACGCCCTGAAGCTGTTTTTTCTTATGTTTTATTTAAAATATCCGTGATGATTAAATACTTAATACAATTTTGTTCCGAAAAATCCGATAACAACAAACAATAATTTCCTCCCCGTTTTCTTCTACTTGGTTTCTTCTTCCCGTATCCCGGACAGTGCCGACGGCTTCCGTCGACTCCTCACCGTCCTCGACGACGACGAGGCGGTCGACTTCTGCGACGTGTCGGAGCGCGTCGACGACACCGACCTAGTGCGGCTGCGCGTCATGATCGACGCCGTCTCATTTTCCACCTCCTTTCTGCTCCTTTTCGGCGTACGGGGGGTTGGTTCGGCGTCGACGGAAGCAGACCTCAGTCTCGTTTTCATCTTGGTCGCGGAACTAGCAATGAAGCGGCTTTCGGACGCCGCTCGCGCACCGCCCCGCCCCCCGGTAATGTCCACGTCGAAAGCGGTCACGCCGCTTGCCTCGTCTCTGGCCTTAAACATCTCCGCCTGACTCCTGGTCAGTCTTCTGGTGGTCGCGTAACCGCCGCCCCCCTCTTCTATGGGCGTCAATGTCTCCGCCGACGTTGAGGCGTAGCCTACGTTTGTGTCGACGCTTTTGCTTCGCAGAGAACGAAGGCGTGACGGCATCGGCATCGCCGCCGCTTGTTGCTCCACGCTCGCGCTCCGCCCCCTCTTTTTCCCACATTTTGGTGTGAACGTTCTATCTTCCGTCAACTGAGAGATGATGACAGGGTCTTGGCTGGCGGTTTGCGTTTCAGTCACGCTCGTGTCCTCGTCTCCCTCCATCTTCTTCTGTCGGTTGCATGCTCGTCTCGCTGGGCCCAACGGTAAGGTGCGGTCCGATAGTGAATCTTCCCGCCCTTCGACTTCAACTCCTAATGCGTCCGGTGCTTTCTCTTCCTTGGAGCCCTTAAAAGACCGCAACTTTGCTTCCTCTTTCGCTTGTACCGAAGACGAACTATCCTTCTCTTCCGATGCCTGTCCTTTGTGTGGTTCATGTTCTCCACACCGTTCACTAATGTGCGTCGTCTCGTTTCTCGCCGACGTTTGCCGTCGGTTGTATGTTTTCCTCACCTGCTCCACCTTTAGTTTTGGCGTTCTATTTATGGCGCCCGAATATTTCCTCCTCACTGGACGCAACGTTAACGTGCGATTCAATGGTGAATCTTTGTGCCCTTCAGTTTCTGCTCCAAGTGCGTCTGATGCTTTTTCTTCTTCTTTTCTTTTTTCTTCCCCTGCTCTTCTATCAGACTTGGTTTTCCTCCTTGGCAACTTCGCTTTGCTTGACTTATCGTCGTTCTTCCCTTTTCTTGGACGCGGTCCATCCTTCTCCTCCTGCACCACCGCATGCGCTTCGTGCAATTCCCGTTCTCCACCTTCCGTCGATCCTCCTGGCAATTCTTCATGAGCTTCTGCTTCAAACCCGTCGGATGACTTATTTTCCTTCTTCCCTTGACCTGAAGGCGACAGACGCTGCTCCTCCTGTTCCGGTGGACCCTCGGGTGTTTTCGCATGTTCTTCGGGCGATTCATCGTCACCTTCCCCGTTCTTAGTCCGAAGCGAACGGAACCCTTGCTCTTTTGCTTCTTCGCTACCGTTTTCATGGTCTTCGTCGTCCTGAACCACCAGACGGTCCATGTGCTCGTCATTATCGACCGACTCTATCGAGCTGTCCGTATCGACTAATGACGGGATAGTACTGACAGAACTGCCAATAAACGCGCGCTCCGACTCAGGGACGTCGTCGCAGCTAGACAGGTCGTCGTAGACATATTCATATACCGAATTCTCTTCCTTAGAGGTCTGGTCGTGGTCGAGTCGTACTTCGCCGACCGCCACTCCCCCAGCAGCGTCTTGAATTTCTTCCTCCGGATCACGGTCGACGTCGCCATCGCAGCTGGACACGTCATCGTAAACGGCCACGCCCTCCGATTCCTTTGAAGCCTTGCGGTGGTCGTCGGGCACGTCCTCGCCGCCGTCGGCCACTTGTTCCTCGACCTTCGCATCGTGATTATCATCGCAGCCAGACGGCTTATCGTCGTCGCGTGTGTACAAATCTTGGGCGACGTCATTAACGCCAGACGCGCTGGTGAGTTTTTGGCCTTCACCGAAATGCTCGAGCAACTCGCGTAGCGACTCGTCGGTCTCAGCATAGTCCGAGTCGGACTCGGTGGTGGTGTCGGCGGAACTGCAGTATGCCAAGCTGGTCTGCTTGAAGGTGTTACGCTCCAAGACCGCGCGAACCAGAGATTTCGCGACCGGCGTCCTCTGGACCACTTCCGGTTTCTCAGAGTCGCCGTCCTTGTCGCCGCTAGACGGCTTATCGTGGGCGGCTACGCCTTTCAGTTCCCCTTGCACGGACGTCATATCGTCGTCGCGTGTGTCCAAATCTTGGGCGACGTCATTAACGACAGACGCGCTGGTGAGTTTTTCGCCCTCACCGAAATGCTCGAGCAACTCGCGTAGCGACTCGTCGGTCTCAGCATAGTCCGCGTCGGACTCGGTGGTGGTGTCGGCGGAACTGCAGTATGCCAAGCTGGTCTGCTTGAAGGTGTTACGCTCCAAGACCGCGCGAAAAAGAGATTTCGCGACCGGCGTCCTCTGGACCACTTCCGGTTTCTCAGAGTTGCCGTCCTTGGCCAAGCTGCCCGAGCACTGTAGAAGGGAACCGTCCTTGTCGGCAAATGTGGCACCGAGAGGCGAGGTGTCAATCGATGTCTCGCCGCTCTTTGAAAAGTTTCCGGGCTCGTTCGAGATTTGTTCTCTGCGACCGGAAGGCCGCGATAGATCATCCGCGGCGGCGTCAGGAGGTTCCCTGTTGAACAAGTCGAAGGGCCGTTGCGTAAGTATCGATTTGCGACTATTCGGTTTTCGTATCGGAGTCTGCTCCGCGTTCCTCGAGGACGCGGACAGTCTCGGGCTCGAACGTACCGGGCCGTTGTCGGAGAACGATCCTGCAAACGAAATCGGGATGATGTTTCGCAGGCCATGGGCGTCCAACCACAGTAACGTTTGAACTACCGACGGCGGGAATTTATGTGCGCCGTTTGGTGAAACGTGTTTGACGTTTGGTTTCTGGTTGTAAACAAGGCAATAAGCTGGTTAAAATGTTTAAATTCTTCTAAACGAGAGTATGAGTTTATTCTACTTATCTGTTCAATGTTAATAATAATAATAATTTCCAATAATTAACAACTCAATATTAAATAAAAATAAATCAATTTATAAAAATGCGAGGTTCAGTTCAGTGATGTATAACTGACCTGGTTCTTCCACCTAACCTGAAAACTTAAGGTCTAAGAAATGCAGAGGGAAGTCGTGACAATTAATTAATGTTACATGGAGGAACAGTAACCGCTAGACAATATCGTTTATTTGAACTAATACCTATTTTTATCTATAATTAACTAGTGAAAAATTAGCTTATTAGTTTTTGATGTAGTTATTATATTTAATTTACTTGGTAATTCATTAAGAAATTTGGTTATTACATAAGAAAATGACGGTTTGTAAAGCTCAGTCAAGTGACATGGTGGTGTGAGGGTCCCCTTATACCTAATATTGACAGTGCGCACATGACTTCTAAATGTTTATTTTTTCATGTAAGACAGGAGGAGTTTTATTCACCAAAATCTTATAAAACGAGCAAAGAGAGTGCATATATCTTTGATTTTGCATGTTTAGCCATCCCACCATTTGGAGAGTGTGCCTTATACTCTCCAATTTGCTTACACCAAATATCAGTTTCAAACACCAAGTTTGTAATTTCGTAATATGAAAAGTATCAATGTGATTCAAACATGGATGAAAGATAACATCACAGAAATTAAGCTGTGATAACGCTAATGACCCACACGACAATATTATTGTTTTTCTATTTAAATGACCCTTGTTTTGGTAAATAATATTTAAATCGAAATAAGCTTTTTGAAGGCATTTATATGTGTGATTTGAAAACCGCAATTCACTGTAGAATAGCCGAACTAAATTTTTTCCAGCATTATTAGCATAATCGTTTGTTCACACCATGTTCTCGAAATTTAATAACTTTTTCTTTATTGACCCTTACATAGAAGAAAACCTTAACGTGAAATGGCTTAATTCATACAACTATTGCAAATGCTATTTATGTTATTACATATATGACGTAAAAGTTCTTATTTGCTAAATGTATTTTCATAAGGATGGCCACCGGTGTGGAGTTGTCGCCCGCGTTCCTCGCCGACCGATTCCCCTCTACCCCTACTCCAGCCACTAGCTCCGCCCACGGCTGCCGTGCCTGCCGCTTACGTCATAGACGCGCGGCCTGGCGACGGGCATCCACCATTTTATAGAAAAACGGTATATATGTTCTAAAATATCTCAAGAATATACGTTCGCTTACATCCAATATTTTTTTAGAAACTGTTTTTCCAAAAATATAAAATATTTTTTTACATAGGTTCCGGTCAATGTGCAGCCATTACGTTGATACCACTAACGTATGATCACAAAAAGGCTATTTCATCAAAATTTGAATAAAGCAACTTGGGGATTGGGGGTTGAAATAAGAAAAAAAACGGATTTTGAGGAAACAGGAATTCATTTTTTTAGATATGTCCCGGTCTATGTGAAGCGATTGTGTTGATACCACTAACGTATAATCACAAACTGCAACATTTTTTATTATGATATTTTTTTTAATTCCGTATGAATTTTTTTGTTGATACCCCCACCCCCCACTTCATTCAGAGATGTCCCGCTTTGCCAATCTAAAAATCTGGTCACCTTAGGCGTGGCCGTTTGACCACACCCTTCATCTAACTTACTTTTATAGCTCCTCCTCGCTTTCGGTGATTGGGCCACCGGCCGCTGCACATCGGTTATGTCCTTCGTAGAGAGCGACTGCGATGTAACGGTCGCTTTCGGCTTTTCCCGGCGCAATTCCGCTTCCGCCTCTTCCCGCCTCAATTCCGCTTCCGCCTCTTCCCGCCGCAACTCCGCTTCCGCCTCTTCCCGCCTCAACTTCACCCCTGCCTCTTCGCGCTGTAACTCCGCCTCCGCGACCGGTGACGGATAACGCATGTCGTTGAATTTGACGTGGCCTTTCAACGGCGTCCTGGCCAGTGGCGTCCGCGGCGTCCTTGCCGTATCGTCGGTAGATGTCGCTTTTAAGATACCGTGGGGCACGGTCTCGGCGCGGTGCCCGACGTCATCGCCGTCGGCCGTCGATTTTCGCCGCACGACCGACATCCGCAGTAGCGAATGGACAGAGATGCGTCCGGCGGGCGTCTTCGCCGGTGTGCTGGTCGACGCCCTGGGGGTCAATCGGGACCTCTTGGGCGGTATCGCTTCCATCTCCACGTCCTGCTCCGCCTCGTCGATGACGCGCGTATCGACGAGCGGCGTCGACGGTTCTGCTTTCCGTGCCGCAGCGATCGGAGTGCGCAGAAACGGTGTCCCTTCGGTACCGGTGCCGTCATCGTCGGACATCCATTTCGCTTTCGACATAGCGGCCAGTATAAAGCTCGATTTGTAGCGCGCCCTCTCCGCCGGATTGTGCACAAACACCGACATGGGCGTCGGCCGATCGTCTTGGCGGTAAAGGTTCTCCCTGCGCGCGGTGTCCACCAGGTCGCGGTTCACGCGCGGCAACTGGTCCTTGAACATTTTGACGACATCCTCCATTGGATTCGCTTGGCGACGTCCCACCAAGCCTACGGCCTCGGATTTTTTCATTTTGGACGTGTCGTACGCGTCGAACGCCTCGAGGAAGCGCGAGCGCAGCAGGTAGTAGCAGACGCGCAGGTCTGCGCATCGTGGACCCGCTGCTGTTGTGTTTACGTATTTGAGGAACGCGCGTTCCTCGTCGACGCTCAAAGACCGATAGAGCACGTTGTGGAGCAACTGCCTTTTGTTGCACTCTGCAAGAGATCGCACAAGCGCAGGAGTATCAGTACGTTTGCCGGTACCGAGCGTAGGTATGAAGTGCAAAAAAATTGGGGCTCAATTCGTTGAATCTTGCGTAATATTGCTTTAGATAAGGATAGAGGAAAAAAATTGGTCGCGTTCAAGCGGTCGTAGCAAAGTGCTCATGTTGCTCACCGCTCCTTAGTCGCAATTGCTATTGCGAACGCGTTCGACGTTCGCTGGAAAGTTATTTGCCGTTTCCGTGTTTGACATATGGTTTCCTATTTTTGTTCGGGTGTTGTTGATATTGAGATTTTCTCGAAGGTATATCTTTCGCTGCTGCTGATTTAACAATGGTAACAATGAAATTGGTGCTAATATTCCCTTCCAGTTTTATTTTTTTAATTTTATTTACGGTTTAACCAGTTTACAAAAATTTTACATTCATTAAAAACAAAGAGAGAAAGACAGCAGTATAACAATTAGAAACTAGAACAAAATGTAACAATAACAATAAATAGAATGCAGAACGAAATGAGCGGAGGCTGCCGAGAAAAGCATCAAGCTTTAAACAGTTGCACGCTTTCAGCATTCTCGTAAGGGCTGAATAAACTCCATAATTTGCGCGATGGTAAGGTATACGGAACATTGAGTTATCACAGCTTCCGTAATATGCGTTAAATTGAATGCTATGTAAAAGTGTTGGACAATAATACCAACCATTCAGAATCTTATAGAGAAAAACTAAATCACTCTGAGATCTTCTGGTCTGAAGAGTATCAATATTAAAGCTACAATACTGTAGTTGATCTGAAGCCTGAGATCTTAACAATACTTTCAGAACAGCTTCGATGTTATCTATATGGCAGCCATAATATGGAGACCATACTACAGATGCATACTCCAGTCTAGAGCGAACCAAAGAGATATAAAGAAGTTTAAGGCAAGGTGGAGTAACTTATCTACAACAAACCCAAATACTCGCATAGACCTGTTTGCCACTACCGCAAAGTCTATTACAAAACTTAGTTTAGAATCGAAGCAAACACCCAAGTCTTCGGATACAAGTGACAGCCTCGATCTGGACTCCATCAATATTCAACTCAATACTCAACGAACGATTAAAGCTAATACTACAGCATTCCTTTACATTAATCTTTAATCTTCCACGTCCACGTCTCTCTGAAGCAGCAGATATATTGGATATCTTCAAATCATCCGCAAACAAAAGCCACTGCGATTCCGAAACTACACTAACAATATCATTTATAAACAAGTTAAAAAGGATGGGCCCATTGTGAGAACCTTGGGGGACTCCCGAAAAAATATCAATTTTACCTGAGACATAATTATTAATACGAACCAACTGAGTACGACCAGAGAGAAAACACTTAATTCATTGCACCAGGACCCTAGCTCTAAGCTTAGAGACAAGATGTACATGTAATCCAACCAACCAAACTCCTCAAAGGCGTTCAATAAAAATTTAGGAACCACCGACTGTATGCAAACGCCTCCATAATTAGCGGCATAGCTTTTATCGCCACTCTTGTGAATCGGTACCAAATACCTAAGGACAGGTTAAAAAAATGCTGTAGTGGCCTGCTCAAAGTGCACACACAATTCTTAATCAAGACTGATAGGATCCCGTCCGGGCCATGCGAAAATCCAGTCTGTACGTTCATAATACTCTCTGTATATTGTCTTTGCTGTGTAGGTTTTTTTCCATTTCCAACCCAATATCTCTTTATCGAAAATTAGCGAAAATATATTATGCAAATAACTTAAAACTGCTTATCTATTTCGTGTGAGTGTAATTGCGCTTGTATGAAAAAAGACATACCTTGACACGATCTTCGAAAACTCGAGGAGTATTTGAGAAAACTTTTGTGTAAATACTAATATAAATAATAACAAATAAAATATATTTATTATGCTGGCAATTCATACTCACCATCACTGTCCAATACACACTATCAGAACCAGATTCTGCCATTACAGATCGCTTCGCTACCGCTACCTAGCACAAAATAAACCCAAAAAACGTCCAACACTTTTTCCATCGCACTCTATCGTTACATATCGGGAGCGCTTTACTACGTCCGCCGAATGCGACCACTCAAAAGGCAAGAAATCGTTCGCGGTGCTGAGAGAAAAAGTTGTAAGGTAAGGTCAATTAAAATAAGGAGTATACTTCAACCAGAAATATAGTGCTTTTACAACCGACACTGTGAATAACTTTGACTACGGTTTATTACCAGTAACCATTCCAGGGCCGTCCTAGGAATTTATATACCTACAACTAACAAGTGGAATATAAGTAAGTTTTCAATCCTTTTCGCCGAGTAAAGTATCAGTATATCACTATATTTTAGAATCGATTTTGTGGTCTTTATTAAAATGTGCACACAAAACAAAAATGATTATTTTCAAACTTACTTGCAGGATAAATAAAATAAATGGGTTTTGCCAAGGTCCTGCGAAGGCCTGCCTGCGTTTAAGGTACAGTAAAATACTTAAAACGTCAAAGAAATAAATGCGCTACATTTTTGGTCGCGGGTTTCGAGATAAAACGACAAATACCGTTAAAAATGTGCATCATGAGCGCGTCATCGTCGTCGCGGCCGCGATGACGTCGCTCGAACTCGAACGCCTCGTGGACCATGTTCTTCGAAATCAGCAAGCTGAGCACGGTCGCCACATCAACGTGGTCCGTTACCGGTGGCTTCGCTACCTAACAAAGAAAAAGCTGAACAGGGAGAAAATTTCCCGCCGGGACATACGCACGCGAAAGTACAGCAACGCGAGTTCGTGCTGCTCGTGGAGCAGGAGTGACCTCATCATCAACGTGTGGTGCCAGTGGTGTAGATCGTCGGACGAAACGCACGGCGCCGTAATGTATTTCACAGCCGTCTAAGAAAAAAAAAAAAAGCGAAGTAATAACGCGCGGCTGAGGCGACCCGAGGGGGGTCGCGCCTCCTCACTTGGTAATTGTCGTGGTCCAAGTGCCAAAACGCCTCTACTATCTTGGCGACGCTCTGGTCGAGTCCGAATATCTGTGGAAACCGGAACAAGAGCGTAGCATCGCGGGAGTCCGCGGTCGCCGAGACGTCAAGTAGCGCGTACATGACCAGGCTGTGCTTGAAGCAGAGCTCGATGCCGTCAGCAAGGTAAACCCCCAAAACGGACTGCAGCGATGGTGGTGGGTACGATCCGGTACCGCCGTCCTCTCGCCATCGTTCCCCCACCGTCTCCGAATGTTTATCGACGAGATTATCGATAAACAGTTCGACGGTTCCATCGCTTAGCTGACGTCTCTGCGCCCTTTTCTCGTCGTACCACCGCGTTAACTCCAGGATTCGATGGCGGGTCGCGGGACCTTCGGGTAGGAGTCCCACGTTAACCATCCAAAGGACCAGGTCGAAGTAGACGGCGAGATTTTTCAGGCAGCGCCGTCCCTCCAAGATCGCCTCCCGTTCGCCCACGAAACCGAGCAGACGGTCGGCTACGTGCTCGTTGAGGGCGACCAAGTCGCCGATCTGACAAGCCGCGTGACTGATGATCATGAGGGCGTGGTCGTCGAGTCGCGTGCCCGAATGGTCGAACAGACACGTGAAGTACGCATCGCAGGACGCTTTGAGGGAAGCGGCGCGCCGAAACGCCCACCTCATCAGGCCGTCGATTGTTAAACCGCTGGCGTGGAACGCCGCGTTCGCCAGTTTCGTCGCGCACGCGCACAACCAACCGACTAATTTCTGTTCGAGCGCGACACTCAGCAGAACATCCCGCTGTGATTCCTGCGTTCGCAGAATGTGAAAAAACGCTGATAACCAAAGTTCTTAGCAATCCTTACCGTGTCGTTCGAACTACTGACAGAGACGTCGCAGAACAATGGGGCTAGGCCCAGAGCGAGCGCCCTCTCGTAGTAGTTCCGCGGTCTGACGAGGCTCAGATGGGCGTCGGCGACCAAATCGTCGGCGAACGCGGCCTGTGCGCACCTGCTGCGCAGTTTAGTCGCGCCCCCGACCCCCACACCGACCAGATCAAAGCTGAGGGCTGTGGGGAAAAAATGCTCCTCCAAATTTTGGACGCCGACGAATTGAACGAGCGACTTGACATTCAGTTTGACGTCGAGCAAAGGGTAATCTGCGCAACGACGAGCGAGGACGTAGACGGAACAACGAGACCAATCGGGCGCCGAAGGCATCTGCTCCTTGTACCACTGGTCGAGGTCGAAGATGAGCGCATGGGTCTCTGCTTTGTCTCCTGCATCCCACAATGTCCATGATACGAGACAAAGAGATATGGTGTGCGTGCTCCTGTGCACGAAACGTTTGCTGACGGTTTGTAGGCCGAGGCACGAGCCGCCCCTGATGTGCCGTTTTAGTTCCGTGCCGCTAGCGCCGCCCAGTTCGATTTCGAATCGCAGAGAGCAGTGTTGGAAATTCTGCGAAACGGAGAGACGCTTTTGGTCCTTCGAGCCGGATAGCTCTAGCGGTCGAGTCGAAAATTTACCACTTGACGCATGCGAGATCGATAAAAATGTGTTCGTCAAGCCCGTTCGCCGCGAACATATTATGCGACAAATCGACTAGTGCAATTTCATTGGTGAATGAAATATTTAGCGCGATGAACCATGTTTAATTTCGTTGAATAATTTTTACATTTTGTGTGATATTATTAGTGTTTTTTGGTTAGTTTTTGTTATTTTTCTGTTGAACTGTCCTCTAGGATGTCGATTATATAGGCGAGGGATTATTTTCACTTTTGGTTAGTTTTTGTTAGCTTCTGTTATTTTTTGTTGATACCTAACAGTCGTCAAGGATGTCGATTATAGAGACGGAGGATTTGTTTCATTTGTGCTTTGTTTTGGTTAGCCTCTGTTATTCTTTTGTTGCTGCTCAACCGTCCTTTAGGATGTTGATTATATTGTACCTCTTCAAGGAATACCCGAATACGATACTTAACGATTTTTAAATTATTTCGATCAATTGACACAAAAAAGGTTGGTCAATCAATTTCTTGGCAGGTTCTACACTTGCTAGACGGCCTACGGGTCTTGTTTTACTTCCCGTTGTTATGCCGACTTTAAGCAACAAAACTTTCTCAACCTGTACTTATCTTTATAACCTTCTATTGTTGTCAACGATTTTTGACAGTTATAATGATCATACCAAATTTTCTATTTTTGGCCAGTAATGAATGACAACTCCTTTATTATTATTAGCATTTGTTGATGGTTGTGAAACAAAAGGCTAGTAAATGAAATAATTTAATTGCTTCACAAACAAAAGTCAATACCATGTGTGGTACTTTTGGCTTGAAATATTTTCCGATTGGTATTTGTTAAAAAAAAAAAATGCATTCCTTCATCCCTCATTGCCCAATACTTTTGTTTAATAAATTTGTCCAATATTTTCCTACCTCTATTTCAAAGTGATTCTGCACTGCCTCCAGAGAATTTATAAGAGCCGATTCATTTATGGTCTTTCACTAAACGGAACATCCAAGCGGTCCGATATTTTACGAGATTTAGCACATAGGAAATAAAAAATCGTTTTCTTCTGTTCGGATTAATTGAACTACCGAGCGTTAAAGGTCAAAACGGCGCAGTCGGTTACGTTCACACGTAAAACAATTACCTGATACATATGGGCGTGGCCGTCGACGCCGCTCTTGGCGCCATAGTGCAGCGAGTACATCACGGCGTAGGGGAAACCGGCGCGGCAGGCCGCCCCTTGACCGTACGACACCCACAGATAGCAGTAGGCTTTCGGGTCGTCGCTCGGCTCCTGCAAGGCGAACCCGGTTACCGGGATGAGTTCCTCGCATACCGGTGAGGTGTACACGAGCCCCATAACCTCCAAATCCCATAGTTGAAAGGCGCCGAAATTGTAGCCCACCACCAGACAAGCAATCTGGGGCGAATAGTATGTCGCGCTCACTTCCGTTTCCGATTTGTTGACGTGCACCCTGTCCTCGCCCTTTTCGCCCTTGAGGGCGAAGTGCCCCTTGGACGTGTGCACCTCTGAAACGCCCAAAGCACTTTCTTTACAATTACCACAAATTATACAGGTCTACAAAATTAAACTTTTTGACAGATTATTTTGAAAACTGATGTTATGTAATTTTGGTAGGCTCTTTCCATGCATTTAGTTGTATCACATAAGGTTTTCTGCAAATATTCAAAGAAAAAAAAAAGACATTTCTAAAATAATTAATTTTTTTATTCAGTAAAAAGGTGGGATCCTAGTTAAAAACAGTAAAGAAAAAACGGAACAAACAGTATGAGGAGCCCAGGACTTGAATCTTCTTGACTACACGGCCGAACCGCGCTGTTGCCAGCTTACGAAATAATCCTAACATTAAAGAAAAAAAAGTACCCACCGTTAAGATTAATAGCGAGGTGATCGCCGGCTGCCAGAGACTCTTTCAAGTAATCTTTGACCGATCCCGATCGATTCTTGGGCAATATGAACATCCCCGCGGGATTCGACTCGGCTTTCGTCTCGCCCGAGTACAAGGCGCCCTCGCAAATTTGCCGGCAAATATCCAATAGGTAAACGTCACCACCGAGCGTCCCGACGACCGCGATACCGTCGAAATACCGCAGGGGGCTCGAGGTCGGCAGAAGCGTATTCTCCCGGCCCGCGTCGATTACGTACGCGCTAGTTATCTGCGAGAAAAGGAGAGCTGGGACTCGATCAGCGATTACCATCGTTTCTAAATGCGAAAGGGTAATAAATACATTTTAAATTTGTAATGACGGAGCTCATTAAACAGGGTAGACAACTTAAAGGTTATACCGTAAAGTTTAGATGAATTGCAATAACAGCTTCAAGCGGCAAATTCCGTATTTCGGTTTTTAAGACCAACACATCTTGAATCGTTCTAATTTGCATCAAATAGAAAGAACACGGTCTATTTTATTCAGCTTCATTTGCAGATCTTGGCTGTTATCAGCAATTATGACAGTGTCATCGGCATAGAGCAGGAATTTTAATGTCATCTGGACTCGGCGCTTTATGCATTTTTGTGCATAGACGACCTCATCTTTCAATATAGGTGGGCCAGATAGGCTATCGGTTCGGAGCTTACAAGTCTACAAAAATTTACGTTTATCCACTGACTCAAATATGTAAGGAGCATAGAAAAGACTTTGGTATGAGGAAATTAGATGTCCCTACATTAGATGTTTTTTACAATAAACAATAAAAAAACTAGTCAGACAAAAACATATAGCTATTAGAAACATTTGTGCTATTTTCTTTCACACATTTAACTTTTTTTGACTAAAGATTGAATCTGAGAAAATACTGCAGTAAAAATGCCACATCCAAACTTATTTACCATCCGTTGTTTCTGATTCATAGTTGCTTCATGATCACCATAGGCAGGGTCTCCATATTTCTAACTATACGGATAAAAACATTTATTTAAAAATGACCGCTGTTGAAGTAGAAGGAAACAAAAGTTAATATTATTTTTTTAATTCATAACTCACTGTTACTTTTGAAACTTATATTATTACTCGCACTGCTTACGTGGTAAACTTATTAACAAGGACCTTATTCAGCAATAGATACCAGTTAACAAGGTAAACTGTTATTTCTCATATAAGTGATAAAGTAAACCAACTTTAAAAAATGAGGTGCACAATAAATTATATCTCTCTGGCATTAAGAAACAGAACATAACCCCAAAATACCTGTTGTCCAATGGTGATGGCGCGAACAACTTTCGAACCGAACGCGTGAAATACGCATAGGATCCCCCCATTCTCGGGACAATGGAGAGCCACCAGGAGAAACGGTAACTTGCCGTTGTACCGCTTGATTTCGTCGACAGCGACGATTCTGAGGGCCGGATCTCTCGCTGGGCCGCCGAAAGTCCAGGCAGCGACTTTCTTGCCAAGCGATGCGTTTCGGATCTCTAAACGTGCCCCGTTTGCGTGCCATACATGTTTCAAATCCGTTAGTATGCCACCGAACGTGTGAAGGTCTAAAAAAACGCAGGGTTAGAACAGACACGCCAATCCGTTCGAAGTAACGCGGAACCTTCGTCGGTGCCGTTGCGCGGCACGGGCTGCGGGAACTCGACGTTTTCAACCACCTCGAACGACATTATCGTACCGCGTGCATTTATTCTAAACGACGAGAATATACAATGTAGAACCCAATATTAAACACCATTCACAAAAAACAACGGATTTCAGGACATCACAGTATCCAAACTGTTGAAGGCCCAGATGGGCCCTGACAAGGTATCTCTTCCTCTTTTAGCAACCTGAGAACAATTGTTGGTTATACAATCATCCCCTCGCAACGAGGGACCGACCATTGAACCACGGTTTTGCCTGATTAATCTTTCCAGATCTGAAGTAACAATCTAGATTAAGCAACTGCCATTGTTCCTATGCAATTTATGGAACGATGGATTAGAACAAGGATACTCGCTCAATGCCAACTTCTATCGACGTTTAATATCAATTAAATTAAATCAATAAAAATTATCTGCAATTAATAGTGCCAAATTATTCCAAATAATAACTATTATCTACCAAACTAGGTACTACAGAAAATGGGTTAATTAAAAAAAAAGCGGGGAAAAAACGTTTTAATGATGTTATACGTAGGTTAGGTTAAAAATTATACAAATTTCGATTCGGTTGCAGAACAAAAAGTGCAGGTTTGTTTACAAATAATCACGAATTATGAGACAAAATTGTCAGTGGATTTGAAATTACCGTCTAAAAGCATACTCTCTCTGTAGCTTTTTCCAATGACATTATTCATCACTGTTCTCATTGTTGATATATTTCTTGTTTACATGTTGGACTGTGATCAAAAGGATAAACTTTTCGACGGTTGTCGGTAATGTACGAATGACCATAGAACTTATGCCCGAAAAAGGGTGTCCGTTTCTCTCTTTCAGTTCTCTGCCGATAACCTTAAAATGGCGTCGGTCCGTTGCCTATTGGGGTATTACTTGAAAGCCGGATCGCGCGAAACGCTTTTCACAAAACACAGGTGCCACCGTCTGCTGAATTACACCGCGATACCCTACGACCATGACAAGGACCCGGCCCCCTTGTTTTTCAGTCCCGACGTGCAGCAACTGCTTTCGGAACTGACTCGGGCAGATTTCGCTAAAGTGTTCCGCAAACGAAAACTGGGGAGGCATAAACTGGCGCAACCCGAGTACAAATTTATGACGGACAAAGAGCTGAACGAAGCGATGGAAAAAGCGAAACGAAAAGCGGCCAAACTGTTACAAATACCGCCAGTTGTGAGCGTGAGAAAACCCGTTGACAGGGTGTTGTCGCGCGATCCCGCGTTGCTCGGTTTGGACGAATCGAGATTCGTTTTCACGGATATAACGTACGGTATTAAAGATCGGGATAGATTAGTCGTGGTTAGAGAACCAGATGGTACTTTACGAGAAGCAGAATGGGAACTCAGAAAAAGAGTAAACCAGATTTATTTTCCGATGCGCGGACGCGCACTCAAGACACCGAAAATGTTCGACGGCGAATATTTGGCTGACGTATTGTCCCGAAAAGAATACGAATTTATTCTGGAAGCCGCTTGCGTCCAGTTTGAACCTGACGATCCGGAATATCAACGTGTGGTGTCCATCACCTACCAACACATCAACGACAATCACGCGTTTGATTTGTTACGATCGACGAGGCATTTTGGGGCCCTGACATTCTTCCTTGTTTGGAACAAATGTATCGACAACCTTCTGCAAGAACTTATCGGCTCGTTACACTTGGACGAGGCCGTTAAATTGTTGCGGTTATATTCCAAGATCCACCACGTAGAATTCGAAGGCTCCGACCAACTTGAACTGTTGGAAGATTTCGCTAGAAAATATTCGGTCAGAAGGGGAGCATTAGAATTAGTTATACAGGCCTGCAGAGATACGGCGAAGGAGAAAGAAGAAGTGTAAATGCATCCCAAACGTTAAGTTAGGTAAATAAAATTTGTTAACGCCACAATTGTTTTCTTTTTCTATAATCTGTGGGACTGGCCCAACGTGCTGTAAAACGGAAGAAGAATAATCATTGAAAGTGTCAAAATTTTGAGGTTACCGTTATGTTGTTGCTAGTGAATTCTATCGTAGAGCTTACAAAATGTCCTTAACCGTCTCGCGCGATGAGATTATCAGAAAACACAACCTCGTCTGTGCCACCCGACGTGATAACAACGACAAAATCAAAAACCAGCAGCGATGACGCGAAATATGTCGTTGTGCCAATAATAGTGATTATCGTTATTATGCTGGCATCAGTTTTGGTTCGTTGCCGCAGTGCTTTGTTGATTCGTCTACATCAACGGATTTCAGGTGTATTACCTCCTCAAGCAACGAAAACTGATCAAATTGAGGCGTGAAATTCAAAGTTTTTACGAGTTTGACTCCGAGGAGCAAGAGTGGGAATCTTTAAACAGTTACAGGCATCCGAATTATAGCGATGACCTCACGGACAGTAGCCGTAGCAGATTATCCAAATCGAGTACCACAAATCTTTAGAGGAATGTCATTTTACCTCTACTCATACACACAATACACGAAAACAAATAATAAGCATATTTCAAGTAATACGAATGTCCGCTGTGATCTACAATAAATAGTTATTTAAAAAGTCACTTCCCCATTTTATTTTGATTTAATAAGGTATTAAGTTGGCCAGGTTTATTAGTCTCAGAGAACAAATCACGACGGCAGCAGTCACTAACCACAGAACAGCACCTTTTACGTTGAGGAACCATAGATTATAAAGCGTCCCGGTGTTTCTGGGGGAATTTCACGGCGCGCAGTTGAGAGCGCCGGCGGCCTCGCGCGCGGCGCCACCTGGCAGTCGCAATTTAAAGTGTCCCGTCTGTTTTTTTTGGGGTGGTGTCATATTTTCAGGCCAAACCCTAAGATTTTTTGGCGAAATTGGCTTCGCGCCGACCGAAACGGGAACGCCGGTCTCGCCGCCGCACCCGCCAACATCCGCGTAAATTACAAGCGCGCGCGCGACGTGTAAAAAAACGTCGCAATTCCGCAGTGCGTTTTATTTTATTCCTGTGCCCGAACCGAACGCAATGTAACGATTTTGCGACGACACGTTATGACCGATCGCTTCTTCGATTCCGAACGAGTGTCCGGCAACGATTTTGCAAACCTCTGCCGGCTCGGCCTGTCGAAATTCGGCAAATTTAACCCGACGGTTTGACACATCCGCTGTGAAGGGCCTGGGAGGGGGGGGTGGAGGAGGAGGAGGAGGATAGATTATCGCTCGCGATTGATAAGAGGCCCCAGATTTTTCCGTTTTAAAACGGGATGACATTCCGCATTCCGACAAAATTCTAATAAATTAGTAAGAGGTAGAGACTGAAGGTTAGGTTAGGGGTCGGGGTGCTATCGCGGTGGTGACAACTCGCCAAAGTGGAAATTGAGAATCCCAAGGGCGTCTTCGCCGGGTACAATGGCCGATCGTCGCCGAGACGTGTCAAGGGTTCGGTGAGGTTAGCGGCCCGTTGCCCTGCTTGTCACCTGGACAAACGCGCGAAAACGGGGCAAACCTGCCCTCGGCTCGATCAGGGACTGTAGGTAGCAGCGCGGGTCGCGAACAGTGCCCTCTCCCCCTCACCGGATCATTTTTTCCAGAGCAAAGGGTGCGACAATTCCGCGCACAAAGGCAAACTCCTCCTCGTCAATAGCTTCACCCCATACTACGTCGGCGGGCGGCGCGGGAGGCGGTCGCCGGGGCTTCCACAATACCTGGTCTCGTTTACAGACCGCGGGAGGAGGAGGAGGCGGGGGTTCACTTTCCGGTCGCCGAAGCAGTAGCGGTTCGGGCAGGCACCAACAGAGGACCGCCTCGGACGCGTCCCTCGAGTTGGGCGAGGAGGCGAAACCGTCGGCCTCGCCCCCGAGGGACGCGGCTTTAAAAAATGGCGATGATTTTGGCGTAACCCCATTAACCGAGGGCGCGCGATCGTTAAAAGACGTCCTCGACAATATTGAATTTATCGATCAATCCGGGTCGGATTTAGTGGAACCCAACAGGGGTTACCATACTGTCGACCCCGACGTCGTCACGCCCCGGGTCGCTTCTAAGGTGAAGGTGAAGGCGAAAACGACAAGTAACAAGAAAAGGAACAAAAAATGTCGGGGCGCCAGTTTCGAGGCGGAGAAAAAGTCGCCGCCAAAGGAGTCGATGATCTCCACAAAGACCGTCACGGCCAAGACGGAAACCCGGAAAATTATAACGACGACGACGAGTTTGAACCGGTACACGTTCATGAAAGTAATGGACGAGGACAAAGGCAAGCCGCTGGACAAGATCAGGACCCACAGCTGCAGCAGCATACCGTACGACAACATCATCGAGAACCTCGCGCCATTCAGGAAGCGGTTCTGCAACGTGCAGCTGTTCGACGGCGACAACGGCCCCCAGCAGAAAAACCTCAAGAAAGGTAGGGTTCAATTTTCTGCAAAAACAAAACGGAAGAAAACGCATTGTTGAAATAATATAAACCTAACTGGTACGGAATCTAATTAGAATCAACAATTAAAAACTTACCCGCGCATTACAAATCTCAGTTCTCTGTGTTCTTCGACGTCCGAGTTTAAATGTTGACGAGGGATCAACAAAAACGTCGACGGCGCATTATCAGATTGTTATTGCCGTTGCTATTTGCTCGATTCGTCATTATTCCATTTAAGTTGGCGGCTGATTTATAACGATACGACCGTCTGTCCTACACGGTCGCGTCGCGAGTTATCAAATTCCTCGCCGATTAATAACGCGCGTCTGCGCACAATCGGATCCGAACTTCACGCTAGACGGGGTTAAAACGAAAAACTCCGCGTGTGAACGATTCCGCGTCAGGAATTCTTTTTCATCCCCCCGGCAATGCTCGCGTCCGGAATAAACGTGGCAACGCGTGTTGAAACCTGCGACGCACCAGTTTAATAATGACCGCCGTTTTGGATAACGTAATAGAAAAAATAAATATTTGAGCGAGTCGTATCGGCGAACGTCACTATCGCGCAAAGTTCGATTCGCGATCCGCTTTGGTCGGTTCGTTCTTGATCTGTGGCAGATCGTGATAATTTTGTTGTGGCAAGGCCGATGCCAGGCAATCTCGATGTGGGGCGTATGACGGATGCGGATGCATATGTATTGGCGTTTGAATTATTTTGTTCACGCGATTTGTCGTTGACGTTCAACATAGACGGTTTGTCGTTTTCGAAAACGAAGAAACGAATACTGGACACTTTTTTGGCAATTTTTTTTTGGTTTGTCGCGATGCTGACGTGCTTTCGTTTTGTTTTTTACGCGCGTAGATCCGAATTGTAACGGTGACGTCAGAGCGGCGGTCGAGTCGGTCCTGGACGACATCCTGGAGATGGCGGTCGAGATCATCGTGAAGAACCAGCTGCTGCGCGGCTCGTCTGGGGACCGGGGCGACGTGGCGGCCCCGACCGCCACTTCTGCAGGCGGGGCCACCGCCGAGGATGATCGTTTCGAGTATAAGGTGGGGCGACCCTTAAAATAATTGATCTAGTATTGTTTTGATTAAATTTTTAAAATGAAACCAAAACAAGGCTGAAGATCGCTCAAAAAAATTATAAGGGTGGCGAAAGAATTTGTTTGTTTCAGTCGCGTATTCGTTGCAATACGGGCGACATCTTGCCGAATTTGTATCCGCCGAAAATCACCCACACCCCCTCGAGCGACACGCTTATAGACGCGAAAAATTTCGTGGAGGAGTACGAGGAGTATCACGACTCGTGCAGCGAAATGGCCGACGCGGAGAACGCCGTTAGCCAGGTTGGTGTCCCCCAAAAATTTGAACCGGAAACCTCTTTTGGGTTAGAGAACTGAAAAAAAAAAAAAACAGAAATTGTTTGGGTTAGTTTTAGGTTAGTGTTTTATTTTTCGTAGTTTTTCTGCGATGGACCCGCGGGTTCGTACCGCGGGACCCACCCGGGGCCCTGCGACGGGCTTTGCCGCACCTCCGAAAAGGTTGGGATACATAACCAAAAACAAGCGAAACCCTATAGCGCCGCTTTGTCGTATAGCGGGGATTTTTGTGTGTACGCCGCGCCGTTCGCGCACCGGTTTTCTATTCGAAAAAAAACAAACTAAGCCGTGACGTCACGCGCCCCTAAACAAAAACTCGCCGGGACTTCACGGAAATAACCTTAAGCGCATACGCCAGTTATGTCGTTCGTAATCAAAGTATCAACAATCGGTAACAATGAAATAGAAGCGAAACAAATCTCCTTTACGTTTAACTTCCCGTGTTTATTTACTGTGACGTCACCGCGTCCGCGTTGCTAATAAAACGGGCGTAGTTGTCGTCGCAGCCGCAACGTTTCGTCGCTTTTCGTCCTACAGTTTTGAGAATCGGGGTGTGGCGGAATGTGGCATTTAGGCACCCATTTTAAACCTCATTAACCTCACACATTCAAGGTGTTATCGAAACGACGTTGTATAAGCGAATATTAATTTTAACCTCAGCGGAAATTATTTCTGGTGAACACAGATCATAGCGTATATAAAACAATAAATAACACGGAGAGAATAATAAAATCCATTTCACGGGGGTCGGGTTCTGGCATACAGTGGACCCGTTGTGTAAGGCACTTCTCGGTTATAAATGAAATTTTATTCCATGTTTAAAATGCATAGTTAAACGTTTGGTCAAAAACCAACCATTAGGGAGATATCGCGAAACAAATACGGCGGAGAAATAACGTTTTTATTTTTTATCATAAAAACGAAAATAAGGCGAACGTATACGAGATACGCCTGGTTAAACTTCTACACGTTCTAAAAGTTTCTTCAGAACGTCATGGAAATCATCTTCTTTTTTAAATCTCGTTAATAAAATGTTTGCTCGTCAATACGACGTTGTTTCAGTAATACTGTATATAGCTTACTTATCGATCAACCTCTACGGAACTATTGTGAGATATCTTACCGTACGTATTTTTCGTCTCTCCCTGTCGCCCACCCTCGTCAAGATCATCGACGAACTGAGCGCCAGCGTCGACAAGACGATCATGGAAAAGCAGCGTCCGACGCGGCGCAAAGACAAATCGGTGAAGCACAGGGGCGTGACCAGCCTCATACCGATTGAGACCGATTCGAACGCCGAAGACGACGGCGACACCGCGCAGATGAGCGACATGAACGAGGCGCGGCTCCTCGAAGTCGGCGCGATGTACAACATCCCGAAGAACTTCTTCCAGAGCGCGGAGATGACGGAAATTACCGAACAAACGATCGATCGGCACGACGAGAACGCGGAGAATAATCCGGACCTTGCCGAACAGCCGGTCGTCCTTAGCCTCACCACCGAGGCGAAGGTCGAGGACGACGACGACGTCTACAGGCCGATCGCGGTCAGCCCCGACGGAAGGTAACGCGGCAAACGGATAAGTCGTTCGTAAAATTGCTGTTGTTGCGGTTGTAGTAACCGCGTTAAGTTAGACAAAATAATTCCAGAGAGGGGCGAGATTATTAGATAATTAGCGCTAAATGATGTTGATACAGCGGTTTCAGCGTGCTAGACGACGAAATATGGACGCTGTTGGGGAACGATTTAAAATATTCTTGAAGATTGGTACTTTTTATTTAAATTAAAAATAGTGACGTCATATTTTTTAAAATTTGGTGGGTGTAAGACGATTTAGAACTAAAAAAAATATATATTCCGGAAACACACTATGACGGTATGTCAAAATATAAAATTAATTTAAAAGACGGATGACTTGTTTCGCCCAATGCCATCATCAGACTAATGGCAATATCAATTTTTCATTTCAACAAAAATCTTAGCTAAGTGATATGATTTCGTTCTACGATCTTTATGTGCGCTTTATATATACTTGATTAAAAAAAGATATATTTTTGTCAAAGCAAAATCAATATTTTGTGTTGTGTTTAATCAAATTTCATCAAATAAAAATATAAAAAATAATATTATAACGCATATTGACAAAATTACTATACGTATGTCCGACCTCTAAGAGTTCCACTGTGGGCCACATACGCGGTGCTGCGTTTCGGAATTGCGCTGCGGAATTTGCGGTGGTTGTTCTTTGTTCTGTGATTTCTAGGCGTAAAGTATGTAAACTTTCGTCCAGAGAATCTAAAAATGTCACTCAAATAATCTCCACCGGAAGTTTAGCCGCGAATTCGCGAAACGTTACGTCGTATTCGTGACCAGGTTCTTCAAGTACGAGGAGGAGATCGGTCGGGGTTCTTTCAAGACCGTGTACCGTGGCCTCGACACGCAGACCGGCGTGGCCGTCGCGTGGTGCGAACTCCAGGAAAAGAAACTGAACAAGACGGAGCGGCAGAGGTTCCGCGAGGAGGCCGAGATGCTGAAGAAGCTCCAGCATCCGAATATCGTGCGCTTCTACAACTATTGGGAGTTCCCCGGGACGAAGAAGAAGAATATCGTTCTCGTCACCGAGCTAATGCTCAGCGGCACGCTGAAAACGTAATGCCCGAAGGGTAGCGGAGCAAAATGCGTTCAAACCGCTCGTGTCCGTTACAGGTACCTGCGCCGCTTCAAAAAGATCAACCCAAAAGTACTGAAGTCGTGGTGTCGCCAGATACTCAAGGGGCTCGCGTTCCTACACTCGCGCGCCCCGCCCATCATCCACCGCGACCTCAAGTGCGACAACATCTTCATCACGGGTACTACGGGTTCGGTGAAAATTGGAGACCTGGGGCTTGCCACGCTGAAGAACAGGAGCTTTGCCAAGTCGGTAAGTATGCGCCCCGAATCTACGTGTGCCCGGCATGAATCAAGCGTTTATATAGGTGATTGGTACCCCGGAGTTCATGGCGCCCGAAATGTACGAGGAACACTACGACGAAGGGGTCGATGTGTACGCGTTCGGTATGTGCATGCTGGAGATGGCAACCAGCGAGTATCCATATTCGGAGTGCACAGGTCCCGCTCAGATCTACAAAAAAGTCATATCGGTAAGAGACAGGGCTCTGCCTTTCCGAGCTAAGAAATCGTCATCGCCGACTGCTTTACCTGCAGGGAGTCAAACCGGCCAGTTTCGACAAGGTTCAGAATCTCGAAATCAAGGACGTGATCGAGAGCTGCATCAGACCGCGTAAAGAAGACCGCCCGAAGGTGAAGGACCTTCTGCAGCACGCGTTTTTCGAGGAAGACGTCGGCCTTAAGGTCGAGGTCGTTTCGCAGGTGAGCAAGAAGATCGTGTTTAGGCTGAGAGTGCTCGATCCAAAGAAGAGGACCCACAAGCACAAGGAGAACGAAGCGATCCAGTTCGAATTCGACATGGAGACGGACAAGTACGACGCGATCGCCGAGGAAATGGTGAGACATCCACCACCACGTCGGCTGGTGACGTGACGCACGTCACTATACGTCAGGTTTGTCGTTTTGCAGGCGAAGTCGGGCATCATATTCGAGGAGGACGCGAAAACGGTCGCGCAATTGCTGAAGGCGCAGATCATGCTAATAAACAAGGAGCGCGAGAGGCAAAACAAGGAGCAGGAGGCACGCGCGCAGCAGTACCAGCAGTATATCAATCTGCAGGTGGAACAACAGCAGCAACAGATGAACCAACAGCAGCAGCAGCCGCATATGGCGCCGCCGTCTCAAACGCAACAGCAACAGTATCCTCAACCTGGACAGTACCAGCAACAGCAGAGCATCATCCAGGAGCAGCAGCAGCAGCAGCCCGGTCCGTACCAGCAGCAGCAACCGGGAATCATCCAATCCGACGTGCAGCACTACTCGCAGCAACAGCAGATGGTGCCGCAGGATAACCAGCAGCAACAGACGCAGGCGAACATGGTGTACCAGCAACACCAGTCGGCCAATCCGCAACAGCAGCAAGAGCAGCACCAGCCAACCCAATTGCAGAGGCAGACGTCAGTGGAGCCGGCGCAGTCACAGCCGATTATACACAAGCAGCCCGCCCCCACACAATTTGCACAGCCAAATTATATACCAGAGGGCGGGGGCATACCACAGCAAGCGGAGTTTATACAGCAAGATGCCAAACTGCCGCCGGAGCTAATGCAGCAACAATCCATGACTAACTATCAACCGCAGCAGCAACAGGGTCAGACGTATCACGCGCAACCGGGTTATCAGGAGCAATACCAGCAGTATCCCCAGCCGGATCTCGCGCAGCAGCAGCAACAGCAGTTTGTACAGCAGGGGTACCCGCCGCAGCAGCAAGGTCAGCACTACCCTCAAGCCGGTTATCCTCAGCAACAGCAGCAGCAAGCACCGCCTGGGTATATCGGTTTCTTGCTTTCCGAGATTGGATTTGATAGTTTTTTTTTTCCAGCTATCAGCAGCAGCAGCAAAATTATCAGCCGTCCGGTTACCAGCAGCAACCGGTCCAGCAGCAGCAGCAGCAGCAGCAACCTCCGCAATCGCAACACTACGTGTCGAGCCAGCAGCAGGCCTATTCCCAGCAACCGCAGTACATGACTCCCCCTATAGAGCAGCA
Source organism: Cylas formicarius (assembly GCF_029955315.1). Classification (NCBI taxonomy): domain Eukaryota; kingdom Metazoa; phylum Arthropoda; class Insecta; order Coleoptera; family Brentidae; genus Cylas; species Cylas formicarius. Next base: position 23,358,805 of record NW_026844361.1, on the reverse strand, counting down.
GCAGCAGCAGCACCCTCCGCAGTTTGTCCAGCCGCAGCAGAGCGTTGATCAGACCGTCTATCAGCACCAGTATATCGCTCAGCAGGCCGGCGGGGGTCCTTACATCGATCACCAGCCACAGCAGATGGTACAGCAGCAGCAGGCCTCCAATCAGCAGCAGCAGCAGATTCCGATTCAGCAACCTCAACCAGTTCAGCAGATTTCAATTCAGCAACAACCACAGCCAATTCAGCAATCTCAGGCGGTTCAGCAACAGCAAATGTCAATTCAGCAACAGCAAATTCCGGTTCAACAGCAGCAGTCGGTTCAGCAACCACAGCCTACTGCAGTTCAGCAACAACAGATTCCAATTCAGAAGCAACCACAGCCTATCCAGCAGCAACAAACTCAGCCTGTGCAGCACCAGCAGATTCCGAACCATCAGCAGCAACAACAGCCCCAGACGGTGCAGCAACCATCCCCTGCCGATAACCAAGACGTCGCCGGTGGCGGCACCGTGCACCGCCTGTCGAACTCGGACATCCCGCCCATGAACCTTGAACAGCTGCAACAGAAGCTGGCGGCACAGAACGCGAAAGAGCAGCACCGGGTGTCGACGGCGTCACTGCCGCCGCTGCCGTTTGAAAGCGGCGCCACGACGCAGCAGGACCAGCGTCGCGCGTCGACAGTCTCGCAGCCGGCGGGCGGCGTGGCGGAGTACGCGCAGTTGCAGCACCAGGTCATCCGGGAGGGTAGACCTGTCGATGAAGACGTCCAAACGGAGGACCCCGACCTGTCGGTTTCCGAGCAGGTAACACGTCCGCCTCCGAGTGTACCGTCGTCGTTGCCAATCGCCGTGTATTTTGAAAGGACGCGTCTTCGTCGACGGGCGCGGACCCGGAACCCGCGAAACCACGACGCTCGTCGTCGAAACGTTCTTCGCTACGGCACCGGCTCGTCGTCGACGCCGTCCACGGCGACGGTACCGTCGAATGCCGCCTCATAAGCAAGCAGCGCACAGTCAGTTTCAAATTTAACCGCCTGGACACGACACCGACGGACATCATCGACGGCATGGCGCGCCAGGATCTCCTCGAGGCGGGGCCGCACGAGAAACTGCGCGCGCACTTGGAGCGCGTCATCGAGGAGCTCAGGTTACGACCCGACCGCATACCGGACGGCGCGGCCACGGCGACGGCGTCGAAGGACAGTCAAAAGGTACGTGTTTATTTAAACTACTCGTCAAAAGCGTTTTATTGCTCCTTCGCCGCACCCGTTGACGACGCAAACTAAAACCCACGGGCGTTTTCACATGCTCACTAAACCGTAAAAGGTCAGGCATGCCTCGCTGACCAGGCACCCCCACAAAAAGACACATAGAAGGCACCGATCGGTGAGTACCTGGTATATATATGTACGTGCCCCCATCCATCCATCCATCCCCCCAACATTTCTCTCATCCACCGTATCGCCTCTCTCGACATTCGTGACGGTACTTTTCCGGCGCAGCGCGACGAGTCGAGCACGACCGTGCCCAAGGTGAAGTCCCCGGACCGCGACGAACTGCGCGCCATGATCAAAACCACCCTCGCCGAGAACGTCTACCAAAACTTGACTTGTCGCGAGAGTTTGAACTCGAGCGGAACCGTGTCTCGCAAAACCAGCACCGCCTCCGAGTATACCCCCGAACACACTTGTTACGTGCGGCCGTCACCGCAGTTGGATCAGACGAGCGTCATCTACGTGAACGACAGCTGCACTATGGCCCCGTCGGAGACGCCCACGTCCGCACCGACGCACCCCAAGCCCGACGGTGACGGCCTCGACGGCGGCGCTTCTGACGCGCTCAAAACCGAACTGGAAAACAGTCTGCGACAGAAGGAGGTCGCGAAACTGGTGCCCGGCCAGAAGGTCAATCTCAAAGTGTTCGTCATGGCGGTCGACCGCGACGCCGAGGGGCCGTCGGCGACCGACACGAAACCGCCTCTACCCGGAACGGCGGACGCGGCGGAAACCGACAAGGCCGGCAAAACGGAAGGGGGCGCCGCCGCCCGATCTCCCCAAAGAAAGATCTCCAGGTTCCTCGTCAGTCCCGTGCTGTCGGGTCAGCTCGACTTGCCCAAGGATAAGGATTTCGGTGACGGCGAGGTGCCCGAGGCGGCGGTCTCGGCGGTGACGAGGAAGACGTCCGCGCCGCTCGAGCGTACCGGTTTGGAGGCGGAGAAGCCGGCCGAGCAGAAACTGAGCGTCAGCTCGATGAAGGAGGAGTCTACGATCAACCGCGAGGAGGTGGGGCAGGTGTGCGGTCCCGAGCTGATCAACACTCTGGAACAGCTAAAGATCAGTCTGGACAATTTGAAGCATAGCAGCCACCCGAAAAAGGAGGGCGAGGGAGGAGGCGAGGTCAAAAAGACCGAAACCGGTACCAAGCCCGCCGCTCCCGTGCCGTTCGTGGCCGCTCCCCAACAGCAGCAGCCGGCCGCCCCCGCGTTCGTCCAACCGCCGACGGCGTACGCGGCGCCGCCGCCGGTGCCCTACGTGGGCGTCGTGCAGCAGCCGCCCATAGTCGCGCCCCAGCCGGTACAATTTGCGCAGCCCCCGCCCGCTCGGCAACAGACTTTCGTGCCCGTGGGCGGGACGCAGTACCCGAGCCAGCCCGCAATAGTAGCCGCACAAAACGTCACGTACCCGCCCCCGAGCGCCGCCCCTTACCAGCAGCAGCAAGTCGCCGCGCAGATACCTGCGCAACCGCAGCTTATCGCGCAGCAGGGCACCGCGCAGATATTCCCTCAATCCCAAGCGATGACCGGTTCGGTATCGGTTCAGAATTTGAACAATGGTCAGCAACAGCCGGCTCAGCCGCCACTCCAAAACGGTCCCGGCTTCCAGCAGTCCGCGTCGGTCGAGGAAAACCTGCAGGGGTACGCGAACGCGGCGAAGAAAATGCTGCCGGAGGGCGTAAAGCTCGCGATGGAGGGGACCGGGTCGTCGAGCAGGGGCAGTCAGGTGTCGACTCCGCAGGCCGAGGTCTACGATATCCAAAGTCTGCAACAGAAGTTGTCGAGTATCGCTGCGGTGAGTCGGACGCGCGCTTGCTGGTAGCGTGGACGTCTTAAGTTTGCGTTCCCAGGCGCCGCAGAGTCCGCACGCCGGACTCGTCGTCGCCCCCCTCGAGTTTCCCCAGGAGGCGGCGGCGGTGTCCAACAAGCAGCCCTCTGCCGAAGCGCTCTCGCCCGAGCCCGAGAAATCGGCCGACGCGTCGAAGCTCAGACAGTTCGAGGACTTGAACGATCAACTGCGCAAGATTAACAACGCGCAGCAGCAGCAGCAGACGATCAAGGACGAACCGCCGCCAGCCGAGATCAAGATGGCGGAGGCAGCGCTCGACGAGGCCAAGCGCGACCTCAAGCTCGAGCTGGAACGGCTTAACGAGACGGGCGCGACCGGTGCCCAGGTGAGTCATTCGAACTACCGCGAACGGAGGTGCGAACTGAAATCGTTAAAATTTGAGGTTTAAATTAACGGAATTGTAAGAAAAAAAAGCTTGGTGATCATTTGATCGAGGGGGCCGTTATAATTTATTTATTATTATTTATTTAATAATATATTGTATGTTGTATGATCGCTTTAGAGAAGCGAAATCGCTTTTTGATTTAGATTTTCCATGTCTCTAATATAACTAAAAATATCAATTCCTTCATACTACCTACTAACACAAGACTTTTGAAAATTTTGTATTACATACCGATGTGGTACGTTTATTATTAATTCCAATTCCAAAATGTCTCCATTAGCATTATAAATAAAATCTATATCGCGATCCGTACCGGCGCGGCGTAAGTCGCCTGACGCGTGTTTTGTTTTTATGTTTTCGCGTCCCGTAGTTCAAACGTCGCGTGAGCGCCTTTATCGGTCGACAAAGGCTGAAACTGTTGCGCGTAAGTAGGAAACCGTAGGCGAGGTAGCGAGCGCGTTTTTTTGGTTATTGCCGTTTTATGCACCCCGCCAGGTTAGCGTAGGTTTCGCTTTAAGCTTTGCGACTGTCGCGCCCGAGACGATAGTTCAAACGAACGACAGCCATATTTGATCGATTCTAAATCCCCGCTTCTAGTGAACATCTATGACTCGCTTTGTTTCGCCACTACCGCGCTCCCCTCCCTCCTATTTAAACGTTTTTAGGCGCTATGCGAAGCCGCGCCCGACGTCACCGGCGTTGCCGCGTCCGCCCCCACCAAGGAGCGTCGCGTGTCCCGCTTCAAGGTCAGCGTCGTCACCGAGCCGGACCGCAGCCAGCTGCAGCAGAACAAAACGGACGCCCCCAAAGTCGAAAGGGATAACGGTATTAACGGCGCCGACGCGTCGAAGGGCGTGGCACGACAAGGTAGGAGGGACACGCAGGCCGATTTTACCACCGTCATCAATACGACGTTCGATTCGTTGAAGACGACGCTGGTGCGGTCTCTACCGGATACAGGAGGTGAGTGGTGAACACGCGAGTTTGAAAAATGAATGGAACTTTCGGCGTACCTACATTTGAAAATATTGTACTTCTTATTGCAGCGGAGGCGTTGCCGGTCGAAGAAGTCTCCCAAGTCAGGGTAAGTGACACGTAGGATCGAGAATATAGGACTGACGTGCGTGTCTTTGGGTTTACATGTTCGTTTTGTTTTTGATCTCGCGACTTTGTCATACGCTTGTTGTCTGCGTTTGTTTTGCACGCCATACTAGTTTTTTTTACATGCGGGAGACGTACCGTCGGACAAGTGCGAACGCGGAAAATACCTTTAAGTAATTTATGCCCTTCCAAGCCGCGATGTTTTTGAAAAAGCGTGTGCAAGTGCAAAAATCAGGAAAAGAAGACTAAATTAGGGGAGTGCTTATGAACTAATGCGAACAGAAAAAAAAGATGCTTGAGAGAGGGCGAAAAAAAGGTACGTTTGAGGCAACAGGTTTCTTGTTAAGTCGAAAATATCAGCGTTTTTTTGGGCGTCCGCGAATTAAACCGAAAGGATACATTTGGACTAAAATTTAAAAAAAAATCATTTTTCTCGAGCTTGACTAAAAAAGAGTCGAATGGAAAGAAGGAGGCGTGGTTGAAACGGAAGGGGAGGGACCGGTCGAAATTGCTTTGGTAAGAGAAAAAGAAAACTAAGCCTCTCGTATGGGGTGGGGGCGGAGGCACGGGACGCATATTTGCACGGGTCCTTGCCGTTTTGTGTCGCTGCAGGGTACTCACCTTCCTAACGCCCTTTTTTTATTTTTTTTTTTTTTACAATTCTTGTAGCGGCCCGAACAGAGCTCGCAGGCGTCGGCGCCGACGCCGGTCGACGCCGGCGCGCGTCCTCTCCGCAAATCCCTCTCGTACGTCGACCTGAAACGCGAGATCGAAACGATAATGCCGATACGTAAGGGGGCGGAGCTATCGCCGCCGCCGCCGCCGCCGCCGGGTCATAACCCTAGGCGGCGCGCGCCGCCCGCCGGCCGGCGTCAATCCAAAACGTTTAGGCAGTTCCCACAGATCGTAGTACATCCGCCACCGGACGGGGGCGAAGCCCTGACGGCTAGCATGCCCGACGTGAGGGTGATCGACGCCGCCAAGCCCCGTCCCGTGCTAAACAACGTGTCGGTGATGAACGCGTCGTGTCCTGATCTGACGACGGCCCTCGGTTTGTCCGAAACGTCACGTAAATTGGTTGTCCAGACGTCGACGCCGTCGCGACGTCGCACTCGGCTGCGTAAGCGCGACGAGACGCCAGGCGCTGTTCTCCGGCGCCACCTCAAAATGAAACACTCGCGCTCGATGCAAAATCTCATGACGACCAAAGGAGGCGGGGCGTCGTCTTCCGACGGTGACCATACCTACTTCACGGTACACGCGGGCACCGAAATCGGGGGGTCACGCGGTCGCGAGTGGGGGTGGGAGTGGGGCAACGGGGCGCGGCGGCGGGCGGTCACGATTGAGGAATACCTGGAGACGTATTACGCGCCCGAAACGGTAAGAGGGATGCGGAGGTGGCGGTGAAGACGCACGGCCGGATAGAAAACGCTTTTTTTTTTTAATTTAGAGAACTACATTTTTGGCGTATTTCGTTCGTTGGTTTTACGCTCAGTAAAAAAGAAACTCCCATGTCGCCTGCATAACGACCCTGTGTACAAAACTCTCCCTTTCTTTGTGCGCATCTTTTTAACGGGGCGGTTCATGGGAGGAGGTGCGTGGTACGCCACGCCCCTTATTCATATATATATATATATATATATATATATATATATATATATATATATATATATATATATATATATATATATATCATTGAATAATTAGCACGCTTATAACTTTCGTGCATGATCTGTTACTTACTGTTGCCGCTGACTTTGCGTCTGCTAACCTGCTAACTGACGCATCTCGGAAGTAAACATCATACAGAAGCAACCATCAACCATACTTTTATTCATTGCTACACAGATAGTGGACGAAATATCTGCAAAAAATCCAAAACACTTCAAATAAAAAATGGGTAAAATATGGAAAAAAGTAACGAGAATTTAAAAAAATATATTTTCTTTTTCACTCTTATTTCACCCGATAGTGTAATTCGTAGTGGACCGTGTCTACAAATAGGACACAAACCTCCTCGACGCAGTCGCTTTTTTTTCTTCGAAGAAAGCTAAAACTTCTGTTGACTACTGTCAGAATTTTTTAGCAGAATTTAACAGTTCGTATGACACAATTACGTTATTAGACACGTTTTATAGAAAATTTTCTAGCATTGAATTCCATGTACCGTTTAACATCTTCATTTTTCGATTCCCGGTCTTCAGTCAGCTGCCCAATTGGAGAAGAATTTTGTGAACAGAAGTTGGGTTGTTGTACCACACATATACCTCGAAATCAATAGATATGGTTTGCAAAATTGTTTGGAATGTAACTATCAGGTCTTCATCGATTCCCACAGAAAAATCTGGAAAATACACAATAAAAAAAGTTTTTTTTTTGGTTATCCGAAATTTCTGAAGTTATGTTTTTGCAAATATTAATTATTGTTGAAAGGGATAAAAAATAAGGACAGCAATATTGCCGAAGAGAAAATGCGGATTTTGTCTATCAGAACTTGATTTTTTTCGAAAATATTTCAAGCTAGACCGCAGAGTTTGTAATTCAACCTTTTAGGGGATTTGTCAAATAACAATATTAATATTCTATATAGTCTGTAAATATATTAAAATAAAATTGCCTATTTCGACACTGCTATATGTATTTATAGTTTATTCTATATAGATTTTTAGAATTTTCTTACCACTAGGGACAGGGCCCCATTGCAGCTGTTAAGATTTTTATAAGAAACTAATTACAAAAAAGAGACGTAATATCACTTACAAGAAATGTCATATTTCTGAAAATATTCAGAACAAGGTTTTACCTGAAATTCTCAGGTTGGCATTTCTGATTTTTGACAAATTTCCCCGCAATTTGCTTCCTTGGAAGTGTCGGAAAGGCGTTCGCTTTGACAGTGTCTAATCCTTCCGTCGCTTCTGCATGACGTTTATTCTGTGATACGACGCGTCTTGTTTTTTTTTTTTTTTTTTAACGTGTTCGGTGCCCCTTTAGGAGGAGACGTTCGAGGAGATGCTAAACCGGCAAAAGGCGGAACTGAACGCGCTGATGGAAGCGCATCGTAAGCAGCAGCTCGAGTACATGGGTAAAAGTGAAGTAGTCATAGGCGGGCGGGCACTTAGTTTTATTTACTTTAATTACAGAACGACATCGTCGAAAAATCGAGGAGGGGTCGTGGGGCGGCGGGGCGGCCGGAGGTCGACACGCCGCCGACTAGGGCGCGGGCGCGCAGAAAAGAAATTCTTTCGCGGAAAGCGAAATAATTTTTTTTAGGAAGAAATCATTGTGAGAACGAAGGCTGTATACCGTATGTAATTGTTTTATAGTGTTTATCGATCCAAAACGAAGATAAGTCTAGTTATTATCATTAGTTTGCATTCGCCGATAATTTATTTTTAATAGTCTCCAATCCCCCCCGCCCCTCTTTCAGGGATTGTTGGTGGTGGGTGGGGATTGCGGACCGCGCGAGGCGGGCGGCCGTGTGAAATGTGTTCGGGAGGTGCGTCGCGCGGACATTTTGTTTAAAAATAAACCACTTGTTGCAACAAAATATGTTTTTTTTATTCGCTAAATTTAGCCTTTTACAAATTCCCCGACGTTTAAAACAAAATTGGAATTATTAAAATAATATTAAAATATATTCGTGATATTTTTTGAACGAAGCTAAAAACTCAAAGCTGACGTTTTATTCACGTAATCTGTGGCTAAGTATTCTTCCGATATTTATTTTTGACATTTCAAAGCAAATAATCCTTTATTTGTTGCCTTCGAAAAATCGATGGAATCGAACAGCGTCGCCATTGGTACAGATGAAATCAGCGTTTTAATTTTCTTGTCCGTTTTCCAAGGTATATGAAAAAATCCGAACGAAAATCGCCATTTCTCGGCCTCAGTCTATACGCGATGACGTCATTTGCTATTACGACGTACTGCATGGTTTCAGAAAACACATATTTTCTTGAAAACCATTTACTCTATTGGAAAAATTCATATACCAGGAAATGTGGAAGATCCAAAGCCATAACCTCTCTATTTTGAACATTGTTTGAATTATATACAGGGTGTGTCGTTTATGAGCAAAAAATCTAAAAGGTCCTGAAAATTTCAGATTTTGCGGGTAAATTATTGGCGACAAAAGAAAAACTGATAAAAATGGGATAATTTCATTTGAGCAGTATTGTAAATTGTGTCCAGAGAGATTTACAGGTTTCATCTATCTTATAGGGTACGTAAGATATTCGAAAAGATATCATTTTAAATCGCAATTACCAGTACAAATTTTAATATTTACCATAGAGAGTATGCACAAAGAAATTACATCGATTTTGCCAAAGTTCCATAGTGGTCTGCAGAAACATAATAGAAAAATAGGGCCCTCTAGGACAAAAAGCCTTTAAAATACAAAGTTGCCTAGTGACTTTATAGACTACGAGGCCCGTGGTACAGAGCTGATGACTGACACAGCCACAATTTTTCGAAATCAATTTTGTTGGTTGCGACAAATTTTCGGGCGAAAAGCGAATAAAGTGAGTGGAGATTCGAGTTTAAAAAAAACTGCAGAAAAGTACAAAAATCTCATGGACGAAATGTAACAATTATTTAGGGCCCTTGAATTCAATTCATCAGTGTAAAGAAAGTTATCAACCCTGATGTTTTTATAAATTATTGGAAATGACAAATAAGGCTGAACCAAAGATATTTATTCAAACAAAACACTTAGAGCATAGTATTGTTTTACACAAAACGGACTCAAATAAAAAATAAAAGCAATAAAAACAGGAACACTCAATAAATTGTAGTTTTTCTGAAAATTTAGGCCCCTGGGTGACTTTTTAGATGTTATTGGGAGAGCTTGGACAAACGGCTTAACCGCCGAAGATTTCCCCGAATGTCGTACCATTGTAACCCACATCGCTGGCCGCTGCATTCTGGAAATGGATGTACATCCTGCAAAACGCAATTACACACCCGAATTTTGCAAAGAGTTTCATTTCACCTGTCGCTCGGCACCCCGATCGACTGTTCCACAACCTCAGCCAAGGCCTTGGATATTTTGACGTTTTCCTTTGGTCCGAGCGCTCCGATGCTCATGAGTGTAGCTTGAGCAGCGGGCTTAGTTGCGTCGCCCCCAAACGAGGTGTTTACGTCGCCGACTACCGTCACTGCGCAATACTGAAATTATCGCTTTAAAATGGTGATTATAATGTTGAATTTAAACTTACGTTGAGTGGTTTACCCGCCAGAACTTTGGAAAGGGTTTGCGCAATTTTAGCCGGTAGGTCAGCGGGTATTTTACCTTTGGGCACGTTAGTTTCAATGCGAAAATGCGGCATCTTCGTGTATAATTATTTTTATTGCGAATCAGCTCAACGCCCGTTAAGACCGTCGAGAGGTTACCAGCACGGAATGCAAATAGGTCTTTTCTATAATGCCACTTCTCTCCTGTTATAACCGTATGCAATAACGGTGCAAAGCTATTTAACGCAACTGTATAGTTCTTTGAAAAATTCAATATACTCGAAAAATAAATGATAGAAATTAGAAAATTATCTAATTAGATTATTTCAAGGGAATTGAGAACATTCGCAAAAGCATAGTTACCATAGAATACGAAGCCGCAAGTTTACGTTATATCAGTAATGCCGATTTGGTATTGGGTCACAAAGTTGTTTTTCAAAAATATTAAGAATCTTTGTTTTAATCATAAATAAAATAAATTTCATGAGTATAATAGCAGAAAATCAATTTTTTAAATTATTTGTAAGTTTATTTATTGATGTCATTTTAAGTGCCTCCGTAATGTACCGAGTTATATATTTTATTAATGCGTATATTAATTTTTTTTTCCTGAACACTCAGATTCCAAAAATTTTAATTTTTTAATATAACTAAAAAAAAACTATCAACCTATCTTAATTGTCTTTGAAATTTCAGTAGATAGATTCAGGAGTTACCAAAAGTTAAAAAAAAACAGAATAGAAAGCTTTAAAACTAGAAAAAAGTCTATAAAAATATAAATTTTTAAATGTACGTTAAAAACTGGACAAAATGCGAAAGTATTCGGAAGGATGCATCATACCAGTAGCGATTTAATTGTCTTATTGACGTAGAACAGACACACCACAAAAACAAATACCCAATCTTAAACTTTCGTGTTGTAACCTGAAATTTTATTTTAAAATTTCGTGCTTCATGGAAACATCCCATTACCTCATAGTATTGACCGGTAATTAGTACTTAATCGCCGCGTAATCTCTGTCAAAACCTAACCAACCAAATCTAACCTCTATTATCTGAGGTGTCAAACGATATCGCAAATATTCTGCGCAAAAAAAACAAACGATAAAAAAGAGGCGTGTGTCTATAAAAAAAGTGCAAACGCCAGGAATATTTGTAAACATATTTATTTTACGAGGATGATGTATCAAAATTCAATTGTGCGATTGACCCTACGGCGATGTCGCGGCCGATACTAAAAAAAAATAACTCGCAAGAAGTTTTCCAGAATGATCGGCATTTTTTCGAGGATCGATTTTTAAGCAGATTCGCGTTGCACTCCCAGAATGTTTTCGCCCGAACACAACCGTTACATTTTGCTTCAAAATCCGACGTGAGTAAGCGAATTATTTAAGGTCCACAAAAAGAAAAAAATCAAATAATTTTTAGGGATCACTGGACCCTCGATAAGAAAGCTCTGTTGGTAGTGGGATGTCTTATCCTCCCCATTACCATGTTCTGCGCGACATATATGATCCTGTTTGGTATTTACGAAAAGCTGCTATACCCAAAACAGAGCTTGAGCAGCTTCAGTTCTTCAAGTGGGTATTATCTATTAAAATGTTTGCATTTTTTTTTTCTAGTCGTTTTAGAGAAAGACCTCCATAGGGCGTCAGTTTATGGCGGCTATGAACGCAGAAATAATTACACCGAAATTCAAAGAACTCCCCACCAAGCTCTCGATGTGTCAATCTTTAGATTGGTATGCTACTACAACTTTCCAAGTAATGCGCAGTCCTTGCAAGTTAACGACATTGATCCCAATCTCTGCACCCATCTAAATCTCGCCTTTGGCAGTGTAATAAATAACAGTATTTACCTGTCTGATGCTGATTTACCTTATGTAAGACAGGCCGTGAAATTAAAGGCTGTCAATAAAAACTTGAAAGTGTTGATATCTATTGGCGGGGCCTATAACGACCGAGGTTTTCCCGAAATGGTACTAAATCATACGAACAGAAAAACGTAAGTTTATAACGGCGCCTCAGTTTAACACAGTTTCCATTAACCACAACGTAAATTTAACAGTGTTGACGTTTACCTATTGACACACAGAATAGAATAGAATTTGGTTAGTTTAATGCATACGTCGCCGCCAGGTGGCGGGTCGTAGTTCACTGCTACCCAACCTTTTAGGTTTATAAAGTCCGTGATCGGGTTTGCGAAAACATACGGTATCGATGGCGTGGATCTTGATTGGGAGTTTCCCGGAGAGGAGCCAGTCGCGGACAAACATCAGCGCCAACACTTTACTCAGCTACTACACGAGCTTCGCAGGGCGGTTGCGCGACACACGAACATGGCGCTGCTGATTACGCTGGCAGTTGCTGCTCCCGTGCAGATTGTGGACACCTCCTACGACGTTTCTTACGTCAACGAGTAAGTGAGGGGATTCAAAATAAAAGGGGTCTCTCTAACAAAATAAAGTTATGCTTTACCGGGTGTCAGAAATTAGCTTCTCACTGTTGGGATATGGGTAGCTGCAACAGATCAGAAGCCAGTTCAAAGTTGCCCATTTTGTCGTTGATTCTAAATGCATTTTCAACTCTAAAGATTCCAAAGATTTTCGAAAATATGAAAAAAAAAGAAATTTGGAATACCTAGTATACAGGATTACTCAGTTTTTTGTAGTCGGACGTCATCGGTTTAAAGAACACCAAAATGAGCTTGAAATTGTTATAGCGTCGCTGTAAGGAACTAACTCACTTTGGATTGAACATTGTTTACAGTTATGTGGACTACATCAACCTGATGTCTTACGACTACCACCACTACACCAGGCTAACCCCATTCACGGGGATCAATTCGCCCCTCTATGCGTCCTCCTTGGAAAAGTATTACCTGGCTACAATGAACATAAACTATTCAAGTCACTATTGGAACTCTTTGGGAATGGACAAGAGCAAAATAGTGATCGGTTTGCCGACGTACGGTCACACTTTCCGTCTAATGAATCCTAGAAACGAGGGACCGTATGCACCAGCCTCAGGTGTCGGCAAACTCGGTACCTTGGGGTTCGCAAGTTACCCCCAGGTTTGCAGTTTCCTACTGAGCAACCGCATCACGCCCGTATTCGACATGGAAACTTTGAGCCCCTACGCGTCCAAGTACTACGAGTGGGTATCGTTCGACGATGAGCAAAGTTTAACTTACAAGGCGGAGTTCGTGAGAAACAATAACTTTGGAGGCGCCATGATTTACTGTTTAAATATGGACGATTTCAAGGGCGCGTGCAAAATGGGATCCGGGCGCAAGTTTCCGCTCGTTTCGGCTGTCAGACAAGCGCTGGATGGCCAAGCGGGTGCTTAAACTTACGGTTACTGTTAAAAAGTTGGGTTATGTTACCCGAATATTGTTAGGACCACTTAAAATTTAATCCCTCCGCAGGCAGCTGACTTTTACTTAAGCGACCGACGCCAAAGCTTAGTACGAAATGACGATTTGTTGTACCAAAAATGACTGTGATAAAGATATTAAGTGTTTAAGGTTAGGGTTACCAGTGTTTAATACCAATTATTTACCAGGCTATTGTGCACAAATTCAAAAATCACTACAGTTTCTCCACGAATTTTGTTTTATTCCATATTCCAACCCTCAAATTTTCTTCGGCCTTATGTCAACCAAACCAACATAGACAATTTCTGAGGAATACTCTAGTATGCAACGCACGTGACAGATTAAAGTCTACGTCAAATAATCGTTAATTACGGGAAAACAATCGATTTAAAGTGAACCTTCAAGCTTTATTCCGCACAAGAACAAGCACTTACACGAAAACTAACCACATCGAAAGTAGCAAATAAAGAATGCATTTTACGCCGTCTAGTTTTGGTTAGCTTTGACAGCCTTTGCGAAACTCCCACCAAAGTATAGCGATTTGCGTAACAATGTTGGTATTATTTGGGAAAAAAAACATAACACGGTGCAATTCTACCAATAACAGACTAGAATTCGGTTTTTCCCATAGAAATATCGAATTATCCGTAATAACTGTAATTAATCCATAGAACATTGATATTGATACTTGGTTTGCCCCAGGACACCCAAGCCCGAATTCCTCACATCTATGCCTCAAGAATAACAGTTTCCTCGTCGTCCGATCGCCTTTGTCGCTGATACGACACGACGCTAGATGTCACGGCGAACGTCACCATTTAAATTCATTTTGAATTAGGTCTAGTAACTACGAACGTGGGTTACGCGCTCACCATAAATAATCCACTGATGTCTGGTGGACGATTTGGAGAATACGCCGCCGAAAATTTAAAACATCGTCCCAAGTTCTCTACTTTTTCGAGCGATATCCATTTGCGAATTTTAACGCACGCCACCACAGCTAGATGGTGCGACGCGTCAATTCGCGAATGTAGCCCGCAGACGGTTTGTGTCTGTACAGTTTCGGTTTTCCGCGATTTTTTGTCTGTTCCCGGGCGAAACAAAACGAAAAACGGATGCCGCACAAGCCTTAAGGGGCCTCCCTCATCTTTCGAAAGGGATGCCCGCCCCCGTGACGGTCAGAGTCGTCGAAAAATCGGCATTTTTTTAAGGTAAGCACCTATATCAGATTCCGATCAGAGTGTGTCTGACCTAATTTCGGATTTTTGCGTGATTTTGTCGTCTCTTCGCCTTTACTCTTTTCGACTGGCTGCCGTATCGCGTGCCCGTCTCGTTTCAGTCTCGCGACGGTCTCGGTGGAACGTGGAGTTTTCCGTAAATTAGCGGCGGTTCGTTTTTTAAGGTTATTTTTGCACACACAGCCACACGCGAAGGCTCGAGCGGTATGTAGTTTGGCGAAGAAGTCACCGGGAACCGGCGTGGGGCGCAGCACAAAAAAAACTGCAGCGCTAACTCTTTCGGTGTACAAATATCGTGTTCCCGCGTGGCGGGTCCCGCCCCCGTCGTCTCGAAGCTCTTTTTATATTATGTAACTGGAACGGTATGTTCTCTGGCTATTTTTCGCCAAAAGTGTCTGCCGCCTAGCAACAGACGAACCGGAGCGTATCGAAAACCCTGTATTATATCTACGCGATTTTTCGCCACAGTTTAAACATTTTACGGCCCACCGTCAACCCGGCGACTAGACTGGACAAAAACAGCCTTCCGTGATTTTTTTCGAAGACGGGTGGCGGCGGTTCCGTGGTCCATGCCGCGCGTTTCAATTCGACCGTTATCGAGAGTGCCGTGCTCGATCGTTTAAGTCAAGAGTCTAATTTGAAAATCGAATTCCGACGCGAGCCGGAATCATGCGGTTCGACGCGACAGGCGGTGAAAAAATTAAGTGAAGTTTCAGGGTAAGTTTTGAACCCGTCCCTCGAGCGAGAGACTAAGTTAAATGAGTGTGCTTGGCAATGAAAGTCTACTTGCCTTCGACGCAACTCTCCCCCACCCCCTAACAAACCAAGTATGGACGAAACGAGTGTGCTTTGGATATTCCGTAATGTCAAACATCGACGTAGACCGTTACTTTATTTTAAAATAAGAGACGATAGGATCGAAAACCGAAGCGACGGATCCCTCACGTGTTACCCCATATTTAGAAAGGGCGGTTACTCGCAGCGGGATCCTAGGAAGCCCCATAGAGAAAGGTAGGGTTCCCTATTGTTGTCCACTCCACCCTATAGGTCTGCCCCGGTCGTTCTCCCCTACCAATTTTCCTATTTTTATCAGTGTTCATCTTGTGCGTGCGGGGTGGGTAGTGGTGGTGTGCGACCATTTTAGGAGGGTTTTTGATGCGGCGATTCGTGCGTTTCGGCTGGGGCTGCGGGAGGGGGGCTCTGGCTTTAAATTCGTTCCGTTTTCTGGGTTGACTTTGGTTAAAAAAATCAGGTATAGATCAGGGGCGCGCGGGTATTAAAGACGTAATATTCATTTAATCCAAATGTTATTTTGAATAATTTCTTGAATTGTTAACAGATGTAACTTGAGGACATATATATTCTTATCCGCAATTAAACTGTTTGCTATATCGAAAATTAAGAAGTAGTTAAAAAATTGGCCAAATGAAATTTTTGCTTCGGGAGTAGAAAAAAAAATATTCCAAAACATACAGGATGCTTTATTAAAAAAACGAAAGTTTTGTTTATATGTGAAAATTTGTGAATTTCAAAAGAAAACCGGCTGTGTTTTGGATCGTACGTAAAAGAACGATAGACCAGTTTTCACTTTTTTGATAAGTTAATTTGTAGCCGAACTGCAAATGGTCCCTAAGAAGGTAAATTTTTCAAAATTATCTTGTATTTAAAAATTCCAGACAGCTGTGACATTTCTGTTTGTGGCAACTTTTATTTCATACAAAAGCAGCTCGGGTGGAACACACTGAACATTTAAACACATTTTTTATCTATACATACAGTAGTTAAAATTTGCCAAATTGACAATTTTTTAAAATTTTTAAATAGTATATGAATAGCACTGTGACATTTTTTATACTGTTATTCTGAAATGCAGAATTAAATGTAAACAACTTTTTGAAAGTAAAGGCCTAGGCCCCTAAAAGACTCCTGTTTGCTTGCTATTGAAGATTATTACAGTCTACTTGCATTAATTTGTCATTCGTTTTTTTTTAAATTTATATATATATGTAAATATATTAATTTTTAGGTATTAACTATAAAGTTTATTAATATAAGAAATAAAGCTTCTACCTAATTTACCGAAAGGAATTCTTAAAAGTTCATGAATGATTTGCGCGTTCACATTAAGCTTCGATATTTACCAATGGACGTTCATTCTGTGACAACCAACTCCAACTTTTACATGTGATATCCCGTATGTGTTCAATATGTGACAAGGGTCGACAGATTCTGAGCCCGCAAACCAGAAAGTGGCTTTTTTCACTGAAAACGACCCGATCACAGTGAATCTATGACTTGTCATCATGTCTGATTGTCTCTGTTGTGCTGTGCAGCAGTGGCCTATCATTTTTTCTTAAAAAGTATTAAAATCGATAGTTATTTTAAAAATGTCACCCTATATATCTCGAGATTTGATGGTTTGTTGACCTACGTTCGTGTGACGATGATTTTAAAAGTACGACAACGAAGTAGCAGAAAGCA
Source organism: Cylas formicarius (assembly GCF_029955315.1). NCBI lineage: Eukaryota > Metazoa > Arthropoda > Insecta > Coleoptera > Brentidae > Cylas > Cylas formicarius. The sequence continues at coordinate 23,341,882 of NW_026844361.1, read as the reverse complement.
GAAAGGGGAGGAACGGGGAGAATCCCTGTCGGACGACGACACTATAAACGGAAAAAAATCATTTTGTTCTTACGAGTCTCGAACCTGGTTAACGTAATCGTATTCAAACTGTCCGCGATTCGAAACCGACTGGCATTTTGCATATGTATGGCGCCCCCTATACGGTCGCCTCCGAAACGAGTTTCCGGATTTTTATCATTTTGCTTAATGCAGTGGCGTACTTGTTTTTTCGATAATATAAATTACCTATAGGTTGCCGCCGGAGTTCTTAATCTGGATCCAATCGTGTCAGAAGTCGCCTCTTTTATATTACGTGAGTATTATACAATAAACGAATCCAAATTGCCAAAAGAGTTTTTGATATGTTTACGATATAAATGAAAAACTGCATATTTACCTTTTTTTTGTTAAGAAGTATATCCACTTTAATATAGTTAATATTGACATCTTGTTTTTGATTGCCAGCACCATGCAGTGCATAAACATCGATATTCAAAATTTTTATAGAAAATCCATTAAACATACCGTAAAAATTAGTGATATTAAATCAAAAAGTTTATTTATCGTCGGAATTATTTCTCAATTGCAATTTTATCAAACTTTATTTGCATTTGTTTAGAGTTGTTAGACCTAGCAGAACAAAAATCGTTGTTAATGTCTATGTGATACCAATTAGCAACGTAGGTATTACACAGGTCGTTCCAACGGCAATGTTAAATTTTATTTTTTCTCTTTTTGTTACAAGGTGGACGTTTTAAAAAAAAAAATAACTCGCCGAATAGATAGCCCTTCTTCGCCACCTCGCGTTCCGCCCTTTTCTCACGGCGGCAGCAGCCACGTGAAAGCAGTAATTTTTACAGACAGCCAGAAAATCCGTAGCTTTTCTCTCGCGTCTCGTCGGGTGTCGATTTAGGTGCTCCGCTTCCCCGTCGTTGTCTCCACTCCGTTCGATGGGTACCAGGCATGTGTGGACAAAAAGTTTATGCTATTCTTTTAAACAGAACTTGAAAATAAAAAAAAAGTCGTATTTTTCTTTTGCGCTGGGTTTGAGCATTTTTATTTAGGATCAATCAACGTACGGATGAATACCCGGTACATAGATATAATAAATATAAATTAAATTAAAAAATACATCTAGTGTTAGGGACAAATCGCACGTTCCGGCAACGTCGCATACAACCGACACCGCAGCATCACAGCTGATAATGAACCGTCTAATTTTGTGTTTTGGGTTCGACCCGGGTCCGTGCCCATATATGGTCAAAAATAAAATCTCGCAATGTCAACACGTGTGTGTTTGATTTCTACTCGAAAATCACAAGAAATGAAGCCACGAATGTAGAGTTGTAACATTAAACGACTCAACATCTAGCTAGCGTCTTATTATTTATGAATGACTTGCCCCCTATTATGTATACAATATATGGTTTAACGTTTGCGTTGCCCGATTGATGCTGCGACTGGGTTTTTTTCAAACGGCCCAAATTTACTTCGTTTCTAGACCACCGAGCCGGACCAACACCGTAACGTTATATAATAATGAAGCCGGACGAGGCCCTCTGCCCCTACCTCCCTCTAGCCCCTCAGGGGACTCATTTTGCTTAACCCCTACATAGGGCACGTCCGACTTTAAACCCCCCTTCCCTCGTCTCAATACCCCCGCCATTTACGCAGGTTTCTATATACCGATCGATTCCCTGTCGGGTTACAGGGTGTTTCCGGTAACCATGGTCCTAAAACGAAAGATGAGTGACGCTATGTTATGCACCGATATAAAGATATTTAATTGTTAAATTAATTAAGAATGCACCTAAAAAATGGTGTGGCGTGAGAACTCCGTCGCTTTAGAAGAAAGTATTATTTCATTTAAATAAAAAATGTTTGTAAAATACATTTTTATGGTTTTAAGACACCTTCAAATGTCTTCTTCAAACTGCGTGCTGAGGTTGCACCTTTAACAGTATTTTTGCTCCAAATGGGGCTACAAAATAGAAGCTTTATTGAGTTCACTTTTTGAAAATCGCTGTCGATCTGCTAAGAAAGCCATTTGATAAGAATTTCAATTTACATTTTTACATAGAGTTGCATAGAGTAAACTTTATATCGAGGAACAAAGGAACTTGGACATCGTAAGACGGAGTAAGATATTTTATTGATGAATATGAGAAAAAAAGCAGCTCCAAATGAGAACCTTGTGGCACTCCCGCAGTACCTCGAATATGGATACTCTATCCACTCCTCTCACGCAGTTTATTAAGAAGATCGCGGTGGTTCATCTAAAACATTCAAGACTTCGATTTTTGACTTTTAAAATTTTTATTCTCGTGGTTTCCGTTTTAAAAAGACTTTTCTATGGCACCTCAAATCAGGAGGAAGTAAAATATGAAAATGACTTGCTAAGTTCGCAAAAAATATGAAAATTCACAAAAGTCAGCGTCTTACTTTTTTTTTTTTGACTATATTTCCGAATTGTCATTGATTATACTTTGATTAATTAAGTCTTTGTTTATATTATTTTAACTGAAGGTCAAATTATTATATTATATTATAGCCGTCGATTTGATTTTACAATTGATGGACGGGGGAGGCTCCCCCGCGGGCCTGTATTTATTTATAATCCCCCCTTTGATGTCGATTATGACACGCACGAAGTTTTTGGGGCGTGCGTCTGCATCTCCCCCCCGATATTCGCTCCCCCTTTTCTCCGTCACTTTTCTACCGCGCCGTCCGTTTTCTCTCCCCTTCGGCGTGTCTCGAAATTGGGGTAGTGCGTGTCGATTGTCGCGCGTTGACCCCCTTATGCCCCGCCACCCGGACGACTGCGACGGCGACGAGGGTGACTGACCTCTCCACGACGCGTTCTGTTGCGTTTTCGGGGGTCCGGGGGGGTGCTCCTGGAGGGGGTGCCTCCGCCGGGTTTATCCACCCCTTCCCGCGATGTTATAGCCCCAGTTTTCGTCGGCGACGACCTTGTTGACGATGTTGGGTTGTCTGAAGACGCGAGTGGGAGAGTGATGATTAGCTACATTAAAATCTGTCAAAAAAGGAACGTCAACCCTTAATGATTGTTGCATTGGATTTTTGGTTGTTTTTTTGTTTGGGATAAGAAGATGAACAATTTTTGGCACTCAAAATAAATGAGAACTAAAAGTTCAGATTTTCACGAAATTATATATTCTGACATGGCAATTGTTTCGACAACACCGTGTCTTTGTTAGTTCAATTTTTGGCACTCGCAGATTGCACAGGTCTTCGGTGATTTTGATGTTTGAAAGCTGTTTGCTTATTTATGTATTTTTGGGAGCCCTTTTTCCAAAAAACCCCGTATTTTTCCTCTATCGCGTCTTTTTTTTTATAGCGCTCTATATCTTAAAAATGTTATTTTATTAATATATGACTTGCATATGTTTGTTCCGTATTAGGCATGATTTTTATGAAATTAAATATGATTTGGCCACGCCACGAGTTGACTCAGAAGCATCAATACAGCTTTGTAACCTGTTTATGCGCAGTTTGGTTGTGTTGGTCGTCGACGGCTGTTGTCACATTGTGTGAACAATCCAAATGACTTTTGTTATATCTGTGGTAGACAAACTATAACTTCTTTCATAAAAAATACTGTTTGTTTCGTTTACGTTGAAGCGTTAAGGAACTGGCAAAAAGGTAGGAAGCTTTGGTGTTATTGTTAAAAATCACAATCACAATCTTGACTCTGCTATTCGACCAATTCCTCATCTACCAGATGCACCGATACCTGCCGCTCCAAACGAACTAGAAAACGTCATATCGCCAGAATCAGAGGAATCTAATTCCGACTCAGATTTCAGAGAGCCCGAAGTGTTTTAATTAGAGATTTGCACCTTCCAAAGGTTGCATCTGCATTGTTAGCGTCCAGACTTTGTAAGAAGCATTTACTGGCACCTGGCATTGCATAAAGCTTTTACACCTTAACACCTAACAAAACCATCCAGGAGGTTATTCAAGGATACACGGCCAAAATACACGTTAATTCGAAAATTTTTGTCGCCGAGAGGGCACAAAGGGTTTTGGCATGGATCAATCAAAATCGGAAAGTGTCGATTAAAAGTTGTGATCCGATCGGCCTTTGCTAGAGCTTTCGAAAAGTCGATTTGCGCCCGTTGGTGTGCATCGACCACCGGGCTCGATCTTAGTGAGCCAGTTTTCGATATATTTACGTCTTACGTCTGAAACGACCTGACTGGCAAAATTATAAGTGCGACTTATATATTATATGTTCTGGTAGGATGTTTTATCTATATTGTCAGTTGCCAAAAGATTAGGCATGTCGTTTATGAACATTGTGAAGCGAGGACAGGATAGTACCCTGTGATACTCCAATAATTCGAGTGCCTATCTTGGAGAAGTTTTCTATTGTCGGGATATGTGGTGTTTGCACAGAAAGGGGTGTCGACGGTGAAATCTTTCGAAGCAGGTTTATAATAAAACAAAAACGTTTATTGCTAACAGTAAGTAAGTAACGTAAGTGTAAGTAAATAAAAAAAAAACATGCAGCAAAAGGCTTGAAATAATTTACAGCCATCCAGGCAAAACCCGGGTACTGTTGAAGCCTTATCTAAAAAGAAAAGTCATTGTTCCAAACCTTATGTAGTAAGTAAATAAACAATAAATATCCAAGGAGGAAGGTAATAATAAAAGGAGAGGAATAGGAAAAGTCGAACAAAAATTGCAGGGATTGCAAGACAATATTGTTGACGTTGGAAGAGAGCAGTCCAGACAGTTAACTAGTGAAGCAACATTGTAAGAGTATGACCTTTTAAATACCTCCTTTCTGTGGTTGGGGTACAGTAAACAATTTACTATTACGCAAATTAAGCCCATGTACGGTTTGCTCTAAAAGAAGTTTTATTAAACAGGTATTTGAATTCCATAAATCAACCTCAACCGTGAGACGTAGCAGTTGTAGCAGGGCTGTAGGCACCAGAACCGTAGTTCAGCTGAGACAACATCATACAATCGCAAAATTGCATTTAAGTCTCGCGTTATAATTAGTATCTATAAAAATAAATGACGGAACATCGTTTCCGAAAATTACAGCAGCTGATTTAGTAGGATTAATTTTGAGTAGGTCGTCCGTACCAATATTATAGAAATTATTTAGATCAGAATATTGATATTGAAGCTTTATAATGTAATGTCAAATCGATTCCCAGGTACACACAGGGTTCCCTCATAGTGTATGCATGAATATGAGATTCTTAATTATGTGTCCACTTTATAGTTTTTTATTTGAAAATTAAAGTATCTTATCTCAGAAACTGTTCGAAACATTTTTTATATTCATCTTTGGCTATGGCCGACAGCTCATCCTTCGTTTTTTTCTTGGCCTCTTCAATGTTGTCAAATCGCTGTCCTTTCATGTCCCTTTCCATATGTGGAAATAAGAAGAAGTAAAACGGAGCGAGATCAGGCGAGTAAGGTGCATGGGGCAGAGGAACCATGCCATTTTTACCCAAAAACTGCTTAACAGAAATGGCCACAAATCGTGTTTTTTTTGTCGAATACTGTTGCGCAATCTTCTTAAAACTTCCAGATAAAAAGCTTGATTAACGGTCTCACCTGGTGGAACGAACTCTGCATGAACTACGTCGTTGATGTCGAAAAAGCAAATCAGCATCGTTTTGATGTTTGATTTGACCTGACGACATTTTTTTGGACGGGGAGACAGTGACGTCTTCCATTGGTTGGACTGTTTCTGAATCGTAACCATAGCACCATGACTCGTCACCAGTAATGATCTTTGAAAGACAATCTGGATCCGTTTCAAGCTGTTGATTCAAAGCACGACATGTTTCAACTCGATGTTCTTTTTGCATGTCAGTCAGAACACGAGGAACAAACTTGGCAGCAACTCTTTTCATTCCCAAATCTTCGGTTAAAATTCGCTGAACGGTGTTCCAAGACAACCCACTAATAATTGTTCAATTGTCTGTCGACGGTCTGTGAGCACAAACTCTCGAATCTTTTCAATATTTTCGTCGATTCGAGCAGTCGATGGACGTCCAGAACTAGGGGTCGGTCATCAATTGACTCGTCGCCATTTTTGAAGCGAACAAACCACTGGTACACTTGAGTTTTTCCCATCGCATCCTCTTTATAAGCTGTTTTTGACATTGAAACAGTTTCAGCACACACTTTTACCGAGCAGAAAACAAAATTTCACAGCTGCGCGTTGTTCTTTTAAACTTGCCGTCGAAAAAAACGAAATAACAAAAAAATGGCACCGCAAGTGAACAAAACAAGTTAAATTTAAAACGAAGGTGGCGTTGAACTCGCAATAAGTCGTACTATCCGCAACCTAGCGGCAGAAAGGTGTACTATACAAGCTCTGCGCGCCGCAATTCAATTCCGGTTTTTTATGGGTACCCCTCGTACAAATTTATTTTAATGTTGTATATACGAGGTGTTTTGTTTGTCGTGGGCGAGTATCAACTTTCTTATTTTAAAAGGAACATATTTCAAATATTTTTTACAGATTCTTGATTTATTTATTTATTTACCACAGTGGAAAAATCCGAACTCTGGCTCTTAGAAAAAAAAAGAGAGAAAAAAAGATCTTCGACAGGATTAAAGAAATAAAAAAATAGACGTGGTCATATTTTGATGATGAAAAGCAACTTAATATTTTGTCATTTTTGCAGAGATCCCTGAAGATTATTACTATTGGAGCAACAAGAATAATAAAAAACATGTGGAAATTACAAGATCAGGTAGAACTTTTGTCGAGGTGCGCCATTGGAGGTCCAGTATTTTTTTGATCAGAAGATGGCCTTATCGCAGTCATGAAATTAGCACCTATTTAAATGCACACTATAGAAAATGCCTTGGCAAGAATGGTGATTACTCCTGGCCTCCAAGGAGCCTCGACTTAACTCCCTTAGATTTTTTTCTGTGGGGTACACTTAAAGATTTAGTTTACAAACACAAACCGTCAACTGTCGAGGAACTTAAACGTTGGATCAGAGAAGGTATCGGATGAAATCCGTTATTCGAGTCCTTACAACAAAACTTGCTCAAGTGAAACAATAAATGCTGTCCAATGAAGAAAAATGTCAAAAACGGTTAGACTTAGGTATAGCACCTTTTACACAAAGTATATATAGAATTTTGAATAGAATTCAATTCAATGAAATAAGAAAATTGATATTCGCCAACTAAAAAAGTAAACACCCTGTATATACAACATTAAAATAAACTGAAGGTTTGTAATAGCTCTTTTTGGCTCCATCACCTATAGTTTTTGAGATAAGGTAGTGTCTTAAGATGAACGGCTCACCCTATACGTCTTGGAAAAACTTTACAGAAGACACATACAGACTGTATGAAAATAATAGAATAGAATAAAAATGATTAGTAAAGGGGGGACGGGGTTGGATTCCCCGCGGAGGAAGCCGCGGTCCATCGCAGGTGGCGTAACGGGACGCCTGCGACGCCGGGCGTCGTTATTGATCGCGCGCCTTTCGGAACCGGCGTCTAGACGATGAGCTAGACGCTGTCGTTGGGGTCACCGACCCTTCCTCCTTCCCGCGGGTTACCTAAACGACGCACCACGTCTCTGACGAGTCGTTCGACTTGGACACCCGCAAAAAATCGCCCCGTATAAGATCTGCGGATCTCAAAGGTCGGCGAGACGGTCGCCAATTCATATAGCGGTTAATGTTAAAGAGCTTAAACTGTGGTGATTAAATTATAGTTGAGTGCATATAGATAATGCATTTAAATAAACGGAGACACAGTAGGAAAAGCGCCATTTGAAATTTTCTCTTCATCGCCGTGGTATAGTTAAAAGATGTCTACGACGTAGATTTATATCGTGAATGTCGACTCTAAAGGAGAAGTTCCGATATAAATAGGAAGGGAGCTTCTATTTAACAATCTTGCAGTCAAAGCAAAATATCTACGCAGAGCCTATGTAGAGTCATAGGATACATTTTTATTAAACAAGAATTCTGAAGCGCGAAGACAGAGAAAGCATTTTGCCGGGTTCTCTACAGAGAAAGTGTCTGTTGCTATAGATGAGTTTCAAGTCGACTTGGTTAGATCTTAGTTTCGAAAAACTATAAAGATTGAGTAAAACCCAAAGCCAAGGTCTCAAAAGTAATTATGATGAAAAACCCGATTCGATTAAAAAAAAAAAACTGATGATGGTACCCTACGAACGAGGCACCTGACGTCGTATATCGAATTATTTTGAGCGCATGCTCAATCAACACAAAAGAGCTACTGTTGGTTGCTTCATAATGGTTTATATGATGTTATTCTTAAACTTTGGATTTTTACCGTGTGTGTGTGTGTTGTTTGTGTATTGTATTGCTTTTTTTCTCTCTATATTGATTAAGAAATATTTTTTCTTGTTGGGCTATGTGTAACGGATATATTTTTGCCTCCTTCTTGGCATTCATTTTACGTTCTACAATTATCAGTCGCTGAAGAAAGAACGCTTTTGAACTCTGCTATGTATTGGGTTGTTCGGAAAGTCATTTCGTTTTTTTTGGGGAACATGAAAGACAGTTTTCGTATAATGAATAAATATTTTATTAAATTATATATTGGCCATTCTGGTCCGACACCTTTTGCCATCTTTCTGGCAGTAACATAATTCCCCTGTCATAAAAGTTTTGGTCCTTGCCTGCAAAAAACTGGTTCAGGTGGTTTTTGACATCTTCATTCGAGGTAAAGGTTTTGCCATCCAAAAAATTTTGCAGGGACCGAAACAAATAGTAGTCGGAAGGCGCCAGATCTGGAGAATATGGTGGATGGTGCAGTACGTCCCATTCAAGCTGTAAAAGTTTTTGGCGAGTGACCAAACTTGTGTGAGGTCTCGCATTATCCTGGTGGAACACTACACCCTTCCTGTTGATTAATTCGGGCCTCTTCTCTTTAAGTGAATCATTCAATTTGTCCAGTTGATGACAATAGACTTCTGAATTAATCGTTGTATTGTCCGACAAAAGCTCAAAAAAAACGATTCCTTTGACATCCCACCAAACGGAGAGCATCACCTTTTTTTGGTGAATGTTGGCTTTTGACACGCTTTGAGTCGGTTTATCTTTTCTGCTCCATGACCTCTTGCGTTTAATATTGTTGTATACAACCCATTTTTCGTCCCCAGTAATAATCCGCTTCAAAAATGGATCATTTTCTTGACGTTTGAGGAGCGAATCACACACGTCAACGCGACGACACAAATTTCGCTCCGTAAGGACATGGGGCACCCAAACATCGAGCTTCGAGGTTAAGCCCATGCCTTTCAAATGGCCATAAACAGTCGAATTCGACAAATTTAATCTCTCACCGATCTCTCGTGTGGTTATTCGCCGATTTGCATCAACTAATGCCTTTATCGCATCTTTGTCAGCTTCGACCGGCCTTCCAGACCGTGGTGCATCTTCGACATCAAAATTGCCGGATCGAAATTTTGCAAACCAGTTCTGACACTGGCGTACTGTTAACACGCCTTCTCCATACACATCCGTCAATTTTTTTCTCGCTTGGACAGCATTTTTACCTTTTCTGAAGCAAAAAAGTAAAATGTGACGAAAATGCTGCTTATTGCTCTCCATATTTAAAAGGGCACCAACCAAAAACTACTGCGTAGAATTAATAGAACTTTTTCACACACAAGCCTTGCAATATCAGCTCTCAAGACATATAATGGTTATGCGGCTTAAGTGTGAAGTTGGTTTCGAAAAAACGTAATTAAGTCCTCTGACGGGAAAAAACGAAATGACTTTCCGAACAACCTAATATATTTGGAAGTATCGATCAATAAGTTACAAAATATACCGTCAACTGGTGTTATTTGCAAGACCATTAGCAGCTTATGACGGAACGATGAAACAAGTTCGACAGGGAGATATCCGCTTTTTTTGTTCAAGAATAAAGAATATTTTAAGGCAAATAGTTTTACTTATGTTTATTTTTATTTTTATATTTATTTTTTACTTATGTTAAAATGTTTTACTTATCGGATAAGTTGGTTTTGGTTTTGGGGTACATTTGTTACGAAAAGCATAACATGTATTATTTTAATGGCCCATATGTTATCCTAGTTGATGATTTAGGCTTCATCAGACTTGAAAAAAGGAAAAAACGGATTTCAACAATCAAAATTCCTGCGTCAATTTACGACATTCAGTAATGAACTAGATAAAGATGTCAGGTTATAACCTGACTGCACAATTGCTCTGACTGAACTGTTTATCTACTTAGCTCACCAGAATAATACCACTTTCCAGAGGAAACACCAATATGGGCCAAAATAGTTAATTATGTAGGATATAGCCTGGTAAATAAAATTTTCGAGTTAAACCGGTAAGCAAATTTAGCTAAATTAGCTTAGCTTTATGATTTTTTTAATTTATGGTTTATTTAAAATTTCTCTATGACACATTTACACGTATTTCTTAATATTGTACAGATCGTAATCTGGCCGATGGGCATAAATAAGCCTATTGATTACTTAACAAAATAAAATGAAATAAAAAATTAAACAAAAACAACTTTCTAGTACCTTGAGAATATTTTTTTGCGAACGCGAATCGTCTGGAATATTAAATAAAGTGCGCAGCTAGTTCTACGCAGTTCGAAGAGGTTTTGAGAAACGCGACCCCAGAACGAAGCTATAATGTCGCACGCGTCGAATCGAAACGCGCTTGCGAAATTATTTGGCCCCGTACGTACACAAAAATTGCATCCAGCAGCGACGGGCTTCACCGTCTCCCGGTGACGATCGATACGAGTGCATTCGGCACCGCCGTTCGGTCGTTTTCGTCGCGGGCCCACATTGCACGTTGCATGCACTCGCAGAACGCGACGGAATTAACGGCTGCGACCGCTGGGTTGCCGGTTGTACGCGTGGACGGAGAACGATGCGACCGCGGCAACGTCGCGCAGCTTACTCGATAAATTAGAGCCGGGGAGTTTGTGTGTGTGTGTGCGTGTAGTTCGATTGTGATCTTTCGACCTTTGACCGGTACGAAAAACTGTATCTCCAATTTTTGCGGTCATGGAGAAGGATTATATATTCAAAGGCGAAATTATAGGAGATGGGGTGGTCGTTTAAATTTTGGCAACGTTGCTATAGTCAGCGCCGAATGGACCACTTGTAAACTACTTCAGAAAGATGTACGGTAATAAAATTTCATTAGGTATGCGAAGGGACTGCAGAGTGAGCCAACGAATACTTAACGCACTTTCATTGTATGGGTTTGATTTCATTGCAATATTTCACTTTGACGGCATAAAAATTAGGTATTTTGTATAGGTACCTCCATTTTTTATTAAACTTTATACAAAATCTTTTTACCCTGTATATTTTTGAAAAATTGTCAAAAATAAAAGTTTATAGAGCCATATATTCTGCGTCTTCTGGTTCAAGAATTTTTTTATTCTCGAAAACAGTTTTTGAAAAATCCCGTTTTTTGTAGACCCTTGCACACGCAACTTTTTATTTTTGAATACTTCCCGACACCCCAGCCCCCCATTTTCAATAGGTTCCGTCACGGGGCAAAGCTGCATATATGTGCCGAATATGGAGTCGATTTCGGACACTTATCGTGTTTCATAGCAAGTTCCAAAAAACAGTCGAATATCGCGAAAAAAAGATGGATACCGGCGTCGGATCAGGGCCATTTCCTTTAAGCGTATGTGCCTCGTGGAAGGTTAAAAAGGAGGCCAATTTCAATTTTGTAGCGCCTACGGTTCGAAAGTTATTCAGGAAAAACCAAACCACGAGAATGGAGAACGGACAGACAAGAAATTTTTTTTTTCGACGGTGATCGTTTCTGTAGCAACGGCGATTCCGTAGGACTTACCGTTACCGAGATATAAAATTTATCTTAGTCCCCTTATTAGTTTCGTCTTTTTGATTGTTACAAGAATTTCCGGCTCACATCCGATCCTTTTGTAAACCTCAACGTTTGAGATTCTTTCTGTCCACGATATCTTCAAAATCCTTCTGTAACACCAGAGCGCAAATACATACCATACCATATAAACCTCTCTGTTAGTAAGGAACTTTTTAAGTCCGAGAAACGCCGATCGTGCAGTTTCAATTCGTGTTTTTATTTCTTTGATCTGATCCATGTTTGAAGCTCCCAAGTACTTGTACGAGTCCAATTTTTCATTAGGTTTTGCACGATGCTATCTGTCATAATAGCACATCTACAATCTGTCGCCAATTATCATTATCCCTTCCGAGAATTGGACCATTCTTGGAATATGGCCTCATTGTAGACATCGAAGAGCAATGGTGACACAAATCTTCGGTATATTGGTCTAGTGTTGCGTGTGTCTCGCTTTCTCGAAGTCAATGAACCCTACGTACATATCATGGTTCATGTCGAGGCATCTTTGCGCCATGACATTCGTGCCAAACAGTGCCTCTCTTGTACCCATCCCATCCCAGCTTGGCGAACATTGATTATGCACGTTTTTGTTACTTAAGTATTTTTGTCACGAGCAAATGTGAATTTCCCGAACAACGGATTTTATCCACGACGTGGTTATAAAAAATGTTTAGTAAAAATTAATGGTAGCTCACTTGATCATCTCTTTGCACTACTTAGATCTTTCTTCATTATGGTTTCCATGGTAACTAAGGGAGCGTTAGGGATACCTTGTCGCTCGCCTGCAGAATTAGCTATATCTGCTATTTTAGGAGGTGTAGTGCAAAATTCTTCACCGTCTGTTTCTATTCGATTGATATTTTGACTCGGATTCGCCTTGTCAAAGTTTTTGTAATTATCAACGGAATAGTGTCATTCGTGATGGGTATTTCCATTTTTGATCGCGAATATTGCTGCTAAACGGATTTCTTTGGATTAAACAAATATAAATATAACGCGCTACCGTAACTATTGGGTTGTTCGGAAAGTCATTTCGTTTTTTTTTTTTTGGGGAACGTGAAAGACAGTTTTCGTATAATGAATAAATATTTTATTAAATTATATATTGGCCATTCTGGTCCGACACCTTTTGCCATCTTTCTGGCATTAACATAATTCCCCTCTCATAAAAGTTTTGGTCCTTGCTGGCAAAAAACTGGTTCAGGTGGTTTTTGACATCTTCATTTGAGGTAAAGGTTTTGCCATCCAAAAAATTTTGCAGGGACCGGAACAAATAGTAGTCGGAAGGCGCCAGATCTGGAGAATATGGTGGATGTTGGCGAGTGACCAAACTTGTGTGAGGTCTCGCATTATCCTGGTGGAACACTACACCCTTCCTGTTGATTAATTCGGGCCTCTTCTCTTTAAGTGAATCATTCAATTTGTCCAGTTGATGACAATAGACTTCTGAATTAATCGTTGTATTGTCCGGCAAAAGCTAAAAAAAAACAATTCCTTTGACATCCCACCAAACGGAGAGCATCACCTTTTTTCGGTGAATGTTGGCTTTTGACACGCTTTGAGCCGGTTCATCTTTTCCGCTCCATGACCTCTTGCGTTTAACATTGTTGTATACAACCCATTTTTCGTCCCCAGTAATAATCCGCTTCCAAAATGGACCATTTTCTTGACGTTTGAGGAGCGAATCACACACGTCAACGCGACGACACAAATTTCGCTCCGTAAGGACATGGGGCACCCACACATCGAGCTTTGAGGTTAAGCCCATGTATTTCAAATGGCCATAAACAGTCGAATTCGACAAATTTAATCTCTCACCGATCTGTCGTGTGGTTATTCGCCGATTTGCATCAACTAATGCCTTTATCGCATCTTTGTCAGCTTCGACCGGCCTTCCAGACCGTGGTGCATCTTCGACGTCAAAATTACCGGATCGAAATTTTGCAAACCAGTTCTGGCACTGGCGTACTGTTAACACGCCTTCTCCATACACATCCGTCAATTTTTTTCTCGCTTGGACAGCATTTTTACCTTTTCTGAAGTAAAAAAGTAAAATATGACGAAAATGCTGCTTATTGCTCTCCATATTTAAAAGGGCACCAACCAAAAACTACTGCGTAGAATTAATAGAACTTTTTCACACACAAGCCTTGCAATATCAGCTCTCAAGATGGTTATGCGGCTTAAGTGTGAAGTTGGTTTCGAAAAAACGTAATTAAGTCCTCTGACGGGAAAAAACGAAATGACTTTCCGAACAACCTTATATATCTTAATTCGTTCGTCATTAAAGTATCATGCATTTCCCTTTACTTCATCATAAAGCAATATATCAGATAAGGTGGTAAGCGGTCAAAAGTGACAACGATACGTATTTTTCAGTATCGGATTTACAATAGGGATCGAGAATAATTTCACTGCACAAAGTTTACCTACTCCGGTACCGAAATTGAGCGGAACTGAACGGAAGTCAAAAACTCATTACATTTCGGCAATCTAGTTACCTGGCTATTATAAATAAACAAACTTTTGTTTTGATTCGCGTTGCTACGCGCCATATTGTCTAGCCATTTTGGTAAAATTTACTATTGTAGAGTTTTTGAACATGCAAAATTCAAAAATGCTAATGGCAATCTTGCCAGATTTACAGCTTGTTGAGAAGGAATATTTATATTCTAGACTATTAACTGTTATTTGACTAATGGATGACATATAGCATACATGACAGTCTAAAACCCGTGTTTGCCCTGTGTCATTTTAAAAATTTGTGACAGAAAGTTATTAGGTATCTAATCAGATTTTTTTTTATAATAGACCAGGAATTATGAGATATGTTTTTGTACTAGATTTTCATAGATGCAACTGTACAAATTTCAATAGTCCATAAAAAGACTTGTCATAAAAAGTTCCGCTTGTTTATTGCCATAAATGATAAGGTTATACTTGCGAAATTCTTAATACTCAAAGTACTCAAATATCAGTATCTCATCTTCGTTTTTTCCCCTTTTCTCTAAAATATTTATGATTATCTTTTTGTAATATTATTTTTGTAATTACATTTACATTGTCATAATTCAAGGTTAAAATTAGAACTGTTTTATGTTTTTCTTCAATAATACACTTTGTTGGTGTTGTTAAAATAAGTTTTAATAACTGTCACTGAAAAATAAATGAATTACGTAAAAATGTAAACAAGTAAGAAACTAAATTAATAATCAGTATTTAATTTACGTACGACTTTTGGACCACACTGTATATTTTTAAGTGAAGCGGAATAATAGTGTAAAGTACTGTATTATCATTAAAATTTATACTTTTCTTAAATAAGTTCATTATTCAACATTTTCAGATATTTTTTAAGATAAATAATATTGGCCAGCATTTTGATCAAATTCGCCTGTGTGCGTCGGGTACACTTAGGGTTGTGGAATTGACAGGTCCTTTTTTTTGTGCCAATTGACCTAAAAATTGTTTCCAAAATAAATTAAATGTTATTTATTTTTTTATGCTGTGCGTTGGTTTTGAGAACAAAACATGGTCAATTGGCCAGCCCCAACACTGGGTACGATCATCAACTTCGTTTGTTCTTATGAGCTGGCTTTTAATTTTTGAAAATGTGGGTTTCGTTCTGATTTCGTCGATGTACGAGGTTAGTGCCAAAATTTCCCGGCCTGGCATAGAGGCAGCTCCAGTAGCACGATAAAACTTTGTCGCAAATAACGCAAATTGAGTATAGAACAGTCATAAAAATTTTGACAAAAGAAGGGTTAGCACCTAAAATTATTAAAAAAGGGCTGGATGGTGTGTACTGCCAAAGTTCTCCTTCAAATTCTGTGGTGAAAGAATGGGCAAAACGTTTTCGAATGGGACAGGAGTCCCTTGAAGATGATTCAAGAACTGGTCGACCAGTGGAGGTCATAACGGAAGATATTGTTGCGATTGTGGAAGAGGTGGTATTGAGTGGTCGACGTTTAAAGGTCAAGGAAATCCCAAATATTACTAAGCTTTCTAATACAAGTGTTCGTCGAATCCTGCATGATCATTTGGGTATGCATAAGGTTAGTGCAAGATGGGTTCCTAAAAACCTTTCGGCTATTCAAAAACAACGCCGTGTCGAGTATGCGCGGTCTCTTTTGGAACTCTGCGGGTCGGAACCGAATCCTGTGATAGAAACTATTGTGACGGCAGATGAAACTGGTTCTCTATTATGACCCTCTATCGAAAAAAGAATCAATGGAGTGGCGTCGTAAGGGTGAAGCACCTCCAAGAAAATTCAGAGTCTGTCAGTCAACAAAAAAGGTGATGGCCACGATCTTTTGGGATTGTGAAGGAATTCAGTTGATAGATTTTAAAGAAACTAATGGTAAATATTACGCAACATTATTACATAAATTGCGAGACTGTATACGTGTAAAAGGTCGAGGAAAACTGCACAAGCTGCCATTTTAGATTGTGAGTTTCAACAGATAGATCATCCTCCCTATAGTCCAGATATGGCCCCCAGCGACTATTATTTGTTTGGATATTTGAAAAAGGACTTACGTGGACGGCGGTTTAACGACGAAGTTGAGTTAAAAGAGGCTGTTTTAGCTCATTTTGCAAAAGAATATTATTTTAAAGGGATTGAGTTGTTAATAAAGAGATGTAATAAATTTATTGGAGTTAAGGGGAATTTTATTGAAAAATAATAAAAAATTGTTACTCTACTTTGATTCTTTCATATTCAGGCCGGGAAATTTTGGCGCTGCCCTCGTATATTGTTAGTTTTTTAACTACGTAAAGTGACGTGTTTTCTAGAAAGCCAGGTTACTTTTGACCCGTTTCAGTACGGATTTCCATCTAATAGTGATGCACTAAATACCGCTATGGACTTAGTGAATTAATATCAGGGATCAGGGAAGGGTGGTTGTGATGTGATGTTGTCGATCATGGTTTGCTTATCGATAAGATTAAATAAATAGGCCTTAGAGGGATTATGCCAAATCTAATTAGAACCTACTTAACCAACCGCAGACAATGCGGAACTCTGGAAGACTGCAATAGCTGAGTTATAGCTAAAAATTGCGGGGTCTCTCAGTGTTCCGTCCTTGGGCCCCTCTTGTATAAGTTAAGTCTGCGCTTGGCTGAATTGGAAGCTCAATATTATACATTTTCAGATAATACTGTCTTAATTTATACATAAAAAAATTCAGAAGTACCGGCAAATAACAACTGGCTATTAAATAACAAATTAAAAATAAACATTGCAAAAACTAAATAAATTTATATAAAAATATAACTTTAACTTTAAGATAAATGATTTTACTTTGCAAAGAGTTGATAAAATAAAATATTTAGGGATTATGCGTGACGAGCAGATAAGTTGGAATGCTCGCATTAGTCATAAAAACAACAAAAAAGTTGCTTTAGTTTGAACGTTATACAGATGTAATTTTTTAAGTGGAATTGCAAGGTATAAAATTTATCATGCGTGTTTCTTCTCGGTTATAAGATATCTTATTCCAGTCCGACATACAGTTACGGAATGCCAAAACAAATAAAGAATTGCAAAATCCAATATTTTTGTTCAAAAGTTAAGAAATAGTTATTAGATTATATAATTCAGTTAAAATGCTTAAAATGTTTAGATAGTATAATATTGTATTACAATATAATTACAATATGTATATGTAGTGTTTGACTGAATAAAGGATTATTAAAAAAAATAATTTTTAAACGTCGTATTGAAGTAGTTTTTGTCAGACAAGAATTGTCTGCACTCAGTTAGATAAGAAGAAGCAGAAGTGACATTTCCTTGATTTCTTTTTAGACGAATCACCATTACTTAGAAGTGTCAAACTCAGTTTATCAGGTGTAAGCATATAGCTGTTAAATAATAGAGTGGCCCTACGGTAAAAAATCTTTCTAAATAGCGTTATCCACACACTTAACTCCTTTCTTTCTGAAGATTTAATGCGATCCGGACATCTTTTGCGAAAATACTGCCGTCAAAATGCGGCATCTAAACTTATTGGTGACCTGTCATCAGTTATGTTGGTTGTTGGATGCCGCAAGGTGATTGGCCAAAAAATGAGATTTTAAATCACGTGCGTGCTCACGTTCCTGTATTGTCGGCAGTACTATTTTCTTAACTTAAACTGAACGCCGATCATCCTGAACGAGTCAATAGTATGATTGGAGAAACGATAGTAAGTTTGATTTATCTATAACCAACACAGGAGGAATCCAGAAGATTTATAAACAGTATTCCAGTACCCTTTGGAAAAGTAAGTATTGACATATCTTTCACCTTTTTCCGAGAGTGCTTTATTCCGGTGGACCAGCCTGCTATGCAAGCTTGCCTTGTTGTTTTTAAATTGTCCTGTCAAGTTTTGCTAACGCTATATCCTCATTTACCCAAGTTTCGTACAAATGGCGACCCTCGCGTTGTATTCGCATGACGTCGCGGGTGGTTCTGAAACTTTTCAACCTCGCCGCCGCCGCGGCGACACGCGATAGCGGCGTCGTACGTTAGGCGCCCCCTATCCGTGGGTGTGGAAACAACGGGACGACGGTTACGTAACCGCAAGCGCGTTTTTTTTCCCACCGCGTCGCGTGTGTCGTCCCTCGACGCGCCACCCTTTTTTTCCTGCCGAAAATGAAAAAACCGCAAAAATAAACGGACCGCGTGGGAACTCACAATCGGTTAACAACGACGATAGTCCTACATCACGCGCTTTTCCGAGCGACACCGTAATATTAGGCGGCCGCGTTTGCGACGTTGCGATTTTACGCGCGCGACGCGTCCAAAAAAACGGGATTTTTCGGGTTCGCGCGAGCATGACGACACGATTAATGCCGACGACGCTACTTTTGCCCGATCGTCGTGAAAAATGGAAGAAAAAGGAAAAACGTGGCTAGCCTACCCGCCCGAGCGGGCCTTGGATGTACGAGTTCGCGACAGACACGCAAGGGGGCGCGCGCAACGTTCAACGTCGACTTGATCCTCTAGCGGGGTCGGTGCAATCGCATCGATGCACTTGTGCACCGTGCAGCGTTTCGCAAGGCTTGGCCAAGGGGGCCTGCGAAGAACTTCAGTGGCGGAAAACGTCCCCAAAACGACGGCGAGACGGGCGGGCGCGATCCGGGTGGCGATTTGGTGTTTTTTTTTTCTTGAATTTGATTGGTGACATTTTGCTTGCGTGGATACTGTGTGTGTGCGCGAGCGAGCAGCAGCAGTAGTGACAGGCTCCTTTGTTTTTCAGGCACGGAACGATTGCTTCCGAAACCCGCTGGTGAGTCTTTTTGAGAGTATAAACGTACGTACGGGTCGTACCCCTTTGGGTTCGCGTATTAAAAATGGCGCGGGCTCGTCTTTCTCTCTCGCAAAAATTTCGCACTTTTAAAAATGGCGCACACACACGCACACACGTTCAAAGATATCGTTCGAGAAAATTTTGACCGAGATCGTCAGCGTCGAAGGTGGATAGTGTTTGCTTTGTACGGGACTAAGACGACGACGGCGAACTATTGCATAATCCCGGGTCCTTTGTTCGGGTACGTGTTATCCCGCGGGAGCCATATTTGTAAATCGACCATTTTCGGCAAGGCGATAGATAACTAAACGCCGATAACGAGCTCGAACTGGAGGCCCCTTTTTCTTTATGATTGGTCGAGTGTAAAAATATAGCCGAGATTTACAGTGACACTGCAACGCCTTCAAACCAAACTGAACCGTTACGTTATAGAAAAAGCACTATTTTTTGTGGTTAAAGGTTAGGTTTCTTCTTTTTGGTCCGTGGTAGCATGTGTAAGCTGCTGGAGAGTTTTTTTTTTGTTGGAGACCGACAGTTGACAGTTGACGTATGACACGAAATTAGGTTCCGATAACGATTTAAGATTTTCACCGCACTGCTCATGTACTTGCCGTGGACGTTGTTTGTGTATTGTAAATAACCAAAAAAATACATATATACCCATGCTGTGGGTGATATTTTGCTCATCATTACAATAAAAAAATAATCACAGTTTTCCGACATTTCGTGATAAACGTCAACTACGAGAAAAAGTGGAGACGCTTTTTTTTACCTTCCGTTGGTTGCCCTGTCTCCTTTGTGATAAAATTACAGGCCGGTAACTATCATTTCTTTCCTAATGATACGAGAAAAAGTCAAACAATCAGTTTGAAAAAAATGTGTTTTGATAAAATGCCCACCTGAACCGAGACGCAGCTGTTGTTTTGCCACACTCGTATAAATGTTATATACTTCACAACATCTAGGGCCTCTCTTCTGATCTATGTTATCAATGGCTCACCTTTGATGAAAAGAAGAAAATCTCAGAGAACGATAAAATAATGAATATCTATTCTATTATAAGCCTAAAAACATTTTTTTTTTAACGTGATTTACTCAGAATTGCAGGAAAAATAAGAACGTATATTTCAAAAAAAAAGTGATTAAAGTAGCAGTGATAGTTTTGTAAATAAATGTACTTATAGGCATTACCTGCGGTGTTTTAAGAATAAAAAAGTAATTGAAATTATATTTTTCAACTTTTTTCACCCAATCATAACGAGGTTGTCATCTCTTCATATTATGTAGTTTTGCGCGCATTTTATGGTTCATCGATCAAACCCCCCTGCATTTCTGGCAGCGGTCGAACAAACGTTGTCTCCGGTTTTGAGGGGCCGCCATGTAGATAGTACGTGCATGCCCCCTGCGTATGTGTATACATACATGCATGCATGTTAATAAGCGGACCATATTGATTTTGAATTGTAAATAAACACGGTCAATAATATACCGCCCGTGTTATATACGTTCGTGACATTTTTTGCCATTGTTGCTACCGATACTTATAAGTAACACGAGAAATATTTCGATGCGCGTATTTTCGGTTGGTACGCCTGCGGAATGCGTTAGTTACGTCACGTAATGATAGGTCCATCATATATACATATATATATATTTGTATATAACGCATGGCGGTGTTCTGGTCTTCAAAGGCGGCCAGTTGAATTAAAACTGTGCTCTCTTTGGTAACACAAAGACGAAAATGATGTTAAGGTTGTGTGTATTGTTATTAAGGAAAATCCGCGAAAACATGGTACGGTATTATTCTATAGTTTATTTTTTTCATTTTCAAAGCACAAGCGTATGTTAAAGTATTACAATATCTGTTTGACCGAAACAGCTTGGGTTTAAAAAGCGTTTATGTTTGAACCCGTAATTGTTGGTACCCTAACCAATTTTGAGGTCATGCTCCATTTAAAAAATATGTTTGCGATGATTTTTTCGTATTTGTTTGTTGTTAATAATGATCGAAATTCCTAACTAAAGAACATTTTATTAAGGGGAAGCAAAAAAAAAACAAAATTATAAAAAATCAAAAATACAATTTTAATGATCTTTTCAAACAAAATTATGGTGTAAAAAAATATATTTATTATTCATTTAACACTGAATACTGACAATAACTCTGTCCCACTGTGTGAAATCTGGTGTACCGATTTTGGTTCCCTGTCGCAATATAATATCACTGCAAATATCTATACTATAAAGCAACGCAGTAAACTAAAATTTCGGTGTTTTAAACCTAATTTTGTATTACTCTTAGCGGCTGACGATGAACAATTCATGTCCCTCCATGTTAGAATCCGATAAATAAGTGTAATGGTTTTTTTTTTTGGAAACAAATTCTCGTAATATAAAATTTATGCAATGAAAATTTGATTTTCTCGTCAAATATTACCGCGATTATCCCAAGGGGTTAAAATTCCACACAATTTCGCATGATTTCGCCTAATTTAACATGATTGCGCAGATTAATAATTTTAATTGGTCATCATAATTAAACTTTTTGGTGGGAGTGGGTCCGATGAATCGGCTTATATCATAATCCATTTTTTTTATAATTACAAAATTTATTCGAATATTAATACAGGAAACATTTCAAAGTTGAAAACAGTTAAAAACATTAGAATCATTCTTAGACCATGTGCGTGATGGAAAATTTTATTTCATTTTAAATTCTTTTAAAATAAGTGAAATTTTAAGTTTGGCAACGTTGTATTTATAAGTTGTTTTGCCTAAAATTTAATTTACATTAATTAAAAATACAGGAATTTCGTTTTATCCTAATTCGCTGCGTTTTTGGAGATCTTATTTAAATTGTGTAATTTTTACCTTATAGTTTGGCTGCATCGTTTCCAAAATTTTAACCAGAGGAGAGATAAAGAAAAGTTTGATGTATAGTAACTTTTTTTTACCTTAAACGCCATCAGAAGGGCTGTAATTAACAATCTTGTTAGCAAAACTTTGCTTAATGCGCCAAAAGAAAAGCAATTGGAATTTTTCAAAATTTTTTTGCGATCGAAGAGCATCCATCGATCATATCCATAAGTTTTTCGTTTCGGTATGATAATACGAATTTTGACTGAATGTTCCTAGATTTAATTTTTAGAATGACTGATCAAATTATTTAAATGCGGTCTTCATGAAGATGTTAAGTTTGAAAAAAATAACATTCAAAAAATGTCGAATTAAAAAGAAAAATTGAAACTCCAATCTCCTCGTCTAAGCAACTCTTGCGAGGTTGACTGACAACTATCTCGCCAACGTTTAGGTGGTCGTCCAGTAGGTCTTCTGTCATGGGGTACGTTGTTGCAATTATTATGGCCATTCTGTCGGGGTCCATTCTACTGACATGCTGGTTCCATTCTCTTCTTCTCTGCCTTATCCATCTGACAACGTCATTTGTTTGGCATTTTTCTCTTATGTCTACATTTCTCTGTCTGTCCCTCAATGTGTATCCAGTTATCATTCTTGAAGTCTTCGTTTCAGTAGTTCGTAGGATTCTCTTTGTTACTGATGTTTCAGCTCTGGTTTCCGCACCATATCTCATCGCTGGTCGTGACGCAGGTTTTGTATATTCTCGACTTACATTCTGCACTCAAATATTTATTTTTCCATATGGGATATTTAAGATGTCCTGATATTGCGGCAGCTTTATCGACTTGTTTCCTTACTTCTTCTTGCAGGAATCCAGAGCTTGTAATTTTGCATCCAAGGTATTCGAGTGACATTATCTGATCAATAGTTTTGTTTTTTATTACCAATTTGCACCGTAGAGGCTCCTTTGCAATGGTCGTCAGGCATTTGGTCTTATTTGTGGAAATTTGCATGTTAAGTTTTTCTGCCTGTCTGTTAAAAGCTTGTAGCATTCTTCGGAGGTCGTCCTCTGACTCTGCAATAAGTACCGCGTCATCGGCATAGCATGATATGTTTACTTTATGTATTCCCATTCGATATCCTAATCCAGTATTCTTAACGGTTTTTATTAATTGGTCCACGATTGTGTTGAATAGCAGAGGGCTGAGGCTGTCGCCCTGGCGAATACCAGTTTGTTCTTATTTGGTTTGTTTTGTTTGTGTTTAAGTCCTTGTTAAGTTCTGTGAGTTCTTTCGAGACATTACTGCTTTCCAAGATGGTAATAATGTCTTTTAGTTGGACTCCATCAGAGGCCTTTGTTAAATCTATAAAGCATAGATAGGCTGGAGGCTAATTAGTAAAGAAAAAAATGAAAAATGGGATAGACTCTGCCAAAACATACAACAGTATACAGGAGGTACAAGATGCTCGGAATCATGGAGAACAATAAGATCTGTCAGATCAAATACCAAAGAGAAAGTCAATATACAGTTTATCAAAGAAACCGAATGGGAAAATTATTATCAACAACTACTAACGGAGACACGACCACAATTCTGGCAACAACTAACATACCAAATACAACCTAACAACAATCTAAAGCATGTAACAATAGAAGAAAAAGAAATAATAAAAGCCATTAAAGAATTAAAAAACAAAAAATCACCAGGGCCAGGGGGGATAGTGAATGAACTTATTAAGTATGGGTCGGACAAATTATTCAGAATATTGAAAAACATGTTTGAAAGAGCAATAAATGGAGAAACGTTACCAAGGGAGTGGAATACGGCATATATAAGCTCTATTTTCAAGAAGGGGGATCGTAGGAAGTGTACCAACTACAGAGGAATTAGCATTATATCAAGCATGGGAAGACTATATGGAAAGATAATCAAAAACAAAATAGAAGACCAGATAATAGGGAAAATAGGTGAAGATCAAGCCGGTTTCACGGCAGGGAAGTCATGCGTTGATCAGATGTTTACGGTAAGGCAGACTATCGAAAAGAAAAAAGCTAAAAACAGAGACATCCATTTAGCATTCATAGATATAAGAAAAGCTTATGACTCTGTACCCAGACAACAACTTTGGAAAGCAATGGAAGATATTGGGATAGAAAGAGAACTAATAAAAGCCGTAGATACAATGTACAAGAACAACGAGTTGTCGGTTAAAATAGGTAATAGGTACACAAATCGATTCACAACATCAAAGGGCCTAATACAAGGATGCCCTACATCAACAACGTTGTTTAAAATCTATCTTGAGAGGACGCTAACACAATGGAAAAGAAAATGTCAAGGTATGGGAGTCCCAGTACGCGACGACCACTTATACACCCTAAGCTTTGCCGACGACCAGGTGGTCATAGCCCAGGATGAAGACGACTTGAGTTACATGCTCAGAAAGCTGAAAGAGGAATATGAGAAGGTAGGTTTGGAAATAAACTTCGAAAAGACAGAATATCTAACAACAAAAGAAGGGGAAATCGAAGATTTAGAAATAGATGAAAACACAACCGTGAAAGCAACAGACAAATTTAAATACTTAGGGTGTATAATAACAAAAGATGGATCAACAGAAGAAGAAATCAAATCTAGACTAGGTCAGGGTAGAACATGTATAAAACAACTGAACTCCATTATATGGAACAAGAAATTAACAAAGAAAACAAAAACAACAATATTTAAGACAATAGTAGAAAGTATAATTAAATCTAAAGTAACCGCCATCGAAATGGAATATTGGAGAAGGTGTTGCCAACGAACACGCATGGATAGAATACGTAACGCAGAAATCAAGAGGCAAATGAATGTAGAAAAAGACTTATTAACTACAATAGCAGAAAAACAGCTTAAATGGTATGGTCATGTCAGACGAAGTGGTGGATAAAGAAAATCACAGAGTGGAGCCCTATGGGACGTAGAAAGAGAGGAAGACCCAGAAGATCGTGGAGGGATGAAATAGATGAAGCCATGGAGGAAAGGGAGTTGGAAGACGGAGATTGGAATGACAAAGATGAATGGAGAGTCTGGTTGAGAGAGGGAAAACGGCGCGAGCTGTAACAAACCCCATATATATATATATATATATATATATATATATATATATATATATATATATATATATATATATATATATATATATATATATATATATATATATATATATATATATATATATATATATATATATATGTATATATATATATATATATGTATATATATATGTATATGTATATATATATATATATATATATATATATATATATATATATATATATATATATATATATATATATATATATATATATATATATATATATATATATGATCTTAGTCAAAAGTTTTAGCGAGGTGCTCAGTAATGTTATCCCTCGATAGTTTGCTGGGTCTGTTTTATCTCCCTTTTTAAAAATGGGCATTGTTATACTTTGTTTCCATTCCTCTGGTATTTTCTTATATTGTAATATAATGTTAAACAGTTTTGTATATTCCTCTATGATAGCCGTGCCCGCGTTTTTTATTAGCTGCTTTGGTAATTAGATTAATCCTGCTTAAAAAGTATCCCTTGGACTTTTTTCATCTCGGTGTATTAAATGCGGAGTTAAAATGCATCAATCCAATTAATTATTGTCTTCGCATATCTCTTCTGACTCTCGCCATATTTCATTGTTTTGGCGAGCATTGGTAACGCGTTCGCTGTAGAAGTGTGGTTTTTATTGTTGTCTAATTTTAAGGACAACTTGTAGTATGGCGGGTAAATTTTCCATCGAAAAGTGGTGCATGATGGTGTTGGGGTTATCTAGATTTTCCAAGAAAGGCTTACTATCATATCGAAAACGGTAAGTCAGGGAGGCTCCGAAGAGGCCAACGGGACGATTAGCGGAACGTTAGCTGTTTCGAGTCAACAAAAACCGACGCGGGAGGAATCCAGAAGTTTTATAAAAAGTGTCCAAGGGAACTGATTTTTTATGCCAGAAACGGTGGGGTACATTTTTTTTTGGCTGAACAACTTGCCGTCACGAGTTTTGTCCATGTATACTTTACCATCGACGTGATCTTTAGTAAAATTTTGGAGTGGACTAACGCTAATCTCAATATAACTTGGTTATATATTTAATAACTTCAAAATAACGAAAATAACTTTTTTTTTTTCAAGGTAGAATACTTAGTACGTAGATACGTATTTACTCAATGAGACCTAAGATTTTGAATGACTGTTCTTAACAACCTATAATATTTAAATAAAAATTTCACTAATTTAATAAGTATTTGAGGAGCACGTATTTTTGGGCTCGTTAATTTTCTGTCGTTGTCTGTAGAAGTACCTCGTGTTTTTGAGTCACATGAAAATCTGTAGAGTAAAATTAACGTAGCAAGATATTGTATTCACACTCGTCCCTGAAAATTTTCAATTTTTTAATAATTGGCTCGCCGTTTAGGTGCACGTTTCCCCTTGTCGATCCCCATTATACGGTAAAAGTTTTACAATCAGCTGATTTGTTCTTCTCGTGTCGTCTTTCGCATTTGAGACTCGGATCAAGCAGGTTTCCCGACGTCCATTCAACCATCTGGAGGGACCTGTCTTTATGAAAAGAAACTGGTCGCACGTGTTGTGTGTGTGTGTGTGTGTGTGTGTGTGTGTGTGTGTGTGTGTGTGTGTGTGTGTGTGTGTGTGTGTGTGTGTCGTAATATTTTTAATAGTACTTTACTTATCTCAGCTTGGCCGAGTCGATCGGATTCTGTGAGATATATGATAATTGCAATATGCTTTGCTCCCCCCAGCCTAAATTATCAAAATTGTTCCTCGTTTCAATTTCTAATTTACCTAAAATTAGATATAAATAAAGCCGGTTGTGCCAGGATAGTTTTTGGCACGCAGTCGATACAATGACGTAAGTAAAGGAGTTTTTTTCCAAGACGTCTTCTTACCGTCCATACTAATGTTTGCCCTTAGGTACTTCTGTACCCATCATACAGTAATGAAATATCGGATTTTTACGGGATTTCCTTTTCCATCGTTTTTTTTTTTTAGTGGTCGCAAATTTAGGCTGGGTTCCTTGGGTGTATATGGGATAAGTCCCGGAGGGTTGACTCGTCTTCGTGAACTCATATAACAAAACAAAAAGTTAAAACAGGGAGTTTAGAAAATATTTATTTTTAATAATTATCATCTTGAGTAACTGCTAGATACTGTGTACCTTTTTTTTTTACAATATTTTGCCACACAATTTCCATATTTTGAACTATTTTCGTGGGCTCTAGTATTTGGTACAGTCACCACATCCAAGTCTATCTATCGGTCTTCTTCTGGTCGTCAATCATAAAGATCTCATCTGAAATATCATTATCGTCTGTTGACGACTCTTTGTTTTTTATTATCTTTTTCCTTTTTTTTTGTCTCTTAAGTGCCATGATACTAAACTTTGTTACGCAAACAAAATCTCAAACAACCATAATATGAAGATTATCAACGATTATGACGGAAAATTTCAACTGTGCAAGATGGCCGCCTATAATGGCACCACCATTCGGCAGTCGACATGATTTTTTTGTTTTAGTTGAAGGTAAATTCCATCGCGGCAATTTGGAAAAAGTTTTCGCGGGCAGTGGGCAGTAAAACCAGAGTTTGTCGAAGAATTGAGACATCGCATTAGAGCCATACCGCGGCAAAAAAGACCACACCCATTTTCGCTGTTAACTATCAAGCGCAAGAACGGCGGTTTCGGGATAGAATCATATTTTTCGATGAAAATACCTTTCAGTCGTCCAAAAATGGTAAAATCGGAGTGTACAGACCAGACAACCAGCGTTTCAACCCTCGATTTGTCTAGAGCTCCAGGCCATAGGGGTGGTACGGCGGATTGAGGGAAGATTTGTTGGTCAAACTTATGCCGAAATATTGCAAGATTTCAAGCTTTGACTGATGTGGATGGAGGTTGTACAAAATATTAAATTCTTCGCAAGTGTTTCTTCTTGTCCTGTTTTTGTTAAAATGTTGGGGTTAGCTAGAAACGGCATGCGTAACCAACTTGCCATATATACATACCACATATGGTTTTTTTTTATATTTTCTCAAATCAAAGATAGAGTTTTCCATTTTCTGTAATCCCTGGTTCGATTTGTTTCGAGTTTTTTATAAGAGAGAACATATGAATAAATAAAAACGTCACGATTTATACATACATTGCGGAGAGTCCTATAATAATAATTGCATTGCATAATATTTTAATAATTATTATTATGAATATTATGCTTATCTTATCTTATCTTATCTTATTTGCCTACCACCCCCGCAATCGCCGTTCCCCTTTCATCCCCCAACGTTTGCGCGCTGCCCAATCTCTCGTTTGTTTTTCCGCCGCGCCCGCTGCTTTTCCATCGCGGGGTGTGGGTGGGGGGCATAAGGCAAGAGGGGTGGGAGGGAATTCATTTGTGCGGATATCCTTGACAATGTTTATTTCGGCCGTGCACTTCTTTATTACCTTTCTGGTTTGTCGGCGCGTGTGCCATCTTGATATGGCCGCTGAGGGGGGAATGGGGGTATTACATATAGGGGTTTGGAGAGATGAAGAACCTGGCCCCGCCGCGAGCGACGCGGTCACGAAGGTGCCCCCCAACCCCGGGTGGCATTTCGCGCTTTGAGGGGTTGTGTGGGGGGGGGCTTCCGTCCAGGTCGGGGATGTTTTTGTGCGAAAGAGGTATTAGTGGTATTAGTATTATTAGTATCAGGGGGTTGGGGGTGGGGGGGTGCGTTCGTAACACAAATTTTATTTTCAAGGTCGGGGAAAACCTGGGAAAGAAGGTCGCTTGGCGAACATGACGATATCGAATATACTTCTTGTTTTTAATTAAAATAAATTTATTTAATGCAAATAATAACTAATGAGAGGTATATCGCATTAAAAGCAATTTCTCATTTATCCAAAAAAATACTTTTATCATTCATAATCTGCCCATCTATCAGTTGAAGATCTTGGTTAGTTTAATCCCACGGAACATCCTTTAGGTTAAAAGTGTTTTAGAAAAGAAAAAACGTTTTTCGAAATATCCGACATTCATTTTGGCTGGCTCACCCTCTATAGGGAAAAGTAGGTACAGCTTTGGTTAGTTATAAAATTGCAATGGGGAACTTTACTTTTCTTGATCGATTTCGATCATGTTTCGCGGTTAGTCGGTTTTCGTTTTCAATTTTCGTGCCCAAAGGTCTTACACCGTACAAAACCCGTCGAAATTATACCCATCAAAGTTAAAAAATAAATTTTCTGGTGCCAAACACAAACATCGCGACGATAAAAATTCAAAGCAAATCTTTTTTTAATTTATAATTTGTTTATTATAATTTAATATAGTGTCATCACATTTTTCCATCCGTGAATCAATACGTGAAAAAAAAAGTATATATATATATATATATATATATATATATATATATATATATACAGGGTTTTTCACTTAAAACTCCGCACGCCAATAAGTCCAAAACGAAAAGAAATATTTAATTTATGTAAAAAGTAGTCAAAGTGTGGGGTCAAGTAGATATTTCCTAAAGTTTAAAAAATTCGACGCCTGCAAAGAGCTGGGCGTCGCGACGCGTCGAAAAATTATTCGATTGCAGAGACTTTGGAAATACGCGCATACAAAAGTACATATTATTTAAAAACTTTTTTGTTATTTACTCAAACTTATTTACTTTACCCGTTTCTAAGTTATACCGATTTAAAGTAAACATTTCTTGATTAATAAAACATGTGATTAACGCTTATTTTTACAAGTATGGCATGAATGTTAGTTACTATGGCAACCATTGTTATCGCAGTTGTTTTAAGTGCAATTACAAACGTAAGTTGTTATTGCTGTATCAAAAAATTGTCACATTTTATCACAAGAAATATTCAAATTTGTTCGGTTTAAAAAAAACTAAGAATTATTATTATTATTATTATGTGAAAATGGTGCAATTTAGCAATGAGGAAAAAGTAGACATGTTACTGGTGTTTGGAGAATGCAGATGCAATTGTAGAGAAGCAAAAAGAGTTTACGCACGGCGTTATTCGCATAGAAGAGTCCCCGATGCAAAAACCTTTTCAAATTTATGTAAAAACTTAAGAGAATATGGCAGCTTCATAAAACCTAAAAGAGATAGGAACAGGACGGCTACAAATGATGAAAATACTGCTGATAATAACCCCAAGATATCCCTATCAAGAGATAAAAGAAAATACCGGTGTTACCATAAGTTCTTCGTGGAGAATTCTACATAGAAACTCTTTTCACCCGTACAAAAGTAAACTAGTTCATAAACTAGAACCAGGCGATTATGCTAGAAGAATGTATTTCTTAGCGACATTGTCCGATTTGTATAGCCAAGATGCAAATTTTCTCTCGAAAATTTTATGGAGCGACGAAAGTCGATTTCAAAATAATGGAATCGTTAATAGACACAACTGTCGTTTTTGGTCCGAAAACCATCCTCGTTGGATTACAGAAAGAGGTAACCGACGAATTTTTAGTATCAATATTTGGTGCGGCATATTAAATGGATTCCTTATTGGACCTTACTTTTACGAAGGAACTTTAAATGCAGATCGCTATTTAAGATTTCTTCAAACTACACTTCCGGAACTATTAGAAGAAGTGCCTCTTGACACTAGAATGAATATGTGGCTACAGCAGGATGGAGCGCCTGCACATAATGCCCAAATAGTAACGAGGTATTTGAACCGAGAATATCCCAAGAGATGGTTTGGTAATAATGGACCGGTAAGGTGGCCGGCGAGGTCCCCGGACATTACACCACCAGATTATATTCTTTGGGGCTACCTAAAAAACGTTATCTATGAAGAACCTATCGAAGATATGGCTGATCTCATTAACAAAATTAGTGCAGCGTGTGCCGCTATCACAAGAAGGACTCTCCTACAAGTGACCCAAGCTCATCTGTTAAAAGTTTTTGATAGTTAGTTGTGTTCGAGCAGATGGACATAATTTTGAAAAAAAATTTTGAAATGTCTTATTATGTAGTTAATTGCAATAATAATTTTGGTTATTAACTTGTAGGTATTTTACTGTTTTTTCATTTATCATGCTATCAGAACTAAATCGATAAAAAATAATAAATAAAATCATACTAAAATAGTTGAAATCTATTGTTTGTAATTGCACTTAAGACAACTGCGATAACAATGGTTGCCATAGTAACTAACATTCATGGCATACTTGTAAAAATAAGCGTTAATCACATTTTTTATTAATCAAGAAATGTTTACTTTAAATCGGTATAACTTAGAAACGGGTAAAGTAAATAAGTTTGAGTAAATAACAAAAAAGTTTTTAAATAATATGTACTTTTGTATGCGCGTATTTCCAAAGTCTTTGCAATCGAATAATTTTTCGACGCGTCGCGACGCCCAGCTCTTTGCAGGCGTCAATTTTTTTAAACTTTAGGAAATATCTACTTGACCCCACACTTTGACTACTTTTTACATAAATTAAATATTTCTTTTCGTTTTGGAGTTATTGGCGTGCGGAGTTTTAAGTGAAAAACCCTGTATATATATATATATATATATATATATATATATATATATATATATATATATATATATATATATATATATATATATATATAATGTCCGGAAACATTTGAAATATTACAATTTTGTTGATACAGGGTATCCCAAAAATGTCCCGCCGACATCATATTTGTTATTTTAAATGGATCACCCTTACAATCCTTGGTTTCTTTAGAAATTTCTATTCGAATTTTGTACATATCTTATATTTAACTTTTACTTTGTCTTTGAGATATTATTCGAGGTTTAAGATGATACCCGAATAAATTCTTGTTGAATATGAAGCTGCCCGCCACATTAGGTCACTTGTTGGCAATATTAGGTATTTTTTAAGCAGCAAAGACATGATACTAGTTTTTTTAAAGATACAGTGCTCCAGATTTACGAGTAAAACGTATTGCTAACGATACAGGGTGTCCATTAACGCGTGGAAATTTTGAAAAAAAAAATCGACTGTATACTCCACACTTTAATAGATTCGATAAAGCTTCAGAATGAATATTTAAAGAAAGATTAAATAGTTAATTATCTAGCTTGATTGAAAATACCTAATAACAAAAAATAATTGGTTGAATAGGTTAACCAGAAAACTATAGCTTATTGAAAATATAAACAAAATATATATTAACAAAAAACTTTACAACTACGACATTTTTAAGTAGAAATATGAAAAACAACAAAAACAAAAGTTTGTTTATACCTTAATGCACCAAAAAAAATTTTAAATATTTTGATATTTGTACGCAGCCGGGATCGTCAGAAGAATTATTTGCATGCTGCATTTGCATCTATATTTTGTTATTAATCTTAATGTCTTTATTGTTTACTATCCTATTCTTTTGTTTAAAGGAGACTCGCGGCGGGTGGGAGGGATTTGTGAAGTTTTCGCGTGAGGCTCGTATCGTTGTCGGGGGGCGGGCGAGATAAAAATATCGATCCTAGGTTGCCGCGAGGGGCCCCTTCTATATTGGTAATAGTTATTGTGGATCTATATACGGGCGTCCCAACTCCCAACCCCCGTTTGACATTACTAATGTATAATTTTATAAACCCCTATGTGTAGCGCGGGAGCCTCAAGGTCGGCCGGATATGTGTGCGTATCTTACGTGGGGCAAAAGCGGCGACGTTGCCGAACCTTCGGCGGGCGATCGAGGGGGTCGCGTTGATGTCAAATGAACAAAAAAAAACCTTTGTGTTTTGAATCTTTGAGAAATCGGTGAAATTTTAAGAAAATCTGCATCATTGAGTTGAGAAAAAACGATTTGTTTAAATGGCCGACACCGCCGTATATATAACGAACCTTTTGGCCTGACAATCACCTCATTTTGCGTTCCTTCGCAGAGTAAAACTGGCGTAAAATGATTTAGGCGTACGTTTCATTCAGAAACTTCAGTTTCGCGGATGTTCATTAGGAAGGGGAGGGGTGCGTTTTTTTGTAAACCAAACGTGTAAAAGCGGCAACGTTGCGCGCTTCAAAGCGCATCCGATTACACCGCGTTATATAATTTAAAAAAAGTCCGTTGAGCGATACGTCCGTCGAGATTGGTTAGTTATAGAACGAGTTTTACAATTTCGAAAGTACGGGACAATAGTATTGGGACAGAATAGTCCAATAACGATGCACCATTTATAAGTATATGGTATCTAATTTTTCTTGAGGCGGTCCCAATATCGCGGCCAAAGGCTGGATGAATTTTGGTACAGTCTCGGTCGCCCTCATTCTATAAAAAGCAACGCTCGATTGCATTGATAGAAATAAAGGTAATTTTACGTTATTTTTCTAGATACGGCAATATTAAAAAGCGGGTTTTAACATATAAGTGCATATTTGCGAAAATGCTTTACCATTAAGATTCGAAAAGTGCAATCTTGTCCTTGTGCTTAGTGTTTAAGTTAGTTTTTAGCTGCAGTCCATGCAGGGAATAGCTTTGCTGGGGCTCAGATTGAGTATAAAGAGGTTAATTTTGTTTCTGTATTTAAAATGGGTCGTGTGAGCACCTCTGACGAGCCTCGAGGAGTTATATACATGGACACTGGTCAATACTGTGCAGCACGAGGTCTTAGCGAAGAAGAACATTTTGTTTCATCACGATAACGCACCAGCGCAAAATATTTAAGAGCAACGAAGAAGTTGTCGAAGCTGTAAATCAGTGTTTGAAGCAGTTTGACGGATCTGATATAACCGAATTAAAACAGCGTTACGGGAAATGTATCGGTGTTGATGGAGATTATGTTGAAAAGTAAAGCAATAAAAAATAATAAAAATATCGTTTTTCTTGGTCAGGCCGGAAACTTTTCACCTCGCTCTGGTACTCAGACAGTATTTCGAATTCTTAGTAAATATATATATATATATATATATATATATATATATATATATATATATATATATATATATATATATATATATATATATATATATATATATGACACTATACTCCGGGATATCATCCGTTCGCTCGTTGAACTCCGACTGGAATCCTGCATCCGACTGGATATATATATATATATATATATATATATATATATATATATATATATATATCTCACGTATTGATTCACGGATGGAAAAATGTGATGACACTATACTCCGGGATATCATCCGTTCGCTCGTTGAACTCCGACTGGAATCCTGCATCCGACTGGAATCCTGCAAATCCTGCATCCGACTGGAATCCTGCAGACGTTTCGCCAAAATCTCACTTGGCATCTTCAATGCTCGCGCTCCGAAAACACTTCGAACACTGGGAGGTTATCGGCGGTGCGTACGGTATTTATACTCTGCGCCGGAGATGGTAACGATGCTGCTTGTGCGTGGGGGGAGGTGGCTCCGCCCCCTGAATTGTCGCGTTGTTAATTTCGCCCGATCGTAGTTGCGATGTCCCCGTTGGCTGCTGCGCATCGCTCTGCTGTTTGATTATCGTTCTCCACGTGTTGGATAAATGCAGAGCGTCGTCTCTCGTATTAAGGTGTCCGGACTTTTCTATTTCGATGGCCTCTCGTATAATCCTAGTCCTAAAATCAGGAATATTAGCTATTTGTTTGCAAGTGCCGAAATCAATTTTATGGCCTGTCTGATGTTGGCGCTGAAACAAAGCAGATGTTGTTTGTTTGTTTCTTATGGCTAAACGATGTTCCTCGAGCCTGGCTGAAATCCTTCTGTTGGTCTGTCCCACATACGTCAGGCTGCACGATCCGCATGCTACACTGTATACTCCTTGGTTTTCCAGAGTAATTTTTTGTTTTGGGTTTCTTAGTATTGCTCCGATGGTATGGTCAGGTTTGTACGCCGTTGATATGTCGTGTTTCCGTAATATTCGGCCGATTTTGTCAGTAACCCCCTTGATGTATGGCAGGACAGCGATCGATCTTCGTTGGGTCTCATCCTGCACACTCTGCTGCGGCTGTTGTTGTTTACTGATTGCCTTGCTGATGGTGCGCCTTTGATATCCGTTTTGTCGAAGACAGGTACTGATTTTCTTCAGTTCTTTATCTCTGTTCCTCTCGTTTGTGAGCCTGAAGGACCGAGCAATTAATGTATTTGCCACTGCCTGTATCTGTGATGGGTGGTGATGAGTTCTATTGTAAATTGAATCATTGGGTGAATGGAATTCAGATGATCTAGGAATTTCAAAAGCTCCTCCTTCCCAAAAGGCCATACAACAAATACGTCATCAACGTATCTTGTCCATAGTTTTGGCTTCAGATTTGCCTTCTCTGTTGCTTTCTTTTCGAAGTAAATCATGAAGAGGTTGGCAATCACAGGTGAGAGAGATGATCCCATTGCTGCTCCATCTATTTGTCGGTAAATTTTCCCGTTGTGCATAAAGTAAGAGTTTTTCAGGCAATGTCTTGACAGATCCATTATGTATGGCGGAAGATCTTCGTTTTCTTCTATAAGCAAGAGTGCCTCTTCTACTGGAATACTCGGGTAGAGGGATTTGACATCGAAACTTGCCATAATGTCGTCCTTGTCCATCCTGAGAGAACCTAAAATCTGAGTGAAATGTTCTGAGTTTTTAACATAGGAATCTGCCTTTTCCACTATAGGCTGAAGTGCACTGGCCAGATGTTTTTCCAGCTTGCATAATGGTGAGTTAAAGGCGCTTACGATTGGACGCAGGGGAACCCCGTCCTTATGGATCTTTGGGAGCCCGTAGAATTTTGGGCAACGACTCGATTTTTCCCTCGGAATATATATATATATATATATATATATATATATATATATATATATATATATATATATATATATATATATATATATATATATATATATATATATATATATATATATATAAGCTAAAAAAAGAAATTCGGCTTTAATCGTATTCCTGTGTTTCGCGCGTCTTTTCAACAAATGAAAATGTCATAGTAACACTAAATTATACGCGGTGTAATTTTAGGCAAGATGTAATTTTGTATATATACCTAAACTTGTTGCGGCACGCAGGTCCGGTGTGTAATTTTACATTTTTTCCTTAGTGTAGAGTACTTTCGGTTTGATAATTTTTCGTTGAACTTACGGGCAATAAAATTTCAAATCATATTTTATAGTTCGGCGTCTAGGTGTTAAAAATTTAGTTATTATGTACCAAATGTAATGTAAATTTCTAATTGGCCAAATATTGGCTCCTCTGTACATTTTATAGCAAACTTGTAATATAACTTTTTGATTCGTGATTAACTCATGTGTCGAGTTTGAATAAATTTTGATAAGAAAATCTTCAGTTATCGAATTCAATATGATGACAAAATTAGAAAAACATTTTAGTTTAGGTAATAAATCAAACGCACACGGTAGAATAAATTTTGACAATGACAACGCAAAAATTCGTGACAGTAACAATTAAAGCTAAATATGCATCATTCTATTGAAGAAAAAGTAACCATAATTAAGTGGTATTATGCAGGAAACAGTCTTAGAGTAATGTTTTCAGTTTAATTTCTGCTAAAACTATACTGCAAAGGTTCAGCCGAAAAAGTCGATAATAGAGAGATGTGAACATTTTACTGTATACGTTAAAGCAAATAACGATAGGGATTTTTAAACAAATATTTGTTTCACTGGTGAACACACTCCAACAACTAACCAAAGGTTCAAAACTGTGAATGTTATAGCCAAGACAATGAATATCGTTTTGTTCATACTCGAACCCATCAATATCCTCAAAAAATAAATGTTATGGTGGGAATTTGCGGGCACCATATTTATTGGCCGTTCCTCACGGCAGAAACCTATTTGCACTTATTACAAAATCAAAATCAAAATCATCGGCTCAAGGTGCCGAATCCTTTGGCCGGCTAGGTCAACTGACCTCTCACCTAACGACAAGCTTGAAAATCTTACAAAGTGCTATTTCCTTAGAATGCGATATAATTTCAATATCAACTAAGCAATGTTAGATATGAATTTTATGAACGTTTAGGTTATTGTTTAACTGTTAACGTGTTTGAACATTATTATTAATTATTTTTATATAGGTGTACCGATACATTTTCAGCACCAACCAAACTTCGTATGCGCGGGCTACAGAGTTCGACATTTGCCTATTTCCCAAAAAATAAATATTGAATAGATATCTTTTTTTTATGTGTAGCTAAATATTTGTTCCTTATGGTTACTTTTTTCGAACATTTTTTATGGTTTCGCCAATAAGATTAAAAAAAAATTGTTTTTCCACCGCTTAACTTCTGGCGAACCACCAGATTTCTGGAACTGAAGGTTATGTCCGCGCCACGGCTGGCGCGGATGGACGTCCAATTTTCGATGACTTTTTCCAACATTTCTGGCCGTATATCGGCAATAACACGGCGAATGTTGTCTTCCAAATGGTTAAGCGTTCGTGGCTTATCCGCATAGACCAATGACTTCACGTAGCCCCACAGAAAGTAGTCTAGCGGTGTTGAATCACAAGATCTTGGAGGCCAATTCACAGGTCCAAAACGTGAAATTAGGCGGTCACCAAACGTGTCTTTCAATAAATCGATTGTGGAACGAGCTGTGTGACATGTTGCGCCGTCTTGTTGAAATCACATTTCCTGGACGTCATGGTTATTCAATTCAAGAATGAAAGAGTTAGTAATCATAGCTCTATACCGATCACCATTGACTGTAACGTTCTGGCCATCATGGATGTAACGGTGTTTCGTCATACGCTTGAGGATTAGCTTCGCTCCAAATGCGGCAGTGTTGTTTGTTGACGTAGCCGTTCAACCAGAAGTGCGCCTCATCGCTAAACAAAATTCGCTTATGAAAATCGGGAACAACGGCAATCTCGTTTTGGGCCCATTCGACGAATCTACGCTTTACTTGATGATCGTTTGGCTTCAATTCTTGCACGAGTTGGATTTTGTTCCGCAAAATCTTCCATAAAGTGGACGGACGCAGATCCAATTCCTGTGCTCGATGGCGAGTGGACTCCTTCGCGTTGTTCAGGCGTGAGTCTAGTCATGATGAGTTGCCAAACCAAACTGAGAATAAATCACTTGACAGCTGTTAAATCGGTCGCCATCTTGAACAGTAATGCCAACTTAAAAGTTCTATCTATACATCGAAAAAAAAAATATATCATAGTAGGCTGCGAAAAAAATTGAAGTCTTGCGTCAAATAGTTTTTTATTGACAGTATTTTAAACAAGACGTGTCCGTTGGCAGTGATGCCAACTTAAAGTTCTATACATCGAAAAAAAAACACCCTTTACTTTGGATTACGCACTCTACAATAGACTGTCGCTCTCTGCCGCCCGCTTAAACTGTTTTTTACATTTTGTGTTGTCTTTGTCTTAACAATAACTATACTTCTATTTCTGTTTCGCCAAATTGTGCCGTAAGCTAAGGGTCCTAGAAAAAAGATAGTATGTCCAACAACTTGTTTTCTACTCTTTACTCTAAAATACGCAATTATGCACCGATTCAGCTTGCTGAAAGTATCACTCACTCCGGGGCGTCAGCTTTAATACCCACCTTAATAAACTTTCTTAGTGAATCGTGTCAAATCAAAATCGTGAATAAAATGACATTTATCAAATATTGCATCTTTACTCTTTTGTGTGTGTCCACACTAAAATATGTTTTCGTACAGAAAAATCGATTTCTTTGGTAGAGTTTTGCAATTTCATCGTATCTAAATATCGGAAAAATTCGGGGAATTTGCAAATTCAGATTTTGCTGATACCCTGTCAAAAAAAAAGAAACCTAAGCAATTCAGGCTAGCTCTTAATATTATACCGGAAAGCGCGAGGTGAATGCAACAACCGCCATCGGAGAAACTAGACCATTGCCCCCCCCATCAGCATTCTAGGCCGTCCTCATAGGTCGACCCGTAATCGTCCAATGCGTGCACGCGCACAAACGCTGCGTTTCTAGAATCATCCGCGCTCCTACCTATCCGCACGCACATCCTCGTCGGTATTATGGGTGGGGGTGGCGGCGCGGTGGGGTCCCTCAGCGGAAAATTAAAATACTTCCCATTCAAAGTAGTATATTATGCAACAAGTTCGTAAACGACACTTTAATCACGAGCTTTATTTATCGACGTGTTGCTAATTATAGTTTTTCTATGACCATTAGTTTATGGGTGCATTTTTGTTAAAACATTACGAATATATTCACCAAAAACATCCGATCGCTCTCAAACTCAGACTAAATTAAATTATTTTTCTGCCAGAGAGAAAATTTTAAAAATTTTTGGTCATATCTTAAATTAGATTTGAAAATCTTTATTCCTTATGAGATTTGATAACCCCGGGAAAGTGTATTTGCATAGAAGACCTGTATTGTGTATATAAATATGATAAAATATTGTACGAATGTTGATTTCTTTCACTTTTTACGGAAATAGTACTTACTACGCATGTGAGTTCATTTAACCCAACAAGGCAACACTGTTAAAACTTTTTAGTAATTTTACCTAACATTATTTTCTACGTCACAGTCGTAATGCACACATATTTGGAAATTTTTCAAGCTATATTGAAATTTGGATGTTTTCTCGCTAATTAGAGTTTTTACTGAAGTATGTATGAAATGTAACAAAGTGTTTTAGTGAAACTACACTTATTTTGACTATATGTTTCAGTAAATGGACGCTGTCGCTTATTATTGAACGTTTTAATTGGCGACAAGTCCTATATATATATGTATACATATATATATGGGGCGTTAATTGCCAATTTAGATCGCGAATTTCCCGAAAATTCCTTAATTATACCAGGGATACGGCACCCCTTCCAATTCGGGGGCAGGGTGGTGGAGTTTCTAACCGCCGCCTAAATATAGTTTTCTTTGTGTGCGTTACACGTGCGGGACCACCGAAACCCCATCATTGGCGGACCGACTACCCCTGAACCTCCAATGTTGGTAGATGTCGACCGGTAATCAATCGGTGCGGTCCTTTGTTGTTGCCGATGCTATACAAGTTAATAATGAAATTGCGTCGACCAAAAGTAAAGAGCCATGGGGGGGGGGGGGGGTGACATTATATCCGCGTTACTATAAATAAGAGGCAACGCGTATGTATGGACCAAATGAAATTACTGTTTCATTGCAGACTGCATCGATATTTTCGTAGAGAAGGCACCAACAGAACATTTAACGAAATCCCAGCATATTTTGAGAAGAAAATGCCGCACCCTTACTGGCGGCCATGTTGGTTGCTGAAGGCCGCAAGGTCATGGGTTAAAAACGTTAAGGTCTAACGTCTTCATAACTAATATCAAATATTGACTATGTAGTTTAAGTGAAGAGTAACGTGCAAGTAAGTGATTTTGCTATTTTACAATAGAATAATTCTAAGTTTTATTTGGAGTGACATACTTAATTTTACCAAGGCGTTTAACGAGCCCGAATGATTCTTGTCAATTTAAAACCGTAACAATGAAGTGTAAAAACATTGTGACACATTGCTGTGACGTTAGGGTTGACCGGCCAAATTTTTTGGTTTTTATGGTTTTTAAAATACGAGGTTAGATAGATTTTTATTGACAGCATTTTAAACAAGAAATGTCGCAAATAACGCAAATTGAGTATAGAACAGTCATAAATTTTTTGACAAAAGAAGGGTTAGCACCTAAAATTATTAAAGAAAGGCTGGATGGTGTGTAGGGCCAAAGTTCCCCTTCGTATTCTGTAGATGATTTAAGAACTGGTCGACCAGTGGGGGTCATAACGGAAGATATTGTTGCGATTGTGATAGAGGTGGTATTGAGTGACCGACGTTTAAAGGTCAAGGAAATCTCAGAAATTACTAAGCTTTCTTGTACAAGTGTTCGTCGAATCCTGCATGATCATTCCTAAAAACCTTTCGGCTATTCAAAAACCACGCCGTGTCGAGTATGCGCGGTCTCTTTTGGAACTCTGGGGGTCGGAACCGAACCCTGTGATAGAAACTACTGAAAAAAGAATCAATGGAGTGGCGTCGTAAGGTGATGGCCACGATCTTATGGAATTCTTTCTTAAAGAAACTAATACCACTGTCTAGGGTAAATATTACGCAACATTATTACATAAATGGCGAAACTGCATACGTGTAAAACGTCGAAGGAAACTGACCAGAGGCGTGCGTCTTCTGTCCATGTTGCTGCTGTTGCACAAGCTGTCATTTAAGAGCGTGGGTTCCAACAAATAGATCATCTTCCCTATAATCCAGATAACCAAAAGAATATGTTTTTAAAGGCATTGAGTTGTTAATAAAGAGATGTAATAAGGGGGGATTATGTTGAAAAATAATAAAAATTTGTTACTCTACTTTGATTCTTTCATATTCAGGCCGGGTAATTTTGGGCGCTGCCCTCGTACCATGACACTTATATTTATTTATTTATATTGTGCGTTACGCAAAGCCGTCGCGTTATTGAAAATCCGAAGTATCGTATTTGGATATTCCTTGATGAGGGTTATAGGTAAACAGGACATCACAAACGTATAAAAATTTATTATAAGATGCATATTATTATTAAAAAATGGTAGATAACACTCTACAATTGCCAGATGTTATTTAAAACATTTTCTCACTGGTTAATTAAGAACACTATGTGACAGTGATTTTATAAACATTAACGCAACCAATCCCAATTGTTTGTTTGTTTGATTAACTTATCTGTTTATATGGTTTTATGTAGCGTAGATCCGTCGGAGAGTTGGTTCACCAAGTGGCGTGAAGATAAAACTCCGCAAGAGGTAATTAAA
Organism: Cylas formicarius; assembly: GCF_029955315.1. Taxonomy (NCBI): domain Eukaryota; kingdom Metazoa; phylum Arthropoda; class Insecta; order Coleoptera; family Brentidae; genus Cylas; species Cylas formicarius. The sequence goes on along the minus strand of NW_026844361.1, from coordinate 23,300,042 downwards.
CTCAAAATATTTAGGAAAATATTTATATATTAATAGGAAAATATTTCGAGACAATTCAAATAATTGGCTTGAAAATATTGATGACTAAAGTGAAATTGGTGGATGTGATTTAAAATTTGTGGAGATACTGAACAGGGCCAACTCACTAAGAAATGTTGTTAGAGGCTGGTTTTAATCCAAATAAGAATTTTAATTTTTAGTTAAATCAGTAACTTCAATCAACAGTTATTAAATACATTTTTAATTGATGAAAAATAGGCGGTCTCCATAGAGATAGAAAACGTATTTAACAGTTTCAGCTTCTCTGCGAAGCACTATATGGTTTCGCGTCTAATCCCTATGGGCGGATGGTGCGTGCGCCAGTAAACCGCCACTAAAGATAAAACAAGTACCACTCTAATGCCGGTTTCAATAAAACTTCAAGAAAAAAATCAAGGTGTTCCATATTGACAGCATATTTTAGTATTTATTTTGTATCTAAACTTTTTTTTGTCCTCATGACGTCACTTTTAGTACAATTTGAAATTGTAGGTGATAGATCGGGCGGTTGAAGTATTGACGTGTAATTCGGGACGCTCCGTATATCCGGGGCGAAGGTCGTCTCCTTGCGCCACCGCCGCGCCGTCGAATTTCCGGGCGTCCGCCCGCGCCCGTCCTCCTTCTGCGGGGCGGCCTTGGCGGAATAATAATTTTGCGCGAGGCCGCGAGGACGGATTTTAGTCGATCCTCCGCGTCGCCTGTTGTTTCCGAATTCAGTAACCATGGCGACGCGGGGTGTTGCCAGGCGACGACAGTCGGGTGGGCGTGACGCGGCACGGCCCTCCCCCCGGACCACGGTCCCCGTTTCCCCCCTTTTCCGGCGCGATCCGTCGCGGGACCCGCTTTATTATTATATTTCCGCGCCAAAAATAAGATAACAAATCGTTGAATGCCGAAAGCTACCCGCGAAACCGTCGAAATTTCGCGATTTTATCCACGAAAACGCGACCAGGGTAAAAGCCCGTCGACCGTGGTCGGCTGCGGGCGCGCGTGCGCACGTCTTCCGACGTTGCAATGCTTTGACCGAGACCGCGCGCGCTATCAGCCGGTCGTGTTGCCTGATGCACCGTGATGCAACGGGGGGTCGACGCATGCGCCGCGCATTTACGGAAAATCGGTCGGAAACCCCGGAGGTCGCGGGTTCGATCCCACCGAGGACCGCGCTTTTTTTTTTTTCGATTTTCGTTTCGGAACGATGGACGTGTCGCGGAACGCGCGATTGAAATGTCGAGAAGTCTCTCTAAAATTCGATCGGCCGGGTTTATTATTTTGGTCCGCACATCCATTTTCTCGGTGAAAGATCGCCCGGTCGAGATCCGCGCGGCGGAATTCTTTTCTCTATAAATAATTCGAATATTGAAATCGGCGTTTCGTCGGCGGCGCACGGGAGGGTGGGGGGCCGGGACAGCAGCACCCGTCCGTTCGTTGAACCGTATAACATTAAGACCGACGATAAAAGAGTTGCCTGACCTGAAACAAACAAACGGCATTGTGTCGGGACGTGCGTGCCGCTGCCGCCGAAAAAATGGCGATTTTCAAAAAAATTATTGCATTTTTAGAGATCCTTTGTAGTTCGATCGGCGTTAAATTATAGAAAAGCAAAGCAATTTATGAATAGACATACAGGATGTTCTATTAAAGAAAATACAGTTTAGTTTGTGTACCAATATTTGGGTGTTTGAGTAGAAAACTAATTACGCCACCGGATTCTCCATTAAAAAAATAACCGGGGTGTCTAAAAGTGCAAAAAAGCGAATTTTTGTAAGGTGATTATTATAGTAGTAATTTGTGTATATAGAATCTAGCAAAAAATCGATGGTTTTTATAAAATAAAAATAATTCAGATTTTGATATTGGAATATCCCGCATTAAGCTTTACTTAACTTATTAACATATTCATTGGGAAAATAAAAATATTGTGATATGAATACGTTAACTATTCAAACGCAATAGAACGCTACGCTGCAAAATTTAAATGCCGAAAGGTTATCATGTTTTTTTACTAAATAGCCGATGTGTAATTTACATAATTTGTCATGGGCGCCGTGGTCCTAAGTTTTTCTCGTTTTCCTAAAATTGGACGTTATTTATAATTAACAATTTTAATAGTATAGTTTGATAGGCGCCGTTTGAGTCACCAGTTTGTTTTGGAACCAGCCGAATGAATGCTTAATAAACAACGAGTGAATAAAGAAATTACCCACGCGTTGCTATACTATACTACTTCTTTTACTCCCATTAGTTTTTGGGTATATTTTTGCGAAACATAAATACGTACGTGTGACGTGACCGTCAGAACCGAGAAATGTCGAAAACTATCGAAAACATCCGATTGCTCTTAAACCCCTGACTAAAGTAACGGAAATGTCCGAAGCGGTTCGCAACCGTGGGTAACGAACCTGACGTTTTAAAGTAATACTTCCCGCATTCTTCATCTGAGCATAATTTAGTCGGTTGACTGGTAAGACGTATTGGATATTAAGAGTAAAAAATACAACACTAAATCGTAATGAATATAGTACGGCGTTCAGCGGCTCGGGCAGAATTATCGGCAACGTGGCCGCACGCATTCCCAGACTCGTCTGCACCACTTTACGTATCCGAACACTCCTGATTGTATTCAAGATATTCGAATCAATTTGTTCGACCCGGCGCATCCGCCAAAACCGGGACCCGGTCTGTATTGGCAATAGTCGCCGAGATATAAAATTTGGATCGAATTTTGTCTCGACGGTTGCTATATTTTCACACTACAACGCACTCCTGCCGTGTTAATAAACATTTCTGGTGGTATAACGGTAATAACTATAATCAAAATGACCGGTAACCCCACAAAAGGTCGTCAGCAATAGATGGTGTTCTTTTTTGCGGAGACGCATGCCCGCGACGATGCCAGCTCGTCGATAAATTCCTGAAAAACGGGGACGATTTAAAATATTTTCACTTCACTAACCAAAACTGACAGTGCGATTTATTCGTAAAATGGGTGACGGCACAAATGAAATTCCATTTTCCTTTATGAAAATCTTGCATTTTAAGCTAGTTCAATTGTCAAAATAGCTAACCTGTTAAGACGACCTTGTGGTCATAGAACGTAAAAGGCATAGATATTGAAAAGGTTTCATTAATGCCAACGGAATCCCTATCAGTTAATTTATTCTCTAAATTCTTACAGTGCTTTAAGAAATTTTCTTTAGACATCGCTTTTAAATAGTATAAATTATATAAAAATTGAAAATTTCGACCAAGTTTGTGCATTTAGTGGTCGATCGATGATAAAAAATTTTAAAAAGTTGCTCATTATATTACTTGTGTTTTTTGCTCTATATTATTTTTTAATTTTGATTCGGTATATTTTTGGAGAAGTTGGCATTTCACAAATAACTAAGATTTTTTTCATTTGAAATTTTGAGAATTAAAGTTGAAAAGAATATAGTACACTGGCAAGAAATATAATGCATCTAAATGAAACGGTTAGAAATAAAACTCATTACGTAAATATTGTGTTTATACTGATTTTTTTTTCGTTTTTTTTATGTTTTTATTATTTGTAAACTTACCCTGTTCGTAAAAACAGCCAGGAATAAAAGGAGAGCATTTTTTGACACCTGCAAAATGGGTTTGCCATTTTTCATCTCTCTTTTTTTCGACCAAATGAGAGACTTCTTTCGTCGAATGTTAAAATTGAAATTTTAAAATCAATAAAAGTTAAAAAACACCGCTAAAATAAAACACCAATTCAATCTAAATTAACCGTGTTGTTTGGTTGGACACAGCAGTTAATCTTCAAATCAAGACGTCAGCACTGATGACGCGTATTGAAACGAAACCCTTCAAGAAAAGATTTTAGGCGCTCTCGGCAACTGTGCGGCATTTAAACGCGGGGCGCAGCGCGCGTGCGCGTCCAAAGTGCCGTTGTTGCTTGGCGGTTCGCGACTCGCACAGATGCGAAAAAGAAACACCGCACATACACACATGCACGCACCGTGAAAGCGACGCGAGGTTCACGGCCGTCGTCGGGCCGAATGCACCGGCATCAACCGGGTAACCGCCTTCAACTCGTCCGTCTTCGCCGATGGGTCGCTGGCCGACTTTAATCCTCCCGAATTTGACGACACAGTAAACGAAAAAAAAAAAGAAAAAAAAAGGCCGATTCATCGTCCTTAAATCCGATGACCGCGCGTCACACGCAGCGTTAGAGTCCGGCTTAAGCGCAACATGGACAACTGTGAATGTTCGGTCTTGCAATGACAGGAATTATTAAACAGGGTGAACAAATTAAGGCTTATATCGTTCCAAAATTGGGATTTCATAGAAAAATCCTTGATTTAAAAAAAAAATCACGAATTTTTTTATTTAATTGAATTTTTTTTAAATTGCCCTTTTTTTGTAGCAATTATAAAATATTTTCAAGCCACTTATAAACAATATAGTAAAATATACATATATATATATATATATATATATATATATATATATATATATATATATATATATATATATATATATATATATATATATATATATATATATATATATATATATATATATATATAAATATCATATATATATAAATATCAAGCATGGGAAGACTATATGGAAAGATAATCAAAAACAAAATAGAAGACCAGATAATAGGGAAAATAGGTGAAGATCAAGCCGGTTTCACGGCAGGGAAGTCATGCGTTGATCAGATATATACAGTAAGGCAGACTATCGAAAAGAAAAAAGCTAAAAACAGAGACATCCATTTAGCATTCATAGATATAAGAAAAGCTTATGACTCTATACCCAGACAACAACTTTGGAAAGCAATGGAAGATATTGGGATAGAAAGAGAACTAATAAAAGCCGTAGATACAATGTACAAGAACAACGAGTTGTCGGTTAAAATAGGTAATAGGTACACAAATCGATTCACAACATCAAAGGGCCTACTACAAGGATGCCCTACATCAACAACGTTGTTTAAAATCTATCTTGAGAGGACGCTAACACAATGGAAAAGAAAATGTCAAGGTATGGGAGTCCCAGTACGCGACGACCACTTAAACACCCTAAGCTTTGCCGACGACCAGGTGGTCATAGCCCAGGATGAAGACGACTTGAGTTACATGCTCAGAAAGCTGAAAGAGGAATATGAGAAGGTAGGTTTGGAAATAAACTTCGAAAAGACAGAATATCTAACAACAAAAGAAGGGGAAATCGAAGATTTAGAAATAGATGAAAACACAACCGTAAAAGCAACAGACAAATTTAAATACTTAGGGTGTATAATAACAAAAGGATGGATCAACAGAAGAAGAAATCAAATCTAGACTAGGTCAGGGTAGAACATGTATAAAACAACTGAACTCCATTATATGGAACAAGAAATTAACAAAGAAAACAAAAACAACAATATTTAAGACAATAGTAGAAAGTATAATTACATACGGAGCAGAAACCTGGCTATTGAACAAAAAGAACAAATCTAAAGTAACCGCCGTCGAAATGGAATATTGGAGAAGGTGTTGCCAACGAACACGCATGGATAGAATACGTAACGCAGAAATCAAGAGGCAAATGAATGTAGAAAAAGACTTATTAACTACAATAGCAGAAAAACAGCTTAAATGGTATGGTCATGTCAGACGAAGTGACGATAGACGGTGGATAAAGAAAATCACAGAGTGGAGCCCTATGGGACGTAGAAAGAGAGGAAGACCCAGAAGATCGTGGAGGGATGAAATAGATGAAGCCATGGAGGAAAGGGGGTTGGAAGACGGAGATTGGAATGACAAAGATAAATGGAGAGTCTGGTTGAGAGAGGGAAAACGGCGCGAGCTGTAACAAATCCCATATATATATATATATATATATATATATATATATATATATATATATATATATATATATATATATATATATATATATATATATATATATATATATATAAAATATACACACTACACAGAACGCGCTTTTGCAAGAAAATGTGTCGTTGTCGAATACGTCTCGCGTATTTGGTTGGTGCTTTGTCAAAGGAGTGGAACTAGTGGAAAATAGAGCACCAGTCGAAAACATTTAAACGGATGGAAGGAAAGAAAATAGCATATGGCAGTTTTGTATTAAAACGACAGATCCAAATAAATCTGGTTGTAGAGCGATTTGTAAAATCTGCAAAAAATTGAAGAACTCCAAGACTCAAAACACACCATGACGCTTGCGATACTAAGCAGCAAAAAACGAATATAGGTAGGCAAATAATATTTTGCTTTATTATTACTTATTTCATTTTTGTTTCACTTTTCATCTCGTAAAAGGTAGAAATAAGTATGGTATTCACAAAAACGTTTTATTATTTAAAAAATGTCGTTTCATGACTAAATTTGAATTAACGCATATTTATTAATTTTTATAATTTTTGGACACTTATTTTAATTTTTTACAATAAATAAAAAAGTATTCATATCGTATAATTTCTTAGGAAAGAATGTACACGATTGTCAACGTATTAAAAAAAACCGTAAAAAATTGGGCGCCTATCTGATTTATTTTTATTAACAATGGTAAAAATTAATTATGTTTTTAATGTTTTCATTTTCTTTTTAGGCACTCGAATGTCGCGTGACAGTTCTGTAGGTGTTGCTACTACAGATTTGTCAGGCCTTTGGCAATCTCCGCAGAGTCCAAACGGAGAAATAGAGAAAAAACTGAAAAACAACAGAATATCAACAGATTGACAAGCAAATAACAAAAGCAATTTGTTGCTGATTGTTTGAAGATGTGCGTCACTCAGTGGGATATATTATTAAAAATCTGTGAAGAAAACAAAAAAGTTTTAGCTTTTTTGGAGTTCGATTTAAATCCTGATTTTAGTCGCGATTTAAATCACATAAAAGTAAGAATAATATGAAAATAGATAAATTGTAAAAAATAATATTATTAAAGTTTCCGATTCTATGAGGTTTAAGTCGCATTGCCTGAAATTGCTTCTTATTTAAAGTCATTGATTTCATTTTTTTCCAAAACCAAGCTTTCCTTTTTAAGTTGTTATCCCGCCAAGTGTTACCCATTCATTTACCCAAGTTTTTCCCGATAGTAATCTTTTATAACTCTCGCATTGAGAAACAGAGCATAGAGAGTTTTCGTCGTTGTATTGGAAAATTCTAAAATATTATGATAATCGAAGGATTGCTTTTATTATTATTTTCGAGTTGAAAAAAAACACTTAGGAAAATAGTAAATGTGTCGGGCGTAGAAGTGCTTTGCATTTTGTTAAGAAAATTAAGCGAACTTGTGGGCTAGTTGATTTGGAGGTCCGTTTTGAACGGTCAGCTCCAGCCAGTATTTCATCAAGTTGTCAAATAGCGGCTATCGAAATAACTTCTTCTCCCTTCGGTAAAATATCTAATTATACACTGATTTGGCGTGATTTAACAAAAATTAAAACATTTTGGTAAAAGTTAAATAATCTTTAAGGCTTAGTTGTCATAAACCTCCTTGAAACATGCACGGTACGGTATAACATGAAAGTAGATACGCGGTGAAGTGAAACTTTTTGAGAATCTTGTATTTTGGACGCATGTGTAAGTAACCCTGTATTTTTTCGTTTTTGATCGTATTGACGGTGTTAGCCGCTGTTCTAACTCTCACGGCCGACAGAGAAAAAGAAATCTTACACAGGAAAATATAATGCACGATCATCTACGAAACAGATATACATATCGCGAAAACGAAACCGCCACGGCCTAAACATTATCGAAAAGCTAAGATTACTCAATATTTTTAATCAATAGTTATATATTTGCATTCGGGGCGAACCAGCCGCCGCTTTCACGGGAGTCAGTCATCGCTTCGGCGGTATGGTCTGTTCATAGATATAAGAAAGTGACCAAAAGTGGTCATTAACATACAATGCAGTTTCTCAGTTTAATATTCTTTGGTTTGGTATACTACTTAGTTTAAGTTTATTAGTAATCATTCTAATTTCGTGTGTTGAATCGTGTGCGAATTATGCAAAATATATGCGAGTCTAGTGTATCTCAGGAGATGCTCCCACCCAAATGTAAAAAACACTATTCTATTGAGACTAAGGAAGTTATAAACAATGTTTATTTGACTCTCATTGAACGTGGTGCCAGCAAACAAGGCATCTTTAGAAGAAACGGCCACATTGACGATGAAAATTGTGCCAAAATTTTCTCGAATGTAGATGAAAATGATCAAGATATGATACGGTGTAAAATTTACCAGTTATACGAGGAACAAAGCGTGCTTACATTAGATATCTTAATTAGGAGGAGTGGAAAAGATGAAACCGGTGTTAAATGTGGAAATATGGAAGTGTATTCGACACATGGGTTTTAGATTTAAAAAAATTGACAAAAGGCAAGTTTTCTTTTAGAATTTGGAAATGGCGACTGGAATATCTAGAAAAAATTTGGATTTACAGAGAACAACAAAGGCCAGTTATTTACTTGGATGAAACCAGGTTCGACACTTATGATACCCCGGAAAAGGGTTGGGTTGACTCAACTGATAAGGGTAAAACAAACGCGCCATCAAAAAGAGGTAAAAGAATAAATATTTTGCATGCTGGCTCTAAAGATGGTTGGATTCCAAATGGACTTTCTCTATCTGCGAAAAATATTAAAGATTCTTCTCTGGATGACCACACCGCTGATTTATTTGAAAGTTGATTTAAAAACAAACTAGTTCCAAACATTCCTTTTAATAGCGTAATTGTAATGGACAATGCAGGTTATCACAGTAGACAGTTCCCTTCCTCATGTGACACAAAAGCAACAAATCAAAACTACATTTATTTTCACGAAGATTATACCAAAAACCAATTAATTGAGATTCTACAAAGCTTGAACCTACAAAAGGAATACGTCTGTGATAATTATACCAAAAATTTACGGCATACAGGCATACCTTACCACTGAATATTTAATATTAATTAATTAATTTAATATTAATAATAATTAGAACAGGCTATGATAGCGATATGTGAATAATTTTAAGTAATTTAAGTAGGTAATAGAAATAAGTTGTAATTTTATTTTAGATTTAAACATAAATAAATACATAAATAAATAAATATCGTTTAACATCTTTCCTAACAAAACTCCAAATAATTAAATTTTAAGCAAAGTACGGACCTGTTCGCCCATATTCCATTCTTACAGCTGGCCCGGGTCTTTCCTTAATTCGTATCATCTTATATCTATGAACAGACTTTACCTTTATTCCGAGGCCGCGCGTCGTCTTCTTTACCGATCGGGCGACGAATGCCGGCCGAGCAAGCGAGACGGTGACGGCGTGCCCTTATTAACGGCACGGCCGCCTATATTCCCGAGAAGACGTACACATTAAAAACGAATTAAAATTATCCGTGGCGACCGCGCGCGGGGCGGCCATTTCGTTGACCTTTGCGAAAAAAAAAGAAAGAAAGATAAGTTATCGGCGGGGCGGGCGGCGATAAGATAACGACGTCGTCGGGCCGATGCTATTTTCGCGCCGCTGTATACGTGCGACGCACAGAAAAACACGGTTGTTTACACAGACTGGTGTCGGTCGTCGACGTTTGCGAAACTGCGAAATATGTTGGCGAGGTTAGTGTCGTGTGGCGAGGGGCGGATGCCGCCCGTCCGGCGCCCCTTTAACGGTGGCGCGTGATACGATTTGTGTGCGAAACGAACCCGAACTACGAGGAGAGTGTTACGACACCCAAAAGGTAGTTTTAATTTTTAAAGGCGGCGTCGTCCGCTCCGACGTGGACGATTTTACGATTGTTACATTTTTTTTGGACGTTTAACGTTTTCGCGTAATTCCTGCGGACTTAATTAGCCGGGGCATCGGAGGCGCGACGACATGGTTCTGTTTACGAAACGGTCCCGCGTTGTTGTAAACGCGACGTCCGTCTAGACCAGCGATGTTGTCGGGCCCCGTCGAAATTCTGAACCTACGCAACACGGGATCCAGTGAGCCGCGTCAGCGCGGTAAACAACGCGATCGGACGCGAACGGTCGGTGAATAAAAAATAGAGACCGTCCCGTCTTAAGCTGGAGATTGCGTGTATTTTTTCGCGGATATATCGCGGTGCAATAATGGCGCATAGCATATCAAATAGCTATTTTTAGTTAATTGTACCATAAAACTCGCACATTTGTATTTTAACCGGGAGAGTTAGTGCCACTATTGATTTTCCCGCGTTTTTTTTTTTAATGATCTTACGCGCAAACCGGCACATAACCTAGTGTGAACAGGACGGGGGCTCCTTATAAAGTCGCAGAAATGAGTTACGATGATTTTTTTGATTTTAAATAACTAGTAACTTATATTATATTACATTATACTGTTTTATTTAGAATTTTTTTTAATCAAAATAGTTCACTTTATTATATTCCCGGAATAGGCATACGGGGTCGGTCCGAAGAGTTCGCAGAGTCCTATTTTTTTATCAATGGAGTACGCTGTATATTATGTTTTAATTCTATAGACAACTTTCTCTATGCCTACGTTTCAAAATAATCTAATCACTGAATCAGGTACATTTTTACTTTTTTTTTTTAGGATTAATTTTTCAAAGAAACTTCCACATGCTACTGTAATACTATTTACAAAAGGAGGAATCCAGAAGTTTTGTGAATAGTGTTAATTTAAAAAACTGTACGTTATTGTCTAAGTTATTTTAAAAGAAAATGTGACAATTTAACTTCATTTCATTAAATTAGGTCATACAATGGGAAACCGTGTTCCGAAAGCTATAAATATTCGGAATATAAAAATTTACGAATCGTTGCCGTAATTTTAAATAAGATAAGATTATAAAAATAGGCGGTTATCATTGAGAAAAAAAACTTGTCCGGTTTCTTCGTTTTGACCTTAATTTTTTTATTCGTCGACCTATATCGACAGTTATTTCATTGAACGGATTGAAATATATTTCAAAAAAGTTCAGCGTTGGAATATTATCAGGCACAATAACCGTGTATAATTTTCCGAAGACTGAAATGAAATAGGCAGTATTGAAGTCAAAACACTATTTTTTAGTCTTTCCTTGAAAGCGATGGCGGTTTTGCTTTTTTTTTGGCGCCCTATCTCGGTCTGTCTGTCTGCCGTGCGGTTTGACAGCTGCGCTACCCCGTCCGTCCGTACGTTTGATGCATTACGTAACGAACGTGAACCCGTTGCCTAGAGTGGAATTTTCTCGCCGCCGCCAACACCATTTTAGCAGACGGTTTGGGAAACTAGTGCGAGAGACAGAGATGGACGACCAGCCAGTGCGTGCCTATGCGCATCTGTGTGTGTGTGTGTGTGTATGTGTACGTCTCAAGGTCGACGGGTTTACATTGTCTTCTGCGTCCCGGGGGACTCGCCGTTTACATAACGAGTCCGGTAATTACGGCCGCTCATCTGACCGCGTCATAATTCGATTGGCGCGTTGTCCGTTAACGGTGGAAATCCCGGCGGAAATTTTCTATAAACCGCCCGACGCGGTCTATGAAAATGTGGAAAGGCGTTTTTTTTTTCTTTTAAGTCCGGCGGATCCCCGCAGCCGTCGTCGGATTCAACGGTAACCGAGGCGATTCGGCAACAGCGCGTGAACTTGCGCCGGATTGCGCGAGCCCCGCCCCACCACTTTCCCCGCTTTGCGGATGTCCCTAGCAGGTAGAAAGAGGTGCGCGGTTGCCGGTTTTACTCGGTAGACGCTATGCAATTTCTGTATTTATTTTTTATGAAAATATTGCAATTCCGACTACCATTTTTCGTCGCCCAAGCTTTTATTAAAAATTGAAGGATGTCAATTTATGTATATATATGTTTTTAAAAAACAAACTTACAAAAAATTACTTTTGGAAACTGTACAACACTTGAAATATTAAATATACACTATGCATTTCTCAAGTCTAGACTTCTGAGATTGTAAATTTCCGTCATATACCCACGGTTTTGCATAAAGTTTAACCACTAAGTACTTGTTTATTAATTTTTCCGTGAACTTGACGCCATTTTGGAAACAGATATGGAAGATGGAAAAGAAATGAGCTTTTAAAAAATGCGTAGGTGGCGACTACGATCTCTATTTTTCGGGACCGCCCTTATATTACTCTGTTTTTGGGATTCTACGGAAAAATCAGAAATTTTTTTAAAGATCAGATAATTGGCAAATAGAGATTTACAATGAACACGACGAAAGAAAAAAGAAACGGTCGATGGGAGCGCCTCCCGATCCAGATCTGCGTCGACCCGCTCGCCCGATCTGAATCCGGGCGAGATGAAGAAGAGGTCGAAGGACTTTGTCTCCAAGGCCTTCTTTACGCGAGAGAAAGAGTATTTCACGTGTGCCGAGTGACCCCGTCTCGCCCTGTCTCTTTCTCTATCTCTCTTTCTCTCTCGTTTTCGGTGATTTTTAGCGATTTTCGGACAGACGAATTTTTAAAATTTATTGATTTTTTCAACTGTCAAACACGCGATCATTTTTAATTTATCCCCAAATTCGAAAAATGTCTGCATTGTTAGATGAAAACGCAGTTGCCGTCAATTTTTTTCTAATTTGTCTTAAACCAGTGTTGCCGATTGCTACTTTGGGATTTTCTCTAAAACTATAGGCATTTGGTCATCAATGTGCATGAACTGCGCGACATCTTTTTTTTTTTTTTTAATTTTTGAAAATATCTTGAGCATCAAAAATTAGTGACCTCATTCTATTCGGATTTATAAAGTTTGTCGGTTCACCCTTTCCAAGTGTTTCAACTAAACGAGATTTTTAGCAAATTTTGTGTGGGTTATTTTGGCTCCTTGATAATATTTTTTTCACAAATACAATCCTATTGGCAATTGAATAATAATTAGTACATCGGCGGTTATGCAAACCTCCGGAATGGAAGGAAGGGGTCACTTTCGCCAGACGGTCCGAGGAGAGAAAATACGTCGGGGTGAAGGACCTCTCCATCTTGGCCGGTGTCGCGCTGCTGCTGCTGCTGATGCTGCTGCAGCGACGTCTTGGCGGAAGAACGGCGTTGCCGGTTCCCGGCATTCTCTTCCGTCGGTTGCAGTTTTCGCGATCCCTCGAAACGGGGTTGCCGTATGTACCCCCAAATTGCGGAATTCCCAGTCGTCGCTTTTGCATAGATTGGCAGCATCACATTTTCCGAAATGTTTCTGAAATAATGTCGTCACCAGTTACGGCGTAGTATCCATTAAATGATATCGCTGCATGTTCTAAAATTCCTTTCCTTTCGTTTCAGGTTTTCGCTGCCGAAGTCTGAAGGAACTCTCCGTAAAAAGTTACGTCAGCGACTCGATTATAAGTCCGTTTCGATTGCGGAGACGGCCGATAGGTGTCGCCGTTGTTTCTCCTGTCTGTGTTCGTGAGGAGTAACCCGTAGAACCGAACTTGTGTGTTGATAGCCGTCACGGGTTCGATTTTAAGGGTACCTTCTTTCGATTACTTCGATCTCGCTCGCGCCTGCGCGCTCGTAATTTAGCACGCATCGGTCGTGCCCCTTATGTTATACGTAAGGACGTCCGTTGTTGCAACGCCGCGTGTATGTATATATGTTTGAGTGTCAGTTGAGGTAGTAGGTTGTATAGTAAGTATTACACCCGTTTTGGAGTTACTGTGCAGCCTGCTAACTTTCCTGATCTCATTCTTGTTCACCGCCGAAGACCGACACTTGAAAAGTACGTTTTTTTTTTTGGAGCCAACGGAAACGAATAAATTCTTATTATGTTTGGGTAATCTGATAGTTATTTATTTTCCTGTCAGTTTTTCGGTTGTTTTCAGGCGCCTGCGTAGCCACTATTAACCACCGACTCCCTGAGACCCTAGCTTGTGACGTCATTTGCACACTCTCACAAGTTTGAATCTCGGGATTGGGTGTTTAAAATACTTCATTTGATCGGACGATATCGAACAGACTGAAACGAACGATTGTCGCAAACCTGTTGCGATTTCTCGTGCGATCTGTGACCGGCAGGCTCGGCCCATCGTTAAGTAAAAGAAGAAGAATGCGTTAAAGTTTTCTGGAAATGGCGGCCTTCCATCAGTGGGTGGTTTTTATTTGTTTAGGTTAAGTTTTTATCTTGTTTCCTTGTTAGTGGGCAACAGCGGACTAGTCGTCATGGATCAAACTGATCTCGAGTTGTTGTTGAATTACCCGCTGATACACAAAACACGTGAAACGGTCGACGAAGTCGTTTACTCAGGTTATGTGTTTGACGGGTCACTGGACGTGGAGGTGTTAGTGAAATGGGGCTCTTGCGTCGGTCGTTACGAGGTAGAAGTGCCGGGAGACACGCCGCTGTCGAAAGAAATCGACGAATTGATCGCGACCGGTCATTTTCGCGGCGTGCTCGAAGTACTGGACAGAGTAAAGCTCCACTTGGAGTCGATACGACGTCGCGACTGCGTTAGAAACATCGCGGGAGTTTACCAGAAGGTTTTATGGGAGTACGCCGAGTTTACTAAATTTTACTTAAACCTCAAAAGTTGCCGGCTACAAGAGGACCTAAGAAAGATATTTTTGTCATTGACAGGTCGGGATAGAGGCGTTTTTTGGAAGTCATAAATGTCATAACATGGCGTGATTCGTTTCAGATGCCGGCAGTCGGGAACATTCAGCGTTAATATCTATAGACTTGTCAAGGTGCGACGAAGCGATTTTCGCTTTGACTTCGTATGATTTGCCCCAAAGAGAGGCGGGTACGACCTTGTTCGAACCAAGCGAGAACGTGGCGACCTTGTTCGATCGATTCGCCGCGCAGGTGGAATACCTGCAGCCCTATTTCGATCTGATGGACGAACTCGACCAGAACTGTGATGTGCTAGATCCCGAGAAGCCACAGCGAGCTGACCCTTATAGAAGGATCTGGTTAGGTAAGCTGTTTTTTGGGTAAACATTAGCTTTATTGTTTGAAGCATATTCCTAAGTTTTAATCAAAGGTGTTTACCATTTAGTCTTTTGTGAATAATAGGGACTTTTTGCACACCTTATTTTTTGGTGTTTTGGTTATTTTTTAACTTTGAAGCGTTGACCTTCTTAACCAACAAAATTCAACACTACCTAGAGTCAAATAAGGCGGTGTTGTTGGTCAATATTTTTCTATTAACAATTTTTTTGTTTATTTCGACGTTTTCTAGGGTTGTTACATATTTAACTCAGTGATTAGAAGGTAAATTTTGTGGCAGAGGCTCCTAATATATAAGATGTAACTCAGGTCCATAACAAAATTATTGAATTGAAAGGAGGTCTCCCAAGGTTACAATTGTGTATCTATTTAACAACCAGTTTTGTTTTCTGAATTTAATTGTAAATATAGTGATTTTTTATTTGTGAATTTTTTTTAGCCTTGTATTTAAGCCCAATTACAATATTCGTTAAACTTTCTATTTACAACAAAAACGATTAGCAACTGAAACTCGTAGCAATTAACAAAATAAAATAGATATATGAGTAAAAAACAGATCAGGTTAAAGAGACATTGACAATTTTTTGGACTGTAGGCGAGAATGTCTCTGTACAAATCACCACCGACCCATACAACGTGTTTCTGCGTCCGGACGTCCGGTTTCTCGGTCCAGACAGACTGGTCGACCCCTATCGGGCTACGCTGAACGATCGTCTCGGTGATGGCGAGGGTTGGACGTGCAGGGATGGGGTATTCCGCGGTCTCTTGGATCTGCTCGGTTTGGCCTCGTTTCCGCGCCTGCGGGAGACCGTAACCCGCCACGACGACGACGACGACTTGCTCGTCGCCGAGGGTGATTGTAGCGTGTGTTTCGCGCCGAGGCTTAACGGTCAACTGGCGGACGTCGTTTGCAGGAACGCGTCCTGCGAAAAACGTTATCACGTGGAATGCTTGTACGAGGTGAGACGAAGAGGGAAGAAGGTTAGGGTGACGAGATCGAGATCCATTCCTGATTTCAGTGGCTGGTGGCGGTGAACGCTCGCAAAGTTCTCGATGGCATTTCGGGCCGGTGCCCAAATTGTGAGAAAGCGATCACCTGCCCCGTACCTGTTCGCTTTTAATTTAAAAAGAAAAGCAAGGAGTTAATTTTTGTATTTAAATAACGGTATAAGTTTTGTTGAAACAGCGAGGTGCGGGTTGTGGGTATCGTAAGAGGTAAAAAGACCGAGAAAGAGACGTGACAGAGATCTTGCGGCAGTATTTCGTCTTTGGCGGGGAGAGCACTAGAAACCTTTACCAAACAAAACGCAAATCAAGTACAAACTTTATTAAACTAAACTAAAACAAATACACTCGATACAATTTTAAAAATGGTCGAACACTTAAAAGTAGTTGTTTGCACTATTCGCGTCTCAAAATACCGATATCCGACTGCGGTGCGTGTGGGAGATGTCGTCGTCGAGGGTCAGCAACACCATGAACGTGAAGAACATACCGACGGCACTCAAAAAGTGCCAGACATCGTGGTAGTCGTAGAATCGCAGCAGTGTACATTCCGTGTTAAAGTGTCGCGACTTCGCAGGAGTCGCCTGGGACAAGCGCGAGCGATGTCGACAGGGAGGGGAAGGGACCGAACGAAGCCCTACTTACCGACCAAGAGATCGACTTGTGCAGGAAAAAGTACATCGCGGAGATCGCGCAGAGGGTAGACGCGATCAAGAAGATCCAACAGACGATCCTGACCCGTTCCTTGTTGACATACTGCGACACAAAAAGAAATAAATAACGCGCCGCTCGACGCCAGCTCGGCTTCGAACCGACCTTCATCACGATGTAAAAGATAAAGTATAGCAACGTGTTCGACATGAACACGAGTAGGAGGAAGACGGCAAAGTTTTGGGGGCGGTATTGGACGGCGACGTACGCCAAAGCCCAGTTGCAAGCGTTGGCGAACAGCAGCACGCAGAAACGAGCTAAAAACGCGACATTAAACGCCCGCTAGGCGCGGAGGTAGCGCTCACCCTTGTAAGACGGTACGAATACGTTCAGCGGTCCTGACGAGAAGTCGTGCCTCAGCGTATGCCACATCCTAGTCAGCGACGTGGTACCTGCAAAAAAAAAAAAAATCAATCAAATCAAGTCAAAATCAAAAATCTTTCAATTCATGAAGAAGAACTTTTGTTGAGATTTATGAAGAATTGTATTATTTCAGAATGCTGGTTTAACATCGCTATCGTTTAGACATTTTACTTTTTAAGTGTTGCTGTTAACTTTTATGCCTTTTTGATTTATTGGTACTTCTGAATAATATCAGCCACACGGGTCTATGATGAACTTTTTAGTTGGTTAAAAACTCTTAACGAAGCAACTGCATTGTTCCATTGATCTGCATTTATTTTTACTGTATTATGTATTTCGCTAATTTTATTTTAATAAACCGCACTAACATTTTTTAAACTGTTGAATCCTTATAACCAACCAACCAAATTAAATGTCTTCCAGGTAGATACCACGCAAGTTCTACGTGTATTTTCACTTTAAATCTCGTTTTCAACCAATTAGGCTTGTCCTTGCAACCGAACCAATCTACGAGGCTTAGTGACTTCAACACGATCTAACACCGTTTATCAATTCGACAGTTTTCCGTGTGGATGTTTTTTTTTTCAGGGTAAAAAAAATAAGTACAGGATGTAGAGATTGCCATTTGAAAACAAAATTGGAAAATTTTCGGTTAAGGGTATACTCTAACTGCTAAATAATCCATCATCAACGTTAATTATGGAAGATCCAATCAACGTGCCGATATTGGCTGATACAGGGCTAGCCTTAGTCAAGTTCACCCCAACGAAAGTTAATTAAATGTGACCCCATTCCTGACCAGACCAGCGTCTAAGACAAGACAACAAGTGCCAAAAAGTACAGGCCAATAAGATTAACCGGAAAAAGTCAAAGAAATAACCAAGTTCATGCCGCAAAATAATGCAATTCTACAAACATAGCACAGTTTCATATCAATATCCTACCTACGGACCATTATCTACTTAGAATACGAAAAGGCGTTCAACAAGGTGTTTATCCAGCTAGATCATTATGGTGTCTGAGGAAAGCTGCTTAGTCGCATAAAAAAGAACTATACGCAGTCCGGAGTGGCGCAGTTCATGGTTTGGTAGTGCTATGCATAATTTACGCTGGACAGACCTTGGTCGGTGACCTATCTACCTCAGAAAAACGGACAGAGACCTATAAGTGAAAGTAAATGCAAAATTTTGGATATACGACTCAACAAACCACCATATAATTATCAACTTAATGGCGTACAGCCGACAGGTGAATGACTAAAAATGTCACGGTGCAATTGTCTTAAACGACCTGAAGTAGGATAAAAACATATCAACTATACCAAAAAGACGCAAGTCATTGTGATTCTCGACCCAAAAGGCTTTCGACGGGAAGACACCTTCTTAGCAATTGCCTAGTGTATGTGCGGAATTGAATCGTGATATCTTAAATATAAACGCCTTCCTAATACATTATCTTCAGATCGTTGCGCGTAAACAAAGTGTTAAGTTTAGAAGACATTGTATCACAGTTTCATCGAGTACTGACCCGCTTGCTTTATTCCCGCAGAATAATAATAATATTAAAAACAATGTGCGATTATTATAAAAAAAAAAAAACATACCAATAACCAATTTGTTTAAGGAAACGGATTTTCAACCTAAATAAGCGAAGAATGTAAATTGTTCAAAAACTAATATATTGCTCGATTTGAAACGCTCTGATTTTTATTTTTCGCGATTATGGATTTTTTTGTACACTCTTGAATTAGAAGTTCATGTACTTTAACATTCATTAATTGTCAAAAGTTTAAAAACTATCCTTCAAAAACATTTTGCTCGAAAAAAACTACATCTCATCTAATACCAAATAATTGCCATGAATTTTTAACAGCCAAAAAAAACAGCAAGTGTTACCGCGACATATTTCCGATTTACGTCATCGGCGACCTTTGCTACAACATAATAGATCCCCGCCCACTCAGCGTTTACCGCGATACTGGTCGTTACAGCGTCGCAGAAAGCACTTACTTATACTCCAGCAACCCATATAGTACACCTTCAACGATAGGTAGAGGCACGACAGTATGTGAACGACGGCGAAGAACATCCAAAAACTCTCCGTTCCTTCGAAGAGACCGATCATGCCTACAATGACGCGGTTGCCTAAAATCCAACATTAACCAACGACAAAAACACCCACCCAACAAGATGGCGACCGCCAATACACCGAACGTGGCGTAAGCGTTGGCGTTAATGTCCGGATGGCGGTTCTGATATAGCTTGATCATGCACAACACTGCCATCACGTACATGAAACTCGTATCTGAAAAAAAAAAAAAACAACCGGGGCCGTTTTGCAGAGCTCGAAAACTCGGCCGCCCTTACCGAACTGGAAGTTCGACTGGCTCGGGCACACGTGGTAACTGCCACTCAACACCCCCTCCATGATCAGGGCCACGCCCATCGCGTAAAACAACCCATAGTGTTGCGGGATGCCGTAGTGCTAAAAAAAAAAATCTCAAACCTTTCCATAATTTTTTTTCGGGCAAGAGACGCAGCAGAATAAGTGTCTAAAAGAAACCCCGTTTCGGTGACCAAGACACCGGAAATGTTCGAAGTGTCATGTAACATTATATGATTACATAAATAAAGAATTTTCATGTAATCCGAAATTCGTAACTTTGCTTATATCATTTGTATAACATGATGATGTATATTTGTACGTATTAGAAATAAAAACGAAATCCATATTCTGATATTTTCTATGTATTGTATTGTATTTTTCCCTTGTCAATAAATAAAAAGTATTCGTTAAATGTTTTTTTCTACTCCCGTCTGTAAAATTCCTAATTATCCACCGATCTAGCGTGCGGGAAGCGTCACTTTACCACGTCAGTGTCGTCGTTTCCCGTGAATCCGAGCCATTTCGGACATTTCCGGGATTTTCCACGCTTTGAATTTTGATGTTTGTTAATCCTGACGGTCATGTCAGTGAATTTATTCGTGTGTTGCGAAAATGTAACAAAAAAACTACCGGTCGTACAAAAAGTATAGTATGCAACACGTTCGGTAAACTTTGTAACTCACTTTGTAAAAAACTCGCGCTCCGCTACTGTCAAATATACTCGTGAGACAAATGACGTTTACCGCACTTGTTGCATAATATACTACTTGATAAAATACACACACTAGACCATATATTTTTTAAACGTTAATAGTATACTATGCAACAAGTGCTGTAAACAGCATTTGACTCACGAGTTTATTTGACACGAGCGGAGCGAGTGTTTAATAAACGAGAGACTTAAAAAGTTTACCGCACGTGTTGCATACTGTATTGTTTCTACGACTGTTAGTTTTTGGGTACATTTCCGCAAAAAAAAAAAACGAAACAAAGCGTCGGAAATATCTCCGAAAACATCCGATTGCTCCCAAACCCGTGCGGTAAAATCCCCGAAGTGTTCGAAGTGGCTCGCATCCGTGGGACAAGAAACTTACATGGCAAAGTGACGCTCCCCGCACGCTAGATGGGTGTATAATTACGTTATTTTACAGAGGGAAATTCTATTTCGATTGAGATTAATATAAACGTACATCGAGTATCTTGCTTTGTAAGAATGTGGCAAAACCCGTTAAAATGTTTGTTTTCATATTGGATGTTCGTAGTGTGCGCAATTGATCTTTAACGTTTTCGCCGTAGTTTGGACTTGGTTTGAAACTATTAGTCACAGTACGGTTTGAGGATAACTAACTTTACAAGAAATTATTGGTAATATGCGAATATACAACTTCTCTGCGTTTTAACGTCATATTATTATAAATATTTTCTCTAAAAAAATAAGTATGAATCTTCAATATCAAAGGAAACTGACTTAGATGGAAGAATAACACCAAAAAAAACGATGATTTTTGGAATTTTTTGTATTTGTACATTCCATTTGAAATATACAAATAAATTTATGAATGTGAATAATTAATAATAATTTAAAACCCCATGGAGAATCAACAAAGAATCTGAAAAAATGTAGTGGCATATCAGTAATATTGGTTTATGCAATTTAAAACACATTTACGGCTGCCGTTTTTGCATTGCCCGGAAGGAAGTTTCGGATTCCGCTCGAACTTGACCCGAGCATAAAAATGGTCGAAAATTATAAGGAACAAGTTCGTAACTTGACGCGAACACAAACCTATTTGGTAAACCGAATAAAGCGTGACCGCTCACCCTGTCAAAGTCGGCGTCGTCGCAGTGGGTCCTCTCCCGGAAGAACGTAATGGCGAGGAACAGCAGTCCGAGCAGCACGTAGCCGACGTTCGAGAACACGTGGTTGAAATCGCTAAGCACACCCAACGGGTGACTGCACAGGAAATTGTAGTAGCACAAGTCCTGCTGACCGGTTTCGTTGAGCACGCCCTGGTACGTGACGACGAGCTGGACGACCGGCAACGCGTAAAACAGTCCCACCGTCAGCACGTTGTACAGGTAGAGATAACTTTTTTTGGCGAGTATGCGGGGATGACGCAACGCGAGGTCCTCGAGGCAGGGTTGAATTTTGCAGCGCCTCGTCTCGCGGTCGTACGGGAAATTACGCTGGGAGTCGACCTCGTCGATGGACTCGCTGTCCTCGCTGCCCGCGAGGCTCCTGGTTTGCGCCGCATCTGAATTCGTTGGCACTACTGCCTCGGCGTACTCGAGCCGGCGCGGTTCCCAGCAACGGCGCGTGCACAGCGCGAACGCGATGGCGAACACGACGTAGAACGCTCCTGCGCAGAAAGTACGGGTGTACTCTAGCGCACACGGGTCATTTATGGAAATTTACTCGGTAATAAAGGTTCACGCAGAAATCTTATGTTTTAGATGGGTTGATTATTTTTTATGTTGTATTTTACGTCTTGCCTACGTGTTCATAAATATCACGTAAGCTGATTCCATAAATTGCATGCGTTTATCCAGAAAGCCGCGTTGCCTGTGAGTTTTTAAGGTCATGTCCCGTTTTAACGTCCAGCAGTAGTCCGCCATCATCGTTATGCTCCGTCTGCTCCATTTAATTAATGTCCTGGTGAAACCTCCGTCCCTGTTCTTCGCTAACCGCTCCAAGATTTTCAATAAAATAGTTCCAAGTGTGAAAACCGGAAATGCACTTTCAAACTCATATTACAACGTGGACGATGAAAGTGTTGTAATATATTTTGAACAATACCCTCGTAGTTCTCGTCATTAGAGTTTCCAAGAAACTTATCAATTACAACAAATTTCTAACACAAATATTTGAAACATTGCCCATTTTTGTCTAGGGCTTTAACAAACTGCTTCATCAAGAGGATGCAGCAAAACTTTTTTTGGGGTCAACTAAGCTCTCTCTTAATACATTTTTGCTACTAGGTGTAAGGCTTGTTCTAGAGGGCCATTCTATTTGAGTCTAATGTCTCTTGCCCGACTATCCCGCTCACAAATGTAGTACGAAAATTTTGTATAACCTGATGTTCTTGGTAGTTTATTTTCTGCAAAAGGAGTCCTAAATTTTCATACGTTTCTTTTAAATGTATCGAATGGGCAACGGGAACCGAGGCCCGTTCGTTACCATTGTGCAATAAAACGCCTCTTGAGTCGATAAATTTTGAAAAAAAGTCAGGAATATTGTTGCAATACACACTAGCAGTCTTTACTGGATTCACCAAACTGCGCTGGTTACTACGCTGTATTGACGCTTCTGCGTCAACTCTCTCTGCTGCTCTGATATTATCCAGGGTTGCCAAATTACATTTAATTTCATAAAAATCATGCCTAACATGAAAACATTCATGTCATAGGTATGTATATAAAATTACATTTTAAAGATAAAGAGCCCTATTTAAAAAAATGACAATATAGCAAAAATATGGCCTTCTTTTGGGAAAAGGACCTCCAAAAATATACAAATAACCAATCAACTTTCAAATATCAAAATCACTGCAGACCTGCGTATTATTATATTCTTACATATTAAGTACATTAACTAGGTAACAATAATTACTTCAACTACTTCAATACTATTGTATAGTTGTATATACCGTATAGAAATGTCATAGTCATCTTTTTTTAGATACAGGGCGGTTTTAGAAACAACATGTTTACTAATAAAAAAAATAAATATTTGTATTAGAATAACTCTGTGTTTGAAAGGCTCATAGCAGACCTAATAAAATAATCAAAAGACAAGGTGTTCCATTATAAAGAAACTCAAGTTTAGTTTGTGTAAAAAAAAATTGTGAGCTTGGGAAGAAAACTGACTACGCCACTGGACCCTACGAAAAAAACCTATCACTAATCATTTTTATAATATGCTAAGCTCACTTTACGGCACCCAAATTGGTAACTGTAGAGTTTTAGTGGTAATACTTGAAAAACCACTAGTATGGAAAAAAGAAGCTACAAATTACATTAAACAAAAACAGCACTTTTCTAATGGTACTTTTTGGAAATATTAGCAATTGATATCTTGTGAAATGTTAATCTACTTTACTTTCAATCAAGTCAACAGGATAGATTACGCTCTTAAAAGTAAAACAATTGCAGAAGTATGAAAGTCGCTAGCAAGCTAGTGAAAATCCAAAGGAGTATTACTGACATTTATTATTATTATTATTATTATTAATGTCTAAATTTTCATTGTTCACATAGCTCGCTCTTGGCAGGACCTGTCAATTTTATTAAAGTGTTTCTCCGCTAAACCATGGGGGGGAACGTCTCAGTATTCGCATTTTAGGGTAATGGCGGCAAAAAATTGTTTTCTCACATTTTTAGGTTGTGTTAAGTACCCATAACCTACATTTAGGTAGAGTGACTTAGAGATGACTTTAGTAGCCTAGTAAAAGAAGGTTAAATTTAAATGTCATCCAGCGTTAGATGGTCCCTGCAAATGTTTGTGGGAAAGGTGATGTTCTCATAAAGACTTTTGCGACATAAGATGGTTTCCTATTAATTGTTAGCGTTTAAGAGTTAAGGGGTAACGTTTGTTTCATTTTAGCACCGCGCCTACGTCCTCCGTACTCACTTACCGATCGAGCACAGCGTCCATATGACGGCATTCGTGTAGTCTTTGTAACTGATGCTCGGTTTTATCTCGACTGTGATCGATTTGGTGCGATTGTCGCTGGACGGGATCGTGGGCGTTTGCGAGCACTGCGAGTCGTCCGCCTTCGCGACAAACACCACGAAAAACCCGTACGGGAACTTGTCCTTCTGCAATCGCCCCGGATAACGTGTACGATCACTCGCGGGCAGTTTCGTCTACTTACCGGTATCGTGATACCACCCCTCATATCGAAAGTTTCGTAGAACCCGCGAAACGTGATGTCCTCGTTCAGATCAAACACCGGACACTACAAGCGGAAAAGCCCCAAATTTGAAACTAGTTACATGACGACGTCAACGAAACCGATAATACGAAGACCCAGTGCTTTGACGTCATGGCCGCGTCACGCGTCCGGACAAGTGACAGTCGACCGGCGACATGATCCAAAAACCTTTAAAATCGATCGGGTGCTTAAGTGTTACTTAAAGAAACGATGCTTTTTTATAGGTTTCTAGCCGCCACTTCAAAAGTTCAAAAAATGTTGATCTTGACGCGGCTTTTGACATGGATTTAAAAACTGACAAACAAAATTCCTGTGTCAATTTAAGATATTCAGTAATGAACTACATAAAGCTATCTGGACTTTACTAAGAATTTTACGCTATAGTTAATATATTTAGCTTTTACTTGATGAAAATCCATTTATCAAAATTAATAAGAACTAAAAGTTCAGATTTTCACGAAATTATATATTTTTACATGACAATTGTTTCGACAACACCGTGTCTTTATCAAATGTAATATTTACAAACTACCTGCTACTATATACACTGAAAAATTTAAATCTAATTGATCGTTAAGCAATACATTTGAAGGTCTCATTGATTTTTGAGCGAAACAATTGTGAATATATATAATTTCGTGAAAATCTGAACTTTCAGTTCTTATTTATTTTTAATAATGGTAAATTCATCTGTTGCTATCTGAACGGCAAAAGATTGATTACTTTTCCGGGTAAGTTTAGCCGTTATAGCTATTGAATATTATATAACCTTTTGATTTTATTTCATAAATAATAACTCATGAAGTTATTATACAGGGTGTTTCCCCCGTTGTTCATCTTACGTTGAAAACACACCCTAGTTTTCTATCATATACATATATATGTATGCCCGAAAACGCTTTCTTTTGAAATGATAAGAAATATACTTTCTTTCATAATTTTCATACCACTTTAGACATTTCATTGATATTTTGGACACTGATAACAAACACTATTGTTTTTTTCATCATTAATATGTCTTTTTCTATTGTCAAATTGGCATCGTATCGAGTTCATTGCCTACACCTGATGATGTCACGCCGGAGCGCACAGTCTGTGTATTATGGGTTTTGTTGACCGCGCCCACACATACGTCTTAACTCTTACGCTAACGTTCTGAATACTGACGACCGTGCAGATCGAATCCTGCGACGTGACCATCAAAATGACGGTGTCGAAATTCGACTCGTCGTCCGTCAGATTCGTCGTGAAGTTATAGAAGAAATACCTGAAGCAAAAGACTCGATGAGGATCTATGAAACAAGCTTTAGACGCGTAAAATACGCGAGAATGATGGTTTTCCGTAAGGCAACTTACAACAACTGAACTTACTGAGGCTCGCTCGGCGATATGGTAATGTTGTACTCCACCGAGTGTAGCAACTGAAAGTCTTCCTTCGAATCCACCACAACCACGAAATTTACATTACGTTCGGATGCGGTAGATATCGTCACTATAGGATAACCTACAACAACGTACGTTACTGGTTGGAGCCACCGAAGCAAAGCTTCACCTCACGGTTGGTTGCGCGCAAATTTTTAAACATGTCGAGGCACAGGGTCCGCGACGATGTCATGTAACGTTGAACGCCATGACTGCTCTCCACCGACATCGGCAAATTCCAAGACAGTAAATTTTTCGGCTGCGCAGCGACAATCATCAACGGGGCATCTGAGGTCGCGTTTTCAGACAAAACCGTCACCCGGGACGGCACAACCTCCTGAAAAACGGCGACTTGTCGACTTCGTGATTCGAATTTTTGATTTGTGAAAATTGTACAAATAAAAATATTTTTAACACACTTAACTAAATTTCCCTGAACATTTAACGAGACTTGGGCATATGCCGCAAAAATGCTACATCTAAACTAAAAACTATCGAATTGACGAACTGGCAGCGGTCGTGTTGGTCGTTGAACGGCGTTACCGCGCGTGCGCATATTGAAAGGCTCCTCTCAAAATTTTGTTGAGAGAAAACATAACCACGTACTAATAAAATGTCTCGTTTTCTATGTGAACCGACAGCATTTCAAATATCACAGTTAAGTAACTTTTACGTTATAATATAATACGTCTATAAAAAGCAAAAAGTTTTTGAAATTTCATGGATGGAACTGTGGTTTTTAAATTTAATCTAAAATGACTTTTCATTTGTTCTGTGGATTGAAATTAGGCAGTCTGTGGCAAAAATATCAAAAAAGAAAAGCCTTGGAAATTTTAATTTATTATCAGATAATAGTGCTGTAGGAATCTTCTAACGTTATGTAAACTGTTACATACTTTGTCTGAAAAACTTGCAAGATCGACTTTAACAACTATACAAAATAACCACAAAATTCCTTCCCTTTAGTGAAGGATCTTTCTTATTTCCTCGCAAACCAATAACGTTTCAGAGCACGTCTTTTTTCAAGGAGCAGCTCCGCCACAACAGTCGCGAATAAAGTAAAACCTCTTCGACTTTCTTTCGCAACATTTAGCCTGAAATCGAGACCTTGTACTTACGCTTCCGCCTGAAAATATTAGTATGTATTCGACAGTCTTGTTGACGGTGGCGGCATAAGGGGATGAGTAAGGCAAATCCAGCACGATTGTGTTCAAAATCTCACAATGAGTCAACACCAAACACAAATAAAGTATGATCAGTACCAGTCTAAACATTTTCGTGCGCGCCACGGAAATTTGATGTTCAATGATGTGTTCCCAGCCGCCCTAACATAACCGGACAAATAATTACTCTCAAAAAATCCACAAAATAAACTCGCCCTGCACCACACAATAACAACATCACAGTCTAAATTGATTGGTTCCATAACTGAAGGACTATTTCATCTTCTTACACAACATAAAATTGGGCATCAGAGCCAACGTCACTCGCCCACACGTAATGTTTGGTAAAGAACGTCTACAACCTCAGACCACTAATTCCAAAATCAGGTTCACGCGTATGGCAAGAACGAGCTTTGCCACATTATGACGTCACCGCGGTTAGACGCGATGCCGATTATCCCGCCATGCTAATTTCGCTAACGCAAAAAAAAATCTCCTTTGTTTTCAAAGTTAAAGATTTTACCCGAGACAGAAAAAAAACACTAATATAAAAATAACACAAAGAAATCCAACAAAAACGCAATGGGACTGTTCTGGTTCAAATGAAGTCATCATCTGATGCTGAGCCGTTCGACATATTAGATCCGTCGGTATCGTCCTCCTGGTCGACGTCAACTGCAATGAAAAACCACACACGAGGCCGGCTCGTTTCGATGAGACAACAAGAGAGTCGCCAAGGACTTACGGTCATATGTGACATATTCCAATTCATCGGTGGTGTCTTCTTCCTCGGAAAATGTCACGTGGTATTCAAGGGATTCGTCGCCATTATCTTCGAAGTCCGCGCCGTCGTCGGTCCAATCAACCTCCTGATCTGATCCGTACAATTCAAAATTTGGATCATATTCTTCATCGTCCTCTTCTTCTTCGGCGGGAATCAATTGTCTGCCCTAAAATGTTTCGAAACTCCCAACATAAATAAATAATGCCCCGATTTAAAACATTTCCATCATTTTATGTTACTGAGTATGAATATTTGGACACAACGCGTTTTGTCCTTTGTACACAATGTATAAATAAATCCAATTTAGAATGAATAGAAAAGAACAGTAGAGAAGAAAATTACAGCTATTATTTCTTTGCCAACCAATAATTTGAAATATGTCTGCGATTTTACCCTGTTTACAAAGTCCATGACGATAATGGGTTCAAACTCGTCCATGCTGTCTTCGTTATCATACTCCTGCTCCATGGGGTTCCCGATAAAGTCCCTCATATTTATTAACAAGCCTACACTAATTACAAAATTCTATTTACAAATGCGTGACGAATTCTAGTTGGCCGACTCGAGCCTCACGTAGTTGCGTTTTGGGGGTGGTATCCGGAAATCTCTCACTTTCACTCTTTTACCGTTGATCTTTAAGACTTGCAGCGCCTGTCTACCCTTATCGAGTTGCTTTTTGCTGTCAAAATCGATTATGCACCAACGACGCGACTTCTAAAAGCAGAATACAGTCCCGAAGGTCAGAAGATACAAGGGCCTTCCGACCCTGTAGCTGAGATTTAACCTGTCTGGGCAAATGGACGATGGATATGTTGGGATCCAACTCTCTTATTTGGTGTTCGTCTTTAATTTTAACTGGTAACCTCAAATAAAGCGAATACCTCTGCTTGGCTTCAGCTCTGAAACAGGCCACGCGCTAGAATCTGTTGTCATCGAACGCCGTAAAATGGCGAGCGAACGGGGGCAATAAAGTAGATGATGGCGCGGGACGGCACCGGCGCGCCGTCCTACTCACCCCATAATTAGCTGGCAGCGAACTTATCGAAAAATGCGACGATAAACATGCCAAAACCAGACTTTGTTTTTTGTAAAATCGTACACGACAATCCCATAGAATGAAACCCTAGACATATCGGACCGTAGTATGGCGAATGGTTAGAGAAACGAGAGATGATTAGATTCGGAATCTGGATTCGAATCGCGCCGCGCGTGTCTGTAATCTGTGACGGCGCCCGAACAGCTCAAAGACGGACGCAGCGGCGCCGACGGGCGTCGAAATCGGCCAGTCGACGCCCGAATTGTAACCGTGCAAGCGGGTGGCGCTGAGTCGTGAACCTATATCGTTTATTTACACCTCGAGGTAATTCAATTTTCTGTCTTCAAGTCGTGACAGAGACCAGAAACCGTATGTTATTTGTTTTTTGATCCACTAAACAAACATGCTTGCCAAAAATTGCTAATCAGATGGGTGTTATTTTGGGATATTTTTCCGAGGGCAACGCGAAATTTGTAGAGCTCCTCTAACCGTTTTGGTGAGTTTTCGGCGCCACCTTGTGCGTTTTTCAATCAAGGATTCCATTATTTTTTAGAGCTTCGAACAGAAGCGATGCCCGCTGCGGCCGCCGACACACGGATAACACCGACGGCAATTTGAGCGGAAAAGAATAAAATGGACAAATGCTCGGAGTCGCCAGATATAAATTTTGGATCATAACCGCTACGTTATTCTTTTACGTAGTAGGCGTCGTTGTCTTGTCCACCGTCTCGCTGCACGGTCTCAAGAGAGGAAGACGGACGGAGAACAAAGTGCGTAAACTACGCATCTGATCTATCCAAATCACCAGGTTTTGAAAAACTTTGGCAAAATAAGCAAACTGTGCGTCGTATTTTATTTTAAAGCAGCCGCTATGCGGTTATTTCTATTGTGCTCCTGCGAAACATCTCCAACTATTTCTAACTATATTTTTTCAACGTGCATGATAGACGAAAACTGTAAATAAGAAAATTGTTGCTCTCAATTGCTCTGTTCTCCACGTTCTTCCATTGCATTTTCAGATCTCCCTGGTTCAAGAATTTTCATTTCATTTTTTTTTTAAACCCACTTGCCAAATTTCAAGTCAATAACTGGAAATTTTGAATACATTTTGTACCCTTCTGAGTAAACAAAATTTGTGGCCTCTGATTCTGCCTAAATAGCAAAATAACCAGCCACTAATTGAAGCAGGGAGTTTTGGTTAGTTAGCCCCAGCCCCTTCTTCCCAAAATTCAATTCCGTTAGGGGATTAAACTCCACATATCCAAACCAGCTATGTTCAAAACTAACTAACCAAAAACCGAAAAAATTGAATGGCCGCCGATTTCGGAGGGAGTATCAGAATTTTATCTCTAACGGTTCGAAAGTTACAGCCATAGGGAACCGAGAACAGACGAACAATTGTTTGACGCTGATCATTTCTGTACAAAAGGCTCCATGACCAGTTGCTGAGATGTGGAATTTGTATACGGTTTTGTATAGGTTTTCATAGAGCAACCTCAAATCGGTGATGTTATAAGACAGTAAAAAAAAAACAAATCCCAGTTGAGTCCACGTTTAGATTTTTATGCTATTTGAGTACTGTGACGGTATTTTATTTACGCAATTAATTAAAAAGATCTATTCGTCGCAGCCTCTGATTCCTGACGATTCTATAAGTCACCGAAAATCGCCGCCCCTGAAGACCAAAACCACTAGCCTAGATTACGGTCCTGGCGCATTCAGGCCGGTCCTGAAACGGTTCAAGATCCAATGGTGTTCGGACCTGCGATACCTAGATGGAGGCGGCGACCACAGCACTGGAAAACCCACAGCGTTAGTTAGTTTTCCGGGAAGTGGCAACACGTGGCTCAGATATTTGCTCCAACAGGCGACAGGTACGAGCGAATCTCATTCTTCATATATTTATCATCATAATTCGGTATTTACATGTCATTGAAGCTTCTTCGACAGATACAAACACAACATTTTTGAGATTCTTTTTTAAAAGTCAATTTAAGTCGAATGATATGTGTTAGCAAATGAGCCCGACTCGCATTTCTGCAGATTTATTAATTAGTACTATATAATTCTTTAATTCCTGAAGACGTCAGCGTAAATCAAATTGCCACGGATTTCACTTACTTCACTTTTACTAAGCTATTATCTTGATTCGGGTTTAAAGGATGTCGTCGGTTGGAATTACAAGATAATAGCCGCGAAAGCATTAACCAATTCACTTTTACTGTCCAAAAAAATGCACCAGTTATTTACACCAAAACCTCCAAAAGAAAATTCGAACCAAATAAACAAAGGATCATCGCCGTTAATTTCGTAAAATGCAAAATGTAGTCGATTGTGGTGTCCAGCGTTGCCATATCGAGGAGGCTTTATGAAGGAAGTGTAACTATATCTGCGTTCATTAAAGAGACTTGATAGTTAATTTTTCGATCCAGTTACCAGAGTTGCCTTAAAAATTTGTTTCCTTAAGATCTTCATCTTCATCACAGCTAAGCATTACTATCTACATATGTGGTCCTTCCACGGTAAGAATGATCTCGTGCGCATGCGTCTCCCCCTTCCCAACGCCGAGCCAAGTTAACAGTCACAGAATACTGTCCCATTGTTTTATTTTTGGTGTTCGATGATTATCTCCATGTCTTTTTCGTGTTTTTGGTTATATCTATGAACAGACTTTAACTCCTAAAACCAATTTCCTTTTTGCCTTAGTCGCTCATAGTTTACTAAAATAATTAAACATAAATTTGGAATACTGCAATGGATTCTATGTTTCACTAATACTTTGCTGAAGTGAATATAGTTGAATACCTCTTATAGTTATAGTTTATAGTTCTTAACACGAAATTGTCGTCTAAAAAAATTGTCTTACGCTTGTTGAAATTGTACGAAATTTCACTACCGAATAGTCGAGCACGTTGCGGTCAATTAACTGACCCAATTCAACCTTTATATCAGCACTTCTTTCTGCCGCACGCCTTTTATGCTAAAACGCTTAACCGGCATATTTGCCTCGAGTGCCAATTATTGGCTACGTCTCGTTCAAACGAAAAAGCAGCCATAGTGTAGCAGCAATGCCGCATCTCAAGTCACACGGACAACGGTAAGGAGTCTTAAATGATTGAAGTACATGCATCTATCATGTATATGCACTAGTTTCAAGTGTTTTAATTATTAGATAATCGCTGCCAGCGCCCTAATCATAATTAGTATAGTACTTTCGCAAATAACTGATTTTGGCCTAATGGCTGCAATATAAAATAATTATTTGTGGGCAGAAATGCGTCCTTGTTATTGGAGAAATATTAAAAATAGTCTCCGCAAATCAGAGGGATCGGGACGACTTTCCTGTTAGCATACTGTTCATGAAACAATAGGAAAGACTCCGATTCTAAGTAATAGGTTTAGAACTACGATTTGTCGTGTGGCTCTAAGGCACCTTCATATGATAGGCTGGCTGACGACAGAACATTCAGGCTGTCTTTGCAAGAGGAGGAAAACTCCAGCTGCGTACCACGACCGAGAGTACAAGGAGCTCAGTTTCTTGAGACCGGACTCGACTTGGACGCCCCGCAGATAATAGAATATAATAGAATCCAGGCCAGAGAAAAGAGCGATACTACCAAACCTCCTCCAAGGATCGATACGAAGTTGTCGAGCAAATCAATAATACCAACTAACATATCAAATCAATCAGAAAATCAACTTCAACCAATTTACTGGCAACAATAATACAGATTTGGACCTAACACACTGTGTAGCAGCTGATTGCGGTAGAGTATATTTGCGAAAATAGAACTGCTGGAGTATCAGAAGCTATCTATCTAGCTAAATACATGCTGCGTGAGATCCTGCTTTTGAGGAACGTTCATAAGTTAACCGTTCCTAGGTTATTCAGCGAAATACACGAGGCGGATTGCACGGTTGTTCGAAACACATTAGTAAGTCACCTTCAGGAACATTAGAATTGAGGTTCTCGTATGCTCTTTCGATCCCAGAGGAATCCAGGATGAAAAAACCGTTGTTATTTCTACCAGTGGGGTTATTGTCACATTCCAAGAAATCAGGCGGACGTAGGGAAGAAGGCTCGAATGTTCCACCACTATCGTGAGGAGGCGATGCATTATATAAACGCGGAGCACCGCACCGATAGGTCAGTCAGTCTAAAAGAGAAACTGAAGCACTAAAATATAAATAATAGAAGGATAGCCGTTATATAAATTATTAGTAGTGTAGTCTACGTGTAAATAGTTATTGAATTGATTACTTTAGACGAAATAAATATTATATTTCGTTAAGGTTTACACAAAGTGACCCCAATTTAAGTCGATTACATTTTTGTGAAGTAGGTTCATATTTTTGCTATTAATATTTCTGGAAATTTTGTTATATTGTCAAAGGGTGCGCTCTAGCGGCTCCACTAAGAACTAGACATATCACATACGTTTGTTAAAATACTTAAGGAGTTGTTTATTTAAGCAAGCATTGAGTCATACATACCACTTTATTTTAATAGATAGGTGAAAAAGTGTTAAACAAAAAATAATTCAAAAAAACTACTTGAAACATACGCCCCCGGAAACCCCACCCCAAAAAAGTCTTGATGACGAATAGCTTCCGAAACAAAGTACTGTTTGGCCAGCCTCTTTCAATACTTTTATTTAGGCGGAAAATTTTAGGCCACTCAATTCCATTAGAACGTAGAGGTCCCCGATTTTGCAGGCTATTACACGGGCTCCGTTTACAAGGACTACGGCCTCCTGAAAAACGGTTTTCCGGCCGAGAGCGTTGCGAATGGCTCGGTGCTGGTGGTGAAGACGCACGAGTGGGGCGCGCGCGCCCGCTCCATGTTCTCCAAGGCGATCTTGTTGGTGCGGTCACCGGGGGCCGCGATCCAAGCGGAGTTCAACCGGCAGAGCGGCGGCCATATTGGATTCGCGTCGCCGGACCGATACCGCCGCTCCAACGGCAAACGTAAGTGACCGCCACTTACTGTGAGCGATTTAACGATTTTGCTATTTAATTAAGGTTCTGGCAGTAAAAGTATTAAGCTAGTTGCGAGGTAAAATTTGGAATGGTGGAATTGTTTTAATATATGTTTATTTTGATAATGCTTAAAAAACTATGACAAACTAGCACTTCCTATGAAATTAACAGCTAATTAAATGTTTGTCCACTAATGGCCACTGACTACCACTATACTTGCTAGTTTGTCGGAAAGTTGCAAGTACATTGCTGCAGTTCGCCTGCGCTATAGGTTTAAAGAAAACAAGCTATGCATTTGGAAATGGCAAACTTTTCCTTTGATGTTAGAGATTCGGAAAAATCCATAAAGGCATGAAAAATACATGCCAATACCCAAGAGAAACGAACACAGTCTTATTTGGCGAATGCGCCGGGTCTTTTACCGTGGGAAATTAACACACTACAGTTCGTCGTTAAAAGTGCCAAGGCCACGTAACGGATGGTGTCACGACACAAGACCTTTTTCGCAAAAGCCTATTAAAAAATATCTTTTGATGCGGTGCTGCCATCTATTAGATGAAACAAGATACATACGTATGGGAATTTTTTAAATTTAACGGGCAAACATTCAAGTTTCTCATATATTTTGGGTGACATTTTTAGACTGGCGTCAGTTCGTATACGACAAGCTCCGCGGCTGGCAACAGCTCAATCTCGACTGGCTGTACAATTTCACCGGCCCAACCCACGTGGTTTTCTACGAGCACCTCGTAGACCGTACCGCGCGCGCGCTACGTTCCGCCATCGATTTCGTGGGTGGAGTCGAGGCGCGAACATTCGACTGCGCGATCGAACGCAAAGAGGGCATCTACCGGCGCAAACGGAGACTGCTCAATTTCGACCCGTTCACCGCGGAAATGAAGCGACGCATAGAGGACGTGCGCCGCACGGTATACGACGCCATTTACAAGATGGCACCCGGACGGTGATCATTCGCAGACAGTTTTTTTTATTAATCCAGGACATAAGCAGTATTAAATCGCAATTGAACCTTCAGAAAATGTCGTCAAGCGCGCAGCCGTGTTGCAGAGTATCGATTATTATCAGCCGAAATGCACAGAATGTTCAGTAATTTCAGTCAGGTAATTTAAATGCCAATCCTACCAATTTCAACGTTTTTGTTAAAAACAAGTTATACCATTGTTTTCTTCCGCAGTTTGAATTTATTATACTCTGGCGCCTGGTGATATAATGGACAATTTTTAGGTTGTCCAATTCTTTGATCCGACCTATAGCGTTTCGGGGCAAACGAACCCGACATTTTCAGTAGTGCGTCTGTGTTTACAAAATTATCACGTCTATCAGAAATTACTCCTAATTATCAGTAAAAATGTCCACTTACACACAATGTCCAGTACCAGTGCAAAAAATCTTCTAAAATACAATATTTCCTAACCTATACATTTTGAGGACAATAAAAAAAATAAAATCAGGAACAATAATACCCAAAGTTCAAATACATAAAATAACGGCGCACGATGTCTCCGATAAAAAAAAAATCAATGTGAAATGTGTTTTAATAATAAATACAGTATTGGTATTCGATTCGTAGTGTCCGTCAATTCGCACTCTAATTTAAAAGAATACTAGTTAGAAATAAGCAAAATAAACTTGAGGAAATTCCGCACTAGGTTCTTACAGCTTCTGAAGTGTTTGGTTAGGTGGCGATTCTTCTTCTTTTTGGTATTCGGCGCCGTCGTCGGCCCGCACGTCTTCCTTTACTTCCGACCGGCGGATGATTTGAACCGATTTTACGTGAACGTTGAATATGCGACAATAAAAAAAAATAAGTAAGACGTCTGAGACGTTGCTCGTAATCTGGCGACTTTGTAAATATGTAATACCGTAATACCGTAGCGAAAAATAAATGGAGAAATGTTTACAATCGCTCGCGCGTTTTTCATTTCGATTTTCCTTTAGAAAAAACCATATATATATAAATTGATGTGCCTAGGGTGGTTGTGATATTTTCGTACACATTTCACTCACTAATCTGGGCCAACGTCAACAACGATATCCACAAACTTAACTTCGGCCGAAACATGCAATATCTTAACTAAAACCTGTCCAATTGAACATCTGTCAGCGGCCATGTTCGTTGTTGAATGCCGTAAGACCTTCTGAAAATTGTTCTCATAGTTGCTTCAAAAGTTCCTGAGAAGAAGAAGAAGAAGAGAGTGGCAAATAAGATGAGTATTATCGGCCGCTTGGGGTAAGTAAATAAGCAGTTTCACGCTTAAAGTATGTTAAAAAGAAAACTATTATATTTAGGAAGTACAGAACCAAGTATTTATTACATTGGCACATATGAAAAATAAAAAAAAAAACAAAAACTTTGGGATTCTCAGTCTTGCAGTTGTCCTGCCATTGAAGCATTGAATCCAGGGGTGGCTCTTCATATTTTTCGTTACATAATGGACAAAAATAATCTTTTTAAAGATCTTAATGGGACTGTTTTTTTCTTCATTTTGTTTGATTTAGCTAATTCTTCGTTTTGTTTAATTTCCAAATCTTCTTTAAATTGACTCGAAGTTATTATTCTCGATTTTAAACTTTTTCTTTTTTCGGCGTCAGTTCTTTTTGGCGACGGACCGATAGCAGTATGTCAATATGTTCAGTTTTCTCTGCCTTCGAAAATTGTGGTGTTTTGAAAACCTTATGATAAGTTTATGGCTAAATTCCAGTCGCGAGGGAGCATTGCCGACTGTAGCAACTTACTTGTAGGCTTCATTTAATTTGATATCGTGTGATAGCCCTCCCAGGATGTTGAGTCATCCAACGGTCACACTCGATGGCCTTAAGGGGACCAAAAAAAAACTCCTGTCTATTGGTTGAACTTTGTGGCTGCTGTGGGTAGCAAAAGGGATAACTGTGTCTTCTGTCTTCTACAGTAAAGAGATGCTTCCAAATTAATATGGGACGAGTGATTGTCTAGAATTAATAACATGATCCTTAAAATGATATAACCATTTCATGAACAGATCTGAATTTATGAATCCGGAATCAGATACCATACCAACACATCCGGTGGGCCCTGCATCAAGGAGCTCACCCTTCATCCTTTTCCTCGGAAAAATGAAGGCAGGTTGTATTAATTACCCAATGGCGCTCATGCAACAAACGGTGGTTATTGTAATGCCTCTCTCAACAGATACAACTTTTCCTACCACTTTTTTTTTTCACGGATACGACTCTGGGTGTTTTTCTGGGAACCGTACTCATCCCAGTTTTACCCATGTTAAAGAAAATTGTATTTTTCATACAGTTCCTTCAAATTACGAAATAATCTGTCAACTTGTACTTCATTTAAACAAATTGCCCTTGCAGGACTTGGATGATGTAATCGCAGTCTCTCGTGTCGCTCTCGCACACTTACAAGGAATAATTCGATTTTTAGGGCCGCCGACGAATTTGGAATTTTATTTTTACTTTTCTCTAGAATTTGATGGTAAAAATTTTCTGCCAATTAACGTAGCTCACTAGTAACGCTGATAATGATGGTTTCAATGAGTGATAGAAAAGTGAGACGTTTTTAACAATAAAAAAAAATACTCCTACTAATGTTTAATCACTTTATTAACATTTAATTATTTAACCTTATTATTTGATAATCCAAAATATTTTCTTCAAATGTTTATAAGAAATGAAATTTAGAATCTAGCCTATTTCAGAGCTAATTTTATTAAATATTGAATTATTTAAGTAATAAAATGTGTTTTTTTTTCAAAGAAACTTCCTCAGGCTACTGTCATACTTTTTACAAAACTTCCGGATTCCTCCTGCGTCGAT
This sequence comes from Cylas formicarius, assembly GCF_029955315.1. Taxonomy (NCBI): domain Eukaryota; kingdom Metazoa; phylum Arthropoda; class Insecta; order Coleoptera; family Brentidae; genus Cylas; species Cylas formicarius. The sequence goes on along the minus strand of NW_026844361.1, from coordinate 23,262,488 downwards.
TTTCGCTAAGTCGAAATTGCTGACGTTTACGTCAACCTCTGAAGAAGCAAACGGGATGATTGACGAAACGTTAGCAAGCAAAAACCGGCGCAGGAGAAATGCAGAAGTTTTGTAACAATTAATAAAATGTGTATTGAAATAATCAGTTATTAGTCCCGCGTCGATTTCTTCGAGACACTGTTGAAGTTGAAAAATCACATTTTTAATGCAATAAACATTTATTAAATTTAAAATAATTAAAATACCAGGCAATCAAAAAAACATGAAATAATGACATGAGAAATGTGCAGCGTTTGGTAAGATAAAAACAATATTGGTTTTCGTGGAAATCTTGATAATTAGAAATGAATTATTTCTGTCAAAGGAGATGTTTTATTCATTTCTTAAAAGGTTTTTTTTCACATTTTACCACTTAAATACGTCAACAATTATTAAAATAGTCTCCAACAATTGATTGGTGATTGTTCTTGTTTTTCCGCAAAGTGGAAATGTTTCCCAAAATTCAACTGTTTTTAAGTGGTACGTTCTATTCATATTTTCCGATATTGATTATTAATTAGCATGAAATTACTAGTAGTTATTCTACATACACCAAATTGTGTCCGTAAAATAGGCGAAATATATGATAACCATTTAATTTAAACGATAAAGGATAAACGGTTCCACAAAGTACAAGTTACCAACCTTAAAAAATCGGGTATAAAAATTGAGAAATAATTAATATTATAAAAAATTTCTTATTTTATGACACTTTTTTTTCCTTGACTGTGAGCTACGCGCCTGCTTTTTTTAGACGGCCACCCAAGCATGTTCGTATTTTTCGATAAAATCAAACAAACACAAATAAACCCGAAGCTTCTCTGTGGGAATCGAACCCACAACCTCTGGCAAGTGGAGTTGGCAGTTCTAACGCCTTACCAACCGAGCTATCCTCGGTCGCTGTTATTATAATTCTCTGCTATGATAAGAACGAGAAGACTATCCATTACTACTAATTTAGATCAAGTTTACTGGTGCCGTTTTAACGTACAACTCTCCTTTTGGTTAGTTTTTTCTATAGGTTTTCTTACATGGTCCACGTATTTAATTCGGCAACTCCAATTTATTAATAATTATGCAATAATCCCGGCGCGTGACGCTAATAACTGTTTTCTGTTTTGGCCAAGTCTATTCGCGTCACCGCATAATATTCCGATCTTATCGGCAAAATTTCGGCATCTGAAATTCAGCGGTCGACTTTAAAACCGTAAACACAGAACAAATACAGACGACGGTGCGCGTATCTATCAAACGAAGACATCGACAATGTTGCAAATCGCCGGACCGCGTTTGTATATCTTTGCGAACAAAAAATACGCGTTCAACGCCACCCGCCGTATCCGAGTAGGCGTCGTATTCCGCCGACGCATCACGAATTTCAAATCGCCGATAAAATTAAATTTCGTAATGGTCCCGCGCGATCATCTGGTCGGCCGTTATTTGCATGTCGAACGGCCGAAAATTCATGAACCTATGGCCCTGCTAAAAATTCGTCTGGACCATTTTGATCGATTTTACGACATTTACAAAGCAAATCGCACGCCCAAGGCCAAGGGCACACGAAGGTGACGATTTCGGTATCTGTATTACTGTGACATGAAGACGTATTTGTCACATTCCGTCAAAAAGAAAACATGTTACTTACCTGCGGTAATTCTGAAGTACGCCGTGTTGTCGGCACGCACTCAAATCGCGATTTTTATAACGATATTTCGTCTTTAAAAACAGCAAAACACTGTCGACATTCAAAACTGACAGTTAACGCGATGCAACGCGCACGCCCGCACCACCCGCGAGAGGAGTACTACGCGTCGGCGTGAACAAAGCACGCGACGGAATTCCTCCGCCGCAACATATGACACCTTACGTTTAAGCGCATTACTTGCCGCCAACGCGTCGAACGTTGAGATATTTGATGGATCCTCGAAATTAACCCGGAGAGATTTAACCGAGAGCAAATACTCAACTGTGGATTGCAATTTTTAAATCTCTCAATTTAACGCGGAGGGTCCCGGCAAAGTTGGCGTTGTCGGATCGTACGAGCCCGATAACCACGGATAGTTCCTTCATTTGTCTAAAATTCAATGTCACGGATCATGGACGAATTAATGATGCGCATACATACATTATACGGTCTCGTATCGAGTCCGCCCACCGTCGCGGCAAAAGCAAAAAGTCGCCCCGAGCATTTGATTTGATTTCTCCGCCTCGGAGCGTCGTGTTTTCAAATCAAAAGGCTTTTCCGCTTGTTTCGTAAATAAGCGCGCGGACAGCGACGTGCGCCATTAACGTAATACGGCTCGGCCTAAGACCTAAGCCGATACACGACCACAAACGCTATGGATTTCGATAAAAAATAAAAGTTCCATTATTAGGAAACTTGGTTAGGGTCGTAAAGATTTCATAAGAAATCTTAACTAATGACTAGGTTATACAATACTTTAACATTTAAGGGTTAACATTATTGTTTAAGCGTTTTGACTAACTTATGAAATTAATGTAATTTAAGAAAGTCGAATTTTATCTTGTCGAAAATTGCTTATCTTTTTTTACATGTTAAATTACGTTTAACGATTAAAAGGCATTAGTTGCATTTAATGATTTTTCTGTTAAATTTAAATTACAGTAAAACCGATCTAGCGTGCGGGAAGCGTCACTTAAGTACGTCAGTTTCGTTTCCCATGAATGCGAGCCACTTCGGACATTCTGAGGTTTTTTAATTCTGACGGTCATGTCAATGAATATATTCGTGTTGTTTTGCGAAAATGTACCCGAAAACTAACGGTCGTCGAAAAAGTATAGTACGCAACACTTTTTAAGCCACTCGTTTACCGCACTTGTTGCATAATATACTATTATAAATCAACCTTAATTTAGTCGAGTTTGAGGTTATGATATCGCTGTTGTGAGATAAAGGTATTCTTTCAGTTATTTTCGTGACGGTTTTCTTAGTTCTAAGAAATATATTTCGAAATAGTATTAAGGAATGACTCGAAACGTTCAATTGCAAACAGGTCGCCCCGTTATCTAGAATTTCCAGTAGGTAGCGGTGTAAAATTATAGTGTAAATCGCCCAGCGCTGACGACACCAATGATGTCGCGTATCCTTACCCAACAGATACTAAGTGATAGTATAATAGTAAAAACCGGCATATCCTGTTTTTCGTCTGGGATCTCAACGTAACGCGCATACCATTTCCGATTCACAAACGAAAACACGCCTACTATACATAACAATGAATGAAATGTATGCGTTCTTGTATCGTTATCGAGGACTGTTGGGCCGCGTTTCCTTGTTGGTAAGCAAGGGAACCGCGTTCTATCATTACGCAACCGGCAGCTTAGCGATGTTTGCCCGTTTTGCACAGAAAAACCTCTCTCTAGGGTAAGTTGTAACGTAGTTGAACGAGAGACGACAAGAACTGTCGGAGCCTTTAAGAGTGAGAGGTCCATTTTCGGTGACCTTGCTTCGATAGCTTCGTTTGGCGTTTATAACCGTTATAGACTGAGAGAAATTTGTTTACCAACTGAAAATCATATTTTTGAAAAAGAAAGTGCACATTTATTTCACAATTACAATTATTTTTACAATCTTTTACATACTTTATAGGTATTATCTTTAATTAAAATATTTGCATACAAAAATAATACAATTGTTTATATCGGTATTTAATTATAAAAAAAATTACTATAATAAATAAATTGATATAATATCGCCTCAAAATGTAAAAATAGGTGCTATATATCGAACATCTGGGCACTTTTTCACTGGTACTGTACTGGTGTAGAGATTCTCTATCGTAAGCCTAATTGAGAAGTGTTACTGATATAGTTTTTTTATTATCACTCATTTTCGACAAGCCAGTGCGCTTAGAAACCTGGATTGGCCACTGTCGCCTCTCGTATGATGGGGCTCTCTGAAAAAACACAAAACAAGCCGCAACCAGATATAAACGCTGACTAGGTTAGTTTTCGTCGCAGTAAAGGTCAATGCCAACCTATTCACAGATACAGCGCCCATAGTTTTCGAAAAAGGCATCGGTTAATCGAATCCACGTCTTTTTTTTTATTTATCAGAAATACCCCATTTTTATGCTTCAAAATCGATGCAAACGTATTCAGCTGAGACGTTTTTCGGCTATCATAATAAAACTTGCAGATGCAGTTTTTTTGGAACCCGGAATACGTTTGCATATGGTATCGGGAGAGCGAAGGACTTTGTGGTCCACATACATATAACGGAATTCCGGAAATTTTCCCGAAATTTCTCGCCCGGCCGCGCCGCCTAAATCTGATATTCAATTAGGTGGACTTATGACCTCGTTTCGGGATACCGCCGGGCGTATAGTCCTCGGGGCCGATATATACAGGGTGTTCAGAGACACAAAAAGTATAAAACGGCACCTCGTCACTCGATTTTTCGGTATATCCGAATCTTTTTTGCGCTATGCCCCTTTCGAATTGAAAAATTCAATCATTTGACTTCAATTTTCTGATAGTTACATTTTTCAACAGTATTATTAAACATTCGTGTTTGTTCAATTTTGATATGATACCATGTTAATTATTTGTTGGTTTTTTTTATAGTTATTCTATTCTATTATACTTTATTGTTTATAGTTAAATGCAATTTTATAAGTGTAACAAGCGTCCTTGGAAAGATAAATACGTATTGCTGCAGTTAACTCGTACAGAAGTTGCAAGAAGTGCACAAAGAAACATATTAATAATACGACTTGGTTCTTGAAAAATTTGCCCAGGACCGATGAAAAAAAAAAGGAAGAAAAAAAAAAGAAAAAAGGGAGTTAAACATTAAGGACTAACTAAATAAATTTTAGAATTTTATATGTAAAGTGCAGGTTAGCAGGGTGAAATTTTCAGGCATGAGCGTAAGATCGTTCCCATCTCTATAAAAACATTATAGCCGAGAGAGGCGCAATAATTTTTACCGTACTAGAATACTGTTTGCCCAGATCGTATTATTTCATGTTTTGGTGATATCAACTGGCCGGTAAAATGTCAAAACTTGTGTCTACATCAATAAATCTGAAACTTTAGTACAAACCGTCATCCAAAACACATAAATAATGGCTGCAGAACGTCTAGATGCGGCCATTTAAAGTGAGATTATTATAATCCATAACACAGGTCTACAGTGATTCTGATGTTTGGGGTCCCTTTTTCCCTATCGCGTCATTCAACAGAAAAAATGAGAAACAAATTGTGGATCCCAATCTTGACTTTGCTATCGCCATGGACCAGATGTACCGATGCCTACCGTCCCAAAAGAACTACAAACCGTCATATCCTCGTAATCAGAGGAATCTAATTCCGACCCAGATGACTCAGATTTCACACCAAATTTCAGAGAGCCCGAAGTGTTTAGTCTTGGAAAGTTTAAGAACAAAATATATTACAACACTTTCGTTCTCTAGGTTGTAATATGAGTTCGAAAGTGCATTTCTTGTTTTCACTTTTGAACTATGCTCCTGAAAATCTCGGAGCAGTTAGCGAAGGACAGAACAACAATAGTGCCCATTGTTTTTGAGAGAGCGGTTTCACCAGGACATTAAGGAAACACACAGCCGGACACCGCAGCTACCAAAATTATATAAAATCAATTTTCAAAATAAAAACATCTGTCAAAAAGTTTAATTTTGTAGCCCTGTGTAGTTTTATTTTGTTTTCACAGTTCGGAAACTACAGTCGCATCACCCTTTAATATTTCAGCTATCTTGTTCATCGAAATCAGAATCATGGTCAACATAAACATCCTCCCCCGCATACATTGTTGTCACAACACCAACGTTATTTAAAAAAAAATACATTCTCCCGTATATCGACAACCAGAGAGCCCGTTAAGAAATTCAAATGTCCTGAATCGCATTAGGCCAGAAACCGAACGAATATGTTAATCGTTATCTATAAAAACGATACCAGGACGACCGTATCGCTTAGACAACGTCCCGGTCCCCTTTCGGCGACACATCCCCCACCCGCGACCGACCCCGAAGTTTTCACCACCAAACATGTTGTCTCTCGTCGTCGCGACGCTTTGTTTCGTTCTTGTGGCGTCGTTTATCTTCGCCAAGAGACGGCCGGCGGCGTTACGCCTGAAACCGGATACGCTAGAACCTCCGTCGCCCATGGGGCTGCCGATAATTGGCCACATGCACCTCCTCGGTGGCTACGAGGTCCCTTATCAAGCGTTCACGGAATTGAAAAAGAAGTTCGGGAACGTGGTGAAACTGCAGCTCGGTACCGTCAGCTGCGTCGTCGTCAACGGGAGAAAAAACATCAGGGAAGCCCTCGTCACCAAGGGGCACCATTTCGACTACCGGCCCGATTTCGAACGTTACCGGAGGTTGTTTTCCGGCAACAAACAAAACTGTAAGTATTGAAGATAGAAAGCTAGGCATCGACAGTAAATTTTTATTCATAGATCCATTGATAAAGGTTCAATCCTTAGTCCCCAGTTCTATCGTTAGTAGAGTTATTAAAGAGAATAGAATAGAATAGAATATAATGGAATAGACGCATGCATGGGCATTTTTTTGAGTGAGGTACTCGGATTTTAAAATTAAATATTTCTCAAAAATCAAACCCAATGCTCCTCTTATTTTAGAAATAGGTTGTCCCATCGAAGCACTCTATCGGCAACCACCCTGCAAAAAACTATTCATATTAAACTGCTACGCGGTATTATTTTATGGGGAATACGGAATTGCACTTTTGCACACAAACAAAATTGTTTTCAAAAATCACACTGCTAAATATCCGTCCAAATTGTTGTTGTCAATTTTATATTTGTAGCGAAATATTTTAAAGAGGATCGAAATTTTAAATATATTTATGTTTATTAATTGTTTATTAAAAAGTTTGAAAAAAATTCTCGGTGTCCATGGTAACTAAAATAAAATATCATCAATACTATTTAAAAATCTTCCGGATTGTTCCTGCGCCGGTTGTTTATAAATCAAACGTTTCGCCAATCACCTTGTGGGTTTCTTCAGAGCTATATTGAAACTGACTCTCGCATTCTACTCTGTACCTGCTTATATACACTGTCTCGGTTGACAGTCGCGGTTAAGATTGTTTGGTTGCCAACCTTCTCATGTTAAAATCAGCTCTTTTGTTTACAGACCCGTAAAACTATCTTCACTCACTGTACCCAGAATTAATTAAAACACCTCACATCTACTCTTCTCTCCATATTACAGATATTAAACTTTCCATCACAAAATACACTTCACCACAATCTTCCGAAAGCAACCCACACTTGCCGCTGTCGTCCTTTCTTACATTCAAAATATCACTGACCCCATATCAATAGTTCTTAAGGAATATAATGTGGGAACCAATTTTACCACTTGTACAAAAATTTCTCAACATTTTCGATAGGTCAAAGACAAAATTCAGTTTGAGATTCCAGGAGTTCAAAGCATTCCAAGCGTATGTGGCATTGGAGATACCGGACTCAAAGAACACGAAAGACCCTTAAGACTACCAGAAATCACTCAAATGCTCATGTTCATGTTGATGTTCCTTCTTTAGCTCCACCTTCTTCAAAGAATATATAAGCAGGTATGATCTGTTCATAGATATAAGAAAGTGACTAACTGATACGAATTAAGGAAAGACCCGGGCAAGCTGTAAGAATGAAATATGGCCGAACAGGTCCGTACTTTGTCTAGAATTTAATTATTTGGGGTAATCCAGAGAAGAATCTTTAATATTTTACGCAGACAGAGAAAATCCATTTGGAATCCAACCATCTTTAGAGCCAGCATGCAAAATAGTTATTCTTTTACCTCTTTTTGATGTCGCGTTTGTTTTACACTTATCAGTTGAGTCAACCCAACCCTTTTTTTCATGCAAGTAAATAACTGGCCTTTGTTGTTCTCTGTAAATCCTAATTTTTTCTAGATATTCCAGTCGCCATTTCCGAATTCTAAAAGATTTCGTTAAAACTTGCCTTTTGTCAATTTTTTTAAATCTAAAACCCATGTGTTGAATACACTTTCATAAGGCAGTTCTGCCATATTTAACACCGGTTTCGTCTTTTTCAAGCCTCCAAATGAAGATATCTAATGTAGGCACGCTTTGTTCCTCGTATAACTGGTAAATTTTACGCCGTATTATATCTTGATCACTTTCATCTACACTCGAGAAAATGTCAGCATCGCTTCTTTTTTTCCTCGATGAAATGGGATTATTCACAATTTTCCATACAGTTGATGTTGGAATTTTCGTCAATGTGGCCGTTTCTGCTAAAGATGCTTGCTTGCTGGCACCACATTCAATGACAATCATCAAATAAACATTGTTTATAACTTCCTTAGTCTCAATAGAATAGTATTCTCTACATTTGGGCGGGAGTATCTCCTGAGATTCACTAGACTCTCACATATTTTGCATAATTCGCACACGATTCAACACACGTTGTATTACATACGAATAAGAATGATTACTAATAAATTTAAACTAAGTATACCAAACCAAAGAATATTAAACACAGGTAGGTATAAAATTATTTTCTATTACGGACCACAATTTTACCTGAATTTAAATTCCGAAACTTTAGGTGATAATCTTGTTGCATTGTATGTTAATGACCACCCTTGGATAATCCCATTCAAAAGCAATTGGTCACTTTCTTATATCTATGAACAGACTATACAGAGTAGATTGCGAGCCAGTTTCAGTTTGGTGCTGAAGAAGCCAACCGGATGATTGGCAACCGATTTGTAAATAGTATTTCAGTACCCGCGGAAGTTTCTTTGAAAAATTAAAATCTCATCCCCCTCCTCAGCGCTGGCGTTCTGCGACTGGTCGGCCACGCAGAAAACGAGGCGGAACATGTTGAAAGCGTACACGTTTCCTCGCGCCTTTTCCAATAATTTCTTCGAGCTGGACGACATCATCGCCGTCGAGACGCGCCGCCTCGTCAACTCGATCGTGCCCGGCGTCCGCTTCGACTTAAAGCCCCAGATCCTAAAAACGTGCGCCAATATTTTCACGACCCATTTCTGCTCGGAGACGTTCGACGCTGACGACGCAGCTTTCACGAGGATGACGGAAAACTTCGACGAGATCTTTTACGAGGTCAACCAGGGCTACGCGGCCGACTTTCTGCCGTTCTTGCTGCCTTTGCACCAAAAGAACCTGCAGAGGATGACGCAGGTGGCGCGGGAGATCCGCGAATTCATCAATCGAGACCTCCTGAAGAATAAGTACGAGGATTTCGACGGCTCCGCGACTCCCTCCGATTACCTGGAGAGCCTGATCGGACATGTAAAGAAGGAAGGGTCGGGTTTCGATATGGAGACGGCGCTGTTTGCCCTCGAAGATATACTTGGAGGGCATTCCGCAGTAGGAAATTTCCTCATGAAGCTGTTCGGATTTTTGGCGAAGGAGCCGGAAGTGCAGAGGAAAGTTCAAGCTGAAATCGCGTCGGTGGTGGGGGGCGAAAGGCCCGTGAGTATCTGCGATCGGAACCGGATGCCGTACACGGAGGCGGTCATCTTCGAGGCGATCAGGGTGATTGCCTCACCAATAGTGCCCCGAGTGGCCAACCAGACGAGCTCCATTGACGGTAAGCAGAAAAGGGTCAGATGTAGGGTTTCATTTCTTTTTCTCTTCAGGAATCAACATTTTACTTTGTGACAGAAAGATCTCAGCCCGGCATCGATCTCCTCTTTAGATATTAGATTTACAGTGTACTATCAAATTGAATATCAGAAGCAGAAATTTTTTTTTTGCAGAAACTTCATTTGAATTTCTCAGTCTTAACTTTTGACATAATGTCTGTGATCCAAGGTGGATATTATTGCAAATGTTTTTTGTTTCTAAATTATTATCATGTCATACTAATGATAAAATCAAGTTAACAATAGAAACGTTCTTATGCCGAATTTTAGCAATTAAAAAATGTTAATTTAATTACACCACCTTTTAATGGGTCTTCTACATACACCGTCAAAAAGATATAGTCAGAAAATATCCCAACCACCTAGTTCAAAGCATAAATGATCGAAATGATGTCACAAAGTACCCGTTACTAAACGACTCACCCCAAAAAACTCTGTTAATGTTACCATAAAATTGTATGCCTACTACAGGTTACCGGATCGAGAAGGGCACCTTGTTGTTCCTTAACAATTACGACCTGAGCACTTGTCCCGAGCTCTGGGCGAAGCCCGACAAATTCCAACCGGAAAGGTTCGTCAGGGACGGCAAACTTCACAAGCCCGACCATTTCCTGCCGTTCGGGGGCGGCAGGAGGAGCTGCATGGGGTACAAGCTGGTCCAGCTGGTGTCATTCGGCGTGGTGGGGACAGTCCTGCAAAATTTCACCATCGTTCCGGTCGAGGGCGAGAACTACCGCGTACCCGTAGGATCGTTGGCCTTGAAAAAGGACACTTTCAAGTTTGGGTTCGAGAAGAGGCGCGGGCCCGCGACTTTGTCGTCGCCGGTACCGTTGTGACGTACTTCTTTCGCCTAATTTTTCGATAACAAGGAGTCAAAATTTCCGATTCAGTATTAAAATCACTTGGTCGGCAACGTAACGAATTATCAAAACGACCTGTTCGACTAATTACGGGTCGCACAGAAAAACCAATCCGGGTCCGGCGTCTAATTTTATTCGCGGTTGTCCACGGTGTTCGTTATTATTGGCCGACCGGCAGTTTCGAGGAGACCGAACGAAACGAACGGCACTGACCGAAGCGACGAACGGTAACGTTGGTGGCGGCGTCGCGCCGATTTTTTGAATATACGCCGAGCGATGGCGCCACCCGCGCAAAAACCGAATTGACTGAGCTACGTAGTTGATTTCGCAAGTATTACTTTATATTGGCCGCGGCATCGACGTTTATTTAAATTTCTAAAGAGGTGTATTATTTTTAATAAAACTATATCGGCGTTCAGCGTGTAGCGTATTTTTTTACCCACCCTATTTATTACTCTATTTATTGCTACTGCCACTAGGGTGGCCAACAGTACCGTATTATATATTATTGTACTATATTTCACTATATACTATAGTACACTATATACTATTTAAAAGTATACATAAAATCGAGCACAACTAAAAAATCTTACTTTGGAACGCGCTCGTAAAATCTGCACTAAACTTTTTGTGCATCGCTGGTTGTTGGAGCTTCTTCTTAGTAATTGTAACCGTAAATTAATAATAACCGTTTGCAAGGGAATTTATTTCAAAATAAAGGATTCTCCTTATTTTGTTAGAAAATGTACAGATCACATTACATTTACACTCTTTATTCCTGCGATATCTGTTGTTACAGGGTAAGTTTAGAATTAATAAAAAACGAACTTTTAATAAATACCAATTTAAATATAGATACATAAAAAAGATAATTTGTAACTAAAACTAACAAATACACGATTTTTTTATTTTGATTTATAAAATTGATATTTTTAAAATTACGAATGCATTCTGTTTATATATTTATAACCTACTTTACAAAGATTTTGTCCGAACAATCACTCAAAGATGTACAATATTGAATTCTGTGGGTGGCGTTGCACCAGACAGGTCGATTCTTGTCCGCTGTGTACAGAATCTCAGTTTTTCAACTTTTAAAACTTGTCTTCGTTAAAATTGTTATTGAGGATGTAAGCGTCCGGCAGTTTCGCTGTTTTCCCAATACACGCCGCTAACCAGGACGGAGGTCCGTGATGGTAGCTAGGGAAGCCGTGTTTTTTTATAGTATGACAGGCAAGGATACACCTTTCGTTGGGGAAGAAAACTGGACAGCCGTCACGAATGACGCGAGCTCATTAAAAGAAGAAGATGTACAATATTAAGGTTAAGATGCCCACATTATGGCATTGACAGATTGTAACAATAGGATCTTTTCAGTTTCGCCTACTTGATGCTGCGCCTATGCAATTAGGTAATCATCAGTGCGTCGAGAGTTTCTGACTTAGATCGAATAACAATTTAATCATATCATAAACAAAAAGAGACCTTGCGTCTCTTGATAATACAAGAAATTTTGAAGTGAAAAAATATTGGGATAGGCAATTTAATAAGCAGATGCGATAATGTATGTATTCTTTTAGAACCCTTTTGATTGACTGATTTTTACGAAAGTTTTCGAAACTTCTGTTCAACAATTTTGCGTTCTCCTCAAACTCAAATGAAGGTTCCACTTTTTGTTCTGTAAAACGTTCGGAACAAACACTACATTTTTCAATCAGGTTCTTTATCCCATCCCACGCATATCTAAAATTTAATACATACCGTTTCCATCCATTCCACTAAGAATTATTACTTACAAGCTAAATTTTCATCTCAAAAAAATTGTATCAACCTAATGCCGAGTAACGCATTACGTCTCCCATTACGTCCCGTACCCCTTAACGGCTGACCGGTGCGTAGGGCAATCTATTGTGTCGGATGTTGGTTGTCACGTGGTGATTTGCTTAGGCACCGTTGCCAAATGTTTAATCTGACGACGCACCGTTTTATTCGAATCAGCCCGTTCTGATGGCACTCACTGCAAATAATTACAGGTTCGCACACTGATTGCAAGAAAAACAGCGCGGTTTCATTTTTGTTTGGTAGACGGACGATTCCGGGATGAAGTCCAAAGTTCCCCGAAATTACGCTTACGCAAACGGAAGAGGAATAAAGGCAGCGGCGGCGGCTTGGACAAAAGGCCAAAATTTCGCGTTTCCTCTATATGCTCGTATAATTCGGTTTTTGTTCGGGCGACCGGCTTTTGTCCGCTTTTGTGTACTTTTTTCGCAATGGTTGCGAAAAATTACTTCCGCGCCGCGCGCGGGAACGAAAAAAGTACCGTTAGATTTTGTTTATTTGCCGCAATGGCCGTGCGACGCGCGGGTTATACGATTCGACATTTTCATTAGTGACTTGAATTAAAAATTAACCAAAACCGTTTTAAACTAACCAAAATCCACCAATCGCTCCTGTGGGATTAGCCTGTAGGAAAAACAAAAGCACTGTTCTTCTTCGAGACGTTTCGCCAATATATTGATACTTTTTCAAATCAAAATTCTTCTCTCGCTGCGGGGGCAGAATTTCACCTTTTAAAGGTCAAACAATTGATGCCTTTACGGGAATGAACTACTCGGGACGACTGTTGCCTTTTTTAAAAACTTTATTTAAATTTACAACCGTTTAAAATGGTCTGTTACAATAACACATCTAGACAGAACTCCCGTCGATACCGTTAAACTACGTTTTTATATGTAGAAATAGGACTCTGCTGGGTCAGCATTCTCGGATCTTCGCTAGTGGGATAACTCGGGGCATTAATTACACCAAGGTTAAGTGACATCAACAGATAATCTCCGTATTCGCAATATAGAAAAAGGACAGTAAAAAGTGATTACGGCATATTTATTTATTTATCTCGTCACCTTGCATAAAATTCCTTGCAGCTGTACCCTCTATAAAGCTACCAAATTGCTAGATGAACCTTCTTCGAAGAGAGCAGGAAACCAAAGAGCTCTAGCGAAGAACGTTATCCGGTCTCATCGCAAAGATCATTCATTTCGTCGATTAGGTTCGTTCAGAGAGCGCGGAATAAAAACAATGCCTCCCGCTTAAAACGGTTGACTACGTTCCTAATTTTGATGTCATTAAGTGCGTCACAAGGAATTTTACGAACGCGATGTGTGTGTATAGTGTGCCCGCAAAAACGACAAAAGATGTGACGCATATAAGACCGCGCTCTCTAGGCGTCATTTTGACTAACAACGTAGCTTTCATTTTGAAAATACGAGCAACATCCATAGTAAACTTAACATTAACCAAAACTAACCTAAGAACATATATAATCCAAATTTACCTGACAATGGTAGTGTTGTAAGGTTTTAAAAGCCAATTTAATTTTTTAATATGAGGAACGTTCAGATGGAGAATATTTAAATCAAATCAATACCATTAACCTTTGACTCAAAGAAAAAACGTTAAGAAATAAACAAAAAAAAAACGATTTGATCAAAATTAAATACGAATTTGCTTCATTGGTGGTTCTTAATAAATCAATAGGAAGCTGTATGATTATAATATACCTAATGTCTTCTTGAAACTAACACGTGCATGATAATTGTTATTACTTATTCTTATAAAAACAAAAGTAATATTTGCATTTCGATAATAATCTAAAATATAGAGGTAACTAACTGACTTAAAAAATACAATAAAAAAATTAATAAATGAATTGTTAATTAATTAAAAATGTTCCCATTAGATGCGGATTTTAGTGGTGACTGAATATCTCAAACACCAAATAGTGTATTGTATAACAAATTTGATATACGTCACTTTAGTCAAGAGCTTCATTTGGCACTAGCGGAGCGGCTAGTGGAAGTTTATACTTTCTATGTTATATTATTATAGTTTTGTTCGTTATTGGCAGGCTGAACTCGCCAAGATTTTTACAAGTCGTGGTAAAAATGGAAGGCAACCTTCGCAATTTGACGCCAACATGTAAAAAGAAATTTGGAAGGCGACTTTAATGCCGTTAGCGAATAGTTATCCCGTGTGTGAATATTTTCACGTTTCCAAGGGTAAGTAATGTGGGCTGCATAACTATCAAGCATTACGTATTGCTTTTTGCGGTAAGGAGAACGATTCTGCATGCGTACCAAGTTGTAAAGCAGCAGTAACGCAGGATTTGTGCTTTTGTTTAGGGATGCTCATTGTCACCACATTCTTAATACTCGATACCGGCAATAAATTATAAGAGATGGTTATTTCAATTTATTTTTTTTTTAAAGAAATATATATTTGTTGCTTTTATTTCTAAGATTAATTAGATTATGAATATTCATGATTATAATATAAGAAATCTTACTGATTTCCTCCGAGTCAGCGCTGGAATGCTACTAGCTACTGTAGATATAGCCTATACTGATAAAACTTATTTTTAGAAAAAAAAATGGTTAAACGACCATGCAGCAATCAATAAGTTTGGATGCGCATTTTTAAGGCAGTATTTTCTGAAAACAAGTTAGATGTGTGGAGATCGCTGTGCAGAAAGAAAATGGCCAAAGTGCAGGTTAGTTGGTGAAATACACAGGCAAGCTTGAAAATTCATTTCCTTCTCTACGACGATAATATCATTGCCGGCTGCGGCGCATCAATTTTTATCGTAGCAGGGTCACTCTATTCTCTAATAGCTATATGCACTACACAGTTGTTACAACACACAATTTTAAATAAATGCTTGTTAAAGTTTAATTGGTTTGTTATCTGAAATTTTGTTCTGATTGTTTTATAATAATTGTTTTTTATACTTATTACACTTTTTACTTTATACTTTTATTATTATGGCTTTTACAGCTTCTAATATTATTTTTTTGTAGCTTTTATGCTAAATAAATATATTAGAATACTATTATTTTCTTCACTACCTTTGTCGTCCATATACTAAGTTATTATTTATTGTTAATAAAAATACACACGTTCGAGAAGCATAAAAACAATCCAAAACAGTTGTTTGATATTTATGTTCGATTTTACATTCTGTTACTTCCAAGGTCACATGACAGAAAACTAACGCCACTCATCTACCGCGAGTAATAATTCGCGTTTAATTTTCGAAAGGAAAAAAACGTCTGTCAGAAACGCTCACTTGGAACCTCGAAAAAAAATTCCGCGAATAGATATGACGTTTTCGGGATCCAGATAAGGTCCTTAAAGGACAATGCGTTTTTAAAATGACAGCGATAAAAACACCTATCGTTCACGCGCAACAAGATCTTATCTCGCGCAAAAAATGAAATCTCACTGGCCCGCGTATCAACTTTCGCAAACAAAAAACCCGAAACATGCAAAGAATACGGGTTACGTCAACGTACGGCGTTTGTATTTCGGGGCGGTAGTAGGAGGCTGGTACAGTTTGACAAAAAACCTAACCTAAATTTTTGCGTAGGCAGCGGCGTTTTATGTATATAATTGATTGTGTTGTATTAAATTAATATGGAGCTATGTACATATAGTTGAACGTAACCACTTTTATTGTCACAGCGTTACACAATTGTTATGCGGTATCGCGGGTTTAAAAAAAATTGCCGTCGTTGTCGTCGCGTGACACTAATGGCGGCAAGTTGGACGTTTTTGACGTTGAATTTTTTATCGCAAAACCGCACATTTTTTCTTCATGTTTTCATTCATTATTATCGTTACATATTGCAATGTGCAGATAATGTCAATTAGGTATATTTTTATCGTCCTGATGATACAAGAAAGGGACACCCTCTGTTGTCCCGTGTAAGATTGCAGATCTCTCTCTCTCTACTTTTTGGAACTCTTCAACAACACTTATTAATACTCAGACTGTAATCGCTTCTTCTTCTCTATCTCAATGATAAGATTCTACTGAAATCGACGTAAAGTATTGGTTTTTATGAACTCATAAGTCTAACCTGCAGTGAAATAACCTTGAGATGATATCGCATGAAACATGTAAGTGAAACAATGTTCAAGAAGAACCTCCTATAGATATTAATTGACTAGTAAAAATTCAACTTATAGCTTAAATTTCCTGTAATTCTTACACTAAAACATATTACCCAAACATCCTTCATAGCTATTTAAGTGTGCCTAAGAATAATTCTGTTTAGTAAATTCACATGTAAATATTAGTGTAAGTCTTTGTTCCAGTTTGTTAAATGTCAAATATATAGATCTTATTTGGTTATAAAAATTTGTAAGTGCAGTACGGAGATATTGACGCCAAAATTGAAAAAACAATGGCACCGGGCACCGACTATTCTGGGCCAATAGTTATTATTTAGTTCGGCTTCACCAGTGACGCATGCCATAGCCACCTGCTGCGGATCAATTTTTTCCGTAGTAGGGTCACTATATTATCTCATAGCTATATGATCTAGCCTATCGATTTAGAGCCCGGTTTCCATGCCATAAAGTAATATCGACCATACATAACACTGCACCATTGCATAACGGATCGTAAACGAAAGAGACTGATTACAGAGGCAGGGTTGGAATTTAATAAATGCTTGTCTTGCTGGTTGGATTCGGCATTTCAATTTCTTGTGGTGGATCCCATGCATCGTTTATAGCGATAACAAGATATTTGAATGATTTAGCTGCTCCGTGGATTTCTTGTTAATATGTATAGTTGATGTCTTTGCTGGCTGTCTTCTAATGATCGATCGTATGTTTAGTTTTCGATATGTTTATATTCGAGCCTACTTCTTCCAATACAATCTGTTTTATTTAGTAGAACTTCGTTGTTATCAGCAATTATGACAGTGTCATCGGCATAGTGCAGGTTATCTACTTTAATTCCAGAGTCAATTACATCCAAAGCATCAGTGAATATGCTTTTCACATACAAGTTTAACAATACAGGTGACAGGATGCGAACTCCCTTGAGAATTTCAAACTCCTCTGTAACGTCCTCCCCCTCTAGTCTGATTCGAACCGTTTGATTAAAATAGAGATTTTGGATTATCTGAATATCTTTATCATCAATATTACGGAGCAATTTATGTTAGACATTGTCGACATCCTAGCATCCAGAATACTGCCCCTCTTGTAACAAGGTCACTTTTAAACCCAAACTGCGTTTCCCCGCTCAAAATCTTCCAACCTTTTGAAATATTCTGGTGTAGCAGTTTCAGAATATGACTCATTAAACTAATTAAGCTGTGGTCTTGACATTTTACAGCGATGGAAGTCTTCGGGATTATTATAAATATTGACTGTAGCCATTCTTATCATCTAATAATACCTTATGCGCTTAAGTACATAGACGACCTCATCTTTCAATATAGGTTTGGAGATAGCACTTCTTCCGATGTTATGTACTGGTTTTGCTCATTTCGTATTCTAGATTTATGCCGTTTCCAATATATATTTCTTTGACTTTCTTATATAAGTCTTTCTTCTGTAAAACATAGGTTGATCTGATCGGATCTTTTACTGCCTCCGGACTTCCATCAAATCCAAAATCTCGCTAGTCGTCCACTCTTGCTGTATTTTTTCTGCTCCCTACTCTAAAGTATCCGATTATGCACAGACCTAAGGCAAGGTGTCACTTTAAGGTAGGACGAATTTTAAGACGCAAACGCAATTGAGTGAGGTGGCATACATTTTTCTTTCGAGGTGGCGATGTAACCTTCATCTACACTGTTGCTTTTCGATCCTCCGTGAGGTCTACAGACCGTGAATCAGCCAGCATGGATGTGAGCGTCTGGATTACGCACGTTTAAAAACAAAGCAATTACTTTTGGCTTATAGCGTACCTGCACCCGTATCGGGTAGATTTATGACCTCGACACCAAAAGTATGCTGCAATAGCTGCTCAAGAACGTTGAGAGGTAGACTTGAAGAAAGTCACAAATCCATGCCGTTTTCGATGCCAATGATTTGGAGTGAGCCTCAAAATCATGGGAATGATTGTTATTTCTGCATGACATCTACACGAGGATTCTCGAAAAAAAATAGAGATAAGATTGTTTATCCGAACGTCCTATCTGCAAAGATAAAGACACTCCACCTCCAGTTCCACCAGTTAATGAGGAGGCTGAAAATAAAAATATTTCAGGTCTACAATCTCAATCGAGTTTTGTTAATATAATTTAGAATTTTTTACTGTAAAACTCAACCCGCCACATTTTTTTATTTCCTTATAATAATTTATACTTTAATTATATTGTTTTTTGATGAAATAAATATTAAATTAAAAACCTACGTGTGGTACTAATTTTCATCTCAGATTCCGTGTTTAGAGCATAAAATAAGATGAATTCATGCATGAAAACGAGAAGGAGAGCAAAAAAATTATGAATTTTGGTGGTATCTACATGGGCGTTTCAATATACCTTGCTTAGAACGGAGAACCAATTTTTGTATATATTCAATACAAAAACGTACGTGAGCATTAAGAGTTCGAGCACCTAACGTGTTAATTAAGTCGGAAGCGGAATATAAATACTTCCGTGTTTTAAAAGATCGACCATAATAAAAGCCCCCGCTTAACGCTTAACTTGGGACTAAAAATTGATTTGCACTCGAGTGAAAATAGTGAACGAAGTGGCCGGTGGGATCACAAGCGGGCAAAGTAAATAAATTCATTTATATAAATTCAATATAGGAATTGAAATTAAAGAGATTTTCGTATAATTCGATCTTAGGACGCTTATTTGACACTTTTTTGTGGTTGTGCGGAAATAGTTGAGCTTGCGCTACAGCTCATGTTGAAATTTGCACATTCTCGTTATTCTTTCTTATTAACAACCAACCAATACGTGAGCTGTGGCTTGTGTGGTTAAAAAACTTTTGTAATATCGGTAGTGGCACTGAACTCTATCTAAAATGGAATAGCAACCACGTGCTAGAAGAAGATTCTTGTGAAATTCAAAATAATAAATTGACTCTGAATACAGACGAAGCGAAATATATGCCATTTTAGTCCTACATAATAAAATTTGTCCCAATCAATCAAAATTGACAATTTAATGAGATGGGTTGTGCATATAGAATTTTAAACAGGAACAACAATAACAGCATTTCTAACAAAATTTTCATATTTTAATATATACATGTTATTTCTGCAACTTATGCTACCTTGGATGAGGTGATGTTACTGACAATCAAGCGTGAATTTAACCCTTGTACGTACAACAGTGTAAAATTTGTGTTATTTTTATTTTGTTTTCGCAATAATGTTTTTTGAATAAACCAAAAACCAAGCAGGCAGAAAAATTTAGAAAAAATATTAAAAAAAAAATCTACTCCGGTCCGTAAAATGCCGAATTACACACCGATCTAGCGTGCGGGAAGCGTCACTTTACCACTTCAGTTTCGTTTCCCCATGATCTGAGCCACTTCGGTCATTTCCGAGCAATCGGATGTTTTCGGAGATATTTCCCACGTCTTGAATTGTGACATTTTTAACGGTGAACGTATTCGTGTTGTTTTGCGAAAATGTACCCAAAAACTGGCGGTCGTAGAAAAAGTATAGTATGCAACACGTTCGGTAATCTTTGCCGTTTGCCGCACTTGTTGCATAATATACTATTTTATTACACATTATTTCGGCTGTGTAATTGGGTATTTTACATAGGGGAGTATGTAAAATACCAAGATAGCAAAACAAGAACAACAAAAAGACAACCAAAACAACCAGGAAATAAAAGAGAAAAGATTTAAAATTCACCTCCTAGAGGAAGAAACAATAAGAGATTTGTACAGACGTAGACTTGATGAAAAACTAATAGAGTTCAATTTTAATAATTTAACAGACACTTACGAACACGTGAAGAAGAGCATTAAAGAGGCAGCTTATGAAGCATTAGGAGAGGAAGACGGAAAGAACAAAAAATATACAGAAGAACTTAGTGAGGAAGCTATTGCAGCTATTCAGGAAAAAAAGCGCTTACACCAAAAATGGCTCTGTACAAATTCGGGAGAAGACCTACAGAAATATAAGGACAAAAACAGAGAAACAAAAAAACTAATTAGTAAAGAAAAAAATGAAAAATGGGATAGACTCTGCCAAAACATACAACAGTATACAGGAGGTACAAGATGCTCGGAATCATGGAGAACAATAAGATCTGTCAGATCAAATACCAAAGAGAAAGTCAATATACAGTTTATCAAAGAAACCGAATGGGAAAATTATTATCAACAACTACTAACGGAGACACGACCACAATTCTGGCAACAACTAACATACCAAATACAACCTAACAACAATCTAAAGCATGTAACAATAGAAGAAAAAGAAATAATAAAAGCCATTAAAGAATTAAAAAACAAAAAATCACCAGGGCCAGGGGGGATAGTGAATGAACTTATTAAGTATGGGTCGGACAAATTATTCAGAATATTGAAAAACATGTTTGAAAGAGCAATAAATGGAGAAACGTTACCAAGGGAGTGGAATACGGCATATATAAGCTCTATTTTCAAGAAGGGGGATCGTAGGAAGTGTACCAACTACAGAGGAATTAGCATTATATCAAGCATGGGAAGACTATATGGAAAGATAATCAAAAACAAAATAGAAGACCAGATAATAGGGAAAATAGGTGAAGATCAAGCCGGTTTCACGGCAGGGAAGTCATGCGTTGATCAGATATATACGGTAAGGCAGACTATCGAAAAGAAAAAAGCTAAAAACAGAGACATCCATTTAGCATTCATAGATATAAGAAAAGCTTATGACTCTGTACCCAGACAACAACTTTGGAAAGCAATGGAAGATATTGGGATAGAAAGAGAACTAATAAAAGCCGTAGATACAATGTACAAGAACAACGAGTTGTCGGTTAAAATAGGTAATAGGTACACAAATCGATTCACAACATCAAAGGGCCTACTACAAGGATGCCCTACATCAACAACGTTGTTTAAAATCTATCTTGAGAGGACGCTAACACAATGGAAAAGAAAATGTCAAGGTATGGGAGTCCCAGTACGCGACGACCACTTATACACCCTAAGCTTTGCCGACGACCAGGTGGTCATAGCCCAGGATGAAGACGACTTGAGTTACATGCTCAGAAAGCTGAAAGAGGAATATGAGAAGGTAGGTTTGGAAATAAACTTCGAAAAGACAGAATATCTAACAACAAAAGAAGGGGAAATCGAAGATTTAGAAATAGATGAAAACACAACCGTAAAAGCAACAGACAAATTTAAATACTTAGGGTGTATAATAACAAAAGATGGATCAACAGAAGAAGAAATCAAATCTAGACTAGGTCAGGGTAGAAAGTATAATTACATACGGAGCAGAAACCTGGCTATTGAACAAAAAGAACAAATCTAAAGTAACCGCCGTCGAAATGGAATATTGGAGAAGGTGTTGCCAACGAACACGCATGGATAGAATACGTAACGCAGAAATCAAGAGGCAAATGAATGTAGAAAAAGACTTATTAACTACAATAGCAGAAAAACAGCTTAAATGGTATGGTCATGTCAGACGAAGTGACGATAGACGGTGGATAAAGAAAATCACAGAGTGGAGCCCTATGGGACGTAGAAAGAGAGGAAGACCCAGAAGATCGTGGAGGGATGAAATAGATGAAGCCATGGAGGAAAGGGGGTTGGAAGACGGAGATTGGAATGACAAAGATGAATGGAGAGTCTGGTTGAGGGAAAACGGCGCGAGCTGTAACAAACCCCATATACATATACATACGGGAGTAGAAAAACAAATTTTTAACTATTACACAACACCCAAGGTACCTGTTGTTAATCGAACGAACCCACAACCCACGGAAAGTCGAGTTTTCAAGTCTAACGCCTTACCGACCGAGCCATCCTCGCTCCCTCGCTCTGGTTTCATCCGTTTGACGATATTTAACACGAGGCTCGGCCCAATGACGGAAAGCCGGCGGGCCAAACGGTAGTCTAATATATGTGGTTCAAGGTTCCTTTCCCGCGGGCACGACCGAATTAAAAAAATACCTCGAGTTCTGCGAAGAAGCGATTATAATTTTGACCGTATACGTTATTTAAAACCGTAATTAAAATTATAAAGGCGTTAATGATAAGATTGTTACCGGCGTGTAATATTTTTTTTTACGTTTTTTTTGCACATTTACGTCGTAACAATTAAATTACAAGTACGCAGAGGTAAACGTGGAAGATTCTTGCGAATGCAAGTTGATGTAGCGTTTGTGACGAAAGCAATTCTCACATGTGCCGGAATATTTGGAGTAACGAACAAGAGCGGTTCTGGCGAATTTTAATTTGTGATTTTTTGAAAAATTACCAAAATTAAAGCCGTTCGGATTAGTTTACTTATGACTTACTCAACGATTGAGCTTAAATGTGATGTAATTGAAGTCTGAGTTTCCAGATGCTGTATATGACCCAGTGAACTCGTTCCAAATAATTAACGGCGTGATAAAAAAGTGAGATAAATTTTACAATTAGAAGAAGATGACTATCATAACAGGAAATGTTGCCGTTCTCTTGCTCACTTGTATAAATGGGGGTTTCTTACTGAAATTTTACACATATTACTATTTAGTGATCAGACATTTCGTAATAAACCGCATATAAATTGATATAGCAAGAAATTAAAAATATTTATGTATTTTTAAGGATTAAAAAAAAATCGTCAAAAAAAGCAGTATGTATTGTTTCAGAAAAAACTTAAAAATTTAACCAACCAACTTATTTCTTTTTACTTTTTTATATATACTTTGGAAAATATACATAAAGTCACACAAATGATAAAATAAAATTAACAATTTTACTGTACTTATATGTTACAATATTTATATATTTTATTTATGAGTTATTTATTCTTAATACAAAATGATATATGTAGTGAAAAATACAATAAAAGTAACTGCTTATGTTACCTATATGCAACAGAGGACCGTACCATTTTAAAAAATTACAATTTATTTATTTTACCTATGCAAGATTGTCATTATCAAAAATATTCAATTATCTCACAATACAGTTTTCTTAGGCGCATTAAACTGAAATGAAAGTTACAAACCTTCACGTTTTAATTTTATTAATGCATAAACTTCCGTAAAATTTGAATTGCGAGTATTAAGCCACGAGGATAGTTGCCCGGGCACCAAATTTTAATCAAACCTCCGAGTCAACGATACGCGTAGCCACGCACTTTTCAAGTGGCACTTTTCGTATTCGTAAGATATGAAATTCATTTTTACGATTTGCTGGCGACGAAAGCCTGATTTCAGCGAAAAATTACTTGTTGATTGTGCGAGATGCACCATTAACGGCGTATACGAGGTGGTCCGCAACTGATCCGCCGTAAAACCGTAAACCAGCTGCCTCACCTGAGTCTAGAGAAGCGAGAAGAGAGGTTAGAGAACGCTGTCATTTTTATTTATAAATTATAAGTATTTTTCCAACCCGCGATGAGAACGGCAATTTCCAAGTCGTTTAATTTTTGTGCTTCAAATCTGTATCACTATCAATGATGATAATTATTTTTTTTAGTTAGTCTGGCTTAGCTTCTGTGATTCCTTGGGTGTTGGTTATGTGCAAAATTTGTTTATTGTCATTTTGAGTCACTTACCATCTTACCTGATATATTTCAACTGATGTATACCACCGACTGGGAGCTGGAACGTCCAAACACGCCAGTAAAAATCCTTGATAATGACACACAATTTTAAAAGACCATAACCTACTGGAAGTCATTGTGGGAATGACACTAGAGAACCAGCGAAATACAGTTCAGCATGTCACGGGTTAATTGCAACGTCAAGAGATGACGGTCCCTCAGATGAAGAATATCATGGTCTTTTTTAGACCCACAGATCGATCCAAATCCGGGTGGTACGACCTGCACCGGATAGAAAGAAAGAACTCTCAACCTTTTTGGGATCACGGAACACTTTTAAGTGGTCTCGATTTTGGCGCAACACCATTATCATAAAATTTGTAAATCTAATGTAAATCACACAAAATAATTGGAAGATTAATATTTAATTGAAATAAAGATATATATTACATGGTAACTTATTTTAATGAGAAATTTGCGCTTGACGACCTTTACAAATTTCCTCAAGGTTGGGTCTTATGTAAGAGAGCGCTACTCTCATTTCTTCTTCTAAATTGGTAAGTCTTTCTCTTTTTTTGCTTTTAATATTTGTTAGAGTTGAAAATCCAAGTTCGCACAGATAGGACGTCGAAAAGAGCAACAAGATATTCAACGCTCGTTTTGCAATAAATGGATGTTCATTCTCGATGGAAATCCAAAACCTTTCCACTCCTTCTTCTTTGAATTTTAGTTGTAACGTTCGATCCGTTGATATATTAATAAACTCATCTGCTTCCTGAATAGAAAAATCTTGGTTCATTATATCAAATTCACCAAATGGATTTCGCGCCCAATCAAAGTCTTCAATATTAAGAGATGGAAAGTAATGAGTTATTTTGTCTTGCAATATTGACAAATGCTCTGCCACATTTGAAATCATTTCGTTAATGTTAACAATATTTTCCGTTGCTAATAACGGAAACATATCAAATTTGCGATTTTGAGCAATACGATTTTTCCAAAGCAAAACCTTTTTCTGGAAAGCTAGCAATTTGTCTGTGGATGTCAGAATATTTTCATTTATTCCTTGAAGAGATGTATTGACTGAATTTAAGTAGCTGAAGATATCGGCTAAATATGCTAGCTTAGTACACCATGCATCATTTTCCAAATATTTTACGTATACATCATTACCCTCTTGTCTAAAAAAAACTAGCAATTCCTGTTTCAACTCATGAACTCGGGTTAGCACTTTTCCTCTTGAGAGCCACCTCACTTCAGAGTGCAAAAGCAAACATTCATATTTGGATTCCATGGTGTTACAAAGTTGTTTGAACATACGGGTTTTTAATGGTCTCGATTTAATATAATTCACCATATGTACGACTTGTTCCAAAACAGACTTTAAGTTTGCTGGTAGACTCTATTGCTTTAACTCGACTACAAAATCCCTTAATACTGCCACGCATGGCTGGAGCTCCATCAGTACAGATTCCTGCGCAATTTTCCCAGGATAATTTCCATTCTTCCAAATAAGATGATACTGAATTAAATATGTCTTCTCCAGTTGCGTGACCAATAAGTTCCTTGCAGAATAAAAACTGATTTATTATTTCAGTGTCGTCAACAAAGCGAATAAATCCGATTGATTGACAAAATTTTTTGTACTTAATTTCGCCGTCACTGCGTTCTCTATAAAACCTGACATATCTATAATTCTTCTTTTTATCGTATCGTCCGAAACGGGAATTTTTAGGACGTCTCGCTGCGCTTCATTGCCAAACATAATCTTAACAATTTCTAAACATGCGGGCGAAATTAGCGATTCTGCGATATCATGCGGCTTTTGCTTCAATGCAATTAGTTCTGCCACTTTATAAGAAGCGATTTGCGCTTTATCTGAAATTGTAACGCTCTTTCGAAAGCATGTTGCTTGCACTTCTTGATTTTTCAGCAATCTTTCGAAATAATCTTTACCGTTCGAAGTTAGACAAGAATGTTTTGTTGAAAGGTGTCGCTGTAACTTAGCTGGGACCATTGCACTGTTAGCCAATTTTTCACCACATACAATACATCTCGGAATAGGAACATCTTGACTACCGCTCCATGTAAAACCAAACTTCAGATATTCTTCCGAATAATGCCGAACTGATTCGGATATCTTTTTACGTTTATTTTCGGCATTTTTGGTGCCTTGCATATCTCCTTCAATTGAAGAAGACCTGCTTGTACTCGCCCCAACATTAACCTCACTTTCAGTCTTTCTTTTCAAAAATTTGTCCATATTTCAGATTTAAAAGTCTTGTATAAATGCTAAAATAAGCAACTAAAAAAGATAAGAATACTGTTAAAACTACACAACTTGCATTTCATCTTACCAATTTCCAACAATATAAAATATATATATACAATAAAAAACACACTCACGAAAACTCGATATTTATATTAAATTATGGCTGAACCGCAGATCGAAATTGCGCTTTTGTTATTTACGTACGAAGAAAGAGAAACAGCACGAAATCAACACTACGTAGCGCTCCCTGCGTTATCGAGTACACTAGAAATTTAGTGGTATTCCCCGGAGTAACTCCGAACGACGTAACTGCGTCGTTCGATAATTATACTGTTAATATTATTGACTGTTCCGCGAAAATTTAGAATAATATTGAATATTTTTGCTAAATTTCAAATAATTAACAAAACTATGTAGTATTTATTTTATAGTAATAAAAAAATTTACTGTTTCTTATTATATTATATTCAAAATTTTCGCGGAACACCTGGGACAGCTTCGCGGAACACCAGTGTTCCGCGGAACGGCGGTTGAGAACCACTGCTCTAGTCCCTTAGCCACTCTTACACCTTTCTGAAATAGACTGTAAAATCAGAGCTATTTCAAACTCTACATTTTCGAAATTTACTTAAAACAGGAGTAAACGAGTAAGGAAATTTGAATAATAGATGATTGATAACTGTGAAAACTATCCAATAAGTTTTATAACACAGCCCCAAATGTGCCGATTCATGGCACAGTTGTAAGGTTGGAAAGGACCTAAATAATATACTTTCTTAACCAGGAAAATTCATTATTCGTTATTTTTCTTTAACAAATAAAATTCGTTTGACCATGGGTACATAACCCGCGCACGCCGCTGACATTTAACCGAAAAACGGGGTCATTGTTGCCGATTTCTTTTGTCATAACGCGCCGTGGTCAATGTCGGGGCTTTGCGAATAATTTAAAAGAAATTATAAACAGTATAGGACAGAGTTCTGGGAACAAACGTATCAGTTGATAGGCAACCATTTTCCATGAAGAAAATATATAAAATATATAAATATATAGAAATATAAATATATCTCCTAAATTCGGATATGCAGGGTGTTGAAGTTCTAAGAAAAAAAAAAAGATTTTTCAATTATAATTTTAATATTATTTTAGTTTTCTTTTTATCAAATTCGATATACATCTTTAAAACATCATAGGCTATTTTTTTTAGTTTTAAATTATTTTCCAAATTCTTATTCAATTTGCGTTTTCTTCATATTGGAAATGGAGTTAAATTCGTCTTTGACTATTTGGATTAAGGATTATTAATTTTTTTTTCCGTATTTCGAACACCCCATGTCTCGGAAACGAAACACCTTAGAAGAACCATGATTAACATGGTTCACCCTGTATAATCGCTAGTTCTTTTAGTATGCTTGTGGAACGCCGCCGGCGTCAATCATACTGGTTTCGATAACATCAGCACCCAATATCGAATAAAACTATTCTAAATTTGTTCCAGTGACGTTTGTGATGCAAAACTTGGGACGCTTTTGCATTTTTAACATTTTTTTTTTCCGTTCTATAAATTCGCAATTCGTGTATTTCGTAATCAGGCATTTGCGCAGCGTTATTTAATTAAATATTTCCGAACTAATTTCCTAACCGCGCTCGGAAAACGGAAATCGTTAATATTCCGGTTTAAATAAAAATGGCAGGTTGAAATAAAAAATAACGATTAATTTGATATTTTCACAAATGTCGGTTGATTTTTTTAACTTTAAAGCCGATTTCAAATTTTATACGGGACAAATTCTGAACGTATTTTTGAAAGAAAATGTAAAACAGGGCTCGCAGTCTTTTCTTTGGATTGACATTCTAAAAAAACAAATAATAATAATAACAAAACAAATATGCCAATATGCACACCAAATCATCCCATTACGATAAATAACTTTGGCTTAGGAAAAAGCACAAAACGCTTAGTAATCATAATAGATTCTAATGTTTATTTATTTATTTATTTATTTATTTATTTATTTATTTATTTATTTATTACAAAGGTGCCCTAACATGAAGAACTAACTTCACAATTTACAAGGACACACTAACAATTATACCATTATTTAATTAACAAAGTAAAACTTATAAGTAGGTACCTACCTATACCTACGATAAGCAGAAGATAAAAAAAAATAACAATCAAACTTACCAAACTAAACCAAAACTAACACTGTATATTAAGTGCGTGAATTACAAAAAACAAATGTGAATTAATAAGGAAAACAAATCAAAAATTAAAATAAATTTATAGAAAAACCCTAATTGCTTGATTTCGAAACGAATTAAGTGATAACGCAAAGATGTCAATGTAAAAGAGATATTGGGGAATTGTTACCTAAGTTTGTATTAAATATAGGCACGTAAAATAATGAAGGAGTTCTTGTTATAACGACTCTGGCATTGAAGGATAGTTCTTCCAACAGTAAAGGACAGTCAATCCTACTATTAATAATATTATGCAAAAATATAGCACTGGAGATAATTCTTCTAACAGATAACTTCAGTATATGGTAGAAATTAAGACTAGCTTCATACGAATGAGTTAGTAAGTTACGGTTAAATCTAAAATTTAAATGGAAAACAAACTTTTTTTGTATTCTCTCGATTCTGCCTATATATTTATGATACTGAGGACTCCATATCACACCGCCATAGTCAAGGCGAGATCGAACGTAGGAATTGTATAGAATAATAAGCGATTTGTGATCCTGAAATTCCTTGCTAACTCTTAATATAAAACCTAAATTTTTATAAGCTTTTTTTACTATATTCTCAATGTGGATATCAAAACTTAATTTTACATCTATAGTTATTCCAAGATCCCTAATCTGCTCTACTTTTTTTATTTTTACACCATTGAATGTGTAGTCAAAGTTTATATCATTTATCCGCCTGCTGAACTTAGGACAGTAACATTTATCAATATTTAAAAATAGACGATTTTTCACACAGTATTGCTAAAAACGATCAAGATCTTCTTGAAACTTATGACAGTCGTTAAGGTTTTTGACGGGCGCGTATGATTTCTGATCATCTGCGTATGATGCTGATTTAGCAAAAAGAAAACATTTACTGACATCTGCGATAAACAGTGAAAATAACAATGGTCCCAAATGGGACCGTTGAGGAATTCCAGACGTGATGCGGGTCGTTTGGGATTTTGCAGAATTCAATGTTACACCGTAAAACTGTCCAACTAATGAAAATAAACAATTTATCACAGAGGTTTACTCTTTTAGCTTTCACTGGTATTTACACACCTCAGGAACCTGTATCTTAAAAAAACGGGACTCTATTTGACGAGAATAAAGATCGATAATTGATCAAATCCACGTGAAAATTAAATTTAAAAAATTACGGTTATTCTAGACAGAAACTTTCAGTTACGGAAAATGGAGAATGTTATAATGAAATACCATAGCATCTAAAACATCTAAAAAATGAAACGAGTGGTATTTGAAGTGCTGACATAAAACAATGTTGTGTAAAAGAATGTCTTTAGGTCGTAGATACATATCTATCGAAAACATAAAAACTTTTTCGCCAGTTCTCCGAAAGAGAAAAGAATTAAGGGATTCAGGCAATTTTTCTCGGTTTACTTCGTTTTGCAAAGTGATCATCGCGCACATAACCAGACCACCCAAAACTATTGCCACATTAACAAATCAAAAAAAAATGATCCACAATTTTTGCTCATGAAGATTGACAACTTCACTATGTACTGGTGACCAAATAATTTCTTATCAGTTTCTTTTTTAATATTCGTCAAAAAATATCAGCAATCGCCTCCAATTATCGTGGTTTCGAACGCATCGTTTTCCGACGATTTATCCCACTTTTTATAACAAAAAAATGAACGCTGACTTTGAAAAATGACTTAAACAGTTTGAAATTGATGTTTCGTAATTTCATTTTTTGACATTACTATAATAAGCCCTGAACTTTGATTTCAACGCACATTTATCGTCGTACGACTTCCGGTCTCAAATAACCAATTAGTTTAATTAACAAACTAACTCTGCTAAAAATGTTGTTTTTTTTTTCCAAAGAAACTTTCATAGGCTACTGTAATACTATTTGCAAAACTTTGGGATTCCTCCTGTTGGCTTCTTCTTCTACGCTCTGAACTGAACTGAAACTGGCTCGCATTTTACTCTGTACCTGCTTATATATTGTTTGAGGGGGGCGGAGCTAAATGAGGTAAGACCTGAGTCGCGGTTAAGATTGTTAAGTTGCTTATAGATAGTTTTATCGAATAAAATTTTATGTCAATTGTGTTCGGTAACTGCTGATGAGTTTATTTGTCTTCATATTCTTTGAGTCTAGAAGAGCAGAGGTAAGGTTAGGTTACCTCTGGTCTTCTCTCTAATGTTTTCCACATTAATGATATTAAGCGTTCCATCACAAAATACACTGCAACACAACCTTCCAATAGCAATGAATCCGAACGCATCCCACACTTGCCCCTGTTGTAAAATTTTATTCGAGAATCAACAATCTTAACTGCGAATGAGGTCGCCTCAATTTAAATATGAAACATTGGATACCAATTTATTCCTACCATCGTACTCATACCCGGGCAGCAGTGATAAGCGCCCCAAATACGAATTCGCTTGGATCAGAAGTTTTACTATTTATTTATTTATTTATTTTAATTTATTGCCCGGGCGTATACACGTATTTTTTATTTTCCTTAACGTAATCTATAGTTACCGTCAGAAGCAAATTACGCTCGCAATTCGTTCCGGTGCGGCGGCCGCAGACGCCACGTGGTGCCCCCCCACAACGGCGGGGGGACTTTAGAAAATGTCGGCCGGCGTAATCGGCGCTACAGTCGGCAAACTATCGCGACGCGTACCCGACTGAACCACCGGTACCACCCGGAAATGATCGTGATTTGATTTTGTTCTGTTTTCATTTTTTCTTTTTTTTTATATTCATTTTGTTCCTTGTCGATCGGCACGGGGGTAAGTGTAGCGCATCCGAAAAATGTCCGATCAATAATAGCGTTATATCCCAAATAACTATTAAACACACAAAACCGTTAATTTTCACGACTATTTGGTCGTTTTGCTTTCACTAGTTTTCAACCTAGCGCGAATTTACTACTAGGCGCATTATACGGAAACGCAATCCAATCAAATGCTTTCTACGAATTTCATTTTGCGCATTTCAATTTTCTTATATTTGGACAACTTCCAATGTCGATTGGCGTCATTATTATTAAATATTGCCGTTCCCTCTCCGATTGCGAATTAATTATGTACTCGTGTTTTGGTCCGCCTTGGATGTAGTGTTAATGTTTCAGGGGGAACACGATGCGAGCCTACAACAAGCTGGAGAAGTTCTGGGAGTTTGGAGAAGGACGCACGGTAAGTCATATACAAGGCGATTCGAGTTTAGAAATATTTCAGTGTGTGCGATGTTCTCGGATCTATATCTGAAACGGCAACTTTGGAATTTTGTCCTATGTGCCATTTTTTGCATTGCATTGAACTCGATCGATCGAAAAATAAGGCAAATTTTACAATACGGCTTGTGATGGGGATTGTTCAATTCCTTTTTTTAGTTTTTATGGCAACTAGATCAGTAGGCAAAGAAGAGGAATGAACTGAATTATTTTCGTTAAGATTCCTGTTAAATCGAAGCAGGCACTTTCCATTCCAGTTTTAAACTATGCGGGTCATTAGTGGACTGCCATTTTTTGATCAAATGTCCTCTCTATCAGTTGATGAAATTATTTAATGACAGTCCTAGTCGCTCACCGTTTATCGCATATCATAGTACTTTTAATGTTATTTTATGGAATAGGTCTCCCATTTCATTTCTCCATCTTTCTCGGTTGTTTCATAGTTCCTCTTCGATCTCTTTTTCCGTAATTTTTTCCCTATATTTTTGTTTCGAGAGTCTTTTGTATATGTATATGAATGTAATGGGTGTAATATACATATATTACATATATTACCATTTTAATTGTTTATTAATTGACAGCAGCATA
The DNA here is from genome assembly GCF_029955315.1 of Cylas formicarius. Classification (NCBI taxonomy): domain Eukaryota; kingdom Metazoa; phylum Arthropoda; class Insecta; order Coleoptera; family Brentidae; genus Cylas; species Cylas formicarius. The sequence goes on along the minus strand of NW_026844361.1, from coordinate 23,230,096 downwards.
AAATGATTAATGGGCATTCAAAAATAGTAGGAATATTTAACAACCGCGATTGATTTCACGAAACGCCGTTGAACAAAAGATTTACGCCGAAAATGCCATAAATTTTTCCGTAAACCGTAAACTTTTCCTCGCAAAATCCGCGCCATTGACTTCTTCTTTATCTTTTTCAAAAGTAACAGAGAACAGAACAATCCCAATTAAACCCGAATTTTCGCCAAATCTGATGTCTTAAAAGTGCGTAGCTTATACAGTTACGTGAGAACAAAAAATGACTATTTAAACCAATGCAACGCAGAGCTCACAACTGTGTAACAAAATATTTGAACTCCAATCAGAAAGGTATTTACCAAGGGCCGTTTTAAACGAGGAAACCGTCGTGGACTTTTTAATCTGGTCTAGAAGACAGTTATAAATTGTGTACGGTTCGATGCCTACGAATAATAAACTTGCCTTTATGTCCAGTATTTATTATTACTATTTATTCTACTAACTAATACTAACTAATGAATCCATACAGGATGCCAGAACAGTCGTCCGCTCCAAACTGATTTTGTGATTTTCAATTTTGCCATGAATTTTAAGGTACGCGCACGAATGAAATTTTTAAAAAAGAAACGTACCAAATTACTTATTTTCTTTGGAATTTGATACCTTTTTAGAATTTGATGCGTACGGTCCGCACATACTTGCTGCATTTTAGTGAAACTACATTTTTCTGGCGCACACTGTCCGATGTCGTTGCGTGTGCGCGTACCTTTACCGTCTTGCCCGGCAAAATAACCGTTTAGATCGTCGCCAGCGCGACGCGCGTCCGGCCGCCCTTATCTTCTTCGCAAACACGATAAACTCGAAATATCTTATTGTTGTTGCGGGTTTGTTGACTTTCGACGCGGCGTTGTCCTGTTCCAACGGGATCGCTGCCCGAGGCAGCTTCCTATCGCCACCCTAGATCGTTTAGATTCTTTTTTCTAAACGCGGCCCGAACTGCAGCGACCGGCGCGACCTCGGGCGATGCGGTCGGCCTTGATCTTGACTCACATCGCAGGCGGGCGGCGCGCCCGAAGAAATTCGACGGCATGGATCGTGAAGTGCGAATTTGCGATGGCGAAAAATTATCATTTACACCCACATGTATTAGATTATATAGTGACCCAACCACGGTAACAATTCTGGGCATACCTTATCGATTAGTAGAGATTAGGGAACATGTTCAACGGGATTAAATATACAGAAGTAAGGTGGAAGCCTTAAAACTGTATGCCCTAGATTTTTTTGGATAATTATCACAGACGTATTCCTTTTGTAGGTTCAACCTTTGTAGAACCTCAATTAATTGCTTTTTGGTACAATCCTCGTGAAAATAAATGTCGTTATTATACATGTAGTTTTGGATTGTTGCTTTTGTGTCACATGAGGACGGGGTTTTAGTCAACTGTCTACTGTGACAACTTGCATTGTCCATTACAATTACGCGATTAGGAGGAATGTTTGGCACTAGTTTGTTTTTAAACCAACTTTCAAATAAACCAGCAGTGGTGTCTTCATGGTAATCCAGAGAAGAATCTTTAATATTTTTCGCAGACAGAAAAGTCGATTTGGAAACCAACCAGCTTTAGAGCCAGCATGCAGAATAGTTATCCTTTTACCTCTTTTTGATGTCGCGGTTGTTTTACACTTATCAGTTGAGTCAACCCAACCCTCTTCCGGGGTATCATAAGTGTCGAACCAGGTTTCATGCAAGTAAATAATTGGCCTTTGTTGTTCCCTGTAAATCCTAATTTTTTATAGATATTCCGGTCGCCATTTCCGAATTCTAAAAGATTGCATTAAGACTTGCCTTTTGTCATTTTTTTAAATCTAAAACCCATGTGTTGAATACACTTCTATAAAGTTGTTCTGCCACATTTAACACCGGTTTCATCTTTGTCAAGCCTCCTAATTAAGATATCTAATGTAGGCGCGCTTAGTTCCTCGTATATCACTGTCATCTACACTTGAAAAAATGTCAGCATCGCTTCTTTCAATTATCCATACAGTTGATGTCGGAATTTTCGTCAATGTGACCGTTTCTTCTAAAGATGCTTGCTTGCTGCTGGCACCACGTTCAATGAGAGTCAAATAAACATTGCTTATAACTTCCTTAGTCTCAATAGAATAGTGCTTTCTACATTTCGGCGGGAGCATCTCCTAAGATACACTAGACTCGCACATATTTTGCATAATTCGCACACGATTCAACGCACGCTGTATTAAACACGAAATAAGAATGGTTACTGATAAACTACACTAAGTAGTATACCAAACTAAAGTATATTAAGCACAGGTAGGTATAAAATTATTATCTATTACGGACCACAAATTTACCTGAATTTAAATTCCGAAACTTTAGGCAATAAACTTGTTGCATTGTTTGTTAGTGACCACCCTTGGATAGTCCCATTCAAAAGCAATTAATCACTTTCTTATATCTATGAACAGACCATACTATGTGTGTTCTGCCATTAGTACCAACCTAAAGTCAGTTCCAGATTTTATGCCATGACATGATTCATGCGTGATCTGTATTTTCCGGTGATATTAAGTAATATTAAGTTTGTTTTATTATTTTTTAAAAATCTTTTGGAACGTAGATTCGTCAAGCTCCTTAAAATACTGATTTACAACTGATTCACTTCTTTGTTGCTCTTAAATCTTTTACCGGGAACACATTTTTTGAGGTTAGAAAACGGGTAATACTCGTTAAGTGCTAAGTCTGGAAAGTAGGCAGGTTGCGGCATCAATTCAAACTTTAATTCGTAGATTTTGGACATCGCAACAATTGAAAAATGCGCTGGTGCCTTATCGTGATGGAACAAAATTTTTTTCTTCTACGAATCAGGTCGTTTAATTTGCACCTCGTGCTTCAAACGTTGCAATAACTCTGCGAAGTATTAACCAGTGATAGTCTTACCCTTTGCAACCCAAAAAATCTTTTGGGTCAGGCCTATAAAACGCCCAATTTTCACACGTTCAGCCCACATCCACCAGGTCTCGGCTATCTCAGACACTTTCAATCTGTGGTCTTCCAACAATATTTGATGGACTTTCTTAGTCATTTCTGAAGTTGTGTTCTGAGCGAGGCTCATCGGAAATGCTAACGCGACCATTCAAGCTCTGCACGAATGATACTGTAAGGATAGACCTGGTGGCGCCACCTCTTGGTCAGACCGGAAACTTTTCACCCCACCCTCGTATAATTATTAGTAGGGTAAAAATTGATGCGTGTCTGGTGGCTATGATAAATAATTTCCTAGAGATGGGAATAATCTTCGGCACATGGCTCTAAATTTCACCTACTAACCTGCAGTTTACTCTATGTTGGTTGCTATTGGTTGATTTAAAATGATCGCGCATACCCATATTGAGTGGCTCGCAGCAACGTTTTTTCATGATTTATACGCAATGTACAGCAAAAAATAGTTTATTATAACCAAGTTAAGTTTTTATGACAAGAATATGGCCAGAAAAACAATGCTATATGTTGTTAAAATTAAGAATATTTACGTCCTACCTTGCATGCGAAATACACGTCTTTTGATTAAAATACGAGCGTTAGTAACGGGTTAGTAATGCTAGTAAAACATGATTTTGCAGGATTCCAGGATTTTTTTCATTAGTTATCTCGAGCACCTGTAGACGCAGTTTCTTCCATATGAATCCCATAATTGGATTCTAGTCGTGTCAGTGAAAAGAATATTTTTCCAATTATCCATATTCCACGGAATATCCGTTCTGGCAAATTGTAATGAAGAACTTTGTGGTTTTGGAGAGGACGTGAAACGTTGGTGCCTCAGCTTTAGACTGTTTTTGAACTCACATTAATTTGTCTCACATTTAGTAGTAGCGGCATAAAAATGGTAAAATCTCAGAACCCAGGGCCAGTCAATGAATCTGTATGACAAGTGTTTGGCTGCATTATTAAAACCTCAAATAAAAAAAATGATTTACAAAAGAAAATTTAACCTTAACTATATCGATTATTGTTAATTATTATCGTCGTCGTCGTCGATTTCGTTGGTGTAGATTGCAGGTAAAGGATTAGTACAGCGATCACCATTGCATTCTAAGCGAGCTGCGGTGCAGTTTAATCCACTTTTCCTGCACCCACAAGATGCTCCACATCCTGTTTTGCATGTGCAAAAAATAATTTTTAGTAAAGATTCTGGAGCTGGTCGCTGCGTCATTGATTGCGGTATCAATATTCCGCGTTCATTTTTCCAACCCCATAATACCAGCATTAAAAATTTCGTCGATGTCTTTGCATTCATTTTTTTAAAAACTGTCGCAGCATTTTGTTCGTTTTTCGAAATTTTTTGCAAACACGTTTTTGCCACGTTGAAAAAAAGCTGACGTATTTCATATTGTTGTTTTTTGAAACATATGATTGTATTAGATCCAAATTTACTGGAGAATACAATATTATCCTCATAACGGTTCATTAACCTCATTTTTATCGTTTTATCATCAGGAATAGAATCAATTGTCACAATACTTTTTAATTCTGCCAGTGAAAACTGGCAGTCATCATTTTCTTCATTCCTTCCATTGCTGCATCTCCTTGTATTATGACTGGATGAATTTTTTTATCCCTCTGGGTCTCTTTTACGGTAGTTTTCAAACGCATACAACAATCCGCGTGATACTTCCCGTGCTGAGCTACTAGATCTAACACACCTACAATTCTTTTATGGATATCGCGACAACATTCGCTTTTCTCTTCGCTTATCAAATTTAAAATAGTTTGCTTGAACTCAGTAGTAGTTATGTAGCTGATTTGCTGTCTTACCGATTTGGACTTTCTTCTTTCCTCTTTTCTTCTTTTTTCACATAAAAAGCACTTATTTTTCCAATCAGAATCGATAGTGGTGTTCTTTTTTTTTAAATAAGCATTAATACATCCTTTATTGATATATTTTCGTCTGCAAACTGAATGCACGTAGACAAATTCGCAAGTATTTAAATACTGAGAAAGTCCATCCCCTCATTCCACAGAAGCAGCTTTCAGGGGCCCGCGTCAACAACACCCAACAGCTGCTGTTGCCCGCTCTATTCCCCTCCCCGCCCTTCATCGTTATACCTGCAGTCCCTTGAGACCCAAGATGCAGTTTGTAATAGTTCTTCTTTTTTAAATCTAATTTTACACTAATATAACTGTGCGGTATCGAAGGACCAGTAAAAATTTTGAGAATTTCACGTTTTTTAATGGATTTATTGCGAAGAACAATAAATGAGTACAATCGTAGCTCGAAGCATCGCTGTTGTTGTTGCACTGGCGGGAGCTTAACGACCCGCTATCCTGTTCGTGTTCGTTCGGGAAAGTTCGGTCAACACAGTTGTCGGTCTGGGCGCTTAGCGCGTGATTTAAAATTTGAATTTAGTCACATTTGCACTAACAATAACTTAAGGAAAACTCCAAAAAATTAATAATTATTTATAATAATTATTAAAAAATTAAGATCGCACAAAATATTTTTCATTATTATTATATTTCTATATGCTATTAAAAACACATCGCCAAAATCGGTCATACTTTTTTAAAAATATTCGATATTGTGGTGGCCTGTCTTGATAAATATACATATATGTATACAGGGTTACGATTGACTGGTGGTGGCATACTGAGTTTTGTCAACAGAGCAAAGCACGATCACTATTAACGATCACTTAACTTATTACTCTGCAGTAACCGTTAATGTTAATTATTTTGAAGTATTAGTGATTACAAAACATATTCGTACACACATAGTTCAAAGAAGGATAAACGATTGAGATATTTCACAGTGTATAACCTCCAGCAAGCGATTTATCATCAAAAAACTCAAACAGTATGAAAAATTGAGAAATAATCTCTTATTATACTTATCTGTTATTAGTTAAGGGTGTTTTTTTTCGATGTATAGAACTTTAAGTTGGCATTACTGTTCAGGTTGGCGACCGATTTAATAACTGTGAAGTGATTTATTCTCAGTTTGGTCTGGCAATTCATCATGAATAGACTCACGCCTGAACAACGCTTGCAAATAGTGCAATTTTATTTCGAAAATAATGGTTCTGTGCGGAATACGTATCGCGCACTACGTCCATTTTATTGTCGACAAAATCGTCCATCAGAGCACCACGTTTACTCTTATTGATAACTCGCATCCCCAGAGACGCCGTACGGTGCGTACAGAAGAAGCTATTGCTGCTGTAGAGCGTAGCATTGAGGAAGACCCGAATGAGTCCATCCGCCATCGAGCACAGGAATTGGATCTGTGTCCATCCACTTTATGGAAGATTTTGCGGAAGGATCTTGGTTTACGTGCTTACAAAATCCAACTCGTGCAAGAATTGAAGCCAAACGATCATCAAGTAAGGCGTAGATTCGTCGAATGGGCCCAAAACGAGATTGCCGTTGTTCCCGATTTTCATAAGCGAATTTTGTTTAGCGATGAAGCGCACTTCTGGTTGAATGGCTACGTCAACAAACAAGACTGCCGTATTTGGAGCGAAGCTAATCCTCAAGTGTATGTCCAAACACCGTTACATCCAGAAAAACTGACTGTTTGGTGTGCTTTATGGGCTGGTGGAATCATTGGTCCGTACTTCTTCAAAAACGATGATGGCCAGAACGTTACAGTGAATGGTGATCTGTATAGAGCTATGATTACTAACTCTTGCATTCCTGAATTGAATAACCATGATGTCCAGGAGATGTGGTTTCAACAAGACGGCGCAACATGTCACACAGCTCGTGCCACAATCGATTTATTGAAAGACACGTTTGGTGACCTCCTAATTGCACGTTTTGGACCTGTGAATTGGCCTCCAAGATCTTGTGATTTAACACCGCTAGACTACTTTCTGCGGGGCTATGTAAAGTCATTGGTCTATGCGGCTAAGCCACAAACGCTTGACCATTTGAAAGACAATATTCGCCGTGTTATTAGCTATATACGGTCACAAATGTTGTAAAAAGTGGTCGAAAATTGGACGTCAGAAATCATATTTAAAATGTAATGCAACAAGATTATCTTTCGGATAAATAAAATTCATGTCAATCGAATAATCCATCGTTGTTTTATTACAACTTAAAGTTCTGCACATCGAAAAAAAACACCCCTTATAAAGGCGAATGACAAAGAAAGGAATACCCATTTCTACCCATCTTGACTTTAAAAAGTCGTGTGTTTTTGTGAACGCCCTTTTAAGATCAGCCATCGGAAAAGCGGAATTTTGTAATTCGAACGAAGTTTATCGAAAATTCAAGGACCTCGACCGGGATTTTGAGAAAAGGCTGTTTAAAACCGCAACGTCCATATTTTGTGTCAATATTGCGACGTTTTTTTCGCGGACCGCAAAATGGCGTTACAGTCGCGAATTGCGAGAACGCGGTGCGTGTTTTCTTAATTTATTTCTATTTGTTCGCGAGTTTTACCCGTTTTTAGCGCTTTTTTTTTTGTTTCCCGGGAAAACTCCGCGAGCGTTACGTTTACTTTTCGATCGGCGTGTAAATACGCAAAAAGATAAATCACGCTTTCGAAAATATCCATAGGCGCGCGTCTGTGTAATAAGATGCCAATAATGAAGCGTCGCTAATAACACGAATTAAATAGATAATTTTTTTTGCCATTGCCAAGGTAACGACGGGTTTTCGCGAATTGTTCGCGGTGATCGAGTAAGTCGACGCGAATATTCCCGGCCTCAGTTTTATTGTACAGTGTGTTCCATTTTTGATGGTTTTAGGGCGTAGCTCCCATGTTAATAAATTAGGATGTTGCGGATTTCCTGACCCAAGGCTGTTTTTTCATGAAATGAAAAGTGGTAGAAACAGAAAAGTGATAACTATCTTGGTTTTTTTAATATGGGCTTCGTGGTTTGGTTATGCGCAAACCTATCGAAAATACACATTTTTTTACAAAAAATACATAATTTGTTAGGTAGTGTTTTAGTTTATATTCAATTTGAAATAATTGTCACATCAGAAAGAATGGGATACAGAAATTAAAATAATATATATGGCTACCTATATAATATAATCCTATTTCTCCCAGTTTTCGCCTTTTTCATAAGTTAACGGATAACAAAGCTTCAAAAGGTATTTAAAAATTGAAAATACGATAGCTTTATTAAAGAGTGAGATACTACAAAACTTTTTTTTTCAAAAAAACTTACACAGGCTACTGTAATGTTTTTTTACAAAACTTCTGGATTCCTCCCGAGTCGAAATTGCTGACGTTTCGCCAATCATCCTGTTGGCTTCTTCAGAGCAGGAGCTTCAGCCAAGCTCTGAAGAAGTCAACCGGATGATTGGCGAAACGTCAGCAATTTCGACTAAGCAAAAACCGACGCAGGAGGAATCCAGAAGTTTTGTAAAAAGTACTACCAAACCATTAAAAATATATCAAACTCTACTTGGAAATACATATTTTCTTGGAAATGACTTAAAGAGCCCTTTAACATGACGCCCCCCGAACGTTAAATGTCAGCCGTCGAAAATTGTTAAACTAACCTAAGATTAAGGACTTACGATTCAAGCTTCGAATGCGTGTAAAATTATAGTTCATTACTTTATCTTAATCTACTAATAAATATTTATAGCAAATAGAAAAATTAGGTGAAAGTGGCCTATTTGGCACATATAACAACAGCGGCAACAAAGATCTACTGCCTCAAATCTGCAACAAGAACTTCTACAAGCATTCAACGTGTGAAAACTACTAATCCGAATCATGGCTTCGACTGATTGTTGACAGAACTCAGACAATCCCAATGAATCTTCGATACATCCACGATCTAGAAACCTAACTTGGCGCCAAAATAACCAACAAGGGACCCCAAAAATCAAGTTAAGGATTAGGATGGCAAAAGAAGCTTTAGGCAGACTGATCAAGATGTGGAAAAATATCGGGAAAATGATCAAGATGATATTTCTGAAAGCATTCTGCATAGCACCCTATGGCAGAAGCGTTTGGAGTGATCTGCTATGGCGGCATGTTGAGGATTCCTTGGACGGCCCGCAGGACAAATATTTCCAGGAACTTAATATTCGAGATCATAAAGGGCTATTTAGTGAAGCTTACTTAAATATTTCGGACACCTGATACGGAAGGAGTATCTCAAAAGAAGCAAGTATTTAAATATGAACAGTCTTCGAGATATATAAGTTCGTGTGATACTAATAACAATGGTGGTGGTAGAGAACCAATGGAAGATAAGAAAATAAACAAATACAGTTTAGTAACATATTTTTCGCAGTTCAGAAAGTAAATATTATACAACGATAAGCAGAATGCCTTCCGTTTTTTTTTCCCTAAAACTGACGCATTAAAGTTGTTTCATTATTCAACTCCTGAGCACCATTTTAGGTTGCATGCAAATGATATGATAATTTGTTATTAAAAATACATACCTAGGGGGCGGCGGAGTGATAAGCGAACTGGACGGGGTCATGCAACTAAAGTACCCAAAAAATAAACATTTTGTATGTATGAAAATTGATAAACAAACCTATTTATTGAAAAAGAAGATGACAACAGGATACGATACGTCATGATCGTTCTGTCGCCAAATTTCTGGTTTTCTCCAAGGCGTTTCGATAATAACATTATCAAATTCCTTGGAAAATTTGTGCGTTTAATTGAAGTAAAATTGGTGCCTTGTTAGTTTTGATTAGTCTTCTTTACGTCTTTTTTCTTCTTAAAATTTTCTTCAAGATTGAACCTATCTAAACGTTCTATAATTTTTTTTTTTGAAAAATTGATTGCAATAGTTGTCACTGACTGATTATTACGTAATAACATTTTTCTATAGTGCTTCTACCAAACTTTGCAAATCTTCTAGTTGTGCAATCTGCCACTCTATAATTGCTCTATTCTAAGCAAGTCTTTGATGTTGCGTGGTGTGGTTTTTCTTCCAAGAACCTCTTTAATTTAGAGTATTCCGCTGCAAGCCATAGGATCTATTGGAACTCGTTCCATAGTTTATAGAGCCTTATCTTTGTTCGCCTCTTTGATTACTCTTCAAAGTTTCGGTTGGTGTAACTGATTGCCTCTAGTTTCGTTACGCCCACCAGAATCTGCATCCAGTATTTGCTCCTATTATTCATACACAGATTTCTGGATTTCGTTACCTTTGTGCCCATACTCTCGTGCCTATAACACTGGTCGGCAAAAAAATTTTTTTTTCTCTCCTTCTTGTTTTCATGCATGAATTCATCTTATTTTATGCTCTAAACACGGAATCTGACATACAAATAAGTACCACACGTAGGTTTTTAATTTAATATTTATTTCATCAAAAAAACAATATTATTAAAGTATAAATTATTATAAGGAAATAAAAAAATTATAATAAAAAAACTAAATTATATTAACAAAACTCGATTGAAATTGTAGACCTGAAATATTTTTATTTTCAGCCTGCTCATTAACTGGTGGAACTGGAGGTGGAGTGTCTTTATCACGAGGAATCGGCCTCTTTGCAGATAGGACGTTCGGATAAACAATCTTATCTCTATTTTTTTTAGTGTAGATGTCATGCAGAAATAACAATCATCCTCATGATTTTGAGGCTCACTCCAAATCATTGGCATTGAAAACGGCATGGATTTGTGACTTTCTTCAAGCCAACCTCTCAACGTTCTTGAACAGCTTTTATCTCGCTCATCGATAGAAAATCCAAAATATAGCTTATAAGCTGTTTTAACCAGATCGGTCATGACATGTCGCTGTGTTTTTAGTATGTATTCCCCACAAATGTAGCAAAAACAGTCTGAGGAAATTTTACAAGTCCGTGGCATTATGTAACCTAAAATCACATAAAATTAATTTTAAATTCCAAATTTCCATCCTGAGTTCCCACACATAGATATTTTGTCTTTGCTATGTTGACTATCAAGCCCCATTCTTTATACTCCTCTATAATATTAATGTTTGGCTATTTTTTCAGTCTTCTCTGGTCGAGATTTGATTCGTGTAATGTTTAACAAAACAGTGCTGTCCATAATGAGCCTTAGGATTTGGTTTGCACTTATTTCCCTTGTCACGATTGCGGTAATCTACGTCCAATAAATCTTGCTTTTAGGTTGCCTGTTTGACGATAGCAATCGGACGTAACTTTGTGGGTGCAGTATCATTCAAATGACCCTTTGTCCTTTCCCGCTTTCGTTATGACACCCCGTAGAATGTGTTGCACGCGGATGCGTCGTACCATATCGCTCACGCTCAAAAAAAATCATATCTACGGGGTTATTTTGATTTCGATTTCGATTACGAGTGTTTACACTACACACGCAATAACATTAATGGAAATATTTTAGGTAAGATACTACGTTTATTCCAATAATATACGGAATATCTAAAAATAAATTTTTGTCGCCATAACTGAAGAGGATGAAGCAACTTTTGTTTTCTCTTGACTTCATCATACTAAACTGTCGAAAAAAACAAAATCTTGAAAATTGTTGTTTTTTTTTTAATTTTTTATACGAAAATAACCCGGAAGAAATGTCGATAGCCATTTTTATTTGCTTAAAAACACCACTGGCGTAAAACACAATAATTTTGGTGATGACTTTTCTGGATACAACTGGACTTGTTTTTTTCCTAACCTAACCTAATGGAAAAATGGAGTTGGACAGACTAATCCCAAAATACTCATTTCGAAATAATTGAAAACTTAAAAACCCGTTTTTTAGCTATTAATTAGGTACTTTGAACAACCAAAAGCAAATAGAGTTTCTTTTTTACATACTTTTTATACATAGGTACTATATATTAAGACCATTAGCTCAAAATATGAAAATTTGGGGCTTGATCCGTTATTGAATTGAACACCTCATGCTTCAGTTCAGTATCAGTAGCACCTATAAACCTATACCTATATATACCTATATTTTTGCCTCCAAACATCGACCACAATTAAAACTAAAATCCTATTTCGGAACGCGTTCATAAAATCTGAATTTTCTTTGCACTGCTGCATCGAGCATCGAAATGTTGGATAAATATTTTTTTGGAGAATGAAGAAACCAACGTCAAGCCTCCCTTAAAAACTGATTTAGAAAACAAAAATGTATATTGTCGCTTTTATAGAAATTTAACCCTAGTTTTCAAACAGATAAAATCCAAATTTTTCACAGAAACTTCCACAGCCTACTGTAATAATTTTTATTAAACTTTTAGATTCCTCCTGCGTCGGTTTTTGTTGCTGAAACGCTGACCATCATTTCAGATATATTAAAATCCGTTAATCTGGAACCAAACCTTCTCACATTAATTGAAAAATGCTTGCCTGACACATATTTTTCTTATAACGGTTAAATTTTTGAGCAAACGTCGGGAACAGCTATGGGTTCTTCACTATCACCAGTCATCGCGAATATATTTATGGAAGAAAGCCCTCGACAACTTCCATCTAAAACCAAGAATCCCTAGTAGATTTTCTTAGACATTTAACCTCTATACACCCTGGCATATGTTTTAGCATTGAATTAGAAACTAATAAAAACCTCCCGTTCTTAGATATTCATATGAATAAAAAATTAGACCTAACATTAACAGAAAACCTTCGCACACAGACCGATACTTTAATGCATTGTCTCATCACCATCCGGCCCAAAAATCATCGGTTATCAACTCTCTTGTTTACAGAGTCGTAAAACTATCTCAGCCTGAGTCACTGAACACCTGACCTCTGCTCTTCTCTTTAATAATATTAAGCGTTCCATCACAAAATACACTTCACCACAACCTTCCAATAGCAATGAAGCCGAAAGCAATCCCACACTTTCCACTGTTGTCCTTGCTTACATTCAAAACCTCACTGAACAACACACATCAAAAGTTCTAAAGAAATGTAACGTCAAAATCAGATTTACCGATCCTCTCAACATCTTTGATCAGTCAATGATAAAATTCCATTTGAGGTGCCAGGAGTTTACAGCATAAGACAAATAAAATCATCGTTGCCGAACACAGTCACGAAGCCGGACATAAAATTTTATTTTTTATTATTATTCTTCTACCGACAAAAAAGCCGAGAGTCTATAGAAATCTACAAGCAACCTAACAATATTGACCGCGACTCAGGTCTTTAGCTGTCAGCAATATGGGAGTCAGTCATCCGAGGCTATGTTTATGCTCCGCCCACCTCAAACAATATAAAAGTTTCAGTCAAGCTCTGAAGAAGCCAACAGGATGATTGTCGAAACGTTAGCCAGTTCCCCTCGACAAAAACCGACGCAGGAGGAATCCAGCAGTTTTATAAAAAGCAAACAAAGTCTTGTTAAAAATATTACCACACCCCCGCAAGCCTAAACTTTGTTTGAACACCATTTTATACTACATTAGCCGGAGATGATGAGATGAAGTGGTTTTAAAAAACGATCGAGGGCAACACATTTTCCAGATTTGTTTTGGTGAATTTCAGCCACAGCTGCTCTTACTGACAGATTTTATTCGATTAAAAACAAAAAATTAATTAAAAAAAAATATACCATATTATTTTTACTATAAATAAATAAATAATTCTTAAAATTCTATATTTTATATGGAAAAAGTTGGCAACCCTGATCGTGCCGCCCTGTACACTTTGAAACAGCGGAATCCGTGCGCGATTATACCTCGAATTTGCGTCGATCGAAATTGAACGTGTGCAGTTTCCGGCAGACCGGTCATTATTTATATTTTTTTTTCCTATCAAATTATAATTCCGGGTAATTTTACCGAGAACGTTTCGGGATCGCTAGCGAACGAGTCGTTTTCGAAAAATGAGTCGGTGAAAAAAAAATAACGCGCCTCTAGTCTCGAGAGGGATTCGCACCATATTTTCTCGAGTACTATAGATAAGGTATCCGTTTATAAGTCGTAACGGAGCGCGTCGCAACGCTAGGGTCGCGGTCGCTTCCGTGTTGAAAAACGTTCGTCGTCTCTGCATTTCTATCGAAAATGCTGCCCGATCTCAACAGGTACACGGTAAGTTGAATTTCTTCCGTTCCGACCGTTCGGAATACTAAGGAAAAAGTGAGACGACGTCAATCGACGAACCTATTCATTACACATGGCGTAAAGTGTACGATATCTCACCGGGTGATTTCTCAGGTATTTTTAAGGTAAAATGCATTGTTTTTTGCAAAATTTAATAAAAAACGCCGATATCCGGATCCGTTTTTTTTTTGTTTTAATTAAGCTGTTACTTGTAGTGGACTCCACCCACATGCCTTTTTTCATCTTTTTCATCTTCAACGGCTTTGTGTACGACCTCGTACGTCTTATATTTTGGTTACAAAAAATAATTCCCCAATCATTTTTACGTGGAAAAGACTTATTAAAAGTCCCTGAAAAATGCTTCACAATCACCCTGTGAATTATCGATTACTCGAGATTTTTTATAAATATTTATTATATTTATATTTATTTTTATAATATTTATTTATTTATTTTTAAATATTTATTATTTGCCTGAAGTTTGGTACAGTTATCAAGTTCAGTGTCATCCCCGAGGGCTGGCTCAATGTTATTCCAAAGAGAAATGTACGCCGCTGACTTCTTGCAAATATTGATTTTTTCAAAATTAACTTGACTTGACTTGACTTTTATTTGGATCTTGCGTCATATTTTATTGAGAATCCGTAAGAAAAATTGAAAAAAAAAATATAAAACTTTGCTACTTTGAATCTTGGTAAATTGGTTTTACTTTTTTTTCTACAAAAATTATTTGCTGAATCCGAAAAAAAAATACATTTAGTGAAAGTGACTGACCCTGCAATAATTTTGATGAATCTAACACTAGCCAGAATAGAATTACCAAATGTTACCAAAGATATTTTTGGATGTATATATGATACGATCTATGTAAAACTCGAAAACATTTTTTTTATTCTGCGCATGCGCATTAGTGCAGTTGTCAGGTTAAGTTAAGTCTTTCATTTTCTTGGTAATCGGTTTGAATGTCACCACGAAATTAAAAGTAAAAATGACAACAACTGCTTTTATTCGAGTGCCTCATAGTAACATTTTAATAACCCAACTTTTGAAGGTGAAATATTTAGATTGTAGATTCTCACGAGCCTGCACCGTCTGCATTTTTGGCTTTCCTTGGATTGGATACACCAACTTTTAGTCCACGATCTACTCTGAGACGTAACGTCACTTTTTGATTAACATGTATTTTGTCTTTTCTTCAAATAACTTATTTCTCGCATAAAACGTTTCAATTTTTCGTCATTGACCTGCGACTTATGCCTGCAATTGATATCCTTGATAACACTTTCATTAAATTCTAGGCATCTCTCAGTCTCTTAAAAGTAAAACAATTCCACCAAACTGAAAGTCACTCGGAAAATCATAATGGAAAAGTTTGACAGAGGCATGCAACAAGGCTAAAAACTGAATGCAATATAATAACCCTTCTATCAAAATGGTCGACGTTCTTTTTGTGTAGATTCGTTCCCCCAACATATTCGAGACAATCCTCAAAAAAATCAGAGCTAGTTATTTATTTTAAAGTGACGAACGAAATTCTCTCTCCCTCTCGCACATTTTTTTCACCAAATTTGAGGTTAGATTTGATTACAACGTAATTGCACGTAAATTTAGGTAACAAGTAGAGATGACTTCAGTAGCCTAGCAAACGAAAGCCTTTTCTAGCCTAAATGTCACTTAGAGTTAGGTGACCGCTAAATATATTAGTGGAAATTGCCATTGATCGAATAATGTACAGTGTATAAACGAACGCGATCTTAACTCGATACCTCGGGCGGAAAAAAATAAATAATAACGGTAACACGATGTTTAAAAAAAACATTAATTATCCGGTCAAATTTCAACGTCTCAGTTTCCCGTTTTCCGTTTCGCAGGCGCTGGCGGCGTTCTGCGCCCATTCCTTCGCAATATCAATCGGAGTGTGCCAGGGTTACAGCGCCATCTGGATCCCGCAGCTCGAATCGTCCGGAGAGTTCGACACCACGACGGACCAGAACAGCTGGTTAGGTAAGCGCGAGCAAATTGAAAATGACGGCGCCGCTACGCCAAACTAATGGATTTTTCCGCCGCCTCTCGAGTCTTGATCGAGGAAATTAACGTATATTACGAAAATTGGTTTGTGGTCAATTATTTATGCGACGTTAGCCAATTTGTGAAAAGAAGAGGAACCAAGTGAAAGGCCCGACATTTATCTTGTTGATTAGAAATTATCGCTTGTTAGTGCTCCTAGCTTTCAACACGAAATACGCTATAGTTTTGTTTGATGTTCGGTTTGTCGAAGACTGCCGTACACAATAAAATAACCCTAATTACCATAATGATGAATGATTATCGTGGAATCGCTTTGGTGATCTGTATAGTTGACTCATTTGCAGCGATTTTATTATAACCAAATCCAGTAAGACTAGTTGGTTTGTAAAAATCATTTTTATACTCGTCATCTCAACAGAACGAAGCTATTTTGCCATCCTAGAAACAATTTAATACCAATAATCCGTTATCTGTTAACTGTGGTTCGATTACGAAGGTTCATTTTAAATTGATAATCTCCGTTATTCTTTATGATAATAAGAAAAAATTATATCAAAAATGTTGCTTACGTATGGTTACGGCTTGTCGCCAAGTTTCTTCTAATTAGAATAAACTGTCTCTATACATTCTCCTTTTATTTCCAGAATAATCTTTTTTCTTTTTAATAAATGTATTGCATTATATTCATAGTGGAGTTGCAAAATGAAAAAAACCTTGTGGTGACGTGTACGCATTACATGCTTTGAACACTGAAAAGGACAGCTGCATTATCAGCTCTTACCAAAAATAACATAATTTGGAGAGTCAAGAAAGTAAGGAAAAAAAACGGATTCCTAGAAACCCTTTTTAAAAACGAGGATCAATCATTCAATTGTTTCATTTTTTTAATAAATTTATCGTCTCTTGTCTATTACGCATCAAGGCACACAGTTATTTACGGAATCATAATTGATCATAAAGATCAGTAAACGACATTGTGACAGGTTGCGTTAACCGCGTACTTAAAATTGGGGTCTGCCAAATGAGGACAAACCAGCGATATCATAAAACTATTGCTACGAAAGCGATAGAAACGATGTCAAGATATCTGAACAAGTGTTCGGATGGACGATAACCTGATCAGATTATCGGATCGAAATCTCGCTAAATTGCGATTCTGTGGATTCGAAATCTAAATCGAAAACTAGAAACACCCCATGCCTATACAAAACCACCTTCGAGTGGGCCGGATGACGTCACTTTTCAGACGCCATCTTTCGAGAATTTCGTCCGCCCCAGTTTCATATGTCGACTTGAATATCGGTCGAGTGAATAAAACATGAAGGCTCGAGATGAAGGACACGCGGTATTTTTTACCGAAAAAAATGTATATACAGCGGCGCGAGACCTCGGTAAAGGATACGTTTCCCCCGCGGTACCACTTCCTCGAACCCTCGACACTCATTGTCGCGTTAATTATTATTCTCGTGGATTTTTCTCGAAAAACATGTCCGCGTTTAAAAGTTCACTCTTCCGGTTTCGTTGTTTGCGTCGCAATTTTTTTCCACCGCCGTTATACGGTGCGGCTATTATATATTCTTGCGCGGCACCTCTCACCGTGATCGTTTCCGATCATAGACAACTATATTATATTGGTTGGTTTCCGATCTACAAACTGACGGGATATACCACCAACCATACACCCCTTTCTCAAAGGCTGAAAACGTAAGCTTTCTTGAGGCATCGCAATAGGTGCGGTTGTTATTGTTTTTCGTTTTCGTGTTTTTTTGCCGCTGCATATCACTAGAAAAAGTTGAGTAAACAATTCGTAAGTGCTATTGTTCGCCGCTTTTATTTAATCGAAAGTTACGTTTTTCCGATCAAATCGTAATAAATAGTGGTTATTTACCTTC
Organism: Cylas formicarius; assembly: GCF_029955315.1. Lineage (NCBI taxonomy): Eukaryota > Metazoa > Arthropoda > Insecta > Coleoptera > Brentidae > Cylas > Cylas formicarius. Next base: position 23,212,170 of record NW_026844361.1, on the reverse strand, counting down.
TTGAAAACATCACAGATATACGTGTAATACGCAGTCACTGCGTGCCAATTTAAAACTTATTTGTTTTTCTTATTTACCGCAAGATACGCGTTAAAACTCGCGGGGTTATGCATTAGAAAAAAAAACAAACGCTTTTTCAAATTTTCATACAAAAGAATAGATTTATAGAAGATTAATTTAATTCTAATTGGAAATGTAATTTTAACATAACTTAATTTGGTCTATTCCGAATTTACATCAGTGATTTAACAACCATACAAATAACAATCAACGACGTCGCAGAAGGCGTTGTCTTGACTAAAGCGCATCATTTGGCATGGTTCAAAAGTAAAGAACTACCAAATTTAGAAGACCTTAAGTGAATGACTTTAGTCCATTGTTGTTAAGTTGTAATCTGTCTCTCAAATACTTATTTTTAATTACGCTTTTTTTGGTTACTGCTTTATATAGCCATGCGGGCAGCTGGCAACCAACCACACCCTCCGGCAATTGAAACTATCCGTGATAATCAAATACTTCTTTATATGCACACGATTAAAAGAGAGAACAGCAGTCAAACATTTAATGCCTTTTACAATTTTTTCTGAGATTATTGAGGTTCGTTTTTGGTGGCCAAGTGGATTCTTATTGCTTATTGCTTTTCGCATTTTGCTTGTTTTATTGAACATGCAAGGCAATGTATATTGTTTGTTTTCAAGAATCTAGAGGTATCCTGATTAACAGTCGCAACCAGAGTTTTATTGGTTAACATAGAAAATGTTTTGTAATTAAAAGAAAGTCAACACTGCCTTCTTCTCAATTATGTGTGCATTGTCACATTATTTGTTTGTTTCGGCGTTTGACGATTACTGTCAATATTCCATTCGGTTCAAATTGAGCGTGACGTCATTAATGTGACGTCGGCAGTTTGAATAACATTGATCCACACGTCAGAGAAATATTCATTGATTTCATACGACAATGTCATGGTGTGCTTTTTGTTAACCTGTATTATCTAGACTATAAATTATAACAATATAATACGGTACTTTTACTCCACGTTGCAGTTGAAACATTTGCACCTTTTTGGTATTTGAGCTTCGTAGTAGTAATCTAATTTAAAATGACGCTCGGTGATCGCAATATCGCGGCGATTGAACGTATTATGGTGGTTGGCGGGGGGGGGGGGGGGCAGATTTTTTGATGCCACGTTTTGAGTGTATTGACATCATTGTTTCGTTCCATACACAATTTCGCCATTAAAAACGTTGATAAAAGTTTGGCACTCGAAAAGTTGAAGCTTGAAAATTATGTAGGCAAATAACTTAACGTTCGAGGAAATGAATAGGCAAAAAATAATTCCAATCCACCCATTGCAAAGACAGTTACTAGCAAGGTCGTGCAGTTCCAACGCTCGACTCAAAAATTTAAAAAAATCGTCCGCCATTGTTCTAGATTGTTAAGCGACAAATCGTCGATAACAATGGCCCCTAATAACTGGGTTAAGTTTTTTTTTCGCCGTCGATCGGCATTTTCGCTTCACCTTGCAGGGCGTTTCCAATTATCCATTATTATCGTTGAGTTTTAAAACAAAATTTCTACATCGCCATCTATTAAAACAAACCTATACACTACCATGTTGTCATGTTGACAACTTATCGCTCCTGTTTCGTACATCACTGGTCTTTGGACGCGAATTGCAGAGATGTCACCACGCGCGTGTCACAATATTGCAAAAACCGTCAAGTGCTTTTTTTGGCCCGATGAATCATCAACTTCCTTCGGTTGAAATCTGACCCTTCGGAAGGCAAAGATATATTTTTTTGTTACATCTGATACGTAGCCTGCTCAAAAATTTTACGAGATAGAGTTTTTATTGACATAATTGCTAAAGATGTTGATCTCCAGAGTCCCAACGTTTTTACAATATTTTATAACTATAACTTTTATATTTTGCGCTACTTTACACAGTTTTCTATAACAAATATGTGTAATATGTACATTGTGTTTTGAAAATAAAGATGAGTAAAACCGAGTCTAACTAACCAATGCATTTAATTCGCAGCCAGTTTGGGAGCGGTCACGAACCCAGTCGGCAGCGTACTCTCCGGCGTCCTGGCCGAGTACCTTGGCAGAAAAAGGTCCATCCAGATCAGCACCGTACCTTTCATAGTCGGCTGGCTCCTGATCGGACTTGGCCCTAATATCACGTGGCTTTACGTCGGTAGGGCCATCACGGGGGTGGCGGCCGGAATGTCCACTGCGTGTTACACATACGTAGGCGAGATCGCCACGCCCAGCAACCGGGGCTTGCTCAACGCTCTGGGTCCTATGTGCGCTAGCTTCGGCATCCTCCTCACCTACATCCTAGGCTACCTGATCCACTGGTCCACCGTAGCCCTCATCAGCGTCTCTTTCGCAGTCGTCACCCTTATCACCATGCAATTGGTACCCGAGAGTCCGCCCCATTTGCTCAAAACTCAAGGGCCCGGTACGGGTGACGATTCGGAAACCTACAGGGCATTTTACTTTTTCCGAAGGAGCGTCGCCGACACCGAGCACGAGATCAAAGTCGCCATGGCCAGTGAGTCCAACTTGATTCAAATCGATCGAATTATACGCATCGATATTCGTTTCAGACATGACCCACAGCGACGACGAGCCTCACAAATCACTAGTGGAGGTCTACTTCAGTCCCGAAACGGTCAAACCCTTCATCTACCTCGTGGTGCTGTTCCTCCTGCAAGAGTTGAGCGGCATCTACACGATCCTCTACTACGCGGTGTCGTTCTTCGGCGAGACTGACCTCGAGATCGACGACTACGTTTCGAGCATCATCGTCGGCACCATCAGGTTCATCATGTCGATCGCGTGCGTCTTCTTAGTCAACCGCTTCGGTCGCAAAGTACTTTGCACCTTCTCGAGCCTGGGCATGGCCCTTTCCGTACTCGTCGTAGGCCTCTACCAAAAGTACTACGAGATCAACCCCGATTCGGATCGCATCCTCAGCCTGTTGCCACTTTTCTGCATAATGTTCAATGTGTTCTTCTCGATGATCGGTATGCTGCCGGTACCTTGGATCTTGTGCGGTGAGATGTTCCCTCTGCGAGTCAGACCCGTAATGGCGGGCCTGGTTATCTGCATGGCGCAGGGTTTTATATTCGTCTGCGTCAAAGTATACAACGACATGGTGCGTTACCTGGAATTCAGCGGCACCTTGTTCACGTTCTTTGTCGCTTCGGTCGCGTCGATGCTGTTCTGCATGTACGCGCTACCGGAAACGAAGAACAAGAGCCTGCACGAGATCGAAGCGTACTTTAGAGGAGACAAGGCGGCGAAAGAGAAGAGGCCGGAAAAGTCGGGGATCCATAACGCCGCGTTCACGCAGAGTTCGGAAAACATAACGGTTGTCACGCGGTAGTCAAAGCGATCGAATCGGAACGATGCCGCAGACGAACGTCCCTGCGACTGGGACGTGAACGAAAAACGAAAGTGCCCGTCGGGCAGTCGGACGTCTAGTTAGTTTTTCGTCGAATAAGTGAACGGCCGGTCCGTGTGTGCTGTTTTGTAAGGAAAAGAGAGGCGCCGGAAGTCCCTTTTCCGTTTTTTACGACTTCGGTATGGTCGACGTGGCGGATACTTTTTTTAGGTTAACCGTTGTTACCGCGTACGCCCCCCCGCCCCTAAACGTGATAATAAAATCTTGTTTTTCAGAGTTTTTCTTTAGTTATTTACCCTATTGTAATAATGGTGTCACATGACAGTACAAAACTTACAGCTTACTGTAACAACAAGCTCTATAACTCGTCTGGCGTTCCTACATGGAAAAACACCAAAAAGAAGTGTAGATTCCCTAGTACATATCGGAACCTTATTTACCAGCGCCATTGTGCGCTACAAATCTAACTAAATGAAACAAATAAAGATGCACTTAAGCTACATTGTAACAGGTTTTCCATCCATTCAATAACAAACACAAATACCTAGAAGAAATAAATACAAAAAGTCTTTAAAAAAATAAAAATCTTTTATTAATCTGACTACCTCGTTTTTAATTTGGCTTTGTTTTGCAATTTTGGGCAGTTTTTGCATACAGCGTATATTTTAAATTAAAAAAAAGGTTTTCCAGTTTCGTGTGCAAATTATGAATCGATTCTAATGAATACATGCTCAATGTTCCAATGTCTTCGCTTTCATACACAGGTCAAGACTCAATTCGTTCAATTTTGACACGTCTGAGTTAAGCTGCAGGCACAGTATAGATGGAACACCGATTGTCCGTCGATTTTTTTTATTAGGTTTCTGTCCGACTGAACTCTCGCATTGTTCTCACTCTAAGGCCTGGGCCGGACTCAAAGAAATTCGATTAGAAAGACGCGAGTTTAGACAGGATCGTATTGTACTATATAGCTATATTACAGATAACATTAAGATTCTAACCTACAAAATCCACTGTAATTTCTAATTTTATTTGTTTAAATATTTTTATTTATATATAATAACATAAATATAACCTAATAATTTTTACCTGAAATATATAGTATAAATATTGTGGGTTATGAAATAAAAAAAGAAATTTTGCTTTTATTTTTTTAATTTTATCTTGTTCATTCTAAAAAAAGAAATGCATGGACAATACATATTTTAGTGATACCGAAGAAGTCATTTCTATGATCGTTACATATTTGAGTCAAAGGTTTGGTCTCGCAAATGGACGGTGGAATTTCACGAGAGGTGCAAAAAGTCTGTTTTTCCTACTTAACTGCAGTTATTTCATTAAAAAAAATTTAAAATTATAAAAGCAACGAAATTTATCATTAAAAAATTAACTTATTTATATTTATTATGACCATTAATTAATAATTATTCACTGTTTTTTGTTATTTTGTTTTAATAAGGTTGCGCTACAGAAAAACAAGTTAAGAAGCGTAAAAAAAATACTGAAAGCACATTTTTAAATATAAATGTTGGAGTGAGAAGTTAGACTCGCGTTCCGGGACTAACCTAGCTTTTTTTGCGTCAAACGTTCTCCAATCTTTGACAAAAAAACCCGGAAAATAGGCGAAAAGAATTGAACCCAAAGTATTCAAATTTGGTCGGCAAGTAAAACTCGCGAAACTAATAATTTGTTGGTCAAATAAACTATCCTCGATCGTTGAAGGAGGAAACCGGGAGGAAATTTGCGAAAATCGTCGCCGCAGCCACCCCGACGACGCCGGCAGCGCCGCGCGATCGATATAGTTCACGAACGAGGTCCGACTGGCGACGGCCGTCCCGACGTCGAATCTATAGGTGGCGGCGACGCGCACCGCTCCTCATTTGTCCGCCGCCCGAATCCGTAACCGCTTCGTTAGGTCGATACAGACGTCCGTATCGTCAGAGAACGCGTCGCGACGCCCGTGATTTCCCGTCGTACGCAACACGACACCCTGTAATCGCACGTCCGGTAAGTTTCGATATCATTTGCGCCATTTCCGTTCATGAAGCACGTAATCCTCTAGACGCATCTCCAGCCTCCCGACAGACCTATTAATCCATCACATCGAGTTGGCCGCGGACGGCCCACAGATCGTTTTATAATAGTTATCACAGCAGCATTTTTTAAAGAGCCTCTTCTCGTTTTTATGCCACATGTAGTTGACTTCTTTAATAAATATAATTTCACGATATAGTAATAAGTGAGACTACAAATTCGTTATGAAAAAGTGAAATGGACCCCTTCTACAGAAAGGAAAACCGTTTTTCTTTAATAACCCTTAAGCCATTTAAAATTGACTAATTTTACTGTATACATGGTTGCCTATTTGTATTATTTTTATAGACCCTTGAGAATTCGTCCTTGCCCAGTATCATCTATGGGATCGCTGAAGGTCGCGACTTATTGACATGATGTATGTGTGTTGTCCAATCACACGAAAGCACTACATTTTTTCTACACTTCACCCAAATAAGTTAATCTTCATTTTTGTGTATCGATTCCGGCCAATCAACTTTGATCGTTGGTCACTTTCAGCTAAACAGATTTAATTTTTCCCCAAGCCTTTCGGAAGGTATCTTTGCCTAACACCCAATAGCTACTTTTCTGCGTCAATAAGAAACATCCACTTAATCAAATAAGCTTATCTGCAGCAACATAAAATAAGCATGAATATAATGCAAGTTATAGGCAACCAAAACCACACATATAAAGAACAAAATTTAACAAAACTAACTGAAATTAAAGCAGAAAAAAACATCGTTATAAGCGTTATTAATCACTGCAATCACAATAATTAGTATCGGAAGTAATGTCCAAATAAGTATGTTCCTATAGCTTCTAGTGCCGATTGCCGTCTATCGCACTCGTTAATATACCCTCTCGTCGTCATCGCCCTAAAAATAAAAACGCTCCTGCGGCAGGTCAGTGTCACGCTGTAGATGACTCATGTGAATCTATCGTTACGCGTGACTCATATCGTCGTAGTCAAATCAGAATGGCGTATGTAATTTTTCTGGGCTTTTCGGAAATGGAAAAATCTTAGTTCTTAGTCCTTCTGTGTCATTTATAGCAACAAAGCTTTTAGTTATGATTGCTAACACCACCCTCTATCGGGGTTTCGTCAAAGCTGCTGTTTCGATAAGACCCGCTACATAGTTACGGATCCAGGGATGCAAGCTACCGAACTTTTTGATCTGGGCGGAATGTATAAGCCACACTTCCCACTACTAATGTTAATTCTTTTACTTCTAATGGCCAACTGCTAAAGATCATTGGCCCGCATACAAATATTGAAAAACGACTATCCAAAATTCCTGAAGGAAGCTTTTTTCAAAAGGAAAGGGTCCGGAATAATCCATCATTCTCTAAGTGTATTAAGTAAACTTTTAAATAATTAGTCATAAAATGATGACGGTTCCAACAATTATCTGACTCGGGATTTCCGATCCCATCTGGCCTGGATACCAGCGTGAATATGAGAGATCCGGAAACCGACCAATACACCATACAACTCCTTAGTCATTCAAGCAAGCATTGATTCGCAAAACTATAGGTACTAAGCCTTTAACGATTCAATTAAAAAATATACTAAACAAAAATGTTTTAAACAACACAATTTTTCAATCGATTTATAACTTTTTCGAAACAAACGTCCGCCATGTGCAATGGTGCCCTCGAACAATTCAATTCAATGATGCGTTTCACAGATAGCTGTTGGGCACGATTACCAGGATCATTTGCCCATTGCCGACTTCCGTCGAGGAATGCCCTCGAACAATAATAACGTTCTTCTTTTTCTTCTTCGTATTTTTTACTTTTATTGGCTAAGAGTGCTAAGATCACTCGGACACTTACAACTATAGTCCAACATTTTCTTTATAACCTGAATTAAAACAAGTCCATCACTCTCCAAGGGAAACAAAATAATGGAAGATTCATTTCTCTTCAAAACATTTAACCGATAGCAAAAAATAACCTCACCAACCAAACTTGTCAAGATTGCAATATTCGGAAATGTTTAAGCCTTCTTTCAACGTCATCGTGTTGTTGTTTTTTAATTATATTAATTAAATCGAAAGCACTCTTATTGCGAATTGCTAGAAAACCAGTGAAAATTCTCCAATAATGCAGTTGACAGGTCTATTCAAGCGTAGGCATTGTGGACTGGCGACCTTTATTTTGTGGCGGATGCGCCGGACAAACAAACAAGCAAATAAAAAAAAAGTTTTACTGCTTTCAGTAATCTCGCGGCTTGGAAGAGAACCACGCATGAACATCGACGAAGATGTACGTGTCGTGGGTAGCAGCAGTCTTCACTTTGGCAACGTTGGCCTGTTCCGAGGAACTCCGTCCCTCATCGAACTACGACTTTAAAGGTAAATCCCATAAAGGACGACCTTTGAGACCGCACGCCATTTTGGCGTCCTTTAAAGGTCGGAGGCAGCGACCCGTTTAATTGACACGAATTTCAGAAACGACGGAAGCTTCCAAAACTACCACCCAGGTGTCCGACAACGCCGACAAATACGGGACTGGAGTGAAAAAGGCACTGGCGTGGTTGATTACGCAGCGGGGCGACGACTGGGGGTGGAGGAACGACACACCTAAGGTGCTGACGGCCTTGCAACTCGCGGCGGAAGAGGAGGCGGTCGGCCTTAGCCCCGCGCGTCATGAGATCGAGCTGTCTAGCAAACAGATGGAGATCGAAATCGTGATCCTGCTGTGGCGGTAAGCGGGGCGTAAAGAAAAATTGAAAATACATAGCTGGTTTAATAGGCGAATGGCCATAGTATTCTTGCCGACGTGGTTGCACGGAGAAAGTCTTACGTTAATTTAAAGCCCGGCAGACAAGATAAAATTTCTACAAAAATTGCTGTTAAAACTTCGTTAAAATTTCAACTGGGCGTTTTGTCTGGAAGGAGACACGATAAACCTGGTTAGGTATGGTTTGTTCATAGATATAAGAAAGTGACCAATTGCTTTTGAATGGGATTATCCAAGGGTAGTCAATAACATACAATGCAACAAGATTATTACCAAAAGTTTCGGAATTTAAATTCAGGTAAAATTGTGGTCCGTAATAGAATAGTATACTATGCAACAAGTGCGGTAAACGGTATTTGACTCACGAGTTTATACTTTTTCTACGACCGTTAGTTTTTGGGTACATTTTCGCAAAACAACACGAATACATGACGTGGCTGTCAGAATTGACAAACGTCAAAATTCAAATCCGTGCCGTAAAATCCCGGAAATGTCCGCAGTGGCTCGGATTCATGGGAAACGAAACTGATGTGGTAAAGTGACGCTTCCCGCAAGCTAGATCGGTGGGGAATTGGGTATTTTACAGACGGGAGTAGAAAAAATAATTTTATACCTACCTGTGTTTAATATTCTCTGGTTTGGTATACTACTTAGTTTAAGTTTGTTAGTAATCATTTTTATTTCGTGTATAATACAGCGTGTGTTGAATCGTGAGCGAACTATGCAAAATATGTGCGAGTCTAGTGTATCTCAGGAGATGCTCCCGCCCAAATGTAGAAAACACCATTCTATTGATTTTGATTTTGCTCTTATCTCGTAGTTTTCCGAGAATTTATCAAAATTCAACTTGGGCGTAATCTTAAACGATTTTTTTTACAGTAAAGATTCAATTTTTACGTATTTGTATATATAATATGTAATTTTCCTAATAAATGCCTACACAGTTTTGTAGTTGTCTTTGGGAAAATAAATATTATTTATACAGACAGGTGTGTGTTGTCTTCTTACAAAGTAGCAGTACAGTGTTATTGATAATCCTAAATGAATTCTGGTTTATTCAAAAACACTTTCATTTACAGTATCTCTAGAAACAAATTCAAAGACAGATTTAAACTGCCTGAAGGTAACTGTTCTTTTTTTTGTGTATTATATATGGTAGTTTTGTTGTTATTGAATAAATTATAAGTATAGAATGAGAACCTAATTTATCAAAAACAATAACAATACCGTGGAGTTGCCATTGCCATTATAACCACTACTTGGGTGATTTTTGCGATGTAATATCTTATTAAATTTCAGCCACCATGACGTTCCTATCACGCCTCCGCAGCTAGCCAAGTATTGCCTGGCTCTGAGCTCGCTGTGCCACGACCCCAGACAGTTTCACGGGCACGACCTCATCGGTACTTTGCAACACCACGAGGCCACCCACGACCTCGGTAGGTATCGCGTTTTACACCCACGTCGATAAACACCACGACGATTGTTCTAGAGTTCGCTTACGCGACCCTGGCTGCTTGCACCGCTCGGGCTCACGTCAGGAAGAAGCAGATCCGGAGGCTGCTCGACATAGCCAACACCGCCAAGGATCACAACATCGGTAAGCCCACCACCGCCCGCGTTTTCATAAAAGAGTGTTGTTCGCTACTTTTAGATACAGTCGCGATGACAATTTTGGCGCTGCGGTGCATCGTCAAGGATCACCGCCACCGCAACCTGCAGCATTCTCTGCGCAGGCCCAGCATCAGCTTGGCCCGCCAGCAGCAGCCGGATGGCGGCTTCGGCAACGTGTTCAACACCGCACTGGTTCTGCAGGTATACTTTGTCTTTGGGTTTTTACGGCACTTATCTGTCGGTCAAATATTTGATTTGATTTAAATGTTCTATGCGCTTGAAGATACGATTATATGGAGAAAGGTGCCTTATTTTCAAGAAAAATGCCCTTGTAACTGGATTCAAAACAAATATCATTTTGTAGCAGGCGGCTGTGTAATTTTTGAAACCAGTACCTGCGTGACAGTCCGAGCAAAAGTCGTTAATATTTTTTGCAGACAACAGCAAGCAATTTGGCCTTAATCAATCTTCTAATGCAGCGTGAATTGTGCGGACGCGTTTTCTTTTATTCGAAGGCGTTTTTCTGTCAAGGATGGAACGGCTAATAGTTATATTGGTTTCATCTCCTTCTAGCTTCGTTGAATTGAAAAGTTAAAGTTTCTTGTTTCATAAATCCTCCACTTACAAAAAAACAATAACTTTTCCTGGTCCGGCGCTAAACTTAATGAATTCTCTACACCAAGAATGAACTAGTGCTTTTCGAAAAGCACGGCAAAATGCACTGGCCGTTGTAATTATGGAGGAAGGTCCTTCAAAATTTCAAGATGATATACTTTGAGACACACTTTACTTGCGTGTGGTTACGCCTTTAGTCCCACGGTCACACTATCGTTACCAGCTAGTTCCGAATTAATATTGATTCAGATTGTATCCCATCACGTTTCATTGAAAAACGTTAATCGACAGAGTCAAAGACCAGTCATTACTCGATTTGGGATATAACGCGTGGTCGGACTTTTATTCACTAGGTCGCTTTTATAGTAAAGGCGTAACCCCACGTCAATCGAATTCTGTGCGTCTAAAATTTGCTTCGGGATTGATCAAATCCGGTAGGGTTCCAATTCGACGCCGTTAATAGTTATCGATTATTGTCGTCCTAAAAATCCCACCATTAACTTCGAGTACACGTGAAATTGCTTTGCGTGTGGTACCGCCTTTATTCCGACCTCCTGCTTTCCTGACAAAGGCGTAATACGAGGTCCGTTCCTATTTCAAATTTCGCGTTTGCACGGATCCCCAGGCCCTGCAAGACCTGCACGAGCTAAACTCGCACTGGAACAAAACTGCGGCCAGAGCCTACTTAGAGTCGAGGCAAGATCCTGACGGCGCTTTCACCGATCCCGGTCTGACGTCAGACGTTATCCTGGCACTGTCCGAAAGGAGTCTAGGAGTGATTCGCAACATGGACTGCGGCCGACACGATAGCGATTACGAGAATAACGGTAACCACCGATCTATATACAAACGATGTTTTTACATGGGTTGACTGCGTTATCTAAAGTCAAAGCTACGTAAAGCAAGTTGTCCTAGGGGACCTTAGTTTAGGCAGCGGTGGTTTGCAATTAATTTTCACGGAACATATTTTTTTGCAGTCGAAATCGATGGTCTGACAAAATCGCTATCGTCGCATGGAAACGACAGCGAAATACGAAACGTCACCGTGACGTATACGCTCTGGGTAGGCTCCAATGTGACGGAAAACTGCACGACCACCATAACCGCACCAAGAAATACGTCTTTCTATACAATAATGCAAGTGAGTAGTCCACGAGGACGATAAAAGTCCACTCGATTTAACTGACGTTTCCGTCGCAGATGGCGATGGACATGGATCCTCACTTTGCGTTTGAGGCTTCCGAATGGCCCAATGGCCATTACGTGCATACTTTGGCCGGTTACAAAGAAGAGCCGATGGGTTACCACTATTGGTTGCTCTATAGATTGCCAGAGTTGCCAGATCCTTCCGCTCCGCCAGCCAATCAGCTGGTCGCACCTGTTGGTACGTTGGTAACTTATTGAAAATGACCGTTGGAACCACTATGGTAAAAATTAATGCGCCCCATGCGGCATTGATATTTTCGTTGCACTTTCTGAACAATGATTTCCACACACTTAACTCGTTCTCCCAGAACATTTAACGAAATCTATTCATATTTTGCAGTAAAAATGTCACATCCAAACTTACTGGCGGTACGTCAGCGGCAATGTTGATGCTGCAAGCTCATTGGTTAAAAACGAAATGGATCTTCCTAAAAGTTTATTCATAGTTGCTTGATAAGTTTCTCTATATTTCTAGAAGTTATATGGTTGGAACATATTTTTTTTACATTAAACTAATTAACGAAGTCGTGCGTTTCAGGTGTGGACGACTTGCTGATCGAAGAAGGGGATCACTATCTGTTCTGGTACAAGAAGCTCTAAAGTGAACCGTGGACGCATGCACGTAACAGAACGCAATAATAAAAACAACCCCCTTACGTTTGCGACAGTTTCTCGGGTCTACATATATTTTTTTTAGGCAAACGCTTACGTTTTTTTCTCTTCCCAATTTTTGCGACGAACTACCCTTCTCTAGCGTTTTTGTCATAAAATATTCAAAATGGCTAAAAGCTTCAACGTTTTAAAATACGGACAAAACTATTTTAAATTGAGCTTCGCAGACAAAGCAAAAAAAATTAAGGTCATTTTAACTTTTTATTGATAAAAATAAAACCAACAATAAATTATTTCTTTTACACAAATACAAGTGAGGTTAGGCTACGGAACATAACACGTAATCTGGAATAATTTTGTATGGTGTTTGAGCAAATATTCCAAATTATTCTTCGCCAAAATTCAGTAGTAGCTCCGCGACGAGCTCGGACGTAACTACCTACAGGGTGACGCTAATGATTTAGTTTAAGCGTATTAAAACTATGGGTTGACGTTTTCAGCTTTAGTTCGATATAGATTCATGTTCTAAATATGTATCTGACTTTATTATGGATGCTTTTCGGTCATTATCCGAAACTTGCATAATCGCCCTAATTTCGCTATGAATTTACATATTCACGACGCGCAGATAAATGTATTCAGGTTTACGTGTGATTTTCGTTCGATGAGTATTAATGTGTGTCTTAAAAGTTAACGATATCAAGTAGGTACGGATATTCTGATGTCTCCACGCTTACGAGAAATAATATACAAAAAAGCCAAGACGGCAAGTAAGGTTAATAAGTCAAGAACGAGTAAACAAACACACAAGAAAACTAAACAATAATTCGCCAAATTGCATTATCGCAGACAATACCCATAAGGATACTTTGTTCGGTGTGTATTTTTTCGGTAGCTTAGTAATTCGTTGTTGACTGGCGTTGTTGAACATTTTGGATGATTATTTTTACTATAATTACGGATACTTTCGGCTTTCGGTTTAACGTGATTAATAAAAATAGGTTATGTACTATATAATGAATAAACATTTTTAAGTTCAGAGTGGCTTTTTGTTCTTTGCGAGGAGTTTCGCAACCTATTTCCAAGCCTTAAGTCGCTTCCTAAGATGTTTCGTCTATAAATGCACACATTTTTACGCTAGGCGATGAATTATAATTTTAAGAGTAGGTAACCTTTGCCAGGTATGTTTTAATTTACAACTACCGAAAATCAAAATACAATCCACTTTTAAATCATTTATTGGTAAATATGAAAAATTCCCTTCAGTTCCTACCCGTTACATTCATTTTCCCAGTCTTGAGGAATGATTTCACTTAGACTGCTCTCGAAATCATCTAGTAGGCACGGATTTGCGCAAAACTCGAGTTGCTGTTCCTGGGGCAACCCTTCCCAATATTCTTTATACAAAACCTCGAATATCAAACCATTTCCTTTATAACGCCAGACCTCCCTTTAGAGCGAACTCACCTTGATGCTTCGGTCAGAATAAATCTCGAAATGCAACGAGGACCCGTACTTAGGTTTGATTGTATCGGTCAAATTTAGAGCCCTCATTACTTGCACTATTGTCAAATCGTGTCCCGAATAGATGTTAATGAGTGGCACTTTTGCATCGACAGCCGCCTTCCGCATCAAATCCACAATTGTTTTTAAAAGCGGGCCTGAAGGAAATTAATAAATTAAAAACCTGCTGTCATTTAATGCCTGACTTACAGGGCGAAGAAATTCATCAATAAATTCAAATCAAGTTTCCCATAGACACATATATCTAAATTCACAGGTTAGAATTTATTTGTTAGCATTTTGAGGTTTCCTTATTGTTTTTCTGCGAAAGCTGTTCAAAATAAGAGGCAAACTAATTGTAAGAATAAAATTAACAGAAAAACTTCTCATGTTGGCACCAACTGGCATTCCTTTAACTGTCATGAGTTGGTACCTCCTGTGTTTTTGGACGAATGACAGTCTGTGTCAATTTGTTGAACTTGTTTATGAGTATATTCATGAATTTATTCTCAACGCAAATCAAGCGCGGAACACAAGTGATTTCCGACAGACCCGCCTTCATTTTTTTCATAAATTCCGTTTCGGAGTACAGAGCCAAATTTCGTGCTGCCAGTTCCTTCATTGAGGCCATAAGAGTAGAGTTAATCCAACTTGGCAGAGCCAAGTTATTCTGTTGTTCGATTTCCAGAGTGTTGTACAAAGATTCGACGATACCTATGTCAGTAACAGGCATGCCCGTGCATTGGGATAGATACTCGAATAAAATCCGATTTTGTGAATTCATATCCGCCACCTTCCGCGAGTTTGCAACTTCCGCAAATGCGCGGTCATATTTTTTGCAAGCTCGTTTCATTGCAATCGACTAACGGGGAAAGTGACCCTTAGAAATCGACGAAAAACTTTCACAGTAAAAGATTGATCGTAGCAACTTACATTGTCCAAACTTCTTGGTAAATAATGAATTGGAACGGGCTGCCATAACAAATTATCGTTCCAAACCTGTTCGTCTTTAGGAGGATACATTCCGGCCGCAACTAATTCAGCGCTCATTAAGCATCTGTCAGAGTAACTGCTCGTAAAATTGACCTCTTGGGGCCAGTAATAAGGGGACAAGAATGGGGAATAGTAGGCCCTTAAGTTTTGGCCTAGTGAATACATTTGTCGTTTGCCCTCCTAAAAAATAGTTGGATAATATCTCGTTATATTAGGAATCCATTTTTTAGATTGTAATGTGGGTGTTATGAGCCCTACCTACCGTAGTCAAATGTCCCCATCCTCCGGGCCATTTGTAATTGATATAAGGATCGTTGGGGTACGTTTCTGTGGGGGCTCGGGCGCCGTGTCTGAAAATCTGCAATTTTCGTTGGCTATCGCGATGGTTGATGCCAACACCTAAGATTCTTACCACGTGAATTTGCTTAAGAGATTTATTGGAGTCGGACGCGTGACAGTTGAAAATCACAAATATTAACCAAATTTTACAGTGTTTGGTACACATGGTGCTAATTTTTTATTAAGAGATTTTGAATAGCCTGTTTATTTAAATAGCGTGAACTTTTTTAAAAAAAAAACACAGATCGCAAAATTGTCTGTTGTGCTCTCAATTTATGGCTTTGGAATCATGAACCATAGAATTTGTATTCTCTGAATCTGAATTTGGTGGAAGGCCTGAATATATTGTGAAATCCATAAATTTAATATCCCACGAGTTTTTAACAAAAATTAATAAATACTTGGAACAGATTACGTAATTTAATATTTACCAATGTAAAATTCGAAAATAGGGAAAAGGAAAAAGCATAGTATAATTTTGACAGATAAAATTTAGACAGACGATCCGCATGTGTTCGTATGGTTCTTGGAAGATTTTAGTTTTCGGCGTTTGGTTAATTTAAGTTCGCCGCGTTCTTTTTTTTCTTTCGATAACATCGTAGACGATGGCACAAAGTAAGTTCAACGATCTGGCCAGTAAATGGGGCAAAGGGGGCCCTCCCGGATTAGGTTTAGGGATGAAACTGTTGGCCGTCGGCGGAGTCGCTGCTTACGGGATCTCTCAATCCATGTACACAGGTATTTTTGTAATTTTGAAATTCAGCTACCAGGTGACCCACGAAACGTGTTTTTGTAGTCGAAGGCGGCCACAGGGCGATCATGTTCAACAGGATAGGTGGTGTACAAAAAGAGATATACACTGAAGGTTTGCACTTTCGCATACCCTGGTTTCAGTATCCCATTATTTTCGATATTCGGTGAGATCATCGGTGATTTCCGGTAACCTTCACGAGTTTGAGTACTTTTGTAGGTCGAGACCGAGAAAAATTTCTTCCCCTACTGGTTCCAAGGATCTGCAAATGGTAAACATTTCTCTCAGGGTCTTGTCCAGGCCAAACGCCAGCCAACTACCCATCGTTTATCGGCAATTGGGGCTAGATTATGACGAGAAGGTGTTGCCTTCCATTTGCAATGAAGTACTCAAATCTGTAGTCGCCAAGTTTAATGCTGCCCAGCTGATTACCCAAAGACAGCAGGTATTTTGCTGACATATTTGAAAGCGGACATAAATCTGGCATTTTCGGTTAGGTATCCTTGTTAGTGCGTCGTGAACTGGTGGAACGGGCCCAGGACTTCAACATCATCCTCGATGACGTTTCGATCACGGAATTGTCGTTCGGCAAAGAGTACACGGCAGCCGTCGAAGCCAAGCAGGTGGCGCAACAGGAGGCGCAAAGAGCTGCGTTTGTGGTCGAACGAGC
Source organism: Cylas formicarius (assembly GCF_029955315.1). Classification (NCBI taxonomy): domain Eukaryota; kingdom Metazoa; phylum Arthropoda; class Insecta; order Coleoptera; family Brentidae; genus Cylas; species Cylas formicarius. The sequence goes on along the minus strand of NW_026844361.1, from coordinate 23,195,646 downwards.
CAAGCAGGAACGCCAGCAGAAAATTGTCCAAGCGGAAGGTGAAGCGGAGGCAGCCAAAATGATATCCTTTTTTTCGTTTTATCTTTTATTTTACTGCTGTCGAAACTACTTGTTTTGCTTGTTTTTCTTAACTGACAGTTACTTGGGTGAGGCCATTTCGAGAAATCCCGGTTACTTGAAGCTGAGGAAGATCCGAGCGGCTCAGAACATTTCGAGAACGGTGAGTTTATACCCTAACCTCAATTCGCGAACTTTCTGGTCGCGTTCGCTTGCATAGCCAACTCCCTTTTTCAGATCGCCAATTCTCAAAATCGGGTGTACTTAAGCGGCAACAGCTTGATGTTGAACATTTCGGATAAAGAGTTCGACGACCAGAGCGACAAGTTAAAAAGTAAGAGCTAGGAGGGAAATACGGAACGCGTTTTAGTCGTTTATTTCTTACGAATCATCGGCATGATCGTTTAGGGCCAGATTTCCAATTAAACCGAATATTTCCGAAAATTGTCGCCATTTCTTGTGTAAAATATTCGTTAATAAATTGTTTCTATGATTATTTTGTTTATTTCGTCTTGAAAAGAAAAAAAAAAACGAAAAATGGTAAACAAAATTTTTTAGAAAAATCGCCACTTTGAGAGTAAAATTTTGTTAATTATTTTTCGTTTTTTTTTTCTCTTTGTAGGTGACGAGGAAGGCGCGAAATTTGACGCGCTGATGGAAGAATCACGCGATTTCTCCGTCATGCAGCTGTCGCAGTTCGCAGCGGACCGAATCTCTCCCAAAAATTTCAAGTAAAACGAAAAAAAAAAGAGCATTTGTCGCGGGCGATCGGTTGCCATAGATTTATATATTTTTTAAATAAAATCACATTTTAAACTGGAAAAAAACGCAATAGAAAAAGCAAAACACGCACTTGTAGAAAATAATTATCCCATAATCTTAATTAATAATATCTTTAATAAACGTACCAACAAATTTTATAATAACGTAAACAAAAATCAACATCAAAATCCTCAAAGAAAATATATATCGCTACCATATATACCTGCATTATCAGAAAAACGCCAAGCCATTTTCAAGGAACACAACGTTCAAATAGGACACAAAAGTTATAATTTACAAAAAACTTTTCCCTTCACTAAACTCAAAGCAAAAATTCCAGTTGAAAGAAGAAGTAATATAGTAAATTCCATGCTCTAATTGCGACAGTGTATATATAGGACAAACAAGCCAATATTTAAAAAATAGAATCAACGGACATAAGTATGACAAAAAAAAACAAAACAGCTCTTCAAAATTTTCAAAAAGTTAAAGTCCTACTAACAGAACCTAACAACAAAAAAAGAGAACTTTATGAAAGTATAGAAATCCAAAAAATCAATTAATTACAAAACCGATTCTAAAAACCTTAACAAAATATATTATTCAATTTTAAACTAACACAATAAAAAAACACGCGTACCTGTTTTGCATGCCATTCCAATCCGTATAAAATATTCGCTGACAAATTATATTTATTTTTAATATATTAACACAACGTCAAATGTCAACTGTTATATATGTCATCTATACAAAATAAGAATATTTTGAAAAAGATGACTACTATAATTATATATATATTATAAATTATATACTATAAATTATATATAAATACTTGAAAATATTTATTCCGGGATATCATCCGTTCGCTTGTTGAACTCAGACTGGAATCCTGCAGACGTTTCGCCAAAATGTTACTTGGCATCTTCAATACTCTCCCTTCGAAAACACTTCGAACACTGGAAGGTTATCGGCGATGCGTGCGGTATATATAACCTACGCCGAAGGTGGTAACGGTGCTGCTTCTGCGGGAGGGGAGACGGCTCCGCCCGCCGCATTGTCGCGTTTATTTCGTCCGATCGTAGTTGCGATGTCCCCGTTGGCTACTGTGTATCGCCCGGCCGTTTGATTATCGTTTTCCACGTATTGGATAAATGCAGAGCGTCGTCTCTCGTATTTAGGTGTCCGTACTTTTCTATCTCGATGGCCTCTCATATAATCCTGGTCCTAAAATCAGAAATGTTAGCAATTTGTTTACAAACGCCGAAATCAATCTTATGGTCGGTCTGGTGTTGGTGCCGATGTTGTTTGTTTATTTCTTATGGCCAATCGATGTTCCCCGAGCCTGGCAGAAATCCTCGTATTGGTCTGTCCCACGATCATGCAGCTCGACTTGAAAAAAAATTGAGGTTAATTCTACATGCGCATGCGTGACATTTAAAATTTAGCTTTTAACCAATGGCACCTCTAATTACAAATTATAAATAAAACCTTTCGGCATTTAATAAATTTTTACGTTACGTGTTTCCGGTGGGTAAAGTAGGGAACGCGTTGTTCCGCAGACGAAAAATGGCTGCCGTCCTAGAAAAGCGTTATTGCAAATCAGTTCTTTACCATCGCGTTCCGTCGTCGATGGTAAATCAAAGCCAATGAAAAGTAAAAATCGAAAAGTACAGACGGCAAGAATTTATTTCCGTAGGAACGACTGAACGAATTCGAATCTCCCTAATTGGTTGGCGTCCATTTACAGGTATGTTCGCTCTACGCTCCTGTATTTTACTTTCAAAAATACAACGCGACCCACAACGGAACAAATATCTGGGTCCGTAACGGGCTATTGCCATGTTTCAATTCCTTTCGGAAATAATTAGCTAAATTCAACAAAATTTGCAGGGCATCATAATCTTAATAACAAAAATAAAGTGTGACTTACCGCCTAAGTCTGTGTGAATGTGCTGCCATCTAGCGGATGTCCAGAACCCGATACGTTTTTACAATAACAGGGAAAGCATGTGCATTATTCGGTGATAGTGTTGTAAGTTTGACAGTTCCGTCGAGACTCTCGAAGTGATAGAGCGTGACAAAAAACGTACGCTGTTGTCGCGAGATTAAATAAAAACCTGTTTGGGGTCCCACATCCGTGAGGCGGGGAAAGGAAAAATAGAAGACGTCGTAACGCTTGGCAAGTCCATTTACCAACAAGATGGTTGCCCCACAGATAATGGTAGGACAGTTTCTGAGTGCCACGTTTCCAAATTGCACAATAATTAGATAGATTTAGCACCAAATGGTTTTTCTTTGGGGTTACGTCGGTACATAATAATAATAAAGCTTGCAGTTTTACATAAAAAAAACTCCGGTTTAATCTCGTTAACTGTCTTTTAATTCAACAAAATAAAACATGACGGTTTATAGGCATCGATCGCCCGTCTATGGTACAAACACAAACTAAACACGTACGAGCCATTAATACAAAGTGCACTTTATTTCGCTTACTTTCACTTAAAACGTTACACCGGCGGGGGGTAATCGGGGGGGCCTCCCCCCACCCTGCCACGCCCATTTTACCCGGAAAACGACAAATTACTCTGCGGTGCATAGTACATAACGAACTACTACTGCAAGACGAGCCCGATTTGTGATGGCCCCATCGGCGGACATTTCCAATTGTACAAGTAGTACTGCAGTTTGCCGTCACCGATGCCGAACTTGAGCGTTTCGAGGAACTCTCCGTTGTTCATCAGATCCAGCGCGTTAAACACGTCGAAACCGAGCTGCTTCGCCGATATTAGGGCGTCCTGCATCAGGTCGATCCACGGCGTAGTCGTACCGCCGACGTTGTAAAAACTGTAAGCCGCCTGCAAATTAAAAAAAATAAATAAAGCTAGAAAATAAAACTTGGTAATAATAGCATAAAAAGAACAAAACAAATTCATTCAAAATGGAAATAAAAGGAAGTAATAATAAAAAACGAATTAAGTAAAAATTAAAGTAAATTATCGCTCGGCTTGTGTATTTCCTCAGTCCATGGTCACTTTTGCTTCACACACCAAAGTCCACTCTTGAGACTTTGCCAAAAGAAGCAATCCCACTTCTGATGTATACTGTTTTCAATGTAAAGCAAGGTCACAAGAATCTTTATTAGAGAACTTGTGATCCGTCGGCGATCGACATCTAGTCCCTATACTAAGAAAACAACATCAAGCAAGGATGGAAGTGATCGCCTAGAGCCACATGCGGCCCGCGAACAGATTTTGTCCGGCCCGCGGAGAGCTTGTATACTTGAAAGAAAAATCTACTAGAGATTAGATGTTGTTTATAGCAAATAAATTTAGTTTACTGAAGTAATCTATCTTTACGTTGAATATTAATTAATATGACATCTACATTGATATGGTCATGGGCTAACTACTCATAACATTGTTGTAGGTTATTATATACTAACCAACAAATTATTGAAATGAATTCAACCAACATTTTATACATTTTAAATAAAAAAATAACTTATAACAAGCATAATGACATATGAAATTCTAATGAGATTTACATAATTGTGATTTTCCACTGACAATAGTTTGTAGTTGTGGGCTAATTTTACTTGTACCAATATTAAAAGAGATTTAAGATGCCCATCAGTCAATTTAGATCTGTAGACATTTTTTGTGTACTTCATTTTGGAAAAGGTCTTCTCACACAGATAAGTAGTACCAAAAACTGACGGACTGATTCAACTTTTTTTATCACCGGCGACAATTAATGATAATATTGTTTTGGCCCTTAGAATTTCTTGGCGTGATCAATATGGCCCTAAGGCTGAAAAGTTTGGAGACCCCTGCACTAATGGATTGTGTTGACGACCTAACTACATTTTCCAATTGTTTTAAAAAAGCCGGTTTTGGTCAGTATTCTGAATGGGAAGAAGAAGATGAGGTTCAATTGACTTTCCAAAGTGAACGCCTGAAAGAAAAGAGTGAAGAAATCCAAATAGGAATCGAGTTTAAAGCTTGGACAAACATTAGAGGTATAGCAGGAGGTAGCACCATGAACGATATTATACATGTGGATGAGGATATTGTTACTTCAGAGTTTCCTACTGATGAAGATATTATCGAGTCCTGCAGATCCGAACCGGTACAGTTAAACATCGAAGATGACCGGGAAAGTGACACGATGGAGGAGGAATTGGAAGACGATTCCCAGCAACCACCTTCAAATGAATTGGTTGAAAATTCGTTGATTGTCTTGCGTTCCTATTTGAAAACCAGTGAACAATTGAAGCTTTTGTTGAAAACCAAAATAAGAAATCCGGGTCGTCAGTCACAAATAACTGACTTTTTTCCAGTGAAACAGTAAACTTTAATCTGTACATATATATGTATGTACATATATTATGTAAATACATACATATGTACTACTACATGTTTCATAATTTTCGTTTTTTATTCAAAAACCATAGATATTAGGGCGTTTATGTAACGTATAACCCATTTTTAAAAATGAATGAATAAATGCTCATTCACAAAAAGGTACATGCATTTGTAGTTTTTTATTGATAACTCGAAATTTTCGTGTGTTAAATCTCAGTTCGACTGTATGCGGTTGAGTATGCTCACCTTCAAGCTCTTATGCACCGGGTGATGCATAACGCTGCTCGGCAAAGTGTAGTAGCTCACGAAGTCGGTGATGCGACCCCCGTTCTCCACCACAAAACTGTCTATGATGTTGGGCCGGGGCAGGAACCAATGCACGAAGTCTTCTTTGGTAAATTCGGGCGCCAGGTCGAACTTCTTGAGGTACTACCCGTTCGAAATTAACGAAATTAATAAAAAAAAAAATTGAGGAAATCTCCCCCCCCCCCCATCTCACCTCTTGCATCAGTTTGTGGGTCTCGTCCACGTCCTCTGCCTTCATCTTTCGGAAACCCGGTGTCTTCGGCTGATCCGGCAGCTTATACAACTTCAGTGTGCGCTGCATCGTCATGTTGCGCGACAAGTGTGAAAACTTAACCTAAAAAAAAAGACATTCGTTCTGTCAAGATCAACCGAAGGTCATTGACAAAGAAAAGGCGTAATCGTTTTTTAGACTTGCCTCGATCAGTTTTTTCGGGTTTAAAGACCTGTGCCAATAAGTACAGGTTGACACTGGTTTCGGCAACACTATGCCAGCCGTGTAGACCGCTTGAAAGATGCCCTGCAGGTGGACTCGACGCGTGATCTCTCGGATGAGAACGGGCGCCACCCGTTTTGACCTGAGCTTCTTGTGCACGCAGAGGAAGTTGATTTCGACCATCCGCTGGCTCCTGAAAAGTACTGGGTGCGATTAAGGGCGCCGCGCACCTACAGGTGGAATTATTTTACTTGGTGTAGATGTTGAGGGTGGCTGGTATGGCCGATATAAATCCGACCAGTCTGCCGCTCTTGACCACCCTCACGCCGCAATGCCAGTCCTTTTTCCACCCCGGCGGCTGCAGCGCCCTGCCCAAATCCACTTTAGTAACACAGATTAATGGAAATTGTGCTGAATGAAAATTTTTTTTTTTTGGATTTCCTTGGTCTCTATTATTTACCATTTTTATACTATTTAGACCAGTTAAATACTTCCAGTCGTCGTCCAACACCACAAAACATCATCAAAACCTTGGTTTATAAAGCTCTCAGTTCAGAAATTACATTAAAAATAGAAGTCGAAAATGTCAACCTTTACAAGTTTGTGGGAAAAACGAAATACACCCTACCCTACCCTACTTCCTATATTATCCTGCCATCAGAAGGACACGCCATAAGTATTCTGTATATTGATATATTGTAAGTACCTGGAAGTGAGTTAGCGAAGTCAAAAACACCTCTATTTCTTAAATATTTCTTAGATTAAGTGGCCAAAAAATATTGACACACACAATTCAGGAAATTAGCTCAAAATGTTGCTTTAATAACCATTCTCAAATAATAAAAATGTTTGGAAACCATCTCAGTACCAACAAAGTCAGCGCGGACCGGGCCATAGGAAATTTCAATAACCTTATTTGGGATTAATTAGATTAAAATAACCAAAATGACCACTTATTTTTTCATTTTTACCACTTTTTGGACTGTAGCAACTACAAATAGGAGTTTTTCGTTTCCTGCGGTTTTTTTTTTACATCTGGTAATGTTTGTGTTATATGGTATTAAATGCTTTATTTTTCATAAAATTTATATTTCTCAAAAACAAGATGAAAGAGACAAACATTTTTTGTCACTTTATCCGAAAAAAATGTGGGTTAGTTAATATAGGGTTAAACAAGATCCTTACCATTTTAAAAACTCAGGCTGATAATCGAATCGGAACATTGAGTCGTCATCTTCGACATAATTCTCATTCAAGAGTGTGTACAGCTCTTTCAAAACGAGGGGCTCATCCAAATTGAGAGTGTCCCACATGAAACCGTCCGGCAACGAATAGGACTCCGCCCTAATCTCGCCCATCTCCTTGTCAGGCTCTATCGCTTCATTGGCAGTTATCTTTTCATCTGAAAACGACCCGTCAAGTTTACATATTGAATGACTCCGTCAGATAATTTCAATACCCATTTTCGGTACAGGTTGGGTATTCCAGAACTGGTAGTTCTTCTTCAGCGCTTCCTCGGGCGTCTTGGCTGGTTTTTGGGACATAGTAAACACCTCCATCGCAGCCTTTAGGTCCCTTATGGAAATTGTGTTCAGCGGGCTCGTCGCACTATTGTTCATTGTCATCGCGTTGTCGTCCACGTTTTGCATTTGCGGCACCACTTCCCTAGTGGCGGTGTCGCTGTCCTCCCTCTTCTCGTCGGACTTTTTCTTGTGCCGGTTCCTTTTTTTAGAACTACGCAAACGCTAATTAGAGTAGAGTTTCTCGAACTATATGCAATATTCGTATAAAAAATGGTATCGTTGAAAACATAGAAGTCCTATAGTGGAAAACATAATCCCACAATCGTGGGCACTTTTACACACGTTTTTTTTTTAATTGTAATGCGCGTACCTCTTGATTGGAGCATGGTTTTCCACATTGCCGTCTACTGTCGAATTACTTTCAGCCTTATCCGGTAAAATGCCCTTCAATTTTTCCGACATTTTACCAATTCACTAATGGGGTGACGGTTGACGGCCGCCCGAATGACAAGGCAGACGTCGGGGACCACTGACCACCGAAACGCGCTCCGCGGTCCGCGTCCCGAGTGTCACGTCCGCGTGATGCTATGGTACGATCGTCTAGAAAACTGTCACAAGGACCGTGTTCGTGTGCGTTATCCGTTTTTGTCGTATTATTAGCGGCGTATCGTGTTGTTTTGTTTTCATCTCGCGCATCTTATCTGCGAAAAAATGGTGTTATCTCCGTAACGGGCGGTCCGCAGCCAGGTTTCCTGCCGTAAAATCAGAGTGAGTACGAAAGCCCGTGCGACAACTTTCACCCACGGATTTTGACGTTTGTCCCCCTTTTTTTTTCTCTTTTAACTTGCGCCGTCTTCGCGCGCCCCTCGGGCCGACCTGAACCGCGAGTCTTGCTCGTCAGAGCCGTTTCTTAACAACTGTAAACGCGCCCTCTGAAAATGTAAACGTTCGGGTTCCTATTAAATGAGCCTGGGCGGCGGCGGTACACCGTTCACCCTTGTACCGATTTACCGACTCGCGACAGCCGTGCTATATCGAGGACGTTTCTCCGTATTTATCGGTCCGTTGATAACGACCGAAAAATAAAACGCGACGGCGGCGATTTTCGCTTTTCATTTGTTTTCGATTTCGGTGCCAAAAGTGTGCCGCCGCTCGGTTACGAAATTTTGTCGCGTTCCTCGGCGTACATAGCGACGTTTCTAGCAGAAATGGACAAAACGGACCAGCCGAACTCGATATGCCACATCCAGTCGATCCACATGTACCAGCTGCAGGCGTCAGACCACGAGAAACTTGTTCCGTTCGCTCTGCTGACGGGCGAAACGGCACTGTATGCCGGAGTCTCCGTGGACGGTCTTATCGTCGTCACCAACTACAGACTGTACGTGCAGAACGGCGCCAACCAGCACCATATCCCCTTAGGCCTGATCGAGTTCGTTGAGATCAGGGAGCTGTTTTACCTGCACGTGTTTTGCAAGGACGCGCGCACGTACAAGTGAGTCTGTTTTCACGTTTTAATCGCGGGAGGTCTGAAAAATTCGTCAGTATAGTGCTGTCAAGTTGTCAAAATATGACAAGGTTCCAGGAACCGTCCTTGGTCAACATGCAAACGCGCAACACCTCCCGAAACGCTAAAGTGCGAGCAATTGCATTAAGGAAGCGTTATTTCTGGTTGCATGAACTTCATAATATCACATATAGGTGAAAGAGGATAAAAAATAGAAAAGGTAAAAATGATCGAGAAATTCAGATCCAGACGGCGTATAAAATTTTTTTCTTTTTTTTTTTTAATGAAACAGTGAAGAAAATATTTTTGTACCAGTTTTTGATTATTTCATTAAGATTAAGTAATATAAAATTAAATTTTAAGAAGCACTTGAAGAAGCATTACAAGACCTTTTTAAATGTGCCATCATTTTCATAGACGATCATTGTATTCGTGGACAGTGAAGCACAATGTATATCATTAGCACTAAATAAAAAAGTTATTGAATATAACAGTCCAAATTAGACTCTAAAGGTCCTTACAGTTATCGAAAACTATTCCAGTAAGACGCCTCTGTGCTTTTTGTTGGAACAAACTAATGTTCTCTTTTTATTGCCGAATCAATTTCTTCGGCAACGCCTCCGCTTTCGGGAACGAGAAAATTGCGACTTTTGCAAGCGATTATCACAATTATATTAAAAAAAAATATATGATAAACAACGCTTTATAATTATTAAATGCGCATCAACCATATCGTTAATATGGTGGTCCTACTACAGTAAAAATTGATGCGCCCCAGTCGCCATTGATATTTTCATAGAGAAGGGGTTGATTTTCCGCGCATGCCTCGACATTTCACATATTAACCTGCATTTGGCGCCATTTTCTTTCAAAATATTGACAATCTGTCATCGGCCATGTTGCTCGTTGGATGCCGCAAAGCCATTGCCTAAAAGCGAATTAATCTCGCGCATGCGCATGTTGAATGGACCTTCTCAAATATAATTTTCATAGTTGCTTTATAAGTTATTGTATTAGGCAACGACTTTAGTGTCTATATGGCGTCAACCAATAAATTTAGAGTAAAAGTACTCCTCGGTTTCAATTTGACATTAAGCTTCGGCAAAAAAGTTGAGGTTTTTTTGCATTTAAATTCGATGTTTGTAGATTATTTCGTTTGTCGTGTTTGATTCACTGGAATCTTGTGGGGGCGGCTTTTTGCAGGTGCACGTTTGAGAACAACGAGAACGCGCTTGAGTGGTACGACAGGATATCGAAAGTTGCGGAGCCGCCGCGTCAAATCGAGCAGCTGTTCGCGTTTTACTATTGCGTCTGGTCGAAGGAGCGCGGCGGGCAAGAGGTTGCCCTCAAAATCGAAAACCAAAAGGTGTACACTTTCGACAAGCGGATGTTCGAAAGCGAGGTGAGCGGCCGGCGCTTACGTCGAGTTTTCAATAAATATATTTCAAATTATTATAAAGTAATAAAGTATCCACGCTCTACTGCACAGAATTTTGTAACCAAAATACTCTGTTTCCAAGTAGTTTTACTTTTGGTGACCTATTATGGGCATTTTTGAAATTGCCGTCGTTTTATTCAGGTTATCCCAAAGTAATAAATGTGTTAAAGTTGTATTTTCAAAAGGAACCCGAACCGAAGGTTTTTAAGATATGCCGAATTTTGTCAAAATGTTATTTTTTTTAATTTATTTTCATTATTTATTTTTATCCTTGGCATTACTACCGTTATACCGTTTTTTCTTTTTTTTTTAAATGATTTTGAATGTGCCACAATTTGCAGCTATAAAATGGCTGTATTCACGAACCAAGTTTTAGCCACCTTAAGTTCTTATTAGATTAGAATACATTCTTCTGCTCCCTCTATAACATGGGATGGGAAGTTTTTTATAATTATGATATGAAAAAACACTTCACTGCAAAAAGAACTACTTAAATGTTCGACAAACTGAAACCAAGTTGCATTTTGACAAAATTGAAATTATTTAAGAAACAGCATTAATAAAATATAACTTTCATACATTTCGCAATTTTGGTTAGTTTAGTTTTTGAAAATAATTTTAGAAACCATAATGTGCACGGTGTATTTTGACCACAATATGGTCCGTCGTATGTGGTGAATAAAATAAATGAATTATTTAATTTTTAATTATTTATGACAGGTTATAATGAAATGTATTAATTGATTATAATTAGTAAAGATAAGTATCAGCATAATGCAGAAACGACAATGTGGGTCAAATACTGACAATGCATATTGATTTTTTTATAATAATGTATTATTATATAATACAATTATATAAGTATTTAATAACAAGTTAATTTTTATTATGTTCTATCTTTTCTCATTTATTTGGCATACCTTCTTAAATTGGCGGAATTTTCTTTAACTAAGCGAACCTTTTGCGAGCTCGCGAGCGCGTTTTTCTTTTCTGTTTATATCGAGATCGAGGGAAAAAAAATACGTGTCTCTCGCAGATGGCCCGGCTGCAGTTCAGCGGCGACTCGTGGCGCATCTCGAAAGCAAACGAGACATACAAGCTGTGCCCGACGTACCCGCCATATTTGCTCGTGCCGTCGTGCATCAACGACGAGGTGCTCGAGAGCGTCTCCAAGTTTAGGAGCTCGCGGCGCGTGCCGGCCGCCGTGTGGAGGTTAGTTTCCCCCCTCTATCCCGCGACTTTTCTAATCGCGTCCGTGTGTGACGATTCAGGCACGCGCGAAACGGCGCCGTCATCGTCCGCTGCAGCCAACCGGAGGTCGGGTGGCTTGGGTGGCGTTCCAAGGACGACGAGGACCTCATCAAGGCGGTGTCGGACGCGTGCAATTTCGATCGGACGCTAAGGGGCGGCAACGCGGGCAGCAGCGACGCCGACTCTTTGCTCTCCCATTCGCCGGGCTCGTTCCACTCGGATGAGTCTCTCCAGATCGCGGGCGACGCTGTAGGCGGACCTCACGACAAGAAGAAAGTGCTCATCATGGACGCGAGGTCGTACACGACGGCAGTCGCGAACAGGGCCCGCGGCGGCGGCTGCGAGTGTCCAGAGTACTACCCGAACTGCGAGATCCAATTCATGAACCTCGCCAATATACATTCCATCCGGAAGAGCTTCCACGCGCTCAGGCAGCTCTGCATGACGTCGGCCGACCAACCCAAGTGAGCGTTCCGCCCCCCGTGATGAACGAACGTTCTTCTCGGAACTGTTCTCATAAGAAAGCAATTCTCTACGAAATTCTTCCTTCGATCTTTAACCCTTCATTTCCGTTTCCAGCTGGTTTAGCCTGTTGGAAGGCACACGGTGGCTGCTGCACATGTCGGGTCTGATTAAGGCGGCGGTGACGCTCGCCGGCGCAGTCGAGAGGGACGCGAGGCCGGTAGTTGTGCACTGCTCAGACGGGTGGGACCGTACCCCGCAGATCGTGGCCCTCGCGGAGCTCCTCCTCGACCCGTATTACCGAACGGTGGACGGTTTCAGGTTGGAAATTTTTCTGAATTGGTTGAAAAAAATTCGGATGTAGTTGAAAAATACGAACACCTGAACCTCTGAATCTAACATCCGGTTTATCTCTATGAGCGGTTCACTTACTGATGCGTTTGAGACGTGATTAGTTATGGAGGCGTTTGTATACAGTCGGTGGTTCCTAAACTGTTAGATAAGTTATTTTGTGAGAGACTTTCGTGGCGTTGCAGGGGAATTCTGATTGATCAACAGCCTTCATTTGTACAGGGTAAATGTACCAGAGCAAATTTACTCACCGACCCACAATTTTTATTGAACGCCTTTGAGGGTCTTGATCAGGCGTTTGGAAGTATGGATTGATATTTTTTCGGGAGTCCCCCAAGGTTCTCACACCGGACCCGTCCTTTTTAACTTGTTTATAAATGATACTGTTAGTGTAGTTTCGAAATCGCAGTGTCTTTTGTTTTGCCGTTGATTTGAAGTTATTCAGGAGGGTTGGATCGCGCGAGGACGCCCTGCTGCTTCATAGGGACATGGACAGTGAACATAAATAAGAACTAAAAGTTCAGATTTTCGCGAAATTTCGTGAAAATCTGAACTTTTAGTTCTTATTTATTTTGGAAAATGGATTTTCATCAAGTAAGAGCCACCTCAGTTCAAACATGGACAGTGTTTGCATGTGGTCTCGGATTTTGTTCGATGTAAAAAAAAAAATGCTGTAGTCGTTCGTTGAGTTGGGTTTACAGCCAATATAGCGTTGATGGAGTCGAGATCGAGGTCATCACTAGTATTAACGACTTGGTGTGTTTCCTAAGTCTTGTGACACATTTTGCAGAAGTGGTACCCAGGTATATACGAGTCGCGCTAGACTCGAGTATGCACCTGTGGTATGGTCTCCATATTATGCCTGCTGTACAGATAACATTGAAACCGTTCAGAAAGTATTTTTAAGATCTTTGGCTTCAAAAATAAATAAATAGAAGTTAAGGAAACATTGCAAAAAGTTTCACCCAGGTGAACAGTTTTTTATTGAAATTTAACTTAACAGCTTAAATGTGGCCTTTGTCAATATAAATTAAGTACTATACAAAGCACCTCTTTTTTTCTGCTTTTCCTAAATACAGTTTAACAAAATGCATTGTAGGAATCGGGCTTGAAAATGAAAAGTACAGTAAGGATCTGTCAATAACGGTTTAACCCACCTTTTCAATTCGCCCTGTCTATTTTTGTAGTATTAACCAACAATGTATCTTAACAAACGCCCGCTCTGAACTCTATTTTCTTATAGTAGAATAAATTTTAAAAATTGCTACATTTTTAGGTAGATTTTTTAAAGCAAATGTATACGACTGGCGCTGTATAGGGCCGCTGCTGACGGTGAACATACCGGTATGTTCCCGACAATAAAGCATTTGTGACTCCGTTAATGGTTTTTGCGATTTCTGGTCTCTGGAAAATTGCGCCAGAGCAGAGCAGTATCTTTAATGTAATCCATTTTATTAAATGTTATTAAATTGAAAGCAATACATATGAAATTAGGAGCTAATTGTTGAAAGTATATTGTTGGAGTTTTACAAAGGAACATATTTAGATCACCAGCATTTTTTCTTCAATATTCCTATTTGTTTAAAGCAACATAAACCATTGGATTGTAAAATAGTCATTTCCTATATCTATGTGTTTACTTATTCCGGCTGCGGAACTGGGAATTCCTCTCATAGCACGAGTTTCGCTTCAATAATACCGATAACAGATTAAGAACTATAAACTGTAACTATAAGAAGAACTCAACTATATTCACTCCAGCAAAGCAATAGTGAAATATACAATTCATCATAGTATTTAAAAGACAAAAAACGTCAATAGAAGAAGAAGAAGTCATTGAATAATTTCATCAACTGATATGAATTTTGGTCAAAAAATTGATTCTTGGAGTTACGCCCTTACGGTCCTCGAAGGAACATGAAAGCTCGGCTGGCTCAGCAACTCGGGGCAATCCACTAACGAATTGTAAAGTTTATATAAAAACTGAAGTGAAAGGTTCAATAGCGAGGGAACCTTAAACGTTATAGTCTAAGAGCCAGTGGGCGACTACCTGCATGTATTTGACCAGACCTGGGCTTTACCGAGTATACATGATGTGGGGACCCGCTAAGCCCAAAGCGGTGGGCCCAGGTGCTGCGCAGGTGAGACAGGTATTGAAATATATTGTTATTATTATCGAAAAATAATAATGGCAGACCATTCGCATGCGGTTAACATTATGGCAGTTTTGGAAATGCTCAAAAAATTAAAATTTTTGAACGTATTTGACCAGATGTGCCGTTGAGATATATTATTCGTTATGGTCTTAAAAGCGTACATTAGTAACATTAATCAGTAGATAACAAAATCCTTACTACTACCCGGACATACACTGCATATAGCTATCTTTTTTCTTTCTCCTATGTATTACTATTCTACTCATTCCAGCTTATAGTATTTTATTTTATAGCTACTACCACTTAAATAATTTAGGGTTTATACCTGTTATAATCCCAACTTAACGGTTTTTGTCAGACGTTTTCAGTATGTTTGTGAATCTTTAGTGAATTTAATAAAATACACAGTGGTGCTTTATGTTATTTTTCTTTAATTAAATTATTATTCGTTAAATATCTCTGCCATTATGTCGAGTGAAAAAGAACTAGTGAAGTATGGTTTTTGTACCACAGCAGAGGCTGTTGACCAATTTGGAGGTTATAAAAACATATAAATTATAATACATTGAAATAATTCTACCAGACCAGACGGCTTTAAAAAAATGCAACCGATCTCAACAAAGAAGCTGTATTACAACCCGCTACGTCGTCGTCTGCAACTGAGCAACCATCAACATTAGTTGATAGCTCAATAACTGATGATACAATAGTACTTGATAATCTTGTAAAAGACGTAAACGTTTCTGAGACAGATGCAGTCGTAGAAAAAGATATTGGCGCTGAATTAGATCAGTGGTTGGAGAAAGGACCCTCTGTAGTACCGTGAGCACTTACAAAGCTTCGGATGTGAATAAAAATTTGTAGTAAAAAGATACACAATTTTGACGCAACCTCGATACTACTATGCAAGAATGAACTCTACCAACAACTTCTGAGAGCCCATTACATTTCAACTATTTGGAAAAACGCTTACAAAAAGCAACCTTCAACCTTGGGCCCATTGGAGTATGCTTGGCTTGAGCAGGACAACACATTTGTCTTTAAATGGTTCGTTGGAGATATCAACTTCCATCTTTTATTAGCGACACTTAATTACTAATGTCCCTGGTAAGTTGATAAAAATTAATTCTTGATCAAATATGTTCGGATCAATTTACTAATTATTTATACTTTACAATTTACGATTTATTTTTACATAGTCCGATTCAATGGACTATGAAGAAGAGTTGACCTACGACCAACATGACTACGACACCTTTCAAATTTTGTCTTAAATAAATTAAAAAAAAAATTGAAATACGGAATTGAATTGTTTTTTGTTACTTGCATTATACCCCAAGATTTCAGATTATTTCGTAATATATCTACTTCATTTATCATCACTCTTATAAAGTTTAGTATATAAAGTACAGAAAAGGTATTAATTTCTATACATATAGTGATCAAAATTAATTTTAAATGAGTTAAATTTATGTAAAACAGCGATCGTAACACATATTCATCTTATCGGGTAATAGTAAAGATTTTGTTATCTAGTGAGGAGTGTCCTCAATAAAAACGTCTGCCGTTATTAATGTACGCTTTTAAGGCCATAACGAATAATATATCACAATGGCAGATCTGGTCAAATACTTTCAAAATTTTATTTTTTTGTGCATTTCCTAAACTGTCTGCCATAATGTTAACCGCGTTCTAATGGTGTGCCATTATTATTTTTCGACAATAATAACAATATATTTTAAGATTTCAAAACGGCAGCCGTGGTCAAATATATTTAAAATTCGCCAAAAATCAATTCCTGTCTCACCTGCGCAGTACCTGGGTCCACCGCTTTGGGCTTAGTGGGTCCCCACCTCATGTATACTCGGTAAAGCCCAGGTCTGGTCAAATACATGCAGGTAGCCGCCCACTGGCTCTTAGACTATTAGTAATAAATCACATGAAAGTGAAGAAATGTCAGAAACTTTCTCTGTAGGTTTTCAATTTGAGTGATGTATTGCCGTCGAATCGAGCGCACCTAGCTATAGTATAATAGTTTTAGCGTGGATATTGTTAGTTTGAGTGGAATATTGCAGGGTTCTGATCGAGCGAGAGTGGCTCGCGTTCGGCCACAAGTTCGCCGATCGTTGCGGCCACTCGGGCGGCAGCGACGACCAAAACGAACGTTGCCCGGTATTCCTCCAGTGGCTCGACTGCGTCCATCAGCTCGTCAACCAGTTCCCCGTTTCGTTCGAGTTTTCGCAAAACTACCTGATCAAGCTCGCGCAGCACACCTATTCCAATCTGTACGGCACGTTCCTGTGCAATTCGCAGAAGCAACGCGCGAAAATTGTGGCCGGCAAAACGTTCACCGTGTGGGAGTTTTTGAACGGAGCGCGGTTCCGGAACCACCTGTACGGCGCGCCCACCACGCCGTCGGGCCGCGTCCTCTGGCCCAGGACGAACGTGCGCGACCTGCGCCTCTGGTCCGAGGTCTACCTCGGCTCCATGGAGGCGGCGAACGAGGGGGGCGACGCGTGTCCGGGCCCGCCGCCCCAACACCAGCCCAACATGGGCAAGACGCGATCTTACGGCGATCTGATGAACGCGGACGCGTGCCGCGCCTTCGGCGGCGGAGGGAGCGCGACGGGAGGCAGGCGCAGTAGCGACCCTAGCGTCAACAGAGAACCGCCGTGAGTTTTTTTTTTTGCCTGTTGGTCCGGGTTGCGACTGTCATTATCATATAGCAGACGCTAATAGTACAGGAACTCGCGAGGCAACTATGTAACAAAATTTTGAGAAGGTCTGTTCAATATTGAAACTTCGTTTTTAACCAATAGCAGCTCTGATTTTTGTATTTTTTGACGTTCGACCCATAAGGCCTTGCGGCTTCCGACAACCAACACGGGCGCTGGCAGGTCGTCAATGTTTGGATGGCGCGTTTTCCCGAAAAGTGACGATAAACGAAAACCTTCCCACATTTAGTTTTACAACGTTTTGTAATTTTCAAGGGGTACTTCTTGTAATTTGTTCTAGTAAAACTCGCAGCTTGATGGTTTTCCTTATATTTCCTGTAATTCTTTTACACTAAAACATATTACCCAAAAGTCTTCCCTAGCTACTTAAGTGCACTTTGCAATTTGTAAAATCACTCAGGTTTACCCGTATTTAGACACATTCTTTTCCTTACAGTTTTTTCTACAAACACAACAAGTTGTTCACAAAAACACGAAAAAGGTACGGATTGAATCATAACCACCGAAAATGTAAACAACAACGGCACAGACTGTTAGTATTCTCTAGCAATAGCAATTGCTAGCGCGACGTTGCCAATTATATTCGGATTTCAGAGACTGACTTTGAAATGACCGATGAAAATTAGTCAATAATATAAGTATATATCCACTGGCGGGAAAAACATGTAGGTCACTCAGGAAATTACAAATATTTGCAAATATAGCTACTAGAGATATAGAGGGCATCCCTATGTCGATAGTACAGAAACTTATGGAACAACTATGATTTTTTTTTGAGAATTTAACATTTAAGAAGTTTTAAAATCTCGTTTTCAACCAATGATCTTGCAGCATTCAATAACCAACATGCTCGCTGACAGATCTCCTCAATAAGTTTGAGTGCGACATTTCTGAAGCTTCGTCAGAATTTTAAATATTCTATATAAAATATACCAACAATTTTCGTACGCTCCGTTATTCGAAGGAATTGATATATACCATTCAAATAAAATTACCAAACAAAACAAAAATAAACTGCTTCATAAAGTCCAAAAACCAATAATACATATTTGATTTTTTTTCTTTCTTGTCATAATTGCATTTATTGTTTTTTAAGAAAAATTAAATTAGATAGTTTAGATACTATTAAATATTTCTGAAAATGAAACAAAAGACAAATTTTATGATCCAGAAATATACAGGCTATTTCATTAAAAAAAAAACAAGTTTTTTTGATCATTCAGAAATTTTTAATGTGTAAAATTACAACATTACTGCATTCTATCGTTAGTTTACGAAAAAGCAGCACATTGTCACGGCAATTGCAACTATAAACTATAAAAATAAAGGAGATACCATTAAAAACTACCCAAAATGGGACATCCTGTACTTCTCCACCGTTTTATCGCTGTTTAGAAAAAATGGTTTAATGGTGGCTGCATAAAATTAAAAGATAATCATTTTAATTTCATTTCAGTTATGCAGAGTGTATAATTAAAATATTATATTTCGTGACTATCACAATTTCAAATATTATAAGCCACAAGTTATTGGAATTAAAAAAATTCTCGTAGAGTAGAATGAGTTTCCTAATAAAAAATTTTTAAAATATATTTTATAGTAAATTTTTATTTCGGCAAAAAACTTATTAGAAACCTTTAGGCCAAAGCGGTAATGTTGGTCATCAACGTGTTATATATCTGGCATAGCTGTAGGTTCTATCGAGATATCTATTTTTTTCCAAACAACAGATTCACAAGGTTCCAAGCTGCCGTGTAATGGTGTCTATATCCCAATGCTGCTAAAATTCTTATAACGCTTCTTTGTAGCTCAAATATCCTGCTCAACTAGGGTTGTCCTCTCTTTTCCTGGATTAAATCATTTTTTAGTAATTCTGTTTTTATCATTTCCAAAATATAATGACTGCAAAACACTGCTTTCTTCTTAATAATTATAAAAATATATGAATATAGTTTTTTATTTAAAATGACTGCGCAGGAACGTACCGCCGCAGGACCTGGTCCTTAACCACAACCACGACGCGGGACCGGACTTTTTGCCCAGCGACCTCGATGACAACCCCACGGAATGTACCCAGGACTGCATGTTCAACGGCGTCGCAGCGCGCCATCACCAGCAGAGCCTGACCGATGACCAGATCGATTGCCTCGACTTCGGCGGGTTAACCACGCCTCCGCCCCCGGCGGTCATCCGGATGTCCGAGATCACAGATCACATCGCGGCTATGACGGAACGCCTCACAGAATGTCCGATTTTTCCGGACGTAGTCGGGGGCGGCAGCGAAGCGGACGACGCCGATGATGACACGTCGGACGCGACAACAACGCGCAGCGAGCGCGGTTCGAAGAGCGATCGCGACGTCGAGCTCGACGAGTTTTTCGAGAACAACAACAACTCGTCATCGTCGTCGTCGGATGTAGGCGTTGAGGAGGCGGCGGCCGCGTCAGCCTCTTGCAACGGCGAGCTCGTGAGGCGGGCGCTGGATCTGGAGCGATCGGTCGAGACCAGCACCGAGACGTTGGTGTCTGAGCATGTGGCGTGCGGGTGAGTCGTCAAGTAGTTCAAAGGTACCGTCGGCTATTTGGGGTTCTAAGGGGCCAATACGGGAAAACGGGCGGCTGTATTCCGATGTAACAAATGGCGATTAGTTCAAATGTACCGGTACCCAATACTGCGGATTAGTTCAAACATGCTGTCGGATATTTCGCGTTTGCGAAAATCGGAAAACGAGATAAATGACCATGTAGTTGAAATGTACACGTGCAATTGTACGTTGCCGTTATTTCCTTTTGCGCAATTTCGGTAGGGAAGTCATTTGAATTTAAATTTTAAGAAGACAATTTTAAGTTTTTAACTTTTGTAGTTGGTAGTAGTTGTAAAGCAATTCTGCAAAATACAGATCTTTATATTGATAAAATAAACGTGTAACTAGAGACAGCGATGGTCTAGTAATACCGAAACATAAGGCGATATTTTTTTCACGGACGGGAATCTCGGGAGAGAGAACTTAACTAAATTAAAAAAAAAAACAAATCGTTCTATACTTGCAGAACATGGTTTTAGTTTTTAATAGTCAGTTTTAAAGTGTTTTAGGTTTATAATTTTTAGATTTAATGCATAAAATTTAAAATTGTTTAACCTTTGTAAACCAATGAATCTAGTTGCTGTTCTGGTTGTCTGCACTTGCGTGGGGCTGGGCACATCGTGTTTTTCTGTGTGACGTTGCTTTTTTTGCAGAGACTTGTTTCTCTGTAAATTTTTTTGGCACTAAAATACTCACTTACTTACTAATTTACTGAGTAATAACCCACGGGACTCGGAAGTGTTTACTTAATTATAATAACGGCGAGGAATCAGGTAGTTCGAACGCAAATCTGCGATTCGAAGGTTAAACGACAGTAACCCTGTTCAAACGCACCGTTTTCCGTTCTAGTTGTTGTCGTTTAAAAAATATTTTTTCGAAAATGTCGTCCTTATACAGGTCGTCACCGAAAGAGTACAATGGCTTCGAGAAAATCCAGAGTCCACGGCCGCGGACCGTAGACGAACCAATGGGAGGCGCCTGCGACGTGTGCGCGCGGAGCGCAAAAAGCCCCACCGGAACGCTCGCGCACGCACGGCGGTTCAGCAGCTGCGCACTCGGCGAGGACGGCCTGATGCCGCTGCGGTCGCCCGTACAGGAGCGGCTGGACCAGATCCTCGAGGAGCAACGGGTGAGTGTTTTTCGGGAAATAGCGTCCGCCGTGTTGTCACGTGAGACTCTCTCTTTTGCAGCGGAAGGTGGAGCTTTTGGAAAAGGAGCTGCACGCGTCGCGCCAGATCCTCATCAGGCAGGCATGTCACAAGTGTCACCGGAGCGGCGACGGCGAGAAGCACGACGACTCGGTGAGTCATTATGCCAAAATAAAAATGTTGCGAGAAAATCGTTAAAAAATATACTTAGGTTTGTAGGTGTAACACGTTTGGCGAATAAATATCTCTTAAAAAAAATCGTTCTGGTCAATTAAAATAAAACAGTGTTAATAGTCCGGTCTAAATAGACATATCCATTAATATATTTTATCAGAAATGAGATTTGGAGGCGACCCGGAGTACACCACTGGAAATACAGTCCCAACAGTCTGCACTATTCCCATATGTGCTACAAAAGTCATTCAGCTCATGTATTCTACGTTATATGCACGTACATCCATAGTGTGATATTTAATATAAATAAATAAATGAAAGCACACAGGAATCGCAAAGGGTCTCACAATATAATTTATGAAGAACTATAATTAATGAATCGTGGGATGATTGTCGAGAGATCCGGTACAGAATTGGAAAGGCTAAAAGTGCTTTCTTGGCTATGGGTCAAGTATTCAAAAACCACACCCTGTCACTGGAAGTAAAGAATAAGCTCCTAAAGTGTTACAGGTACTCGGTTATTCAGTAGGGTGGGGAGACCGAAGGTTACTAATGAAAAAGTGTTACGGGGAATGGAAATAGTCAACATCTCAAAACTTCAATATCTGGGTCACATCATGGGGAACAAAGGAAAATATGAATTACTCCAATGTATCCTTCAGGAAAAAATTTCAGGAAGAGGACGCAAGAGACTCTCTTGGCTGGTCAATCTTCGTGCATAGTCTGGCAAGTCTGCCTCACAACTGTTGATGATCGCCAACATTCATAGCGGACAGGCCAAGAAATAAACGTAGAATTAATAAAGGCTTTTGGCATTCTATTTCTACTGGTGCATCCCAGGTTTCGCTCTGTCACTCCAAAAAAAAAAAAAATCCACGTCTTTCGTTTTCTCTTGTGATCCAAACAAGTTTATTTGTTTAGTGGAGTGAATCGGAGGGGGCGTCGTCACGCGAAGGGGGCTCCATTAGTCCCATCCTCGTTTGCCCCCGGTGACTAGTAGTCCCGCGACCCCGTTTAAAAAGAGTAGGTTTTTTCTTTTGTTTTTGCGACATATTTTTGGTTTCGTCCCTCTCCCCCGCCAACTAATATCAACGTCGTTTTTTTTTTTATTATTTTTTTGTAAAAGAGACGACGTCGCTTGTCCGTAGGGTTCGGTGGTCGAGTCGCTGGGGAGCACAGGCGAGGGGCAAGCGTCCGCCGCCGGCGAATCGCTACGATCCGATCTGTCGTGGGTGGCGGTCGAGGAGGGGGCGGTCGCCGAGTGCCAGGGCACCCTTTGGGTACCTGACCACGCGGTGAGCCGCTGCACCGACTGCGGCACCGAGTTTTGGCTGGGCCGCAGGCGCCACCATTGCAGGTGAGACGGCTTGCTTGGCATTTGCAACACATGATTTTTAATTTAATGATTTTAACGGTACCCGGTAATGATTTTATATCGTTCAGTTTTGGTTATTGAATTATTGTCCACGTTGGCGTTCAGGTGACATTGAAGGACATACGGGCAAATATCTAAATATTGAAGAGATTTGAAGAGTTTTTCAATCCATTAACCTTTTAAACAGAGTAAAAGGTTTGTGTGGTTGTAAATTAAAAGCTGGCTTTTCGGGTGTGCGCCCGAGGGGGCAGATGGCAATTTTTGAAATTATAGGCGCGCCTGACGTTGCAGGAAGTGCGGGCGTATTTTCTGCGCAGACTGTTCAGAGAACTCGACGCCGCTACCGTCAGAGCAGCTCTACAATCCGGTGCGCGTGTGCACCAGCTGCTACACGGAGCTGCGGGAGACGGGAGGCGGCGCCGCCGCCGCCGCAACTTCAAGGGCGACGACCGGCACCGACGTACCCGCGCGGTGTAAGCACGGCGGCGCGCAGGGGACCGCCCCCGGGCCCCACGCCCGGATTGCGGCATCAAGCAACTAGACGGGAGAGTGACCACCCTCAACAAGTTTTTGGATAAAATTTTGCGTGTGAAAAAGGGGCGGAGGCGTGTTTTTGAACGAGGCGGTAGATTCAAAGACCCTCTCTACTGTATTAAATCGATTAAGTCCCAGGATGAATGAGAAAAAAAAAACGGCTCCTCCCCCATTCCCACATGTCGTACTTTTTTTTCACCGTGGAGAAGCAAGCAAAAAAAAATTATACGGATCGTTTCTATGTTAACTTTTGAATAGTGCATTTAAATTTTAGGGTACCGTACGTAGGCGAGTGAGTATATGAGGTACATTGTATACACACACCAGATGTACTTTGCTATTTTAATTGCAAATAAAAAAAAAGTATTTAATTAATAAAACGGAACGCGGTGCTTTATTGCCGGCGACGCACGTTCACATAAAAAGTTTTCCAAAATACGCCGCGGGAGAGAGACGTAACAGACAAGCGCGGCGGTAGTTAAAATGAAGAAACATGTGAACGAAATTACGCGCAGGAATATGTTGATGACGTGTGAAAGTTGCTTTAGGACCCACAAACCCACAAGGTTGGTGCTGTATTTTGACTAAGTTTTTACATTACAAAAAATTTTGAATAGCTCAAATAATTTTAATTAATTTTATTCGAAAATACCGATTTACACCAAAAGGACAAAAACAAGTACTTCAAATCAAGTTCATTAATGCTAAAGATAGAAAATTTTTTTATTAAAACATGACTAATATAAATAAACAGTATGACGGTACATAGATAGAATTTAGATGTTTAATTTGAATCTAATTTCAAATAGATTCTTGATCAAAAATATATTTTTTTAAATAAAAGTTTCTAAAATGTCCTATTTGTCCTGTTCTAAATTGTCTCCGAGCTTGAGGTAATTTTTGGTTATCAAATCATTTTTTGATTTAAGTTATCAATTAAATAAGACATTTTTTTACCATTTTAATATTTTACTAATCAAAATACGCTATTCACTATTACTAAATTATACAGTTTTCTGAAAATAGGAAAAAAGGCACCCTTCATAACGAAACTATAACTATTATTCAATAATCTTCCTGGTTAATGCATCTGGTAGGAAGAAAGTCATTGTGGCGCAAAACCACAACACAAATAACAATATTTCACTCTATAACAAAGTCACGACACGTAAAAAAGGAAGCGATAAATGGGGTTACTTTTATTTGCACTAAACACTATTCTCCTTGTACCTGGGCGACGTCCAGGATAACCTTTCCTCATAAAATTTGATTACCACCTGAGGACACTTGACGTTGGCCTGTTTGGCCGGAACGAGATCGGCCTCGTCGGTGCCAACCCACTTCATCAGAAACATCAAGGGACCTTCAACATAATGAGGTAAAAGGACCTGCTAGGTTGACGAAATTGTTAATTTACCAGAACTGTCCGTAGCGCCGATAATCTTTTCCGGCTCCAAACCTCGATCGAAACCGTGTGGTTTCTTATCGTCCGCTTTGCCTTTTTTGCCGGGTTTGGAATCGGGTGTGGGAGTGCTAGTACTTTTCCGTTTTTTGCTCCGTTCGGCATCTTTGGCGGCCCGATCCGCCTCGAAAGCTTTTATCAAACTCGGACAGTCTAAGTTACCTGAAAGTTTAACCGTATAATGCATGGAATTTATAGAATACCGACAAACTAACTTTCCGGTTCCCAAGTGTTGTCTTTGTCATCATAACCTATCCATTTAAGCAAGTACTCTTTGACGCCGTTTTTGTTTATGCGGCAGTCAATTATTTTCTCCACGACGTATTCTTCGGGGGCTTCGTTTCCATCGGACGTGCCCTTTTTCGAACTCATTTTCTTTCGCGCTATTGTAATGTTCGTCAGTTGGAAGTTGCCGCTAAAACAGGAAGACGCTCAAAATGGCATGCGACGCAGAACCATTGTTCAACTTTTAGTTGGTCAATTGGGCGTGGGGCAAGTATGCTCCCGCCCAAGTCAAAAGGTATGCAAGTTCGGAATTTGAGTTCGGTAATACGTATGCCAAGCTCGCGCGTCGAATTTCCACGTCCCCGCTAGTTACTGTGGAGTAGAATCTAACAGTAAATCGTTCTGTGAAAATTTCCCCATCTAAACGGTAATAACTCTTGTTATCTATGCGGCTTTGGAATTTATTGATTGTTTGGGGAACGTATTTATCCTAAACAGTTTTTCTCATACTAGAAACTCTTTATCGCTTTTGAGGTCCGTTTCGTAAAACTAAGAAAGTGATCCCCGATTACAATTTGCGGTGAGGCCACCCCCTAATTCGTCTTATATGCTACGGAAAAAACTTGGGCTTTATTCACAAAGGTTCGCGTTTTTAGAGTTTAACAAACCCGCGTACGCCTCGATATCCGTCCGGCAATGAGTACGAGCAAAAGAAACAGTCCGGTTCCACCTGCGGAACCGGTGGCCCCCGAGGAATACGTCGTTGAAAAAATCATTGACAGTAGGATAAAGGAAAATGGTGTGAAGGAGTACTTTTTAAAGTGGATTGGTTACGACGATAAAGACAATACGTGGGAGCCGGAAGAAAATTTGGACTGTCCTGGATTGATCGCTGCGTACGAAGCGGAAAAGGCAAAAAAGAAAGAAGCAGACACTAGGAAGCGGCGGATAAGCGGTCAGGAGAAGGAGAACAAAAATACAAAAGCGAGAAAGGTTGAGGAGAAAAAGTCGCTCGGTTTCGACAGGGGTCTCGAGCCCGAGAAAATAATCGGCGCAACCGATAGTCCTGGTAATATATTTTATGGTGGCATAGGAATGGGAATGGTTGTGATTTATTTGATTGCAGGTCAACTGATGTTTCTGATAAAATGGGCGGGGACGGACGAGGCGGATCTCGTGCCCGCGAAACAGGCCAACGTCAAGTGTCCCCAGATAGTGATCAAATTTTATGAGGAGCGTTTGAAATGGCATCCGTCTTCGCAAACTTTAACAGAGTCGCGTCCCGCAGAATAAATGTCAAGTATTTTTAGGTTATGTTTAACATGGTCAGCATGGAGGGGGGCGTCTATATCCTGTTTGCTAGCGAAGAGGACAATATTTTTCTCGTGGGTTTTAAAAGTCTTGTGATGCGAGAATCACGCCCTACCTCCCATGGCAATAATTTTTAGTGTAAACATGTTTCCCCCTCTCTTCCCATAATGTGCATCTTGTGGTGTTTATTTCAAATAATTGCATCCAGTGAACCCTAATGTGGGATATAATTACTTAAACTTTAGTAGTGTACAAACTTTTTGTAAAATTTTTATTTGGAAAGATGATATTAAAACTATTTTAATGCAGGTTTTTTTTTTTTCGCAAAATTGAGGGGGTTAACAATTACGTTTTAACATTTCCTCACTTTACTAAAAACCATTTAACTATGCGTATATATTAATACACGAACTTATGAAGCAACTATGAAAAAAAATCAGAAGATCCATTCAACATGCGCTACATTTAAAATTTCGTTTTTAACCTTGCCCAATTCGACAACCAACAACATAACCGCAAAGAGATAATAATTTTGAATGCGGCATTTTTAAGGCAGTATATTCTCAAACGGGAATACCAGTTAAGTGTGTCTGTGGAAATCGTTTAGGAAGAAAATGACGCAAATGCAGGTTAGTGCCTGCCTGCGACACATCAATTTTACCATAGCACTCTAGTGTTTAAAAGCTGTACGAAAAAACAAATAAAGTAGGCTGTTATGTCACGTGCCGACGTTAATTACAACGCTGGTTTGTACAGGGATTGCCATTTATGTGATATAATAATGACTAACCGAAACTAACCAATTATTTCTATTCAAATAAAATTAATGCCCGAATAATTGTTCGCATGATCATTCGAATTAAATGTTAAGTTTTCGTTTCGGTAGGTCGGGACCGTTACGCTATTGAATCTGAACTTAATCTTAAATTTAAATGAAAATATTATATTATATTTTAAAAGTAAAAAAATAAAATGGTTGACCTATGTTGCATTTTGAAAAAAAAATCATTCACTACATTTCACTTCAGTAGAAAGTTCAATTCAAGTTCAATGATGCGTTTCACAGATAACTGTTGGGCACGACTACCAGGATCATTCGCCCATTGCCGACTTCCGTCGAGGATTCTCGGATCTTCTCCAGGAAGGAGACAGAATATTGAAGTTCTAAATGTCGAGGATTTTCGTATCTTCTCTGGCGAAGAAGACTGATTTTTGAAGTTCCAAATGTCGAGGATTGTCAGATCTTCTCCAGCGAAGGAGACTAAACTTTAAAGTTCCAAATGTCGAGGATTTTCGGATCTTCTCCAGCGAAGGAGACTAATCTCAGAAGTTCTAAATGTCGATTTTTCGGATTTTCCCCCCAAGTCTGCGCTTTAAAATATCAATCTTTGCTTTAATATCTAGTAAAATGTAGCTGTTGGAAGCTTCAACCGCACTGCATCCGAAGCTCTGCAGGGCACTTTTGGAATCGGAGACAACTACTGCCTGTTTAATATTATAATCTAATATAAGATCTAGGGCGTAACTAATAACTACCATTTCTGCAAAGCAAATACAAAACGCGCTATTCAACCCATGCCCGACCCTAACATTGAGAAACGGAATAAATACTCCAAAGCCAACTCTATCATCTGGTCCCTTAGAGGCATCGGTAATTATAAATGTCTCTTCCCATGGGAGTAAAAAAGATTCATTAATCATGACTATATCCGGACCAAAGTCACGAATAAGTCTAATAATACTATCACAATTACTTCTAATACCGCAAGTGTTCCAATGAATAATTGAGAGATTACTAATTTTAACAGAAAGATTTGACTGTCGATCTGGGAACATTCATATATTAAAACCTGCATCCTCCGGGAGGAGGCAGGGAGTCAAAAAGACTCTCAATTTCATGGTAAGCACTTTTACTGGGTATATTGGACAAGACTTTTTTCTTTAAATTTTCAAACCGATACCAAAATTCACCAGAGGAGGAAACCCCTGGAGAAGCAGTGTCCATCTCGGACTCTGACGATAAATCATTTAAATATGAGGGAGAAGATTGACTTTTGCTAGTGTGATTCAACTTCTGCCTAGTCAACGGCGGCACGAGACAATCCCTGTGGGCGTCCCTATCATACCCTGATTCTATTTGGGGGGACTTACGCTTTTTTGCTATGACAGAATAGGTTTTAGAAGCAGATCTAGGGGAAGGCTGAGAGACGGGGGCAACCGTGTTATGAATAGGAGGGAAATTTTCATTAGAGCGATTAAACTCACTTGATTTGGGGCCTCTTGGAAAGAGTTTGGCCGCTTCAAAAAAGGATAAGTTGTACCATGCCATAGCCTCATTGATTTTCTTCTGTCTGTCCATTTCCGGACATGATCTATCAGTGGCCTGATGAGAGCCTTTACAATGGATGCAAGTTGGCTTTGGAGATATTTCGCAATTACCCAGGCTGCATTTACCTTCATGATTTAAGTGGTCTGTCGGGCATGGTTTCTTCTTATAAAACTGTTCTTTCAGTTCACAATGAAATACTGGATGATCTCCAGCGCAGAAACTACATCTACCCTTGCTTTTACATTGGTTTTTCCAATGACCAAACCTGCAACAATTCATACATAAGACAACAGGACTAACATATTTTTCGATTGAACACTCATTTTTATAGATACTGATTGATTCTGGGAGAGTTTTACCATCAAATGTTATTATATAATCATTAGATGGAACTGTCTTGAAACCAAAAGTGCCAGGCAGAACACCTGGGCATTTGACCCTTTTAGTTAGTCTGCGAACATTAACAATCTTAACGCGCTTTAGCGATCTTCCGATGTTAACCTTGGCTTCTGCCTCAGAGTAAAAATCATCCTCATCAATTAAGTCACCAATGTCCCTCACCAACCCTCGGCAAGTGACTAGTCTTTGAGGTATATACTTATTATACCCACCAGCTGTCGAATATGTTTCATTAGATAAAAATTTATTTGCAGACTCAGAGGTGTTAAACTCCAAACCGATTTTATTGGCTCCTTTTCTAGAAATTTTCAATATACCTTGAACTTTCTGCGCTTGAAGTAACTTCCCAAAGTTCATAGGATGAAGAGTCCCCACCTTACTTGTAATCCCCTCCAGAATCACCATAAAAGGCCCCTGGTCGGTGATTTCATATTTTGTTTTCCGATTTACTGTCCTTCTTATGTTTGCGGAGATTTTGGCAACTTCCCGCAGGATTTCAGCGTCTTGCTCGAACTGATTCTTGATAATCTGGATCTCTGCCGATAACTTTGACAACTCTTCACCTGAGGGCACATCAAAATACTGGGGCCTGGAAATATCTTCAGCAGTTTTTTTGCAATCCGGTGGCAAAATGTTACAAATAATGGCGTTCAACGGACGATTTTGAGAATCATTGGATAAACTGTCATTTTCTTGTGCTGCACTAACCGTCGGGGGGCCCTCGCCCCCCGAAGAGTCCCCCATGGTTGAGGTTAGAGGGCCAAGAGGAGGAAACTACCAGCCACAAAAACTGATATATAACTGGATGCGTTAAATGGACTCACCAAATAACAGAAAACAATAAAAATTAGGGCCGATGCCTAAAGATTTGCACAACAATACTCAGGTAGTGTTCACTCCTTCGCTGTTGTACCGAAAAAAACCTTCAGTAGAAAGAAAAGCTGATCTTCCCGAATTCCGGTCAAAACACAAAGGCCTCTTACCAGAAATGTAAAATGAAATATTGATGCATTCCTAGTACTTTCTTCCGTTCCATCCGAGAAATATTTTTATTTACGTTTTTTCTGAAATCCATATTTGTAAGCAATGATCATTAATTTTCTTTAAAAAAATAATATATATATTTTTTAATTTTACAATAACCCAACCATTGGCATTTCAGATAATCTCATTCATTGAATAACTGGAAATAATAATAAATAAAGAGGTTATTTAAAACACCCGTTAACGGTAATTAATCATTCGAATAAGCCCATCACTAGTTTTGTGGTCTGCGGGTAAACTCCCGAAATGGACCGGACTCAGTGGCGGATTTATTTCTAGGTTTACCTAAAAAGTCTGCTGGTTAAAGGTGTCTAACGTAAATTAATCCGCGCTTAGAGGTATGATGACTTTGTGGTGCGGCTAGGCAGTGTATACTAGGTATAAAAAAACATTGTAATGTACCCGAATATTTTTAAGCCTTTTTTCCGGTCGTGCCCGAGCCCGCCGTTCTTGGTGAACGTCGAAGACTGTCATTCTTATATTAACTCGTATATTATATTTTGTGGTTGATATCGGAAACACCATTACCAAAACAATACGAACTGTTGACTATCTAAGATTTAATGTTTCGTATGCGTGAATTTATTTGCAAATAATTTGGATCGCCTTTTATATATCATCAATAATTTTGTTTATGATGAAATGAGACTGATTTTTTGGAATCCTATGAAAGTCCTATACCATTTCCATGTTACCATTAGAAAATTGGATATTGTTGCCGATTGGTAATCGACGAATCCCTTTTATTTAATGCGAAAACGCCTGCTACATTTACTGGGTGTTCGAAAATGAGTGCCAGCAAACGAAACGGTTCAATTTCGGCGGCGGCGTCGATCGCAGCCCCCGACGAATCCAGTGTCGAAAAAATCGTTGACAGTAGGATAAAGGAAAACGGGGTGAAAGAATATTTTCTCAAATGGTGCGGTTACGGCGAGAAGGATAATACTTGGGAACCGGAAGAAAACCTGGACTGTCCAGGGCTAATTGCCGCGTACGAGGCGGAAAAGGCGAAAAATACGAGGAAACGGCGAACCGTCGACCAGGTAGGATTCGATAGGGGTCTTGAGCCTGAAAAAATTGTTGGCGTTACTGATAGTCCAGGTAAAATGACTCCAACAGCGCCAGGGCATCTGTAAACCATTCCTTGCAGGCACGCTTATGTTCCTGGTAAAATGGGTGGGGACGGATGAGGCTGATCTCGTACCGGCGAAAGACGCCAACGTCAGGTGTCCTCAGGTTGTGATAAGGTTTTATGAAGAACGGTCAAAATGGTACCTGCCTTCAGAGACTTCAACTTCATTTGAGGAGGTTGGATTTGATGATGGTCTTGAGCCTGAAAAAATTGTCGGGGTTACAAACAGTAAAGGTACAGTTTTATTTTATTTTTTAAGAGTTTTTCAATTGTTAGCTTTTATGAATTTTGATTATTAGCGAAAATAAAAATGCTTAAAAAAGAATATCTTTTAAAGTTGATTTATTACGTTGATATCGTTTAATGGACTAATATATTTGAACCATGTTACAGACGGCCTGTTGTTTCTGATAAAATGGGCGGGGACAGACGAGGCAGACCTTGTGAGGGCTCAAGAAGCGAATGTCAAATGGCCGCAGATAGTCATAAAGTATTATGAACAGCGCTTGCACTGGCTTCCTCCTTCGAATAACAACAAATAAGTATCCTAATATTGGCTATGTTCAGGTTGGAGATGGCGTTTTTGCAATATACCTACATTTTAATATTTTTATGTAAAATCATATTAAAGATTTTTTCATCTTAAATGGCTTTTTGTTTCAAACAAAATTGGGTAATTGCCGATTACTTATCGTCAAAACTCTTCCCATGTGAGATGAATAATATTTGGCGATCATGTTTTTCCAACCTTTTTCAGTGGCGCCCTGTTCAATTTACATTCAGGATTCTAATAATTATTAATACCGATCACTTTTGAGGAGTAGAATGTATCTATACAAGGAAAATGAGAATAACAGGTTATCAAACATTTGGACTTAAGTTTCCAACCGAAATCAACAGCACAAAAATTTGGTTTTCCATATTAGGATTTGCGGAAAATAAGCCTTTACCAAAACATTCCGTCCGTTTGGATCATTTCAACGTTGATGATTTCCATTACAATTATTTAAATAAAAGAGCAAAT
This sequence comes from Cylas formicarius, assembly GCF_029955315.1. Classification (NCBI taxonomy): domain Eukaryota; kingdom Metazoa; phylum Arthropoda; class Insecta; order Coleoptera; family Brentidae; genus Cylas; species Cylas formicarius. Next base: position 23,163,560 of record NW_026844361.1, on the reverse strand, counting down.
CAAAAATCAAGGCAAAACTTATTTGTCGATAATGGGCGATTGTCTTTAGTGGACCTCTCAGCATAGTTGAAGTTGAGAAAGAACTAACTGTTCTATGATCGCAACAGTTAATTCATAGCCACAGACGGTAAACAATACGCTTCGGCGGCCATGTTTGTTTTTCGTCGTTGATTTGTATGTATGTAACATAACCTTTTCGAGTGAATTGCTTCGTGATAAACGCGGACGGGATGTCGCGTAAATGTTGCTTGTGCGGTACGTGGGAGTACAAATTGCCCAAGGAAACAAATATAACCTTTCACAGGTACGTACGCACTGATAAAACTAGAGTAAAATTTGGCCAGGTATTGTTTGGCCGCCTCCTTGCAGCGTACCCAAAGAGGGCTGGCTAAGGAAACAGTGGTTGGACGCCATTGACATGAAAGATATTGGCGATTTGAGGGAAATATCGCTGTGTTCGGTCCACTTCAGCATAAAGGATTTCCAAATTCTACCGAGCGAGCGCATCGTGCTCAAAAATGGAGCAATGCCTGTCAGGGTTAATCGCAATACGAGGTTTGTTACTTTAGTTGCGCCAGCAACATTATTCCGATCTAGCGTTGACTTCCTTGGGAAATGCCTGAGCTGAGTTAAAGTAAGACAGACACTTAACATTAACAAAATTTCATTTTTTTCCGATTATTAAGAGCCACTGTCATTTCTTCATCTACTGGCAGTACGCACGGTGTAAAAAATTAACTAATTCATTAAACTGTAAGGTTTACTCCTAATTCTCTCTTTTGGTATTCTGCGCATGTACTTTCCCAAAGATCAATTCATCTCTGAAACAGTGACAACAATGGGAATTGGGCCAGAAAAACTGAAAGAAGAAAGAATTAAGAAATAAGAAGATATGTAACCAACCTTAATCAATGAATATTTTGGCTCCATTTTAATTTCAGCATAGTGAAAGTAAACTAGGGCGTTTTATTTATACCACATTTACCTCTATTACCTCATTTTATCCGATCACGATTGATCGATTATTGCCGATTTTAATGAAAAAAGTGGTGTGGAAACTTTGAGCGACCACAGTTCACGTTTGCCCGTCTGCTGCATAGATGAATCGCAAAATAATACATCTTTTCGGTGTTATAGGTCCCGACAGACTTCGACTTGCAGCCCGTGGAACAATTTTTCTCGGAGCGCGTCGCAGCCATCGACTTCGACGAAAACGTGAGACTTCATCCAATCTTCTCACTCAAGTGCACGGTAAATTTGTGGTTTTTTCTAGGCACATTTTTGCACCCAGTGTGCAAGTTGCGCAACCTCTGCCTACGGTTGACGAATCTCAGCCAGCTTCCGCGCCGACAATCAGGTAAATCAACAAAGACCATTTTGAACATAGGCAACGACCCTTCAAGGAAACCTTTTAAAATTGTAATTTCGATAGTTTCGAAATATTATGTAAATTTGGTTATCTTCCCAAAAATTTGAAATTGTGCGATATAACGAAGTAAGCACGCCACCGAACCCTACATTTAAAAAGCAGAACCCTGTTTATGCCTCTTCGTCTATATGCAAACAGACAAAATGACTATTCTTTAAAAGTTAAAAATAAAAATGATTATTGAATGCTTTCGCTGGGCTAGTGTTAAAAAATGCCTATTAAAAAAATGTCCGCAATCGTCCCAGCAGCACCGAGTGGGGCGAATGCGCCGACGACGACGAAGAGGAGGTGGAGATGTTGGACTCGAGTTGCTCGACGTCCACCGCGTCCGAGACGGAACGACTGGTCGCGGCGCCCCGCCCTAAGCGATTCTGTCGCAAGGCGTATATCGGCGACATACGCGACGAGGACTTCGCGCATCCAGAGAGGGCGCGGCAGGCGTTCCTAATCGCGAAAGCTAAAATCGATCTGCAAAAGAAAACCATCAAGGGCTTGCAACAGACGGTGATGCGGCTGCACGCGCGCGTCGACAGACTCATCGCGAAGATATCCATGCTGGGGAAGACCGAGCAGAAACCGAAACGTCACGGGTTCAGAATAGTGCGTCGCAGAAGGTTGCAAAGGATCGGCAACCACCGCTATATCAAGACGTGACGGTTTTCGTGGTCTGCGTCCGACGCCCGCTTATTTTCGTGGTCTGCGTGTGGATATGACGCATAATTTCAGTGGTCCGTGTGCAGCGCCGTCTTGAAGTGTTTTCGCATGTCAATGCGAATAGACTTTATTGCGTTTCGGTTGGGACGAAAACTTGACGAATTATTTCTATAGTACTTCGGGTTGCGGGCTTAAAAACTAAACTCCCTCGCGACGGTTAAGAATTTTATTTTAAATGTGACGGCAATACAATCAAAAAGAACTACTCTGCTAGGAGGTAGGTTTACAACGTGCGGCACGTTTTCCCCGCGCACCTTTGGAATTTGTTCAAAATGGCGGCGTAATAATTGACGACCTTGCGGTCGGTCTCGAGATAGGCGTTCCTTAACTCGTACGGGTCATGCGTCAGGTCGTAAACTTCGATGAAATTCTGTATCGGCGAAAAATAATAAAACATTTATTAATATAAAGCAGAGTAAATCGGGGAACGTCAGCCCCCCCTCTTACCGAATCGTCAGCGAAACGGCAGAATTTAGTCGTCCCGCGGTAGGTGAAATCGACCACGCAGGAGTACGTGTTATTACGGCTGTCTTGACACTTGCACCATTGTGCGACGTCGCACTCCTTGGGAGAAAACAAAAGTCAACCCCAACAGCCGCAATAGTTGTTTGCGAATGAACAAAAGTATGGTGTTATTTACCGGGTTTAAATATTCATCCTTGAGTTAATGGATGTGAAAGTTTTGTAATATACATTATAATATAATTGAAGGTATAATTAGGAAGATGTGATCCTTTTAAAGACTTGGGTGTAACATTGGCCACAAAACGTTTATGTAGGGACCACATTGACCAAAATTTTTGACATTTGGTAAGCAACACGTTTTAAAATTGTTACACTGTGATCATGTTTGTTTAACAATATGGCAACCAATATTTGACAAGTACGTCGCTCAAATTGAAAACAGATGGGTGGCCGAAAGGGTCAATCCCAAAACAAGTAAACCAGTCTCGGGGCTTCAAAGTTAAACAAAAAAGGTTTCATTATTAACAAAACTTCTGGATTCTTCCTGCGTCGGTTGTTGCTTAGTCGAAATTGCGGACGTTTCGCCAATCATCCTGTTGGCTTCTTCGGAGCTTAACTGAAACTGAGGGAGGCGGAGTCAGGAGCTTCTATATTAAAATCCTTTACAGGGAAAACTGATAGTGTCGTAGTTAATTCCTCTCACTTCATTGAACAATTAAAAAGCATTACATAGATCCACAAGATATAAGGGTTAGTCTCAACGTAGGGTTAGTCTCTTAACTAAAGTCTCTATTCCTGACACTCTCATGCTTGTCTGGGACATATTTTTCTTATAACGGTCAAATTTTTCAACGAACGTCGTTCTCCATTATCAACACTCATCGCGAATATATTTATGGAAGCCTTTGAGAAGAAAACTCTCACACCTTCCATCTAAAACCGAAATTATGGAAACGCTACCTCGATATTTTACTATTCTTAGATATTCTTATCAATAGAAAATTAGACCTAACATCCAGTTCAAAAATCAACTCCGAAACTAAATCCCCTTACCTGTGCTCTTCTCTCTACATTACCATATTAAAGATATTAAGCGTTCCATCACAAAATACACTTCACCACAACCTTCCAATAGCAATAAGTCCGAAAGCAATCCCACAGTTGCCAGTATTGCCCTTCCTTACATTGAAACCATCATACACCGCATATCAAAAGTTTTTAAGAAATATAACGTTAAAACCAGATTTACCACTTGTCCAAAAATCTCTCAACATCTTCGATCCGTCAAAGACAAAATTCCATTTGAGATGCCGAGAATACATTGGAGAGACCGGACGAAAAATATCAACGAGGCTCAAAAACCGGACATACAATTTTATTCCACGAAAAATCCGAGAATCTATAGAAACCTATAAGCGATCAAACAATCTCAACCGTGACTCAGGTGACTTTAAACAGTCAACCGAGACGATGTTTATGCCCCTAATTTAGCTCCGCCCCCCTCAAACAATATGTAAGCAGGTACAGAGTAAAATGCGAGCCAGTTTCAATGAAGCCCTGAAGAAGCCAACAGGATGACTGGCGAAACGTTAGCAATCCATAAGTTTTGTAAATTTCTTTGAAAAAAAAAAGTTTCCTTTTTAAACTTCCTCTATCTTACAAAAACAGAAATGCTAGCGCGGAACTACGAAATCAATATTGAGGGAAAAACATAGTAGATGCTCTAAAATTCCCCTTTTAAAACCGCAGAGTCGGTTTTTATTTTTTATTACGATTTTTGGCAATGCGACGGCGCATCTTTACGCCTTGTTAGTGATTTTGTCGTCTCCGCGCCCTCTGATTTGCGTTTCGTCTTATCGTGGAAGCCATTTTCTCAATTGTCAACGTCATCCGAACCCCAATTTTTGTGTACACTAAATTCAAATACAGGCTAGAACCATGGGCGAAGGCTTTATCAGCGATTCGTCGTTTTAGGATATAATACATGTCCTTCAGACTTACGGCGACGCTGCCGTCGTCGAGGGGGCCGCCCCGTCCCTGACAGGCCGGCTCGACGGTTTTCGCGTCGCCCTCGCCCCAATACTCAACAAAGCCGAATCTGGAGCCGCGCTGCTTCCAGTTTTTGAACAGGCGCTTCTTGAAACTGCGCCCGTCCATTGAAGGAGGCGGGTGCACCCCGGCGAGGTCCAGTATAGTCGGGGCGACGTCCACCGACGACACCGGATACGATTCCAGGGTCTTTTTTGGAATGCCGGGGCCGCTAATGATGAACGGCACTCGAACGTCCGTCTCGTACGGCTGCCGTTTGTCCCAGGGCTGACCGAACTGACCTGCGAACGGGCCAGGGGGAGATTTGCTCGCACTTATTAACGGCAATAGCGTGCCGCTCACCTATGTGAAAGCCGTTGTCCGAGTTAAGAATGACATAGGTCCGCTGGAAGATCTTTAACTCCTTCAGTTTGAGGATGATACGCTCGATGAGGTCGTCGACCGCGAGGAGTGTCTGAAGGCGACGCCGATGGATTTGGTCAAGCGCCGAAACGTCGGCGGGTAAGCGCTCCGGCGGCATCGACACCACCCAGTGTTTCTGTAAGTCGCCGATGCGGCCGCATTTTCAAAAATACGCAAAATCGCAAGATAACATACGAAACGCGGCATCCGCCAAATGACAGATGTTCCCATATAGCTGCTAGAGAGATCAAGACCTTGCCTATGCTGGCAATACAGAAACTTGAGAAAGTCGATATTCTCGTTTTTAATTCAACATCGCATAGATCAATAATTTTCTCAAAAGCGTTGAACATTTATTTATTGAAATCAATCCGAATAGCAACAAATTTATAGTGGCTATAGCCACTTGCCACCGAAGTGTTCCTTTGAGAAATATGCAGAATTTGGAAGAACCTGGAAAGACTGGTCGAAGAACACTTGGTGAACTAAGGAAGAATTATCCTGAGTTGCAATCTCTCCGGCAGGAAGCAAGCAGAGCGAGATCGAATCCACTAGGAACAACCTTCCGGACCTAGTGTTCGCACAGGGTGGCGGACTTTCAATGGACTTTTATCATCCACTTCTCTCCTTTTCCTTGCAATGTGATTCAGCACATTTCAACAGTTCTGGCCTTTATAGAGATTTTAAATCAATGGACTTGCGTGTAGTGACTGAGTTTTTGTCTCAGTTCAAACAAAAACCCTTGAGGATGTGGACAACGTGTTCTACGATATAGTTTATTTAGCTATCGATATTTACGTTCCATTAAATAAGTTTTTGGCTAAGAAGTTTCCAGTTCTGTTTTCTCCAGAGGTTAAAGATACAATATTTGAGAAGAAGACTATAACAAATATTCGGACCGAATTTTTAAAAGTGTTACCGGGAATTATATATCTCTGACCGAATCGTCCTTAAAAAAAAAAACGTTAAACATTTTTGGAGGTTCGTTAACAACAAAAAGGAAAGGAACTTTGATGCATCGGTTGTGCACTTTGGCGACGTGATCTGTTCTGTAGATGAAGATATTGTTAATTTATTTGCAGACTTTTTTTCACACTTGAACATTTCGATTTCATCAATTTACGAGAAACTGACGACTCTGGATAAAAACAAAGGACCCGGTCCCGATGGCCTCCCACCATATCTTATTAAGCATTGCAGCCTCATACTTTCTAGACCACTTTGTATTATCTTTAACCAATCTTTCAAAACGGGAAGTTTTCCAATTTACTGGAAATCAAGCTGCATTACCCCTATCCTAAAATCAATATCCTGAGTTGCATTCCTAATGTGTTTGAAAGTTTAGTTTGCGACTATTTTTCTGCTGGCCTGAAAGTTTGCGACCAACCAATTTGAATTTTGTAAGAAACACGCATAGTAGGCCGACCTGGACGTACCATCGTAGGCCCAGATCGCCGTGTCAGTACTAACGCGAGTGTCAGTCATCCCAACAAACTGTCCCTACCCACTTTTATAATAATAAATACCGTGTAACAATTTCTCCATCGCTCCACTGAGCTAAACCTGCTTACATTTACAGATTTTCTGCTGGAATCATTGGAAGAGGGGTCTCGCGTTCATGTTATTCGCACAGAGTTTTCAAAGGCATTTAATAGAGTAAATCATCAAATCTTGGAAGAAGAAAGGGAAGCCAAAAAGATCATGATGAGATGACATGGATAGAAACGTCAATGCAAGGAAGAAATCATCAAATCTTAATAAAAAAATTGCGAAACATTGGAATCCAGACAAAAGTTTTCTTTTATTTCATTTTGTTTATGTGAATCTTAGTTTATATTATATGCGTAGATCATATATATGCAATTCAAGAGTTAATGGAGAAGAAACAGTTAAAAAACACACCAGTATACTTAACATTCATTGATTGGCTATGGCAGAATTAGATATACCAACAACACTGATAAAGGTGATTAAAAACTGGTATAAAATAACAATACAGACATAAAAGTAGGCAACAGTATAGTCGGTAGTTGAAAACGTAAATGCGAAGGAATGGGAAGTCCCTATAAGGAATGAATAGCTTTACACACTCTGTTTCGCGGATGACCAGGTAGTGATAGGGATATATACGAATATATAGGAACGAAGAATATGAGAAGGTAGGATTGGAAATAAACTTGAAGAAGACAACGTACAAGACAACGACAGAAGAGAATCCAGTCAATTTACCAATAGAGGACGCCATTGAAATGAAAGGAACAAATAACTTCAGATACTTGGGATTTATACTGTCTAAAATTGCTACTACAGAGGAACAAATGAATAGGCTTGGGCAGACACCACCATGTATACAACTGCATTCAGTTATATAAGATAAGAACCTCAAGAAAAAAACGAAAACGTTGATATACGATACAATTACAAAGAGTATAATTACATATGAGGTATGGGTAATAAATAAAAACAAACGGAAAATCCTTGCTACCGAAATGAGGTATTGGAGAAGATGCTGTGGACTCACTAGAAGAGACCGAGTTACAAATGAAGAAATCAGAAGAAGAATGGGCGTGCAAAACGATGTAATACACATCACATAGAAACCAAAAGACTCCTATGGTATGGACATGTTAGAAGAGCGAGGAACAGATGCATCAACAAATGGAATGGAGCCCGATTGGAAGAAGAAAGGGAAGCCAAAAAGATCATGATGAGATGACATAGATAGAAACGTCAATGCAAGGAAGACCGTTGGGACACGAATCATGGGAAGATAGACTTCCTAGATATAAATATATATATATATATATATATATATATATATATATATATATATATATATATATATATATATATATTCTCAAAATAAATATTCAAACAAAAACGAATTAAGTGTGTCGAAACCGCTGTTTAGAAAGAAAATGCCACAATGCAGGTTAGTGGGTGGGGCAAAATATAAGTTACACTTAAAATTAATTAAAAATAGAAAAAAAACCTTTGAAGATTGAAAAATAAAGGAAAAGTGGCAAACATTTGGCCTACTTTGACTAGCTATATTTTTGAAGAATTAAATTAAACTGTCTTCATTTTTATAAGGTCTGATTTTTTATGTAAGCGTTTTTCTAAAGAATTGTGGCAAGCGGCATATGTCGATTGCGGAACAGCATCCCCCACATTCTGTAGTAGCGCAAAAACATCCCAATTTTCTGGTTAAACTTACGCCATTTGGTGTATAGTTAAACGAGGGGTTCCGGACGGCTGTCATTTTCGGGAACTTGTTCAAGTAACGTTTGGGTGGCAGAAAAGGGGCGTGGCTCGCAGGCGGCGCGACCATCATGAAAAAAGGGCCCGCTGTGACGGAGTTTTGATTCAAAAAGTCCAAACTGAAATCAGCCTACAAGGACGAAGATGGGCGCTTTTATGGCTCAGTTTACGGCACCACTCTTACCAGCAAATCCGTCAAATAGACGTTGCGGTATGTCTTGGAGGTACCATTTAGTGACAACGTGTAGTTGTAGTACTTTGAGTTGCCTTTGAGACCGATCCACCAGTCATACCCAGGTGGGACGTGACTTAAACCTGCGGCCAATTTTGAGCCGTACTGAAACGTTGACGGGGACGCGTAAATTTTAAAAACCGTCTTGTTCACCCCCGTACCTGATTCAAGTACTTGCCCGCGTAAAACGTGCTGTAATTCGCGGCCCTTTTCAAAACCGCGGCCAGCGAGTCAGGCTCGTGAGTTTTCCGCCACGATTCACCGCCGCAGTTGCCCGATATCGAATTGTTGACGACGCCAGTGTTATGCGCGTATTTTCCGGTTAAAATCGTCGACCTGCTGGGGCAACATATGGGCGTATTGACGAACTGAAATGAACAGAAAAACAGCAGTCCATTTCGGACTCGTAATAGGTCAAAAGACCGCGTCTCACCGCGTTCTGGAAAAACTTTCCCTTGTCAGCAATTAGTCGGAGCGTTTTCTTCATGGGCATCTGAAAATGCACCTTCGTAAGGCTCCTTGTTGTTTCCGGAACCTGACTTACCAAACTGTTTAGTAACAAGTCCTGGTCGTCGGTAAGGATGTACACGAAATTGGGAGCAACGCGGCCGCCGTACGCAAAGAAACTCCACAACGCAAGTATCACCAAAATAATACGCAAACCCATTACCGACACACATTTAATTTGCGAATGTACAACTAAGTAAACTAACGTGCGGATCTAAGACTGGGACGGCACGAGCTCGATCCCGTTACACTCTTGCGCTATCCGGATGCCCAACGCGAATATACCGATGCTTTTCACCAAAGCCCTGCAAAAGTAAAATGATTTCACCGAAATGCGCTTAACCTCACACTATCGCGGTAGTCTCACCATTTGAACTCGTCGTAGTACAAACCCGCCAGGAACGCAACGAAACCGCCCTGTTTGGTCATTTTATTCACTTTAAGCCAGACGACGATATCGACTCGCAATGCAAATTATGAAAGTCAAATTTATGGAATTGAAATTTCTAGTATTCCACCCACAGAATAGCACGTAGAGGATTCAATGGATTCTTGGAAGTATTCGGCTTATCTGTGGATACCTGTCAATTAGTCCTAGAAGACATAAAATTTTGTAATTTCCAAAAAAAAATAACAAAATCCAAAATTATGGGATACAAATTGTGATTAGCCTGTTTCATGAAAAATAATCGGGCCGCAAAAATTCTGCCCTGTCATTTTTTTTCCAAATTACGACGGTGATTGTGGCTGTTTCGAAAACTATATTTTATTGGTCTGTGGTTTCCTTAAAATGTTCGTAATTCGGCGAAGTGTTGTCAAATTACAAAAACAAATAACCTGTCCGCTAACAGCGAAAGGAACTCTCAAGGACGCGAAAATGCAGAGCTCGAATTGTAATTAGAAACGATCCGCGATGGGTTCGGTGCAGTCTTTCTTAAAATTTTGGCCCTTTACCGCTTTTTCAGCAAACGACGACTTCGTAGAAGGTGTCGTGTGCAAAGTACGAGATGTGTGCGAGAACGAAATGAAGACGTTCGATTTGGGCGAGCACAAAATTTTGCTCGTCAAACAGAACGGGATTATAAACGCCTTAGGCACGAAATGCACTCATTATGGTGCTCCGTTGGTCAACGGGGCGCTCGGACGAGGCAGGATCAGGTGTCAGTGGCACGGTGCCTGTTTCAACGTGTCGACAGGAGATATCGAGGATTTTCCAGGTGATCATTGCTTTACAGTTTTTTAAACGTCTTTTTTTTTTAAACCCACCTTGCAGGTTTGGACTCCTTGCCTTGTTACAAAGTAACTGTCGATGGGGAGGACGTCAAAGTCCGGGCCAAGAAGTCGGAATTAGAAGCGAACAAGCGTAGGAAAACAATGGCTAAAAAAAGGTCCTGTGTCACCGAAAAGATCCTCGTAATCGGCGGCGGTCCCGCGGCAGCTACATGCGTCGAAACTCTGAGGCAAGAAGGTAAATGACAGAAAAAAGAAAGCATTTTATTCTGCCACCGTGGTATAAAGCGTTTTCCGCCGGCAACATATCCTCCATACGTTTTTCCAGGTTTCCGGGGTGAAATAACGTTAGTTTGCCGAGAAAATAGCTTACCGTATGATCGAATTAAACTTAGCAAGGCGATGGACGCCGACGTCAAGACGCTCCAATTCAGAGATGACGCGTTTTACGCGGAAAACGGGATCACCGTGCTGAAAGGCAGGTCGGCCGTCTCCGTTGACACCGGCGCCAAGTCGGTACGTCTGGACGACGACCAAAGCCTAAAATACGACCAACTGTTCTTGGCTACGGGCAGTCACGCTCGGAAACTCAAAGTTCCGGGCTCCGATCTCCGAAACGTGTTCGTTTTGAGAGAGTTCGAGGACGGCGGGGCCATTTTGCGGCAACTCGCCAAAGATAAGGAGGTCGTCATCATCGGCTCGAGTTTTATCGGCATGGAAGTCGCCAACTATTGCGTGGACAAGGTGCGCAAGGTCACGGTCGTGGGGCGCGACTCGGTACCCTTCAGACCGGTGTGGGGCGAGAAAATCGGTAGCGCCATTTTAAACCTGTTCAAAGGCAAGGGCGTCCACTTCGTCGGACAGAGCGGTGAGTTTGCGGCGTTGCCGGATCTACGCGAAATCAACGGCAACGTTGGAATTGTGAACGGATTTGGTTAGAAAATTCCGGGTATGTTAAAGTTTTCCGGAATTATTAGCAGGACACCCAATGCCAATCTCCATTGTACAGGGTGTTATGGAAATGCGATCATATAATATAATAAATGAATCTCATGGTTGATGGCAAAAATACTCCTTGATGCCTGGCATTCCAGATAAGTTGCTCCAAAAATTTCATGTAATATTCTTATTTTTTTTTGTCTGCTTGTCGGTTCTCCGTTCTCATCTTTTGGTTTTTCCTGAATAATTTTCGAACCAGAAGTGGCCCTGATCCGACTCCGGTATCCATCTTTTTTTTCACGATTTTCGACTGTTTTTTGCTATGAAACACGAAATTTGAAGCAATCGACTTCATATGTGACCCATCTATGCAGCTTTGCCCCGTGACGGAACCTATTGAAAAGGGGGGGGGGCTGGGAGGTCGGGAAGTATTTTAAAAAAATTAAAAATCGCGTGTGCAAGGGTCTACAACAAAAACCATTTTTCAAAAACCGTTTACAAAAACGAAAAAATTCTTGAACCAGAAGACGCAGAGGAAACGACTCCATAAACTTTTATTCTTGACAATTTTTCAAATATGTACAGGGTGCGCCGCAAATTCAAAAAAACTGAAAAATGGGTCCCGCTATTATTGAAAATTGGCAGTAACTTCAAATCTGTATTTTAGATGTCAGTTTCTTTTACATGACTATATAGACAGCTTAAACTTTTGTATTTACGGTTTTGAAGTATTGTACATAGTATTCCGTGCAATATTAAAAAACATAAGTAGTCCAAATTTGCAGCTACCGACTTCAGACTTGGGAGAGAAGTAGAAGTCTGGGCCCGCATTTAGACTCTTTAAATTGGGAGCAATAAAATAACGCGAAGTATTTTTTTAATTTTTGATTTTTTTTTGTGGTTATTTTGGCATCCAGAACACAGCTTTTCCTCCAAAGCCATTCATCCGATCGGAAAAATATTACATCCGTAATACGTGGAAGACCCGGCGCTACAACTATAGACAAAAATCTAAAAGACCCTGTGTGTGAGATTCCGACGAGTGACCCGTGCTCTCGTTGTTGCACTCGATTAATCGCTACCCAAATTTCTTGATAAACGGTGTTATTTTATTGATGAAAATAAATAACATTTTCTAAAGAAAACAAAGGACTAACATTCTTTAAATTAATTACATAGCCCGGTAGATGAATGCTGACTCTAGCACCTCATCGAACTGTTTCGAACTGTCTGGATCGGCATCGGATCGAAGCATTCCAGGGGCGGGCGGCCTACGATGGACTCGCGAAGCCGGGTCGCGTGCCTACTATGTTGCGTTGTAATACCGAACACCCTGCTGAAAATTGTTCTTTTAGAGAGTAAATTATTAACTGTAAATCGAAATTCGTAGAAAAAATAGCTAATACGTTCAAACAGTGTTATAGGCCGTATCAAGGGCCACAATTTTTGTATTTACGGTTTTCGTGTATCATATACGCTGTTCGAGATATTTGAAATAATCCAAATGAAAATCACTATTTCTAGACGCGATGACGTCATTTAATATTACCACTTATTTACGTGTTTTGAGAATACAAGTAGTTTTTTGAAAACCATTTACTCCATTGAAAAAATTCGGGTACCAGGAAACTCAGGAGATCCACGGCTATATCCTCTATTTCGAACATTGTCGGAATCATATACAGGGTACGTCGTCTGTGGGCAAAAAATTCTGATAGATCCTAGAGATTTCCGCTTTTGCCGGTGATTTATTAATATATATGATACAGGGGTCGCGAGATATTTGAAAAAATATAATTTTAAATTGCAAATTACCAGTACAAATTTTAATATTTACCGAAGTGTGCCGTAACTTTGAAGCTCGACGATATGTGAAGGAAGGGTGTATTCACAATCAAATTACTTCGATTTTGCGAAAGTTCCATAGTGGTCCACGATAGAAAAACAATGCGTCCCTCTAGGACAAGAATCGTCTTTTTAAAATGAAAAGTGAAAACTTGCCCCGCTCACCGAAAGCAACCTTGTTTTAACTTCACTTATTGATAATTCGACCCGTAGAATATAGATGGCGCGACAAATATCGCATTTAAAATCTAATCCTCGGCCGTTATCAACCAAGATTTAATTAAATTGTATTAGTTACATTGTTTGCTTAGTGACAGTGTTATAAGTGTTAGGTGAGAAATTTCGGACAGTTTTAAACATTAAAAACGGGCAGGTTGTAAAATGTGCAGCTATGGAAACAGCATATCTTATACATATTGTTGATTAGTTTCTTACCCTAACCATGTACCAGATAACTAGATTTAACGTTTTGCAGCGTTTTTATCGAAATTAACTTGGGGGTAACACTCTGTATACCACGTGTTTTGAAATTAGACCTTATTTTAACCGCATATTCTGCACCTGAGAAAAAAGCCTCGTTAAACGACCACGTGTGGTCTTGAATTTTAAAATATTGACGTCTAATTTCGTTCCAGGAATCAAACGAGTGATCGGCGACGACGCGGGGGCTGTCGCAAGCATCGAACTGATCGACGGTAGCCTCCTGAAGGCCGACGCGTTGGTGGCGGGTATCGGAGCCGCCCCCAACACCGATTTTCTACAGGGCTCCGGCCTCAATCTCAGGCCGGACGGGTCGATCGAGACCGACGAGTACCTGCGTACGGAGGTAGGGGGCGTTTACGCCGGAGGCGACATAGCCTACGCCCCCGTGTGGTGCGAGGGGAACGCTAAGGCGGTCATAGGGCATTTCGGGCTCGCCCATTACCACGGCCGTATCGCCGCGCTTAACATGTTGGGCGCAAATCGACCCGTGAGCAACGTGCCTTTCTTTTGGGCCACCCTGTTCGGGAAGAGCTTCAGGTACGCGGGGCACGGTGCCTTTGACGACGTGGTCTACACGGGTGACGTCGACGCCCTGAAGTTCGTCGCGTTTTTCCTGCGAAAGGGCGTGGTCGTGTCGGTGGCAGCGTGCGGTAAGATTCCAGTGTAATATTTTGCGAATCTAAGGGAACAACGTTATCATATTGAAATTGATAAAAGTTTTAATTAATTAACAAAAAGAAGATATTAAATAAGCATCGATTGAATTAGTTATTTAGAACGACTTTCAAAGAAGTATTTTTTACAAATTTTGACAATTTCAAACTAATATCCACGGAAAATTTGGAGTTTTTTGATTGAATACAATTTCCTTAATACTCAATCAAATTTTAACATTTTTAAAAATGAAACTATAAGTTTCAATACAAACTAAAAGTTCAGAATTTCACGAAATTATATATTTTGACATGACTATTGTTTCGACAACAGCGTGTCTTTATCAAATGTAATATTTACAAACTACCTGCTACTATATATACCGAAAAATGACGATAAAACCTAAATTAATGTTGTGAGAATTTAAGTTGAAGTTAGACTTAACTGTTACGAAAGGCAAAACAAATTAGATTTTTCAATATATCATAAACCTTCACACACGGACACAGTCACCCTTATACACACAAAATGGCTGCATTTAACTCTTTTATACACAGACTTCTTAATATGCCACTCTCGACAGAAAATTACAACAAACAACTTAATATCATTAACAAATTGCACCGAACAACGGCTATAATCCGTTCATTATAGATTAAATTATAAATAAAAAACAAATCCAGACTCTATTTATCCGAAACCTAATACAGAACGCGTATAATTTGAAACAATTATATACATAGAATCTAGTGAAAAAGTTTCAAAACATTTGTCAAAATGTGGTTTAAAAATAGCTTTCAGAACTAACAGCACAATAGGAAAATATTTAAAAATCGAGTGTCTACAGGTTGAAATGTGGATCTTGTCCTAAAATTTATATTGGACAAATAGGTAGATCGTTCAAGAAACACATTAACGAACATAAAAGAGCGTTTAAAAACAATAATCTAGATTGTAATTATGCTACACACTTAAACACAGAAAAACGCATTTTTGACGACAATTTCGATATTTTACATACAGCCACAAAAACCAAAGCCATGGAGATTAACAAAAAGAAACAAAAATCAATTAAATTTAAATACCTCTCCTTTATTGAACTTACATTCTCACAACAACATTAATTAAGGTTTTATGGTCATTTTTCGGTATATATAGTAGCAGGTAGTTTGTAAATATTATATTTGATAAAGACATGCTGTTGTCGAATGAAAACAAGTAAAAGCCACCTCAGTTAAAATTTTCAATTTTAATATCAACATTGATATATTGATATTGAAATCTAAGACGAAGAACTGAGCAAAATCAGGCAATTTTTAGCCCACTGACTTTTTTTTGTTATATCACTCTATCCCCAAGTAAGAAATATCGCGTATCACCCCATCCCTATCCTATTAATTGAACCGAGGAGGCTTTTACTTGATGAAAATCCATTTATCAAAATAAATAAGAACTAAAAGTTCAGATTTTCACGAAATTATACATTATGACATGATAATTGTTTCGACAACACCCTGTCTTTATCAAATGTCTAATAAAGACACTGAGTAAATAAGCTATAAATAAAAGTGCTTGTCCGACAGCTTTTCAGGTCAATATCTAACAATTGGGGTTGAAGGGATATCGCCATATTTCCGAATTATGTTATAAATTTAGTTAGGAGTTAATTGTTTGAATTTTGTCCCCTTAGATGGTTAAATTTTATTACTGAGCGTCGTCGTCCTAAGTGGACGTAGGGATAACGATTTCGTTCGCAGGCATGGACCCCGTAGCGTCCCAGTTCGCAGAGCATGCGTCCCTTGGAAAAAAATTGTACAGGGAGGACGTGAGCGGCGACTCGGTTCTCGATTGGACCGCCGCCTCGTAAAAAAACTCACAAACAAACTAACAGTATTGCAAACTTGAATTTTTTACGCTTAATTTAAGGTGATGGAACCATATGCTATTTTATTTATTTGTTAATAAACGTGCACCAGCAGCTGATATTTGCTTCTCCCTGCAATTCCTAATAAGTGGCGCAAATTTAAAAATCCATCGTTATACCGACCACTTCTCTGACAATACTGAAATGGTTTTCGATGCATTTCATTTTCGGTGTTTTGAACAAGTGCAATTAAAGGAATTACAATAATAAAAAAAAACATGCAGGTAAGTATTAAATTTTTGGCTTCTTAAGATTCGATCTTTAGGCATAGAATACGATAGAACGTCCTGGTTAGATGCTCCAATGAATACCCTCTTAGATTCAAACGGATCCTGCGATTTTTTATTATATTACAAAAATCTTAATTTATATTCAAAAACAGATGCCACGATAACATACTGGCAAACTTGTATAGCCAATTTCACTTATGGTGGCTCAATATCAATAAATTATAAGTATGTATAATATACCATCACATAATTAATCAGTACCAATTTCAATAGCCTTTCTAGGCCAAACCACTTGCTTAGTTCAAGTTGTTTTTCTTTTCATTGAACGCACGGATTAAATAATTAATTAATACAATATCGAAAACTTAATATGTCAAAACTCGACTGATTTTGACGTGCCTAGACGATTGAGGACATAACCACAGATCGCTAATGCGGTGGTAGTCTGTGACATAACCTACAAAACAAATCCAATGTGGCGGTCGTGCAAGGCATCCGTTAATTCTAGAAACCGATCGGGTGGTGTTTTTGAAACGTGAAAGAACTCAGAACAGACAGACGCGGAGGCAAAACGGGTCAAATTGATACGATCAATTCATAGATACGGCAGACGCGACCTTGTCGAGGCGCGATAAATAAGTAACGCGGGAATTCAATTGTCCGATATACGCGCCGAGCCAGCAAAAAGATAAGCGCTTATTAAGAATGGGTTCGGGAAATTCCTTTCACTTTCGTCGAGGCGGTGCACGTATTAGTAAGCGCCTTGTGCTCGATGCTTACCGTGCGGCACGTTTGGTGATTTTTTTTTGTTACTCGCGCACATTTCGACATGGGTTGCGGGTCATCGAAAATAAAGGATGTCGATGGTACGTGAACAAATGGGCAATATACTATTATCGTTCCTAGCGGCCGCGATCTAAAAAAAGTGAGGCAAATTTTACAATAAAAAGAAACAGCTAGTAGTGAGGATTATTATCTTTTTCTTCCTTATTTATATAAATGGAAGAATGGGGCGTTCTCATTGTTTGATTACAATATTTACCAAAATATTTTTATTGAAATGTTTTGCACATTATTATCCAGCAAAGTTTTCTTTAAATATTTGCTTATAATCACTTAAAATCAAAAATGCAAAAATTATTTGCATTAATTGCATTTGCAAGACAAGATTTATCGCCGCTGATGCAACGTTTATTTTTTTTTATCCGCCAGCAGAACAAATGCACCCAAACATTTTCAAACGAAAGTGTACCGTACAGATTAGCTTCGTTTTATCAACGTTACCTAATAATTATTAAGGCATTGAATAGATTTTTTTTGTCACGTAGGGAACGTGATTAGGATCTAATCCAGTCGGGTCAGGTAATTAATGTTTTTTGCAACCTCACACTCGATTCATAATCTATTAATCTTCTGGCGGCGATAAAAACACTCCATCTCGTGTTTATCAACACAAATATGCGACAATTAGATCCTTCGGATCTCTAATCTATTTAATACGTCGTTCTCTTGGAACCACCCTTTTCGATAATTTCATCCGCCGCCGTTAACTATGGTCCGTGACAACCGCGCGCACAATCTACCCTGTCGAACAAACGTTGTTACTGTGCAGAACGGGGTAAGGCGATTCACGCCGGGACCGACGACGACGACGACGACTTCGTCGAAGATGTCCTATGTAAGGTGGACGATCTCAAGGAGAACGAAATGAAAACGTTCGCGCTCGATGAACAAAAGGTCCTCGTCGTGAAGCAAAACGGAAAAATCAGCGCGTTGGGCACCAAGTGTACGCACTACGGGGCGCCCCTCGTCAGCGGCGCACTAGGTGAGGGGCGAGTCCGGTGCCAGTGGCACGGTGCGTGTTTCGCATTCGCCACCGGCGATATCGAGGACTTTCCCGGCCTCGACTCGCTGCCGTGCTACAAGGTCACGATAGAGGACGGCAACGTGAGGGTGAGGGCAAGAAGGACCGAACTGGAGACGAACAAGCGCGTGAAGCCGATGGTCAGACGCGACCCGAACAACGAACAGAGTTACGTCGTGGTGGGCGGAGGACCGTCGGGGGCCACATGCGTCGAGACGCTGAGGCAAGAAGGTTGGTGCGAATGCTCGACGGGGCTCTCTTCGAACCGCCGCTACCGTACGGGGTGGAATTTCTGTTTAAAGGTTTCGACGGCGAGATCACGCTCGTGTGCCGCGAAAACTACCTGCCGTATGATAGGGTAAAGGTGAGCAAAACGATGGACTTCGACATCACCAAGGCCGAGTTCCGCGACGACAAGTTTTACGCGGACAACGGCATCACCGTACTGAAGGTGGGTGACGTCCCTCGCGTCCCGATGAGGTTCTCTGATGCCGCGTCGAAGTATCAGACATCCCGACACACCATCACAGACCACAAAATTGAACTCAGTCGTGAACGTCACAAAACACTTTTCAGGGCGTATCGGCGACCGCCGTCGATACAGCGGACAAATTCGTCGCCCTGGATAATGGCGATCGCGTAAAGTACGACAAACTTTTCGTCGCGACCGGCTGCAAACCGTGGAAGCTGGACGTGCCAGGCTCCGATCTCCGTAACGTGGTCGTCCTCAGGGACTACGAGGACTCACAGTAGGTGTTTTGTTTGATAGCCTGCTTAATATTAAATTTCAAAAAAGATAGCGTCTTCAGATTACAAATTCAATTACAAATTGTTAGGATTTAGGATTTATTGTGTGGACGATGTCACAGGCCTTCCGCTACGACCTGATAATCTCTTGCGACACACTTCAAAATATTTGCTCTCCCATCAGACTCTGTCTTTGTACTATTGCTATTATTCTATTAGGGGTATCTTATTCAGATCCTCAAGCCTGAGGGTTTCAACCCTGATTCTTCCCACATTTGCACAGTATGTGCTCTTTCGTTTCTTCATCTCTGTGTCTGGCGTACATTCCTACGAGAATTTTCAGATTTGCTCTGTTCATACAGTTTTCCATCCTTCAGATTACAAATTCTAGAGCGTTAACTCTAGTTTAGTCCTGAGTCTTGGGGTCTAGGCTTGCCTTTCTAATCCACTTCACTCCTCCACAACTATCCACGCTCCCCAGGCTCCGGTTCCAATCTTTATCATCGTTCTTAGAGGCCAGGTCAACGTCGAAAAGGAAAAAGATATTGTTACAAATTTCAATTACATCGTATTAACTAAACAATTATTTAAATATTACAGAAAAAAATCTTCTGTGGAGTAAGGTTCTAACTCTATCAATAACTTTTTTATTGTGTATTTAAAGATTTTTAGATTTATTATACAATCTCAGGCACATGTAACAAGGACTCCTTTCAGTTAAAGTTAAACGATGAATAGGGTAATTTACATTTAGAGTTCTGGTATTATATTTATGAAATGCCTGTAGTTCGAAGTCCCCATTTTTAAAAAAGAATATCAATGCTTCATAAATATATAAAGCATATACAGTAAAAATTCCTGCAGCTCTCTCTAAATTGCATTTTTTTGACAGTGCGAAGAGTCCTCTTTTGAACCACGAAAATTTTCTGTAATTGACCACTACCCCCCTAAAAGATAATTCCGTACCTCATGCGCGACCGAAAGTTTGCAAAGTACATAATTTTGAAAGTTTCCTTATTCATACAATTTGCAACGACTCTAATTCCATAACAAATTGAATTTAATTTATTTAGCAGACAATCAATATGTTCAGACTAATCAATTTGTAAACCTAACAATTTAGTGCTACTTACAATACTATTTTCTTTTTCTACTCCCTAATTACCCACCGATCTAGCGTCGCTTTACCACGTCAGTTTCGTTTCCCACGACGAGCCACTTCGGACATTTCCGGGATTTTACCGCACGGGTTCGACAGCAATCGGATGTTTTCGTTGATATTTCCCGCGCTTTGAATTTTGACGTTTGTCAATTCTGACAGTCTTGTCAGTGAATGTGTCAGAAAATGTACGCAAAAAACGGTCGGTAAACTTTTTAACTCACTCGTTTATTAAACACTCGCTCCGCTCGTGTCAAATAAACTCGTGAGTTACTTATTACTTTACATAATTTAGTTTCTCTTTGTTTAATATCAATTTATTTCCCATAAGCCCTTGTGAAAATATCGTTGCCTTTATCGCTAACCGCAGTGAGATTATTTGTTTATATCGCTTGCGGTTCCAATTAACCATCTATAGGTACACCATCAAACAGCTCGCCGAAGACAAAGAAGTGGTGGTGGTCGGCGCGAGTTTTATCGGTATGGAGGCGGCCAACTATTGCGTCGACAAGGTAAAAAAGGTGACCGTGATCCTCAGGGACACGGTGCCTTTCCGCAGCATGTGGGGAGAACGGATAGGCGCGGCCGTGGAGCGCGTGTTTCGCGACAAGGGGGTGCACTTCGTAAACCGAAACGGTAAGAGGCGCGACGACGCGCGTCCCGCGCCGTCTCTCGACGTGCCGCGGTTTTCAGGTATCGAACGCGTCAACGACGATGGAAACGGAGCGGTGTCCGAGGTGGTCCTGCGGGACGGCCAGGTGCTAAAAGCGGACCTGCTGGTCATGGGCGTCGGCAGCACTTACTACACCGACTTCCTGCGGGGCTCGGGGATCGGCATGCAGTCGGACGGATCGGTGGAGACCGACGAGTACCTCGAGACCAACGTCTACGGGGTGTATGCGGGCGGGGACATAGCCTACGCCCCCGTATGGTCGCACGGTAACGCCAAAGTCGCGATCGGCCATTACCCGTTAGCACAGTACCACGGTAGGGTAGCCGCACTAAACATGCTCGGTCGTAAAGTGCCACTCCGGGCGGTGCCGTACTTTTGGACGATGCTCTTCGGCAAAGGGTTCCGGTACGCCGGACACGGCAAATACGACGACATCGTCTACGCGGGCGACGTGGACAAGCTAAAGTTTGTCGCTTTCTTCCTCGAGAAGGACGAGGTGGTCGGCGCGGTGTCTTGCGGTGAGGCACCCCATATTCACATTTTCGCCGGATATAATGATGGGAGCGGTTTTTCAGGGATGGACCCGGTCGTGTCGCAGTTCGCCGAGAGGTTGTCGCAGGACCGGAAACTCCTCCGGCAGCACCTCGAAGCAGATCCGTTGGCATGGACGAAATCGTAGCCCTTCGTCACTTTCTAATTTCATCGTTGACTTTTGTTAATTTATTGCTTCGCAGTATTAAACGTATTTACAAAGTTAACGTTTGCATCATCTCACCCCACTCGGGAAGTTACAATGTCGGTAACACCGAAGACGCAATAGAAGTCCCAAAATTGTACACTGGCGGGCAAAAAAATTTAGCTTTCCTGCAAATGCGTTAAAGCCTGTTCCTAGATCTAAGAAAGTGACTAACTGATACGAACAAGCTGTTAGAATGAAATATGGCCGAACAGGTCCGTACTTGCTTAAAATTAAATTATTTGGACTTTTGTTAGGAAAGATACTAAACAATGTTTATTTATGTTTAAATCTAAAATAAAATTACAAATTATTTTTATTACCTACTTAAATTACTTAAAATTATTCGCATAATATATCAGTATCACTATCGCTATCATCGCCTGTTCTAATTATTATTTGTTCGCATAATTCGCACACGATTCAACACACGAGATAAGAATGATTCCTAATAACCTTAAACTAAGTAGTATGCCAAAGCAAAGAATATTAAACACAGGTAGGTATAAAATTATTTTCTATTACGGACCCCATTTTTCAACCATTGGATAATCCCATTCAAAAGCGATTGGCCACTTTCTTATATCTATGAACAGACCATATCTGTCAGTTGTTGTCAGCGTAGTTTCCAAATAAAACGGAAGTTCGGCCTAATTAAAAATTCGAGCTTTAGATACTTTAGATACTTCGGTGTATTTTAGATGTAAGTTGATCAAGATGCCTTTAGATACTATTGTTGTGGCTAGCATTGTAGGGTAATACAAGATGGTCGACGAAAACGGGAAACTGCGAGAATTAGTAGGAGGCTAGTAAAAAATGTATAACATCGCTACGAGGACACTGGATTGATCGCTAGAAGACGACGATCCGATCAAACAAGGATTACCAACCAAAGAGACGATCGATTTTGGTGTCCGTAAGTTTGCGGAATAGGACAGCTTCTGCTGTTTGGAATCGAAATCAACTTCACGAGATTAGAGGACGGACTGTTAGAAGAAGTCTTTGTGCTAATGGATTTTCTTGTTGAAGGATGGCTACAGGGCGCCCATTGCACAGACGGCATCCAATAGCAAGATTAGCTTTTGCCAGAAATCACTTAGACTGGAATTATTTTTTGTCTCACTAGACGTCGGAGAGTATCGACGAGACCCGGTGAAAGATCCATCGAATATGTGTGGGATGATATAGGACGACGTATTCGAAGACATACGCTAGCTCCAAGAAGTGCCCAAGTGCCGAGAGAGATGCTAATGCAGGAATGAAACAACATCGATCAGGAAGTAATCGGTAGTTTAATTCAAAGCATGCCTCGTCGCTTACAAAAAGTCATAAATACAAGAAGAGCGAACACAAGTTATTGATTTTCAGGTTTTCTCAATATTGTTAATTGTTACTCGTTTCTTTAGTTACAAAAAAAACTTAATTTTTACGATTTTACGATAAAATCATGAAAACCAATATAATTAAATGTTACGTTCGGGTAACCAAATACTGTAGGATAGACAGTTTTCCACCTACCAGATCGACGATTCGGTGATAAACTTTTTTTTCAAAATAAATAAGAACTAACCAAAAACTTTTTTTCCATAAAAACATTTAATTTCTAAAGTGATCTAAATTTTTTGCTCGCCAGTGTAACTTACATAACTTTAAACGACCACCTTTCTACCAAAACTTTATTATCTTGTATGTCAATTTACCCTTAGGTGGTAAGCTGGTCAATATAATAAGTTTAGCATCAGAGATTCGGGAAAATTCTAAAATGTAGAGTATTTTTCAAAACTTTTGACATTTAAAAAAATACTTTTTATTTCATATTTTTTAAAATGTCAAAAACATGATTTTGTATCTTCCATTGCTTTACTTCATATATTTGGACTCCAACACTATTGAAACTGAAGATTGTCCTATTTCAACACTCAAACCAAACAGTACTTTGATATTTCTATTTGACATGCTCTTTTTTTATTCAATCTTAACTGTTTTGCAACGACAATGAAGTAGATTTGTTTTACGAGTCAAATGCAGATTCCTGAGCTATTTCTAAAAGTATTTCCACATTTGATCAGGCCTCTGCAGGCACAGAATCAGCTTTAATTGAGGCATGCTTATTCTCTCACTTTACTCAGCCTGTATTTGTAAACTTTTCCTGACTGCAGCATTTTTCGATCATTTTTTAGTCTGTGCACAAATAGGGACAAAACCTCACTTTTTTTTTAACTCAGTTTTTTCACAAATGCACGACATAATCTTTATAAAAAGCAGACACCCGCAAACTGAACCGGGTGAGTTTTTGGTTAATAAATATTCGAAATCAATTTCATCGTCGCTAATTCTTACTAGGCACTAAAGTCGATCGATTTTTGTAAAATCTGAAAAATAGTAAAGCCGGTAAAATAGAAGAGCGACCCGGATTATGGAAACATAACGCTAGATGGCGTGGGGATGAAAAAGATGCGGTAAGTCTCGATTTAAATTCAACTGCACACGACACACTTATAAACGAAATAAACATTGAAATTTACCGATAAAGCACACAATCTCGAGATATCGAAGGCTAGGACGATAAAATTCCTCCGCCATCAAACCAATAACGAAACCGAGCCTGGTGACGATGGACCGCCTCCTGCCAAATAACGAGATCTACCTCGACGAAGAGATAAAGGCCGAATACCCGACCGCGACAGTAACGCCCGATAAAACATCGATTGACTTTCGAACGCATAAGAACTTGAGGCCGTTCTGCTACCACTGCGGCGACTACAACCTCAGTTACGGCCAGAAGTACTTCTGGCACCGGTGCGTGAGTTTCCGTCACTTTTTCTGTTACTACTGTTTCGACTACAGCCTGAAAAAGTACACGCACACGTGCGTCGACGGCGAGCCGATAGTAGACGAGTGTCGCACCATCGAGCACTTGCTGTGCGGCAAGCTAAAGTTTTGTTGTAAATCGCCTGGGTGCCGCAAGATATTTGGCGGATCAGCCATCAAGAAACACGAGATAACATGCGAGAAACAGCCCGAGATGGCCTGCCCCGTGAACGGATGCAAGTGGCGGGGAAGGATCGACGTTATGGAAGGCGAACACTTTAAGGACCACGAAGACAGCAAGCTAATTCTGCGCAACGTTGTGCTAAAACTCGATCCTGGCCGCAAATATTACCTGCTAATTCTTGGTAAATTCGTACTCGTGGATTACACGTCCGAAGAGCTCGGCGAGGTGTACGAGCACTCGTTCTCCTTGTCGGTGCGCAATGGTGACGTCGGTACGGCCGTCAAGCCGGTCGGTCTGGTCTCGACGAGCCACACGCTGCTCAAGAAGATAGTGGGCGACGACTCGGTGAAAAGCGTGCGGAAAAACGTGGTCGTTTTCGTGTATTTTGAATGAGAAAACACACCGATACCGACGGACACTTTAACCTGATCGATGGTTTCATACTTCGACCATAGAATAATTGTGGTTAATAAATCCGATTGTATGGTCGATGCTTGATTTATGTATGCCCAAAACGCTTTGTTTACGTGTGATTAAAGGAATTTCTTCTTTACATCTAATTAAAACAATAAAATAGAATTGCCGTCTATGACGTAACGCCGCCCTAACCTATTATTAAAAGTTCTCTTAGCTTTTTACGTCGGGAGAAAGAAGTAGATAGAATGAGTGGTGCAGATCACAAAATACCACCTACGGAACGTGTTTCCTCCTTACTTGCATTATCGATGAAAACAAGTAGCAGCACTACATAGCCGAAATTTTAAGATTGACGCAGAAATTGCCATAACTTTTCCAGATTCCTGGAAATATAATACTGACAAATAACAACCTGCCACTCCGGGACCCGAACGGAAAACGAATTGTGGTCTCTGCGTCTGTTGTCCAATATAATATTTGTGTCTGTGTTGCGGCAACATGGCGGTTTCTATAAAAACAAAACAGAAATCCTAACCGCGTATGAAATATGGACATCAAAAGTGAGATCGTAATTAAGGACGAAAATTTGTAAGTCCTGAACGATGCACGTTAACCACCAGTAACTGAAACGGGGGTTTTTGTTTAAGGCTTAATGTGAAAAGTGAACAAAACGATGAAATTATTTTCATCGATTCGTCGGACGAAGAAACCTCCGCGACTAGCAGCAATACTGACGTCGATGTCGAGGACAAAATCACGAGCACGTACATAATTTACAAGTAAGTTCCTTTTCCGAACTTTAGTCGTAATAACCTCACTCTACCTGTAGAGAACCGCTGCAGCAGCAAGAAAACAAAGTCGACTACTTTTTCTGCGTGGTGTGCCTGTTGGGTTTCACGGATAATCAGAAGCTGGAGAGTCACCTAACTGAGGCCCATTTCTTTATCAAAACGATCTATGTGTGTCCAAATTGTCTGGAATCGCATACGTCCAAGGACGATTTTCAGACCCACTTGATGCAGCACGCGCTCCCTTATTCAAACGATTTCATGGCTTTTGAGTGCAACTACTGTAATCTCAGTAATGGCAGCCGGGTGGGCATGTTGGCACATGTGGAGCAACACTTCCGCAAGGCGAAGCGTCAAATGGACCAGGCAAGCCGATTTTCGAAAACCATCGAATCACTTAAGAGGAACGTGTAAGTAGATGACGTTTCGGACGTTTTTTTTTTCGATACATCGTAAGACTGGCCGTGGAATGTGTAAACTGTCTGTAAAAAGGGTATGTGCCATTTTTAATGCAAGAAAATTACTAGACAACTTAAAAAACAAAGTTTGGAAGATATTCGAGAGTTTTGAAGCACAGGTATCAAACCCAAAATGATGAGTTGAAAGTTAGAAGACGTCTTATTTCAAATTTCAAAAAAGAAGAAAATTTACAAGATTCGGCAATACAATATAGTCAAAAAATAAAGCTAAAGGAAAATAAACTCGATGAATACGCGAATACAATTTCAGTAAAAGGTTATGTTACGTTTTATTACGTTTTTAAAGGCACGTAAATTAGGATTAGGTAATACTATCGTCTTTAACAATATTGTATATATTCTCATGCATCTTATAAGAGCAGAGTTAGAAAGATAATTAGTTGTACAATCTGGGACTCAGAAAGTTAGTCCCCGTAAAGTACATCTGATTTTTTTTAAAGTAACTATTAATATTAGGGACTCGAGGGTTCATCCAGAGCTTTTCAAATATCAAAAACGGCTTGTGACGTCCCGATGCATTAAATGTGAACCGGTTTTACTTGTTAAACTAACCTACAACTCTTTTATCCATGGATTCTACGTTATTTTATGTGTGTGCTAGGTTACGCATTTTGACCTTGTTCGCGTGACATTCAGACTTTGAATGCGTGTAAATTTATTTCTAAATTTACGACGAATACTCCAGAACACATATTCTCTTCTTCTCTTGCTCTTTATAAACAGTTGGGCAAGACTACTATGGCCATCCGCCCATTACCGACATCCACCGAGGATTTTTTTCTTTTGGTCACAGACCAACAGTTAACGAAACTATTACCAACATTTATTCTCAGCTTCCAATATAGGACTTTGACTGATAACAAAAAAAAAACGGCCTCCTCCGCGAACCATCCAGGCCCATCCGGCCTCCATACCGGCGTGAACAGGAAAAAACCGAGGGGCCGACGTCGATTACACCTTAAAAACACTCACTAGACACAAAAAACACTAAATTCACTCGGTGGAAACCGATTCCATAATTTTTGGGGACGATTACAAAGGATTCTGTCTGGAGCGAACGGTCACACTGTCATTAAAAACTCCGGATTCTTCAAATCCCTCGATATGTTTAAAATTATACGTTTGGATATTAGTTCCGGCGGTATCCTATATAATTCAACAATAGCAAATGAACGAGGCACTTAAAATAATTGTTTGGGTCCTTTACCGCCACCTCTCCACTTGCCCGCTAGAAAGACGATGCGCACGCGTCACGGATGGGCGTCGCGGCAGCAACAAAAACGGCCGCCATTTTGCCGGGTGTGCTGCAAACGCGTGTACCGTCTGCGCGAGCACGTCAAAGCGGTGCACTCGGCGACACTCGCGTGTTTCGTTTGCCACGCCCCAGTCACCAAATTGGAAAAGCACTTGCGCAAGGAGCACTTCTACTCGAGACCGATTCACAGTTGCCCGCTGTGTCCGGACACGTTCGAGGTGCGCAAATCGTTCGTCGCGCACCTCCAATCCGCGCACCGGTTCTCCTACAGGGACACGTACACAACGTACATGTGCGTGCATTGCGGCGGCGTGACCTCCGACCACCGGAGCGCGGCGGAACACGCGAACCGGCATTTTCGGGAGGCGGGCGTCGAGCCTACAGACGGTGGCGGGCCCGTCGGGCCCGGAACTTGCAAGCACTGCCTCGAGACGGTCGCGGGCGACGGGCTACGTTGTCGGGGCCCCTGCGGTGGCTCCTATCACCTAAACTGCTCGACCGGCCTGGCCGAGGAACTGTTCGACGTCGACAACGAAAACTGGTTCTGCGTGGAGTGTCGCGGATCCGACGCCAACGAAGCGTTCGGTGTCATTAACGATATCGCGAACACGTCGCGTTCCATGGATGTGGCGACCAATGACTACCGCAGGGAAGCGAAGAGAGTGAAGCGGATGCGAGACGTAAGGCGGGATCACGAGCCGCCGGACGGTAACTAAAGAGTTCGAGACGACTGCGTGTGGTGAAAGTCTGGTGATTTTCCGAGTATAAGTTAATAAACAAAATGTTTATAGAAGCTACCTTAAAAAAAAACTATCGCATACAGTTACTGTTAGCTTTGTTCGGGTTCGTGTCAAAACGTTTTTCAGAATTTGTACGGTCAAAATTTCCCCAGTCTCGAGCAGGGAGTTCTTTTTAACGTTTTTCTAAAGCTTTAGGTTATTACCGTATTATTATTACTGTATTGGGTCCAGTTCTCTTTGTTTTGTACATTAACGATATGTTTCGTGTAAACTCATAATACCCCGACGGGCCATGTTCAAAAACAACGACGAAAATGACTTAAAATTGTTGTACAATAACTTTTCCACCAAAGAGCTAACTTTAAGCTTGTCAAAAACTGTTTTCCTCCCGTTCTCCTCCGAGACTAAACTGAATAAGTTTATCGATATTCACACGACACACAAGCACATGATATTCCAAAAAGCCCGGGAATGTTGTGACATAAAACACCTAAAAATATTGTATAGTGCATTGGTTGAACCGCATCTCACGTACGATCTCTTGGGGTGGGGTGGTTTGACTAATAACTACTGCAGGAAATTTTAAATAACCCAAAGGTAGAGTCTTAAAGTTATATATATTGAACCGCTGATGTTAGACAATTATTTTTTGTCAAAAATTACGAATTATCATTACAAGAACAGTTTATCTCTATTCGAGCCCGATTGTTCGACACGATCTTACTTAGTAACAAAAATTATTGCCGTGATACCTGAAGTGATTCAAAATTATAGACCCTACAATGAATATAAAAAGAAAATAAAAGAAAAATAGTTATTACACCTCATTAAGTTTTTTGATAAGATCCATATAGTTCTGATTTTTGCAAATTTGTTATACACCACATACTTCAAACTTAAAATTTTTATTTATTTATTTTTTTATTTATGTATGTTGTTCAGCTTACAAACAAATATTCATTTGGTGAGCTTTCCCCCGGATCATTTACTATTTATGTATCTACTTATTAATGTTTTTTTGGAATATACTATTTGTAAACAATTATAATTATTACTAATAGAAAATAATATTGTAAGACTGAATACAGGATTTTGGTTCACAAATAATATACATGTATCGTCACAAAAACAGTGCTTTACTGTTTTTTTTTGCAGTAATTCAAAGACCAACTCCCTAAAAAATAAACATAAACAACTCAAGACAATTTGGATTACGATTTATTGTGTGTAATCTGATGACCTATTGCGGTACGTTCCCAAGTTTTCATTCTCCCATCAGACTCCCTCGTACAAGGTTAAAACGGTTAGTTTTGGTTAGTTAAATACGAACCCGAACCCAGCTATCAACGAGACTCTTTAGTTATTGTTCGGTACCTACGGCGAGATATTAGGAAGCAGGAGTAAGTGGGTGTGTTTATTAAATGCTGTTACAGTTGACAGACAGTATTAAGGAGGATCACGCGAAGCTGGAAAACGACATGGAGCGAATCGACAATTTTATACGGAATGCCAAATCGGACAGAATCAATAATAAACTAACGCGGACGGTTTGCAACATCGTCCGCAATCTCCTGCACCAGAGCGATTAGAATGTAGTTGGAAATAAAAATATAAATCACGTCTATGTTTCGTCTTGTTTTCTCTATCGCCGCGCGTAATGCACAAAATTTAACTTTGAGGTTAGCTGAATCCTCTCCGAAAAGTTTTTTGTTTCTGTTCGTAATCCGATGCTAATAAAATAAACTGATCGCTATTTTAGTTGGCAAAAAACACGTGTTTTTAACAGAAAAAATAATTAATCCAACAACCTCAAAAAGGTTAAAATCCAATTTTTCACCATTACAATTACACAATTGCAACAAGTTGTATGCCGTTAATCGGTTTCCACTAATCGTATTACAACTTGTTCTAAGCATAGGCGAGAAGTTGCAACGACTTGTTGCCAACCAAAAATTTAAGTTGGTAGCAATGAGGTTTAGTCATATTTTTAGTTGGTGATGTTTCATATCTTGTGAAGTTATTGTTCAGATCTTGGTCACTACAAGGTTGAAATTGCAGCAATTTGTTGCAATGTAAAATTAAAATTGGGCTTAAAAATTTTACTTGGCAGTTGGGTAGCAATTCAGCATTATGAACTCCAAACAATAATAACCTCGTTTCACTTTCAACACTTGTATACATACCTCGAATTTATTTTCCACACTTAAGCACAAAACGCAAGAAAAATATATGGCATTAAAAACTGGACGTTCGGGTATCTTCTATCGAACCAAAAACGTGTTTTCAGTTTTTTACTATTGCGGCGGCTAGGTTGTAAAATTCAGGCTACATATGTCATCGCTCTGAAGCATTCTTTATTGCAGACAACAGCGAAATATTGAAAATTACAATAGAAAAAGTGACGCTCTACTACGCAAAACTACAAAAAACTAAATGCGGGTGCTCAAATCATCAGAATAAAAAGGAAATGTTTTTTTGTTAATGGCGAATTTTTCTACTTTGCCGGTGCAGTGAAAAAAGTGCTACACCACATAAAGCACACTTCTTGATCACTTGCACACTTCCATGGGTAAAAGACGCATAGTCAGTATAAATACGTTGAAACTTTGTGAGAAGAACCGATGTCCAAAAATTCATAAAAATTCATACTGGAATGATAGATTTCAGTTAATAATGTTTAAATGACGACGCTGGCGGTGCTGATCGTTGGTGGAAAATCCTCTGCTCCCGCTTATCAACATCGCCATCTATGAGAAGCGTTTTGTACCGCGCGCTTCGCCTCCGCCGTCTTAGATGGCGCTCCTTGTGGATTTAATTTTTCGAAGGCTTATTTCTACGGCGAACGCGGCCGTCGCGGCTCCCAAACCGACGCCGAACATACCGAACGCGAACGCCAACGGCCGGAGGGCGATTTTTTTCGGCGCCGGGTTCGCGTCGACGTCCGACAAACTAAAGATGGCGTCGTAGCGTTTCTCCCAGTACTCCTGGATGCCCCCCTCGATCATCCGCAGGATGTTGACGTCGAAGACGTCGGTCAGCGGAGAGCCGTAATTAACGATAAATGACATCAGTATAGGAACGGTCCGTTGCTCGATCTGATAGTAACATTTTTTTTTCAACTTGGTGACGATGTACATGAAATGCTGATTCGCCATTTTGGACGTCGTTACGTAGGCGTGGCGCGCGCAGCCGCGCACGCCCTCATCGAATGCGTCGTGTTCGACGTACTTTAGGTTGCGCATCAGTTTCTCCTTTACGCCGTTTTCGAGTGACGCGTTGAGGGTGACACCGAACTCTGTCCAGGAGTATAGCGGCATGCCGGACTCGGCAAACTCCCGCAGCGTTTTGATTTCGTCGGGTTTGCGGGGCACGCTCAACAAACTGACCAGTTGGCCTTGAAAGTAGCTCGATATTTCGAACGTCGGCACCACGGTAGCGACAAAAACTGCCCGGAAACAAGCAGACTCGAACTGCCTGGCAGATCTGCCGGTCGAGACGAGCACTATTTCGAGCAACACCTCCGAATAAGACAGGCCGGTCGTTTTTAAGTAAATACCGTAGGCAACGAGGGTCGCGAACAGCGATATCGTGACGGCCAGCGGCAGGATCGAGGTCACGTCTTGCGGAACGGGTTCCGCCACGGGCACCATTATCACAAGCTCGTCGCGATCGTGTGGGTACGTGAAATCCACCTGGAATAAGGAAAACTCGTATGGCCTACTGGTGCACTTGGCTCCCGATTTATATCAAAATTAATAATGTAATTTATATTCCCCATTTTTTTTTTTGGTTAGTGTTGATGATTTCGCCTCGGGTGCCAAGTTCACGGGCCGGATAGACGTAATAAATAAGAAGAAATGCTCAGCGAAATCTATATTTTTTCAAATATCTCGCGCCCTGTATAATTGACGAAACTTGAAATTCTCACGATACGGTTTACGATACTGTTCAAATAAAATTATCCCATCTTTAAAGGTTTTGCATTTATCGCCAATAATTCAGCCACAAAACCGGAAATTTTTAGGATATTTTAGATTTTTTGTCCATAAACGGCACACCCTGTATATGATACAATCATTGTTCGAAGTAGAGGTTATAACCCTGGATTTTCCACGCGTCCTGGTTCAAGAATTTTTTGAAAATAGTAAATGGTTTTCGAGAAACTAAGTTTTTTCTGAAACCATGCAGTGCGCCGTAATAATCAATGACGTCATGGCGTCTTGACAGTCCCGGAAATAGCGATTTCAATATGGATTTTTTCAAATATCCCGAGCAGCGTATGTGATAGACGGAAACCGCAAATACAAAAATTGTAGCTACCGAGATATAAAATTTTTATACGAGCGCAGATATTTTCGAAAGTAAAAAGATAGGAAAGGTGCGCAAGTGTCCCTACCAAAGATCTATACTCGTCCATCAGAAACCTGCTGTTGAACGAGGCGTGAGCGGCGCCCGAATGAACCTGTTTCAGGACGCCTCCGATGTAGGTCGCGTTGGCATTGCCGAAAGTGTCACCGTCGTCGGGCGACACGTACTCGAACCTACCGCGCACGCTCCCCACGATTATTTCCGACGTCATTCCGTCCCTTCGCATGTACCTCGTCTTGTTCCCCCATTGGTGCGGTTCCGCAGCGACACCGGGAAACATCGCGATCAAAACGGCGCGGTGGTTCAAATCACGACCGACGTCGTAAAATTTATCAGGCAATAAAACGGTAGGGCCGTTCGTCAAAACGTCACGGAACATAACCGCCCCGTCATCTTTCAGAAAGTACACATTGACGGTCCAGTGGTCCGTGGCGTAAGTTCGATAGAATCGATCCACGGCCTGCTCGGCAAGTCCCTTTCGCACGATTAATATTTTGTCTTTGGGTTTCCAAAAGAACAGGGACGAGATCGAGGCGAAGCTGTCTTCTAGAGATGCGTCGTCGTCGAGAAACGCTACGTACAGCTTCCTGTCGTTGAAAGCTTCGCGACGATTCCCGATATCCATAGGGCGAGGCGATTTGTCGGGGTAGAGAAGGTAGACAACCTGTCGTTCTTTGGAGAGTAGTGTCGGAAACACGGAGTAGCTCGCGGTAAGGAACACGCAAACCACTAGATCGACGGGATTCGAGTTGACGATTTTCGAGACCGCGCGGTACGGTACAGTAGACGGATCTTCCTGTTCGAATGGCGCCAAGCTACAGCACGCCCCACAAATAAACGATGTCACTAACACTGCAAGAATACAGGAACCTGTAAAAAATATCTAAAAATAATTAAAGACATTTGCATACACTGCTATATTATATTTTTTCCTATTTATATTTTAAAAATATTATATTATATGCATACACGGTATATGTATTTACAAATGCTCCGGATTCCACCTGAATCCAAGTTTCTGACTTTTTCTTCATACGTTAACTAAAATTGCTTGCTGAAAATTGTCAGGTGGCAGTAAATAGTATGTGCCATTTTTTTACGGCTCGATTGTAAAAAAAAAGATTTTGTGTTCAAATTTTTAATATTGGTTGTTGGTCACCCTATCTCCCTCTCACTTTTATAAGGAAATCAACCCCAAATATATAACAAAGGCTCTCAGTCGGCGAAATAAATATATTTGACAATTGTCATTTTTGACATAACATTTAAAATATATCAGAAACGGTAAGACATGTTATTAGTTATAACGTATTTATAGAAAGTTTCGGATAATTCATACTATTGCTAATATATTTAAAATACGAAAGTTGTTGCTTGTTCACGAAACTACATATTTATATTTATAACAAATATAAATATTTGAAAGTATGTAAGTGGACTCAAACCATTTTTGTGAGTATCTGGTGCGTTATTTTGATATTTTTTTAAAATTCATAAATGGACCCGGTACATCCTCACGGAAATGCAGGGCCGGAATCCAAATATGTCGTACTTACCGCAAAACGATACAGCGGAGAACATGCTGCTCGCGGTAGGGCCTAATGGCAAGTGAAACAATTCAAACGTGAGGTTAATACATCGGCTACGATTTTTTTCCTTCCGGTTAACTTTTACATTAAATTTGATCGATAAGTGCATTAGGGCCGAAGTTTTCAAATCACGCGGGTTTCTGTAACGACATTACGCATCGCTCCGACCAACTTTTAAACCGCAATCTCGTGGGTAATTATTTTTAACTCGGCCCGTGGACAAAACGGTGCGCCCGACTTGATATCGCTTGCTGATTAAATAAAATGCTTTTTAAATAGTTCGGCGCGACTTTTGATGACATTTGCATTTCTGTTCCCCGTCAAGAACCTCGCGGCGACTGCTGAAGACGAGGGAACGGTTTAATTTGAATGTGTGGGGGACAATGTTTCAGTGTTGAATAACTTCGAACTTTGTTATTGTCATTGTGTCTTCATTAATCAAAAAGAAAGAAATCTTATAATTTAATCCAACTAACAACTTACTGACGAATAGAAAACCACCCGCCAACAAACATTTAAAATATCTATATTTTGGCAATAAAATGACACACGCATGCCCATCGTATATTTAGGCAACTGTTTTTTTTTTCTTTTATTAGTACTAATTAGCACCTTAAAAGACAAGGCAAACCTCTTAGACAAATAAGGCTGCTGATTGGTTTTTAACTTTTAGTAAGTAAGTTCACAGCTCAACATTTTTTATCTTATTTCTTATTTAAATTATTTTATTTCATTGTTAATTTTACATTATTTTTTTACACAATCTACCAGTTTTCGCGAGAAAATTTTAAGCAGGCTTTTTAGAATTTCTGGAGCCCGTCACTATCCGTCGTTAAACCTGGGCCATAAACTGAGTCAGCATATGACAGCTTCTAGACATTGATAATTTAAGGTTGGAGCTCATGATTTCACGAATTGTGTAGAGTTTTCTAAGCAATCCATATTGACGGAGTAAATTTAAAGATATATTTTTTGAATTGTAGGTTATCCACGGCTCAACATTTTTTATCTTATTTCTTATTTAAATTATTTTCTTATTTCATTGTTAATTTTACATTATTTTTTTACACAATCTACCAGTTTTCGAGAGAAAATTTTAAGCAGGCCTTTTTGGAAATTCTGGAGCCCGTCACTATCCGTCGTTAAACCTGGACCATAAACTGAGTCAGCATATGACAGCTTCTAGACATTGATAATTTAAGGTTGGAGCTCATGATTTCACGAATTGTGTAGAGTTTTCTAAGCAATCCATATTGACGGAGTAAATTTAAAGATATATTTTTTGAATTGTAGGTTATCCACGGCTCAACATTTTTTATCTTATTTCTTATTTATATTATTTTCTTATTTCATTGTTAATTTTACATTATTTTTTTACACAATCTACCAGTTTTCGAGAGAAAATTTTAAGCTTTTTGGAATTTCTGGAGCCCGCCACTATCCGTCGTTAAACCTGGGCCATAAACTGAGTCAGCATATGACAGCTTCTAGACATTGATAATTTAAGGTTGGAGCTCATGATTTTACGAATTGTGTAGAGTTTTCTAAGCAATCCATATTGACGGAGTAAATTTAAAGATATATTTTTTGAATTGTAGGTTATCCACGGCTCAACATTTTTTATCTTATTTCTTATTTATATTATTTTCTTATTTCATTGTTAATTTTACATTATTTTTTTACACAATCTACCAGTTTTCGAGAGAAAATTTTAAGCTTTTTGGAATTTCTGGAGCCCGCCACTATCCGTCGTTAAACCTGGGCCATAAACTGAGTCAGCATATGACAGCTTCTAGACATTGATAATTTAAGGTTGGAGCTCATGATTTCACGAATTGTGTAGAGTTTTCTAAGCAATCCATATTGACGGAGTAAATTTAAAGATATATTTTTTGAATTGTAGGTTATCCACGGCTCAACATTTTTTATCTTATTTCTTATTTAAATTATTTTCTTATTTCATTGTTAATTTTACATTATTTTTTTACACAATCTACCAGTTTTCGAGAGAAAATTTTAAGCAGGCCTTTTTGGAAATTCTGGAGCCCGTCACTATCCGTCGTTAAACCTGGGCCATAAACTGAGTCAGCATATGACAGCTTCTAGACATTGATAATTTAAGGTTGGAGCTCATGATTTCACGAATTGTGTAGAGTTTTCTAAGCAACCATATTGACGGAGTAAATTTAAAGATATATTTTTTGAATTGTAGGTTATCCACGGCTCAACATTTTTTATCTTATTTCTTATTTAAATTATTTTCTTATTTCATTGTTAATTTTACATTATTTTTTTACACAATCTACCAGTTTTCGAGAGAAAATTTTAAGCAGGCCTTTTTGGAAATTCTGGAGCCCGTCACTATCCGTCGTTAAACCTGGGCCATAAACTGAGTCAGCATATGACAGCTTCTAGACATTGATAATTTAAGGTTGGAGCTCATGATTTCACGAATTGTGTAGAGTTTTCTAAGCAATCCATATTGACGGAGTAAATTTAAAGATATATTTTTTGAATTGTAGGTTATCCACGGCTCAACATTTTTTATCTTATTTCTTATTTATATTATTTTCTTATTTCATTGTTAATTTTACATTATTTTTTTACACAATCTACCAGTTTTCGAGAGAAAATTTTAAGCTTTTTGGAATTTCTGGAGCCCGCCACTATCCGTCGTTAAACCTGGGCCATAAACTGAGTCAGCATATGACAGCTTCTAGACATTGATAATTTAAGGTTGGAGCTCATGATTTCACGAATTGTGTAGAGTTTTCTAAGCAATCCATATTGACGGAGTAAATTTAAAGATATATTTTTTGAATTGTAAGTTATCCACGGCTCAACATTTTTTATCTTATTTCTTATTTAAATTATTTTCTTATTTCATTGTTAATTTTACATTATTTTTTTACACAATCTACCAGTTTTCGAGAGAAAATTTTAAGCAGGCCTTTTTGGAAATTCTGGAGCCCGTCACTATCCGTCGTTAAACCTGGGCCATAAACTGAGTCAGCATATGACAGCTTCTAGACATTGATAATTTAAGGTTGGAGCTCATGATTTCACGAATTGTGTAGAGTTTTCTAAGCAATCCATATTGACGGAGTAAATTTAAAGATATATTTTTTGAATTGTAGGTTATCCACGGCTCAACATTTTTTATCTTATTTCTTATTTATATTATTTTCTTATTTCATTGTTAATTTTACATTATTTTTTTACACAATCTACCAGTTTTCGAGAGAAAATTTTAAGCTTTTTGGAATTTCTGGAGCCCGCCACTATCCGTCGTTAAACCTGGGCCATAAACTGAGTCAGCATATGACAGCTTCTAGACATTGATAATTTAAGGTTGGAGCTCATGATTTCACGAATTGTGTAGAGTTTTCTAAGCAATCCATATTGACGGAGTAAATTTAAAGATATATTTTTTGAATTGTAGGTTATCCACGGCTCAACATTTTTTATCTTATTTCTTATTTATATTATTTTCTTATTTCATTGTTAATTTTACATTATTTTTTTACACAATCTACCAGTTTTCGAGAGAAAATTTTAAGCTTTTTGGAATTTCTGGAGCCCGCCACTATCCGTCGTTAAACCTGGGCCATAAACTGAGTCAGCATATGACAGCTTCTAGACATTGATAATTTAAGGTTGGAGCTCATGATTTCACGAATTGTGTAGAGTTTTCTAAGCAATCCATATTGACGGAGTAAATTTAAAGATATATTTTTTGAATTGTAGGTTATCCACGGCTCAACATTTTTTATCTTATTTCTTATTTAAATTATTTTCTTATTTCATTGTTAATTTTACATTATTTTTTTACACAATCTACCAGTTTTCGAGAGAAAATTTTAAGCAGGCCTTTTTGGAAATTCTGGAGCCCGTCACTATCCGTCGTTAAACCTGGACCATAAACTGAGTCAGCATATGACAGCTTCTAGACATTGATAATTTAAGGTTGGAGCTCATGATTTCACGAATTGTGTAGAGTTTTCTAAGCAATCCATATTGACGGAGTAAATTTAAAGATATATTTTTTGAATTGTAGGTTATCCACGGCTCAACATTTTTTATCTTATTTCTTATTTATATTATTTTCTTATTTCATTGTTAATTTTACATTATTTTTTTACACAATCTACCAGTTTTCGAGAGAAAATTTTAAGCTTTTTGGAATTTCTGGAGCCCGCCACTATCCGTCGTTAAACCTGGGCCATAAACTGAGTCAGCATATGACAGCTTCTAGACATTGATAATTTAAGGTTGGAGCTCATGATTTTACGAATTGTGTAGAGTTTTCTAAGCAATCCATATTGACGGAGTAAATTTAAAGATATATTTTTTGAATTGTAGGTTATCCACGGCTCAACATTTTTTATCTTATTTCTTATTTATATTATTTTCTTATTTCATTGTTAATTTTACATTATTTTTTTACACAATCTACCAGTTTTCGAGAGAAAATTTTAAGCTTTTTGGAATTTCTGGAGCCCGCCACTATCCGTCGTTAAACCTGGGCCATAAACTGAGTCAGCATATGACAGCTTCTAGACATTGATAATTTAAGGTTGGAGCTCATGATTTCACGAATTGTGTAGAGTTTTCTAAGCAATCCATATTGACGGAGTAAATTTAAAGATATATTTTTTGAATTGTAGGTTATCCACGGCTCAACATTTTTTATCTTATTTCTTATTTAAATTATTTTCTTATTTCATTGTTAATTTTACATTATTTTTTTACACAATCTACCAGTTTTCGAGAGAAAATTTTAAGCAGGCCTTTTTGGAAATTCTGGAGCCCGTCACTATCCGTCGTTAAACCTGGGCCATAAACTGAGTCAGCATATGACAGCTTCTAGACATTGATAATTTAAGGTTGGAGCTCATGATTTCACGAATTGTGTAGAGTTTTCTAAGCAACCATATTGACGGAGTAAATTTAAAGATATATTTTTTGAATTGTAGGTTATCCACGGCTCAACATTTTTTATCTTATTTCTTATTTAAATTATTTTCTTATTTCATTGTTAATTTTACATTATTTTTTTACACAATCTACCAGTTTTCGAGAGAAAATTTTAAGCAGGCCTTTTTGGAAATTCTGGAGCCCGTCACTATCCGTCGTTAAACCTGGGCCATAAACTGAGTCAGCATATGACAGCTTCTAGACATTGATAATTTAAGGTTGGAGCTCATGATTTCACGAATTGTGTAGAGTTTTCTAAGCAATCCATATTGACGGAGTAAATTTAAAGATATATTTTTTGAATTGTAGGTTATCCACGGCTCAACATTTTTTATCTTATTTCTTATTTATATTATTTTCTTATTTCATTGTTAATTTTACATTATTTTTTTACACAATCTACCAGTTTTCGAGAGAAAATTTTAAGCTTTTTGGAATTTCTGGAGCCCGCCACTATCCGTCGTTAAACCTGGGCCATAAACTGAGTCAGCATATGACAGCTTCTAGACATTGATAATTTAAGGTTGGAGCTCATGATTTCACGAATTGTGTAGAGTTTTCTAAGCAATCCATATTGACGGAGTAAATTTAAAGATATATTTTTTGAATTGTAGGTTATCCACGGCTCAACATTTTTTATCTTATTTCTTATTTATATTATTTTCTTATTTCATTGTTAATTTTACATTATTTTTTTACACAATCTACCAGTTTTCGAGAGAAAATTTTAAGCTTTTTGGAATTTCTGGAGCCCGCCACTATCCGTCGTTAAACCTGGGCCATAAACTGAGTCAGCATATGACAGCTTCTAGACATTGATAATTTAAGGTTGGAGCTCATGATTTCACGAATTGTGTAGAGTTTTCTAAGCAATCCATATTGACGGAGTAAATTTAAAGATATATTTTTTGAATTGTAGGTTATCCACGGCTCAACATTTTTTATCTTATTTCTTATTTAAATTATTTTCTTATTTCATTGTTAATTTTACATTATTTTTTTACACAATCTACCAGTTTTCGAGAGAAAATTTTAAGCAGGCCTTTTTGGAAATTCTGGAGCCCGTCACTATCCGTCGTTAAACCTGGACCATAAACTGAGTCAGCATATGACAGCTTCTAGACATTGATAATTTAAGGTTGGAGCTCATGATTTCACGAATTGTGTAGAGTTTTCTAAGCAATCCATATTGACGGAGTAAATTTAAAGATATATTTTTTGAATTGTAGGTTATCCACGGCTCAACATTTTTTATCTTATTTCTTATTTATATTATTTTCTTATTTCATTGTTAATTTTACATTATTTTTTTACACAATCTACCAGTTTTCGAGAGAAAATTTTAAGCTTTTTGGAATTTCTGGAGCCCGCCACTATCCGTCGTTAAACCTGGGCCATAAACTGAGTCAGCATATGACAGCTTCTAGACATTGATAATTTAAGGTTGGAGCTCATGATTTTACGAATTGTGTAGAGTTTTCTAAGCAATCCATATTGACGGAGTAAATTTAAAGATATATTTTTTGAATTGTAGGTTATCCACGGCTCAACATTTTTTATCTTATTTCTTATTTATATTATTTTCTTATTTCATTGTTAATTTTACATTATTTTTTTACACAATCTACCAGTTTTCGAGAGAAAATTTTAAGCTTTTTGGAATTTCTGGAGCCCGCCACTATCCGTCGTTAAACCTGGGCCATAAACTGAGTCAGCATATGACAGCTTCTAGACATTGATAATTTAAGGTTGGAGCTCATGATTTCACGAATTGTGTAGAGTTTTCTAAGCAATCCATATTGACGGAGTAAATTTAAAGATATATTTTTTGAATTGTAGGTTATCCACGGCTCAACATTTTTTATCTTATTTCTTATTTAAATTATTTTCTTATTTCATTGTTAATTTTACATTATTTTTTTACACAATCTACCAGTTTTCGAGAGAAAATTTTAAGCAGGCCTTTTTGGAAATTCTGGAGCCCGTCACTATCCGTCGTTAAACCTGGGCCATAAACTGAGTCAGCATATGACAGCTTCTAGACATTGATAATTTAAGGTTGGAGCTCATGATTTCACGAATTGTGTAGAGTTTTCTAAGCAACCATATTGACGGAGTAAATTTAAAGATATATTTTTTGAATTGTAGGTTATCCACGGCTCAACATTTTTTATCTTATTTCTTATTTAAATTATTTTCTTATTTCATTGTTAATTTTACATTATTTTTTTACACAATCTACCAGTTTTCGAGAGAAAATTTTAAGCAGGCCTTTTTGGAAATTCTGGAGCCCGTCACTATCCG
This sequence comes from Cylas formicarius, assembly GCF_029955315.1. NCBI lineage: Eukaryota > Metazoa > Arthropoda > Insecta > Coleoptera > Brentidae > Cylas > Cylas formicarius. The sequence continues at coordinate 23,122,105 of NW_026844361.1, read as the reverse complement.
TCGTTAAACCTGGGCCATAAACTGAGTCAGCATATGACAGCTTCTAGACATTGATAATTTAAGGTTGGAGCTCATGATTTCACGAATTGTGTAGAGTTTTCTAAGCAATCCATATTGACGGAGTAAATTTAAAGATATATTTTTTGAATTGTAGGTTATCCACGGCTCAACATTTTTTATCTTATTTCTTATTTATATTATTTTCTTATTTCATTGTTAATTTTACATTATTTTTTTACACAATCTACCAGTTTTCGAGAGAAAATTTTAAGCTTTTTGGAATTTCTGGAGCCCGCCACTATCCGTCGTTAAACCTGGGCCATAAACTGAGTCAGCATATGACAGCTTCTAGACATTGATAATTTAAGGTTGGAGCTCATGATTTCACGAATTGTGTAGAGTTTTCTAAGCAATCCATATTGACGGAGTAAATTTAAAGATATATTTTTTGAATTGTAAGTTATCCACGGCTCAACATTTTTTATCTTATTTCTTATTTAAATTATTTTCTTATTTCATTGTTAATTTTACATTATTTTTTTACACAATCTACCAGTTTTCGAGAGAAAATTTTAAGCAGGCCTTTTTGGAAATTCTGGAGCCCGTCACTATCCGTCGTTAAACCTGGGCCATAAACTGAGTCAGCATATGACAGCTTCTAGACATTGATAATTTAAGGTTGGAGCTCATGATTTCACGAATTGTGTAGAGTTTTCTAAGCAATCCATATTGACGGAGTAAATTTAAAGATATATTTTTTGAATTGTAGGTTATCCACGGCTCAACATTTTTTATCTTATTTCTTATTTATATTATTTTCTTATTTCATTGTTAATTTTACATTATTTTTTTACACAATCTACCAGTTTTCGAGAGAAAATTTTAAGCTTTTTGGAATTTCTGGAGCCCGCCACTATCCGTCGTTAAACCTGGGCCATAAACTGAGTCAGCATATGACAGCTTCTAGACATTGATAATTTAAGGTTGGAGCTCATGATTTCACGAATTGTGTAGAGTTTTCTAAGCAATCCATATTGACGGAGTAAATTTAAAGATATATTTTTTGAATTGTAGGTTATCCACGGCTCAACATTTTTTATCTTATTTCTTATTTATATTATTTTCTTATTTCATTGTTAATTTTACATTATTTTTTTACACAATCTACCAGTTTTCGAGAGAAAATTTTAAGCTTTTTGGAATTTCTGGAGCCCGCCACTATCCGTCGTTAAACCTGGGCCATAAACTGAGTCAGCATATGACAGCTTCTAGACATTGATAATTTAAGGTTGGAGCTCATGATTTCACGAATTGTGTAGAGTTTTCTAAGCAATCCATATTGACGGAGTAAATTTAAAGATATATTTTTTGAATTGTAGGTTATCCACGGCTCAACATTTTTTATCTTATTTCTTATTTAAATTATTTTCTTATTTCATTGTTAATTTTACATTATTTTTTTACACAATCTACCAGTTTTCGAGAGAAAATTTTAAGCAGGCCTTTTTGGAAATTCTGGAGCCCGTCACTATCCGTCGTTAAACCTGGGCCATAAACTGAGTCAGCATATGACAGCTTCTAGACATTGATAATTTAAGGTTGGAGCTCATGATTTCACGAATTGTGTAGAGTTTTCTAAGCAATCCATATTGACGGAGTAAATTTAAAGATATATTTTTTGAATTGTAGGTTATCCACGGCTCAACATTTTTTATCTTATTTCTTATTTATATTATTTTCTTATTTCATTGTTAATTTTACATTATTTTTTTACACAATCTACCAGTTTTCGAGAGAAAATTTTAAGCTTTTTGGAATTTCTGGAGCCCGCCACTATCCGTCGTTAAACCTGGGCCATAAACTGAGTCAGCATATGACAGCTTCTAGACATTGATAATTTAAGGTTGGAGCTCATGATTTCACGAATTGTGTAGAGTTTTCTAAGCAATCCATATTGACGGAGTAAATTTAAAGATATATTTTTTGAATTGTAGGTTATCCACGGCTCAACATTTTTTATCTTATTTCTTATTTAAATTATTTTCTTATTTCATTGTTAATTTTACATTATTTTTTTACACAATCTACCAGTTTTCGAGAGAAAATTTTAAGCAGGCCTTTTTGGAAATTCTGGAGCCCGTCACTATCCGTCGTTAAACCTGGGCCATAAACTGAGTCAGCATATGACAGCTTCTAGACATTGATAATTTAAGGTTGGAGCTCATGATTTCACGAATTGTGTAGAGTTTTCTAAGCAATCCATATTGACGGAGTAAATTTAAAGATATATTTTTTGAATTGTAGGTTATCCACGGCTCAACATTTTTTATCTTATTTCTTATTTATATTATTTTCTTATTTCATTGTTAATTTTACATTATTTTTTTACACAATCTACCAGTTTTCGAGAGAAAATTTTAAGCTTTTTGGAATTTCTGGAGCCCGCCACTATCCGTCGTTAAACCTGGGCCATAAACTGAGTCAGCATATGACAGCTTCTAGACATTGATAATTTAAGGTTGGAGCTCATGATTTCACGAATTGTGTAGAGTTTTCTAAGCAATCCATATTGACGGAGTAAATTTAAAGATATATTTTTTGAATTGTAGGTTATCCACGGCTCAACATTTTTTATCTTATTTCTTATTTATATTATTTTCTTATTTCATTGTTAATTTTACATTATTTTTTTACACAATCTACCAGTTTTCGAGAGAAAATTTTAAGCTTTTTGGAATTTCTGGAGCCCGCCACTATCCGTCGTTAAACCTGGGCCATAAACTGAGTCAGCATATGACAGCTTCTAGACATTGATAATTTAAGGTTGGAGCTCATGATTTCACGAATTGTGTAGAGTTTTCTAAGCAATCCATATTGACGGAGTAAATTTAAAGATATATTTTTTGAATTGTAGGTTATCCACGGCTCAACATTTTTTTATCTTATTTCTTATTTATATTATTTTCTCAAGCGCACAATTGTCCACTATGGACGTCATACCTGGTTTTCTTTCTTAGACGTTACGAAATCGTAACTTAAAGTTGCCATTTGCCATTCCGTGTGTGTTTTTTGTATTCTTCAAATCGTATATTTGGAGGACGTTTAGTCTCTCCAATATATAACTTACAACGTACTTAGTAAATTCAGTATTTTGATTCGATATTCGTGGTCTCTGATCTTTAAACTTAACGTTAAAACTGAGAGTCAGAGTTTGTCAGGTGGGTGTGCAACTGGGTCGGTTTATAACTGATTGATAGATATCTCAAAAAATTATCCAATTCCGTATCGAGAGCTCCCTGGTCATTTTATGTTGGCACTGCTCGTTTAAAAATATATTTTTAACTATCCAAGTTTTGTTCTTGTGGTTCGCATATTGATTAATCACTATACATAAAGACATCTCAATGGTAATTTTTATAAATTCAATTAAGGAGTTTCCCGATCACCAGGGGAGTTCATTCATTTCGCATTGGTTTCGCTATCACATCGGTAAACCATCTTATCTTTCTTACTACCTACTTACCTTGAACTCGATGCAGACAGCGTCTCAAGAGCACCATTACTGAAAATCGGCTCTATATGCTCAATCTAGGCTCGACAATGTCTGACGATTCTATCACAGTAATGTGTTTGTCTTTAATTATATCTACAAAATAGGCTATAAATATGTGGTGTTTTTTTTTACACTATGATAACATTTTCTAATATTAGATCAAAGGAAGACAACGGAAGCTCGAAATTGGTTTAGTTTCAACAGAAAACCAGAATTGAAAATTGCGCGTCAGTGGGATAGACGAGTGGGTTCTGTGCCGCGGAGCGGCGTCTACGGGGTGTTGGGGAGAGGGGAGGACTGCAATTCTCTGACTCCAGATTTCGTGGGTCTAGCGGGGGAGAGTTATTAGCGTCGTTCATCACTGCTCGTAATGACGTAGACCAGAATAAACATACCCGTCAAATATATCGCCTTTTTAGGGATTTCGTGTGCGCGCCGACGAGATTGCTTTGGTGTAGTTTTTCCGGCTCTCTTTATTTACATTTATATGACCAATTTATTACGACGGATTATTTATTGTCGCGCCCCGCCTTTTTAGCTGCGACGCCTTCGCGGTATCCGCCCGACCGCATCAGACGACTTTCACCATAACCTCGAATTAATTACTCGTAACAATTCGAAATTGTCGGCTGCGAACGAGACAAATCGCGTAACATACACGAGACTCGTTCTGCGCGGTTTAGAATTACTGCTTCCGGATTCTGAACAGCCTGTTTAGATTGTGCGGTTTCTCATGATCGTAAAATTTAAATTGTTTAAGGGTTCGCGTTCGCTTTTTGGTGACTATTATAAAAAAATTTAATCCATAGCGACAAATTCTAGAGATTTTGCAATCAGGTATATCAGACAAATTGAAAACATACAAAGAAAGTTTCTAAAATTTTTGCAATCGCACACGCGGCTAGGGGAGTGCTACATAGTGACGTATTGTCACTGTCAAATCGTAGAAGGTACCTCTCAATTCAGTTGTTGCATAACGACTGTGGCTCATTAGCGGAATGCCATACATTGGTGAACTAACTTAATTTTCATGTAACTTCAAGGACATAGTAGCCCCAAAAAAAAATCTTTTGATCAAAGGTCCTCTCTATTAGTTAATGAAACTACTTATTGACTTGACTGCCTTATTCGCTCATAGTTTACGATATTAATTTTGATATAAGACAATAAAGATTATTATAATTATCAATATTAACCCCAAAAAATACAACGCGCGGCGTTACCAGGCCGTCCGCATTTCGATAAAAGGGTTGCGGATGCCGGATTCACCGCGGTTCCATTTAAATACCGCCCGTTCGTCAATCGGGGTTAACTTTATTCATTTGTTACGACGATGCAAATTTTATACGACCGTTTAGGTGGTGGTGGCGGCGCGGCGCGGGTGGCGCAACTTTAAATTTCAAATGGGCTGCCAATAACGAGCGCCCCCCTCTAACCCCGGCCGGGGCATTTAATAAGGCGCAAAGGTTTTTCGGTTAAAACACAGCCGGCAGGGGGTCGCTTTCAACCCTCTCCGCGCCCCGTCGCGGAGCGTTGTTGATGACGCGTCACATCCATCGTGATTATATAGCCCTGGCCTGGTAATGGCCGCTCGAAGTACGGTCCGCTGTCACTCGGTCGCGATAAACAACCGAAACGGCTCGAACGTCGATATATAAACGACGTGTCGGAATTTAAATTTATCGGAAACAAAGCGCGACGCACGTGAAATTGTTGCGAGTAAAAAAAGCGAACCACCCGAGCGATTATAGTTATGCAACCAACCGCGCAACAACGTATTTAAGATGGTAGTGCCCGCGTACACAACTTGATTGGATTAACTTTCCAAAAACTAAAATAAGCGACCTAGGCGCAGGAAGAAGAACAAGGTAACCTTAGTTTTTCTACTCCCGTCTGCAATAGTATATTATGTAACAAGTGCGGTAAACGGCATTTGATTCATGAGTTTGACACGAGCGGAGCGACTGTTGGTTTGTTTTAATTTGTAATAGCTTGTAGCGACCTCAATGCTAATTTGAGTGTATTGGTGTCACACGGATATATATTAACAATTTGGTGATATATTTTTTGAGAGTTAGAGAAAGTTGTATACAGGATAAGTCGAAGAGGTCGATCAACTTAGTAATGACAGATTCTCTGCGTAAAAATATTGACACTCTTTTATTTTTACAGGCTAATAACTTTATTTAAAAAATACCATTTTTATTTAAAAATCTCGCAGTCGTCACATATTATTTTCTCGATGTACGCCTATGGGGTGAAAACTTATTTCGTTTAGTAATCCCGTTATACATTGTACAATCTTTTGTCACTTGTTTATTTTTCACAATTGCAATGTAAAATATTGCAACATTCAACACACAACACATCAAATAAATATTTTTCTCTTTTAATTGACGATAACAAAAAAAAAATGAGTAGTCAAAATATCTAGCATAATAGAACACAATGAATATTGCATTAATATAAAAGTTTCGACAAAGCTTGATCTATTTTTTCGATTCACTTGTGTACGCCACTTTTAGTTTTTGTCCATAAATAGGACATGGTCGACACTGTAACACTGCAGCGCCGTCTTGCGGCGTTGCCGGCGCACCGCGGAGCCACGTATTTATCAGGATTTCGGCACGTGACCAGAGTCAGAACTTCGAGCGCTGAAATATGATCACGTTATCCTACGTAGAGGACACCCTCGTATAATTATGCCACGAGAGACTGTAAATAATTAGACCACTTAATCAATTTCCGCTTCGGCGACAGTAGATAACGATACACCAGGTTCGCCCCGGCGGGAAATTGTTGGGAGAGGGTGGGAGAAAACTTTTACCTTCTGGTCTGCCCGCGCGACGCTCGGAACGCGTTTGCTAATATTTTTTACTATAATTTCCGTAAAATATACATGGCGGTTTCAAAACTAAGCATCGAAGTTTTAAAGGGTAACCCAAATTGCGTAATACAAATTGCTGGTTGCTTATACATTTTTTCTTGCCTTTCATAAAACAAACTAATATTCCTTTGTTTTGAAAGATTCAAAGCCTGCTTGTTGAAAGTGTATTCACGTATAATTTCAAGTACTTTTCAATGATTATGCATGATATCCATTATCAAAATATTTTTTTTACTTCCTTCTATAAAATACGCAATTATACACCTATCTAGCGTGTTGCACAATATGTGCTGATAACTAATAGACTAGTAGTTTTAAAAATGTTATATTTAAACCATTGAATTTTGCATAAACAGTTGCTTTGGAAAATTTTTCATAGAAACACAAAAATCTCCATAACAAAGAAGTTACTGCGATTTTTTAAACATGCACATTTTTTAAAAACATATTAGTTACCTTCTATCTCCTATCCTCTTATCTCCTTCTTTTTTTTTAATAATACGTTTCTGTGATGGCGGCGGCGAGTTCAGGCATACCACTAAAGTGCAGATCCTGTTAGCAGGAAATTTTGGCAAAGGATATAAAAATTAATCGTAGTGGTGTGTGCAACGCACTTTTTCGCGAACAGTGTATCAATTTATTGCTAGAAACACAAAATCTCACATGGTTCTGCGATAGCTGTAATGTTAGCTCTAGTGTAATTTCTACGATGTTTATGAAACTTCAGGACGACATCGGTCAATTAAAGAAATTAGACGAACATCTAAAATTTCTAACCTCACAATTTGAAGACAATAAATAAAGCAATTAGCGTAGAACACGAGGTGACATCTGTCAATGACAAGCATAAGCTCATTCGGAAAGAAGCGGGTACCAGCCGCAGTATTCACCACGTCTCGATAAAACATGCACCAAAGACACATCAAACAAAAAGAAAACAACAACCAGACGCACAAAAAAGAGACACTTCAAGGGCCACACCTAAAAAAACCTGGCTTAACACAGACAATAACAACAAGCAAGATGACGATGGATTTTAATTAGTCCAGCGGACACGGCGAAGAAACAGAACTTTAATAGAAGGAACAAACACAACAAGTAGAATACAAGGAGTTGAGAAGAACACAGATTGAAGAAAACTTATCTGAGATCTGTAGAGTAAACTGTGAAACACTCAACTTTAACCACAACGAACAGTGGAGTTCCTTTTAAATATGTACCCCTTTCACGCACAAAGATACAATTTTAAACGGGAACCTATGGCCGCAAGGTGCAAGACTAAGCAGATATTTCTTTCCCAAGAAAAATGTAAAAAACAGCGCCAGTAAATACGACGTCAATGTGCTGTGCATCTCAGAACATCATGAATCCTAAGACATTAAGCTTTTAGATTATAAGGTTCTTAGTTATTTCTCGAGAACTGGTTGCACAATTTTAAACGGGAACCTATGGCCGCAAGGTGCAAGACTAAGCAGATAATTCTTTCCCAAGAAAAATGTAAAAAACAGCGCCAGTAAATACGACGTCAATGTGCTGTGTATCTCAGAACATCATGAATCCTCAGACATTAATCTTCTTAAGCTTTTACATTTAGTTGCAGAGGTGGGGGAGTCTGTATCTTGGGTCGAGAAAGTTTAAATTTTCCATTTAATAACTCTGAAGGAAAAACTTTTGAAATGTGTTCAATAAAATTAGAGCTTAACAAGGAATGTATCAGAATTTTCTCTGTATTCCGATCTCCAAAGGGAGACAGTAGATGATTTTTTTTAAATGTATTGTTTAAACAATACAATACCAAAAGCGAAATAAATATCTATCTATCTATCTATCCTATAAATCGGGAAGTTTCTCTTTATAAGTTTTCGGTTTGGATGGCCTTTTAAAAACCCGTGTCCCATTTCGACCTCCCGTTAGGAAAATGCAAATCTTTTCACATCGCCTCAACATTCCTGAGAGGCTTGCCGGACACCTTGTATATGGCAGGGAGGACGCGCAAAAACCCGGAGCCGACCGCGGCTCCGGGTTACTTACGAATTAAACAGACTTTCCGGGCACCGAACATACATCGCGCATTATAAGGCGACGCATAAAAAGCGAACGTTCGGCTTTATGGGACATTAAACCCATTAGAGGTCGTATTTTTAAAACCGGAAGAGCTCTAACGATGGTCGGAGAGAAGAGGGGTGGGGGACGATAATTACTCTCCGCTAGAGAGACGCGCGGGCCTCCCCCCCTTTTACGACGTCAACGTTTCGGGAAATGGTCGAATTTCGACGGAAACGCCGCCATTGTTGCGATTTTACGTCGGTTTTATTTTTTTCATTTTTTTGAATTGAAATCAGCCCCTAGAACGTGACGTAGGGGCGCACGCCGTACGCGGCAAAGACTCGGTCCCATCCTTCGTAGTAGCGTTGCTTAGGGTTCGTTTTGGTCGTTAGGTCTGCGTCGATGTCCAAGTATGGGAAGCTGTCGGCCGTCATTATCGGCCAGGTGACGTTCTGGAGCAACGGGTCGTCGCTCTCGGGGGTGGGATTTCTGGACATAAAAAAAATCACATCGATATGACGACAAGGACCCCTTAAAATAAATTTTACTTTTATTTTATGAAAATTTTCACGTCAATTAATAAACGGATTTTTCTTTAAAAAGATATACGGAAATCGAAAATCACATGGGAGCAAGAAAAACAAAAGTAACTTGATAAATAATAATAAATGACAAACAAAATAGATGCTGACAGAGATTAGAGAAAAATTTGTGCTGCAAGAATCCGGTATTTGAGGAGACGTATATATTCAAATATATACAAGAATATATACAGGAATTAACGCAGGTATTAAGAAAAATTAAAAATTTAAAGGCCACAGGTCCAAGAGGTATACCAGTGGAAACATATTTTGAATAAGTGTTTGTTGAACATGGAAGACCTTCCAAAGGAAGATGCATAAGAACTAACTAACAAACGAAAATTATCCATTCCCCTCCAGAAGCTATTTGATATTCGAGACAAGAGTCAAACATATGCAAAGTATGTTACCGCAATAGGGAAGCATGAAAACGAGAATGAAGTTAGGCAAAGACTATCCCAGAATAATTACACGGATGAGAGGATGTTGCCTATCTGCAACACTTTTTAGATGTTTAAGATATTATTGCTATAAAAAAAAATGAGCCGTTATGGGCCTGGATATAGATAGCAGTTTCTTGAACACACCTTCGCTTATGACGAAATCCGCGAGTGACTCATGTGACATCGACTATGTGATGCGGAAAATATGGGAGGCATATAAATTTTTACCAATATGTCAATGGAGTCTCCCCAGTACATTTGAAATATTAATGAACAAATACTCGAAGCCTGTCAGGGCTATACCTATTTACGTGCATGTATATAAACAGATTCAACTAGCAAATTATATGGTCGGACACAAGAACCAATGAATGGATGGAATGAATGATGGATTTTCTTGGAAAAAGTGCTAAGAAAACCAAACGGCCAAGTAAATCGAAAAACGAATTCGTACAAACCGCGATATCGGAAGAAATGAAGTTGCTGCAGACTTAAAAATTATTTTAAAATGGCAATCGCGAAATATGAAAAAAAAGAGAGAAAATCCCTAGAGGAATGCACAAAATAAGTTCAGAAGGGCATAGATAGATAGATAGTTTTATTCACAAAGCCCAGTATGTATACAGTGGATGTTTCGTCAGGAAACGAGTACATTATAGAGTAGTATAAAGATACATGGAATTATGTATATAAACAATACGATAACACACGTTTAACAGCACAGTATAGAACAGTTACAAACGGATATACAAACAGTACAAACACATTGACAAAATGTAGAGAAAATATCACTAAACTCATCAGGGCACTCCTGTAATATATGTTTCAAATTCGTTCAGGTCGTAGAAAGCATTGGTTGACGGAAGCTTTCTGACGCCCTTTTTAAATTGTCTCGTAGATAATGCTTTTATGCTTGTAGGAAGCAAATTATAGTAATAAGGTCCTGCGTAATTTAGCGACTTTTTGTAGAACATGTGGTTCAGTCTTGGCTTTAGAAGGTGTTTCGGGTGTTATAACCGTGGACATCCGTGTGTTTCTTGTGAGAGCCTTTATTTTTATGAACGATGACGAATGATTTAAATAAATATATGCAACGCACTGTTAGTATTTTATACTTTATAAATATATCTTTGCAGGATAGCCTCGGGGGCAGTCTGAAAATTAACCTAAGTATCCTTTTTTGATGAATGAACACCCTCTCCGCATCACTCGCTTGTCCCCATAGAGAAAAGCAGAATGGAAAAACAAGCCGGTGGAACGTAATAGTTCGTACATACTTACAAGTATTTGACGAAGTTGGTCCACAGCCTCACGAGCCGCTTGTGCGTCAAAGCGTCGCCGTCGTCCACTGTTTCCACTTCGCGGCTCAGGAACAAGTAGTTGAGTTCCTCGCCGTGACCGACCCGATCCGCACCTACGTGATACGGTAAAGAGAAAGCGTAAAAAATTAAACGACCGGTTACCTTCCGCCGTGTAGTCCACACCACCTAGAGCACCGTCGTAAGAGAACTGGTAAAAATACACTGTGGTTAGAGGCGAAATCATTCGAGCCTGCTTCATAACCGCCCTATCGTACCTGTTGTCGCTGAAGTGCTACAATGGTGGATGAAAAAACCAGACTGTATACGTCTATTTCTCCAAGAATTTGATATCAAATATTTAAATCTTGAACTTGTGTTTAATTATGCCGTGTCAATTCGATATAACACCCTAACAACCAAAACAAAGACAGAAGGCTTTAATTAATTTGTGGCCACTCACGCGCACTACCGCCCCCAAACGATCCGCGAACGTATCGTTGCCGACGTATATCTCCTTAATGGCGTTCCCGATGACTGCCACGTCAGCGTCCCGGCCGTAATGAAAAATATCGGGCAGTAGGAGCGCTGGATCAGAGTCGTACGATTCCGCTTGAGCGTTCAAATATTTTGTGGCTGAAAGCGTATAGATTATGAGGCGAAATCTCGTCGTAACTCGCGCGCGAAGGCTTCTCCTCACATTTCGCGGCCGATATCCCTTCCTCGGACGTCATGCCCATCAGGGTAGGCACTTTCGCGAAGTCGCCCACATCGAATTGCTCGTACATCGTTGTCGACACGAACGCTGTCGGACCGTCCGCTTCCAGCACTACGGCCGGCTGGACCTTGAAAGAATTTTTGGAACGTTACGAGAGGCCAAGATCGGTAGACACGATTTAGGTTGGCCAACGCAACGAGTCGTTTTTTGTTGTTTACTTTTCGAAAAGCCCAACATTTCATTTTAAAAGGTAGAATCATAAGAATACCTGATAATTTTAACTTAACACCGACATACATTGCTTTGCGATGTAAAGTGCCTGTTTGCAGAGAAAGAACTTTAGCAAATCTGGATTCAGAGATGTAAATGAGCTGGTAAATGGAGTAGCCATTGTGTTTGTTCTGAACATTTTAGAGAAGATTTTGAACATGACTTACAGGCTGAACTTTTTCGTTTATCAGTTAAAACCGAACTAAAAACTGGCAGGTGAAAATATTCTTAAATTCATAGCTTTGACTGCTTTCTCAAAAGCTAATGCTAGAACAACGTTGTGAGCCCGTGTTTGAACTCTAATTTCGCCAGTTGTTTGATTTAGCTATAGCTACTCTACAAAAAATGCATATATATACCTTCGTCGATGCAAAAAATATCCGTTATCAATCGATACTGTGCATTGGCAATTTGTATCTTAAAGCACCATTGTTTTCATAAAGAGTTTTAGACTTACATTCATTGTGCAATTAAATTTAGTATTGAGTAGGAAGTTGTGAAGACCGTCTATGTGATTACAAAACAGAACACAGCTATCCGCGTCAAAAGGAATTGAAAAGTAGTTCAAAGTGCTTATTGAAGTCAGGTGCAGGAAGAAATTTTCCAACACTTTTAAAACCGCGTTAGTATATCTACTTATTTGGTTGGTGGAAACTTACGATTTTCGTTTTGGTGCCGGCAGCGTCGATGGTTCGGGCGTCCAGACCCATGAAGAAGGTGCCCAGTTGGTCGCTGGTGGCGTTGACGTCGAAGTCGACGTCCACGGCTTGGGCCAGGTCGATTGCGTAAGCCCGCGGATCTTCGATAAACGACCACATGTTTAAAGGGGACCCGCTTTCGGCGATGGCGGCTCCAAACAATCCTATGGTAAAAACAAGAAAAGTACGGCAAACTTTGGGGAGAAAATGAACCGTACCTGCCGAGTTGGGATTGAGCAAGTGGTACCCGACGGATGCCGCCCCGGCACTCTGCCCCATGATGGTGATGCGGGCAGGATCTCCGCCGAAGAGGTGGATGTTTTCATAGGTCCAACGCAGTGCGAGCTGCTGGTCCTTCAGTCCGTAGTTCCCGGGGATGACGCGGTCGCCGGTGGACAGGAACCCGAAAATGCCCACCCTGTAGTTGTGGGTGACGAGGACGACGTCCTCGTCTATCAAGTAGTCGGGCCTGTAGCTGGCGAAAGAGGCGGCGCCGTTGCGGAACCCGCCGCCGTAGATCCAGAAGATGACCGGCAATTGTGCCTCTGTCTAAATACAGACAGAAAAAAGAAGAAGAAGTAAAAAAAAACGTTGCAACACATTTTTGGATACAAGACTTGTAAGCAAGCAAGTGATAATGTTTGGCCGTGAATGCCCGTGGTAGTTTCAGGCAGTCAAATGTGAGACTAATCTTAAAAAATAATTTTTAAATCATGAGCCGGGAGCAAACACACTACCTCAATGTCTTTGAGTAAATATACATGCATATTACCAACCTCAAAATCTCAATCCACATCGAAAGTCATGGAAAAATCAGTGGCATATTGAAATTTCTTAGTATAATATTTGACCGCAGTGTCCAATTTCAGGTGTTATAGATATAGCTGTTATTTTCTAGCTAGGTACTTTTCTTATGTCCTTTCAACTTAGACATACGTTTGGGGTGAAAACGTTGACGTAGAGACAGTCCTCGTTCTCCCTGTCACTGTCCGACTGCAGCTGGAAACAGATGGCGCTCTCTTTGGTGGCGTCCAGAGTACCGTTCCACGCGTCGTGAGGTCGAGGCGCCTGAAACCTGGACGTACCAGTCGGCGGGGCCGCGTACGGTACCCCCTGGAATGCGAGGTACTCCCTACCCGTGAACGTCGTCAGCGCGTGACCTTGGATCGTACCGTTGGGCAGAACGACGATCGGTTGCTGCGACGACTTAATAGGGGTGGCTGTTAAAATACGCGCCGTTTTTCGCTTGATCGGAGTGGGAGTACTTACGATTGGCGGTACAAGAAACGCGAGAAAAATGCAAAGCAGAAACATGTTGAAAGTACTAACGGGTCGAGAAGAGACGATAGCAGTACAAAAGTACTATCTTATCTCGAGTAATTTGAACGACCTACTTGAAGTAATCGAATGTTTTATCTCTTATTTGTAGGCCGCTCTAAATATTCTCTACAAAAGGGGATTCAAGTGATATTCGTACATTTATTTACGAACCAAGCCCTTTGAAAATAACAATGGAGTAATTAAGAAAAACAACAAGATCTGTATTAGCTACGGACTTAATTACGATGGAGGAAAATTAGGGAATAGTGTATTATGCAACAAGTGCGGTAAACGGCATTTGACTCATGAGTTTATTTGACACGAGCGGAGCGCAGCGGAGCGAGTTTTTAATAAATGACTAAGTTAAAAGTTTAGCGAATGTGTTGCGTACTATACTTTTTCTACGACCGTTAGTTTTTTGGCAAAACAACACGAATACATTCACTGACATGACCGTCAGAATTGACAAACGTCAAAATTCAAAGCGTGTGAAATATCTACGAAAACATCCGATCGCTCCCAAATCCGTGCGGTAAAATCTCGGAAATGTCCGAAATGGCTCGGATTCGTGGGATACGAAATTGACGTGGTAAAGTGACGTTTCCCGCACGCTAGATCGGTGGGTAATTATGTATTGGGTTGTTCGGAAAGTCATTTCGTTTTTTTTTGGGGAACATGAAAGACAGTTTTCGTATAATGAATAAATATTTTATTAAATTATATATTGGCCATTCTGGTCCAACACCTTTTGCCATCTTTCTGGCAGTAACATAATTCCCCTCTCATAAAAGTTTTGGTCCTTGCTGGCAAAAAACTGGTTCAGGTGGTTTTTGACATCTTCATTTGAGGTAAAGGTTTTGCCATCCAAAAAATTTTGCAGGGACCGGAACAAATAGTAGTCGGAAGGCGCCAGATCTGGAGAATATGGTGGATGTTGCAGTACGTCCCATTCAAGCTGTAAAAGTTTTTGGCGAGTGACCAAACTTGTGTGAGGTCTCGCATTATCCTGGTGGAACACTACACCCTTCCTGTTGATTAATTCGGGCCTCTTCTCTTTAAGTGAATCATTCAATTTGTCCAGTTGATGACAATAGACTTCTGAATTAATCGTTGTATTGTCCGGCAAAAGCTCAAAAAAAACGATTCCTTTGACATCCCACCAAACGGAGAGCATCACCTTTTTTTGGTGAATGTTGGCTTTTGACACGCTTTGAGCCGGTTCATCTTTTCTGCTCCATGACCTCTTGCGTTTAACATTGTTGTATACAACCCATTTTTCGTCCCCAGTAATAATCCGCTTCAAAAATGGATCATTTTCTTAACGTTTGAGGAGCGAATCACACACGTCAACGCGACGACACAAATTTCGCTCCGTAAGGACATAGGGCACCCACACATCGAGCTTCGAGGTTAAGCCCATGCCTTTCAAATGGCCATAAACAGTCGAATTCGACAAATTTAATCTCTCACCGATCTTTCGTGTGGTTATTCGCCGATTTGCATCAACTAATGCCTTTATCGCATCTTTGTCAGCTTCGACCGGCCTTCCAGACCGTGGTGCATCTTCGACATCAAAATTGCCGGATCGAAATTTTGCAAACCAGTTGTGGCACTGGCGTACTGTTAACACGCCTTCTCCATACACATCCGTCAATTTTTTTCTCGCTTGGACAGCATTTTTACCTTTTCTAAAGTAAAAAAGTAAAATATGACTAAAATGCTGCTTATTGCTCTCCATATTTAAAAGGGCACCGACCAAAAACTACTGCGTAGAATTAATAGAACTTTTTCACACACAAGCCTTGCAATATCAGCTCTCAAGACATATAATGGTTATGCGGCTTAAGTGTGAAGTTGGTTTCGAAAAAACGCAATTAAGTCCTCTGACGGGAAAAAACGAAATGACTTTCCGAACAACCTTATATTTTATAGACGGGAGTAGAAGAAAGCTATTATTTCAAGCTAAGCTAAAATCTACAATAATTATAACGTCTGCTCTTACGCGGGTTTTAATTTTTTTTTAAATACTTCCCGACCCCCCAGACCCCCCATTTTCAATAGGTTCCGTCACTGGGTAAAGCTGCACAGATGTGCCAAAAATGAAGTCGATTGCTTCAAATATCAGACACTTATCGTGTTTCATAGCAAGATCCAAAAAACAGTCGAAAATCGCGAAAAAAAGGTGGAAACCGGCGTCGGATCAGGGCCATTTCTTATAAGCTTGTGTGCCTCGTGGAAGGTTAAAAAGGAGGCGAATTTCAATTTTGTAGCCCTTTTAAAAAAAATAAAATTTAGAAATAACCATCGTGTAATTAAGAAAAACAACAAGATCTGTATTAGCTATGGATTTAACATTAAACTGCGATTTGTGAGTTACTGTACAGTGCAAAAAATAGTAACTTTTTGAACAATCGTAGGAAAAGGGTTTTCATAACACATTTCGTTTTCACAACATGTGGAAGAATATCGGAAGAAAATAAGCATTGTATGGGAATGTTTCTATTTCAATCGGTCATCCTGTAACTATAATAACTTTTTTTTTAGGTTTCTAGCCACCGGATCGTCATTTAAGTCCTTGTCATTTACTTTTCGGGTAGGAATAAGGAACGTAATAAAGTATTTTTTTGAACATAGCGAAAGAATACTATGAAAAATGGAACTTTCCCAATTGTATCGGAAGTATTGATGGGAAACATATACGGATTAAATGCCCATCACGTAGCGGTACAATGTTTTACAACTACAAACAATATTTTTCAATCGTTCTACAAGGAATTGATGACGCCAGTTACAAATTTGTGATAATTGACGTGGGAGGGTTTGGAAAATAGACTACTGAGACATTTATTAAAACCCTACAGTCATCAACTGCTTGATCCAGAAAAGGAATATTCCACGAGCACGGTAGAATGCGCATTCGGAATTTTAAATGCACAAAGACTAAATCTATTAATTTAATATAATTAATTAATTAATATAATTAAGTTATTTGAAACGATCTCGTCGTTCGATTTAATCGCTCGAGCAGATCGCTATACTATGTGCACGCGCACCTGTCTCCACAGGTTTGTTTTGGACGCGATGTCGCTCTGCATAATCGCAATTGTAATTAAAACTGTTGGAAATAATTAAGAAATCACTTTGAACTGCTCCAAATACTTAAACAATGCTACTAACTGACCGAAAGCTATACTATACTAATGTCGTCGTTACTTAAGTTTATAGACCCGATATTCCTGGATCTCCACAGGCGCTTTCGTGTGCAATTTTAATAGTAAGCATTTTTTATGCCCCTTTCCTTTTAATAAATTTGTTTGAAAATGTCATCGATTGTTTTTCGTATTTATGTTGCACGGATCGGAATCGGATCTGTAGCGTCCCTTTCACCGCATTCATATTTCCGGCGACTGTGAACGGAGAGTTATGTTCCCGAAAATACAAATTCCACATTATGAAAATGTATTCGGAAATGTGATTCAATGCGCGCGTAGCGAAAATATATTAGTCCATAAACCGACGCTCACGTTAACGGGCCAACGAGCATCGTTTCCTTTGCCAAAAACTTCTTTGGCCGCGCGCGACGACGACGACCGAAATTTACAACCCCGATGGATCGGTGCCGCGCAGCCTTTTATGCGCACGTTGCAAACAAAAAACGCGCATTAGGCCAATCCCTTTAACGCCGCTTCTCAGGTCTCGCGCATTCGCCAATTCAGTCGAAAAATATTTAGAATATTATTTCTTGTACTTGCACAATCGCAAACAGAAGAGACTTTTGTGTATCTGTACGGTCTGCGGAAAAAAACATTACCTAAATTGTTAAAAATTATTTCCAATTTCATGCAACGGGCGATGGATGTACCAACTTGTAGTGCAAATAAGAAAATGGGAGCGTGCGGACCACTATAGAACTTTCGAAACATCGGTGTAATTTGATTGTGCATGAACCCCTTCAGGTCTCGCCGAACTCCAAATTTATGGCAAACTTTAGTAAATGTTAAAAATTGTACAAATAATAGTGATCTCCTATGACATTTTTTCAAATATCGTGCGCGCCCTCTATGATAGAAGATACTTGTAACTCTGTTTCTCTCTGTCGATACAATTTGCGATACTATTTAAGCCAAATGACCCCATGTTTTATAGAACATTTCTTTGCCGCTTAATACTTCCCAAGATACATTTCAAAGCTATGCTTAGCGCCTGTAGTTGCTGAGTCACGAGCGAAAATTGAAAAATCCCATATTAAGGAAGGTATGGCAATTTTTAAAATTTTTGCGTATTGTTCAGAAACCACAGGTGCTATCCAAAATCTAATTATACCATTTTTTGAGTAGTGTAGAAGGGCATCTTTGTGTTTCTCGATAATAACCGCGTTTCCCATAAAGATATATACGAAATGCAGTGATTAGTGAATAAGCGTGGACCAACTTTAATTTTCGTTAGTTTTTTTCTGTCAAATATCCTATTCAATGCGCTAGTAACCCACTATGTCGGAGATCCTCGGGTCAATTAAAAGTTTGGCATTTCCTGAAAAAGCGGGAACTCGACTGCGTATCGTTAGAGAGTATCCACAATACGGCGACCCGGTAGTTAGGGAGTTTTTGCTCACAATGCGTTAAACAGATTGTCGCGCACAATGGCGCGACGTGTCAACTTCTGCTAATTAAAGTCCGAGATGAGACAAACACGTTTTGTATAGCGTTAAGGATTTCCGTCGCTGGTTGTTCGTGACGAAACCGAAAGAGAAATAAATTCGTTCATGATTAGAGCAAACAACATTTTATTTATTCAAACAACTTCGACATTCGATTGAACCGATTGGGAACAAAAATAATTCGATGATCAAACGAATACCTCTTCGTCGAAATCAAAATAGGTAGTCCCCCTTCTAGTCGCTAGGTGGCACCACTTTAGAGCAGAGCCAAAAAACTGTGGAATAACTTACCATGCACGGTATATTCGCCATCTATAGTCTTAACCTCATTCTATTTTAAAGCCCGTTTATAATAAATTTTCATTGAGCGGGAATGGGTGATTTCTACGAAGAGGTGTAACATATAATTACGATCGAACTTCACTTACCAGATAAGTTCGTTTGATCAACATCTTCTATGAAATCAAAATACGTAGACTTTCATTGGCAACTCAGCAAATTTGTCATAGAACGATTTTATTCGGCTATATAAGGAAATACAAACCTTATGAAGTTTATGAAAGCCTCGAGTACAAATACAAAATAAATGGCTGTCCGAGAAAACAAACATTCTGAAAACTTCTATGCCTGCCTGTACAAATGTACAAATAGGTCTATTATAAAAAAGGGCAAAAAAAAATTTAGAGCGTTCTCACCAATCATATCACCTTTACAAAACGCAGATGATGTTGAGGCATGTAGAGAGATGTGAGCAGTAAAAATAGAAATGTAGACACCACTATCCTCTAAAGCTATCTTTATTCATCTGCTTGGGTCTAGTTGCTGCCCTACAAGACTTTTTAAATGTAATGAGTAAACGAGATTCACTGCCTCTTAAAGCACTGGTCCTCTCAATATAAAACAGAATATTTGAAACCACACAAAGATTTACATCTTCATATTAATGCAAAATTAAAAACAGGTCGAGTCTTATTTATAGCTGAAATCTTAATTTGATTCGTTATTCTAATTTCTAATATATCTGATTGACCAATTCTATAAGAGAGAACGCAACCCTTTTACAAAGTCAGGGACATAACTAGTACCCCCAAGTGCTATCATATCTTGGTTTACTGGGCCTTAGATTATAAACACCTTAAAAAAAAAGATTTGCATTGTTAAATAATTCTGATCCAAAAATAAGGCCGTGCCGCTCTGAAAGAACTCAATGAGTCATAGGACTTGCCTTGCCTAAAATGAATAGTAAGGAAATCTAATACAGCCATTTTGCTCTAAATCCGTCTCGAGGAGCTCAACAATGACATCAGAATTAATTGAAGGGCCTAAAAAATATACTTACGTCAGAGTAAGTGCAGCAGTGGGAAAGATGGGGGGTCTTTCGAGTTCTGGGGATTCCGATCGGAACCCGGACGATGAAGAAGTCGTCTCCCAATTGTGAGAAAATCTCGTTGATGGGAACCACGCCACTAGCGATTATGTTAGGTAGGTTCTTTCTTCATCCGATAAGGAAGAATGTAAATCTCACTTGTACTTCTCCATTTAACTTCCAAAAAACGCTGAAAAAAGCTGAAAACACCGACGCCGAATAAAAATGAACATGTGCCACCAAAGCACAAAAAGAGGAATGAGGTTAAGACCATAGATGGCGAATATACCGTCCATGGTAAGTTATTCCACAGTTTTTTGGCTCTGCTTTAAAACTGTGGTGCCACCTAGCGACTAAAAGGGGACTACGTATTTTGATTTCATAGAAGAGGTGTAACACATAATAAAATCTACAAATATCTTTGGCACATAGTCACATGACACATATGTCTCATGCGTATAGGTTTCAGTAGTTCAGGCTTTCTATCATCTACTTGATTGTGTGTCGCTGACGAATACCAATAAACCAGAAACGCGTCACTACCACTAATAAAAACCTACTACTCTCCTTATGTGCTGTCAATACTTTTAGCCCTGTATCTCCACTTCCTGGTCCAACATTTTTTTCAATGGAGTAAATGGTTTTCGAGAAAATAAGTTCTTGCTGAAACTATGCAGTCCGCCGTAATAGTCAATGACGTCATCGCATCTAAATTGATCAGCGATTTTCATATGGAGTTTTTCAAATATCCCGAGCAGCGTCTGTGCTAGACGAAAACCGCAAATACAAAAATTGTGGCTCTTCATGCGGTGTTTGAACCGATCGACCATATTTTTTGCGAATTTTGAACACTTATCGTGTTTCATAGTAATATCCAAAAAACACCCGAAAACCTAAAAAAAATATGGACGCGTTGGTTTGATCAGACTCATTTTTTGCAGGTTTGTGTAACTCGTGGACGGCTTAAAAGGAGCCAAATTTGAAGGCCGTGTTGCAAACCGTTCAAAAGATATAGCCAATTAATGCCAGGTCTACAGAGAAACGGATTACGGATAACGGAGAACAGAAAAAAAAGTTTTTTTTCGACGCCGATAATTTCTGCACCAATCGCGGTCCCCTAGGACCTACCGTTGCCGAGATATAAATTTCGTTGCCATCGATTTTTCGAAAGTAACAAGGACACCAAATACTCAAATTAAAACCAGGTGTCTGAAAATGCTGCAGACATAGGATATACCGTAGAATATTCAAAATAAGATGGATCGATCGATTAACTAAGTGGAAATCATGAGAAGAGTTCGAAAAGGTAAAGAGATCATTGCTTCAGTAAAAAAATGGAAGCATCAACACCGGAGATAAATATTATTGCTACTCATAATGAAAAATACAAAGACGGAGGTGGGGTAGAAAAGCGTGGTTGAGAAATCTACAAGACGAGTTCAGTGGCACAG
This sequence comes from Cylas formicarius, assembly GCF_029955315.1. NCBI lineage: Eukaryota > Metazoa > Arthropoda > Insecta > Coleoptera > Brentidae > Cylas > Cylas formicarius. Next base: position 23,100,817 of record NW_026844361.1, on the reverse strand, counting down.
ATCAGCTAGTTCGATCAGCTGAATCTAAAATACATTGTGCATACCTTCACTACGAAGATGTTTCTAAAAGAAGAGGAAAAAGAAGAAGAAATGCAGAATGTAATGATGGTAAACGTCACACGTCTCTGGGTAAATGGATTCGTACTGTTTTACAAAAAATGTATCCAAAACGTTGGATAACCTTCTCACGATACTTCTGGCTACTTCGGCAAATCTATCATGACAGTTCTATAGCTTTTTAGTCATTCTCAAGGTGTGAGGAACAACTATGAATACGACTTTAAATTTGGTAAAAAATCGGTCCTTGGGATAATTAAACGTTTGCTGTACCCCCGGTACATACGCGGCTGTTGTTCCATTTTCGGTATGGAAATTCGGGCGAGTCGCCGGGAAATCGTTTAACATTGTAACGAATTTAATTTGCCGACGACAAATATTGACAAAAACCGCGGTTCGAGCTCATTAAACATTAAAGCTACCTGAAAATGTGAACCAATTACGCCGTAATTCGTTTATACGCGGTGCAAAGCCTGGAGACTCCATATTGCTGGGAATCCAATGCGCCCGGTTTATCGAATTATGATTGAATTTGGAAAGCACGAACGGGCCATTAAATATTAGAAACTGGGGTGGGGTGGCGCGCAACGCGCGCGCGCACGCTCACGTTGACCAAGTTGACGGAACCGCGGTACCACAAACATTTTTGAGGTATAGTTTAAAAAGTAGAGAGAAAAACGGTGGTTTATATTATACATATTGAGTACTTTGGGGCCGTAAAGAAAGTGTTTATCTATTGAACAAAGACTGTTGTTATTGACGGAAAATGTGTACTAAGAACTAATACCCTATATTTTAGGGCAGTGAAACAAAGGAGGGCGGGGCATAATTGGATAGTTTGAAGTTAAGGAGTAACAAACAGAAAGCTATATTATAACTAAACGCTAGCGATGATTGCAGCTGGATTTTCGCAGCCCGCCGCTTTCTGTGTCGGGCCTGGATCAATGTGAATCATTACAGCTTCTATTTTGTCCCAAAATGGATGCTATATTAATTCTTTTTCAACTCAATATTTAGCATATTTATAGACGCTTCACTCGCTATTGATATATATATATATATATATATATATATATATATATATATATATATATATATATATATATATATATATATATATATATATATATATATATATATATATATATATATATATATATATATATATATATATATATATATATATATATATATATATATATATATATATATATATATATATATATATATATATATATATATATATATATATATACATGGTTTTTCACTTAAAACTCCGCACGCCAATAACTCCAAAACGAAAAGAAATATTTAATTTATGTAAAAAGTAGTCAAAGTGTGGGGTCAAGTAGATATTTCCTAAAGTTTAAAAAATTCGACGCCTGCAAAGAGCTGGGCGTCGCGACGCGTCGAAAAATTATTCGATTGCACAGACTTTGGAAATACGCGCATACAAAAGTACATATTATTTAAAAACTTTTTTGTTATTTACTCAAACTTATTTACTTTACCCGTTTCTAAGTTATACCGATTTAAAGTAAACATTTCTTGATTAATAAAAAATGTGATTAACGCTTATTTTTACAAGTATGTCATGAATGTTAGTTACTATGGCAACCATTGTTATCGCAGTTGTTTTAAGTGCAATTACTAACAATAGATTTCAACTATTTTAGTATGATTTTATTTATTATTTTTTATCGATTTAGTTCTGATAACATGATAAATACAGTAAAATACCTACAAGTTAATAACCAAAATTATTATTGCAATTAACTACATAATAAGATATTTCAAAAATTTTGTTCAAAATTATGTCCATCTGCTCGAACACAACTATCAAAAACTTTTAACAGATGAGCTTGGGTCAATTGTAGGAGAGTCCTTCTTGTGATAGCGGCACACGCTGCACTAATTTTGTTAATGAGATCAGCCATATCTTCGATAGGTTCTTCATAGATAACGTTTTTTGGGTAGGCCCAAAGAAAATAATCTGGTGGTGTAATGTCCGGGGACCTCGCCGGCCACCTTACCGGTCCATTAGTACCAAACCATCTATTGGGATATTCTCGGTTCAAATACCTCGTTACTATTTGGGCATTATGTGCAGGCGCTCCATCCTGCTGTAGCCACATATTCATTCTAGTGTCAAGAGGCACTTCTTCTAATAGTTCCGGAAGTGTAGTTTGAAGAAATCTTAAATAGCGATCTGCATTTAAAGTTCCTTCGTAAAAGTAAGGTCCAATAAGGAATCCATTTAATATGCCGCACCAAACATTGATACTAAAAATTCGTTGGTTACCTCTTTCTGTAATCCAACGAGGATGGTTTTCTTACCAAAAACGACAGTTGTGTCTATTAACGATTCCATTATTTTGAAATCGACTTTCGTCGCTCCATAAAATTTTCGAGAGAAAATTTGCATCTTGGCTATTTAAATCGGACAATGTCGCTAAGAAATACAAGCATAATCGCCTGGTTCTAGTTTATGAACTAGTTTACTTTTGTACGGGTGAAAAGAGTTTCTATGTAGAATTCTCCACGAAGAACTTATGGTAACACCGGTATTTTCGTTTATCTCTGATAGGGATATCTTGGGGTTATTATCAACCTGATGAATTACAGCAGCAGTATTTTCATCATTTGTAGCCGTCCTGTTCCTATCTCTCTTAGGTTTTATGAAGCTGCCATATTCTCTTAAGTTTTTACATAAACTTGAAAAGGTTTTTGCATCGGGGACTCTTCTATGCGGATAACGCCGTGCGTAAACTCTTTTTGCTTCTCTACAATTGCATCTGCATTCTCCAAACACCAGTAACATGTCTACTTTTTCCTCATTGCTAAATTGCACCATTTTCACATAATAATTCTTAGTTTTTTTTAAACCGAACAAATTTGGATATTTCTTGTGACAAAATGTGACAATTTTTTGATACAGCAATAACAACTTACGTTTGTAATTGCACTTAAAACAACTGCGATAACAATGGTTGCCATTGTAACTAACATTCATGGCATACTTGTAAAAATAAGCGTTAATCACATTTTTTATTAAACAAGAAATGTTTACTTTAAATCGGTATAACTTAGAAACGGGTAAACTAAATAAGTTTGAGTAAATAACAAAAAAGTTTTTAAATAATATGTACTTTTGTATGCGCGTATTTCCAAAGTCTCTGCAATCGAATAATTTTTCGACGCGTCGCGACGCCCAGCTCTTTGCAGGCGTCGAATTTTTTAAACTTTAGGAAATATCTACTTTTTACATAAATTAAATATTTCTTTTCACACTTTGACTACTTTTTACATAAATTAAATATTTCTTTTCGTTTTGGACTTATTGGCGTGCGGAGTTTTATACTATAGTTACTATATATATATATATATATATATATATATATATATATATATATATATATATATATATATATATATATATATATATAGTAACGGAAATGAAGATACTCTGTAAAAAATCTTTAATTTGGTTAGCTCGTTCAATCATTTCTTCACAGAATACGAGAGCAGCGCCAAAATGTCCCGGCATGAATATGAAAAAAACAAAGTAGAGTAACAATTTTTTATTATTTTTCAATATAATCCCCTTTAACTTCAGTACACTTATTACATCTGTTTATTAACAACTCAATCCCTTTAAAGAAATATGTTTTTGGTATGTCTGCAAAATGAGCTAAAACAGCCTCTCTTAACTCAACTTCGTCGTTAAACCGCCGCACACTGGAACGACTCAATGCTAAAGAGTGGACATTGGCTATTTTAAAAAGTTTAATATAATAATAATACACTTTTTGCTACTACCACGTTGAAAGCCGGACAAACTTTTTGGTAGAAAATAAAAAATTGTTTAAACAAGGCCGATTTTAAATCAACTTTGGTTGCGATTTAAAAATTGAAACTAAAATATATATTTATTTCCTGTAAAGAGGATAGTAAAATGACTTCTTGGGATACAATTAAACAATAAATAGGTAAGAATAAATGTGTCTCACTGATGAGATGGTCTACGGTTCTTCCAAATGGCGCGGGCCGGGCGTAGTTGTAAACCACAAATTGTATTTAACGATGATTGACGGAAAAATTTCTTCTTGCCTGGCAGGGGCAAGCTCAACCGCAATTTGCTACATCTGTGGTGCTAAACCAACCGAAATGAATAAGTTAAACGCAGGTTGATTTGGCAATACTGAACAGTAAAATATATCATTTTTTTATGTTTTATTGGAATGTTATTTGGAAGGACATATTTTGGTTTTTAGGTCATTAAAAAGAAGCAAGCCAATCAAGATCAGTAAAGTTTGGGAATATCCATCCTACATTCATGGATACGAATTTATGAATGCATGCTGCACATTGCCTATAACTTGGACTTTAAGAAATGGTCGACTAAAAAGCCCGAGGAGAAAATTTCCAAAGACAACAGAGACGGTATGTAGTGACCAAGTAACTAGAGCATTGCCTACCTATCCATAGTAACTTCCCCAACTATAATACATCTAAATATTTGTATCGACAATATTACCTACTTATAATAATATATATATATTTTTTTCTTTTTCATTTAGATTTAAAGAGGAGATGAGTTTGCTCGTTGATTTTGTCAAACGAGGACTGGGTACAACCAACGACGGCAACACTGCCAGAAGATTTTTTAAAAATTTTCGAAAGTCTTCCGAAATCACAGGATTAAATGAACGTTTGCTGGAAAGATTGTACACAATTCTTTAAGTTATGGCTTCAGGACAAAAAGTAGATTCCAAGAAATTTGGATATTTTACAAAAGATACTGTCCAATTGTACGTTGATCTTTACGGGTGGTATTACATGCCGTCATCGTTACATAAGATCCTTATACATGGTCCAGAAATCATAGAAACTTTCAGAGAATGGCATTCCAGAAAATCCAAAAGAAACCTCACAAATGAAGATATATTGCACAATCTTCTAGTATCGTCAGATCCATATATATCAAACCTACGCAAATCCGAGAAGATACATTCTGAATTAACAGAAGAGGCCCTCTCTCTTCTAATATAAAAAAATTTCGTACTTTGTGTCAGTAATAATTGTAAAATTATGCATACAAGTTTATTTAAACTGTTTCTAGCATATTTATTATAAAAGGTGGCTTGGTTTTTTAAATGTAATACCCTGTATTTTTCAATGTTCGATAAGTATGTTATTTTCCGGATTAAATGGTAAATACATATTACATGTTACTTCTAAAACCTTACAAGAATTTTTATTGTCAGTACGTGAAAAAGAATTCTTATAATAAATGTCCGCCATCTTGGATTTATTACCAAATGTCAAATTTCGTAATAAATTTAAATTATATGGAGTATTCTTTGTTTAAACTGCCAACAATTCTCAATAGCAAAGGTGTTCTTGCTTATGCTCATAAACTGCAATAGGTGCCTGTATTTACAAATGTCCGCCATTTTAGATTTTTACCAAATGTCAAATTTCATAATATTGTATGGTGTTCATTATACGAATTCGTCAAAATTATTAAAATCGGACTTTTCATTGCAGTGTTATACCTCGTTCCACCGTGCGCCGTCCACATAAGTCCATTCTCAAATATCCAAACAAATAATATTCGCTGGGGGCCATATCTGCACTATAGGGAGGACGATCTATCCGTTGGAACGCACACTCTAAAATGGCACCCTGTGACCTGTGACCCTTACGACGCATAATAGAGAACCATAGTTTCCACAGATTTCCAAAAAAGACGGCCCACACTCGACACGGCGTTGTTTTTGAATAACCGAAACGTTTTTAATAACCCATCTTGCACTAACCTTGTGCATACCTAAATGATCATGCAGGATTCGACGAACACTTGTATCAGAAAGCTTAGTAATTTCTGAGATTTCCTTGACCTTTAAACGTCGATCACTCAACACCACCTCTTCCACAATCGCAACAATATCTTCCGTTAAGACCTCCACTGGTCGACCAGTTCTTGAATTATCGTCAAGGGACTCCTGCCCCATTGGAAAACGTTTTGCCCATTCTTTCACTACAGAATACGAAGGAGAACTTTGGCCGTACAGACCATCCAAAGTTCTCGAGAAATTTGAATTTGTTTAAGCACTCCGACTCTCGACGTCCCTTTGGTCATTTAAGAGACGTAAAATTGTGCTATAGTACAGTACATTTACTGAGTGACATGGGACGTATACACAAAGGTTCAACTAACCAAGCAATTTTAATTCCGACATAATATTTCCCAGTTGTTCTTAGGTTGCGCATTGGTAGACTTATAGACTCCATATGATTTAGCTTCTACAATAGATAGGTGTTAGATTGTACCAATGTAAAAATTTATATTATCAATCATGCATGGGTCACGTCAGCAGCGTTACCCACGGCTGCGAGCGAGCGAGTTATAAATCTTTTACTACAAATATTTCAAAGTCGCATTATAAATTGAGTATTTTAGAGTTAGGAAGTAGAAAACACAATTAACTGCAAACAGCGTTGTCAAATTTTCAAATAAGTCTCATCGTAAAGGAGAAACAAATCTTACTTTCGGCGTAATTCGCGAAATAACTGGCGAATTGTCTTTTCGGTTATAACGTCCCCACCATCCCGCCGAGCCCGCGTGTATACAAAGAGGCAGAACTTTAAAGTGGCCCCCGTCGTATACACGACGTACGGCTTACTCGCCGGCCCGAGTGTCGTTTTCCCGAATTATTAACGAAAGCAGTAGCGTCCCGAGGAGGTCCTTTTGTTATCCATAAATTACGAAAATTTAATCTCCCGACGCCCCTATAAAGCCAACGTGTTACGCCACATTACATTTGATCGTTTTATTTCCGAATTTATTTTCGTGGGGCGGGGGGGCACATCCGCCGTCCCGCGGGAAATTTACAATGCGATGCGGCGCGACGCTGTCGTCTTGTGTGGCCCCGTATTATTTATATTTAAAACGGTTGTAAATAGTTTGTCGAGAAGGGCGGCGGAGGGTCCATTGACTGCTTAAAATTCGGGTCCCGGGGGAGCGGCGGGATTTTAAGTTATTGAAGGAGCCGCGAATCAATTCTCTCCCGGCGTACGTAATTTTAAAACAAGCCTGTTTCACGAAGTTATCGTAGAGGAATACGAATACGAGAGTCACTTGACAAGTTTCCGACCTCACCCTGAAGATGGCGGCACTAGTGATAGTAGTTACGCATCGCTTGCTGGTTACTTAAGAAAGTTTCAGCCATTTTGGACCTGTGGTTTGTCGTTGACAGTCGTTTGAGTGAGTCGATGTGACTGTTATAAATAATACATTTAAATTTAAAATAAAATCGGTGTTAAGCGAATTAAAATGAGATAGCAGAGGTTAGGAAAATGAAACGTTTTCGTCACATTTCAAATCAAGATTTGGGTATGAGAAAGCTGTCCACGCTTTGGATACCGCGTTTACTCACGTTAAACCAAAATGTGTTTGAATGAACGTTTCCAACTCCCTGTTAGCCCGGTTTAGGCGCAATAAATCAAGTTTTGGCGACGATTAATTGCTGTAGATAAAACTTGGGTACACCTACATACGCCCGAGTCAAAAATACAGTCAAAAGAGCGACTGGGGAACCGACTCCGAAAAAAGGAAAAACTGTTTGTTCGGCAGAGAAGTAACCCTTTTTTGGGATAGCCATGGAGTCATCCCAATCAATTACCTTCAACAAGGAAAATGAAGAGCATATTGCGCATCATTACTTGACAAGCTGAGGACAGCAATTGCGCAAAACGGTCACATATGCAAAAAAAATCCTGTTTCACTAAGACCTTAGGGGTTTGAACTGCTTCGTTTTGTTTCCTCATCTGAAAACTGCGCTCGGAGGAAAGGATTTTCGTCAAAAAGGAAGTCAATCACCTTGGTGAGCAATTATTTCGCGGAGAAAAAGGCTGGGTACTATTTGGACGTAGGATACTTGTAATAATGAACAGAATAATAATTAGGTATTATGGACAGGGTAAGTCAAGAAAAGAGCAAAGTTTATTGTCTCATTGGTTTTAAAAATTACAAGAAAATGGTAAATACATAAGTTATAAAGATGCTTAGGAGTGTGTTTTCTCCCTGGCAGGTTTACTCTTTGGGTGCGATTTTCTTCACTTCTCGTACCACGACCACGACTATTCCAAAAACCACAATTGCCATCCTACCGACTGCGCCACTTAAATGTTCAAAATTCGGGAGAGCGTTTTTAAAAACATTAATTTACACAGAAAGCGAAATAAATTTTACTCGAACTGGCCGGTACAAAGGCTGGAATAATTAAGAGCGTATTTTACAATATTACAATCGAATAAATAGGGCTTTTGATGCGGTGTCAGCGATGCGTCATCTTCGCTTAGCTTTGGGCCTCGTCTGTAGTTTGGGACATATAACTCCTCCCACCTTAACTTTCGAAAATAACGGAGTGTTTTTTCGAAAAACCTTCAAGATTTTCTTCCTGGCAGTCTTACCCTTTGGATGCGATTTTCTTCACTCCTCGTACCTTTTCGAATAAGAGTTTCTTAATGATGAAAACTAAAATTAGAACCATGATTATTCCAAAAACCACAATTTCCATCCTACCGACTGCGCCACTTAAATGTTCAAAATTCGGGAGAGCGTTTTTAAAAACATTTATTTACACAGAAAGCGAAATAAAATTTTATTCGAACTGGCCGATATAAAGGCTTGAATAATTAAGCGATGCGTTATTTTCGCTTAGCTTTGGGCCTCGTCTGCAGTTTGGGACATATAACTAACGCTTCTGGTCTCACAAAAAAAAGTAAAGTATTGGAAAAACTATTAGGCTTAGATATGTATTATTATTAATAAAAAAATGTTGAGAACATCCTAACAATCTTTAAAACTTCATAACTATTAAAACCAATGCACTTTACTCTATCGTTGGCGCACCCTGTGCAGAGTAGTTATGCATTATTATACATATCTTAAATTATAACAAAGTGGTCCAGATCCAACATTTTTTCCTCTATTTTCTTTTCTTTTGTTATCACCAGTTCTGGGATCTTACTTCCTTAATGGCTTGATACAGTAGCTTAAGGTCCTTTATTTTGAAAGTCGTCATGTGTTTTGCTTCAAGTCCTTTCACTTGCGCCTATAAAAGTTCTATAGGATTTAGGTCACAATGATATGGTAGTGGGTGCAACACAGTTATACCACATTTTTCTGTTTTCTGCTCTACGGCGATGTTTCTGTAAATTTCCTCCAGTCTTCCTTTATCATCCTCCAATACAATATTTTTAGTGATTAACAAGTGGATAATTTTTTGTTTTCTCCAAAATAAAGTTGCAGTCTTGCGTGGTGAATGCCAGGAGTAATTTTTTCATTTGAAGAAAATCTCTTGTCTGGCACTGGACCGGACGGAATTTTCTATTTTATTATCCTTTTCTGAAATAGGCAATATCAATAAAAACCACAGTCCTAAATCTCGGGTGTGTCCTGCTTTGTGGTATTAAAAGGATAAAATTTGAATTCCCGATCTTGAACCGTTCGAAAGTTACCGGAATTCAAAGAATCCCCGCCCGTTCTTCTTAGAACTGCCCCAACCTACCGAAAATTTACACCTCCTCTTTCACGCCGGAAATGTAGAACCGCACATTACAATCAGAAATATTTTCGAAACGCCACTGTATTTGTTTATTATCATATGAAATTTCTAACCTCAAAACATAAACAAAATTAGTCATGGACGACTGAACAACGTGTAAAAATTGTGCAAGCCTATTATGAAAATGGTCGATCAAGAAAAAATGCAACATGAAAATTTTGGAATGTGGTTCAAAAATTTGAGCAAACTGGATCTGTAACTAACCTCAAAGTCCCTCAACGGGCTCGTGCGGGTCGGTCAGATCAAAATATTGCCATTGTTCGCGAAAGTGTAGCCGAAGATCCAAACACATCGATTCGTGATCGGTCGCAACAAGTGGGCCTTACGTATTCAACCACATAGTGAATTTTAACAAAAGACTTGCATCTACACCCATATAAAGTCCAAATAACTCAGGAGTTGAAACCTCGAGATCATCAACGGCGCCGCGTGTTTGCAAAATGGATACGAGAACAAGGGGTTCACTTTTCAACGAAATTCATCTTTAGCGATGAGGCACATTTTCACGTTGGTGGCTTTGTAAACAAACACAATGCTCGTATTTGGGGATGCATCCTCAAAAAGTGACTGTTTGGTGCGCATTTTGGTTAATACGGCTAATCGTGTTCGCTATCGAAACATGATATCTGATTTTTTCTGGGAGCAGTTGAAGATTTGTGGTTCCAACAGGATGGAGCCACTTGTCACACATCCAGAGAAACGATGCAATTGCTGCGGGGCAAGTTTGCTGGTCGGATTATCGCACGTAACGGCGATATCAATTGGCCGCCGCGATCATGTGATCTTACCCTCCTAGATAGCAGAGTGTATAGAAATAAACCAAACACTATTCCAGAGCTGAAACAGGAGATTAGACGCTAAATAGCCGGTATAGAACCTGAATTGTGTCAAAAACTGAAAGGAAAATGACATCACCTTTCATACCTAATTGTAATACACTAATCTAAAATGGCAAACAAAAATGTTTGTATATTTTTATATTCTTCCGAGTTTTTTTTATTATTTTAATGTTGGAACCCTTATTGAATCACCCTTTATAACAACTTTATAGGGAAAAAACTATTATTACCAGCTAAACTGAAAAAAACTACAACTACAAAAAAGTCCTTCCGACTTAGGTCGAGGTCAAACTTCAAAGGTGCGTGGATAGTTGTTTATGAGAAAAAAAATATGTGAATAGATAAGATTATAACTAAAAAGAAGTTTCCGTTGTTAAATTAAAGGCCGAACAGCTGTCACAAAGCATTAAAAACATTTTTTGTTCTAATTTAATTTGTTTTATATGTAAAACTACCTTAAAGCAAGGTTGGGACGTTTTGAGGTTTGTTGACAAATGAAACGAAAATAATTGTCGAAAAAATCGGGCTTTGTTCGACTTTCGCTTCCCTGCCGCACGTACACAGGAGATATTTTGACAATAACGTGCCGCGATATCGGGACATAAATCGTCTCGGCTCCCCCCGAACGGTGGATACACAAGACGTATTGATTTAGTTTGGGAGAATAATGAATACAATATATCTGCCATTTTTGCTTGTGATGCACGCTGCACGGGCACTTTATTCCCCAACAATAGATGAGTGATGATATTAAATTTTTAGCAATGTGCCGCGCACTTTACGGCACACAGTCTCCGAATACGTCTCGCTATGTTTCGTTCTTTCTTGGAGTTCGCGGACGCGTCATCTTTGTGGTACCTATATATACCGAGCCAAAGGAACACGGAATGCGGTATATCCCTGGTGAAGAAAAGGCGTCCCTTGTATCCTTGGCAGACCTGAGGCTTTGTCTGATTGTAGATAGAGAGCAATTAGAGACCTCAATAAAGACATAAGCGTTATAGTCCTTCCAGCTGACAAGGGGAACGCGACTGTAGTACTAAATACCGTAGACTACGAAAAGAAAATTGGTGATCTGCTAGACCCCAAAACATACAAAAAGTTGCAACAGGACCCAACCAACCGCATCCTAAAGAAAACAAATACGTTAATCAAGAAGTCATCTATCGAACCAGAAATCCAGCGAAAACTAAGCAATTCGGAGGCATTACCACCAAGATTATATGGATTGCCAAAAATCCATAAAGAGGCAGCACCCTTGAGACCCATAGTTAGCGCTATAGGTTCCCCGACTTACCATCTCGCTAAGCATCTAACCAAACTCCTTGAACCACTCATAGGGAGGACAGCATCACACATCAAGGACTCGACTCAGTTTATACAGAAGATCAAAAACATCACATTGTCACCCAAAGACATATTAGTGAGCTTCGATGTTGTTTCTTTGTTCACTATGGTGCCAGTCAAAGAGACTTTGGATTTAATATCTGCACGTTTTCGGAATGATGTCACAGAACTTTTCCGACACTGCTTAACCACCACTTATTTCCAATGGAACAAGGAGTTTTATGAACAAGTTGACGGTGTAGCCATGGGAAGCCCATTAAGCCCGGTCATAGCAAATTTTTTCATGGAAAAGTTTGAACAGCAGGCATTAAATACTGCCCAAAAGAAGCCCAAGTGTTGGTTCCGCTACGTGGACGACACATTTGTAATATGGAGCCACGGCGAAAAGGAGCTTCAAATCTTCTTGGCGCATCTCAATTCCATTAACAATAAAATAAAATTTACCATGGAGACAGAAAAGGACGGCAGGTTGGCATTCTTAGATGTGCAGGTAGAAAGGCGACCAAATGGAAAATTGGGTCATAAAGTTTATCGAAAACCCACTCACACGGAACGTTACCTGTACAAATTATCTAATCACCATCCGAGACAGAAAATGGGGGTAATAAAAACCTTAATGACAAGGGCTAATCGGATTAGCGAACCCAAGTACCTACGTGAAGAGATTAATCACTTGACCGATTCCCTGAAAAATAACGGATATACCACCTCCGAAATACAAAAAGCTATGAAAAATAGAAGATCTAAGACAAGAGATACGACAAAGGAACCTCAAGGGAATGTATCATTTCCTTTTATTAAGAACGTCACAGACAGGATCGGTAAACATTTAGAACGACACAACGTTCGGGTCGTCTTCAAACCAACGACTACAATCAGACAAAGCCTCAGGTCTGTCAAGGATACAAGGGACGCCTTTTCTTCACCAGGGATATACCGCATTCCGTGTTCCTGTGGCTCGGTATATATAGGTTCCACAAAGAGAAGCATTGAAACTAGGCTAAAGGAACATAAAAGGAACTGCCGGCTTGGACACACGGAAAAATCAGCAGTGGCAGAACATGCTTTTTACAAAGGTGACCATCGTATCATGTTCAAAGACACGCAGGTACTGGACAAAACACCACATTTTTATCCACGTCTTTTCAGAGAAGCTATTGAAATTCAAAAACATCAGAATAATTTCAATAGAAAAGAAGAAGGTCTCAATATCAGTAAAACATGGACTCAGGTCATCAACAAAACAACGTGTTTACCCAGACAAGCTCAACCCAAGCCCGCCACCGAGGTCACGCCCACTACAGCGCGCTTAAATACGGCAGATCTTCCAGTCGACCAACCAGTCATCGGAGAGCAGTACGGAAGAACACTTCTACCGTTACCACATCGTCGCTCTTGAAAATGTCTACCGCAGTTGTAGACGAAACGTCGAGTTTAATCTCGGGACCACGGCTCAAAATCCCGGAAATATTTAGTAATGTAGTAACATTTTATTCGCCGAACGGTTCTCTTATAGTATATTATGCACCAAGTGCGGTAAACGGCATTTAACTCACGAGTGACTGAAATAAAAGTTTACCGAACGTGTTGCATACTATACTTTTTCCACGACCGTTAGTTTTTGGGTACATTTTCGCGAAACAACACCAATACATTTACTGACATGACCGTCGGAATTGACAAAAAATCAAAATTCATCCGATCGCTCCCAAACCCGCGCGGAAAAATCCCGGAAATGTCCGAAGTGGTTCGGATTCGTGGAAAACGAAACTGACTTGGTAAAGTGACGCTACCCTCACGCTACGTCGGGGTGTAATTAGGTGTTTTACAGACTGAAGTAGACCCACGGAATGATATTTTCTTATGACAGTTCCTGCTTTTGATTTGGGAGAATTGTTTAATGTTAAAAAAATATTTTTGTCCAATGTGGTCCCTTTTCATTGTCAAACCAAAAAAATTGTAAAGCTTTTTCGTTTGGCTATTTTGTCAATTATCCTTGTGTTGGTTGATCGATCCATGGGTAGTAGAAAATAATAGTTCTTGCTACCATTGATTTGTTATATCTTCATATTTAATCATTTTACCCATGACCGCCATCGACACGACATCTTCGGTTTTCCCGGTATTTAAGCGCATATATCGCAAATAAATTACAGTTACTTAATATAAGATGGAGGAGCAAACAACATTGTCAGGTGCGAAGGACCAATTTACGTCCATAGTAAGTTCTACTGAGTTGCAACAATGTACCTAAAAACTAATGGGGTAGAAAAAGTATAGTAAATAGTAGTAAGTATAGAAACAATCGAACAAGGTACATAATACAATCAGATCCAGTAACTTCATAAAATTGCGGATTTTTTTTACTAAAAAGCGTCACCCTGTAGTGACTAAATGAGTTGGTTTGTAATCGACTAACTAACTGAGGTTTTTACTAAACAGACTCCAGTGAAAATCCAAAAAAAATAATACAAAAGAATTCACCTCTTCCATAGAAAATAATAAAAAATGAATACAAATTTTTCTTTGAAATTTATATTATTTATATTAATTATTGACGTTTAGGGGATTACAAATAAGCTTATAAAGTCATGCCTAACCAACTGACAAAAATATGTTAAAATTAATTCATTCATAAGCGAAATATAAAGCACGGATTTGGCAGCAATCGGATGTTTTCGGAGATATTTCCCACGCTTTGAATTTTGACGTTTGTCAATTCTGACAGTTATGTCAGTGAATGTATTCGTGTTTTGCGAAAATGTACGCAAAAACTAACTGTCGTAGAAAAAGTATAGTATGCAACACGTTCGGTAATCTTTTAACTCACTCGTTTATTAAACACTCGCTCCGCTCGTGTCGAATAAACTCGTGAGTCAAATGACGCTTACCGCACTTGTTGCATAATATACTATTTCAAACAAAAAGCGTAAGTTGAACCAATAGTATCATCATCAGTATCTGAATTGTGTTGAATATATTGACTACATAGTCCTTCCAACAGTGCATTGTTCAGATGTGGAAATTATCTACCCGTTCGCGCTAGAATGAATGTTTACAATGAATTATTTGTCTTAGCCCATGATTGCTGTATGGGGAAATTGTAGTGCGACTAATTCTGAATTATTCACAATCTGCAAAACGAAATAGTAAAAGTTCGCTTTTCATATGACAACAATCACAAAAATCTAATTCAAACCTTGTCTTTTCGAGGGACGTTATAAAGCCAATGTTAGAACTAGTAAATGCATGTTTAATTAATTTTTAAAATGTTTGCATAAATATAATAATAACAACGTCTGTTAAGTGTTGCTTAGAGTAATTATAAATATGTTTACTATTTTTGGGTTATTGTGGAAGTTCTTGTGCAATTCTTGTAATAAAGATAGTGTAAAGGTTGGGTAATTGAAATACGGTATCGTTAATAACAATATTATGCCATGTTACTGATAGTATATTACGTTACTGGTGGTATTATTTACTAGTAGTATATTTCTTTTTGCCTGATAATGCACTGTTTACACCAGAGGATAAATAAAGAATGAAAAAAAACATAAAATTTCCAAAAATTATAAAAAAAAAGCGGCACAACGTCCAACTTTTGAACTGATCCGGGTCGCTAATCCCCCCAATCCCCCCACCCCCCTTCCAAATGACGGGGACGACGGGTGACAAACGTCCCCCGCAGTTTAGATAAACACCTCTTTTAAGTCCGAGCGGGGTGGCAGGAGCTGATTTATATCGATAATTTATCGGTATAATTAAGTAGCGATTGTATTAAGACCCCCCGAGGTAAATTTGGGTTTAAAATCGATGATTCGGGATTTATCAGGCCGACCCGACCCCACACCCGCCACCATTTCGACCCGTCGATACACGCGAAGGATGCGGAGACTGCGAATTATTTTTTCTTTGCCTTTTGATTAATTAAGGCCCGCGGGGGAACAAAAGGGCGCCGCGGCAGCCCCCTCAAATGATAACGAACGTGCGGGGGAGCCCGCGTCCATTAGAGTAATAAACGTGTACCTGAGCGGCGGGTAACAAAAAACCGTATTCGAAATGGCGGCCCATTTAGACACGCAAACCCTCACCCCGAATAGGTTTATCTCGCGAGAGATGGGCCGTGGCAGACGGAGATGTGGCCCGCTCTTTAATTATTTTTTCGGATTTTTGAAACGCGAAAAAAATTCGGTACGCGAAAGTTTTATCCCGCTGCCGCCAGCACCGCGCCACACACGACGCATTTTCACGGCCGTCCCGCGCCGTATTTACTTTCGCCGGGAAATTGCCGGAAAAACTTTGAGGATTTTCCGGTTCGCGGCACTCCGGGGACACGATATCGACGTAGGCGCGTGAGCAGCAGGGGCGCACGCCGGAAGGTCCATAGTTAAGAAGTTGCCCATATGGCGAATGACCGAAACAGTGTTAGCTTATCATTTGTGTCTGGAAAAATGGTCTTAAAAAGGTTTAGAGGTTTATATTTAATACATTTTTAGAAAATCTTTAAAATACTTTTTGGGATTCGATTGACCGTATAGACTTGTGGCCCTAGTTCGTAGTAGTACAGATGGGAATAATCTTCCACGCATGCGCGTGAAATCTCACCTATTATCCCAGAACTTTTAACGAGATCTAGGCATATTTTGAGAAAAAAGCGCCGTAATGATAATACATCTAAAGCGGCGAATTAACGAACTGTCAGCGGCCATATTGCTTTCGATTTCGATTGTTTTGTTGTTTGCATAGTTACAAAACATAATTTTTCTACTCCCGTCTGTAAAATAGCTAATTACCCAGCGTGCGGGAAGCGTCACTTTACCACCTGAGTTTCGTTTCCCACGAATCCGAATCCCTTCGGATATTTCCGGGATTTTACTGCACGCGTTTGGTAGCAATCGGATATTTTCGGATTTTACTAACAGTCGTAGAAAAAGTATAGTATGCAACACGTTGGTAAACTTTTTAAGCCACTCGTTCATGAAATACTCGCTCCGCTTGTGCCAAATAAACTCTTGATTCAAATGCCGTTTATCGCACTTGTTGCATAATATGCTATGTATTTAAAACCAAAAAAATAACTTGAGAAAAAGTTTTCTCCCTTAATTTCCACAGAAATGGAAACCAATTTGCAAGGACCAAAACAGCGTTTTGTAAATAAAAAGTTTATCTTGCCTTGGTAGTAGTATATTATGCAACAAGTGCGTTAAACGGCATTTGAGTCACGAGTGTTTATTTGACACGAGCGGTGCTCATCGGAGCAAGTGCTTAATAAACGAGTGATTTAAAAACTATACCAAACGTGTTGCATTCTATATTTTTCCTACGAACATTAGTTTTTGAATAAATTTCTGCAAAACAACACGAACACTTTCACTGTCCTGATAGCTCACCGAAGGGGGTCCAAACACGTGGTAAAGTGACGCTTTCGGCAGGTATGTTACAAAAGGGAGTCGAAAAAGTTACTTTTATTGAAAATAAATGCATTTCCGCTATTCCTAAAAGTTTCGAAAACAACCCGGATCGAAGCAAACGAAATTGGTCAACAAAACACGTATACGATTGAGGAAACTTCATTGTGAAGTCAGCAATACCTTCATCTTGACATAAAGGGTTTTGATTCAAGGTGCATTCAATCCGCTTCCTTACCAATCGGCCACATTAGTGAAGAAGCTGAGTAAGCAAAAAATAATGAAAACTGTTCAAGAATTCATCATTTTTAATTTGTGGTTGTCCTTATATGTCTTGTGTGTTAACATGTTGTAATTGTATAAGAAACAGTATCTAGATATATCTAGGTATCTAACCTACGGTACGGTACTTATTTGCAAGGACTATAATCAACATATGTACCAGTGAAATCGTCAGTACGTCATTTTTATTATCCTACCGTGTTAAGATTGTTGTAGAATTTATTCCCCATTCAATCGAATAGCAGAGTTGGAAGAAACTTTGTATTTATGAAACTAAAATATTAATTATATCAAAATTGTTTAAAACTGATGTTTTTCATTTAATATACCTATAAATTAATAAAATGCAGTTTTCCGCCCTTTAGTCGCACCTCCCTATCCGTCGCGCCACTGTGGGCGGCGCGATCCCCCCGAAATCGACGAACATTTTATTTACTCACTTAATAAACTGACCGACAACGTAGGCCCCGTCGGTTCCGCTCTCTTTGTTATAAACGTCCAAACGAGGGCCGACAACAAGCGTCTACAGCTCCGGATTTCTCCGCCGTCGTCAATTAGCGCGGTTTCAAAGTTTCGGCCGATCGGAGGTTCGCGTTTATATACTTTGAAACGCTCCGACAAAGAACGCCGCCGCCGCCTCCGCCTCACGGTTTGTTTCCTCCTTGGAGGAAACTTTTCATTCAATCTGGCGCGGCTCTCATCAAACCGAACGTATCTGCGAGTTACACGCGATAGGGGGTTAAATTAGCTCTAATTGCGGTACCGCGAAACAATCCGGGAAAGGGGATTAACCGGAATCCGGAGTGGCTCAAAGAGTTTGGCGGCGCGCGGCCACGAAACGCTCTGTACAATTGAAATAGTGTTTTAAAACACGCGATTTTTTTTTGTATTTGCGACAGGTATTTAGATCAACATTAAAGCATGTTACGTCTTAGAAATTACCTTTACAAATTTGGTTCATATCTGCATATCTTATAAACGTGTTGCATACTATACTTTTTCTAGTTTTTCAGTATTTGTGTATATTTTTGCAAAACAACATGGTTACATTGACAGATAGAGGCGAAACTGACAAACCCGTGGCCAAAGTACCGAGTCGCCGAAAGTAGTATACAGTGTGTCCAAGATAAGGATGCACAGCATGGGGATCTCGGAAACTATAAGAGATACAGTGTCGGTTAAATTAGACAAAAGTTGCGCATTTTGATACCGAACAAGATCCCGTTTTACAAATTTGAAAATTCCAAGCCGTTCCGGAAATATCCGAGAAAAACCGAAATATTGCGATTTCGTTTTTATTATTTTTTAAAGCTATTTGAAAAGATATGAAAAAACGGAAAACACTTTTCCATTGGCACTTTTTAATCTCTCCAAATTGACGTTAACAAATTTTCATTACAGCGTTTCGATTCCATGGAACCACCATCAACTTTGATTTTTCTTATGGGACGGAAAAAAAGTACACACAGTATTAGGTTGTGCTTTTCATTGCGAATTCAACGATGTACGATACAATACGGTTACTTATGTTTTTATCCAGAAAAATGGCTTTTTAATACATTTCTAGTATTTTATTGTAGTAGGCCATGAGATCCGAACGATGAAAGGCAAAAGAAAATGGTTGACAAGTTCGAGTTAATGTGTTTATTTATTTACTAACTCTAACTGTTTATTTAACATAACAACTAAATCCAACAAGTTAATGAAAAACAAATTCTATAACAAATGTTCGAATAAATGACCTCCATTTTCTAGGCATAAGTACGCCCGTCTCACGGTAGACTCCAAAACACGACTTAACATTTCAGGAGTAATTTTATTAAACGCTGCTCGTACTGATTGACGTAATTGTTCCTCGTTGTCAAAACATTCTTTGAATACCTCATTTTTTATGTAGCCCCATAAGAAAAAGTCCAAGGGAGTTAAGTCCGGGGACCTTGGAGGCCAAGGTGTTTCACTGTAAGTCCCAATGTATTTTCCATCAAACCGTTCAGTTAAATATTGGCGAACTTCTCTGGAGTTATGGGCTGGGGCACCATCTTGTTGGAACCAGCAGCCTTGCACAGCGCCTAGCGGTAAATCATCTAAGGCATCATCTAAATCGTGCCTCAAGATGTCAAGGTGCCGCTCGGAAGTTAAGGAATTATTATAGAAAATAGGGCCTATAATCTTGCTACCAAAAATCCCACACCAAATATTAAACCCAAAGCGAACTTGATGTCTGGATAGTCTATTAACACGTGGATTTTGTTGCGACCAATAGTGTGTATTGAGCCTGTTATAAATACCGTTATTGGTCACCATACTTTCATCAGACCAAATCACTTTATATGGAAAATTAAAACTCTCATCACACATCCTGGTGTACCACTCACAAAAATGTCTACGTCGTTCGTCGTCACCCGGTTTTAATCCTTGACATATTCTGAATTTGTAAGGCTTAAATTCATTTTTCCTTAAAATAAACTGAGCTGTAGATTTAGCTACCCCATTCTGGTCTTCAATTTCTCTGGTAGAAGTTTGTGGATTTTCGATAACAGATTGTAGAACAATGTATTGGTTTTCTTCATTGGAAGGTTTTTATCGGGATAATGCAGGCTTCTTAAATGATCCATATTCTTTCAGATTAAATAACAAACGCCGAAAAATACTCTTGTCAGGTTGTCTCCGCTCTGGGTATTTGTTAGAATACATACGCTCGGCTTCCACACAATTTCTTTGGCATCAGATGTAGCAAGACAGCATATCACATTTTTCTTCGTTTGTAAAATTACCTCCCTCCATTGTAGAACAAAATAAATTAGAAAAAGACAACAACAATAAAAATACAAAAACAATAACTAAAGGAATAAACTTATGATCGACTGATAACAAAGACAAATAACATTAATGTGTCATTGAAATTGACTGGATGTCATTTTGTCATGGCCTACTCCATTTAAATGCTGAAATGTATTAAAAATCCATTTTTCTGGATAAAAACATAAGTAACCATATTGTATCGTACACCGTTGAATTCGTAATGAAAAGCACAACCTAATACTGTGTGTACTTTTTTTCCGTCCCATAAGAAAAATCAAAGTTGATGGTGGTTACATGGAATCGAAAAGCTGTAATGAAAATTTGTTAACGTCAATTTGGAGAGATTAAAAAGTGCCAATGGAAAAGTGTTTTCCGTTTTTTCATATCTTTTCAAATAGCTTTAAAAAATAATAAAAACGAAATCGCAATATTTCGGTTTTTCTCGGATATTTCCGGAACGGCTTGGAATTTTCAAATTTGTAAAACCTGATCTTGTTCGGTATCAAAATGCGCAACTTTTGTCTAATTTAACCGACACTGTATCTCTTATAGTTTCCGAGATCCCCATGCTGTGCATCCTTATCTTGGACACACTGTATTATGCAACAAGTGCGGTAAACGGCATTTGACTAAATCTCTATTTACCATTTTCCCGCTCTGTGTACTGTACTTGAGTAGAAAAAAAACATATGTATTTTTTTTTTATAGCGACAAGTGAAGTTGTTTCTCCCATATTTAATTGTATTGACCACCTTCCTCCATCACGTCCTGCGAAGACGTTTCAGTAGAGCCTTTTTGTTGTCGATTACTTTACCCTCAGGAAAGATTGTTTGGATTATATTTTCTCCATTATGGGTGGGTAGGGGATGGGGAGCTACTCGCCTGCAGTTGCATAGCATCCATGGTTGCGACCATTATTGCCTCCTTGGGTAGTTTCGAATAGTTTCAGTTAGACTTCTATTCGGATTGCGGGGAATAACAGGAGTTAACAGAATTATCACCAGACGTGAATCACAGAGCGACTCGGCCTGTCAGAATCATTAACGATATTTTTTTGTTGATTGTGTACCGTCACATTTAACCACAAAATTTGTTAGGCAGGTTACTCCGCAAATGTACTTTGGATTAGTGACTGTTGTTTTCTTTGGCGATCAACACCCACTTTCCCTCTCACCTCCCCTTTGATGGGTTCTCGTTAAATAATTTTTGAGCTATCCAAAAGAGCCTTTCTTGATGTGACCTTTTGTAAAAAAGGTTTCATGTGGTCAACGAAGGTGATGTCCTAAAGTGACACTATTTTACAGTAGGGAGTCTCAAAATTGTTGAATAGCACAGAACCAGTGCATTCTATAGAAGAACACATATGTAAGCATTTATTCTTCATAAGAGTGCGGAGACGAATAAAAAAAAACTATTTAATATTTTAGAATCCACCATGTACATGTAATTTTTAACAATCAATCCTCATAGTAAAAGATGGTCAAATGTAAAAGTGAGTTTTAAATGTCAAAAACTAGAAAGCTATAAAGAAAAAACGAAAAAAGAGATTTGAAGCTTCAACACTTTTTCAGTCTTGTTTCTTGAGACATAGGTTTCTAAAATCTAAGAACGTATTAAATATTGATTTGCGCTCACGATTTATTACGTATTTGTTTATACGCAAATAATGTTCAAATAACACGCGAAGTAGAAAAAAGGCCGACAGCCACTCCGTTGACGGACACATTGCCGGTTGGACCAGAAGTTCCCAGGCGGTTTTTCTCATAGACCACTTTCAGAATTTAGCTGGTATTCGATAGTAATAGAGTCGACGGGGCATTTTTGATATGATCCATATTGTTAAATTTCTTTTCAGCTAGGAAGCTTTGCAGTGACTTAAACAAATGACAATCAGATGGCACAATGTCAGGTGAGTACGGTGGATGCGGTACTAGCTCGTTAATTTTTTCAACGGTCTTCTTTGCGCTTTTCTGTTAACCAAAACTGGACATTGTTTGGTCAGAGATTGGTTGACACGATCCAACGGTTGACAATAAAGGTCAGCGTCGACTGTTTGTGCAGGTTCCAGAACTTTAAAGTGTACAATCCCGCGAATACTCCACCAAACACAAACGCACCGCTCTTCAATTGTCTGACGAGGATCTACTTTAATAGGTCATTATCAAAAAAGACATTACTTTCCGGTCCCCGAATATATATATATATATATATATATATATATATATATATATATATATATATATATATATATATATATAGTAACTATAGTATAAAACTCCGCACGCCAATAAGTCCAAAACGAAAAGAAATATTTAATTTATGTAAAAAGTAGTCAAAGTGTGAAAAGAAATATTTAATTTATGTAAAAAGTAGATATTTCCTAAAGTTTAAAAAATTCGACGCCTGCAAAGAGCTGGGCGTCGCGACGCGTCGAAAAATTATTCGATTGCAGAGACTTTGGAAATACGCGCATACAAAAGTACATATTATTTAAAAACTTTTTTGTTATTTACTCAAACTTATTTAGTTTACCCGTTTCTAAGTTATACCGATTTAAAGTAAACATTTCTTGATTAATAAAAAATGTGATTAACGCTTATTTTTACAAGTATGCCATGAATGTTAGTTACAATGGCAACCATTGTTATCGCAGTTGTTTTAAGTGCAATTACAAACGTAAGTTGTTATGGCTGTATCAAAAAATTGTCACATTTTGTCACAAGAAATATCCAAATTTGTTCGGTTTAAAAAAAACTAAGAATTATTATGTGAAAATGGTGCAATTTAGCAATGAGGAAAAAGTAGACATGTTACTGGTGTTTGGAGAATGCAGATGCAATTGTAGAGAAGCAAAAAGAGTTTACGCACGGCGTTATCCGCATAGAAGAGTCCCCGATGCAAAAACCTTTTCAAGTTTATGTAAAAACTTAAGAGAATATGGCAGCTTCATAAAACCTAAGAGAGATAGGAACATATATATATATATATATATATATATATATATATATATATATATATATATATATATATATATATATATATATATATATATATATATATATATATTCTCACGTATTGATTCACGGATGGAAAAATGTGATGACACTATATTCCGGGATATCATCCGTTCGCTCGTTGAACTCCGACTGGAATCCTGCATCCGACTGGAATCCTGCAAATCCTGCATCCGACTGGAATCCTGCAGACGTTTCGCCAAAATCTCACTTGGCATCTTCAATGCTCGCGCTCCAAAAAGTGTTCGAAGTGTTTTTGGAGCGCGAGCATTGAAGATGCCAAGTGAGATTTTGGCGAAACGTCTGCAGGATTCCAGTCGGATGCAGGATTCCAGTCGGAGTTCAACGAGCGAACGGATGATATCCCGGAATATAGTGCCATCATATATATATATATATATATATATATATATATATATATATATATATATATATATATATATATATATATATATATATATATATATATATATATATATATATATATATATATATATATATATATATATATATATATATATATATATATATATATATATATATATATATATATATATATATATATATATATATATATATATATATAATCATTTCAAATTTTTTTTAATTTCAATATTTATAAACTTTGCAAATTTCCAATGAACAAGGAATAACGTCACTCGTAGAATGTTAGCATTGCGGATAGCATTTATGTAAGTGATAGTAGGGATTACAAAAATCACACTCAAAACCCCGCCGTCGATTGGGGCTTTGAGCCCCTGTTTCCTCCGGTTGTTCCCTTGGGGTAAGCTTCCATTGTTATGCTCTATGAAATATTCAAATGTTCCTTTTTTTGTTTTTATATTTCTTATGGAAGGAAGTTGTAGAACTGGGTATATCTTTTCTTGAAAATAATTCTATATGGTCTCCTCCCAAAGCATTCCTTTTTAACTAATTGCTTGTGCCGTATCTGGGGATAGGTCATTTTTGTCACAATTTGGTAAGCATGAAATTGTTTTTTTTTTGACAAATTCTACTACGCAGCTCCTAAACCAGCGCGCCTAAACTTGCCCCCCCCAGTGGCCGGATCACCGACAATTACAGGTCTCGCGCGGGGGACCGCACGACCCCCCTCGCCCCCCGCGAAACGTATCAATTTTCCGAAAGGGGGGACGACGACGACGACCCCCCCGATCGCCCGAAAACACTTAAACGATAGTGTACGTTATCATCCCACTCGGATATGGCGGGATACGCGCGCATCGCGCCGTGTGCAGAAGAGGAAGAGGAGGAGGACGCGCGAAAAGGCCTTATCGTCGTGGGGCCGCAGTCAGTATTGCCCGGAATCCGGAGCCGAACACGCGAAAGATCCGCGCCGAGTGACCCGGAGTCTGAGGCGGACACACCCACTAAATCGCCGGATCGCGTTAAACACGCGACTTCGTTAAACGCGCTGTACACGTCGTTGTCGCCGTCGGGTGGTACCGTCCGTCGATCGGACACCCGCGGGGTTCCTCGCCTCTTGCGGTCCAAAATGTCGATCGTTCGGAA
Source organism: Cylas formicarius (assembly GCF_029955315.1). Classification (NCBI taxonomy): domain Eukaryota; kingdom Metazoa; phylum Arthropoda; class Insecta; order Coleoptera; family Brentidae; genus Cylas; species Cylas formicarius. The sequence continues at coordinate 23,075,903 of NW_026844361.1, read as the reverse complement.
GCTGGTGCTGCACCTCGGATTCTTCTGCCTTCCGAGTAAGTACCGGAGCCGTTCCTCCCCCAAGCCGAGAAAAGAAAATTCGCCCGCATCCTCCTCCGTCGCCGAAATCGACGCTTTGTTTTTCGACTCGTGACCGGCACGCCCCCTTTTACGTCGTCGTCTAGGGACCCGTCGAGTGTTACGGGGCCGAAATTTACAACCCGCGGGGGGACGAGGCGTCGCGTCTGTCCCCCCGCGCGGTTTTTGAAAAAAAATCAACAAAAACAGGAGGAAATTAATCCCGATGAAAAAGGGGGCGTTGTTGTTTTTAATCCAAACATTGTTCGCGGATTCTATGGAGTAATTTAGCTCTTGACTAAACGTACACACGGTGTTTCAGAACAAGACACTGATTCTTAAGGGTGTGAAACATTTTAAGCCCAAAGTTTATATCAAGAAATCGCTTCATGTTTCCAAGGGTGCGAGACTTTATGAGAAGAAGCGTGTGTACAGGAGGTGCAGGTCGTGGTCACCTTCAACAGATATAGATACGTTATTTATTTCTTCATTTAAGACAAAATATCAACAACAATCCGAAGCTGTTTTACACCCAAATATTTTTTTTAGTGACTTTTTAAATTTGCTTTGGTTGGTAATAAGTTTAATAGACTCTTTCAACTCATGCTGTAGAACTCGTAAGGTGGTAATCTAGTAACATGACCGTGAACTTTAGCAGATGTTAAAAGCTTCTGTAAATATTTTCTTACATAAATTGCACTACGCAAAACATATAATGAAATCGCAGTAAGCATCTTTAGCTCCTTCAAGAGGTGTCTACTAGAGAAGGCGCTGTGCATAAGAAAAGGATAGCGCGACCTCTCTATTTACAGAATTTCTCAAATTCCTCAACATGAAACGGTACTTATTCATTTTGTTAGTAACCGATTTGATATGACTCTCCGAAGATAGATTAAAATAAAAGTTTTGGCCCAAGTATTTGACTCTGCTGAAGACAACCACTACTCGAGGTTATAAAAATGCTCCTGTCTATAAGAAAAAAGAACTCGCCTTGTTTTAGTCATATCCAAAGCTAAGCCATTCTCATCACTGAAGGGACTAGATTTTCCTTACACAATCAGACGCGGAACCAGTGATCTGATGAATATCAGAATTTGTCACAACAAAAACGATATCATCTGCTGGCCCAGCATATTCATTGGACTATTGTTTAAGTCATCAATTAATTTTTAAAAAAGGAGCGGCCCACGCCTTTCCCCCGCCTCTTCGAGTCACTCTCTGGTACCGTCCCTCCAAATATAAAAATGGCCAACATAAGGCAGAGCTCTCACTCTACATTTAACAAGTTCCGGCTTTAAGATTTCATGGTTAATCATCTCAAATGAATGTTTATGAGAGCATCCTGTGTGCACCCACCTTTTCGGAAACCGAACTTAGCCTCAAATAAGTAACTGAAGTTACTTAGAAATTCAATAAACTTTTTCGTGACTTTTGGGGAAAAAATGAGAGGAAAGTGCTTTATAAAATTGCCCATCCTTTCGTGATCTTTCGTTTCATATATATTTACGTTACACTTGCCTCTTTCAGAGCTACTTAAAAACCCCCTCCCTAAAGGACTTAGTAATAAAAGAAGCTACAGTCGGTGCTAGCAAATCCAAATTATATCCGGAGTGTCATAAATATTTACATCTATCAAATACTTGTGGGTGTCAGCTGACTGACAGTTGTCACTTGCTCTAACTATTTCAGTGAGAGGATCTATAAAGTATCCATTAAACCTGTTAGATGCGGTGCTAAGGCTAATAATTGGATCATTACATTTATTTTTAAAACTTTTGCATTATCGACAGTTTGTTGAGTATAATTAATAGTAAAATTGAGTAAATGAGAATTTCATTGCTTTTCATTTTTTTCGCTGGAAACCCTTTGTCGGACGATACACAGTTAAGAGATCATCTTTGCTAAGAATTTAACAATGTAATTTGTTTTTGAAAAACGGAGTGGCCTACCACTTTTTATAAAAGTGTTTCCATGACATTGTGGGGACCTACTAAACTTCAATAAACAATAAATAATCTAAAGCGGTTTCAATGAAAATGGGGGAAAAATTTATTTCTTTAATTTCAATAAATAAAAAAAAGCGACTCAATTATATCTTGAGAGAGAACTATTGAAAGTTTAGCATTATTATAATTTTTTATTAATTGAACCGAGGAGGCTTCTACTTGATGAAAATCCATTTATCAAAATAAATAAGAACTAAAAGTTCAGATTTTCACGAAATTATATATTTTGACATGGCAATTGTTTCGACAACACGGTGTCTTTATCAAATGTTTGTTTTGTCAATGTCGTTGATAAAGACACGGTGTTGTCGAAACAATTGTAATGTCAAAATATATAATTTTTTATTGACACTCCCTACAAGCTAGAGTGGTATAAAAAGTAATATTAGTTTTTTTTTACAAAATCGTTACTGACCCTACTCCTTAAACACCGGTTTTTTGAAAAGTTATTTTTTGCGTCTTCTCTCGCATGTATTTAAACCGCATGGAATTTTCCGACCCCTTGAATCTTCTTATTTGATCTTATCTTTTTATTGGATAACTATCCCTTGTATAACTTTTCGCGTAAAATTCGGTGCCGCGCACAGAATGAATATAAGGGGTAGGATCAAAAAGTAAATCCGAATATTTCTTAAATGGAACATTTTGTATATCATTTTTAATTTTGATTTATATATTTTATATTTAGCGATATAGAAAGCAACCTAAACCTAACTATTATTGAGATATTAACTAAAAACGGTGTGTTTCCTTAAATCTTCAATCGTTGTTAATGTATAATTAATATTGTTACAATAGAGTATATTTCGAAGGTAGACTCCATTGTTGCATATATTCTTTTTTTAACTAAAGCCTTTACACATTTTGCATATACATGATCTGATTCTGCTTTATGAATAAATCATCTTGTTATTACATAAGTAAAATATATAAATGCAATAACGAAAACTGTTAATTTTATTTCGCCATTTCATAATTTAAATTTGTGGGTATTTAGAAAAAAAAATGTATTCTGGCATCCTTTACATATTGATTTAGTTGCCATAAAATTAAAAAATATTCTTTGTAGGTAATTTGGTAAATATCAATTTTTTTAGAGAGAAAGTTTTTTTAAAAAGTTAAATTATTATAAATTTTATTTTGATACAACTAAAGTGTGATTCAATAAGGGTTTCCACCTTAAAATAATAACAAAAAAACTCGGAAGAATATAAAAATATACCAACATTTTTATTTGCCATTTTAGATTAGTGTATTACAATTAGGTATGAAAGATTATTGAAATTTCCTATCAATTTTTTACACAATTCAGGTTCTATGCCGACTATTTCGCGTCTAATCTCCTGTTTCAGCTCTGCAATAGTGTTTGGTTTATTTCTATACACTCTTCTATCTAGGGGAGTAAGATCACATGATCGCGGCGGCCAATTGATATCGCCGTTACGTGAGATAATCCGACCAGGAAACTTGCCCCGCAGCAATTGCATCGTTTCTCTGGATGTGTGACAAGTGGCTCCATCCTGTTGGAACCACAAATCTTCAATGTCCATACCTTCCAACTGCTCCCAAAACAAATCAGATTGTTCGGTCGTCCATGACTAATTTTATTTATATTTTGAGGTTAGAAATCTCATATGATAATAAACAAATACAGTGGCGTTTCAACAATATTTCAGATGGTAATGTGGAAACTCTTATTGAATCACCCGTTATTTAAAGAAACTATAGTTCGATCACCAAATAATAATATGCAAATAACAATACATCGATTAACAAATTAATCAAATATAAATGAGCCAGAGAAAGACAATCTCTATTCTAAGTCGTTACGTAGAATCTGTTGGTGAAATATTAACATATTTGACATTGCGTTGCCAACTTTTAAACGACAACGCGGATATTGCTTGTCGATTCCGATCACAGCGCCGCGCGCGGCGCTGAATACATTCATGTCGGACGTACAAAACGTTCCGATATTCTTTCGACATGGCGAACATTGGTTATGTGTCACCTTTTGGGTAGTCCGAGAGGCCTCCCTGCACGGGGAAAGATTTCCGGAAGCGTCGAGATTCGCATACGAAAACGAGGCGACATCAATCATGAAATATATCGCGATTAAAATACAAAATATGAAACGCGGTAAATCATTTCGGGACCGTCAAATCTGCGTGTTGTTCGAGGCCATCGGAAATACGCTCGGACGATCAACAGAGGTTACAGTTTTGGATAATTAAAAATTTAACGATGTCATTACGGAACTCCCAAATTACACGAGGAGGAACAAAGAAAATCGTATTTATTTGACTTAATTACACAACGGTCGGAATGTTATCAGTTATAACGAGTTAACGTTTATTTCGTTAAAAAAAACGTCATACAGGGCGTTTGATGAAATAGGCACAAAACAAAAGGAATTGTAACTGCGAGCCGAAAGTCGTAAAAATTGAATTGTAAAAACTGAAAATTTTTCTTTTTGGTTATTTACCATAATTTTTCTCAATGGATTTTTAAATTTTGAGTAGACTATTTATTATTACTTTTTTAATGTAGTTCCAAAAGTATTTAAGATCATTACATTTTGGTGGCTTATGAATCCATTTGCCGTTAAAACTGGACTTTACATTGAAAAACAGATTTCGGCGGGTTTTCGAAAATTAGGAACGAAACAAGTTTTCTTTTTTAAAAAGTTCATGAAAAAAATCTTCGCTTTTTTGCGAAATATATGAATTCACAAGCGTTTTCCTAAAAAAAATCATAAAAAGGTTCTAAAAATCTTACTATACTCCAGCAATTTTTTAAAAAGTTCGCGAATTTATGACGAGAAGATTGGATCAGGTTGCTAACATTGTTTTTATTTAGTATCTGACTGTTTAATGCTAAAAAAAAATATTTTGGGCAAATTCAAAGTTTTCAGTTAAAAAAAACCTTTCGTTAAGAAATAGGCATTATTTAGAAAATTATGAAGAAAAATCAAATATAAAAATAAAACTTTAACCATTTCTTAACCTAAAAATATGGACAGCTATTAAAAACCACCTTGTTGAAATACAATATATAATTATGTATGTTAATGAAGTACTTTCTTTGGTATATCGAAAATTTGGAAAAAAAAATATTATGAGAAAATGCTGGACATTATTTTTGAGGTTCTGAAATAGTCACCAGAGAGCGCAATTGCTATCTTGAATTTTTAACGTTTTCTGCAAAATTTTCTTATATTAATGACGCTAGGAGTGACGACTGATTTAAAGCTGAGATAAATTCAAAATTAAGTTTAGCCATTCATCAATATTGTTATAGACGAATTAAGATTATTAATTATTGACGTTTTAAGTAGTAAATATAAAACCATAAAACAAATAAAGCATCTGCTTCTTTGAGCTTAAGAAAATCGAGTTTGGACGGGAGGCAATTTGAATTTTAAATTTGAAAAGATATTGAAATGAGGTTTTCACTTGGTTGTTGAGCTATCTAATCAAAAATTCAAATCGTTGCACTCATTTTTTTTTCCGAAAATTCTTTTTTGCCATTATATCCAAACACGCCATCTGGTGACAGGGCACTTAATCGCAATCATCTCACTCATACTATGTTTGATAGTCTAGAAAATGCTCCAGAGAACAACTCCAAGTTCATTAAGCCATTTTGAAGTTATCGAATTGTGTCGCCCACCCCAACTTTAAAACAGTGTTCACTCAAAGTATCATTAACATAAGAAGATTTTGCAAATAACGGGTTTTAAAATTCAAGACCCTCAAAAATAAATTTTCAAGATTTTCTCTTGGTCGATTTAATTAACTTTTTTTTTTTTCAAGTTTTTAGGAACATCCGGTTCTCCAATACATTATATGGAGGGTATTAAAAATAAGAAAACTCGTATAATTATCAAAATTTTAATCAAATTAAATGTCGTAACATTTCAAGTATCACTAGCTACTATGTTATTTTCAATTTCTAAGTCTTTCTGATTTTCCGTTTCATTTTTATTTTTATTGAATTCGTACATATTTTTATTGAATTTTTTAAAATGGTCATTTGTCACATTGAACTCCAAACAATTATTAATTTCTGACTTTGTGTGCAAGGTACCTTTTATTGTGGTCGTAGGAAGTTTATTTCTTAGTTTGGTTTTCATAACATTAATGCTCGAAAACAAACGTTCTACCGTAGCGGTACTGTGCGGCAAACATAGAAGCTTTAAGTTAAAGTCGATAATAGTGGAAACATTGCAGGACCGTCGCCTTTTTTTAATTTGGAAACATTCCACCAAAATTCCTCTACATTAGGCGTATCAGTCTTATCAAAATTTAAATTGGTATTACGCAGATTTCTCCATTCTCTATCTAATTCTGTTATATTTTCTGGACAAATACCTGGGAAATAATACAACATCTCAGAAATTGAAGTTATACGTTTTTGGGTCAAATCATGACCTAAAATCGCTTGTGGGTTCAACATCTGTAAACACTTCAGTGCCAGACGTTCTTTATCATCGAAAGGAAACCTTTGTTTGATTTGGACTAATGCCTCAATGTAAAATTCTTTACATTTCCCGTAAAAATTTGACAATTTATCGTCGTCCGATTCTTGAGTGTCTTTTTTCAATCTAATTAAATTTGGTACCATTCCTCCAACATATGTTTCCATTAACGGTAAATGGATCCGCTCATCATTTACATCAACACTTAATATTTTCTTTTCTTTGGCATCTAATATATCTTTGGTTTTGTTTATCTCTTCTTCTGTCAGTTCTAAATAAACCGGTTCTATAAAGCATTCTAAAATTGTCACATATGCTGTGTAGACCTGATTATATAATGATTACAACTTTGGTTTTTCTGTTTGCATTTCTTTATTCAAATCTGTGAATATTGGTAAAACAAATCGCAAGAATTCCAAGTATAATTCGGTTCTAGGTTCCATGGCTTTTGTTAAAATACTTTGGGCAGAAAGTAGACGATCTGTAAACACTGCTGATTGGAAATATAATTTTATAGCTGGCAGTTGTTCCAACAATCTATTTACAACATCGTTCAACGATAGCCATCTGGTTTGTGCGGCAAATGAATGACATATACATTTCATGATGAAAAGATTAGGTATGTCATTCTTCAAATTAGTCATCATGGAGTTATTCCCACCGAACATGACGTGGGCGCCATCAGACGCAAATCCTAACATATTCCTCTTGTATGGAATTTCTTTCTCATTAAAATATTCGATAGTTTTTTGGTACAAAACTTTAGCTGTGCCGTCGATGATTGGTATCAAAGTTAGAAATTTATCTTCTACTTTATAATTTGTGTTGACTAACCTTGCTATTAAAGCTAAATGCTTGATTGTTGATTTATCAGTGCTCTCATCTACCAGCAATGAAAACTCGTTTTCCCTTAAATTTTTTATCAAGTTTTCTTCAGCGGTTTTTCCTGTCACATTTACTACAATGGCTCTTGCTTTTGTTCGGCTCATAGACATATATTCAGCAGTTTTTGAATCTGGACACACCGATTTTATTAAATTAGTCAGATGTGAGGCAACATTAAATGCAAGGTTATGTTCCGCAATAAAGCATGCTAGTTTAATTTCGCCGGCTTTTGCCATTTGCTGTGGATCTTGTGATTTTGATGTTGATGGGAACAAAGATGTGAGCTTAGGTTGCTTTTGTATTTTTTTACAGTTTGCTAGGTGCTTTGATGAATTTTTATGTCGAATCAATTCTTGAATTCCGCATTTACGATCACAGTCACATGCAGAGCAGTAAAAATAAGTGTTACCCTTCTTACTTTTTACGAGCCATCCACTAAAATTTTCGTCATTGAGCCAAGAGTCAACAAATTTTTGCTCATATCTCATAACTTTCTTCTTTCTTCGTGGGGATTTATCAACATCTGACTCATCACTGCAACTTTGCATATTCGTTAATATTTGCTCAACTCACAACGTCACATAATAAAAAAGAATCTAATCAGATAAGGAATGAACTAGATAATGACGTATAAATTATTGATTTATATCGACAAAGCAGTTACGGGGATTCTCCAGTAAAAATAAAAAAAGCGAACCATAGAGAATGTCGGTAAAATATTGCCGGAACGACCTACCACTAACGCCATCTATTAAAATATCATCTGACCATTACTTTCGGTGCGATAGTAGCAGGTTTACCTGAAGCTGACTTAGTGTACAGACAAATAAAATAGATGAAGCTAGCATTTTGCATAAAAACTGTAGAAAACTGTAGATTTCGAGGCTCAAACTAAAAACTGAGAGAATCTCCTAAATACTGTAGATCTACAGTTAAAACTGTAGAGTTGGCAACACTGGCTCCAGTGTGCAACTGCGCTGACACGTCGCCGCGCATGCGCACCTTAAACAAAAAGTGTAGTAACATGCGGGTTGAATTTCGGTGGGGTACGGGTAGGTATCCGTTAAAAATCGCAAATATCCAGTTAACGTGCGCGACAGACCAAATTGGAAATTTTCCGCCTGCTTGGAATTGAAAATATCTGCCGCGCGGGGGGCGGATGCGGCGAGGGGCGGGGTGGCGAAATCGCGCGGATCCGTCGCGAAAAATCGCCGGGTAAACTTTGCCTAACAAGGCGGAGGTTAATGCGTGCTGATCAGACGAGTGACACGATGATAAATTCGAAGAAGGTACCGCGGGGCCGTTTTCCATTATCTTCTTCGCTGGGTTTCTCAATTTTACAGGTAATTTAACAGGCAGTTTAACCGGGAGAGAGAGAGAGACAAAGTTCGCCGTTTATTTTATTGGAATCGCTCGCGATGCTGATTATACGCCGAGCCTCCTCGATAACGTCAATATCGCCTGCTGGGGGTGGATTATTTGGGGTCCCCGCCACTTTGTTTTCTAACAAACGGATCGCTGCTTTGCAATGGATGCCCGGGCATTCTTTCCCCTCTGTTGGATGACCTGCTGCCCAAAATGTCTATACTTCTATTGCCTAGGGTACGAAGATGCTCTACCGTTTGTTGTACCAGTACTAGTACTCTATCCGAGAGAAGCCAAGAGGCTGGTGTTCAGCTCTTTAATGTGCCAATGAGTGAGTGTTTACAGGACTGAAGCCATTGGTAGTAAATAGGAAAGGTGGCACTTTTCCAAGGAAGTAATGTGTGTAACAGACACATTTGCACGAAAAGTTACTTGCAAGTCGCACATTCAAATGACCACAGTTATAAATAAATATATTAAACTCACTTTTTCTATGGCCTATGCAGTGGTTATCGAGCCACGAATACGCCCAATGTACCGCTGCACAGTACATCTATTAAGTTGAGACGTATAATGAAGAGTCCAAATGTCCTCTGAATATACCAGCGGAAGAACGCAAAAAATATAATGGCGAACCATTGGAATCTGGGATTGCAGGGCATGATTGGTCTAAGGACAACATAAAACGGTCCCCTGTTGTTCACAGGAAAACTAAGAAGAAGAAACGTAAATTTAAAAATCTGTCTTCATTGCAAATATTAACAACGTTTTCAGCAACACACGATTAGCAAACACTAACAAAGCGCGACATTGCTGGCGCCCTTAATGATGACGAAGAGTGATGAATATGTCCGAAAGGTTGTGTGATAAGAAAATAGAATTATTTTTAGAATAGAATTGCATAAAATTTAATTCCCTATTTCAGATAGTACAAATATACGGATATATAATAATATAATATAATAAAAATTTTAAAAGAATATTTGAGGATCCCTCGTATAACATCAGATCTGACCCTCTAATAATAATCAACAACTCCGGCGAGGGTATAAAAAACGGTCTGCTAAGAAGTCGACCGTGATTTCATTGCGGTAATTTAGTGCACGCATTCGTGTTAATTAGTGGAAATTTTAGGGTAAATGAGTCGTAATTACACTTAATTAGTGGTAGTACAGTGGTAATCACCGGTCATTAGTATAATTATAGTGGTAACACTATGGTGGTAAGTCTTTCAAAATAATCAATTCTGGAGATACTAAGTATCTGGAACTTGAGTTCTGCGGAAATTAAAAGTATATGTTAAGTATTATATAATATATTTAATTTTCTATGGTCCTTTATAACTTATAACCTTTAATAATATAGAATTACACTCGCTTACTTAGAGTAGCAATCCGCACTCAAGCAAACGGTATTTAATATTATAATAAATGGGTAGGAACAGTTTGTTGGGATGAAAACAGAATTTAAACGGTTATACGCGGTAAAACCTCTGAATCAACTCGTTGCCGACTGACACTCGCGTCAGAACTGACAGCGCTCAGGGCCTACGATGGTCCTTCCAGGTGGGCCTACTATGCGTGTTCGTTACAATAGCTATTATTAATAATCAAATTGATGACAATTTTATAGTTAAAATAGCTTTATGCTTAATATTTCGATACCTATAGAAACATGGTATATCATTTAACTTTATGCGTATAGGAACGGAAAACCTAATATGCAGAGTCTCCCTTATATCTAAATTAGGTAAACGACCCAATTTGCACAACGGTGCTACGTCTCGTTCACCCTAAATGTCTAGCCAAAGAATTATTTATTTTTTGGACTACATTATCAAAAATGAAAAGTAATATTAAAATGCAATAAATTTGCCAAATAAGGTTTTTAATATCACATTTCAGGATGAGCTAGATTTTTTAAATTTGCATGAACATTTGTTTAGGTTGCTTGTTTATCATATCCCGTAAGTTTTAAAATTTTATAACTTTCAAAGGGCGGGTATTGAAAAAAAGATATGATGTGATTAAGTAGATGGATAAAGGGACATCCAGGCCCCCCATAACCTCACTTTTTGGCCTCCCGGCCACGGGCTTTACTTGCCTTTTATGAATTTGAACTTCGATATTATTTTTCCTTATTGAACAGAAGCAAGATCATTGCAATGGTAATGACAGTGATTATTAGTAAATATTGGTAACAATTTAAGTGGTGTTTGGATCGTAATTCTGAAGGTTATTATAGAAGTACTAATTTAATGTACACTATTTAAATCCACCCAGTTAGAAGTTCAGCTAGACTACAGAATAATAGAGTTATTTTTTGTTAGTATTCTCTTAAATTTTATGTAAATTAACTAATTTCCACGTTTCATCGAGAACTGTTAGGAAGTCACCAGTATTTCACCTAATAAAGACAAGAAACAGTTTGCAATTATTTTACTATAAGTAAAAGCCTGACTGGTGCGACAAGCATAATATCACATTCATTATGAAGATGTTAGTATAATTAATTAGTCATTAATAATAATTAATAAGGTTAGATAAATAACAAATATATAGACAATAATATACACCGAATACGTATTAAAATGTATCACCAGAAATAAAATCCTTAATATAAGCAAGGCGTACCAATTTATTTTTAAGAGTGTATTTATCCAACAAGGCGTTACCCCTAATACCATATGAACAAAGCTTATCCACTAAAATATCAACATCGACCAAGACAAATGCTCTTTGTAGATCAAACAAAACGCGTGCTGTTTGCTGCCGTTCTTCTAACTTACCAAGAATATGCTTATATAAAGATGGAATAACATCCTGCGTTGATCGCTTTTTTCGAAAACCAAATGCCGGGCCGGAAAAAAGGGTTCGACTTTCCAAAAAATTTGAAAGTCTTGAAAATTTGTGAAAAAACAGATATTAATGCACATTTTTGCAAAAAAGAATAATTAGTGAGATATTACATCTACTGATTTGATTGATTTCTAATTACGACCAAATTAATCAGTAAAAACAATTATTAAATGACAAACATATTCACGAGGAAAGAAAAAACAGAAGTTAACAACCACAGTTAATAACTAGACTGTAGTATTTTGGATACAGCGCCATCATACCGTCGCCCGGGTAACTATATTTTTTGTTTCCACTTTCACCCCCGCCAGCGAGAGTGAGGTAACGGATACTTTACTTCGTAAAGGTGGTTTATACGGTCGGGGCGATAGGATAACGCATTTCTACCGATTGTTTTTATTTGTTACTGTTAGGAAGGTGGCTCGCGATTTTTCCCAGATGAAAAAGAACCGGGACCCGCGATTCCTTATTGCACGACGACCCGCGAATGCTAAATGTACTCCCCCGCCGAAATACACCTCGCAGTCCCGCCCAGAGATAATGTTATTCAAAAGGTAGCTTTAACAGAAACCGTTATTAAAATTTAACAAAGGCGTGTACCGCCATCGGATCGCGGCGCGGCGCCTGGCACAAAAGACATCAGAAACGGATCCCTATTTAAATTTGTTTCCCCGCGACGATATTGCGCGACCGAATTTGAATATTTCGGAATTTTTTTATTCGGACGCCGCCGCCACCTAATCCGGCGCTAACGAGGCAAAGAAAGAACGCGTCGCGCCGCGCCGCTGCCACTCGGGGGCTAATTTTTTTTTGTTTCCTCGAAATAGCAACGAAAATAACGTCGAGATCGACACCGAATCCGACTCTGCCGATTCCGACACCAGAGAGGCGACAGTGCCCAACCTAATTTTCTACGCACATGACAGGAGATGTCAGGTATAAACGTCAAAAAAACTCGCACCAGCTCGTTAATTTATTTGTCTGAGAGCGTATCTCACGTTGTTGAAATATGTTTATTAGTTAAAGAGTTTTTCTTCCTTTTTCATTGTGATCTTGCTGAACTCGCTGAGCAGCGTGTAGGCGTCAATTTACTATTTGGAGAGTTCTTTCTTCCGCCATTTTTATGATGGCGTCGAAATCTTTTTTGTTAGATGCTTTTCACTCTATATCTGAAACAAACGTGGTGGGAAGTGCCCCAACATTTCCAAAAATAAATGTCTTAATTGCTGACGCGATCAATCCGTGGTATCCTGAGCATTGCTCTAAGAATCCACATTTCACATGCTTCAATTCTATTTGGAAATTTTGCTCACATTGACCGGCCACGTTTCTGCGTCATATTACATGAAGTCGTAAATCGAAAGCCACTTCTCTCCGGATCAGATACTTGTAAAATACTTCGCAAATGCGGTCCGCGCCATACCGACTACCGGCATACCGATTTTGACTGCGTGGTCACTGCCACTGTTGCTTGATAAGGTGTATTTAAGTTGATCATCCACAAAAAGTTTTCTTGGACATGATATGGTCGCTAACATTAATTTCGTTTTGCTGTGATTTATAACGAGGCCATATTGCTTTCCTATTTGGTTTATGGATTTAATCGACCCAAAAAGGATCGCATTGAGACCATAGGAGACGATTTCTATTTGAAAAATATTTTGGACATTACGACGTTGCCGCATCTCACTGCATTTTTTTAATGGAATGCCTATATATTATTATCAAATTCTAAAATTTTCTATGTAATATACACTATAACCCTCGCGATCTACTTTGAAGATAAAAATAGCTTTTTTAGAAAATTAAATAATTACCTATCTTTCAACCGTTTTCGATAAAAAACTGATTTTTTTTTACGACTTGTTAATAGGTTGCTGTTGTGCGCATTTTGCAAAATATGTAAATGTAAATTAAGCGAGAATTTGAAATAGAGCTCTCCCTATTTTATTGCGGAATTAAAAAGAACCATTTTCCTTTTGATCTAAAGGTACTTAATATTTTATAACTATTTTTAACCGTTCTGGAGTTAAAAGAAATGCAAACCATGCCGATATATTTTGACAATTGAATTAGACAAGATTTGTCAGCCCAAATATTTGTAGTGTCATTAATTAGCATTTTATTTGTCTATAAAATTGGCTTTATTAACGTGTAGCTAAGAACAATTCTAGTTATAGCATTTGTGTATTGACGTAGGAGAACTCCAAAGCGGTATGATAATTTCAGATCCAGGATGAATCGTTGATTCTATTGCCAGAATAAAATAAGTTGTATAAGTTTGTTAAACACCCTGTCCGCGACAACTTATTTTATGTTATAATTTCACACACCATCTAATTTTTTACGCAAAATGTTCTAAAATAGAATTTCTTCAAGATACAGATTCGAGTGATGTCGCTGAAATTTTCAAATGAAAAATAAACACATATATTCTTCATAGTCCATATACGTCGAATAGGCTATCAAATAGGCTATGAGTATTAGTCCATCATCTTTCCCTAAAGATACTAATGGGTAAGTACATAATTTTAGAATAATATCGTTTATTTAATATATCTAAATATTCTAGTGAAAACTGATGATCATACTACAATAATGATATAAAAACAAATTAAATAGAAAAATTAAAATTTTCCTTATTTTTATTTGAATACATAATAATACATTTTTGAATATTTGAGAACATTTTGAATACGAAATGTTTATTTAATTAGATCAAAATGAATAAATAAGTAGATACCTTCTATAAAAGAAATTTCTCCTAGCTTATCATCCTGTGTATGGGTTGCCAAACAAATTTCTCTTAGTATACAACGGATATAAATCCCAAATGAAACGATGAAAATCACGGAATCCCCCCTCCCCAAACCGCTTTCAAAAGTGCCTATGCTAATTGTCGCCTCTCGTTTCATTGGAGCTCTCTGGTAACGGCGACATCGACAGCCAATCCGACCCTGTCGAGCGCGACTTCGGCCCGTTCAACGTGAATTAACCACATTGGCCGTTTTTACGGCGCATGTTAATCGGTCAGTTAAGCCGCGGCAGATGAATCGAGAATGTAAATACAACGCTGTTTTAATTCGTACGCGCATTTGATTTTGCGAACCAAACGCGTCCTCTATGCATGCCACTCCGAATTTATAAACTTTTACATCCGCAGCGAAAAGTAATATGGAAGTTATGGATTTCGTAGTAAAATAAAAACGCCCTGTCTAATATCTAATATCCAATATGTTACAATGACCGTTGACCTATATCTAATACTATTTTTGCCGATGAATATACAGGGTATTTAATGGTCGAAGGAAGGACACAAATTCAAACCTCAAAAAATAATTGGTTAGTTCGGGACAAACATTGCTAACGACATAGTCCATTACTAAGCAACAAATGCCATTATTAATTAGCCATTAGCTTAATCAATCCAATTACAAAAGAATGTGCTCCGCAAAAGGTTCTTGCTTATAAAAAAAACACTATTTCCACAGAAGGATACTTTAAAAAGTTCACACACTACATCAACTACAAAAACTTCATGGTTTATTTGCAACAAAAGGCATGTCAACAAAAATGTATCCATCGTTGTCGACCTCTAATGGCGGTATTTTAAAGCTCGGTATCGAGGAGTTGCTCTTCACAAAGTAGATGGCGCGGCAAGTATCCTTTTAAATCATAATAAAATTAAACTGTTCTTAACTAGCACTTTAACAGGAGTTTTTAACTTAACAGCGTGTATTAATGCTCTGTTATACACTTAAATTGTATATTTTTAAATAGATCCTTTATTTCTATTCGCAAACAGCAAACAGTCAGATGCCCGATAACTTTACTAATTAGATTAAATGATGTCATTGAAATAACATCCCTCATATCGCTT
The DNA here is from genome assembly GCF_029955315.1 of Cylas formicarius. Classification (NCBI taxonomy): domain Eukaryota; kingdom Metazoa; phylum Arthropoda; class Insecta; order Coleoptera; family Brentidae; genus Cylas; species Cylas formicarius. The sequence goes on along the minus strand of NW_026844361.1, from coordinate 23,060,372 downwards.
CGAGATTAACATTCGGATCACAATGCACAAAACCCTAACCAATAAAGCAAATCTAAACCGCGCTCTTAACTAAAAATAAAACGGAAACGTTTATTTTAGATGAAACTGTCGACAAGGAAAAAATGTGAATAGCGGCAACGTGGACGGCAGTGACTACAGACATAAGTGCCACAGATGACCGTTCTGTGTACCGGATATTCGCGAGAGCAGTTTTTATAATGTGCGGGTGTCTGCAAGGGAAGATCCCGTGTGCCGCCGCGAGCGGCTTCGTTCGCGAATCCGTTAAAGTTTATCAATCAAGCGCGGGAAGACAAAGCGAGATTGGAAACTAATTTCGTCGAGCGTCATCCCCCCCCCCCCCAACCCCCTGGGCCAAGTGTCTGAGACGTAATTTAACAAACGAACGTGCGAAACGACTGATGCCCGCTATGCAAATCGCGTCGGCAACTAGAGCGAGCTATGAAAAGGTGAGCCGATTGCCTCCGCGGTGCCGATTTAAACATAGAGAAAAGCAATAAAAGAGAGCGGCGGAGGAGAATGAGAATAACCGACGTAATTCGGACGTCCCAAATTTGAACAAATTGAATAACGTGTGCTTCAAAGTATAACGTATTGACTTTTGACGGACCCTCTCCCAAAATAAGAAAAGAAAAATCTATCTGCAAGAAGCTTTTCTTGCAGCTGAAGATAGCATTTAAGCATATCACAATACCGAGTGTAAATGAACCACAGACTGAATGGAATCGCACAAATCGCACAGATCTATAATTTACCTAGATAAAACTTGGTTTGATACACAGGATAGGGTATCCAGCAAACTGTCAGACAATAGCGCCCTCAAATAAATCGCCACAATTCACGCTGGATCAGATGACTTCTTCCAAACCGCTTGCTGTTATATGCAAAGAATAATAGGGACTCTATCTTGAACTATTATGAAGATACAAGGACTTTTTGAAAGAGTATGTCAAATAGCAGTGTCATTGCAATGGATAACGCAAACTGTCACAGCCGCCTACTACAAAAAGCACCAAATCTATCAAGTACAAACAAACTGCCTTAGATTTAATTTTTGACTTCTGCGAAAACAAAATTAGGTCCTGATTCAAACCTTTCTTAATGTTGCTTTCCTTCGTGGACAAGGTACAACGCCGCGAAAACTCGCAACGGATCGTGCGACATCTCCCCCGCTGTTCGGTACGCGCGTAGTCCGCCAGATGGCGCTCTCGTTCGTCGCCCCGGGTTATTGCGTAAACAGTAGGCAATCTTCATCTGCGGTAATTTTACGATCGTGTTCTTTTAAGCGTGCCCCTCAGGACAAAAAAAAAGCACACGAGGAGACGGCACAAAGCCGGAGACGGGACACTCCGGGAGATTCGTTATCTTCGACGAGAGGCTCTTCATTTCCGCGGCATAAGTTCCATTGTTCTCGGCCGTATGGGAAGGAAGCGAATTTGGACCCGGGGTTTCCATAAGCGATTGATTCGATCCGATGATTAATTTAAAAGGGAAGAGGCGCGTTTTGCGGTCTGTTTGATATTAATTTCTGATCGAAATGGTTTTTTTAATATGCATGTATCTCTTAAAAAATGGTTTAGATTAATACGTTCAATAACAATTTGATAAGAGGACCAACAAATATTTTAGTGAGGAATTTGGAGACTTTAAGTGTTCTCGACCCAATAATTATATGGACAATGAAGTCTTCCTGCCAGAGGGACCAATTTTCTTCATTTGAAAAACAAAACAAAAACATATAATTTTCATTTAAAATGGAAAGTTCGGACATCTAAGAAAAAAATGGTGGGCTCAGTCACGTCGCTCGTATTAAATTTCAAGAGTTTTCAGGCAATAACAATAAAAATGGTAAGGTAAGGTAAACTATAAAAAAAAAATTAATGAATTAAACATCAGTTAATACGGTAATTTATTTTTTTTATTTATTATAGCAAGGTACCTCTAAAAAAAGTCATGTTGCGTTTCAACGTGCCAAAGTTTAAAAAATAACTCCTCTCTTATAATTGCCTCGAGCATTTTGCCTTTTCTTAAAAATTAAAAATAGCGGTAGCAGCAGGGATCCCGTAAAAGCTGAAAAAAAGGTCGGGGGTATGGCGGGGCAGGGCCTTTTTTATATCTAATTTGTTTCACTCAACTCTAATGGCGCATCCAGCAACGGAAGCTTTGCGGGAGCCGTTTCAGGTTCATAAACACTAGCAGAAAACGCGTCACAGATATCCGCGTTTTGATACGTTATAGACTTTGGCATATTCACTTACTTTTACTTACTGTACATTTACGGATTGACATTTTGTTTGATATGCGCATCAACTGGCTGCCCGTGGGTGACTGGGGTTTCATGCACGATACGGCGGGGAAGGGACAAATGACGGACACAGACCACAGGCGATGACCACCACAGAAGGCGCCGCACAAACGTCAGCCAATCGGTAGACACTACGTCCGCGGCAACTAGCTATGATCTGTTCATAGATATAAGAAAGTGACCAATTGCTTTTGAATGGGATTATCCAAGGGTGGTCATTAACATGCAATGCAACAAGATTATTACCTACAGTTTCGGAATTTAAATTCCTAAAAAAGGAAAGGACGTTTTTAACATCCCTCCACAAAGTTGGGCAAATTCTGTTAAACATATAGAAAAAGCAGAACAATCGTATCTCCATATTGCAAACAATATAGAACAAATAATAATTTGAACAGGCGATGATAGCGATAGTGATACTGATATATTATGTGAATAATTTTAAGTAATTTAAGTAGGTAATAAAAATAATTTGTAATTTTATTTTAGATTTAAACATAAATAAATAAATATTGTTTAGTATCTTTCCTAACAAAACCCCAAATAATGAAATTCTAAGCAAAGTACTAGCTTGCCCGGGTCTTTCATTAATTCGTATCAATTAGTCACTTTCTTATATCTATGAACAGACTTTACAATAGACAACGCGAGTATGATGGGTCCTCAGTCAAAGTCCTCAATGTTCATTATAAATTTTTTAACCCGTTTTTGTAAAACGTCAGCATACAAGTAGAAAGAAGGAGAGAGAGAGAGAAAAACATATTAATAACCTTATTAATATTTTTCTATTTCGCCAAAAAGGAGCAGGAAAATAACTTTAGTTAGTTTTTTCTACATTATTTGTAATCCCTAAAATATTAATTTTCAAACAAATATTTTATTGTTATTTTTAAAATTCGGGGCACACAGTGCGCGACTGCGGCGATTTTTACGAGGGGCTACTGAAAAAAAAAAACATCTTGAATCGGACCGGGAACGATCTTATCCGGTCTCGAAAACATTATCTTTCCGCTCCGCGCGGGTGCGGAAGAAACCGAAAACGACCGTCACTTTTTATCAGGTAATTAATAACGGGGGACCGGGGGCCAGAGAGGACTGTAAATTACTGGGAATGACGCGAATTTCTCGGCGCGGCGGGAGAATCCCTGAAATATCGCCGCATTTATTAATAAAAATGCGACAATTTATTAATGGCGACGTTTTTCGGGAGATTAATGTCGTTTTCAAATTTGTACGTCTCGATCAGTCATTCCGGTCCTTTTCCGACGCGGTAGTAGAGAGGCCGCCCCCGCGGCGCGCCGGGGTTTCCGTAAATTAACGGGGACTTCGTCGAGGTCATTAGTATCTGGAAAGGATTTTTTGTGACGCGTTGAGCGAGCTACAGGTGTCGTCCCTCTGGTGGCGCCCGTAGTAATGCAACTTTGTTTACATCAGCCCGCGCCCAATTGGCGATTTTACAATTCAATGAGACCTCTGGCGGAAAAAAATATTACTATATATATAAAACCCACTGCAAACTGCTACAAATACGTAAACCATGATGACGACAATACATTTAACACGTGACGCCACAACGCGTCCTTTAATTTTTAATATAAGTAGCACGAGTATTTGAAATATTGGTTTATTGCGTTACTGCCCGGGTTATTGCCGTCATTATTTTATCCCGCCGACGGATCTCGTGGCACTAAAAGCCTTTTCTTACCCAATCTTTAAAGCTAATTTTCTAGACCAGACTGTAACCATTATAAGGAGTATGTTTGCCGTTGGTGACTTGACAAATGCTATTGTCAAAGAGATGTACGCCACTGGTGTTTTTGGTTTTTTATTGTTTACTATGGATAATATATTAAAAGTACATTTTTTTACTCCTTACAGCGAAAAAATAAAAATTATAAAAATTGACAAAACGTATTTTTATGCATTAAGTATTTTTTTTTTAGTTTAATGTCCACCGTCACACAAACTTAAGGATTTTTGCGCAAGTCGCTTTTTTTGTGTTAATATGTAAATTTTTTATGATTTTTTTTACTACGAACATCTAGAAATAAGGACTTCCGGCGGTCTAGTTGTCAAGGACGTTAGTGTGAATGAGAATGTTTTGTGGGACATTTATCAAATGATATACGAATCGTGCTGGCAAATTGCCTAGTGGAAGGGCCAAAAATACAGGGAAAAATGTGTATAATGTTACCGGCAATACTTTATGCAATTTTTGTATTTAGAGTTGCATACCCATGTGCCTTTGTTGTGTTGGTTGGAATGGAGTATGTGGAATGGCCGCATTCTTGTTAATATTCCATTAGTAATCAAACGCTTTTTTCACGAGTTGCTTTTTATTTAGTTTTCGCCGCGTCTAAAACCTAAATAACATCCCAAGTAGCAGAGGGTCATTAGCGATTTACCAAATGACGAAAATGACGTTGTATATGACGTGAATTTCACCTACTGTCTCAGACTAATGACATCATTTAAGTGATGTCATTTTTACGTCAATTAGTATCGTCAATTTATGTCATTTAAGTGACAGTTTTGTTAAGTCAACCTAAAGTCAGATGTTGGTCATTACTGCCGAAAAATATAACCATTTTTAAATTGTTCTTTTTCTCTTTTTGGAGGCGACAAAATCGAAACTAAATTAAAATAAGTGAAATAAGTAAAGTAAATTAAATTATATGGAACGTATTATGCGGTTGCAGAAAACGGAAAACTATAGTGAATGAATAAAGATGAGCCTTTCATTTAAAAACAATAATAATGGAAGTATAATATACAGGGTCTTCCATTTGATTTTTTCTTTTTTTTTTTTAATTTTTCACCCTGCATAAACAATTCGAACCAACTTCAAGATATTTTATAAAATTGTTAGCATAATAAAATAACAGCTGTCGGAAACAGCGTCCAAAATATAGCCTTCATCAAATGCGGTGTTGCCGAAACAGCTGTCATTTAAATATATTTATGTGAAAATCTGAACAACGTTTGTTCTTATTTAACTATTTTAAATGGGTTTTCATCAAGTAAAAGCCACTTCAATACAATAGGAAAATTTTTGAAAAGCAATAAAACGAAATACCCAAAATCTCAAAAATCAGGTGTGTGGAGATTAACAAAATTACATACAGCCACAAAAGGTAGAAAATTAAATTTATTGGAAGCCATGGAGATTAACGAAATGAGACATTCAAATGTACTGCTTAACGATCAATTAGATTTAAATTTTTCGATATATATAGTAGCAGGTAGTTTGTAAATATTACATTTGATAAAGACACGGTGTTGTCGAAACAATTGTCATTGTCATAATATATAATTTCGTGAAAATCTGAACTTTTAGTTGTTATTTATTTTGATAAATGGATTTTCATCAAGTGAAAGCCACCTCAGTTCAATTTTCTTTTAATCTTATCTGTACCTCTTGTATTTAACATTTAAACAAGACATATCAGTTTGACACTCGACTCTCTACTTTAGATATATTTTTGTAATGTTAGTAAGATATATTTTTTTTGACGTCCACTTGACGCGTTTTTCGGACCACTGACGAGTTGCGACCACTCATGACTCGAAAATGACATCACTGCTACGTGGGATACAGTCATGAAGCAATCAGATTAGGCATCAATTGTAAAGATGGACGAAAATAGAATAAGTTTTCCATACAAAAGTCATTTTACTTAGCCCTTCATAATATCGCAGTGTGATGACTTGACTCATAACTCGGCTAATGATATTTATACAGAATCTTCTGGAAACAATTATTATTATTAATTATAAGCTATTATGGGAAATCCGCTCCTCGTCTCATTACCCAGACTGTCAATTATTAAACAGGCTCTTATGCGGGCGACCCTCTCCCCCCGCTCATTCCGATATCGAAAACTACACGCTTGCCGACGCGTGAACGGACCGTGCTAATTTTTACGAAGCTAATTGGACCTCGATTTAATAATAAAAATTGTCGTCGGCGTAGTGGGGGTGAATCGTGGGCCCGAACCACCCGGATCCCTCGCGCGCGCCAATCTCCCGAAAGTCGAGCGATTTACAAGGCATAACAATTTATAACGCACGCCGTAGACGGTAACCTAATATAGGCGAGACTGTATCTTTTTTTTTCTTTCTCCGGCGTCGACGTGACACAGTCATAAATAGAGAGGGGGCGGGTTTATTTTCCCCAGGGCGCGCGGCGCTGAATCTCATTGTATCCGATGTTTCTTCTCGGGCAGCAAAAATGCGAAAATAAATGATAATAATCTTAATAATAATAATAATAATAATAATAACCGACACAAGTTGTGAAATTTAAAAAAATGTCTTTTTTGAGATATTTCTAATTATCGTATAAACTTTTAACCAAATTTTATTTTATTATTTTATTTATAATAATATAATTTATGATAAAAATTTCAGAAAAGAGCAAAAGAAATTTTTAATAATTACAGACAGATTACAAATTCATAAGGTGTTTGTTACTAACCAAAACTCCCATGGTGACTTTATCTCGATTGTGACTAATATATTTAGCTGTGACTGTAATCTAGGTAGTAAAAATGGCCACCGGTCGTTATATTAAGTATGAACAAGCACTAACAAGCAACAAATATTGCTTCAGCGCTGATCAGTTTGTTGATTAACAATTATTATGTTAACATCTATTTTTGATATTGTTATTATTTTTATTGTAAACTAATATACTTAGTTAGGTCTCAAAACCGAAGTTTAGCCTAAGATCTTCATCTCAGCTACTCATAAATTTAGAATCTATGATAATAAGAATAATATTATCCGTATTATTTTATTGTTTCTTTAAAAGGTGTGTTTATTTAGTAAATACTTTTGTAATACCCTTAATTGTTTCCACGAAGCTAGATTCAAAATATTTATCATAAATTTTACATAGATTCATAGGTAAACCGTTGTTTAAGTTCGCAAGAATTATGCTGAAACATATATAAAATGTTTTTCGTCTTTGAAGGAGTACTGTTTATAAAATTAGACATAAGTTGATTGGTAAAGAATACTGTATAAACTTAAATTTACAAGATACAACTTTTGAAGCAAACTTGCTCTAATCCGATATTATAAAATAATAAAAAAAAATTATAAAGAAATAAAAAACCGCTGCCTATTATTTAAATACAACGGGAAAAAGATACGTATCGATCAGTGAATCCAAGGTGCTTTTGTTTAGCACAGACTAAAATCAGTATAGTTGCAAGATTTTTATTATATACCAATAAGAAGAAGTTCTAACTTACCTGTTCATGATGAAGAAGAAGAAATAAAGTTTTCTCGTTCTAACCGTGAGGAGGAAATGGTGCGGGTTAAGAAAAGAAAGAAATTTGTGGTTGTCTTCTGAGGATCCAGTCAGAAATGCACTGAAGTAGAACATTTCACATGATCACGTTAAACTATACTGGGATATACTTGGACCAGAAATATAGTGCTTTTAGAGCCGACCCGGTGATTAACTTTGTCTACTGTTTATTACCCCAAAACCGCAGCCCCTTACAGAACACCCTGCCGCGTAGACCCTTACTCGTAACCATTCCAGGACTGCCCTAGGAATTTATCTACCTAACATTAACAAGCGGGATATAAGTATGTTTTCAATCCTTTTTGTCGAGCAATTCTTGAAATGCGTACATAAAAAAATTAGTACAAAATAACAATTTATTACGTTCTGTGCTTTTATTGCTGCTCCTACTTCAACTTCTGAATTTCTGATAAAATTGTAAACATTCAAAACAAATTTGTTTACCAGTCGAAGACAAATGGATCCGTTTTTTTTTATTTGCTTAGGTCTTCTCAATTGTCATTAGGTTCGACTACCATCTCCGTTTCGTCTTCAAATTCTGCGTTGTTCTCCATGTCTTCTTCTAACAGTGGAACATCTTCTTCATTCCGCGGTCTCCACATTTTAAAGTGTTCAAAAACAGGAATCTTCAAAAAATGTTTAATTGAAGAACTATGTAGAAGACACAAAAATATAAGAATCAACAGGCACACCTGTTGTTAAAATAAACGCTTCCACTTATTTGAAAATACCCCCCCCGCATTGAGCTGAATCGAATTTAAAACGGTCCATTTATGTCCATCTCAGGCAAGACCTACGTAATGCAGAGTAAACATCTGTTGGGAAGGATTTTACCACGGTCCTGCGAAAAAATGCACTATATTTTTGGTCGCACAATAAAATGATCGTGACAGAAAAACAGCATAAGTCCGATATTCGGTATACCAACAAAAATAAATAACAAAAAAAAATCTGCACTAATTACATCGGCGACTGGTCTGGTTGGAAAACAACTAGTGAAAAATCGGCAAAAAGTTTGTGAGACTTTTACCAAAGGAGGAGGACCTGACATCTTATAAATCGTTATGTGTAGTGCAAGTATATGCACCCACCTTAGACAGCTCTGAGGAAGACCTGGAAAAGTTCTACAACGACATTGAATCTGTAAAAAAGCATATAAAGAGCAACGATGTCAGCATGTACCTCGGCGACTGGAATGCGAAGGTCGGGGATGAAACAGCAGAAGACATAGTGCCTTGGTACCAAAAACGACAGAGGCGCGCGCTTTGTTCAGTTCTGTCAAGAAAACAACTTAATAGTGACGAACACTTGGTTCAAGCTGCCCAAACGACGCCTGTATACCTGGAAATCCCCACAGAACCAGGAAGAGAAAATTGTCAGGAACCAAATAGACTATATCACCATCAATAGAAGATTTCGTAACAGCATCCTGAACACTAAAACCTACCCAGGATGCGACATAAGTTCCGACCACAACCCGGTAGTCACCACTATGAGAATAAAACTTAAAAAGATCAAGAAAACAAAACCATCAAATAGAATAGCCTGGAGATCCGCTGAGGAAAATAAAAAGGATATATATAAGAGACACGTGGATACATTATTGGAGAAGAACCAAATAGCTAATGCCAGAAGCGAAGCAACCCAAGACAGTGTGGAAAATGTGTGGCGGACTTTCAGGGACACGGTCGTGGAAGCAGGGATGCAGGAGATAGGCGGGGAGAGCAGGGAGCCAAAAAAACCTTGGATGACAAAGGATATTCTGGATCTAATGGACAAGAGACGTCAAGCACGAAACAGGGACCAATGGAAATACAAACAGATTGACAGAGAGATAGGTAGAAAAATCATCGACGCCAAAGAAAACTGGCTACAGAGGAGGTGCGACGAAGTAGAAGAGTTACAAACACAGCACAGAGATAGAGAACTGCACAGAAAGATCAAAGAAATGGCGGGTCTGCGGAAACCCAAACACATATCTCTAATAAGCGATAACAACAACGAACTAGAACTCGACCCCGAAAAGCAAAAACTGATATGGCAAAACTACCTGAGGGAATTGTTTGGAAATGAACAGAGAAGAGAAGAACCTCCCCAAATCCAGAAGGGGGACAAACTACCCATACTAAAAGAGGAAGTCCTACAGGCTATCAGGGACACAAAAAGCAATAAGGCACCAGGCGACGACCAGACGACGGCAGAACATTTTAAGTATATAAGTGACAACGCCATCACAACATTAACCCGGCTTTTCAATGAAATATATGAAAATGGAATATTGCCTCAAGACTGGCTAACATCGACCTACATAGCATTACCCAAAAAAAGCAAAGCCCGAAAGTGCGAAGATCGCATGCAGCAAAAATCTTCATGCGAATAATATTCAACAGAATCTATAACAAATGTGAAGAATATCTGAGCCGATCGCAGTACGGGTTTAGGAAACGCACAGGCACAAGGGAAGCTACTCTGGGATTAACTCTAATAGCAGAGAGGTACATGGAAGTCCAAAGGAAACTCTATGTGTGCTACGTCGATTACAAAAAGGCCTTCGACCGTATAAAGCATGAGGAATTAATACGAATCCTGATGGAAATAGGACTGGATGGTAGAGATATAATCATCATCCGCAACATGTACTGGGACCATAAGGGCTGCGTACGAACGGAGACTGGAAACACCGAATACGTAAACATAGAAAGACAAGGATGCATACTGTCCCCACTCCTATTCAACGTGTACGCGGAGTCTATAATGAAAGCATCATTACAGACCTGCCCCGGAGGAGCTAAAATAAATGGGAACATTATCAACAACATAAGGTACGCCGACGACACCGTGGTGATAGCAGATTCGGAAGAACAACTGCAAACTTTGATGAGCATCCTAAATGAAGAAAGCTCAAGAATGGGCCTGGAAATCAATACCGCTAAGACCAAGACCATGGTATTTGACAGATCCTCACAGGGGCACATAACCAACATTATGATAAATGGTCTCAGACTTCAAACGGTGCAACACTACATCTACCTGGGCAGAGAAATCAACAACCAACTGGACCACTCAAAAGAAATAAGAAGAAGAATAGAAATCGCCAGAACTGGATTTCTAAATATGCGTAAAGTGCTATGTCATCCGAGACTATCAATAACTCTCAGACTAAGAGCACTTAAATGCTACGTATGGGCTCTATTGCTTTATGGCTGTGAGACATGGACACTTAAGCAAGACGACATCAAGAAACTCAACGCATTCGAGATGTGGCTTTATCGACGTATGCTTCGGGTCAGTTGGACAAGCCACACAACTAACGAGACGGTGCTACGTAAAATGAACACACGAGCACACTTGTACACGCTCCTTAAAATACGTAAAACCGCTTACCTCGGACACATCATGCGCCACCAAGAGAACGAACAGCTTCAGCTGATATTGGAAGGGAAGATAGAGGGTAGACGGAACATAGGCCGAAAGAAGAAATCATGGCTGAGAAATATCCGGGACTGGACCCACACAGATGGAAATGCCCTCATACATCAAGCCCAGAACAGAGAAATGTATGCCACAATGGTCGCCAACCTCAGCAGAGACGGCACTTAGGAGGAGGAGGAGTGCAAAAGATAACCTTGCTTTCGAGCCGTGTTAACTTTTGAAAGATGAAAAAAACGATTACAGTTTATTAATGTCTCGTCTCTTTTAGATATTACACGGTAGCACGCTTTTACCGGCATTATATTATCCAACCTAATTGAATATGCAAGGATTTTTTGCCGGCGCCGGACTTCGCCGCACGGAGATTGCGTTTCGGCGTCAAGGTTCGGAAGTTTTAAACTTTGACGAGCGATTTTATTAAGTTCAGCGATATGGCGGAGAAATCCCGTCGACCGGAACGTGGCGGATCGGGCGCTGTGCCGCAGAACCCGCTCGCCACAACTACCGAAATTTTTTTAATTTTGTAAAATGAAGATTTTATCGCGTACCTGGCAGATTTCACGGGGTCGGGCCCGTTTCCTTCGAAATTGTGTCTTTGACTTTTGAATGGTTAAAAAAAAACCGCCGGGAGCTTTTTAAAATGGCCCCGCACTTTGCTTTTCGAGTGTGACATTAAATAAGGAGAAAAAGACATGTCGCGCACATCCCCCTGATGACAAAATCGATAAGTGGCCATACTTTCCGTCTCGGACGCGGTCACTCGAAATTAGGTTTTGTCTCATAAAGTTCGATAAAGATTTCTTTTTATTGGCCCGTAACGTCGGGAAACCTTTTACGGTCGCTTAAGGCCCTCCCCTCCCGAAATCGACCCGAGGAAACGAAAGTCAATCAGAACCGCGAACGAGGGATTGTCAAATGGACTTTTCGAAAATCAAATAATAATTACAATTCAAAACATAGTCCATCTCTCAAAGTCGAGTGGTAAACTCCAAATCAAATAAACAACCTCGTCGTCCTAAGCACTTAATGTAAAATTATTTTTTAAGGCGTCGTCGAATTAGTTCGGTAGTTCCCTCAAATAATAATTCGAGACCGGCCTATCTATAATTCGACGGACGATATATCGTTTTTACGATAACCCGGTATTTATCTTTCGTACATTTTTAAGGTCTAACCACAGACCAACCGCGCTGCAACCCTCTAGAAATAGATTCGCAATTCCACAATGACGTGCCAGAACCGTACTTCGATACTTCGTGCTGAAAGTTGACGGACTTGCGTAGTTAAAGATTCCTCGATTATTATTAGTCCACACAGTGAAAATCCATTCTTTTTTTTAAATGTGCATTGTTAATATAAATGAAGGAGTAAATTTAGCTATAAAACAATGTTAGAACATTTATAAAAGAAAAGCTATTCTACATCAAAATAATCACTATCGTCACTGGACTATTCCCCGCCCGCCCTCCCACATTAATAATTAATTCTGGCGACTTCTGTGAACCTTTTCTTTTTCTATGACATGGTTTAAGCTGTCCCCATATCAGTTCCATCGGATTAAAATTGCAGTGATATGGTGGAAGACGGGCAACTTTGGATGCCCGCTCCATAGCCAACTTGTCTACGTTATGCTTCTTATCAAACACTCCGGTTTTAAGAACTTCCAATAATTGCTTCTTCGACCAAACTAACCAAAAAAAATTTGAATTACTTCTTCAGTCGATGATAAATTCGGTATATTTTCCACTTGTGCGGAATCGCAGCGAATAATGGGGAATCATTTTTCCGAAAACCGATTTCAAATATGTCTGCTGTCATGTTGTCATGTAGTCAGCCTTTACTTCTTTGAAATCTTTTGTGCAAAGCAACAAAACGTTATCTACCCAACCAGCTTCAGAGCCCGCATGTTATATGAAAATTCGTTTGCCCCGCATCCAATGAACGTTTACCATCAGTCCAAACATGCATCTAAATGCATCTTGGATTTCTCTCAAATATATTGTCCTCCATTCAGAAATTCTTCAATCAAAACTTGTCGCTTATTGATGGTTTTGTAGTAACAACCAGTTTTTCGTACGAACGCACGCACGGCGACAGTCATACTAAACACTACGCAACACTTCGTGTGAAGTTTCAATTGGTCTGATACGAACCATATATCAACCGGCTCACTATTCCTGCATGGCGCATGTCAAATAAACTTTCACGTCATCGACCACAATCCCAACTTCTTCGTCGTTGGGCATCGCGAGTGACTACCAGAATTGAAAAATGTTAGTATTTGGTTAGTCATACTAAACACTACGCAACACTTCGTGTGAAGTTTCAATTGGTCTGATACGAACCATAGATCAACCGACTCACTATTCCTGCATGGCGTATGTCAAGTAAACTTTCACGTCATCGACCACAATCTCAACTTCTTCGTCGTTGGGCGTCGCGAGTGACTACCAGAATTGAAAAATGTTAGTATTTGGTTAGTTTTGGTTAGTTTTGGTTAATCATACTAAATACTACGCAACACTTTGTGTGAAGTTTCAATTGGTCTGATACGAACCATATATCAACCGACTCAGTATTCCTGCATGGCGCATGTCAAGTAAACTTTCACGTCATCGACCACAATCTCAACTTCTTCGTCGTTGGGCATCGCGAGTGACTACCAGAATTGAAAAATGTTAGTATTTGGTTAGTTTTGGTTAGTCATACTAAACACTACGCAACACTTCGTGTGAAGTTTCAATTGGTCTGATACGAACCATATATCAACCGACTATCAACGCAAGTGACTACCAGAATTGAAAAATGTTAGTATTTGGTAAGAAATAAAAATGTATATGGTATCTCAATAAGAATGGCACACAAAAAAAGTTGGTAATTACCAATTATCAGCACAAGACGGAATACAAAAAAACTCTAGAGTTGCGACGGCTAAGAAAATACTAACAGCAAACTCCAATTTCACCAACATTATAAATCGATGATCTACATAAGATTTTGTATTGCTTTCCTAAGAAAGTATTGTAGGAGTCATTATGATAAACCATTAAATTGGAAATCAGTTTTGGCTTTCTAATGTGTTTTAAATGTAGGAGATCAACCTATCTGATGGGCAAATTTAACTTAAAATCTAGCTACCTCAACTATGAACTGTTTTAGGAAGATTTATAAAAAACATACTAATATGAATTAATATAAGAGTTTAATCAAAGTCCCTCTTTACAACAGACTCATTCCGATGTCTAAACCATAAAAACGGTATATCGTTGGGGGAACTTCACAGCGCGACGTTATCAGAACCGGGGGCCTCGGAAGTCGTTCAGTTTATCTACTTACGATCACAAGTAGAAAGTAGTATGTTTTTCAGGAACTTGTGTTTAGCATTTCGGCTTTTCCCTACCCAGATTTATTTAAATTGGTCGCTTTCATTGCCAACCCGGACCGGACGATAAATATGGGGCGGGTAGTAATCCGGTAGTTAAATATTTGCCGTTTTACCTTTGAAGTTCGGAAAGGCGACGCGGATGGGGGGGCGTAGGGTTTGTTTTTCCGCTTATTCCCGGAAATTATTATCGGCCCGCTCCGCGAATTGTTCGGGTTTGTTGACCTATAAAAGTGTGGACCAGCGCTTTGCCCGTTTCCCCAAGCTTTGTAGTTGTTCTCAAATAAATACACTATATTGAAAAAATTAACGGTGTTTCTATTACCGCATAGTAATATTGGGAAAAACGTACGAACATGTGGGAAAAAATGCTACAAAATTTATTAAGGCTTCCGCTGTTTTAATGTTATTTTTATAAAAATTTTATGTTATTTATATACTGACAACTGACATTCTATCAACAAAATCAACGTCTTAAAAGTAAAGTATTTAAAAATTAAAGTTCCAAAAAAATAGAAGTCACACAGCTAAGCTAAGAAGATTCCAATATAATAAAACTTTTACGAAGATATTCCACGTTTCATTAAAGGGGTAAATCATTCGAACTCGATGTGTGTAGTATCAATAATTG
This sequence comes from Cylas formicarius, assembly GCF_029955315.1. NCBI lineage: Eukaryota > Metazoa > Arthropoda > Insecta > Coleoptera > Brentidae > Cylas > Cylas formicarius. The sequence continues at coordinate 23,045,287 of NW_026844361.1, read as the reverse complement.
AAGATAATCAAGCCAAATATTTTTATTTGTCAAATGAAAAGTTACATTACAAAAAAAAAAAGCCAAATCGATACAATACTGAAAAGAAGAATTGAGAAAAGAGATAGAGCTTCATAGAATTATTAAAATAATGAAAACAGGGTGAGAAAAGAAAAAGAAAATGGTACGCAATAAGTAATTAATTTAGTATGGGCGTTGTAGTGTGATGACCACCAACAATGACAACGATGGTAACAAGCAGCTACAAGTTATTGGTTTGTTGATACGTATTTATTAAATAACGTGTGATGTGAGTAGCGATGCTACAGAAACCTTTAATTAGACTTTGTGCTTTGAGGATTCAGAAAAACAATCAACTCTTGCCTCAGGTTCGCCAAAGTTCAAGATACCATAAAGAATATAAGTAGATAAAATTATACACGTGCCATTTTCTGCGATAATTCAGTGCACCACTATTCAAATATGGCCTAATGTTTTTATAATATAATAATATATATAATAATATTAATATAATTTATATATATATATATATATATATATATATATATATATATATATATATATATATATATATATATATATATATATATATATATATATATATATATATATATAATATAATATAAATTTCGACTCCTTCATATTTTCTTAAAAAAATATTTTCCAAATTTTTTTCTTTATTATAGAAACAGGTGAAATGTCTCAAAAAAGAAAAGTATTTTTGTCTTTTGTTCTGTTCCACGGCAGTTATTGTTTACTTATTTTTTCGGTTCAGTGAGACAAATTTTAAACCTTAACTTAAGGTATCACTTAGAGTCAGGCAGTCCCTAAAAATGTTAGCGGTAACTACCAGAAAAGTTTTAAAACGCGGTTCCGTTATTTTGAAACCCGTCTCCGAAAATGCAAAGTATAAAAATAAAAATCGCAAACAAACGCGTCTATAATTTCAATCGTTTGAATCGGGCGTTACTTTTCACTTACGGTCGGTCGCAATTAGCGGGGCGCCGCGCGACTATCCCCCCCAGAAAGGCACTAAATTAAGCGATCTATTTAAAAAGTTATTTCCGGCAGACTATTAAAGAAGATAAATGGGAGCCGATATAACGTGAGACGCCCGGGGATAGAACGGCCGGGTTTAAGAGTCGAAATGTTCGAGGGCGGGAGGCGACGTCGGGCAGACCTTTTTCACGCCGGGCATATGTCCGATATTGGTTTTATTCGCTGAGGTTGCCGCGACGTCATATAATTGCGACTAGCATCTTCGAAGGGTAAACTTATGCCGACAGAAATGTTTACGCCATTATACCAAAGTTTACTACCCTCCTTCCCCGGACCGGCGTTGCTGCAGTTGAGAAGCAGGAATCTCTACACGGTGGGTTTTACTTTTCGCACACTGAGCTGCACTTTGCGCAGCTTTTTGTCTGAAAAGCAATCTCCGCGCACTTCACTTTTTTCTGACAGTAAAAAAATGTGAGATTCAAACGGAAATTGGCGAACTGTCAGCGGCCATCTTATTGGTTGAAAACAAGATTTTTTTTCATGGCTTCTTCAAATTTCTGACATCTCAGGTCGAATATCCAACCTGCATTGGGTAGGTTAGTTGTTAGGTAGTTAGTGAGGATTTATGAGGCCTAATATTACACAGTCCGTTTGAAACATATACGCGATGTAGATCGCAAGAAATTCAAAACAGCTGTTGCAGATTTATTTTCGGCTTGATAGGATTTCCCACAAAATTGAGGAACTTAACTGACAGTACTTTCAAATACTTAGAGATTCGTAATGTTCAATCAGTGGCTTTAAGGCAGCCGTACGGACTCCCACTGCCACGATGTCGTTTATCTTTGTTCCGCAGTAAAAAATCAGTAAAATCGCATTCAATTAAATTCTTTAAAGGATATTTCAGGTTGAAACTGCCAGCTATTATACTATAATTAATTTATCAATGTAATTATAACTTCATATTTAGTCAAAATAAATAAGATCTAAAAGTTCAGATTTTCACATGACAATTGTTTCGACAACACCGTGTCTTTATCAAAAGTAATGTTTGCAAACTACCTTTTACTATATATACCGAAAAATGACCATAAAACCTTAATTAATGTTGTTGCGAGAATTTAAGTTCAGTAAAGGAGAGGTATTTAAATCTAATTGATCGTTAAGCAATACATTTGAATGTCTCATTTTGTTAATCTCCATGACTTCCAATAAAAAAGTAAAAGCCACCTCAGTTCAATTCCTATTTAGTTTTCAATTTAAACATTGCTATACCTCGCCTCTCTACTATATATTTGTATATAACAACATACAACAATAAAGGCAATTTATTATTATTGTTATTATTATTATTATTATATTTTCTACGGCTGTCGCCGTTTCTCGCTTCTCAACTTACTTTCACGACGTTACCACCAATCTTCGTTTAAACTTCTTGCTAACATAACTTCCTTTACATCACCCTTCCAGCTTCTCGCTGGGCTTCCTCCGTTCTTTTTTTCTGGAGGAACTGAATTACAATTTGTCGCTCGCTTCCTCTCCTCGTATCTAAAATAATGTTTTCCTAAAGGGTCGTTTATAAAACTTGTTGCGTCTCCTTCTGGTGAAGAAACGACACCGAAGTCCCACGGGCCAATCAACTGAGCGTAACAAACAACGTAGAGGTACAGACTATAATTGACACTTTTATTATGAATTCATTTATTTATTACTGCGTTTGCGTTTTAGTCGGCGTTGGAATGCGTATACGTCAACGGGTCAGGCTGATTCGGCGCCATTTTATGCGATTATATCGAGCATTACCGTGTCTTCGCGCAAATCTTCGCCTTTCCCCATTGAAAAAATTTATACGCTTCATTTTGTTAGCGCATTTTAATAAAATTCAATAGCATCGACTTTCTAGGCCACTTTCGGCGGAAAATTTAAATTGTAGTGAATACACGCCGCAAGCCCCTCAATTTGTCCACACGGCTTCGACAATTCGATTATAAGAAGAACGTAAAAGTGAAAATGGATATGGAGATATGGAAAAAATGAATATTAAGATTATTAAGATTACATTCTGATTCTGAACATATCCCATGGGTGTATTCAAACACTTACGTGTTTTCATAACAGTTGCTTACTGAACTCACCAGTCCAAAGTCGAGAAAATAAATATTATTCTGTGATGATACTTTGTTCTCCGGTTTTCTCTAAATAAAAACCGGAGCTCAGCTATTCCTCCCAACACTTAGCTTAAATTAAAAAAAAAAAGTAATTTTTCCTCGACGCTCGTCCCTACAACAACGAGTGAAAATTACGAACGTGAGAGTGTAACGTGGTCTCATGGCCGATTTAACCGATCGGGATCGTTTTCGGTTAGTTTCTGTGAATTAGAAGGCCTATTGCGACCAATTCCTTTCCACCCACTGGAAAACTGTAAACTTTGACGGGAACGGGGAGGGGAAAGCGGCTTTTTCTCCCAGTTCGGAGGCCTTGTTTCTTAATAATTCACGTTGCCCGCCCCCCGGGAAAATATTCCTCTTCGACGGACGCCCCGGGAGTCGTAGCGGGAATTCCGCGAGTCTTAAAAGAAGGCGGACATAAAAACGAACGTAGACGGAATTTTATCCGTATTTAAAATTGCCGTCCCCATCCGGATAAAAAAAAGAGTTCGCGTTACTCCCGCTCTCGACTTCTGTTTGGTAAGCGTCGGACGCGAGAAACAATGAATCCAAATTAGCCTGTCAGGAGCCGCCGTCCGCGTCCGGTCGAACTTTATGAAAAGCTGCCCCCACTCCATTCATCATCGCCCACGGAATTGGTCGGACACTCGTCCCTAAACTTTTGAAACATTTCCCTCATATTTTCCATACCCCTCGTCACGCACTTTGTCTCTTTTTTCAGTACACGAGGGCCAAAGCTTCCGACTAACCAACATGACGGCGCCTCCGTTGCAAGATCCGCGCAAAGACATGCCGCTCCACTGCCGGTTCGACCTCGGCGGCGAAGAACTATATGCCGTCAAATGGTAAGTCGAAAAAAGGTTAAGACCGAAAACTCCCACAGATGTGGCGCCATCTCCTCGATTCGGCGGATTTACAATTACAAACGTTATTGATTCTGAGTAATCCTGGTAATTTTTCCTTTTCTCGACGTACCTCTGGCCTAAAATGTTAAGCAGCAAAATTACGCCAACATACCCTGTAATTGTCATAAAGCTCTTCGCGAAATATGTGAAGTAATAATGCATGAATCTATCGAGAACTATGGGTTTATGGTCTGAACTTCAACAACAATGTCAATTCTTATCTCAGCTTTCGTCAAATGTCTCAGTCATGAAAGCGTCTGATTCGGAATTTTTTGAAACAGGTACAAAGACGATCAAGAATTCTTCCGATACACGCCGAGTTTCACCGACAGCTATACACGGTATCCGGTGCCAGGAGTCCTCGTTGATACCAAGAGGTCAAGGTGCGACCGTACTAAATGCGACCTCCTGCTCACCGACCTCGCGAGGCCGTACAGTTCCGGAGCGTACAGGTGCGAGGTTTCGAGTGAGGCGCCCGCCTTCAGACTCGCCTCGCAGACCCAGAACGTCACTGTCGCAGGTTAGCTTGTTACATCGTAACCAAAAAGGATAGACTAAGCTCTATAACCACAGTTCGGGCACTCTACTACACCTGCTCCGGCTTTCAGGAGAGAACAGCACAGTATATCGACTTGACGGCAGTTATTAGTTGCCAAACAATCGAACGCAGGGCAGTGACGTAGTAGTTTTTCGTAAAATTTTTAAGTTGTTTTAAATTCCAATAATTACAAGATATTTTTGATTGTGGTTTGCTCATTATTTTACCAGCCACAAACTTATAGACCTTTTAGTCATCTATGCAGATATTTTCCTAAATTGTCTGTTTTGGGCTTATATTGGTGAATAAGAATATCACTATCAAACAGCAATTTTAAATTTGAAACAAATGAGTTACATGAAGAAAGAAATAAAACGTCTTTATGTATTATGTTTCTTTTTATATCATTTTATAATTGTTACTGTAGCATTAGTAAATTTCCTATTTGACTCTTGTATTGTGAAATGAGTACCAGACCTCCTGTATCCGTTAAAATAAATGTAATTTCAACCCACTAGCATTATAAGTAAGTAATAACTAACCAAAACTAAGAAGCCCAAATAAAAAAAAACTTAATTATTAAAACAAAATATTTCATTCAAGATAAACAATTCCTTCCCTGATTTATCTTCGCAGCGTCAGGCGAATATTACAAACGTAAAGACGCAGGGATGGAGTGCCCGAGCTATGTGTTAGATTCGGATGCGTTATTACGTCACGTGCTAACGAATTTACTTTGGGATTATGCAACCAATTCGACACTTGTATTATTTATGTTTCCTGGCATACTCTTCGCAAAGCCTTGGACTAATTTAGCTCTAACGTCTCGGCGTATTGACAGGTCAATACAAATGTTTTACCGCCAAGAACGGGAAAGATTAGTTTAGATTTTAAAAATGTCGTGCGCGGGTCGAATATCCAATTAAACGATTGGGCGAACAAAAACAAGCTTTAAATGGCGCAGCACAAGATTTCTGAACTCTAATTTCCGCGACGGTTCCGATTCGCCATTTTTTTTTTTCGCCGGAGCGCGGCAGTTTCCCATTATCCGAGCAGGCTCGGTCGTTTTCTTGAAAAACCGGGCCGATACACACGGCGCGCGAGAAAGTCATCAGTTTTTTGCCGAGCATCCCGGCCACGTAATTAATTAAAACCCGAAATTGCTTTTCCATTAGTCTCGAAACTGTCCGAGCTAAGGTCTGTATGTAATCGATAACGACAGTCCCGTATAGAATCAAGTAAGCCGGAAGCAAAGTATATTTCATTGATATAATTTTCGCCGAAGAAATTTTGAATCCTCTGCCATTTCTGTCCTTGTCCTTCATAATGATGAATACTCACTAACCAACCAGCACTGAACTCTGACATCTTCAAAATATTTTGTGATTACGGTTCCAACTGACTACCGACTGACTGTATACCGGCGAAAGGTCGCGCGAACACAGAAAGACCACTAAATCAGCAATAAACTGATAAATCATAATCAAAAAACTATAGGAATATCACAGACTACTAAATATTTGTTGTTATCAATATACCTTCCAAAAACAAATTATGGGCAAGACGTCTAGAACCATTCGGCCATTGCCTACATTTGTTTTTGGTTACCGATCGACACAGATACTATAACTCATTGTACTCCGTGATTCTGAAATTAGGTTGAACGTAACTAGTTATTCCACACATTAAACTGCTCAAAACGATGTTGAACCACTGTTTCATTAAAATTTAGAAACAAAGCAAAATGTAAAAAATCCCAAAAGCAATCAAGCGCGTCTAGAATATGACCAGTGTGTTAGCGCGGAAATATAAAGGCTTGTATACATCCCATAGAATCAAGCGAGGTATATAAATGTATTGTTTGTTTCAGCCATTCCTGATGAATACCCGGCCATTGAAGATGTCCGCAATTCATATGTTACGGGCGAGCTTTTGTACGCCACGTGCACCTCAGGCCCGGGAGATCCGAAACCTAATTTAAAGTTTTACGTAAATAAACAGGCCGTAAGTAATTAGCAAGCGAGTTTTATCCGTGAGCGTATTTTTGCGGACGCTCGCCAGATAGTGACGTCACCTCCGCGCGCCCCATAAATCTTCGCGGAGTAAATCCCCGCGCAAATTGAACCGATCATTATCCGGGGCCCGTCCAGCATTTTAAACATCCACCTCATTCCGCATTCGTCCGGCCCCAGCGCATAATTTTTCACTCTCCGACGACGTCAAGGATCAATCCGATGATGTCGGAGGTAATTTAACGTCGACGGGCGTCGGCGGTTTACAAATTCGACCCGTATTTACCACTTGCACTTTTGTTTCTAGCCAACGCGCACAGAACACTTCTTCTTCTTTCCAATTTGCGTAACGTTAGGCAAGTTTCTAAGGACACGCACCTATTGCCGATATCCGTCGAGGATTTTTTTTGAATTTCAGCTACTTACCGACATGTATACTATGATCACATTTCACCAAAAAAGTATACACTCGTTCCAAATTTATCTATGGACCACTAACTGACTAACCAAAACAGCTACCCTTTCTTCCGCCACGGACCATCCGGGTGAATAACGGACACAGCGGACTTACAACGCTTAAATATACACGATAGATAGAACCAAACTGATGCCAAAATATTTTTACCGAAAACAACGGCTTAATTCCAAAGAAAAAAACGGCTGCCCTCGCTTCTGCCACGGACCAAACGGTCTCCAACCGGCGTGAATAACAAAAACAGAGAAACCGTATGACACAAATACACTCAGACAAGAAGTGTGCTCACTAATAACAATTTCAACGTAAAACAGACCGATAACAATTACTTTTAACTGATTACTACGGATTCTGTAGGTTGCGGTTGCTTCCCACAGACATGGCGGACAAGTCGTGGCGCATGCGCCGACAGCATTTAGTTGTCAATGTCAATCTAATGTCTGTGTTCTAGCAAAACTTTTTGTATAACTTTTGACGTTTCCACAGGTTCCGCATGTCAGCGAAAAAGTGGTGAAAGTACCGGGCGACGAAACGAACGGACGGGTTAAGTTACAAAAGGCCACAATACAGTTGCATTTGCTGCTCGATAAGAAAACAATCCCGTCGCTGACCGGTACGTCGCTGGAAATTTCGTGCATCTCGTCGACGGAAGGCATAAGTCCGCTGCTTTCGCCCCCGCTCGCCTCCAGCAAGAACGTCATGATTATCAATCCGAATCAGAACGTAAATAACCAAAAGTTCCACTGGCCCCAGAGTTCTGCCCGCACGCTCTTGTCAACGTTCTTTGGCCACGTGTTACTGCCGATTGTCGTAGCGATTTGCTGCTAAAACTCCGAAGGAATCTGTTCGGGAGTCGGGGGTGGGCGATATTTTTTGTAAAAAAAAAGTCATATCACACACATACACACACGGAAAAACTTCTTTTTTAGATTGAATGTATTAAATTCGTATAGGCCACAGAATACTGACGTTACCATAGACCAAAGAATCGAGGATGTGATAATTGTAAATTTTCGCGCGAGTGAACTATTGAATGCCGCTGACAGGTGCCAAAGAGAAAACGGATCATGTAATCTGTGAAACTGGTTTTTAAAAATGTTTATCAAAGTTTTTAAGAGGTGTATAATGTGTTGCCTGCGTTTTTATTAGCGGTTTTGTCGTATTTTAATGTATTTTCGAATTTTTAGGATAAAGGAAACCGGTACCGCACTTTATCTCTTTCTGCATCAGAAAATGTAAATGTTTAGCAATAAAATAGCACTCTATAAATTGTTTAATATAACTTTAATGATATGGATGACGTATTAAACCCAATACTCAATTGTAACGAACCTGCACCACTAATAAATTAATATGAAATATTTGCAAGTTTCTTTTCCTTTCCATCTTTTATCAATGAATCGATGACTGGTGAAAACGATTCATAAGAATTTGCTGAAAAAAATAAAACCCGAAAGTATCGAAAAGGAAGCCTTTAATGAGACAATCGGCGGGTTTATTTAGAATATACGAGTAGGACCTCCCCCACAGCATAAAAAAATCAAGATTAAGTATTCTTTATTAGCTAGAGACGCATTTTTTATTGAATTCGAAGCCACAAAAAACTTTATTGGGACGCTTGAATGTGAAGCAAAAATAATGTGAATCCTGCTATTCACTATTCCGTGCACTGAACGTGACATCCGTGAACCCTGCCTTTGACAACGATTGGTATTTATTTTGAGGTTTGGTTTGCAAAATAGTTTTTGGTTTCGGTTCAACAATTAATTAACTTATTAATTTAGAAAAAAATGGAAATAGCGGAGGTGCAAAAAAAATGCGATCTGTGCTACCAAATAAATTTAACATGTAGCGTTTATTTGGACGGCCGTCCGATGGAAATGTTGGAAACTGTTGTGAGCGATTTTTTCGTTAAGTTTCGCAAAATTAATACGCCTATAATTTTAACTGTAGGATAACCCGTAGGACAAAGATTTTTTTCGCCATTCCGAGATCTGCCAAACTTGCGACGATGTGCTCCGGAGCTCATTCAATTTCAAGACGAAGTATTTGCAAAACAGGGATGAATCAGACGACTCCACGTTTCAGATTAAACCTGGCCAAGCATTTTGTAGGATATGTTCGACGACCATTAACCATAACGAATGCAAAGATTTGCTGCTTTCTGATGGCATCGGTATGATTGAAGCTTGTCTTCCAGGCCTGGTATGTACACAGTTGACATATTTTCGCGTAATTAATTAAAAAATTGTAGAAGTTTGCCCAAGGACTGTTTGTCTGTGCAGATTGTCAAAGTAGTGTGCAGCTGTACCAACACTTTTTGTCACTGTGTCTGGAAGCATTTCCACGGTCAAAGAAACGTCTTGGGAGGCGTTTCGTGAGGCGCAGAAAAAAAAATAACACAGATCGCCAGGTAAAAAGTAAAAAAATGAGAACTAGGTCTATGAAAAGTTGGACTAGTGACGATAGTGTGTCGAGTGATTGTGCGTGGCCCAAGAAGTGCAGTTTGAACAGTGACACGGATTTAACTGAGGATGAGGGCTCAAGGGCTTGCTTCCAGTGTATGTATTGCTCATTTACCTGCCTTTCCGAATGGAGCATGTTGAAACATGTGAGGTTGCACTACGACAGCGATGCAGAGCTGTATTCATGCAGTTATTGCGATTATTCAACCATCCGCCTTAAGCAGATCGAGAGGCATCAACGAAAACACAATACAGTACCGAACAGTACTGAACCAACGGAACCTGAGAGGTATGAGGGTTGAGTTGCCCACTGCTTAAGATGTGTTTTGGAATGCGATATTTTAGGATTGAATCTCCCCAACCGACGCACCACTGCCCCCTTTGCCCTTTCGAGTTTGTTGAGATTGAGGACTACCTGCAACACGCTTGCACAAATAAGTACTTTTCGACCTGCGACGTGCAAACAAGATGGTGTCGGCACTTATTTTTAGGTCAAACAATGAGGGAATGAAAAAATCTTGGAGGGGGCTCGACGCAGGTGGTCACTTTGGGGACGGGATGTTGAAAATATTGACTTCCATCGAAAGCGGGTCACCCTCGGCGCCCCATACATGTCCGGCCTGCAGGGAGCGATGCCTGACTGAGCAACACTTTAAGATACATTTGAACTACTGTGATAAATTGTATAGGTGCAATTTGTGCTCATACAAGGGCGTGAAGAGCCAGTAAGTTAATCGATATACAAGGCGATTCTTGAAGCCTTAACTATTTTCTTAGTGAGCTGGAGATTCACAGCTGGTCGATCCACGGATTCGTCCCGCTGGTATGCAAGTACTGCACCTACAATACCGGGATGGTGGAGAACTATGAGGCGCACATCCTGTTTGCGCACAAGGAAAGTACCATCAGCGATATATTCGAACCTGAGGATGATCCTGTGCCGGGTCTTTCCACGATGCACCTTGGGCAACCCCAAGTGGTAGTCGACTTGGACTCGCTGGAGTCACGGTAAGTGACTCATAGATATAAATAAATGGGATGGGCGAGCAAAAAAGGAATCAACTGTTTTTTTTTTTATCTACATTACCTGTTATTGAAATAAAAGTTGAGTATCAAATCAATATTGGCACCGAACATACCTAAGTGAAAGTATACACCAAGAAAAATCATAAACTAAAACGAAATAAATAACAATAATTAAAATAGTAATGCAAATCGCAAATTTCGCAGTAACTCTATTGATGGGGCTTTGAACTGTCCGGTAATCATGGTTAATAATAACAAGCCCACTTTCAAAAGCAAAACCACTCAAAAACTTGTATTCTTTGTAATATCCATGTCACTCTAAAATTGTAGTTAGAAAAAAATTGGTGAGGTTAGTGTAAATGGTATTAATATGTCCGGTAAATTAAACTAAATTCTTCAAATATCTAAAAAATACTCTTTAGGTTTGCCTCCACATTGAAGTAAATATCTCAAAAACTGACGAAAAATGTCAATCTCATCACCAAAAAAATTTTTAATGTAATTTATGATATATTATATTTATGATCTTTAATCATTTTTTATACGTTCTGTATCTACTTGTTAAAAGTGGACTGACAAAGTAACTCTACAGATGGTACATTCAAACTAACTGAAGCTAACAATTTTTAATCATCAAAATTGAGGATTTAATAGCTTGTACGCATACAATACCCCAAAACTAAATAAAGGGGGTAAAGGGCTTTCAATCACCCCGTAACTCCAACCCCACTTTTAAAAGCACGACCAGTTAAAAAATTGTATTGTGCGCCCTTCAAAATATCCATAGCACTTTAAAATTGAAGTAAATGCCGTAAAAAACGAAAATAATACGGAGGTTAGTGAAAACGATATTAATATGTCTAGTAAATTAAACCAAATTCTTCAAATATCTAAAAAAATACTCTTTAGGTTTGGCTCCGTGTTGAAATAAATATCGCAAAAGCTGACGGAAAATCTCGATCTCAAAAAAATCTTGAATGTGTTGCATTTATGAACTTTAATACTTATTTTTGCATGCCATATATACTTGTTTGAGTCAGATTGTACAGGGTGTTTTGTAAGTAAGCGGACATGGACATGGTTAGTTGAGTGGTTTGTAAAATAAAGCTTTGAAAGTACATATTCTGTGCAAAAATATCTTGACGCAGCGTTTTTTGTTTGTTGTGGAATAGACGCCCATTTGATAAATTGGTTAAGGCTTTCGCGGCCCGTTGATAAGCTATTATATTCATTCGGGTTTAAAGGCCGTCGTCGATTGGCATTACTTCCTAACGTTTCGCTAGCACGAGTGGCGAGCTTCTTCAGAGGTCCTTCCATCTCCGATGTTGGACGTAGACTCACGATTTCTCCTGCGCAGGTTGTATTTATGCCGATTGGTGGAGGGCGGGGCTTGTTCCGCTTCGGTTGGTCTCGGGATATCGATCGGTACTGCTCGGGCGTTCCTAAGGATCGGGTTCCAGATTTGGTTGAGTCTAAGGGTCTCCTCCTTTCGGTTGAAATTGTGTGGGTGTTTTTGAATCTCAATGGCTTCCCTGACTAATCTGTTGTGATAGCCGTTGACCGATGCTAGTAACTAGCTAGGAACGCCCGAGCAGTACCGATCGATATCCCGAGACCAACCGAAGCGGAACAAGCCCCGCCCTCCACCAATCGGCATAAATACAACCTGCGCAGGAGAAATCGTCAGTCTACGTCCAACATCGGAGATGGAAGGACCTCTGAAGAAGCTCGTCACTCGTGCTAGCGAAACGTTAGGAAGTAATGCCAATCGACGACGGCCTTTAAACCCGAATGAAGATAATAGCTTAGACGCCCATTTAAAAATGAAATAAAACATTTTGGTTGGTATATCGATCAAGAGGCGGGCCCGGCCACGACGCGGTCGTGGTGGCCGCGGACGGTCTCGCGCCGCCAGCTTGCGAAACGATCGAAATCGCCGAGAGTGAATCGGATAGCGAGTTCATCGAGACGTCGCTGAAGGAGAGCCAGCGGAGGGACGCGGAAAACGCGGTTGTCGCTCCACTTAACGCGACCGAGGTGCGCGTGGTAAGCGAGCTGGAAGCGTCCGAGCTGATGTTGAGGGGCGTGCCACTCATCAAACATACGCAGCTCAACATCGTCGCGACGAATGGCGGTTATAGCGGCGCTCAGGTGTCGGCCACCCGATGCAAAGATGGCTACTTCCGCTCCTCGGACCAGCTCAAACTTAAGCGACACCCGGGAGGCCATCCCAAACGCAGACCCGTTACATCGGTCGACCCGAAGGATGCGACCGGGTGGAAGGATTCCGCCAACCGCTTGGACGTGTCGAAAAAAGACACCAGGTACTTATACCCTCTCATATTGAGACACGTACGTTGAAAAATAAAAACTAGACAAAGATAACATCTAACAAGATAAAAATAAATATAAATCAACAATGGACCAATGGTGCTGTGTCTTCAATGATTCAACCTTTCTCGTAAGGGTATGTTTTTATTTAAAAAAAATATATATATAATTTGATACAGGGTGATGCATAGGATTTTTTAATTCTTCAAAGAAACCTCCACAGGCTACTGTAATACCTTTTACAAAACTTCTGGATTCCTCCTGCGTCGGTTTCAGTCAAGCTCCGAAGAAGCCAACAGGATGATAGGCGAAACGTCAGCAATTTCGACGCAGGAGGAATCCAGAAGTTTCGTAAAAGGCATAGGGTTTTTTTTTGCGAGTGAAAATTATTTTTACCGAATATTCTACCGAAAAATTATTGTTTGCATTGTTTTCTCTAAAATAAATTGCATTTTTAAAATCGTTTTGTGTAAAAAGTTAAGTAATTGTAATTCACGGTTGAATATTAAAAACGAGCATTAAACGACGTGAACAAAAGTCAATAACGCTACGAAAAGCTGCGAGCTAAATGGTTACTCGTTATACTAGGTGGTTTAAATTACAATCGAGGAACTTCAACAGCATATTCTGCAGATAAAAATAAATTTTTCGTATAAACTTATGTCTTAACATAACATACAGGGTGTTAAAATATTGCAAAAAAATCCCTATTGGTAAAAAATCTCATTTAAATTTTGCTCTCAAACTTCGTTCGTATTATTACTACTCAAAGACAACCTTATAGTATAAATAAACATGCATTTGCTTAACCATTACTTGATGTATCGCAACTCTAAATAAAAATAGTTTCTTCAGTTTTCAGAGAGAAAAAAATTGTCTACTTAAATTAACTAAAACTCTCTTACCAAGTTTGAAATCAAAATCTAAAAACAATAAAAAAAACTGTTTTTTTTCGCTGAATACGATATTAAGTTTCTACATTATAATTGGGACCCCCGCATAGAGCTATGCTGATAATCGAGAAACTTTAACAATAATAATTATAAGCAGAAGAGCGTCCAGTTTCTTAAGGAGTAGTTAAATTCTCGCCTGCGCAAAATAAATTTTACCTCTATGGGCACAATAACCGCAAACAAATAGAAAAACATACATTTAACGCCAACAGTTACCCTGTAGCATTAGATAATATGACCTAAAATATTTATGTAGTTATATGTGCATATATATAAATATCCTTTTGATAATTATTCTTTTCTTGCAAACTTAGTCTTAAAAATGACGTAATTACTATTACAGATAAAATATTCAACAAAAACAAAACAGTTCTACAAAACAACAACAACAAACAAACAAAAAAGTTATTAATTTCGGGTTTTTACATTATATTGGGGTCCACCTATTTTTATCTTTATTCCTAAATTTAGAACACAAGCATTCGAAGTTTGAATCGACTTTGAGCCCGCTAAAACGGACAAATCATTTACCCATAACTTATATAAAGTAACGTATAAATTGCGGTAAAGTTCCCATCCCAACCTTCAATAATTATTAAATATAAAAAAAATCCACAGATAAACGAGTTTAGGTTAGTTTAACAATTTCCACCTGGTGACGTTTAATGCACAGGGCGTTTCGTGTGACGTCATAGTTAAAGAGCACTGGGTGAACTTGATATTATTTTTACCATGAAAAATATTTATCAGGTAGACTTTGGTAGGTCATTAAAAAAGGATGTATGATGTTTTACTTCAAATTTAAATTTTATGCGCAGGGTCTTAGATTTGTCAATCTTATCTATCCTTTTTAAATTCCGGTTACTAAAAGCACATTTACAAAAAACTTTCGTGGGCTCAGCTATGGGTGGTGCAACCTGAATTCCTTTTTCCAGTGCTCCGCCCAAAACTAAGACGCGAAACCGGTACCGCCCTTTAATGAAGGGACTCGGCCAGAAAGCGTTCCGTTTGTTTACCAAAACTGTGTCCAAACAGTTCGCGGAACTGTATCCGGGCCTTAAGAGCGTTGATATGTTCCAATTGGTGTCAAAGACGTGGAGGTAATCGGGAGAGGGGTGAGCGCGAGCGAAAACCCGATAACCGTTTATTTCTGCCCCCGCAGGAACCTCGGCGACAAGGAACGTCTCAGGTTCTATGAGGAGGCGCGGATAGAAGACGCGCTGCTAAAAAGGGAGCGCAAGGAAGCGGCGCAAACCGCAAACGAAGGAGTGCACAGTTGAGGGAGGGGGTTTATTTGCTTTGTCGATTATTATTATTAACATATTTATTTAAGTTTTGGTTGGTTTTATTCACGGATGGACGGTATTATTTTTACGAATAAAAAAAACGCCGCGAGCGAACGAAAACCTTTATTACGATCTAAAACGCGGCAGTTTGCTATTTTCCCCAGCCTTTCCCCCCACCGAATCCACCGCCAAAGCCCCCACCAAAACCGCCACCGAATCCGCCTCCAAAACCGCCTCCAAATCCTCCGCCGTAACCGCCTCCGAATCCCCCGCCATAACCTCCTCCGTAACCGCCGCCGTGATGTCCCCCGTGGTACCCGCCGTGATGCCCACCGTACCCCGTGTAGACCTTCTTAACGACTATGACGGTGGCGCCGCCGCCGTGGCCGTAACCGCCTCCGTATCCGCCCCCGTGGCCATATCCGCCGTGTTTAAAAAAGGTGGGCGCCGAAAGCGCCGATACGATCAGCGAGCAAATTAGCAGCACCTGTGACGTCAACTAGATTTAAAAAAAAAAAAACAACAAAACGCAGAACTGGATTGGTGACATCATCGCTTTGCTTGAGATGCGGAAAATCCGCCAGCCGGAAAATAAAAAAGCATAGGCAGGCAATTGGAACAGCCCCATAATATCATGTAGTTTTAAGAAACCGATGACGTCATTAACGTGGCGATCTTATTACATACATACGAGGTTAGCGCCAAAATATCCCGGCCAGACAGATGCAGCCCAGAATCACGATAAAACTTTGTCTTCTTTTAAATATACATCTTAGTAGGCTGCGAAAAAAAAATGGAGTCTTGCGTCAAATAGTTCTTGATTGACAGCATTTTAAACAAGACGTGTCTGAAAAAATGTCGCAAATAACGAAAATCGAGTCATAAAGTTTTTGACAAAAGAAGGGTTAGCAAATTACTAAGCTTTCTGATACAAGTGGCTGTTTTAGCTCATTGTGCACACAAAAGATTTTTTTTAACGGGATTGACTTGCTAACAAAGAGGGTATTGAAGTTAAGTATTGAAAAATAATAAAAAATTATTACTCTACTTTGTTTCTTTCATGTTCAGGCCGGGAAATTTTGGCGCTGCCCTCGTATATCGTCATCCGTGACATTCGGATGTCAGAAATTAATGTAAGTGGTCTTCGAGAATTTAAAACAATTTAAAAAGAAATATACCGTCAACTTACCTTATAAATCGAGAACATAATAGTCGTAATAACGCCGAAAACCGAAACACTGCGACCTCGAAAGAATTTGATGAATGAAACAGATCCGGGCGCGGAACTTGTATTTATATCTTGATGAAGATGGGTTGTTTCACAGTGTAATGTCAAGGATCTCCGCAATTTTTATGAGATTTGCGCGGAATGACCGGCAGTCGGCGTAATAACGAAACGCTGGAAATTTCGCACAATAATTAGTATGCCGCGGGGCACCAATCGTTCACATCTTTCATATCTTATACAATTCTTGTTTGTTAAACATGATGGGTTATTTGTTCGGCGAGGAATTTTGCGACGACGCTGCGGTAAGACTTATTTCCGTACAGAACGCGATGGGTGAGATAATTAAAAACCACATGATGCTACTTTTTTTTTTAATAACCTCTTAATTGTTATTATACAGCGTTGGCAGACAAATATAGTATTTTTTTTACAAGTTTATACATTATTAGCAACGTTTTTTTTTATTCTGACCTTCCGAGACAACAAATGTCGGTCTAATAATTTTAAAACCACTCTTGATATAAACATGAAAAGTTTGGAAAGTAGTGTTTATATAATACAACCATGCACTAGAAAGTCTTCAGTCGTTACACCCTACAAAATTATCCTGGAGATCCAGAGCGTCGGAAAATATTCAGTACTAACATATCAAAAAATATACATATATCGTGTTTCGTAATTCAACTTTGGCATTTGACTGAAATGGTTAAACGTGTCAGTTTTAAAAACCGCATTTCCTAACCACTGAAAAAAATTGGAACCTAAATTTTTCCACCTGTCAGAATTGTGCACCGCGACGCTTGGCGGCGAAAACTCCCAACGAGATGCACGAGTTTTGACTTCGGCTCCAAGGTGGCGCTTTCGGCGTGTACCGCGTTGATCACCTTTTAGTCTTCATTAAAATAGAAAAGATCACATTTTCTAACACTATATCCTATTGATATGGGCTCGGGGATCCGTTAAGGATTATCTATTAATGTGCGTACGTGAAATAAATGATCGCGCAGCTCCACAAGCGGAACGAGGCGAGAAAATGCGAGGCTCGCGCCCGAGACTTGTCCGAGTACAACTTTTCGTTGTTGACCAGCTGATTCTTGTCCATCAGCATCACGAACTTGTTGGAGGCAAGCGACGAACCGGCGACGTCCGAGGTTGACGCGCACGCCACATCTAACGACGTCGTGTGATTTTTCAGCACCCTCCTGTCGAGCGGTACGCGCATTTGGATGACGTTCCTCACCAATTTGATTCTGTGGTTGACGTAGTGCATCTGAGGTTTCAATTCTTTGACGTACTTCGGCGCTACCTGCAGATCAATTGAGCTATATCAGAGAGAAAAGCAGTTTTTACGTGTCCCTATCAGTGCCACTAACTAATTGCGCTTGTGCAGAAGCGATATTGAACTTTTAAAAGGCCACGTAGAACCTATAGTAACGACAGCCGGTAACGTACCATAACCCTAGTTTTCGTATGACTTTTTTATGATGGCGGTAACCATGGTTACACATGGATTTTCTGTGTGTGTGTGTTTTGTTTTTTGCAACATTTTTGTTCGATTGTAAACTCTCTCGGTGCTACCTTTAAAAGATGTACAATAATTGCAGAGTAGGTATATAGGCTTCATACATTTTGGGTCAAATGGTATGTTAAGGAATAATACCAAATTTTTAATGACTATAGCTGTTCGCAAATGTTAAATTTAATTTCGTTATTTTTTCATCGAAACGAAGGAATGTTATTTTAAATAAATTATCTTCCCAGTACAGACTTTGCATTTATTTAAAATTATTAAAATTTCTTCAGTGGATATTGAAACTTTTTTACACAGTTTCTCGTGTTGAAATAAATTAATTGGTTGACCTAAATCCGTCAATTTATTGAATGACACTGATGTGACAGTACTAAAATCACAAGTCCCTTAAACTTCGGGGAATTTAGGAGATATTTTTAACACGAAAAAAGCTACATGGTAAGTTGTGAGTAATGTGCACATTTCATTAATTTCACCTAGTTCTTTCAAATTGTCGGGAGATGTCGCCACGTTTCTTAATAATTATCAGAACATCGGAGTTTCTACTCTTTAAAAAGCAGTTGTTCATCTCAGATATGCGTCGGAACCCATAACTCACAAAAAGGTTAAAAAAAAAACGTTTCAACAAACGCGAAAAAAAAAAACGTGCAACAGTAAAACACTGATACTGGCAATTACCAATGTGCAAATTTATGGTGCTGCTTTTTCTTTCTAGTATATCAAAATTAAAAAAAAAGCGTTTATGTTTATGTTATTTATTTCAAAAGTCAAGTCGGTCGTTTGAAGCCGCATAATGAACCGACTTACGGCCTCTCCGTTTGCGTAAAACGTCAGCGTTGGTGTGGGGTCGCCCCAGTCAGACGTGCAGACGGCCGTCAGGGTATCTCCCAGGAAATATGAGTTTTGCGAAATTTCAATCTTCGGGGCGGCTTCCGGGAGCACTAAAACCGATAATGTGATTTTAAGAATCGGAGGCTACCGTGGTACAGGCTTTTTACCCGCTACTGAAATGTTCCGAGTTTGCGAGGCGAGCCGGAAAGATGGCGCTTCGCTCGATATTTCGCAACGGTACGCTCCCGCGCTCTCTGGCCGCGTCAAGTTCGTGAGGGTGAGGTCGCAGCGGTGCCGATCGCACGCGGATTTCGTTTTGTCGACGTGAACTCCCGGGATCGGGAATAGAGAATATTTGTTCCCGTAGCCGGGAGAGTAACGGAAAAACTCGTTGTCGTCTTTATACCATTTGACGGCGTATAGTTCCTCGCCGCCCATGTCGAAACGGCAAAGGAGTAGCATGTCGGCCCGTGGGTCCTGCACTGTGGGCGCCGACATATTTGTCAGGCGCAGACCGCGTCCTGGACGCGAAAGCACTGTAATGAGATACTTTAATTTACGGACCCTTTCCTGCAGATTTGTATTCACGCTGTACTATTAGTGGCACTGTTTCAAAAATGAATTTATTAATTAACAGGAATGTTCGTGTTAACCAAACCGAAATCAATGAATATTTTTTGCATACTATAATTTTTCTACGACCGTTAGTTTTTGCGTACATTTTCGCAAAACACGAATACATTCACTGACATGACTGTCAGAATTGACAAACGTCAAAATTCAAAGCGTGGGAAACATCTACGAAAACATCCGATCGCTCCCAAACCCGTGCGGTAAAATCCCGGAAATATCCAAAGTCGATTTTGTTATTACTAAAATGTGTTAGTGCATCAAATGCAATCAGTTCTTGTTTTTATTTGAAATTTAAACTGGTTACTTAAAATTTACGATTAACAAATAATCTTTTGTTTAATAGGCGTACTAATACCTTGTTGAATACACTGTTCAGCAGTTTTTTCGTAGCCATTTTCGAACTTATATCCTCAAAAAAAATCTGGTTCGGCGTCTTATTTTCCTTTGAAGTTAGGCAGGACCAGAGGTTTTCACAAACCTTGTTTTAGTTGTTTGCTTTGTGGTTTGACTGCAGGGGCCATTTTAAACATTATAAAAACGGTATATTGAAAAATACACGAGAAGAAAATGTTTTTAAAAATATTTCTATAAAATTAAAACAACATTTCGGTCACATTTTGAAAAACCCCATATAATTCGTCTTTCGTACTAAAAGGCAGATATGTAAGGATATGTACCCATG
Organism: Cylas formicarius; assembly: GCF_029955315.1. Taxonomy (NCBI): domain Eukaryota; kingdom Metazoa; phylum Arthropoda; class Insecta; order Coleoptera; family Brentidae; genus Cylas; species Cylas formicarius. Next base: position 23,025,224 of record NW_026844361.1, on the reverse strand, counting down.
GAAGACAGACTGCGTGGGGTGGGAGACTCGCGTTTTCCCATGCCGGAACAAGCGTTAAACATGCAATAATTATATATTCAAAATTTCAATTACAATTCTATTAAAATGTTTGTGAAAGGTTAACCAATATAAGCCAAGAATTTATTTCCTAATACATACTATTATTGTTTTTTAAAAGACGGGATACCTCGAAAAATATTTATTATTTGTCACTAAATCGGTGTTTACCTGTAAAAGTCAGTAAAATACCAAGCAGCGAAAAGCGACGGTCCATGGGGGACCCCATCACCCAATCCGCTATCATTCGCGTGAAGCAAAATCCTTTTTTTTTATATTATAGAGCGCATTACACGGCGAACACTCGATCATTCGCGATTATGTTTACGAATTGCTTTTTGCATCGTGAAATTCCTACATCGAGCGGTAAACAAAAGTGCGGTTTCAAGGAACAATCAGGTTCCGATAGCGACGATATAGTGGGCGTGACCTCCTCCCGTCCGGATTTTAGCCGCAGTTTCCGCTCCGGTCGTCTCCGGGTTCCCGGCAATACTGACGACTCTCTACGCGAAGCTCGCAGTCTCGCGTGCACAATGTGATCTGCTTCCCGGCTCCGGAAACGATTCCTCTCCTTTGATCTACGCGTGGAAATGTTTGTATACCGATATTGCCCCAGGATGTTTCTCAATAATGGCATTCTTCGCGTTTTTCGTCTTTCGCCGACGGTTATTAACGGTCTGCAGGCAAACGTACAATTTTCTGGATTTCAAATTTGCCGCCTCGAACTCACCTGATCGATAATCAAAGCGCGACTGGAATATTTACGGAAATTACAGAGATATTACGCAATCACATTCAAATCTGTCAGTTTTGTTATCTTATTCCGGCATGACTTCAAAGCATTAACACAATTTTACCTTAGTCGGTTGTCTTTCCACAATTACGATTTTGAATTCGAACAGCGCCATCTAGTTTCACGCCATCTTTAGCGTTCGAAACTTCAAATGTGGTGGTTTCTTTCTAACGTAACTTTTACCATTTTGACACATATCATAGAGATGGCGCACGTTATTTAAATGATAAATGTTCCCGGAAAATATGGAAAATGGATTTTTCTGCCCGATATGGTTTCCTTAAAAATTGAGGTCCACCTAGTTCGTCAAACGCACACAGGGGTGAAACAGTATTCATAGCGTTTTGTTGGCAGCACTGTTGGCGGGAAAGATTTTTCGTAGGTTATACTTTTCATATTAACGGTGCTAATAATTAGCCGTACAGTTTATAAGTCTGGTGTTGCATATTCAATGGCGAATAGGCTCTCATATAAGTGGGCCGAGGATATTGCCATTTTAAGGTATATCATTGATAATGATTGTGGACAAATGATCATGACGAACTCCCTGTGGAAGAAAATGGTGGAATTACAAGCGGTACCAAACAGAACATGGCAAAGTTTAAAGAACCGTTTTCGACGGACGATCTCACAGAATTTATACCTGCCGCAATACAATCTATCCCAGCAAGATATTAAATACCTCCAAAGTTCATTTGCAACCATTAGTCAGGAAACAAGAGAATGGTTGAAGAAAGACTTCGCCAGTCAAACTCGTAGAAGAAATCGTACAGCACCTACTCAGGAAGTGTACATAGACCATTTTTCGCTAGACATGCACGGCAGTAGCAGCGCTGACACGGAATGATGGGCCGGTTTCCTTACATATATTTTGGTTTTTTGTTATATTTTTTCAAATAAATATTTATTTTGTTGCAAGACATTAGTTTTACCATATTGGGTTTTAAAACCTTGGTTGACAGTTATAATTAATAATAAATTATTAATTATGAACCTCACGTTGGATTGACGGCGAGATAAATATGATCCCGGCTTGTACTATTGAAGGAAATTGCAAACAGTTTGGACGCTTTATTATATTTATCAACTAAAAAATTAGCAAAAACACAATATGGATGTGGTCTCCTTCACTTGCCAAAACCGCCGCCAAATCCACCGCCCCCTCCGAATCCGCCACCGGACCCACCGCCGAATCCGCCACCGCCGCCGAACCCGAAACCACCGCCTTGCTGCGGTTGATGTCCCGATTCACAACACACGGGCTGCGGAGGTGGTTGGTGAACGGGTTCACAACATACAGGTTGTGGTTGGCGAACCTTTTTAACAACTATCACCCGCTTCTTGCTTTGGCCACAGCAAGTAGGTGCGGGGGTAGTCAACGACACAGTTGCCAAGATTATTATAATTACCTGAAATCGCGCAATTTTATTTAATATATAATATGCAGATGCAAAAACAACCACAAAGAGTTGTACGTTAAATATAACAAATAAATCAAACCAAACGAGTGAATAAATTCTGAAAAAGCAGAGCAAAATCGCCTATACTTACAATAAACAACGTTTCGCCTCTCATGGCTGGGATTTTTTATAACTAAATATGTTCGAAGCACGAGTCGCAATATTTTGAGCACGCTATTTTCCGCAGGCTCTTATTTATATAATATTATTTTATCGATGAAATCAGTTTTCATCAAGGATATGAAAACTTTGTAGTTTTTTGTAATTCAGGGGAAATATCCGCGAATAACAAGTTTTAAAATTTCTCACGATTATTGAACATCTCCTCCGTTATTAGTGGCCAATTAGGAATTTACCTCTACACATATATTTGCACCATACACAACGTCGCGTTCAATGGACTTGCACAGAAAATGTATTTTCCCTTTTCTGCTAATTACAGTTCCAAATTTTATTTTCACAGTGACGTAATGGGATTGTCATGTAGATTCACTCAACCTAAGAATTTCTGCATGGGCATTTCAAAGCTAATATTCATTGAGCTGACTCACCAAAACCAAGTTTGCCATTGTTCTGTGGATGTGTTTTGGTGTCGGTTGCTGTCGATATTTTGAGTTTAATATTTATTTATTTAAAGTCTGCCGTTTCAGTTTGAGACTTAAATAGTGAAATATGGCTGTACGTATAGTTTTTTTTTGTTAAATCGGATGTTTAAGGCGACTTCCGTAAATTCAAATTGTCACCTAACCTCAAAACGCCGGCTTCTTTCTTAGGCCGCCGCCGCCGCAAAAATTGCCGAAGTGCGCGAAACTACCCGCGTGGAGAGAATCGGGGCCCATTCGCATATCCGCGGCCTGGGCCTAGATGACAGCCTCGAAGCAAGACAGGTATTGTAGAATACCGTCCCATAACTCGAATGCTTCTAATCATATTTTTAAATGAAAATATAGGTTTCTCAGGGTATGGTGGGGCAAGTCTCCGCCAGAAGGGCCATCGGTATTGTGTTGCAGATGGTACGGGAGGGCAGGATTGCGGGACGAGCTGTGTTGTTGGCCGGGCAACCAGGTTAGTTACCAATATTGATCAAACTGTGAATAATTGTTGCGCTCTCGAGCATAAATTTGGTTATACCGGGTGTTTCAAAAACAAATTCGAAAAGGGTAGTTTGTTATATAAGCGTTGGGTCAAAATAACGTTTTTATTTTTTTATCTTAAATAAAAATAGATACAACAATAAATTATTTGGGAAGTATTACTATTATAAAAACACTCCTGCATGTTGTTCTATTTGTTTTAATTAGTTTTTATAATAGAAATACCCCGCCCCTTATAATGCAGGTACCGGTAAGACGGCGATCGCTACAGCGTTGGCCGCCGCCCTGGGCTACGATACCCCGTTCACGAGTATGGCCGGCTCGGAAATCTACTCCCTGGAGATGAGCAAAACGGAGGCGCTCACGCAGGCCATCAGAAAGAGTATCGGTGTGAGGATCAAGTGAGTGGTCAGAATGCTTTCTTTTTTTTTCTTTTCATTTTCTCCATCTCCAGGGAGGAGAGTGAAATAATCGAAGGCGAAGTCGTCGAGGTTCAAATTGAGAGACCTGCGACGGGCGTCGGCGCCAAAGTCGGCAAACTGATCCTCAAGACCACCGACATGGAAACGATATACGATCTGGGCGGCAAGATGATCGACAGCATTTTGAAGGAAAAAGTGCAATCGGGCGACGTCATCACTGTCGACAAGGCAACCGGAAAGATCACCCGGTTGGGGAGGTCGTTCGCCCGGGCCCGCGACTATGATGCCACGGGACAGCAGACCCGATTTGTGCAGTGCCCCGAGGGCGAGTTGCAGAAACGCAAGGAGGTTGTCCACACAGTGACCCTTCACGAGATCGACGTCATAAACAGCAGGACCCACGGATTTTTGGCACTATTTTCCGGTAGGTATGCATTATAATGTAAGAGGCTCCCTCATGGGGCTGATTGCAGGAGATACGGGCGAAATCAAGCCCGAGGTGAGGGAGCAGATCAACGGGAAGGTGGCCGAGTGGCGGGAAGAGGGCAAGGCGGAGATTATACCGGGCGTTTTATTTATCGATGAGGTGAGGCTCGGCGGGTTTTACAAAAATATTATTTGGTGTGTTAATTATTATATGAAAACAACTGTTTCAATGATGAAATTTATAAAAATTGAGTTTCTACAAATTTGAACCTTATGAAGGTTAGGTATTCGTTTTTTTTTTTTTGTAAGGCGTTTTCGAGAAATGGTTGTGGGCCTATGTTGTTAATTTTTCTCCTCCAATCTTCAGTTTTTCATGTGCTTTTTATTTGTTTAATCATAATAAGACTCGATGGTTTTCCGAGCATCCAAAAATTAATATAAAAAATTGAATAGAAATTGAAATATCGAATGAGAAAACTGTTCCAATGACAACGAACCCAGGAGTGTGGAAATCTCATTTGTAAACTTCAAATTTATATTACAGATTCGAATTCCACTCCAAAAAAAAAACGTGGTTTTCGTTTTAAGCTTCTTTTAAAACTATTTGCTACAGTGCGGCCGACCAATCTGGTTTCTCTTTAAAAACTTTCACAATTGACGTTGAAAAAAATTGCCGAAACGTCAGTATAGAAACAGAAAATTGTTTTTGGTTTTTATTGACCTTTCCAATTTGTCTAATAACGTGTATAGGTCGGAAGGGTCTTAAATTTAATAACTTCGGTCCTTTGTTCAGTTAATAAATAATCTTTTAATTAAATAATTTTTCGTCTATTGTTACAAGTGGGGTAAATCATATTTTTTCATCATATTAAGATTCGTAGAATGCGAATCTGTTATAAAAATAGTGGGTTCCATTTAACGTTTCACCACCGGATGGGGGTGGGAGTCATATTTGGTGGCAGTAAACAGTTTTTTTCTTCAGTTTTTAAACGCATCTTCGAGTTTTTTCACCGATTTGTGTAATTTTCCGCGCTTTTTATAAATTCCTTTTATCATAGGTCCACATGCTCGACATTGAGTGTTTCTCGTTCCTGAACCGTGCGCTGGAGAACGAAATGGCGCCGATCGTGATAATGGCGACGAATCGGGGCATAACCAAGATCCGGGGCACCAACTACAAGTCTCCCCACGGCATCCCGCTGGACCTCCTCGATCGGACCATCATAGTGGCGACGAGCCCGTACGACGAAAAGGAACTCAGGGAGATTTTGAGGCAAGGCGCCTGCGTGACGTGTTCCCCATTTTATTATAAACCTCTTTTTTTTTTTTTTTTTTTTTTAGTATCCGGTGCGAGGAAGAGGATTGCCAAATGTCGGACAACGCACTCACGGTGCTCACCAGAATATCAAAGGAGACGTCACTGCGTTACGGCATGCAACTGATCATGACCTCCAGCTTGATCGCGCGCAAGCGCAAGGCGCACGAGATCGACGTTGACGACATCAAAAGGGCGTACCAGTTGTTTTTCGACGAGGGTCGTTCTGTGCAATTCCTGCGCGAGTACCAGCAGGAATTTATGTTTAACGAGGGTGAGTTTTGACGCACTAGTGACGGCGATGCGCACGCTTTACGGCTTTTTTTGTTGCAGTGGAGGAACAGGAGAACATGGAGACCAATTAGGAGTACGCGCGTCCCCCCCCCACCTCGCGTTCTTGTGACATGTTTTTTTTTTGTTGCTCATTTTTAATAAAAAAAAAAAAGAATTAAAACACACTTATTGCACCTATCAGTATAGCTCATTATACCAATACCGATTGGGGTGGATCAAAAAAATGATTATTTTTTCTTTTTGGATCTGACATACAAAAACCAGTTGCAAGTTACCTCTAGAAAGTGCTGACCGCGTAAGAGCTGTTAATATTTTAATGCAAAGGTTATCCTCATCACAGTTTTGTACTTTCGATTTGGTCTTATGTTGATAATTTTTATAAGAAATGGAACGTTCTACAAAAATGCTCTCTTATACTTTTCCCATAAATCAAACTATTTGAAAGATGTTCGATGTAAAAGAACTTGAAGAAAAACTTTTTGTTAGGAATTTTGTCATTGACAAATGTTTTCAATCATTCTCGTCCACAAAAAAGGTCTCTTGTCTTACTCGAACCATTTTGAACATATTTGCATTGCAATCCCAATGGGTACTTAGATTTATAGTTTTTAATAAATATTTTCTATTTATTCGTTAAATTGACGAGTATTCACGACATTCATAAAAATTGGAGTTTATTTTGATAAAACGACAAGTTTTTAAATTATTTTTTACCAGTTGTATACATATATTTAATTTTAAGAATTTAAATAATTTTTTTCACAATTTTCTTTTTACACAAATTTTGACTTAATTTTTTTTGTCCGAGGATTTAATTTTATAAAATTGGTGATTCTGTTATTCTTTCTTTCTCAAAATAAATAAGAAGTAAAAGTTAAGATTTTCACGAAATTATATATTTTGACATGACAATTGTTTCGACAACACCGTGTCTTTATCAACGACATTGATAAAACAAACATTTGATAAAGACACCGTGTTGTCAAAACAATTGTCATGTCATATATTATAATTTCGTGAAAATGTGAACTTTTAGTTCTTATTTATTTTGATAAATGGATTTTCATCAAGTAAAAGCCACCTCAGTTCAATTCTTTCTTTCTTATTAGGCTAGCGCCATCTGTGGTTTTATTTATATATCGTTTCTCCTCTTATATTTCAATATCGAGTACATTGTCGTCGGCCCCGTCGTTTTTCCCCGTTCACGCCGGTATGGAGGCCGGATGGGCCCGAATGGTCCGCGGTGGAAGCGGGGGTTGTCGGTTTTTTTTGGTATCGGTCAAATTTGTTTTTTTGCTAGTTGAGCAAATATTGGTTATATGTCTTCTTTGTACGTGTTGGTCAATGACCAAAAGCGAAGATCCTCGACGGAAGTCGGCAATGGGCGAATGATCCTAGCAGTCGAGCCCAACATTTTTTGTGAAACGCATACTTGAACTTGAATATCGAGTACAAGTGTTTGGACTTCCGAGTTGTGTCTTGTATATAACTGTAACCACATAGTTTATCGCTACGTTTTAATATAATCACGATAATTTATGCTAATTTTTTAATATGAATAAAGAAATACATTCCATCGACAAAAATTCTTCAAACATTCTTCACCAATGGTGATAGAGGTTATGTGTGTATTTTTTCACCAGCTTCATTTCCTGAAATATTGCCTGAAACAAGGTGCTAAAAATGTAGCAGATCAAATTATCGAACTATAAAGAAAATATTCCGGCTTCTGTTGCTGATAATGTAATGAAAGGAATTCTTCGAACAAATGGCAAAGAATTCCAAGAAACTAGCCGTACAAAATCATCATCAACAACTAGTTTTTGTGCGTCAGAACCAAAAAAAAATGATTTTTTTTACCCATCCCAATAATCGATAAATAAAAGTGTTGTGCGGTATTAATTTTTGTGGTGTGTTTTCTTAATTTTTAATTTAATTTTTGTCCAGTACAGATATCTTTAATTCAAAGAACATAGAATTTTAAAATCAAATTACCACAATACAAAATTATTTGATTAAAGTTTTCAATTAATAACTCATAAATCCATAATCTTCGCAAGGAACAATCGAAAGGGAATGCTTAATTCCAATACCTACTACCACGCAAAAATAATTAATTTATATTTGTGTTGTACTCGGCCCTTCCAGGCGCCATTGTAAATCATAGATAGTAGAATTTGTTAACACTTAACATGGGCGATGTTATTGATAGTCTGTGGTTGAAGCACAAAGCTGTTAGAAATATTCGATTATTCTCGGATGGTGACGCTAGTGACAGTAAAGAAATACGGAATAATGTATGTCGTGGAAAAATAATGAATAATATACAAAACTACCTACATATTTTTTTGGGTTAATTGGGCCCAATGCCGAGAGCGATAGTTTTAAACAATTTCGCGTTACAAAATAAAGAATCATAGGCAATCCCTATGAAATGAAATTATTGCATTTACTATTGTAGAGGAAAAGTATCCATAAATGAAGTTGCTTGGAGTTGTAAAGCTGGGTCGTCGGAAAGTTTATGTTGCTGTATGGTTGTTTTTTTCTAAATGTTAACGCCTTGCGTTTCTAGGTAGTTATTGTTAAACATTGATAAGCTTTTGTTTCTGCTATTCCTTTAATAATTACTTTCGGCAGTATTTCGTTAAAACATGAACAGATCCCATTAAAATTTCAAAAAAAAAAAAACAGTAAAGTGTGTGGAGTTGCGCAAAGTGCAGGTTAATGCGTAAAATGCATGCGCGGAAGATCATTCCATTCTTTACGTAAGTGTCACAGCCGTCTGATGTGCATTGGTTTTACAGCGTCACCAGCTGGTCATAGATAAAGAACTGATAGGAGAGCGCAGCCGCCTGTGCGCGTATTGCCGGTATTGGTGGTCACGTGACCCCAATAGATCCAGGATTGAAATACATTGCAATAAAATGGTTTCCTAAAGATTTCCTTCAATATTAATTATCTAAAAGTATTTGGAAACTTATTTTCGAGTCAGCTATTATTTATTGTATTAGTATCGATTGTTTTAATCATATTTTTACGATCTTTCAAAGGTTTTTTGTGTCTCTAGGCTTGCTTTTATCGCTGCCTCCATTTGATCTGCTTCGACATCAGCTAAATGAATAACATTGGGCTGTGTTTGGGTGAAGTACTTTAGGGCATTCTCGAAAATAGTTGGCACAGCACCTTCCGCTAATTTTGGCCTCTCACGAGCATATTCTTTGTAGTCTCCTTTAACTAGGCACGTGCAAAATGTGTTATACATACAGCTGTTTTTTTTAATTGCCTAATATCATTAGGTATCTTTTTTAGCCAAACTTCTTTTTGATTCGGGTCAATGGTAAACTGAAAGTGGAAACGGGTCCCGTTTCTTCGGACTTGTAATTTCGCCGACACCCAAAAACACAACAACATCGCGGCATGTTTGCACTGTTCTTTGTACTTTCTGGTACTTGGTTTTTATCACAAATGTCCAAGGGTTTTCTCAAACATTTTAGTTATTGATAACAGAAAAAATACAGTTAAAGACCGAGTTTGACCTATAACCGGTATAACCTACAAACACCGATATCCAATCCAATCGAGGGCAGTTTGCACTGTTGTTTGTCCGATTTATGTCGCTTGGCTTTTACTACGAATCCATACGGGTTTTTAAAACATTCCAATTATTACTGACACAAAAGAAAACAATAAAAAACCGAGTTTTAAACAATTTAATACGCCGGTAACCTACATAAACATTCGTGTTTTCTCGGACCGCAGACGCACTGACCATAGACAACTATATTATATTGGTTGGTTAGTTTGGACTGACTGAAATTGCTGGATCTATTAGAGTTATGTGACTTTCGCTCGGCAGGGCCGGTCTTTTTCGTCGGCCGCGTAGGAGAGTAAGGACATTCTCAGAAAAAATCATCTAAAGCTTAAACCTCCCAACTATTTATTGTTCGCTTGCGCTACAGCGTATCGAAATTGCGCTCTATAGCCGCGCTGCGGCCGTATTTATTACCAATCTTCGCCGTTTCGTATCGTCGATTTAACTAGACGATAGCGGCATTAGCGGGACGTACTTTTCCGACGGCATGAAGTTCCACTGAGCGCAGATTTTGTCGCTCTCTGCTTTCGTGTAGCCGTTCCTAAAACGCGCGACAATGTTGCCTAATTTTACATTTACGGTTTGTCCGGGCCGACATAACCGTCAAAACGTTCAAACGCGGAGCGCGATTTCTTGCGCAGAAAGAAAACCGAAGCAAAACAAACGCAACTCAATCAAATTTATTAAAAATGAAAGCAAAAAATAAATCGTGCGACGTCACAAAAATTTTAATTTTTTGAGAACGCGATTTACGATGTACTGTTTTTTGTATCGTATTCGCCAAAAACTGGTCCCCGTTCGGCTGGCCGCGTAACGGTCCGACTTGGCAAACGTCAAAGAGCAATTTCTCGACGGTATGTTAAATATCGACTCCAAGTACAAGTCCGGAAGATCTACTCTAAAATGACGTACAATCGTCGACAAACAAGCGTCGTGCGACGCGATATGATTTCCCGTTTGTTTATAGCCTACGTACGTACTTTTGCCACTGGGAGCATGGGCTGCGTTCCTTGAAGCAAATCACCTGCACGACATTGAAAAAAATCGCGCCGATCGTGTTGGCGGTCTCCGTGTTTACGTTCTGCAGGCATCGTCGGAATGCCGCGTCACAATCGCAGTGCGACCTGAAACATACGCACGCGCGCGCAGCGTTTTATGCAACCAACTTTGCGCCACGGTACTCCACCTCGTAAGCATGCTTACTCAATACTACCTCTACAATAACGCGGTGAAAAGACAAATAATTGGTGAGTCGCCACGAGAAGGAGAAAAAGTATAGTATGCAACACGTTCGATAAACTTTTTAACTCACTCGTTCCGCTCGTGTCAAATAAACTCGTGAGTCAAATGCCGTTTACCGCACTTGTTGCATAATATACTATTACCGAACGTGTTGCATACTATACTTTTTGTACGACCGTTAGTTTTTGGAAACATTTTCGCAAAACAACACGAATACATTCACTGACATGACCGTCAGAATTGACAAATATCTCCGAAAACATCCGATTGCTCCCAAATCCGTGCGGCAAAATCCCGGAAATGTCCGAAGTGGCTGGGATTCATGGGAAACGAAACTCACGTGGTAGTGACGCTTCCCGCACGCTAGATCGGTGGGTAATTAGGTATTTTATGGACGGGAGTAGAAAAATAAAATTACCCTTATATAACTCTTGCAAATTCATTTTTCTAACCCAATTTCGTTACGTCCAAATGCTAGGTGAATAAAAACTTCTTGCCTGAAATTAAGTTCTAATTTGATGCAACTCAGTTAAATCCATGAGAATGGCTCAAAGTTATGCGACTTTTGCATCGTGAAAATCAACCAAACGAGGCAATTTTTTCATTCCCACGGGGGGCTTTGTGGAAAAAATGGATTCAAGCAATAAAAAGAGAAGATTCGTTTGTTCCAACAAAAAATGTAAAAATTAGACTTACTGAAATAATTAGAATCTAAGTACCACAAGAAGGGCTAGCAAGTCAAAAATTTTCCCATTCAGTTTAAGCCCCACCCCATAAAACTGAATGTGTTACAAGCTGCAATGTTGAATTAACAGGAGAAGTTCCTAGCAGTCAAGTTAAAAACACCTGGCTTGTTCAAAAGGAGTTCGTATTTATTAATTTTTTTTATTTAGTACTAATAATATAACCTGTACTGGGGGTGCAACAGCCTCTGTTTTCCTTTGCATATTATATTAATATATATTAATAAAAAATATTATGATAAAGTCTCTATGAAAAATTAAAATTTAATTTTATATTACTTAATCCAAATAAAATAATTAATTATTTAATTTAATAAAAAAATAAAATATTTTTAAAAAAATATATGAATATATGAGTTTCTGGACCATATTTATCTATTATACCTATTTATATATTTTAAAATTTAAATCAATATAAAACACTTAAATGTATTTCATCCTCTTTCACCTATATTTGAAATTACGAACACCACGCAACCAGATATATCGCTCCCTTAACGTGATGACTCACACATTAGCGTTTTACGGCCTTGTGATGTGAGGAGTTGTTGGCTCACCTGGTGTATGGCGAATTGTTGCATATTCCCTCGCGGCACTCGCCCTTCGCTAGGAAATTCGGGCAGTTGTCGTGTTCGCGACAGCACACGTCCTCTTTGCGATGGTAGCCCAAATCCGAATAGTTCCGAGCTTTGTCCCCTAGATGGTAATATAAAAAATATAAGGTGTATCACGAAGTATTGGTGTGGCTTTTGGCCGAGCCTCCCCCGTAAAGCCGGCAACCAACAATTCATGCATGTGTTAGGGCCAAGACAGGACCACTCGTCGGCTGATATCAGTGTTGAATAAATTTTGAAAAAATGTGTACGAATTTTTAATAAGTAGATAAGAAGCTTTAAGAGAAACCTGCCTACTTACAAAAAAGCGAATATCCTCAATAAAGGATATTGTTAACAGTGAAGTACTGAATGAAAGAAAAAAAAACGGAGTGATTTTCAATCTCACCGTCTGCATGACAGCGAACAAGATGTGATATGATGATGATGACTATCGGATAGATCGGGAAATTGAAACTCAATTGGCGCGATAGACACGATACAATATACACATCCATCCGATTTTACCTGGACCGCACCACTTTGTCCCGGGGTAAATAAATCCTCCCTGATGGGCGGACAGCACCTGTTTGCTTCTGCACACCTCTTCCAGTTTCGATATCGAATCGTCCGACATTTGACGCACCCGCCGTTGGTCCGCCGCCAAAAGCATGTTTCTTATATTCCCCCTGAAAGTAATGGACGTCACTGCACCAAAATTTATTGATAGTACCATAAACGTAATTCGGCAAGAGGTAGCTAAAACATCAGCCGGTCTATCTGTGAAAACAGGGTCGCAACAGTGGCGATAGTGATGATTTTCTAAGTGACTGATACTTTATTATTATTATTATATTTAATATTTTGTATATTAATAATGATGCTATGTACAAATCTAATGAAATAGAACGTAATAAATTGATACTGTGCATTAATTTTTTTATGTACATGTTTCAAGAATTGCTCGGAGAAAAAGATTGAAAACCTACTTATATCCTGCTCGTTAGAGTAGGTAAATTCCTAGGACGGTCCTGGAATGGTTACGGGTCTGCTGGACAGGGTGTTTTATAAGGGGCTGCGGTTTTGGAATAAAAAACAGTAGGCAAAGTTAATCACGGGGTCGGTTATAAAAGCACAATATTTCTGGGCATGGACCGCAAATCGGTAGATAGCTAACTGGGATCTAGGCAACTGCCAGGTAGTTATCTGCCGGATTCGCCTGTTCATTATGGCGTCTTACCTGTCTGTGTGTACGTGACAATACGGAGCCCTCGTGGTCAGCTCTATCATTCTGGACATGCCGTAATCCGCTATTAGAACCGTGCTAGCCCGTACTGAATTGAGGAGTACCGTACTGCACAACGCAGCTAGTACTACCTTAACAAATAAACAGCTGGGTTCTAGTAACTGATGAATCGGGCTAATCTTCAGACTTGTAAAAGTCAAATAAGGTAATAATAAGATATATTTTGGACTCTATTTGGAAACTAACCAAAAGTTCAATAAAAGCTGGAACAAATCGTTAAATGACATGAACGCAGTGACACCCAAAATCACCGGCAAGGCCGACATCTATGACTTGCCAAAAGGCTGGTGTTTGTGTATCAAGGCGGTCGAGAATCGCTTATGTAATAAACGCGAATGTGTGTCATTAATAAAAGTGGTTGATTTTCTTTTATCTTTGATGCCGCGCACTCTGCAGCGACATGTTGGAATAGAAACTCTCGTTAATCGGACAAAAATAAACGTCTGTTTTTTACGAAATGTTTTTTGTATATACAAAATTAGAAGTCGCGTAGTTAATATTTATATACATACCTTCATTTTTTGGTCTGGGTTTACATTTGCTACAACAACGAAATGAGTATAAATTTCAATAGACAAGGCTCGAGGACTTTGTATTAATAACCCCACATATATACATATTTAAAGGCTAAAGCGAAAAATACTTTTAGTTAATTGCCTACAGTTTGAAAATGTCTACCGATAGATAAAAGCGTTGTCAATATAACGTTTTAATTATGTAATGTGTTTTTTTTTACAAAATATAATTTAAGCTTATAGATAATTTGCAACGCGTTCCCCTTTGTTAATAACCCTACTCTTATATCCTATTGAATATTTTGTATCTGGAACCTATAAATTTTGTTATTAAATTTATCAGCACTCGTAATTAATATTTAGTTAATACAACGAAAATGCCTGTTTAACAGAAAATCATTGGAGTCGTAATATATAACAGTCTGTCCACAAAATTTTAGAAACTTAAAGCTGAAACGTTGTAGCCAGAATATTTTCATTTTTCTACCTGAATTATATTTTGCACAACTTAAACATTACTATATTTTTTCTATAGTCGCGTCGGCCACAGTATTTTAAAAACTAAATACACGCCCGCACAAGAAATCGCAATTCAAAAATTGCTATACTAACGTGTTCCACCACCTTGCGTTATTTTAAATGGCAAAATCTTGTATCGATTCTCGTATTCTCCCGCTTCGGGGTCAAGTTCATTCTTTGCGTTCGTGAATCCATTCAATAAGTTCTAAACGAATGTCGCCTGTTTTGATGCAACCAAAGATACACCTACTTGAGAAATAAATAAAACTAACCTCACATATACTGGAAATAAATAGCACAGCGTACGGCTGTGATCTCATCGATTATCCGAACCGGCTTTTATTTTTTTAAAATGGTTAGAAGATTTCTCGAAGCTTTGAATTACCCAAACTTTGATAAAATTAATGTGGAAGGTAAAACTGCACCAAACATTGCGTTTTTAGACTTTTATGACTAATCATTTTAGATGAAACGACGTTTAAAAATATCGTCGTGTGGCTGGAGACGACGAAAATAAATGCCGCCTCTCGAAACACGTTATATTTGCTAAAAAACATCAATGATCGCGGCTGGGACAAGTCCTTTGACTTATATAAAAACGACGTGGGATGTCCTGTTTTGGAATCAAGGGTTGAATATCTACAGTGGTTATTGGGAAAAGCTGTGCAAATAGAAACCTCAAAAAACAGTAAAAATCGCAATGTAAATAAATAGGCAGTGTAATCAAATTTTTTAATTTTAGAGGCTCTGTATTTGAAGCATTCAGTTAACACAATCAAAAGCTCTAATGTTCCAAATATGGTCGCCGAAAATCCATTGGATAAGCTAGATTGTGAGTATGTTTTTATTTAATGGTTTCATAAATTGGTGGTATCCGTTTTTAGTTGGAGGCAAAGAGTTTACTTTAAGAATAAACCAGCTTGCAAAATCCTTGAAAATAGTACCATATCCTGATCCTTTAGTCACTTTAAAGGCTGTCAGAAAAGTAATTACAACTAGGCTGGCTCCAGATTGTGTGGAAAATCCACAGAATTATATTCTGACTGTGATTATATATAAGCTTAAATTTTCGTTTTATTAAGTTGGCGTTTCAGGGCACTCCTTTTCCTTATGAGGATGCAGATTTGGGATTTGATCTGAATGATCCAGTACTAAATAAAGCTGCGAAAATATTGAGAATGTTGTACATTCACGACCTGCGAGATTTGCAGACAAAGGCAAATGAAATGGTGGTGGCTATCCAGAATATAACTGCAAATCCAAAAACTGATACAAAATTAGGAAAAGTTGGCAGATAAATTTTATATTAGGTTTCCAGACACATTTGGCGTTTTCTATATTTAGTATCAATGTTTATCAGTTTGGTCCTGCTTTACTATGTAATGTTTTCAATAAAAAATGTCCTGTAATAAAAATTTATTTGTAAACATAGAGGTAATTTAACAACCACATAAATGTTCACAGACAAGTTTAGATTTAATAAGTAATGATCACGTCTAGAACATATCCAAAACGTACCCCACAAACACAAAGGTGCAAACATACAAACATGTTGCAACTAAAAAAATCATCAAGTAAGCGGAAATTTTAGGATCTACCGCTACTTTCGTTGCCAAGTTGTGACTCATAACTCCTAAAGGGTGACTTGTCAAAGAGCTCTCCCACAGCTAATCCCACACAACCTACAAAAATAGAATATAGTTTGCCTTTGGGGCGCTCAAAAATCTAATGTTTACCGCTCGCAAGCAATGCAGTTATGAGTCTGGATTTTCCCGTGTACGAACGCGCAGTATTAAACAAATGCCCCCCGAGTCCGATCAGGCAGCAAACGCATATTATTTTACACGAAATGCATTTTTCTTTCGCGTGTTCCATAGCATTACAATTAAGACCCCATTCAAAATTTGCATCCCCTTTTGACGGAAGCATAGAATACGGAAAAATTGAAGTTACTACGATATAACCATTACTTAGAATTGGTAATTTGCCCTAACAGAATTTTAAATTGGTTAGAGAATTTTGCGTATTCTGTAGCATTGAACGAAAATGACAAAGTAAGGTTACCCCGTTTGTTGTTGATGTGTCATGTGGATCGAAAACCGTAAATATTTTACTAGTAAATTTTATAACTTTCCGATAGTGATGGCAACAAGTGAGGCTTAACAAGGCAAATACATTTTAAGTTAACGTCCTCCGGGTTTAAGTCATATATTTTGTTAAAAATGGGCGATAGTTACTCGCCGTCCAACGAAATACCGTTAAAATCTCGATCGAGTGCGTACTTTCGAACCATTTTCAATAAAGTAAGCTTTTCATTTTGAGCTTAGCAGGAGAAGAGCTTATCGGGAAACTTTTTAGTACGATCGTGATAGAGACGGTTTCATCACGATCGATGAGTTAAACGACATGATAGAGAGTCGGGAGTATGAACAGGACATACCGGCGCATTGCGTAAGGAAAATACACGAACTTCACGACATCGACGGCGACAGAAAACTCGATTTTGACGAGTTTATGAACATGATAAACAATCCAGAACTGAGTCACATTTTCGGGCACTACATCACACGGTAATACGCTTTTCGGGCTAAATTTTTTACATAAAAATTAAAATAGGTTGCCTTAGTTACATAAATTGGGTAGTGCCGCGCAGGGCCCATCCTCCGTCCCGCAGCGCTACCGACGGAGAATACGAGGAACAGTACTCTTGTTACCCACCAGCGGTGGGTATGATTATAATCTCACTCGTCGAGATTATATTTTTCTGCGTGGACGAGGCTACCGAGAAAGATTCCACCAAATATGCGACTGGTCCCACAGCTACACTGTTTATTTATGAGCCCTATCAGAGGCGGGAAGTTTGGAGATTCATTACTTATATGTTTGTTCATATAGGGTAGGTTTACTGGGATTGGAATACCGTATTCATTGTTCACAAAAATTAAAAACAAAAAATGCGCTACCAAAAGATCACCTATAAACAAGGTAAAAAACATTTTACCTATAATTTTTTTTCACCTACCAGAACTTGAAGACTTTTTTGTTTGGCAGCATTCCTGTTTTTCAAATAACATTCCTCCATGATGATGCAATTTTTTTTGTTTAATTTTTGTGTCGAAAAATGGTATTTTGCGTTTTCGTTAACCACGGCGGTTAATCGGTGCAGGGTTTTTCACCTGGTGATAAATTTGATGGTGCAAATATTACTCGGCATTCCGCTGGAGATGGTGCACCGCTGGTGGCGCGTGCTCGTGGTATACTTCGCGGGTGTGCTGGCTGGTTCGCTGGCGACGTCCATCGCCGATCCTGCTGTAAAGTTGGCGGGCGCCAGCGGCGGCGTTTATTCGTTGGTAACCGCCCATGTTGCCTCTATCATAATGGTAAAATGTTCTCGTATCGTGAAAGTGACGTGAGGAATTTAGTATCGACTGCTTCGCTTTTCAGAATTGGCGTGAAATGTCGTTCCCGCTCGGCCAGCTGTTGGTATTCGTGGTGGTCGCCGCTTCTGACGTTGGCACCGCCATTTACAATAGATATGTTCTCGACCTTGAGCAGCATATAGGTTATGTCGCCCATTTCGCAGGTTAGTGGTTGACTTAAACATCTCGTCCATATAAATTGATAATCTTTCGCACGTGCGTATAAATTTCATATTTTGCACATTTCGCCATTGTTTTTTAAAAGTGGAAATTTATTGAGTATAAGAAATTATTTTCTATTACGGACCACAATTTTATCCGAGTTTAAATTCCGCAACTTTAGGTAATAATTGCATTGTATATTAATGACCACTCTTGGGTAATCCGATTCAAAAACAGTTGGTCACTTTCTTATATCTATGAACAGACCATACCTTTTATATTTCATTCAATTTACTAGCCATTCGCGTGTGTCTATAGGCGCCGTGGCCGGTCTGCTGGTGGGCATCAATGTCCTGCGCAACCTGTCGGTTACGAAAACCGAACGAGTCATATGGTGGGCCTCGATGGTATTGTACACGTGCCTAATGACCACGTGCATCATTTGGAATCTGGCTTGGCCCGGTTATTTTCCGTCCGGGCCCCAGCACAAGCAGCGTTCCCGCTTCGCAATGAATTCGTCCGCGAACAGTGGCAGTTAGGGACGTCTTGTTTAGGTTATGTTTACGTGTGACGGATGAATCTCGGTAGGCTAGTGCGTTTTTTTTTTTACATTGGTTTACTGTTATTTTTTGTTTCTTTTTTTGGTGCAGTATTACGGCGAGTACTTGAGGTTGGTGATTTTTATTTATGTATTCTAGGTTTAATATTTTCGCGCGAATAAAACGAATATCTATTTTTCAAAATGTACATTTGTTTTTATATAAAAATATACAACTCTACAAAACATCTTTACAAAGTCAATAAATACAATAAAGATTTCTATAAAATGAACAAAACTGTTTCAGTACTGAATATCCTTTCATTCATTGAATTGTGATAATCAATAAATTAGCCAAAAACTTAAAAAAAGACTACAATTCGTGATGCACTTTCGGTCCCTACTGTATAATATCATCACATTTAAGCGTATAAATAAAAATACCGCGTCGATGGGACTATTGACTAGTTTAAGTCAGTAAACTCCATCTATCGAACTGGATTGGTCGTGGTGAAACTGCCAATATAGAATTTTATTTAAAGCAGGAAGGGTATTAATGGCAGATAACTGCAATAAGAGAGTGGTTATAATAAAAAAAAATATATGGTTAGTTGTGTTTTTTTTTTTGTAAGAATCATAGAGTTATTTAAATGAAATATATAAATATAAAATTGGTCTATTGGTTTCTTCAGAGCAGCTGAAACTGACTGTTGAAAAAGCCAACAGGAGGATTAGTGAAATGTCGGTAAGTCTGATTTACGACGCATTAGGAATCCAGAAGATTTGTATATATCACATTATAACAGTAGAAAATTTCTTTGAATATGTTGCCCTCCTTTTTTTTAAATTAAATGTGCATAACTAGGTTGATAATTTTAAAATATACTTTTTAAAATATTTTAAATTTTTAAGAATGTGCAAGCGTTCTTTTTCCGGTTTTCAAAAAATTTAAACCATTAATCAAATATTTAAAGAAAATAATAATAAATAATTCCAATAAGAACATATCGGTAAATACTGGTATAAATCAGCCAGAGAAAGACAATAAACCTCGTTATTAGCCGTCCTTCTCTATTGAAAATTATGCCTCGCGCCGCGGCCATTCCAGTTTAGATCGAGTTCACTGATTTAAGTACAAACCTAACCTAAAATTGTTTGATGTGGGCGAGAATAAATATCGCAAAAAAAATGGCTGTCCACAAATCGAGAGTGCCACATTTAATACTAGCCAATGTGGAGAAATAAATCGGGCCTACCACTGTAAAAAAGAAATTAGTCTTGTGCTCGGGAGGCGAGGTCGTTGCTCGCGCGGAGAACTATGCGTTTAACCGTCGCGATCTCTGGGCAGCAGCAACTCCAGAAATATGAAAGTGGTCATCAGACCGAAGTAGGCGAATATCGATATCCACCAGATGATGTTCTCCGCCCGCGTTTCTTTGAGGTTCCTCAAAATGTTCACACCGACCAGCAGGCCACAGACGGCACCGCCCAAATGCGACACGTAACTGACCTGCCCCATGTTGCCGAACTTCACGTATCGGTAGACAGGGTCGCAGAGTGTGAAAGTGCCGAACAGCAGGAGCTGCGCGAGCGGGTGGCTTATTTCGCGCCAATTCTGAAAACGGAGTTCACGTTACGCCATCTATGCAAGACTAAGCAAACTTTGTCCTTGGTGTGGGCACTCTTATGGACCTACTATATTAACGTCCGCCAAACCGACAGATGTCGCCACGATTAAAATGATAAAGTAGTTACTTTTATTTAAGGATTTGGTCAAAGAGTATAAGATAAAAGGGAAAGTCGCGTATACTGTTACGAAATCCATCCAATTTTTGTGTCCAAGTACTAAACATAACAGCACTTTAATTATATTTTAATTTCCAGGATTTTACCGCACGGATTTGGGAGCAATCGGATGTTTTCGTTGATATTTCCCACACTTTGAATTTGACGTTTGTCAATTCTGACGGTCATGTCAGTGAATGTATTCGTATTGTTTGGCGAAAATGTACCCAAAAACTAACGGTCGTAGAAAAAGTATAATATGCAACGCATTGGGTAAACTTTTTAACTCACTCGTTTATTAAAAACTGGCTTCGCCGCGCGCCGCTCGTGTCAAATAAACTCGTAAGTCAAATGCCGTTTACCGCACTTGTTGCATAATATACTGTTACATTTAAATATTAAGACAAACGTCTTCCTATTAATATAGTGCGTGGTGCGTTTTAAATATAAACCAATTTTTGCAATTATTTTGCTGCACAATCGTAGGTACTGTTGCTAGTAATTAAGTAAGTGGACAATTAAAACTAAATATGCTTGACTGCTAGTTGAGTATTATTAAAAATATATAAACAATCATTTTCTTATATATTTTTGAGGTTGCATTTAGTTAGGTAAGGTGAGGATTCCGGTGCTTAGGCATGTCTTTAGTAGTCCGGCCGCTCTAGGTTTCATTCACTAAATCGTATTATGTCACCTTTTGATACTGTCTACATATACACTGAGGTGCGTTATTTAACGCTTACCATGATAACGGTGGCCACGTGCGCGGTAAAAAACGAATGGACACCAGCGCTGCCTCCGACCAGGTTCTCGTTCGGATAGATCACTGACTGGAAGAGGGAGCCACCCAACGCGCCCGCGCAGTATATCACCAGCACCCGCCACCCGTGCACCATTTCCAACGGCAACCCGACAGCTATTTGGGTGACGACGTTGAAATACAGGTGGTACTCGCTGAAACACAAATGGCCGTCTAAATATTCTGAAATCAAGATAAGCGACACGCCACCTGGTGGTCAAACGTTAGTACATTGAGGTTGCTGATGTATTATTATTTTAGTAGACATTTTGTGACTGTTGTGTGAAAAAAATATTTTTCAAAAGTTTACGTTTTTGTTTTTTCAAGTAGTAGAGAGTAATTCGTAATACTTTTGGTGTATTTCTGTGTGCCGAAACAGTCCACAAAGTTTATATGGAAACCAAATCTACCAACCTGCATTAAAAAGTTTTTATTCTATAATTTACCTGGAAAGTTAATTGTTTCCAATAAATCAGATATTCAAATGGGCTTAAATTAATTTCATTTCGAAGTAAATTTTGTATATAAAACAAACATTGCAATTGAAAAGTAGTCCGGTTATGTTACACGGTAGTTCTAGCGTTCACCATTGTCGCGCTGCGATCTTAATTTGACGTCGCAGTCACAGAATAGCAATCGCCAGATGGCGCTTTATCGACGGTGATGAAATCGGTCGAACCGATTAATTATTCAACAGCAAAATATTTGGACTGTGTGATAACCTGGCACTTACTCCGTGTGGACGAACATGTACGTGACATATCTCCATATTTCCGCGCGCTTATCGTAACGGAACGTCAACGCGTCTTTGACGTCGGCGTAGAAAAACACAATCTGCAGAAGCGAGAGCGCTAGCATGCCTACGGCCGCAGGCCTGCACTTGATCTCTTCCTCGTACAGGCCGGTTATCGTGTGCATACGTCTGAGCCGCACCGTCTTCCTTGAAACCGGCACGACCAGAAACTTGATATACCTACGATACCGACATAGTATATAGTACACAATATAGTATAGTATAGTATCGTATAGTAAAGTATAGTATAGTACATAGTATTTATTTGTTTACTTATCGGTAAGGCTTTTCCTGTTACGTGAATGAGGTTGCGTACCTGTACTCCAGGCGAGGCTTTCTAACAGAATCGCAGAAAAATATTTTTCTGAGGAACGGCCGAATAACCGCAGCTTGTTGTATTTTGGAAAAAGTTTCCATTTTGCAGGTTGTTATTAATGTCTAATCATTTAATATCTCATTAAAAATTTGGTTTAATCGCCTGCTTATTGGGGAATTTACATTGCAAAATGTTAGAAAAAACATGTTCTTTGACAGAAATAATTTATTTCTAATAATCAAGAAGGCAACGAAAATAAATTTTGTTTTTTATCTGACCAAACCCGTAAGACATATGTTCGCCAAAATTATCGATGGCACGTGGTCGCTTGTGACGTAAGCGAAGTCCTCTAACGGTTTTTGTGTATTCCGTCAATGCATTTGCTATATTAGCTACTCAAAACGCGCCAATACAGACAGGACTTCACCTACGTCACAGCCAGCGAGACTTTACGCGATCCTATTAGGTTTGCGATTCTTGGACCAAACCATCTAGCTATTAGATAAAATATTGGCTCTACCACAGTAAAAATTGATGCGCCGCATGGATATTATCGTAGATAAGGTAATGATTTTCCGCGCATGCCTCTACATTTCGCTCATATCCAAATTTAATGACGATCTGTCAGTGGTCATGTTGGTTGTCGAATTCCTTAAGGTCATTGATTAAAAACGGAAGTATAAATCTCGCGGATGTGCATGTTCAATAGTATTTATCTTTTTTTTTTACATAGTTGCTTTGTGTGTACTTGTAATATCAACGTAGGCATGTCGTTTTCTCATGTTGGTCAAAAATAACAATATTTCTGAACATTGATGTCCACACAATCGGTGTCCCAGAACATTTAATGAGGTCTATGCATATTTTGAGAATATACTGCGGTAAAAATGTGGTCGAAATGTCTTTGTCTACCGTTGTAAATAATTTTACATTTCTTAAATATCTACAAGATATTGACGAGTTAGGAACCAAGAAAAATACTAATTATTGAATACTGGATAACTTTGCGCGCCAAGAAGTATTGTAAAAGAAGTAATTAAAATAAAAAACAAAATTTTATTTCGATTTTAAATATAATTTGGCATCCGAAATAATAAATTGACGTTTTATCTATTCAATTGAATTGGACATTAATAACAAACAGTGAAGTGGAAATACTTTACAAAATTTGACTTACTTTTTAGGTTTAAGTTCGTTTGTTAATATTTTAGGTTAGTGTAAAGATATTGAGATGTATAAAAACATAAAATCTTTTTGGCGATTTTGCCAGAAAACGCTACCTGGTGGCAAGGTAACTAAGCTTTTTATAGTAGTCCGGGGTATATAAAATTTACGAACAGAAAATTCGTCTTAACTGGCGATCTTTTTTTTAATTTATTGGTGTAACTATGCATGAAAATTTTTTTGTCGTACCGACCTGCTCGCCAAGTTGGAAAACTCGCGCATGAAGCCCGGGTTGGTGAGCATGTCGAGGAACTCCTCAAAGTCGATCTTGTCGTCGTGGTTGTGGTCGAATCTCTGGTACACATTGACTATCATTGGGGTGAGCGGCTCTGCATTTTTCGCCGCCGCCTGCTCGTTACTTTTGACGAACTCTTTGAACTCCTCTAGGCTGACAAAGCCGTCTTGATCTTTGTCGCACTGTAAACGAGAGCCCAACTCACACACAAGGGTTATGTACAGCTAGGGTAGTATATTATATACCATTGTACTATATTTGAGCTCTGCGTACTATATATGCTGTTTAAAAAATATGTAGCAAAAATATCATAGTTTTCCTGCTAAATGTCGATCACAAATAAAACTAAAATCATTTTGGAAGGCCCTCCAGCATCCGAACGCTGCATTGCTGGTTGCCTGATTTGGTATTTCACGGCTTCGGCGTTTTAGTTTGACATTATTCAGTAGACGATGTTTTGATTTTTGATAAACAAAGACGTTAAAATTTCGTATTTTTGAGTTGCATTGTGTATTGTGTGTTGAGAATGGAGGAAGAAGCCACTAATGAAATATGATTGGAACAATTGACTAAAAAAGTATGCAAATAATGAATATAACCGTGTTTCGCGTTTGACGATCACGAACGTGTGGCAGACATCTCGACGCGATCGAAGTATTTTTAGAACAGAAACCGCGGAGCGCGGTTTCCGGCCGCGGACGGCGACCGTAGGGTCTAATTAACATGGCGATTTCGGAAAGGCGTCAGTCGCGAGGGGTGAAAGCGGAGCAATCGAATCTATAAATCGCATACTCGGAGATAATCGGATGAGTCACCGGCCTACTGGATATGTTCAATAAGTCGATGCCTCGCATTTTTTCGCAATTCATCATCTAATTGGGTGCCGTCTCTCGGCCGCAGGTGTTCTTTCCGGCTTCCCTGTCGCGTTTTCGCGGCCAAAATGGAAGGGAAAAATGTAGTTTTCGATGGCGTCTATAGTTGCCCAAGACTTGACATTATAAAGCGGCCTCAGCGGTGTACGAGTTGCGCAAGTCCGGCTTAAGACAATATAAGTATATATAATCGGATTAAGTTTTGCAAAATTCGATTGTCGTCTAATTTCATATTCATATATGTACACGAAATAGACCGACCAGCTAGGTTGCGTGGAATTGTGACACGCCTGATCCGGGATAAAACTTTCTACGTGTATATATGTGTAACTGTTCCGGTGATATTTTTGTTAACGTTAGATCGCTTCCTACCGAACGAAGCAATCTGTAAAGCTCATTTGTCATTATTCCAAGTGTCGCCATGATATATGAATCGAACCAGACTTCACAGAAACTACCAAAATATTGTGTAAAAAAAGGATTTTGAACGACTATGCTTATAATAGAGGAACTTATGAAGCAATTATGAAAAAAATGAACCAATGACCTTGCGGCATCCAACAACCAACATGGCCGCTAACAGATCGTCACACAGAAAATTATTATGTATACATCTTTTTTCTGTCGCCACTAACCACTAACCAAAACTTATTACCCACCCACCTCTCTTAAATATTTATCATCCGGGTAAATTACGAAAAC
Source organism: Cylas formicarius (assembly GCF_029955315.1). NCBI lineage: Eukaryota > Metazoa > Arthropoda > Insecta > Coleoptera > Brentidae > Cylas > Cylas formicarius. The sequence goes on along the minus strand of NW_026844361.1, from coordinate 23,000,008 downwards.
TTCGTTAAGTCAATTTTCGGTAATTACCATCGCCGGTTAGCAGTTAGTTGAACGGCTCGAAACGTCGGATTAATTTTGAGCTGTAAACAGATTTATCACGCGAAAAATTAGTAGAATAACTAAGGGTGGTGGCAGGGCGGCACTCATGGCGTAACAAAATAGTCTGTGCTTTGTTTCTTAATGCGATAGAGTTATAAATCATTATTGATTGTCAGCAGTTCCTTTCCTGTAGTTGGCAAAGTTTGTAATTGAAAACTGAATTCAGAAAATCTCTTTTAAACTTGAGTGAATATGAGTAAATATCGTCGCTAGGAAATGCTAGGGTAAACATTTAAAAAGCTCGCACCATCCGGACAAGGTAAAAGATTAATAATTAATCAAATTGGTAGCGAAAATGTTGGGGGGTTACTAGCAATTCAATCAAAACTGATTGGAGACTATCATGAGGACACGAATGCTGATGTTTTTGTATACTATTTTCATCAATGCTGCGGGGTCTGTTATAGTCATTGATAACAATATCAGCTACCATTCGTGGAGTTACTTTAAATAAGAAAGAAAGAATAAAGACGGTGGATCGTGAAGAAGGAAATCAGTGTGTCGAACATCTCACATTGTCACCATAATACGAATGTAAAAGCATAAAACAATCTTAGTATAATTAGTAAATTAATAATAATAATTAATACTGATAGTCTAATAAATATATAAACAATAACAAACAACGAGTACGTATTAAAAGGTATCACAAGAAAGAAAATCCTCAATATTGTAATAGGCAAGGCGAAGCAATTTGTCTTTAAGAGCGCATTTGAAGTTTGTTTGACTAGTCATCTCCTTCAGTTCGATAGGCAATTTATTATAAATTTTTACAGTCAAAACAAAGGGACTATTTGCTGTAAGAGACAGTCGATGTGTAGGTATTTTTATGTTATATATATTATATATTTGTATATTTGAATCAAGCAATATGACTTTTATTTTATGTAGAAAATTTTTAAGCACGTAGTTAAGAGGCAAAAGAAAGACGATGGTGGTAGAAAGAGAGCTATTAGGACTCTCTTGACTCATCCGGAGCTTGGTCGGGTCGTTCCCGCTGCGTGAAGCCCCCCGCGCTGTGAGTCACCCGAAAATGTGCCGTAACGGAACCCAAAAATAGCCGGCGACTACAATTTTGAGAGGAATTGATCGCGCCGTCATAACATTTACCGTCCAATTAATTTTTTGGCCGATTTTCAAACGAGAACATTATTTTGATACCAGAAAAAATAAACGATTGTTTTTCCGGGAAACGAAATATCTAATCGTCCAAGTTTTTGGTTAGCCCGAAATTGGAAGCCGAATTTTCGGACAGTTGCGAGTACCTTGTCGAAGATGCTCTTGCAGTACACCCTGACGCTGTCGTTTTTGATCAACAGCTTATGGGCCACCATCCTCGCGACTCTCTTAACGGAACGTACAGATACGCGGGAAGCAGTTATACGTTCGAGCAGATCGCCCGGCAGTACCGCGACTGAGAGTCGAACGCGACGAAGGAATTGCAATTAGCCGAATTAAAATATAATTTCCCAGGTGCGCAGGGTCTGATTCGACCGTATTTTTAGGCGCGGGACGATATAACGACTGGAGATTTAAAAAAAATAAGCTTCGACACAATCGCACCCACGCACACGTCCACCCAAGTTAATTTATCGGTTCGCAGGTAATTTTGAGTAGTCGCGATAAAGTTTGTATGGTCTGTTCATAGATATAAGAAAGTGACCAATTGCTTTTGAATGGGATTATCCAGGGGTGGTCATTAACATACAACGCAACAAGATTATTACCTAAAGTTTCGGAATTTAAATTCAGGTAAAATTGTGGTCCGTAATAGAAAATAATGTGTTTAATAATCTTTGGTTTAAGTTTATTAGTGTGTTGAATCGTGTGCGAATTATGCAAAATATGTGCGAGTCTAGTGAATCTCAGGAGATGCTCCCGCCCAAATGTAGAAAACACTATAAAAACAGAAGCGATGCTGACATTTTCTCGAGTGTAGCTATAATACGGCGTAAAATTTACCAGTTATACGAGGAACAAAGCGCGCCTACATTAGATACCTTCATTAGGAGCCTTGAAAAAGATGAAACCGGTGTTAAATGTGGCAGAACTACCTTATGGAAGTGTAGTCAACACAGGGATTTCAGTGGAATCTTTTAGAATTCGGAAATGGCGACTGGAGTATCTAGAAAAAATTAGGATTTACAGAGAACAACAAACGAAAATTATTTACTTGGATGAAACCTTGTTCGACACTTATGGTACCCCGGAAAAGGGCTGGGTTGACTCAACTGATAAGTGTAAAACAAACGCGCCATCAAAAAGAGGTAAATGAATAAATATTTTGCATGATGGGTCTAAAGATGGTTGGATTTCAAATGGACTTTCTCTGTCTGCAAAAAATATTAAAGATTCTTCTCTGGATTACCATGCATAAACCACCGCTGATTTACTTCAAAGTTGGTTTAAAAACAAACTAGTTCCAAACATTCCTCCCAATTGCGTCATTGTAATGGACAATGCAAGTTATCACAGCAGACAGTTGACTAAAACCCCTTCCTCATGTGACGCAAAAGCCACAACACAAAACTGTATTTATATTAACGACATTTATTTTCACGAAGATAATAATAATTAGAACAGGCGATGATAGCGATAGTGATACTGATATATTATGTGAATAATTTTAAGTAATTTAAGTAGGTAATAAAAATAATTTGTAATTTTATTTTAGATTTAAACATAAATACATACATAAATAAATAAATGTTGTTTAGTATCTTTCCTAACAAAACCCCAAATAATTAAATTCTAAGCAAAGTACGGACCTGTTCGGCCATATTTCATTCTTCCAGCTTGCCCGGGTCTTTCCTTAATTCGTATCAGTTAGTCACCTTCTTATATCTATGAACAGACCGTACCTGTTTGGCCTCGCTAAAGCTTCAAATATATTAGCAAAAAGCTCCTAGTCGCGTCTTTGATTTTCTAGTAGTCACCTAGCCAAAAACAAATAAAAATACTGATCAGATCAGATCAGATCAGATAAATAGCGCATTCACTTTTTTTTATTACTAAAAACAAATAGGGTTGTTGACAGTTAGCAACTCAACCCTTACTTTTTAATAATGGATATGACCCCCTCTCGCCCTAATTACATCTCTTCGCGGCTGTTTCTTATGGAATGTTAAGCCACTCTTGCTCTATTGTAACAGTAAGCTCTGGGATCGAGATTGCGGTACGAAATCTAACTCGAATTTTCCATTTTTGCTCATTCCATAAATGTTCGATCGGATTGAGGTCAGTCCTGCATACTGGCCACTGCATAACTCGAAAACCGACTTCTTTGCGGGTGCGGCCTAGCATTGTGATGCATAAAAATGAATTCTTCTCCAATGTAGTCGACATATGGTACCTAGCACCTGTTAAACCTCCTGCCCCTTGATCATGGATGAAAACAGGGTCGGTTCGTGCGTCCATTGATATTGCATCCCATATCATGCAGGAACCACCTCCATAAGGGCACCCCTCTTCGTTGCCTTGCATTCTGCAAATCGCTTTCCCCGTCTTCGGTACACTGAGAACAGAACAGACGCCCATTGGTCCAATGTCCAATTCAGATGATCCCGATGAGTTTTGGACCAATTGCAGTTGTTTTTGTGGTCAGTTTATTTTCCTTTATTCTACTTCTCACTGTCCACTCACTAATAGCAACTCTTCGAACTTTATGGGGCTGTTGTCGCACTTGAACCGCATTAAGGTGAAGATTTTTTATTATTGGTGACACAATAAAGCGGTAATCACGAGCCGTTGGACAAGGATCGCGTGCGCGCGTGCCAAATGCGTTTAAAATGCCAAGCGAGTTTGTTGAAACAAACGAACAAATAATTTAAAAATAGTTACACATATATGAAGATGATTTAATTAATAGAAACTCTAATAAAATTTTAGAAATACGCTATGATTTAACAAACAATCACGGATTTCACAGATAACAAAGATTTCAGTTGATAGGCGCCGATTCAGTAGACGGAAGCACAATAATAAGTAACAATTTGACAATTGATTTACCACAAACAATGCCAAAAATTTGACGCGAAATTCCATTATTCTTAAAGTTGAAGTTGAAGTTTATTTTTTATACCCTGTATATTACTCTACTCTGCATTCATTATGGTCTATTTTTAACTAAATACTACCAATTAAGCACTCATCATTAAAAATATTTCAGAAAACAATGTTGTTACAATTTCAATTGCGATAAACACATTTCTTTCAACCTAACCTAACCTTTTAACATAACCTCGACAAAACAGAGCAACAAAGGGGTTGCAAAAACTAAAAATGTTGGATTTAAAGTAACGTCGCAAGGAGATGCAAAAACTCCCTACTCTCAGTTGCCTTTGGACAGATGTTTCTGTCGGTGGAACAGACGGCTCGGATCGGATGCTATACCAGGTGTACTCAAATATTCTTTATAAAGTGCTTGCAATGCTTCCGAATAATATTATATATTGGCGTTATTAGAAAATAATAATACGAACTCTAAAATGTAAATAAAAGTCAGTTTTCGTTAGTTTTTATATCGGAGCATATTCCGCGAGATAAAATGATCGGGTCCGGTTCTGTGCTAATTATTGTTATTATTCAATCCGCGCGGCGGGACCGGCAATCCTGCTAACCATTGTTTTGATTGATGGCGTTTTAAATGGGGATAGAAACGGTTTATAATTTCTCGTTGTCTTCGTTTTTTTCGTTAGTCATCTTCCTTTCGGCAAAGTTTTGGGAAAGCGTTACGTTTTTTTTTAACTACCCGGAACACGCTGTTAATGAGCCATTGTGTCGCATTTATTTTCGGCAGTGAACGACGGAAGCGATCTAGTAGGCAGCTTATGTAATGCGATATAGCTATTAGATAATATGGGGGACCGTAAGTAGCGTAAAACTGATACACTTCGGGCGACTGTGACGGTTTGGTACAGACGGAAAGTCTGCACTTTGACGTGCAGGAAATTAGCAATACTACTTGCAAGTTTTTAGTAGTTTGTCGAATTTTGACGTAAATTTGTACAAGAAGAAAACATGTTTCGCCCCCTGTTTTAAAACAAATTCCCCGGTAATGCTTGATGCATTACCATCTTTAAAACTTGCATTTTCTAAATATTTCGTTCATGGACCAGGCGTCGCTTTTAAGTGTAAAAGAAAAAAAAATGTAGCGTCCTGTTTTTACATCTTCCATATGATGATGCTGATTTAAGGATGTCAGGATGGCGCTGGGGGCGAGAGAATTATGTCGAAAATGACTGTAATGTGAATAAAAATGATTAAATATACTAATAATTAATTCATGGTAAACTGATTACATCCATATGTATGTATATGTATTATAAAAATGACGTTTCTCTGTCATTACCTGGCAACTTAATTTTGGTTTTGATTTAGGTTAGATAGACGCGATCATATAGCTGGACCTTCTACTAACCTCCATTTTCTTTCTAACTCATTTTCCGAGAACATTTAACGAGATCTAGGCATATTTTGAGAAAATACTGCCCTAAGAATCAATGGAATATGAAAGTTCAAAAACGACAATAATAGATGGAAAAGGTGTTTACGAAGTAAACCACCGAGAAATATTATTTTTTCTACTCCCTTCGGTAAAATTCTTAATTACACTGGTCTGCAAAAAAAAATTTTTTTCTCTACTTTTTGTTTTCATGCATGAATTCATCTTATTTTATGCTCTAAACGAGGAATCTGATATACAAATAAGTACCACACGTAGGTTTTTAATTTAATATTTATTTCATCAAAAAACGATAAATAAAAGTAAATGAGGTTCTGTAGATGGACATGAAGATCCAGATAAAGTGTATGGAGATGAAGATGTACTACCAGAAAGAAAACTCGATTCAGATGGTAGACCTGAAATATTTTTATTTTCAGCCTCCTCATTAACTGGTGGAACTGGAGGTGGAGTGCCTTTATCACGAGGAATTGGTCTCTTTGCAGATAGGACGTTCGGATAAACAATCTTATCTCTATTTTTTTTTCGAGAATCCTCGTGTAGATGTCATGCAGAAATAACAATCATTCTTATGATTTTGAGGCTCACTCCAAATCAGTGGCATTGAAAACGGCATGGATTTGTGACTTTCTTCAAGCCAACCTCTCAACGTTCTTGAGCAGCTTTTATCTCGCTCATCGATAAAAAATCCAAAATATAGCTTATAAGCTGTTTTAACCAGATCGGTCATGACATGTCGCTGTGTTTTTAGTATGTATTCCCCACAAATGTAGCAAAAACAATCTGAGGAATTTTTACAAGTCCGTGGCATTTTGTAACCTAAAATCACATAAAATTAATTTTAAAACAACTTTCAAACTTCTATTTTATATTTATTCACATCAAATACTTAAATCCAATGTAGAGAACATGAACTTTATGCAAAACCTACCAAAATATTTGATATAAAAGGTAAACAATTGAACGACAAGTTTTTACTGAACTGTTGTAGTGTCACAATGAATACTGCCCATGCGCGTATTTACTACCATAAAAATCACCTTCGGCACTTCCCTCCTTTCTCTTACAACTCTCTGAAGCTCACTTTGTATGTATATTTACTTTTTGTAACGTTGACGAATGAAAAAATTGAAAAAAAAAAACAAAATTTTGAAATATAAAAAAAAATCATTCAAAAACCATATTAATTGGTTTGAAGACTACTACAACCTGATAGGCAAGTTCGTTTTCGCAATGACCGTTGTGATAAAAATGGCTAAAGTACATCAAACCGCCTATGACATGGCCATTGCCACAGCCAACTGCTACTAGATATATAGACGCTGATTATACAGGAACTTTTGAAGTGAACTTTCGCATTCGCGGCGATCTCAACTCTCGTTTTGTGACAATTAATTAATAATTAAAAAAGGGAACCCAATTGCAAAATCATTATTGGAAACAACTCGACTCACAAAACGTCTCGCAAAGAAACAAATGGGACATTCCTGCGGAACAAGTTCTGCTTGTTGACTTTAAAGCTTGTACAGTATTTCGCATTTTTGATCTCCCTTATCGATTATTAAGGGAAGGTTGCATGAACAGAAATGTCTTGTATTTTTAGATACAGGGTGATTTCGTATTTTCAGACAGCTCGGTCGTAACGCGTAAACTTGTCGAAAAGGTGAAAACTGGTCTGCGTAGGGTTTTTCTTGCGTAGGACCCAGTAGCGTGATCAGTTTCTTCTGAAACTCGCACCTTTTTATTTTATGTTAAACCAAATGGAACGCACCGCATAATTTTATTAGGCTCGTTATTAACTTTTGATTGTTTCTTTTGTTTTTTGTTATATGTATATGTTATATGAGCCGTCAAAAATTGAAGTCGAAAGTGAACGCAGAGCCAACGGCGATCGAAAGAATAGAGAGCGATTACTTTCGTTCGCTTATTGCGCAAACGGATTTTCGACCGCATTGGATAAACCGTTCCCGGATGTGATGAAAACAACCTCGCTCGTTCGGTAACGGGATAACGGTGGTGTCGTAGAAAAAAGATATTATCTAAAATGCGATCGTGAGGGGGGATCCCTCCAAAATACTTCCTCGGGCAGCAACAGGCGTCACGTCAAAAGTTTTTCAAACAAAAACTGACCAAATCTAACCCAACAAAAATTTAACTGTCGAAGAGAGGTCCGTTTTTGTAACCTGGGTTATAAACAAGAATCGTAAACCCAATAGGATTGCCTAATATAGTAAATATACAAAAACCAACAGATAGTTATAAACTAGACATCCCTCTTTTTGGATATATTAAAGAACATATTAAAAAACAAAAAAATATATTAGGCATACATAACTTCTTCTTCATAGATTGGTTTCTGTGGTGAGCTTCCATTCCTGTCTGTTTTCTGCCATCCTGAATGACTGGCAGAGGTTTTTGCCGGTAAGGTTCTTTATAAGATCCGTGTATCTTGTGGGCGACCTTCCTCTTGATCTTTTGCCGTGTACCGTTCCTTCCAGTGTGAGTCTTTCAAGGCCATTTCTTCTAACCACATGACCGAAGAATTTTGCAATTTTCTCTGCGACAACGATACTCAATCTCTTCCTAAATCCAAGTTGTTGTAGGATGGATTGGTTGGTTCTTCTCTCGGTCCAGGACACTCTTAGCATTCGTCGCCAGCAAAACATTTCAAATGCATCTATCTTCCTTTTATCATTCATTTTCAGCGTCCAGCATTCTGATCCATAGAGAAAGACTGAGAACACTACACTTTTGACCAATCTTATTTTAGTGTTAAGGGATATTTGATGGCTTTTCCACACTATAGTTAGTTTGGTCATGGATTCTTTCGCTATGGCAGTTCTTCTTTTTATTTCTTCGCTAGATCCGCCCATGTTCGATATTGTGGTGCCAAGATATATGAAGGTATCAACTGTCTCGCTGTTATTTATCTGTTTTACTTCAGGTCTGTTGTTATTTTGGCGATCAATTATCATTATTTTGGTTTTCTTCTTATTTATTTGTAGACCCACTTCGTTGCTCGTCGCTTCAACTCTACGTATGAGCCTGATCAATTCTTCTTCTGACGCAGCGATTAGTGTCGTATCATCGGCGTAGCGTAGGTTACAGATTTTGATGCCATCAATGGTGATTCCTCCCTGCCATTCATCGAGCGCCTTCCTCATAATCCACTCGCCATAAATATTAAAGAGTAGTGGGCTTAGTATGCAGCCCTGTCTGACCCCTTTACCCACTCTAAATGGGTTGGTTAGTTCTCCATCTACTCTGACATAGGCTGTATTGTTGTCGTATAACTTTTGAATTAACGATATTAGATGGCCAGGTGTGCCCATTTCATTTAGAATCGTCCATAAGTTTTGCCATCGTACACAATCAAAAGCTTTAGAGTAATCTATGAAGCATAAGTAGGTAGGCACATTGAATTCTCTTGATTTTTCAATTATTTGTCGAAGGTTTAGTATCTGCTCTCTAGTTCCGCGTCCCGGGATAAAGCCGGCTTGCTCTGGTGGTAGTTGTGGAAGTAGGAAAGGCTTTATACGTTCTGATATTATGTGTAACATGACCTTGCTAGCGTGTGAGATTAGAGCTATTGTCCTATAATTATCGCAGATGTCCTTCGGTCCCTTCTTGTGTATTGGCACATAGACCGATTTCGTCCAATCATCGGGCCAAATACCGGTGTCCCATATCATTTGACAGATCCTATGAAACAATTCCATTCCTGTTTCCTCAAGTGCAGTTAGCATTTCAGCAACAATGCCATCCTCTCCAGGCGACTTGTTGGACTTCAGCTTGGTAATTGCTGTCCTTACTTCTTCTTTCAGTATGGGAGGTTCTTTTCCATTGTATGTGCTTTTTTCTGTGTCATTGTTTGAGTTTCCAGTGTCTTCCATCAATTTCTCACAGTAGTTCTTCCATCTTTCCTTTATCTCTGCTTTGTCTGTTATTAATTTACCAGCTTCGGATCTTATCGCCCAGGATTTTGAGTTGAACGTGCGTGTAATGTGCTTGATTTTGTTAAACAGGTCTTTTGATTCGTTGTTGTGCGAATGTTGCTCAGCTTCGGCGCATATATCGTTTAGGTACTTGTTTTTGTCTTTTCTACACTGGTGTTTGATATCTAGGTTGAGCCTGCTATATTGTTCTCTATCTTCATGTCTGTGTAAGCCCGTGGCCTTGAGTTGTTTCAGCGATTCAATCTTCTTCCAGGTTTCTTCTGCAATCCATGCTTTCCTCTTCTGTTTCACAGCAGCTTCAGTTTGTGATGCCACTTTTAGCAGTGCAGTTTTTGTTTTGTTCCACAATGAGTTAGAGTCATCGTCTGATTGCGTATGTGAATTTATTTTGGAGATTTCTGCTTTAGCCTTTGATCTGAAATTTTCATTATGTTTAAGGCCCGACCAATTCCTAAAGGTTTTATTAGGCTGCGATCTGCTTAATTTTATGCGGAGCTCTCCTGCGAGAAACTGATGGTCACTGTGACAGTCCTTTCCTGGGTAAGTCCTGGTATTCCTTACTGAAGTCCTCCATCTGGATTTTACTAAGATGTAGTCTATCTGGTTTTTATGTAGGCCTCCAGGTGAGGTCCAGGTGTATAGTCGTCTTGGATGATGTTCGTATCCCGTGTTTGTGATGAAAAAGTTGTTCTCAGTGCAGAATTGCAGCAGTCTTTCTCCTCTCACATTTCTTTTTCCCAGACCGTATTTGCCGATAATTTTGTTTAAATGTTCATCTGCAGGTTCTCTTCCAACTTTGGCATTATAGTCGCCTATTAGCATCGTGATTTCTCGATTTGGTAGAGTCTCTAGTAGCTGTTCTAATTGGGCGTAGCATTCTTCTACCTCATCATCTGGTGCTTCGCTGGTTGGAAAATACACTTGTACAATATTCAGCTTCACAGGACGCGCGTTAAATCTGATCAAGATGATTCTATCATTGATTGCTCTGTATTCTGTTATGGAGTATTCAAGTGTCCTGTTTACTACTATGGCCACGCCGTTTCTAGATGTGTCCTCGTTGCCTGAATAAAAAACGATGTTATTGTTTCTGGATATGAAGTGTCCTGAGCCCTTCCAATGCGTTTCTGCTAAGCCCACTATGCTATGACTGCTTATTTCTTTCTCTACTATGGCGAACTTTCCGGCTTCTAGCAGTCCGCGAACGTTCCAGGTGGCTATCTTTAAACTTTTCCATATCATACATAACTACTAGTAGGTAAATAATAATATGTGTTTATATGTATCATCGTATAAAATATAAAATATAAAAAATACATATTACTACATATACTTAAATATTTGTTTTACAATTTTACCATAGTTTCCAATTTTTTTCTGCGGGTATCATCTTGCAAAGATTTTCTTTTTAGACTAACGTTACATTTTGCATTTAAATTTCTGAAGTTCATACGGATTATCGTTCTCAGCTCACAAGAATCTCTAAATAAACTAAATGGTAATTCTTTTTCTGTTTTAAATATTTTTTTTTGCCAAGTTTTTTACCGCCCCTTGCCCTTTTCGAAATCACCATGATGGAATTCAAAATAAAAGTTCCATTTTTTAATTTTTTTCAAAAAATTATCAGAGGGCTTTATGGGGCCCCCATATGATAACTGTTGTACCCAAGAGGGAATGCTGTAATGATGATCTTTGGTAATTTGATAAGTATCATCTCCTAAATCGGAGATATCTATTTTGTGTTTTTTAGCTAAGTGGCCCGCAATGTTCTCCAGGGCATCTTCAGTTTGGAAATGGATTCTTTTACCCGATGGTAGCGCGAATAGCCGTAAAACTCAGTAGACAGGATGCAATATCTACACGTATAAATGTATTACGCATATAATCAACTGTTGTAACGAAATAAGCCACTTTCCGGATGAATGGAAGATATCAATGGGGAAACCATTACCAATGACGTATAATGATATCCGTTTTAAATAGAGGTCAGGAACAGAAGTATTATTGATTGATGAATTGGATATTTTTCGAGCGTATGATAAGAAAATGAATACCGTTCTTGTGCTGGTAGATTTCTCCAAACTTCTATTAAAGCTAAAATATTATGGATTTTCTAATGAATCTTTTAGTCTTATGTGCCATTTTATCTGAATAATAGAAAGCAAATAATATCCTGTGCGCTTTCTGTATGGCTTAAGAAAATATGATCATATTTCTAAATTTTATAAACAGTTTGACTGAAGCTGAACCGAAAAATGAGACAATTATTAAAAAAAAAGTAAATAACGCAACACGATCGGATTGGCTTTAAAACAGACCGACAGTTTCGTGAACTTAACTGGTTTTTATATATTGAAGTCGCTCTTAACAAGTTTTTTTTTTCATAAGCTATTTTTAAAGTACTTGCTTTAAGTTATTAAAATGTAATATGGCGATCACTATTCAATTCTATCTTCTATTTTATAATTAAATGTCTCATAAATACAATGAAGGTACTCTAATTTTACAAATTTAGTCGTCCCATAGGAACAAATCCAGATCCCAGGGACTCTCCACATTTTTTTCAGGTAACTCTTCACTTCGCTGCTGATAAAACAATACCATTTTGATTTGGAATACATAATACACTTGAGTCTTAAAAAATCACTTAATTGAAGTTTATATTTAGGTTTAATAAAAACGCCACACCTGGAAAAAAACCTTTATTAAACACGAGAAAATCTGTCGAGTATTTATGGGGCGGCGGGATACCGCGACGGGAACGTAACGTTGACCAAGATGGCGACGAGCGTGAGCGCGACGTAGAGCACCAGTGCGAGCCACCAGACGTACCGCTCCGCTTTCGTCACGTTCAAATTCCTGAGGGCGTAAATGCCGACGAGCAAACCGGCAACCGCGCCACCGAAATGTGCGGCGTATCCCACCTGATGGTCGACGTTCAGAAAGTACCTGTCGTAGATGGCGCTGCCGACGTCGCAACTGACGACGATGCCGAATATGAACAGGCGAACGGCGGCAAATTGCATTTCGCGCCAGTTCTGCAAAAATTAGTGGCGACTTGATGCGACAGACCGTTTAATAAAAGCCGGCCACGCCCTGCGAGCGATAAGATTTTAAATGCCTCCATTATAAAGGTGGGAGTTCGATATACAGAGTGTTATTAAATAGATGTAAGATAATTCACAGGGTGATTTTTCTAGCATTTTCCCGGTTCAGGGTGTGAAAGTTTTATTTTTATTTTTGTTTTTCCTGCATAATTTCCTAAATATGTTTTTTTACGAACGAAAATTTGAACCTGAAGAAATTAGAATTTGCTTAATTTAGCTCGTTGCTCACTATCAAAGACTCATGACGTTTTGTACGACTCTGTGTTATACCGTTGCGCCAAAAAAATAATTCTTCATTCACTTTTATGTAAAAATGAACCTCTAGGAGCAATTCAACCGGTTTATAGATTATTTTTTATGGAAAATTGGGAAGGAAGCTTAGAATAAACAAAAACTGACATAACTAAAGGGCAAGAGATAGTTTGCCCCTATAATAAAGAAACTTTTGATAGCGTAGAATAATGTCCAAGCCTCGAGGCATATTTAATTGTGGAATATACCATTATAGCTCGCAATAGGTTATAATAATTAAGACTGGCAGTGCGTGGGCCTGCTTGGATAAGTAAAACTCGCCATTATGATCGACGCGATGTGCGCGGTCATCAGGGCATAGACGCCGCCGCTAGCGCCCGCGAGTCGAACCCGGGGATCGGCCACGGAAGTGGTGAGAGAGCCGGCGACCACCCCCAGGAGGTACACCAACAAGACGCGCCACCACCTGTGCACCATCTCGAGCGGGACGCCGAGCGTCAGCTGGACGAGCATGTTCACCGTGATGTGGACGTATCTACGAGGGCACTGATTAATGATAATTCATTGCGGGATTAACTTCACACGGTTGCACCAAACAACGTTCAACGTTGTTAAACTAAGCTTTGGGTTAGTAAAAGTGAACCAACAGTTTAACCGTGGAAATAAACCCGGTTCAACGGTACGCCAGTTTCAATTAGCTTGATTGAGTGGGATTTAACTTATTTATGGTTAGTTTTATTAAGCCCACGATTCAGTTCAATAAAATTAATTCAACCAATCGTGGATTAACTAAACCAAGCTTATCTAAATTTGAAGTTTAATTCTTTGTTAAAGCGGGTTTACCTAATAGAAGTTTGACACGACTTCCCTGAGTCCAGTATAAATCTATAGGCTATTTTAGAAAAGTGTACAATAATGGAAAATTTCGACATCGCCAGACTTGGATAAATAAATGCTATGTACGTTGTACCAGAAGTGTGGTAATACAAAAATAGATTAAGGTGTCTTTAGGAAAACGGAAAAGACTAATAATCGATCACATTGGAAGCGAAGAAGCTTTGCTGACTTTTCAGTAGTGCCATACGGCTACGAGGACATGAATTTTGATGGTTTTGAAGACCATTTTCCGACCTTATCTGGATAACCCTCAAAAACCTTGAATTTGAATTTAATTTGATAAAAAGGGGATTATTACATATAAGCACACAACGCTGCATTCAAAATGAAGGACCTTAAGCTACTATTTGATCAAGGTATTGAAGACACCTCTAAATCCACGCAAACCCAGGTGTACCACCCGAACTAAACAAAATGGAACAATTTTCCAATAAAAACAATGCTAAATATTGTAAGTGTCTTAAGTGTTGCATACCTATTGAGTATGGCCGACGACAGTTCCTCAATTCAGTTTGGATGTGACCTTATTTTGGTAGCATTTGGTGAACATATGTCAGGTTCTTATTAAATTAAGTGTATTTTATTTACCCGACGTGAACGAACATGTAGGTTAAATATCTCCAACATTGCGAACGTTTGGCAGGATCGTAAACCAATAGGTCGGCGGTTACTCCGGTCCCTCTCATAGTCGAACCTTTTTGCGTCAGTTCGTCGGTAAGGAACAACGCCACCTCGAGCAGGGTGATGAGGAGCATGGCGACGGGCGGCGGCCTGCACGTGTACTCGTCCGCGTAGTCGAGCGAATCCCGCTGGTAAACTGGAAAGTTTCAAAGCCGTCTACGGACACATTAGTAATTCCGATGCCAAAGCTTCCCGCTTGCGTATAACGACCGACCCGTATTTTACCACTTTGCCTTATTTTTGGTGCTTTGTCTACCCTCTTACCAAACTTTTATACCTCGGTAACGGTTGATGGTGATATAGAAATGTCGAAACAAATTTTTGTTGTCATTTCTCCGCACCGTTAGAACCAAAATTGCCCTTTTTTTGCACTCAACGAGCTACAGAACATATTTAAAAATGGCGGCAGTTCGACCTCAGCGAACTATTTTGTAGGGGGTTCAAGGATCATATTCTACGACTTAAACCGTTTATCGTACAACAAAACCACATGTGACCAAAACTAACGAAAAATGTACAGGTTCAGGTTTTTCCGACAACGTCCTGGGAAATTTTGGCAACGTCGCCATTGCCCATTAATCAGATGTTCAAACCGCAATGAAAACTATTTTGTTGTAAAGCGAAACATTAATAAATGAAGATGAAATATTTAACGAAATATCTTTAATAAAGGAATTTGTAACCACTGAAAAGTAGGAAGATTGGCGAGCTAATGATATCAGCGTTCGATGTCTTGAAGTGTTTGATAATTGTACCAAAAAGCAACTGGGGTTTAAAAACACATCTTTGATCGTTTGCACCCTATTTAGTCGGTACCAATGCAGAGGAAGAAAGAGTGCTTTCAATTAGAAACAAGATTGCTTTTGAAAAATCGTGGCTGGGCGGGGAAAGTTCGTAGCGCGAAGCAGCTTTGTATTTCAAAAAGAAGTATATATATACATATATATATATATATATATATATATATATATATATATATATATATATATATATATATATATATATATATATATATATATATATATATATATATATATATATATATATATATATATATATATATATATATATATATATATGACACTATATTCCGGGATATCATCCGTTCGCTCGTTGAACTCCGACTGGAATCCTGCATCCGACTGGAATCCTGCAAATCTTGCATCCGACTGGAATCCTGCAGACGTTTCGCCAAAATCTCACTTGGCATCTTCAATGTACAGGTACAAGTACAGGAACAGAGATAAAGAACTGAAGAAAATTAGTAGCATCGGCAAGGCAATCAGTAAACAACAACAGCCGCAGCAGAGAGTGCAGGACGAGTCCCAACGAAGATCGATCGCTGTCCTGCCATACATCAAGGGGGTTACTGACAAAATCGGCCGAATATTACGGAAACACGACATATCAACGGCATACAAACCTGACCATACCATCGGAGCAATACTAAGAAACCCAAAACAAAAAATTACTCTGGAAAACCAAGGAGTATACAGTGTAGCATGCGGATCGTGCAGCCTGACGTATGTGGGACAGACCAACAGAAGGATTTCAGCCAGGCTCGAGGAACATCGTTTAGCCATAAGAAACAAACAAACAACATCTGCTTTGTTTCAGCACCAACATCAGACAGGCCATAAAATTGATTTCGACACTTGCAAACAAATAGCTAATATTCCTGATTTTAGGACTAGGATTATACGAGAGGCCATCGAAATAGAAAAGTCCGGACACCTCAATACGAGAGACGACGCTCTGCATTTATCCAACACGTGGAGAACGATAATCAAACAGCAGAGCGATGCGCAGCAGCCAACGGGGACATCGCAACTACGATCGGACGAA
This sequence comes from Cylas formicarius, assembly GCF_029955315.1. NCBI lineage: Eukaryota > Metazoa > Arthropoda > Insecta > Coleoptera > Brentidae > Cylas > Cylas formicarius. Next base: position 22,983,707 of record NW_026844361.1, on the reverse strand, counting down.
ATTAACAACCCGACAATTCAGGGGGCGGAGCCACCTCCCCCCACGCACAAGCAGCACCGTTACCATCTCCGGCGCAGAGTATAAATACCGCACGCACCGCCGATAACCTCCCAGTGTTCGAAGTGTTTTCGGAGCGCGAGCATTGAAGATGCCAAGTGAGATTTTGGCGAAACGTCTGCAGGATTCCAGTCGGATGCAGGATTTGCAGGATTCCAGTCGGATGCAGGATGTACAAGTCATAACGATTTCCAATTATAATCCAAGTATCTCGCCCACCCTGTATGATAGACGAAACCTGAAACGCTCTCTCCAAATTTGAAAATGGCAATTTTCAGAGTATTTTATATATTTTTACACATAACACTGGTCTGCAAAAAAAAATTTTTTTCTCTCCTACTTGTTTTCATGCATGAATTCATCTTATTTTATACTCTAAACACGGAATCAATATTATTAAAGTATAAATTATTATAAGGAAATAAAAAAATGTGGCGGCTTGAGTTTTACAGTAAAAAATATAGCTTATAAGCTGTTTTAACCAGATCGGTCATGACATGTCGCTATGTTTTTAGTATGTATTCCCCACAAATGTAGCAAAAACAATCTGAGGAATTTTTACAAGTCCGTGGCATTTAGTAACCTAAAATCACATAAAATTAATTTTAAAACAACTTTAAAACTTCTATTTTATATTTATTGGCTCTACTTAAAAAAAAATACTCAAACTACACATCAAATACCTAAATCCAATGTAGAGAACATGAACTTTATGCGAAACTTACCAAAATTTTTGATATAAAAGGTAAACAATTAAACGACAAGTTTTCACTGAACTGTTGTAGTGTCACAATGAATACTGCCCATGCGCGTATTTACTACCATAAAAATCACCTTCGGCACTTCCCTCCTTTCTCTTACAACGCTCTGAAGCTCATTTTGTATGTATATTTACGTTTTGTAACGTTGACCAATGAAAAATTTAATCGAAAAATCTAGACGTGATAGAAAAAACCGGCCAACGGGGATAGATTCAAAACGTTTGAATCATTATATTTATCATAAAATTTTTTAAAGGGGGATTTCATTGCCAACCAGTGTAATCGACACTCCCTGCACATAATTAATTAAATTCCGGAAATTGAGGTTCTAACCCTGGATCTTCCACGCAAATACAATAATTATTGCTGTTGATGCGGCCTATGACACTGTTTGAACCGATCAGCCATATTTTTTTATGATTTTTGATTTGCGATTAATACTTTACTCTGGAAAGGAACAATTTTCAAAGTCTTTTAGATTTTTGTCTCAAATCTAAAAACCCAGTATACAATGTAAAATAACGTGACCACTTTAAAATCAGCCATGATTTTAAGGACCAACGGGAATTTAAGTTGTTTAAACTCCTTTTAAGAAATGCTGTTGCTCCAAAAGCAATACCTGGTCATAAGAAGCACCCTTTTAAACAATAACACATTTAGTTCGTATATATTTTCAGTATCTATACGATAAAAGTTTTTTGATACACAAAGATAAGTTTTTTTTCAATTAATAGAAAAATACATTTTATTATTATATTTAGAGCTAAAACTTTAGTATGTAAGGTTTTCCCATATCATACAGGGGGTGTGCCTCAATTTGGCTACTATCGACTTGAAATTTGGTAGGATGGTGAAAATTCGTCCCCGCACGTAGTATCCAAAAATTGTCTTTTAATTAAAGCACCCTGTTGCCCAGACACGTTCTCCACCAGATTCTGCGACGTCGGCGTTTATCCGATAACCATCGGTTCGGTGCGACTGGCATCGTGCGAAATAGAGTGGGATATTGAGAAAACTAGTTCACTGAAGATTATCATAACCTTCCGGGGTTATGGAGTAATAAAATTGCTGCTTATAAGAACCACGAACTTAAAGATGATAAGTTAAAGCAGATGGCGACTAAATGTGAATATATTGTGACTGAATTGTACTGAATATGTACAAATAGGGAACGCTATCTGAATTGTAGGGTGCTAGACGTTGCCCCAGTGAAATTGCGGATGAAGTTGGGTGTTGGGGAGCGCATATTCGACTAGGCAACCCGGTAAAAGTTTGTAGGTAGTTGCTTTGCTAAAAAAAAGTCACATTTTGGCGTGTTCTGTGCGTCAGTGGTTTTTATTGAATAATTGAATCGGTTTGGTGACTCGTATCCTTGCGCATCGACGTAAAAGACGTTTCAATAATTTCCTACAAGCGGCGAGATAGTTACCCCTGGCGTAATCGGTGGTCGGAGCGGCGGGTACCAGGGCGGCCGCCCCCTTCGGGCAGGGGACCAAGAAGTGCACGTAACTGAAACGAAAATGACATCGGAATCCAATGACAATTCAAAAAAGATGGGATTCCTCCGAAGCGTCAGATGGTGGCGACTGACGCTGAGAGTTTGATTTTATGGCATCTCCAAAGACACGCAGGTCAATTTGCCATACCTCGAAAAACCATTCCATAGAAAAATGAAACAATTGAATTTCATTGACAATTCGTCACTCATAGAAAGCGAATCTATTTCAATACAATTGTACAGTTATAGTATGGGCCATTGTTCAAGATGTGAAATATAATCAAGATAATCGACCTTATTTCGTATTTATCTAAGTAATTTTCAAAAATTCGGATAGATCTATTGAAATAGTTATCTTCGTTTTTTCATTTGTCACAAGAAGTTACGGTTATAGTTATGTTCCAGGAAGGGAAATAAATTATTAAACTCAATTAAGGTATCAGCTGACACAAAAAAGTAATATTTGACGTCTATACCACTCTACTTGATGCTTTTCAAAGTTTTATGCAATTAAGGAAGCGAGAAAAAAAGTTTTTTTAGTATCCATGTAAATACGACTAAGTGACGAGGTCGTTCCTGCCTTCATTCAAATGAGTTCGATAGATCCGCGGTACTACTATAAGAGCGAATACCTTAAAGTGATTTCTTTACCTGTTGACCCAACGTTCGAAGACGTGTTGCCAATCGGGATGTTCCAGCAGGTCGACGAATTCGTCGAAATCGAGCGTCCTGTTCCCGCCCTTGTCCGCGAGATCGTGCACGTAACGGACAACGTCCCGCGGCAACCCGCGGCCGCTCGAACGCAAAAAGTTGTCCAGCTCGTCGAGGCAAATCAGCGAGTTGCCGTCCGCGTCGCACTACGACGATCTGGTTGTTTTTTTTTCTATTCGATTTTGGAAAAAAGTCTTACTTCTTCGAATATTTTCCTGTAGAGTTTGCGCTTCTCCCCGCGGGGCTTGTCCGCCGCCCAAGGCATATCGTTTCCCACGGGAGGGGCGTGGACGGGTAGCGAGTAGTGAAAATGCACTGATAACGATTTTAGTCTGACGGCGTTCGCATCGATCGACCAATTTTATTGCACCTAATCCTTCTTGCGTTATCATGCGAATATCGCAAGATAACAAAACGAAATTTTGATAGTTTCAGTCTACCAAGCCTATATAGATACTAGATATATAGGAGTAGAGACTATACTCATAATAAAGGAGAACTTTGGTTTGAAGCAATCTCTAGGGGGACTGCGTTTACAAACACAGGAAAAAAAAACAAATTCTTAATTGTAGATGAAGTATATCTTCAATATTTAAAGAAAATTAAGGACACACACACAATATTCTTGAAAAATGAATGTGATATTTTCAAGAAAATGTACAGCTTTCTGTTTTAAACCACCTAATATTGTGTGAAAACGACAATAGGTAGCGTACTTTCGATTTGAGAATATGGTTGTGCCACATTCTCAATGCTAAAAAGATAAATAATAATAATAATAAATAATTGTCTCAAAATTATGATATCCTTGATGTAATAAGTTTGACCGTTAGATTTTGGATACCAAGCACTTAGGCCACCAGATGGGCCCGTTGTGCCCCCAGGCCGCTCTAGAGGGCGTCCAGAATGCCGGCCCTCCTATAGAAGTTCAGCAACTCCTTTAGCCCAATACCGTGCACTGAGTCCGGATCGATCAGGGCCGTTCCGAAGACTCCCAATCTTGCCCATGTCAAAGCAGGGCACTCGGTGAGCAGATGGTACGGGGTCTCCTCCCCTCCCCTACACTCCGGGTCGTCCCCAATGCCTAGCAAGCAAAGATGCCTCCTAAGCCTGCAATGTCCTGCGTACACTCCCTTCTGGTCAGTCTAAGCAGCACCCTGGTCCGAGGGAGGGCGGGCCCATCCATCATAAGCCTCGCCTGCCTCAATCCCGGAGCAACTCTCCAGCCCACCGCGGCCCGGTCTCTCGCCCAGGCTGCGAGAGCTCCCCGCCTCACACACGGGGCGATCCCCAAGCGGGGCTCTGGCGAGGAGCCCTCCCTGGCTAAGGCGGCCGCTGCCTCATTGCCCCGGATACCGGTGTGACCCGGGGCCCAGACCAACGTGACCTTCCTCTCCTCAGTACCCCTTTGCACTCCTTTATCAACAAGGAGCGCGTACGCACTGACTTCAGTGCCATAAGTGCAGCCCTACTATCCGAGCAGAAGAAGACCTCCTGCTTCCGTGGTTGAGCCGAAGCACCTCCCTGGCCACAATCAATAAAGCGAAAATTTCCGCCTGAAACACAGTGCAGTATGTTATAGCAAGAAGAGATTTCTCTCAAATACATCCACATCCAAATTTTGAAAAATTTGTGGCCATTTTTGTCAGTTGAATTCGCCAAAACGGTACCACGTATTTGGGACACCCTTTATAAGCTGAGGCGCACCTGTCAAACTGATTGAGATCTCCTTAGTCTGTGGTTAGATTTTCGTTGCAATGCCTGTATCAGTAGCGGCACAACACATAACCTCAATTTCTGCCAAAACTATGCAAAATTCGAGTAGGAATTTCTTAAGAAAGTGATCTTTATTTTAAACAAGGATTCCAAAAATGTCGAAATATACGGGGTGTTTCATTTAAAATAACAAAGTTGATGTCGAGGGCGACATTTTTGGGACACCCTGTATCAAAAAAAAATATTTTAACCAAAACTATTTCGTATCTTCTATGGTTCGTGCGGTGGATCGTTTTATTTGGCACACGGTGTCGTCGAAAAATACACACGCCACCTCCGATCGAACACGCACCGAAATTAAATTCGCCCGGAGCGAAAATAATTGCCGCCCGTTAATCACCATCGCCTTGAAATGCGCGGAGCCGAATTTTATTTTTAAACGCCCGCGCGAGCACGCGTATTTAAAGGAACGCGGACGTAGTGTCGCGCGAGACTTTTGTCTATTTCGGAGCTAGCGTTGGGAATCCTGCGCGCGCCTCTCGTAAAATTGTCCGAAAGCGACAAATGACGGACGACGAGCTTCGAACGTCGGAAAACTTGCGGAAGGACAAGCGCGACTACTTCCGTAGCGTTTTCGGAAAGGTAATCCCACATTGCGTTTCACACGATATCCTATATGTCAATGAAAATTTGGCAACGTTCGCTAAAACGTAGAGTTGGCGTGCGTGTCGTATCACACACTGTGGCTGGACCTTATTTTTTCGATGTTTTAATGTTTTCGACGCACGCTGGGCGCGGTTTTTAACAATACGTATATTAATTTTTCAAAGAAGCTTCCACAGGCTACGGTAATACTTTTTACAAAACAATCATCCTGTTGACTTCTTCCATTAGTAATGAGGCTGAGAGCAATCCTACACTTGCCACTGTGGTCCTTCCTTACATCCGAAATATCACGGACCACATACCAAAAGTTCTAAAGAACCAGATTTACCACTTGTCCAAAAATCTCTCAACATCTTCGGTCCGTCAAAGATAAAATTCCATTTGAGATGAAAGGAGTTTACAGCGTTCCATGCATATGCGGCAAAGAATACATTGGAGAAACTCAAGGAACACGAAAGAGACAAATAAACTCATCAGCTGTTGCCGAACACTATCAAGAGACCGGACATAACATTTTATTCGATGAAACTAAAATTCTTGCATGTAATCAATTCTTCTACCAATGAGTTTTTATATTCGACGTTTTGTTTGAATGGGGGTTTATCGCTGACAATATTTCATCCCTCCGAAAGTTTATTTTTTCCATTTGTGCCTCGATCGTTAGATTTTCAATAACACCCTGTATAAAGACTTATAATTTATTATGAGACTCGCTAATTAGTTTGGAAAGTGATAAATATATAAGGTTGTTCGGAAAGTCATTTCGTTGTTTTCCGTCAGAGGACTTAATTACGTTTTTTCGAAACCAACTTCACACTTAAGCCGCATAACCATTATATGTCTTCAGAGCTGATATTGCAAGGCTTGTATGTGAAAAAGTTCTATTAATTCTACGCAGTAGTTTTTGGTTGGTGCCCTTTTAAATATTGGGAGCAATAAGCAGCATTTTCGTCATATTTTACTTTTTTACTTCAGAAAAGGTAAAAATGCTGTCCAAGCGAGAAAAAAATTGACGGATGTGTATGGGCAAGGCGTGTTAACAGTACGCCAGTGCCAGAACTGGTTTGCAAAATTTCGATCCGGCAATTTTGATGTCGAAGATGCACCACGGTCTGGAAGGCCGGTCGAAGCTGACAAAGATGCGATAAAGGCATTAGTTGATGCAAATCGGCGAATAACCACACGAGAGATCGGTGAGAGATTAAATTTGTCGAATTCGACTGTTTATGGCCATTTGAAAGGCATGGGCTTAACCTCGAAGCTCGATGTGTGGGTGCCCCATGTCCTTACGGAGCGAAATTTGTGCCGTCGCGTTGACGTGTGTGATTCGCTCCTCAAACGTCAAGAAAATGATCCATTTTTGAAGCGGATTATTACTGGGGACGAAAAATGGGTTATATACAACAATGTTAAACGCAAGAGGTCATGGAGCAGAAAAGATGAACCGGCTCAAAGCGTGTCAAAAGCCAACATTCACCAAAAAAAGGTGATGCTCTCCGTTTGGTGGGATGTCAACGGAATCGTTTTTTTGAGCTTTTGCCGGACAATACAACGATTAATTCAGAAGTCTATTGTCATCAACTGGACAAATTGAATGATTCACTTAAAGAGAAGAGGCCCGAATTAATCAACAGGAAGGGTGTAGTGTTCCACCAGGATAATGCGAGACCTCACACAAGTTTGGTCACTCGCCAAAAACTTTTACAGCTTGAATGGGACGTACTGCAACATCCACCATATTCTCCAGATCTGGCGCCTTCCGACTACTATTTGTTCCGGTCCCTGCGAAATTTTTTGGATGGCAAAACCTTTACCTCAAATGAAGATGTCAAAAACCTCCTGAACCAGTTTTTTGCCAACAAGGACCAAAACTTTTATGAGAGGGGAATTGTGTTGGACTAGAATGGCCAATATATAATTTAATAAAATATTTATTCATTATACGAAAACTGTCTTTCATGTTCCCCAAAAAAAACGAAATGGCTTTTCGAACAACCCAATATATACTACCAGTGCAGTTTTGTGAATACCTTTATTAATGACGGAGCCGATTCTAACTATGTCCGACTCGTTATGTCAACGTTTACACTTTTCCCGAGCATCAGAGATGGCGTCGTTTAAGAAACGATCCAAAAAAAAAAAAAATTGTTCACGATCGGCCGATAAGATTAGGGGACCTGATGGGCGCGCGAGTTATCGCCGTGAGTCACGGAGATAACGCTTCCGCGATTTATAGATTCCGATCGAACGCGAACCACGCCAAACTGTTTTTCTCGACGAAATACGACCTCAAAAATGAGCGCCTCGCGGAAACGCGAGTTCTACAAGAGCATCTTCGAAAAGGTATGTTGCAGCTGCCCCGTCATTCGATTCAACACTTCTCTTGCTGTCTATTCCCGTGTCCTCTCCACCACAGAATACTTATAACCTTACGGGAACGATTAAATGAATGGACCAATTTCTAGAAGTGAGACTATTTACGATTATTAGACTGAGAGAAGGTTATAATTTATGCCGTGGTGTATACATACACTAATTTTTTTTTGTTTTTATGGGATAAATAGTTCTTACACACCCCCACAAGACTATAGTTATATGTCAACGTATCGTTATTAAAAATTATCATATCATACTTTGCTGACAGGATGTAGAAAAATAAATAAATTTACAACTAGGAATAAATTTTATTATATTTTAAAAGTGTGTATTATTTGACATACTTTTTATTATATTGTTTTCTTCTGGTACTATAAGGTAAAAAGTTGTAGGAATGGTTTGGTAAAATAAACGTGTTCCACGTTTTAATATGTACTTTTTTTTTCAAAAAGTTAGGCTTTTGTCCAATGAATTTTCTCTGTTACAAGCTCTTGGCCAAGTTAGCCACTTATCGGAATGCCAACTTAAAATTTCCAACTACATTATTTTAAAAACTGAAGCCATATCAAGTAAGTATAATAATAATCATCTGTATTTTATGCCTCTATAAATAATATTCGTAAAATATTAAATAGAAATAATACTAACCAACAATATGATGTGCAAAGTGTGACTGAAGGCAATTTTCAAGAAGATCAATATCCAGCCCTTTAAAAACTTACTTAACTAACTTAATTAAGATATTGTACATATAAACAAGTACAAACGGGTGGAAACATCCTGGAATTAGTTTAAGCAAGGATAACCCAAGGCGTGACGAAGTGCTTTTATTAAAACAGTTAAATAAGAACAAACGTTATTCAGATTTTCACATAAATATAGTTAAATGACAGCTGTTTCGACAACACCGTGCCTTTATCAAATGCAATTGATATATACATATCATTATACTTAACATATACATTGTCTTTGGTAAGTTTACTTCCAACCCCCATTTCTTGTATTCTTCGATCAGTTTTCGCGTCATTATGACTTGGTCATCTGCGAAGCTTAGGGTGTTAAGGGGAATGCCCTTATTTCTGCATTGTTGCTTCGATATCCTTAACCCGTTAGGTTACACGTGTAAATGAAGAACAGGAAAGGAGAAGTAATCGAACCCTGCGGCACACCTTGGTCTATCTCAATTTAATCTGAAAATTACTCCTCTAATTCGACGAATGGGGAGCGCTTGCTAGGGTAAATTCGGAGCAGTGCACTAGATGACTCAGAAAATCTGGGCTTTCATAATTTTTGTCCATAACTTTAGAGACGCACAATAGAATAGTAATTGGTCTGTATTACACTAAATGTACTTTTTTCATACTTTGGGAAACCGAATTAACTTATATGTGTCATAGTCGGACAAACACGATAAGCGCGTCTTCCCCTTTTGATCCCTATAGACAAAGGCTCTGACTCAGACGCAATTGAGGAAATCTTTGGGTCTACAAGTAGATATATAGTGCCGATATAAGCAACAGAAACCGTACATAACCTCAATTTCCTAACCCCCCCGCAGCGGGGGCCCCCCGCGCGTGGCGTCCTAGTGTCCCCCCTGTCTACCAGAGTGCGCTCCGCCCCCCACCCAGCTTGTGTAGCGTCCTGTTTTGCCCCGGTTCCGCCCGTCGCTGCTAGATGTCGCGCGCTTGTGTCGCCAGCTTGGGTAGCGTCCTGTTTTGCCCCGGTTCCGCCCGTCGCTGCTAGATGTCGCGCGCTCCGCGCACATTGAGCTGTATTCATGAATCCCATCATACCAATAGAAGTATTAATTAAGATTTATTATTTTTTACCAATAACTCCTATCAACCAAAATAAATAATAGATATACACAAGTCACTCTAAAAATTGCTTGTAGGTAGTAGATAACAAAACCTTACAGATGTGTACGTTTTGGTTTTGACAAGTTTTTACATTATAAAATGGCCACCGCTTTCTGCAATTTGGATCTATCGAACAGCAGAGGGCGCTGGTCGCGAGGTGATTTTTAACCATACCAATCGGTAGTCGTCACCCACGGAAACTAAGTACGTGTCAATTTAACAATGAACATGGATAAAAATAATACCAAACGTTTTTTGAAATACTATGAAATGTACCCTTGCTTATGAAACCCCGGCTCTTAAGTATATTATCCCAGAAACGCGTCTTTCCACATCAGTTGAAGAACTTAAATGAAGGATTTTCAATCGTGTAAATGGAGAAGCTATGTGGCTTTGGCAAGGCGTTATCGAATCAACTTGCGGCAACTATGCTCCTTGTGTAACGGCCACGTCCATATCTTATCCAGAGATAAGCGCTATCTGTTACGCGATCTTCATTATTGTCTATGCACCTCGATTTTACTACGACGCCCGTCTACCACCACGTAAGTCTTTCGCTTAGTTCGACAGGGATGGAAGCGGCACTATCGAGTTCGGCGAGTTGCGCGAGATGCTGAAGAGCGACGACGAGGTGCCGCGGAAAATCGTCAAGAAAGTGTTCAAGATATCCGATAGGGACGACGACGGCCGCATCGACCTCGACGAGTTCATCGCCATGGTCGAAAACGAAAAGTTCGAGGGCCTGTTTCGAGGTTACCTGAAAAAGTGAGGAGGTCACCGTACTAGTCCGAAGCGTCGACTGAGCGTTTTACGTTGCAGCTACGTCAATTTTATTGTACCCCGTCATCGGCGTCGCGGTGGCGCCCCCCGACTCCTTAAACCGAGAGGTAGGAGCGCCCTCTCAACGACGAACACCACGTACGACGCGGAAGAGGGATTCTCGGAGGAGGAAGGCGCCTACGAGCAAAACTACTCGTGTTGCCCACCTCCGGTAGCGCTGGTCGTCATATCGGCGGTCGAGATCGCTTGCTTCTTGGTGGACGAGCTGAGCGAGCCCGGCTCCACCTCCGCCGGCAACGGCGTCACCGCCAAGATGTTCGTCTACGATCCGTTCAAGCGGAACGAATGTTGGCGGTTCCTCACGTACATGTTCGTGCACATCGGGTAAGGAGACGCGAATCTGTAGCGTTAATATGAGGAGTTTCGTTAATAACGAGAATCGGAACACTGATTAACTTTGGTTAGTTCGTGGAGGAATTTTTACTGTGATCTCCAAATGACGCACGGCCGCGCAGCGTTGCCAAAGCTGTTATATTTCTTTGATTTAAGAAGAAATAACTCCAAACTGAATTGAACTACTTTTTGTCTATTTAAGCGACGCTGTATCTCTTACGGTTGCCAATATCACCATGTACACATCATCTTATACTGGTCACCGTGGATTAGAAAAGACAATACATTTTTAATGAAATTTTTACAAAGTGTAGATTAGGATTTAGGCGCGGATAACGATATTAAAAGTGATTCGTTTATTTATTTATTTATACTGAACCACAAAATTAAAATTAAGTTGAAAATACAGTTCGTAATTTCTCAATATAAAAATAATTGAAGATCAAGATTGAAGAAGTGAACATATTGTTGAGCACTCGTTTGACGTATATAGCTACTAGCTATATAAGATATAGCTAGTATGTACTGACTATGATTCCAGTACAATTTTGAAGTCAGCATTAAAAAATGTGAGACACAATACGCGCATGCGCGAGTCATTTCAAGACTCACTTTTAACCAATATAGTCAAATGGAGGGTTTTGAACTGGGATGTGGATTTTTCGGCAAGTGTCTTGTGAAAATTAAAAAAAAAAGGTAGAATAGGAGAATAATTTTTGGTATATCGCGAAAATGCTTGTCATTAAAGGCACCTTATGAGACTTGACTTAACAAAGTTCAGTGCGTAATTTTGATATGGACTCATCATTGCATTTTGATTCCCTGGAAATATGAAGAAACTCATTGCTGTACCTAAAACATGATTTTCTGTTGTGATGTATTATGACCAAAGAGACGATTAAGAAGCTTTATAGTGAACAATTTGTCATTAAATATAAAAACAAAATTAATCCCAAACAACAAGCGCAGGATGTGGCTTTACGAATTAGCCTGAAAAAGCCGTTAAGATGCCACTGGCCAACTTTAGATGACCTTATGAAAAATCTTGAGCACGCTTATCATATCTAGATCGAGGCTTTGATATTTTGGTAGTGGCGCACAGTGCTCCACGCCATGGACAAAGTTAGAGATTTTCACTTTTCTCTAAAGCCCTCATAATATTATTTCTTCATAAAGCAGTGACCGAAATTAAAAAAAACTGACGGAATCTTTATTGCAATCAAGTCGCCTTGTTTCAATTAAGAGTCAATGTGGAGGCAACTGTGTAAAAAGTTAAAAAATGTTTCAAATTATTTTTTTAATTAAGTAATTAATAGGTCGAATTTAAACTTAATTTACTAGGTCAGTTCTGTAGATTTGTGTTGTATTCAATTCGATTTAATTAAATTTTTGGCAAAACTATGTTTTTTTTTCCATTTTCCTTATGCCGCGGAGCACCGTGCGGCCTGTAACGTATACTTCGACCAGAAATATAGTGCTTTTACAACCGACCCCGTGATTAACTTTGTCTACCGTTTATTACCCCAAAACCGGAGCCCCTGAATGATAGTAGGCATTACCCAACACAATAACAGTATAAAAAAATCAAGTTTCTACAAATATTCGTTATGGTCCATCCCAGGAAAGACCCACTTAATGCAGGGGATGGGTTTTACCACGGTCCTGCGAAGGCCTGCGCTTAAAATACTGTAAAATACTCAAAACGTCAAAGTAATAAATGCACTATATTTTTGGTCGTATTATACCATATCAAATTCGAATGTGGTCAATTTGCAGACGACAGTGGCGCGCTCGTTTTCAGATACACCCATCTGACGGTGAACTTGATCGTCCAAATATTGCTCGGCGTGCCGCTCGAGATGGTGAACCAGTGGTGGCGCGTGTTGGCTGTTTACTTCGCGGGCGTCGTGGCCGGGTCCCTCGTCACTTCGATCACGGACCCCACGTGTTACTTGGCAGGCGCCAGCGGCGGCGTTTACGCTATAATAACAGCACACGTCTCCAACATTATAATGGCGAGTTTGACGCGAAGGAAGTAAACATTTTAACTGTTATATTTTTTTTTGTCAGAACTTCAACGAGATGAGCTTCCCCGTCATACAACTGAGCATCCTGGTGATTCTGATAATCGCGGATGTCGGTACGGCGATCCACAATCGTTACTACTTGAAGATCGACCAGAATATCGGTTACGCGGCTCACCTGGGTGGTGCTATGGCCGGTTTTCTGGTGGGCATCTGGGTGCTCAAAAACGTCGAGCCCACCGACAAGGAGAGGTATCTTTGGTGGGCCGCGTTCGTCTTTTACGTGCTACTGATGGCCACGGCCGTGATACTGAACGTCGCCTGGACCGACCATTTTCCCTGACCGCTTCTCTCTCTATATATGCGTCACAGAAGCGCGTCGTCGCCTTGCAGCAGAACATGCACACTATTTTTTACGTTGTTTACATATGTAATTATTAATTGTTAATATACACCTTAATAAAACCGATTACGTTAGTAAAATACTTGTTTTGACGTCAGCCGCATGACGGACGAGCGACCTCTATCGGTAGCTTCGACCATTAATGCTAATTCAATAACAATAATTGTAAATATCGCAACTGCTGACTTCTGTCATAATTAATTAATAATTGAAAAATACCGATTGACAAAAAGTAATTGTTCAGCTTTAGATTTAGGTTAGGTTACACATGCTATTTACATATAAAGTATAGAAAAACATGTCGGAAAATATGACATATTATAAGTATTATTCTTTAATGATTTTGTTTTAGTAACAACTAAAACAAAATCAAATATATGGTGTATTGAAATTTCTTCATTTTTTCGCAATATTAAAAAATATATATTACGTTAGCCATAGAATAATGTTATACAAAATGTTTTCATAAATACCTTTAGAATCTAAATATAAAGTAATAAATCTTTAATAAAAAGCATTACTTCGCTTTCTATCACATTTATGGGACATGTTGTCAGATCATGCGTCTTTCTAATGTTTTTTTTTCTACAGCCAAAAGTTTCCAAGAACTACTGCGGATAACTATTGGAATACCCTGTATATATGGTGCACACTGTATATATGGTGTACACTCAAAAGATGTTAAATATCTTTCTTAAAAAAAAAACATCAATCAATGAAAATTTGATTATGTGTGGTAGTGGTTACAAACAGCGTTTGCCATGGAGAAACCCGCCTTTTTTGTTCGGATGGGCTTTTAAAAACAAGCAACTGTTATTTAGTGATTAGAACATGTACACTCTTTTTTTGACGTTGTTTACGTCTTTGATTATAAATTGTTGATATACACCTTAATAAAAGCGATTGTGAGTAAAATTTTTGTTTTAACGTGCATCGATATCGACCGTCAAACGTCAGCCGCAGTTGCCTGACGGACGAGCGACCTCTATCGGGAGCTTTCGCGTGATACTTGCCGACCATTCATGCTGATTCATTATTAATAATTAACATATCAATATTGCAACTGTGAACTCCTGTGATAATTAATCTCTAATCTTAATATCTTGAATAATTATGATTTTATCGTTACAAATGCTATTTGCATGTAAAGTATAGAAAAATATCTCGGAAAATATGACATATTATATTATATATTATTATTTTTAATGACAAGAAGCATTTGATCTTGAGAACAATCAATTTAAAAAAAAATGATATTCCATTTTGAAAAGTTGAGATATGATGTATTGAATTTTTTTTATTTTTTTCCCAACATTTGCAAAGCGCTGACTAGATGTTATTAAGTGGCAAAAAGCAAATATTTAAAAAACTATAACGTTTAGTCATAGAACAATGTTATAGAAAAATTCTCTATAAATAACGGTTGAATCGAAATACGGGGCTTCCGTAATAATAAACCTAACTACCACATTTATGAGACATCCTGTATACAATATCATTTTAGATCAAGCGTCTGATACACTTGCGTGAAAAATACCAACAAATCTTTCTTCGCTCTCGCCAACGGTTTTAAAGATAACTATTGGGACACCCTGTATATGATATGGTGAACTATTGCACACTAATGGTCATACAAGGAGCTCTGGAAAAGTCGCTAAATTTTACTCAGCGTCCAATTAATTATGGCGGATCATTTTTAAGAAATTTTGGTTACCTGTATGTCTTGCACGTAGTGTGTAATTATGAAAAGATACGATAGAAATGTGGAATATATCTCTGGAAATTTGATTCGGTGCGGCAATGGTTACAATCGCGTAGGAGCTCAGGGGTAGCATCGATTCATAGTGGGGCGGCCTTTAGAACAGTGGGAAAACTGGCCTTTTTTGTTCGGATGGTCTTTTAAAAACAAACGACAGTTAATTAGTGATTAAATTTTATTGGACCCACGACGGGGATATATTTACAAATTAACATACAAAATGATAAGTGCCTCGCCTCCAAATAAGTAGCTGCACATTTTTCTGGCATTAAATTACGTATTTTATGCTCCCCTTCCTGGAGGGGTGACTTAAGTTATACATGTTATACAAAAATATATATACGGACTCTATTCTTTTTTGTTTTTTTTTTTTTACAATTCGCAGCCGAGGAGTATTATTGTCGTTACGCACGAAAATAGGCACGGGCGTTCGTGTACTATTTCTGAAGGGTCAACAAATTGACGTCGGCCTCCGCGTCCGAGCTCGATGCGTACGTGAAGCTGTGCTCCTCGTCGTAGTCCTCGTCGTAGTACGGTCTCGTCACCATTTTTGCTGCGCACGTCGAAAATAAAATTATCCCCCCCACTCCCGCTCCCAAATCGGCCACTCACGTTTCATCGGCCGAGTAAACAGATCTGTCTCCTTCGACTCGTCCAAGTCGCGGAAGTCCTCGTAGAATCCGTGCTGCGATAAGGGGCCGTAGTCGCCGCGTCCCCGTTTGTAAACGACGAAACAAAATATGCCCAGACCGAGTAGGCCGGCCAGGATGAACCCTGCGCAGAAATGAACATACAACCCCCTTGCAATCGATCAACTAACAGAATTTGTATCAAGAGGTTTTAATTAAAATTAATTAAAATTAAAATGGTCCAAGTCATGGAAATGCCATTTTATCTCCACAACCAAACTAACGGTAACTAATTCCCTAATTGAAAGACAAAGACAAAATTTCGGATCACAAATTGTTTTTTGCGGATGTTGAGTTGAGTGCGCGGAGAGATCGAGTGGAGCCAATTAGGTAGAGAGACTTGAAAAATGTAGATATAATTCCCTAAAATCTATACCTTGGCGGAATATGTTTGACTTAAATTCTATTGATGACAAAGTATCTTTCTTTAATGAAAATATGAACATTCTGCTGGATGCAGTCACCTTTACCTTGGATCACAGAAAATACTATGTTTCTAATAAAATTAAGAAATAAAGCGAAATTTAAGTACAAAAATGAAAAAACACCTGAAAATCAGGCCCGTTATAGAGAGCTCAGAAATTTTACTAACAAAGTGATCCACTGCGAGAAAAAAGCATATATAGAATATTCTTTAACGACGAAAAAGTATTTTGGAAATCTATAAAAAATTTAAATGTAATAAAAAGTACAAACAACACCGGAAAAATGATTCCTGACCAACTGTCAGATCCAGATTTAATAAACAAATCTTTCATTTCAAATCAAGGTCGCCAATGATCGGCTACTATAAGAACTCTCCTTATCCGCAAGATAAATTTCTTTCTCTTTGGAAAGTAGCAAATGTCGTCCCTATTCCTAAGATTGACAAGCCGCAGTCGTTTAGGGACTTAAGGCCCATTTCCATTCTGCCAATATTATCCAATAGAACGTGTCCTGAAAAGCCAAATAACAAATTATGTTGAAAAGGAGAAACTAATTGACAAAACACAAGCCGGTTTTAGGAGGGGGCACAGTTGTGCTACAGCGCTTCTTAATGTGACGGATGACATCATCAGTCACCATTAGTCACAATATTCTACTCACTATTCTTAAATACTTAGGTTTTGGGGAGGCATCCGTAAATTTAATTAAAAACTACTTAACAGGGAGAAAGCAAGAGGCGGTCCTGAACGGCGTCGAGTCTGCTTGCCTAGACATAAGAAGTGGAGTTCCTCAAGGTTCAATTTTAGCTCCTGTTCTGTTTATTATTTTCACAACAAAATTCTTAGATTATCTCAAACATTGCAAAGGACAATCTCTAGATTGCAGCTTGAGTGCCAAAATATCAACAGTGACCTTGAACGAATTGACAGAATTTCCAGAGATCATGGTTTGCTTTTAAACCCAAAAAAATCTTCCGTAATGTTTTTTGGTCGGCCGGTGGATGTTAAGCGTCTTGCTTCTGGAGTAATCATAAAAATAAACAATATTACTCTTCCTCTTCAAAACGAGGCAAAAAAATTGTTGCACTCTTGCCTTTTCTTGTAATTTTTCTTGTCGAAATTACCTGAATAAAGTATATTATTATTATTATAAAGAATGGTTTGTGTCTCCTTTGGCCATAATATCTTGGTGACGAAGCAACACTTCAATTCACCACAAAATTATGCATCAATAACTTAGGGAACAATAGAAGACGACCCAACAGAATGCAGAGTAAGCTTTCAAAATTTGCGAAGAAATGTCTTCTATTCCGTTAGCTGTCTATCATGGATAGCGGCTCATTCTCAACCCTCCGCTTCAATATTCAGGCTAAAGTTATTGCGATATTACTGCTGTAGGAATAAGTTTATGTCCAAGACACAATGATGTGCGTGGTGCATCCCAACTACTAACTATTGTGGAACAATATTACTGGGAGAAAATATTCTTCCTCCAACAAAAAAGAATCTCTGAATGGAGACAGAATTATATAGTACAGATAGGGTGGTGTCCGGAATTTGTACAATAAAATACCAAGGCAAGGAATTTATATCTATTAAACATGGTCAACCAGTATCACCTTCTGAGCTATGGTTTTGTAGTAATTTTTGTATATGAAACCTCTCAATATTGTTCAAACAAGGCATAAAAGAACTGATGCAGTGATTAATTTGAGATAAAACTAGTGTGTCCAAAGAAGCTTCTTAGTGTCTAAGACCCAAATTCTTGCAGCTGCTAAATAAGGGAAGAACCAATGGATTAATAAGAAATTGTGCGCAGTTTTTAATATAACCCGCTTGACCTTCACTAATACCACCGGTGATTTGTTATTGATAAGCTCTAACATATGATCGGTTGTGCAGTTATACTGGTGAAAATCAAAAATAGTAGAGTACTCAAGAGGCCTTGAGGCACTCTAACAGGCAATGCAGTCGTTTTTGTTTTTCGTAAGTACTTCAATTCTGAATGAAATGAAAAATGAATATAGTTACTTACTACAGGGGACTCTATTTGTTTCCAAAATAAATATTTGGCATAAATGTAAAATGCTTATTCCGTAATAAATCAAGGTAAACTAAACTAACATCACCTTAACCGCAGAATAACCTATAACAAACCTGTCAGGGTGACGAAGGCCAGCCTCGGAACGCCGAAGAAGGTGTTGTTCTTGCGCAGCGTGAAAACCGCCACCTGGGGCCCGACGCCGTCGGGGACGGCGACGATTTTCACGTCGCCAAAGTATCCGCGGGCGTCGACCTCCACGGTGTACGTCCCCGGGTGCAGCGCCACGCCGAATTTGCCGTCCGCGTCCGAGTACCCAGTAACGTTGACCTCGACAACGTGCAGCTTCGCGGCCTCCACAGGGTGATCCAGTCCGTCTCTGACGTAACCTCTTATACCGGTGTGGACGTCGCCGGCGAAAGGCTCGTGCACCGAAACGTCGGCGACGACGGCCACCTTCGCGTCCGCCGGCGACATCGTCACCGTGACCGGCGTCAGGGCGCCGTCCGCGACGGTGACGGCGATCAGACGCTTTCCGTAATCTTGACAACTGACCTCGAGGTGGTACTTACCGGGCGGCGCCATAATCTTAAAACTCGCCCGGGTCTTCGTCACCTCGTGCACCGTCTCCGACCCCACAAGCCTAACGGACGCGTTGGTCAGCGGAACGGTCCGCAGGTCAGTGACGGTGCCTTCGACGCCTGTGAAAACAAGTTGATTTCGTGAGACCATTGACCGATGGTATTCTCCGCCCGATTCATAGGTTCTTCTATAATTTAAATTTCTGTTTGCTAACGGTTTCTGGCAAATATATGTTGGAAGTGTTTTCGGAGAGCGAGCAATGAAGATGCCAAGTGAGATCTTGACGAAACGTCTGCAACAAAGTTCGCAGAATGTCCAATTTTTTTCCGCGTTTTTGAATTCGAATCATTCTACGTTGGATTGGAAGGCTTTTCTCTTTTTTAAATTTTTACTTAGCTTTTGAAAATTGTGTCTAGGAGATTTTCAAAATATTGTGTTCAATTATCCCAAAAAGTGACAGATTTGAAAAGAAAAAATATATGTAAAAAGAGCTTGTAGCTTATGACGTACGTATCTATACAATACTTGCATTAGTTTTCGACTATATCCCCGTATTCCAAAAGCACGTCAACTTTTTACCATAATAAAACTCTTTCAACAAAAAATTTTAATCGTTGAATCTCAAGAGCAACTCTTCAATGAATTTTATTATTATTTTTTTAATATTCATCTTCTTTTTTTATTTCCACCGCATGAGGTTATTGAGAGTTTCTTCAGCGACCTAAGTAACATTTTGTTTTTAAAAAAACGCATTTACTTATCGGGTTTTTTCCTTTCCGTGAGCTTATTTTTTAACGGATTTTGAGATTTTTTTTTTTTTAGTTTTTGTCCTCACTAGGGTGCTACTTGAAAAAACTAATAATAGTTCATTGCATTAACCAAGTTTATATCTTTATATTATATCTTTCGAATACTAACACTAATTCTAATAAATGTCACTTAAAAAATATTTTTTATCATAATTTTTTAAATTTGTATGATTAAAATTTGTAAAATTCACATACAAAACGTACGTTATTTACAAGGTGTACAATACTTTTTAGAAAACTTCTCGATTCCTCCTGCGTCGGTTTTTGCCGGGTCGAACTTGCTGACGTTTCGCCAAACATCCTGTTGGCTTCTTCAGAGCTCGACTGAAACTGAAGAAGCCAACAGGATGATTGACGAAACGTCAGCAAGTTCGACTCGGCAAAAAACTCCAAGTTTGTTTGATTTTCAAAGTAAAAATCAAAAATAGCTTACAAACTGACCGCCAATGCTCGGCCTGCCATTAGAACGGAGGAAGGATTAGGAGAAAATACAGAGAACAGAGAAAAAAGGAAAATTTTGTTTCAGTACTAAGCGACACGCCCTTACCAGTTCCGGTGGCGTTCAACACGGCCATTAGCGGGTCCAGCACGTCTCGCCACACGTAAGGAATGTTCTCGACAGCGGGATACTCGCAGCAGCTAACTTTGACCGTAATCATGGGAGTGGCGTACTCGTGGAACAGGAAGTCGGTCAGAATGGCGTCGGCGCTCGCCCCCTTGCGGGATTGACCGCACGACAACGGCACCCTCACCTTCGAGCGGTAAACGTCCGCCAGATGTCGGTAGGTCTGCGTCTGGTCCTTGGCGTACGGATATCTGCGAAACAAAATCCGACTGGGGCGTGGTTCTTTTTTCTCGCGCCGAGCGTCACCGACATTATTTCGCCGTCGCCGCCCTCGATATTCAGAACCAGGTCGAAGCGTTCCTCGAGCAGCATGTGCTTGAACGCGTTGGCGGCCGCGACGGTCTCCTTGTTGCTCGTCACGCGGTTCCCGCCGACGTTGAGTAGCTGATCGCCGACCTGCTTGAAGTCGGCGGATATGTCGTTGCAAACGGGGCCGTCAGGGCGGGAGAAGCCACCGGCTTCGCGGTCGTACTCGCCCCGGATGCGTTCGAACGCCCTGTCGACGACGGGCACGACGTGAATGACGCAATCGGACAGGATTCGGGTTATGGTGGGGTCTCCGACGGCGAAACCGCCCAGAAGGTGGCGCGCCAGGTAGACGGCGATTTCCCTGCCCGTCGGCTGGGTGGCGAACAAGTTCCCGACGATCGCCACGTGGAATTTCGTCTCGTCGGAAGTGTCGATCTGTAGAGCGTTCATAAGAAACGTTTGCCTTTATATGTTTTTATTGCTTCATAAGAGAACCCTTATGGGGGTTACTTTATTTATAAAACTTCTGGTGCCGGTAACTTCAGGTTTTTTAGGATTCATGACGTTCTCAAAAACCTTATTATAAAACATTTTCTCTTGGGGTTGTACAGCTCACTCCCTTAAAATCCTTACATATTTTAAATGTTTAATAATTGTTATCTTATAGACACCACAAACTAAGAAAACGAGTACTATTTTGCGAAATGCATCTAAAACAGGACAAAAAAACCTAAAATTTAGACTTTTTTTATCTTTCTGGTAAAATTTCCGAGGCTTATTTTGTTCCATCGCCACCTGTACCCTGAATTCGCATGATTATATGGTTTGAATTATATTAAAAGTCTTATTTAGCAATAAATAAACAACTACAAAGTGAGGTTATGATTAGTTTTATAAAAATTTCGAAGGCCCAAAGGTCGAAGGTCCATGTAAAACAAAAAAAATAAATTAAAAAGCGAACCGTGGACATATCAAACAAACAAACAAAATACGTTTTGCATTTTAATTGAAAAAAATTTTTCTTCACAAGACAATTTTAAGATTTTTACCAAAACTACGTGCTAAAAAACAAAGGGCGCTGCAGTTTTAGAGTAAAATATAAAATTTCTCGTGCTACATAAAATTAAGCAGTAGTAGGAAGTTTCTATAACTTTAGATTTATAATATTGAGCAAGACATTTTCATAATATCGAAGTAAAAAGCGATTACTGTCAACTTTAGAGTAAAAGCAAAATACAATGACAACATGAAATAAAACATATCGTAAACTAAAGATATAGAAAAAAAAGCGCATTTCCTTTGGTATTTATAAACCCTGTATTTAGGCTTTATAGCAGCAACGAACATGTATTCCTTACCTTTATTAAAACAGTTTATGATCTGGAACGTCTAGCAAAGAAAAATCCAAACGAGGTAGGTCTGCAGTTAGACCTTCATAAAAATTTATCAAAGTTAGATACCGGAGTATGTCGTAAAAACGCTATATCGTTTGGAGAACTATACCTTTATAAGATTCTTCATTTGACGGCTTTAAGGGTTCTATAAGAACAAAAAAAACTTTGCCCGAACAAGTGAGAGGGTCTCAGGTTTTATGAAATAGGTAATCGAGACGTACAGTTATAAAACAAGGAATGTTAATTGGTAGCCCACCTCACGGGTAATCTTCAGCCAGTGTATGGCCATGGAGACTAGGTCGTCGCCGCCGTGGAATTCGGCCACGGCAGGAAACTTGTTCTCCAGCTCGCCGAGGATCCCATAAATCTCCGAGTTGGAGTGGTAGACGGGATGGAACTGGTTCTTGTCGATGCCGAAGTCGTACGCACTCGCCCAGTGCTGGGGGTCGTCCTTCATTAAATTTGGACTGAACTCGAGCGATCCGGACTCTGGGACCGTCTAGAACGGCGAAGTCAAGTGTGTTCCAGATTTTAAAAATACTTATAAATAACAAGTCGAGACAAACTACTTTTTGCTCATCTTTTATCGAAATAGAAAAAAAATGGTCATGTGAATAATTAACAAATAATTAATATTTATATGTTTTCTCTTCTTCCGTCTTTCTTTTTTTCTACAAGGGGGCTGTAGATTTACAGAAACGCCTCGAAACATTTTATCATCAAAGAAATTTTAGAAATTCCAAAGAGGTTCAAAATTTACTAAAGCCAGCAAAGTAATAGAATTTATACAATCAAAACACAAAAGAAACTCCCTCATTCAAATAAAACTAAATTGTATGTTACGTTTTGTTATGTTTCTTCCATAGTTTTCGTGATTGCGATGTTGCGATATGCGATATCGCATAAAAACTAAATATGCACGGTGTTGCCAAGTCTATAATTTTTTTTCTTAGAATTCCGAAAGCCCCATTTTATATGAGAAGAATATATTTTTGAAATTGCGATAATTTACAACTTATATAAAAACGCATTTTTTTCATTTATAATAAGAAACTTCAGACCTCTGGGGGGAAGACTATGAACTTGGCATTATTGCCCATACAATTATTAGTTATGGCATCCAGCATACTTAAAAACTGCATTAAATATTTAGCTGTTGTGCGTACGTAAAATTGAGTTTCGGTTTGTGGTAAAACGCGTTATTGTGTGTTGTTAGTACAGTGCCGGAGGTTCCAGTCGAGAATGCATTATTTGCTTTTAATATAACTTCACTATGCGCTACGAAACTCACGATCTCCGCGGTGTAGGTCTCGTAACCCCTGGCGGCGAACGTAACGTTGTACTTGCCGGGCAGCAGGATGCGCCAGTAGTCGCCGTCTTTGGCCGTCTTCACCGTATGATCGATGCCCTCGACAGCGATCTCCGCGTGCGCGATCCGTGTGCCGATCGTGCTGCTAACGAACCCGTGGACGCCTTTGTGAACCTGTTCGGCGAACGCGAGCAACGCGTCCCGATTGTCGAGCCAGTACCGCGGCAGGTCTTTCGCGTACGGGTACTTGTAGCAGCCGATCTCGAGGGTCAGCTCCATGCAGCCGGCCACCAGGTAGTTCCAATCTTGCATGCCGCCCGTTACCTGGTACCACCTCGCGCCGTTGGTGATGCCGCCGTCGAAACGCTCGTCGGGGAACATGGGACAGGGCGTGCCCTCGTGCATGGAGCGGTGCGCCTGGAAGCAAAGCGCGATCGGTGGGCGTGGTGGAGGTGAAGGCGACGTCTCACGTTCGCGTACGTCGAGGCCAGGTACTTGAAGACGGCGTCGTCGGGTGCGGGGTTCGGGTCGTGGTCGGTGGCGCCGCCGAAGCCCCGCCTACTGTCGTCGAATGGGTAGTTGGCGACGAGTGCGCCGTTGTGGAGATTTGCGGACAGGACGAAGGGCTCGGACGCGATCCACCTCATGACGTATTGGGTTTCCGGTTCCAAGAACCGGTTGAATTGGTTGACGCCGTACTGGTCCGGGAAGTTCCGATTCAAGTCGACGTTGGCGGCGTTGTTTCGACCCCGCCCGCTAGACGGGTCACCTGGGGAAATAACGGCAGGTAGAAACCGTAAGCTGCGATCGTGTGACGTCGCGCCCACCTTCCTGGGACATTTCGTAACCATCGGGGTTCATGCTGGGCATGAGGTGGATTCGGGTGGTGTCGAGCAGTCGCGTCACCCTCGCGTCGGTCCCGTACCGTTCGCACAGGTATTTGATGAGGTAAAGGAGCAGTTCCCTGCCAACCGCCTCGTTGCCGTGCATGTTGGCGACGTATTTGAACTCGGGTTTGCCTCGAACGCGTCAAATTTACTTTATTAACCGAATCGCGAAGACTTTTTGAGATTTCGGCGAATTTTAACCTAACCGCCCATTGCCACCAAACTACCTCTAACGTTGAAAAAACCAGGGAACAACTGTTTTAGTCTACGTACATTTTTAATTGGCGCCGGATTTTTTTTTAGTAAACCAGGAGTTAACAAATTAAAAACATCCTTGCATTTTGTTGTACAATTAAAACGCATTTTGTCATTTGTAGAACTTTTTTTTTTTGCTTAAACTATGCGTATCTAAAGTTATGTGTGTTATAATTCGCTAGAAGTCAAGGTCCGCAATTAACACCGGCTATGAGAAAGATATATTGGTACTTTTCATCGTATATTATGGAATAAGTTCCATAAACGCCACTTTAGTCACGATTAGAGTCAGTATGTAACAATCGAGTGACTGAAGAATATCAGCATGTTGCATATATGTAAAGCAGCACAAATACATTCACTGAATGATGTATGACGTCAAAGTGAGAACTGAAAAACATTACAATACCATTAGTGGCGAAAACCCCAGTGTCCAAAGAACGAGACACAAGCAGATGACTTAAAGTGATATTTAAATCGTATATGTGGGACGCAGAGCAGCAAACGTGTTAAGGGAAATGAAACTGTCAGTTTGATTAAGTGATAATAATCAAAAAATTGTTTTCTCATATAGTTTTGACGCAAATTTGGGGTTGAAATAGGTGTAGGTATTAACTAGAATGATTCAGAGATTACATTAGTACTCTAACAAACGAAACTCTCTCCTAACCTTCATTTGCATGTCACCTACAGTGACCCTAAATATGTTGGTTGCATTGACCGTATACATATTTTAATACAGATTCCTAGACACCCGTACTCACCTTTTGCATTTTTTGAATAAAAAAAAAACGTTATTATATTACGTTACGTTAAGTTCCATATTTAAGTAACTAACCAAACTAGACCATGCCTGTGCGCACAATAGCCACATGTAACCATTTATCAACTAGGGTGTCCCGAAGATATAATTTTTGCAACTTAAGCGATGGTAAAAAATCATTTTCTGTGCCGCAAAACCGCGACTACCTACCGGGTGTGTGATGGAAGGGGGTGTTGCTCAGGACAAAGACGTACAATTCCCGGCCCTGGACGGATTTTCCGATGGAATGCAAGTGGGTAATATTCGGGTAGGTACTGTTGTAGTATTTGAGGAAGTCTACCATCTCGTCATAGTGATGGTGGTGGAACAATTGCGCGTCTGGGATCATGAAGCCGTACTGATCGTACATGGACGAGTTCGACTCTAGCACTTCCGCGTAACTCCCTGAAAAAACCGCGCAATCCTGCCGTATTTCTCTCGCAAGGGTATGTTTTTTTTTTTGCTCCATTTCGCAAAATGTTAAGGCACAAATTCGATTTATCCGGGAAAAAGGAAAGGAGAGAAAAATACACATGTTTATTCATCGTTTTATTTATACACATATGTGAACTACAAATCGTACAAAATTGCGGAATCCGGCACATACAACCAATCAATCACATTTAGCCAAAAAAATAAAATAAAAAAATAAATAAACATATGTATTTTAAATACAAAAATTTCAATTAAAAAATATGCCACAACCCGCTGGAAGAATACGAAGAAAGAGACGTAACGCAGTTACTGAATACGCTCGTGGGAGATGATTAAGCAAACCTGCTGTTTGGTTAATGTTTTCAGGGGAAGAATATAATT
Source organism: Cylas formicarius (assembly GCF_029955315.1). Lineage (NCBI taxonomy): Eukaryota > Metazoa > Arthropoda > Insecta > Coleoptera > Brentidae > Cylas > Cylas formicarius. The sequence continues at coordinate 22,957,821 of NW_026844361.1, read as the reverse complement.
ATTTTATATATATGTAAATATCACATAATTATTGCTGCGCTCATGGAACCCAGGTGAATTTGATCAGGTCCACGGGAAATGTATAGAAAAAAAGGGCCCATATTATGGCCAAAGGGGGATATTAACGTTTTATAGCAAGCAATATGGGGCGGGTCAAATTTCACATTGTTCTAATTGGCTTCAAACTCTATAGAGGGCACCTATGAGATCCCAAAAATATTTTATCTATTAAAAACTAATTAATCAAGAACCACGAAAAAAATGGCTCCATTTTATGGGTTATTTTACAGATAATTAACTTTTTATAGTAGTCTAGAAGTCTAGGGTGAAATTTTATATTGTTGTATAAGTCTGTAGAGGGCGCTTAAGAGATTCCAAAAATATTATTTTTCGTTACAAACTAATTAATCAATAACGGAGCAGAGAACAATTTTTTCTTAGTTAGCTTAATATTAATTTAAGGATGAACTATTAGTCGCCCCAATACCACCGCTCGGGAGAAGCTTTGTTACCTTGCGCGGAGGGCTGAAATGACAAAGTAAAGTTCCGGACGGCGGTCTCCCCCTCCCGAACGACTACCTCGACTGTCTCCGACGGGAGGTACCTGAAGAAAAACAGTCCGAGTTCCGCCCGCCCCCCGTTTCGCACTCTACGCAAAAGCCTTACCCGTACGCGGCGGCGTAAATTTCATACTTTCCGGGGAGCAGCAGTCTCCAATATTCGCCCCTGTTCGAGGTGGTCACGTTATGCCCGACCCCCACCACCACGACGTCGGCGTCCAGGACGGGATCGCCCCGTTCGTTTACAACCAAGCCTTGAAACAGAGTCGGCATATATTTTCACCAGGCAATCCGACAATTACCTTTAACGCCCCAGTGGGCAGCCTCGATGAATCTTAAAAGGGCCTCCTTGTTGTTGCGCCACTCTTCCGGCAGGGTACCGGCTGGCGGAAACTTGCAACAACTCAGCTCGAACGTCACTTCGAAGCAGTTCGAATGTACGTAATTAAAGTCCTGCATGCCACCTAAATAACGATTACCAAAAGTGGAGGTGAGTCGACACGCAATGCGCTCAAAGACATGAAAAACTGAGAAGTTGCCCGTTTTATATATAAGAAAGGAATTTTTGTTTTGTGATATTTTATTGTTCTTAGAATTTACAAACAAAATCACATGTTTTAACTCATTTCTAGCAAAAGAATATAAAGGTAATAATCATGAGCAAGAGCACAGGCTTGGCATTCCAGTTTAGTTAGTTTCCCTGCAGATAACTGACCAACCTTACTAGATGGTCTCGCATAAATAGGAAAATTTAACATCGACTATAAATATGTCTCAAAAATAACTAGCCATTTGGTAGCCGTTTTTTAGTAGAGTAGAAAATCTCTGACTTACCCCGGACCTCATACCAAAACGCGCCATTAGTAATGCCTTTGTCAAAATGGTCATTTTTGCATGTTTCACCAGTCTTCATCAGAGGATGATTTTGAGCATATGTCAAGGCGAGCTCTTTGAACAACTCGTCGTCTGGCGATTTGCTCTCCTTGCAACAGGTTACGCCAAAACTGAAAAAAGAACGCTTTCCCTTGTTCTTTAATTGATAATTTTTCCTTTCTTTTACTTGGAATCATCATAGGGATAACTGGCGACTACAGCTCCTCCGTGCAAATTTCCCGATAACACGAAGGGCCGCGACAGGATCCATGTCATCATGGCTACAGTTTCGGGCTGCCTCGCAGATAAAATGGTACCTAACACAACAGCATTTTTTTTTTTTTAAACAGGTTGAAATGATAATATACCTGCTCTGTGTGTTTCAAATTGATCAGGAAAATCCCGATTCAGGTCTACCTCGTTTTGATTCTCCCTCCCCACATATTTGGGTTTCGATTCACACCTTCCTTCCTGAAATGTGCACCTAACACTTTAATATTCGCCTTGAAACCCATTAGCATAATCGACACCTAGGAAAAAGTTTGCTGTAGGTAAACAAGCAATGACTAACCAACCTGTGAATTCTCATAACCATCAGGATTCATACTGGGCATTAAGTAAATATCAGTAGAATTTACAAGCTTAGTAACCCTTTCAATGGACCCGTAATTACTGATGAGGTACTGCGCCAGATAGATCGTAAGTTGTCGTCCTATAGACTCGTCCCCGTGCATGTTGGCGACGTATTTAAACATTGGTGTCATTAGCGTTCTATTTTTCACATCGCTGTTTATTTGCAATGCCCAAAGTTCGCGATTTTTGACGGATCTCCCGACGCTGATTAGCTTCACAATGTCAGGATTCTCGGTCTCCAATTTTCGGAACAAGTTAGTCAATTCGTCGTAGTTGAGGTACCTCGGATATTCCAAAAAGTTTTCATTTTCCGCAACCGGTAAGGACACTATTAAAACGGAACCAAAAATCGCGCTCAATGGCACCGCCACGAAGATTTTGAACATGTTTCCACTTTAAATTTTGTTTCTAGACGGACATTGCAATACGAAAATTTAGGATTTGCGAAAAGAAAAACTAAAACCTTTTACGTGGAACGTCAAAAACTTTTTCAAAATAAGGTTATTAAAATAAATACCACAGATAAAACCCATTGCGCATGACATGACATTTCTTTGCATTTCCCATACCCCCGCCAGGTGCAATTTAGGTTGCACAATATCTATAAATTAATGTTTTATGGGAAGGAGTCAACGTGTATGAGACATTTTTATTTATATGGAAAAAAGCAGAACGAAAATTCAAAATAATCTTGAAGTTTTCCAATTACAAAGTCGTTCCTTAACGGTTTTGGGCGCTTGTTCTGGGCCACTTGCCCATCGTGGCGTTAAACGAAGACAAATGATTTGTGTACAAAAGTGATGATAATTGGAAATACTAGATAATATAAAACAATTCCTTTGTGAAACATGGGCTGGACGAAATACCAAGGGTTAATGGCCCTTCTTATGGTATTTACGGGCAGCATTAACAGCATAACTACAAAGTAAAGGCCTAACAGTTCCCGAAAGGGGAGACTTTTTTTAGCAACTATTTTTTCTTAGATGGGCGGACCGGATAGAGTCAGAGGGTCGCGACGGCCAAGAAAAACACTTCGACCACCCGTTTTTTCAAGCCAGCGCCATGTTTCTGGGTGAAATAATGTGTCTGGTAATGTTCAAAGTCATGTACAGGATATACAGCTTGAGAGCGGTAAGGGTTTATTTTAACAGACGTTTCGATAACCTTAAGTCGGGGAATGATTAGGACGGGACCGAAGACGTCCACGAATTGACCAAAGGCAACAGAAATTTCAATCGGTTCATCCTATTTATTCCGGCCATGTGTGATATGACTGCCACCTCCGTGATGTACATAGGGCTGAATTTGACCTACCTTTCGAGTTTTCAAATGTTTAGAGGTAAGATCAATTTTGAACCCCTTCGGGGTTTCCACAAAAATTTCTACTAATAACCATGGTTAAAGAGAGTACTATTTTAAAACAGACAAACAGAAAGAAAGAATGGAGGAGCCTTTTTTCAGGCAGCGTTAAGATTTTAGTGTAAATTGCTTATATAAGGTAACAAGTGGCAATTATCCTGCTCAGGGTCCGTCATAATTTTCGTGGGCCTTCTCAGCGTCGCGTTCTTGGACCGCACCCTCAAAAAAAGGGAATGGTCGGGCATAATACTGATCATCATTGGCTTGGTAGTGGTCGGGCTTGCCGATTTCATATCAAAGGACAACAGTGACTCGTACCACAACAGCAACGACATAATAACGGGCGATATGCTCATAGTAATCGCGCAAATAATTCAAGCCGTTCAAATGGTGGTGGAAGAGAAGTTTGTATCTGGTTTGGACATTCCCCCTCTCCAGGCGGTCGGTTGGGAAGGTAAGGCAGGTGAAGGACGCTGAATGATGGACACTTATATTTTTTTATCCAGGTCTGTTTGGGTTTACGACTCTTGCCTTGCTCCAGATCCCGTTCTATTTCATCAGAGCAGGGCCCCCGGTAACTCAGAGCATCGGCGATAGGCTGGAGGATCCCATCGACGCGTTCGTTCAGATCGGACACAGTTGGCGCCTCGCTTTTGCCATCTGCGGTACTGTCGTCTCGATAGCGTTCTTTAATTTTGCCGGCATAAGCGTTACTAAAGAGATGTCGGCGACTACGCGGATGGTGCTGGATAGCGTGCGGACCATCTTTGTGTGGGCGTTCAGTCTTGCCTTTTTCGATCAAACCTTCCATTGGCTGCACGTGAGTAGGAAAAAATGGGGGAGGGGATTTTTTTTTCAATTTGTTTTCAGCTCCTCGGCTTCCTCTTCCTCATCGCGGGCATGTGTTTATATAACGGAATCACCTTCGTTTCGACCTACATGTATTTACGGACCATCGTGCCCCACAGTCGACAATCGGATGAGGAGAGTATCGTGAACCGAAACGCCGACGAAGTAGACTCCTAACCTTAAGTGTTTATGATATTTTTATTGTTTTATTTCGACTAATAAAATACTCATGCGATTTTTTTTAACTTTTGACTCCAACGACCATAAAATAGCCTAGTAAGATTTTTCATTGGGTCAACTCCAAGAATTATTTCTTGTAAGTCGCATTTTTTTTATCAGCGTTAAAGCAGAGGCAATTTGTTAAGCATATTGAAATTTTTATGTTCCACCGGCATTGGAGGCGTAGCAGTAGTTCAAATGTACCGCGGTCAAGTTCTCGCGCCTTTCGATATTTTCGAAATGCATCGATTTCTTTTTACTTGCGCTCATCGATATCGAAAGTCAAAATCACACGATATATTTAAGAAAATTGTAAACAAGCGCTGCTACGATCAAACAAAGCACAAGTGTCTGTGTGACGAATATCTGGGTTACTGGCGGCGATAAAAATCGCTGTTTATTTACCAACACTTGAAATGTGGACCTCGTCGAGTACCGCCGGTCGCCATTTTTTAACCGGAGGCGACGGGTGCGGCGGCGAATTATCCCCAAGATGACCTGGACGCGGTATCGAGTGTTTCTTTTAGTGTTATTTGTGACCACCGGCAGCATAAACACGCTAAGCACGAAGTAACGCAAGATGAAACCTTTTGGTACTGTTGGTCATCTTTGCTTGTGTAGGTGGGCGGACGTGATCGAGGCCGTCGGATCCGACGGCGTCGAAAAGAGTTTCAACCACCCGTTCTTCCAGTCGCTCACCATGTTCCTGGGTGAAGCAATGTGCCTCGTGCTCTTCAAAATCATGTTTCGGTTGTACGAATCGAGAGCGGTGAGTCGGACGCCATACATACAGAGAACGATCTTTCTAACTTAACATAAAATCTTTAGAAAAAAAAAGTCAAATTTAATAAACGACATAACACTGTATACTTTGCGCCGACACCCACCCTTCTTTCCTTTTGAAAATCGGAGGAGTGACAGAAAAACAACATGGTCACATCCACCTATATAAACCAGCTATAAAGTAGCGCTCCTTGTCCCCTTTGTAAAACGAAGTTTGCCATGGAGAAGAGAAGAGAAGAGTTTTTAAGTGGGACACACTGTAGAAATCTCGTTCCAATTTAACATTTTATTGTTAATTAGGAATATTTAATCGTCGACGCATAATACGTAGGAGTAATTAATCCCAATAAGACGCGAGTATAGAAATGAATGCGAAATTACCACCCCTGGTAGTTCAAACGTACCGCTTCCGCAGGACGGCACAGTCGACAGCAACGAGCTGACGAAAGGCAACCGTAAATTCAACGCGTTCATTTTGTGCGTCCCGACGGCGTGCGACATGGCGGCGACGTCGCTGCAAAACGTCGGCCTCAACTTGACATACGCTTCGAGCTTTCAGATGCTGAGAGGTAGAGGGCGCGCGCGCGCGTCTCCGTCCCGCCTTCCCACTTCGCGCCTGTTTTTTTCCAGGCTCGATCATAGTGTTCGTCGGGTTGCTGAGCGTCGCGTTCCTGCGGCGCCGCCTCGCCAAGCGAGAGTGGGGCGGCATCGTCCTCGTCATGGCGGGGCTGTCGGTCGTCGGCGTTGCCGACTTTCTCTACAAAAGCGACGACGACTCGCTCGACAGCGACGACGTGATCATTGGCGACGTGCTCATAGTGGTAGGCCAGGTGATACAGGCGATCCAGGTGGTGGTGGAGGAGAAGTTCGTCGCGGGAATGGACATACCGCCGCTCGAGGCTGTCGGCTTCGAGGGCCTCTTCGGTCTCGCGTCCATGTCCCTTCTCATGGTCCCTTTTTATTACATCCGAGCCGACAGGCCGTTTACCGAACACCCTGGCGACCGACTTGACGACATCGTCGACGCGTTCAGTCAGATGGGCCACAGCTGGCAGCTCGACGTAGCCGTACTAGGTACCGCCGTCTACGCCGTCGCACACTGGTGCGAAATGGGGGAATAACGAAAAAAAAAACCTTACTATAAATTTTTAGAATTTTAATAGACTGATGGTATCTTTTTAATAGGCAAAAAATATGACTAATCTTTCGTAAAATCCTAGTACAACTAGAGTTTAGGCCATCATATTAAAAATAAGTGATACAACAATGATTACTTTCAACTGCTTTCAAATATATAATTTGGCCTAATCGGACAAAAACAGAAGTTCTAACAGTGTTAGAAGCATTAAATCGGGTAGTTGGCAAATTTTAGTCGAATGTAGAACCAAGTTTGAACAACCGGTCCTAGGATGTGCTAGAACATTTTTATTGCTGCAACCAAAATACATGAATTAAATTTTTTTCTTGGAATGTAGTACCTAAAGGCTTATTTTGTGTCACTATTTTCTGTGCCCACTATATTTCGATAATTACACACAAAAGCGTCCAAGTTTTGATAAAAAAAATGTTGGGCATATTTTTTTCAAAAAAGTTGGTTAGAATTCGCTAAAAATACAATTTTTGCGAAAAATTGCAAATTTTATTTTGTTTCTTTTTTAAGAAAATACTTAATTATTTCTCACGTGGATGTTCTGTAGAATTGAAGCTACCTGTCCAAAAACAACTTTTTAATAAAAAATGCCCAATATGACAACCAATTTTAATCATAGTGCGCAATGGAAATGATAACAATTGAAATCAACTACATAATTATAGCAGATAAAAAAAACCAAATTTTAACAAAAGACATTGCATAATCTAAAAACCTCTGTTACTATAAGTAAATATAAGCACGCACTTTTTTGCTAAGAGTAACTTTTCGACTATTGAAAAAAATAAACCGCATCGCGTAACAGCTAAATCATTATGAACACTAGACTTTTCAAAGATTGACAGAATAGAAAAATGGAAAAATCAAGTCACAAACTATTTGATGAAAGACTGCCTGAAATTAATTTGTCAAATTCAAATCGCGTTTTATATTGAAATATGTGTCAAAACTTTTGTTATTATTAAATATTTAGAGATATCCTCAATAAGGAAAGAGTTCAATTTTTTTTTTTTTTTTAATTCGATGTTAAAGTTTTTTCCATCTCCGAACCAGCGTGCGCCATCAGCTGCGGCCTAGAACTGCTTAAATTTCAGGATCCGTCCTTTCCATCGCTTTCTACAACTTCGCGGGCATCAGCGTGACCAAAGAGATGTCGGCGACCACCAGGATGGTCCTCGACAGTATCAGAACCCTCGTCGTGTGGGTCTTTAGTCTGACGGTCTTCGGACAGCAGTTTCACTGGCTCCAGGTACTCGGATTCCTTCTGCTCGTGGCGGGCATGTGCCTCTACAACGGCATCACCTTTGGATCTTTGATTTCGCGCTTCAAACGGGATAAAGTCGACGGGCAAGTGTAGGAAAGGAGACATCTATTTTTTTTACGAATTTTTGTAATAAAGTTATGTAAAAACGGAGAAAAAAACGCGTTGTCGAAAATTCCGCGGAATGGGAGAAATTACGCCAAGTCGTACCCCAGCAAGTCCTCTAACCCGTACCCAAACAGTTTAAAGTCGGCGAGATAGCGGCGGTACAAACGGCCGATGGTGTACACAGACAGTTCCTGGTAGTACCGCTTGAGGTTGTCGCGGGTGCGGGCGGGTCGAGTCACGGGAAACGCAAGGGGCGGCGCCCCTACCATATTGAGCACGGTCCTCGCGTCTTCCACCAACGTCTCGTAGCGTCCGACGAAAGTGTAGTTCAAGGTGCACGGCAGACACATGTCGTAAACTGGCCTCCAGTGTTCGTTCGTCTCGGCCCCCTCGTCCAGTAGATAAGCGACGAACTCCGAGAAGGTGACGTTCGCGTCCGACGAGACCGCCCCCCGCCGGTACTTTTTGATTATTTCCTTGCCGTACCGCGCCTGGAAATATTTCGAACTGGGCAGCGTCTCGGTAAACTTGTTCCGGTAGGCCGACAGGAGGCGCTCGAACGGGTGTCTGACTATCAGGAACAGCGTGTACTCGCGAAGGACGGTCCTTATTTCAGAGGGAGGCAGCTGCGATAATCTAGAAATCAGAACCTCACGGTCAATCTACGCTGAAAACTTTAATTATTTACCAGTATGGAACCGATTCAATATCCAGGAACGAAATTTAGGATTCTTGCAAACCAATTGCTCAATGAAACAATGCCGATTGGCTTAATTAACTTACACACTTAATTAAAAAAATACTGAAGTAAAATACTAAAATTCTATCGTAAGTATCGAGATTTAATCATAAAGCGACTGATTTAATATATAATTCAATTAATTTAGTTTCTTTGAGTAATGCTTCAATCAGATACTATATACCAGTTTGGAGAACCTTTGCCAGCAGTTTTTGCCTCAAGAAATTTATGGATTACTACAATAATAATAGTAATTAAAAATCATCTTTTAATTATCTTACTAAAAAATCGGTCGGAGATATAAATCTGTCCATTAAATTCAAAATAATTTTAGTCTAAAGATACTATTAAGCGATCTAATAAATCGTGTTTCACCAATGGGTTAACCTGTTTCCGAGTTAGGGTAAAATCTACTAAATCTATCACATCCATAGGTGGAATACTGGGAAATAAGTTTTGTACATCAAAAGACAATAGAGTTGCGTTAGAAGGGATTTTTGATATCTTTAATTTTGTTGATTAATTCAAAAGAATTTTTTATTGCAAATTTTGGTTTAAAATCGGTGTATATATTTAAAAAACAATAAATCGAAATGTCCAAAATGCCAAAAATCAGGTGTCTACAGGTTGAAATGTGGATCTTGTCCTAAAATTTATATTGGACAAACAGGTAGATCCTTCAAGAAACGCATTAACGAGCATAAAAGAGCGTTTAAAAACAATAGTCTAGATTCTAATTATGCTACACACTTAAACACAGAAAAACACATTTTTGACGACAATTTTGATATATTACACACAGCCACAAAAAGTAGAAAATTTAATTTCTCGAAGCCATGGAGATTAACAAAATGAGACATTCAAATGTATTGCTTAACGGTCAATTAGATTTAAATACCTCTCCTTTATTGAACTTAAATTCTGGCAACAACATTAATTAAGGGTTTATGGTCATTTTTCGGTATATATAGTAGCAGGTAGTTTGTAAATATTACATTTGATAAAGACGCGGTGTTGTCGAAACAATTGTCATGTCATAATATATAATTTCGTGAAAATCTGAACTTTTAGTTGTTATTTATTTTGATAAATGGATTTTCATCAAGTAAAAACCAACTCAGTTCAGTATGTGGCGTACTATTGAACAGGGAAAATCTACATTTATTAGGAAGTTAAATTATGCTGTTTAGAGAATTTTAAATGTTTTTAAAGAATATTTTGAATGTCCAGGATTGAAAGAGCTCCATCTAAACGAGGCGTAAAATTTACCATCAAGACATAAGTTGTATAGAGCAAAAATTAAACTGGTACGAGTATAGAACCTTGAGGAACTTAAATCAAAACAAATGCAGAAATTTCTTGTCCTTTCAGTGTATCATTCGGACGAACAATAGCATTATCGGCGACGCTGAGTACTACTCACCTGACGGTGGAGTAGTTCGCATGCGCGACGGAGGCCGGTATATCTACGAGATTGGAGACGTTAGACCGGCCGGTGAGCACCATCATGACGCGTTTCCAATTGGTGCACGCGATCTTGGGCACGTAACAGTAGAGGAGCTTGTGATTGGGATCGACGAGCAAGTGGTCGAGCTGCGAGAATCCGACGGCGCCGCGACGGCGCCCTAGTCCCAGTTTCTCGCAGCCCTCGGTCAGCTGTTCCTGACGCGATATCTGTTCATACCACGGATACTTCGGATCGTCGGGAGTCGAGTACCGTAAAAAGTCGAGGAAGATCACGAGCGCGAGCCACATGGCGTTAGCATTGTTCAGTGTTGAGTGGCTCCTTGCGTTTGCCCAGGCGTTTAACGAACCTCAGTTGAGTCCTGTTCACCACGCCGTAGTTGCCGACGAGCTCCTTGTCGTTTTTCAGAACCCTGCCGTTGTCCACGTTCTGAAGCCAAAACGTCTTCCATACGTAGCGCCAGCTGATTTTCGTTTTGCTCTTCTGTCGCTGCTGTTTTAGCGCGAAACCCCTCCTGAAGGCTTTCTTCAGGTCCAGAACCGTCGAGCCTTGTTGCGGAATCTAAAAATTGAAAAATGGGGCGCAACAAGATCGCGCGAATTGAAATATCTTTACCACCACGTTCAAGGGGGTCTCTGAGTACCGTCCGATCGTTACCGTGATGGACTGGCCCTGTATGACCGCGATCTGGGCATGGACCTCTTCCGTTATGACGTCTACAGGTAAATCCGACAACAGCGGATCGGACGCGATCAGCCTCCTTAAACTGCTTTGCGTTATTTCGCACAGGTCTTCGTGCGATAGGCTCTCTATGTCGCGGTCGAGGCTGGATTTCTCGCAAGAGACGACGTCACTCATCCTGCAAGACAGAAACGCGGTTATACACTACTAAAACGCGGTGCAGTATCTAATAAACAAATTTCACCATGTAAAAATGTATTATTTTACTTTATATTTATCGTTCTTACCGAATGTTGTAACGCGGGCGAACACATGTCGATAAAACAACGCGACCGCGACTGAATTATAACAACCAGAACCTTTGACCTTTGCCAAGGCAAAATTTTGGCCTATGATCCAAGAGGCAACTATAACATTACTTACAAAACTACTGCAGTCAACCAAGATAAAATTTACTCAATACGCGAGTACGTTTATTAACACGAAACGCATGATCCGCTGTTGATATTTAATTGTCGTTCCGAATTTTTCAGAACAGGTTTTGTTTATCGTTTGAGCATAAATTAACTCCAGACGTCGGCACACAAAAAACGGCCAGAAATCTTCGACCATTATCTTACAAACACTGGCTCAAATTTTTTGCTGAGCAAATCGTTAATTTGTTTAGTCGCAATATCCGATATAAATCTACGCACGTTGTTGTAACAATTCGTCAATCGAGATGCGGCGATCAATCAAAAAGATAGTGTCGTAATTTTATTCAAACAAATTATGATCGTACGCCAAAAAAAATATATTGAATGAGTTATGTGTACAAGCGTTCTTGGTGTTCCCACGATTTTTGTGTTCTTAATGAGATTTATCGTTTACATTGTTATTGCGACGGAGTACAATGTAATTAGAATAGTCGAAGATATAAACCTTTGTTTTATACACTAATATTCAAATATATACTTACCTGTTACCATCGAACTTTTCACGTTGTGGATTGAGGTTATGAACTTTAAGTAACTACACTTATACCACATTACAAAAATAAGAACTTTGCAATGGACGACAAAAATTGGGGTAAATTTATGATCATTTTTGTACACGTGTTCTTGTCAAATCTTTAAATTGAAGCAGAAATGCTTTTTGCCCCGTAATTTGTGGTGATTTGGGACTATTTCGATCGATAACGAAATGTAAATATAGTTTGACATGTTTAAACTTTTAATATCAAACTGAAATACACATCTGAAAATGCCGCCAGACGTGACGTGGTACTATCGGCACCATTCGATCAAATAAAGACGCAACCGACCAATATCGTAACGCAATTATTTATCCGTGGGTCTAGTTATTTTATCCGTTTTCGTTGGCAACACGTCACAATTAGTGGCGATTAGGGGTTAGTGATAGATCGGCTTTAATTCCAGAATATTTCCGAAAGTTTGGATTACGTATTCGGATTGTTCCCGAAATTGGGTCGAATATCTGGCACTTTCTCGCAACATAGTTACCCCTATCGCTAATTCCATGCAAAATATCGTGCGAAAATGATCGTCGATCAAGTGGACGCATTTAAAAGCTGGCTGACAGCTGTTTTGAAGCCCATGTAAGTTGAACCCTGCTGGTCGGATGAATTGGAATCGCGGACTTTAACTCTCTCAGTGTTTGACGCGACCCTTTAATTGCGATGACCTTCGCGCGAAATCCACCTATCCAATAGCGGCCCCTTCATAACCTCAACCCGCGAATTTCGTTTCAGGTGCGAGGCCGATCCCGCCGCATTGGCAAAATACGTTTTGGCGTTGATTAAGAAAGACAAAACGGAAGCGGAACTGAGGAAAAGCATGGTCGGCCAACTCGAAGTTTTCTTAGAAGGGGGTGTGTGATAAAAATAATTTCTACCGTGGGAGGTCACGTAGGAATTTTAACACGTTTTTAACGTTGCAGAAACTGAAAATTTCGTCAGCCTGGTTTTCCAAACTTTGGCCACAAAGGATTACATAACCACGCCGGTAATACCAAACGCCAACCCCCCCAACCCGAACGTACTCAAGTCCAAGGACGGGAAGGAGGCGAAAATCATAGTGCAACCCAGCGAACTGCCCAACCTGAGCGAGGCGGTCAACGGGGCCGCCCCCAAAAAGGAACCGGAAATCAAGAGGGACCGGTCCAGGAGAAATTCAGAAACGGTATATATCTCTTAAGTTATTTGTGAGGAAGCGCGCGAAACAAATGAACGGATCTTAGGAAAAGGAGGAGAGGGTGCGACGGAGATCGCGACACAGGTCAACCTCGCCACGAGTCCGGTCGCGGTCCCGGTCTTGGGAAAGAATGAAAAAGTCCCGCTCGAGAGAAAAATCGAGGGAACGGGACCAGCAGCACCGGATGGACCGCGAGAAGCGGACGCGGGGCGACAGGCCCTGGCGAAATAAATCGCCGACGCGGAGGTACGATCGGCGCCGGTCGCGGACGCCGTCGCCGACGCGGGCCCGCTCCAGGTCCCGTAGTCCCAGGCACTCGCACCGCCCCAGGTACCGCTCGAGCAGGAGCCGCTCACGGTCCATCGAGAAGAGGGAGCGGCGCGATTCCAAGGACGTGCGGCCCGACACGCCGACGGCCGACTCCGGGGGCGGCGACGTTGACATGCGCGCCAACCCCCCGGGCAACAAGCGCCGCTGCCGCGACTTCGACGAGAAGGGCTACTGCATGCGGGGCGAGATGTGCCCCTTCGACCACGGCATCGACCCGGTCGTGCTGGAAGACGCCGCCCTCACACGGGTCCTCACCTACGACCTGAACGGCGACGCGGGCGGCCCGCTCGCCGCTCCCCTGCCACCGGTCGCGCCGCCCGGGGTGATAGGCGCCCCGCTGCGACACCCCGGCGGCGAGACGCCGTACAACCCGCAGGCGCCGCACATGTGGAGGGACGGGCGGTTCCGCGGGCCGCGGCCGCCCCCGCTAGGCGCCATCAGGATGCCCGGCCAATTCCTGCTGCAGCCCCCGCCCGGCATGCAGCGAGAACTCATTCCGGTGCCGGTCGTGATGGATGGCGGCAAACCGCCGGGCTATCCGGCGGGGCCCCCTTACGGTCCGCCCGCACCGCCTCCGCTCGGTTACGGGCCCGGGGAGGGCGGCGTCGCTTTGCCGCCCGGCGGCCCGTACGCGAAGAAGAAGCCGTTCGATTATGGACGGCTCGGTCCGCGCGCCAAGAATCCCGCCAATTGCTCGCTAGAGCTGAAGAAGGTGCCCGTCGGCATGAACACCATCACCCACCTCAACAATCATTTCGCCAAGTTCGGGAAAATTGTCAACATCCAAGTGCAGTACGAGGGCGACGCGGAAGCGGCCCTCATCACGTTCTCGAGCCATGCCGAGGCGAACGCGGCGTACCGCAGCACCGAGGCGGTCCTCAATAATCGCTTCATCAAGGTGTTTTGGCATAACGCGGCCGCCAACAACGACAAACAGGAGAACGTGCCGCCGCCGGCGCAGCAGAGGCCGGTCAAGGACCGTCTGGGGGGCGGGCCGGTGGTGGTGCCCAACAGTAACAAGGTAAGCGTGTCGGGAGGCGCGGTCGCCGTCTTATTGGGGGGGGGGCCGGTTCGCTATGCAGGTGCTGAATCTCGTGCAACCGAAGGCGGACGACGCAGACAAGGAAGAGGCCAAGCCCGAGATAACCAAAGAGGAGACCAAGGCGCAAGCGACGGTCGCCATAAAAAAGAACCAGGACCTGATCGCCGCGCAGGTCAAGGTCAACAAGAACAAGGACGAGCAAAGGAAAGAGGTGCTCAAGATACAGAGCGACCTGCGCAAGAGGAAGCAAGAGCTGCTCGACAAGCAGCTGTCGCAGCAGAAGATCCTCATCGATAAAATGTCGAAACGTGAGTAGGGGGGGTGGCGGCGCCAGAACTGATGTTTAGTTTACTATATACTTTTGAAAATCGGGCACTAAAAAGTCGCTAATACTTTTACAAAACAATAATTACGGATCATGATGAAAGCAATAAAAACAAACTTCTACAAAAATCTACCAAAAAAAATGTAATTTTTACTTGATAAAGTTATTTTTATCCAAAGTCTTTGACGTTCCTAAACGAGTTTTTAAAGTTAACTCGAAAGCAAGCAGGCAACCGTAGGAAAGGACCAACATTTAATAAAACACCGAGTATTGAGTATTTTCTTTACAAAATTTGCTGTAGTAGGCAGAAAGGAAGAGGTACGGGAGGAAACTCTGTCCAAGGTATTAGTACAATTTCCTAACAACAAAATGCAAAGAAAAAAACGCTCGAATTGTTTCGAGCTATAGCTAATATAGCTATAGAAAATAGAAAGCACGACATCAGTTGTTGTTTATTCCCGATTGGCTAGCCGAGGCAACGCTTAATACACACGCCGGAGTGGGGAAAGTGTCATTTTACCACATTATTTTCGTTTTCCACGAATCCGGGTTTCGGCGGCAATCGGATATTTTCGGAAATAGTACAGCACGTCTTGAAATTTTTAACGTTTGTCAATTCTGACAAACGTTAGTGAATGTATTCGTGATGTTTTGGTTAGTTGTAAAAAATGTACCCAAAAACTTTGTAGAACTTTTTCTGTCACTCGTTTACCACTTTTGTTGCATAATGTATTATTACAAGATCTTTAAGTTAAAAATTTTGCAATTACAAAGAAAATTTTCAATTTCATTTATAATAATTAATTCAGAACATGTTATAATCCGGCATTGTTTTCTAGTTTTAACTGAATATACTTATAAATAATATAATTCAAGCTGGTGCCAAATGAAACTCATGATCAAAACGGTGTTGATCAAACTTGTCATCTTATTATGCATTAGTATAGATAGATGGATGGTTTATTGACTACTTTATAATACCATTGTTTGTAGCAAGTCATACAAAGGAATTTTTTTTTTTAATTGAATATATGTAAGTATATGCTAACATAAAATTGTATATAACGTCATAGATATACAATGTATATAACGTCATAATAACAGGACAACAAATAAAAAATAAACAACGCCCCGCAACACGTTATTACCGATGTTGTCTTCTTTAATTTACTAACAGGACAACAAATAAAAAATAAATTTATATGTATATAGCACAGGACAATCGGTAAAATACAATCAATGCACAACGCCCCGCAACACGTCATTACCGATGCTGTCTTCTTTAATTTACTATATCCTCTTTTTGCCGCAAATCTATAATATTTGTGCCGCTGCGCGCTTGAAGAGGGAGAACTGACGGCCGGGTCGCGTTTTCAGTGGCGCCCGGGCCTCAGCGCGACGTCGTCAAGGAGACGATCAAGAAAACGCAGGAGGCGATCGAGGCCATCAAGAAGGACCTCGAGCAGGCGGCGTTGGCCGCGAAACGCGCCACCCTGTCCGCGCGCAAAACCAAAGAGCAGGCGCAGAAGGAGCTACTCGACACGGAGCTCGATTTGATCGCGAAGCAGCAGGAGGGCGCGGACACCACCGATATCCAGAAGAAGCTCGCGGAACTGAAGGCGATCGTGGGGGCCGCGGCAGCGTCGAAAGGCGGTCGGGGCCGCGGACGGGGGCGGTACGTGCCGCCCGTCATCGGCCGACACCTGCTAAGCAAAAACAACCTGATCGATAGTAAGTGCGCGTTCGGCGTCGCGACGCCGCCTACCGACGTCCCCTTTTTCTCGTTTTTAGAAGCCAAAGGCGGCGGCGTCGTCAAAGTAGTGAACCGGGCGTCCGCGGCTCCTAAGCAGCACGCCGTGGACCACAGGCCCGCGCGTCTCCTCGTGTCCGGCTACGAGGCAGATGAGCAGGACGCGGTGCTGACGCATTTTCAAGTAAGAGTCAGTAGGTTGCCTTAGTTCTCCTCCCACCTCAGTTCCCGCGGGGTGACGTCACTTGGCGACCCAGTTCCAAAGCCCATACCAAACGCTCTCTTTTAAATACCTTTTAATAACTTCTCGCTGACGTGGTAGTATGTTTAATAGATTTTTAAACAGAGCGTCTGTTAAAGAAAACATTTACGGGGTTTTCGTAATACGTTGTTGATTTTTAGGGGCCTCGTTCCTCAAAAAAAGGGCAAGTTAGTGTAGGTCGGCAATCGCTTTATTGCCATATTGAAAAGATTAACAAAAATTGTTTTTTTGGTTTGTTTGGTAGACGCTCGCATTGCATAGAAACAATGTTCACGTTGTTTATTGCTAGTTTTTCTTATTGAATTGTAAATTGTGATGATTTAACTTTTAATTTAGTACTGATTTTTATTGCTTTTTATTTATTTTTTTTTTCCGCTGGGAGCTTTTTGTCGGACTACGCAAACTCGAGAGATCGTTTTTACATGAATCGCGATTTGAAAATATATATTATACGAGGTGTGTTCAAAAAATAAGATGACTTTTATTTATTTATTCATCAAAATTAATGTTGCCCCACTCTAAGCACTTTCTGGAAGAGGCTTATGTTCTTAAAGCATTTTTTCTTAGCTCCTTTGTTCCATTTTTTTTTTACCGCAGAAAATCGCCGAACACGCAAAACACGTCTAACGGTTCTGTCTCACAACTGCAACGTGCAAAATGTCGAAGATCGAATGCACGTAGCTGAACCAATTACAAAAGTCATCTTAGTTTTTGAACATGCCTCGTATATGTACGTCGAAAATAAAGGGATTACGGGTCTACGTTGACATAAACTTTCCAGAGTGTTCAACATAATAATGGGCAATTTCGCCAACTATTTTTTGTTCGTCTCATGGAGTTTTTTTCTTAATATAGCCGTGTATGACTTAATTATTTTCAGGCCTCCTATGAGTTTTTCAAAAATATGTAAGAGTTATTGCAAATACCTTTAATTTTTTTTTATTAGCAGGCCATGGAAAAAAGTGTCCGTTTTCATCATATACTTTAGTTATCAAATAGTCCTAACATTTCGTAATTTACTTTAATGTTACCCCAAAATATCTCAATTAGATGTTAAAATAATTGATAAAACAATGCGCATTTGTTATTTCTTGCACTCACACTCAAGTTCATCAGCTTAATGAATTTTTAAATAAATTATGTAAGTTATGCAAAAAACACTGCATTTTCCATGGCTTACTCAAAAAAGAAAGATATTTGCTTTATAATTGGAATAGCCCTTATATATTTATATATTATATATTCTTGAAGATCTAACAAGCATAATAGAATTTTTAAAATACAAGTTTAGTTTATATATCAAAATTTGTGAGTTTCTGAAGAAAACCTTGTCACCGTGTCATGCATATCTAATTAATTTAATTGTTTAGCTATTTCAACCCTAGATTGCTTGAGAAATAAATGTTGGTAACCTGTGAGTCGGGACGTTGTTTTTTTCGCAGCAATTCGGCGAGGTAGTCGAGTACGCGATCGACTCGTCATTGCCAAGCATCACGCTGAACTATAAGGCGCGCAAGGAAGCGGAGACCGCGATGCTGAAGGGCAAGCATTTCCAGGTAAGGTGAAGTCTAGCTTACCCGAAAAAAAAAATAGAAAAAATACTGAAAAAAAGTGTGCCCTAAATAATTTAGTTCTTCATAGGGTTTATAATTAGAAATATTCTGAGATAAAGACTGTGATCAGAGTATAGAATGCGGTGGCCAAGTGCTTTTTGTGGGGTCGTCTTTCTTTTTTAATATAAGTTAGTATTTATAGTCCGGGAGCCCTGGACCTTTTTTCAAAATGATAAGCAACAACGTAATTCTTTGGAAATCGTTTCATTTCATCAAGACACACAACGTTTTCCTCTACGAAAATTGTTGTAACAGGTAGCTAACCATACGCGCAGGTATAAAATCATGTCAATTTAGTTACCATACCAAAATGATCAGCAACAGTTTAGTTTTTAGTTAAATCTATAGATATTGAAATATATAATTTGAAATTGAACTTGGCCTACAAACAAATTGGTTTGGTATAGAGTGGCCACCCCCTCAAAGTTGTATCTATTATTTATTTATTTATTTATTTATAAAAAGCTTGCTAATAATTTTTATTAACAAATGATCACATTGTCCTACAAATAAACTGGTAGGATTTTTCAGCCCTACGCTTTAAAGTTGTTGACCTCACCGTAATACGTAATTCATCAGCAACTGTGGGACACGAAAATTAAATGAAACTTTATGACATTTTTTATCTAAATCAATTAATGACCTACATAAAAATAGGTAGATTTCGCTAGTCCGACAAAAAATGGGTTGCAAGTGCGACTCTTGAACATTATTCCTGCTTAACCTCTGAATTACGGTCTAACCTATAAAATATTCCTACAGCCATTATCTATGATGCTATTTTTTACAAATGAGTTTAATTAAGCTGTTTCATTATTATTTATGACGTAATAAATCAACATTTATTTTTTTTTCATATTTTTTGTCACGCCGGATTTTTTTTTACTTGTTTTTAACTCATATCAGTATCATGACAGTAATTGATCGATAAACTTTTGAAAAAGTAAGTAGATTAAAGTCAACAAAATTTTATTTTGTTGACTTTAATCGATTACAAATAATGCTGGGTGTACCGTTATAATACAAGTATTATAATCCATAAAAATTATGACAAAAATATGTCGTTATTCATGAAACAATCATTCATTTTTTACTATTTTTTTTCTTTTCACTTAAACGACAAAACGAAAATAAAAAAAATTCAACATTTTCATTTTACATTTACTTAAAAAATAAAGCATAAACTTACCTTTCATAACATAAATATTTAGCTTTTACTCTGAACTCCTTGTAACAGCAAGAGTGGTAGCGTATTACATCGTCATTCTAATGGTCAGGCGATTCAGCATCATTATATTTGTGGTTATGATGCTTTCGAGCGTGTAGATAATTTTTTCACGGGAGATAAATGTCTTTAGTAAATTTTTTTATCGTCTCTTTTCACGAAAATTAGGTTTATCACGGAGTATATTACAAAGAAAACACTCCATGATCACTTTCACAATTAAATGTTATAAAAGAAAATTAATTAACACGTGTTGACAAGCCAAGCAAACAAAACTTTTTAATGCACAATGTATGTTGTATGCGTGTGCTGGATATTGTGTATGTTACGCGCATGCGCGTCTGATGCGAATACATACCGCCGATTTGATATAAGTATGTGTATGTATACATATACACGTATATTCGAATATACAAGTATGTACATGTAACCACGTTTAAGTTACGGGCAATTTTCGAAATTTTCCAGAGTAGGACTGAAAAAACCCACCATTTTATTTGTAGGACAAATATTGTTTTAGATTATTTATCTGATTAGTTAAAAAATAAGCTGTTGCTGATCACTTTTACATAATAATCAATTTGACACCTGTTCATTCTTTCAGCGTCTTAATAAAACGAATCCACTCATGGTTTTTAAAAATAGTTTTGTTAATAAAAATTATTGGCAAGCTAAAGTAAAAAATTTAGCATGTTGCTCGTCACTTTTTATAAATAAATCATAGATACAACTTTGAGGGGGTGGCCACTCTATACCAAACCAATTTGTTTGTAGGCCAAGTTTAATTTCAAATTATATATTTCAATATCTATAGATTTAACTAAAAACTAAACTGTTGCTGATCATTTTGGTATGGTTGACATGATTTCATACCTGTGTGGATAGTGGATACAACAATTTTCATAGGGGAAAAGGTTGGGTGTCTTGATGAAATGAAACGATTTCCAAAGAATTAGCTTGTTGCTTATTATTATAGGTTTGTAATTTACAGAGCACTTTTGTATTGTAACTATCTGTTGGAGTATAAATAAATAAGTAAATCGAAAGCTCTAATAATATTGGAACCTCGTTTTCAGGACCGGACCCTATCTGTGACGTGGTCGACCGGGGGCGGCCGACTGCAGACGCAGAGGAGCGGCGGCTCGTCCACGAGAACCGCGCTGCTCTCCGAATCGGAGGAGGAGCACCTGATCGATCAAAGCTTGCTCGAGGGCGAGGAAGAGGTAAGTGAAAAGTTTCGCGGTTCATTTGAACTACCGGCCCCCATTTCGGCGGAGGGGCGCGTCTAATGACCTCTCTCTCGAGCCGGTCGTTCGCCCGAACGGTATACAGGGTGGTCGCGCTTTATTTTTTTTGTTTCCTATCCAGCTGGGACCGGAGATTTCCGAGGAGGCGCTGTTGCAAGACGACGAGGAGGAAGACGAGGAAGACCGCTCGTGGCGCCGATAGTCCCGGCGATTTCGGGACGCCGCTCGAGAATAATAATTAGAGTCGTTTTTGGGTGATTGTTTTTCCTCTCCCCCCCCCTTTTAGTTTTTGTTTAGTTGCTAAGAGTCGGCCTAGGGCGGAATTTTTCTATTGTATTTTTTCTCCTCCCCAAACTGTTGCCAGTGATTTTTGATTCGCTTCTTTTCCTTAATTTGTGAGCCGAAAATCCGACGGAGGGGACTCGAGCGAAATCTCACCCTTATATGTAGTTATATGTATATTGGGACCACGGAGGCAGGCTCCGCTCCGACGGATTCACGGTAGCGTTGTACTTGTGTATAAAAATATGTATGTTGATATCACTCGATTAAGAAGGAAAAAAGTGCAGGTCGCCCCCCAACCACAACCCTTAGAAATAAAAATTACACGGTACATATTAGGGCGCGGATCTTAAAAAAAAAAACCTCTGAACGAGAAAAAAAAACTGATAGAAAAAATAGTGTCCAATGTAAAATATATATTTTATTAAAAATTTTCGGGGGGCAAAAAAAAAGACGCGCAAAAAACATCGTCTCGTAAAGAATTCGTTAAGCTTCGGCCCGGAAGGCGAGTGTTGCCGTTCGACAGCCGCCCCGTACATAATCCGACCGCGTAATCGCTCTCGGACGTATACATTGACATTGCGGAGGTCATCAAAATAGAGCAATACAAAAACAAATAAATATTCGACCAGTAACGGCGATTGCCGAATAAACAAAAAACGTCGAGCCGCTTCCGACATGGCGCGTCGCATTTCCACCATAATCAAGAGCCTCCCGTTAGGTAAGTAAGATTTCGATTAACCGATTCGTCGATATCCTTTTATTCCGTTTTTGAATCCCCAGTAAGGGGGACGAACGAGCTAAATCGGACAGCACACTCTTTAAAAAAGTTAATGATGTAAGGTATTTTTTGCACCTCTAATGAAATTTCATCCCTGAGTCACTTTATTAGTTATTGACTGGCTATAATCTAATTTTTCTGAGGTTATTTTGCTTTGCATTTGGCGTAAATCACAATCCCAACCTTATAAGAAATATTTTACGCGAAATTTTTTGTGATCAACCCAACCCCTCAAGTAGACTGATTTTATTTAGACATTATGTTATATCCCACACATTAGTACTTAAAAAAGGATTTAGGTCTACTACAGCTGCACCGAGTCCATCATTGGCGTTCCAATATTTTGTATTTTAGAAAAATCGAGAAGGAAACCACTGAGTCCGATGTGTGATGACCATGAATGACGAAATTAGAAATGTTTTTTAGAATAAACAAGAATGGAACTAGTGAAATAAACATATCTGAAAGGTGGCAGTTCGAGTACAATGAAATCAAAGCAAATCTAGAAATTTTAATTCATAACGCACGAAATTTTCGAAACTTATCGCTACCTACAACGAAGCCTACGCTTTAAACTTTAGTAACGAGAGATTTATACTTTATTTGTTAATAAAGGAACATTAGGGATAAATTATAACAACGCCAAAGCAAGAGGTGCAAAAAGTCCCCATTAAGGCTCTCGTTAAGTACGTATAACGACAGGGTCAACAGATTTGAGTGCAGGACGCTTGCCCTCGCGAGTGCACACGAACTGCGGCACCACATACGGCAAGCGTGCTGCTTCGTTACGTAATACGCAGTTTAATGCACGCGAATTTTACCCGATAACGACAGATTGCCAGAGCGATGCAACGTTTAGCGAGCCGCGCGTCTGGTACATCTCGGCAGAGCCGTATTTCGAAAATTTTGTCGACTTGCCGACAATTTTAATGTTATTTGGGTTTTAGGTGGCGTCAATGCTAAAGCTCGCAACGGCGACGAAGCTTACCGACGGATCCCGCCCGGTTACTTGCGAAACGGTTAGACATTTTTTTTTTTTAAATTAATATATCCGGGAAATTTGTTTCAATCACGGACCTCCAACGTAGTGTCCGTGATCGAAGCCGCGCAAACCGACCGAAACGATATCGGCGCGCACGATCCCTGCTCCTAACCTGTTTAACTTGAAAATAAGCCGTAGAAATGAAAACGTCCGAGACTTTCGGACGTCGTAAATCGTTTATCTGCAAAGTCTTCGCGTAATATATCGAAAACGCGTCGTTGTTTACAAACTACGCGCTAACAATCTCAATGACAGCGAAATAATTGGGCTGACCCCGCGGTCCGATAAAAACACAAAATGCCTCTGGCGCAAAACGTGAACGTTTTTTTAGGGGCCGCGGTTTTGGGAGTGGTAGGGGCCGCCGGATTGTTCCTCGCCGAACATTACAGACAGGAAAAAGTGCGCCACGCCATGGCCAGGGACCTGGCGCGGATGGACAGGGAGCTGCGCTCTCTCCGCACCGAATTGCACCAGCTTCAAAACCAAAAGTGATTATTTTGTCGTCGTCTCGATAGATCCCACGCTTCACGGTTTCGTTACAGATCTCTTAGGGTAAAAAAAAGTAATAAATCCACCGTCACACGCAAAGTGAACTCGACTCTTTCGACGGCCAGCGAAGACTACTCTAGTGCCGCTTCCACCATCGACGACAGTTCCGACCTCGAATTTTACGATTTAAGCGAAGACGACGCGGACGTCGGCCCGAATTTGGAACGGGTATGCACATTTCTTTTTAATATTTTTATGGGAGCAGCGCACAGTGCAGATACATGCCGACTGCGTCAAAAATCAAATACTCAATTATATGCCAGTTTTTTAACACATCTTTCCTATATCTATAAGCAAGATGTAAAAAAACATGTTATGGTGAGGAGCCAAATTGAAAGTATTTTTATTCGTCAGGAGTTATCTAAAATTGAATTTTAATTGGTCTACAATACTAGGTAGATAGGAGGTGGGGTTTTTTCCACATTATTTTTTCAAACAAAAGGCGAAGTCACAAACCACAATCTGAATGACTCTTATACGTCAAGTTTCCAAACCAAATGCACTTTTTTCTCGATTTTCTCTTGATTTCTCGAAGTTTTTAGTAAATAATTGTAATGTAATCTTCACTGGGATAGCACTTTTCTTGGACTTCAAATCATTTTGATATGAAGGAAAAATGTTATTTATTTTGGAATTAATAAATTTTGTTAATAAGATTTACTGATAGTTGGTCAGTTCAGTTTCAACAAGAAGGGATACTGTCTCAGCGCATTGATTTTCTTGTAATTAATTTAAGTGAATTTTCTCTTTTGTGACCCCCCAATAACACTCTTTTTTTTTGGTTTTCCGCCTGCAGGTGATTTGTTGACTTATGTGTAATTAGAATTTGTTTTTAGAAAAAATCACGCGTGACTTTCGTGCAACCCAATATTGGTCCTTTTAAAAGTATTTAATAAACTTACCTTGTTTTTGGACATTCACACCCTAGAAATATTAAACAAGTGACACTTGGGAAGCGCCAACTTGATTAGGTTGTTTTTTTTTTTTTATTAGGGCGTAACATGATATAGGATTTTTTTAATTTTGTCTATTTGTGGAACCACAGTGCAGCGTCGTCATTTTTGGTTTCTAGACGCTGCACGAGTTGGATGACAAATTAGACGGGGGCACGTCCGACGAAGTGAGGGCGACGTTGCAAAAGTTGCAACAATTGCAGTCCGAGTATCCAAACCATCCCGAACTGTTGTACAGAATAGGCAAGGCCCATTATAGACTGGCCGAAAAAACGGACGATAAGGATCTCATGCGAGTCCACATCGACCGTGGCGTCGACGCGTGCGCTTCGGCTGTGCCCTTCGCGCCGAACCATCCGGAGGTACACAAATGGTACGCCGTGTTGATCGGTAGCCGAGCCGATTACCAATCGATACACAACAAGGTAGGCGACGCGCATTTGTTTAAAAAACACGTCGATACGGCGTTGTCTCTGAACCCTCACGATCCGTCCCTGCACCACATGCTTGGACGGTTCGATTACGAGATCGCGGGGCTGAAATGGTACGAGCGCAAAATCGCGGCCGCGTTGTTCGGCGAACCGCCCCGCGCTTCCTACTCGGAAGCTTTCGACAAGTTTATGGAGGCCGAACGACTGGCGAATACAGAATGGAAGGAGAACCGACTCATGCTCGCCAAGTGCAAGATAAGCATGGCCGAATACAAGGAGGCGGTCGAATGGCTGGAGAAGGCGGACTTGTGCAGGCGGGACGCGGTAAGCGTCTATTCCCTCTCCGTTTTCCAGCTTTGAGCAATTTACTTCTTTCAGGAGGACAAACTAGATAGCGAAATAAAGGTGCTTTTGGAGAAATACAATGGTTACAGATAATTTCCGTAGGTGGCGTTTTATTAATACTTAGAGGTTAAGTTAAAACTTGTTTTGTCCTATGTAATTGTCATTATTTTATACACCAAATAAAGTGGCGGTTTTTTTATTCGGCTGTTTTTCTTCCTAACCAGTGCGTAGACAGCTAATCGCCGCCCAGGGAAACGTTCCACAGAAGTCAGTAAAGAGCCGAGTCATAATTTGAGGTTGATTAACCGCTTTCTATACACAAACATTTAGGTGCAAACCGGGAGGCATTTTTCCTTATATTTTAAAAACATAAAACATATTCGTTTTAAGAGAAAATAGAAAAATATAAAAACAATCAAAATACACAAATTTTAGTAAACAGCTATCGAACATAATCCTATGCTTAAAATGTCAGCGAAAAATTCAAGTTTTATTCATTTTTTGGATAAAACGTAACAAGGTATATATTGCGTCTAAAGAAACATGCTTATTGACGTTTATTGTTAATTAACTTTGATATACTTTACTTAATTATAAGTAATAAATTATCATACCTTATAAAATAAAAAATAGGAATTTCCGAGTTTTTTTTAATTGCCACACTACCACTACTTTCATCAATTGAAAAACGCTTTGAAAATACTCAGGTAGACACGATGCGAAATGACAGGGCAGGGAAATTTGTTTAGATACAGTCAAAATCTAATCACAAATTATGACGTCACAGTCACAGGCGAAAGCCTAACCTCAAATAATGAACCGAAAAATCGGTTATACACTCTCTACATTTAATGCAATTCGGAAAACAGTCCGTGAGTCCAGCAACGCGACCCTGATACTCTTCTCGAAACCGTCCTTGACGTTCGCGAACTCCATAATGTCTTTAGGACGGCGCCCCATCCAATAACGGTCGAACTCGTAGAACAGAAAGCTGTAAAACGAGTGAAACAGCCGTAGGGTCGGGAGACTCTTTGATACGTTGTAAAAGTAGGTTTTAGCGGTCCCATCGCGCAGCAGCACCCACGCCATTTTCGTTAGGTTAATGCCGACTATCGCGAAAAAGTAGCCGTAATCGGGATGGTGAGAGTGGGAGAGAACGTGTCGCGCGGGGGGCCCGTACTCGGTGGCAAAAAATAACAAATTTTGTAGCCCGAGCAGACCCATACCGCGGAAATCAGTTTTCGGGTCGTCACCCTGGAACCCGATGTCTTGCCACTGCTTTGTCACTCTTCCTTCTAGTTTCTCGCCGGGCATCAACGAATCCCACAAGGCATAAAGCATTCGCTCGTGTTCGAAACTGTCCTCGTCGAACGGAGTCTTGCGCAACGCCTCTACCTCGGCAATCAACTGCCGGTAGCCCCAGATTTGCTCCACGCATTTACCGAACGCGCTGACGAACTGGCAATGCACCTTGGGGTTGATTTTTTTAACGGCCAATACGGTGCCAACGGCCCCTTTCAGTATCTCGCGCTCGTTGGCGCCGGTGAACCGTCTGTGGTCCGCTATGTCGTTCAGATGATCGATGAGTTGTCGAATTTGCTTGCTTTTCGAGAGACCCAACGAGTACTCGACGCGTTGTATCCTCGGCGCGCCGCTCACCTCGCCGTAGCAGATTCTCTGCAGCTCGCACAGACCTGTCGTCTTGCGCAAGAACCATTTCAGCAACGGTCTCAAGCAGTACACGAAAAACCAACCCAACGAAAGGTTCATCACCACGGGAATCGTTAACGGGTTAAAAATATTGTTGACATTTGTAGCGTTTCCTAGGCAACGATTGTCGTTCTCGCGCCACTATCGCCACCTAACCAACAGCGCTCAAACTAGTTTCGGAAGTTGCAAACTAGATGGCGGCACTTTCCACATTAATCGTCATTTCATGACGCACTGCATCCTGCAGATCGAAGCCCATTCCCAGCCAGGCTATTTGTAGACATCAGTTTTTAATCGACAGAAACATGCTATCCACAAAAGGATACGTGATATGAAACGCGGTACAGTGCCCGTTCACGGGCGTTTGAAAGCCGCTCACCTCGAACTAGTTTCGCAATTATCGCATTTTTCAAACTAGATGGCGAAACAATCGCATCGTCACACGGTGACGCACCGCGTCCGGCGAAATAAAACCCGAGTCCAGTCAGATTATTTATTGACATCACAGATTCGAATTGACAGAAAAATATTATCCATCTTTTTTTTGTAAATGCCGGAAATAATTTCCGTCGCCCGGAAAATGATGTGAAATCTGAGACGCGGTGAGGCGGGCTCTTATAATATAGTAAAAAGTCTTAAACCTATCGCTGTCACTAGCCTACCTGCTATAGTATGTTTTTTTAATTTGTGCTAGGCGATTATTACAATATAATGGGAGGCGGGGCCGAGCCCGCCTTCATAGGAATGCTTGAAAAGAGCGTTTATGTATATATTTACAATATTTGTCGGTAAAAAAAATATACAGGGGGGCGCTCGCGAGGCTAGATAGCCAAACGGAAGTTAGAAATTACGAGTTCCGCCAACCTTGTCCTGTGAAATAATGGCGGGAGGGGCGAGGGTGAGTTTCTTCGCTATTTACAAAATGGTGACGTATTTACAAAATGCGCGCAATCAGTCGACGTAAAATTCAGGATGCAAATACCATCAAATGGAATGTGTTTTGGGGACCCCCCGCGACCTACACCGACGCCGCGTCGTCGCCAAGACGCTAAGACACCGTCATGCACGAGATGAGCTGTTGGCACAGCTGGTTGTAGATCAGGTGGTCGCCCGATATCCGACGCATCTTGAGCCCCTTCGAGTGCTTCTGCTTGTCGACGATCTTGAGTTCGATCTGGATGCCGCCCTCGTACTCGAGGCTCAGCCGGTCGGAGACGTCCTGCGAGCTGACCAGCTGCTTGGGCGGTATCTGGTCGTTGATGGTCTTCTTCACCATCTCGAGGATGTCGTTGGAGTGGAGGCGCGAGCAAACGTCGCTCAGTTCCAACTCGAAACTGCCAGAGTTCTTGTGCAGGGTCGCCGGGTGGGCGGAGAAAGACGCGCGCGCCTCGTCCACGAAACGGCCCGACGTTTCGTTCAATGTCAGTTTCAGGTTCTGGAAAGATAAACGCCGGTTTAATACCCCAAGAGCAAGCGTCTCTGAGGGACAGTATCGCTTTTATAAAAGACAAAATCCTGTTATTAGGCAGGTACATTAATGACGTTTCAACCACGCCGGTTTAATACCCCAAAAGCAAGCGTCTCTCAGGTACAGTATCGCTTTTATAAAAGACAAAATCCTGTTATTAGGCAGGTACATTAATGACGTTTCAACCACGCCGGTTTAATACCCCAAGAGCAAACGTCTCTCAGGGACAGTATCGCTTTTATAAAAGACAAAATCCTGTTATTAGGCAGGTACATTAATGACGTTTCAACCACGCCGGTTTAATACCCCAAAAGCAAGCGTCTCTCAGGGACAGTATCGCTTTTATAAAAGACAAAATCCTGTTATTAG
Source organism: Cylas formicarius (assembly GCF_029955315.1). NCBI lineage: Eukaryota > Metazoa > Arthropoda > Insecta > Coleoptera > Brentidae > Cylas > Cylas formicarius. The sequence continues at coordinate 22,929,225 of NW_026844361.1, read as the reverse complement.
GCAGGTACATTAATGACGTTTCAACCACGCCGGTTTAATACCCCAAGAGCAAGCGTCTCTGAGGGACAGTATCGCTTTTATAAAAGACAAAATCCTGTTATTAGGCAGGTACATTAATGACGTTTCAACCACGCCGGTTTAATACCCCAAGAGCAAGCGTCTCTGAGGGACAGTATCGCTTTTATAAAAGACAAAATCCTGTTATTAGGCAGGTACATTAATGACGTTTCAACCACGCCGGTTTAATACCCCAAAAGCAAGCGTCTCTGAGGGACAGTATCGCTTTTATAAAAGACAAAATCCTGTTATTAGGCAGGTACATTAATGACGTTTCAACCATGCCGGTTTAATACCCCAAGAGCAAGCGTCTCTCAGGGACAGTATCGCTTTTATAAAAGACAAAATGCTGTTATTAGACAGGTACATTAATGACGTTTCAACCACGCCGGTTTAATACCCCAAAGAGCAGGCGTCTCTCAGGGACAGTATCGCTTTTATAAAAGACAAAATCCTGTTATTAGGCAGGTACATTAATGACGTTTCAACCACGCCGGTTTAATACCCCAAAAGCAAGCGTCTCTCAGGGACAGTATCGCTTTTATAAAAGACCAAATGCTGTTATTAGGCAGGTACATTAATGACGTTTCAACCACGCCGGTTTAATACCCCAAAGAGCAGGCGTCTCTCAGGGACAGTATCGCTTTTATAAAAGACAAAATGCTGTTATTAGACAGGTACATTAATGACGTTTCAACCACGCCGGTTTAATACCCCAAAAGCAAGCGTCTCTCAGGGACAGTATCGCTTTTATAAAAGACAAAATGCTGTTATTAGACAGGTACATTAATGACGTTTCAACCACGCCGGTCTAATACCCCAAGAGCAAACGTCTCTCAGGGACAGTATCGCTTTTATAAAAGACAAAATCCTGTTATTAGGCAGGTACATTAATGACGTTTCAACCACGCCGGTTTAATACCCCAAAAGCAAGCGTCTCTGAGGGACAGTATCGCTTTTATAAAAGACAAAATCCTGTTATTAGGCAGGTACATTAATGACGTTTCAACCATGCCGGTTTAATACCCCAAGAGCAAACGTCTCTCAGGGACAGTATCGCTTTTATAAAAGACAAAATCCTGTTATTAGGCAGGTACATTAATGACGTTTCAACCACGCCGGTTTAATACCCCAAAAGCAAGCGTCTCTCAGGGACAGTATCGCTTTTATAAAAGACAAAATCCTGTTATTAGGCAGGTACATTAATGACGTTTCAACCATGCCGGTTTAATACCCCAAGAGCAAACGTCTCTCAGGGACAGTATCGCTTTTATAAAAGACAAAATCCTGTTATTAGGCAGGTACATTAATGACGTTTCAACCACGCCGGTTTAATACCCCAAAAGCAAGCGTCTCTCAGGGACAGTATCGCTTTTATAAAAAACGAAATCCTGTTATTAGGCAGGTACATTAATGACGTTTCAACCATGCCGGTTTAATACCCCAAGAGCAAACGTCTCTCAGGGACAGTATCGCTTTTATAAAAGACAAAATCCTGTTATTAGGCAGGTACATTAATGACGTTTCAACCACGCCGGTTTAATACCCCAAAAGCAAGCGTCTCTCAGGGACAGTATCGCTTTTATAAAAGACAAAATGCTGTTATTAGACAGGTACATTAATGACGTTTCAACCACGCCGGTTTAATACCCCAAAGAGCAGGCGTCTCTCAGGGACAGTATCGCTTTTATAAAAGACAAAATCCTGTTATTAGGCAGGTACATTAATGACGTTTCAACCACGCCGGTTTAATACCCCAAAGAGCAGGCGTCTCTCAGGGACAGTATCGCTTTTATAAAAGACAAAATCCTGTTATTAGGCAGGTACATTAATGACGTTTCAACCACGCCGGTTTAATACCCCAAAAGCAAGCGTCTCTCAGGGACATATCGCTTTTATAAAAGACAAAATGCTGTTATTAGACAGGTACATTAATGACGTTTCAACCACGCCGGTTTAATACCCCAAGAGCAAGCGTCTCTCAGGGACAGTATCGCTTTTATAAAAGACAAAATCCTGTTATTAGGCAGGTACATTAATGACGTTTCAACCACGCCGGTTTAATACCCCAAAAGCAAGCGTCTCTCAGGGACAGTATCGCTTTTATAAAAGACACAATCCTGTTATTAGGCAGGTACATTAATGACGTTTCAACCACGCCGGTTTAATACCCCAAGAGCAAACGTCTCTCAGGGACATATCGCTTTTATAAAAGACAAAATCCTGTTATTAGGCAGGTACATTAATGACGTTTCAACCACGCCGGTTTAATACCCCAAGAGCAAACGTCTCTCAGGGACATATCGCTTTTATAAAAGACAAAATCCTGTTATTAGGCAGGTACATTAATGACGTTTCAACCACGCCGGTTTAATACCCCAAGAGCAAACGTCTCTCAGGGACAGTATCGCTTTTATAAAAGACACAATCCTGTTATTAGGCAGGTACATTAATGACGTTTCAACCACGAAGGTTTAATACCCCAAAAGCAAGCGTCTCTCAGGGACAGAATCACTATCAAAACTTTGGGCATGTGGAAAATTATAAGAACGTCAGGTCACAGATGAACATTCTACAACCCTTAATTTTTTCGAGAATTTAAGTAAAGTGGTTTTGATCACAGATTGTACAGGTTCCTTCTTGAAGTGGTACATTTAACCGAATATTATTTAAGTTTCATTTTAAGAGTAAAATAATCTACGAATAAAAAAAAAAAACAAACAAAATAATTAAAATTTTTACCTGAAATATCTGAAAGTTTTGCGCCTGGCCCCCCGCGTTGCACAGTTCCCTGTTTAACTGGGCGGAATCGACGCTCCGGTGCCGGAATTCGTTATCGAACGCGTGGCTCGACTGAGTGTTCGAGCTACTACTCGGACTCTGGTTGCCGATGCTCAGGCTGTCGTTGGAGAGCGAGTCGTCCGAGTAGCAGGAGTTCCTTCTTAAAAAAAACTCGTCGGGTTGGGGGGGCGGCGGCTGCTGCTGCTGCTCCTCCGTCGTCCTAGGCTCGCCCTCTTGACTCGTCTTGCGTCCGATGCCCCTCGTGATGCTCGGCGTGTTCTCCGACGGTTCCGATATTATAAACGACGGGATTTTCGACACCCGGTGATTTTCCAGACTGTCCATCGAGTCCTCGGACGTGTCCGAGCCGGCCACGAGGGTCACTTCGCTGCCCAACACGTCCGTGACGGATATCTGCGGGTGGCCTTCGGCCTTCGCCTGCGGATGCTGCGAAGACGCCTCCTCCTGGATCATGTCGAGCCCCGGGCTGCCCGGATTGCTGATCGGCGAGTTGGTGAGACTCCGGTGACCGTGCACGTTCAGCACGTGCATATGATGGGGCACCTGGTGAAGGTGATACGAGCCGAGCGATATCGGACCGGTGTCCATTTTGTCGTCGTGGACGACGGACCCCAGTTGCAGACTAACCGAAGGCGTGCCCTGCGTGATCGATCCTCCGGCCGTGTTCAAACCGCTCAAACCTGAAACGCGCCGAACCGTCTACAGGCGGGCGGAGCATCGCCACCGATCGTTTACCTTGCGTAATCGAGGACAAGCTGGTGCCGCCGCTGCCGGTCGACGCGCAGCCGTAGGCGGGAGACTGACTCAGCAGGGGGTTAAGAATCTGAGACGTCCCGGTGGGAAACATACTTAGACCCTGCGACGTGAAGGTAAAATAATTTAACGTAAAGTGCAGATAAATTCTGTATTTCAGTTTTTAAGAGCACCTCAAATCTTTCCTGTATTAAGCCCCCCCCCCCACAGACGCTCAGTTTTTTAACACAGGCCAACTGTGCAGGCCTGTCCCACACACACGCAGTTTTATAGCACAGTTCTTTCTATACTGGGGTAAATTCACACTCATTAGTTTTGGCGCGGTTTTTCTATACTTAGTAAAAGAAAACGGCTTCTCGAGACACGCCATCATATTGCATTGTGCTTCCCTGTGCAATAAAGAAAAAGCAAAAAAAGCAACGGTTGGTGAAAAGAAGCAAATGGACCAAAGATTGGTTACTCAAAAGAAATGATTACTCCCATGTCAATTTGCTTGCTGATTTGAAACTCGAGAAGCAGGATTGGTTTAACTACCTAAGAATGGACGAGACGACCTACTTGAAATTATTGAAACTCGTTTCTCATTTAATACAAAAGCAAGACACACGCATGAGACAATCAGTTTCATGCCATGAGCGGTTAACAGCTATTTTTTTTAACCACAACTTCCCTATTTGCTCCCGTATCAACTTCTTTGAGTTTTTCGACCAACACACCATAGGCTGCGGACTTTTTATTTCGGTCACTTTATTCTTTACTCTTTATTTTCCATAAACATGCTAAGCTTTTGTATATGTTGCTTACTATTTTTGGACTCCAAATAAACCTTAAAACTGAACAAATCAACTGAACGAGTCCCACACACGCTCAGATTTCCACGTTTGCGCGGGCTAAATTCAAGCACGGTCCGATTTTGCTCGGGCCCGGCCAACGGCCTGCGCAGTCGGCCGGACGTTCACACAAACGAACCGATACGCCTGCACAAACTGCACGGGCAGCCTGTATTAAAAAACTGAGCGTCTGTAATGTAAAGAGTTTTATTATTATATTTCGTACAAAAAGGTTTATGCAAAATTACATTTATATTTCAAGACCTGGGTATTTTTTGCATTTTCTTGAGTGGTAGGATATAGTAGTAATATTTGCAAGAAACTCTCGAGGCAATCACCATAGTTACAGTTAACGCTTTATAATTGTCTCACATTAAGACCCAGTTGTAGTAAACAAACGATTTTGATCGATCCGAATGGCTTTAGAAAAAATTCCGAACGTTTTGCATCCATTTAGCAATCACACGCCAAATCGTATCAACGATGATGACAGTAACAACCCAATCAGAAACCTTAATTTTGTAACAGACTATAAATTAAGGTCTCCGATTGGTTGTTAGCGTCATAAAAATAAATGGTGGATTTTGTTTAAATGCTGCCACGATTGATTACTTTGATACTATGACATTTGATACATTTCAACTACTCCGGCTCTTTTTAACATTGATTTTCGTTGGACCAACCATGGCATTAACTCGTCTACGAATCGAATGTGCAAGCTGACAAATATTTTACTCACAAATAACGAGCATATTGATTTATTTTCTGACTCTCTCAGTAGTTTTAATCGCAAAGTAAAGATGTCTATTTTTAGTCAAAACTTGGTAGTCTAGCAACTGTAAGTTAAATTAAATTTTAATTTAACTTTATTAATTAAATTTTAATTTAAATTAAATTTTTATTAATTAATTAATTAAATTTTAATTTAGTTACCGGTGAAAATAGCTGTCCTCCCCCGCCGCCCCCGTGCAGGGGACTCCTGTCGTAGCCGCCCAACGCGCCCGGTATGTAGTTCTCGGGCGGCAGGCCCAGCGTCGGGTCCACGCCAATCGACGCCGGGTAAAACTGGTGAATAGGGGACGCCCCTTCGGAAGCGAGCTGGTGCCGCAGCGCCGGGTCCGACATCATTTGGTGAATCGGCGAACCTGAACACGGGTCGACAAGAAAGCCATAGTAAAAGTTATAGTTTTTCGATTGAAGCTATTAATTCTTGCGCCGGTGTTCACCGACTCATTTATTATTTAATCTCGGCATATTTTCACGCTATTCTGTCAAACAAACGTCACATCAAAACGGAGAACTATCAGCTGCCAAAAGTGTTCTATATTTCTAGTACCCATACGCAACAGTTAACACAAACCTAAACTTGTTTGACCTAAATATAGACTTCAATCGGTCCACAAATGGACAAAATACAAGCAGTAGGAGACTTAAGAAGTCTTTTTGTTCTGGCTGTCAAACGGTAAAGTATACTGGGTTGATCAGATCACAGTTTCACTATGATTATGCACACCACACACGACAATGGTGTGATTTTGTAATTTGAAATTTCATTTATTCACATATGGCAAGTTCTATGTATCTCAGGGAACTTTAACGCGGAAATAGTCTTTTCTTTATCAGTACGGCAAACATTGGAATTATTAAATACGGGCATCGCGTTGGAATATTTACGAAACCAATTTCCACATCAAATCATGACCTTCAAAAGAAAGCAATGGAACGGTGGTAACAATAAAGTTATGGCATGGAATAACGAGATTTCAGGGTGTAAATGCCCTCCGCATATAATGTGAAAAAATAGAACGCAACTGTATTGGAAAATCCACGAATCCATGTTTTTATGGCGACATTTGAAAAATTTCTCGAGCCATAAAGAACTACCAATTCTGAGAATTAAACTTTGACACTCCGTATCTTTCTGCTGATTCTGTCATTTTACTAAGGCATATTTGACTCAATATACCTTCGATGATTAGTGGGTTTTCTGTAAAGGGGTAAAATAAATAAAAACAAGAATATACCCGGTATAGATCTGGGCGGGCTGGACCGGTTCTGGAGGCCGCGTTGCAGCCGCTGGCACTCCTGCTGCGGCGTGGACGGGCTCAGGTTCCGGCATCCGCTCGCCGATCCCTCGCTGCCCCGCCTCACAGGCGAGAATCGTTCGGCCGACTTTTGCTCGCGACCTAAACGCACGCGTCGACAATTAGACCGAAAAGCGGCGGAACCTGACCGGGCGTAAAACATCGAAAAACGTGCGGACGATCAAAAGCACCTACCCTGCAGTTCCTGCACCGTGGGCAATTGGGGCTTAACGTGTCTGCTATGCTTACGCTGCTGCGGCAGTAGCGACGGCATGTAGTTGCGGCGCATGCGCGCCTCGACCTCCATCACGACTTCGGGCGGTATTACTGACATTTGTACGACAAAAAACGCATGCGTAAAACAAAAAAAAAAAAATAAACGATAAAAAAAAACGAAAAAAAAAAGCGCAATTAAAAACAACAACAAATGGGAGGGTCGCGTGCTCGACGATTAAAAAGCTAACGCCCATATGACAATACTTCACAGCGACAAATTTTTAGTATTTTAATTTGAGATTCAACTTATAGTTTCCGCGTAAAGTGCATTTCGGGGTAGAACTCACCCAATTCTGACCACGGCGTATAACAACCTATATATACGGTATTAATATTGTGGAAATTATTTAAATCTTAATGTTACTCTACTCCACCTTGATGAATGACCGAAAATAATTTCAAAAGGCAAGTTAAAAGCTGAAAATTGATTTCAGAATAAAACTTTTATATAGGTAAGTCTATTAAAAATTTCTTATTTCTTCTCATCGATTGACGCATCGATACTCACGAGCAGACCCAAAGATTATCTAAATTTTATATAGGTACTTTAAACCCTTTCAAAAATAATAAAAAAAAGTGGTCCCTTTTGTCTTTTAAAATTCTATTGACCCTAGAAATTAACGGATAGTTTTATGAAACGCCCAGTAATTGCAGTGATAATTTACTAAGTGTAACTTTCTGTATATTTTTTAAATAATTGTTTACACTATATTCTAGCAAAATGCCCGCTATTTTATTATTTAATATTCAAATATGAAGCATTTATTTGGCCGAGTAACTAATTTTCTAATCATAACTTTATTTCATTTTATTTTAATAAACAATTTTATTACGGCAGATTTTTACCTTCGGAAAGATAATTTTTTTATTTTACCTTTTAACGCTAATAAGGTAGTCGGGTGAATAATGAAGTGTACAAAAATGTTTCTCAGCTGCCGTAGACGTTATTTTGAAATTTTTTTTTAGCTGAGACTTACAGTTAAAATTTTCGTAAATTACTACGCCAGCAGAAAATTTAACAATGTAGTATTCAGACAAAAGGAATTTGATAACATCGCTTTCATCAATCAGATAATGTTTGCTTTATTTTATTTTTTTTTAGTCGAAGGCTGCTCGACTAATTTCAGTTGCGCATTTTATTTGGCCAAAATACAGGTTATAGAATTCTATCCGTGACGCCCATAAACTAGTCACGTTAAATATCCACAGATTTAGGAAAAAATCACGGACCACCTCTTAAAATATAACTCCTCGCGTTATCGTTTTGTTATTGGAAATACGTGACGTTCGTATCTCTTCCAGAAGTTTTACAGCGGATCGTCTTTATATACCGGGTGTCCCAGTAAGGGCAATGGAGTACGGTATTAGAGAAGCGGACGTACCAAGAAATTTGAAAAAATAAATAAATAAATCGGCCAGGTGAAATTGCCGCCAGAGGGCGTAATTGCTATCTTGATTTTTAAACCTCAGTTTCTAGAAAAAATTATAATATTAACCATAGTTAAAGTGACTATTCGATAGCTGAGATTAATTTAGACCTTTTTTGTTTAATATTGATTGTAAGGAAAGTGCTTGGGCATGTTCGCATATTTTCAGAAATAATTTTAAAATGGGTAAAGTATTTTACTAAACTGGCACTTTAATAAAGTAGTCGACTATCAATCGCGATATGGCTTTCTCTGACATATTCACAAAAAAAATATTTTTCTGAAAAAAAAAAATGCCCCTTATGATTTTAGATGTCCAAATAATGGCCTGACAAGTCAGTGAAAACCGTATTAACCTAAAATATGAATAACCATACTTCAAATCAAATTGATGGTTTTGTCTTTGTCTCGTTAAAAGTTTAGACACACGTTTATCACTTGTTTTAATCCCTTTTATGCTATTTCGGAAAGTTTCTCTATACTCAATTTGTCCTTCATATAACTAGTGAAATGTTGATTAACACTCATGAAAACCTCGACAATTCTTTTCATGAAAATTATATCAATAATTCTGCGGGACGAAAAAAATATATCGTGAAATTCTGAGCCATTAATGGGAACAGGTCCATCATTTGTATTTTCAATTTGTTCGTTCTGATCTACTTATTACGTCAAAATAAACGATTGAGGTAAAAATATTTATCTGACCATATTTTTGTAGAAAATTGAATTCTCTATAAAAAATTTTCGAAAAATATTGATCAGACGAGCAGTTTCCAAGAAATCAAGCCCTATAACATCAATACGTTTTTTTGTTGGAATTTTGTTGCTTACAAACAACTCAATATACAAATTTGAGAAATAAATCTTTGTTTTTTTTTTTCGTTTTTCGCTCAACTTTTTCCACTCAATGGAACAAATTCGTATTCTACATCATCGAAATTAATTGGTATCTATTTAAAACGTTCTTTTCTTATTATTAACCGTTATCATCAATCAACCAATGCAGATATATTAAAAAAATAATAATAATTTGGGATATCTAGATTTTCTTCTACTTATTACCCAAAGCGACAACCTTTATAAAAAGGTGGTACTTCCTTATAATTCTAACTTGAAACGACGTTTTTATGAAATTTTTAAGAAAATTAACATATTTTAAATTCGGTTCGAAACCTAGATTAACAATCCAAAAATGAAACTGTAGAATCGAACAAAAAAAATAGATTCTATGAGCACTGTCGTTTTATGCTTAATTTCGATCAAAAAATATTATTTTGTCGCTGAAAAGTGTCCATTGCGTGCGCACGTGTTACGTCATGCACTCACCCGGCGGTCTTTCGGTCACGGTTAAGAGGCCGGTCCTGCGCGTGCGTCCGCCCGACGCCGCGGACGTCGTCGCCTGCAGCGAGTGTACGTCCTCCGGGTTGGCCATCGTGTGCCTCTTGGTGTTGCCGCGGCCCTGAAGATACCTGCCCGGCAGAAAAATCCACAAATAGGTCAACGAAAGGAGGGCGCGCGCGCGCGACTCTAACCTCGCGGCCGCGGCCAGTTCGTCGAGCTGGGCGTGGTCGAGCGCCTGCCCCGCCGTCCCGCTACTTAGGCTGCTCGGGTTGCCGCTCGAGCTATTCGACATCATCGACAGGTGCTCGTGGGAACCGGGCGCGCCCCACGACATGTGCAAGTTGGCCCCGCCATCTTAAACACGATTTCCGAACGTTAAAAGGGCTGTATATTTAGCACTTATTTCTTGCGGGTACAACTAAACCGAAGCATAACAAGTCTTATGCGCCCGATGGTATATCAGCAGTTCTGTTAAGGAATTGTGTTGCTTTTTGATTACAATAAATTTATACAAATCTGTGGTCTGGCGGACCACAGATTTGTATAAAATCGCCCAACTCCTTGGCAAATAGTTGCTGTCGTGGTGTGTTAAACGTTTGATTGTTGATAAGAAGCACGGCTTCGTTTGTGAGGGGTTGACTGTTATTAATCTCCTTACTTATGAACAATACCTTGGAGCTTGGAGCTTTTGAGCAGGACCATACTGACTTTTGTAAGGTTAACCTTCTTGGTACGGGTATTAAGTTGGATATAGCTAATTGGCTTAGAAACTATCTAGAAGCCAGAGTTCATCAGTTTTCGCTAGTGTTCCCCAAGGATTGCACTGTGCCTGCTATTACGGACAATCCTAAGCAATTTAAGTTTATGATCGGAGATAAACGGTTCGAGAAACTTGGGATTTTGTTACTAGAAATAGTGCTGATCTATTTTCCTCGTGCGCTCTAGAATGGAACATGCTTCAGTGATCTGGTACCCCATATATGGCAGCTTGTGTTCATGAAAAATAAAGTTTTTGCGAACCTTAGCATTTAAAAGAAATACGAGCAATTATAATGCAAACGACGACAGAATTAATTATAGTCCAGCAGCTGAAAACTTTGGGGGCGGTGCCATTTCTTTAAGATTGTCAATGGGTTTCTTTACTGTCCCGCAATACTGCGAAATTCTATCTTTAATACTGTTAAAAGGACTATTTCCCTATATTTTAACCGAAAACTAACCAAAAACAATGCCGCTAAGCTTCCAAAACCAATTTATTTGATACTAATTTTTACTTCTCCTTTGCGTCTCGGAGAATACTGTTTCGCCAAATATTCAAGCGTCAGCGTGGCTGTGTTATCCATTGCAGCGTTGAAATTCAGAGATGGTTGGGCGAATTAAATTTATTACCTTCATTAACTTCACTTTCCCCTACGTCGAAAATTATGTAAAGCGAATTTAAGCGATGTTGAGAACGCTCAATGAAGAGGCGCGAATCAGTGATTTTGCTATTTTTAAGTGTTACTCAAACGTGTAATATTAATTCTTATTGTATATTTAATTTAATTAAAGATGCTTATTTCATTGTAACTTGTAAATAACTAATATACTCATAAATCCAACTAACCTAACCTAAAAAATATTTTAACCATTTCAAAAAAACTGTAATCTATATGAAAAAAAAAAAAAAAAATATATATATATATATATATATATATATATATATATATATATATATATATATATATATATATATATATATATATATATATATATATATATATATATATATATATATATATATATTTTTTTTTTTTTTTTTTAAGAGGCCTACTAGAAGATAAAAGCGAATGAATTGCTTTAATTTCGAATTTTAACGCTTTTAATTTGTTTTTTTTATTGGAATTGGAGATTTGGACGTTTTCTGTGGGATTACGGGAAGAAAAATAAATAAATAATCGATCGACTTACCGGAAGCCCGCCTTCCGAAGCCCCCGGCGGCGCTTAAGACAGTCGGCGGCTTCAGCAGGTGGGGATCTTTGCCGCTAAAGTAGCGTGGATTCTGGTGGGCGAGGGCCGGCAAATGGAGGTTCCCGTACGGGTTCGGTCCGGAGCCCTCGGACACGGGCACGCCCATGTAATGGTTTTCGAGTACCTGTTCGTGGGCGCAGTCGCCGGGTCCGACCGTGTGACGTCTCGCGGTGAGGTACTTGTCGCCGGACGAGGAACCGTAGCCCGTCGACGCTGACGGTATCGCCAACGAGCACGTATCCTCGCCTTGGTCCAGGTCCATCTCGCCGAATTTCTCAAGGGGTTGCTGTTCGCCGCCTTCGCCGTCGCCGTCGGCCAAATAAACGGCGGGTATCGCAGGCATCGACACGAATGGCGAGCCGACCTCCTCGCCGTCGTTAAACGACCGGCGGCGTTCCGCGGCGATCCCGAACGGCGGCTCGCCCCTCAGGCAGTTCTCGTTAAAGCTGCGGTCATAGAAGTGCAATCTAGCTGCGTAACTAAATGCAAACAAGGTCGAGTGTGCTGTGCGACGCACAGTGGTCATTTATGCCAATTTAGGCGTAGAAATCTTAGATTTTAACCGAACTTCCGTTGGGCTAATAGTTTTAGACATGATAATTAATTTAATTAAGATATATTCCAGGTATTAGCTACGTGTTTATAAATATTTAGTATAAAATATTTTAAGTAAATAATCAACTTAAATATTTCTCTGTGTTAGGCGCAAGTATATTTGTCAAAATTTGTTCTTACGTCCTTCTCATAATTTTATTTTTAATCATGTGTATTTCATTCGGCAAGTGGCTAACGCAAGTTTTTCTTTTCGGAACCGTTTGCAATTCTTCCGCATCGCGGAAACGGTGCTGTTAAAATTATTAATTTCTCTCTGTACAACATTGGCACCGGTGATTATGTAGATCATTCGTTAAATTGAACTTTCTTAAAATAAATTTAAGAAAGGCCCTTCTTGACGCCCAATTTTGTAACTAACAAGAAGTGATATAATATAATTTAATATAAATATACTTTTTAAAAAATTCTTTGTTACTTATGTGTAATTTTTTTAAATAACTTTATGCCCTTGCGTTGCTCTGTAAGATAACAGAATCCAAATTTACACAGCACAATATAATAGCGAAAAATTAAAACCCGAGTTGACAATAATTGTTTGATATTTGAAGTGTTTTCGTGGCCAGCTATAGGCAAAAAAGCACGTTAAACAATATTATTCCTTGGAATGTTTCGTTTAATATTACTGCATAAAATAAATAATTTTTGAAACATAGCTTTTCATTTATTTAATAATATGGGATTTTAGAGGAGTGTATTTGCAGCATTAATTTGTCATTGTGTATTATTGTTCGTGACACCTATTTTTAAAAGCGGTCAAAGGGCAAAATCATAGCATTCATACATAATCTAAAAATTCAAAGCTCTTTGCCTTGTTAGGAAACTACCAAGTGTGTGGTGCAAAGGTTTAATTTCTAAAAATCAACATCGCTTTTGTCCAGGCAAGTCCTAACTTAACATAATAATATACGGATGTTTTGAAGGCTTTAGGATATTGTAACAGTTGTCTAAATATGATTTCACGGCCACAATCTTTAATATTTCTATATTTTAAGAATAACGAGAGTTTAAAATATACTAACGTACTACAGTCGAACTTCGATAAGTCGAATTTTTGATAAGTCGAACCAAATTGGTTGGCAATAGCGTCAAAAGTAGGAAATGCGTGTTAGTTTTGTCTTGATTGAAGGAAACATGTGGTGCCAACTTCGATAAGTCGAATTTTCTCGGGGAGCCCCCTAATTACGACCGATCTTAACCTGTCTTTTCAACGTATCTATGCAAGCAGTTCAGTTTCTGTGTTCTAGTTAATACTAAGTGAAAAATACTGTCCCTATTCAATTTACACATTATATTAAAGACATTTTTGGATTTTTGCATTTGTTGATATGGCATCAAAACGTACTTAAAGCTTTGTCTGTTGATCAAAAATTCAAGGTTATAAAAGAAGTGGAAAGTGGCTCAAAAAATAAAGATGCCGCTGTGAAGTATGGGATTTCGGCAAGTACAGTGTCTACAATTTTGAAAAATAAACATTCAGTCATCACCGCAATGGAACGTTTCCAAGAAAACAAAAACAATAACATTAAACTAATGGATTGTGTTGACGACGTAACTACCGCCCGGAATATTGACGTTAAGCCTGAAACAATTTCCAATTGTTTTAAAAAATGGGAAGAAGAAGATGGGGTTCCCTTGACTTTCCTAAGTGAACGCCTGAAAAAGAAGAGTGAAGACGAAATCCAAATAGAAATCGAGTTTAAAGCTTGGACAAACATTAGAGGTATAGCAGAGGGTAGCACCATCAACGATTTTGTACATGTGGATGAGGATATTGTTACTTCAGAGTTTTCTACTGATGAAGATATTATCGAGTCCTGCAGATCCGAACCGGTACAGTTAAACATCGAAGATGACCGCGAAAGTGACACCATGGAAGAGGAATTGGAAGATGATTCCCAGCAACCACCTTCAAATGAATTGGTTGAAAATTCGTTGATTGTCTTGCGTTCCTAGTGAATACACAACCGATTCCCTCTATGATTGTTTAAATAAAATTGAAGCTTTTGTTGAAAACCAAAATAAGAAATCCGGGTCGTCAGTCACAAATAATTGACTTTTTTCCAGTGAAAGAGTAAACTTTAATATGTACATACATATGTATGTACTGGGTACATATGCAATACATTTTTATGTACATATATTATGTAAATAAATACATCCATATGTACTACTACATATTTCATAATTTTTCGTTTTTTATTCAAAAATCATGGATATTGGGGCATTTATGTAACGTTCAACCACAACAAAGTACATTCATTTGTAGTTTTTATTGATAACTCGAAATTTTCATGTGTCAAATCGCAGTTCGACTTATCGAGGTTCGACCGTATATATAAAAACACTCTCCTGTTAGATCCATATTAGAATATTGCTCTGTAATATGGTCAGAGTTATTTCAATTCTTTAGAGAAACTAGTTTTTTTACCAACTCTAGTAAATTGCCCAACTGACAGTTAACGGAGTTCCCTGCGTATAAACAAATGAAACAAAACGCTACTAGAGGCGTGATTTTATACCTTTCCCTTCTCCAAGTGGGAGATTGGAACGAGTTCAGTCTATCGTCCGCGGGGGTGCCCGGCGAGGACAGTCGCTCGTTGAACGACTCGCTGCGTTCGTTGACGTTCGCCGAGAGGAAGGACGACTCGCACGCCTCCTGAAAGACGTCGGTTCGAATGAACTACCGAAGCGCCGGCGGGAGAGTATGCGGCGACACCTACCGGCCGTTTCCTTTGCCTGGCGGCGACTTTGCTCTGGAAATTCATGGTGCGCCGCTTAAGTTTGTCGAGCAGCAGATGGTAGATGGCGTAGATGTGATCGAAAGAGTTGGTTTCCAGAGATCTGGCCACCGCGGCCCTGTCCAGCCCCGGCAACTGAAGCATGTGCTCTATGACAGTGTCGTTGAGCCGTTGGTCCTCCTCGGCGTCCAGTTCCAGCGGCGCCTCCGCGTCGCTCAGCCACCGGTGCTTGAGAATTTGGGTCACGGTGAGCCTCTTCTCGGGGTCGACCACCAGCATGTGACGTATGAGGTGTTCGCAATCTGAAGGAGTATGATAACAAACCATGTAATTGTAGAACGGACCCCGCTCAGGCCTACCCACCTTGCGACATAAAATAGGGTATCCGAAATTTCCCCTCGATGACCACGTTTCGGAGGGCTTGGAGCGTGGGACCGTCGAACGGTAAAGAACCGCACACCAGCACATAAATGACCACGCCCAAACTCTGGATGATTTTTACCGAAATAAAAAATTATATGGGTAGTGGTACAGAGATTCAAACAAAAAAACATTGTCCTGTCAGCACATTCACAAATTCCTTATCACCATCAAAGAGAAAAAAAAAAAACAAAACCGTCAAAAATTGAAAGCATTTTTTTCATTTTAATTGTCAAAAAGCGTTTTTAAACCTAGTTTATTTTTTAAATAGACTTGGTCCCTTTATTGGCCATTATAAGAACTAGATTTCTTTGTTTCTTCGGACTTCTTCCATCGTCTGATTTTTCATACCTTACACAAAGTATGTGACTAAATCACTATACGAACAGAATGACTTATTGTTGAACTTTGTTTCACTGAAGAAGCTTATTTTTATGTTCCGATAATTGACGAATAAAGGGCCGAAATGTCAGTATAGAAGCTGAAACGTTTTCAGCATTTGTCCACTGATGTTACCAAAAAACCCTCAACAACAACGGTTTCTCTCACCCAAACGTCCGCCTTTGGCCCATCATATTTCAGCCCGAGGAACAGCTCGGGGGCGGCATAGGGGGGCGAGCCGCAGAAGGTCGAAAGGGCGCAGCCCTCGCTGAATTGATTACTGAAGCCGAAATCGGCAAGCTGGAAAGTCCCGGTCAATCCGCCACATTCGACCAATCGGCAATCTTACCTTGATGTTAAAATTGTGGTCGAGGAGCAAATTCTCTGCCTTCAAGTCCCGGTGAACGACGCCCTGCTCGTGACAGTAACTGACGGCCGAAACTATCTGGCTGAAGATTCGTTTCGCTTCGGGCTCAGCCATACGGCCCTTGGCAACCAGATGGTCTGAAAGGGGCAACAAAAACATGTGGCTCTGGGCCCTGACCAATTGAGATTTTGGGTCTACCGAAAATCTCGCCGTTGCTGGCGTACTCCGTTACTAAATAGATGGTCTGTTTGGTCTCCATCAGCTGGTAGAGGCGGGTGACATGCGGGTGCCTCAGTTTTTTCAGGATCGCCGTTTCCCGGAATATTTTCGTGAGGTTCTCCTCGTCCAGCACGGTCTTGTCGATTATTTTTATCGCCACCTGTTTCGGATTTCGAAATTTCAAACCTCCGATTTCCGACCGTTGTTGATATCATCTCAACGTTAGAAAAACAACACAGACAAAACATAAACATTGATCCCACAACAAACAAAACCTTCGCGGTCTAATCGGCAGTGCCCTCGCGGCCGCCGACGTGTTCTTTTTGTCGATACCTCGGCCGCTGGAGCAGACATTCGGGGCTCCGGGGACAAACCAAAACAACACAAGCGGGGCCCACCCAACTTCGAAACGTTCGAGAAACAGCGAAAACGCGAGAAAAAGCGGGCCAACGTTTCGTTGCTGTACGAAACAAAGGCCTTAACGAATTCGGCCCCGAAAAAACAGTTTTGACATTTCGTCTGGAAAGTTTTACCTTGGTACGGGTGACGATGTGTGTCGCCGACTTGACCACCGCGAAATTGCCCTTGCCGATCGTTTTGTCCAGTTCGTAGTAGCCGACACGGACCAGTTTTTCCACGGGAAACGTTTTCGCGGACATTTTCGCACACACGAGGAATATCACGGCCGCGACACCGCAATCTTCAGCGACCACTGGATCGCCGTCCGCGGATCTAGTACGCCGTTTCGCGTGTAGATCTCACCACAACCGTCCTACGTCACGTGACGTCACGGGCACGTTCGGGCCTAATTTAATTGCAGCGGCCGAAAATCGATTTTCGGCGTGCCTTTACGAAAAAGGACTTTTTGAGATTATCTTATTGACATTAGTGGATAAGGGACGCTCCGCGGGTGCCCGCCGCAACACTTAAAGATAATTTCAGTGGAAGTATTGTTGGTTGCGTGTAGCGGCGATCGGAGGGAAAAACTCATTCTTTGCAATTAGCAGGGGTTTGCTAACTATAAGATCGGTCACGTTACGCGAAATAACTGGTTAAAAGGACGAGCGCCGTGTTATTAAACGTCAAAAAGTATTTGCGTAAAATATTAGTGAGGAGAACTCATCGACCTACGTGGCCGACGGGTATGTTCGAGCTCAATGACAACAGAGTCAATGGGATGAGGGTTGACGCAGAACAATTTTAAACTTTCGCTCTAGTTCCGTGCTACAGAGTTCAATCGCTACTCCTTTGACGTCAGCAACGACGATTGACGAACTTTGTCGCCACGCCACGGGGTTGGGGAAAGAGCGCATTTACGCAAGCCGCTTTATTGCACTACGGCAATGACGTTCGCTGAGATTTAAACTCGCCGCTGTACATATATAATTTAAACGAATTATTTATTAGGCTCATGCCGAGAATACGGAGAAGGTAAGAAAAACATGTCCCTAAATATCAAATGCAGCTGACATAAATTTGAAAAGATGGGAATATTGGGGGGTTAAAAATAGGAGCACCCATATGCATATGCAGCTGTTCGAATCACTTACGATGTCAGAGTAAACTTTGTTGGGAAAAAATTAGCAGCGCTTTACAAAGATGCAACGACCATGCAGTCAGGACATGCTGAAAATGCTAAACATAGAGGCGATGTAAGGACGCTGACGCAGTTTTGAAAGTTGTGAAGTTGATGTAATTAATGTTGATTCGTAAAATCAAATGAAATCAAAATGTGAGCCTTACTGTACAAAGAAAAACAATTAGGGCATCAAATAAACTGTTTGCATTAGGACAGCGCTCAGTGCATAAATTGGCGCACAAGGATCTTTTCAGCTACATAACAGCACTACAAGAACACCATCTTGTGCTTATTTGGGAAGGAGCGTACGAGGAAATGGGATTTTTACAATATTTTGACCAGGGAAGAAGTGTGAAATAACGGCATCATAATCTTTAGCGAATTTGATATTCTTTTCGTTTTGCTCGATCTGCTTAGATATGTTTTGGTTAATTTTGGCTATCCGAATCAAAGATCTCTTTTAAAAGAGTGTGTCTTACTCTATATTATATGTTTTAGAACCTTTTATTTTTGAAAATTACAAAAGTGAAATTTTTATTAGATAATCCTAAGGAGGGAAAACCATTTCATGAGTAAATACGCTCAGTAAATATAAAACTAGCCATCAACCGTTGACGAGTGAATTAACCCACTAAAATTCTATAAAAATCAACATTCAGTGTTATAATAAAGCTTGTTGAAATGCAGTTTTTTTTCGGTGTTTTACAATCGATGGATAACTTGCGAACTCGTTAGATCTACCGAATTTTGTCTAGATCCGGCAGCACTCCGTAAACAAAACATCGAAACCCGAAGGCAACGTAACAACAGTCATCTATCGGCGTTCTATGCAAGCACGAATGCCTACTTGTTTTATACCGCAGTTCCCTTCTACTAATCTCTACTACTAATCATTCGTCCCCCGGTCGCTAGATGAGGCAAGCTGCGTTTCTTGGCGCTTGCTTATAAAATTTGTGGTTACGAGGACAGACCGGATTATCATCGAAACTGGACTTTAAATATTAATAACTTTAAAACTGGAATTCACCCTAGAAGTTCAAATTTAATCCCCCAGCGATGTTTTATGCGGTATCGCGTTTACGCGACAAATAAAAAGCTCCACGCCGTTATACGAAATGCGGTCCCCGCGATAACGCGTTGCGTTTTTTATTACCGACTAATGGAGTCGATAAAAGGTAATTTTTAGACACAGTAAGCATGTGGAAAAAGATATGACTGTATCGTCGGTCCTAGTTTTACTCAACTTGTTGGGTGAGTATCTCGCTTGCAATTAAATCGCATTACGCGAATTTGGACGGGTTTTCCAAGCCCCGTTCTTGTTTTTATTTTTGTCTTCGATGGTCGCAGGTCTAACGTCTTGCCAAGATCGTATCGTCGGCGGCAGGGAGGCCAATATTCAAGATTTTCCGTATCAGCTGGCTCTGAGGTAATCCGATCGGCCTATATCACACCCCGTATAATTTTGGCGTTCCGGAGTGTTGATAAAAAAATAGCATATAACTATGAAACAATACGGTGAACGTAAGGACGGTAAAAATTGATGCGTCCCAGGCGACCATGATGTATTTCCGCGCACGCCCCTACTTCACAACACACGCACTGTACACCATTTTGTTTATAAACACCTATCTCCATTCACTTACTTATTTTTCGCTAAAGACGGAATCTGGGCATATTTTGAGAAAGTACCGTCGCAAAAATATGCCGGCTGAAAACTGGGAATTGTCGAATTGACGAACTGTCAGCTGCCATCTTGATTGTTAAACGCCGCCAAGTCTCGTTGAAATTTAAAATGGCCGCGCATGCGCATACCCTTTTGAACATTTGTTTTTTTATGTTGACCCCAAAACTGCCTGTACTATCAGCATATGTAGGGCCTATATATATGTACCTGCTAGGTATATGATAAAACGACGCAACAAGAGCAATTAAACTTAATTTTTCAAATAAATCTCCACATCTCGATTTTGTACCTACTTATTTTCTTGGTTAAATATTGAAAAGCTACATGACATTAAAATGGTCGAAAACTAGTCACATTATACAATTTTATTATTTTAATAATAAAAAATCCCTTAAAACAGAATAAACACCCCTGATTGAGTTATGACGCGCGAGAGAGAGTGAGATGGAAGGAGGGGGTGGGAGGGAGGGAGGGAGAGAGAGAGGGAGAGAGGGAGAGAGAGAGAGATCATTTATAAATACTTAGAATATATAAATATGATTGTATAAATAAAGTATTTTCATGCAATAATGAAAATTGTTAATGTATACGTCATTGGAGAGATCGACTTTGGGGTAAGAGAAGGTATCGGGTTGGAAAAATTTTGTACACCGGTAATTGGCTATTTTGGGTCGGAAAGGTTTCGAACCACGAAAAAAAGTAAGGACTTTATCAAAAAGTATTTATTTATTTATCAAAATTAATGTTGTCCTCTTCAAAGGAATCCCCCACAGAGATAATAAACTTCTGCCAACGTTTTTTCCAATTCTCGAAGCACTTCTAGTAAGCACTTTCTGCTATAGCCTCGAGATCTTCCAGCGATGTTTTCTTTATCTCCTCGATCGTTCCAACCTCCTTCCTTTCATGAGTTTCTTGAGTTTTGGAAAAAAAATCGCAGGGGGCCATATCCGACGAATATGGTGCCTGAAGCATCATTGTGGTTTTGTTTTTGGCCAAAAAAAGACACTAGCAACGATGAGTGAGCAGGTGCATTATCTTGATGCAAAATCCATGAATTGTTTTCCCACAATTTCGGACGTTTCCTTCGTATTGCTCTTTATTAACCGTACGACTTTGTGGTAAGAACTCTTGAAGTACTACGCCACGACAATCAAAGAAAACAGACGTGCTTTTTTCGGTCTTGGCGATTCTGGGTTCTTCCATTGGAACGACTGGGCTTTGGTTTCGACGTCATAACCATAGACCCATTGTTCGTCAGCAGTTATGCCTCGCTCTTGAGCGATGCCTGTTCGACGGTCCTTGTAATTTTGAGTACAAAACAGTTAAAAAAAAGATTTTTGGAAATAAAAAACACCAAAAAAGTAAGAAATTATTTTAATAACTAAAAATATAGTTACGAGTGATGGGACAGGGAAATCAATAATCGTGTATATTTTAAGTCTTTTTGAAATATTTTTCGTGAATAAATGCATTTTTTTTAAAGCGTGCAAAAATTACAATAAGTTTATTGAATAAGACTCACAGAACTTGGGCGGGTCTTTAAGACTAGGTAAGTACGTAAAGCTAATAGACGAGAATTTGAATTGGTCTGATATTGACCATTTACTTAAAAAAGTCGCTCTTCATTGTTCGGATGTCGAGATTATTTAACGGTTCGCTCTAGAATGAATGTCTACAATGCATTTTTCATGCCCCACCTAAGATATCTGATTCCTGTTTGGGAAACTTATGGTGCGTTAGTTCTAAATCTATTCTTCAATTATATAGATAGATAATATGAGCAAGAGAGAGACAACGATAGTCCGCTTCTCTTGCTATTCCAGTTTAGATCAATATCATTGATGTTAACTATTCATCGCCTAGTTACATAAGTAAGGGAACGCTCGCGATAAAATTTCGCGTGTTACGCCACTGGTTTTCGAACATTTTCCAAGCGCTTTTCGGGTTCGTGTAGCTTCAACGGGATCCCGATTTGCGGAGCGGTGCTGATTAGCGCCGAGTACGCGCTCAGCGCCGCGCATTGCATTTCCAAGCAAGGGCAATTCGCGGTGAGGGCGGGATCCGACTCACCCCGTAAGGGCGGGACCGTCACGTTCGTCTCGAACGCCCTCCTTCACCCGAACTGGGCCGGCCAGCACGACTTCGACATCTCGATTTTGAAGCTAAGCCCCAAACTGGAGTGAGTAACTCGGGATAGTAGGGAAAGCGTCAGCGGGAGGCCTCCAGAAAACATTTTTCAGACTGTCGGACAAAATCCGCGCGATAAAGTTGCCGGAGGCGGGGGAGGCAGCGAATCCGGGCACGGTGGCAGTTGTGTCGGGATGGGGGGCCCAATTCTCTTACGTCCAGGGGCTCACGCCGCAGCTCAGGTCGGTAGAGGTCACGATCCTGGAACGTCGGCCGTGCCAGTTCAGTTACAAGTGGTTGGCGATCACCCCGAGGATGTTCTGCGCGGGGTACATGGGCGGCGGCAAAGACTCCTGCCAGGTAAGAGGAAATGGATAAAGAACCACCTAACTAGAGAAGTCACGTGGATCAAAAGGAATACTCAAATTTATCTAAATTTTGTTTTTAGTCTATTAACATTTTCCAACATACAGAGTGCTAGGTAGCAGACTTTCGCAGTCACGAGTCTTATTATAGATGTCTTATTAATATCACAAGTATGTCGTCATATAATGACTTGACTCATCCCAGATATGAGCTTTAAATTTATATAATAATTAATTTAAATTATTCTCAAATTCTTGTATTTGAAATCTTGACGTAGACGAGTACATCTCGGTTATTATTATATCTATATAAATATATAGGGTGATTCATAAATGCGGGCAAAATTAAACTTATATTTTTAATTATTAATTGATAGTTGATAGATACTCCCTTTTATACTCAATTACCCAATGTTAATGCCGAGTTTTTTTGGATCTATGGCCAACTAGAAGGCGCTGTATATTATAGTTCCATTATTACATTTTTTAAAAGAAAGGCTCGTCATAATTCTTCACTTTCCGCAACCGCAAAAGACGTTCTATGTAATTTAGTTTACTGTACTTACTTTACGATTTACTTTTGAATTTCCCCACTCCAAAATGGACGTAAAAAAAATCACGTCACATATAATGTCATTTTCGTCATTTGGTGAATAGTTGAAACATCATTCTGCGACCCTCTGCTGCCTGGGTAATAGTATCCTGTAGCAATTCTTTCGAAAATTTTATTTCAGAAAATAAATTTTATGTACAGTGATGGCGCAAAGCGCCGTCTAGCGGCGATGCGAGCAATCTAAATCAATCTGCTTAGGGCAGCGTCGATAGCCTAAACTGAGCCTTATTCAAAAACTCCAAGCTTCACAAAATGCATTTAGCCATTGTTGTGTTGTTGATATAATTTTAGAAAATACCAACACCAACAAAAGATGTAAAAATCGAGAACGCAAGTACGCTCCCTGGCGGCCATTCTGGAAACTTTTTAATTATTTCCAGCATTTGTTGTCACGACAATTACTTTTTGAGATAAGGTCGAGTGTCAATCTTAATTGGCTACGCAGTTCAACAAACAAACAAAGCTAACCAAAAACTTTTTTCGGTGATTGATGCGAGTATATTATTTTGAATGTTCATTATACTTTTTTCTGATGCTTTTTATATTTTATAATTTTGAAATAAAGCGATATTAATTAATAATCATTGCAGTTTTGTTAGATTTCTATGCTGTTTTCAGTATTTAATTAATCCCGTAGCTCAATACTAAATCTAATACAACTCAAGTATTCTCTAGACGTCTTAAAAACATATTAGGGACGTCACTATGACGTGATTCTGTCGTTGCAGGGTGATTCCGGGGGCCCGCTCGTCATCGACAACAAACTATACGGCTTGGTCAGTTTCGGTTTGAGTTGCGCTAAACCAGGCTACCCCGGCGTGTACACGAACGTGCCGGAACTGCGCGAATACATCCGAATCAACACGGGCGTGTGACGAAATAAAACGCTTGTTCTCGATTATTCTTTGTTTTTTAATATCCACCCTTTCCCCCGCCCCCCGTCGGCTAGTAACACGTCATCAGTCATGCTGAGCGACGAAGAAGTTGCCGCCTGCCGGACCTACGAGCCCGTTTTCGCGGACAAATTCTTCCAAGGGCCACTTGACGCGTTCTGTAGACGGAATCGACACGTTCAAGGGCGACGTCTGGCGGTACAACAGGAAGATGTAGCGGTGCAGGCCGGTGCCGACCGAAGGCCGGGGCCGCGGTACGGGGTTACCACGTCACCGTTTGCGACAGCAAAGTCGGATCCCGGAATATTGGTCACCTGTCGATTCGATAGGGATAAGTTTTAATAGTAATAGTGATAAATTTATTGTTTATAAAGGAATACAATTATAACACTAGAAAACAAACAAAAAGGTAGAACCTGGTTCGCCAGTGTTGCCTATTACGCCCGGGTATCGTACACTCGACGGAGATAGCACCAATTACCGAATAATTACAGTAGTTTCCACTACAAAACAGGGTCATATTTTTCAAAAACTGATGCCGAAACCCGAAAGGCCATCTTTAATTATTATGGATAATGCACGATATCAGACTTGGTGAAAGTGTACCAAATGCATCGACAAGAAGAGAAATTATTATTAATTACCAGAAAATAGTCTAAAATGTGAATTATTAAAACTTGTCAAAAATTACAAAACAAACTTTTAATTTTTGAAAGAAACTTCCACAGACCACTGTGATACTTTTTATAAAACTTCTGGATTCCTCGTGGGTTGGTTTTTCTACTCGAACTTGCTAACGTTTTGCCAATCATCCTGTTGGCTTCTTCAGCTCTTGACTGAAACTGGCTCGCATTTTACCCTGTACCTGCTTATATATTGTTTGAGGGGGGCGCAGCTGAATGAGGGACATTCGGATTTTCTATTGATAATAATATCTAAGGATATACTTATTACACTTATTCTTAACTAAATATGATATCTTAAATATTCGCATGTCCTTAAGGAACACCTTCATCTATTATTACATAGAATGGCTTCCAGAAATATTAAGAGGGCTTAAAGACTGCCCTTGAAGAACGCCGCATGTGATATCAAAATTCTCTGAAAGTCGGTCAATGACTCTGACAGCATTCTCGTGTAAGTCCTTTAAAATATTCATCAATGAATAAGATAAAATTGGGAACGGCCGAAAAGCTTTGCGATAATTGCGACATATAAATGGACGAAGTCGGGGGGAACGAGGATCCATTTGATAACTAGTGTAAAAGTTAGACCAAATCAGTGAACTCGATCTCTACTGGAATAGTAACGGCTTGACGGAAGACTGAGACAAATTTTTCAATATAACTTTTTCTAAAGTTAAAAAAAAATGTGCCAAAATTAAACAATAGGTAAAGAATATCAATTACTTAATTAGTTTATATTTCTAAATAATATATATGATAATATGATAATGATATAATAAAATCAAATTAACAGTTTTCGTAATTATTAATGGCATAGTAATTTATAATTTATATATAAAACAAAATCAAGTCGTGGAACATACAATGTATAGTTGTAAATAAAATTATTAGTAGACGTCAAAATATATCACGACCATTTAGTTCACAGAAAGATAAAGTATTGAAATTATCAAAGTAGTTAGATGTATCCCAAAAAGAGCAGAAAAATTGAAAAATAATATAAACTATCTTTAAGATTATTAGCACGACAAAGAAAACAATCACCATGGGATGAAACTGAAGAACTTTAGCCATAAATAGACAAAAATCTGAAGGTAGATTTAAAATAAAATAATAAAAATTGAAATCGGTCGGTTTTGGGCAAAACCGCTCTATATTCTGAAAATTCTGTAAATGTTCGTAACTGCACAAAAATTCTTTAAAATTTCTATTTAAGTAAACCACAAAATAGTTAATAAAATTTATATTTGTTACGATAAAATTGAATAAAAAGCAATTCAAAATTATTTCCTAAACAATTAATACAATCAAAATGTGAATAAAACTATATGGTTAAAGTTTGAGTAGTGTCTTATTTTGGAGAAAGCAAAATTTGAAACAATTATAATTGTAAAATCAGCTTTACACGGGTCTACCATATTTTATTTTTAGACTTATATTGCCAAGATATTTTATTTCGATAGAGCAAACTCGAAAACCTAAGTACCCAAATGAAAAAAAATATATTTTCGTTTCTTTGATTTATTAAAGTTTCAAGTCCTCTGCTATTTTCTAGGTTTGTGGTAATCGTCAGATCGTTCAGCCTTTGCCTCTTAAACAAGTTTTTTTTTTATGTAATGTATACTAAAGGTAACCAAATCATTATTCCTCATATATCGATAAAAAATATTGGATTTTGTGTATTGTTAAGTCGGGGCGAATTGTATTTTGTCGCACTATGGGTCAGAAATCCCTTAAAATAGTGAATAATTGAAAATTAGGCAACGTCAAGTATCTTCCCAATTTTTTGTATCATGGTCAAGTAGGCTAAGAGGCAACACAAATCAATCGACTCACGCGTTGCCATGGAGGCGCATAAATTCGTACCAAACTTTGACGTATTTGTTAGCGATTTTTGAAAAATCTTGTTAAAAACAAAATGCATATTTACATAGTTGCTTTAACCAAAAATACCTGAATGACTTTTCAATAAAAAAAAAAATTCTGCAATATTTTGAAATTTTTTCATCATTTCTAATTTTTCTTGCAATGTGGAATAAATTAAAGTTCCGCCCATACTTTTAATTTGTTTTTGTCAGGTGGATAGGTTTATTGTATGTTGCGTAGTTAATTAAATTCTAAACAACAAAGATGGGGCCATGCATTAAGTTAGCCAGACAGGCACCTAAGGAAATGTCCACAGAATTTTGGAAACGTTTAGTATAAAACTATTTTTTTTTAAGTGCTTTATACATACCTAAAACATCTAAGCAGAAAAGCAGAAAAGTTCGAAGTTGAACTAAATTTTAGCGGTGCTTTAATTTTGAGGAGAAGTTTATATTATGAAAATTACGGGACTGTTTTGTTTATAACAAAAAAAAAACTTAACACTTTTTACACATTTTTAGAGGTTTGTTGCCGGCCGTGCGTCGTGGAAAATGCGACTAGCCGTACTTACCAACCAGTGACGTACGAACGCGTTCTCCCTGCTCTGCCTGCTGGGCGCGTCCGGGTCGGCCAGCACCAGGGTGTAGGTGCTGTTCGGGTCGCTCGAAGGGAAGTGCACTTCCGGTTCGGACGAACTCTCATTCGTAGAAAGTTCGTTGCCCAAAACTACCACACTTGAAACATAGTCGGCTTCTGTAAACTCTTCGGGTAAGGAGGATATTATGTCGGGGTAGATTTCCGCGTCTCTGAACGCCTTCTGGACGACGTCGTTGACGCCGAAAGTCAACCCCGTCAGACACAAAAGAACGAGAATATTTCCCGATATCGCCATTTTGACACGTTTCGATTTTCTGCTAGACGTCGATGTTATATACTGCGGCGATAACGAACGCAATCAGTTTCGTCAGTTCGATATACTATCGAAGTCTCAAGTGCCACGTGGAAATACGAGACCAACACGTAAATAATTGAACCAGATGCGGATACAAATTTACTGTTCGACAATACGGCAAACTAACCAAAACTGAAAATGTCGATTTAATTTTCTTCGGGGTAATTTCACGAGATGGCCAGAAGCCGAAAACACACGTTGTCATTTTTTCAGATTTGACAAGTTTTGTCTCACGGTGACTATCATAAATTTTATTATTGTTTAATAATTGAAAAAATAAATTTTATCAATTTTTTGGGTTGAGATAAATATCAGAAATGATAAAAGTTTGTTGTTCTGCTATTGTCCCTTATCTAACACACATTATTGATTGTTGTATTACAAATTCTGTTTTTCCCAAAGTCAGTTTTGTCTCTTACTGTATATTGCTTGAGGAAATTATAAATACCCACTTGGTTTTGCTGGATCACACTTTAAACCATCCGCTTGCCTTTCCCAGAGCATATTTTTCTGGTCGAGCGCGAACGAACGAAGGGTTCGATTTTGGGACCATTATTATTTTTCATATACGCACGCGCTTTACCTCTAATGATACGGCTGTGGCTGACCTCATTGTTAAATGAAATTTTTCGTTTCTCCACTCTCTATGTTTCTTGGATGCCGCCAAGACTGGGCGAAAAACATGTTAAGCTCAAAATGTCATATGTAGCTATTCCCGTGGTAAGTAAATGCAAAAATGTCAGACACAACTATTAGGAGGGAAATAAGTTCTGAGTGACTCGCACGATATCTCACACTGTAATTATACGTTCCATTTTTCAAGTTAAACCAATAAACCAGGTAATAAAGACCTTTTATTCTATTCTGCATTATATTCTAAATATAAATGATAACCGTTGACATTTTCAAACCAATTTATTTAGTAGTGCATCCACCTAAGTGTGGACATTTTAGAACTCTTCGTGGCTTGTTGCGCATCCGATGATCGATATGTAAAAAAATGTTGCACTTTAAAAACCTGGGAATATTCAGTTAAAACCCAAAGTACAACGATGGCCTTGGAAATACGAAAGAAGTGCTAATATCATGTGTCAAATTTGACGCCCCATTTCCATTATAAAATAAAGATATGATGTTTTGACATTTCTTCCACATATTAATAAAGCTACTGTATATTTAGAGACTTTGCCTATGCTGATAATAACCAATATGCGCAAATCTCATTTTCAACAAGCAGCATGCTCGCTGATTATGAAAAAACAAGTTAAGTGTGTGGAAATGGATGTTTTTAGAAAATGGCGCCCAATGCCTGCGGAAGAATCCCACATCTGCCTGAGGCGCGGCAATTTTAAGATATTTACGGCCCCTATATTATCAACAGTTGAATTTTAGTATCTATAACTATAAATCATAATTCTTCATAGAAAAGTAAACTGCGTACGAAATTTTAATTTAAAAATTCGAGTTAAAACACGACATTGAAAGATAAAAATAGGAAAATTTAGACATTTCCAGGTAATACACAAAATTCGAGCTAAAACATGAAATTTTAACTTGAAATTATATAAGAAATTTCGAGTTAAAAACGCATCACTTGAAGTCTGAATTTCGAGCAAAAATGCGAAGTTAATAAATTTCAATATAATGTACGAAATTTTACGAGGGGGAACCCATAAAAAACCGGAATTGAATTGCCGCGCGCAGAGCTTGTTTAGTACACCTTTCTGCCGCTAGGTTGTGGATAGTATAACTTGTTGCGAGTTCAACGCCACCTTCGTTTTAAATTTAACTTGTTTTGTTCACTTGCAGCGCCATTTTTGATAACGCTGTTTTTTTGTTATTTCGTTTTTTTCGATGGCAAGTTCAAAACAACAACGTGCAGCTGTGAAGTTTTGTTTTCTGCTCCGTAAAAGTGCTGCTGAAACTGTTTCACTGTTAAAAACAGCTTATAAAGACGATGCGATGGGAAAAACTCAAGTGTACCAGTGGTTTGTTCGCTTCAAAAATGGCGACGAGTCAACTAATGACCGACCTCGTTCTGGACGTCCATCAACTGCTCGAATCGACGAAAATATTGAAAAGATTCGAGAGTTTGTGCTCGCTGACCGTCGACAGACAATTGAACAATTATCAAAGATTAGTGGGTTGTCTTGGAGCACGGTTCAGCGAATTTTAACCGAAGATTTGGGAATGAAAATGAAAAAAATGCTGCCATGTTTGTTCCTCGTTTTCTGACTGACATGCAAAAAGAACATCGCACAGATTTTCTTTCACTGGTGACGAGTCATGATGCTATGGTTACGATCCAGAAACGAAGCAACAGTCCAGCCAATGGAAGACGTCACTGTCTCCCCGTCCAAAGAAATGTCGTCAGGTCAAATCAAACATTAAAACGATGCCGATTTGCTTTTTCGACATCAACGGCGTAGTTCATGCAGAGTTCGTTCCACCAGGTGAGACCGTTAATCAAGCCTTTTATTTGGAAGTTTTAAGAAGATTGCGCAACAGTATTCGGCAAAAAAGACCCGGGGACTGGTTCCTTCACCACCATAATGCACCTGCACACACAGCCATTTCTGTTAAGTAGTTTTTTGCTAAAAATGGCATGGCTCCTCTGCCCCATCCACCTTACTCACCTGATCTCGCTCCGTGTGACTTCTTCTTATTTCCACGTATGAAAAGGGACGTGAAAGGACAGCGATTTGACAACATTGAAGAGGTCAAGAAAAAAACGAGGGATGAGCTGTCGGCTATAGCCAAAGATGAATATAAAAAATGTTTCGAACCGTGGAAGCACCGCTGGGACAAATGTATTAGTTGTAATGGAGAGTATTTTGAAGAGGATAAGGTCGTTCTGTGATTTTCAAAACAATATGTAGTTTATAGTTTTTTTTGGGTACTCCCTCGTAAGTTAAAGTTCTTGTAAAATTTTTGGAATTGGGTTTTATTTTTTTTGATGCGCTCCTTTTACCCTTCGTACTCCCTCAAGTTTTCGGCTGTCCCGGTATACGAGGGCCGTTCGGAAACGTCCACACCGCGATTTGATGCGCACGTTGAGACGTTTTGCGGGGCAAAAAAAGAGACGGACGTCACTGCGTCGTCGCCTGTGGAATATCTGGACAAAATAACCTTGTACTTGCACCTTACAAATTATGTACCTAAACAATGTGTCATTTAAATTTTTCGTTAAATATAATAAGAACGGGCGACCGGTCGCTTGCAATAATTATTATTGTTCGTCTTATAAGCATAATAATCAAATTAGGCGAGGATGGGCCAGCGTTTTACTGACGCAGTGGATCGTTTGACGTGTTTTTAGAGTCTTGCCGTTCAAGTTGCGGGCTGCTGCGGTCGAATAGTTGATCCGTCGAACCACGGGTTGCAAGTACGGAACCCTCGGTGCCGCGAACCACTCAGATTCGTTACCGCGGAAGGTAAGTCGTCGACGAATCGCGAAATATTTTGTGAAAAGTTTTGGTGTGCAGTCTCGACCGGGTAGAACGGAATTAAACAATTGAAAGTAACCAGGTCTTCAAATGAAAAAAATATATGCATTACAAAATACGCGTATGTCGGTAATAATTGCATTTTTTCACTCCAAATATTTCGTATACGCGCGCTACTTTTGCGCAAAATGCGGCCTTGTGTAACTCGTCAAAATTTCGGATTTATGTACGAGAAAATTAAAATTAAAGAAATATACAGGGCGTTTCAAAAAATTCGCGGCAACGATTTTGTTGAAATTTGGCAACGTCTTGTATAGCGATAAAGGACGTGATACAGAGAGGTATCTTAAGGAATAGTATTGTCAAAGAGATAAATATGCGATGCAGGGAGATATATTGTTTCCGTTTTAACGTAATTCAAATATCTTGACGGGCTTTTATCTATTCACCCTACAAAGAATAATATTTTTCTATTCCCGTCTGTAAAATACCCAGTAATCAAGCATGCGGGAAGCGTCACTTTGCCACGTCAGTTTCGTTTCCCACGAATCCGAGCCACTTCGGATATTTTCGGGATTTTACAGCAACCACGCTTTGAATGTCGACGTTTATCAATACAATGAAGAAAATTTTAGTTTTTTCGGGAATTATTTTCTCAATTCTTACGTGGTAACTATAGCAACCATTCATTTTTAGGCAACACACCTCGTCCCACTCGTGCCTTGCCTAAATACCTGATAGGTATATAGTATATTTCCATCACAACAATAGTAATTCGCGGTCTCTTTTAGTTGGACGTATGAGTTCGCCACAGACTTTTTTGAATAATATTAAGGAAAGGAAGGAACATTAAGGAAATTGATACAATTACAATGTAAGGATTTTGGCACAACCAATTTTTGTTTTTAAATATTTAACACCCTGTATCTATATCATATTCCTCTTCATCGGTCCATCTCGTAGGGGGTTTCCCCCCTATACATTTATACCTTTATCCATTCGAGGTCTTCACTCTAGGATTCTCTTTGTCCATCTGCAGTGCTATAGCATCCGCAATGTGTCCCGCCATCTCTATTTTGCCCTTGTGATATCTTCTTCTTTTCTAACTCTATCTCTGAGCATTAGTCTTTCCATTTTTCGTCAAACACGTATATTTGTCTACCAGTTGTATTTGTTTTTCTTTCGCCCCAATTTGTTGACTAAGGACCATGTTTATCATCATTTTGGGTTTCAGACAGTTTAAATGTAAGCCGATTTGTGATGTGACTTGTTGTAGTTTCCAACTACGTCCGTTATGTGTGCGAAATTGTCCGCTAACATCTGTAAAACAGAGAACACCTCAGTCTTCGAGGATCGCAGGTAATTCAACTGTGTTGAATGCTTTATGGAAGTCCACAAAAGCAAGAACCAGCGGTCTGTTGTATTCCAAATATAGTAATGTATCGTTTTTTTTAATTAACGCTTTTAAGGTAACCGCTCGTTCTGTACCAGTTGCAAAAACCTGCCTGTTACTTGGGCTGGTAGAATTCCAATTGACTTTTTAACCTGTCTGCTAATATACTGGTGTACAGGTTATATAAGTGGTTTAAAAGACTTATTGGCCTGCAGTTTTCGATGTTAGTGTTGTCCCCTTTTTTAAAGAATAGAAGTTAATCCTCCTCAACGAAACTTCCCCCACCCCTCTTTTCCGTCTTGTTTCAATTACAATTTTAATAAATTTAAATGAAATTTTTCGCCCGTTTTGTGGATCGGTTTGATCGGTTCTCATGTGCATTTTGCAGTTAAATAAATAAATAAATAAATAAAATATTTGTCACGAAAAAAATTGGGTCGACTCTAAAGTTGATTTTCTCGCGAACTACGTATATCTTAACTGTAACCTAGGTCTCCAGAAATGATGTTATGCAAAATAATTTTATTTAAATTTATGTTTTAGGCACATATATAAAACCAGTTTTAGATAAAATGTTTATCAGATGCTATTGGAATTTTCGTTAACACTATTAGGTGTCTGTCAATGCATAGCGTCTTGCTATTCACTCCTTTATCTCAGTTATTAAACGAAATAGTTCAGTGAGAAGAGTGAGAATAGTTCAGAGCTTAACCAAATAGAACATTTATGGAATCAAAGGGTAGCTTAGAGGCTACTTCCATGATATAGAAAACTTTCTCAGGGAAATATGGACTAATATCGAACAAGCATAAATTAAACGCCTGGCGTTAAGCACGATGTCACTTTTTGTTTTGTAATAAACTTTAATTATTAAATTTAACCCAAATATCAGCGATTTTGATGCGAAGTTTATTTGATATGATCTCGGGGTCGCTGTTATACCACTGGTTAAGGATAGTGGTATATTCAAATCCAGTAAAGTTTTAAATAATATTAATATTCAAAAAAATACTCTCCATATTACAAAAGACGTGTGTAATATTCGCATTTTTAACTTCATCGTCAAAATTTCGGGCCTATGCGTCCACAATGGCAGAAAATCGCAAATGGCCGTCGGGGTCCGCGCTTAAAGGACAAGCCACACGCGCGTTCCTAAGTCCGCGGCCGGTCCCGCACGTGTGTCGTAACCCTTAAACCGCGCCGGGGCCCCACTTGCCATTTCTCCGTCATATCTCGCCTCTCCCGTGTGCTAAAATGGCGAGTCGCGCCGCTAATCAAAGCGGCCCGCGACGGACGACGGTTTCTTCTTCTTCCGCGCGTTCCGTGAACACCGATCGGTCCGTAGAGAGGCGAAATGCGCCGCGACGACGACGTCTCGATCCGAAACGTTACGCGTCATCGTCAGAGAGGTTTCGCGCGACCTGCCAATTATTTATTCGACTATTCTTATTAATTGCCGTTCGCCGATTAATTCGGACATAAATATACGTTTAATCGGGACGAGAGTGTGTGTGTCGTCCGTCTGCTGCGACGATAATGAGGTTTTACGAACTCCGGTGTTGACTCTCCCCTGTTTAGTGGTTTTACGTGCGGCCGTTTTACCCCGTGACGACGATGTGGACGTTTTAGTGGACGCCCGAAACCATGCAGATTTGATATTTAGGTAAAAAAAAATTTGCGGGTGGGGGGGGGGGGGGTACGAATTGACGCAAACACAGGATACGAATATTTATTATATTATTTGAAGTCGCGGGACCGCATTTTTGTTTAATTTTGGCGAGTTACTAATTATTCCGAGGTCGTCTCGTCGTAAAATCCGCGCGGATTCGTCGATTGCGGCGTCAAGGATGCGACGTTTCCAAAAAAAAAAACGAAGCAGCCTCTTCAGAGATATCGACTGTTCAGGGAGAAGAGTTTATCTCGAGGATAAGGAGCGCGTCGCCTCGAAACGATGGTCAAGCGTTTTTTTCTGGTGGTTTTAGACACTGTTACGCCGGTTTTCCACTAAACGGAGTTAAACTAAACACGAACTAGTCCCGAATAAAACAAAACCACAACTTTTCGCTTTAGTTCGTTTCTTGTTTTAAAGTCCCACTCGGATACGAATATTTTTTCGCTAACTGATAGGTAAAGTATGTTCATAGATATAAGAAAGTGACTAACTGATACGAATTAAGGAAATATGGTCGAACAGGTCCGTACTCTGCTTAGAATTTAATTATTTGGGCTTTTTGTTAGGAAAGATACTAAACAATATTTATTTATTTATGTATGTATTTAGTTTAAATCTACTTAAATTACTTAAAATAATCATCATTCATCATTTTCATCTACACTCGAGAAAATGTCAGCATCGCTTCTTTTTTTCCTCGCTGAAATGGGATTATTCACAATTTTCCATACAGTTGATGTTGGAATTTTCGTCAATATGGGCGTTTCTTCTAAAGATGCTTGCTTGCTGGCACTACGTTCAATGAGAGTCAAATGAATATTCTTTATAAGTTCCTTAGTCTCAATAGAATAGTGTTTACTGCATTTGGGCGGGAGCATCCCCTAAGATACACTAGACTCGCACATATTTATTCAGTACACGCTGTATTACACAGGAAATAAGAATGATTACTAATAAACTTAAACTAAGTAGTATAGGAAACCAAAGAATATTAAACACAGGTAGGTATAAAATAATTTTCTATTACGGAATTTAAATTCTGAAACTTTCGGTAATAATCAATTGGTCACTTTCTTATATCTATGAACAGGCCATAAATATAATCTATACATTTATATGTATGGTTACTGTTACGTCACATTAAAAGTATGATAATTTTATTGATTATTGTAAGAAATTTGTTTTGATTCAGCGCAACAATGAGTAATACAAAACAATACATACAATACAATACGTTTATTTCCATGGACAATAATATTTTGTATAGGAAAAGTTATTTTTAACACTAACCTAAAAGATACTACGAAACACGGCTCCTATAAATAATTTGTACTAATTTTATACCATGAAACTTTTTTCTAATAAAAAACTTTATAATACAACTATATAATACAACTTTGACAAGCTTTAAATAATTACAAATCTTTTCAAGCAATCATAGCGTGGGTCGACCAACCCGAGAAACAGATGTCATATAGTCTTGCGTCAACGTTAGCAAAATAAACCTCAAATCAAGTGTTCGATTATTAGAACTGATTTTAGTTGTCTCAGAACATAACTTTGTTTGACAGACATTTTACATTTACGACGACATTAAAGACGACACAGCATCTGCGAAAGCTGCAAATTAGTCAATAAATAAAATAAAAAATATCGGACCCAGAATCGAACCCCGGGGTTCAAATATTTAACCTAGTTGAGATAAAATTTTTAATATTATTCAGTATTTTAAAGAGAAACGTATTGTTTCCTGTTAAGAAAGATCAATCAAAAGACTCACCCCGTATAGATTAAGTTTATCAGCCTCTCATAAAAAAAGTGTATAGCTGACATTGTTCTTTTATCATTTCTATTGCCGAAAATAATTCATTTACTTTACCACTGAAAAAATTAATAATTGTTAATTAAGTTTTTGTATTGATATTATTTTGTTTTCGATTGATGTTATTGACTATTTTCTATTGCAAATGGCATCAGATGGATCTACGGTGTAAAAATTCGCGGTACATCCACAAACGGTCGTTAAACATGTTTCTTAGAAATTAATATTGACGGAAAAATAACCCCGAGGTGTTTGGAGAAGAAGGTGTAATGTTGTACATAAAAAAGGATTATTTATTTTATCTGTTACGTCCAAAGTGTGCAACGAAAATAGTCAAGCGTACCCGAGTCGGAATATAAAAGCAGTTATCTGAATAAAAGCCCTATTAAACCGTCGTCTCTTGTCCGCTTCAGAAAGGATATAATACAACATGTCAACAAATTACCTAATAGTGAAACTGCACGCGAGAACTTGATATATCGAAACATTTATCGTATGTATAAACATACACACAATACAACGAAGGCTATAATATACATCTAGAAATATGCCGAATATGTTTGTTACAGTAAATGCATCATGAACTATCATGAAATATTTGATTTATTTATTTTACAAACAATTACCATAACGCTCTTTCTTGGGCTACAGAAACTTATTTTCATAAAAAAAAGGTAATTTTATTTTTTTCCTCTTAATTTTTCAAAGCATCTTCCACAAGCTACTGTAATCCTTTTTATAAAACTTCTGGATTCCTCCTGCGTCAGTTTTTGTTGTTTTTGTGAATCATCCTGATGGCTTCTTCAGAGCTTGACTGAAACTGGCTAGCGTTCTACTCTGTATCTGATCTTATATTGTTTGAGGGGGTGGTCAGGAATTCCTAGTAGATTTTCTTAGACATTTCGACTCTATACACCCTAACTAACGTTTTACCATTGAAATAGAAACTAATAACACCCTCCCAGTTTTAGATATTCTTATCATGACGTTGGATCATTGTGTTTACAGAAAACCTACGCGCACAGACCGATACCTTAATATATATAATATATATAAAAAGAATGAATCTTATCTTCTCACAATTTTCTTCATTGTGGTCCCATTTGAATCCTCTAAATTCCCTGAAATTCTGAAACCAATCAATTAACTTTTCCGTAATACCCTGAAACATTCCTAAACTCCGGAAAATATTCTAAAATACCTTAAATTGCCCTGAAATTATGTTTACCCTTGTTCACTGAAATACTCCCGTAATTTAACTCGCATTTACTTAAAACATGATGACCTGATGACATATATTCTAAAATACTTATCAGTGGGGTTTGTGACGGCAGAAAGCCAGATTAATTCAGTTTGCCTGTTGGACTTTTTCGCCACTTTAGTCACGAGTTTGATTTAGCATAAGCGGAACGAGTGCTTCGTAAACGAACGAGTCCTTCCAAACCCGTGACTAAAGTACTGGAAATGTCCGGAGTGGACTCGTGACCATTGCTAACCGAGCTGACATATTAAAGTGACACTTTGCGCACGTTTAGAGTAGAAAACATATTTTACTAATCTGTACATAAATTTTATGTACTATAATAATAGAACTGTTTTTTAAAATTCTTGCGAAATAATACTCCAAAATCCTAAGATATTCCGAAAAGTCAAGAAAAATATGCTTTTTGGTGTATTGAAGCGTTGAAACTTTAAATTTCACTCACTATTCCGTGAAAAATTAATACAAATAAAGTAAAATAATATAATTAAATTCATCTCGAGAAGGGCTTTATTAATGCAATAATTTTTATGTTTAAAACGGCGAGTCAAAGCGAAAAAGTCAAAGAGACACTCGTCAAGCACAATTAATCTCGCGTTCAGAATGGGACGCTAATTTCTGCCACCGATGTTAGTGTTTCAGAAACATTGACATGTACCGACACTAACCCCTATCATCATCATTTTTTCGATGTATAGAACTTTAAGTTGGCATTACTGTTCAAGATGGCGACCGATTTAATAGCTGTCAAGTGATTTATTCTCAGATTGGTTCGGAAATTTCTCATGCCTGAATAACGCTTGCAAATAGTGCAATTTTATTTCGAAAATAATGGTTC
This sequence comes from Cylas formicarius, assembly GCF_029955315.1. Taxonomy (NCBI): domain Eukaryota; kingdom Metazoa; phylum Arthropoda; class Insecta; order Coleoptera; family Brentidae; genus Cylas; species Cylas formicarius. The sequence continues at coordinate 22,891,705 of NW_026844361.1, read as the reverse complement.
TGTGCGGAATACGTATCGCGGACTACGTGCATTTTATCGTCGACAAAATCGTCCATCAGAGCAGTAAATTCGATTAACCATGGAACGTTTTCGCACCACGTTTACTTTTATTGATAACTCGCATCCCCAGAGACGCCGTACGGTGCGTACAGAAGAAGCTATTGCTGCTGTAGAGCGTAGCATTGAAGAAGAGCCCAATGAGTCTATCCGCCATCGAGCACATTAATTGGATCTGTGTCCATCCACTTTATGGAAGATTTTGCGGAAGGATCTTGGTTTACGTGCTTGCAAAATCCAACTCGTGCAAGAATTGAAGCCAAACGATCATCAAGTAAGGCGCAGATTCGTCGAATGGGCCCAAAACGAGATTGCCGTTGTTCCCGATTTTCATAAGCGAATTTTGTTTAGCGATGAAGCGCACTTCTGGTTGAATGGCTACGTCAACAAACAAAACTGCCGCATGTGGAGTAAAGTGACTGTTTGGTGCGCTTTATGGGCTGGTGGAATCATTGGTCCGTACTTTTTCAAAAACGATGATGGTCAGAACGTTCCAGTCAATGGTGATCGGTATAGAGCTATGATTACTAACTCTTTTTGCTGCTGAATTGAATAACCACGATGTCCAAGAGATGTGGTTTTAACAAGATGACGCAACATGTCACACAGCTCGTGCCACAATCGATTTATTGAAAGACACGTTTGGTGACCGCCTAATTCCACGTTTTGGACCTGTCAATTGGCCTCCAAGATCTTATGATTTAACACCACTAGACTACTTTCTGTGGGGCTATGTAAAGTCATTGGTCTATGCGGATAAGCCACAAACGCTTGCCCATTTGGAAGACAACATTCGCCGTGTTATTGCCGATATACGACCACAAATGTTGGAAAAAGTCATCGAAAATTGGACGTCTAGATTGGACTACATCCGTGCCGCCCGTGGCGGTCATATGAAAGAAATCATATTTCATGTCAAATTCATGTCAATCGAATAATCCATCGTCGTTTTATTGCAACTTAAAGTTCTATACATCGAAAAAAAACACCCCTTATAAGAACTTTTTTCCTGTTTTTGGATGTCAGGCTTTTATATTATGTTCATGACATTGTGGGCCACCCCATATGCATCGCTAGCATTAGATAATAATAATAAATAACAATAAAATAATAATAAAAGAGGATGAAATATGGACGAGAATACCGTTTTGTTCTTTTTAAAGGTCGTTCTGGTCCGAGAAATTCCGCGACATATTGTAACTCTCTTTCTAAATAACTTTGCCTTTCGTTTCTCGCGCAAATCTAGTTTCGTAATTTCGCGCGGCGGCGCTTAAAAATGTAGGCCCCCCTTTCGATTCATTAAATTCTGTATGTTTTAGCAGATTGGTTAGTATCTAGTTTCCGTAGACGAAAGTCGCAGATTTGCCGGTCCGTTACCTTGACCGGATTCTTGAACCAATTTCGCGCAATCTCATCCGTATTAACCCAAAATCACAATGTCACGAGTGCTGACGACGACGTGATGCGGCAGGTGTACGCCCGCGTTATACAGGGTCATTCAAAACCAAAGGGAATTCCGGAGAGTGGAGCTACTGCACGTAATTCCGTGACTACTAAAACTTCAGGCTCCCGCGCCCTTAAACAACCTCTCGCTTTTCGACAAATAAAAAGTAAATTAATTTAAATTACATTAACATTAACATTACATTACATTACATTAACATACATACATCAGTTAGTTTTGGTTAATTTTGGTTAGTTCTCTGGTTAGTCAACTCTCAAAATATGTATATAGGTGTTTACCATTTTTTTAAAGGCATTATGTTTGGGTGAAGGATACTTTTCGTATATTTTAAGGTTTAAAGAAAATAATTTTGTTTCGTTTTCGTTTTGTGCGATCCGTATTGAAGCGAAAAATGCTAGTAGGCGTGTAGGTCATCAGCGCTCATCAATTATATAATTAACAAGGACTTTGCTAAAAGAAAAACCACGCTAAAAAAGAGTAATTTCCATGCTTATCAACAAGGTTTACAAAGTTACCATACACCATTCGTTTTTACTTTTCTAGACAACATTGACGATTTTGATAAGGTAGTTTTAATTTAACAAAAATGTTTGAATACAGTTTGTTCAGGTTATTATCCCGAAGCGTATTGTAATTTTTTTCTTTAATTAGTATTTCGATTCTGTGCGTTACTTTGTCGTCCAAGAGTCATTAAACAAAATTTTTTTGAGATTTAGTACAAGGAAATTGCAAATTATTTAGAGAATTACTTTATCGTTGACAATTTTACAACTAGCGTCATCTTATAATACGCCTAGCAGTGGACTAAATGTCGTTGGTATTCTTGCATTCAAGTATTTATTTGAAAAAATCAAAAAATGCTATAAATATAATAATTAGGGCAATAACAACATGAAAGCTGACTTCCTTTTTTGTTGGAATTTATTTTTATATGGGACATTGAGAGACACTAGAAATAGTAAACGTAAATGTAAATATTTGCATCAATTTCGAAAAATGTTCTCATTTTCTTACTTACACACTCATTCACTCCTCACTTATGTATTATGCCGTAAGGGGACATAAAAAAGAGACATACAGGAAAGCAAGTAAAGAATAAATGCTAAGAATAAATAATACATAATTATAAACATTTCGTAAAATACTGACATTTCCTGATTTCTTTTTGGTTTTGAATAATCCTGTGTTTTTGCGGTCCTCGAAGTTACACGGGAAGACATCAATAATTGACGAGTTCTAGTGGAAATTTCTTCCATATTCCAAAACAGATAATTTTATTTATGCTCGTCGTGGTCGAAAACCTTGATTCGTATTCTAATATCAGCGTCCGCCGACAATTTCGATATTGTTCCTGTAAACAAAATTGTTATGCTTTCCAAACCGGCGACGAAACAGCCACGAACATTCATCAATATCTAACGAAAAAAAAAACAATAATTAAAAATTTATATACACACTTCCTGATCGTCAATTACATAATGATTCTTGTAATTGCCGCGCAGTTAATTTTTTTACGCCGACCTACGTGAAGATTCTCCTTATTGCATTGCGTTAAATTTAATTACGGCACTTGCAAAGTGCTTTTTTTTTGACGGGGTAAAAACTTATCGATAATTGCGCTTCGTTATCGGGAAATCGCAAGAAAAAAAACAGCGGAGTAATTTAAATCGCCGTTGCCTGACGGCGAAGACGGGCCGCTCTCGAAATTTTCCGAAATCGGCACGTATTATATATAACATAGCGATTTCTTAATTTTCGAATTCGATTCGCAACGGTCTGTGGCCGTTCACCTTTGCGACGATTCAATTTTTCACGGCATCAGCGCGAAAGAAATTGTGTTATTGCGTCGACGATAATACCCGTGAATTCGCTTTTGATCATTTTTTTTTTGCTAAGGTGACAGTTTATTTACTTCCGGGCTTTTTAAGCGTCGAGTTCGAGGGATATTGAGGACTTTGCACCGTTTATTTATATACAGGGTGTTTCCTAACCCCTCTGACAAAAGTAAGGACGAGAATTTTTGAGCTAACATCGCTTGGTTTTCGATATACAGGGTGTTAAAAAGTAAAATTTCATACGGTTCCTTTTTTTCAATTCATCAAAATAATGATAATTAAGCGATATAAGCAATGATTACTTACAACGTTAGATACTCTACACGTTAGATAAGACAAAAATATTGAATGCTGGAGAGGCGCCTATTATTTATTTTTGCGAAGTTATGTACTAAAGTTTAAAATGGACACACAAAGTAAAGTGTTAAAATAATTTATTATGTGCACCAAATTTTATATTTTAAATACCCTGTACTTCGATAACGAAGAAAAATACAAAAAAAAACATAACACCCTGTATATTTTGTGGATTTTCTATGTCTGACAACATCTTCTGCGCCCTAGTCTCCATAACTGTCTATAAAGTTAAAGTTAAAGTTAAAAGTTAAAGTTAAAAGTTAAAGTTAAAAGTTAAAGTTAACAGTTAAAGTTAAAAGTTAAAGTTAAAAGTTAAAGTTAAAAGTTAAAGTTAAAAGTTAAAGTTAAAAGTTAAAGTTAAAAGTTAAAGTTAAAAGTTAAAGTTAAAAGTTAAAGTTAAAAGTTAAAGTTAAAAGTTAAAGTTAAAAGTTAAAGTTAAAAGTTAAAGTTAAAAGTTAAAGTTAAAAGTTAAAGTTAAAAGTTAAAGTTAAAAGTTAAAGTTAAAAGTTAAAGTTAAAAGTTAAAGTTAAAAGTTAAAGTTAAAAGTTAAAGTTAAAAGTTAAAGTTAAAAGTTAAAGTTAAAAGTTAAAGTTAAAAGTTAAAGTTAAAAGTTAAAGTTAAAACTTAAAGTTAAAAGTTAAAGTTAAAAGTTAAAGTTAAAAGTTAAAGTTAAAAGTTAAAGTTAAAAGTTAAAGTTAAAAGTTAAAGTTAAAAGTTAAAGTTAAAAGTTAAACAGATGGTCCTTCTATCGACGCTGTTTTTACTGTGGAGCGTCTAACTAAAACTCTCACACATAATAAATTGAATCTTAATGTTAACTTAAATTCTCATTTGTTCTCCATAAATTGAGTCATGTGTTAAAAACTCTGACTCTGAGGTATAAATTCTACTATGACTTAGAAATTCTGACTGATGTTTGAATTTTTTAAAATGGCAAATGAGGCAATCTACGTTCTGCTTCTGCGGGGGTTCTAGGCTTAAAACTTTTTTTTTAATTCCAATATGTCCTTAACAAGAAAAATTAATACAATAGAGTCCTTAAGGGACTAATAATGAAATTGTTTTCAGAACCTCTACCCAAGGGTGAAATCTCAAAAGAGATGGCAGGCCCTTATTAAATGCTCTCTTCCGCGACGATTTCATCTCTCGATGATATAAAAATTCTTATTCCAAACGAACCATCCGCTCGTAGGGATTATTAAGGGTATTATCGACGTGGACTTTTCTATTACTCCCTTCTAGTTGTGGGGCCAGTATACCCGACTAGTATAGCCTTAAACTCGGAGTTTCCAATGCGAATAACGCGACGCGGGTTTTACTAAACGAATGCAACCAACCTCTCGACGATCGTTACATAAGAGAAATGAAAATGTCGGCACCGAGAAAGTGTTACGACACACTTCAAAGAGGAGAGACCTACTTAAGGCAGGCGTAACATATCTGCATTTGGCCCGTCCGCGAGATTCTCGCTTTTATTTGTTTTTACCATTTGTATTACGCCGCAAGAATGTTCGTTAGCCTTGCGAAATCTTGAGCGGTATGCGACGCTCGTAAGCGATTTTCTCGGGGGTGCCTCAAGGTTCCTATACGCCAACGACCCTCGAACGCGTAAAACCGAGGAAAGTTTCGCAAATGGAAAATTTTGCACGTTGAAAGAGATTCCGATGGTGTCCCTTCTGCTGTGAAGGGTTATTTCGGCTATAGGGTACAGAATATTGTAAAAGTTTTACTTTTACGATTATGGTTACATTTTAAAATTAAATTTATATTATATAGGAAGCTGGAATGCTTGGGCATCAGGGGGCCTATCAATGATTGGATCATATCGTATATGAACCATAGGAAAATAAGTGTCAAAATAAATGGAACGTACTCAGACCTTTATAGCGTCAGCCTGGGCACGCCTCAGGGGGGAACTTTATATGTGAACGATTTGCCGGAATTTCTCAACAGTGACCGTCGTGTCTTTATGTACGCGGACGACACGTCCGTCTTTGTCTCTGGAAGAGATGCAGAAGTGCTGATGGATGATGTATCTCTTGTTGTCTCACAGTTTAATAACTTCTGTAGGCAAAATCATTTGATCGTGAATGTGGAAAAGACAGTCGTGGTTGAGTTTACTGGTCAGTACATTAAACCTTTAGCTGGCTGATCGATCAGTTTTGCTGGTTCGCCATCGGAAATAAATCAGACCACGAAGTTTCTTGGTTCTTATATTGATAGCTCCTTGAGGTGGGAACGGGACATTGACAATGTCTGCAATGAACTAAATTAAACCTTTTTCGCAATATTAACAATTAGAGATTCATTTCTTGAGAAGGCACTAATTGCTTTTTACTACGCGTCTGCTTACTCTTCCATTTCACACAATATTGTCAACTGGGGACAAGTGAATGATGCTGAGAGAGTGTTTATACAGCAAAAAAGAATACTTAGGCTGATTTTTAAACTTCCTCCGAGGCAATCATGCAAGGAGACATTTCAACAGCTCAAAATATTAACAATGCCTTGTATTTACCTATTTAAAATACTTTTGATCACACATAAAAATAAATATTCACATAGGAAGCATACTGATATCCACAGTTACAATACTCGCAAAACTCAACCATATGTTTTATAAAAAATCACTAAGTTACGCGGGACCATATTATTATAATTTGCTGTCTCCAAGCTTAAAAAATTTATCTATAAATCAATTTAAAAAACACATCAAGAGGCTCCTGTCGGCCAATGCTTTCTACAGCCTGAAAGAATTCGAAGCGTACCTGAGAGCATCGTAAATAACGTTAAAAGTTTACCGAGATTTTTCTAACGTATACTCTCTTTTATTTTAAATTACATTAACTTGTTTGTCATGTTTGTTATATAAATATATACTCGTATTCGTTCTATACATTACTTAAGATTATTAGGAAAAAATTATAGCCTCATCTGCGAGTCAAAAAAGACACCTTAATTGTTAATAATCAAACAATAAACAAAAGTTGTCCTCAACCTACTGTCGAGTCTGATACTGATACTGGGTGGAAGTTTCCTTATCGAAGCTATTTTGGAATGTAAACATGGCACTAAAAAAAGTGGTAACTTGAACGGAAAAAGATGGAATTTTTTAATTTGTTAATAAAAAACAAACATATTTTTTTTTTAATTGTATCTTAAATCTTCAGAAATTTTGTTATTATTAAAATTAACTTGAACTTAATTGACTAAAATTTTAGTGCTGCAAAAATAGGTTTTTTTGAAAAAGGAAAGTTTCAATATAGACAAATGATGTTTTGAACGTAATTTAGGCGGGTAAAATTGGTAAAACCGTGAGTTTCCGTTTATGGGAGCTTTTATATCCCAATTATGAAAAACTCTTGTTATAAAAGGCTATGGCTTGGTTAACTTGAAGGGAAGGCCGTATGTTTTAACTTAGTAGGAAATGTAATTTTTAATTTCTCATCGAATTTGGTTTCATTGCCTCTGCTTGGATACGAAATTTAGAAATGACGGATAATTTATTGAAGCTGCCAATATGGTCTGGTTTTGTTTTTCTGTCTGGTCTATTATTTCATTTTTGACTTAATATTTTGATATTGGTTCAAAGTCTGTTATTTAGAGCATTTTTAAAAACGTCCGGGCTGCAACAACTATTAACATTTTTATAAATTTTCAGAAACTTGAAAAGTTGATAATAAATTACTATAACGACATCTACTTGGTCAAATCTAGCCAAAGATGACATACGAGTAAAGGGAAACTGCTACTATCCAAATTTGATCAATTGCAAAAAAATAACACTACTACAACAAAGCTGAGTTATCTGATATTTCGAAATGGCGTAGGCAACTAGACGCAATTTTTATTTATAAAACAACTCTGAAAATACCAAACGAAGCCAAAAACCATGGATATTTTGCGAAATTGTGTGAGGTTAACTAACTTAAATTTCAACTTATTTAGACATTGAGACATTGAGACAGAAACTACTTTTGACCGCACAATCAAAAGAATGCTATAATATAAAGGCACTTTTAGTACAATATTACCATGAAACCATATAGCTACTATATAAGGGGCGTTTTTTTCGATGTATAGAACTTTAAGTTGCAATAAAACAACGATGGATTATTCGATTGACATGAATTTCATTTATCCGAAAGATAATCTTCAGGCATTACATTTAAATATGATTTCTGGCATATGACCGCCACGGCTGGACGTCCAATTTTCGATGACTTTTTCCAACATTTCTGGCCGTATATCGGCAGTAACAAGGCGAATGTTGTCTTCCAAATGGTCAAGCGTTTCTGCCTTATCCGCATAGACCAATGACTTTACATAGTCCCACAGAAAGTAGTCTAGCGGTGTTAAATCACAAGATCTTGGAGGCCAAATCACAGGTCCAAAACGTGAAATTAGGCGGTCACCAAACGTGTCTTTCAATAAATCGATTGTGGCACGAGCTGTGTGACATGTTGCGCCGTCTTGTTGAAACCACATCTTCTGGACATCATCAGTTTTTCTGGATGTAACGGTGTTTCGACATACACTTGAGGATTAGCTTCGCTCCAAATGCGGCAGCTTCATCGCATCGGAAACAACGGCAATCTCGTTTTGCGCCCATTCGACGAATCTACGCCTTACTTGATGATCGTTTGGCTTCAATTCTTGCACGAGTTGGATTTTGTAAGCCCGTAAACCAAGATCCTTCCGCAAAATCTTCCATAAAGTGGATGGACACAGATCCAATTCCTGTGCTCGATGGCGGATGGACTCATTCGGGTCTTCCTCAATGCTACGCTCTACAGCAGCAATAGCTTCTTCTGTACGCGCCGCACGGCGACTCGGGGAATGCGAGTTATCAATAAGAGTAAACGTGGTGCGAAGACGTTCCGTGGTTAATCGAATTAACTACTCTGATGGACGATTTTGTCGACGATAAAATGGACGTAGTACGCGATATGTATTCCGCACAGAACCATCGATAACCACACACTTAACTCGTTTTTACGTAAAGATTTAAACGGATCTGCTCATATTTTGAGAGAAATACTGCCGCAAAAATATTACATCCAAACTTATTGTTGAATACCGCATAGCAACGAGATTTAAATCTCGCACGTTGACTGAACCTTTTAAAAAAAAATTCAATAAATTCCTGTGTTATCGGCATGAGCAGGGATTCTATAATTGAACTGAGGTGGCTTTTACTTGATGAAAATCCATTTATCAAAATAAATAAGAACTAAAACTTCAGATTTTCACGAAATTATATATTATGACATGACAATTGTTTCGACAACACCGTGTCTTTATCAAATTAATAATAATATATAATTTCGTGAAAATCTGAACTTTTAGTTCTTATTTATTTTGAGCGATTCTATATCTATAGTAGCTATATGTGTAAATCTAACCCATCCCAATATTTTGTTGTCTGGGAACGCTCCTTTGAAAAATCCGTGTTCAACATTCTGTGGTGTACCGCGTGTGTAGCCGCCAAAAGTCAAGGTACAACCGTTATCACAATAAATCAATTAATTAGAATTAGATTATAGCATTAATTTGACCTCAACAACAACTTTCATTTTTTTTGCGTTGTTAATGGAGCGTTCTTGCTCGTTTGTATATTGGGCACTCGCAGGCACGGGCTAAATTTTAAAAAGCCACGAGATTAAGCGCAACGCACTTTCGCAATATTTATTGTATTGCGTTGCCAGGCAACGACGGAGATGTTTGTTTTCGAAGCGGACTTGGCATTTCGATGCCTGCGAAATTGTGGACAAGATTACTGCTTCTAACTCGGCATTTAAGTAAATTCAAGTTATTTTTTTGCACCTGGGTGTACACGTATACGGTATATGTTAATATATTTTATTGATATTTTGAGAAGTACCGTAAAAAAAAACTGGCCACTAAAAACCGGACCCAATATCAAAATTGACTTTTCTGAAAGTTTTGTTTTATAATTACATCACCTCTGTTTTCATTGGAGATAAATTGCTTTAGAGCAAACGGGTCAAATGACACCGTGAAAACGCAACAAACGTGACAAATGCGGAAATAATACGATTAAAAAAACAAAACGTCCGGAAAAGATCGTGTTCCAATGTGATTTCAGTTGGCATTAGCTGTCATCGCAGTTGCCTTCTACGATTTAAATAAAGAACTTAAAAATTCAATAGCGAGTTGCACCTGCAAGTAAATTTTGAAGTTCAGTAAGGCTTCGCGGCATATTGGTCCATATCTGCCTGTGGTGGTTCTTCCATGCAATAGACGTCGCATTACATTGGCTTGTCGGAGGCAGTTTCTAGTAACTTCTATGCTGTGGTGACCGACTCATCCTTCTATCTATCAAGGCCATACGTATTGAATATGGGATCAGGCTGGTAACTTCGCTGGTCACAGTGGAATTACAAATATGTCTTGCCACGGTTGCAGCATCCCGGCCAATTTTCAGAAAGGACATTACTGCCTCTCATATGCTTTAAAATTTTCTATATGTCAAAGGCAATAAAACAGAACCGCTCTAAACAAATTCTTAAAAGATGATAATAATATCTTTATGAAATTACAGTCCTTTACTTGATGAAAATCCATTTTTCAAAATAAATAAGAACTAAGAGTTCAGGTTTCCACGAAATTACATATTTTGACATGACAATTGTTTCGGCAACACCGTGTCTTTATCATATGCAATATTTACAAACTACCTGATACTATATATACCGAAAAATGACCATAAAACCTTAATTAATGTGTGGGAATTTAAGTTCAATAAAGGAGAGGTATTTAAATCCAATTGATCGTTTGAATGTCTCATTTTGTTGATCTCCATGGCTTCCAATAAATTTAATTTTCCACTTTTTGTGGCTGTATGTAAAATATCGAAATTGTCGTCAAAAATGTTGATATTCTACATACAGCCACAAAAAGTACAAAATTAAATTTACCGAAATGTATTGCTTAACGATCAATTAGATTTATTGAACTTAAATTCTCACAACACGTGAAATGTATTGCTTAACGATCAATTAGATTTATTGAACTTAAATTCTCACAACACCATTAAATAAGGTTTTATGGCCATGTTTCGGTATGCATTGTCATGTAAAAATATATAATTTCGTGAAAATCTAAACTTTTAGTTCTTATTTTTTTAAAAAAGTCTGGTTGTTGGTTAACAAACACTATAAATGTACATACATACCTTATCTGTGAGTTTCTTAGGTTAAACTAGACGGCCATCTACTATGCATTTTCTTTAAAATTGTGGGATTGAGGGATAAGATGTGATAATATCACACATTATTACATCTTATCACATCATATTATTTTATCGATGGAACTGGTTGGCTGCATATATTTTATGTATTTGAAAAAACCTAATCAAACAGGTGTGTTTTAAGCCCGTCTCGTCGTACCTCGAATTCATATCCTCTAGCCTGGTTACCCGTTTGCTGCATGCGAAAGGAGGCGTCAGAGAAATGCATTTTTTTTTTCGCGGCAGCGTTTGACCCGCCAGCATCAAGTAGTTTATGGGTTTGTAGGTATCTAGGAAACGATTTTTTATATTGTAGTCTAATGGACGCCATGACGGGCAATTCTGGCGTTTGGTACGGTGGTAGATGAGGCGAACCGTTTTCAAACTCATTATGTATGATTGCACGGCTTTTTAAAAGGAAATTGTAAACGATTGAAATAGAAACGCGGAAACTCGAAAGAGGCCACAAGTAACGTATTTTTTCAAAAGGGTATTTTAAGGAATTTCTTGAAATAAGTCCGATTTTTGACTTATTTTTTAGAATTCCTCAACACAATTTTGAATAATTGACTTTATAGATTCACAAGAAGTGTGAAACATATGTCAATTTTGATCAAGTATCTTTATTTTTTTACGTACATATTTTACTGGTGCGGCTAAAATGCTCTTGATTTTTCGTCGGGTATTACGTATCATACATAACTTCTACTACAATGATAAAGTACAATATTTTTTTTCACTATTGTTCTGGTTAGAAACCCGGATTATCGAGCGTTGGTTCCTCGAAAAAATCGGGGATTTTTCAGTGATCATTTGCAAGGTTTTCTCTGAAAAGTGCGTGTCCGGTGGAAAGGTGCGGTTGTTGTTAAAATGGCGGATCGGCGCAAGTCTTTAACTCTAAAAGAAAAGATAGAGATCGGCAGAAGCATTGAAAGTGTCATCGGTAAGGCGGCATTTAGAGTAATTGCGAAAAGATCAAGCAAGCAAGTAACTGGAAATCGCACAGGATTAAACCAAATTAGAAATCCTGTACGTTCAGATGTAGATAAAGCCCTTTTACGATGGTTTCAAGTTCGAAGATCCGAAGATATTGCAATAACTGGTCCAGTTCTGCAATCGAAAGAATTAGCTAGGGGATTTTAAAGTTCGTCACAACGGAAAAATATCTGATGAAGCAGGAGATGTTAATAAAGAAGCTGCGCTGAAGTGGCGCAGCATTGCACGAAATTACAGCTCTGAGGATATTTTCAGTGGTGACGAGACTGGGCTGTTTTACGAGATGACTCTAGATCGTACTCTTAAATTTAGAGGAGAAGGAGGGGAAGTTGACGTACACCGTTTCGGATTGTGCAAATCTGACAGGAAGCGAAAAATGCCAACTTCTTGTTATTGGTAAATATGAAAGATATAGATGCATGAAAAATGTGAAAAATCTACCGGTCATTTATAAGTCGCGAGGGTGGGTGACTTCAGCAATTTTTTGTAATTATTTAAAGGATTGGAATGAAAAACCAAAACGTCAGAATAGAAAAATATTGCTTCTGGTTGACAATTGTGCAGCTCATCCAAAAAATCTGATCCTTTCAAATATCAGGTTAGAGTTTTGGCCTCCAAATAGCACCTCAGTCGTCCAATCAATGGATCAGGGCATAATGAAATGCCTCAAGACGTAGTTATTTTTTGTATCATTTGAAAGTACAAAAATAATGACGACGATGGAGTAATTGGTTGTGTAATAGCGGCCAAGATCTAACCAACATTAAAATGTATCTTCCTGAGCTGGAAAGCTTTTTCCAAACTGCTGATGATAATTTAATAACAACTGAGGTATTAACGGATAATGATATTATTACTGAAGTTTTACAGCCAAATGATCATTGATGAAAATTGTTACAAATTTTTTATATAACGTAATGTAATGTAATATAACGTAACTGATCGAAGATATTACATTTGTATTGAGAAAAAATAAAAAAAAACAATAATAACGAATTTTTTTACTGAAAAAGAGAAAAGTATGTATTTTTACTTGTATGTTGTAAAGTTTATATAAATAGATAAGTTTTTAGTTTAGGTAGTTTAGTTTCTTTCGTTTTTTAGTACGTATATTAGTGTTTATTAGTTTTGGTTACCTGCATAATTGTTTTTGTGTGTTTTTTTTATAGTGTACTTCCGATTATAGAGTACTCTTTTTCTGATCCCTGGAGGGTACTTTATAACCAGAGTTCACTGTACTTTTTTCTTATGGCGACGGTTCGACATTTTATTAAGTCATCGTGTATTATTATTTAATTTAATTTAATTATTTTTCACTGGAACAAATTAGTTTGATGGTCAACATTTACATTTAGCAATGACGTAGCCAACCAACATTATAGCAACAGTCCTAGAAAGAAGGGTAAATATCGGAAAACTATTTACAAATCTTCTTGATTCCTGCGTCGTTTTTTGTTGAGTCGAAGTAGCTAACGTTTCGCCAATCATCCTGTTGGCTTCTTTAATGGACTGATTTGTAAATAGTATTACAGCAGCCTGTGGAAGTTTCTTTGAAAAAAATAAAACTCGAAAAGTTGGGAAAATATGAAAACATTAAAAAATAAACATACTTAATAAAAGTAGTAGGTTTTTGTAAGATCTTTCAGAAAAATCGAGGTTTTTCAACTCAAAGTTATCATATATTCGTTTATTTTGACCCTGTAGCGTCGAATTTAAATTCCGTTGGATATATCTTTTACGTCATCCTTGAATAACGCTAATATCAAATATGTGATAACAAAATATGTGTAGAAACCAGTATTTTTTTAGAAAAATTAAAATATGGAAAAACGTGTATGTATTATTCGCCACTCTTTTTCGAGCCACCCCGTATAATTAAAAATAATTTTAAGATATACAACTTAACAATCAACTCTTGTATTAATCAGTTTCCTACAACTTTCGAAAGTAATATGACCTTTATCAGCGCATAGACATTTTCATTAATTTAAAATGATATATAGTTTAAGCTTTTACTAGATATTAATTATTTTCTAAAATGTCAAAAACATGGCCCTAAACTGGGTTTTTTATTTTTGTCTTCCGCTACTTCACTATTATCACTAGTACACTACTTATTTTTGGATACCTATATTTGGATAGGGCCCTACTAGTGCTGAGGTTGAAACAAAGTTTTTGTCCCTTCTGCATGGGGTTGAAAATTGGATGTTGTAGTATTTTCCTTTCTGGCTCAACTGCTTTATTACAATTTACTACTGGATTTGCCTTACAACTCGAACGCTGAACGCTGCTGTTTTAGGAATTTTCTGCTTCTAAGGGGTGTTTTTTTTCGACGTATAGAACTTTAAGTTGCAATAAAACAACGATGGATTATTCGATTGACATGAATTTTATTTATCCGAAAGATAATCTTGTGGCGTTACATTTTAAATATGATTTCTGGCATATGACCGCCACGGCTGGCGCGGATGTAGTCCAATCTGGACGTCCAATTTTCGATGACTTTTTCCAACATTTGTGGCCGTATATCGGCAATAACACGGCGAATGTTGTCTTCCAAATGGGCAAGCGTTTGTGGCTTATCCGCATAGACCAATGACTTTACACAGCCCCATAGAAAGTAGTCTAGCGGTGTTAAATCGCAAGCTCTTGGAAGCCAATTCACAGGTCCAAAACGTGAAATTAGGCGGTCACCAAACGTGTCTTTCAATAAATCGATTGTGGCACGAGCTGTGTGACATGTTGCGCCGTATTGTTGAAACCACATCTCCTCGACATCATGGTTATTCAATTCAGGAATGAAAGAGTTAGTAATCATAGCTCTATATCGATCACCATTGACTGTAACGTTCTGGCATCATCGTTTTTGAAGAAGTACGGACCAATGATTCCACCAGCCCATGAAGCGCACCAAACAGTTGGTTTTTCTGGATGTAACGGTGTTTCGACATACACTTGAGGATTAGCTTCGCTCCAAATGCGGCAGTTTTGTTTGTTGACGTAGCCATTCAACCTAAACAAAATTCGCTTTTGAAAATTGGGAACAACGGCAATCTCGTTTTGGGCCCATTCGACGAATCTACGCCTTACTTGATGATCGTTTGGCTTCAATTCTTGCACGAGTTGGATTTTGCAAGCACGTAAACCAAGATCCTTCCGCCAAATCTTCCATAAAGTGGACTCATTCGGGTCTTCCTCAATGCTACTCTCTACAGCAGCAATAGCTTCTTCTGTACGCACCGTACGGCGTCTCTGGGGATGCGAGTTATCAATAAGAGTAAAGTAATGGTTAATTGAATTAACTGCTCTGATGGACGATTTTGTCGACGATAAAACGGACGTAGTGCGCGATACGCATTCCGCACAGAACCATTATTTTCGAAATAAAATTGCACTATTTGCAAGCGTTGTTCAATCGTGAGTCTATTCATGACGAATTGCCAAACCAAACTGAGAATAAATCACTTGACAGCTATTAAATCGGTCGCCATCTTGAACCGTAATGCGAACTTAAAGTTCTATACATCGAAAAAAAACAGCCATTATATGTTCAGCCCTTCCTTGAAATGGCTTGTCTGGATTATTTTTCGATGTATTTGCGGTAGTTGCGGTAGTCCTATAAACAGCCGCAAATTATTACGAGCACTTGGGCCAATTTCCTTATTTTTAACGTGCCGTTGGTTAGGCGTTAAAGTCCGTTGTTTTTTAAAGCTTCCTATTTGGATTTTTTTAAAAATCGGCCCTTCTGCGGGTTCGTACGGAACCGCGTCGCGATTATGGAAATATATAAGCCTTCGATTCTAGTTTGACAATGAACTTTTCCGAATATTTGTCCAACGAAACGCCGCACGACCTCAGATCACGCCTAAATTAAGTTGGATTAGCTGGAAATTGATGGCGGCTCAATGCGACGACGCGGGGGCCATTTAAAATCGGACAATATTCAATAAGTCGCGGGCCCGCGGGGCCCGAAATAATATTAAAATAAGGAAACGGCGGTCGAGCCGGATCGTGGGTAATTTTAATCGAATTTGGGTGAAGGCTTTTCGAATTACGGTCGCAACACATCAGTCATCGAAAGACTAAAAGTTTTGCAATTATAGCGAGAACTCGCATCTAGGCTAATTTTTATTTAATAACGAACTGGCCGTACATCTCTTCGGGGTTCTTTTTGGCGGAGGGTCTTTTTTGGCCATAAAGTTCTTATGGCTCGGGTATGCGACGGTTTTAATCGTTTTGTTTTGGGGATTCCCCCGCTGTAAAACCAGTTTCTGAATAATTATCGTAGCCGATTGCAACGCGGACTCGTCCCGCATTACGTCCGCAGTTATACAGTGTGGACCAAATAGGAAGTTGTTAAACGAAAACTTAACCTTCTTAATATTTTTAAAACTAATAGTTAATAGTTAATAGTTAATTTTTTATGTTGGGCGCCCTGCATATTTTTGAATCATTGAAAAGAACTTTCTAAAATATAGCATAATCTTTTTCGAAACAAACTTAAAACACCTTGGCTTTGGACCATCATACGGAGCACCGGTAGTGGTCGAATTGTGGTTACGGGTGGTAGCGCGTGGTGTTTTGGTCTATTTCGTCAAGCAAATTTGTTGAAAGTAACTAATTTGTACCACGGCCGACAAGCAGCCACTCGAAAGACGTTTTCCGAAGATTGCTAACTAATGAATAGTGATGGTCAGTTTGCGAAGAAAAGTTCGGGCAGTTACTAGGAATTACAAGGCGCAACGGTTTTATTCTACAATGTTAACCAACGTTAAGATGGCCGAAATGAAAACGCACACAGTTTCAGAAAAGTGCATGACCTTGAACGCCACACAAGTCTTTTGACACAATATCACAATTTGACAACTACCAGTACGCAATTGTTTTTAGTAATACGGACCCACCGTACAAAGCCTATGTTTACTTTATCAATAATTGGAAAAAAATGACGGGAGAGCAAGTAGTAATTTAAAACTATTTGACGAGTCCTTGTTATGTGACTAGATTACGCTAAATAAACGTTTCTTGCTACTACCAAATTCGTGCTTTCGCCAAATTCCACGCCACTTTTTTGATTCACCAAAACTTTATATGTATATTTGTTTACAACCATAAAATCATTATTTTTCGAGATAGTTAACGTTAACCATAAAGCTGAACATAGCATGTAGCTACAAGATATATAAAGGTCCTACCTACGCTTATAGTACAAATTTTGACGAATCATCATCAACATCTCCACCCACATGGCCGCCGGTAGATAGATAGAAAGGCGAGTTAAGTGTGTGGAAATCGTTGTTTAGAAAGCAAATGACGCAAAGTGAAATGTAAAGGCTTGCACGGAAAATCGTAACCTTCCCTACGAAAATATCAATGCCGCAGATAAAATAATAACTAAAAATATTATCAAAGACTTGAGCAAAATATGTATGTGCAAGGTTCTTCAAGATAAGCCATATAAAAAAATCAATTTATCTGTTGATAATTATTAAGTATTCATTTTCAAAATATTATATTTAAATTGTCATATTCTACGTAAAAGGGTGCTTTGGGAAATTTTCGTAGATACCATAACAAAAAAACATAATGAAATGAAATGAAAATCGAGCCCCAAACACACTTGAAAGTCTAAATTGACAAAAGAAAAGAACAAATAAATTTTATCGTCTTGAAAACTTCATATGTTAAATTTTTTATTTTTAAAATTAATGTTTCAAATTTTCTATCTTCGATATTCTAAGCTAGGGATAAGATATCGAGGTACAATTTTCCATTAACTATTTAGTTATCTTCTTCTTCTTCAGGTGCCAAGCAGATTCCTGCGTGGGCGTTCATCGCCTTCTTATCAGATGGTTCTGTTAATTGCAGCATTCTGTAGCGTTTGGAAGTCACTTATCCCTGTCCATTGTCGGATATTTCTTAGCCACGATAACTTTCTTCTGCCTATTCCCCTTTTTCCTCCTTCAATTTTGCCTTGAAGAATGAGACGCTGAAAGTGGTATCGCTCTCCTCGGATTATATGTCCGAGATATCCTGTTTTCCTTTTCTTGATGTTCTCGCTCTGCCAGGCCGGCTCTTCTTAGGATATCCTCATTCCTCACGTAATCGACCCAAGACACCCTTAACATACGTCGTAGAATCCACATTTCGAAAGCCTCAATTTTGTTGATGGTTCGTGCCCTCAGTGTCCATGCCTCGACACCATATAGGAGGACGGACCAGACATAGCATTTCACCATTCTATATCTGAGGCCAAAGTTCAAGTTCTTGTCTGTAATGAATTTTCCGAGCCTCAAAAAGGTTGTCCTAGCCTGTTCGATCCTACATCCTATCTCTTGATCCGGGTCCCATCCTTTATTGATCATGCATCCCAGGTATTTAAACCTTGGTTTTTCTGATGTTAATTTTTAAGCCTAATATTGTGCTTTCTTCATTGACCTGCGTTAGCAGACTCTGGAGATCCTGTGCATTGTCTGCCAATATCACGGTGTCGTCTGCGTACCGGATATTGTTGAGACATCCTTTCTTTGATCCTGGCAATTTTGGACCAACGTCTGAAGACTGAATATGGCTTCTCTAGTTCAAAACCCGCTCTTGAATCCGAACTGACTAGCCCCACTCACTTCCTCACATTTCCGATAGAGCCTTGTGTGAAGTATTCGGAGAAAAAGTTTTAGAAAATGGCTCATTAAACTAATGAGACGATAATCCTTACATGATGTTGCGCTGTTCACCTTTGGCATTGCAACGAACGTAGAGCGGAGCCAGTCCGCTGGGAAGTGTCCGGAATCATAGATGTTATTAAAATGTGTCACGATCTTTTCCAAGTTTTGTTCGCTGACTAAATGAAGCGTGTCTGAGAACATATCGTCGGGGCCCGGAGCTTTGTTATTTTTCATCAGCTTGATGGCATGTGTGACTTCGCTCCTCAGTATGCTCGGTCCTGAGAGAGTAGATATCTCTATTGGGGGATTATCTGGTCTATCGTCGTTGAAAAGACGAATTGTGTATTCTTTCCATACCTGCAGCAACTCCTCAGGTTCTGTCACTATTTCATTGTGTTGGTTTTTAATGAGGCTAAGCGGTCTGTTGTTGTATAACCCCGCTATTTCTTTTACTTTTTTATGAAGGTGAAAACTATCCCCAAGCCTGCAAAGGCCTTCGGCCTCTAGGCATCTTTCATGTAGCCATTTCTCTTTTGCCGCTCTGATCTCATTTCGTATTCGTCTTTGAAGAGCTCCATATCTGTTGTAATCGTTCTGGGTTTTACATTACCTTCGTTCGTCCATCAGTTTTAGGATATCTTCGGTCATCCACTTGTTTTTACTTGTTGTTTTTTCTTTCAAGAGAAACTTTTCGTTTGTGGTTGTAAAGGCTCGCTTGAGATCGAGCCAGTACCTGTCAGTGTCGTTGGTGTTGACAACGTTTTCTAGTTCTTTATTAAGATGGTCCTCATATGATAGTCTTGTTTTTTTTTTTTAGTTTTTAGTTTATTTAGTTATAATTTGACTATATTTTAGAAAAAGCAGTCATATTGTTGATTCTCTACTGGAACCACTTAGCCAGAATGGGTTTTGAAATAAATGCCTTTCCCAACAAGCCCATTTAAAAATCATCGAATCACGCAAATCGCTGTATTTTTATATACATATATAGGGTCGCGGAATTGCTATTTATTTATATTTATTTATATCTTGCGTTATACCGCCGTCGCGTATTCTGAGAAATAAATGGAGTCGATATTATTATTGGGATTCCGCGAATCGCAAAGTATCGAATTCGATTATTGCTTAAAGAGGGGTATAGGTAAATTGGACCTCGCAAACGCATAATAAAATACAAATGCAAGATGTTATTTAAAACATTTTTGACTTGTCAATTAAAAAGTGGTCAATTGACGTTCAATTTAAAATTTCGAGGTATCAAAACTTCGAGTTATCAATAAAAACTACAAATGCATGTAGTTTTTTGCGAATGAACATTTATTCATTCATTCAACATTCAAATGGGTTATACGTTACATAAATGAACAAAAAACGAAAATTATGAAATAGTAGTACATCTATATGTATGTATAAGGTTGTTCGGAAAGTCATTTCGTTTTTTCCCGTCAGAGGACTTAATTACGTTTTTTCGAAACCAACTTCACACTTAAGCCGCATAACCATTATATGTCTTGAGAGCTGATATTGCAAGGCTTGTGTGTGAAAAAGTTCTATTAATTCTACGCAGTAGTTTTTGGTTGGTGCCCTTTTAAATATGGAGAGCAATAAGCAGCATTTTCGTCATATTTTACTTTTTTACTTCAGAAAAGGTAAAAATGCTGTCCAAGCGAGAAAAAAATTGACGGATGTGTATGGAGAAGGCGTGTTAACAGTACGCCAGTGCCAGAACTGGTTTGCAAAATTTCCATCCGGCAATTTTGATGTCGAAGATGCACCACGGTCTGGAAGGCCGGTCGAAGCTGACAAAGATGCGATAAAGGCATTAGTTGATGCAAATCGGCGAATAACCACACGAGAGATCGATGAGAGATTAAATTTGTCGAATTCGACTGTTTATGGCCATTTGAAAGGCATGGGCTTAACCTCGAAGCTCGATGTGTGGGTGCCCCATGTCCTTACGGAGCGAAATTTGTGTCGTCGCGTTGACGTGTGTGATTCGCTCCTCAAACGTCAAGAAAATGATCCATTTTTGAAGCGGATTATTACTGGGGACGAAAAATGGGTTGTATACAACAATGTTAAACGCAAGAGGTCATGGAGCAGAAAAGATGAACCGGCTCAAAGCGTGTCAAAAGCCAACATTCACCAAAAAAAGGTGATGTTCTCCGTTTGGTGGGATGTCAAAGGAATCGTTTTTTTTGAGCTTTTGCCGGACAATACAACGATTAATTCAGAAGTCTATTGTCATCAACTGGACAAATTGAATGATTCACTTAAAGAGAAGAGGCCCGAATTAATCAACAGGAAGGGTGTAGTGTTGCACCAGGATAATGCGAGACCTCACACAAGTTTGGCCACTCGCCAAAAACTTTTACAGCTTGAATGGGACGTACTGCAACATCCACCATATTCTCCAGATCTGGCGCCTTCCGACTACTATTTGTTCCGGTCCCTGCAGAATTTTTTGGATGGCAAAACCTTTACTTCAAATGAAGATGTCAAAAACCACCTGAACCAGTTTTTTGCCAGCAAGGACCAAAACTTTTATGAGAGGGCAATTATGTTACTGCCAGAAAGATGGCAAAAGGTGTCGGACCAGAATGGCCAATATATAATTTAATAAAATATATATTCATTATACGAAAACTGTCTTTCATGTTCCCCAAAAAAAACGAAATGACTTTCCGAACAACCCAATATTTACATAAAATATGTACATACAAATGTATTGTATATGTACCCAGTATATATAAACATAGTATGTATGCACATATACATATATATGTATGTACATATTAAAGTTTACTCTTTCACTGGAAAAAGTCAGTTCACTGGTTTTCAAATAGGAACGCAAGACAATCAACGAATTTTCAAATCGTTGATGGTGCTACCTTCTGCTATACCTCTAATGTTGGTCCGAGCTTTTCTTTCAGGCGTTCACTTAGGAAAGTCAAGGGAACCCCATCTTGTTCTTCCCATTCAGTATACTGACCAAAACCGGCTTTTTTAAAACAATTGGAAATTGTTTCAGGCTTAACGTCGATATTCCAGGCGGTAGTTACGTCGTCAACACAATCCATTAGTTTAATGTTATTGTTTTTGTTTTCTTGGAAACGTTCCATTGCGGTGATGACTGAATGTTTATTTTTCAAAATTGTAGACACTGTACTTGCCGAAATCCCATACTTTACAGCTGCATCTTTATTTTTAGAGCCACTTTCCACTACTTTTATAACCTTGAATTTTTGATCAACAGACAAAGCGTTTAAAGTACTAAATGTCTTTAATATAATTGAATAGGAGCAGTATTTTTCACTTAGTATTAACTGGTAAGTCATATAAGTGAACTTAGCAAGCACAGAAACTGAACTTCTTGCATAGATAAGTTAAAAAGACAGGTTAAGATCGGTCGTAATTAGGGGGTTCCCCTAGAAAATTCCACCAATCGAAGTTGACACCAAATGTTTCGTTCGAGTTGTCAAGATATTCGAGTTATTGTAGTATATCCTCGCCTCACCTGCACTTTGATAAAGTCCCTCGGAATCAAATTACTATTACTGTATGCAAAACAAACTCAAATTATATTTATTAAATACGTAGTAATGCAGGTAGTTATCGTATGTGTCGTATATAGGTGTTGCGACGGCACAAAAACTAGATTCTAGATTCAATTAAGTTTAGATTTAAGTGATCCTAATTTCAAGATTGAATTTTCGCGAAGTCGCAAAAAATCAGTGAATCGTGTCTCCGCGCCGACCAAATAATAACTTTGTTAAACGCGATGGTCGTTAAAAATCGAAAATGGCGCGGACTCGTTTTTTACCTGGGAAAGAGCAACATTCGCCGGAAGGTCGACGTGCTTCTTTGCAAAGGACTCACGCGTTCCTCTTAAATCAAACTTTTTCTCTTCGCTAAACGCGACCACGACAACGTACGGTTTCAGAAACAATAATGGATGGCTATTGCAAAAGTAACTAAGAGGGAATAGTATCGTAATTACGTGTCGTTGGTGTTTGTTTATACCACTCCTTCGACGAATATAATTAACGAATTTAACGACCAACGCCAATGCCAAATCGTACCTACTTATATACGAAATTTCTTAATTGCAATTAGGGGTTTTAACGCTTCTCGCCAGTATATTCGGTTTGCTGCGTCCGAGACTAATTGCGACGTGTTTTTATTACATTTTAACATAACCATAGCGTTCTTCATATATTCGAAACAATTAATTTTTGGGACGAAATCAACCTTGTGACGTCGCCTTGTTTACCGGCCTGACTCGAAATAGTCCGAAAAAAACTGTTTTCGACTTTGTATATGGCGCATTCGTCCCGTAAACCGGGCAACGGAGGAATAAAAAAGTCTGTCTATCTTTGTCGCGTAGTTTTCACTGGCTCCTCCGCTGACTTGTATTTGCACACCCAAAATGGTGTCTAAATAAATAAGTGAAAAAGTGTAATTTTCGAGGTCCAGTTTTCATTTAATTAAAGCAAACAATATACACTAAAACTTTAAGTACTTTACGTCATTTTAATTCAATACTTTTTACATAATTTTAGTATATTTTAAATAGTAATTTATTTATTTATTAATAACTTATAGAAAGCTTTATTTTTCAATTCAAAACAGAACTGTCTGCAAAGGTTTCTAACGTTTAACTATTCGATATGTGTATGAGACCTCACCTATTAAAATTTAATTAATATCAAAAGAAAGCAATGAATCAAAAAATCAAATAAAATATAAATTTAAAAAAACAATTAATCCTGATAAAAAAAGAGGTATATGGAAGGACAAGTTTCAAAGAAAAGTAAAAAATTACATTTATTATGAAAAATTAGAGAAAAAAAGTCGATAAGTTTGTGACTATTCAACAGGTGTTTTTTCAATTTCAGGCGGTAGGGAATTGAAGACACTAGATATATTTTTGATACAAGGCGGTGGTGTCCTGCGGTACAGTTTACAAATCCCGAACGATTTTGAACAACTGACGAGATATGCGATGTCTTCTTTAATGCAGGATCAATAAAATATACCCTAAACAAATGTCATTTAGCGCCAAATCAATGATCTACGCCTTCTTTTTATTCAGTATTCAGTTATCAATTTAATAAGTCTGAGGTGTACATTGAAAAAAGAAGAGGGCCCAAGATGCTGCCCTGCGCAACTGCTCGACCTGTAAATAACAAAGGAGAGGACTGTTTGTTTACCACACGTTTCTGTCGCCTTTTTTTGACATAATTAGCAAAAAAAGCTCAAATGTAGAAAACAACACCATTCTATTGAGACTCAAGAAAGTTATAAACAATGTTTATTTGAGTCTCATTGAACGTGGTGCCAGCAAGGAAGCATCTTTAGAAGAAACGGCCACATTGACGAAAATTCCGACATCAACTGCATGGAAAATTGTGAATAATCCCATTTCAGCGACGAAAAAAAGGAGCGATGCTGACATTTTCTCGAGTGTAGATGAAAGTGATCAAGATATAATACGGGTAAAATTTACCAGTAATACGAGGAACAAAGCGTGCCTACATTAAATATCTTAATTAGGAGGCTTGTTTACCGGCCTGACTCGAAATAGTCCGAAAAAAACTGTTTTCGACTTTGTATATGGCGCATTCGTCCCGTAAACCGGGCAACGGAGGAATAAAAAAGTCTGTCTATCTTTGTCGCGTAGTTTTCACTGGCTCCTCCGCTGACTTGTATTTGCACACCCAAAATGGTGTCTAAATAAATAAGTGAAAAAGTGTAATTTTCGAGGTCCAGTTTTCATTTAATTAAAGCAAACAATATACACTAAAACTTTAAGTACTTTACGTCATTTTAATTCAATACTTTTTACATAATTTTAGTATATTTTAAATAGTAATTTATTTATTTATTAATAACTTATAGAAAGCTTTATTTTTCAATTCAAAACAGAACTGTCTGCAAAGGTTTCTAACGTTTAACTATTCGATATGTGTATGAGACCTCACCTATTAAAATTTAATTAATATCAAAAGAAAGCAATGAATCAAAAAATCAAATAAAATATAAATTTAAAAAAACAATTAATCCTGATAAAAAAAGAGGTATATGGAAGGACAAGTTTCAAAGAAACGTAAAAAATTACATTTATTATGAAAAATTAGAGAAAAAAAGTCGATAAGTTTGTGACTATTCAACAGGTGATTTTTCAATTTCAGGCGGTAGGGAATTGAAGACACTAGATATATTTTTGATACAAGGCGGTGGTGTCCTGCGGTACAGTTTACAAATCCCGAACGATTTTGAACAACTGACGAGATATGCGATGTCTTCTTTAATGCAGGATCAATAAAATATACCCTAAACAAATGTCATTTAGCGCCAAATCAATGATCTACGCCTTCTTTTTATTCAGTATTCAGTTATCAATTTAATAAGTCTGAGGTGTACATTGAAAAAAGAAGAGGGCCCAAGATGCTGCCCTGCGCAACTGCTCGACCTGTAAATAACAAAGGAGAGGACTGTTTGTTTACCACACGTTTCTGTCGCCTTTTTTTGACATAATTAGCAAAAAAAGCTCAAATGTAGAAAACAACACTATTCTATTGAGACTCAAGAAAGTTATAAACAATGTTTATTTGAGTCTCATTGAACGTGGTGCCAGCAAGGAAGCATCTTTAGAAGAAACGGCCACATTGACGAAAATTCCGACATCAACTGCATGGAAAATTGTGAATAATCCCATTTCAGCGACGAAAAAAAGGAGCGATGCTGACATTTTCTCGAGTGTAGATGAAAGTGATCAAGATATAATACGGGTAAAATTTACCAGTAATACGAGGAACAAAGCGTGCCTACATTAAATATCTTAATTAGGAGGCTTGTTTACCGGCCTGACTCGAAATAGTCCGAAAAAAACTGTTTTCGACTTTGTATATGGCGCATTCGTCCCGTAAACCGGGCAACGGAGGAATAAAAAAGTCTGTCTATCTTTGTCGCGTAGTTTTCACTGGCTCCTCCGCTGACTTGTATTTGCACACCCAAAATGGTGTCTAAATAAATAAGTGAAAAAGTGTAATTTTCGAGGTCCAGTTTTCATTTAATTAAAGCAAACAATATACACTAAAACTTTAAGTACTTTACGTCATTTTAATTCAATACTTTTTACATAATTTTAGTATATTTTAAATAGTAATTTATTTATTTATTAATAACTTATAGAAAGCTTTATTTTTCAATTCAAAACAGAACTGTCTGCAAAGGTTTCTAACGTTTAACTATTCGATATGTGTATGAGACCTCACCTATTAAAATTTAATTAATATCAAAAGAAAGCAATGAATCAAAAAATCAAATAAAATATAAATTTAAAAAAACAATTAATCCTGATAAAAAAAGAGGTATATGGAAGGACAAGTTTCAAAGAAACGTAAAAAATTACATTTATTATGAAAAATTAGAGAAAAAAAGTCGATAAGTTTGTGACTATTCAACAGGTGATTTTTCAATTTCAGGCGGTAGGGAATTGAAGACACTAGATATATTTTTGATACAAGGCGGTGGTGTCCTGCGGTACAGTTTACAAATCCCGAACGATTTTGAACAACTGACGAGATATGCGATGTCTTCTTTAATGCAGGATCAATAAAATATACCCTAAACAAATGTCATTTAGCGCCAAATCAATGATCTACGCCTTCTTTTTATTCAGTATTCAGTTATCAATTTAATAAGTCTGAGGTGTACATTGAAAAAAGAAGAGGGCCCAAGATGCTGCCCTGCGCAACTGCTCGACCTGTAAATAACAAAGGAGAGGACTGTTTGTTTACCACACGTTTCTGTCGCCTTTTTTTGACATAATTAGCAAAAAAAGCTCAAATGTAGAAAACAACACTATTCTATTGAGACTCAAGAAAGTTATAAACAATGTTTATTTGACTCTCATTGAACGTGGTGCCAGCAAGGAAGCATCTTTAGAAGAGACGGCCACATTGACGAAAATTCCGACATCAACTGCATGGAAAATTGTGAATAATCCCATTTCAGCGATGAAAAAAAGGAGCGATGCTGACATTTTCTCGAGTGTAGATGAAAGTGATCAAGATATAATACGGCGTAAAATTTACCAGTAATACGAGGAACAAAGCGTGCCTACATTAGATATATTAATTAGATGGCTTGAAAAAGATGAAACCGGTGTTAAATGTGGCAGAAATACCTCGTGGAAGTGTATTCAACACATAGGTTTTAGATTTAAAAAAATTGACAAAAGGCAATATCTAGAAAAAATTAAGATTTACAGAGAACAACAAAGGCCAATTATCTGCTTGGACGAAACCTAGTTCGACACTTATGATACCCCGGAAAAGGGTTGGGCTGACTCAACTGATAATTGTAAAACAAACGCGCCATCAAGAAGAGGTAAAAAAATAACTATTTTGCATACTGACTTTAAAGATGGTTGGATTCCAAATGGACTTTCTTTGTCTGCGAAAAATATTAAAGATTCTTCTCTGGATTACCATGAAGACACCACCGCTGATTTATTTGAAAGTTGGTTTAAAAACAAACTAGTTCCAAACATTCCTCCTAATAGCGTAATTGTAATGGACAATGCAAGTTATCACAGTAGACAGTTGACTAAAACCCCTTCCTCAGGTGACACAAAAGCAACAATCCAAAACTACATGTGTAATAACGATATTCATTTTCACGAAAATTATACCAAGAAGCAATTAATTGAGGTTCTACAAAGCTTGAACCTACAAAAGGAATACGTCTCTGATAATTCGTCGTTACAATGTTTTTCCCTGTGTTAACTCCAATGTCCTCAAACTTATAGAAACCGAAGTTTTTAATATCCTTCCATAAAGTTGGGCAAATTCTGTTAAACATATAGAAAAAGCAGAACAATCGTAAATCCATATTGCAAATAATATAGAACAAATAATAATTAAAACAGGCGATGCTAGCGATAGTGATACTGATATATTATGTGAATAATTTTGAGTAATTTAAGTAGGTAATAAAAATAATTTGTAATTTTATTTTAGATTTAAACAAAAATACGTGCACAAATAAATAAATATTGTTTAGTATCTTTCCTAACAAAACCCCAAATAATTAAATTCTAAGCATAGTACGGACCTGTTCGGCCATATTTCATTCTTAGAGCTTGTCCCGGTGTTTTCCTAATTCGTCACTTTTTTATATCTATGAACAGACTTTAATTAAAAAGGTTACCAAATTTGTTTCATACTGTGCTTTTTCTACGACCATTAGTTTGTGGGTACATTCACTGAGTGACCTCTGACATGATTGTCAGAATTGACAAACGTCAAGCCGCTAGTAACATTACCGAAAACATCCGATCGCTCCCAAACCTGTGGCTAATATCCCGGAAATGTCCGAAGTGGCTCGCAGCCGTAGGTAACGAAACTGACGTCACAAAACGACACTTTATTTATATTATACGTATACAATTTTCCACCCATCTCCATTAGCGTTGCCCGGCAATTAACTCATCTTCCGCCTACTGGAATTAAATAGAAAAAAAGTGTTTGTGCCCGCGCGTGTCGCATGTCCTATTTGCGTCAGTAAGCATTGGTTTTGGCGGGAATAATTACCGGCATGGGAAAAAGACACGAGAAAGCAAATTCCCCATAACTATAACGGTGGCCGTCGACGTTCCACAAAAGGACGACGATGATTGATAAAAATTGCCGGCTTCGCGAGCTACGATTAGCCGTTTGATGGAGCGTAGCTTCTTTTTGTTCGTTCGACTACACCGGCACACAATTTCTACGGTCTCTTTGCTTTCGTTAACCTCGTATATGCAGCCAAACACAAAGTCAATAGCCCAAGTTCAATATACGGTGTGTTTAAATTCGAGGCTATTAGATAATATAGCAATTATTTCCCTACACCCAAGTTCTTGGAAAATCTGTTTCTCTTACATGGTTAACTGTGGAAAATGATTACGGAACCAATTTATGTTTACGCAAGATCATTATTTGATGAGTTCGACATGGCCACTTCCAATACCGCTTGTCTACCGACATTGTTGGATATCTAGCGAAAGAACCCAAAATAGCTATTTCAATATTTTCATTATTTTTTAATTTTTTTATCAACGGACCAACCGCCCAATATAAAATGAGATTCACATAAACAAAATAGTAAAAAACAAAATAAAATTAAATAAAACAATATGAAATAGATAAAGACCCAAAATTAGTATGACAAACATTGTTTACCCAAAATATTAATATTAATATAGGAGTCGACACGATAATAAGAACATATATATATATATATATATATATATATATATATATATATATATATATATATATATATATATATATATATATATATATATATATATATATATATATATATATATATATATATATATATATATATATATATATACATGTTTTGTTTTAGGCTTCCGCGGGTCTTATATGTGAGGTGTAAATTTTTTCGGGTTTTACTCCGCGTCTGGTCTGGCTGGCTCCAAGTGGAGGTAGTCCTCTGTTGTACCGGAGGACGCCAGTATTTTTCTTATTTTAAATGTAACACCCTGTGTATTATTCATTTTTTTCAGAAAATTTCGCGGTAGGTTCAATCAGGTTTTTTTAACCGAATTTCAATATGTTTTAACATATTCTGATTGTTTTGAAAATAACATTATTTTTAGCACTGCTCCTTTTTTCGCAATGTACGAGCCTTAACTAATTGTTCGGACGATGTACGAAATAATAAGAAATCAAAAACATACCGATTGAAGCTTCTTGATAAAATTTGTTGGTATTTTTCTGCATTTACAGTACCATCAATGAACTCGTAGTTGCCAACCCCTTTACCACTTATACACACACTGACATCTCAGTTGTCGTTTTGGATGGTTTTAGTGGCTAATAAAATTTTCGAAAAAAAAACGATGATTGTCTTTATTGCATATAGATACAAAGTGTATTTTATAATAACCTATGACCAGTGACCGACATTGGCATTACATTTTTTAAGGGTCATGTGGGCGTCTGTCTCTCCGAATCTCGCTTTCAATAAATAAAACAATCCACATGACCGCTGACGTCCACTGCAGCTTTTCAAGTCGAATTTAAACACGCTGTACGTGGTTCCTCACTAATGCATACATTTTCGAAAATTTAGAAACAAAAGCGTCAGGAAAATCAACAAACTCTTATTGTATTTAGATAACCACCGATGGAACGACCTTTTGGTGTGTTTAAAGAAGTTATCTTATAAATTGTCTGCCGATAATTATCGAGAGAAATCGATTAACAGTGTTAAATCGTCTTAACGCCGCGCTCGAGTCGTTCGTAAAAATATGGAGACCACGCCTCTTTTACATAGTCAGGTAAGATTAAGTGTGTGAATTTTCTAAATGGCAGTTGCGTCGCGAATGATTTTTAAAGCAATAGAATGGACGCCCGACTGCACACGTAAATTTTACGCAATTCTACAATACTACGTTTGGGTCGTCGCAATAGGATCGGATGTGGCGCAATGTTAAAATATAAGTACCATATTTTTTTTTTTGCAAGGAAAAGCACGCCAATGCCTGTTGCTATCAAAGCTTGCCTAAACCGTAATTAAACCCAGACCATTTAAAAACATAATAGGTATTAAAATCTGTTAAGTGAAATGGAAATTGTTTGGCGATGAGGTAAAATATTTTTGGTCGATATGGGTGAGCTCTCCGATTGATCGTAACACTGCCCTTTCAAGTTATCTGTGTTGATTTCAGGCTCCCGCTGCCGGACGAGGAACGATGGGCCTTTATAAACAGTATTTCCGATTGACTCGACATGCGAAAAATCAATTGTTGGGCATCGATCCGAAAAATCAAACCGTCAAAAATGGTATTCCGCTGCAGATGCTCGTTTCGCAGCAATTCAACCCCGGTAAGTGTCTGCGGATGTACAAAACCGCTTAAAGCGACTTGAAATTTAATTTTTTCCGAAAAACAATAAGGATTTCTAACCAAAACTTTATTATTATTTTTAATATTACAATGTTTAAATATATTATTACAATATATATGCAGTTACCAATTACAATATCACAATATCTATTTGACCTACCCACTTAATTTTTGGTTAGTTTTTCAACATATATAAGAAGCAGATTATAAACTTTTTACTCTAAATTAATTATTGTCTGCTGCTTCTAAAAAAAAAAACAGGATATAAGTAATAATAAGATTTAGTGTACTGCAATGTAGTGTAATAATAAATGAACATCAGACAAATGTCCACCATTTTTACCAGAACTCCAGGAGATTGACTCTTTTTAACGCGTTTTCAATTCCAGCTGTCTAATAGTCGCTAATGTACACTTTCCATTTTAAATATCCCCATGAAAAAGTCGGTACGGCATTAAATGTGACGAACGAGCCAAGAGAAATCTGATTTTTTCAAGTTTTCAATCATTGTTCTGGAAAAAGCTTCGGAAATCGTTTCCGGAGTTCCATCCTATCGGCCATAACACATCACACATCCAGGAGAATGTTGTGGATGGAGGAAAAAAGCTCTTCCGCTGTGTTCTTAATATGGCAGGATTTTTCACCACTTTTTTGTTGCTAGCAACAGGAACTAGTACTTGTTAGTATTGCTACTGGATTCTTCATCTAAAATCACCCAATCTATCGGAATTTTCCTTGTTTTTGCGATCATCTGAACTTTGACTAAAGCTAATCTTCCTTTTGCGAAGTAAACTGAATTTAATTGTTACCTTAATTCGGACTAAGTCACAAAAACTTATTTGCAGTCTTAAATCAATCTTAATTTAAAAAATGGGGCTTAACAAGCAAGAAAAATGAAATAAAATGCAGCATAACCTAGCATCACTGTCAAAGCAAACTTCAGACAAGACAAACGAAAGGCACGTTTACACCCACCCACCGTATGCTGTGTTACCTATATACCTCGTTTTCGACTAAGTCAGAATTTATTACTTGTTTTTCGGAAAAATCAAAACCCATTGTTTGTTTTCAGTGCATGACTTTTGGGCGCTTTCGTAGGAATGCGTCGACCGGCACTCAATCTTAAAAATTAGACGTAACGGACATTTTATTTGCATTTTGCCGATATCGCGTACATATCTACTGTGCGTTGCCCAATCGCTAGCCACACGACCGGGTTCCGATTCGAAAGTGAATTTTTTCAATTTTGCAACGTTTTCGTACGGAGCCGATATAAATATGTTAAATTCCTCGAGTGGTCGCGCTTTTTCCGAATAACTCTTATTTTGGGATGTTTCGATTTATGCGTGCAGGCTACTTCAATTTTATAACGTTTGCGGTGTTGCCAGAATAACGCATTACGTGTCTAAAATAGTATCGTAAATATAAAAATAAAATTATTTGGTTTTATGTCGGAAAAAGTTGTAAAATATGCTTCTTTTGTTTGTCTGATATGAGCCAAGTGTCCGGTTATATTAGTCCTTCCATCATGGGAAAAGTTTCCGATACCCTGAACATAGCTGAACTGGCATAACTGTCAAAAAGCCAAATTTAAGCAAAGCAAAGGGAAGCCAGGTTTACACCCACCCAACGAATGTTGTATTGCGTATATATTACTACAAAATAAAGGAAAACAAAGTTAACCTCACATTTTAACGTAACGTCAACGTTAAACAAGGCAAAATTGTTGGATTCAATATAACGCTTCGAAAATTACGTCATAACACGGCCAAAACAAGGGCGAAATTTGGAAAGAGGTGCAAAAAATCCTGAACACAAACCCTTGCGGCCAAAAAAAAGAGGGCAACGACAGGTAGCCAAGATATACGTTACGACTGTCGATTATCTAATAATAATAAACGTCCGATATAAAACAAAGCCAAAACATTATCGGATTTGGGTTAACAACTGTCATCTTCGAGTGCACCGGCTCCGACTTTCACTCTCGTGCACGCTGCCAATTTGCAATATAAGATTTCGTTGTGTAAAGTCGGCGATGGCGGGGAGGGGTGTGGGACCTTGACGTTGCGCAAACGGCACCGCCGCACAGTAGTTTCTGTATACGCGCGACGGCGTCAAAAATACAATTTTTACTTATTTTGCAAATTTGCTGAAACAATAGTCTGGATGGAGGTCAGAAAAAATTAAAACGTGCATTTTGGTAAAAAAAAATTATTAAAATATATAACGGGTGTGACACGGAGAGCCACTTACCGTACAAAATTAAATTATTTGAAGAGGACTGATACCATTTTACAGTTGAAGTCATTTCTTCTGGATAACATTGTTTTTTGTATCATTGTAATCACTGAAGAACTAAAAGTCTCTATATTGCGCTTTTGGTTACTAGGCAGTTGTCGATTATTAACTTTAACTTTAGCGGTCTACGATTTATTTTCCGTGGACTTACATATTTCCAAAACTTCCAAAGTTGGAACGATACAATTTAATTTTTAGGGCTTTGTGAAACATACAGAATTCAAAAATACTAACACCAATGGGAACTATTTTATTAGATACGATTTTTCGTAAAAAGTACTGAAACGCTTAAATATAATGCTAACAGCAGTGTTGCCAAAATTCGAAATACGCAATTCAATGCAACAAAATGAATATGGTACAAATTTAAAATGTCAAAATTTTGACGTGGAGTGTAAAAGTGGAAAATCTGACAACATTGCTTGCATTAAGTATAATCACTTGGTAATTTTAGTTATTTTGTGAACATTTACGATATAAAGATTGCAATATTAAAATAGCGCCACCCTCTATACAAGTTTACGTTGTTTAATAAATTAACATTTGTGTGTGCGGTTAACCCAAAGCATAATTTAAAGATCAAATGTGCAATAGCACTTCAAACATTGCATTATTTACATACGAGGTGAAAATGACGCAATAATAATTAGTTCTTAAGGCCAATTTTTTTTTCCTAAAATTGTCACTAACTAGTGTCAAAATAAACATAAAAATTCCGTTTTGTTAAATAAATATACAGGGTGAGTTAGAAGTCGCGCAACGTAGGAATTTATCAGACTTAAATTTTGTATACGGGGGTTTCTAATTAGACTAAATCTAATTAGTGACTAAATCACCAAACTTTCTTATTTTAAATAGAAATGTATGTTTTTATTCCATTTTTGAAAATTTAAACAATTTTAATGTAATATACCCATATTTATCCGTCCACCATCCGTGCGATGTGATTGGTGGGTTTGAGGAGGGCCTGTCGACTTCGGTAACGATGTGCGACCTCAGCAAGGCATCCGACTGCGTGGATACTAATATACTTCTTTCTAAACTTATTGACAGGAAGAAAGCAATATGTTGTCTGGAACGATCGGGAATCCACTCTGTTGGACATTACTAATGGGGTGCCTCAGGGTTCCATCCTTGGTCCACTTTTGTTTATAATATATATAAATGATGTGGTATTTGCAACAAATGCTGCTAGCAGTATACTAATTAACTAATTTAAATAAAAAGGCTGTCACTACACTCGCCATGATTGAGCAGTGGTTCTCTGCAAATAAACTGAAATTAAATTCCGATAAAACAAATACTCTGATTTTCAATACCAATCGAAGAAGTAAAAAATCTGAAACGGTTAAACTTGAATTTGTTACTCATCGGGCACAGTAGATCTAAGTTATTTTAAGCTATTTTATAAATTATTATTATTATTATTATTCTTAGATTGTTTTACTTTCTGGTTTGGTGGTTTGCTGTGTATATGTAATATATTTATCTTGTTTGTACTCTTCCCGACGTCAAAAATACGTTTTTGTATTTGTAAGTGGTCACTAAACGATAATTTATTTATTTATAATTACAGCTAAAAGTTTATTTATTTACGACATAATTATTGATATCAACGAATTGGCAAACTTAAATAACAATAAAAACTATTATATTTAATGGTCAACCTGACGTCCTTCTGCATTCGGTGTTATAGCTAACATTTAAAAAAAATGGTAGGTCATGATTTTGATCTGAGAAACAATTGAATTTGTTCTTTTTTGGTTGTCAAGCTTTCGATTGATTGAGTTTATCGTACATCAATCATAAAAATGTTTTTATGCGAATCCGAACGAATTCAAATAGTCAATATCGGAAAGGTTCCTATCGTGAAATGTGTGAATTATTTCAAGCAGTATACCCAACTTACGAAGTCAACTGTGGTCGGGTTAGTTTCAAAATTTACAAATACTGGGATTGTAAAAGACCACTCAAGGGCATAAACTCAAGAGCAGTTATATTTTTCTACTCCCTCTTCTCGCGTGCAGAAAGTGTCATTTACCAGATCAGTTTCCTACGACTGCGAGCCACATTGCATATTTCCGGCATATTACGGATTTGGGAGCAATTGTACCCATAAACTGATGGTGGTAAAAACACTTTTTAAGTTACACGTTTATTATGCACCCCGCTCATCACTTGTGACTCAAATGTTGTTTTCCACACTTGTTGCGTAATATAAGGGGTGTTTTTTTTTGTGGCATTACATTTTAAATATGATTTCTGGCATATGGCCGCCACGGCTGTCGCGGATGTAGTCCAATCTGGACGTCCAATTTTCGATTACTTTTTCCCATATTTGTGGCCGTATATCGGCAATAACACGGCGAATATTGTCTTCCAAATGGTCAAGCGTTTGTGGCTTATCCGCATAGACCAATGACTTTACATAGCCCCACAGAAAGTAGTCTAGCGGTGTTAAATCACAAGATCTTGGAGGCCAATTCACAGCCAAAACGTGAAATTAGGCGGTCACCAAACGTGCCTTTCAATAAATCGATTGTGGCACGAGCTGTGTGACATGTTGCGTCATCTTGTTAAAACCACATCTCCTGGACATCGTGGTTATTCAATTCAGCAGCAGAAAGAGTTAGTAATCATAGCTCTATACCGATCACCATTGACTGGAACGTTCTGACCATCATCGTTTTTGAAAAAGTACGGACCAATGATTCCACCAGCCCATAAAGCGCACCAAATAGTCACTTGAGGATTAGCTTTACTCCAAAAGAGGCAGTTTTGTTTGTTGACGTAGCCATTCAACCAGAAGTGCGCTTCATCGTTAAACAAAATTCGCTTATGAAAATCTGGAACAACGGCAATCTCGTTTTGGGCCCATTCGACGAATCTACGCCTTACTTGATGATCGTTTGGCTTCATTTCTTGCACGAGTTGGATTTTGTACGCACGTAAACCAAGATGCTTCCGCAAAATCTTCCATAAAGTGGACTCATTCGGGTCTTCCTCAATGCTACGCTCTACAGCAGCAATAGCTTCTTCTGTACGCACCGTACGGCGTCTCTGGGGATGCGAGTTATCAATAAGAGTGAAGTTATGGTTAATTGAATTAACTGCTCTAATGGACGATTTTGTCGACGATAAAATGGACGTAGTGCGCGATACGTATTCCGCACAGAACCATTATTTTTTAAATAAAATTGCACCATTTGCAAGCGTTGTTCAGGCGTGAGTCTATTCATGATGAATTGCCAAACCAAACTGAGAATAAATCACTTGACAGATGTTAAATCGGTCACCATCTTGAACATTAATGCCAACTTAAAGTTCTAAACATCGAAAAAAAACAACCGTTACTATTTTGTAAAAAATACGAGTACAATATTAAATATCGCAAAATCGCAGATAATCGAATTATTGGCCAGAAAACATATATTATTTATCATCAACTTCATACTTTTTTGTACATGTATTCTATCGCGTATTGAATCAAATGGCAAATATGGTGGCGATTTTTTTATTTTTATGACTCGGCAAAAACTAACACGCGCCGCCGCTGGAAAAATTCCCCCCCGATGATGACGGTTCGGTTTGTTTTGTTTCAGGTCGCCTGACTGTAATTGTGATAGGACTGTTCACTCTCGCGATAGGCATTATCCTGTCGTCGATACCGTGGCTCGATTACATAATTTTAAAGGTAAGTGACGCATACGAAGTAAGTATTAACTTGTGTTCCTTAAATACACTAATGAATATTTGGTGGACTTAAAAACAAACTTTAACTAATAAAAAGAAACAATAAACAAGTCACTGGCAGAAGTCGAACTCACGCACATCTCCAAGATCTAAAAAAGAAATCCACAGGTTTTCCTGATTTTTATGAGATTTTTCTGACTTTACTTTAACTAAAAGTTAAAACTAGTTTGAAAATCAAAATAAATAAGAACTAAAAGTTCAGCTTTTCACGAAATTATATATTTGGACATGACAATTGTTTCGACAACATCGTGTCTTTATCAAATGTGAATGTGATTTGAAACATTTGATAAAGACACGGTGTTGTCGAAACAATTGTCATGTCAGAATACATAATTTCGTGAAAATCTGAACTCTTAGTTCTTATTTATTTTAATAAATGGATTTTCATCAAGTAAAAGCCACCTCAGTTCAATAGATTGACACAGCATCCGTACATACTGTAAAATTGACTGAGAAGTGCAGGTTTACTTTCCGAATTTTTTTAAAATTTTTCTTTTACTTTTAATGTCATCTTTTTTTCTAATTAAATTTTTCTTTTAATTTAATTGCGTTTTTTTTTATTTTTATTTTTCTTTTAATGTCATATTTTTTTATAATTTAATTTTTCTTTTAATTTAATTGCGGATTTTTTTTACTTTTCTATTTCTTTTAATGTCATCTTTTTTATAATTTAATTTTTCTTTTAATTTAATTGCGTTTTTTTTTACTTTTTTCTTTCTTTTTCTTCTAATTTAATTGAATTTAGGAGTTTTGGTTTAGTTCAGTTGGTTTAGTTCTCGAAATCAATTCCGGGCCGACACCATTGGCGTGTGTCCGTCGTCCTTTCGCCTTTTTTCCGACTCATTGTTTCTCGGTAGTAGAATACGATTTCCTGGCGTACCATTTCGGCCCCCAGGAAATGCCGGAACAGCGCGCGGCCGTTCCGAAAGCGACCGCTTTTGCGGGCTAGTGTGTCAAACACAAGAAACATAGAATGCGATTTTGCAGAAGAAAAAACACGTCGAATAATTAACACTTTTACAAGGTTATTTGCGAATGGCGACTGACAATCAAACCTCGTACTCTTATTTGGTGAATTTTACGGTTCTTTTCGATAGAGTTTTTATCTATGACGTTTCGTGGGATACCACAAAACGGTGTTTAAGGTTGCGGATAACATTTGTGTAAATTCATTTTTCCGATTTTATTCTACACTTTAACCAAAACTGGATAAAAACGTTATAGGAATGACCTCGTCCCAAAATAAAAATCAAACAACGTATATCATTTTTGGTCAGTTTAATGATTAGTGATTGGTGATCGATGTTTTGGAACTATTTTGGCACATTCAGTGTTCTATATACCCCAAAACTAAGCAAAACTACTCGAAATTTTAAATAACTTTTGTCCACTGCTTTGGTTCATAAAAACAATATACTAACTGATAATTGTTTTTTTCAAGGGACCTACATTTCTGTGGTTCGTCTGTATCGACAGTGTTCTGACAGAGCCAATGTCATTTTTACAAAACTTAATCGATATCTAGATAAAAACGTTTCTTTAAGAACAAATACTTTTGAGTTTCTAAAATACAAATACAGAGGAGACTACTTCTTCTTCTTCTTTTAGAAGGCGTATCGCCTGTTTAGTTCCGGTTTCCTCCTCGTCTAAGCCACTCTTGCGAGGTTGACTGCCAACTATCTCGCCAACGTTTAGGTGGTCGTCCAGTAGGTCTTCTGCCATGGGGTACGTTGTTGCGAATTATTATGGCTATTCTGTCGGGGCCCATTCTACTGACATGCTGGTTCCATTCTCTTCTTCTCTGCCATATCCATCTGACAACGTCATTTGTTTGGCACTTTTCTCTTATGTCTACATTTCTCCGTCTGTCCCTCAATGTGTATCCAGTTATCATTCTTAAGGTCTTCATTTCAGTAGTTCGTAGGATTCTCTTTGTTACTGATGTTTCAGCTCTGGTTTCCGCACCATATGTCATCACTGGTCGTACGCAGGTTTTGTATATTCTTGACTTACATTCTGCACTCAAATGTTTGTTTTTCCATATGGGATGTTTAAGATGTCCTGATATTGGGGCAGCTTTACTGCCTTGTTTCCTTACTTCTGCTTCCAGGAATCCAGAGCTTGTAATTTTGCATCCCAGATATTCGAGTGACATTATCTGATCAATAGTTTTGTTTTTTATTACCAATTTGCACCGTAGAGGCTTCTTTGCAATGGTCATGCATTTGATCTTGTCTGTTAAAAGCTTGTAGCATTCTTTGGAGGTCGTCCTCTGACTCTGCAATAAGTACTGCGTCATCTTCATAGCATAATATGTTTACTTTATGTATTCCCATTCGATATCCTAATCCAGTATTCTTAACGGTTTTTATTAATTGGTCCATGATTGTGTTGAATAGCAGAGGGCTGAGGCTGTCGCCCTGGCGAATACCAGTTTGTTCTTATTTGGTTTGTTTTGTTTGTGTTTAAGTCCTTGATAAGTTCTGTGAGTTCTTTCGAGACATCCAGATGGTGATAATGTCTTTTAGTTGGACTCTATCAAAGTCCTTTGTTAAATCTATAAAGCATAGATAGGCTGGAGAGTTATATTCTAAAGATTTTTCAGCCAGTTGCCTGAGTATGAATAATGCATCAGTAGTGGACCGGTTTCTTCGGAATCCTTGTTGTTCCTCGCTTATTGGCACTGTTGAGGAGATTTTATCCGCAATGATCTTAGTCAAAAGTTTTAGCGAGGTGCTCAGTAATGTTATCCCTCGATAGTTTGCTGGGTCTGTTTTATCTCCCTTTTTAAAAATGGGTATTGTTATACTTTGTTTCCATTCCTCTGTTATTTTCTTATATTGTATTGTTAAACAGTTTTGTATATTCCTCTATGATAGCCGTGCCGCGTTTTTTATTAGCTCGTTTGGTATTTTATCTTGATTAGGAGATTTTCTATTTTTAAGTTTCTTTTTTGTCTCGTCTACTTGTTTGTAGGTAATTTGCCCGTGATCTTCTATATTATCTCTTTGGCGTGTGCTTCGATTGGTTCATCTGTTTCTGTGTATAAGTCTCTGAAATATTTTTCCCACGTATCTTCTGCAATTGTCCTTAGTTGTATTGTTTCATTTGTTTCTCGTTTCAGACCCCTCAACATCTTCCAAATACGTTTTTGTGCTCCGTACATATCCGCCTCCATTTCGTTACTAAATCGCTGCCAATATTAGTTAGTTAGTTATTAGTCCCGTTCCTTATTTCGGTGTAGATGTTTCGGTTCTCCGGTGTCGGAGATTTCTTGTATTGTAAGTATTTCTCCTTCTTTTCCCTTGTAATGTTCTTGACTTCTAATGTAAACCGGAGGAGACTACGATTTTTTAAATTTTGGTTAGTTTTTAAATAAAAAAAAAAAAAAATTTTAGATAAGTAAGTTCACAAATTTTGTGGGGACACATGCTGAGAATTTTTTTTTACAGGGTGTTGCATATTTAAAGTACCAAAAATTTGTACCACGGTTGTTTTAAGCTACCAAATTTAAGGACCAAGTTCAGGACATTAAATTAGACTTTTACATCTATCCATTAAAATCGTTATTTTGTCGATACTGTAAAGAAATTGGCAGTATTCTTTACCAAAATGTAGCGAGATATAAAGAAAAACCAGAAATACATTTTTTTTTTAATTAAATATTTCGAAATACCCCCTCTTTTTGTAATAGTGTTGGTGAGGAAGCCCCGCTAATGCTAATGCTAATCTCGTGGTACTATTACTACAAATAACACCATCAAATTTTAACAATAATGACAAAAGGATGTTGTATAGATACATAAATAATAAAATAAACGGTTTGATACGGTTTACAAGAACTTTTCTACGTAAAAATGGATCACTATACGTTACTCAATAGATGATTAAAAATAGCCGTATAACAAATTTGAAAAAAGAGGTGCGATAATTCGATTATAAGGACGGAATGCGCACTGGTGCAGCAGAGTTGAAAATAAGATAACAATTATTATGTTTGCGATCTTTTAAACTTACTGAGTTAGAAAAAACTCATAAACATCATCGAAGAACTAAAACCAACACTCTTAAATTCAATTAAATTAGAAGAAAAAGGAAGAGAAAAATAAAAAAATCCGCAATTAAATTAAAAGAAAAATTAAATTATAAAAAAATATGACATTAAAAGAGAAAGAAAAATAAAAAAAACGCAATTAAATTAAAAGAAAAATTTAATTAGAAAAAAAGTTGACATTAAAAGTAAAAGAAAAATTTAAAAAAAATTCGGAAAGTAAACTTAAGACACGGTGTTGCCGAAACAATTGTCATGTCAAA
The DNA here is from genome assembly GCF_029955315.1 of Cylas formicarius. Lineage (NCBI taxonomy): Eukaryota > Metazoa > Arthropoda > Insecta > Coleoptera > Brentidae > Cylas > Cylas formicarius. The sequence goes on along the minus strand of NW_026844361.1, from coordinate 22,850,781 downwards.
ATATATAATTTCTTTCAAATCTGAACTTTTAGTTCTTATTTATTTCGATTTTTAAACTAGTTTTAACTTTTAGTTAAAGTAAAGACTATGATAAATTTTATTTTAAGCATAGACAAACAAAACGAAAAAATTACGGTAGATAGTGAGAAAATAATGTTTTTTCAATGAGTAGATAAACTCAAAGAACATATTGTCAGAATCAGGAAAACCCGTGGATTTCTTTTTTAGATCTTGGAGATGTGCGTGGGTTCGACTTCTGCCAGTGACTTGTTTATTGTTTCTTTTTATTAGTTAAAGTTTTTTTTAAGTACACCAAACATTCATTAGTGTATTTAAGGGATTGCGTTGTTCCTGTGATCTTATTTTACCGTGTTATATTTTTCACTAATTTTATTTTAACAAACTGCACTAAGATTTCTTTAACTGCGTTGAACCGTTTTATTGTAAACAATAAATATTTCAACAAAACATATTTACTTTATCTGGATGTTAAATCAATTCGATTTAGTTTGTTAATTTAAATCAATAAGTTAAAACATGAAGCGTTGTCGAACAAGGGCCGATTTGGTTAGGCTGATGGTTAGGCCAACCGGCTACGTATTCTCAGGTCGCCACAAAGCTTTTTGTGATGTGAAATCGATATTCGCTAAAATATTGTTTTTGAAAAAAAGCCGATTTCCGAGGTTTTAAAAGTAAAATGACGATATAACTGAACGGCCGACAAGGCGCCGTAACATTTTTGCTCTGTTTCAGAACCTAAAGCTTCGAGAGGGGTCTCTCAGCTTCCACTATTGGCAAAAGCCGGGCGTCATACGACTCACCAAAGTGTACATATTTAACGTAACGAATCCCGACGCGTTCCTCGCGTCGGGCGAAAAGCCAAAGCTACAAGAAATAGGACCCTTTACTTATAGGTAAGGTATACGCGAGCGTGCTTCCGCAATGTCTGGCCGAGCCAACTGCGGGTTTACGATCAAGGCCGCAAATACGGGACCGACCGAGGCCGTTTGAGATGCTCTTCTAAGCGCGGCGCCGCCGCCTTTCGTGGGTACTTGCTACACGCTCACGTCGCCGTTCATTGATGCGGTACGCGCGGATATTGCGCGGCAATGACAGTGAATTCTTTCCGTGGCAGTCATTGATTTCGACTCAGCCTCGCGGTGGTCCGTGACGGGGCGAACTCGCGAATGAATTATTTAATCGACGCCGCCGTTGACGGCACGCGCGCAAAGGGATGCCGCCGTTTGACAGTCGAGACACACGTTCAGTCGTTTATTGTAATTGCCGCTACGTGCCGCTGGTGTTACGTAGTGCCCCGACCCTAACTTATACGCACCTATTGCATGCTTCTTGGTTTTTGACGGCACAACGGTTAGATGTTTTGTTATGGGTAATAATTATATGGATTCCATGGTCTTTTAGGTTCCTTCTTGGGGCAATAAGGGTTTCTGAGAATTATGTTAAATCTCATTTTTATTTTGCTAGTCTTCCGATAATGCCGGTACCTTTAATCTTTATACGCTGTAGCCTTAATGAAATCCATAGAAATAAGACACTTAGATATTCACAACTTTTCCACAAGAAATTCTCATGACCCCCGAGTACCTCGCATTTTACAAAGCTTTCAGCGAAAAAGTTTTTCAGAGGACTATCAAGGCAATGTTTATTAATAATTGCTTTTCTAGCAAATAAATTCTAATTGGAGTCATTTCTCCGACTAAAATCCTGCATCCAACTGGAATCCTGCAGGCGTTTCGCCATTGGCACTTGGCGTCTTCAATGCTCGCGCTCCGAAAACACTTCGAATGTTCGAAGTGTCTGAATATATTGTCAACACGCACGGCATTGGCACTGATATCAGCCGACACATCTACCTGGTTTAACCGCTTACCAAGACGGTATACTTTAAGAAATACCATACCCTTTAGGTCCGTTTACCCTAAATGAAATTTAATAATCGTCGTACCATTTCCTTGAAAACGCAGTTCTTCCAAATTGAGTTTGCTTTTAACGATATTGCCGATTGAAAATGAAACTCTAATTTCAACCCAACACCATCTCCGAGGTCACTGTAACGAAGTACATTTTAGTGTAACGGGTCAGATCAAATTGATCTGGAAATGATTTTATTATGCGTTAATAAAATCCTTCCAGTCAGTTATTTCTTTGCTGTAATTTTAGAAAAATTAACAAACAAAATTCCTGTGTCAATTTACGACATCCAGTAATGAACTAGATAGTCATGCTATGGCATAACTGCTCTGCACGATTGCTCTGACAGGACTTTACCACTGCTCTCTTAAGTATAACTGACAATATATTAATGCGACTGACTAATTTTGGTAAATCATGAATTGCTATTCGCAATTTTGCATTTCATTGGTTTTCCATCTAATTAGAAATGAATTAAACACTATTTAGAGGATAAAGTTCAATGTAAAACAATTATATGGAGTATCACAGGCGACAATTTTGGGCATTTGTCAAGCGTTTGTGGCTTATCCGCATAGACCAATGACTTCACATAGCCCTACAGAGAGTAGTCTAGCGGTGTTAAATCTCAAGATCTTGGAGGCCAATTCACAGGTCCAAAAATTAGGCGGTCACCAAACGTGCCTTTCAATAAATCGATTGTGGCACGAGCTGTGTGACATGTTGCGCCGTCTTGTTGAAACCACATCTCCTGGACATCATGGCTATTCAATTCAGGAATGAAAGAGTTAGTAATCATTGCTCTGTACCGATCACCATTGACTGTAACGTTCTGGTCATCATCGTTTTTGAAGAAGTACGGACCAATGATTCCACCAGCCCACAAAGCGCACCAAACAGTCAGTTTTTCTGGATGTAACAGGATTAGCTTGGCTCCAAATGCGGCAGTTTTGTTTGTTGACGTAGCCATTCAACCAGAAGTGCGCTTCATCGCTAAACAAAATTCGCTTATGAAAATCGGGAACAACGGCCATCTCGTTTTGGGCCCATTCGACGAATCTACGCCTTACTTGATGATCGTTTGGCTTCAATTCTTGCACGAGTTGGATTTTGTAAGCACGTAAACCAAGATGCTTCCGCAAAATCTTCCATAAAGTGGACTCATTCGGGTCTTCCTCAATGCTACGCTCTACAGCAGCAATAGCTTCTTCTGTACGCACCGTACGGCGTCTCTGGGGATGCGAGTTATCAATAAGAGTAAAGTAATGGTTAATTGAATTAACTGCTCTGATGGACGATTTTGTCGACGATAAAATGGGCGCAGTGCGCGATACGTATTCCGCACAGAACCATTATTTTCGAAATAAAATTGCACTATTTGCAAGCGTTGTTCAGGCGTGAGTCTGTTCACGATGAATTGCCAAACCAAACTGAGAATAAATCACTTAACAGCTGTTAAATCGGTCGCCATCTTGAACAGTAATGCCAATGCATCTACGTTCGTGTCTGACAAGGAGAATTCGATATCGTCAGATGTGCACGATCTTAATTTAAGTTCATAAAAAATGTTTCACTTGATCTAATAAATATTTCTTGTTTAAAATTTTCCGAAACAATATGAAAACATTATCAGCTGGCTTATTTAAGTATCAAAATGAAGTATTCCTTTAAAATTAATATTTGATATGTAATTTTTTTACAATTTAATTATTATTATAAACAGTTTTCTTAAGTTAATATTGTAGCAGTGACTCCTTTTCTTTTTCTCTGTACTGTGCACTTTTTGTAGCATTAGCTCAGTTTCGGTGCTGAATTAGGCTTTTTTTAAATTGAATTTTAACCTCTTTTTTGTAATATTGGTTAGTTTATATACTGTTGCTGATTATGCAAATCCTTAAACCAAACAAACTGCTATTATTATTATTATTATTATTATACGATTACATCTCAGCTCTCACTGGTCTGTTTTCACCCGAGGCTTTGCTTGCTGCGGGCTCTCTGAACTGTCTGTCTGTCTGTCCGTATTCCACGATGTTCGGTGGAAGTCCGATCTTTTTTAAATTTTTGGAGAAGTTTTTGGAGACAATTCCCTCCACGGAAATTACAAATGGATAGATAAACACTTTATTTTAAAAATTTTCGTATTTTTGTATTTTTTCTGTTTCAGTTTTACTGATATTGTGGGAGAGTAGATTATGAAGGCATTTTTCTTTTCTTTGTCTATAACAACGATATCGGGTTTATTGTAGTCCACTGTTCTATCCGTTGTAATAGGTCTATCCCAGTACAGTACAGCTCTGCCATGTTCGAGTACAGCCGAGGGCTGGTATTTATAATACGGTTGGTATGTTTCTAGAAGGCCATACATTAAGGCTAGTTGGAGGTGCATAATTTTAGCAAGTTGGTTTCTGCAGTTGTCCTCCACGTTGAGTTGGAGACAGTGTTTTTTCTGTCTTGAATAGCCATAATAAAGCCGCCAGTCTCGGGATATAGATGCCAGCGTTCAACCAAGCCAGCGAGGCGACCTTATCGATGTGATCTGCATCCAGACTTCTGAGGAATTTTCCATGTAGAGTTTGTTGTCTCCACAAAGTTTGGTTCTCCTGTCTCGTGTTCAGATCAAACGTGATTTCTCGGTGCTGCAAATTAAGTGGCGTGAACCCTTTGTCCTCCTCGGCGATCAAATGTATTAAGCGGTTCTGCGAGTCTAGAAGTCGCATAGACTATAGATGGTCACTAGACCTCTGCTTCCGCTTTTTCTGGGAAGATAAAGCCTTTTTACCGATGAATTTGTGTGCAAGCATCGGAATTTTGTCATCAGACGGCGGGTTAGTCTGTCTAACTCATCAAGGTCCGATTCGGACCATTTCAATATCCCAAAAGTGTACGTGAGTACAGGAATAGCCCAGGAATTGATAGCTGTGACCTGATTCTTGGCGGTGTTTAATACTTTGGTAATCCTGCTCTTGTATTTTTCGGTAAATACTTTTTTCAATTCGTAGGTTTTGAGTTATCCCTAAATATTTATAGGTTTCATGAGGTGGAGCTCATCAATATCCCGATACGGCTCCTCCGCATCTGCAACACCCCGTCTGTTAATCTTGATTTGTCCAGCCCTAAAGATATACAGATGTCTTGTGAGAAAGTCCTCACTGCTTCAATCAGCGCTTGGAATCCCGTTCGGCTCTCGCTGTAGAGCTTCAGATCGTCCATACGGGATAGCTTTGTCTTTCTCTATTGTTGATTTTATATCCAATGCCGAAGTCATTCAGAAGGGTTGACAGTGGGTTCATTCCCAAGCAGAACCACAACGGTGATAAAGTGTCACCCTGAAATATGCCTCTAGTTATGTTTACTTTTCCAGCGCTGTTATTGTTTAGCAAAATGTTGGACTTCCATGTACCCATCATGTGTTTAAGCACATTTCTCACTTTGGGGCATATGTTATATACTTCTAGCACTTTTATGAGCCAATCATGAGGGACTGAGTCGAAAGGTTTGCTGTAGTCAATGTAACATATATTTAAGTTCCTTTTCCTAGTTTGAACCTGTTTTAGGACTACAGCGTCAATGGTTAATTGATGTTTACATCCATTATTATTATTATTGTTTTTTTTGTTATTATTATTAAATAGTAAACCTTGGGTTCATTATCGTTACTGCTAACTGCACTTAGGGAATTAATGTAGTGTAATTGACCTAACACATATCACATACACAATTTGATAAACGTGCTCGAAATTTGATAAACGACTAACTTAGACAATATTTCTGACAAATACGTGAACCATGACACCAAGTTGAACACCATCACTCCGCAAATATGTTAATTTATCGACCAGATATTCCAACCCATTTTCATAAATCGATTCCATACTTGATTTGTGATTTGAGGTCAGATCGGACCCATTTTAGCTCACAGTATGATTTCGTTGACCGCATATTGCGGAATACCCAAATATGTTTGATCCGACAATCCAGTTATCGGCAGGAGGCGACTTAACGGTACTCGTGCAGCAAGTCCCGTTTTGCGGTAATTGCGATCGGTCGGCGATGATAGTGAGATATCCGCATTAAGAACTGCAAATATCTAAGGAAAACGTGGGAAAAAAACATCTTTAATTGTAGCGGTAAGGGAAAACTTAAATGAAACCCCCGCTACAGGTTTAGCAGCAAATTTTTAAACATTTTAGAAGTACGGAAAATTTCTCAAACAAAGAGCAAGTACGCACATACACGCACATATGATATATTTAATAATTGGCACAAGATATATTTACTTTTTTTTGTGATATAAACTACGGAAAATCAGAATTTTAAGGAGAACATATGAAATAACTATTGGTAGAATGCACAAATTCTTAAATTTGTTACAAAACATAAATCACCCCCGCGGTGAAAGCCAATGATTTTTATTTAACAAAACAGCAATCATGTGAACCCTCTGTACCCTCCCTATACCTATGAGTTTAAAACTACGATAATTTTTTTAAATTCATTGTTCCTAAAAATATTGTTTTTTACCCTCCCTATACCTATGAGTATAAAACTACAATAATTTTTAAATTGATTGTTCCTAAAGAAGCTGTTTTTTTCGTCAAAAAAATTAAGTTATTCGAGTTTTAACAAAGTCAAACAAAATATCTATTAGCTTACAACTTAGGACATGCACTGCATAAATACCCATCACTTGTTATTTCAAAAATAGAACGTTTTTAACTGAAATGTATCTTGTTTAGTATCTTATATATTTATATATATATATATATATATATATATATATATATATATATATATATATATATATATATATATATATATATATATATATATATATATATATATATATATATATATATATATATATATATATAATTAATTAGATATTGCAATACATAACGTCGGTAAAAATATATTATCATGGATTGTTATTAATTTCGCAGGGCTGCGGCGTTGACAATGTCGCGGCAGAAAACATACCGATCGTCGTGATTTTTCCTTATATCATTATAAGCCAGCGTGAAGAAAATGCTGAGAAGACTCATAAAATTAAAATTTTAATTATTATTTCATTTAATTTAATTACCATGAAAAAAATTGTTAATGAATCGAACTTGCTGACGTTTCGCCAATCACCTCGTCGGCTTCTTCCGATCCAAACCGGAAGTTTCTTTGATAAATCGAAAATTTAATTTACATTGAAACCGACAAACTTGATAGTATTAAAGGAACTTTAATATCGTGAGCAATGCTCGGGGCAACACAGCTGATAATTTTGTTTTGTGTTCTGTGTGTTGGTTTTGTTAAAAACCTTTAAACACGTACAAAACAAATACAAACGCGATATTTAAGAAAAAAGTGCGGGACTTTCAAAGGGTCTCCTCTGTCGGCGGCGTCAAAGTAACCCTACTTTAAATTCCAAGCAAGATCCCGAGTACAAATTTAGGTCAGTGGACACTTTCGTTTGCTTCTTCTTCTTCTTGAATTCGGCGTGGCCCTGATCATCATATATACGATCCCTAACAACTAATTGTTCGGACGATGTACGAAATAATAAGAAAACATTTATACTTATTTTAAATTGATTTTTTTTGCCTTTTCGATTGAAAAATGAAATCACGCACTTATTTTTATACCAAAAAGTGCTATCGTAATGAATTATTTTTTTATTTCACATAAATTACATAACAAAATATCAAAAACATACCGAATTTGCTGACAAATAAGTATTCGGACGCGTTTAAATCTTTTAGTTTAAATCGAACATTAATAAGAAGTAACATCACCTTTCGCGGCAATAACAGCTTTTTGTGCCTTTAATGCTGGAACTGTACGCTGAGGATTGTTACGCAAAGTCTTTTTCATCCGATGCCATAAAGTTTCAATAACATTCACTACTTGGTGGCCATATTATGGTCCCCAAAGCACTTTTTTGTTGTTTTCGCAGTTGTTGAAATATAAAATTTTCATTTCCAAAAGTTCGTCCCATTGATGGAATCAAACTTCTTGATAAAATTTGTTGGAATTTTTCTGCATTTATAGTACCATCAATGAACTCGTAGTTGCCAACCCCTTTACCACTCACACACCCCCATATCATAATCCCCTGAGGAAATTTTACCGTCCGCTTTAGACAATCTTTGTGAACAGCTTGTGATTTTGTACGAATCACCCTTTTTCGAAAATCGCCTAGACACACATCAAATTTTGATTCGTCGCTGAAGATAACGTTACTCCGCGTTTTCGTTGTCCAGGATATTTTAGATTTTGCGCAATCCAAACGTTTTTTCTTCTGAATATACGGTAATAATGGTTTTTCCTTTGCCTCTCATAAAAGTATGCATCCATTATCTACAACATTCCCTGGAGACATTTAAGTTTAAGTAAGAGCCTTCGTCTGCTAGTTTTGCAAATCTTGACCAGAATACGACGATCTCTTTCAGTGATTTTACGGGGTCGGCCTGAACTTTTACCGCGAACGCTAACACCATATGTCTCTAAATACTTTTTTATAATTTCCCTGACTGTTGAATTTGCAATACTCAAGTCATTTGAATTTTTTTGCATTTTACCTCTGCAGTACTGAGGTATGATAATTTCTCGCACTTTTCTGTTTGTTACAACACCACGCGTCATTTTCTTGTCAACTATTATACAAACTTGAAAGATACAACCCGAACTGACATCTCATTTATCTAAGCACGCTACATTTTACCATCAATGCATGAGTACCATTGATTTCTTGGTCAATATACATTCGCGTCCGAATATTTATTTGTCAGCAAATTTGGTATGTTTCCGTTATTTTGCTATGTAATAATATATATAAAAATGTTATTTTTATCATTTTTTACATCGTCCGAACATTTAGTTGTTAGGGCTCGTATACTTCGACTGATGAGATGCGAAACTAACCAAAACTAAATCCAAACTCAACATTTTGTGAGCAAATAGTTTATTGGGCCGCCACGTATCCACCGGAATGCTGACCAACTTTCGTCTGAGAACGGTGTCGTTTTTTGTACTCCTCCGATAATAATTGCCTTCGATTTGTTTTTTGGGATGATTACGTATATATGCGTCGGTATGCGCCAGCATTATACAAGATTATAATTTCTCGCGAGCAACAGTTATATCCTTTTCCTGGTCGCGAATGGTGGTATGGAAACTGCTGTTAGAATCGACGGGAATTAACGCGTCCGCCGCCGGGAAAGGGACGGACCAAATTAAACCGAGACCTGAGCACGCGGCTGTCCGTCGTCCCACAAACACACTTTTCGATAACCGGGAATTACGTAAATTGCGCGAGGCCGGTCAAAAGACTTCCGATTCAAAACAACTCTCCGGCCCATTACGTAATTACTTTCACATTATTTCGAGATTACGATTCGGAGGATTACAAACGCGGTTACGCACGTTGATTGGCGGGGTTATTTCGGGTTAGACCAAAGATAAAAGAAGTCAGTTTCGGGTAGATCAACTGTCGCGCATCCACGCCCAAAGTTTCCGATTTTTATGGATTGTGGAACTACTGATCTTTTTTTTCGGGAATCTTGGAATAACACTTTTTTATACTACCATCTGTAAAATACCTAATTACCAATCGACTTAGCGTGCGGGAAACGTGCATCCGAAAAGAATTTTCAGTCGTATATATTCGAATTTTTCAGAGGCATTTGATAGGGTTAACCATAACTTTTGATATCAAAATTAAGTGACCTTACTTTTGGCGGAAAGTTTTTAAATTGTTGACTACCTAGATCCTTTTCCCAGCGAGAGCAAAGGGTGAGAATCAACTGTCTGACATCTGTACGTTGAGAACCAAATGGAGTCGCTGTTATTATTGGGATTCCTCGAATCGCTGAGTATCGTATTCGGATATTCCTTGAAGAGAGTTATATGTAAATTGGACATGACAAACTCATAACAATTTATTATATAATACATATTATTATTAAATAATGATAGATAAGACTCTACAGTTACAAGATGTTATTCAAAATATTTTTAAGAAATTGTCAACTTACCGGTCAGTTAAGAATGATGGTCCATTGACGAGTCCGAACACTAGGTGTACCTCAGGGTTCGCATTTTGGTCCTGTTTTCTTCGATTAATATAGTTACGATATCGATTGATTTGTTAGGTTTGCGACGCTTTTGGAGTTAGCTAGTCTACATTAAATGCCTAAGTTATAATTATTATTATTATAAATTATTATGTTATAATGAACAAAGCTGTGCGTTTCGTAGTTACGGATGAAAGGAATAAACGTATTCGCATAAATTTTACATTTTTATTGAATCGATTAATTTCTAAAAAGCAAACTTTACATTTACATTCATTACAGTCATTTTACACTCCGATAACTCGATACGCATTTGATAAAATACTCCTGCAACTCTACTTCAGTTCTGTAGGTAACAGTAGAAAAAGTAGGAAATCATATTTTGTGACCAATAAATAATAAAACACATTAGAGGGAAGTTAAAGCACCTCGAACATAAAATTTAAACTGAACCATCGTGGGAAACATCTAAAACGGATATAAATTATGCAATAAGAAAATTCAGGTCCGTATTTAAGATTTTTAAGCTAATGAATAAAAAATTAAGTTTTGAATTCATGATATTGAACAGGATAACTCTAATAATTTTTTAGACTTAACTATTACGAAAGTGCAAAACAAATTAGATTTTTCAATATATCATAAACCTTCACACACGGACACAGTCATACATAACAGCTCAAATCACCCTTATACACATAAAATGGCTGCATTTACTCTTTTATACACAGACTTCTTAATACGCCACTCTTAACAGAAAATTACAACAAAGAACTTAATATCATTAAACAAATAGCACTGAACAACGGCTACAATCCGTCCATTATAGATAAAATTATAAATAGAAAACAAATACGGACAACAGTAAACTCTATTTATCCGAAACCAAATACAGAACACGAACAATTTAAAAGCGAAAAAGTTTCAAAACATTTGTCAAAATGTGGTTTAAAAATAGCTTTCAGAACTAACAACACAATAGGAAAATATTTAAAAAACAATAAATCGAAATGTCCAAAATACCAAAAATCAGGTGTCTACAGGTTGAAATGTGGATCTTGTCCTAAAATTTATATTGGACAAACAGGTAGATCCTTCAAGAAACGCATTAACGAACATATAAGAGCGTTTAAAAACAATAGTCTAGATTCTAATTATGCTACACACTTAAACACAGAAAAACACATTTTTGACGACAATTTTGATACATTACATTACATTAAAAAGTAGAAAATTAAATTTATTGGAAGCCATGGAGATCAACAAAATGAGACATTCAAATGTATTGCTTAACGATCAATTAGATTTAAATACCGCTTTACTGAACTTAAATTCTCGCAACAAGACACGGTGTTGTCGAAACAATTGTCATGTCATAATATATAATTTCGCTAAAATCTGAACTTTTAGTTCTTATTTATTTTCATGAAAAAGTATTTGCAAAATTAAAATATTTTCATATTGAGGAAGATTTTTCAAGTCTCAAAACATCGAAAACGGGACATTCGGTACATCGCGTCGTTTGCAATCGTAATCGAATGCAATAAGCCGAGCGATACTCTAGCCCTAAGAGAAAACGCAGATTATGTCGCAACTTACGTTCGCTCGCTGCTGATATTTTGACGCTTATGTATTTAACGTGTCGCCTCAATTACGGGCAATTGTAAACGCTTTGTTTATCGTTTTTTACGATATTTATACATAGACTTAAGCTGCGAGCATGCACGGGGGAATAATTAGGAGTGCCAGTGTTATTTAATTTCGATCAACGATTGATTTATCAGTCGCAAATTGGCGAAAGATTGTTGCGATATGGTTGTGGGTCAAGGACGGTCACTCGCAAAACCTCATCTGAATAGATGAGCGTCGAGGTTAACAATTTCCAACCTCAAATAAAAAATTCATCTACAACATTTTGCCAACGACTTTGATAGTTTGTTGCTCATCGATTTATAAAGTTGGTTCTTTCGACTGACCGACAAGTCGAAAGCTTCATATGACGTTAGTTGGTTATCAATGGTCTATGATCTTTATTCTGTTTGCTCACATATTGTTGATACAATTTGGAGGTTGGATGAAGTTAGTTATGCGTTAGCTATAGGTTAGGATTTGATCTTACTCGGCGGGTTAATTTCATTCACTAACTATATCGATATTGTCACTTTATTATTTGTCACTGCAGGTGGTCTGATATATAATGAAGTGAAATTTGTAGTCACACATCTTCTGGATTTCTTCCGTGTCGGATGTTGACTCTATTTCTTTTGCAAAATACTTTTAAAAGATGGTCATTTTTTTTCTATGGTTCTCCGTTGCAGAGGCAGTATTTGTTTTACTTTTAAAAATAGAACTTTACGTGAAAATCTGTGTTTTCTTTATTTGAGATTCCATACACGTCAATTATTCAAAACTCGTCGACGTGTCGATGTTCGAACATCCCTCCAAAATTTGGCGTACAATGTTCACGCCAAAATGTCGCCTGTCGACTGGCGAAAAGTTTCTAAACTCATTAGGTATTCCGCGGTGTTATCGTCTACGGATGACGCACATTTATAGTTCGGCTTATCTTTGCGCAAATCTGCGGCTTTGTTAAAATGTAAAAAAAGAACGCCGCTCCCAAGCGTTTTTTTCTTTAATTTCGCTAGTCGCCTACACAACAATTATTACGTTTCCGTATAGACTAAATATCCAAGTTGTATATGCGTTTCCGCGTCGAGATACGGCGAAGGCCGCGCCTGTATCTCTTAAAAATGTCTATATTATTTTTCTCGTCCGTTTCGGTTTCAGAGAAGATATGGAAAAAATCAACATCAAGTTCCACGACAACGGGACCGTATCTTTTCAGCACAAAAAGATCTTAAAGTTCGTCCCAGAGCTCAGCGTAGATCAAAACTTGAAGATCACCGTACCGAATATTCCGCTGCTCGTAAGTCGTTTTTCAAATCGCTTTTGAAACCACACCACACTGTTCTTTAGTGCAAGTGCGTTGAGATGGCTTATTGGTAATTTGTCGCTAGTGCCATCTTTTGACGAATGGTGGAACCTGCTTTTCCAAGTCTGTTTCTCCTTAATTCGACAAAAGATGGCGCCACACGCTCGCGATTTGCATTAGGCGGCTTTTTTCTTTCACTGTAGACGCTGTCGACGCAGTCTAACAACTTGGGGTGGTTCGTGCAGAAAGCAATCTCGGTGATGCTGAACATGGGATCCGTCAAACCGTTCGTCAGCGTCACTGCGGACGAGCTGGTGTTCGGCTACGACGACAGCCTTGTCAATTTGGCGCACAACTTCTATCCGAAGAAGAAGAGGCCGGCCGCCAAAATGGGTTTGCTCATAACGGTCGGTAAAAATGCTTATCCCTACATTCCCACTTTTATTTTAACAACTTCAATAACATTTTTTACGCGCACAATGAGGTAGTCGACATTAATTTCCGTGTTTTTTCTAAATATACAGTGTGTCCAATAGGATGAGATAGCATGGAGATATGGGAAATTCGAAAAATTATGAAACGTTGGATTTCCTACCTTTGTAAAGCCCCAAAATACAGCTACGATTATTACATCATTAGAACATTTATTTTATGGAAAACAGATGTTTTTGCACATACTTAATAAATTTTAAAATTTTAAGATTTTTTAAAAAATTTTAAACAAAATATCTTTCTTACTGATTACATTGGAACAAATAAAATTATAATTTAAATTTATGAAATGTAATTCAATAATTAATACATGTTGTTCGTTAATTAATATTGTTGGTAGTTGATATTTTATTAATATCGCACCTTTTAAAATGTCAAACTTATTCTCAAAAGAAAAAATGCATCGTTGATACATCTTTTAAAAGCATTTTTTATGCTAATACAATAATTAAAATATTCCATATGGGCTCATAGGAAAATTTAAAATCGATGATCTATCTCAAAAAATATGAAAAAAGTCTGTTTTCCTTTTTGTTATCATATTCTTCTTAAAAATGTGTTTTGATAATGTATTAATTATGAGCATTTTGGACTGAAATTCTTAGAGTTTTTCAATTATTTATTAAAGTAATGATTGTTATTATTACTGTACCTACCTTAATTAAATTAAGTTTTATTTTTCGTCTTAAAATTAGGCATTCCTGCCTTCCTTTTGTCAGACAGATCAGAAAACAATTTGGAAATTAAAAACGAATAATACATTCAGTAACAATTTAATATTATGAAGGATGAACAGAGTTAATTAAACAAACAAATCTTTCAGAGAGTAATTTTTCAAAAAAAATTGGTATTCCAGAGTATACATCGATAATAGTTCCAAGGCTTGTTCCCGAAGGTCCGCACTTTCTTATTTTAAATAAACATGGTACGTTGTTATACATTTTTTAAATGAATTTATTAATTTCAATTAATTTATAGTTTTCATGCAGAACTTTCTGGGATACAGGGGACTTTTGATCTGCATACAAAGCTCTTACCTTAAATGAAACAAAATATTTATTAACGGTATAAACAAACTTAGGTAACGTAAACTATGAACGCAGGATTTCAATAAATAATAAATAAATTAAAAAATAAATCAGCAATAACTGAATTATTTATTTGAATGAAAAATTTTATTTTTTTTTTTGTTGTATTTCGGTAAGAAAGGAACAAAAAGTAATAAGCATATAGAAACTTAGCTCAGTCCAGGAAAATACTTCACTAAATTTCGTTGTTTCACAGAAGGAATGTTATTTTTCTACATATTTTTTAATCCCTATGTTGCGTTGGAAATTGGTGGACTGTATTTTCGTTGGTTCAAAAACTATAACGTTATCACTACATAAAAACTTTATTCCTTTTACTGCGGATTAGATAACAATACTAACAAGACTCGACAAAACAAAACATGGTCTCTATTCGTTCACCCCCGACATGCTTCTCCCTCTCCCACGCGGCCGTCGCAGGGAAATAATCGAGTATGTTGGGTTGCATACCGCACAAAACTAAACACCCTACAAGTCATATTTTTGATTTAACATAACTATATGAACCAGACAGTCAAAGCTTAGTAACGCAGAGTAAGCAAATATTGTTTTTACTTGCTCCTTATGTATATTTTTAAATTAATTTTTTTTTTTTTGGTTTTCGATGAGTTTTAGACCTATAGTTACCACATAGTACGATGGCACTAGTGGTGTAAAAACTGTAAAAGTGGAGATCATTTTCCCAGAACAATTTACAAGATTTGAGCATAAAAATCTAACTGAAACTTGTCGAAACGACGAAGTGTCAGCGGCCATGTTGGTTGTTGAACGCCTCCTTTGGTCTTATTGGTTGAATGCGAAATTTCAAATGAGCGCGTTTCATGGCACGCTGGGGTTTAAAGTTATTGCTTTCGCAGCGAAACGGCACGTTGCCCGAAGTGCACAACATCCAAACGGGGGCATCTGGCATGACCGACTTCGGCCTCATAACGAGCCTAAACGGCAAAACGACCCTGCCCTATTGGAACGATCCGCCATGCAATGACATTAGGGCGAGCGAGGGCTCGTTTTTTCCACCCAGACACTATACCAACGAGGACATCGTGTTCCTCTACGACAAGGACCTCTGCCGGACATTCCCGATGCAGTACCGCAAACTTGTCAACAAACACGGTGAGAATACGCGGTTTCCGTTATAGTAAAATGGCGTCACTTTTCAAAATTTTATTATTAGTTCTCGCCCCTCAATATCAATTTTGTTTATGACGTAGTAAATACTACAATTGCTATTAAAATCGAAGTATAAAAATGTAGATACGTCCAGTCGTAGTTTATACTACTATGCTTTTTAGGAGAATGCTATTTGTTTTTGCATTCACGGAAAAAATATAAGCTCTTCGAAGTCAAGCATCTACTTATTTTTAAAGTAAATACCACGCAGAATATACTAATACTTGTATTAGTAGCAGGAACTTTTTATTCATACATTCATTGAAAATTGGTTTTATATGTATGGTCTGTCCATAGATATGAGAAAGTGAGTGTAATGGACAATGCAAGTTATCACAAAGGCAACAATCCAAAACTACATGTATAATAACGACATTTATTTCCACGAAGATTATACCAAAAAGCAATTAATTGCGGTTCTACAAATCTGCCATTCGTCGTAACAATATTTTTCCCCGTGTTAACTCCAATGTCCTCAAACTTATAGAAACCGAAGTTTTCACCATCCCTCCACAAAGTTGGGCAAATTCTGTTAAACATATAGAAAAATCAGAACAATCGTATATCCATATTGCAAATAATATAGAACAAATAATAATTAGAACAGGCGATGATAGTGATAGTGATACTGATATATTATGTGAATAATTTTAAGTAATTTAAGTAGGTAATAAATATTGTTTAGTATCTTTTCTAACAAAACCCCAAATAATTAAATTCTAAGCAAAGTACGCACCTGTTCGGCCATATTTCATTCTTACAGCTTGCCCGGGTCTTTCCTTAATTTGTATCAGTTATTAGTCACTTATATCTACGAACAGACTTTACCTACGATCCCACAAGTTAACATGGAATTTATTAGCGCAAAGTAGATTATTTAATTGTATAATTTCTTCGCAGGTATCAGCGCCGGTCTGTACACCCCGGCAGACAACATCTTCGAGTCGGTGCAGGACAATCCGGACAACAAGTGCTACTGTCCGGGCAACGAGTACTGCCCCCCCAAGGGATTGCAGAACATAAGCCCGTGTCAGTACGGTACGTTGTCGGCAAGTATTGGCCGTATGGCCTGAGAAAAAAATGTTTCCTGGAACGGCCGCTAGATGGCGCACCTTGTACGGCGAATACAAAACTTTGCTTAGGGAAGAGGGAAAACTGAACTTGAGAAAAAACAAAAAAATAGGAATAAACATCGGTGTCATCGCAAAAACAGAAAATATTTTAAATCGTTCGCGCTGAAACCACTTGCTTACGTATTTCAATTTTTCATATGTAACTCCTTATACAGTGTGTCCCACTTAATAACAGTTTAGTTTTTAGTTAAGTCTATAGATATTGAAATATATAATTTGAAATTAAACTTGGCCTACAAACAAATTGGTTTGGTATAGAGTGGCCACCCCCTCAACGTTGTATCTATTATTTATTTATTTATTTATTTATAAAAAGCTTGCTTATAATTTTTATTAACAAATGACCACACTGTCCTACAAATAAACTGGTAGGATTTTTCAGCCCTACGCTTTAAAGTTGTTGACCTCACCGTAATACGTAATTCATCAGCAACTGTGGGACACCAAAATTAAATGAAACTTTATCACATTTTCTATCTAAATCGATTAATGTCCTACATAAAAAGAGGTAGATTTCGCTAGTCCGACAAAAAATAGGCTGCAAGTTCGCCTCTTGAACATTATCCCTGCTTAACCTCTGAATTACGGTCTAACCTATAAATTTAGTTGAGCGTTTAACTTTTTTTTTGTTCTTAAAATATTCCTACAGCCATTATCTATGATGCTATGAGTTTAATTAAGTTGTTTCATTATTATTTATAATAAATCAACATTTATTTTTTTTTTCATATTTTTTGTCACGCCGGATTTTTTTTTACTTGTTTTTAACTCATATCAGTATCATGACAGTATTTGATCGATAAACTTTTGAAAAAGTAAGTAGGTGATTATATGGGTGAAGTGAAAGAGGAGAGGGTAAATAAATCAAAATTTTATTTTGTTGACTTTAATATATTGCACCCATTCATTATAATACAAGTATTATAATCCATGAAAATTATGAAAAAAATATGCCGTTATTCGTGAAACAATCATTCATTTTTTACTTTTTTTTTTCTTTTCACTTAAACGACAAAACGAAAATAAAAAAATTCAACATTTTCATTTTACATTTACTTAAAAAATGAAGCATAAACTTACCTTTCATAACATAAATATTTAGCTTTTACTCTGAACTCCTTGTAACAACAAGGGTGGTAGCCTATTACATCGTCATCCCAATGGTCAGGCAATTCAGCATCATTATATTTGTGGTTATGATGCTCTCGAGCGTGTGGATAATTTTTACACCATGGTCCATGGTCACTTTCACAATTAAATGTTATAAAAGAAAATTAATTAACACGTGTTGACAAGCCAAGTAAACAAAACTTTTTAATGCACAATGTATGTTGTATGCGTGTGCTGGATATTGTGTATGTTACGCGCATGCGCGTCTGATGCGAATACATACCGCCGATTTGATATAAGTATGTGTATGTATGTGTACACGTATATTCAAATATACAAGTATGTACATGTAACCACGTTTAAGTTACGGGCAATTTTCGAAATTTTCCACAGTAGGACTGAAAAAACCTACCATTTTATTTGTAGGACAAATGTTGTTTTAGATTATTTATCTGATTATCTCCAAACGCTCGTGTCAAATAAACTCGTGAGTCAAATGACGCTTACCGCATTTGTCGCATAATATACTATTATTCGATAATAAAAAGCGAACAAAATAAAAGCGAAACGAAAAGCAGTGAGAAGTTCGAAAAGTTCCCATCGGAATTTCATTTATTTTATTTTTTTTTAATTCTTAAAATAAATGGATACAAATAAATTAAGTCGAAAAAGGAAATTTTATTTTTTTACAATTTTACAATTTGAGTATCGAATTTTATACCCCCGGTGGGTTAACAAAAAACCTCGCTTACTTAAAAATAAACTTGCGTCGCAACGAGTAAGGCGAGGGGATCCAGTTTAGGTAGTCTTAGATCAGTGGCGGAGTATCTGTCGGTGTAGTATCGGATGGTGGGGTAATGGTGGGTAAAAGTGCGGGGGTCGGGGCGGGTGTCGTCGGCTCGGGCGCGTCCAAGAACCTCTCGTTGGCGCAGCCGGCGACTTCGGCCACAATAAGGGCGCCCCTCGAACTGACGGCCGCCACCTGTCCCGCGGTGCACACGAGCAGTTCGTCCTTGAGCTCGTCCGTGTACTGCTGCGCGATCCGGACCTGCCTATCGATATCCTGCGTCACTTGGTCGATGGATAACGTGATGTTGGTGGCCAGCGTGGTCGCGCAGGCCGCCTGCAGGATTTCTGCCTCCGATTTGCACTCGTCCAGTTCCTCTTGAAAAATCGCGCCCTGTCCCGACGCGGAAAATACCTGGACGCGGGAGGCGGCGACGATGCCGTATCCTGCGGACACCTCCGTCAGGACGCAGGAGGACACGCTGGCCCGCGCGGCCGGCGGCAGCTCGTTGATTTCGGTTTCGCTGTTGCCGACGCAGTCGTCTATGGCGACCCCTGAAATCGCCAGACGTGTCTCACTGTGGTCATATTTCGCGAACACGTGGCAACAAGCTTTCAAATGTTTCTTTGAAAATGGACAACGTATCAGAATTAAGGCTTAAGGAACTTCGAACATTCGCTCCGCAACTATAACGGAGAATTCCTAATTATGTCAGTTCTTGCGGGGAGTGGGTAAAATTTAATGCCCATAACGCGGTGTGGGTTAAAACCCCTACCCACTATATGAATTAAAAGTTCTCGATTTACTATATGGGCATTCGAATTTACCATTTTGCATTGTGGACGTTTTTTACATGCCTTATAATAATAAAATGATAATAGCTTTAATATTTTTTATTAGTAGTAATACCATAATAAATAACAAAAAAAAAATAAAAAAAAAACCGCAAGATTTTTCTGCATGTTTTGCTTATTTTTAATTGTTCTTACTGATTCAATTTGTTCCACAACAGAGCGATCACGTATCATTTTTGTATGGAGCCCTTGTTATTATTTTAAACACCCTGCATTGGAATAAGATGATGAAAACGGAATCTTATTAATCTTTTTACGTAGAGTCCAGTGACGTACTCAGATTTTTTTGCCAAAGATATTGTTATTGTTAAGATACACAGTTATGTTGTTTTAAGTGAAACACATATGTTTTATTTGATTGCGCTTTTTATACATTTTTAATTTTTTTTTATTATTTTTCAAATAAGCATATATTTTGATATATTAAAAAATATACTTGTTTTCTTTCTTATTTTATTTATTATTGTTTATTTAAAATAATTTGAGAAAAGCGTATATCAAATATATATTGTAAGCCATTGAAAAAAAATTAAATCAATGGTTCCCAGACTTTTTTTTCATAGAACACTTGCAAAACTGGATCCGGTGCACCCTCTGCAATCACATTAATACCACATCCTACAATCTACATATACGAAATGTATCTTTGTTATTAGGACCTCAAAAAAAATTATATTTTGTTTTAAAATACAAGGGCTAATTGAAATAGGTCAGTTTTTTGTTTCGCCCTGTAACTGAAAAACAAAGCCCGTCAGGATTGTTTTAGAAACTTGAACATTTGCGTCACTAAAGTCGAGCACAGTATTACGAAGGCCGCATCGCTCTATCTCTAATAGCTACTGAGATAACTAGCGATAACAATGAAAAATGGACACACTGTATATAAATTTCGATTTGAATTTATTGCCATGTTTCCGTGCGTCTACGCACCTAATTCACCCGCACGCGTCTTTAGGGACGCGATTTGCTGCAGGAACGCGTCCGCGGCGGCCTGGAATTCGGTGGCCACTATCTGGTTGGTCCTCTGGCCCAAGGCGTTGAAACTGACATTCAGGGCCGCCAATTCGCTGTCCGCGCTGTTGGTAGCGGTGATAAAGTTGTCGTTGAAAGTTTTCAGGAGCGTTTCGACGGTGTCGAATATCCCCCTGGTCGCCGGGATCGTCTGGAATTACGGTTTAATTAAGTCTATCAGAAAAGTCTTCATACACTAAATATGTGTTAACGAAGAAGGAGTAGTGTAAATAGACTTTTTTTAATAGACGGTACTTACGCTGACGGAGAGTACCCCCAGGCACAGGAAACACGTTAGTTTTGTCACGATCATATTGCACTTGCTTCGATCCGATGATTCCGGTTTATTTAAAGGCGAAATGAGGGCGAGATAAAACCGCCCAGATTAGATACCGCTTCAAAGAGTTGGATGAAAACACTTGAAGGTGAAACTAAAAAAAGCTTATCTCGTTCGAATTGTTCATTGATTTGGTGAATAACTGATTTTTCCTAGATTTAGCTGAGTGGTTCGTGAATCCCCCCTATCGGATAATTAATCAGCTTAAACTGGCATTTCGATGGTGCGATATGGAAGTGAAGCCAACTTTACCATAGAAAAAAACTGCTAATAACTGGAATTTCTCATTTTTGTAAACAGAAGGATGGGGTGTTATGTATTTATCGCTATATTCTTGCTGGAATTATTTATACATTATTATTTGGAGATCAAACAATATTTTCTTTAAATATTTGTACAAAATTGTACAAAAAATCAAAAACTTCTTAAAAAACCATAAAAAAACTCATGCAAATCGATATACTTAGATGAATATTATTTTAAAAGAGATTAAAATAGACGTGTACTTTCCTATATTTTTTGACTGGGAAAAACTATATTTTTACTTTTTGTGACAACTCAATTCTTCTATTTTATTTCTAAATAATACATGTTATACAAACAATAGACTCAAATGAACAATGACCACCGCATACAAAGTCGATCAATAATCCATTGCGACACTTTTCTTTCAGATGCCCCTGTATATCTGTCGTTTCCGCACTTTTTGGGCGCGGATCCGGCCCTGATAAAGCAAGTGGACGGTTTGGATCCGGTCGAAGCGAAACATCAGTCGTATTTCAAAATTCAAACGGTAAACATTGAAGTCGCGCACTTATTTCAATATTCAGACACATTTTATTTTTCTCAGAAACTGGGCGTCCCCCTTGAAGGAAAAATCAGGATCCAGCTGAACTTGAGGGTGCAGCAGGCGCCGTACATCATGTCGGTGAAAACGTTTCCGAGCATAATGTTTCCCGTAATGTGGATCGAGGAGGCACGTAGATAACTTAAATTATACTCATTGATAACGACGTCATACCAGCGGTAAAAAAAAGTCAGGGACTCTAGACAATATGGAAATACGTCGATCCGTTCGAAGATTTATATTTCCAACTGTTTGTACAAAATACCCATCCGGTATATATTTTGAAATGTTATCATTCTCCAATGAAAACGTAATTATTATTAAAAATATTCCCATGAACGTGTTGTCCGAAAATCTTCTTTATGTTGCAATCTGCAGCTCTTATTAAAACAAAAGTAAATCTTCACATAGTCAAATGTGATTAAAACAGTTCACAATACTAACCAAACAATCAACGTATGAATGCGCGGATCAGCACCAATACACACACTTCCATCCTTGATGGACTATACACAAACGCATTGCTAATAATTTATTGTTTATATTTCCGCGCTGCACGGTTTCATTTTTCGACTGACTGGTCAGAGAGCGGCGTTTCGTTTTTACAGAACGCTGCACACACAACAATTATTCAAAACTGTGATGAATGAAAAGTGTTAAAATGCAAAAAAAATCAGTCTTTAGGAAGAAATCATTTCTACTTACCATCAATGAGAAAAATCGAGAAAGGGTGTTTACATATACGTACCTGATGACATCTGAAAATGTATAGATTATTCTACTTTCTTCAAGCGCTGTATGTACATTGTACAGTTTATATAGGTAACTTAAAAGACTTATGGACCTATAGTTTTCGATGTTAGTATGGTCCCATTTTTTAAATAGCAGAATCGTGATTGCGTTATTCCATATGGGGGGATATTTTGATTTAGTACACACCAGTTAAATAGATAAATACTCAACAAAACTCCTCCCAATCTATGGCTACTCCTTCTTCTCCTAGAGCTTTACGATTTTTTGTTTTTTTGAGGGTGTTCGATTTCTTCCTACGTTTTGCATTTTTCTGATTTGCGCTACATTAACCTGATTCCTAGAACTCTTAAACTATATGTATTAAATATTTTCTATCCTGTTTGGTTTTGTAATTTAAATATTTCTATCTTCCATTTTCATCCTCCTATTTCTTTCGATTGTTTGTGTGATTTTTTCTTCTTTGCATTTTGTTTTTAATTTTGTTTCGTGCTAATTTTTTCCTCTTTTTCAGTTTTTGGGAACAATTGATTTTGCGCATCTCTTATTCTCCATATGTTGCTCGAGTTTGAGTGAGTATCCAGTTGTCGCTGTTCATTGGTGGAAATGCTAATGAGAAATTTGGCAACCTGGAATCCCTTCTCCCTGTTTCTGTTTTTTTCTGTTAAATTAAATTAAATTCTCCTAGGGAGTATTTTTATTTCTTTTTTTTTAAAGAATGGCCGGCAGGGTTTGTAGACACTAAGTTTTTTCTTGTATTTTCTTTGTATTAGATAAAAAAAATGACGTCATTGTCGTAGGATCCCGGCGACGTTTTTAAATATTACATCTCGTTGGTGCTTATTTCAGGGTATCGACGACCTGACGCCGCCCATACGTCGCTGGATCTATTTGGCGACGACCTTCGCCGAGGTGGGCTGTCCCCTGATGACGTACGGTTTCATTTTCTTCGGCGCGTGCGTCGTTTTGGGCGTGCTGGTCGACGCGTACAAATCGCTCGCGTTTACGAAGCAAACCATCGAGATCGGCATGAGAAACTTGCGGCGGCGCAGCAGCCTGCTCGTGACCACGTCGAATAGGTACGTGATCGCGCAGATGGTGAACATTATTATTATTCTATCGATTGTGTGAGGCAAATTTTGTCTGGAATGAGGCGGCTAGTAATAGGGATGGTTTTGTCACCT
This sequence comes from Cylas formicarius, assembly GCF_029955315.1. NCBI lineage: Eukaryota > Metazoa > Arthropoda > Insecta > Coleoptera > Brentidae > Cylas > Cylas formicarius. The sequence goes on along the minus strand of NW_026844361.1, from coordinate 22,827,088 downwards.
TTATTTTGCAACCAAAAACTAACTTAAGCAATAATAGGCATCTCAGCAAGCGCTTGTCAATCTGCGTTATTCTATAATGTTTTGCCGTTCCTCTCTGTTTTTACTTACTTACAACGTAGATGGCGCTGCGAGTTCCGCCACGAAAAATAATAAAATTAACACACACACACACCACACACTGCGAAAAGGTTTATTTTTTAAGTGCATGTTACACGATCTGATTTGGTGCTATAACTAACCAAAAACTGATCCAGTGATCATTTAAAAAAGTATATTTTCTTGCGATTATGAAAATTGTTAATTTGATTTTATCATTTGTATGATACGATACGAGGTTAGCGCCAAAATGTCACGGCCTGAAATAGATGCAGCTCCAGTATCACGTCTTCTTTTTAATATGTATCTTAGTAGGCTGCAAAAAAAATGAATTCTTGCGTCAAGTAGTTTTTTATTGACAGCATTTTAAACAAGACGTGTCCGAAAAAGAGTTAGTTAGTTAGCACCTAAAATTATTAAAGAAAGGCTGGACGGTGTGTACGGCTAAAGTTCTCCTTCGTATTCTGTAGTGACAGAATGGGCAAAACATTTTCGAATGGGACAGGAGTCTCTTGACGATGATTCAAGAACTGGTCGACCAGTGGAGGTCATAACGGAAGATATTGTTGCGATTGTGGGAGAGGTGGTATTGAGTGATCGACGTATAAAAGTCAAGGAAATCTCAGAAGTTACTAAGCTTTCTGACACAGTGTTCGTCGAATCCTGCATGATCATTTAGGTATGCAAAAGGTTAGTGGAAGATGGGTTCCTAAAAACCTTTCGGCTATTCAAAAACAACGCCGTGTCGAGTGGGCGCGGTCTTTTTTGGGACTCTGTGGGTCGGAACCGAAGCCTGTGATAGAAACTATTGTGACTGGAGATGAAACTCGATTATGACTCTCTATCGAAAAAAGAATCAATGGAGTGGCGTCGTAAGGATGAAGCAAAAAAATGCAGAGTCTGCCAGTCAACAAACACACTGTCAAGTGTAAGTGTTACGCAACACTTACGTGTACGTGTAAAACCTCGAGGACAACTGACCAGAGGCGTGCGTCTTGCACAAGCTGCCATTTTAGAGTCTGGGTTCCAACAGATAGATCATCCTCCCTATAGTCCAGATATGGCTCCCAGCGACTATTATTTGGTTGGATATTTGAAAAAGGACTTACGTGGACGGCGGTTTAACGACGAAGTTGAGTTAAAAGAGGCTGTTTTAGCTCATTTCGCAGACAAACCAAAATATTTTTTTTAAAAGGGATTGAGCTGTTAATAAAGAGATGTATTAAGTGTCTTGAAGTTAAGGGGGATTATATTGAAAAATAATAAAAAATTGTTACTCTGTTTTTTTTTTTCTATTTTGGCGCTGCCCTTGTAGTCTATACTTGTACATTTTATTTAGAAATTAAAAATAAATCAGTATTTTTCTTTTTCTAGTGATTTAGTTGTCACAAAAATTTAAAAATATTGGTTAAATTTAGGTAAATACGGATGCATCTTAAGCCTTTTCTGAAAATACTCAAAAAACATACAAGGTGCATTAATATATTTTAGAAAGCCTCATTTTCAATTTTATGTATATCATTTTTGTTTGCTTTTTCGAAAGTTTTTTAAGTTAAATTTTTTATAAAGAAGGAAATACATATCGGTTGAATACCAGATAATAACAAATAAAAGTCATACATTGACATTACTAGCCGCCTTTTTCTATTTCAAAATTTACCTCGCTTATCTATGACGTTTCGATTCCGGCTCAGACCGAGTTCACTGTTATTATTGCTCGAGGATCGTTTCAGGTTCATCTCGAGGCGAGAAACTTACACCCTGCTCGATTTCCAAGATGTGGACGCCGACGGCGAAGTATGATGACGGTCGACGTCGTCGTTTTTCGTGGTCTCGACTTCACGCAAAACGTTGATATTTTAGTTTCGTCTTTGATGAATCGAACTTCGACGCTAAAGCTTCGTTTACAATCGCGCTTCTTGCGGACATGCATCCGTCCAAGTCATAAAAGTACTAGATATACAGGGTGTTTGAAAAAGTTAATCGCAAGTCATTTGACTAAAATAATAGGAACGAGAAAAACACGAAAAACTGTTGGATTTATCTGATTCCGATTGAATTGTGAATATTTAGGTGAAAATTAAAATGAACTTTGCTGAGACATTAATTAAAGTTGTTTCTTCAACTGGAGCGGCATAGAGTGCCATTATTTTAGCAGAAGGAACATATATCGTCAAACGGTTGGCTTACTTTTTTGTAGCACCCTGTACATGTCTGGCACAAATACAGGCAATTTCGTACCAAATTCAAAAATATATTTAGATTACATTCAATTTTCACTTCTATAAGAAAATGTCGTATAGTATGGACCAAATATGCTTTTAAATATGGGCGACAAACCTGGTGGTTTTCTAGCACAGATTTGTTAAGGACCGGACTCAAGCAATCCTCAAAATTCCGAATACATTTTTTTTGGCCATGTGTCTCATAGATATACATTTATGCCAAAAACGATTCCAAAAAAGATCGCAGAAATTGAAATTGCAAAGAATTACTAAAATACGAATGGTCGTAATCAGAGGTATTAGGTAAAAATAAATGCCGCCTCTGGTGTCGAGGACCATTGAATCCATTGATAATCAATCAAAATTGAAGCCGATTGTAAATTCTTCGCTAATTTCGAAAAAATTCCGTTAATTGTTCTAAAAAGTCGATCTAAATGTGATATCTTAGGTTTAAGGTGTAAATAGTAGCAGCGACATGGTATATTATCCGGTTAAGGTCAATATGGGAACTTGCTCAGAGGCTGCGAAACATCATTCTCGTAAATGCTAGTTTTGTACTTTATTATTTTTGTAAGTTATAGAGGAACGGGTTTTTCGACAAAATTTAATGTGTTCAAAATATTATCTCTAGCTAGTCAGGACGGCAACGCCGCAAGACAGCAACGCGCTACGTACAAATAACGTAGATACGTATTAAGCGATTAGGTATTTTACTTTCAACGCCAAGGCGGACGTTAGAGAGAAAAAGCAGAGCCACAAGTTAGCACACCTACTGTTATGGGTATAGGCAACCAACTTTACGTACAGCAGCTGATTTCGGTGTTTTGGTTAGCTTGCTTCCGCTTGAAACGTTTTTTATGGTTTGTTGAATTATATATTCCATATAAATGAGGCGTCATACGAAAAGTAGGGTTATGGCACAAAATTATATACATCAAAAATGCCCTGCGGATGTCACGCATGGAAGCGCAGTTTGATACCGGTACGGACAGATGAAACGGCTGCTTTTTCTCCCTATTCAAAGGGTGTTTAAATTAATTTTTAGATAAATCTAATTCTCGGCGCTCGATAAAAGACTTGTAACGGACAACTTGCTCAGTTAGGCTAATATATTATATATATTTTTTAATAATACTGTTGATGTAAAGGTTATACAGAAATATACATTTTTATTAAATTCATTTAAGCTCCGCGTTGCGACTTATTTGCTTCTACTGCGGAAATAATTTGGGTTACATCGGGAGTGGCGTGGGGGGAAGGAGCATTCAATCGACCATCATTTAAAAAGCAATTTAATACCGTTATAAGTAATCGTTGTCTTTGAAAAAACTTTGCAAACAACATTGACCTTGGAAATAAATCCCAATCAGTATCTCACACCGGCAGGTTCAATTTTTATACAGGGTGTTCCTTAACACTTAATTTAATTTTTTTAACCAAGCAAGTTTTTGCGATAATGTTCAAACACAATATTCACCTGATCAAAAATGTAAGTGCTGCACCAGTTTTTTGCATTCGAAGAAATTTCAATCCAATCTCGCAGATTGTAGAATCGATAATGCATAAAAAAGTTTTTCCCCGAAGACTTTAGCTCCCCGTATCTCAGAAGTTAAAACGTTTAGGACGTACGCTGAAGAAATAGAAAGCAGCTAAGAGTATTTGCGCATCGCACTTAAGATCCAGTCCTTGCACCGCGCCACATCGCAGAATACAGCAAAGTTGCGCAGGTCACAGTGGCCTCCCTCGTCGCTGAGAGTCAACGAAGCCAACCCCCTCAAGTAAAACTTGCCGTGCCGGTTTAGGACGAAGCCGGCGCCGCTGTCGCCTATGCAAGGCCCTTTACCATCCCTTCTCCCTAAAACCACAGAATAAACAATCAGAAAAGTATTCTTACACAACTAACCAACCAATGGTAATTTATACCAAATCGGCGCTGGTACTAAATTACCTAACGCTTCCTCATGTCAAAATATGGGTGACATGCGCATGCGCGAGATTTAAAATCTCGTTTCTAACAAATGACCTTGGGACATTCATTAACCAACATGGCCGCTGACCGACCGTCAATAAGCTTCGATGCGGCATTTTTAAAGCATCTTTTTCTCATTAAATGTTTTGGGAAAACCACTTAAGTGTGTAGAAATCGCTGTTGAGAAAGAAAATGGCGCAAAGTAGAGGTTAGTGGGTGAAATGTAGCGGCATACGTGGAGAGTCATTATTCTCTATACAAAAAAATCAATGCTGTCTGAGACAACTTGACATTTTCATTCAAAATATTTCTAATGCGTCATGTTATCTATGCACTGAATACATCATAGGGCATTATTTTCGGGTCTAACCCTCTAATATGTTATAAAAAAGGTGATTCAACTTAAAATAAGATGGCGTTAAACAAATTAGAGGATCGTGTTTCAGATTTCAGAAAAATAAGCGTCCAAATAATCAAAAAACAAAGAAAATTGAAATCCTTTGCTAAAATTAGAAAAAACTTTATGTAACAATTTTATCCGTTAATGGTATATAACGCAACAAGTGTGGAAAATGGCCTTTAAGCTACGCGTTTATTGGGTACGAGCGGAGCGAGTGCTGAATAAATGAGTGACTCAAAAGTTTTTCTACTCCTTTGTGTAAAATACCTAATTATACAACGGCTAAAAACTAACGGTAGAAGAAAAAGTATAATATGCAACACGTTTGGTACACTTTTTAAGTCACTCGTTTATTAATCACTCGCGTGAATCAATTATCGTTTACCGCACTTGTTGCATAATCTACTATTACCGAACGTGTTGCGTACTTTACTTTTTTTACAATTGTTTTTTGGGTAGATTTTTGGAAAACAACAGGGATACATTTAGTGACATGAACATCAGAATTGACAAAAACCAGTCCAGTTACAATTCAGTTAAACTGTCGATGTACCTCTTACGGCTTCTTATAATAAACCAACGGAAACCAACCCCTAATAGAAGTTTAACTATTTGATTTGATGATTTTGATATTTATTAATTTCTTATTCCTTAATAATAGTTACATAACGTAGAACCCGGTGGCGCTGGTGAATAAGGTTCCGATCATAGACTAAATGTCTACTAGGCAATCTAAATAAAACTCTCTATTTAATTCGTTTTCTCTGTGCTGTTGCCTGGATTCTGCGACTTTAAACGCAATGCACTCACCCGCGCAAAACGTCATGTCCGATGTGATGGTGGCGTACGTCAAATTGGAGAACAAACACTGGTCGGTCGCCACGATCGGGACGCTGACGAAGTTCGCGTTAGGACTGACCGACCGCTTGGCGTCGCTGCTGACGCCCCATCCTGCCACGGACCCGTCGTCTCCGACGACCTTGTCCAGGGTTTCTTCGCCCGTCCATAAACATACGGGCGCGATGTTCCGCGAAAATTCGACGGCGTTGTTTAACGTTATGACCTATAAAATTTCAATGGTTCAGTTTTATTTGGATTTAAATATTTTGGAATTTGCTGGGAAAACGAGGGCATTTACATATTTTTGTGTAAAAACGGTTTGAAATAGGGACACTATTTAAAATGAAAAGTAGTAGAACAGCTACTATTCTACTAGATGGACACAATATAATAATATTCTTTGATTAAAATTGTATTTTAAAGTCTTAACTAATTATTGTATTATCACATTGCACACTTCAGGCCATAGTAAAATGCTGTTGGGACATTTGCCAACAAATTTATTTTCACCATAGTAATCACACACTCCCAGAGATAAAAAACAATTAGATTGAGTAAAATTTTGTTAATCGCAGTAAATCATTTTTACTTAGAAATCACCTAATGCCATAGTAAATGCAAAAAAAAAAACATAACAAAACAGGACTGCCAGACAGATTATAACGAAAAATAGCGAGATTTTAGGGTGGAACTAGCTCCCTCTACATATTATGTGAAAAAATAGAATGTAATTGTTAACCTAAATTCATGTTTTAATGTCTCAAACACAGCTTTTGCTACATTTCGACAAATAAACTGAAATCATCTGTATCTCTTCAATGAAATATGAACTCAGTCTTGGCTACTACATTTTATAGTCAAAGTTCTTGGTAAACCTTACATTAATATAAAATATATTTTAGCGCCGCATCCTGCTGTATAATCTCCTTAAAATATTGATAGAATGTTGAAAAAATATTACATACCAAAATGATATACTTCACTGTGAAGTAATCATCACGAAACACATTAAAACATTTAAAAAAGGACATTACCTGCAGATTAAAAAATAGGTCAAAAAATTATACGCAGAAACTGACAGCGAGATTAATTCCCAGCACTCTCGAAGTTGATTTTTGAAGATGGACCGACCTCACAAAAATTCAGAGATATAACGACGCTTATATGTTTTTTCCAATATTGTCAACATATTTTGCCTTTAATAACACAATTTCTCATTGCACGTATGAGGGATTTAGTAATTTTGTATCTCTTTTTTTTTATCTGACGTTCTACAACGAGGCACTATGTAAGTTAACTTTTATCTTGTTCATTGGGAAGGTGAAAGAACTATTAATCTCTCGTTTAGGTAAGCCTGATTTTATAATTGCCTGTGCATAAAATATTGAAATGATTTTAAAAACTGGATCATCAAACGGTGAAAGAAATGAATGGTTGCAGAGACAATGCTTTTGTTTTGGATTTAAAAATTCCGTAGGTATTCTTAAGAAGTATGTAACTTCCATGAGTATTTTTGTGTGAAAATCAAATGGCAGAGAGTTTGCTGTATTGACAGCTGGAATAACGATGTTTTCCATGCGAACGATAATGTTTTTGAGTGCTGATTTGAAAGATGTACCAACAGTGCGTGACGGCGACTTACGCAAACGTCTCCGTGCGCGCCGCCTTGGTCGTATTCGGGGTGAGTTCGGACGTCGCTCGCCTCCCTCGTAATGGCGCCGTTGGTGGCCCACCGACCCACGTCAGCCTTGCCGAATACCAACAAAATATCCTCCGTTTTTACTATCCGTACTTTGTAGTACTGCACGCACCTGGCGGCTGTACCAAATTAAAGTATTACGATTAATTTATACAGGTTTTTTTCAGAGTAAATAGAATATTAAACAATAACGTCGGTTAGATGGACATTTTTATTTTTTTGGAAAAAAATAATTCTGTTTAAACAGTTTTCCGTAAAAAAGGTATAGCTTGGAGTTATGGTGGTGTTTTAACAAGTAACACAGACCGTGTTCTAAATTCCATTCAGGTAAAAATGATTTTTGATATCCTTATTAATCAAAAGCACTGAGGTTTTTTTGACACACCGCGTAGATAATTCTGCAAATCTACCTGTGACCACGTGTCTGTCGGAAATTAAATTAGCGGTGCATTTGTACTCGTATCCGTTGCCTTTGACGACAAACATGGCCACCAACCAGGGGAACACGCCGTCGGACAGTTCCTCCCCGCCCAGCACCAAAGGGACGATGGCGGTAGACGCGATTCCGCATTCTCCCTCTTTGCCATTGCTGGAAAAAAAGCCCCCCACCGTTAGTGATGGTAACGGTACTAAGGATCGTCCAAACTAACGATACTTTTACTGTGCAAGGTAACGAGAAATTTCGGTATCATTTTTTAGAACAATTCCAGATAATCCGAAGATAATTAATTATTCAACCACTCCATCTATCATGTCTTATAGCTAAATTGAAAATTGTTTAAATATACTCGCCTTCACTTCTATGCGGCAATAATGATTGCGCTGATAGTGATAGGAATTTATGAGTTGTGATAGTGCGATTTTTTTATATGGTTTATATTAACCACTAACCGCAGTCCTCCCATCCATCAATATATTTGGGCATCATTTTCAGTATCTTCATCTGTATCTACAAAGTAGTGGTAACGCTCGTAGCGGGTGGTGCTAATACGCATTTGCCTCAGTTAGGCTTACTCTAAAATTGTCAGTTCGCAGTTTTTTGTACAAAGGCAAGAGAACGCATCTTACTAGGCAGGGTGCCAAAAATATAATTGGAACTATTTAGGAGCACAAAAATCAGATCGGCACAAAACACGGTCTCCGTAATCGATGGTTTTCCAGAGACGAGATCAGCGGAATAGGACGATATCAAGACAAGAACTGCAATTCTTTTTCTTAACCCTGACGCTCATTTTAATGCATATTATAAAACGCCTAAATCGAACCAGGCAAATTGTAAAATACTTCCGTTTTCACAATTAGCCTAATATCCTTCAGGATTTTCATAATAAGCCTAAGATTTTCGGTCGTATTGCGTATATGCCCAGTCATTTTGAAAAAGCCTAGGCGTATTATAAAATGCCTGGTTTTACAATACGCCTACGACATATACATTACGAATCAGTAATGTATATGTCAGTAATATGGTATTTTATTTGGTATTTTTCGATCAGTGGCTTGTTTTTTCGATTAATTTCGGTGAATTGAGATTTAGGACTTTCATAATTGACCAGATCTCATCTACATGTGAAACAGTCGGCCCCAGAGCTTATATCTACTTTACTACAATGGGCGGAAGAAGATATGTAGGGCTACACTTCGTAGAATATCGTATCTATCTTTTTATCTACGTCTACATGTTACACTTATGCAATAAGACTCCAGAGAATATGTAATAAGCTTGAATTGTGCATCAAAAACTACCAAAAATTCGAAACCTCATCTTTAAAAAGTTTAATCTTTATAGTTTTTCATTTTATTGAGAAAAATATTTAAAGTATTTTCTTTTTCAGTTCTCTAGTATTATGGTCTTGTACTTGTCTTGTCTTCTCTTGGTATGTTTCACTTTGTTTTATTATTTTTTTGTGTTTATGTCAAAAATAAATTAAACTTGTTTTTCATAACTCTAAATTTGTTTAAAATAAATTATAATGACTGTTTTCGCCAATCAATATTATTATATTATATATTATTATTAAATATCAGAGTCTGTATAAAATAATACATATTTATTATTTCTTTTCGAATACTTAGTTTGATTTATTGCATTATCCGCTTTGCTGGATCAGTAAGTTGCATATAGTTTCTACATATGTATATAGAGGTCCTGCTGATCATACAGGAACTTTTGAAGTGATCATAACAGAAATTGTTGAGAAGGGCCGTTCAACACAACACAACATTTCTCTACTACTTGCCACGTCAATCACTATTTTTTTTTAAATAAGTGAAAATTTGCATTTTTGTTAATTCTGTCTCTCAACCTGTTGCTGTAATGTGTCTTTTATGTTCAGCAGAATCCAAAGAAAAGGGAAATTACTAAGCGCACTTTGCATTTGCAGGCCTCAAAATTGCCATGTAATATATAAAGAGATTAACTGCTTAAGACACAGGTTACTTTCAGATTTTTCAGCCCTTCTAGTTTTTACTACTACTATTATTGAAAAACCACAACGCAAAATGCCTTAAAGTTTTTAAAACGTCCCTGTTAAGAACGCTTAAACTTTTTATTAGACAAAATATACAACATACGTCAGTCACAAAATTGGACGCGCGCATTTTAGGGATACAAAAACTGCGAGTGTTTTTTTTTTTTAACAATTTTTGGTTCTAAACTAAAAATATCACAAGCGGTCTATGCGCGCGGCGCGGGAAATAAAACAGCTTAACTATATTTCCATCCTGGTCGACTTCACTCGACTAACCTTTTGAGGTCCAATTCCGAATCGGCACCGACTGGGACCAACTTGTCTTGGTCCAAATTGGCCGCGTCAATTTCCGATTCGATAGGCGGTTCGGCTTCGTTTTGGGCGGCCCCTCGGTCGTTGAAAAAAAAGTACTGGTGACTGGTCCACGTGTTTGTCACGCCGGCCGTGCCCGACACTACTACAAAATATACTTCGGAACTAGTGGCATCAAGACAGAGAGCTACAATCCAACGAGAGGCGACGGTGGCGATGCGCATGATCGGCGGTCCCGGATATAAACGTCGAAAGTAAAAAAAATATTTAAAAATTTAAATATAAAACAACCAACATTAATTTTATTATCATTTTTATTATATTAAACAATTTTAGGGTTTGATTAATTCCTTCCAATAGAACGAGTCATCTAGCTTAGCTTAATAGGACCCCAACACTTTTGTTACCATTTTTAATGTTGGTTGAATTAATTAAAAAATTAATTCGTCATATAATCTTGGGTATTATAATATATAAATATTTTATAAATTGCTATATTAATGTAAGCCAAATTATATAATTAATATTAAAATCAGCTGTTAGATTAATTCAAGGGTGCGTATTCTCGACCCTTATTACGCCACATTCATTTAATTTAGTAAGTCGTTAGAAATTTATGTGACAATTTTACAAACTTCCGAATATTATGAAGCACCTTTTTGCTATCTCAGATTCTGTTTATGGAGCCCCATTTTTATAGGTCGCCTCACGTTGTGAAGTGTCGAAGTCAGAGTGTCTCTCTTAGTTTTTAGATTGTGATCTTTTATTTTATTTTTATTTTTATATAACATTGTGTCTAATCTTTTTTCCTGTAGATACTAATTGGTAAGAGAAAAGTTTATTAAATTTAATTTGGAATGATATCGTTAATTTAAAATATTTAAATATCCTGACGGAAACCGATGGTTATCTGTCTTAATTATATATTGTATAAATTTATGTTTAAATCGTTTCCAGCTCGGTGCGTGAAAGTTTTAAAAAATCTAAACATTAGTGATGGAAAGAAGGAAAAAAGAAAATCTGGTTTCAGCATTAACTAATTTACTAATAATTATTAAAGTAAGTAACGATATTATTATTAATAAAAAATTCTGGCCGTTATGACAGACAAACATTTGAATTATGAAATTTTTTATTCTTTACTTTACTTTATTTCAAGTATTGTTTTTCATTAAAACAATTAAATAAAATTAAAAATACATCGTACGTTAATAGTTATTTGTGTAAATATCGCAAAAAGATTGAATTTGTTGCATGAAGTTGATGATAATACCTATAAGGATATAAAAAATTACAACTTCTTAATCCACAATATTATTGTGTGTATTGTATTATTGTAGTATTGTATTGTAAAAGATGTACCTTAATTTACTTTTAAAAATCAATTTTGTTAGGTTAAAATGAATCAGTGTAGAGCTTACTGTCGCCTCTCATTTGGAGTTCTATGAACATGGCTTACATGGCTCCTGAGGTCCCGCGCAAAACACCTTCCCATTGTACCTAATTAGCGTTATCCTGGGAATGACGTCCTGGTAAGGGAAGTATACGTTGTAGAGTAGCTTTTTCGTCGAGCCCGACGTTGCCGGATTTGGCGGCGTCGTCAACTTGATCTGGACGTTCTGAATCAAAATTATTACGCTGAGAACGACGTGAAGAGATCGGCAATGTATCATTGGAAAGTCCGGTAAATATCGATAGTCCCAAACACTGCCAGCCAAACACAGCAGCGTGTGTGATGTAATAACGGTTTTTTATTGATTCGCAAGATTCGGACAATACATCAGAAAATGAGTTCGCGGAACGGCGATCCGTGTAGTATATTTCCGCGAACTTTTGTACACGTCGTAGATTATTAGTACACCTACTATTCGAGTCTTAATCCTGATTTTGGCGTGATTTCCATCTAGGTTTTTTTCTATTATCTCGCGCACCCTGTACGATAGGCGAAAACCGCAAACACAAAGCCCTCGTCATGGCGCATGTCATTGTTTAAACCAAATTGTCCTTTCTGTAAGGGTTCATAATTTACATTTTATGTTAACACTTTTATTTAGTTGGTATTTATTTTGCCCCAATCTCGTACAAAGATAAGACGTCCCGCGTTTTCTGAATCAAAACTTTTGGTAAAGACTTAGGTTATTTGGAAATTAATTTGCAAATAGTATTTTGAAGGTTTGAGTCTTCTACCAATTGGATCGCTGGCGAGACGGTGTCTATTAAAAAACAGTAGACAGTGCTAGGTTTGCAACAAGACTATGAGGGCGCATAATATCAATATTAATTCTTTTAAGACTTTTATAATATGTTGATCTAGTATCAGAGAACGAGGGAAAGTTAGATTCCAATTATACTCATACTTTGTGCATCAGGTCTCTCTTTTTGCTGCTACATTTGGAGTGCTCAGTTGATGTCAATATTTTCTTAAAATTGAGTCCTGTAAGGATTGCCTTATAGGTCATATTTAGGCAAAACGCCCAAGTTTCTGCTTGCCAATGTCAGCAAAAAGGGTATTGTAACTACCGAATAAAAATGCAAATATTTCAGATGTCAATCGGTGCAAGTAATTTTGTTTATGTTAACTCGGTGCTAAAATGTAATTTTTAGCGGGTTTTACGTTGCATATATCGAAAATCGATAGAAAATGACCAGAATGACCCCTACTCCGATAGTGGATCAGAATATACAGCAGAAAATAAGGAGAAGTCAACTGATTCTGACGAGGGTTCTGGTAAGTGATTTCCTAATTTTAAGAATAAATATGAACTGTTCATGTGACGGCTTTTTAGTACTGTTTTTTAATAATTTTTAATTAAAGCGATTAAATTGCTAAAATAAACATGGGTCTGGTAAATTTTCTTGCAAAAATATTTACATTATCAAGGTTTATTTGACTTTTGTTATTTGACCTCTAAAATTTCAGATACTTCTCATTCTCATTCAAACTGTTAAACAGCGTCGTGCTAGGAATTCTTTAAGACCACCGAAATCAAAATCAGTAAAATATGTTTTAACTACCTCAACAAACCACAGTTAAAACGTCAGAAAAATGTTTAAGCTCTATAAGGAAAAATGCTAACAAGGGAGGTCAAAACCAGATGTACCATCACATTTTAATATTCGTTTTAGGCCAATAGCTAAAGATATATGCCGGTGAATTAATTTTGCAATTGTTCCCAATAAATAAATTCTGAAAGAACATCCTACCACTTATAGCCATATTGTTACGTACTCTGACTGTTTCATAGATCAAAACCGTAATATTAAACTAAACTTATCTTTATTTAAACTTGTGCAAAAGTCAGAAACGACTAAATCTTTTACTGATCACAAGTTTTTGGCTTTTGGACAGTAAAAATGAAGAAAAAAATTAATTTATTATTATTTATTATTAACTCATTTCAGGTAGTTGAAATGAACAGTAAAGAATTTGTCTCAACAAAACCGACGGAGTTAAAAATAAAATGGCTTAGGTATTAAAAAAAATTACCAAATGCCATCAACACTGCAAGACCATTTTCGGTTTTACTTGGTTAATAATGATAACCACTCTATCGAAATCGTAGGACTGTCAAGCCCATTAAAAAGAATCACATGTCTGATTTGCTGCTTTACGTCACCCCCCACCCCCGGAAATTTAATATTGCGGCAGAAAATAACATAACATAAAAAAGGTCCAGAGGACACTCAGCGTAAGTTGTTTTTTTTTGAAAATTTTGTTTTATTGTTTTAAATTTTCTTACCTGTGTATTAATTTTCTTGCATTCGAAATCGTAGGACTGTCAAGCCCATTAAAAAGAATCACATGTCTGATATTTGCTGCCTTACATCACCCCGCACAGAAACTTTTAGTATTGGGATTATAGATTTTGAAAATGTATTGTTTATTGTATAAAAATGCAACGGACAACCTGTAAAACCAAAATTCCACCAAAATAATCAGGCCCATTGTGCTAGAAAAATTGCATCGTGTCTATGATAAACAAAAATGACCAGTTAAAAATACGTGCATTTTAACAGCTGTTAAGATTCGACGAATACACTTACGTTGGGTCGTTCGAAACTGCCGGCGAAAGACGCGTTGAGGTGCAAGTTCAACTTGCTTGCGCCGTCGTACGGAATCTGGACCCGGCCGAAGACCTCCTTGCCGAAACTCACCCTGTTGTAGCTGAACACGTCCGGGCACGGATTAGGTGGTATCCTGAGCGCCAGGGTCAACGAAAGAGGTCCCAGAACGAGCAGGAACGAAGTGGCGACGATCATGTTCGGGTCGGTGCAGTTTCTTGACTCTGCTTGCTATTACGAGGTTGGGTCGTTTTGTTTTATACGATGCCGTCCTGAGACCACCAACCGTTTCGCACCTGTTCCCGAAAAACACCTGTATTCGACGATATCACACCGAGGAACCGTCCTAATTGATGATTATTGACGTACCATTCGCGATTGACTGTTCCGCCGTTCGTTCGGAAATCGCTGATTTATTGGATGGCGTCGCGGTTAATGACGTCGAGGCTGGTCTGGTCGGGAGTCGGTTTGATGCCGGTTACGTGCCGGCGACTCGCCTCGATCGGAAAACGTGGGAGTTGTTTTGTCAAGGAGTTGGGGTCTTAATATCCCAGTAGTGCTATTCTCGAAAAATGGATAAATTTTACCTGCAGGGAGATTTTATTTATTTATTATTCATTTTAAGGACAGAGTCTAATTCTACATAAAAGCCAGAGCACATTATAGGAGTTATATTTTATAAGCCTTTGAAATTATGTGGGACATATCGGTACCGTTTTTAGATTTTCATCCATACAAGCATATTCTATAGGATCACGGACGCGGTGAGGCATGTTGAGAGATTTTGATCTATACTTGAATAAGTGACACCATTCTAAATCCTCCTGTAACAGAACCTGATCTTCACGAATTCCAATAATCGAGAAGTCTTTTAGGTCATCGGCAAAAAGACGGTAATTAGCATTATGGGCAGCTATATCATTTATAAATATGAGAAACAGTAGCCGCCCTAAGTGAGAGCCCTGAGGCACCCCCGAGGTAACTGCTTTAGCAAGCAGCACTTCATGATTCGCCCTATCAAATGCTTTGCAAAAATCTGTGTAAACAGCTTCAACCCATATAAATAAAATAAATAATAAAACAACTGTGGTATGGAACTTAATATAGATCCAGGTCTATAATTTGTAACGTGGGAAAGTTCTTCTATTTTATAAATGAGAACAATGTACTCTGGAAAAATGCCTAAATGCGTAATTCATTAAAAATTATGATTGAAATTTTATGATAGTTATTCAGGACGGCTAATATTAATTGGTGGGCTGATGGTCAGCCCAGAAGTGAAGTTTCTGGTGAGTCAATGTAAATCTCACATTTTTAGTGTAATTTTTAATTAATTAAATAATTAATTTTCGAAAAGGTGCCCGAATCGATGTGGGAAAACTGCTTTGATGATTGGTTCTATGGAATGCAAAAGTATATTGATCCTCAGGGTGAATATTTTGAGAAACAATACAGTCATATAAAAGGTAGCTCTCGTATATGTAGAAACTGTAGACTTCGCCTGTGAGTCGTTGGACCAACGACTTTCCAACTTGTGCTGGTCGTAAATGGTACGTACCTAACAGCGCGATGACCTGCGCAGACGTCCTGGCTTTAACTGGATCTTATCGTACCGTGGGAAAGCTCGCTCTTATCGGCCAGGTGTTTACGAAAGCCGCGCGCGTCTTCTAATTTTTTAATTATCAAACAAATTACGCATAATTTGCAGAAATTCATAAGTTTAAGGAAATATCCGCGGGTGGTCCAGATTTGCGTTTCCATCGGTGATTAGGTGGACGCGTCACGTTTTATTTGGGTGTCCGACGATCAGAGTTAATTTCGTATAATTAACAAAGCAAAAAAAAGCTGCATACTCCTCGATATCGAAAAATAAGTGGTCGTTAAACCAGTCACGCGCTGCCAGAGAGACAGGATAGCTTAAATTAGGTGCATCCCAACATTATCCACAATGAATTTTCAAAATAAACTCGTTACTATTTTTTTTATGTAGTAACCTATTAGCCTTTAACTTGAATTTTGACAAAATTTTTTTTAACTTGACATTTATAGTCGAAAAAATTTATAGAGTGTGTTTAGTTTTAAGATAAAGATAATTAAACGATCTTGAAAGCTTTTGTATCATATATATAAAATGGTTAAATACATAAACAATAATAATAATAATCGAATGAAAGAAGTACTGTACTTCTTCGAGAGTGGAAGACTCTTCTAGTGAATATATCCAAGGGTAACAGATCGTAAATATTATTTAATCGATTTCCATATTTCCTTCATATTTTTCTTCTTCATTTTCACATTTCATATAAAAAAACGTAAGAAACAAATCATTTTGCAAAACTGCCACAAAATCACAGACGCAAAGGGCCGCTTTTGAACACTTTGAAAATTTCCAAAATAACGAACCACCGACGGCATATTCAAAAATTCCAAATTACTTAAAAAAAGCATTGTATACCAGGTGTCCCAATAAGGGTAACGCGGTACGGTATTAAAGAAACGGACGGCTCTAGAAATTCGCTGCATTTTCTGCAAAATATTTTTTTATTAATATCATGGTTAGAGTGAGTATTATTTAAAAGCTGAGACAAATTCAAATCCTTTTGTTTATGGCTATTTGCTCAATCTAAGTGGAGAGAGGTGTCGAAAATAACTAGATCAATCCAAAAAGCGTTAAACTTTTTAATAAAAGATCTTTTCTAGGCTGTCATCTATGCTCTGAGTGAGGCAACTTTGAATGCTTACCACCAGATTGCGCTTTCTGACATAATCGCAAAAAAAAATCTGAAAAAAAAAGAAGACAACAATTGATCAAACAAAGTGATGATTCTGAAGCGTTCTTTTCTCTCTATGTGATTGAAGTTGGTTGGTTTTAGTAATGGAATGGGTACAAGAGAGGCACTGTTTGGTATAAACGTGTTGGTTCAAAGATGTCTCGATATGAACCAAGATATATACCTGGGGTTCATTGATTTCGAGAAAACCTTCGATAAGGTGAAACATGAAAAACTAAAAGAGATTGTAATGGCTAAAAACATTGACAAGAGCGACATCAATATAATATCAACACTGTACTGGAACCAAACAGCTAGGATCAGGTTAGACGATCAATATACCGAGGACATCCAAATACTGAGGGGGGATAAAGATAAACGCCGAAGTTCTCAACAACTTTCGATTCGCCGATGACACAGTGATCACAACACATAACATCGACGGCTTGCAAAATCTAATGCATAGAATAAATACATGCTGCAACAAATACGGGTTAAAGATCAACCTTAACAAAACAAAAAGTATGGTCGTCACTAAATCACCACGCAAAAACTGCCACTTAGTTATAAACAACACCATCATCGAAAGAGTTTACTCATACAAATACTTGGGAACGTGGATGACCTCGGGCATTGACCACACCAAGGAAATAAAAACCCGAATTGAAGCAGCACAGAGACCTAAGTTTGACTCTGCGGCTAAGAATGCTCAGGTGTTAGGTGTTTTCCGTCCTTTTGTATGGTATGGAACCATGGACGCCGAAGCAGGTGCATATAAATGAACTGGTCGCATTTGAGCTCTGGTGTTACAGAAGGATCCGGAGGATATCGTTGACGGAAAGGGTCTCAAATGCTGAGGTGCACAGAAGGATGGGATGTGAACCGGAAATTCTGGTGACAATCAAAAAACGAAAACTTGGGACAGGGAAAAATCCGAGGAAAAAGAAGTGTCGGAACGCGAAGAATATCCTGGCTGAGAAATCTGAGCGGCTGTCAACAGGGTCCGCATTGCCATGATGGTTTCCAACCTTCGATAGAAGATGGAATTTTAAGAAGAAGAAGATTGAAGTGATCAAAAGTAAGTGATAAAATAACTCACTTTCTCTTGAATCATATCAGTTCAATCACTTTTTAAATTTTTTTAAATGAAAAAAAAAGGATGCTCGCTTTATTTAGTATGGTGATTAATGTGTCAAATTGTAATATAATTCTGTTGTTTATCATTATCGATTATTTTTTAAAATAGCTTCGAACGGCACATAATTACCCAGTAGCTGATATTACTACTGCATGGATATCCATACTCGTTCTCTATTATTGCTAGCACTTAATTTTCTTATAAAAGATAGGTTCTGTCAATTAATCAATTGAAGACATACTAGTATTATTAATTATTGAAGCAATTGAAATAATACATGCACGAAGTTTCAGCAGTGAAGTAATACTTTTTATTTGCTGAGTAGATAGATATTCCCATCGATTTTTATATGCGACTATAAATAGCGCGTGTCCGATTAGCATAAGTGCCCAGGAGAATAATTAAAATGCTGGCAATATGTTAAGTCGGAATCGAACATCGCCATTTCGTTCGTCATGCGGTTCGATTACAGCAGGAAATGCGTGTTGTTCTTGCAGCCGATGGCGTTGCACGGCAGCTTGGTGGGAATCGTGCCGTTTTACAGTTTCCGATCCAAAAGGGTGATCTTTGAAAAGCTCCACCTGGCCGTTTTGATCGTTCGGATGATTTTCCTAGTCGCGGTCGCGTATACTTTCGCCAAATCTATCAAGGAAGAGCATCCGCCAGGTGACATCACCGGCTTCCTGGCGACGGCGGCCGGCTTGATGGGGTTGATCGCGACTATGGTCACGTTGGCGAGGACTTACTTCAAAAAGTCCGTGTGGGTGCGACTTTTGGAGACGATTTCCACCGTGGAGGGACGAGATTATTTGAACACAACGGGAACGAGAGAGGAAACCTTGTGGAGGAATACCACATTTAGGTTTGCGACGCGTTTTTCTGAATATGTTATATAATTTAATGAATCAATCTCACCGTCGATAGACAATTGACGACGGTATGGTCTGTTCATAGATATAAGTGACCAATTGCTTCTGAATGGGATTATCCAAGGGTGGTCATTAACATACAATGCAGCAAGATTATTACCTAAAGTTTCGGAATTTAAATTTAGATTATTAAAATTAGATTATTGCAAAAAAGACTTAATTGAGGTTCTGCAAAGCTTGAACCTACAAAAGGAATATGTCTGTGATAATTATACAAAGAATCTAGGGCATACAGTTTTAAAGCTTTCACCTTACCACTGTATATTTAATCCCATCGAACATGTTAGGCACCAACTGAAATCTGCCATTCCTCGTAACAGTGTTTTTCCCCCTGTTAACTCCAATGTCCTCAAACTTATAGAAACCGAAGTTTTTAACATTCCTCCACAAAGTTGGGCAAATTCTGTTAAACAGAACAATCGTATATGCATGTTGCAAGTAATATAGAACAAATAATAATTAGAACAGGCGATTATAGCGATAGTGATACTGATATATTATGTGAATAATTTTAAGTAATTTAAGTAGGTAATAAAAATAATTTGTAATTTTATTTTAGATTTAAACAAAAATACATACATAAATAAATAAATATTGTTTAGTATCTTTCCTAACAAAACCCCAACTAATTAAATTCTAAGCAAAGTACGGCCCTGTTCGGCAATATTTCATTCTTACAGCTTGCCCCGGTCTTTTCTTAATTCTATCAGTTAGGCACTTTCTTATATCTATGAACAGACTTTACCTTTAAACCCATTTGGACGTATCGATCATGTCGTGTTATGAACGTTATTTTATGTGAAAACTGCGCGCCAGATGTCTGATTGAATTCTCAAATAGCCAATACCACATTTACTTATAGGATTATGTAATGTCATTATTGTCTAGGTACGTCGTTTCTCACGTTTTCTGGATGTCGATATTGGTCCTTAACTACACGACCCATATTAACCGCAGCCGGTTGGTAATCACTCTCAGGTGCTATTCGTGGTACGTCGTTTTCCTAGTCTCGGTACTTTACTACAACCTGGTGATGAGCGTCGGGGAAAAGTACGAAGAGACGCGGAAGCTATTGCGCACCGCCGAGTCCCACCAGAATCGTTACGCCCTCATCAAGAAAGTCGAACTCGTTTACAATGAACTGGAGAACGTGGTGGAGCTAGTAAATGACATATTTGGTTGGCACATTTTGTGCAACGCCGCCTACTTCCTCGCCAATTTGCTGTACCTCGGCGTTTACATTTTGGAGTTGTCCACCGGAGTTGAAACCGATGATTTGAAATTGCTCGTAGTTTGCGTTTCCTTTGTCGGGTGTATGGTGAGTAAATACGGTTAAAGGTAAACTACGAACCGGCCAGAGAGAAATGTTTTTGTTGCTACTGATATAGATGTCCCTTCTTGTTGTCTTCCGAAATTGTAGTTCCCAGATATTTGAGCTCCTTAGATACGAGGTTAGCGCCAAAATGTCCCTGCCTAACATAGATGCAGCTCCAGTATCACGATAAAACTTTGTCTTATTTCAAATATATATCTTAGTATGCCGCGAAAAAAAAATTGAAGTCTGGCGTCAAATAATTTTTTATCGACTGCATTTTAAACAAGACGTGTCCGAAAAAATGTCGCAAGAAAATTCAGAGTCTGCCAGTCAACAGAAAAGGTGATGGCCACGATCTTTTGGGATTGTGAAGGAATTCTTTTGATAGATTTTAAAGACACTAATACCACTGTCAATAGTAAATATTACGCAACATTATTACATAAATTGCGAGACTGCATACGTGCAAAACGTCGAGGAAAACTGACCAGAGGCGTGCGTCTTTTGCACGATAATGCACCTGTCCATACTGCTGGTGTTGCGCAAACTGCCATTTTAGAGTGTGGGTTCCAACAGATAGATCAGCCTCCCTATAGTCCAGATATGGCCCCCAGCGGCTATTATTTGTTTGGATAATTGAAAAAGGACTTACGTGGACGGCGGTTTAACGACGAAG
Source organism: Cylas formicarius (assembly GCF_029955315.1). Taxonomy (NCBI): domain Eukaryota; kingdom Metazoa; phylum Arthropoda; class Insecta; order Coleoptera; family Brentidae; genus Cylas; species Cylas formicarius. Next base: position 22,806,188 of record NW_026844361.1, on the reverse strand, counting down.
TTGAGTTAAAAGAGGCAGTTTTAGCTCATTTTGCAGAAAATCCAAAAGAATATTTTTTTAAAGGGATTGAGTTGTTAATAAAGAGATGTAATAAGTGTACTGTACTAAGAGGACGCATATCCCCATACGCAGAAGACAACTTAGGGGACTACCAATGCGGGTTCCGACCCAAGAGATCAACAACAGATCAAATATTCACCATAAGACAGCTCCTAGAGAAAAGCTGGGAGTTTAACAGAGAGGTTCACCAACTGTTCGTAGATTTCCGCCAAGCATATGATAGCATCACCAGGGAAAGTGTCTGGCAAGCGTTGGAAGGCATAGGGGTACCAAAAAAGATCATAAGGCTAACCAAGATATGCATAGAAAACTCTAAAGCCAAAGTTAGGGTAGGAAAGAACAACACCGAGGCTTTCTCCATTAACAATGGCCTAAAACAGGGCGATGGACTTTCACCATTGCTTTTCAACATAGTGCTGGACATGGCCATCAAAGAAGCGAATATTGGCTTGGAAATATTTACAAATAAGGGCCCAGAAATGATTTTGGCATTTGCCGATGACATTGATACGGTAGGAAGCAGTACGATTAAAACAAAAGAAATGTTCATGAACATAGAGAAGGAGACCAAGAAGGTAGGACTCATGATCAACGAGGACAAGACCAAATATATGTGGGCCGGACGGAGAGCAGGAAGGGGCAGAATAGGACAGAACATAACCATGGACACCCACAATTTTGAATGCGTAAACCAATTTCAGTACCTAGGAGCAGTTATAACTTCGGATAACGATATCACCAGCGAAATAAAAGCAAGAATACAAAAGGGCAATAAATGTTTTTTCGCCTTGCAGAACCTGTTTAAGTCCCGACTGATATCTAGGAACTCAAAACTACGGATATATTCGGCAGTAATCAAGCCAATCGTAATGTATGGCTCGGAAACATGGACAATGACAAAGCAGAACGAACTAGTGTTAAGACGCTTTGAACGAAGGATGTTGCGGAAAATCTTTGGACCAACAATAGATGAGAGAACGGGTCAATATCGAATAAGAACGAATGCGGAGCTTAACGACATGTACAAAAGACCGAGTTTAATAAACGAAATAAAAGCACACAAAGGCACAGGTGGGCTGGACACGTGCAGAGATCGCCGAATGAACGTCTTGTAAAGAGGATATGGGAAGAAAACCCAGCAGGAAAGAGACCCTTAGGAAGACCAAGGCTCAGATGGAGGGACAATATCGAAGAGGATGTAAAAATCTTGGGAGTACGGAACTGGAAGGAGGTTGTGTTGGACAGGGACAGATGGAGACGAGCCGTAGATGCAGCTAAGACCCACGAAGGGTTGTGACGCTACGGAAAAAAAAAAGTGTACTGAAGTTAAGGGGGATTAAATTGAAAAACAATAAAAAATTGTTACTCTGTTTCTTTCACATTCAGGCCGGGAAATTTTGGCGCCGCCCTCGTATTGTGATTTCGTGTATTTTTATTTCTACTTCTTCTTGGATACTTCACTTCCACCATATTCCTATTTAACCCCCATTGCTGGTATCCTCCCCTCAGTTTCTTTATCATTAACATCACTTGATCATCCGCAAACGATAGTGTCCAGCTATTTTTTAGTCCGACTATTAAACGCCAGGCTACATTCCTGTTAATTGTCGGGAAGGAGTTTGAGCTGGCAAATGTAGAGTTGTAGATTCAACAGTGATTCCGCGTGAGCTACTACCTAATTTTCTGTCGTAATACATTTACGTCCAAAAAAATAAAAAATAACAATTTAAATATAGATCCGGCACTCCTTACTTTCTTAGATATGATATACAGTGTGTCCCACTTAGGAACTGTACACCCTTGTGAAAAATCCACGAAAACCTTATTTTCCTTTTTGCTTCAATTTAAAGTAGTGGCCAACTGCGACCATTAAACAAAAGATAGAGAAGAGAGAAGTGCTATTACGGATTTAAAATAAATAAATTGACAACGGATTCTTATTCAGGAGTAGTTAGAACTCATCTATACCAATTTTTATAAAGTTTCAAAACAGGGTGTATGAAATATCGTTTGCACCCCGCTTAAGGCTGTACATCGTTATAAAATCTTCGATTACGATTTCATTTTGCTAAGTTTCCTTTTGATGGATAAGTCATGGCCAATTGGGAATAATTTTTGATGTCAAATATCGAGAAGGGCTATTCGGGATATCTTTAAGAATATAGTGTCAACAACTATAGTGATATTCATGAATTTACTCCTGTTTGTTTACAGCTTAATTTTGGTAATCCTTTTGTACTGGATAGTTTTAATTATCCAAATTTCAAAAATATTGATAAAAAAGACTTTTTAAGGGACATTTATTTTTTAGGATCATCTTATAACTACACCTTTAATAAATCGTAGTATTCGAAAGAAATATTGTAAATAAAATTAAAATCTAAATTAGCTAGTGAATTTGACAGTCCATGGCAAACTTGGTTTGCCGACGTCAATCAATTTTGATATTTCGCTTATTTTTATTATTAGATGAAAATTATAAATTCTTTTTAATTAAAAAAAATACAGCGCGGTAAAGTCTGTTTAGTTCATATCTAATCCTCTCTAATCATATTTAATTTTAAGAAAATCGTTAGTGTGTTTTAGTGAAATCTATGCAACAAAAATGAATTATCAAAATTGAGCCATAAACAAACATCCCTGAATAAAAATTCGTTGACATTTTATTTTTAAAGAAATCTTTAATAGCCCTTCTCGATATTTGACATCCGAAATAGTCATAGTTAGCCATGACTTCAGGTTGATATAATAAGAAACAAAAGGTTTTAGTGCGTTTTTGAGAGATCTATCCAACAAAAAAAAACAAAATCAAACCTTATACAAATATTTTACAACGATATGCAGCCTTAAGCGGGGCTCAAACAATATTTCAAACAACCTGTATTGAAACATTAAAAATATTGGTATTGTTGGGTTCTAAATACTCCTGAATTAAAATTCGTTGCAAATTTATTTATTTTTTTAAATCCCTAATAGTACTTGTCTCCTCTCTGTCTCTCTTTCTCTTTTGTTAAATAGTCTTAGTTGGCTATGCCTTTATGTTGAAGCAATAAGCAAAACAAGGTTTCAGTGCATTTTTCCATTTTTTCAGCCGGTGACATGTTTTATCTTTTATATAAAAAAAAAATCCAACATTTGCAAGTAAACCATTAAAATGCAAATTCAACAAATTTAATAGATTTTAAAAACACAAATTACCACTTATCAGAGATTTATAAACATAAATAACAAAAGCAGGCAAATGTGTTGATTTATTTGTCTTGTTTTGATGCGGTTTTAGGTACGATTTGTGTCGGAAAAGCCGATTTTAAGTAGTCATCTGCAGTTTTAATGTATATTTCAGTCTGCTAAGTTATGAAAATGCAGGTTTTGACTATAATCTACTCGAAATCAAGAGCAAAAACCATTCATTTGTCCCAAAAAGAGGGATTTTAAGTACATATCTGCTTTTCTAAGGTAGATTTGGGTGCACTAAGACAGGTTTATAAAGATTTTCGTTACTATAATGACCGAAGACGACAATTTTGGCTAGTATTTGAAACATATTGACAACAAAAGGTAATTGTTTGGATCAAAAAATGATAGTTTGAGCTGATATCTGCGGTTTTAAGTTCGATATGTGTCGAAGGAGCCGATTTTGACTGGAATCTGTTTGAAAAATGGAAGGAAAAGCTACTATCAATCCAAGAAAGTGGGTTTTTAAATAGTTATCTGCAGTTTTAATGGATCTGAGTCCGATAAGTTATGAAAATGTTGGTTTTGACTATAATCTACTCGAAATCAAGAGCGGAAACCATCGATTTGTCCAAAAAAGAGGGGTTTTAAGTACATGTCTGCTTTTCTAAGGTAAATTTGGATTCTGGCAGGGATCTTATCGAAATTAGCAACTATTTGACTCAGAATGGGGGTTTTACAATGATATCTAATTACAAATTTAAGATTTGTCCGGAAACTCTGCTATTAGACTACATAACCATAATATTTAATTAAAAAATCAATGAAATTCAATTAAGGTGAATTTAAATCAGTCTCCGCGAATAGAATTCTTCGAATGAGAATCAAATACGTCAATGACGACATAGTCTTGACCAACATGGTTAAGATAGAGCTGTCAAATTTTTCTGAGATTATTGAGGTGATAGGTCGGTTATGTATTGAATACAGAGGCTATTAAAATTAAAATAAATGTTTTCCAAAAGAAAATACTATTATAATTCTATTTTTATCTTCTATATCCTTTTTGCGTCTGAAAACTTTTTTTTCGGTTAAGCCCCGAAGGAGGCAACATTGGCGAAACGTCAGTGGCGAATGTGTTGAATATAAAATGATGTACTTGCTTCTACCTATAAGTAGGACGTCTCTTTCGCATTGCGCAGGTAGTGCCGTCCGCTCTGACGTCCGCCTGTGATTTCGCCGTCGGGCAATCGCGAAAATTGCTGCCCATGTGCCGCGAGGTGGAAATCTACTTCCCCGAATTTACCGAGGAACGGCAACTGCTCGAAAATTTTGGTCACCGAATAGCCACCGGCAGAATCGAGTTTAGTGCGGCGGGTTATTTCGCGATCAAGCGAAACACGCTGATCATCATGTTTCGCAATTTGCTGCCCGCCTTCATCGCTCTCGTGCAATTTAAGAAATTCGCACCGACGCCGTCTCGTCTGGCAGGTTTAAACCACATAAATATAGGGCGGCTATGATATTCTTCAATTTTAGGGAATAGAAATGTTGTGGCTAAATAGCTAAAAATTTTCTATTAAAGAAATAGGGAATTTTTTACGTTCCTGTGTAATTGATGATGTATGATAGATATATAGGAAAAGGGCAAGTTTACAACCTACGAATTTGTTTTTTTTTTATTTTGTGCCTATTCGCGATTCTATAAATTCTAGTCACAAGTCCATGATATCATCAATGAAGAGGCTCTGGAGAAGATTGAGACTGGAAGAGGCATTCAAACGGATCCGTTCTAATTTTTATCAATCATTTTATTAGAGATGAGATAACCTAGTATTTAACTTGGGACAGGTACGATAATGAAACGTAATAATGGCACTAATTATTGGCGAAGCAAAGGAGAATTCCCCTAGCAAGTTGTTTCATCGGCATATATTGTTCAATTTTATTTATTCGCTGAAAACCAATCGCAAAAAGTTTAAAATTTAAAATTTTGATTTGGAACTCGGTACGCTTATTCCTAGCGACCAGTGTAAATGTTTAAATGGCGGCTATAAATTTGGAAATTAATATAATGTGCGGAAGCGCAATTCGTGACGTAATAATCGCCCTTAATGCTACTTGCGATACTTTGAGCTGATTTGAAATGCTTGTTGTAATACGTGTTTCCCAAATTGGACAAAAAAAATTTTTTCGTGGGTTTATGTATATTTAAAATCAGCTTAAGGATAAAGAAAAAAATGATCCTCAAAAAAATCTTATTTATGCAAATATGTCATGGTAGACATGATTTGGCATGTTCTAGGTGGTACAAAACAGTAACTGTGACTACAAATAGTTGTATGTATATTTTATTTCGTAACTAAGGAATTATAGTCAAATAATATGTAACAAGTCACTGAAAAATAAACCTAAATCTAACTTACACGGTGGTATTATTGATTGCACTTCGATTTCGAATAAATATTATTCATCTACGATGTGAAAAGTACGCCGCTAGCATCAGGCTTGAGTGTGAAGTGAAGCACAGACCTCTAAAAAATGTTTAGAGGTCTGTGGGAGGTTGCCATTTGCACCAATATTTTTATAAAACATTGGATACGTTTGAAAGTATCCTGAAAAGTCTCCGCAAAAGCGCGAGCCCCTGCCCGCCCGACTCATAAAAGCGTCATCTTAATTTAATTAATATTAATTAATTAATTAATATTAATTAATAGTATTGATTATTAATTAATATTATTAATTATTATTAATTAATTATAAAATAAATAATTAATAAATAACATTTTTAAAAATCCACAACATTCAATTTTATTATAACATCTACAGCGGAGTAGACACGAAATATCGATAAAACGATTTATGCATCCAAAAGACGCCTATAATAAGTATACCTAATTAAAGTGGACACCTAATTTCGTAATAAAATAAAAAGCAAATAAAGCACTTTAAATAATAATGAATCTTTAAGAGAAAAAAAATAATCATAAAGAAAAATGTTAATGCTTCATATTAAAATATTATGATCTGTTCAACACTGAAAGGTAAACAAAGATTCATGAATTTAATTAGTAATTAATCTAATTATTAATCGATGGTCATTTGATCAAAATAATTTTAAAAATACTACGACATTTATATTTATTTTTATTGTGCGATATTATTACTGGGAATCCCCGACTCGCTAAGTATCGTTTTTGGATATTATATACCTATAAAGGTAAATTGGACATCACACATGCATAATAATTTAATATAAAATATATATTATTATTAAATAATAATAGATAAGTGATCAATTGACGGCCAACACGAATTTATACACTAAATGTTTCATTCGTCACTGTTAATAGATGTTTTGTTTCCTAAGACACCACCTAACAACCATCGTAAATTTCATCGCATTTTTACATTTTAAAAAAATATTTGTGCACACTCAATATCCCTGATTCGTCGTTAAATTGCGAAGGGTGCGCTCCGTAATTCCTTTTATACACGCAAATCTTTGGAATTATTCGCCGAATTCCTACGTACTTATTTACAATGGACGCACCGTACACCATAATTGCGTCAGACTTTTATACCTTTCTAGAAGAGGAAATCGCTCACGAGAGTTAAATATATCACACGATAACTTCAACCGCGCGTCTCGACGGGGAGATCCTCCTCGTTGCCCCTGCTGCCTTTCCTGGACCTGGGGGGAACGGCGGGAGGGAAGTTTTTGCCCGACTTTTCGGTGCGCTTCTTCAAAAAGTCGCGCACGGCACTACCAACCCGGTAGAAATGAAAATAGAGCAGGAACAACGCTAAAAATGCTACTAAAAAAGACACGACGGCGACGACGATGGCGGAAATCGGATTGTAGTGCGACGGTTTCGGCGGCACCGTCGGCGTGTCTATCAGGGGCACCAACTCGTTGTAATCCTCGCCGTCTTCGACGACCTCCACGTCCGGTGGTACCATCGCCTCGTCGGTCGGCTTGCCCGAAATCGTAATGTCCGCGCAGGCCCGGAATTCTTCTTGGGGTCCGCAGCCTACGGCGCCGGTGCCGTTCGGACAGTTGCCCCAGTTGTTGCCTGCCGCGGAAAGTTAACGAAATTACTCGAACCGCACCATTACGATCGCCACGATGCGCGCCTCACCGGCTATATATCGCCATTGCAATATGCAATGCTTGCACGTTCTCTTTGGTAGCCTGTACTTCATTTCGTAAACCTTGTTGCCTTCTTTGGGAAAATATCTGGATCCCTGGTGGTCGACCCCTTCCTGCGGCCTCACCAGCTTGAGTTTGTTTTCGTCCAAGCACGCCTGAGTCGTATATTTGAAATCTACACGCAAAAGAGTCCGTAAAATAAATGATAAAAGAAAATAGGAGGAGTGGCGCTCAAACAATGACACCCTGTTAAAGAAAATAACAATAATTCGTCCTTAATTGCTCTTTGAGAGAGTTTTTTTTTTCTCAGGGTCAGTAATAGAACCAAATATGTAATTAACAGTTTAAAAAAAGGGTGGGGAGGGCTACTTTATAGTTTTATAGACTAATGATTAAAAAATTACCAGAAGTAAAGTAATAAATATTTTTTAAAAAACGACTTTTTAAATTTTAGTGTTTCCTTCCAAAATCAAGGAATTTGTTTCTTCTAAAACGTTTTTTAGCTAACCTTTGACAATTTAATTTTGATAGCTTCTGAACATTTATCCCATTCTGCATATTTAGGGACTTAAAAGTTACCCATATTTGTGTCTTGTATACCTTTCCAGAGGAGAAAGTGGACACATTTCAGCTGGAGCGGTCCTTGGGGAGGAAAGGCAACAGCAAAAAATCGCCAGTGGCATAAATACGATTCAATCACACAGTAGGTGTGGCTTCTCTATGAACACTGAAGCACACTATACAACACAATTCAATATTTGTTTAATTAATATTTAGAAAAATAATATTTCTCAAAACGTAAAAATCGCAAAATTATCAACAGTAAAGAAGCAAATGGGTTGGATACAATATCTTTGGCAAAAGGACACAAGTTTTTCGGATACCCGATAATCTATGGTTAAAACTATATGTCAGCTGTCCTACACAGGGTGTTTAAATTTCTAATTTCTAATTACTCTTGAATAATGAAATTTCCGAAAATGTCAGAAATTTCACAATTTCACAAAAATGTTTGTCGTTTGTCCCAAAAAAGGTATTCTTGTACAAAACCAAAAAAACTACTTGTTTTTTTAGGTTTTAGCAATGAATGCTGGCCGAATTAATAACGTTATTACTTAATATTCTACTTACTCTTGAAAATATCGGGACCTTTTTTAATACCCCCTGTATATTACGTAAATAATAAATTGTGTGTATTAAAAAACTGATCAGGTCCATAGATTCCAAGTATACGGAAGTACGATTTGTCACAGTTCGTTTAGAAATAAAGGATTTACAGCCCGAGTAGCACAAACGCGCTCAAAATTGTCATATACCTTACCACATAACAAAGTTTAATATAACTCATTTATTCTAAAAATACCTGGTAAACGTTAATATGGCGCTTAAAAACAAAGAAAAGATGCGAGTTTATAAAACAATTGTATCCAATAGATGTTATATAATGATCGCCCATGATAATTATATAACAATTATATAAAAATATTAAGTAACAGTTTTTTAATAGAGCAGTATTGGGGTCCCGCATGATCCTAAGTTACATTTCTGTGTTTAAAAAAGATTATTAGCAATAAACAGAATACTTATAAAATAAATTTATAGCAGCATTGAAAACGTTTCGTTCAAAACCAATCTTTGCTGTATGGTACTGTAAGAACTTAGCAATGACATTTTCATTTTGTAAGAGCGTCGAAAAATATTATTTTTATTTTTATGTGGTGATAATGCCGACAAAAATAATTTGTTTAATGCTCCCATGACGCTCTCCTAAATTATTTGGTTGATGGCGGCTTGAAGTTCACGCTTAAATTGGATGGGTATTTAATAATTTTATGTACAATAGTTACGGCTCTGAATATGAAATGCCACTATAAGGTCCACTTTACTGACACTATACGTATATATTTGCATTTTAAAGCACTTCAAATTTTGCCCATACTTAGAAAATTTGAAAAAACGATGTTTATTACTTTTGAAAAAATTTTGTTTCTTATAAATTAAAACCTTTTAATAGACTTTATTGACATTAATGTGATTTTTCGTATCCATGACAAGACGTTTCTTTTTAAGCTTTGAATTAAACCATTTTTATCCCGTGCGATATACCTATAAAATTAAAGTGTGTTTGAAATCAATTTTATTATTTACCTATATAAAAGTCGTCGCAAAAACAAAGTTGTTGAAGATTATTAATTCTGTAATTCTGTTGACTTTCGGAAGACCTAGAATTTACATTTCAATGTTCTAAATCTGTGATGATAGATTCCAACTTAGCAGTGGGTGACGATGTCGCAGCTATTTGATTTACAGTGTGAATTTAAAAATCGTTGATACCTATTTCTCACTCATTTTGTGAAATCACCACTACGTTTGACATTTGCCAATTACAAGCTTGACCACGCGATATTTTACCGCTTTGCAGTAGACTGGATTCTGAATTAGCATAAAAAGATAGGTTAGTCTTAATGAATCTATATGAGAGAAATGAGAAATTGTTTTAAAGGGAACAACTATCAACTTTTAAAGCTGTTATAAAATTTTATTTTTATTATGGTATCCTGCGCTCCCAATAAAATCATCTTAAAACAATTACAAAATAAATTTATCAACTATAAGGCACTTAATAAAACATATCAGTTTCGAAAGCATTTCGATGACCTTGGCGAGCTATATTCGACTATTCGCTTTTAAAGGAAGTAGCAATAAAGTAAATATGTAACTATTTGAATTTATACATACATGACCATGGTGATTACGCAGACGATATTGGAAGTCGTAAGGTTAATCTGGATAATTTTCATGACGATTTACAGTATAAATAGAATAATTATGACTATCGATAACTTAACTGCATTAATTGTGATCAAAATAGAAAAATTATGGGTAATATTTCTTTAAGCTTGCTCTCTGGTATCTTTTACAAAACTTCTGGATTCCTCCTGCGTCGGTTTTTGCTTAGTCGAAATTGCTGACGTTTCGCCAATCATCCTGATGGCTTCTTCAGAGCTTGTCGTCTGAAACGCTAATGATATTTCTATAGACGTTCTTTGAGCCTAGGTTGAGCCAACGTATTCTTTGCCGCATATGCATGGAATGCTGTAAACTCCTGGCATCTCAAATGGAATTTTGTCTTTGACGGACCGCAGATGTTGAGAGATTTTTGGACAAGTGCTGAATCTGGTTTTGACGTTATCCTTCTTTAGAACTTTTATGTGGTCAGTGATGTTTTGAATGTAAGTAAGGACCACAGTGGCAAGTGTAGCATTTGCTTTCGGCCTCATCGTTATTCCAAGGTTGTGGTGAAGTGTATTTTTTGATGGAACGCTTAATATCTTTAATGTGGAAATTATTAGAGAGAAGAGCAGAGGAAAGGTGTTTTAATTCTGTGAGGCCAAATAACAAAAGTATCATCGACGTCGCGTTTCCATAATTTTGGTTTTAAATGAAAACTTTCGAGACGGTGTTTATAACCCCTCATTAGCGGCCCCCTCAAACAATATATAAGCAGGTACGGAGAAAATATGATGATCGGCGAAACGTCAGCAATTTCGACTAAGCAAAAACCGACGCAGGAGGAATGCAGAAGTTTTGTAAAAAGTATTACATTAGCCTGTGGAAGTTTCTTTGAAAAATTACTTGCTTTCTGGTTTCAAAAAACCGTCACTAATCGAGTTTCATCCAGTAGCGCGGCATACTGTACCTGGACAAATGGAGAACTCGAAGTAACCGTGATGGTTGGCCGTTAATTCCACCCTGACGTTCATCAAGCCCCCCACCCCGTACTTTCTGACGATAACGCCCTGTCCGTAAGTGCCCCCGTACTCGTGAGCCCTCGGTTTTCTAAAACAAACTTAAGGAGTACAGAAAATACGTGACCATAACGCGTCTGACTCACTTGGAATCCCAGGCGTCTCCGCAGACCCCACACTTGCCACCATTTTTGATCCATTGCCGCGTAAATCCGCCGCAATAAGATTCGTGGTCATTGTAATCGTGAGGAGTGTCAAATCCGTATCGCCACGCGGACGCTCTGGACGGCGGTTCTATGAGACGTCCGTGACCACGTGTCGGCTCCAGGACGGCGAAAATCAGCGAGGAAAAGAACAACAGTCTCGTCTCCATTTTTCTCTACAAGTAAAATAAATTGTATTGAGGTGCGCAGGCAGCTATTAGGATCAAGGATCAAATTCTTGCGTTTTTTTGTCGATTTTACGATTCAATGTGACCTCAGCCGGAAAAAATATTACTATAGATTGCAAATAAAATTGGGAATGGTTGCATTGGGATAATAATGCTTTATTATCGCTTATGCAGATAACATAGGCAGGTCAAAGGTTCATGGAAACATTGAGATTGCAAGTAAAACGAATAATTTACGTTTACGCTTAGCAACGCCACCATCTGCTTAACTCGTTTTTTGCAAGGTCTATTTGATTGATAGCGAGATATTGCAGGATTATGATATCCAGAACTGCCTGTATTATCAGCATAGACAAGGGTTCATTACATCTATTAAGTATATGGGCTCTGATAGAAAAGTTCCAGGCTCTAAACAGCATCCTAAACTAAACTAAACTAACGACACCAAGCAATAGTAATTTTTTATGTGACTAGTAAATTGGCTATAACTATGGTTACAATTAATTTAAAGTAAGGATAAAGATAAATTAAAAATAAATAGAGAGAATGCTTGAAATGATCCAACGGGTGATTTCTTGATGTATACGCAGGTTGGAAAAATGATGTCTGTAAGTTAGAACAAGATCAAACCTTATGACCTTTCGCTGTCCCGTCGATTTTTTTGTCTTTTTTTTTATTGGTTTAATATCATCAAGGTTACAAGAAAAGAAAATAAGTTTGCAAAATGTTTGAACTATTATTTGTTTTACGACACAAAAGCATAGCAACTCGTGAGCGCTCGAAAAGAACGTAGTAGTACCATTTATTTTTGTGTTGCATTAGATGCGTGCTCAGGATACCGATTTGTCAAAACGGACGCCACTACTTTGATGCTGAATGCGAAAAAAATGATATCGATGTCAAAAGAGAAGAAGAGGTAAGAGGCTGAAAATTTTTATAAAATATTTTCAAATATGTCTATAAACTGAGGGCAAAAGTTTCCGGGCAAAACATAAACGACCAATTATTTAATTTATAATTTGTTCTTGTCTGAAATATTTCCAAAATTGTTGCTTTCTTGGTTGTAAAATTTCTGTCATGGGGTCTTTTCCCATCAGTGTAGTAGTAGTAGCAGAGATTGAATTAGTTACTAAGTGAGTGTCTGCCTATTATACTCATGTGTGTCCCTACCATTCAGTTTTCTTGTGGTTACCTGTCAAAGGATGCTTCTCCTGTTTTTGACCTTGGCATGTCTGGCTAGTGATGCTAGTTGGCATTTAGCGTGTATCTGCCCCTAATGCCAACCTACAGTCTGTCCAATAAACTTTTGCGATAAAATATCTGTTCTGTGTTTCCAGTTAGATTACGTGCCTCCTGTATTACCCACAGCCTGTATTATCTTCAGCCAAACTGTTAAGCAATTTTTTGAAAATTTCTATTTAGAAAATTAAGAACCTTTGTATAAGGTTGTTCGGAAAGTCATTTCGTTTTTTCCCGTCAGAGGACTTAATTACGTTTTTTCGAAAAAAACTTCACACTTAAGCCGCATAACCATTATATGTCTTGAGAGCTGATATTGCAAGGCTTGTGTGAAAAAGTTCTATTAATTCTACGCAGTAGTTTTTGGTTGGCGCCCTTTTAAATATGGAGAGCAATAAGCAGCATTTTCGTCATATTTTACTTTTTTACTTCAGAAAAGGTAAAAATGTTGTCCAAGCGATAAAAAAATTGACGGATGTGTATGGAGAAGGCGTGTTAACAGTACGCCAGTGCCAGAACTGGTTTGCAAAATTTCGATCCGGCAATTTTGATGTCGAAGATGCACCACGGTCTGGAAGGCCGGTCGAAGCTGACAAAGATGCGATAAAGGCATTACTTGATGCAAATCGGCGAATAACCACACGAGTGATCGGTGATTGATTGATTTGAAAGGCATGGGCTTAACCTCGAAGCTCGATGTGTGGGTGCCCCATGTCCTTACGGAGCGAAATTTGTGTCGTCGCGTTGACGTGTGCGATTCGCTCCTCAAACGTCAAGAAAATGATCCATTTTTGAAGCGGATTATTACTGAGGACGAAAAATGTGTTGTATACAACAATGTTAAACGCAAGAGGTCATGGAGCAGAAAAGTGAACCGGCTCAAAGCGTGTCAAAAGCCAACATTCACCAAAAAAAGGTGATGCTCTCCGTTTGGTGGGATGTCAAAGGAATCGTTTTTTTTGAGCTTTTGCCGGACAATACAACGATTAATTCAGAAGTCTATTGTCATCAACTGGACAAATTGCATGATTCATTTAAAGAGAAGAGGCCCGAATTAATCAACAGGAAGGGTGTAGTGTTCCACCAGGATAATGCGAGACCTCACACAAGTTTGGTCACTCGCCAAAAACTTTTACAGCTTGAATGGGACGTACTGCAACATCCACCATATTCTCCAGATCTGGCGCCTTCCGACTACTATTTGTTCCGGTCCCTGCAAAATTTTTTGGATGGCAAAACCTTTACCTCAAATGAAGATGTCAAAAAACACCTGAACCAGTTTTTTGCCAGCAAGGACCAAAACTTTTATGAGAGGGGAATTATGTTACTGCTAGAAAGATAGCAAAAGGTGTTGGACGAGAATGGCCAATATGTAATTTAATAAAATATTTATTCATTATACGAAAACTGTCTTTCATGTTCCTCAAAAAAAACGAAATGACTTTCCGAACAACCCAATATTTCCCGATTCATGTTTATTTAAAAAAAAGAACCAAAAGTTCAGATTTTCACGAAATTTTATATTTTGATATGGCAATTGTTTCGACAACACCATGTCTTTATCAAATTTCAATATCAAAACATTTAGTTAGTTCTTATTTATTTGGATAAATGGATTTTCATCAAGTAAAAGCCACCTCAGTTCAATTCATGTTTATGTTGTTTTACTTTCAGGCACTTGATAAATGGCGAATTCTTTTTCAGTAAAAAAAAGCACACAACATTCCTTTTCCTCAAAACTTGATTCCGACGTTTTAAGAGCAAAATACGATATTCTGCGTGAATGTAAAGGCCGTTCAGTTACTTTTCCATGCAGTTACTTTACCAGACTCTTAATTTTTACACCTTATATGTCTTTTGATACGGATATATAATTACCGTTAGCCTAACACCATACCGGTTTCACTCGAATCTAATCCGACGTAATTGTTACATATTATATTATAGCTTCCATAATTGTTACATGTTATACCGTCTGTCCCGAAATTAGAAATTAGTGATATTCCTCGACCAAAAAAAGCTCAAGTCTTATTTTTCTATATTTTTTTATTAATATATGCGAAACTGGTTGGGGAAAATTCTGAAATCTGTACTTTAGTAATTTCGGAATGCCGAATCTTGAAATTAGGGACTATTTTCTGTCTGACTGTAACTCACCCTTAAAATTTTTTGGACATCCATTTCTGCCTTAGTAAAATCATTGTTTTCTCTTCTAACCTTTGCGCCTTTTGGATGTTAACCTCTTGTTTTAGATACTGCTTCAGAAAGTTTCCCACAGCTTGTTTAAGCAAATCTGGATCTCTGGCATCAATTGGTAACGCATTCACAACAATGTCAATCTCTCTTTTCGCCTTTCCTTCTCTTTGCTTCATTATTTATTTTGAATTGTTATTTGTTCCAGTTTTAAGCTATTGTTCTCTTCTCTCAGTTTTTTCACTCCCTGCCTGTATTCTTGTTGGTCTCTTCTTATCTGCTTTACGTCCTTTTTTGTGTCTCTAATCTGCTGCATTTCTTTTCCCCTCATCAATTATTATCTTTAAAAATATAAGTATATACAGTATAATACAGATATCAACTGCAATAACTCTTTTGTATGTTGACTTTTAGGGTTTCTTTTTATAAAATGGGAAAAGTTGTCTACACTGTTTGGCATCCTCATCTTATTTATTATTTATTATTACTTATTTGAGTTTAATTGTGAACAAGAAAGAAAAAAAACACCAGAAAGAAAGAAAACAAAGTTATCAATTCTGCTTGTCATTTTCTAGCGATTTACTTTTTGAAAAGTTGGGCTTGTCAAGGTACGGACAAGAATTTGATAATCATCTAAACATTCATTAAACGGGAAATAATTCAAAAAATCCTGAGGTCGGTGCTCGCCGCTCGATAAGAGAATAGGGCAGAATACGGATCTGTTTAAATAAAGACGAAGGAGAAGGAAGAAAATATTCAGAAGGTTTAGCAGCTTGGTTTGCATCAAAATTTTAGTTGGCCCAACCGATAGCTACAACTGATTGTTAATTATTTAGATTTTAATGCGTCACTACTGATTAATCTGACAAAAATTAATATCGTCACCGCAGCGGAGCCGATTGAATCGCCCGCGTACAGCACAATGGCCGCCAGGGCTTCGAGTCCGCCCGCGCTTCGCTGATTGTGATTTACATGTCGACCTTGCCTTCGGATTTGGTATCCAAAACCACATCGCGATTCATATCAAAGGTTTTTTTTTTAATTCTTCTATGTGCGAGATTCTTAGTAGCAAAAGGCGGCTCGGAAATTAACGAGAATCGTTAACCGAAACATTTTTGCTCAGTGTCAACGAATTTTCGAAAATGTAGAGTGTCTCAAAGTTCACTAATTTCAGTTCAACATTTTTTAAAAAAATCCCTAGACAGTTTAGTTGAAACTTAAAGCCGTTTTTAGATTTTTCTGGACAAACGAGATATTGTAATCGTCCAGAAGATTTATTGGTTCGTGTTCCTCTAGAACATCTACTACATTCATATAAAACATACAGAGAGAAGTTCGCTAACCATAAAAAGTATTAAAATAAAATGCCATATCCCATAACAAAAATATCAAGTTTTTGGTATCTCTCAAAAGTTTATGAATTTTTAGAAATAAAACCTTTCAAAATGCATAGTGTATGGCGGCGTTTATATTATCTAATTATCACGTTGTCTTCTAAATCGACTACAATGCTATTGGAAATTATTAGTAATCAGTGCCGCATATAGCCTCTGAAGCAATCCGTGCGAAAGTAATAACACAAAAACCAGTGTATTTAATCAAAATGAGTATCTTTAAGAACTTTGAAATCCTCTGGCTATTCTAAAAAACACAACACAAAACAGCAAACTTTTTAATTAATTTTAATTTTTCCTAGTCTGGAGTAGCGGTAATGCTTCAACTGAACTGAACTGAATGGTGGTAAATATTTTTGCGATAGGGGACACACTTTATATAACCGATTTTATGACCCAATTTTATGGCATTAATCCCGTCTGTAAAATACCTAATTACACACCGATCTAGCGGGCGGGAAGCGTCACTTTACCACGTCAGTTTCGTTTCCGAAGAATCCGAGCCACTTCGGACATTTCCGGGATTTCACCGCACTGAATTTTGACGTTTGTCAATTCTGACGGCCATGTCAGTGAATGTATTCGTGTTGTTTTGCGAAAATGTACCGAAAAACTAATGGTAGTAGAAAAAGTATAGTTTGCAACACGCTCGTGTCAAATAAACTTGTGAGTCAAATGCCGTTTACCGCACTTGTCGCATAATATACTATTTTGATGTCTGAGCTTTGATGTTCTATAGGAAATGTTGCCCTCTTGATTTTTTCATTCCTCCAGTTGTGATTTGTAGTTTAGCACTTGATTTCGCGAATACTTGTTAGTGTCGTTAAGAAGTGAGCAATTATCGATAACCTTGTTTCTGTTGGTTGTAAAGGGCGTTAAATTTTAATTATTATTATAATTGGTATGCGACTCAACAATTATATATTGCCACATACAACAAGTCGTTTACCGCATCCTAGTTTCAAACGGTCTCTGTATCGGTCAGTCTTTAACCTACAGATATCTGCTCATCGTGGCAGTCCCAGTATGCTGTTATCTGTTATCTGAAGCTGTTTGATTGAATGGTGTCAATTATGGTTGTCCGTATGTTAATTCTCTCGCGGATTTCCTCACTTGCCAATTAATATAAGTTTGCAACAATGCCTCCAAAAACCTATTTCTGCAGCTGACATTTCTGGTCTAATTTGATTACTCTATAGAACTCGATAGAAGTTTTTTGATATATTTTTAACACACTTGATTCATTTTCACTAGATTCATATTTGCTTACAATTACCTCAAAATATATCTATGAATTAGTCGATCTAATAGTACTAGTTGAACGCATTTAAAAATAGGTGTACCGCAAGGTTCGAATATTTATTATTCCTCCCAATGAATATTTCGCTTCTAGGTCGCGGGATCGAATTTTTCAAATACAATTTTCCCATAATTCCCATTACTAACTTTCGTAGGTGATCATGATTTAGAAAAATTATTCGCCTATGCAGAGAAATATAATCTAAAACTAAATGTAACTAAATCGTAAAATCTCACAATTAACACTGTTGAGAAAATGAAAACGGATAGGGAACAAAGTCAACAAAAAATAAATATAAATACTAAAAAACGCAAAACAGCTAGGCGTTATTTTTGACTCAAATTTAACTATTCATTTTCATTTAATTATCAATTCAAGATTTTCCTACAATGTTCCTCATTGATATCGTGTAACACCAGTTATCAATAGGCTAAAGCACGTATATATACATATGTGCATACTAATTAGTAATATTTTAATTGTTAGAGCTCCTAAACTCAAAATATCAAAAAATGAACCGCTTACTTACTTTCGTGGTATTAAAATTTCTTTTTAATGTAGATTATAGCAAAAGTGTCATTTTGCTTTTTTGTTAAAAAGATACCTTCATACAAATAATTCAGCAGCTTTATGTTTAATCCTAACCTCAAAAAATAACAATTTTATCCTTACGCCTCAGGAATACACGCACAATATTTCCACAGTTTGCAAAGTTCCATTTATTAATCACACTGTATATGTATATTGTATTTATCACTTACCTATGGTTCTTTTTACACCACCGCACATTAAAAAATGAAAAAAACGTTAGAACCATCAATTCCTTTTATGACCGCTCGTTCGAATGCTTAACCGATTTTTATCAGTTCGCGGTTTCAGACAAACAATACCCATGTTATTAGTAATTGTCCCACCCCCAAGTACGTGCGGAAATTCTAAATGTTGTCGGTGCGAAATTTTGTTAAATCAACTGCCACACCTCTATAAACTTCCGCACGGTCCAAAAGTATACATAAATTTGTATCCATTTCAAGGTGGTGTTAGCAGTATTAACGACAATTTTACTGGAAAAAGCATTACACTTTTTGTTGGAACAAAATTACATCTCGAAATTATAAGCAATTTCATATTTCAGATATGCTGAAAAAGGAGCATAAACCTCCAAGTACGAAAAAGGCCCTCCGCCATATCACTGTAAATTAAAGCCCGTAGAATTAACCGGTTTGTGGCAAGGCATGAAACCACTTTTAAAATGAAATACGTTGAAACCCTCGTTCAAGATGGAATAAAGGCCTTTTTACGAGACCAAAAAAATTGTTGAACCGGAAGAAGTATAAACTATAAACTATTTTTCTTGACAATTTTTCAAAAATATACAGGGTGCGCCGAAAATTCAAAAAAACTGAAACATGGATCCCCTATTATTAAAAATTGGTTATAAACTGAAAGACTATACAGGGAGTTCCCGATATTCCGTGCTAAATGAGAAATATGTTAAGTGTCCTAAATTTGCAGATATCAACTTCAAATTTAGCAGAGAATCAGTCAAATGTTACCAAGTGTTTGTTAAAAAATTTTGTATTTTTTTTAGTTTCCAGAAAAATACGTTTTCCTCCATAATCGTTCATGCGATTAGCAAAATTCTTTAACTGGCAGACGCAGAAGATCCAGTACAATAACATGTATTTCTGGCATTTTTTTAATTATATACAGGGTTTTCAAATTTTTAGGCAATAATATAAAAGACATAGAAAATTGTTTGGTATGGCCAAGTTCTTGTCTCAAGTCTCTATATGAGGGGCCAGGTCATTCCTGTCCTTGCTTGAATCCAGTATATTTCGTCTTCCGGAGTACTCTGTAACTGTATTAGCAAGTTTTTAATATATATTTGTATGAGTTAAATTAGTGACCTATCTGAAGTAAGTAAAGTGATTCAGGCTTTTCAAGCCTAGGTCTTATAATTATTACAAAATATTATATTATTAATGTTTGGTATTATTGTATGCTAATGAAATTTGTATGGCAATTTATGAAAAATTATTCTTTTTATGAATCGTTGCAACACTGAAAATGAAAGGATATTCGTGTTCAAGCATCCTCTAGTTAGCACCGATCTCGTATTCTTGAACTAAAAAAAAAGTTGCCTAGTTGCCTAGTTATATATAAGATAATATAAGATTTTTTTATATCTTTTGTTTCAGAAGCTCTCAAAAATAGGAGAAGACAATTGCAGATCTGAATATATGCAAAACACCTGGAGACCAGAATATCTTATCTTCTTTTCTTATCTTGTTTTAATTTGCTCGTCTTGGTTTAGAACATTTTCCCTTTTTGTGCTGGAATTAGATCAATTTTGCTGAATAAAATGTGTTTCCATTTTCCATACCATTCATTAGGGTATTAGCAAAAATACAAGACAATATCGTACTTGAGTTATATATGTTAAAAATTGTTTTTGAAAATTAATCAACAAAAAAAATTACAATAATTAAAAAAAAATTATTGATATTTTTTGAGATTTATAAAAAGAATAAATAGAAAAAATGGTAAGTATATAATCTATTATACATTGTAGAGTACCTATATTTAATTTACATTCAAGTGAATTTTTAACTGTTTTACAAATTTAATATGTTTATTTATATTTCTTAAATTTTCTGGAAGCTTATACTGGATTGGAAAGTCCTTTATTAGTTCGGATGTTATAATTGTAAATATCGTTATGAGTTTTGGAGTCATAGGGTGAACTTGCCCAAATCGTACCAGCTTTGAACAACTTGTTGTAGATTTCTCAAAAATGCATCAAACACTATGAAATTTTGGTTGTTAAAACTTTATTAAGAATTAAGAAACATTAGACACGTGTTAATACTTAAAGAAACCCTGTTTTACTACTCAAAATAAAATATTTAAAAAATAATGACAAAAATACGATTTAAGACCATATGTCTTAACTCGTATCGCACTATTCCTAAATCGTACTTCTGGTGCAATGTTGGCAAGTGTAAAAATATGTGGCTTTTCCTACACCTGCACAGTTGTCGTGCACCCATATATTGCATTTGATACATTGAATCATTGATTTTTCTTCATCTTTGCGGCATAAAATGCAATACCAAGTATTAGAAGTCTTTTCTATTAAAGAGCGTTTCTTTGGTTTTGTTGGTCCATCTAATTTATTTTCCAACATATTTTTTTTTAGATGGACTCGCAGTAAGGACTACGGCCTTGCTTGTTTTCTTAGATGTTTGCGGTGGAAGTCGATATATCGGTGACAAATTCTCAATAACCGTGCGGATGGATGCGTCAGTTTGATCGTGTGCATTTGTAGAAACATCCGCTGTGGAAGGACCAGGATCCGAAAGTTGCATATCAGTTTGGGTCATTTCATTTTCATCGAGCACGACATATTCTTCATCTGGTATTCGATGCCTGTTGCAAGGCCACGATCCACAAGTTTCAAAACCTTTCTTAGCGATGTCCATACAAACCGATCTAGGATATGCCACTCCCAAAATTTCAGATATGTTTGATTGTTTGATTGTTTCACCAGGGTGATTTCGCATCCAAACTGCACATTCTTTGTTAAAATTAGTTTTTAATGACTTGAATGATCCATCCAAAGGCTGTAGTTTGTGTGTTGTGTGCGCCGGCAAAGAAAACATTACGATACCGTATTCTCTAGCAAGGTTTATGGCTTCTAGATTCTTAGTATGTGTGGTATGTCCATCCCATATTAATAGAATTTTATGATTCAATTGTTTTTCCAATTTTAAATGATCCACCCACTCTCAGAACAAGTGTACGGCGTTTTAGGCGGGCCACCACGTTTAAGGATGTCCGTCATTCTTTTGAGTTGAAGATCAAACGCGTGTAGTGTTAATTCCACTTTCTCCGCTAGTGACTGCTCCGACTTGATGTTTTCCTTTGAACGCTGATATTTTAGCAGGCTTATGAACGGTATTAAGATCTGTCTCATCCATGTTAAAAATTTCGTTAGGTCCAAATTGGAAATCATCTAGAATCTTTTCGTATTTGTTTCGATCCCCATTTGCTCCGTCAAATCGCTTGGTCTTCCTATTTTTTTCTGAGAATTTAGACCTTTTAAATGACGTCGAAAGGTCGGTTTTGGAATACCATATGTCCTGCATACTTCATTGAATCGTAATTTCCCATTATTAAAATCTTGTATTGCTGCATTCATATTTTGCATAGACCATTTATTATATAGTCGTTTTGCCATTGTGTGCTAAAAAAAATTATTTTTATTTTTTCCTCTCATAAAATGGTAAAATTAAAAACTTAACAAATATGTATAAACAGAAATTGATTGGCTAAAACCAAAATGAAAACAATTTTATTTCGTATTCCTAATTTGTAAAGGTACGAATTAGGATGTATCATAAAGTACGATTTACGCTCAAAGTCCTCTTCAAAATACTCAAAGTCCTCTTCAAATACACTTACACTAACGCTAACCAAATGAATTGTAAAGAAATGCAATTTTTGAAAACCGTATGATTCACAATTTTATGTTTATAGAATTCTTAAAAAAACGCTTACAAAAAAAGCTAAAATTTTACAAGAAAACTGAAAAAAACTTACTTTTATCAGTAAAATTACATCTCGCACAGGAATCACTGCTTCGGAGCATCACAGCTGGTTAGCTTAGCACTAACTCAAGTAATCGCCGACAGATGCCGCTGTATGTTTTATAAATTCTGAGTAATTTAGGTGGTACGATTTACGCGCAAGTACGATTTAGGCAAGTTTACCCTACATGTGAACGTCTTTATTAAATATACTCTTCATGTTAGATTTTTGTATTTTAATTATCACCTTATACATCAACTTAGATTGTTCTAGCCTAAGCAATTTGTCTATTTTACAAATGTCCAATCCTCTATATTTTTATTTTTAATATTTAATCTTAGCATCTGTATTACTTTGTTTTTTTGCTTGAACAACATATTATATTTAGTTTTATCAATATTGACTTTTAATTTATTACCCAAAAGCCATTTTTTTTTTAAATCAGAACGTATTATTTCTTGTAAATCATTCTCCGGTGCTGTAAGCCCTGCACACTGCAAATTTAAGACATTTAACGAATACAACAATGGTCCCATGATTGAACCCTGAGGTACACTTGTTGCATTTTACTTTTAACATTGTTTATTTGAACACATTGTTCTAACAAACATTTCGCTAACAAACGATGTACATTAATCGATTTACAAGATCCATCGTAGCGCTCAGAGTATTACTATTTTTTATGAATCCGTACTGATACTCATCAAGGCAGACATATTTGAAAAATCGGTGTGATTTAAATTCCAGCCAGCTGTAGAAGCATCGATTTCTTGAGAGGAGATCTTAAATCTTAATAGCAATCACCTTTTTGTTCACAAGTTTAATTTATCTCAAGTAGTGGAGGATGGAAAAATATATTTGTAGCATGCGATGACCATAAGATTGTCATTAAAAGAATACGCTTTGAGTGAAGAGGAGTGAACCAACGAAATTACGGATTAATTTCAGTTCAACTAATAAATATCTCTAAGAGCGTTTGCGTTGCGACTATAATTAGGACTGAAACATTAATATACTAAAACCAAAGATTTGGTCGACATGACGACCTTGGTTTAAAGGCTTTACGTCAAAATGTCCTTTTTATCTGGTGCATTGGGGATACCGCGCTTGAACCTCCGTTAGATTATCGCTTTACATAATCGCGACAATATATTACGGTTCCGTTTTTAAAATAACAGGAAATTCTCCGTGCAAGGCGTAAAAGTCTTGTATATTAACATAACTCGTTAATTTCTTTTGGACGCGATACATTCCCGTTCTGGGTGAGGAAATATTTAAATTAGTGTGCAAATCTGATTTATTGACGTCCGAAACGCGTATATAGTTACATCTTTTTACAATAAAATTTGCATCCGTAGTACACAGCGGCCATCACCACGCCGATTTTCACCAGAGTCACGAATTTGCTCTTTTTCTTTTCCTCCTTCATTTCCGGAAATTTCAACCTCTTATGAACCTGAGCCCCGCGACTACGATCACCACAACGGCGGCGTACTTGGCTACTACAACCCCGTAGAATTTAGACAGGGGAATAGGTCGAACGTCTCGACTTACTGGTCACAACATCTTGCGATTTCATTTCAAACGTTGTTGCTAATTCACTTGACAATTTGGACAATTTTCCCGTTTGACAAATACTGAAAATTTGATGAAGGATAAGCGAATAATTACCGAAACATTACACGCGCGTCATCGAAATTTGTGACATATGAGTCAACTTTACTTTGACTAATGGTTAGTTTTGGTTAGTTGCTGCAAAAAAAAACCACTGAAAAACGTTCTAGTCCATAACCATAACAGAAATTATGGGCTGGTGAGGCACGTTTTCATCCAGTACATATTAACAGACACGTACTGCACACATTTTCTTTTGTTTTATGTGTTTATTTATTTTCATATTCAAGGCACCCGATTAATAAAATAAGCCCTAGGGTATACTCTTTTTAACATAAAGGCTATCTAGAACCGTATAGCTACTATCAAAAAAATAACCAATAACCTTGTTTCGACAACACCGTGTCTTTATCAAATGTAATATTTACAAACTACCTGCTACTATATATACCGAAAAATGTAGCTTTTACTTGATGAAAATCCATTTATCAAAATAAATAAGAACTAAAAGTGAATTCCAAAGAATATTAAACACAGATAGGTAAAAAATTTAAATTCCGAAACTTTTAAATAATAATCTTGTTACATTGTAGGTTAATGACCACCCTTGGATAATCCCATTCAAAAGCCACTTTCTTATATCTATGAACAGACCAATCTCAGAAACTATTGGGGTTAGCTGTTAGGAAATCTATCAATTATCTTTTTCAGAAATCCAAAAATGAAGTAATATACCGGGCGTTTCATTTGTATATCGTCCAATATTTTCTCTATCCTCTAGTATTTATTTCATATTTGTTTTAGGAAATAGCGAATTGAAAAGCAAAATAATTAATTCGATCTTCGGGTGAGATTAATAAGCGACAATTTCAAAGGTAAGTGTGCCGACCGTCGCATACGATGCTCGCGCAGCTTTCGTTAACTGAAAATTTTCCCAAAGCGAAACCGGAGCACAGATAATTGCATATTTTCCTCGCCGCTCTCGTACGTCAGGCGATTTATCATATCTAATCGGCTATAGAAACTATCACTATCGGTTTCGCTGCGAGGGCCATTTATTTATTTTATTCAAACCGAGAAAGTTATGGATTCGCTACCCATTATTCACACCTCGGGAAAGTGTACGCGATATCCTCGAAATTTACGTATTAAAATAGTTGTAGGTCGAATTTCATGCGGAAGATCCTTTGACAACAAAATATCATTGAAGAATTCGTGTCCGAACGTGACGCTTTAAATAGGGTCATCGTGCTAGTGTTCTCGACCAGTTAGCAGAAAGTCCATTCAAACTGCATCAAATTTGCAGATATAAACACAAAATCTCACTTTAGGGTCATACGGTAACTTTCCGCCTTTGTTCTACTTTTCGTAACAAAAACGTCATCAAATTAGCAGGTATCAACTTAAAACACCATTTTCTGGTTAGAACCTTGTAGTCAAATTCAGTCAGATGTGAGTAAAAATTTCCTTTTCCACAACATTTTATATAGAAAAGCTCAGTTTCTGGGTCGAACAGGAAGAACAGTTTTCCAGCTCTTCTTCCCGTTCGGCATTCAATTACAATTAAAATATCTTAATTTAATCTAATAATTTTAATTTTGTTTAATACATGTCTGATATTATTCGACATATTTTTTTACAAATTTGTCTTAGTTTACGAACTTCGATAGTAAATAGTTTTAACCGTGTGTATTTTTCTTCGCACGAACAATCATAAAAAAAATAAACATCAAACTGAACTATGCTCAAAATGTTGCTTTCATTTAAACGAGGTCAAACATAAAAAAGTGGTCGTAAAACTAACCAATTTGTAGGGTAAATACTTCATATTTTTGTGTTTGAAATAATCAATATTCTCTAGTATTTTTTTACTTCAAACTAGAGTTTTTTTTTTAATGGAAAACTTTATATGTCCATAAAAAAGTTTTTGAGAAGATGCTGCCGTAAAAAATGTTCAAAATTTATGAGCAGGAACTTTTAGGACCCAATTAAAGAAAGAAAAGAAATAAAAACAAATTTTGAGCCCCCTTTTCCAGAGTGCATCCTCCAGAAGGAGGCGTTTTCGGACATATTGTTTATTTAGCGTATTAATTTTTTTCTATTCCGCTGACCAATCAAACTGAAAGATCGTTTTTAAAACACCCTCTATATTTCATATTCTATCTTCAATAAAAAAAATTCTATAAAATTAAATATAAAAAATTATTGATATAACAAATTGTTATTACCTCTACCGAGCTACCGAAACTAAAAACGGCAAAAAAATCAATTTTCGGACAACGTAAAATTAAAAAAAAAAAAAGATTTTTACCCATTTATTGACCCAAAATCATAAAATCATTGTTTTGCGTAATATTATAAATGTTTATTATTTTCTTTCATTGTTTTATACTCGGACAGAGCCAACTGTTTATGGTGGGCAAATGTATTTGAATCCTAATTGACCGTATTGTTTGAACGCACTAATTACTTGCAATTAGCCTTCTAAAGTGGTTCAGAATTGATGATTCGTCGCGAAGCTGGCGCATTGACCGTTCCTCGTTTAGCAAAAAGCGCCGAGCGTCTCGCGTATTTAATTTTAAAACCAACTTGACCAACGTCAAAAATTAATTTCGATCGTATTTCCGGTACCGTAATTCGGTTTGTTCTTTAATCTGTTCCGCTACTCTTAAAAGTGAACGGAGCTGAAATTCGCCACAACTTTGAATAATAATTGTAAATCCGACAAATTCCATTAGCGTTCTAAATTACTGCATTGCGCCGTTACAAATTTAGAAAGTTACCTATACGTGCTTAATTGAATTGCAACAGAATTATTCGTATTCTAGAAGGGTATAATTACGATAAAGACACATTCTTTATATGGACCGTGGTTTGACACACTCGTATCCATATTAATTCGATAGTATTATTCAAATGTACGTCAGTCTGAAACCGAAATATATTGAATGTCAACGAATTTATGAAACAACTGCCGAAACTATGGTGATAATAATACTTACCCTAAAGTTGACCCATGAAAAGTCCCGACACTGTAGCGAAACACCAGGCACTAGCGGTCACATCGAGACAGTCGCTCCGGAAACGAATCCAAGAAGTCGAAACAAACGACAATAAACCGCCAACCTCGATTCCAAAGTAGGTGATTACGGCTCGGTGCGGGTTTAAAATCGAGTAGAGTCGGTCGCACGAGAGGCCGTCGGTGAAAATGATACGAGCGGTGCCACCGCCACTTTTCATTCTTTTACCCTCGTTTTTAGGCGACCTCCGATTCAGTCGGTTGTCGATGGCGAAAGTGCCTGCGTACGTATGGAAGGAGTAATTGTTCCGCGCTATGTTGATTTTTAATACTGTCGGAGTGTGGAGTAACAAAATTTATCCCCAAGAAGGGACTAGTTTGTTCAAATGGCTCACGTAATCTTCAAGAGTTGTTTAATATCGGTGGAAAATCGTACATCGCGCCGAAATAGCTCAGTTGGGAGAGCGTTAGACTGAAGATCTAAAGGTCCCTGGTTCGATCCCTGGTTTCGGCAATTTTTTTTATTATTAAATTTACAAAATGCATAATTGTGGAGTATATTTTTAAATGGAGTATTTAAAGAGGGAACTCGGTTGAGTATTTAAAATCAAGTATCGTCCATATGCGTAGATACAAAATTATTATGACAACTTGAAAATTTTAGTGTGTGCTGTTAATCGATAGTGTTAACAGTGAACGAAAAATTCGTATAATTACCTAGGACACAAAACACAGTATAGGTTTGTTTCCCGTTCTGCATATTTGCTTTCGCACCTCCTTTATCTGTTTGCTTTATTGCACGCCGTCAATAAAAAAAAATCGTGCAATTTGGTGATCAGTGCCGGCATTGAACTATAGTCTATTTCCGTTTTTCCTTAGTTTCCTTTTCGGGGATTGCACGATCTGCATGGGCCTTACAAGAACACATAATTTCTAACTGTTTCTATGAATAATTTTTGGATTGCATGGGTAATGTAACAACAAAGGGAAGAATGGTCAATGACCATAAACCGAATTTCATTATATCTCCACATCCTTTAGAATAATAAACGACAGAGGACAAAGAGATATATAACGCTCGGAAGGTACCGAAATTAAATGAGACAAATACTTTTGAAAAATAATTACTTTACAAAAAAGTAAGTAAAAAGTAAGGTTCAAAACGAATTTGGAATTCACTCGTTTTTGTCTACAGGGCGTCCCAATTTTTGTGTGTAATTACAACTTGTATTGAGGTTAGTTTCTCTATATAGCTATTACATAATACGGTAGCGGCCATATTTTCACCCACCAACCTGCACCTTGCTTAATTTTTTTTCGAAACAGCGACCTCCACAAACATCGCTTGTTTTCCCAGAACATTCAACGAAATCTGGGCATATTGTGAGCAACTAATAAGAAGAGTAAAATCTGTCAAATTAACGTACTGTCAGCGGCCATAATTTAAAATCCCTGCATTATCAGCTGTACCGTACGGAGATACGGAGTGTTGGTTTTTAGGTGTAAACGCTAGAATGTACCTGATCCGGAGCGATTCAGAGTTAAATTTTCCCATTTAATTGCCAAGTAAAAAATGTCGAAAGAACCAACGGAATTGGAAGACATATTTCTTCGTCATCGACTTTTTATAACCTATTCGTCGGCCCCACAGATCGCAAACTTCACATCTTTCTTTATTTAAAAAAAATAATTAAGAAGAAAATAAAAAGTTTCTGCAAAAATTCTATTATTCAGGCATCTTGAAATTCTAACCTAACCGACGATACCATTGGATCGTTATTTGACGGCGAATTGTATTGTTATTTATTTATTTATGTAATTATAATTTTTACAATGGCAATTCAATTAATGAGACCACGGGCGCCAAAAACTATTAAGCTAACCCGTGGGCAAAATGAGGAATGTTTGGCAAACAAGTTGCTCTGTTGAATGTTACTCAAGAAACATTTAAAAATAGTCCTAATAAGTTATCCATCTAAAAATTTTATTAAAAAATGTATTTAAGTCAGCTTGACAACCGGAAGCAATGGGACTTATGGAGTGGAATGGAATTCGTCGTAAATCATTTTCCACTAACCGCCACAAAAACGGATAACAGAGCCATTAATTGTCGCTTATGCAGAGAATAAATTCGCGAATACTCAATCTCATCTCAAAAATTTCTACATTCTCGACACTTAGAACGTAGAGGACTGCGGGGGACGCAAATAAAAATGTGGGCCACGGAACTGAAACGCTTTTATTAAATATCTAGCTAGGTATTAAGTATATCTATCTTACAGATTTGCGTTATTAACATTTTACCGAAATAAATACAAATAACGTATCATTATTATTTTTATATCACACGTGACACAAACAATCAAAAGGATAACGCAAAGTGGGGAGGAAATACTTGGAAACGTAATCACGAGTATCGGCCGGCCCGCCGATCGTCAGTCTTTCGGAGCGTCGGGACGCGCGCCCTAACCGTCGCGGCCCTTTTTCTTGACGGGCCGCTTCTGCGGCAAAGGCCGCTCCAACTCGTACAGGTGCTCCCTGTTGCGCATGTCCGACGCGTAAGACTAGAAAAACCGACGCTAACGAAACGTTTGCCGTTAAAGAAGGGTCGTCATTTTGGCGTGCAAAAACAAACAACAATCCTACCAAAAACAACGACACCGAGACGCACTCACCAGTTTGGTCGCGATCCGTTTCGGGATGCTCTCGTCTAACGCGTACACGTTATTCCGGTGCAGCTCGAGCCGGCTCAGGTCCTCGAACGACACCTGGAAACGGGAATCTACTTATGCCATTTAATTTTTTTAACGTAATAATTAAACCTACGTCCAAGTTTGGACTATAGACTATGCATGGATTACAAATAGAGTAATTCCTTCGATAAAAACTACTTACTGGATAGGATATGGTTTGTATAACACATGCTAAAAATTCGTTTCGTATGCTAAAAGTAAATGAAAATTACAAGAATGCAAATATTATAAGCTAATTAATGAAGCCATAAAAAAGCGGATGGTATTTTTGCAAGGGATAATTATTTTCAATTAATATTTTATCGACATTCAAAATGATAAAAATAATAATAAAACAAAAAAGTGAAATAAATACTTTAAAACCCTTTACACTTCAGGAAAGAATAAATTCACATTAAAATTAAAAAATAATATAAAGTTAAACGGAGATTTTAAAAGCATCGAAGTGAGATGCGAATATTTTGCTGTATTGCCAAACGTCTCCTTGGTTCCAATAATATAAGGCTCCTCCTACTGTAGGCAGTTCCGTTTTAGTGAGGGATTAGTTTTTAGTATAACTTCATTCTTACGAAAGGTACAGATTTCTTTCGCACGCGTTGATTTACAGAATATGTTTAATAAAATCATTGCTGCCCACCCGACACGAAAAATAAAAACGAAATTATAAAAATAAAACC
Organism: Cylas formicarius; assembly: GCF_029955315.1. NCBI lineage: Eukaryota > Metazoa > Arthropoda > Insecta > Coleoptera > Brentidae > Cylas > Cylas formicarius. The sequence goes on along the minus strand of NW_026844361.1, from coordinate 22,775,879 downwards.
AAAACAAAAAAATACATATTTTGCAAAAGGTTAACATAATCTACCATTTTTAGCTGCGCAAAATATGAATCTTCCAAATAATTTGCATGACCGTGTGTGTCCTTGTAAATAGTGCTAGTGACCCCAAAGAAAAAAATCATCGCATCATCAACATTTGATTGTTCCCTGTCCACTTTTTATGCGATTAGGAAACGTGGCATTCAGAAAAATTTAAGCTCTCCTAGCGTTATGTGTGAGGCAACCATCTTAACTTTACCAAATTTTATGAACAGGAATATTAAGATCCTGAACAGCTATATTTATTTGTTCCCCATCATGGTTCGGTTTCTTAAAATAGCAGCCCATACGTTGACCTTTTCCAGATACTAATAGCCAAGGGCCACTACGATGTGGGTCGGACGGTAATAATCTATATAAAATATTTGAAATGCGTCTCCATAAGCATGTCTTTCATTTTCTTAGTACTAATTATCATTGCTATTGATGTACCGTCACCAAGTTAGTTTTATTATTATTATTTATAATTTATTTATTTTTATTTATTTTATTTTATTTATTTTTATTTTACCACATCTGGGATGTGGTAAAATAAAAATGATTATTTAAATGGTTATTTCCTAAGCGGGCGATGGAAATGAAACTTTAAAAAGAGCGGAGGTAAATTTTTTTAAAGATGTCAAGTAATACAAAATGCAATTGTTAAAATTAAATTGTTATAAGAGATGGGAATCATATTACGACACTTTCTTTCTAATCAGCTATACCCAAACACATTTAACGAGATTTGCCGATATCTTGAGAAAATATTGCCGTTAAAAAGCAACATCTAAACCGAAACCTGTCAAATTAATTATCTTAATATTCTGGTATACCATTCTACTATCCCTTACCTAAGTAGCGACCTATAATTTAATGTAATAATTTTTTCCTGCAACGTAGAATACCCGAGCTGTCCATTTTAGGTTCTGATTGATTACGATGCCCCAATATTTGACTCGATACCTAACACGTCTCGTTCGACGCACGACCGACCAACCCTCTCACCGTATACAGAAAATCCTCCGTCTGACCCATACACTCCGCGTCGTATGTCTGTCCGTCGCTCCACCGGATGCGCACCTTGCGCCCCGTGGTCACCTTCTCGCGCGGGTCCCAACCCACCAGGTGATCCAGGCTGATGTCCTTCGAGAAGCTACGGTCCGCGTAAAAGTACACGGCGTACTTGTAGTTCTCCTTGACGCGGCTAACCGTCGCCTGGTAGTAGCGGCCGTTGCGGTGCCGCGCCCACACCACGTCGCCCGTCGCGATCGGCACCCGGGGCCCTTTGGACGTGCGCCCCCCGCCGTTCTTGTCGCTTTTGCGTTTCCGGCTCCGAGCCCAAGGCAACGACGCCACGTCGGCCAGGGTGCCGCCCGCTCGGAGACGCTCGCGCGTATCTTTGCTGAAGCGCTGCATCACGTCGTCCATTTCCACTCTATGACGAAGTCGGGAAAACGTTGACGCCGCTTTTTTTTTTTTTCAAATTTGGTGTTTGGTCATAGTGGAATATTTACGCGCCCGCAGCGTTGCCGATCGTACTCGAAACAGATGACAACGTTATAAATTCAATTAGAACGCCATTGACGCGTTTCCGGTTATGGCTATCGCGTTACCTTACTTCGAAAAATATAACTTTACTTTTTTTTTTGTAGAAAAACACCGCTTTATCAACGCTTAGTGTCATTTTTTGTAAGTGAATTAAGTATTTGAAAATTTTACAGTCACTGAAGTTTTACGGAAAGTCATACAGGATAGTTCAAAAATTTACATCTCTAAATAAAATCGTCAAGGTAAATTGTTTTTTGACATTAACAAAGTTCAATAATTCATAATAATAAGAAATAAGAATATTAATAATCTCGTACCCATCGAAAACCGTTCTCACACTTGAGTGAATAGATATTATTCATCATTCATTTTAAATTATTTATCCAGGTAGGTTCCCTCATTTTCTATATTTTATTTATTTATATTATTTTAAGACGCGGGTTTTTCAAACGAGACACAATCTTTATTTACTTGAATGTAAGAAATGGGTATTGGGAGTTTAATGGACTGCGCACCGGTATTGTCAATTATGTAGGTTTTTTAGAAATGTAAATTTTTGCGATACCCTGTATGTAGGGTGGCGTATTTATTTTACTAACAAACCCCGCAAAAAAAAAATTGAAATAGCTAGCTTACTTACACGCAAAAAAGTTATAATAAAATGGTGTTTGTCTCCAAATGGGAGAGAGATAGAAATAGAAAATCTACATGTGTGTGAACTTTTTCGGGTCGAGTTGGCAACGCTGCAAATTTTTTAAAAAAGGAATCTATTTAATTCTCCGGCACTCCTAAACAGGACACTCGACGTGAATCACCCCTTCTTAATAATAATAATACTAAAAAGAGGTCTCTCACCTGAGCTCGATCGGCGTCAGTTTTGCCCTCTTACGTTCCAAACGGGCGCTCAGAGGGACGTTCGAGTCGGCGGGAAAGGTCCGGGAGGTCTTGGACGCCGCCACCCTGTCGCGGTACAACTTGAGCAGATCCTTGATGATCCGCAGATTGCGGCCGTCCCTCTTCGGCTCATCCATTTTGCCGCCCTTCTGTTTCGTCTTCTTGAACAGGGAAAGCATCCTGGAGCCGATGTTGCCGCGGCGCGCGGTCCGCGGGGACTTGGACCGCGACTTGGCGAAGAAATTGGACGTCGCGCCGGATTGCAGTTCGCGCATTTTTGCCTTCTGGAAGCGGTGAAAATCGTCGGCAAGGATGCCGCCGCGGTTCGTCATCGGGTGCACTTTGTTCGCGCCCATTTTGAGTGTCCGCATCCGATTCGGTTTCGTCGGTCGCGTCGCGGCGACCGCCGGAGGCGGCGCTTCTTCCTTCTCGTCTTCTGACGTCGTCGACGAGCAGCACGAGCATGTGGACCCCGCCGAATTGTAACGGTCATCGACATCGCTAACGCTCAAACCGGCAAGATTGGCGCCCGGATCCGGTCCGGCGACTTCTACCACCACTTTGGGTCCCGGCGTCTCTTCCTTTGCGGGACGCGCACAATACAGTTCTTCGGCCGCATCCTGCACGGCGACGAGCAAGCTGTCGGTCCACTCGTCCGTATCGATTTGCTCCGCGCACTCCACCACCTCTTCTTGCAGCACTTCCACGGCCGTTTTGTCTTCGACGACGAGTGTCGGCATATCCTCCAGCCCCTCGATGACCACCTCAGACTGCACGTCTTCCAGCAGCGCCCTGGTCAGCTCGACGTCCTCGCCTTCGTCGGTGTCCAGGCCGTGCGGCGGACGCTTGACGGCCGGATCGTCGTCGTCGGTCAATCGTATTGGCCGACTCGTCATCGGAAAGAAGCGGTCCGCGTGGTCGTAGACCGTTTCCGGACACGCGTTCACCCTGTAGTAGTCGGTGCCGCCCCATATGTTGTTCGGTTTGCGGGCGGTGGGGCAGGGGTTCAACGTCACCCCCGGCGGCAGCACGTACTGCTGCACCGGATTGACGCTGTAGAAACTCGTCCGCTGCGGATTAACCAGGAGGAGGTTTGGCGCGGACGCCACCCGCTGTACCACCGGTGACTCCGTCACCTGGAGCGACAGTTTCGTCGGGATTTCCTCCGGCGCCGAATACAAAGTGACGGTGTTCTCCGCGGGATAGGCGACGGTTATTTGTTTCTGCTGCTGCTGCTGCTGCCTAGGCGGGTTCCTTTCGACTTGATCGTAGAGAACGGTTTGGAACGGCTGCGGTTGCGGCTGGTACCTTTCAGTTAGAATTAAAAATGTCACTGTACCGACGATACAATTTTATTTTATTTAAATAATACTCTTAAAGGCCTGAGAATAAGTCATATTAAAAACCAATTGAATCTTTTTTTTATGGACATAAATAGTATACACAAATAAAAGTGTCATATATTAATTATTTTTTATTTAATATACAATTATTGCCCTAACATTTCATCCAGCCTTTATTTTTTATAACTTTTATTAGTCTTTTAGACAAGCTATCCACTAATTCCCATGTTGATCACAGTCGTTGTTTGATTTCATTAACATTATTTATTTTTGGTTTTTTCTGATCGTATAATTTCCTCGTTAATATCCCCCAGACGTTCTCTATAGGATTTAGGTCTGGACTAACTACTGGACATTCTAATAACTGGATACCAAAGGAAAATATGTTTTCGTCTTCGGTCAAAGTAATGAATGGTAAAAGATAATCATGTAACATTGATTGTGACAACTAACAGCGGTCATATGCCCATTGATAAATGCCAATCTTTTTATTTTAAATAAAAAGAATATGTTTTTGTTTAGTTTTCCAAATAGAGACAAATATAAATCACCATTTAAATAAAAACGCACCTTTTTCGTTTGAAATAAGAAAATTCATATATATGCATTATAATCAATTTAATTATTGAATCAAGCATTCTTAAAAACTCAAATGTACCGGATTTAAAAAAAATGCACTCAAAGTCTATTTTTCAAATATCAAATTATTATTATTATTATTAACATTATTATAATTATTAAGGTGTTTATTCATCATAAACTACAAACGAAAAAAAAAGAAACAATGGAAAACAATTGCATTAAATGGTGAAAATGTGAAACCCAGCTCAAATCGACGTTTTTAAGCTTAACCTAACCGAAACAAAAATAATATATACAAAACCGTATCGATAATACTAAAGAAAAACAACGTTGTTATATAATTACGGAATGTTACTCTCTGGCAACAACTGATTCTTGAGTCTCTTTTTAAAACTTTTGATCGAACATTTAAGTGAGCCAGCTTTACGACAACACAAAAATAAATAAATAAATAAATAAACAAGCAATAAAAGGTGGCACCGAGGGAATGAACTGTCCTCTTCCAATCGAAGGTTTCAATGCCAAAGGTTGATCTCTGCTCCCCTGTCTATCTCTTATTTTTCTGTCAGCGGTCGATGGTCCACCCTCCTCTCCCGCCCCTACAACTCGCTGCTTTAAGGTATCTATTCCAGATTTTTCCTCAAACACTCTAAAGTCGTCGTGTACATCATCTTCAAACTAATCTTCCTTCGAATACTTTGTAATTGTAGAAGGGGATGGACTTGCATTACAGAAAAGAGATCGTTTGTTAACAATTACTTATGCCAGAATTTTTCAATTTGTCGCCATTTTAAAGTACATATTGTTACTTAGTTGACTTTGGTCTACATTTCCCATGTTTCTTTTCACTAATTGTAAAGAAATCATCCAGATCACCAATTTTCATGCTAACTCCCAGCCTATTATTGAAAACGTCTAGCAAAACTTCTTTTAGCGATACACTTTCTCTTCCTCAGAAAGTCCAAACACAAGAATATTTTTTTTCTTTAATATTTCATCTTGAAATGATTTTTTTTTGTTTAAGCTTAATATTTTCCGTCCCAAGGGCGTCCACTTTATTTTTCAATTCAGAAAAATCTAGTTTGAAACATGCTACGCTCTGGCTGGTTTATTGAAGCAACTCAAAAATGTTTTCCATTCGTCCATTTAATGATACTCCGGTCGCAGCACAGTCTAATATGTAACCTTAACAGCTGTCACTATTTGTTTTGCAACCAATCGGGGCCAGCACACTTTTTCAACTCCCATTTCCGTGTTACCGAATATATTATCCTTTTTAAAAGATAATATAGTTAAAAAACCATTACGATCAGAATATCAAATAACCCACTACTGTGCGCCGCATCCTTACCGAACTACGTTACGTTCTGAAGGAGTCGGGGGCGGCGGCGGCACCGGGGCCACGACGGTTGAAGGGGCGGCCGGCTTCTCCGGCGGGGCTTCGGTCGCTTTGACGACACCGTTGACGACAACGCGCCCGTTAGGTGGAGTGACCACGCCCACTTTCTGCATCTTGACGGTGCCGTCGACTCGCGCGATCCTCAGGTGTTTCAGGCTCTTCTTCTTGACGCTCGAATCGGGCGTCGACCGCTTGGTCTGCAAAAAGTCGAGGAACGCGTTGGCGAAGCCCATGCCATTCAGTTTGCGATGGGTGCCGGTCATGACGGATTTCTTGACCTCGGGCGTCGCGCGGTGCTCCACGCTGTGGACAATATTAAAAACATAATAAGTTTTTGCCAACCCCTTTCAGAAGAAGCGTTGCACAGGTCAAAAATATTTTTCTTTTCAATACCGTCATCTATAGGTATTATAAAAATGTTATGTAGAAATGGATTTACTACGTCGCGGGTGGGGCCAATTAAGAGAGCGGCGATTGCGCCCCCTGGTGACCATTTCAGTTTTTTCAGTACTGTTTTTTGAGAAATAATCTTATATTACAAGTGGCTAAAATGTTTTTAAGGTCGAATAAATTCGATTCTCTTCTTTAAATAATTTTTGCCCTATCGCTAAAAGGGAAAGCGGTGGAGGGTGTCCCAATATTTTCCGAAATAAATATCAATAACTTCAAAATGACTAAAGGATTTTGTCAAAATTGTGGTCGCTGAAAACGGCTCTTCGATGCTGTCTTGAGCGGATTGATTGAGAATGCTTGAATCTCCGCTAGCAAGCGTTTTGCGGCATCAATACAAACATAATTTATTTTCAAACAAAAAAAAATTAAATGCGTCATCACTTTTACTGCAACAAAAGATAACCAAATAAGAAACTAAAACTCGAAATAAGAAAACCATATTGCCATGGGCCTAATATGGTTTACACCATATCCCAGCCAGATCCATGTTCATTTTCAAGCGTGTCCTTTAATCCGGAACTAGTGAACATACCTAAGCTTACTATCCAGGATGTCTTGTCAGCAAGCAAAGCGCTCAAGAACAAAATTACCGCTGGTCCTGATGGCATACTCAGTTTTATCGTGGGAGACTGTTCCCACGCACTGTGTTCTCCTTTATGTCATGTTTTTAAAATAAATAACAACTAAAAGTTCAGATTTTCACGAAATTATATATTATGACATGACAATTGTTTCGACAACACCGTGTCTTTATTAAATTTAATATTTACAAACTACCTGCTACTATATATACCGAAAAATGACCATAAAACCTTAATTAATGTTGTTGCGAGAATTTAAGTTTAGTAAAGGAGAGGTATTTAAATCTAATTGATCGTTAAGCAACACATCTGAATGTCTCATTTTGTTGATCTCCATGGCTTCCAATAAATTAAATTTTCAACTTTTTGTGGCTGTGTGTAATATATCAAAATTGTCGTCAAAAATGTGTTTTTCTGTGTTTAACTGTGTAGCATAATTAGAATTTAGACTATTACTTTTAAACGCTCTTATATGTTCGTTAATGCATTGCTTGAAGGATCTACCTGTTTGTCCAATATAAATTTTAGGACAAGATCCACATTTTAACCTGTAGACACCTGATTTTTGGGATTTTGGACATTTCGATTTATTGTTTTTTAAATATTTTCCTATTGAGTTGTTAGTTTTGGTTAGTTTTTAAACCACATTTTGACAAATGTTTTGAAGCTTTTTCGCTAGGGTCTCCTAAGTATGTAATTGTTTTAAATTGTTCGTGTTCTATATTTGGTTTCGGATAAATAGAGTTTAATGTTGTCTGTATTTGTTTTTTATTTATAATTTTATCTATAAGTTCTTTGTTGTAATTTTCTATTGAGAGTGGCGTATTAAGAAGTCTGTGTATAAAAGAGTTAAATGCAGCCATTTTGTGTGTATAACTGTATGTATGACTGGGTCCGTATGTGAAGGTTTATGATATATTGAAAAATCTAATCTGTTTTGCACTTTCGTAATAGTTAAGTCTAAAAAATTAATAGAGTAATCGTGTTCAATCTCGATAGTGAATTTCATACGATTATGTATTGAGTTAATGTAATTTAAAAAAGAATTCAATTGTCTGTCCGTTCCAACAAAGCAAGCAAAGATATCGTCCACATATATATACCACCATAAAAAACTTTTACTTAAAGGAGAACCTAGCGAAAAAGTTTCAAAACATTTGTCAAAATGTGGTTTAAAAATAGCTTTCAGAACTAACAACACAATAGGAAAATATTTAAAAAACAATAAATCGAAATGTCCAAAATCCCAAAAATCAGGTGTCTACAGGTTGAATAGTGCATCTTGTCCTAAAAATTATAGTGGACAAACAAGTAGATCCTTCAAGAAACGCATTAACGAACATATAAGAGCGTTTAAAAACAATAGTCTAGATTCTAATTATGCTACACACTTAAACACAGAAAAACACATTTTTGACGACAATTTTGATATATTACACACAGCCACAAAAAGTAGAAAATTTAATTTCTTGGAAGCCATGGAGGTTAACAAAATGAGACATTCAAATGTATTGCTTAACGATCAATTAGGTTTAAATGCCTCTCCTTTATTGAACTTAAATTTTCGCTACAACATTAATTAAGGTTTTAAGGTCATTTTTCGATATATATAGTAGCAGGTAGTTTGTAGATATTACATTTGATAAAGACACGGTGTTGTCGGAACAATTGTCATGTGATAATATATAATTTCGTGAAAATCTGAACTTTTAGTTCTTATTTATTTTGATAAATGGATTTTCATCAAGTAAAAGCCACCTCAGTTCAATTCACGTTTTTAAAGTGATACTTGAAACGGGTGTTTATCCGAAGCCTTGGAAATATGTCAACATTTATCCTATTCTCAAAAATGGTTATCCCTCTGTAGTTGAAAATTACCGACCTATTTCGATCTTGTGCAATTTTTCTAAAATATCCGAGATTATATTAAATAAATTTATTTAAGATCATGTATCACCAACTTATGCTCCGTCTTCGTACGTCCGTGACCCTCCGAACAAGCAAGGTCAAGTTGACGTTATATACACTGACTTTCACAAAGCGTTTGACCAGATAGATCATCACTTATTGATTGAAAAAGCATCTCATAAATTTGGTTTCTCTATTTGGTGAATCGTCGACAGTTTGTTGAGAATGAGGGGTTTAGATCGGTTCCTTTTGTTCCAACTTCTGGCGTGCCTCAAGGTTCTAACCTTGGACCTCTTCTTTTCAATATATTTATAGATGATCTCGTATCTTTGATCATCTGCAACAAGCTTGCCTATGCCTAAAGCTACACGAATGCATTGAAACAGGACAATATCAATATTATCAGTCAGTGGTGAACTAAAAATAAATTGCATCTTAACATCAGCAAGTGTAATGTGGTTTCTTACCACCGCACAAAAACTCCCATAGTCTTTAATTACAATATGGATGGTACTGTCCTGACTAGACTTGCCACTGTGAAGGATCTGGGGATTTTTTTTTTTGTACCTCATATTACTAAAATGGTTTCCAGTGCAATGCAAATTTTAGGATTCGTAATAAGAAATCGGAGGCATTTTTGTAGCTCAGCTACTGTTAAATTATTATTTAACTGTTACGTTAGGTCCAAGCTTGACTATGGCTCGCTGATATCGTCACCAATTTATAACTGCCACACTCAGTCTATTGAGAGTGCGTAGAGAAGGTTACTAAAGTATCTAACGTTCAGGGAGGACGGTTCCTATCCTGAGAGGGGAGTTGACCACGATCTTCTACTAAGAACGTTCGCTATACTTGCAATCTGTTTCATTTCTCTATAACTTAGTTCATTACGGAGTCGATTGTCCGTGCCGCGGCTGGAAGGGAGACATCAATCGACTTTCTTACCGCAGTTACCCAGGTCCAATATCCATTTTCAAAACCCTATTTACAATATGTGTGCTACCTTCAACAAAATATCATCGTACTGCGACTTATATTATGATGGTCTCCGGGCCATACTTCGGCAACTTCGATTGGCTTCGGGTTATCCGTACCGATAAGTCTTATCATTTTCTTTCTCTTTCTCATTCTATCCTTCTTCATTTTTTTTTAGTTATAAGGTTAGTATATATATATATATATATATATATATATATATATATATATATATATATATATATATATATATATATATATATACACAGGGTTTTTCACTTAAAACTCCGCACGCCAATAAGTCCAAAACGAAAAGAAATATTTAATTTATGTAAAAAGTAGTCAAAGTGTGGGGTCAAGTAGATATTTCCTAAAGTTTAAAAAATTCGACGCCTGCAAAGAGCTGGGCGTCGCGACGCGTCGAACAATTATTCGATTGCAGAGACTTTGGAAATACGCGCATACAAAAGTACATATTATTTAAAAACTTTTTTGTTATTTACTCAAACTTATTTACTTTACCCGTTTCTAAGTTATACCGATTTAAAGTAAACATTTTTACAAGTATGCCATGAATGTTAGTTACTATGGCAACCATTGTTATCGCAGTTGTTTTAAGTGCAATTACAAACAATAGATTTCAACTATTTTAGTATGATTTTATTTATTTTTTATCGATTTAGTTCTGATAACATGATAAATAAATGAAAAAACAGTAAAATACCTACAAGTTAATAACCAAAATTATTATTGCAATTAACTACATAATAAGACATTTCGAAAATTTTGTTCAAAATTATGTCCATCTGCTCGAACACAACTATCAAAAACTTTTAACAGATGAGCTTGGGTCACTTGCAGGAGAGTCCTTCTTGTGATAGCGGCACACGCTGCACTAATTTTGTTAATGAGATCCGCCATATCTTCGATAGGTTCTTCATAGATAACGTTTTTTAGGTAGCCCCAAAGAAAATAATCTGGTGGTGTAATGTCCGGGGACCTCGCCGGCCACTTTACCGGTCCATTAGTACCAAACCATCTATTGGGATATTCTCGGTTCAAATATATGTGCAGGCGCTCCATCCTGCTGTAGCCACATATTCATTCTAGTGTCAAGAGGCACTTCTTCTAATAGTTCCGGAAGTGTAGTTTGAAGAAATCTTAAATAGCGATCTGCATTTAAAGTTCCTTCGTAAAAGTAAGGTCCAATAAGGAATCCATTTAATATGCCGCACCAAACATTGATACTAAAAATTCGTTGGTTACTTCTTTCTGTAATCCAACGAGGATGGTTTTCGGACCAAAAACGACAGTTGTGTCTATTAACGATTCCATTATTTTGAAATCGACTTTCGTCGCTTTCTTTTTGTTTACTTTTGTACGGGTGAAAAGAGTTTCTATGTAGAATTCTCCACGAAGAACTTATGGTAACACCGGTATTTTCTTTTATCTCTGATAGGGATATCTTGGGGTTATTATCAACCTGCTGAATTACAGCAGCAGTATTTTCATCATTTGTAGCCGTCCTGTTCCTATTTTTTTTAGGTTTTATGAAGCTGCCATATTCTCTTAAGTTTTTACATAAACTTGAAAAGGTTTTTGCATCGGGGACTCTTCTATGCGGATAACGCCGTGCGTAAACTCTTTTTGCTTCTCTACAATTGCATCTGCATTCTCCAAACACCAGTAACATGTCTACTTTTTCCTCATTGCTAAATTGCACCATTTTCACATAATAATTCTTAGTTTTTTTTAAACCGAACAAATTTGGATATTTCTTGTGACAAAATGTGACAATTTTTTGGTACAGCAATAACAACTTACGTTTGTAATTGCACTTAAAACAACTGCGATAACAATGGTTGCCATAGTAACTAACATTCATGGCATACTTGTAAAAATAAGCGTTAATCACATTTTTTATTAATCAAGAAATGTTTACTTTAAATCGGTATAACTTAGAAACGGGTAAAGTAAATAAGTTTGAGTAAATAACAAAAAAGTTTTTAAATAATATGTACTCTTGTATGCGCGTATTTCCAAAGTCTCTGCAATCGAATAATTTTTCGACGCGTCGCGACGCCCAGCTCTTTGCAGGCGTCGAATTTTTTAAACTTTAGGAAATATCTACTTGACCCCACACTTTGACTACTTTTTACATAAATTAAATATTTCTTTTCGTTTTGGAGTTATTGGCGTGTGGAGTTTTAAGTGAAAAACCCTGTATATATATATATATATATAGAAGGACCAGGGGCCCCACTGCGTCATATATCCCCCCAGGAAAATTCATGATATTGATGATTTGATGAGTATTACGGGATGTGTATTGCCGAGTGATCCAACTAGCAATTGGCGCCACTCAGGGTCCGGGCCTAGTGGTGTGAAATGGGCGACTGGCCATGTGCGTGTAGGAAACCAGGCATCACATGGAAAACGGGCTACTGGAATGAACATATGGAAAAGTTTAAAGATAGCCACCTGGAACGTTCGCGGACTGCTAGAAGCCGGAAAGTTCGCCATAGTAGAGAAAGAAATAAGCAGTCATAGCATAGTGGGCTTAGCAGAAACGCATTGGAAGGGCTCAGGACACTTCATATCCAGAAACAATAACATCGTTTTTTATTCAGGCAACGAGGACACATCTAGAAACGGCGTGGCCATAGTAATAAACAGGACACTTGAAAACTCCATAACAGAATACAGAGCAATCAATGATAGAATCATCTTGATCAGATTTAACGCGCGTCCTGTGAAGCTGAATATTGTACAAGTGTATTTTCCAACCAGCGAAGCACCAGATGATGAGGTAGAAGAATGCTACGCCCAATTAGAACAGCTACTAGAGACTCTACCAAATCGAGAAATCACGATGCTAATAGGCGACTATAATGCCAAAGTTGGAAGAGAACCTGCAGATGAACATCTAAACAAAATTATCGGCAAATACGTTCTGGGAAAAAGAAATGTTAGAGGAGAAAGACTGCTGCAATTCTGCACTGAGAACAACTTTTTCATCACAAACACGGGGTACGAACATCATCCAAGACGACTATACACCTGGACCTCACCTGGAGGCCTACATAAAAACCAGATAGACTACATCTTAGTAAAATCCAGATGGAGGACTTCAGTAAGGAATACCAGGACTTACCCAGGAAAGGACTGTCACAGTGACCATCAGTTTCTCGCAGCAGAGCTCCGCATAAAATTAAGCAGATCGCAGCCTAATAAAACCTTTAGGAATTGGTCGGGCCTTAAACATAATGAAAATTTCAGATCAAAGGCTAAAGCAGAAATCTCCAAAATAAATTCACATACGCAATCAGACGATGACTCTAACTCATTGTGGAACAAAACAAAAACTGCACTGCTAAAAGTGGCATCACAAACTGAAGCTTCTGTGAAACAGAAGAGGAAAGCATGGATTGCAGAAGAAACCTGGAAGAAGATTGAATCGCTGAAACAACTCAAGGCCACGGGCTTACACAGACATGAAGATAGAGAACAATATAGCAGGCTCAACCAAGATATCAAACACCAGTGTAGAAAAGACAAAAACAAGTACCTAAACGATATATGCGCCGAAGCTGAGCAACATTCGCACAACAACGAATCAAAAGACCTGTTTAACAAAATCAAGCACATTACACGCACGTTCAACTCAAAATTCTGGGCGATAAGATCCGAAGCTGGTAAATTAATAACAGACAAAGCAGAGATAAAGGAAAGATGGAAGGACTACTGCGAAAAATTAATGGAAGACACTGGAAACTCAAACAATGACACAGAAAAAAGCACATACAATGGAAAAGAACCTCCCATACTGAAAGAAGAAGTAAGGACAGCAATTACCAAGCTGAAGTCCAACAAGTCGCCTGGAGAGGATGGCATTGTTGCTGAAATGCTAACTGCACTTGAGGAAACAGGAGTGGAATTGTTTCATAGGATCTGTCAAATGATATGGGACACCGGTATTTGGCCCGATGATTGGACGAAATCGGTCTATGTGCCAATACACAAGAAGGGACCGAAGGACATCTGCGATAATTATAGGACAATCTCACACGCTAGCAAGGTCATGTTACACATAATATCAGAACGTATAAAGCCTTTCCTACTTCCACAACTACCACCAGAGCAAGCCGGCTTTGTCCCGGGACGCGGAACTAGAGAGCAGATACTAAACCTAACAAATAATTGAAAAATCAAGAGAATTCAATGTGCCTACCTACTTATGCTTCATAGATTACTCTAAAGCTTTTGATTGTGTACGAAGGCAAAACTTATGGACGATTCTAAATGTAATGGGCACACCTGGCCATCTAATATCGTTAATTCAAAAGTTATACGACAACAATACAGCCTATGTCAGAGTAGATGGAGAACTAACCAACCCATTTAGAGTGGGTAAAGGGGTGAGACAGGGCTGCATACTAAGCCCACTACTCTTTAATATTTATGGCGAGTGGATTATGAGGAAGGCGCTCGATGAATGGCAGGGAGGAATCACCATTGATGGCATCAAAATCTGTAACCTACGCTACGCCGATGATACGACACTAATCGCTGCGTCAGAAGAAGAATTGATCAGTCTCATACGTAGAGTTGAAGCGACGAGCAACGAAGTGGGTCTACAAATAAATAAGAAGAAAACCAAAATAATGATAATTGATCGCCAAAATAACAACAGACCTGAAGTAAAACAGATAAATAACATCGAGACAGTTGATACCTTCATATATCTTGGCACCACAATATCGAACATGGGCGGATCTAGCGAAGAAATAAAAAGAAGAACTGCCATAGCGAAAGAATCCATGACCAAACTAACTATAGTGTGGAAAAGCCATCAAATATCCCTTAACACTAAAATAAGATTGGTCAAAAGTGTAGTGTTCTCAGTCTTTCTCTATGGATCAGAATGCTGGACGCTGAAAATGAATGATAAAAGGAAGATAGATGCATTTGAAATGTTTTGCTGGCGACGAATGCTAAGAGTGTCCTGGACCGAGAGAAGAACCAACCAATCCATCCTACAACAACTTGGATTTAGGAAGAGATTGAGTATCGTTGTCGCAGAGAAAATTGCAAAATTCTTCGGTCATGTGGTTAGAAGAAATGGCCTTGAAAGACTCACACTGGAAGGAACGGTACACGGCAAAAGATCAAGAGGAAGGTCGCCCACAAGATACACGGATCTTATAAAGAACCTTACCGGCAAAAACCTCTGCCAGTCATTCAGGATGGCAGAAAACAGACAGGAATGGAAGCTCACCACAGAAAGCAATCTATGAACTCACGATGCTCGAAACCGAGCAAACGACTAAGAAGAAGATATATATATATATATATATATATATATATATATATATATATATATATATATATATATATATATTGGATGATTTATATTTAATATTTTCTGTAATTGGGTCATGTTACCTGTTGGAAATAAAGCGCTATTATTATTATAACGATGTAAGCAAACCCCTTGTTGGTGCCCATAAAATGTTTTAACATTTTAGTCTTGTTTCGAATAAATGTTTTAACAGGCTTCTTATAGTAGGCACTAATCCCACACATAATGTTACATAAATAACTCAAGAAACTGCTTCGAGTTAGATTCCCGTGAGAGCTGTAATACAATGCGTTTCTCGCGTTTGCAAGAATTAAACCTCATCTAGAGGCACATGTATCTTGGCTCACTTAAAAACGAAATTTTCAATTTCGGAATCGACACTTTTCGAGAATCTTTTTACTGCTGGACCTGAAAACGGGTGCATCGGCTGCGTCGCAAATAGAGACCTTTACGCATCTTTAGTCATCCTTTTGCCATTAGACTTATTAATAATAATATTTTCGGATATTTTAGTATTAAAAATGTCTGAAGATTCATAAGGTAGTAAATTATTTCGAAATTATATCGTGTTCGGGCCATTTTTACCGTATAACTGGAGCACCGTGCGGCGGAGGCGGCGGAACCGCCACCGGCACGGGGGACGGCGGTTTTGGGGGGTTGAGGCCGCGCTCGAACTCCTCGTTGGCGGCCCGTATGATACTTTCGATTTGGTTCTTGATCGCCTCGTTCTCCGGATCGGGTTCGGCGGCCGGAGTCGCCTCCGTCTGGGCCGCGGGGGCGGCTTCGTCCCGCGGACGGTGCTTGTGGTGTTCTGGCGATGGGGAACGCATCATTATTGTAAAACGAGCAAAAAAAAAAAAAAAAACTCACTGTCGCGATGTCTGTGCTTCTCCTTATCTTTGCTCTTATGCTTCTTCTTCTTCGGCGACAGCAGCATGTCGGTCTCCTTGGCGAGCAACGACTGCACCAAGGCGGCGGTGTCGGGCGAGCGTCTGTCAGTTCCGACTTCCGACCGTCCCTCCATGGCTACGATCTTACCGCACTGCTTCTTGGCCGGCTTGTGCTTCGAATGATTATACTGCCCATGAAATGTGAAAATGAAACGCGCGACGCTGTAAAACGTCGA
Source organism: Cylas formicarius (assembly GCF_029955315.1). Lineage (NCBI taxonomy): Eukaryota > Metazoa > Arthropoda > Insecta > Coleoptera > Brentidae > Cylas > Cylas formicarius. Next base: position 22,759,669 of record NW_026844361.1, on the reverse strand, counting down.
AAACTCACGTTGGGGTCCTTCAGCAGTTCCCGCCTCTTGTACTTGCGCTTGGCGTCCTCTTTGTCTTTGGAGCCACTCTTGCGCTTCTTCTGGAAATACTTCTTGTTCCGTTTGACGTTGTAGCCGGCGTCGCATATGGTCGCGTCCTCCGCCTCTGTAAACGCCGTTTCGCTCAGTACTTCAATAACCACGCACCACGATTTCATTCAAAATTGTACGTCAAAAGTTGTGACAGCTCTGAAGGGCATTAAGATATATACAAAACGGACAAAGGTTATGGTTATAAATCGTAATCAAAACCAACGCACGAACATAACTGCAGATGGAACATCGAGAGCAAGAGTCTCGAACTTCGGATATTTGGGCAGCACATATCGCAATGGTAAAAACAAATTTCCTAGATGCGAAAAGATGCAACTCACGATGAAAGGCAAGATCGAGGGAAAACGCGATTCCCGGCCGTCGACAATGCTATTGGCGGAAGAATATCCGAGACTTTTCTGGTTCGGTTAAGCACGCATTACTAAGAAAAGCGCAAAATAGAGAAGAATTTGCCATAATTGTTACCGATCTTCATTGAATGGATATGGCACTTTGAGAAGAGATAATTTTATTCAGATATAAAAGACAAACTAGGTGAATATCAAACCAGAACTGTCTATAAAAAGCTTGGGTGTAGATTGTAGTTTGCCAATTAGCAAAAGAAATCTCCATTGAACATTGAGACTCAACTCTCTGTAGTCTCTGCTTAATACTTGCAGACTGTAATTCATTTTCAAAAATTTACAAAATCATTTAGTGGCTAAAACTATTGCACACGGGCCAACCGCTCAATATAAAATAAGATTCACATAGTAAAAAACAAAATAAAATAAAATAAAACGGAATGAAATAGATAGATAAAGACCCAACCCTAGTATGAAAACACTGGTTTTCCAAGAACACAAGTAAGAACAGATAGAACAATTCTATTTAGAAGTGAGACAACGGAACAGTTTCACTGACAGTCTTTTAGTTGTCTCTTAAATATCTTTGCACTCCGGAAGCGGTGGGAAAGCAATTTGCTGGTGCGGCTGATCTAGTGAGAAAAGTTAGTCCCATAGTTAGTATGATGGAACTCCATTTGGAAGGAGTGCACTCTCTCTGTGGCCTGTATGTGGACCAGAGAGAATACTCTAGAAGTCCACTGTACAACGCTTAATAAAGCCCCAAAAACTGAAGTGATTGAGATAAAATTTAATATCGAGTAACACTCCGAGATCCCTTATTACGGAGGCCTGCAATAATGGTGACCCTTTTATGTTAAGCTCCCGTTGAAGTTCATCAGCTGGCACTTATTAATATTTAGTTCCATTCCATTAAAATCGTACCATAGCATTAGGCGATCTAAATCGGACTGGAATTTTATCCAGTCATCAGCATTTCGGACTCTTGTATAGAATTTTAGGTTGTCACCGAATAATACAAATAATAGAAAAAATGCGTGATGAATTCACATAGACATTGACAAGTAGGGATCCTTTCGGTGGAATGGAAGCGCTGGACGCCCACAATCTCTTTCAGTAAGGTGCAATGGTTACCATTCCAAAAGTTTTCCCTGCAATCCAATGTTTCCCATTTTTTTGATTAAGATTTGATGATTTACTCTATGAAATGTTTGCCTCAGTAAAGTGATGGGGGAGAAATCCAAATTGTTGTTCCATAAAGCAACCTTTCAGAAACTTTTGGAATACAGCTCAGGATACCGATGGGCCTGTAATTGTTGACTTGCGAGTTATCGCCGGATAGGGGTAATGAAGCTTGATTTCCAGTAATTTGGAAAAGATAATATAAAGTGCAATGCTTAATGATGATTGATGATTTACTCCTTTGAGAAGTCTGTGGAAATGGCATTAACATGAGACCCCTCTTCCAATGATTCTAACAGAAAATCTGTAGGTGGGTGAGATATTTAGTCAATTTATGTAGTAGAAATTTTACTCTTGCAGCTAGTTATTTATTGCATTTTCTATAGAAACATTCAAATAAGTAAATAAAATAAATAAATACCAATATATCAATAAAAAAGAACATAAAAAATAATGGTGGCAGCATTGGTAACAAAATTATGTAAAGGACATGCAGACATTAAATTTTTTCTTGTGTGCAGAAGGGATTCTTCCAAATCTCTATCACCTACCTCGGCCCCTGTAATGAGTTTAGTGAACTGGAATTGTTTTCTAATATAAGGGGTCGGTGTCACTGATAAATCAAATTATATAAAAATTATAACTTTGGTTTATCTGATTTCACATCATTTAACCTGTTTGGCGCTAATCTTAATTTTTCATGTAGTTAATAGTTTGGCATCGGTATATGGATAAATGGACAATGAATAAATAAACAAATAAATAAGAGAAACAGCTTACGCCAGCAGCTTACCGATTTCTCCCGCCTTGAGCCAGATGTCTTCGAGCACTTCAAGCTGCTGCTCGTCGGGCTGGATTTCGTCGCCAAAAGGCAGATTGTCCTCCTCCATAAGCTCGAGCTGCAGATCGGTCGGAAACTCGGACAAACTGCACGACATGAAAGAACCGAAACGTTTAGGGCCGATGCCCGGACACCGGAAAACCGAAAACACTCACTGCCCGTAGGTGGACGACATCATCCGACCGCCCCGCTTCTTCTTGAATGGAGCATCGAGAAAGCTCTGCGGCAGCGTCGTGTTGTTCTTGTTGCAGAGTATGTCTTGCGGAAGAGGCAGAGGCGCCGCGACTTTGCGGTCCGGTTCCTCGGGATGAGGCCCGATGTCCTCGCCTTTCAGCCACTTGTCGTACCGGTCCGGTTGGAACCTCTTAACAAACGTGTCCATAGAAATTTTGACCATGTCCTTGCTGCAGGTGCAGTGCGAGGCCCGTTTGCCATACTCGACCCAGCGTTCGCACGCGAAATTTGTCGACTCGGCGCAATTGAAGCCGTGGTTGAAGCCCGCGTGGTACCCGTACGGGAACGTGATCATTATTTCCCCTGCCTCTTGGGTAATCTATATATAAAAAAAAAAAGGAGTGCCTCAGCTTCGATGGGGCCAAAAACAATTCCACGTACCTTATTGTATGGAATGGAATATTGCTTTAGAATTTGAGGAGATATGAGGGTCATTTTGTGCCGCAGAAACGCCTGACACGTCTTGTAGGAGCCTGGGAAAAAGCCGTTGGCCAGCCGTTCCAATCTGCGGCCGTGTTCTGGCGGAATGGCGTACCTAAACGCGGAATTCCATTACGTTTTGTGTGCCGGGCGCCGACTCACCTTTAATTGTAGACTCACCAAGTTTTTGGGGCGCCAAAATGCAAGAAATTAATTGAATACAAGTCCATGTCCTCTGTATGCCAGGCAAACGTCGTTTTCCACATGCCGAAATACAAGTAAGCAGTATTTACGCCCTCGATGGATATCCCGTAGTCCTCGTTGACATAATCCAAAATCGTGCCCAACCTATTGATGTTCCACTCCTGAAACGCGACAACTTGAACGACCCGCGAATAAAAAATGCCCAATCTTACATCCACGTCGTCATCTGTCAAACTCCCAGACACGTCTGCTCCATAAATGGGGGCCACGTATGTTATATTTTTCCAATACTTGCGTTCCAAATCCTCATAATCGAAATGCTTGGGGGTGGCGTAACGCTCGCTATTCGCCAGTTCCCGGTACTGCTTTACCGTCATTGCCTTTTTTTGTATGTTAATTTGCTGGTACAAACCCTGTTTCCCAGTTACCACCTGGCAGATTGGCGCGGGTATTGTTACATTCAAATCATCAACATTGTAGCCAGATTTGCGAGGCACCCATTCTGGAGGCGGTATTACCTGAATTCGATTAGTATTGTTTAATAAAACACTGGTTGTATCAATTATGGGAAAAGATATTTTATCTGAAACCCTCTTCAAACTTACCTTGGCTAGGCCAGCTTTATGTGCACCTTTGGATTCCATGTGTTTCACGTACGAGGCAAAGTCTTTGAATTCCTCCCAAGTAGGCCGGAATACCATAATTCTGTAAATAGAAAATCAAGTTCAAGGATTTCCACCACCATTGCACAATAGCCTCTACCGGCGATACTTACTTGGGGCATCTCTGATTACTGTCGGCCATGGTTTAATTACGATTAAAAATTTTGCTTAAAAAATCGATTCCGCAATTGGAATCGACGCCCTTTACCGGAAAACTAACGACAAAAGCATATTGTCAAATTTCTCAGGCGGCCATTATTGACACACTAAAATTCACGTAGACAAAACAAACTGTTTGGTACCGGAATAAAAACAGGTTAACGCAAGCCTGGCCTAATTGAAGATAAACTCACTTAACCGCGCCGAGGATTATCACAATTTCAAATGGTAAACGGTTATTTAACATTATTTCTCCAGAAAAGTTATAAACAATCACTCACATAAACTTCTCGCACACAGTGCCATTTAACCGTCTACGCGTCTGCGCATGCCATTACAAATTACCACGGGGAAGATTTCATGAACGCATCTCTGGTTGCCTAGCCATTTGTACGTCATTTCTCCTTTTATACAAATATGAAAGAAATTGGGAAAAACCGATTTATAATTAAAAACCACTTAAATTAACAAGAGTTGTTCTAACAAGCAAAAGTACAATTATATTATGCAAAATCTAGGAATATTTAATTAAACTAAAAAGCCATCACAACTTTAACTACTAGATGTCGGCAGCTCCGTCAACGAAAATCCGCCAGTAATTTCGCCTCTCACCGCCAGGGTGTTGTGAAGATCTCTTTCATATACTTACAAAAAGTTGTTTTTTGTGTTACATGTCAGCGTTATAAAATAGAGGTTAAATACGTGGAGGTTTTGAACAACATTTTAACTTTAAAATGAAGGGAATTTTGTCAGTTGTATTTTTTTTTATCACCTTTGCTTTTAAAGGGAATCTGGCCTACATAATTACGGTTGACGCACACGCTGAAGAGTGTTTCTTTGAGAAGGTGGAAGATGGTACAAAATTGGGTAAATACTTGCGAAGTCGCATACCCCATTTGAGGGTTTAATCGTTGGGTAATTCTTTGAAGGTCTCAGTTTTCAAATAGCCGAGGGCGGGTTTCTGGATATCGATGTGAGAATTATAGGACCGGACCAAAAAGTGCTTTATGAAGAGGAGAGACAGACTTCTGGAAAATATACACTAGCAGCTCACGCACCCGGTACCTACACATATTGCTTTTCCAATAAAATGTCCACAATGACACCCAAAGTGGTGATGTTTGACATGGTTGTCGGTGAACCTGTGAAGGAGGAGCCAGATGCCCAAAACACCAACAAGCTTGAAGAAATGATTAAGGAATTGTCAGGTTGGCTCTGTAATTTAACAATCAGGACCAGTTTAAGTCCTGGTTAATGTTGTAGGATCTTTGACTTCTGTGAAGCAAGAACAGGAATATATGGCTGTCAGGGACAGAATTCACAGAAGTATCAATGAGAGTACCAATTCAAGAGTGGTTATGTGGTCATTTTTTGAAGCTTTTATTCTTTCTGCGATGACTGTGGGTCAGGTGTATTACTTAAAGAGATTCTTTGAAGTTAGGAGAGTGGTCTAGCTGTTTGAGTGTCTGTGATTGCTGATGACTAAAACCTTATTTCTAAATGAGAATATTTTGTAATTTGAAATATAAAAAAAAATGCAGAAATCTGTAATGAATCAGAATATTGAATTGTTAGGTCAGCATTTTTTCCCTGCATAATTTATTTTTCCACCTAATTGCGTTGCTCTGGTGATTGTTTAAGTTGTTTGTCTATTTCGGTAATATAGAGACATTAATTTCGTTGATTGCGAATTTATTGCATGGTCGAAAGTATAACAGGCTTTTATTAAATATTTGTGTTATTAGAAATCCATCAAATGCGTGACCAAAACCAGTGGTGGCGCCACCGTCGCGCCAGAAAAGGTCGCTGCAACTGACTTGACAAATCTCGTGTCTAAACTAGAGGACTCTGTACGCCAATGTTAGTTTTGTCAAAAGTTGACATTTGTTTAATTCAATACTTTCGTGTATAGCATAATTGTAATATTATGTCGATGAAAACCAACAAGTTTTAGTCACTGCATTCAAACTACTACCATGGATTTATCTAAAGTGCCTGACGACAAAAAGCTGAACTTATGCAGGTGGTATTTTCGAGGTAACATTGGATGTAGAAGTTTTGTTTGTTATGTATTCATATTGTTGGACTTTTTAGTTGGGTTTGCTTTATTGCCCTTCGTTTGGACGGTCAACGCCATTTGGTTTTTCAACGAAGCGTTTAGAAGGCCCGAATACAACGAACAAAAGCAAATTCGCCGATGTTAGTTATCAGGTTCTTGTTGTAGTTTCACTACCTAGCAGTTTTTTTTTTCAGATGTTATATATTCCGCAATGGGCTCGCTACTGTGTTTTGTTTTGTTGGTATCTTGGGTTGCAGTATTTCAGGTGAATCGGTCCAATTGGGGAGAGTTTGCGGATAAAATTTCTTTTATTATACCATTAGGAACACCTTAGCCTAGCTTAGTTTAGCAGAACAACAATTTTGATGTTTTGTAAATATGTATTAATTTAAAAACTAGCATAGTAATTGAAATGGATGGTCTTCAGTCTTCGAGAACTCTCCAGTTTTTAAGGATTTATTTCCAAACAGGAAATTCCCAAAATAAGACAGAATTATGCCCACCAGACAAAGTAGGCAGAAGAAGTATAACCTTTCTACAATAAAATACTAAAACTCTATGTTGAAATTGAATTTTTATTGGTAACTAACTTTAGGACTAAAAATATAACAGAATAATACCACAAGATCAACTAGGCAGAAAATTATATATCATTTCTTAACCTGTGTGCATCCAAATTTATCTCATTGCGAATGCAATTCAATAAAATTTGCAATACCTTGTTTCTTATTACCAGAGCATAATAGAACGTAAATTTGCAATGGCATGGATCATTAAACAGGGTGGACAACTTAAAGGTCATATTGTGAAGTTCAAATAAATTGCAATATTCCAGTTTTTAAGAATTACGTACCTCCAGTCCTTCATAAATGGGTCATACTAATTTCGTATATATTCAAGGTGCTATGAAAGCCGGGTCACAACAAGTAGTTTATTAAAATAATAAATGAATATAAATGATAATAATTATATAGAAGTAAGAATAATATGAAGGTAGGTATATATACGAGGGGTACCCAAAAAAAACCGGAATCATTTTTTATAAATATATTGTTTTGAAAATCACAGAACGACCTTATCCCCTTCAAAATACTCTCCATTACAACTAATACATTTGTCCCCTGTTCGAAACATTTTTTATATTCATCTTTGGCTATAGCCGACAGCTCATCCCTCGTTTTTTTCTTGACCTTTTCAATATTGTCAAATCTCTGTCCTTTCATGTCTGTTTTTATACGTAGAAATAAGAGGAAGTCACACGGAGCGAGTAAGGTGCATGGGGCAGAGGGACCATGCCATTTTTAGCCAAAAACTGCTTAACACAAATGTCCGCCACAAATCGGGTCTTTTTTGTCGAATACTGTTGCGCAATCTTAAAACTTCCAGATAAAAAGCTTGATTAACGGTATCACCTGGTGGAACGAACTCTGGATGAACTACGCCGCAAAGCAAATCAGCATCGTTTTGATGTTTGATTTGACCTGACATTATTTTGGACGGGGAGACAGGGACGTCTTCCATTGGCTGGACTGTTGCTTCGTTTCTGGATCGTAACCATAGCACCATGACTCGTCACCAGTAATGATCCTTGAAACAAAATCTGGATCCGTTTCAAGCTGTTGATTCAAAGCACGACATGTTTCAACTAGATGTTCTTTTTGCATGTCAGTCAGAACACGAGGAACAAATCTTTGATAATTGTTCAATTGTCTGTCGACGTACTGTGAGAACAAACTCTCGAATATTTTCAATATTTTCGCCGATTCGAGCAGTTGATGGACGTCCAGAACGAGGTCGGTCATTAGTTGACTCGTCGCCATTTTTGAAGCGAACAAACCACTGGTACACTTGAGTTTTTCCCATCGCATCGTCTTTATAAGCTGTTTTTAACATTGAAACAGTTTCAGCAGCACTTTTACCGAGCAGAAAACAAAATTTCACAGCTGCACGTTGTTCTTTTAAACTTGCCATCGAAAAAAACGGTTAAAACAAGTTAAATTTAAAACGAAGGTGGCGTTGAACTCGCAATAAGTTGTACTATCCGCAACCTAGCGGCAGAAAGGTGTACTATTCAAGCTCTGCGCGCGGCAATTCAATTCCGGTTTTTTATGGGTACCCCCTCATATATATAATAATAAATTTATTTAGCACTGTAAGGCTTTCCTTGAATACTCTTAGGCAAGACGGGTTCATTAAAACACACATTTTATAAATTTGTTTCCTGCTATCAGGTTCTCACATTCTTTCCTTTATTTCGAGCACACTTGCTCCATTTTTCATAATCCGCTGTCTTTATTCCCTCCTAGAAAAAGATTTCCTTCATTTTAAAAGTGGTGTTTTGGTTAGTTTGCTACTGACAGGCACAGATACTACCTGCCACTGCCTCGACAATCGTAATTTTGCAACTGAGATAGATCACTAAGCTTTATAGTTCAATAACGGTGGGGAAAATTAATTTGACTTAGTAATTCATGCGCGTGAACATTGATTTCTGCACTAAAACTACAGTTGCGCAGTTAAATCAATATTGAAGCCTCGGATTCACTAAGGAGTTTATAGAGTGTAAGGAAACTAGTCGGTTACTAAATAATGTCTGCCGTGGGATAAATAATAGGTGCCATCGGTAAAATATAAATTGTAATTTCTGCTATATTACAAGTAAACCGAATGCGCGTTTTAGGTTTCTCACCCGCGCGGGTGATGAGAACGTCCCGCGTTCTTTAAGGAATGTCGCCCGGGCCTGTCTTTTCACGCGAATAAAACAATTTACAATATTTATATACAGAGGTAGCAGCGATCTGTAAACAATACTATAGAAAAATCACCATAGGCATAAACCTAGTTCGGAAGGTAACAAAATGCTTAACACTCTCTCTCGTGGGCGGCGGAAAAACCCCTCCAGACGAATGTCCGCCGCGCCCCGAAAGCGACCAGCTCGCGCTTCACCAACCGCAGTAGCAGGATTAAAGCGCACACGTCCGACAACATCAGCATGTAGAAAACGGTGTGCCAGCCGTGGCTCGAGAGGAAACCAGCTAGCAGGGGACCCACCGCCGCACCTTCAAGAAACTTTATGTCAAGTCTTTGGTGACAATAGGATTTTGAAGATGCTAATGTAAATATATTTTGCTTATGTTATTTTCTCCAATACAACTGCAACATAATTTCCATGGACTAGATCAGGGGTCTCCGAACTTTTCAGCCTTAGGGCCATATTGATCACGCCAAGAAACTCTAAGGGCCAAAACAATATTATCATTAATTGTCGCCGGTGATAAAAAGTTGAATCAGTCCGCTGATGATGTAAAAGGAAGTTAATTTTTTGTCAGATGCCTCTAACGATGGGGAAGTCTGATATATTATCTGTATCGTATGGGTTACCGTTATAATGGGGTACCCATATCGTATCGGCATAGTAATCATTGATTCCAAAAATAATAAAATACACAAGTAATCATTGATTAATTTATTCTTTAGTAATTGTTACTTCGGTTCCTAAAGAGTACTCAAGTAACGAATGTGTAAAGTTTTACTTGCAAAAAAAAGTCCGAAAAAGTACGTCACGTTTAAAAAAGGCTGCAAATAGGACTAAAGTCCGTAGTAGATTTTTCTTTCAAGTATACAAGCTCTCCGCGGGCCGGACAAAATCTGTTCGCGGGCCGGATGTGGCCCGCGGGCCGTAGTTTGGAGACCCCTGGACTAGATAAATGTCAGAATGGAGTGGGATATCATGCAGCAAAATTGTTTAATAAAAAAAATAAATAAAACAAGGTAAACGACTGTACCTTCTACTCACTTGAACAGCTCCAAACAATACAATTCAATAGTACTGTTGTCATGCTAACTTTGATTTTCTAATTCCAATTTTTTTTCTGCTGTCTGTTAGTGTTTGTAATGTCAAGGTTTTGAGTAATACTTCAGAGTGACATAAAACGTGTTTCTTAAATTGACAAACTTAATAGTTTTCGATTTGGTTTTGGTTTTTTGTTAGAAAAATCCAATACGGGCTACATCAAACTACTCAATGAGGTTTGTTTTTTTTCAATAGTTACCCACATCAAAAAATTACATTCTCATATTTGCTCCTCTTATAAGCGATGTTTTAAGAGTACGCATAGTTTTATAACAATATTTTTGTCTTTTGACAATATATATATTCTTTTTATATCTATTATGGTGCTCAAAATTACCTGTCATAATGGCATTTGTTATAAATTCTTTCTTTGGAAAAGTTGCTTCGATTTTTCAGAAGCATCCCACATAATAAATATCGTTCAAATACAAAAAAAAAATCTCGGAAAATCCCAAATTTTAATTAGTTTTTTTTTTAAATTATGACATTTGAAATTCTTCGCAAAAACAGGCATTCGAAATTGCACAAAATATGGTATATTGCGGATTTATAGAGAATTCTTAATTAAGAATTAAAAAAAAAATGCCCAATATTTGTGCGTCATTGCCGAAACATAGTAGGTACAGGAAATAGTCACACAAAATAGGCGAAAAAAAAAGCCCTTTGTGCACTACAACCCAAGGAAATATTTTTTTAGTTCAGTTAAAGTAAAGGAAATAATTGGATGGTAAAGTCTGTTCATAGATATAAGAAAGTGACTAACTGACCCGGACAAGCTGTAAGAATGAAATATGGCCAAACAGGTCCGTACTTGCTTAAAATTAAATTATTTGGGGTTTTGTTAGGAAAGATACTAAACAATATTTATTTATTTCTGTATGTATTCATGTTTAAATCTAAAATGAAATTACAAATTATTTTTATTACCTACTTAAATTACTTAAAATTATTCACATAATATATCAGTATCACTATCGCTATCATCGCCTGTTCTAATTATTATTTGTTCTATATTATTTGCAATATGGATATACGATTGTTCCCTTTTTTTTATATATTTAACAGAATTTGCCCAACTTTGTGGAGGGATGTGAAAAACTTCGGATTCTAGAAGTTCGAGGACATTTTTTTTTAAACCGACTTTCAAATAAATCAGCGGTGATAATCCAGAGAAGAATCTTTAATATTTTTTGCAGACAGAGAAAGTCCATTTGGAATCCAACCATCTTTAGAGCCAGCATGCAAAATAGTTATTCTTTTCGCGTTTGTTTTACACTTATCAGTTGAGTCAACCCAACCCTTTTCCGGGGTATCATAAGTGTCGAACCAGGTTTCATCCAAGTAAATAATTGGCCTTTGTTGTTCTCTGTAAATCCTAATTTTTTCCAGATATTCCAGTCGCCATTTCCGAATTCTAAAAGATTCCATTAAAACTTGCCTTTTGGCAATTTTTTTAAATCCAACATTTAACACCGGTTTCATCTTTTTCAAGCCTCCTGATTAAGATATCTAATGTAGGCACGCTTTGTTCCTCGTATAACTGGTATATTTTACGCCGTATTATATCTCGATAACTTTCATCTACACTCGAGAAAATGTCTGCATCGCTTCTTTTTTTCCTCGCTGAAATGGAATTATTGACAATTTTCCATACAGTTGATGTGGGAATTTTCGTCAATGTGCCCGTTTCTCCCAAAGATGCTGGCACCACGTTCAATGATAATCAAATAAACATTGTTTATAACTTCCTTGGTTTCAATAGAATAGTGTTTTCTACATTTGGGCGGGAGCATCTCCTGAGATACACTAGACTCGCACATATTTCGCATAACCCACTCTGTTTTACACACGAAATAAGAATGATTACTAATAAACTTAAACTAAGTAGTATATCAAACCAAAGAATATTAAACACAGGTAGGTGTAAAATTATTTCTTATTACGGGCCACAATATTACCTGAATTAGTCACTTCCTTATATCTATGAACAGACCATACCCATGTTCTTAAGTACCGCCCAATGTTTATATTATTAGGTGCGATTATTCAAACTAAATTTAATAAAAAGTGTGCGTTACTGTGTGAAATGAGCCTTAGCAAAAACCACATATGTGTGCGTGTCGACTCTCACCTATGGATCCGGTACCGTCGATGATGGCGGTGACCGTGGCCAACGCTTTCGAGTTGCCCTCCAGACAGTGATGGGTGCCCAAATCCGCCGAAACGGCGGTCGTGATCAACGCGTAGGGACCGTTGACCAACACCCCCACCACCAGCAGCATCAACATATTTACTCCGATACCTGCGCCGCCCAGATTCTGATACGCGATTATCTGCAATGAGATGAGGGAGTGGACGCGCCTCCCCTCGCGAACGTCGAAACGCTTACCGCGGGGGCGGCCAGCGCCAGCATGCACACGCACGTAGTAGCGGGCATGTCGCTCTTGTCACTGATTACGCCCGCCACCACCGCCCCCACCACCGCGCCGACGTCGAACAGGGTCGAAAAGTCCGCGCTCGAGGTGGCACTCATCGTTGCTGAAAACAGATCCGTGGTTAGAGCGAGGGCGGGGGCGGCGCAAAGAATTAGTAAATTACATGCGATGTCGAAAGATACACCGAAATGTTAAATCATAAAACTTACATATAACTTAAAAAAAAATATATTTAACTAGTTTAGCATCATACTAAAAAGATCTATACGGACCTCATTAAGAACCTGATATGATAGCATCATCGCACTACCTAAATCAGTACTCAATGTTGTTGGTTCCGTATTCTCAAATTAATATTTGGTACATTTAAATAGACATACTTTATTAAGTGACAGTCCTTATATTAGAGATCATTTAATATATAATATAAAAAATCACAGCTTATTGTTCCTTTCGTTCTAAAAGAAATTTTACACTAAAGCATACTTTTGTATGCAATTTTACTTATACTTTACTTATACTGGTAATTGCAATTTAAAATTATATTTTTTCAAATATCTTGCGACCCCTGTATTATAGACGAAACCTCAAACTCTCTCTCGACACTGTTCGTATCAAATACTGTTCGTATCAAATTATCACATCACATAAAAAGTTTTTCACGTATCGCCAATAATTCACCCACAAAACCGGAAAATTTCTAGGATCTATTAGAATTTTTTTGCCCACAAACGACGTACCCTGTATATAATTCCAACGATGTTCGAAATAGAGGATATAGCCCTGGATCTCCTGAGTTTCCTGGTATCCGAATGTTTCCAATGGAGTAAACTACTTGTATTCTCAAAACACGCAAATAAGTGGTAATATTAAATGACGTCATCGCGTCTAGAAATATAGTGATTTTCATTTTGATTATTTCAAATATCTCGAACAGCGTATGTGATACACGAAAACCGTAAATACAAAAATTGTAGCCCTTGATACGGCCTACAACACTGTTTAAACGGATTAGCTATTGTACGTACCAATTTTGATTTACGGTTAATGATTTACTCTCTAAAAGAACAATTGTCAGGGCCTTTTAGGTTTTTGTCTATAACTGGAACACCTTGTATATAATCGAAAAAATGCGTGAAACAAAAGTTATAGCGCCGGGTCTCCCACGTATTACAGATGCAAAATTTTTCCGATCAGATGAATGGCTTTAGAGGAAAAGCTGTTTTTCTAGTTGCCAATATAACCGCAAAAAAAAAAATAAAAAAAATACTTCGCATTATTATTATTATTATTATTTATTGCTCCCAATTTAAAGAGTCTATATGCGGGTCCAGACTTCAACTTCTCTCCCAAGTCTGAAGTCGGTAGCTGCAAATTTACAGTTCTTATTATGTTTTTTTATTATTGCACGGAATATCGCGAACACCCTGTTACTTAAAAACCGTAAATATAAAAGTTTAAGCTGTCTATATGGGCTATATCGTCATGTAAAAGAAACTGATATCTAAAACACAGATTTGAAATTATTGCCAATTTTCAACAATAGGGGGACCCATTTTTTAGTTTTTTTGAATTTGCGGCGCACCCTGTATATTTTTGAAAAATTGTCAAGAATAAAAGTTTATGGAATCATTTCCTCTGCGTCTTCTGGTTTTTTTCACACGGTTTTTGAAAAGTGGTCTTCTTTGTAGACCCTTGCCCAGGCGATTTTTTTTTTTAAATAATTCCCGACCCCCCAGCCCCCCCATTTTCAATAGGTCCGTCACGGTTCGAAAGTTATTCAAGAAAAACCAAAAGACCAGAACGGAGAACGGACAGACACAAAAAAAATTTTTTTTTTCGACGGTGATCATTTCTGTACCAACGGCGATCCCGTAGGATCGTTAACGAGATATAAAATTTTTATACGAGAGCAGATACTTTCGAAAATTCGGCATATTTGAGATTGGAACTTTCTAGAGTATTATATTATATATTGCATTAAATTTAATACTTTTTACTATTTTTCATCACAAAGCCAAGTGATTTTGCTCAGAACCACCAATTTTGAATGCTTTTTTTTTGACATTCAGAGATATTTTATTATTCAACTCTACTGGCAAGATGTGATTTTATAGTAAGCGTCTTCAAATCTTCGAAGCTCTACAAGCTGGAGCTGGTCATGAGCTTCAAACAATCATCAGCGTGGCGATCCGTAAGATTTATTCCTAGGCCTCCCAGCCTTCCATTATTTCTTACTTGGGGAAAAATAGAAGACTAATGTATGGACTCATTCTAAAAGAATGAATCAACAGATTGAAGAGTCAGTTACCTTAACGCTATGTGCTTATTATCTGCTGACTGAGAGAGTTTATTTGAACTACTTATTTAGCAACGCGTTCTGTTCCTTAGAAGTCTGTATATTAACCAACTTCTATATATAAAATTTTTTGCCTTTGTAAATCATTCAAAATGTAATGCAATGAAAAACTAGTATTCTGATACGTTTTCGTTACTTGTAAAGACGACTTACTGGAAGTGCTGACGTACAACGGAAGCCAATAGAGGACAGTGTAGCTGACCAATTTGGAGAAGAAGAGCGACAGGGAGAACTCCACGACTCCTGGTATGCGGAGGGCGCCGACAAAACCGATCGCCTGGTTTCGGCCGCTGTCGCCGCTGGATTCGCCGAGGAGTCGAGAACGTTCCGAGACACCGCGACGCTGCACTTCCTGCGATTATGTTCCCATTTCATTTTTGAAAGTAAAATTCGACCTAACAACCTCAAACAAGCAAAAACCAAGACTAAAAAAAAAACATCCACCCGCCCTCCTAGAGAAGCCACAACCCTAATTACTTAAAACCCAATTGAGATGAGGCGCACTAATAACAGAAAATATTAAACAAATTTTACCTGGTCTCCGATCACTATTTCAGAATCGTCCACCTCCGAGCTCGACGTCGAGGGAGATCCCGCGTTGGCGATTTGGCTGTTTAGGGGCCTGTAAACTCTCTAAAAAAAAAAGACGCACCGATCAGATCGGAAAAATTCCTTTCGGTGAGGGTTGCACTGACTGCAGAGTCTATCCGGATTTCGGCGGTGCCGAGTCCCACGTCGCCGGGGTTTACGACCAAAAACGAAAACAACATAAATCCAGCCAGCCCCATAATTAATCCAGGGACGATAAAAGACAACGCCCAGTCTGTTTCCACATAGTTCGCCGCTATTACAGTACCTAAAATATAACATATACGTATGTGAACCTTAACATTAACATCACAATACACATAGAGACTTTATACTGTCGAGTTCGTCCTGAAATTGCTCTGTAAGATTTTCACCTCCTACTATATTTACAACATGTGTTTGCTTTTCAAATTTTATTGCTGTAGCACTCCACTAGAAATTACCATTTGAGGTTTATTTATATAAATTAAATATCTGGGGTGTACAAAACGACATGGTAGGGTCAAGTGACGTAGCAGTGTTTTCCGACTTATTGCGAACATTTCCGATCTAAACAATCGTAACGAAGTTCGACGTGATGTTTGCTGCTGTTTGCATGAATTTTCGAACGTTTAGTCGCCGTTTAGCAGGTCAAGAGACGGATCGTTAACCTCAATTTCGCTAAGAAACGTTTCTTAAACAAAGCAGATTAGTGGCGTTTTGTTATCATTACAGTTCGCAAATTAGGTTGGTTAATTTAAATTATGTTTTATTAATGTCTGCCCTATAAGTTGTATCTTTTATAGACTTAAAATATTTAATTTGTTAATAGTCTACAGGTGGATGTGGATGGCCATTCAAGCCATAAGTACTTGGATGCTCTTATTTTTGCCAAAGAACATGGAATTGTGCTTCATTGCTTACCACCCCACTGCACTCATCGACTGCAGCCTTTGTATGTTTCCTTTTTTGGCCCATTGAAAACATATTTTCATCAAGAAATTACTTATGGCTTAAAAATCATCCGGGAAGGGTGGTAACACAATTTCAAATAGGTGCTTTGCTCACTGAAGCATATGGAAAAGCAGCAACAGTTCAAAACGCCATTGACGGTTTTGCAAAAACTGGAATTTTTCCCATAAATGCAGATATTTTCCCAGAGTAGATGTATGAAGCATCTGAAACAACTAATATTTCCATTAGTGATAACAATCCGCCTAGTACGAGCACAGAAAACAAACCAGGAACAATAGAACAAAGGGCTGAAAATGTTGAAAATCAAACTGTAGCTGATTTAAGCCCACTTCCAATAGGTCCGTTCGTCTCTGGACAAGGAAAAAGAAAACCAAGGAAGAGGAACAAAAGTACGGTGCTAAATTGTACACCGAACATAGAAGGAGCAAAGCAAAAAAACAAAGAAAAAGGACAGTAACCAAATAAATACAAATCGAAAGTGACTCTGGAGAACAAGACCCTTTGGCAAACGATGAAGAAGATGACTGTTCATGCATCTAATGCACTGAGCAATATAGAATGTCAAAACCTGGAGAAATTTGATTAAAATGCTCCACCTGTAAAAACTGGGCCCATGCTGAATGCGCAGGTGTGGACAAAAAGACCAAAGTTTTTGTTTGTGAAATTATACCCATTTGTGTTGTGTCATTTTACCCACCTGTGTGGGTAAAATGAACTTTTTGCAGGTTTTTGTTTAGATTTAAGCTTCATAAATATCGTTATTTTTATATTATTTTTTTCTGTAAACACAGTGGTATAGGATAAATGATCCTGCAGTTCTTACCTTTGTTCACAAATTTTTTCACAAATTTTATTAAGCATGTTGTTGTAATAGATTTATTTTTCACATTAGGACATACCTAGTATATTCCCTATACTTGTATGGGAATTCCACAAACCAAATATTAGGCCCCGCTTGCTCTTACCAAACCAATTACTCATGACTGTTACCACCCCCGGCCAGCCGGTGGTTTGGAAAATACCAGCTAAAGCCTAAAAAATCACTCTCATTCCACATGGTTAAGTGTATATAAAGCTTAATCCCAACCTGTACGACCACATAATACCACAAGTTGTGAATGTCGTAAGTCTTGCCAATACCAAATAGGTAACTAAAAATGCCAGACATTACCATACCGATACCGAGAAAATATCTCAAGTTCACTCGTTCTGCAACAAATCCCGAGACAAACATCGCTATAGCATAACAGAAGAGGAACGCTGAATCAAGTTCGCCCAACATTTGAGACGCGGTTGCATCGGATCCATCTGGAAACAGCGTGACCCTTATTTAACCCATACGAACCAAAAATATTTACTAAAAGGCGCCCAGTCGCACCAATTGTCGGGTTCGTCCGCGGTAGGCGGAGTTAATGTGCTACAATTCCTATGTAATACAGTTTTCACTACCGAGATGGGCTTCCTGGACATATGATAACACGTATACCCCACGTAGGTCAAAAATACAACACTGGCCTTGTAACTGCAAAAATACATTATCGCATAATCACCATAGCAAAAAATTAACATAAAAATGCGTTCAAAACGCAAAGTGATTATTACCATAACTCCTTGTTGAAATGTAATTTGGAACAGAAAATCCCGGTAACCCTGTTTAAAAACCTGACGCCCCATGGAAGCTCGCTGTAAGCAAAACTCATTTTCGTCTTCCTCCGGAATTGCCTGAACTTCGCCCGCACAAAATTCACCATAAACTGGGCTAACGAAAACAAACAAAAGATCTAACCTTAATCCTACCTACACTACTACCGATTTGACGTTTATTGTTTTTGACGACACAACCGCACGACCATTTGAAGTGACATTTACATCGAATAAATTACTTCTTAAAAAATCCATTGTTAACACGCACCAACACCACAAGGTCGTGAAACGCTAAGTACGAATCATCATACTAAGGAAGCGATATATCTGGTTGCATGACTTTCATAATGTCGGTGAAAGAGGATAAAAAAACGTTTTAATTGCTTTATATTATTTTATTTTTTAAAACATAGCACAGATATGCTGAATATGTAAAAATAGTCTAGAAATTCATGCAGAGGTGGTACATAGATATTTTAAAAATTGTGTATTGCGATGAACATTACAGATTAAATAGTTGAAGGTTTTTGACACTGGTTGTAAAACAAGGATAACGAACTGTTTTTTATGTATTGCAAGCAAAATCTTTATATGCTGTCCATAAGATTTAACGGTAAACTATTTTAATTATTTTTCATTTTTTAATACTATTCTTTAGCAGAATATTGCAAGTTGGCACGTGCGTAGACCTCTATCAAACTCTATGCAGAAAGGCTAGTGCCGTTCTATATTTTTTCAATGGAGGGTCAGTGTCAAGAACTTTTTGAATAAACCTTGCACCAACAACATTTTCTATTTTTATTAGCAGAAAGAACAAATTATAAAAATAAACCAACTATTCTTTAATACCCCTTCACTTTTTTACCTACCATTTAACCAACAAGAAATTGATGTCTCGTAATTTAAAAATTTCCGGAAATATTATTTTCGTTTAGTTTAGAGTTTACAGGTACAAAAAAACATGCCAAAATTCACCAAATTTCCAAGGGAAAGGAAATTCAACAAAATATAAAAATTGTGTTGTAATATGAACTTACATAACACGCAAAGTTGGAAAAAGTAGTTAAAAAAAATTGATTTAAGTAGTATGGTAACGCTGGTTCTTAGGCACTTTTGGTGCGAAAATTTGAATTCTTGTGATTCTTCGTGTGTATTTGGATTGGTACAAGAAAATTTTGAATATTCGACGATGTATGTACAGAATATTAACTCTTCGGGAACTAGGAAAGCGTCCATAAAAACTCTCAAATTTAAATTAACAATTTTATTAAGTCAGTTCGGTCAGCGAAATAAATAGCTACACTATATTTTGCACTTTAAAGCGTCATATATGAAAGGAATTGGGCATTTATGCACGGCGCGTCTGTCAATGTCCACAACATGCAATATAAAATATCATCACCAACAACATAACTAATAAATATTCACTGTAACCTAATTTTAACGATCTTATTTAGCGATCGAAGTTATTTTGCTTTACTTTTCCTCCCACGCATCTTATTTCTGGGCGTTTCGTCCCTGTTTGGGTATAGTCCTAACCTTAGCACTAGGCTTCGATTTTGTTTTGTCCCCCACCCCGTGATACGTCAAAAACTGCGTGTTTTTGTAACTGGACGACGTCGAATCCGCTATGCTCCGTCCATCTCCTTCGTCTCTGCGCGACATCTCGGAAAATGGCGACAGTCTCTTGGGATCTGCTGCCCCTTTCTGCCTCTGATCTAGCCTGATCCCTTTTTTGTTCTTTACCTCCCTTTCGAGAATGTCCGCCGTGGTTAGGTCCGAGCTCTGGATCTGTTGTAGGGAGCTCGAACTCTCCGTTAACCACGGCTTGCTAGTTTTCCCTTTTTGACAGCTGCACGATTCCGTCTTGCATCGCTGGCATTGATGGTTTACTTCGTTTCCGATATCTTCGTCGTCTAGAATGCCTGAAATTATGTTTATGTCGGGCTCCAGCCTTCAGGATTATTTAGCTAAAAACTAGGCTTTTTCTTCTATAAACATAGCGTCCTAACTTGCTTCGGCTTAGAGCTACAAAGTTTCCATAAAAACCGTTTTTTACTTAATTAGTCAACAGGATTTTGATTAGTTTGATGATTCCAGCGATGGCTGGTAATCGATTTGATGTTTATTGAATGCGGATAACAAAATCGACCAATTTTTTATGTTGACGAATTATGCAAAAAAATAATAGAATGATTTTTTAAATTGTTATTGTATTTAATGGACAAATCAGATGAGAATAATTCAAATCAAAAATAATTCTATAGATTGGATGAGTGACGTGTAAAAATTGGTAAAAAAATCTAGTAGCCACTACAAAACTTTCTTCAGCGACGTCATAATCCAGTAAAACTTTAAACATCGAAACAAAAAGCAACTGAAAAAAAATTTGACGCTCTATTTCATGAAGATCATTCCAATAAATTACTAGTTTTTCACAAATTGCATTGATTGATTGATTGATTACTTAAGTTTCGCAAAAGTTACCGTAGTCCTTCTTACCCAAAGAAATTTTCTCCAATACGGTACTGTCAGTTTTCGGCGCCGAGCTATTGGGTTGGTTTAAAAGTAGCTTCGACAGGGGGGGAGCCAATCCCAATCCGATATTCCTTTCGTGATACACCTCCGAAATAGTGGGCGTTAGTTCTCTATTGATGTGTCGCAGCTGCGTGGCCAATATCGTATCGTGTAACGCGGTGGAGTTGCCCGCCTTCGCGTCGCCCTTAATCCCGGCCAATTCGGAGTCTTCACTCTCACTGAGCACGCCTCCCGCGCCGCCCGTCGCCATGGAAACGAGCGACGAGAGGGTGGCCGACGCGTCCGATTCGTTCGGCGAGAAGTACAACAACCGTTCATTGGACGGCAAGGTTTCCTCGCTGGGCAACGTTATCGGTTTACGCGACGCGTTGGGAGCGGCTCCGTGTAGAGTCTGCGCGTGCGTCATCTCGGTCCTGACGCTCAGCCTATCGATCGCGCACAGAGCGTTCCGCGACTTTTTATAAGTAATTTTGTTCCGCTGACTCGAACTGAACAATTTTGCTTCCATTTTCTCCAGCTCGCTATCCGAACTGTTCTCGAACATCCCAGCGGGAAGATTGTTGTAAAGCGGGAGATCTGCCAGAGGCTTGGAAGCTCTAGGTGGTGGTAGAGGTGGCAACTGAAACAAACGCAAGCGTTGCAAGAGAGAGAAACGTTTTCGAGTAGCGTAACCGACTTGGCTCTGGGTTTGGCGTCTCAGCACAGTAGCGTGACCGCTTTCCCAGTCGGTGGCCGAGCTAGCTGAGCTGGAGCTGTCCGGTCGTACGGCGTCGGCCTTAACGTCCGTTTGCGAGTAGAGGTTCCTACGACAATCAAACATCTTCACCCCAAACGAAGTTTTTAACAGTCCACGAACCTTATCCTAGTCTGGTGTGCCAAAGACAACGCGATATTCTGGTGTTCGGATTGCATCACGACGGGTGGGCTGGGTGTAAACGCGGCGTCGGATTCGCCGCCACCGGGTCGAGCTAGTGTCGCCGCTTTCCTTGGTTTTACATCGGGGACGGTTTTGGCGGGCGCATCGGCCGGATTGGCGGTCCTTCCGTCGGGTTCTCCCCTTCTCCTCACGTAAGACGTGAACGCCCCACCCAATCGCTTTTGAGGCAGCATCGTCGCGGCGAAAGGCGGCACCGTAGGTTTGGGTGTGGAACACAGTTCGTTGTCGGAATGAGAGAAGTCGTTATCTATGGAAGCAAGAGATTCCAGGCTGCTGGACGAGTCTATCGTGAGGCTTTTCGGTGCTTCTTGGGTATCTGTAATTCTCCACGATTAATAGGAATCGGCTAGGATTCGTATCGAACTTACCGAAGAGAGCCAGTAGAGCCTGCAAAGTGAACTGGACATTTCTTTTGTTTGCTTGTTTGCCAGTCCTCAGGGTGACTTTATCTTGACCAACGTCGGTGAGGTCGAAACCTAGTGAGGCGAGAAGTTCGTGACATCCCGGCACTCTCCACAGTCTGACGTTTAGAGCAACCTCCACGTTATCGGCCTCGGAAATTTTCGAAGAGAATTGAGTGAGGGCGGACTGGATCACGGAAATGATGTCGTCGGCTACTTCCGGGTTGGTGGTTAGCTTGGACAATGCTTGGATTGATGTACTCGATATGCCTAACAAAGCTTGCAAGCTGGCGGAGCACTGAGTCAATCGTTCATCTGGATCTGATTGGGGGAAGAAGACGCTGCTAGGTATACCGTTTGATGCAGGCTCGAATCTAAATCCCACCGACATCAGAAGCTCCTTCCATCCAGTGGCAGAACCGACCTGGAAGTAGCGGAATTTATATAAATAGAGCACGTCGACCTATCCAACATGAAGTTTGTTACTACTACAAAATACCAAACGTCCATGCACCAAGCTTGCCAGCTGCGGCAGTTTCCGGCTCAGTGAAACCGAAACGCCGGTATAAATAATCTAATAAGTAGACGCTATAGAAATTATTAATTGGATGTAAATAGAAAGCGACTTTGTTATCTATGGACGAAATAAACGTCCGGAAAGTGTGACTTTAATACGCCAACTTCTTTATCCACTTCTCCGGTTTGGAAGTGGTCGGAAGTTTGCGGTCGCACGTCACACGTTACTCAGTGAATATGTTCGCACTGTATTGCAAATTGGGTAATATGCAATGGTCGTAACAGCACGTTGATAAACTTCTTCAGTCACTTCTTTGTTAAGCACTCGGTACACTGCGCTGTGTGCCAAGTGACCTTTCTCAAAATTGTTGCATAACTTATTATTATAGTTTCTGTTACCTATAGTGAAAATCAACGACAATCACTTTCAGAGAGAACCACAACCACGTAAATTTATTTAACATTTTACAGGTTCTACCTTATTTTCAATGGACTTCTGGGTCGTATACATCGCGTTCTTCTGCCCTCTGTGTATTCTCTGCAAGCTCTTCTCGACTAGATGCAAAGTAACCCTCAACGCGTCCCTGCACTTTTCCGGAGCCTGAAGCATTTCGCACAGGGCCTGCCCCATCAGGGCAACTTTATTGGATAACCTAACGTTCACGCCGATCAAGACAAATCCGGCCCAATTTGCCGGGTGAGCAAAATGTTTGGTATGTTGCACTGTTTGCATGGCTTCCGACAGAGCCTTCGCGGCTCTGGTGCCTTGAAGCATTGCCGAATAGAAAGCCCTCAAAAGGATCTTTGTCGCGGTATCCGGCACGGGCCATAGCGAAACCAATACCGCTTGGGCTCCCGCCGCCAAGAGCGCCCGAACCAACGCAACGAGACCATCTGAGGTAGCCCAACCTTGTTGATCCCTAGTGTGTGACGAACTGACTACAATTAGTCGGGCTGACAGCTTCATTGATAATATGTCGGCAGCGCTCAGCAAAAACTCCGATAAAGGTGGCAACTCCCCACTCAGAGATACTTCGCTGTGCTCCGCTTCATCCGCATTGTCAGCGATGTAAAGTCGTTTCGATTGGCTCTGGTCAAGAACTTCGGTCGGGCTCAGTACAAGGCTGGAGAGCTTCCAAGACACGTGGGTGGCGAAGTGTACACACTCGGCTTCTTGGATTTGCGTCAAAACTTGCTCCTTGGTTGCGCAACTTCCCAGCAAGACTTGCGTCTGTAACAATTCGGCAACCATCGTAGCTTCGTTTTCGGCCTGAGGAATATCTTTCCAGCCATAGTTTTCGGTAATGGATAAGGGCAGTTTGGGGTTGCCAACTATAAGGCTGCGAACCGCTTGATCCGTGCCCTGTTTCCTGGTCCTGCCAGATTTGAGCGACATCAAATTCGGCACTACCAGCAAGGAGAATCTCTCGCATAGGTATTCGGAATTGTCGTTCGACGATCGCAGCACTGGGAAAGGTACCAAGTAGAGGTCTCCTTCTAAGACCAAGATCAACTCCCTCCGGTTGGCGCCGCTTTTTGAGGCTGCAATAACGATATAATCACATACTAACCGAGCTAATTGTTCAAAATGGTTCGCACTTTTACTTGGTAAAAACTCCTCAAAAGGTTGTAACAGTAACGTGTATAGTGCGTGAAGGCAAGAAGGACCTTTCCAAGCTTGTCTCCGGCTGACCCTAGTGGATCCCTGGGCACTTGTACTGGATCTCGTGCTGCCCTGGAGGGAAGCTATAGATCCTCCAACACTCCCAAGTGAAAACAGAGAGCTCAATGAGTAGTTGCTGGTGTTCATTAGATGCTGCCTGTTGACCATGCGAAGAAACCCGGTCCTCTCAGATAGATTGTCGTCCATAGACTGATCTTCGTTGATGGTAGTGCACGGCGACAATTCAAGTCCTAAACTATCCCTAACGGAGTTGACCAATTTTTCCAACACGCCGGTCCCACTGGGAATAGGGTCTGTGTTGTCACAAGTGTCTGAAGATTCTTGAAATTCCATCAGCGGAGCCGAGTGAAACTTGACAACCCCTAAAGTAGTCGGGTTAGTTCCGCTCCGCATCAAGCCGCCATCGTCACTCACCCTTGGATGGTAGAATCAACCACGCGTACAGAAAACCTGCCGCTACGCTATAGTACAACGTGGCTGCCCTTTGCCTATTCACGATGTCTTTCAAATTCTCCAACGTGCTGATGTTGAACATATCCATGCTCTTACTTTTGCCTTTCGTTTTGTGCTCGTGCAACCCCTGCCTTTCCAGAAGAAGATCTACGAATGCTCGATTTCGACCCCTTTCCGCAATTACCAACGCCTCGTCCGTCCTATTCAGAGCTGAAAGGACCGCGTTGCATTTTACGTTACGATAAAAACTATCTACTTACAAACTAAGACTCTCTGCAGCACTTGGTAACTCGATGACTGCAGCTCAAATAAAGACAACTTATAATCCGCACTATTCCTCGTCTCTCTCCTTATGCTTTCCAGAAGTTGCGTGGCGGCTTCAAGTTGTTTCTGCGCGCCTTCCAAGTCACCGTTCGAGTAGAGAGCCAAACCTAATCTGTTTCTTATTTTCGCCTCTTCATCCCTTCTACCGAGTGCTTCAGCGATGCAAAGACCTTGGGTTAAGTAGGCTACCGCTTGAGATCGATTCCCTAGAAGTTGATGGACTCTGCCTAAGGAACTATAGGCCACAGTTTTGGCTATTTGGTCGTTCGTGCTCATTGCAATAGATAAATGTTGCTCTTGATATTGAATAGCTTGGTCCAAGCTACCAAGAGCCTCGAACACGTTTCCTAAAATGACCAAAATAATAAGCTTTTACTTAATCGCGTGTTCATTGCTTACCAATGTTCCCGCAGGCTCGGCTTTGCAATGTTGGCATGTCCAGTTGTTCGGCTATCTCCAAATCATTTTGATGGTATCTAAGAGCTGTTGAATATTCTCCCATTTGTTGATATACAGTTCCAAGATTGCACAGAGCCTCCGATTCCATTATTTTGTCATCTAAAACGAATTTAAATACAAAAAGGCACTTTGTGCGCGGGCACGTGCTTACTCAGATCTCTTGCGATATTTTTTTGATGCTCCAAGCAGGATACCGCTTGTTCCAAGTTGCCCAAGGTTGCGTGCAGCTGACCCAACTCTCCGTACGCAGCCGCTTTAGCTTCTGGGTTGCCGAGTTCGTGGGAAACGACCAATCTTTTTTCCAAACACACCAAAGCCTGTTGCAGATTACTTAGAGACCTTTGAGACTGGCCTAGACCTCTGTAAGCTCTTTCTTGATCTCTAGAACTTTTTAGTTTCAAGGCTATAGCCAGATATTGCTCGTGACACTTAGACGCCTCTTCGGGATCGCCGAGGGCGTCGTAGCAATCTCCTAGGCTGCCGAAAGCTCGGCCTTTGTCAAGCTGCGCAGTTGGTGTACTCAGCCGCTCCAAGGTTGCTAATTGCTGCTCGAAATAACCTATGGCGTCTTCATAATGATTCATATTCAACCTGGAAGTATTGCATAATTGTTTATTGTACAAGTGAAGATTTTGGTTTCGTAATTTTGTACCTGGCGATACCTAGATTTCCAAAAGCCTGGGCTTCAACTGCACAATCTTGTAGTTCCTGGGCCCGTTCTAATTGTTCCTGATAACATTTCACCGCGTGGGTGTAATTTCCCAAAGCCATATGAACGGCTCCCAAATGACCGTGCGCTTTACATTCTCCCGACAGTTCGGACATTTCTTGGCGCAGAGTCAGCTCTTGGGTGTGGTAGCCCAGTGCTTTATCTAGCCTTTTTAGAAGTCTGTGCGCTGTTCCGAGAGCGCCACACGCTGCGGCTTCCATGCCCCTATCTCTGTTGCTTCTAGCTAACGCTAGTTGTCGGTGGTACATTTTCACAGCCTCTTCCGTTTCCCCCATTTTGATCAGGACGTCTCCTATGTTGCCCAGGGCTCTAAACTTCCCGGATAAATTGTTGGTCATGTGAGCGATCGCCAGGAAGTATTTCTGACACTCCAAAGAAGTTTCCAATTGACCGAGAGCTAAATGTGCCAAGCCTAGGTTACAGTAGGCGCGACCCATGTTCATTTTGTCTTGTAAATCTTTGGCTAGCGCTAGGTCTTGGTCATAATAACGTACCGCTTCCCTAAAGTTACCGATGCAATAATGAGCGTAACCCAGGAAATGACATGCCTTTGCTTCTCCCTCAACGTCGCTAAGCTCTTGGGACAACATCAAGTATTGCTCGTAGTATGGAATGGCTTCGGGAAATTCGGAACGTGAACTTAGGCAATTAGCGAGGTTTAAAAGTGCGCAAGCTTCACCGGCAGTGTCTTTGAGCTCTCTCGCGATCCCTAAATGAGCCCGATAGTGCAACAAGGCCATATCATGGGCTCCTAACGCCTGATACGCCACAGCTAAATTCCCGTGGGTGCTGGCCTCGGAACTCCTGTCGTGCACTTCCTTGCTGATGGTCAGTTCCTGTTTGTGATACTTAATAGCCGACTCATAAAATCCTACTGCTGAATACGCGTTGCCTATGTTGCCGTAAGCTCTACCCATTCCTGCTCGGTCTTGCAGACTCCTGGCTATGGACAAGTGCGCCTGATGCAGTTTCAATGCCGCGTCGTATTCCCCTAGCAATTGGTAGACGATTCCTAAATTGGAACAGGCTCTACCTTCTCCGATCTTATCCCTAGTAGCTAGGGCGACGTCTAATTGTCTTTCGTGCCACTGTTTCGCTTGCACATAGTCTCCTGCGCATCTGGAGGCGTGGCCTAGGCCCGCGTACGCTCTAGCTTCTACCGACCTATAACAATTAATCTTGGACGTTCAAAGAATCAAAAAAAGGTCTTTTCTACATACTTATCCCCAATCGCTTGAGCAATCCTCAGGACTTTTTCGTGAAACACTATCGCTTGGGTGAAGTTTCGTTTGTAGTGGTGGCTAGAGCCCAGGTTGCTATAAGCTCTGGCTTCCTCTACTTGATTACCGAGCCGTCTAGCTATCCTAAGGTGTTGGGTGTGACAATCAACCGCCGAGTCAAAGTCACCCATTGCCAAATATACGGCACCAACGTTGCCAATTTCTCTAGCCTCTTGAAGCTTGTCTCCCATCTGTTTCACCAACTGGACGCACTGTTTGTGAGAGGCTAGAGCGTTGGGGTAGTCCCCTATGGCCGTATAAACATGACCGAGCGATGTTAATGCTGCCGCAGCCGCTTGGGTGTCCTAAAATGTAATATACTTGTCTCAGTGATACAAAAGTACAGAAAATGTACCTTGCACTTCATAGCTAAAACAAGCTGGTATCTGTGGGCGGTTAACGCTTCTTTGTAGGAGCCTTGGCTGAAGTACGCTGACCCCAAATTGCCGTGAGCTCTGCATTCTCCGGCGGTGTCTCCCAAGCTTTTGGCAATTGCCAAATCTTGCTGCATGTAACCTATAGCTTTGTCCAGTTGATTCAATGCCCAGTGGGCGGAGCTGAGCGCACTGAAGACTGAACCCCTTAATTTAAGGGAACACGATCCAATTCGCAATGCAGATTCCAAAACCGTTACCGCTGAATGGTACAGTCCTGCCGCTAAAAGTTCCTGCAACGGTGTACAAAGTCAAAGTCATCGGATTTCATGCTGTTTTAAATGGAACTAAAAGAACTGCGAACTTTCATTGTTCTTATTTAACTTAATACTATACAACACTTATGTACAAATTTTCTGTACTTAAAATTATATTTCATTGTTTGAATATTACATTCCTTAACGATTATTACATTTAGATATTTTAAAATATCCAAAAATGGTGGTGGTTCAACCTATCAAAACGAAATGAACAAAGGCTCAATGGGCAGCTCCCAAGGTGTCGGCTTTTAGGAGAATGGTGACATTTGTGAAATCCTAACTGTGCAACTATTCGTTACTTCAAATTCGTTTGACTGATAACTTAGATAACTTAGACATTATCCCCCATACACATGTGCTGATGGATCCACTACTTTTACTCACAAAAACATCTGTGCATGGTAAAACATGACCTTAAGGATCCCTTGACTACCTCAAGTGACAGCAAAGTTCTTTATGAAAATATGTTGCTATCGCTCCCTCATCTTAAATTATTTTAATTTATAGTGGATGACGAATCTGTCGGAAACGCTGGGAGATATTAAATTAAATAAAGACGATTAGATTTTATGTTCGTCATAAAAAGGGACAACGACGCGGGACGATTGAATTAAGTACAGACATACCTACTGACTAATCTGCTAAAAATTCCCAACAATGTAAAGGACAGGTAAATGAGCCGCCAATCGTTAAAACAATGGCATTTGAGTCTCGCATAAGGAGCTTTCGCATTGTAAAAGTATATGACAGTAGAATGGGCACTAAAATGGCGGCACATCCGAGTACTGCCTTATTAAAGCGTCGTATAATTTTTATATGCCGTGCGCTGCGTACAGGGTGAACAGACTTACCTGGCCGACCACGGATATCAAGACGAATGGGCTCTGGTCCAGCTTCATCAGCTCGAGCTGCTGAAATGTCGGCTCCAAGCTGTGTCTCAACGGAGACTTGACGGAAGCTTCGACCAAACCGGCCAAAAGCTGCTGCGAATTGGCGTCCTGGGCGAGGCCCTGGCTGAAGGCAGCCAAAGCCTCGCCGTGCCGGCCCAAACATTGAAGGGCCACGCCTTGCCTAAAACGCATTTTTTTTTTAAATACAAATAGGTTTCAGAGGAAGGGTCGGTCATCGGGGTATTTTAGTATTCGGTATTCAACGTCATAGGAATTTTCAGGTATTTTTTAAAGCTTAAGAGTATTTTGGGCATTTCGGGACGAACGCATTTCGTAGAATTTCAGGACATTAAATTAATATTAAATAGTACTTTTGTGAATTTTTAGATTTTTTATAAAAAGAGAAGCCCATGTTTAAATTATTGTTACCCTAAAGTGATACTCTGCGGCTTCAAGTCGGTTTTCGATGCATTTGTAAGATAGAAGAGTGCAAACTGTTTTGAACGATTCTACAGTTCACAATTGAAAAAAGTACAATTTTTGAATAGTTTTTTCTCGAAATAGAACTAACCAACACATACACAAAAAGGCAGCTGGTTACTTGTGAATGATTTTGTAAAAAATTAAGCTACACAAAAAAATATTTGTTCAGCTCTATAAGCTTAGTTTTAGTAGCTTTAGTGCATTATGCATCGAAATACACAAAATAGTGTTTATCAAATTTGTTGACTAATGTACTACTTACGGTCTACTATTTAACAGAAATTATTCCCTATCAAGTTAACTAATTGAATATAGAACGCAATTCATCACAAATTTTGGGGAAAATATTCTAGAAACAATTCGATTCATAATGAACATTGATAAAATTGGGTCCCAAAACTGGTACCATAATATGACATGTTTTAATCCTGATGATTTTCTTCACTACTTTCTAGAAGTAGTTAGGGTTATAATTAATTTGTTAGCTATATTTTCCAGTTCTTTATCTTCGCCGCCCTAGCAATTCTTATTACAATATTTGATATTAAAAATTCACTTTTGATTTTTCTTTTTTACTTATATTCATTTATTTAATATGACAAGAAATCCTGACAGTTCAGGATAATCGCTTCAACTTTTGTAGTTACATTTTTTGAGTAAAGTTTATAGCATATACTTTGGAAAAATTATGTTGTAATTTGTTTTATTTTTTTGTATCTTTACAACTACATAAAAGTGGTTTTTCATCATAATCATTATAGCCGCTATGGATGACCTTTATGTCATAATCATATTATAAAATACTTTAACAAAATATACTTTTTTTCGTTTTTTGTTTTTGCACAAAAGCCATACAAAAATATATATTGAATATTTTTTGTTTCAGCAACCAATATCGCTTATGGCATCCAGAATCGTTAAAATGGAGTTTACGTATTATATGCAAAACAGGGAAGTTTAAAAAAATTATGTCGAAGATATCTGGGGACTTTTGGGGAATGTTTTCCAAAAAAAGAATTTAAATATGCAGATTTACCTATAGTATGCCTTAGGCCACGTGGGACATAAATCCCTGGCGGTAATGGCATCTTGAAGAGCTTGGGTGAACAAGCCTTGCTTTAACCTGGCAGCCGATCGGTTGGAGTAGAGAATGTGATTGGTCGGGTCTAGTTGGAGAGCGTCCGTGTATAGTGAAACGGCTGTGGCAAAGTCACCGTTCTGACATGCCGCATTAGATTGTCTAACCTGCAAAGCAATTGGCGTTGCAGGATGTTTCGATTAATTGGTGGATTTTTAGGGTATACCTTTTCCAGGAATATGGATCTGCTGGCTGCCGGTAGTTCAGAGGTACCTTCTGGCTCAACCTGGAAATTATTTTTGACCAAGGGTTAGAGTATGACTCTGGTCCTGCCTAATATTAGCAAAGTTTACAGAATACACTTTCCATTACATTTACATGTTCCCGGGTTTTAAAAGAATTGAGCTTGTTAGATTTAACATAGTAACAGACATCTTTTAAAGTGATTTGTTTGCTGTACAAATTCTTTGGTTTATTAATAAGAATATCTAAGAATGGGAAATTATTTGCTTATAATTCAATTTTAAGACATGTCATTGTAAATTTTAAATGGTTAAGAAAATGTGGGCGGGATGATTATTGAAATGTGAGTAAGTTTGATTCATCAAAAACCAACTTAGGAAGAATCGAGAAGATTTGGAAGTAGTATTACAGTAGGCTATAGTTTTTTTGAAAAATTAAATGTAATTTTCAATTGTGTGTATCATTTTGAGTGGTGTAGTACTATGTTACATAATTGACATTGCTATTAAAGTAGCTATTCGAAAATCCAATGATATACGGAGTGTCTCATTTAAGAAAATTGAGAAAAGTATTATTTTGCGAAAGGTGACAAGATAGCATATTTAAAAAAAATAAATTTTATCTACAGAAAAGCCATTATTTTCGCAAAAATGATAGATGGAAAAAAGTAAAGTTAGTAAAAGCAACCTAGGAATGATAGTTTAAACATAACCCGAATTCTGAAGATGATCGCTAATTTTGCCTTTGGAAGGACTATCTAAAAATGCAATAAAATGTAACTTTGTTTTACAGCTCTGTATATAAAGAAGTAACGATTAGGAAAATAAAAAATAAAAGTCATTTTAATAGAAACAACTTTTGTATTTAATTGTTTGTTATAACCTCCGTAGGTACGGGCCACCCTGTACAAACAAGCAATAAATATTGCTACAGTACTGAATAATTTATTTGTTGTTGACATTATTATTATTTAGAATAATAGAAAAAAATAAATAATAAAATATTTCCATTACTAGCCGTCTTTTACTGGTCTACGGATTCTGCTTCTCAGGCCCAGTAACAACGGCGCGGGGAAGGAGGTACATAGTCGCGGGCGTGGCTTCAAGTGGGACAACTTATATGTTATTCGGTAAACATCGATATTAGGTAGCAGTTGTTGAAATAAAAAAAAAGAACCTGCCGGAATTACTCGTCTTTTGTTTCACCGGCACCTGGTTAATTGTGTGAGAAACGGGTTTCGAGCGGATCGGCGCATATTTAAAAATAACGCGATTCAAATCAGTTCCGTTCGTGAAAATGGGATTAAAAAGTGTCGGCGAGCGCGCACAGTGTACTTAAGAATCGCCTTTGTCATCGCCGCGGTCAAATTCGAACGCGGTCGGATCTAGAGAAAATGAGCTTTTTGATGTATATTTAATAACCATGCTAATTATAGGGCCAAGTACCGTCAAAGGAAATGTCAATTTCTTCAGGTAGGCTTGCGTGGTACCCGTCCGCGGTAGCGGCAGCGGCGTAGCACGAACTCGTCCGCCGCGTTAGCCACGGAGTTCGATTTTATGGTCGGTGCGTTAGTTTTTCGATTAATGTTCTGTCAAACATTTGTAATAAAATAGTTGGCAATCCCATAGTAAATTGCGCCATTTGTACATGTAAATTTCCATAAGAGAATTTAAGCCCTATCGTATTGAAAACTGGCCTGCAGTTAAGATTTTGGATTGAACTACACTTTTATAAAAGTTTGTATGTTTTAATATTAACCTAAAGATTTTTTTCATACCTGTTTTACTGAAAACTAGAGGACAGGCATTAGAAGGTTCCCTTAGTTAAAGTAATTAATTTATTCGCAATACCAACCTAACTGTGATTTTTGAAAAAGTAACGGATATGATGACCTTTATTTCTTTTAAGGTCTCAGAACCTAAAAATAACAGTAGAGTAATAATAACAATAATAATAAGCACGGGGAACGAGGATGGCTCGGTTGGTAAGGCGTCGGACAATCCTACTGGAACGTAACAAAGGGCCGAGAAGAAAAAATACTTATAGTAATTTTATTAAGGAACACCACTGAAATTAATCTCAGCTCTCTAACTCCCCCTTACGACAAACATCCCAACTTTTATCAAAATTGGTAAAGCGGGTTTGTGATAAGTGGCCCTAATTTTTTAAAATGGAGCATTTTTGAATACTGATCTTTGTTGAATCTTTAATCATTGCATATGTTCTTCACTGCTGATAACATAATGTCTAGGTTTAAAAACAATGAAAATAAATTCAAATCATAAGTGCATATCGATTGGAAGAACAAATTTGTAATGCTTTGTAAAATGCATTTTCCTGCTTCGACCTTGTTTAGGTCGAAGTTAGTTATAACAGAAAGATAGGTCTATCGTCTATCGTCTCTCTCTCAATCGACTCAAACTTAGAGAAAGTTGCTTACGTAGTAATGCTAATATTATGTTGATGAATCGAAGTTGCCTTTGGATTTCAAATATTAAAAAAAGTCTTTATATCAAATTATTTTTAGCTTTTACTGGAAACTGAACATAAACAAATTCATAAAAAAAGTCTTTGCGAAATTGACCTATCATCGTATCGTTTAAAATTTATATTTTGCTGGTTGATGACTTGATTAAAACTAAATGTTATTTTAAGGTTATTTTGAGGATACATATTTCCGCTTCAAGGGTCGCTTCGGGGGAAACTTGAAAAATATATAAAACAGGATGTTTAAATCTGCATGTAGAATGTACATTACATAAGAATTATTTGGATTTTTTAACTATTAATATATTATTCACTGGACAGTATCAGAAAAATCAAAATTTGTCATCAAAAATATCACAAGTTTATTAAACGAGCTGAGGCCATAGGCGTACAACGAGAAAAATGAATTTCCATATTTTAGTTATTAGAAAAAATATTAATTAAAAAATTTAAGCACTTGAATATACGATGTAACATATTCTTTCTACGAGTAATACCTACATTCGAAACACTCGACAGTAGTGTTATTTTATGGCAGCTTAAAATACGTCTTTTTTATGATGCTTGTCCATTAAAACGCGTTAATAGAATCATACATGAACACTTTTGACATGGTATGAGAACTCGTCGCAAGCTTCAACTGTAAGTTATACCAAAATATTGAACTAACTGTTGAAAAATTTGCCATTTGCTAATTTTAGAGTCTTAAGAAATTATTCAAGATGAAGGGCTGTCAAATTCCTGAAATTTGGGACAAATAAATTAAAATAGAACTGAAACTAAAACATTGTGTTTAATATGGGCAACCGATACCGTATATTTAAAAATTAAGGCCTCTACAATTCTAATTATTGCTTTGAAAAACGCTTAAAAAACATTAAAAATAAAAATGAAGTTATACTATAATGGTAAGTTCCTGAGTCGGAATTACTCACCTAAGTCAAACTTTATAAAAAACAAGTCATTAGAAATGACAGGAAGAAGATTCTAAATCAGGCGAATTAGAACATAAGAAATATATATATATATATATATATATATATATATATATATATATATATATATATATATATATATATATATATATATATATATATATATATATATATATATATATATATATATATATATATATATATATATATATATATATATATATATATATATATATATATATATATATATATATATATATATATATATATATATATATATATATATATATATATATATATATATATATATATATATATATATATATATATATATATATATATATATATATATGTTTTGTTTTAGTCCTTCACGGATGGAACTATGTGTATTGGTGGTAATCCGGGTGTTCATCCGTTCGTTGCTTGACCCTGGAGTAGGATCATTCGCCTGACGTTTCTCCAAAATATCACTTGGCATCTTCACAGCGCGTCGATGTCACGTGTCCGCACTTAAAATTTAAGCAGGCGTTAATAATGTTTATTATTCGAAATTATATTTTGTACATGCCAAGTTATATAAAGCTATAACAAGGAATAATGGACGTCGACGTAGCTGTTGAAGTCAACTAAACTTATAACCAAGAAATAATACATATAACAACATTTCATATTCGCCTTCAATACAATAACCGAACTTTACCTTATGTAGAGAGCGGTATAGAAGAATCACATTATACAAAGAAAAAGAAAAGAATGAAGAAAGAAAGAAGTCTTGGCTACAGGAAAGGAAAACAAAAAGCAAAATGCTTCTTTAATTATTGAACCGTCGTTAAAATACCGTGCTAATTATAAACGTGTCAAAAATTTGCGTTTCGTGTGTCTTTTGGATGAGCCAATAGTAAAATCATTTATTTTGTATTTGAAAAATTGTTTTTTTATGGACAGATAAAGTTAACAAATGTTGTCAACATTCGTAACGATGTGTTCGTTCCGCATCAAGATTTTGACTCAATTATTTTGTAATACAGACATACCGAATGCAAAGCACGTCGCTGAACCATGGACAGCCGTCCCAACTCTTCAAGCCTGTAGAAAACTCTTTATCTCTGCGAATATTAACCTTATATAAGAATTTTGGACTTTTTGTATCCTTTTATGTCAACAGAAATTATCAATATATCGAATCAGCAAAGTTTAAATGTGGTAGTGTTAAAGTCTCACACGTAATTGTACTATTCCCCAATGGAATATTATTATTACAAATAACAAGGCTTCAGGTTTGGATGGATTTATTTGAACACGGCGTCTTTCGCAAATTTTTAAGAGATTGTCCAAGTCGGAGTTTAGAACGTCGTTAACGAATTTAGGAAGTTGACGTACATGTACTATACCGGGAATGCTTCCTTCAGGGACTCTTATTCTAACCATCGTAGTCATCGTAAACGACCCTCTGAAACCTGTCGGTCAAAAATAACGATACTAGTGAGCCTCTTCTAAACCAATATATGTTAAAATAGATCTTAAGGGACCATGGTTTGAAACTTGTTTCAATAAATAAATAAATCATTGCCTAGTGATTCAAAATTTCCGGAAAAATTGGTTGTCGGAAAAAAAACGAGTTTTTTCCCGGAAAAAATTGGAAAAAACGAAAAATTTGGAAAAATTTGATTTTTTTTTTTTTATTGAAATTTCGATGGAGGTTTACGTGTTAAATATTATTCAATACAATTATTTTCAAACATATTTTAAAAAATAAGTGCAGTGTAACACTGACAACTTGTTTACCGGTGAATCCCCTACACATGTCCGCGAAACAAATCTGATTGAGTCCGATAAATTCCTATTATCAGAAGTGCCTTTTAGTTTTAAGCTGATAGAAGATGCCATATATGGTCTTCCCGCAAATACTGATGGCCTGTCCTGCCTGACTAGAGAAAACCTATGAAAATGTGTAATTCGAATTTTGTTGTAAACCTAAACGAGATTTTTTAGTAGGAATTCTCTATGGGAATCTGCGAGCAGTACCCATCCAGTTATATGGTGACAGGGCTTGTGCACCCCGCAGCCACTTATGCCAATTGCTTCCAGAATTTTAAATGGACCTCCATCGTCCGCTTCGTCTAACTTAAACTTAGAAGAAAATTACTAATTTTCTTACGATTCTAGGCCAGTTCCGCTTTTGCAGCGAGCTGAAATGGGTATCGAATTAATTGGTAATATCCAGAACGGCGATGCTGCGGAATCAGAACCAGATTCTTTCTCCGAGGACATTGACGATTTAGTGTACTGGCTTTGCAGAAATGACGTTTTTTTACATGCATTTTGCTTGCGTTGTCAGTTCTTCTTCTTTTTTTTTGTATACATTTTTTTTTGTTTATTATGTATTCTAGAGTTTATGTTTTGTTAACCAAAGAGTTCTTATCTTATTTTTTATTATTTTGAAATAAAGTAGGCATCTTAATTTTTGTTTTTTTTTATTGAAGCAACTTATACTAACCAATATACATTTAAATCATCATATATTAACTCGTTTAGCTGTCTGGCATTTAATTTTAAAAAAAAATCAAATTTTCCGTTTTTTTCCAATTTTTCCGAGGTTTGGGAAAAAACGGAAAAAACCCGTGTTTTTTTCCAAATTTTCCGGTTTTTTTCCGAACCGTTAAATCTCTAGTCCTACCCTGGACTATATCCATAAATTAAATATATTTTAAGCACATGTTTTTTTAGACAGCCGCGGCCATTTAATAATAACAAAACGCTTTCCTATAGATGTAGATGCACCGTACGCCAACTTGACGCAATTTTAAATAGAGACGCTCTCCCTAATTGGATTGGACCGGATGCCAATTATCGCATCGCTTTTTAAAAAAGAACCGGCAAAAGCGCTCAATTGGTTTTTTAACCGAACGCGTATTTCCCGAAGCAGTTCTCTTTTGTTTTAGATAAATTAGAAAATAATGAACCACGAGGCTTAACCGCAATCGGGTAAAAAGGTTCATTGCTACTCGTATATGCGCGGCGTTCGTCGTAAAATGTTCATAATTCTTCCGATTGTTTCACTCGGCTGAAACGTAGAAATTCTGCCGGACGTGGTGCTCGTTGCCGTATACCGAATGGTGCGGTAATAGCCCAGTCATATTAGGTAAAAAAAGGGTCAACCTCGGAATGAAAGATAATATACTGTAAATTGGTATGAACCTTTGTTTTGTCATTCTAAATGTTGTCTCAAAAGTTACGAACGCTATCGTGTCCGCGTCTTAAGATATTCAAGGTCAAAGGTCACAAAAACCGGTTTTTCGCGAATATCTGGCTTCCTATTGCTTAAATGAGATATTTGTCAAAACTTTTTGAAGACTATATTTGTGTTTTGACAATGCCTTTACCAACTTTTTTAAAGAAAATTTTCTGATGATGTAACTGAGGACGTCCAATTAAAATAACGAGCAAATCAATATCTTCTCCTATGCTGTGAACTCTTCGCGCTCTACCCCAAAAACGGTTGGTCGTATGAAAAAAAGTGTAAACAAAAGTTGTAGAGAATTTCATAGCCTACAACTTTTATAATAAGTGCAAATCTCATTTAAGCAATAGGAAGCCAGATATTCGCGAAAAACCGATTTTTGTGACCTTTGACCTTGAATATCTTAAGACGCGGACACGATAGCGTTTGTGACTTTTGAGACAACATTTAGAAGGACAAAAAAAAGGGCCATACCAATTTATAGCTTATTATCTTTCATTCCGAGGTGAAACCCCTAATATGACTGGGCTATAATATACGCTTTCCCGAATAACTATTTAAATTTTACAAATGCAATGCGAATCGAATTTTTCGAAAGGATGCACTAGGGGACCCATTGATACAGAAATGATCAGCGTCGAAAAAAAATTGTTTTTGTGTTTTGCCTGGCCGTTCTCCGTTATCTGTCGA
The DNA here is from genome assembly GCF_029955315.1 of Cylas formicarius. Classification (NCBI taxonomy): domain Eukaryota; kingdom Metazoa; phylum Arthropoda; class Insecta; order Coleoptera; family Brentidae; genus Cylas; species Cylas formicarius. Next base: position 22,721,566 of record NW_026844361.1, on the reverse strand, counting down.
CGTTCCACAAAAATGCGAATAACTTCCAAACCGTTTAAGCTAAAGTTCCTTTTAAATCGCCCACGAAATACATCGACCAATAAAAAATAATCCAGATCAAATCCCGGCGTCCATCTTTTTTTTTCTCGATTTTCATCTGTTTTTTGTATATCGCTTTAAATTTGGCACGCGGAGCCGGGAACTATTTTAAAAAAATTAAAAACCGCCGCTGCAATGGTCCAAAGAAAAAAAAATTGTCAAAAACGGTTGAACTAGAAGACGCCCGAGGTCCAAATGTTTTTTGAAAATGTACAGGGTGCATCGGCAATTTGCAAAAAACTAAAAAATGGGTTCTTCTCCTACAGAAACAACTGTCAATAGCTAAAATTTCGGTATTCGTGTTCACATATTGTACAGGGTGTACGGGATCTTACGTGCTATATTAAGAAAATATAATGGGTGGCTTAACTTAGCAGCTGTCGACTTCAGATTTGGCAGAGCAGTAGGAGTCTGTACCCACTTTAGAAGTTAAGCGCTATTAAGACTCGCCAGATATTTTTTAAAAAAATTTCAAAATATTTTTATTGTTATTTTGGCTTTCACATTTTTCCAATTTTTTACATTTCACAAATTCTTGAATAGTGAAAAGCCTGAGATCCTGAAACTTTTATGTCAAGCATTTTTTCAATTATGGACAAAAATCGAAAAAGGTTAAAAATCGTTGTTTTCCAGATTAGATTATAAGCAGTAAACCAAAATTCGTAAAAAATATGGCTAATTGGTTGACACAGTGTTATGGCCGCATCGAGACCTGCAATTTTTGTAAGTCCCGAGAAACGTGCTATAACGTCTATTTGTGGCATGTACAGGGTGAGTCGACCTGAAATTTTCAGTTTTCGTGGGTAAATTATGTGGATGTCTATCACACAGGGTGGGCGACCTGTCGACATTATTTGTACAAATTTTTAAATTTGCCAAAGTTTGACATCTTTATACAGGGTGCGTGCACAATAAAATTACATAGATTTTGCGAAAGTGGTCCGCAGAAGCGCCATAGAAAAACAGTACCTTCCTCTAAAATACGAAGCTGGGTAGTGTCTTTGTAGACTGCGGAGCACATAGTACGAAGCGGAGCCATGATATTTCGCAATCAATCTTGTTACAAAAGCAGACTGTCATCAACCAAGCAGCGGTTATAGCTAAGGTACCCAGATCAGCAGGTAGCAAACTTAAGAAATTACTTCCTGGACGAATGGACAAGTTCTTGTACAGAAGACATTTGAATTCAATCGGCCAAGATCATGTTAAAAGCATAGCGTCGAACTATTGGGAACTATTCTGGACAGATCTTCCATGAGACCGAATGATTCAGAATCGAGCAATTCCAATCAGATATTATGTAAAACACGTCATCACGGGCTCTTCGGTAGCGGACAAGTGCAGAACCTGTCAGACATTCTTGTAATTGACAAAAAGGCGAAAAAGACCACACTACGTGTTATATTATTTCATGGCCACCTACATACCAAATTAGCTATTGGATATTATAGAACGCTCTATATAATATCCAACAGCTAATTTGGTATGTAGGTTGTCATTGTAGTCATTGTCATTGTGGGTGACAATTAGCAGCGTTCTTTTGCATACAGTTGGTCTTTTTTATTTTTTTACAACAATGTCTGTGCTATTATGGTAGGTTTTTGGTTTACAAATTTTCAGTATTCTACAGAAAACTAGTGCCCGCAGGATATCGGCAACCTAAGAGCCATAATTTCAGCTTTTTGAATTCGTCAGTTGTAAAAATTCAAGGAATCTATTTCAGCCGAAAAATATATAAATTAATTAATATAATTAAACATTATACAAAAATGGTTAGAAAGTGGTCGTGGAGCGGAAAATGGAACCATATGATATTTTTCAAAAATAAAAGATTTTGCTGCTTTTCAAAAACTTCAATTTGAGCAAATGTTCATCTTCCGTTTCTTGACTTAATTCCAAACAAAACCAACCAAAATAAAAAGGAGAATTTTTATATAGTATGATGTGTGCAATTTTTGGCAATACTTTGCCAAAAATTGCACTGAGGTGGCTTTTACTTGATGAAAATCCATTTATCAAAATAAATAAAAACTAAAAGTTCAGATTTCCACGAAATTATATATTTTGTTTCGATAACGCCGTGTCTTTATCAAATGTAATATTTACAAACTACCTGCTACTATATATATCGAAAAATTTAAATCTAATTGATAGTTAAGCAATACATTTGAATGTCTCATTTTGTTAATCTCCATGGCTTCCAATAGATTTAATTTTCCACGTTTTAGAGAAAAAAGTCTCCGATTGCGATAGAGAAAGAGATGAGGAAGCTAAAGAAGCCATCTATCTATGTAATATATTAGGAACAATATGTTTACACTCGCATACATTTTACAAGTTTTTACATTACCCAAGTTGTATCCGAGGAATCTATAGGCAGTCTTTGCACTGTTATAGACTATTTCAGAAAAATGTAGAAAATAAAATATATGTGTCGGCCATAGGCGCGTATAGCATTCGTGCAATCACATTATTTTTGATCAATATTGAAAATTCAATACTAATCTTGTTGTTGTCATTTTTTGTCCACCATACCTAATATTCTTCATGCGGGAGTAAGTGTAAATAAATGACACTTTATTGGCAGAGTAAAAATAACACACACTTATATTTGTATATTTTAACGAATCACTTTTCACAACCTCTGAAGAAAAGTCTAAACAGACCAGGCAGAGCAGCTCTTGATAAGGACACTGAAATTATAATTCGCAGAAAATTTCCGTTTTTTATAATAAAAAAATACCCAAAAGTGAGAAAAGCTTTACCGAATCCAAATTATAATGAAAACGGACAGTACATTCATGAGTATAAAATTATTCCACAAAATAGAGGGCAAAACGGTAACATCTAATCAAATAAAATTTAAAATTGAATGTTGTTGTTATTGTATTATAAAAACAAGACAGTCTGGAGCCTAGGGTGGTCATGATTCTAGGGCTTAACAAGGAAAACCTATTTCTGAACTAGATAGAGCAAAATCAACATGTTCAACGCTCGATTTTTGAGAAATATTTAAAAAGCGCATGACGATATATTCACTACTAACCGCGACACAGAGTGTTTTTTAATTGACATTCCCATTGAGAATTACCCATAACTTTAATTTTTATGAAAATTTCTGGTTCGGTTTCTTAAGACAATGATCTAAGAGAAAGACTAGATTACATGGATTAAACATGAAATCAGACGATAATATATCGGATGAGTTTTTTATGTTAGACCAGAAGAACAAATATAGTGTTATTACAATAATTGGATCAAATTCTAGAAGCTTCAATAACTCAAAACACGTGACCTGTGTGGCAAAGTATTCAAAATAAATAAGAACTAATAGTTCAGATTTTCACGAAATTATATATTTTGACAACACCGTGTCTTTATCAAATGTAATATTTACAAACTACCTGCTACTATATATACCGAAAAATGACCACGAAACCTTAATTAATGTTGTTGCGAGAATTTAAGTTCAGTAAAAAGAGGTATTAAATCTAATTAATCGATAAGCAATACATTTGAATGTATAAATTTAATTTTCTACTTTTTGTGGCTGTGTGTAATATATCATTGTCGTCAAAAATGTGTTTTTCTGTGTTTAACTGTGTAGCATAATTAGAATCTAGACTATTGTTTTCAAACGCTCTTATATGTTCGTTAATGAGTTTCTTGAAGGATCTACCTGTTTGTCCAATATAAATTTTAGGACAGGATCCACATTTCAACCTGTAGACACCTGATTTTTGGGATTTTGGACATTTCGATTTATTGTTTTTTAAATATTTTCCTATTGTGTTGTTAGTTCTGAAAGCTATTTTTAAACCACATTTTGACAAATGTTTTGAAACTTTTTCGCTAAGTTCTCCTATGTATGTAAATGTGTTAAATTGTTCGTGTTCTGTATTTGGTTTCGAATAAATACAGTTTACAGTTGTCTGTATTTGTTTCTTATATATAATTTTATCCATAATGGACGAATTGTAGCCGTTCTTCAGTGCTATTTGTTTAATGATATTAAGTTCTTTGTTATAATTTTCTGTGGAGAGTGGCGTATTAAGAAGTCTGCGTATAAAAGAGTTAAATGCAGCCATTTTGTATGTATAAGGGTGATTTGAGCTATTATGTATGACTGTGTCCGTATGTGAAGGTTTATGATATATTGAAAAATCTAATTTGTTTTGTACTTTCGCAATTGTTAAGTCTAAAAAATCAATAGTGAATTTTATACGATTATGTATTGAGTTAATATAATTTAAAAAATAATTCAATTGTCTGTCCGTTCCAACAAAGCAAGCAGAGACATCGTCCACATACCTATACCACCATAAAAAAATTTTACTTAAAGGATGTTCTAGTATGATATTTTCTACATTATCCATAAAAATCTCGGTTAACAAAGGACTAAGTGGGTTTCCCATAATCAAACCTTCTTTAGAGATATAAATCTGTCCATTAAATTCAAAATAATTTTGGTCTAAAGATACTATTAAGCAATATAATAAATCTTGTTTCACCAATGAGTTAACCTGTTTCCGAGTTAGGGTAAAATCTACTAAATCTATCACATCCATAGGTGGAATACTGGGAGTTGCGTTAGAAGGGATTTTGATATCTTTAATTTTGTTGATTAATTCAAAAGAATTATTTATTGCAAATTTTGGTTTAAAATCTGTGTGAAACTTTAAAATATTTACTAATTTTGTAGAGAGTTTAACTGCTGGTGCTGTTACATAAGATACCACTGGTCTAATGGCCATATCTTGTTTATGTAATTTAACTAGGCGGTTATATTTGTCTTTGTCACTAAATAGTGTGGAGTTAGTAATTACATCCTTGCCTTGTCTTTGATATAACTCAGTTGGATCGTGTTTCACACAAAGGAAAAGTTCTGGTTTAAGAAAATTGCTGGTTTTTGAAATATATTCTGGGAGATCGATAGCTATGACTGTCTTCCCTTTATCTGCACGTGTAAATATTATGTTATTTTCAGAAGCTTTGTTTTTGATAGTTTTAACTAGTGACATTTGAGAAATTTCTTTGTGTTTGTTACTATCTATTAATTGAGAGTTTATTATATTCGCTAATAAATGTTATACTGGACAAACAGTTAGATCCTTCAAGAAACTCATTAACGAACATGTAAGAGCGTTTAAAAACAATAGTCTAGATTCTAATTATGCTACACACTTAATCACAGAAAAACACATTTTTGACGACAATGATATATTACACACAGCCACAAAAAGTAGAAAATTAAATTTATACATTCAAATGTATTGCTTATCGATTAATTAGATTTAATACCTCTTTTTACTGAACTTAAATTCTCGCAACAACATTAATTAAGGTTTCGTGGTCATTTTTCGGTATATATAGTAGCAGGTAGTTTGTAAATATTACATTTGATAAAGACACGGTGTTGTCAAAATATATAATTTCGTGAAAATCTGAACTTTTAGTTCTTATTTATTTTGAATACTTTGCCACACAGGTCACGTGTTTTGAATTATTTGAGCTTATAGAATTTGATCCAATTATTGTAATAACACTATATTTATTCTTCTGGTCTAACATAAAAAACTCATCCGATATGTTATCGTCTGATTTCATGTTTAATCCATGTGATCTAGTCTTTCTCTTAGATCATTGTCTTAAGAAACCGAACCAGAAATTTTCATAAAAATTAAAGTTATGGGTAATTCTCAATGGGAATGTCAATTAAAAAACACTCTGTGTCGCGGTTAGTAGTGAATATATCGTCATGCGCTTTTTTAATATTTCTCAAAAATCGAGCCTTGAACATGTTGATTTTGCTCTATCTAGTTCAGAAATAGGTTTTCCTTGTTAAGCCCTAGAATCATGACCACCCTAGGCTCCAGGCTGTCCTGTTTTTATAATACAATAACAACAACATTCAATTTTAAATTTTGTTTGATTAGATGTTACCGTTTTGCCCTCTATTTTGTGGAATAATTTTATGCTCATGAATATACTGTCTGTTTTCATTACAATTTGGATTCGGTAAAGCTTTTCTCACTTTTGGGTATTTTTTTATTATAAAAAACGGAAATTTTCCGCGAATTATAATTTCAGTGTCCTTATCAAGAGCTGCTCTGCCTGGTCTGTTTAGACTTTTCTTCAGAGGTTGTGAAAAATGATTCGTAAAAATATAAAAATATAAGTGTGTGTTATTATTACTCTGCCAATAAAGTGTCATTTATTTACATTTACTCCCTCATGAAGAATATTAGGTATGGTGGTAAAAAAATGACAACAACAAGATTAGTACTGAATTTTCAATATTGATCAAAAATAATGTGATTGCACGAATGCTATACGCGCCTATGGCGGACGCATATATTTTATTTTCTACATTTTTCTGAAATAGTCTATAACAGTGCAAAGACTGCCTATAGATTCCTCGGATACAACTTGGGTAACATAAAAACTTGTAAAATGTATGCGAGTGTAAAAATATTGTTCGTAACATATTACATAGATAGATGGCTTCTTTAGCTTCCTCATCTCTTTCTCTTTTGCGATCGGAGACTTTTTTCTCTACTATTTATCGTTTAATATATGGAAAAATGCACGAGGTTAGTTGTCTGACCGGACGTCGATGTCTCTCGGGGAAACAAAACCTCGGTCGATTCAATTTTCCGATTGCGTTTGCCAAGATTTTGCGCGTATTCGCTCGAATTTAAAACCGGTCGCGAATAGAGAGTCGAAAAAACGCATTAAACCGCTAAAACGTTCCACATACGGCCGCGTTCGTTTTGTTTTAATCCGGAGAGCGGCGTCTTCGGCTACCGGTGTTACCACTAAATATGGAAATATCGCGTAAATCTCGGACGCGAAGAGATGTACGACATTCGAATTCCACGCGCGATTTTATTTGCTTTTGTAATCGACTAGGCGAACCGGTACGGCCGAATCTTACTGATTAGACGGACGCGCAAGGGCTCCGTTTGTCGCCTCACCTCTGTGAAATCGCGATGCGACATCGTGAGAGCAATCCGGGCCGTCCGAGATCGGGATCATCACACACACCATGATTTTTCGACCGTCTCACATCGCAAAACAAATCGCATGCGTCTCTTTTGTCTATACGGAACTCTCCTCTCTTCCTAACCTCGCACTGCGGATCGCGAATCGCCACTGACCACCACCATGCACCTTGCGATGAACGGACGGAAGTCGCGCACTTTTTGCCGGATCCCCTCGATCACTTTTTCGTTAATAATTAGAGAGACGACGGGCGTAGAAAAACGAGCGGGCCCCGCGAGCGCGCTGCGAGTCTAACAGTTATTTACTTGTGATCGCATTCTTCGACGGCGGCCATCTTGGATGTTGGTATGCAGGTAATAATCTCGCAGCCGACCGTCGAGTGATCCGTCGGTTGGATTCGACCAGTTGCGTGGAACTGCGGGTATTTAAATTTCCGTGCGGTGGACATCGACGCGCGGTCAGAGAGGCAACCTCGCACTTTTACTTTTGATTCGTTTATTGATTCTGGTCTAGCGTACCGGGTGCCCAACAACAAAGCATAATAATATGGTTTTCTACTTCCTTCTGTAAAATGCCTAATTATATTATATAACGACCTAACCGCGTCAGTTTCGTTTCCCGCGAATCCGAGCCGCTTCGGACATTTCCGGGATATTAACCGCACGGGTTAGGGAGCAATCGGATGTTTTCGGAGATATTACCACACGGCTTTAATATTGACGCTTGTCAATTTCAGTGAATGTATCCGTGTTGTTTTGAATAAAGGTATATTCAAGGTGTATATTCTTATTTTATTTAACATTTATTTTTCCTAGCTGTACACTCAATAAATTTTGCAGTTTAATCGCGTCGTTATAATTAAGAATCTTTTTTTTTTCCATTTAATTATGCCTTCATTTTTGTTTTCGGTGAAGTTTAAGCTATTAAATCCAGTCATTTCGCATTATTAAACAAGAGGTCACATATACCTGGATCCAGAGAGAGTAGGATTGTGTAATGACAACATACGAGCATTAAACTGACAAATATATTACCCAACTTAAGCTTATCCCGGGAGACATCGACGTGCGGCCAGCCAATCAACCTCGCTGTTTTTCGTTTTCAATAAAAATTATCAAATTTTTAGGATTAAGAGCAAAATATGTGCGGTCCCAATAGAGTACCAAACTTGAGTCGCTCACCGTTCCCACTCAACCGTCTTTCACTTGCAGATGCTGACTTATACTAAGTTTCGTGTAATTTTTTGTGAATAGGACTAGATTTCCTGCAGTTAAAATTTTAGTATTTGTTGTTCAGATACCGAAATAACCAAAAATAACATTAAAATTAAAGACTGGGTTAATATACTTATTATAATAACACCAAGAGAGGTTTTAAACGAAAATCTTTTCAAATTTTTCTAAAAGAGTGTATTTTTTTATTCTGGTTTCCGCGGCAAACGAAACACCCGGTACAGTAGAAGCAAAAGGCTCCAGCATGGAGTCACTCGACGGTGGACCGTAGGTGACTTGATTTTCAAACCACGTCGGCCCAAAGACAATGCGCAGTCTGACAGAGCAGGTAAGCGTCGAAAGCTTTGAGGTGTAAAACTGACAGGTTAGAGACTACAAGCGCTACTGCCTCTATGATTAATTGTCGTACTAAATTCTCTTTCGTTAGAACCGCCAGCAATTATGATTCAAGACATTTAAATACAACAGCGCAATGTAAGGAAATTTAATACTGTGAACATGACAAATGAATTTTACAAGATTTAGCTAGCCTCATGGCGCCAAAATATTGGTCGTAAGTTAAACAAAATGCTGTTTATTTCTCTTTATCCTCCACGAACTTCAGCACGACGCTTTTCACCTGGAGGTCATCGAGATCGTTATAGTTCACCATTTTCTAAAAAAGATTGTTAATCGCATAAAAGAAACTACTGGAAATAACCAAAATCGCACATGCGCGTCATCGTTGAGGCGAATTCTGGTCAAGTAGATCGTAAAGTCCACCAGGCAAAGTATCCTCATCACATAGAGCAAGGTCTGAAGTATCCAGAGTGCCGTATGGAGCTGTATCATGATCATCCCCAATATGTAGAAGAAATAAAATGGCTTTTCTTCCCCAAGATTAAATTGTCTGGTGTACTGGTCCATTTGAGAACAACATCTAAAACTTAGGTGTCCAAAACAATTTGCGAAAAACTTGGGGTAGTTATATATCGACCTCAAAGTACGGCGGATTTTTTTTTCTAAAACAGGAAAATATGACAGGATTACTATTATAAAAACACAACTGCGGTATATTTTTTCACTTTTTGGGAATGCGTACAGTTGACTAAACAAATTACCCCTATCATTCTTTCTGGCTAAATTCACGATGTTATAGAAAAAATATTTGAAAACCAAGTTTATTTAGAAACTTTTTTGTTTCTTGCATTGTCTTCATATATGTTTTTAAATATAAAACGAAAGCGTAAAACATTGAATGTTGGACAAACAAATTATCCATGCTATTGGGTATGTTCTTTAATCTTACCTCCAATAGTCATCCTACACAAATTAAAAAATATGCAAAGTGTTTTAATAATAGTGATAGTTCTAAAATATCTCTAATTTTAAGATAAAAAATGGAAACTTAAGAGCGACAGAGAGTGATCTCTTTTTGGAACAGGAAACACACCCCTTTAGGAGTTACGCGTTTGTTTTAAAAAAACCGTGTAAAGAGAGACTTGAGAAAATTTACTAATACAATCTGCATACGAACAAGATATATCTACCTGGCGACCTACGAAAGGACGTATAAGCGAAGAAAAAAGAAAATTGCACGAAGCAAAATGCAATAATCCAAAAACAATAATGCAAATTGTTTTAAACCCGAAATTCCTTTTAATTTTGATTAAATCAAGTAAAACTCTATGTCTCATATATTATAGTTTTTTATACTATATGTACGGAGGTATATTTTTCAGGGCTTTTCATTTTTAATTTTTAGTATTAAATTTGTTTGATTTTGCAATGTTCTAATGCCTTTAATTTTTTTATTGAAATAGTTCATGAGTATCACTTAATTGTTAATTAAAGTGGACGTAACTCTTCACACTTATTATTATTTGTAGAAATAAGAAAATAATATAAGTAAAATTCTGATTCATTCTAGCGAATATAGTCAGTTTTTTCCATTTTCGTAATGGCTCGCCATTAACACCCTGTGTCTTGAAAACGAAGACCTATTACTTTATAAGAACCTAATAATTTTTAAAGATAAGTGACCTATTACTTTATAAGAACCTAATAATTTTTAAAGATAAGTGACCTATTACTTTATAAGAACCTAATTATTTTTAAAGATAAGTGACCTCTTACTTTATAAGAACCTAATAATTTTTAAAGTTAAGTGACCTATTACTTTATAAGAACCTAATAATTTTTAAAGATAAGTGACCTATTACTTTATAAAAACCTAATAATTTTTAAAGATAAGTGACCTATTACTTTATAAGAACCTAATAATTTTTAAAGATAAGTGACCCATTACTTTATAAGAACTTAATAATTTTTAAAGATAAGTGACCTATTACTTTATAAGAACCTAATAATTTTTAAAGATAAGTAATTGCTCAAAAAGAAAATTTACAAGTCTTATTCCTCCATCCACACGGGGTGTCTCGAAGTTAAACTTCATTACTCCTTAAAAGAAATATTTAATACCTAAAACAAGATACCATTATTTCTATCTTAGCCAGTGATAAAGTTATTGACGTCCATTTTCGGTAGACTTTATAACTGCGCATAGAAATATAGTGTGCAAGGTTTAATCGAGCAAAAGCTAAATTTGCTTTTACAGTGTGGACATTGTTAAAATATTACCAAAAAAACACGCCTGTTGAATTTAAATTTAAATAAAGGTAAGTTGAATATGGGGGAGTATATACGGTAAAATTACACCTCGGAGGATTCTAAGGTTTTTTTTGTCGAGGATTTAATGTAAATAAATTTCACGCACTACTCCGCAGTTTTCTCCGCTTTTGGTAAGCAGCGACGTCCACATATTTAACTCATTTTATCAACGGCTATGTTAAACCCTTTAAGGTCTTATCGAATGCGCAGATTGAACGCAAGATAAAACGTTTGGCGGAAGAACTATATTTTACTTACTCCCTGTAAGTAAATTTTCTCAATCCACTCAGTCTATAAAGATAGAACTCTTACATATCGCTTTTGGTAAACTGCTTGTAGTTCAGGCAAAACGCGGTGAGGCCTCTGTAAAATAATCGGTCGCACACCACGCTCAATATCGTCATAAATGCGCAAATTCCCAGGAAAGGGTAGGTACACATCCAGGGGTTCGCCATCCTGAACGCGCAAATGCCTTCGGAATGTGGAAAAATAGAAAATACGTTAACTTACAAATCGCCGGGATATCCAGACCCACCTCTGGCGCTCAGCAAAACCCAAAACCCTAAAAATATCGACGTCACGGCAGACGCCAGAGGTGGAAACAGCATCAGGTTGCACATCAAGTCAGTAGCGAAAATTGTTTCTCTGGAACCCGAATAAGATGGTTAAATATGGTAATTAATAAACTCAGTCGCTGTCAGTTGTTTTGAAAATAAAGGCAATTTTACTCTAAGCTCTATACCTGATTTTCTATTCCAATATAAATAGAAAATCAGACCTAACAACGAGTCATTCTGTTTACAGAAAACCTTCGCGCACAGATCCATACAGAAAAATATCAACTGGACTCAAAGAACATGAAAGAGTCTCAAGATTACAACAAATAAAATCATCTTCAGTTGCCAAACACAACAGGATAATTGGTGACGCATAAGGAATCCAGAAGACTTGTAAATAATATAACCTTTACGTAATTTAAAAAAAAAGTCTAGCTAGTTGTAAACAGACTAGAGCAAAAATGTGTAGCTTACCGCACTTCACGCAGGAAATTAACCGACAAAACATTATAAACATCTTGCAATTTCTATACCACAAAGTATATTTCACTGTTATGTGGTTACTCCTGCCTTTTGAAGTACTTGAAAATGCACACCCACTCCCAAAATCATAAGACGATAAGACTGATTACCTCATAGAAATTGTTCCTTCGAGGAAAGGTTTGCCTGTCGTCCGGTTTTTCACTCTTGCGTACCAGCTGTTCCAGTCTAAAGGTTTAATTGCAATTGGCAAAATAGGTCAGCTTTATTTTAAAACCGCATAAGATAAAAAACGAATTTTCACTGAAAAATTATGTATTATTGTTGTTCTTTTGGTGTTGTTCTTAACACTTTAGTATTATTCGGCGTTGATATTAGTGAAAATGTTCTTTAATAAAAGATACTAAGCGATACTTATTACGTACTTTTTAATTAACTTTTTATGCACATACTTATTTCACTTGTTTAAGTTAACTATTGCTATTAAAAAAAATAATAATAATAAATAAAAATATCTTCACGTACATACCAAACCAATATCGGTACAATATTCTAATACAAATTTTTCATAACATATCTAGAATTTTTATGGATCTTGTTGAATGTTTAACTGATGGTGCTGTTACAAAAGAAACTACAGGCCGAATTGTAACAGCACCATCAGTAAAACTTTCAATAAGATTAATAAAAAGTTTAGAATATAGAATATATGGTTATCAAAAATTCGTTCGAACTAATCAACAAGGTTAAAGACCCTAAAATTCCTTCTAGTTTCCTTTGAAAACCCATTCCTAGCATTCCACCGATTGACGTAATGAACATAATCGATAATATTCTTACTCAAGTCGACCCTATCACAAGATATTTTATTAATGTTCCGACCAAAATTATATATAATTTATAAAGAAGGATTAATTATGATAAACCCAGTTTGTCCACTACTTGCAAAAATTTTCGTGGACAATGTGGAAAACATCATAAGTAAACATCCTCTGCGTAAAGAATTTATTTGGCGTAGATGATGTTTTTGCTTGTTTGACTGGAACGGAAAACAGTCCTTTTCCAATCATATCAACTCAACGTCAACGTATCAAACGTATAAAGTTTCATTCATTCATTCATAATAACTCAAATCACCCTCACACACACAAAATGGCTGCCTTTTATGCTTTGATACTTAATATACCACTTTCCCCAGAAAATGTTCAAAAGGAATTAAATATTATAAGACAAATAGCATTAAACAACACAAACAAATACTGGTTGATAAATAAAAATATAACTAAACAACAGTCTCAAATAAGTCTGAAGTCTTTCTATCCCAAATCGGCTCTTACCAGATAAACTATTATAAGCTTTAAAATACTTACAAAAACCAGTCACTGTTAATATTAAAAAAAGAAAATACAATGCAATCCTTATTTACAATACCAGAAAATATAAGCATCTTACCAAATTCATGTTGCGTGTCGTTGACGAACGAGACTTTGCCGACAGAGTCATCTGTCGGTTTGATAGCATCCGTCTGCCGAGGGATGTAAGTTTTGAATACTACCTTTGCGTATAAGATACAGTGGTACTTATACATATTGAGGATTTCCCATATGGCCAAGCTGCCGCCCATGGAGACGATAAAAAGGCCGATATATATGAACAAATGACAAACTAAATTCGATTTTGGTCAGATCATGTTCCGAATATGATTTGGTGCACACCTTTCCAGCAAATATTTACCCGACTAGTATCTTTAGGTCCGAAGTGGATGTAATATTTTGGTCTCATATGTGACAGACATAGAATGAGATGTGACACATGAAAGATGTCGATTTCGCTAGCAATGACACCAAGAGTATTCTTATGACACTAGCTTTCCCGGTATTTATTGAAGACCAATCCTCAATATGTTTAGGTGAACTTCCACTGAAGTGGAAATCTAGTGATACATTTTCATTTTTATATTTTAACCACAGAAAAAATCCGCTTGTTTTGCAAATACTATAAAAATACATTATAAAGGCCAATTTGGTGGATACTCCGAAGTCAGAAACTGTCAAGAGTTCGAAGAATTCTCCAGTCGAGTCATCAAGAGCTACCACAACCGTTAAGTTTTGGAACGTGCAATGTAAGGAAATAAAACAGCACAGACAACCTAGATTGAACCATTTCTGAAGTTTTTCAATAACATTTGAATTCGTTCACTTGTCATGTTCATACATGTCATACATGTTCTCAGTTTTAAGAATTAATTAGATATGTTTTACATTCACTTCTTCTTCTAGCTTCGGATTTGCGTTGGTGATTAGCATGCAGTCTTGTTTGCGAGAAACATTTTCTCAGATTCTGAGTCCAAGAAATTCTTCTTCCCATTTTCCGTAGATACTTCGCTATAGGATCAACTGTAATCAGCTATGCATAAGCAACATCTTAGTATGGAAGGCATTCTGATGACAGCTGGTTTTGGTTCCATTGGTTATTGAGGTTGATTCCCAAATACATGGGATTGCTGACTTAACTTACCGGCAACTGATCCGGGCTCCTTACTAAACACCGTATATTTTGTTTTCTTCACTTTAAAGTTTAAACTATACTTTGTCTAGTTAGATTAAAAAGCACTGGGGACAATACAGATTAAGCAGTGTCTTCATTATAATGAAATAACTGTTCCCCTATCTTGAGTGATGCCTTTAGATTGTAATAGATGATATGCATTATGCAGAGATCTTTATAATCTAGGTATAACGTCCTCAAAACTTGATTAACTCTAGTAATGAACAAAACATCACAATCGCAATTGACATCTCTGCAGGGTTGAAACAGAACTTGACTTTCTAACATGACGAAACCCAAATTTCGGGTTAGATATATATGATTCACATTTTTGATAAATTTTTTGAAAACCCGACAAGAAACAAGCTCAAGAAATGAAAAAAAAAACACAAATCAGTAAACACATTTTTCTAAAAATAAAACAATACTACCGATTGATCTCAGGAGAGCTCTATTTAAAAAAAAAAGATAAGAAAAAATATGTTTCCTTTTTTTCTGGATAAATAAGGCCGAGTTTTCTGTACTTATGGCTGTATATATTCCGCGTGTACCAAAAATATTTAATAAAAAATAACATATATAAATAAATAATAAAATATAAAAAAATAAAATCTATCAAAATTGTATTTGTTCTGATATGAAAATTGATCACAGAATAGCTCTCGTAAAATAAAAAAAAACGACTTGATTTTTCCTTTTCACTACGTGAGCTTGCCCAAAGTTTTTTCTGCATTCTCCATAAATCACATCAACTTTTATTAATAACACGACAAGACCAAGAACCTGGTAAAAATATACAAGCTAACAGAATTTCGTGCTAATTAAATATTTTATTTCTATAAAAATGTATTTGCTGATCAGATTTTTACTTTCTATGAGCTTAGTTTTTGTGGGTTTTTCAAAATTTTGGTTTTAATCTATTGGAAAAAAAGGTGCCGGTTTTAAAAATAAGTAATAAAATGTTTCACTGAGATTTTTTCCTTAACGAGTCGGCCCAGTAAATAATATTTTTTGATTTAACGATGATTCGTCCATCGCTGCTTCTTCATAATTACCTGCCCTTTGTGTTTGTCTCTTTCACACTTGGAAGAACACGGCTAATGATGGGAAAAAGTAAACACGATATTTGTACTTCTATTGTTTATTATAATATAATACGATACGTGTCACTGAAGAACAAATCGGGGTGATATGTGGAATGTACAATAAAAAAACACACTCGTAATTATCGCGAAGTGGACTGGAACGCAACGCGCAAGCTTGAAAAACGTTTCGCTTTTGTTTAATTTGAAAATGACGTAGTAACCATACACCGTGCGTTTCGAACAAAATAACCTACAATTTATTTTTTCGCGTTTAGGAACATTTTTCTTTTTTTGAAGAATAGACAGGGTCACAACCATTTCGCAAATAATTTGACGCCTTATGCGCGCTACAGGACGTTCATTTTACGCTGACTCGATGTGGTTCGGAACATCCTGTATTACGTAACAAATCAATGTATTGGATATTATAATAAACTTTATTACGAAAATTAATTATTAATAAAAATAGTTTCATTTTGGGTGAGAAATTTTTTACGATATATAGATATTTGTTGCGTGATATATATATATATATATATATATATATATATATATATATATATATATATATATATATATATATATATATATATATATGCATATGTACTGTTTAAACGATATAGATAGGTATGAAATAATCACGATATATAACAAATGTAAATATAAAATCTGAAGCTACATAACAGTATTAAATTTTAATGTGATAAATTAACTGTGTAGAGATAAAAAGTAATATATAGTGGCGTAAAAAAATATAGACCGGATAGTGTAACCATATTTTTCGCATCTGCGGGGGCCCGATGACCCCCATATTTACACTTAAAGATTCTAAATGAAGGAAGTGTGGCCGCATGCGAAAACGACGATTATAAAAATATCAAGCACATCTAAAAACAATTATAATATATTATGTATTTTGTTTTATTTATATTCTGGCTAATTTGTCCGCTGATTTATTTTTACTTTGTGTTGTGTTTTTTTGGCACCTTTTTGGGGGGATTGTTGGGGCTTCGTACAAAATATACGTTGTTATGCTACTATCTCGTCAGGTTGAGGATTATTTAATATGCAAATATTCAAATCCACTGTAACCAAGTTGATACATGGGCACGGGGTGGCCTGTTCAATATGGAATTATCTCAGAATCTGTAAAAAATATTCAAAAAAAAAAATGGAGACAAAAGAGATAAGTAACAACTTTCTTATTTTAAATAGAACACCCTATATATTACGGTATTTACAAATTCCTCAGAACTTTCCAGACATGTTTCATATATAATATCCTATATATTTTAGTCTTACTGTGACATATTTTCAATTTTGTCAAATTTAAATTTGGAGTTGATTTCAGTATAGAAGGTCTACTTTCTTCTTCTTCTTCTTCTTCAGTTGATTTATCCATTCAAGATATTAGCGACCCTAAACCGTGTTGGGTTTTGTCTAATGCATTCCCGGAGTACAAATTGAACAGAAGGGATGACAGCAAGCAGGTTTGTCTTACTCCACGAGAATACGATTTGATAGTTCGTTGTCCATCCTTACTACAGATTTTAGACCCCTAATTATGTTTATGTCCTTTGTATCAACTGCAGCTTCTTTTATATGTTCCTCACATATGTTCCTCACACTTCTATGGATGATTTTTAGGCTTCATAAGGCTAGCTTATGAATCTCTATTCTTTCGGTTTTCGACATCTTAACCAACTCGAAATGTCATCTGGTCCAGAGGTTTTGAAATTTTTAGCAAGATTTATGACATATACTTCTGATTGGGTAATCCCTGATAATTCTGCTTCCACGTATTGTGGTTTTATGCGTCGTTTTATATCCTTAAATTGTTCTCAGACAAGGTTTTAGGTTTTTCTTGAGTATCCTGGAAAACGTCGCCTGTTTGAAAAAGTTGTAGATTTCGAAATATTAGCAATAAAGCATTGCTTAATGGCAACCATGCTTTGACGGCGAAAAACGACGAAAAAAATTTGTATATATAACAATATATTATTTTTAAAGTATGTGACTTTTGTCTGTCATTTTTTAAATATTTTTTACAGGCTCTGAGATAATTGATCACCAATTGAACTGAGGTGGCTTTTACTTGATGAAAATCCATTTATCAAAATAAATAAGAACTAAAACTTCAGATTTTCACGGAATTATAATATGACATGACAATTATTTCGACAACACCGCGTCTTTATCAAATGTGATTTGATTTGACAAAGACACGGTGTTTTCATGTCATAATATATAATAATTTGAACTTTTAGTTCTTATTTATTTTGATAATTGATCAGCCACTATTAAACAGACCACTACGTACACAATAACAGTGTAGCAACATTTTGATTTGGTATCCATTTTTTTTTTTTTTTTGGTAGGATTTGTTTAATTCTAAACAATCTAAGTTGGAAATTTATTTCATTTTCCTAAAATTACTGTTTAAATTTTGACTTTGGATAAGGCGAAGGTTTGCTCGCCCTAAAATAATAACATTACAAAATTGGTATTATTGGAATTGGGAAATATATGTTAGAAATAAGCTTGTGGTTTCGCAATCAATCATCAATTGAATGGACCCCAAAATGTTCAATTATTCATAATGAGTCAAATTGACAAAAAAAATAATATAGAATTTACAAAGAAATAATTGAAACTGAAAGTAAGCAATTTTGCCCCAGTGTAAACCGATACACACACACTTCGCCATATCCAAATTCCAAACTAAATAAAGTCAACGCCTAAATTAGACTAAATTTGTGCTGCCACTACCCTTTGACGGTGACTTAGCCCTCTAAAGGGCCCTAAAGGAGTTCCTTCGTCCCTACTTGTTTTCTATCAGGAGCTGAAGCTGAAGGACCAGCTCGCGAGCTAGTTTTAATATGGTGGCGGCGTCGTGCCTCTCCGCCATTTCTAAAAATAGAGTGATCGGTTTCCTCAAATTCTCTCCTCATTTAGAGTGCGTACCGTTGAAAAACTTGATAATGTCTGTAAAGTCCATACCGTTCGATAGAATGATATCGCGATAGGTTTCTAGGAGAGCTAAGGCCAAAAATAGCACGAAGTGACTGGAGGCTACCTGTTGGGCGGCCCAGATGATTTCCCAAGTCGTGAAAACATCCGGGTAAATCTGGAATTGAAAATTCATATTTTATATATTTTTGATTTAGACTGTCAATTAATTACTTTTATTTGTTTTACGGTATTTTGTTTCTAGACATTCATAAGTATTCTTTAATAAGGGCAGGTCAATAGCTCAATCACTTTAGACAACAGTTTTCAATAATATTTCTTTATTACGTTTTATCTGACATTAAATCAACAGTTACTTTTCAACAAAGAGTTTGCGGGAAATTTCGGAAAAAGTCGGTAATTTAATATATTAAAGATACCTCTATAAGAAAAATTTAATTAATAGTCCTCCTTCCGTCTTTTTAGACGTACTCCACGTTTCGAAATATGTAAAAGAGGAGGTAGTTAAAGCCACTCTTCACAGAGTGATTCATTCCACTTAGATGGACTAAACAAGAGTAAAGTCTGTTCATAGATATAAGAAAGTGATTAACTGACACGAAGTAAGGAAAGACCCGGACGAGCTGTAAGAATGAAATATGGCCGAACAGGTCCGTACTTTGCGTAGAATCTAATTATTTGGGGTTTTGTTTAATGTTGTTTAATGTTGTTTAAATGTTTAAATCTAAAATAAAATTACACATTATTATATTATACGATTATTCTAGTTTTTCTATATGTTTAACAGAATTTGCCCAACTTTGTGGAGGTATGTTAAAAACTTCGGTTTCTATAAGTTTGAGGACATTGGAGTTAACACGTGGAAAAATATTGTTACGACGAATGGCAGATTTCAGTTGGCGCCAAACATGTTCAATGGGATTAAATGGCCTTTAAACAGTATTGCCTAGATTTTTTGCATAATTATTATAGACGTATTCCTTTTGTAGGTTCAAGCTTTGTAGAACCTCAATTAATTGCTTTTTGGTATAATCTTCGTGAAAATAAATGTCGTTATTATACATGTAGTTTTGGATTGTTGCTTTTGTGTCATATGAGGAAGGGATTTTAGTCAACTGTCTACTGTGATAACTTGCATTGTCCATTACAATTACGCTATTAGGAGGAATGTTTGGAACTAGTTTGTTTTTAAACCAAATTTCAAATAAATCAGCGGTAGTGTCTTCGTGGTAATCCAGAGAAGAATCTTTAAAATTTTTCGCAGACAGAGAAAGTCCATTTGGAATGCAACCATCTTTAGAGCCAGCATGCAAAATAGTTATTCTTTTACATCTTTTTGATGTCGCGTTTGTTTTACACTTATCAGTTGAGTCAACCCGGGGTATCATAAGTGTCGAACCAGGTTTCATGCAAGTAAATAATTGGCCTTTGTTGTTCTCTGTAAATCCTAATTTTTTCTAGATATTCCAGTCGCCATTTCCGAATTCTAAAATACTTTTTTTGTCAATTTTTTTAAATCTAAAACCCATGTGTTGAATACACGTCCATAAGGTAGTTCTGCCACATCTAACACCGGTTTCATATTTTTCAAGCCTCCTAATTAAGATATCTAATGTAGGCACGCTTTGGTCCTCGTAACTTGATGACTTTCATCTACACTCGAGAAAATGTCAGCATCGCTGAAATGGGATCGTTCACAATTTTCCATACAGATGATGTTGGAATTTTCGTCAATATGTCCGTTTCTTCTAAAGATGCTTGCTTGCTGGCACCGCGTTCAATTAGAGTCAAATAAACGTTGTTTATAACTTCCTTAGTCTAAATAGAATATTGTTTTCTACATTTGGGCGGGAGCATCTCCCGAGATACCCACATATTTTGCATAATTCGCACACGAAATAAAAATGATTTCTAATAAACTTAAACTAAGTAGTATACCAAACCAAAGAAGGTATAAAATTATTTTCTATTACGGACCACAATTTTACCTGAATTTAAATTCCGAAATTTTAGGTAATAATCTTGTTGCATTGTATATTAATGGCCACCCTTGGATAATCCCATTCAAAAGCAATTGGTTACTTTCTTATATCTATGAACAAACCATACCTTTTATATGAAGAAGAATTTCACTTTTCAATAGACAGATATAATAAATAGGACTCGGTTTATCTAGATATATAAAAAGTTTCAAATTCGTAATTGCCATGAAAAAATAACCTTAAACTGCAAATTTTTATAATTATACTGTAAAAACTTTCTCAATTTATGAACTTAGAGATTGCCCGTCCTTTATATTGTAGTATCATTATATGAAGTTCATTAGTTTAACAGTTAGCGACCATCTTGTTCAATGTTGTTAACCAAAATGGCAGAAAATAAATTATCGACCAAATACGTGGCGGAAAAGAGACGAACGAGGACTGTAAATGTGCCAACAGGACTTACCAGTTCGCGCTTGAAATCCAATAGAAACCACCTGTAGCAGAAATAGAAGTGGGTGTAGTCGCCATGGGCGTGCATCTGCTCGTACATTTCGGCGTCCAGGATCTGAATCAAGCTTCTCATGTTCGCGAAGTGGCAATCCATCGCGTTCCCGTTGGGAAAATTTTCAATCATCCGCTCCATCAGGTGACAGAAGCACGCGTAAGTGAGGGACTCGTCGTCGAAGGTGACCAATAGAGGAGCTACCAAGTCGCACATGCCTTGCATATAACCGATGTCTAGATGCTCCCAGACGTATCTAGGACCGGCTCAAGTTAATGAAGTTCTACTAGTTATAAACGAAACGGCTGAAGACGACAGTCATAAGCAAAGCGTTACCAAATGGAGAGTCATGGAAGTCATCAATAGACGATTATGTTTCAGGTTGTGTGACAGATATTGTCAAAAAATGGTTTACTTAATAAAACGCATGTCCAACTGGCCCATAGTATGCTGACGAGTTAGTTTTGGTTAGTTATATAAGTGACATTTACCAAAGTTATATAAGTTTTGGTGTCAAACAAATATTTTGGGTTTAATTATAAGTCTAACAACTTAAATCAATTATTTCGCAATTTTAATTAACTACGCTATGTTTATTTTAAGATTGATGGAAATTGAATTCGTAAAAACAAATTGAACATAGTTTTAAATTTTCGCCAGAGTAGAGAGATTTTTGTAGAGTTTATTATATATTTAATTATAGTTTTGATACGTTTTAAGTGCATTTTTAGTAAAGAATTTAAGACCTGATAAAGTCATGACTGTCCTGAAAAAACAAAACTTTGTAATCAAATTGTGAATGCGCGAGTTCATTTCCGCCAAAAAATTCCAACGAATAAATATTAACAAATTCGAGATATCCTTTATAATAGGTCTTTTTTTTTTCGATGTATAGAACTTTAAGTTGGCATTACTGTTCAAGATGGCGACCGATTTAACAGCTGTCAAGTGATTTATTCTCAGTTTGGTCTGGCAATTCATCATGAATAGACTCACGCCTGAACAACGCTTGCAAATGGTGCAATTTTATTTCGAAAATAATGGTTCTATGAGGAATACGTATCGCGCACTGCGCCCATTTTATCGTCGACAAAATCGTCCATCAGAGCAGTTAATTTTAACGTTTTTGCACCACGTTTACTCTTATTGATAACTCGCATCCCCAGAGACGCCGTACGGCGCGTACAGAAGAAGCTATTGCTGCTGTAGAGCGTAGCATTGAAGAAGACCCCAATGAGTCTATCCGCCATCGAGCACATTAATTGGATCTGTGTCCATCCACTTTATGGAAGTTTTTGCGGAAGGATCTTGGTTTACGTGCTTACAAAATCCAACTCGTGCAAGAATTGAAGCCAAACGATCATCAAGTAAGATTGCCGTTGTTACCGATTTTCATAAGCGAAATTTGTTTAGCGATGAAGCGCACTTCTGGTTGAATGGCTACGTCAACAAACAAAACTGCCACATTTGGAGCGAAGCTAATCCTGTTACATCCAGAAAAACTGACTGTTTTGGTGCGCTTTGTGGGCTGGTGGAATCATTGGTCCGTACTTCTTCAAAAACGATGATGACCAGAGCAATGCTTACTAACTCTTTCCTTCCTGAATTGAATAACCGTGATGTCCAGGAGATGTGGTTTTAACAAGACGGCGCAACATGTCACACAGCTCGTGCCACAATCGATTTATTGAAAGACACGTTTGGTGACCGATTAATTTCACGTTTTGGACCTGTGAATTGGCCTCCAAGATCTTGTGATTTAACACCGCTAGACTACTTTCTGTGGGGCTATGTGAAGTCATTGGTCTGTGCGGATAAGCCACAAACGCTGGACCATTTGGAAGACAACATTTGCCGTGTTATTGCCGATATGCGGCCACAAATGTTGGAAAAAGTCATCGAAAATTGGACGTCCAGATTGGACTACATCGGCGCCGGCCGTGGCGGTCATATGCCAAAAATCATATTTAAAATGTAATGCCACAAGGTTATTTTTCGGATAAATAAAATTCATGTCGATCGAATAATCCACCGTTGTTTTATTGCAATCTAAATTTCTATACATCGAAAAAAAAAACACCCCTTATAATGGACGGTATGGAAATTTCCCCATTTAATGGAATGGCGATAATGTATTAATTTTGTACTGGAAAATACCTCAGGTGCTATGCAAAATCTGATTTTGCAAGTCTCAAGAAAGTACTATTATAAATAATAAATAATAACAAAGGAAAGAAAATGAAATTAGAACCTGGTACCTGGTGCTGTGAAACTGAGATATCAACTCAAAAAAATTACAGATGCCTCGTGTCATCATGGCTTTAGCGTTTCAACATTTATAAAAGAGTAAATTGCTTTAAATAAATGGATGAGAAGACACGTACGTGCACATGACATTCCTAAGCTTGTCGAGATTTTCGCCTGCGAAGTACCAATAATTTCGATCGCATCTCTGGACGTCTTTCTCGATGCGATGCAGGTTCAATCCGAAGTTTTTTAGCAATTCTTGCTGAAATGTGGACGGTATCAAGACGTATATTCGTTGAAGCTACTAACTGTAATCTATTTTTAATGAACAACAAAAAGCCAAAAAATGCCACCGAAAATGATTTTTAAATTTGTAGAATTTATTAGAAGTGAACTAATAGTTCTAAAAATAAATATTTTTATACGAATAATATTTGTAGTTTTAAGTTTTCGAAAATTTGCAGTTTTCTTTGCCGCTTTCAATACTACGAGGGGGTACCCAAAAAAAAACCGGAATCATTTTTTTATAAAATATATATTGTTTTGAAAATCACAGAACGACCTTATCCCCTTCAAAATACTCTCCATTACAACTAATACATTTGTCCCCTGTTCGAAACATTTTTTATATTCATCTTTGGCTATGGCCGACAGCTCATCCCTCGTTTTTTTCTTGACCTCTTTAATGTTGTCAAATCGCTGTCCTTTCGTGTCCCTTTTCGAACGTGGAAATATGAAGAAGTCACACGGAGCGAGATCAGGCGAGTAAGGTGCATGGGGCAGAGGAACCATGCCATTTTTAGCCAAAAACTGCTTAACAGAAATGGCTGTGTGTGCAGGTGAAAGAACCAGTCCCCTGTCCGCCACAAATCGGGTCTTTTTTGTCGAATACTGTTGCGCAATCTTAACGGTCTCACCTGGTGGAACGAACTCTGCATGAACTACGCCGTTGATGTCGAAAAAGCAAATCGGCATCGTTTTGATGTTTGATTTGACCTGACGACATTTTTTTGAACGGGGAGACAGTGACGTTGTCAGTCAGAAGACGAGGAACAAACGTGGCAGCAACTCTTTTCATTCCCAAATCTTCGGTTAAAATTCTCTGAACCGTGCTCCAAGACAACCCACTAATCTTTGATAATTGTTCAATTGTCTGTCGACGGTCTGTGATCACATTATTTTCGTCAATTCGAGCAGTTGATGGACGTCCAGAACGAGGTCGGTTATCAATTGACTCGTCGCCATTTTTGAAGCGAACAAACCCCTGGTACACTTGGGTTTTTCCCATCGCATCGTCACAGCTGCGCGTTGTTCTTTTCAACTTGCCGTCGAAAAAAACGAAATATCAAAAAAACAGTTAAAACAAGTTAAATTTAAAACGAAGGTGGCGTTGAACTCGCAATAAGTTGTACTATCCACACCCTAGCGGCAGAAAGGTGTACTATACAAGCTCTGCGCGCGGCAATTCAATTCCGGTTTTTTATGGGTACCCCCTCGTAGATGGGCAAAAATAATTTCTTTAAAGTTCTGTAAGTTCTGAGAACTTGAATTCGATGCTATTTTATAGTATAAACCTCAAAATAAACAAGGACATCTGCCCAAATTAAAAAAAAAACCGTACTCGAATTCTGAGACCACTAAAAACAATTGCTAAAAATGGTGGTTGTGAAGATGCTTGTCTCACAACCACTTGTTCTTACAACAGTTTTTTTTTTGGAGACGTTAACTTAGCTTGTAAGTTAAAAGGAAATAAATGAAATAAATAATTAGTTGAAGATAATCTTAATTTTTCAAAAAAAAAGTTCCGCAGGCTACTGTAATACTGTTTATAAAACTTCTGGATTCCGCGTGTGTCGGTTGTTGTTGAACTAGCTAACTTTTCGCCAGTTTCAGTCAAGCTCTGAAGAAGCCAACAGGATGATGGACGAAACGTCAGCATTTTCGACTAAGCAAAAACCGACGCGGGAGGAATCCAGAAGTTTTATAAAAAGTGATGTCGATTTTGGGCATTATTATACACTACATTGATATTAGAATATTACCATAGCCTTTGTTTTGTTATTTAAATCAGCGTCCAGCCGCCGCACCTTTATAAATAGTACAAATTCTTTTTACTTACGAAGAATATTAACAAATCCAATAACCCCATTTTCCAAAATTTCTTAAATATGTGAACATCTCTATCCCAAATTGAGCAATAAACAATTACACATTAAGTCCCAGAAAGGTGATTGAGGTACACATATTAATAGCAGTTTATCCAGCTTACACTATAAACTCCACCATTGGAACTGGCCGGCGAAACGCATGCCGACCTCGCAGGACTGGCCAATCCGTGCGTTTCGACGCAAGTGTCAAGAGAAGAATTGTTCTCTTCAGTGACGGCGTCCAAATGGTTTCTTACCAAACTCTCGTTCCCCAAATTTCCCATATCGACAGAAGCGTTGGTCACGATGACGTTGTGGATGAAATCTTTCAATTCCGTTTCATTTTCCACCTCGTCCGCCTCGTTCGTTTCTACGTTGCTTTCGATTTCGTCAACAATCCCATCGGGCTTGATCGTCTCTTCTGTCTCCACGAGTTCAACGTCAATATGTTCTTCTTCGTCGCTGTCGTACGTGATGGTGTTTTGTTTCGTCCTCTGGGGCTTTTTCGGGCTCTCATCCTTCTCGACGTCGGACATCGAATCTTCGTCGTCCGTGATGCCATCTTCGAACACCTGAAACACAAAAGAGCTATCGCCGCGGATTGAAAAAATTAGTTGAGAGTTTTGCCTCGTTGCTCAAATCCCTGTGGATTTCGTTAGGCACTTGTTCGCCAGACATGCTCTCGCTGCTGAGTTTCGCTATAGCGTTGGCCTGATTTTCCTTATCCCTCTGACGTACTATAGCTTCCACCGCCAACCACTCTGACATTGTGTTTTCATACCTGGTGGGTTTATAGTAATCAAAAAGTCTAAATTGTGAAGAAACCATCAAGTCAAACTCACGCCTGCTTGGTCTCGTCGTCAAGTTCCTTCCTCTGATCGGTAGTGCTACCGAATTTATAATGCCCCAGCAAATATGGCCATATTTCGGTTCTCAGCTCGTTGGCTATACCCCCGAAGTAAGTGTGCCGGTAGACTTCGGCGTAGTCCGATACCACACCGTCGACGCAGAGCTGTTTCCATTTTTCGACAGTAATACCTAAAAATTTTACCATGAATGAGCGCGAAATTGGCGTATCGAACTTACCGTCAGATGCGTTCTCTCCGCTGGTGATTTTGCTGTTAACTAAGCCACTCAGGTGGGTCCTGACGGTGGACAAGTGTCTACAATACGCCAGCCAGCCGTAAAATGCTCTGGATATGATTTGGCGCTTCATAGAGTCGCAGACCGCCTGGATGCAAACACTCGGGGGACTGTCGGGCACATTTTGATCTAAAAAATTGATGTATTTAGAAACACGGCATGTCCGGCATGGAAGCTGTATCGCATTCTCGGAGTCATAGGCAGGCTCTTTTATTAGCTTTTCAACGATATCCGTTACAACTTAATCTTGTAACTCCAATGTGGGAAATATTCAAAGCATTGTCTTTTTAAGGTGGTTGATTTTGATTTGATTTTTTTCCATCGGTCGCACGTAAATGACGTAAGTTACTTTAAAAAAGATGTCGAATGGCGAAATACTACAACATCGAACTCTATGTTGTGAGGTAAAAGGGAGATGAAGGTAGAGTAGTAGTTGAATTCATTAACCTCTAACAATAAAATTACTCGCGATCAAGACTCGTCCTTTCAAAACATTTTTTTTGCATTGAATAAAGGTTTTAACTATGAAAAACTTGACGTATTTAGCAGTTTTTAGCTTTGAAAAAAATCACTTTTAATTGCTGCAATTCGAAAAATTGGAAAAATGCAGTAACATTTTGATAGTCTATGTGCAGATGAAAACGCACTGTACTAATGAAAAAAAGCGGTGTATGATAAATCTAAATACAAAGAGCCGTATGACTAAAGGCTCCATCCTCATCGAACTCTGCATAGAAATCTCACTGAGTTAGGTTCATTTAAGAAACATATAATTAAACAATACACATTATTACCTATACTAAAACTCTTCGAAGAGCTCTCTGAACTGGTACTCGTACTACACAGTTGTACCCTAACTTTCGTTGGCAACGCCGCTTTGGTATCCATCAAGTCCTTTCTCTTTACTGAAAGGTCGGATGTCGGATTCAATTCCGATTATTGATTCACACCTGCTCGTAAAACTTACGAATGTCTTTGTGATCACTGTTGTCTATAATTCTAAACACGTAATCTTTGGTGGTCTCTTCCGTTTCCGAAAGGGCCGGCAGAGGGCGTCTCCGCTTTGTAGAGGAATTCGCGCCGGACCGTTGCGACCACAACGGAGGATCAAGCCGACCCCTGGGCAGCAGGCCTGTTTCCAGGCAACTCAGGAATGCCAACATGTGGCCGCCTGTCAAAATAAGGAAGTCACACAGAACCGTCGATGCACCTCTACTGTTGATTATTAGCAAGCCACTCTTCATCGTCTCTTTCTTCGTGTTACATCAAACCAATTTTTAATTGCGATTCATAAATAGCAACTACAATTCTGTTAGTTTCCTTTATGAGGGGTGAAATTTTTTATTTTTTCTTTATTTATTTATTATTTCGTGGAAAAAAAAGTTTGATATTATTTAGTTCAACCGTACAGCAGTGTGTTGTTTGTTTCTTCAATATAAATAATATATCTAAAAATCTTTTAGAATAAAACAATTTTTTTTGTTCATATGCACTAAAAAAGTTAATTTTATCGAAAAATTTTAATAACAAAACTTGTGTGAGTAAAGGGATTTTAGAATAGAATAGGCATTTTTATGCAATTTACATTTTTATAAAATTAGAAACAAATTTCCAGTGGAATATTGAAAATTTATATTAATATTCCCTATGGAGGGCGTCGAAATGCATGAAATTCTTCAAAGATGTTTGGTGATGGATCCTTGCAACATTTCAGCCATGATTTTCAAATGAATTGGTTTTTAGGAAATTAAATGTGATTTGGCAACACTGGATGACATTAGATTTCTCTGCAAAGCATCAGAGATGGCGCAGAAGCGTTGTAACCTGCTTATGCGCAGTTTGGTCGTCGTGCTGTCGTATATGGAAAGAAAATATTGCGTGAACGTCAACATTTTGTAAAGAATGTATACCACGCTTATTTGGGTGTAAAAATTGGCGACCAAGGCAAGTCCTGGACTCATCATACTGTCTGTCCCAATTGCGTTGAAGCAATAAGAAGCTGGCAAAAGGGTAGGAAGAAATGTTTAAGCTTTGGTGTTTCTATGGTATGGCGAGAGCCTAGGAATCACAGTGATAGTTGTTATTTTTGTTCGTGTGACGTTCAAGGATTCAACGGAAAAAACAAAAAACAAATTGTGTATCCCAATCCCAGTGTATCCCCTGCCGCCCCAAAAGAACTAGAAAACGTTATATCGTCAGACTCAGAGGAATCTAGTTCCGATTCAGATGATTCAGATTTCACACCAGATTTCAAAGGGCCCGAAGTGTTTAACTTCGGGCCCTTTGAAATCTGGTGTGAATTAAATGGTCTAATTAGAGATTTGCACCTTCCAAAGGATGAATCCGAATTGTTAGCGTCCAGACTTCGAGACCAGCAATTACCGTCACCTGGCGTCACACCACCGGGATCGCGAAAAAGAGTTATGACAATAGCTTACTCAGGAAGGACCGCAAATAGAATGGCTCTCTAGAACAAGTCTTACACCTGGTATCAAAATGTATTAAGAGACCCCCAAAAAGTTTTACTGCCTCCTCTTCATATCATCCTCATTTGACGAGCATTTTCGAAACAAAATTTATCAATATCAAGAAAAACGCCTGGGTTGTATTTAAAGAAGTAAACACTTTTATAGTCTTGCAGCAATTAGTAAAGAACAGGGAGAGAGGTTTCACCAGGACATTAAGCAAATGGAACCATGGCAGATGGAGCATAACGATGATGGCGGACTACTGCTGGATGTTAAAACGGATTATGTCCTTTAAAAGACACAGGCGCAGCTTTGTGGAAAAAAGACGAAGATTTCATTGAAAAAAGTCCGAGTAATTTTTTTTTTTCACTTTTTAAAACTGGGGTTTCACTTTTTTATTAAAAGAAAATTAATTGTTTTACAAGTATCGTTTTTTTTCCTTTAATATTTGCAAAAACAAACTTACGTGATATAAACAAATGAATGAAAAATTTAATTTTATAGACCTAAATGTTCTATTCGAATATTTTAATCATTAAAAAAGTTGGTAGACATTTTCCGCCGGAAGATTTTAAATTCGCCGTCGGGATCGGCGGGAACGCGCGAAATGAGTTTTTCGCTTCCAATCTTTTCAGATATCAAACGCCTTCGCTTTGGAAATTCGATTTAGCCAAATGGAGAGAAGATTTAAACGCGATATTTCATTACCCCGTCAGCTTTACGCAGATTCGACGTCTGACTCGAGCTTTCGCGGATGTTTTAATTTGCGATTATATCTTAACGAATTATATTCTTCCTGCAGTAAGATAAAATACAAAAAACGCGTGATTACTTTGCTGCTAACGAGCAACGCTTACAAATCACCGAATTTTATTATCAAAATCTGTAAAATATGTGATTCACGTACTTCGACCATTTTATGGTAGTCATAATCGCCATACCGAGCAGGCCAGTCAATATGAAACCACCAACTCGTCTGCGTAGAGTGCCAGCTGGATCTGGTTGGACTGGTTTTTTTTTGTGGGGTTACGTCAAATATCTTTTTGATACCGCTAAACTAACATCGATTTAAGAACTAGAACACACGTTTTATCGGTGAGTTATGAACGAAAAATAACTCAAAATTGGACATTTCGTATGTATAATCCAAAACACAATCGTGGGCCACACATTTACATGAAATAATTTTTGCAAAGTGAATGGCAAGGATCGATTTTTAATCCCAAAAAATTGTTTATATCTTTTTTCAGTTTTCGTCTGTTTACCACATTACAATCTGAAATATTTTTGAAACGCCACTGTATTTGTTTATTATCAAATGAGATTTCTAACCTCAAAACATAAACAAAACTAGTCATGGAGCAATATACGACTGAACAGCGTGTAAAAATTGTGGAAGCCTATTATGAAAATGGTCGATCAAGAAAAAATGCATTTCGGGCTCTACGTGAATTTTTCGGGGGCCAAAATCGACCTTCTGAGAGGACAATTTGAAATGTGGTTCAAAAATTTGAGCAAACTGGACCTGCAACTAACCTCAAAGTCCCTCAACGTGCTCGTGCAGGTCGGTCGGATCAAAATATTGCCATTGTTCGCGAAAGTGTAGCCGAAGATCCAAACACATCGGTTCGTCATCTTACGTGTTCAACCACACAGCGAATTTTAACAAAGGACTTGCATCTACACCCATATAAAGTCCAAATAACTCAGGAGTTGAAACCTCGAGATCATCAACAGCGCCGCGTGTTTGCAGAATGGATACGACAACAAGGGGTTCATTTTGCAACGAAAATCGTCTTTAGCGATGAGGCACATTTTCACGTTGGTGGCTTTGTAAACAAACACAATGCTCGTATTTGGTGAATAAAAAATCCAAGAGAGATTGTTCAAAAAGCAATGCATCCTCAAAAAGTGACTGTTTGGTGCGCATTTTGGTGCAGAGGAATAGTTGGCCCTTTTTTTTTTCGAGAGTAATGCGGAGAACGCTGTTACGGTTAACGGCGATATCGATTGGTCGCCGCGATCATGTGATCTCACTCTCCTAGATTTTTTTTTTTGGGTATCTAAAAAGCAGAGTGTATAGAAACTAACCAAACACTATTCCAGAGCTGAAACAGGAGATTAGACGCGAAATAGCCGGCATAGAACCTGAATTGTGTCAAAAAGTGATAGGAAATTTCAATAACAATAAATCATCTTTCATACCTAATTGTAATACAGTAATTTAAAATGGCAAATAAAAATGTTTGCATATTTTTATATACTTCCGAGTTTTTTTTATTATTTTAATGTGGAAACCCTTATTGAATCACCCTTTATAACAGTCTATAGAGAAACGATAGAGCCATCTTCAACCTTCGCTATTCAAAACGATCTAATGGTAAGTCTTGGGATGAGCTGGATAAATTTCGTCTCCTCCAAAAGCAAGATTAAGAATCACCGAAGTAATGAAAATTGGTAATTACTTAAAATAATTTGTTATTCGGTCGGCGTTACTTGCTTATACCTCAAATAACTTCAAAATCGGTAATTCTTTACTCTTTAAAACAGTGCAGATTTTGTCAACCTGTGTAAGAAATATTATTTTTTTCCCACACGGCTCTTTAGCGACGATCCTGTACACACTATTAAAGTTAACAACGAGAGCACCCCGCTTACACAAAATAACAAGAGAAAGAAAAAAATTTCTATCACTTGCCGTCCTTTCAATTATAAAATTTGCCTTACTTTGCGATCGAGTTGAACGGCACCTGTAAATACTATTGACAGTTGACATCTTACAAAGTAGAATGTTGTCACCTTGTATTTTGTCAAAGTAATTCTGCTTACGGATTCTTCTATTAAAACATTAAAACTCAGTGGGTGTTCAACTAAACCTGCCGTCTTCTGCCCCCTTAAAGTACAATAAGTAAAAAGAAAAAGAAACTCGACATAAAAAAAATATTTGCTAATTTTACTAACTAATACTAACATTCCACCAATTACTAATTAAATTAAAAAATAACAATGATCTAATATAATAGCTATGTATATGTTACCCAGGTATTTCGGAATAGATGTAATGCTTGGATGGAGGTTTTGCTTATTTTGGTTCTTTTTTAAGTGCCGTTTTCGTTGCGAAGGTTGGCAATCATCAGTGCTATTCGTATTCGTGACACGGCCGACCGAAATAGTTGGTTTGTGGTGCACCCGAACCAGTCACGTAAGTTTCTCATCCATGAGTGACGCCTTCTTCCTACACTTCTCTTTCCTTGAATTTTTCCTTGTAATATCAGTTGGAGTAGTTGGTACCTCTCATGACGTGTCCAAGGTACTGAAGTTTACGCTTTTTTTCCTTTTTTATTCTTTTCAGGATTTCCATGTTACCTTAAGTATTCTACGGTACACCCACATTTCGAACGCCTCCAGTTTCCTTATGTCCAGTTTCTTCAGAGTCCAAGCCTCTACACCATAGTACAGTACCGACAAAACATAGCATCGCACCATTCTGATTTTTAAATCCAAGCTGAGATCGCCGCCACAGAGCACTCTTTTCATTTTCACAAATGTTGTTCTCGCCTGTCCTATTCTAGTTTCGATTTCTTCCGAGCAGTCGTTATTTTTATTTACAATTGTATTTATAACTGTCAACTTTTTCTATGGAGTGGTTATTTATATGAATTTGTGAATTGTTTTGTGCTGTTTTTGATATTATCATAAATTTTGTCTTTTTTACGTTTTTTTACCACTGCTTTTTGATTAAAATAAATATTCGTAATAATTTTTACATCTCTGGTGTCTAAGTTCTTCTCTTTCAGAAGCTGGATAAGTTGTTCGTGTCGGACCCTATCGAAGGCTTTGTTGTAATCAATGAAACATATATAAAGATCCTGATTCATATCCATACATCATTGGGCGAGAACGTTCAAGGCAAATATTGCTTCTCTTGTGCCTAAGCCACCTCGGAAACCGAATTGAGTCTCGCTGATATCTTGTTCTAATGTTTTGTATATCCTGTGATGTATCACTTTCAGAAATATTTTTAGCGTATGACTCGTTAGACTGATTGTTCAAAAGTCTGAGCATTATGTTTTTTTGGGATAGTGACGAACGCTGATAGCAACCATTCCCTGGGTATAATACCTGTTTTGTATATGGTGTTGAACAGATCTGTTAGACTCTTCTATCAATTTGAGAATTTCAGAGGGTAACTCATCAGGCCCTGCAGCTTTTCCATCTTTTGTGATTCTTATAACATAGATGACCTCTTCTTTAGTTATTTCCGGTCCACTGTTTTCTTGTTATTTTGGTTAAGATTTCATAAATAAAATTTTGTTTTGTTTTTTATTTTTTTTTAATTCTTATTTGATTTGTTCTCGAAAATTTTGGTCAAGATTTATAAATATCCACAACAAAATTATCTTTATCCTTTGTTTTATAAAGCTCCTAAAAGCAAATAATCTTACGTCCCACTTTTCAAATTTGAAAATTTACATTTTTAATTTATGCATGGTATGTTATTTAATTTAGTATTTTATAATTATTTTAGTATAATTGCGGAACGTAAGCCGGTGGCAGCTACCTCTTTGTTCGTTACAGCTGGGGCAAAAAATACATTTTCAGTTAGACGTGCACTTAATTTTCGTTCCCCGATCTCCGCGCGTTCCAACACGGGAACTTTTCCTCGTAATTACTCCCTTTTACACTTTAATTCGGGCCGAGAATCGCAAAAATAGCGCACAAAAAGAAACGTCGGATATATAAAAAGGCAATTTACGCTCAAAGCCACCTCGCGAGCTTTTCAATTTTTCTCTCGAGATAAAAGCGGTCCCGCGCTACCTACTAACCAGAACCGTATCGGCGACAATTTTCACTAACATCTTACCCTTGGGAAAGTGTATCGGTGGTCGTTGAACGCCGTCTTGCCCTACCAATATTACCGTACCACCAGCTTCGTTGTCCTGGTGACAATGGACGTAAACTATCTCGTCTAAGCGCACTTGGAGAGCGTAATCCCAATAAATACTAAAATGGTCCCGTTTAGTTGGACATTATAAAAGGTTTCTGAACGTTATGGACTCACCTTTTATCTTGAGACTCGTCAGTATACCCGTTCATTAGTTGGTTGGGGGTCCATTTGATAGTCAGGCCGCTTGGTGTTTGATGCAAACTGAGATACCTGCGAAACGCCTTAATTACGAAAATGTTTTTAAAAATCCAGATCAATTAGAGAGTAGCTTTCGTTTCCTTGACAATTAAAAATCCGTATAAATATATGTATTTAGCGTTAAATTGCATAAAATATGTGCTAATTTTTTTGAATCGGGAAATAAGGATAAACCTCTCCTGTAAACTTAAACTCGTTGCTATTACACCCGAGAATTAAATTGTCAATATTTCTCTCTTATAATCATGGTTCGAGTGTACGGTGCGTTCAATTTATCTTGATAACATTTTAATTGGCTCTTTTGTTTTTAGACATAGGTAAACAAAATAACAAAATGTTGGGTTAGTAGCCAAGCTTTTTCCAAATTACGCGTAAAACAAAACACTATCAAGTTTCTGACATATAAGCCTACGTGATATTTTTATAAATAGAACACGCTGTATATTATATATGTGTTTAATAGAATATTTTATTCCGTTGTGTCATAGGTGGGCATATATATATATATATATATATATATATATATATATATATATATATATATATATATATATATATATATATATATATATATATATATATATATATATATATATATATATATACAGGGTTTTTCACTTAAAACTCCGCACGCCAATAACTCCAAAACGAAAAGAAATATTTAATTTATGTAAAAAGTAGTCAAAGTGCGGGGTCAAGTAGATATTTCCTAAAGTTTAAAAAATTCGACGCCTGCAAAGGGCTGGGCGTCGCGACGCGTCGAAAAATTATTCGATTGCAGAGACTTTGGAAATACGCGCATACAAAAGTACATATTATTTAAAAACTCTTTTGTTATTTACTCAAACTTATTTACTTTACCCGTTTCTAAGTTATACCGATTTAAAGTAAACATTTCTTGATTAATAAAAAATGTGATTAACGCTTATTTTTACAAGTATGCCATGAATGTTAGTTACTATGGCAACCATTGTTATCGCAGTTGTTTTAAGTGCAATTACAAACGTAATTTGTTATTGCTGTATCAAAAAATTGTCACATTTTGTCACAAGAAATATCCAAATTTGTTCGGTTTAAAAAAAAACTAAGAATTATTATGTGAAAATGGTGCAAGTTAGCAATGAGGAAAAAGTAGACATGTTACTGGTGTTTGGAGAATGCAGATGCAATTGTAGAGAAGCAAAAAGAGTTTACGCACGGCGTTATCCGCATAGAAGAGTCCCCGATGCAAAAACATTTTCAAGTTTATTTAAAAACTTAAAAGAATATGGCAGCTTCATAAAACCTAAAAGAGATAGGAACAGGACGGCTACAAATGATAAAAATGCTGCTGCTGTAATTCAGCAGGTTGATAATAACCCCAAGATATCCCTATCAGAGATAAAAGAAAATACCGGTGTTACCATAAGTTCTTCGTGGAGAATTCTACATAGAAACTCTTTTCACCCGTACAAAAGTAAACTAGTTCATAAACTAGAACCAGGCGATTATGCTAGAAGAATGTATTTCTTAGCAACATTGTCCGATTTGTATAGCCAAGATGCAAATATTCTCTCGAAAATTTTATGGAGCGACGAAAGTTGATTTCAAAATAATGGAATCGTTAATAGACACAACTGTCGTTTTTGGTCCAAAAACCATCCTCGTTGGATTACAGAAAGAGGTAACCAACGAATTTTTAGTATCAATGTTTGGTGCGGCATATTAAATGGATTCCTTATTGGACCTTACTTTTACGAAGGAACTTTAAATACAGATCGCTATTTAAGATTTCTTCAAACTACACTTCCGGAACTATTAGAAGAAATGCCTCTTGACACTAGAATGAATATGTGGCTACAGCAGGATGGAACGCCTGCACATAATGCCCAAATAGTAACGAGATATTTGAACCGAGAATATCCCAATAGATGGTTTGGTACTAATGGACCGGTAAGGTGGCCGGCGAGGTCCCCGGACATTACACCACCAGATTATTTTCTTTGGGGCTACCTAAAAAACGTTATCTATGAAGAACCTATCAAAACTGCAATAACAATGGTTGCCATAGTAACTAACATTCATGGCATACTTGTAAAAATAAGCGTTAATCACATTTTTTATTAATCAAGAAATGTTTACTTTAAATCGGTATAACTTAGAAACGGGTAAAGTAAATAAGTTTGAGTAAATAACAAAAAAGTTTTTAAATAATATGTAGTTTTGTATGCGCGTATTTCCAAAGTCTCTGCAATCGAATAATTTTTCGACGCGTCGCGACGCCCAGCTCTTTGCAGGCGTCGAATTTTTTAAACTTTAGGAAATATCTACTTGACCCCACACTTTGACTACTTTTTACATAAATTAAATATTTCTTTTCGTTTTGGACTTATTGGCGTGCGGAGTTTTAAGTGAAAAACCCTGTATATATATATATATATATATATATATATATATATATATATATATATATATAATATATATATATATATATATATAGTATATATATATATATATATATATATATATATATTTATATATATATATATATATATATATATATATATATATATATATATATATATATATATATATATATATATATATATATATATGTATATAATATATATATAATATATATATATATATATATATATATATATATATATATATATATATATATATATATATATATATATATATATATATATATCTCACGTATTGATTCACGGATGGAAAAATGTGATGACACTATATTCCGGGATATCATCCGTTCGCTCGTTGAACTCCGACTGGAATCCTGCATCCGACTGGAATCCTGGATTCCAGTCGGATGCAGGATTCCAGTCGGAGTTCAACGAGGCGAACGGATGATATCCCGGAATATAGTGTCATCATATATATATATATATATATATATATATATATATATATATATATATATATATATATATATATTATATATATATATATATATATATATATATATATATATATATATATATATATATATATATATATATATATATATATATATATATATATATATATATATATATATATATATATATATATATATATATACATATATATATATATATATATATATATATATATATATATATATATATATATATATATATATATATATATATATATATATATATATAGATGTGCAGGTGAGTATTTGTTAGGCAGTCGCTGTTCTTCCATTCTTTGGACGTGACCGTATCACTTGAACTGTTTTGTTCTTCCTTCATGGTTGTGCGAATTGCTTCGTTTGGGACCTTCCTGCCGCTCTTCTCCAAAAGTCCATCGCTTTCAGACTTCACTGCTCTATGTGACTATGCTTTTAATGATCCTATTGTATATTAAGTGTTTGTTTGGTCTCGTGATTTTTTGGTCCCACAAGAAGGTGTTCAGCATAGTAATGGCCTTTCTTCCACTGCTGGATATGTACATTCCCAGGTATTTGTAGGTTTCGCAGCTTTTGATAGCCTGACCATTCTCTAAGAGGAGGTCACGTTGTGCTCTACCGATACTGGGTCGCAGTGACGGACAGGCTGATTGCTAGCTCTCCCAACTGTTAATCTAATTTAATCTATATCACTGTAATCGGAAGATGTGCCGTTAAACACATATAATATACAGGGTGTTTTGTTTTATACGTCACTTGGAAAAAACATACTAACTCTACATGTCGTTTTTTGTTCACCTTGATATCTCTAAAACTAAAAAAGCTACAGCCAATTAAAATGTTATCAAGGTAAACTGAATGCCCGGTACAAAGGTATAACTAGTTATTTCTCAAATTCCCTTGCAATTAAGTAAATGCAAAATAACAAAAAAGTTCACTAGCGCAGGGTGTCAAACTTTCCACATATTCAGTATTTCTTGAAGTTTCAAAATCGACTTTTGACTCAATTTATGACTCTAGAACGTCTTCTGTTACTTACCCTGGAATAGGTTCCGTGACGTCATCCTTCACCGGCATAACCAGCACGTTGTTTTTGCCGAAGAGTAAAGCCGCCTTGGAGTTCTGGTGGAGGCTCTCCACGTAGTCTTTGGCGATGTGCTGCGTGGACGTTCGGCATACCATGGAGTCCTCCGAGGACGCGTTCAACGACCTACGGAAATTGAGGATCGGTCGCCGCACGGGGGGCGGCGTGGAATGACCGCTCGAAATCCTGTGGCGTTGAACCTGACGAGACGTTGTTTGATCAGCGGCAATTTCTATTGTCTTGATTAATAAGGGCCATAGCGATATATTTTTGTGTCGTATTCTAAGCTTTCTTATAGTCCACTAACTAAATAAATGTTAATGTTTTCACATCTAAACCAGACGATCTGCGTGATTATCGTTAGGTAGAATCATATTTACTTAGTTTAACTGGAAATTTTGAAACACCTATTTTGATGTATCCTGTAGTAAGGTCTGGAAATGCAAAATAATTGACTTTTTATTCAATACATTTTTTGTAACCCATTTTTTAAACACTTCATTGCAACTATAGGAGAATGGCTGCGGTCTACATTTAAAAAAATCTTCTTAACTACAAACAAAAATAATAAATCAAAACGCAACGTGATACTGCCGAAGTTCCTGTGATGAATGTTTGGAATACCCGTTTTTTGATTAAAAAATTACAAAAAATTAGTAAAACTCGACTTTTCTTAGCGATTCCGATGAAATTCCGGTTAAAATTATCTTTTTGAACTGTTTTTGTATTGAATTTTGTATCTCAAAGCTGGAATTATTAAAATAAAATCTCACTTTCTGAACACTAGCTCTAAGAAAGATTTTTGACGAAAATACAATAAAAATAAATGTCTTGTCGATTTTGAAATTTCACTGTCTGTATTGAACGCTGAAAGAAGGAAAATGGCGCAGATATGAAGCATCTTTTGTTTTCGTATAAGTTGCATATAGCCGTCAATCACTATTATTATTTCATAGATTTCGTGTTGTTACACATGGTTTTAGTTGCCAAATTTAACTTTTAAATTTATTGGGCTACTTAAACTGTATCGAACTTGTGATATGATTAAGGTACCATGTAATGGATAAATTCTCCACGGTCCTGTGCAACTCTAAAGAGCAAGCCTCGGAAACAGTCCAGCATCTAATATTTTTAAGTCGTGCCTTCCGATGAAGCCTTTTCCCTCACTCTTTCCTTCCATGATTTGCTTCAGGAATTCTTTCTTCGTGTTTTTAAATATTTGAACCAGATAAACTTCTTTTCTCTTTAATGATTTGCAACAATTCCGCTCCCGTTAAGGGTCCAGACCTCTACGCCGTACAATAACACACTAAGGCTCTGGTTAGTCAGTGTGCCTTGTTAAATCTTCTGACCGTTAACCGAAGTCGTTAAGCGCATAAAGTCTGTTCATAGATATAAGAAAGTGACTAACTGATACGAATTAAGGAAAGACCCGGACAAGCTGTAAGAATGAAATATGTCCGAACAGATCCGTACTTTGCTTAGAATTTAATTATTTAACAATATTTATTTATTTATTTATGTATTTATCTTTAAATCTAAAATAAAATTACAAATTATTTTTATTGCCTACTTAAATTACTTAAAATTATTCACAGAATATATCAGTATCAGTATCAGTATTTGTTCTATATTGTTTGCAATATGGATATACGATTGATCTGCTTTTCCTATATGTTTAACAGAATTTGCCCAACTTTATGGGGGGATGTTAAAAACTTCGGTTTCTATAAGTTTGAGGATATTGGAGTTAACACGGGGAAAAACATTGTTACGACGAATGGCAGATTTCAGTTGGTTCCAAACATGTTCAATGGAATTAAACATACAGTAGTAAGGTAAAACTGTATGCCCTAGATTTTTTGCATAATTATCATAGACGTATTCCTTTTATAGGTTCAAGCTTTGTAGAACTTCAATTAATTGCTTTTTGGTTTAATCTTCGTGAAAATAAATGTCGATTGTTGCTTTTGTGTCATATGAGGAAGGGATTTTAGTCAACTGTCTACTGTGATAACTTGCATTGTCCATTACAATTACGCTATTAGGAGGAATGTTTGGAACTAGTTTGTTTTTAAACCAACTTTCAAATAAATCAGCGGTGGTGTCTTCATTGTAATCCAGAGAAGAATCTTTAATATTTTTCGCAGACAGGGAAAGTCCATTAAAGACTTGGATTATCCCATTAAAAAGCAATTGGTCACTTTCTTATATCTATGAACACACCATACCTGGTGTGAACTCTTACATCTACAACTAAACTGAAACTTTCTCGGACTCTACTTTGTACCTACTCACTAAAGGTCAGCATGGACATTGTCTCGAATGACAGATTAGAAAGCGGTCCAGTTTCCGTTTACCTCTAAAGAAGGACCAATCCAGAATATTTGTAAATAGTTAGATCGTCCTTATGTGAATTTGGCTACATTAATATAAATAATTCTTGGAAAGAATTTGACTAAAAGAAGTATCCTGATAATGTTTTTCTTGAAATAAATTTCTTGTATAATTAAACAAGTTATTGACGGAACATTAAGGACCGCCTTATATCATGGTTTTTTAAAGGTGCCATGCAGTCTCAATAATCAAAAATCGAGCCCATGACGTATAAGTCTATTTGGCTTTATCAAATTTGAAAATAAAGGTTTTTGTGTTTGTTAAAACACTCCATGCACATGCTTGCTGGCCAGTTTTTGTTAACATCATATTTAATTAAGTAAGTATTAATATAGGTTTTATCGTCACTTACCAACTCGTCGGCCGGAGGATCGGTCCAGAATTGTTCGACGCTCTTGGTGCGTGAATAATCCAACGCGCACGGTCCAACTAGCAAAGAGCTTAAAATGGTGCCGTAATCCGGATCGGCAACTAGGGCGTCTTTATCGTAATACTTCGGGGCGTTTGACACTAAGAAATCTATGATTTTGGACAACTGCTTGTCGAAGAGCGCGACCCTGATCCAGAGATATTTCGGTAAAGGATTGGCCGAAAACGAAAGGTTTTTCTTCAGCGTGGGTTTGGTTAAGCTGTCGCTACTGCTGCTGGATCGTCTGTTGGGGTCAGAGTTCTCGATCTCTTGGACTTTTTTGCTGATGCGGTTGGCTTCGGGACAATGCTTGGCAATTTTATGCAGGAGTGCGGTAGTAGAGGAGGTTTTGAATAGGCCCAAAGCTCTCCTTCGAAGACCTGGCGCAAAACCTTTCATTGACTGATTTGGTTTATCGTCGTAGTGGTTAGTTTGTCAAAGGGCATAAGGAAAATAATGATGTATTTCAGATAATGTTGGAATTTCTTTAGATTATTTTTGAATGTAAAAAATGAGTCAGGTAAATCAATTAAGTGCGAAAGCTTATACATTTTTAATTATTATATATTAATATATAAGAACGATTTAAAAAAAATATTATCTTTTAGTCTTAATGCGCTTTCCTGCGGATTTGGATGATGAACATCCGTAGGAAAAGTTGATTATTAAACATTTTCTGCCACATATTCTTGAAATTTGACAATCAGATTAAGACTAGAATGTCTTTTGAATAAAATTAACAAATCATGAAATTTAACAAAGCATACTTTTATGAACATATATTTTGCGAACCTTTGTTGCAGGTATGTAGCCTATTACGTAAGGATTTTAACACAAGGTAATATTGAACATCTTGGAAGCTAATCATTTCTGGGCTAACTTTCTCATGAAGACTGACGACCGTTGGCTCCTGTTTTTCAAATACTCTGTATAAATAAAGAATAGCACGAGTGTCTAATCATCTTTTTAAAATAAAATAATATACAATAAATAACATAAAAAATAAATAAGCCAGTTAATATTCTTGAGATAATTGCTATCTCTGTAGTTATTTAGGTCGCTAGGCCACCAAAATTTGCATATCACATCAAATGCAGCACTGTTTCAAGACTACAAAGGCTCGCAAAAATGGCAAGCAGTATTTATTATCGGTCCCTCACTTTGTCCCTTTTCAAGTCAGTTTCATTTTTTACAAAAATGTGTCTTGATTTTTGTTCTTGGATGTCATAAAAAACAGTTTTCAATGAACATGAACATAAACATCGGTTAATTTTCAAAATAACGATTTAAATTTTACGGGTTTCAACACAGATAAGAGACTCTTTATAAGAAAATCTAAGTGAAGCATGAATATTTTGTAGTTGGTTTAATTATTTATTAACAAGCGAGAAAGCTAGCACCAAAAATGATGGAGAAACAGTGTAAATATAAAAGTTTGTAGAGTGTCAAACAATTTTGGTAAATAACAGTTTAAACAGTTTCATTTTATTAGCAACATACAACACAACAATACAACGAATATGAATATCATCTCTTTTTCCTTTTAATGTCGATTTTTTTTTTGTTTTGAAATCCCTTGCAAACATATTTCGTGAACAAATATTGTCTTTTAGAAGATTAGTTAGAGTTACTAGACATATATAAAGAGTTAGTAAAAAGTGGTGCGGATTAGATCCAATGATGACATAGTCAACGTTGCCACATTTAGATTTTTTCCCATAGCTACCAAACTTTCTTATGTTAAATAGAAAGGGCACGTTTCTGTGCCATTTTTGGATTGTACGTAAACTTCTAAGTAGGATTCTCGTGCAACAGACCCTATACCTCTACTTTTGCAGAAACGACACAATACGAAAATCATTATTAAGTTAGTAAATTTAAATAACAATAAAAATTATTTAAAAACAAAGAAAAAAAGTAATTATTTTGATATATACTCAAAATGACTGCGGATAAGAATTTTCCAAGTCACCTGGTATATATATTTTTTAAGAAATAATGTTTGAAGATGATTCAGATGCGCAAATGGAATTTTGTGGTCGTATTATGGATGCATCGATTTTAAATCCAAATTTCCCAAGTTATTTCCTTTTTTCAAAAGCTAAATATTGGCAGAATTAATCTAGGTGCTTCTTTTCTTTCTTTTAAGGACGCAAGTAGCTTTACTATATCCGAACATCAGAAATGGTGTCACGCACAGCATGCAAGAAAGTACCTGAATCAAATGTTTCCAAATCGTTGGATAGCACGAAAAGGGACTATAGAGTGACCGCCTCGTTGGCCAAATTTAAATGTCCTAGATTTTATCTATGAGTTCGCCTCAAAACTAAAGTGTACAAAACCCAACCCAACATCTTGGTTGACTTAGAAGCGCAGATAATTGTAATTCGAGCTATAACAACTAATGTTCTCCAAAACACCGTAGTTTTTATAGTTATTTTGTTAATTTTACCAATTCGCCAAGGTCATTAATTACGTCGTT
Source organism: Cylas formicarius (assembly GCF_029955315.1). Classification (NCBI taxonomy): domain Eukaryota; kingdom Metazoa; phylum Arthropoda; class Insecta; order Coleoptera; family Brentidae; genus Cylas; species Cylas formicarius. The sequence continues at coordinate 22,678,057 of NW_026844361.1, read as the reverse complement.
CATAAATTAAATTCAATTTATTGATTAAATCATTAATTATTTTCGTTTGCTGTCATTCCTGCAAAAACTCTTGAATATAGGTATGTTATACAAAAACTAGTTACAATTTTAGGAGCAATCCGAAATGAAATAAAATCCAACACTTTTTATTTAAAATGAGAAAGCTTAGGGAAAAACCCATAAATGTGGCATCGTCGCCTATGTCACCATTGGAACCAGCCTAATTGGAAACCCCCGTACATTAAATTTAACAAACTTAAGTACCTCTATGTATAGAGGTCATCCAATATGAGCCAATTTCTGATTTAAAATCTTGATAGCTGATAGCTCGTCAATTCGACAATTGTCAGTGTGCATGTGGAATTTCTTCGACAGTATATTGTCAAAATATAGCGAAATTTTAATAGAAAATAGTGGAAAAACGTAAGTTATAGTTTCATAGCCGCCTGAGCTGCAACAATTTCATAGTATTTACGGCCTTTGTATTGTCTAATAGCCCTTTGTATGAAAACAATAAATTACTCAGCTCATAATAGTTATCGTTATCGTTATATATAGAACTTAATAACATTTTTAGATATTATGCTCTGCCGAAATTTTTTATACTTTTTAATACGGAATGGCAACTTTTTTATACGATAATTCTTTTTTTTGCCATTTAAGCCCTTCATACTATTTATTATGATAATGGATAAAATTGACTACATAACGAACCATTATCAACAATCATTCAACAGAATGTATCTGTAAAATATACAAAAATTTATTTCAATTCTCAAAAAAACTCATACAAATTTGACATAATATAAAGGATGTTCAATTAAAACAACGACAGCATGTCAATATTTGACTTCACCACTGAACGGTGCTCTTATATACAGTGTCTGAATCTTTGGGATGCCGCAATACTTGGCCTGTTACGTTACTTTTTGAGAATGCTATTACCTTGCGACAGACAATTTTCAACCGCCCCACACAAAGCCGTCACTGAGCCACTGTCCTCGTGTACAAATTTCCTGGTGACAGATTCCTCCATAACCTGCTTAACCTCTTTTTTGACGCCAGCAATCAGCTTCTCCTTGTAATCCTTTTCTGCAACGAAAATACAGTTACCGGTGTAACCAAAAATTTCAAAATTACCGCCGAAAACGACGTTGCCATATCTACGGCACCACGATATTTCGGTAAAGCAATGTTTTTCTGCTGACCCTACGGGGAATGTTAAAAATTTGCTTACCGTCCGACGTCATGCTGATACCGAATCCACCGAACGAAAACACCGTTATCATCAAAAACTAACCAAAACGGACGTCGCTCTACTGATTACCGCGCGACGAGCGACGCCCAACCGACAGACGCGGCGTTACCGGCGTAGTCGACGTCTCGACGCTCGAAGCGTCCATTTTATTCTACGGACAACCGAGGGTTGAGTACGCTCAGCGTCGTGGCGCCTCCGAAAACCCACCTTAAAACAAATGACGATCGATAACACACGCTACAGAGTTGCCGCTTTTTGCGCAATGCTAAAGCTGCTCACGATTGCAAACTTGCTTTATAATAATAACAACCTGATGGCAGATCTTATTTCTTGGAGAATTGTAAAGCAACCAATAAGAACGGTTGGACTAAGTTTGTATACATTTTTGGCAGCTTTAATGTTTGAATAGAAAAAAATGAAAAGCTACTTTTTACACTTACCTTCACGCTAGCTTTGTATTATGGTTTTATGACTAAGGAATACGAAGAGAAAATTTAATCTCAATTTTCTATTTGTTGATTTTTAATTATTTTATGAAACTATTTAAATAAGTCAATTGGTCTTGACAAATTTGACAGGGCCGTGAACATGTCGTTTAAACGAACTGGCAGCAGTTATCATCGATGATGGAACTGTTGGAATTGCTGAAGAGATGAATGAGAGTTTTGTCGAGGAGGAGGCACAATGTATCTACCGAAGCTTCAAGTGATGATTTAATTTTTGTTTCTGAGATCTCTACAATTTTTAGAGCCCTTTGCACTAAAGAAATAAACTTTTTAGATTAAAAAGTATCCCAAAATTATAGAAACAGAATAAAACGTCTTATCATTAGTGACACTAATAAAATATAGCCAATGGCCGTTTATTAAGAAGAGGCTATTTAGGGACGTCTCAGAAAGAAAATAAAGATATTTGCTTGAATATGTAAATACTGAATCTGAATCTGAAAACTCTGTATTTATACTTACATGTTATAAGAGGGAACTAGTTTGAAGTACGCTGTTTTTGTTGGATTTAGTTTCTTTATATTTTATGCATAGAAACTATAAATATATATACTATAAATAAATGACTTTTTAAATGAACCACCATAGACTACATTCAATGTGATAGAGAAGTTAAACATGATAAAACCACCGAAATACACTGAATTTATTAGAGACAATACGTAAAATGAGATTTTCGACTAGCTATATGAAAATATTCTGCTCAAATCGAACCATTATATATGGCGGAGACTATTTTGGGCTGCAGGTGCATTATTTTAAAGGAAAGGCGGCATAAAAAGAAACCTAATACTTGGAAATTTTAAGTTTTTGTTTATGACATTTTACATGTTTTGTTGCAAAATTTAATTTTAAAACCGGTGAAGGTGGTAAGATTATTAACAATAAAAAAATATATAATGACTATCGATATTGACGATATTGATTTTACTCAGAAAAAATACTCTTCCGGGTATGAAACTAAGAAAGGTTCAGCGTTACAGGGTAAAAAAGTGCTGTCTGGAAATTAGGTTCAAACTAACACACTAATATTGAATTTGGTATCTTTCCCCTAAAATAATAGTAATTTTTCGTAATTTTTAACCAAGGTCATGTTCGAGTCGTCTAACATTAGACACCACATTTATTGAACATATCTTTTCCTTTCATATTGTGTCATATGTTACTCTATGGCGGATGAATTATCAGGCACCATGTATAGAAAGAACGGAGGTGGCAGACATCTGAGGAAGGAAAACTTGCAAGACCAAACATGACTACGTCTTTTATTCACGGTAATCAATAAATATCTAGTAACAATTATTATAGCAGGGGTTTACAGAATTTCAGCAACTACTGAAAAAGTCCGCTTACTACAACGCCACTTTTTAAAAAATTGGTCTATAGTTCACGATTATTTAAAAATTAAAATGTCATTTTAATCAACAATTAATATTTCAATTATAAAAAAACTTAACAAATTAGTAAAGAAATGTAATAGCGGCAACGTTCAAAATTATAGTCCCGCGACTGAATGGTGGGACCCCACCTCTTCCTAGGGGTGAAGCGCGGAGAGGGGACCTTTGGTGTTTTGATAGCTACTCAACGGGAAGTGGGAATAGTCCAGTTAGTTTAGAAAATTCATAGCAATTTCGGCTAAACCCATAAAATTGCTATAAAACAAAACGTTAAATATCTGGATAAGAAATCACCCAAACATACAAAAATTCCAGTTTGTTTTTTTTTTTTTTTTAAAGAGATGAAACCTTTGTCGATACGGAAAAGTTGTAGAAAACTGCTGCTTCTCTTAGGTTGACCGTTTGCTTATCGTTATCAGTAGCTCTTCCGCAGCCGGCCAATTATATTGACTCGCTGGCTGTTGTTTTACGTGAATTCAACGCGAGTATACATTTGATATTAGAAACCTTTATCGATGTTGCCATTTCCTCAGCGTGCCTTATACATTTTACCTTTCTTTAACATTCTGAGACCGATAAAATAATTAGTTTTCAAATGGTGTCAAGTCAAAAAAATCTAAACTTCTGGCAACCATTTTCCACACTTTTTTTAAGATATACGCAGATCCCATTAAATTTCAGGCGAAAGTCAAAACAATAAAAACAGCAAAACTGTTAAACAATTTTATTTACAGTAAAATAACAAACTTTTAGGCCTTACGTGTTGTTTTTTAAATGCGAATAAATGGACGGTAGTTATAGTAACTAACAGACTCAACCTTTACATGATTAAGTTGGTCAAAGTTACTTAAATTGTTCAACAAAACAATTTCTCACCTGAATATACAATTGATTTTATGGTAGATTTGAACAAAAATTATTCTTTAAGGCCATGGAATGCTTGAAAAAAAAGTTAAATATTAAACAATAATTAAACATAAAACAATCTGACCCTAGAGGTACATATTAGTAAATCTTCATCAAAAAACTTAGTTTCTACGACTACATTGCCGTTCAGCACAGAGGCAGGCATCATTTGCGATTCGGGAGCGGCCTCCATGATAGACTGCCATGTGTTTGTCGATTCCGGCATAACAAAACCAAATTCGAAGTCCCACTCCTCGAGACACCGTCCCTTAAATAATACCTTTTGTTCCAGGCGAAAGTTTTCAATTTGCTTCTTGGAACTACAAAAAAATATAATTCAACAACCTAACAAGTTTGAACCAAAAACCCTCGTTTTTACCTAAAACTAAACTCTCGAGATACTGCACGACATTTGAGGATGTTTTTAGGTACTCTAGCTTCATGCTCGACGCCTGGAAGGCTGATGTCCTCTTTGCCTTGCCAGAAAACTTTGCCGCCGTCGGCGTCGCGTAAGCAGATCCAGTTGATTTGAAACGACTTCAAGATTTCTTCAGCCTTTTTAGTTTTTTCGTCTTCTGTCATTCTCCACTTCCAACCACAATAATTTTTCGTTACAACGCAACAAATATTTAATATTACGATACCTCAAAACATGATTCTAAAACATTGACATAATTATCCACAAAAGAAAAACATTACCATAGATAAATAAGTAACGGAAACGTAGTTTTTATAGTTTTGACGCGTGGTACTTGAACTGACATTGTCCAAGGAAAGCATGCATAAATCTATAATTGCCCTTTAAAAGTAATGATATGTACTTTGCTCTAGATTCATTGGGAAGCTTTGCCTAATATCTGTTATATGCTAAAGGACATAAATTTAATTATCTACCCATGCCGGAAATGGTAAATAGTCTGGTAAGGGCGCCCATTTGACATTGGTGTCACTGAATAAGAAGAAGTATTTTGCTGTTCTGTGCGATTTTTTCAAAATAATGTCTCTCTCGCAAAAGCATTCGAATTTGACTTTAGTGCCATGGTTTAATAGGTAAGAATATTTGGCAAGAAATAATTAAAGCGTACAAATATTTCCATTAGGAACGAGTGGGATTATGTTTATGAAAACGCGTATTCTGATCATAAGGAGCAGCAGGTTAAGGCACTGGATTTGCTGAAAGTGTGGAAATTGCGTACTCCTGTTCTACCAGCTGGGGTTGAAGGGACCCTTGTAATTTTAGAAGCCATTTTGACGAATGATTCTCTGTTAACAGTAGAGCAGCTTTGTCATCTTTATGCTATAGGCATCATGAGGTAAATCAATCATTCTTCACAGGGTCGGGAGTCGGAAGATCTGCTTTTCTAGATTTTTGAATTTGTCTGCGGCCAACAGCGAAAAACAAGGCGATTTTGCCAGGACTTCAATGAAAAACGAATTGCCTAAGTGGTTAATAATTCTGAGACATGATATTGCTCATGGACACCAAATTCCTTCATTGTCTAGCTTGAGAATGGGACTTGAATATGGTTTGCAGTGGTTAAAGGAGAAATATTGGGAACCACAATGCAATATTCTTAGGGGTATAGCAGCTGTAATAATAATAAATTCACTTATATGTGGAATATATATTTTTTTAGATTATGTTGCCATTGAAGAATGTGCCACAGAAGACTTAGCTGTATTTTTATCAGTATATGTTCAAGTTAAGATGGAGTCATTTAAGAATAAGGGCATTAGTGAGAAAGCAGTTCAAAACATAATATTACGCAGTATAATCCAAATGTCAGATTACGGACCAGTAGGTGTAGAAATTTTGGAAGAAATGATAAAACAAAGTTTACCATTGGGCCAGAATAAGAGTGGTATCGGTGATTGCCTTAAAAATGTGCTGGTTACAGATAATGCCTTGCTTTTTGGAAAACCTGAAAGCGCCAAAATTGACGTTGAATTTAAAAAACTTTGGAGTGAATTGTTGAATATTTTGCAAGAAAAGAAACTACTGTTTGTGCTTATCGGCAAGTTATACGATATCACTATAGATATAGAGGTTTCACATACGTTAAAAAGTGTTGCCGCACTGTGGATATATGAAATTCTTCTATCACTGTTTGCTTTAAAATACTCCAAAGATAATGAAAATGTAAGCATTTCTAATTACATTGAACTGTACTCATATGACACATATGTTCAGGAGGCTCTCAGATTTCAAGAACAAGTTTTAAAGTCTTTCAACTCGTACAGTTTATATTTCATTGAAATGTAAGTAACTTTCCATCATCTTTAGTTGTGTTTGTATTAACATTATATCCAAAGCAAAGTTGGAAAATAAACCTTTACATATAAGGGTATAAAGCTATTATAACAGCGAATTTATGTGCTGGTTTTTTAAATCTTTCTTTTATATAATCCACATTTTACTAAAGCTTTTACATACTTTCAGGTTGTTAAAATATAATGAGAATTCTGATTCTTTCATTGTTGACACCCTATCGCTTATTAAACATGATAATAGTGATATTAAGAACGTTACTGATAAAATATTCACATTGGATGATTTGAACCTTGAAGAAACCTTTGAAGATACATTAGGAAGTATTGGCAACAGTCCGAATATTAATGTATCAAGATGTGTAAGAAAAATTGTTGGTCAACAAAAATGGACCAAAATTGAAGGTATGTTAAAATAGTTTTGCAAATATTTTACATTTAATGAATAAATTATTGTCAAAATTATTTAAAATATTTAGAATAATCAGTTTATTATAATAATTTTTTTTTCAGATACTTCCATTTTCGCAAACTGCCCGTTCGGCGTGCTGCCTCATCAGATTGATTTAAAACATCCCTTTATTTTAATGTAAATTTAGCAATTCTTTCAGTACATAATGTCTTTGCAAAAAATTGTGTTTATCGAAAAGAAACCCATCCCCAATAATATTGATTTATTTTGATGTGTAGGCTACCAAAAATACGTAGTACGCCTATGGCTAAGTAGGTTGAATGCACTCGAAAACCAAGTAGGTCAAACGGAACGCATGCGTAATGGCCATTTTGTCCCTTTAACTTGCGGGTTAAATAAAGAACGCTTGAGTTTCGGTGGCCTAACACGGCTCTCAATTTCTTTGCAAATATGAATCTTGCAAATTTGTTGTGGATTTTTTAAAATTTCTATCTTTTTCGGGATTATCTACTTTGCCAGGTGAGCGTGAGGGAGGGAGTAAGTGGCATTTATTCAAAGGGCCCCGTCTCGGTCAATATTTTAGAAAGTGCAACTTCGAAATGGAGCCCCCCAACTTGGAAACCGGTTTAGAATTTCCCAAAAATCCTTTGCTCTGCCCCATTTGTCACGACTACTTCACCGAGCCGTGCATTTTGAGCTGTTACCACACGTTCTGCGCGAGGTGCTTGAGGGGCCGCGAGCAAGACAGAAAACTTGTGTGCCCTTTCTGCAGGTGCATACTCAGACTTTTGCACTTTGCACGCTTTACATTTGAACTTCCTTGCAGGCAACCTACCCTCTTAAAGGATGGCATTTCTCTTCCCCCACCAGATACTCTTATGAGACAGCTCATCGATATTGCGAATAGCGAAAATCCGCCGTGTTGTAACTGCGATAAACGCGACCGAGCCAACATGTACTACTGCAACACATGCGGTATTAAGAAAACTTAACTTTCGTTTTGGTTAATTTTTCTTTCAGTTAGGTTGGTGTCTTTTATTGTTTTCTGGTTTGTTGTTTACTTATCGCTTTTCATGAACTTTTAACGCAAACTTACAGGGTGTTTCAAAATTAAATAGACTTATAGAGAGACCAGTATCAGTCATTCATGAAATGTGTGGTGACTGCCAGAAGTAACACAATGTTTCCGATTCCAATTACTACATTAGGATAAGGGATTCCAAAGGAGAACTGACTTACACAACATGCAAATTAAATTTGAAATCTGATAGGTCAAAACGTTTATAAGAAAGTAACATTAGTATTCAAAAAATTTAGAGTAAAAAAAAGTAATTAATTCTTTAGTGAATCCCTGTGGACAGTAACTGCACCAAACCATTAACATTAAAAAGTTAGCTAACTTTTAACTATTTAATAATTCTTCTGTAAAATCGAATATGCACAATTTTTTAATTCCAAAATCGATTTCATGCAACTGAAAATAAATTTTCGAATTATTTGCTATGTGATGTGAAAGAGGTCGAAAATGAAATTAGTCACTATAAAGAACTCACTTGCGTGCATGCTCACTTGGCCAGTGAGCATGCACCATTAATTTTTAGTTAATATTAGTGTTAAATTAATGTTACTGGATGCTGGTGTGAATCCACCTTTAGGTCTCCTAATAAAATGAACCAATAGTAAATGTGGTTTTAGAATTGGTCTTTATGTCGGCCATAAATATGAAGTCACTTCAGTCTTCTTATAATAGTGGTTAATGTTATAGACAAATTCAGCTTTAGCGAAACACATCAAATTTTTCATGTAAACAGTTAAGAATTAACAACAAATTTTGTGGTGTTACATGTAATCGCGAAAAAAGGGCCAAAATTGCAATTAGTAAAAAAACATAGGTTATGTTTGACGATGTTCAATATTCACTCAAATAATTTTTAAAACATTTACAACTGGCACAGTGAAAGGACAAAGTTAATGGCGTTGTTTTTCTGTTGCCGACCTCTTCTGTACCCTTCTGCAATTTGACTTATGATTTTTGGGACGCTCTATATATTGTAGCTTGCGACGTATGTTTCTGGCGTACTTAAAAACGTATAGTTAATATTTTTCTTTATATTTCCCTTAAATTATCTGAGTGAAATATTAGTCATATTTATTTTCTATAGGACAAGCACTGTGTGCCCATTGTCGAGACACCACTCACAGAGCCAAGATGTTCGCTTCACATGAAGTAGTTCATATGTCGAAATGCCAGAAAGAACCCAAAAAGGTACTTTCAAATAATATTTTGGTACGGTTTTGTAAGGACGGTTTTTAGTGCCCTCAACATGGAGAACATTACATAATGTTCTCCCCCATACAAAACGCCATGCTTTGCGTGAACTGCTTCCGAGATTTACCCAACGAAATGCGTACTCAGTGTATAGATATAGATACGGCTCATACGCAAGCTGCGAAACGGTTAGAACGTGGGCAGAATGCCATTATGGACCTGCAAACGTCCGTAAGAGATGGCATAATAGCCCTGAAAGGCTTAATGGAAGAGCTTAGGCGAAATATGGATGCCGAAAAGCACACTATTAACACATTCTGTCAGGGAATGCAGGAAGCAATTTCAAAAACTCACGCAGCTATGATTATGGAAGTTCAGAGACAGTATGACAGCAAGGAACGGGTTTATAGAAGTCAACTACTGCTGCTGGGTTCCGTAATGCCTGTTTTGCAGCTTCATTTGGTACTTTGCACTACATTTACGGCCGCTGCCAATAAGTATCAGTTTTTGGAACTTTGTCCATCGTTGATTGATAGACTGGCGGCAGTGGGGCAACTTAGTCAACCCGTGAGGTTAGAAATAGAAGAAGTATTTGATAATTGTGCAAAACTCTAGGCATATTTACAGGTCGCTGCAATCATCCCAGATTAAAACTAACTACCGATGCGAGTTCGCTCAGTCTTTGGAAGCTTGGATTGGCCCTGCCGCCGTCTCTCAACATCAATCAGAACTGGCTGCAAGTAAGTGATTTTTGTTGAGTTTGTTTTGATAATGTTTCATTGGTAGTTCAAATGTACCGTGTTAACACTGACTTTTTGATGATTTAAGCTATAGAATTTTCCATTTTCGCATTGAATGTGGTTTGTATTAATTCTTGTCTTTCCTGTAGCCCGATATGTGTCTCGACACCTTTCCACATTTTTTTTTTTTTTGTAAATTATTAGACTGTCCGAGAAATACAAATTCTAAGTTAGGGCAAACCTGGAAGTCAGTGAATTCGAATTTTTAAAACTACTGGATTGTTCAGGCCAATGCCTTTTTAAGATTTGGCAAGCTTTGAATCATTGGTATCTGTTTAAAGCTTCAAGATTGTATGATACAGCACCTCCAGCAACAAAGAAGCAGCAGACCTCGCTGAAAGGTAAGATTCTGGAAGGGGATTCATCATTTTCGGCCCATTGTCGTTCGTTTGAGTCCCAAATTAGAGAGCTCAATCACAAATTCAATGTGGTGAAGGAGAAGGTCGGCGATTTGCATAAGTGAGTAGTATGCTTTTTTTTTTTTTCGGTAGACCTTAGTAGTTCAATGATAATTGAATAGGGACCATTACACCTTGTTTTCGTCTAATCGATATTAAAAGTAGCTAAAAATAAACGTTTGTTTAGAGACTTAACTGCTCTTAGAAAAGCTCAGTCTCCCCCTCTAGTGGCCCGTTATGACCTTCTAGTCAGAGAATGCATACATTTGGATCAGACCTTAGAACGGTAGGTTTCAGATTTATATCTTTTTTCTGTTCGCAATTTTAATGCAGTTGTTAATCCAGGCAACAACAAGAATTGGAGAGAATGGCATCCAGTTTCGACGCATCCTGGGAGGAACAACTGTGGCGGCTCCGTATCGAGCAAGAAGTGTTCAGCTGCCAGCGGGCTGACGTCAACACTCTAAGGAATGAACTCAAACACTTGAGTCAGGTAAGTTCCTTTCTTTAATAGAAAGTTTTCAGTGTTTGGAAGATTGATTGAGTTAATTTTAGGTGGCCGCCCAATTGGAGCCGTACATAAGAAGCCTGACTCCTGCGCAGCAAAACCAGCAGCCCACCCAGTTGCAATCATCTTCGCACGGCGAGCCGAGCCAAAGTGATCAGGCACAGCAGTTGGCGTCGCTGCTCGAGCACATAGGTAAGTGAGGTTAGTTGTTTTTGTCAGTGTATTTATTTACAAAAATATTAAGCGTACTCAAGCATCGGTACTTCGGGGTTGTCTTCAAAGGATTGCCTGCCTTTTCCATAGTTTTCTACTATCTTGCTAAAATCCATGTCCTCTTTTGGTTTCCTTACTTCTAAAAATTCCCTGTTCGGCTTATTTCCTTTAGGTTTTATCGTTCTACTGTTGTTTTCCGATTTGATTGGCGCTTTGTAATTAATTTTTGGTAGAGTCAGTAGTAAGTGGCCTGCAAAGACGATCGCCATATATAAAAATTTCGGGGTTCATTTATATACTTTGAAACCTGTAGTTTGTGACCGTAGCGCGGCGCTCTTCTCCACGTGGATCTCCTCAGGAAAAACGATTTGAAATACTTTTCCTTTTATAGTCAGCTTCACGTAAATCGGCTGTAGATCAACGTCGATCAGGTTAGTATCCAGATATTTGTAGACCGCAACGTCCAGGACGAACTTCTCAGGATCTTCATCGGAGAATTTGAATTCTAGCCTTGCTTGGTTAACGTTCAATGGTCGCCCGTCCTTATTGAACAGTCTAACTTTATTGGTAGGCGCTTTCGCGGTATTCAAAGCCGATTTGCCTTTCCTTTGCCTGGCACATATTTCTCTACGTGTTTCCGGACTGTTTTCGCTCACCGTCTTCCAGAATTCATCATCGGTAAGGTGGGAGTTATTTTGCGACGTTAACCTCAGCTTCTGCTCTGATCGAGATGCCCTTAAATTGCAAAAAGGTTTAACGACAAAAATCGAGTTGGGTTCTTAACATACATATATTTTGCTTGGCATTTCCATATAGTTTCTTCGACTTGTTTTAGGTTTTGTTGGGCTTTAATCCGTTCGCCTCTCGTTATCTCCTTAATGTCGAGTGCTTTTAATTGTGGCAGGTGTGCCACCACATACTCTCTGTAACCTTGAAAGTCACAACAAGGATTTCCTTAAACGAAACGATGGTTGATATTTCGTAGGGCCGCTACGAACACATTTTACCCGTCAAATATAACTCCCTTAGTTGTGTGTTGGCCTGCAAAGTTTTCACGCTCTCCAACTCGCCAATAAAATTCAAAGTCAAGTCCAGCTTTTGCAGCGATTCACACCGTTCCAAGTTTTCTATACGTTCGATGTTGTTAATCGCCAAATTTAAGTACTCCAACTTCTTTAACTTGTTTAAATTTTCGATTTTTGATATTTGGTTCGCCTGCAGATAGAGAATTTGCAAGTCTCTGCACCACTTATCCAGGTGTTCAATTTTCTCCACGTCCTCCTGATGCAGGGAGAGTTCTTCTAACGTGCCGATCAGGCCTTCGTTGTGTTCCGCTTTTTTACGGACCAGTTCTTCAGTAATCAGCACCATTTTGCTTTAACTATTGACATATCTGCTTCGGTCGTCATGGTAACGTACTAGTGGAGGTGATTTTCGCTATAGGAATGCTTCAGCAAACCGACTCCGGTGTCGGTAAAATACCGCGATCTAGGAGCCGGGTCTTGGGTCAGCTGTTGGAAAAAGTCCGGCCCAATATTCAGGAGCGGGAGCGGAGCAAATCGGCCGGCCAGACGGAAAAGCCAAGCGAAGCGCCCCAAAAAGCGATGAAAAAGCCATTTATGTCAAGTAATCAACAAATGAATATTGATAGGTACCATAAAAAATTATTGAGAGACCCGGCAGGCTATAAGGGGATCAATCTATTCTAGGTTGGAGGCACAGATAAAGGAGAAGCTGCACGATATCATGTGCCGCAGACAAAGTCAGCCCTCTTCCAAGTCGGATACGGAAATGGAGAAAAAAATCAAACAGGAAGACAGGAAATTTAGTAAAAGCGAAATAGACAATATTGGTAAGCGAAATTTTGTCAGATAAAATAAACTTTCCGCCAGAGAACAGTGTTGTTAGTCACAGCGACAGTGAATTCCTGACGATTCAATAAGAAGAAAGTTCCTTTATTAAATATTTTTAAAAAATCGTTTTTTTACAATATGTAAAATATAATTTAAAATGATAAATTGTTAGGTCTGGTGCCAGTTAGGGAGTTATCTCAACATCAAACGGATGTGCGCCACTGGCTTTTTTACTTTTTCTTTAACTAAACTAAAAATTTTTTATAAACATTTTTTTTTTTGGATTCTTCCAATATAAATTTAGTTATTAAAACACTTAAGTCAAGGAGGAACACTACCGCCATCAGGTTTTCTAAAATTTTTAAAATCTCGGACGTACATGTATGAACTTTTTCTTAACGAATAAATGCTTTTTGAAACTTACTGTATAATTTATTGCAAAGTAATGTTACGACTAAAATCGTAAAAAAATTTTCAAAAATAAGAAAATTACGCATTGTAGAGCATTACGATGAATTTGTAAATGTTTTTCGGTCCCAGTTTAAGCGGTTTTGGGCCCCTCTGGATTTTTAAATGTGCCTGGACCTTGGTTTTTGAAAAGACCTTTTATGTGAACTTTGCAAACTTGCCCAATTTTAATGCTCATTGCGATCAAACTATATACTTTTTGGGAATTAATTAAAAAAAAAAACAAAAGGTGGTGCTGTTTTCTCGTGGGCATTTAATAGGTTTGTTTTCACATTAGTTTGAAAATTGTTTGGGTGTTTAGAGTATGCGCAATTGGTATTCACTGTTTATAGGAGTTTTAATCTAATTTCAAACCACTGGTTTGCTGCTCCCTCGTCATTTGCTAACAGTTCTGTTTTGATGTTATTGGATGAATCTGAGTATCAAAATTCTAAAAAAATCGTTCTGGGGAAAGAATAACATAAAATACATATTTTTTTAGAAGATATTGATTTATACAAATAAATTTCTGAAAATGATTATTAGTTTGGCGTAACGGGAATGTGTGTAATTCATAACTCTTTGTTGATAAATTGTAATTCCGGAACTTCAAGCAAGAACCTACAAACAAAACCTAACCTCTAATTAGTTTCTGTAGAGTTAACCAAACGATATACCGTTTTTACAACCTTATATGGTTTTGACCTCGGAATAAGTTTAAGACCAACCTCTTGCAAAGCACGGGACATTTGAGAGAAATTCAAGAAATTCGTTCTAAAAACTTCCCCATCATATATTTAGATGAGATACGGACCTTCATAAAAATTTACCAAAGTCAGACGCCCGATTATGTCGTAAAAACGGTATGACGTTGGGTTACGTATAGACCATTATATATGGAGAGTTTACTGTTTTTATATCTGTCAGAACTACCTTTTGAATTTCTCCCAATCTTGACATGGTTGACAAGAATCAGACATCAGCTGATTTTCAGGCAAATTGAGTATGAAACAGAGAATCCTCTACAAGAAAATCGGCAAAAGTTGCGATAAAATTACCGCGACCGCCACCAAAATGACGCCGGAACACGACATGAAGAAAGTTAGGGGCGAGTCAGAGTATCAACGAATATCGGACGCTACGTCGCAGGTTCGCGAGACCCGTTCGAGCCCCGGCAGTCCCAAGTGCAAGAACAAGAGCAAAATGCAGCAAAAAACCAAGAAAAAAGTTTACCCCTACAGCGATGGCGAGGAGAACGTTTTCTACTCCATGAACGACTCCGCCGATTCATTGTCGACATCTTCGCGACGCTCCAGCCTGGACGGCGGCGATGATCAAGACAAGACTTTGGTGGTGGTGATAAACCGTCGTAACAAGGGCGGACCCATGTCTTTGGCGCAGAAGCAGAGAAGTTGGGAGACGTTCCCGCCGAAACACAAAAGGCACCATGTGTGCCAGGCCAAGTTAAGCGCGCCCACTCATCCGGTCGGGCCGCTCAGGAAGACGGATAGTTTCGAGGGACACGAGGAGGCGGTCAAGAGTATCGTGGCCGCGGTGCAAGAGACCCGCAGGAAACCCAAGAGCAGCAATTAACAACGGTCCTCGGCGGAGGATCGCGGTTACGAATATACTGCCGTTTTGTTGTATGCCGCGTTCGAGTGACAAACGAGAGGTAACCGTTTCTAGCGTCTAAGAGTGTTTCCGAATGTATTCTCTATGCCTCGTTTACGTTTAGAAGAGATAAGGAATTATCTATCAACCGGCGGTGTTTTTTGGTTTTCGGGTCATTTGAACTACTTCTCGGGAATTGACTCATTTGAATGATCGCTGGTTTGTTCTCGAGTTAGGTTTTAGGTTACCGTGTGCTGCCCGTTTATCAGCCTTCAACTGTCGTTTAAAGGGGGTTTTGAGTATTTCCCACAGCCGGGCATTGACATAATATGTCAATATATCGGTCACGGTAGTCGTAGCGGGTGCAGGGCGAACTTGCTCTACCCTCAATGTCTTTCGAAAGGAATTTTCATGTACCACTAGCTGTAAATGAAAATTTTACTTATATGGTTAACAAGCATATAGCATTAGATCATAAAGCGGCCCTAGTAGGGGAAACTGGGGACACTTGATCACCATTTTGGTTTCTTGCTTATATTTTTATCAAATTTAGTTCTATGAAAATAATACATACATATATAGGTAATTAATATTGTTTATTATTGTTCCCATTGTTTGATTATCATATTTATGAGTGCTTTATTTATTTTTTGCATTTTCCAAAAACTTTCCAAAAGGAACAAGTGTCCCATAACTATCATTAACTCTCTTTATATTAATCTCAAGGAAATGTAACAAACATAAATAACTTTGACAACTAGAAACTACTAATAACATCAGGTATTCATATCACACATTTGCATTGCAAGGTCTAAAACTTATCTAATCAAAAAGTAACAATCTTGGCGGTACCTCTGATCCACTTCAACAACGTTAACAACTTCTTTAAGAATTTGTGGGTCAACACGTATACGCGGTTTTGCACCCTCTTTTCTTTTATATGTTCTTCCCATTTTATAATTAATCTAAAACAAACGAAAAAAGAAAATTGACAAATTGAATGTATGGGACACTTGATCACTGATCAACTGTACCCGGGAGTGCTCTTTTAAAAAATATTTTTTGTTCATGTCAAGAGAAAACGTTAATTAAATAAAATACATGTTAATGCAAACTTTAATAAACTACTATCAATGATTTTGACACATACTCAGTGAATTATTCATTCAGTTATTAAAAAAAAAGCAAATGAAAAACTTACCGAAACAAATGTTGACACAGAAAAATAAAAAATTTTGGTTCACCATAGGCAACAAAGACCTATGTTGCCAATATAAAAATTAGAAAAAGCGTTTAGTTTTTGATTTGTTACTGGGTGATTAAGTCTCCCCAGTCTCCCCTACTGTAAAAATTAATACGCCGCTGCGGCATTGATATTTTCGTAGAGAAGGTTATGATTTTCTGCACATTTTGCGCCATTTTCTTTCTAACCAGCGATTTCCACACACTTAACTCTTTTTTCGAAAACATTTTAACGAGATCTAGGCATATTTTGAGAAAATACAACAAACTAACCAAAACACTTTCGTAAAAATTCCGCATACAAACTTATTGACAATCTGTCAGCGGCCATGTTGGTTAGTTAGTTAGGTCATTGGTTAATAATAAAATTTTAAATCTCGCGCATGCGCATGTTGGTTGGATAAGTCCCTGTGTTGTGGGCATAGCCAGGTTACACGCACATTTTCAAAGTCTGTCATTTGAAAGCCTCACTATTTTTTGTAAATATTTTTTATATTCACCACTGACGTTTACTCACTAATTAACCCCATTGAAGTCTGATATATATATATACCGGTTTAATAATTTTTGTAGCTTTTGTTTTTCGGGGCTCATCTAGAGTTGTAGTTCAAATGAAAGGGAAACGCGACCTTAACTGAAATAATACAAATTAAATTAGGAATTTAAACGATTTTTAACCGATTGAATGCATTTTTCACGAGCCATTTTTATGAAGTAGCAAATATGTAACTTTAAAATATTAAAAATATTGTGTAACTTGCGCCGTCAAAAAGTTACGTAATCGACCGAGCTTGAGAATTGACAATTAAAGTGTTATAAACATTTAAAAAAGTCGTATATTGCGCCGTTTATATGTTCCACAACGAAATATATAAATAACATTTGTTCAAAAATTTGTTATTTATATATTACCACATACAGTTCGCATCAAAATTAAGGGGGGTACCGAATATTTAAACTTCCGTAATTTAGTTTCTCAAATTGATGGGCGAGGATTTGGAGTCCATGAAACATAAAATTTTGATATAACTTGTGTTGTTTGGTGTTTAGAGAGGAATTTATTTTGTTATTAATTTTTATTGGGGTGGTAATTTTGATGCGTAGTGTATGTCCGATTTTAATGTGAGTTATTGCATATTTTGAAGCTTTAGATAGGAATAATTGTTGCAATTATTGTTAAAGTATCTGATAACCAGGTAGATAGTTAAGAGAATTGAGATTTTTGTCCAGTTTTATGAAAATTGATTCCACTATTTGGGTTGACCATTAAGGACTGTCGATGCAGTGGATGTTGTCCTCCACCTGAACTATTGGATGTTAAAAAGTGAGGGATTAATTTTTTTTTTAAACATTACACGCTTAATACTGTTTATTTTGTTAATTATTGTTAAATGTATAATAAATAAAACAACTTCCGTATTTATACATTTATTCATTACATAATTATTGTGATTTTACACCTAAAAAGACATGGTTATTTGATTCTGATTTCTTACGTTTAAACACACAAAAAAGCTTTTAATTGTTCATTACAACGTTAGTTTAAAAATTAGAAAAAATCCCGATCGGCCGCCGGAGAGTTTCATTGACGTGTCGTCCGCCTGACGACAAACTGTGACCCGGCGTCGAAGCTTACCATTATGGAATGTCATATTAACGTTACGTATTTCGATAAAAAATAGTATGTTCCGTTGTCGTCCCGAAAACCGCACGCCATTGGCCCTCGTTCCCCAAAGTTGTAGGTTTTCAGACACATCAACGTACAATATAATGTAAAATTTCTCAGTTAACAACCAACTACTTTATATACACAAAAAAGGGTCGATACATGTAGGTCATAACCCGGGAAAACCAATGGCGCGACATTTTCCGGTCGAAAATTTACCTTTCTTTTTTGTTAATCACAGTGATCTACTCTAAACATTATCTGTCAAAAATCGAACGCAAGGGATGAAACCATTTAAACAACACTTTTTTTGCTTTAACAATATTGCGTTAAATACGACGTCCTACTACGAATATTGCGTCAAAACGTTTCACTTTCAGCTCTATACTCGAAACGAAAAGAAAAAAAATGAAATTTTGTTCTTAAGCGTACCCGGGGGGCGGACAAATAGCTCCGCCTCCGAGACTGGTAATTTCATATAATTAAGTACCCATTTTTTAAAATTTTAATCCTTTCGACTACGATACAAAAAAATATCCTATAGCTGCTTGAATGTATATACACCATCTTTAATTTCTATCTGCTCGAGAAAAGAAACACGGAGTACAAGTATTGTGCGAGTAAAAAAGATATTTATGAACACCGACACTAGGTGGAGGGAGTGGTGGGGGAGGGGGGAAGAAAACGGTGCGTGGCGTCCTCTAGGAATTAGAATTCGAAGTGCGAACTTTACAAAATCTAATAATAATATTAATTCAAACAAACAGCCGGATGTGATTGCACTCGTGTAAAAAATTGATATGGCGGACATATTAGTGAGATTTGGGCGCGTGGGGATCAAGCTTAGAACTAGTTAAGTACAAACTACTTAATGTAAAGTCATAAAAACAATAAATACTAAACCAGGTTGTATCAAAACTCTATACTAATATGAATGGAAAACGCGAATGCGAAGCAACTAAAAAGGAGACATTGGTTCTAGGGTACGACGCGGCTTGGCAGCCTCGACGTATCCTAAAAGCGAGGTACTAACTAGAGAGGAAAATCATAGAAGTGCGCAAATAGGGAGTACATTGTACAACATACTGTATACTATATTCTCTAACATTAATTTTATGGACGATTATTGTTGATATCAATTTGATTGCGCGCTGTCGCGACGCTGCTCGATAAGTTCTTCGTGAAGTCGCTGACCATACGGACCCTACCCCAACATAAGAGAAGTCTGCAATTTTATTATTTTTAATTATTTAATATTGAGGAATAAAAATATCCGTATATTAACGCAGGTGCGTGGAATATAAATGCCTGTTCATTTGAACTACTCGTCCCATTCCAAAAGATATGGATTCTTGCAACAGTAGAGAAATCTAGGGACTTTTGTGTCGCCGACTCACTAAATTTAACTAGCGCAGTAACCCAACATTTTTGTTTACACGTTAAATTTACTTCAACACACACGAAGGGAATGTGTAAATGAATTCTGTTTATGTTATATATTTAAGGTCTCGGAGTTATTAAAGATAATAGATGCTGGACTAAACAGTTTCTTGTTCCGGATCTTTCTATATTTAATACCGACGATGGAGAAATAAAATATCGCTTTTTCGAACAATTCGTGACTTCACGCGGGGTATGCGAATGAAACGACTTTAAGAAGACCGACGACGGCCGTCCTCCAAGCGCGGTGCCTTCCTACGGCACAAGCAAAAGCTCCCGTCAACACGTCATACAGCGCATAGGGTGTCCGGGTAGGGGTGGTGGGCGGGGTCTGGGACGACTGCTAACGCTATTGCGGCGGTGTGAATCGTACTTGTAGCAGTTATGTACAACTCATTATTAAATTTATGTATGCCGAAATTAGTAGCCAAATGTGGTGAACAACCCTTCCTACAATCCACCCCGACCGACCTACTTTGACTGCCGCCGTTTCCCCGCCCCTTTACATCGTACTGTTGTCCCATTCGAGTTGCGACACGTTCTGGTAGTCGCGCTTGCGCCTCGATGACGGAGGCATGGCCTCCTCGTCCTCGTCCTCATCGGAAGAGTCTGCGCGGATACGGCAACGTCCCTCGACCGGTCCCTCCTCGTCTGAAGATGTTTCGGAATCGGACTGTTCCGATTCGCTGTAGTCGCCTGATCGACAGCCGGCATTACGGGCCAACTTGCCTTCCGCGTTCTGGGAAATGAAGTCCTACGATATTGCAAGTTATAAGGTTTGGGGGTACAGTGCGACCGACGGGACGGCTACGTGCTGCGTGAACCTAGGAGGGCCGACATTCGACGCACCAATTTGGCGGAAAATGCGGCAAAGGAACGCGGGAGGTCATTTGAACTACCTTTCTTTACGGGTGTTGCAGTATTGTATATACGTAACTCGCAAAAGAAAGTTTAGTTTTTTTGGTAAATTAAATATTTACAGCTGACGTTGCCAGAGTTACCTAAATAAATAATATAAATATAATTAAAAATCAAGCAAAAATTGTCAATTTGATTGTTACATTTTCATGGTAACGAAAATTTTGTTAAATATGCGTCTGTGATGTATTTTTTGAAATAAATAATACTTGAACTACCTTACTTTATGGGTGTTAACATTATGGTAATTACGTAACTAGGAAAAGAAAGCTCAGTTTTTTCGTAAATAAAATATTTGCATTGCATTTTGCATAAGTCATTGAGTTATCTAAATAAATATTATGAATATAATTCTGCATAATCAGCATTTCCAAGTAATAACAAAAATTGTTAATTTGATTTAAACATTTTCATGATAACGAAAATTTTGTTAAATATGTGTCTGGATTGTCTTTTTTAAATAAATAATATTCCTGACAAAATGCTATTATTTTCTGACCAATAAATTACTCGATTATTTTGTCAATAATTCAGAAAAAATATATAGGTAAATAAAACAATTAAACAACCAGAATGTCCCATGTTCTGGTAAACCATCAAGAGAAAGACTGCGATCCCCATTACTAGTCATCTTTTTCTATTGTAAAATTTGCCTCACTTTTTAATCCCGCTGCTGCCAGTCCAAAGTTTCATATATTATTATATATAAGTGGACTGCAATTTTAGCAATGTTTTTAAAAAGTTAAACATCTGTGAACCTATCTTTAATTCAACTTTACTTCTTAAAAATATTTAAGGAAATAGATATTTTGTTTCCAAAAAGTTTCCTATTATAATGTTTTGTTGGATCTCGGTATTTTTTTTTTTTCAAAGAAACTTCCACAGATTGTTGTAATCTTATTTACCAAACTTCAATTTCAATCATCCTATTGACTTCTTCAGAGATTAACTGAAACTGTCGACATCTTCGAACCGTCAAAGACAAAATTCCATTTGAGATGGCAGGAATATGTCGCCGAACACAATCACGAAACCGGATATAAAATTTTATTTGATAAAACTAAAATTCTTGCATGTAATCGAGTCTTGTACCAACGAAAATCCCCCCCCACCCCCAAAAAAATACATAAACGGGTATAGCATAAAATGCGAGCAAGTTTCAGTGAACCATGAGGAATCCAGAAGTTTTGTAAATAGTATCTCAGTACCTTTTAAAATCTTTTTTTTTTGATTTTGTATTTTTAAAACTAGTGTTTGCGTTTTCTCTTGCGACAATGGTATTTCTAGAAGGTAACAAGGTATACATTTTTCAATACACCAATTCGTTTATATAGAGTTTAGTTATTACTTTATTTATTATTTATTATTATTATTATTATATTCTAATAGGGCATATAGGGTACAATTTTTTTTTGACCATAGATTTTATGGTTTTTGCAGTTTGATGCTTTTAATTGTTCTCTGTTTTAAAACCCTTTTGTGGGTTCTGATCATTTAGGACTTGCTACTTAATTGCATCAATACTCTTTTGTTAACGTTTTTATGAAATGTTTGGAAATTTGCTTTATTTGGTCTATAAAGTATTTTTAGCAATTTCGACGCGCTATTGTGCACCAAATTGTACGTCAAATGCCGTACTTACAGCTGAATCAATAATAAAGACTTTACCTCCATAGGATTTACAGTTATGGTCAAAGCCGAGTCGTCCCAAGTCATTTCACTGTCCTGGGCCTCCTCGCTGGTGGTTCTTTGATGGGCAGCCCTAATCCTGGAACCGAAAATTGACCAATGCGCGCGCGTCGCTACGTTTGCCGCGAAACGTACCTGATGATTCCCAACACGATCATAAACAACAAAAACCCGACGCAGACCACCACGATTATGGTAACCGCGTGCGATCCACCCGTGGCCATCAGATTGAGACGAGTAGCTTGCACGTAGTCGTGGGAAACCACCGAGGCTGGTCTCACTTCGACGTTGTGCTTGTTTACTTTAGCGTGGGCCACTATAGACTCCTTCGGTTGCGGATGGATCACCGTAAGCTGCGAAGACAAAGCGGGTTCAAGGGCGCGAGCCTATCAAACCTGGAGTGGGTTTACCGTTTGGACGTATTCGTTGCTGGTAAATCGTCCGTTCAACTCCGAGCAAGTCAGCTTGAATACCCTGTTAAGGTAATATGCGGGCTTCCTGTTGGTGTAGACGATTTGTCTCAACACCTGCTGGTAATTGAAGACCATGTCCGATCCGCTAACGGTAACCCCGTCTTTGGACACCCTAGCGGCCATCCCGAAACGTTTAAGCAATTCTTCGGGTACGTTGAGGTTCTCGTGGTCAGGATTGAGGTTGGGGTAGATGGTAAGCTGGCACTTGTCCAGCTTTTGTTCTCCTAAAATGATGGCTAGTTATTTTAAAGCTGGCGACGGTGATCATCAGCAGCTTGCCTGTGATGTGAATGTCTGCCAAAACGCGCACGCCCATTCTAAAGTCCTCGTACTTCCTCGCCATGTTGCCAGTACCGTTTAAGTTGATACTGGGCGTTTGTGGCCTAAGTACCATTACGTAGGTCTGGGCATCCGGGACCTTTGTCAGGAAAAATTTATTTATGCGGATAAGTAACAAACGCTTGACCATTTGGAAGACAACATTGGCCGTGTTATTGCCGATATACGGCCACAAATGTTGGAAAAAGTCATCGAAAATTGGAATACATCCGCGCCAGCCGTGGCGATCATATGCCAGAAATCATATTTAAAATGTAATCGTTGTTTTATTGCAACTTAAAGTTATATCGAAAAAAAACACCCTTTATGATTGAATTTAGATTTTTGGAACTGTTTTTAACGGATCATCAGTTGTTGATTTTTACTCTGACTACCAAATAATACGACACTTGTCTTTGACGAATTACGGATCAGATCAACAGGCAAATAATCTAATCCGCTTCAAATTGCAAATATATTTGATTGTCATCTGCGAACGTCAGGAGTGCAAGTAATGAAGGGAAGAGGCCCTTGAGATCACCAAAAAATCGATTGCATTCGAAACTTGAATCCATGCATCCCCCTCAAGACGAGCGCACCCATGGAGAAGGTTTGAAACCCCGAAAGTCATTACCTTGATCGCTTTTCCGTTATCGCAGGTAACGGTGGTGGTTAGTCTCAGGTTTCTTCTTCCCGGAGTCGGAAACTCGCGGGTGTTGGCGTAACCAATTTTCCGGACTAAAATTTCCAAATTGGTGCGATTGTCACCCTCGACCGTCACTTCCGTCAGGTCGGAATTGGTCAGCAGCTCCATTCCTGGCTGAAGTAGTTCCATGCCGGGCACCTGCAGGCTTTCCTTGCATTGATGGAGACAGCTCAGCACTTCCGGTTTCTCGTTCTCTTTCACCAGAACGCTCAATCCCGCCAAATAGCCCTTGAGGTGGTGCTTCATTTTGTTGTCCGACCCTTGCCAGCATGCGCCGACCGTAAGGGTCGTGTTGATGCCTTTTGTCGGGTGCAAGGGCCAGTCATCGATCACTTCTGGGTTTTTCTTCTCGCCCCTGAATAGCTGCCCGTCTATGTAGAGCTCGACGTCGGGGAAACGGACGTTGATTGCGTAATGGTGCCATTGATCATCGCATACCTGTATAGAAATAAGAAATATAACGGGAAACTTTAGGAGCGAAAGGCACCTGTGGGTTGTAAAGAAATCCGTTGGAAACTAGAAACCAATAAAGACGACCTGAAACTTTCAGGGGAGGGAAAAATATATGGTGCCGGCGAAACTTTGCGACAAGTTGAAATTTGTTCTGGTAAATTTCGGCGAAATTGTTCTGTTTTATTAGCAACGTGTCTACAAGTTCGATTAAAACTTCATTCGCCGGAGGTGCTAATTAAAACTTTGACGTGAAAAGAGTAAATTATTGGGCTTTACCTGCGAGATCTTCCACCTCCATTCGGCGGGTCTGAATATGTTCAGGTCCCCCTCGGAAAAGTCCCGTCGCAGCAACAGGATCAGACGGCAGTTTCGCACGAACAGAGCGTAATGGTGCCTGTTCATTTCTGCAAATTAACGTAATGAAAATTTCGGGTAGTTTTTGGAGTCGGGATGATGAGCGTGGAGAAAAAACATCCCAGGTTCCCGGTTAAGAATTCAGGGCGCTGCGTCTCGGAAACTGTTTGTTGCAGAAGAAGATGATGATATTAAAATCATTTAAAGCAAGTAATAAAATAAACAATAAATTATCTCCGCCGAAAATGATAAATAGATTGTGCGTAGTAGGTAAGAAAAATCATGGAGCTTTCAGGTCTTCGGATGTCTTCGGGTCCAGTTTCTTGGTTTTACACAAACCACATTTCCTCGTTGGCAATTTTATTATTTTCTTTTAAATTTACTAAGAGTTTTTTTGGCAGGAAGAACACCTTAACAGATCGAAATACGTGGTGAATAATTAATACACGAGTGATTAAACTAAAAATCGCTACGCTCGTTAAACTGTGGATATCAGGCCGCGCTTCGGTTTTAAATTAAAAAAAATATGAAGGAAAATGTCGCTTCTCGAACTAGTGAATCCATGTTCCAAATTCCAAATTTCACGAAGAATCGTGTTAATCGAAGTGATGATGAAATTTCAATGATTTTTTTTATGAGAATCTTATCGAAATTAAAGAATTTGTTTTCGTGAAGAATGAGCCCGTTAATTTTAAACACAAAATTAAATTAGAAAAATTGAAATAAATTGTTGTAGAACCCGAAGATGGATACTTATTTGAAGCAATAATTGAAAACAATTTGAAAAAAAGGATTTTATTAAGTAAATATTGGGCAATGGCAATGTTATTTAACTATCTGATAACATAAAAAAGTTAGAGCTACCGCGTCACTCATAACACGATTGATACCTTAGGAAACGCCCTTTTTAACGACTCCAAGTTTATTAAAATGCATTAAGCCTTTTTGGAGATCTTTTATTAATGAAAATTTTTGAACACTCTCCCACCAAAAATCGTTTGAATTTGCCTCTAAAATAATAACCATTTTAACCAATTTTTGTAGAAACGGAGTTTTAAAATTCAAAATAATAATTACGCCTTCTGGTGGCCATTTCAGAAAGTCAAAAATTTTATTTACCCGATAAATTTTTATTTTCGAGTTTATTTGACTGAGAAAACCAACGAAACTCTATAACCTTTATGAATTCTACGGTCAGGAAATAACTTTAAAGTAAAAACGACTACGTGCGTCTTTCCGAGCGGATAAAGAAAAAGAAAAACAAGAAAAATCAGGCCAAAACCCCCGCGGTATCGGGGCAAATGTCGAGCGATATTTAGCGGAAAATGGTGACGTTACAAATCAATTCGGAAAAAGGCAATATTTCCGGCCTTGCATTAAAAGCTCATTATAACAGCTGGCCGGGTGCCAAACGCTTCCACCCCCCACGGTAAGGTTAACGTTTCGCCAACATCGATCGTTTTATGGAGGTGAAAAATAAGTGACGTACGGTGCGGCGAATACCTTTTGTACAGGGTGGCTGATGGAACATTAGTTTTTCAATCTTCGCGACCGGTGTTGCCGGTTCTATCGAAAAGTAGCAACAATTTCGATTTGTCCTGTATATTGCTTAATTGCTGGTCATTTGTATATAATATATCCCTCTATCCATCATAATCGGGTTTCGAGAAACAGACTAAAATCTAACGTCTTGTTACTGGGGTAGAACACCAGTTTACACAACTCCCTCACACAAAACTGGCAACATTTTTTTCGATATAGGTATAAAAACCTTTCCTTACCACTAAAGGAGCCATATATTCACATGGCATATATGATTTACTTTATATATTTAGAATACGTTACAAAAAACCTTATGTTCCTTGAAGTTTCTTTATGGTTTGCTAGTTCTATGACATTTGATTTAGCAAATTTCATTTCAAATTTCAAGCTACGCTGCTTAGGCACATCAGATTTGGGTAACGTTACTTCAGCAGTGCCAAATTCTTGGACCTCTGTGAGAGAGAGAGAGAGAGAGAGAGAGAGAGAAAGAGAGAGAGAGAGAGAGAGAGAGAGAGAGAGAGAGAGAAAGAGAAAGAGAAAGAGAGAGAGAGAGAGACAACACCGTGTCTTTATCTTATGTACAGTGAAAATCTGAACTTTTAGTACTTATTTATTTTGTTAAAGATTATCTTTTCTCGGGCGCTACACTGACTTAATTATATAAAGTGTTTTCTCTTAGGTTACAAAAAACGCACCCTATTCGCATTAAGTAAATCTAGATCAGAAGAACGAGAAAGAATCAAAAACACTTTTCTATAAAAATCGAATTATTCTGGTACACCCGTAAGATATTTTTTTATAAAACTTCTGGATTCCTTCGGCGTCGGTTTTTGCTTAGTCGAAACTGCTGACGTTTCGCCAATCATCCTGTTGGCTTCTTCAGAGCTTGACTGAAACTGGCTCGCGTTTTATTCCCTACCTGCCTTTATATTGAATTGAGGGGGGCGGAGCTAAATGAGGGCCAGATTGGTGACAGGTAAAGACCTGATTCGCGGTTAAGATTATTAGATTGCTTGAGTATTACAGTAGTCTGTGTAAGTTTATTTGAAAAATATGTAAGATAGCCATGTGACGATTAAATGAGAAAGGTTAACTATTTATTCGTACTAACTTCAAGATACGTCACAACTCTGTCATAATTAAACAGCGTACAAGGACCTTTCTTTTTTAAGAAATATATACAGGGTTCCGAATTCAAAAAAATATAATTTTGATGTACTAGGCTATACTTTAAAACCTACAAGTTTGGTATTAATTTTTTTTTCTAAAATAGATCGGGGTCTTTTTGAACTGAAAAAAAAAAGTAAATTTAATAACATCTCGAAAACCGATAAAACAAGTGGCAGCGCAAATAAAACAATGCAAAACATTCACTGCATTTAGAAACCGACATCGATACAGCGACGCTGAAAATAATTTAGATCGATCCGTCAACCAAGAGACACCCTGTACAACTTTCCGTGTCCACGTCGACGCCTTAAAGATAAAACCGACAAAACAAAGAATTAAAAGCCTTTGTCCAGGATAACACCGTCAAATCGCATGCAAAGTTTCAAACTGTTAAAATTCAGACAGAAAATTCGGGATTAAATTCGAGCCATTGTGTTAGCGGGGACAATGGAAGCGTTCCATACGTTTTGGGTTCGTTAGAATTTATCCTATTCACTACCGAAAGTTAGTGTCCAAATGGATTAAGGCAAAAACTTTTGTCACCACTCATCTTACCGAAAGTTTTATGATACGGATAGGGACCTACAAAAAAGAGCCCGGGTTACGTCACTGTCGACTAAATCTACACCATTTCTAACCTCCAAAAATACATGGACAAAAGTGCCTTCAATTCGTAAACAACAAAGACCGGAGATGTTGAATCACACGAGTTCGTACATGGAGAGCTTAGGTTAATGCGGATGAAATATACAGGGTGTTATTTAATACGTGTCCGATATTTTACAGGGTGAGTTTTAAGGTAAAACGTTGCCATAAACTTAGGGTTTACTAAGACGCTACCGTCCAGATACAGGGTGTCAAATTTTATTTTTGGATACGGACATTTCCAATATTTATTTTGATTTTGTTTTGGTTTTTATTTAATGTCAAAAAGTTATTTTATAAAATTGTCTACAAACAAAAACATTTCATTTAAATATTTTTTATCGGTATAAATAAATAAATCCAAAAAAATCATCTGTATCTCTGTTCAGCAGCATTGTCCTCTCCAGAAACTCGATCTCTTGGTTTCTATTCTGCATTATCATGATCAACGAGGCATTTGAGAGAGCGAAAAAGACGACGTTGCTTGCCAACTGCCACTTAGGAATCTTTTGCCAGATATTTTTGGAGGTATGCGATCGTTACCCGCGAACCACCACGTCATACTTACTGTGGTCATCGGCAGAACACAAAATGTGCTCCTTCATGTGTTTGTCTTGTCCGTTGTGCTCCCCGTGTCGCATCCAAGTGGCTATGGTAAAGGTGGGCGGCAAGTTATGGTCCAATACGGCGTTCGGTATCGAAACGGCCGTGCTGCTGCCGTCAAACTCGAACATTTGGTCCGACTCGTGACCCTCGTCTGATATTAGCGGTTTCGTCCACTCAGCGCCCGCACCAGGAGACGGCAGAAGATCTATGGCCGACGGCGATGCCCCGCAAAGTTTCCGCTGCGACTGCACCGAGTAGGTATCGCGGTCGCACCCTTTCCCGATATGCCTACGTCAAATTAGGCATGGTTTTAGTTAAACCCTATAGGGCCGTCGTAATTAGAATGGTTTAACAGGAAAAAAAATCTATTTTTAAATTATGTGGATAGGAAAGCAATAGACTTATGTTTTTGAGAAATATTTAATGGTCAAGAGAGCGTTGACATATCTCCAATAGGAATCGAGATATCAATCTCAATTTTCGCCGACAACTTGTTTATTTGTGGAAATTTGGGATAAAAATATTATTACGGTACTGTTTTTAGTCAATTGCAGAGACGTACTCAGATTTTTTCTATATATATATATATATATATATATATATATATATATATATATATATATATATATATATATATATATATATATATATATATATATCCATAAAATAATGACCACGTCGATCTCTTGTCACGGATCTTGGTATCTGTCACCAAAAGTTGAAAAAAATGTGCAGATTTTTTTATTTAAAGGCATTACAGAGAGAAAACAAGATTTACGTACAAAACTTCCCTAAACACTGAAAATTACAAAATGTATGCAATTTTAATTATTATTGCAGCTGGATCAAAGAAAAGTATTTGCTGGTAAATTTTGATTTCAGTAGTTAGTTAGTTTTTTAACGTTCTTAAGCTAATTGGCAGCCAATTATACAGCTTCGGACCCAAACTTGTAGCAAATATATACTTACCCTCCTTGCTATGGAATGAAACGAACAAATGCTGGTTTGTTATTTGCCTCGTTCGATTTGCAATTTTTACAAATTTGGGTGTACACAATTTATGCTGTACTGCAAAAATGGTAATAATATCAGCCATATGCACGGCCGACCTATACATTGACAAAAAATATATGTGCCATTTTGCATGACAGGACCATTCAACTCAAAAAAGTGCCGTACATACCCAAAATTTATCTAAGAATTACCTAATCGTAAGCATCTGTTTAAAAAATGACCTGAATACGATCGAGGTAACAGATATCTGTTACCTCGATCTAAATATACAGCAATTTCCTGGCAACCATATCCAACGTCTGTCGCGAACTCACTTTCAATTGCAACCATGTTCCTTGGAATGAACCATCGATTTTTTTTGTTTTAATGGCTTGTTAGTAAACATTTATAAATTGCAAAATATTTCGAGGACAAACAAACATTCTTTATTGCAGCAGCTATGTTTCTAACAATCTGATACGATGTTGAATGTTTTATAAAATAAATAATGATAAATATAATGTTCCACAGTACATAAAACAAAATGATCACTAAAAATGGAGCTTTCATGTACCTTGAAAAAATAAATTAGGTTCGCTAACGGAAAGTGGATTTTTTTTTAATTGTTTATATTTCATTATTCTGATAATTTCTGATTACACAAATCAATATCCAGCGATATTTTTTGATATTTCAAGTCGAAACATAATGAGCTGAGCAAATGGAATATCGACGAAAGTTTGCTTTTTTTTTATCTCCATTCGTTGGTTTGCAATATTCTCAAGACTATTTGACATTATATTAATTAAAAATGCCATAATAAATTGTTACAAGGATGATTTTATTTGAGAACATCCCATAGCTTTCTTATCGTGAATGTTAGTGAGGACAAGTTGCTTGCTATCCAGTGTTATTTCTAATAATTATTCTGAGCTGACTTTTTGTTGGTGCATAGTGTAAAGCAAAATATAATATTTTAATATGTTTCTAAGTTTAATTTAAGGTTATTTTCAACGAAACGCCAATCCGCAGAACTAGTTGAAATGGCTTTTTATTATCATAAAATACCTAGACTTTTAGCATTGCACCTCGAACAAGTATATTTCACGTAAATTGCTCATAAATGTGCCTGGAAGACATTTTAAAGCAAAACAAACAGCCAACACTCGTTATAAAAACCAAAATTATGAAATATGAATATGTTTATATTTGATAACTGGCATACTGAGGGTCATGATTGCAAGATAAATAGTATAAATATGTTTTGGACTTCAGTATCGTCATTGAGTTGTGCTCATAAAAACTCTGATGAATATGGGTTACCTCGTTGCCAAGTCGACCCGAGTTCTTAGCTCCCTCACGTTACACGGTACGTCGCACAGTTCCAAGTTCGCAGATGGGAACAGCTCCTGCTTGCCGGTCATGGGAGCATAATCGACCCTTTCCGGCAATCCCCGCCATCCCAATCTGCACACCCTGTTCACTTTAATCGTGACCAAAGCGGGAAACGACTGACGCATGCCACAATCGTAAGCGATGACGCTGAGTATGTGATTGTGTGAACGTTCGTAGTCCAAAGGTTCTGTGTTTCTGATCACGCCGTCCATATCGATGACGAAGGGTTGGTCCGAGGTGAGGATCTCGTATTTGCACACGTCGCCGAACTTGGGGGTGCAATCTCTATCGGTAGCTTCGACACGGACGATCTCGTTGTAGATGCGACCCTCGTCTACTTGTCGGACGTAGCTGGGTTCGGTGAATGTCGGTGGGTACTCGTTCACGTCGGCGACGGTGATATGAACGGTCGCACTGGAACAAAGAAAATATAAAGTTCGATTATTTATTTATTTAATCGCATTTATTTTACTCTACCGCAGTAAACATTGTTAACTATTTACAAGCAGTATTACGTGGCAGTATGTGGCGACAGAACTGAGATACGAATTATTAATAAGCAAACAAGCACTTAGTTTCCTTCCCCTGTTCTTCTTCCTGCTGCATATGATTGCCTGTTTTTTTCACAACTTTGGGAGGTTGTCGTTTCTTACCCCGCACACTCGCCTAATATCTTCATCTCTTTCCCTATCCACGAGTGTTTTTTCCGCTATTCTTCGAACTATTTTCATTTTCGTGGTCTCTAATATTATTTTTGTTTTCGAGGTCTCAGGTGAGGGCTTCTGCTGCATAGGCGGGGATAGGTCTAACAGCAGTTTTATATATCAGTATTGTTCAGGTATGCTGCTGCCCTAGACGCTCTTGTAGCTTGGTTTCTTACTTCCGCCTCAACGTCTCCGTATCTAGATATTTCAATTCCTATTATTTGAATTTCATTTCCCGTTGTATTATTTTGTACTCAACAAGTTTGCACCTGATCGGTTCTTGAAAGTGATCATCGATTTTGTTTTTGCTGCCGATATAACCATATTAACCTCCAAATAAAATCCATCCCAAAAGGACAAGTCGTTCCGATTATGAATGAAACAGAATACAGTAATATATTCCAAAACGTTAATATACAATGTAATAACCAAGAATTATGTGGAATATTTATGGAAATATTGATTTATCCAGAAAACTGTGATTCTATTCGACTATTTGTCGCCTCCCCAAGATGCTGTTTGTTCAAAAAAAACTTGTCACGTGTTTCAGATTTGGAAGGTTTTTCTTAAAAGTCACCAAATCATACAAGCATCAAGAGACTGATGACTATACCAATTCATACTGTGTACGAAATGGTAAGAAATAAAGTATCTAGGAAATCCCAATATTCTGTTACAAACAAAGCAAATATAATAGAAACTACCTTCCGGATGTTGTAATTTTGTAAAATTTATAAAAAAAATGTGCTAACGATATCAAAAACAATTTTCACACAAATTTCATTCAAAGCCCAACGCCAAGATTTTTTTATGCACAATTGAATCGACCCAGGTGATTTTCAAGTTCAAACCTTCTCGAGAAAAGGACTTCACCCCAGGGTACAAAATTTCATTCAATCCTTGGAGGTAAACTGACAAGAGATACGTTTCGCATTATTGTCTGTCAAGTGAGCTCGGGGATAAGGGTTCGAAAGAGAAAATACCTTTTCTATTTGCAGGATTAAATGAAAAAGTCTATATAAAAAGAAGTCTGGTTGTCATATAAGGAACAACATTTTAAGGGAAAAAGCAATTTAAAAATATTTTCTCAAAAATATTCTACTACATGAGATCAGACAGACTTACAGCAAATATTCCAGCTTGGGAACTTATCGAGAGTACAACTTTCTGCTGATATGTTGAAAAGGAAGAAAGTTCATCTTCTAAGTGTTCTCTGGTCCAAACTTTTACCCTCAGGATGTTTCCTAACCTTTCAAATACGAGAAAGTACTACAAACCCTTATTATGTTTACCAAAAATAACTGGAATGTCGTTTGCCACCAAGTAGCGAGGTAAATATAACGCAGATTGTATTTAAGTAGTTAAAGCTTGATGCATTTTTATCGATTAAAGTATTACTGCCATTTTCGATATATTATAGGGCTGGACAAATGAGAGAAAATGACAAAATGTCCATTTATTTTAGCGGTTTGGACACGAATCCGGATAAGCAGTTTCGTTTGGAGATTATCGGATGAAAAATGTAATACGAAGAAAAATGGGAGCTTAATGTAGCATTAAATCGATGTTACCTGGACGAATTCTTTTCCCGTAAACAACACAATAGCACTTTTCACATTTTTAGTAGATATTAAAAGGAAATGTAATCCGTTAAAGTCCGTAAAGGACATTAATATCTTTTTGACCTTATATTCATATTATGCCTGCTAAACCAACAATATTCCATCATATATTAAAATGGCCGTTACGCCTGTAATCAGTTATCGACTTTTTTATAATTTATAGCCATGTTTTCCCACTTAATTTAAAAATGACCCAAAACGTCGCGTTAGTTTTTGTTAAAAATGTTGAAAAAAAAACACATCTTTAAAACTGTTTTTAAAGCCCACGTTTCTCTTCTTTCATTGGAAGGATTTTTATTTTGCGTTACCGAAAAACAAACTAACAATTCGACCTATTTTCCAATTTTAATACATTTGAGGTGGCTAAAAGAAAATTTGATTGATTATAAAACAAACATTTAGGGCGACATACTAGACGTGAACAGCGTAGATTATCGGGGATTGGAAATCTGAGTAATCGGTTAGAACATCTGAATGCAAATTTACACAAAGTCAAATCCAAAGCACTAGAAAGGCTAGCCTGTATAGTCGATCCTTTAATGAACGGCATTAAGATTAAACCAATCTTCCCTCTATTCAAAGAAAGGCGATAGCACTCCCGAAACATAGCGTCAAAGCATAAGACACAATTCCAATTCCCTGGTTCCCCAATGTTTCAAACGGATGTTTCCAAACAAAAATGCCTTAAGTCCTGAGTATTTTTTTGAGCTCAGTTGTTTTTAAGCTCCAACTCTAACGTGTTTGTTTCTTAAATAAAAGCTGGCGATTTAGCTTAGATCCAAAATATCTAAATCCACCTTCTTCTCACCTCTATTCATATCTCTGAAATAATCGAAATATATTTGGCTTGAACCACAAAAAAAAACAATTAATCACAGTTTACGTTGTATATTAAACTTCTAGGTTAGAATTGGAAGTTTAACGGTACAAATTATGCATAACAACAAAGCAGTAAGATCGGCTGCAAGACTTCCATGGCGTAGTCTTTAGGCATATTGAAGACGTTAACCGACACCCACAAGAAATCAGAACGTCATCGTCATAGCTTGAAACATCGTTAGGATATTTAAGCCTAAAATTAGATCAGGAATTAAACTGAACGTGATAATTATCGATTCATCAAACGGCCCATAACAAAAATATCGATAACACAAAAAGTACGCTTTAAAGATCGAAATCCTATTACGCTCTTAACCGCGCGAGAGGCCGAATGAAAAATGCATATTGAAAACCGCTCGCGACACAATCGAGATACGGCTCTAAACCGCTTTTGTGATTTTCCAATTTATCGGATATTTTTGCGGACTGTTGGCCGACCGGCTTCAACTTTTAATTGCTTTTGTTCGATTTCGGAGCGCGAAAGCAAACGAGACTCGATCCGAAAACGGCCGATCGGCAACGGACCTGGATCCAGTGAAGAAAACAGGTAGAGTTCTCCAAACGGTATACCTTTTTTTCGACAAAATCCGGTATTTAAATTTGGTAAATTTTTATGAAGGTCTAACCTCCCTTCGGTTTCTCTTTATAACCTTCAATAAATGACGTTCCAGAACCGAACTTCAGTACTTCCTGTTTACGAATGCTGAAAGCTGACCGATTTGTGTAAAGTTTCATCGCTGAGATTCCTCGATTATTATTTGTCTATGCAGTGAACATTCCATTATTACTTTCAAATGTTTATTATAAATATAAAAATATAAATACAAATGAAGCAAACTGAGAAAACATCAATTATAAAGCAATTATCTGTGTTTTTAAAATAGGGTATCGATCAAGTAGGAACTGTTTCAAGAAGATTTATAAAAAGCGCACTAAAAAGAATTAATATAATATAATAAGTTCATCCGTTCTTGTCGACTAATATCTTAAATACGGCCCTGTCTTGTGGTACACGTGGTTTTTCTGTTTGTCCACGTTTTAAGTAAATTTGTTTAAAGTTTTCGTGGAGCGAGTGAAAAAACCGCTGATACTGTTGAATGTAAACGACTGAAATACGCAGCACCACGAGGAAGGATAGAGTCGACCCACACAACGTACATTGGTTGGAACCACTTTCAGCCCATCCACATTGTAAATCGAATTCTCTGCGGTGATTTTTGTTATTGTTTCTTTTTTTAATCTGACAACGGGCGGTTAATGAGAACCTTCACAAACACTCATGTACAGAGCGTTCCGTCTTATGCATCATCAAATTTATCTGTAAGATTAAAATGTGCCTTGAAATTGCGCAGCCGTATCACGCAGTGAAGTGAATTTGAAATTGCTTTGAAAAAGATTTTAAATAAAAACAGGTTTTATCGAAAATTGCGGATTCAAAAGAAATCTTCATGCTGTATAAAATAAATAATAAACAGAACTAATAATAAAATAAAAACGAAACTTTTACCTTAAGCTTAGTCGAAGATTCACCCGTCAAAGTTCGTACCCGTATATTTCAAAAACGAGCCGCAAAAACTAACCTGTCTCAGCTTTGCGACATGCTTGAATACATCGCCGACGGGGAAAAATAATAAACGGAGAGATTGGAATCTTTACGTAGCTGCTCCGAATGCTAAACATTCCGCTCGAGAAATTTGTAATAAAGCGGCCAGCGTTTGTATATTTTTTCAAATTTGCCGAATGTCTGGAAAAATTCTACGGCACAACTGACGGCGACAAGTTTTAATTGCTTGAGACTTCGGCTCGGATCAAACGAAGACGAGATGAGATAAAACGGAGACGATGAAAATAAGCGACAGGCAGGATAAATATATGTACAACATAGATGAAGTCTAAAACAAAAGAAAGAAACTAATTTGTCATCCTCGGGGCATTTGAAAATTTTGTAACCAATTTATTACCTGCCAGCGTTGGTATTAATGGCCAATAGAGAGAGAGGGGGGAGGGAGAGAGAGAGGAGGGGGAGAGGGAGAGGGGGGAGGAAGAGATAAAGGGAGAGAGGGGGAGAGAGAGAGAGAGAAGGGTAAAATAAACAATTCAATAAAGGGGGAAGGGAGAGACAGAGAGGGGTGAGAGAGAGGGGGAGGGGGGAAAGAAAGAGGGAAAAAGAGAGAAAGAGGGAGAGGGGGAGGGGGAGGAAGGGAGAAAGAGAGAGAGAGGGAAGGGTAAAATAAACAATTCAATAAAAGGGGAAGGGAGAGACAGAGAGGTGGAGGAGAGAGAGGGGGGGGGGGGGTAAAATAAACAATTCAAAGTTAAACAACCCATCTGTTACATTTCCATAAGTGCTGTAACCGACTTTCATCGGAAAACATTTCATCTCAGCCCGTACCTTGCGTATGTAGACGGTATAGCTTATTTTGCTTCTCTTATTTGGAGGCGTGGGTATTACTTTATACCATAACAGAACTGAAAGCTTAGTAACTTAAAAAAATTGAACAAAAGAAGCATATTAAAAGATACGTTATAAGTTGGTCCGAACCGTATTTGCAATTTTATAATTTGAAGTTGCTCTCAGAGAGGCGAATAAGTATACAAGATTACAATTGAAAGTTCAGTAACTTTTATTTTACATACTGCTTGCAAAATTTAACACAAGAAACATCAATGTACTTAACGTTTAGTAGAGAAACCAATATTTTTTGGTATTTATAACTAACCAAAACCAATATACCCAAAAGTTATGGCTAGTTAAAAGAATATTGAACTAATAAAACATGAGAAAACAACACTAGCTACATTTATTAATCAGGGAGATCGAAGCACAGGAAAAACCATTCATAGCTCAGAAACATCTGAGGCTGGTGTAGAGTGCCGGATGCAGGATCAGTATTTCGTCTGACGGAGAGCAACAGTATATGGGACAAAATAAGAAGAAGAAGAATTGAAAGCTTTAAAATAAAATGAATTTTGAAAAATCTTACTTGAACCTTACTGCATCGACATCAGTCTTCTTTCCCTTCTTCTTTCTAACAGCTCCCGTTCTCTTGTCATTCTCCCTATGCTTATATGGTTTGCATTCTACTCTGTCTGCTTATATAGGGTTTGAGAGAGGTGGAGCTAACGGATATTGGTGAAAAGCAAAGACTTCTCTTCTCTCCGATGTATTCTTTGCCGCAAATGCACGGGATACTGTAAACTCCTGGTGTCTCAAACGGAATTTGGTCTTTGAAGATGTTGAGAGATTTTTCGACATTTTTAACGTTATTTTCTGAAGAACTTTTGATGAACGGATGATTTTTGGTTAGTAGGAATAAATATCAGTTTTGTGTAGATGTTTAATAAATCTACCTTCTAAATCCGGAGGGCCGGCAATCCTACCGTATAATGAGATGCCAAAGAATGCAGGGGCAGCCATAAAAGTCTGACTGGCGTCATCGGAGAGCTTTTTCCTGTCGGTCTCGTTCAAAAACTAAACAAAAAACGCTTTTGCGGCCGGTCTAGCGGGAAACCGGGTATTTTTCGGAAGAGACCACGGCCAAAAGCGGCACTTAATTGCTTTTGTCGGTTTGTGCGGTTCCAATTAAAAGCTGGTACGAATAAATAACGACCTACTCCTAGAATATACCAAACGCTTTCGTTTTTGCGAATATATTTTGTATAAAGGCCTACATAGAAAATTTATCAAACCCGATTGCCGATCGGCAACCTACAAAGTCCAACCGTTATTTGTCGTAATTAGGCGGGGATGCAACGCCGCCATGGCTAATTAGGTGCCCCGAAATTTATGCTTTACGGATCATTTATACATTCCGGCATTTTTGATTTCGCCTATTCCTCCCCCACTTCCCCGAAACGAAATTACATTTTACATTTACATTACATTACATGCGGCTTGTAATTGTAACCGGTCAACGGATTCGACCAATGGAACATCAGCAGTGGGCGGAAATGCTATCCTAAATTATTGGCCTCCATAACGAACTTTAACCACTGCCCTGTGTGTATTCATTTGCGATTGAGAAATAAGACTTTCAAAAAAAGCAGTTGGTTACTACAATTTTAGGACATCCAAAATCTTGCTCAATATCATATAGAAACATATAGGCCTACGCCGATAATACAGGCAGATTTGAAGCCATTATGTAGCAGTGTTCTCTCAGAATATGCCCAGATCAATGTGGCGGATTTGCCAATGTTACAGTGAACCAATTCGTTACCTAACTTAATTAAAAAAATTCCTGTGGATATGTTGGGCACGTAAGCATGGAAATATTGTAATTCAATTCTCAAAAAATATATCCAATGTTGCTATACAGAAAATAATAATCAAAACAATTTTCTCGTCTGGTCACTACATAATCTAATAACTATATGATCTAATGACTATATGTTCCAAACAAGATGCCCAAACGAATTGTTGTTCTACGGTACCCCATCGCGTACAAGAAAACAAACGAAATGCACTTCTCGATATCGTCTAGACCGGATCTGATGAATAAACAATCGTATTGTGCAAGCCACGCACGTGGTCGTCGACGTAGCAAAAGAAACAACAGAAACAATAGGCAATCGAAGACGGAAGTTACATGCATTGTTTGCTTTTCATTTTTGCGAAGCGCTGACACGATTCGCCTAGGAATTACAATACAATGGTGGGTTCTTTGATTTACAACCGGTTGAATCCTGTCAGGGGATTAGGCGGCGAGACCGCGTGACACGGAGGATCCTACTATATCGACTACAATCGACTTGTATCGATTAAGGGTTAGATTTTAACGTTTCTGTACAGAGAACTTATAACATTTTGAAAATCAAATGTCTTCGGATAATATGAAATCGTTTTTCCAAGTCTTTCTGGCTTTTTCTCGTAACGTTAAGCTCGTTTTCTCCAACAATTTAAATAGAGAGGGAATCTATTGCAGCTTCTTTTAATGAAGTGAATGCCGATAATGAACTCGTTATAACCGTTGACACTATGGACACTATGGATAATTTTTTAACATATTAGCAGTTGATTTGATCAAAAAAATATTTTACTTCTGCCAAAGCGGGTAACTCGCAACCATAGGTAAAGTATTACTAATTTAAAAAAATATGGAAACTGACCATTCGGATTAAGCCAATTGATGTTGATATTAAAAGATTAGAAAAATCGATTTTTTCAGACATTCAATGAGTCATCTACACAATTTACTACACATTTGAGGATAATAATGAATACGGAATGTCAACGCTATCAAAAAAGGCTCAGCTTAGACATTAAAAAAAAAAAAAAACGAACCGCCTCAATTTCGAGAATCTAGAAAATCTCTCACTTTGCAGAAATAATGATTAGTAGCAAGTGCTGACTCCTCCCTCGGTTTTTTATTTCATTTTATTTCAGAATTCTTTGTTTTGTATTACGGATTAAAAATGCCAATCATCATATATATATATATATATATATATATATATATATATATATATATATATATATATATATATATATATATATATATATATATATATATATATATATATATATATATATATATATATATATATATATATATCACTCGGTGCGCGAGCACTGAAGATGCCAAGTGAGATTTTGGCGAAACGTCTGCAGGATTCCAGTCGGATGCAGGATTTGCAGGATTCCAGTCGGAGTTCAACGAGCGAACGGATGATATCCCGGAATATAGTGTCATCACATTTTTCCATCCGTGAATCAATACGTGAGAATATATATATATATATATATATATATATATATATATATATATATATATATATATATATATATATATATATATATATATATATATATATATATATATATATATATATATAACTTTAGATAGATTTGTTTCTTTTACGATCTGTCTGCGCATGATTGGCATTTTTAATCCGTAATACAAAACAAAGAGTTCTGAAATAAAATGAAATAAAAAACCGTATTAGGAGTCAGCACTTGCTACTAATCATTATTTCTGCAATGCGCGAAGGTACGAGCTTAGGCTGCCTTTGCTGGAAGAGAGATTAAAAAATAACAGCTAAAAAAATAGCTGTGACGGATTACTCCTCACTGTAAAATGTTTAACAAATGCTTGGAGGAACAGATTATTGAACAACTTCCTAAGAAGCAACATCGATACGGGGCGCATTTTTTAAAGGGATCAGGCACGGCCGTTAAACTACAAAGATAATATTTGACGCTTCTGCGTACGAGCGTATCAACCATTGGAGCACAATTTGAATTTAATAGAGATTCTATCTTGCTAAGATTTAGACAGAGCATAATAGATGTTAGATCCGATATTCGTAAAGCCTTCCTAGTGTATGGGAAAATGACGGACACTTTTTGTGTAATGGTATCGAGGGTAGTCGAAAGATTCACCGACATGGCTCTTTGGTAACCATAGCAGTTTACAAATCTTCTGGATTTTCCAGTCGAACTCGCTGACGTTTTGCCCATCATCATGTTGGCGAGAGCTCAACTGAAACTGGCTCGCATTCTACTCCGTAGCTGTCGTTTACTTTATTTGTTGTACAAGGCTCTTTCATGTTCTTTGAGCCTAGTTGATAATTTTTCTCCAATATATCCTTTGCAGCGTTAACATAGAATGCTGTAAACGCGTCTTTAGTCATCACAAATTAGATGCCGATATTCGAGAAGCAAGCTAAGTGGTTATTCATATTATTCACAGTGGAAGAGGCACCATCATGTGAGAACTGGCGACACGTCGAACTAAATCCAGCTGACTTCTCGTCACATAGTTGTCCCAAATCAGATATAGATTTTTTAGGTCATTGGTCGCCCTAAGCCTTAAGTAAATATGTAAAAAATGTGTATATATTTGAATCGATTCGAAATTTTGATACTTTGGGACTTTTAGTAACTTTAAGTCACCCTATTTATTTACAGTTAAAGTTAATTTATTTGTGGTGTGATTTAAAGCACCCGTAATTCAAAGTGATTTGTTTTTCTAATCTGTAAGTTTTTTTTGAGCCGGGTTATGTAGCATCGAAATTGCCATCGCACTATATCCGCTTTAAAACTGCCAGAAGGAAAATCCCGAAATGCCGAAGCGTCCGTCGGTTCGGAGGGAAAAATACCGGGGAGTGATTTTGGTCTATTTGCCTGGCGGGCTCTCCTGCCGCTTGATGATGAATTTCCAATACCTAAGTGGTGCTTGGGCCGGGGCTTATATCAATATTCATGCGGCGCGTAAGGTGCTTATACGACGAGAGATACGGACTGCGCGAAAATATGAAGTTTTATATTGAAGTTTTGCGATATGAAGTGCCGGAGGGGGGCGCTAGATTTAAAACTCCCGGATGAAACCTGAATTTACGCTATTTCGATTTAAGTAAACGGTTGGTTGCCACTGATAGATAAACCGCAAAGGAATCATGATGCAATATAGCTGTTGATTACCAGGATTTAAAGGTATAGTAAATACGCCTGTCTATTGAACTCATTATTATTTATTATCGAAGGAACCCAGCGGATGGCCGAGTCAAAGCAGGGGCAGACTCTTTGCTGATGAATGAACGAAAACTTGCGCTGTATTTAGAAAGTGATTTTTAACACGAACCACTTTGAAAGCATCAACAAGCACCACCACCTCCAACTATAGCTCGGGTAAAAGATAAAGAGACTTGCGTTTCTAATGACCAGGTTCTCTTTGTACCACTAGTTTGTCCAACAAAAGACACATTTAAGGCATTCTTTCAATTATTTTTACAGCAACCGTGTCTTTATCTTCGTCACTCTCGTACGTCCGTCTTTTCCGATCGCTTAGAGACGAGGATGTGCGCAACTTTCTTTTAAATTGATACGAGGGTAGAAAGCCAGTAACAACTTAGTTTCTAAAGAAAATAACATTAAAAACAACGGACGATGATAAAAGTTTTTATAAACTCAACTAAAAATAAAGATATAAAGTGCGTTAAAACCTTGCGTTGCTCTATTCCTTTTAGTATGTGAAATATATTATTATTATTATTATTTTTTAAGAAAAACGTAGGATTTTGTTGATTTTCGAGATACGTAAATTGAAAGGCGCTGCAAAATATTGTATCGTCGAATTATAACCTCAGTTATCATAACATAAGTGAGCATAACCTCACTTTTTGATATTTATTGATATTTTGCAAGTTAGCCATGAGTGTGTGCATTTTGTCTACACATATTTTACGATCCAGTCAAATCACATAGTTTGTAACTGAGAAATCTATTTTAGCAGAATAATGAACTTCCGTCAAAATGTCCAGACATCAGTATAGTTTATGGAAGTTCGATATTTTACTGACTAACCAAAGAAGGTATTTCTATGGTCGTTAATTGATTTGCGTTCTCTGTAAATTTTTGCATAGATTTTCGGACTTTCTGAACGTACTAGCAATTCTTTTAACAGGGGAAACGTTTCCAATAAAATCTTCAAGAAACCATTTAGAACTGATAATTAAATTTTAATTATGGCTTAATGAAAATGAAGATTTAACAAGCACGAAGTTGACTTAGCTTTTTAACGTAACCTCAAGAAAACAGAATAACGAAGCTAGCAAAAACTACAAAAGTTGGGTTCAGTATGTCGTTCTTAGCTGGTAATAACTAGCTAGCCAGTTTCTGAGTGACAGCTAAGTAAAAATTTTAAAAATAAAAATAATAATTATGACATTTAAAGCAACAGTCAACGAAAGCGATGAAACGGTTTAAGTTTCTTCATACTGTGCAATTTTGTGCTTAATATATAATAATAATATAATACATATGCCTACTTTCTTCTTACACCCACGCAGGATAAATTCGGATCCCGCAGACCGGGATAAATCGTCACATAGATAATAGCCTCAGCCCTCTTGAAAATTTAAATCTGACACACACCTGGTCGTTGTAAATTTACATCCTCCACGGGCTCACGGACAGATCGCCGGACTATTTTGAGCTTATGAAAATGTGAACGGTCTAATGATGGGCCGCTTTGTATTCGCTTTACGCGGACCGAGCAAATTGCGGTCCTCATTCAAAATTAGTGCCCGTATTAGTTCGACGTACGCTGAAGCTGGATCGCACGTCAAACGTCAATACTATTATCGACACTTGCCTACAATGTCGATTATGGACGTGCGATTGCTCCTCGTGGCGTAGAATGCTGTTTATAGCTTAAATTCGAATGCGTATATCATGTAGAGGCGACTATGTACTCTAATCCACAGGAAACGAGGTAGAAACTAAGTCGGTTCATTTGATAGTTGCAGCAGACGATAAAAAATTTATTTTGGGGGCCAACAAAGAGAGACGTCTATAACAGAGTCAGCATTGTAAATCCGAAGACATAAGGAACGAGGTGAAACGGATATTTTACGTGGGGCGAGTAGAACATCAAGAATAGAATATAATTCACGCTTTGCGGAAATAATGATTAGTAGCAAGTGCTGACTCCTAATACGGTTTTTTATTTCATTTAATTTCAGAACTCTTTGTTTTGTATTACAGATTAAAAATGCCAATCATCCGCAGACAGGTCGTAAAAGAAATAAATCTATCTAAAGTTTATATATATATATATATATATATATATATATATATATATATATATATATATATATATATATATATATGTTCGAACAGTGTTCG
Source organism: Cylas formicarius (assembly GCF_029955315.1). Classification (NCBI taxonomy): domain Eukaryota; kingdom Metazoa; phylum Arthropoda; class Insecta; order Coleoptera; family Brentidae; genus Cylas; species Cylas formicarius. Next base: position 22,634,768 of record NW_026844361.1, on the reverse strand, counting down.
AAGTGTTTTCGGAGCGCGAGCATTGAAGATGCCAAGTGAGATTTTGGCGAAACGTCTGCAGGATTCCAGTCGGATGCAGGATTTGCAGGATTCCGGTCGGATGCAGGATTCCAGTCGGAGTTCAACGAGCGAACGGATGATATCCCGGAATATAGTGTCATCACATTTTTCCATCCGTGAATCAATACGTGAGAATATATATATATATATATATATATATATATATATATATATATATATATATATATATATATATATATATATATATATATATGTATATATTCCCAATCTCCATCGATCTCTGTCGCTCCACAGATCCTCGTCCAGTCATTTCCATTGTATTTCACTATCGATGCCCTCTCTCCAGCTCTTTCTCGGTCTTCCCCTCTTCCTTCTTCCTGTAGGTATTTGTTTAGGCAGTCGATGTTCTTCCATTCTTTGGACGTGACCGTACCACTTTAACTGTTTAATTCTTATTTCGTCTGAAATCGTGTGGCCCATCTTCATGGTTGTGCGAATTGCTGGGACCTTCCTGCCGCTCTTCTCCAAAAGTCCATCTCTGTTGCCTCCAACGTTCTCATGGTTCTTTCTTTTAGTGGCCAGACTTCACTGCTGTATGTGACTGTGCTTTTAATGATCGTATTGTATATTAGGTGTTTGTTTGGTCTCGTGATTTTTTGGTCCCACAAGAAGGTGTTCAGCATAGTTGATTATTCGTTCTTTGTTGGCGTAGTCTAACGTCTCACTGCTGGATATGTACATTCCCAGGTATTTGTAGGTTTCGTAGCTTTTGACCATCCTCTAAGAGGAGGTCGCGTTGTGCTCCACCGATACACATATACTTTGTCTTTGGTAAGTTTACTTCCAACCCCCATTTCTTGTATTCTTCGATCAGTTTTCGCATCATGTATTCTACATCATCGTAGTCTTGCGCCATTATGACTTGGTCATCTGCGAAGCTTAGGGTGTTTGCATGTTTGCATTGTTAAGGGGAATGCCCATATTTCTGCATTTTTGCTTCCATATCCTTAACGCTTGTTCAAGATATATCTTGAACAGGGTGGGGGATACAGAACACCCTTGTTTGAGTCCCTTGTTGGGTGTAAATCCATTGGATATTTTTTGGCCGACCTTGACTTTAATGTGGCAGTTTCTATATAGTTCTTTCACTGATCTTATTATGTTGACGCTTAGGTTTGTCTTGTCTAATGCCTCCCAAAGTTTTGTTAGCGGTATGCTATCGCATGCCTTCTTCAGATCCACGTATCTCCTTATTGAAGGCTGACATTTTCTCGATAAGCTGGGTGACGCAAAACAGATGGTCAACGACGGATCTTCCCGCGCTAAAGCCCGCTTGTTCTTCTGCTTCACTGTTTGTGTATTCGCGTTCTATTTTGATTGAGCTCGTCACTGCGATGCCTCGATAGTTGTCGCAGTTTCCCTTGTTGCCCTTTTTGTGGATAGGGGTAAGGAAGGATAATTTCCATTCTTCTGGGATATCTCCGTCGTTAATACAGTTTTGAAAGAGCTTTGCTGAATGTTCATACAGTTTGTGTGTTCCATGTTTGATTAATTCTGCGGGAACATTACCTGGCCCTGGTGATTTTATATTTTTTAAGTTTGTGCAAATATCTTCTGGTCGGTGAAGCCGAAACCTGTATTATGCTAGGGCTGTCGTCTTCAAGGAACTGTTCTCGGTCCTCTGTTAAAAGCTTACGGAAATATTCATCCCATCTAACCCTAATTAAACTATTTCTGAAAAACGAACGAAGACGATCGAAGCCTAGGAAATGACAAACGACAAAGTTAAAATAAATTGCATGCGAGAAAGGAAATAATAAATTCCAGTAAAAATTCTGTGTTCGCGTGAGGAGGCGGAATGAAAATCGAAGGCAATATGGCTTACGTCGGCTTACAGCGGCGCGGGGGGGGATGGGACGTTGCCACGATTCGAGTGTTTAAATTACCATCGCCCCGGGGTCGCAGAGGGTGGCAAATAAAGCGGCTAATTACTCCTTGGAGCGGTTCCCTCATCGCCCTCCAAGTAAAATGGTCTTTTTTTTTCGGTTTTCACACAAAATTATATGCAAATTCTTTGGTTCCATTTTTTTTTTGACAGCAGAAAAGTACACAAAACACGTCTAACGCTTCTGCGTGACATAATAATAAAAAAAAATATGTACGTAGCCGGCCCAGTCTTTTTGAAGACACCGCGTATAGTATAATATGGATACTACATTATATGAATTTTTCATAATTGAAGAGTTGTACGGACATTTTCATTTAAAAATACTTATGAAGCGCTGAATTGGAAAATACACCGTTGCGACGGGCCTACAGATTTTCTAATAGATTTTTTTTTAAGAAATACGTTTCGAGCACAGTTTTTAAAAAATTAAAAATTTAAGCATTGCATTTAAGAAAACAAAACGTCGACAAATGGTCCAAAAACCCCCAAAAACCCGAACATTATCGAGAAAGTCAGTCAGCTGACTGTGGTGGTAAGATTATAACACGAAAGCTGAAATTCGGTGAAGCGATAGTTAACTTCGTTAGTTTTATGACAAAAATCGTATATTATGCAACGGGATGGCCCTATTTGTCCAAATCTTATCGGAGCGTTCGGGGCTCGTTCGGGGCAGCGCGGGAGGGAGGCCGGCAAAGCGTTTACGTGGAGAAAGAATTTTTTCTACTCCCGTCTGTAGGTAAAATACCTAATTGCCCACCGATCTAGCGCACTGTGGGCCCCATGCATAAACTAGGTTGCAAAAATTCAAAATTTGTCAATGTTGTTAAATTAAGAACAGACTGAAACATGTAAAAACAGTATTGCTTTCTAAAAATACTTTACCAAGAATTTTTTATGAAGGCACAATATCAGATGTTTAAAAGAAAGTCTATTTTTATTGCAATCGCTTCAATAACATAACGAACTTTTCGTACTTTTTAAATGGCTTAGTAGGCCTTGAAAACAAATGCCGCTCTAAGTATTTGACAACTGATGTCAGTCCTGTTAATTAGCTTAGACCTGTCTACCTGTAGGTGTCTACCGCATGTATTGCTTGCGCAATGAGCCAATTATAATGCATTATTTTTTTTATACACACGTTTAAACTGAAAATTGTAAGACTACTTTTGTTTTTTCGATTTTGGAAATGTACGAAATATCGAAAAAAACGTTATTTCAATTATGGAGTGTCTCTAGTAAGAAAAACCTCATAGAAGAAGTATTTAAATTGGTTCTAAAACATTTTAACCTTAATAATGAGAATGTTCCGACCAATACACAAAAACAGTGGAAATCGATTATTCAAGATATCTGTAACAAAATAAATACAAGATGGAGGAAGTGCAGCAAAAGATCTGATCGACTTTTATTAAAGTATGATAAGTGGTTGCAGAATGGCCCCAACAGAAAATTTCTTTGAAGAAAAAGTACAAAAAACCTTGCTTCGCCCACTTAAGCCCTTTAACCAAGTTCTTCGTAGATCAAAGAAAAAAAAGTGTAGCACTTACTAAAAGCCGGTACGGAAGAAATTACATTTGCTGCTCAAATTGCTTTAAGAAATGATGAGATCTTCCACCAAACTGTGCAATATTCTAACCGATACAAAATCATCACAAACCTGTTATATCTGTGGCGCAACTCCAAAAAATTTGAATATAAAGCCTAACAATACACAAAATAAATATAAAAATTATGAGATTGGCTTGTCTACTTTACATGTGCGAATAAGATGCTTCGAATGTTTACTTCACAGCTCAGAAGTAAAGAATAACAAGAGGAAGCAAAAGATTCAAAAAAGATTTAGAAATCAAATGGCTTTGGACGTAGACAAGCCAAAACCTGGATTCGGATCCAGTAATGACGGAAATACCGCCAGAGCCTTTTTTAATTTTCCAGAAAAAAGTGCAGATACAACAGGAGTCAATAGAACATTAATCGAACAATTTGGTGTGATACTGGACACATTTTGTTCGGGGTATAATATAGATCTTGTAAAATTTGAAGAGCACTATAATAAAACTGCGGACCTGTACCTAAGTCTTTACTCGTGGTATTATATGCCCATAACCGTCCACAAACTGGTGTACCATTCCACAGATATTATTAAACATTGTGTTGTGCCTATCGGGCAGCTCTCCGAGGAGGCCCGAGAGGCACGTCACAAAGATTTTCGGCGATATCGCGAGCATCACACCAAAAGAAAGTTGCAAATTTTTTGTATTCTAGTTTTGGTAATTCTTTAAAATATACTCCGAAAAATACTAATGTGGCAACGCTGGAAAAAAATTGTATTATTATTTAAAGGCAATGTATAGCCCCAAATAATATTTTTTTAAGGTTTTTAAGTTACTGGAAAATAATCGAATTAATGCAACCTAGTTTGGACAACGGGCCCACAGTGCAGCGTGCGGGAGGCGTCACTTTACCACTTCAGTTTCGTTTTCCATGAATCCTAGCCACTTCGGACATTTCCGGGATTTAGATATTTCCTAAACTAACGGTCGTAGAAAAATTATAGTATGCAACGCGTTCGGTAAACTTTTTAAGCCATTCGTTTATTAAACTCGTGAGTCAAATGCTGTTTACCGCACTTGTTGCATAACATACTATTTCCATGGTGGAAAAATGCTCAGCTGCCCATCGGGAACTACAGCATTTCTCAGATAGCTTTTATAAACAATTATTACTTTACAAAGTTATAGCTTTCTTGAATATCTTTATCAACTGGATTGTTGCGCAATGGGCCTTGCAGTGCGTTTCTGAATCAGCTAACTAACTATCTAAATTGTGAAAAATTATATAGACATTACAACCTAAACAATAATATTTATACATCGCAATAACAATAATATATATAATAATAATTAATAATAATAGCAAGTAACATTTAGAACTCTAAGCAGCTGCCTCCCGAACTATTAACAACACTTAAATTTCGTCAGATGCGAAACGCGAATAATAATATTGTTTACGGGACGGTATTTTTCAGCATAAGGTTTATAACATGTGCTATCCGACATTGTTATTTATGTACGTCACGAATGACGTTAATAATATGGCAGGCAAAAAATAATAATCGTCCCGGACGTTCCGTTGAAATTTAGCGTCCCGATGGACCTCCGGAAAGTATTACCATTTCCGGCGCCGCCCTACCCGCGAACAAAAAAGCGAAATTTGCATTCCAATAAAGCGGACGGGCAAAAAAAGGAATTTTTCCGAAGCCCGAGCGGGTAAAAAAAAGTTGAAACCTGGCGAAAATTACGCACGCACGACATAAACTACACCGGCGCGGGACCATCGATTTTTTTAGAAAAATGCAAATGGTCGGCCATTTTGTTTTGGAGGTTTAAATAAACCACAAAGCCCGTTTAGATTCAATGCTCTTACAACTTTTAAAATAAAAATCGTAAAAGCATAAAGAAAGAAACGTAATCTATCCACATCAATTAATATTATGCAATGAACTCCTAAATCTTTTTCCCAAGTTGGGAGTTCGTTGCACTCGGTCTGATCTCATATCATAATCACATTATTTTTATGAAAAATATAAACTGTCTTCAATAGTATGAATTTGAAATAAGTGAAATATATGAGAACACATTGCAAAGAAATGTGTGTGAAAGTGGAAGAAATAATTGTCTACAACGAGCTCGAACATGAGCTCCAGACAAAACTTGAACGTTCTTTTGGAGCTCGAAGATATTCAAAGAAGCAGCGCTTTCACCCCAATGGGGTCTCTGTGACTGGTCAATTGACCACGTCTTAATTGACAGGTCAAGTTGACTAGTCAAATTCGATGAAAATGTTTGTTGTAGAGTGCTATTTATCATTATTTCATAGTAATACGACTTCTATAATGAATTAATATGAGTTTCTCATGTTCAATGTACCTACAGGCTTCTTCAAGGAATGGCCAAATACGATACTTAGCAGAAACCCAATAAAAAAATCCACTCCGTTGTCAAAAAAAAATGACTAGGTATCGATTATAGACACTTGTGAGTGAAATACATCGAAATTAAGAAAACTTCCCAATTCACGAATTATAACAATGACAAATTTTCCGTGGGTGGAAACTAAACTTGCGGAATTGACCGGTCAATTGACTGAAATAATTTTTAAAATACCATGAAATTCATATTTATTTATCAATATTTATTTATACTGTATGAACCAAACGGAGTCAACATTATCTTTGGGATTCCCCGAATCGTTAAGTATCGCATTCGGATAATCCTTGAAAAAAGTTATATATTATTATTGCAATTGCAAGATGATATTTGAAACGTTTTATGACTAGTCAACTAAAAAGTGGTCAATCGTAAGCCCAAATGTATTTTTTGATAAATTTTTGTGAGTAGATGAGAGTATTTTACAAATTTTGACTACTCTTTTACAGAAAGTTTGTTTTATTTAATCAATTGGCCGACCTAGACCAATAATCAACACTAAAGTATCTCGTCGTGACTCACATATACTGAAATTTGTGCCGTCTTAGTGCGTCAAAAATTGAATTGGTACTTTTTAAACGAACGTTTCCGCCGAAACGCTGGCGCGGCTTTAAAAATAGCCGGGTCGACAAATCGGCGACAGGTCCCACTTCTGGAGATGCAACATGAAAATTTATAGGAACGAAACCGGTAAAATTAGATCGTTACGACTTCGGTGGAAATTTCAAAATAGGTTCTCAGTGTCCCACTTAAACCAATTAAAATCAATGTTGCGTTTTTCTGGAAAAGTACTGGTAGGAGCTCCTACTAATGCAAATCTCTCGGATGACACAAAAGACAAAAGCAGAAATGAAATACAGGTTTTAAGATCAAATTCAGAAGCACAGACATGGAACAGTGGCCAGAAGTTTCTTCACAATCGTCTAAGCTTCTGCGGAATATTTTTTTGCTTAATTTAAAAATCAATTGCTTTCAAAAAATTGTTTTGACAAACTTTAGAAACATATAAACGATCCTTGTAGTCACGGAAGCAATGAAATTAAAATTAAATCAAATTTTTCTTTTTGTTCAAAAGTTTGGCGACCGCGTACATAATTTTATTCAATTGTCTCTACAGGTTGCTAAAGCATTTTAAAAACCTATCATCAGGTCCTCACTTTTAGTATCCGGCAGGTATTTGCGTCGATTGTTGATGACGTTTGGCCAATCTTACACCTTACATCTGCTCTTCTCTCTCATAATTTCCACATTAGAGATATTATGAGTTCCATTACCAAATACACTTCAACACATCCAAATCAATTCGTGTTTGGTGTATTTGAAAAAGCGCGAAAAATATTATTTCCGCCTTGATAACAAGTTCACTGAAATGCAATATTTTTTTTACTTGGAGTTGTCTTTTCAAATATATTTATTTATTCGCATAAGCAATGTGCACTTTAACAAGGAAAACAATAAAATTTTAAGGGTCGGCAAAGGGTCACAATGAGTTGCAGAATACAAACATTTTTAGTTCTTCAGGTTACTGAAATACTTTTTACAAAACTTCTGGATTTTTCCTACGTCAGTTTTTGCTGAAGTCGAACTTGCTGACGTTTTGCCCATCATCGTGTTGGCTTCTTCAGAGCTTGACTGAAACTGGCATGTGCGGCAAAGAATACATTGGAGAGACCGGATGAAAAATATCAATAGTAAATAGAAGAAGTTTTGGTTACTTTAATCTCGCTTTGCGTAGAATATGCTGAATTGATCTGTCCAAGTTTAAATGCACAACAGCTTTTGACGAAAACTCCGGACAGCCGGGCAATAAAAAAAACAAAACGGCTTATCTTTTAGGACGCTTCGAACTTTTCACTTTCCCTCGTGTTTGTATTGGCAATGGAAGAGCGCCACTAATTTAACGAAGGCCGAAAATAACGTGTTTTTCTTATCGGGTGTCAAAAAGACGAAAAACTCTCGCGCCGGCCGCTTATTTTCCGACGGCGACGTGAATGACTCATAAATTGGATCGTCTTTTATTAGTTCGCATTTCCCGAATTTTTGTCAAGTAATTTTCGTGTTATTCCGAGAGACTCTGCGGTGGGCGTATAGACAAATTACTGTTTATTTCCTGACGACGCGTCACTTTCGGTAAATACGGAACAAATTGCAATTAAAGAATATTTTTAGACACGACCACTCGTATTATGCCGTTGGAATTTGATATTTCGACGCCTGATTTTTTACTCGAGTGACAGATAAGGAAAATATGTACCTTTTTTATTTTTTTCTCTAATACCATAAAGTCACTCTCTTGTTAAACTGATTCTTTGCCATTGCAACAAAGGAAACATGACGAAGGGAAGTCTGAGTACTTTGCTACTGCAAATACCGGGTTACAAAAATGACAATTGAAATTTTTTTAACGGAAATATAATTCTGGTATGTAATGGAATGCCGACTACAAATTTTATTATGAGATTTCGTTGTTTTTCCATAGATTTGGTCATATAGGACTAATATTTTAAAAATAATATAAAAAATGAAGTTCTTAATAGATTCCACAAAAGTGTAAGAAAATTGTAGGACTTCGGACAAAACAATTTTGATATGCTGCCCGAGTAAGTTCTGATCGTATATTAAAACAAGCCCAAAATTTCAGTGTTCTGATTATTCAATGTAAATTAAACTGTTTACACGTCGTTCGAATTCGGCAAGGAGCCTGTATCCAAATGACATCCTGACCTACATATTTGTTTATGCCGGCAATATATAAAAGCAGTAAAAATCAAAGCACTAAATTCAGCTTATTAATGCATAAAAGTAAATGGCCTAAAGTAACGACCAGTAAGGCTATTAAAACATCAGCCGATACTTCGTCTATTTTCGTAACAACTACATCAATTACGAGTTTAATTGATCAATATTAAATCCAAATTAACTTCCAGAAATTTTAGTATTTGGTTCCTTCTCCTTGGTTTAAATTCATATTGCAAAATTTGTACGGATACTTTTTTAAAAATTAGAGACCATCAGGACTTCGCGATTATTCGTCAATAGCGTATTTTGCAAGTACCAATTTCTAAGTATTTGGAAATGAAAATACGAGCTGGAGTATTTTAATCAAAGTGAAAATATAACCTATAATCTTCTGCAATCGGTAGTTTGAAAAGAAAAGAGTTGAAAATTCTACAAAACCAAGACCCCAACTAATTGCTATTGGAAGATCAATTTTACAATTCTGACATACCAAAAGCAAGAATATAAAAAGTACTCCCTCGAAATATATTACCGAAACTGACATAACAATCGATATTGATACGACAACGCCTCTACAACTTTTTCCGCATGAAGAAAAGCAAGACTCTGTCGGACATTGCGTATTGTGTGTGGGCTCACATTTTTAGATATTTTTCCCACCCTGAAGGGCGCTCGAGGGAACTGGAGTTCCTACCCTTTTATGCCGAGCCTTTCCAATATTTGTTTTGTCGATTGAATCTTTACGCTTCGGTTGTTTTTTATCCCTATTTGGCTTGATCGAGTCTTTGTTAAAAAGAAACATTAAGTTCTTTACAAAAAAGAAAAAAAATAAATATATATAAATAATAATAAATAAATATACACTGTGTTATACGAAAATAAAAAATTGCACTGTCCTTGTCGACCTTTGGCGCAACATTTTCGATTTTTCTCAAAAGCTTTTTAATGTCGAATGATGAATAAAAAATAATGAAATCCTGACGTTTGGTGGCGTACTTAAAAAATACCTGTATACTATTGCACATTTCCATTTCACGCGAAATATAAGACTCGTTTATACTGACAACAATATATCTGCCACATATACAGGACGACGCAACAAAACTTTTAAACCGCCCGAGGCAGCCGGTTGACATTTAAGTGGCTGAAGATTTTTTTTAATATCGAAAATTACATGTCGACATTTTTACGTCGGCGTTATTCACTAATAAAAACAAGGGCAATGTTGTATTACCTTTGCTGATGCTTTAACATCGAAGTAAGTGCCCATTTGCAAAATATATACTAAATATACTTTTCAAATGTAATGCGCAATTTAAATACGCGATCTACGTCATAGTCTCTCATGTTTAGATGTTTAGTGTACACAGCTCCTAAAATCAATAATTATTTGCCATCTGAATATAAAAATAAAAGTTACGGATATCTATTTTTGAGTTAAGGTTGTTGTGTGTTTGAGAAATGTCGTTTGTATTTACAGGCCCTTGACTGACCGTGACAGTGCCTTTTCGGTCGCTTTGGACCCTATAAACGACCGCCATCATTATAAGTCATCGTTTCCAGGCGCGCTACTGAATCACCTCCCCGGCCCGCGTATTATTCCGGGTGTATCCAGGTGCATCCCGACCCACGGCTCCGCACTGTAAACACCGATGTTTGTATACAATTATAAACGGGACGCGCGCTCGAACATCCATCGCGAGCGAGTCGGGGCACGTAAAACGACGAGCCCCATTACCGGCACGTTAGACGTTGAGCGCTACAAGACGTTCTTTTGTTTCGCAACGCCCTCGGCAGCCGTATCTCTCTCTCCCCCCCGCCCACCTTGCGCGACCTAGTCGATCCCTCTTGTGTAGTTCAAAGAAACAAAAGACGGCCGCCGAGTGTTTGTGACAGTATTGAATCGCGGAGGCTGGTTTGGTTGTCGCGTGGGATACTCAAGGGGGGGGGGGGGTCGTTTGAAAGAATTATTTCCATTAGGACGTAATCGACCGGTAGGTGTCCTTAGTCAAAACATACACGCGCCTTTTTACTTTGAAACGACGCATATCAAGTTACTTTAAAACCAAAAGATATGTTCAACAATAATCATAAGTCATTTAAAATTAGTTAAACATGTAAATAATCGTAGAAAATTAGATGAATACGAAAGCTTAGAAAGAGGAAATAAGGCACTGAACAAGGACAGAGGTAGAATCCCATTTAGCCCATTATACGCGCTGATTGGTTGCGTGAACAGTGCGTAATTCCCCCTCCCACTTCCCGATGTGTATATATATATATATATATATATATATATATATATATATATATATATATATATATATATATATATAGAGAACATTTGTTTTATTAAGTTTAGTAATTAATCTTCTCCTGAAGATGCCAACTTGGTTGGCGAAACGCGCGTCGACTACGTAAAATCGAGTTTCGGTTTGTGGTAAAACGCGTTATTGTGTGTTAGTGCAGTGCCGAAGGTTCCAGTCAAGAGTTTGATTATATTTTGTGCACAAGTACCTTGGGTATTTTTTGCAAAGGTTTCGTTCATTTTTCAACCAAACCCTTTTTTAGTGAACTGCCACATATGTATCCGAGATCCAAAAAAGGCAATTCTTGTATATTAGAATGTGACCCAACCTGTAGTTCTTGATAACTTAGTATTGGTTAGTTAGTAAATTACTTACATCGGGGAAAACATTTATCTGACCAAACAATTCCCTTAAATACTTGTAATCAAAAAACCTTGTATTAGACAACTCAATTTTTTTTTTAAAAGTCTCAACGATTTTTATAGTTATTCGATACTGTCTGTTTTTTTAACATTAAATTTCACATTTTAGGGTGGCCTCAAAAATCTCAGTATCCATAGTAAACACCTCAATATCCATAGTAAAGGTTTCTATTTCTATCTTACTAGGATTAAAAGTCAACTCTAACAGAAGTTTAAAAAAAATCCTTTTTGCATTTGTAAGTTACAAAGTAATTCAAATTTTTCTCATCAATATATCAAAAAATCTACCCTTAAAAGTGATACGTAACTTCGTGAAAAAAATGAATTAAATTAATGTAAAGGAATTTACTGCAACCTCGTCACTGGGGATGCCTCATTCAAACGTATGACAGATACTTAATCAGTGATGAACAAAGAAAATCGAAAAATCCTAAAAGGGGTGTACATCCGACACTCCAACTCATGCAAGTAAGATGAGTACAGAATCGGCAGTATCAAAAGTGCTTGGAAGAAAGACGAGACATCAGTAACTTGATGTTCAAATACTCAGATTTGAAAATCTAAAAAATGAGAGAAAAAAAAAAAAAGATTTTCGAAATGGTGAGTTTTCTTTTTGCCCTTAATTCACATAACATAACTCAGGGGTAAGCCCATGCATAAGCACGTAAATATATAGCTAAATATAGTTTGAATGTGAATCCAACTTCTTGCATTTATAGAGTTCTCGAAATAAGTCGAAAAGTAAACCGGCGTAATTCGGTTTGCCGACGGTAATCCAAACTTTCTTGACTGCGGCCTTTTTTCGCAGAAATGGAATTTTCAAACTATAGGATCGCAGTTAAGGCAATTTCCTCGCTCGAACTGAACGAGCAGAGACAACGGCGCCCCCTCGCGGACGCCATTGCCGGCTTAAATTGTTATGAAAATATCGATTTTTCTCGTCGGTAACGAACCTTATATGAAATATTAACGATAAATCCATGTGTGCGTCGGCAATAAAAGACACTCCCTGTTTAATGGCTTCGAGAAGAGAAAGTCGTGAGCGAAGAAGCCATGAAAAATGGCTCCATAAGGGAATTACCGTTGCGGAGTCGTATTGTTGGATTTTCGATTACCAGTGCGATCATATACGAATGAAGAATGTGATAAGCCTTACTATTATTTTAAAATAACAATGTAGATATTTACTTCATCTTACGCTGAAGGATGTAATTTTTTCCTTACAGCTATACTTTAAGTAAAATTTATGCCTCGTAGTTCAACGAACTGGTTAGCACTTTCAGGTGCAAGCAGCAATCGTATACAGATATCGATTTGCTGCAGTTGTAACAATACTGTGAGGTACATTCGTAAAATGCTACTGGGAATATTTCTATAAGCAAGAGGTCTTGATTTAGGAACACTGAAAAAGGCAATGAAAGACCACAAGGGGACTTGCACTGATTTCATATCTATATATTGAAGAGAGTCTTAAAAGTTAATTTTTATTTGGCTCAAAATTAGAAAACATTTGGTAGATTTTTTACCATTGCTGTCACGTCCCTGGTTTAAAGACGTCATTTCAAGTCAAGATATTCTTTTATTTATGTGCCAATTTTACTAGAAGTAGAAAAATGTTTTGTATAATTTTGGCCACAACACAAGTTTTCCTCAAATATTTGTTAATGTCTATATAGGATGATCCATTGAAAAAAAAATGACTTTTTGTTTTTCCCAGCTTACGAATCATTTTTAATTTTTTTTAGACATAAAAAATCGTTTTTCAGTACCTATATAATGGGTATTTTTTTTCGATGTATAGAACTTTAAGTTGGCATTACTGTTCAAGATGGCGACCGATTTAACAGCTGTGGAGTGATTTATTCTCAGTTTGGTTTGGCAATTCGTCATACGTATCGCGCACTACGTTCATTTTATCGTCGACAAAATCGTCCATCAGAGCAGTTAATTCGATTAACCATGGAATGTTTTCGCACCACGTTTACTCTTATTGATAACTGGCATCCCCGGAGAGGCCGTACGGTGCGTACAGAAGAAGCTATTGCTGCTGTAGAGCGTAGTATTGAGGAAGACCCCAATGAGTCCATCCGCCATCGAGCACAGGAATTGGATCTGTGTCCATCCACTTTATGGAAGATTTTGCGGAAGGATCTTGGTTTACGTGCTTACAAAATCCAACTCGTGCAAGAATTGAAGCCAAACGATCATCAAGTAAGGCGTAAGCGTAAAACGAGATTGCCGTTGTTCCCGATTTTTATAAGCGAATTTTGTTTAGCGAAGTGCGCTTCTGGTTGAATGGCTACGTCAACAAACAAAACTGGCGCATTTGGAGCGAAGCTAATCTTTAAGTGTATGTCGAAACACCGTTAAATCCAGAAAAACTGGCTGTTTGGTGCGCTTTATGGGCTGGTGGAATCATTGGTCCGTACTTCTTCAAAAACGATGATGGCTAGAACGTTACAGTCAATGGTGATCGGTATAGAGCTATGATTACTAACTCTTTCATTCCTGAATTGAATAAGCATGATGTCCAGGAGATGTGGTTTCAACAAGACGGCGTAACATTTCACGCAGCTCGTGCCACAATCGATTTATTGAAAGACACGTTTGGTGACCGCCTAATTTCACGTTTTGGACCTGTGAATTGACCTCCAAGATCTTGTGATTTAACACAGCTAGACTACTTCCTGTGGGGCTATGTCAAGTCATTGGTCTATGCGGATAAGCCACAAACGCTTGACCATTTGGAAGACGACATTCGCCGTGTTATTGCCGATATACGGCCACAAATGTTGGAAAAAGTCATCGAAAATTGGACGCCCAGATTGGACTATTTCCGCGCCAGCCGTGGCGGTCATACGCCAGAAATCATATTTAAAATGTAATGCCACAAGATTATCTTTCGGATAAATAAAATTCATGTCAATCGAATAATCCATCGTTGTTTTATTGCAACTTAAAGTTCTATACGTCGAAAAAAAAACACCCCTTATAATATATATCATACTTTCTATCGCAACACTTAAAATCATAGACGGGGGCGATACAGAAAATTACCAGGTACGTAACTCATATTATAAAATTTTATAGATACTCAGGGTGGTTTTTGATGTAAGCGGTACTAAATTTAACTCTGGAAAACGGTTGAGTCAAATATACAGGATTTAGCTCATTATTTCAAGTAATTTGAAGTTGAATTTATCCATAGTTGCTATATGGCGCATTCGTTGAGAACGTAACGGAAACCAAGTTTGAATAGTAATTTCTGCGCAAAGAAAATTTTGCGAAAAAGTTTATTTACAATTTACAAAAGAAAACCGAAATAACATTTGAATTCGCAAAATGAGAGTTATTATTTGATATTTGCGTCGTCAGCAATTTGCGAATATTCCAATGTTCTCGTTTCTCGGTTCTCAATTTACCTTATCGATTAAGTCTGACCGAAATATCGTTGAAAGGACCGGAGTTTAATTTGACGGTGTTCATAATTGAGAAAATAAAACAGAATTATTAATACATTTTTTAACAAAATATTAGGACATGGGTAAAAACAAAGTATGGTACTCTCTCCTTGCGATGTTTTAGTTTAATATTCTAATTTTGTTTCCAAAACTAATCGAAACAAAAAATCTATCATTCAATGTTAACTTCGACTGTGCTTCGGCGGTATTTCAATTAAAGTCTGCCAAAATTCCATTTAGTTTTAGTTGGTAGAGGTAAAAACAAGTTATAGTTCAAATATTATCACCACAGAAACCATCTTTGTGTTTGTACCAGAGGAAACCTCTTCACAGTACCCTTATTATATGTGTATCTAAGGCTGAGAAATCTAAAAATTTGGCACTGTATATGTATACGTAATCGCGAATAACGAGACTCAGCTAATACACCTCTTGATGCATGCAGACTTCATCAATCTTCATACTCATCATTTTTTTGTAATCACTCTCGAACAAATTTGCAGATTAGAATTAACCAAATTGAAACCAAGTGAAAAAAAAAAAGTTAGTAATATTGTTACATGTAATATAATAACAATATGTAATATTGGTTTTAATATGTGGTATTTGGAAAGTGTTCTACTTTATGTACGTAAATCCCGTACTTATTGATAACGCCTTGGTATTTCAAATTTTTACGACGAATAAATACTGCTATTTTATTCTATTATCGGAAAACGCGGTTTTAAGTTTCAAGATTGGCGACCCAGACAATAGTCACAAAAGGAAATGTGACTTATTCTTATTATTCAAGAAATTCATAATGACTGCAGCACCCGATAAGAAGTAAAATTAAACACAAGAATTTTATTAAAAAGTTATTTACACAACTCCCCCCGATAAATCTACATAAATAATCCGCTTAGTTAAATTTGAAGAGACGATTCCGCGGCCGAATTATTCCACGTAAATTATCCATCATTCCCAATCGTATTTCATCCATTACTATCCATTCCGACCGTTCTTCCTCGCGGAGACAATGCCGCAATTCCCGAAACTGCCGGGTTCTTACAAGTCCGCGCTCTCCCCCACCTCCGCTCCTAATTTATAATCTT
Source organism: Cylas formicarius (assembly GCF_029955315.1). Classification (NCBI taxonomy): domain Eukaryota; kingdom Metazoa; phylum Arthropoda; class Insecta; order Coleoptera; family Brentidae; genus Cylas; species Cylas formicarius. The sequence continues at coordinate 22,618,785 of NW_026844361.1, read as the reverse complement.
CTCATCTCGCAGGATAAAACGGAGGAGCAGGGCCGGAGGGACAGCATTAAAAACGCAAAATTTTAGCGAATAACTTCCAACAATGTAAAAAAAATAACATAAAACTGAAAAAAAATGTCTAAGAAAACAACAAAAAAGATATGGCTGCCAAACATATTCAAAATATGCAAAGAATATTGCTTAATTATTAAAATAAAGGTGAAAACTATATATAGCTCAACCAAACAAAGCTATGATTTTGAGTAATATTGAGTAAAAAGCAAGTAAAAAAAATCAATTGTATCAACTACCTCGAGGGACACGTTACACTATTGTAACTGTCAACAAGACTTTGAAATCCCTCAAAATCGTTAAACTGAAATATTTGACCGTTAAATGTTTCGGTCCTGTGGTTCGAATACCATCCTATTTTTCCTGTATATGCTATTAAAGAAGAAAGGAAAAACAATTTTTCCAGGTTATCATTTTTTCCAATAATTAAAGCAATTACACTTGTTACAAATCTTCTGGATTCCTTTTGGGTCGACTCTTGATGCATCGAACTGTTCGTTAAACTTTTCAAGTCACTCGTTTACTAAATCACTCGCTCCGCTGCGCTCCGCTCGTGTCAAATAAACTCGTGAGTTAAATGCCGTTTACCGCCCTTGTTGCATAATATACTATTCTACTCCAAATTATTTGTCAATTCTGACACGGCATGCCAGTAAATGTAATCGTGATGTTTTGCAAAAAGGTACCCAACGCTTGATCATGTGCAAACAAGAGGCAGTTACAGATATTAACGACAAACTAAAAAACTGGAAAACAAAAGATGTTCCTTGTCATGAGCCTGACGAGATACCCAAATCTTTCAATTTGTTGACCAGCTCCTTATACAATGCCTTCGCAAAGGCTGCCATTATCAAGCCCAATTGGTTTTTGATTAACAATAGCTTCAGCGGCTATATCAGTAAGAACAGCAAAGTTTATTACTGTGAATCTGTCACGCAAAACGTCATGCTGCTAATCAGCAAAATAATATTGTTCTAATAATGTTTTCAAGTATATTTGCCATTGAATTTAAACGCAGAGGTTTTATCTTGTTTCTCTTTATAAATTGGAGTAATAATAGCACCCACTTATGTACCATACAATTTTAAGCAGATGCCACTCTATTACCCCTTCACCTACCTAGTTCATTAACTTTTTAATTCACCTTTTTAGGTGTATATGCATATAAATCAATGCATATACCAAACAATTCCAAGATGGACAGCATAAGAAAATTCTTGGAGAAAAACTCTCGTCTGGAGTTCCGTATTTTCTTTAAGTTAATTTTTCAAGAGCAAAACCACAAAAGACGATAATAGCAAGTGTACCTGTGTCTACGTGAATATGCTTTTTTTGCGCATGCGACAAAAACCCTCTTTAATTCGTCCCCTACCCTCTTAACTACTTCAGAAGCATCGATTAATAACCACGTCATCAATTTTATTAGGGCTGTAATTACCAAAAAAAAAATACCGATATCAAATGTTATACAACCGCGAAATGATCCTTTCGCCGAGAAAATTTATAACTTTTTCAAAAGCGTATTATCGGGGGCGCTCGCGGTTATTGGCAAATCCAGGTCGTCACGCCATAGAAAACGCAAAATAACAAATCCGGATGATGGATCTGATCCATTTATATGGGACGCGAACGACGGCCGACTAGCGCGAGGGGCGGGGGGAGTTCGCGAAAACGAACTAATATACAGAGTGTTAGAAAAAAGTAGTTCGATATGTTATTTTCAATGACACGTGAGGATCAATTAAGGAATTTAACCTTAGAATTAGCGAAAGAAACGAGATTTGGTTTTTAATGGTTAGAAAGTTGTTTATTAGTGTAGTTAAGTTTTTCTGTTCATTTTATTTTCTTAAAGCAACCTTACAAGGGCAAAATATCTTTGTTCTACTTTCTATTACGGTTTTATTGTAATGAACAAAATACATCATAAAAGATGCTTCCAATAAAAATTTTACAAGACACAAAAAAGTTCGACGAATTAACAGCAGAAAAAATGAACTTCAAGTCAGTAAGAATTTGTCAACGAAAATTGGGGCGAAAGAGTAACAGATTTTTGTAATTAATGACTAATAAACAGGAATTTAGTTTAGTTATTTAGTAAAAGTTGACGGATTGACCTACTTTTTGCGTTAATGGGGCGAACTATGGATCAATGCAGAATGGAACAATGCGTATCATCATACAATATATGCACAACGGCACGAGAAATCATCTTGTAATAAATCAACTCTCTTCTGCAATTTAACTAATTAAACTATAACATTTTAGGCATGTATTTGTTTTAAACGGAATTTTGTTTATAACAAATTATTAGTCAGTCGCTTATTATAAAAGGACCTATTTCCGTTCTCTCATGATAATAAGACGACTACATTAATCAAACTGGAAAGCCTATATTTTAAGGACGACCGGTTATTACTTCTTATTGCTGTCACGTGACTTTTATTAGCTAGTAGAACAAAAATATTTATGTGCTCGTTGTGTTGTTTGCATTTTCAGTGTCACCAAGTTTTTGTAATCTTCTTCTTGTTTGTTTTAAAAGTAGTTCATTTTTTAAATTGTTGACGACAAGCAAACAAGCATCACAGGATAGTGCAACCAAGAATGGCTGAAAGATCACACCTAAACATTCTTAATATTGGGTTGTTCGGAAAGTTATTTCGTTTTTTTTGGGGAACATGAAAGACAGTTTTCGTATAATGAATAAATATTTTATTAAATTATATATTGGCCATTCTGGTCCGACACCTTTTGCCATCTTTCTGGCAGTAACATAATTCCCCTCTCATAAAAGTTTTGGTCCTTGCTGGCAAAAAACTGGTTCAGGTGGTTTTTGACATCTTCATTTGAGGTAAAGGTTTTGCCATCCAAAAAATTTTGCAGGGACCGGAACAAATAGTAGTCGGAAGGCGCCAGATCTGGAGAATATGGTGGATGTTGCGGTACGTCCCATTCAAGCTATAAAAGTTTTTGGCGAGTGACCAAACTTGGGTGAGGTCTCGCATTATCCTGGTGGAACACTACACCCTTCCTGTTGATTAATTCGGGCCTCTTCTCTTTAAGTGAATCATTCAATTTGTCCAGTTGATGACAATAGACTTCTGAATTAATCGTTGTATTGTCCGGCAAAAGCTCAAAAAAAACGATTCCTTTGACATCCCACCAAACGGAGAGCATCACCTTTTTTTGGTGAATGTTGGCTTTTGACACGCTTTGAGCCGGTTCATCTTTTCCGCTCCATGACCTCTTGCGTTTAACATTGTTGTATACAACCCATTTTTCGTCCCCAGTAATAATCCGCTTCAAAAATGGATCATTTTCTTGACGTTTGAGGAGCGAATCACACACGTCAACGCGACGACACAAATTTCGCTCCGTAAGGACATGGGGCACCCACACATCGAGCTTCGAGGTTAAGCCCATGCCTTTCAAATGGCCATAAACAGTCGAATTCGACAAATTTAATCTCTCACCGATCTCTCGTGTGGTTATTCCCCGATTTGCATCAACTAATGCCTTTATCGCATCTTTGTCAGCTTCGACCGGCCTTCCAGACCGTGGTGCATCTTCGACATCAAAATTGCCGGATCGAAATTTTGCAAACCAGTTCTGGCACTGGCGCATTGTTAACACGCCTTTTCCATGCACATCCGTCAATTTTTTTCTCGCTTGGACAGCATTTTTACCTTTTCTGAAGGAAAAAAGTAAAATATGACGAAAATGCTGCTTATTGCTCTCCATATTTAAAAGGGCACCAACCAAAAACTACTGCGTAGAATTAATAGAACTTTTTCACACACAAGCCTTGCAATATCAGCTCTCAAGACATATAATGGTTATGCGGCTTAAGCGTGAAGTTGGTTTCGAAAAAACGTAATTAAGTCCTCTGACGGGAAAAAACGAAATGACTTTCCGAACAACCTTATAATTTTCAAGTCAATTAGTTATGATTAACAACAAAAAACTGTTCGTTTTAGTTTAAAATTTAAAAAGTCCATTTTTAATTTTTATTAAATTTAATTCCAATGAAAATATTATATTTTCTAAGAAAACCTGTCACATTAATATTCCACGTGGCTGAAACTAAAAAATAAGACTTTCTGCTCTAAGGATAGTGTTTAAATTGTTATTGTGTTTCGTTTTCAATTCAAATGTTAGTTTCAAGAAGACGTAGAATCATATAGCGTCTTATTCCTTGTGGATTTTAAGAGTTGCCGTGTGTCAACAGTGTAGATCAGCGGTCGGCCACCTGCCGAGCTTCATTTAATTGTCATAATATTAAACATAAACAATTCCACTGTTTATTCCAAAATCAACAAAGTAGTTCAACACGTTGAGGAGGTTGGCGACCACTGGTGTAGATAAATAAAATGTTTAGGAGCCGATGTTTACAATATAATTGAACGCGATACAGTACATGCAAGTCCGCTGCCAGACTGACAAAATTACGTCCCGATCTCATCCTTTTATCCAACTATATCTGAGTCCGGGCCTAATTGTGTTCATCGTTTAAAGTGGCACCGAAACTAATTACCGCGTCCCGTAAAAGGCCTTAATTAAGGTGTTACGAAGTTTCGTCCTTCGCAAAACGAACCTTCAACTTTCCTTTATACGTTTTCCATCCTCAATAATGGCAACGGGAGTATTAGATAAGTTGGAACGGGTGCGCTGTTACCTACGTCAAAGGGAAACGACCGTTCCAATGAAGATGACTTTGAGCAACAACTCTTTCCGATGCCACAATGATGAAACGGGCCAAAAGTTCGGAATTTCAATGCAAAAGGCGCGATGTGGTAAAGAAAACAGTAAACCAGTACAAAAGCAATCGTCAAATCGCCAAATAGATAGAAGATAGAAATATAGACATTTCTGAATGATGTGCATTCTGTATATAATTTAAAAGTAGCTAGAATGGTGGACTCTAGAATTATCAAGACTCAATTTACAGGCTCCGTATATAACAAACAGGATAGCTGTAATAAACGTTAAACCTCACAACGTTCGTGCTCATTGGCATACCTAGCAACAAGGGTATAACAATGGTTTATTGACTATCATATTAGGAAAACGGATGGGTAGGGGTTCAAAAATAACTTGCAACAATTGCAATGGGAACCTTGAAATGACACTGGGCCTTCCAATTGCTCTGCCGAGATTTACGCTATTCAATGACAACAACAAAGCAGTCAGCTTTGTATATTCCGATTCTTTCGTCCATTTTTTTCTATATAGCTGTTCAGCGGGATGATGGTATCACCCAGATCCTCTTTACGGAGGCATCCTCCATGGAAATAGTTTATTGCACACCATAAGCAGCAGATTGTGTTCCGTAAGCCAACAGAAACAAAAATTGGCATTTGCCCCACCCCCTGCTTCTACGTTCTTTTTTATTTCTGACATCAGAAGGGGGATCAGGACTTCCGGTACAATTCGGACAGTGAGAGTGACGATATGACAGCGACTAGTTCAGCGCTAAATGAAGATGCTACTCTTGGATGGATGATTTAAGGACAGAAAAAATATTCCTGGCAGTTTTTGTGTATCAACACGATATATCGATACATTTAACAATATCGAACGGCTTTAATTTGCTGGCCACTGCAATTCATTCCGATGTTAACAGGTTTGGTCAGACGTTCAGGTTTTCCGTCAAGTAACAATAAAACACGTCGCCATTTGGTTCGCGCCGGATAGCGATGGAAGGATATTAGAAGTGTCCCGGAAAAGAGAAACCGCCGATTCTTTGGCGAGTTTTCACGAAAATTGCTGGCGGCATGTGCGCGGTATGAGTTTTAAAGTCTTTCGTCTCTCTCCTCCGGTGGCGAAAAGAGGCTGCCGCCGAAAGAAATCTAGGCCGGGTATTGTGTTCTTCAAAAGGGCTTAATTAGGAGTCGGCAACGGCACGGGTCCGTGGGATTAATACGTCGGACGAGCAATCTGAACCACACGGCGGCAACGGTGGGCCTTTTTTCTTCCCTTCTGCGTGACTGTCGTGTCGCTTTGTTTCGAAGGCAAAAAAGAAAACGACGTTGTACCCAACTGTGCGTTGGTACGTGACAGAAATAAGCCGGGAGGGGATTGAGTTAGAAAACAAAATGTTCGGTAGGCTTATTTTTAATGTGCGTAATTAAAGCGGGCATCAAATATTTGGAAGCAGCAGGGAGTCAGCGGCTCAAATTAGAGACTTACTATTTGGTGTTTGTCAGCACTACCGTTCTTTCACACCGGATGTTGTCAGGTTAATTTGTTAGCTTTGGTAGTGAAATGTCAAAACTTCAAGACGTTGCTTAGCTTTAACGGGATGTGGTAGCAAATATTTTATATTAAATTATCCTCCGGGACAATAAATTTCAAATCTTGCTTATAGAATGACGATATTATAGAACCTAATCTGTTTCTCAAAATAAATAAGAACTAAAAGTTCAGATTTTCACGAAATTATATATTATGACATGACAATTGTTTCGACAACACCGTGTCTTTATCAAGTGTAATACTTACCAACTACCTGCTACTATATATACCGAAAAATGACCATAAAACGTTAATTAATGTTGTTGCAAGAATTTAAGTTCAATAATGGAGAAGTATTTAAATCTAATTGATCGTTAACCAATACATTTGAATGTTTCATTTTGTTAATGTCCTTGGCTTCCAATAAATTTAATTTTCTACTTTTTGTGGCTTTGTGTAATATATCAAAATTGTCGTCAAAAATGTGTTTTTCTGTGTTTAAGTGTGTAGCATAATTAGAATCTAGACTATTGTTTTTAAACGCTCTTATATGTTCGTTAATGCGTTTCTTGAAGGATCTACCTGTTTGTCCAATATAATTTTTAGGACAAGATCCACATTTCAACCTGCAGACACCTGATTTTTGGGATTTTGGACATTTCGATTTATTATTTTTTAAAAATTTTCCTATTGGGTTGTTAGTTCTGAAAGCTATTTTTAAACCACATTTTGACAAATGTTTTGAAATTTTTTCGCTAAAAATCTAAATTGTTTTGCCCTTTCGTAATAGTTAAGTCTAAAAAATTAATAGAGTTCAATATCGATAGTGAATTTTATACGATTATGTATTGAGTTAATGTAATTTAAAAAAGAATTCAATTGTCTGTCCGTTCCAATAAAGCAAGCAAAGACATCGTCCACATATCTATACCACCATAAAAAACTTTTACTTAAAGGATGTCCTATCCATAAAAATCTCGGCTAACAAACGACTAAGTGGGTTTCCCATAATCAAACCTTCTTTGGAGATATAAATCTGTCCCTTAAATTCAAAATAATTTTGGTCTAAAGATACTATTAAGCAATGTAATAAATCTTGTTTCACCAATGGGTTAACCTGTTTCCGAGTTAGGGTAAAATCTACTAAATCGATCACATCCATAGGTGGAACACTGGGAAATAAGTTTTGTACATCAAAAGACAATAGAGTTGCGTTAGAAGGGATTTTGATATCTTTAATATTGTTTGTAATTTAACTAAAGAATATAATTTAGTAAATTTTTTAACAATTATGAATCCACAACCGCCTAAATTATATTCTTTAGTTAAATTAACTAACCAAAATTTGCAATAAATAATTCTTTAGAATTAATCAACAAAATTAAAGATATCAAAATCCCTTCTAACGCAACTCTATTGTCTTTTGATGTACAAAACTTATTTCCCAGTATTCCACCTATGGATGTGATAGATTCAGTAGATTTTGTTATTATTGTTCTGTAAACTGCCTTCTTTCCGATTTTTTCTTTAAATAGAAATTGTTATTTAATTATCGCCATTTTTTTTTGGAATTATCTAGAGAAAAATAGAGTTCTGCTTTTGTACGAGATAACACACTTGGTTGTTGCTGTTACAAAACAGTTTTTTGTGTTACTTCTTATCTTCATAATTTGTCATTAAAATTCGCTTTATGGTTATTTTTTATTTTAATTACTTCTGAAATTTTAATATGTTTCCCTCAAAAATTCATCTTGTCTTTAACTATTTGTCCTCTAGTTTTAGTGCTTGCTCTTCCCATGCGAATGTCTTTTTATATCGAACTGGGTTGGGTTGTTTCCATTTTTTATTTTTACTTTTGTTTTGTAGTTTTTTGGAATCTAGCTTGTATAGTATGAGGGATAGTGGGATCGGTTGAATTTGGCTTGGTAGACATTTTCTTCTTCTATTTGTAGCGTAAAGGTGGACAAAATCAATTTTACCGCCTCCATATACAGACCGCCTCCATATACAGACCGCCTCCATATACAGACCGTCTCCATATACAGATCGCCTCTGAATACGGACCGTCTTTGTATATGGACCGTCTTCATAGAGAGAACACTTTCATAAATAGATTGTTTTCACAAAGAAATTATATTTTTATATAAACAATCAATTTATCATTTTTTTTAAATACTCACTCTACTGCGCTCCGGTCGTGATTAAACTGTTTGAAATAATATTTTTATATTTAATTAATTTATATTTAATGAAATTAAATAAAACTGAAAATGAGATGTAAATGGAAATATCCGTTAATTAAATATATTTTAACCATATGTTTTTTTAGACACTCGCTCCGCTGCGCTCCGCCCGTGACTAAATTGTCGAATATAAGATTTTTATGTTGAATATAATAATTTGTTTTGGTAAAAGAAAATTAAAATTGAAATAAAATTTTTTTGGTACTAATGTAGTTTTAAATACATATTTTTGAGTTTATTATTATTATGTATTATTAATTTATATTTAATTATATTTAAAAAAAATAAATAAAATGAAATGTGGCAAAAATTATTTTGTATTAAAAATGTAAGTAAAAAGATTTCCTCATTCGTAAGATGTTTGGTATGTTTTTTTATACACTCGCTCCGCTGGGCTCCGCTCGTGACTAAACTGTTGAATATAATGTTTTTATATATAATTAATTTGTTTTGGTAAAAGAAAATTAAAATTGAAATAAAAATTTTTTGGTACTAATGTAGTTTTAAATACATATTTTTGAGTTTATTATTATTATGTATTATTAATTTATATTTAATTATATTTAAAAAAAATAAATAAAATGAAATGTGGCAAAAATTATTTTGTATTAAAAATGTAAGTAAAAAGATTTCCTTATTCGTAAAATGTTTGGTATGTTTTTTTAGACACTCGCTCCGCTGCGCTCCGCTCGTGACTAAAATGTTGAATATAATGTTTTTATATATAATTAATTTGTTTTGGTAAAAGAAAATTAAAATTGAAATAAAAATTTTTTGGTACTAATGAAGTTTTAAATACATATTTTTGAGTTTATTATATATTATTAATTTATATTTAATTATATTTAAAAAAAATAAATAAAATGAAATATATCAAAAATTATTTTGTATTAAAAATGTAAGTAAAAAGATTTGCTTATTCGTAAGATGTTTGGTATTGGCATTGCTACATCCAGAAAATCTTACTAGAAAAACAAAACAGATTATTTTGAATTTAAAGATTTTTATGGCCTGTTCACCATTACCGAAGATTTTGACATTTCCCCAAAAACCGAAGAAGAAGAAAAAGTAACTACTTTCACGGAATTGTAAAAAAAAATCTCTCGGGAGAATTTTGACCACCCCGTTAGGTAATGACCATATTATTATTACTCTCTAAAATTCTCAGGTTGGTTTCCGTAACGGTGTAAAAATCTGGCAGGGATTCAATTCTACGCGGGATAAACTTTTCGATAACCCGAGCCTGATTGACTTTAATAATCTACTTCGTCAATTTATCGGCATTCCTCAAACCACCTCTCACTCTCTCTCGCCCGATCTCTCTCTCTCTCTCTCTCTCTCTCTCTCTCTCTCTCTCTCTCTCTCATTCCCCCCCGACGTAATTTTATTAACGTCGAATTCAAGTCGTGTCGGATTACGTATCGAGAAGTTTTTTTCCCGCTCCCGGAGACCGGTCGATATCGAAAAGATCTTTTTTTGCGTTACGACTCCCCGGGATAGATTAATTCCCGTTTTTGCCGGTTTCGCTGGAGGAATCACGACGTCACGCTATGTGGAAATAAATTAGGGCGTTTTGCGGATGCCGGCGACCGTTAACGACGTCTGACGGGGTAGATTTTCGGTGGATCAGCGCTCGTTTTCGTCCCACGTGACGCGGCTTAATAGAAAGTATGCGCGGGTTCGGTGTCCCATTGTCTGACGTCATCGGTCTTAAAGTTCTCCAAACGATATACCGTTTTTACGACATTATTAGTCCATGCAGTGAAAAATCCACTTTTATTTTTAAATGTTTACCATAAATATAAATGAAATAATGAAAAATAATCGTCACTGGACTCGTCCGCCACATTAACAAACAATTCTGGTACTAGTCGACTTCTGATGACATGTTCTACATATTTTTCCAACTAGAAGCAGATATATTTTCTACTTCACTTCTAATTAATTCTATTGCCCCAGAACTAAATATCGGAGATATGCTGATTGTTCTTAAACTGGGTTTCAGTTGTCACAATATCAGTTCCATCGGATTAAATTTGTAGTGATGTGGGGGAAGACGGACAACTTTGAATACCCGCTCCATCGCCAACTTGTCCACATTATACTTATCAAAAGTTCACGTTTCTCAAAAAAGCAATTTTCAAAGTTGTCTGTTGTCATGTTGAAAGCAACCAAACGTTATTTACCCAACCAGCTTCAGAGCCCGCATGTAGGACGGCAATTCGTTTGCCCAGCGAAACTGGCACACTCAACGAACATTTCCTGCTGATTCCATTCGTCCATCCTTTCTTGACAGCATCGTGACTATCGAACCAGGTCTCATCTAAATATATGATGGGGACGATTCAAGCACGAATTTCTTGGATTTCTCTCAAATATCTTGTCCTCCACTCTTAAATCCTTCTTGATTCCATCAAAACTTGTCTCTTATTTATGGTTTTGTAATAAACACCAATTCTTCGTACGAACGAACGCAAAGTTTCAAAATACTACGCAACTCTTCATGTAAGGTTTTAATTGTTAAAACAATATTCATATATCAACGGTCTCACTTCCGGTACGGTCAAGTAGACTTTATGGGACCATCTTTCCGCGTTTTTCTTTCTAGGACACCATTCACTACTGTGTCATGTGCTGTGCAAACTGGGAAAACATCCATTGTAAATCAATTATCTACATAAGATTTTGTATCGCTTTGCTAGGAAAATATTTTACGGTCATTATGGAAAACAGTTTAAGCTGTCCAATGTGTTTTTAATATAGGAGATCAACCTACCTCAACTAGGGACACACTAATATTAATGAACATAACAATTTTATCAAAGAAAAATTCCCTACACCTTAAATACAACAGTTCGCAAGGCATAATTCTTGTCGGCTAACATCTTAAATACGGCCCTGTCCTGTGGTACACGTGCTGAAAAGAACTTTACAACACGCGGGTCTCAAACTCAAAGGTTGTAAAAACGGTATATTGTTTGGTGAACTCTACCGATAAGCTAATGTAAAATTTATTTATAACACCACGTCATTTAGGGCCGAAAATGAAAAACACAAATGCATATTCGGGAATAATTCAGCTTTTTTTCGATTATTACTTTGAATTATTCTCGTAAACAGCTCATTAAAAGTCGTCTTATAGAACGTTAGTTACGCCCGAATTTAATTTTTTCGAATTCATCAATGTAAAAATTGAAGTGTTAAATTTCTTATGTGGTCATCGTTTCGCCAAAGTGTTATTGTTTTTTTATAAATTCTTTCCGTTTTGTGTCCTGTAGCTTGTCTATCCTTTTCGGCTTTTAACTTATTTGAATTTGAAAAACATGAAAAAAATTATACATTTTCTGGCCTCATCAGGTATGCATCACGTACGTAATTTTGTTTATCATTTATATGAACAATACAGGGTGTTTCATAATAAGGTGCTGATCCTTAACGGTGTGACATAAGTTCGCAATAGCTTTATTTTTGATATACAGGGTGAAATATAAAAAAAACTATTGGTATTTAAAGAAACGCGTTATATATTTCTCAGTCAGTCTTTCCATCTTCAAAAAGGAAATAAGTAAGGGAATGAATTTATTTTATAATAAATATTTTGAACGAGTTATATAATGTAATTCTTTTGCATCCCGACTATGTTAATAAATAAATAAAAATAAAAAAAACATTCATTTTTTTTGTCTTTAATGAAGCTGAATAATAAGATTGAAGGTTATATAAAACCAGGGGACCAAATAAGGAACCCAAATCAACAAAATTGATCATCCAGGTTATAAAGTTATCAATGACGAACTTCGTGTCGACTGAGCCTAAAAAGCTCATTTTCTCATGGACAAAACACAAAATAATAACCAGTGTAGAACTATGATATATTTTTCGATATCGGAGTATTTGTAATGGATCATCAACACCTGACAGGCCCTCCGCATGAAGATATATACATTTTGTTCTATCGCAAGCATAAGAACTGACCGAACCATAGCAATTCAAAGTTTAAAATTCGGAAGAACCACAGGAAGAGGTAAAAACTACCCCGATCGATCGGGCTATTATTCCCACCCCGTCGCAAATAAATCGCACCCCTGCCAATACGCTCGGGATCGCAACGTTTGCTAAAATTCGAATCGATGATTCATTGTTTTGAATAAATTCGGGCTGCGGTGCTGACTCCGACGAAGAACGATCTAACCGATAAAAAAACGAACGAACCTTAGAATAGAGATCGAGTTTTATGCGCGTTCGCACGGAGGAAATAGCGACGAGTAGTACCTGAAAAAAAAATATTTTGAAGGATGTTGGTCATAGGTTCTAATGCACGGAGTTATAGTTATAGAGAATCAGCTGTAACTCATAGGTTAGAAATGAGTTGCGTATTTTGTAATATTTAAATAAATTTAAATTTAGTCCGTTGTGTTTTAGTGTTTTTTTTTTAATTTTTATTAACATGGTAACACTTCTTGCTCAACAGTAGTATAACCTATGTCACTTTTACTTTGTAGTTTGTTCTATTCAAGCAATTCAAAAATAATTCATTATTTTCATGTTCCCAATTGATAGTCGTGCGAGAAAAAAAATGTTTAGTCTTCAGCTTCGGCCGTAATACTACAGATTATAATAATACATTCAGTCAGAGTTAACAACCTCTATCTGATATGATAGATGGGCAGCGACGAATCTGGGTAGAGATTGGTCAAATCTACATTAACCTGTTTGGATTTTTTGAGTTTTACATTTAAAATACTTCCTGATATTGGATCTCAAAAAATAATAAATAATTATCCATCTTTCGTATATTTATTTAAATTTTATAACTTTTTATTTTGTTTCAAGACTTCAAATCAGAAGCCAGACCATTTTGGAAAATACAAAGAAGGTGATATTTTCAATTTAGGTTACGGCCAAAAAATGTGGTGTACGCCTATCATATTTTGAATATAAACTTCATAACTACACCAACCAACCAACTAACTAACCAAAACTACAATTAGAGTTCTCCAACGATTCACCGTTTTTGTAACCTTTCATGGCTTTGACTTCGGCATGGGTGTAAGACCCGCCTGCTTTAAAGCAGAAGCGACCGTTCTTTTCAGCACGTGTACCACAAGCCAGGGCCGTATTTAAGATGTTAGCCGACAAGAACTGTGCCGTGCGGACTGTTGCATTTGAAGGGTAGGGAAATTTTCTTTGATTAAACTGTTATGTTAATTCATATTGGTGTGCCCTAAAACAGCCCCTGCTTGAGATAGCTCGATTTTAAGTTGAATTTTCCCATTGGATAGGTTGATCTCCTATATTAAAAACACATTAGAGAGCTTAAACTGATTTTTAATTTCATGGATTTTTCATTACGTGGGCTAATAATAATCGAGGAATCTCTCCGATGAAACTCTACACGAATCCGTCAGTTTTCAGCATTTGTACGCACGAAGTACCAAAGTGAGGTTGTGTCATGTTGTCACCGGTTTGCTTTGTGTTTGTTTGGTCAATTAGTAGATGGTGTGTAAGGATTCCGAGCTCTCTGCGTTCTATGGTATCTTATTGGTTCGGCAGCAGCAGTGCGTAACAAAGGACTTGGAAAATTCCATCGCGAAGAAAGGAAAGAGAACTCATTTTTCTCGCCGGAAACAACCATAAATAACTGATTATTTTTTCGCGGCGCGTTTTTTACATTAACGCTCATAGGCAATATTAAACTGTCCCGGTTTTAACAGCCAATTTTCGCCGTCTCTTTCGCGCACAGTCACAACGCGAAAATGAATAATGACGTTACTTTTTCAAGTCCGCGTTTTTTTTTATTTCCCACGGAATTGCGGTTTTTTAACATTTGAGAAAATTATTTGAACTTATATGAACTTGGCGTGTGGTTAACTTTCGGCCGATTGACGATGGGTTAGCCAAACTTGATATAAATGTAATATTTACAAACTACCTGATACAATATATATACCGAAAAATGACCATAAAATCTTAATTAATGTTGTTGCGAGAATTTAAGTTCAGTAAAGGAGAGGTATTTAAATCTAATTGATCGTTAAGCAATACATTCGAATGTCTCATTTTGTTAATCTCCATGGCTTCCAATAAATTTAATTTTCTACTTTTTGTGGCTGTGTGTAATATATCAAAATTGTCGTCAAAAATGTGTTTCTCTGTGTTTAAGTGTGTAACATAATTAGAATCTAGACTATTGTTTTTAAACGCTCTTATATGTTCGTTAATGCGGATCTACCTGTTTGTCCAATATAAATTTTAGGACAAGATCCACATTTAAAAATGTAGACACCTGATTTTTGGCATTTTGGACATTTCGATTTATTGTTTTTTAAATATTTCCCTATCGTGTTCTGAGAAAGCAGGACTTAAAACCAAATTATGCAGTTAAAAAACACGTTGGTTATGATGTTGTTATTTCTATATTCTGCGCTTCATTTTAGGTTAAGTGGTTTGTGTGTGTGTTAAATGCTGAAAACCAAGATCTAGCATAAAGTCAAAACAGTGTCGGTGGAGTGGAGAAATAATAATAATAACAGGTCATTATAAACAATAAGAAATAAAACAGTATATGATAGCAGGCTGGCGAGATCTAGCAAATCCACTCACCTAACCACCCTGAATGAAGAGATTATATGAATTAATCTACATTAATTTTATTGCATCACTGTGAAAGAGAAGTTATAAAAATACATTCACACGCATTTTAACAAAAAAAAATCCCAAATACATTACAAACGGAAGCGGGATAAGCAAAATAAAAAGGAAATAAATAGTATTAATTGGACAGAAGATTAGTTTTAAGACACTTTCTAAAGTCGAACTTAAACGATACCGTTGCGTTTTGGAATATGTTAAATGGTCGTCAAGATCCGCGGTGTAGAAATTTGGTCACATAAGCATGCTCTCTGACTTTGTTCATAAAACAGCTTTGAATGAGACAAATGGCCAACTTGCTAAAACCGAAGTAATGGAGTTTAGCGCAAAGAACCTCGTGATTCAAGGTGTCAAATGCCTTGCTGTAGTCTAGAAGGCAGGTTTGCTGTTCCTTCATTGCTACTCTTGAAAATATCATCGCTTTTCTTGAACAAGACGGTAGCTGTACTATGCATTGCACGAAATCCAGACTGTGTTGAAGGGACAACTTCGAGCTGCTGACAATATTCATTAAGCCGTTCATACATTATCTTTTCGATAATTTTTGAACGCACTGGTAATAGACTTATCGGCCGAAAACTTGACAGTTCACTTGGGTTATTGTGTTTTGGAATGGGAATCACATCGGCGCGCTTCTAGAGGTAGCAGTTATGCAGCATAAGACAAACTCCCTCAGACATCGTAATTGGATAGATAATTTAAAACTACATCATAGTTAAAACGTTTATAACCGCGAAAAGAAGATTTTACTAGTCTATGGTCGCAGATTTCGTCCATTCGAATAACGTTTTCCATTATTATTATTAAAAAATTTCTTTTAGAAAGGGATGTTTCCCTTTAAAAGTGTCCAAGTGGACTCACCCTGTAGAAACAATAACAGGTAATATTCACGTAAACCGTTTGCGCGCCATCATAAGCAGCGACGTTTTGCCGCAGCACAGTGTGAATAAATAAAAAGAAATTCCGGATGGTGTCGTTATGACGTTATTAACCGCGTGAATATTTCAACTAGGACCGCGAAATGTCACCCCATTAAGATAAGTGGCGCGGACGGTCACACTTAATTGGCCTTTTATGACCGGCCGTGGTTATAAATACGTCAACCCCCGCGGCGAGAGAACGCGAAAGGATATTTTTGCAATTTCGTTATGGCGACAGGGGGGTGGGAATAAAACACTCCGCCTTCTTTTTTGTTCATAACTGGAAAAACAAATAAAACGAATAAACGAACGCGAATACTTGTGTGGCTTTTTGAAAAATTAAACGGTCTCTTCAAAGGAACCCGAGAGGCCGGGCAAATTAAACTGAGACCCTCGTTTCCAGACATTTCGAAACACCCCTTCAAAGGCGGCGCGCCATCAATTCATTCTGTAAGAGTATTAGGTAGCTTTGCGACGTGCGAAACGTATTTTTCGCAATAATAATTAAGCAAAATGGCGGATAAAAAGGGGGGCTCGCGCGAAAATAAAATGTCCCAGGCACTCGTTAAAGCAGGATTATGAGTTTTATGCCTTTTAGACACTTTGAGTGGCAAATAACGAAGATCCTTTTAACGGTAAAAAGCGAAAATTTTACTTATTTTCCAACGGGGATTCAATTCGGCAAGATCGAAAGGTCGACACACGTAGCAGTGACGTGGTCGTGCCCTGACATTTATTTATTTATTATAAGTTGCCCTAACATGACGAACTAACGTCACAATTTCATTCAAATTTTCAAATTTTAATTCAAAAGAGTAAGCAAAACTGTTTCCAAACCCAAAAAAAAAAAAGAAAAACAAGAGAGAATGTAGAAGTAGAATGTAGTCCGTGCGAAACACTCTTTTTGCTTGATTCCTAAGCGAATTGAGCAGACAGAGCAAAAATATCTATATGTAAAAAGTAACTGTTATAATTTCTTCGCAGAAATTGCTGCTTTTTACTACATTTAGGCGCGTTGAATGAAGCAGGCGTTCTAGTCACAGCCACCCTAGCATTAAAGGATAAGGTTTCCAACAGTTATGGACAGTCTACTCTGATATTGACAATATGACAGAAGTAGAGGCTCGCTTCATACCATACACCTAGTAGATTGTGGTTATATCTAAAGTTCGTGAGAAAAATAAACTTTTTTTGAATGCTTTCAGTTCTGTTCACATGCTTATTGGGTACTCCATATCACACCAGCAAACTCAAAATGGGACCGCACATAGAGTACGACCAATGAAACTCAAGTTTCTGTAAGCCTTTTTCACTATATTTTCAATATAAATTTTAAAATTGAGTTTTGTGCTTCTAGTTACTCCAAGATAGCTGATATGCGTTACTCCATTCAATTTATAATCAAAAGCTATATTATTTTTTGTCAACATATATCAATATTTAAAAGAACCGACTTCCTAAGCAGTAGTAGTAAACCATATCAAGGCCCTCCTGAAACTTGCCACAGTCGTCGATGCTCCTGACAGGCGCATACATTTAACATTTATCCGCGTCCGCTGTGAACAAAGAAAACGAAATAGGTACCAAGCGCGATCCTTGAGGTATGGCACACGTGATATCAATCGATTTAGATTTGGTTCCATTTAACTTAACAAACTGTGTCCTAAATTTTCCTTGGGAACATTATTTGTAACAATTTTGTAGACAGAAAGGCATTGAAAAGATTTACCCGCGACACTCGTGACAACTCACTATTTATTACATCATAATTGGCATAAAGGATTCTGGTGTGTTTGAAATATTACTACACTGTCACCTTGTCACAGCAGCATTTTCAAAGTTACTAAATACCCAGTACAAGAAACCTGAATTGTCATTGGATACGCCATTAAATTGATCAAATTTAATCGGATTATCAGATTAACTCACTGTCCAATATAACAGAGTTTTCAGATGAAGAACTTTTTCAGATCGAAATCGATCGACGAGTAGATAAACGCAAAATAAGGTGGAGCAAAGTTTTTCATACCTTAGAATGTCAGAAGTGTCATTTAGGTTACTGTTGTGCAAATTAAAAGTAAAACTAACCAAAACTTTGTCTGTCTGTTTGACTAAGGACTTTTAAAAAGATGTAACAACCAAATTTGCTGATTGGATACATTTTCGCAAAACAATACGAATACATTCGCTCACATGACCGTCAGAATTGACAAACATCAACATTCAACCCGGTAATATGACCTTGACACTTGTCCATAAAAATACAAACATTCTAGGTGGACTGACAACACTGTAAGATTTAAATAATTAAATGGTAAGTTCTTAATTTTTTTTTAAAAGGGCTTTAATTGAATCCAATTAATCGGGATTGATATTGACTGGTCCCAAATAACACAAACGCGATTATTTGCAAATTTTAATTGAAATTATCGAAGCGCTTCTATCTCGAACATTATTGTTATAATATTTGCGAATGTATTTTCGCTGACAAACGGGCCATCTGAAGCGTATTTAAATTCCAATTTGTTTGGGAAAAGCACCGGTCGACTGTGTATAAATGTCAGTTTTGTGTCGGCAAATGTGATTACCGTCCGTTTGCGCAACAAATTTTACATATCTCCCCGTCTGCGCGTTTTCTAAACAGAACAAAGCTGTTGTGATTTTGGCTCGTAGACGCAAACAATCATCAATTGAATATAAATAATAAATTGCGAGAGAAAAATCATTCGGTTTCTTAAATTTTGGAAGTATATATGATACGTGAAAGGAAAATGTCTATAGCAATCAAATAATTCCTATGATGCAACGGTTGGTAACGCTTTTCTTGAAAACTTGTACGATTTATTATAAATTTGCCAAAATTGGTAAAGCAAAATCCTATACTATGGTAAAAAGACATTTTCTTTAATATCCGCTTATTGAAATTTCCATTCACTTTTTGACACAATTCAGGTTCTATGCCGGCTATTTCGCGTCTAATCTCCTGTTTCAGCTCTGGAATAGTGTTTGGTTTATTTCTATACACTCTGCTTTTTAGAAGATACCTCCAAAACAAAAAATCTAGGGTAGTAAGATCATATGATCGCGGCGGCCAATTGATATCGCCGTTATGTGAGATAATCCGACCAGGAAACTTGCCCCGCAGCAATTGCATCGTTTCTCTGGATGTGTGACAAGTGACTACATCCTGTTGGAACCACAAATCTTCAATGTCCGTACCTTCCAACTGCTCCCAGAAAAAATCAGATGTCATGTTTCGATAGCGAACACCGTTGACCGTAACAGCGTTCTCCGCATTATCCTCGAAAAAAAAGGGCCAAATATTCCTCCGCACCAAAATGCGGACCAGTCACTTTTTGAGGATGCATTGCTTTTTGAGCGTTGTGTTTATTTACAAAGCCACCAACGTGAAAATGTGCTTCATCGTTGAAAAATGAACCCCTTGTTCTCGTATCCATTCTGCAAACACGCGGCGCTGTTGATGATCTCGAGGTTTCAACTCAAGTTATTTGGACTTTATAATACGTAAGACCCACTTGCTGCGATCGATGACGGATCGATATGTTTAGATCTTCCGCTACACTTTCGCGAACAATGGCAATATTTTAATCTGACCGACAGTCGTATATTGCTCCATGACTAGTTTTGTTTATGTTTTGAGGTTAGAAATCTCATATGATAATAAACAAATACAGTGACTATTATCTTCATTCGGGTTTAAAGGCCGTCGTCGATTGGAATTACTTCCTAACGTTTCGCTAGCACGAGTGGCGAGCTTCTTCAGAGGTCCTTCCATCTCCGATGTTGGACGTAGACTGACGATTTCTCCTGCGCAGGTTGTATTTATGCCGCTTGGTGGAGGGCGGGGCTTGTTCCGCTTCGGTTGGTCTCGGGATATCGATCGGTACTGCTCGGGCGTTCCTAAGGATCGGGTTCCAGATTTGGTTGAGTCTAAGGGTCTCCTCCTTTCGGTTGAAATTGTGTGGGTGTTTTTGAATCTCAATGGCTTAACTGACTAGTCTGTTGTGATAGCCGTTGACCGATGCTAGTAACTT
This sequence comes from Cylas formicarius, assembly GCF_029955315.1. NCBI lineage: Eukaryota > Metazoa > Arthropoda > Insecta > Coleoptera > Brentidae > Cylas > Cylas formicarius. The sequence continues at coordinate 22,598,634 of NW_026844361.1, read as the reverse complement.
ACAGCTCTCAAAGTGTATCCTGTGTTCCCCGCTGCCCAGTGCGTGTTCAGCCACTGCAGACTTCTCTGTATGTCCTAGCCTGCAGCTTGCTTTATGCTCCTTAAGTCTCGTTCCCATTGATCTCTTGGTAGTTCCGATGTAGACCTTTCCGCATGAACACGGAATGCGGTAGATTCCCGCAGCTGAAAGTACAACCTGCGCAGGAGAAATCGTCAGTCTACGTCCAACATCGGAGATGGAAGGACCTCTGAAGAAGCTCGCCACTCGTGCCAGCGAAACGTTAGGAAGTAATTCCAATCGACGACGGCCTTTAAACCCGAATGAAGATAACAGCTTATCAACGGGCCGCGAAAGCCTTAACCAATTTATCAAATACAGTGGCGTTTCAAAAATATTTCAGATTGTAATGTGGAAACTCTTATTGAATCACCCGTTATCTATCCATGTGTCAAATTTTAAGTTGATAGCCCAAATTTCGGACGCCTTTTGCATTATGTATTGTTATTACATTAGAAAATTTGTATTTCATCGATTTTTGTTTTGAGTGTCGTGACATCGTGTGATAATATTTTTTTTATGATGAAGGCGACGATCTAACATCGAGGGCCCACCCGACCTAATAAAATAAAATCAGACATAGTTACGTACAGAAAGTCTAAACTCATCATGGTAGTGGTGGCTGCTCTTATCAATTTCAGTCTCGGTTAAGTTGTGTTTGTGATACTGACCTTCATAAATAATATTCCTATTAACTGTGCTATCTGGTTATTGGTTATTAAATTTCGATGGATATGTACTTTTATAAAAGTAAGCTACAAATTCGAGATTTTTAGGATACTCCTGGTAAACTATTGTTCAAGTTCTATGGAGCAACGTAAAAAGTTCTATCAAGTAAAACCAGTAATCTTTATTTATTAGCTGACTATAACCATTTTCAACACTTACGGGAGAGAAGTTGCTCTTAATAACTGTAAAACCAATTGAACTTTTGCTTTTTGCCGGTATTCCAACACCAAGCGTTAGCTTAAATACCTTTAAAATTATTTTGCTTATGTCCCAAATATATCGACTTGTCTCGTTTTTCCTGATCGTTTGCAGTTTACTGTAAAAAACATAAGTATTTTGTACTAATTTATTCAATTGTAATCAGCTTCCTTAATTTGGATGTTTTCTAAATTTTGATCGAATTTATTAATCACAGAGAAATGTGCAATAAGCAGCAGCAAATGGTCGAAAAATTATATCATGTTATCATTCACTTCACCAAAATATTCGGACGTACGTGGCGAACATGCAACAATACAATTCAGCCATAATACTTTAATAATTATCGGCCTGCTACCCGTATGAGATCGGTCACGTAGCACGGTGTGATATTATTTGAAGCATATGAATTATTTCGAACTCGGGTGTATCGATTGCTGGATGGATGCTTTGCGGCCTCATCTGATTGGCCAAAATGGACACTTATCTGCTGCGGGCGTTAAGTTGACAAACAATATTTCAAAACTTCCCGTAAGTACACGGGACGATAAAAAAAAAGAACCCTTCCGTGGACAGATGCGATGCGAATTTCAACTTCCGGGTCGGTGGAGTATCGAGCGACGGTAAAACTTTCCGAAGCTACCGGATTCCGCGCACCGAGATTTATTGCTTATCGAACTGCGTCGGGAAGAGTCCTTCAAAATGTATGACCGGGTTATACCTAGCGGTTGGCGATCGCGAATAAGCCTTTACGACTTCTGCTCGTTCATTTAGTGCTGATACTGCAGTCGTTATATCGCGGCCGAGTTAACCCAACTTTCCGCGTCATTACGGATAATGCGCCTTTAATTCCGTGTAACTCGACGTTAATTTTTAATAGTTCGGTATACCGCTGTCCCTAACGTACTCCGATATAATCTACAAGATCGTTTAGTTTATCCGCTTTTATCCCGAACTGACCCCCGCGCCTAATAAATCATCCACGATTAAATTAACCACCCGCGGGGACTCTATTAATGTTAAACCGAGTTTAAACAGATAACAAACACATCGTGCCCTTTATCAGCACCCCCTGACGGAGGAGGAAGGTGCAGATTACGTCGTCCGACTGAACGAACGTTCCTTCAGTAACCTCAAAGACGGCTCCGAGATTCTTAATATGTTCGGGGCGTACTGTCTCAAATTTAACGTTCTGAATTCTGATCTAGTCTTTGTTTTTATATTTGTTATAGATATGGTATAGGTTAATAGAGGTTTTAATTATTCTTCAAATCAGCGTCTCATTTACCAAAACCATTTGCGCAAAGTAACTCCGTAATTGCCGCTCTCAGAATAATTGATAATAATGACTCTCCCTTTCTATATTTCGCTCGAACATTTATAATTTTATAATATAATTTTTATAATAAATTGTCCTTACGAATGAAAATGCGATTAAATCTAATATATTTAATTTACTGTGTAAAAGTGCCTTACTGGACTTGCAAACATTTAAAGATTTTATCAAGTTGGAGGTATTATATATTATATATAGTATAATATAATATATTTATTCTTCCGATGTTTGCTTTTACTTTTCTGAATGTGATTTTGGGTAGTAGACGAATGAAGATTTATAGCTTTGTCATGAATCATGTTTGAAAGAGTATCGAACTCGGATGGGGACAAAATAGAAGAAAATTCAAGACACAGAAGAGCCTTATTGATTTGGTCTATTTCCTTACGGGTATGATAAATTCTTTCTCGAAGTAAAGCGAAACTATAAGGTTGTTCGGAATGTCATTTCGTTTTTTCCCGTCAGAGGACTTAATTACGTTTTTTCGAAACCAACTTCACACTTAAGCCGCATAACTATTATATGTCTTGGGAGCTGATATTGCAAGGCTTGTGTATGAAAGTTTTATTAATTCTACGCAGTAGTTTTTGGTAGGTGCCCTTTTAAATATGGAGAGCAATAAGCAGCATTTTCGTCATATTTTACTTTTTTACTTCAGAAAAGGTAAAAATGCCGTCCAAGCGAGAAAAAAATTGACGGATGTGTATGGAGAAGGCGTGTTAACAGTACGCCAGTGCCAGAACTGGTTTGCAAAATATCGATCCGGCAATTTTGATGTCGAAGATGCACCACGGTCTGGAAGGCCGGTCGAAGCTGACAAAGATGCGATAAAGGCATTAGTTGATGCAAATCGGCGAATAACCACACGAGAGATCGGTGAGAGATTAAATTTGTCGAATTCGACTGTTTATGGCCATTTGAAAGGCATGGGCTTAACCTCGAAGCTCGATGTGTGGGTGCCCCATGTCCTTACGGAGCGAAATTTGTGTCGTCGCGTTGACGTGTGTGATTCGCTCCTCAAACGTCAAGAAAATGATCCATTTTTGAAGCGGATTATTACTGGGGACGAAAAATGGGTTGTATACAACAATGTTAAACGCAAGAGGTCATGGAGCGGAAAAGATGAACCGGCTCAAAGCGTGTCAAAAGCCAACATTCACCGAAAAAAGGTGATGCTCTCCGTTTGGTGGGATGTCAAAGGAATCGTTTTTTTTTGAGCTTTTGCCGGACAATACAACGATTAAGTCAGAAGTCTATTGTCATCAACGGGACAAATTGAATGATTCACTTAAAGCGAAGAGGCCCGAATTAATCAACAGGAAGGGTGTAGTGTTCCACCAGGATATTGCGAGACCTCACACAAGTTTGGTCACTCGCCAAAAACTTTTACAGCTTGAATGGGACGTACTGCACCATCCACCATATTCTCCAGATCTGGCGCCTTCCGACTACTATTTGTTCCGGTCCCTGCAAAATTTTTTGGATGGCAAAACCTTTACCTCAAATGAAGATGTCAAAAACCACCTGAACCAGTTTTTTGCCAGCAAGGACCAAAACTTTTATGAGAGGGAAATTATGTTACTGCCAGAAAGATGGCAAAATGTGTCGGACCAGAATGGCCAATATATAATTTAATAAAATATTTATTCATTATACGAAAACTGTCTTTCATGTTCCCCAAAAAAAACGAAATGACTTTCCGAACAACCCAATAGATTTTCGAAGAATTTTATAAGCGGATGAGGTTGTGATGTGATGGGATATTTTGAGAAAATTGGGGATAACGTTATGGTCTCTACAAAGTAACAAAATGGTCATTATACAGAGTAATCTTACCAGTTTCAGACGGTGCTCTTCAAACTTTCTCCTTTTGCGCTTGATGTCCTCTCCATAAAGGCGTGTTAATTGTTCAAAGAAGCTTCCACAGGCTACTGTAATACTTTTTACAAAGCAATTCGTCATCAATTTCGACTCAGCAAAAACCGACGCAGGAGGAATCCAGAAGCTTTGCAAAAAGTAGTATTACAGTAATTTAATTTATCACGATAGTCCGTTAGGGATCGCAGAGTAAAAGTTTTCCCTGCGGCGCCTAGTATCCAAATTATTGTCAAAATAAATAAGAACTAAAAGTTTTGACATTTGATAAAGACACGGTGTTGTCGAAACAATTGCCATGTGATAATATATAATTTCGTGAAAATCTGAACTTTTAGTTCTTATTTATTTTGATAAATGGATTTTCATTAAGTAAAAGCCACCTCAGTTCAAATTATTGTCTTTAATAACAGAAACATTTCGGATTTCCTTCGTTCTCTAACCAAAACCCACTTTCGGATATATTTCACTAAATCCGCTTTCAATTTGAAATGACCCCGTGAAAAATTACTCATCCACGCTCTATCAAAATTAAACCGAGGTTATACAGAGATAACAAACACGTAGCAATCTGCGGAGGCGTTTTACGTTTTCACCGTGCGGGGGTGAGCGAGGATGTAGATTGTGTCACCCTCTCGTCCTCGTACGAATATCGACTCGGCATCGAACATCTGGACCAACTCAATTAGCGCGAATCCGACGAAAACTAATTTCAGTTTCAATTTTAATCACGACACTTCCTATACGCCGGCAATCGGCTTGTACCTGACACTCGCCGTGGATATTGGAAGTTATTTTAAAATCGAAATTTCATTTATGACGCGGGTTTATAACAACGCGAGGAGGGTTAAATCGAAAAATCGTAGTCGGGGGTTGCGTCAGCGAGCCGTTGGGGGAGGAGGGTTTTCGCCAGTCGCGCCAATCGAAATCTCATTTTCTTACGAAATATGCAAAGGAATGGGGAGAAAAATTTTTCTTTTTGGCTAATTTAATTAAAAAATAATTAAGTTACGGTTAGTTTACAAACCATCTTTTCTCATGGGCAATAATTTTAATCTATACCGCAGGTCAACGATTTCCTCAGACTTCTATCTGCCGAATTTACAGCAGACCCGCTAAGCTGCAAAAGAAAGTCCGTAATAATAACGGCAGATCTCCTGACGACCAACTGCAACCATAAGAGGCTTATATCTAATGTGATTGCAAGAAAACATTGAATGCAGATTCTGTTAAGAAGAGGAGAAACACACATCTGCTATACCTATGCCTTACGAGAGTGCGTTTACATTTTCTGAGAGACGAACCTAGATAAAGCTCGAGCTATGGAGACTCACATTCGACTCTTTGGGTACCAAAAATATATAGTTTACTTCTTCTAGGATTGATTTTACTGGTTGTTTATATGAATGAAAACTACAAACGATGGCTGGGATCTGTGGAAAATGACGTTCTGAAGGGTCCCTTCACATCTGGTGACTACCGTAATGAAATCTCGTATTGTAACGCTTTGGATCTTCGATGTATGCCTTTGCTTACAAGTTTGAAATAGTATATTATGCAACAAGTATGATAAAGGTCACTTTAATCACGAGATCCCGGGAACACGCGACCGGTACCAAATTCGTTTCTAATGTACCGGAAATGTCCGAAGTGGCTCGCAGGCTTCATCACTGAATAATTGGGTATTTTAGAGTAGGAAGTAGAAAAAATACCTTATTTAGCCAAATTTGGGCCACGGCGTTTTAAAAGTTGTCGCCTATAAGTATTAAGTTTGTGGGGGCTTTTGGGTCGGTAATTTTTTATGGTTAGCTTTTGTCTTTGATATTTTAAATTTTTTGGTCGTAGCGTCTCTCCCTGTATAGCTCTAAACATTTTACTGGTTAAATTTATACAATACGTAGGATATCATAGGATAGATATCTATCTATCTCTCTATTTTATAATTCAATTTCCTACTGTACAGGTGACATTATCGATAAGACGGGGCGGTGCCTTAACAACGCCCCGCCTATATGACGAGTCAAAAACAAAAACAACTTCTTAGATGGTTTTATTCAATTACTACTAACCGAAGTTCATTTCTTCAAGATCGAAAAGTTGAATATTATGAGTTTGAAGTGCTTGTGCTTGTCCGTGCCAACTAATTGCAATGGCAATGGTGTTCTCGTTTTGCGAATATAAAATAATTTTACGAACAAATTTGCAAGAGAAATGGCTTGACGAAGCGGCACTTGAATAAAAGTCCGCCCCTATAGGCTGGAAAACTTGGGGCGAAGCCTCTTCGGACAACAGTTCGTAACATTAGTATGAGCGAGTTAACATTTTCATCTGTACCGTCAGTCGTCTTTGTGGTATGATTTATGGGTGGGGCTTTATTAAGCACCACCCATAAGTCATACCACAAAGACGACTGACGCTACAGATGAAAATGTTAACTACCCCTCCCTATACGGCTAAAAAACTGTTCTAGCTATTTGAAAAGGGAATGTTTTCAACTATGGACAAGTATTCCAAACAGAAAACTGGAACAGATAGATGCTAATCACCAAATAATAAATTTTCTGTACGTCAACGATAAATTCGGTACAATTAGGCACATTTAAAATAGTCATAATTTACAATCATTTGTATTGCGGGCTTTGTATAAATTTAGTCGACGGTTTGTTTTTGCTCCGTTGTTACAAATACAATTTTCTAGTCCATCATATGTTCCCGATACCGTTTTGTCGGGCCAAATTAATAATTTTCGATTTCGTGATAAATATATGAATCGAACGTCCAAAATAAACACAGTTATTAAAACCAAATCCCCTTTGATTTGTAATTTTTGTAATTTTATATAATAATTATAATATATAATATATAAATAATATATATAAATAATAATAAATATTTAATAATATATAATTAATTCTTATTAATTATATAATATATTATTATTATAATAATAAATAATAATAATATATTATAATCTTATAATGGTTGATGTTACATTATTTATTATTTATATATTATACCAATATTATATTATATATTATAATTTTATATATATAGTAATTTTGTAAAATAAAGAATTGTAATTTTGTAATAGTAATTTTTTTTTATTTCTGATTTGTAATTTTTGAATAATTTTTGATTTTGATTTGTAAATTCTCCATTCGATTGTTAATTTCATAACAAACACAATCAAAAAGCGACGAACTTTGTGCGCCAACGGCGGAAAGCTCCCAAGAAAATATCCAGTGATTAAAACTTAAAATTTCACAAAGCTTTATCCCAACTTTAAACATGTTTAAACCTGTGTTTTAATATTAACCGCGGGATTTTGTCTATATAAAGTTGTAAAACTAAAAGTTAATTAGAGCGAGAGCGGGAGTTGCAAGTTGCGAAGCAAGTTCGGAAATCTGCTGCTCGTAAAGAAAGCGTTTAATCTCGGCGACAGTGCCGTGCACGAGCGAAATGTAATAAATTCATTAAACGCCAAGACAAAAAGGGTGCTACTGGGGATATAATTAAAGATTAGGCAGCCCCAGCTACTCAGGACACAATATAAGAACCAGGATGAACGCAAAAACCTGGCTGGTTAATCGTGAGGGTCTTCCTACAACTCGAGTCTGCAAATGCAAAGTCTTGAGCTGCTCATTAACCTTTGGAGTGTAAAGTGAAACCATTGAAATGGTTAACTACCTTTTATTGAATGTCTCTGCCAATAAATGTAGCACAATTGTCCTAGATAAAACGCAAGGCATCCACATAATTGTTTTGACAAATATATTGCAAAGTCAAGAGATGTCTTTAAATATTCCTACGACTGTGGACCTACTTGCTGCTTTCTAGGATAGATTGGTACTAAATTAGAGGCGTAACTTAGTCGGAGTGGTGTAGGCATCGAAGGAAACGAGAGGACAGACAAGCTAACCCGACAGAAGACAGGAGCCGTCTAATAGAATAACGGACAGCGTCGTGAAAACAACTTTTAAAATCTTACGTAAAATCTGTGAGCCAGAGGAAAGACAACATCGTTGTAGACCAGACTGTGGCCGGATTACAACACGACCCGGAAATAGTGGAAGACAGAGAAAGAAGAAGAATCGTTCACTCAGCCAAGACCCGCCAAGGGTTGTAGAACTACAGAACTGAGCAATAAATGACACGCGGGTCACTTCTGTCTGTACTTTTGTATCCCCTCTACAGCTCGAAACATGATTTTATTTGATTGGGACTACGAACGCTAATAGGAGTCCATATTTTTTGTATCAAAAAAAAATTCGGTAGGGTTTAGAAGAAAACTAGATGCGAATTATTACGGGTAGAGAGTATTTTGCATTCCCAACAGTTCTCTCTAGGGGACCGAAAACTGACTTTCCGGCCTAAAGGATAGAAAATTATGAACGCATCTTATTTGGTTGCAAATCTTTTAAAGCGCGCCACTGGATGACTGAGAGGGAACGTTGAAATTCCGAGAACAAAGTCCTGTCCAAGTTCTAGGCACAGAACCCCACCTGAGATTCCTAAATTGTCGAACATTTCAGGTTTTCCACTTTAATAATAAACTTTGCATTAAAATAACTAAGTCCTCAAAAGAAACCATTTTCGCAGCGATCCCCCTTCATAATCTAAATAAATAAATTGCCTTCTAAAAATAACCTTACCGAGAACCAACATCGCGATTGCCGCCGAGATAAAAAAAAAACTGAGGGGTAGATAAAAGGAATCGTCAGGGAAATTGTCCACTGACCCTTTTAGATTTTTGAATACCGACGAACGATGAGGAAAAAGTGGACGGGATCGATAGAAACTTATCGGCCCCATGGGCGGACCGTTATTAAAATCTTCGCTGGGCATTACGCAACCCTGCTCGTTGACGCCAAATATTGAGAACCATAAAATGAACCAAATCAAAAATATTTTCTATATTTATATACTGGTATGCAAATATAATTTACAATAAAATAGAAAATATTTACAAAAAAAAACAGAATTGCAAAAAGAGAAAGGAAACAACTTCGTTTTCACACTAATATAATGACTGCTCTTTTTTCATTAGGAAAGCGCGAAAGTAACATCTTTAAACTTAAGGAAAACAAACAACAAGTGAGCTATCCATAGGGATAAATTCTAAAACGCCAGGAACTAAAAAAACGGAAATTTTTGTGGAGGAAGAGAGAGAGAGTTGTTTTGTTTCATTCAGATTACTAATCTACGTGCAATATGTTGATAAGTTATAATTTTCAATACATTTTTGAGTTAGATAGTTATTTATACAAGGTGTTTATTGTAAAACTAATATTAAGAAAAAAAAAATTAATGAAAATATCGGCTTCGCTACCGACATGGAAGAAGTCAAGAATTCTGAAATTTTGAATCGATGACAACTGGTATACTCCCATTTGTATTATATCACAATTGTGTACAAACATCGATGTCTCTACCATTATAATTATAATTATATTATAACTATAATTATAATAACTATATTATAACTATAATTCACTATAATTAAACCAATTTTCATCCGGACATCGATATTTTTTTCAAAAAATTTTTTCTGTTTTTTCTAAAAAAAAAAATTTTGAAACTACCACTTATCGATTAAAGTTTTCACCCCCCACGGAATTTGACACAACGTATTTTCTATCGACTAGGGTTGTGGAATTGACCGATGAATTTTTTTTCAAGTGACAATCAATTGACTGAAATAATTTCTGAGAACTAAATGGAGGGGATATTTTTATCCAGAATTACTAAGTATCGTTTTCGGGTATTCCTTGAAGAGGGTTACAGGTAAATTGGACTTTATAAATGCATAATTATAATAATAGATAACACTCTACAATATAAAACATTTTGATCAAATTTGACTAGTCAATTAAGAAACCGACATTAACAAAATATATATTATAATATTTAGAGCTAGAATTATAAATACAATATTACAAATACAAAAATTATTGCTTGGAATAAAGCGAATGTTAAATTAATATTTCCTCATATTAAAACGTTTTTGCTGCAAGTAAATCGCCATTTGTATTGCCATGTTATAGGTTGACTATGAATGTGGATAATAGATGAATTACTATCTTAATCTTGTTCTGCTGTTTCAGGGTTTGTAGAATTAAATTATTTAATATGTAAAACTTAACTGAGTATAGGGAACCTATTGTTCTTCAAGTACAGGTAGGTACATTGTTTCTATTGAAGAAAATAAATTTAAAGTATGGGTTATTTTATACATCTGCTCAGATAGAAGAAGCTGTAAGTGCAAAAAGAGAGAAAGTAATAAGATATGGTATAACATTACAACCCTTTACCATTGTAGAAGCTCCCGCAGTCACTAAGGTTTCGCTTGCTCTTGCTCTTGGAAATTAATACCTCTGGATATTGTTTTAGACCATCATGCGCAACAAATTTTGACGAAGATTTTCTTTAAGCAGTACAAGGGTTGTCCATATTTTGCCGAAATTGTTAAATTACTGCCTCCCAATTCACTGTTGACCGATCCAAATGAGTCCACAAGTAGCTACGCGAAGAAATCGACCCGAAGATGGTAAGACGTCGACTTTCGCTAAATTTTCGCAAGTTCCTCCTTCTTTGTAATACAAATTAATTTTCGATTGCCTGAAATAAATATTTCACTTTTTTCACTTCAACGAAAAGGTCTCGAAAATAAATAAAAATTGTATCTAGTATAAACCTTTTAATTGATTTAATTGTAATAATACAAACATACAAAAAATAATAATTCCTTGAATTCGATATTAGTTGCTCGATACGAATTAAATTATTTAATTAACAAATGCGATTATTTTCAGAAACTAATTCTTTTTCTCTGTGTAGATCGGATACCAACTCTCGAAACCGGCATAAAATATGTCGGCCGCGTTTTATGCCTCGATACGCCAATGACGCTGTCAACCCTCTTCGATTCCTTTCCTTGGCTCATCCGTCTAAAAATTTTATTGTATCCGCCGAAAGGGCAATAAAGCCGAAATATATAGAAACCGTAATGCAAAAATTATGTAGTCTCCGAGAACTTCTGGCAGGCGTATCTCGGTGGGGGCGGGGCGGCGGGGTTTTCGCCGCCCGCACTATTCCGACGGTGATCGAGTTTTAAAAGATCACGAACGGCGAAATTGATGGCAAGTAAAATTACCCCCGGAAACGTAAAAGAAGATTCGACGTTTGATTTTGGTATATCTAATATGATGAAGCAGATTTATCATCCAGCTTTCGAGCTTTTTTTTCCTCTAAGATATACGATTTGGTTAGTTCCATACTTTTTTTTTTCCGTAGCGTCACAACCCTTCGTGGGTCTTAGCTGCATCTACGACTCGTCTCCATCTGTCCCTGTCCAACACAACCTCCTTCCAGTTCCGTACTCCCAAGATTTTTACATCCTCTTCGATATTGTCCCTCCATCTGAGCCTTAGTCTTCCTAAGGGTCTCTTTCCTGCTGGGTTTTCTTCCCATATCCTCTTTACAAGACGTTCATTCGGCGATCTCTGCACGTGTCCAGCCCACCTGAGCCTTTGTGCTTTTATTTCGTTTACTAAACTCGGTCTTTTGTACATGTCGTTAAGCTCCGCATTCGTTCTTATTCGATATTGACCCGTTCTCTCATTTATTGTTGGTCCGAAGATTTTCCGCAACATCCTTCGTTCAAAGCGTCTTAACACTAGTTCGTTCTGCTTTGTCATTGTCCATGTTTCCGAGCCATACATTACGATTGGCTTGATTACTGCCGAATATATCCGTAGTTTTGAGTTCCTAGATATCAGTCGGGACTTAAACCGGTTCTGCAAGGCGAAAAAACATTCATTGCCCTTTTGTATTCTTGCTTTTATTTCGCTGGTGATATCGTTATCCGAAGTTATAACTGCTCCTAGGTACTGAAATTGGTTTAGGCATTCAAAATTGTGGGTGTCCATGGTTATGTTCTGTCCTATTCTGCCCCTTCCTGCTCTCCGTCTGGCCCACATATATTTGGTCTTGTCCTCGTTGATCATGAGTCCTACCTTCTTGGTCTCCTTCTCTATGTTCATGAACATTTCTTTTGTTTTAATCGTACTGCTTCCTACCGTATCAATGTCATCGGCATATGCCAAAATCATTTCTGGGCCCTTACTTGTAAATATTTCCAAGCCAATATTCGCTTCTTTGATGGCCATGTCCAGCACTATGTTGAAAAGCAATGGTGAAAGTCCATGGCCCTGTTTTAGGCCATTGTTAATGGAGAAAGCCTCGGTGTTGTTCTTTCCTACCCTAACTTTGGCTTTAGAGTTTTCTATGCATATCTTGGTTAGCCTTATGATCTTTTTTGGTACCCCTATGCCTTCCAACGCTTGCCAGACACTTTCCCTGGTGATGCTATCATATGCTTGGCGGAAATCTACGAACAGTTGGTGAACCTCTCTGTTAAACTCCCAGCTTTTCTCTAGGAGCTGTCTTATGGTGAATATTTGATCTGTTGTTGATTTCTTGGGTCGAAACCCGCATTGGTAGTCCCCTAAGTTGTCTTCTGCGTATGGGGATATGCGTCCTCTTAGTACATTTGACAGAACCTTGTATGTTATATTTAGCAGGGTTATTCCTCTATAGTTTTTACAGGTCATCCGGTCTCCTTTCTTATGAATGGGGACGATGGTACCCTCATTCCACTCCTTTGGTAGGGCTTCTGTTTTCCATATGTTTTTCAACAGCTCTAGTATGGCAGTATCTAGATGTTCCCCTCCATATTTTATGCATTCCGCCGTAATGGAGTCCTCACCCGGGGCCTTGTTATTCTTTAATTGGTTTATTGCCCTTTTAATCTCCTCTAGCGTGGGTTCTGGCACATGCTCCTCCGCACTTTGGTATACCTTCTTCGTGTTCCCAGTTACTGTATCTATGTTTAACAGGTTTTCAAAGAATTGTTTCCATGCTTGCATTACTTCTTTTATATCCGTTATGAGCTCGTTGTTTTCATTTCTTAAAATGTTGGTCTTTGGTGTGTAACCTTTCCTTATACTTTTTTAGTTCCATACGGTTGCGAAAATAACACACGCAAGAAGCTTCATTAGAAAGCTTCTTGCTTCTTGAAAATATCACGAATACTTTTACGTCTTCACTGTTGTATGTAAAAACTGCGATTGCGCGAAAATTTTGAGTACGACCTACTATAGGCGAAATTTTCGGACTGTCTCTTGCCTTTTACACCTTGCGAGGAACATTAAAATTTTATACAGTTCGAGAAGTGAAGTTAGTGGTTAGCTCCTTGAGTCTTGGAGACCTGGGGCCGCAGAACCAGAACACCAGCAGCTACCGGTGAATTTTACGGTCATAATGTTGTACACAGGGAATAATTAAATTCCAGCAAGATGGATGTTTCCAAGGTTCTGAGAATTTAGCTACAATTTTTGTTATTTTCTTAATTTTCGTCAATATTTCATGTAATTTTTCAACATAATCCCCATTTCAGGAAATTAGGACAGCTTGCAGTCCTAATTTCCAAGTCGTTTTTTGTCAAATTCTCGTTGCAGCAGTCCGGATATTAAATTCGAATAATATTCTGCGTTAATTATATTACCTTTCGTCAGACAATCCGTGTCCTTTCCAACAAACAGAACCGCAAGCGCCTTTTTCAATTTGTCGTCACGTTGGCATTCATTCTGGCTATGATAAGTTTGTTGGTTGCAATCCGAAACAGTTGTGTGGAAGACTTGCCAAACCGTGCTCGCAGATTGGCCAGCCAAGAGCCTTCTGCATTCTGGCGCTCTTCTTTCTGGAACTTTTCGATATCTTCCTTTGTTCCTTATGATGTGACCCAGGTATTGAAGTTTGACTATTTTGACTATTGAAGATTTCCGGTCCTAAGTCCATGGCAATGAAAGGTACATGTCTTGCTTTCATTTCTTTTTCTTTTAATCTTTACTGACGGCTAATCTACCATCTTATTGCATTTGTTATGTCTGATATTTCCAGCAACTTTTATTTTACGATATATGTTGAAGTTAGCGTATCGATTTTGGTAGTATTCTATTTCCTGGCATTGATCCTTTTCTTTTTCCTTGGCGTCTCGTATCTTACTTCTAATGCTAGTGTGGATTCTTTTATATTCGATATGATTATCTTTGTTTCTTTTCCTTTTACTACTTGATTTTCTTCAGCAAAAGTTTCCAATAAATCCACCGCGGCGAGACTGGAATAAAGTTGTCTGTTGTCTATTCCCGGGTAGTATATTGTCTTTTAGTTGTTCATAGGCGCACATTAATTTGACGAACATTCTGTCCTCTATCAGTAGACAGTTCTGCTTCTTTTATTTACCGACATGCTTGAGCGCCCGCTGCGCCAATCGATCCGATGCATCGCAGTACCAAAAAAAAAAAAATTTTTTTTTGAAATTTTGATGTGCCTTCCATATCAACAATATTGCACTAGGTATTTGCATAAATATGCCAAGAGTTGTCTGGTACCAGTCACATTTCCTATAACTTTTGGCGCAAAATATGTAAAAAATGAAGAAATGGTTTAGCAAAAAATGATTTACTAAGACCAAAACTAAATTTCAACTTCATTGCATAGTTTCCAATATCTTCACGTCCCAAAAAAAATCTTCGCAGATCTGAATGAATTGATTTTTGAATAGCAGAAAGGTATTTGTTTTCATTCAATTTATCCGTAATTGCTTGGGCTTACGAGCAACTGCTATTAAGCAAACGACTTACCTAACACTTTGCTTCCCGTTGCAACCGACGGCAGCGATATCGAATTTGTAGTTTTTCCTCTTCTCGCAGTTCAGAGACCTTTTCGCCCTTAGCTCAGCGTGGCCGTCTTCCCTTAGCTCGATATCGAAGGGGGCTTCGCCGTGGTGCTTGTTAACAATGTGGAAACGACATACTTCCGAACCCACCGCCCTAATGGGCGGGGTCACTTCTACGACCGTTTCGTTTTCTTTAACTATACCGTGGTAGCCGTTTTCCAGGTTACTTATGTCCAGGCGTGGAGCTTCTAAATCTGAAAGGAAACGAAAGACCTTTTTAGGCAACAAAATCCAAAACAAATAGCTGAAGTCCTACAAATACTGTAACCAATATCAAACTCGCGATCTAATGGCTACTGCATGATTCGGTCGCATTAACAAAACTCAACTTCAAATTGGCAATTTTGTTTTTTTTTTGTTCTTTACGAAGTAGTTTGGGTTTTAACTTATGAAATTTTATCAGTAAAACTCAATGGCTTTAGACTGTTGAATAAGGAAATCCTATCTTAGGCCCGTTCAAATTCTAAATTCTCATTCGTGTCTATGGAGACAAAATTAAACAAAATCATGTTTCCTTTGGTTTTTAATTGATGGGTTGTTTAAAAGAAATTTGAATGTGGAGAAACTGCATTTTGACTTTTGAATTTTATGTTTGGAGCTTAATTCTGTTTACGACTTCTTGATCTAAGGATGTTCTATAGTTCTTTCAATCAAATTTAATGTTTTTGCAATCAGTGTCAACCAAATATAATCAGCTTAAAATGTAGAATTCAATTTACTACAGTACGTCTGTTCCTATACTCAAAATTATTGTTTGTATCACTTACACCCCCGAATGGTTCTAGTTTCTGCTTTCGCATACATAAAGCAACTTTTAGAAACCATTGTAGGGAAATAAGTTTTGGAAAGCAGCACATATGCAACAGTTATTATTACACATAAATGTAATTTAAAACACCAAGTGATATGTTTCGCATTTTGTGGCGACTTTTATATATGAATAACAACCTATATTTAACCTCAGTGTCTGAGAGAATGGATGAATCTTTCAATTTTATATTTTTACTAAACTAAAAATTGGCATCGAAAAATATTTTTTTGGGACTTTTCTTTGATATGAGCTGAAGGATTTCCACATAGATAGTTAAAATATGCTTCGAAGGTCAGGCATTGATGAGGGGCACTTTCCAAGGCTAACGCATTTCTCCAACTTTATTTAATATCCATCTAAACCATTTACCTATCCAAATGAAAACTATAAGGTAATAAATAAGACTGTCCAAGCAGTCTTTTAGTTAGGGCAGAGGAAAAGTATATTTTAAATGCAAAAAGTACTATTTTCTGGATCAAAAATTAACTTGGATATCAACCCGAGCTTAGTTTTATAAATTCTAAAATAACTTGTAACTTCAAATCCTTTTGTAACAAAAAAATTGAGGGAAACTACCTTCAACGGATTTCTACAGCTTTTATGCAGAAATTGTTTTGTATCTTTAGGCACATTGACATTGCCATCCCCTTACATTCTTTCACTTTTACTTTATGTAAAACAAATTAACACGGACGTTTCATAATTATGATACACATCCTCAGGATTATCTATAAGTAAGTAAAAAGATTTTTTTATTAAATACTTATGAACATTTTGTTTTGTGCTGTAAACCATACATTCATATTTTGCCAAAATGATGAATGAATGAATGAAATCATTTCAGGGCGCCGCAAAGACCGCAGCAACAAAGGCCTATATGCTGATGCGACGCAGCGGCGTGCATTTCGACATCGACACGCCAGAAGGTCCCCGAATACGCGGCAAATCGGAGCTCATACCGACTCGAAACGCCATGAAACATCATTAGCTTGTCAATTCGACATACGCAACTACGTTATCTGGCCATTACTGCATACAATGCAGAAACGCAGGAATGCAATTTGGCCGATCGTTATCTCTCAGACTCCAATTTAGACTAGAGTGTTTTTTCGATACGCTCTGGTGTACGAATTGCGGAAGGGTAGTTAGCGATCGATAAATTGTTAGCACTTCGACTGGCTAACAATTGAAAAAGCGAAAAGATAACGGGCAGGTAGACTCTTATTGAAGTATTAAATTAAGGGTGGTCAGACTATAATTGTACTCGGTGATTCACTACTCTTGTTTAAAGTTGAGGAGTTCGTCCTTCACCGGTGTGAAGTTGTCGCCCGCGTTCCTCGCCGAGCGATTCCCTTCTTCCCCTACACCAACCACTGGCTCCGCCCACGGCTGCCGTACCTGCCGCTTACGTCATAGACGCGCGGCCTGGCGACGGGCATTCACCATTTTATAGAAAAACGGTATATATATGTTCCAAAATATTCTTCAGATTCATATTCAGATAAGAATATTACATTTATAATGCTACTTCTATGTAGTATATCTGGTCTCCATCGGTTCATCACGGGGTTGTCCACAGGGCGGGGTCTTGTCCCCGTTCCTGTGGTGCCTGGTGGTGAACGAGATATTGCATATTCTGAGGGAAGAACACGGGGTCTATGCTCAGGCATATGCAGACGACCTTGTGATAATGAGGCAGGGGACGGACGTGAGGAGGATGCAGGGGCTCCTAAACGGGGCATTGGCAAGATTCTCACAATGGTGCCTGGACAGCAAGTTGGCTGTCAATCCTAGCAAGGTGGAGATGGTCATCTTCACTCGGAAAAGGAAGATGGAGTGCAACCTCAACATTTCGATGGATGGGGTGCCTCTTTCTGCAAGCGGAAGTGTCAAGTATGGTTGGACTCTAAGTTGACCTTCCAGGAACATATAAGATCAAGGACCAGGTCGGCCTTTGGAGCTCTGTGGGCGTGCCGGAGAGCGGTAGGGGGCACTTGGGCCCTGGGGCCGAAGATCATGCAGTGGATCTACGGCACCATGGTGGTGCCTATGCTCACGCATGGGGCCGGGGACCAAAAGAGCGGGAGCAAGGCTAGTTCTTGACAGACTGCGGAGATTGGCTTGCCTCTGCATAATGGGCGCCATGAGAACGGCGCCCACGAGGGCCCTGGAGGCTCTGGTGGGGCTGCCCTCTCTGGCGGATCGGGTGCAGATGGAGGCGGCCAGGACAGCTGTGAGGCTGGCGAGCTGCGGGCTCTGGAGGGAGGGAACCCTCAATCGGGGTCCGTACGACATTTTAGAGGGCTGTCGCGGGGATCGCGGGGTCATGGGCATGCCGAGTGACGTCATGATCCCCGAGATGACCTTCTTTGATAAATTGACCTTTCTCTTTCCATCAAGGGAAGATTGGAGAGAGGGCAGAGTCGGCTCCTGGGATGGACTTGTCTGGTACACGGACGGGTCCAGAATGGGAGATCTGGCCGGAGCTGGAGCGTACTGCGAGACAACGGGATCAAGCTCGTCGGTCCCTCTGGGTCAGTACTGCACTGTGTTTCAGGCCGAAATTTTCGCTTTATTGATGGCGGCCAGAGAGGTGCTTCGGCTCAACTACGGAAGCAGGAGAGTCTTCTTCTGCTCGGATAGTAGGGCTGCACTCATGGCGCTGAAGTCAGTGCGTACGCGCTCCTTGTTGATAAAGGAGTGCAAAGGGGTACTGAGGAGGGTGGCTGAGGAGAGAAAGGTCACGTTGGTCTGGGTCCCGGGTCACACCGGTGTCCGGGGCAATGAGGCAGCGGACGCCTTAGCCAGGGAGGGCTCCTCGCATAGGCATATAGGGCCAGAGCCCCGCTTGGGGATCGCCCCGTGTGTGAGGCGGGGAGCTCTCGAAGCCTGGGCGAGAGACCGGGCCGCGGGGAGCTGGAGAGTTGCTCCGGGAATGAGGCAGGCGAGGCTTATGATGGATGGGCCCGCCCTTCCTCGGACCCCGTATCATCTGCTCACCGAGTGCCCTGCTTTGACATGGGCAAGATTGGGAGTCTTCGGAACGGCCCTGATCGATCCGGACTCAGTGCACGGTATTGGGCTAAAGGAGTTGCTGACCTTCTACAGGAGGGGCGGCATTCTGGACGCCCTCTAGAGCGGCCTGGGGGCACAACGGGCCCATCTGGTGGCCTAAGTGCTTGGACGCCCGCGAGGGCGCCCCCCTTTAATACCAATACCAATACCAATACCAATGTAGTATATCTCAAAAATATACGTTGGCTTACATCCAATATTTTTTTAAAAACTGTTTTTCAAAAAATAGAAAATACTTTGTTTACATAGGTTCCGGTCCACGTGCAGCCATTGCGTTGATACCACTAACGGATGATCACAAAAAGGCATCAAAGTTTGAATAAAGCAACTTTGGGATTGGGGGTTGAAATAAGGAAAAAACGGATTTTGAGGAAACAGTAATTCATTTTTTTAGGTATGTCCCGGTCTATGTGCAGCGATTGTTTGATACCACTGGACCGGAACCTATGTAAAAAAAATATTTTCTATTTTTTGAAAAATTTTCTAAAAAAATATTGGATGTGAGCCGACGTATATTTTTTAGATATACTACATACAAGTAGCATTATAAATGTAAGATTCTTATCTGAATATGAATCTGAAGAACATTTTGGAACATATATACCGTTTTTCTATAAAATGGTGAATGCCCGTCGCCAGGCCGCGCGTCTATGACGTAAGCGGCAGGCACGGCAGCCGTGGGCGGAGCTAGTGGTTGGAGTAGGGGTAGAGGGGGAATCGCTCGGCGAGGAACGCGGGCGACAACTCCACACCGGTTCGTCCTTCTTCTGCCCTGGCCACCCAGTTGTTGAGGGGGTGGATAAAACGTAAGCAAAATTAGAGAGATTTTGGCGCCACCCGTTTTTCACCGTGGCTAGAAAGGAGTATTAGCTACAAAAAAAGTCCAGGCCTTAAGTTAATAGCAAGCGTCTATTGTTATTAAACAAAGTCTCCCAAAGAAAAGGGGAAAAACCAAAAGTACCAGTGCCATAACAGGCATGTAACACACAATATATATATGAATATTCTGGAATGGACGGTCCTCAGTTTCAAAGGTCGTCGAGACACGAACTTCACCTTTCACCTTGGACGCCCTTCTTGAAGGTATTGACAAAAGAAAATGCCTGTCGCTGGCTGTCCGAACAAACTAGTGTTTGTTATTTTGATAGGGCCATTTATAATGCCCAAAAAGAAGCAGAACCACCCTAAGTACCCAGTTACATCATGCCGCGCCAGAAGAGAACATGTGATAGGGAACGAAAAGTGAAATTTCAAGGATAATAACTGGTATAACATGCTTACCAGGTTGTTAGTGGCCTTCCCCGCTAGTTAGTTTTGGTAGGTGCAAAACTTGTACACTAGTTGAGTACCGATAGAATGCCTAAAACTGACTGAGGAGATGAAACTAATTAATATCCCTTTTATAGTTGTATATATGCCTATTATTTGTACCTTTTAAAATTATGTTAATTAATACTGCTGGATTAAAATTAGGTATTTAACTAAAAGCAATTTTCTGATTTGGGGTAAAACTAGCCTGTAACAAAATGATACTTTGCTTTGCACAAAAAAAAAAGAAAAGCTAAAAAGGACAGGATTTTAAACGTTACGACGATATCGGGGGAACACTTTTTCCATTTCAACATTTTTAGAAATTAAAAATGCTGGATATTTTTACACTCCATTGTTTTAACAACCATAAAAAAATGAATCATGTCATAATAAAAAGGTTTATCGATTTTTTTTTTCACTAGCTCATTTCAAATTCAAATGTACGCTAACGCGTGAAATGTAAATTTTCCGCATTCCGCAACACTTTGAGAATCGCCGCACGAAGTTGTAATTTATTACCACCTTATACACTTATACACTAGATCAATAAAAATTGCATGGCCGCCGAAGTAATATATACTCGCAAAATTGGCGAATCAATCGTCACTCGGCCCGCGGAACTCCAAATGAATAAAGAACGTCATTATGCAAAAATATTTTAAGAACAAAATAAAAATTCAAGTTATTGTTAAGGGACCCGAATTCTTGAAATGTACGAGGTGTATTAAAAAGTAAAGTGAGTTTTGTAATTGGGCGGACTACGTATATTAGATCTTCAATATTTTTTTGTTATGTTGGTATGGTCGCTTCATTGATATAAGAAAGGGACCAATTGCTTTTGAATGGGATTATCCATACAATGCGACAATTTAAATTCAGGTAAAATTGTGGTCCGTAATAGAAAATAATTTTATACCTACCTGTTGAGTTCAAAATTATGTAAATTGCTTTTTAATTTTGTTTATCTTAAACATGCCGGACATTTCAGTCAATGTGACAACAGGGCGTTGCACGCCAAACCGGCAAGGTCTACGTTTCTGCTAGACCAGTAACAATTTTGTAGCCTTGGGGGGTAGGCGTCGCCGTAAAGGAAACGCTTGTATTATTGAACAAACACTACCTGTGTTTAATATTCTTTGGTTTGGTGTACTACTTAGTTTAGGTTTATTAGTAATCATTCTTATTTCTTGTGTAATACAACGTGTGTTGAATCGTGTGCGAATAATGCAAAATATGTGCGAGTCTAATGTATCTCAGGAGATGCTCCCGCCCAAAACACTATTCCATTACAGAGAACAACAAAGGCCAATTATTTACTTGGATGAAACCTGGTTCGACACTTATGATACCCCGGAAAAGGGATGGGTTGATGGGTTGACTCAACTCATAAGTGTAAAACAAACGCGCCATCAAAAAGAGGTAAAAGAATAACTATTCTGCATGCTGGCTCTAAAGATATTAAAAATATTGAAGATTCTTCTCTGGATTACCATGAAGGCACCACCGCTGATTTATTTGAAAGTTGGTTTAAAAACAAACTAGTTCCAAACATCCTCCTAATAGCGTCATTGTAATGGACAATGCAAGTTATCACAGTAGACAGTTGACTAAAATCCCTTCCTCATGTGACACAAAAGCAACAGTCCAAAACTAAATGTATAATAATGACATTTATTTTCACGAAGGTTATAACAAAAAGCAATTAATTGAGGTTCTACAAAACTTGAACCTAGAAAAGAAATACCTCTGTGATAATTATGCAAAAAATCTAGGGCATACAGTTTTAAGGCTTCCACCTTACCACTCCATTGAACACGTTAGGCACCAACTGAAATCTGCCATTCGTCGTAACAATGTTTTTCACCGTGTTAACTTCAATGACCTCAAACTTATAGAAACCGAAGTTTTTAACATCCCCCCATAAAGTTGGGCAAATTCTGTTAAACATATAGAACAAGCAGAACAATCGTATATCCGTATCGCAAATAATATAGAACAAATAATAATTATAACAGGCGATGATAGCGATAGCGATACTGATATATTACGTGAATAATTTTAAGCAATTTAAGTAGGTAATAAAAATAATTTGTAATTTTATTTTAGATTTAAACATAACTCTTCAGCCACCTAGTTACTTTCTTATTTCTATGAACAGACTTTACTAACATGTTAAAGTTTAATTGGGAAGGGTCGGTCGAAAGCGAACACGATTAAGATATACATTTTCATAAAATGAACGGTGTTGACTAAGGGCCGTACTCATAGTCCTTCCTCGGGCCTTGAGGATGCCATAAAAACTCTAGAATATGATTTATAACCTCTTTCTTCCTAGGAAGCCTCAGGTAGGTATCGACTATGAATTCCACCCTAAATCACAGATACCGTTCTTCCAACCGCACTGTATGCATAACAACAATTTTATTCCGCACGTGTCCGTCTCTCTCTTTTCCGCATTTTTCCGCCGCCCCACAATGGAAAGTCAAGTGCGGTAATTATTTTAAAAACCGCCCCCCGTTCTGCATCGTTTCGGCTTCCTACCCTTCTGTGCGGCGGCGTTTATTCTCGCCCCTTTGAATCCTTTGTTGCGTTTCTTGGAGGGTTTCCGAACAGGTGCCTCGCGTAACGAGGGCGCGGGGCTGACAATTAAAGGGGGCGTGGTCACCTTTTCTTCTCGGCCGGTTGTGAAACTTTCGCGATGTCAAATAGACATATTATTTTAAATTGTATACCGGTGAGGAACTTGTAGCGGAATATTGATACAATACTATACTGCGTGCTCTTGGAATTACAACAACCAGTAGTACATGGCGTATGCGTACCCTACCTACCATTGGGTATCGCACAGACATAAGGCAACTTCATATTAGCTACGTTTAAAAGAGAAAGACACTAAAATTGATCTCCTAACCAAGTGCGCACCGCTAAGAGCCCAATTCACTAAGTTACCGAGTCTTCGAGCCACCATTAGCACATGGAAGAACCGAAGATAAAATAGAAATTGCGACAAGTAAACCCCAGAGTGTACTCCGTGTACTTATAATATCTTGGATTTGCTTGCGGAATACACCAAAATTTCTCTCTTTGTGAAGGTCTGCTTACTCATAATCAGAGTTTTCTTTAATTTTTAAAAAGAATTTGCCACCAGAGTGGTCTAAACATCGTGGTCAAGCACACTGTTGGCGCAAAGGATCTTTAAGAATAACCAGTGATCGCGAAAAAAGGCTCCTAAGAATTAATTATCTAGGTTTCCACCCTGACGAGTCACGTTGTTGTTTGAGTTCACGATGGTCATAGAGGAGTCGTTGAAGAAGTACAGAAAGGCGCCACCCTTAAGTTTAGATGCCATAATAGTTGACTTCAAGGTTTAGTGTACTGAAACATCAACGCAACATACTTACATTTTAACAACATTTAGCAACTTCAGGATCCAATTTTTCAGCAAGACTATACCATATACCTT
Source organism: Cylas formicarius (assembly GCF_029955315.1). Lineage (NCBI taxonomy): Eukaryota > Metazoa > Arthropoda > Insecta > Coleoptera > Brentidae > Cylas > Cylas formicarius. The sequence goes on along the minus strand of NW_026844361.1, from coordinate 22,574,981 downwards.
CGCAATTACTAAAAACTTCCTCCAAGAAGCTAATGTAATTCGCCTTAAGTGGTCCATCAATAAAGTTATATGTAAGACTAAATCTGCTAAATGTCTCCAGAAAAAGAACCAACTAAAAAGCTATGTACGAGCTAGCTCAGGAGTCGTCAAAACATCCAATACCTTTAATCACACGAAAAACACTCTAGAAGTCAGTCTCGACTAAATGTATTATTAGTTATTGTGATTATCACAGATACATAAGCTAAATCAGGTACTTCTTGCAAGATGTCTTACAGAGGACTTCATAAACCGATAGTACCAATTTGTTATCATGAAAGAAAATTTCACTATCTCACTGCAAACTCCGAGGTACTGAACTTATAATGGTTAAAAGATTTGATGATTGGCTGGCTCCTAGGTGTAACTACTTGGGAAGTAAGGCATACTCCCACAGGGCAACTCCAACATGTAGTCGTCAACAACCAGGTGGAACAACGCAGAAGAAAATCAAAAAAAGTCCCTAGAGTACGTCTCGCCAGACTCAATAGATAATAAATTACACATTGGAACACTCAAGATTTCCTTCTTCTTGACAGAACTTCCCCAGTTATCGTCAGGTCAAATATAAAATCAAAGTCTAAAAGTGAATGTCATCTGAGATAGGCTTGATTCAATATTGGTACGTATACACTCGGCTCCAAGAGATATACGAGGAGAGTTGAAAACTCGACTCCACATAACTAGACTTTTATTTCGTTTAGACTGATTTTAGACTAAGAACTGAAAACAAATTGCGAATGTAACTTTACCATTACTTGTTTGAAATCAATCCATTGCCGTATGATTAATATTATTAAAAAAAAAGATCGGTCGCACGGAAATGTCATAGCCGGCTCGGATTTTTAGATACAGGGTGATTTTGAAAATTTTTCATTTTTATTCATCCTTTGTTTCAGAAGAAAACTGACGACTCCACGGGATCTTACGCAAATAACCCTCTCCGGATCTTGTTCTTAATTATCACACTGGATAGATTTTCATATAGGGCGTTTCTGCAACTTTATTTTTTGGGTTACTTGGTTCGTACTTGTTATAATGTTCTCGAAGGTCTTTTGCTCTAGAGCGTTGATAAATCTAGAACCCCATGCAAATACCGATTTATTTTATTTTTTTGCTGTAAACGAAAACGAATTCAATTTAATTATTGTAACAGGATATCAAGTGATATTAGTTGGTTATGTTTTAGTCTCGCCAGTCACCCTGTATTATTTAATTTTCGCTTTAATTGCACCCGTAAATATTCTACGTTTTAATAACTCAAAAATTTCCTTCATTTATACGGGAAAATTGCAAACGACGCGAACATTCCGCTTTTATTTGTTTGATATTTATAAATCATTTTGCCGGTGTCGGGCGAAATGCACGTGATTTTATTATTATGGATATTTGATAGGTATGATATAAAAATATTTCCACAATAAAACTCGGACTGCTATCGAATCGTGTTGAAAAATAATTTTTATTATGCAATTTAAAAATGTATATATAAATGCACTTCCGGCTAAAAAAGGCCAAAACAATCATTTTATAGGCATTAATTCTCAATTAAAAAATACATATCCGATGGGCGGCAGAAAATTCGAAAACGAGATAGATATTGAACGTAATGAAAACAAGTGGTCGGTTTATAAAAAAAAAAAACAGTTAACAAAAATAAGGGCATACCCCGACTCTCTACTTAAATATTGTTGGTTGAAATTGCAAGCAATATAGAAATAGGCCGCTGTCGCCCCAGTCAGGGCACTATGTTCCGGACCGAACAGCGGAAGACATATTTTAGTGACAATATGCTAAAAAAAATTGCGCGGTGCCACTTCCATGACCTAGTTTTTTTTTTCAAATCCAGATAAAATTATTGCATTTTTAGATGACACGTTCCGTTGTTCAGTTGTGTATTAAAACCAACCAAAACTTATGAAAATTGATCCGGAGAGGGTTATTTAAGTAAGATCCAGTGGCGTAGTCAGTTTTCTTCTAAAACAAAGGGTGAAAAACGACACGAAAAAATTCCAAAATCACATGTACCTAAAAATCAGATAGTTATCACACCGGTTTGTGAGCCATATTTCATTCAATATAGTATATTATGCAACAAGTGCGGTAAACGGCATTTGACTCACGAGTTTATTTGACACGAGCGGAGCGCAGCGGAGCGAGTGTTTAACAAACGAGTGAGTCAAAAAGCCACTTCGGACATTTCTGGTATTTTACCGCACGGGTTTGGGTTAATCGGATGTTTTCTGAGGTATTTCCCACACCTCGAATTGTGACGTGTGTCAATTCTGACCGTCCTAACCAAACTAACTAACTAACCAAAACTAAACACTCGCTCCGCTCGTGTCAAATAAACTCGTGGGATAAATGCCGTTTATCGCACTTGTTGCATAATATACTATAAAAAATGCCCATGAATGCGATAATAGTTGATACTTTAGTTTTTTTCATTCAACTTTAAAATATACATAATGACAGATGATGACAGAATCTATCTGGGACAGAAAATGTTCCTTTTAGGAAATTTAAAAAAAGGTAATTGCAAAACTAATGAAGGGTATTGAAGGACAATGATTAGGAAATTGAAACGTAGAGAGGAGATAATAAATAAATAAAATAAATATAAAACAAATTACTTGTAGGATTCAACGCCTGTGCAATTTCCTTTGATATCAACCAAGGATCGCCCTAAAGTTTTATCTATTCCAATTAGTTGCTTCCAATTCGAAATGTATACCGAATTCCACGTAAATAAGAATACACCTGGCACGGATAAACCCGATGCGCGTCCGCACGGGGTCCTTTTAGTCGGATGTGATGCTTCCGTTCCACGGCGGGTTCAAAAGACGAAATATGGTTATTCACGACCCAGTTACCGAACCGCCATTCCGTGAGGGTGAACGCACCCTCGCGTGATTATTCCGATTCACTTTGCTACCCAAATACAAAACCCGAACAGAGATCAACTTGTCGTGACTCAATCGTATAGCGCCATCTTTCCCTTCGTCGTTTTCATTTCGCTAATCTTTCGAAAGCCTCGCTATTCGAATGCTAATTAAAGCCGCCCCTCCGCCGCGTTTGTTAGAAGTCTTTTCCTCGTCATCGTCTATAACATTTGTCAAGAAATAGCACCAACCAAAAAACAAAAAACAATGGCCGAAGAAGCTTGTCGTTTTCCACTGACTTATTAAACACAAGAACAAGCCGTACATTCCATTTTCTCTGCCAACGCATCACAAATGTACACTTTATAATAAAATATTTCGTTGGAACATGTAACAGACCGCCTTTGAAGTATATACTTTTGAATTTCACCTTTGGAACATTTGAGCATGAGCATTCTTGAACCATTCTTCAAAAAACTCCTGTTTTATCGTCAAAGTAGCCTACGCAGCTAAAAACCAAAAGGCATTTGGTATCCAACCTACGTGCAAGAAAAATGAGAGCATCCTTTGAATGGTAAAGATTATCGGAACAATATTCCGCCTTGTTTCACTTCTCATGTTCCATCTTCATTTCCGACTACCCAGATTTGGTTTCATCATCAGTAATTATATTATATTCTTCGAACATGGTCGCTTTTCCATATTACTTTGGTGGGTCCCGGTTCTATACGCTTCCTTATTATATTCTATATTATATTATACTGGTTATAGTCCAAGGTATTTTGGACATACACATGCACATGCACAGGTTCAGCGGCTTTTAATTTTCACAATTGCCCTATAGAAGAAGGTTCGCCACATGGACAATAAATAATTCATATTATTCAACCAAACACTATAATAAAAATTAAAAAATTGCTCATTTGATGAATAGATAGATGAAAAGGTTTATTGTAGTGATGTAAAATAAAAAATACTATACAATCAATCAATCAACGTCAGCCCCGCTCAGCTCCCCAACCTTCTGCCTCCCTGGCCCGAAAGCTTACGCGTAATTGGGAAATTATGGTCCTTTAAGGGGGTATTTAGGCCGCAGTCGCATCTGTGCCAACCAAATAACGCAGATCACGATTAGGGACTGGGAACTGATTTAATGTGGATCATTTTAAATCGGGTTTAATATACTGTGCACAGGAGGTACATCTTCGATTAATATTAGTGACAAAATATATGGAGGACCTTTTGCTTTTCCCAAATCCTACTCATAATCTAAGCTATTTCCGTGGAGTTTATGTTTAGGAAATGTCAACCTTTTGGGTACTTCGTATTAAACCATAGAGACAGAAAGGGCTTACTTAGCACTGAGTCCCGTGTTCGTTAACTTCCCCTCTTTGTCTATCCCCTCTCCCTCTCTACCTTTCTCTCTATCTCTAGCCACAGACATTTGAGCGCTTCTGCTGTGAATCACAATACTTTCTTTCCATTCAGCATACAGCATTCTTCATCGAGCAATTTCAAGCAAACTAACCGATGCTTCGTGAAAAATTCATGCAGACTTTCCAGGTATTTCCGAGAAAAGCGAAAACTTCTGCGGAAACACCCGCTCGGGATTAAATATGACTCGCGCCTTTACATGTAGACGCGTTAAATCATGCATGGAGAACGAGTTTGTTGCCGAGGGATGAATATATTTTGCCGAACAACGGGGGAGAATTTTTATTGAGCAATATAAAGTGCCGATATTATTCCGGAATCGGTTTGTAGTTCATTTAAAACAATATTTGCGGGCTGTTTCGGGCGAACGGAACGGAATGTTAGGTTTCAACGGATACCGCGTCGAATATAAACAAATAATAATAATAATCATATCTTTGCATGTCGCAGCTGTCACCTAATTTATTACTAGCGAACCCTAAAAAGACCTCTCAACAAATAATTCATCACTTGGATAATATTAAGGCCTGTTTCGGAAAGGTGTAGACTAATAAAATCCCCCCAGATGTGTAAAGTGACTATAGACTGAACCAACGAATGAATACTTAAGCATTGGCATTTTTTTTATTGCAAAATTCTGTCTTTTTGGTTCGTTTGCAGATTGTTATCCGTTCACCAACACTGCAAATGGTGTGCCAAAAGCGTTCCGGTGTGATGCTGTAAAAAGAACCTTTCAATTCAACAAAATAAAACTTAGGCATAATGTACCACCATCGTTTACTTTAAATCGAACATTAATAAGAAGTAACATCACCTTTCGCGGCAATAACAGCTTTTATGCGGTGATTATTCCGGTGATTTTTGCCTTTAATGCTGGAACTGTACGCTGAGGATTGTTACGCAAAGTCTTTTTCATCCGATGCCATAAAGTTTCAATAATATTCTACTTGATGGCCACGATAAAACTTTCATATTATGGTCCCCAATAAACATTGGCGTCCGAATATTTATTTGTCAGCACTTTTTGTGCTATCGACAAAGTAAAAAAAAATAAATAAATAGATATAAAATTGTCTTTTTTATCATTTTTTCATCGTCCGAACATTTAGTTGTTAGGGCTCGTATTACGTACTACGTATTAGTGTTTCACAATAAGAGTCGCTATCATCTGCGAAACTGACAATAACTACGCCTGAGGAACCACAACTACTAAACCAATAAAAAGTAAGATAAAAAACAGCGGACCGAGAAGAGTCCTCTAAACCCTAAGTTTGTGAGTGTTCGCAAAATATCGACATGATCAACGATGTGGAAAGCTTTAGCTAAATCTACATAGATCGAAATGGCAAATTTACTCATGACATGTGATCGCACTTAAATGTGAAGGACCACCTAATAGTAGACATGGAGGCTTAATCCAACCTGTCGGTCAGATATCATCTTGTACTTTCCATGGGCTCTGTAATACTATTTACAAATATTCTGAATTCCTGAGTTGCTTCAGAGCTTAATTCTGTATAAGTTCTGTATTTCATTCCTTTCATTTTATTGAACAATTAAAAACTATGACATTAGATTCACAGGATCTTTTGGTTAGTGTCGATGTAGAAGTCCCTATTCATGAAAATGTCGACATTATTTCAAATACATTAGAATCCGAGAATCTGGAACCAAGCCCCATCTTAATTGAAAAATGCTTGTCTGGAACATATTATTCTTATAACGGTAAAATTTTTGAACAAATGCATTTTAAACAAGACGTGTCGGAAAAAATGTCGCAAATAACGCAAATTGAGTATAGAACAGTCACAAAGTTTTTGTAAGCTAAAATTCTTTAAAAATTTGTGGTACTTACAGTACTTCAGCCTCGACTTCAGCTAATAGTTTTTATTTACAGAGCTAGGTTTAGGTTATTATTATTATTATTATTAAAAGTAGGGTTAGCAACTAAAATTATTAAAGAAAGGCTGGATGGTGTGTACGGCCAAAGTTCTTCTTCGTATTCTGAAGTGAAAGGATGGTCGACCAGTGGAGGTGATAACGGAAGATATTGTTGCGATTGTGGAAGAGGTGGTATTGAGTGATCGACGTTTAGAGGTCAAGGAAATCTCAGAAATTACTAATCTTTCGGATACAAGTGTTCGTTGAATCCTGCATGATCATTTAGGTATGCAAAAGGTTAGTGCAAGATGGGTTCCTAAAAACCTTTCGACTATTCAAAAACAACGCCGTGTCGAGTGTGCGCGGTCTTTTTTGGAACTCTGTGGATCGGAACCGAAACCTGTGATAAAAACTATTGTGACGGGAGATGAAACTATGGTCCTCTATTATGACCCTCTATCGAATCAATGGAGTGGCGTCGAAAGGGTGAAGCACCTCCAAGAAAATTCAGAGTCTGCCAGTCAGCAAAAAAGGTGATGGCCACGATCTTTTGAGATTGTGAAGGATTTTTTTTGATAGATGTTAAAGAAACTAATACGTGTAAAACGTCGAGGAAAACTGACCAGAGGCGTGCGTCTTTTGCACGGTAATGCACCTGTCCATACTGCTGGTGTTGCACAAGCGGCCATTTTAGAGTGTGGGTTCCAATAGATAGATCACCCTCCCTATAGTCCAGATATGGCACCCAGCGACTTTTTATATTTGAAAAAGCACTTACGTGGACGGCGGTATAACGACGAAGTTGAGTTAAAAGACGCTGTTTTAGCTCATTTTGCAGACAAAGCAAAAGAATATTTTTTAAAGGGATTGAGTTGTTAATAAAGAGATGTAATAAATGTATTGAAGTTAAGGGGGATTATATTGAAAAATAATAAAAAAAAGTTACTCTACTTTGTTTCTTTCATATTCAGGCCGGAAAATTTTGGCGTTGCCCCGGTACCTTTGTTCGATCGCATTATACGATAATACAGTGTCAACGGAAAGAAGCGCCCTGCGCAACGGTGTTCCTCCACGTTCCCGGTTCCCTTTTTACGTTCGCCTCCCCGGGGACAACCCCTTGCGCGAGCGTAATTACCTTCCTCCATAAACTAACTTTTAGTTCGGTCCCTAATTCGCAATCTCAGCTCATCGCGTGTCTCGGGAGGACCCTTTTGCAATGTGGATGTTTGTGACGTACATCTATAAAAAGCGCGGCGCTTCAGACGGGTTTTATCCGTTTTGTGGTTCGCCCGTATGTCACGAAAAAGTTCTAATCACGAAAAACGTTAAAGAGACTTTTATTATCATCATTACGGGGGTTTTACTACAAATTAAAAAGTTCGAACACTTCCCAATCTAATATACCGGCCTTGCTCGAGTCGAACTAATGGATAGCATCTAATTATGTCTAAACACTTCCATCGCAATTAATTTTAGTTGGCCCGGCTTCGTTCGATCAGAAATGTAAACTATAAAAAAAGTGAAGCAAATTTTGTGTGACATCTAAATTGCAAAACCAAGTACAATACAAAAACGCAATTGCAAGGCTCTAAGGCTGACAGAAAAAAACAATGTTATGTATGCTAAATAGGTTCAATAAGGCAGACGAACAGGAAGGGAAAGAAAAATCACAATTTCCATTCAACGCATTTCAGGTTATCATAAAATACATTCAGGACACTTTTTAATTAATTAAAAATTAATTAAAGTTCCGGTGGTAAAGAAGGACAACAGATGTTATTACTGACCAACTTATAATGGGTGTTTTTTTTCTATGCATAAAACTTTAAGTTGGCATTACTGTTTAAGATGGCGACCGATTTAACATCTGTCAAGTGATTTATTCTCAGTTTGGTTTGGCAAATCATCATGAATTCATCGAGTAAGGCGGGCATTCGTCGAATGGGCCCAAAACGAGATCGCCGTTGTTCCCGATTCTCATAAGCGAAATTTGTTTAGCGATGAAGCGCACTTCTGGTTGAATGTCTACGTCAACAAACAAAACTGCCGCATTTGGAGCGAAGCTAATCCTCAAGTGTATGTCGAAACACCGTTACATCCAGAAAAACTGGCTGTTTGGTGCGCTTTATGGGCTGGTGGAATCAATGGTCCGTACTTCTTCGAAAACGATGATGGCCAGAACGTTACAGTCAATGGTGATCGGTATAGAGCTATGATTACTAACTCTTTCATTCCTGAATTGAATAAGCATGATGTCCAGGAGATGTGGTTTCAACAAGAAGGCGCAACATGTCACACTCGATTATTGAAAGACACGTTTGGTGACCTCCTAATTTCACGTTTTAGACCTGTGAATTGGCCTCCAAGATCTTGTGATTTAACACTGCTAGACTACTTTCTGTGGGGCTATGTAAAGTCATTGGTTTATGCGGATAAGTCACAAACGCTTGACCATTTGAAAGACAACATTCGCCGTGTTATTGCCGATATACGGCCACAAATGTATCATCACACAAAAAGATCCTATTTCACTTCTCATTCCAACAAAGCCAAATATTTTTAAAATTAATGTTGTTACAGCGTAGCTTTTATACCTGTCGTAAGTTCTCCAAGGATAAACTTATCTGATAGTAGACCCAATACATCCAGAATAAAAATTAGAAACTGACTCAGCCATCTACCTATCATATCCCATGCAATCAATAGGTGATAATTCTGGTGATCCTGCAGTTCAGGGAAAAAGTTTTACATCAGTAGCTTGTCGGGGGAAGTTTCAGACAAAATTCGATCTTCTGTCCAATAAAAAACCGCTCCCGACTATGAAATCCACTTCTTCTTCTTCTTATGGCGCCGTCTCCTTTCGAAGAATGGCGATCCAAATAGCTAACGTGGTTCTACGGAAGATGTCGAGCGATGAGCAACCAAATCGTCGAATGTCCTTCAACCAAGAGTTTTGGCGACTGCCGACCGACCTTGCCTTGGACTTTGCATTCTATGATTAGGCGCAGAAGTTCATACTTTTCACTTCGCATTATTTGCCCAATATAACGAGTTTTTCTTTCTTTGATGGTAAGCATAAGTTCTTTTTGTTTTCTCATGCGATTGAGAACTTCTACGTTTGTTACTCTTTGGACCCATGATATTCTTAGTATACGACGGTAAATGTACATTTCAAATGCATCTATTTTCTCTTCTAGTGATGGGTTTAGGGTCCAACTCTCACATCCGTACAGAAAAACCGAGAAAACATAGTATCTGACCGAAAAGTCGTCTCATATTCAGGAATGTTTTGCTGGCCTATTCTATGCGGCATCTGACTTCTTTCCTTGGATCACATTGATCATTTATGATGTTCCCCAAATATTTGTATGAAGACACTTGTTCCACCGCAGCACCATCAACATTCCGACGAACCTGAACAGGTGTCTCGGTAAATGCAATGACCTTAGTTTTTGTAGTGTTTATGAGGAGGCCAGCGTTTTCGCTATATCGCACTATGTGATCCATTAGCCTCTGCAGGTCCGGCGCATTCTCGGCTAGCACAACGGTGTCGTCGGCATATCTGATGTTGTTGATTATTTTCTCGTTGACCTTAATCCCACACTCGATTCCGTCCAGAGCCTCTGAGTATAAGTTGAATAACAGCGGCGATAACTCACAGCCTTGCCTCAGACTTCTTCTAATCATGATTGCCTCTGATGTTGTTTCTTCAATTTTCACTAATGCGTTTTGCTTCCAGTAGAGATTTGTAATTAATCGGATTTCCTCTCTATCTATTCCAGTTTTTTTGAGTACTTCTATGAGCTTTTGATGTTTAACGCAGTCGAAAGCTTTTTTATAATCTATGAAACAAGCAACTACATTGACATTCATGTCCCTGCATCGCTGAGATAGAACATTCAGCGCGAATAGCGCTTCACGAGTACCTTTCATCTTTGGAGTTTATTCTCTATACCTAAGATGATATCGTTATTTTTGTTACGTAAGGTGGCCGCTGGACGTTTCTTGTTGCAGTTTGCAATCTCTTTAACTTAAACTCTTAAACCCCCCCTCAGAGCTCAATAATATTTCTATTTAATCCGCTTCCACGTAACGGCAGTCCTGGCATAACTTGACCCGACATAATTCGTTCCCGCAATTTTGCATATCAGCATTTAAGTGCCACTTCGATATATCAACACTGCGAAACCCCTATTATTCGGGCGACGGTTCATCAACAAAAGGGCCCGGCCTAATTACGGGAAGTTCATGACAAATCCGAGCAACGCAACGACAGTTTAAACAACCCCCGCTAGCCAGCTAACTGTCGGACCCTGTGTTTTGCCCGGCACGCCCTTAATTCACGATCAGATCGGACAGGCAGCTTCGCACCGTCCGGCGTGAATCTTGCTCCGAATTGCTCGATTTATATCTGCCGTATAACGATGCTCGTTCATCATCGTCGAGCAAAGCCGCACATATTTCAAGGGTAGAACTGTCTGGGATCCGCACCCGCATGGTTTTGGCGCATCGCCGCGTATTTACCATCAAATTGTTAATCTCTCTCGAAATTGTCCTCTTCTGATATTTTATAAGCGTCTTTGAAGAATTTTCGAAAAAAAAATCCACAATTTGGTTTTGTTCTTGTAAGCTCTTGAAGCTCATTTATTCTTGTCAATAGAGATTTCATGTAATTGGCAATTTTTTCCTTGATATACCACATTCTCTCCTCTTGCTGCCTTTTCTCAGGATATCTAGTGAACCGATCATGTAATAAACAAATTCACGTCCGTTCGGAGAAATATGACTACGAATCACGCAAAGTGACACTGACACGGGTTAGAACGAAGGAAGAAACAGAGTTTCGTCCCGTCCGATGGACCGGTTAAGATTAATAGACACTGAGCGGACGCTGAAGGGATATCCCATTACGGACGCGTGACGGCCGATTCCCGGAACCGTATTTTTTACTTAACCGCTTCGCAGACAATGGACCTCAAAATAAATTCATGATCTGGGAACGTGGAGCTTTGGGACCGCGGCGTTTGTCGGTTATTAAATCTAAATGGGATTTGCCTTGGTTAGGGGGACCCGACTATAAGAAGGGAAGACACGAAGGGTCACCTCGAATGTTGTCCACGACATTGTCTTTCCATTTAGTACATTTTCCTAAGCACTTCGTGGCAAGGTGTCTCATAATAAGAAGCCGTTCCTGAAGGTGTGATTCCTTGGATGATTTTAAGAAAAAAATTTATACCAAAGTAGCTCAGCAATCGCTTTACTTTTGATAAACAGAGTATATAAAATAAAAAAACCCTTTTTCCGCATTGTCGTTACAACGAGCGATGTCAACAACAGATTACATTTTAAAAACTGAGAATTCATTTCTTCGTAAAAATGACGACAAAAACACATCAAAATGACCTTTTCACCTGCTAGTATGCACGCTTCCGCTCTTTTTCTCATCGAGGCTAGCATCCTCTCTAGACATGCTGAAGTGTTTATTTTTTTGGTTACTTTAGATGTTATTACTTTGTAGAGTTCGCCCACCATAAAATTAATACCCTTTTTACAACCTTTTATGGTTATGGTTTTGACTCCGGAATGAATTTAAGACCTGCCCTGTTGTAAAGCTGAAGGGAATATTCTTTTCAGCACGCGTACAACAAGCCAGGACCGTATTTAAGATGTTAGCCGACAAGAACTGTGCCGTGCGGACTGTTGATTTTAAGAGTGGGGAAATTTTCTGTGATTAAACTGTTAGAATTCATATTAGTGTGCTTTTTATGAATCTCCCTACCTACTTGAGATAGATCGATGACTCTAAAATACTTTCCTAGGAAAGCAATACAGAATCTTATGTAGTTTGCTATTGGTTGATGTCATACAGTATTTTCTTAGCCGTCGAAGCTTTGGAGTTATTTCTATGAACATGGACTGTTGACAAGAGACTTTGCGTGCATTTGTACGACGAAATGGTTTTTGTTACAAAACCATCGATAAGAGACACGCTTTGAATGAAACCCAGTTTAAGAAGAAACAACACCGCGCCTGGGGCAATAGAATTAATTAGAAGTGAAGTAGAAAAAAAATCTGCTTCTATTCAATTCTGACGGTCATATCAGTAACCAAAAACTAACGGTCGTAGAAAAAGTATACTACGCAACACATTTGGTAAACTTTTCAACTCACTCGTTTATTAAACACTCGCTCTGCTAGTGGCAAAGACACTCGTGACTCAAATGTCGTTTACAACACTTCCTGTATAATATACTAATTTATATATATACAGGATGACCACTGACCAATATTGGACGCTACTGGACCTAGAGTTTTAGGAATAAAAAATGTAACATTAAGACAAAATTTAAACCGCTGTATTTTACCGCAATTGATGAGGTGAAAATTGTGAAATTAAGCTATGACAAATAACTGTAAGCCTGAAAAAGTCCTCATAAGTTTTGTCGCACATTCCAGTGGCAAAGGTACAGCGAAGCTAAGGTAAAAGCCTGGAGGTTTTCAGGCAAACTAATATATAGCTGTTGGCTGCTTTAATGTTGGTGTTGAGAAAAATTGAACGGTTGAAGACCGTTCTGAACATTTGAAAACTCTGAGAGATAAAACTGTTGCCACTGTTGTTTATTTGTTTAAGTAGTCCCAAAAAAAAAATTAGATTACATGCTGATAAAGCTTAAGACGTAGGTACCGAACGCTCTTTCAAATAGGAACTTATTCTACAGAAAGTACTTTGATATATTATGAGACTTCGCATACCCCAAAGTATAAGATACCACGCGAGAACCGTATCCCATGCGGTGCCGCAACTCCAATACAGTCCACGCATGCGTTAACAAATAAACAGTGTATTATATCATTCACGTTACCTGCAATTTATTGCCCGGAATGGGGAAGTGTTCCATTAATCCGGAATAGAAGTCGTAATTATTCCGACCCACGCTTTATGCACTTCCGCGGACCAAAAAGATGTAGTTCGCATACGTAATTAGCTACGCTAGCGATCCTCGGACGGATCAGTTTTTTAAAAATCCTCTTTATCCCGAACGTCGAGCGCGGTTGTTCATATTTTACGTCTTGCGAGAGATAAGCGACCGCCTTAAAGACGAGAGAGTTTCCGGCTCTTCTACTACGCGAGGGAATTTGTCTCCGACAAAAAGACCAAACGGAGTCGCTAAAAATATTCCGGAACGAGTTGCATTTTTGGTTTCTAGGTTTCTACGAGTGGCACGGAATATTGATTTTACGCTTGGTATACTGGCTCCCGTGATTTGGCTTTTCACTAGACTAAGTAATTGGTTTTTTATTACACTATTTATTTTATTTATTGCTGCACCAAACATATATTCTATTACACTACAACAATTTAGATGGCACACGTTTTAAGGCACACAATGGGCCTAATAAAACGCAGATATCCAGCGAGGCCTGTTCAAGCCTCAATTTGATGTAAACAAAATTACCCGAAGAACAAGAAAAATTGTTTTTAAATAAACTAAGTTAAATATGTTACGCAGGGTTTGTACATTAATCATTAAATATGATTTTTCTACTCCCGTCTGTAAAATACCTTTACTTTACCACGTCAGTTTCGTTTCCCACGAATCCGAGCCGCTTCGGACATTTCCGGGATTTTACCGATATTTCCCATGATATTTCGCCAATGTATTCTTTGCCGCATACGCATGGCACGCTGCAAACTCCTGGCACGTGGAGATATTTTTGGACAAGTGGTAAATCTGGTTTTGACGTTATACTTCTTTAGAACTTTCAATACGTGGTCAGTGATATTTTTTTTGAATGTAAGGAAGGACCACAGTCGCAAATGTAGGATTGCTTTCGGCCTCATTCCTATTGGAAGGTTGTGGTGAAGTGTATTTTTTGATCAGGCGCTTAATATAAGAGCAGAGTAAGGTAATTCTGGGTTCAATGACTTGGGCTGAGACAGTTTTATGTCCCTCATTTAGCTCCGCCCTCCTCAAATAATATATAAGCAGGTACAGAGTAAAATGCGAGCCAGTCTCGGTCAAGCTCTGAAAAAGCCGACGGGAAGATTGGCGTAACGTCAGCAAGTTCGACTCAGCAAAAACCGACGCAGGAGGGATCCAGAAGTATTGCAAAAAAATATTCAGGAGGTTTAAACTTAATTAATTTAAAATAGCACGGTGTAACCAAATCTGTTGCGCATGCAATGCAAACAGCCAAGTATGGAGGAATACGAACCTCCATAAACAAGCTGCAAAGATGAATTTTGTATTTTCTGGATACTATACTGGTCAGCAGCGTCCAGGTAAGTAGCGTACATACCACAACAATGATTGAACCGTGACAGAACGAACTACTACAAAGTAGTAGTGCAAGTGGAACCGCAATGCAAAACTTTTCCATGAATCCGAGTTTTTTTTTTTTTTTGTTTTTAACATTATGTACCTGGGAGTCACTTCCAAAAGCCAACACCGACGACTGAGTTAGATTTAGCAGCAGTATATGTTCGGAGGCAATTTTATAAAAGTTCTTTAAATCAGTGTTACAATACAATATTTTAAAACCTTGACAAACTTAAAGTACAGATTGTATACAACAAGTTACCCAATATGCTACCTTGAACCAGAACACTTGTTACACTCAATCGATAAAAACGAATTTAAAAATACGCGTTTACCTTCACTAAACCCAATGTGGTGTAAAATTTGTAAACTCAGATTGTTTTGTGGGTAATATATCAAAAAGAGCTAAGAATTTTATTATTTGCCTATCAATTATTTTTTCTAAAACTTTCGAGAGAGTAGGAAGGATGCTAATTGACCTCAGTTGTTTAAATTCTGTGGGGTTCTTTACTTTAGGAAGAGGTAGGTAGGTTTATGATATGTGCAATAAAGGGGATTATAAAAATAAAAATCTAAAAACTTCATCACTTACCATTTAAATAACATATTGCCTTCCATTATACCTTTATACCAGAATTACCCTTAATGACAGAAATAAATAAGAAAAAAATACCCACCCCAGATAAGATTTTAATGGATGACAGCAAAACATTATTCAGTTGATACCTATCTGATGGCCTTGATGGAAGGCTTGTCAACTGGTGTTAACGTGCCATCAGGAAAAGGGAAGAGGTTAATAATGCACTATATTGGAAGAGGTATTTTTAAAAGAAACTTTGCTAACCCTTCGTATATTTTTCAAAACTATTTTGGTGAAACAATACGACGTCACTATAGGAGACTTAACATCAACTGCACTTACTGAATTTTACCAATACCATCCCTATAAATTAACTGAGACCATATATCAAGTTTTCGGTGTGTGTATTTTTTGCGCCGCTTGTAAAATGTATGCATAATTTGTGAAACATTTACGTTACCGCATAAATCCGAAAAATGTTTGGCAAGGCTCCGGCCGACTGACCCGGCGCGCCCGACGCCGCCATTGGTCGGCACTATATCGATAATTTAGCGGTTACGCATTTTTGTTAATTTCACTATACGGCCGAATTGATTTGCCATTAGCGCGGAATTTGATTCGGCCCGTTTCGGTGCTAGTACATCAGGCGACGAAATTACTAACCGTACACGCGACCGTCACTATACAGAGTGATTCATGGTATGTTTTAGGGTGAACGAAATGTACTACCGTTCTGAAAATCATGGGGGTGGGGTAGAGAGGGGGGAGGTAGAGAGGGGTGTGAGAGAGAGTTGGGGGGGGGGGGGGTGGAAGGGAGGGAGGGAGGGAGAGAGATTATGAAAGTATCCTCAACAACAACAAATGTTTAATCAAAACCAAATAATTCGGCTCCCCTGAAGCCAGCAGTTTTGGTTCCGTCTGTATGCCAAATCATGTCTTTTCATGGGAAACATGTTTTCTGTTCCGTCCATTCTTGCCTTCTATATATCACAACTCAAGACGGAGTAAAAATCACACAATGCAACAATGCACAATGCAATGTAACGTGATCTGTATTCACCAAAAACTGAGTGTTAAGTATGATAAGAAGTGCAGCAATTTTGTTCAACAAATTAGTAATGAATAAGTTACAGATTATACAGATACAGAAAAACCCACCACTTAATATCATCTTTATACTCTATATAAAATCAATTTTAAACATAGCCTGCGGGCTCGTGGCTCTAACATAAACCAATGCGGAGACGGCACCAGAACCGGGTCAAACCTCATTTCCCGTCATTTTACGATGAAACAACATTTTGCCGAGCAATCTCCGCTGACCTGCAGTCTGCGTACATAAATAGGTTAATAGACGTCCCTGTGTACACCAAACCTCGTTACCCCCGTACAATATAGCGTCGTAATTAACGGGAAACAGGAAAGGGCCAATTAGGGAAGACGGCGCCTCGGTACCCAAGACGTTTCCGCAATTTCCCGCTGCCGCCCGCGGTCCGCGCTTCCCGACTGTCAAAATAATTGTGGACTCTCCTGCGTTGCCCAAATATAGGCGCCTCCAAGTAGGTACAGAAATGACTTGTTAGTCTAGATGTCCTTTCGCTATTGGTCATTTTAAAAAGGAAATTAATTATTAATTAATTTATTAATTTTAAATAATAATTAATATTAATTAATATTAATCAGGAATCAATATTAATTAGGAAGATGACTTATTAGTTGATTTTCCTTCAGTATATCTTAACAATGAAAAAATTTGGTAACTATACTATACAGCAATGCAACAATGCAGATATATATGAACGTGTAAATGTACGCAAAAACTAGTGGTCGCAGAAGAACTATAGCACACAACATGTCCATAAATTTCTTCAGTCACGTAACTAAAATGGCGGAAGTGTAAGTCAATTAGTAAAACATGCAGCAAAAGGGCTAAAATAAATCGCGATACTATTAAAGCTTCAATTAGAAAGAAAAATCATTGCTCCAGATAGCAAAGAATAAGCCTTATATAGTAGTTAAATAAACAATAAATATCAAAGAGGGAAAGAAAAGTCCTATGTGTTGAGATATAGTCAACAATCCCCTATTAAGCAAGTTAATTAACAGTTTTTATGATTCTAAGTATACTTAAGACATCATCCTTATTATTATTATTTACTGTAGATCCCTTAAAAGATGATGTCCGAATAGACGTGTTCTACAAAAAATAATTAAGGACCGTACTATAGAATTTATTTTGTAGGTTTAGGTTATTCTAGTTTCTGTAACCTTTCGACCTTTTTTTGACCTAGCTAAGTGCTCGCTAATTCAGTACGGTGTGTGGAATCGATCCTGTTAATGGAGTTCGAAGTTTTCGAAGACTCGATATTTTAGTCACCGTATACCTTTCATAGTTCAGTTCTTTTAAATTAATAAATAATATGAGGAACGGTCCTTTAAACTTCAAACAGAAAAAGAAAAAAAGTGGAGCTTAACTCCATTATTGTTTGTTTTGTTCAACGGTTTGCCTGTAAACTAAAAGGTGGCGCTTTGTTATGCTGAAGGCCAGGATATTTTGATTGTATGGTCCTCGTTCTCCTTCGTACTAGATTATGAAGCTATCGTTTTTTCTCTCTATATCCGTGTTAAGAATACTAAAAGTAGAGCTAAATACTTTTTTTTTTGGTTTGTCCAAGGGTTTGCTTGTAAACTACAAGATTGGGCTTTGTTACGTTCAAGGATTTTTTCTTGGCCAGGATATCTTGATTGCAGGGTCCTCCTTCTCCTTGGCACTGCATTATGAAGCTATCGTTTTTACTCTACATGTCTGTGTTACAAGGGTTTGCTTGTAAACTACAAGGTGAGGGCTTTGTTACGTCGAAGAATCGGAGCTGGGACTATTTTTTGGTCAGGATAATTTCATTGCATGGTCCTCGTTCTCCTTCACATAGCAGTAAAGCAATCGATATTACTGTACATTTAAGTTTTAATTAATAATGTGTTGTACGTTACTGGTGTGAGTAATAAAGGAGATCATTATCATTCTTTGTAGAGCTAAGCTAATTCAGTCAATGAGGTAACTTCTCCCTTTTTACAAAACTTCTGGATTCCTCCTACTCTGTCTCTACCTGTCACCAATTTGGGAATCAGTCATCCGACACAGTGTTTATACTCCTCATTAGCGTCCCCACGCCCCCCTCAAAAAATATATAAGCAGGTACATTGTAAAATACGAGCCAGTTTCAGTTAAGCTCTGAAGAAGCCACCAGGATGATTGGCGAAACGTCAGCTACTTCGACTAAGCAAAAACCGACGCAGGAGGAATCCAGAAGTTTTGTAAAAAGCATCTCAGTAGCCTGTGGAAGTTTCTTTGAAAAATTGAGATTGAGATACCAGGTTTTATTGGGATACCGGGAGGTTATAATAGGCGACCTCGCGTCCTATTAATTTTCCGCCGTATAAAGGTGCGGATTAATAGCGGGGGCGGGTGTCGGGGTTGCAATTAAGCCGAGCGGATGTGTCTTGAGCCTGTTTCGCAAAACGTGTACTTCGGAATAAGCCGTTTAAACGCGCCGCCTAACACGTTACGGGGCGGATAACGTCACGACACGGGTAATTGAAAGGGTTACACAACCGGCGGTTTCGGGACAAGACGGTCGCCGCCTAGAAACCGGTCGCAAATATCGGTAGATTAACAATTAAGAAGAACGCCGTTAAATAAGCCGCTTTCGAGTGATATTTCGTGTCGAACCGGTCGGTGCATGCGGTGCCGGTAACAACGTTACGTATATTTGAGCTGCTACGCAAGATGGGCTTCTCGTACGAGACACACCGGGTGTACCAAGCGGCGACGAGGAACGATAATAGAGAAATGGGCAGCAAAAAAAAAAGCATTTCGACTTTCTTGCCAATTAAAGCAACAAATACAATTGACAGTAATCCAGATGTAAACAACGAGACCGGCAATCAGTCTCTAAAGCGAAATCATACGCTGTGACGTCACGCGATCTTTCCGGTAGTATTGTTTTTTTCTAGCATTACAAAAAAAATTACTGTAACTGATTGCACATTTAATGCCGAGCATTGGCGGGGAAAGGGATAAACGGATTCGCGAGAGTTTAGCCGTGCCCTTAATTGGGCGCGCGCCGGCTCTCCGCGGGTGGACGTGGATAAATGGCTCTAGCGGATACTAAATCTGCAATAAATAAAATGAAGCCCCGACTGTAAATAGTAACGACACTCATTTGTTTTTTGTCTACGACCCAGACACGTTCGAACGCGCCCCCCCCTTTACGGGATGCATTTAATTGAGAGCCGTGTCGGATCGTTATACTGTTTACTCCACCATTATAACGTTTCGCCTTTGTTGCTAAAAAACGAATTTAGTTGTTTTTAACTTACAGAACTTGGAATATATGACCTATAATGACTTATAAGTAACTGATATTAAATGATATAGATGCTGCAAAAGACAGCTTCAGAAGTGTTTGTACTATCAATATAAGGCGTCTTATCTGATAACTAGAAATAAATTTCGATCAGTCCACCCCAAGAAATTCTTATTTGATTGGCATATCATAACATCTTCTTCTCTTCTTATTCTTTCTATAAGGCTTTTGCCTTGTACTCTGTAGTCAGGCACGTAGAATATGAGCTCCAGCTCTCATGCCATTGTATGGGAGGACGTCCAGGATCTTGGGAGACCATCTCTTGCAATTTTCGGCAGCCTGTGATCATCCATCCGTTCAACATGACTCTCTATATTCGCGCCTTCTGTTTCGGGACGATCGTACAATATCAAGGACACCGCAAAGTTCTCTGATATCTTCGCTTCTTTTGTGGTCCCTCAGCCTGTTATAGATCGTAGAGTTCTCATCCCTGCTCTTCGGATGATTCTTTTTGTTGCCGAGTTTTCCGCAATTGTTTCTACAGCGTATGTCATAACCGATCCCACACGAGTTTTCCTTTCTATGGTCCTATATTTGTTTAGTCGTATTACATCTCCCAGGTACCCTGCTTATAGAACTCTCTTGGTTATTGGAGATCTCTGCTGCTCGTAACGCTGACGCCGAGACAATTAAAACTCATGACCTGCTCTACAGGTTCATTGTATATGGGAAATTTACATCTTCTGGGCTCTTTTGATATCCATCTTGTACTTGGAGGCGATGTTTTCGAACTTAAAGAGCATTCTCTGCAGGTTGTCTTCATCTTCCGATGTAAACACCGCATTTCATTGTCCCCTAGTCGGCATCTTTCCAATATTCTTCACTTCAGATATTAGTTCATTCATAATCAAATTAAAAAGGATAGGTCTTAGGCTGTAGCCTTGTCTTATTCCTGTCTGCATGGGTATTTTGCGTGTTTTTCTGCTCTCCACTTGTATTTGGGTCATATTGTCGGTATTTAACTCAACCACGATCTTTATTAAATGACAAATGAAGATTTTCTAAGATCTCTTAACAAATCACGTGAGGAAAACGTAAGCAAAAATTGATGTTGAATTCATATTTATTTATTTTATTTTATTATTTATTTATATTAATTAATACACACCGGAAGGAAGAGAGATGCAATGTTATCGCTATATACATTGCATTGGAAGAAGGTCTGCTGTTGATATAATCTTATGAATGTTTTATTCGAGCCCCTGAAAGTTATACGAAACCTTCGCCTGAGTGCAGCGATGCACTTAAATTAGACTCGTCCCCTTAAAACCCCAATCGCAACTGCCGTTTGGGAAACAATGATTTTGCGAGGCTCCTAATTTAATCCGTGCCGATACTATACGCGTTTACATTTACGGGCAAACCTAGTTGGTATGCAACGGATCGGAAATTTGGGACGTCGTCGCCGACCCGCCCCGGGGACGGTCGATCCGTTCATTATGCAAAACGTCGGGTCCGAGCGCGAAATCCTAACGTAGAGTTTTAATTAACCCGTTCGTAAAACAAAGAAACAAGGCGGGCGCCCGCGTAAAATCCGCAACTTCACGTTTTGAAATTCCATTATACTTCGTCTATTTAAACCCCGTGGGCATTCGCCGAGACGTGGAGGTTTGGGAAGGACAGAGCAGGATTTCCGACATGCTCAAAAGGTCCCAAACGTTCAAAAAATACCCATTAATCCTTCATGAACTGTTTCAGTGGCGCATGACTTAACACAGACTGGCAAACCGCACCGAGAAATTCCGAAAAATTTCAGAGTAATTAAAAGGAATTCCAGAAGAATTCGGACAGGAATTGCGGTGTCCATCTGCCCTCTGCGGTTTACTCTTTGCTTAACACTAATTTTAATGAGACAATACTATGAATCTGTATCTATCTATCAAAATTAGAGGTGACCAATGACAAGCTGTGGTCACATTAAGATGTAGAATTCAGGTTATTGCTGGACATTCCTAATTTTCTACTTCTCCCATCAAGTTCGAGCCTTCAAGCTCCAAGATATCAGTCTCTAGTTTTAAGTAGGCGGACCTCGATACCACTTAAGCACATCCTGCTGCACATACTTCGCCCATCAAGTTCAACCCTTCTCTGGAGTCTGTTATTTTATGTCGAGAAGTGGCCTTCAAGCTTCAAGGATATCAGTCTCTAGTTTTCAGTATCACCCTTTCCTCACCCACCATGCACACCTTTGGGTTTTCCATTCAAAAAGACTTTATCTAAGGATCAGGGTCTGGATTGATGGCAACTGATGGTGGATTAGTTTTATGGTATATCATATCACGGCCTCATCCCGAACGACGCAGAAAAGGGGCAACAATAGATTCGGAGCGTGTGAAGTTCTTTGTTAAATTTTAAAATAGACTGAATGTGCAAGAGCTGTCTTTGCAAATCTCGTAGACAACAACCGACGTAAACGAATGGACCATTCAAGCTGGATCCGTTCCTGCGGATCGTGACGTCAGCAAAGCAATTCACGGCGGATACAATGGCTCGAGATGGCGACAAAAGAAAATGGAAACCACACGTATACTCCCTTAAGCCTGGCGGAGATAATGAAGGGAGCGTTAGGGTTTTATGTAGTTGGAAAGTATCTATTATTTCAGTTTCCAATTGTTGTTTTGCAGTAGCAAATAAGTAATTTCGCGAAGTGGGTCAGAGAGGACAATATATAGAACAGCGCGTACTTGAGAAATACATGATGACATCACATGCCAGTAAACAAGGAGTTTGATTCATCTCTTTAGGCGTCCAAAACTATCCAACCTTGATAAAGTAACAGTTATTTAAAGGAAATTATGAAAACAATTATTTGATTCATTTAGTACTAGAAAGTGAATTTCAAACAGACCATTTATGACCTGTGCCGTTATCTCTTAACTTCATGGAGGAATCGCCGAATCGTTAATCACAATATTTTTATTAATACTATTTTCTGAAGATGTTAACTTTCTGGGACACAAAAACTAGCATTCTAATCCCTCCTAATTAAGAATAATAATAGTATCATGGAGTTACGTCAATAAATAATACTCAAACGAAGGAGATACCTTGAAATGCAACAAGTGAACACGCCGAACCTACCTTAACTTGGAAATCATAACTGACAGGTCATGTAGTACAGACCTGTACACAAGCTAAGATGAGTCAGCGAATAAAGAATGGACAGGGAACGAAGTTAGTTAACGAAGGTAATGTTCAGTGAATACGGAGATAATTTGTGACTATATGATGACATAGAGTTTGGCTGATGCCACGTGCGACAATGTAGGAAATAAAATAAGATGATTAATTAAGTTATTTCTTTATCGGGCACCTTTTATATAAAGAAATCAGAATTTATACCACATTGAAGATAAATAATAACGGAAAACGTGCGACATATTTTTTTTAACTGCCTTAATTATAAAAAACTGGAAGACACCTCATGATTTAAAAGTCTACATGCCCAATAGAATGTGAATTGGGAGGGGATAAAACTAAATGTGCTAAAATTAAAAAAAAAAATTATTCTTTTCTGAGAAACAGTTTAAACAAACCATCAACATTGTTTTTCATTGAAGCATATAGTTGCAAAAAAAAATGTTCCACATCATCACATCTGTGATAAAATGCCAAGCAAAAACGTTTTGAAGACTTTTTAAATCCTCAATTTAGGAAAGCTACCTAGCTTAGCTTAGCTATTTAGAAGAAATGCAAAAAAATTATACATAATACATATGATATAAAATAATAATAAAATATAATATTAAAATAAAATATAAAAACATAAATACATAAAATGAAAAATATAAAAAAAATTAAATAATAAAAAATGACAAGAACGTATTCAAATGAAGTTTTAAACATCATCAGTCATTTGTTATTTTTTATAGACATTTTTAGGAGCACTGTTTTTCCGATTTAATTCGACAACACGTCATTTGCGTTGACTATAACCAACAAACAAAGGAACACAGCTGGTCGACGGTAGAATTTTAGAAATTTTATCAATTTCTTGTTAGGTCTCAATGTCATTGATCGATAGAGTTTAAGATTCTTCAAAACACACACGTAAAAGAACAAGTCGGTATAACACATAAATCGTAATACTTGAAATTGTTTGTTTGTTTGAGATATCTCCAAGAACGGATAAGTAAATATAAAGCAAAGAAGAACTTTTTTTAATATGACTGACGATGAAGGGACTAAAATATGTAGGGTTCGCGACCAAGAATACATGCTTGTTACTTCGTATACCACTTCGACTTCGACTTACCATAAAAATCAACCGAACTAGATGCCGTTCCGGCCGTACCTGGAAACAAAAGAAAGGCGTCAATTTAAAAAAAGAACCTAAAAGTCCGGAACTTAAATTCTGGCCGCTCAATTTTCAAATGGAAATTTCGCGTCGTCATTAGGAGGAAGAGGAGAAATGCCCGGGAAATGTCGCCTGGCATTTATCCCGTCCGAAATTAGATTCTTCTTGCTTTTGCCGATGGCAATTTTTCTGCGGAAAGTGCCCCGACGTCCCTTTGTGCATTTTTTTTAATGGAAAGAATGGAAGAGAAGTTAATTTAAGGCCATTGTTGTCGCGGGACGGAAGTCTCCCATAAGATATTATTTATCGAGAAAATTGGAAATAAAATTGAAGTGACGCTTCCCGCACGCCAGATCGGTGTGTAATTAGCTATTTTACAGACGGGAGTAGAGGACATTACTTGATCCATCTGTGATAAAATGTACTTCAGTATGAGTCCACGATAATAGAATTTCACATTCTGTATGATACCCTGAACTAGGGGTTGTAATTTTACCTCATGGGGGTGCGATGCTGTAGGGCCATTTTTCTATCAAATTATAAAAACCATTCAGTCATAATATCTCGTGTCATCTATGCTTTCTTGTTAAATTTCCATATTGCCGATAAATTTTTAATTCAATGCCCTAGGTTGGGCAGCCTTTTCAATCACAAGCAAATATTCTTTTTGTACTGCCATATTAACACAAAATAAATGAAAGTGTTTTGTTAGGTAAGAATCGAAAGAAAAGGTCAGTGTCACGGGCCTTGTAAACATGGTGTGGCTGATATCCGAGGAGTATCTTTAAACTGATTTACGTCTTCTGACTCACATCTGCTGATTCTCCGGAAATACACTTATCGCATGTTTCTGGCGCCACTTTTCCAGCCATTGGAAGCTTTAAAATTTCCAAAAAATTGGGTTTTTCGGCTATTTCTTAAGCCTTGGCCTTTACTAAGTACCCCGATATTGGAATGTTTCGACCCCGCAGCCGAGAAAACCAAACAAAACATACTTTGTCAATTTGAAGTCTCTCAGTTTTTACAAAATTTCGTTTTTGATCAATATTGCTTCCCCACTCCCACTGTAAAGAAAGGCTGTCCTTATTTTTCACAATTTCCGCCGCTTGAGTTTTCCCGATTTTAATTTTTTCTGCGAGTTTCAGCACTTCTTCACTTCAGCGTTTTCCGAAATGTTAACAATTTCCATTTTTTCTCGCAAAATAAGAAGTTTTTTGGTAGGCGCCATTTTAAAATAAATAATAATACGACATGATATGCAAAATAAAAAAGGTAATTCAGCTATAGGATTAGGAAAAAGGTAACCGCCCATATTTTACCATTGCGTTGTTCTGTTATTGGAGGTTCGCGTCCGTTTAAGTCAGGACAGTGTTGTCCGCGTCCGTTTAATCGAGTGTCCGGTTAAAAGAGAAAAAAATCATATCCGTTTAACAAGGAGCGTCAACTTTTTGGTCTCTCTGGTATTTTTTTATATTTTCACAGAGATAATGTGTCATCCCATAATAAACGGGACACCGGATGCATGCCAACAGCGACTTGAGACTGCTTCAGTTGCATTTGGGTTATCGTATATCGATTGACGCAGCAAAGTGGCAAAAGTTTGTTCGATAACGAAGCCGCGTACGCCGGCCTGGTAACTAGCAAACACATACGATGGCGATGCATATATGCATGAGGGAGCCGTTTCGGCTTTGAAGCAAATTTTCTCAGTACGACCCGGAGGAAATTATCCCTAATGAAATGAGAGGCAAAACGCGTGGTCTAATGAAACGATTTTTTGTATTGATTTTCCTTTTTCAGACCCCGTACATTGTTGATTAAACGGTGTTACTGTATTATTAGCTTCTCGAGAGTCTTATGGTTCAAGAATGTCTTCACACCCAAAAAAATTTATCGAATTTGTGAGGAAAATTCTTCAAGACATCCGATCTCGTTCATTTTCAATAGGTTCTATCTGCGGAAGGAGGTTCAACGTCCGGCGTCTAACCCAACCAACCAAACGCATCCCTTACCCGCCAAAAGAAAAGCAGTAATAGCAGTGCACAATAATTTATTTTATTATTATTATTGCCTTACGATCTGTGCAGAATACAGTATAATTCACATAAAATGTGAATTTATTTTATGTTCAACAAAAAAAAAGTATTTTTTCTTTAGTGATCTGCGATAACATCAAGGCCTGAATAATGTATTGGCACATTGTGGAATACACGCGCCTGGCACATGCTTTTCTACGGATAATTGTCAATTATAGGACTGAATCTTTATTGATTTTTAATAAATATTAAATAAGAAACAATATCTCTTATTAAAGTAGAGAAATTTGCAGCCAGCGACTGCTTGCAGCCGAGTAAACAAGCCGATGTAGTGGTGATCAATTGATTAAGAAATCATTTGTAGTCGTGGACAATTCCCATGATGTAAACGCGTCTTGTCAAAAAGACTTGGCATTCGTGTAGCAGTCCCCGGGGAGGTATTTAGGTGTGCTTGTCTCGATGTTCTCAGAGGCAATACAGCTGTGCCGTAGGGGGCATTTATTATTATACCAACAGTAATTTAAGTGTTGCCCTACACTCCCTTGATAAATGTAGAGTATCTTAGGCAGATCGCAATATCATAAATTGCCAAAAACATTTCAGAGCAAAAGCGATAATAACAAACTATCGAGAGCATTACATAGAGTATAAAACTTTTGAGCACGGCATTGCGTCGGTAAATAAAATGGCATTCAACATGCAGCGTCAAGTGTGAAACCGACCTTCAACTCTATACTGGCCTTAATGTCCATATAAGGCCGCCGATGACTTAATCGCAGTAACGTTGAATCCGTAACCATAAAAGAACTCGTTTTTGATAAAAGAAAAACATCCAGTAAAGGAATTGAATAACGTATCGCTTCGTATTTCGCACTTTCAAGCACTGGATTGGAAAGTTCGATCACCCTCGCGTTGCCTAATATCCGATTAATCGATGAAAAGCGTTTTTCGGCACCCAAACCGCGAATTGAGGTCCCGTGCGGTTCCGCAACCGCAACGCCTCCACTAAAAGCTCCCCCGACGTCATTTGATGCGGTAGGATCAAACCGCCGATATCAGCCCGATAAGAGTTAATATACCGCAGCGGGTACCACGCTTAAAGAATTTGTTTATTGAAGGAAACCTTTCACTTTTAAAGAGATAGTGTTTACGAAAGTATCGTAGTACGGGGTCCGATCAATTTGCTGACATATCCCACATAAAAGTGACCTAATTTTATGATAATTACACGGCCTATCAATTAGTTCTCCGCTTCCGGTCGGTTCAATAATATTTCGTTAACGCAAAAAGAAAATAATCGATAAAAAATGTCTGGTTAACTATAGACACCTTAGAGTATTCACAATTCTTGCTTCAGTGGATTAAGGCGATTGATATCTGTATTGATAAGAAATAAGCATCTTGCCCGTGCACATTAAGCTGGGGCTGAAAGCTTTAAATTTGCGATGTGCCCTTCATGTAAATTTCCTAGGATTAGCACGGAAAAACGAAAGGCTGGTATCAAATATTGGTATTAATAGTTAAATTAAAATTTTAAAATATAAAATGATAAACATAACCTATCTCGAAAGCTAGATCTGCAACAGTTAAAATATCACAGACACCTAAAAATCCGCGTAAATCTTTATAATTTATCGAAACTGTTATGATTCTTCCAACACGACAACCGACCACGCCAGACCGGTAACTTTCAGTTGTTCACAAAAATGTTTGACTCATTAAAAGCTTGTAAATATCGCGGTAGGTTGTTGGTTGTGGTGCAGGTTGAAACAAAGATTTTATTATTAAGTTAAAATTATATATTTCCCCACAGGCCCATTCGGTCCTTAATAAATAAATTATTACTAAATAAAAAATTACTTTCATTATCCGCAGGGCATATGGGAAACTGGTCTCTCCTCTTATATTATTATCGATCAACCACATTACCAATATCCTGAATTTTTTCTTCTTCTTTGATAACGTGACTAGTCAGTTCTCTGTGATCACTTCCATAATGACTATGGACCTCCCCAACACTTTTAGGTGAAAGGTATCACCATGTAACTTATTCTAATTTATTAAAACAGCCACGAAATAAACAAAACTTCATTTTACATAATTGAATAATTATTATGTGTTGTTAACGCTCAATCCACAGGCAGCATGTCACTCACGATAGCGGGTGACCATGAAAAAGCTATAACAATTAAACTGTTTATATAAAAGATATCAGATGCAGTTTTCAGTGATATTGTTAGATTTGCTTCAAGTTTTCGCTTAAGGCATTCTGAAGCGTCAATAAACTCTTTTTTTTTGTAAAAATAAATCAAATCTTCGACCTGATTATTCAAAACTCGGCTTTACGGACTATTAATCGAATGGAGTTCTATAGTGTGAAACTGTGAGTAATAGTTAAATAAGACAGAATCTGAATACTTGTGGCTCATTTGTAAAGGTATGTATATATATGGTATATATTTTTGATCTTGGGAGTTCGCAAAAATGAATATTTTATAAACGATAAAAAATGAGCAGATTAATCTTTATTAGGACGAGCCGATAAAAAAGTGGGTACATAGGTTTTTTTACCAGCTCCTGGCTTTTGCTGCATAGTCCTCATATCTGATACAATTCCGTATCTATAATTAAAGATACGTAAACTATAATTAAAGATAAGTAAACGTAAATTTGCTGCCGATGTAGAATATTCTAACACACACGACACAGCCCGAGTCACTGAACCCAGAATTAAAACGCATTACCTCTGCTCTTCTCTCTAATAATTTCCACATTAAAGAGCAAAAAAGCAATTCTACACTGTGGTCCTTCCTTATATTCAAAATATCACTGACCACATATCACAAGTAAAGTAAAGTAAAGGAGAAGAAGTATAAAGCCAAAACCAGATTTGCCACTTGTCCAAAAATATCTCAACATCTCCGGTCCGTCAAAGATAAAATTCCATTTGAGATGATACGAGTTTACAGCATTCCATGCATATGCGGCAAAGACGCAGACGAAAAATATCAACTAGGCTCAAAGAACACGAAAGATCTTTACAACTAAGACAAATAAAGTCATCAGCTGTTGCCAAACACAATCACGAAACCGGATATAAAATTTTATTCAATAAAACTAAAATTCTTGCATGTAATCAGTTCTTCTACCAACGGAAAATCCGAGAGTCTATAGAAATCTATAAACAACCTAATAATCTTAACCGCGACCCGCCTCCCGCAAACAATATAAAAGCAGGTACAGAGTAAAATGCGAGAAAGTTTCAGTGAAGCTCTGAAGAAGCCAACAGGATGATTGGCGAAACGTCAGCAAGTTCGACTCAGCAAAAACAGACGCAGGAGGAATCCAGAAGTTTTGTAAAAAGTATTACAGTGGAAGTTTCTTTGAAAAAAAAAATGTACTGGGACATTGATAATGTTATTTCAGTGATAACAAGCGATAATAATGAAATTTTTTTTATGAGATATGTCTACTGATGTGATAATTAAGAGCAGTAATTATTATTAATCAAGCTGGGTTCTTAAGGCCCTCGGCAGTTTTCAGAAAAAAATAAAAAAGTATGCAATGCTTTATCGGACTCGAACAGAGTTCAAAATAATCTTTAAATCTTTAACGACGTTAACACGTAATTTTAAACGGATATTTGGGAATTCTTAGATTCAGTTTAGATGAAACTGAGCAATGGGTTTTCTACCCAGAAAATTTGTTTAATTCCGCCAGAAAATTTACTAAAGGAAAATTAAAAACTATATAAATCTTTAGGTGATCAACGTACTGTGAGAGTATAGAAAATACGTTACTATATCAGATAAAAACAATAGAAACGACAAGGGACCCAAGTGTGAACCCTGCGGAACCCCAGAAGTCACATCGAGGGACGCCAACCTTACTCAGTTAAAAGCAACATACATAATTCTACTTTACAAATATTTTTTTATAAAATTCTCCGGTAGTGTTTATCAAAAGTTTAAAACAAAAACATTTTATTTGGCCAGCAGGAAATTCACGCGACAACTAACAACCGCATTAGGCAATATAACAAACTGGAAAACAAAAATGTTTGAAAATACGACTTTTCATGGGACAGCGCTTTAATTGACGCTGTCGCGTTTTACTACGATTATATCAATATTAATGCGAAAACTCGAAAATTCAAAAACCAAAGCACCGACACACAGTTCAATCGATCACGCCGAATATAAATGACTGCGTGCAATGGACGACCCAGTTTAATTTTGACGCCACCATCAATATTCTAGATTTACGCAAAAACAAATAAACACAAAAACGGCGTTTGTCACCCTTACCGCTGCGCCATCCGGCTCGAAGGACCAAATAACGCCGCCACGAATATATTACGTGCCGACGCGCGCTCCCATTGCGGCCGCCATTTTGACTCGGCCCTTTCAGCGACTCGTCACGTCACGCGAAACGGCAACGCGGGTTCTTTTAATTAAATTACCGGGTCTTCCACCAAGATATTTAAGACGTTCGGTCGTAATTTAATCTACGTCACCCGATGAGGGAGGAGGGGAGGTAACGGGAGACAATTTTGGAGGGTCCGAGTTTGAGAAATAATGAGGGGGGCCCGGCCAAAAACAATGTTCGACGTAACTTACAAGCCCTGAGTGCTGAAATAAAACCTAGATCTTTATTTGCGCTACGCTCTTTCTAATCAAGCGGATACGACCTAGCCCGTACCTCCAAATAAAATAAAACGTTTTAAACAATGGCGGCCGTATTGGATTCACATTTAACCCGAGAAACGAGTTCGATTGCCTCTACCTGGTGCTCCGAATTCGACCCCAACCCACGGGGTGTCAAAAACAGCAAAAAAACTATCAAGCAGTTTGAATATTAAGGAATTATGTATTTGTCTTGCATTGTCCGAGTCATCAATAAAATATCAACTATCAAACTCCATTTCAATAAAATATGAGTTAATCACATGATATTCCGAAACTTAACAAAATATTGGGACGAGACAACGATTTAAAAACAAATGTAGATAGTAGAACAAGTTCTTCAGACCTGTTAGTGACAACAAAGTCTTTAATAATATGTCACTTAAATAATTTAACTTCTCCAGAGATATTTAAGATAGCTAGAATTCTTCTGTTACACTGATCGAATGGTCGTGATTTTGTTTTAGATTTCAAAATTTTGTTTTTTTTTTTTTTCAATTTTTTCATTCATCAACGTTACAAAAAGTAAATATAAATACAAAATGAGTTTCAGAGAGTTGTAAGAGAAAGGAGGGAAGTGCCGAAGGTGATTTTTATGGTAGTAAATACGCGCATGCTCAGTATTCATTGTGATACTACAACAGTTCAGTGAAAACTTGTCGTTCAATTGTTTACCTTTTATATCAAATATTTTGGTAAGTTTTGCATAAAGTTCATGTTCTCTACATTGGATTTAAGTATTTGATGTGTAGTTTGAGTATTTTTTTTTAAGTAGAGCCAATAATTAACAATAAAATTAATTTTACGTGATTTTAGGTTACAAAATGCCACGGACTTGTAAAAATTCCTCAGATTGCTTTTGCTACATTTGTGGGGAATCTGGTTAAAACAGCTTATAAGCTATATTTTGGATTTTCTATCGATGAGCGAGATAAAAGTTGGTTGCCAAGAGTATGCTGCAATAGCTGCTCAAGAACGTTGAGAGGTTGGCTTGAAGAAAGTCACACATCCATGCTGGAGCTGTATCAGATGAGCATGGTGAAAGGTTTCATCGGGATATAATGCAAATTGAAACACGCTACAATCGAAAATGGTCAGCAGCAATGCTTGCTGATTTCTGTTGGTCAATTCACCGAGAAACTCCAATGGAATCTATGAAGAGGAAGAAAACTACTAAATAATTTGAATTCTATCACTCCATAATGAAATAAGTGACGATATTTATTAGTTTTATTAATATAATTTAGGATTTTTTACTGTAAAACTCAAGCTGCCACATTTTTTATTTCCTTTTAATAATTTATACTTTAATAATATTGTTTTTTGATTAAATAAATATTAAATTAAAAAGATACGTGTGGTACTTATTTGTGTATCAGATTCCGTGTTTAGAGCATAAAATAAGATGAATTCATGCATGAAAGCAAGAAGGAGAGAAAATTTTTTTTTTGCAGACCAGGCAGAAATACTCTGACTCTCATACAATTGGTTATTATATAAAACTTTAGACAATTTTTTTTTGTTTTTTTTTTAAGGATGTGAGTAGTTCACCGTGTAAATCACAATATCTTGGTTGCCAAGATGATATTTATTGGTTTCATAGTTTCCTACAGCCTACCGTTAATTTATTAATGATTTACGAAGAACGGCAGGACCGGAAAAGAGATACTTGCCAGCGTTTGCGGATACGGACTTTAATTAATATTAGATGCTTTCAACGTCAGGTTCGTTAACAACAAACTATTTTCAAAAAAAGACGAAGCGGTTTTCATAAATTTTACTCCAAGATGTGTACAATTTGCGAAAAATTGATGGTAAAAGATTGTGATAGAAAAGTGCTTGGCCTACACATTTTTAGAAAGTTTTATTGGGTAACACAAAGAGGCACTGTTTCAAAAACGATCGACAACATATTTTGCTTGACACAGGCTAGTTACAAATTACGAACCAAAAAGATAAAGACATTATCTTTGGGGGTTACTTATTTCTTCTTCTTATATAAGAATTTTATAGCATTTTTTTTATTTTTCTATATCAATTGTAATAAACAGTTTTCTGTTATTTTGTTTATTTTGCTCATCGTCTACCCATTAGCGTGCGGCTAGGATCTTAACAGTACTGTTCTGTAATGAGGTACAAAAAAAATAAGCAGTTTAAAATGCAAACGCTTTAGGGGGGCTAATTTAGCACCAAAGTTGTAATTGTATTTCTTAAAGAATTTTTAAATATTTTGTAACAATTGCGAAAAAATCATAATAATCCATTTGAAGTATAACTCTGCATGAGGTCTGATATTTTTCCATCTGTTTCGAAGTCGAGTGTAGATCCTATAAGTAAAACAGGTACTATAGATGCTGAAATCAATTAAATGTGTTGCGCTTAAGTTTCTTTTAGTAGGCTGTATGCTTTTGGTTATATTCTAAATTCAAAATCAATGCCCGTGCTCCAACAACCGAAATTTAATCATCACCTTTTAGGGCACGTCAATCATAAAAATATAACGTAAGTTGTTATCGAAGGTGTTATGATTTTGTAGATGTTTCGTCCCAAGGGCAATGACTTTACGTAAATGATATATGACGATCCGTTGATATTTCTTGAAAAAAAAAAACAAACAAAGCAATACGCACCTCTGTGACGTTTTTCACATTGCAGCTCAATCACGAGAGGGAAACGAGTATTAATGGGGATTCTTTTATTTTTGCACGAGCAAATCCTTTTAAACGTTTAACTTTCTATGGTGATATATTTTGGCTAATGTTGACGGTGACGATCTTGGGCATTTATTTCGGCAGTCAAATCATAGTTTAAACAATCTCTCTCAAAATTTTTAATAATTTTTTGCAAAATGAAAAATAATTATATATATTAGAATTAACGGTCATCCCGTATACATGCGAACAATTTTAGGTTATGCGTCTAATTGTGTGACTTTCCCCATCGCGCCGTTGCCATTCCAGTTTAGATCGCATGCTTGCCGATTGAATTGAAAACCACAAGAACGAGAAGAAAAAACGCGTGTAATTTTTTTAACTTTTCGGAATAACGAGGTCTGCGTCGCAAACTTTCCGCGAAAGACGAAAACTCCGTCCGTTTCATTTCCGCGGGCGGGCCCGTAATTAAATCCCATCGACTCTACGCTAAGTAAACGTCACCGAGGCGGCTCCGGTAGGGGGTCGATGTTAAAATGAATAATTGCTGTATTTTGTTTGTCCAGGTCCTTCGTTTTGTGCCAGGCAGTTTTGTAATTCCGCTTAAATTCCGCGGAAATTACTTGCTAGACGACTATACGATGACGGGGACGGCGACAGCGACGGCGGCGGCCGACAACTTGTTATTATTGACCAAACAAGAACGCCGCCCCAATTTCTGGAAGCTCGACTGATGAAATTTCGCGTCTTTTGTCGTCGTAGCGTTGATCCAGGCAAAATGGCGAAACTTTATAGCGTGAATAAAAAAATTAGATCTTACCGGCTGCGCCGTATAATTTAACAACGGTTAGGAGTTGGTATTTTAAATACGAAAAGTGTCACAGTGATGGCAAACCATAAAAAAGCTTGATGATTCAAGGCGTGGCAATATAGACGGATGCTAAGGATGCCCTGGGCACAGAATTAGTAATTATGAAGTTCTGAGAGACATTAGATACCATCAAAGCTTCTTATTAAGACACCTAAAACAACTTATATGGGACACCATCCTGTGCAGCAACACTATTCTTTGCATAATGCAAGGAAGAATTGAAAAATCTTGCTAGAGACCATAATGCAAGGAAGAATTGAAAAATCTCATCTTTAAAACATGAAAGAATGGACGAACATAACGGTGGAAGAACTATTCCAGGGATAAGATGCATGTAGAAATGTTGTCCATGAGAAAAATATGGCAGGCGTAGATGAGTTATGTAGACAAACATGATTTTTAAAAATACAGTCATCAATGAAATTGACAAAAAGCAATTTGTGCGCATTAGAACAATACGCCTTGCCTCTTTCATTTTCCATTTTTTAATAACTTCCTCTTTCTTTTGCGTTTTTAATAATTTCCACTGTATTTTGCGTTTTTAATCATTTCCTCTGTCTTTTGCGTTTTTAATAATTTCCTCTGTCTTTTGCGTTTTTAATAACTTCCTCTGTCTTTTGCGTTTCTAATAACTTCCTCTGTCTTTTGCGTTTTTAATAATTTCCTCTGTCTTGTGCGTTTTTAATAATTTCCTCTGTCTTGTGCGTTTTTAATAATTTCCTCTGTCTTTTGCGTTTTTAATAATTTCCTCTGTCTTGTGCGTTTTTAATAATTTCCTCTGTCTTGTGCGTTTTTAATAACTTCCTCTGTCTTTTGCGTTTTTAATAATTTCCTCTGTCTTTTGCGTTTTTAATAATTTCCTCTGTCTTGTGCGTTTTAAGTAATTTCCTCTGTCTTGTGCGTTTTTAATAATTTCCTCTGTCTTTTGCGTTTTTAATAATTTCCTCTGTCCTTTGTGTTTTTAATAACTTCCTCTGTCTTTTGCGTTTTTAATTATTTCCTCTGTCTTTTGCGTTTTTAATAATTTCCTCTGTCTTGTGCGTTTTTAATAATTTCCTCTGTCTTGTGCGTTTTTAATAATTTCCTCTGTCTTTTGCGTTTTTAATAATTTCCTCTGTCTTGTGCGTTTTTAATAATTTCCTCTGTCTTTTGCGTTTTTAATCATTTCCTCTGTCTTGTGCGTTTTTAATAACTTCCTCTGTCTTTTGCGTTTTTAATAATTTCCTCTGTCCTTTGCGTTTTTAATAATTTCCTGTCTTTTGCGTTTTTAATAATTTCCTCTGTCTTTTGCGGTTTTAATAATTTCCTCTGTCTTGTGCGTTTTTAATAATTTCCTCTGTCTTGTGCGTTTTTAATAATTTCCTCTGTCTTTTGCGTTTTTAATAACTTCCTCTGTCTTTTGCGTTTTTAATAACTTCCTCTGTCTTTTGCGTTTTTAATAATTTCCTCTGTCTTGTGCGTTTTTAATAACTTCCTCTGTTTTTTGCGTTTTTAATAATTTCCTCTGTCTTTTGCGTTTTTAATAATTTCCTCTGTCCTTTGTGTTTTTAATAACTTCCTCTGTCTTTTGCGTTTTTAATAATTTCCTCTGTCTTGTGCGTTTTTAGTAATTTCCTCTGTCTTGTGCGTTTTTAATAATTTCCTCTGTCTTTTGCGTTTTTAATAATTTCCTCTGTCCTTTGTGTTTTTAATAACTTCCTCTGTCTTTTGCGTTTTTAATTATTTCCTCTGTCTTTTGTGTTTTTAATAATTTCCTCTGTCTTGTGCGTTTTTAATAATTTCCTCTGTCTTGTGCGTTTTTAATAATTTCCTCTGTCTTTTGCGTTTTTAATAATTTCCTCTGTCTTGTGCGTTTTTAATAATTTCCTCTGTCTTTTGCGTTTTTAATCATTTCCTCTGTCTTGTGCGTTTTTAATAACTTCCTCTGTCTTTTGCGTTTTTAATAATTTCCTCTGTCCTTTGCGTTTTTAATAATTTCCTCTGTCTTTTGCGTTTTTAATAATTTCCTCTGTCTTTTGCGGTTTTAATAATTTCCTCTGTCTTGTGCGTTTTTAATAATTTCCTCTGTCTTGTGCGTTTTTAATAATTTCCTCTGTCTTTTGCGTTTTTAATAACTTCCTCTGTCTTTTGCGTTTTTAATAACTTCCTCCGTCTTTTGCGTTTTTAATAATTTCCTCTGTCTTTTGCGTTTTTAATCATTTCCTCTGTCTTGTGCGTTTTTAATAACTTCCTCTGTCTTTTGCGTTTTTAATAATTTCCTCTGTCCTTTGCGTTTTTAATAATTTCCTCTGTCTTTTGCGTTTTTAATAATTTCGTCTGTCTTTTGCGGTTTTAATAATTTCCTCTGTCTTGTGCGTTTTTAATAATTTCCTCTGTCTTGTGCGTTTTTAATAATTTCCTCTGTCTTTTGCGTTTTTAATAACTTCCTCTGTCTTTTGCGTTTTTAATAACTTCCTCCGTCTTTTGCGTTTTTAATAATTTCCTCTGTCTTGTGCGTTTTTAATAACTTCCTCTGTTTTTTGCGTTTTTAATAATTTCCTCTGTCTTTTGCGTTTTTAATAATTTCCTCTGTCCTTTGTGTTTTTAATAACTTCCTCTGTCTTTTGCGTTTTTAATAATTTCCTCTTCCTTTTGCGTTTTTAATAATTTTATTCCGTGCTTTCCCGGTAACCGCGCCACAGATAATACATATTTGACTTGTTTTATTATTGTCCTTTAAAGCGATGATATTTCCGTATTCAGCCTGCCGAATTAATTATTTTGTTGGAAAAGTAGGGCCAGGTTAGTAATGTAAATATTTCATTATGTTATACACCTTACAGTGTGTCCCAAGGTTAGACGTTTTGAGTGGGTTAAATAGAGAAAACAACAGCGTAAATTAAAAAAAATAAATTTTAGTTGTTTTTCTGGTAAACTATTTATAAATGCATTTGCCATTACGTTTTCTTTTCAACAAAAACGATATTGTTATAAAATACTATTACTACAATAATAGATATCCATATCCAAAGTTTGACTGAAGTGTAAACTATGTTGACACTATAGCATTACATAATTCACACAATCATTATGAATTACGATGTCATGCATGGCATGCATGCATGTCATACCAAAAAAGAATTGTCGGTTTGGACAAACTTAATGGAATGATTTAAACATTATAAAATGAACTTTCATCATTGAATCTTCAAAAAGGAAAGTATTCTATGATAACTATTTTAGGCTAGGAATAAGACATAGGGATGCGGTTTGGTTATCGAGGTATCAAAAAGTCATATTGTGGATTCTAAATGTTTGTGTAAATGAATCCGTTCAGGTGTTAGCAAGTTAAAGCTGTTAATTAAAAAAAAACAACATTTTTTTGTTAGTTTAACAAGTAAATGTGAGAGAAAAATTATTTAAAAAATGTAAGATGGATACTAAGTACTGGATACAGTACTTCGTATGATATAAGGTCCTCAATTTACGAACTCTCAAACCTTTTGCGCAAAATGAGAATATGTTTCAAAAGTTTTCGTACAAATGACATTGTAATGGAATAATATTACATCGAAATATTTTACGATTACGATAAAAATTGCAATGGTTCACAAATAAATCTAGACAGCCAGGGGAGGCCTTAAATGTTGACCAACATTCTTAACATGAGTGCGGGGTGGGTTATCCTACTCGGGATCCCGGGCGTTGCTTATCTACTTCTATTTCCCAGAGCCGCGCAATTAATTATAACGATCCCATCTCTATCTTCCGAGTTAGACAGATGATCAAGATCGAGCCGCATAGTTCGGGAACAAGTATCATTTATCGGGTGGAATTTCGCGTCTTAACTGGTAGCCCGTAATTAGTCAATCGGTAATTAACGCAGCAATCAGTTTTTTGAAGAGTTGGCAGGTTTTCGCGATGACGCAGGCAATACGGCACAAACTAATTACAAAGTGATTTATTTTACATATTTATGGGCTTATGAAAATCGAGGCATAATAAGAACGTGTTTGCCAGGAAATTAATGCTATCTATATGGTATATTTTATTTGTGTTATTTATATATTACATTACTATATAAGAAATTTTTAAAAAATAAGTAACTAAAATTAACCCAAAACATTCGATCGCCACCAAATTTAAAGTACCAGAAACGCAAAAGGTGCTGAAGTGACACTTTGCCCGCGCCTGTCCAGAGTAGGAGTTGGGTGGTTTAGACT
The DNA here is from genome assembly GCF_029955315.1 of Cylas formicarius. Taxonomy (NCBI): domain Eukaryota; kingdom Metazoa; phylum Arthropoda; class Insecta; order Coleoptera; family Brentidae; genus Cylas; species Cylas formicarius. The sequence goes on along the minus strand of NW_026844361.1, from coordinate 22,536,675 downwards.
TTTAGAATGAATGAACGACGACGAACGACGACGGCCAAAAAGTCAAACCCTTTAATTTTTCAATTCGCCAGGAATTACACCATATTATTTATTTTCATCTTACAGAAATGCTTTCCAAATGTTGTAATTTTTTTTAATTTTAATTCTAACAAAATGAAGGGTATTTGATCGAATTACATATACATATTTAGAAAATTTTCTTGGTTTGTTCTCTTTGGACATCCTAAAAACAATAAATAGATAAAAATAACATAAGAAATCGGGGAAATAAAAATTACGGAAAAGCTTCCTGCTTAATGATTTTTAAAATGAACTTGCCATTACAATAAAAAAAGAATATTAATGACAAGGCGAGAATAGCTCGACCTTTACAATTTCAATAGTCTCAAAAATTGGAATACTACTTTCAAATAATAATAATCTTATTCTTCCACGAACCTTCTACAATTTTAAGAAATTTAACAGACAGTGTCGAAGTTGATGATGGTTCCCCGTGGATTAAATTTAAGTATACCGATTGCGTCTTGGAGGGCAACATGATAGTAATATTAATATACTTAATTCCTCTTTGCCTAAAATCAACCGACATCGAGATAATGAAACAGAGTGACATTCGACGATTTTTATAGCCCATATTTCCTAAACTAACAGAACTTTGAGCTAGCGAACCACACTGTTAACGCTAACCGGATATCAAGAGTAGAAAACTAAAACCCTTTCGAATTTTATATAACAGGAGGGTACTCAATGTTTTAATAACGTTAAGTGAGATTCGGGCCAACCATTTCGCTGTTATCGAGTATTTTTGTTGTCGATACGCAAAATTGCAAAGCACAACCTAACCTACTTAATACACTAATGGGTAATTAGGTGATTAGCGTTAAGTATATTATATTAAGTGAGTATATTATTGTGTAAGATTTTTTATTTCAGAAAATATCGCTTGGAATTGAGACTTGGTAAGGAAGTATCGATAAGGTATCGGTATCGATACTTTTTACTATTTTGGCATCCCCAAGCTCTTGGAAGTCAGGGGAGAAATTCTTGACCCCTTGTCTGACGACGTTTCCCGACTACCTCCCGATGTAAGGTTCAAAGAGACTCGATAGAAAATCCCGGGGACCCCTACGGAATTCGCAAATTGCTCGCGGCATGTGACAAAAAGGGCAACATACGGGGATGGATTTTCAGAGATCTAACACTCCACGCCGCCGGATATTAACAGAGGGGCGGACGAGGGAGCGGCAGAGGGCCGCGATCCTAACGAAGCCTTTTGTGACCCGATTTCCATTCGCCTTGGCGCTGAAGAGGTATTAATTGCTTCGTATACGCACCGCGCGGCCGGTATATTTTGTCCCAAAGTATATCATCTTGGCTTTTGACTGCAATTATCGAAATAATCTGCCTGAGCAGTGGACTTTTTAGCACAGAACATCAGGGGCGGACTTTTAGGGTGATTGAAAAATATTCAAATAAATTATTGTCATATTATTATAAGTCCTAAGATTAGTCACAATAGGCTCCATGTTATTTTGTATGCAAATGTGAGAATCTTCAATTTTTAAAATGTACTGTACTGCATTTTTCCAGAGCTCAACAAGTATATTTTCAATAACATTTTTAATTAAATATAGTACACTCAGACGAAGTAGGAGTGACATTTTCTACTCCCACATTTGATTTTAACGTGGTGCCACAAACAATCGCAAAAGTTGCCCTCTGTTGTAACTAAATATAATATAGGAGAGGGTGGGGCTTTAAACTTTTTATTATTTTTTGTGGCTTTTAACCATCAAGTCGACTTACTTTAACTATATTTACCCCAATTTTGGCGAAGCTTCTGGCCATTGTGCCCCACTATCCTCTATTTATAATGTTATATATAATAAATATAATTATTTATTAAAAAGTATTAAGTAGTAATAGTTTTTTTTAGAGTTTTTAAGCGGTCCATTTTACCCCTAGTATTAAGCAAACAGCTAAAAATGTACAAAAAAAAATTGGTTAAAGTTTGAGGTGGGCCTCCTTGCCCCACCCTCTCTTAAATATCAATTTACGACAAATATTGCTGAATTTCAGTTTTTCTACTTACACTGCGACAGCTTGCGTTATAAATTAGAACGACACAAAAAGTTCAGCACTTCGTATCTTCATGAGCGTCTAATCTAGAGTCCTTAATATTGTTAGCAGACAACAGCATCTAATCCGATGTCAATATTGTGCGTTTTCTTTTATTTGGAGGTGTTTTTGTCTGACATTTTTATTCTGAAATTGACCCATGTTTTCGATACTTTATCGCATGTATTGAAACAGGTTTCGTCTAGGTAAACCATACAACTGTTTTGGGATCTATACTGTTAAATCTCCAAATGCGCAATCCGTGCGATTCCATTACCGCTGTTATTTGTTTATTTTGGGGTATGTGAATCCCATTTTACAAATGGAGGGTGTTACGGTTTAAATAATAATATTGATTTCATCTTTTTAGTTTATCCAAAGTAGGAGTAACCCGATTTTGATAAAGGAAATAAGTTTACATGAAAAAATAAAAAATATTTTATACCAACATGGTTCGGCGTAGTTTTCAAGGTACATGGTAAATTTTTTTGTCGAAAGAAACCGCGAAATTTTGCACCGGAACGCCACTGAACTTAGAAATTTAATTTTTAAATAAATAATAAATATTTATTCTACACATAAAATTAATTGCAAAACAGCAAACAAAGAAAAAAGTTTTACTTGCTTACTCTGAACAATAAAGAAAAAATTAAACAATTTTTTTTTCGGGTTTTTCTCCTAATAATTATAAATTCTGGTTATTTGTACACTTTTAGCCCTTTGCGTAAAGTCAGCTAATTCACACATTTTGCAGTCTTTATTATAATGTTTTATTTTTAATAATTCCATAAGTTGTTTTTTCGTGTATCTCTACTCAAAATATAAATCATTTTCGTAGAGAAACTCTTTAATTTCTTCTTTATTTGAAGAAGTATTTGGAATTTTTCTAGTTTGGACTGAATGATACGAGGCAACGCGATAACAGTACAGAAGAGAAATGGATCCGTTTTTTTATTTGCTGAGGTAGTTCGTCATCTAAATTGTCGTTAAGGCTGCGATTAAAGGACTGCAAAATACTGAAAACGTCAAAGCAATAAATATTTTTGGTAGTATTGTACCTATGAATAAATTATTGGCTGTTCATAATAATAGCTATGAAGGTCGTACTTATTGCCGGAGGGTCTGTGAAAAGTCAAGACGATATACTTTGAGACACACTATACGTAATTAAAAGAGGCGTCGGGCGGGACGCGATTTCGCGCGAAAATTCGACCCCGGTCATTTTTCAGCTCGGACCCCCTTCGTGAATAAAAAATCGTGAACGCCTCGCGGGGGACAGCGGACTCCATGTATCGCAGACGGCCTTGACTGGAATTATTTATCGCGGGCGGCCGGTTGCGTTTTAAATGCGACACTCTATCGATTTTCCGGAGATTGACGTTTACTTACGTGCCCGCACTGGAAGAACGTTGAGTTAAAGTGTGTTAGTAGATATAAGAAAGTGACTAACTGATACGAATTAAGGAAAGACACGGGCAAGCTGTAAGAATGAAATATGGCGGAACAGGTCCGTACTTTGCTTAGAATTTAATTATTTGGGAAAGATACTAAACAATATTTATTTATGTTTAAATCTAAAATAAAATTACAAATTATTTTTATTACCTACTAAAATTACTTAAAATTATTCACATAATACATCAGTATCACTATCGCTATCATCGCCTGTTCAAATTATTATTTGTTCTATATTATTTACAATATGGATATACTTTTTCTATATATTTAACAGAATTTGCCCAACTTTGTGGAGGAATGTTAAAAACTTCGGTTTCTATAAGTTTGAGGACATTGGAGTTAACACGAGGAAAAACGTTGTTAAGACGAATGGCAGATTTCAATTGGTACCAAACACGTTCAATGGGATTAAATATACTGTGGTAAGGGGGAAGCCATAAAACTGTATGCTCTAGACAGATGTATTATTTTTGTAGGTTCAAGCTTTGTGAAACCTCAATTAATTGCTTTCTGGTATAATCTTCGTGAAAATAAATGTCGTTATTATACATGTAGTTTTGGATTGTTGCTACACTCGAGAAAATGTCAGCATCGCTTCTTTTTTTCCACGCTGAAATGGGAACTTTCGTCAATGTGGCCGTTTCTTCACACGCACACGAAATAACAATGATTACTAATAAACTTAAACTAAGTAGTATACTAAACCAAATAATATTAAATATAAAATTATTTTCTATTACGTACCACAATTTTACCTGACTTTAAATTCCGAATCTTCGGGTAATAATCTTGTTGCAGTGTATGTTAATGACCACCCTTAGATAATACCATTCAAAAGCAATTGGTCACTTTCGTATATCTATGAACAGACCATACCTTTTGTTTCCGTGCGTTTCTTCTTGTTATAGTGCTTTCGCAGATAAATTTGTTCAATTTCGGTTTCGGCGATAGACGTAGGTGCAACAGAATTATTTTGACGCCTGTAATAATAATAAATAGGCCCGGATCACAGTTATTCCGTTGACTACTAGAAAACTTTTATATATGGACTTTAAAACATGTCTCTATGCATGTATGATGTATGTATGATGACGAAGAATATTATGTTTTTCTATCATTCAATATATGATTAACAAAAAATAATATTCAAATAAAATAAAATAAAATAAAATTAATTAATTAATTAATAAAAATTAAAATAAAATTGTTTCTTTTTAACGAGTGTTTCACCGCGGCACTTTTTATACACCACTTTCAGTATCGACGGGTGGAAACCCGAGTGGTTACTACCGGCACCCGTGTGGTGAAATCAGCGCCAAACAATGATTGTGACTTAAAATTATTCTTTGATTGTGGAGTTATGTCAATTATATTTACGGCTCTTATAAAAATTTATTTGATGACAATCATAGCGACTAAAGTGGCCTCAGGGACTTTAAAAAAGAAGACATTAAAAGAATAAAAAAAACGGCAAGCAAAAAGTAAAAAAAAATTGATTCTCAGGTTCGTTAAATCCTAATTGATCAAAATAATATGAGATCAAAAATCCGTTTCCTCCGCGAAGCAAATATCCAACACAACAACCATCTCCATTGCGATTAAAATTAAAACTAAATTTAATTAAAATATGACCTTCGCTCCATTTTGACAGTATGGTAGTTATTGAGCAAACTAGGCATTATTAGACGAAGAGGTTATGTTTGGAACGAGATACTTTTTATTCGCAACAAATTAATAACGGGTATATAAACCAGAACAATGTAACTTAAATTATAAGGATTTACAGCTGAGAGAGAGTAACAAAGCAACTGATAAAACTGTCACACCATACAATCGCTCGGGGACCATCCCAACTAACCAAAATTATTCAACGGATAGAAATGCACATACAGATATACAGGGTGCGGCAGCATAACTTCCTTTTTTCAAAACTCAATAAAAACTATTGTGTGCATCGGAAAATCTTTACTTATTTTTTATAATGTAGGTACATGTCTAAAGTTTTTATTTACATTGTTTTGAAGATCAAATCTGTTAGGTGACGTCCCTCATTCTCCATACATTGCGTAAACCGATATCTGGCGTTTGTCATGACTCTTGTTAGCATAGCTGGTGTTATGTTGGCAATTTCTTCTTCGATGTTGGTTTTCAAATCTTGTAGGATTCTTGGACGGTTCACATAAACCAGGGATTTCAAAAAACCCCATAGAAAAAAATCACAAGGGGACAGATCGGGAGAGCGTGCCGGCCATTCCAAATCGCCTCTAATTGAGATAAGGCGCTCTGGAAAGTGTTCCCTCAAAACAGCCATCGATGCTCTTGAAGCGTGTGCTGTTGCACCGTCTTGTTGGAACCAAGTGTCCCCCAAATCCAACTCTTCTAGCCGTGGGAAAAAAAAAATTCTGTAGCATGTTTACATACCGGTCCGAATTCACTGTCACTGTAAACTCATTTTCCTCAAAAAACCAGGGACCAATAATTCCAGCTGAGGAAATTGCACACCACACTGTGACTTTGGGTGAATGCAAAGGCCTTTGATGCAATTGTCGAGGGTTGGTGTCAGCCCAGTAGCGCATGTTTTGTTTGTTAACCGACCCACATAAATGAAAATGGGCTTCATCGCTAAAAAAAACAATAGCACCCTCGGGAACGACATCAAGAAGAAGCTCACACGCGTTCATCCGAGAATTGAAGTCACGTTCTGTAAGTTCCTGCACTATCGCCATCTTATAGGGATGAAAATGAAGATCATCACGAAGAATTCTTCTCACAGAACGATCGGATAGTCCAAGGGCAGATGCGTGTTTGCGCGCAGAACGCCGTGGTGATCGCAACATTGAAGCTCTCACTGCTTCAATGTTCTCAGGTGATCTAACGGGCCGAGGGACTCCAGCTCTTCGTTTTGTCGCACTTGCAGTTTGTCTGAATGTAGTGACCCATGTAACAATTGATTTGCGGTCTGGGACGGGAGCCAACGGGGCTAAATTAAAGCGATTCCGAAATGCACGCTGTGTTGCAACAACCGAACAACCGCTTGAAAAGTAGGCCTCAACGGCAAAGGCACGCTCCTCACTATTCCAACGCATGATGGCGACTGAACCGTGTCGGGACAAAACTTTACAGTACCCCCTCTTGAACGAGACCACTAGCGCCCCACTATGATATCAACTAACTGAATGGCGCGCATTTAAAAAAAGGAAGTTATGCTGCCGCACCCTGTATATTCATTGTTAAAAAATTTCGCTTTGGCCCATACATCAGGACTCGGAAAAATTCTATTAAAAGGGTAAGCTTTATATTTATTAAGTTGTTCTCCGACTTACAGGTTTGAGTAACAGCAATTATACGTAGGACTCTAAAAAGATATCAGCCACTCCACAATGTTAGCATAGCATAGCATAGCACCGCGCTATGACACTTACAAAAATCGATAGTCAAATATATGATCGGGGAAAAAATCTCACCATCTGTGATGCCAACCCGGAAAAACAAAATCACTCAGTTGGAGTCTTCCAAGATGACGATATTATGTTTGGTGTATGTTAGTCCTCGCTACAGTCTGTTCACAAAAAAATTGCACAGAATTGTAGGTTTTGCAAGTAACGGTTGCGTTTTAATCGTTAATCGTGTTTACTCTAATGACGATGGTCCACGGGTTCGGTGATCCCGCAGTCTAAACGGCGGCCTATAACCGGAATGGCGTCCTATTGTGCATCATTTTTTGTTTTATTACGTCAAATCGGTAAACCACGCGTTTTGCCGTAGTCGATCCGCACCATATAACGGGCGATCTGTATTATATAGAAATGGTGCGCGCATTGAAATTCGAAAACAATAAGGGAGATAGCTACGGGGTTGCGGTTGTATACCATATTATACGGCTTTATCGGGTCGAAATAAACTAGAATAACGTTATTCTCGGCGGTATTGTGTGAGGCGGTTATGGGCGGGCGGGCGACGGGGGGAAATGGAATTTACTGTGTGTACGAACACGCAACGATTACATTGTTCGCGATGGACGTTCGACGTAAACACGTGGTCCGGCAAATGTCTATTGTTTACATTATCTGGAGAGACTAGCGGATATTATACGGGCGTAAATATGCAGGGTGCTTTTCAATAAGAGTCCTATATTTCAAGTATTTTTTCAAGGAAAAAAATGTCGTAAACAGTGCCGTCGTTTACGAGATTCAAGGTGCCAAAGTTCTAAGATAAGTTGTTAATTATAATTATAAATTTAGTGTACATCCTTGGCATTTTTTTGGTGCTCTTTTTTTTAAGTGTGAATATTTTTGAAATAAAATGAGACATGCCTTCGACAAACGCCCTGTATTTTTTTTATTTTTCAAAGAAACTTGCACAGGCTACTGTAATACTATTTGCAATTCCTATATGCAATACAACCGATACACCCTGTATATATTATCGAGAAAAATGTCCGAAATAAAAGTTAGATTCACATTGTCAGCTTTTCGGATACGAACCTATAAAATTTTAGTTTTAAGTAATACGATTGTTCTTGTTGTAACTGCTGCTGCAGAAACTCTAATTTTCGGTTGTATTTTGAAAATAAAGTTTTTAAAAAGTCACCTCGTCTTCGCTTGAACATAATTCCCGCGTTTTCTTTTTTATGCATAAATTTTACCTATAGAGTAAGTAGCATTCGACAATTTTTTTTTCCAGTATGTATAAGTAGTATAGTAGTGCCGGTTCTAAGCGACTTTTGGCGGGAAAATTTGAATTTTCGTGAATGATCGGGTTGGCGCGGGAAAATTTTGAATCTTTTTTGTTTTTTTTTCTCTCCCCGCCATATATTAAAAAAATCTATATGTGGATGTTTATGTTAAATAGTTCAATTCTAGCTTCAACAGTAGCAACAAAATTGTAACGATGTCCTCTTTCCTAAAAAACATTAATGACAACTTGTTTCTTAAAGAGTTTGTAAGTTGTCAAAAACTGAAGGTTGGTGGCAAAAACAAAATACCGACTTCTAGTAAAATAACAACATAGTTCGGTGAGAAAATCTGCCTGGAACTTCAAAATTGTCTCGTCGGATTACCTCAACGATTCACCGAAAACTTGGATCCGGAAACCATTAATGATTTGAACAGGGATATCGCTAAAGGAAAATCATTGTATCTTGTTAGTTTAGGACCAGTAGGCCGAACAACAATTCTTAGATGAATAAGAACATGATATGAGAAAATTGGAGTTAGTTAGTTACCTCAGATTATTAGATAATGTAAAAGAGGAAATAAAGATGTTAGAAGTGCAAAGAAAGATGAAAGTACTTAGTCCATGAATTTAACATCCCTCGTGTCAAACTGATTTACCACTTGTCCAAAAATCTCTCAACATCCTCGGTCCCCCAAAGACAAAATGCCATTTGAGATACCGGAAGTTTACAGCATTCGATGCATATGCGGCAAAGAATACATTTAGCTCCGCCCCCCTCAAACAATATATACGCAGGTACAGAGTAAAATGCGAGCCAGTTTCAGTCAAGCTCTGAAGAAGCCAACAGGATAATTGACGAAACGTCAGCAAGTTCGACGCAGGAGGAATCCAGAAATTTTATTTTATTTTTGTTAACAATTATCGGTAACATGAAAACGATAATCGGTCAAAAACGGGCCGCGGTTAACCCGGTATAAAAATGCAAATTCCAGACGGAGAGACGACCTGAATAATGCAGGCGCAAACTTGAAACTTTTCCCCGTGTTATTTTTGCGGGCTAAATGGCTTTCCGGGATCGGCCGGGGGTAGAAAAAAAAAACGACGAAGAATCGCGGCTGCAACAAAAACAAAGGCTCTTTCGGAAGTTTTCACTTTAAAAAATGATAGAGAAACCTCCGTGGCGGACGGGGCGACCCGAGTTTGGGAACTTTATTCCGCGTAATTAGCATTTTTAGCGTTCAAGTTAGATGGAAAACTTTCAAATCGAATGTCGGAGAGAATCGTCGATTTCCAAACACCTAAAAACGATCATGGGAAAAACGGCACATGGCTGACTTAGCGATCAGGGACAATGGCAGTGACGACACAACGAAGAGTAACAATGACGTTTTTATAATGTAATTATCAATTAGTGTAACGATAATTCCCCCGTTCAGCTAAGTTGCATTAATTTAAACTTAAAGGAACATCCCCGAACTGAGTAGACTCAATCCAAATAAGGGACCTGGTCCTGACGGAATATCTCCCCGAACTCTTAGATGCTGTGCCCGACCTCTGTATCTCATTTTTAATGCAATATTACACGTTCCTAGGTGCGTCACAAGTGTGAGAAAGTTACACAGAAACCGTAAAGGAATAAAAGCGATATGCTAGATAATAATGACAAATTTTCGGTCACCCTCTTCAAAGTCTGTCACTTTGGGACAACTATTTTTTCTCGTTCAGTCCTCAAAAGGTCCAGCCTGTGAAAATTTTCGCAAAGGAAAACATGGGCGTCTAGGCGAAAAGAACCTGCTTGTGAAATTATTATCTCATCGTTAGGTTTTAGCTCTCGGTGGTATTTGAAAAGTCAACTGCATACTTAACGAATACAATTCACGTATGCATCAGAAAATAAACTACAGCGCTACAGTATTCGACGAGAGGAACGGCTTTGGTTAAATAAAGACGAAAACAAAATATACCCTCGCCAATTCTCCTTCGTATTGGGGGGAGGATAGGTGAAAGCAATGCTGTTTTCCTTTTAACCTTACAACGTTTTCTGTGCACTTCACTATATTGCTGCCATTGACACTCAAGGTATTAAGAATACTGATAAAATAAAGAGAACAAAGGAATTATGGGTTTAGCAACTTGTACGAGAGGGTAACATGTATGGTATCATGTGAAACTAATTGCATTTGTAGTTAAAATAAGATTCAAATAATATTCTCAACATAAAAATTATCAACAGCCACAACTATAGCATCAATGAAAAGAAGATCGGGTGGAAATCGATGTCTCTGAACATGCATATCTTGTGAACGACTTTAAAGACACCGCAGAAAGATTGTGCGGTAGGACTCTACAAGTTAAACCAAATTTTCACCCAACCCGTTCATGAGAAGTTTACTGTGACGTAATTTCGAAACGTATATCAATTTTGGCGGTTAAGGTAAGTGTCCTGTCACTTCCGGTTCAACCGGAAGTTGCTGTCAACTTGCCTATTTCAAATGGGACACCCCCTGTGGGAAATTCTAAACATATTTTGCGTATGTCCTATCCCTATATCTACCCGCTTTTGAAATATTTGACTTTGAAAAAAAAAAGTGCCTCCAGTGCATGCAATGCATAGGTTAGGACCAGAACTTATTTCTCCTTCAAACTGTCGAATAAAGCTGACGCCTAATTGGACTTTTAACAAATTCAACGAACCACAGCACGTGTACAAAGAAGAATATCTTTGAAAATTCTATAATATAATAATTTATTTTTTTGTAATTTAATTTATTTATTTTTTATTCATTTTCCGAAAAGCAATAAATTCATTTCAAACTTCTTGAATTCCGATGGAGTTACAGGGTGTCCCACTACAGGGCGTCCCAACTAAAAAAAACGATTTTAGCGGCTTGAAAATATGAATGTTTACGACCTAATTTTGGACAACCTATAGGAAAGTAGACAAGAACATTAAATGTGAACTTAACCGTATTTTTAAAAAAAAAATTCAAATATGACCATCAAATTTTCCAAAATTACAAAAATATGTATTTTTAAGGCTCTTAAGCTGGATGCACAAATTATCTCGCCTTCCACCAGTAAACCTAGTACCCCATTAACACGAATGAAGAGCTACTGAATGATGAGGTCCTGCGCGATGAGATTTTGGGCAACAACCGCCATACGCACAGAGGCTAGACATAGTTATACCTGCTTACAGCTGCGATCCAAGGTTAGTTTTCGTTAGTTCAACTAATGAAGGTCAATAATGTGTCTAATACTAGCAACAACCGCTAATGATACCTCTGTCCTCGTTGTTGGTATTGGCATTAAAGGGGGGCGCCCTCGCGGGCGTCCAAGCACTTGGGCCACCAGATGGGCCCGTTGTGCCCCAGGCCGCTCTAGAGGGCGTCAAGAATGCCGCCCCTCCTGTAGAAGGTCAGCAACTCCTTTAGCCCAATACCGTGCACTGAGTCCGGATCGATCAGGGCCGTTCCGAAGACTCCCAATCTTGCCCATGTCAAGGCAGGGCACTCGGTGAGCAGATGATACGTCCTCGTTGTCAGTGTGCAACAATTGTCGAATAAAATGCACAAAATGTTTGCTTAATATAGATAGCGCCAAAAAATAGTCCAATTAACTTGTATCCGTTCAAGTTGGTTGTCAGCTGGCTAATACGAAAGACGACAAATTTAGATTCAATACTTTACAAGACAAATAGCGTAACCAACCAAATTATAACATTTCCGTGATCAAAATCAAAACACATCGATCCGCTAACATATATATAACAAATGGTTCAAATAGGTAGATGTCTTTAATTTATTCTTTCATCAGACTGAATGGATCAAATTTACGTTTTGTAGGTTATGGCCATTTGGCCATAATTATGAAGCCTCAACTGTTTAGGATAAGGATATCGATTAACAAATGCAATTAGACGAAGACCAACAAAGGCAAGCACTGGAACACCACGCAAATCGAATCGAAACCGAAGATGAAACTCTTGAAACAACACTCGAAAGAAAATCGACCAATGTCCGACCGTTTGAGGTTGACACAAACAATCGCACTCCAAACAAAGGTCCTTTCTGTAAAATCAATAGCGTTAATTATTTTAAAAGAGAGAGAGTCGCTTTGCATCGAAACGGTTTACCCCTTCGGCCCGCGAGGGGATTTATTTTCGTTTTAAACGGGACCGTTTGAGCGGCCCTTTGTTCACTCCCGCAGGGTTTCCGACGAAAGAGTAGCGGATCTCGGATAATTAAATATCTTACTTTAAAATCACTTAATTTCGATTTTAATGTTTGTCAATGGAAACGCCTCTCGCGATCCTGATTAACTTCAATCCAATTTTCAAAGTTTGTCGTAGTCGGGGTATCTGTTCTTTCGCATTACTTGCAATTTTATCTTTCAGCAAACGGTAAAACTTCTGCCGCGCTCGGCTAGAAGTTTTTTTAACTTTACATGGACGTGTTTTTAATCTCTAATGTTCCTTAGCATTATTTTTCTTCGACCTTCCCTTTCACAAACTTAAGACATTGGTACTCCTGAATAGCCCGTTTTCATTCACAACATTTCTTTCACTTCCTCTGTTTACTGAAGACTCACAATCTCTCAAAACGGTAACGGTGCACGGTAAGCACTCAGTGCGCATGTCAAAATACCATAAGTATCTTCTTAGGTTCAAGCTTTGTAGAACCTCAATTAATTGCTTTTTGGTATAATCTTCGTGAAAATAAATGTCATTATAGTCGTAGTTTCGGGTTGTTGCTTTTCTCTACTGTGATAACTTGCATTGTCCATTACAATTACGCTACTAGGAGGAATGTTTGGAACTAGTTTGTTTTTAAACCAACTTTCAAATAAATCAGCGGTGGTGTCTTCATGGTAATCCAGAGAAGAATCTTTAATATTTTTCGCCGACAGAGAAAGTCCATTTGGAATCCAACCATCTTTATAGCCAGCATGCAAAATAGTTATTCTTTTACCTCTTCGCAAAATAGTTATTTTTTTGCCTCTTCTTGATGGCGCGTTTTTTTTACACTTATCAGTTGAGTCAACCTCCTTTTCCGGGGTATCATATGTGTCAAACCAGGTATCATCCAGTTAAATAATTGGCCTTTGTTGTTCTCTGTAAATCCTAATTTTTTTCGTCATTTTTTTTTAAATCTAAAACCCATGTGTTGAATACACTATAAGGTAGTTCTGCCACATTTAACACCGGTTCCATCTTTTTCAAGCCTCCTAATTAAGATATCTAATGTAGACACGCTTTGTTCCTCGTATCTTGATCACTTTCGTCTACACTCGAGAAAACGTCAGCATCGCTTCTTTTTTTCCTCGCTGAAATGGGATTATTCACAATTTTCGATACAGTTGATGTTGGAATTTTCGTCAATGTGACCGTTTCTTCTAAAGATGCTCGCTTGCTGGCACCACGTTCAATGAGAGTCAAATAAACATTGATTTTGAGCATGCGTTTTGATATTTTGAACATGCGCTTTGAGGTGTAAAGTGTTTTTACTGTTTCTGATATATCGAAATTCGCTGTAAGATAAAATGTAATTCACAGATGATACAGATGCAAATTTTAATTAGTCAGTCAATATTTCTCAGTTTAAGGAAGTAATATCAAGGTTTGACAGTTCCCATCGTTCTCGTGCGAAATATACACGAGAAAACGTTCTTGTTTTATTATTTTTAAAAATCTCTTTTAACCGTGGACGCCTAAAACAATACAAATTCTCCTACGGATGGAACTACACCTATGACGAATTCTTCTCATGCATCATCCTAGTAAAACCCGCAAGACGTTCCATAAACGTAAACTTACAACCCCGGGCACATTTTTTAAACGCAGCTGTTTATATTACCATCGATCCGATAAGTTGGAACCTAGAGACAGCAATAAAATACAATGATACTTAGACTGACGCCGTGATGCTAGCCGTGAGATAAAGCGCCCAGGTAACCAAGACCTATCCGACAAATTGATAAATTGTTTCATCCAGTGGCGTGCACGATTTGCTACTTTAAATACATAACGCCCGACTAAGAAATATGGGAACGGACACTCTTAGGTGGACTACGACAAGTATCCAGTGGTGACATGAAAGTCAATATGACAAGTGCGACGGCCAGCTTGAAAAATTGCAAAATGAAAAATTCGGCAAATTTTGCAAACAAATTGTACAACTCGATACGCCACGCTTAAGACATACAACACGAAATGTATAATGGTATCACGAAGGAAAACTTCAGTTGCTACATACTTTTTTTACTTTTCATTTTTTTATTTACTTGTCTCTGTGTGCATGTATTTAGCAGAGAGTTGCTCCTTCAATCATTCGATTGAAGGAGCGAAATTTAATGAAGTTAAATTTTGTTTCAGATAATACAAATGACAAATATTGATCTTAAAGAAAAGACTAATCTACCAACTCATGACGTAACAATTCATTTTGTCATAGAGACATTGTTGAGGTATATCTCGTAGCCCTAAAAAATAAGTCATATTTACGCCTATGAACGTAATAACAAAAGAATTATATTAATAGATTAGTAGACTAAATGACCTCAACGGCAAATAAAAAAATAAAACCTAAATATCAAAGAGCTAACAAGAGCGGAGAAATGACCCTGCGAAATAGATATTTTCAACCTTGTTTTTGGGTATTCGGTATGGCAATTGCATTTCAAACCACATCCCGTATCTAAAATAGTTTCAGAGACCTAAACGACACAACACGGCGCCACTGAGATGACGGCAACGAAGATCCGGAAGGTCGTTGCCGTCGGTTCGAAGTAAAAATCCCTATTAAACGAAAAACGCTTCCAGCAAAGGCTGGTGGGATTATACCTGTCATTACGTAAATCGTAGAAAATTACTCTCGGGAAGAGTCCGTTTGGTTGTTAATCGGGGATATTCCGTTCGCCAAGGTAAACAGTCGAGTGTTTTTCGTCTGAAATTCAGAGAAAACGGATAAACAAACACGCCGGGGTCGGTGTTATGTAAACGGACGCGCGAATTGTTTCGGGAAAACGCGGTGTGAAATTAAACGGGTTCTTGGAATAAAGATGACGATGGTTTGCTGCCCGCCACCTTTTAGACGGGTGTTTCGATAGTGGATCTGTGTGCACTAAACGACCACTTCTATCAGAAATTACCCACAAGAATAAAACTTGAATTACCGTCGATTTCCGTTAAAAACCACTGCTATTAAAATGATCTTGCTTCTTTTAAATAAAAAACGAGCACAACAAAGATTTTTTTTTTAATATTCTATTAATTAACATTTAACATCAACAGGAGGAACAATAATATAAGTTTATACTACTAACCATTAACCCAAAGAATCAAATCGCAATACAATACATTTTTCGGTTTTTATAAGGATTCTTTCAGAACTAAAGTCAACCCTTTTCAGTATTGATGACGATTCGGGTCAGGCTCCCGGTGCAGCAAGAGTCTTCGGCCTACAACGTAGGAAAATTAGAATAATCACAAACTTCAAATACAGAAAGGAGCTTCAAATTCTTACACCGCCAAGCGCTTATATACTTAAGTGTCTAGTGTACGCCTACAAGAATCAAACAGAATAGGGACAACCACAGACCTGATTTTCGAGGATCAAAATATTACTGCATCCATTTTTTTTAATAAACTTAACAAAGATTTTTATGAAAGCAATCATTTTACAGCTTGGAGGAGTTTATCATTTGCCAAGATATCAATAACTATATCTAGCCAGAAGATTGCAACTTCTCCCCGCTTTCGGTGAAAAGTTTCTGTGATAATCTTCGTTCAGCTTTAATGTATGTCCTGATGCCCACAAAACTCATCGTTCTGAAGAAAAATTTACACACACACACACAGCTTTATTAGAATTTTGGTAACTGAACTGGATTGGATTAGTATACATGGCGTTCACACCTGTTTATGTTATTAAATATAAGACTTTTCATATAAAAACTAATCCTAACTCAAGACGATCAGCCTCCTTCGATGAACTTATTACTTCCTTCTCCAATACCTAGTTACCGATCTTTGCGATACCTTGTCATTCGCCAACGGCAATAAATCCAGTGGCGGCTCGTTTTTCGCGGACCGCATAAACCCTTCAACTTTTTCAACCCCTCGCGTCCTAAGTCAGACGCGACTCGCCCAGCAACAATAAAACTTTTGACGATATATACCTTTTTTTTTGGTCGTGCGGGAAAAGAGTCGCTCTATCGCCCCCCAGACTGCAATGGGGACGAAAAACGAGACGACTTTACGACCACGTCTTAGGGACGGGAACGTTGAAAAATTTATTGGGAGCCCTTTAGATTTTTACCAACATAAAACGGTCAGGAATTTGGGCCATAGAAACAGGTTCCGCTGTAGTGCAACATGCGCGGTTGTCCATTGTAGATCCCATATAAATTTATCCAAATTTTGGCGAAGCTTCTGGCTGTCGTGCCCCACTCTCCACTATTTATAATGTTATATATAATAATTATAATTATTTACTTTTCTATCGATTAAAACATTTGTTATTTGTATTTATAAGATGTATTTATCAGATTTTAGGCTAAATAATTAGAAGTATCCAAACAATAACACTTAAAATACATTAATTATGATTCGGTTATAATTATATGGAATAGTTTTTTTTTTAATTTTCAAACGGTCCATTTTAACCCTCGTATTACGCAAAGGGCTGAAAATGTACAAATAGCTAGAATTTATAACTATTAGAAGACAAGAAGGACAAAAAATTGGTTAATTTTTGAGGTGAGCCTCCTTGCCCCACCTGCCCCTATTCGTTAAGATATGTCTCTGGACGATAATGGACAATTTGAGTTAAAGCTGGAGAAAAACAATTAAAATATTATAAAGAAGCCACTCACCTTGAAAACCAAGCGTTTATTTTTTTTATGGCGAATCTCAAGCGGAGCGTTGGTGCATAATATTCGGAATATTCATAATATTCATTCATATTGATAGGAGCAATAACGAAGGGTTTATTTATTTTGATAATATCAAGGGAAAAATGTATATTTTTTAATTTTATTATATTACCTTCGATAACCGTCGATTTTAAAAGTGGCGGCCTAAAAAACAATTTAAGTCGTAGGTATTTTAAAAAAATCACAGAAAAATACGATCAAATTCAACATTTAAGTTTTCTTATACCAACTTGCTGAGTTTCAACGTTTTTACTAACCAAATAGAGGCCTTAATTTTTATGAATACTAATCTAACTAGAAATCATAAAATAAACAAAACTAACCAAAACTATATGAAGATCATTAGATTAGCAAAAATTAGCTGCAGGTAAAACACAGTTGGTGATCATTTTCACGTGAATAACCGCAAGTATTTTATTGCAAAAATTTAATCTCCTTTGCTTTTGCAATTTCACTGTAAATCATTTTTCCCTTATATTTCAGTAAATTTTATAGAAGTTTTGGCACACAATTCGTAATTTTTCGATATCGTTGAAAAGAGAAAAATTAATTAGTTCTATAAAAATAAATGATATTCACAATCTGTTAAGGCAATTAATTCTATTCTAAAAATGTCTGAAGAATGTGCAAATATCTTAATCCTTAATCAAAATGGTAAAAGTAAAAAATTGGACTTCTAACGCGAGAACCATTCAATTTCTCTCTCAAAAAAAAAAAAAAAAACAATCGAGGATGTCGGGTCTTCTTCATAACTCTTGTAGCTAGTGTTGGGGCTGGTTAATTGACCCCTTTTTCTCTGACTAGTCAAATTCGATCACAATTTTTTAAATACCATCTTGCCTCTACAATTGCTAACAATTGTCATCTATCATTATTTAGTCATTAAATGAATTTTATAATAAATTATTACGCGTTTGTGATGTCCAATTTACCTATAATTTACTCGAATACGATACTTGGTTCTCAAAACGGCGGGACGGGGAAGTAATAAATTTCCCGGCCTGAATACGAAAGAAACAAAGCAGAGTAACAATTTTTTATTATTTTTCAATATTATTCCCCTTCTTAACTTCAATACACTTATTACGTCTCCTTATTAACAACTCAATCCCTTTAAAAATATATTTTTTTGCTTTGTCTGCAAAATGAGCTAAAACAGCCTCTTTTAACTCAACTTCGTCGTTAAACAGCCGTCCATGCAAGTCCTTTTTCAAATATATAGTATTTTTCAAATAAATAAGTGTCGCTGGGGGCCATATCGGGACTATACATCTATCTGTTGGAACCCACACCCTAAAATGGCAGCTTGTGCAACACCAGCAGTATGGACAGGTGCATTATCGTTCAAAAGACGCACGCCTCTGGTCAGTTTTCCTCGACCTTTCACACGTATGCAGTCTCGCAATTTATTTAATAATGTTGCGTAATATTTACCATTGACAATAGTATTAGTTTCTTTAAAATCTATCAAAAGAATTCCTTCACAATCCCGAAAGATCGTGGCCATCACCTTTTTTGTTGACTGGCAGACTCTGAATTTTCTTACGACGCCACTCCATTGATTCATTTTTCCCGTCACAATAGTTTCTATCACAGGCTTCGGTTCCGACCCACAGAGTTGCACAAAAGCACGCGCACACTCGACCCGCCGTTGTTTTTGAATAGCCGAAAGGTTTTTAGGAACCCGTCTTGCACTAACCTTATGCATACCTAAATGATCATGCAGGATTCGACGAACACTTGCATCAGAAAGCTTAGCAATTTCTGAGATTTCCTTGACCTTTAAACGTCGATCACACAATGCCACTTCTTCCACAACAATATCTTCCGTTATCACCTCCACTGGTCGATCAGTCCTTGAATCATCTTCAAGGGACTCCAGCCCCATTCGGAAACGTTTCGCCCATTCTTTCACTACAGAATACGAAGGAGAACTTTGGCCGTACACACCTTCCGTCATTTATTTAATAATTTTAGGTGCTAATTTGCGTTATTTGCGACATTTTTTTTGACACGTCTTGTTTAAAATGCTGTCAATAAAAATCTATTTGACGCAAGACTCCAATTTTTTTTCGCAGCCTACTAAGATATATATTTAAAAGAAGACCAAGTTTTATCGTGATACTGGAGCTGCATCTACGTCAGGCCGGGAAATTTTGGCGCTAACCTCGTGCATATACAATTCTTCCGTATATTTCTTTTCTCGTGAAATCTTTATTTTGTAGTAGTGATAGTTTTAGTTAGGTCGCCTATTACCGATTCTAACGTCGTTATAATTGCTTTTATACCCCAACACCAAAAAGAAAAACACACAGCATTGATCACCTCACAGATCCGATTGTTAAATAAAGCATAAAAGCAACATCCGAGATCATAAATATGAATACGTAAAAAAGGGTTTTGTGATAAAAAAGAGCCGCGTGGGACGAGTAGCGTTATAATATCGGATAAATTAATATGTGCGACATGCAAAAAGCTTTTACGTGTTATTTATATCAGGACGGTAACAAAAAAGCAATATATAGCACGAGGCGGAAGTTAGACGGGGCTGTCGGGGGTTGCGCAATAAAAAAGATGGAATTTTCAGCGTGTTGCGCATTTTTAACATTACAAATGTATGGTGTATAGTATTTTTATGGTAAATTTAAAATGAACTCAAGCAAACAAAACCGATCACGTGATAAGAGTAAAGCGTTCTCTCATCTACAGGCAACATTAAAACGAACAAAAAGTAGCCACAGGCATTAACAAAGAAATATCAATTTCAAACCTCCTCTCTGTGTAAATAACATGTGTGACCAATTTCTGACTTCAGTTTTAAAAATTATAATTACAAATTCAATTATCAATAAATTATAAATATAAATAAAATCATTCTTCCTAACTAAATTTAAAGAAAAACTTACGCAATGACATGGAAAGAAATAAATTTCGATAGACGGTTTATTAGAAATTTTTTCCATAAAACTGACAGTTTCCAGATAAAAAAAATAAAATGTGAAGTATTGTAAGTCGAAAAAAAAACTTTAGAAAAAGAATTTACTTTTTTTTTTAATATTTACTATTTTCGCGTTACTACCGACAACGCCGCCTACGTTTTAAACTTTATAATCGGAAACCTAATTCCGCCGTAAGTAGCGTTGAACTTTATCTATTAGTAAGGGAAACGCCATTTACTATGTTATTTATTAAAACTCGGTATAATGCATTTTATGTATTTCGTACAAATTTGTAAAATTTGAGGCAGATGTAAAAAACGCGTTTAAACTTACAAAAACGTACATTTGTGAAAACAATTTTTCGCAATATATGTATAGTTCCGGATTCAATATACTGCGTCTCCCCCGAGAAGTTGCCGGATTTATTCCGTGGTTATTTGCAACACGCTCGGGGGAACAACTGAATTAGCTGAATTGCTAATAATTCAATTTTCGTTCTACCCGACAGCGAAGGGGTCGCGCTCAACATATACCCCGACGAACATAAATCACATTTCTACAACCCCATCAAAATGCAGAAAATCCGTTCAACAACATTTTCATTCGTTTTAGGTGCTCTAATATACACACAGTTCAATTTTAATACGAAATTGGGTTAATTTAATCGAATTTAATAGCACAGAACAAGAGACGACGACGACTACTATGGTCATTCGCCCATTAAAGACATCCTTCGAGGAATTTTTCTTTTTGGTCACAGACCAACAAAAATACTTAAACACTTCACTTTCGAAACAAAATCACACGAAAAAAGACCGCAAGTTCGACTCAGGAAAAACCGACGCAGGAGGAATCCAGAAGTTTTGTAAAAAGTATAACAATACTCATAAAATTAATGACCCTTAATTAACAGGGTTGACTAAAATGGGGAATAGAATAGAAAATCGTAAGAAAATTGTATGTTTCAAATGCTAAGTATGTAATAGTAGTAGTATTTATTGTGAAAACAAATGCTTTGTCCATGTTTTACGTACAAATTTTAAATGACTCTCGCCTAAAATCGCAAAATTTTCTAGAAATTGGCATTAAACTCAATAAAATGGCTTAGGTTAAGAGAATCAAAGATTTTTGGTACCTGCTATGCGACCATCTGCTACCTACCTTAAGATGAGCGACTAAGACCCCAGTCAAAACTTAGCTACTGCATATTTCGCCATAACATGACGCTCTCTTCAATAAGATAACATTAACACATGTATGTTAATTATTTTACCACCTTCGGCTACAAATAAAAATAAACACAGGCAAGCAGCTGTAAAATAGTTGCGATAAACGCTCTCTGAGAAACAAATGCGGTTGTTTTTTCTTCGAGCTTTATTAGTTTAAATAAAACATTTCTTAATTATGCGGTAATCTTTGTTTTGGGCCGTAATTTTCGATAGCCAAAGCTCCTGATTAATATTTAACTAGCAACAAACACAATCCACGAAGAAAATTGCACCTGCGAAACCTACACATCGATAAAGCACTTGGTTTATCGATTAAAAATGAAAAGGCAATCGGTCGATTTCGCTCGCGACCCGCAAAGTTGCAGGATAGTAACAAAATATAAGAAACCAGAAACATTCTCGCCATTTTGTCGAAATCCGCGAATTTTCGATCAATTTTTTTCAAAAATCGTACGATTTGGACGAAATCAATCGATACACTATGAAACAGAGGTATCTCCGACAACGAGGTTGTTTACAAATGCACCGCCTGCCGTCTCGTGACACAGTTTTTCGGTTTATTTACCCCGGAGCGATGTTGGTTTTATACCACACAGGTGAAATTTTCGCATCGTCGTGTGTGTCCCATACCTGAGGTATATTCTTCGCTCTCAGAAGCCGCGACACAGTATCCAATCACTAAGACACACAGCACCCGCACGAGCGACATGTCTGCAATGTTACTTGCCACTAAAAAATACACTGTCCTCTGCTTCAAAAGTCCAATGGAACGCGAATTCTCACAGCATAATAATTTTACCAACAAAACGTCACGATCGGCATGAGACTTGGTCTCGACTCCAAGGGTTTGTCGCACGGCGTGGTTGCCGAGTCGGTCGATAGAGGCGCCCGCGCCTGTCGGTCGATTGCGTCGTGGTGGGGCGGTAATACCCGGTGTGCCAGAAAATTACCATCGATCGATCAGCGGCAGAGGGCAAAGGATATTTCGGCAGTGTAAATAAGGGGAAGATGTTTCGCTTAATGGATGATGATTGCGGGGCGCGGCAAAAAAAGCGATGTGACGTGATTAATTAAACGCAAGACGATCCATTAGAGCATATCTCGCTGTCAACAGTGATACAGCTTCCATTTAACCTATTAGTAACGCTTTATGCTTTTTTGGATGAAAATATATATGCCTAGAAATGTGTCTTTTCAGGAACTAGCCTGCAGCCTGCGATTACATATTTTAATTTTAAATAACTAAATTACGATTCTGTCCGAAGGCGATCGGATATAACTCTTCAGAAAATGCCGGTGAATTTGGCTCCCCAATTTTTGCCTTCGTCTGCCTTCGAACATTTTTTTTTGGTTAGTGTTAGTCTTGCTAATTCTTAGTCAGGTTTTATTTTGACGTTCCTACTAAAGGCAGGTGACGGTGATTGCTGCTTAATCATTTCTATTCGGGAGCCACGTTGACCAGCAGACCAAATGCTAGTATTAGAACACGGTTTCTAGACTTCTTTACCAGGGCAAACGTATTTGAATTAATGCGTAACAAACATATGATGCTACCACGATTTTTGAGCTTATATCCCTACCAATGATCAGCGTATAGGAAAGGTAGTGCATATTTTGATTAAAAATTGTTTCATAATGATATCCTCGATTATTGGGAAGTTCACCCGATCATCGTCATTAATTAAAACTTCAAAATTTAACATTCAACGTTCCTACAGTAGTGTATTACGTAATAAGAATATGAAGTTATGAAGAAAAATAAAATAATATTCTGTGGTTGGGCGAATGATCATACCAGTGTTGCCCAACTGTATTAGTAAAACGAATTATTGAATTGAATATTCTGTGGTACAAAAGTTTTGACAGTACTAATTCGTTGTTCGATTTCTGACAATTCTACGATCTTTCTGCTCTGAAGGATTGTCAGGAAAACATGGCTCCCGTGAGTATTCTTAAAAATCTTTATTCTTTTTGGTGATCCGTTTTGATTTCGCTTATTTTCTTTAAGTATCGGCCGTTTAAATGTGTGATCTAAGTTTCCTTGTTAATATTTTTTGTTTCATTTGCAGACAGTTAACAGAAGGTTCCGCATGGGGCTTTCGAAAACTAGTCTGGTTGAAAGACAACTAATTTTGTTGTTGATTCCAGACAAAGCCCGCTGTAGCGGCCGGGAAGGCGGCACCTAAACAAGCGCCCAAAAAGCAACAGATTAGAGGCAAAGGAATAAAAAAGAAGAAGGTTGCTTTAAAGTTCGTAATCGACTGCACTCATCCTGTTGAAGACAATATTATGGACGTTAGCGACTTGGAAAACTACCTCAAAACTAGAATAAAGATCAACGGGAAAACCAGTGAGTTTGCAAGCGGAAAATCAGGTCATCATGCTGTTACTCTGTCAAAAGAGAAGAATACCAAAATAGTTTTGAACTCAGAAATTCCATTCTCAAAAAGGTTAGTGTGTTTTATTTTTTATTTTGGAAATATACCACAGTCCCAGCTCCACACTACTCTAATTGATGATAGGTTGTGGCGTTTTGTACTGTGGAAAGAAAAAGCTGTGCCTCGCTATGTTTGCTACATTTATTCTATATGTTATCAAATACAATGGCCAGCAACATTAAAGTTAATATTATTGCCCTTTCTTACTTTTCGGTTATGATGACTTGTTACAGGTACCTGAAGTACCTTACTAAAAAATATTTGAAGAAGCACAATTTACGAGATTGGCTTCGTGTTGTGGCATCTGGAAAAGAATCCTATGAACTAAGGTACTTCCAGATCAACAACCAGGAAGATGAAGATGAGGAGGATAATGATTAATTGTATTTTACAATGACAAATAAATTAAAAACTCAATTGTTTTTGTTTTTTTCGAAATTCTCACAGAACTTGTAATAGGCATTTACAATTAGATAAAATTTTAGGAGTAACACAAAAATATTAAAATTAATTTCTTTTACAAATCCTCAACGCTTGGATTCGGTATTTTTGCGGCACTATTGTCTCAAAATATGTGGAAATAGCTGTTTGGAAAGGAAATGGCGCAAAATGCAGGTTAGTGCATTTTGCATTAGAGCCATGCGCCGCAGGTCAATCCCATTTATACGAAAATATAGTCTCTCGAGAAGCATTAAGTTTTACTCAACCATATTATTTGATAAGCATATGGGGGTATTGCTATCGCAGATACAAATGAGAAATTGATAGAAAATAACACGCGATGATGAACTCGTACACCAGTCATTGTGTCCACAACTTGTAAATTTCAAGATGAAAGAACATAAGTAGGTTCATACTTTAACATTAACAATACATTATAAAAAAAATAGGTAAAATGTTCCACTGACCAAATGCTTTATTTATCTAATATCTAAACACAACCATTTACTATGGAAATTATCAGTGGAACTTTCAGTCGAGGAAACAATTGGTACGTGCCACACTTCGTTAACTTTTTGTGCGATTGCGCTAAAAGGCGGCGGTGCCCTAAAATAAAATCCCTCACTGCGTTTACTTATTACATTAAAAACTTTTTACCTGAATATGGGCCTTCCGTTTTCTTTCACAGTTACCAAATTGTACTGCCTCTGCCTCAACCATCTTTGAAATAATTTCTTGAGACGTAAATTTTCCAAAAGGAATTTGTGTCCTCTCATTAAGTCTCTGGTTACCACTATGGTATCTTTTCCGGAATTTAATGCACAGTATAATAAATAAGGATCATCATGTGAAATGTTTTGTGTGAGGAAAATTGATGAATGCTGCTTGATATAGTTCCAATGATATTTATTCCAATTGGTCATATGTACTCTACCGAGCATTAATACAGTCTTGTTTTTATCAACAAAATGTTGAACAACCGACCTGATCTAAAACTGGAATTGTTGCACTAAAAAAAACTGCTGCCAAAAATACTCACCAATTGCGGATATACATTTGGACCTTTGTTACCCGCTGAATACGCAATATTCAATCCATCTAAAACTACATCGAATTTACCCATGTTTTGGATGAAATTTTTGAATTTTTCCAACTCTGCAGGATTAGTCTTCAAAAACAAATCCTTTCCTATAATCACTTTTTTAACCAGAGCCTCTCTAAGGGCATGGAATTCTTCATCGCTCAATATCAACTCCTCTAGTTTATTCTTACAGTGATCACAAACACCTCTATAATTAACCTACAAATGATAAAATGTTGATGGTTTCTGACCAATTTCGGGAGGTGCATACTGTTGTTTTGGTTCCATTAGCACCGCAAAGTTCCAAGATATTAGGTACAATATCCTGACCACAAATTATTTCATTTTCCCTCAAAAACTCAAACAGTTGCTCCAGCTTCAGTTTTATGTTTTCTCGCTTCCTCAACCTCCTTACATTGTTTAAATAGGCTTCATAGACTATGCTATATGGGGTTTTATCTTGCGCCAGAAGTTCTTCTAATAACTGGAATGCGGTTACCTCATCTTTATGAGAGAAAGCAGCAGCTATAACTGCACTATAGGTTAAAATTGTTGGCACATCTGATACCTTAATTTCCACAAGCATATCTAGACATTTTCTCCATTCTTTAGTCAAGGAAACGGCCAAGGCCAAATTATTTAAGGTAATTGAGTCCAAAACTTTATATTTATTCCTTACTTCTCTGAAAATTTTCAATATGTAGTCTTCTTCGGTTTTGGATAGCTTGCTTCTGTTTTTAAAGTATAGCAATTTCATAAAATTTCCTAAAGTAGCCAAGTTTGGTTGTCTATTTTCAGTGGATAAATATTTAAAGTAATTTTCACCCAGGCTATACCTACAAATAAAAATTCACTAATTTGTGAAACAGATATTACATCAAATTACTCTGATAAACTTGTACAACAGGTGATCACATTAGAGTCTATATTCATCTCCGTATATTTCCCGTTGTTGTCCTGGTGTTCTAAGATCTCTTTCCGTATTTTCTGCCAGTTTTGTTCTGTTGACCCACCAAGGTTTTCAATAATCGAATGTAACATGTTTTGTTGCTTTGTTACGTGTTGCATTTTTGCGTTCTTATGTGCGGACAAGTGCCTATAAACATATTTTAGACGATTCGTTGTTAATTTCATCCGAAAAGTGTTACTAAACATGTTTATTTAATATTTATTTTAGTTTGGTTATGGATATCTAAGCAAAGATAGCAATTTTCTTCTTCATTTATGTTTAACGGGAGCTAAGAACATTTCAGCCAACATTAGAAATTTGGTTTTTTCACTCGACCATATTCTATTCACGTAATTATCGGAACAGCTAGAATTGTACATTGCAAAGGCTAATTATTTCGACGATTTATTTCCGCCCATTCGATATCCGAATTGAAGCAAGTTTTATGCGCTATTTATATATTAGGATAAAATAGTATATTACAGATCAAACAACTAATGCACAATCTTTGAAACCTGCCAATAGTGTACGTCACTCATCCGCAATTTGCGGTCAGCCGAAATCTGACGTTTATGGGAAGCAATTATCTTCTCCTGGTAAAGAAGTCCAACCACACAAGTTTTGTGTTGGCCTACGATCGATTGCGTCGAGAAAATTAGGCACGCCCGTTTTATTACTTATTTATTAACTTCACAAAAAGAACTAAAACTAAATTTCCGCACGGCAAGGCACGGTATCAAATGATCTTGGTTGGGCTTAAGAGCCATACTGCAGTTCTGCTCAGAGGCAGAGATCAGACTTTTTCTGTTGGCATCAGCTTCCTGTCGAAACTTTTCCTGCATTTTTTGCTGACTTCTACTTTTTAAATTTCAATTGGAGTTCTGGGGGAAGTTCTTCAGCGCAATATAAAGAAAGTGTACTGATAAAATACTCTTTATTTAAGTCTTATTTTGTTACAATGGTAAAAATTGCTATTCGTGTTTCAGTTTAGAGGTTTAGTTATTTTTGGACGGAATGCCTTCAACACTTGACAAAATCTACTTAGAAAAAAAAATTGCACAAAACGTATTCGACTAACCGACTTCCGCTAAAATTGTTTGCTTTAACATTTGGAAAAGCAAAATTATGCAAAAGTGAGGGCCTTATTATAACTACTTAAAAAAAACATTTGGTTGTCGGGTTAATTTTAAGTACGCGATAATTTCGTTATTGTTTGTAAACACTCTTACAATCACAGTTTTTAGTTAACTTTAATTATAAATTACAATGTATATTTCATACTATTCGCAATATATCTACAAACGGGCACATAAAAAGACACTATTAAAACTCTCGTGTAAATTAACTAAAAAGAAAAAAAACGGCGTTCATCGTTGAAAGAATCCCAAAAACAGTCTTCTCCTAGGCGGCGCCGCGGGCGCCTGCAGCTCGCTATTCCTCGCCTTCAGTTCGTGATTGGACAGCTTGTTCTTCAACTGTTCATCGAGAAGCTCGTGCATGTCCATCTGAAATCGCGCACCGTGCTGCGTCCAGTCGACAAACATAACCTATATCCCATACCTGCCACTGTTCCAGTTGCTGACTCATCTCCACCTTCTGCTGAACGACTTCCAGCAGTTGCCCGTTCGCTTGCATTAGTTCCACGCGCGTTTTGGCCAGTTCAACTTCAACTTTGGTTTTGCGTTGCACCGCCAGGTCTCTGTCTTCTCTTGCTTTGGCCACTACTTCGTCTTGGGCCAACGAGGTGTCGTTAGCGTCGTGTCTCGCTCGGTCTCTTTCTTCTAAAGCTGCCTGAAGTTCGACTTCGCACACGGACGACTGTTGTAATCATATAGTTATTACTAATATAGAGGTCGCTAACTGTATCTCTAAACAGCAATCTCCACTCACTTAACTCGTTCTTTTTGTGAAAACTTAATGTAATTAGGGATATTTTGCCGAAAAGACGCTACATTCGGTAGAAAAGCGTCGGGCTTATGAACTGTCAGCGGTCATCTTGATTGGGGAACGTAACAAGAGTTCATTGGTTGCTTTCCGATCACAGGTATTATTGTTATTAAAACGAAATTTAGACGAGAGAACTAATCATAAATAGCATACATTTAATCTCGACATTTAATATACACTTGTAACCCTTTTATTGTTGGTTTTAGAAAAAAATCATACTAGCGTTGTATACATGTATAGAGTGACCTGTTTAAAAAAGTATGTATACTTTGTTTAGTTTTGTTGATTTTTCCGCTTCACAATCGGCGGAAAAGTGATCTAACTTCGCTAATTTAAGCAGCCTCCTAGTTTATTCATCAATTTTTTTACGCTGTATATTATTGAGACCTAGAACTTTTACAAATATTGAAATGCACTTTTTTTTTTCAAATTTGGTGATATTTAGTCAAACATAAATAAAAAATAATAATTTATGTCAAAATGCCGAAAAAAAATATGATCGCCAAGTATTACTTTAAAATATTTCGGACCGCATCAGGTTCGAAAAAAATAGACCTTCAAACGAGTGGAGTGTTATGTGTGTATTTTATATTGTTATTGAATAATTCAACGGAACAAAATATAAATCGAAAAAAATCGGTTACAGTAGTTACAAAACTGCACTTTACACATACACATTAAAAAGTATTAAGAGAAACACGTAAAATATAAATAATAAATAAAATATAAATATATAACTCAGAAATTGTTACTATGACGTACTTGATCGTTGGAGAAGCGATGAAAAAGATATAGAATTGAGCAGAATTAAATACTTAGATACCTCTAAGAAGTCAGATATCCTCGAAGTATCAAAATATATTAGAACAATTTATTTCGCGTTAGGTTTGGGGCCCCAAAAATGCATGAAATCGTAAGTATTATAGAAGAAAAATAATTAAAATGATCAGGAAATTGAAGAAGATTATAGCCTTTATAGTCGTTTTAGGTGAATTTTAAATATTAGATTTATGACCTATAATCATTTCTTAATACCCCCGGAAAAAAGTTTTTGGTGAAATTGTGATCTAATAAAGTGTGCCGTTTCGATCCACACTTTTTTGAACCTTAAACCGTCCCTGCAAATTGTCATGATTTCCGAGACCACCATGTCATCATTCTTGGAGCCCCTGTATATGTTGTATTGACCAGTAATAATTGCTTGCCTTGCTATTTAACTCCATAATTCTTTCCATCCTCTTCGTCAGCTCCTCGTCCCTCTCTTGTATTTCCCTTCTCGCTTGCTCCAGTCTCTCCAAGAGCCGCACCACGTCCGTATCCAGTACCAAACCTACCAGCTCTTGCGCCACCTGTAAACCGTTTTTTCAAATACGAAACCCCCCTACCACCTAACGAGCAATCACCTCGCTAAGCAATCCCGGGGAGAACCTGCTACTGTCTTCCAACGATACTGTGGAACAGTCTGAATGCAATCCGCTATCGTCGTCCTGGTGAGACTTGAGCTGCTGGACCAACGACCTTAGCTGCCTATAGACCGACATGCATTCCTGCGATAGGGTAGGTTCCGAGATGTCCATTTCTGCTAGAAGGGAGCGGTGGTCACCTTACGGAACGCAGATAGACAATTGCGAAGTTAGTTACACTGTTAGTTCAGTTACATTATTGCTTCGATGACATAGATATGTGCGTGGAAACATGCAAACTGATATGCGTCAATTGGAACGCTGTATTTTATTTTTTAAATTTTAATAAACTGATCTTATTCGATTGACTAGAATCTGAGAATGGCCGAATGCAAAATTCAGGGAAAAGGAGTGGGTAATTACAGGCAATTAGCGAAAGTGTAGTGGTAATCAGTAGTCATTAGTAGAAATATAGTGGTAGTATTGGGTATGGAAATGTTGGAACTAATTAGGGGAAATGTGGTACTACGACCTTCAAAACACGTCTCGCTTCTTTAATAAGAACGGTTTCGCTGGAATTTATATTCTCTTTATATTTATATATTTTATGTCATTAATAGGCATCCTTTTTCGCTAAGGTAAACTTAATTAACTTAAACGCGACAATATTTTTAAGTAAATTAGTGTGCGCATGACCCGGTGAACTCAATCTAAACGCGAATATGCCCGTCATAGAAATATGAGGCAAATTTTACAATACAAACAGGCGGCTAGTAATGGGGATTCTTGTCTTTGTCTTTATCTTGCTCATTTATGAAATTCGTGCTGATTATTTGATACATATTTGATACTTATTTAATATATAATGCATATGTATGTATGTATGTAATCTAAAATAGATTTACTTTAAAAAGATAGCAAAAAAAAAATGACGAAAAACATTGGTACTAACTTTAAATAGAGGGCTTGGAGAAGAAAAATCATTTAAACCGCCAAACATTTTGAGAGGTTTAAGCAATAAAAGTCAAACTTTTTGAAATAAAAATAACATCTACATATTTTTCCGCAGATTGGCGCATCTAAAATACGGAGTTTCCTTTAAAAAAACATGTTGAAAAAAGTTGACCTTGAAGATAAGCCATTAAATTTCTTGTTAAAAATTTCGTTAAGGTTTTCATACTTTTTTCTCACCCTATCATTCACATAAATTTATTAGCATTGAAAATTTCCACGAATATTTTGGCCCACATCACTAATAAAATTCCCATACTATGCAAAACATATCAATGTATCGATTGAAGCACAAAATATCCACAACACAAAATATCTATGTTTACAAGACCATTTTCATTATACTTATTTGACTCAGAGGAACTGTATATAACATAAGCTTAGAAATGTAGCAAAAAATTTTTTGGTGGTGACGGTCGTTTTCCAAATACTATATATATAAGCCAAATTTTCTATTTCTTTTAAAATCTCAACTATCGTACAAAGTTCCGAAGTTACCTTGTTTTCTTTTCTTCATGTTTAAAAAATATTTTACTATTTCACCATTTCACTACG
Organism: Cylas formicarius; assembly: GCF_029955315.1. Lineage (NCBI taxonomy): Eukaryota > Metazoa > Arthropoda > Insecta > Coleoptera > Brentidae > Cylas > Cylas formicarius. Next base: position 22,505,495 of record NW_026844361.1, on the reverse strand, counting down.
TTAGCAGAACCATTTCAGTTTAGATCGAGTTCAGATGATCAGATATAACCAAGGAGCGGGAGGGAAGTCCAGAATTAAAAGAAACCGTTAATAGATATCCAGTTAACAACTTGCACGATAAATGGGGAATAATTATTACGACTTACCGTTCAACCTTTCTTCTATGGACAATTTTTCCTGCGGTAGACTGTATTCTTTGAGACTCTGCTGGTACCTATAACAAATGCATTAGCAACCAAGACGGTGTGTATTTTATTTTTCTGCAAATTATTTTATTGACCAGTTAAGTGATCAAAAACGTAATACTCGGTATCGTCCAGATAAAAAGAAATCTTTTGGTACCTCATGTCTTGTTCTCTGGCGTGCCTTTCCATCAACAAGATTCTATCCGAAGCCTCTTCGAGGGTACTAGCCAGGTGGTCCCTTTCTTCCGCCACAGCGTGTAACCTCCTCTCGAGTTCCTTATTCTTCTCGGCCACCAGTTCTAGTTCGTCCTTCAGCCCGTCGACACTGTTCAGATGTTGCTGAAGGTTGGATTTGCCCAGCGTGATCTGATCCTTGTAGCTCTCCAGCTGATGTCTGAGCTGGTGCTCGACGGACGCGGATTCTTTGAGTTGCTGGGTGAGCCTGGCATTTTGTGACGTCAGTTCCTCGACCAGGCTGCTTTTGTCCCTCTCCCATTGCTTCAGGAGAGCCTCTTTGGCAGCGAGCTTGGTTCTAAGTTCCGAAACGTCATTTTCGAGTTCCAGTATCCGCGCGTCTAGTTCGGATTCTTTGCTGGTGAGTTTTTTGCGGAGCAGGTGTCTGTCCTGTTCTACGGCCTGCAAATGAAAAATATTAAATTAAAATTTGACACTCCGATTATACAGGGTTTAAGTTAAATTGAAAAAATTTAAATTCAAAAATTGAATGGGTCCAATTCAACAAATGAGCATCAGGAAATGGCGATGACACGGAAGCCATAAATATATTTATACCGTGTGTCCTACTTAAAATCTGTACACCCTTGTTTTGCTTATTGTTGCTTGTTTTGCTTATTGTTTCAACTATTTGACGAAAGAGAGAGAAGAGATTAGTACTATTAGAATTAATATTATGTATTAATTTTTATGTTTCAAATCCCTAATAGTAGTTCTTTCTTCTCCGTCTTTTGTTCTAGCTGGCCATGACTTAAAGTTGAAGTCGGAGCGGACTCCGAAAGCTTTGACATTTCCAAAAGTGATCCAAATCATGAAAACTCCGTTCCATCGCCAAAATAACCCAGAATAAACGACAAACTCGAATTGCAATTTTCACACGAAAACAAGTTAATTTGCTAAGTATGTTTATTTAGGGTGATTGTAAATTATCGTCATGACGAAAATAAAACGCTCTTATCAGTTTTCGACAGATTCAGATCGTTTACTGTTTTTAATCCGGGATTTTTTGACTATAGCACGAAAGAAAGCAATTAAGATTTAAACTGGAAATAAAAATCTAGTTATCTGAGCACAAACAGAAACAGAACATGCAACTCAATTTAAATCGTTACTACTCGTATATCATAACCGACATCTTAATGGTTGAAAAGACTAACATTTTTCATGGTCTAAATCCAGCACCATCAAATAGTCGAAACTAAATAATTATTATCTATATTCTGTGCATTATTTTGGAACAGATTATTTTCATTTCTCTCTGTTTTCGTATTTCTTAATTTTTTTTTGCCATTTTAGATTGGTGTATTACAATTAGGTATGAAAGATGATGTCATTCAAATGACCTCCGCCAAATACAGTGGCTTTTCAAAAATATTGCTCTTTGCTCTATTCGCGGCGTTTCTATATTTAACAAAGCATTACCCGCAGTTTCTTATTTTTTTAATGCGAAATTTTACCTCGAATAACCATTCTTAGTAACCGACAACGCGAAACCCCGAAGGAACTTTGTGCGCCAAACCAAAACGGGCAATAAATAATTACAGAAAAAATTATTGTTTTTCTCATATCTGTAATGCAATCGCGGCATCGGAAACTGGAACAAAAAATAAATACACTTTCACGAATCTGTACAGGAAATCTCAAGGATGCCACCAGATCGTAAATTAACTTGCGCTGTCGGCTTAAATCGAGATTTTTTCGCTTCTGCTGTTCGCGTTTGGACATTTTTCGATTACAATTTCCCGGGAAGCGCTAACGTATCTGGGGTCATTATCAAAAAACAATGTACCACAAAGAAAATACATGTCGAGTCAAATATACCTTAGTAAAAGGTGGCTCATTGGTAATATACATGGCTTTAAAGGCGAAAGCCGTAATATGCAAACTATAACACTATAACTTCGCCATTGTATGTCTAATTTCTTTATTTTTTTATAGAAAATTATGATAGAGTGATGACTTTTATGAAGAAACATATATATGGGCTAAAATCAATGAGGTTTGTCGACAGTGAAATTAAATAAATCACTTCGAGTAAAATAACAAAGTAACTAACCAGTTATTATATTACTCCCTATACAAACTACCAAGAATTTATGTAATGTATATTTATATTAATTGATTATTTAAATTTCCGCGCTCAGCGGCTTCACTTTTCGACGGGCGAGGAAGCGGCGCTTCGCTTTTATAGAACACTTGAAGGGAGTCGAATGTTCAAGTCGTATTCTCGAGAAGCGGCGTCCGTGATTCGCGCTTAGGCGAGTTTCTTAGGATGCAGATAGGGTCGGGCGCGGCCTATTCGGCTCGGTCGTCACAATAGGAATAGCATTACGTAATCATTATGATGGGCCATGTTAATCGATTTCAATTATTTAAAGTAAAGTAAAGGACTAAAGGTGGAATTTATAATGGACGATTAAGGCTAGAGAAACAAACGACTAGTGTAAGCTGTAAGTGTAGTGTAAGCTGGCTATAAGGATTTGCTCTTATTTATGTGTGTGCGCTGTTTTACTAAAACTTGAGTAGTGCTCGTAATACCTGAAGAATTCCGTTTTGGTGTCGAAGTGCACGGGGACAGTATATAAAACGTAGGTAAAGAAAACTGCTGCTCTCTGAAACTCTATGTTTTATGAGAACACCATAATCTTTTCTATCAATAGCTTCCATTTTGGAGGATGTTTTTGTCTTTATGATTTTAAGGCTTAAAAGTTATTTCGAATGAAATATATATATATATATATATATATATATATATATATATATATATATATATATATATATATATATATATATATATAGTATATATCTATTTACCAAAATTACAAGTACTTGATTCAAAGATACGCAGATTTGACGATGCAAAGAAACTATAAATTTTATCAGTGTGCTTTTTTCAAAACAGCACAAATAGATTGACAGAGCGATGACCAGAACTGATATCATATATCATCATTTAAATCTACCAAAAAAAAAATGAAGCTGTCTTTTTAAGGTGATACTTTGCGCAATCTTAATCAATGCATAATTGGGTATTTTAGAGTGAGGGAGTAGAAACAATTATATGATATAATGCTTTCTAGATATCATGAAAATAATGGAATTAGATAAAACTCTGTCCAAAAACCATCATTTTTATTGCGTAATATAAAATAAGTTATTTTAAAAACTTCTGTATGAGTATTTATTTCCATAGTTATTAATTTTGAGGTTGAATATTTAAAAAAAGTTCCTTTACTTTTGTACTAAAACGTAATTCTCATCTTGATAACACCGTGTCGTCGACGCTTCTTCAACAAATGCGCCGGGAGTCGAATTTACCCGTTGGGAGTTGAATTTCACAGCAACAACGCCTTTAAAAATTTTACCTCCGACCTTCTTGCGTAAATATTGCCGACGTAAAATTGCCGGATGTACAACCGAAGCGGACGACCACCCGCCCCAGAAACGGAAGTTTCCATCGTAATTATACGGTTCGGGTTATGGGTGTACGTACGTCCACGCCCTTTAATAGAACGGCAGTCTATGCGAGTTCGCCGTTCATTCATTAAATCGAATTGGGTTTCGGTAAGTCATATACAGGGTGCGGCAATTAAGAGATTGGGAAATGACGCGGAAAGAAGTTACAAGAAAAATAAGTCCAAACTGTCCGAAACTAAGCTTGTTGAGTTGTAATTATAGCATAGATAATAAATATACTTATAAAAAGTTCGTTTTATTGACTGGATGTTTTACATAAGCCAATAAGTTCTACGTGTTTTGAAGATATTTTGACAGAAATCCAAAATCCAAGTCTCCGTTGGTTAGTTCTTTGTGCCTGTCGCAATTGTTTGACCTTAGCGATTCCTTCTTGAGAAAGCACTTTCAAATAACAGCAGGGTGATCGTAAAAGTCAGAAACGCATGATACCAACTTTCTAGAAAATTTGATTCGAAAAAGGCGATGCGCGAGAGAATCTCCGTAGCACTATCGATTGTATTTAGCTGGGGAGATATTAAAAATGATTTCCGAAAAATAATGAGTCAGACGAGCCAAATAATATCTCGATGTAATTGTGATGCTTTGTGTTACTTATAAGTACTGCAAAGATTTTATTACTTTACATCTCAACAAACAACGAGACAATTTACAATGAAGTTTTCATATATTTGCATATATAATATGGTTTTTAAAGCTAAGTGGTCGAGGCGACGAAAAGATTTTTTTAAAAGGTACAACGCATTTTAACAAACTTGGATAGTGCCCGTTTACATATAAATCCATAAAAATCAAAGGCAATAACATAACTTTTTCTTATAAAAAATGCAGTAAAAATGCAACTAGATTGGCTAGTAAAAATTGTATCCCAATATCTTAATCCTAACCAAAAATATCGAAGAAAGAAACTTTATTTATTGTTATTACTTGTTATGTCAATAGTCATAATTTACCAAAAATGTCAAAAAATATGAACACGAGCAATAAATGTTTTCCCAAGAAGGCCATGTTTGTTAAAATCCATTGAGGGCAGGACAGTTGTTTGCTAAAAAAAAGGTATAATACGACCAAAAATATAGTGAGTTTATTGCTTTTACGTTTAAAGTATTTTACAGTACCTTAACCGCAGACCTTGGCAGGACCGTGGTAAAACCCATCCTAACAGATGGGTATTCTGCATAAAGCAGGTCTTGCCAGGACCGTAACGAATATTTGTAGAAACTTAATTTTTTTATTTGAAACGTAAATGGACCGTTTTAATTTTGATTAAGCATTGATGCTGCGGGGTATTTTCGAATATGTAGAAGCGTTTATTTTAACATCAGGTGATACGTATCGTTCTTAAGAGTTTAACCCAAATTGCAATATTTTCGTATATAATGGGTGTTTTTTTTCGATGTATAGAACTTTAAGTTGGCATTACTGTTCAAGATGGCGACCGATTTAACAGATGTCAAGTGATTTATTCTCAGTTTGGTTTGGCAATTTATCAAGAATTCATCAAGTAAGGCGTAGATTCGTCGGATGGGCGCAAAACGAGATTGCCGTTGAATTTTGTTTAGCGATGAAGCGCAGTTCTGGTTGAATGGCTAAGTCATCAAACAAAACTGCCGCATTTGGAGCGAAGCTAATCCTCAAGTGTATGTCGAAACACCGTTGCATCCAGAAAAACTGACTGTTTGGTGCGCTTTATGGGCTGGGGATCCGTACTTCTTCAAAAACGATGATGGCCAGAACGTTACGGTCAATTGTGATCGGTATAGAGCTATGATTACTAACCCTTTCATCCCTGAATTGAATAAACATGATGTCCAGGGGATGTGGTTTCAACAAGACGGCGCAACATGTCACGCAGCTCGTGCCACAATCGATTTATTGAAAGACACGTTTGGTGACCGCCTAATTTCACGTTTTGGACCTGTGAATTGACCTCCAAGATCTTGTGATTTAACACAGCTAGACTACTTCCTGTGGGGCTATGTCAAGTCATTGGTCTATGCGGATAAGCTACAAACGCTTGACCATTTGGAAGACGACATTCGCCGTGTTATTGCCGATATACGGCCACAAATGTTGGAAAAAGTAATCCAAAATTGGACGTCCAGATTGGACTACATCCGCGCCACCCGTGGCGGTCATATGCCAGAAATCACAAGATTATCTATAAATAAAATTCATGTCAATCGAATAATCTGTCGTTGTTTTATTGCAACTTAAAGTTCTATACATCAAAAAAAAACACCCTATATTACGGAGGTATTTGACTGTTTTCACTGGATAGTTTGAAGGGTAAGGGTAAGTACCTCTGCACTCTATTCATCTTACCGATACGTTTGAAAATAATCAGTTTTTTCTTGTGTGCCCGTCGATTAACAACATTCTTCTTTTTGTATTTTTGCGTCTTCTACATAGTTCTTCGATTTGTAAACAACTGTTTTAAGTTTTAATCTTCTCCTGAAGATGCCAACTTGGTTGGCGAACCGCGCGTGGAGTACGTAAAATGGAGTTTCGGTTTGTGGTAAAACGCGTTATTGTGTGTTAGTACAGTGCCGAAGGTTCCAGTCAAGAGTTTGAAGACTATAGATTATATGCGCGGTAGATAAAACTACGTCATAAAAATACAGAAAAATGTTTATTGGAATCTTACAATCGGACATTTTTTCAAGGTTCCTTGTTTGTTAACACTTTAAAATGTGGAGACCGTGGAGTTCAGTTTTGAAAGTTTAATATGGTTTTTACGTTCCTAGCGACAATCTTGGAAAACTGAGGATATTTTCCAATGTTTTCCTTTCTCGATTATAGTAATAACCTTTTTTTCACCCGGAATTCCTCGAAATTCCTTGAAATATTATTGAATGAAAAATTTTTAATACTTATTAATAATATTAGTGTAATTATGTATTATTTGGTTGTGAATTTGAATGTTTTTATTATTATTATTATTGCAAAGAACAATGCGCAGAGGAGAACCTATTATCTATATATACACAATATGGTCTTTAAGTTGATATTTTGGTCATTTTTTTGCTTTGAATAGAACAAATAAATGCGTTCGAATTACCTCTCCATATCTTAGTCTGAAGACCCTCAAGTTGTTTCCTCTTTTCTTTTTCTTAATTAGAAACGTTTCGTTTTATCCGTTCTTTTTTATGAAAGAAAGCGGTTTGACATTTCTACGTATCACGAAGTGGCGCACAATCCCAAATCGCGAAACCGTTTGATGATATGCAGCGTTACGGCAACGGTAACAGTTTTTATTGCAAAGCCCCGACAACAATAGGCATTACAATTTCAAATAAATTTAAAAAGTGTGAAAAATATGCGCATAAAACTTTATTTTCTTTGCCGGCTCCCGCTATTAATATTAAAAGAAACAGTTTCACTTGCTGCCGAGAGATCTATTTTAGATTTTCAATATATACGGGGTTTGAAGAGTTCGCCAGAATCTCTGAATAGTATCAAATTTCACCCTCTAAGTAAGGACAGGTGCTACTTTGGAGCATCTGCCAGCACACCGACGTAATCCAGATTGCCTACGCAGATATTTACCCAAGATCCCAAGTTTACAGTACGATGTAGTGAAATCGCTATTCCGTGCTTGTTGTTTTGAATGGTTTGAAATTTTTATACCGTTCCTGACGGCATAGAACGCGGAATATTGTTCAATTGAATGAAGTTTTATTTTGGGACGCGTGGGCTCCTATAATGCTTACTTTTTAAAATCACTTTCATTGTGATACAGGTTGTCCCAAAAATGCATCAAAATTGTATTTCTTAAAACGGAACCCATTGTATATTCTAACATTTCTTAAAATAATAATAAATGTATATTAGTTTACGTAATTTTAATTTCCCGAATACTCAGGAATTATTTAAGTTTCATTTTCGTAGTAAATTGTAAGAATAAAGCATATTTTATATCTCAATCGGCTCCATCACATACAGGGTGTCTAAAAATGTATTCTAAACCCAGGACTACGAGTCTATATATTAATTATGCATTTTAATTTTTATTTATAGTTTTTTTATTAGTCAGCATTAAACTTTCGAATCACCTGCCAGACGATCCGTTCACATAACACATAACAAATCGCCAACACTTGTTTCGAGACAATAATCAACAACAATTTATATGCTTGCGCATTGTCTGCATGAATTTATTGCCTATTACGCATGTGATAATTATTTTAATAATGTACGGCCGCCTTAGTTTGATAAATTGGCTATCTGGCGATCTCGTCACACTTTCTATTCAAATCGTTCTTCGTTTTCAATTTTATGAATTTAGTCAGACAACTGGAAAATGCGTAATTTTGAATTTGGTCATACATTTTTAAATTACCATATACCGTGAGTCATATAAAATGTCACAGAAAATGCAACACCTAGTATTAGCTATATTCATAATGTTTTGTCCGTTAATTGTGTGTTAATAAATGACAACATTCATCTTGCAATATCCTTGCGAATATCCAGTTTATTTTAATTTCGCATAAATTAAGCAGCTTTTATTCTTCTTCTTCTTCTGTTTTTTTTTTCTTAGGGGCTTAGTCTTAACTGTGATGTGGAAGTCCAATTCTCACACCATCTTTTAGGTGGTGCGCTAGGAGGTCTTTTTTATTGTTATGTTTTTTATGTTTGTTTTTTATTGTTATGTTTCTTATCTATTCTTGTTCATTCTATCTACTTCTTCTTCTTCCTGTGCCTTATCCTCAGTGGACGTTGGCGATTACTATGGCCCATCTGATTTTATTTGCTGCAGCCCGAAATAGATCCATAGATGTCATTCCCGTCCATTGTCTTAGATTTCGCAGCCACGATATTCTTCGTCTTCCAGGACCTCTTTTGCCGTTAAGCTTGCCCTGCATAATAAGCTGGAGTAGGCTATATTTCTGGTTTCGCATAACATGGCCGAAGTATGATAGTTTGCGTTCCTTGATTACGTTTAAGACCTCTTTTTGTTTTCTCATACGCTGTAGGACGGCTTCGTTGGTTACGCGGTAGGTCCATGATATTCTAAGCATGCGTCTGTAGCACCACATCTCAAATGCTTCCAGACGTTTACATGCAGCGTCGGTTAGAGTCCAAGCTTCCACCCCATGTGTTAGTATTGAGAAAACGTAGCATTTAAGAACTCTGACTCTGAGGTGTAAGCCTATATTTAGATTGCACAGCACGCTTCTCATTCGGTTGAAAGCTGTTCTACCCTTCTCAATTCGGATCTTAATTTCATTTATTTGTTCCCATTTATTGTTAAGAAATGTGCCCAAGTAGTTTATCGATGTAACCGTTTCTAATTGGGAGCCATTTGCATAAAACTGGCCATCAATATCTTGTTTGCTTATTATCATGACCTTTGTTTTATTTATGTTTAGGTGCATGTTGTAGGTTTCGCATACTTCCGTTACTCTGTCTATTAGCCTTTGAAGACCCTCAGCTGTGTCTGCAATTAGGACTGTATCGTCAGCGTACCTTAGATTATTAATGAGTACGCCGTTTATTAAAATGCCGTCCTCTGCATTCTCCAGAGCCTCTCTAAACAGTCTCTCTGAGTAAACGTTAAAGAGCAGAGGAGAGAGCACGCATCCCTGTCGAACTCCTTGGCGTACTTCAAACTCTTCAGAGAGTGCATTCTCCACCCGAACACGAGCCTTTTGATTCCAGTAAAGGTTAGATATAATGCGGATATCCCTGTCATCCATGCCTGACTGTCTGAGCGTTCCTATCTACTATAGAATCGTTTTCTCATCATTCCGAACTGTATACCACAACCTGTGCTTCAATTTGGTATCTTGCAAACATCATTTAGCAGTGCATCCCTTAAGAAGGGGCATCACTGGGGCCTTAAGAAGAACCAGCGATCGCCAAGAATCGCTAGTAAAACTTATAGTGAATCCGACGAAAAAACGATGAAAAATATCGTCACGTCACTAATTTGACACAAAGAATAATATGAACAGCCACGACTGTAATCTGGTCGTATTTAGTGAGACGTCAGCAGTGCATCGAAGACTTAGAACTCTGCAATTTTGCATGGAGACCATAGCGCCATTAGTAAACGGAACCTCCGCTAACAAATGGAGCTATGGTTTGTCGTTCCATAACACCTCTAGTTTTTGAGGACATTAAGATGAACTGTGAACCCTACTCCCAGCAACTGTCAAAACTAACCCTTTTTCCGTAGCTAGCAAGGTCACCAGACTTATCACCTATTGAACACATGGGATGGATATCATAGCTGGTTGCCGCATCTGGATCAGCAACATCTACGTGTCGAGGTAACGTTATACTGGGAGAACTTACCGCAGGCAGAGAAAGATCATCTCAATCACGGCGTGCCAAGTTACTATTGAATTTTTAAGAACACATTGTTATCGTTTGTTTTATTTATATTTATCCGCACTCCCAATATATTTTTGGTGCCTTCGAAGAAACCATTCCAGTTTCAATTTCAACGTGTACGAAGTTGCTCTGCGAACGAAAAGTAAAAGCGATTAATTTTTCAACCGGAGGTAATTGTGAGAAAACGAACGTCCGACGCGGCACGGGAAAAACGAAAAGTGTGACAAATGCAAATTAGGTGAGCATGTTAAAGGTACGGTGACTTTTAATTTTTTTTTTTTTTGACAAAGTCACAGGAATGATATTTGGGATGGAACTTGATTTACAAAACTCAAACGTTGGCAAATTTAAATTTCTTAAATTAATTGTTGGCCCTCAGTTGCGGCCGAGGTAAATACATAAATTGATTGGCTTTAGACGTAAAACCTTGCTGCTCCAAATCCCTGAAGAACTGCTGTAGGTCCATGAGCCAAGCAGAAACCTATATACTATTAGGAATGTCATCACCCGCCGATAAGTTTCTTAAAAATCTCAAATCAAATATTACGGAGCCAACAATTAGCTCGGTGTACTTCTTTAGACGAGAGATTTGATATTTGCAGTCTAGAACATCAAAAATAGCAACAAAATCAAGAGCTTGTGGTATTCCTATTCTGAAAACGGCGGGGTTTAGGGCTAGATTAATTCATGGAACGATATCTACTAGCATATGTCTAAATCGGTTTTGATGCTTATGGTCACATTTTACCTCTAACGGGTGCTATAGAACCCCGAGCGGCCACGGAACCGGCGCCCACGTTTCCTGCGCCAATAACAGCCGGAACCCGAACATACTACCATTTAAAACCGTTTCGCAAAAGAACGGCAGTTAACTCGCCCAAAACCGTGACTAAGCCGATCGATTGTGTCATCGTTTTATAAAGAAATAATCGTTGTTTAATTAGACAATCGAGCTGCGATAAAAAAAGACGATTTGCAAGAAACCGGTTACACTTCTCTGGGCTTTGGGACGTGGACGTACGATTTGGGTCACTTTTCGCCATCTCGTTAACCCAATTGCCGCGTGGGATGTCGTCACTACGAATTTCCTCGAAATACCAAGTTTAACAAATCGATCCGAACGCCATAAACAAATTTAGCGGTCCCGAGAAATCGATATTTTCATTGTCGCGCGGCTCGAACGTCGCACAGGTTTGTAACACGGGTATTCTATTCTTTTTCCTCCGCAACTAACGACGGCTTAGCTTAGAAAACGAAGTCCCCAAGTTTAAGAATCATTCACTGTTGTGTTCAAGTTCATCTTTGACACGCACGCGGCTCTATAACTAATAAGAGGCATTGGACAAACCACCATAAAAGCAGTAGGGGGAAAGGATGCCCACAAGGAGTTCCCCTCCATCTGCAATCTGGCGAATCATCTGCTGTAAAAAATGCAGATATGCAGATAATCTAATGGTTGTAATGCAGGACAAATTTACTAGTACTCGCTTGGAGAGATGTCACGAGGCTATTAACATCATGGTAAACTGGTACCACAAAGAACAACTCGGCTAAAAGCAAAAAGTCGAAACACTCCAAATAGCATTGGCATTAGTTTTGGATTTCTACGAGGTATTAAACGTGACAGTAAGTCAAAATAAGGTGGCGCTATCAATCGTAAGATTGTACAAAAGCCAACATGGGAACCAAAGCTGCAACCAATTGCAATTTCAGCCATTAAAAAATTGATAAACACAGCATCCCGGCCATGGAAGAAAGGAAGTGAAAATTATGATAAGTTTGTACTAATGAAAGACTTATCGAGAGGGCGTTGCCGTCAGATCTTACGAGCTACGTAACGGAGGCACTATCGAAGTAGCGGAGTGTAATTAGGGAAACGAACTTACATGAACGGCTGTCACTATGGAGTGAATTATCCTTTCCAGCAGCAGAAATGCTAATGTTAACTCTGCTAAAAGTTTTACGTTTTCTCTAAGAATTTCAATACGTTAGGAGAAATTATGAGGTAAAAAACTCAAACTTTTAGAGGCATCGTTAAAGTTTGGATAAATCGTTCGATTAATTCAACAAGCTACAACCATAACACAGGTCTACAAAATTAAACTTTTTGAGGGATGTTTTTATTTTATTTAATTTTTGATAGGCTGATTAGAAAAATTCTATGCATTTATTTGTGTCGGGTAAATATTAAAGAAAAAAAAAGATATTTCTAAAATAATTTATTTTCTTATTCAGTAAAAAAGTGGAATCCTAGTTAAAAAAAGTAAAAAAAAAACTTTACACAAACAAGATTTTCCGGAAAATAGTTCAAGGGTGAAAACAAGAAAAACACTTTCAAACTCATATTACAACCCAGACGATGAAAGTTTTGCGACATATTTTGAACAATACTTTCGTAGTTTTCGTCCTTAGAGATCCAAAGGAACTTATCAATTACCTCTTTAAATGAACTCTCGACACTTTTACCTTGGCACCAGATATTGCTACCAGGTGTAATTCGATCTTTTGCCACAAATAATGTACGGAAATTTTGTATTACCCCTCTGTTGTCCTAGAAGCATGCGCAGCATTTTAAGGTCACCACAAAACATCCACTGATGTTCTTCACAAGAAATCCTAAATTTTGATGGGTTTCTTTTAAACGTACCGAATGTACCATTGTGCAATAAAACGCCTTTTATTCTTTCTATTCTTTTATATACAGCACATTTCCTAAATTTGGAACTAAGTCGGGAATATTGTTGCAATAGACTAGCCGTTCTTCCTGAGTAAAATATTGATTGAACTCTTTTTCCCGATGCCGGTAAAAGCTTAATGTGACGCTAGGTGCTAGTAATTGCTTGTCACGAAGTCGGGACGCTAACAACTTGGAAGGTGCAAATCTCTAATTAAATCATTTCATTCGCCCTGACAAAACACTTCGAGCCCTCGGAAATCTGGTGTGAAATCTGAGTAATGGGGGGCGGTAGGTATCGGCACATCGGGTACATCGGGATTTTTCCTGTTGAATTCTTGAACATTAAACGAAAAAAATATCACTCATCACTGTTGTTTCTAAGCTCTCGTCATTCCATAGGAGCACCAAAGCTTAAACATTTGTTCCTATCTTTTTCCCAGTTTCTTATCACGAAAAACGGAACAAAGAGCATGAGGGGCCCAGGACTTGTCTTGGTCGCCAATTTTTACACAAAAATACATGGTGGTATACATACTACGACTACCACAGATATAACAAAAGTTATTTGGATTATTCACACAATGCCTTTTTTCCATATTTATACGTTTTGGGACACTAGAAATACGCAACAACAAAGACAACAGCCGCAAACATACAACGACACAACAACCAATACAACTAAACTGCGCATAAGTTATATTGACGCTCCTGCACCAACTCTGTTGCTTTGCAGAGAAATCAAATATTTTCCAGGGTTGCCAAATCACAATTTAATTTCAAAAAAATACGTCATAGGTATGTATATTAATAAAATATAATTTTTAACATATAGAGCGTTATAAAAAAATTGACGTGATAAAGCAAATATATGGCGTTTTTTCGAAAAGGGGTCCCCAAACATCAAAATGACTGTAGACTTGTTTAACTAGAGAGAAAGCATTAGAAAAACAGAGAACAACTACTTTAAAAAGAACAGATTAAAGAGAAAAATAACGCAATGATATAAAAATATATATTATAATATAGGTTTCGTTGTTAAATAGAGAACGGACTTACGATAAGGGCTTACATATGAAGTCCCATCGTTTATCCCAAGATTTATTAACGAGAAGTATACCTAATAAACAATTTGCAGTACTGCAATACTGAATGAACACCAAAGACCTTTACCATATCAGAGGAGGGGAGGCCTTTATTGTCATTGTCCAGTTACGTCGTCAGTCGATGAACTTTTGCCGTTTTGTGTTGAACGACGAGTTGTTAAGAGACCATCCCGACCAGGAAAGTCACAAAATTTACAGCAAAATATGTACCCACGATGACATAATACGCAACTAAATGTGCTTAATAACGTTACAAGGTATTAATAGTTAGGACGAAACACAAATTTAGGAATATTAAAACCGTAAATGGCGCCATTAAGCGGTTCGTGTTGTTGTTCCGCGTTTTTGCCGAAAAACAAGTAGAGCTCGAAACAGCAATCGAGTGCAATTCCGTTACGTAAACGAGTTGCAACTACACGTTAATAAATTAAAAGAATATTTTATTTATAATGGGTAAGAAAATTATCAGACATTGGGACATGGTTAAAATATAAAATTAAAAATAAATTGGTATAGTGTCATTTGCACTAAGACTAAAAAAAATGCATCTTTTTGCTTTTGGACGGTGGCACGAATATCGCATTTTTGTGGTAATTCTTCTTACAAAATATCTTTTCCAAATCTGCCAAACAATTTAAAAAATCTTTGAAAAGAGAGAAATATTCTATGACTTTCGTTTTCGATATAGGGGGTGTTTTTTTTCGATGTATAGAAATTTAAGTTGCAATAAAACAACGATGGATTATTCGATTCACATGAATTTTATTTATCCGAAAGATAATCTTGTGGCATTACATTCATTTAAAGTTACACTTTTAACATTTTGTTTCTTACGCCATTTATATAGCGATAAAACGAAACTTTCACTTTAATTTGGCTCAACCTTATTATTATTATCTAAATTAAATGTCATTTATTATAATTAAAACACGAAAAATAATATAAAATTATTCGATTTAATATCAACGCAGTGATGACTTTAAGGTATAAAAATTATTCTCATTCCACAATTGTCTTTGAAAGACTCAAAGTTTTATTATACCTCCAGTGAGGTAGTATATCTTAATTTTTTAGAAATTGATTGGTTTGATCCTAAAATTTGATGTGTCGATAAAATCAATATTTAATTTAATCTTTTTAGGTTGCGGCTTCTTTCGGCGATAATTCGTGACTGAGATTACTTGTTTATCAAACAACGTCAGTCAACATATATACGATTTCCTATCTCGCCGTTTTCTGACATGAATGTTTATGAGATACTAATCTGCTTGTAGTGCTTCGCCTGTGCACGTCTTACAAATATTCGAAGCGACCCCATCACGTTGCTGAAACGTGCGCATCTCACTAATGGACGTCACTCTTCAACCGAGTCTTTTCAGAAAACAAGAAGCAAACTACCAGAAATAAAATCGCATATTAATAAGAAATCATCTTGACTTTAAATTTGTCGAATTCTGGGACATCCTGTACGTACTTAATGGAAACAACAGGTACTGTGCACAGTCAATAAACCACAAAGGACAGAAAATCTGAAACTTTAATCTTTTACACTATTTCAAAAGCTAAAATTATAATTTCAACTAAAGTAAATGAAAAGAATACCTCCCAATGAAATGACCGAGTAAATTCGACCATCGATCATGTATATTTTAGAAAAACTAAATAGCAATCTTCAAAATAGAGTCCAAAAGCTATTACATTACCTGTTATATTTGTATTTTTAGTCGTTACACCATGAGTCTTTTAAATTTATTATTCAACTTAGAAGAATCGCATCCTTCCGTATTTGAGGATTGTTCTCCGAAACAAATACCAAAAGACTATATATCGGACCGATTAAATCTTAAAGGGATGTGTAAGAAGTATACAAACCTGAAGTATACAAACCTGACCAATTTCAAAGTATTTAAAAAACCAAGTGATATTCCGACCAATTTTATATCACATTTTGGTCTCACAATTAATTGAAAATTGTCCCCCTTTCTCTAGTCACGGACTTTAGGAAACAACCCTGTAAAACCCCATTATATCGATGAGTCACTTAAATTTATCCTTCTAGTGATTTTATTTTTACAAAGAATAGGATTGTCAAAAAACTGGCCAAGACGAGTAATAGTTCAATACGATAGATCCCACCGACTTGTATAAAAGTTAAATATTTGTTATTGTACTAACCACCTTTTCGGCTACATTAATGTAGATAAGACAAGTCCAATACCAAAAAGAAAAAAAATACAGTGCTATATTAATTATAATAGTATAAAATTCCTGCAGATATTCATCGTTTGCACATTTCAAATTCCTCTAATGTACCGTGAAGTGTATCACTCAGCAATAGCCACTTCACTTCTTGTCTGACACTTCTAAGGTGAGAGATTTCTCTTTTTTTGGTAACAAATTAAAAACGATTATGTTTATCAATACCAAGCTTGTTCCTATTTCTTTTGAAACATAATATACTTGTTACCGTCAATATTTTGTTTTCTTCAAATTCTGGAGGTATCAGGGAGAGTCAAATCAAATAACAATCGAATCAGTCCCTTTTGAGCTACTAAAACCAGTTCTGTGTCCCCATACCCCATATGGCATTACCTAATGAAACAGCAAGCCATCAGAATGTACAGAAAATATCTGCATCTAAAAATTTATGTTTTTATTATAATTATTATCTTCTGACCCTTCAGATTTTATGTAACCTCCATGTCTATGAATTCGGGGTGGTTAAGTACGGTGGTTACTAAGCATTGTGACCTCCACGCTTTTTATTTCGTTCATGTTAGGTGCGAGATGGACTAAAAAGTCCGCAAACTCTGAGCGATTCGCTACGTGCGTCCTTGCTTGTTACGTATTCACGTCACGCCGGTGAAGTCTCGACGTGTGCGTATGTATTTAGAAACCATCCTACGTCACCGACAATCGCCTTTGGAATATTTTAACATCCGAACCTAACGCTCGGCCCGGTCCTGAATTAGTTGGGCCGCCCCAATAAACAAAACTTTGCTTAACTACCGGTACCGATTCGAACTAACGGCCTGGAATTTTGACGGAAGAATGGACGTCAAATTGATCGGTATACGTTCGAAATTATACATGGCCACCTACTACTAACTGCGCTAAAAAATGCATTAAAAGTTCTCAACGAAGGCAAGTGCCTTTAGCAGCTTGACCAGCGTTGCAAAGAGCCAAGAAGAAGAAAAAGAAGAAGCCACGGGAATGTTAGCGCAGGAAGCTTTTTAAATGAAGGTACAGCAGATCATCATCTCAAATGGGATCTTTCAATTATGAATCTTAATTATATCAGAGGAATTTCACCCTGTATTGGATATGTAACCACTTCACAACTCGGAAGTTTGTATAATGCTTTGGTTGAATAGGTCATATTTTATGAAGGAGAACTTCTCATGCAAGTTTAATTTTAATTATATGAAGTGCCTTTTCGTAGAGATCAATCCACTTTACTCCAAGAGTACTCTTCTGTTGTGGGTTAACTATATCTTGGAGCGAATATGATTTAAAAAAAAAAAACGTTCTGTCTTTAAAAGGAGGAAATAGTGGCCCACGATAAGCACTTAAAACATCGAGGCCTAATATCAAGACATCCTGTATGATGTTTTGTCGCCTTAATTATTTTTATGACCTTCCAAATTCGCACAGGACGTTCCTTCAACAAAAGGCGAGCTGATTAAGATCTGCACTACGTAATAAAAACATATAACCTTTAAGGTGGCTTTCGTTTTAATTTTAATAAACTTAAATTTGGCACAACTTAATTCAAAACAAAAAATAGAGGCATTTGAAATGTGCACAACACACGACCAACGCAGAAGTGCTTATCAGGATGAACAAAGAGTTAGACGTGTTGAAAGAAGTGATCATCTATCTGGGTCACATAATGCGGGGTCCAAAATATGAGCCGCTTCACTTGATAATCCAGGAAAAGATTGTGGAAAGAAGATCAATTGGAAGAAGAAGAATGTCGTGCCAGCGGAATCTGCGAGAATGGTTTAACATGCCTTCTGCAGATATTTTCAGAGCAGCGCTTTCCATGATTGCCATGATGTTAGCAAACCTCCGGAACGAAGAAGCGACATGAAGAAGAAGAATTCCAACTGGGACGTCGATACAGATAAATAATTTTCGTCCATCTTTCGGTTCAGGGGATAAAGCAACTCTAATTGTAGTCACCCCGTAATGTGCTGTATCGTTTTTAGATTTGTCGAACTCGAACTCTAGCGAACACTAAACTAATTAAATCTAAAGACATTAAGAATACACGTGCGTGTGAAAGTTTTTTCATTACAATTTTACCTTCTACTGTTGCTCGTTAGTATTTGCTTTGGGTTTGACTCATAAAACCGTTAACTTTCTGATGAGAACATTATGTTTTATTTTATACTAAACAAATTCGTTTGCTTTGTGGAATAATCTTTTTCCAAATTATCAATACAAGGAAATAACAAGAGCTTCAGGGGTGCCGCACTTTCCTTCAACATAATAAACGACGTTCAAACATGTTGAAGTTCTTCATAAAAGTCAAAGATATTGATGCGTGCGTCCAGCTACAATCACATTAAGAAAGACTTGCGCTTTATTGCAATATTAACGGGATGGACTTTATTTAATGTGACACAATGCCATTCCATCATTAGGATCAAGAATCCCAAAAATCATGATCAGGGACTTGGGAGTTATTCTTCTGGAGACTTTTATAATATTTTATACATTAAACTCCTTTATTATACATCTGGACGTCCTCATCTTGAGTTATGTTGGGTCAAACAACTATAACGTTCATAATAATCCTGTTCAAGTGATTGAGGTAGTTAGTCACCTGGAAGCCCATTCACAAAGAGACCTACATATAACATTCTGCACTCAGGCTGCTCTTGTCCGGTCTTGTTGGACAAAATTGGTATACATGGGCCGACTAAGTACACGAGACAGATGAACCCTGCTCTAAAAATGCGTTGTAATGGTAAGTTATTTTATCCTACTAAACTTTTGTTGATTCCTTTAATTAGAATTAGAAAATTTGTACAGCTCAGTGTGCTTGGCGCCTGATATAGAATAAATGAAATAAAATATATTTAAATCTGCGATCTGCGTATTGTATTGACAAGTCTTTGGGATTTGAGATTTTTGTAGCATCTAAACACTTCTATCGCAATTTAGGAACCCATTTCCGAATTGTTTGGGGATTTATTCCTTACTCGTTAAAAATTCCGCCAATATACGCTTGTACCGATGCAAAATGGGTTTCGAATGTTTTATGAAGAAAACAACACCGAATTTTTGTTAAAATTACTAGTAAGTTGTGTTTCCAGGCTTCCGAAAATCAATTAAACGCTACCGTGCTAGACGGTAAATGCGATCGACGACTTTTCAAGATGTAGGTACAATTAAAATACATGGGAGACAAAGCGTGTTGACACAGAACGTATGGATAAGCGAAAACCGACACGCGAAAATTTCACTACAGAAATTAGATTGTTCCCATGCCTCAGCTAATCTGTTATCTTACGAGTACTTAATTAATGCCGACCGGCCAGTGGCGCAGTTCACGCTAAGCCTATTTATGAGACGCTATGATGCTACTAAACCTAACTATATGTATTCTACGGTTTGCAAATAATGAAGTCACATTTTGTTTTTTATTGACGGAAGGAATGCTTGCCTCAAATGTTGTATTCTCACCAATCATAAGGGTGTGAAGATAAGTCAAAGTTTTCGAAATTCGTTTGATGGATATATTCTTAAAATAAATAAGAACTAAAAGTTCAGATTTTCACGAAATTATATATTATGACATGACAACTGTTTCGACAACACCGTGTCTTTATCAAATATATTCTTACAAATCGATATTTGAAAAAGACATCATTGCTAACAGAGACGATCGGCCACAACAGGTAGTATGTTAGATAGTGCTGCAAATCAAAATTCGACAACGGTGCCCATCCATACTTTTAGATCATCTATGATTGAGATAACTGCAACATGGATGTATCTCAAGTGTAAGATGCTGAACTTCAATTAATAAAAAAGGTGATAGTTGCTACAGCAACCATTATGCTGAATTGAGAAAGTGACTGATCTGCTTTGAACTTATCACTTTTTATATCCTTTTTATAATAATACAGATTAATACAGATCTGTTTTGTCTCATGTATGCTTAAAGAAAGACGACAGGAGAGTGCGAGGCAAAGGAAGGAGATGGTGAAAAAAATTGTCTAGGGTTAGAAAAAGAGGCAAATATAATTGTGCTCGTATTTAGAAGCAGTAACTAAAAATAAATGTTGGGCATTTTTCTCTACTGAAATTAAAATTTTCTCATATCTAGTTAAAGACCAATGGATCAGTGGCGCACTTATACAGGAATGAAAATTTTCTTTTGCTTTTTTCTAGAAACCGAACGCCTCTGTTTCTAACATGAAATTAATTAACAAAATCTTATCCGTTTCTTCGAACGTACTAACCCATCATGCGTTTGCCGTTCCAATTTTCATACAATGGCGGAATCGATGGTCCGTTATTACCGCGGCAGGAACAGTTCGAAATGGCAGATAATTTGCGCACGCACGGTATAATATATGCAAATTCAGCGATTTGTTAAAGTAAATCTATAACTAGCAAATATTTGAAAATTTGGGATTACATATATTGTTTTATTTTTCAATTCTTATAAAGTTTTATTTATATCTCTATGTATAATGGTATATAGCTCAGATTCACAGTTAATGAGGCATTTAAAAATGACGCTTGCAAACAAGAGAATATCGTAAATTTTTGCATCTTTTAAATTTCCACACAATTTTCTTTGTGAGATCTATCAAGTTTAGTTATTACCTGGATAATTACCAGTATACCAGTATACTAGGATAATATTATATTAATATTAATTATAATTTTATCTTATTTAGAATTAAAAATTTGGGTAAAGTGAATTTTAACAGAGGTGGTCGAACTGTAGCTGTATAAAAAGATAGATATGCTGATGTCATTCAGAAAATAGTTATCAACAACCATTCGACAAATGTTTCAGTTTTTTTCTTGTTTATTCAAGATTCAGTTCGTTATCCGCAAAAGCCGAAACGACAATGAAATTGTAGGACTTTTGAAAAACTGTAAATAGCTTTCCTAGGTTGTAATGGTTAAATATTGTTTTAACTCTAATATAATATTATAAAAACAGTTGGTTTCCTTTTGAAAAAAAAGATTTTCGGGGGATTTTTCAATTTGCAGACTTTTTGTTTCTATTTAACTGAAATTAAAAAACATGGAAAAAACTAAATTTATAACCACCCCCAATATCGAAAGCATTTTAACTTAGTATTATCCCGAATTCTCAAATTTTTCCTATTTTCCCATTGTCCATTTTTTATATTTTCTGTGACCATCCGAGGCAGTAGCAGATCATTTATTTATTTATCATTACCGGTTAACAGTTATAGGGAACAAAGTAGAATATAGAGCCGATTGAGTATAATCAATATCCCATTTTATCTCCACAAGCAACAAGTCTTTATTCATAAATGTATGTTTGTTATGTTGGTTAGGGGTCTTCACTTATAATGCAAAGCGCAAATCCTCTCTCCAGGCGCATAAAATAGTCTGTGGAAGTTTCTTTGAAAAATTACCTTTATAGACTGGTTTCAAATAAAAATGCACAAAAATAAAAACTCGTTGTATATGTAGTTATTATCACGATACTAACAGTGTAGATCGAGGTGTAAATAAAAGATCACAGAATACAAAGACTTGTAGTTTTTTAATTACTTAAAAGAAGTACAATTATTACATAAGTATCCATTTAAAAATATTTATAAAAATAAAATAAAAGTCAAGAAATTAAGTAGCCTATCTGACCAATAAGCGCACTTCAACTGCGTGATATAAGCTCTCGGACTAACAGCGGATCCGAGCATTTTGACATTTATACCAGGTGCTCCGATCATGCGTAACTGGGTGGCCACTGTCGCCTCTCGATAGACTGGAGCTCTCGTCAGTTTTACTATTTATGACGTTTTAAATTTAGAAGACAACGAATATACGGTGTAGATTTTAAACAAGTGCGCCGCTACAAATAAACGAGGTCCGCGCATATCGACTGACAGGTCAATAAACTACGTCGTATTCACACAAATCTACTTTTTTTGTAGCTTCGATCGATTCAAACGGCCATCTTACACGATCATCGACAATGCCGTTCGCGCCATATAAAATATTCCAAGGCAGCTTTAACGACGGACAGGGTTCTCTACTTTATTTTTTATCGGCATTGGGCCGTGTAATTTTCAAATAGCAAACGCATATCGATATTGTTGAAACGATAAGCCTGCCCACGTTTAATGAAAAATGGCAAACGATTACTAATACCCGTGTCGTTGCTTTCAAGGTAATGCGTGTATTTTCATAAAAATGGCCGATTAAAAGACCAAAGCCGAACCTTTCCGTTCTCGGCACCTTGATAATGAGTCATTCTTGTATCTCACACGAAGTGTGTTGACGTTTTCTCTCGTTTAAGGATTAAATGTCGCACTTAATAACTAACAATTAAACAATTGCTTTATTAACATCTTGCTTAACCTGGGTTCCAAGAAATATATACTTTTTATTGATTAAATTAATGACGATATATCCAAAGAACGCCCGATAAACTTTTGGTGTTTATAGAAACAGCATCTATATACATGGATCAACAAATGTTTCAACGAAAGCGGTACGCCACTGTGTTTTTCGAAATTTGGCACCACTTTGAAATGAAAGAGAGAAAATAATTGTGAAAATTCACAGAGGAAACATACAATATGGTTCGTTAAAACATGATGCAAAAGCAATTCCATTTATTTTTCTATACTTTTTTGCGAAAAAGAATATAAACAAAATAACTATGGCTTCTAGAAAGTTACAATCGTGTATAAGGCAAGAAAATTTCTAGAAATGCGACATTTAAAGTCCAAAATTGTCAAAGTACAAAAATTATATGCTGTTTGTTCATTGGTAGGCTCCCCTTTATATAGCAAATCGTCCACACTCGAAGAGGCATGTTTTCAAAAAACTAGTAATTCAAACACATTCCAAAATCAAAAATGTTTATTTTTAATCTTTATACGTGTTTCGCTTGCATAGACATCATCATCATAAAATAATATATATCTAAAAATTACGCAAAATACGTACATATAAAAATACCACAGACACAAATTTTAATCTAAAAAATGACGTTAAAAAACTTGTAATTGAAATATAAAAAACTTATAACAAGGCTAAACCGAAGGCTTCCAGTTTACGTTGTTACAAATTAAGAGAAAAATATCCTTCTACTGTTTTACCAAACTTCGTGGTTCCTGATCCCTGATGGAAATCGTCCTGCCAGACTGCGTTACAATCTTCACGGATCAAAGAATATTGCCGAAAAAGGTCAATTATTGGAATTTGCGGTCTGAAGATTTCGAGTGTATTATACTATAAGACAATTTGTCTAATCGTCATCAATTCCATATTACACGCTTTTTTGAAGGTGGAACGTTAAAAGCCTATAGGGAGAGTTGGAGGACAACTGTATCACTTTTCTTTTTACTTTTAGTAACTAATACCAACGTTAAGAATTCGATTGTTGGCTGTCATTCCAGAAAATACACACATCGTCTGTTTTTTGTAAGTTACTAAATAATTAAAAAAGAAATAAATAAATAAATAAAATATTAATATAAATAATAATATTAATAATAATAATAATAATAATAATAATAATAATAATAATAATAATAATAATACAATTATATTGAAAAAAACTAACCAAACAAACAATGAAGGAGCCATAGAACAGGATCGATTAAATAATTAAAAACAATTAATTTCGCAATAACAACGGCGTCTCGTAAAAACTATCAACAACGTTTAAACAATAAACGGCCCAGTGAACCATGGTAACTGTATCGGAAAAAAATATGTAGACCAAAACCATAATAGATTATGTATTACGTCCGAAGTATTACTTTGCATACCTTTCACTTTGTAGCCTGGATGTGTATCAGGTTTAAAAACTGCGCGTTTTCGTCGATCAAGGAATTTACGTACTTAGGTATACCTATACTGACAGCCTGAATATAGTATTACATAGACCAAAACGTGATGCCGAACAAAATGAAATTAAAATCACTACGAGTCAATACCGAAGAAAAAAAATTAAATGCCGATATTACTATAGCGATCAGATATTATGACAATTCTCATTTTTATATGATTTCTCAATTTTATTATTTGTTTAGTCAAGGGAAAATTTAAGAGAAATAAAAAAAGCTATTCAAAACACCAAAACATTTGATTGTATGGGTCCAGGGGTCGGCTTTGCAACATCTTTTTGTTCTCCGATATTTTCTGTATTTATTTTTAATAATACTATAATAATATGGGCCCGCATACAAAAAAATATTTTGAAAATGGTCGATCGTCCGAAAAGGTTTCCGAGGCCTGGTATAGATCAGAATATTTATTATTTACATGAATATAGAGCACCAAATATTTATCAAAATGAAATCACGATATGAGTTGGATCTAGCTGTTTCTCAGAATGAGACTTCTGAGTCGCTATGTTTTTTCTGTTCAACTGTATGCTATTGCCATGGGTTACTAAAAGTATGCTGAACATTTCGAGGTAAGACGATAGTGAACCGTATAAATACAGCTATTCGTAACACTTAATATGACGTAAATAAAAATCCAGAAAGGAACAGCGGCAAAAATAAACAGAATCTGGAACTGCGTCCACTAAAAATAATTCGCTTCTACAATTTTTTGGAACGCCAACCAAATTAGCGACTGCAGTTTTCCGATACCAATAGTTATTACCGTCGTTCGATGCCCACCGTACCTGTAACGAGGAAACTAACGATCGGAAATTATGTTTGCATATTATGTGGGCATTGTTCGTGATGCCAGACGCATAACTGTACTGAGGTGAATGTCACTATGTTCACGGATATTCGACCACGTAATGCAAATCTGTTTGAACTGGAAAAATACTCGCCGACACTGCGGCCTCATTGCGAAGGGCAAATCCATAACTAGCAACACACGGGGGTGTCAAAACGGAATTGGGTAATTGCCCGATCAGACGCACCCTTATCACGCCAGTCTTACAATTTATTACACTTTTTTTTAACTGAATTTTACCTGATGCTAAAATTAATGAATTGACACTTCAAATTTTATTCTATGGTATTGACTTAACGTTCTGAATGCTGAGCACACTAAAAGAAGAAGAATGGTAAAGCAGCTCTGGGCAATACAACGAATATTTCGAAATTGGTGGGCCGAATCACCTGTTAGCTCGAGTCAGTTCTATAATTAAAAGAATCGTGTAAGACACGCGCTCGTCTATATAAAACCTCTAATTAAGCATGTAGTCACTCGCTTTTGAAAATATCACGGCCTTGTTCGGTGAGTCAACCGCCGAAGTAATCGTCCGAAATCGGTGCCGGCGTGAATCCGTTTTCCGTCGAACGATTTGCTCGAACGAGATTGCGTAAAAATCGTTAAAATTATAAATACTTCGTTTTCACCAATTTAGTCCCTTACGCGGAGAATATTGTGTGCGCGGTTCACACGCGGATCTCAAACCTCCTTTTACTTCCCACAAGCAAAACGTTCCTCGTAATCGGATTGTTGTGATAATTCGGCTTCCTCGTGAAAGGTCCTCGATTCGCCATATACTTAGATAATATGAAAATGATATCGTGGGATTTCAGGAGTAACGGCAACTGGGCCTCTATGCAATGTCATCGCAATGTCGTTTCAATTTTCAGTCGAACATGGAGCTAGAAACGCTCTCACTGGATTGAGGAGTCGTTTTCAGTAAGTTTTTGGTTATATAGACGTAGAGAAAGGCGAACCATAACTGCTGAAAGCGGGACCTCCGTTTCTTTTGGGCGGGAATGCAGGAATATGAACACTCCGCCCTGCAATCATTATGTGTTACAACTTGTCGCTGCCAGCAACTGCAAGATCCGAATTGTCAGACAATGACAAACCACATGCCGCAGTGGTTAGTAGAAACTTCCTCCGACAAGATAATGTAACATTTCTTCCATAGTCAGCAATATCACGTACTCAACAAGACAGAAGGCTGAGTCAGTTGCCACATCTCATAATGAATCTACAGGGTGGGTCATTTTCGATGGGATTTGGAGGTATTTCTAGCCTTGAGAACAGGTTTCCTTTGCAAGGTTTTAGAGAAAAGTGGCCTGATACACATTTCGAACACAGCAAGATGACTTATTCCCACCCCTGTATATCGAAAAAAAAGCGGGCTAGCATAGTTCAGATATGAAAAGAACATCTTAGTCCTCGTGACTTTCTTATTTCTCACAATGTCGTAATAATTGTAGGCCAGCATTTTATGAGTATAAATTGAATCAGATAATACCAATAATTTGATTTTTAATACCTACTATCTACTAATACATACATAACCCGTAGAATATAAAAACCAATAAATATCCATCGCAAAGTTTCAAAGTAAACAACCCCGAAGACTTGCAAAATGTTACAAATTTGTTTAAAATGTAATCAATTGTTATTCATTTTACCTAACACAATATTAATATCCCACCTTCATCCATAATATAAAAATATATTTACATTTACTGGATGTTGCAATTTCATTTCTATGTCACGCGTTATAAAAGAGACTTCGCACAGAATAAAGAACCCTAGAAAATGTATCAAACTTCATATTTGAATTTTCAATACCATAATTGGTTATATAATTTAATTGGTAAAACTAGCCCACTGGTAGTCACAGTTCGTCAACCGTGAGCAGCAAGTGTGTAAATATATTCTGTGACATAAACGAGAACTAGCCCAGTCAAACACTGTGTCGGCAAAAATTTGGTCAAACTACCATATTTAAATTTCAATATATTCGATAATAAAATAATGGGCAAATGGTTGTATAATATAATTTGCAAATCCAGGTGACTTTTAGTCACAGTTGAATTATTAATTTCGCAAGTTTGGCATAAATTTTGCAGAATACTCTCTCAAGAACGCCGTCCGCATCCCGCAGATCCCATAATCGTATATCTTGAATATCTTCATCCTGGTCATGTTTGTTTCAATATTATTTCGACCAGAAGATACCTGATCTTGCTATTTTTCTTCTTTCAGATCCATCTCCTTTTTGACCACGACTTTGACCCGGCAATTTAAATATTTCGATTATTTGTCGCCTAATTTGATTTGAAATTCGACCGCTCTACCTACTCCATTATTTGTAACGCCGGCTTTGAGTATTAATCTTAGGAGCATACTATTGGGTCATCTATGTTTAGGTACCAACCAGAGTGAACTGGAATGACTAGCAAACGCAAGCCACTAGTCGTCCAAAGTTGTCAATTTGTCAATTAATTAATTTGACTTGAGGTCAGTGTTGCAATGGTTACAAATGGCGGAGTCTAAACCATATATCAAAATTACAAGAAGAAATCAATTCCAGGCGAGGTTAACAATACAAATATTTTATTAATGAATAATTAAGAAACCAGTGCGTTTGAGCGCTCACCCAAAGCCGTTGAGGTTTATATTTTTAAGATACATTACATACATAGATAAACCTACAGCGAAAAAAGGTTAGTCGATAACTAGAAGATTGTTAAAATTCCGTAGATACTCGTGATTTCTGTGTCCAATAACACGAATACTTTTAATGTTGTCGGTTTTAAGTCAACCAATGGAGGTCATTTTTTGTCATATTTTTTAAGCCTAAAAATAAATCTACAACGGCCATTCTGAAGCTTTTACGTTATTTTGAGAGACATCTATCCAATGTCACTAATGTCAAAATGAGTGAGGCAACTTCGTAGTACTGCGTAATACAGAAAGACAATCGGTCGCTGAAATACCCCACACATTCTCCTTCAACACTACTTTCTGAGTGTGATTGGAAAGATAAGAAAACTGTGCGACGGTCGAACCCATTGTGGTATGGTCTGTTCATAGATATAGGAAAGTGACCAATTTCTTTTCATTAACAACAATGCGACAAGATTATTACCTAAAGTTTCGGAATTTAAATTCAGGTAAAATTGTGGTCCGTAATATTGGGTTGTTCGGAAAGTCATTTCGTTTTTTTTGGGGAACATGAAAGACAGTTTTCGTATAATGAATAAATATTTTATTAAATTATATATTGGCCATTCTGGTCCAACACCTTTTGCCATCTTTCTGGCAGTAACATAATTCCCCTCTCATAAAAGTTTTGGTCCTTGCTGGCAAAAAACTGGTTCAGGTGGTTTTTGACATCTTCATTTGAGGTAAAGGTTTTGCCATCCAAAAACCGGAACAAATAGTAGTCGGAAGGCGCCAGATCTGGAGAATATGGTGGATGTTGCAGTACGTCCCATTCAAGCTGTAAAAGTTTTTGGCGAGTGACCAAATTTGTGGGAGGTCTCGCATTATCCTGGTGGAACACTACACCCTTCCTGTTGATTAATTCGGGCCTCTTCTGTTTAAGTGAATCATTCAATTTGTCCAGTTGATGACAATAGACTTCTGAATTAATCGTTGTATTGTCCGGCAAAAGTTCAAAAAAAACGATTCCTTTGACATCCCACCAAACGGAGAGCATCACCTTTTTTTGGTGAATGTTGGCTTTTGACACGCTTTGAGCCGGTTCATCTTTTCTGCTCCATGACCTCTTGCGTTTAACATTGTTGTATACAACCCATTTTTCGTCCCCAGTAATAATCCGCTTCAAAAATGGATCATTGTCTTGACGTTTGAGGAGCGAATCACACACGTCAACGCGACGACACAAATTTCGCTCCGTAAGGACATGGGGCACCCACACATCGAGCTTCGAGGTTAAGCCCATGCCTTTCAAATGGCCATAAACAGTCGAATTCGACAAATTTAATCTCTCACCGATCTCTCGTGTGGTTATTCGCCGATTTGCATCAACTAATGCCTTTATCGCATCTTTGTCAGCTTCGACCGGCCTTCCAGACCGTGGTGCATCTTCGACATCAAACTTGCCGGATCGAAATTTTGCAAACCAATTCTGGCACTGGCGTACTGTTAACACGCCTTCTCCATACACATCCGTTAATTTTTTTCTCGCTTGGACAGCATTTTTACATTTTCTGAAGTAAAAAAGTAAAATATGACGAAAATGCTGCTTATTGCTCTCCATATTTAAAAGGGCACCAACCAAAAACTACTGCGTAGAATTAATAGAACTTTTTCACACACAAGCCTTACAATATCAGCTCTCAAGACATATAATGGTTATGCGGCTTAAGTGTGAAGTTGGTTTCGAAAAAACGCAATTAAGTCCCCTAACGGGAAAAAACGAAATGACTTTCCGAACAACCTTATAGATAATAATTTTATACCTACCTGTGTTTAATATTCTTTGGATTAAGTTTATTAGTAATCATTCTTATTTCGTGTGTAATACAGCGTGTGTTGAATCGTGTGCGAATTATGCAAAATATGTGCTAGTCTAGTGTATCTCAGGAGATGCTCCCGCCCAAATGTAGAAAACACTATTCTATTGAGACTAATAAAGAAGTTATAAACAATGTTTATTTGACTCTCGTTGAACGTGGTGCCAGCAAGCAAGCATCTTTAGAAGAAACGGCCACATTGACGAAAATTCCAACATCAACTGTATCGAAAATTGTGAATAATCCCATTTGAGCGAGGAAAAAAAGAAGCGATGCTGACATCTTCTCGAGTGTAGATGACAGTGATATACCAGGAACAAAGCGTGTCTACATTAGATATCTTAATTAGGAGGCTTGAAAAAGACGAAACCGGCGTTCAATGTGGCAGAACTACCTTATGGAAGTGTATTCAACACATGGGTTTTAGATTTAAAAAAAAAATGACCAGAGGCAAGTTTTAATAGAATCTTTTAGAATTCGGAAATGGCGACTGGAATATCTAGAAAAAATTAGGATTTACAGAGAACAACAAAGGTCAATTATTTACTTGGATGAATCCTGGTTCGACGCTTATGAGTTTTTAACATCTCTCCACAAAGTTGGGCAAATTCCGTTAAACATATAGAAAAAGCAGAACAATCGTATATCCATCCAAAAGGCGATGATAGCGATAGTGATACTGATATATTATGTGAATAATTTTAAGCAATTTAATTAGGCAATCAAAATAATTTGTAATTTTATTTTAGATTTAAACATAAATAAATATTGTTTAGTATCTTTCCTAACAAAACCCCAAATAATTAAATTCTAAGCCATACTTTATTCTTACGGCTTGCCCGGGTCTTTCCTTATTTCGTATATCTATGAACAGACTTCACCTAGTCCCTAAAAATGTCGAAAAATCCGAATCAAATGAAGACGAGATTCTTCCGTAGCAATCTAAAGGAGGACAATTTACCAACTTGGATCGGCACCTTGCTGATCTTAAATAAGGAGCGACGTGTTCATAATACACTACCGAGATCACATTACGTCGATTCCGTATCGATTACACGCCAAAACGAATTCCAACACAATGCTTGGCACGCTATCCGGTGCTTAACTGCTTCTTTTAATCATTTTCGTATTTTCGTGCGGTGACTCGAACCTTTCGATTTGCTCGGTTTGCATTTTCGGCGGGGTAGTTTTTCGACATCGCGGCCACATTTTCAGCTATATTTGGACGGCTTCGCAAAACGATCTAAGTAAATAACACGCAAAATAATGAGAAGAACGTCATTGCAAAAAATTGGTCGGGGTTTTGAGAATTATTGGATGAAATTGAAGAAATTTAGCCACAAGAGAAAATAATGTTGTTACTTTGATGCCTTTTTTAACAGAGCCTGCCATCTTATCGGCATAAGTTAACCAATTTTTGTAGAGTTTCTCCAAGAATTAGAGACCATTCTGATTCAATGTTAATAAATGGTTCTTCTTGATTTTTAACATTTAACAAGACATCCCAAATGGGTTCAGATCTGGCAATTAGAATGGCCACTAAAGTACAGTTATGTTTTTCTCTCTAAACCATTGTTTAAGTAACTTGGACGAGTGTTTCGGATTATTTTCCTGCTGAAATCGCCTTCGCAATGGTATCTCTTCTTCTTCAAACCAGTAGCTTTGCATATCTCTTTGTATTAAAATCAGTCCATTTTACCGGATACTTGCATGATGTTTCCTACTCCACGTTTCACATACAGATCCAAACAGAGAAAATTTGTTGACCAAAACTCTGGCGAATTCCATTGGGGCCTGTATATTCTTTGAGAGAAGTGTTTTTTTTTTGTGATTTTCGAGGCTCAAGTTTCGATAGTCTTAAATCGGTTTTATCATCTTGGAAGTAGCCTTCACTAGGTCTTCACTATTTTTGTAATATTTTCGTTGCAGCACTTTTAGAAATATTTAAAGGCTTTGTTATTAGCAACTTTTATCGCAATTACCAAAGCGGACTGAATAATTTAGGACACAAATTATTTGAAAACCATAAATTCTTTATCGTAAAAAATAACAAACATTACTTTGCATTTGTTAAAAGTTTTTTCGCCACTGTTTGTCCAATATGGCATTGCTTAAGCGGGATTTTTTGTTATATTTGTACGGTGGTCTCACATTTCAGAGCCATGAAATGCTTGCTATTGATCTTTTTAATTTTGCAGATATGCACAATTAATGATTTTTATATTTGTTCCTAACTAATAAGCAATACAGGTCTATTTCGCTCGTGTCAAAATCCAGTTTGCTTTGGACTCATTGGCATAGTGGTGTTTCTTTTAGACACTACCGCGAACAAACTCCTGAACGTAAAGGTTTGGCCACACATATTCAGGACGCGTAGAAGACGTTTGAGTGTTGATAGTTAGAACGAGACTCGTACGGGACTCGTTTCGCAGCCATAAGCCCACACTGTTCCGGGGTACGTACGACTTGCATGTGACTCCAAATTGGTTACGCGCAGTGTATTGGCAGTGCATTAACATTTTCACTAGTGTATATTAGTGCGGCGAAATTATTGAAAATGTTTAGAAATTTCGCAAATCGGGATTTGGCTTTAGCATTGGAAGAGGAAGAATACGAAAACACAAGCAGAAGAAAAAGAAAAATATGGGTACACAGCACCTGGAAAAGCAGATGCAGAGAAGGCGAATTTATCACATTGTATCCACATTTCCTGGACGATGAAAGAAAATTTTTTGAATATTTCCGAATGAACCAAGTCACATTTCATGAACTTTTTGAAACACTACAAAGCCATATAAGTAAAAAAGAAGACACATTTTGGAGATCTTCAATTCAAAGATAATAGACATTTTACTTATTGAACAATCTATATACTATGTAAAAAATGCATTTATTATCGACGAAAGATAAAGATAAATTAAAATCTATTTATTTAACCTGGTATGGAAGGGCATTGAGGCTGAAGAGGTGTGAGACAATATCCTTCTGAAGGTGCTGCTAAGTTATCTCGATCGCAGGGCTGGGGTGATTGCGAAGACGGCGTCAAATGGAATTGAGAATGGAGAGGTTCGAAAGAATACTCTCGAGGTGAGTCCAAGTTATCGTGAGGATGAAGCTGATGCAGATAGTACAATTTCTCTTTGGCTTGCCATTAACTGCCTAATTTCTAGAACGCTCACGAAATCGGCACGAAAAAAATTAACTGAACTCGTCGTCTCGTCGTCGTTGCCGAGCTGCGGACGGGTCTAACGTTCGTCTCGCACTCACGTCGATGTGTGGCCAAACGCATTTAAACCTTTGGAATTACTAAAAAATGAACATCATGCGAGCATCGTGCGACCGTCGTCTCGTGCTCGTCTCGTTCACGTGAGGCCAGACCTTTAATGCTGATTATACATCGACGTGTTCGCTATAAAAAGTATGAATGCATTCGGATTTCATTAAAGACCGGCGTAAAGCCGGTGGGAACTTTTTTTTTTGTTCTGTATAGCAATATTCGCAATTAATTTCATACCCGTAATGGTAGTACACACGTAGTACGCGCCGCTATATAATTGCATGAACCTTTTGAATCGGACAATCGGAGTTCGTTCCCCCAAGTCCGTAATAACTGATTTCCTCCGCTTTTCGATGGATTTACGAGATTTTTATTTTTTATACGACTCGGCGGCGTTGTCAACCGACTTAAAGGGAAATACTCAAGTTTCCGATGAGCTCAGTGGTCCGTGGTGGTAAATCTGCATTAATTATTTAGAATTAGACGCGAGTAATTGCGCATAATATGCCGCGATGTACGATTATCGCAACGGTTCCTCATTCCTCGCTAGCAGATGGTAATTCCTCGAGATGTATCATATAATAAAGCAATTTTCGGGTGGAACCTTTTTGTACCGTTTATCCACGGATAGGTGACAATCTATAGCAGCGTTCAACTGTCGCGGAAAATAAAGTAGGATAGAACTACTCATAATGTATTTGTGATAGATTTTTGTGAAACAAAAGATACCGTTCCAAACACAATCCTAGCTAGCTTTTTTCGTGCATTGCACATATGGTCTGTTCATAGATATAAGAAAGTGACCCATTGCTTTTGAATGTCATTATCCAAGGGTGATCATTAATGCAACAAGATTATTACCTAATACCGTGATAGAAAATAATTTTATACCTACCTGTGTTTAATATTCTTTGGTTTAAGTTTATTAGTAATCATTCTTATTTCTTGTGTAATACAACGTGTGTTGAATCGTGTGCGAATTATGCAATGTATCTCAGGAGATGCTCCCGCCCAAAACACTATTCTATTACAGAGAACAACAAAGGCCAATTATTTACTTGGATGAAACCTGGTTCGACACTTATGATACCCTGGAAAAGGGTTGGGTTAACTCAACTGATAAGTGTAAAACGCGCCATCAAAAAGAGGTAATCATCATCATCACGCTGCCTATCCACTTAATGGATGTTGGCGACCACACGCTGAAATTGGTCTCTATCTCTTGCCGCGTTGACAAGTTCCCCAATTGTTTTTGGACCTGTCCATTGTCTAATGTTCCTTGCCCATGACATCTGTTTCCTTCCTATTCCTCTCTTGCCATCCATTTTACCCTCTAATATGAGTTGTAACAGCTGATACCTATCATGTCTAAAAATGTGTCCGAGGTAGGCCGTTTTCCTGCGTTTTACGGCTGTAAGTAGTTCTCTGTTCTTATGAATTCTTTTAGTACTTCGTCGTTAGTTACTCTGTCCGTCCACGGGACTCTCAGAAGACGTCGGTAGGTCCACATTTCGAAGGCTTCCACTCTGTTGATCATTTTTGCATTCACAGTCCATGTCTCCACTCCGTACAAAAGTACCGACCAAACATAGCATTTTGCATATCGGACTCGAAAAGACAAGTGCAGGTCTCGATTTCTAAGGATTTTTTCATATCTCATCAATGCCGCACGTGCCATCTCTGTTCTGCACCTAATCTCTTTTTCCGAGTTCCATCCTGCATGTAAGTATTTGAACTGTGTTACTCGTTCTATATTTCGGTTTTCTATCTGAATTGATTATCATAAATTTGGTTTTGTCGGCGTTAATGTTTATCCCGTATTCGTTGCTGCTGCCACATAACCTAGTACACATTCTCTGTAGTTCCTCAACATCATTGGCAATGAGGACAGTGTCATCCGCATATCGGATATTCGAAATTGGTATTCCGTTCACTTTCACTCCCAACTCTTGTTCTTCAAAAGCTTCGTTGAATATCGCTTCGGAGTATAAATTAAAAAGCAATGGAGACAGGACGCATCCCTGTCTAACTCCTCTCCGGATATCAATATCTTCAGTAATAATGTTTTGTATGGTAATATTAGCTGTTTGACCCCAGTACAATCTCTCGATACACCTTATGTCCTTGTCGTCGACGTCGGTTTTTCTCAAAATCTGCATGAGTTTTGAATGCTGTACACGATCGAAAGCTTTTTCATAGTCGACGAAACATAGAAATATGTCTTTATTAACATCTAGACAGTTTTGTATTAAGACTTGGAGTCCGAAAAGCGCCTCACGTGATCCCATACCTGATTTGAATCCAAACTGGCTAGGGCCGATAATTTTCTCGCATCTGTGCTGTATTCTCCTGTGTATTATTTTGAGGAAAATTTTTAAGGAGTGGTTCATCAGACTTATGAGTCTATGATCTTTGCACTTTCGGGCGTTGCTTTTCTTGGGTAGGGGTATAAAAGTTGATCTTAACCAGCTTCGGGGAAAGTGTCCTGTATTGTAGATATAATTGAATATTTTGAGCAAGACGTCGATATTGTCGTCCTCTATCAGTTTCAAAACCTCCCCTGGTATACCATCTGGTCCTGTAGCCTTATGATCTTTTGCTTTCATAATCACTTTCTTTATTTCTTCCCTCAATATAGGTGGCCCTGATAATGATTCGCTTAACTGGTTGTCTTTTAGGCCTTCACGAGAATCATCGGCAAATAATTCTGTGAAATATTCTTCCCACAGCTGTTTCTTTTCATTTGCTTCTATTATGAATTTGTTTGTGTCATCGGTATATATTCCTGGAGGTCGTTTTTTATACATTCCAGATGCTTCTTTCATCTTTTTGTGTTTTTCACGCGTATTGTGTATTTGTTGCAAGTATTCAATTTCCTTACACTCCCCCTCCAGCCATTTCCTTTTAGCCTTTCTAATATCGGATCTTATTAGTGAGTTTAGTCTCTTGTATTCATCAATGTTAGTGTTCTTGTGCTGTCTGCGTTTGTCCATTAGTTGTAGGATCTCGTCAGTCATCCATTTCTTTTTGCTGCGTCTTTTTTCATATCCCAGACATTCAATTGTGACGTTCTTTATGGTAGAGGTAAAAGAATAACTATTTTGCATGTTGGCTCTAAAGATGGTTGGATGCCAAATGGATTTTTTTTGTCTACGAGAAATATTAAAGATTCTTCTCTGGATTACCATGGAGACATCATCCTAATAGCGTCATTGTAATGGACAATGCAAGTTATCACAGTAGGCAGTTGACTAAAACCCCTTCCTCATGTGACACAAAAGCAACAATCCAAAACTACATGTATAATAATGACATTTATTTTCACGAAGATTATACCAAAAAGCAGTTAACTGAGGTTCTACAAAGCTTGAACCTACAAAAGGAATACGTCTATAATAATTATGCAAAAAATCTAGGACATATACAGTTTTATCTGTATATTTAATCCCATTGAACATGTTTGGCACTAACTGAAATCTGACATTCGTCGAAAGAAACTTATAGAAACCGAAGTTTTTAACATCCCTCCACAAAGTTGGGCAAATTCTGTTAAACATATAGAAAAAGCAGAACAATCATATATCCATATGGCAATTAATACAGAACAAATAATAATTACAACGGGGGATGATGGCGATAGTGATACTGATATATTATGTGAATAATTTTAAATAATTTAAGTAGGTAATAAAAATATTTTGTAATTTTATTTTAGATTTAAACATAAATAAATAAATATTGTTTAGTATCTTTCCTAACAAAACCCCAAATAATTAAATTCTAAGCAAAGCACGGATCTGTTCGGACATATTTCATTCTTACAGCTTGTCCGGTTCTTTCCTTAATTCGTATCAGTTAGTCACTTTCTTATATCTATGAACAGACTTTACCATTTATATCTGTATCGTAATAAGAATGAGAAACCAGTGGCGTAGTCAGGTTTCTGCAAAAGATATAATTTTCAAAAATTGAACTGAGGTGGCTTTTACTTGATGAAAATCCATTTATCGAAAACTAAAAGTTCAGATTTTCACGAAATTATATATTTTGACATGACAATTGTTTGGACAACACTGCCTGCTACTATATATACCGAAAAACGACCATAAAACCTTAATTAATGTTGTTGTGAGAATTTAAGTTCAATAAAGGAGAGGAATTTAAATCTAATTGACCGTTAAGCAATACATTTGAATGTCTCATTTTGTTAATCTCCATGGCTTCCAATAAATTTAATTTTCTACTTTTTGCGGCTGTATGTAAAATATCAAATTTTTTTAAACCCTGTTTTATGTTCATTACTGCGTTTCTTGAAGGATCTACCTGTTTGTCCAATGTGTCCATGGTGTGTTGTTAGTTCTGAAAGATATTTTTAGGGATGTATTTTGTCTGTCTGATGCATTTGAATGTCTCATTTTGTTAATCTCGATGGCAAACGTAACAAAAAATGGTCTGCTGAGGATAATCGGTCTAGCTTCTAGAAAGTAGAATCCAGAAGTCAATGCCGAACTCAGATTTTTTCTTAAAGTGTAAATTTTGAGATTCAACGGAAAGGTAACCGTATTAATAAAAAACTATATGATTTAAGCAGTCTCATGGTCTACGACTTTAACCTGGCCATCATTCCTTCAGTGTTACACATTTCCTGAACCCGCAGAACAATACGGTTACCACACAATATCGACTAAGACCTTGAAAGTCAACCGGGGCCCCCCTGGGTACCCCCGGGCGCACTTTTTCCGCCTAATTGCGAAAAATCCGAATGCTCCTAATTACGCTCTTACAATTTAACAATACGCGAACCATCTTGCGATCGATGCGCGCCGTCAGGCAACTGTTTCGGTGCGATTTTTTTCTTTTGTGCCTCGCGCCGAAAGGAAAAGTATGAGGGAAATGTTAATTGTACGGTTTTTTGATCGACAGACTGAAGAAAAGATGGCCTGTGTATAATAAAACTCA
This sequence comes from Cylas formicarius, assembly GCF_029955315.1. Taxonomy (NCBI): domain Eukaryota; kingdom Metazoa; phylum Arthropoda; class Insecta; order Coleoptera; family Brentidae; genus Cylas; species Cylas formicarius. Next base: position 22,467,795 of record NW_026844361.1, on the reverse strand, counting down.
TCGAAAGGCTTCAAGCGTGGTATTAATAACAAAAGTGAAACCGGGTTCGGCTGCGGTACCCCCAAGGTGTCGTTTTAAGGTCGCCCTCCGCACCAATGGAGATAATTGCTAATTCTCCTCATTTTGGTGCTTCTGCTCCCTTTTAACCATCGTCGATAAGTTTTCCATCGTAGGAAGCTCGTTCTGTTTGATTTCCGCGATCCTGGCGATGAGCTGTTGAGGCGGCTCCACCCTCTTGCATTCCCAAAACATATTCTTCTTCTCGAAAAAACCCTTATCGATCTTTAGACGTTCGGGTATCTCTTCGGGCAAAATCGTGCCGCTCCTGGTTTTATACGAGACGTTAGGCGTCACTGGATCACGCGTCGCTGGTTTCTTCGGAATGGACATCAACCTGGAAAGGCGATTCGTGCAAAAAGGCAAACCGTGAGTTTCGGTTTCACATTTTGAAGAGAGGGTGCAACTTCCTTTCGCTCAAATCAATGAGCCGTTTCTCGACGCTCTCGAATGGAGGCATCGGATCCGTCTCGTCTTTCAACGACGGATGCTTCTCGATCTTTTCGATCAACGCGTCTTCAGGGTCGATTTCGACTTCCTGCGGCGACGTGAAGTTTTTCTGTAAGATGTACGCTGTGCCGCAAGTTTTGTAAACGCGCCCGCCCAGCTTGGCTATTTCGGTCATATCTTTTACGACCTGGTCATCTGGAACTGATGAACGCAGTGGTGATTCCACGCGTACCCTACGACATCTGAGCTACAGCAATTAACGGACCAAAACGTCAGCGATATTGACTAAAGAAATACAATATCAAAGAAGAAGAATATACTAGCTAAAAACAAGCTTTAGTATGGTGCTTATAAGATTAGAACATAAAGCCGAGATTTACGGAGATGCAAAATGAATGTTTCAACTTGAACTTCAAGTAATAACTCAAAAGCGTAGCCAAATCCGCTAAACAATATTCATAAACTGTGGGATTTTGAGCATTTATTTAAGTATATCAAGTTCCGACTTGGGGCACTCTATCCATACCTTCCAGTAAAACTAAAAAGTTGTTATAAATGGTTATTCTTACAAAACGTTTCAAGTCGCTGGCAAACAGAAGGGCAAGACTATGTTTGAAACGAGATGTAATATCATCACACCTGACGAAAGAAAAATTTGAAGGGAGGTGTTTAGGTGGAGCAACTGACCAATATCATTCTTTAGTCAGCAAGTATTTGGCAATCTTTATCATTTTTTTGAACAGAAATTTTCTACAATTGGAAAATTCTTACTACTTATGACTTTCTCACAGTCTGTGGAATCCTTTTCGGTCGTCTGTACGGTTTTTTTGTCACGGAAAATCTGCCAAAACGACTTTTTACTGGTTCGTACTAATTCCTTTGAAGGAGCCGATTTAATATAACTCGTTCGTTCGACCAAACGCTGTGAAGACTTTAACACGGCCGCCATAATAGGGCGGCGACCAAATTTAATGCTGCCGTTTTGAGAAATGACAATGACAGGCTCATTTTTGACGTTGGCGTTTCGATAGTAGGACGAAATCTCAAAAATAATATTCGCATGACCATTCTATTCACCATGGTCAATTGAATCTTTTTAATTGACTAGTCAAAAAATGTTTTAAATATCATTATTTAATAATAATAACCATAACCATCTTTAAGGAATATCCAAATATGATACTTAGCAATTCGGGGAATCCCAATAATAATATCGACCACATTTTATTTTTAAAAATATATATTATATAAAATTATACTGGTCAAATGACACAAAAAATTTGACAAAAGGAAAAGTGAAAAATAAACCTTATTTATTTGTTTGCAAATAAATACTGAGGGGTACTCAAACAGAAAATCGGCGTGACAAAGTCAATATTATGCCGGGTAGGTATTGTTTAAATAATATTCATTTACCCGTCACACATACATTTAAGTGACTAACACGATGAATCACGGCTATTCTTTTCTGCCGCCAAATGCGAGCGAGAAAGTAGATGATGCAAATTTAAATGGCAAACTTGTCACGAGTAACAATGCCTACACCGAAAAACCGGTACCAGAATCAGACACAAAAGTAGCAGCAAGGCGGAGAGGCCTAATTGGACGTGAAAATGGGGGTCGATCGATTTTGCTTAAATTCGGTTTTGCATAATAATTTATAACCCTAAGCCAACGTGTACCACAGATGCCCAATTACCGGAAAGCTCGAAATATACACAATTAATTAAGCAGGAATTTGCAAACTCGTGTGCTAATTTCAAAACAAGTAGAATACGGTATAAAATATTTGAACACATAAAAGTACCTCCCAGCAAACTACGACGCTGCTTTTTCTGGTAATTTGTATTATTAACGGAGCAACATTTTAAAATAAAACTGATACTTGTTGCGTTGCTATCGGCACGAAATTTTACACTTAATATTAAAATGAGCTATTAACACATTAATGTTAATTAAGACGTTCTCTCTAAAGAATGTTTTCATCATTATTGCACGCTAGTTTCCTTCGCTTCAATGCGATTGTCGTGGAGATCGATCGAAAAACTATTGCGGACCAACGTTTTACAGATTCTAGAGTTCTTGTTTTAGAAATACTTTACTAACATAGCGTTTATCTTTATGGGTAAAACGGATAATAAACGAGTGAATTTAAAAAGAAAAAACAACACGAATACACTCGATAACACGACCGTCAGAACTGACAAACGTCAAAATTCAAGCCGAAAACAATCGACTGCAGTTTATAATTAGGTATTTCACAGAAGAGAGTGGGAAAAAATTATTTGCGATATTTTAGACACAAGTTTAAGAACGATCGGATGCTCGGATGTTTTTTAAGTCTCTCGTTTATTAAACACTCGCTCCACCATAGTGGCATATCAAACTCGTGACTAAAATGGTGTTCATCAAATTTACTTGCTGTTTTAACTAAACAAACGCGCTGTACTAATACCACTACTTCACGCTTGCCGCGTTGCCAGCTTTTTTATTTGTCGTCTAGTTAAAAATAGGGTTAGTAGATTCAAAAATTAATGAAATTATAATTTTGGATTCGGTTAGTCAGTTGTCTTTGCTAAAATTTTGAATAAAAAGAATCGATACTATGTCACATCAAAAACAATCAAAAATCATTTGAAGATATAAATTTATCGGATTTGTATGTACTAAGTGACGCAATAACTTTTTGACAAAACTCGTCTTTTGAATCTAATTCATTCATCTTTTGTTTTTAGCAGGCCCTCTAGTTGCTTTCAATTAGGATCCTTTAAGCAGGAACGGCATGTTTATCGCAAACGAGCTTCGCAAAAATCTAATATGCGTCGCATATGGCAGGGTAAACAAAAGGTGCGAATTAAACAAACATGGGGTTGATTAGATCGGTGTTGTGTAACAAACGTGAGTCATTTCTGTGTTTAGATAATAATATCGATACTAATTAGTAAATAAGACAGGCCATGTCGTGATATAACGCGACAGCGCAAAACCTAAATAAAAGAGAATGCATGACGAGAGACAACCCAGCGATTGTATCGAACTAGAAACATAATTTTCGAAATCTGGAAAAGCTTTAGTCACGAAGACGTTCGGTTGTGGTCGTTAGCTAATAAAGCAAGCAATGAGGAACCGACTTTTGTTAACGTTACAAAATCGTCCGGAAGGAGATCTAATATCTCCGAGCCGCTAATGTAATAATTATATTATGTAAATCAACCGTCGCCACTAACCCAGTTTTATGGGACAGATCGCAGGTTTGATCAATAGCAGCGGCGTTCCTGGATATTAATTACGCAATATCTAATACTGACAACGCCGACCAATGGCATATCTTTGTCACTTCTGCTAAAAATCCTCCTTCAAAAAATTTCAAAAAATTCAAACGTTTTGAATCTATCCCCGTTGGCCTATTTTTTCTATCACGTCTAGATTTTTCAATTTTTTCATTCGTCAACGTTACAAAAAGTAAATATACATACAAAATGAGTTTCAGAGAGTTGTAAGAGAAAGGAGGGAAGTGCCAATTAAACGACAGTTCAGTGAAAACTTGTCGTTTAATTGTTTACGTTTTAAATCAAATATTTTGGTAAGTTTTGCATAAAGTTTATGTTCTCTACATTGGATTTAAGTATTTGATGTGTAGTTTGAGTATTTTTTTTTAAGTAGAGTCAATAAATATAAAATAGAAGTTTGAAAGTTGTTTTAAAATTAATTTTATGCGATTTAAGGTTACAAAATGCCACGGTAAAAATTCCTCAGATTGTTTTTGCTACATTTGTGGGAAATACGTACTAAAAACACAGCGAGATGAAAGTTGGTTGCCAAAAATATGCTGCCATGGCTGCTCAAGAACGATGAGAGGTTGGCTTGAAGAAAGTCACAAATCCGTGCCGTTTTCAATGCCGATGATTTGGAGTGGGCCTCAAAATCATGGGAATGATTGTTATTTCTGCATGACATCTACACGAGGATTCTCGAAAAAAAAATAGAGATAAGATTGTTTATCCGAACGTCCTATCTGCAAAGAGACCATTCCTCGTGATAAAGACACTCCACCTCCAGTTCCACCAGTTAATGAGGAGGCTGAAAATAAAAATATTCCAGGTCTACAATCTCAATCGAGTTCTCTTTCTGGTAGTACACCTTCATCTTCATACACTTTATCTGAGTCTTCATGTCCAGCTACAGAACCTTATTTACTTTTATTTATTGTTTTTTGATCAAATAAATATTAAATTAAAAACCTACGTGTGGAACTTATTTGCATATCAGATTCCGTGCTTAGAGCATAAAATAAGATGAATTCATGCATGAAAACAAGAAGAAGTGTTGGATTTATTCTCCGGGTGACTGATGGGTTTAATAATAAAAAAACTTTAATAATATTTTTCTACAGTCTTGCCCGTGGTGGAATATGATACGTATTTTAAATATCTCTAACGACTGGAGAGTGTAAAACAAAAATGTGTGATAGACAGACATTTTTTTAGTTATAGTGGAAACCTTCATTTCTATTGTATGTGCACTCTTTGGAAAATCTTAGAACAAATTTTGATTTATTATTTCTGCAAAGTATCTCTTTTTTGTGACATTTTGTGCATTTTGGAAAGACTTGTTGATAAATAAATAAAAAGACAATATATCGAGTGATGCAACGATTTTCAGGTTATAATTTCTGGAAAAAACGCCGGAGTCATGAAAGTTTATAAATTGACAGCTGACAACGCTTTGACAACTAAAAGCCAAAGCCGAAAATGTTTGGAGTAACTGAATGAAGTAAGACCTTCAAAAAATACTTCTTTGTAGATGCTAAAAAGCAAACAAGCAAACTACTGCAAATATTGTATTTTTTATATGTAAGAAGTATACAAAATTTTGTTTCATGTATCGGTTTGATAAAGTTTGATTATGAGATAGCTTTACCGCAGCTTTGAAGCCTGGCATAGTGGTTCTTTTTTTTTGGTATTGAAACACTATTAAGAAACGCCATGTTTTCTGTAAACTTTTCTCTTACAATGTTTCCGCAGCTATAACGACGTGCCTACGCAAAAAGTGGAACCACCGTCTAGCAAAACAAACAAACCAAATAACCCAAATGGGCAGTAGAAGGTAACCGAGTTCGTAAAAATAATTAGCCGTAAAATATGACTGGTAATGGGCAGGTACAGATAAATTATACCTAAGCGGTCTTGTGTTATTCCGACTTGAAGGTAAGTGTGCTAAGAAAAAGGCATCTTAACACCGCATTTACCGTTAGACTTTGGCGCAGCGAGCGCTGCCCGATCATTTTCAGCTGCAATTTACTCTTCAAGCGCACCCCCGAGCTTCAGGCATGCATAAATAATGCAACATTCAACTTCAACAGTTATAGAGCAAAATGAAAACTTCATTCCTTGAGCTCGGAGCCTATATTCATCAGCAACTGCTTTAACCGATATGTATCAAAAATAAAACCCAATTTTGCGGTGGGATTGATGGCCAAAAAACAAGCCAACATTCTTTCCCACCGAAAATCTGTACATCTGTGCGTCTGTAATTTATCATTTTCATGGTGTGCTTCGTACTATCAATGAATGTTTAAATTCCTTCTCGGTAAAAAAAATCTTCTTCATCTTTGTATCGTCCCCTTATTCCATTATTTTTACGATTCTTCGATCTTCTTGAGTAGGAAAAATGTTCAGCGATGTTTAAACGTGCCTTAGGCCTACTCCTACATGGGATGTTACAGTTTTGACTTTTTGTGATAATACTTAGCAGAAAGTGTAAAGGAAAATCTCATGCGCGGCATAGAAAAGATTGGTTAGAACGTAATGAATTAACGCTCATAATTAACAATTCAAAGTTTTGCAATTATCAGAAACAGGCCTTAAAATTAATGAATGAATATGTGCCATGGTTGAGAAAAATTTTAAATGATAGAATCAAGTCGATGTCCTGGCTGTTAAGAGATATATTTAATCTAATTTTATGTTTCTTTTTCCGTAAAAACGAAAATTTAAAAATAAAAGCTGACCAAACATATGAAACCAGGCAAATTCAAACCATAGATGTAGAACTATATAATTGGCTGATAATTTGCAAAATAAATCCCTAAAAATAGCTTTCAGAACATCAAAATGTACCATTTAAAAGTCTTCAAGATACCTAACAATATTGCTTTTTAATATTTTTTCGGGGGCTTGAACACGCCGATGTGTTAAAAACGCGTTGAAACCGAGATAGTACGGTACTCAACCCAAGCAGTACTAACGATCACTATTTCGAAAAAGGTAAAACCGCTGTGACTCACGCCGAATCGCTGCTATCCGTTACGTCATCGCCGTAACCGGATTTCAAATCGACCCTGTCTCGCGTTAAAATACCGCAAGAGATCGCGCAAAAAAAAAAAAAACGTAAGCCGCGAGTTTTCGTCGTCGGTTAAGTACGAGATTTACACGGCTTGCCTACTTTGTCGAGGCGACCCCAAACTTAACCCGAGATTAAATCCGACCCTGAGCGTTTGACGGATATATTTTTTGGATTTGTGATTACATTTGCAAAAATTACGTGGGCCGCGAAAACGATATTTGAATGTTAATGTGATTGTAAATTTTTAAATGAAAGTTAAATGGCAGAATGATAGAAACTATGTATATATATTAGAATATTTTAGGCAATGAAGTATAATTCCTTACTGTGAATATAAATTTTCAATACAAAATTAATCGCATCACAAACAATTGGAATTGTGATAGTTGTATATACACTGATAAACTAAAAGTGTTAAAATATATTTTGTGTTGCAGTTCCCTTCATTTTCACAATTCCTTGGCATTGCTCTGCAATTCATAGCAGAATTCCTTGATACTCCATTGAAATTCGTCGAAATTCCCCTTCATACTATACATTATAATTCCCTTGCGATTTGCACCTGAGGATATCTTGTGGAATAGAAATAGAAATCTTTTGATATTTCCATCACTTTGGAACTTATAGGGTGATCTCAAAATGGATACATTTTCCAAGTACAGCGTAGAAAAAGTAGCCATAAAAAAGTATATTGTTTTTAACAATCTTGTTGATAATTAAATAACTGACGCAGGACAAATGCAGAAGATTTGTAAATGTATATACAACTCATAAAAGATATACTAAGGCATCTAGAAATTAATTTTTTGGTTGATAGCTCTTAAATTATTAGTCTTCAAAAAACACTATCACTGAAATTCTGAAACGGTGATAGATATGCATCTGCGGTTTTCACCATTATGTAATGAATCCGATTTCGTTAATCTCTTTCCGAAAGGGAAGTTTCCATTTAAAAGTGTCCAATTTTGGTCACCCTTTGTTTCTGTTAAGTCAACTTTTTTTACAAATGGCATAGTAGATCATTATTACGAACTAAAGAATATAATTCAACAGTTAGATTGTTTGACAGGTTGATTCATTAGTGCACGGTCCTCACTTAGGAAAGATTATTTCCCATTTGTTAAATAATTAAATAAAACGAAATTATTTAGACTGTATTAAAAGGGATGCGGGTATTTTCGAAATAAGTCCGAGACTTTTTCTACTAAGCAAAAACCGCCATATAAAAAAAGCGTAAATTTTCGAAATTGCTTCCATTCGGTGCGCATCGTTAAGACTGGGAAAAAAATGAAAATTTTTAAGCGTGCCAGTTGCCATTCAGTCCAAGACGGAAATGGCTATTGTGTCGGTTTTTGCATTGTTCGCGTTAAGAAAGCTGAACTGTAAGGGTGAAGTCGTAGGTCACGATTTGACAATTTAAAAGTACGTCGCCGTGTATTGCGAAATGGACACTTCGAGTCGCAACGGCAACAAAGTAGGAAGCGAATTGTCGCCATGAAAATGCTTCGCCCGATGCTACGCAATTTCTGTTTTTTTATTCCTGCATATATTTTATCTGACAGTCTCAGCACCAAAAAAATATCTTTCAAGGTCCATTCCTCATGTAATATCGCGTATCCTTTGAACTCCTTGAATTTTGGCTGGTCAATTCTAACATTTAAAAATAATTTAAGAGGACATAATACTTATAATTATATTATATTACGAGGGAGTACCCATAAAAAACCGGAATTGAATTGGTTAGTGCAACTTATTGCGAGTTCAACGCCACCTTCGTTTTAAATTTAACTTGTTTCGTTCACTTGCAGTGCCATTTTTTTGTTATTTCGTTTTTTTCGACGGCAAGTTTAAAAGAACCACGTGCAGCTGTAAAATTTTGTTTTCTGCTCGGTAAAGGTGCTGCTGAAACTGTTTCAATGTTAAAAACAGACGATGCGATGGGAAAAACTCAAGTGTACCAGTGGTTTGTTCGCTTCAAAAATGGCGACGAGTCAACTGATGACCGACCTCGTTCCGGACGTCCATCAACTGCTCGAATCGACGAAAATATTGTGCTCACAGACCGTCGACAGACAATTGAACAATTATCAACGATTAGTGGGTTGTCTTGGAGCACGGTTCCGCGAATTTTAACCGAAGATTTGGGAATGAAAAGAGTTGCTGCCACGTTTGTTCCTCGTGTTCTGACTGACATGCAAAAAGAACATCGAGTTGAAACATGTCGTGGTTTGAATCAACAGCTTGAAACGGATCCAGACTTTCATTCAAAGATCATTACTGGTGACGAGTCATGGTGCTATGGTTACGATGCAGAAACGAAGCAACAGTCCAGCCAATGGAAGGCGTCACTGTCCCCTTCCAAAAAAATGTCGTCAGATCAAATCAAACATCAAAACGATGCTGATTTGCTTTTTCGACATCAACGGCGTAGTTCATGCAGAGTTCGTTCCACCAGGTGAGACCGTTAATCAAGCTTTTTATCTGGAAGTTTTAAGTATTCGACAAAAAAGACCCGATTTGTGGCGGACAGGGTACTGGTTCTTTCACCTGCACACACAGCCATTTCTGTTAAGCAGTTTTTGGCTAAAAATGGCATGGTTCCTCTGCCCCATGCACCTTACTCGCCTGATCTCGCTCCGTGTGACTTCTTCTTATTTCCACGTATGAAAAGGGACATGAAAGGGCAGCGATTTGACAACATTGAAGAGGTCAATGAACGAATATAAAAAATGTTTCGAACCGTGGAAGCACCGCTGGGACAAATGTTTTAGTTGTAATGGAGACTATTTTGAAGGGGATAAGGTCGTTCTGTGATTTCCAAAACAATATACAGTGTATAAAAAATGATTCCGGTTTTTTTTGGATACCCCCTCGTATATATTGTATAAAATAATTATTCCTTTCCTTGTCGCTTTTTTTCGCTTTAATCAAAATGAAATTAACGATTTGATAGTAAGTGTTATTTTGTAAAATGATGTAAAGTTAAATTACCAATATTTTTGGGAATTATAGGTAGGTATTACTGATACTCATTGCAGTGTATTGCCATTGGTACAATAAATGTATTATTATTATTATTATTATTATTATTATTATTATTTATTATTTATTACATTTCCCCTTTTGTTCAGTTTATCTTTTATCTCATCTCAGGGAGACGAATATTTGTGCCTACTCTTGTGTACAAGGTTATTATAATATAATAATTTTTAACATTAGATTCATATTATAAGGGTTGCCTCAAAAGTGTTAGAACCGCCTTAATATTTTTGGATTCTGCGGTCAAAGTTGCAATAAGGTTTATATCTGTATCTAACCTGAACTGCTTTAAGGGTAAAAGGTTTCTTAAATCCTGTTAAATACTTCTTAATTAACTATTACCTTTTACCTTATTACCTATTACCTTTTATTTTAAAATATTTATTTCAATTCAGCGTAGTTAGGGGCTCAACAATAATATGCATAATGATGATGATACCGGATAAGATTTTTATTAATTTGGATTAAAAAACACTACCACAATAATGGTCCAAATTACAACAAAAGTCAAATAATATATTTTTATAGATACTTAAGTTTTTTTATTAGATTTTATATAAAAATGATTGAATACCTATTATAGGTATATTGGCGAAATTAACAGAATAAATAAGAACTAAAAGTTCAGATTTTCACGAAATTATATATTTTCACATGACAATTGTCTCGACAACACCGTGTCTTTATCAAATCAAATCACATTTGATAAAGACACGGTGTTGTCGAAACAATTGTCATGTCATAATATTTAATTTCCTGAAAATCGGAACTTTTAGTTCTTATTTATTTTGTTAAATGGATTCAGTTCAATTTTCGACAGCATTACTTAATTAATTAATAAAATTGAAATTATTTTAAGATCATAGACCTTATTGAAACGTATACTACAATTGAAAAATACTATAGTATAGAGGCTTTTTTATAACACAAACTCACTCTCGGTTGTTTCTAGCACAATTTCAATCAAAGTTTACCTCGAGTTTTTTCGACAGCTCTTCGACAGCCGCGTCGTGCTGTTTCTTCAGCTCCTCATTCTTCTCGAGCAGAGCTTTCCCGAGCTCCGCGGCTAACAAGAGGTCGTTTTCCTTCTGCTGAAGCTGAGTCCACACGTCGTCGCTGAGCGACTGCGCGTTCTGGTCGTTTATGGCACTGCGATTTTCCATTTCAACTACGTATTCCTCCAAGGACTTTAGCATTTTGCGCGTCTCTGGCGAAATTTAAAGGACCGGTCCGCTTAGAGCTGCCAAGCGTCGTGGTTCGGGACGTGCGGGCGGCATTTCGGCCATTTTACCACCCACAAAGGCACCGAGCGACTTAAAACTATCTGGAATAAAAAACGGACGATATTAGTTAGTCTAAACCGTTTCACCTTCTAAGCAGCTGCGGGCCAATAGGAATTATCTAACTATCTAGGCCTGAATATAACGCGATCCTTGTACCAAGCGCGAGGACATAGTGGATTTACGTTATCAGTCTTTGAGTAAAACGTTTTCAGGAATGGAATGGAAAATGGACGACTGAATTAATTAGTCTAAAATCTAAAAATATTCAATACTCCTGGAGTCACAATCTAATAGTTGTTGCCTTATTAACGGTATATCAGCTCATTTCTATGTTAATGTTGTGTTTTTATTCTTCAGAATTTTCTTGGTTAATTAAGCTAAGGCAAAATTTTCATGAGGAGGTTATATCAACAGAATGATCGATGGGCTCACGTCATCTACCCCCACTACACACTTTTGTTTGTGCAACCTGTCGTTTTATTGCTCATATGAGTGATCTAAATCCTCATCGAACTTCTTTTGCTCTCGTTTAACTGCCATACTTCCTAGTTATTCAATTTTCGAGATCCTATTGTCGGCTTTTATGAACCGCGATATCCCAAGCACCAAATTGTCTTTGCCTTTAGGTATTACTTTGGCATCGATCAAATGTAGCCAAAAGTACTCTCGAAAAGAAGACCATCGCCTTGTTCTTATGTGCACAAACACTGCGTAGAAATCCAGACAGCACGTGCCAGGGCAACCTATGTCTAGAAGAGTAGGAAATACCGATTCATGTCCATGAAGCTGCGTTCTATTAGAAGGAAGATGATTAAGTTCAATTCATTGAGCCCGAGACGTCTATCCTTCCATGAATGAAGGAAGGGAAAGTGAACCAAGGGCAATAATGCACCGGATTTAGGGTAGACTACATTTATAAAACACCAGTAAGAAATATAGTCACCAAGTTACGTTATATTTTGTTGTGTAGAACCCTGAACCCCCTAAATCAAATTTACAGCATCTTGAATAGAAAAAGGCCATGGTACAATTTTAATCAAACTTTTCAAAATGCCGAATGGATTAAACATAAACAGACCAATGATAACTCCCGGGTATTGTCAAAAATTAACTTTGTTTGCATCAAAATGTAGGTAACGGTACATATTTTTCCTTATCTCATTCAGGTTTGCGTCAGATGAAACAAGCAAAGCAGCAACGATTCCTTTGAAACCGGATAATGCTAATTGGACATCAATCGCCATTTAAAAGATCACCACATGTTTTCACCGATCCGTTGGTCTTCCGCTACATTTACTTTCTTCCCCGTTTCGATTTTTTTTTTTTGGTCACTTAGCGAATAGGTTTTTGCTCGAGATAATAGCACCATTGACGTCTAATGTTTTGCGTGCTCCACTTGGAAGATTAGAAGCAATCAGCTTCGCTTTCGACGGAGATACGGCGATCGGCAATTTCCGGTATCACTTATTTAACGTTCACACTCGATTTTCACTGTGCGTTTGACATTTGAGGCCTTTTATAACTTAGGCATAAGACATACCGACCTTTTTTTGAATGGCAATTTATTACGGGCTCCTAGCAGTTAACAAACTGAGCCCGAGATTGTGTTTACATTTTCTGACTTCCATATAGGTTTCTATTTGAGTATATCAACTTGTTCAATTGTTCAATTTTTCATTCTCTTCTATTTCATCTTGTATGCTATTGGAGATTATAATATTTGTGATCATGCTAGTTTTATCCTTGACAAGGAGAAGGATAGCCCCAAAGATTAAAATAGTTCTTTTACTCTTAACTTCCGGTTTCTGATAGGTTTTTCCAATATTCAAGATTTTTTTTTAACACTGATAAAATAATTACTAAACTAACAAGATTAATTAAACAAAATGAACTAAAAATAATAATATATAGAAGATAAGAAAACTTAAACCCAGCAAAGCGAATTGCCGGATTCAACCACTTAATCAAAATGTAAAAATGAATCAATCATGGGCTTTCTAACAGAGATTTCTTTAGATTATTTTCAAAATTTTCTTAACATCGGTCGTAATATTTTCCGCTATAAAATATTTCCGTTTTAACTGGCATTAACAATTTCAGTTGAGTAACAAATTAGCGATTTAGGCGAAAAAAATATTTTCTCATGGAGACGATCTATTACTGTAATCTTGGAATCGAAAATCACGGTAATTTTGGATAACATTATTTAATCTTCGATATATTAACATCGCAAAAATTTCCACTGCGTTGCAAATAAATTGTATAACTTAATTAACTTGATGACACCTCATGAAAATATTTTATCCGGACGGTCGCCATATTGTATGAAAAATTATTCATATTTCTTCCATAACGGATGGTTTCAGTGTAGCATTCTGTAGTGGGTGTCGATATCTAAGAACTCGTACTCCTCATTTACTACATCATAATCGTAAATAATAATTAAAATTTTAGTTATTAAATATTATTTCACATGGATGGATGGATTTGTTGTGCAATGACAGGGATCGCTAATAAGCCACCACCAAAAAATCCATTTTTGCTATTTGGTGGAATGAAATAATCCTTTTCCATTGTTTCGTCCAAGGAGTTTCATTCTTTAAGTAAAACGACTGCACTATTGTTTTGATGGTAGATTTTTCAACTTCATTTAATTCAGTTTTCCTTCCTTCCTGTAATTTTCTTTATTATGTCATTGATTGTCCAAGTGTAGTCATATTCGAACACATTTCAACTAATTTTGCAACTCCGAACACAAGCCATTTTCGAGAACGAACCTTGCCAACGACTCGCAAACCAATGCACAGATAGGTCAACTACCTGGCCATTTACCTGCCACTCTTTGAACCCTTGACAATCAACATTCTACAATTTAACAATAAAAAACAGAGCAAAACTACCCTCGCTGCTCTAGTGCTGAATATGATTTGAGGCAAGTTACGGTAAGAAAAAAACTAATACCCAAGTGCATTTGACAAAATTAACAAAACTTTGGATATAAAAGTGGAAACCAATTAGTGCCGAATGACTGGACTGTCGCTCTGTAATCATTTTAAGGTCCCTAAATTAGGTTCTACGACTCCACGCTCGAAGGAAACACACTATAACTTAGGAAGTCTCGGGGCTACTCCGTAAAATGTCAGTTTCGGTTAGTTAATTTCTACTACTGTTAATTTTGCCGTTCAATGCCTGCTAGGTATAAGTACCGAAAAGGTCGCACGTCAGAAAACAATAAACAAAAGAATAAAAGTATATCTTGCTTCGCGCGAACTGATCCAAATCTAAACGGACGTATCCTTGACCCACAATCGCGGATTCTCGAGGAGATTTTTTAATTAAATTAACTCCGACGCATGGGATCGATTTATTTGCTCTTCAGAGGGTGAAGACTTCGGAAAAATACGTTTTCGTAGTCGCCATAACCTCATCGCCACCAAAACAATACAAACAAACTCGAGAGTCGCTCACCTGTCCGCGAGAATCGAGTTATCCAAACACAATAACCGAAAACGCGAAAAAAAAAAAACGAAAATTAATGAAAACCGCGCGTCTCGTTTCGGAAAATCCAAACTCGAAACCGCCGCGCCGTTTCGAAAGAAAACCGTACCACGACCCCACGGGCTTTCGGAAATAAACTAAAACAGAAAATAACGCTATTCACTTGTTTGAAAAACCGCCTACTGCCCACTTCCATGGAAACGAGCTTACCTGTGCGCAAGCGTCTTTCAGCCGGTCTCAAGGCCTACGAAGTTCCGGCCCGGCTTACGTATATAAAGTTTGAGGCTTGATATTATACAGGACCATGTGCTATTGGAAGATGTAGTGACCGTACTACGATAAAAATTGATGCACCCCAGGCGGTATTGATATTTATTATGCCATTTTTTTCTCGTTTCTCGTTTTCCAGAACATTTCACGAGATCTAGGCATATTTCGAGAGTGGCCATCGGTCACCGGCGATGTTGGTTGTTAAATGCTGCAAAACTAGATTTTAAACATCGCGCATGTGTATGTTTTCATAGTTACTACCTAAGTTTCTGTATTGTCGGTATAAGCACTGCCTCCATATTTCTACTAGGTATATATAGATCGTTGATGAAAATTGAACGGTTTGCACTTTTTTTTATTTTATTTTGGAGAACGCATTCTATAACGGTATTCAAAAATTGGTTTTCCTTGTGACATGTTAAAGCGTTAAAAAGCGGAAAACGCCTCAAGAAAACGGGGCGTGGCCTAGTGGTGACGTCATTCCTTTCATCAAATTCGGCGGCAACGTCGCGCGAGCGCGTTTAAGTGGAAAGTGACAAGTTTAGGGGTTGTGTACGAGTTCAATGTTTTCAAAATGAGTGGGAAAAAATGCCTAAAAGGTATTTTGTAGTTCCTAATTGCCCGAGTACTTGCAGAAATCTTGCAGGAAAACAAGTGTACCCTCTGTTCCAAAAGTGAGAAGAGTGCGGCGATGCTGAGGTGTCATTTTATCAAAAAAAACCAGTGCACTGTACCGAGTACTGATTAATGTACTAAATTTAGGCGTGGTAATGATGTTTTTATCTATCTACCCTTTTTTTGGGTAGCAAATTTATTTCTCTATTGGTTTTGTAAAATTATTATTATAAATTCATAAATAATAGTATATTATTTAACGAGCGTATTATGAAGGCCATAATAAACGAGGATGATTTATAAAACGAGCCGCTTGCGGCGAGTGTTATAATCATCTGAGTTTATTATGGTCCATAATACTCGAGTCAAATACTATACTTTATCTACAACCATCCACTTATATAGGGTACCTCACCGGAATTGAAATGTGTCATTTTATTGTGAAAAAAAACTATACATGGGAGAAACCTGAAAATTCGGTAGGAAGCTAATGCTGATGGCAGAGCAATTCAGCTAGAATATTCTCAAGATGGTGGCACTTCCGGTTAGGCCGGAAGTGGATGTTAACTTGCTTTATATGAAATGGAACATAATATCATACATTTTTAGATTCTACCATTCACTCAATATCAACACTGGTTACTGTTTATGTATGCTGTTTATGTTATATGTTTATGTGTTATGAGTTGTGATGTAATAAGGAATAAATTCAATGAAAGTCCTGGATTGAACATTTAATAAGTTTAATAATATTTAATTAACATTTACACTTCAGCACACAATTATTTTTAAATTGACGCTTAATAGGATCATTACGTATTACTCTGTCTATTTCATAAAATTGATTGTTATATTAGGGCAGTTATTGAAATTCATCGTAGTTGGTGTAGTACCAATACTAATGTCCGTGGTGTCTTTACTAATCGAAAAAGTGTTATGAGAAGATTCGCTCGTAATAGTAGACGTACCTGGATATTGTGAGGGGGTAGAAACAAAAGTACTGTTATTAATATTACAATTAGGGTTGATTTGACTTAATATTTTAGTGGCTGCATCGGTCTTGTTCTTCTGCGAGTCTGCAATATAGCCTTCAGCTACAGAAGCCGACTTCCAGCCTCCGTGGCGCTTCAGAGCTGTCATACTTGCCCCTGCGTCGACATACAATGTGGCTGAAGATCGTCGTAGACAGTGCCCGGTATATCTTTCTGGGTTTTTGATTTGTAAGAAACTTGCAATTTCTCTGCCCATTTTGGCAAACTTGTTAATGCCGATAACTTGTTTTGTGCATTTTCCATTTTGAAAATTCATAAAAAAAGAATCTGATGCATTTGGCAGTCTCAGATTTGCATATTTTTTAACAATATCATGGAACTTCTCAGTAATAGTAAAATTCCTAGGGATCTTGGTCTTCGTAACGGGAACTATTACTCTAGTGCAACCTTCATAAAATGTAACGTGTTGTATTTTCATTGCATGTAGTTCATTTGAGCGGCATGCACCCATCACTCCCATAATTAATGCAACCTAAAAAATTAACACCTCTTGGTAAATACCGTAGGTATGTAACGTCTTATCATTCCTTACCTTTGTAGCCAAATATTTTGTATCAGGAGCTTCATAAATAAATTTATTTATTTCCTGTCCGGTAAATGCCTTAGATTTTTTGGGTTGATAGCCTTCTGATTGTCTTTTTAATAAAGCATGTAGCTTCGCGTAGTGGTCGATCTTGACATTGTGTTTAATATAAAGTGTGCTTTTCAGCATGGAATAAAACGTCCACAAGGAGGACGACTTATACTTTTTAGCCAATTCTTTGAAATACACTAATAATGTATCTTCAGAGAAGGAGGTGGCCTTGTTTCTTGATCGCCAATCCATGAAATTGTTGTAGGCAATTTCATAATTGTTTCTTGATTTCTTGGGAAGTAAATCCAGAGACGCAGCTTCCGCTGCCGCTCGAATTTCCGGGGGTGTTAGTACTTCGTTTTCAGAATCCATTTTTATTAAATCTTATGTTTTAATTGCAAGGCGAAATTTTAAAGCTTCTCTATATGAATATTATTTACTTTACAATTATTATTTCATGAAAGAAAATGTTTGTATTCACGATGAGCGTCGCGTCGGGTAAGCTGTCGCTATGGATACCCGCTGCGCGCTGTCAGATTTAGCCTGCACGGCCTACTAATTCTTTTTAATTATTGTCATATTGGTTTGTATTTTTTGAACTGTTTTTGAATAATAGAATTGAATTGGTAACGTGTGTATGACTTTAATATGGGTAACTTTATAGTAAATTTTCATAAAAATAATAAATGAAATGTGTGAATTCTGCGCCGATTAATTGAAGCCCGGATTATTAAGAATTCCAGAATATTTTATTACACTTGTTGTTTTATGATATAATTACACTTGTTTTTTTATGATATAATTACACTTGTTGTATTATGCGTAGCATAATACTCTCACTGTCAGAAGTATTATGCGTCTATTATTAAATGGTTGTAGATAAACATTATTATTGAATGAAAAAAGGAAAAAAAAATTGATTGCCGTAAACCACAGCTGTTCGTTTGGTTTTTACAAAAAATAAAATAACAATAATACAATACAATGATAAGAATAACTTCAAGAGACCAAAAGCCTAAAATTTTAATTTCATTTTCAAGTTTAATAATAAAATGGCATCGAATTAAGTGAAAAATACCGAATTAAAATTTTTCGGTGTTGCCGCTTCCCTATTTCTAACGGCTTTCTAAATATTAATTATTTTCCATATTCCGGCCGAAGCAAACCCTAATTTAAATTTTTATTGTTGGAGTAGTATCTTTTAAAAGCTAAAATGTTACCTGGTAAAGTCTGTTGAAATATGGCCGAACAGGTCCGTACTTTGCTTAGAATTTAATTATTTGGGGTTTTGTTAGGAAAGATACTAAACAATATTTATTTATTTATGTATTTATGTTTAAATCTAAACTAAAATTACAAATTATTTTTATTACCTACTTAAATTACTATAAATTATTCACATAATATATCAGTATCACTATCGCTATCATCGCCTGTTCTAATTATTATTTGATCTATATTATATACGATTGTTCTGCTTTTTTAACAGAATTTGCCCAACTTTGTGGAGGGATGTTAAAAACTTCGGTGTCTATAAGTTTGAGGACATTGCAGTTAACACGGGGCAAAACATTGTTACGTTGTTGGTGCCAAACATGTTGAATGGGATTAAATATACAGTGGTAATGTGGAGGAAGCCTTAAAACTGTATACCCTGGATTTTTTGCATAATTATCACAGACGTATTCCTTTTGTAGCTTCAAGCTTTGTAGAACTTCAATTAATTGCTTTTTGAAAATAAATGTCGTTATTATACATGTAGTTTTGGATTGTTGCTTTTGTGTCACATGAGGAAGGGGTTTTAGTCAACTGTCTACTGTGATAACTTGCATTGTCCATTACAATCACGCTATTAGGAGGAATGTTTGGAACCAGTTTGTTTTTAAACCAACTTTCAAATAAATCAGTGGTGGTGTCTTCATGGTAATCCAGATAAGAATCTTTAATATTTCCCGTAGACAGAAAAAATCCATTTGGATAGTTATTCTTTTATCTTTTTGATGGCGCGCTTGTTTTACACTTATCAGTTGAGTCAACCCAACCCTTTTCCGGAATATCATAAGTGTCGAACCAGGTTTCATCCAAGTAAATAATTGGCCTTTGTTGTCGCCATTTCCGAATTCTAAAAGATTCCATTAAAACTTGCCTTTTGTCATTTTTTTAAAATCTAAAACCCATGTGTTGAATACACTGCCACACCGGTTTCATCTTTCTCAAGCCTCCTAATTAAGATATCTAATGTAGGCACGCTTTGTCTCTCGTATAACTGGTAAATCTTACGCCGTATTCATCTACACTCGAGGAAATGTCCTCGCTGAAATGGGATTATTCACAATTTTCCATTCGGTTGATGTTGAAATTTTCGTCAATGTGGCCGTTTCTTCTAAAGATGCTTGCTTGCTGGCACCACGTTCCGTGAGAGTCAAATAAACATTGTTTATAACTTCCTTAGTCTAAATAGAGATACACTAGACTCGCACATATTTCGATTCAACACACGCTGTATTACACACGAAATAAGAATGATTACTAATAAACTTAAACTAAGTAGTATACAAAAGCAAAGAACATTAAACACAGGTAGGTATGAAATTATTTTTCTCTTACGGACCACAATTTTGTTGCATTTTATGTTAGTGACCACCCTTGGATAATCCCATTCAGAAGCAATTGGTCACTTATATCTATGAACAGACCATACCGTCGTCAATTGTCTATCGACGGTGAGATTGATTCATTAAATTATATAACATATTCAGAAAAACGCGTCGCAAACCTAAATGTGGTGGATGTTAATCCTATTCAAAAGCAATTGGTCACTTTCTTATATCTATGAACAGACCATATCTTGGGTATGTACAGGGTGATTACAAAATTATGATCATTTTTGTCAAACGTTTATTCGCCAAAGATTTCCTGCGGTTTCTCCGGGGCGACCTCGTGGCTTTACTTGAACACCTGGTATTAGACTTTTTCTAATACTTAACTAGAACCACCACCCGACTAACCAATCGTGAGACGCCCCGTATATACGAAAGGTATTAAGCGTTCTTTTATCGCCATGCGAATTGGGCCCTAGCAACCCAACATTTAGTCGATAAACTGTATCCGGGTGCACTTGGTGAGTGGTCGAACAGAAGATGCATTCCCGAAACGCGAACGCATCCACCGAGAAGGAAATGGTCGCGATGGCCGAAGAAGAACTAGCACGATTGCAGAGACAAGTATTACGCGGATTCCAAGCCTTGAACCTCAGGTCTAACGCCTCGCTTCCAGTTTAGAATAATGGAGGACGACAGGGCAAGGTTTTCCGACGAGACCGGGAAGAAATTGGAGAAACAGCGGAAAATCATCAAACGTCTGAAAGAGGAGAAGCAAAAACTGTGCGAGGATATCAGCGTAGCGACGTGCGAAAATCAGAAACGGCGTGACGAAAAATCGACGAAGCAGATTTACAAATTGCTAATCGAATACGAGGACTTGTGTGCGGAAGTCGATGCAGAAAAGGAAGGCATCGCGGAAATGGACGTGCAAATTAAAAAGGTTTTTCAGATCAAATTAATCTGGCGGGAGCCTTGGAAATACATACTAGATCACAGGCTCCTCCACCGCGGTCTATCCAGAGAGCAGCTCATTATTAATGCCAGATCAACTACAAAATAGCCAATCAAAAATGAACTATCGAAGCTACTCAGCATCCGAGCTAACCCAGACTATCCTCGCAGGGTAGCGTTCCGTTCACTTCAGAAAAACACGAAAATTTGTTCCCATCTTCTTCTCTTCTTCATGTACCGTCTCCACTTCGGAGGTCAGATGATGTAACATTAAACCATTTTCGTAGGTTTCTAAGCCGAGATATTCCTCTTCTTCCAATAGATCTTCTTCCCACAATTTTTCCCTGGATTATGAGTTGTAAAATTTCATATTTTGGTCCTCTCATGATGTGGGCGAGATATTGCAATTTCCTTTCTTTCACTTCCTGTAGGATCTCTACACCTTTCTTCATTCTTCTCAGAACCTCCGCGTTGGTCACATGTTCCGACCATGGTATTCTCAGCACCCTACGGTATGCCCACATCTCGAAGACTTCCAGTTTCCGCTCACAAAACAGGTTGAGGGTCCAAGCTTCCACGCCATACAAAAGGACTGGGAATACATAACACTTGAGCATTCCAGTTCTTAGACCTAGGCTCAAATCGCGACTACAGAGCAGTTTCTTTATCTTCACAAAGGCTGCACGGGCTTTCTCAATGCGAAGAATAATCCACATTGCAGTCGACACTCGTACCCAGGTAATCATATCTCTCGACTCTGTCCAGCTCTTGGTTTTCCACATACAGATGTTCATGGAGCACTTGGTCTTCTTAACATTGATTGTCAGACCATATTCTCGACTAGTCTTGACGTCATTATTTAACATATTCTGCAGGTCTTGCATGTTTTCGGCGAGAAGTACTGTTCCGATGAATCCACAATATTACGTATGACCGACTTATAACTGTTTAGGCTAGACCGATAAATAATGCCAGTCAAAAATAAACGTTCCAAAACGAAATACGAGAGAGTATCGTCCTTAAAGCTAAGAGCGCTGACATATATTTCCTTAACTCCCTTAACTTCTTTTATACTCCGCAATTAGTCCTTCTCCAAGATAAATAAGAACTAAAAGTTCAGATTTTCACCAAATTTTGTATTTTGACATGACAATTGTTTCGACAGCACCGTGTCATGTTATCCAAACTTCAACACTCCGAGATGCATTTTCACTTTTAACGCCGTTCTTTCAATTACGAGTCTTTTTTTTTTATTTAATGGACCAGTTCTAAGACGTTTACGTGGTTATTCTAGTTGCAGCATATTTTGTCAGGTTTTATATGGAATGCAGTGCGTATCTGTGTATTATAAGGTCCTTAAATTTTGATTAGTTTTTTTAGTCAGTTTTATGACAGAATGATTAAAATTGTCTATTATATTACATTTCTTACACGCCTGTGGAGGCAACCATTTTTGATGATTTATTGCAAGAGCTCTGTACAGAACAAAATATATAAACTTATTGCTTATTGGTCTTTTCTTAGCTCGAAGCCGACATCAAGAAGCTGCGCCCTAAAAGCGCTGTCACTGAGAACCACTTCCAGACTCGTCTGAGCAGCGGCAAAAAGGCGGTGCAAATGTTGCAAGACCGATTGGACAATATGGTGAAGAAATTTTGCGCGATTTTGTCGGAAAACAAGGAATTGAGGGAAGAAATCGACCATCTACTCAAACAAAGGTTTACGATTATTTCTCTATTTATTAAGGGGAGGTACGAGATTTGTTGTATCCTTTTGTAGGAACCATTTTAACGAAACGTGGGAGCAGTTGTTGAAAGAAATAAACTCCGCAAAGAAGTACGTGGTCGATTTGATCGAGCAGGCGATCATAGCATTTGATCAGCGTGAAGAGTGGTGCTCGAAACTTGAAGCCCTTAAAACACGGGCCGAGATGAACCACGTTGCCCATTCCGAGGTAATATAAATTCAAAATTCAAGTTCGATAAGAAAAGTGAATGGGCAGAAAAAATGGTCAACACTAACTAAATATTAGTTAGAGCTAGTACTGGTTTAATACCGAGGCAAATTCAAATTTTGTTTGTTTAATCCTCTTTGCTCTCTGAGAGTTTTTGAAAAGGGCTTTGCCTAAGCTATCAATCGTGCTACGAATGACAAGCTTGTAGTTTCTTATCTTGCCACCAGGTGGTGTCTTCTGATAGAATCGCAAAAAAAAATCCCAAAAAAGCATTCACGTCCAACAACGCAGTAAAAACCGCATCCCAATATTTTGTCCTAACATATTTGTAAAAGTTGATTTTTTTAAAGCATTTGAACTTTCTGTGTTGTTATTATTATCTAATTTTCTCTAATTTGGTGCTTAGGATGCCAAATGATATTTAAATTTGAAATTGTTACTATCTCTTTTGAAATTATTTCTTATTACTACTTACTTTTTCATTAAAAAGCGTCTTTCCCTCACCACCTCGGTTAGTTCGTCCCGTATATAGATTATCTTCAACGCAGGAAATGAGAGAGATTCAAAGAAGACTCGACCACTATTTGACTCTGAGAGAGTTCCTCTGCGTCAAAGGCCAGAAGCGCGTGATGAAAGACCTGGAGGAGAAAGAGCGTAAGAAGAAAGAGTCGGAGATCCAAACGTTGGAGGATCAACTAGAGATGTACGAAACCACGCTGAAAGAAATCCAACAGTTCTGCAACGAAGAGGAGGTGGAAAGGATCGCCGCTTTATTCACGAAACAGGAAGAAGAAAATTTTGCACTCTTCAATTACGTCAACGAGCTGACCCACGAACTGGAGACGCTAAATATTACTCTGGATGATGTTCGGCAAAGAATTGGTAGGTGAGGCACTCGCGTTTTATATTTTTGACGTTTAGTATCTTATTTTAGACGACCAAGTTGAATTGAGTAGAGTGAGAGCTGAGCAAAGACAGTGCACTGTGGTCTCGCTGCAGAACGAACTCGAAACTGCCAAAAAACTGGTAATGTGTAACACGCACACCGACATTATCATCAGACATTCAATTATTTGAAAAAAAAAAAACATAGTTGTAGTAGTAGTTGCCATAGAAAGCACAAGCCTGCCATTTTGTAGATACTCTTTTACAAATAGGAATTCCACCACCGTCAGTTTTTCAAATACTACGCCTAGTGAGGGTTTATAAATTACACATTTTACAATAGATGGCTTTGATTTCTATTAAAGAAATCACAAATCATTGATTTAAAAAAAAACACATGAATGTTTTGACTTTTTTTTATTTTAATTGTATTTTTTTCATTTCATAGGAATATGTATTTCCCGTTTTATTTTTGTCGCAATTACAAAATATTTGAACGCCACTATAAACTATAAGCATACATTAATATTCCAACGTGCCGAGCCAATCAGAACGCGGCGGCTAGTTTTGACTATGGCGCCAAATTCAAACCGAATCGGAGGTGCATCCGCATAGCCATCTTTACTTTCTTGACAGATTGGAGAACGCATGACGCATAAGTATGATCGCTTAGATTATTTGTTGTTAATCATTGACCAAGTAAACTTTGGTTAATGTCTTAATTCTGTTTAAAGTTTATGAAATCATACAACTATTACTTATTAATTAAAAACTATGCAATAAATAAAACACTGATTAAAGTATGCAATTTTCTAAAAAATAAATCTTATATGAAAATTTTCCTCGGAATTTCGTTGTTCTGCGTCCCTCTTAAATGTCCTAAAAATATCTACAAATTTCCCAAAAGATTCTCCGTCCAAGCTGCGAGCGAAGCTATTCATTTCTTGCAAAATGACCTGTAACAAAAATCGAAAATTAAACACGTAATAATTGTAGGCTTAATTCTTTCAAACCTGTCGCCTACCTTCAAATGCAATAGTGTCTGAATGGAGATCGGGCTTCGTTTCCTGAATAAAATGGGTAACATCATATGCACTTAGTTTTTCGACCATAGTCTCCTGTTCAGCTTTAGTTAATATCTTGGTCCTTAGTTTATCAGTGTGTCCTAAATGTTTTTCGACAAACTTTACCGTCACAAATCCTAAAAAAATATAGTTAATTAATTAAGTCTGTATGAAGTAAAAAAGAAATAGTCTTGTCTGTGCATATTGGGCATAAAATATGATACATTCTTTTAGATCCAGATCCCTCTTGGTCAGAGTGTTTTGTCCGTATATGTCGGTTTTTGGTCGATGTACTTGAAAATTCTATCTCACGAAATGAGCAAGCCAAAATTAAAAATTAAATTATTACACGACATCATAACATAACCTACATTTTAAAGGCAAACGGCCTGAAATAAATATCAATAATTAATCACAAAAAATATAAGCGCCTTCTGATTGGCTCGGCACATTAATTAGGAAATTTAGATTTAAAAACAAATTTCAAAAATCAACGACTTTTCCAGCTGATAAGGAAAATTTAAAGGTAGTCTCAATTCCTTTCTCTCCCCAATATACAAGTGGACTTGATAGAGTCTTCAGGGCCGCAGGTCTTCGAAGTGTCTATCAGTCCGGATCAAAATTAAAAAATCTCTTGGGTAATCCCAAGGATAAACTAGATACCCTTGAAAAGTGGGGAATTTATGAAATATGTTGTAACGATTGTGACAAGTCATATATAGGGCAAACCAAAAGATCACTTAAAGTTAGATTCAAGGAACATTTAGCCCATTTAAAATTTGCTAGATTAGAAAAATCAAGTGTAGCCGAACATATGTTCAACAATAATCATAAGGTAGATATTAGTAATTTAAAATTAGTTAAACATGTAAATAATAGTAGAAAATTAGATGCCTACGAAAGCTTAGAAATTGTTAAGAGAGGGAATAAGTTTTGTCCAAACATTTCCCGGCAGCAGGTGACAGATTCCACTAGCTAATCAGCTTTAAACCGGGGGTATGTTCGAGAAAACTATTTATCGCATAGAAACTTTCTCATTTAGGCGGATGCAGAAGAAAATGAGGTACGAATGGCCGAAAACAGTTTGTCAAAAGTCCTCGAAGGAATTCAAGAAATATTTAACGTGGCAGAGTGCGACAGCGGTCCAATTTTGAAGCTGCTCGGTCGGTTTCTGGGCGTATTTTTCGATTCTTTGAAACTAAATTAAATATCAATCATTTTAGGTGACGAGGCGACAATCAATTTGCACAACGTGCACATTTACCTCGGCAAGATTGAGAAAAAGCTGTCGGCGGTTGTAACCGAGTTGTATTTTGCCGAAAAATCGGTAACTATCGGTAAACTGGAGATAAGGAGTCGGAAAATTATAAACGTTCGTGTTTCAGATGATGTCGCAGGCTCATATCAGAAAATTCAAGGACCCCCAAGTAATGCTGTTAAGCTAAGTAACTTTGATATTCTGAAAAGTGTAATTTTCATTCCTCCTGAATTTCAATGGTATAGTGACACCACCCATCTGTTGAACTCATTAAAAATGCAAATCCCTTACCATCGACCTGGGCTATTGTTCAAGATGTGACATTTGGTTCACGCATTTCCAAGTATGGATCGGACACGGACCACAACAATTGCAAATATATTCTATACAACTCGCAATGAAATTGTGTTTCTTAACATTTGTTCCCTCCAAAAAACTCACTTTCTCGTATGCTTTCAAAATGGCTTTTTAGAAAAATAATTTTGGAAATACAGATAGATACCTAGCCGAGCGACATTTCATTTTATCAGAAACGGTGGTCCTACTATACTATGTTTGGCACATAGAGCATATTCCAATCTTTCCAACTCGCCTCGATTACACAATAATTCAAACACAAGCACATATTAATTATAAGCCACGTAAGATGATCATATCCGATCAGACAGGGAATCGGATATCCTCGGGGAGCGATCTATTGGTTAGTCTAGCCCTTATTGGTAGAGTGCCACATATGGATAACAGATGTAAATTTATCTATGGTGTCATTGGCGTTCCTATGCATAACTATGCGTAAGTCTTTCCAAATCACAATTCAATTAAAAAATATTCTAAACAAAAAATTTTCACCCGACACAAAACGTACACCATGTGCAATAGTTCATCATATTTCTTCGATGACATAAAGATACTTCTTTTTAGAATTGGGATATTGTTATTTTTAACTCTGCTCCACCGAATTAAAGTATTTAAGGCGGTGCAATGTTGCCGCTTCTAACACTGATATATGGCAACATCGTTATCTTAAAAGAAATACCCTTTTCTAAGTTACATTTATGACATTAATTACAGAGATACAAAAATTTCGAAATAATGTGTGCGTGTGTGTGACGGATCATATTTTGAAGAAAATAATTCGAAAACTGAACTGGAACATCTAATACAATATTTTAGTTCTGTACAGAGCAGAGTAAAAAATCCAAGCACTAACTAACCAACCACCTGATATTATTAGGTACGGACTAAAGATATCACACAAAAATCTAAATAAAACATTTCTAACCAGTTTTTGTTTCTTGTTTCTTTGTACAGAATCCTTTGTAATCGTCCAAAAAAATTTTGAAATCAGTCTCCACTAGGTGGATTTCGTGTTTTCAGTGTTTAGTGAAAGTGATAATCGTCGCCAGATAGTCAAGGGTGGAAGCGGGGGGGTGTCGGTTTTTTTGGTATCGGTCAAAATTGTTTTTTGCTCGTTGTGCTAATATTGGTTATGTCTTCTTTGTACGTGTTGGTCCATGACCAAAAGCGAAGATCCTCGACGGAAGTCGACAATGGGCGAATGATCCTAGCAGTCTGCCCAACATTTTTTTGTGAAACGCAGAATTAACTTAATTGAATTGTTTCTTTGTATACCACACAGAAAGATTTTTGGAAACCATCACATATTTAAAAATATACATTTTATAATTTTTATGCAAATATGTGATATTACATCCTTTTTTTTCACATTTTGTCAATTCCGCTGTGTCATAAGAGAAAATGCCTCATCTGTTGTAAGAATATTTAAGGTAAATATGTCAAAAACGTGCCTTTATTTAGGAATCTTAATTATTTAAGTACGACATATATCATAAAAAAAACAACTTTCCGCGGCAAAACCACAAAAATTTAACCCTTCCTGTGTAACGCGTCTCTCCGCATCGATGTAAACGACAAAACCAAATTTGAACTTTCTGTGAACTTAAAAATGGCAGTAATAAACAATTTATTGAAGCGTTGTTCATAATAATATTTTTCGGAAACCCCTAAAGATATTTTATAAAAATATGCCAAAAGAATCAGGAAGGGATGACTTACTGGCCATCAAATTAAAATAAAATATGCACTCACCATGAATTACCGCTATGTACGAGTTGAATTGGACGATTATGCGATTTATTTCAGTCTGACGTCATCTACCACGAAAACCAACGTCAATTCTTTAGGACCATAGTATATAATACTTTAACCCTTTTGATTTCGTTTTTTACTTTTAATGCATTACATTTCAAGTGAAATTTGGTAGGATTGTAACTAATGTCAAATATCAAATATAAAACTGTTCTGGAAGTAATAATCTATGTTGTGGTGATACAAGAATTTTACACTTATTTTGATTACATCGAATAAAAAACGACATTGAAACAGAACATATTTATTTAAATATTTTACATTAATAAACATAGATAAGGCAAAAATATTTATACACATGAAACAGATGAAAGATACTTGCTCTTTTCGCTATACACTTCTTTTCAAAATGCAAACCGTTTTACTCTTTCAAACAGAGACCTAAAAAATAAAAATTGATTTGTAAAAAACAATAGTTAACATAATGCGCTCTCTGGCTCTGTAAACTGGCTAAAAATAAATTATTTTAAGACTGATGATTGGATGTTTACTTGTTGGCGAAGTCCACTCCCGCTTTGATATTCTTCTTCAATTCTGGAATGGCGGCTTTCAGTAAATCTTCTTCAAACGGGCTCAGCTTTCCCAGCCCCAAATTCTTTTCGATACCTGCAGAAAAACAAATTCCAATCTTTTCCAGTGCGGCATCTAGAATTATATACCATTCTTGCCCAGCAATAAAGGTGTCGAGAAGTACTCTGCTTCGGTAACGTCGGAAATTACATAGGCTGGTTCAATAACGTTTGATTCACCCTTGAGCGCCCTGAGCAGGGAGTTGGCAAAACGCGCACCCGCATAGGCCATGGAAAGGGTAGCTGACCCGGCGCCAGCTTTCGCCTTTACCACTTCCGTGCCCGCTTCTTGTATCCTAACAGTTAATGCTTTGAGCTGGTCTTCCGGGAAACTAACAGAAGGCGTGGCTCGGGAAATCAACGGAATAATAGTGACTCCCGAGTGTCCACCTATTACAGGTACATTGACATCTTTGGGGTTAAGGCCTTTGGCTTCTGCAATGAAAGTATTGGCCCTCACAATATCGAGCGTCGAGATGCCAAAGATGCGTCGCGGGTCAAGTTTTCCGGCTTTCTTGAGGACCTCACAAGCAATCGGAACAGCTGAATTAACCGGATTTGTGATAATACCAATTAAGGCGTTCGGAGCAGCTTCTGCCGCTGCCTTGGCTAAATCCCTGACAATACCGGCATTTGTGTTGAAGAGATCATCTCTGGTCATGCCTACATATTAAGATAAATTCAGGGATTGCTGCACTGTTCTACTTTGGCATTTGTCACCTACCAGGCTTTCTAGGCACACCCGCCGGAATAATGATAACATCTGCATTCCTGAGTGCTTCAACAAGGTTATCAGGACCATTGTGTCCCTTGACTTTGGCAGCTGTTTCAATGTGAGACAAGTCTGCAGCTACCCCAGGGGTGTGTACAATATCATACAGCGACAATTCAGACACCAAAGGGTTTATTTTTAGAAGAAGAGATAGCGGCTGTCCAATACCGCCGGAAGCTCCGCATACCGCTACTTTATAATTATTCTGAATAAAATTAAAAATATGTGTTATATAACAAATTAAGTAAATAGGTATAACCTTTCAAGGTGGAACACGGAGTTAAAGTAGGTATTTTCGTAAAACTCGTTCCACGAACATATTCATTCATTACATCAGAGATAGTGAATGAAAAACATCTTAATTGATAATTTTCGATGAAAAATTAAATATCGGAGACAATTGACTGAAACGAGTTTCAAAGTTAAAGTTACCTGTTTGGAGGTAGAAAAGTTCCTTGTAGAAATTAAAGCTGGTCTCACAAATCGGGAAAACATCTTTATCGAGTAAAATTAAATGTTTCGTACGTATACTGCAGAATCGCCGATTATGACCTTCCGGAACACAAATGTCAGAAAAAGTGACGTTCTATAAATTTTTTTAACCCACGCAAATAATCCTGTGATTGTTGCCGTGACGCCATCTATGTGTGAACTTTATAAGCTTTGCTAGAAAATTCCATTCGCCCCCCGTGTGTTGTTCTTTGTACAAGACTAAAAATTGCCTGGTGGGCACAGCAGCATTGGCTAAGAAGAAGACAAAAATCTTCTTTTCAGAAATGGAGCTATTTAACCAAAGTAAACAACGTTCTGTGGATATCAATCATTTAGATCAACTTACAATTTATTTAACTATGGTGTACTGTGTTTATCTAATTTAGAAACATGGACGGCAGATATGTGTTGAAGCCATGGATAGGAAATATTTTTTTCGAATAAATCACTGAAAAAATGAGCTCAGATACATCGGATGAGGAAAACTTAGAACTTCTCAGAGAAGCGACCGATCCCCAGTTCATCAATGATTGTATGTTTAAAGATAAAAGCAGTAAGTCAATAATATAGCAGGAGTCTTAAGAATACTTCAGCTCCTTCTATTCGTAGGTGACTCCTCTGTGATAACAGTTAACATTCGAGAACAGTTGCCTTCATTACGGAAAAACAAGGACGAGGATGAACAATACAATTTTTTTCGAGTGACCCCTGAGTTTAGAGGTTTTGTAGCAAAAAGACTCGCTCGCAGTTTAGATGACTACTTGGAGAGTTTGTTGGTTGATACTTCAGAGGTAGTATTTCCTAGGAAGCAAAGTAAAAATTCTGGTATTAGGTTATTTACTAGTTCTGAATCATTTTTGAAAATTAAAAAACTCTCTAAAAATGTTAGTGTATGTGACCGTAAAGTGATAAAGCGACAGGTTAGTCTTAAACCTTACAATTCAGAAAAGGTATCAAACGACGTACTTAGACAACTCGCAGTCAATCCTGACGATATTTTAAGTCAGAAAGAGGTCAAACACTGGTCAACTAGAAGTAAAGGCCAGGTATTTAGGTATAAACAAACAAAAGGGGGTCAATTAGTGCAAATTGAGCGTGAATTTAAGTCATACCATTCCAATTGAGTGTGTACTAAGATGTCCCATATGCCTCCATTCAGGTTAAATGTTCCCAATTTAGGCCCCGATTTGACAGGGCCACCAACGAATCCAAAAAAGAGGCGCAAAAACTCTCAAGCCCCGCCCATACAGACCCCACCTAATGTTCAAGACTTACTTCCACCCCCCCTCACTGGTTATGGTGACACCATAGTGGCATCCAATCCATTTGATGATTGCCCCAGTAATGTAAATACCATGACAATGACCCGAGGCCCCCAGATCCCAATGGGCCCTAATATGGGCATGCCACCCAACATGGGTTGTAATATGGGCATGGGCAGACCCCCCATGGGACCAGGCATGGGTCCAATGGGATCTCCGATGATGCACAGTCCGAATGCAATGAACAATCCCATGATGGCTAATGGCCCGAGAATGGCACACATGGGACCTGGACCCCACGGAGGACCTCACATGATGAACAGTCCCAATGGGCCAGGTCCCGGCGGACCCATGCATCCTGGGATGACTGGCCCACCAATGCATAGTCCCCTCGGTGGTATGGGGCCTATGCAAGGACCAATGGGACCGGGAGGTTGTGGTCCCATGGGGGGGCCCATGGGAGTAGGAGGTCCCATGAATGGTGGCGGTCCTAATAATCAAATGAATGGGCCCATGGGCGGTTCTCCAATGAGTCATGGACCTGGCGGACCTCATGGAGGACCCAATGGCGGCATGGGACCAATGGGAGCTCCAAACGGACCTATCGGTAAGTTGGATTTTTTACAACATGCGTTTTAAATAAAAATCTGCTTGGGAATGCAATTTCATATTAATTACTTAAATTTGGATGCCCTATTTTTTTTTTAAATTAATTGAAAAATCAAAAATAAAATATGTCAATGGGTTTCTTGAACTTTTAAGAGAAATTAACTCAAATTATATTCCAAGCGGCATGCGACTACTAATGTGTTTTCAATGTATAGAATTAATTATTGTTTTCCTACTTTTTGATAACTTCAAGTGCACAATTAAACGGGCCCGTCTGACTGTAATTAGTTGGCTTATTCGACATAGTCGCGTTGTTTTCAAAGATTCCTATCTCACTAAATATTTGAATTATGATAAAATAGTATACAATAATTGTATTTTTTCAATGGAAAATTTACTTAAATTAAATAGTTTTTAAAACCCGGTTCCCTTCACTTTGTTGTTTCACATTGTTCAGTAACGCGGTGACTTCCAAACTGATTACTCACCTTCCTTCGCCTATATCTAACATTGCAAATATCGTGTTTCAAGGTCCGGGAATGAACAATAACAGCTTCATGATGTCTCCCATGAACAACATGTACTCGAAACCAATGCCGGTCAGCGCCGGTAAAGTCTACCCCGCCAATCAACCCATGGTTTTCAACTCACAAAATCCGAACGCGCCACCCATTTACCCATGCGGTGTGTGCCACAAGGAGGTAAGCAAGAACCAATTTGTCTGAAGGGTATATAGTGTTGCCTGGTAACTCGTCACCAATCCATAAACATCGCGGGAAAACGTCCCAAATTGCACAATTTAATTCCACTTTACCATATGCAACATTGTTATTAAAAGCATTAGCTAATCATTTTAACAACTTTATTACAAAGGAGAGAAAAACGATAAGTTAGGTTGAACCACCACCATAGCTCCTAACGATATAGCCGCAAGCGCCGTAAGAATGTCCTTCCGCACATCTGTTTAAACTTCACACACTGCGTGCACTTCTCGAGTTTTTTTTTAAACAATGATTTCTACACATAACCCGTTCTTCTCTAAAATTTAATTATATCTTGATACATTTTGACGGAAAAATCGCCAAAAAAATACCACAGCCAATGTGACAATTGTAAACAGCTGTCGTGTTGAATGCCAAGTCCCCGCGTATGCCGATAAAACAGGAAATTATAAAGCAAACATTGAAAGGGTCCATTTAACATGCGCATGCGCGAGATTTAAAATTTTATTTTTTCTACCAATGACCTTGAGGCGTTCAACAACGAACATGGCCGGTGACACATCGTCAATAAGTTTGGATGCGGCATTTTTACGACGTTTTCTCAAAATATGCCTAGATCTGGTTAAAATGTTTTGGAAAAACGAGTTAAATTGTTGTTTAGAAAGAAAATGGTGAAAGTGGGTGAAATATAGAAGCATGCGCGGAAAAAAATTACCTCCTCGAGTAAAATATCAATGCCGCCTGCAGCGCATCGATTTTGACCGTAGGGCCACTATATTGTCTAATAGCTATATGGTTGAAGGCTATGATGCCTGAAATCGCACACATATTGATTTTTCACCCTCATCGTTGTCGTATGTTTGTTACGAAAATCTTATCAATATAGGTTAGGCCTCTTATTCTAGTAGCTATATATATTCAGTGGTCGCCTCAGCGCTCTTGATACGTAGCGGACGCCATTTTTGGTAGCGGATTTATTTAGTACTAGGTAGCGGTAACGAAGCGATCTGTAACGGCAGAGTTTGGTTAAAGTGCTGAATTTGATCAAGATGTAGACAGTGATGGTGAGTATGAATTTGCAGCATAATAAATATATTTTATTTATTATTATTAGTATTTACAATCTTTGCCAAATTACACTCACATTAAATAGATGTGCAATTTTAATTTTTATTTGCAGAATGTTTTTTTAATAAACGGAAGAAATATTGGATAGGAAATGGCGAAACCTAAAAAACCCTACACAAGCATCAAAGACAATATACGGAAAACCGGAAGAGGAAGAATTTACTGGGAATATTATCACAATGATTGTATCATGTACAGGGTGTGCCGTTTATGGGCAAAAAATCTAAAATATCCTAAAAATTTCCGTTTTTGTGGGTAAATTATTGGCGATAAATGATTAAAGGTTGGAGAGTTTTATTTAAACCGTGTCGTGAGAGTTTCAGGTTTCGTCAATTATACGGGGCGCGAGATATTTGAAAAAATATCTTCGACAATGCTATTATTTGTGCAAATTTTGATATTTACCGATGTTTGCTGTAACTTTGAAGTGCGACGAGATGTGAAGGACATTTTATACAGGGTGCATGCACAATTAAATTACATCGATTTTGCGAAAGTTCCGTAGTGGGCCGCAGGAGCACGCGAATCGCGAAGTTCTTTTTATAATAAAAAGCACTTCACGTTCAACTACGTTCGCAATCGCTACCGTACGTATCAAGAGCGCTTTCCTACATCCACTGTATGCGACTCACTTTCTCTTGGTGTTAGGCACTGCGTCTCAGATTTTAGACAATTGCAACAAAATTCACGATTTTCTTGTCAAAACATATTGATCCGAAGGCAAGCGGTCATCTGTACACTTATTAGATGTAATCCAAACTAGACATCCGTAGCATTGTCTCTTTTAGACGAATTACCAGGCCAACCAGGATTTTATCCGGGAAAAAAGAAAGAATTTGCTAAAGTTGGGTTAAGGTTTTTTTTTTAACCTTCGCTCACATTTCTTCCTTTAGGTTCACGACAACGATCAGGCGATCTTGTGCGAGAGCGGTTGCAACTTTTGGTTTCACCGGGGCTGTACGGGCCTAACGGAGACCGCGTATCAATTGCTGACTGCGGAGGTGTACGCGGAATGGGTGTGCGACAAGTGTCTCTCGACTAAAAACATACCGTTGGTTAAGTTTAAGCCTTAGTATCCTATATTCGTTCGCAGCGTATAGGATATAAATAATTTGGTCGGTTTAGAAATGTAAAACTTCGAATTTTATTTCGAAACGACTACGAACATCGATCGCGACCGACGCGAAGCCGCTAAATTCTGATTTATACATTTCTAAAATGGCTAAATCCTAAAGTGGTTAGAGAATGGGTGGATATTTCAATCCGGCTAAATGTGTCGGTAAATTAAGAATAAACCAGTACAGGTAGACTTGATATATTTTTCTCACGTTTGCAACTTTTATCGCGTGCCAAATTGTTCTATTTCTAATTTATTCTTGGTCGGCAAGTCACCAGAGAAAGAAATGTTTGTACTGTTTCACAGTTTAGTGGCATTATAAATGACAATTGCACCACAGTACATATATTCTTTGCATTTTATAAAACTAGATATTTTAGATGTTAAGTGTACATATATTTAATGTGTCATCTGTTGTCAGGATTTGTACATATTAAGTAAATATATCCAACTACTAGTAGGTAATTTTGGACGTTCGTATTTGTGCTAATATTAATTGATCGTATGTAAGTCAGAAAATAAACTATTCGATTTAATTTGCGTTGCAAGTAGTTGTCCACGACCCCTAACGTTGACCTCGCATTGAAGAGATACCTGAAGATGGCAAACGAGGTATGGTCGAAACGCGATCGAACAAGATTTCAGGTCATTATTTAATGATCTTCATATTCCAAATACAAATTATCGCTAGAATTTTTTTTTACAAATTCTCATAGAACTTTGAAAAACCCCGAATATAAAATACTTTAAAATTTTTGATTCTAGGAATAACCAAGAGCAAGATAAAAAAGATCTAAGCAAAATCATGAAGAATGAAACATAATAATGCCTGTAAGCAGGTTGTTTTTGCACATTAGAAAAAATCTCAGGATCTATAGGTTGGAGGTTAAAGCAGTAAATCAAATTTAAAAAAATTGTGTGCTAATGAAAACTCACTCGCAACTTATAATGCAAATAAAAACCATCTAATTTAGTCTCAAAACATCTATTAGCCTATAGTTATTTACAGTTGCATCTCGTTCAGTTTTTGAACTGTTTCTCTGTTAGTTTCTTGGGTTTTCTTTGGATCTCCAACAGCGCTCGGTAATTTACTTGTGGCTTTCCTTCCTGCTACTTGACGCGCTTCTGTAGCTGACCTTAAAGTACCGCTTAACTCTCTTAAAACTTTATCTACATTCTCCACGTTCTCCTTTGTTTTAACTTTTATCTTGAAGAAAAATTATTAAATTACGTCTTAATAATATTTAAATTTAAAGAAACCTACATTTTTAAGATCGGTTTTAACTTTTTTAGCTTTCGCCTTCAGTTTCAAGCCCTTTGCTCCGGCAACTTTGAACGCGCTGTTGATTTTCTTCTTGTTTTTGCCCATTTTGGTCTAAAACACATAGGTCCAAGTGAATTTTTTTGGAATCAGAGTTGCGTTGGTCCATTTCTTTTTGCCTTTTTCTGACGCAGTTTCCAACCAAGATATCCCGCGTCAATTGTAGCGTCAGTCGCACCATTTCTTTCATGGAACTTACGGACCTCACTTTAAAAATATCCAAGATTATTTGCGACACCTCATGTCCACTTAAATTTCTCTCTACCAAGTCTCGGGCTATTTTTAGAGGATTTTCACCCTTGGCAAAGCAGTAAACAAAAACTTTAATCGCCTTGAAATTGGGTGGCAGCTCCTTTTGATCAAATAACCCCACAAAAACATCTAAAAATTCCACTGCTAATGCGGGCAAATTCATTATAACAAAATTGTTATGTTCTACGTATTTTGACAAATTTTCCTTGAAAACTGACCTGATAAAATCCCTACCATCCATATTGAAAGCTTTTAAATTGCTATCGTCAATTTTATTTTTGATCTTATTGTGTATAAGCCACTGGAAGGAGTGGGGATTCAAATCATTTGCATAAACGGTACACTTATTTTTAGCGGCAGGTATTGCAAAAGGCCCTACCCCGGCAAATAAATCGAAAACAATATCACCTGGACTTAGCATTTTAACTATTCTTTCATGTTCAGTAGATAGCCGAGAGTTCCAATATACTTTCGAGAAATCAAACTCAAAGTTGCAGCCATTTTCTTTAACAACCGTCAACATATTTGGTTCACCTATCAGAACTTCCATTTGAAAATTTCGGTATGTGCTATCTATTTCATTTACTTTGTTAACAACAGATTTACAGCCTGAGATTTTATCAATTAAAACTTGGCCTAAAATAAAAAAAAATTAGAAAATAAAATTAGAATAGATTATTAGCAGACCTATGATTTTCTTGTAGGGCAATAGATGCTCTCTTAAATTTACGTGGACGATATGACCCACTTTAGTGAAACTAGAAGTCTGTTCTTTATCTTGTGGTAAGACAGCTCGAAACACTGTTTCAGCACTATAGTTTTCATACGTTAACGTGATTTCGCGACGCTCTAAGTGATTTTCACTTAAGTTATGTCCCTCCAAATTCTGCCTGATTTCTTCAGGAATATCAGACCACTGGTTAACCAACTCTGGATTCAGAAATACCAAAGAATCTTTAACCGGTTTGAATTTTTCGAGCTTTAAGAGGTGCTTTTTTACGTGCGGCAATACGGAGGACACTTTCAAATTCCTAACATTAAGCACGGGCACTTCAATCCTCTTTTCAAACTTCTGCTTATCCAATTCCTTAAGGCCCGCCACTTCGACAGGTGGTTTTAAAATAGAAGGCATGCCTTTAATTATAGCGCGAGATAAATGGTTGGAAACTGCAATCCGAGAGCAAATAGATCTAATTGATATCATACACATTCGTCAAATTTAAAGATTTAAAGAAAAACTCACTTCGTCGTCCAAATGAGGTTATAAAAGGACTCTTCTTCATTGTATTTCTTGGGACCG
The DNA here is from genome assembly GCF_029955315.1 of Cylas formicarius. Taxonomy (NCBI): domain Eukaryota; kingdom Metazoa; phylum Arthropoda; class Insecta; order Coleoptera; family Brentidae; genus Cylas; species Cylas formicarius. The sequence goes on along the minus strand of NW_026844361.1, from coordinate 22,430,184 downwards.
GTTACAACTTTGCGTTCTTAGCTTTTTTCCATGATCAATGGCGGGTATTAAAAATTAGTCGACCACCGAAATAGATTTAATCTGCACAAATTTATCCAAATCTGTATTAACATTTATAATCCCAAACACTATGGGTACTAAATATATAAAGGCTCTGTCTATGCTGATATGACAGAATTTTTTTAAGCAACGACAACTGTCGTTCAACGTCCAACACGGCCGCTGACAGTACGTCGATTCGACCGATTTCAATTTAGCTGTAGTTTGTTAAAATATAGCATCGTCTGAAGTGTAGTGTGTGGAGATCGCTGCTCAAAAAGCAATTGGCGCAAATTGCAAGTTAGGGTAAAATTTGAAGGCATGCCTGAAGCGAATCAATTTTAATTAATTTTAATAATCGCACAATACCTAATTGGTGGTTTTTTTATTATTTAAAAAAGTGACCATTTTTACTAAATAAAGGGTTTACAAATTGCTATGGTATGGTCCAATGCGCAAAATACATCATCAACATGTCCGCTTAGGGATACTTTCAGTGGGAAATACTGATCTTTTTCGTGTCCTAATCCCAAGCAGCAGCTCCTGTTCCTACCCCATGAGTACAGATCGCCGGAATTTGTTACAGCCATTGCATAATTCAGTCCGCAAACCACTTTGGTAACCAAGCTCTTTGGTTGAAAGTCATTTCTCCCAAATAATACTTCAGGTATTTTTAAGGGTTCCCTCGATTGTTGAACAATTGGGCCGACACCCAAAAGACCATAGCCCCATGTAAAAACTTCGCCACATTCTGAAAAGGAGCGAGTCATTTATTTTTTTCATATTATTTTTTCACATTTATTATATACCGTTGACGGCAAGGCAAAATGATCCTCCAGAGGCAACACTTACAATTTTGCCAGCTTTCACTAGTTTATTGACAAAGGTGGGATTGCATAATTGTTGTTGTTCATTGGGAAGCGTTAACTGACCATATTCTATGTTTCCCCAACCAAAAGCTTCACCTCTATCTAAAAACAATATAGATTTTGATATAATCTATAGCACACAACCCGTAATAAAATTTTTAAATTTCACTACTCACCATTTAAGGCCAAAACGAAATCAGATTTACAAGAGATTTTAACAATTTTCTCCTTACTAATGTCTCCATCAACTTTTGTAAATTCAGAAGTGTTCTGAAAATGTCCTAAGCCAGTTTGTCCATCTGCACCCCATCCACAGGAGTACACTGACCCATCTTCGGTAATTGCCAGGCTGTGATCTTGTCCACATTCAATATCAACAATACATTTCCCATCAATATTTTCGATTTTAGTGATGTAATGATTCTTAGAATAGTCCTCATCATCTACTACTTGTCTACCACACTGTCCATAGGCATTGTTACCCAATGTAAACAATCCTTCATCGGTTAATACTAACAGATGCGCTCTACCAGCAGCTAATTTTATAACTTTACTCTGTTCAGGATTACTAAATGGTAAGTAAATAGGCTGGGTGTAAAAAAGTATACCCAGAGGTTTATCTTTCTGTACCTCATGGTATCCGAGCTGACCATCTGTATTAAGACCTGATCCATGCAGTTTCACATCCGTTTCACTGTTAACGGCGTACGCTGTAAAACCAAATCCGGTAGCCGCAGTAGTTACTTCAAACAGCTCCGCGAATGTGAATCGTTTTGGATACCACGCAGCAATAACATCTTTATCAATTAAACCTTTGATTCCTAGGGCTCCCGTTTGTGCATTTCCCCATGCAAATACGCGTCTGTAGGCCTCCTTACTCACGCCATACTGGAAAACTAATCAAATGACTGCAAGTCATACTTTAGGATATCAATAAGATCAAAATACCTACCGGGCAGCTGATTCACGTAATCCGGATCGGTAGGGTATTTTATTTTCTTGGTGCTTAGATATTTCGCACCATTTTTAATTATATTTTGTTGTATTTTTTGAATCGGGTTCATTTTTTTGTGTCTAGGTCCGTCTTCTTCTTCTTTTACTTTTATTGGTCAAGACTGCTAGGATAATTCGGCCATATTCTGGGTTAATGGCAAATTTTCTTTTAACCTGGTAAGGTGCCGTAATAAAAAGGACTGGACGAATCCATCACCCTCCAAGGGGAACGGACATGCAATGAATGCGATCCCACCTGGTCTGGTTACCAGGGTGAATATAAGACATCCGGAAACCGTGTCCGTGTCCATATACATTCGCATCCCTCTACCACTTCAGATAACGAATATACAAAACAGTATTTTACATCGAACGACACTCATTTCGATCGATTTCTACATTTTATGGAACGAGGCAGGAGCACGTCCGCCATGTGCAATGGTTCCCTCGCGAATTTGCGTCTAGGGTACAATTCATGAAAAATATTTTCTCTCATTTCATAATATATAAAAAATATATATGTTTGACAATATATGTTAGGCAAAGCTGCTAGGATAATTCGCCCATTTTCGACTCCAACAAGGATTTTTTCGTCACAGCCCACTTTGCCTGGTTCAAAGTTATTTTGTTGATCAATTGGGCCAACGCCCAAAAGACCCAAATAATTATTGGCACACATTCTGACTTTTCCATTTGGTCATTGCCCAACCATTGTATTATTACTTGCTTACAAGACATGGACTTTAGATGATATTATGGGCTGATATTTCGCAAAAACTAATGGATACTAACTAATCAAAACTTCGATAAAAAAATGTGAAATTATAACTAATAAATAAATCGTTTTTCAGTGAGGAACATGCGTCTTAATATTTTGGTGTATTGGCCCGCGATGGCATTGCAGTTTGAAAAGGCACATACACACACGCGAATAATTTCTTACCTGTCATCTGTGTCATAATGGGCGTCATTTAGAGGCAGCCAAAGATCATTGCCGGATTACAGTGGATCTTTGTTCGCCGTTTAAAATTTTTGCACGTAACGTTTCGGGCAGTATAAAATCATAACGCATAATAAATGTAAATAAAAGCAAGAAAACAGTTAGGCTCTTTGTTATTCGAGGCTCGCCTCTTCGGGTATTTATTCTGGGGTGGGAGCATAAATTCAAGATCGCGTCATACAATTTTCACTAGAAGTCAAGTTATATGCGGAACCTTATGAATATTTTCATACATTTGCTTTCGGATGGCAAGAAAATCTATCAACAAAATGGGTTTGCAAGTACGCATAACACAAGCCATTAAACGGGTGACATTTACCAGTTACCAATTTTAGTATTGTACTAGATCCAATATATATACATATTCTCTAAGATTTTAATGATGGCATATATTTATTACAACCCATTTTAGTGACATGGAAGCAGCAGTTTTAGGTTTTATACTCTTTATTGAGAAATATTGAATTCAGTTTATTAGAGTCATGGAGAAATTTAAAAAAAACCCTTTTGGCATTTTGTTACACACAATAACCTCACTTTCAATTCACTTTTGTTTTAAAGTTTTGCTTAATTTTGCTGAATTTGACACAAACTAAACACGTACACACATAAAAATACACAATGTAAAACAAAATAACAATTAATAAAATGGGTATCTTGTTTTTAAAACTGGTTAGTTTTTCGGTTTTCTGTGTCCATCACATTCTGGTCAATGAATACCCAATATGTACCCAACGTTCTGTCTTGTTTCAACTATCTCAGCTGGTACTTGATTTCTTAAAAAATTGGGACGTGTGAGTTGCGTTACAGGCACCGTATGTGTAAGGGTAAGCAGGAAACGGGCCGATGCCACAGAATACATAAACAAGTTTCAAAAGCAATTTCAATTTTCTTGAAAGTTTAACCATTAATTATAGAACTGGCAAATACGTTGAAAAGGCCTTTTTAATGGAACTCTGAGAATTATTCACATGGATGTTTGCCTATTCTGTGCCGTCTCTGACCAGTTAAGGATATTACTCGGTATAGAAAATTCGCAACCCTGTTTATTTTTTCACTCGGTCCAATTAATGGTGTAAAACATTCAAATCCGCAAAGAAGCGGAGCCGCCGGGACTTTATATTTCACTTAAAAATTTATCATCGGGCCCGTTTCACAAAATCCCGCAGCTCATTAGCATAAATAGAAATACTGATGAGGCCGCGTTTCTTTTGTTTCGCTTTTGAAATTTTTTAATTAAGGCTCTCCTTAAAACACCCGCGAAGAATAAAAACGGCAGTAACGAAGCAAACGTTTGATAATCGCATTAAAGATCTGAATATGAATGAGCGTCCGGGTGAGAATAAAATTATTTATAATTTTAATTTTATTTAAATCTCGCCTTAATTATGTCGTTAGAAATTGTTGTGAATAATAATTGGGATGTATTGCGGGTATTATATTAAAGAGGAAGAATTTTGTGCCATCAAAATTTCCGTTGATGTTATTTTTAATTACTCCCATCTGTAATCCTATCTTTTATTAAAAACATTATGGTATATTTATAGATTATAATAAAAAATATTGAAATATTTTTTTTTCATCGGGGCCAAGATGGATATGTCAATCCCGCCCCTGCCCTACCTGTTATAAAAATATAATAATGTAGTAATAAATTTGTTTTTGGGATGCTTGCTGACTCAGACGTTGAAATTTTCAACTAAGTAGGTGGAAAATATAAAAAAGGAAGGAAAAAACTATGAAAACTGTTTCCTAGTTTCGACGTTTTTACTAAAAATACACTGATAGAAATGACTTGAATTTTACAAAAAGAAAATATAATTTTTACCGAAAAATACTTTAAGCCAAAATTAAAAAAGCCAAAAAAATTAGAATTAAACGCTTACTAAAAGTAAAATAATTTTTCCGGTTATGAAGCTATAACAAAATTACTATGATAAAATAAGTGGCGCGCAGTGCTAATGGGATTTCTTTTCGGCAGTATTTTTTTTTTTAAATACGTTGATCGCAGATAAGTAGGAAAAAAGAGGCCGACTTTAGTAAAATTTTAGAAGTGCCACTCTTAAAAATAATTACAAAATTATGTTCGAGCGTGAATTAATTCAGATTTCAATATTATGGACTAAATTTAGATGATTCACGTACTTGTTAAACACTGTATACCTAGAAAGCACTTCTTTTTCTATTTTGAGTATTATTATGTCATAAATTTGAATAACTGCAACCAATTACAAAAAAATTGGTGTAAATATCTACAAAGTGCATTAAATAATCACGAAAGAAAACGTAAATATCAATTAACCTTGCAGTCGCCAAGGTTAAAAATTTTCAACCAGCCAGAACTAAGCAGCCGCCAAAAATAGCAGGTTATTTGATAAGCTGCGATACAGTATTTTTTAAAAGCATGAACACCTCCAGAAGAAAATGTCAAAAATTTCTCCTTCCTTTGTGGACCATCAGTAGCAATTACTGGCAGTGGCGGATCGTTTTTTTCTATTCTCGTATCATGGCAAGTAAAAACAGACAAGCATTTCTTTGAAGTCTGGAACAGTAACTCATATTGAACTGAGGTGGTTTTTACTTGATGAAAATCCATTTGTCAAAATTAATATGAACTAAAAGTTCGCCCCGTGTGAAACACCATTGTCTTCCGAGAGAACCGCATTTTTTTTCTGCGGAATAGCGTTCGGTGTATGGCGAACTTAACGACACACGAAAAGGCTAACGCGTCAGTTGTCGATCACCCATTCTTACATTAGGAAAGTAATTTCTATGCACCCCGTTTATTTCGATTTAATCTGTACTAATCTCTATTTGAAAAGGGGACCGTTCTCCGCGATAAGACAAAACTACCAGGGGGGCGCTCTAAACCTGATGACGCTTTTCGCAAGTATGTGAATGTTTCTATGCTGCACGAGAGCTCTTTTCATGATTAACTCTACTAGAAAATTAGAGAGTTAATGTCGAAATTTGTCTCGCAAGCCTACTTCAAATTTTCAATTTCAGCTATTATTTTAGATAGAAAAAAATATATGCCTAATACCCTCTCCGCCACTGGATCATCTGAAGTTTATCGCAAGGTTTCAATTTGTCCGTCATTTTTCAGGCTGAAACATTAAAACTAATTCATCACCTTTAACACCCATTAGTATCTTTTTAACTAGACAAAAACTTCATAAAAAAAATCGTAGTTTCATATTTGGTCACCATTTGTGAATCGCCTTCTTTCTATACGCCATGCAATATTGTGGCCAAAATAAAACACTTTCAAAGAAGTTTTACTTTTGGGATGTATGCTTAGAAAATTATGAAATTCAATGTCAACAGTTCTAAAAAGTGCTATAGCTTCAAAGTTGTTAATGATTGGAAACATATAACACGTGGAATCTCAAAATATTAATGTATAATCCAATTTTTTCTATACTTAAAACTATTTTTGTTCGGCGTGTTACATTTTTTTGACTTATCATTGGAAGAAAGGTTAAGTACTATACACGCTACTAGATGGTGCTAGATAAACGTTTCTATTTTAAGAAAAGAGAAAAAAAATTTAATTAATTAAGAGTCAAATGCCGTTTGCCGCACTTGTTGCGTAATGTACTATTTTCTTTTAATGTTTTCAAGATAACTAAATAAATCCATTAACTGTTTTTTTTTTTTAATTCTAACTAATACTCACAAATGTATAAATTAACAATTTTCGTAATTACGTAGAAAAGTTTTATTTACACATTTTACTTATATAACTTCATGAGTTAATAATTTGTGGAGTTATATACTTAAACGCAATCAGTCCATGTCATGTGCAATAGGTTATAGAAGAAACCTTTTGCTGGTTATGTATACAGAGTGATTTACAAAGTTATTTGGACACTGCCCCTAGAGGGCGTTAGTTTCACTGTATTATCGATTTATATTTTTTTATTTGTCGAATTAACCAAAATTAACCAACATTACATTCCTCAGAAATGGAATTTTTGTTTCAACCATTCAAGTTCGGCACTTTTTTGAAATATTAAAAAGATGAAAAGATGCGGAGAGTAATAAGAAATAGTAATAAAAATACTTCAAACCATTCAAATTGTAATGACACAGATAATAAGATAAAGGTGCAATAAATAACTGTGAAAATCTGAACATATAAACAAACAAATCTATATCGAAATATTTGTACATTGTAGAAAAGAGTTGATTTATTACAAGGTGATTTCTTGTGCATTTTAAATACATTTTTTTTGCTGGGTGTAGGACAAAGAAAATAATCCCCATTTTCTGGTGCTGTTGGAGTTTTTCTTTTAGTTACTTTACCTTATCAGACTGGCACTCTGAACCTCAGAGGCAAAAGCCTAACGACGGGAACACGCCTAGACGCATATTCTATGAAACAAATTCTGTAGCGTGTATTTGTTGGCCGAGTTGGATTCACAAAGAGCGAAACGCCCTGTAGATTCAGTGCCAGAGACAAATTTTAATTATTCATTCCGCTGTCGAAGTTGATGCGACGCGGACGAACGAATTACCGGGGTTTTTAAACATTGATGTAACGACAAAATTACCCGGCCCGCTCGTTTATTTTAATATTCAATAATTCAAATTTTAATTACCGGTTAATATTAATTACTGCGATAATTAAATTTATAGTGAATTTGAACGTGAAATTGCGTCGTTTCCCGACCGACTAAAATCCGCTTTAAATTTGTCATCAAGTCAATCGGTCGCAACGATTCTACGGGGTGTTTCGATTGATCAGCCAAAATTTGCAATAAACGTGCAGATTTGAACTTAAATCCCCTCTTTCTGGGACAAATAACACAAGTCTACAGTGTTTTTTATGTTTGAATGATGTTTGCTTGGGGCCCTTCTTCCAAAAAACGCTATATTTTTGCTCTATTACGTCATTTTTATTATAGCGTTATGTTATTTTATGAATATGACAAACAATGACAAAACTTTGATATTAAAGTGATAATCGTCGTCGACCCCGTCGTTTTTCCCTGTTCACGCCGGTATGGAGGCCGGATGGGCCCGGATGGTCCGCGGTGGAAGCGGGGGAAGCCGATTTTTTTGGTATCGGTCAGAATCGTTTTTTGCTATCTGAGCAAATTATTGGTTATTCTTCTTCTTTGTACGTGGTGGTCATTTACCAGAAGCGAAAATCCTCGACGGAAGTCGGCAATGGGCGAATGATCCTAGCAGTCGAGCCCAACATTTTTTTGTGAAACGCATAATTGAATTGAATTGAATGTCAGAGAGCCTGAAGTGTTTACCTTGAGCAAATTAAATGATTTCTTTAGAGAGTTGCACCTTCCGAAGGATGCATCCGAATTGTTAAAGTCCAGACTTCGTGACAAGCATTTACTGGCAGCTGGTGTCACATTATGCTTTTACCGTGATCGCGAAAAGGAGTTATGTCAATATTTTACGACCGCTAGTGTATCCCTCACTTAGTTTCAAAATTAGAAAATGTGCTGTTTATTGACTCAAGTAAGTGTAGTTTAAAATTAGTTTGAAAATTTGTGCATGTCTCTAGGACAACATGGGGGTTATACCAAAATTGGTGAGTGGGATAGTCGGGAAATGAATATTTAGAATAACCCTTACACCTGGTAGCAAAAATGTGTTAGGAGATAGGTTAGTTGACCTCAAAAAAGTTTTACTGCCACCTCGTCATCTGAAACTTGGCTTGATGAAGCAGTTTGTTAAAGGCATCGACAAAAACGGATAGTGTTTCAAATATTTGTGCCAGAAATTTCCAGCCATATCTGATGCCAAGATAAAAGAGGGTATTTTTTTAGGCCGCAGATTAGAACATTATACAAAGACAAGGATTTTCAAAACACAAAGATCAATGTCTGTAAGGACAAAAACTATTGTTCAAAATATCTTACACTTTCATCGTCTAGGTTGTAATATGGATTTGAAAGTGCAGTTTCTGTTTTCAGGCTTCAATTATTTTCCTGAAAATCTTGAAGCAGTTATCAAAGAATACAGAGAGAGGTTTTACCAGGACATTAAGGAAATGGAACGATCATCCTAAGGTAGATGGAAAGAGACGAAAATTTAACTCAAAAAGTGTTTTTTTATTTTGTTTTTAACTAGGATTTTACTTTTTAACTGAATAAAAAAATAAGTTATTTTAGAAAATTCATTTTTTTTCCTTTAATATTTGCAAAAAAAAATTTAATGATACAAATAAATGCATAGAATTTTTGAAATCATCCTACCAAAATATACCAAAAATATCTGTCAAAATTTTCAAAAATTTTGTAGACCTGTCTAATTGGTTTCTACTCTTGATTCCGAGCAGATATTTTGTGCCAAAATTGCGTAAAAAACTAGTACTGCATCAAAATATGGCTGTTGACTGTAAGACAGTATGTTGTATGTTTGTTGTTTAAATATTAATACGTAACCGCCATCGATACAGTTGGGTTCACAAGGAACGAGGTTGAAATTATACTCCTTTTAAATTTTAATCTGCTGTTGGCATTTTTGAAAATTCAATAAAAGTTTTTTCTAGTTTAAAAAACGTTTTTTTCAAAAACTATTTGATCGATTAGAAAAATTTTATGGTGTGATTATAGATCATGAAAAAATATTAGTTTTGGTTAGTTTGGTTAGTTAGTATAATTTTTATCTGCAACAGCTTGAAAGAGTATTAACTGAAATCCAGCTTGCGAGGATTTTTCAATTTTGCGATATATATCTAAGGACTTGAAAACTGTTCTGATGTCATATTCTTTCCCTATTAGTCTGATCTTTTCTAACGTTATACTATTTACGTCAGCTTTCTAATTGCTCGGTTATTTTTTAGAGATTTTGGCTCTTCCCTAGTCTGATCTGTCTAGTACTGTTCTTACTTTCCGCTGAAGTCCACTTCCATCTGATTCTAGCTTCAATTCTTTGGTTTTCAGACAAGCTTCACTAGAAAAATACCAAAATTAGATATATAGTAACAACTTTTATTCGGAATTGTAGTTTTTGTAATTAAGCAAAAATAGACAACGACATCGGCGGTTCGAAGTTCTTTCGGTCTGTCATTTATTTGGCCAATTTACGCCCGAAGGCACATTATTTGCAGGGAATAATACACCCTCTAGAAATTAAATTCTAATCCAAAAGCGAACGGGCAAAATATTATCCGCCCGCGTTCCCCCCAGTCACAATGACTTTCAATATCACAACAGATTCAATTTGCAATATGTTGTTCGGTTTCGCGGGGGTTTTTATTGGACGCTGTAGCGTGCGTACGGAACGGAGACGGACGAGCTTTATCGGCGCGGTGATTCATCTGATAAGAATGCGATAAAGGAGGAGATCATGGTAATTTTTGTCCTTTTTATTGTTACCGCCCCTTTTATACGTCACGACAGAATTCGTCGCGCCCGCGTCTAAGGGGAGGCATACACTATGTGTTTGCATTATCGTTTCGATCGGCTTATCTCGTATTGCCGGGAACTAAGGGGTGTTTTTTTTTCGATGTATAGAACTTTAAGTCAGTTTTTCTGGATGTAACGGTGTCTCGACATACACTTGAGGATTAGCTTCGCTCCAAATGCGGCAGTTTTGTTTGTTGACGTAGCCATTCAACCAGAAGTGCGCTTCATCGCTAAGCAAAATTCGCTTATGAAAATCGGGAACAACGGCAATCTCGTTTTGGGCCCATTCGACGAATCTGCGCCTTACTTGATGATCGTTTGGCTTCAATTCTTGCACGAGTTGGATTTTGTAAGCACGTAAACCAAGATCCTTCCGCAAAATCTTCCATAAAGTGGATGGACGCGGATCCAATTCCTGTGCTCGATGGCGGATGGACTCATTCGGGTCTTCCTCAATGCTACGCTCTACAGCAGCAATAGCTTCTTCTGTACGCACCGTACGGCGTCTCTGGGGATGCGAGTTATCAATAAGAGAAAACATGGTTAATCGAATTAACTGCTCTGATGGACGATTTTGCCGACGATAAAATGAACATGGTGCCCGCGCATTATTTTCGATATAAAAGCGTTGTTTAGGAGCAAGTCTATTCATGATGAATTGTCAAACCAAACTGAGAATAAATCACTTGACAGCTGTTAAATCGGTCGCCATCTTGAACAGTAATGCCAATTGAAAAATCTATACATCGACAAAAAAAAACACCCTGTACAATCAGAGTCAAAGAGTTTTATCAAATAAAAAGTCTCAATGTTATTGTTTGAGAAACTCATTGAGGGAATAGGGTTGGTTAATCGTACAGAAACTTATTTATTTATTTATCAAAATTAATGTTGTCCTTTTCAAAGTAATCCCCTCCCCCCAGATAGAATACACTTGTGCCAACGTCTTTTCTCCGAGCACTTCTGGTAAGCACTTTCTGGTGTAGCCTTGAATTCTGCCAGCGATTTTTTCTTTATCTCTCTCTGTTTCGTGAGTTTTGCGAAAAAGAAAAAATCGCAGCGTGGTTTCATTTTTGGCCAAAAATTTAGACACAAGCAACGATGAGTGAGCAGGTGCATTATAGTGACGCCCAATTACGGATGTGTTCTTCGTATTGCTTGTCGCACACGGTGCATAACTTCAAGGTAATACTCTTTATTGGTCGTATGACCTTGTGGTAAGAACTCTTGATGTACTACGCCACTATAATCAAAGAAAACAGTGAGCAAAACCTTGACTTTTGCTCGCACTTGATGTGCTTTTTTCTGTCTTGGCGATTCTGCGTTCTTCCATTCAATCCAATCCAACCCAATCATTCAAATCCAAAAGCACTAGACACATAATTAATTCTACTAGATCTAGATAATAATCTAATGTATAGGTTACATCATTTGTTAGTGGAAACCCGTAATAATTAATATAATAATAATAATCTTCTTTTCTTTTCTTCTTCTTTCTTTCTTCTTCTTTTCTTGATTGCTTGTAAACCTTTTTCTAATTGTTATCTAGCCATAGTAATAGAATACTTACGTGTACTTTGTAAATTGCAATATTTGTACATTATGTCGAGTACCGAAATAAATTAATAAATAATGTATACTTTTTACAAAACTTCTGCATTCCTCCTGCGTCGGTTTTTGCTTAGTCGAAATTGCTGACGTTTCGCCAATCATCCTGTTGGCTTCTTCAGAGCTTGACTGAAACTGAATTGTAAATATTTTCACATATATTTTGGGAACTGGATGGCAAAAGAATGAATAATAATCGAAAAAGAAGTTTAATGAATTGAGCTTCACATCCAGTATAAGATGTGTCAACCGAGCTCTATTGGAAGAGCAATCAGTGCATGACTGTAACCCATAGGTTTTTCAATAATCGATCGGATATCTGTCGATCTGTATTCGCCTTCCATTCATATCTGAAACGCTTTCTAAGGGCACTGCATATTAGGAGCTATTCATTGGATCACTGCTTCTTGTACGCCACTATGTATGATAGGATCACTCCTTCTATGCATTACTGTTGTATCCTTCAGACCAATTCTGTTCCTATTATGTCGAAAAAACAAAACTGAAGAGCTCTAAAATTTTTTTGAATCAAGCAATTTAAGCAAGTAAAATTAAAAGAAAATTCTGCTTATTGGGACAAAAACGGTATACACTTATATATATACTATGTACTATATTTCAAATAAGTTAAAACAAAAATTATATTTACATGGATCGCATCTATTTACAAATGCCGTAACACTTTGTCTTCGCAGATTGAACGTTATTTGAAAACAATGTTTTTTCTTGTCAATTTCGGTACAAACCAATATACGAACACTGTATCACGTGCTCCAAATTACATCAACATCACGTATATGTGCCTATATTTTACGAAGGCTGCTTTAACCCCAAAGTCCCCTCCTATTGCGTAGGCCCCCGAGGGTAGTTAGATAAAAAAGCTGTTCAGTGCGGTTCGATCATTGACATGTCTGCACCGTAATCTTTAAAAAGTTTGTGTTTGGTTGAGTTTCGATATCTTAGTCCCCTCCAGTTCGACACTTCACACCTTCACGGATTACAGCGGATCTATAAGGGAGAGCGTAAAGGAAATAAGATTTTATATAAAAAATAAAATATACTGTAGTTTAAAAATTGCTAAATAATCACAGATTGTATCCTGTGCGGCGATTTTATTAATTGTTTAAAATAATTCGTTTGTAATTAAGGTAACTTTTAAAAGGACATGTTATCTTATTTTATTTTAATTTGAAGAATAGATTGCCAGAAATTACAAATCACAAAGAGTGCTCGACTGGCAGAGATCACGTGTTTCACACACAAGCGACTGCCAAAACTACAATGCCGCTGTACGTTTCGTAGTTGTTGAACTCTACCTATGGAATTACTTTTTGAGAAATATTCTTAGGCTCTTGTCTATATCAAACCGCATCATTTTCAACGAGATAAAACTATTGTTAATTTAATAAATACGTATGACATCTTCGGTGACGTGTCAAAAATGTCAATGCGTTCCATATTCGGTCATATAAGATTTATATTCCATAAAAATTACCCTGGAAACCAAAAATCGGTGAATAGAATAGAAATGAAAGAGGGAGAACACACCGTGTCGTGAAAATCTGAACTTTTAGTTTTTATTTATTTTGAGAACATTAGACGTTAAATTGTTTCACATCTACTTAATTAACTCGGAAGAAAAACTACACTTTCTTAGTACAGATCGGCCGGATGAGCTTGTGGGAGTGCAAGTGATTATTAGCCTTTTGGGCCGACGATTCCTATGAAATTCGATCCCATTATAAATATACCGGGAGATTAGGTTTCGGGGTTTAATCATCGGAAATTTCGTGCTCGGAAAAGGGCCCCGCTTATTTCCCATGGTCGACTTGTTTATTTTTTGTTATAAGTTGCTTTATATTAGCGAATGGATCGACGAAATCGGTACCAGCAAGTGGTTTACTTTTAAGACAACATTAATCCCGCATATACCTAAGTAATATAAACATCCTCCTCGTTGCTTTTTTTTAACGGTTTCCCCGTCGAATAAAACATCCGTGAGTCAAGCCTAATATGCCTTTGTATCGAGTTTTATACGATAATTATACAGGTTAATGTTACACCCGTCGTATCAAGCTTTCAGGAGTACGACGCGAAGATATAACACCGTGGCGTTTCGGACATCCCTAGCGCTTCTACCGAGCGAGCAAAAAAAATCAATCGAAAACGTCGGTGGCCGATAGTCGGTAATGTATAACTCTATATGAACTAATTGAAAAGTGAGGCAAATTTTGCAATAGATAAAGTAACTTTTCTCGCGGAAGCAGAAAACACTTTTTAGGAATTTTTTGAGTCACCAATGTTTAGAAAAAACAAAAAAACAATAAAAACAATTATTCCAATGAAAAACATAAAGTTAATTGTCAGAAAAGGGTCAAAAAACTTAATAATGAATAATTAAATGTCCTCATTTAGTGGGTCTGTTTCGGGAAAATCACCACTACTTAGGAAAAACCGCGCCATAAATGTCAAATTAATTGTCAGAAAAAGATTAAATAAGAACAGAGGTAATAAAAATAGTATAGGAAATAAAATAACTAAATTCCCAAACTTCTGTCGATTTCGGGGAACGACCGTCATATAGGAAAATCAAAAACATATATTCAAGCAAGAAACGCGAAGTTAGTTCGGGTTGAATAAAAACAGATTGAATAAAAGGATAATAAATAAATTCTCTTGGTGTTTTAGTGTCACCACTATTTTAGAAGACACACAAATCCACACCAAAAATCTTTATTCAAACAAAAAACATAAAATTGGTTGTATGAAAAAGGGTCGAATAAAAACGGGAAGTATAAAAATATACATAAATAAAAATACCTGTAATAGTTAAATATATAAATTTTCAATTATTAGGGCTGAAATATTTAAATTTACATTATGAGTAGGAAATTGCCTTTTTTTTTTAATTAATTCAAACACAGAGAACGTTTCAAATGAAGAAATTTCTGTTACGGTGGTTCCTTTCGAGCCCGCATCACAGTGTAGTAGGATTTTTGGAAGATGCGTCGTTTTGACTTATGGCCACTATTTTAGCTTTTATTAAAGAAAATTTGAATACGCTCGAGTGTTTCTCGCCCAGCGTGAGGCCGAAAAGTCGATAAAAAAATAATATTATTCGGATGCGGCGGCCACTAAATTCTTTACAGCACCCCGATATATAAAACACCTTTTATGTTGTTTATAATGGTTATAAAAAATTTCGGTTTATTTACTTTTAACGCAAGAAATTATTTATTTTTGTTTGGGCATAACGTGAAAACTGGGTGTCTCGTTAGGCCGCATGGGGAAAAGGAATACCGATTAAAGAATTGGGAAGACCCCCTTTTATCTGAGATTGTTTATAATGATTAAAAAAGAGTAGCTACGACGGGGATTGCTTTAGGTAACATTTGATGTTCAAGCACGATATTTTCTAAATTATCCATAAAAGTATCGGCTAACAAAGGACTAAGTGGCTTTCCCATAATCAAACCTTCTTTAGAGATATAAATCTGTCCATTAAATTCAAAATAATTTTGGTCTAAAGATACTATTAAGCAATCTACTAAATCTTGTTTCACCAATGGGTTAACCTGTTTCCGAGTTAGGGTAAAATCTACTAATTATACCACATCCATAGGTGGAATACTGGGAAATAAGTTTTGTACATCAAAAGACAATAGTGTTGTGTTAGAAGGTATTTTATATCTTTAATTTTGTTGATTAATTCAAAAGAATTTTTTATTGCAAATTTTGGTTTAAAATCTGCGTGGAACTTTAAAATATTTACTAATTTTGTAGAGAGTTTAACTGCTGGAGCTGTTACATAAGACACGACTGGTCTAATGGGCATATCTTGTATATGTAATTTAACTAAATAA
This sequence comes from Cylas formicarius, assembly GCF_029955315.1. Lineage (NCBI taxonomy): Eukaryota > Metazoa > Arthropoda > Insecta > Coleoptera > Brentidae > Cylas > Cylas formicarius. Next base: position 22,414,433 of record NW_026844361.1, on the reverse strand, counting down.
TATAATTTAGGCGGTTGTGGATTCATAATTGTTAAAAAATATTTGTCTTTGTCACTAAATAGTGTGGAGCTAGTAATTACATCCTTGACTTGTCTTTAATATAACTATGTAGGATCGTGTTTGATACATTGGAAAAGTTCTGGTTTAAGAAAATTGTTGGTTTTTGAAATATATTCTGGGAGATCGATAGCTATGACCGTCTACACGTGTAAATATTATGTTATTTTCAGAAGCTTTGTTTTTGATAGTTTTAACCAGTGACATTTGAGAAATTTCTTTGTGTTTGTTGTTATCTATTAATATTATATTCGCAAATACATGTTTATTTAAATTAGAATCGTTAATGTCCTTAATTGCTAATTCGCAGTCGATCCCTAAACAGTCTAATTCTCTATTAATGTACGAGTGTTGTAAGTAAAAGCTGAAACCTTTTTCCAGAAATTCTACGTCATTTTTGGAAAATGTTGTGTCTGTTAAGTTTATGAACCTGTTGTAAAATTGATGGTCGGTATACTTTGTAATAAGTGGATCAAGTCTATGAGACAATTCAGAATGTATTACCTTTACATAAATGTTGTTTGAATCCCGTTTTCTATACTCGTGTCTTCGTTCTTCATTCATCCATTTCGTCCGGCCTTGGATCTGGGCTTCCCTTGTAGCGGGACTTCTGTTGTTGGTTTTTAATTTTATGTATTTGGGAAAAAACCTTATTTTGCAGACATTTGTTAAAAAACCAAATGTTTTGGGAACATATTCGGCAACGTAGAAGCAATTTAAAATACCAAATAGCCATGAAACCAATTTCAGCTTTTTTCAAAAATTGAACCGAGGTGGTTTTTACTTGATGAAAATCCATTTTGATCACGTTTGAACAAATGGTTTAGGCTTGTTTCACTTCCACTAGATAGTGGTTTGGCTGTATATATTCAAATCGTAACTTCCTCTAATTTTAAAGATTATTTTAATTCAACTCGTTGCGATGCCAAAAAATTAAGACAATCGGAGACTAGAGTTATGATTATTATTATTATGTTCCATGAGATTTTTTGTTCTTGTGATAAATTACGAAATTTCATCTATTTCTCCTGGTTGTTAATTGTATTTTCAATTGAATGCATAATATTTCTATTCACAAAAACATTTTTCAGTCAGTTTAGTTAAATTATCTATGAATTTAAAACAAAAGTCGTTATTTTTTAAACAAAAAAAGTTTTGAACAAAAAAGTTTTCGATTTTTATGTGAAACTTTTTAGTATATTGAGCAAAAAAGTAAGAGACCATTGGTAAAATAGTAAACTCTGAATGAATATTATTTTAATAACTAACTAGAAATTAAATATGTAGCCCAAAACGGCTAGTTCAAACATATGTGCAAATACGTGTTTTTGAGAAGAAATTGAGAAGATGAAAAATGGCAACACACTTGTTTGTACTATTTACAAAAATGATATTTTTTTCCTTTTCGTATTTTTAGATGGTCTTGTTTTTCTACTCAGTATAGTAACAATTTTCATACAATAATCTGCAGTTCCAACTCTTCAAAGTTTTTAAGAAGGTGGGATATTATAAGCAAAAGCGTATGCAATAGTGTATCCCTTCCGCCGATATTTCGCAAAAATACAAATTTATTCGGCTAAGCTCCCCAAATCTCGTAATTTAGTCACAGAACTGAAATTTTCTAAGTTACATATCTGCCTACTAATTATCGAATTTTAACAAGCTCACCCCTTATGGCGCAATTAATTCATTGCCGTCGTTGACTAATCAACACAATACCTCAGGAACAATAAGCTCCCGAAAACACCTGCTCGACGGCCGGTCGCTAAATTACGTAAAAAATCGTCCGGCCTTTTGTACCTTTAGTTGGCAGGATCAAGCGTTAGGGACTTTACGCAGACGCGGGTTGGCCGTCCTGAGGCCGGGTCGAACTCCTCTTTACACAGCAACAAACCGGATAAGGGTTTGTCGCGCGTTTTCGCTCGTTAACATGGTATTGTTTCAATAACCGGTGCATAGACTGACCAATGCTTATAAGAATCCGCTCGGTTTGATGGGCGCGTAGGCCAACAGTGTCGCGTAAACTCCGCGCGGTATCCGAAAATCGATATATTATTCCAGTTTGAACCGGGTTCTGTGAAGATTAGTGTCGGGTTCAGTGGTCTTCGCTTCAAGATGCTGTATCGTGGTAGTCTGCGATCGAGCTTTGCGTTGCTGTGTTATGTGCTCGTGCGTCGGTGAAAAACGGGGGGGGCCGCTTTTTTGCAATTGTCATAAGTTTTCTGAGAAAATTATTAATTAGATCGTAGCGGATAACGTGTAAAAAGCTGAGGCAGCTCGTTCGTTTGACGGGAAATAGAGAATTTTGCTCGAAAACCTACACTGACAGAGTGACAAGTGTTTCTCGGTGTTTATCGAACCGGACTTTACCGAAAAATCCTGTTTTCCGGTTGTCTGTGCGGACCTTTGTCGAGTACGTTCGGATTTTAATTCATGGATTCCCGCTAAATCAAAGAAAATCGTTTAATTTCTTATGTAAAACAGGTAGGTTTATTGTAGAAGTAATAGGAAGTTATGTTACTGGGGAGCCCCATTGACCTTTAACAATGTTTATTGTTTAATTATATTTCAATTAAATGGAAAATAGCAGTAAAAATGACTCAATGTGCTTGGTACAATCTTTGGTGACAAATATAATTTAAATTCAACGGTCGATATGAATTATCTTGTCCCACAAATAATGAACTTTGGTCGTTTGGCCCATATATTTGGCAAAGCAGACGTTCGTTTATCCGCATAAATTGCCGGACCAGGCATTAAAAGTTTTTCAATTCACGCTGAACTCGACGATAGGGGGGGGGGGGGGGGGAAGTTGTTTACGAGGTTGTTTATATTATGGACATTTATTTTATGAAGAATTCCATGCTTTTACTAGCTTATTAGTGGTCGCGGTGTCGTAGAAATTTTACCTTCGCCAACAAAGATGCACTTCTTCTGTCACAAATTTGTGACTAGAGAAAGTTTTGACGTTCTCAGCTCTAGATGTGCTAAGAACATGCTGTTGGAGTTTTTTGTTGATAAGTCCAACCCATCGCGGTGAAACTTAAGCTTGAATAGTTGTAGTTTGCTTGCTGTTTTGTAAAGTCTGTTCATAGATATAACAAAGTGACTGATACGAATTAACCCGGGCAAGCTGTAAGAATGAAATATGGCCGAACAGGTCCGTACTTTCCTTAGAATTTAATTATTTGGGGTTTTGTTAACTAAAAATATTAGAACTGGGCTTTTACTTGATGAAAATCCATTTATCAAATAAATAAGAACTAAAAGTTCAGATTTTCACGAAATTATATATTATGACATGACAATTGCTTCGACAACACCGTGTCTTTATCAAATGTGACATTTGATAAAGACAACAAGTCGCGGAATTTAAATTGAGATTTTTCTGAAATTAGAGAAATCCGATGACAAACCTAGCAACGAAACAATTGAAAATATGGTTTATTAACCTTAGCAAAAAACATTTTTTGTTGCGAAATATTAAAAAATATTTTTTAAGAAAAAAAATGATGTGCAATTGCTTCGCCAATTATCCTTTGTTCTTCTTCTTCTTCTTCTTCATAAGGGACTCAGGAGGAATATTTGTATATTGCCATATAGCAGCCGGTGGAAGTTTGTTTGAAAAAAATTGTAAATAAAAAAACAAAAAAATTGATATCTATTGATTTTTCGAACAAACACTGTTTTCAAGTAAAAAAAAAACTATTTCGGGCATGGTTAATCGCCGAAATTATAAAAATAATTAATTTTAATAAACATTAGATATTGAACTGAGGTGGCTTTTACATGATGAAAATCCATTTATCAAAATAAATAAGACCAAGCAGTTCAGATTTTCACGAAATTACATATTTTTACATGACAATGTTTCGACAACACCGTGTCTTTATCAAATGTCAACATCAACAACAAACAACAACAATTGTCATTTTAAAACACATATATGTTTTCAAAAAATATCTTTTGCTGCTTGAAAGCAGTGAACAGCACGTGAAAAATGAATTGAATATAAATAGTGATAAAAAAGTAAGATTTCCGGACATATACGGCGTTAAAAGTTCGGGGGTTTGTCTAAGTTCTACCAGAGACATACTTTTGAGAATACAACGTTATTGGATTAGGAAAAAACCGAACGAGGTCTTCTTGAACGTGGACAAGATTAGTCATTACTCGTAATTCGCTTCCAATGGGTCTACCTATATAACTAACGGTGAATCCAAATGGTCTTATAACGAGTATAAACGATGGAGTCGCATCGGCTTGGCGTGTGAGAGCACAAGTGCGTTAGAGCTCCGACTCGGTTCAGCGCATTTGTTGTTTCATTTTACGTTACGGGAATAACACGTATTGGGAGCGGCCGTGGTACCTTTGGAATTGAAGATAAGTGTTTCGCGATTATTGTTATTAGGATTTTTGCCGTTGCCGACTTAAATGGACCGCTGGGATTACACGTTAGAGCCGTTGTTGTCGTGGCGATATCCGATTGGACATTGCGTAATCGGATCGCTTTTTTTTTTCTTGTCGATTGAAAGCCATGCTATAGTACGCGTGAAAGAGGATTGCAAATAAAAACCCTTTTCCTGCGATGATGACATCAATCTGAAAATATACCGCTGAAGCTAGCAGCTCATGATACAATGTATGTATTTGTCTTTAAGTTACCAAAACGGCCAAACTACGAGGTTCCACAAAGTGCTAATACTATTCGAGAAGTTATTAACAAAACAAATGTCTGTTATCTGCAGGTAAGTTTCCTGGAGGTAGCCTTGTAAGAGATCCTGCGTCTTGCGACTAAGGCGCAGTTAGGGAAAAATAATATTCGCGGCGTCGACCGGGTTCTAGAAAAAATCGCCAAAATGTTTAGAAGAACTGGAACATATGCATAAAAAAGAAGACAATGAACAATGCCCAAGATTTTATGTGACGAATTATGCTTTCAGCTCTTATTTCTTTCACCCAAGCTCATGCACAATTTGATGTTGTCCATCACCATATCCGTTTTGTCACAAAACTTAAGCTACCGTGCTAGGAAATGGGAGCATTTCATTTGAAGTACCAGGTGATGCATTTAAAAACAACTTCATAAGATCTGATATTTTTCCATTTGTTTTACCCCATATTATCCCGAGCATAAAAAAAAATAAAAAAATGCTTTTTTGTTCTGAAATTATTTATTTTGTTGCACTTAAAAATACATTACGTGTGTCAAAAAAAAAGAAACATACAAAAAGTACCGGTGCGTAAATGAACCACTGGGAAAAAAACATTAAATAATGTTTTGAGGCACAGAAGATGTAACATATAATTTATACATAAATATACAAAACAATGTTCAAATTCGACAGAAAACAACTAAAAGTAGATTGTTTTCCGAATAGAACCACTGGTAACACCCGGTTTCATTTTTGGTGATATTTTACAAAGCATGAAGTATGTAAATGCATATTACACTTATTCCAAACATAAATGTGTGGCTGTGGCAGATTCGACGTCTCTTTCGGGCTTTATTAGCATGAATGTAAGATTTAAAATCAAATCGATCGCTTCGTCATCAAAACATAAAAAATATTTCAAGCGTTTTTCCAGAAAACCTATTTTTTAATTCCTCACATGACCTAAATTCATCGGATATAGGTGTGCGGGTGTACTCAATCTGACCTTTCTTCCATTTGACAGTAGAAGCAAGCCTGTCGTTCGCAGAAAGCATACGTCTTCTTTTGAATTCCAGGGTTTCATCATCTGATAAGTGCCATTGAGGTTCAGTAGTTGATGAATTACAGCATTGTTGAAGGACAGTTAAATTCTTGTAGATTTATGTTATCGTTCGTCAGTCAAGGTATCCACGTCGGGTGGAATATAGTCCGCGTCAATATGTTCTGTAAATATTTTTTCACGTTATATTTAGCATAAATTTACAAGGAATGGAATGCTACAATACATAAGAATACGTAAATCCAAATAATATTTACGACATTCATTGTTATTGTCCTCATCCGTCACGATCTCCTCCGTAGCCGCCTCTAATTCCTTTCGAGTCAAATATTGGTGCATTCACATAGCAGTAAATATTTTCAAAAAATAAAGCATAATCAATATAGTGTTTCCAATGTATGTTTTCTGCGATGTAATCTACATGATATAGACTTAACAAAAACGGCAATACAAATCCAAAATATTTTTCGCGATTTCTTCGGTTTTACGTCCTTTAGTAGCGATAATAATAAAATTTCTAAATGAATGTGCATTAACGCACCACTGGGACAAAATGGGTTAAAGAAGTCAAGTGGATTTCCTGCACTTGAAAAATCTGCTGTGGATGTCGTAAGCAAGTAGAATTATTTCAAAATAAATAAGAACTAAGAGTTCAGATTTTCACGAAATTATATATTATGACATGACAATTGTTTCGACAACACCGTGTCTTTATCAAATGTCTTGCTTCGCATTCTTCGAGACCTATGGACAACACGAAATAATGGGTGTTTTTTTTTTCCATGTCTAGAACTTTAAGTTGGCATTACTGTTCAATATGGCGACCGATTTAACAGCTGTCAAGTAATTTATTCCCAGTTTGGTTTGGCAATTCATCATGAATAGACTCACGCCTAAACATGGCTTGCAAATGGGCCCAAAACGAGATTGCCGTTGTTCCCGATTTTCATATGCGAATTTTGTTTAGCGATGAAGCGCACTTCTGGTTGAATGGCTACGTCAACAAACAAAACTGCCGCATTTGGAACAAAGCTAATCCTCAAGTGTATGTCGAAACACCGTTACATCCAGAAAAACTGACTATTTGGTGCGCTTTATGGGCTGGTGAAATCATTGGTCCGTACTCCTTCAAAAACGATGATGGCCAGAACGTTACAGTCAATGGTGATCGGTATAGAACTGTGATTACTAACTCTTTCATTCCTGAATTCAATAAGCACGATGTCCAGGAGATGTGGTTTCAACAAGACTGGGCAACATGTCACACAGCTCGTGCCACAATCGATTTATTGAAAGACACGTTTGGTGACCGCCTAATTTCAGGTTTTGGACCTGTGAATTGGCCTCCAAGATCTTGTGATTTAACACCGCTAGACTACTTTCTGCGGGGCTATGTAAAGTCATTGGTCTATGCGGATAAGCCACAAACGTTTGACCATTTGGAAGACAACATTCGCCTTGTTGTTGCCGATATACGGCCACAAATGTTGGAAAAAGTCATCGAAAATTGGACGTCCAGATTGGACTACACCCGCGCCAGCCGTGGCGGTCGTATGCCAGACATCATATTTAAAATGTAATGCCACAAGATTATCTTTCGGATAAATAAAATTCATGTCAATCGAATAATCAATCCATCGTTGTTTTATCGCAACTTAAAATTCTATACTTCGAAAAAAAAAACCCTTATTTATACCGAACTGTACTAGAACTGCTGGGATGTTATAGTGAGACAGTTAGAAGCTAATTACTATAAATCAAAGCAAACTACACATTTATGCTATTACTCGTATATGGAGGATGCCTCTGTTAAAGTAATTACGAAAATTCTCTTAGTGTATGAGTCCCTTGACGGAAGTTCGTACGGTTTTCTTGTAGTTTCTATGCAATTTTTCAAAAAAGCTTTAAAATTAAAGATTGCAAGATGCCAATCCACCAATAAAATATTCCTAAATTAGCTTGAACATTCTGTTCATAGCACAGGGTTTTGCCTGGGTGATTTTTTTTTATTTTTGTTATCTCGACATGATTTTTGAAGGGAAGGTACAACGTCTGGATGGAGAGGCTGGCGGTTTGTTTGAAGATAATTCACTCCCCCGTCTGTTTGCCGATTAAATATGTCGGAAGGCTCGTCTCAATCGGTTATCGAGCCGCAGAAGACGAGTCGGGAGACAAGGCACCACACGAAACGTTGCGCAAATATTTAAAATAACGTAAGCGTGTCCCGGGGCAATAAATACACTTTAAAATCGAAGATGTAGGCACACACGAGTTCTCGTTACGTTTTTCGGCAAATATTGGACCGAAGATCGTAGAAGCGAAGCACAAAAATACTTATTAGACTAGAACCATATTCAGGAGTCCGAAATAGATTAAAATTGCACCATATTAAGGATACGTTAATTTTTTTTTTGCAGTTTATGTTGGTACTATTGGGGATGGAGAGCACTAAGGGCCTCTTAATCTCTGACGTGACTTGACGGACTCTCAAGTGAGTGATCTGGATACTCTTAATTACCCGTAATGGCGAAGAATCTCAGGAGGTTTGTGTGTTTGTGATGTTATTATTTGAACAGATTGTTATTTAAAGCAACTTAAATCAGCTGATGTCCAATAGATAAACAACTTGGCAAGGGATTGAGATGGGCCGAAGGAATAATTAAACCGACTGAAGAACTGCAGGGAACTGCTGATTATCGCCCACAGCTTTTAAAATATATATCAAATAGACATTAAAAGGGTGGCAGAATAATTGGGTCGGTATGGGCTTCGATATGGATGCACGCGGGGGTACCCAAAAAACACCGGAATCATTTTTTATAAACTAATATATTGTTTTGAAAATCACAGAACGACCTTATCCCCCTCAAAATACTCTCCATTACAAATAATAGATTTGTCCCAGCGGTGCTTCCACTGAAACATTTTTTATATTCATCTTTGACTATAGCCGACAGCTCATCCCTCGTTTTTTTCTTGACCTCCTCAATGTTGTCAAATCGCTGTCCTTTATGTCCCTTTTCATACGTGGAAATAAAGTCACACGGAGTGAGACCAGACGAGTAAGGTGCATGGGGCAGAGGGACCATGCCATTTTTAGCCAAAAACTGCTTAACAGAAATGGCTGTGTGTGCAGTCCCCTGTCCGATACAAATCGGGTCTTTTTTGTCGAATACTGTTGCGCAATCTTCTTAAAACTTCCAGATAAAAAGCTCGATTAACGGTCTCACCTGCTGGAACGAACTCTGCATGAACTACGCCGTTGATATCGAAAAAGCAAATCAGCATCGTTTTGATGTTTGATTTGAGCTGACGACATTTTTTTGGAAGGGGAGACAGTGACGTCTTCCATTGGCTGGACTGTTGCTTCGTTTCTCGATCGTAACCATAGCACCATGACTCGTCACCAGTAATGATCTTTGAAAGAAAATCTGAATCCATTTCAAGCTGTTGATTCAAAGCACGACATGTTTCAACTCATGTTCTTTTTGCATGTCAATCAGAACACGAGGAACAAACTTGGCAGCAACTTTTTTCATTCCCAAATCTTCGGTTAAAATTCGCTGACCCGTGTTCCAAGACGACCCACTAATAATTGTTCAATTGTCTGTCGACGGTCTGTGAGCACAAACTCTCGAATCTTTTCAATATTTTCGCCGATTCGAGCAGTTGATGGACGCCCAGGACGAGGTCGGTCATCAATTGACTCGTCGCCATTTTTGAAGCGAACAAACCACTGGTACACTTGAGTTTTTCCCATCGCATCCTCTTTATAAGCTGTTTTTAACATTGAAACAGTTTCAGCAGCACTTAAACAAGTTAAATTTAAAACGAAGGTGGCGTTGAACTCGCAATAAGTTGTACTATCCACAACCTAGCGGCAGAAAGGTGTACTATACCAGCTCTGCGCGCGGCAATTCAATTCCGGTTTTTTATGGGTACCCCTTCGTATGATGCGGAAAACATATAGGACATATAGTAAGACCGGTATAAAAATAACATTTAGCATATTTGAATATAAATATGGGAGGAAGGTTCAACTAAAAAAAAAATCCTACCACTTTAATCACTTTAAGTAAATTAAACTTCGTATTGTAATTTGTATAAAAGTATATTATTGTGAATATCTGGACGAATTATTGGTGCTGTCCTGATCTTAATCCATTTGCATCAACCGAATGGCTTTATCCTGCAGTTTTCATTCGATTCGACTTAGCATTGTTTTTTTTTATATTTATATTCCTTTTAGTTTTTTTTTATTAAACTTAAAGTTTGATGTCGCGCTTTCACATTTTAATGCAAGGCATTCGCATTGAAACAGTGTATCTCTAATAAAATTAGAGATAATGTCGTGATTAAAACACAAAACATTTCGGAATAAATATTTCTAACATGTTATTAAGCTCTTTTTTATTTTGTCGTCAGTTTTTATCGAAGTAAATATTCCATTTGTAATCCAGTGTGTCAAAGTTAACTCACGCGGCCCTAATTTTTGGCACAGTTTGAAAATTTTAATTTGAAATTACTACCGATAACAATGTTTAAATTGATTTTTGGAACATTAACATTGTAATCATTTTTAAAGACAACAACTCGCGATTTTTTTCGATTAAGCTTCAAGTTGTGATCTTAAGATAACCGAGTTTTGAGGTCTTCATTTATATGCGTTTGAAATTCTTAAAAATTTGCAACACTTGTGTTGTCTTTTCATTATAGGAGGTAGTTATCATTCTTTAACTTTTTTTTTGCGTATGTAATCTTAATGAAGTTAGCTGTGACGTCACTGGGTGATTGGCTGCAAAATTGCCACGTGCTTGCCGCAATTTAACCATTAGCCATATAAGAAACCACTCCAGAAATCGCCTCTGATGTTCATACCTGTATTACACGCGGATCTCAACTCAGCGACTTTGTCGGTATCTGTTTTATCTTCCGCGAGGTATCTTCCTGTCATTGTTGGTTCGACAAATGACGGTACGGCCGTTATTCTTACTGTTATTGTTGTCATCGCGGCGATCTCGCGCGTTATCAGATCGTCGCGTCGCGGCGATGCGTTTCGCTACGAGGGGTTTTCGAAATTTCGAAGAAGTTCGAGAGAACCGCCTTTTTTTTTGCCCCGAAAAAACTATTAATTTTCGGCGATGACTAAGGGCTTCGCGCTCACAAAGACCTACCGAATTTTTACATTAACATAGAAGGTCGGGCACCTGCCACGATAAAGCGTGACGTTCTATTGTTTTTCGGTGCGATGTGTTGATTTGTCTATGCACGCCTAGGCGTTTTGTGTGCGGACCCCCGATCGCCCACTGCCATCGAACGAATTAGAATTGACTTCGCCTCGGCAACTATGTCGACGAGTCTCATCGACATTTGTGAAAGTCGTTGATTCGTGAGAATTTTTTGGCGCAGCCTGGCACTTGCTTGGAATACATTGAAGAATAATACTAGCAATTTATTTAATCATTTGCAACCAACAGACTCACAGTCCATTTTATACGCAAAAAATTTACTTCTAATAACTTAGATACAAAGAAAACAACATATTTTAAGTAATTTCTAACAGTCAACCGCTGATTTAAAAGGAATAACTATCTATATATCTGTTGCGACGGCCGTGCAGGCTTCAGGTCGCTCATGTCAGTCGAAATCACCTCAAGGATGATCCTAAGGCAAATCACGTCACACTCGTCTGGGTCCCGGGACACTATAGAATCCCAGGGAACTAGAGGGCAGATAGCCTAGCAAAAAGTGGAGCTTGTCACACAAGTACACTACCTATCGCTCCTACCCCAGTACCCGACAGTTATGTATTTGACCAGAGATCTAGCAATAGATTTCTCGATATGTGGCTTGAAGCTGAAGGTATGAGACATACTAAAGCCCTTTTTCAGGAGCCGTCCAGGACTCTTGCTTCCAGCCTTATCGGGGTCAACAGGAATCAGCTGAGGCCGACTATTGGGCTAATAACTGGACACTGGTCAATAAGAAAGCATCTTAGGAACATTGGCATTATACAAGATGTATTATGTCCAAGATGCAACGCAGCGGATGAAACTCCTCTGCACGTACTTGTCGACTGTGGACCACTCAGCGAACTCCGCAAGGAAATTCTTGGAGTGGCCTTCTTCACAGGGCCCTGGCACAATGACGCAATAAGCTGAGCACCCGGCTCAAATGAATTCAAATTCCAACATAAAAAATTGCTTTGGTCCTGACCTTTTTTTTGTCACAAATTTTACAGAACTTTGTTCGTTTAAAGTTTTGTTTTTCAATTTATACTAGTTCTTTGGAAAATGGAAGTGACACTAGACTATATTACCTGGAACCTGTCTCCCTCGTAGAACTAACGCTCATGGTCACCTTGCAAAGCCTGCGAGGTCGTCGTGCTACAGTTGTAGGTATCAGAAATCGATCCCGTCACCCCGGAAATACCAACATAAGCACATGGACCTTTAGACGACGACTCGAAGAAGCCAAAGAAACTTGTTAGACGTCATCGGGTTGTGCGCCTGCCTTCGTTGACCGGACTTAACTTTATAAGATCGGAGCCTTCTATAGATCTGAGATCATTAAAGAGCTGATAAAGGAAAACCCAAGGAAGCAATTTCTAAAACAATGGAACGAAAAAGCCGCCTTACTATGTGTGGAGTCACTAGTCAATGTAAAGCGAAGTTCTCTGTGAGGAGGAGCCACAATGGGCCTGGCGAGGCATATGTGCTCTAGTGTAGGCTACCCTCCTGCACTTTTTATACTACTTTATTTTTTTATGTATAAAATGGCCAAATACAAAAAAAAAAGGCTAATCCAAACTAACCGCACGCTACCATTAAAGAAACAAAAATAATTAAAGAAAACTGAAACTACATTTTTTTTTTAATATTTTGTTCTTTTATACCCAGTGATTTTAAGTGCCGATTGGTTAGTATCCCAGAAAGAAACGCTTCCAAAACAATCGAAAAAGTGGCATTTTAATCGTAGAATTCCACGCTAAAAGTATAAAACGGCGACAGCGGTGTTATTGTCAGCCATAAAATACCGAACTCGCGCGCGCCGGTCCCCCGTAAAAATGGTTTTTATTTCGTAAAACGGGCGAAATCGTTCTAGAAGAACGACCAACGATGCATAAATTTAATTCCGCTTCGTGGAAGCGACGATCTTGTGTTTTGGTTACAGGAGGATGCGGTTTTCGTTTTATTTATTTTTTTCCCCGTACAAGGGCCCTCCTCCGACGGTGTTTCGATTGTTTTACGCCGTGGTGCGAAAAGTTTACGCTGGTCGCGCGATGATCGAGCACAATCCGGAGCCGTTTTTGTCGACGTGTCGTAAGAGCAGAAAAAACGAAACAGAGAGTGACTTACCCGGAGACTTACCCTTTACGTGAAATGAACATTTGCACGTGTGTAGTGTCTTAAATTATTTATTTAATAATTTACCTATAACCCTCTTCAATTTCATGGTATTTTTTAAATTATTTTGGTCAATGGTCTGGTGAATTGACTGGCCAATTGACACAAAAAAGATTGGCCTGTCAATTCCACAACCCTGCCAAAGAGGATACCTTCAGTGATCATTCAGCTGACTCGAGGCGTATAGGAAGTGAGCATTACCCCTTGCAAACTTAATTTTTGTTTTTTTGTTGTGATTTTTTTCGAAAATTGTCGTTTTTTGTCAAACAAATCCCTAGCGATGCGGAAATGAGCATTACCACCCTTAAAACTTGCATTTTCGGAATATTTTGGTTATTGGTTAGGTGTCACCTTTTTGTCGTAAATTTGTCATAAACGAAAAAAATTGCGGTTTGGTATTTACAAAAAAAATCCGGTAATGCCAACGTAAAAGAACAAAAAATCCGCATCGTTGTTTTGAGAAAAAGAAAAATGGAGGTAATGCTTTACTCGGGAATTAGCATTACTTTCATTAAACCTTGCAATTTATGTGTTTGTTTTGTTGTGATAGTATTATTATTATTAACTGCATTCGGAATTTTACAACCGTCGCAAAATTCTCGGTTATCATCAAGTTATTATAAATTAACGATTTGATTCTTGTTCTATTGTTATAGATAGTGTTATGGCAACTAAAATGAATTTTTTATAATTTATACATATGTTTACTAATACATTTACAAAGAACAAATGTTATTACATTTAAACCTTCCCATTCAAATTAGCGACTTCCCACACATAGTCTCCAGGTAATGCCCAACGTTGACATTAGGCTTTTTTTCTATTTCTTGAGCTACAAAGCCACCAAACTCGGGATTTTGGTTTTCATGGACGTTAATTTTTAGCAGAGCTCAGCCGTCGATTGGAGAAACGTCCTGGAATATTCCTATTTTTCGGGGTAATTTGGAATGAATTTTAATGAATTTTTAAATGGGCTTAGCCTGAGCTCTTTTATTATCGGCATCTGCTTTTTTGCCACTGCTTTACTGAACTATCCAATTTAGAGTTTTCGGTAGAATAGAATGACTATTAAAAATTGTAAATTTATTTCTAGGAGAAATAGTATATGGATTAGAATGGCAAACAATGTATGTTTGTTCAAATACAGGCGAATTACTGTCACTTTAATTTGATATCGCAATAATTATTTACATTTCGACAATTACGTCTTTTTTGGTGAATCTTTATTCAAAATATTTGGTTTCCCACCAATAGGCATTCAGCTGAAAATCTTTGTATCTACGTAGATTGGAGAGAATTCGTCAATTTCGACTTCGTCTCATCAACTGTAACCCAAACTAACCAAAACTAATGTTCCATATTCATACCCTGTATGACACGGATTAACCATCAAAGAAGGCAATGTATGAGCTCATACTGTTATAATGGTCAATAGGTCAAATAAAAGGTTTTGTTCTATAGTACCATTTTTTTTTTAATAAATTGAAACCGAAACTTTGTGTACGTTTGATGGAAATATCGTTGAAAAGGTAATGCCATAGATGAATTTGAAAAGCATATCTTTTATTTCCTTGAACGCTGCAAACAACTTTTACGTACTCAATCTTGTTCTGGTTTCTGTTAAAATTAGAGATCAGAAATCTACTGTTTTTTTAATTATTCTGTATTATTGCTGATTGAAGTGGATATTCATTGAAAACTTGAGATTTAATAGTAATAAATGAAACATTGCAGGTTCCAGCAAAAAAAAATTGTTACTGTAATATTACAAAACAGCGTATTGGTGTTTCGTCGCACAATACCAACATCAGGGGGCGATCTAAGCAAACAATCGGGCAATAACGTCGAACATGCGGCGTTACTGTGTCAGTGTAATGGGATAGTAAACATTTCCCAGTTACGATTACACGGCGATCTCCATTATCAGTTTACAACGTCCAATAACGCGGAAAATTAATAAAGTCCAAAATTAGCGTCGTACGACTGCCATTTACAAGCGTATTTCTCGATTTACCCCCCTTAAGTGTCTATTAAATGCGTAGCAGTTCCGGCGGAATGGGTTGCACTACAGAGAAATATATCGAGGGATGCGAACCAAATTGCCTTCGTATGAAATTTTATCGCCCAGTATATATAGTGTGGTTCGTTAGAAATAAATCTCTTGACACACACGTTGTAATTTTGTCGATGCACTTTATTGCCGGCTTCGTTGAAGTCTTAAATCTTTGTTTTGTAAGTCTGTGAAGAAGTGGGGACCTTGAGGCGCACCTGATGGGACTAGAATTTGAGAAGTAAAGTTATTAATACGATCGGTCTCTATCCTTCTAACTCTACCAGAATGTTGATATAATATTGAATGATGGTGATGATGAGTGATTTGCAATGTGCAGCTGCTAATAGAGTGCCTGCTTCGTTGAAGTCTCAAATCTGTACCTAGTTTAATAAGTCTGTGAAGAAGTGGGGACCTTGAGGCACACCTGATGGGACTAGAATTTGAGAACTAAAGTTATTCACACGATCGATCTCTATCCTTCTAACTCTACCAGAATGTTAATATAATATTGAATGATGATGATGATGAGTGATTTGCAATGTGCAGCTGCTAATAGAGTGCCTGCTTCGTTGAAGTCTCAAATCTGTACCTAGTTTAATAAGTCTGTGAAGAAGTGGGGAGCTTGAGGCGCACCTGATAGGACTAGAATTTGAGAAGTAAAGTTATTCACACGATCGATCTCTATCCTAACTCAACCAGAATGTTAATATAATATTGAATGATGATGATGATGATGAGTGATTTGCAATGTACAGCTGCTAATAGAGTGCCTGCTTCGTTAAAGTCTCAAATCTGTACCTAGTTTAATAAGTCTGTGAAGAAGTGGGGACCTTGAGGCGCACCTGATGGGACTAGAATTTGAGAAGTAAAGTTGTTAACACGATCGATCTCTATCCATCTAACTCAACCAGAATGTTAATATAATATTGAATGATGATGATGATGAGTGATTTGCAATGTGCAGCTGCTAATAGAGTGCCTGCTTCGTTAAAGTCTCAAATCTGTACCTAGTTTTGTAAGTCTGTGAAGAAGTGGGGACCTTGAGGCACACCTGATGGGACTAGAATTTGAGAAGTAAAGTTATTAACACGATCGATCTCAATCCTTCTAACTCTACCAGAATGTTGATATAATATTGAATGATGGTGATGATGAATGATTTGCAATGTACAGCTGCTAATAGAGTGCCTGCTTTGTTGAGGTCTCAAATCTGTACCTAGTTTAATAAGTCTGTGAAGAAATGGGGACCTTGAGGCACACCTGATGGGACTAGAATTTGAGAAGTAAAGTTATTCACACGATCGATCTCTATCCTTCTGACTCTACCAGAATGTTAATATAATATTGAATGATGATGATGATGAGTGATTTGCAATGTGCAGCTGCTAATGGAGGGCCTGCTTCGTTGAAGTTTCAAATCTGTACCTAGTTTAATAAGTCTGTGAAGAAGTGGGGACCTTGAGGCCCACCTGATGGGACTAGAATTTGAGAAGTAAAGTTATTCACACGATCGATCTCTATCCTTCTAACTCTACCAGAATGTTGATATAATATTGAATGATGGTGATGATGAGTGATTTGCAATGTGCAGCTGCTAATAGAGTGCCTGCTTCGTTGTCTCAAATCTCTACCTAGTTTAATAAGTCTGTGAAGAAGTGGGGACCTTGAGGCGCACCTGATGGGACTAGAATTTGAGAAGTAAAGTTATTCACACGATCGATCTCTATCCTTCTAACTCTACCAGAATGTTAATATAATATTGAATGATGATTATGATGAGTGATTTGCAATGTGCAGCTGCTAATAGAGGGCCTGCTTCGTTGAAGTCTCAAATCTGTACTTAGTTTAATAAGTCTGTGAAGAAGTGGGGACCTTGAGGCCCACCTGATGGGACTAAAATTTGAGAAGTAAAGTTATTCACACGATCGATCTCTATCCTTCTAACTCAACCAGAATGTTAATATAATATTGAATGATGATGATGATGATGATGAGTGATTTGCAATGTGCGACTGCTAATAGAACTTACTGACACTAAAAACTAACTACATCAAACAAACTAAAAACAAAATAACAAAACTTTTTTTTTTTAGAGTGTCCTTTCTTGAAAATAGCGAATTTATGGTCTTGTTACAAGCAAAAATGAATAAATAATAAATAATGCAGCAATAATTTTGCTTAAATTTGTTGTCCAATAGAAGAACAATAACAGATCCAAAGTGTTTGGTAGTGCTGCAAGTAAAGTAGTAAACTCTCTAAATCATTTAGTTCATATTTCAAGTCGGCTCCTTGGCATACGGCCTTATTGCCTTCTCGCCTAATGATTGTTGCACTAAGATCGTGTTATATCAAATATCAAACTTTTTCGCTATGACCCCTCCTCTAGACTGAAGGTAGAGTATTATCACTGTGGCTTCTTGAATAAATATGATGATAGGTTCTACAGTTGTATATTAGCTATATAATCCTCTTACGAACTTGGGACACATAAGCTCTCCTTGTGCAGCAATTGTAGCTGTCTTTCATCTGTCGTCATTGGACAGTTCTGGTGAGGATGCCATAACATTATTATTAGTTAAATCAATATTGAAAAAGCGCAGGTATCCATTTCATTATATATGTAACATTACCTTAAAGCAAGAAACGTCAGTTTGGAACTTGTTTGTGATTTGAGGTGAAAACGAGCTATATTGATGTAATGTGTGTTTACAATGAAGGCTTGTAGGTCATCTCTTTGGTCTTCTTTTGGTATAACGTCGCCCATCGATGCGCAAGTAAAGCCGGCAACGTCGGTCTTGGGTACCGGAAACATCGCCGAAACCCGAAAAAGGTGGTGGTGGCAGATAAAAGCAGCGTTTCGGACCATTGTCACCGCGTTTGAGCGCATCAGTCATGGACCGGTAATTGATTTATGCCGAGACAACTATGCCCGTGGAATGACTTCCCGTCTTTCTGTGGGAGAATTTTCCACGATTCACAGTAATAACACGGTCACGTGTCAGGTGTGCGTATATAAATATAGACGTTTCCTGAAAGCGGCACTCCGTTTTAAGAACCATTCAAATTCCCGAATAGTTGTACGTCACCGGCGCTCATTGCTATAATAACAATAATAATAATAATACAAAGTGCGACGTAAATCGAATTTTTAATTGCAACGACCGGTATAGACTGGCGGGTTAAAAATTGGGCATTACCATAAAGAAAACCGATTATTACCGTAGTAACGGTATCACGCCTTTTCGTGACTGACAAAAAGACGCCGATAAAACTAATTAGTTATTAGAATTCGATATAGGAGAGAACCAGAAAATGGTCAAACAAACAAGCGAGGAACCATCTGCGCGCAAGAGCGAGACGGACCGCGACGCGATGGTCCTCATTTAGGTCGCGGCTACTTACTGCTTTTTTTTTATTATCGGCGATTTGTTTGAATGTCTCTGCTTCTATGTTATTACACGCTAATGGACACGGCAGTTTGTTATACGGAGTGTTCGGGAAACGGTGTCGCCATTAGTCGGGATGTTTACTCGCCTAATCAATTTCATTAATAAAAAATTGAAGTCTTGCGTCAAATAGTTTTTTATTGACAGCATTTTAAACAAGACGTGTCCGAAAAAATGTCGCAAATAACGCAAATTGAGTATAGAGCAGTCATACATTTTTTGACAAAAGAAGGGTTAGCACCTAAAATTATTAAAGAAAGGCTAAATGGTGTGTACGGCCAAAGTTCTCCTTCGTATTCTGTAGTGAAAGAATGGGCAAAACGGCAGGAGTCCCTTGAAGATGATTCAAGAACTGGTCGACCAGTGGAGGTCATAACGGAAGATATTGTTGCGATTGTGGAAGAGGTGGTATTGAGTGATCGACGTTTAAAGGTCACGAAAATCTCAGAAATATGCTTTCTGATACAAGTGTTGGTCGAATCCTGCATGATCATTTAGGTATGCATAAGGTTAGTGCAAGATGGGGTCCTAAAAACCCTTCGGCTATTCAAAAACAACGCCTTGTCGAGTGTGCGCGCTCTTTTTTGGAACTCTGTGGGTCGGAACCGAAGCCTGTGATAGAAACTATTGTGACGGCAGATGAAACTGGATTTTAAAGAAACTAATACCACTGTCAATGGTAAATATTACGCAGCATTATTACATATATTGCGAGACTGCATACGTGTAAAACGTCGAGGAAACTGACCAGAGGTGTGCGTCTTTTGCACGGTAGTTGGTGTTGCACAAGCTGCCACTTTAGAGTGTGGGTTCCAACAGATAGATCATCCTCCCTATAGTCCAGATATGGCCCCCAGCGACTATTATTTTTGGATATTTGAAAAAGGATTTATGTGGACGGCGGTTTAACGAGACTGTTTTAGCTCATTAGACATTTTGATTGTTTGAGTTTCTTCAATATGGACAAAACAAAAAATGAAAAAAAAATGGCAATATGAGAATCGACTTTCGATTTCGATTTCGTTGTCGTGTTTTATGTTATTCAAATCAACTATAAAAGTAGTACTGACATGGGTAAATAGGATATTAACAGCACAAGAAAAAATCAACCTTGCCCTCCTCCAGGTCAATTTAATGAAAAATCCTTTTAAAAAAAGCGTCAAGGCAAGAGTGCATATTTTCAGCTCTCATGTGCTTATCTTCAATGAACGCCTAAAGCAACATTTTTGGAGGGCCAAGGGAGTAATTAACAGGTCGGTAAACTGGAGTCCTAAAAGTTAAAATTGCAATATAAGAATATCACTTAACTCACTTAATGCCATATGAGGTGCACATCAGCTTACCAGCTCAAGTTGGTGTGCGTTTTTATTCCTGTCATGATCTTTGAAATTATGAAAGGAAAACATAATTGCATCAGTTTGTTCCAATTGAACTGCACCCAAAATAAAAATCATAACATCATAATCAGAATATATTTCGGGGTCAATGCGTTAAACAGTGTCCAAAAATGAAAATGAAACGGTTAACAGAAATATGGAATTTGTCGAAACTATCAACAAAAACAAAACAAAACCTTCTTAGGTCGTTATACTAATAATTTATTTTTCTTTATTTATTTAAGTGATTTTGATGTTTTATTTTTTATTTATTTATTTTGTTTTATTAATATGACATGACTGTTTGCTTCATATTAGGTATGATTTTTAAAAGAATTTATTTTTATGAATTGGCAACACTGGATAATATTACAATTCGCTGCAAAGCAACAGAGTTGGCGCAGATAAATAAATATATTTTCAAAATTAGGAAGTGTGTAGCGTAGCTTAAAGGCCTCGGTCCCGTTGGACAATTGGTATACTTAAAAGCAACATTGGACTCGAATAGAATTGTCCTCTAGAACAAGCCTTACACCTGGTAGCAAAAATGTGTTAAGAGATAGCTTAGTTGACCCCAAAAAAGTTTACTGCCTGCTCTTCGTATCAAACTTGGCTCGATGACGCGGTTTTTAACAGCCCTAGACAAAAATGGACAGTGCGTCAAATATTTGTGCCAGAAAAGAAAGTACTTTTATTGGGCCGCAGATAACACAATGACCAATGTCGAGAAAAGCGCCTGGGTTTCAGTTGAAGACGTAAGGACGGAAACTACGAAAATATTAGGTTAGGTAGGTTGTGATATGAGTTTGAAAGTGCATTTCCTGTTTTCACACTTGAACTACGGTTGTTAAAACGGGATATGCGCTTAAAATACACCGGTGCATGTCCGGACAACCCAGATTTCTGGCAAACAGACGAAGATTTCACTCAAAATAGTTTTTTTTCACTTTTTTGTTTATCTAGGATTCCACTTTTTTACTGAATAAACAAATGAATTATTTTAGAAATATCTTTTTTTTTCTAATCCCCTGTAATATATTGATTAACCTCTTCCTCCTACAATTTCATGCGTTTCGAAATTTATATGGTTTTTAATGGTTTATGTTTAATTTTATCGGTTTATCGGGAAATTTTAGTATGAGCCGTTAACAGTTTTGTTCGTTTTATCGAGCTGCACGTGGTATTTGCGGAAAGTATTTTTATTGTGGTATTTGTTTTTATTAAACGATGCTTTTGGTTTTACAACCGCGAGATATTAATTATTCCGACCAATTTCGTGTTGGTTACGGCACATGAAATAATCCCCTTTGTAAATTTATGCACCGACTTTAAGATATCAACTTGAGTCACAGAATTGGGAGCGATCGGAGATTCTAGCCACGGATGGGGTTCTCATTATATTCTAATTCAAAAACTAAGCTTGTTGCATAATATACTATTATAACATAATTTTGATTTATTGTTTAGAATGTATTTTTGGTTTTAATGTTTCTTCGATAAATTTATAAAACATTTTACTTGCTTACCACAAAGTAGTTTAATTGTTCTCTAATAAAACTAGTGTGTCTTGTAGTAGTTTTATAGAACCAGATCTTCATGATATACATAGATAATATATAGCTTGTTGCATAATATACTATTATAACAAAATTTTGATTTATTGTTTAGAATGTATTTTTGGTTTTAATGTTTCTTCGATAAATTTATAAAACATTTTACTTGCTTACCACAAAGTAGTTTAATTGTTCTCTAATAAAATTAGTGTGTCTTGTAGTAGTTTTATAGAACCAGATCTTCATGATATACATAGATAATATATAGCTTGTTGCATAATATACTATTATAACATAATTTTGATTTATTGTTTAGAATGTATTTTTGGTTTTAATGTTTCTTCGATAAATTTATAAAACATTTTACTTGCTTACCACAAAGTAGTGTAAATGTATCTCTAATAAAATTAGTGTGTCTTGTAGTAGTTTTATAGAACCAGATCTTCATGATATACATAGATAATATATAGCTTGTTGCATAATATACTATTATAACATAATTTTGATTTATTGTTTAGAATGTATTTTTGGTTTTAATGTTTCTTCGATAAATTTATAAAACATTTTACTTGCTTACCACAAAGTAGTTTAATTGTATCTCTAATAAAATTAGTGCGTCTTGTAGTAGTTTTATAGAACCAGATCTTCATGATATACATAGATAATATATAGCTTGTTGCATAATATACTATTATAACATAATTTTGATTCATTGTTTAGAATGTATTTTTGGTTTTAATGTTTCTTCGATAAATTTATAAAACATTTTACTTGCTTACCACAAAGTAGTTTAATTGTATCTCTAATAAAATTAGTGTGTCTTGTAGTAGTTTTATAGAACCAGATCTTCATGATATACATAGATAATATAACAGAATATAAGGGCGCCCGTTGTTGATACAGCAGATACAGCAATGAGCAATTTTAGATAACGGGATGAACCTATCAGTTACAGTTTTGGAATGTTATCCAAGTATGTAATTTTTAAAACCAAAATAACAGTTCACCAGTATGGCGAGAAGAGAATATTAAGAACCACAATCAGAACAGAAAATTACGGTTACAGAAGGTGGAGTATATTATAACTGCATCAAACTTTACAATCCTTTATGGAATACAGAGAATCCAAAGTATTTTAAAAATCAAACATATAAGACATTCTAATTGATATGGATGTATAGGATAAGAGGATCATAGTTGCTTATACATTGAAAGTGCTTTTTCCTGCTTTCTTTGTTGTTACGACACCATTTCGCTTTAAGTATACACATACGTTTGAAATAAAGTCCAGTTATTTTTATTATCTTTTAGTATAACAGAAATAATAATACATTAAAATGCAATGTCTTCTAAGTCGAAGTACATGTGCCTACCAGTGAATATACGTAATCCATCGTGTTCGTGATCTTTTACTTAAAAATAATTACGTAAACATCACCCACATGTAGACCGACCACTTACGGCAAATTGGCCGGCTATTAACGTTCGATAAACAAAGACCTCGGTGTTTATATTGGCTCTTTACGCACACCTACAGAAATCGAAAATTTCCATGGAGAAGTTATTGCCACAGTAATTGGACGCTAATCTCGCTACTAATGGGTGGTAGCGTCAATCGAAAATACCACGAGATATTTAGGAAATCGTGAAATGTCTCGAGATTGAATTGCACGGGCTGTTGGGCTTTAGCGAAAGTTTTCATCGATTTTCGCTAAGATTCTTTTCACTCATTAACTTCGCTCCCCATTGGAGTTAAGGTAAATTCCAAATCTGTTCTTGTTTTTCTAGATTTTTTTTTGTATTTGAAATTCGTAAATTTAACAGCGATTCCGGCAGTGGCTTTGTCACAGATGGACAGAAGAACAAAATGAACTGTGAGAGATCAAGGAGAGTGCGCAAAACAGAAAAAAAAATGAAAAATATATATATATATATATATATATATATATATATATATATATATATATATATATATATATATATATATATATATATATATATATATATATATATATATATATATATATATATATATATATATATATATATATATATATATATATATAAATAAATATCTTATCAAGTATTTTAGTTTATGTCTCTTTCATAGTTCGACTGTTTTCCTTGCTGACCACATCTGTATCTAAACCATATTAAAGAAACAAATATAAAAGCGCCCGTGAAAATATAAACTAATAGATATTTGTTTGCCTTTCAAATATTTTATCTTGTAGTTTATTTTATGTCATAAAACAACTCATAATGTTCGAAAATCTAAATATGGTTGGTAGCACAAAATTTTTCAAAATAAATAAGAACTAAAAGTTCAGATTTTCACGAAATTATATACTTTGACATGACATTTGATAAAGACGCGGTGTTGTCGAAACAATTGTCATGTCAACATATATAATTTCGTGAAAATCTGAACTTTTAGTTCTTATTTATTTTTATAAATGGATTTTCATCAAGTAAAAGCCTCTTCAGTTCAACAAAAATTTTATTATAATTATTATATTATTATAATTATTATAATTGTTTAAAACCTAACAGCGACCAAACAATATTTTTTCCTATTATCTTCATTCGGGTTTAAAGGCCGTCGTCGATTGGAATTACTTCCTAACGTTTCGCTAGCACGAGTGGCGAGCTTCTTCAGAGGTCCTTCCATCTCCGACGTTGGACGTAGACTGACGATTTCTCCAACCATCACCCAAGTCAAAAGTATGGGGTTATCAGAACCCTGACAAAACGAGCCCGAAGGATTTGCGAACCGGAGAACCTCCAGATGGAACTTGAACACCTAAAAACTGCGTTCGAGGCAAATGGCTACAGTAAGAGGGAGATCGAGAGATCAATGAACTCAAGATCATCAAGATCACGGGATACCGAACAACGACCCTCCACCTCCCACGCATATCTGCCGTATATATTCCGAGTGTCACCGACAGGATTGGCAGAGTATTGAAAAGACACGACATCAAAACAGTCTTTAAGCCTACAAAGAAGATCCAGCAGACCATCAGGTCAGCGAAGGACAAGAGGGACTCACTTTCAGCTGCGGGAGTCTACCGCATTCCGTGTTCATGCGGAAAGGTCTATATCGGAACTACCAAGAGATCAATGGGAACGAGACTTAAGAAGCATAAAGCAAGCTGCAGGCTAGGACATACAGAGAAGTCTGCAGTGGCTGAACACGCACTGGGCAGCGGGGAACACAGGATACACTTTGAGAGCTGTAAGTTACTAGCATTGGTCAACGGCTATCACAACAGACTAGTCAGGGAAGCCATTGAGATTCAAAAACACCCACACAATTTCAACCGAAAGGAGGAGACCCTTAGACTCAACCAAATCTGGAACCCGATCCTTAAGAACGCCCGAGCAGTACCGATCGAGCGGAAGCGGAACAAGCCCCGCCCTCCACCAATCGGCATAAATACAACCTGCGCAGGAGAAATCGTCAGTCTACGTCCAACGTCGGAGACCTCTGAAGAAGCTCGCCACTCGTGCTAGCGAAACGTTAGGAAGTAATTCCAATCGACGACGGCCTTTAAACCCGAATGAAGATAATAGCTTATCAACGGGCCGCGAAAGCCTTAACCAATTTATCAATATTTTTTCCTTTGATGGTAGGCTCTACTGTAACACCACAAACACAGACATACCTTCTTCTTAAAATTTTCCAATCATAGCTTTGTTTGAACTTTTGGGAAACTCTTCGTAAGTGATTCGTGTGTGAAGTTGTTTGTGCAATTTTTATTTCCAGGCCCTTCTAGAAAATCATAGTCAGAAAATTATCAGGGTTAAGAAATGTCCGCCCTTATGTGGTTCACGTTGTGTTTTATTAATTTGATTCTTCAATTTTTAATATATAATATATATATATATATATATATATATATATATATATATATATATATATATATATATATATATATATATATATATATATATATATATATATATATATATATATATATATATATATATATATATATATATATATATATATATATATATATATATATATATATATATATTGCGAAATAAATACAAAATATCCTACGCGGTAAATTACCATTAGGTACGCAATGTACGGTTTTCTTCATTCAATTGGCGATCAGCAGAACCAGTATTTTTGCGTCCGTTATACATGGGTAGTAGTTAAGTAACTAATTTAAAGCTAGATGAACAGGAGGAGATAAAACTATTCAACGGCGAAGCGGAGAGTCATTGTTGGGGCCCGGGAAGAAGTACTGTTTGCAGAATGCAACTGAGCGCGCTTATTGATGGGCCCGGGGCGACAAACGGTTCCGAATTAAATCGAGCGTTATCGTCATTATACCGGGCCGTTCGAGAATCGATCGCCTGTAATTGGAATATAAAATTACCGCCGATTGTTATTCGAAATAAACGATAGACAGTTTGGGAGTCCTGTGTGGGTTGACCCGTCGCCTTTTTGCATTTAATGCAAGCCCATTATTTATTAAATTCTAAAGCATTTAGGAAAGATTTCGACCATTCTATAATCGATTTATGTTGTGAATCATATTGGAAATTCTGAATTGCTAAATTCGTATCTCTAGACTCTAAAGTATTCCGTACTGATTACCTATTTGTTAGTTGTGCTTCAAGTATAATTAAGTACAAGCAGACGAAAATATTTACGTGTTCATTTTGTTTTGTGATACGATGTTGTCAGCTTTTTGAAAATATATACACTGGACCTTGTATACGGTGGGCACTTATTCAACAAAAATTACATTATAAGAGGTTTTAAACTAAGTTATTTGTTTTTATCACTAATTTCTCTAATGGTTAACACATTAAAGACATTTTTAGAGATCTTACTGTTTGTTTCTAATAGTGACCACAGATTTTCTTAAAAAGTTCTAAATATATCAAATATGTATTTTTTAAATGGAACGGGGGGTTGTTGTATTTTTGTTATCTGCTTTTAAGATCAGTGTGATTTGCAATCAAGATTTTACCTAAACTTCAAGGTTTTTAAAATAAAATATATAAATAATAAAAAATTTTGTGCTAATTTTAATTTCCCGAGCAAGTAAGAAGTATTTAAGTCAAATTTCCGGTGTAACAGAAAATCATATTTATTATTCCTCCTTTATTATAACCCCCAGCCCAATACCCATGAATTCCAAAGAGAGGTTGTTAAATTTTTGCTTACGCTAATTAAAATCCCAATTGGAAAAACTTCCCGTCTTATGCGGAGTGACTAAAAATTTATTCTAAATGCATAAGAATTTTAAATGGCTATAACTAGATTTTGTAACTTATCAGGGAACGGAGTTTTTAGTTACCCATCGAATTATAGTTGTAGCACGCCCTATACCTATTCTATGCACCATTGTGTGAATAACCCTGCATAGATGGAACGTATAAACCACTAGCTTGACCAGCTTCCCCTGTTCACATTTACAGATACGAAAAAATAATTTCTCTCGTGTACTGAACATCTTATTTTGTCTCGCCCGGTATTAATTATCGACGGCTAGAGCGTTCAACAAAAATAATCACAACGTTATTAATTATGTAACTTCATGATAAACAAACAAAATTAGAAAATAAAGCCGCGTTAATTGCTCTTCTCCATGGGGGTACGCGACGTTGCCGTTCGTTGCGGTGCGCGCTTCTTTGAATTTCAAGTCGGACGGTTTTTGAAAGAGGGAGATTGATAATAATTGTCGAATAGTTTTATGGGCATTGATGTCGCTAGTGTGCTTATAAATTGGAAAATATTTTAATTTTTTTTAGTGCTTAAGTTTGGCAACGTCGCGGGTATTAGGATCGCATCGAACACAGCTGGTCGCCACAGGTTCATTCCGGACGTCTAATAAAAATTGTGGTTAATTTCAATACGTTCGATTCCGCTCTCAGAGCATAATATATCGGAATTGTATAAGACCAGATAATAATCACTGCACAATATGGTTCAATTTCTTCGTTTCAAATCTCAAGGATTTCTAAAATGTCCCACACGGATTTGTCTTTTAATATCATTTGGTTTGGTTTTGATTCCTGTTAACTTTGATGCTACATTAATATTTTGAATTGTTAAGTTTCCTTTGGAGGTAAGATCTCATTGGAAACTCCTTATCTGGGGCTATTCGTCGTTTTTTTATTGTTGGTCGGAATAGTACAGAACCAACACGACGAAACGGCCAAAAAAAAAAGGAAAAGGACGACGCGGCCGTGTATAGAAATAATTTTCAACCGTTGCCTGCATACGAGAGAGAGAGGACGGTTGTTTCATAAATATTAATGGCCGCTGGTGTTTGAACAAAGTGTATATATATTCGCCGCGTAATTATAAATTAACCACAATGCAATTTCACGATTTACATAAGTAATTATTGGTGTTTGGCCTTACGGACATCATCATATTTATATTATACCGGGCGAGTGGGTTTCGCAGCGGCAGCAGCCGCTTACCGATTAAAACCATGCCATGCGATCGCCTTTTTCTAAAATACCGATTAAAATTACTTGAGTTATTTTCTAAAATTTCCCGACCTTTTTAGCGCACGGTATTCAATTCTTCCTTTTTTATTACTCTTTTATTTCTAGTTTTTGCGACCCTTTTGCATTTTAATTTTTAAATTCTTTTTCAGATGTCAGATGAGGATAGGAAAATATAGAACGATTTTCCAATAAAGTAGGTTTAAATTATTCACCAGAAAATAGCACTTTGCATTGCCCGTGGAAAACGATGAAACACTATTATTTTGTCAAAACTAACGTAAATGTAGGTCACTGATATTTATGTTCGAGACTGTCCAAATGTCCAAATATTTCAACCCTAACGACATTCGTATCGTAAAAGGTCGCTCCTTAAATATTTATAATTTTTGTGAACTTCAATTGTTTTGACGTGTTCATTTGTTGTTGTTTTTTTTTTCACTACTACAATTGGCATGAGAAAATGCAGGAAATAATTTCCAAACTCTGTATGTCGCTGAATTGAAATAGGGCGAATCATAAATAAATAATAACATAATTATTATTTGCGGTTAAGTGGGGTCTCCTGATTTGATTTTTTTTAAATAATTGTCTCCTGTAAAGGATAACGATCTATAAAAGTAAAATTACAAAAACTGAAACAAATTGTGAAGAAAATGTATATAGTTCGGTATCTTGCTACGTCTCAAAATAATTGCTCGTTACTCCAATCATGTCATAGACGAAATTTGGAGATATAACACGAAATTTTGACTTAAAATTTCGATTTTAATACAGGAATTTTGAAAATTTCTAAATAAAACCCGTTAGATCCTCCGTTAGTTTTCGATATGTCGCCAGTAATTGTTTGGTATTTATGTAAAGAATTCTGCTCTAAACTGCTATTCATAATTACGATTTAAAATGTTTGCATATGTAAATAGTCAAGTCAAGTCAAGTCGATGGTCAACTTTGAACTGCATAATAATTTATATTGATATAGTCGTAAATCAAACCGTGTAATGGAAGTACGAGGGCAGCACTAAAATTTCCCGTCCTGAATATGGAAGAAACAAAGTAGAGTAACAATTTTTTATTATTTTTCAATATAATAACAGTTTGTCTGCAAAATGACTTAAAACAACCTCTTTTAACTCAACCTCGTCCCTAAACCGCCGTCCACCTAAGTCCTTTTTCAAATATCCAAACAACTAATAGTCGCTGGGGGCCATATCTGGACTATAGGGAGGATGATCTATCTGTTGGAACCCACACTCTAAAGTGGCAGCTTGTGCAACACCAGCAGCATGGAGAGGTGCATTATCGTGCAAAAGACGCAGGCCTCTGGTCAGTTTTCTTCGACGTTTTACACGTATATGCAGTCTCGCAATTTATGTAATAATGTTGCGTAATATTTATCATTGACAGTGGTATTAGTTTCTTTAAAATCTATCAAAAGAATTCCTTCACAATCCCAAAAGATCGTGGCCATCACCTTTTCTGTTGACTGGCAGACTCTGAATTTTCTTGGAGGTGCTTCACCCTAGGACGCCACTCAATAGATTCTTTTCTCGATAGAGGGTCCCACAGAGTTCCAACAAAGACCGCGCTCGACACGGCATTGTTTTTGTGTTTTTTAGGAACCCATCTTGCACTAACCTTATGCATATCTAAATGATCATGACCTAAAAAAAAACGTCGATCGCTTAATATCACCTCTTCCACAATCGCAACAATATCTTCCGTTATGACTGGTCGACCAGTCGACCAGTTCTTGAATCATCTTCAAGGGGCTCCTGATCCATTCGAGAAAGTTTTGCCCATTTTTTCACTACAGAATACGAAGGTGAAGTTTTATCGTGATACTGGAGCTGCATTTATGCCAGGCCGGGAAATTTTGGCGCTAACCTCGTATATAGGAAGCACTGAGTAACGAATCTATGTAACCTAACGATGTAAGTTATTTTTGCTCTTTGATTCGGAGTGTGCAAGTCAAATCCTTTATTGGAGGTGTGTTAACAATCCTGTATAACTAATATTTGATTGGAAGTGCTTGAGTGTAAGTCAAACTATGTTAAGTAATCGTTGTTTGGGAGCGTAAAGTAAAACTCTCCATTGGAAGGTAATTTTTGATAACAAATGTAAGGTATTTTTAATTGAAAGATTGTTAGTAAAAACCGTGTATATAATCTTTGATCGAAACCGTCTAAGTTGAATTGTGACGTGCCCGTATACAGGAATCTTTCTCTCAAAATTGATTGATTCGAACGTGTAACTTTGTCAGTCGCGAAAATTTCCACGGCAGAATGTGAAACCGCGCGATGCTGGTCGGTACAAAAGCACGTCACTATCAACCGATTACGGTAGCGCTTTATGACATTTTAATAGCCCTCCATACGATCTCGACTTCCAACAGAAACGCCATTGTTGCTCGGAGGACAACAAAAGGGTAATTTTCCTAGAAGGTGCGTTATTATTTTCATAAATCGTGTGAACGTCGCGATAAAAATAAATTATTTCCCAACAACGCGGAGCTTCCGGTTTCAAAACTAACGAATTAATAATACGTAGAGCGGCTGCTCGATTTGTTAGACGTGATTTCTTACGTCTTTAATGGCCCCCGATATTTAGATTGAAACAACATTCATATTTGTCACTGCGAGCCACGGTAAAGGTTTGGTTTATTTATATTCCTTCGTTCTCTATGTGTCTTATTTATTTTAGTTGTTGTAAACTGTTGAACTAACTAAACGGGTAAGCAATAATTGTGAACTGCTTTTTCAAAGGTGTACAAGAGAGACGCGCCCAAAATAAATCATAATTCATCAGTCCTAAATCTCTCCAAGGTGTTTTGTCTGTTGATTTGTACAGCCAACTGCCTGTAATCATCGCATTGGTGATATTCCTCTGCTTTTTATCAGTTTCAGACATCTGTGACTCTTGTCCTATTACATAGATCTTTATCTCTACCCTGGTCTTACCCTACTTGATATCTCTCATGTTTGACCATCTCTACCTATTGCGATTTCATGTCCCAGGTGTATGTATTCGGCAATTACTTCAATGTTTGTTTTGTAGTGTCGGAAATTTACTGGCGGCTAGATTGTTTTGTTAAAATTTAATGTTTCATCGAGTCCCTCCCCACTCGCAACTTGTAGTGGCTGATCCATAGTTAACGAGCGAGTGAACCTGTGATGACATGAATTTTAAAACTACCGATGATAGATCCCGGATGGGTAGAACGAAAAATTCCATAATTCTACGGAGGACTGCCTAACCGTTTCTGGGAGAGGCAAGAATTCACGGCGATCTAATTTTACTATGGGGAAAGTCACTAAAAAACTGCCATTTGGTTCAGTTTGATCGTGAATGAAATTTTGAAATAACTATATGTGAATATGTATAAGGTTGTTCGGAAAGTCATTTCGTTTTTTCCCGTCAGAGGACTTAATTGCGTTTTTTCGAAACCAACTTCACACTTAAGCCGCATAACCATTATATGTCTTGAGAGCTGATATTGCAAGGCTTGTGTGTGAAAAAGTTCTATTAATTCTACGCAGTAGTTTTTGGTTGGTGTCCTTTTAAATATGGAGAGCAATAAGCAGTATTTTCGTCATATTTTACTTTTTTACTTCAGAAATGGTAAAAATGCTGTCCAAGAGAGAAAAAAATTGACGGATGTGTATGGAGACGGCGTGTTAACAGTATGCCAGTGCCAGAACTGGTTTGCAAAATTTCGATCCGGCAATTTTGATGTCGAAGATGCACCACGGTCTGTAAGGCCGGTCGAAGCTGACAAAGATGCGATAAAGGCATTAGTTGATGCAAATCGGCAAATAACCACACGAGAGATCGGTGAGAGACTAAATTTGTCGAATTGGACTGTTTATGGTCATTTGAAAGGCATGGGCTTATTCTCGAAGCTCGATGTGTGGGTACCCCATGTCCTTACGGAGCGAAATTTGTGTCGTCGCGTTGACGTGTGTGATTCGCTCCTCAAACGTCAAGAAAATGATCCATTTTTGAAGCGGATTATTACTGGGGACGAAAAATGGGTTGTATACAACAATGTTAAAAGCAAAAGGTCATGGAGCGGAAAAGATGAACCGGCTCAAAACGTGTCAAAAGCCAACATTCACCAAAAAAAGGTGATGCTCTCCGTTTGGTGGGATGTCAAAGGAATCGTTTTTTTTTGAGCTTTTGCCGGACAATACAACGATTAATTCAGAAGTCTATTGTCATCAACTGGACAAATTGAATGATTCACTTAAAGAGAAGAGGCCCGAATTAATCAACAGGAAGGGTGTAGTGTTCCACCAGGATAATGCGAGACCTCACACAAGTTTGGTCACTCGCCAAAAACTTTTACAGCTTGAATGGGACGTACTGCAACATCCACCATATTCTCCAGATCTGGCGCCTTCCGACTACTATTTGTTCCGGTTTTTGGATGGCAAAACCTTTACCTCAAATGAAGATGTCAAAAACCACCTGAACCAGTTTTTTGCCAGCAAGGACCAAAACTTTTACGAGAGGGGAATTATGTTACTGCCAGAAAGATGGCAAAAGGTGTCGGACCAGAATGGCCAATATATAATTTAATAAAATATTTATTCATTATACGAAAACTGTCTTTCATGTTCCCCAAAAAAAAACGAAATCACTTTCCGAACAACCCAATATCTCTCACAAAATGTATGTTAAATACTTAGGTCTAATAAAGATCTAAAACCCAAAATCTAAACCTCTAAAAGAAAACTTGAAACAATTTTTGCTATTGTGTAATCTAACATGTCTTCTAGTATTATATGCGTTTATCAATCATCAAGGATTTATATAGTTGCACAGGTTTTGCAACACCGTTGATCTGCTGAAAAAGGGCGTATGCTTTATGATCACTTCTTTTCGAAATACGTCCTCAATTATTCATTTTTGTCTTGTCAGTAAAAAGAAAGATGAGTTTCAAGTCTACGATAATGAATTTGAAAAGGTTTCGGCTTATTGGACTATGAAACATATTTTAATTATTTATCCGAGAAGGTTCATTTGACCTTAATTTGAAAACAGGTTTAAAGGGTGCGAAGGTAATGAGCACCAAAAGAAGACAAGAACAGGTCAGCGATTTTGAAAAAATTATGGCCGAAGCATCGTTATACTCAGTTGCTGGCGAAACTTGGGACAAAGTGAAGGGGAATACTTGACAAGGATGTTCTCCTTCGGCGAGACAATGCTTCTGTTTATGAGCTGTTAATTGCAGTGCAAAACGTTTGTTTGATTTAGTGTATGGAGACGGCGCGACTGGCTTTCGCTGCTCAAATTTGTTGACGTTTGTCGAGTTCTGTCGCTTCTGCTGGAACTTTAATTTTACTTGGTGGAAATCATTTAAAGATACTGTCAATGACTTATTTTATAAACATAGAGTCCCAAGGAAGCTATAGCTATGGCCACTTCAGAAATTGCTTTTTCGCACATTCTTCTACTTAGTCTTTGACAGTTCTTTATAGCTAGCAGCGATCGCGTGAAGTCAGCTTTGGAGACTGTTCTGATTAAACCAAACGATTCATCCAGGTTAAGGAATGATGCGGCGGTAACTTGAAATATGAAAAAATTTTCCTTAAAATACTCAATATACAACAATTTAGCAAAGCGGCCAAATATTGGCTCACTGATGGTGTTTTCTATATATAAAAACTATTTTACATGTATTACTTTTCTTAAGGGTTTAATGAATATATCGACATCGATAAATAAGTTAACTTGCTTTTATGAAACACCCTCTATAGTTGAAAATTTTTTTTAAATTTATATTTTGCGGTTCTTTGCAGTACCTACCCATTAAAGCAATTTTTTAAAGCAATGAAAAATTAGAGGGAAATGGTACTTTGCCACATTACAGCATAAAGAACATTTAAAGTGGAGAAAACCCCAGAAATGCCGATTTGATTTGAAGGTGTCAGGGTCCTTTCTATTTTTCAATTATTTTCCCATTGCTATGAATTTTAAGTACGTATTATATCTTTTTAACGAATTTAAAGAATATTTTTATTTTTTTTTAAGCAAGTACAGTGTGTCTCAATTTTTATGTCTCATGGATTTTAGATACAGGGTGAACAAGGCTCTGGATAGAGTTTGGTCAGTTTTCTTCTAAACCTCCCAAATTTCGATATACAAAACCAGTGTTTTTTAATGGAGCACTTTTTTAAAAAATTGTAAAAATATGTAACACATAAAAAGTATTTCAATTACACAGCATCTTTAATTTAATTTTTTTATGAGTAGGCCAGGGTACAAAGGTGGTAATATTTTAATTTCTCCCTCCACTTGATGTTGCTATGACTCAGGTCAATCCAAAATTACTTATATTTTGATAGGTGATTAGGTAAAGTCTAATAAAGTTTAGTTCGTATTCCAAAATTTGTGAGATTCAGGAGAAAATTGACTACGCCACTGGATCCTACCTAAAAAACCCTATCCAGGAAAGGCAGGGTTATTTAAAAATCCAACACACTCACGGCTGTGTGTGCCACCTTTCATTTTATGAAAAAGTAGCCTTCGCTCAGGAAAATAAGGGATATACCCATTAAAACCATTAAAAATGGTACACACTGTACTGCCACAAATCTTATGAATGAATAAACCGAAACTTCACGAAGACTGAATACTTATTTGCACAAAAAAAAGACATTCGTTTGAGTAAAGGTTACTGCCTCGTAATTGGTGCAGTATTTGTCAAGTTTCCCTCGTAATCTGAGCAGAACTGGAGCTGCCAATTTCGTTGAAGTATTTCTATAAACGTCGAATCCGGCGATAATCAAAATTACGTCCGCTCACATTTAAAATCGCGTAAGTTCGCCCGACGGGGGCCGGTCTATCATTAGCCAGTTTGTCTGGCGTTATGGTCGGGGGTCGATAAATCACCACCGAAGCCGAAAATATCGCACCGAAAACGCCAATTATTATTACCGGGGCGGTAATAAACCCATAAAATGTGTATTAGCCCGGGAAAATGAGACCCGAGCCTTGATTTAACGACATTTTCGCGAATTTAATGGCGTCGATAATGGACGAATTTTCGTGTTTGGAGCCATAGAAATCGATCACCCCGCTCTTGTCCGTGTTTAATATCCAGTTATCTGAGTTATGGACGCATCGCGGAACTCGGCGAAAGACACCGCGAAAACGTTTTCAGCGGAACATAATTTATACAGTGTGTCGTAATAAATATGCTCGAAAAACAGCTGAAGCTCAAAAAGCTGAAAATATCATCGAACCAAAGACCTATTGATACTGACTGATACTGACAAACAGAAATATAAGGAAGTGCAAAAGGACATCAAATATAAATGTCGCCAAGCTAGGGAGGAGTGGATAAAAGAGAAATATACCGAAATAGAAAATTTGCAGAGACTCCACGACTCTCACAGTGTGCATAAAAAATAAGAGAGTTTACTGGAACTGCTTGGAAGCAGAAATCATATACTCTTACCAATGAAGAGGGAAACATTGCGTTGGATATTAAAGATCAACTGATTCTATGGGAAGACTACATTAAAACCCTCTTCAACGATCAAAGAGAGGAAATAACTACCAACACTAATAATGAATCCGGACCATCTATTCTAAACGAAGAAGTACAAGCAGCAATAAAATCAGCCAAAGATGGGAAAGCACCTGGCCCTGACAACCTACCTGCAGAAGCGCTCAAGTTGATTGAAGAACAACACTTAGATGCTGCAACTTCCCTGTTTAATAAGATCTATGAAACAGGAATAGTACCAAAATATTTTAAGGTATTAAGGTAATTGTGACAAGATAATTTTTAAAAATTCAATAACAAACCGTGTTTATCGGATTTAATGAACAAATTCTTCCTCGGAAAATGTCTGAAGAATTTAAGTTCCTGAAAATTGGTTTTATATATAGCTGATAAAACCGTAATAATCGTAATTTTTGGACTAACGGTTTTTTGGGCAGGTTTATAGGCTGCGCGATAAATTTGAAAAAATCTAACTGAAAATCGCCGGTTGCGCATATTTTTTTTTTTTTTTTGAGTTGATATGACCAGGCCTAGCGGCTTAGTTGATAGGCGCTTTCTACAGGGTTTGTCTAATTACTTATCCTACGTTAAAAGCAGTAGCAAACTAGTAGCAAAATTACCGGTGCGCATTTTAATTCAGCGATCAACCGATTAGAATTCCATGCATTACACTCCCAAGTTTGGTTCGGTTTGGAGAGACCGATCGTTATTCAAGAGTTTTTTCCTCCTCTACGAATCAGACAAGGAAAATCCATGATTACACGTTTAAAAAATAACGGTCGATTTTTTTTTTCAATTTACAAATAAGACAGCCACACTCGCTTGATTGATTATTGTCCGAGACCCTCTAACGGCCATTTGCATAACAAAGGCGCCTCGAATCTAAATAATCCTTAAACATTTAAATGATTTCTGGTTTCCGAAGTTGCCGCGCTCTGTACCGTGGGTCGTTCGAAATTCGACTTACGTGGTGCGCTTTTTGACGTAAATGGGACTTTGTGTGGCGTGTGATAGAATTCAATTCAAGCAATAAATTCACAGGAGGTGTGAATTTTATTTCTACGGCTGTTAAAGGCGCTGTCACACCATTCGACTATACGCGATGATTTTTATGCTAGTAAATACGCGCATGCTCAGTATTCATTGTGACACTACCACAGTTCAGTGAAAACTTGTCGTTTAATTGTTTACCTTTTACATCAAATATTTTGGTAAGTTTTGCATAAAGTTCATGTTCCCTACATTGGATTTAAGTATTTGATGTGTAGTTTGAGTATTTTTTTTTAAGTAGAGCCAATAAATATAAAATAGAAGTTTGAAAGTTGTTTAAAATTAATTTTATGTGATTTTAGGTTACAAAATGCCACGGACTTGTAAAAATTCCTCAGATTATTTTTGCTACATTTGTAGGGAAGACACAGCGACATGTCATGACCGATCTGATTAAAACAGCTTATAAGCTATATTTTGGATTTTCTGTCGATGGTTGGTTGCCAAAAGTATGCTGCAATAACTGCTCAAGAACGTTGAGAGGTTGGCTTGAAGAAATTCACAAATCACAGATAAGTCCATTTTGGCACAAATTTAATTAGGTATTAGGTATTATCGCGCAGATTAGTTTCTTGCTTCGATGAATTGAGTTTTTAAATAAGTCAAGTGTAATGTCTATACTTCAAAAGCATCAAGCAGTGAGATTAATTTAGATCTATTTGTTATAGAGACGATTGAGCCTGATTGCTATATGTCAATAACAATTTAACCGACATTAAAAATGTCTGGTGTGGTTTAAAAGAGTTAGAAGCAATTTGAAATACCAAATAGTCAAGAAACCAATTTCAGCTTCTTTCAAAAATTGAACTGAGGTGGCATTTATTTGATGAAAATTCATTTATCAAAATAAATAAGAACTAAAAGTTCAGATTTTCACGAAATTTTATATTTTTACATGACAATTGTTTCGACAACGCCGTGTCATTATCAAATTTTAACAGAGGTACTTGACGGTGATTAGGCTTTTCAATATTTTGTGTTGGTATGTATGCATATAATTATTTTGGAGTATCCAGTCCATAAAAAATATGTAAGAAATAAGTCGATAATCTAAAAGTAAAATTAGAAGCATTCCCTACGAAATTAAGGGCCAATTAAATATTGTAGAAGCCTCACAAATCGCTTTGCATGCAGTTTTTTTTAGTTAGTTAGTTTTGTTTAGCTAGTCTGTTTGGAAGTTGCAAATATGTGTAATGTGTGCTAGGAAGTTATTTAAGGTTTCTATAGGACATAAATGAACAGAGCAATTTCAATTGTACTTGGATTTGAAACCATTAAACTTTTCTTTTAGTGTTGAATACTTATGAAACTACAAAAATCGCCATCTTTACTAATCGGACTATTTTTTAAAGCACACAACTCAAATATGTCAAACCAAGGTTGCCATTCCAAATTTTACTTCCGAAGTCTCATTGAATTACTGTCTTCATGCTATATGTCATTTCTCTGGTTCAACAAGAACAGAGTATTTGAACACTTGTTGATGAAGTAAGCAATCAATCGATCTAACCATTTCTTTATTAGCACCAGTGCCGTGCCGTGATTGTTTTCCATAGAGGAAAAATCTCGTCGGTTATTTGGACTGCTTTCACGACGCAAACGCATACAATGCTTCGCTCACCCGAGACTACGCGACCCTTTGAAGTAATCTCGAATAAGTACTCCAGCCCTTAGATTGACTAGACTAACTCTGTTACTCTAATCAATTTTTTTCGTTTCTCTTGTTCTAAGGCGCGCGCGCGTATGCTTTGCGGGACCGACGGGGATTAAAAGCGAAAAGGGTCGAAACCGTTAAGGGCGTTAACGTCGCACGCCTGCTCGATAATTAATTTACCTTTTACCGATATACGTACTACTAATTTGGGTAACAAAGCGTGCGAGTTTTGTTAGTTTGATGTTTATGGGAGTTAAGTTGCAGACGGGTTGCGTTTTTTATTTTTTCGACATCGGATAGCGCCAGAACTTTTGTTTCGTTTTTAGGGCAGCACTTTTTTGGGGCAACGCCGGGAGCGCAAAAGAAAAACTATCCAACTCCAAGGTGTTAGGAATGTCGACCATCTCATGGCGCTTCAGTATAACTGAATATGGTTCAGCTATTATTGACGGTGCCATAGAAAAACGAAACGTGTGCAGGGTGGCTCGGTTAAGAGGGGCCTATACCTATACAAAAATAATTACAGAAGTTGTTTCTATTAAAATGACTTTTATATTTACTTTTTTTTAATATCTATACGAACCGTTTCGAACTTATTAGCGATCATCTACAGAATTCGGGTTATGTTTAAACGATCATTGTTGGGTTGCTTATTAACATTTTACAAAAAAAAAATCGTTTCTTTAGTCAATGAGCAAATTTAAAATATTTTCTTAAAAAAATAATTATAATAATAAATTATGTATTTTTACATGACAATTGTTTCGACAACAACTACCTGCTACTATATATACCGAAAAATGACCATAAAACCTTAATTAATGTTGTGAGAATTTAAGTTCATTAAAGAAAAGGTATTTAAATCTAATTGATCGCTATTTATCCGAAACCTAATACAGAACACGAACAATTTAAAACAATTACATCCATAGGAGAACCTAGTGAAAAAGTTTCAAAACATTTGTCAAAATTTGGTTTAAAAATTGCTTTCAGAACTAACAACACAATAGGAATTTTTTTAAAAAACAATAAATACAGGTTGAAATGCGGATATTGTCCTAAAATTTACAACAACATTAATTAAGGTTTTATGGTCATTTTTCGGTATATATAGTAGCAGGTAGTTTGTAAATATTACATTTGATAAAGTTGTCGAAAAAATTGTCATGTAAAAATATATAATTTCATGAAAATCTGAACTTTTAGTTGTTATTTATTTTGATAAATGGATTTTCATCAAGTGAAAGCCACCTCAGTTTAACATTTTCTTAAAATTCGCGGTGTTGCCACGTTTCGCAAAATGATACTTTTCTCAATTTTCTTAAATGAGACAACCTGTATATTATTGGATTTTCGATTAGAAACCCGTACGTATGTTACATAATTGAAATTGC
Source organism: Cylas formicarius (assembly GCF_029955315.1). NCBI lineage: Eukaryota > Metazoa > Arthropoda > Insecta > Coleoptera > Brentidae > Cylas > Cylas formicarius. Next base: position 22,374,730 of record NW_026844361.1, on the reverse strand, counting down.
TATTAAAGTGGCAATTCGAAAATCGAATAATATACAGAGCGGCTAATCTGAATAGTTGTTCGGCACTGCGTATTCCGGTGCAATCGCGGATGTTCTTATTAGACTTCTCATTGTATAAAATTAGAACCGCTCATTAGAAGGGGTATCTTAAAATTAAAATAAAAATTATTATCAAGAATTTGAAGAATCATGGAAATTTGCGACATCACAGGAAGGTCAAAATGTTGATAAACGGCTTTCAATATCTCACCGACTTGAGGGAACCGTTCACGGAGACGGAGGGCCCTCTCCCGGTTATCTGTGCCAGAAATTATCGGAAGTTTAATACACCCAAGAAATACCAATAGATAATGTGCGAGGCCCCAAGAAATAGGTATGACGATGTTGCAAGAGTATTTCATCAGGCAATCTGTAAAACGAATTATCTAGTTGCCGAGTTACTTTACTTCAAGTATGAATTAAGAGGACAACACTGTTTTACTGTGTGTGGAAGTTATGGTCGTAATAATAACGATTATAGTAGAATTAAGGTCTTTATTCAAGAATATCACACACATTACAGACACATAAAAAATATATGTAATTAAAAAAGTATAAATATTAGCACAAAATTCAGGAAAGTTCGGAGTCCAGATAAGGCATCCTAATAAGGTATTTTCCTAATCACACTCAATCCTTTTAATCTACCAAAGAGATGAATAAAATGCAATCAGGCTTTAACACTTCTTCATGACTTACCAATTGTGTGGTTAATGATTAACAGTCTTTAAATGTTCCGGTAGTAGACCAATACCAAATAAAAAACTAGGGTCAAAAAGAGATATATAATGATATTGTGGTTTGATTTTATCTCTGCGCACTTGCACTTTTGGGTAGATCCGGAACTCCGAAATGAACACTGAGAGAAAAATGTCGATCAACCAACCCAAAACTCTCTGTTCCCACATTTTCCGCGCTTATCAAACCCTAACCAAACTTTCGACATAACCAAAATAAAACAATTTAGTCAATACCACGGCATGAATAATGGATGAAGCACCCCGTTAAAGTAAAAATAGTAGTCTCCGTGTACGTGCACGTCTAGGTACGGGAACTTCTCTCCAAATGGGTTATAAATACGGCCCATGAATAAAAATGGCAGCGCTTGGCGTCGGGCCAGATCACTCGCGAAAGTTTGTATAGCTTTGCGCGGGTAATTTCGCGAAAGGGTTTTATAATGGCGGCAAGTGAAACGTCTTTATTAGACTTCTAAATTAGGGTTCGAGGGGCGCAGGAAAAAAACTTGTCCGGGTAACTTCACACCTCCGCGTTTGTTAATTCGTCGTGACAGCGAATCGGTCCGATGTTCATTGATTTCTTTTTAAAGGGGCATTAGAATCGTAGACGTGTGTATTCGGCGTCCTTTTTTTCGGTACGCCGGAGGAAAAGAGACGACTAGACTATAATCGGACCGTATCCGATGACTTGCCTTGTTCAATGAAATATAAGGTTTCGTGCGTGGCTTACCTATACAGGGCGTGCTCGGCTAATTTGTGACGATGGGGTAAATTAAATCCCCGCAAGAAAGTACTCTTAACCGCTTTTACATCTCATCCACCAGGTGCATTCTCTCTCTCTCCCTCTCTCTCGATTCGACGCATCGGGTTTTTGTCAATAATCTATTCTATTGAGAGATTTGTCAATATAACACTGTATAACCATTCTAGGAAATCTGTTTGAATATTAAATTAGATATTGCCTCGTATGTTTTGGTTTGCGATATTGTCTGCATGAATCCACCATTTTTACTCACGAAGCTATTTAGAAACGACAAATTGCTCTGCGTTGTCTTCAGTATCTCTCTCAGGAAGGAGTCCGAGCCAGATTTTATGATTAACGATTACAATATTTTTGAAAAAGGTTTGAAACCACTCGTTATCCCTGGCAAAAGCGAGGGTTATGTAGACAGCACTACAAGACTTCCATCACTGCCTCATGTGGCAACGACCTCAATCTAGTCTCGACAATGTCTAACGATTCTAGTATTTAGTTGTATTTATTTGAATGAATTTGAAATAGAAATCTGCTTAAATCGCTGAATTCCTCGACAGCAACATTAACCTATATTTTTCTTCGATCTTCTCGTCATACTGCCGGCTCCATCACTACAGTATTTTTGACATTAAATTGCTCCTCGCACCTCTCTGGTGTTATTGGCTGTGATCAGTTACCATGTGCATAACTGATCTTGCACGATTAGGCATTTGGTAGCGAGCCAAATAAATAATAATTATGTAAGTATAAAATTTTACTGATACTAATTGAAATATTTAATGTTTTACTGAAAATTTCACTCCAGTAATAGTAATTAACCAATGAAAATTGATTTTTTTGACAAATTGCCGTGGCTACGCGCGTTTTTTACGGGAAATTTGCCTACCCTACCTATCTGCACGATTAATAGCTGGATATGGTTTAGGAGCTAGAATTAAGCTAGTTAAATTTTTAATTTTAAAAAATTTCGGAAATAATCGTTCGATTCGGATAACCAGATGGTTAAGCACTTTAAATGTTACCGCACTGTATGTCGAACTAAAGAGACCGGCATAAAGCCGCAAACGGCAATATTTCCATGGCAATTGTAGAACGGAATGCGAACGGCGATAATATCGATTCAAATTCGGCGATGAGTAATGACTAAACGGAATACCACCCTCGACCCGGCTACGAAAGTAAAAATAAGATATTCACTTGCGCCAGCTCGGTCTAAAAGGTCCCGAACTTCGAAATTTTCTCCCCGTTTAAGGGGTTCCAAAAGATAAATATTAGACGGCGGCGGCTTTAACTTCTGTCGATTTTGTACGCGGTGGTAATTAAAGACACAACTACGTGCACGAAACAAAACGTCCGTTATCGAAAACTTGAAGGCGAATACAAAACAGATCCCCGAAATAAATCCCTCGTACGAATAGGATCTGTTGGGCATAAAAATCTAACGCGTTACAAAACAGTGGTTTGTTGTGGATGTGGCGCCGTTAAAAAACATATTAATTAGTCGGGGTGTTAACTGCTGTGGCATATGTCAGTTTTATTGGAGCCGCTTCCGTTGTTGCCGCCTGACTGAGATTTATCGTGCTATAATAGCGCCATCTGAATAGATCCTGTCTAGGTTAATTTAGGATCGAAATTTGATCCATGCCAGCAAGCTTTCGGAATTGTGGAATTGTAACGCCCGTATCGCTCTATTTATATGATTTCCTTTGTTTTTCAAAAATGAATTCTGGTATTATGTATATGAGATGGACTAGATAGAATTTCTACTACTATAGAAGTAAAATGGACATGAATATTATTATTACTCAGCTTACACCTCCACATAAGTTCCGAACTTTTCGTCGTATGCTGTGGTACCGGGACCATTTTACCTCATGGGCTAAATTCTATCCAGAACCTGGCCTATCCCAAATCCAGCGTCTGCTGCACATCTGGAATAGGATTTGGCAACTGATTCAGCCTTCAGCGATAAGTCTGGTGACCTTGGTCGTAAAAAGTTACATTAGCTTGTCGAAGGACGGTTCTACTAATCATAATGTGGTGTGGTCTGGTATTGTCTTGCTGAAAACAGGATTTTGCAGTTGCTGAAGATAGGGCAACGCGACAAGTGGTTGTGTGTTCATATTTCTGCTCAAATAACGAGAGGCGAATTGCTTCCATGTGAAATTGAAGTCCTTCCCTTCGGTTTTCTACGATTATTGTGATTCAAGCTGTTGTATTCGTATCCATCTACCGGTTAATGACAATACGAATCGAGGATTGTCTGACTGTAGCCCATAACCTTCAATTCTTCGCTAGAAACATTTGATTTTACAGGTTGTTGTTTTGTTATTGAAATGACCTTCTAGGGTCCGATTCTTCATACAGCCTCACTGCCTTATATATTACGTACTTTTACAAGCAACTGATGTCTGCCCTCTGTTGTTGCAATTTTTCTTTCTTTTTATATGTAGAGAAAGTGTTTTAATTTTATGTCTAATGTTATCTCTCCATCTAAGCCAACGGTATTGCCTATTCGTCTTTGGTGACCAATGTTTTCTTTTTTTAAGAGGTATTAATAAACTTGCCTGTACAAGCTAAAAGTTTTGGCCGGTGATACATAAGGGATTGAAATTTGAAAGGTTAATTTTTCAATGAGAGTTTTACAGCTAAAAAACTACAGAAGAAGCAATGACCATCGCTAAACATAGTTATGTATTAGGTTGTACCTACCACTTGTATTTTTCAACTCAACAAAACTTCTGTTTCAAACACAGATATTTAAAAGGACAAAATCGAATTGAAGAATCAAAAGGAAATTATGACCCATTTATTTGGACCAGTTTTATTTATTTATTTATTTATTTCAACGGCTGAGCCAATTTACAAAGAAAAAGTAACAATATAAATATAATATAAATAGCAACATGAGAAAACAACAACTTAGATAACAAGCTTTTTAAATAACCCTATAAAACATATAAAAACACAAAAACAGTAAGAAACAGTAAACAAACAGTATCACACTAGTTACAACTATAATCAACCACCTGTTTTTTACAAAACTCCCGATTCCTCCTGCGTCAGTTTTTGCTTAGTCGAAATTGCTGACGTTTCGTCAATCATCCTGTTGGCTTTTTCAGAGCTGGACTGAAACTGAACAGTTTCAGTCAAGGTTCGAGTTGGCGTGATGAAATGGAATACAAAACATTGGGAAGCTTTGACGTCTTTGATAGATGTTAAAATCAATGGACTGGAGGAGAGCCGGACAGCTATATACACTGTTCAAAATTTTATAAAACTCAAGATATCGGAGTGGGTTCTAATTTCCAGGCTATCTATCCCAAAAGGCTCACATACCAGAACATGATTAATGTGAAAGTTATTGTAGATATTTATACCCGCTCTATATGCTAGAGCCTCAGAAATGCCCTCTGAACAGTCTCCAATCTATCAATGTGACACCTGTAATGTGGAGACCACACCACTGGTGCATACTCCAGTGTAGATCTAACTAAGGCGCAATAAAGGGTTTTAAAACAGTCGGATGAGAGCAGTGTACTATTACGGGTAATAAAACCGAGACCTCTCATGCTCTTGTTAACCGCTGATCCAAAAAGGTCAGTTTACTGTTGAAGATGACTTCAAGGTCCCTAACTTTGGTGACACACTCTATCGTTGTATTATATCTATTTTGAAGGGTATTAGTGAAGTAATACTAAAACACTTTCCATCATTTAGATCCAGACCATTTTCTCTGCCCCACGAACTAACATTGTTAAGGTCGCTCTGAAGAGGCTGAGATTCAATTGTTTTGTAAAATTGAAAATCATCTGCAAAGGCAAGATGTTCAGAATAAAGAATCACATCACTCACCTATGTTTGAACCCTGAGGCACACCTGAGTGCACCACAATTTCGCTAGAAATATAATTATCGATTCGGACTTGCTGTGACAAAATTCAACCAGGGTACCACCCAGTCCCATGCTCATGACTAACTCTGTCAAACGCACTACAAAAGTACACATTTATGCGTACTCTCTCTCTCTATCTCTCTCTCTCTCTCTCTCTCTCTCTCTCTCCCTCTCTCCCTCTCTCCCTCTCTCCCTCTCTCCCTCTCTCCCTCTCTCCCTCTCTCCCTCTCTCCCTCTCTCCCTCTCTCCCTCTCTCCCTCTCTCCCTCTCTCCCTCTCTCCCTCTCTCCCTCTCTCCCTCTCTCCCTCTCTCCCTCTCTCCCTCTCTCCCTCTCTCCCTCTCTCCCTCTCTCCCTCTCTCCCTCTCTCCCTCTCTCCCTCTCTCCCTCTCTCCCTCTCTCCCTCTCTCCCTCTCTCCCTCTCTCCCTCTCTCCCTCTCTCCCTCTCTCCCTCTCTCCCTCTCTCCCTCTCTCCCTCTCTCCCTCTCTCCCTCTCTCCCTCTCTCCCTCTCTCCCTCTCTCCCTCTCTCCCTCTCTCCCTCTCTCCCTCTCTCCCTCTCTCCCTCTCTCCCTCTCTCCCTCTCTCCCTCTCTCCCTCTCTCCCTCTCTCCCTCTCTCCCTCTCTCCCTCTCTCCCTCTCTCCCTCTCTCCCTCTCTCCCTCTCTCCCTCTCTCCCTCTCTCCCTCTCTCCCTCTCTCCCTCTCTCCCTCTCTCCCTCTCTCCCTCTCTCCCTCTCTCCCTCTCTCCCTCTCTCCCTCTCTCCCTCTCTCCCTCTCTCCCTCTCTCCCTCTCTCCCTCTCTCCCTCTCTCCCTCTCTCCCTCTCTCTCTCTCCCTCTTTGCCCTGCTTTGTATTTAGTTTGGTGAGCCTAAATTTGTATTGTTCTATAAATTCCCTATTCATGTCAGTGTGATGAGTAGGAGCAGCGCATTTACTGAGTTCAAAGTTCCGCGTATTATAATAATTAATATAAGAAAAATGACTTAGGCAGTTGGCCAACCGAATTCGTGAGTACCTCGCAAATTGTTTTCTCGGGGAGAAGCGGGACAACACACACACACACACCATCAAAGTAAACAAAGAAGAACGTTCTCGACATGACTTGGGTATGGAGGGACCGTGGGACAACGGACGTCTCCGTTTTTCCGTTTCCCATCTTTCTCACCGAACACGTTTCCCCCGAAATATAATATTCAGTCCGGCAAATAAACGCGTTTATATGGCGGTACAAATAATTCCGAAAAACCATGACCGGAATATCATAGAGATTAATTTGTTTCGGTACAAAAACAGAATTTTGATTAAGTTTCGAAAGCTTTCGAGGCCCGCCCGCCGGTAGGCGTATGCATACATGCGAAAATGTACGTATATATGGATAAAACCCGGTCGAGAGCGGGTATGTGTAAACTTTGTCAAAGCGTTATGCTAATTTTTTGTTATGGCACGGTCAGTTGGAATTTTGTTTGCTGGCGGGGGAAGGCTCGGGCGGAATTCGAATTTGCGACCGTCCCGCTCGTAATGCAGGAAATAAACAAACCGGAACCACGTTCGATCTGTTATTAATTATTAACAAATTAATAATAGTAGTAGAGAACTATACTGGAAATTGTAAAAAATACAGCCAGCTTTGTTTTATTCCTTTTTCGAAAAACCACAATATGTTCCTCATTGTAGAAGCCGAAATGTTTAAATCTTGAGGATATGGCCTACTATGTTGCGTACTGACGAAGTCAACTTTTCTTTCTCTTTATTTGTTTGGTCAATAAAGGAGTCAATAAAATTGAAGAGAGGGGATCGAGAAAAGAAGTCAGTAAAAGTTTCATACATACCTTTAAAGGTTCTTACTCATTTAACTCGCAAAAAACGAAGAAAATACACAGAATTTTTCAATAAAATTAGTGCGAGTGTTCAAATAATCCTCCGTTTTGTTGCACGCATAACATACTGCTTCTCAACCCTGCCTCAAATGCCCGTCTTAACCGACCGATTAAGATTAAAGAGTCCAAAATTAATAAATCGGCACTCACTAGATCAAAGGACTGGCAAGGCCGTTGTCTTTCAGACGCCTAAACATAGCTCTACCCGATTGACGTTCTTCCTGATATTTATTTAAGTACATCTAAAAACAAAAGTTGACTTCGACAGTACGCAACATAGTAGGCCTAATTTTTTTTTTCACGCGATTTTTGACATCGAAGGAAAATATTGTGGTTTGCCCAAAATGGTAACTTTCCTTTTTCACCCTGTATCGATGTAAAATAAAACAAAGCTAGATTATTTTCTGAGCTTTTCCAATATCAGATATACTGGGTAGGTAGGTAGGTAGGCACTTTGATATCTCCATAAAAATCTGCTGTGCTGCAATGAGAATAGTTGTTAGTATACGGGGCGTGTCATAAGTATCTCACAGTGCCCAATTTCCTTATTTTAAATGGAGCACCTGGTATATTATTTTTTTCGTGGTAGGTTTTTTTAGACATCTTGGTTTAATTAAAATTGTTGAAAGATATGTTATTCTAAAAATGTGCCTTAAATTCGAAAATCCGAAAATGGTATTGAGAATTATCGTCTTCAGAAATGCAAAACGTTTCTTCAAATACGACACGCTGTATGTTATTGTATGACGTCATGCATAATTTATTCTTTTCCTTTGCCTATACCTACTTTCATCATATATATCAATATATATATGATTTTTTTCGTTAGAATTTGTTTTGGTGATATTTCTTTTAGCATTTTGTTGGTATTATTTTTTTTTTTTTGCACGAATCGAAAAGACATGCTTCATACAAACGATACAAGAAGAAATTGATAAAATTAAACAAAATCAAGAACTCACAATAGCAGAAGACTTCAATGGAAGTACAGGAAGAAAAGAAAACGATGCCATAATAGGTTGATTCGGAGAAGATACGGTTAATACCAACGGAGAGGCTCTAATCGAACTATGCGAATTTAATAATCTCAAGATTACAAATGGCTTCTACCGACACAAGGAACCAGAGATCTCAGATCGATTATAGATTATATTGTAGCCAAAAGCAACTCCTCAATTAAAATAAAAGATGTCCGAGTGAGATCGTTAAAAAAATGTTTGAAGGAAACCAAATATCTATAAAAATCGAAGATAGACTATCAAAAAGCTTTAAAACAACAAAAGGGCTGCTACAAGGATGCTCCACATCACCAACATTGTTTAAAATATTTCTAGAGGAGATCTTAAAACCATGGAAGAAAAAATGTGAACAAATGGGGATTCCAATCAGAGGCGACTGTCTTTACACGTTAAATTTCGCGGACGACCAAGTTGCACAAGACGAAGAAGACCTAAGTTACAGGTTACGAAAACTGAAGGAAGAATATGAGAAAAATGGAATGGAAATAAATTTTTCGAAAACGGAATACCTGGCAACAACAGAAGATGGAGAAAACTACCTACAAGTCGATGAAAATCATCAAATAAAGAGAAGCAAAAATTTCAAATACTTAAGTTTCATAATATCTCAAAAAGGGACAACAGCCGAAGAAATGAACAGTAGACTAGGCCAGACGCGAAACTGTATCAGACAACTAAATCCAATACTCTGGGATAGACACATCACTCGACACACCAAATCACATATATTTAACACCATAGTACAGAGCGTAATGACATACGGCGCGGAAAACTGGGTGATCAACAAAAAATACAAAAGTAAAATACAGGCCACTGAAATGGAATACTGGAGGAGAAGTTGTAGAATTTCGAGAATAGACAAAGTAAGAAACGAGGAGATCGGGCAGCGAATGGGTGTCAAGAAAGATACCTTAACATTGATTGAAGAAAAGAGTATGGTATGGGCATGTAAGAAGAACGGACAGAAATAGGTGGATACACAAGATAACAGAATGGAGCCCCATAGGTAGAGGGAAAAGGGGTAGACCCAGAAGATCTTGGAGGGATGAAGTAGATGAATCTATGGAGAAAAGAGGTATCGGAGATGAATGGCAAGACAGAGATGGATGGAGGCGTAGGTTGAGAGAAGGGAGACAGCGACAGCTGTAAAAAACCCTATATATATTATATATATATATATATATATATATATATATATATATATATATATATATATATATATATATATATATATATATATAAAACGCAGTTCTACTTGTTCTGTGCATGATATTTTTATCCGTTATAATTTTTCCCGCCGATAGCAGTTGAAGGCCGAGCATGCAACAGTATATCGCGGAAATAATAATTTGAACCAAATAAGATCACACGCGTAACCTTAATTACGACCCCAAGAACAATTAATTACGATAATACGTACTTTTGAAGTGGCTCGCGCCGTGAATTATTATCCGTGTGTGGATAATTAAGCCCCAGCCTATAATCGAAGATATATTGTGAGCCGTCTTATCTCGATCGACTCGGTCTCAGGCCGGGCTGCTCCTTTTGTGTCGTTGTTCGTTTCCATCCGGCTCGAAGGACCGAAAACGTCGCGGATATCCAACGGCGCAATTTTTTTTTTCATTGCGATACACTTCGACTTGTGTGTGTGTGTTTAGGATTAAAAGCCCCGTTAAGCAGGGTTAGGGGTGGCGGCAGATGCTCAGCGAAAATAAACAAAATAAAACGGATTAGCACGGTGCTTTGAAGATCGACGTTTTTTAGCGAAAATTATTCGACAAACGTTGCCGTAATTCTTTTCGAATCAGAATAGAACGTAATCTTTCGGATTCGCTGGCAAGGAACAGCAGCAAACACAAATATAAGCCGTTGTCTACCGTAAACAATGAATGCAAGATTTGCTTCGGATTCGGCGTATCTGGGTATATCAGTGACGTGCGGAATTTACATCGTTCGTAGGTAAAAGGGTGTTTGTATGTTTGTATGAAAAATAAAACCATTGTACTGAACGAGACTTAGTTTCTTTGATCATCCAGGATTCAGGTTTGTCACAATTTATTCCTAGAAACCTCACACTTTTTCGTTTGTTTTTCGTTTTTTTAAGTATTCATAAATATATATTTGGATTCTCTTACCAAGATCCATGTTGTTTTTTTTATATTTTATATTCATTATAAGAGGGTTTTAAGGAGAGAGTTCACTTTTTTTTTTTGGGAATTTGAAAGGGGCAGGAAGTTATCTAGTTATCTGTTAATTTTTCAAAGAAACTTCGACAGGCTACTGTAATAATTTTTACAAAACTTCTGTATTTCTCCTGCGTCTGTCGAACTTGCTGGCGTTTCGCCAATCATCCTGTTGGCTTCTTCAGAGCTTGACTGAAGCTGGCTCGCATTTTACTCTGTACCTGCTTATATATTGTTTAAGGGAGGCAGAGCTAGGCTTACGTTAAATTCAAAAAATAAACAAGAGAACAACCATTTACTAAATGATGTCTATAAAGTTACTGTCAGACTGATGTTATTAATTTTTTTGTCTTTAGTGTTACCGCAAATTCTCATTGTAGAATCCTTGTGAAATTTTTAAGTTTTCCTTTTGGTTTTTTTATACTTCGTTTCGCCAATGAATAACCTCCTTGTCGTTCTAAATTGTTCACAAATTTAGTGTTTGCTCATTCGCGAATGAGTTACTTACGGCGCAAGTAACTATAGGTTCACTCTGGACATTTGAACTACTCCGTATGCCTGACGTAGACTTCGATATATGGAGTAGTAATTGTCATACAATAACAGTAGTTTGTCAAAAATGGTTATATTAAAAAAAAATGAACTAAAATTCAAAAAATAACTTATAGATATACTGATTGCATTTTTTTCAAATTTTATAAACGATCATTTTTTCCTTCTTTTTATTTTCGTTCAAGCGAGCTTGGCTAAAGCAAAAGAAGTTCGTGACGTGGCCGTGGGTGGGATATTTCAATTTAGGTCATTAGTTCAGTTGTCAGTTAGTTGGTGTTCAAGTGTTCCCGCTTACTATTGAAATATTAATGATAATAATACTTTATGGACAGATTCATGCATAACAAATATTATATTGTATATTGTATATTATATTATATATTGTCGAAATATTGAATAGTCGCCCCTTCCGCGCCGCCCCTGGCCGAAGAGTCCCGCAGCATCCGTCCCGAAACATTACGCCGCCGAAACAAAAGGAATACTACGTTCGCGCCGGTTTTATGTTTGTTTATAATTAGTTTTTATGCACCAGATGGGGGTTGAGAATAAACGCTGACTTATAACGTCGTAAATTTAGAAATTTTCGACTCGAGCCCTCCCGTTTGTCACACGCACCGACATTTATTAAATAATTATCTAATAATCAGGTGATAAATTACGGTTTCTTTTCGTGAATTCCGGACGGGCATATATCATATCTTCACGTTCCGCTTGACTCGGATTACGCGTGTTAATTTAGATCAACTTTTCTTAAGATATATAGTGTCGCCTGAGTAAAAAGATAAGCGAAAAACGCAGTCTCGTCGATTATTTAACATTAAAAACGAACAAAAGCTCTTCGTAGTCTTACATAGGCCGTTAACTCCGTTTTTGGCAATTCTATTTTTCTATTCTATAATTTGTATTATATTTTGTATTTGTATAATATTAATTTTTGTTTTTGGTTTATCCTAAAAGTACATTTTTAATAGAACTGTTTGAATTGATAGGTGATAAAATTATATCCTTAGATTCAACCAAATCTTAACCCGATGTTATTTATTTTTCATTTATATTATTTATTTGGAAACATCAAACAGAATAAGGTATAAAAATATTTATAGTATATATATTCGTTTGATTTGATTCGTTCGATATCAGTTCGTTCAACTTTCCCGCCATAGCAGTGACCACTTGACATAGGTCAAAATCAATTTTCATGTTATGAGGAAAAATATTTTCTCCTCATTCTTTATTGGTCCAAATTTTTTCCATTTGCTGCAAATTATTTGCCTGCCACTTCATTGTTCGTTTTTCTCAAACCTTTCCCAAAAAGATTCATAGATAAACTGTTTTCTGTAACATACCACCGTCGATGAAAATATTTGACATATTAAATTGTTCTGCCATTGGATTTAAGTGATACGATAAAGTATTATTTATTAGAGTTAATATTAAGTTTTCAGTATTTTACTTATTACTCAGTTTTGGTTATATTAAATAAATTAAATTAAATACGGACCTGGTTTTTTTTTTGAATCAATATAAACAAAATGCAATATGGATATGGAGTGTTTCTAGAAAAAGAAACGTACGGTAGGTTAAAGCGAATACGATATTGCAGAGCACCAAAAATAATGATTTGTTCTTACATGTTTTCCTAAAATCTACCTTCTAGTAAGAATAAAAAAGACTAAATTGCGAAGATTTTCTGAAACTGCGGAAATTTGTTTAAGGCAAAAAGGAATTTAGTAGGTCTAAAATTAACAACTGTTTGAATAGCTTCTGAATCTTTTTGTCAATGAAATGTAATTGACCCATGAAGAAAAGCCCCGAGATATGATAAAACTTTTTTATTACTCATATCAACAAATTTTAATCGACTGCCTGTAATTGTATATTAATATCATTTTTAAGGTTTCAGTATTTTATAATTTTAATTAAATTTTATAATTATTCACTAATATTCCGGCTTATTTTGATGGCGTGGGATCTCCATACGGGCCTTATTTATTGACAGACCCCCGGGATAAGATGCTAAAGCGTAGATTTTCGTAGTCTTGTGAAACCCTTGTTGTACCTATTAAGAGAATATCGTAAATCAAGAAAAAAAAAACACCCTACCGATAAACTAAAGCCAAAAATATGCCGCTAAGGACTCCTAACTTATCATTATAGGCGATTAAAGGTTTATCGCGGTTCTAGACCGGCCGACCGCCGAACGTTTATAATAAATTATAAATTACAAACAATAAAAACGCTCGCGTCTATTAACAGTCCGATATTAAGCGTCGATTAACTCTCCGAAAATTTTATTTACAATTTTAATTCGAACTCGTTATATACTTGATTGAAACGAACGCGTCGTAAATTATTTTTTACGTTAAGTGTGTGTGTGTGTGTGTTGTTCGTTTTACAAAAGAAAAATAACTTTTGGTAAGCAGTCGGTCGATGCTTCTACGACTTTTCGCCCGCCAGGGGCGTGCGATCGTCAATACACGTGAAAATCTGTGAAGAGATGACATACAACATATTATGTAATTCTAATTTTTATTTTAAAAATTGAACATATAACTTCAAAGAATACGGTTACACCAGCGACATTCCAAAAGTGGTTTATGAAATTTGAAAAACAAATGTTTAAAATGTAAAATAATGAATCAGAACGTTCATATTTTTCTGAGAAGCTTAACATCATTTAAGAATAAGTCTTGCATAAGCACCCTATTTACCGAAAACCTAGAGGATCTGCATGTACGTCTTAATGCAAGGGTCAAGTAAAACACGAGACTGTAACATAAACATTTAAGCAGCAGCATCGAAAGGAGTCCTCAAATAGTAAGGAAGACCCAGTACTTCGTACATATTATCAGGGGACCTACATAACTAAATACAGTGCAGGGTGGGAAAAATTGACGTAAAAAGCGAAGATCTATGTAGAGCCGATTGCCAGGACCGCAAAATGAAGGAGTAGCGTCTTCGGTGATGTGAGAGGAGATAATATTTTGAATTATTTCAATATTAATTGTATGGGAAAAATGTTATTATTAGTTGGTTGTTTTATTAGCTGAATTGGAGCAGACGCCACTGCATCCGCTGACTTTACAATGGTGAAAAGGTTATCTTTGAATGGCAATAAAATTATGAATATATAGCCGAATGTTTTCGAATAGACTGACAATGGAGCGTGAAATACGGAGAACATTTTATGTAATTGGCTCACGGTCTATCTAGAATCTAGAGGATAATTCCAAGATAAACACCAATTTTGTTACTGTTGACGCATCCGCTATACTGTAAAATGTTATTGAGGACGTCGTGTTGTGAAATCTATAACTAGACGGTTTGGGGATGTTGCCAAAAGCCAAACAAAGATTGGTGCCACTTTTTTTTTCAACTTTACCATTCATATTCAAAACAATGGCGACCAGAAACAATAAGATCAGCAGTTGGTTTCAACACATTTAGTAACTTTTTTGCAAATTTTTTGAAACAAGTAACAGAAATACATACAGCAAAAGGATACATTCTTTATCGTATTGGCTTTCGATGGACCCTCTTTTAATTTTAACGATGTTATTACCTATTGTTATTGGTCGTTAAAAAAATTATTCTTGCTTGAGTAACCAGATATATCTCTTTCATTCTGATATCTTTCTTTGTGTCAATGTTGAATAATCGTTTTTGCTGTGTGTTTCGAAAAATTTATTTTACGAGAATATAATAATGTTGCTTGAAGCAAAACAGATTTTGAAAAATGTGTATGAAACTTTAATCAGTAGAGGATTGATGAAACAAGAAATTATTAAAGAAACCTTTCTATTTACAAAAGCGCCAATATCGTCAATAAGGGATATTATTAATAGTGCAGAATTGAAGAAAGTAAATAGTGATCAGGACCTTATATTACACTAAATTATGAGATTGTCTCTCCTTCTTCAGAAGGGTGTAAAAATTTAGGATTATGGTTTGACGGTGACTTGCGGTTTTCTATGCATGTTGGCTTGGTGTTACAAAAGCCTTCATTTTCTCAGTAAGGAAGTCAAACTTAAATTCTGTGATATGTTAGTTTTATCCCACGTCGCTTATTACAGTATACACTATTGTGTATTGGCCAGCTATACCTAATCGAGATAAGGAGAGACTCCAACGACTCTGATTCGGGTTGGCTCAAGCTGGAGGACCGATATAAAGTTCCACTTTTTTTTACTAAGCCCCAATAAGACCCCGTCGTACTTGTTTGATAAACTTTGCAGAGGAAATGATATTCAGTCATTGTTTAAGATATTGCGTTCCTAGACACACCTCGATAACTTTCCAGAGATTTTTTAGCTCTAACGCAGTCAAATTATTTAATGAAATGAAAGTCCTTCAAAAAAACGTTAATATTGTTTATTACTGCCGCCCGTAACGATATATATACGGGTGTGTATTTTGTTGACAATTATGGTGTTGGTGCTGTTGTTCTTGGAAGAGCATGGACATGTCGCCACTCTTGTAGTGTTACTTATATAGTAATATTTTGAGCAGGAGTACATTCAAGAAGTTAAAATATATAGAAAAGATATCAGATCCATACTTAATCTGAGAGCACCTTCGAATAAATTAAAACGCATCACTATAATACAATTTGGGTCAGAAGACGACTAATTTTATTATGGTGAGGATACAAGTGCCGAACTTTTTGAATATTAGTTTCAAAACAATCTTCTAAAAAATATACCCAATAACGGTGTTATTGTCAATGGTAAATGGTCCTATATTCATATGCAATTAAAAAACAGTATGCACTTGGCTTTCTCTATGTTTAATACCATAGAGTTTTTGATAAGAAATGTAATTAATAAAATACCAATTGAGAACTGGAAAAATTCAGTACAGCACATTATAAAAATTGAGGAATCTTACATTTCTATACAAAACAATATAAACCCTATTATAATTAATCTCGATGACGGCTCTAATAGTGAAACAGAATTAGATTTTTGACATTTAGAATAAAATGTAATTATGTCTAGATATTCTTAGCTATGAATTTATTTGTATATATTTAATATCATTGTTTCTTCTAAATGAAAAAGAAAATCTTATTACGTAAACCTTTGAGAGTCCAATACTTTTTTTTTATTTTATTGCCGTGATGAAGATTGAGACGACTATACATAAAATGGCGGAAAGGCCGATTTTCACTGGAGCCCCTGTTCGAACCAGAAAAAAATGTTTTGTAATAACAAGCTGGAATCTGACCAAAATCGGCAAGAAAAACGTACTATTTGAGTGAGGTTGTACATTGTACGATATCTGCAGCTTTAATACAGTTTTCGTTACACCAAGTGGCGGGAAGGATGACTTTGACTAAAATATTATAGAAATGTTAGTTTAGTAAAAGTTAAGGGTTTGTGGCGTCTGCTCGGCATCCAAAAGCCGGTTCTCCAAAGAGCTAGCACAATAACCACGCAAACGAAGTAAGATGTTTGTATGTAATTTTAACATACAAAGGTTTTAAGGAAAATTCTCTTATATGGTTCGATTTGTCGGGAGTTTATCACTCTTTCCCAGGACGTTACTGTGTGTAATCTGATAACTGTCCCAGCCCACTCAATAGCCGTTTGCAAAATGTTTTCTTTTCGAAATGTTGACGGGTCCGTTAGAGGACGCAAAATTTGAGGCCGACAGCGCAGGCAACAATGTCGGTGGCATGCCCCCTAGAAACAATTACCCAACGCGGGCCGTTTTGTGATATTTATGTGTCTGTCAGGTTCGTAAAATTTATTCATATTTTATCGTTCTTTATAATATAAATTAACAAATTGCCCCGTTCTCTCTCTAGGCGAGCCCTGTCTAACTGTAAACGAGCTACAGGTTATAAATATGAACTGCCTCGCGTTCTAACATAATTGTAACTTACAAAATCTTTTACGGCAATCAAGACGAACGCGTTCGTCGTCTCCTGGCGATGCGATCGGTTAATAACGATAGTCCATTCCAATGCTGGGTCAGCACCGTCTATTGAATGTAGCTGATGAAATTCTTTTTGAGAATATCAAAATCGTTACCTATTTTCTCAGGGGTGGGCTCGTAGAGGTCGATGTTTTTTGTGATATACACTTTTATCTAACAGATTTAAATTTTGACAGAGTTATGTGCAAAATGTTTTATAAACGGAAATCTTTAATGAATAATGAACCTTTTCTTACAACTTCAAAACTTTTACAGCAAGACATGCGTGAATATAATGTTAAGGCATGTCCACATTGGAACGACGTTGTTCAAGAGTGACTGGTTTGGTTTGAAATAAGTTGCGGCATATCGATATTGGTGTTAGGGTTCAAGAAAAATTTGTAATGATGTTTTTTAAATGTTTCCGTTTTCGCAAATTATATATCTTAAATCTTAAAAAGGTTATTTTATTAATATACATACCTATGACGTGAATATGTTTGTTCCTTGTTAGGCATGATTTTTAAATTAATCGAATTCTATGAAATTAAATGCGATTTGGCAACACCGGCGAATATTAGATTTCTCTGCAAGTCAACTGAGTTGGGCCAGAATACAATA
This sequence comes from Cylas formicarius, assembly GCF_029955315.1. Classification (NCBI taxonomy): domain Eukaryota; kingdom Metazoa; phylum Arthropoda; class Insecta; order Coleoptera; family Brentidae; genus Cylas; species Cylas formicarius. Next base: position 22,357,135 of record NW_026844361.1, on the reverse strand, counting down.
CTTTACTCAGGAAGGACCGCTAGTGCATTGCAACAATATTCCTGACTGGAATCCTAACTTTTTTACTGAATAAAAAAATATATTTTTTTTCCTTTATTCTTTGAAAAAATACGTAATATACATAAAAGCATAGAATTTTTGAAAAAAAAAAGTCTGTCAAAAAGTTTAATTTTCTAGACCTGTGTTATCATCCGTAAGATGCAAGTCTTCTTCAATGTACACAATACACAAATTTAAAAAAATACAAGAATGATATATGGACAGCGGATTGCTCGTTATCTTCACGAGCTTAATCCAATTTAGCTGGTTTGGGCACAAGTATATAGGGAAAGGAACAAAGGGAAATGGAAAAACATGGAGTGATTAGTTGATCACTTCTTTTGGCAGTGCTAAACTGATTTAGACACTAAAATATTTTAAATACTGACCTTTAATTTTTTTTCAATCTGTTTTCGTAAACTACAAAGCATTGAACTTTATTAACAATGTATTTTAGTAACATAGGTTAAACTATGGTTGTTTGATGGCAAACAATATCAGGATGCTTTCAAAATGTCGAGCACCCTATCCGGGTTTTGCTAGACCATAGGGGATCTGCAAGGCTACGGGCATTGTCGAAAGTGACGGCAATTAATTTTCCAACGGTGCTAACCAATCAGAACGCAGCGACTCGTTCCGGTTATGGCGCCAAATTTAAACTGAATTTGTTACTCGATACGTGTTTACGGCGCATCACTTTCTTGACACATTACTGTGATGTGATTGTATGTGTTTATATTACTTTTATTTCTGTTTTTGCGGTGAATCTCGATATTAATGCATAATAATACATAATAAAAATAATAATGTCAACTTCTTGTTTGTATGATACATATGTACGTTGTTCTGTGTCTGTTTTAAATTTCCCAAAAAGATCTTGCTAAATCAGTGCTTATAAAAACTACTAGCGGACGCTATTAATTTCTGATAGCATCACAACTTCTCGCTTTTTCTCAAATGCCGTGCAATCATCCATTTAAAGTTGCTGTTAAATCTTTAATTATCCTTTGGTTCGCAAATCCTGCAGTTAATGTTTGAACAACTGTCTCGTGTAAGATATTATGGTTCATCAGTGTGCTCGACATTAGTTTCAACACACCTTACAGTAACACTGCGGCTGAAGTGTTAACAATAATTCTCAAGGTTTATTTTTTTATACGTACTACTATTTCTATCAATCTGTTTACCTATTCTTTACCGTGTGGGCAATTAGAGTTTACTTCTCTTTTCTCCCGGATCTTTCCAAATAAATTCCTTTATATTTAAGTTTTGATAAGGATTTAAATTTTTAAGTAACTCTGCATAAAGTGGAACGAAAGTCTTGTTTTTGAATATTCAGTTATTTTGGATCATTCAGATGTTGAATCTATATAACTCCACTCAAAGACCGATAGTTTGCTGAGGAGTTCCATTCTTATAGATATGACACCCGGAGTGCAAATAATCTCGTGTTCCCGAGTTTGCAGAAATCAAACCAAAACTCTCCTTCTTCCACTTCCACAAACTTCCACAGTAATACTTTTTACAAAGCATCCTGCTGGCTTCTTCAGAGCTTGACTGAAACTGTTTCAGTCAAGCTCTGAAGAAGCCAACAGGATGATTGGCGAAAATTAACGTACGCCACGTCAATCCAACGGGAGCAAAGATTCGTATTTCCGTCAACGACGGGGTCATAAAGGCGCCCACAGAAAATTTTCGCGATTTCGCGCGACACATTTTATCGTCGCACGTTACAAAAAGCGACTAAACCGCATTTATCGGGACATTTATCATGGCAGCTACCGCTACGAAATTCCCCGGTCGTCGCGGACTCGAAACGCATTCGGATTGCTCATTGCTGCCGCATCACGAACGATTTTGACACGTAAAGAAATATCATTTCGATGCTTTATATTATTGAGGCTCTGTCTGGACGGTACCGCGCGTTTCTTCTGGGGCGGTAACGGTACACACACCGCCGCCGGTAATAAATTCGACGTTTTTCATCGTCGATCGACGACGGACGGGCTCCTCGTTTCGAGACGCTCCTAATTAAGAGGATCGCGGCGGTCAACCCAGATCTCGCTCTCACGCGGACCTTGTACGGGGTAGTGCTTTATATTTTGCTCCCCGCCTCGAGAATTAGAAACAAAAAAGAGCTTAGCCAAAGTCTTAAGGCTTCGTTTCTGTTCTGTTCTGTTCATTGAACGCACTCTTCATTAATAATTCAAATGTATAATAATAATAATAATAATAATCTTCTTATCGCGCTGCCTCCTATAGCTAAACGAACTTTGGAAACTGCTGTTCTGAAAATATCATTTGACGAACATCCAAACCATCTTCGCATGTCTTTCATCTAAGAATTCTGCTTTCTTAAAATATATCAATTTTCATTTCTGCTGATTGGTTCCAGTATAGATATTTGATTATGATAAGGTCTCTTTTATCTATGTTAGTTGATTTCAGGATTTCCATTAATTTATGATGTCTTACACAATCAAAAGCCTTATTATGCATAAGTATCTACGTTCATATCTTTGCAGCGTTGGACAAGTACATTTAGAGAAAATAGAGCTTCACTTGTCCCCAAGCCTTTAGACGAGATTTAGGAGAGTTTTAGAAATACAGCTTCTAGAATGCAAATAGAGGGGCTTTTAGAGCTAGAACCTTTAGCCTTTAAAGCCGGAGCTTTTAGAACAACTTTAAGAACTAGAGCTTTTAGCAGCCCTTTTGGAAATCGAGCTTTTAGCAGCCCTTTTGGAAATCGAGCTTTTAGAGGAGTTTTAGATAAAGCCCTTAAGTTGAGATAGTCGATTTCCGTCAAGTACTAGTCAAAATCGGATTTTTGTCAGTTGCGATGGTTGCGAAATTCAGTCAGTCAGTATTCGTCAAAACTTTGGCTAAGCTACGATAATTGGCAAATTTAAATGTTAAGACTAGTGTTTAATGAAATTTACTTTATTAACTATGAAATTTACTTCATATCGATTTTATTCTTGTTTCAAAAAGAAACTACACTTGTACGGTTAGGTTGGATTATGTTGGTATCAAAACCCTTACTAATTCGGATTATCCTACCCTTCTAATGTAATACTTTCATATATTTAACTGCAACCTGGAAAAATTTTTTATTGTCTCCTTGCGATTCAATATCGTTTTCATTAATATTGCCATCACTTAGACATTGATGATGATTACGAAAATTTAACCCAACTAATACTGAATCGGAGTAGTCTGGTAGGGATCGGGCCGTGAACAGATATTAATATTTGTTCTCTTCTTAGGCGCCGTCTCTATTCTCCTCGGTTTTGGGCCTTGTCTAGGAGACTGTTTCCGTGAGTTTGTTTGAGTTTCTTAGTCACTTTTTTTCCCTCCCATGCCCCGTTTTTCATCCTCTTTGCCCTCGATAATATTTTTTATGGGTTGGACTTAAAATTTCTTCGCTGGCAATTTCAATGCGCCTTCTGACCTCCTTTGAATGATCTAGTTAGACTGAAAATAAGTGTGTCGGTCTTGGGTTGTTTATTTCTTTACTCCTTTTTGAATTGCGTTGCAAGCATCGAAACTACGAATCTTACAATGAAATTTAAATTTTAGACACTAGCATTGTTGTTATTAAAACAAATATTCGCGAATTTTGACGATGGTTTTGGCTTCTTTTAGTCGTATTTAAATTTTCGCCATCAGCCATGCATCCTCTGTCCGTTGTTCATAAATTCGATTTAACCTATGCACCATATTATTATATTAACCGCAGCATCATTTCTCTAAACATTCTTACGCGGTCAGCTCCTAGTCCTTTTTAGTTTTTCCAGATAATTATTTAACAAAAATAAGAGAAGAAAGTTTAACAGAAGGAAGTACAAATGTCTTTACCCAGTAAGAGCAAGAAGTTCCTCTCTGACGCATACCGAATTTTCATGAAAATTTCAGGCAGTGGTTTCGCCCTCGGAACATGTATTTTAAAAACTTCGCAGTTCTTAAAAACGTCCGCAGGGGTCTTGGCGACTAAAGTACTGTTCACAGGTCATTCCTTTCCGTTCGTATCCATTTACGACGCTAATAGGGGCGATCGCGGCAGTCGCGATACAGATCTGAAATTGGCGTTTTTCTTCTCTCGCCTTTTTACTTCACGAAAATGCAATTTGCCCCGAAAACGTTAAAATACCGTCCCATCGCGGGTCATTCCCCAAATACGTATCTCCAAACGAATATCGCCGAACCTCCCAATTAGCGTCATCGTCGTGATACAAACACCCCAATTCCAACGGTGCCATGTCTCGATCACAGCGCGCGATGTTGCCGCCGTTTACGAAAGCCCCGGCATTTCTCGTTTTGTTTTGGGGATGTGGTGTATCGAAATACTGTTGTTTGCACCGTTGCAAGTTTTATTGTCCCTTAAAATGAATTGTGATCGTAACAATGTCTATTCAAAACTTAATTTTACTGAATTTAAGGGGATTTCATTGATGACGGTTGGGAATGATTTCTAAGGCAACTTTTAACAAGCTAATGTTATATGAACTTTAGTTTCGGTACTTTTCACCCTTTCCTTTACTAATATTTATTTATGAGATCATGGGCATGTCAAAAATCATTTTTATTTTGACAGAAGGCAGTGGCCAACCGTAACGGAGGAGTATGTGGAGAGAGTAACATCCAGAATTAAGTTGAACTCAAAAAGTGTGGACGGCATCGATCTACTATTCTACTTACCTTAATACTAGTAAGATAACTTCACCATCATATTTTACCTGCCTCCCAATCTGGGTTTTAGGCCCGGCCACAGCACTAATGACCTTTTTAGGGCTCAGGATGTATTGCTATTACTTTCTACCAATTTTAAGGGGAGTGCCTCACGGCAGGTTTTTTGAATCTTTATTCTGATTATTATGATATTCAAATATACTTATCATTATTGATCAAAGATGTTGCTTTGTCTTGGATCTTGAAATGATTTCTAGAATCTCCAAAGCCCATGGATTTCAAGACGCAGGTTGTGCTGAAAACATTTCGAACATTTCGGAGCGCGAGCATTGAAGATGCCAAGTGAGATTTTGGCGAAACGTCTGCAGGATTCCAGTCGGATGCAAGATGTGCAGGATTCCAGTCGGATGCAGGATTCCAGTCGGAGTTCAACGAGCGAACGGATGATATCCCGGAATATAGTGTCATCACATTTTTCCATCCGTGAATCAATACGTGAGAATATATATATATATATATATATATATATATATATATATATATATATATATATATATATATATATATATATATATGTATTGTATTTTAATGAAGGTATTTATTTTTATTATTGTTATTATTATTATTATTATTATTATTATTATTATTATTATTATTATTATTGTTATTATTATTATAATTATTGGATTATACTGCTTATTATACAAACGAGGAGCGTTCATTCAAATCCCCAAACATCTGCGCTTTTTACATAAAATGTATTGTTCAAAATCGGCAATATCTATTTTTGAATGACCACTCTTTTAATTTTAAATATTCTTTCTGGATCGTTAAGTCGCTTAGGGCAGAGAGACGTGACAATCACCCTTTTGTGAATAGCGTTTTGGTTATTTCTTGTATTATTTAACAACTTATATGTGTAGTCTTGTTACAAGAAAAAAATTATGTAATTTTGTGGCAATCTCAGTGTAAATTGTTGAGATTTTAGAATTTATCTGGCAGCCTCTGTTCATCTGTTAATCTGTTAATGAAGATACTGAACCATATTCATAAGACATTGATAATATTGACAAGAACAATATGAGACTATGTGGTACAGTTCTTTGGTTCTTGTAACACCAATTTGCACAATTTTAGGACAACAACAACAATGCTCAAAATATGTAAATTATCTATCTATGTCAATTTTGGGTTGGTTTTTGCTCCTTTTCTGTGTTTAAGAGACAATTTAATTCATCACATATTTCTTTCGGTTGATGGAAGTGATCGAAATCACATCGAAGAAAAAGTGACATATTAAACTAAAAATTATTTTTAGGTTATGTTTACTTTAATACACTACATTCGTCTATAAATTTTCATCAATTCTACCGGAATTAGTGCAATTGCAATCGGACCATCGGGTTCACACGTCAGAACGTTTGCCAGGGAGCCTAGACGCAGCCTTTTTTAGACTGTGACTTGGCAACGTTGAGATGCGATATACCGGGCGACCGCCGGGGTCAGTCTCTTCAGGTTTCGAATGGCATTTAATGTGATGCGATATCGTGCGCTGTTGCGATGGGCGAAAGGTCAGTTGTCGATTCATTTCCTAAATGAAATTCGATCTTGATGGTCATTCGAACGAACGAACTTTGAAGGTGGATCTTCTTATTTGACTAACGATGGTTCCCGTATATATTTTATATTTGTTGTTGGAGCATTAAGTGAGTTTCTCTTTTGTTTGAATTTAATTCATTTTACTAAATTGAAAAATTTTAACAGGGGCGGGAAAATTTTCTTCTCATTTTAATTTGTATCATTATGCAGATCTACACTTAAAAATTAATGTGGAATTATTGAAATTTATTTAATTACACTTTTTAAAATAATTGCAACTCTTTTATTTTTGACCTAAAAATTTCTAATTGTAGTGTTTTTTACTTTTTTTTTTCATTAATTGTGTAAAATTCAAAGTCTTCTATATGGTCTCGATCTAATCCAGTGTAATGTCCAATCATTTATCAATGTTGTTGTTTTTGTTTGGCATTTAGTGAAAACTACAATATTTTGAGTTTTATGTATGTCTAATTTAAAGTATGATCAATATCGCAAGCACAAGTAAAACATGATTAAATAAGTTATTCGTGTAAATAATGAATATCAAAGGTTACAATGTGAAGCCTTGTGGGACTCCACAGTTAACTAGTATAACTAACCAGCTCACCCCTTCTAAATCGTCCATTTAGTAAATACGATTCAATTGAACTTAAATCGCTACCCTTGACATTACACTCTGCATATTTTCTAATTACAAAACGGGATTTTGTAACAATGGTTTCATTGGAACACATCTATGGGAGCGACGATCATTTGAAACTGAGGTTACTTTTCTAACAATGTCCGAATTTGGCAAAAGGTACGAAGTTGAGTGGAGTATAAAAAAAAAAGCATTTTTGGCTGTCACTTTCTATATATAATTATAATTTGGATGGTTATGACACAATTTAAACATATTTCTATATACAATACATGCGAAGTTTTGTAAAAAGAAAGTAACGTAGGTCAAAATCCCAAAGTCAAAAGATTTAACATATAATGTGAAACCTGTTTCACGCTCTCACGCACATTCTTCTTTTATGCCATATAAAAGACAGTCTGTATCACCTAACCAAATGTATTAGATCCCTTAATCCCTAAATGCTGCAAGTCGAGGACGTTTCATCCTTTCCGACTTTTTCACATTCATATCCCGAACACCGATTTAAAATTTATCTGAGCCTCTCATTGAATATTAATAGGAAAAAAAAAGTTTTTCGGTCCCTCGGGGAATATTCAAATCGTCTATCGCACATCCTGCGACAACGTCGTATTTAATCGGTACTGCAGTAACATAAACTTTGAAAATGTCACAAACATTGTGTTTCGCTCTCAACCAAACAAAATGCTCACGTTTTTCGCTAAAAAGTATGCGACTAAAATAAACAAGGGGGGCCATTAATTTCGTATAAACGAGATCTTCATCGTCGAATATAAACACTCGCCCACAATCTTGTCATAATGTTTTACTTTCGGGAAAGATTAATGCAGTTTGGGCAAGAATGACACGATTCCCAGATTATTTTCGTATTGAGCCGTTATGAAATTCGGCTTAAATTATTTCATTTGCCATAATAAATAAATTTAGATCCATTAATTTTATTAATCTGTTAGACGTTGGTGTCGGGCCTCTTCCCGCTTAAAACGAAATATGTATGTATATTAAAAAATAATGTCTTCCCTCAAAGCAATGGATGCAATGCAATCCTTATATGTAGGCAATATCAATATTGCTTCATTTTTTGATCCATTAATGGTATTAATCTGTTAGACGTTGGCGTCGGGGCTCTGCTCGCTTAAAACGAAATATGTATGTATATTAAAAAATAATGTCTTCCCTCAAAGCAATGGATGCAATGCAATCCTTTTATGTAGGCAATATCAATATTGCTTCATTTTTTCATCCAGTAGTTTTATTAATCTGCTACGCTTTGGTGTCGGGGCTCTTCCTGCTTGAAACGAAATATGTATGTATATTAAAAAATAATGTCTTCCCTCAAAGCAATGGATGCAATGCAATCCTTATATGTAGGCAATAACAATATTGCTTCATTTTTTCATCCAGTAGTTTTATTAATCTGCTACAGTTTGGTGTCGGGGCTCGTCCTGCTTGAAACGAAATATGTGTGTATATTAAAAAATAATGTATTCCCTCAAAGCAATGGATGCAATGCAATCCTTATATGTAGGCAATATCAATATTGCTTCATTTTTTGATCCATTAATGGTATTAATCTGTTAGACGTTGGCGTCGGGGCTCTGCTCGCTTAAAACGAAATATGTATGTATATTAAAAAATAATGTCTTCCCTCAAAGCAATGGATGCAATGCAATCCTTTTATGTAGGCAATATCAATATTGCTTCATTTTTTCATCCAGTAGTTTTATTAATCTGCTACCCTTTGGTGTCGGGGCTCTTCCTGCTTGAAACGAAATATGTGTGTATATTAAAAAATAATGTATTCCCTCAAAGCAATGAATGCAATGCAATCCCTATATGTAGGCAATATCAATATTGCTTCATTTTTTGATCCATTAATGGTATTAATCTGTTAGACGTTGGCGTCGGGGCTCTGCTCGCTTAAAACGAAATATGTATGTATATTAAAAAATAATGTCTTCCCTCAAAGCAATGGATGCAATGCAATCCTTATATGTAGGCAATAACAATATTGCTTCATTTTTTCATCCAGTAGTTTTATTAATCTGCTACAGTTTGGTGTCGGGGCTCGTCCTGCTTGAAACGAAATATGTGTGTATATTAAAAAATAATGTATTCCCTCAAAGCAATGGATGCAATGCAATCCTTATATGTAGGCAATATCAATATTGCTTCATTTTTTGATCCATTAATGGTATTAATCTGTTAGACGTTGGCGTCGGGGCTCTGCTCGCTTAAAACGAAATATGTATGTATATTAAAAAATAATGTCTTCCCTCAAAGCAATGGATGCAATGCAATCCTTTTATGTAGGCAATATCAATATTGCTTCATTTTTTCATCCAGTAGTTTTATTAATCTGCTACCCTTTGGTGTCGGGGCTCTTCCTGCTTGAAACGAAATATGTGTGTATATTAAAAAATAATGTATTCCCTCAAAGCAATGGATGCAATGCAATCCTTATATGTAGGCAATATCAATATTGCTTCATTTTTTGATCCATTAATGGTATTAATCTGTTAGACGTTGGCGTCGGGGCTCTGCTCGCTTAAAACGAAATATGTATGTATATTAAAAAATAATGTCTTCCCTCAAAGCAATGGATGCAATGCAATCCTTTTATGTAGGCAATATCAATATTGCTTCATTTTTTCATCCAGTAGTTTTATTAATCTGCTACACTTTGGTGTCGGGGCTCTTCCTGCTTGAAACGAAATATGTATGTATATTAAAAAATAATGTCTTCCCTCAAAGCAATGGATGCAATGCAATCCTTATATGTAGGCAATAACAATATTGCTTCATTTTTTCATCCAGTAGTTTTATTAATCTGCTACAGTTTGGTGTCGGGGCTCGTCCTGCTTGAAACGAAATATGTTTGTATATTAAAAAATAATGTATTCCCTCAAAGCAATGGATGCAATGCAATCCTTTTATGTAGGCAATATCAATATTGCTTCATTTTTTCTTCCAGTAGTTTTATTAATCTGCTACAGTTTGGTGTCGGGGCTCGTCCTGCTTGAAACGAAATATGTGTGTATATTAAAAAATAATGTATTCCCTCAAAGCAATGGATGCAATGCAATCCTTTTATGTAGGCAATATCAATATTGCTTCATTTTTTGATCCATTAATGGTATTAATCTGTTAGACGTTGGCGTCGGGGCTCTGCTCGCTTAAAACGAAATATGTATGTATATTAAAAAATAATGTCTTCCCTCAAAGCAATAGAAGCAATGCAATCCTTATATGTAGGCAATATCAATATTGCTTCATTTTTTCATCCAGTAGTTTTATTAATCTGCTACGCTTTGGTGTCGGAGCTCTTCCTGCTTGAAACGAAATATGTGTGTATATTAAAAAATAATGTATTCCCTCAAAGCAATGGATGCAATGCAATCCTTATATGTAGGCAATATCAATATTGCTTCATTTTTTGATCCATTAATGGTATTAATCTGTTAGACGTTGGCGTCGGGGCTCTGCTCGCTTAAAACGAAATATGTATGTATATTAAAAAATAATGTCTTCCCTCAAAGCAATGGATGCAATGCAATCCTTTTATGTAGGCAATATCAATATTGCTTCATTTTTTCATCCAGTAGTTTTATTAATCTGCTACACTTTGGTGTCGGGGCTCTTCCTGCTTGAAACGAAATATGTATGTATATTAAAAAATAATGTCTTCCCTCAAAGCAATGGATGCAATGCAATCCTTATATGTAGGCAATAACAATATTGCTTCATTTTTTCATCCAGTAGTTTTATTAATCTGCTACAGTTTGGTGTCGGGGCTCGTCCTGCTTGAAACGAAATATGTGTGTATATTAAAAAATAATGTATTCCCTCAAAGCAATGGATGCAATGCAATCCTTTTATGTAGGCAATATCAATATTGCTTTATTTTTTCATCCAGTAGTTTTATTAATCTGCTACACTTTGGTGTCGGGGCTCTTCCTGCTTTAAACGAAATATGTGTGTATATTAAAAAATAATGTATTCCCTCAAAGCAATGAATGCAATGCAATCCTTATATGTAGGCAATATCAATATTGCTTCATTTTTTCATCCAGTAGTTTTATTAATCTGCTACCCTTTGGTGTCGGGGCTCTTCCTGCTTGAAACGAAATATGTGTGTATATTAAAAAATAATGTATTCCCTCAAAGCAATGAATGCAATGCAATCCCTATATGTAGGCAATATCAATATTGCTTCATTTTTTGATCCATTAATGGTATTAATCTGTTAGACGTTGGCGTCGGGGCTCTTCTCGCTTAAAACGAAATATATCCATGAATGGTATTAATCTGTTAGATGTTGATGATGAAAGAGACTTTCGGTTGCAAAAAGTGAAGAAAAAAAAAAAGTTGAGAGTTGAATTTTTGATGGTACATTAGATGAAAAAAAAAACAAATAGCCCTTAATTGGGTGTCGTGAAAAATGTAATATCATTAAAATGATTAAATCAAGTAACCAGAGGCCATAAAAATATAAAATGTAAGAAACATAGTGCACCAACTGCGGGTGAGTTGCTCAAGGTGGTAATTTTATGCATTATAAATAAGTACAAGTTAAGTACAATTTAATTTTGAAAAAAATTTTAGCAATATTTTTTTTATTATCACAGTCGAATGTGTGCATTGTAGATTTTCTGTACAGTGAAACTAAAAACAGTATTTATATATGTTAATTTTTCTAGAAAGAGTGGCGAATATATAGATACAAGGATTTTCCTGTCTACCAACATAAATAAATGTCGGTTAAAAATTGTTAGGAACGTCACCTTCTTTTGGTTTGTGACAATTATTGAATGTGTCATCCTAACCGAGGAGGAGATATCTACTCATCAGCAGACACTGAGGGTTTTGACATGTTTAAATGTCGAGCATGAACGTGTATAAAAATTAAACTTGAAATAATCGGCCATTTAAGTCAAGTTTTTCCACGATCAGACTTGCGCTGTTGTATTGTAACAGTTACTTGTATTAATATAAATGAACTAATCAAAATATTTTTTGGTTATAACATCGTACGTGCTTGGGCAAAATATTTTTATACCTGCGACTTTTCTGCAGCCGGACACGTTTCGGTTCTCTATTCACCTCAATATTATCCCCCTATTCGATGTATACAGGGGTGTGAAGAATAACACCGGGGACAATAAGAAAAAAACTCGGCATTGAATGACGCCGTAAATACGGAGACAAATTTCGTGATTATGTCGAACCGTGTTTAGCATTGATTCGGGATTAAACGTGGGCAGTCCGGGTGACAAAGGCAGTCAGGTAAAAGCGTAGAAAAAGAGAAATCGAAAGCCGGACGAGCTATATGTGGATAATGGGAAATCGAGGGATGTAACGTTAGATTTATATTAGAGAATGTGGAATCGCGTATATGATGTATCAATTTTTTTTGTGAGAAATCTTGGGAAATATCTGTGGGAAGCATCACCGTGCATGGGAGGAGCGTTCTCAAATTTGATCTTCATTTGATCACTTCAGTATTCTCTGTTTGAAATTCTAATTCATCTCTTCTTTGACGTCTTCTCCAATGTAACAGACAACAGTTCATTTTCCAAGGGCACAAAGCGAACAAATATTTTTAGATATCCTGTGATCTTACGAAAAGTATGATATGATTTAAATTAAAACATTCTTATATATTAATTTCTGCAATAACAGTTTATCTTACTAGAAGTGGCTAATTTAATGTCTAGGTTACATTTGAACTATAATGTAAGACAATCATTATTTCGTTCAATACATGTATGTAACTCTGTAACTGAAACTTTCCAAAATATATGTATCTAAAGCAATCTAGACACTACTTGCATTTCAGGTCTTTCATTTAAGTTTTTTTGAATTAACTGTTAACCAAATTATCCCTAAATGCTCCCTGTGATGGCGCCAATTGACATTGACTATTATTGTCATATACCATGAAATAATTGTATGTCTAAGTACCACGGTGCGTTCGACTGAAAATGTTTTGATTGTTTTTTTATCCGAACCAAGAATTTTCAAAAATTAAAAGATCAATTTTCTTCAATATATGTTATATTCCGAACTTTGTAAATATGTTCATCTATAATTGGTCTGTTTCAAGTAGTCCGTCGAGTTACATTTCTTGTATCAATAAATAAATGAATATCTCGGACGGTCTGACATGTTTAGAAAGAGGGGTTTTGATATTTGATATTTTCAATGATTTTTGACGGAGAGATATGAATACCCGAGTTGATAACTCGATTTCGAAAAACGAAAAACATGGCGTGCCTCGGTGTCTTTTGATTCCGGAATAAAAGGCGTTGACGTGTAAAACGTGTACACGGAAACGCAGCTGCGCGTAAGGCAATTAAACTCTCTCATTTTCCACACCCTCCGAGGGTAGAAAATAATAAATTTAATATAAAGCCCATCGAGAACAGACCGCGTAATATTCTGTCGAATAAGTAAAAAGAGAAGCACTCAAAATTTGCAGTTTCTGTTGGGTGTTAGATCAATATTACGGGATTGCCAGATCTGAAAACCAATAAATACTGACTGAACTAAACAAAAAGTTCAATTTACTTTAAATATAAGTGCCTTGCATTAGATATCCTAATTAGGAGGCTTGAAAAAGATGAAACCGGTGTTAAATGACAAAAGGCATATTTTAATGGACTCTTTTAAAATTCGGAAATGGCGAGTGGAATGTCTAGAAAAAAATAGGATTTACAGAGAACAACAAAGGCCAATTATTTACTTGGATTACGGAAAAGGGTTGGGTTGACTCAACAAACAAACACGCCATCAAAAAGAGGTGAAAGAATAACTATTTTGCATGCTGGCTCTAAAGATGGTTGGATTCCAAATGGACTATCGCTGTCTGCAAAAAATATTAAAGATTCTTCTCTGGATTAGCATGAAGACACCACGGCTCATTTATTTAGTTTAAAAACAAACTAGTTCCAAACATTCCTCCTAATTGCGTCATTGTAATGGACAATGCAAGTTATCACAGTGGACAGTTGACTAAAACCCCTTCCTCATGTGACTCAAAAGCCACAATCCAAAACTGCATGTATAATAACGACATTTATTTTCGCGAAGATTATACCAAAAAGCAATTAATTGAAGTTCTACAAAGCTTGAAGCTACAAAAGCAATACGTCTCTGATAATTATGCAAAAAATCTACCTACCTTACCACTGTATATTTAATCCCATTGAACATGTTTGGCACCAACTGAAATCCGCCAATCGTCGTAACAGTGTTTTTCCCCGTGTTAACTCCAAACTTATAGGAACCGAAGTTTTTAACCTCCCTCAACAAAGTTGGGCAAATTCTGTTAAACATATAGAAAAAGCAGAACAATCGTATATCCATATTGCAAATAATACAGAACAAATAATAATTAGAACAGGCGATGATAGCGATAGATTTTAAGTAATTTAAGTAGGTAATAAAAATAATTTGTAATTTAATTTTAGATTTAAACATGAATACATATATAAATAAATAAATATTGTTGAGTATCTTTCCTAACAAAACCCCAAATAATTAAATTCTAAGCAAAGTACGGACCTGTTCGGCCATATTTGATTCTTACAGCTTGGCCGGGTCTTTCCTTAAGTCGTATCAATCAGTCACTTTCTTATATCTATGAACAGACTTTGCTAGAGTGCAAAGACGTTTCCATTCATTAACAATTATTAAATCAGCAGCACCAGACACAAACATTGAATAAGATATACCTTCGAAAAAATCCAAATGTCAAAATCAACAACACCCGCACAGAAATAAGTAACCATAACCTCTACATATGTCAAAAAGGGAAACGGCAAATGACTTCGACACGTTCCCAATCGAAATCGGTACCCCTACTTATCGGAAGCGGTTTGCTATGTGTGCTGAATGCGACCAATTTTAACCCGGGATTTTCCAGCATCACGGCATTATCGCGGAGAAATAAAATCACTATTTTACTACTTCCTTTTATCGTAAACGCGGCCTGTGCGTTTGTCCGCGTGCAAGTCGCGTTTTTTTTTTTAATAAATGCGATATACGCTTAAATAAACATTCGTTTCCGCGCGATAAGGCGTTTTTATTATTCGAAAAAAAAATTAGGCATTATCTTTTTTTTAATAAACGCACGCACTACTTTATCTTGACAGCAGGTGAGCCGATTTCGAGCCCACAATAGTCCGACGTGTAATATTTAATACGAGGTGTTTATATTGTTATAAACGGTGTTTAATTTGCTCGGTAAACAATAATAATACGGCTCGATGCTTGGGAAAACATATTTGAGCGCGTCTTTCCGTTATTCGGTTCCCGTTTGGCGACGGAGATTTCGGTAGTTTGGGTAAATATTAAAAATAAGTCAACGTCGAAAGATACACCGGTCCCATTGTGCGATAAGGCCCTTATTATCGTGTCGTATGAAATAGGCGACGACATGTAAATATTTACATTACATAAAAAAAAATAACAAAAATTATTTTGAAAAAATCTTCTAAGGATGATGTTATAACAATACATCCAAGACCACACCAGTACGTCATTGCAAGGTTGACGCGGTCCATTTTCCAACATTCATGATACTATCAACACCCCGAGACTCTGCTGCGCTTTGCAGAACGAAGCCTGCTGCAAATATTGCGACGCACCAAATACAGGCCCGTAGGCCAAATACTGTACTGGCGGATAACCAAACCGACACAATGTTCGTCATGCAGTTCTCCGCGCCACCAGAAATCAAATATACATCTAAATCTGATGAGCGAACTTCGTAGCACATTCCACGCAATATGGCGTGAGACTGATAATCCTGATAATTGGTGTTCTGACAGGTACAATGTGATGACGAAGATGCAGAAAGTAGTTGTCCTGAGGTCTCTTTGGCGAGCTTGGTGAACGATCGCTAACCGAGTGGATCTTGCCAAAATAATTACTTAACCTACGAAAATGAAGTCGAAAGTAAATTAATGGAAGTTTAATTCAATTACTTGAATATATATACCGGATTATTAAAAATTCAAAATCGTGAGCTGCAAAGAAAAGGGAAAAAGGTCGTAATAAACAAAAATATGGAAATATGGTTCGTTAATATGATGACAAATATAATATAAGAATTTTTTTTATGTTGGTTTCTACGAGGTTAGCGCCAAAATTTCCCGGCCTGACATAGATGCAGCTCCAGTATCTCTATAAAACTTTGTCTTATAAATATATATATCTTAGTAGGCTGCGAAAAAGAAAGAAAAAAAGTCTTGCGTCAAATAGATTTTTATTGGCAGCATTTTAAACAAGCCATAAAGTTTTTGATAAAAGAAGGGTTAGCACCTAAAAATATTAAAAAAAGACTGGATGGTGTGTACGGCCAAAGTTCTCCTTCGTATTCTATAGTGAAAGAATGGGCAAAACGTTGTCGAATGAGGCAGGAGTCCCTTGAAGATGATTCAAGAACTGGTCGACCAGTATAGGCCATAACGGAAGATATTGTTGCGATTGTGGGAGGGGTGGTATTGAGCGATCGACGTTTAAAAGTCAAGGAAATCTCAGAAATTACAAAGCTTTCTGATACAAGTACAGTAGTACAAGATGGGTTTCTAAAAACCTTTCGGCTATTCAAAAACAACTCTGTGGGTCGGAACCGAAGCCTGTGATAGAAACTATTGTAATGGGAGATGAGACTATGGTTCTCTATTATGACCCTCTATCGAAAAAAGAATCAATGGCCTGGCGTCGTAAGGGTGAAGCACCTCCAAGAAAATTCAGAGTCTGTCAGTCAACAAAAAAGGGATTGTGAAGGAATTCTTTTGATAGATTTTTAAGAAACTAATACCACTGTCAATGGTAAATATTACGCAACATATTTTGATAAATGGCGAGACTTCATACGTGTAAAACGTCGAGGAAAACTGCACCTGTCCTTACTGCTGGTGTTGCACAAGCTGCCATTTTAGAGTGTGGGTTCCAACAGATAGGTCATCCTCCCTATAGTCCTAAAAGGATTGAGTTGTTAACAAAGAGATGTAATAAGTGTATTGAAGTTAAGGGAGATTATATTTAAATGTAATAAAAAATTGTTACTCTACTTTGTTTCTTTCATATTAAGGCCGGGAAATTTTGGCGCTGCCCTCGTATGTAAGTAATTTTCTTATACAGATATTTTTTAGGTATCTTGCATTAGTTTCAATTATTTATTCATACTTATATGTTCACACTGAGCAACGTGAAACAAACCAACATCTTGGAATTCTTGAACAATATAAAATGCCTTCTCAAGAAAATTAGAAGGTTTGTGCTTTAATTGTTTGATAGGCTTTCGCAAATAATTGGAAACTTGTTTCATAGTTTTTTTTTAATTAAAAATTCCATGTTTCTGTGTTTCTAGTGTTCTGTTCGCTTTCTCGATAATTATTTTGGAACAAGTCAACTCAAGACAAGACCATTAATTATCTTGCAAAATAACAGATTAGAATTTAAATTGGAGAATAGATCTATATCTAATATGCGTGAATTCTATGAGGCTTATGGTATATTGAAACGTGTAATGGTACACCATTCCCGGGATAATTAGCACTGAGCATTGTTTTTAAAGCAAGTTTTGCTCTCTTCTTTGTAGAGTCTTCACATATCATCTCTTCGGGTTGTAATTATTCTCTGCTCCGCGTCTCTTATCCTTGTAGCTTGCTTTTGGGCAGCAGTTCCGCAGTGCTTTTGATTCAGTTTTCATAATGCTTAGCCAAAAATTCTATATGACAGTGTTGTGCATAGTTGTAAAGAAAAAAAAAAGAATTAAAATCAAGGAAAAAGTATAAAAACTTGTGGTTAAAGTTTGCAAGCACCAAACTGTGCGCGCGCGTGTATATATAAGCCGAAAACAAATTTTGTGTCGAATACTTTACGGTTCAATGCCATTTCATTGTTAAAATACGACGCTCTAAAAGTTTTAAAGTTCCCCGCGCAATGGTCCCTCATTAGCATAAGAATTTCACTTAACTAATACAAAATCAATTTGAATACAAATTATGTACGAGAATCGGTTTTTTATTTTAAAATTATAAGGTTTTAGGTTGCCTGCGTTTCGGATTCCACGAACCGGGACCAACTGGAGCCGCACCGTCGAGCGAGATATTAAAGAAAAGTCCTTTATTTCCACGGACGAAAAAGAACAGAATCAAAGGCGAAAGTACTCTCACCGGGCGCAAGTGTTTTGTCTTTCGGCCGTGTTTATCAAAAATCAAATTACCAAACCTATTATAAAGTAATCATCAATAAAAAAAAAGAAGGTGCATAGAAAAAGGGTTTGAAAATCAGTAATTGGTATAAAATTAAAAATGCCTCGGGCTCGTGTATACGATAATCGCCCTCGGACCCTTGGCAGCCTTTGTGTGTGTGTGTGTGTTGTAAATCAAAAAATATTAAATTGGGCGTTATGGCAGATGTTTTTGGGATGAAGCCCGACCGTCACTTTCAGGTCTGACCGCGCGCGTCTGTTTACGTGACTCAAAGGAGAAAATACGTAGCCATTTTTTTGTACGGGTCTCACAATACATGCAGCCATCATAGGACTTTCAATGTCAATAAATTATATCATTAAATCGCTGGTTTACCGACTTATATTCAATCAAAGATAGATTCCTGATAATTCCACTCTAATTATCTAAGCAACCACCATGGGTGGAGCGTATAAGGACGTCACTACAATTTTCGGACAGAAGAATACTCAAAATAATATGCAGATATACCCATTGTAGTCCCTCCCTTATATAAGAAAACTGTACTACAAAATATCCTTAAATTCTTGTTCTTTTGGTACCTCTGGTCCATTTTGGACGTTAGCAATATTGGCTATCACGACTTTGATAACAGCATATCACATATCCAGGTTCATTGAATCCGCTCTCCATACGCCGCGTTGTTGACACTATCCGGCAGCACCTGCAGTTCTTCCGCACTGTTATCCCAAGTTGTTGATACCGCCATCGATTCCGTTAAGGGCTTCTCTGACGATGCGTTAGAGTATAGATCAAAATGAAATGGTGACAAGATTGTATTTGGAATATTGATCCGTTTATCGTGTTTGACCAAGTCGAACGCTTTGTAGAAATTAATGAAACACATATAAACAGGATGACTGGACATCTTTGGAAATGGACTTGCACGCCAAGTAGTGCGTCTCTGGTTCCAAGGTTGTTGCGGAACGTGAATTGGACCTTGCTCAATTGCTCTTCCACTTTTACGTATATTCTAGAGTGTGATCATTTCAAAGGTCCGCTTTATCCGTGTTTTATTTTATTTTATTTCAAAAAGTTGTATTTAACAGTATTGTATTGTATTCTATTTAAAAAAATATATTAAACACACATTTTAGTACAATAATAATAATAAAAATTATGCCTTGATAATTTATAGAATATCCGTTATTGCCTGCTGGCAACGGCGCGGCATTGACTCTATCAACTTTTGAGTGACATTTTCTGGAAGATTTGTCCAAACTTCATTAATTTTATCTATCAACGATTGTTTATTTGGAAACGTTTGTGTACGAATGCTACGTTCTACTTCTTCCCAGAGATTTTCAATTGGGTTAAGGTCTGGCGACTGTGCCGGCCACTGCAAAACTCTAACATTGTTTTCTGCAAACCACTGTTGAACGAGTTGTGAAGAGTGTGATCATTGTCCTGTTGGAAAATAAAACGTAACGGCATTTCCCCTATAAACAAATCGATCCATTGTCTCATTAATGAAGTGTATAGGACCTACTCCATTCCATGAGAAACATCCCCATAAAAAAAACACTGCCTTGACCATGCTTAAGGTGTTACGTACTTAGGGTTAAACCTTGTATTAATTGGTCGCCTCACACGTCGCATTCCATCAGAATTGAATATTTTATATCGCGTTTCATCGCTGAATAGTAGAACTTCTTTCCAGTTTAAATGGCGGCGTGCAAAGGTCAACCTTGCTGTTCTGTTTCTTACTGAAACTAGCGTTTTTTTTTGCTGGCCGTCTACTGAACAACTTTGAAGCTACTACTCTTCTTTTCTCCTCAGTTCGGATACCAACCATAATTTCTGGAATTTCGGCAATTATTCGAGGTGCGGACTTCCGAGCAATTCTTTTAATGCGCCTGTCAGTCAAAACCGTTGTTTTTTTGGGTCTTCCCGATTTCGGCAATTTTTCTAAGTGTCCAACTGTCTTGAATTATCAGCTTGATTGGTACCTTCCATAAATGCATTTACTGCTCTTTGCTTTAGGTCTTTTGAAATTGGAATTCCTCTTGGCATAACTAGTCCCGCGCACAAATGGTTAACTTAGCACAAAATAAACCCAACACGAGTTGTTTTTGCATTTACTTTTACTAAAAGCGTCTTTTTGAACAAATTTTAGAAATGTCGCTCTATTTTCAAAACTAATGTCAAAATTAATTCATTTGTTTTGTTTGTGATCATCAATAAATCGTAGCCTACTTTAATGTCCTCAAATGTATTGTATTTGTATACAATACCTTGCATGTATAATCATAATGTTGGGACTTGTGTTAAATATATCTTGTTTGAAGATGTTGCTCTACTTTTGTCTGATAGTGTAAGCATACATGAAAATATTCAAAATTTACGCTGGGATCACGATAGCTGGGTGTTTTCAGAGGCCCCACATATTCACACACACACACACACACACTGCAACGATACCCTGGCGATGCAACATCGCGGTCATTAAATACATTGTTGCAACGTGTAATTAAATTTATTCAGCGCAGTCAATATTTAAATATTTAAATACGGCGTGTACCTACAGGAATTTGTTAAACTAAATAAATGACTCGACGTATATAGTCGTAGTGCTTATCTGCTCTTTTTTTACTCCATTAATTTATTGGGACTGTACGTTATGTCTGCGAAGAGTAGTCATTAATTTTTTGGTTTATTAACGCGGATCGCTGTATCTACTGGTTAAATTCTGGAAAGGCAAAATTGAAACTACCATTAGAGGCCATTATTCGGAATCTAATATAAACGTCAGGATCATTAGCTGGTAATTATCATTCCGAAAATGTGTTGACGTAATTTGTTGTTTTCTGCATGAAATTCGGTAAATATCGAAATGTTTTAACTGTAAATACATTTTTTTGTCTAGAAAAATGGTTAACCCTTTATTTGGCATTTTCAATTATCCGAAGCAATTTGTAGAAGAGCACTTTGAAGCAAATTTAATCTCTCTAAGCCATTTAACTGATTTAAAATTTTATTGCAATTTTTTTTTATTTGTTTTTGAAAAAGAAAGGAAAAAGAAAACTAATCGAGAACAAAACATTATTGTTTTCTTCTGCTTCGACAAGTTTAATCAGCTCTAATGATACTGCAGTCTGTTTGTTGTATATAACTGATCAATTCAATGAAATTCGTTTGTTGCGACAAAAAACCAAAACGACAACCGTCGCAGAATCGAAAAGACGCAGACTACGACTGCTACGAGGCACCCACATCTACAGCGGGCCAATTATTTTCTCCTTTGCATTACGCAATAAATTAAATTTAACGTGCAGCTTTGAATTATTTCCAGCTACAATGTACGTTTTCAGACGTTTGTGATTACGTTCGCGTCCCGATAGGAGGAATGTGTGTCTATGCATACACGCTGCTCCTCTAACCTATACTTAAGTTAAATAATGGTTGTTCCTGCTCTGTCTGTGGTTTCATGACTGGCATGACAAAACACGAAGGCATATACACACTCGCACTGGCAGAGAACGCACCCCGATCCTGTTATGCCGGTAATTAATGTAATTAGTAGAGGAAACGGTGTCTAATAACTTCTTTTAATGAAGGTCTCTTCAAAAAAAGTAGACGAAAATTCACTCGTACACCAGCGTTTCAGTTTTCCTTTCACGAAAGGTTTTCCATCATTAAAATCGACTGCGCATACATTCATTCGTTATTCTTTTATCAATGGTTTACAGTTATGAAAAGCCTGGAAAATAATATCAAAAAAGTGCTTCAGGTACATGGAAAAAATGTATTATTCTACTCCCCACTCTGAAATACCCAAATAAGCACGGACCAAGCATGTGGAAACGGTCACTTCAAAAGTCTACTTCGTTTTTCCGAAGTTTCCGGTACTTTAGTCACGGGTTTAGGAGCGATCGGATATTGTCGGTGGTTCGTGTTATTTTGCAAAAATATACCTAAAAACTGAATTAGTTAATAAACTTCTTCAAACCCGTGACTGAAATTTCCTTTATAAGACTTTTTCGATAATATGCTATTTTCCCCCAATTGCCATATTGCCAGAAATGTTTGAATGCGAAATTCTATAAGACGTTTACAAAAGACCATTAAGTGTTTTTATTAAAATTAGAGGTGGTGCATGGTGGATGTTGAAACGCGATGATTAATTATTATTATATTCTATTTGAGGAACGTATTTTTGAGTGCGTGCTTCTAGAACATTTTCTTATCACTAACTTCACTCTACATTTTTGATAGTACCAAAGCTAACCAAATGCCAATAATGCTTCATTCGGCACTGTTATAAGATTACATGCGTTTCACAGCACACTCAAGGAATACAATGTTAGTTTAACCAAGAGTAAGAGTGACAATTCAAAATACTCTCGCAGTTTTTTGGTTTTTAAGAAGTATCACATCATATTTTAATTTTTTTCAGCCAATAACGAAATAAGCCGCCACCCATACTTATTAGGAACAGGGTTTATATTATTTTGCCGTAATAATCGGTAAAATTAAGTTAAATTAAATTAAAAAAGGCCAACAGAATGAATTTTTTTCTAGCCACAATCCTTAAAAAATAAAACCAATTTTCAAGAAAAACTAATAGAGAACTGCATTGAAGAAATATAAATTATGGATAATGTGAGCCTAATGAGCCACAGGATAGAAATAAAAACTAAAAAATATCTAAAAAGCGTACGCCTAGTGTCAGCTTTTTGGGATAAGTGATGGTTATATGAATATTTAAGGCCAATTTCAGTAATATTGTTAAATATATTTTTTAAACAAATTGTTCTTTCACAATTTTGTAAATAATCATATTTGGGAGACGCTATAAACTAAAAATATTTAAATTTTCTAGGAAACCATTCCATCTTTTCTGCATTTAAAGGAGTTTTTTATGAGCTTTTGACTATTTCCAAACAATAAGCAACACACCCAATCGGAATTGATTTTCTCATCGCAAAGTTGCATTTTTAATAGAGGTTAAACCCATAACTAACACTTGGTGCTATTTTCACTCATAAATTGTACATTTAATTGTCAAATTTCAGTCAGTCCGCGCATGCGCATATTCTCAACTTTTTTTTTTGTCGCCGCTTCAAAAGTGGCAACATAGGCGTGTCTCTTTACACAGTGGATCCAACTTAAGAACTGTACACCCTTGTAAAATCTGATTGCTCAATTTTGATAATTCTTTTTTGCTGCGTAGATATTACTGAAGAGAAATGAGCTTTTTTTTTAAAACATCGACTAAAGTCATGGCTAACTGACACAGTTTTTTTAATCGGAAAATCGAGCAGTACTTTTAGATATGTTTTCAAATTGAAGATGACAACAGATTCGCATTCAGGACTACCTAAAAGTAAGTAACCAAAATTTTTAATGTTTTAAAAAAGTAAATATTGTAAACCTGGTAAATTACGATTATTTTGAATGTGATTTGCAGATCTTACAAATTTTAATTATGCAAATCTGAAAAATAATGATAGAAAAGACTTTTTAAATTATCTTAAAACAACAGCATTAATAAATGTTAGTATTAGAAAGATATAATGTAGACAATAATAAAATATAAATTAGCGAGTGAATTTACCCGTCGAATATGCGCTTCTCCATGGCAAACTCGATTTTACAAAGGAAGCAGTATGCCGATGTCAATCCATTTTGATATTTCTGTTATTTTCATTGTTAGAAGAGAATTAAATATCCTTTTTAATTAAAAAAATACAGCGTTGTAAAGTCTTTTTAGTTCGTATCTAATCCTCTCTAATGATATTTGATTTTAAAAAAATCATTAGTGGCCTTTCAGTGATGATCAAAATTGAGCCATAAAACACTTTATTCCTCAATGAAATCCCTCGGTATTTGACATCAAAAATTAATCCCAGTTAACCATGAGTTGGTTGATGTTATAAGAAATATACGGTTTTAGTGCGTGTTTGAGAGATCTATCCAACAAAAAAATTATCAAAATCAAATTGTAATGCAAGGCTTTTCAACGATGTATAGTATTAAACGGGACGCAAACGATATTTCAAACACCCCGTATTGAAACATTTTAAAAATTGATATAGTTGGGTTCTGAGTAATATTGAATTGAATATTGAAGCTTTGTATTTTGAATAGAAACCGCTTCGCAGTTTCTTGTAGCAGAGGGAGACATTGTTTTTCTATCGTGCTCCTATGGACCACTTTGGAACTTTCGCAAAAACGATGTAATTTTGATGTTCATACACTCTGTATAAAGGGTCTTTCAAGTCTCGCCGAACTTCAAAGTTACGGCAAACTTTGTTAAATATTTCAATTTGTACAAACAATAGCGATATCCAATGATATTTTTTCAATTATCTCGCGCACCCTGTACGATAGACAAAACCTGACACTCTCTCTGTCGACACAATTCACGATACTGCTTAAACCAAATTATCCCATGTTTTATAGTTTTTCATTTACGGGTAACAATGTTACCAACGAAAACGGCAATTTTCAGAGACTTGATTTTTTGTACATAATTGAAAAAAAAACTGTACATTCTTGAAAAATTATCAGGAATAAAATTTTTCGGAGCCAAATTTTTTCTGTTGCATAAATAATTTTCGAGAAATGATATTAAACGCGTATTTTTTTTTCCAAATACTTCCCGAAGCCCCAACCCCTCCAATTTCAATTTTCAATTTTCGGAAGCTTGTCGTGTTTCATAGCAACGTCTAAAAAACAGTCGAAAATGGAAAAAAAAAGATGGACGCCGAAGTTTGAACGCAGCCATTTTTACATATCTTATGTATCCCGTGGAGTGTAAAAAAGGAGCAAAACTTGAAGCGTTCCGTTCGGAAGTTATCGCCGAAAAACCCTGGAACAGAGAACGGACAAAGAAAAAATTTTTTTTATTCGACGCTGATCATTTGTGTGCATTTTTCAGAGACCTATCCCATAAAAAAAATTATCAAAATTGAACCGTAAACAAAGATTTTACACTTCTTAAGTGGGACACACTGTATATATAGGATGAGCGATATGTAACAACTAACCAAAGCCTAACATGTGTTTCTTTATTTCAGGTGTGTTATCATCACGCATATAGGCTAGCACGATGTTCGTATTAGTAGTAAGTATACTCATTTCCAATTTAGTTTATTCGTTTTTCGCTATTTATCGACTCCTCCTCGATGTCGAAAAATCTGACCGACCTAATTGTATTTCCGGAAGTTGGCAATTTGGCGCGGCAAGCTGACAGGTAAACACATCAAAGGGGCAGAACCGTCTCATATTACCTTCTGTCCCACAGGTAGAATACGGCCAATTTGCGGCGTTGCCGTTACCTCGCGACGTATATTTTTTTCATCACTCGCCGTTCGTCCGGAAAAGCTCTAGCAAAACGGATTAAGCTCGCATCGACTCTCGCGCGATAATTAATCGCCTGTCATATTTCTCAATTAACTCGCGCTCTCGTAACTTTCGACTAATTAATTTCTTCCACTGTTAATTTGCTTTATTAAAATGTATGTTGTTCTAAGGGGCGGAGGGTGTAAAAAATGATCGTCGCTCTTTGATTTATCGTTTTCGCCGCGCGGCCGCTTTACTTTGGGGATGTTTAAAGCGCCGCGTTGTGTAAAATCGCCATGGGGACACTCTTTCCACGAACAAAATATTTAGAAATTTAGATTCGATATATATATATATATATTTATCTTAATTCAAAAAAGCAAGCAAAACTATTTCCACGCCCCCCAACCCCCCCAAAAAAAAAGAACAAGAAAGAATGTAGAAGTAAATTCAATTTAATCCGAGCGAAACACTCTTATTGCTTGATTCCTAAATGAATTGAGTGACAAAACAAAAATATCGACGTGCAAAGAACAACTGTCATAATTTCTTTGCAAACGATATGGGTGAGTTGCTTCCTAAATTTGTACTTAGGCGCATAGAATAAAGCAGGCGTTCTAGTTAACAATATTGTGTAAAAAATGCCACTATGTATTATTCGCCTAATAGATAATTGCATTAAATGATACACATATTAGCTAAGGTTCATGAGAAAAATAAACTTTTTTTTAATGCTTTCAATTCTGTTTACACACTTGCGATATTGGGGAAGCCAGATCACACTGCAAACTCCAGATGGGACCGCACGTAGACGTTATAGAGTATGACCAGCAACTTGGGCTCTTTAAATTCTTTGCTAACCCTTGTAATAAAACCCAAGGTTCTGTAAGCCTTTTTCACTATGTTTTCAATATGAATTTCCAGTTTTGTGTCTATAGTTACTCCAAGATCCGTCATACGTTTTACTTCCACCCTGAGCAACGTAAAACCTCGACTTTAATTGTAGGACTTTGGCCTAGCCCTGGGCATCTTCTGTAGATCGGAACTGATGTTGGGCAGTGTCATTTTATAGGTTTTTAATAATATTGTGAGTTTTTCTATTTTCGTATTTATTGGTTAGTTAGTTTGTAGTTAAAGTGTTTCTAAACTTTCCGTTAAAGTTGCTTGGAGCGGACAGTAAAGGCATATGTAAGCTTTCTTTGTAGCTGTCGGAAGTATTATTTCATAAGGTTTATACTCTTAAATTTCTTTATAACCAGTTTAAAGTTAAACTCCTTAAAAATGTAGTATTAGTAGCAATATTTTATGAAACAATTAGATAAAATTACATCCAATGATGGAATGGAAATCTCCGCTTCTCTCGTATCATCTTTTCCATCTATCCATCCAATTTTGCATTCCTCTTCTCTTTATATCTTTTTGATCCAATTTTGTCCATTCCTCTCGAGATCTTCCCCTTTTTCTCCCGTATGACGGTTAGCAAATTAAAACCTTTTTTGGCCAACGGTTTTGCTCCATTCGTTGTATACGTCCATATCACCTAAGTCTCTCCATTTCTGCAGGTATCGTTGTAATTGTTGTTTTTACGTTAATTCTTCACTTTATTTCATTGTTTGTGATTTTAGGCCTCGGTGACACATACAGCTGGTCGGTATGCTTCTGGTTAGGTCCATGGATCATCACAGCATGGCCTAAAATAGATATTCAAGCCAATTCCTGGAGTCATTGAGTATTACTCGAAAGAATACTCAAGCAAGGATCTGCATCCTCATATGAGTGTTAAAAAATGTCTGGAAGCGTGAAATATGGCG
This sequence comes from Cylas formicarius, assembly GCF_029955315.1. Taxonomy (NCBI): domain Eukaryota; kingdom Metazoa; phylum Arthropoda; class Insecta; order Coleoptera; family Brentidae; genus Cylas; species Cylas formicarius. Next base: position 22,329,803 of record NW_026844361.1, on the reverse strand, counting down.
CCAAAAATCCGCGAAACTAGTCCCGTATAAACCGGATCTTGTAGCGTCCGACTGGGGAGGGCCTAGAAGCGGCGCGCCGCTCTTTTTATTATTTCGAGGGTTGTTAAACCGACCCCGACATCCATTAATCATGTAGAATTTATTAGGTTATATTCACTTAAGCGACGCGGCGATGTGTATCAGCGAAAATGGTAATTTTAAGGGCCACTCAATTAGTTTTTATCCGGGCAGTGTTTGCGTTTTTCTTTCCGACCCCGTCGTCTTTTTGTCTCCGCCTCCGTGGTCGGTATCCCTGTAAAAGTGTTGCCGTGTAGTTTAAAAATGCTCGGAAACGGGCGGTCGACCAGTCATTTTTCATACTGACCGTTTACATTGACAAAGGATATACTCGGGGTCCGTTAATTTTGGTTTGTTTGAACGCCGTCGCACAATGCGCAAGTCTCTCAATCATCCTCTAATAATTAGCGCACTAAAGGTAGTTTAAAATATTTTTTTAGTCAACTAATAAACAATGGCTCTAAAGTTAAATTTTCGTGTTCAAATCTTAAGAAATCACCTTCGAGAGTATTGTCCATATCAGTTGTTTGAAGTTTTCTGTGGCATATTTTTTAATCTCCAGGTATTTGCTTTTTTTTTTTAATATTATAGGAACAGTTATTAGTCCTTCGATACGTTTTTAAATACCGAGGCTATCTAAAAACTTTTTCAAAAATGCTCTTTTTGGTTTCACTCAAAAGTGCCGCACCATTGCGGAAACTTGGAACTGACATACTCCGTAGACTTGGCGAATATAACAATGACATATTCATCTATCAGTCATGTTCACGGTCATTTGTATTTGTTAATTGTGTTGCATTTTGCTTTGTTTGCTTCTTTTGCTCATTTGTCACTTATGGGCGTACCCATTTCACAACTTTTAAACATCTAAACGGAGGAGATTACACTGGTCTGCAAAAAAATTTTTTTTTCTCTCCTTTTTGTTTTCATGCATGAACTCATCTTATTTTATGCTCTAAACACGGAATCTGATATACAAATAAGTACCACGCGTAGGTTTTTAATTTAATATTTATTTCATCAAAAAACAATATTATTAAAGTATAAATTATTGTAAGGAAATAAAAAAACGTGGTCGCTCGAGTTTTACAGTAAAAAATCCTAAATTATATTAACAAAACTAATAAATATCGTCAGTTATTTCATTATGGAGTGATAGAAGAAGAATTCAAATTATTTAGTAGTTTTCTTCCTCTTCATAGATTCCATTGGAGTTTCTCGGTGAATTAACCAACAGAAATCAGCAAGCATTGCTGCTGACCATTTTCCATTGTAGCGTTTTTCAATTTGCATTATATCCTGATGAAACCTTTCACCATGCTCATCTGATACAGCTCCAAGATTTTCAGGAAAGAAATCTAAATACGAGTCTAAAAAGTGGATCTTGAGTGACATCCTAAAGCTTTATAAGCAGAAAGTAGCTCCCGAATGATTTGTTGATAGTTGTCACTTTTTGCGTTCCCAAGAAAATTATGACACACCTCCACAAACGCTACCCAAGCTCTTTTTTCTGCTTTGCTCAACTTCGAATCAAAAACCTCATCCTTCATGAGCTCACGCTTCTGCGGACCTACAAAAATTCCTTCCTTCAATTTCGCGTCACTGATTCGAGGAAATTTTATTTTTAAATATCGAAAACCTGCACCATCTTTATTCATAGCTTTCACAAAGTTTTTTATCAGCCCCAACTGAAGGGGTGAAGGGGCGGCAGAAAAATTTTCTCGCATGGCACTAACGGTTTATGTGAAACATTTTTAAGTCCAGGAGTCAAACTTTTTCTTGATGGTCAGGTTTTTACTTTGTAATGTTTGTCTCTTGTGCGGCTATCCCACTCACAAAAAAAACAGCAAAATTTTGTGTATCCTCCTTGTAGTCTAGTCAGTATAGCGACAACTTTTAAATCAGCACAAATATTCCATAGGTATTGAGAATATTTAATTTTCTCAAGTAATACCTCAAGGTTTGCACAATTTTCTTTCATGCTTGTAGCATGTGCAACGGGGACAGATGGGTATTTATTACCATTATGAAGTAGAACGGGTTTCAAGCTTATTTTTGAAGCATCAATAAAAAGTCTCCCTTCACTAGAATCTTCTGGAAAACTTAGTTCTTGAAGAAGCAATGCAGCATCATTACAATATACTAAATCATCTTCTTTGGAGAAGTAACTTGTAAAACTTTCTTGCCTCGTACGAAAATATGAAACTCTGGTACTTTTAGCCAATAGATTCCACTGTTTTAACCTTGATCCGAGTAACTGTGCCTTAGATTTTGAAAGTCCCAACTCTCTAACAAGATCATTTAAGTGGCCTTGTTCAAGTAAATGAGGTTCTGTAGATGGACATGAAGATCCAGATAAAGTGCATGAAGAAAGAAAACTCGATTGAGTTTGTAGACCTGAAATATTTTTATTTTCAGCCTCCTCATTAACTGGTGAAACTGGAGGTGGTGTCTTTATCACGAGGAATTGGTCTCTTTGCAGATAGGTGGTTCGGATAAACAATCTTATCTCTATTTTTTTTCGAGAATCCTCGTGTAGATGTCATGCAGAAATAACAATCATTCTCATGATTTTGAGGCTCACTCCGAATCATCTGCACTGAAAACGGCATGGATTTATGACTTTCTTCAGGGCAACCTCTCAACGTTCTTGAGCAGCTATTGCAGCATACTTTTGGCAACCAACCATCGATAGAAAATCCAAAATATAGCTTATAAGCTGTTTTAATCAGATCGGTCATGACATGTCGCTGTGTTTTTAGTGTGTATTCCCTACAAATGTAGCAAAAATAATCTGAGGAATTTTTACAAGTCCGTGGCATTTTGTAACCTAAAATCACATAAAATTAATTTTAAAACAACTTTCAAACTTCTATTTTATATTTATTGACTCTACTTAAAAAAAATACTCAAACTATACATCATATACTTAAATCCAATGTAGAGAACACGAACTTTATGCAAAACTTACCAAAATATTTGATATAAAAGTAAACAATTAAACGACAAGTTTTCACTGAACTGTTGTAGTGTCACAATTTACTACCATAAAAATCACCTTCGGCACTTCCCTCCTTTCTCTTACAACTCACCGAAACTCATTTTGTATGTATATTTACTTTTTGTAACGTTGACGAATGAAAAAATTGGTAAAAAAAAACAAAATTTTGAAATATAAAAAAAATCGGCCAACGGGGATAGATTCAAAACGTTTGAATCATTATATTTATCATACAATTTTTTAAAGGAGGATTTTATTGCCAACCAGTGTTATTATTGAAATTTAAACTAACTTGTGAACAAATTCAAGAAGATTAGTTTAGAAGAATTATAGGATTTCTGAAGTACGGTATAATGTCAATACACCAAGTAGAAGTCGTAGATTGCTTTTAGGATACCCAACGGAGTCTGAGGCAACAGCTGACACCCCAACAGAAGCTAGGCATAGGGACACATAGGGAAAAAGTTTTCTGGTTTATTGACCACCAATGGTACCTAGCCAGACGAGGCATGCTCAGCAATGCGGAATTGCTCACCAGGAGCTGACCGATCAACAACTAATTTCATAAGCTATTATCTTGATTCGGGTTTAAAGGCCGTCGTCGATTGGAATTACTTCCTAACGTTTCGCTAGCACGAATGGCGAGCTTCTTCAGAGGTCCTTCCATCTCCGATGTTGGACGTAGACTGACGATTTCTCCTGCGCAGGTTGTATTTATGCCGATTGGTGGTGGGCGGGGCTTGTTCCGCTTCGGTTGGTCTCGGGATATCGATCGGTACTGCTCGGGCGTTCCTAAGGATCGGGTTCCAGATTTGGTTGAGTCTAAGGGTCTCCTCCTTTCTGTTGAAATTGTGTGGGTGTTTTTGTATCTCAATGCCTTCCCTGACTAGTCTGTTGTGATAGCCGTTGACCGATGCTAGTAACTTACAGCTCTCAAAGTGTATCCTGTGTTCCCCGCTGCCCAGTGCGTGTTCAGCCACTGCAGACTTCTCTGTATGTCCTAGCCTGCAGCTTGCTTTATGCTCCTTAAGTCTCGTTCCCATTGATCTCTTGGTCGTTCCGATGTAGACCTTTCCGCATGAACACGGAATGCGGTAGACTCCTGCAGCTGAAGCCCCTCTTGTCCTTCGCTGACCTGATGGTCTGCTGGATCTTCTTTGTAGGCTTAAAGATTGTTTTGATGTCGTGTCTTTTCAATACTCTGCCAACCTTAACCAAACTAAATCCAGCAAGGAGCACCGAGGACTCGAGGATGTCGATTTCTCTTAATCGGAAATCTCTCTGCAACTTGCAACTCTAAAGATTCTTCGCAAGCAAGCAAGCAAATTCTCATGAACCTGAGGTGTTATGTAAGATTGGGCGATCGGCCGTTCAGAGTTTTCTCAGTGTTTTGTTTGGAGTGCTGCCGCATAGTCGTGCGACACACTTGCCTCAATCTAATCGCGGAATGGAAATACACGATCATTCCATATATACAAACGGAATAAATACGTTTGCGCGCGTATTTACGCCGCCATTTTAGTCGGGCAACGTTAGCCGTCACAAGGGAAGGGTCAGTAATTTAGTCGTTCTGCCGCTTATGGTTCCGACAATTTTCCAGTTGCCTTCTAAGTTATTTATGTACGGTACGTTCGGATTACGGCACGCCGCCGGCCATAACAATAATATAAATAATAAAATTGTTTGATCGCCGCCCGCCCGGTTTGGAGATGATTAATTTTATCGCCTCATTATTCCAGCTACGTATACGTTTGGTATTAGAAATACAACTCTGTGGTGGAGCTGGCCTCACCTGTTACTTACATTGCGGCGTTGATTTTTCTTTTTCCAAAAGCAACTTTAAAAAATGTACAAACCATAAAATACGAGTTTTTTAATTGTTTGGTGCTTATTAGGTTATCAAAATCAAAATTAATTATTAATATACACAACAAGAAAGTGTCAAAGAATGAAAAACACGACCCTCAACTTCAGATCATTTTGAACCCACTTCCATAGCGATAAATTTAATTTTTAATTTCAAGTAATTAAAGTAGGTATTTCAACTTAACGTCAATTGAACCGAAACAGTCTGGAAAATACCATAGTTTGTTCTATACATGATATTCCCAATATCTCTGCTATTTCAGAATATAATTTGTCTCTCAAGCCGGTTTGGTGTTCAATAACGAGGGTTTTGACCGGACTTCTCTATTTAAAATCCCTGTTCTATTTATATTAGGTTAGGTTGTTCTATTAAGGTTGATTTGTATAGGCACAAGAAAATATTTAAATTAAATAATACCCCATTTTGACAATCTAACCTATTGAAGAAAAGCGAAATATAAAATTTAAGTCCAAGAAATACGCACACAATTAAAGTCGGTAAAATTGTCCGCGTGCTTTCGACGTACGTCACTGTTCTCGTACCATTAAGGCCCGAACCGCTGATTAGTGACTTTGGTCCCGTTGTACGTTATCGGGACATATTAATCCGTAACCGAGTGGCAGTTGTCATATATTTATGGTACGATCTATTGAAAGGGACAGAGACAAGAGGCTGCGTGCGTCCGGGATGCCATCTCGCGCCGGCGACTTTGTCCGAACGTCTCGCGTCGGTCTGACGTTTCCATTTTGTTGTCGGATACTTAGGTGCACGGTTGCCGACATTACGTGCTACCCGTGCCCTGGAAACGATAGTGTTGAGAGACTACCCGGATCGCAACTGCCCGCTCTAAGATGGACAGTCTAGTTTCAGGAGCAAACACTCGTGCGAATCTACCGTTAAAGAATGGATAAAGAGCTTTTTAACTGAAATGGTTATCGGTTCTTAAAGTTAAGTTCAGTGGATATACATATTAGAAGAATAGTATATTTTTGCCTCATTTTTCGTATGTTTGTTCATTCTTTATATCTTGTACAAAAGAAGATTTAAATAAGTTTCAGTAACAACAAAATAGAGTTATGAGAATCATACTGAACTGTGATAGATATACTCATATAAAGAGTAGACAGGCTAAATGTCGGTTTATTGAAAGCAAGTTTGTTGATTTATAGAATTGCAAACGATCACCCACCAGGCTATCTCAAATTATGGTTGGAAAAAAGGTCTACACTTCAATGTTTCTATAGTAAAAACTACAAATTTACAGAAAACTGTATTCTACGATGGTGTTCCTAAGTTTGATGAACTGCCGGGTAATATTAAAAATGTGTCTCGTCTAGGAGAGGCTTGCCAGGCATTTGCGAAGTTCATAGTTGATTTATGTTAGTTTGCTTATGTAAATATTATTATTATTATTATCGTGTGTAAATCAATTTGTATTCTATATAGTCGCGTCAACATGGACGGGGATCAACTTTCATACCACCTAGAATTAAAAATAAGAGTGTCTTTCTGTAATATAGTCCTTACGACCTGTGATGGCATAGTCGAAAATAATATACCAGACAGAATAAAATATACTGTTCGTGTTGCTTCCGCTTATACTTCAACAGATGCTGTCCCGCCCTAAATGTCTATTCGATTATATTACTTGGGAGTAAGAGACACAGAATCAGTTGTACTTGGCTTTTATTTAACTAGTAGGCCCATATTCAGAGATGGATTTGTGTATTTTGTATGTAATAAGAGATCGGGATGTTCCTTAATGATATGCGAATATTATTGGGATTATTATTATTGGAATCCGGTATTCTTTGAAGAGGGTTATATGTCACGCGTAATAATTTATAATAAAATATATATTGTTATTAAATAATGATAGGTAACACTAGGTAACAATTTTTGATTAGTCAATTGACCACACTGTATACAAGTAAATTCAGTTTGTATGTACGATGAAACTTCTTGATCATCACAGCCAAAATTGGTGGTGCTGGTATACCGTTATATCAAATGTATTCTCTTTTTCACAAGTTTTCTTTTATTATAATTTCTGTATGTGTTATACAACTGATCCAATTTTCTTTGGTAACTGTCTCGAGAGTTGCCTGCCAAACAGGTACTTCTGCGGTGTCATCTTGCCTTGCCTCACTTGCAATATTTTCATTAAAAAATATTTTCCACTGAGCGCAAATCAATTCTATGGCTAAGGAGGCAATCTTAAAACTTGATGACCCATTTCACCAATTCTTTCGTCTGTACCATACGGCAAGTTTGTTCTGTAAGTTTTTGTCATTGTTTAACAACTCACCTTTTAGACCATTTTCTGGGTAATCCGCTTATATTTGGTGCTATCTCTGTCCAGTGTACGACACTGGCGCCTAATAGACAAAGGTAGAACACAGGCAATCTCCATTCTTAGTATATGACTGGAATCAGGTAAAATACTGAGGCGCCTTCTCGCTTGGTTTTGTGACGGACTGTACCGCTGCAAATCGTGCCTACTATAGTTGGCGTTTTTTACCAACTCAAGCAAAGCAATGTGTTCAAATACATATCTGACCAAATTTTTAGGTTCGATTTGGTTAGGTAGCCGACATCCGACACCTAAATTTAGGTATCAGCTATGGCGGACTTGGTTTGCGATGCTTGATACTTCTCTGGACTAGGAATGCATTAGAATATAACATTAAATATTTGACAAATGCATCACGCCTAGGAATACTTCCCCTAGCACAGTCTTACTAGCCTAAATTCACCTATATATGGAGGATTCTATGTCCGCCTATGATGAAAATATTGCAGAAAAAAATGGCTGCATTTGCTTTCATTTTTACACTAGTACAGAAAACACGAAACTTATTATATCTCGACAACGCGTTATATTCGTACATGTCATGTTTGACCTCTATTAACATACCCTCCAATATGAACCAGTCAGTCACCATGTGTATAGTAATAATCATAATAACGTCTTTATTGCAAAATAGCAAATGAAGAAGTTTAATCTACTGCTTGCACTACCAGTTATAAGAAAATACATGCATTGAATCCAAGAAAGAAAAAGAGAAAAGGAAATTGAGAAAAATATCATTTCTATCATGTAGGTCTCTGAAGAGCAAGCAGATGAAATTTGAATTGTTTGAAGTTGTTTAGATTGAAGTTTCTAAAGCTTTTTTTTCTTCTTTTTGTTTATTGTCCCATCAATATAAACGGGCTCATGGTGGTAGCCAACTGCGGCAACGCCGCAAAGGTAGGTATCCACCGGCAAGACGAATTTCGTCTTAGTCATTAGTAATGTTCATCGAACTGGAATTCATCCCGTTAATAGGTTTAAATGTTTCGTTATTCGGCTTAACGACGATTTTTTTCCTAGCCCGACCTAAGCGAGTATAGTCAACGACGGAAAAATACTCCCAGAAAGTGTTAATGCAATAATCGAAACTAATTTGTTTAAAATGGTTTCGCTCGTAATCTGTTGCACGGCCGGGCGCAAAAACGTCGACAACAATGGGTTTATTGTTTGAGTAACACTTTTGCGAATTGTCTCACCGACTGTGAATACAGGGTGATTCATGAAATATTAGAACACTGTCACAATTCTCGAATAAAACTGACAATACTGGGATTATTCCACTTTTGTGTTCCAAGATACCAAGGACATGCGAATTATCAGCAACCTGTACTAGGGTTAGAAAACGGTCGTGAGTATAGAGGAAAAATACTCTGAACCTGTACAAAATTCGTCGGGGAATAAGACAGCGATGTCTACTGCCACTTCTGCTATACAACCTCTGCTCTGAGGACATCTTTAGAAGAGCGTTGGATGGAATTCGGAGTAGCATAAAGGTAAATGGATGACGCTGTTTTGATAGCTAACAGTCTAGAGAACCTACAAGAACTAGTGAGGTCTCTTAACGAGTACGGTCTAGAACTTAATGCCAGAAAGACAATGTACATGATAATCAGCAAAACTAAAACACCATATACAGAACTGCTAATCAATAATTAAATCTTCGAAAGGGTGGAGAAATCCTCTGTCTGAAGCATGGGATCGTTCTGCGGAGTTTTAAAATGTCGCTTAGAAAAAGCTCGAAGCCCTTTTGCTACAATGGAAAACCTACTCACCAACAGAGACCTCAGTTTGAAGTTGAAAAAACGATGCTTCTGTATAGAGTAGAAAGTTGGACAATATCGGAGGGCGAAACGAATAATTGCCTTTACGATGTGAATTTACAGAAGGATCCTGAAGATACCTTGGACTGATCACACGACAAATTATGAAGTGGTAAACAATGAAAAAAAATAATGAAAAACGTAAACTTGAATACTTTGGGCACGTCATGAGAATAAATATCGCCTACTACAAAAGGAGAAGGAGAATCTACTGGTTGGCAAACCTTCGCAAATGGTATGGTGCTTTTTTAGTTCATGTACGAGGACAGTGCCAAAATTTCCAGGCCTCAATATGAAAGGAACAAAATAGAGTAACATTTTTTTATAATTTTTCAATATAATCCCCCTTAACTTCAAATTTTGGCGCTAACTTCGTAACCCTGACGGATTTCGACTTATTTGCATTTAAGAAGTTCAAGGTATATTTTCTGATTTAGAAAAAAATAAAAAATAAAAAGGCAAATGAATAAATAAATAAATAAATAAATAAAAATTATTAACTATCGTTAAATATTGTTTTCTATAAATAAATGAAATCAAGAAAAACCTCGAACTTTTTAAGTGCAAATGAGTCGAAAACAGGAAAGGTTAGACGGTGCAAAGGAGAGTACCTTTTCTGCCAAAAAATAAACATTCTGTGAAATTATCGCGATTCAACCTTAATCCAAATGGTGAAATTAGCGGCCCCTAGTAGTATTATATTATGAAAACTGTCTCTATTAATGAGAAAATTCAGAATAAAACTTTGATTATAGTGTATATTGGTGATTCTGTTTTAAGTGCATTTTTTTGTCTTGTATTTTCTCACTGGTGATAACTTTAGATGATCATGAACACATTTCATCATATTTTTTAATTAATATACTTTGTCATTTAGGGTGAACCCAGTCAGTACTCTGTCCTGTGCATTTCTAAAATATGTCTATAATTTCTTAATTTTTGTTTGTCTCAATAAATGATTTATACTAATTACCTCATAATTTTTTATTTCTAGGATCAATCTAAAAAAAAAATGACACTCTTTTGGTTAATGTTTTAAGTTAACCCTGACTTTGAATTTGTATGACTCGATCTACCTTGAGATTCGTGAGTGAATCATGTTGGAACTACGTCATCTGAGTGCTGTTTACAAACACGGAGTTGATTAAATAGTGGACAGAGTTTGTGTGATTTTAGAACTCAATTTTTTTGTATGTGTGGATAAAAGAGTCGGTACCGTGGAACGGAAAGTTTGAAATTTGGTTCTCGTGCTTGCCGCATTGAAGTTGTAGTAAAATATAGTAAAATAGATGAATAGTATGCATAAAAAAATTTTGAAAGTCTAGTTTTAAAATTTCAGAAATTTTAAAAAAGTAACAATTAGCACCGAATCACCGCGTGTCCCAGATTATCATTCGAAATTATTTAAACACGGGCTTTGTGTGTGAGTGTCGTCTCCCGATTAATAATCCAACAATTCGGGGTTGGGTTTCGCTGTACGACATTTTTGTTTCGCCCGGGAGCGGGTAAGAATCCGCCGCTATGAATTTTTAAGGGAATTCCGGCATTTAATCCGAATAAACGACAGACGCAACGATTAAATTCCCAAGTCCCGTGTTTCACTTTGAGTCGAATTTCCTTATCCGTCGTCGGCGTGTATACGGGATGTCCGAAATAATAATAATAATAATAATAATAATAGTAATAACAGACCAAAGCCTAATTAAAGGAAATTGAAACATAATGTTTAAAAAAATACAGCGAAAACCATATTCGAGGTGTTCTTACTAGTCAAATCTGTGCCTATAAGTTGTCCATATTTTTTTGGAGAGGTTATTAAAAATTGTACAACTTCACATATGTCAATTGTCAAGTTTCGGTACCCGTACGAATATATCTTATGTATGCTTTAAAGCAATATTTGGTTTTTAACTCAATAATTTTGTCTTTGTCTTTGTGTGACTCTGTTAATCAAAATACATCCCGCTTTAGTAAACTAAATACAAAAACCAAAATCAATTCTTTAATAGGAAGTTAAGAATCGTTTTTTGACTATTAACGATAGATGGTCATTTATTTCAGTATTTCTTCCCTAGTACATTTGTTTCCAATTTTACTAAAAACCATTACACCGAAGTTATAGGGTTTAAAACGACTTCTATCAGAATTCACTTGTCTTGTCTACAGGGTGTCCCAATTTTAGACTGCTACAATTAACATGTTAATTTTAAATAGATAAAATGAATGTTGGTAGCTTCAGGGCATTGTGCATCTAAATACACGACTTTTATCTTATTTAATCAACCCTGTGTCTATATCTGTCTTCATGGGAATTATCTTCAACGGAATTATCCTCACCAATTTCTGCTTCTGGGCTTTGCAGTTGAACATTGCTTGAACATTTCGGCAGCTGCACTTCCCTGCACAGTCCTTTGTACATTTGCAGGAAACGGTATTGAGAATTTCAACTCGATTTTGGTGTTTATTATTTTGGAAAAAGCCAAGGTCCGTCCTCCTCCATATCCAACTCAGAGGATCCTTTGGTCTATCACACCCGACCCGGATTTGATGGTACACCCGCAGAATATTTTGGGCAGCGGCCGCACTTGTTGGAGGAAAAGAAGTCACCTCGAAAATTGGCTTTGTTAGTGATCTTGAAAATGTCTGTTAGCGGATTTGGTCCAAAGAGATCTCCTTTCACTTGCTGAAAAGAAAATCTCAGGATCTGCATCTTCACGATGAAAATAATAATATATAATTCGAACTCTAGTGATATTACTTACTATTTACAAAACTTCTGGATTCCTCCTGCGTCAGTTTTTGCTGAGTCGAACTTGCTGACGCTTCGCCAATCATCCTGTTGGCTTCTTCAAAACTTGACTGAAACTGGCTCGTATTTTATTCTGTACCTGCTTATATATTGTTTGAGGGGGCGGAGCTAAATGAGAGGCATAAACACCGTCTCGGATGACTGATTCCCATATTGGTGACAGGTAGAGACCTGAGTCGCGGTTAAGACTGTTAGGTTGTTATAGATTTCTATGGAGTCTCGGATTTTTCGTTGGTAGAAGAAGTCGTAAGGCTCTTTCGTGTTCTTTGAGTCTAGTTGATATTTTTTGTCCGGTCGCTCCAATGTATGCCGCATATGACGGGCTGAAGATGTTTTTTAGACACGTGGTGAATCTGGTTTTGACGTTATACCTCTTTAGAACTTTTGATATGTGGTCAGTGATGTTTTGAACGTAAGGATGGACCACAGTGGCAAGTGTAGGATTGCTTTCGGTCTCATTGCTATTGGAAGGTTGTGGTGAAGTGTATTTTTTGATGGAACGCTTAATATCTGTAATGTGGAAATTATTAGAGAAAAGAGCAGATGTAACGTGTTTTAATTCTGGGTTCAGTGACTTGGGCTGAGATAGTTTTGCGGTCCTGTAAACAAGAGAGTTGATAATCGATGATTTTTGTGCCGGATGGTGATGTGTTCATGCATTAAGGTTTCGGTCTGTGTGCGGAGGTTTTCTGTAAACACAATGACCCGATGTGAGGTCTGATTTTCTATTCATGAGTATCTAAGAATGGAAGGTTATTATTAGTTTCCAACTCAATGGTAAAACGTATGTTAGGGTGTATCGAGTTTAAATGTCTAAGAAAATCTACTAGGGTTTCTTGACCATGAGGCCAAATATCAAAAGTATCATCAGATTCAGATATATCTGAAATGACGTCGAGAGTTGAGGCTGTGCAATATTGAATTTAGGGGGGTTTTGATTTTTTAAAGATTTTCGCGGTTTCAAATCGAATTTCATTAGCTATTTGACATGGCAGTTTGTTTAGGATAGACTCGACATTTGAAATGATTTCCTCTTTTGGGACAATACGTGGGGCAAGGACGTAGTTGGAACCTTTTGAAATAACTAATTTACTAATTGGTATTACTTGTTAAATTTGTCAACGTCACTTGCAGAGACGGACATAATGGTTGTGAAGTTATTTCTGTGACTTTTTTCGGTTTCTTACTATAAATGCCCCGAATATCCCAAATATTTAACAAAAGCACGTTACATGCAACAAAATAACTTCGGCGGACATTCATACCTCTAGCACCATATGGTAGGCGTCAACCCCCGAAAAAATTACACGGTTTAATCGCTTCTCATTATCCGTGTATGCTAGGGACGGATTTTTTTGCGGAAATTCGTCCCAGACGTTACAACGCAAATATTGATTTTCGGACGGGACGCGTTGTATATTCTCATAGAGACATCGGCCCGCTCTATATATAAGATATTATAGAGACAGGCATCGCGAGCGTCTTTTGTGCGACACATCTGCTGCCCGCCCCTTAATGATCCCAGGGACGCATTGAGGGGGAATTCATATAGAATACTTGCCATTTGTTTGGAAACTGTACCCATTTTTCTTATTAAAACATTTTCGCATAGTTCCCAAGAATTTTGTTTCTGCCCGCCCCTGTACATTTTCAATGACCGGAAAAACTTGTTGATCTTTGATCAAGAGTAAAAAAACCTACCTTAAAAAAGGTTAGTTAATAAATAATAAAAATATCTGCAACTGAAATAGTCAATGACCGCACGTACATTTTCATGCGATCTGTAACTTTTTTTTTTAATCATAGATTCTTTTTTGAACATTGAGTATTAAGGATTATTGAAAACTTGCTTGAAAATTTTTCCCTACCAAATTTCATTACTATGCAGCTAAGGGTACTTCTTCAATGCTACAAGATGTCATTAAACGTCTCTTCGTTGTTAGTGGTGTTGGTTGTTGTAGATTTGGCGGTACTAATAGCAACTGACATCGGTTTTGCAATAGATCGCAGAGTAATAGAGTTATACCTTTCTTGAATAGTCAACAGCAAATTGTGATTAGTTTATGGGGTGACGTATATAAAACAATATATAGGTAAATTTATATTTGCTCGAAATGTTCCGAAATCAATTTGCTGCAGTGGGAGCAGCGTTGGTCCTTAAATTCTAAAATAATCTAAAATAATTAAATAGAAGAAGTAATAGGATAGGAACAGCTCGCCCCATTCTGGATATCATCGAAAGTAAATAGGTGACCAAAGAAAATCTCGGATCGGGTGCTGCCAGAAAGAAAGAAAAAAGAGAAAGACCACCAAGACGCTGGAAGAAGTTTAAACCGCCTCGTGCGCATTTTTTATGAACTTTCGGCTTTGGTTTAAAATGATATAAATGTAGTTTACGTACGTTTTTTTTTGCCGACTGATGAACACAATTGAGGAGTAATATAAATACACCGTGATTATTGTCTGTTTATTAACGTGTTTTCCCTGCTACGTCAGCAGAACGGCCGTGCCATATGCCCAGTCTGGGGACTAGAAAGTTCCCAATCCACCCCTAGTTAAACCGATCGTGAAAAGATCAAACAATAAGGAGACAGTTGCGAACAATTTCTGATACTGCCAGATATCATTTGTTTCGACGTTTTATAGGGTAGTTTAGGGGTCGCGCGGCGCCCCGCCGGGCGTCTTAAATCACCCCTTAAACACCCTTCGACAATAAAACGTGTTTTTTTTTATCGAGATCGGTATTGCCTAGTTTATTAGTAACAAAATAACAATAATAATCGAATACGACCTACGAGATGGCCTAATGTAGATCGCACTGTCGACGGGTCGTTGCCACGGGGCCGGTTAATTGATTTTTTGGGTGTGGGAGTCATTGTTTCTCAAATCTTACCGGCAAACGGGAACATCGAGGCTCGTTCGATCTTAGATTTTGTCTCCAAAACGGTTAAATCGGAGCAACCAACTGGAACTTTTTTGTTTTTTCCGAAACTGTTAACTAGAAGCTATAAGAACCATATATCTAATAAACGAACGCCTAGGGTGTTAAGGGAGCTATATGAATTATATAAATATACATATATGAAATCGTTGTTATTCTTACACTGCGTAAACTGGAAAGTTTTTTGAAATTTCTTCGTGTTTTTTAGCGAGTAATTAATTTGTGGCATCCAAATCAATTTATACATTGGCTCTTCCGTTTTGGTGATATTATTAAATGGTTATTATTTTTCCGTATTTTTCAAGAACCTGGTAAGCTCTTATTCCACCAATGGAAGTAAGGGAAGCGGTATATCCGTTCACCTTGTAAAAATGTATGTAAAAATTCTTGAATAATTAAGTTTTTTAGTTTGCATTTGATGATGAAGAAGAATCGGTATCTACTGTTTACTAAAAAAGTAAGAACTTGAACATTTTAATTGTTTTTTAACCCACCCTATTAGTAAGCTGAACGTGTCAGGAAATAAAATTTGTTCAAACCAAATGAAAACAAGTTCACTAAATTGGGCACTTTCAAATAAAAAATTAGGTTAATATTAGTGAATTGCAAGTGGTTTTGGGATGTAATGGTTGTTTATAGTAATAGATATTTGGCAAATTGGCAGCTGAAAAAAATCTCGCCGAAGGGACTCCATTTGCATGAAAATGACGTACAGAAAGCAAACATCAATAACCGTCAACAATTATAACCTCTTCTTAAAATTTCCCACGAATTCGAGCCACTTCGGACATTTCCGAGATTTTACCGGATGTTTTAAGAGATATCACCTCACGGCTTGAATTTTGACGTTTGTCAATTCTGACGGTCATGTCAGTGAATGTATTCATGTTTTGCGAAAATGAACCCAAAAACTGACGGTCGTAGAAAAAGTATAGCATGCAACACGTTCGGTAATACTACTACTATACTATTATACTACTATACTACTATAACTTTCTACGGTATACTATTCTACAACCTTTTGGTTATAATAATATTGGCACATGAATTTGATCATATATCGGGAGTCCACGTGAGAACTGTAGATGTTCGATATTTCCTGGTAATTCGTGATAACGCTCTACACTGTGGGAAAAATGTACAAATTTGCATTTTCATGGAATGTGGGTTTTGCAAGCGAAAAAACAATTAACTTTTCATTAGCTGCCGCCGCGTGTTCGAAAACAATGTCTAAATATTTATGATGACATCAAAATTTAAGTAAATCACAGATAACGCTTACTCAGTGTTGCTTAGCGGTTAAGTTGATCGGACAACGAATTTTAACCCAAAATAAACAATTCCTAATAAATAATTTTTAAAAATAACAAAATATTTATACAAATATACAAATAAATTATAAAATTAATATTTAATAAATAATAAATTTTATGACTTCATAGGATGTAGTGTTTTAGCATCGTTTTTATTAGGATTTCGTTCTAGATAAGTACACATGAGTACTGATCTAGCTAGGGTAGAAAGTTTCGCTAGATATCTTTTTGACTTTCATGCCTCTGAAGGGAAAACTAGCCGAATTTCCTAAATAAAACCGGAAAAACGGAATTTCAAATGAGAAATATTAATTAGAATTTTTTCGGCAAGTCTGATCTAAAAATACTATTTACAACGTTGCCATTTTACTTTACATTTACATTACATTTTTTATTTAAATTTTTTACTTTTGCTGAAAAGTTTCTAATGTATTAAGTTTTATCGTCGTATCACTATTAGAATTTTTGCATTTTATAATAATATGGTATATAAACGGAATTAAAATTTTACGTTATTAATAAAGTTGAGGGCTCCGTATGGAAAACTCCATATGAAAAGCTATTGATAACCGCTGTTAATTCATTTCATAACTTTATGGCAAAGCCGACTGTTTGGGAACACCTGGTATATGATTTCAAAATTTCCTAATTTGGTGCGGTTCGCGCTAGGTAAGTCGCATATAGTCTCAGTCTCAGTCTCAGCTCATGAAACACTTGATAATAAACTAAATTGATTCAAGAATATTGATATTGTACAATGATTCCTATATATACGAGAACAAATATAGGAGTTTGAATGTAATATTAATACCCCTACAAAGACGTACAATAAGCTTCCAGAAAAATTATATTAAAAACTCTAGCCTATGATAAATAATTGTAAAAATTCCGAAGGAGAGCTATTAACAACTACTTAGAGAATTTGTACTTATATATTGCAATAATTTAAAAAAATAAAGAAAAAAATGAAATAAAGCCCAATCCTTGTATTGGTTTAATTAGCATCAGCTGAAGAGGAAATTACGACTGACTGACCGCTGACCTAGCCAGAGGTCACCGCGACGCATTCTCTTCATCAGGCACCAACGCGCGCGAACGCACACACACACAAACGTTCACGACCCGGACAAATTGAAACCTTACGTCAAGACAACCTACAAAATCTGATAAGAGGAACCAAAAAGTGGTTCATAGTTTTCGTCCTTCGGCGTACAAAAGCGCAGAATGTGGGTGGAGCCGCGATACACGCCGGCCGCGCGACGACGCCCGAAAGCTCCCGAAGCTCGCCGATCGCGAGCTTGATGACATCTTCGGGCTCTCTGGTCGATGGTAGATGCAGCAACGAACGGTAGTCGGCGCTTGTATGGGTCGTTCGTTGCACGATCGTTTTGCGGCAAAAACGGGAATACGGTTCGCAATTGGTGCAGTTTGTGCACGTTTGTGGCCATTTTAAACGCGTCGGACGTCGACGAGCGTGTCGGGTTGTTCTCGCGGCCAACGATTCAGTGTTTTAGTGACTCGTGTTCAGTGGTGGATACCTTGGTCACTGCGGAGTCTTGATGTAAGTTTCTTGCTTTTCGCAGTAACGGGAGTCGACGTCATTTAATGTTTCGGCATTACCTAAAAAAGTGATTTTCCGTTTTGCAAAGTTGCAAAAAGTTGAGGACGCCTGATTATTTTAATTATCGTTTTTTACTTGGTTAGCCAACCTGTTCGCTTACCTCAGCGACGAGCAACTGTGATCTAAAACTTTGTCGAATGGTATACGAGGTGGTAAGAGACGCTGCTATAATAAGGTTTAGGCTCCGTTTTCGCCGAATTCCTAAAAGCGATAGTTTTTGATGTCGTTCAACTTATTTTTTTCTCACGTTTTGGCCTTTTCACGTATGAAATACTCTGAAAACTTGCATTTACCCGATTTATCTTTACATTGTCTTACGGAAATTTGAAACACTCACGCTCAGGGTCTCGGTATTATCCTATTTGCTCTTCGTATTTTCGTCTTCGTAGTTTTCCTTCGAAATCGTCTTTGTTAATGCTTTTTACGATGTCATTGTTCGATTAGAGATTAGAATTCGAACTTGATTTCGCGTATATCGAATTTGAACGTTATTTCTTGGTTTTTATATGTAAATAAGTGAACAGAAATACAAGAGTCTAAGCGTAGAAAAAATTTGGTTATTAGCAATCCAGATTTAAAATCCTCGTTGAATATTAATTTGTCCAAATTTTCTTATTATATTCATTTGACATTTTTTATTGAATAGTAAAAATGAAAAATAGAAATAAGGTAAGAATAAGCAAAGGGTAATGTCAGAAATCACGCACAGACTGGCTATCTGCCTTATTCGTCAAAATTCTGAAGAATGTTAACCCATCTTACCTGCTTAGCTTGCTACTTTGTAGTAAAACCCATAATTTTTCTTCTTTGTTCGACTTTCTCTCGACATCACTTGCAGATTTAAAGGTTTCCATCTTATTTGCCGAATGATAGGAAATATTTATTTGACTTTGGTTTGTTATTTTTTAATCTTACGATTTGCCAGGTCTTGTTTGCTTGCGGGTTGAAGATTTGTTTAATAAAATATACTATCCTGCTCCCGATAGGCAACTCTGTGTTGCCGGACAATTTAGATTTTTCGTAAATGTCTATGATTTGTTCTTTTACGTGAACGACTTGTTGGATCGCTCTCCCTTGATGAAACGTTTTTGGGTACAAGATCGGCACAAATCCAACAGACAAACACGTGCTTGTTTGCGAAGTCCTATTGAAAAGAAAATCATAATATTCCTTCAAAAAGATGCGGGCAGCACTCTTAAGAACGCAAACCACTCGAAGAGGAAAGTACAAACACTGTTTCGTCTTAAGAAGTAGCCCAAACATACAGGGTTTGACCCGTTTGACTTTTGTTAATTGGGCGGGGATTCTTTTCAGTTTTCTGATCAATTTAGGTTTTCGCAGGGTTTGGTCCAATTGGCATACGAAAAAGTTATTAACCGGAAGAAGTTGATAGAAATAGAAATAGGAAAAGGCCCTCAATATACTTGTATATCGTCAAACATAGGATCCTGGTAGAAGATTGGATGTAGTTTGGACCGTTGAGTTCATGGTCATGTTTTTTTATCGATGGAGTTTCGAAATATTAAAAGACGAAACAACCGAATTCCCTTAGTCTGCTATTCCCGAGTATTAGTCTATTTTTCGTAAATCTGGCCCACAAATTGTAAGAAAATGTAATTTCAATTCTCTAAAGTAGGCACTAAGAACATTTGCTTTCCTATGAATGGTGAAAAAAAAAAAGGAAAATAGTTACCAATTTAGAGGAGCTGAATCACTTTGAGGATTGTCCAATGAATATGTGGTTTGCTACTGAAAATGTCAAATACGTTAGAAGTTTTGATAGTAACAATGGTTTGCCGGTGTGGACTGAGCGATCATTCTAACTTCAGTTATCAGTTAACTAATTAAACTAAGTAACTAACTAAATAAAAATAACGTTTTGACGTACCAAACGTAGGCAAGGCGGGTTTTTTGTCGGATGTCTTTTGAATATGTCAGTGCATTCGTGGGGGGTTTTGCTGGTAATATTCGGTGTATTTGGGATAATCGGGGACAACAAAGGATAACCAAGGATCACTGGTATATCCAGTGGCGTAATATTGGATGCAGATTTTAGTTTTAGAACAATATATTTTTCATTCATTCGTTCATTCATATATTTGTAATATACCTTCTAAGTTTTTATTTCCTATCACTGTCACTAATAAAGATATGGTTCAGCTCACTTCACTGCAGGGATAATTTAATTTTTTATCATATCCTAACATTTCATAACATTCAAATTTAATATTCTGTGGTTCGTTATTGAAATGTATTTGTTATAGGCCAAGATTTGGCAGAGTTAGCAATTGGCATGTCCGTCTATAAGATCTTTTGTGACTCACTCTACAGCTTTTTCTTCCACTCCCATTAAGCTTGTATTATGTATCTTCAGTCGCCAAGTGACTCGTTAGTAGAGTTATATCATTACGGCTTTTCTTTTGTAGCCTAGCAGATTGGCTGGAAATTTGGGGGATTACCTCTGGGCATATGATGGCTTATTTTGCATAGAAGGTTTCTTATTCAATCATGTACCTTAAAGAGCCTTCGCGAGATACTTCGTCGTTGAAGGCTCGGGGAAAAATGATTTTACAATTGACTTTTCGGCAGCTTTTCTAGTAGCTAACAGGAAGCCCTAGAAGAACGTCACATGGGCGTTAAGGTGAATGGTGTGTGGGTCAACAATATACGCGGACGACATAGTTCTAGTTGCAGATAAAATGGAAGATTTGCAGAGTATGCTCAGGATTGACGAACATGGTCTTAATATGAACACCAAGAAAACCAAATTCATGATAATTACTCATAAGCTAGAAGAATTTCAAAACGCAAGCCTAACATATGACAATCAATCAATAGAACGAGTACGGACGGCAAGAAAAACAAACGATGAGATCTTGAGAAGACAATCAAACGCCGAAAAGCAGCATATATAGGCCACGTGATACGTAACGAAAGATATCAATTCCTACAGTTGATAATTGAAGGGAAGATTGAAGGAAAGAGAGGAATCGACAGGAAGAGGACGCCTTAGCTTCGCAACATCAGCCGGACATCAGAGCGGACAAATGTGATCGCGAACATCCATTAATGGATATGCAGCAGAAGAAGAAGAACTGAGATAGGCTGAGGGGAGATAACTGGATATGTGCTATCCAGCTTTATTACGGAATAGACGGCAAAAAAATACTAATTCTTGCTGCAATGTTCGCCAGCATAGGGGATGAACGGCGACTTCAAGGTTCAGCAAGGTACCGCAATTAAGAATGAATCATTCATTTCACAGTACCCACCGGTTTCGTGAAAGTAGGCAACGACGAACTTATATTTATGATCGTGTCGTAAAGGGCACCACCGCGCCTTCCGAGTTATTCACCTAGATACAAAATCCATTATGGAAGAAAGACAGCGCCGACTACGTTGTAGACCCGGCGAGAGCGAGCGCTCGACCTTTCCGTCGGAACTATTTTAAATTTAAATTTCTGAGAAGGCCCCCGAGTAGCTAGCGGAATCGCTAAAGGTGGAGAGGGCGCCTGCAGCCCGGTATACACATACGCGCGGACTCGCACACACGCGCCTAAATTGAACTGACACGCCAGAGCGGGCCCGCGATTAATCAAGATCTTTATCGGGCGAATGAAATCAATATCGCACGCCACTGCGCGACAATTTCGTATAATGGAAATTCTTAACGTTGTTTGTTTTCGCGAAGGAGGGGTCGGAGGGCGGGTCGACATGCGATCAATCCCGGTGACCTAATTGAGGATTTCGAGTGTCTCGAAGTTCGCGTTAATTGCATGCGGCTCGAGGATAGGCGTCCGTCTCTATGGGTTGAATCGGGACCCCGATATCGTCATTGCGGCAACGAATTGCGGATGGGTAGGTGTGAGGCCAATTTGCACTGAAATTTTTTGAGCGGTCCCGTCAGCGCTGCCGTAGCAGTCACCATTAGATTTGAGTTGGGGGTCGATAACTCTAGATGACACAGGGGAAACTTTCGCTCGGTAGACCACCAAAGTCTAGACAGCATCAAAGAACGCTAACGTGTTACAGGACTCTTCCTTCATTCCAATTACGGCAAAAAGACCGCCAAAATTATGTTTGGATGAAGCGGTCACGTCAGAAAACTCTCCAAATACAGACTCGTAATGTCTACGACATGAAACCATCAACAACCGAGTACTACGTGTTGGCTTGTTCCAACCGAAGCGGAACAAGAATACATTTTGATTTTGAAAATGGCGTTTCAACTAGTTAACGATCCGTTCGAGCAACCTGGTGAATTCAACGGCGTCGAACGCGCGATACCCGGCTAATTTCCACAACGATTTAAGAGTTCGAGAAATATCCAATCTAAAAACCAGTTACTACGGCCACGAAGAACTAACCGACCGATCCGGCCTGTTAAATCAATTTATTAATCAATAATATATTTTACCGCATACATAAAATATTTGTTAAAACGTATTACGTCGGGGAATTCATATTTTATCGGTTCGTTTTTTCCACGATCGAGCGCTCCGTATTTATGAGCGATCTAATTCTAATTTATGGATTCGGCTTTTTTCTATAAATATTAATAATAAATCTACGGGCTATACGGTGTATATTATGGAGATGGTCTGCGTGCATCCGGCGTTGCCGTCTTCCTTTATGGAAACGACCGGTATTCACGAAGGACGGACGTGTACTTTATATTAGGTTTTTTAGGTACAAAAGTACCTTTCGTTTTGGCCATAAATACCAATGATTGTTCTTATATTATCGACATGATGGCGTAATCGCAGCAATTGCGTATATTAAAGACATAGCAGATACGATTTTGGGAAGTAGTACTATTATTTCCGTCGAAGCAAAGAACAAATGTTTCTACGAAGGAGACAAAAATCTACATCATGTAACGAGAGCGTCGCCGGCCTTTGGAGAATTAAGCTTCAAGTGTCGTAAAGGAATCCAATTTAAGACTGATTCTAAAAATAGAAAAATAATGCACCTGATTAAACATCCAAATATTAGGGTGTGTGGTAGAAGTACTGTTTCATTTGGTGAATATGAAAGATTTGAAGAAAGGAAAGTACCAGAAAAATATGATTTTTAAAATGGAATCGCTATTAAAAGTCCGTCAAAATAATAAATAACATATGTAAGAAAATTAGAACTGCAATCGTAAAGTTTACGATCTCGTACCTATAGTAACCGTTCTCGTTAGTTGCTAAAAAGTTTAGCAGAATTTTTCCAAAATACGACGTTACGTTACGACCCCCTGTTATTTTTTGTCGGTTGCCTAGCTCTTTCGTCTATTATCAACCCACTAAGTGGAACGTAAGTGAGGCCGTACGATGCTAAATTGGTCCTTCTGCTCAAAATTGCCGGCCGGTCGGCACCGCATGGGCGAAAACCGCCTACGTTTGGCAACGTCGGAAGTGTCCGGGTGCCTTCGATCTCACCAGTAGGTATATGGCCTGGACCGGTTTTTCGTTTTTAAGCCGGAGAGAAGTGCACACACAGACACACACACACGCGAAGAGTATATAATTTGGAATTTTTAACTCGAGCGTTGCACACGACGGACGGGACCGTATGATTCTGAATTATTTCGGCCAAAACCCGTGCCCGCAAAACAAACAGACAAATTGAAGATCGACTTATCTGACGGGCAGGAGGGTTTGCTATTGCTTCTTAATTTACATATTTTCCTTTTGATCACTTTAATTATACGAATTTTGTCCGAAGAAATCTATAATTCGTGACTTCGAAGACACAGCCGGTTACCTCCCTTGTTGACCCACCCTGTGCAGGGTGTTTCAGACAACACGAGTCATCTAGAAATAAGGTAGTTCTAATATACTAATAATATTTTCATTTTTTGCAATATTTTACACAATTTTTGTCCGACTTTGTTGAAACTAACCAAAAGTATGCTGCAATAGCTGCTCAAGTTTGTTTTTTTATAAATATCTTCAATACATAATAAACTTAGTTCTAAAATATTAACCCTAATGAAAAGATAAAAATGTTACAAAAACCATTTTTTATTGGAAACTAACATTTCTGGTTCTACGTTTATATGAACTCTTTAAGAAATACCCTATACATCGCGGTCTTTATAAGTTATAGGAAGAATAATTATTGGCTCGAACGAAGTAAAAACTACCTTATTAAATGATTTTTATTTAAGTTTTTGACGAGGAATTCGAAATACACTCGTCAAATGACTTCGATTTAAAACTGCAAAGTTTTTCAGTCAAATACACTAGAAAAGAAAAGACTATTTTATGTGAAATCGCTATATCCAGATATTCGATGTTCGACCAAACGTTTATTAAAAAAAATTGAGTTGGTTTGCTGGAAACATACCGAATAAGGAACACGAATCATACGAGATGTCACTTGCGCCACTAAATTTACGCAATTCCAAGAACTATTCGCATATGTTGTCGAAAGCATAAAAAGAGGAATATAGGTTAGGTCATAAAAGTCAGATGGTTCCGCATTGCGGCCGCCAGAACCATCCAAACAATGGGCGGGCCGGGGGCCATTATAAATGACTTCTCCGCCTTTATTAGTTTCCGATAGGACGCTGCCATAAACAGTTGTTGGAGGAGTTTCATAAACAAATCATTAGCAATTATAGAATGAATTCGAAAATCGGTTTTCATCTTTTTCCAAAATACACATAATAATTGACAGAAAGAGAGACAGCAACACCATGGTATAATGAATATGATTTAATTGTAAATTATACCTCCAACCATCTCGTAAACTTCCAACAAGGCTTTCGTTCTGTCTTTGCTTTGGCATTTGGGACGGTTTCACACGAGAGCACAAGCCTCGACTAAGAAAACACTACAGTTTGTAAAAATTATGTCCATAATTGCGCCTTTGTTAGCAAATTTTATTGTCCGTAACTTTGCAATTGTTAGTGGATTAAAATCTCAAACGTATTGAATTAATAATTTGTAATGAATTCCATCGTATCAGGAACTCCGATTTTACACCATCAGTCAACATTTTTCAAAGTCGCTGCGGGAAGTATTTTGTTGAACCACAGTTTAAGTGGAATTGGGCAGGACATGGACAAACCAATTGTATCGAAGTGCTTCTAGATGCGATTGAGTGAGACCTATCCACGCGGCAGCCCCTTGAGGCTGAGCGATGATGATGATGAATAAATTCCGTATTTCAACAAATAAATTACCCAGTTCGCCCGATCAAACTCGAGTGGCGAAACATCAACCACCATTCGTCGCTCTGCCATAAATGCATATAAAACGTATACGAACCAGATTAGGAACGTTTCGAGAGCACAGTCGGCATGGAATTTTTATTAGGCGTTGAAGCGTTTGACGCAATTAGTGGTCAGATCGCGTATAGCCGACGGTGCTGAATCTTAAACGCGTAAAAGGGGAAAACAAGCCACGGCTTAATTATAATTTATAGGGTGCGGGCATCTTTAGTGGGTGCTAGTTTTGATGAATGCGATGCGAATAATTATCGTGCGCATCATGGAGACTTGAGATTCGATGTGGCACCTGAACTTCTATTTACGACCGTCTTAAATATAATTATTTGTTTTTTTTTTTTTAATTCTGATACTGAAATTTTCTTAAATCATGTAAATTTAGAAAAAGTGATATTAAATTATACATAGAGCAGGTGGAATTCGAAAGATTTGTATTACAGTAGCCGGTGGAAGTTGATGGGGACAAAAAACGCACGAAAGGTTGAAGTTATCGAAATAGAAGGCCTAAAATCAATAGATTTATGTTAGATATACAACCGGTAATTTTTTTTGTGTCGATTGACCAGAGGATAGATGTCTGAAATAATAAATAAGATGCTATTAATTTAAAAGTCTTCGCATAAGGATAGAAAACAGCCCTTAAAAAGTTATTGTTAGTTACTTATCGAAAACAGCAAGAAAGGTAGCATTAGCATGTTGAAAACTTTGAGTTGAAGTCATAGTTTTCAGGAAGAAAATAGTACAATTGAACAGTCATAAAGAAATGCAAAAAGAGACACCGTTCAGGAGTTTGAAGACAAACTACTACTACTAATAAACGATTCCATCTTTTCGAATTACGACTGCTTTACGGTCATGCCAAAGGGTTATTTTTGAGGAAGGACATACGTGTCTCATTTGAGGAAACAGCGAGATGGATCAGATACCCTCTACCGACCATAAAACGAAGCAGCACTGGATAATTTTCGTGGGGCAGGGTAATTTTTTATTCTGAAGTCTTTTTGAAAAATTGGAGGTGTTTTATGCTGTCGATGAAGGTATTAACTATTTAAATGAATTTAAAAATAATTTAATTGATATTATGTGATACCATGTGTTTATATTCTACCTAAATTGAGATAGCTGTTCTTACCAATCATTTAAATATTATATATTTTTTTAACAAATAAGTATATCAACCTCACCTTTAATTTCTACATTTTTTTACCCAGCGCAAATATAATAATAATAATAGCCTTTATTGAGAATTGAGGTACGTAATATCAGTCAGTTACTCAACATTAATCCAACACAACTAATTGGCAATAAAATTTATAAGAAGAGAACCCGTAGTAAGGAAAAATAAAATATAAACAAAAGAAAAAAGTAAGTAAGTAATTATAGAAATAATCCTGTGATTAATTAAATGACGAAATCCCAATCAGCACTTTATTTATTTAATAACACTCCTTTAATGTTCTTTCGAAACAGTTTTAAGGGCTCGTAAAGGGCAGATCTATGTTGAGGCACAGTTAGTGTATTCTCCCTAATATTTACATTGTGGGTTTGGCAGCAAAAAAAAATTATGTGTAAAAGGAAAGGAAAAAGCATTAGAGGGACTGAACGACTCAGTAACGAAATAAGCCGACTTACGTTACATTGAACGAAATTGAAATAAAAAGGAACAAAAGAAGATTTCTTTTCTTTTGCTTACTTTACTCTGATGTTATAATCGGTATTTTGGGGTAGGTAGGAAAGCCAATGTTCGGCAAAATGATTTTTGTTTAATGTTTTTGTTGCAAAACATCGAAAAATTGTATTGTTGTTTTTTTACTTGCATGGATTCGATTGAATATACTTTAATATTTTTGTGGTTTGATTTCTTTTAATTTACATTAGGATGTGTAAAAATGTGAAAAAATCGATTGTCAGATTTTTTTGAAAACCGGCACACTTTTAGAAAACTAAAATTTAGAAATTTTCTAAAAAATGACAACGTTGAAAGGTAAAAGCATTGGGTCCCGGTCTCCAAGGAACCATCAATACGATACACATAGAAGCAGGTCAGGTACATCGAAAATCGCCGCCGAGATAAACAGGGGCGTCGTTTTATTTTTATAAAACCGTCATGGGAAAAATTACAGATGCGGCGGTCCGCGCGACTGAATAATTCACAACCGGATAGATTAAAACGGAAACAATGGGGATTAGCGCGACGTCTCGGGCGTCGCGGCGCTTGACAAAACACCAGAAACCCGATTAGAAACCAAACATCAGCCCGGGCCGAATTTATCAAACGGTAATACCCGACCGGATCCGTATTTAAACAAAACCGGAGTCGGTCGGAACGGCTGAAGGGGGAAACAGAATATCGGGAATGCCGGCGATAGTCACTTAGTCTTTTTTGACGTATTTTAAGAAACTTCTGTTTTTTTCCAATGTTAAAGTAAATCGAACTGAATTATATTTTTATATGACGGATGTTATTTCAAAAAATTGGTTATATTTTCTAAAAATAGTTTTTAGTTCACAGGTTTCCTGCGCCTTCCTGTTCCCAGTCTCCATTCCAGTCACCTGGTCTCAAATTTCGTTCTGACATGGCTGGTTCTATACCTTTTTTCCACGTTATTTTAGGTCTTCCCCGTTTTCTATTTTCTCGAGGCCCCCAACTCGTCATTTTCTTAGGTATCCTTCGGTCATCCATCCTTTGGACATGGCCAAACCATCATAATTGGCGCTCTTGGATATCTTCTACAATTGTTCTCTCTACTTTCATGATCTCTCTTACTCTTTCGTTGGTGATTCTACCGCGTCTAGGTATTCCAGCTGATCTTCTCCAAAAGTCCATTTCGATGGTATTTATTAATTTAAAAAAAAAAAAAAATTACAAATTTTAGTGATTTAAATTATGTTCCAAACTCAATAACATTTGGTTACCTCTCTTGAATTTGCCCTATATAAATATATACTACTACTTAAAATAATTGTAATTGTAAAATGTTTAATTGTTTAATTCTAATTCAACATATGAAAACTCTTCCTTTGTTCCTACCCACAAAAACTATACTCTTTAATTTATTAATGGATGGTACTATCCTGACTAGATTTGCCACTTTAAAGGATCTGGGGATGTTATTTTACCAGAAGTTCTCTTTTGTACCATTACTAAAACAGTTTCCAGTGCAATGCAATACTGTTACATTAGGTCCAAGCTTGACAATGGCTCGCTGGTATGGTCGCCAATATATAACATCCACGGTCAGCAGGTTACTGAAGTATCTAATAATCGGGTAGGAAGGTTCCTATCCTGAGAGGGGAGTTGATCATGATCCAATGCTGGGAAGGTTCGATGTACTGTATGTGAGCTTGCGCAGAGACTTGTAATCTGTTTCATTTCTCCATAAGTTAGTTCATTACGGAGTCGATCGTTTTTCTGGAAGGGAGAGATCAATCAACATTTTTTCCGCAGTTACCCATTTTGAAAACCCCATTTGCAATATGTGTGTTACCTTCAGCAATCTATCATCGAACTGCGATTTATATTATGATGGCGTCGGGTTATCCGTATTGACAAGTCTGATCCTCTTTTTTCTCGTCCTTTCCTATTGTTTAGTTGTAAGATTGTTAAATTTAAGATTAGTTTTAATGTCCCCTGTGTATATATATTATATGATTTATATTTAATATTTCCTGTAATTGAGTCATGTTCCCTGTTGGAAATAAAGTACTGTTATTATTTAGAATTGATTATTACTTGACACTCTGTTGTTAGTTTTGGTTCGTTGTTTGTGGTTAGTACAGCGTCACCAGAAAAGTCCAGCTCCATATGGGAACATTTTTTATTATTAGTTTGATGAATAAATTAATTTATTGTTTGTTGCCTTTATTGTTATCGTTCAAAATGTATATATATATATATATATATATATATATATATATATATATATATATATATATATATATATACAGGATTTTTCACTTAAAAGTTCGCACGCCAATAAGTCCAAAACGAAAAGAAATATTTAATTTATGTAAAAAGTAGTCAAAGTGTGGGGTCAAGTGGATATTTCCTAAAGTTTAAAAAATTCGACGCCTGCAAAGAGCTGGGCGTCGCGACGCGTCGAAAAATTATTCGATTGCAGAGATTTTGGAAATACGCGCATACAAAAGTACATATTATTTAAAAACATTTTTGTTATTTACTCAAACTTATTTACTTTACCCGTTTCTAAGTTATACCGATTTATAGTAAACATTTCTTGATTAATAAAAAATGTGATTAACGCTTATTTTTACAAGTATGCCATGAATGTTAGTTACTATGGCCACCATTGTTATCGCAGTTGTTTTAAGTGCAATTACAAGCAATAGATTTCAACTATTTTAGTATGATTTTATTTATTATTTTTTATCGATTTAGTTCTGATAACATGATAAATAAATGAAAAAACAGTAAAATACCTACAAGTTAATAACCAAAATTATTATTGCAATTAACTACATAATAAGACATTTCAAAAATTTTGTTCAAAATTATGTCCATCTGCTCGAACACAACTATCAAAAACTTTTAACAGATGAGCTTGCGTCACTTGTAGGAGAGTCCTTCTTGTGATAGCGACACACGCTGCACTAATTTTGTTAATGAGATCAGCCATATCTTCGATAGGTTCTTCATAGATAACGTTTTTTAGGTAGCCCCAAAGAAAATAATCTGGTGGTGTAATGTCCGGGGACCTCGCCGGCCACCTTACCGTTCCATTAGTACCAAACCATCTATTGAGATATTCTCGGTTCAAATATCTCGTTACTATTTGGGCATTATGTGCAGGCGCTCCATCCTGTTGTAGCCACATATTCATTCTAGTGTCAAGAGGCACTTCTTCTAATAGTTCCGGAAGTGTAGTTTGAAGAAATCTTAAATAGCGATCTGCATTTAAAGTTCCTTCGTAAAAGTAAGGTCCAATAAGGAATCCATTTAATATGCCGCACCAAACATTGATACTAAAAATTCGTTGGTTACCTCTTTCTGTAATCCAACGAGGATGGTTTTCGGACTAAAAACGACAGTTGTGTCTATTAACGATTCAATTATTTTGAAATCGACTTTCGTCGCTCCATAAAATTTTCGAGAGAAAATTTGCATCTTGGCTATACAAATCGGATAATGTCGCTAAGAAATATATTTTTCTAGCATAATCGCCTAGTTCTAGTTTATGAACTAGTTTACTTTTGTACGGGTGAAAAGAGTTTCTATGTAGAATTCTCCACGAAGAACTTATGGTAACACCGGTATTTTCTTTTATCTCTGATAGGGATATCTTGGGGTTATTATCAACCTGCCGAATTACAGCAGCAGTATTTTCATCATTTGTAGCCGTCCTGTTCCTATCTCTTTTAGGTTTTATGAAGCTGCCATATTCTCTTAAGTTTTTACATAAACTTGAAAAGGTTTTTGCATCGGGGACTCTTCTATGCGGATAACGCCGTGCGTAAACTCTTTTTGCTTCTCTACAATTGCATCTGCATTCTCCAAACACCAGTAACATGTCTACTTTTTCCTCATTGCTAAATTGCACCATTTTCACATAATAATTCTTAGTTCTTTTTAAACCGAACAAATTTGGATATTTCTTGTGACAAAATGTGACAATTTTTTGATACAGCAATAACAACTTACGTTTGTAATTGCACTTAAAACAACGGCGATAACAATGGTTGCCATAGTAACTTGTAAAAATAAGCGTTAATCACATTTTTTATTAATCAAGAAATGTTTACTTTAAATCGGTATAACTTAGAAACGATTAAAGTAAATAAGTTTGAGTAAATAGCAAAAAAATTTTTAAATAATATGTACTTTTGTATGCGCGTATTTCCAAAGTCTCTGCAATCGAATAATTTTTCGACGCGTCGCGACGCCCAGCTCTTTGCAGGCGTCGAATTTTTTAAACTTTAAGAAATATCTACTTGACCCCACACTTTGACTACTTTTTACATAAATTAAATATTTCTTTTCGTTTTGGACTTATTGGCGTGCGGAGTTTTAAGTGAAAAACCCTGTATATATATATATATATATATATATATATATATATATATATATATATATATATATATATATATATATATATATATATATATATATATATATATAATGTTGAGTTCAACAAGCGAACGGATGATATCCCGGAATACAGTGTCATCACATCAGAAATTTGCCATTGTTTTTTATTGAAATCTTTGAAAAATACTACACCGATAGTAAAGACACGCCCCTAAAGCGGCGATCAGGTTTCCCGATTTTGTCGTCGCCGCCCGACTATATCGACTTTAAATCGCGTATACTCGAGTAGGTATATATATAGCAGGAACGCCGAACAATGCATTCGTTAATCCGGTTCGCAGACGACGAAGACTTGCAGTACGAAATTAAAACAACGTAAAAATATATTAACGGCGTACGTTTTCGCCCGTTTTATTGTTTTCGTTTTAATTTAGAGGGGGCCTCCGTTAAGAGGATAAACCCCCGGATATTGTTGACGCCGCCCGCTCGTCAGGCGTTTTCGTTTATAGTCCGGCCGATCAGACACAAAGTTTCGTGAAAACCTTGGCCGATAAAATTGTAAGACCTAAAGACCCCGAGTATCTAAAGTTTTGATTTATTCGTTATAATTGTTTAGATAATTAAGCCGGTTAGTTCTTTTTTTAACCTTATAAACTGAAAATTGGTTAGTTTGAAGTTTACAAATTACCCACTGAAAAAAGGACCCTTCGCGTTTTTTAATTGGTACAGATGCGAAAGCTCTTCTAGTAAATTGAAGATTCATTTCGCTTCATAGCAAAATAGTTGTTTGACTCAATGTTTTTTTCCTTTTGGTTCAAATATTTGCAGGAATGCGACACAAGTCAAAAATTGTTTGTTTCATATTGCACAAGACTTGGCGCAAGTAATAAAGTAAATTGAATCATCTCTTATATTTCTTATATATTTTTCCATAGAAATTGCTGTTGCCCAAGCGACTCGTAAATAAATTTCTAAAATTTTTATGTAAAACAAAATTATGTTTATATAATTTTTCGGTATGGATTTGAATAATTGTGAATGTATGATTGATGAATGTTCACCATTAAAATTGAAATTTACAAATAAAACTTGACGTTTTCAAAGAAACTTTCACGGGCTATTGTAATACTATTTACAAGTTTTCTGGACTCCTCCTCCTGTTGTTGATTAAAATCAACCAGATGTAAATATCGGCTCTTTAAAAAAATAATGCAAATAACATCATAATATACGTTTTGTGCTTCTGCATTTTCGTTGTGTAGTTTGTATCCCCATCCTGTTCCTTATATCTGATTGTACAAAACCAAAAGTGCTTGAAGTTCGTTCTACAGACGCTACTATAGGTATTAATGCAGTCTTCTCTCTTGTTCTGTTGCAATTTCAAATATAGTTATATAAATTTATGCCCATTTTCCGAAAATTCACAGGTACACGGGTACATTGCAGTCAGGAAATTAATTAAAAGTATTAAGTTATCAAAAAAGAATGTGTGTTAAATCCCTAGCTTATAAGTACATGTTTTTACATTTACGTTCTGAAAAAAAGAGAAATATTTAAACATTTACTATTAAATAGGTTTATCTAGGTCATTAGTTTATTTACAAAGTATATATAAGTATATATTGCTGTTTTTCTCTAAGTCTTATAGCTATTTCTTAAATTTGAAAAAGTAATTTGAGTTCATGTAACCAATTAAATTCACGAATTTTAACTTTTTTAAATGCCCCTCCATCTTTGAAAAGTCACGGAGAAGCATCCGTAAAATCAGCTATTAAGAGTATTTCAGCTTCAGTAAAGAAATAATATTTTTTAGAAAGAAATCTATGATAACGTTCTCCAAAGTATGCGTGTACTTTAAACTAACCAAATCCAAATGTTAAAAGTATTCATTGACCGCGCTGTTGGGTGATATCGGTGAAAAATAGGCCGTTGCCCTAATATTAACTACCTCGAGCATTTAATAACAACCGTCGATGTTATGCGAACGTATCATCGGCCCTCCCCTATTTAAATAAATTTCCGAGCTATCATCGAACGGTTTCCTTTAATCGTCGTTTTTAATCGTGATCGAGATAAAGATCGCCCGTCCCGCTTATGTTTATAAGTTTCGGTTATTTACAGACTTAAAAATGCAGAATACATTTGCATAAATTCGACTTAAATCTTCTTAACTCCTCGGACGTAATGAAATAATTCGGTATACGTATAGCTAACTATAATTAATACCGGTATACCGCGAGGCCATGGGAATCGAACATTGCGATCCTGCCGCCATATGGTCCGGGACACTGTCATTTTCTAGGGCGTTTATTCCATTTTTAATTCACTTCAATTCCATATTTCCAATATTTCTATAAAAGTGTGCCTGGCTACCCGAGTAACATTGAGAGTTATCAGCTAATCTCAATTTTAGGTGTCTTTTCCAAAATTTTCTCCAAGGTAGGTAGGTAGCCTCTCAGTGACTTCGTGTTGGAAAAAATTGACATATATATTAATTTATTTTGAATTAACCGCCCTTTAAAATGTAGTTTCGGTTATCGTAAATGCTTTAGCGGTTTCACTGACACGGATTCCGCAATTCCTGGATGCACTCGCGGATTATTTAATGCTTTAGTTGTCGAACTCTCCCAGGAACACTTAACATGTCGTTTCGTATTTAATGGTCCATAAATTCTCAGTAAAGACCATACACATACACATACGGGATAATAAAAGTTTTCCAAATTTTATATTATGTATAAATATAATTTATATTTAAATTTTAGGTTTTTGGATGATCAAATCTCTTTTAATTTGCCGTCTTTAGTCTCATTTGTTTGGTTCAATCCTTCAAATAATCTATAAAAACTTTGGATATTTAAATCTGGTGAATAACATAACATATTCAATGTTATAATTATGTTTTTTATTATCTTTATTTAAATTTCCGAAATTCGTATTCGTAAAAACAGTTTGCTGTCAGCAGATTCTTAAAACTTCTCTTTAAAGAATTGTTACCAAGGCGTGTTATATTATATAGGTAATTTATTATTGTTAAAGTTCAGGTTTAAAGGATTCCTGATCGATTTCGGGGAATCATTAACTGGTGTGCATTACGCGTGGCTAGGAATGAGTGTTAGATTGAACAGAAAAAGTAAATTTATTAGAGTGAATCACGATTAGGCTGTTGTAAATGAAAGTAGACGGTAAAGTCATAATATGAATGCTGGGAAACTGTGTTCCACGGGATTTTTTACAGTCCAAACCAAGAAGAATTCGGAGAGGCTTTTTTTGAAGACCGAACACTCTATCATAAACAGTAGGGATGACAATGATTTACAGAGGGAGTCAATATGAATAGACCAATATAATCTAGTGTCAATAGTAATTCCGAGCAGAGTGAGAGATACGACAATGTTTGTTTGTTTGCTTTTATTTATGTTATGGTTCACATTTGTATTGCATTTTTTTACTGTGCGGGTTGTTGTTATTTTTTGTTTCCTCGTTTGTGACATTTCTATAAAATAAATTCTATTTTTTACATTTGTTTTTATTTATTTATTTGTTTCTATTTTTTGCCGAAAGCTTTTTATTTTATACCGATGTATTTTGCGTATACTTTAATATTAAGTTAAATAGAATTTTAATTTTTATAAAAATTATTACTCAGTTTTATTTGTGATTATTGTGAGGTGTTGGGTATTTAATAAATATATACGGCTAGTAGATGTGCTAAAAATTCAGTGTTATTTTGTGTTTCTTCTTTATTTACGAATTTTCGCATTTGTTTTCAAATATTTACCTGGACATTATCGGTTTTATTGTTTTCATAAGTTATTTTCGAGACCATCAGAATGACTCGTAATTTTTTTTATATTTTCGCAAGTGATAATGACGCGCGTCGTGTAGTACCCGTTCGAAAACGGTTTTAATGGACATATTTATGGGCACCATGGTGTATTGTCGGTGTGCGGGAAGCCCGCGTGAGTTTTTTATGTAGTATTGTGGCCCACTCGCGGTGTCCCGACAGTTTTTATAACCGATAAATATATCACGCGCTTTCGCGCAAATAAAAAATGTTTATACTGGATATTGTCACCGTGTCTTTTTTTTTTATTGTTCATTTTCGGCTATATACGCGCTTCGGCGCGCCGCTGTTTTGTTAGCCCGCGTTGCATACATTGTAGCCGAACACAGACAACCGTTTATCTTTTGTCACGGACAAGAGTTTATATGGCGCGAAATTCGGTTTGATAATAGGGACTTTTTATATATATATATATTTATATTTATATACGTTACTAGGTAATTTCAGTAATTCCCTAGCAAAATTTGATTTACTTCGCCTGATTTATGCCCCTGAAGTTCGTAAGCATTATCAAGTTGGCGATAAATAGACGTGAGCCTTATTTTATATAACGATATCGCCGATGTGATAAATGGATCTTTGCTATATTTTATTTTTATTTTATAATTAATTTTTTTATTATTTTATGTGCCGGCGAATGGTTGTCACGCTAACAGTTCAGATGCATCCTTTGGAAGGTGTAAATCTCTAATTGACGATTTAATTGTGTGAAATCTGAGTCATCTGGATCGGAATTGGATCGGATTTTCTAGTTCTTTTGGGGCGGTATCTATCATCTGATCCATGAGAAACTGGTCGAATAGCAGAGTCAAGATTGAGATACATAATTTGTTGCAACCCTGTTGCTTTGCAGATAAACATAATATTATCTATATTATAAACCAACAAGAATATACAAATAAGGAAACAGCTTTCAAATATCAAAATGAGTGTCAGATATTTTGAGATACGTGTTTATAGGAACCCTTTGATGATATGTATCGTTATTAGTTCTTTTAACTCAGTCTTTCAAATATATTTTTGTAATAATATGTTTGTTTTTGTTTGTAGTTTTTAGATTATTTTTTTTGTCTCAAGTGGCTTAGAAGAAAATATTTACTGCTCGTTAAAATTGAATTTTCACGAAATTTAAAGGAATGTGCCTCAATCTTTTCACGTTTCGCTGTCCACGGAAATTTGAATGTGGCAGAGTTTTTCAAATGTCTCTCTTGTATGCTTAAAAGAAATACAATAAAAAATATTTGTATTTGTCTAAAATATGGTCGTCCCACCAAATTGCTTGTGTTTTTATTGAGTGACTTTTGTGCCGAAAATTAAACAATTCCAAATCGCTGTGGTAATCGTAAATCGAAAAGTTATACAAGATAGTTACAGAAATTAATAACAATAGTAATTTTGTTATTTCGAAGCTATCGACGGGAACCAGAGCAACCCTAACCGTATTCTCGGGTGCGAGACATCCCTCGGGTTCCCGTTAGTAAAGTCTTACGTTTCTCGCTCTTCCTTAAGTTAAATGATATGTTTCTTTTCTACTCAAGTCCTCATATAGATCAACTGGAACTAATAGTAATGACTTATTTATTTTAGATAAATTAAAACTTTATATTATTACAGTAATTCCCTAGCAATACTGCCATCTTCTAAAATTCGATTTACTTCGCCTGATTTATGCCCCCGAAGTTCGTAAACATTATCAAGTTGGCGATAAATAGACGTGAGCCTTATTTTATATAACGATATCGCCGATGTGATAAATGGATCTTTGCTATATTTTATTTTTATTTTATATTTAATTTTTTTATTATTTTATGTGCCAGCGAATGGTTGTCACGCTAACAATTCAGATGCATACTTTGGAAGGTGTAAATCTCTAATTGACGATTTAATTGTGTGAAATCTGAGTCATCTGGATCGGAATTGGATCGGATTTTCTAGTTCTTTTGGGGCGGTATCTATCATCTGATCCATGAGAAACTGGTCGAATAGCAGAGTCAAGATTGAGATACATAATTTGTTGCAACCCTGTTGCTTTGCAGATAAACATAATATTATCTATATTATAAACCAACAAAAATATACAAATAAGGAAACAGCTTTCAAATATCAAAATGAGTGTCAGATATTTTGAGATACGTGTTTATAGGAACCCTTTCATGATATGTATCGTTATTAGTTCTTTTAACTCAGTCTTTCAAATATATTTTTGTAATAATATGTTTGTTTTTGTTTGTAGTTTTTAGATTATTTTGCTTGAAATAGGAAATGTTAGACTGTTAGCATTTGCTAGTAACATTTTGTCTCAAGTGGCCTAGAAGAAAATATTTACTGCTCGTTAAAATTGAATTTTCACGAAATTTAAAGGAATGTGCCTCAATCTTTTCACGTTTCGCTGTCCACGGAAATTTGAATGTGGCAGAGTTTTTCAAATGTCTCTCTTGTATGCTTAAAAGAAATACAATAAAAAATATTTGTATTTGTCTAAAATATGGTCGTCCCACCAAATTGCTTGTGTTTTTATTGAGTGACTTTTGTGCCGAAAATTAAACAATTCCAAATCGCTGTGGTAATCGTAAATCGAAATGTTATACAAGATAGTTACAGAAATTAATAACAATAGTAATTTTGTTATTTCGAAGCTATCGACGGGAACCAGAGCAACCCTAACCGTATTCTCGGGTGCGAGACATCCCTCGGGTTCCCGTTAGTAAAGTCTTACGTTTCTCGCTCTTCCTTAAGTTAAATGATATGTTTCTTTTCTACTCAAGTCCTCATATAGATCAACTGGAACTAATAGTAATGACTTATTTATTTTAGATAAATTAAAACTTTATATTATTTCAGTAATTCCCTAGCAATACTGCCATCTTCTAAAATTCGATTTACTTCGCCTGATTTATGCCCCCGAAGTTCGTAAACATTATCAAGTTGGCGATAAATAGACGTGAGCCTTATTTTATATAACGATATCGCCGATGTGATAAATGGATCTTTGCTATATTTTATTTTTATTTTATATTTAATTTTTTTATTATTTTATGTGCCAGCGAATGGTTGTCACGCTAACAATTCAGATGCATACTTTGGAAGGTGTAAATCTCTAATTGACGATTTAATTGTGTGAAATCTGAGTCATCTGGATCGGATTTTCTAGTTCTTTTGGGGCGGTATCTATCATCTGATCCATGAGAAACTGGTCGAATAGCAGAGTCAAGATTGAGATACATAATTTGTTGCAACCCTGTTGCTTTGCAGATAAACATAATATTATCTATATTATATACCAACACAAATATACAAATAAGGAAACGGCTTTCAAATATCAAAATGAGTGTCAGATATTTTGAGATACGTGTTTATAGGAACCCTTTGATGATATGTATCGTTATTAGTTCTTTTAACTCAGTCTTTCAAATATATTTTTGTAATAATATGTTTGTTTTTGTTTGTAGTTTTTAGATTATTTTGCTTGAAATAGGAAATGTTAGACTGTTAGCATTTGCTAGTAACATTTTGTCTCAAGTGGCTTAGAAGAAAATATTTACTGCTCGTTAAAATTGAATTTTCACGAAGTTTAAAGGAATGTGCCTCAATCTTTTCACGTTCCGCTGTCCACGGAAATTTGAATGTGGCAGAGTTTTTCAAATGTCTCTCTTGTATGCTTAAAAGAAATACAATAAAAAATATTTGTATTTGTCTAAAATATGGTCGTCCCACCAAATTGCCTGTGTTTTTATTGAGTGACTTTTGTGTCGAGAATTAAACAATTCCAAATCGCTGTGGTAATCATAAATTGAAAAGTTATACAAGATAGTTACAGAAATTAATAACAATGGTAATTTTATTATTTCGAAGCTATTGACGGGAACCAGAGCAACCCTAACCGTATTCTCGGGTGCGAGACATCCCTCGGGTTCCCGTTAGTAAAGTCTTACGTTTCTCGCTCTTCCTTAAGTTAAATGATATGTTTTTTTTCTACTCAAGTTCTCATATAGATCAACTGGAACTAATAGTAACGACTTATTTATTTTAGATAAACTAAAACTTTAAGTAGAAAAAATTTTCTTTATGGTTTTCAGTAAAAAAATACAAGCTGTGCTCGATCATCATCAGTGCTATCATGGTTTTCTTTTTCAATAGAATAATTCTTGTTAAGACGTTTAATTAGAATTGGGAGTGTTTGCTCCAAACAACGTGTAAGAGTTCATATATTCCAACTCCTTGACTTTTTCAGCCATCTGTGTACCAGGTTATTCCTGCCATCGTTGGTGGGACATTTTTCCAGTCTTCTCTCGCACTTGGGTGTAGTGCTATCCTTAAGCAGCTCTTGAACTTCGTCTCCCTTTATATTTCTGTAAACTTGTCAGACGCACCCAATACAGACAAAACAACGGTCTCCTCTCGAGTCTCCTATTTATTTATTCACCTATGTTCTTCTTCTTCATGTACCGTCTCCACTTCGGAGGTTGGCTATCATCATTGCTATTTTGATTTTGGAAGCTGCGGCTTTAAATAGGTCAGATGATGTAACATTAAACCATTTTCGTAGGTTTCTAAGCCCAGGATATTCTTCTTCTTCCAATAGATCTTCTTCCCACAATTTTTCCCTGGATTATGAGTTGTAAAATTTCATACTTTGGTCCTCTCATGATGTGGCCGAGATATTCAATTTCCTTTCTTTCACTTCCTGTAGGATCTCTACACCTTTCTTCATTCTTCTCAGACCCTCCACGTTGGTCACACTCAGCATCCTACGATATGCCTACATCTCGAAGGCTTCCAGTTTCCGCTTACAAAACAGGTTGGGGGGGCCAAGCTTCCACACCATACAAAAGGACCGGGAATACATAACACTTGAGCATTCGAGTTCTCAGATCTAGGCTCAAATCGCGACTACAGAGCAGCTTCTTTATCTTCACAAAGGCTGCACGGGCGTTCTCAATGCGAAGAATAATCCACATTGCAGTCGACGCTCGTACACAGGTAATCATATCTCTCGACTCTGTCCAGCTCTTGGTTTTCAACATACAGATGTTCATGGAGCACTTTGGTTTTGGTGACAATCATGTACTTGGTCTTCTTAACATTGAGTGTCAGACCATATTCTCGATTAGTCTTGACGACATTGTTTAACAATTTTCGAGGGCTTTGGTGAAGATTTCCTCTGAGTAGACGTTGAAGATGAGTGATGAAAGAACACACCCTTGTCTAACTCCTCGCTTGATTTCCGCTGCTTTCGTCATTTCAGCTTGGACGCGAATCGACGCACTTTGGTTTAAATATAGTTTTACTATTATTTGTATATCTCTTGTGTCAAGGTTTTTATTAAATGCGTTATTATAATCAATAAAACAGGCATATATGTTTTGGTTGACATCAAGACACCGTTGCATCAAGACATTATAGGCAAACAAAGCCTCCCTTGTGCCGAAACCATTTCTAAAACCAAAATGAGTATCTGCTATATCCTCTTCCAGCTTCTTGTGGATGACTTTGAGAAAGATCTTCAGTGTGTGGCTCATAAGGCTGATCATACGGTGTTCCTCACATTTTTTGGCATTAGGCTTCTTAGGAATTGTGACAAAAGTTGAATGGAGCCATTCCTTTGGTATTATTCCTGTTTCATCGATCTTATTAAACAGGGAAGTTACAGCATCCAATCACCTATACTATTCTAAATGCTATTCCAACAGTATGGGCCAGGTGTATACAAAAGTATTATGAGCAACGTTTTTTTCTCCGCCCTTTATATGCCTACTTAATATTATATTTAAAAAAATACCGTAAGTGGTAGGTTTTTATTATTTAAAATCTTCCCACCTAAAATGGAATCGGTCAGAAGTGACGTGGGCAGCTAATCGGCGAGGTGGGGTTTAATTTTCACCATACCGAACGGTATGAAATTTTTCCACCGCAACGAGCAGATAAATAACTCGCCAGTATAACAATTAAGTTTTACTACATAATATTTATCTTTAATACGCGGCCATAAATTTATAACATTTCAATTTCTTAATAGAGAGATATGCCTTGGCGATATCGCCGTGAGAATTTCGCGAGTAGGAGAGCCCCCAACTAGCGATATTTCACGTATACGCATAATTTAAATTATTTTATTATGGCGCGACGTTTTCAATATTTATCCCGGCCCGCGATGGTTAATGACATTCTGCGCGAGGTTGGGATTAACAGGTTGCTTGCTTATTGTTCATGGCGAAATCTCCACCGCGGGCATGAATAATTGTACACACCTTAATTGTCCATAATAATAAGGCTACCTCGTTGTAGGTACATTGTTAACATGTTGTTACTTAATAATATTCGCACACGCGGAACTCTCGCGCCTAAAAAGTGGCCGCAGGGGTGGGGACGTCGTAAATCCCATTGCAAGTTATCGCGGCGTTGTCAGACGGTACTTTATCGTCGATGAGACTACTGATTTTTAATTAATTTCCAACACAGAGAAAAAACTAACCCATATCAAGGATTACAAAAAAATACCAGAGTTTGTAAATCGAATCCCTATTCTAACAAGTTTTCTTTATTATTTTGTTAGTAATTATTTCATTTGATAAACCCATTACTCTGGGTGATTTTTTTTCTTAGTTATATTTATGTGCCTGGTTCCGTCATTATTTTTTTTAAAACAACATCACTGGCCCTTTGTCGAGCGGATCTTTCGTAAAATTGCAAAATTAATTGTATTCGTCTTGTGCTAAATGTTTTTATTTAGATATTTTACACTGTCTTTGTTCTGGGTTTCAAATCTAATGAAAGTAGCCCTAATTTTTATACTTAATAGTCTTGTTATTGTTAATTATTTACTATAAACTATAATTGACAGAAATTCGGGATGGTAATAGTGTACAGGACAATTTTTTTTTCTGGTAGTATGCAGTTTTTATGTACATAATTTAGTTGAAATTGTAATCTACCCAGAAAATTATATATGCAAGTTTCATCAAACTATACGAAAAATGTTATTTTTAAAAGAAAATTTAACCCCTTGTATGGCAACATAATTTTTTTTTATTAACGCAAAATATTATATTTTAGATTTTTTGTAATGCGCTCTTGTTTTTTTGTTAGTTACTTAAATCTAAATGTTTTCTAATCCGCCTTTTTTGTGATTTTTATTATTTTATATTGTCTGATATTCTGTCACTGTAAAATCGTTATTTATTATCGATTAAATTAACATATTGGCACAAAATATCGTTCTCAAGTTTAACTAGTTTTATTGTTGTCTGCAGAACCAGAAACTTAACTTTAGATTAACTTTAGATTCTTAAAACGAGAATTTTTGGGGAGTATCATAAAATCCATGAATATTATAAATTGAGAGTATCAACTAATGATGGCGAAAGGTTGGAGGCTTATTTTATAGTATTTCTGAATGGACCTTATTGACCTCTAACTTCGATACAAAATTCAATCTTTTCGGAAAATCGTAGATATTTTAAAAAATTGAAAATCTAAGATTTATGAGGAAAAACATGATGATTGGGGGCTGAGGAGGACATAATAGTATGTGCGGATAAACCACATTCAAACTGACAAACAGTATTATAAAAATACATGAAAATCTATTAGTTAATAAAGGGTGATTCAATAAGGGTTTCCACATTAAAATAATAAAAAAAACTCGGAAGAATATAAAAATATACAATTATTTTTATTTGCCATTTTAGGTTAGTATATTATAATTAATATTATAAGTAATAAGTAATTCGTTTATTGAAATTTCCTATCACTTTTTGACACAATTCAGGTTCTATGCCGGCTATTTCGCGTCTAATCTCCTGAGAGTAAGATCACATGATCGCAGCGGCCAATTGATATCGCCGTTACGTGAGATAATCCGACCAGGAAACTACTTGCCCCGCAGCAATTGCATCGTTTCTTTGGATGTGTGACAAGTGACTACATCCTGTTGGAACCACAAATCCTCAATGTCCATACCTTCCAACTGCTCCCAGAAAAAATCAGATATCATGTTTCCATAGCGAACACCATTAACCGTAACAGCGTTCTCCGCATGATCCTCGAAAAAAAAGGGCCAAATATTCCTCCGGACCAAAATGCGCACCAAACAGTCACTTTTTAAGGATGCATTGCTTTTTGAACAATCTCTCTTGGATTTTCTAATTCCCAAATACGAGCATTGTGTTTGTTCACAAAGCCACCATCGTGAAAATGTGCCTCATACCCCTTGTTCTCGTATCTATTCTGTTGATGATCTCAAGGTTTCAACTCCTGAGTTATTTGGACTTTATATGAGTGTAGATGCATGTCTTTTGTTAAAATTCGCTGTGTGGTTGAATACGTAAGTCCCACTTGCTGCGATCTATGACAAATCGATGTGTTTGGATCTTACACTTTCGCGAACAATGGTAATATTTTGATCTGACCGACCTGCACGAGCACGTTGAGGGACTTTGAGGTTAGTTACAGATCTAGTTTACCCAAATTTTTGAACCATATTCCAAATCGTCCTCTCAGAAGGTCGATTTTGATCGATCATTTTCATAATAGGCTTGCACAATTTTTACACGTTGTTCAGTCGTATATTGCTCCATGACTAATTTTGTTTATGTTTTGAGGTTAGAAATCTCATATGATAATAAACCAATACAGTGGCGTTTCAAAACTATTTCAGATTGTAATGCGGAAACCCTTATTGAATCGCCCGTTATTTCAGATAGTTACCCACACGTAAGTGTACGGAACGGTGTCGCGTCCTACCGACTGCGCCAAACGCGTCGAATCGTAACTTGCGGGGACGAAATTAAACGTTGCGAAACAATTTTTGTCATCTAACTGCAATTATTATTAATTTCGTATGCGAACCACTTTTCAATGGTTAATTTTCCGTCGATTTGCGAGCGCTACAAGTGAAATGGCGACTAAAGTTAATTTTGCGGTTTCTGCGGTAACGGTC
The DNA here is from genome assembly GCF_029955315.1 of Cylas formicarius. Lineage (NCBI taxonomy): Eukaryota > Metazoa > Arthropoda > Insecta > Coleoptera > Brentidae > Cylas > Cylas formicarius. Next base: position 22,285,968 of record NW_026844361.1, on the reverse strand, counting down.
CCGGGTTATGTAAACAATTTATATTCAACGACAATGGCGGACGGTTTTTGTTTTCGCGCCAAGTCTAGGAAATGTAAAAGCGGCGCATTGTGTTTGCGTTGAGCAATAAAAGTTTACACGGTTTGATTTGATCGTTGCGCGATTTGTTTATAACCGACTAACGGGAAAAACGTGAAATATTCGCAATTTGCGCTAAAAAAAGTTGTGTAGGGACAATAGGTTACTTACACGCCTGAATTACGCCCGGAATAACATACTCATGGTAACTGTTACTGAAAATATATTTTATTAATATTCTGGGAAGTAATTTTGAAGATATGAATAAGAATGAAAAAGATTCTTACTCAAATCCTACCTGAACAGATAAAGCTATCAATATATAAAAGCATATTCGCGACAAACACTGGAAGTCACAGAGATGGATTTTCTTCAAAGCAGCTGTGGAATATCATCAATGAAAGAATGACCAAACAACGAAATACATCGAAGAATGGATGTACAAACAACGATATCGAAATTCAGAGCCACAAAACTAAGATGCTTGCAAAAATGCAATAGCCAGTTGGGTCTCCACGTAATTTTTGACATTGCGTAAGTTTTTGTGGTATGCTGCAAATCAAATGATCAATATCTGCCGGTGGTAGATCCTGTCACGACAATATTACCTCATGAAGTAGAAAATGTACCTGGTCTTAGGTCGACGTCAACTTTATTTTTTCTTGTGCTCGCCATATTGGATTTTTGCAGTGTTGGATAGCCCGTATTATAAATTATAAATTCTAAAATATTATTATAAAAACAGTAGAAACGGTGTCAAGACAATGAACTTTGTTTAAATTGGATAGAAATCTCGCTGAGTCTGCTTCGTTTGAAAACATTGTTGAATTAAGTCGTCCTGTATATGGGAGTAAATTTTGAAACACCCGGTATCCATAATATTTTATATTTATAATATTGCATCTAAATCCACATTTAATAATAGGTACATAATTATGTACTATAGAAAAATGTTCTCACGCACCCAAAACGTTCAAACAGTTATTTAGGTTTTTTTGTATTTATTTGCTTTTTGTTGTTTTTATGCAACTTCGTGTCAATAATAATAAAAAAGATGATTGGGTTTTATAAAGAAAAGAAACAGCATATGTACAGATGATAACAATTTATTATATATTGCGATACTTTTTAGTTTACAAAATTGAGGCTATTATAATGAATTTTTATTTTGTAATTGTAATTGTAAATTGCCGCGGATGGTAAAAAATACTGTAAATTCAGTTTTCATTTATTACACAATCTTGTTACGCAAAAAGTTTCACCAACTTTTTACTAAAAACTGTTGGCATGATTTCGTATAAGAAAAAACGAATTTACATTTTCTTCATTAAGAACCATTTTTCGGAGGAAACAAAAAGTGTTAATTCAGAAGTTTTTTACGAAATTTTCGAAAAAAATTATGTAATTTTAATTAGGCTGCAGTGGGACCTTCCACCCTTTACTTATTTATTATTTATTTATTATTATTAATGTCAGAAATTCAGTAATGTTTCGAGTTGTCTGGAAAATAATGAACATTTGAGGTGCTTACTATTGCAGTAAACCAAAGCTGCTTGTTCGTTATTTTTTCATTATTTATTATTCCGAATTTGTCCCGACCCAAACGAATAATTTTTCAACCGTGATTCATACCTTTCCATCGAGTTTTGCATATTATCATTCAATGCTTCGTTGCTTTTTATTTCGGTGCAAATCTCGTTAAAAAAGTAAAACGCGAACATCACGCATCGGTATGACCTAGTTTGTGTTAATTAATGTTTTTTTAAATATTTCTATCTCCCGTAAACTTGCCAGAACGCGGAGCCCTTTTTTCTAGCGAGCTCATTTGCCTCGCCTCCATTCGCTCACATCTTGCACCCTCGAAAACAAAAAAAAGCCTCTCTTTTTATATTTTAAAATAGCTGTTTTTCAAGTATTTTTAGAAAAAATATTTCCTATGAACAACGGTTTACATGATAATCAAAATGCGAAGAAGAAGAAGTTCAAAAACAGGGATCAAAATTTTATTAGCAACTGATTCCACCATGGTCAATAAATGTCAAAAACTAGTTTTAAATACGATCCAACAATATCAAAATTTTTGCCATTTCGTCACGCTTGGAAATGGACAAAAGCAAGAGATAAAATTGACTCCGATTTGAGTGAGGGGTCATTTTTGCACAGTGCCCATTGCTGCTTTAAATATTTGTATTAAATTTCGTACAAAAAATATTATTGCCGGTATCTTAATGCGAAAGACTAATAAAATGTAAGGTTGGAATGAGAGGGATCACTAAACAGAGTAGACAACTTGAAGGTTATATCGGAAAGTTCATATAAATTGCAACGATGGTCGTCCACACTATTTCGAATGCAATAGAAAGACAAGTTTGTTGTTTATTAGAAATTAGTTTATTATTCGAATAATACATTAATAAAGTGATGAATATAACAATAGATTCTTTTATTTATTTATTTATTTATTTATTTTTATTTTTTATAAAAAAAAAGAATTCTGTATGTTCCATTAAGATATTTCGTCTGTTGGTATACAATCATTTAGAAGAAAAGCAAGTTTAACATCTTTGTTTTGGGTTCTTTGGATTTGGCAGTATTTTCCCCAGCAAGGAATCAGGTAATAATGCAAGTGAGAATAGTATGAAAATCGACAAATTGTAGTAAATGTTATTATTATATTATAATAAATATTATTATGTCATCAAAATTTGGATGGTTTGTTATGTTATTTTAATTTGTTATTAAGGTCCTAGTGGGTTGGTAATAAACCCTATAACTAACTAGCTGTAATGAAGCCTGTTAGTGTGTCAAAATATGGCCAAAATATGGCCAATATATGGTCAAAATATGTACGTCTCATTAGAAACGGAATATAGTTCGTCGATTCGTTCGATTTTTTTTTCCATCATACAATCTTTACTAACCAAAAAACTTCCAAGTTTACAGGGGTTTCTTCGATAACATTTACATAATATGATAAATGACACAACACAAAGATGGAGGAGTAGTCATTATACGTTTCTCGTGTCTTAGCGAAGCCATAAAGGCATTACAAAAAATTTAATATCGTTGCAAATTTCGGTACCTTTATAAAATATTGAATTTCAATGACTTAACAGTAAATCAGTATTAGGGAACCTGACGGGTGGTGCATTTAAATTTGTTATTAACTTCCAGATACCAACTCGTACAACTGCCCTATGTTAACAACCCGTTTCTTATATTTTAACAAAAACATAAATAATTTTCGTAAAATTATTGGACCGCGGTATAATACATTTTGTTGGTGGTTCAATAAGTTGTTTTTTTTATTTTATTTATTATTATTTATTATATATTTATATATTTTTTGTTATAATAGTTTTCTTCTTTTTAATGGTGTATAAAAACTATCAATGCAAATATTTATCGAGTTCAAATAAAGTCCTTTATATATTATTGTTATTATTATCTATTCTGAAAAATAGTTTTCTTTGTAAATAACCATAATAAAATGGCTGTGGATTAAGGAGAGATAGCCTTTTCGAATGGGTACACGAATCTTCTCACTGGCATACTCTATGTCAATTCTATGTCTTTTAATCAAGAACAAATTGTCGATTCGATACTTAACGGTCTTCCTATCTCTGCGCGCGTGTGTGTGTACGTATGATTTGCATCATCTCGTAATATCCGCGAAGTATAACAGTTAGACAGAACGGAATCTTTCATTATTTGTTGATTAAATACTCGCGAAAGGTCAACATCTGCCTGTCTTTTGCAAGATTAAAAATCCTGCAACAAAGAGGGTTCGCGTTCAAAAGTCGTTCGTCCGAGCGTCGATTATACCAACTAACGCAAACATCGAGGCGCAAATTGTAGTTTTTTGTAGACGAAAGACGAATCCAAAACGAGCAAAGCGCCCCCTTCGTTGTTTGCTCCGACCCCATCGTATTTCAGTCATTTTTCGATATCGAATCGACCGAAGCGTCCTGCTGTCGCGGTATCGACAAAAATGTAATTCGATAACGACGCCGTGCTGGTAACTCCCGACCGGCTTCGCAATTAAATCGATTAGCGCTGAAAAAAAAATGTTGAGGCAGGTGCTGGACGGAAATTTAGGGCTTTAATTTCGTTTACCCGATGGATCTGTGCAGATGTTGAACAAAGTCTGTTCAGTTGTTTGTCTGTTTGCTGTCGTAGGACGAGAGAACTGTAAATAACTCGAAATGCGCGTATCTATAAAGAATTCTACAGTAGGATAACTAAACTCTAAGTTCCTCCTCCTCCTCCCCCTCAAACTGGATAGCCTGTTGGATTATTCGATTGACATGAATTGTATTTATCTGGCATTACATTTTAAATATGATTTTTGACATATGACCCCCACGGCTGGCGCGGATGTAGTCCATTCTGGACGTCCAATTTTCGATGACTTTTTCCAACATTTGTGGCCGTATATCGGCGAATGTTGTCTTCCAAATGGTCAAGCGTTTGTGGCTTATCCGCATAGACCAATGACTTTACCTAGCCCCACAGAAAGTAGTCTAGCGGTGTTAAATCGCAAGATCTTGGAGGCCAATTCACAGGTCCAAAACGAGAAATTAGGCGGTCACCAAACGTGTCTTTCAATAAATCGATTGTGGCACGAGCTGTGTGACATGTTGCGCCGTCTTGTTGAAACCACATCTCCTGGACATCATGCTTATTCAATTCAGGACCGACAGAGTTAGTAATCATAGCTCTATACCGATCACCATTGACTGTAACGTTCTGGCCATCATCGTTTTTGAAGGAGTACGGACCAATGATTCCACCAGCCCATAAAGCGCACCAAACAGTCAGTTTTTCTGGATGTAACGGTGATTCGACATACACTTGAGGATTAGCTTCGCTCCAAATGCGGCAGTTTTGTTTGTTGACGTAGCCATTCAACCAGAAGGAAAACGCTTATGAAAATCGGGAACAATGGCAATCTCGTTTTGGGCCCATTCGACGAATCTACGCCTTACTTGATGATCGTGCGGTAAAATCCCGGAAATGTCCGAAGTGGCTCGGATTCGTGGGAAAGGAAATTGACGTGGTGAAGTGACGCTTTCCGCGGTGCGTAATTAAGTATTTTACAGACGGGAGTAGAAAAACGATATTATAGTTAAATATACATCAATGGAGCGAATTGGAAAGTAAAATGCATAATTATAAGTTGATCACACTACAATTTCTTCAACCCCTTTTTATCAAATATCAAGAGGATCCAAACTTTTTAAAAATAATTATTTGCACTGACAAGTGTAAAAAAGAAGAAACTTTTGGGTTACAAAAACCCCCATTTTGTTTGTCGTCTTCTCTTTATTTTAAGACTATGTGTTGTTTTTGATGATGTCAAACTCTCAGCGCTTTTATGGCCCTCTGGGAGGTCTAGTGGCATTTGATCTCTGTTCCTTTGCGATTTTTGTTCATCCTATTGACTTGGTCTTTCTCAAGCTCTTCTGGACTATCTGACTATAACCAGCACTTCACACATTGTTCTAATATCTTGTCTTCTTGTTCTGTCTCTGAGCGTTTTACATGTCACAATCACGTTTGCTCATTTGCTGATATATTGCTTCGGGTTCCTATTGCTCGTGATGTTAACCCCTAGATATTTAAAAGACATAACCTACTAAACGCTTCTGTTACAAATCACCAGATTCGGGGAATTCGTACAGTTTTTACAGATTGTACCCAACTTATTTTAAATTCTTATTTTCCTATTCTGTATCCTCGGTTTGTTGTCCATTATGATGTTAAAAAGGACTAAACGGTCGATATTGGCATTGTAGACGCCATTATTTACCCTTATTTACGTGCTGTTCATGTCTCGTACGATTTCAGTTGCCTTTTTGGTCTAGGTTCTGTTCTTTTAGTAAATCAAGGATGTCATGCATTCTCACCCTATCAAATGTTTGCTTTAGATATATAAAGGACACGAAAGCGGTTTTATTGTACTCTACGGTCTTTTCGGCAATTTATCTTTAGATGAATATAGTATGAATGGTCGATCTATTTTGTCTAAATCCCTGTTCTTCACTAATACCACTAATATCACTACTAAACAAAATCAATTGCATTAAAGAAAATAAAGGTGGCCTCTGGTTCAAGCAGATGTGGCAACACTGCAACGCCTCAAATGTTTTGAAAAATGGATTACTGAAGTTGGTTCACTATTGCTAAATCCTTTGTTCAAATATCCCGGCAACGATTTCTAGGATTAACCAAGGATATGATTCCTTAAATTTGAGCTACCTGCTTAGTTGACGCCCTGTATATTTACAAACGAGTTTGCAGCAGTCTTCTTGATTCTGTGACTATTTGGTCTTTATGTATTTTCGCTCTATGTTCCTTCTTTAAGTTTTATCGTTATTTATGCGATACATTTGTTTCTTTTGACATCTTGTTGACAGTGGTACAATCGTTTTTCCTTTTGCCGTTCTTTTTTACGATATACGAAATCTTTTGCGGGCGATATTGGCTTTTTTACAAGTCAAACAGGTTTCGTTCAGGGGATATTGCTCAACGATTCGTTTATTTATTAATAATTCATACGCCACATTCTCGGCAATCTGTCATGCGTCTAGTCGGAATTGCTTTCGATTCCATTTTCTTTTAATTTTTTTTTCACCAGTGCCTCATAAAACTAATTGGATACTAATTAGTATTTTTATGTATACACGAGTAACTAGTCATGCAAGCGACAGATAAATTGTTTAATACGTATTTCCTAGAGTTTTATGATGTGTCAAAGGGATAATATTTTTATTTCACTAGAGGAAGTAGCCTCAAAACTTGAATTGCAAACCACAATGAACAACAAACGAGAATTTAATGGTCATAAAGTTTAATACTAATCGGATGCTTCGTTTGATCTTCGCAGAACCCTAGCTTTACATTAAAGTCAGGATAAAACAATTCCTACAAACTTGTACTGTACTTGACAAACTCAGAAAAAAACAAAATGTAACAGTTACGCAAATTATGTTGAAAATCAATATTTTGCTGATTAACATGTTCCTTAACTTGGTTTTCGAACTTATTAGCTGCTCCCGTAATAGAATATTGCTGAAAATAATAAATTCGTTCTATTTCTTGTGGCGTAGTATTTTTATGGACATATGGTACAATATTAAACAAATCGATACAAATGTACGCTTATTCGACAGAAAATAACTTAATTGGGTATGGTGCACGCGAAAATGCATTACTCAAAATATAATTTAATATATAAATAAAAATAAAAAAATAAATAAATAAATAATAATAATCAAAAGTGGTGAGGAGGGGTGTTACGAGGGTAGCGCAAAAATTTCCCGGCCTGAATATGAAAGAAACAAAGTAGAGTAATAATATTTTTCAAAATAATCTCCCTTAACTTCATGCACTTATTACATCTCTTTATGAACTCAATCCCCTTAAAAAAATATTCTTTCGGATTTTCTGCAAAATGAGCCAAAACAGCCTCTTTTAACTCAACTTCGTCGTTAAACCGTCGTCCACGTAAGTCCTTTTTTAAATATCCAAACATATAATAGCCGCTGGGGGCCATATCTGGACTATAGGGAGGATGATCTATCTGTTGGAACCCACACTCTAAAATGGCATTATCGTGCAAAAGACGCACGCCTCTGGTCAGTTTTCCTCGACGTTTTACACGTATGCAGTCTCGCAATTTATGTAATAATGTTGCGTAAAATCTATCAAAAGAATTCCTTCACAATCGCAAACGATCGTGGCCATCACCTTTTTTGCTGACTGGCAGACTGTGAATTTTCTTGGAGGTGCTTCACCCTTTCGACGCCACCCCATTGATTCTTTTTTCCATAAAGGGTCATAATAGAGAACCATAGTTTCATCTCCCGTCACAATAGTTTCTATCACAGGCTTCGGTTCCGATCCACAGAGTTTTTAGGAACCCATCTTGCACTAACCTTAAGCATCCCTAAATGATCATGCAGGATTCGACTTACACTTGTATCAGCAAGCTTAGTAATTTCTGAGATTTCCTTGACCATTAAACGTCGATCACTCAATACCACCTCTTCCACAATCGCAACAATATCTTCCGTTATGACTTCCACTGGTCGACCAGTTCTTGAATCATCTTCAAGGGACTCCTACCCCATTCGAAAACGTTTTGCCCATTTTTTCACTACAGAATACCGGCCTTTCTTTAATAATTTCAGGTGCTAACCCTTCTTTTGTCAAAAACTTTATGACTGCTTTATACTACTCAATTTGCGTTATTTGCGACATTTTTTCGGACACGTCTTATTTAAAATGCTGTCAATAAAACACTATTTTGCGCAAGACTTCAATTTTTTTTTCGCAGCCTCCTAAGATATATTTTTAAAAGAGAACGAAGTATATTTATTGAGAAAAACGTAATAAAACGTTAATAAAAAAAAGCTTTACCACCAATGCCGGAGTTACAGTTATTTGAACTTTTTTCATAAAATAATCTGAGGAATCCATCATGTGTATACATATATTGCAAATAAAGTATTTATTTATTGATAAAAAGCAGTAAGTGCCTATAGCTCTAGATCTGTATATGGTGTATATAAATTATAGTAAGTGAACTTCACACAACGTCACATGGGACGTAGACCCTCGTATGCTTGATGCGTACGGTCGATCGAGTACGAAATCAACGATTTTGCGGTCGTCACTCGTTCGTGTATCCCTTCGCGAAGATTGTCGTCATAAAAATCGAATTCGTGCGAGGCACTACTTTCTAATGGAACAAGAATGTAGCGCAAGGCGTTTGCCTAATGGACTGCCTTTTTTGAATAAAAAGCGTCATAATAGTAAGGCATCAATAAACGTTAATTCCGAAGAACATTGGGCAAGGTTTTTCTGCGCTTAACAAAAATACACCGTCGATTTTCAACGTCTTAACGCGCGGACAATAGATGACCCAAAAATGTTTATCACGCGTAATATTTTTTCTGTGTCGTTTTTTTCCCCTTCAATAATCGAAAGTGAAAGGTATCGAAGTGTGAACCGACGTTTGATCGATGTGCGTTTAATATCGAAACGGTTGCCAATACCGGGTGGTCCAGAGTAGGCCGATTTATTAGAAGTATCTGGCGATGGGACCAACGGACTTACTGAACATTTTGCGCAAAGGAATTAACCTGGGGCGTCAATCATCATCTTGCTTAATCTCAAAGACAACCGGTATATATTAGAAACCAAGCACGATTTGTTCAATTGCCCCACAAGCACGATTTTTGAAATAAATTTCCGTGATTTTTGAATTTCTTATTTCGGCATTTTACTCTAGCAATTCAGTTCAAATAAAGCGGTCAGGATGTTTTCGCAATACGGTTTTCCCAGATAAATCCTAGAAACACTCTTTAGTGATTTTTTAAAAATGACGCACCCTGTATATTATATTATCATCGAATTCTATATAAGAAATTAATGTCAAGGTTATTAATTATAAGCGTTTATTTGGATTTCGAATGCGCTTTTTGTATTTTCGCCTCTCTAGAAGCACTCTTTAGTGATTTTTTAAAAATGGCACACCCTGTATATTATATTATCATCGAATTCTATATGACAAATTAATCTCAAGGTTATTAATTATTATCGTTTATTTGGATTTTGAATGCGCTTTATGTATTTTCGCCTCTCTAGAAACACTCTTTAGTGATTTTTTAAAAACGGCACACCCTGTATATCATATTATCATCGAATTCTATATAAGAAATTAATCTCAAGGTTATTAATTATAATCGTTTTTTTGGATTTCGAATGCGCTTTATGTATTTTCGCCTCTCTAGAAGCACTCTTTAGTGATTTTTTAAAATTGGCACACCCTGTATATTTTATTATCATCGAATTCTATATAAGAAATTAATCTCAAGGTTATTAATTATTATCGTTTATTTGGATTTCGAATGCGCTTTATGTATTTTCGCTTCTCTAGAAACACTCTTTAGTGATTTTTTAAAAATGGCACACCCTGTATATTATATTATCATCGAATTCTATATGAGAAATTAATCTCAAGGTTATTCATTATAACCTATTAATTAATTGGGAAATAGAGGAATATCTTGTTTTAATGAACGAAATTCTTTATTATATCTAACAGTGTTCAAATTGCTCAGGAATTGGAGCCTTCCTTATTCGTGTTACGTAAGGTAATAAAAATTAATTTTTATTTAAAATACTTAATCGTGTTTCTAGGACTCTCCTGTAAAACCTTATTTTTTTAAAATAATGTACGGTTTTATTTAAACTGTGTTTCTAAAATGAAATCCTCGTCCAGGAATGCCTCGCATAAGCTCTACCGACGAGATGAAAAAAAAAGGATTTTCCGAATTCAGAAATTAAGAGTTATAGACATATCTATTGCTTTTTACACTTGAGTAGTCAGATCAACTTATCAAAGTGCCGGACATGCGAAACACGCAACAAGTGCATGTTTATCGATTTGTTTAATATTGTAACATATAAACACAAAATAAATTCAAGGAAGCATAGAATTAATAGAACTTTTAATTAGTTTTAATACTGAATCACAAGAAACAGACTTAATTTCTGCGATATAATGGAAGCAGTGGCGTACAATCTTCTCCGAGAGTAGTTCGAAAAACAAATTAATTAACAAAAAGGCTCTTGTCGACGTAACTGTTTTGTTTTTTCCTTACTTGTGTTTAACTTGTTTGATGTGAAATAAAAAATTTTTTTATTGGCTAATGGCTACCGGCGCTCCGATTGTCAACTGATATGCCGTTAAACGAGAGACGCCATCGCCCTCTTCGTCTCAAACCGATACCCCAAAGGAGCATGCACCTACGCCTCTGTTCTGCCGCGTGTATAGACGCGAAACAGCGCCGTGGGTTTCGCTTTTCCTTATAATTTCCAATTCAAATAATGCCTCCGGCTCCAAAGGGATTTAATATAAACTGCTTTATTCAATTTTTAACGTTTGAATAACAATTTCCATCTTGTGCACGGTACGCCAGGCGACGTGTGGTGGTAGGTATGCTTTGTCTTGCGGTCTTCGCCGATTCGAGATTCGTTCATTGGAAAGAAAACGATCCAGATCGTCATACTACTACTTCCCATGCAAGCTCTAACCTGTGGAGAAGAAGGATTAGATGCTAAGTTTGCTGCTATAACTATTTCGCAATATATAACTTGATTATAATCGTTAAGTTTGGGTTTTAAGTTGTTTTCTTATTGATCTTCCGGTATTTTGTGAGTGGATCTATTCTGCACGTTTTCAAGCTTCAGGATATTGGCAGATCAGCACAATATGTGCTTATAAATCCAATATCTATTTAATATGGAGCCTATATCATTTATAGAAGTCTTACTTGGTTAACCTCACTTCTTTGGGGCTGCCATGCTCAGCTTAGTGATTGGATACGTATTATTTTTTATGCGACAATTCGACGAAGATGTTTTGATAATGGTAGACACTTCTGGTTGTACCAGCTTATTTTAAATTGAACATTATTTTAACAACCACAATGTAATGGGTGTTTTTTTCGATGTATAGAACTTTAAGTTGGCATTACTGTTTAAGATTGCGACCGATTTAACAGCTGTTAAGTGATTTATTCTCAGTTTGGTTTGGCAATTATTCATGAGTAGACTCACGCCTGAACAACGCTTGCAAATAGCGCAATTTTATTTCGAAAATAATGATTCTGTGCGGAATACGTATCGCGCACTGCGCCCATTTTATCGTCGACAAAATCGTCCATCAGAGCAGTTAATTCGATTAACCATGGAACGTTTTCGCACCACGTTTACTCTTATTGATAACTTGTATCCCCAGAGACGCCGTACGGCGCGTACAGAAGAAGCTATTGCTGCTGTAGAGCGTAGCATTGAGGAAGACCCGAATGAGTCCATCCGCCATCGAGCACAGGAATTGGATCTGTGTCCATCCACTTAATGGAAGATTTTGCGGAAGGATCTTGGTTTACGTGCTTACAAAATCCAACTCGTGCAAGAACTGAAGGCAAACGATCATCAAGTAAGGCGCAGATTCGTCGAATGGGCAAAAAACGAGATTGCCGTTGTTCCCGATTTTCATAAGCGAATTTTGTTTAGCGATGAAGCGCGCTTCTGGTTGAATGGCTACGTCAACAAACAAAACTGCCGCATTTGGAGCGAAGCTAATCCTCAAGTGTATGTCGAAACACCGTTACATCCAGAAAAACTGATTGTTTGGTGCGCCTTGTGGGCTGGTGGGATCATTGGTCCGTACTTCTTCAAAAACGATGATGGTCAGAACGTTACAGTCAATGGTGATCGGTATAGAGCTATGATTACTAACTCTTTCATTCCTGAATTGAATAACCATGATGTCCAGGAGATGTGGTTTCAACAAGACGGCGCAACATGTCACACAGCTCGTGCCACAATCGATTTATTGAAAGACACGTTTGGTGACCGCCTAATTTCACGTTTTGGACCTGTGAATTGGCCTCCGAGATCTTGTGATTTAACACCGCTAGAGTACTTTCTGTGGGGCTATGTAAAGTCATTGGTCTATGCGGATAAGCCACATTTGGAAGACAACATTCGCCAGATTGGACTACATCCGCGCCAGCCGTGGCGGTCATATGCCAGCAATCATATTTAAAATGTATCTTTCGGATAAATAAAATTCATGTCACACTGTTCGAAGTGTTTTCGGAGCGCGAGCATTGAATATGCCAGGTGAGATTTTGGTGAAACGTCTGCAGGATTCCAGTCGGATGCAGGATTTGCAGGATTCCAGTCGGAGTTCAACGAGCGAACGGATGATATCCCGGAATTTTTCCATCCGTGAATCAATACGTGAGAATATATATATATATATATATATATATATATATATATATATATATATATATATATATATATATATATATATATATATATATATATTATTTGTACAAACTGACATGTGGACCGTTTATGTTGGGACACTACCTTATCTCAGAAACTATAAGTGATGGAGCCAAAAGTTAAATACAAAAGTTAATTGGGGTATTACAAACCTTTAATTTATTTCAATTTTGTATATACAGGGTGTCTCATTTTTCGAGGGCGAGTCTCAACTTTCTTATTTTAAATAAAACACCTGGTGTACTACTTCATTTTTGAATTCTATACAAAATTCTAGGCATATTTTGTGCATAATGTCCTATACCTAACTCTAACCGTTTTTTGACATTGTTAATTTTTTATGCGAAGAATGGGGTTTGCAAGACTTAAAATGTCTGCCAATTTTTTCATTCGGAAGCATTTATTGTTTCACTCGAGAAGTTTTGTTGTCGACGAAGGATTTGAATAACGGATTTCATAAGAAATTTCGATACATAATAATACAGGGTACCCGAAAAATAAGATTAAAAATGAAATAAAAAAAAACTGCCAAAAAACCATTTTTATAATCTTGTCATATTTAGTATTGAAATTTAAGGTAATTTCATATAAGGTTCTATATGCCCATTATTTTTATTTTTTAAAATATTTCCTTTTTAGCATTTATCTATTACAGATAATATGCTGTTGCCATATAAGTTCTGTTAGTGTGCCGTGACGGCGTTTGAACAAAACAAGTGCGAAAGTTCTTCCACTTCATAGTTGACCATACTCTTGCCGATGCGCCTATAAATATCCAAAGATTATGTATGCATCATTTATATAAAAAAAAATAAAAATAAATAAATCAATTAAAACACAAAAATGGAAGTCTCGACTTTTGGGATAATCTAAAGGACTTTCAGGTTAGCGGAACCCCGTAAAATGGCGACACACTCAAAATAACCGCAGATAAATTGAGTCGGTAGGAAAGAAAAGTTCGAGACTTGCCTTCGGATTCGACAATTTTATATGCCGACGTCGACATCGTCGACCTCCTCCCTCACGAAAAATCCATTTTCCGTTTTTTCATCGTGTATCGGCCGTTTTTTCTTTTCCTTTCGCGCGCATCAACGTCGTTAGCCGCCGACGACCTCCCGTTGCGTTTATTCCGGGAGGTCTGAAAGTTTGTCGTATCCGCCGGTCCTTCGGGAGCAGTCCCGACCGGCTTCCCGGTGTGGATAAACGCAATAAAAAGTTACATCACATTCGAAAAGTGCCCCCAGGAATCTTTGGCGCCCGAAGGGAGGCCGAGCAGCGACAACCCGAAAGTAAAGTTCACCTGGAAAGAGGGTTGACGCGGGTCCTAACGCCGTTGTTGCGGTTTGGGGAGTAATTTTAAGGCCGAAGAAAACAAGCGACAAAATATGTTACCCAACATGGCGTTTAAGTTAATTTAACTTTATTATTACACTATAGATACGCTTTCCTTGTAACGTTAATTTAAGACGAAAATGTAGTATCAATTATTTAGGACTTTTTTTTTGCGCTAAAGTCTATTTCAGATAGGTATTGAGTAATAAAACCTCGTTAGGGATGCTGGTATCGATTCCATTGCAATGTTCTTTCTTTTTCGATTTATGGACGTTGCCTATTATTATCCAAAAATCCTTCCAAAGATTCTTCTTTATGTGAGGAGCTGTAATTTTCCCCGGACGTTACAACACAGAGGGTCATTTTTAACAACTAGCATTAATTAAGTATCTAATTTAACATCATCTAATAAACAAAAGTAGTCTGGGATTTCGTTGTCAACTAATGTAAGTGTATATTTCGGGATTTCTAATAAAACACTATAAGCTACCAACAAATATGACTTTGCCCACATCGATTCGGTGCTAAATCAGGACTATATGGTGGATGGCTCATCAGATCGACGTTTTTAATGCTCAAAAAGTTCTTTGCACTGATCGGTGAGATCTAGCATTGTCGTCGTGGAGAGTGATTCGTCTTCGGCGGTTGGTTTTTTCTAATTTCTTCTAAGACTTTCGGCAAACAAAGGGTCGTGTAACATTCAGAATTGACTGTTTTACCTTAAACCAAAGAAACAGTTGCAACGCGGTCAGTTTTCCAGAAAAAACGGGCTAACTTTTGTGCACTTTGTCTCATTCTGAAAGACTGCCGCTTGCCTTACACTATATTTTTCACGGCATGTTGACATTGCGGGGAAGATATTATATTATTTCACCAAAATACTCTTTAAAAACACCCAAATATAATTGAAATGATATAATATTACTACGCCGCTCTGTTTAAGAACATCATGTCATTTTTGTAACACGTTTGAAGTACACACGGATTCCAATGCGTCTGTATGGAGTTAGTTCTTGCTGTTCGACTATGTTTCTACTTCCATCTCTTCACACGACAATCTCATTACAAGATTTATGGTAATATGTCGATAAGCGGAAGCTATTCGAATTCCATTTAAAGCCACTGAAAAAGAAACCAAAGACCTAAACTGCTCCACACCGGAAGTTATAGCTCGCAGCGTGTCGAGAGACAAATTTAAATTATAACTAGCTAGTTCGTTATCAGCGTTCTTTTATGAACCATACCTCCTGAGCTACGCGCGTGTGTTCCGATGACGGGTAAATATTAATAGATGTTAACTCGGCGTTAAGTTGGAAGCGAATTTTTATGAAAAAACTGGATAATTTTTAATTTAATTTAATTTAGTTCCTCTTTGTTGAATAACATTTTTCTTTTTGTTTTTCATTAGGTGATTCTTATTATATCCAAAGAAAACAAAAATTCCTGATGCACCTGACGACTCCTATGAATTAAGGGCGTGTAGGGTCTTTTGGATATTATGTTTTTGGTTCTGCTAAACAGTAAAGCATTGTAGTAATGACCTATATATTTTTTTTAATGTTCTTGAACACACTTTAAGTGAAATGAATCCCTGACCAAATTTTAAAATAAAATTTTCATATGAACGTGGGTCCGCAACGGCCTCTTTCTTGGCATATAGTCTTTCAAAAAAAACTGCTCTTTTTTAATTATATTTCCGAGTTTTTGACAAAAAAAAGCGAAAATGTTTATCTTTTATTGATTGTATTATCAAGCCCTTGCGGACCCATTTTACAAGTATTTACTATAAATTTTTCGTGCAGTTTATTCTCGAGACGAAGAAAAATATTTCCCACCTTAGGGCATTTATATCTCTAAAATCTGATAATTTAATATGGCGGTAATATGGGCGCCATTCCGCTCATAATCTACATCGAATTTAACTCGAACCGCTTGCGACAGTATAAAAAAATTCCCTCAATAAATCACAACCGCGGAAAAATGTAATTTAATTATCACGTAATAACGTGGGACAGTATCTCGGCGGCCATAATTCAAGAATGTGACACGGTCGGCGGCAAAAATGTAAAAACAATGAACCTATAAATCGCGTCTATCGCGGCGCTTTTAGATATCGGGCCGATTTTAATATCGACACTGTTCGAAAAATAAAATTAAAGACCGGGGAGTAATTATGCAGGAGTGCCTTCCTCGATCGACGAGGAAACTGTACGAAATTCTACGCCATATCGATCCTAGATTTATCCCGCAATCTCTTTCTCGACGCTTCTTTCCCATTTGGCCCTCTCGCCCTTTCTATCTCGTTTATGGGAAGACACGGCCCCGTACAAATAGAACATTAGAACTACAAAAAAAAGTTGCAACGTTTCTGTTTACGGCGTTGCCAATTTTAAACGCCCGACGTCCTTGTGGCCTACATTACACAGGCTTCAACGACACAAAAAATTCCCCTACTGGCTACTTTAGGTTAGTAATAGTGATTACAGTCATCTCGAAGGATACAATAAAGTAAAACAAATTAATGGCCTGGAGAAAGTAGCTTGGGAGTTATATAAAGTAAACATATCGAATTTGTCATCATATTTTTACAGTATTTAGTTTTTTACATAAGGGTGGAGCATCCTCCTCTTGGCAAAGCAAATTTCCAAATTAGTGATCACTAATAATTACAGTCCTTGGACACATACACGGCGATATCTTAAAAAACAAAAGGGGTTAATTTCGGCAACGTGGCGTCGGCGACGGGGCGGTTGGTTGGGGCAGGTCGTCGGCACAAAAGAGAAAGGCCACGAAAATTTTCGAGAGTGCTCGAAATCCACGTTTGAAGTAGAGAAGAGAGAGGAGAGTGATTATTAAAAAGTTGCTTGTGTTGCAAAGAAACCCGCGGGGGCAAATAACCGCCCTTTGTACCCCCGGTCGTGTATACGCCACGATGGGCGGCATCTTTTTTGTATTTGAAAGAAACCCCCGAAAAAAAAAAAGGGATAAAGGACGCTTAGAATGCGATTTTTACGGAGAGATTTGAGTGTCACGCGGGAGATATGTTTTTGGGATGAAATGAAATTATTTCGACTTTTCGATGCCCGCCGCCCCGTGTCGCGGGACGTCATTGGACATTAAAATTAGTTTTATGTCATCGAACTTGATATAAATTGGAATGGCATCCGCGTGATAAAAAGAAAAAAAAAAGAAAAAAGAAAAAAATGTCTTTGTCTTGTTTATCTGTGTAAATGATAGAAAAAGATGATGATGAAAAATGATGTGTAGCGATATATTTCTTGTATATATATCATATACATATTATTACTATTATTATCATTATTATTAGTATTATTACCATTATTATGATTATTATTATTATTATTACAAAATTACAAATAAAGAACTATCTAGTGCAGTCAGTGAGGCTGTGTCACGTCAGATATGCTCTGAAATAATAGAACTGGATGGTGGGTCCAAACGCAAAAGTTCCAGAGTCCTAAACGATAGGGTCAAACCGCTTAAAGGATCTCTTAGCGATAACTCTAAATGTGCACTTCGAGTTGCTGAACGTAAAATCAGTTTTCACATTACTAAACTGCATCCGAATACCAAAGCTGAGGAGGTCCGACAATATCTAGCACCGATAGTTAGTGGAGTAGAAGTGTTCCAGGTCCCATCAATGTATCCTGAGAGTTACTCCTCATTTTGTGGTGTGGAGATACCAGTGCTTAATCTTATTTTAATCAATGTTTATCGCTCTAGCTCTAGAGGCAATTTTTCTATATTTGTAGAAAAACTTGAACTCTTGCTCGCTGAAAGCTTAATATTTTGACCTCACCATCACTTTTTATTTACTATACAGTCACTCTCATACATGAGCTAAAGAACGATATGCCTAAGCACTGTGATCGCCACAATTACTACACCAGGGGATCTGAATTAATTGTCCAGGGCCATTCTAGGCTGCGCACATCCGAGTTAAATAAATTGTACATTAATTACTACAATGTTCTACCAACCGTTGTCAAGGATCTGCCATTCACTAAATTTTGTAATATAATAAAACAATTTCTATTGGAGAACGCATTCTATACTGCAGATGAGTACATCCGTGTTGCGTCACGAGTGTCTCCATAATACTAATTGGGAATTTATTTATTTATTTATTTACTTTTTTTTTTACCTAATTTTTGTTTTGTTTTGTTTTGTTTTGTTTTGTTTGTTATTAGAATGTGTTTGATATTGTGACTTGCCATTTGTTGTTCTTGTAATGTATTTAATGGCCAATAAAGTCTATAGTCTAAAGTCTATTATTATTATTATTATTATTATTATTGTTGTTGTTATTGTTTGATAAACAAAGAATATTTTGCTTTTATAATATCTCCGAAAAAAGTGCATACAAATTCACATACTTAGAAATTAAAAATATTTAATTCATTTCGAAAGTTTTCAAATTTATTTAGATTGAGCTTGCCGTTTTAAGCTATCCCACCCACCACCACCAGCACCACCATATTTTTTTTATTGAATTTCTTTCATTATTATTTATTTAGCAGTTTTTTCAGAGTTAAAAGTATCGAAAGTTCCGACTTAGAGAAATTTGGGCATCTAAAGAATAATCGATCGTTTTAATACTAAGTAGAAAAATAAAACATCGTTATCAAACAGTTCAAGTCGAATTTTGAAAAATAATTGCTTTTCCGATATACGAAATTTCCATCGTTGAAGCGTAAAATTGAGAATTTAGCTTTTTTTTTATTATTTGCACATGAGAGCAATACATTTTTATATGTTATATTGCATTATTGTTTATTGTAAACACGAATATATCCAAAAAAATTAATATCTTAACAGCAAAATGAAAAATTAAAATGTAAAATAGGAGGAAATGCGGGGAGACTTATTTTCTTTTAGAATATGTACGAAATAAGCGATCCGTCCTCGTTCGTATATACATATAACCGAAAATGACGAACAAAAGACTAAAAACGTACACCCTTATGCAATAAAACGACGTCGACGACGTCGGAAAAGCTTCGCATACGATCCCTTAAGAGACCGATTTCACAGGAAGCCTAAAATTCTCTCCAGAGTGAGTAAGAGGCAAAGTACGCCGAAAAAAAAAAAAGCGCCCTCCTATTGAAAAAAATGGAGTCGACGGCGATAGCGTCGGCGGCGTCGCGCCTAGCATCGATTAAAACTTGACGCTTTAAGTACCTAGGTGACAAAAAAGCACATAAAAGAAACTAGTCCACTAATGAGGCATTACTCCCACTCTACAGGCCGTCAACCGAATGGCGTTTTTTTTTTAGATGTAATGAGAGCGGAATTTGGTACATTTATTTGAAACGAATAAGTATACAGCGTCAATCATAAAGATAGAATAATATTAGATACATTTTTAGATTTAGATTTTTTTTGTTTATAAGGAATGAGGAATCGTTTTATTCTCGGTTTCTCGAGTAATTTTCAATTCAAAGTTCGTCATTCTAAGCCCTTTTGTCAAACCATATTTCTCGATTTTTTTCCATCTGATTCCATTAATTACATGTAATAACATATCTGGTGGAAGTTTTCGAATTTGACGCAAAAATGTTTGATTTTCTTTTAACTATGTTATTTGCTTAGTTACTCGTCATATCATGCAATGGTTATATTTTTAGACGTGTTTGTTTAACAACACAACACGAGATTTAAAAAATAATATCTTCTATTACACTTGTTTTATACATTAATATTTAAATAATAAATAACATTTGCCTCAGAAAAACCATATTAACTGCATCAAGGAAACCATTCCAGTTTGACAGATAAAGTAATTTTAACCACACCAAGTTTGATGAAATTCCTTTATTCTTTTTGAAGATAACGCGCCATCTTTTCCACTGAAATGGCGAATATAATCTTTAAAGACAATTTTAAAACACCAGTTTTCAATTTTAATATAGCGCTTACTCTTTCTATGGATACCATTTCAATATTCTGACTGCTTTAGGTTATTGGTCCACCCTGTACATATGTACAATCCAGCGTATTCGATTTGGCGTTTGCTTCACGCAAAAAATATATCGATCCCGGATATAACACGTAAAAACCGTGTCGAAATTTTCTCGTCATCGAACATTGTCGATATTTTGTTATCGTAGTCGGAAAAACGGTTAAAAATAAATCTATACGCCCGAGAAACGCGCATAGATAAAGGCATCGATCCGTTCAAACAAAAAACAATACGTCGCCGATTAGAAATAGTGCGTTTTCCTATACCAACCTGGATGACGATGTAGTAAGCAAATATTCCTGTTGTTCGTCCGGATATTTGCGAAACATTCCGACAAATGCATCGGAGCAGTTTCCACATAACACTCGAACAATGTGTAACGGCCGAGTCAACTTTCCCACGTCACGGACTTACCTAATGATTTCAACGTTCGTTACTATAAAAGTCTTAACACAATAATGGCCGCGATAAAAAAAAAAGGCCCAAACTACAAAAGAGCCCTTATTCTTCGTGTACGGTGCCTGTGTTTTTACCGGTCGAGTATATGGTCGACACATACGGCTTTTTAATGAAACCCCAATTGTTAATCTTACTTACAAGTGCGTGATTATTACGCATACCAATTACACACTGTGATGACGGTATTTAAACTTTCGTTGATTCGACGAGCAAGCACCTTGTTGATGTAGGGAGTCGGCGGTGTACTTTTACCAATGGTTAAATAATAAAGAGTACTTTTTAATATGGGTTTCACTTTAAAAAATGTATGTGGAAAAATTTTTCTTTTTTCGAAAAAACCCACACAATTAAAATATTCAAGGACGACGAATAAAGAACCCATTTGTTGAAATATGTAATAATTATGCGAAATTGGCTGATAATGACTGAGATATCGGACCGATATATACATTTTTCACTCGTTTATTGAACACTCGCTCCGCTCGTGCCAAATGAACTAGTGAGTCAAATGACGTTTTCCGCACTTGTTGCATAATATACTATTAATGTACTAAAATTATCTCCACGGTAACGACAGTTCTTTTTTTGTGTTTGCAACAAAGCGATAGCCAATTTTTATTGCAAGTTGAATTTGATTACCCTTACAAGTGTTAAGTATTTAGTATCTATCAATTGACTGAAATACTTTTTAAAATGGAATGAAATTTATATTTATTTATATTGTGAATGAATGAAAACTAAATCGATTGAATATTTTTATTGGGATTCCCCGAATCACCAAGTAACGTATTCCTAAAAGTTATTGTTATTGTTATTTCAAATATTTTGATTGAATTTGACTAGTCAATTAAGAAGTGACCAGCCCCAACACTAGTTATATTGTGTTTTCCACATCGGCGCTGTGTTCGCTAATAGTATATTATGCAATAAGTTATAAGTGAAATTTTAGTTACCGAGTTTCATTTGGCAAGGCCGGAGCTCACTATCTCTACTATTTTCACCGCCACTGATTTTTGAGTATAATTTTGCAAATCACCGCGTATACTTTTCTTGAGTGACAGTCTCCGTTCGAGGGGCGAAGAACAAATAAATTATCTCCATTGTCGTCATAAAACACTTTTTCGCCAATACGTTCAGTCGAAAGTTCGCAAAAAAAAATTGTTGGACCCCATTCGATTAAATAAATTCTTAACCTTGACATACGTGGATTTGGGAAATATTTGACCCTTCTTTTTACATCTAAAATATAAATTGTTTTTTTACTCAAATATCCAGAAAGCTTTTGACAAAATCGATCACCAAATTTTTCCGAGTAAATTACTGAACATTGGAACTTCGAATGATTTATCGAAATATGTGTCAATAACCATTTAAAGGGGGTAGTTTTTGTTGCTGCGTCAGGAGTTTCGCAAAGGTCGAATTTAGGTCCATCACATTTTTGCTATTGGGCAACAGTGTTAAAAACCGGCGAAATCTGCCCGACATCTGCTGAAACTTATTTACACAAAGTTATAAGTAGTAAATCATATTCACATTTGGAAAGATTGCAACGTAATTGCTTAAAATATTTATCACACTTAATCAAGAGGATCTCAACAACTTTTGTTACTCTTTCTGTTTAAGCTGTGGCCGCACTGTATAAACTCGTTCCTAATTCTATAGGCTGTCCGTTTCTACTGAAGAAAATCCCTTCTTTAATGTCACTTAGCTATTTTGGAAGTTTAAGGGTGTTTCGTGTGGGTGACAAACATTGTTGTTTAATGTAAAGAGAGTCTAAATAATTCTCGCCTTCCTTTTGTTTTGTTTTTATTATCGCTATAAACATCTTTTGTTTTTGGGCGGGTATAAAATATAATAGATGTATTTTATTGTTTTGTTTTTATGTATTTTCTCTGATCGGGGGTTAAAAATAAAGCAGTATGATTATTATTATTATTATTGCTATTAACAATTTTGGAAACTAATAAGAAAATCCATTCTTTTTATGAACATGCGGTTATAGGTAATGACATCTATTTCTTCTTCAGAATTCATCGTTGACTCGAATACCATTCCTTGCGGTATCAAATAAAAAATAACAAGTGGAAACGCGAAAAAACCTTTTCCGCCCGATTGTGTTTTGTGCCGAGCAACGAAATTATATTACGTAAAATTGATTTCTCGAAAAAAAAAAGTCAAAGAGGCAAATAAACAAACCCGTAACGGGATTAAAACCGCGGAAAGCGCCTCTCTGTGTGCTTCATTATACGTTGATTTAATTTTCATGCTGCGTTATTTATGGAAAGAAAGTTTTTAAATTAGCCAGACCGGATTCGAATTTCGCGGAATCGCGAGATGAAAATTTAATCTGGCGCAAAAACACAACCTGTCGTAATATTTTGTACTAGTATATACTTTTATAATGTTTAATTAAAGTTAATTTTTTACTCGTTTTGTAAAATGTTGTCAAAGTTAACACCACGCCACTGACTTAAAAATAATTGAACAATGTATACAGGGGGGTTCATCGTGGACAATAAAATTGAAGTTATTTTTAAATAAAGCAAATTAGAACCTCAAATAAGTCTAATTCCCCCAGATGTCACATTACCTAACCTTTGGAGTTTGTTTTAGAATTTAAAAAAATATATGTTTTTTTCCAGTAAGTGGGAGATGATAGATTAGGGATCGGGAGGTGGAAGTCAACGTATTTTGGTGCAATGTGATGATAACTTTTAAGTTTTGAACTTAAGTACTATTGTTTTTTCTCAAAAGCCGTTCTTTGTTAACCATATACCTTGTTCTTTCGTTTGAATTTTTTAATTATTATCAAAATAAGATTTTAAGCATTTAATTTAGTCCAGAGTCTTAGTAGTAATAATAGCAAAGAAGGGCGAGTTTAGATAAAAAAAAAGTGGAGGTCTGATCCTACATCAAACCAAACCAAGCAGATGAATGCAATCAAAAAGTTAATGTACAAATATCTAACAAGTAAAAAAAAAACTGGAATGATGCAAACAAGAGAATATAAATACACTTACAGGATAAGAAAAAATAAACAAATAAAAAATAAAAATCACACCCGGGTTGACACGGTTATAACGGTTGTTAAATTTAGTTTCTGGGAAATTGTTTTCTTAAGTGTTCGTTTTGAAACTGATTCTTTAGGTTATGAAATTTGGTAGAATATAATTTCTAAAGACCTGAGGTGTTAGCGTTCTCCAAATATCGCATATTTTAATTGCATCTCATTTCTTTCCCAAATCTAAATCGTTTTTACATTAGTTTTGCATCTTTTGAATATATCTTTATTTATTATTAGTATTTTATGGACGCTTGCCGATAAATTTAGATCAACACACTCTCTATTTACATTACCAAATAAGTCCAAAGGCGTGCTTCATCACATAATGCCCAATAATAGAATCAGAATGATATTATTATTGGAAGCGTTAGGGATGGTCATAACCGGCGATTCACAAGAGTTTGGTTAAGTGAGAACTTAAATTTTCATTCGGAGACCGTTGGACATTCTCCGTAGTTTGACGTAGGCCTGACCATTGGGACCATGTGATTTGCGTTATATCTAAAGAGTAAAATTTAACATGCATACTCCAGTCTAGAGAGATATAAAAAATCGAACTCTAGACTGGAACCTTCGGCACTGCACTAACACACAATAACGCGTTTTACCACAAACCGAAACTCAATTTTACGTACTCCACGCGCGGTTCGCCAACCAAGTTGGCATCTTCAGGAGAAGATTAAAACTCAGTTTTTTTTTTAGTTTACAATCGAAGCAAACACCCAAGTCTTTAATACTAGTGACGGCCTCGATCTCGATTACACTGGTTGTGAACCATACTCAACGAACGACTAAAGCCAATACTACAGCATTTCTTTACATTGAACGCTACACCACATGCAAACACTATCCACGTCTCGCTGAAGCAGCAGAGCATCCTCGCGCGATCCGACCCTGCTGAATATCTTCAAATCATCCGCGATTCCGAAACTACACTAACAATATCATTTATAAAGAAGTTAAAAAGAATGGGTCCAGTGTGAGAACCTTGAGGGACTGCCGAAAAAATATCAATTTTACCTGAGACATAATTATTAATACGAACCAATTGAGTACGACCAGATAAGAAACACTCAAAGGCGTTCAATAAAAATTGTTGGTAGGTGAGTAAATTTGTTACAAATCCATGCTGAATAAGCAGTTTTGGAACCACCTGGAAACGCCTCTATAGTTAGCTACATCGCTTTTATCAGGACTCTAGTAAATCGCCAAAAGCCAGGCAAAATACCTGAAGACAAGGACAGGTTAAAAATATGCTGTAGTGGCCTACTCAAAGTGCAAACACAATTCTTAATCAAGACTGATGGAAGTAAGTTCATAAAACTATTCAAACACACTCATGGAGTTAAAGTCCAAACTACAATCAGGAATCACACCCTCACACTTTTCATAAGTAGAAGCAAACTGCTTTGCAAACAAGCCAACAATATCCTGACCACGGTTGGCCTTCCTTGTGTAGTTACCATAACAGCCATTTATATTTAGGCAAGATTCCTCACTCCACCCGCCTAAATGAGTATATTTTATGAATGACTTACGCGGTCTCTAGTTCTGGCAGTCATTAATACGTTCTCCAACTCCAAAGGAAAATTAGGTTTTAGTTTCGGAAACAGTCAACCATTTTCGTTTACCCGCTTCGAGCGTCCACCAATTTATACTGTTAATCATCAATAACCGCGTAGCATGTTGGCCTTTTCCTTGTCAAATATTTCTCGCATTGTTGTCATTTCGTTGAAACGCGCTTTGCACTTGGTTGAACGCGCGTTATTCAACGAGTCGGGTGGGCGGGGGGGTATGGGGGTCACTATAAACCGCCGTCGGGGGACAACCAGAGCACAATTATTGCTGCAACGCGAAGCGGGGACCTAATTTAATTGATAACATTTCGCCGCCGATCGGATCGAAATCGAATTTTTCTGACGTGACATTTCCCTCTGGCGATTATCCGTGCGACACCCAGTACGGTGGCAATAAATTACGGCAGCTTATACGCGGCCCCGCTGCATATTAAACAGCCGGCCGAACAATCGGACTCTATGATCTTCAAAAATTCTGTAATTGCTGTTGGTTACCGCGCGTGGTGCGTGAAGGAGAGATCCTGAGACGATCGCCGAAGTCGGAAAACGAACGTCGATAATATTTCGCGCAGTGCGAACAGTATTTTTAAATGCTTTAAATGTCCGATGCCCAGTCACTGAAGTATTGTGGCATTCAAAATGTACTAAAACCCGATTTTTCTATGTAAACCTAGTGTGAACGATCTTCACACAGCTAATTCCAAATTTAACCATTAAAAATTAGAATCAACAAATATTCCCAGTTAAGTCTAGTTTTGACTGAATACCTATTTTCAAATTGAAACAAAAAAATCGATGAAGTCGAATTTTTCGAAAGTATATTTGCTTTTCAACGAAACATATCTTCGCAACAGTTGGTGCTAGGGGACCCCACTGGACAGATCAAATCACCGGAAAAAAGCAACTTTTTTTTGTCTGTTTCTCCGTTTTCTGTCCTCCATTTCTCTGTAGATTTGGCATTGAATTAGCTCCTGTTAAGCAGTCCACAGGACGCAATCCTATGAGAAATTGACGCGATTTGTGTCCATGTTTTTTTAATTTTCGACTGTTTTTTGCACATCACTATGTCCGAGATTTGAAGCCATCGACTTCAAATTTGGCAGGTAAATTGCGTTTCGTCCCCTAAGGAAACCTATTGAAGTTGGGCGCGGCTGGGGGGCCGGGCGGTATTTTAAAAAAATTAAAACACGCTTTTGCAGAAAAAAATGATTTTAGAAAACCGTTTGTGGGATCGAAAAATTTATTGGACCAAAAGATCCGCGAGATTCAGTTCTATAAAATCTTTATTGTTGGTAATTGTGGAAAACATACAGCGTGTCCAGGGTATTCGCAAAAATCTGAAATAAAATTGGCTATAACTAGAAGAATGTGATTCAGTGTCTTACCCGATGATATAGCTCCTACGGAAAGCTAAAAGTTTTGTATATGATGTTTTAGAATATTGTATAAGGTGTTTGAGATATTCTATCGTATATTCCGAAATATATTAGATGTGTCCAATTTGCAGGTATAGACATCTGAAATCTAGAAATTGGCTGTAGTATAGTATTTTTTCAAATTTTTTGAAAATTTTTTTTGAGTTGTTTTGGCTTGCACAAACAAAATATTTTCTTTAAATCTATTTACCGGATCAACAAAATTCTTGAAACAAACGCGAAAGATCCAGCATTATAACTTTTATTTTACGCATTTTTTCAATTATATACACGGTTTTTCAATTATGGACAAAAATCTAAAAGACCTTGAAAATTGTTTTCGTCTATTACATACGCTGTTCGAGATATTTGAAAAAATCCATATGAAACTCACTATTTCTCGCCTTCAATCTAGACGCGATGACGTCATTTACTATTACGGCGTACGCATAGATACAGAAAATGACATATTTTCTCAATAACCATTTACCCTATTGGAAAAATTCATGGGCCAGGAAACGTGGGAAATCCAGGGCTCTTACAGGGTGTGTTTTTGGGCAACAATTCTTTGCTTCGCTTTGCAGTGACAAACAAATTTTGTCAAATGGTCCTTGCACACCGTAATAAACTTGAACCAGTTTTTTCTTAATGGTTCTTATGGTTCGGTGGTTTATTTAGAAAAGTGCATTTTCTCCAAAATTTATGACCATTCCTGTTTCGATTCACACTAAATGGGAAATTGGGATACTGTATTCAAATGGTCGCCAAATTTCCCAGCACCTTCGTCACACATCCGCGATTCTCGTGTGAGATTGTCGCAAAAGGACTTATTTATAACGGCATTCTTTATTTGTTATCCGTATTTTTGTCCTGAAAGTTACTTATTTATAACGGCACTCTTGTTTTTCTTTTTCAGGATGAAATAACGGCATTCGGCCAAAGTCCGCCTTAAGGGCCGGACTTTCCCCCGACCATGGGTTTCGTGCTGCGCACATTGCCTATCCTGGCAATACTGTCGCATCGGACCTGCGCAGAACAAGGTGAGCGACGATTTTTCTTTTAACGTTATCATTATACAAAGTCGTTATAGAATAATTCATACGCGACCCTTTGCCGCCCAAATTCCACCAATAACAGTGCCAGTATTTGGTGTTAAGTAACCCCCACACGAAATTGTTTTGTAATCGGCGCGTCGTTGAATAATAGAAAAAGGGGTTGTTCGTTTTGGTTTCGAATTTTGAGCCCCGGTCGTTCGCTCTCGCCTAATAACGGCATTAAATATGCATACCCATATATACGGGGTTAATATTAGATGCTTTTTGCGCTTTAAATGCGACTTTTCGGTTTTTGTTTTAATTAATTTACGTCACATATTGCATTCGATCGTGGCATTTTCTCGAGGCGGAAACCTACGCAACGACTTAACTAATATATAAGCTACGTACTCCCGGTAGCTAAGTGCTTCCTTCCTTAATTAGACTAAAGGGTTAAGAGGGTCATTAATATTTAGCAAGTGCTAAAAAGGTTTTCATTAGATGGGATTGGCCGCTTCGCTGAACTGCGGTAAAGCGGAAGATTTAAATTTATTTAAAACCAAACGCCCATAGATTACTACGGCGTGATTGGTTGTTAGCGCTGAAACCACCGATCGGATTCCTTTTTTTTAAGGGAATTGGAGGCGAAATCCTTTACGTAGCAAGCGCAGGGGAGTGTCACTCCCAGATGAGTCGTGCAATTCAGGTTTACCCACTAAAATCCGACAAGTTTTATTGCAGACACGCACATATGTCCCTGGATTATTCATAATATTTTGAATATAATACTTATAGTACAGGTTAAATAAGATGTCTCAGATTGTCTCGAAAAATTGGTGTTCTTTTATGTGGCCTTTGTATATTATGTATTGGACATTCACTATTAAACCTCGTAATGCTTTCGGTCTGGCTAGTTTTGTTGATCCATATTTTGGTTTTACTTCTGGTATTGATTCTCGAATGTGACGTCCATTCCAGGTGTCTCGCCAATCCTGAATTGTCTGAACTGTTTTTTCTTGTTACCAAGTAGTTTGCTGCTGCGATTTCGCCGTCATCTACTGGTTCCGTCGGTAGGATAATCTCAATTTTTTGAGATACTCTCAATGTATTTCTGCCAAATCCTTCGTCTACTAGAGTAAGCATGTACATCCGAGAATAGTTCGGGTTTTTGGATTTGTTTTTACACTTGTTGTATATATTGTCATGGCTACTTTTCTTCGTAGGATTAACGGCATCAATCCAGATCCACAGTAGTGTTATTGGAAAGGGGTTCCTTATTGTAATTAATTTTCTTTTATTAAAATTGTTTCATCGTCGGTCATCACATGGGGCTAGTATTATTCAATTATTATCATAATACCATGTTTGAAACATAGTTTACTCCCTGTGGTCATAACACACATTGATTGTATACTCAAATTTCCATTTGGGTTGCCCGTCTATTCTTGGAGGTTTATAGCAACTTGTATATTTATGGTTGAAAAACTTTCTTTTGTGAACTGGTAGCTTTCCTTCTCTTAAAAATTATCTGTTGGAACTGTGATTTCTGCGAATGAATATTTGAGGTACATTGCGTAGGAATTGTAGTTGTGACTTGTGTCAACTAAAAGACTTTTCTTTTTTTCTCTTCACACCATTTTTTTGTCCAACTTATTGTTCGCTGTAGCCCTTTTTCAGCCACTTCCTCTGTAAACTATGGTTTTGGTCCTTTTTTCCCAGCCAATATCTCCACATACGTGAACTTAATTGCCTTTTTTATGTTTTCATATTGGAATATAAACGAATTTTCTTATTTGTGTTATGCGAAACCACAATCCCGATACAGTTAAGTGAACTCTGTGTTTTCTGATTATGTAGTCAATGATAGGATATCTACATTTTCGTATATATTTATATCGATCGCTGATAGATGATGTGTGATCACAAAGTAAGGTAATTGGGTGGGCTACGTACATTCAATCTTCGATATATTTCTTGGTATGTCTCTAATATATTCAGCCAGTTTGCATGTTAATTTTTTTTTTAGCCAAAAACAAAACCACAATCATGCCTCAGCCACCATTTTCACCGGATATGGCTCCCTGCGACTTTTTCCTGTTCCCAAAACTCATGAAACCCATGAAAGGAGGGAGGTTTGAAACAACTCACATAAAGAAAAAATTGCTGGATTGTATCTGGGCGAGGGGAGAAGGATCACTTGGAAGGGGACACCATAAATTTTCACGAATAAATAAATACTTTTTCATAAAACTTCAAAGTCACCTTACTTTTTGAACACACATCGTGCGAATGTCTACTACGTTTCGAATTTTTATTTCCCATGTAAGTCTACAAATCAAAAGATTCAGCTCTTGTTTTGGTGCTGACAAATAAATTGGTCTATAATATTTTTTTTCTAATTTTGAAAAAATTTATTTGAATTTTACGACATTTTGAAATAAATATTTACCACCTTTTTAATGGACGGCCAGTCAATAAAAGTTTGATTCAAATAAATATGTCTTTTGAAATCCCACTAACGCGAGATATTTGTAAAAATATGGTTGCAGGTCGCTATTACTGGCACAAAGCTTCACATTTACCAAAGTTTGACGTGACTTTGTGGGTAGGTTGAGTGCATATTTGAAAGGAACTTTATACAGGGTGCACGCAAATTCCATTGATTTTGCGAATATCAGGAGCACGATGTTTTGCGAAAGCGGGCAAGTTCTTCCCTCAAAATATTATACTGTTATTGAATATCGATCATAATTTCATATCAACTACCACTGTGTGCTGTTACGAAGGAGAGAAGGTATCTTTGGCCCAAAAGTTGCGGGACTGTCGCAGACCCTTATTGGTTTTCCCAACCGCATCGCAATCATTGCCCCGCGTACGTTTGGGCCGCTATTAGCCCGGACGAAATCGAACGAATCCCCCAATTAAACTCGAATTAATATTTGAAGCTCTAATTAACCCCCGTCCCGCGCAACCTTTTACCCGCAATCTACCGTTAAACAACTGGCGTCCGGGACCGCGTAATGCGCAATACGTACGCCGTAATTAAGGTCTCGATTGCCGCGGTAATTGGTCCGTCGTAATTGCGATTTGTTACAAGACGGATCCACATACGCCGGATCAGATTATGTTCATAAAACAATAATAGTCTCGGGGTGCCGTAGTAATCGAGTTATGTCTGCGGAAACCCCTGGGATAGTGCGGGAATCAGCATGGTTGCCAGTTCTGGCCATTTCGGTCGGTCTCAAAAAAATTGTCATCATTCCGCTATACACCGACGACAAGAATTTTTGTCGCATTCATCTCACGTAGACGCAATGGGAAAGAAAGTCGGTAAATTTTTAGACCTTCTTTTAAAAAATCATACTGGCGCGATTTCATATATAAATTGTCACTTCTATCAGAAATTGCTTCAAGAAGAAAAATATATAATATAAAAAATATATATAAAATATCTTATTGCACTTCTCTTCCATCCTCCTTCCTCTAAATAAAATTTGCCTCACAAAATCCTTATTGGCTGCATTATCAGCCCCATTGCACATTAGATGGAGTTCACTGTTGGTAACCCCAGGGGTCAGTGGCGGGGACGGTATTTAAAATGAATACGTATGGTAGAGTACGGCTTATGAATATGAGGGCACGTGTGAAAAGCATCGCAAATCGGATTGGCAGATCGAGCCGCTATTTTTTTTTGCCAACGAAATGCAACGTAAGCCCGTACAATACAAAAGGCGTTTCAGTTTAAACTGTCCGCAAATTAAAACGAACGCGATGTGCGAATCGAAGCCGACATTGAATTATAAACAAAGTTCGCACAATGTGCAACTCATTCTCTGGTTAAAAGAACTGGATTAAAAGGTGGTTACGGGAAGGACAGCTTTACAAACTTTTTCCGGGTTGTTGTGCCATTTTGGGTTGAACTACAGCTGTCCGAATGTTTAATTTGGAATCGAACTTTTATATAAATTTTTACTGAAATTGTTCTTAAAATTGTGGCTCACGGTTCTCCTTGAAACACCACGAAATGTATCTTTAAAAGTTTTCATCATTGGTGTAGTTTTCTTTCTCGATATCTTTTTATGCAAAAAAAATTAAATAAAAATTACGGCAGAATTTGGGATCTACAACAACATAAATTGTCTTCTTTATTTAATTGGCAATTCTCAGTCTAGTGGCCATTGTAAGAATGTTTAAAGAAAACATTCAATCAAACAACTGCTACAACTGCATATTTGTTGAGAATTTTTCGATTGGTTTTGGTTTTTTAAAGCCAATTTAGAAATATGACTTACAATTTGATGTCTTATGTCATTACGAAGATTTATAGCTCTTTAAATATTTATTTATTTCTTTGGTGAATATTAGGGACACTGCAGAAGAACTCACTTCAATGCTTAGTGTGGTCCATATTAATTATTAGTGTTAGTCAATTTGAAAGGGTCCCAGATGGGAACCCTGTGGAATAATAAAGATGGGAGCTGGATTGAGATTTGGATCCCCGATTCCCAGTTTCAAAAATGTATTATGACAACCAACAAGGTAAATGAATTTGTTTCGACTAGGCGACCAGATATTTATTTGCCAGATAAAAAAAAAAATCGGTCGCCGACATTTTACTTAGAAACTAGGCTGTCCACTTGTTGATTTGTTGTATCTTTCTAGCAATAGTTCACAATTTAGATCAGCCGCTTTTTTAAAGAAAGGGTTAACGTTTAGCAAAGAAAAAAAGTATCCTTTAAACATCAATATTGTTGAAAGAGACGACCTTGAAAAGTACAACTTGAAAGATTCCCTATATCCTTTTCATTTTTGGCATTTTAGCAATAGATCTAATATAGAATGGAATCATTTTTTGAACTGATTGTAATCGCACTGAACTCGCAAGTAATATTGGTTAGTTTCAGAACCTCGTCACACAACCAATAGCATCGCGTGATTAATAGAGTAAGACCAGTATCGGCATTCAATGTAGGAGAATGGATCTGGAATGCTGTTGGCTGAGGCGAGAGTCTGTTTTGGAAAAATTATAATCAAATTCGCTTTCGACATTCTTACTGTAACTTTCTACAGGAGGATTGTTTAAGTTTTTGCTAGAAGAACTGCTTACCGAGTCTCTTTTACACGGAGGTTAATCAAAATTGATGGTGAAAAATACTTTCGCGTACTTTACTTAACTCTTATGGTGGGTGTTTGGTACGCGCCAGTTTAAACGAACATACCGTGTGTGCTCTGATAAATGTACCGGTCGAGTGAGAGAGCCATTATCTGATTGGAAACGCTAGAAGACAACGACAAGCCGAACATCGCGGCATTAATTTTGTTTTTGCAGGTTCGCCAAAAGGCTCGGGTGTCGTTCGACTCGATCGCATCTTGAGCCGTTAACCATATTGGCGAGGTTATCTAAAATTTATACCGATGTTATACGCGGGAGGTCTCGCGAAAATATAAAAACACACCCATCGAAAACGGCCCCGACCGTTAAAAACCCGTAAAACGAACACGGGTGGTCAAAATATAAATGCGAGTCTGTCGAGAATTAATTTTCCTAAAATAGGTACACAAAGCCCGAACAGTTTTCAAATTAGAGAAGTGTGTATCAAGAGCGAGATCAATCTAGAAGCGTAGCTGTCCAACTTTGAATGAATGAATGAATATCTTGTAGAGGAGGCAAAGTTGCTAATGCAGTGTAAACCTACTTTTAAGAATCTCTAAATAAAGTTTCAATAATGTATTGTATAGTGTATAATACGATAAAAAAATATATGTAAAGAGACAAGTAAATAAAAACAAATACAATTTAGAGATATTATATTAAACAATTTGAATTATTTATTACTAATTTTATAATTAAATTTAACCCACATTTGTGAATTCTTTTGTCGTATAAATTTTGGTTTTTAGTATAAAAAATATTAATAAGATAACATCCAGCATAGTTTGGAATGTTTTTGTATTGGAAGAGTGTTGACTGCGAGAGGATGGAAATGTTGGTCAGACATAGTTCAGGTTGATGCGGCTAGTATTCTCGGCCCTCTTTGATACAGCACATATTATACATTCAGGCTCTTGTGAAACACAAGAACGTGTCCAAACGCAAATTCCCGGGCACTTGAATTGAACTGCCTGATCTTTTTACCAAATTTTTTCAGTCGGTATATACGTAGAAAAACGTTTCTCACCAAGATATACATTTTTTCATTCATATTTAAATATCGGATTTTGAAATTTCGCTATCAACTGTTGGTGAGGAAATGCTTAAGATAAGGGCCCCGGTCCTGACGGAATTCTACGCTTTTAAAACCTTGTAGTTTTGTTTTCTCCCGTTTCCTTCACATTAATTTTAATAAATTAGTAATTTAAAACCCACCCAACAACAATAACAACTTTTCAAAG
The DNA here is from genome assembly GCF_029955315.1 of Cylas formicarius. NCBI lineage: Eukaryota > Metazoa > Arthropoda > Insecta > Coleoptera > Brentidae > Cylas > Cylas formicarius. The sequence goes on along the minus strand of NW_026844361.1, from coordinate 22,251,781 downwards.
ATAATAATAATAGTTTATAAGCTCATTAATCGACGAGCAGTTTGTTTTTTAACAATAATTGAATCTGGTTATTCATGTTGACCATCTGTCGCACGACTTGGATGATGGTGGTCTTCTCCATAGGTTTCAAGTTGCCAAGATATCTGTTCCAATAATTTTTCTAACCCCTCTGGTTTACCATGAATCTTCACAATATAAGTGCTCATCCATGGTACAAATGGCTGTCTATTGTTTCAGGTATCAAACATCAGTGATCCTGGAGTAATAATGGACTCTACTTTATCACTTGTTAGTCACCTAGATATAGTAGTTTCTAGAGCGCTTAGTATTCTTGACTTTATGCAAGCAACAACATCAGACTTTACAAGTATTTCTGCTATTAGATACTAGTGCTTAGTTAGACCTTTATTAGATTACGAAATCCCCTATGGCGGGTACAGCTATGACTTTAAATTGCTAAAGGAGAGATTTGAACTACCCACATTGAGGGTTAGAAGTGATCATGTAGATCTTAAGCTATTTGTTAAGTTCATTGTCCCATATTGCTTTCTTCATGGATTCTTTCAATTTCGTTTAGGTATACGTATTTTATCAGCTTATTAATTCGTTCATCCCATTTGCGACAGGACTCATATCACCTTGATTTTTTTGACCATAGCTTTGATAGTTTTGTGAGTCTTTTGAAGCTTCATGTGATGTAATTATGAATTCTATACTGTTTTCGTTTTATATTTGGGTTATAATGGGATAATCGCATGGTTCTTTGAGATGATTAGTTCTATTGTACCGAGAGTGGATAATAAATAAATAAATACAATTTTAATATCGTAACTTAGAAAAAACCCCATCTTTGTACCATTTAATAAAAATCATACGAGGTTAGCGCCAAAATTTCCCGGCCTGACATACATTCAGCTCCAGTATCACGATAAAACTTTGTCTTCTTTTAAATATATATCTTAGTAGGCTGCGAAAAAAAAAATGAATTCTTGCGTGTAATAGTTTTTTATTGACAGCATTTTAAACAAGACGTGTCCGAAAAAATATCGCAAATGACGCAAATTGAGTATAGAGCAGTCATAAAGTTTTTGACAAAAGAAGGGTTAGCACCTAAAATTATTACAGAAAGGCTGGATGGTGTGTACGGTCAAAGTTCTCCTTCGTATTCTGTAGTGAAAGAATGGGCAAAACGTTTTCGAATAGGGCAGAAGTCCTTTGTAGATGATTCAAGAATTGGTCGACCAGTGGAGGTCATAACGGAAGATATTGTTGCGATTGTGGAAGAGGTGGTATTGAGTGATCGACGTTTAAAGGTCAAGGAAACAACTGATCGTCGAATACTGTGCGCGGTCTTTTTTGGACCTCTGTGGGTCGGAACCAAAGCCAGTGATGGAAACTATTCTGACGCGAGATGAAACTATGGTTCTCTATTATGACCCTCTATCGAAAAAAGAATCAATGGAGTGGCGTCGTAAGGGTGAAGCACCTCCAAGAAAATTCAGAGTGTGCCAGTCAACGAAAAAGGTGATGGTCACGATCTTTTGGGATTGTGAAGGAATTCTTTTGATAGATTCGAAAGAAACTAATACCACTGTCAATGGTAAATGTTACGCAACATAATTACATACGTGTAAAACGTCGAGGAAAACTGACCAGAGGCGTGCGTCTTTTGCACGATAATGCACCTGTCCATACTGCTGGTGTATCACAAGCTGCCACTTTAGAGTGTGGGTTCCAACAGATAGATAGCCCTCCCTATAGTCCAGATATGGCCCCCAGCGACTATTATTTCTTCGGATATTTGAAAAAGGACTTACGTGGACGGCGGTTTAACCAAAAGAATATTTTTTTAAAAGGATTGAGTTGTTAATAAAGAGATGTAATAAGCGTATTGAAGTTAAGGGGGATTATATTGAAAAATAATAAAAAATTGTTACTCTACTTTTTTTCTTTCATATTAAGGCCATATAAAATCCTTGGCAACACTGCTGGCCCGCCACAGCCGGTTCGGAGTTCCACTTAGTTTATTATTTATAATGTCCGTTTAGATATTGCCCCAACAGCGGTTTAATTGATTAATACGCGGAAAGCACGACCGAGAAAAACAATAGAGGACCGTTTATGGGAGGCGACTTATTTAATTAAGGTGTTTCTTAACGTACATACTTCGTATAGTGTGTGTATATATACCCGTTGACAACGGAAATTATTAATGTATCCACATTCTCGACAACAATATAAATCAGGTTCCGTTGAAAATTTCTCAACAGTTTTATTTTATTAAATTATATTTCTCTTTGTGTGCGCGTAACACGATTTTGGTTTTATAGGGAATTTATGTGCAATTCCATCCCCCGCCCCGCGCGATAAACAAAAACGAACGTGTCGTGTCCTATTGTTTATAAAAGTCTAGGACGCTCGCGCTCGTTTATGACGTGGGACTGCGAATTCGTGACCAATAATAACGCTTTTTTAATTTATTTAACAAGGTGGGATCGGCTCACTAATTTGTACGGAAAAAATTGTTCGAATTTAAAATAGATTCGATCTGATTTATCGGTTCGGCCTTTACACGAATCGGTTCGAACGATTTTGACAGGTATTTTGTCTCGTTGCAGTTTACAAGCGAAAAATATCACGCTGTCCTCGTTTGGGTACAGAACAACAGACTTCGTTTCGTTTTGGAACACCAAGTGTTGTAATACCCATGCGAAACTCCTCGGGGACCTTCGATTAATTATTACTTTTTTTCCCTTTTTCCGATGACGATTTATTAACAAAAATAGGATAATTTATAATCAGCAGTCTTATCCCCACAAGTTAGTTTTGGTTAGTACACAACGTTTCAGACAGACGAATGATCTAGCCTGTTCGTCGGCGGAGTTTTTCTTTTTTACTGCGCAACAGAATAATATCAATTACACGACAAGAAACATTGAAAACATGAATCGCGTAAATTATTATTATTATAAGTACAAAACACTTTTTGATTTGTTGAGCTTAATTTGTAGTTTAAAACAATCTAAAATAACATAACCCTATTTAAATAACACTGGTCTGCAATTTTTTTTTCTCCTTCTTGTTTTCATGCATGAATTCATCTTATTTTATGCTCTAAACACGGAATCTGATATACAAATAAGTACCACACGTAGGTTTTTAATTTAATATTTATTTCATCAAAAAACAGTCTTATTAAAGTATAAATTGTTATAGGGAAATAAAAAAATGTGGCGGCTTGAGTTTTACAGTAAATAGATTCCACTGTTTTAACCTTGATCCGAGTAACTGTGCCTTAGATTTTGAAAGTCCCAAGTCTCTAACAAGATCATTTAAGTCGCCTTGTTCAAGCGTAGATGGACATGAAGATCCAGATAAAGTGTATGGAGATGAAGATGTACTACCAGAACGAAAACTCGATTGAGATTGTAGACCTGAAATATTTTTATTTTCAGCCTCCTCATTAACTGGTGGAACTGGAGGTGGAGTGTCTTTATCACGAGGATTTGGTCTCTTTGCAGATAGGACGTTCGGATAAACAATCTTATTTCTATTTTTTTTCGAGAATCCTCGTGTAGATGTCATGCCGAAATAACAATCATTCTCATGATTTTGAGGCTCACTCCAAATCATTGGCATTGAAAGTGACTTTCTTCAAGCCAACCTTTCAACGTTCTTCGCTCATCGATAGAAAATCCAAAATATAGCTAATAAGCTGTTTTAACCAGATCGGTCATGACATGTCGCTGTGTTTTTAGTATGTTTTCCCCACAAATGTCGCAAAAACAATCTGAGGAACTTTTACAAGTCCGTGGCATTTTGTAACCGAAAATCGCATAAAATTAATTTTAAAACAACTTTCAAACTTCTATTTTATATTTATTGACTCTACTTAAAAAAAAAATACTCAAACTACACATCAAATACTTAAATAAGAGAACATAAACTTTATGCAAAACTTACCATTGCCAATCAGTGTGATATAACTTGATTTCCGTGATATTATGCTTTTTAAATACGAGAGACAATGGTCAAATCCAGGTTTACTGGCCGAGCTAGTTTTTGTGGATGGCATAAATAGGATCGCAGATAACAGGAGCATATTACAACCTGAACCGAATCGGAGCAAAATAAAGTACACATACTTTTAGCGCTTCAATTGCCTAATAAAGGCTCTAGCACCGTTGCTATATTACTGGTGGTTGCCGGTCCCCCTTAGATTGCTGAAGACGTTGTTTACATGCTGTGGCATCCCTGATCATTTCTTTCTTGTTTTCTGTATTCTTCGGGTCGTACATTTAGAAAACGCTTGATCTGTCCAAGATACGACCTGCTGCATTCACAAGCAAGCGTGTGCACCACTGTATACCAGTAACGCTCCAAAAAGGAGGACTGTGAGTGATAGGATCTTTGTCTGAATTCAGTACGCTTTATCTTATTATTTCTTCTTCCCTCGACTTTTCTCTTATATATATGGTATATTGCTATATTACTGGTGGTTCCCAGTCTCCATTCTCGGCGGTCATTCCAGTCACCTGGTCTCAAATTTCGTTCTGACATGGCTCGTTCTATACCTTTTTCCCACGTTATTTTAGGTCTTCCCCGTTTTCTATTTTCTCGAGGCCTCCAACTCGTCATTTTCTTAGGTATTCTTCGATCATCCATCCTTTGGCCAAACCATCTTAATTGGCGCTCTTCTACAATTGTTCTCTCTATTTTCATGATCTCTCTTACTCTTTCGTTGGTGATTCTATCGCGGCTAGATATTCCAGCTGATCTTCTCCATTTCGATGGTATTTAATTTTTTTTCTGTTTTATTTAGTTGCCATGTTTCACATCCGTATAATAGGACACTTTTAAAGACGGTATTATATAATTGGTGTTTCCTATCTTTACTTATGTTTTTCGACCATAAAACGGAGTTTGAAGCTCCAATAATTTGTTTTCCTTTTATAAGCCTATTTTCTATCTCTCTCTCAGTCCGTCCGCTATGATCCATCACTGATCCCAAGTATACATATTTTTCGCATGCTTCGATTTTGTTGCCGTTTTCTAGGTCTAGCTCCTGTTGTACTCCACCAAGATATTTTGTTTTCTTTAAGTTCCCCATTTTTCATATTGTTCAATAAGCTTTCTTGCCATATATCCTAGATCTTCCTTGTACTGGGCTATAATTACCCGGTCGTGCAAAATGTAGTATGTATAAGGTGGTTGTGTCATCTATCTCTATTCCCATGCCCTGGCAGCTCCTTCTCCAATATCTCAAAATTTCGTTGAGATATATTTTGTTTGTGTGATAGTTGTTTATTCAACTTTTTGTTATAAGGCGTTGAGCAGTTGACTATTAAAAAATCTATTAACCTATCTGTGGGCCGGTGTATTTTCATATTCATTCATAGATGTTTTGTTGGCGTGTCCCCAAAGGTTGCTCTGTAGCCCATGCCATTTGACTTGTGTATTTAGGATATAAATAAAATTTGTTGTTTGCCTTCAAGTTTGGATTTTGCTAATGATTTTTAACTGAAACCAATAGAGTCGATATCAGACTCAATTAGTTCAACCTTCAACCTTACTGAGTGAAGTTTTGCTGGATGCCATGGCCTCTTTTACTACCCATATAAATGTCACTACTCGAGCATATATAAGCTTAGGTTTTGTTTCTGCATTTAATGTTCAATCAAGAACAAAAATTACTGATTGATGCTTTTAGACTGCGAGTTGCTAAATTAGATCTTACCTTAATATATTAAAGGGTTATTTTTTATTGGCTGAAACTTTTTTCGTGAAACCTGGTACGAAGAGTCAGTCCCTCTCGACGACCTTCTTCCGTCTTAAAAGCTTGGAAGCATCTTTTTCTCGCCTTAAACTTATAATCGTCAGCGAGTGTGTCGGGGTTCGCCTCAGAACAAATTATGTTTACAAAACAACGTCGTCGGTGTGCCTTTTAGCCCGAAAGGGTGAGCGTACATTTAAAACGGCTTATTTATATATACACCGTGGGTAACTTTGTGCCTCCGACGTTTGTCAGTCTACAATTGCGGTGGGTGCAGTCGACTGTGTTTTGTAAACCTACAGGCGAGCGTCTTCTTTGTTTAAATATTTTACTTGATTTCATGATTTTATTGGAAAGATGGATGATTAGTCGCTACGTACAGGGCGGTCCATTTATCTTGGAATACCAGGTTTCATATAAGTAATATAACTTATTATTATATATTATATTATTATTATTATTATTATTATTATTATTATTATTATTATGGTGAGCCTACTAAAAAGCAGCAGACTCCTTGAAGGGCAAACTCTGGATTCTGCAAATAGGGCTAAATCATCACAGACAGGTCCAATTAAGCAAAACGCCCCCAAGTCGGAGCACCTGAATAAAATTACAAATAAAGAACTATCTAGTGCAGTCAGTGAGGCTGTGTCACGTCAGATATGCTCTGAAATAATAGAACTGGATGGTGGGTCCAAACGCAAAAGTTCCAGAGTCCTAAACGATAGGGTCAAACCGCTTAAAGGATCCCTTAGCGATAACTCTAAATGTGCACTTCGAGTTGCTGAACGTAAAATCAGTTTTCACATTACTGAACTGCATCCGAATACCAAAGCTGAGGAGGTCCGACAATATCTAGCACCGATAGTTAGTGGAGTAGAAGTGTTCCAGGTCCCATCAATGTATCCTGAGAGTTACTCCTCATTTAGGGTATCGGCCATGGATCACGAAGCGCAAAAAATTCTGGATACTTCCATCTGGCCCACGGGTGTGTTGATAAATCATTTTTTCCCCAGGCGTCTGACAAGAGAAAAAACCGATCCAATTCCAGTATCAACAGAGAGACGTCTAGTGAGTGCGAATCCCGACCCAAGACTACCGATGGAGGTAGGAACAGCATTAATATCTTGAGCTACAATGTGCAGGGTCTCCTAAGTAAACTCGATGTGGTTACTGAATATCTAAATTCTATTGATTTTGACATTCTATGTTTCTGTAAACATTTTGTAAATGGTGAGGAGTTGCTTAATATTATTAAGGTTCACAATTATAAATTAGTTGGATATTATTGTCGTCTGAGTACCTTCAGAGGAGGAACTGCTATATATGTTAAAAATAATATTGCCTGTAGCAGTCTTAATCTGAGTAAATATTGTCTGGATCTTCACGCAGAGTTTTGTGGTGTGGAGATACCAGTGCTTAATCTTATTTTAATCAATGTTTATCGCACTGGCTCTAGAGGCAATTTTTCTATATTTGTAGAAAAACTTGAACTCTTGCTCGCTGAAAGCTTAATATTTTGACCTTACCATCACTTTTTATTTACTATACAGTCACTCTCATACATGAGCTAAAGAACGATATGCCTAAGCACTGTGATCGCCACAATCACTACACCAGGAGATCTGAATTAATTGTCCAGGGCCATTCTAGGCTGCGCACATCCGAGTTAAATAAATTGTACATTAATTACTACAATGTTCTACCAACCGTTGTCAAGGATCTGCCATTCACTAAATTTTGTAATATAATAAAACAATTTCTATTGGAGAACGCATTCTATACTGCAGATGAGTACATCCGTGTTGCGTCACGAGTGTCTCCATAATACTAATTGGGAATTTATTTATTTATTTATTTACTTTTTTTTTACCTAATTTTTGTTTCAATGTTTGGTGTTTGTCTATCTGATAATTATGTTGCTCTCTATGAATGTTATTAGAATGTGTTTGATATTGTGACTTGCCATTTGTTGTTCTTGTAATGTATTTAATGGCCAATAAAGTCTAAAGTCTATTATTATTATTATTATTATTATTATTAGATAACTGTTAGCAAATAATAGTAATAGAAAAGTAATAGTAAGAAATACGAAATAAAGTCTTCCCTTAGAGGTAAAATTTATTTTCAAAATTTATAACAAATGCTTGGTGCCTCTCTCTCTCTCCCTCGCTCCCTCCCCACCCCCGCCACTCTCACTCAGTCTTTATCTCTCTCCTTTTCGATCCGGCTAATAGGATGAACGTAAGATACCTGACAAAATCAGAAAATAAATTAAATTCCTTAAGAATATTTAGAAATCTTAGAATTCAGAATGTCGCATAGATCTAAAGGAATAGGGTACGAAACACCCTGTAGTAACCCTACATATCTTAGTATTTTTAGATTTAACTTTTTGTTGTGTGTTCAGTATTTTAGAACACGCCTTCAAGTTCTCGGCGAAACAAAAACTGCAAACAGTTGATGAATAAACTGTGGGATATAGAATTTAAAATATCCAGTAAATGTAAAAATATTTTATTAATTATTTAAAACGCGGTTGGGATAAATATAAAATATATTATTATTTTTTTTATTTTTATGTTTTTTTGAAAATTGATATTTGGCATGCTGAAACGAGTATATTCAATGGATTTCTCAAAAAATTCCATACTGATTTGCGCATCCACGTAAGTTTTGGATTTTTTGTTACAGGTGGGACTGCTTAGGGATGTTTTCGATAACCCCTATTATTAATCATAATATAAAAACATGTTTATTTATTTGTGGACAGTCATTTGTAAAAATGCTGAAGCAAAAATGGTATTGTTTTCTCCACTTCATAGAACGCTATATGAAATGCTGCGTACATAGAGCATAGAGCACGATTTTTATTACGTAGTTGGTATAACCACATACTGAGTTAGAAACACAGAAAAAGTATATTCGACATATTTGAAGCCCCCAAATATCGGTTTTATATTGATCGTAGAGAAATATATTATGTGTATTGAATGCCATAACTTTACTACGACCGTTATTTTTTTTTACCTTTTTGCAAAGCAACGTGAAAACATTGGGTCGATACATGACTTTTAAAAACCCTGCGTGAATAAGGAACGTGTCATTTTTTAGAGCATAAATGTCACGTTGAAGCATTTAGTGGTTTTCCGTAAGTTTTCCATGCTTGCTTGGATGTGTATCTTATTACTATTATTATTATTCTTGTTATGAGATTAACTGATTATTACCAGTATCGTAAATGCTATTCTTCTGCAGTAAACATCGGAATGCTAACTCACTCACTGATTAAGTCTTTAGTCGACGCCAATGGTTCGTCGTTATTTCGGTAATGCGACACATTGAGAAATTAATTAGTTGCGGAGAGCCTTAACGGCTTGGGAGGTGTCGGAGGCATAGCGCGTGTCAACGCGATCCGGAAAATAAATCGGATCGGTTTTCCGGCTATTTTCGGATATTTTGTGTTTTCGGTAGAGAAACTAGACCTTAAAACCAAAGCGTCGTTCGCGTCGCGGCCCCCCCGCCCGACACACCTGAGGCCGTTGGACCTTTTATCCCTCAGCGAATTGAAGTTATTGTTCGATAGCGTAATTATTACGGCTCGTATGTACTTAAGAATTCTTACGGAATTCGATCGCCATTTGTCATTTAAACCGAGACATTCAATCCGACACGCCATTAAGCGGAGAAAAAGTCTCATTACTTTGTTTTTTGTCCGTTACACTGGTTTCCTTAAACAAATATTTCCTATTTCTAATCGAATCCGATAGTGATAAACAAGTCAAACTGTAATTATAACTCTTTCGATTTTTTCAACGGGTTTTAATAACAACTTTTTTTCAATAAATGTATTTATCCCGATTAATTTGATCGTAATTGCCGTTCTCCGGGCAAAAATCGCGTGTTAATTATTCATTGGAAAAATATTAATAACGCACTGCCACCGTTTTGTGCGACTTGCACAGCGCGCCTGTTCAGCCGTTGCACTTTTCCGTTCTTCATGTATATTTTTGTTGATGCAGTGCAATAAATAGAAAATACGACGTAAGGCAGATTAAACACTACCGGTATATTGTAATGAATCGATAACAACAAAAGCCTACCCGAATATATAAGCTAGCATTAAATTAAAATCATTTTTAGTCTATTTCGGACATCAACAAAACTCCAACTATTGCTATTTATAGTTCAAACGCTGACATTAGAGTGTGATATTGAAATGACATTATATAACTTAATGACATAATTAGCCTCAATTTAGTTCTAACGGAAATAATAATTAATAATTGTCCTCAGTTCTTTAAATTTACCTACTCATACCAAGCAGGGGGGTGACTTGATGGGGGCAGTACACTGACCAGTATATTTGAAGGGGAAGCAAACGCGATTGAGATCTGCGCAAAGATGCTCTAAAATAAGCAACTTGCAAGCAAAGAAATAATATATTTTCGTACAGTCATACTTCAGAGCTCATCCAAGATGTAAGGAACTGCCGAGAGGCCCTATCCGTGTTAGGTTGGCGTAATCAGATAACACTGACATGGATATCAGGACATAGTGGACTGGAAGGTAAAGAAAAATCAACCTCCTAACATTCCTAATAATTTCACAACCGATCAGCAAGAAAAGCAATCAAAGCCTGGATAGCAGAGGATACTTTAAACTGGGACCTGAGGCTCTACAATTGTACGCCAATTAGCGAAAGTGACCAGTCTAACTTAAAGTATGTTCCAAAAGTGTAAGGCTCTGTGCTTCAGATATTCCATTCCATATTGTTTTCTTTTTCTTAATACTTGTAGGTTGTAACAGTATTACATTTTGTTTAGGTAAAAGTGTTGGAATTAATTTACCAGCTAAGATTTTGCTCATGATCTAGGTGCAATATTACCACATATTTTGTAGGGACCTAATGGAATGAATGAAATGGAAAAAAATAAAATTAAAACAAAGCCGTAATTTTAATCATAGGAAATAAAATTGCTAGTCGCCTTTGAATTAAGAATGAGAATGTCTGCCCGGCATTACTTATTTACTTTAAGTTGTGGTTCTCTTATTATTAAAATATTTAATCTTCATTTGCATAGTTTCGAGTTTAGTTTCACTATGTTTTTAAATACAATACCTGATAATAAAAAAATGAAATTTATTGTAAACTTGACTTGCGTTGATGATTGAAAGTGCATACAAATTTTTAAATTGGCCATATTGTTACTAATGTAATTAAATAATCAAGCGGGTGTTTAATACACTTTTTCTACGACCGTTAGTTTTTGGGTACATTTTCGCAAAACAATACGTGCGGAAGTCGCTCGAATCTGTGGGAAACGAAACTGACGCGGTGTAGTGACGCTTCCCGCACGCTAGATCGGTGTGTAATTAGGTAGTAGAAAAATTGATAAATTGATAAATTATACGTCTGGCGTCTTTTGGATCTAAGTTTGAGAAATTTGAAAACAAACAATGCAGGAAATAATAATTGTCTATCGATTATAAAATATCGCTGTAAGCTAGTGTCGAATTGCCCGGCGATCGGGGGCCCTTTGAACCGCGTTAATGAAAGTTTCTCCGCCGCCACCATTTCGTGTACCTCGATCCGATCCGTCCGATTTAATCTTCCGCCAAAAGTTTTCGCCACCTCACGTTCGACGAAATGTCATTGGCAATAAAACTACCCCCGAAGTACATGACGAAAACTCATACGTTTGTGCGTGGAATGGGGGCCCCGAGGGGCGGCAGACCGTGCCGAAGCTGACAAGTGAAACAAATTGAAGGCGATCGCTTTGAATCGACTCTCGGAACTTCCGAGTAACTTCTTGTTTCGACGCGAACGCGGTATTTTGAAGACGTCTTTAACGCGGACAGGCGGTCGCCATTTTTCCTCTTTTTCTTCGCGTGCTGATTGTATTTGATCCACGGAACGATGTGTCCGTCGATTGGTTGAAAACGTACTCATTCACTAAATTGTTATAAGATTTATTTGCGTCAGTTAGGGGTGAGGTGGTATTGGCGTTATTACGTAAGACCCCACTGGATTCCATAGATATCATCTATTGATAACTTAACGCAAGTCTTATCCTATTCAACAAATCGTCCTTGAGAGAAAAATATTTGAATACAAAATATTTAAAAATACGAATTTTCCTATCGAAATTGTTTTTTAACAAATATTTATGTACCGTGTACGTTTCGGCATTTTCGGGTGCAAAAAGGAATGCAATAAAAAAAAACAAACAGTACTATTTTCTTAATTATTCACCAGCTACTTACTGTATGTAGTATTAGTTGTTATATAATACAATACAACCACAAACAAAACAAACAAACGAGATGCCCTTTAAGACCTTAGAGAGGAAATAATCTTAATAAATCTTAGTTCTTTAAAACTGTTGAAGTCGGGTTCCTAAATAATTGCGTTTGATCTCTTTTGCATCGTTCAATGTTCAAATATCAGATTCATAATCCGCAGCCGACAAGATATTCTTTTGAGTGTGTCCAAAAACCTATTTATCACGAAGAAGATGCATTCGATCAATTATAAAATAAATTTTATCATTAATTCAAACAAAAAATAAGGCCACCAATTTCCTCTCTTACTATCATATCTATAGTCATATCAATAGTCAGCTGTAGGTACTCCTACCTCAGATCCCATCGGTAGTGGTACCTATGAAGAGGGTCTGTCTGTCTATGTACTTTAGTCAGGAGGTCACGCCTGATTTTCATCTTGGCATTTCCCGGAGTAAATCCGATTCGTCGTCGGGCGCTAAAGCTAAATAATTTAAAATTTAACGCAAACTGCTGCTAGAGAAAATCGAAGTGGAACGATCCAATTTATATAGTAACGCCAGACAACTTTATTTAGAGACTAAAGGCCATAAAAAGGTTTACGGTGGCCGGAAATTTATTCTTTCCTTTTCCTGGTGCGCTACAATTAGCCTTCCTTTCCGAAAAAGATCCATTTTTCAAGTGAGATTCAGTAGCGGCGCGGCAAGTTATGGTTCATAATAGAGAGAAAATTTGTAATAATATTTAAACAAAACAAAAAAAACGGACCTCTGCGTAGCTTTATAGAGAGTCGTGTGAACGGTCAAAATGTGAATGACATTAACTCTTGTTGAATAATTATTAGAACTGGAAGAGTTAGATGAAAAACCTTCACACTTTTTTTTTATAATTGTATGTTGTATTGATTGTATGATGTATATATTGTATGCAAAGAGAAAATTCGTTTTTTATTAAAGTGCCAATAATGGCTAGAAATGGCTGCTAATATTATAAATTTATGACGGCTTTTTTTAACAGAATAAAATTAAATTATAATACCACATTTTTTTTAATTCCTTCAGATTAAATATTTTCTCCGCGAATTTTTCCCCACTATAATTATGATAATATTTATATATTTATTTGTTTATTTGCAAATTTTGTTTACCCATATTTAGTACAGTTGTACTTAGTTAGAAATAAATTCCCTGGACTAGAAGTAAAAATGTCATTCATAAAATTTAACTCTTGTGTACGCCATGTCAAATGAAGCAGTAAAGCAATCAAAATTAAGCAATTATAATAAATAAGTAAATTAAAAAAGCTAGGTATTTAAATATAAGAACATATAAATTACACAATAAGTGTTTAAGTAAAATGTAAAAATCGCTGATACGCCAATGGCAGGACGTATAAAAGCTAGAAGAAAAAGTGCTGATCTAGCCTGTCCAGCAGAAAAACTTAACGAGGATGTGCATTTTCTTTGATGCTTTATTTCCCTTCGCATTTATCCTTATGTTTTTTCACGAAAGACGTCCATTATTTTATTAAACGGACGACCATCTGAATCGTTTGACGTTAACGACGGGGGTTGGAGTTATTTAAATGTTTGTTTTTCTTGTTGATCATTATTATTCGATTAACTTTAAAAATAGTATCCTTATAAAATTTATTTCCAGATGCAAAGTGGTGCTTTGGAAATATATTTTTGTATTTGTTAAACCAATTTCACGCTTTTTTGTTTCATCCTATAGAATAACACGCACCGCCATGTTTCAACGTCAGCCACGTTGAAAGAAATAAATTGCGGCTTTCTTTAGTAGTTTGGGGTATTCGCAAACTCCAACGCGTTTGCATTCCTCCCAGTATTTGCATACCACCTCTCCCCCCCCAACCTTGGAAGGTATAAAATATATAAATTGCCGCTTAAAGGCATTCAATTTGCCGGCAACCCTCTCCCCCGGAAGACGTTAGTAAAATTGATCTTTACTTCTTAGCGGCGTCGAGGAATTCACGATAGGGCGGTTGCGGGGAGCTGGCAGAGGTAGAATTTCGTCCGGAAGGGGGGTGGAATATTTAATTCATTAAAACGGAGTTCGAAATTTTATTATAACGCGGAAATCGACTATGGTTTCGACTTCATAGGAGGCCAAATTAATCCAATTTCGTTTTTGATAGTATAAAAATCAAAAATCCGAATAGATAATTAAACTCCAATGGGGAAGCAGTCAGCTCTTATTTTTTCTAAATTGTTTGCTAAACGGGTCACATATTCTACGCCTCCGTTGTATAGCAGTTCACCAGCTTATCAGAGATAACGTAGATTCATTTTTTTTCTTTTATCCTTAGTATGCCCTTTCTTTCTTTTCACTTAAAATTACCAAGGTGCACAAGACATCAGTAAATTAGCTACCCCCTAAAATATTAAAAATAATTTATCAACACCTAAGCCATATTATGACAGGAAGGAGGTGGCAAACTCTAGAAGTGGTGAATATCATGGAAAATATCAGGGATCCTAGACGGAAGACACGTTAAGAAGAACTCATTTGAGAGTTGTTTGGAAGTTATCGGTGTCAATATGGAAAATGTTACATTTGCGATGCGTTGTACTTATACTGTTGCTGCATAAAAATGTTATGGAATTAAAGTCCGTATTAAAATCTTTTGTTTGAAACTAGTGATTTCGTTGACATAACATTGAATTAAATCGTTAAAATCTGTATCGCTTCAAATAAAACATACATAATTAAAATATACTATAATATTTCATATACATCGTAAAAACCCCAATAAATTCGTTTGAGTTTCAAAAATAATACCGTATTTACAGAAGAACAATATTTAGGACTTAACTATACAATGTATGGAATTTTTGGATCGAACTCTAGACCATGAGCGGAGAATTAGCATAAAAAATATTTTATTCATTAAATTTCGGTTGCATACCAACGTGGGGGGGGGGCAATATCAAATGGGCGAAAATTTTTAAAATTCTTCATGACATCGGTACATCCGGAACGTCAAACCACCCATCACACGCAATTTAATGACATTCCTTACGTCTAGGACGCACCCCGTATAAAACGTTTGGGATATCCCAAATTTTTCCCCAGTTGAAATACACAGGGTGGTGCCTAGTGAATGCGCCAAAAGCAATCCTACATTTTAACTCCTCAAAAATAGTGATATTGAACCAAATATGCCTTGGCAAAATGTTATTTCTGGAATTCGGGAATTTTTCGAGATGGCGAGTACGAGTCAAATCAATGACTGAAAAACAGTTCATTAAAAACGGGTAGGTTATGAATTAGAATTGAACAAATTCACATTCACGTTGACATCATTGATATTTATTAATATAAATAAAATATCTTTTAATTTTTTTTAAAAAAAGAATGAAAAACTACCCTAAGTGTAGGGTAACTAACCAAACTAACTGTATTTAATAAGTCCAAAGTAAATTGTATATAACATTTTGTTACAGCATTGTTGCCGAAGAATGAATTAATAAAATATATCAAAATCAGACTAACGGTTGGCGAGGAAGCCTATTTTTATTTTTTTAGTGACTCTTTGTGTATTTAATTTCAAATATTTGGAGAACCTTGTGTTTTCTCGAAATAAATATGGTTTTTTTAATCTGTTCCGCCATCTCCAGAAACGCACGTGTCGATTTTTCAAAAACTGCTTGGGCCATAGAAACATTACAATTGATTTTCGCTAGTCTAATCAAAGATTGCTTTGTATATTTTTAAATTACACATTACAGAACATGCGTAGTGTACGAGAACTTATTCCGCTGGAGTGACAACGCTGTTACAAATTCCCGGATAACGGTCAAACCGGAAGGGGACGGAGTATCTCCCAGGATTCGGGGCGCTGCACTGTTTTAAGACGTATTTACGTCGCAAGCGAAGAGCGAAGCGAAGTACTTAGATAATTTAGAAAAATGGCCCTCTTTCTCCTCGGAAGCTTCTTAAGAGGCCCCAACGCATTAGGATTTACGGCGAGCGTCGCATTTTTTCTTACCGTCGCTTTCATTACCACCACGTAATGTGAAAATCACGATAATTGGTCACGATCCGTTACTACATCGATAATATCCCATTGAAAGATATCGAAGGAAAAATTGCATCATCTATAAGTACAGCTCGGTCCGAGCGGGGTCCTTGAAAGATGATGGAAACAATACAATTTTGCATTTCATGTTGTGCGGAACCGTGTAGTCAAACGGTGCCAATTAACCTGGGATAGCACACACCCAGTATACGTCTTAACATAGTTCGTGGACGTTTCGAAATACGACGTACCTGCTTCATAAAAAAGTGAAAAATTGCAGTTAAAATCAGAATATTTTGTAATGAAATCTAATTCAAA
Source organism: Cylas formicarius (assembly GCF_029955315.1). Taxonomy (NCBI): domain Eukaryota; kingdom Metazoa; phylum Arthropoda; class Insecta; order Coleoptera; family Brentidae; genus Cylas; species Cylas formicarius. Next base: position 22,235,361 of record NW_026844361.1, on the reverse strand, counting down.
CCTGCACTTATCAATCCTAATCCCCATTTTTTGCTTCGAACACCAAGAAGGATGTTTTATGGTGAACCTTTCGGATACAATGATCTAAATTTCGATACATTTTCAGTTTTTAATGAACTTTTTCGGGGCTTCCCCCTGTCATGCCCGGTAGAATAAAATGAACTTTTTCGGGGGTTCACCCGGTAATTCCCAGGAGAAATACATAGCGCATTTGTTTTGTTATTATTTCGACCTCAGATTTCGTTGGAGAATATTGAGGACAGACCTTCAAATGAAGAAGCGAAAACGAAAGGAAAATTCGAAGTTATACAAAAAATTAAAAGTGGTATGAACATAGTGATATTTGTCGTGAAATGAATTTGCCTAAAGCAAGTGTCTCCATTACCTGGAAAAAAAAGATAGGATCCTCGCGTCCTATGGTCAAATGAGTGCAAGTTGTAAAAGGTTCAGAAAATCAGGTCATGAGGGCGTCAATAAGGGACTTTTCAAGTAGTTTACCCAAAAAATTAAAGAAAATGTTCCCAAAAGTGGTCCAGTTCTTCAGCAAAAAGCAAGTGAAATGAGAAGTGGAATAGAATGAAGAGATTTTGTGTGTTTCAGAACGTTTTAAGAAGAGAAATTGTATCTCTGGAGGAGAAATTGTTGGTGAGTCTACATCCATTGATATAAATGTTGTTAATAACTGGCTTATAACGGTTTGGCCTGGTCTTTGCACAAATTATGACAATGACAATATTTCTCCTACGAGGCCGGCCTAATCTACAAACTAACAACTGATAAGACCCTGAAATTCCAAGGAGAAAGGTGAGCAAGTGGAAAATTGTCCAAGATTCTGAATTCTGGTTACTGCAAACATGTCTGGGACAGAAAACAGAAAGCTGTTTGTTATAGGCAAATTAGTAAACCCAAGTTGTTTTAAAAACAAGACCCTAGCAGTCAAGTACAGGTCAAACAGCAAAGCATGGATGACATCTGACTTATTTACCGAAGAGCTGCTCCAATGGGATACAGAATTGAAGCAGAAAAACTGAAAAATTATTCTTCTGCCGACTAACCAAAGCAAACTGGTTTTTATGCCACCCAATGCCAGTTCAAAACTGCAGTCCATTGATCAAGGCATAATCCATTCCCTGAAGTGTCACTATAGGATGATTTTGCTAATAAATATGATGATGAATTGCCTCTAACGGAATGGCTAAAAAAACATTCAGGAGATCCCGAAAATACCGAGGAAGATACATACACCCAGAAAGCCTTTGAAGCAGGGATAAGGAATAGGACTGAACCAAATCTTTGACAGAAGATGATGGCCGTGGTCAACGTTCCTTCAGTAAAAGACATGGCGGAAAAAATAACAGCGACGATTCGCACGTTTTTGGAGCCACGCGCGTTCCTGAGAAAGTTTGGAATTCATTTTGTACCCTTGAAAACTATAGTGATATTCACTTTTCTGAGACTCGCACAAACCAAAATATCCGACTTGTTTATCCAAGAGTAGGTGGATACATGTATTTTTTTTTAGGTTATTTTTTAGATATTGTTTACTTGTTACAACTTGTTACTTGCTTTGTAAAGAATGATATTTAATTTTCACTTTTCCAACATTACGAAATACCTATACACATCTGCACATACATATCTAGAAAAATGTTAGTATATCGTGGCATTTTTTTGCAAAACCAACGTACATAATATTATATATTATGTAATAACCTCCATTTGTCGGGTAAACATCAGGTGTGTACAAAAGTTCATTTATTGCTTGTAGTAAACTACGGATACAGCGAACCAATTTTGGTGAATCTTTCGAGTTCACTATATCCGGACTTCACTGTAGATAATTATAGTATTTTTAAAAGATTTAAATAATAATGCCATCATATACTTTTAGTTACGTAGTTCTTTTTCTTGTGTTGATTTGACGACTTTCATTTTGGTTATATAATCAGGTTTAATTAGGACCTTCCGCAAAATTGGATCAAAAATTATAGATTGTTGTTACTTTTTACGAATTTCTTGAAAACCGCCGGCTCAATATCGATTAAAGAAATATAAAAGGTCTCTCTGGGGCATCTCATTTTTTTTTGACGTGCAATTTCAAAGAGCACTCGATTTATGCGACGATCTTGAAATTCCCATTTGGACCAACTTTCATTTGGGAAATTTCAAAGGTAATAGAAATAAAATATAAATAGGCATCCTGAATATTTTCCGCTTGCGAAAATTATGATGGGATATTTTAGGGCGTCTACCAATTTTCCGTGCGTTTCCACATAAGTCGTCGCTTTTAACAAACAATATAAATTCGCTATATAACACAGGCCATATATCATTTTTAAGCTAACTATTATTTTTCCCGTTTTTTTTTACGATCTTCACGGCCGGAGGCGTTTTTTTTTCTCTCCCCGCTCGGGTTCGGCCTTAAATACGAAAGTTCGTGCGCTGGGTATCAAAGATAAGCCGGATATAAGTAGGGACGAGAAGAAAAAAAGAAATAACAAGGAGAAACAGCCGTAAAATAATTTTATATGTGCGTTGCGAAGGCTGATTTATTCGGGGCAGAAGGGGGGCTGCCAGCTCTAAATTGGACAGGGTTTGTTCCGAAAGGTACTAATAATATAAAAAATTGTGGGTGATATATTTGTAACACAGACGTTTTACCTTCCGCTTACGGAAAACATTTTTGTTCGAGACGATTGGCACTCCAATATAACTTTTTGGGAAAATGTCGTCAGTAGTTGTTTCGACTATAATAAAAACCAGATCAAATTGGATAGTCCCGAGAAGCTTTTGTCAAATTTATCACAAGAGAAACGTTATGACTTCTTGTTATTTTTGAGTTTTCTAGATGTTTTGTGATTGAAAACTTCTATGGGTACCCACAGGTTATTCTTCATACTATTTTGATTCCATATTTCGTATACAGCCCTGAAATGTCGATGTTTTCTTCGTTTCTTCAAAGAACTTTTCTCAAAACTACTAGATGGAGGACCAGTTCCTCTGCCGCTTGCACTAGTTCTAACATGGTCCTAGCCTAGAAAACCTACCATTGCTTATAAATAACCAATTTACTCCCAGTTGTAAGACCAGTTTTTTTAATTCTACTTTGTTTAGTTTGATCTTATCATTCGCGTGACCAGATAATGTATATTTGTGCATATTATTTAATGTAAATGCAAATGTAATGCCTACAATGGACAATCAAACTTTAAACTCAGTAAAACCAAATGGATGTTTCAGATGTCATATTATTTTAAACAATAGGTTATATTGTTTCATCATTTTTTATTGTGTACCAGTTGGATTTGAACTTCTAAGCAGATATTTTTGTTACTTATCTTTACCAAGTTACCAAAATCGGTAAAAAATTTGACATTGCTGCTAATTGCTGCAAACCTGACTGTTCTGTGATCCAACCTTACTCACCTAGACCTAATCGTCACATAAATAATAAATTTTGAAACAAATCAACATTTCGATTAACCGTTTGAGCAGAAAGTAGACACATTATCTATTACAGAGCGTCCAGTACCAAATTAAAACATATGAGACTTAGGCGTAAAATTGTTTTAACCATATCAATAAAATATAACAGGTTGGATGCAAATTATTATCATCAGAAAACGCTTTGCCTAAGCAAAAATTATTGCCAAATAAATATTTTCTTCATTGTCTCTGTCACAACATGAGTTGCTTGTAAATTTGTATTCTACGGCATCTGGATGTAGTGCTAGCTATACAGTGCTGTTGCAAAACTGCACGTGTCCATGCATTATTTTGGTGAATGCTATATTTTTACCGGAACCTAGCACTGTGCCATTGCTCATCATCATGTGGTCTGCTTTTGTTAGACCGGTTCCATTATTTCTGATATGGTCCAGACTGCTTGGGTCCGACGAATTGGAAAAAAGATGAATATTTGCCGAATCCGGTGGATGATACGCAAAGAAAATCTCACAGTACAATATAATATGAAAAATTACGCAAATTGTTGTTGTGTTTGTAAATTAGTAATAGTGAGTAGGATCATCATCATCTTGGACAATATTTATAAACTATGCATCGTATAAGAGGAGCTCCAAGATACTGAAAGTTAATCTGATTGAAGGTTATAAGGGCAAGGCATATAGTTCACACAAAACTTGGAATCGAGAAGTTTATTATTATTTAACACCGTGAGAGTGAAAGTATCTTTCTATAGTGAAACGACAATTAGCATTCGTGAATTTTATTTGGATACTGTCAATTCGACCCACATAATTGCGATACATCGGACTCCAAACTGTCGACGAATACTCCAGAACACTTCTCCAGTGGTTCTCAGAATAACCCCCAAGTTACGCAATGCTACCCCAATAGCCTCTATAATGGATTTGAATCCGGTCCAGAATCACCCCTAAATCCTAACCACGTTAACGCGTGTTTATTTTATGTGCTTCAATTTTAAATTTATATTTGGATTTCTCAAATGTTCATTGATAAAGACACGATGTTGTCAAAATTCTCCTCTATCCTTTAAATTTTTCGCTACAATTTTATTTTCACTCTGACTTTTATAGTTCTTCAGCTTTTTTAGAATGGCTCCCATTTCTTCAGTGGCAGGATCAGCGGTTCATTGACAGCGACTCTATGCCGATATTTAGGTTTGAGGTCATCCTTACTGCCGATATAGGATGACAGGCTTTGGAATTCTTTCCTCAGATTTTTTACATCTACGTAAAAAAAATTAATTTCCTTGTTAATGTATTTGGTTTCCATATCTTGTCCCTTATTTTACCCTAAAATTGTCTATACTTCTCTTCTTTGGTTGTTATAGTCTATTTTGTTTTGTCCGGACGTATGTCTTAATATTTCTATTTTAACTTTTTGCTTAAGACGTTTTTGTGCGTCTCTGTCTCTGCCCCGCTACGTCTTTTTCTGAGACATTCTTTTTTCGGATATATTTATTTTCGTAGCTATTATATAATTTCATCCTTCTTTAACTGTATTGTCCTTTATTTCATTCTTGTTGTATCGTTGTTCTACGTTGGTCTTATATATTTTTTAAATACTTGGATTTTGTAACTCGCCTGTTATACTTTTTGCTCTCCGTTTTTCATATCGTCGGTATGTATTCCTACCAGAAAATGATTTGAATAGATTTCTGCTCCTCGGTATGACCTGACATTCTTCACACTTTTTTCATTAATATATAGTGTCTAGAATCCAATTTTTACCATTTGCTTTTATTCGTATTTTCTTCTATATTTTCCTTTGCTCTCTAGTCATGTCGTCGTTTATATATATTTTATGTTATTCTACTTTTTTAAACTTTCTTTTGTTTCGCATAATGCTCTTATCTTTTGCGTTGCCTAGTTCTGTAACACAAGTGCTATTTCCTATTTTTCTGGTTGCTGTTAATATTATTCTTAATTGTAAATTTGTTGCACTTCTCACAAGCCTGCAGCGAGACGGCTTGAAGGCCGAACGAGATCACGCGACGGCGTATGTCGACCTCGCGTCGCGAGATATCATTCTCAACGGCGTTTTTAATGAAAATATAAACCGAAACCGTTCTTAATTGGTTCGCGACATGCCCTAAAAACTCAATTACTATGCAAATCGAGTTGATCAAACCAAATAAGCGCGACATCTTCGATATCGGACATTCGCCTGCGTATTAAACGTCCCCTCCTCCTCCTCCCCCGTCGGATTATTTTTTTCTTTTCTTTTTGCCGCGTCAGGAGCCATTAAGGAACACCTCACTTAAGTATTATTTATAACCGCCGATACCGATCTCGAATGTTTAATCGGTGCATTTTGATTTGTCAACTCCCACGTTCCCCTTACCCGAGTCACTCGCCACAGATAGGCTGATAACATTAATCAGACCGTTATCGTCGCGTATTAAAGTCAGCAAATTGGCAGCGTAAAAAATGACCGTTTCGTTCGAGACGAATATAAATATTTAGATGGCGGTGTCGGTCGCGGTTAATAAGTTTTCGTGGAACGTCGAACACGATCGCGTTTCTTTAAAATTGCCAGCCGAGTCGGAGATTCGGAAAAGTTGATAGGAAATATACGTGGTGAAAATTACGCCAAAAACGATAAAAAGTAGCAAAGTACACAAAATCACAGGTGTCCAGATGGATACAAACAGGTTATACCCACAACAGCGTCCTCTAAGAATCCAAATATAAGTACATAATATTATTCAAAGCTTATTTAATAACGAGAATAATACAAAAGAAAGAGAAAAATAAAATAAATAAATGCGTTGAATTGAGTCCGGCATAGAAAATAAATGTAACAATATAACTAATATTTCAGATTCAGTCTTATCACAAAGAAGGCAAAAGAAGTGGAAAGAAAGGAAAAAGAAAAGGTTCTGACTTATTTATTTTTTACGTGGTGTACTTTAAATAAATAAAAGCAAGAGAAGATTACGAATCAGATAATGAGTACCGATCCAGTAGCCTAACGGTCAGTCTCTTCCTTAAGGAATCATGTGAGATCGTAAATAAATCCAGGTCTAAACTGTGAAGGTTTGCAGCTCCCAGGATACGTAGCAGAGAAGAATTTTCTTGTTAATACGAATTTTATGCAAGAAAAGAATATCAGTGACTACTCTTGGATGTTAAGAGTATACAAAGCAGTCTTACGTTGTTTAAATCTTAACGTATTAAGTTACAATTTTCTTGGTAAGACGCTCCAAATGAAAAAAGCGACATTTATGAACCCAGGAATGGCTTCCTGAACTATATAAAATAATTATCAATGCCAACGTACTTTAAAAGCCGTGTTTAGTTTTACACTAGTTTTGTTTTTTTTTTTTTGTTGAATAATTTATGTTTTATTTGATATACCATTTGAATTTTAAAAACTAGAAAACTAAGCTGATTACAACATTATGTTGGTTTAAAACTAAACTCTAAAACACACCTTTTAGCTTTAACACCGCGAACCTCAGCAAAAGAAACACTTCCGGTATTTTGTATGTAAGATGTCACCAGAAACATATCCACTAATGGTAAATTATCAGTCTAACTAGCGAATTGACGTCACAACCGGTCACAGCCAATGACAGCGTGTTTCAAACAGGATTTAAATTTTACAATGTTGACTTAGACATAAGTAGATGTATAGTGCCGATATAAGCAACAGAAACCGTACATAACCTCAATTTCCTAACCCCCCCGCAGCGGGGGCCCCCCGCGCGTGGCGTCCTAGTGTCCCCCCTGTCTACCAGAGTGCGCTCCGCCCCCCACCCAGCTTGTGTAGCGTCCTGTTTTGCCCCGGTTCCGCCCGTCGCTGCTAGATGTCGCGCGCTTGTGTAGCGTCCTGTTTTGCCCCGGTTCCGCCCGTCGCTGCTAGATGTCGCGCGCTCCGACCGTCGTAGGCCCCCCCGGTAGAGGGCGGTGACGGTGCGGCACGGAGACGGTGTGGCGCGGTGACGCGGGTGATCGGGTCGTCGGTAAACAAGTCGAGTGACTTATACAGAGTGTCTCAATAATCACGGTTTAATAAAAGAAAAACTATAGATACAATAGTAAATATTTATTAGCTCATATGTAGACAACGTAATGCTTCGTACAAGCGGTGTTTCTGGTCCATGAGATTTTCTACTTCATCGCGGTCGAGGATAATTTCGTCGCCATGATCCCGTTTCAGTATCAACTCACAGCTCTCTTCTTCGTTCGAATAGGTCACCTCGATACTGCTCCCGATGTAGACTGTTATGTCGTTCCAGAACATGATTTCTCCCACCTCGTCCTCCAGAAAGAACAAAAAATCCCAAAAATCCTGGACTTGAAAATCTATGTGCTTGTTCTTGAAGATGAAACGGACACCTGAATTCTTTATTTCGAAAATCGTGTTTTCATCGATAGTGACCACTTTGTTACACATTGTGACAAACAGACTGACTTCGGTATCAAATTCAAATGTACTTATATATCAACAACCCCCCACTATCGGTGTAATTAAGAGAGATATTTACATTTAGTCAATTTGAATAAGCATTTTGCCAAAAGAAGCAAACAAGCGCACGTAGTTACATATAGCGGGATTAAAATAGTTTTTCGATCTGCCGAGATGTTGTATTCGTTACCGCAATTGTCGTTAACGCCGCCGCTGGTGTTATTGGAATTCTTGATAGCGATCGTTTGCCATTCGCCGTGGTCTTCGTAGCTCCGGTTCGCAAAAACGAAACGTACCTTGTAATTTAAATACGGCTTATCTGCGGTAGTGTTATTCGACAATGTCACGCTAAAAGTTTGTAGCTTGTCGATTCCGTTGACCTGAGCGAGTTGCATACGCGTCCACGTATCGGGCCAAATGCACCGATTATTATGATTTTTGAAACAAACGAACGCTTCAATCACATCCTTAGGTTTATGTATATAGAAAACGTTTTGTACCACAGCCGACAACAAAACAAAGTGAGCACTTAACAAAACCATGTTTCTAGCCCGAATGAATCTATCCTAGATCTCGGTAACTGCTTTTATAACACTCAAACAATAATGACATTTATTCTGGGGAGGTGCCGGGCCGTCGATATGCATTTTGCTGTCCGGTCTGTTATAGTGAACAAAGCAGGGCAAATGAGTTTGCAATTCAAAATTGTTGCGATGTCGTACTGGTAACTTATGCCACATATTTAACAAATCGTGCGGTCTCACATGCTCCAAGAAATGTTGCACAGGAATCAATTCAAGTTGATCGGTATCCAAGCTTCTAAAATCGTCGAAGAAAACTAACTTCTTATTCATTGTTGTGAAAGATCGATAACTTTCTTAACAAATCCCTAATTTGTTTAAAGACACTCTCTGTGGGACAATTAATTGCGACAAGACTCAAGTCTATTTCACCGACTCTCGTTAATTTATTCAAAAATTCGTTGTATTCGTAATACGTTTTCTCTTTGAAAAAATACAAATGTCCGTTGGTGTATCGAAACGCGCCCGACAAATCGTCGGGCAGACCCGGAAACAGTTCCGTAGTAAAACCGTGTTCACTCGCACTCAAAGAACACTCGTCTATTTCTGCATAGTAGCGTTTACCGTAAAATATATACGTTCGACCGCCATACGTATTAAAAATAGCGTTCACTGTTTTACCCGCAGGCACACCCAGTCGCTGGACGCTTTGTCGGTCGCCCACTACCGTGAAACTCGGGAAGTGAAGTAAATAAAACGAATCACCGGTGACTACCAAAAGTTGTCCGTTGGGTCTCTGGTAGATATGCGAAATAGGAGCGTAAATAGGGACATAATCTGATATCATTTTAGGTTCCATGTAGACTTTATCACCTAATCTTATTATCCAAACCCATTTGTCGTAAAATAGATACATATGATGGTTAGACGTAACCAAAAATATGGATGGATTTACGTGACACAAATCTGGTACTTTTGTTTCGTTTTTCCCTATCGGAGGTTTCGTAGTTGTGGTAGTAGTGGTAGTTGATGTTGTTGTGGTCGGAGTTGTTACGCGGGCGGTGGTTGTGGTTTTTTTACCATATAAACGTTGAAGACCTGCAACATCGTCGTATGACAATGTCTTAGAATTTAAGCTATACCAAGGGTACATAATGGCATTGCGATCGTTACTGTGCGCCAAACCCAACGTATGTCCAATTTCGTGGAACAACACAGTAAACAAGCTCGTTTTTCCTCCGGGCGCAGGCACTTCTAAACCGTAGTACCAATCTTCGGATTTATCCAAATGAACTTCCACGCACTCTTGTTGTTGATTTGGAAAAAATGCATGTCCTAATATGTTACCCCTTCCGTCAAAAGCAAAAGGACAGGATTCGTTCCCTTTACATCTTATGCTTTGTCTGTGGGTAGTATATTTGTCAGACATCAAAATCATTATATCCGGCTCTGAGTAATTTAAGAAAAAATTTAAATTTGATTCATCACTCCATATTTTAAAAACCTCGGTTGCCAGCACTTTTAACTCTTGATAGTGACTGGGCGGTACTTGAATATACCAATTTAAATCCGTTTTCTGCCATCGCGAAACAGTCGTGAAGGCATTTTCTATTACACCACATCGGGGTTTATTTATTAGTTCGACGGTTTCGTTATTAAGAGTACCATCCACCGGTAAATTATAGAAATCCTGAAAATCCATTAGGGCACGTTGCAAACTCGACGCATTGATCTGCGTTAAAGATTCGTTGTCGTTAGGTGAAAGGAATCCGAATTTTTGTAAATATTCAATCACACCTTCCTCGGGCAGCGCGGCGACTATCGTCGACACGTCCGAACAGGTAGTAAAGACAGCGTAGCATAGCAACAAGACTCTCATCTCGTTCAAGGTCAGTAAAATACTAAAATGTATTCGGTTCCTAGCTAATCTTTTATAGGTAAAATAACAAAGAGAAGTGATGAACCAAACGCTTTTAGTCGCTATTTTGCGTGAGATGACGCAGAATATTACTCGAGAAATGGAACGAAAAAAGAATTATACTTCAATAGATTACAGTTTCGCAGTTTGTATTCATATCATAGCATTAGCGTGCTTTATTTTTACGTGTAAATGTATTATTAATTTTTTTGGATTGAAATAAAAAGTCTTATTTAAATAAAGAAAGTTTTATTTCATACAGGGATCCTTGAATACAACCAATTATATAAAAGGGCAGAATTTCTCAACGCGCACATGCGCAGTCTTCCTCCGGAGTGAAACATGCAATGGGCGTGATCCGGTTGAAATTTCGGCGGATTCAACCAATTATCATCATCGAATTTCTCCACGTTAATGACTCTGCATGCGACATCCTCCTGATCCATTTTCGACATTAAAAATTCCATTTTTGATCTTCCTCTCACGTATATCAAGTCAGCATTTTCTATCAGTAGTCCGATCAACGTATCAATGTCGGAATATTGAACAAAACCAGAACTGTATTTGAGACCGTGATGATATTGTTCGAGCCAGCGTACCGTTCTTTTTTCTGCACCGGTCAACGTGCAATATTCACGCGGCGGTTTCAAAACGTAATGACTAATTTGACATCCATTGTAGACAGCCATTTCTTTAACGACAAATCCATCTTCTAACTGGAAGCCTTGAATATCTACCGCAACGATGCGCATTTTTAATATGACTGGTTAAGATTAGGTTCCTCCGGCGGTATTTATGTTAGATTTCGAACAATCTCGCTGAGCGGTAGTTGTTCCACGATACAATCGTGAATGATGATGCAATAGGCACGTGTATTCGCGGGAAATCCCTTTTTTGCTTCGATGTCTAACTTTACGTCGACAGTGCTGGATTTTACACTGTCGTTTCTTCGAGAACAGTCAATGACGAAAATCGCGCAGTTTTTGAAAGCCATATAGTCAAGCAACGCAGTTTTTTCCTCACATCCCTTATAACTGGGGTAGAAATCCGTGTAATTGTGATGCGCTTCCACGAAGTCATTCTTTTCAAAATCTAATCGTAAACGTTCGTGAGGGTAATATTCTCCGTTTAGTGTTAATCTTATATCCGTTACGTCGACGTGATCGAAAAGCGTCGCATTTTTCGCTTCGTTGTCTTTGCGATTTGTTTGAAAAGCGACTATTACGTATCGGGGGCTTTCGATAGCCGCGCACGTCTTGACAGACCAAATTTCTTTGGTAGAGCCCGCGGTTAGGGCAGGATATTCATGAAGTTCCCATCGTCTATAGGGTATCAATATGGGTTGATCTAATCTAATCGATTTCAGCAGAGCCAATTTGATTTCGTCGTTTGGAAATATGTGCTTGACCCTAAGATCGACACTATCAATTTTTAATTCCGCCGTTGTTTTAATTGCACTGGCCGCAACACCGCCCATTGGTTTAATTATCATACAATTTTTGTCATGTCTGGCTCTTACCAATCTTATGGTTTGTTTTCCACAAGTTATCATATTATAATCATTAAATATGTTTAAAAAGTGTCGTAACGGGATTCGCATGCTAAAATGTCCATTTTCTGTATCGTGAATCGCATTTTCAGGGAAATTCCAGCCGGAAATATCTAGATGCGATGAGTCATCTTTCGAGTAACATAGATAACCTCTAATCGTACTAACTATACCCGGATCACGCACGCTATCCACTTCTTTCCCATTCAGCTCGTACGATATAGTTTCAAAAAAAAATGCTCCTGCATTGTTTACAAATTGCACTTGGTCGGTTCCCGTGAGACGTTTCAGCGATCCCTTAATGCAAATAGCAGCGTCGTACATAAGCAGCCAGGCATCTCCTTGATTGATCGTGATCTCAATGGTGTCGTTGTTCAAAAAAGATTTCACAAAGGGATGATAGGTGCGGGTCTCCACGCGCTGGATAGATTCATCAAATTTTGGCTTTCTGTGTATGTCGAATATTTGATTCGATAACATCGTAGCCCAGTGATCGGAGAAATTGTTTGTTGCTCAATGTAAGACGACCTTTACGGATACGCCTCGGTTTTGTTACTAACCCTACCGTTTGGATGTTCGCTTTTTTATATTCACCAGCGTCTCCGATTGAGTTGAAAATCAACATTACGTTAATTTTTTAAGTTCCAATCTAATGATGATTTCTTCACCTCGGAAATTAACCAACTCAAAGTTTTGATCCAGAACCTGTAGGGTAATGTTGTAGATTTGTCGTTTGTTTACTGGCAAGTACGTTAGATATTTAGGAGTTTCGTCGATGGCGTACCCCGGATCGACGGACAAGGCAAACTCGTAAATTGTGTGCGAAGGTCTGTCGTTGTAGAACGCTCCAGACGTTATGTTACTATCTACATGTATCGTTCGCACTTTTATTATATCCACGGGTAAATCTGAGGAATGCATAATATTGGGCTCCAAAATTTTCTGTGAAAACCCCAATAATTTTCCGATACTGTCCGAGTGTTGTTTAAAGTTTACCCCGTATACGGGGCTGTAGATTTCACACTTTATCGTATTATTGTTGGGTTTGATTGATATCTCCTCTATTAACTTTGGGATTGTATTCTTCTCTTCCTTATTTTTTGGCAGATGTTCGTTAATGTAGGTTTCAATGTCGCTAATTTCATAGGACCCGGTCGGAATTTCAATTACGTTTTCTTTATTGTTACCATCGAAGTAGTAAAATTTATTCGAACCCTTATCTATGTTGGGAATGTTGTTGTAAGAGTGGAATCCAATCAGCGCTAAACCGTACTCTACATCTTCATCCAACTGCAGCGGATTGACAAAGTCGATGGATAATGTCGACGTGTTCCCTTTTAACGTAAATATGATCGACATGTTGACTGCTTATAGGTCCGCGATTTCAGTCCTTTTTATAGAGAAATTGCAAACACAAATGACCGCAATTGTATTGCGTAAACTTTTGATATCTATCGTGATTATAGTAGATATTGGCGCTGTTGCCGAAATATTTAACAAGTTCTGCGGGTGGTTTAAGGTTACCGAAACTGTCAAAATACTCAACATCGTTTCCCTTCCTCTTTTTGTATGCTACCCAGTGGGTTCCTCTATTTCGACGAACATCCAAATTTACGATTCCGCATTCTTGCGATCTGATTCGACGGGGTAAACTATCTCGCATAAAAACACCCCTGAAGTGAGGAATTTTTAATTTGCGCGCCAGAGATATTAAATCGACGTCGTATAGAGCCCTTCTGGGTAGCTTTATTGGGAGTTTTTTTGTTTCTTCAGATAAAGACCGAATCCGCCGCGCGGACTCTTTTTCAAGAATAGACCCGATCCCTTTTTTCCAATCTCTTCCATAGCTCGGTTATGGCGGTTGTCCTCTTCGAGTTTCTTTCGTGCGTTTTTCGCATCGATGACAGTTTTAGCGATAGCAGCGGCTCCGCCCGAGAGCGAACCTAAAGCCCCTAGCGCTCCTAATAACGGTAAAAGTGGTAAAATACCGCCCGATTTTGATTCGAACGGTATAATTCTAGGTACCCTAATTTTTTTACGTCCTCCCGCTTTTCTTACAGCGGCTCTGCCAGCTCGAAGCGCTTCCAGTGCCGATCTTCTAAGCATTTTAGGGTTATCGATATGAAACAATTGTTTCTTCTTTAATGCATTGCGAACCTTTTTCACGACACCCTGTCGAAACGAAACAGAGGGACGCCGTTGTTGACCCATACCGAGCTTACGTTTAGTTTTCATAGTCGCGGTGACAAAGAATGCGGCAGCTTTTTCACCAAACTTTGCGTCTTTAGATTTTACTCGCTGCCACGCACGCGTTTCCAATTCTTTATCCGCTTTATGACGTTCGTCTAACGATTTGTTTTGCGAATAGGCAATGTCGTGTACCTTACACGCAGCGTCCAAAGGATTCACCCCGCTATCGCCTCGGTTCAAGCGTTTTTCCAATTTTGTACCGGGACCGCAAAACTGGTAACCCGGAATGTGTACTTCAAAAGGTAACTTGTTAATAAGCGTGTTAACGAGACCACTTCCGGACGCGAAGCATAACATACTAATTAAAGGAAATTGCTTGTGTCGTATATATATACGAGGTGTCTCGAATAAACATTGTAGTCATGCGGGTGGTGCAGCAGAAACTCAAGCTCCCCATCGATAATTTAGATTTGGTTTGCGGAGATGGTTTCTTTAACAAAAGCAAACACGGTCAACTGCTACCCAATTCATTTAGGGCGGTGTTTTGCGGACCTAGCGGTTGCGGCAAAACCAACACCATGTTAGCGCTACTCTTTAACCCCAACGGGGCAAGTTTCGAAAATGTTTACGTCTACTCAAAGTCGTTGTATCAACCAAAATATCAACTGTTATCTCGCGTATTGAGCAATGTCAAAGGAGTTGGATATTATCCCTACAGTGAAAGAGACTCGATAATCGACCCCAGCGACGCGAAAGAGAATTCTCTGTTTATTTTCGACGACGTGGCGTGCGACAAGCAAGATAAAATTCGCGAGTATTTTTCGATGTGCCGACACAAGGCCATCGACGCTATTTATCTCTGTCAGACATACTCCAAGGTACCCAAGCAATTGATACGTGACAATTGCAATATTGTCGCGTTGTTTAAACAGGATGACATGAATTTACGTCACGTTTATGATGAACATGTCTCACCCGACGTTTCATACGACACGTTTAAACAAATTTGTTCCGAGTGCTGGAAAGAAAAGTACGGCTGTTTGATAATTGTCAAAGATTTCGACGTAAAAAACGGACGCTACCGCAAGGGTTTCGACAAATATATAAAAGTCGATATTTAATTGTCGATAGAAACAGTCATGAAGGCGACGTCCGCCGACATCGCCGACGCGGCGCTAAAAAAAAAAGTAAACGAGTTGTCTAGATCTATTCGAAAGAAGTATTTAACATTAAAATTGGGTAAGAGCGAAGAGGATGCGTCAATTCGGAAGCTTTTCAAACCCGTCAGCGAGCCGCTAGAACGTATAGCAAAAATAAAGCTATCACCGTCACCGGCAGAAATAAAAACTGAACGTCGAGGTGTCAAGCGGGAACACAAAAAGGAACCGAACGAAGAAACAAAAAATAAGGTTAACGTATCATTTTTGCCTATGGAAGAAATTCAGGAAACGCCGGATCCCAATAAGAGCGTTGAGATGCAAAATATCGATGAGGAGGAAGATGATGTGTTTGACACATCGAGCGTGGCCAACGCATCCCTTCAATCATACCTGGAACAATATCCAGAAATTTCCCATTCATATATTCAAAATTTATGGGTAAAATCGCCCGACACCGATATTGTTTACGGACCCGTTTACGACAAAATATCATCCAAATGGTTTCTCGGCAATAAATCGCTGGATTTTCATCAAGGATCTGGCGATATTATTGTAGACGGCGAGAGATATTCCGGTACCCGCGGCTTATATAATTTGGTGTTTTTAAAAGATCCCATAGCATACACAAAAGACGATTTGGCACAATATAAAAAAATAATGGAGGCTACCCAGGTGCACAGGGACGCGATCGGACGTCTGAAAGGCGCATCGACTGTACCAAAATATACCAAGGTCATCCGACCCTTAATAAAATCTCAGTCGCGTTCGTACTCGTACAGCGGTCAAGGTTATAATATGCGTTATAATGACGCTCCTACTGAATATGTATACTGGGACGACGTCAATGAACTCGTAGAGCGTCTGAAATTACTAATCGCGTCGAAACACGCAGGCAACACGTCTCATGATAACGAAATAGTTTCAATCGTTGAAGAGCTAAAAGAATCAGGTTTTATACGTTAGTTTAACGATGAGTCTGGACAAGTTTGGACGTTCTAGCGCGCTGCGCTCTAAACGACCCTTCACTAATACTGTGATTAGAAGCGCCCTCGACTATATGCCAGACGGAAACGTCAATATGAACAATTTAAAAATTTGCAATGTCCAAACGCCTAGCGATGACGGTGACGTGGCTAACAAAAAATATGTGGATGAGACAAGTAATTTATTAAAAATTGCATTGAGAAAGATTATTGGACAGAAACTCGAAGCGTACACGAAAAGATTACAAATTGAAGACAAAACTAAATTCTCGCGTCTTGAAGAACAACTGAAAATGAGTAGCACTACACTCGAAAATGAAATTATGCAGTTTCGCGAAGTTTTCCACCAAAAGCTAAGCGAAATGAGCGCAAAGAAAGATTTGGAAAAGCACATGACAAAAGTCGCCGTTTTGTCACAGCAATTTCATGATATTGTAACCAAAATGGAGCGACTTACGAACGAAAATGAGAATATAATGAAGGTATTGAAACAAAGGGTTTTAAATCCTCCATCGCAACCGAACACACATTATGAATAAAGAGAAGGTACAACTGGTTCGAGAACTGCACAAGCCGGCACGCAGAAATTATGCTCGCCGCCGGACTATAATACGAGGGATGGATGACCTGTGGCAAGCGGATCTGGCCCAATTAGATCGCTACAGCAAACAAAACAGAAATTTTAAATTCGTGCTGGTTGTGATAGACTGTTTCTCAAAATATGTATGGTGTCGCCCGTTGAAAACCAAAACCGGGGTCGAAGTCGCCAAGGCGTTTTCCAAAATTCTCAAGGACGGACGGCACCCTCAAAACTTGCAAACGGATCTCGGTAAAGAATTTTACAACGACACGTTTCTGAAACTTGTGGATAAGCATAAAATTAACCACTATAGTACGTATAGCATAAAAAAGGCCTCAATTGTCGAACGGGTGATACGTACCCTCAAAGAGAAATTGTTTCGACATTTTTCTTTACGCGGGACGTACAAATGGATCGATGTGCTCGCCTCTATCGTTGATGAATACAATAACACAAAACATAGAACGACGGGTACGAAACCCATCGATGTGAGTAAGAGCAACGAAAAGAGAATTTTGAAAACCGCGTATAGTAGCATAAAAATATTCGGTCCTCGTAAACTTAAAGTCGGCGACATCGTTAGAATCAGCAAAGTCAAGCACGTTTTCAACAAAGGTTATACACCGAATTGGACCACGGAATTGTTTAAAATTGTTAAAGTACGGGTTACTAACCCCGTAACGTATTTGCTTCAAGATATGCAGGGTAAACCCATAATGGGCGGATTTTATGAAGAAGAATTGCAGAAGACAGTTAACCCGGACTTATATCTCGTCGAAAAGGTGTTGCGCAGACGAGGCAATATGGTTCTCGTGCGCTGGTTGGGATTGGATAAGTCGCACGATTCGTGGGTAGACAACGTAGACGTTTTGAAATAAATTTAGTCTCGATTTAGAAGTTCTGACATAAATACGTGTATATGATGGCTCAAGAGAAAATTGTGACATCCAACGAATTGTATAATTTATTGGAAAATTTCGAGTTGCAATTTCCTTCATCAGAAGTGCTCCCGTCCAGCTTCGTTCCTGTAGAGCAACAAACCAAAAAATCTGCGACCAAACGAAAACAAAGTGCGTCGGTCGTATCCCGCAAGAAGAAGAAGAAAACTACCACAAGTGAAGCGTTTGCAGCTCCAACGTCATCCGCTGATTGGCTCGAAGTGTTCACGGACGGTAGAGAAAAAAGTGTCATTTGTGAGGCATTCAATTTAAAAAGAAACTTGGCGTCTCAGTTGTCGGGATTAGAGTGCAATATCAACGAAATTGAAACACAAATTGCGCTTTTTAATACAGACTTGCAAGTGGCGCGGATGCAAGCTCAAGAGTGCAAAAGAAAACTAGAACAATTTAATAATTTAGCATTTAACGAAATTGTAAAATAGTAATAATGTATATAATAAATAAATTATACAATTACAAACTTCTGTGTAATTATTATGCGGTGTTGTGGTGGTGGTAAAAAAGAAAATAGCGTCTAAATATATACATGTTTATTCTTGTTGCAATACAATGGCATACAATCAATACATAAAAGCCTTATCTACAGTTACATATGTTATAATAAAACCACAGTATTAATAGTTCAATGTGCTATCAGAAAAGCGTAACTTTTTTCCATATTTTCTCTCATAGTGAAGCATTAAATTACATTCATCTTCAGTTTCTACAGTGAACAAAACTTCTTCAAAGCAGCTTTGACACCAAAATTGTTTATCGTGATATACATCATTCAAATTATTTATATCCAGCTGTAAATGATAGTGATCCAATAAAAGTCTAAAATTTTTCTTTTTAAATTTTTTAACTACTTGAAATATAAAGTGACAAGATTTACAAACTAAAATTTCCGAATATTTTATCCTGTAATAACTGACCCATAAACAGTAAGCGGATTCTCCGTCAAAATCAATGGTTGGAGTTGCCAAAATGCTATTTCTGTAAGACGATCCAAATCTCTTATTCAACAGAATGAATTCTAAATTTAATAAAGAATTGCCATCAGACTGGAGCGCTAGTTGTTTAAGGTACCTCCATCTATATTTCGAATAATATTTAAATATTAGTATCGTTAGTTTCCAAGGCAAAGGTGACTCAAGCAAAAAATCAGCACTACACCTAATATTTTCGCAAATTGTTATAATACAAAGGCTTTCTAATGTAAGTTGTTTGACCATAATCTGTAACAAAAATATATTAAAAAATAATTACGGCACTTTATAATGTCCCCACGGAAGCGTTTCATATGAATTCGGCAAAAGATAACGTTTATCGTCTAAAGGACTCAAGGCAACTTTTGTTTGTTCGATGCTAAATACATTGTGAGTGTATGAACGAATGGTTCGTTGAGTGGCGTACTTTTCCCTAAAATTTGTTAAGCATTCTACGTAGTCATCAAATGAAATTTTATTTTTTACAATATTGTACTGAATACCCTTTGACTTTTTAACTACCGAACCCGTTAAAATTTTGAAAGTATACATTTTCGACCTTAACCCAGCATAATGACTAATGATGGTGCCATTAGTCTCATCCTTCATCAACCCCAAAACCTTTTTGTTGATTTGCGGTATATTATAGGGATTGTCATTAGGATAATCAGACGTGTCAAATTTTGTTAAATCGGCCTTAATAACGCTTTCATATGCGTCATAACATTTGATATTATAAATGAAACTGTCCGTATCCATGTATTGAATTTTACATTTTTCGGGACCCAAATTTGGAAGCATGTAATTATAATGAAACTCGTACATGGTCGTTTTCGACAAATCCAATATGGACATTCCAATATAAAGTGGCTTATTAAAGCAAAGTTCCGATTTTTTTAATTCTATAAGCAACAAATTGTTATCAAGTATGGTTCTACTGTGAAATCTAGGACTAGAAATTAAATTTTTCGCACCGTAGCGACCATCCCACGCTTTAACAAATTTAACAATACGATGCTTGCGAATGTTTTCCATTGTTTTACCGTAAGCGGCATTATTAAACAATTTGTATAAATTTATACCAAATTTTGTCTTTGCTTGGGTTCTTAATTTATTATTATGATCGATATAACATTTCAACCAACGAGATTGGTTAAATTTTAATATTTTGTGAATTTTCTTTAGTACGAGACCGTTTTTGAGAGCCTGTTTTAAATTGCGATAGTGTATGACGTATTTTTCTTTATTATACAAAGTAGTCATTAGTTTTGGTAACTTTGAATTGGGGGGCACTCGATGTTCGGCACAAAATGGAAAATCTCTATGTGTGTCATGTAATTTCTGCGGGTATTCCAGGTCTACCTCTAGGATATATCCTTGGGAAGATTCATCTGGAATGTTCATGACATTAAATGAATCAATCTCTTGATGAGACATCCAGTCGAATCCTCCGTAAGGAAGAGGCTCGCACATGGCCTTGCCATAGAGGTTATTGACGTCAAAGTACATGATATAGGAATCATCCCTGGATGAATCGTAGTTGGGCATATATTTATTGTTGGCCTCCGCATATCTACCAACACACACCGAAATTCCACCTCGTATAGCCCGCTCGATAAACATAATTTGGTCAATGTCGCGCAAAAGTTCTAAACGACATTTTGTGAATCTAAGCATGCAATCCCATGTATACCCGGGCATACTGAAATACCACGCCGGATCCAAAACGTGTGTTGCCATACAAGTTTTTCGAAAATTTTCGAATATATCTGCCAGAAGAATAACGTCGGTTTTTAAATACAAATCTGAATACTCGCCTAAATTTTTTATTTCAAACGACTGCCAAACACTTTGTGCGTGGGAATATTTTTCTTCACTAATATTGCTTTCACTTAATTTATTATAGAATTCTTCAATCGGGGGTAAAGTTGTTTCATTTAATTTGTCTATATGGTCGATGTAATCGTAACAAAAAATACCTTTTTGCGACAGTAAATTTAATTTTGATTCGTCGAGATCGGAAAATTCTTTTCTTAAAATATATAGTTCATTTTTATCCATACTGGAAACTAAATTATCCAGAGATGCTCCCAAAAATCTAAACGAATCTATAAATCTAAATTTTATGTTATAATCAGGTTCGAAATATGTAAAAGAGATGTATTTTTCCTTATTAACCGGAACTATGGATACATAGCTTTTTTTTGCTAAAACCGGAAGCAGGAAGTGGCTATCGTATCCAGAAAGGTTCTGGAATACTACGGGCACTACAAATATTTTTTTAAAATTTAAATTACAAGCCTGATGGGCAAAACCTCTAAATTTACCAGTAAAATGATCATGGTCACGAACAATAACATCTTCTTTTAAAAAAGGTTTTTCACAAATATGACAATGACTCGACCTTTGATCTAGACTAATTTCACTATCCATTGGTATAATATCCTTAAATTTTGAACGAACAAATTTTGATAAATTAGATATTTCCTCCACGAACCAATCAATACAATCTAGACCACGATAACTTTTGAAAAATGATATTGAATCATCATAAGAACATTTAAAGTAATATGCAGCACTGTAAGCTTCGTGCTTTTGGTATTTCGAGGTTTTATCTGAAATTTTCAAATTTACTTTTCTCAATTGACTCTCAAAATCGGCGTAAATTACAAACGGAGTCCTTTGTTTATATATATGGTTTCGAAATTCAACGTAATCATATTTGGGAAAAGACACTTTATACTCATTGAAACTGGAACATATTGTTTCGTGGTCATGTAGACGAGTTTCGTTATTGAAATAATTCAAACACCTATCGCAAATGTATTTCTTGTGATTATATTTACTGAGCTGTGAGGAAACTAATCGAGACAAATTTTTAATGTAACAATAGTGATATTTTATTTCTTCATAATCATTATCTTGCGGATCAGGATCAAAATCATTAACTTTTGGATAATATTTATTTTGTATTAACAACAAATTTGAATGTTTTTCGCGTTTTTCTTTTGTTAATCGTGCAGGTAACACGGAATAAAAACTAGTTTTTTCATTTTTATTAAGCTCTAAGATATAAACATTGATGGAAATATCATTGTCTTTTTCAAATTTGCTTATTTTATTCATTTCCATAGGTGTTTGTAAATTTTCAGTTTTCAAAACACTTTTGTAGTATGGATATGAAGAGGGTAAATACTGACGAAAACGTGCTGGAAAGAGTCCGCATACAACTGACCAATAAAAACACGCTTGATCGTCATTTCTAATGTTAATACAAGCCCTTTTATTCGCAATTTCTTTAGGCAACTCAACGAAGGATGACCCGTTACCCATTTCAAATTTATTAATGTTAATCTCTAAATAAATAATATTATTTAAAGCCCACCCGGAATCACGTTCCTGAAACTCTGACATTTGATTTAAAATTTTATCTTGCACATTTTCAACAAACCAATCATTCAATTCTGTTCCTAAATCAACTACAGCATTTCCGGTACTCAGATATTTAACATCAACTTCGCCTTGGACATCATTTTTTGCCTTAATAAATTCACCGCAAAATGTGGTATTTACTTTCAGCAATAAAAATTTCTTTAAAATTTGACTAATTTTTTGTTGAAATATTGGACGAGAATCGTTTAAAAATTGAATTAAATCTTTATGAAGTAAATTAATTATGACACCGGTCTGAACTCTTCCCTGGAAACACGACGCTACCGATTCCCATACAACCATTTCATTTGTGTTTGTCTCGCGGCTACTACTTTGTAATCCCAATCCAAAATGCTTATGTTGATAATTAAGAATAATTTTTCTAATAGCTTTCAGATGTTGAATTGTAGTTTGTAATTTTCTTTTTAACCCAATAGAGAAATCCTTTTCGTTAGAAACGATTTGGTTGCAAGATTCAATATTTTTATTTAGTCTCCTAAGCCACACATCACTATCTCTAAGAGTGAACTTGTCGGAAATATGCTTTTTTAATTTTTGTAAGGTTAAAATTAAGATTTGCGCTCTATGAATGATCTGCTTTACGCGCATCGTGGTTTATTAAATATATAACAGTAAATAAGACTTACCCTGTATAATATGTTGATTAATTTTGAATTATTTTGAATTTCTTTAAAGAGTTGGGCTTTCCAATATCTTTGGATCCCTCGTAGACCAGTTTGTACTGCCCCGACGCAAAGTGTTCTAGTCTCGGACGGAAAGCTTCTGTCACGCGAGTAGGAAGAAATACTACGGAATTTTCTAATTGCAGCAACACGGAATTGCCAAATTTTGTATTAACAATTTTGGCTCTAGTAATTTTAAACGGAACGCCTATCGGCAATTCATGCAGTTTGACAATCGGCTGCTCAAAATCACCTTCTGCAAGACAGGTTTGATTCAGTTGACTTAAGTCCATCTATAAATTATTATTAATTATTTTATCTCAAAATTAAAAAAATAAAAAAAACTTACGCTTAAGATTGCTGCTATTCTATTTGCGGTTACGGGTTGAGAGTACTAAGATGATCTTTAGGAACTTTATAAAATAATAACAAATGTTAAAGAATTAAAATAAGACAATAAAAAAGGTACTTACTGATTTTTTGTACGAACACCAAACCACTAAGTTAGCTTCCACGTTGCACGAATAATACCAAAAACAACTACTGACAAAACAGAGAAAAATGAGATGTATTTATACGGTGCGAGAATACTTTCTAAAAGTTAACAAACGAAGACACCTCCACATGCGTTGCAACAAATTTTTCCCATTACGTTAATCCCACGGAGCAAATATAAAGGGGGCAATTAATTATTATTCTCAACAAGCAAAACAACTTGACATTTAGACTCGGCGCGTTTTGAAATTCCACATCCCATACGGAGATTGTAAAAAATGAAAGCAAGTTGGCCTTGATCTTTTGCGGCAACATACGTTCGTCCAACGTCCGAAACGGTTGCGTTCCCGTGTGAAAGCGTGTTGACCCTGAGACTCCTACCTGCACGGTTGTCTGGCGACAACATCGCGTCTATTCAAATCGGCGTTGGTGCTTGTGGGTAGAAGACCTTTCGACTTTTAATTCAACCATGGAAGGGAGTGCATGTGTATAAATACGTTGCATGTGTATTATAGACTATATTCAGTGCAATGAATAGAGAAGTGCGATGTCCATTTCCCTACGACCCTACAACTGGTAAGTTTTATATTTTAATTACCTTTATACAGTGCGCGTCTTTTCTTGTGGGTTTCAGTTTGGGTTATCACTTTTTTGGTTAGTTTCTACCTGTTTTAAAATATGATACTCATCTTTTTTACGTTGCATAATAACCGATTTAAATTGAGTGTTTTTAATAGCTTTTAAATGACAGTGAATGGAAAAGGGAATTTTGGCTTTTAAAAAATAAACAATTTTTAAATTTGTTTCAAAAATGTTTTATTTTTTGTACTAAAAAATTGCAGTTTGCCTTTTTGACAATAATAATCGAATTAAATTGAGCGTTTTTAATATCTTTTAAATGACAGTGAATAGGGAATTTTGGCTTTTAAAAAATAAACAATTTTTAAAATTACTGAAAGTTTTGTTTCAAAAATGTGCGTTTTATGGGGAAAACGCGAAATATATACATATTTTTGTTTATTTTTTGTACTAAAAAATTGCAGTTTGCCCTTTTGACAATAATACACTTACATTTAAATGACAGTGAATTGAAACGTGAATTTTGGTATGCGCGTATAACTTAAAAAACAATTTTTAAAATTATTTGATAACCCCCCTTTTTGGAAGTTTTGTTTTAAAAAAAAATGTGTGTTTTATAGGAAACGCTACATATCATACTTTGTTTTGTTCTAGAAAAAATCGCGGTTTGTCCGTATGACAAGTCGCATATTATGTTGGCGCATCGCTTAGGGCGTCACATATTCAAATCACACAAAGAGTACCGGGGGTTAGAATTCCCGGTACGACATGAAACGACAAGGGAACATCACCAGCAGCAGGAGCAACCCGGTGGATCAAAAGAAACAAAGGAGCAGCAGGAGTACCCGGGTGGGTGGTCGACGGAGTGGGACGGCGAGGAGTGCACTTCGTATTTAGATTTCCTCCGGGAACGGGAAGAAGAACAACGCAAGGAACAGGAACAATGGGATGGTCGACTGAATCGACATAAAAAGAAGAAGAAACTCCTCGCCAGACCAATTTTATAAATAAAATAAAATAAAATGTATTAAAATTCAAGTTTATTTAATTATCCTCCCGATCCACCGCGTCACCGCGCCGCACCGTCACCGCCCTCTACCGGGGGGGCCTACGACGGTCGGAGCGCGCGACATCTAGCAGCGACGGGCGGAACCGGGGCAAAACAGGACGCTACACAAGCGCGCGACATCTAGCAGCGACGGGCGGAACCGGGGCAAAACAGGACGCTACACAAGCTGGGTGGGGGGCGGAGCGCACTCTGGTAGACAGGGGGGACACTAGGACGCCACGCGCGGGGGGCCCCCGCTGCGGGGGGGTTAGGAAATTGAGGTTATGTACGGTTTCTGTTGCTTATATCGGCACTATACATCTACTGACATACAAAATCATTTTTGTTTCGTGGTTCTTTTAATATTTTATGAGCAATAATTTTCAAATTAAAATTTTGTTTAAGTTCGCTATTGTCGAGTGTTATCTATCATTATTTAATAATAATATGTATATTATAATAACATATTATGCGTTTGTGATGTCCATAACCTATAACCTCTTCAAGGAATACCCGACCACGATACTCAGCAATTCGGGGAATCTCAATAAAAATGTCGACTCCATTTGGCCGGTCAATTGAGTAGTTGAGGGGAATAGGAAACCGATTCCTAATAAAAGAAAGAACGCAGCATTTTTCGATGTTAATATAGAAACAGCACTGAATATCGTCCTGGAACTTTATGTAGTCTGAAGGTGTGGTAATTTTTACCTGAAAATTTTCAGCAACCAAGATTTGCTATAAAGAAAACATTTTGTTATGTCAGGAATGCAAATTATAAAAAACAAAGGCCCCGAATGGGAACCTTGAAGGACCCCGTGTTACCTAAATATGAATGGTTACCATGGAAACCATCTAAGGTGGGGGAAAATAATCGCCGAGAGGGTCAATAAATCATCATAGCAGTGTGAGATCTAACAGTATTAAGAATTTGATATTTCACTATAAACAGTTACGTTAAATTGATGAGCGTTTGTCGAAAATCTGCAATAGATAATACACAAATACACAAAACAAGAAAAAAGTGACAATCGCTTTGGAAACACGTCCTCCATTTGTTTGCATAGACATTCAACAACATTTCGCAATTAAATCAGCCTAGTGCATTGCAAACTTCTGAAGATTCCAGCATTTCGGCAATCAGACTTTGTAAGATCAATATGCAAATCAACTTTTCACTTCCAAAAAGTCAAGTCTTATCGGTATTGTTAAAAAAAGAACTATTTGTTATTTTATGGGTAATAATTAACGAAAAATTAGCAAGAGGTTTTACTAACGTAGAGTCACTTAAATTTCTAATTTACATGAAAATATTATTCTGTGTATCGTTATAAAACCCGACGATAACCAGCACTAGCATCAATATTTGCATCACAGTGCATTTGCGATTTGCATTCTCAACAAGAAAAACATTGAATATCATTTTAATTTAATTTAATATCATATTTCTCCTATGCCAGAGTTTATTTTACTAGTCAAAATTGCTGAGTATTATTCTAGAGCACTTGGACGAAATTTTTTTTTTGCAATATTTTGTATTGTAGTCAGGGTGATTCTTCATATATTGATACCCCACGCAGTTCTTTCATGAGTTATTAAAAGAGGGTCAATATGTTTGTGTTTTACTATATATAGTTTTTGAATTTGTCATAAGAAAAAAAAGATTAAATATTGGATATGTATTATTTTTGTATGACATCAATTTTTTAAAATAAAACAACACGTCTTCAAGGAACATGTCTCTGCTGTTTTGGAGATATCGTCATCTCGTTTATTTAAATCGTTAACAATAAACTGACTGCGAATGTCATTTGTACCAATAATGTACCGTAGATATGCACAAGTCTTATTTATTTAGACTCCCATTATTCCATTACGTCCAATCCAGGTTTCCTATTTCTCATTGAAATATTTTTTTGCAGGTAAGGCGTTTTGTGGTGAGGCACAATCCTGGTACGTTCTCGGTATTGCTGTAATGGTAAGTTTTTAATTACATTTTTGACTTCATTTGTCACTATATTATGGTATCTTTCGCCATTCAGTCTTATAGATAATTGGGCAAATAATTTTATCATTTATAATGTCACCCTGAACATATGTATTCGTTATCGCGAAAATATGAATATGAATTTGCTTAAAATTAAGTTATATTTTGTAGCTATCCCGTCGAGAGTAAACCTCACCTACCTTACGCTATATATGAGTTTGCAATTCTGGAAAGCAGTTAATTATGAAGATAGATACATATTTCAACCACGGGAATTTTCTTTCTGTTCCATACTCTCAACAAATCCAATTATGCGCAGCTGAAGCGTCAGGAAAGTGTCACTTTAAGATGTCACCTTTGTTCGCGAGTCACTTCGAGCGGAAAATTTTATTGAAATAACGATAGTATTTTGGAGTTTGTCACTGAATCAAGCTGTTCCCGCTGTTTTCCAAAAATGTATCTAGAAACAAATAGTGGTAGAAAAAGTATAGTATATTTCGGGCAAACGGACTCGTGACTATAACGTGGTTTCTCAAGCTTGTTGCGTTACATACTTATCTTCTGAGTAGTCTACAGGAGAAGGTCCATTAATAACACCTCGTCACATTGAAATGCCGCTTGGAAAAATGTGGAACTTTATTTCGCATGTCCGACGCGGGGTTAGGAAAATAAATCGGGCTTTCGCAACAAATCAAAAACAATCGTTATTGTTATAAGATTTTTTTTTTAAGATCAACGACGGAATTCTTTCGTAGCGGATTACCATAAAGCACATGCGTACACACACACGCATATCATTCGAAACAACATACATATTTCATTTGGAGAAACGTTTACAAATAAAAATGCCAGAAAGAGACAAAGATTTATTCGAATTTAACCGTTGTCTAACTAGATCCTGTAAATCAAAGTCGCAGCTTGAGTGCGGTGGTCGAACGCGATTGGCCACCGCCGGACTCATTTGAAATTTAAATGTCAAACCGTCGGCTTATAAAATAATCAATGCTGTCATTACTAATTTGAATTTTATAGGATTACGCTGTCGATAACCGTAAAATATTGCCTTACCTTTTTTGATCATGCAAAACTTTTAACGAAAAACCATAATAATAATATTTAAGAAAACGAACCTCGTATAATACTATCCGATGTGCCTGATAAAAACAAGTCGCGGTTGGACAATGCAGCGGCGTAAAATTACTAGTTCTAGTATACTTAGGAGCTATTCTGGACTTCCATCATACTGTACACCAGAATCCATTAGGGGTCTATCTCTCGGATAATAGTAAGTTAAGTTTAAAGTAATACTTGTTCTTTTTTGTTCATCTTTTCCTATTCTTCTCCTTTTATTTGTCCCTTTTCCCTTGTTCCTTTCCTCTTCGATATTAATTGTTTATTTACTTACTATTATAGGCTCTCTCTATGGATTAGAACTTAGAGTAAAGTGCTTGCAACTTATCAGAATTTGAAAGGGCTGTGCTAAAATTACAGCAGACTTACTAAGCTACAAGATACCGACTGCTTAACAGGCATCTTAGCCTAATGGGAGTTGAAGATTTCCATGTTCTAGGCGTCACCAAACAAGAAGCAATGAGTTACACTAAGGAGCCATCGAAGCTATAGGGTCCAATCAGAGCGACGAGCCTGGATAAAGCTCTATAACTAGGGAGAGTTACATTTGGGTTAATCTTAATCTTACTGGCTATGAACCCAATCTGGGAATCGCTACGATAACGTTTGTAATTATTAACGTACGCACCGTTAGATCGGCTCTCATTAAAATTGACAGCTCGTTTACGGCCATAACGCAAACCGTCAAGAATAGATCGCCCGGAGTTCGGTCATACTTAACGGACGTTATTCGCATTCTGGTTCGGTTTTCGCTTAAAAGCGGAATCCGGGCCGACCCGGAATGTTACGTAATTAGTTTTGCGTTATTTTTAATTGTACACGCGTAACGTAATTCAGTTAAAGCGGCCGTGCCGTCGTCCTACTGGTTTTACATGGTACTTTTTTACCGCCCGGTACGATTAAGACGATGTTGAGTAATAGTGTGCGATTGAAATTGCGATAGCACGTTAGACCGTTGAAGATTTTCTGTATCGATAGTTGCGAAGTTAATTAAAACGGGGCAGGCGATTTGAATGGTGCC
The DNA here is from genome assembly GCF_029955315.1 of Cylas formicarius. Lineage (NCBI taxonomy): Eukaryota > Metazoa > Arthropoda > Insecta > Coleoptera > Brentidae > Cylas > Cylas formicarius. The sequence continues at coordinate 22,206,258 of NW_026844361.1, read as the reverse complement.
CCAAGTGTCGAGTACGAATGGGAACTGTTTGAGGGGAATATTCCCAATTTTTCCTAATTTTAATAATGATTTTTTTAGTCCATTTACGCCATTCTTGCTGCTTCCACTTTTCTCAATCCTCTCGCGTTTACATTGTTTAGGTGGTTCGAGACTGGTTGTACTTTTAGTCTCTCTCTGTTGTCTCTCCTTGTAATTGCCAACACCGTAGGTGCTTCTTTTCCATGTGCTGTCCATTGCTTTGCCTTTTGGTCGTTTTTGTTTTAATCGATATTTTAATCTTAAGTGTTTAAAAATTTGCTTTATTTGTTTTTGGTTCTCTTTAATTTCTTTCAAACACGTATCCAGACTCCAGTTTAGTCAACGTTGACTATGGAATAATGTACCAAGACTTATTCGTCGACCCACCCATCCCATCTTCATTCGCTCAGTGTTATTAGACTTTATATCTGATGGCAGCTCTAGAATGCTATGATTTAATATAGCTTCTGGCGGCAGTGGTATTACAGTACTAATTGCACAGTTCGTGGATTGATTCAGTATAGCGTAAGGTTTTTTGGCTATGTTGATTTGTGAATCTTTTTTTTCACTCATGTCATTTGTATTGCTTGCCAATCGTTGCCCATTTAAACCTCCAGCTTATGATATTTAATTTAATTTTTACAACGCTTCTGGATTCCGGCTGCGTCGGCTTCTTTAGCTTTAGTCAAGTTCTGAAGAAGGCAACAGGATGACTGGAGGAATCCAGAAGCTTTGTAAAAAGTATTACAGTAGCCTGTGGACGTTTCTTTGAAAACTTAATTTAATTTTTGCCAACTTGCCAACATAATTATTGTATCACCCTTAATGAAGTTTGTTTTTAAAGCTTATCGATAGGGCAATTTTTTCATGCATTAGAAGACATTCCGCAATGGACGTTCTCCCAGCCCAGAGTAACAAGTTCCTAATAGAGTCATATCTATATTATTGTTATGATATCTTTTTATATTTTTTAGTGAATGTTTATGCTTCTATTTAAAGTAACTATATTATTTTTTAAGGAATACTTTTTACTCAACATCCATTACCATTTAAATATTAATACAGGGTGCCGCAGCATAACTTCCTTTTTTTAAATGCGCGCCATTCAGTTAGTTGATGTCATAGTGGGGCGCTAGTGGTCTCGTTGAAGAGGGGGTACTGTAAAGTTTTGTCCCGACAGGGTTCAGTCGCCATCATGCGTTGGAATAGTGAGGAGCGTGCCTTTGCCGTTGAGGCCTACTTTTCAAGCGGTTGTTCGGTTGTTGCAACACAGCGTGCATTTCGGAATCGCTTTAATTTAGCCCCGTTGGCTCCCGTCCCAGACCGCAAATCAATTGTTACATGGGTCACTACATTCAGACAAACTGCAAGTGCGACAAAACGAAGAACTGGAGTCCCTCGGCCCGTTAGATCACCTGAGAACATTGAAGCAGTGAGAACTTCAATGTTGCGATCACCACGGCGTTCAGCGCGCAAACACGCATCTGCCCTTGGACTATCCGATCGTTCTGTGAGAAGAATTCTTCGTGATGATCTTCATTTTCATCCCTATAAGATGGCGATAGTGCAGGAACTTACAGAACGTGACTTCAATTCTCGGATGAACGCGTGTGAGCTTCTTCTTGATGTCGTTCCCGAGGGTGCTATTGTTTTTTTTAGCGATGAAGCCCATTTTCATTTATGTGGGTCGGTTAACAAACAAAACATGCGCTACTGGGCTGACACCAACCCTCGACAATTGCATCAAAGGCCTTTGCATTCACCCAAAGTCACAGTGTGGTGTGCAATTTCCTCAGCTGGAATTATTGGTCCCTGGTTTTTTGAGGAAAATGAGGTTACAGTGACAGTGAATTCGGACCGGTATGTAAACATGCTACAGAATTTTTTTTTCCCACGGCTAGAAGAGTTGGATTTGGGGGACACTTGGTTCCAACAAGACGGTGCAACAGCACACAATTAAAGAGCATCGATGGCTGTTTTGAGGGAACACTTTCCAGAGCGCCTTATCTCAATTAGAGGCGATTTGGAATGGCCGGCACGCTCTCCCGATCTGTCCCCTTGTGATTTTTTTCTATGGGGTTTTTTGAAATCCCTGGTTTATGTGAACCGTCCAAGAACCCTACAAGATTTGAAGACCAACATCGAAGAAGAAATTGCCAACATAACACCAGCTATGCTAACAAAAGTCATGACAAACGCCAGATATCGGTTTACGCAATGTATGGAGAATGAGGGACGTCACCTAACAGATTTGATCTTCAAAACAATGTAAATAAAAACTTTAGACATGTACCTACATTACAAAAAATAAATAAAGATTTTCCGATGCACACAATAGTTTTTATTGAGTTTTGAAAAAAGGAAGTTATGCTGCCGCACCCTGTACAATACAAAAAGCTATTCAACTACGTTATAATTTAAATAAAATAAATTGACCTTGTATGCAGTTTCCATCAAATTTGTAACCTTTCCTACATTCGTTTGTTATACAATGCCGAAAATGGAAACTGGTCCCAGCATTCAATTTTCGATAATTACTGTTAGTAAACAAAAAGTTACGTTTTAAACTCCTTCTCTCACTTTCCGAGGTATTAAAAAACAATCTATACATGGTTAAGGATGCGCAAACATCGTTACCTATGCTTTGCTAACAGTAGTCGTGGGTATTAAGTTAAGAAATTTTCGATCGATGAAACCGCTTGCTGAACCTCTGCAGATTTTGAGACGCGGACCAGAAAACAACATCAAAGCGAGGCTATCCAAAAAAACACTTAACCGAGACCCTCGGTAAACGTTGATAATGGGGGTACAAAGAATGATGACCGGGCAAAACGTTTATCTCGACTTTGTCTTTCCCTCTCCGTCTCGCTCCCGCGAAGCAAACGTCACAGATTCGGTCCCCGTTTCCAGTCCGAATTTTTGATGTAAGCCTATCCGGTCGCAGGTCGAAAAAATAAATCCGAGACGGGAAACAAAGCCCCATTGTTTTATCGTCCGTTTTTTCCATTTCCGAAGATGAAATAAGGTCGAAACCCTTCGATCGGTACAGAAGAACTCCCGCACGCGCTTACGACGTTGCCAGTTTTAGTCAACTAGAACAGATTTTTTTATTTATTTATCATTTTATACCAATATTTATTCGTTTCTGTACACAAAAGTATTTTATTACTATTCTTAGATAATCATTAGAAAAAGACAAGAAAAGAGCATGAAATCCAAGTATGATTAATTAGTACGGGCATGGGCATTATGGGTGTTCGCACCACACGACTGATTATGTATAATATTTGGAATCATCGAAAAATATCGATATGGAATCATGGAAAAACATCAATACCTAGTTTTGTAGTGGAATTAATAGTGGAATATATCTATGTGACTATGTGATTGGATAGGAATGGATAACTAGAGCATTCGAGGAACAACCGCTCAATACAACGTTAGAAGAAATCCAATTATTACACATAGAGGAGGTTAGAAAAGCTCTAAGAGAGACAAAAAATAGAAAAGCGGCTGGCGTGGGAGGTATTCCATCAGAGCTTCTCAAACATGGTTCAGAATAACTTTTAGGAATGATAACAAATCTCTCCCGAAGGTGCATAAATGGGGAAAACGTCCCAAAGGATTGGCAGACTTGTCATATCACACCTATTTATAAAAAATGATCAAAGAGAGAGCCTAAAAACTACAGAGGCATTGCAGTTATATGTTCAATCGGACGTTTATACTCGTGGGTTATAAAATCAAAAATTGAACAGCAAATAGCTACAAAGGAAATGGAAGAGCCGGAAGATCGGTGATAGACGATATCTTTACTCTTAAAATCCTTGTAGAAAAGAGGAAACAGAGACACACTTAGACATGTTAGACATAGGAGTCAAGCCAAAATTAATCGATTCGACCAAGAACCTGTACCAGCACAACACTGCAAGAGTTAAACTAGCAAATCTGCATCTAACAGAACCTTTCACCACTGATAAAGGACTACGACAAGGCTGTTGCTTATCGCCAACATTGTTTGTGATATATATAAATGAAAAACTTGAAACGTGGATAAGACAATGTAAAGGTATGGGAATAGCCGTAGATGAAAACCTCCTTATGACCCTCTTCTATGCTGATGATCAAATAGTGATAGCCGAAGATGTAGATGATCTGAGCTATATGGTACGGAAACTGAGCGAGTACTATGTACATGCCGGTTTGAAAATAAACATGACGAAGTCAGAATACATGATTGTAGGTAATGACGAAGTAAGAAATCTACCATTCGAATATCTGGTTGTAATATTTAATAAGGACGGAGATAGCAGGGAAGAAATTCGGGAAAGAGTAGCAAAAGGAAGAAAGATAATCCGATCACTTAACTCAGTACTACGGGAGAAGAACATAAGGAAGACAACAAAAAAAACGAATGTACTCTTCCTTTATGGAAATAGAAAAAGAAAATACAGAGGAAATAGAAAGGCGACAACTGGTATAATAGTTTGTGTATAAATAGAATCTATGAAGCATTATACATCTTAAGTTTCAGTACGATTGCAATATGCTTCTCAAACACGAACTTTAACATTATCAGCAACAAATTTGACAAAACAATTATTCTTAAAAACTTATCCACCAGCATAGATTCTTCAAAGGACGCTTTGAGGTTACCTAAATTTTAGGGAGTTTTATGCAAGATGAGTCGTTGCACTTTGGGGCCACTATTATTTTTTATGTTTACGTACGATATAAAAAATCTTTTCAAAGCGTACTTAAATCAAAACCAGAGAAGATTATAATAACCTCCAATCTGATCTTATCTGTCTAGATAATTATTCAAAAAAATATATATATATATATATTCTCTCATTTGGCCAGACCTCCAAAGGTTGATCTTTTTCTTAGTAACAATGAGAGATATATAGAAATAATTCCAAGAGAAAATAAACAACTTGGTCCTCCTATTTCTTTGTTCTTCTTCTCCTGTTTTTTGAGAGATTGATTACTTTTTACTTTGGCTTATGCTTTGTTTGCAAAATTAATAGCAATTTAAATGATTGCAATAAGATTGCGCACTTTGTTGCCCCCAAGCTGTAGACCAACTTTTCTGCGCCAAGGGGACATATTTCTTGTCGATATCTTCAAATCAAATTACATGTTACATTTACCACTGGGTATCGACGTAGCGGAACTTATAATAAAATACCTCTAGATGTTTTTCGCTTAAAACAGTTAAAATTAATGAATAATTAGGCCTTTTTTGTTTCCCTTTAATTTTAATTGTTTTATCTAAGTGTAACACTAAATAACTTAGCCAGTTATAAAAGGGGAAGAAGTATATGAAAATTTCGTACTCTTTTACATTCTTTAAAAGTCAAAAAATACCGATTTTCTTACATACGGAGTGAGTGTCGACGGATGTGTTCGACATCGCTTAAGTAGATGAATAACAACGTCGCCTTTTTTTTTTTTTCATTCTACGCGTTTAGCCGCGGGGGAATGAAAGCGGCAAAATTGAAAAACATTGTCGAGAACTGTGCACCGTTGGTGGTTATCGTAGTCAGGGGAGAGGTTGTTTTTATACCACGCGTCGGGAAAAACTAACATTACGTTAGAAATTAGGTATATCAGCTTTATAGGGCATTATGTTTTCATCACGGTGCCGGTGGCAAAATTTGAGAGAGTTTGGGGACGAGAAATGTTTTTAATTTCCTGTCGGTAGATGGGACGGTTATTAAGAATTCAAGACTATTAATTTCATTATACAATGTGTCGGAAAGTTAGTACCGATGCCAAGGGAACTAATAAATATAGGAACATGGCGGTGCGCAGTCCAGACCACACCAATCTTCAAGGAAACTTTTGAAATTCTATACTTGCGGAAATATTGCTTTCAAGATGAAAACTACTATAAATTAGAATTAGAATTAGAAAAGGTAGTTATGAAGAAACTTTTCTTTAGATGTTTCGGTGTGAATGCTTTAGAAAACTTTTGATCGTAGATAATTTTCATGTTATCATTTATTAGGTTTTAAAAATGCAGCACTTATACTGGGGACACCCGCGAATATTCATTATTTTTTTGCTTATTTTCTTATTCTTATATTCTTATTAGTGAAACACATTCATATACCTAGTATTTTGTTTTTGTTTCCAAAAAAATAGTGCCTTTTGGAGTTGGTGAGCATAAATATGCTCAAAAATTGGATCGCGCGCAAACGACGAATAAAATATGTTTCCAATGTCAATTACAAACGTCGTCTTCAGTTTTGAAGCGAGATAAATCAGTTTCCGTACTCTAATTTGTCCGCCAAACTGCCATTTGTCATCGGTGCCGCGCTCTCAACTCGGTAGGACGCAAAAGTTTGACAGTTAAATAACGACGCGACTCGGTATCGCCATTAAAACTCGGCACGTCTCGTTAAACTTCTCCGTTTTGATTATTAGTTAACGACTAATTTGAGTCGCATAATGTATGTTTCCGAGCTAATTGGTTGCCGCGCGCAGACGTAATCGCTTTCGTTTTCTAGTCGCTAATTGGCGATTAAAACGGCAACGATTTTGCGAAATTGACGAAATTCGGAAATTTTAAGATGAAAAAGAAAAAAATTCGGGGTCGGTTCGTGCGATTTTTAATGCTTTTTTCCCAACCGCCTCTATAAAAAGCCAATTACAACATTTTGGGAGAAAGAACATATCCCAAAATATAGTTAGAAACAGATCCGCGAATAAGACAATGGTTATTAAAACAGTGAACATGTTCTAATAATAATAAATTTTAGGTTAAAAATACCATATACGATATAGGTGTTAGAAATATGAAAAGGATCCGTTATAGTAAGCACAAAGCTCCCAGTCTCTTACAGAGCCTCCTCAAAGTTGTCATATTTCATCATGGCGGTACGCAAGTTTATTAGGGTCCTCTATTATTATTGCTAGTCTTGGCTAGTTATTAATTTCGTAGTAAAAATATCGTGAATAAGCACAAAAGACAAAAAAAAAACAAATTTGAAGGTTATAATCTGTTTTCACCAATTCGTGACCAATAGAATGAATTTCTCGTCATACAATTGAAGAGCTGTCACAAGCACTTGAGGATTTGGTACAGATAGGTAAGCCAAGCAGAGCAGGCGTTTAGGTACTGCCGAACCGGGCCTTCAACCAAGGAAGGCTCTGTTTTGTGTTTGGTGTAGTCGTACACTTTGAAGTTCTGGGCAAACAGTCGATGCTGACTTTTGTTGTCAACAGTTGGATCGTGTCAATCAATCTCTGACCAAACGATGATGGCCAAAGGTCATTTAACAATGATGGCAATTATGTTATTGATTAAAAAAAAACAAGGAAAAATATGTGTGGTTTAAAATAATGTTAATGTTATTACTATATATATTTCATCGCTTTCCCAAAGGGAAAGATCTAGCATCCCGAACTATTCGGAACGAGTGGTTAGTTCGATGTAGAAGAGAGGACAACTTAATCCAGATAAAAGCTGTCTGCTCAGTTCATTTTACTGAAAATGATTACGAAAGAGACTTACAAAGTGAGTTATTAGGTTTTTTTTGTCTTGAGTAACACACTAAATTCACCACGAATTTTAAATTTTAGGTTTACATTTAAAAAAAATTATAAAAAAAACTGCTGTTCCCACCCTATTATTATTCATTTATTATTTAACCAGAAGCAGGATTATCTAGATCAAATAGACTTCATTCCAAAAATGCCAGTACATTGCGGGCTACTTAGCTAAAAAACTCAAAACAGATATCCTCAATTTAGGAGATTATGCTCCAGTTTTCCGAACTCGGTACTTATGTTATTTTAAAAATTTGATAATCTAATTCGTTTTTCATCTAACTGAATATCCATCCACTCCCAAATACTCCCCAATAGAGGATGATTATTCATTTCATTTTCGCATTCAATGCGGTCAAGCTTTTTTTAGCTACATAGAAGAACTCATTTTATGGCGAAATTGTATTTTTAAGGTGAGGGAAAACGAAAAATGCTGGGACCCAGCAGTGGGAATCCTCTATTATTCACATCTCTGATCAAATGAAAAATACCTCCGGCATGTCTTTGTTTCTTTTTTCTTGTATAATGCAATGATAAATCCCATGTATTTGCGTTAAGTGCTTGCTCTCTGTATACATAGTGTTTATACGATCAAAATATGAATAATATACTTGATACATATCAACGCTCCTGACTCCTTTACTTTGATTCTTAACGAAATGAACGGTTAGAGGAGGATGTTTTTAACAACACAGGTGTACAGTATTTGTATGTTTTTTGAGAAACAGAATTGTGTAGCCCAATCTTGACTCTGCTATTCGACCAGAGATAGACATGACTCAAATAGAATGGCCCTCTGGAACAAGCTTTACACCGGGTAGCAAAAATGTATTAAGAGATAGTTGCCCAAAAAAGTTTTACTGCTTCTTATTCATATCAAACTTGACTTGTTAAAGCCCTAGGGAAGGAATTTTCAGCTATAACTGATGCCAATGTGTATGCAAAGACAAGGATTTTCAAAACACATGGACCAAGTTCGAGAAAAACGCCCGGGTTTCATTTAAAGAAAGAGACTTATTCTTGGGAACTCTAAGGACGAAAACTACGAAAGTATTGTTCAAAATATGTTACATTTTCGTCGGCTAGGTTGTGATATGAGTTTGCAAGTGCATTTCCCGTTTTCACAGTTAAACTGTTTCCCTGAAAATCTTAGAATAGTTAACGGACAACAGGAAGAGAGGTTTCACCACATGGAACGGCGATAGCAAGGGAGATGGAGCATAACGATGATGACGAACTGCTGCACTGAACACAGCCGAATGTCCGGACAACGCAGCAACTAACCAAAAGAGTAGAGTAGAACTAGGATTTTAATTTTGTACTGAATAAAAAAATAAATTATTTAAGAAATATCGTTTTTTTTGCATTAATGTTTGCAAAAAAGGGGCGAAAATTACGTCGAATAAAACCGGGCCAGCGGGGACCGACTGACTGACGGGGTTATTAATGATGTAAGATATGAACTTGTTGCTTCAGTTTACCTTTCAGATAAGAGGAAGCGCCTGCCTTGTCGACTATCGCTCTTAATAAACTGTTTAAAGCAACGAATTCATAATTTATGTTTTAATATGTCCGTTCGAGGTATACGGATTCCGAAATTTCCGGAGACGATGTAATATTCATATTCGACACTCGTTCCTGCACGTACTCTAACTGCGGGGTGTATGAATGTAGGTGAAGCGGTCTTGTTCCCGCTTTTTTGTGCTGCACTTACTTAGGGGTTTAAAACTTAGGCTGTCCAATTTTACTTCATAATTTCAAACTCAAATCTGAAGCATGTTTGAAATAATTTTGAGGATATAATCTGATCTAAATAAAGCATTACCTAAAATAATATTAAGCAATTCTAATTTGCAAATATTTAAGTGAATTTCCAAGTTTGTGATGGCTTCATATGGGAAAATGTTGGAAACTCGTTACTCACCAAACCTGGATGTAAAAAAATTAGAACTAAAAGTTCACATTTTCACGAAATTATATATTTTTACATGACAATTGTTCCGTGTCTTTATCAAATATAATATTTACAAATTACCTACTACTATATATACCGAAAAATGACATAATAGTTGTCTGGATTTGTTTTTTATTTATAATTTTATCTATAATGGACGGGTTGTAGCCGTTGTTCAGTGCAATTTGTTTAATGATGTTAAGTACTTTGTTGTAATTTTCTGTTGAGAGTGGAGTATTAAGCATAATCTCAAGCAAATGCCATATACCATTCATATAATCATAAATTTAATAATTGTTGATTAATTTACATAAATCGTTAACTTAAATTCTGTACCAGAGTTGAAACCAAAGGAACTGACCTTTTCGAAACACAGGAAAATATTTTCCTAGTTCATGACGTATTTGTCGAAACTTTTCATTCAAACCTGTCTCTGTAACGCAAGCCAATCTAAAATGTTCAAGAGAATTCAAGTTTCTCATCACCGTTCTACCGTTTCCCCCTAATAAAAAAGAGAACCGAATAACAGCGCATTGCAATGTGCTTCGTGTTTTGATTTAATTTGCGGGGAAATAAGAAAAACGCGCTCCCCCAAAACTGGGACTGGGGTCTCCCTAATTCGCTTCAGTATAACAACGATTTACTCGCATGTTGTTACTTTGCGAATTTAAATCTTCAAGTCTGTAAAATGTCACCGCCATGAGGGCCGCAAAAGTGGTGTTTAGCAGATAGGAGACATATCTGGCCAAATATATACATACAGTGTGAAGACGGTTATGAATGTTAGTTACTATGGCAACCATTGTTATCGCAGTTGTTTTAAGTGCAATTACAAACGTAAGTTGTTATTGCTGTATCAAAAAATTGTCACATTTTGTCACAAGAAATATCCAAATTTGTTCGGTTTAAAAAAAACTAAGAATTATTATGTGAAAATGGTGCAATTTAGAGGAAAAAGTATACATGTTACTGGTGTTTGGAGAATGCAGATGCAATTGTAGAGAAGCAAAAAGAGTTTACGCACGGCGTTATCCGCATAGAAGAGTCCCCGATGCAAAAACCTTTTCAAGTTTATGTAAAAACTTAAGATAATATGGCAGCTTCATAAAACCTAAAAGAGATAGGAACAGGACGGTTACAAATGATGAAAATACTGCTGCTGTAATTCAGCAGGTTGATAATAACCCCAAGATATCCCTATCAGAGATAAAAGAAAATACCGGTGTTAATATAAGTTCTTCGTGGAGAATTCTACATAGAAACTCTTTTCACCCGTACAAAAGTAAACTAGTTCATAAACTAGAACCAGGCGATTATGCTAGAAGAATGTATTTCTTAGCGACATTGTCCAATTTGTATAGCCAAGATACAAATTTTCTCTCGAAAATTTTATGGAGCGACGAAAGTCGATTTCAAAATAATAATAATAATAGACACAACTGTCGTTTTTGGTCCGAAAACTATCCTCGTTCGATTACAGAAAGAGGTAGTATCAATGTTTGGTGCGGCATATTAAATGGATTCCTTATTGGACCTTACTTTTACGAAGGAACTTTAAATGCAGATCGCTATTTAAGATTTCTTCAAACTACACTTCCGGAACTATTAGAAGAAGTGCTTCTTGACACTAGAATGAATATGTGGCTACAGCAGGATGGAACGCCTGCACATAATGCCCAAATAGTAACGAGGTATTTGAACCGAGAATATCCCAATAGATGGTTTGGTACTAATGGACCGGTAAGGTGGCCGGCGAGGTCCCCGGACATTACACCACCAGATTATTTTCTTTGGGGCTACCTAAAAAACGTTATCTATGAAGAACCTATCGAAGATATGGCTGATCTCATTAACAAAATTAGTGCAGAGTGTGCCGCTATCACAAGAAGGACTCTCCGACAAGTGACCCAAGCTCATCTGTTAAAAGTTTTTGATAGTTGTGTTCGAGCAGATGGACATAATTTTGAACAAAATTTTTGAAATGTCATTATGTAGTTAATTGCAATAATAATTTTGGTTATTAACTTGTAGGTATTTTACTGTTTTTTCATTTATTTATCATGTTATCAGAACTAAATCGATAAAAAATAATAAATAAAATCATACTAAAATAGTTGAAATCTATTGTTTGTAATTGCACTTAAAACAACTGCGATAACAATGGTTGCCATAGTAACTAACATTCATGGCATACTTGTAAAAATAAGCGTTAATCACATTTTTTATTAATCAAGAAATTTTTTAAATCGGTATAACTTAGAAACGGGTAAAGTAAATAAGTTTGAGTAAATAACAAAAAAGTTTTTAAATAATATGTACTTTTGTATGCGCGTATTTCCAAAGTCTCTGCAATCGAATAATTTTTCGACGCGTCGCGACGCCCAGCTCTTTGCAGGCGTCGAATTTTTTAAACTTTAGGAAATATCTACTTGACCCCACACTTTGACTACTTTTTACATAAATTAAATATTTCTTTTCGTTTTGGAGTTATTGGCGTGCGGAGTTTTAAGTGAAAAACCCTGTATATATATATATATATATATATATATATATATATATATATATATATATATATATATATATATATATATATATATATATATATATATATATATATATATATATATTGCGCGAAGAGATGCAAACCGTTCGAGCAATCAGCGCTAAAAAAAGGTGTTTGTCGGAGTAAATCCATTCCGCTTACGCGGCCAATTAAGGCGAAAATATAAATCACTCCCCGTTATTGACGTTGCAGCTCCTCGATTTTCGTTCGTTATAAACAAACAGTCTCGCGGGGCCTCACTTCCTTAAAACGACTATATTTTTCCCGCCCCGTCTCTTTCTTTCGCGCGCGCCGGGAGTTGGTCGAAAGGAGCGCGCCGTACGTTACGTCCCGCCGGTGATTAAGTTCGATTTTGACACCCGCAGATGTATTTACAACCGCAGATTGGCATCAGTATTCAAATTGAATTGAATTAACCGGGGCTCACCTTCTCCTATTCTTTTTTTTGTTTCGCCTTCTTAAGATCCGACCAGCGAGAATCGTTCCGCTTCAATTAAGCGAACGTGGTGTCTTCGCGGACGCAGAAGCTCTAATGTCTTCAAATATCGAGACGCCATTTTCGAATTTATTACTTACGCGGGGATACGGGGGTTCAAATGTTGTTATTACGTCACTATAATTATTATTATTCACTCCTTATATTTATGTTTTTTTTTAAATCAATTACATATACAACATATACAACGTTGCTAGATCAAAATGAAATTCTCGTTAGTTTCGACGTAGAATTCCTCAATATTATTTCAGATGTATTAAAATCTGAAGATCTGACGCCAACCCTTGTCATCTTAGGCTATTATCTTGATTCGGGTTTAAAGGCCGTCGTCGGTTGTACGCCCGGTACTGGTACATTTAAAAAAATGGTACGATAAATAATGCCTCTTCATACATAGTATATATGTGCCAAAATTCATTAAAATAGCAAACCAAAAGTAGGACCACGCGCTCCGAAAACATTTCGAACACTGCGAGGTTATCGGCGGTGCGTGCGGTATTTATACCCTGCGCCGGAGGCGTTAACGGTGTTGCTTGTGCGGGAGGGGAGGTGGCTCCGCCCCCCGAATTGTCGCGTTGTTAATTTCGCCCGATCGTAGTTGCGATGTCCCCGTTGGCTGCTGCGCATCGCTCTGCTGTTTAATTATCGTTCTCCACGTGTTGGATAAATGCAGAGCGTCGTCTCTCGTATTGAGGTGTCCGGACTTTTCTATTTCGATGGCCTCTCGTATAATCCTAGTCCTAAAATCAGGAATATTAGCTATTTGTTTGCAAGTGCCGAAATCAATTTTATGGCCTGTCTGATGTTGGTGCTGAAACAAAGCAGATGTTGTTTGTTTGTTTCTTATGGCTAAACGATGTTCCTCGAACCTGGCTGAAATCCTTCTGTTGGTCTGTCCCACATACGTCAGGCTGCACGATCCGCACACTACACTGTATACTCCTTGGTTTTCCAGAGTAATTTTTTGTTTTGGGTTTCTTAGTATTGCTCCGATGGTATGATCAGGTTTGCATGCCGTTGATATCTCGTGTTTCCGTAATATTCGGCCGATTTTGTCAGTAACCCCCTTGATGATGATCAATACGTGCCTTCAAAAGTGACTGTTTTCAGTATTCTAGCTCTGATATTGAAAATATCGTTCAGAAATAGAGAACGATTCGTTTCCGAAAAAAAAAAAAGTCGAAAAAACTATTTTCCTGGGTACGGAGGGACCGTCGAATTAAAATACGGCCGGACCGCTTGATTTAATGGCATTAACAGTGGCATAAATGGAAATACACGGAGGTGCGGGGTAGTTTTCCGCGTTCGACGGTAAGCCGATAAGTTTTCAAAACGCGAAGTTTCAAATGACTCGCTTGGCGCGATCGCGTGGGGCTTCGGCTTAAATACGCGCCGTCGCCGGCTGCCTGGCTGGTTGCACGAATTTAATTCGGCTCGGAATTCGGCTTCGGGACAACAGTTGCATTTGCCAATTGACGTAAATATGCCCGGCGTGTTCGCATAATTCATTCCGAACGCGACACGACATGTACACGTAAATATGTGGGCATGTCTGACGACCAGGAGCGCGAAATTCGATGAATTAAGAGCTGCGACGCGAGGGTTCATTCACTATTTTCCGTCTAGAACGCTAATAGTTGCGTCGAGTGGGTGCAAGACAGAAAGTCCAAAAAAAAGAGACAGTCGTACTAAACTTTGCAAATTCATATTATATCCAGTGGGTGCCTAGGTAGTAATAATAAAAATAATAATAACACTTTATTTCCAATAGGTGACACGGCCCAATTACAATTGCAGGGCACGTAAATGCTACAATACTACAAAAAAGGGATAATAACAAACTCACTTTTTTTTTCCAAAGAAAAATATATTTTTTTAAACTTCTGGATTCCTCCTGCGTCGGTTTTTGTTGAGTCGAATTAACTAACGTTTCGCCAATCATCCTGTTGGCTTCCTCAGAGCTTGACTGAAACTGACTGAAAGCCATCGCACACTTGCCACTGTTGTCCTTCCTAACATTCAAAACATCGCCGACCACCTATCAAAAGTTCTAAGGAGATATAACGTCACGAATCCGGTGTGTCACCAATATGGGAATCGGTCATCCGAGACGGTGGTCATGCCCTTCATTTAACTCCGCCCTATCAAACAATATAAAAACAGGTATAGTCTGTTCATAGATATAAGACCAATTGCATTTGAACGGATTATCCAAGCGTGGTCATTAACATACAATGCAACAAGATTATTACCTTAATTAATAATTAACTGATTAATAATTATGTTAATTAATAATAATAATCTTGTCGCATTGTATGCTAATGACCACTCTTGGATAATCCGTTCAAACGAAATTGGTCACTTTCTTATATCTATGAACAGATCATACAGGGTATAATTGGCGAAATGTTAGCTAGTTCGACTCGATAAAAACCGACGCAGGAGGAGCAATCCAGAAGTTTTATATAAAGTATAAACTCACTTTTTCAAAGGTTTTATTATGTCTGTTATCTGTTAGTAAAAAGTATTCAGCTGGCGAGGATCGGATTGCCTGCTCTCTTTATCAAGTTTGTTGCTGATAGTCTGGTGGCACCCATGACGTATCTGGTTAACTTATCTTTTAGAGAGGCTACGTTCCCCAATGCATTAAAAAAGGCAGTTATAGTCTCAATTCATAAGGGGGGAGATATGCAGCGCTTTTCTCAAAAATCTTCGAAAAATGCCTTTATATTCGCGGAGTTAGTTCTTGCTGGATGAAATCTTACCTCACCGGTAGGTAACAAAAAACCAATTTAAAAAGTAATGATATCTCGGTTAGTTCATCTTACACTCCAGTTATCAGTGGAGTACTTCAAGAAAGCATACTGGGATCGCCTCAGATGCTAGTTTAGATATTTTCTCTACTCCCGTCTGTAAATTACCTAATTACACTCCGATCTAGCGTCCGGGAAGAGTCATTTTACCGCTTCAGTTTCGTTTGCCACGGATCCGAGCCACTTCGGATGTTTCCGGGATTTTACCGCACGGATTTGGGAGCAATCGGATGTTTTCGGAGATATTTCCAACGCTTTGAATTTTGTTAAAGTCACTCGTTTGTTAAACACTCGCTCCGCTCGTGTCAAATCAACTCGTGAGTCAAATGCCGTTTACCGCAAAAAAATATCAACCTTTGCGGTAAATTAAAAGATAACTTGTTGCAACGAAAATGGACTTGATTAAAATGAATCGCAAACGGAAGTGATGCCTTTTAGTTTGACAGATTTGAATAAGAGTAATCTTGCTAAATACAAAGCTAATGAAGTAAACAAAGCGCAATATCTGGGTGGTTTTATTGACGAACTCTTTACGTGGACTAATCAGGTCCATGCGCATGTACTTTGGCAATTGAGATATTACTTTGATGTTCAGCTTTTGTTAATTTACTATCATGGCTACGTATAATCCTGCTTGTTATATGCCATCGTGCGTTCAAAGCACAAAAAGAATACTGAAAATTACTTTATTTAAATTAAAAAGTAATATGAGGTACAAATGAGAACCCCATATCCCTTACAGTGGCAAGTCTAGTTAGGATAATGCCAACCATGATGTAATTAAAGACTATTGGAGTTTTTGTTTTGATGTTAATTTGCAATTTATTTATGAAAGTCAGCGTATATAGCATCAACTTGACTTTGCCTTTCAATAAATCACCATAAAACCCATGTTGTTGCGTAGAGAGTTTATGAACAATGTCTCATTATAAAACTTGGTAAACCGTGTTTGCCGGCAGTCATTTTGTTTTTGAGTGCTTTGCTTTCTCATAAGACATAGTTATGTTCACTAGATCGGAATTAAAGGACACGGTTGAAGATGAACATGGATCTGGCTTGGGTATCGTGTAAACGCTACCCAAATATTTTGCAAAAGCTGCGACAACCTTATTAGTAATATTGTAATAGTGAGTTGGGAAAAAAAAACGTCGGTAACAACATTAAGTGCACTGATATATCCACATCTTTAACGATATAACTTGTTATTTCCGGAAATAGTCGGAAAGTCTTTTGTGGGATGGATTTTGCTCGGGACCACTTTATGGCGTCACTAAAAATAAATCGACATTGCCTAATTTGGTGATTTGCAGTGTTTTGAAGGAACCTAAGCAGACGGAGGCAATACACACGGGGCCTTTCAGCTACTTCTACTTAAACTTAATAAAGCTGGTTAATGTTCGTAAATCGAACGTATGTAACAAATCACGTATGATACCTGTAACTCTGTGGTTTCTTCTCGGGGACAATCCATATCACATCTAGTGTTTCGCAAGGTAACCGTTCCCCAAGCTTGTTTGAAATGTTTGTCAGCGATATAGAATGTTAAAAGAAAGTTAAAGTGATCAAAAAGCAGCAAGTAAGTTTTATCTACATTTTAACAAGTGTTGTCGTTTTAGATTTATTGGCATGGTTGGTTGATGGTTTGCTATTTGAGCGAAGTATTTAATCGGCCAGTTTTGTACTAAATTTTTGCAAACAATTAATGAACTATGCGAGTTTATTGCTCATTTGCTAGGTCCTTGTCGTTATATCTTCGTCACAATACTTTTTCTATAACGAATCTGGGGTAGAAAATTTTACCGTTTGCAATTTTCCTCAAGCTTTTTTTAAATAATTTTAATACAGTAACGTACATTTTTAACAAAAAGTTGATAACAATTGGTAAATCTAATGTTATCTCTTAGACTGTCGAAATATTTAGGAGTTTTTATGAACTTGGCATTGTTGAAATTCCAATATACTTTCCAATTTAAGCACATTCAATTCCCGATTAGTATCATCAGTGGATTAAGATGAAAATAGGTACATATATAATGGGTGTTTTTTTTTTTCGATGTATAGAACTTTAAGTTGGCATTACTGTTCAAGATGGCGACCGATTTAACAGCTGTCAAGTGATTTATTCTCAGTTTGGTCTGGCAATTCATCATGAATGGACTCACGCCTGAACAACGCTTGCAAATGGGCCCAAAACGAGATTGCCGTTGTTCCCGATTTTCATTTGTTTAGGGATGAAGCGCACTTCTGGTTGAATGGCTACGTCAACAAACAAAACTGCCGCATTTGGAGAGAAGCTAATCCTCAAGCGTATGTCGAAACACCGTTACATCCAGAAAAACTGTTTGGTGCGCTTTATGGGCTGATGGAATCATTGGTCCGTACTTCTTCGAAAACGATGATGGCCAGAACGTTACAGTCAATGGTGATCGGTATAGAGCTATAATTACTAACTCTTTCATTCCTGAATTGAATAACCATGATGTCCAGGAGATGTGGTTTCAACAAGACGGCGCAACATGTCACACAGCTCGTGCCACAATCGATTTATTGAAAGACGCGTTTGGTGACCGCCTCCAAGATCTTGTGATTTAACACCGCTAAAGTACTTTCTGTGGGGCTATGTAAAGTCATTGGTCTATGCGGATAAGTCACAAACGCTTGACAAGTGAAATATATTTGTTTCTTTCTTCTATGGGAGATGTAATTTCTGCACTTACAAATAGTAGGACTCTATTTTTGTTTAAGAATTATTTATTAAGAATAATTCTATTTCGATTTTAAAATTGCAGATACGTTTGTCTCATTTTAAACCTGTGTATTATTTTGTTTTAATATTTATTTTGTCATTTATTTTTTTGTATAGTTTTTTTTTAATTTTATGTATATATATTTTATATTTAAAATTCAAAATGGGCAAACTTCGCAATGGGCACACGATTCGGATGCGCCTCGAAGGAAACCCAAATTTTCGCATCAGACTTCCAGCGTACCCCCCATATATGGCTACCGGGTTCGTATAAAAATGAACCGCTAGGCATACCGCTACGCACGGTCCGCCGTTTCGCCTAATTAGCTTTATTTAATTGGGTGTAAAACTATAATAATTAGCTGTTTGTTTAATTCCCCGCAATTCGAAGTTAGACACCATTAAGGTGCCGAAGTTATGAGAAAATTGGCCGGTAATTGCGGCCGTTTTGCACGCTGGCCGCCGCCATTGTTTTTCCGTTTTGTAAAAACGTTCGATTCCTCGCCGTTATTAACCGGCGAGAGAGATAGAGAATTTCAATGAATCCGAGTTTAATTGCTGCAATTGCGGCGCCTCTCGATTGCGCAAAGTCGATGCAAATCTCGAGGCAATCTCCCTTTTTTTTTTTCACTGCTTAACGGACGTGCAGAAAAAGTGTCGGCAATCCGTGCGTATCCACTATAGGGAGATAGCATTTGAACGTGACACAAATATCTTGACGGGCTGAGACAATATTGCCAATGCAGGGGTTTTTTACCGATACAGTATATACAAAATGGTATGTTATGTATAAGTCAAGCTGTTCTTTACTTTGGGTAAACCTAAGAAGAAGCCAGAAGATGAAACCAATATAAATATAAACCGTGCGACCCTCCATAAATTTGGGATTTAAGTACCGCAAAATAGGCAAAAGTAGTAACGGAATTACACAGTTACGCAAATTTTTGTGAAAATTGGTTTCAAAAGAATCTGTCTGTCTTGTGCTGCTTTTGCTTATTTGTTGCGGGAAAATGGACTTTTTGAAAATGAAAAGTTGTTTGTACATAGCAATTCGAAGACATGTTTCATAGACGGCGGGCGTACTTATTTTTTTGTTTTGTTTATTTGAGCTTGGTACTATCTACTGCAAATTTCCGAAGAACGCTCAGAGGCATCGGCATTTAAAATGTAATTATGAATTATAATGAAATTTTAATATTGTTGCATTATAATCTCACGCCAGTGGTTTACGGCCCCTCTCGGGAATTATTTTTTTCCCGCCTACCGTGGTTACCATAACAACCATTCCTTATTTTCATTCATAATTTTATTTGCGGTCTCTTTTAGTTGGACGCCTGTGGTATCCACGGATCCTTGAAGTTTGACGTAATACTCGGTTTAAATTTTACGACTATTCCCCGTATTTACGCGCCGCACTGATCGATATCGCCGACTATTTACTACGCGACATACGAGAAATATCAATAAACACGGTCCCGGTATAATATAATAGAAAATGGAAAGTCGAAAATTGTTTATCGGCACAAAGAAGAGTTGTTAAGTGTGTTGCGCGCCTCAAGGTTCCGCGCTCGGCCCCCCATTTATTAACGATTATTTATAAACGGCACGACGCAACTGTGGCCTGTTATAAATTTTAGATAACGGATCGGGACGGGCATCGTCCGCGATGGGATTCGAAGAAAAATGGTTTTTGAACGCGGCAGTACTGCCCAATTTGTCATCGCGTGTCAGTCAGAAGCTCGGCAGCGATAAAGGCGACATTTATATGACGGGGCGTCCAGATAAGCGAGAGATGCGCCATCTTGTTACTCGGCCGTTTCTCGTCCGCTAGTCGCGAAACCAGTTTCTTATTCCGGGAGCGGTGGTGGTATAGTCTGTTCACACATAGATAGCGATGCTGACATTTTCTCCAGTGTAGATGCAAGTGATCAAAATATAATACATAATATAATATAATGGGTCTTCTGCGTATGGTTTTTGAGGCTGCAGTTTGGTTTGGCTGGTTTCCTTGTCGATTGGACCTATTCCTGGGAGGAGATTGGTACTAAATTCGTGGTTAGGAAGAAAATCATCATGCGTAACATTCACAGCGCAGCATTCCCTTCCTAGGGCAGTCACATTTTATATGGGTGTGGCTGAAAAATTCTGATTATCAGTTATTGCCGCTGTTCAAGGTATAGATACCAGTTTTGGTTAGAGTTTTGGAGTCTATAGTTCAAAAACGATTTTAGTCACAAGTTAACTTATAGATGCGGTCCGATTTGGTTAGTTTTGGTTAGTTGGTGGTTTCCTATAAAATAGAGACCATGCAACTATAAAATAAGTTAATGTTAACTCCACTGTTGTCACGGTAATTCTGGTAACTTCGTTCCTTTTATTATTAGTATTTCCCTAGACTTTTTCCCTGAATTGCTTGGAATTCCTTTATTATTTTTACAATTCCTTCAAACTATACACCCTAATTCCTGTTTTCGTTCATGCCGAAGAGCTACATCCCAAATTAAAACTTTTTTATGTTCGATTTCGACCATAATGAAATGATTGCAAAGTGTTAAGTATAATTAAAACGAAGAAGAATTTAAAATACCGGCAGCGTCGTCATCTTGGAAGCAGAACAACTAACGATATCGCATCGCCCCGTACGTGAAACCGTTTAAGATAAGGTCGGCGGATCGTTTTGTCTTCGGAATCAATAAAATCAATCGCTACCCGAACCAGACACCGTAAAAACCGTATAATAATATACATTGTATGCATAAAATGCGTGTACTTGTGTGTACGAGCGTGGGCCTGCTTATATTGGACACACCGGTAGGATACCGTGTGAATAGCAACAACCAATACGGGCGGTAATCCCATTGAGGGAGATTGTGATTTACGGATTATATATGAGGCGAGGTTGATTGGGATCGTGTCGTCGCCAGCTCTGAAGAAATGTTTGACTCACATTGGAGGTCAAGGATTTTTGTGTCGGCCATACCCATCAACACCTGTTTAATGTATGTTTTTATTCCCATAGAAATGAGCCTAGTTGCTTAAAAAGAGTGTTCAATTAACCAGGTGATTTGGTTAATTGGAAAGGCCATTTCGATGAACAGGGATTGGAGTTACCCAGTTCTGACCCAAGTAAATCCACCTCAAAAGCGTCTGAGAAAACAGATTTCTGCTTGGTAGTGCTCTAAGATGACTACGAAGTTTTTTTGAGGATTATTTCGAACTATTGAAACTATACAAGGAGTTAATTGAATGGTTTACCAGACTAACACTTTAGTGACTTCAACAAATTCACTTTCTTCACAGGTTTAAATTGAAGTTCTAAAATCTGCGAGTCATACGAGCTTTGTA
Source organism: Cylas formicarius (assembly GCF_029955315.1). Taxonomy (NCBI): domain Eukaryota; kingdom Metazoa; phylum Arthropoda; class Insecta; order Coleoptera; family Brentidae; genus Cylas; species Cylas formicarius. The sequence goes on along the minus strand of NW_026844361.1, from coordinate 22,184,766 downwards.
CATTTGTGCTACGATATGACTTATTACTATTAATAAAACAATTACTGGTTTTACATAAATTAATAAATCAATTTATTGATTTATGTAAAACCGGTGGTTGTTGTAAATTATAATAAGTACATCGTCGGCACTCATTTCATTAGGTCAAAATGCATTTTGGTGTCCCGCTTTGCACTAACATGATTTTCCAGAATGGTTCTCAACTTGTCAACTACAAAAAAAAAGTTAAATTAACAAGGCGAGTTAAAAGACGAGGGACTAATGCGCAATTAATACGGCTGCCAAAACTAAAAAGGATACGCGAATTTCTAAACAATTAAACTGAAACAACAACAGAATTAAAAGAAGGGAGGAGGAAAGAAGCTGTTCACAAATTGGACATTTATAATATATAAATGGTATCAATTTTTTTTTTTAAATGGACTGACCTTTCTTTTTTGGCATGGCAAGTAAAAACTAACCAAAAGTTAACTCTGCTATAGAAATATGAAAATAAATTTCGTTAGTTTTTGGGACACTTGATTTTGATGTCACGATGGCGAATTTGTCATTTCCCGTAAAAACCGTCTGGACCACCCAACATACAGCTGCGATATACCTTCCTTCGAGTTCTTTCCCGCGTTCGAAGAACGGAGCTCGACGATTCCTTTTTGTTTTCAACCGGTACGGCGACGGCCTCCTCTAAATCTAGCACTTATCTCCAACTCATCGGACTGCCATTAGGAGAGACCACTGCCTGCGCCCGAAAATCGAACGAAAATCGTCAAAAATAATGACGAATTTATAAAAAGCGGTACCATTATTTTCGAGGTTTGCGACGTTGCCGAACCTTCCACCGGACGTACCGTTTTCGTGTGACCAAAACGTGTCGGCTCGGCGATACGGCAACGCCGCGCCACTGCAGTGATCCGGTGGTCGAGATAAAGTGAATTTCTAACTTCTTAATTACTCGAGGACCGCGGCCGAAACAATCGGCGGCTACCGCAGTAAAAACTAAGGTTATGTCGAGATAAAGATTTTAATGGGACCGGACGTTCACTACGTACGCGTAGACAGCGAAAGGTACCACCGGGTTCTCAACTAAACCTATGCATGCACCTGCATTGAAGCGGTACCGAGACTCAATCAACGGAACATTTATTGCAATTTGACCCAGATAAGAATTGTCACAGAACTTTCCAAAAATTTTGAAAAAGCAACGGAAATGCAGAATAGTAGTTTCCTTCCTTAATTCTTGATGTAGGTCGTGCGGATATTGACTAAGTTTGGTACCACTTATATAATATAAATGTGTAATTTGTGAACAGCCTCGTTCCTCCTCCCTTTTTCTTTTATCTATGTTTTATCCCCTTCATCTATTTACTCTTAATTATTTTGTTATTTCAGTTTATTTGTTTAGACATTCGAATATTAAAAACCATTCGCCCCTTTTTAAAATTGAGTTTCGGTTTGTGGTAAAACGCGTTATTGTGTGATAAAATATCAAAAGATGTGAAAAAAATGTAATACTGGAATTTGGTCAAGGGATCATTTAGTGAGCTGCATCTGTCCGATGTACGTTGGTATCTATTGGTTAGAGTTCTAATTTTAATTTAATCAAGACTACGAAAGAATTGGGTAGAGGAATAAAATTTGTTAAAAGAGATTAACGAATCGACCGTTTCTGTCGAATTTTAGAACTCTCGTATATAAAGAGGTGAAAAATTCAACCAGCATATATATCTTCGATATAAGTTATTGTTCTGAAAACAATATTTAATATCCACACTACAAAATAATTAGGTAGAAAAGTGAAATTTGGCAGAAAGAAACTGGAAACTGGAATATAAAAAAAATTACGTTTGTAACGAACATGCATAATAGGCCTATCTGGACGTACGGTCGTAGGCCTAGACCGCTGTGTCAGTACTGACGCGAGTGTCAGTCGGCAACGAGTCTAAATTCCGTTTGCATCCCAACAAACTGTTCCCACCCACTTTTATAATAATAAATACCGTTTGCTTGAGTGCGGGTTGTTACTCTAAGTAAGCGAGTGGAACACGTTCCATTAAATGAATTCAAGTTTTGGTCTCAATGACAGAGCTGATGATTTAGAAATAAAAATTATTCGAAAGGATCTCTTCAATGTTTGTTTTTTTTTCTCCACCCCCAACACCCATGTTTTGCACCAATTTGTAGGTACATTTTTATTGGGATCAGTCAGTCCTATTTTAGTGTAATCATTCACAATATTTAAGCGGCAACAATCTATATAATTAACTTTAATTACAACCACGCGTTCGACTCAAATCGAGCAGAACCCTACCGTAGAAAAATCACATAACTGCCCCGACCCAGTTAGCAAGTGGCCATATTAATTCCTGCGAAAATTCCACACGGCCCGAAGTAAACGATCGCAATCGATACTTTTTAAAGTTTCCGCTATTAACTCCGATTTATATTTTCTCCCAGTGATTTCGTTCTGAGCTTTTGTAATCGCATGCCCCATTTTCCTCCTACCGTTTTTCGTGGACGGGCGAGGGGAAGGCCTCGCTTCTAGATTCACGGCTCGCTTCGAAGAAATCCACTCAAGCGAAGGCAACATACTTCGCGGAAATTTACCCGATAAACGAAGCAGCAGAGATCCCGTTTCATCCCAGGAATTTAAGTACTCTTAATTAAAACTTATAAACCCTTTCGGCATCTCGAGCCCGAACTTAAGCAAAAGGGGGTCGCCGAAAGTCACAAGTTTTCGCCCATAATAATTGATTCCACTGGAGTCTTTGTTAACGGGGTCAAGTCGGGCCCCATGACGATGTCGTCGTCAATGTCACTGTGCCGTTAGGAACTTCAATAGAGTAAGTTCGTTTTCTATTCTCTTTTTCCGAGGTCTTAGTCATCTGTTTTCCGGACGAATAAGTGCTTCGATGAATTATGCCTTGATCAAAGCAAAAATTTTTCTTATTGGCAAGTCCGGCCTAAAAAGGTAGAAAATAATACATATGCTTATACAAATCAAACACAACGTACTAAAAAGTCAATCAGAGAGGATTATAAATATGCAAGCACGATAAATGTTGTGGATAGGTAGGGTAGTTGGATAGATAATCGTGTTAGCTCTTTTCTAAAGTTTAGTTCCTCGATATTCCTCAGTTTGTATGGGTCAACATGTTGATTTTGATGCCTTTGGACGTAAATGCAACTATAAATAGGCAGTTCCTAGAGGATCGTATAGTTAAGATCTTGATATATAGAGGCGGTCCTTTTTTACTGGAAAATGACCACAGTTGCCACGTGTCACAATTTATTCACAATGCTGCCGATCGTCACCTTGTCCAGAAGGTACAAGATTTCTTCATATGGTCAATTTATGGAGTGAGGAGAAGAGATTACACATCTCTTACCTTGCTGACTCGTGTTAAATGATATGCACCTTTCTATCTTCATAGAAAATTTACCCTTTTATACTCCTTACTCTAAAATATCAAACTAGGCCACTGATCAGGAGTGCTGTTTTGCAAAATGTACTCAATAATTAAGAGTTGTAACAAACTCGTGACTAAAGTGACGTACTTTTGCATAATATACTAGCAACACGTCAATTTACAATACTTTATACAATTTCAATCTACTTGACTTATAATCTCCATTAACCGCAAAGAGTTATTTAAGAGATTTTATTCCTATACTAAATACGCACTTTTCCTTGCTCTTCCCAATCTCTTCTTTAATTTAAATGTTTTATAATAAATAATTTTGCGGATCTAAGATTAAATATATTTAAATTAACGCCTAAACAGAATCTTGACTGTCTAGCTAGTTGTCCCTCCAAGACCTCCAAGACCTATTGTAGTAGTGATGAATCACAATAAAATTTATTTTGAAATTGTCCGTCATTTTTGATTGGTTGTTACCTCAGTTAGAGTAGAGTTGGTGATTCAATTTAATTGATCGATGTTCAGTTATACAAATGTTTGGAATTCTCAGACACAGAAATCTCGGAATTATAAAGGCAAGGCCTCTTTCTCGCAAAGAAACTTTCAAAATTCTGTATGTTTCAAAGGCAATAAAATGAGGATGCATTTGAAAATATTCCTTGCAAGTATGGCGACCCGTAAATAGAAGAATGAAGACCACTCAATGTTAAGATTAGATTAAATTAGTCCATAGTGGCACCCATTTAAATTGGCAACTTTAGGAGTCACATTAGATCACATTAGAAAACGGCCAAGACAAAGGTGGTTTTGCCCAGTGTCTACGCCCTTGCCATATTTTAAGTAACAAGTCTAATTTTTGCGTCTCCCCGCTTGAAAGGCACGCGTTTTGCCGATGGGAATTTAAGACCGGAGAGCGCTAGTCCCGCGGAATGCGTTAGCTACAAAGGCGCCGCTAACTTTCCCAGTTAGATCGAGGGAACGGAGACGAACCAGCGTTTCAAAGACAGTGCGGTGCTTTTGGAGTTGAGCCGAAATGAGCCGACGACATCGGGAAATGTGAAAAGCGACTTGCCTGACGGTAAATTAGGAAATGCGATAAAACTATTTACTACGCAACCTTGGCTTTGATGTATGGTTATAATTTGTAATTGATTGATGGGCCTGTCAGATATGGAGATGACAGCTTGTGTTTAGGTTAATTGTTTGACTAGAGTTTTTGATTTCTTCTTCTTCTTCTTCCTACTTTAGTCTAGGCAAATTGCCTGTTCATTTTCGTCGTCTCTGCCTATCCCACTGCCAGGTTGTCACTCCATCGTTTTCGGGGGCGACCTAAGCTCCTGCGACCCAATGGTGATTTGTCGCGTGCAATTCTGACTATTCTTCTGTTGTCCATTCTACTAATATGCTCGTTCCATTCTTTCTTTCTACGCAATACCCACGCATTAACGTTTTCCACCCTGCATGTTCGTCTTATATTTTCGCTCCTCTCTGTCCAAGAGCGTTTTTCCAGTTATTCTACGAAGTATCCTCATTTCGGTTGTCTCTAGTAATTGTTTAGTTTTCGCTGTGTCCGGTCGGGTTTCTGCGGTGTATGTCATGGTTGGTCTTACTATTGCCTTATAAATTCTCGATTTGGTTTCGATTTTAATGTTTTTATTTCGCCAAATTGTGTCGCTTAAGCATCCTGCTATTCTTGTTGCCCTTGTTGTTTGCTCTCTGACCTCTGCCTCCACATCACCATAACCCGAGATTTCTATGCCCAAATATTTAAATTTCATTACCTGCTGGATGATTTTGCCTTCAACTTCTAATTTGCATCTTAATGGTGTTTTTGATGTTGTCATGCATTTAGTTTTTTGGGCCGATATTATCATATTAAGTGATTTGGCAGTGCAGTTAAATCGATGTAATAGTCGTTGCAGATCGTCTTCACTTTCAGCCACCAGTACGGCGTCATCAGCGTAGCACAGAATATTGATTTCATGGTCGCCCATTCTGTATCCTCTCAGTAATCGTACATTTCTTATTACTTCGTCCATGATAATGTTGAAGAGAAGGGGACTCAGGGAGTCTCCCTGTCGGATACCTCGGCCCACTGCTATTGGTTCAGTCAGGATCCCATTTATTTTTGCTTCGATCTGGTTTGCTTCATATATATTTACTGTCGTTTTGATGAGGTTGTGTGGAGTTTGTCTGTTGTAAAGGAGGTGTAAAACGTCTCTTAATCGCACTCGATCGAACGCTTTTTCCAAATCAATAAAACACACGTATGCCGGTCTGTTGTATTCAATTGATTTTTCTGTTATCTGTCTTATGACAAAAACCGCATCTGTACATGATCTGCCCGATCTGAATCCTTGCTGTTCGTCGGCTAAGGGTGTTAAGTTGTTGATTTTGTTTGCTATAATTTTTGTTGTAAGTTTCAGTGCAGTGCTTAAGAGATTTATACCTCTGTAGTTTGAGGGTACTTTCTTATCTCCCTTTTTGAACATAAGGATAGTGATGCTAGTTCGCCAGTCATCGGGTATTCTATGTTGGTAGAGAATTTTCCGCGTGAGGGATGTCAGCTGCTGTGCAAGACACGGGCCACCATATTTAAGTAACTCGTTTGGGATACCATCTTTACCTGGACTTTTCCTGTTTTTTAGTTTTTGAAGAGCTGCAGCTACGTCGGCTACCTCAATTTCTGCTTTGCGATTCGTCACTATTTCGGGTGTATTCAGTTCAATCTCAGGTTTCTCTGGTTCATACAATTCGGTTAGGTAGTTAACCCAGGTTTCCTTTGTTATCTGATTTGTTTCGACTAGTTCGTTCACTTCCTTTCTTTGGGTTCTAATAATTCGCCAAATTTGCTTTTGGAGTCCATAGAAGTCTTCCTCCATTCGCTTTGAAAAAATTTCCCAGTGATGGTCCTTTGTTCGTCTTACTAATGCTGTTGTTTCGTTTCGGATTCGTCTATATATTTCGTAGGATTCTGGTGTTCGTAAAGTCCTGTAAGTGAGGTACGCTATTTTTTTTTCTTTACATTTTTCCTTAATTTCTGGGCGGAACCATGGTGTTATTATTATTCATTTTTACTGTTCGGGTACCTAGAGCTTCATATGCGGCTTCTTTAATGTTGGTCTTCAGTTTTTCCCGGGAAGCATTTATACTATCCTCTTCTTTTATTTTGTTTAGTTGGATTTTTTCTTTCAGTCTCCTTTCATATAGTTGCCTTATCGATGGGTCCCATAGTGAATCGATGTTTATTTTAGATTCCTGTGTTACGTGTTCTGGACTCTTTCTATGTTTAAATTTTATTTTGATTTTTGTGAGTAGCAAGCTGTGGTCGCTTCCCACGTCGGCAGAGTTCAGTGTCTTTACGTCGAGTATCTGGAGTGGGTGGATGTGTCTGTTGGTAACAATATAGTCAATTGTAGACCTGTGGCCTCTAGTGTTGCTGAATGTGAATTTATATTAATCTTTGTGGTCAAAAAATGTGTTGTTGATTCGCAGCTCATTAAGCGTGCATAGATGGATCATAAGTTCTCCGTTATCATTTAACACGTTTTCGTTAAATGTCTGCTTGATTCCAGGTATTGTTTCATTTCCGATACGGGCGTTAAAATCACCAAGAATTATTATTTGTTGGTCATTGGGCAGTGACTGAATTGTATTTTGGAGTTGGTCATAAAAGGATTCTCTTTCTTGCTTTGGTTTGTTATCTTCAGGTGAGTACACTGACACAATGTTCAATCTTTGGTCCTCTGCTTTCATTTTTACAACCAGGATTCGTGAAGATACGTAATTGCATTCTTGTATATTGTTGTGGAACTTCTTAGATACTGCAATTGCTACTCCTTCTTTTGCCCTTGTTTCCTTTTCCACTCCACTGTAAATCACTAGGTAATCATTAAAATGCATTTGGCCTTTACCTTTCTTTTTGGTCTCTTGTAGGGCACATATGTCGATGTTATTATCTTTTAGTTCCTTCAGGGTTTCTTGATCTTTGTTGTTAAATGATTTTATGTTCCAGGTGGCAAATCGCACAATATATTTTTTATTCCATGCCGTTATCCGTTTTCTTGCGTGTGTCGTTATCCGTGAGTCAGTCCTATTCCGAGGCAGAGTATCGGTTCTGTGAGCCATAATGTCTTTTTACGTCGGGTAGGGAGCTGGCCTGGCCCGACAACCTTCCTCCTTTTCATCCGGGCTTAGGACCGGCATTGGCGGAGTTAGTTTTTGATTTAATACAACTAATTCGATGGTACCTGCCCCGGTACCTACTGATGTTTCAAAAGCCTCCGTGCTCCTAATGTTGACTCCATTTTTACTTCAATATTGTAGGAGATCACAATATATTAGCTAAGCAGAAGTAGAACAAACAATTTGAAAAGAAAATAATGTTTTTCTTTAAGTGCTTGGCCAACCAGTATAATTTTCTATAGCCTGCAACTAAAAAATAAAGAATAGATACATTGCATCGACCTACTCAGAAGTCGCATGCAAATTAAATTAGCATTTCTGATAATTCTTATCTAAATACAACCTGCAAAAAAAACATGTTTATGGTCTGTTCCTTCAGTGAGAGTGAGGGTAAACCATATGTAATTTATTCGAAGTTACCAGAGTTAGATCCTCTCTTTTCATGAATGTTACAGGAACGATTTAAGCGTCAAAATACCATACCGTTTTCTACTCTATTTACGAAGCTCGCTTGTTGTTATAGATGCATAAATACTGACCATATAGGTACAGCAAAGCTGCTAGGCGTGTACGAGGGATGCTTGCAATTCAAACAAATTGATATTTATTTCATTAAGCCTACTACTAACCGTTACTTATAAAACTATAATTTTGGGGCCTCAAGGTTTTACTAATATCTGGAATGGATACTACCTTAAAGCATTGGATTATTAAATGTATGAATTTTACCCTCCAAAGGTTTTTATTTTTTGAGTTTAAGCGTTATATTTAGATTTTAATTTTAGCCTATATTGAAGTTTATTTAATAGTTCTTGCGATTTACTGCTTTCTTGTATCGCCTGGTATAAATGAAATATTTTAATACAACTCCACTTCTATGGAGTACGCAATATTTATAGGGAGAATGTCTTTTCCGATAAAAAAACGTTACAAAATCATAGTAAATATTTTTTTGTTGCATTATTTTGCAATTTGTATTCAGCCTGGACAGCATAAAACTACTAAATATTCTCTTCTTGTAATTAGTATTTTCTCAGTTTGAGAATTTGTAGGTTACGTTGTATTCGCCATATATAAACAGCGTAAACACGATATGATTTGGTAAAGAAACCTTCGATATTTAGTAAATATTTTCTACTAATTAATTATTTCAATTTCTAATTTCGTAATTCTTATACGTACTAGATTGTAAAAAACTTCAGAATAAGCATTTGCTCACTAATACAAAAACTCAGACAACTGGTAAATATAAGCTACTAATAATTAATATTTTCTTCTTTCTAAAGGGTGTTTTTTTTCGATGTATAGAACTTTAAGTTGGCATTACTGTTCAAGATGGCGACCGATTGAACAGCTGTCAAGTGATTTATTCTCAGTTTGGTTTGGCAATTCATCATGAATAGACTCACGCCTGAACAACGCTTGCAAATAGTGCAATTTTATTTCGAAAATAATGGTTCTATGCGGAATACGTATCGCGCACTACGTCCATTTTATCGTCGACAAAATTGTCCATCAGAGCAGTTAATTCGATTAACCATGGAACGTTTTCGCACCACTTTCACTCTTATTGATAAATCGCATCCCCAGAGACGTCGTACGGCGCGTACAGAAGAAGCTATTGCTGCTGTAGAGCGTAGCATTGAGGAAGACCCGAATGAGTCCATCCGCCATCGAGCACAGGAATTGTATCTGTGTCCATCCACTTTCTTGATTTACGTGCTTACAAAATCCAACTCGTGCAAGAATTGAAGCCAAACGATCATCAAGTAAGGCGTAGATTCGTCGAATGGGCCCAAAACGAAATTGCCCTTGTTCCCGATTTTCATAAGCGAATTTTGTTTAGCGATGAAGCGCAGTTCTGGTTGAATGGCTACGTCAACAAACAAAATGCCGCATTTGGAGCGAAGCTAATCCTCAAGTGTATGTCGAAACACCGTTACATCCAGAAAAACTGACTGTTTGGTGCGCTTTATGGGCTGGTGGAATCATTGGTCCGTACTTCTTCGAAAACGATGATGACCAGAACGTTACAGTCAATGGTGATCGGTATAGAGCTATGATTACTAACTCTTTCATTCCTGAATTGAATAACCATGATGTCCAGGAGATGTGGTTTCAACAAGACGGCGCAACATGTCACACAGCTCGTGCCACAATCGATTTATTGAAAGACGCGTTTGGTGACCGCCTATTTTCACGTTTTGGACCTGTGAATTGGCCTCCAAGATCTTGTGATTCAACACCGCTAGACTACTTTCTGTGGGGCTATGTAGTCATTGGTTTACGCGGATAAGTCACAAACGCTGGATCATTTGGAAGACAACATTCGCCGTGTTATTGCCGATATACGGCCACAAATATTGGAAAAAGTCATCGAAAATTGAATGTCCGGATTGGACTACATCCGCGCCAGCCGTGGCGGTCGTATGCCAGAAATCATATTTAAAATGTATCTTTCGGATAAATAAAATTCATGTCAATCGAATAATCCATCGATGTTTTATTGCAATTAAAAATTCTATACATAAAAAAAAACACCCCTTACAGTGTACATCGTAAACACATATATTTATTAATATTTATTTTTTTTTTAATTTCCGTAAACATGGTATAATTTACTAACAGACATTTAGAAATATACTAAATATTTCCTCGTAGGAATTAATATTAATTAACTATAACCATAACTATGTTTTAATATAATTAGTATGTTTTTCAAATTTTAAGATTTTTTCGCAAAATTTTGTAACTTTGTACGCTATGATCAAAATGGATATAAGTATAGCGCAAAACATAAGGGTAAAGGTAAACTTAAAAAACTACTTAATATAATTTTTATTTTTTTAAAATTGATACTGAATAGCATGATACATTTTTGAAAAGCAAAAATGTAGTTTTGATATAAATACTTTAAATTTGTAAATAAATGATCTTTTTTTCGGTTTTTTTTTCTGTCCATTCCGATCTCGAAGTTTTACATCTCACTTGAAAAAAATTGTAATTTTGTTAACAGACCAGGGCAGATGTGCGGCTATTACGTAGTTACTGCAATTATTTTGATCATTCAAGGGGGAACGGGATGGGTTAAATCGAAAGGGAGGATTGCAGCATCCCCGCCGTTTCTGGAACGCCACAGGGAGGGGCAGAGAACGGCACGGCACAGGGCCCAAGGGCATTCCGCGAAAATCGATACGCGACAGGTTCGCCGCCGCGACGCACGTCCGCGTTTTGTTCGTCGTGTTACGCCCACCCGAAATTCGCACTTCGGGTCGACCCCGGCGCCCCCCACCCCCGCGTTCCCTTCCGTTCGGCTGCCGCGCCCGCCCTTTACGACCCTTTTCGCGATAAGAACACAAAAGGATGCTCGATGTGGATTTAAACCTCTTCGAACGTTTGTATACGACATCGATAAAGTAGTGGTGGCAAAAAAAATGTCAAAGACAGGCGAAAAAGCGGAAGCCCGACGTCAAATCGTAGTTGAGCAGTAGAAGTGCTGTTTTAATATTATTATTATTATGGATAATTAATGCAAAAGGAACGAAACGTATTTCAGTTTTTATGATCTACGAACCTCAAATGGTTACTAAATTGGACGAACACAAATTTTTTCTTACAATAGAAAAACGGGATATTGTTACTTCGAAAAGTAAAGTAAAGTAAAACAAGTAAGTTTTGCAGATTTATAACTTCTAAGATTTATAAATGTTAACAAATTCACACTTTCACAATCACGTTATCAAGAATTGGCTTCTCAGTTTTTAAATAGTGTGTATGTCATCCAACCTCCCCAATAGGAACGATTCCGTTGTTTTTTTTTTCCTTCACTAGTTGTTTTTTAACTCTTAATGTCTCGGTCTCGAGTGAGTACTTGTTTTGCAATCGAATGAAACAAAACAAGAGGAGTTTCGACAAGGCAAAAATGACTTGGCAAAATGGGCTTGTCGGGGGATGATAATGAACGAACGGGAGAACAGGGAACGACGCCAATTGTACTTTAAGTATGAAGACAATGGGTTTAATAATCCGACTCGAAATCGGGATTTATGTACGAATGCCGCCATCAGCGACGATGATGACTTAGTTTAGCAAACAATGTACAGGGTGGTCTAATGAGGATGCTTGAAAATCACTTGCTGTGGTGAATTGAGTATGTTTTTTTAGAAAGAAATAATCAAGTTTAACTTAAAGGACCCAAATTAGATTTTTTTTTGTTGTCTTTGTAATGCCTATATATAAAAACAAATATGGTTACTAAGTTTGAAGAGCCCACAATATTTTCAACATAAAACGCAATATACATGGTAATCTGTTTAAAAATATATTATGGAACCAGTCGATGAGTTAAATAGAGAAGATAGAAATCGGGGTTCTACTTATTTCTATTTTTTATATAATTACCCATAAATTATTATTTATATGTATATTATATAATTTCTAAGAATTATTTGGTAAACATGCAAAGCGGTGTTAACTAATTTTTTTCCGACTGACTAAAATGTGTTATTCTGGGGGATTTTTGTTTTTAAAGGTTGTTCTTTAATATTTGGTACCCAATAAAAAATGTATAAGAAAAACCCTATTGCTTTTAAAACGTGACAAATGTTTGAAATACTCTACTACTAGACTACAACATCATATTATTAACATATATCAATAATATTAAGTGTTGTGTTCTCCTACAACCAATGACTAAGCTTATTCTACATTTAGAGCTAGCTTAGAGTACATGTAAATACAGTTTTTGCTAAATTTATTATTTTTGTTTGTAATAACCGTTTTCAATTTTAATTGCCACAACTAGAGTTGTTTAAACAAATTGTTTATTTCTTTTTTTAAGTAAGTACTTTGGGTTTGGCAATAATTAGATTTAAATTTCCCAATAAACAATACTAAATACCTAGCATTTATCCGAGTTTAAACCAATAAGTTTCTAAGTTAATATTTGTTAATTCTACTTGTCATTTTCCTTGCGTTGCAATGTTTTAATAAAAAAATTACATGCGTGTGTGTGGCCTATACGGTAAAACAACTAAGGTAGGACTTCATATAAAGGTGTCTACGCTTACGCAGATAATCGAATTTATTATCTTTTTATCTCCGCATATGCTAACCATTTGCGTATCGTTCTAATAAAACGGATGTCGTTTCAGGAGTGCGATTTTGAGAACGCAAAGCGGATTCCCATTCGAAAAGATTAACCCCCGTCGAAGAGTATCCAGATCGGAATTGCCTCCAATACTAGGGCTTTTTCTTGCCAGAGAGAAGTCGCGTTATACCTATCCAGACGATTCCCGTTCCATTCGCCGCGATAATGGCTATGGGAAATTCGCAACGAAACGAATCTCCGATAAAAACTGCGCTTTGTAGTTCGCGGTTGCCAGTTTTCCGAATTAGTTACTCTGTTAAGACCCGTACACACGTAACGGTACGCCTTAGCTAGCGATTTATACACAGACCCTTCCCCATTCATACGTCATTTATGCTCTGAAGAACGCAAAGCGAAGCGAAGTCAAAGCCTCTTTGCATGAAGCTTAAAGTAATTTGGATTTTTCGGCAAACATTAAAATAATTTTTTATTTACATTTTTAACAAAATATTTATTTACTTCCCTAAATCAATACGCTAATACGTAACAACAAATTGTCTAAACGGTGCTTAATAGCTCCGACAATAATGCATCGTTTTAGGATATTAGTTTCTTCAACCATTTTCGCGAACCACTTCGGTACATGAATTTCGGGTTTCACATGTTTTTGGTAGTTTGAAGTCTGTCAGTTCTGATGGTTTAGTACTGTTTTGCAAAAATCTATCCCAAACAAAACCGGCAAACACCATTCGACGTCTTCCTTTTTTGTTACTGAAAAATACAATTGTTTGGGGATTAATGTAAATGTACTTAGAAATGTTCGCTGGAGCAGCTGATCCTACGGGGCATAATCTCCATTTTATTTTAACATAAATCATGTTAATCAAAAAAACAAAATTATTTTTTACGAATTATCATTTAGTGTTCTATAATGTTCAACCCTCGACTGGAGATTCCAAAAAATAGAAAAGAAGGTGATATAAGAGAAGTTGATGGTGGTTACAATATTTCCTTTGTATATTTTTGCAAAATCAATGCTTGATCACTATAAATGACATTGCCGAATTTACATGTTTTTAAGCGTTGGTACAAGTGTACTGAAAAGCCCGTTATAGATTATTCCAAATTTGTTATCGGCTATTTTTTCGGTGAGATTTAAGAACGCTTTTTTACTTTTTTATATTCAGATTTAGTGAAACTTAACAGCTTAACGGCTAGTAACATAAGTAAATATTATTACAACTTAAAAATATTTAAGTTTTTTGGAAGTCTTCAATAAAACACTTTTTAGGTTATACGCCGACGTTTCGGCAGTTAACTATGGCATCCTTATGGCCCTTGCCAACTATGCAATAAATGTTGACAAGCTTCGTAGCCAAACTGTCTTTGAACGTTTCGAAAAACATCCATGCATCATCGGGTCAAGTCTTCTCCAAGAAATTCGCATTTAGCGTGATGTGTTTAAAGTAATTCATTTTCTAAAACAGCTGAGCCGAACGTTTCTTGACCCCTTCAACTATCCTATATTTATAAAAAAAATCATATTCGGTTGGAAATCACCACGCTTAATCAAATTTTGTTGTACTTTTCTATTCGATGTTTAATTATTTACTGTCTTATGACGTCATTGTAGAAAGATAAGGATCTGAAGTTAACGTCCAAAAATCCGTCAAATAGCCAATTACTCGCTGCGTCCACTGCTTGGTTGTTTTTTCTTTTTTTCTCGACCTTTTTTTTTCGACCCGTGCGCACCGACACGGCAAGACAGGCAGTTAAAACGGATAATGTATGCGCAGTTTGTCCAATATAAAACATCCCACACACGTATTTACATGATCACAGTCAAGGGTCTGCGTTATTCCGAGTAATAGGTTTATGTTTATCTTTCGTAATTCCTTTTTTTTTGTCGTCCTTTTTGGCTTTCAGATGGATAATTTAGTTTATTTCAGATAATGTGCAAACGTCGAGGTGTTGACCTATTTTTTTTTTAGTAAGATAATATCAAATAAAGATTTAACACAAATTGATAATAATAATTATAATTATGGTAATTAGCGCTCTTGCAAACTCTATACTGAAATTGCCTACAAAAACTTGTTCAGATACATAAACAAAAATATCCAAAAGCTACCACCAGTTTTTCCCGAAACAGGGAACATAGGTGTGTTTTTTATCCTGTTCTATAAAAAAATCGCAATATTAAAATAGTTCTCGTCAACCTGTCATGGAAGGCTGATCGTTAGGTATTAAAAGTAAAAGTTGGAAGCGCTAAAAGGTATTTAGGGTCATTTTTTTTATAGTTACCGATGGGCAAATAGGTAAAACCGAGTCCTACCTACATTTAATACCAACTTTATTGTCTGATGGTACCATTTACTTGCCAACTGTTTGCAACTTATGCAGCAAGGTTGATAAGCGTGTTTATAAGGAAATACAATTATTCCTATAACACTAGTCCCTGAAGATATTGCTTCTTTTATTCTAACAGAAACACTCGCTAATAATAATAAAAAATGAACAAACAGGTTCTTGAAACGTTTATCTGAAAACTGATAAGAGGGGAAAAGAGGAAAAAAACTTTATTCAGGAAGGAGAAATGATTTAAGTCCCAGAATTGACATCCGGAATCCACATTTTAAATATAGTAACTTCTAAATCGGTTGTACCACACTCAAGTCGCAAAGGAACACAAGAAAACATTTGAAGAAGTTACATGGGCTTTTTCAAAAATACAAAAAAGCGTAAACCCCAGATATGTGTATCTAGAAAAACAGCTGACAATGGTACCGTTAAAAACCTATATTAATACTCTCCAAGAGATGAATTTAGATTTAAATGACATGCTAACTTGTGCGCTGTTGGATCTTGGTTACCGAAGATTCTGCCATTTTCCTAAAAAACGAAACAGAGTATCTCCCAAATATGTATGATTAACTACTTCACCAGAATTGTTATTTGAACCGCCCTAAAACACATCATTTTGGTTTTTCGGAAATTAACTACTAATGTTTTTTTTTTCAAGAGTTTTTACCTTGCATCTTGCAGAGGAGGATAAGAAGTTCATAAGTGGCATCGATTGAGATTGCTTAAAGGACACCAGAATGTCGAGATTTTAGACTATATGAGCGCAGCGCTATAAACGATTTGTACATAAACATTTTCTAAAACCATTAGTTTTTGGGTTTTTGCGATGGCTCCAGAAGCCGTGACTAAAGCACCGGAAACGCTCGAAATGACTCGACAGGTGTTTAGCGCCTGACTTTGCGCGGCAGTAGAAACAAAAGAGGATTTGTGTCGCGATGCGATCGCCGGAGAACATATCTTTCGGAAATAGAACCGAATTAAAAACAAAGGAAAAAAGCGTTCCGTAATACGGAACGTAATTACAGAGTTTAAATCTCGAAATTCCGTGTGCGGTAAAATATTGCTCTTTATATCGTCTACGGCCACAAATCATACGAACTACCAATAGCCTGAAATTAACTGTTCAAATGATCGTGGAATCGCAACATTATAATCTACTTAGATAACTGTACATTATGTGGCTCGGTTGCGAATGCGATAAATTAAACCGGCGACATGGAAACCAAAGATCGAACTTTTTTAAGGCGGTTCAATTCGGTTCCGGTTAAAGTGCGGTTATTATTAACCCGGAGATTGACGCGAATCCAATATGAATGTATCAAGTTTAAAATATAAAGCAAAACAATCTATGGTAAAATCAATATTAACTTCTTTTTAAAAAATCAACTATTTCTGTTTAGTTTTGTAAATAGGCTTATATGAACGAACTTACATTTAGTTTTAAAACCGCAGAGATATATTTCGTTTGAAGACTAAAAAAAGTTTCAATTTTTTCCCACCACATTTACGAAAATTTTACTGAATGTATTTCTTATACATATCTTATAGGTCCTTGTCGGTTAGTAATTTAAATTTTGTCTCGTCTCTCTGATTATAATTTGTTTACTAAAGAATATTAGGAGTTTTCGAGGTTGGTCGACGTTTCGGTCATTTCGACGTTCATCAGGTCATTCGGTATTCTCAACTATTGAACTGCTGCTGGAGTTCAAGTTTTCCTTTCTTGATTATTATTGCGCACTTATCCTATCCAACATCTTAATATCGTCGCTGAATGCTTTCACGGTAGCAATGAGAGTGTTCAGTTATTATTATTATTATTATTATTAATATTAAATTATATAAAAAAATAAATGTTTCTACTTTTGTCGCCCGTTCGAATTCGACGCAGTCCTTAATTAACGTCGAATTTATCATTATCCGGCCCTCAAGGTATTACACTGCTTACCGAAAAAAAAGGAGCTTCGAACGGCCGCGTCTCCCTTTTTTCGAGCTCGCGATTAAAAAGGCTTTATAATTACATTTCAAAACGGACCGGAAAACAAAGATAATTGTATTCCGCTATGGAAGCTTAATTTATTAATAAAAGAAGACGGAAACGACTCAAAGAGATTTTCGTTTGTTCGCTGTCCAGCGGCGGCGGGAATTTTTGTCCGTTTTATTATACCGACTCTTAATTGGAGATCGGAAACTGGTTTGTCTGTTACTGTTAAAATCATCTTTTTATTTTATTTAAAATTAATACTCATTGAGGTGAAGATAAATGAAATGGTTATGGTTCTCGTTTTGTTACTCTTTCAGTGGCTATCGAATTTGGTTTCTGGCAAATTTTTATTCCGTTCTTTGACAAACATAATCTTTGTAAAGAAGATCACCAGAAAATTATTCAATATTTATTTGGCCCTGGGTATAGCAGGAAATTGTATATAAATTCCTTTTCCGGTCATCACTAATCATCATAAATGTCTTTTCAATAGTCCAATGAACAATACGAGTTCAAACTTCTTTTCTTCTTCTTCGTTTGGTCCAAAGAAATGGTCGTACGCCCCTGCGTCGACCAAGTAACAAACTGCGGTCTATGCAGCGAAATTCACCAACGAAGGAGAATTAAAATCATTTGCCGTTTTTGACGAAGATTCCCCAGACCGCGTTTATATCGCACAAAGGAACCCTATCGCGTGGAGACGAGACATTTTCGAGTCGTTTAAAGTTATCGAGTCGTGAAGTCGGCAATAGAACGAGACGCCAATTTTTCCATAAATAAATATGACTACGGGATCCGCAACGATCGATTCGCTTTGTCTTGGCAATGGGGAAACCGCATGTTCGCCCGAGGAAGGGAACCCCCTCGAGGATCCGGTGTACGTAGGATTGTGCGGTCACGTAAAGCGTGTGCGAGAGTATCGAAATGTGTCGTCATCCCCGCGACAACGCCGTTGCCGTCAGCGAAACTCATCCCCGGACTTCCCGGACTAAGTTTAAACTTAATCTCCAAGTTCACCTCAGCTACGCCGCACACCTTACCCTTGACTCGCCAAAGACGAGCCTTATTAACCCCGGGGGGTGGCAGGAGGAGTACAAAACGCCAACTCGATCGCGAACAGAAGCCAACATGGCGCCGTTACACTGGGTGTTATCTAAATTTAATCGTATAAGGAGAGCGATTGCTCTATACCTGTCACTTTAATGAGATAATAAGCGAGTGCGACAAAATGAGAATATCCATTCTTAGGAGAACCTAGTTTCAAGAACTATAAATTAAATCAAATTCATTTAGATAAACGGAAGCTCTGGAAGTATTATTATACAATGGGCGGCGACATCCTACTATGCTACTCTTATAAGGGGTGTTTTTTTTCTATAGAGCTTTAAGTCGCAATAAAACCACGATGGATTATTCGATTGACATGAATTTTATTTATCCGAAAGATAATCTTGTGGCATTACATTTTAAATGTAATTTCTGGCATACGACCGCCACGGTTGGCTTGCACACACTGGACAAAATTATGAGAAAAGCGAGTGCAAGTGAAAAGAGCAGTGAATTTTTTGTAGTTCTTGTTGTGAGCCGAATTAAGCAGATAAAACTAACATTGCGTTTTTATTTTCAGTTGTCCTCCTCGATACCACTGGCGAACAAAAGCTCGAATGGACTAGATTTCCATACGGACCGCAGTCCAGCACGCCTGGGGTAAGCAATCCAATGTATTTAGTATTTTTTAACTTATGTTTTCTTTTCTTCAGCATTACTTAAAAAAAATTAATAAAAATAACGTGTTTACATGTTGTATGTATCTAATGAATAAATTTTATTTTGCTGCATGTTATAGGTCTCTACATAGCAACGGGATTAATTTTATATTCGAATAACAGAAAAAATTGTGTTTGAAATAGTCGCTTGCTCTTACGCGTTCCGTAAGCTATTACAAAATAAAATCCAACTTAGGAACGAGCCTGTATATAGCGTTACAGTGCCGTCCGAAAACATCCGAGTACATTTTACAGACGGAAGTAGATAAATGAATTTATTTCATGACTGCCATTGATCGCGGCAAATTTGAAAAAGTTTTTTTTTTAATATTCGAAGAGTAAAATGTATGAATGGTGTATAATTTTGTAGAAAATGGATTCACACATACATATCTATTTTTTTTTTAATTTTTAGCTTTTGATGACCAATCACAGAGGCTAGTTTGGCATCCGTGAACCAAACGGAAATCGATAGTATTTTTCAAAACAAAAAAAAACCTTTTTGTAATCCAATGTCCGGAAACGGTTACTTGCCTTGAAAAAGTTCATTTAATTTTCGGTATCCTATGCCCATGAATTTCACTGATGAATACTAATAGGTCTGAAGATACATTAAAATTGGTTTTATGAAGTATAAACATTTCATTGCCAGAACTTTTTTCCTGGTTTGAAGGAAAAATGTGATTTCTTGGTAGAGCAATGCAGATGCAATACGTTTGAACGTCATAAAACAAAATTTAATGCAAAATAATTGCTGGCGGATATAACTTTTGCTGCAATTCGGTGTTTAATGGCGTAGGAAAAGGTATCGGGAAATGGATATCTCGTTTCCGCGAACACGCAAAGCCACTGGCGTACATAGCGTGTTTCTAGAACTATTGGGTTGTTCGGAAAGTCATTTCGTTTTTTTTCGGGAACATGAAAGACAGTTTTCGTATAATGAATAAATATTTTATTAAATTATATATTGGCCATTCTCGTCCAACACCTTTTGCCATCTTTCTGGCAGTAACATAATTCCCCTCTCACAAAAGTTTTGGTCCTTGCTGGCAAAAAACTGGTTCAAGTGGTTTTTGACATCTTCATTTGAGGTAATTTTGCAGGGACCGGAACAAATAGTAGTCAGAAGGCGCCAGATCTGGAGAATATGGTGGATGTTGCAGTACGTCCCATTCAAGCTGTAAAAGTTTTTGGCGAGTGACCAAACTTGTGTGAGGTCTCGTATTATCCTGGTGGAACAGTACACCCTTCCTATTGATTAATTCGGGCCTCTTCTCTTTAAGTGAATCATTCAATTTGTCCAGTTGATGACAATAGACTTCTGAATTAATCGTTGTATTGTCCGGCAAAAGCTCAAAAAAAAACGATTCCTTTGACATCCCACCAAACGGAGAGCATCACCTTTTTTTGGTGAATGTTGGCTATTGACACGCTTTGAGCCGGTTCATCTTTTCCGCTCCATGACCTCTTGCGTTTAACATTGTTGTATATAACCCATTTTTCGTCCCCAGTAATAATCCGCTTCAAAAATGGATCATTTTCTTGACGTTTGAGGAGCGAATCACACACGTCAACGCGACGACACAAATTTCGCTCCGTAAGGACATGGGGCACCCACACATCGAGCTTCGAGGTCGAGCCCATGCCTTTCAAATGGCCATAAACAGTCGAATTCGACAAATTTAATCTCTCACCGATCTCCCGTGTGGTTATTCGCCGATTTGCATCAACTAACGCCTTTATCGCATCTTTGTCAGCTTCGACCGGCCTTCCAGACCGTGGTGCATCTTCGACATCAGAATTGCCGGATCGAAATTTTGCAAACCAGTTCTGGCACTGGCGTACTGTTAACACGCCTTCTCCATACACATCCGTCAATTTTTTTCTCGCTTGGACGGCATTTTTACCTTTTCTGAAGTTAAAAAAGTAAAATATGACGAAAATGCTGCTTATTGCTCTCCATATTTAAAAGGGCACCAACCAAAAACCACTGCGTAGAATTAATAGAACTTTTTCACACACAAGCCTTGCAATATCAGCTCTCAAGACATAAAAATGCAAAACTAAGTGCAATAGCATTTTTTTTTCTCCAAAAATGAGGTGAAATGATAATTAAATAGCCTAAAAAGTCACTATTGCACAGTTTATAATGGCTTATAAAGTCTTCCTTTGGTCCCACGTTAGTAATACAATTTTTAAAAGTTTACTTTGCATTACTTTCTTCTTCTGTTTTGTTCCTAGAAATTTATTCATTATGCAAATATTTTAAGGAGATTTTTCGTGCATGCGTGCCGACTAATCTATTTGAAAGTGGTTTTCGCACATTCCATCAAACACAAATTAAGCCTGCGCATGCATCTTCGTCGCTTTCGTTGCTTCTTTTTCCTCGAACGATTCGATACGTAAAATCGCTCGGTAATTGTACGAATGCCTCGTCATTCCGCATTAAGAAATATTAATTTGCGCGTTTTGCGCAATAGATGCTTAATTTTGCATTTTTCTTTTCTTTAGCGCGTGATTATTAATTTTTTGCCAATACCTTTTGTAACTCGGATGCGTCCTTCCATAATAGTTTACGCAACCGAACATCTCGCAGTTATGTGCAATGTGCAAAGTAAAATGTCATTTTCTTGCGAGATCGTGGTTGCGACCACAGATTCCATGAAATTCCATTCTGAAGCTTAAATTTCGTTTCTCCATCAGTTTTAGGGGTAGTTTCGGAGAGCCAGATTGCACTTTTTCGAAATTTCGATAGGGAATTCTTTGAAAATATTTATTTTTTATAGATTCTTCAATATCTGTATAATGCTTTAGCACATTTACTAATGATGGCAGAAACAGAATTGAAGCAGCACAAACAGCGTTCTTCACCAACAGAGACCTAAGTTTGACCCTGCGGTTAAGAATGCTGGTGTTACGTGTTTTCCGTCCTTTTGTATGGTATGGAAGCGTGGACGCTGAATCAGGTGACATCTAATGAGGGGCCCGAGGAAAAAGAAGTGTCGGAAGGCGAAAAATATCCTGGCTGAGAAATCTGAGGAATTGGTTCGGATGTAGCGGCACCGAGCTGTTTAGAGCGGCTGTCAACAGGGTCCGCATTGCCATGATGGTTTCCAACCTTCGACAGAAGGTGGAATTTTAAGAAGAAGAAAGCTCTTCGTGATATATTTATGAATATTCTAGTAATAAACACAACCGATAGAAGACCTAGAATTGGAATGCCATAAATTCCTAAAATTTTCGATGTTCATATTAAAGAACAGAAATGCTTGCATTTTACATTGATTCTTCTTGTTTAGTTTCCTCTTTTTCTTAGGTTTTTTGTTTTTTTAATTGATGTTAGATGATTTTTCCACAAGTATATCCAGGAAGTTGAGGTCTAATAATATATAAAATATATAAAAATGTAACCAATTCTACCGCCATTAAATTGAGGGCTACTTTTCGCCAACACAGTGAGGAAATGAGTGTTGTTCTCACATTCGGTAAAATGTCATTACTATTTTTATGCTGTTCCCTCCTCTTTGTGTTTTTGATCAAACCACTCGATGTTATCTTGACCTAACCTTGAGTAAATGCCCATTAAAGATGGCATTTAATTCCCATCTTTATAGATATTAATTTCCGAATCCGATATAAAAAAGAAATTCTCCCGGACGAGATCATCTTTTAGCATCTAAAGCGAAGTGTATAATATCGCAAAATTAACCTGTAAAAGTTTTTATATCGCCGGTCGTAAAACTCGCGCCGGAGATATTACAAAAGTTGACTTCTTTTCTGTAACAAAGTTAAATGAAATAAGTTTTTTAAGCGATCCTAAATATTCGTTTTACGAAGAGTTCCGGTCGTTTCAAAAGCCACCCTTTGCACCGCCCCATCTTATATTGCTCAATTTTTTTTTTTGAATGGCGATCTGAATATTCTCTCTCATCGAAGTTTGTCCCTCCGATCCCCCAAATTTTATCAATTTGACACCTATTTTCAAATTTTTGCAAATTTTCAACAGATGCAAAGTTGTTAATCACATTTTGTGTGAGTGTGAGAGCAACTATTACAATATTGATTGGACAAAATTAAATATTTTATTTTAGAACCTATGAGCTGATTCACATTAAAAACAAACATCAAAAATACACGATGTCTAATATTACTATATTACGTATTGTAACGGTTTCAATTTGTCATTGGCTACTTCGACTTATGTTTCTCACATGTAGGTTAATAATTCTCGGAGACTACCTATTAAATGTTTTATTCTCACAATTGCACACTATCTTAATCCTCAAAACTACTGGTATTGCTACTTCATTCTGTTCGAACACACTGTAACTGTTCCATTGCTTGGTGTGGTTTGCATGTCCTAAAATAAATGTAAATAAGTGTAAGTCCTTGCATTTTTGCTGCAATTTAAGATGTTACTGCGGAATGCGGTTGGATTGCACGAGACGATCGTCCTGTATTCCTTCTTATTTCCGAACTAACGGCAATTTCTATTCTTGTCCCTTCCATTCATTTATTTACACTTGTTGCTTTTTGGAGAGGTTCTTCTTCTTCTTTACTTCTAATGGCCACGACTGCATAAGGTCATTCGGCCAGCTTACACAATTTTTCACATTATTCAGATATCCTAAAGAATGCCTTCTTAAGAGAAGGGTCTGGACCAATTCATCATCCTCCAGGTTATTTAACGTATACAAAAATGGAAACAACTTCTAAATAAATTGTCATAAAATGACGACCGATTCTTCAAACGGCTCCAGCAATCATCTTTTACGGGATATCCGATCCCATCCGGCCTGGTTACCAGCGTGAATATAGGACATTCGGAAACCGTATTTACATACACCTCATGGAATTACACATCACAAATCCGTGTACATCCGCGTAAGACGAACACTATTTCCCAAACTTATAGGCACTACGTCTCTATCACGTCAGATAACGACTATACGTAACAATATTTTCTTTAAACACTAATTTCGACCGATTTCTATAAATATTTTGGAACCGGGCAGGAGCAACGTCCGCCATGTGCAATGGTTCCATCGAAAGTCCTTTGGAGAGGTTATATTTCAATCCTCTGTCAACGCGAATGCACTCGGCCATTAGTACAGTTAAGCACTCGACCTTTGGCCCACGTTCGTCTTCAATTTCCTAAGACGTTACTGTGTAATCTCATTCATGTGTGTGTAATAATTGATTATTATTGGTAATAGCGGGTAGTAGTTAGGTAATATTTAGTCTCCTTGCGTTGATTAACTTCTGTCATTATTGGCCCATTGACCCTAGTGGTGTCGGAACCGAACATCGTATTGCCAGCACCATCGGTCTCTTTTTTTTGGAACTTTGTGAAACTTCATCGGTCTTTGTTTCTTTGGCCCTACGATTTCCGCCGGTGCAAGTGGTTGCAAGATTTAAATCCGAATAAGTTTGTGGCATCTCGTAGTTTTCGAGGATTAAACCGGATTGAAATCGTATAGAAGTTGCGGATCGTCGTCTTGTTGGTAGTATTTTGCTTGGACGTCCCCAACATTACAGCTTAGGCTGGATTAAAGCTAACCAACCTAGCACCTGGCACTCTTCACCGCCACCCACGATCATCAGGCGTAAGTTTCACAATTTATTTCACACTTTGCAAGTAATTATGAACTCCGCAACTCATTATTTTGTTTTGTAGGGTTTTTTTTTTGGTTTTGGATTTGGTTTTCCTTTTGGAACCAGTTTTTGATTGTTGGACTGGTTTTGGCTGCCCATTTGGTACTGGCTTCCCCAGTTCCGGTTCAACTGGATTTGGTTGGATTGGACAGCACGTGTTATGAATTCTGCAACCCAAGAATTCTTCAAGTCTTCAAGTTAGCTCGGTTCAGGACGTTGCAGTGCATATCGCCTCGTCCAAGAGTGATAAGCATTCGTGCCTATCCCACTGACTGGTGAACCCGTAGGCAGCATACAGGACAGCCATCTTAGAGCTTGCCCGACTCGTTCGTTGCTGGTAACTGGAGGATCACAGATAAGCCTCTATTTACGTTTCGGTTAATTTTATTCCTATTAAATACAAATTTCAATATAAATTAAAGAGCTCAGTTAGGGTAAAGATAAAGTACACAATTATAGAAACATTTTGTTTGTAAGAGTTATTTGTAAACGATCGATCGTAACCAAGCTTCCTGTGCTTAGTGTGTACTTGAGCCAATATATGGAGATTTAAACTGACGTGCCGGTTTATTTATTAATTATTTATTTGGTTATTTGGGTTCGAACTTTGTTAACTTTGTGAGTTAGTCACTATCACTAACTTATAGTATAGGTTGGGGTTTTGTCCTAGCTGGCGCCCCGGTTTCCAACCAGGGTTCTATACCCCGCCCATATTTTGAGAAACTGAGCTGCTTGGGCCCTATACTTACTGCTTCCAATCGGTAGCAAAGTGAGCAAAGTATAGTAGGATTGCTTCGGTCTCCCCTCCACCTTCAGTGGAAAAGAGACGTGGCAGTATCAAATGTGATAAGCCACTCTTGGTATTTGCATATGGATGAACCACCTGTCTTTGAAAAATCATGACAATCTATAAACATTCAAAATTTGTTGAATTTTTCAGTAGCAGCATTTCTTGCTGAAATTGCTTCTTATGAGCCAATGAATGATGTTATTTTCTTTTCAAGAAGAAGTGGGTATTTTTTCTTGAGTGGTGGTTGGTATTACCCATGACTATAACGGACCAAGGAGGAATAAGGTCTAGTATTTACTGAAAGTAGTCTTCATTTTGATTAATATGCCACCAATACTCAAGCTGTCCTTTGTACAATGTGCGTTCTGTCAATTCCTTAAGTATCGATTTATTTATGGTTAATAGCTTAACGTACTATTAAAATAGCTCTAACAAAATAAAGTTATGCCTCTTACTATGCTTGTAAATTATGTTAGGTGATCGGAGTTAACTCTCCTTGAGGGCGGCAAGCACTAGTAAGTTGCACTTCTTGTATACCGTGGTTTATTTAGTTAAATAGAATTTAAGTACTGTAATCTCTTACTAGAACTTTGTTCTGTCGATTACTTAATAAAATAACTAAGTAATTATTAACCTTTTTCGCCAGGTGGTTTTTATTATCCTTCCGTGAAAGCTTGCATCGCACTTTTAAAATTTTTATGCTGCTATTTTTTCCCTTCTAACTGCTCTCAAATATCGTCTTCGCCAGCATATAATTTTTTCTTTTGTGATTTCCTGCTTTGGGTTGTTTCGATCTGAAAACCCATTTCAGACATTATTTTGTGCAAGGATGGCGTGTTTTCATCCTCATTTATTACAGATTCTTTTCTTTCTGTAATTCTCTTTGGTGACCTGATGGAACCGCTTTGTCCTTATGCACAAGAACTTTTAACACATTTTCTCGTTTCTCAGCAACAAATTCAGAAACACGGCGACCCTTGCCAGCAACTGCACCTGAACAATCATCGTCACTAAGTTTTACAATTCATTTCAGATTTATAACTCGTTCGTGTTCGAAAACAGAACATAAATGAAAAGAGAAACACACTGGGATTAAGCCCTAAGGTTCCGAAAAATCTAAATAATTCTAGAGTATATGGAAAAAAGAAAATACTTAGAAAGTGCACTGAAGTTCATATGACCAGTCGTTACACTTGGTTAGGCTTTAGTACATTTTGAAAATATGAAAGAAATATATTGTTTCTCCTTCAAAAATTGAAAATGAAAATTTTAAACATTTTAATAGAAGGCTATTTGCTGCATTGAAAAATATTTCTTGAAAACATCGTATTCATTTTTCAAGCACAAAATATTGAAGATATGCGAAATCTACAATTAAGTGTCTGTTTTCTTCTCTACCAGACGATAAGCTATCGGTGTACACGTGGAAAGAAAGGAAACTTTGTATTCGGTCGGGATGGAATTAGCCAGATCGGCAGCGGCTTTTCACGGAAACGTTATCGCAATTTAGCTGACCTCCCGCGGCGAAATCCTGCGAGCGTTCTTTTTCAAAAGTTTAACTACGCCCACCGGCTATGATTTCGCTGGACGTACGAGTTTTTAAGTTGGCGCTGCGAAATTTCCCGTTAAATAAGATAAACGGCCCGGAAAGTTTGGCGCGTCTATCGCGGGTTTCCGCGTAGTGACAGCAAAAGTACAATGGCTATCCCGGAAAGTTTCCGAATTTCCAAGTATTTGTTCCGGCATTTTAAACACGGAAAACTCAAAAGTTCCGATCCGCTATGAATCGAATTGAAAAATAGCCGGACACGGAATAAATCGGATATTTGTGTGGCAATGATCGTAAATGGCGGCCATGTTTCTTTTCTCGATGCGGTTTTTTTTTCGTACTTCTGAACTGTAAATTCGCAAACTTTTCGCTAACGGTCATCGGAACCGGTGCACTTAAACGTTACTTAAATAAACCAAACTTAATAGATTTGAGACCATTCGCTTTCAGTAAACCTGATTTTGGGTATCGTACAAACGGAATGTTGCAAACGGATCATGCGTTGTCCAACCCTACTTTTTTTTGTTAGAATTTTAAGTTAGTATTATCAGCTGATCTTTTCATAGCAATGACGCCATCTTTGTCAAAAATAAGATTTTTAGGTTTTGCATTTTTTATCTTATAAAGAAAATATCTTAACATAGTTATTATAAATTTAATTGATAAATGTCTCTAAATCATCGAAACGCATTTTTATGCTCCCCCTAAAACAAAAATAAAAAAATCTATGGTATATCACGAAAGCAAATGAAATAAAATCGGTTTCTCTTTATATCATCATATTCTTCCTAAAAAAAATTCTAATAATGCGCTAATCCCACGTTCATTTTTGGCGTATTTTGGACAATTCCTCATAAACGCACTCTGGAATCTTTTTGGTGTCAGATTTTAGTTTGTTTATAAAAATCTTTTAAACTTCCCCAACATAACGGACCCTGTGTCTCTTACGGTTGCTGACATCCCTGCTGATATTACAGGAATTGTTGAAACGACGTTGAAAAAATTATCGAGATGAATTATATAAAATTATCTAACGGCTTCTTTTAAAAATCCCTCTTCACTTGCATTGATGTCCATTTGGGAAATTCTTTCGGCAATGAGTTGCGTGAACGCACGTCAGTTTTGCTGTGGGTTCATTCGGAATGTACTTCCCTCCATGGTTCGAGCATCAAATGTATTACGCTGGAAACATTCCACCCATATAACGTGTCTAGTTTGTATTGGTCTCACACATAAAATCTCATTTGCTCGTAGAACGTCTATCGGGCTGTCAGTCAACTTCAAACGTTCCGAAAGATATCGCAAAACGACGTTTCCTAACGAAAACTCGGTGCGTTGAACGAAAGGGATCCGAAACTCAATTATACGCACCCTCCATTACGGACCTGATTTAAATTCAAGATGGGCCGCCCGTGTCTCCCACTCCTTTCCCGGTGATGCGGTACAATACAGGCGCGTATTTACCTAAATTCGTACGTTCATTGCGAAAAAAAGAGGTATCAAATGAAATCGAATCGAAATAATTTACTTTGTCGATCCTACGACACAAGACAAGAGCTTTTTCTCCATTATTGTATCCATTATTTTCTCCATTATAGTATCGTTTAGGAATACCCAGAATTTAAATGGAATCGATTTAAACGGGCAGAATAAAATTTAATTTAAGAATCCAGTAGTAGATGTAGTAGAATGTTTTGTATATGTAAATTTTATTAAAACATCTTTCTGGTCAAAGCAAAATTTTTTTTTGAAGGTGTAAGGGTTTCCCAGATTTCATTATTTTATATATAGATATAGATATATTGTCTTCATCTGTAAACTATAAGTTTTTATGATCATTGATAACCGATGTTGTGTGATGTTGATAGTCAAGTATATAGAATTGAATAATATATAATACTAAATTCTTTAACCACCTAGATAGGATCACATCGTGAGATTTGCCACGAAAGTTGCCTACTCTTCAAAACTCGCCAGTTAACTCAGAAATGACATAACCCTAGATTCTTTTTCGCAAAAATTATTCAAGTTTTATCCTCGCAATAATTTCCTTTATTATTTTGAGTTGTTCTCGGAATTATTTGTAGTTATAAAATCAGACATTGTATGAACGGCAAATATTATACAAAATTGGTAGTTTATGTAGTTGCAGGGGTTTGATTGATTGATTGATTGATTTGAAGAAAGTTGGCTACTACAAAACAAAATCACTTACTATACAAATTTTAAATAAATATCACAAAACCGAATCCCTATATCTCTCTACCGAGTATAAATAAAAAGTAAGCAGGTTTACAATAATCAGCGGTTGATTTTGACTTCGCAAGGTTATTAGTTAAATAGTACAAATGACTATAACTATCGCCAATTCACATTACATATCGTGTACGCATACATATTAGTCCATCGACAGTTATCTTACAAATGAACTAGCTCAAATGGTACTATTAGAGCCTTTCCAGTTGGAGCGTACGGTCAGGATCGGCGCGTATAATTAAATGAGTAATTTCACATTCACAATCCCCTACGTCGGAGCTACATTGTTTAAACAAATATGGCAATGGATTATTTTTGATGCTACTTGCATGTGAAAGCAGTATGTCGCTTATAGAAAATCCGCGCGTATCGTCAGCGCCGACGGTCAGTCCCGGTCACACGCTTCATGTGAAAGATATCTTAGAAGTCATTTTGCATATTACTTTTCCTCATTGCCATGACAACTGGAATTCGGGTCGGTCAAATACGTCCCTGTAGGATTCTTTTCCCTTATCCAGGTCTGACAAAAAGCCCTCACTCGCATTTATTCGCCGTACGCGTCGCGTACTACGAATACGTATAATTGAAAGCCATATTTGATGTGGCGTGTCTTCGGAGACACCACCCCCTTTCGGTCGTCGGATTCTTTTATTAGCCCCGTCGTCAATTATTTATCAAACGCGACGACGACGTCTAAAAAATTGGAATTCCGTGCCCGCAGACCAAACGTTAAATAAGCCGGAACGATTTCCCTAGCAGGATCGATACGAATTGTTGAAAGCGGGAGTGCGTTTTTTCACCCACTGGCGAATTTGGTTGAACACTTAAGGTATTGGGAACGATCGTACCAATAAAATAAACATATTTTTGTCACGTTGATTTATTTATTTTTTTGTTTAAAGTACCCCACGTGTCCTAATTATAGAGGCATTTAGTTATGGTTGTTACCTTTGCTTCTTGGAAATGCAGATCTATAACTGGACCAGTATCTTTAATATACAACGTACGTGTAGGTACTTTTCAAATCTGTAAGGCTACGTGTTTCAATTTTGCCAAATTTTTCCTTATTTGCTGATAACCGCAATTTTTGATAAAAATCCTCCCTGCAAATTAGACTTACTGGATGCAGTGGGAGTGGTGGTAGTCAAAGATTCCCTGTTCTTCTCATTGTTCTTTTATAATAAACTAAGCAAATGACTTTTCTAGAACCCTTATTTCAGCACAAATAGTTGATATTGTTTGGTCCTGTCTCTCCGATGTATTATTTGCCGCATACGCATGGAATTCTGTAAACTCCGATTTTTTTCATTGACGGATTAAAGAGAGAAAAGCAGATGTAACGTGTTCTACCAAAGAAATGTGGAATATGGAAATCGGTCATCCGAGACAACGTTCATCTCCCTCCTTTCGGTTTTAATAATTGTTGTTTATTGTACGAGGTTGAAACGAACGACCCGACAAACCGCCGCGGTCCTGAATTATTGTCGCGACGACGATTGGAAACCGGAAACCCATCTAATTACGGAAAAATATTTAACCCGTCGCATCGAACGTTAGACTCCGCATAATTTCCACGCGGAAAATATTCCGGTAACGTTATACCCCACGTTTCAGAGTAAATATCCCCATCGTCAGACACGCGATTTAATTTATATTTGTCCGCGAAACGGGGAGGATTATGTTTCGTTTCGACGTAACGGGATACGCGGTTTCGCCATGATGGCGTGCGCACTTTTAAAATGCCAATAATACCAAGCGCAATTGTAGCTTAGAAATTGTGCCTTGATCGTAAGTAGCTGATATTGGCTACTTCTACATCGCTCGTCGCTTGGTGGTATTAATAAAAACTAAGTACATACTCGTAGTAGCAGGTGCTCAAAGAAAATCCGAGTAGAGCACGTAGTCTGGTAAGATAATTTAGTTAACAGCTACAGTAAGTATTTCATTGAAATAAATAAAAAACCAAAAGTCTTGGCCCCCAAATATTTTGCCTGTTAATGATTTGCTTTACCAAAATATTCAAAAACTAATGTTATATTTAAAACCTTCACAATATTTCGAATTTCACGTGTTAAATAAAACTTTGTAGTGTCATTTTGCAATGTTTGAAAAAAAGCCAAACATTTGTATTTAAAAGAGCGGTGAAAATATCCCCCTTTTTTAAAATTGCACAACAATCGACTAAAGAATAATCTAGATAAAGATTTTTGCTAAAATTTGATCCCTTTTTCCAAATTTGAAATTTAGAAAATTTTTAAAAAAATTTGAAAATTGTCCTTGCTCCCTTGCGTCATCAAATACAACGGGTGACTCAAAACTTAGCTAAGCTAAGGACTGTAAGATACCAGGTGCCTCACTGATCAGGCCACAAGAGTCTATTACTAATCTCCTCTACTATACTATACTATACTGTACTAATACTATAGAGACAAAAATAGTAAAACTACCAGTCTACTCACGGACGAGCTGGCTCATGAAAAAAAATTATATAAAATAGGCAAGGCACACTGCTTCTCAAAAAGTTATCCAAATAATTTTGGCTTAACATTTTTCAATAAGAATAGTTCATTAATAACTTTGGCGATGCTATAAGACATATAACATAGTTTCTGAGATTCCCAAATATGTAGTCAAAACATTGCCGCGTCGGGCCGTGGCGGAATGTCTTTAAGAAACCGCGAGGCCTTTTTAAAATGCCAAGCCTTTGTGCGTGGTTATCTTGTGGTCAAGAAATTTAAACGTAAAATTAAACCCCCGTTTAAAAAACAGTACTACGCTTATTTTATAGTAAACATTGGTGACGAAGTCATGTAAGCTTTATGAATATAGAGCATGTTTTAAATACCTATGTGGAAGATTTCCGACTCTCTCAGATGCAAAATTAATGGAAGGAATTTTTGTAGATCCTCAAATAAGGCGATTAATGAAAGATCAAGACTTCTTGAATACCATGATCGAATATGAAAAAGTTGCATGGGTTTTTTTATAACCTTATATCCACTATCCAAATTACAAAAACATTGGAGAAAACATGTTAGGGAAATATGAGTATATAACTACACCTTTTACACTTTCATCTGTACTACTTGCCCGAAAATCTTGCTGCCGTGAATGCTGGTTCCCCGGATATAAAAGAAATGGAGCGCAAATATATATCATGGTCGATGGAACGTTGCAATAATTATGGCAGATTACTCCTGGCCATTAAAAAAGGAAACGAAGTTTGAAGCTTTGTTGTAATATACAATGTATTAAAAATCAACCGAGATTTTCATTTATTAATTCTTTTAATGTTGACAAAACAACCTTACGTGTTAAAGGAAATCAACTTTCTTTTTTTAGACGAGCACAGCGAGTTTGTTTACAAGACAAGTGAGAAAATAGTATATTATAAGAGCGGTAAACGGCATTTGACTCACGAGTTTATTTGACACCAGCGGAGCGAGTGTCTGTAAAATACCTAATTACCCACCGATCTAGCGTGCGGGAAGCGTCACCTTTACCACGTCAGTTTCGTTTCCCATGATTCCGAGCCACTTCGGACATTTCCGGGATTTTACCGCACGGGTTTAGGAGCAATCGGTTGTTTTCGGAGTTATTTCCCACGCTTTGAATTGTGACATTTGTCAGTGAATGTTTTCGTGTTGTTTGGCGAAAATGTACCCAAAAACTGACCGTCGTAGAAAAAGTATAGTATGCAACACGTTCGGTAAACTTTTTAACTCACTCGTTTATTAAAAACTCGCTCCGCTGCGCTCCGCTAGTGTCAGATAAACTCGTGAGTCAAATGCCGTTTACCGCACTTGCCTAATATACTATTGTATAGAAAGAACGTAATACACATCTGGAGGCGGGGCCACGTACATTTCCTTAAATTGTTGCTAAATGGTGTTCTCGTCACCAGTACATTGCCAATATATATGTAAACAAATATTTAATTCAACTTTTTACTTACTGCACGTGACGTTTCCTCACGATGTAGCCAATAGCGTATTCTGGTGCTGGTTCGGATTGTTCCGGAGCCGATCGGCGTGAGGGGAGTTTTCCGTCGCCAACTAATTTTCCGGCGAAAAGCGGAGGGAAACGCGAATTTCACATGTTACGAGGACGAGGGCGGGCTGTTATTCGCCATTATTTACCGTATAAATCAACGTCAGGTACCTAATCATATTACAGGCGACCCTAGCGCTAGCAAATTGCCGCGGAGAGGTGGAACGCGCCTCCGGAATAATCCAGACGCCGACGTTTTTAGGTTCGTTCTCGCGGGATTGTTTCAAACAGATTTGGGACAAACTTCAATTCGGCGAAAAGAGCATGTGTTTTCAAACCTTGATAATGTCAAATGATGATTTGTCGAGTTGACTCTAATTAATTACGTAGGCATTTCGAGCTGTAGAGAGGGTCGAAGATCTTCATTATGGAGAGTATGCTAGTACAACGTTTATGAGCGTCTCTATTTTTGTCCGTCTACTCTCAGTATATCGTGACATCATATTATGTGTAGATCGTTCGAATTGAAGAAGCTGCGTGTAGACTATAGCTGATTATTTCTCTTTTTCATCTTTTTCTTTCAGTTATCTGACGTTGGCAACTACGTTGACAAAGCATGCTCGTCTACTGCCAGGTTAAAAAGTTCTCCTGCTGTCCGGTATCCAGTCTAGTGGCGTATGTTATGTAGCCAGGTCATCTTTCCCTCCATAATCGTTCTGAGGAGATGGTATTTCTCGCCCCTCATTATATGTCCCAGATATGCTACTTTCCTTAGTTTGACAGTTGTGACGAGCTCACGACGTGTCTTTGCTCTTCTCAGGACTTCCTCGTTGATCACTCATGCAGTTCACTAAATTTTTAAGATTCGCCGAGCATTTCACATGCCTCCAAACGGTTTAAGATGTTGATCTTCAGTGTCCAAAACTCGACACCGTATAAACTGGAAGGCAATGTAAATTTGGTTTTTCATTCCTATATTTGGGTCATGGTTATCTGTAATCAGGGACCTTAGGTATTTGAACGTGCTGATTCTTTCTATGCGCGCTTTGTTTAGTTCCAGATGAGGATTTTCATATACCTATAGATGGGTTCCTACAAACCTTTCGGCTATTCAAAAACAACGCCGGGTCGAGTGTGCGCGGTCTTTTTTGGAACTCTGTGGGTCGGAACCGAACCCTCTATCATCTATCAGAGTCTGCGAGTCAACAAAAAAGGTGATGGCCACGATCTTTTGGGATTTTGATGAATTTTAAAGAAACTAATGCTAAATATTACGCAAGTGCAAAACGTCGAGGACGTTGTTCCTTCCAACAGATAGATCATCCTCCCTATAGTCCTATTATACTATTAGACTATTATTTGCTTGGATATTTGAAAAAGAAGAGGGAGACGGTTTAACGGTTTGAGTTAAAAGAGGCTGTTTTAGCTCATTTTTCAGACAAACTATAAGGGATTGAGTTGTTAATAAAGCGTATTGAAGTTAAGGTCGATTATTCAGGCCTGGAAATTTTGGCGCTGCCCTCGTATTTATGGTCTTTAACAATACTGTCAAATAGGTTCGAAGTTATAAATCGAAATATCAATCTATTGACCTTGCAACTGAAATATCAGCTGATCGGCTGATGTATGACATCGCGTTTGTTTAGTGCTGGCATGCGCAGTGGAACCTGGTTTTTTTAACCCATGGGACGAAACCGTTTCTGAACGGCGGCGGTATCCTTTGCCATCAAAGCGAATAATACCATCGAGGATCGGTGCTCCTCAAACGGCCGATATGCCTAATTAAATTACCCCTGGAAACGAACATTATCCAGACCAACTTTATTAAATATAAGCCACTTAGGAAGTTACCGATAACCGACCAGCCCCTACAGCCAGATAGCCTCCGCCCCCGTCGGATTCCCGAACGTTTTATAATAAAGCACAGACCGCAAAGATAGCTGAGGGTGCGGGGGAGAATGAATGGATTGCGTCGCGACGAATTTAAAACAAGATTAATAAGGCTTAAGGCGTTCAGGGATTGATATGTTCCTGTGATATCCTCTTACGGATTCCTTTGAGGGGATATTCTGCGAATGACAGTTTTTTATTTCATCAAAGGTGGCTGTCAAACATATTCGATTCGAGCGAGCGCGTGTGCGAGACAGCGGGCTTAGAGATAATCAAATAATTGGCAGGATACCTACAAATCTCTAGATGATGAACTTTTAGACCGATGAGAATTGAGCAATAACCAGTAACGGAAGAGAAGTGAGGGATGATACGAATTTGGCATTGTTGTACCTTAAAATGTGTATTTGTGGGACATTTTTATGTAGAGGGTTGCATACCTTTGTATTGGAATTGTGTAGGTAACTTTTAACGATTAACGATAGAAGATTGGTTAAATAGAATATGGAATGTAAATGTAACTAACCAAAACTAACCAAAACTAACCAAAATTAGTATTTCAATTTTATAAAAATAAGTTGTACAAAAGTCTTAGTGTTCAAAATGAGAGTCTTCGTTATTGTCGTGTTTTGTGGAACGACTACTACCAACATAGAAATATTTGAAATATATCACTCTGCATTTCTTTATAACATACTAATGTCATAATTCATGTCTATCTACAATTTTAGTGTAGCTCCTAACTATACAACTTTTGCCTTTATTCGTATAAAAGTTACTCACTGGAAAAGTGGCCACTATGTATTTTGTATGAAGCTGCGGGAACTTTTGCCGTTAATTCATGGATTAATAATAATTTACAATAAAATCTAATTAAAAAAAATAGCATTTGCAATAATTATATACTGTGAAGGTTTAAAAATTGGTCGGTGTGTACTGTATGTAGTGACGAGCGGAGCGCCCTCTATTGCCAATTGCCGGAGACGAGGTCGGTAAAGGAGCGTGTGCTTTGGTAGAAACACATCCATCACAATATTTCGTATTGCAAGTAGAGTATTTGCGTTTCTTCTTTATGAGGCAAGGGTGTAAACTACTAAAAACTGTTTGCGAAAAATGTAGCAAATAATTGCAAAACTTATGCCAGTTAAAAATGTCAACCTCTGAGTGATAAAAATATTAACAATTAATATGCTCTTAAAGTTGTTTATCGCATGTATTGCTTGCGCAATGAGCCAATTATAATGCATTATTTTTATACATATTGTTGTCATTTTGTATACACGTTTAAACTCAAAATTTCAAAATAAATAAGCACTAAAAGTTCAGATTTTCACGAAATTATATATTATGACATGACAATTGTTTTGACAGCACCGTGTCTTTATCAAAAATAAATAAATAAAAAAAATAAAAATTTTTTTTTTCAAAATTACAAGACCGCTTTTGTTTTTTCGTTTTTAGGAATGTACGAAATATCGAAAAAAACTTTGTTTCAATTCTGGAGTGTCTCTAGTAAGAAAAACCTTGTAGAAGAAATATTTAAAATATAAGTCTTTACTCGTGGTGTTATACCGTCCACAAACTGCTGAACCATTCCACAGATATTATTAAACATTGTGTTGCGCCTATTGGGCAGATCTCTGAGGAGGCCCAAGAGGCACGTCACAAAGATTGTCGCCGATATCGCGAGCATCACACCCAAAAAAAATCGCGCATTGCCACGAATAAAGACTTGATGCGAATGTTATTAGTGTCCTCTGACCCCGTTATAGCCAGTTACCGTTAAAAAACTGCAAGACCCAAAAAACCACCATCACCATCTTAAAAGCCCAGAGCTTCGATGCCTTACAGAAAATGACTATTTTTCGGAGACCTCCGAATATGACTTTGAGTGTATGGGTAGGGAGTCTGACATGTCATGACAGCGAGAATGACTAAAATTATAATTTACCTAGTGGGTTTCAGGGTTAAAAAAAGTATGTTAAGTAGAAAACATCTCTGCCAAAAGTTTATTTATAATTCTAAGGCTCGAAAATTGAAAAAAAAAAGTATTATTATTTATTGGAAATGTATAATAATAATAAATAATAAACAATTTTATGGTTTTTAAGTAACTAGAAAATAATCGAATTAATGCAACCTAGTTTGGGCAATGGGCCCGCAATGCTCCGGTTGTATAGAAGGATTGGATTGGAAACGTCCACCGAAACTCTTACATTGTGAAATTACGTATGCTTCGTTGGTTTAGTATTAGTTAGAGAGCCAGGACGCAGCAAAATCTCCTTGGTCGCGACTATTCAGGATTGCAACCAAGAAAAATGATCATCCCCCTTGTTAGAAACACTCTACGTCCCATTGTTATTCAAACTCTCTATTTGCCGCATATATTTGTCACGATGTAAATAATCCACACCAGGAGATTAACTGATTTTTTCAAAATTAATTTTTGGCACCGCTGCAACGGACAATGTGCGTTCACCGAAAATAGCGTTTTCGTGTCACTCGATAGGGCGGGGAAAAAAAAATCGTAAATCAAACGCCAACAGCGGTACTTCCTGCGTGAGGGTCCGATAAATCAGATTGTTTTACGGATTTTGTCATCGCGTACGCGTAGAACGGGGAAGGTTTACGTTGTCCGGGGTCATTTTTTACTCTTTGTCAAAACAAACCTAATTTTATATAAAACTATCGTCGGACGCGATTAAACAAAGTTGTGTTTGTTGTTGGTTGTTTAATGAAGAAAATATAGGCAGTTAGCGATCGATTCAACACGCCAACGAAATGGATATTTAAAGACCGTTTTGTGTTCGAACTTCCTTGGAATTGGAATTTTTAAAATGTCACGAGAGAGTATTAACGGGTACTTACAGTGTGTCGCATTTAAGATGAAGACTCTAATATATTTTGCCAATATAAATAAATGTAGATTTGAAGTTTTGCACACCAATACAGGTTGATGGTTCATTTTTTTAAAATACAAAACTGAAATTGAAACTTTAACTACGAATCCACAAACCGCTTCGCGTGGGAGATATCGGAAAAAGTTGTTCAAAATTCTAACCGCGCATACCGAATTTTATGTGAAAATTGGCTTTTTAGTTTTTTCATTATTGTAAGTTTCTGTTTTTATTCGACAAGCTAGTACTATGGAAAGTAATAATTGCACTTTTAATAAAAAACTGGAAATAATCCGATTGTTTGGTGATATTGCTCTTGGTAACAGAGGAATTGTTGTAGAGCTTAGTAGAAGACACGTGGAAAAGTTACCAACTAAAAATTATTGTTTTCCGTTTCATCTTTGTTAGTGTTATTTATTTTATTAAAGATCATATTGTGGATATCTTTCTTTCCATGACGCAGGATTTTATCATATAAACAAACTGTTCCAATCAATCCAAAAATCAAAAACTGAAAATGCGAATTTGGTATGTGGGGTTGGAATGACGTTCGGAACACAACTTCTTCAAATTATTTTTTCCGATATCTGTAACGCGAAGCAAAATTTCGAAAATTGGTGTATTGAGTATGACTGTATTACTGTGCAAAACTTCAAATTTGTATTTATTCTTCCCCTTCAATACGACACACTGTATATAGTGTACAGAAGGGAGTTACTTCGTTGCTTTTTTCTATGAAAAAAGAGGAATGAACCAATAATTCTAGAAACTGAGATAAAATATTTTCAAAGTAACCAAAGCAAACCATATATGAATCATTTTCTACTTTTTTTTCGGCCTACGGTTGACATAAGGGATCTAAAGTAGAGTCGACAATCCAAAACATCGCAACATTTAAATTTGTTTAAAACATTTACGTCAGACTAGTAGTTTAATAAGAGATGACTGATTCATAACCACTTTAAAACTCATTAATCATATTTGAACCACTTTATCTCTCATAATAGTACAGGGTGCGGCAGCATAACTTCCTTTTTTCAAAACTCAATAAAAACTATTGTGTGCATCGGAAAATCTTTATTTATTTTTTATAATGTAGGTACATGTCTAAAGTTTTTATTTACATTGTTTTGAAGATCAAATCTGTTAGGTGACGTCCCTCATTCTCCATACATTGCGTAAACCGATATCTGGCGTTTGTCATGACTCTTGTTAGCATAGCTGGTGTTATGTTGGCAATTTCTTCTTCGATGTTGGTCTTCAAATCTTGTAGGGTTCTTGGACGGTTCACATAAACCAGGGATTTCAAAAAACCCCATAGAAAAAAATCACAAGGGGACAGATCGGGAGAGCGTGCCGGCCATTCCAAATCGCCTCTAATTGAGATAAGGCGCTCTGGAAAGTGTTCCCTCAAAACAGCCATCGATGCTCTTGAAGTGTGTGCTGTCGCACCGTCTTGTTGGAACCAAGTGTCCCCCAAATCCAACTCTTCTAGCCGTGGGAAAAAAAAATTCTGTAGCATATTTACATACCGGTCCGAATTCACTGTCACTGTAACCTCATTTTCCTCAAAAAACCAGGGACCAATAATTCCAGCTGAGGAAATTGCACACCACACTGTGACTTTGGGTGAATGCAAAGGCCTTTGATGCAATTGTCGAGGGTTGGTGTCAGCCCAGTAGCGCATGTTTTGTTTGTTAACCGACCCACATAAATGAAAATGGGCTTCATCGCTAAAAAAAACAATAGCACCCTCGGGAACGACATCAAGAAGAAGCTCACACGCGTTCATCCGAGAATTGAAGTCACGTTCTGTAAGTTCCTGCACTATCGCCATCTTATAGGGATGAAAATGAAGATCATCACGAAGAATTCTTCTCACAGAACGATCGGATAGTCCAAGGGCAGATGCGTGTTTGCGCGCAGAACGCCGTGGTGATCGCAACATTGAAGCTCTCACTGCTTCAATGTTCTCAGGTGATCTAACGGGCCGAGGGACTCCAGTTCTTCGTTTTGTCGCACTTGCAGTTTGTCTGAATGTAGTGACCCATGTAACAATTGATTTGCGGTCCGGGACGGGAGCCAACGGGGCTAAATTAAAGCGATTCCGAAATGCACGCTGTGTTGCAACAACCGAACAACCGCTTGAAAAGTAGGCCTCAACGGCAAAGGCACGCTCCTCACTATTCCAACGCATGATGGCGACTGAACCGTGTCGGGACAAAACTTTACAGTACCCCCTCTTGAACGAGACCACTAGCGCCCCACTATGACATCAACTAACTGAATGGCGCGCATTTAAAAAAAGGAAGTTATGCTGCCGCACCCTGTATATTTACTTGGTATTAGGACGTATGATTTGCGCCTAATTTTGTTTGGCAAATCATAAACAGCCTAATACTAACCCATTTAAAAAATATGGCTGGTTAGATACTATTGATTTAAAAAAGTTGATACAAATTAGATTATTTAAATGGAAATCCCTGTATTTAAAAACATTTAATTTAAATCGGATACTTTAGGAAACTTGTTTATTGAAATAATTGAAGCTTAGTTTTGATTTTTCGTCTTGATTGTTGGTAATTTTGATTACGAAATTTGATATTTGATTCAATTTAGTTTTTGCGTACACATCTCCCACAATTTAATTATCACCTTCATTTACCCATTATTATAATAAAAAAAAAACACTTTTTTTTCTGGAAAACCAAAATAATACCTTATTTGTGTAGTTTTTCAAATTGTATAGTTCTAATTACTAAAAATCAGCAAATACGAAATTTGAGATACTTTTTTCACTTTTGATACTATGTATCTTAAAAAAACGAAAAGTATCGATTTACTTTTAAATAATGTGTGTGTGTTATCATGTTTGATAGGCAATTTAAGCGCAATATATTTTTATTTTTCTTTTTAATTTGCATTGTTTTAGTTGTGTACGCTTTGTCAAGAAATATGTGTTGTAAGTAATAAGTAATAAATAGAGTATTCGACCAAAAAAAAAAGCAACGCCATAACTCAATCGAACAGAAACTGCAACTAAGTACATAAGGAAGAAGAAATCCGCCTCGTGCCGTTCGCGGGGCACGTCCCTCCCGGATACCCTTCAAAGAAAATTTCCAACGTTCAACGGAGGGGTTTATCTCGGAAGGTCAATAGCTTTCAATTTGTGAGTTTAATAGAGTTTTAAAATCTCGGCTCTCGATTGGGAAGTTGGCCGGGGAGTTTTGTCGGAAGTTCGATATAACTTTGCCGAGTCGGATCTTTTGCAAGAACGTAACGAATTTACCCGCCAAAAGATCGAAGACGAACCATTAATCGTTGTAACGGCGGATATTTTTAATCTCCGCGCCAAGTACCCTATCGGTATCCTCCAAAATACTTTAAGCCTATTAACATTGCCCCCTCCCCCAAAACGACTTACCGACAACAACCCTCCTGTTCCGGATCTGCATAAAACCGCGATAACTTTTTTTTTTCGGAAAACTTTTTAGGCGAGGCGAGACATAAAAATCAAATTATCGTTTGTCGTCGCACCCCTTCCTTGTGTTATCGCTAGGGGAGAAAAGAGGAAATAACGCGCCGTTGCCACGGCAACTAATCATCCTTCTTGATTACGACCGGGCATCGGGACTATTTTTCCTCAAACTGCCCGTTCCCCCTACGACCCCCCGACGTACGTGACCCGGCATGTTAAGACGGTTCGGGGTTACTTTTTCACCGTTAGTGTGTGGCACATTCATTTGTTACCCCGAGAGACATAACGGGCACCGTAAATCGCCGCCGGTGTTTACTTTGGCTTTTTTACGATCCCCGTTCGCGAGCCGCCAATGGTTCGCGAAATATAAGTTCCCGAAAATGAAGCACATTTGTTCTAATTAAATAATTTAACTCACATAGTAAAATTAATGTACATTATAAGGGAGGAGCAACTTGCGAACAATAATATAAGAGTGGATCACTACAAATATCTGGGAACCATCATTAATGGGGACTGGAATAACGCACAGGAAACAAAAACACCCATAGGAAATGCCAGATCAACCTTTCCTTCTCCGTTCTTCTATATGGTGCAGAATCCTGGACGCTCAACGAAACCAGAGATATGGATGTACAGGAGAATGCTAAAAATCCCCTGGACGGCAAGAGTAACGAGAACAGTGAAAAAACACCTGGAACTAATGAACACAATTAAAACCCGCAAATTAGAATACCTAGGTCACATCATGCGGAATGAAGAAAGGTACGGTCTGCTGCGGACAATCCTACAAGGAAAAATCCTTGGACGAAGACGAATCACTATGAAGATCGCCAACATTCGCAACGGATAGGCACCCTAAGAAGAAGAAGAACGAAACGTAGGGAAAGTCGACGTTTTGGCAAAATCAAATTTGCTATCTTCAGGTCTCGTTCTACGCGAAGCTACTTGTCGGTACTTGACTCGTTTGGACCGGTCACCCGTGATTTTCTAGACAGTAACTTTACAATTTTTCCAAAATATGAGCAACTTTTCTATTTCTTATTTAAAAAAATATTCTTTATAAAAAGCTGAGGTGCATGATGGTCTAAAACCTACGATATTAATTTGCAAGAGCAGGAGCGATGTAGGTGCATCTGAGCAGACGCAATATTAGATTACGTCATTCAGATAAAAATTTATCTATTATCCACATTCACAATCAGCCTGTAACATGGCGCTAATACACAGTTTCCCATCGGAATGTGCAAAAAACCGGTTACTGGCGTCAAAAAGATTACGCTTCCGGGAATTAGGGAATTATTTGTATAAAATAAATTTTAATTTGAGGAAATATTGTAATTTCCCATTAATTTCACTTTCGTTTTATTCCAAGCGAGAATTTTTGTATTTCAGTTAATAATAAACGTATGTGATGTTCAGAATTGTTTAATTCAGGGAATAAATTATATAAAATATATTTGGTAATGTCGGCTTGCAGAAAATTTCAGCAAAATTTACTGAGAACGTAATTTTATTCTTGTAATTAAAGTTTGTTATTAAAATGATTCACTTATTATTAGAATTAGAATTCTTAAAAGAATTCAGCTCAGGGAAAATTTTCTGTCTGTGTATTGAGTTGTTTTAATTTATAACAGTATCATATTATAGTATATTAGGCGACGAGTTGTTGTAGTGACACTTTGCTCACGCTTTTTCAGTGCATAATTAAATATTTTAGAATAAAGAGTACAAACAAATGTTTCCAAACCAACAGTTTCCAAATTTTTGTTACTTCTGGAAAATTACGTTTTGGTCTATAGTTTGTTTCACGGTCTATGGATGATAACTCATGAGAAGCCCTACACCCTAAAGCCTAAAGAAAACGTTTAAACATATTCAACGTGCAAACGCTAATAACTTTTTTGGCCGTTGTACATTTCCTCATTAAATAATCACGTAAGAACATTGTATGTTGGCGAGAAATAAAATTAAACCATTAATTAGTAAGCATCTCACTTGAACTTGACTACAAAAAATGGATGTTATATTTAATTATTTTTTTGTGTTAGAAATAATTAAAACAGATAATTGTATACAAATAGCCAAATAATTTATATGTTCGCTATTGAACCTATTTAATTTCAAAAATGGTGAAATATGACGGAATGAAAATTTAATTTTGAAAAACAAATTTCGCCATTTCAAAATCTTATTTTTTCAATTTTTTTACACCGTATTTTATTTAATTCAAATCAACATACGTATTACCAAACACAAATTTTAAGAACATCGAGATATGATATTTCAAATTTTTGAGACACTTTGCATCCAAAAGTAAATCGCTTAAACAATTTTTACTCGTAGCAAATGTGTTCGAAATTCAAATATGGAGAAATGTATAGGGAGTCCATAATAAAAAATATAACTTTTTTACATATTTATAGGCATCCTGTAGCCTTTATACATGGAAATAATATGTTATGCGTCTGACGCACCTCCGTATATTCCTATTTTTTTTTTTCATTCACTGTTTTCAATATATCAACCGCAGAGTAACCAGAAACGAATAATTTTTAAATTAAATCTTCCACCCCAGTCTAAATGCATTTGTTTGAAATACTACTTAAAATCTTAATATGTTTAATAATAAATTGTGATACAGATAAATTTAGGTATTACACATTAACAACTCTGACAGCATCAATTTTCATTGCCCTCTTGTTTTGAGTTTCCGTTAATTAGGAAGTCAAATTTTTTAAATGCCGTTCGTGGTCGACCTCGCAGTTATCGCTGATCTGACCGAGCGATAACACCTGCGCGCAGGTAGCAAAATCACTGGGGTGTTCGCGTCTGACCAAAACTTTTTACATTTCATCGTTTCTTTACAGTTTGCGTGAAAATTGTTTGGTAGTTCTCGGTATCAAAATAAATTATGACTGTCGCAATACGCAGATTACAGGCTGCACGAAGAGCAAATTTTTTTGAGATTATGGTATGGTATGTCTCAAAGTATACCATCAACTCTTTTGACGGCAAACACGCGAGCAGTCGTCATTGTAGGCCGGACCATTAGGTGTTTTAAAAATATGAAAATTAAATAACATATTATATTTATTTGGGTATAATAAACCCATATTATATATACAAATAAAATATATACAAGTGAACAATAATTACCTAAATAA
This sequence comes from Cylas formicarius, assembly GCF_029955315.1. Lineage (NCBI taxonomy): Eukaryota > Metazoa > Arthropoda > Insecta > Coleoptera > Brentidae > Cylas > Cylas formicarius. The sequence continues at coordinate 22,140,293 of NW_026844361.1, read as the reverse complement.
GTACGTTTTAATATTAATTATAATAGGATCTATATTATTTTGTATGCAAATGTAATATAATGGAATGCACTCACGATTAAAGTAGAAATAAAATGTTTTGCTCTCACATTTGAGTTTTTGTACTTTTTGAATTTGGTGCTTTTTGTAGTAGGCGGCTATGAAAGCTTGTTATCGGGAACATTTTTTCAAAGATAATTTTGAGAGCAGTTTTCAAAAAGTTCTTAACATTCTTCGCAGACAACAAGAAGCAATTTGAGTCTAGCGTTAATTTTGGACTCGCGGAATCTCCATATGAACCGGCGATTTCGAGTTATACGGCCCTTTGGTCTTCACTACAATAAACTTTTCAGAGTCGAACGTTGACGTTTTTATAACGATTGGATTGGTTCGAGCCAATTCCAAGATGGGAAAACAAAAATCGACCGTTAAATACGAAATTGACAACGATGTGAATAATTGCGGCCAATCACGCGATATGCAATCACGCCATTTTGCTTTTGTTCGCGTTTTTCGTCAAATGATTTGATGAATCTTTGTTTCTTTTTTTCTCGTAAAGTACAAGTCATTGCGTCATTGGTTATTAAAGCTGTGATGTAAAATAAACGGTCCAAATTCTGAATTCATCGGAAACTCGGCGCAAAAGCTCGTTATTAGAGTGGGACCCCCGTAATTTGGCCGAGGTAATTGGTCGATTCTAAATGGCGCGTTAAGGAATAGAGAGAGAGAGAGAGAATCTTTCGTCGTTTTCCTCGATTTTCTAAAACTGGTTGCGTGAAATCCGTAAAAAGCGCATTTAAAATAACATACGCAGTTGCATATCCTTATGGGATTCTTAACAGCTATTAAAAAAACGTCGAACCCTAACCGTTACGTAATTAGCGTTAATTGGTATAATTCCACGGGATCGATTTCATTTGCATTTTTAACAATATCTTCACGGCATTTATTAAGAGTGATCTCCAGAAATTGACGAAATCTTCAACGGATGTTGCGACATACTATTTCTAAATATCAATCCAGAAAAAATCTAGACCACCTACACGAAACAAAATTCTTTTTGCTTTTGATATGGATGACGTCATTAGGAGACTGCTCCTTGGGCATTCTCTAAAATGGCTAAAGCTTTAGGACTTCGTGCATAACAATTTGTTGTGTTGTTAAGGCAATATCCAATATTAGGCTGCAAGTTCTTACATGAATGATTTATAGAAAAAAACAAAGTAGAGTAACAATTTTTTTATTATTTCTCAATATAATCCTCCTTAACTTCAATACACTTTATTAACAACTCAATCCCTTTTTCAAATATCCAAACAGATAAGAGTCGCTGGGGTTCATATCTGGACTATAGGGAGGATGATCTATCTTTTGGAACCCACACTCTAAAATGGCAGCTTGTGCAACACCAGCAGTATGGACAGGTGCATTATCGTGCAGTTTTCCTCGACGTTTTACGCGTATGCAGTCTCGCAATTTATGTAATAATGTTGCGTAATATTTACCATTGACAGTGGTATTAGTTTCTTTGAAATCTATCAAAAGAATTCCTTCACAATCCCGAAAGATCGTGGCCATCACCTTTTTTGTTGACTGGCAGACTCTGATAGATGATAGAGGGTCATAATAGTTTCATCTCCCGTCACAATAGTTTCTATCACACCACACCCACAGAGTTCCGAAAAAGACGCACATTCGACACGGTGTTCAGGAATCGACGAACACTTGTATCAGCAAGCTTAGTAATTTCTGAGAAATCCTTGACCTTTAAACGTCGATCACTCAATACCACCTCTTCCACAATCGCCTTCACTGGTCGACCAGTTCTTGAATCATCTTCAAGGAACTTCTGCCCCATTCGAAAACGTTTTGCCTATTCTTTCACTACAGAATACGAAGGAGAACTTTGGCCGTACAGAACATCCAGCCTTTCTTTAATAATTTTGGGTGTTTCTTCTTAAAAATTAATTATGTCTAGAAACGCTGTGTATATGCATCGCAACTTCGCTGTTCCCATGGATCTTGAAACCAAAAGGAGAAGAATTAGCACTCTTCAGCCAGAGTTCAACCACCCCCGCAACCCCGAGCCGTTCCATTAGGCCCGAGTGGCCGTAAAACCCAATTTAATAGAAAAAAAACCCGCGCGCCGGGTCTCTAAGTAAACGGAATCCATCCAATCGACATATAGAAAAATCCGCCGTTTTTTTCCGAACCATAAAACCAATGGAGCGGACGAAATAATTTCCTGTTTCGCTTGGGCCGAATAGGAGCGAGCGGCGGTGGAGGAGGGGGCGACGGCAAGAAATCGTTCGCGAACTGATCTTGAACGGGTGCTATTTAACATACGCTAAACGCCTCGCGACATCTTTATCGTGCCATATATATATTTTTTTATTTCGGCTTCTTCGAAGATCTCGAGGCCCGAACGAAAAACGCCGCGGTTTATCTTCGATTCACCGAATTCCTTCGCCCGATGTTTTCCGAAATAAATCGCGTCCGGATTTTGGCCTATCTGCTCCTTGTTCCGTTTACCGTAATACTTTATTTCCCATTTGGCTATTAGAGGAACAAAACAAAGAACTGAAGTTCGCTTCTCTATTTATTTTATTTTTTTATTTATTCTATGCTATCCGTTTTTGCTAGTTGAGAAAAATTATTGGTTAGATTTCTTCTTTTTACGTGTTGGTCTGTGACCAAAAGGAAAATCCTCTGCGAATGCCTGGGAATCGTATTTTCTCTCTCTTTATCCTACCGCTAAAGCTGATCCTCGTACAGGGGATTCCTTATTGATGTGTCAATACAGAAGTACGTAATACCGAGATCATTTTACGAACAAAATTTAATATGAACGTATGCCCTAAACGTCTAAACGTTGGAGTTTTTTTTAGGAAAAAGTCTTTTTATATTGTCTAAAACAAGTGTCCCATGATATGATACCTACAGCAGAGGTTGGAAGGGCAAAGTTTTAGAGGAAACTTAGTGCCTTTAAAAATGGCGGATTTGGTTGTTGTTCAGAAAAATTTCAGTTAAGTTCTGAAGTTGTCAACAGGATGATTGGCGAAACGTCAGCAACAAATTAAAATGTGACATTATTCAGATATATATTTCTCTCCAAACTCCTTTTGTAATCCCGCAACACACATTAAAATTTCCAGTTCAGTGATGTGTCACAAGTGCACAAAAGATTTTATCACACTTCACAAATCAGACGTTTTGGGTAAATTGCCGGTTGTGTTTTTTTTTCAAGAAAACGTCAGAAAAGTCGTAAATTTAATTCATTCTTGAACAACTTACAAGTTCGATACAAATTGAAAAAGAAAATCACAACGGAAACAGTTTACAGAAAATGTAATGTTTCATTCTGTGTGTAACTCCAGAGGAGGAATTCCAACAGTGAAAATTCAGGGGATCTGGGAGGCAAAGACATTGAACCATTTAATGAAATAATTCTTTCATAAAACTTTAGGTAATACACCCTGTACAATTTGGTTTCGAGCAAGCTCCAGGTATATTTGTCCGCTAAAGCTGTAGTCAATCAGAGATAGCTCTATAAGACGATTTCCTGCCATGATGAATAATAATGATCCAACGATATACCAATCAACACCAAACATGAATTTCAAATCTAGTCTGTACACGTCTGTCGGTCTGCCACTTCGTGAGGACTTCCCAGAGCCCGGTGCTTATTAAATACACCACAATCCGTCAACCTACCTACTCTCATCGAATCACAATATATAATTTACTTCATGAAAATCAGTTTTCTCGTGAACTACTGTGGATTTGTATGGATGAAACTCCTTCATATTTAATACTTTCTGGACCGTTCATTTTCGCACACCATTTTCCCGTTCTATAGTTCGTTCTTACCAATTCACTAGGGTTTTAGTTGATAGCTTGTAAAATGTTTCTGCCGCGATCTTCATTTTCAGCGTATCGGATTCTAGGGTGTTCAGGATATATCTAACATCTAACCTGTCAACTTTTTCTTCATTTGAATAGGGAATACCGGTCATTTTCAACAGGTTTTAACAATTTGCTTGTTATATTTATGATTTTAATGAGAGAAAACGTCCTACTTTAAAACACAACTTTGATATTTTGAATTATTTAACTTCATAGTCAGAATTTTCCTTAAAGAAAAGGTGACAAATAAGTCAAGACCTACTTATATAAAATAATCAAGACCTAACTTTACGAAGTGTGATAAAATGTTTTGTGAACTTGAAAATTTTACGCCGTTTCCAAAAAACTAATAATCCAATATGGCGGCCATAAGAAAAATGAATGTTAAGGCGATTTGACAAAAGACTATCGAGACCGTCATACATGGTATCTTACTTGACTTAAAAAAAAAATAATGTCAACTTTTGACATCTGTCAATTGAACCGTTTTGGATTTACTGGTGAAAAACGAAATCTGCCGTTTTTTGCCGATACTTCCCAGACCAATTGACCCATCGTAAATCTGAAGCTGAGAAAAAACTTTATTTTTATGTTTTTCTTAATTATTTTCCCATTCTTGCTGCATTTATGCAGTATATAAAAAATATTTAGTTTATAGGTGGAGCGAGTGCACTGATTGCGCGAAGAGTACTCGTAATATTTCTTCTGACACTTACTATCGAATCTGAATCGTGAAAAATTAAAAAAAAATGGCTTCAAATTAAGTGACGTTAGACCTCTAAAGAAACACGAGCCTGTACCCAAGCATATCGTTTTCGAAACATTTCAAAAACGCCAATGAGATGATGATGATGATGATGACTCACATTTACATAGATGCAGAATCCGCCCTTGAATTTCCTCGACATTCTCTAGTAAACATCTTTAGAGCATGTTCATATCAAGTGGTTTTCTTATTTCGATCTCTTAAATCAGTAGTCCGCCATGTTTGAGAATGTATCCTATCACCAAAAGCTCGGAGGTACATTTGTTTATGGTTACTATGTCGTGACTGTTCTCAAATCTTAAAATCCGAGAGCAAATGAAACTATTCGATTCGGTGGACCCTTTCATCCCACCCCTGAACAAGTTTTTACACAATTTCGTACGTTGTTCGACCCTTCGTCTATTTACAGATAATCGGAACTTCACTTTTCACCCTCCGCAGTTCCGCAGGAAACGGAAAATCGTATGGATTCGCAGGCTCGCAATTAGGGTGTAGCCTGTATTATTATTATATATAGAATATAAATTGTTTATTTGAAAAACTCAGCAATATAATATAATATAACCCATTTAACAAACAAACATTGTTATAAAGTTCAATCCTACTTTTATGGAACACCTTGTAAACAGCTAGTCTGGGACTAGACCGCCCCTGTTTAGATTCCTAGCGGCCACGGGTTTGGAACGGGGGGGGGAGGTGTAGGGGAAAAAAGAAAATTAACTCCGGTTCGGCGATACGTGCTCTGTATGTACGATATTTCTCTCGGGTTGCAATAATATTTGAACAATGAAAGGAAGCGACATAGAGGAAAAAGTCTGACAAATTGACAGTTATTTATTTGAATTTGACCTCCTCCGGTACGAGCGAGGGGCGAGAATGACCTTCGTGATAATATTGGGGTTTGTTCATTAACAGGAGACGGGTATTTATTGTACGTCATTTTAACGTCAGGGGTTTATTTGGTCTGGGATTTGGCTCACGCCGGGATAAATTTTATTTATCGAATAAACAGCCGGGCAGAGGAATACCAAATAATAGATGGAGCCGTTTAACTGTGGTAAACGTATGATATTTATTAATATACATATTGATTGTACGTTTTCCCGGCGATTAGTTTGAATTTTTGTGGTTTTTCTTAAGCTTTACGCATGCATGACATCACATGCCAATAATTGCATCTCCTTCATAATGGTTACTCGTTGCTATATGGCGATCTCTTCAATAAGTACATCAATATTAAATTCTAACCTCAAAGGGATATGAAATAACAATATTCTAATGGCATACACTATAACTAAAAAAGGAGTAGCCTATTCAGTTGAATATTATTGAAGAGGATAACTAAGGCATTTTACTACTGCCATTAGGTAGTAGGGGTTTTCAACTAGATAAATAAATAACATATACAGGGTGCTTCAAAAAAATGTATACACACTTTGAACTTCCATAGAAAATTTATTTACCGTTCTACAAAGTTAAATTTCAGGAAAATAGAAAGCTGAAAGTCCATTGTAAATGAAACATAATAACAAATGTTAATACTGTTCAAATTGGTGACCTGCAGCATCAATACAATTCTGAGCACGAGTCACCACTGATTCTGTACATCGTATCAAAACGTCCAATGAGATTTCTCTACACACTGCTTGAATCTCATTCCAAAGAATGTCTAGGTTACGTGGTTTACGTTTGTACACCTCATCTTTTACTGTGCCCCACAAGAAGAAATCCAGTGGTTTAAGTTCTGGAGAGCGTGCTGGAAACTCGATTGGCCCCCTGCGTCCTATCCACCGGTCCGACAAATTTTGATCCAGGTAAGCTCGTACGTCCCTGTGATAGTGCGGCGGAACACCATCTTGTTGAAAATAAAAATCATCATTACCGTATAATGCACGAATGGCAGGAAATATGTATGCAATCAGCAAGCATTGTTAGGTAATTAATACCAGTTACAGCGCCTTCAAATCGAAAAGGTCCAATGAGTCCCCTTGAAGACAATTGTAATGTGAGGATTTTCTTCACCCCAGTAAACACAATTGTGCCTATTGACAGTTCCATTAAGTTTGAATTGGGCTTCATCCGACCAAATGATGCTACCCATAAATCCCGGTTCACGTATCACCATCTCCTGAATCCATCCACAAAATTGCAACCTTCGATCTGGATCGTCGTCATTTAGCTGTTGCACCAGCCTTGGAATGTAAACACGATACCTGCCTCTCTTCAGAATGTGTAGCACGCTGCTAGCACTTACATCACTTTCACGTCCCCCTTGCCTTGAAGATTTGTTAGGAGAGCGTTGAAACAGTTCCAAGACTGCCGTTGATGACTCATCACTTGTAGCTGTTCGAGGCCGACCTGAATGACCTTTATGCACATCACACACTGTTCCATGAACTCCGAATTTGTCTCGTATGCGTGTAATTGTTAATCTTGAAGGTGGTTCTGTATCATACTCCCTTCTCCACTGTCTTTGAACTTCATTTACATTCTCAAACTTCCAGTACCACTTAATAACCTGCTTACGTTTTTCAAAACTCAAACGTACGTTCCCCATGTTGATATTACAAATTCCAACTGATAATATAACATAGAGGGACGATTATGCTGGCACCTGGCGAAGAAATATAACATTAGCCTTGTAGAGCGGGAAAACTACAATAGTTTAAAGTGTGTATACATTTTTTTGAAGCACCCTGTATAATGTCGAAAATACTTATTATTTAAATTTCGTAATAGTCACAAATGTTGTTGATGTTTTTTCTATGGATTCTTCCTGCATTTTGACTTCTGCAGAGCTTAGATGAAACTGTTTTAGTTAAGCTGTGAAACTAAGGAATTTCATCATTCGCCAATGCCAGAATTCTATTCTTTTAATGGTTGACGGATCTGGTCCTATCATATTCCTCGAACTAGCTTCGTTATTTTAGTGGCCTTCATGTCCTGGTGCCCACGGCAAGATCCCCTTAATGGGGCTGGCAATGTTTGAAAAACATCTTTAAATCTAATTTGGCACTCGTGTATGGATGGTTGGTGCATGGTTAACAGCAATCTTTTTTCTCTGTGTTTTTCTGCCTAATGTTCTTTTGCTGTAATCTCTAAAATACTATCCTAACATTTCACTGTTGACGTCACTGAAGCAATATGGCGGTTTTGCGACTTTTCGTTTGCATTGGATTTGTAAAAAATATATAAAGCTTAAGTAACCATTCATTGTATTTCAGAAACCTACCGAACAGCATCTGGTGCGGCATTTTCTAACCGCGTAATCGTTTTAAAACAAAATGGCGCAATCGACGTAACAACGGGATAATCATTAAAATGTAGGATTAAAAATATCCATTCTACGTGCACCTGCGTGCGCGAACTCAATAGGCCGGTTAAAATGTTGTAAAAACCTACAAAATTAATCGCCGCTGACATGTATATACTTTCCATTCCGTCGGGGTACATTGTAAATCGTAGCCCGATAAAAACGCTGTACGGCGTAGAACATGGCGATTGATAGTAAAAAACCCGCTCTGTTTGATTTCAACCGGAATGCACATGGGCTTCGGATACGATATAAGCCTTTAACCTGTAAGCGTGTTGATACAGGGTGTTTGGCTATGAATCACCTTGTGTTCCGTAAACATCGAAAAATCGAAAACTCCGTCTTTAGTCAGCTTAACTTAAGAATATCAGATCATCTAGCCCAGGCAATAACTTTTAAACACTACTCACAAAATATAAATTTCAATGCGATGATCGGTTGCGAACAAAGAGTTGTTGTAGACGACAGTTCCTCAATAGCAACTGCCGCGTTTTTATGTACGCGGATGACACGTCCATCTTCGTCTCCGGAAGGGAGGCACAGGAGCTGATCAATAGGTTCTCTAGTGTTGTGCGCACAGTTTGTTGATTTTTGCAAACAGAATCATTTGATCATAAATTTAAAAAAAAAAGCAGTTGAGATCGAATTCACTGGTCGGTATGTTAAACCTCTGACTAACCTAACGTTCAGCTTTGCGGGTTCACGCGTGGAATTAAACCACACAACAAAGTTTCTCGGATCTTACTACTACTACTACGACATAGATAGTGTTTGTAATAAACTGAACAAAACGTTTTTTGCAATGTTAACAATCAGAGATTCTTTCTTTGCATGATCCTTGTTGACTTTCTATTACGCCTCAGCATACTCGTCTATTTCGTATAATATCGTAAACTGGGGACAAGCGAGTGATGCGGAGAGGGTGTTCATTCAGCAAAAAAGGATACATGGGCTGATTTTCAGACTGCCCCCTTGCATATATTTATTTAAATTATTCATCATCGTTCATAAAAATAAAGGCTCTCACAAGAAACACACCTTCCAAAGTCAAGAGTGAACCACACGTTCTACAAAAAGTCGCTAAATTACGCAGGACCTTATTACTATTGGGGGGCGCCCTCGCGGGCGTCCAAGCACTTAGGCCACCAGATGGGCCCGTTGTGCCCCCAGGCCGCTCTAGAGGGCGTCCAGAATGCCGCCCCTCCTGTAGAAGGTCAGCAACTCCTTTAGCCCAATACCGTGCACTGAATCCGGATCGATCAGGGCCGTTCCGAAGACTCCCAATCTTGCCCATGTCAACGCAGGGCACTCGGTGCTTATTATTACTATAATTTGCTTCCTACAAGCATAAAAGCATTATCTACAAGACAATTTAAAAAGTGCATCAGAAAGCTTCTGTCAACCAATGCTTTCTAGGACCTGAAAGAATTTGAAACATATATTTATTACAGGAGTGCCCTGATGAGTTTAGTGATATTTTCTCTACATTTTGTCAATATGTTTGTACTGTTTGTATATCCGTTTGTAACTGTTCTATACTGTACTGTTAAACGTGTGTTATCGTATGGTTTATATACATAATTCCATGTATCTTTCCATTCCATTTCCTGACGAAACATCCACTGTATACATACTGGGCTTTGTGAATAAAACTATCTATCTATCTATCTATCTGTCTTTCTGTTTCTGGTACGATATATTGACATTTTTCAACCTGATTTTTATTCCGACCAAAAGTGAATTTCTTTTAAATCAGGCCAGTCCGCTGGCTCGTATGCACGCCCTTCCTCTCCATGTTACGTAATATAGCGATAAACTTTTATAGGCCATTTTGCCTTTTACACATCCGCACGCAATCTTCGTCAATTAAAACTAATTGTTTTAATCTAAATCGCGTTGGTAGTTAAGAACTTTATTTTAAGTGCCGATAAAATTGTAATTGCTCCACACCAACTTTTGCCGAATGCATCTGAGATGAACGAAATCACCGAGTAACATGGGGCCGCGAAACCGCATCAAATTTTTTAATTGCAAGTAGATTGATTATGGGTAGTGATCCTGCTACCACCCACGTAGATGTTTTCCACGGAACCATTCTTGCTCCAGTTTCACATCGTACAAAGTCCGCACAAGTTGCTTCCTTTCCAGCACCCAATCGTTCACGAACAAACACAAAATGAAACTTTCTGTTCTGTTGTAGATTCTTTTAAAACTAAAGCTCAAGGAAGATTTTTGAAAAACTTGAAAACTGTTGGGTTTGCTTAACAATGACGAGCATACTGCGCACCAAGTTTTTAAAGTGACAATTCGCTTACGTCTGCTCCTTCACATACATATAATATTTTTGGATCGGGAACACTTCAAAAAGCTCTTCTTAGATGATGCAATGGCAGAACTTTTGAAAAAAATTACTATGAAGGAAGTTGAACAAGGGAAATAGCTGGTAATATGCGTGATTATTTCCACGATATAAGTGGGATGGAGGGGTAAAGTAAAAACGTAAAAGAATAAGAATAACAAAAAAATATTTACAGTGCATGTTGATATCTCTATCTGTTTCCTAGTTATTGCCACAAGAATATGCAGACATTGCTTTTGCTTTTCAATTGTTCACTGAAGTGAAAGGAAAGAAGGTAGATATTTTGCTAGAGTACCAATGGTGCTGACGATAGGTAGAAGGGATAATCCTAGTTTTTGAATCTTAGGGAATCCGTAGAGACGAGGAATTTTAGAGTCGTGAAGGGTCTGATAGAGTAGAATCCTTACTAACAGATTTAAGGTAGCATTCCTTGGATGACGTAAGACCTTTTTTAAGTTGGCGATATGATCCATCTCTAAGAATATCTTCAATCGATAGAAATCTCAAAACAACCAAACAATTTTAACTGAGACAATGTCCATGTCCCTCCTCAAACAGTATATAAGCAGGTACAGAATCCAATGCAAATTTTCCATAAATATGAATTTTTTTCTACAACCCTAGTGATGGAAATACCATTCACGATCGGCACACCGAGACGGTATTAACATCTGAAAAAAAAAAAAGATGGAAATTATCATTGCTTGTCGGTTGTCGCATTGTTTAAGTCAATAAATCTTTCTGCAAAAGCGAATTACGCCCGGAAGCCGGTGTAATACGTACGCCCCGTTTTAATAAATAATATAAACGCGATATTTGTTAATTACCCCATAAACGCAGCGATACGTTAGCGACACGTCAAACGGATTGCGGCAAAAGTAAATATAATATATTTAAATGAAAAAAAAAAACGCGAGGTACGTAATAAAATGTAGTGCAGCCAGTGCCCGTACGACTGCGTAAATATTGAGCTAAATAATTGACTAACTTGCGTTATTGGTTGTTATTAATGAAAATTTATAAACTTTCGCAAATGTCGCGGCCTCGTAAGGCGATAAATATCGGGCCATAAACCTGTTACGATGTCGATTTCAAACGAGCCGAAACGCTGCGAACCAGATTCTGTTCGGGAACAGCGTCGTTAACCATATTCACAGTTCTGACAGATAAACAGCCGTAGAAATGCTTCAAGGTCGCTACGCGGTAAACCGACAAGGAGTATTAGACTGGACAATGGATTTGACCATAATGGTAGAGTTCTCCGAACGATATACTTTTTTACGACATAGTCCGGTATTTAACTTTGGCAAATTTTTATGAAGGTCTAACCGCATGCCCACCTCGCTTGGGTTTCTCTTTCTCACCCTCAATAAATAGATTCGCAGTTACACAAAGTCTCTTGGCCATAGTTACTCTTCACGTAAAGTTTTAATTGTTAAAACAATATTCTTCTAATACTCATCAGGCATGGTGGACGTCAAGTAGACTTTTTGGGACCCCACGGTCTTTCCGCATTCTTCTTTCTTGGACACTATTCACAACTATGTCACGTACTGTGACATACGGTGTTTTAGCCATCTCGGACGTTGATATTATGGCTCCACTTGCCCTAGATGTCGATTTAAGAAACATTTAAAATTATAATTTTTGCAGGAACAGGCAAATGTATCCGAGTCTTTGGTCCATTTCTACCAAATTGTAGTAAAATGTATATACCTTGATAAAAATGACACACTGAGTGTTGAAAAACAATTGAATAACAGTAAGTACAACTGACAGCATACTCTGATGTCACCGACCCCCACAAATCAATTGTTTCCGAAAAAACTCGATTTATTAAGTTTAGCAGATGTCTAAAATTCAAAGGAACTATTTATTAATTTAAATTTATAATTTAGCAGGTCGTGTGATCCAAAACATAAATATGCTACATGTTGATCAATCAACGTAATAATTTTTCGCGGAAATAATACGGGATGTTTTATTTATTATTTAAACATCACAACTACTTCTTATAATTTGACTACCTACCTAATATGAATGAATTCCATTCCAAAATCAAAGCATAAAAGTTGTAAAAACGGTATATCGGTTGGAGAACTCTACGAACGAATTGGTATTCAATGTTTCGTTTTGCAAGCTGGGCAACTATTTGCTCTACAGTTATTTGTAAAAAAAAATTTTTTTTTTTTGGATCTGCAGCCGAAACTGTTTCATAGAAAATTTGCGCCCATTGCAAATGGACTGTGATTCTAGTGGGTCGACTAATAAACAAAAAAGTTATTGCGAAAAATATTACTTTAATATCGGAACATTCTCTACGGGATCCAACACATTGCTTTCTGTCTTGCAAGTAAGAAGTGAAATGTTTATCCAATGAATGATATGGTGATGTCAACCTAAATAATACTTATTAATTCTGGAGCGTTAGCACTATTTGCTGACCTAACATTTGCTTTAAATTTACTTCGCAATATAGACTTTGCCGATAAAGGTCTAACCTCGATATCGAGTCAAACTAGACAGAATTGGTGTTAAAAACAACCTTAACACTTATTTGTCATGACTCTCGCGAGATGTATTTGATAGAAATTCAACTGGTCTAATATCTGTTAGAAGAATCCTTTGTTTTTCAAAAAGAGTAAAATGCTGAGCGGCCTGTTTCTAGGGCTTTTTAATGGAATATTGTTCTAATTTTTGAAATGGCGATAGAAGGCACTTGAAACAATTACATTTATACCTCTGTCAAAAACATTTTCAATGCGATTTTAATGCCCAATAATCTTTCGGCCATATTATTGAAAGTCGATGCATTTTTGATATTACGCAATTAAACATGTTCGATGTCTTCTCAAAGCAATGTATTTCCCCCCCTTCTCCGAAAGCGGGTGGCACGACGCCGCCGCCGCCGCCGCCGCCTCCATAGCGTCGTCGTTTTTCGCCGTCTGTTGATTAATGTAATTTTCATTTATTACATTACCCGGCCAAGTGCGGAGGAAAAACTTAACTACGGCGAGCTCTTAGCAAAAAGCCAACACGAAACAAATGGCAGACGACGCATCTGAAATTCTAAGCAGCCATTACTTTCTATTTTACCGATTCGAGCGGATTTTTTTTTTGTACCGCATTCGCATTAAAATCAGAAGTGGGATTTCATTTTCGCAACATCCAAATCCCAAACGGGCGATAAAACCGGACCGCGTTCATAATCAAAAGGCACCCCCGCCTCCCGCGCGGCGGTGTAATCACCCCACCGGAACGGCGGCGTTGAATCAAAATTAACGGCAAGTGTCCAGGAATATAGTCGGGGCAACTTGTTTTCGCATAATCCGCCTATTGTGTATCGGGGAAAACCCGTAATCTTGCAGTATTTTTCGACGGGGGACGCCATGCGTCATATGGCCTAATGGAAATTTATCGAAGTCGATTTATAAGTTAATTTAGAGGAGTCGATGTAATTCCAAATCCGGGGTACAGTTTTCAAAAAAAAAACAAGATAAATGATGGATCTGACTTCGGGGGATATCTCTCTCTATCTAGTTATCAGAACTAAACCTAAATCCGTGGTTATGTATGTTTATATCAGTAAGTTTCTGGTTGCTCTGAGGAATAAGCAACTATACCATAACTTCTCGCCCTTGAGCCACGAACTCGCTCTATGAGCCTCAGTATTTTATTCCTTTCACCTCGTCATATGTGACATATGTGAAAATCGCAGAACGACCTTATCCCCTTCAAAATACTCTCCATTACAACTAATACATTTGTTCCAGTGGTGTTTCCACTGTTCGAAACATTTTTTTATATTCATCTTTGGCTATAGCCGACAGCTCATCCCTCGTTTTTTTCTTGACCTCTTCAATGTTGTCAAATCGCTGTCCTGTCATGTCCCTTTTCATACGTGGAAATAAGAAAAAGTCACACGGAGCGAGATCAGGCGAGTAAGGTGCATGGGACAGAGGAACCATGCCAAAAACTGTAAAAACAGAAATGGCTGTGTGTGCAGGTGCATTATCGTAGTGAAAGAACCAGGGGACTGGTCCGCCACAAATCGGGTGTTTTTTGTCGAATACTGTTGCGCAGTATTCTTAAAACTTCCAGATAAAAAGCTTGATTAACGGACAAACTCTGCATGAACTACGCCGTTGATGTCGAAAAAGCAAATCAGCATCGTTTTGATGTTTGATTTGACCTGACGACATTTTTTTGGAAGGGGAGACAGTGACGCCTTCCATTGGCTGGACTGTTGCTTCGTTTCTCGATCGTAACCATAGCACCATGACTCGTCACCAGTAATGATCTTTGAAAGAAAATCTGGATCCGCTTCAAGCTGTTGATTCAAAACACGACATGTTTCAACTCGTTGTCCTTTTTGCATGTCAGTCAGAACACGAGGAACAAACTTGGCAGCAACTCTTTTCATTCCCAAATCTTCGGTTAAAATTCGCTGAACCGTGTTCCAAGACAACCCACTAATAATTGTTCAATTGTCTGTCGACGGTCTGTGATCACAATATTTTCGTCGATTCGAGCAGTTGATGGACGTCCAGAACGAGGTCGGTCATCAATTGACTCGTCGCCATTTTTGAAGCGAACAAACCCCTGGTACACTTGGGTTTTTCCCATCGCATAGTCTTTATAAGCTGTTTTTAACATCGAAACAGTTTCAGCAGCACCTTTACCGAGCAGAAAACAAAATTTCACAGCTGCACGTGGTTCTTTTAAATTTGCCATCGAAAAAAGCGAAATAACAAAAAAAAAAACAGCGTTAACAGAAAATGGCACTGCAAGTGAACAAAACAAGTTAAATTTAAAACGAAGGTGGCGTTGAACCCGCAATAAGTTGTACTATCCACAACCTAGCGGCAGAAAGGTGTACTATACAAGCTCTACCCGCGGCAATTCAATTCCGGTTTTTTATGGGTACCTCCTCGTATATGTCGGGTTAAGGATTATTTTTAATTGAACATATAACTGTGCTCGTACAGAAAAGTGTACTGAACTTCGTTGACGTTCGCAACTTTGAGCAACGTTGTGCATAAAGATCTTCATCTTCATGCTATTACGTGGTCAAGCGGTATCATCATGTTCACACATGGAAGCCTTGCTGCCTGATATATTTCTATTTAATATAAGAGTTGCTTTCTGGACTGTAATAATTATTACCAATTTAGACCTGAAGATACACAGTTTGGAGTCTTATGTATTACAAATACGTGGATCGATCTGAAAGAATCCAAATAAAGTTCATTGATGTTCTAAATTTTAGTGTCAATAGACACTCGCTTGCATTCACTGAAATGAAGAAGATTGTGTTGGTGACCCTTTTGTTACACTGTTAGTCTTGTGTATTAGTGTCTCGATTTTTACAAGGCTTTACTAGAAACTTTTACTTCGCGTCTCATCGGCTTTATTATTTGTCTTTAGCGTTATTATCTGTTTATATAAACAACCTTTCCTTGTACTGCAATGTAATGTAATTTGTTTTTTGTAGTTGACATTTCCCTATAATTCGGCTACTCCAGGGAGTCTATTACATGTTATGTAAACAAATAAATATTTTATTATTAATATTCTATACAGTGTGTTTTTATTAGTGGAATTTTCGCACCCAAAATGACCCATTGAACGGTTGTAAGAAAAAATCCGGTAATTTATTTATTTATTACAAGTTTGGGTCGCTTACAGTACTTAGTACCAAAAAAAAATAGCAACCACAATGTTAGTTCAAATAGGTGGATTTATACAAAACAAACATAAGTCGGATTTAGAACATTATACAGAAAGAGGAAGATATTTAACACTCATACACTGCTAAGTCACACTATAAGTCCTAATAATGGAATATTTGATATATCGTTTAAACTGCATCTGAGACATTGAAGAGGTGTCGAGGTTAAAATTCATTAATTAAGTAATTGCTCAAATGTACCAAACTTTTCTATCCACACTGCATTTTTTTTTACTTAAGAATAATAATCCGCATTGCCGGCGCCATTATTCCGTGGTTGTTAAATTAGACATTTGGGGTGCGCCTTGGCAAATCACCTATAAACAATTTCAAAAATCTCTTTCGGTTCCACGACAAACGTTGATTTTGTATTTCGTTTCGTTCCAGTGGGTAGAGGAGTCGTTCACCAACTTCCAAAAGGGCATTAATTGGCGATCGTATGTCGTCTGCGACGTCGCCTACAGCAACGCCAATAACTGGCTGTGGACGCCGTTCATCGATAGGGGGGAGGCAAACAGGATTTATATAGAAATTAAATTTACCATCAGGGACTGCAGCCTGTTCCCAGGTACGTATATACGGCGCGTCAGAGTACAAGCCATTTTGTTTGTCTTAACTTTGGGACCGGGCGGTTGAATATTCATGAGCTTAATTAGAGATTTCGCCGAGGAAAACACAAAACAAATAGACTTTGTCGATTAGGGTTTAGGCGCCTTAACCTCGGGATCCAGTCAAATTCGTTAGGGTTATAAAAAAAAGGACCCGTGCTAAAATCCACTACGCTTTTCCAACCCTCCAGGCCATAAGTCAAATGCAGACTACGATCTTCGTAGAAGTTAAATTTCAAAAAACACTAAATAAGAATTAGTTATAAATATTAAATATGATTAGTATCATCTTCAAATCAATCCATCCAAGTCGGTTGTCGGTTGTTGATGAATCGAACTTGCTGACGTTCCACCAACCATCCTATTGGCTTCTTCTACTTCCTCGCGAGCTCTGAAAAAGTCAGCAGGGTGATTGGCGAAACATCAGCAAGTCCGATTTGTCAATAACTGACGCAGAAGGAATCCAGAAAATTTGTTGATGGTACGATCGATCTCATTTAAAAACTCATGTAAAAATTCAGGTCTTATCATTGATGGGAATTTAAGTTTTAAAGAACAGATTAAGTTATACCAAAAAATTGAGTTTATTCTATGTCAAACTTTAAGATAATTTAGTCACAATGTCCACTAAAATGTCAAGTGAAATGAAAAATTTAATATCATATCGTACGGATGTTCATGTTTACCATGGAGCTTTTACAATGTATTTATTTGGATGATCACTGATTCCATGGCAAAACATCTTTCTTTTTGCTTGATTTTCTTAGCACTTCTCTCGTTTTATTCTTTTCTCCCTCTTTCTAATTCTTGTGTCTCTTTGGTTGAGCCATTAATGTTATTGTTTTAAGTTTAGTAGGATTCAACATCACCTTGCTTCGGAAGGTGGCATTATTCTTTCTGAACATCGTTTATATTTGGTCTGGCGACAAGGACCTTATGTAATTCGTGGCATTCTTTTAAAAATCAATGCAGACGGATTTATGGTTCGAGCTTTTAACTGTAATTTTTAGTTTCATTTTGTTACCGACCAATCATACTTATTCTAGAGATTATTTCACTGTGTTCGATGACAGCAGATGCTTCGATTACAAAAGATTATATTCACTATCAAATGTTAACAAATTACAAAGGAGACTCGCATTTTCTAAAGTATATCAATATCAATATCAAGATGAAGCAGATAGTCTATGTATAATGCTCTCTGAAGATAACGTAGACCTGGAAAATGAACGCAATTAACCTCGATTAGTTAATGGAATCGTATTATAGGTTATATAGTTATAATATATTGTAGGTGAAAATACCGAAGGCATTACGTCGATAGCCGTCAGACTCCTCATACCGTCGATGATGCATTGCCTTCGCAAAAATATCTCTTTTAAAAAATGACCTTATATGCATACGTACGTGTGTGCCCGCCCCGAAGACCTCGCTGGTACGAAGAGAGATCGTTATCGACGCTTATTATTTATCCGTTTTAATATACTGGGACGGGTTATGAAAATTATGACTAAATTGTATAATTTAAAATAATCGGGTGTACGATTTATCAGAATGCGGACAAGGCTTTTACGGGAGAAAGAGAGATATTATCCAATTTGCGTCTTGTGCATTCCTCCACGGTTATACAGGGTAAAACAATTCATCGGCCACCGAGATGGCGAATTAGTTAGGTTACGGTATGTTGAAAGGGGCACTTGGAATTTCATTTTCTCATTTGATATTCTCGGACCTTGTTTGACCCCCGAATCTGGTTTAGTCAGGCGGATTGCTTGTGTTGACGGAAAAATCTTCTGGGTTATTGGAAAACTTAATTTTTCTTTCAGCAGAGATTCTCTTCCTACTCACCAAATCTCGCTCGTACTGTTCTTATTCAGGAAAAATTTTCCTTTTAAATTTCATACTTATTTCATATTTTTTTAGAATTTGCCGCCATGGCATTGGTCATGAGACTAATATAAAAGTGTTTATGAATCTGTTTGTAAATCTACAGTACAAATTAATTTTGTTTAAAATAGAATTTATCATTTCAACGAAATCGTCGAGGTACTCCATTTTTGTACTAAATCTTCCAACTGATCTTCAGAGCTTCATCTTAAAACTGCTGCTCAGAAACAAGTGTTGCAGATCGATCAAGACTCACACTATCGCGCATGCGGATTAGCTTTATGGACTTCGAATAGAATACGTTCCTAAATATCAAATAAGGTTTACTAACATCATACAGATAAGCAATAATCTTAACTTAAACTTAACTGGGTTTTCAATATGTACGCTGAAACAATATTACACTTTTCAATTGTGGTGAAGAACTGGGCAAGGGGTTTGGAATTTAATAGACCAACTGTGACGAAGCTGCTGAGGCAGGTCGACCAAAAGCGCTTGTTTTCAAATAGGAAGGAGCTAGGAAAAATCAAAAGTGGTGTTTTTCCAGTAGAACGCATCTACTAACAAGAACTATGTTGCCATGGTCTTCGTTCATAATTCAGGCTTTGAAATTATTGAGCAAGAACTCTCCCGATTTGGCTTCTAGTGACTCCAGACGCGATTGCAGTCCAAATCAAAAGATTTTTTCGAATGACGTTCCAGCCCTTAGTTATCTTTATTCCGAAACCAAGTTGATAAATGGAAGAAAATATTTTTTTGTAATTTTTTTGTTTTTTATTTAAGCCCGAGGTAAAACTAATAGGACGATCATTGTATTGTGTTATTCGTCGTTTTTAAAGCCTTTACTACATCTCTGTTGACGCTGACTCAAATATGTATAAACCATCAAGTACCTGTAAAAAATACGATCTCTCAACTGATGGACATTCTAGGTTAAAGATATCTCCACTGTTAAATGCACTAAATAAAAGAAAATAACTAAAACTAGAGTAAATGAGCCTTGCATTTTTGATGAACAAACAAAAATTTACTGTTTATTTTAGGGTAATCGCTCCAGCTTCTTCCGTTAGTGATATTGTAAGCTTGCCAATTCCAAAAAATTGGATAACGATAGAAATAAAAAATGCTTCGATTGGCATAGCTTGCTTATAATTTAATAATTTATTTATTTAATATTTAATAATTTATTCCATTCCCGCGTTTTATTTATTCGATTACCGTGCAGATATATTTAATACCTAACTTACCGGTAATTATGCAATCACACTTTTTCCGCACACGATTATATATATTTATCAATTTATTACGCGTAATCTGATCAACGATATGCCGCGATATTTCACGGGTCAGCGATTATTAATTTCTTGCCGTTTTTTTTTTTTAATTATCCGCGGAGCCAGATGAATAAATGCGACGAATAAATGAATGGTAGAAAAGTGAGGCAAATTTTACAATAAAAAAAGGCTGCTAGTATTTTGTTTCCTTTTGCTCATTTTTATTTTTTTTATATTGCTCATACTTTATTTATTTTTAGATTACTAGCGTAATACACTTTCGTAACTGCCACAAAAAGGCAATACACAGTTTTTTTATTGAGAATTCTACGTTGTTTTTAATATTATCAATTTGATGGTGATTTTTAAATATCACCGATGAGCATTTATTACGATCTTTTTTACCATTATTATACATATACGATATACGTTTTTTTCGATTGCCATTATTATTTAAATATATATTCTCCGTTCATTCAACTGAGCACCTTCGATGATTGCTGTATTTAAATCTACAACAGTCGTTTGCGGTCTGATCTGGCCAACGGCGGCTTGCCTTTGTATTCCAATTTCTTATACTGGCTGTCTTTGGACTCCGGGCTTCCTGTTTACACCCTAGAAGTTGGAATGTATAATAATAATAATAATAATAGCTGGGGACTTTAACGGAAGGACGGGAAATAAAGCACATAACAAAACAGTAGGCCAATTCGGGGAGGACACAATTAATGACAATGGTGAAAGATTAATTGAAATTTGCGAATTAAACGACTTAAAAATTACCAACGGCTTCTATAAACATAAAGACATCCACAAATACACCTGGATACAAGAAACTAGGAATCTAAGATCCATAATAGATTACATAGTTGTTAGGATAACTACAACAATTAAGATACAGGATGTAAGAGTTAAAAGAAGCGCTGAATGTGGAACCGATCATCGACTAGTAGTTGCGTACATGCACTTTCCTTGGTATGGAGTAGCAAAGAAAAACAAAGAAGAGATAGCAAAACAAGAACAACAAAAAGACAACCAAAACAACCAGGAAATAAAAGAGAAAAGATTTAAAATTCACCTCCTAGAGGAAGAAACAATAAGAGATTTGTACAGACGTAGACTTGATGAAAAACTAATAGAGTTCAATTTTAATAATTTAACAGACACTTACGAACACGTGAAGAAGAGCATTAAAGAGGCAGCTTATGAAGCATTAGGAGAGGAAGACGGAAAGAACAAAAAATATACAGAAGAACTTAGTGAGGAAGCTATTGCAGCTATTCAGGAAAAAAAGCGCTTACACCAAAAATGGCTCTGTACAAATTCGGGAGAAGACCTACAGAAATATAAGGACAACAAAAAAACAGAGAAACAAAAAAACTAATTAGTAAAGAAAAAAATGAAAAATGGGATAGACTCTGCCAAAACATACAACAGTATACAAGAGGTACAAGATGCTCGGAATCATGGAGAACAATAAGATCTGTCAGATCAAATACCAAAGAGAAAGTCAATATACAGTTTACCAAAGAAACCGAATGGGAAAATTATTATCAACAACTACTAACGGAGACACGACCACAATTCTGGCAACAACTAACATACCAAATACAACCTAACAACAATCTAAAGCATGTAACAATAGAAGAAAAAGAAATAATAAAAGCCATTAAAGAATTAAAAAACAAAAAATCACCAGGGCCAGGGGGGATAGTGAATGAACTTATTAAGTATGGGTCGGACAAATTATTCAGAATATTGAAAAACATGTTTGAAAGAGCAATAAATGGAGAAACGTTACCAAGGGAGTGGAATACGGCATATATAAGCTCTATTTTCAAGAAGGGGGATCGTAGGAAGTGTACCAACTACAGAGGAATTAGCATTATATCAAGCATGGGAAGACTATATGGAAAGATAATCAAAAACAAAATAGAAGACCAGATAATAGGGAAAATAGGTGAAGATCAAGCCGGTTTCACGGCAGGGAAGTCATGCGTTGATCAGATATATACGGTAAGGCAGACTATCGAAAAGAAAAAAGCTAAAAACAGAGACATCCATTTAGCATTCATAGATATAGGAAAAGCTTATGACTCTATACCCAGACAACAACTTTGGAAAGCAATGGAAGATATTGGGATAGAAAGAGAACTAATAAAAGCCGTAGATACAATGTACAAGAACAACGAGTTGTCGGTTAAAATAGGTAATAGGTACACAAATCGATTCACAACATCAAAGGGCCTACTACAAGGATGCCCTACATCAACAACGTTGTTTAAAATCTATCTTGAGAGGACGCTAACACAATGGAAAAGAAAATGTCAAGGTATGGGAGTCCTAGTACGCGACGACCACTTATACACCCTAAGCTTTGCCGACGACCAGGTGGTCATAGCCCAGGATGAAGACGACTTGAGTTACATGCTCAGAAAGCTGAAAGAGGAATATGAGAAGGTAGGTTTGGAAATAAACTTCGAAAAGACAGAATATCTAACAACAAAAGAAGGGGAAATCGAAGATTTAGAAATAGATGAAAACACAACCGTAAAAGCAACAGACAAATTTAAATACTTAGGGTGTATAATAACAAAAGATGGATCAACAGAAGAAGAAATCAAATCTAGACTAGGTCAGGGTAGAACATGTATAAAACAACTGAACTCCATTATATGGAACAAGAAATTAACAAAGAAAACAAAAACAACAATATTTAAGACAATAGTAGAAAGTATAATTACATACGGAGCAGAAACCTGGCTATTGAACAAAAAGAACAAATCTAAAGTAACCGCCGTCGAAATGGAATATTGGAGAAGGTGTTGCCAACGAACACGCATGGATAGAATACGTAACGCAGAAATCAAGAGGCAAATGAATGTAGAAAAAGACTTATTAACTACAATAGCAGAAAAACAGCTTAAATGGTATGGTCATGTTAGACGAAGTGACGATAGACGGTGGATAAAGAAAATCACAGAGTGGAGCCCTATGGGACGTAGAAAGAGAGGAAGACCCAGAAGGTTGTGGAGGGATGAAATAGATGAAGCCATGGAGGAAAGGGGGTTGGAAGACGGAGATTGGAATGACAAAGATGAATGGAGAGTCTGGTTGAGAGAGGGAAAACGGCGCGAGCTGTAACAAACCCCATATATATATATATATATATATATATATATATATATATATATATATATATATATATATATATATATATATATATATATATATATATATATATATATATATATATATATATATATATATATATATATATATATATAAGTTGGAATGTTCTATTAAGGTCGATGAGTTTCTTGCGAATAAACTTCGATGTAATTTGGCTTCAATGGTTTAATAAAAATTAATAGATATTTGGTGCCTGTTTACTGATTATTCGTCCAAAAAATACTTAGAACTAATAAAAATCACAGTCATTTCGACAAGCCAGAACTCGAAGAACCTGTTCAATTAGAGAAGATTCCTCAACATCTACCAAACTTATTTACGTCATGATTCAAATATTTAAGGTGATAGTAACTTTTCACGTTCACTTTTCATGCATTTGGCACACTCTTTTCTGAACTTTTCTTTACCATCAGTATTGATAAACCTACAGAATCAAAAATCTGTTTCTAATAAGATCTGCAATATGCAAGATTGTCAGAACTAACACTTCTAAAGAGGTTATAATAACAAAAATAACGCCAATCTGAATTTGCTCTGGTTATAGAGAATATAATTAAAATATCCAAATCTGCGGAAAGAGTTCCTGCGCTTCTGACGCAGGTCTCGCCTCGACATGTCCAAATAATAAATCCGTTCGTGTTTTCTTTCGCAGGAAATGCGCTGTCATGCAAGGAGACGTTCAGCCTGCTGTATTACGAGTTTGACGCCGCGACGCGAGAGCCGCCGCCCTGGGACGCCGAAAGATACAAGTTAATTGGTGAGCGTGGAATTATTTTTCTTTTATACGACTAGGAAAAGTTGGTGTCGGTTAAGATTACTCCCGTCCCGCGTTGTTGCGGTAAATAAATTGTTTTCATATTAGTTTCGAATGTTTGGAGTGCGCGTCAATTGGTCGTTACTTTTTTTTACACGTGGTTAGTGTTGTTTAGTTTCTGTTATTCTGTTATTGAGTTCTATCATTTAAAAATACATACATCTGCGTTTTGAGATTATATTATATATATTATATATATATATATATTATTTCTTTGGAAAAATAAAAAATTGAAGCAGGGTGTCGAAGAACATTAAAAATTGGTTGTTAAGGGGAATACGGTTATTGAATATTTTCCGAAACTGATCACATCGATTTGAAAAAAAGAATAAAATCAGATATTTTTGAAGGAAATGTTGCCCCAAGTTAATGAAACTTAATATATGTAAGGAATAGTAAACTCGTATTCAACCATAAACAAAATTAAATGCATTCTAATAAACGTGACAGTAAGGGGTGTTTTTTTTTCGATGTATAGAACTTTAAGTTGCAATAAAACAACGATGGATTATTCGATTGACATGAATTTAATTTATCCGAGAGATAATCTTGTGGCATTACATTTTAAATATGATTTCTGGCATATGACCGCCGCGGCTGGCGCGGATCTAATCCAATCTGGACGTCCAATTTTCGATGACTTATTCCAACATTTGTGGCCGTATATCGGCAATAAGACGGCGAATGTTGTCTTCAAAATGGTCCAGCGTTTGTGGCTTATCCGCATAGACCAATGACTTTACATAGCCCCACAGAAAGTAGTCTAGCGGTGTTGAATCACAAGATCTTGGAGGCCAATTCACAGGTCCAAAACGTGAAATTAGGCGGCCACCAAACGTGTCTTTCAATAAATCGATTGTGGCACGAGCTGTGTGATATGTTGCGCCGTCTTGTTGAAACCACATCTCCTGGATATCATGGTCATTCAATTCAGGAATGAAAGAGTTAGTAATCATAGCTCTATACCGATCACAATTGACTGTAACGTACTGGCCATCATCATTTTTGAAGAAGTACGGACCAATGATTCCACCAGCCCATAAAGCGCACCAGTCAGTTTTTCTGGATGTAACGGTGTTTCGACATACACTTGAGGATTTTGTTTTGTTTGTTGACGTAGCCATTCAACCAGAAGTGCGATCTCGTTTTGGGCCCATTCGACGAATCTACGCCTTACTTGATGATCGTTTGGCTTCAATTCTTGCACGAGTTGGATTTTTTAAGCACGTAAACCAAGATCCTTCCGCAAAATCTTCCATAAAGTGGATGGACACAGATCCAATTCCTGTGCTCGATGGCGGATGGACTCATTCGGGTCTTCCTCAATGCTACGCTCTACAGCAGCAATAGCTTCTTCTGTACGCACCGTACGGCGTCTCTGGGGATGCGAGTTATCATTAGGGGTGAACGTGGTGCGAAAACGTTCCACGGTTAATCGAATTAACTGCTCTGATGGACGATGTTGTCGACGATAAAATGGACGTAGTGCGCGATTCGTATTCCGTACAGAATTCATAATTTTTTCTTGCATGTGTAATTATTATGCCAATTGGACATTAATTTAAAAATTTAACGTTACCAAGTGACTATTATTTATTCATCATATAATAATCATTTATGGATGGCATAATCATAACCCTCCATCCAAAATACATCAAGCAAATTTTAAAGTTATTTTACTGACGCCAGTGTCAGTCGGCAACGAGCTGATACAGAGATTTTACCGCGTATAACCGTTTAAATTCTGTTTTCATCCCAACAAACTGTTCCTACCCACTTTTATAATAATAAATACCGTCTGCTTGAGTGCGGGTTGTTACTCTAAGTAAGCGAGTGTAACAACACCCATTTCTTCTAAAATGCTGTTTTTATTTACAAAATTTAGTTGAAAAATGTTACCTAACCAGACCAAGTACTTGAAAAACTGAAAAAAAAATTATCTTGTAATTAGTTTTCTGTGCGCATGTGACAACATGGCCTACTAATTTAATAATTTTTGGATTTTGAAGACAAAAATCGTCACCGCTGTGAACACATCGCACTGTACATTAAGGAACGCTACACGATATGATCTCTTGAGATTTGTTCGACTGTGCTCATTAAATGTAATTAAGGTTTTACAATAGAGACGATAAAATAATGATGATTGATTAAGATCGCGCCATCGGGTCAGGGGGCTTGAGAAGTGTTGTTCATGGCAGTTAATCGTGTTCAATTGGCGGAATTAATAAACGCGGAAGGTACCAAATTACACTCGCCGCGTCGTCAGTAGAGTATATTCGATTGCGTATTTTTGCGTAAGCTTCTCTAACCAGTAGCAATTTTATCAATTCATTAGCAACTAACTGGCTAACGTTTGCAGAGCAAAGGCCATGGTTTTTGTTGAATTCATTCATTTATTTATCCCGCGAACTCGAATCCCAAAGTGCACAGAAGAAAGCAACGTGTTTGCGCGTTTGCTAGTTGCTTGATTTGTCTTTATTCCTCCATATTCCATGTTAATTGCGAGTCAGCTTAGTATATCCGTGATTATGTTATCTGCCTATCCTTTTAGTTACTCATACTTACTCTTCAATACTATATTCGCATCCCTCGAACTTTGAGTCAGCATTTTCATAGAATATAAGTATTTTTCTTTGCTTTTCTTTTTTTCCTTAAAGTTAGTATATTATAACTGAACACTTTATTTTTAGATTTTGTATATCTTTCTTTAGTTTATGCAGCAGATCTACTTTAATTTTTTTATGGGCTTGACCCATGAATAAATAAATAGGTAAATATTAATTAAATAATATTTGCAAACATCTGATGCGCACTTAATCCGAGACGGCCGGCATCCTCGGAAAAGTTGCTACGGCGAGGGGGCGAGGGCGCTTCCTTTTTGAAATTTATACGGTGTCAGGCGTATATCTAGTTATCTGAAAGATTTTCCGCTACCTCTCGCTCCGGATAAAATTGATAAATTTCCCTTCCGCTCGCTGTCTGTTTTCCTAGTTTTATCGCTGACTCGGTCGAAAGTATTTTCCATTTCGAGACGGTGTTATTTGCCCAACGAAAACTGACTCGAATGTTTTATTAGGTTGCCCCCTTTGTGCTGGGGCTCGCAGCGCCCGAGCATCACGTCCGCGTAGGAAATTATCAATTATTATTGACCGCTCCGAGCTCGATAAGTCCGTTCGCTAGCATCGAACTATTTTCGTCAGATTTTCATTTTACAGCTTTGCCATAACATCCGCTTTTTTCAGATAATCGTCCATGGGGTTAAGTATTAATATCGATTACTATGAAGTAATAATAAAGTATCACTGTTACCTATAACGAGAAATATTGTTCCTATTTGCCTATTTTTTTTTCCCGTGGCCGTATCACCATCCAGGTAACATTTGAGAGGTATGCGCCGCTCAGCTACAGCCGGAGCGGGAGTGGGTAAATTCACGATTTAAGTACCAACTTATAAAGAGTATTATTTTTTTTTTTTTATAGGGCGCCAGGTGATTTCTTTACTTATATACCCCTAAAAACACTGACATCACCAAACCTAATTCGCACTGGTGACATTAGCTACGGTTATTACAAAGAAAAAGGAACAAAAACACTCCATGACATTCAGTTATTCGATTTAATGTCGAAATGGGGGGAAGAGTTATCCGCCGCACTGGGATCGGTATACAAGATCGCAATATGTAATTACATTAAACAACTTTACACGTTTTATTTTCCTACAGCGTAAATAATCTCTCGAGAGTATAGACGAGTATAAAAAGAGGGTAACCCCTTAACGACAAAAAAAAAGGAACCGTCAATAACCTCTTTTCAACTCATCGTTCAGGTAATATCTTAGATGTACAAACAAAATTATAGAATTCGCAATAAAACTTAAGTTGGGCACTACACCAGTCCTTTTTGTCGAATCGTTTTATTTCCTTTTACGTGTAAGCGAAAATAAAAAAAAACAAATTCCACTACGTGGTACTTATCTGGAGTACGGACGTCGGTGTAGAACTCTCAGGTTAATTCCGAAGATTTCCGAAACTAAGGCGTTTGCTCTTCCCAATTTTCCGGATGTTCTAGGCGTACTATTATATCAACCAATACATGGCCTTTTCCGGATAAATAGCAACCTTCTGTTTCTCGTATCCGTCCGGGACCACAAAAAGCAAATTGCCAAAAAAAAAAGAAAAACGCCTAAGAATGGAAAAGAAAAAAAATCAAGAAGTGATACGAATTGATAAAGATTCTACAACTACAATTTTATTTTTTATTGGTTTTTGATTTCAAGTAATTTATCTTATTTATCTCAAGAGTTTAAATTTTGAAAGTAAATCATTATGCTTTTACTGTAAATGAAATTGACCTTTTTTTTTTTCCTTTATAAATGAGTTAAAATAAATTGTCCAAAAAAAAAAACGATCAGAACAACTACCGAGAACTACGCACACAATAAAAAGAGAACTTACCTCGTATCAGCACAAAAAACAAACCCAAAACACGAGACGTTTCTCTACAAAACCCAATATCTATTCAAGATAAGCTTTGGAACTTCTTAAAACAACCAGAGTACCACAAAAGTCGCCAAAGCGGGATGCAAAGTGAAAAATCCGTAAAACGCCAGAATAACTTTTCTGTTCACTAAGCAACCTAGTTATGACTCGTGCAAAATTTAAGAGCGATCACCGCGGTCACGGCTTATCGCGCTGCCTTTTTTTCTCTCGGTGCGTCGTTACTTTTTTTCCACGCTTTCGTATTTTGCCATCAACATGAGTTTACCGGGTGTCTCAAATTTCAAACGTAACATCACGTAAGAGATATTTATTTATATTTTGCACTATACCTACAGCCCAATCTTGAAGAGTTGGAAAAAACTTTAAATTCACAAGAATATCAAAAAATGCAAATCTCAAATCAGTCGAAATTACATAACTTGCATTCTCCTAAATATAACCGCAATTAGAATTTATTTGAAAAGAATTTTTTTTCTTCTATCAAGAATATAATCACCAAAATTATCATTAGCCGATTATCTACTGTTTACGTTTAAATTTTTTTTCAAATAAATCCAAATATACTGAGTATTATATTTAAAACAATTATGTTATATCCATATATTTTTATATTCTCTAATTACTAAAAGATACATCTTTTGTAAAATTAGGCTGTAGGTACGGTATCAAATATAAACATTTTTCTAATATTAATGGGTTGCACATTGAGTTTGGTGGTGTGTGATTTTTTAAATATAATAAAAATAAAAATCTTAAAATAAATTTTTGCGCCAGATATTTTGATTATGGCTGTGATCATTTCCCACTTTTTCATCTTTATACCTCTCTCTACTTATATGTTAGAGATAAAATCAATAATTAAAACGACTTAAACTCTTTTAGCGAAAAAGTTAGCCTGGGGCTCGCAAAACGACAAGCAACAATTTTAATTTTTTTTTCTAACCTATCTGTTTCCAATAGCCCAATATCTCCTATACAGTGAATAATTGTTACTTAGCGTTAATTCAACTATAAGAATCATTCAATCGACATTAAAATCTAAATAGGAAGCATAGGAAATAATTGAATTCCATTGGCGTTCACTGAATATATTAAATACAATAATAGTTGCACTTCATTAAAAAATCTATCGATATTGGGTCAACATTAATTGTACAACGCATCGATACGAAGCTTCGATGAAATAAATATTGAATAAAAATTATTTAGACTGAAGTAGAGTCCCGTTTAGAATTTAATTAACTGCAATATTTGCTTAAATAAAAACAAATTATCTTTGGATGTGTATGTTTATTAACTAAATAATATTTTGAATTTAATTTTAACGCTGCAAGGGAGGTTTGTAAATTGGGATTCATTCCAATTTCGTTAGATTCGAGTATTTTATAAATACTTCGATTTTCATGGAAGTGTTACTTTATTACTTCATATACGAACAGGTTTAAGGAAATCTTTGAAGTAATAATAATAATAATAGTATCATACGAACATATACTAAACAAATAAAACTTAACAAGGATATATTAAAATAGTCATTAAAGCAATACGGTTTCAACCCAACTCTTTAGATGTTGGATGTTGAAAAAAGCTCCAATTTCTTCGTAAAAACATTAAACATTCGAAGATGTATAAAGAATGGACGGTAAAGACACGCGAGAAATGTTATTCGCTGTCCCTCAGGGACCAATTTTACTTCTGATATTTTGAGATCTTACAATTGAACATACATTAATGATGATCTTCTAACTTAAAACCGAATGTTTCAAGAAGACAATTTAAAACTTAATCCAAGTAAATCATGCGTTGCGGTGTTCGGGAATGATAAGAATGTTAACTTCCTTATATAGTGATGGGATAAATGTGCCAAGAATCTGGAAGTTATCTTAGACAGCAAACTTAGATACAAAGAACATCTAAAAAAAATATTTTAAAAGTCCTTTGCCTTCATGAAACTTTTATATAATAATAGACATATTTTAAGTAAACAACTGGAATGAAGCTACCGTGGATCCCTGCTCCTCTCTAATTTCAATTTTGTAACCTTGCCTATGGTTTTTGTTTGGTCCAGAAAGTAAAGAATGAAGGTATTAGGTGTGTCTATTGTTTGAGGAAACTTGATCATGCATCACACTTATACAATGATATAAAATGGCTCAAAATGAATGAGCGCAGAATTCTGAATTTCTCGACATATTTGTTTACTGTAATAAATAATCCTAATTGGGCAGTTTCGATAAAAAATATTTCGTAACACGATCCACAATACAATTATTAGAAATAATGCAACCTCGTAAAGTATTTAATCTTAATGCCGAAATGTTATTTCGTTATAAATTTAATTGAATGGGTGATTGGAAGAAGGATAACATACCAGTGAAGCCGTTAATTTCACAAAGATGGTTCTCATTGACCAATTGTACACATTGACAAAGTACATTTGATGCCAAAGTTTGAACGATTTACACCTATTTGGTAATTAGATATTGGAATTTGAATGGGCCAAAATTTTTTTTCCACTCAAATTGAAAAAAGTTAGTTAAAAAAAACAAATGAGAATTTCATTATAGAAGGTTCTGTAGTCTTCGAGTATGTAATGAATTATTTTTTAAATATCTTCCAGCTTCTTATAGTTGATAGGAATGTTTCCCATTGTATGTTTTTGAAATGGGAAGATCCACATTGTCTTGTTGCTTCATATTGAAAAGGCCATGGGTGAAACCGTCAATGAATTCAGATGCTCTGATATAGCCTGTCATTGCTTGCGTATATGTTAAATGCCTGTATTTGCTTAAAGTATTGAGGCCACCAGCCCCAGGTATGTCGGTATTTGTTAGCCGTTTTACTTGAAACTTGGGATTTTTCTTCTTGGAGTAAATTCGGTCACACTTTCTTAAAGATCGCTTGATAACAGAAAAGTTTCTATCGCAATGCAACAAACTATGACCTCGAATGGGAAAATATTGATCGATAACTGCAAATCGGTCATTCATGGTCAGGGCAGGAAACAACCCGGTTAGAGTATGGTTGCGGTTTTGCCCAGCGCACGTATCACTAAAAACGTAAAGGGTTCTGACTTCTTCGGGAATATGTTGGGTGATAAAGTTCAAAATGGAAATACTGACTTCTGAGCCTCTCCCTCTGTATGAGTATAGAAGACCGATACATCGTTGCCAAGGCTGTGAACGTTAAAAACATAATACCAAAGTTTTCGCAGATAGAACATTTCCTGAACTGGCATTAATGGAAGGGGAAGATTTTGCATATAATCAAACACTTTGGCTCCAACGTCATTCCTCTCGTTACGGGTCCCCTTGATTTCTTGTAGTTTTTTGTAAAATTTGGATGCTCGTCTTTTATGAATCATAAGCTCTGCAACTGCGCACCTCTTTGCTGTTTCATTAAGAGTAGCCGACTTTATTTTTGCATTAAGTCGAGCAAACGTTGGACCCAGTGAATAGTTTATCCTTGGTATGCAAATTGGACAAACACAAAAAATAATAAATAGCCCTCAGTTTTTCTCTCGAAAGTGTCCCCGACACACGTCATTGGAATAATAAAAGCACTCTTTGATTTATCTTTTTTTAAAATCAAAATTAACTACAATAGCGAAACCCAAAACGCATTGTATTTTTCCTGGCCTTTAGTTGATCCATTAGCGTGAATCGTTCCGCATTGTATTTTACACGAATAACGATTTAATTTTAATCAAGTTTTCTCTATATAAATGTACCGTTTTATATTTTCTACTTCATCGATTTCGATTTTAATCGAATATCGTTCCCGACGATAACTCACCGAAACAAACAAATAAATAAAACGCTAACTGCAAGAATAAATATCAATACATTTGCATACTTAAATCGGTTTTTCGCTTTAGTCCGCCTTCAAATGTCCCTCCGTTTCCGTCGATAGTTAAAAATGTTTCCTTACTATCGAAAATCGTTTTTTAACCCTTACAACATTTCATTTTCGTCCCGCAAATCGTTATTTCAATGCGGGTTTCTTTAACTAAAATAAATTGTGATTTATAAAACCTAAAGATTTATTTTGCTGTTATTTATATGCCATTGTAAGCAATATTTCAACGTTCCTAATTAAAAAAATTATTTAGATATTGTAGGTTTATTTGAGTTAAGAATTGCATCGAATATTTTACGAAGCTTCATTTATTAAGCTATATAGTAGTATCAAGTATCTTATTCCTAAGTATTGCAAATTCGTCTTAAATTATCTTGGAAATAATTCACCATTATCAAAAAAGACACAATATAATCAAATTGTCAAAAAAACACAACTGTTGTTTGACAGTCAGAAACACATGGTCTATTTCCTTTTTAGCATTTTACTTGATATGATTAAATGTGGGTTTGTTTTCAGTCAGGTAATATTATGGCAATCACTGGGGCTTGAAAAGTTTCTATTTTGAGCAAAGTTTTCCCAAAGTGGGAGTATGACTGGGTTTAAAAATATTTGAAATAAATATGAACGAGAAAGAACCTACTTTCGTACATTCGGCGACGGACTAGGCAGCAGTGAGATCGCCAGAGGGGATAAATGTACGCACACAAATAATATTCCGTACTACTGATTAATTATTGTGGTCTTTATTTATTGCCCCGCCAGTCTAAAATTAATTTAAATAAACAAACTTTCGGTGTGATGGATCGGTTCACTTTTGACGAATGTTATGTCGTTTTTCTTTTTTTGGGATCCATTTTAGGGCCATATATGTATTGTCTTCTTTTTGGCCGACCTGAATCTCACTTAACGTTATTAAAACA
Organism: Cylas formicarius; assembly: GCF_029955315.1. Taxonomy (NCBI): domain Eukaryota; kingdom Metazoa; phylum Arthropoda; class Insecta; order Coleoptera; family Brentidae; genus Cylas; species Cylas formicarius. The sequence goes on along the minus strand of NW_026844361.1, from coordinate 22,107,163 downwards.
TTGAGTAACCTCGTGTTATATAAAATTCCAAAGAGTTTTAGTTTTCTATTGTTGATATCCAGTCAGTGTTAACAGTGTCGTAGGAGACATATCATTATTTGTAATTTTTGTTACACACAAATAAAAAAAACCTCACTTTTATGGTTTATTAAAAAAGATATTGCGCTGAGCCCAAAGTTCCGTTAGTTTAGGAAATATGGGCAAAAATGGTCGAATTTCACTTCGTTTCATTATCTCGATGTCGGTTGATTTTAGACAAAGCGGAATTAAGTATATTAATATTACTATTATGTTGCCCTCTAAGACGCAATCGGTATACTTAAATTTAATCTACGGGAAACCATCATCAACTTCGGCATACACTGTTCAATTTTTTAAAATTGTAGAAGGTTTTATATATATTCTTCTTAGTCGTTTGCTCGGTTTCGAGCATCGTGAGTTCATAGATTGGTTTCTGTGGTGAGCTTCCATTCCTGTCTGTTTTCTGCCATCCTGAATGACTGGCAGAGGTTTTTGCCGGTATGGTTCTTTATAAGATCCGTGTATCTTGTGGGCGACCTTCCTCTTGATCTTTTGCCGTGTACCGTTCCTTCCAGTGTGAGTCTTTCAAGGCCATTTCTTCTAACCACATGACCGAAGAATTTTGCAATTTTCTCTGCGACAACGATACTCAATCTCTTCCTAAATCCAAGTTGTTGTAGGATGGATTGGTTGGTTCTTCTCTCGGTCCAGGACACTCTTAGCATTCGTCGCCAGCAAAACATTTCAAATGCATCTATCTTCCTTTTATCATTCATTTTCAGCGTCCAGCATTCTGATCCATAGAGAAAGACTGAGAACACTACACTTTTGACCAATCTTATTTTAGTCTTAAGGGATATTTGATGGCTTTTCCACACTATAGTTAGTTTGGTCATGGATTCTTTCGCTATGGCAGTTCTTCTTTTTATTTCTTCGCTAGATCCGCCCATGTTCGATATTGTGGTGCCAAGATATATGAAGGTATCAACTGTCTCGATGTTATTTATCTGTTTTACTTCAGGTCTGTTGTTATTTTGGCGATCAATTATCATTATTTTGGTTTTCTTCTTATTTATTTGTAGACCCACTTCGTTGCTCGTCGCTTCAACTCTACGTATGAGACTGATCAATTCTTCTTCTGACGCAGCAATTAGTGTCGTATCATCGGCGTAGCGTAGGTTACAGATTTTGATGCCATCAATGGTGATTCCTCCCTGCCATTCATCGAGCGCCTTCCTCATAATCCACTCGCCATAAATATTAAAGAGTAGTGGGCTTAGTATGCAGCCCTGTCTGACCCCTTTACCCACTCTAAATGGGTTGGTTAGTTCTCCATCTACTCTGACATAGGCTGTATTGTTGTCGTATAACTTTTGAATTAACGATATTAGATGGCCAGGTGTGCCCATTTCATTTAGAATCGTCCATAAGTTTTGCCATCGTACACAATCAAAAGCTTTAGAGTAATCTATGAAGCATAAGTAGGTAGGCACATTGAATTCTCTTGATTTTTCAATTATTTGTTAGGTTTAGTATCTGCTCTCTAGTTCCGCGTCCCGGGACAAAGCCGGCTTGCTCTGGTGGTAGTTGTGGAAGTAGGAAAGGCTTTATACGTTCTGATATTATGTGTAACATGACCTTGCTAGCGTGTGAGATTGTCCTATAATTATCGCAGATGTCCTTCGGTCCCTTCTTGTGTATTGGCACATAGACCGATTTCGTCCAATCATCGGGCCAAATACCGGTGTCCCATATCATTTGACAGATCCTATGAAACAATTCCACTCCTGTTTCCTCAAGTGCAGTTAGCATTTCAGCAACAATGCCATCCTCTCCAGGCGACTTGTTGGACTTCAGCTTGGTAATTGCTGTCCTTACTTCTTCTTTCAGTATGGGAGGTTCTTTTCCATTGTATGTGCTTTTTTCTGTGTCATTGTTTGAGTTTCCAGTGTCTTCCATCAATTTCTCACAGTAGTTCTTCCATCTTTCCTTTATCTCTGCTTTGTCTGTTATTAATTTACCAGCTTCGGATCTTATCGCCCAGGATTTTGAGTTGAACGTGCGTGTAATGTGCTTGATTTTGTTAAACAGGTCTTTTGATTCGTTGTTGTGCGAATGTTGCTCAGCTTCGGCGCATATATCGTTTAGGTACTTGTTTTTGTCTTTTCTACACTGGTGTTTGATATCTAGGTTGAGCCTGCTATATTGTTCTCTATCTTCATGTCTGTGTAAGCCCGTGGCCTTGAGTTGTTTCAGCGATTCAATCTTCTTCCAGGTTTCCTCTGCAATCCATGCTTTCCTCTTCTGTTTCACAGCAGCTTCAGTTTGTGATGCCACTTTTAGCAGTGCAGTTTTTGTTTTGTTCCACAATGAGTTAGAGTCATCGTCTGATTGCGTATGTGAATTTATTTTGGAGATTTCTGCTTTAGCCTTTGATCTGAAATTTTCATTATGTTTAAGGCCCGACCAATTCCTAAAGGTTTTATTAGGCTGCGATCTGCTTAATTTTATGCGGAGCTCTGCTGCGAGAAACTGATGGTCACTGTGACAGTCCTTTCCTGGGTAAGTCCTGGTATTCCTTACTGAAGTCCTCCATCTGGATTTTACTAAGATGTAGTCTATCTGGTTTTTATGTAGGCCTCCAGGTGAGGTCCAGGTGTATAGTCGTCTTGGATGATGTTCGTGCCCCGTGTTTGTGATGAAAAAGTTGTTCTCAGTGCAGAATTGCAGCAGTCTTTCTCCTCTAACATTTCTTTTTCCCAGACCGTATTTGCCGATAATTTTGTTTAAATGTTCATCTCCAGGTTCTCTTCCAACTTTGGCATTATAGTCGCCTATTAGCATCGTGATTTCTCGATTTGGTAGAGTCTCTAGTAGCTGTTCTAATTGGGCGTAGCATTCTTCTACCTCATCATCTGGTGCTTCGCTGGTTGGAAAATACACTTGTACAATATTCAGCTTCACAGGACGCGCGTTAAATCTGATCAAGATGATTCTATCATTGATTGCTCTGTATTCTGTTATGGAGTTTTCAAGTGTCCTGTTTACTACTATGGCCACGCCGTTTCTAGATGTGTCCTCGTTGCCTGAATAAAAAACGATGTTATTGTTTCTGGATATGAAGTGTCCTGAGCCCTTCCAATGCGTTTCTGCTAAGCCCACTATGCTATGACTGCTTATTTCTTTCTCTACTATGGCGAACTTTCCGGCTTCTAGCAGTCCGCGAACGTTCCAGGTGGCTATCTTTAAACTTTTCCATATGTTCATTCCAGTAGCCCGTTTTCCATGTGATGCCTGGTTTCCTACACGCACATGGCCAGTCGCCCATTTCACACCACTAGGCCCGGACCCTGAGTGGCGCCAATTGCTAGTTGGATCGCTCGGCAATACACATCCCGTAATACTCATCAAATCATCAATATCATGAATTTTCCTGGGGGGATATATGACGCAGTGGGGCCCCTGGTCCTTCTGCGTGGTCCTGAGATAAGCATTTCCTCCTATCTCGTTGGTACGGTTATCCCGCCGGTACTCGGTCGCCAGTATATATATATATATATATATATATATATATATATATATATATATATATATATATATATATATATATATATATATATATATATATATATATATATATATATATATGATGACACTATATTCCGGGTATCATCCGTTCGCTCGTTGAACTCCGACTGGAATCCTGCAAATCCTGCATCCGACTGGAATCCTGCAGACGTTTCGCCAAAATCTCACTTGGCATCTTCAATGCTCGCGCTCCGAAAACAGTTCGAACACGGACTTCGGAGCGCGAGCATTGAAGTGAGATTTGGCGAAACGTCTGCAGGATTCCAGTCGGATGCAGGATTTGCAGCCTTCCAGTTGGAGTTCAACGAGCGAACGGATGATATCCCGGAATATAGTGTCATCACATTTTTCCATCCGTGAATCAATACGTGAGAATATATATATATATATATATATATATATATATATATATATATATATATATATATATATATATATATATATATATATATATATATATATATATATATATATATATATATATACATTTATGATCCAAACAACAAGTCTGCAATAAATGTTACATGTAAATTAAAAATAAGGGGCAAATTTGATATACACCGGAAGCATTGCGATAAACAAATCGTCCGGTCCGGTCATATATTTTTTTTTGTTATTCGTGTCCGAATAATTTTCCTGCAGCGCCGCGAACCCGCCGTTGAAAATTTCCAGCGAATAAATTCCGTGTGACGTAGTGATTAAACAATTATTTCACGGATAAATTCGCGTCGGTGTCGATTTTGTAGTACGTGCGTGCGCGAAGAGGGTTACGGCCGGCACCCGGGGATGGTAATTGTGTTTGCAGATTGGACACGAGCTCTCGTCATATACACAAATCGCGTTGTCGATATATACATCCGTATATATGTATATACGTGCATAAATGTCTTTGTTCAACGGCTTTGCAATTATTGTTTTTTTTTTATTTGGGTTGTTCGAGTATCGACGTGTTAGGAAGTGACCTACATATACAGACCTGTGAAAAAATATAGACTGAAACATATTTTTATAATATTTTTTCAATATTTTATTACACAAATGTCACTAGCATATAAATAGGTGTATAATATAAAATAGGTGCGATTGTTTAAACTTAGTTTTACTTTATTTGGTCTTGACGTTGAGGCGTCGCCTATTTGCCTTGAGCGGGACGAGTTACACTGTGAATGTTTATAAACTCAATCGAATGCAAATTTTTTTAAATGCAAGACGCATTTTGTGTATCATCATTTATCTGTTCAGTTTTGTTTTGCATTTAAATATTCCGCGTGGTAAGACATTAAATCCAAATCGAAAAGCAGCTTATTCTTGACTTAAGAGTCTGCGGAAAAACAGGAAAAGTTATAGCGGACGTCATTAGGTAGGTATGAATTTTTTTTTTAAGTTTGCAATCGAAAACTATGGTAAAATAAAATGTTCATCCTCAACAACACTGGCTCAATTGTGATCCAGGTTTAGTGAGAAAAAGGCCAGCTACGTCTCAAAGAGTTAAAGGATGAGGTTCGTTATACTCTGTGCCTTCTTAAAAACCGAATTGGACTTTATCGACTGGCGTATGACTGTTGTTAATTATCATGCAATGTTACACGATTACCTTGTACCATTCATTAGGCTGACTGAAGACGAAAACATAATTTTTCAACAGGGCAACCCTGTAGGTGCAACTACAAAACAGTGATTTCAAGATTCAGACCTAAATCCTATAGAGAACGTCTGGGAGATATTAACGACGAAATTGTATGAAAGGAAAAGCCAAAAATAAATAATATCAATGAAGTCAAACCAAGACTGCGATCAACCTGGGCCAAAATTTTAACTAATACATCTAAGGACTTAATTGATAGCATGCCTAAAGGACTAATAGAAGTTATAAAAAATGAAGGTGGTTGTTTGGTTGGAGTGAGATTTTCACCATAAGTAAATAAAAAATGTAGCTAATATATCGACACTTTTATTTGTGTGTACTATTTACGTACTATTTTCCGAAATATTCAATTGGTTTTAAACGAAATTTATATATATGTACTATAATTTTTCCCAGGTCTGTCAAGTGATCGCGTTTAGGATTCCGTTAAAAGTTTTGGTGAACAGTTTTTGATACTGCACGCTTCTGTGTACTTCCCCAATCGGATAATGACACATTTTTTTACACTTAATTTTTCACTGTATAATGGTCGGCGTTGTTTACCTTATGAAACTATAATCACATAGATAAACAGATACATAGATCATTTAAACTATTCAATTAATTAAAATAAAATATAATAATAATAAAAAAATTATCAGAATTGCGAGTGTTTGGTACGCCATATTGACTTCCATTTGACAGGCCGTTGGATTGCCTAATTCTTTTTGACGCTAGTCCAGGCAGGTTAGAAGTTACATGGTCCAACGATAAACATCAAAAACCAAGGCAAGGGAAAAACCATGTAGCTAACTGCAACTTGAAACCGCATGTCTCCAAAAATCGGTAAATATTTCTAGAATGTAATTTAAGATCAGTTGAATGGAAATATTACGTTACTGAATTAACCGTATTAAACTTGGGACTGGAAAGGACAATATAACACATGAATCAAGCCGCGAAATGGTTACTTTTTAGACTGTACAAAGTTGTGAAAGTATAGCTTAGTAGGAGACCTTTCAAATATTACTTTACGAGTATAGTTCTTCTTCTTCGTTATTTCTCTTGGCCTATAGCCAGCGTTGGAACCCCCCCATCATATTTTGTAACACATATTCGCGCATTACGGAAGGTTCCAGGGGTATCTATTCCTAGCCCTAACCGTACTTATAAAATTCTTTAAAAAGAGAGCGATAATACAGAAAACAAATGCGTATTGATAGTTTTTGAATTGAGATTTGGACTATAAACACCTTTAGTTTTAGTGTGGTCCTTCAAATAAATGCCAGAACGCAAACAAAAAATACAAACCCGCATAAATTTTTGCCGGTAGATCCTGGAAATTTATTTGAAATATACCAAAGTAACCAAAACTAAACCTCGGGTCGCCACAACCCATATTATTAGTACGCATTCGTCTTCTGTATTACGGTTGGACCAAAGCCTACTTATTCAAAATTAAAAAAGTCAAATTTGTTTGAACACGTCTCGAATAAAATATGTTGCCATATTTTTGAAATGGTAATTTATTTGTTGCTGGGCGTCCCAAATAAAAAATCAATTTTTAACTATTAGTGGAGCGCCGTAAGACATAAAAATGGTAAAATCTCGGAACCCAGGGGCAGTCAATGAATCTGTGTAACAAGTGTTTGACTTGTTATTAAAAGCTCAAATAAAAATGTTAAAAAAAAATTGGCCGATCTCGCAAAAAAATGATTTACAAAAGAAAATTTAACCTTAACTATATTGATTATTGTTCATTATTGTCGTCGTCGATTTCGTCGATGTAGATTGAAGGTAAAGGATTAGTACAGCTATCACTATTCTAAGCAAGCTGCACTGCAGTTTAATCCACTTTTCCTGCATCCACAAGATGCTCCACATCCTGTTTTGCCTGCGCAAAAAATAATTTTTAGTAAAGATTCTGAAGCTGGTCGCTGCGTCATTGTTTGCGGTATCAATATTCCGCGTTCATTTTTCCAACCCCATTCTTCTGGTAATATTCCTTTTCCGAACCATGTTTGAACTTGCAAATATACTCTTTTGAAGTGTTCAAATGCGGCATCTGCAGTAGGTGGTTAAGACGGCAGTTTAACGCAGGTATTTTTAAAATTTTTTTATAAAAAATAAATTAAAAAATTAAAAAATTTAAAAAATTTATCGATGTCTTTGCATTCATTTTTAAAAACTGTCGCAGCATTTTGCAAGTCCGTTTATTTGCAAACACGTTTTTGCCACGTTGAAAAAAAGCTGACGTATTTCGTATTGTTGTTTTTTAAAACATATGATTGTATTAGATCCAAATTTACTGGAGAATACAATATTATCCTCATAATGGTTCATTAACCTCATTTTTATCGTTTTATCATCAGGAATATTATCAATTGTCACAATACTTTTTAATTCTGCCAGCGAAAACTGGCAGTCATCATTTTCAATATATTTAAAAATCTGCTCCATTGCTCCATCTAGTTGTATTGTGACTGGATGAATTTTTTTATCCCTCTGGGTCTGTTTTACACACCTACAATTCTTTTATGGATATCGCGACAATATTCGCTTTTCTCTTCGCTTATCAAATTTAAAATAGTTTGCTTGAACTCAGAAGTAGTTACGTAACCGATTTGCTGTCTTACCGATTTGGACTTTCTTCTTTCCTTCATTTCATCCGCTTCTTTTTCACATAAAAAGCACTTAGCAGAGCTTAATTCAGAGCTACATCCATCTTTGTCACAAATGAGGCAATCATTATTTATATTATCACTATTCGCTGGTTCAGCCATTTTGATACGAGGCTGTAACAACAAATATTACTAATATCAATAACTAACCTTTATAACACAATTAATTAAAATTTCAGATGTAAGGATTGGAAATGTCTTTTATTTTTAAACAAAAATGTGAAAAAATCGGAATTTTCACTATTTTTCCGATTAATTAAATTATTATTTCTGGATAAATAAAATGCATAAAAATAAATCAACTGTTTGTGTAAGCACTATCTTATAGGAAATTTCATGCAGATTCCAAATATATATTAAATTTTACCATTACATTCTAACTTTTAACATCGATTTATTGTAAAATATACTATTGAATATTCACAGTTGTTTTCAAAACCACGTAATATAATAAATATAATAAATACTATTAATGCCACTATTTCCAAGTTTGTAAAACAACAACTACGTATCGAGCCTAGCAAGTTGCCACGTGTATTATTCTGTTAGGGCCCGCGTTAACAACACCCAACAGCTGCTGTTGCTGCTGTCTCCCTCTTGCTGTAGCCATTTGCCTCCAACGCAGTTTTTAGGTGTTCAAGTTCCATCTGGAGGCTCTCCGGTTCGCAAATCCTTCGGGCTCGTTCTGTCAGGGTTCTGATAACCCCATACTTTTGACTTGGGTGATGATTGGATAGAGCATGCAGGTATCTGTCCGTATGGGTTGGTTTTCTGTAAACTGTGTGGCCCAGCTTCTTACCTCGATCAATGAACTCAAGATCATCAAGATCACGGGATACCGAACAACGACCCTCCACCTCCCTCGCATATCTGCCGTATATTCCGAGTGTCACCGACAGGATTGGCAGAGTATTGAAAAGACACTACATCAAAACAATTTTTAAGCCTACAAAGAAGATCCAGCAGACCATCAGGTCAGCGAAGGACAAGAGGGGCTCACTTTCAGCTGCAGGAGTCTACCGCATTCCGTGTTCATGTGGAAAGGTCTACATCGGGACTACCAAGAGATCAATGGGAACGAGACTTAAGGAGCATAAAGCAAGCTGCAGGCTAGGACATACAGAGAAGTCTGCAGTAGCTGAACACGCACTGAGCAGCGGGGAACACAGGATACACTTTGAGAGCTGTAAGTTACTAGCATCGGTCAACGGCTATCACAACAGACTAGTCAGGGAAGGCATTGAGATACAAAAACACCCACACAATTTCAACCGAAAGGAGGAGACCCTTAGACTCAACCAAATCTGGAACCCGATCCTTAGGAACGCCCGAGCAGTACCGATCGATATCCCGAGACCAACCGAAGCGGAACAAGCCCCGCCCACCACCAATCGGCATAAATACAACCTGCGCAGGAGAAATCGTCAGTCTACGTCCAACATCGGAAATGGAAGGACCTCTGAAGAAGCTCGCCACTCGTGCTAGCGAAACGTTAGGAAGTAATTCCAATCGACGACGGCCTTTAAACCCGAACCAAGATAATAGCTTATTAAAGAATTAGTTTTAAAAATGTCGCATTTGTGCCAGATTCGCAAGCATGGTCTTGGTTAGTTTGGTTAGATTTTTGGGCGATTTTGCCATACAAGCTGTTTATATTGTAATGTTTACTTCTCTTTTGCCTTTGACTTACTTGTTTTTTTTTTGGGTAAGTCGTTTTCAACAACAAACGTTGCTAAATTTGTAGCAAGTTTTGCTGTAATCGAAGGGCCGTTAAAAATATAGTGTGCTCACGCGCACTAACGAGAACCGGATAAGATAGTTAACCGCTTACGTAACTCCGTATCGTAGTGACCGACCCCAGGAGCGGAAATTCGAAAATGTTATTTTCCACATGGTTTGATTCCGCGTTCAGCGATCACGCCGCCCGATATCCTACCGGGTAATTGACTGGATTATTATAATTATAATTGGCGCGGCGGCTGTTGAAAAATTTTTCCCGCCGCTGCCCCCAAACGTTGAAAAGCGGGCAACGCTTCACTTGAAATCTTTATCTAATTGCCAATTAGACGGTTGAAATTATGCACGTGCAAACCGATACGTGCAATATACCGGGCGGCCGCTTTGGCAATGTGAGCCGTATATGCGTACATTCTGATGAACTGTTTGCTAGGAAAAAGTCTGCGGTTTTCCTTACTTTCCTTGATGTTATCGCAAGAAATGAGTGTTTCTTCTATCATATGTACCATACCATACGATATATGGAACACCACCTATTTTGACAATGACAATTGTTTAGTCAAAATCATTTATAAATACCGCTGACGATACCGAATATCATGATAACAGACTTCCTTAGCAGACGTAAACAGTGTGCTTAAAAAATAAAAAAAATTATACTAAGAAAAAAGTTACGATCATTTAAGAGTATCAAAAGTGCCTTTTCTCAATCCTGTAATCGCACCGAGTGTGCTCCTTTTCTGGCTAGACAATTGGCTTTTCCGTTACCTTGCAGTCTACTATGCCCTGGTTATCTTAATACCACACCATAACATGGATCGGGTTTCCTGGTAGTCTCTAAAGGACAGTTTGCTTCCTGTGCAATTTGGTGCTTCCCGTAAGTCCCAAACTACTGCATGCGTTTTCAAGCCGTTTACTGACTACTCTCTATTAAAAAAAAGTGTTTATTTAGCCCACATATAGATTCAGGTAGACCCAGTAGATTTTGCAGGGCCGTGAGGGGAAGGCTCAGTAGTAGCTATTGTTCTACAACCAATAAGTTTAAAATAAACGAAGATCATCGACGAAGAGCATTGACGTTTGTTTCTGTTTCATTGGACAAAAATCGTAATCTACTTATCGGTATCGTTCGCGATTGAGTGCATTTATGGAATCATCCGAGTCTTCGTCATAAAAGAAAACGCTGCTGCTTTCAAAAAGCATTAAATAAAAATTATGCCAATAATAGCTAATTTTATGCTTTAATCTTACCTAGGGCACACATATCAGGAAAGCGAATTCTCGCGACAAAACTCTATATTCTTTGGACATTGAGAAAGTATCAGGGTATGGTCTGTTCATAGATATAAGAAAGTGACCAATTGCTTTTCAATGGGTGGTCATTAACATACAATGCAACCAGATTATTACCTACCTATGTTTAATATTCTTTGGTCTAAGTTCATTAGTAATCATTCTCATTTCGTGTGTAATACAGCGTGTGTTGAATCTTGTGCCGATTTTGCAAAATATGTGCGAGTCTAGTGTATCTCAGGAGATGCTCCCTCGCAAATGTAGAAAACACTATTCTATTGAGACTAAGGAAGTCATAAACAATGTTTATTTGACTCTCATTGAACGTGGTGCCAGCAAGAAAGCATCTTTAGAAGAACATCAACGGTATGGAAAATTGTGAATAACTCCATTTCAGCGAGGAAAAAAAGAAGCGATGCTGACATTTTCTCGAGTTTTCTCAAGTTGAAACCGGTGTTAAATGTGGCAGAACTACCTCATGGAAGTGTATTCAACACATGAGTTTTAGATTTAAAAATATTGTCAAAAGGAAAGTTTTAATGGAATCTTTTAGAATTCGGAAATGACGACTGGAATATCTAGAAAAAATTAGGAAAGGCCAATTATTCGACACTTATGATACGTCGAAAAGGGTTGGGTTGACTCAACTGATATGTGTAAAACAAACGCGCCATCAAAAAGATGTAAAAGAGTAACTATTTTGCATGCTGGCTCTAAAGATGGTTGGATTCCAAACAGACTTTCTCTGTCTGCGAAAAATATTAAAGATTCTTCTCTGGATTACCATGAAGACACCACCGCTGCTTTATTTGAAAGTTGGTTTAAAAACAAACTAGTTCGAAACATTCCTCCTAATGGACAATGCAAGTTATCACAGTAGAGAGTTGACTAAAACCCCTTCGTCATGTGACACAAATGTAACAATCCAAAACTACATGTATGATAACAACATTTATTTTCACGAATATTATACCAAAAAGCAATTAATTGAAGTTCTATAAAGCTTGAACCTACAAAAGGAATACGTCTGTGATAATTATCCGAAAAAATCTAGGGCATACAGTTTTAAGGCTTCCACCTTACCACTGTATATTTAATCCCGTGGAACATGTTTGGCACCAACTGAAATCTGCCATTCGTCGTAACAATGTTTTTCCCCGTGTTAACTGCAATGTCCTCAAACTTATAGAAACCGAAGTTGGGCAAATTCTGTTAAACATATAGAAAAAGCAGAACAATCGTATATCCATATTACAAATAATATAAAACAAATAATAATTAGAACAGGCGATGATAGCGATAGTAATACTGATATATTATGTGAATAATTTTAAGTGATTTAAGTAGGTAATCTAAATAATTTGTAATTTTATTTTAGATTTAAACTTAAATACATTCATAAATAAATAAATGTTGTTTAGTATCTTTCCTAACAAAACCCCAAATAATTAAATTTTAATCAAAGTCCGGACCTGTTCGGCCATATTTCATTCTTACAGCTTGCCCGGGTCTTTCCTTAATTCGTATCAGTTAATCACTTTATTATATCTATGAACAGACTTTTTTAGGCGTTCGAAATGCATACCTAGAGTTTGTTGAACGGAAAGAGTAACACATTTAGAGATATTATAGTGAATGGAAAAAGAAACAGGGCTAGTGAACATCGGAAGAAGCTTGCTTGCCTAGGTCACATTATGCGAGAGGAAAGGTGCTGAAATTAATAATACAATGAAAAGTATAAGGCAAAAGAAGTGTAGAAAGAAGACGCACTTCATGGCTGAAGAATTCCAAAGAGTGGTATTAATGTACTTCAATAAAATTTGTTCAAACAGCCGCGTGAAAAGCACACTTCCTTATCGCCGCGTTTGTTTACTGACAGCAGCGCCACCAGCGGAGAACAAGTTCGCGAATATTGACTTTAAGCAGGTCCAGTTCAGATGAAATAACGGTTCTATATGTTTCACGATCCCGACGACACGTCATTTGCTATGCCGGCCGTGAAATATCTGAAAGACCATCGACTTTAATTGTCCCAATCGCGAACAATAGACCCGATAATTATCATTTGCCAATAATGCATATCTGTCTGTCATTCGGCTCCGCTACCTGATGGAAATTAATCCACTACCGCGCCGCTCGGTCGCAATTAATAAAATAGAAGTGCGCGACTATTAAAAAGAATTAACTACGGTTATTAGCAATTACATTTCTTTTTAATGTTAGCATTTAAGTGTTACGAGGTGGTAACACGATACTTACGCAGGCCAATAAGCTCGTAAAGCCGTGACGGATGCATGTTTTGCTTATGTCATTATGGTAATGAAAAATATCGCTCGTAAATATTAATCGACTGTGGAGGAATCTAAACAAAGACGGCCGAATCCAAAGGTGACTTGATATCGACTCGTTTCTATCCAAACCTGGTTCGCCTTAAAAGCGCCTTTTTTTCACTTATTTGAATTTGAATATTGTTTTTAATAAATTAATATTTATTTAACACGTGTCACAATGAGAACAAGTGAATGCGGTTTTCCCTTTTATAATTTACCAAAAAAAAAATAATTGAACTGAGGTGGCTTTTACTTGATGATTTATCAAAATAAATAAGAACCAAAAGTTCAGATTTTCACGAAAATGACAATTGTTGCGTCGACACTTTATCTTCATCAAATTTAATATTAACAAACTACCTGCTACTATATATACCGAAAAATGACCATAAAGCCTTAATTAATGTTGTTGCGAGAATTTAAGTTCAGTAAAGGAGAGAGGTATTTAAATCTAATTGATCGTTAAGCAATACATTTGAATGTCTCATTTTGTTAATCTCCATGGCTTCCAATAAATTTAATTTTCTACTTTTTGTGGCTGTGTGTAATATATCAAAATTGTCGTCAAAAATGTGTTTTTCTGTAGTGTGTAGCATAATTAGAAGCTAGACTATTGTTTTTAAACACTCTTTTATGTTCGTTAATGCGTTAAATGTTTAAAATTGGACATATTTTAAGACAAGTTCCCTCTGCTACGAGAAAAATGATATCAGCTGCAAATGTAGTCTTTCCTTATAAAATGTCACACAAACCGGAAGAATCTAAATTGCTGAACATTCGAAACGGCCTTTAAATAGTAATATTGTGCAACGACCATTGTAAACGGCATTTAAATGAAGAGTTAATTTGACAAGTGCGAAACTCAGCGGAGCGAGTGTGTAATATTGGGTAGTGGGTAATATCCCCGAAAACATCCGATTGCTCGCAAATCCGTGCGGTAAAATCCCGGAAATGTCCGAAGAGGTTCGGATTCGAACGAAACTGATGCGGTAAAGTTACGCTTCCCGCACGCATCGGTGTATATAGTTGGGTATTTTACAAAAGGGTGTAGAAAAAAATATTTGGACAACGCTTATTTTATCCGCTACCGCTAAATATTCGCAGAAATGCATCACGCGGAGAACCTATTAATTACGTACTTATCGGGTACAAAAATCGATCACTTTTGAAACTTCTGTTTTCACTAAGCTGACTGGGTTGTAATACGCGTTTTATTCACTAAAAAGGAGGCCATAACAGGTGAAAAATTATATTCTAACTGAACTTAAAAAACACCACCACAATTGTTTCTCTGAGCAAATTAAAAGATTTTTTTGCTTTTTAATACATCGCGTCTCACCGCTACGGTCGAGGGCCGAAACGAACAAGGCGGAAGCTCACCGAATTCTCATCAAAATCAACTTGTTAGGTATTATGAATATAACGAATATTTAAAATAAATCAAAAATCAAATATCCTCCCGGTACATGACTGAAAAGTTAACAAACTTCAAAGTGCTTTATATTTCCATCCAGGACTTTTCCTGGTCTATCTGGACTTTTCTTAGCAGGTTTCACTTGACGTGCTGGCCTACTCTTCCGCAAAAACCGCAAAACACCTCAGTTATTCGGGAAGATTCGTTGACAGCTTTTTGTACATTAAAATTCGGGTAATCTTATTTTATGAATGTGATAGTTAAGATTTATCAGAACATCTCCTTATTGGTGTGAATTTATTATATCATTATAATATATAAATATAAAATATTATGGTATAATACTGTGAACACTGCTTAACAGATATAGCCTATAGCCAAAAGAGAAAAGATGTGAATGCCACAGTGTTTAAAATCAATTTTTTTGATTTCTTAACACAATAATTTAAATTGTCATTTGTTTTGACAAATTTCCGCACCTAAATTCTTCCGATTTCACGCCGTTTCGAAGGCGATAAAAACCAATTCAATATAAGTACGGCGAAAATGCAAAATTTAATATTCGGTAGATGACGTATTTGGAGGGGTTTTTGTTTGCTCTCCTGCTACGCTGGTACACCGAAAATATCGATATGGATTCGGGCTCTTGAAAGCTTTTTCGTCCCATACGATACGGGAAAACCGGTAATGGATTCCGATGTATTTTTATTGGGGTAATATACGTTTTTATCGTCGAGGTGGTGGGGGGATTGTAAAAATACGCGGAGTAGGTATTTTACCGGATTTATTCGCCTTGAATGTGGCGCGTGACTCCTTTTAAATTTATCGATTTTTTCTGTTATCGTAAATACGCATGCCTCTTATTTATTTTTCGAAATATTGGCATGTAAACCTCAAGCCTCTTATTATGACCGCGTGTGGGGTCATTTTGTTTGTCGATAGTAGCATTTATTATTATTATATATATTTAGCACTTATTATATTTAAACGATGATGCCTGCGCAATATTTTCCTCTTTAAAGATCCGTTTAGGCGTATTTTTGCACTTGTTTAACATATGTGTAAATCGCCCACATGGTCTGCCAAGACTACAGTATCGTCTGCGATGTCATATGGAGCTTCTTTTAATATTTGCAGTTTGCATCCTTTGCGGACAACAATAGATAATGTAACGTAATATTGAACTGAAATACAAAAAAGACTTAGCGTTTCCTTTACTACGTAAAGTACAATCCCAATTTTTATTTTTTGCAGGTCGTATAGCGGCCGGAGAGGGTAGGTTCAACTCTAACAGCGAGGTCAACATAAACACCGAAGTGAAAAGCATACCGGTCACGAAAAAGGGCGTCTATTTCGCGTTCAGAGACCAAGGCGCTTGCATATCTCTACTCGCTATCAAAGTCTACTACATCACGTGTCCGGAGGTGACGATCAACTTTGCCAGGTTCCCTGCCACGCCGACCGGCAAGGAGATCACCATCATCGAACAGGCGAACGGCACGTGCGTGAGCAATGCCGAAGTGGTCGGTGGAACTCCCATCTACCTCTGCAAGGGTGACGGCAAATGGACGTTGCCCACCGGCGGGTGCAAGTGCAAGGCGGGGTTCCAACCGGATATAGAGAAACAGACTTGCAATGGTAAGCGACGTAGAAACGGTTATTCTAGAGCCAGCAACTTTTGGAAGCATTACTTTGAATGTGGGAGGAAATGTTTCAGTGTGGCAACTAAGAGAGCTTCCCACTTCCATTGTCTTTACCTGACTTAATTATCCAACGTTGGATGGATAACCTTTCTCTATTCGATGTTACGGGTTTTGGTCGGAGCTCTTCTTAAAGTCGCTCGTGAATTGAAAATTTCAGTATTGAGA
This sequence comes from Cylas formicarius, assembly GCF_029955315.1. Classification (NCBI taxonomy): domain Eukaryota; kingdom Metazoa; phylum Arthropoda; class Insecta; order Coleoptera; family Brentidae; genus Cylas; species Cylas formicarius. The sequence continues at coordinate 22,090,607 of NW_026844361.1, read as the reverse complement.
CTAGGGGGGAATACACTGAGGTAGAAAATAAAAAAACTACTAGGGAGACCAGAGAAGGGAACAGTCAATACAAGAGGGGAACGAGAATAAATGAGAGAGCTTGATATCATTACGATTCTTTCAGAAGACAAGACCACTACTGTATAGTAAAATGTTGGCAGTACCTATGATGAGAAAATCAATGAATTACTCGTTAATGGCGAATATAGGTAAATATCCAGTGACGCTATTTAGAAAATTAAAGGAAATTCAACTTAACTTGATTGATTTTAAAATTTCATTACTGATCACGTAGGAATATATCTAACACCACATCGCAGAAACCAAACCACCAAACATTCACCCCTTAGATCCACCAGCTGTTCAAAAAATTAAGCAAGAGCAGCGGTCTTAGATAAAATTAATTGTTCTCTTCATTTGCGAAGAACTAAACACATTTTGAAGATATTGTTCAATGTCCACCACCATTTTCAAAAAGGACTTAGTTGCCAGACAACAATATGCAGTGATCAAGGTGGTTATGATCAGAATGGTTATATTGAAAAATACGTCATTAGAATTATAACCATTTGTAAAAGAGACTCAATAGTACATTCATCTGTCGAAGTTATAGGAATGAAATTCTAAAACCTATTCAAAGTTCAATAAATTTTTCCGTCAGTTGTCTAACGCGTACTGCTTCGCATCCAATATTATTACTTATTGGTCCCGTTCTTCTGCGGCTCTCTGATTGCTATTCGTTCCTTTCTGGTGATTTTAGTTGTTCTATTGTCTGGTCTTTCTTGTACTGTGCTTAGTTGTTCCCGTCTAACTTTAGTTTTCAAGTCAGGAGCGACTTCGAGAAGTATTTAGAAGTATAGAGATAATTCTAAATGTACACCTTGAAGCACATAAAGAACACCAGATGGGCCTGACATAGAAAGCTGGAAGGAGTGCAAGATCAAAGAAGAGGCTTCCAATCATGAAAATACCCACGATTTGGAAACCATTAACAGAGCCGGTATCCCTATATACGTTAACTTTAAAGTTGTCTGCACTTAACTAGTATGAACAGCTCCATCTAGTATGCAAACCCAGTAGTCTTCGGAATTAGTTTATTTTCATTTCATAATGAACATTTTGTGTTTAAGTCAAGTGAAGACAATCGACGTTCGAAGTTGTTTTAGTTTCAACTTCTGACAACCAATTTCTCTACCCTCCAATAGTATATCACTAAAATTTTATTCCTCCCAAATAACATAACTCCCGGTTTAGTATGCAAACCGGAAACGTATAAAGCTGACGTGGGCGACGGACCCTGTCTTCCATGTCCGGACCACTCCCAAGGCCCGGACTACGGCCTGTCGGAGTGCAGATGCAACCAGGGACACTTTCGGGCTTCGATTGACCCGCGAAGTATGTCTTGCACGCGTACGTGGTTTCTTCGTCTCGCAAACGGTAACGGTTTAACCTAGGTTTCGTTTCAGAACCACCATCGAAGCCTGTCAACCTGACGGTCAACTTCGTAGACCACTCGAACGTCATACTGAGCTGGTTACCGCCGGATAAGTCCGGCGGCAGGAACGATATAGTTTATAGGATAAAATGTGATGCCTGTAGTTTAGGACTTGTACAGTACAATCCACCCACCGTAAGTGGTTATTAACTTCGTTAATTGATATCCCAGGGATAGTGTGTAACTAATACAGCTTCAAATTCGCAAACACATCGCAAGATTGCCATATCTACTTATTCTATTTTGACTTCGACTGACTCACAATTTATTTTTATTAGTAAATCAACAAAATGAAGTTTATACCAGGTATACTCCGATTATGTTGAAACATCAACTAGTTCGGGCACGTTGTTGTCCTCATTTAATTTTGTATAATAGATATAATGAAGAATGAATGCAAAACAGTACGCCATGGACCTCTCAATCCCCGACTCCTTACAAACACCTTACGACCCATGGTAACAAAAGTTCCATCTATGTATGGGAGGGCTTAAAACACAAGTATTCATTCAAACATTTGGACAATAGCAAATAAATCAAAGATCAAATTACATACCGGTAAAACAAATGGCATCATACCCACGAATATCAACCAATGTTAATTTCGTCGGCTGATGCACTTCACGTTAGGGTATATCCCATTTTACCTTTGAGAAGTAAAAATACGCCCTAAGTTTAAAGCGAATGCCGAATCCTTTTTTTATTAATAAGTGGATTTAAACGGAATTTTGTAGAGTTATTTAAAGGTTCGGATATTCACTAGACCAAATACGGTCGATCCAGAAATTCCAGAGTAGTACCCAACCAGGAAATCAGGTTTTTCTTCAGTATCCGTTATTTTTTGTTTTAATACGGAAAGCATTTCTGAAATTGTATTCGAATTGTATTTAACACTTTTGAACCATAAAGCGATTGGATAACACAGAAGTGATTACGGTTTTACTGTTTTGGCGCAACTTTGACCAACTTGGTCGTGGAGAAAGCAGCTGGATACTTTTTGATCAAATTTTGCAACCTTGTTACATTTATAAGAAAAAAAATCGCTAAAGTTTTGTTAGAAACTGAGGTTCTTGAAAAATTTAAAAGAAAAATCGATAAAACCGGACGGTAGAATAACTAAACACGTATTTATAACATATTTTAAATAAATACGTGCCTAGGCGAATGACCATAATGTGCCGAAAATTGCTTTATTCCAAATTAATTGTATTGTTTTGATATTTTACCTTTAACAGCTTTAAGTACTCCCTCGATATCCAAAGTTCGTTATTGTTGATAATAAATTATATAATAAGTAAATTACAACAATTATTGCTATATTATTATCCACCCTTAAAACATATTTTAAAAAAATAACCATCCAAGATAAGAAGTGCCACTTTCCTGTATTTTAATTGCCGCGGTTAGATCAAACATGGGTCGTAAATCCCAAACCCAGTTTTTTTATATGCGGAATGCGTACTATAGCCTGTATATCCCTGTCGCACCGGGTGCCAAAAAGTACCATCGGGGAGTGGCTATTCTTATCTTGTTTCATTCGGCGGCATGTCGTTCTTGCTTTCCAGGAAACGTTCAACGAGACCAGAATCCACATAAGCGGCCTAAACGCTGTAACGACCTATAGGTTTCAAGTATTCGCGGAGAACGGCGTGTCCCATTTGGCGAAACGGACGGCTCCGGAATACGCGGACATAGTCGTCACGACGGAAGCGTCCGGAATCAGCGGCATCACCAACATACGGGTGACGTCGGTAAAAAGTACGGAAATAACACTGGCGTGGGACGCGCCCTCGCTTAACGACGGCTCGGACATGGAGTCCGATCAAGTCATCGAATACGAAGTCCGCTGGTTCCAACGGAACGACATCGAATACAGCAACTCCACCAGCTTGGTTACCAATAAGCTAAGCGTGACCATTACCGGGCTCAAGCAGAGAACCGAATACGGTTTGCAAGTGAGAGCCAAGACTTTTAGGGGAGGTTGGGGTGAATATTCGCCGGTCATCTTTAAAACCACCGGCCAAGTGTTGAACACAGGTACGACGAATAAAAAAAAACGTGTCGGTTTGTATGGAGACGCTTACGTTGCAGCCTACGTCGGACCGGAAGAAGGTATGCGACTCCAGCTGGTGGCGGGTGGTATAGTGGTCATAGTGGTCATTCTGGTGGCCGCTATAGTGCTCACGGTGGTGTTTGTGAGGTCCAGATCCAACGACGAGTGCAACAAGAAACAGCCCAGCGATTGCGACACTTTGGAATATCGCAACGGAGAAGGTGAGTTTAGTGACACCGGACTAGACGGGAAGTTAGAAAAGGAGCATCTTGCTTAGGGGGGTTTAGACTTTTAGATACACGTTACACTATAGGTGCAAGGTTCGTTATAGTGTGTCGATCTCTCATTTTTTAGTGCGACTTTTTGTGACACGGATTTTGTAGCGTTTTCTTTTATTAGCTGCAAAGTTGTTCTAAAATGAAGATATTTTCCTGAATAGACATTTAGCTAGTGACCATAATTTACCAATCAAAATTTTCGTTTTTTTTAATACAACTTTAATTCTACATCGATTGACTATGCCTAATTTTTGTATGTACTCGTAAAGTTTGTCGATAAAATGCAGATATAAAAGAACCCTGTAATAGTGAGCTACCCTGTATATCAACGTAATATTCAATAATTGCTGAGAAATACGAGACTGAAATAATAAAAATGAAAAAACAATAATAGAAGTGAAAACGAATTATTGGAATATATAAACTAAACAAAGCAAGGGCGCGAAGACATTTTTTCCACGAGAGCAAGACCCAGTGCCTGCAGTTTACCTCTTATAGTTATTCCCTATGTTAACAGTTTTCCAAGCAAGTCGAGAAAAATAATTAAAACTTTGGAAAATCGTTCTTCTTGGATTTATTTAATTACGAATTTTAAAATGTTGTATAATTACAGTGGCACTTTTTTCTGACCAAAGAAAACTATTATATCCATGACGGTATAAAATGCATTTTACTAAATAATATTTTATTATAAGTTACTAAAGAAATATTACCACGGTAGCCCTTTTAAAATGCGGCAAAAATTTATTACTTTAGTTATGGCCTGGTTGCCCATAAAAACTGTTCAAATGTTAAAAAAAGTTCTTTTGATAATAACCCTTGAACGCGTGAAGTTATCGATATGCGGTTTGAAGTTTTTAGAAAAGGAGCATCATTATTGGAATAATTGTATTTGGAATAAATGTTTGAATTAGCGACCTCTAGGTGGAGCACTGAAAACTAGTTAGTGACAGGTTAGGTTTTCTTTAAATAAGCAAGGTTTTTTCTTTAAAACCAGACCTAATTTGTTCAAATATGTTGAGTCAAACTAATGTTATAGATATTTCAATAAGTCGTCTCTTATTTGATGCCTTACAATTAAAATTACAAACTAAAATTGCAAAATTTTACACAGATTGCAGTCGTCGTATTCTTTTTTAACTTACTTTTGATTAATTTTTGATATTCTTATCACATCCGAAATAGCGGTTATTATTTTTAAACATTTACAAGTTTTGCTGGAAACTAAAAAAAGAGATCGAGAATAACACGCCACTTAGAGCTAGTTGTACGTCATGTTAGTGCTATGTGACCTCCGACCTATAACCCGTTAAGATTAACATTGCCACCCTTATTGCACTTTCACGCCACCTCTAACATCCAGGACTGGTAGTTACGTACAGTAAGTAGGTTTAGTATTAAATAACCCATTTTCCCCTCTCCTTGTTAACGATTTTTCGGTTGGTTTTGGGTTCCGCCTATCAAACGACAGATTCGATTTTTAATTTTTTTTGTTTTGTTTTTTCCGCAATATTTTTAGTTCACCACACCAGCTTGGACAACCCTCCCATTGTAACCACCCATACCAACGGTAATTGTTTTGCTTTTCGTTTGGTTACTTTTTCCACACGGAATCGCCGAACCCCGCCCTAAGTTTTGTTTTTTTAGTGACCACGCCACTGTTTACCGGAATCAGCGGTTCCTCGCGGACGTATATCGATCCTCACACCTACGAGGATCCGAACCAGGCCGTGAGGGAGTTCGCTAGAGAAATAGACGCCAAATGTATAACCATCGAGGCCATTATCGGTCAGTGACGTAAGCAAACGAAACGATCGTCCGCGGATTGACGTTTACATTTGTAGGCGGCGGCGAGTTTGGCGACGTGTGCAAAGGAAAACTGAAAATGAACGGGGCGGACATCGACGTGGCCATAAAAACCCTCAAGGCCGGCTCTCTGGACAAGAGCCGAAACGATTTCTTAACGGAAGCGTCGATAATGGGTCAGTTCGAGCATCCCAATGTGATCTTCCTCCAAGGGGTGGTCACCAAATCCAACCCGGTTATGATTATAACCGAGTACATGGAGAACGGCTCTCTGGACACGTTTTTAAGGGTATGCCAACACACGTAATCAATCCAACAAACATATACTCATATACTCATTCCAATGCTCCTTAATGGTGGAATAATTGAAAAATCTTTACATATTTTTTAATCTGTTATAATTTTATATTGATTGTGGTATGTATTGCCGATGTGCGCTGGCGTCGAAATAAAAGGATCCAAAAGTGTTCTTGGTTAACTGTCAAAAATATGTAAGCTACATCTGTCACTTATAGGGGAACATATCAAAATTCGATCTTTGACAGCTATCAAAAATGTGTACTCAGCTCTATGTACACTATTTCCAAATCTCTTTGAAAAGATATTAAATAATTTAAATTTTAAAGATTTTGTAATCCCTGTATAGTCTTAAATTTAAATTGGGTCCAACAAATATTTTAAAAAAGTACTTAGCGACTATAACAAACCATCTTGCTGTGGAACTAGATAAAATAACAGCAGTAAATATGGTAACACTGTTACATTTTAAACGGCTATGATAATTTTTGACATGACGTAATGCTTTACCGAGCATGCACGTGGATTTTACGCACTAACCATTAAGGAAAAACTCACTAACCGTCCACGGCCATGTTGATCACCGAAAGTTTATTGTAGTTTAAAAGCGACGTTTGATATAACTGACGCACGCGCATATTTAATGTCAGACTTACACAATTTTGAGGTTATCTAGCTTTACAGTTCCTTGTAAAAAATTACCCCCATACATCACTCGATCTAAACAAAATCTATTCTATAATAGAACAAAAATAAAGAATTTACTATTAGCAGTTATTAAAGTCCACGTATAACAAAAAAATATTTGAATATCTGGAAATCGCCAAATGCCCAGAAGCAAGGGGTTTCGCCTTTCCATATGTAGATGGCGCGCAGTACGTACGAAGCAGTAAAATCGTCCGTGCTATGCACATGGCAATATCTATACGTATGGCCGCTAATGTAGTAAATTTTTTAGGCAAACGACGGCAAATTCAAAGTGATACAGCTGGTGGGCATGCTGAGAGGCATCGCGGCCGGTATGCAGTACCTGAGCGAAATGAACTATGTGCACAGGGATCTGGCCGCCCGAAACGTATTAGTTAACGCGGAACTAGTGTGTAAGATAGCCGATTTTGGCCTAAGCAGAGAGATCGAAAGCGCCACCGAAGGGGCGTACACCACAAGGGTGAGTTCGTCGTTTTTCCGCCGTAGCTTTTGAAATTCTGATATTAGAAATGGAAACAGTATTTGTAACGACGATATCCCAACCAAAAGATGAATGTTTTAAAACTAACTGTAACTGTAGATGATTTGTATTGATGGGAGTGATTTTTCATTTTAAATGTTAATAAAAGACACGAAAAAAGATTTTGTTTTCAAGTAGATAGAGTTCGAAATTAATTAATAAACAAAAAATACACTTCCGAAAGAAAAATTTCTCTATTCCTTTGAAAATATGTTTAAGGCCACTTTACCTAGTCTATTGCAATAATGGTTTGGTTCGGTTTAAAAAGAAAAATAATACCCCAACGATGTTTTCCCAAATCAAGTTAATTTTTAAAATTCTCTTTTAATATGCTTGTTCTAAACGATTTTTCGTTTTTAAGTAAATAAATATAAAATTATGTATACAAAAATCTATCTCAACCGATTAATTTTCGGAAGAATAATATAGAGTTATATTATTTTAAATATATAAAAGTACATGTCGGAAAATAAATTTTCATGAGAAGTAGGTTTTGAAAGGTTAAAAAATCACATATCGTTGTCCTCCTTAGTAGTTCAAATGTACCATATGATTATTTCAGTTTTCCTTTCTTTTGTGATGTTTTGGTCTCTGCTTAAAATGATTTTATTTAGTTAATCCTTGGAAAATCGGTGGAAGAAGCATTGTGGAGAATGTACTATGTTTTAAATAAAAAAAATTCTGTTCAAAATGAAATTAAACAATTGTTTTAGAACTTCTTTTTGTTGAAAAGATAGTTCAGGATTTCAAGGGCAATATATAAGTGATGATTCTTAAAGAAATCGTAATTTAAGTCGGAGTGCCTCTATTTAGTTAGTTATTTAGCCCTTAGCACCTTTTCATCCTTTTTGCTCACATAGTAGAAGACAAAGTTGAGTAAATTTCGAATGTAACCTAAATTTGTCTAGGGTGGAAAGATCCCCGTGAGATGGACCGCGCCCGAGGCGATAGCGTTCCGGAAATTTACATCGGCCAGTGACGTGTGGTCGATGGGCATCGTCTGCTGGGAGGTGATGTCATATGGAGAACGACCATACTGGAACTGGTCGAATCAAGACGTCATAAAGAGCATAGAAAAGGGTTATCGGTGAGTAAAGTCCGTGGGCGTTATTGGTAGGTTAAGATTGTACGGTTTTGGTGTACGGCAGGTTGCCTGCGCCGATGGACTGTCCCGAAGCGATTTACCAGCTGATGCTCGATTGCTGGCAGAAGGAGCGCACCCACAGGCCCACATTCCAGTCCATTGTAAAAACGTTAGATAAGTTAATTCGAGTTCCCGATACTTTAAGGAAAATTGCTCAGAACCGGTGAGTACCCGCAGAATTTAATACTCCCCCCCCCCGCCCTTAAAACGTATGAAACGGACGATAGTCGACGAATTTAACCCGAAAGTTCTGACACAGGATGGAAAATATCAAATTTAGGTGTCGAGTCAATCAAACTTTTCGGCAATGTTGTACGTGTATTTAATTTTTATGTGTTTATTTGCAGCATGAGAAACTCTATGCTTTACATGTTGTAAGTTTCATCATTTTTTTGCACAGTTTCGCTTTAATATTTTGCACCGGATCCGTGGCACATTTTTTTCAACCCTATAATGTAGGTGGTAGTTTTTAATCAAGTTATTACTTTCAAAATGCACAAATGGTGTATGTTTTTGAAAACTAAATTCTCGAGCCTCACGGAATAAGAATATTTACAATCAAGTACTGTATCAGTTGCAGCATAAAAGGTACATACAGCATAACTTCGACGGTGCGCATTTCAGTTTTTCTAGTTAGAAAAGGATTTCGGAGAAGTAAAACGGTAATAGACTTTTCTTCAAACATAAATTTAAACATCGGCAAATTCGCTCATTAAAATCAAGAAGGTCAGGTGATAAGAAACAGTAAATTTTAAGTGGCACTTGTTTAGACAATAGCCCTTTTTATTTATTCCGCACATATTTAGCAGGAAACTTCTTGTTTGATAATATTATATTATTTTTATAAGTACTTTTGTCTGACGGTACCTCGTTGCTGTATTTATTAAAAATTCCTTTATTTTCTTTTATATAGCAATGTCTTAAAATCTCAGAATGTTGCCAATAAATACATGACTCACAGAAGAAGAAGGCGGATCTGATTGATTTTTGATCGAATTTGAAGATAACTGACTAACCAAAACTTTTAACATTGAATATCAGTAATAAAACGAAATCAAAATGAAACGAAAAACCCTTTTTTATAATCTAAAATGTGCAACACAACCACCATATGTAAAATTTGTTGTCATATCGTTTGTCGAAAAATATGAATTTTATGCAAGTGGAAAGTAAACCTTCATTATAAATTTCACTTTTCACATTTCACCCAGAAAAATGTTTCCTAATCTTAACCTCATATTTTTTTAATGCTTTGAATACTGTATCTATTGGTCTAGTGCCTCCCCGGATAATCGAGGTTGTGCTGTATGGATCTGGACTAATTTCATTAAATCTCGAAAAATGCCGATATTTTTAAAAAATATATGAATCGCTTCTGCTCCAATTTCGCACCGTTACCCGTCATTCTTACTAACAATAAATACTTTGTGTTTTAAAAAAATTCTGTTAGTAGGTTTTTGACATTTCTTTCCAAAAATTACGTCGATAGCTATTTTCGCGGAATATAACCGAACAAGTGATCGATTTTATCTAATTCATTTAGACTCGCATTATTGGTTACGAATTTACCAAAAATAATATAATAGAATAATAGAAAAATAAATATTATCCTCATTTTCTTAATTATGGATTAATGAATTGGAAATAAAAATTGAACAAAAAGTAAATTATAATAATTTTTGCAGTTTTATCGGAATTTTTGCTACCGAATCTCGAAAGGCCGTCTTTAATTATTGTGGATAATGCACGGTGTCATTCTAGACTTGGTCAGAGTGTACCAAATGCGTCGACAAGAAAATAAGAAATTATCAATTGGCTGCGCAATGAGCGGAATAGTTACCGAGAAAATGATCTAAAAATCACAACAAGTTACAAAACAAACTTGTTGTATGCTACAGACGAAATAATTTTGTCTTCTTACCATAGAATTGGTGTGGGCTCACTGCATTTTTTTTTTAATAAAAATATTGTAAGTGAGACGCACGATCATACTGCAGCAGTATCTGTTCCAGCCAGTTATCGAAGAAAATTGGATGTATAATACATACAAAAAATGTAGTAAAACAATACCGGAAAAAGAGAATACACCAATATAATGGTGAAGTTCTCCAAAACAATATACGGCTTTTGCGACATAATCCGGTATTTAACTTTGGTAAATTTTTATGAAGGTATAACCGCCGCGGTCCTACCTCGCTTGGGTTTCTCTTTCTATAAATAGATTCGCAATTCCACAATGCCGATCCAGGACCGTACTTCGGTACTTCGTGCATACAAATGCTGAAAGCTGACAGATTTATGTACGGTTTCATCGGTGAGATTTCTCAATTATTATCCAAGCGGTGAAAAATCATCCATTCTTACTTTAAAACGTTTACTATAAATATAAATGAAGGAGTAAATTTAGCTACAAAGCAATGTTAGAATATTTATTTAAAAAAAAATTTTTCTACATCAAAATAATCATTTTCGTCACTAGAGTCAATAATACTTCTGACACTAGTCGACTTCCGTAAATATTTTCTTCTCCGATGACATGTTCTACACGTTTCATTTTGTATGTAAATTTACTTTTTGGAGCGTTGACGAGTGAAAAAATTGAAAAAAAAAAAAACAACGGGGATAGATTCAAACAGTTTGAATCATTATATTTATCATAAAATTTTGTAAAGGAGGATTTCATTGCCAACCAGTGTAATTTAATATAGATAGCAACAAGAATAACAATCTATTTTATTCCGTCTGGCATTTTATTCCTGACTATGCCAGCACAAATCGTACCGTCTGTATAATGTATAACTGTAATTAATACATTTGAAAAGAATGTGTTTAACAAGAAATTAAATGCGCACCGCTTATACTTTTCTTTTTCATTCACGCTGTTCCGTTTTTAGAAGACCGCTACCGCTTAACCATCCCAACCCCCGGCACTTACCAAACCAACCATTTCTGCACCTCCAAACTACCCCCGAACTGCCCACCGGCAACCCTTATTTCGGTTCGTTGCAAAGGCCGCGGAATTTTCACACAACCGAGAACGGTAGTAGATACGGTCTGCCCGACGTTATTCTACTGCAAAATTACGGTTTCGCATCGTACTGCATCGCCCACGAAGAGATGGAGCGTAGGTTCCAGTATAGGAACAACGTTGCGGAGCAGGAGATGAAACGCAGATTCAACAGCCTGTTGAATTTGCAAGAAGAAAACGCGACGGGAGACAACCACCAGATGAACCAGCTGAATACCGAACGATGGCTCGAGAGCAACTTCGACGGACAACACATATACGAGGGCTCCTCGAGCAGCGTTACCTCGTCGAATTTTTTCAACCAAAAACCGCATTATTATCCCAACTTGGACAGTAAATTTTTCGATAATAAGCGGCCGGACGAGGTGTTCTCGCAGTGCGTCTACGCGGGCGAACCGTCGAACTATTCGGCGAAATGCACGAACCAGTTCTCGAATAATTTCGGCGCCGACGGCAGTTCGGCGGAGTTGTTTGGACGCGAAGACGGAAATTACGGGACGAGCGAGGGACCTACTAAAACGAGGGCTTGGGTCGATTTTGCCAATTTGTAAATACACGCGCTTTTTAGTCAACCCGCACCCCCCCTTCGAAGGTACACGTTGCTTTATTTACTTGTGTGCGTGTGGATGTGCGTATGTTGCTTGCCATATTCTTGCATGCGCATGCCCTCCCCCTGCCCCCCACCCAACCCCATTTTCTAATTTCGATTTGCCGTGGTTTTGGTGACTTTTCGTTGTCGCATAATAAACGTGTCGGCGGTTGCTTCTACACAGGGTGGAATGGAAGGTGCAGTGCAAAGTTATGACCCTTCATCTAGCCACGATGCGAAATGTCGGAAGTAGTAAGGGGTGTTTCTATTCGACATATAGAACTTTAAGTTGCAATAAAACAACGATGGATTATTCGATTGACATGAATTTTATGTATCCGAAAGATAATCTTGTGGCATTACATTTTAAATATGATTTCTGGCATATGACCGCCACGGCTGTTCGTCCAATTTTCGATTACTTTTTCCAACATTTGCGTCCGTATATCGGCAATAACACGGCGAATGTTGTCTTCCAAATGGTCAAGCGTTTGTGACTTATCCGCATAGATTACATTACATAGCCCCACAGAAAATAGTCTAGCGATGTTAAATCACAAGATCTTGGAGGCCAATTCACAGGTCCAAAACGTGAAATTAAGAGGTCACCAAACGTGTCTTTCAATAAATCGATTGTGGCACGAGCTGTGTGAAATGTTGCGCCATCTTGTTGAAACCACATCTCCTGGACGTCATGGTTATTCAATTCAGGACCGACAGAGTTAGTAATCATAGCTCTATACCGATCACCATTGACTGTAACGTTCTGGCCATCATCGTTTTTAAAGAAGCACGGACCAATGATTCCACCAGCTCATAAAGTGCACCAAACAGTCAATTCTTCTGGATGTAATGGTGTTTCGACATACACTTGAGGATTAGCTTCGCTCCAAATGCGGCATCGCGAAACAAAATTCGCTTATGAAAATCGGGAACAACAGCAATCTCGTTTTGGGCCCGTTCGACGAATCTACGCCTTACTTGATGATCGTTTGGCTTCAATTCTTGCACGAGTTGGATTTTGTAAGCACGTAAACCAAGATCCTTCCGCAAAATCTTCCATACAGTGGATGGACATTCATTCGGGTCTTCCTCAATGCTACGCTCTCCAGCAGCAGTAGCTTCTTCTGTACGCACCGTACGGCGTCTCTGGGGATGCGAGTTATCAATAAGAGCAAACGTGGTGCCAAAACGTTCCATGGTTAATCGAATTAACTGCTCTGATGGACGATTTTATCGACGATAAAATGGACGTAGTGCGCGATACGTATTCCGCACAGAACCATTATTTTCGAAATAAAATTGCACTATTTGCAAGCGTTGTTCAGGCGTGAGTCTATTCATGATGAATTGCCAATCCAAACTGAGAATAAATCGCTTGACAGCTGTTAAATCGGGCGCCATCTTGAACAGTAATGCCAACTTAAAGTTCTATACATCGAAAAAAAAAACACCCATGACATGAAAAAACTTGTAGGTCTAACGTGCTATCTAAAAATGAGATAAAAAAACTAACCAAAGCTTGTTTCTGTTTTCAATCTATTCCAATATTTTTTCTACAACCTTCTGTGAAACACCTAATTATACACCGAAAGCGTCCACTTACGACGTGAGTTTCTTGTCCCACGGATCCGAGCCACTTTTCGAGAACACGACTACGAAGTTTGTCACTTCTGACAGTCATGTCAGTTATGGTATAATATGCAACGAGTGCGGTAAACGGCATTTGAGTCACGAGTTCATTTGACACGAGTGTTTAATAAACGAGTGACTCAGAAGTTAACCAAACGTGTTGCATACTATACTTTATCTACGACCGTTAGTTTTTGGGTACCACATCCGCACGCTAGATCAATATATAATTAGGTTATTTTTCAGAAGGGAGTAAAAAATTACATGTATTCGTGTTGTTTTGCAAAAATGTATCAAAAAAATTAACCGACGTAAAAAAGGAAATATGCGACAAGTTGGTAAACCCGTTAACCATTTTTTTATTTATTTAATTGCAATCAACAGACTTCACAGCCCAATAACAGATCACAAAACCAAATCTTACATTAATCGCACGTGATCGCAATCTATGAACTAAAAAAATACCACCGACGTGAAATTTTCCAAATAGAATACTTTAGATTTTAAATGAAATTTTTTTCATGCGGTTTTTGAATGAATGGAAGTACAATTAAAAACGTCCACTTCGTATTTTAAACTGTTTGCTAAACCACACATTCGGAATAGTGGAGAGTTAACGCCGACATTGGTACGGGGTATTTAATAAAATACGCTACTTCTATTTATGAAACTTATGCTTATGAAAAGAACAATCAATTTTATAATGAACTAATTTATAAAAGAACGTTAATGCAGATTTCTTCCGTCTTGATTCTAGCGTTTCGTAACGAATTACTTGAAGTTTGATATGGTATGTCAGACCATAAAAAATTCTTCTGATTTTTTTCTATTTCCTCAGTATTTTTGTTAAAGGAGAGACCAGACTAACGAAGCATACTCGGTATACTTCTTACTAGTGAGTACAAGGTTTCAAAAGTTTTCATTTATTGAAAATTGCATCCTGCCAACATTACATACGCCCCTTTTCGAAGTTTATTTTTGTGTCTAATAATGCCGTTGTATTTGTATTGGCACAGGATAAAATTATGATCCTAAAATCTGATTGGTCAGTTTTCGCACTAGGGCTAGATCAAGTCATAACGTTTTAGTGCGACGGGTAATCTATCCGTGACGTACGAGAGTGGTCGAAATATCACTCGTCATCACTCATCGAAGATTCGAGTTTTTTTAATTACACCTACAACAAAATTATAAGGGAACTGGCGTAAAGCCCGATTTTCACACAGCAACAAATATGCTGATAAGACTTGCTGCCTTTTCTGGTTGCTGCAGTTTGTTGCATAAGTATTTAGAGGGTGAGCTTTTCGCCTAATTTGATACGTCAATTGAATAGATATTCGTAACATTAGCATAGAAGACAAACCGACTGGCCTCATCACGTGGGTGGTTCAGCCTTAGAGAGTGTCATGTCACTTAATTAGTAAAAATATAAATTTAACTGAAGGCTCATAAAAAACAAATTCTTTATCGATTGATTACGATTGAGCAGGCAACTAAAACTGATATTAATTGATATCATCTCAAGTGAAGTGTACATCGACCTCTCGTACGAGTTGCCAACGTTATATTTATGTATTTTTCATTATCTAATGGCAAGTAAAGTTACGTAATTTTAATTCGCCTTTTAATCATTTCAAAGGTATTAAAATTCGGCCAAAATTTTAATTTGGTAATCTTGTCAGCTTTAAGCTTGGTAATAACAACTGTTTACGTCACAATTTGAACAACTTTTGACTGTAATAAATAACATTATGGTAAATTATATTAAAATATACATTGTGATATCATTGTGATCTCCCGACCTGTATTGCACTATAACGCAATAAGAATATTTTGACCGCCCTAGTGTTAGTAGATGCGTGCTGAATACCCGTATTACCTAGAACAAAAATGACTGTTTGAAACTATTTAATAGTCTCGTTTGCACGATTTTCCAATAGAAATTTTGATTTTGATGTCCACTGAAAATGGCAAACCAAACGTTCTGCGAACCTAGGCCATCTAAAAAAAAGGCCAAACGAAGCTTTTGAAGGGGTCGCTACATTTATAACCACAATTTACAATCCTTAGCGCATGTTGCGGTTAGTTTCGCGTTTTTTAAGTGTCAATGAAACTTAAATGTGAAGATACGAATTTTCAAACACCTTGCCACCCTGTTTAGTAAGCAGAATTTTTGTTTACATTAAAAAAAAAAAATTATATGCATCTCCCGTAGAAAAGATGAAACATGTTGTGCAAAGGCAATCACCGAAAACCACATTCAAATACAATCGCCTCTCCCTGCCGCTCAACCGTCGCCCAGTTGAAATCGAACAAATTTCATGTCTACGATATTTCAATAATCATCACGTTCGCAGCTCGACCAACCCCCTGTCCGCAGACGCCCCCGACCTAACCCAATTCACGTCGGTCGAAGAGTGGCTGAACTCGATCAAGATGACGCGGTACTTGGAGAACTTCCACGCGGGAGGCGTCAACAGCATGGACGCGGTAGTGAATTTGACCGTGAAAGAACTTACAGAGATGGGCATCACGCTCGTCGGCCACCAAAAGAAAATAATGAACAGTGTACAGAACATACGCGCCCAAATTAGGGTCAACGGTAACGAGGGATTTTTAGTTTGAAATGACACGGGGTGTTAGTGAAATGGGACGGGGGTGCTAACGCCGTTTTCAGAGCTTCAATCGACTTATCCGACGGTACTCCCTGATAAAAAAATTATCGCAACCGAAATTAATTAAATATTTAAACAATAATTCGGAGATTCACAATAAACCACCTCATTGTGTCCTCGGCACTCACGAAATACGTGTATCAGTTTATTGTAGGCAATGACTATAAATCAACATATTATAGGGACCTGCGATTTACGGAGATCCAACTAAAACTAAAAATTGGGCAATAAAAATACAATAGCTGTGTCTATATACATGTCAATAAAATCAGTACAAAACACTGTTAAAATCGACATCACAATAACACAATTTCCAAGGTTGACGTTTAAAAAAAAAAAAAGCACAATTCGGTCCATAAAACAGAGCGTGAATTCTTCGTTATTTCTTTTAAATTCTGAACAATCGTTTTTATTTTTATTCCGCTAAATAATGATAAAATTGACACGGTATATCAATAATTGCTTATACCATTACCAAAAAGGCTCTATATTGTTTTCCCTGCTTACTTGTGGAAATACGAATCAGCGATCTAGTAGAGCGTTTAAGGTTAAAAGATAGTCGTATGGAATTTACGTTTTTAGGGTCAACCAATATTAGGGCTCAATTATACGGTAAGTTTTTTTACAAAAAGTGCAGACCCCGTTAAAATTTTTCGCATCGGCCGCCACTGAATGCTAGTAGATAAAGAAGTATGCATAGACTAGTTAGTCGTAATTTTGTTGTCTTTCAATTATAATATCAGACATCGGGGCACGTTTCAATCAGACCTTCGCGAAATTTGACCGTCCATCGTCCAGGCGGTATCGCTCGTGAAACTCTGAAAACGGCAAAAAATCCAACCGTTATAAACTACCAGTGATTTTGTTGTTAATATTTTAACCTAATAATGGCAGCTTACGTGCTTATATTAATTTTTACAAGTGAACAATATGTATTTTGGAGCAAATCAAAAGGGGTGGTCGAAGACACTTAAATACATAGATTGTGATTTTTTTTATACATACTTTTATAGATTTTTATACCCAAGGTTTTGTATCGCTTCGTGTAACGTCCCATCTATTTAAATACGTATACATATTGGTAGGTTTTAAGATTTTTTCTATTTAATATTATAGTTTTTCTGTACAGTGTTATATCCCACTTCTATTCGTCGCTTCGTTTTATTAATTTATTCAATTTTTAGCTTTGTCGAAAATACATTACTTTGTATGGAACAATTAAAATAAGGGACAACACCAAAACGTAAAAAAAAAGAGAAAACACACGAGGTTTGTTTATAGGCGTAAACGAGAGGAGATAAGCATTATTTTTTCACATATCAAGTTAACGAATAAGATGTTTATACCGCATGTCCTCCAATTAAATGGAAGTTTCCTTAATTCCGTCGATTTTCTTTTAAATTAACAATCAAAACTAGTATACCTATCCCACTAATTAATCTGTGGCTAATACATCAAAAACGTTTTCTACAAATTCAGTGTTGATTGTAAATAATAAATGTTAAAAGATTTATGATATTTTCAACGATCGCGGTTGATTTTTCGCGCAGACTTTGACTTGACCGATATTCTACTCTCAGAAATGACGAGACTTTTTGGTTTGCTAGACAAAAAAATATTTTTGAGCTTTTTGACCGGCTAACGGTTTCCCCCATATAATTTCATTTGTTACGCGTACAACTTCTTGTCGTCGGCAAAGGAAAACTTAAACTAGATAGTTAAATTGATGTACAATTACTGTCCGTAGATATAAAAACGAGTAAATTAAATAAAAAAAGACTGTCGTCTAAGGGTTAATTCTAAACTAAGAGTAACTAATATCCAGAGGAGATAGCAATAATTGAATGTTTTTTAATTTGTTAATGGATAGAGGGCGGGTTGGACCTTTTATTAAGGCTAAAACGCCATAATTTACTTTCGTTCCCTTATTGTAAAATTTGCGATTCGTTGTACTTAACTAACTCTTTTAGTGCGTGTTGCTCAAGAACACTTTGCCTAACGTCTATTTAAGAAATTTTTTGTAAATTTTGTATTCGTAAATGAAAAACAGGACTGAGACTTATTGTATATTGTATAAGCTATATTTTTGTTTGTTTAAATAAAGTTTTCTGACACGATTTGTAATTAGAATGCATTCCATCGATTGTCGATTCGATTCTGCGCTTATTTTGCTTTGCTCTTGTTCCTCTTCTATCGCCACATCAAAAATAAAAACGAAAACCGTTAGCGGAAGAGTGGGGTGATAAAAGAGGGCGATGAATTATTCTTTTCTTCTATCATTTTTATGCCTACAATCAGTGCGAGTGATGGTGTAAAAACAATTTGAAATGGAATCGAATGTTTTTTTTTTACTAAAATTTATACAATTTTTAACAATATATCTTTCTATACCACTTATTCGAGTTAAGTCAGTGTAAAATTGTAATATATTTGTAAAATATAAGGATATTAATTATAAAATATTAGCTTAATAACATTGGAG
Source organism: Cylas formicarius (assembly GCF_029955315.1). Lineage (NCBI taxonomy): Eukaryota > Metazoa > Arthropoda > Insecta > Coleoptera > Brentidae > Cylas > Cylas formicarius. Next base: position 22,071,900 of record NW_026844361.1, on the reverse strand, counting down.
TTTTATTTATCAATGCCACAAGGTTTCTAACCTCTCCTTAACATTGTCCACGCTTTTATCTAGCGTTATTTTTCTCAAGTCTATATTCTCATTATTTTAAAATTAGTAGTTGCCACTAACAACTGAGGAAATTAAAAGTTTTATAATGAGAAATATAATTTACAATGGCAGAGGACTATGGCCTTTTCATCATATCAGTAATACAGATATAGAGACCTGCCTATGCCGATAATACAGGAACTTATGAAGCAACTATGGAAAGCACTCGAGAACCAACATGGCCGCTGACAGATGCGAAAATATGCTTAATTAAAATGTTTTGGGTTAAATGGGGCATGCGCATTAACCTTTTCTACGGAAATATCACTATTTTATCTAATAGCTATATGATATTCATACATACCTATAAATTTTACACATTTACGCAACTTTCTTTTTAAACAGCTATCTTCAAAAACCTTTTTCCTTGAAAAACATTTTTTGATGTTGGCTTCAGAGGCGCCTGTATTAACATTATCAGCATAGTCAATCGCAATTGTTTCGCATGCTTTCCAAATCCTCAAGAAAAATGATGGTTAATTCATCGAAATGCATGGAACATGAAAATCACGAAATGTAATGTAAACAGGGGCAGTTCGAAAAAGTATATTTTTTCAATATTCTTGGGAAGAAAATCAAATTGTCTTAAAATATGGGGAGGTTGCAAAATTATTCTAAATTTCAGTTAACACTAGAATTGTGTCAATCGCGATTGTTTCGGTGTCACTTTTATTCAATCACTTCATAGGACCGAACGATCGAATGCAACTTGTTCGTTGTCGCTGCCGCACTGACCGGTCTGAAGTGACCGAATACAGAACGACCGATCGACCGACCGTACCAAAACAAATCGAATTCGCCGGAATATGATTCATTTGAATGGTTTAAGATTTAAATGCATGACTAAGACACGCCACGCAAAAAGGAATGGAAGTATTGTTATAATTATTCTATAGTATTGAGTTGCGACATCGATTGGTAGATTTTCTTGTGTTGAATGGAATATTGAATGAAATATCTATTTCCAGACAGGTATTTAATATAAACAAATTAAAGTATTACTGGCACAACCCAATATGTAGCACCTATTTTGATAAAATCATGATTTAATAAAAAGCAGAACACAGCTAAATATTATACTAACTAGAACAGAAAATTTAACATATAGACACAACAATAATTAAAATTCAAATAAATCTGAATCGGTCGTTCGGACTGTTCGGATTCAGTGACTATTGCCACTTATGTTGGCATCAAAAAGGATTGAAATGAACAATTGATCCTATTAGAAATCGGTCACTGATTGATTCGGTCCTCGTAAAATGAATGATTCACACAATGCTAGTTAACACACTAACGCACGACTTCCTGCCGACCACCATGTTCCTTAAAAATAGCGACGCTGTCGCGATTCTCGGAAATTCTCGGATTCATTCGGAGAAACCGACTCCCCTCTCACACGCGACTACGCGATTGGTAAAATTCCGTTTAATTCTCAGTTAAAAACAAAATGGCAGTGTATTGAACGTGAATGTTGTTTTCTTGCGAGTAATTCGTCAAAATGGCCAATTTTATTTTTACTGACATATCAAGTGCGGACGAGAGTAAAATTAGTGTTCCGTTTACAACAATATACCGCGTGAAACAGGACATTGTCAAGAAGAAACCCATTTTACTGTGGACACGCCAAGGACGCGATTGTTGTTCGACACATTGGAAACGGCACGTCCTCCACAAATCACGTTTCACAAGAGACTGCATTAGACATTGTTGTTATTAACAATCGAGAAACAAATTGTGTAAAATGTGGTCGCACACTTTGTTGCCCTCGGGCAACGCTTTTTTGCCCTTTAAATCGCATCAGAAGCGTGGTTTCAGCATGATACCACAAATGATACCGATTATTCCCGCGAAAGAATTGAAGAATTCCAATTTCGTCAACAATGTTGTCAATTCTATTGACACATTAGCTAAGAAGTCAAATTGTTCGCAAATAATCACTTCAATTAAAGAGAAGTGCCCTGAAATCATTTCGTGTGGTGACCCCCAACAGACTGGTAGCCCTAGCATAAAGAAAATGAGGAAAGAAAAATCATGCAGGTTAAAAGAACCTCGTAAAAATTCCAAACAAAACCAAACCAAGCAACAATTACAGGAAATGTTAGCACTAGATTTTGACGGGGTGAAGTCAGAGGTTAATTGTAGCCCCAAAAGGCGTACCTTCACCCTTAAGGACTTTATTGTAAGTCAGCCACCTGGTAAAAGTACTAAAATTGAGATACCTTTTGTAAATAAAGCTGAAATGGTGCTGACCATAACCAAATCCCCTCCATGCAGTCAAAGGCAGCTGTCAGAGTCTGAGAGCGATGACAATTTTATTGTTGAGAATGAAGATTCACAAAAACCAAGGTGTTGGAGGCAAAGGCAAGTTTCTTTTTGCGAGAGTGAGGACAGTTTTATCATTTTTGATAGAGAGGATGCTGTATCTGAATCAAGCTGTGATATCGATGAAGAAAGTAGTAGTGAAGATGATAGCAGTGGAGATGAATCGTCCTATTCAATTGTTGAACCCAAAAAGGTATGCTACATTGTTTTTCACATCAATTTACTTCAGAATTCATGTGGGAAATCATAAATTCCAAATGTACTTCAATAATGGGTACTTAACTGAATGGTGTCATTTATTTAGAACAAAGTTGTTAATATAGCATTTTTTCCACACATAGGTTAGGTTTGCATCAGACGATAAACTATGTGACGTGCATCCCATGATAAAATGGTCCTACGCTTATCAGGCAGCGCGAAAAGGTCCCTGGGAGCAACATGCCAGGGACCGGTCTCGATTTAACGACCGGGTTTTGAGAGTGGAGCAACAGATCAAACATGTCTTCAATCCCAAACACAGAGAAAACATATACAAGGAAAGGTTTAAGGAACTCTTGTAAATATTGTACCATGTAAATAGAATTTTTATATGGTTTTCTTCCTAATTGGGAAACTTATATACAGAACTTATATACTTGCTGTCGTAAGAACCACTTTATCCTGATTAGATAATAACTGAAAAAAAAATTAATAACCTCTTATCCAAGGACAATCTTGCCAATTTTTAATGTTACCGCGACAATGCAAATTTTTTAATTTGGTTTGGTGATAAAAGTAAGTAAACTGTACTGTAGCAAAAATAATTATTATCAATGTGCGGTTGGCTGCCATTATCAGTTGACTGTCCTTAAACTAGATATTTGCTTTTCAAGACTGACTTTGTTTTTCATTTATTGCGTCATGATGTCATGAATTGTTGGAATTATGTTTACTTGTGATTATGATTTTTTTAAGTTAGTAGTAGGGATATGGGTCACTTGGTGCAAAAGGAAAAGCATCGAAGTTTAGCTTTTCCTGATAATGGTGCTAAATCAATCATAAAATTACTATGTGTTATGTAAAAAATATGTAAATATGTATGTTATATTGATAGATAAAAAATTAATGCAGAAGTTATATCGAACTATTTGTTTTATGTACGAAAATATATTAACAATAAAATAAAGCATAAATATTTCAAGCAAACTGTGGCATTCAATCAGAATTACTCTCCCCTTCACTCAGATCCATTGCCGTTAGCACCTTGCGGCTTCCTCTATAAACCGCATTTTGGTTCGTAACCGCCTTTTGCCTAATGCTTCGCCTTTTGTTTGCTACAGATGTGTCTGTTGAATTATTTTTTAGGTTGCTCCCAAAAATGTTGTCATAGGCTCGATCAAATTCCTCAATCACAGAAGAGGGGAACAGAGAAAGACTTGGGCATATTTCTAAAAAATTGATTAACTTTTATCAACATTTCTAATTCTTTAGCAAAACAAAGTATTCAGGTTGTAAGTACTTATATAAATAACATGATGTTACTACATCTATGCATCTTAATATTAAATTTAATCTTCTAATGAGAAAAATATGAAAATGTAAAAACAGATTGTAATCAATTTACCTGCATATTTCCTAAAAGCCGCGTCATATTTGGTGCAGACAGTGCCTAAATCCTTAACTAATCCATCTTGGATCAAGTCTTTGAATTTAGCTAGAGAACTTTCCGTACCTTTTCCTTGAAAAGTGTCGTCAAATGTTGTATTGCTATGCTTGGAATTATTACTGGGTTTTAAAGGTTTGTAGTGGGCAACATAAAGAAAAGCTTTGTCACATTTCATTTTGGCAAAGATGTACAAGGGCTCAAAATGATTTTGACTTTTTGCCATGTACATCAGTTCCTTAATGGACTTGAATTCGCTCAAAGTCAAACGAATTTTAACCAAACCCCTAAAAGTTGGCCAAGAAATTAATATGTTTCGTATAAAATAGTTTACCTACTTTATTGGCTGCTTGTAGTATAAACCATATAACAAGTAAAAGGCTCCCATTTTAATATATGGGTTGTCCCGAAAAACAATATATTTCTTCACTGTAGAAAATGCAACTTCACACAAAGTTGTTAACTCGGTCACATAATTCTGATCACTAAAATCAACGAAATTTCAATTTGATTTGTTTCAATTAAATTTTGGCCATGTTGACTTACGCGTAAATATACGTAAATTGGCGAACTTGCCATAAGTTTGCAAAATCTGTGTAATGAAACGACTTTAGTGATTCGAAATATTCTAAAAAATTTTCGCAGTCGAACTTAAAGGCAGTTAAAACAGATTTTTCGTAAATTTTTAATACCGAAGATTTCCGAGGTTTAGTAGGTGGACACGAGTTAGACGACTGTTTTTCTTTTTCCGACATGCTTTGAACGATGCGACAGATAGCTTTAAACTTTATTTTTAAATGATTAACGAAAAAACAAAAATTGAACAAAAACTTAACCTATTAATCTCAGTACCAGAAGGGGAAACCAATTTGCTCTTGGCTGGGCAAGACTGTTGTGGACATTCGCCCATGTTCCGGCATCTGCCGAGGATTTTTCTTTTGGTAACAGGTCAACACGTAAAAAGAAATATACGCAACATTTGTTCTCAGCTAGCAAAAAAAGGACTTTGACCGATACCAAAAAAAAACACGGCTTCCCCTGCTTACACCACGGACAATGCGGACCCATCCGCCCTTTAAGCGGCGGGAATTGCAAAAACAGCGGGACCGACACACTAAAACACTTTAAAACATTCACCAAGTACTTCGCAAACAAAAATAATACGAAAAAGAACTGATATCAGAGTTTTTTGCGACGGATACAGTAATCGAACGGAGGTAAACCGCCATGTGCAATGATTCACTACATTCGTCGGGAAAATTAAATCCCACACAACTGAGGCGATTTCAGGGGAAGTTTTGGTAAGCTAAGTAAGTCGAATAGCTACTAGAGATAAGAGGTCTTGCCAATATTCCTACTACTGGATCATATGACGCAACTAACAAAAAAATTGAGAAGGTAAATTCAACTTGCGCATGCCCGATATTTAAAATCTCGTTTTTAACCAACAATTTTTAACTAACAGTCGTCAAAGTTTGGATGCAGAATTTTACGACCGTATTTTCTGGGATTCTATTAAAGAACGGTTCTCATATACGTGCTTCACTGTGGTTGACTTGGCGACAAAGCGTTAATTTACTAAAATAAATTTACATATGATAATTTACATCGAAACGATCTCGATTAAAATGTTTATTGCAAAAAATTCAGGCAACTTTTTATAAGATGAGCAATTTGTTTTAGCACTACTGTGTGAGTTAGACTACCGGAAGGGGAATTTCAAACGATTTTTAAAAGACTGGTAGAAGACAAACAAATTTTTTAAATATTTTAGAATCGTTTTTGGTGGCTACTTTAACACCTGTCTAGTGCCAAACTGAAAATATTAGTGCCCTCCACACGCGTATTTTGTAGCAATGAGATTCGTATTTCTACTAGTTCGAGCAGATCTGCACTCTATACGCGTTAAGACGAACACAAGCGAGACGTAGCGCAAATAAATACATTTTAGCGCCCGATGAAGTCGAGCGTAGCAAAAAGGAATTAAAGTGCATAGCGCGTTGTTATTATTTTATGAAAGAGCAAAGTGGGGAGTCCCATATATAAATATATATATAAACTACTTTTAAATCTTTTAAATTAACTTATACATAAAGCAACACTTACCTGTGTCTAGAAACATTCGTTTTTTGCAGTTGTGAGCACTAAAACAACTTTTCCAATGGGTGGGAGTTTTTATCACAAAAACACGAAAAAATACGGACATAATCACCTAAACACCAAAAATCAAAACAAAGCCACAGGAGCGTTAGTATCCTGTGACAATATCAACTTTTTTACAAACTGATATCGCGTTTTTATAAAAATAAATCAATTTTCCATAAAACTCGCGATAATATCGGAACTGCCGGTTGTCACGAACGTTCGAAAGATCATTCCCAACTGTACTAAAATATCATGTCATCTTCGGCGTATCAATTTTTACTAATAGTTATATAGTTAAAGTAAACTCTAGCATTTTCTAGAGGGCTAAGCTATGACGTCACAATACAAGCAAGGAAAATTTCAATAAGCGAAAAAAAAATGTTACGGAATGTAATCTATCTTCTGTGATAAAGGATCAGGCCACATTCTGAATTTCATTCAGCATTGCTATTTAACCGTTTGAGTATTTATTATATTTAATTTCTAAATTATTACGCCACGGAGTGAAACTAAATCAACGTTCTGTTGTGTTTTGCGTATTCTTTGTTGTTACATATATTGCACCAAATAAATGGCATTTCCGTAAAGTTAGAATTGGAAAATCGTTGTGTCTCGGTTTTATCTTTAGCGTATCTTGTCGATTTCTGGAAGTTATTAGTTATTGTGACTTTTTTCAAATTATCCTTTGGAGTGAAAAATAAACTGCCCATAATAGCTATGTAAAATGCTTTGATTATTTTTTACATTTTAGATGGCTTTATATTCTTTGGTATGAAGACAATTCGGTCAATATTTTTTAACTAAATGGTACATCGTCCCTAATTACATTCGTCTGCAAATTAATAAATTTCACAAATCAACAAGATCATGTCATTTGCGAAATAAATGTAATTGGGGAAAGGAATTTTAAAGCAGATATACAGTCTCCGTATTTTACTTCCTTTCAGAAATGTTTATTTTTCAAGAATTTGGTCTTATTAAGTATATAAAATACCCACAATATTATGCTGCTTGGCCAGTTTTTTATTCTACATACGTCTTCAGTTCACTGTCTTAAAATTTTATTCTATTCGGCGGTAATCTAACAGTGCCACTCCAAAACTCACATAAACATTCAAACATATTTTTCTTGACAATATTGAAGTGGCTGGATCATAAGAGCAAATTTTTTACTAGCAACAAGGGGGATATGGTGTTTTTTAAAGTATTTTTCTAAATTTTTCTAGAAAATTAATACAACCCTTGTTTTTGTCCTGTTCCTTTTACCTTAAATTCACCTTCAAATTGAAACAGCGTGTTTAATTCTTCCTACCGATTTCCAACCACAGTTTTTTTTATATATTAATACTTTTTGACTCATCAAATCAATGAACAACATTCTATATTGTTTCTAGATATGTTGGCCGGGAAAACATTGGTGTCGAAGTCAAACTTGCAGTACATATTTTCATGTTTTTGACATTTCAAATAATAAATTATAAAGAAATATTGTTTCTATAAATTATAATTATCATCGTGGCACTTACTACCTCTCAGGGAGCCATCAAAACTTATAAACAATGTTTTGTTTCCAAGGACAATAGTGATATTGATGATTAACGATCGAACGATGATAAACGAGTTATTTTAAAAACAGCTACATCAAACACTGACAAACTATATATTTAAAAAGTACTTGTTCCACTTAAAAAAGTGAAGTTGTTAATTTTTTACACATTTGCAGGGCTCATTTGTTTTTATTGGTATCTTCAGAAGTCATAGCGAAAAAATCATACTTGTATAAAAAGTTTTTGCCTATCCCGTTTAATAAACTTGAGTAACTTTCTCATCTCCTGATAACTGGTCATAACACCTCGGCACAAACTCCTCTGTTTCTTGCTCTCGGATACATCAATTTTTCCTCACAGAATGTTGATTCCACCTTAGGGTTTTTTGCACAATATTCTTGAAGGTAGATTCTGTGATGGAACCGCACACTTGCTAAGTTTTGGCTGCTGACCTGACAAAAAAAACTTTAACCACCTTCACTTTAATTCCACTGTCTTTCGCTGGAAAACGATGAAAATGAATGTTCCGGTCAGTTCCTTTCCTTGATTTACGTCCGGAAACGCAACAAGCCGTGTTGTGTTTTGTTTTGTAAGCAGTAAGCTTTTCCTTTAACGTTGAACAGTGGATAGTCAATTTCTACGCCAACACACACGAAAACAAAGTAAAATTACCTGCAATGAATGTTAACAATTTTTGTCGCTAGAGGTCTCATTAGGTGCGTTCACTGCTGAAGCAAATTCAACAGTTTGTTTTTGTCTCAAATACTCAATTATTTTTGTAATTTGCATTTATATATATAATTCCGCATTTCAGATGTTTCAATAATTTCGCCCATGCCCGTCATCCATCATTTAACTAGTAACTTTACTGTAAAAGCAAACATCAATTTTCTGCTTGCCAAAATACCGGCGGCTTCTAAAACACAGTGTGCTGGTAACTAACATTTTGGTGAATGTTGAAAAATTCGGTGCAACTAAGATGAACTACGACTTATAAGGGTTTTTTAAGAAATGTGGTGACCTAATTCAATTCAATTCAATTATGCGTTTCACAAAAAAATGTTGGGCTCGACTGCTAGGATCATTCGCCCATTGCCGACTTCCGTCGAGGATCTTCGCTTTTGGTCATTGACCAACACGTACAAAGAAGACATATAACCAATATTTGCTCAACTAGCAAAAAAACAAATTTGACCGATACCAAAAAAAACCGACACCCCCCGCTTCCACCACGGACCATCCGGGCCCATCCGGCCTCCATACCGGCGTGAACGGGGAAAAACGACGGGGCCGACGACGATTATAACTTTAAAACATGCACTGAACACTAACAACACTAAGTCCACACAGTGGAAACCGATATCAAACTTTTGAGGACGAATACAAGGGATTCTGTCGGGAGCGAACGGAGGTTAAACCGCCGCGTGCAATGCTCCACCACAGAATCCATGTGGTGACCTCAATTTTATTTATGTAAATAGTTCATAGAAATTCTTCTTTACAATTTACGTAACGTTGGGCATGTCTGCTAGGGGCACGCGCCAAATCACACATCATCACAATCACAAAATTATATTTATAACGGTTCTGGAGATAGTGTCATAGACATGAATTATACGTTTGATAAAAAAAACATTATATATTAATATAATTGCTGTAATAGGTTACTAAATTGCAAAAAACACTAGTTAAAATCAAATTTTATTAATTTTTTAGCATATCGCATTGGATCTACAAAAAATATATATTTAAGCGACCTAGGGCAATACCTAATCTTCTAATATAAAAATAGTATGTACACCGCCCTAATTAGAAAAACGTAACAAACTTCGTCATATCACAACAATAATATCTTCAAAGAAAAAAGTGAACATCAGCACAGATTCTTAACGTATTAATCCATTATTTTCCATTAATTTAACTATCCGCTTCCATCATTTCATAATTCCAGGGGCGCGCCTGGATCCGGTGTGAATTTCACCCATAAATTATTTCAAATTTGCGTATTTCTTATTTTTAAAACTACTTTCGTTGTCCAATTCACTTAAAATATTTGATGGGGAAGGGGGGATAACAATCAACGCACCCAAGAGGCGCGCCCTGCCTACTTGCGATCGCTCTACAGTCTGCTGCTCTCGTTCCCGTTTCTTTTGGTGTTTCTGACTAGCGCCGTTATTGTCGGCAAGTTGGTCTCTTCCGGTGTAAAGACCACATTGTCGACACCGTTAAGCTCTTTCGTGGGCGGCGGACTGTTGTCCGAGTCTCCCGCTCCGGGCATCAAGAAAACGGTCATCAGGAACATGAGCGAACCTAAAGATCAATCAATCACTAAATACAAACTTAAAAGATTCACGTACTTACATATTATTTGAAGAACTGAAGAAGCCGATAAAACAGGAAACTTTGCGAAGCAAGTATGAAAATTTTTTTGAGAATGTCCATAAAGAAAAAGCGCATGTGCGAAATTTAAAATGTAAGGTTTTATAGCGATAGGAGATTTTTTTTATGATTTGGTTGACATGTATGTTGCAATCAGGTTTATTTGTTAAGATTAGTCCTAAGTACTTATAATTTTGTACTCCTCTAATTTTAACATTGTCCAAAAGCAAGTTTATATGACAGTTTTGTTATTTTTTTTGTTTGATGATCATTTATAATGTGTAATAACTATACAGAGACTAATAGAAAATAGATAGATATTAAATAGATAGATAATAAAAAGGCTCGAGAAGGAAACACTATATTAAGCCGTAATCTTATTATTTTATTTAAAAGATAAATTTTGTTTTCTGTTTTGCTTTTTTTTCATTAAGTAAAATGGTAGCTACTGCCGTAGATCTTAGTACTGCGGCGGAACACTGCGATTCCATTAAAAAAAATCCTTTTCGGATGGAAATAAAAACGGAATACGGAAGGGAGCACATTTGGAGATGCTGATGTTGCTTGTTTATGACATACGGGGACTAAACTTTAAAAAAATTGCTATTATTATCATAATATTGGCACTAGTAACATAAACATTGACGTCCGGGGGGTTTTCTACATGAGAATATGGAATATGGAAATTAATGTAATTCGTAGAGGGCGGTAGGTGAAGCCAATCGGTAGAAGCAAAAAATGTCGAATTTTTGTATGTCTAAAAATCAAACGGAACATTTTTTATTCTGTTGTTCAATATTAACCACTTTCGAGAAATTTGCGATCAACGTTTCACTGCTTGTGTTGTATTTTTATTATTTAATGTTCAGTTAATTCAGTTCACCTAAAGGCAATTCCGGTATGTCAATTTTATGTCGCTAATGCCAAAATTATTATAAACATAAAAACTTTTCACTTTTTGTAAAAAACTTTCATCCAAATTTGGTTTAAACGTCTAATGGGAAATTCAGAAACTGGAGATGCTATTGGGTTGTTCGGAAAGTCATTTCGTTTTTTTTGGGGAACATGAAAGACAGTTTTCGTATAATGAATAAATATTTTATTAAATTATATATATTGGCCATTCTGGTAAGACACCTTTTGCCATCTTTCTGGCAGTAACATAATTCCCCTCTCATAAAAGTTTTGGTCCTTGCTGGCAAAAAACTGGTTCAGGTGGTTTTTGACATCTTCATTTGAGGTAAAGGTTTTGCCATCCAAAAAATTTTGTAGGGACCGGAACAAATAGTAGTCGGAAGGCGCCAGATCTGGAGAATATGGTGGATGTTGCAGTACGTCCCATTCAAGCTGTAAAAGTTTTTGGCGAGTGACCAAACTTGTGTGAGGTCTCGCATTTTCCTGGTGGAACACTACACGCTTCCTGTTGATTAATTCGGGCCTCTTCTCTTTAAGTGAATCATTCAATTTGTCCAGTTGATGACAATAGACTTCTGAATTAATCGTTGTATTGTCCGGCAAAAGCTCAAAAAAAAAGATTCCTTTGACATCCCACCAAACGGAGAGCATCACCTTTTTTAGTGAATGTTGGCTTTTGATACGCTTTGAGCCGGTTCATCTTTTCTGCTCCATGACCTCTTGCGTTTAACATTGTTGTATACAACCCATTTTTCGTCCCCAGTAATAATCCGCTTCAAAAATGGATCATTTTCTTGACGTTTGAGGAGCGAATCACACACGTCAACGCGACGACACAAATTTCGCTCCGTAAGGACATGGGGCACCCACACATCGAGCTACGAGGTTAAGCCCATGCCTTTCAAATGGCCATAAACAGTCGAATTCGACAAATTTAATCTCTAACCGATCTCTCGTGTGGTTATTCGCCGATTTGCATCAACTAATGCCTTTATCGCATCTTTGTCAGCTTCGACCGGCCTTCCAGACCGTGGTGCATCTTTGACATCAAAATTGCCGGATCGAAATTTTGCAAACCAGTTCTGGCACTGGCGTACTGTTAACACGCCTTCTCCATACACATGCGTCAATTTTTTTCTCGCTTGGACAGTATTTTTACCTTTTCTGAAGTAAAAAAGTAAAATATGACGAAAATGCTGCTTATTGCTCTCCATATTTAAAAGGGCACCAACCAAAAACTACTGCGTAGAATTAATAGAACTTTTTCACACACAAGCCTTGCAATATCAGCTCTCAAGACATATAGTGGTTATGCGGCTTAAGTGTGAAGTTGGTTTCGAAAAAACGTAATTAAGTCCTCTGACGGGAAAAAACGAAATGACTTTCCGAATAACCTTATACATGCTGTATTTAAAGTAAAAGCTGCGTGTGTTCGTTGTATCTATCACATATTTTCGCTCTTGGGTTTAACGACTAAGCCATCGATGGAAAAACTAATAATCTGACTTAAAGTATTTTTCCAATAGACCCGAGGGCGCATAAATATTATAAAATTTGAAGTTTTACGTACTAATTCCGTAAAATCCCGCGTAGAATATGTACAAGCTCTCTCTGTAACCGATCGATTTGGACACCGGTTCCACGGCAATGGGAAGATTGCCTCCCACGTTGTTCATCACGAAGAGAAACACTCCGACTGTAGTGGAGCGCACATGGAGGGGCACGATCTCGACCAAGATGGCGAACAATATGCCGAACCACATCTCAGCTGCGCTCGGAAGAAATTGATTTAATTTTATTTACGGTTTAACCAATTTGCAAAAATTTTACTTTCATTAAAGGCGAAAGCTTTAGACAGTTACACGCTTTCAGCGTTCTTGCAAGGGGTTAACAGCTTCGTGTAATATGAGTTAAATTGTATGCTATGTAAAAGAGTTGGACAATATAACCGACCATTCAAAATCTCGAAGAGAAAAACTAAATCACTCTTTAATCAATATTGAAGGCCTTAGTTGTAATACTGAAGTTGAACTGATACCCATACACTTTCTGGCTGTCTATATGGCTGGAATAATACAGGGATCATACCACAGATCCATACTCCAGCCTAGAGCGAACCAAAGAGGTATAGAGCAGTCTAAAGCAATGCGGAGTGAGTTGGCCGCTATTGCGTACAACAACCTCAACGACTCGACCATTTCGGTACAAAATTTATTAAGATAATTGTACAAATTAGTTATTAAGGGGACAGCTTCTAGATGACAGAATAACTATAAAACATGGGTTTTCCTCAGTGCAAGGCGATCCTCTTAATAAATTTTATGACTTTTAAGATGTCGGGTGTTGTCCAAATTGTCCTTGTATTTTTTTGTATAGTATAAAAAAATATCTTAATATTACCGAAGAAATAGGATACTCCGAGAGTGATCATGGCACCCACTGGTGAGAAATAGACGCTGCCGAAGGCGAATGGCGTCGCACAGATTTGACTAACCGCCAGGATTACTACCCTGGATCGTATGCCCATTTTGGCGACGAATTTGTCAGAGACCACGCCCCCCACGACCACGCCGATGCTGCCTACTATAATAGTAACCGCAAACAGCCACCAACCTGTCAACAAACATGTTTTGGTTCCTGTGGGGCTGTTCCGGATATCGCAACTCACCCAAATCGTAATCGGGATAATACATTTGGTAGAACAGATCGCAGTTATACGCGAAACACATCCCTCCGCAGTGTCTGATTGAAGCTGCTAGACAGAGCATGATGATTCTGGGTTCACTCATCACGGTCCTTAAAAAAATGACCCGTTACGTTAAAACATATAGTGACATGTAGTGATAATTGTCGCTCCACCTTCAACCTATTAACATTATAACATAATTTTTTACTTGTATAAGCTTTTTAAGGTTCATTCGTAGTAGATCATAGGGGATACAAGGGGCTTTATCCAGCACAATACTTCATTTGATTATATTAAATTGAGTTTTCTAAATATTCAATAAGAATTTAAATTGGGGCCTGTGTCAGCCGAAAATTAGGGAAATTATTTCAGGTCTCAACAATATATATTGACGCCACTCTTCGATATCGATATCGACAGAACAAATTTCCTGCAAATCTTTGTTTTATTGTTTCAAGATAAATACACGTACAGGAACTAATTACTAGTTGCACACTGTATAGTAAATATTGTGTAAAATGATGACCGCATTAATGCCCTATAAATTCCACCTGTGGGGTATAAATTTTAACCTTCTAATAACCTCTCCTTAATAGTGGGTTTAGTATGGATATTGGTAGACAACAGCGGCAGATAATTATTTTACCAGAACATTAGTTTCATTCTTAGCATTAGCTGCAAAGTTTGTCCAAAAAGTTTCTGAAAGGAAAAAAGCAAAAAGTCGGAGTTTATTATTCTTTAATAATGGGTGGCAGTATCTAACAATAAGACAAGCGATAATTGCTATTCTCAAGTCAAGATCCCTTATCTGGTCGGACTTCAGACAGTTCTTGAAGGATTTCTATAATATTCGACCTCTAAGTTCTATTCCCAAACGTCCAAGCCTTCGTAAAATACCTTAAACATATACAGTGCGATTCCAAAAAGTTTCCGTTAGCTACAAAGCTTAGCAAAATTTTAATGTATTAAACTGGTCAAGAAAAAAAAGTATAGTGGTGGTGACGAATTTTCTTTGAAACCAAACCAAAATCAATAAAATGGTTTAGTAAATAAAATAAAAACGTAAGGAAATTGTACCAATTATACTCACCAAATAGTCACTTTTTTCGCATTGGGGTCATTCTGAGCAGCGGCATCTTCACCGATCGACTGTCTCTCGGGTTCCTTCAGAGTAAACCACGTCAAAAATGCCACGATAAGGGCAACTATGCCCGACGAGTAGTAACATATCCTCCAGCCCAATCCCAAGGTGTTCATGGGTGGTACATATCTACCAACAGGGAATGCGATACCTGAAAATGGAAAGAATGTTTCTTTTAAAATTCATGTTTTTAAAAAGGTTTAAATAGAATTAATCAACTAATTAAATAAAAATATTACAAAGTTTACTTAAGTTTCTGAAAGTGAGATTTTAAGGTTTCATCTTTATTATGGAGGATGGTAAACAGGATACAGCATTTTTTTTCTTAAAAATTTCAAGTATAAAAACATTTTTTTTTATTTTACCTTTATTATTAAATTCTATGTATTCAAAACAAACAAAAAAAAGGATGAATCTTTACCAATTTTCAGTGTCCTCAAATGTTCTTAAGAAATTTAATTTTTTATTAAATTTTAATAACCATTTTGTGTGTTTTATACATTTTAAAGAAATTATTTTAGCTGTCTGAAAATTAAAAAATAGTTTCAACGCATTTGAATCTTTGTTGAATCCTTTCTAATTTTAATTGTAGTTTTGCGCTCGTCATTCTTCGCTGCTCTTTTTCAAGGTCTTACCGTATCCGCCGTAGATGCCCCAGTTGAATATGGACATCACCAGAGCCCTTTTCTCTTCCGGAAATATGTCGGAGAGGATACCGGTCGCAAGGGGATTGCACGCGGACTCGCCAGCTGCCATTATCATGCGAAGCAGGACGAGTTGCCAAAACTCGTTGACGCCGCCGCTGAGGATAATGGCGATGGAGAAGATCACCGTGCAGCCTCCCAACATTTTGACCCTGGAATATCGTCAATCGTCCAATTGAATTTTTCTGAGGGCTAGTGATTTTATAAATAAACAAATCTGATTAAGAGGATGTGGTACGCCCTCTGTGGGGGCAATTATAGTATGAGAAAATTATAATTGCAACTCGCTTAACTCCTGATTAATTCTTAAGATGACAACAAGATGATCGAAGCCCTTGTACACTAGACGTACATTAAAAAATGGAATGAAAATATTGGTTAATTACGACAAAAAGGCTTTTTTACAATATACTAAGTAAAATTGTGAAATTCAGTGCCGTTCTGGAAGGTATTTTAACAAGTAGCACTGTTTGGGTGAGCTAGTTAGTTTTCTTTCTTATACATACGATTAGATAAACTCTACAATAATAATAGGTATAACAATCTATTACATAACATATAAAAACAAACAGGAATATAAATGAAAAAAAAATCTGGTAATCGGGTTATCTTCAGTTTGTATTCCTCTATAGAGTAAAAACAATGCTCCCAAAAAAAAAGATTTTATTTTGGTTTAAAAAATTTTTAATAGCAAATGGTGATTTGATTTGGAATTAACTTGTATAAACTAAAAACAATAATGGACCCATATCGGAACCCTGTGGAACTCCGTGCATAATATTTTGTGAAAACTTTTTTCACTCTTGAGTTGTTTTCCTCAACATTTATTTTGTGGATCCTTTGATAGGAAATATATCTAATTTTAGACAATTAACAAATATGATTTTTTTCTATTTTTCTGGATGTCGAATGTTGGACTATGTTTTTTGATAAACCTTTTCTGTAAGATCAAATAAGAGTTATGCATAGTATCTATATTACAAATGTCGGGCTATTCTACAATCTAAACTACAATCTACATCTTTTTTACTCTTTTAACGTTCAGCACCAAATAAATAAAATTACACCCGGGCTGTCAAAAAATTTAAATAAATTAAAAAATAAATTATAAAGTGGCCTTGATTCGTTTTCATTAGCATATTTCCGCAAACGCATTTTTGCCTTTCTTTAATACTTAAATGGTGGATAAGTATCTAGACAAATAATATACAAAGAAATCCTTGTCTGAAGTTTTGTTCTAAATGTCTAAAGGAACTGGAGTATGCCTAGATGGCAGACTGCTATTTTTGATGCAAATATTAGTTTTATGTACAGTATGAATATTTTACTTAAAATGCTTTAAATACCATTCTTTATACTTATATAGAGGGCGTTTTGTTTTAAATTACCCAAAATGATTTTACTTCATTGTTTTGACACCTTCAATTATTCTTCGGTCAAACTTTCAAAATGTTAGGAGAATTTTTTTCAAAATTATAAAATGTCAATTAGTGTAATAATAATTCATTTATTTTTTTTGATACAGTCTCAAATGACTTGAAAACTACTTGCCAATCCTTTTCGTTGTACTAAAGAGCGAACAACAGTTGTTAGTAGTTCATCTATTCGAACACTAAAAAAATACTCTGGAATGGGATGCATGTGCGCAATTCCTTCAAGCAAGCAACCGGAATGCAGTACCGTAACATTTCTATATATCGCGGGTTAGATATTTATCTCAATTAGCTTATGACATTCCGCTTTATGACAAATTGTAGAACAAATTATGTTTTTATACGTTGCGAGATTTAATTTTAATTTAGTATTTTGCGATGCAAGTGGTGCGTAAAAAATTATGCCCATTCCTATGCAAACCAAATAAACATTTTAGTCGTTTTCAGAATTTTGCAAATAATAATTATGTTTTTGTAGGTTAATCATTTCAGAAACAAGTCGCTATTTATAGTTTATTTGGTAGGACATTTTTTTTGTTTCAATTCAATGTTGGAACTGGGTCCGCTTAAAGTAGTCTAATTAGTAGATTTCTATAAAGTTTGAATTTTATTTTGACATTCGTGGAGACGTTTTTTTGGTACATTAATTTAAAAAACGAAAATCCACCACCATTGACCAAGGATAACATCGTGAGATAATGAAATTACAGATTAGTAACTAACCAAAGAAATTACAGGTTCCTATCCAAAACTAACCAAAGTTTCGCATCACAGATGGCAGCACATCTTCCAACCAACAAAGTTTCGCCGCGCATACAGACGGTTGCTCTAACCAGATTGCAGTTTCCAAAGAGCGAAATTTTTGCTAAGTTTGCAATCTATAATTCTTTGCCGTGCTGTATGTGAGAGGCGAAACTTATTCTGTGGGAGTTGGGGATCTGCAATTTCTTTGTGCTGCCATCTATAAGTGATAACATGTGCTGCCATCTGTCGACAAGTGGCGAACCTATAGTTAGTTCTGGTTTGGAATGTGTAATTTGTTGGGTTAGTTAGGAATAGATGGAGATGATATATATCCCCACAGAGGGTAGAAGTGTAGAAGAAAGAACAAATTGTGGCTCAGAAATATCAGAGACTGGACACACACATACCGGTGGTAACACACTACTTCATGGAGCCCGCAATTGGGAAGACTTTGCCATATTGGTCTCCAACCTCGCTAGAGAAGAATAGAGGATTTGAAAATCAGGTTAGGGGAATCATCCTTGGAGGTTAGGAGGGACATTGATTATTCTTGAAAATTTCTTTATTATTATTATATTATTTAGTAATTTTATGCGGTCGACAAATTGAAAATGACCACCACTCCGGTGAGTTGAAAGGTCGACTAATCGCATTCAATCGCAAAGCAATCTGCTATATCTTAGCCTTAACATTCAGCGCTCGTGATCACGGGTCGAATAACAAATTGCAGTTGCAATCCGCGACTATGCAATTACCCATACCAATACCCGCGGCCAAGACTCCAACGACGACTTGTTAATCGCATAAAAAAGGGGACACAATGCGGGAAAAACAATGCAAGTTTCGTCGGATTACACGGAGAAAATCGCAAATAATCTATGGGTTTTGTTTATCATTCGTTTACGGTTTATTTTCCGCACCGTAATTGTCAAGAGTAAAACTGTGAAATTATTTATGTATTCGTCGACAGTCGCGGGCAATTTACGCGTTCGGATTCGTTTTAATTGCAAAAGATCGATTTTTTTCCCACAAGATTTAGTTTTTGACGTCGAAGCTCCACTAATTGGCTCGTTGGAATGTTTTCTGTTAAATAATTCGACATGGGAATTTGCAACATGATTGACCTTGAGTTGCCCGCCAATTTGCTTCGTATAAGTTCAACGAAAGAGATTATTTTACTTAGAGCAACGGCAAATATACTTTTGATCATGGAGTGATTTCTTTTTTCTAGGTTGGGTTTGTCAAGGAACGTACTCAAACTAAACTAAACATTTTAAAAGTTCTAATCTATTTAGTACATCACAGTGTCTCACAAATACGCAATAATAACAAAACAATTCAAAAATGTGCTGCGACCGCTAAAAAAAAGTGAATAAAAATTTAAACAGAAAGCCCAGAGGAAGATAACTCCGTTGGTAGCTAAATGCAGACTTTTAGTTGTATGTTGGCTGCAAAATTAACCACAGGGTCCAAACTATAGTAGTCCACCACCAGTATCGTTCTTTCTGGACGCAATTTTGGTGATGAATCTGCTAGTATCTCCAAAGCTTTAGTTTCAAAATGTAAAAGCCCCTTATATAGTGTTAAGAAGAATAAAAAGATAAATTTATACATATAGCTCGAGATAAATAGATGTCTTACGAACATAAGAGAATACGCAGGATTGATATTTTCCCCGCGCATGCACCAATAACTTGAAGCCTGATGTCCAACGTGGCCGCTAACACTACTAGCTATCAATTCGTGAATTCGAATGTTTTTTACTTCGATCGTAGACAAAACGTGTTAAGAATATGGACACGGAGTATATGACTGTTTAAAAAAAAAGGTAGCACGTGCTCGGGAGATAATTTGAAGCTAGACAGTAGTTATATGAATTTATACATAAAAAAAATGCTGTAAATAAACTAACAAGTTACAGTTCACAGAAAATACACAACATCAGTATTCAAAATAAATCAGAAATAAATGTTCAGATTGTCATGAACAATTGTCATGTCAAAATATATAATTTCGCGAAAATCTGAACTCTCAGTTCTTATTTATTTTGATAAATGGATTTTCATCAAGTAGAAGCCACCTCAGTGCAATATCCCAGAAATTTGTGCTCACTTAACCACCAAAATAGCATACTGGATATGAGCCAACTAACGTTCAAAGTTTTTTTACTTTGAAATAGTACTTACAGTAGAGAAAATATTTTGGGCAAATATAACTACATATAATGCAAAAAGTCAAAAACAAAAGTCGTCCCATAAAAATCTCTACCATTTTTTCCTGTAAACCTTTACAAGGAAAAATTCTTTACACAGTCTCATGATTACTAATAAACGCTGACAAGATATGTTTGATAGAAATATTCTGAATATTACATTTGCTGTCTTTACTTTTATTTCCAGTTCACTTACATCATTTTGTTTACTTATCAATCAGAGAAAAAAATTGATATGCTACATACGGATTTACGTTATATTATCATTATGTAATGCAAGTACTACGATACTTTAATAACCCTTACATTTCCAATGAGGCAAGATGAACTTAAAGTATATTGTCGTTAGATGGTTAGTTTTAATGTTTCAAATGCTTATTGAGCATCTTCTTAACATTTTACGAAATATAATTTTGATACGGCTTTGAGGAAGGCTATATAAATTTTGGGTGAGCCATAGGGGTGTGCTAATCTCTTAGGGAAATTGAGATAAGACGTTGGCTATTCAGCACAATACTGTACGCATAATTAGAATGAAATTCAGAACACTTATTGATGCCTTCTTGTCACTTAGCTTCCCCCGAGCTAACAGGTCTGTTTCGGGTGTGCTGTTTGAACAAAACTGTATTGTATTGTATTAATACTGACCTAGCATCAGTGAGCTGTCATCCCGCTGATGTAGAAGTCACTCGCGCGACTCACCTGTTGAATTTGTCGGCCAAATACCCCATGAGAACGCCCACAATGGTGAACACCGCAATGAAACTAGGTCCGGCGAGCACTTGGTAATCGATACCAAGACCGTTGTAGTTCCACTCGCAATACGGGGTCCCGTTGATGTTGTAAGACAAACACGTCTCCGAGTTGTTGGCTTCCGAGCAAGCAATGGGCAAATCGCTTATGAAATATTCGGTGGTGTTGAGTTGGCACGTGATGTCGCCGAAATGGAGGTCCATAGCTATCGCTTTGCTCGTCACGCCTATCATGTAGTGTCCCAGTTCTCCGACCACGTAGCCGATGGACACTATCGCCAAGACGTACGGTTGGTAGAGGAAAGCTAGTTTCTTTGTTAGCTCCAACATTTTTGTTATTGTTTTTGAACCTGAAATCGTAAGTATATTATTGCTAAATGAATCTTCGAAAAGGTATCTGAAGAACCGCTGATTGTGGCTATTGTCCATATAAAAATTTGTATAGTTAGGTTATGTATGTATGTATGTATCACATTCTGGCAAGCATTTACTGCCCTTCCCTAGACGAAGGTGCCACATTGTAGAATTATCTACTGCTTTAGCAGTATTTGCGTCATCTTAAATGAAGATTTTGGATGATATTGTAATTTATGCAGGTAATATTTGTGAAACGTGTAGTTTTCTTCACAAGTCAGTGATAGGTGCTTCTGTTATATCATGTGTTGTAGTACGTGTCTATAGCATATACTTCTATGTAAAAGAAAATTACATGATTTTAGCATTGCATTTGGTTAAAAATCACGAAAATAATGCACTGTTAGAGCAGAATATATTGTGTAGATAGGGTAGTATTTAAAAAAATATACTGTGTGTACTAGTAATGCCTCCGCAAATATTTTAATGTCCTGATGTTTGAAGTTACATCCGTATTTAACCAAATACTTCAACTACCTCCACAATTAAAATAGCATTCACATACCCAATTATGTTCATTGTTCTTAAAAGAGTTCTTTGGCGAGATAAATGGACTGTATTAAACCGACAGTTGCCAAGCGTAGATACACATAATTCTAAAGAAAAGAAAAGAGAAGAGATGGAGGGGGAAGGAAAGGAAAGGAAAGGGGCACGTGTTTTGTAGAAGAGCTTAATATTAGCGCGTACGTAACAACTGCTTTTTGAAATTGTTCCTAAACGTCGAGTTGGACTGATTAATATCAAAATTAGCAATAGAGTTAATGCAAATGGCTATATTATAGGAATCTTTTAAATAATTATTTGCGGTGACGGGGTATAACTAGTCAGTGTCTTCCACGCAGATTCAAATTGTGTATTGATATGTTAAGAGTAATTTTTCTGTAAAAATAAAAAGGTAATTTTGTTTTAAGAATTTTGAAATAAAGAGATATGATCTCTCCTCCTTACCCCATAAATTAGCCTTAGACAGGAGTTTTGAACCTTCTGGACACGGTAACGATCGGACGCATCCAGGCACGGTCCGTACGCAGCACTGCAGTCATTAAATTGTGACAAAGTACATGTCTATTGCCATAAATTAATCTTAAATTAGCATAGGCAACCCTTAGTTTATTAGTAATATGTTCTCTGAACCGCAACTGCGAATCAAGAGTGAGACCCAAGCTTTTGCATGAATCAGAGAGTGGCAATTTTATGTTATTAAGTTTAATTGTTATGTTATACTTTGCGTGGGTTAAATGATTATCATTTCCAAAGAGTATTACTGAAGGTAAATCGGTTGCAATGTTGCTGAGATTAACACTAGCTCAAAACGGGTTAGTTGGTGTTGTGCCTTTAGCTTGTTGGGATTCGTTATTAATAAGAATGTCTTAATAGGCGAAGAGAAACAATGACTAATGGAAAATGCTCAAAATTGAGCAAAACTAATTACTAAGTTCATGAAACACAATAAATTTCAACTACAGAAGTTTCTTTCAATGAGAATAAATAATATAAAAATGGATGCCGCGCACCTGAAAGTATATTTTGTTTTTAATGTTGCTTGCCGAGTTTTGAAAATTTTGAAATCAGTTTTTTACATTTCTAATTAATTATTCTTATACTAGGTTTGTGGAGGGAACATTTTAGTAATATTGTTAATCATAAAGTATAGAGTCAACATTAACTGACGCTATATAGGCGATTGTGAGACGCATACGAATGAGTATGCAAATCTCATGCATGCAAAAACGGCATGAAACGACACAAATTCAATAACTCCATGGTATGTAGTTATTGAATAAACAACCTGACATCACAGAAAAAGTGGAGGAAAGATAAGGTGATACGTGTATGCCTAAAGTTTTTGTGAATATAACTCTTTTATATATCGTCCACATGTGTCATTTTTTATAATCGGATATTACATTTAACTAGATCAATTAATTAGATTCATTGTTTGTTAGTAAATTTAATAAACAATGGGGATTGATATAATGATGCCAATAATTGTTGTATTTTTCTCGAGAACCTGATTAATTATACATTCTCTCGTTCGTATTAAAAGTGACAGGTAGTCTAATTGTTAAGAAAAAAATTATTAAAATACTATGAAGTTGTTATACTTATACATGAGTGTTGTTACTTCCTTGTTGTTTACGAGCCATTATTTTCTTTGCCTTCATAGCAGTGCGGATTCAGGGGTCAAATGCGTTTGAAGGCTTACTTACTAATACATCGCTTGAAATTCTAAGAAAAACTTTGAAGTGTTTTATGTAGCATATTTTATCGAAACCCTAACGTATTTGTAAGATATTTAACTATTTTCGTAATATACATATTTCTAAAAACTAACTAACCAAAACTAATTATTATCTCGAAAATGGCTGAACATTTTCCGAATTTTTCATAGCGTCTAAAATTGTAATAATGTACACAACATTCGAATGAAAAACTTTGGGGAAAAATTGTCATAGCATTTAACATTGGTCTGTGTATTATTAGATATTCTTTAGTTTGGGTAGCCCGTGATTAATTAGTTGGGTTAATTAATATCTCTCGGCAAGTAATAAATTTTTTTCAGAGAAAGCACATTGAAATTTGCATTAGTGAGCGAACGAAGTCAATTAATAATTGTTATGCCGGACCTGTGATATCATCAAAGCATTGCTATAATTCATAGCAATCCTAGTTCATATCTACCAGCATGCGCGTTGCTTCAAAACGAATCTGCGCTCCCATCTTGTAATACTAATCAATTATTCCTCTTTTTGAAAGGAACAAATAACAGGTCATTCGATTGTTTAATGAACAACGCTTAAACTGTCTTGCTTGAATTGCAAATTGGCTCGGGTTCTCTACCAGTATAGTTTTTTATAGACTGTACAAGTCAGACTTTACTGCCTTGCTAACGAAACTGTAATTAGTTTAATAAACCAGTTACAACCTAAAGGAAAATGGTAGGTATTGAATACTCTCATTGTTACGGTTTCCAAAATATTAGCAGTCCTTTTAAATTTATCATTTTCCTCAATATCAGAAAGTTGTCTTCCTTCTCTTTTAATTTTCATTTTATAGTGAATTAACATTTTCAATTGTGAAAAACGACAATTACTATTTGTATTTGTTTTTTTATTTATTTTATTTATTATTGCGTGAATTCTTTTCTGTGTCGTATATTAAAGAAAGATTTTGCAACTAGCTTTTGCATTGAAAAATAACTATTTTGATGGATTTAAATGTTTTATTTTCCGATTTTTCTAAAGCAATTCTATTCGATTAATTTATGTATTATTTAGTAATTATAACCTAGTAACATTCGTTTGAAGTTGACATTTGCCATTTTCGAGATTACTGAGGGCTAAAATAAAGCAGTAAAATCGCAATCTCGACGAAACGAGTAGATAAGAAAGTGGCATTTGTTAATCGAAAACAATATCAAATTTTGGCATTCCCATCATTACCAGATTGGAACTATTTTTTAAAAGCTATAAGATTTCAGATTTCGTTTGACGTCAATTTATGGAAATAATTTTGATTACCACGATGGAAATGAATGCAATCGTTATAACTACTATTTGGTCAGAAAATATGTTTAAACCGGACATTAACCGTATCTCTACAGTTTTGCTCCATCCATTTTTTTTTATTTTGCACACACTGTAAATTCAATATTTAACTAAGGTTCCTGAATCGTGAACAAGCCAAGCCAAATTAGCCAAAACTAACCTCAGCACTAATTATAACTATTAATTGTACATATACGAGGTGTGTTCCAATAGTAAGGTGACTTCTAAGTTTTATCAAAAAGTATTTATTTATTTATCAAAATTCACGTTGTCCTTTTCAAAGCAATCGCCCCTCAGATATAATTCTGGTAAGCACTTCTTAGATTTTTGGGAGCAAGAAAAAGTGGTAAAAAGTTGGACACAAGCAACGATCGCGATACAAAATCCATGAATTGTTTTCCCACAATTCCGAACCTTTTCTTCGTATTGCTTCTTGCAAACGGCGCAGAAGTTCGTACAACCTTGTGGTAAGAACTCTTGATGTACTACGCCATGATAATCAAAGAAAACAGTAGGCAAAACTTTGGCACTTGATCGAACTTGAGGTGCTTTTTTCGGTCTTTGCGATTCTGGGTTCTTCCATATCAGCATCATCATTGACGTAGTTGAACAGCTCTTGAGCGATGCTCCTTCGATGCTTCATTTGTTCAAATTTAAGTGTTTTCAGACCAAATTTTGTTGCTACACGTTTCATGCCGAAAACATAGGAAAAAATTGCATGGCACGGGCAATACAGATCCCGATGATTCCATCAACGTTGTTTGTTTCACTTTTTCAACACTTTCATCAGTTATTGACGTGCTGGAGCGTCCAGAGCAAAGTTCGTCTCCTCGGCCATCTTGGAACAGCTTGTTCCACTTATAAACATTTTTTTTTGCTCAAAGTAGATTCACCATATTCCGTTGTCAACATTTTAAGTGTTTTGCAGTACTGCATTCCATTTTTTACGTAAAATTGTATGCAAATCCTTTGTAACTAACAACTACTAATAACCGCTAACACAAAATAATTTCACCTGACGTGCATGCACGTGCACACACTGTGTATTCAATGTTTAACTACGCATCGAAAAAAAAACAAGAAAGATTTGTGAAAATAACTAGGAACCAACAAGTCGAATGGGTATCGGAAGGCTTAGCAGAGCCTCCCAAACGGGGGGACAATGAGGTGAAGAAAAACACTCAAAAATACTTATATATAAGAAGAAGAAGAAACAATTTAGAAAACATTATCAGCGTGAGTAAAAACACGTTGACTCGCTACAAAGTAGAGGTATTGATTATCCATCTCTTGCGAAATAGCGATAATTCTTGGGCGAGGAAAAAAAAACAATGAAATTTAAATCACGCATGCGATGCGCGCGACTTTGAAAAAAATGAGTCCGCTGTCCGCCAACACTGCAATTTAATAGGCTATTTTTCGCTTCAGGGTCACGGTCGTACAGGTATACCGGATTATTCTAATGGCGGCTGTAATAGGATCTTTTGTTTCTCTTTTTTTTTCCATAGGTTGGTGCATAAACGTCAAGTGATATGTCGCGGGGACCTTGAAACGGATACGTGAATTATTACTATTTAAACAATTAGAATGTATTGTTGAACGGAGACATATAGAAAAAAATCGCGGGCAATTGAAAATGTCACTGGACGTATTTACGGGCTGCAAAAAAAATGCGTGGAATTTCCGCAGCTAGGAACGCCGGGCACGGTTAAACTATAGACGGTGGACCCGGAAATAACCGCTCTCTAACCAAATATACCTTGTGACGTAAAGATACCTTAAAAATTAATCAAAACATAGAGAAGAAGTGTAAAAAGCAGTTTTGACAGTCTTTACAAATTTAATCAGATCATCCTCATAAACGGGATTATATGGTCCTTTTAAACCATTAAAAATAAAATCATTAAATGGGATAAAAGTTGGGTACTAGATGCCTGAAGTTGCCAAAATTAAATTATCAGACGTGGACTAAGAAACATTTTAGAAAAATGATTTCTTTTGATTTTAGTGTTTCGGCACTTAATATTATTTGCAGACAACGGCAAGCAGTCTGGGACAAAACCGTCTTCTGACCCAGGGTGTATTATGGTCATACCTTGTCCTTTATTTGAATGTCCTTTGGTATGAGAGTTTTGATTGGAATCAACCCATCCTTTGGACACAGTGTCGTGTGTATCGAACCACGTTTCATTAAGGTAAATCATGGATCGGTTGCCTAATCTATATCTTTTAATTTCTTGAAGATTCCATTGCTACTTTGTTCCATTTTGGGGTAGTTAACTCCCATTTTACAAACAACTCTATGGATGGTGGCAGAGCTTATATTCATATTGGTTTAATCTTTTCGTCATCATTTTCAGTGTATCTAAGATATATAAGTTTATCCAAGATAGGAAAAATTTCGCATTGATAAGATATATTTTCCTTCTGTTAAGGTCGTGATTCTCCACTATTAATAATATCCCTTATCGATGATCTACCACATGAATATCGATGAATATCGATGAAATATATAGGAACGAAAGAAATATACGTGGCCCACCCCTGCCTTGTCAATCAAGAAAGAATAACCAATAGGTAATAACATCGTTAAAGTTTCATTGGGGAGGGTTCGTCCAAAGCCGACACGATGAAGAATGAAACAGACTATAACTAAAAATAACTTTCGTTGAATATATTTTTTTCAATTTAATTAAAAAGACACCAATTGTGACGTATATGGTTTTGCTTTTTGTTTATGTTGTGTAGAAAAAATAATAAATGCAAATTCACCAAAAGAAATCCTCTGTGCTGTAGAAATTCCTTGAAGGCAACATATTATCAGTCTGTTTGGTTAAGAGTGGCCACGGCCAACCAAAACTAATCAAAACTACTGAAATTGGAGCTTCTGGAAATAATTTTATTAATAAAATTCTGAAACTTATTTTTGCTCTTCGCCTTGCACCGCAAGAGTCACAAAATCAAATCAAATTGCCTTATGAATTTAATAATATCATTATACAGCCTGAATATACTGAATGTCTAATTATTCAGAATACTGTATCTTCTAGCTATGTATCTAGAGCGCGATGTTACATTTTGAACCCGAATTTAGACAAAAATCCTCTTTAATAAAGGTATTAGCAAATTTTGCATTTGTTATATCAATGTATATTGAAAAACTATATTTAGGTTTAATAAAAATAAAACCAATGGACCAAACCAAAATGCTTCCTGATCTGTTTTTCTTGTTCCTTAATAATTCCTTCCAGAGGGCAAATATCAATGGAAATTAGGACCACAAAACTATTATAAAAGAAGGCGTTGGACGAAATTTTAACATGGTTTCGCTGCTAATGAAAACATATGTCAATTGCTCCATAAAGTAGAAGAATACGAAACGGTAGAAATAAAAACTTAAAAACTGTTTTTTTTTGTTCAATATATTCAAGAATAAAGGAAATTCTAACAAAAACACAGTGGAAACGGCTGGTAATTATTATTAACAATTGTGGTTCGTTGCGGATTGTAAGACGCAATAATATTATGCTCATTTGGATTTTTTCCTTCATATTTTTACATATTAATCGCTCGTAATCTAGATTATTCATTAGGCGTATGGTGGAAGTGATTGTACAATTTTTCTAGTTTGCAGCGCTTTATATTTTTACCCGGATAAAGGTGGTCGAGTAAATTAAAATAGAAATTGGTTTCTTTAGAAGGGGACAGTTATAAAAACGCCAATTGTTTGCCCAATCTGCAAGGTCGAAATTCCGCTCGAAGGAAATATAGAGCGAAGGCTGCAATCAAGAGCAAGTAGAAAATAAATAAAGAAGACATGAGAAAGTTGCAAAGTATTGAAAAGTATTCTTTTGGCAATAACTTTGAAATGGAAGACATAAGATTTTCAGTTTTAACAGCTTCGCTTCCAAATTAAAGGATAAAATAAAAAAAATCTGTTAGTTTGGTGCACTGCGTACTACGCACTACGCAATTTTTCTTTGAAGCAAGCCTAAGTTTGTCAAAATCGGATAAGTCGTTTAATATAATTAAAGTAATAAATTAACTTGAAAATTTTCGGAGGACGGAGTTTAAAAATAATTTCCAAAATAGTCTTGTGCCCACGTTAGTCATGTTTTGTTTCCTGAGAAAAAAAAAATATATATATATATATATATATATATATATATATATATATATATATATATATATATATATATATATATATATATATATATATATATATATATATATATATATATATATATATATATATATATATATATATATATATATATATATATATATATATATATATATATATATATATGATGACACTATATTTCGGGATATCGCTTGTTGAACTCCGACTGGAATCCTGCAGACGTTTCGCCAAAATCTCACTTGGCATCTTCAATGCTCGCGCTTTGATATTTTTTTGATACAATTAGGTTGTAGTGGGTGCTAAATTATTATTATTAATGTTTGTAACAGTTTCCTTTCTTTGTTCTTTCTCCCCGACCTATATGATTGTTTCTGATTGCCATTAACGTTAACTTCAATAATGTAAACATAGTTACATAAATAGTGTACAATGGGTTGCATATTTGGATGAATTTTATCGTGTTTGAAATTCCTTCCTTTGTTTGGTGTTTTATATACGTTAGAGTTGGCTGTGTAGTTGGTAGCATTGACCGGTTTAAGAATGACATTTTTAGGTTATTGCGAATTGTTTATAACATAATTTCCCGCATATTTAGTTCCCTTCTCGACAATACGGAGTGTCGTTTTTTATTTTATTTTTCTATCTTTAAATATTTTATTAAACCAATCACTTTATTTTATACACCAATGTCATCTCTCTATGTGTAGTGGTTGAAAGAGGCGTGTTGTGTAAGCTTTTTTACTTTTTTTTTGGTTCGATTGTTAACTCTGATGAAATCTTTTTTTTTCTCTATATGATTTAGCCTGTATCCATGGGCGAAAGCTAGATATTACAATAACAATATTACCTTTGTACAACATGTATTTGATGTTTTAGACAATGGTGAAATCTCCTTAGCGCTCTTTCTTGATTTTTCAAAAGCGAACGATACTGCCATGACATACTTTTAAATAAACCATATATGTATGGAATAAGAGGAGTGGCTTTAAGGTGGGTGGAATCGTACGTTTCAAAAAGAAAGCAGCAAGTGATAATGAACAAGGGCGAAAATCGGCTACTATCAAAGAGGAAAAGCATAGATTACATTACATTAAATATACAGAATTGTATGTATTTGGTCAAAATTGTCAAATCACGCCGATGATATCAATATTCTAATTGCAAATAAAGATACTACAAATACGAGAAATGCGTGATGGGAGCGGATAATTGGTTTACTAAGAATAATACTAATACTGCGAAAAATTAATGGAAGACACTGGAAACTCAAACAATGACACAGAAAAAAGCACCTACAATGGAAAAGAACCTCCCATACTGAAAGAAGAAGTAAGGACAGCAATTACCAAGCTGAAGTCCAACAAGTCGCCTGGAGAGGACGGCATTGTTGCTGAAATGCTAACTGCACTTGAGGAAACAGGAGTGGAATTGTTTCATAGGATCTGTCAAATGATATGGGACACCGATACTTGGCCCGATGATTGGACGAAATCGGTCTATGTGCCAATACACAAAAAGGGACCGAAGGACATCTGCGATAATTATAGGACAATAGCTCTAATCTCACACGCTAGCAAGGTCATGTTACACATAATATCAGAACGTATAAAGCCTTTCCTACTTCCACAACTACCACCAGAGCAAGCCGGCTTTATCCCGGGACGCGGAACTAGAGAGCAGATACTAAACCTTCGACAAATAATTGAAAAATCAAGAGAATTCAATGTGCCTACCTACTTATGCTTCATAGATTACTCTAAAGCTTTCGATTGTGTACGATGGCAAGACTTATGGACGATTCTAAATGAAATGGGCACACCTGGCCATCTAATATCGTTAATCCAAAAGTTATACGACAACAATACAGCCTATGTCAGAGTAGATGGAGAACTAACCAACCCATTTAGAGTGGGTAAAGGGGTCAGACAGGGCTGCATACTAAGCCCACTACTCTTTAATATTTATGGCGAGTGGATTATGAGGAAGGCGCTCGATGAATGGCAGGGAGGAATCACCATTGATGGCATCAAAATCTGTAACCTACGCTACGCCGATGATACGACACTAATCGCTGCGTCAGAAGAAGAATTGATCAGTCTCATACGTAGAGTTGAAGCGACGAGCAACGAAGTGGGTCTACAAATAAATAAGAAGAAAACCAAAATAATGATAATTGATCGCCAAAATAACAACAGACCTGAAGTAAAACAGATAAATAACATCGAGACAGTTGATACCTTCATATATCTTGGCACCACAATATCGAACATGGGCGGATCTAGCGAAGAAATAAAAAGAAGAACTGCCATAGCGAAAGAATCCATGACCAAACTAACTATAGTGTGGAAAAGCCATCAAATATCCCTTAACACTAAAATAAGATTGGTCAAAAGTTTAGTGTTCCCAGTCTTTCTCTATGGATCAGAATGCTGGACGCTGAAAATGAATGATAAAAGGAAGATAGATGCATTTGAAATGTTTTGCTGGCGACGAATGCTGAGAGTGTCCTGGACCGAGAGAAGAACCAACCAATCCATCCTACAACAACTTGGATTTAGGAAGAGATTGAGCATCGTTGTCGCAGAGAAAATTGCAAAATTCTTCGGTCATGTGGTTAGAAGAAATGGCCTTGAAAGACTCACACTGGAAGGAACGGTACACGGCAAAAGATCAAGAGGAAGGTCGCCCACAAGATACACGGATCTTATAAAGAACCTTACCGGCAAAAACCTCTGCCAGTCATTCAGTATGGCAGAAAACAGACAGGAATGGAAGCTCACCACAGAAAGCAATCTATGAACTCACGATGCTCGAAATCGAGCAAACGACTAAGAAGAAGAAGAAGAATAAATTACAGCTGTAATACTGTTTTAAGCGATTGCACAATGTTTTATCATGGGAAAATGCTGGAAATAATGTAGTAGATAAATTAAATGGACACACTTCGAACACTGTTTTCGGAGCGTTAGCACTGAAGATGCCAAGTGAGATTTTGGCGAAACGTCTGCAGGATTCCAGTCGGAGTTCAACGAGCGAACGGATGATATCCCGGAATATAGTGTCATCACATTTTTCCATCCGTGAATCAATACGTAAATATATATATATATATATATATATATATATATATATATATATATATATATATATATATATATATATATATATATATATATATATATATATATATATATATATATATATATATATATATATATATATATATATATATACAGGGTTTTTCAGTTAAAACTCCGCACGCCAATAAGTCCAAAACGAAAAGAAATATTTAATTTATGTAAAAAGTAGTCAAAGTGTGGGGTCAAGTAGATATTTCCTAAAGTTTAAAAAATTCGACGCCTGCAAAGAGCTGGGCGTCGCGACGCGTCGAAAAATTATTCGATTGCAGAGACTTTGGAAATACGCGCATACAAAAGTACATATTATTTAAAAACTTTTTTGTTATTTACTCAAACTTATTTACTTTACCCGTTTCTAAGTTATACCGATTTAAAGTACACATTTCTTGATTAATAAAAAATGTGATTAACGCTTATTTTTACAAGTATGCCATGAATGTTAGTTACTATGGCAACCATTGTTATCGCAGTTGTTTTAAGTGCAATTACAAACGTAAGTTGTTATTCCTGTATCAAAAAATTGTCACATTTTGTCACAAGAAATATCCAAATTTGTTTGGTTAAAAAAAAACTAAGAATTATTATGTGAAAATGGTGCAATTTAGCAATGAGGAAAAAGTAGTCATGTTACTGGTGTTTGGAGAATGCAGATGCAATTGTAGAGAAGCAAAAAGAGTTTACGTACGGCGTTATCCGCATAGAAGAGTCCCCGATGCAAAAACCTTTTCAAGTTTATGTAAAAACTTAAGAGAATATGGCAGCTTCATAAAACCTAAAAGAGATAGGAACAGGACGGCTACAAATGATGAAAATACTGCTGCTGTAATTCGGCAGGTTGATAATAACCCCAAGATATCCCTATCAGAGATAAAAGAAAATACCGGTGTTACCATAAGTTCTTCGTGGAGAATTCTACACAGAAACTCTTTTCACCCGTACAAAAGTAAACTAGTTCATAAACTAGAACCAGGCGATTATGCTAGAAGAATGTATTTCTTAGCGACATTGTCCGATTTGTATAGCCAAGATGCAAATTTTCTCTCGAAAATTTTATGGAGCGACGAAAGTCGATTTAAAAATAATGGAATCGTTAATAGACACAACTGTCGTCGAATTTTTTAAACTTTAGGAAATATCTACTTGACCCCACACTTTGACTACTTTTTACATAAATTAAATATTTCTTTTCGTTTTGGACTTATCGGCGTTCGGAGTTTTAACTGAAAAACCCTGTATATATATATATATATATATATATATATATATATATATATATATATATATATATATATATATATATATATATATATATATATATATATATATATATATATATATATATATATATATATATATATATATTTTCACGTATTGATTCAGGGATGGAAAAATGTGATGACACTATATTCCGGGATATCATCCGTTCGATCGTTGAACTCCGACTGGAATCCTGCAGACGTTTCGCCAAAATCTCACTTGGCATCTTCAATGCTCGCGCTCCGAAAACAGTGTTCGAAGTGTGTCCATTTAATTTATCTACTACATTATTTACAGCATTTTCCCATGATAAAACATTGTGCAATCGCTTAAAACAGTATTACAGCTGTAATTTATTCTTAGTAAACCGATTATCCGCTCCCATCACGCATTTCTCGTATTTGTAGTATCTTTATTTGCAATTAGAATATTGATATCATCGGCCTGATTTGACAATTTTGACCAAATACATACAATTCTGTATATTTAATGTAATGTAATCTATGCTTTTCCTCTTTGATAGTAGCCGATTTTCGCCCTTGTCCATAATCACTTGCTGCTTTCTTTTTGAAAGGTACGATTCCACCCACCTTAAAGCCACTCCTCTTATTCCATACATATATGGTTTATTTAAAAGTATGTCATGGCAGTATCGTTCGCTTTTGAAAAATCAAGAAAAAGCGCTAAGGAGATTTCTCCATTGTCTAAAACATCAAATACATGTTGTACAAAGGTAATATTGTTATTGTAATATCTAGCTTTCGCCCATGGATACAGGCTAAATCATATAGAGAAAAAAAAAGATTTCATCAGAGTTAACAATCGAACCAAAAAAAAAGTAAAAAAGCTTACACAACACGCCTCTTTCAACCACTACACATAGAGAGATGACATTGGTGTATAAAATAAAGTGATTGGTTTAATAAAATATTTAAAGATAAAAAAATAAAATAAAAAACGACACTCCGTATTGTCGAGAAGGAAACTAAATATGCGGGAAATTATGTTATAAACAATTCGCAATAACCTAAAAATGTCGTTCTTAAACCGGTCAATGCTACCAACTACACAGCCAACTCTAACGTATGTAAAACACCAAACAAAGGAAGGAATTTCAAACACGATAAAATTCATCCATATATGCAACCCATTGTACACTATTTATATAACTATGTTTTCATTATTGAAGTTAACGTTAATGGCAATTAGAAACAATCATATAGGTCGGGGAGAAAGAACAAAGAAAGGAAACTGTTACAAACATTAATAATAATAATTTAGCACCCATTATAACCTAATTGTATCAAAAAAATATCAAAGCGCGAGCATTGAAGATGCCAAGTGAGATTTTGGCGAAACGTCTGCAGGATTCCAGTCGGAGTTCAACAAGCGAACAGATGATATCCCGGAATATAGTCTCATCACATTTTTCCATCCGTGAATCAATACGTGAGAATATATATATATATATATATATATATATATATATATATATATATATATATATATATATATATATATATATATATATATATATATATATATATATATATATATATATATATATATATATATATATATATATATATATATATATATATATAAACGGATTAGTTCATCACAAAAAACACCAGCTTTATATTCATTGTATACCATTAGGTGTTTTACTGTAAAGGGGGATGTTGAGTTCGTAATAACGTAATACTGGTACTTTTGGAAAACCAATTGTGAGCTTATTTTCAACTGTAATGATCAGTAAACATTCTAAACTATTCTATTTCTGATCCTGATACCATGCATCTGGGGTGAAAACTTTATTAGTATACCAAGGAATACATTTTGAGTAACAATTTTAACAAACAAATTTGAAATAAGAGTCTGAAAAAACAGAATACTAAGAAACTTTTCGACTTGAGCATTATATACTTTTTGCAAACATACAGGATAGCGATTTTTAAATATAATAAGATCGCATGGCAAATATTTTAGAACTGCTCATCATTATATATCGCTTTTCATGATTATTGCAAATGTGATAGATTATGCAAATTTAAAATGTAAATATAGCATTTTTATTGTGAATTAGTGAAAAATTAAGGTTTGCAGATGGATACGTATAATAGGAAAGCCTTGTAATTGGTCAAAATAAAAAAATAATTATAGTATATAAGATTTCACAAACAAATAAACATAAACCGGTATAACATAAACATAAGTAGGAAGTTTAATTTAAATTAGAGAAAAAATAACAATTACGAAACTGGAGAAAACGCCAATAGAAGCATTAGAACTGTCTTATTTTATATTATTTTTATCACTATTTATTTATCTATATAGTATAAACTAAATTTCTCAATGAATCCCACTCACCTTTCGCCTATTCCAAACAAAAATCCAAGAATCTTCAGGTTCCAAACGGCAGCTGAAACCGACGCCACACAAAAAGTCACTTAAAACCGATTCATTTTCAATTCACGAAAATCGCGTCTCAAGTCTACTCTATATAATGGACGGTGGTTCCGCACTTTTCGTGGTCGAAGTTTTTGCAGAAGTGCCCACGACACTTCTTCAGGGAGTCGGTCCTAGCAGGACGTATATTACTTACTTTTACGCGTCTCCCACCAACCCGGCCAGAAAAGCAGTACCGCAGAAGACCTTGGGGTCGATTCAAGTTCAGCGACGGCGACACCGAAGCCTTTCGAGAGCTTTTGCCATAATCGCCCTCTTGCGGGTCAATATCGCGTTTGCCGAATTTGATATTTGATTGATCTTGACGGTGAATGGCTTTTGTATCATATTAAACATATTGTATAATAATTTTTCCTTCTGCACATTACAGTATCTTCTACTTTAAAGGACTTATTTTTCGTTGGTTGTGGTTTATTGAAATGAAATTATATTAAAGTGGCTTTTTTTTTCTTAAATTCGCTTATTTTACTTTTTATATATTTTAAAATTCAAATTTTTAGAAGATTGATTGATTTGAAAATAATTTTTAGCAAAAATTATTAAGATCACCAATCTAATATTTGAGTAATGATATGTATTAAGAATAACAATTAATAAATATTTGTTAATTTTGTATTTATATTATAATTAAATAAATGCGTAGATACAAAAACCGAATACTGAGTAGGTATGACATTTTAAAAAGTCAAAAATATGGTATTTTATAGCAACAATCGTTCAAGCTGTCAACCTTGAAAATTTAAGCAATATTTTTAGTAAATGAAAATTTTTTTTTTGTGTTTGCTGGTTCGGAAAATGATTTTGCGCTATTGACAAAAAAGTGAGGTAATCAATAATGAATTTAAGTACCGTAAGTATTTCGTATGCTAAATCAAATAACACTTTAAAATAAGATTAAGGCGACAGATAGACTTCGATGTTTGATAGGAAAGCTTCCTACATGAATATAATATTTTCGTAA
Organism: Cylas formicarius; assembly: GCF_029955315.1. Lineage (NCBI taxonomy): Eukaryota > Metazoa > Arthropoda > Insecta > Coleoptera > Brentidae > Cylas > Cylas formicarius. Next base: position 22,035,243 of record NW_026844361.1, on the reverse strand, counting down.
GTAAAAAAATCTTTCAGAACTTTTTCCCAATAACATAGAGGTGATATATCAAAATATACTACAATCGTAATAAAAACAAGTACAATTTTATTTGAGACTACTGAAACAATTGAATTTTAGTAGACTCTTAAAACATGTGTAAATTTTTGACTCCTCCATTCTCCATAATGTAAATTGAGCTTATTTGCCCGATTTCAATTAGTTTTGAAGAACATGTTGATTTTGTGTTGCATTCATTTATATAAAAAGTCCATTTAAATATATTCAAACTCTGTTGTTAATGTTGGTAAGTTATCGTGAAAGCGGAGCGGTTATCAGTAGAAGCCATTTCTGTTGATTGATGATCGTTTTTGTTGCAAGGGTTTTTTCTAATCAATACTGAACTAACAATGTAACAGCATTGTTAAACCTATATTTTGTGTTTTTATATATTGTTCTAAAAATGCATAAATGAAGAATCGTGCAGGAACTGTCATATGGAAAACAACATTCATTCTAGGATTAATATAAATAATGGAAAATATACATTGTTGTGGGGAATCAATGAAGGTTTCACTGGTCGAGGTACAGCAAAATCTCCGAGTTCGAGATAACAGCTTTTTATTTATTTTTTTAAATTCAAAATATGCAATTCAAATTATAGCAATTTAACATTGTTATTAAACAATGTGTAATTTAAAAATACGCAAAATCAAAATCAGTTCAGAGGATACAAATTATTTTAAAATTCTTAGTATACTAAGCGTACATATTCGGAAATCAAGGGACGTCAAATCTGGGGATATTAATGGTCATACTATAATACGTAAATTTAAACTACAGTGAGTGAGAACCCTGCCTACAAGAACTAAAGTGATAACCAGCAAACTAGTGAAAAAAGGATTGTTATTGGTAATCATTGTATTCCAGCCCTTGTGGCTGTTATGTCTGGGCTCCTGGAAATTATATTTAACATGATTATTATATGTGATCAATTTTCTGAGATCAAACAAAAAAATGATAAAATTATATTCTCATAAACATAATATTTCAAAAAGCAGCAACATGGATTTTTGCCGGACAGGCGACACCGACAAACTTTGCTATTCTGATACAGTTGCTGAAACTATTCTTAACAAAAACCAATTAGAGTGCCCGAAGATATTTAATAATGTTTCATCATGTTCCGTTTCTCTGAAAGACCCTGTAAATTTATGTTTAGGTGTTACGCAGGAACCAACAGAATTCAAAGTGCTTTATGCCTTCATCAGGCGTACTTCAGGGAAACAACCCGGAACATCTTTGGCTTGTAAAGGATTTTCCAGATTACTTTTATTCCTCTAACAGCCCGATATTTGCAAATGACTTTAAACTAGGGCTGTTACATCGAAAGCAGTGAAATTTTGATTAAGGGTTATAGTGATATTGTCTCAAAACGTACAGTGTCACTAATACAAGCAGATTTTTGTAGGTCACCTATAATTTTGAGTGTAGGGGTAGACTAAAATGAAAAACCAACTTGCCACTGGGTTAGTTTTCATTTAAATAGGTCATGTTTGTAACGAATGTCAGATTAATTGCGATAAGTTAATATTTAACAGAAATTTTACAATGAGAACACTTGTACCAGCGCTGGATAGTGTGTGTAGTCGACAGATTGGACAAATACGTGGGTAGAAATACATAAAAGTAAAAGTACACAAATGCCCGTTAATATCAGGTTAACCAAGCCTTCCACGCTGCTGATATTTGCCGTTCGACCATAAAAATATGAAAAAATATGTTACATTCGCCCAGCGAAGCACATTATTATATGGAATTATCGTCAACGAGACGAGAGTTATTTCCCTCCGTCGCAAAGTATTGGGTTATTCGAAGAAACCCGAAATAAAAATATATGGAATACTATGCTCGTGACCTACGGTGAACTGGGAATCCCGGTGGAAGTCATCTCCACAAACGTAAAGGAAACAAAAAATCGAAGAACCTGTTTCCTTAATAGCCTCCGCTATGCGAGCAACATTTTCATTGAAATAAACTAATTCGGGGTTTGGCCGTGACAAAAGTTATTTTGGAAAAACTGGCGCTTCACCGAAAATCCGTAACGCGTGACATCACCCGTTATCGAAATAACAATCTCTCAATGATCGAATCGGTGAAAACGCATATTTCGCTCTTTGCTTCGGCGTAAAATCTTATTTGTTATTTAAATCTAAATTAAAAAATTATCTCCTAAATAAATAAATTCTTAACTAAATCTAAGTTATACTGTACTGTACTTCATTAGAATTCTGCTACCTTTGTAACAAATGAGCAAATAGAATTGTATATTTTACATGCTTGGTTAAAAAATTAAAAGTGGTTTCTATTGTATTCTGTTCTATATATTAAGTTAAAAATAACCAACGCTAACCAAAAGTAACTAGAACCAACGATTTTTTCAGAGAGTTTTGAGAGAAATTGTTGATTGTTTTATTTTTCCCCGATTTAAGTAAACTTTGCAGTTCTGTTTTCAGCGATGCGAGGTTGTCGCCTCTTCCAAAAAGTAGTACCATCTTTGAGATTTTAAACGGGTTGATATTTTAAAAGGCTCGCGTTGAATGATATACTATTGAAAATTACATCTTTTTGAAAAACGAAAATTAGATTTTTCAAATACAATATTATTCTGTGCGGTTCTTAATTTGCGGTCCTTGGATTTTCCCCTCCGTGGAAAACTATTTCGAGCAATTACTTCAAAATTTAGTACCCACCTACCACTGTATGGTGTGTCGTATTATTTGCGAACGAATAGAATTTAATTTTAAATATTGCAAATGAAAATCTTTAGAATAGGCAACTTAACAATTCCATGTAAGAAAAAAACTTCAACATTTAAGGATATAGAATTACTATGCATGAGGGTTTAGCATTTTCCTAGAATTTGAGGTACGTTCCAAATTTTTGGGAGTTTTAGCAAAATTTACAAAATAATATATTGTTCTGCAAACTCTGGTTTTGGCTTTGCATAATAGGTCGTTGCACTCTGAAATCAGCGATAACCAATTAGGCTTCAGAAAAGGTATGGGGACTAGAGACGCTTTGTTCGGTATAAACGTGTTAGCGCAAGGATGTCTCGACATTTTTTTGTTCATTTTGTAAAGGCGTTTGATAAATTTCATCACCAAAAAGTTGTAGAAATATTACAGAACATGAGCATTGATAGTCGGGATATCAGAATCATAGCGAATCTTTACTGGGACCAAACAGCAAGAGTCAAAATTCAAGATTAGCTTACAGATGAAGTGGAGATTCTGCGAGGCGTGCGTCAGGGCGGTATTCTTTCTACGTCACTCTTTAACGTATATAGTGGGACAATTTTCAGTGAAGCTATGGATCAGCGACAGAAGGGTGTTATCACAAACGGACAGATTTTAAACAACTTACGTTATGCGGACGACACCATTATAGTTGAAGTTGAAGATCTGCAAACCCTGCTGCAGAGGCTAAATGATACATGTGAAAGCTAAACATGAACCTTAAGAAGACTAAATACATGATTATCACAAAGAAAGTAAATGATAACGAAATTCTTACTATAAACAACATAACGATAGAAATACTTGTAGCAGTCTCATACAATCTAAATTCGGATAGAAGTAGCCAAGAATGCTTCGATGCTACGTTTTTTCAATATTACTTACCGGGTCAGAAACACGGACACTGAAAAAGGCAGATATGGATAAGAAAGATGGTGTTAGAAATCTACGAAGTAGTGCAATTAACCTAATTAACGCTATTTTGAAATTTAATCTATAAAAAACATACATAATATATCATTATCAGCTTCCTATCTGCTCGTTGCTTTGCCTTAAGATAAAAAGTATTTTTTAACCTGTATTTCACATTGAAACAGGAAAGAGTAATAATCTAAATTTCGAGACGAATTAATTAGGTACCTAATTTTGAACTGAGATCCAGAAGATAGTAGATTAGAGCAGTTTTAGATTGCGCAACTTTTAGAATATTGCAATAAAAAGTAACTTAACAAAACTAATACGAATTCACAGTTCTTTAAGGGAAGAAAAAAAAAGAGGTTTTGAAATTCAGAAAATATATGCAAACATATTTTTAAATGAACGACACTTGGTTCTAGACATCTTGTAAAAATATGTCTAAAATGTAATTTATAACCTATTGTCGTGTTACACTGCTAAAATCTCAGTTAATTATAACCTCCACAGATAGAATTTGCAAACGAATCGATCAATCGAGACTACCATGTGTTCTTCGAACCAGTCAAGGTCGATAAACATTTCTACCTGCCTACCCAATTTTTTTTATTGCGGACTTGATGAAAAATCACTTTAATGGCTTTATAATTGAACTTGATGGGCGAATAAAAATAAAAACAAATGACGGCACACTACAAAAAGTCTCGATTATGGCCGCATTTACACCAAAAAGCACCAAGCTGTTGTAAAAAACATTGCGGAGAATGCAAACCGCACCATGACACCGCCACAGTGTCCGCAACCTTCTAATAATTTTTTCTCCTGCGAAATGCTAATTGTTTTTCGTGAGGATCCGACTCGAAAAAAAAATAAAACTTCTCAATATTCAGTAACATTAAACTTTGCATCGAATAATGAGCGTTAATGGACGAATAAAGCTCAATGACGAAATAAAATATTGTTTACTTGGAAATTATATCAATTTTGCAATTAACTATGTCCGTATAGTTGCGTATATTTAAGTGCCCTGCCAGTTGACTATTCTTTTAATGTGGTGACAGCAAATTGCACACAGCAGTCTTGTACGGGGTGCTTCAAATATCGAATTTATTCTAGCAAGCAAATAATTTGGTGAATATTTTGATTTTTTTCACAATGTGATAACAATAAAAGCTGTTTTCACGCCTTTGATTGAAGTTTACCCCGTGCACCACAGAACAAATTTCATGTTTACAATGTTTCGTCGCATATTGGAAATTGGCGAAGTCTGTCCAACATCTGTAGCTTAAACTTGTGTAAATGCTTAAAATGTAGATATTATTCTCCAAGAGGATTTGGTCCACTTTGGTTGCTTTAACTGTTTCCCGTGGAGTCTTTTAAGCTAAACGCGACAATCTCTTTTTTAATGTGAAGGGGTGCCAACCAAAGTATTTCATTTTCCGCATTCTTCTCTTATGATTCTTTGTTTTGGTTAGTTAGCGCTTGCTTCACTTTTAATTTAAAAACGTGTAGCTCTATTTCTGGTATGATTCAGGAACTGAAATGGATTCAAATCGACAGTGTGAATATCAGGTACAAATGAAAATACAATTTGCCCCGTTTTGCCCACAATTGTGTTAATTTGCTCAATTCTTTTCCTGACGAATTCCAACTTTTTAACATTGGCAAATTTAAATACACATTGAAGCTATGTCTTCTCGAAATACAATATTCTCATATATATACCAGCTACACACGCTGATCATAAGGTGGTGTGGTTCTGGACAAGGGACTGCAACTACTGGACCAGGTGACAGGCCACAGAGCCAGGCGTGTATGGCGATAACAGGTTCCCTCAGGACAATGCCTGATTCAGTCATATAAACCCCGGTCCCCCATACAACATCTGACGGGAGAGACCACCAAGCAGGTGGGTTCAGTGTAAGACTGACCTAATGGTATACTGACGGCTCCCGAACCCATAAAGCCGTTGGCGTTTGTATTTATGGAGAGTGCCAAAGACCGGAAGCATCAATCGGTCTTGGAATATATCCCAGCACATGACGGTTGTGTGTGGAAGATGAGGAAAAAACAGAGCACATACTGTGGAGATACCGGACGCTGAGAAGGATCAGCTACTGGAATTTGGGCGCTGAAATCCTCAGGCATGAGAATCTAAATAAGTTACCTCCTTATAGATAAATGATTAGGTCGCAGCGGAAGGCTGGAATATCGGTCACACAAAATAAATGCTAATCCCAATATTACTATTGTTTCGATTATGTGAATTTATAAAATAAATAATTAATCATTTAATCATTGTGGAGTAACACTAAAGGAGTGGCGGTTGTTTCGTCAGAAGCCGCCGAAAAGGTTTGAAAAGTATTTTAAAGAAGGTAAGTCACTTCCCGAAAATGCTAAAGGTGAAGGTAAAGAAGCTGAAAGCAAAGAAAGCAAACCAGAAAAAGAATTAGCATCTAGCAAGCCACCACCCACTTCTAAACCTCAAGATCAAGTTGAATGACTTGACAGCGTTATACTTTTTCTAGATATATTGTCACGTAGTAGTTAACATAATAAAATACCCTGTTTATTTGTATATAATTTATTTTGACGTTCAGGTAACATTTTGCTAGGAGCTGAAAAGTTTCCATTCAATCCAAAATCATTAACATTTATTTCCAATTTCTAATGAACGCGACGTTCGCCTTCAAACGATCGTCTCCGTGCGTTCGACACGTCGAGTCTGGAGATGATCCTGCCGCCTCTTATCGATTGGGACGGCGCAGAGTGCGCCCGTGAATCCGATCAACCCCAACCCTGAAAGCGACGCTCTCGACGCCAAAAAGCGTCCCGAAACAGCCATCCCGCTTTGCCGCGCATCAGAGGGAGCTTTCCTGTTTTCAGTCGAGCTTTGGCTAGCGCGTTGGCGTAGTCCAAACAGCTGCCGATCGAGGTACTGGCTGTTTATTCACCCGGTGGTGTTTCCTACTGGTTTCGCAGCTGCAGTCCGAGAAAGAATTTAGTCAAATGTTCACTGCCTATTCGTAGAAACTGTTGCCTTGAAATCTTGCTCGCATATAGCGACTAATTCGTTCCATGCTGGGTTGACACCACGTGACAGCGGGTAAGTGAAACATGGTTTAGCCTTGCAATATGTTTGAGACGCGCACGAATATTATGCAAAGTTTGGCTGTTGTGAGATAACAACTATTGTCAATATTTTTACCAAATAATCTACCTACTATTAATAATACATTTTTCAGGTGCTTTCCAGTTTTTTAAATGATTGTTAGTAATCAGAGTATGCACTTTTAGAAAAACAAAGTAAAAGCGAAGCCAGTACCATAAAATTATAAAATGTTTTAAATTTTTTTTATTGATAAACAAAAAAGTAGACACTACATTTTCAATGACGATTAACAATTTAACTTTGTAAACTCAATTTACTCCGTTTTAAATTTGAAGTTTGTTTTGAGCGTTAGTTTTCCCATATTCTGAGCACTGAATCGTTTCTTCTCCTTACGATATCATAGACCACTGTACCAACTTGGTATACTATATTTATTTCAACCAATCTTAGCATAAAAATCAAAGGGCGTAAAATCTGGTACGCATCTCCTAGCAAGTATTTTATCGACACAAGTTCAGTGTTATCTTTAGGCAGCAGTAATAGCTAAAACTTGTATTGAACCGTACTATCTCGAAAACAGGTTTAAAATAATCGCAGGTATCATGTACCAGACATTTAAAATTTCTGAGTCCTTTTATTGGACTACAGAGAATAAAAATTCTCAAAAGTATTCAGGTAATATGTAGGTTAAATTAAGATAATAATAATCAGACTAGAGTTTAAGGTTATGGCCAAAATATAAATCAAGAGTCTTAGTATTCTGTTAGGAGTTGCACTGTGTTAATACAGCTTTAGTTCTACATTATGGAATACAAAACATGTCGTGTTTGAACATATAAATTAAATTAAAACTCAAAAAAATTATATTTTCTTACTCCATGCCTTGAAAATTAATATTTGGAGCGCCACCTAACGGAAAAAAATTGAGGTACATTGTTCCTTAATGAAGCCAATCATTCTAATGCAACTATTATTGAATTTTGTTAGGAAAATCGGACTCCCGAATCTTTAATATCAGAAACCGTGTTTAGAGAAGTACCTACGTCCTAATTTGAAATAAAAGGGGGTCAAGATGCGAACCCTGCTTGGACACTCCCATTTAAGTCCCAGTTTATGCTAATCTGAATGTCTACAAGGAAGTATTTGCCTACATCAAAATCTACTTTTGTTGTTTCAGACCATATATTTGCTTAATATCGACCCTATGATGCACGTTCCATATAACATATAAAAACAGTCAAATATTTTTTTCATGGGGAAAATTGAATTTTTAATTAGGGTTACCAAGTGTGTTTATTTATTATTATTAACAGTTATACTATTAAAAAAACAATTAGAAAATAACTATAAACACTTCCAAGTAATGACCAGTAACCAATAGACTATTTAAGCCATAGTTAGTATCCTTAAATGGAACATGAAATAAATCCTAAGACCGCGTCCTGAGATTTAGTTTAAAATTCAATTTTTAAAAAACAAAACTATAGTCAATGTCACTTGAACATGAAGCATAGATTAGCATGCAATCTTTACGTTTCTAGAGTATTTGAATGACTGTAAACTTTAGGTCCTTTAATTCAATATATTTTCTAATAGTTAATTGACAAAGGCAATTCTTAAAAACGGATGGTAATAAATTGACGCTAGAAGTACTTAACTGTTACATAAAATCAGGCTCTTAATCCTCTTAATCTTTAATTCAATTCACCCCTTTTCAGGGGTAATCAAAATTACTTGTTGAATATTTCCTAGAGAAACATACAGATGCATTCATAACATTTAATATCGAACAGTGATACCTTGAATTTATATCAGACTGGAGAGTCAGAAATTGAGGTATACCTAAAAAAACGCCAATATCTCGTGATATAAAACCAAATTTTTATTTTATTTAGATGATTTTAAAGCATCTATTTTTTTATTGGTTATTTACAAAAGTTAAATTATTTGGAATATCAAACAAAATGGTGGCTTCTATTTTTATCTAAATATATCAAACCAAGGAAAAAGAAAAAAACAATATAAAGATATCTTGCCTAATTAAGTGGATCTAGGGCATACCAGAGCAGACAGTAGTGATGAATGATGACAAAGCAGCCCATGTAGAAGAACATGCTGGTATTCAGTAAATTCGGAATAGTAACTAAACTGGGAATATTCCGTGTAAGACACCAAATCAGCCAAAAAACATCTGACCATTATAAAAATAAAAGACCAAAATGACCCAAAAACAATATTCAACGAAATTAAACAAAATTCCATTAACCAAAGCAATGGTCCGAAACTATTTCTAAATGTAAAAAAGCTAGCTAGCAAAGCGGAGCTGTGTTCGTTGAATGTGAAAACGACGTACAACAAAGTAAACTAAAAGAAACTTACGAAAAATAATAAAAGCTTTGTTTTGAAAGAAGCCCAGAATATAGATCCCTGTATTATGATAATTGATATTGAAAAAGGATGTAAATGGAATGAATTTATTTCACTTCTGGAAGAAAATATAGAATTGAAAAAAAAATTATTAGAAGAAGGAACTAAAATGATGAAGCATATAACAAAAATGGATTTAAATATAGTTAAGCAAAACTGGATATTGCAGATCTAGCCCAACATTTTTGTATGGTTTATAAAGAATAAAACAAATTCTATTTAATACATCCAAATCTGTATTCCATAGGTAATTCTCTGTAGATCTAATAGAAGACTTATGTTCGAAAAACGAATGTGATATTTTATATTTTCCTTCAGGGTTATTACACTGGCAGCTAGTTTTTGTAGATAATTAGAAAATAAACATGGTGGAAGTGCAATATTTGTGAGAAGCAATATTAAATTTAAGGCACGAAAAGACATTATTGATTTAAGTGAGGAATTTATTGTCAAATGCGGTGGATGTGAGGTACAAAGTGAAAATAAAAAAAAAGAATAATAATTTTTGTTCAAAATAAACAAGACGAGAATTTTAATGATATAGTTATTATAGTGGAAGATTTCAGTTTGGATCTCATGTCCGAAGCAAGATAACAAGTAATAATAGTATCTGAATTGATAATATACCAACAAATTTCGTTGGTAACATCAAGTTTTACATAAATTGATTTCACATCGCACTACTCAGAAGTTAGCATTATACACTGAAATACAGACACCTGATTATGTATAAAAAATAAATTTAAACATAATAGATATAAGATAATAGATATAAAATAATAGATATAAGGAGCCCAATAGAACAAAGAAGAAGGAATGGAACTTTATACACCAATGTCATCTCTCTATGTGTAGTGGTTGAAAGAGGCGTGTTGTGTAAGCTTTTTTACTTTTTTTTTTGGTTCGATTGTTAACTCTGATGAAATCTTTTTTTTTCTCTATATGATTTAGCCTGTATCCATGGGCGAAAGCTAGATATTACAATAACAATATTACCTTTGTACAACATGTATTTGATGTTTTAGACAATGGTGAAATCTCCTTAGCGCTCTTTCTTGATTTTTCAAAAGCGAACGATACTGCCATGACATACTTTTAAATAAACCATATATGTATGGCATAAGAGGAGTGGCTTTAAGGTGGGTGGAATCGTACCTTTCAAAAAGAAAGCAGCAAGTGATAATGGACAAGGGCGAAAAAAAAACATTACATTAAATATACAGAATTGTATGCATTTGGTCAAAATTGTCAAATCACGCCGATGATATCAATATTCTAATTGTAAATAAAGATACTACTATATATATATAAATATATATATATATATATATATATATATATATATATATATATATATATATATATATATATATATATATATATATATATATATATATATATATATATATATATATATATATATATATATATATATAAATTGACACATGGAAAGAATTTTTATTTGCCTAAAAACGAGCTGTGCGAACTATACTGCAGCTAAATTTTCGAGAGTTATGTAGAGAAGAATTTAGAGAAAACAAAATTTTAACCTTAGCTGTAATCTTCATAGAAGAGAGTATATAGCGTTCGTCTTGAATTATAGAAACCTATTTGAAAACAGTGAGTGTCAGGAATGTTATAGTTCGAGAACTATTTTACATATCCCGGGCACAGACTGATCGTGAAGGGGAAGGGTGCGTATTATCAGTGTGTTAGGTTTTATAGTAATCATCCGAACAACATAAACACAATTAGAGATTTAAAAATGTTAAAATTTTTAACTAACTCGTAGGAATAGAACCATATAGCATAGAAGAATACTATCGATTTATTCAAAGCAGATGGAACAACCGCTGCAAAAGACACTATTTTAATGTAATTATCCTTCAAAATAAAGATTATTTATTATTTTGATTATTATTGTTCTTATTAAAGGGAGTTTTGTACACCCTTAACTATATTTTTTTCTTTAATATTTTCTTTTTTAAATTTATAAATTTATTTTAAGATCAGGTTGTATTATTTTCATTCGGCAAGTTTACATTTTTAGTGAGACACTTAAAGAACTGGCGTCTCATTGTAACCATTTTTCTTGTAACAAAATAAGAATTTTCCGGGGTACCCCAAAATTCCTTCGTTTCAATCATCTCGGCCCTCACGCAAATGCCCTTATCTCGTTCCATCTCGAAAAGCGTTGTTATTCATGTATATGAGTCTGCGTTAACAAGCAGATGTGTTGCTTCAGACAAAACAGCCGAGCAAAATGGGAGACACTAAGAGGTGACAAGATAGATTAGCCATTTTTGGTTGACGTACGCTGTACGCCTCTAAAAATCCCGTTCGGGTTTAGCGTGTCCGCGAAAACAGATCCAGGCCAAGGACGACGTTTAATAAATGAGGATCATCAGATTGACGCCCGAATAGCACTCGTTCTGGCTGTAAAGCCCGATGTAGGGCTTAAATAAAGTACAACAAAAGACGTAGCAGTTATTCAGTCAGGGGTAATTATTTATTATTTTTGTATTTATCGACGGAGGAAGTGTCTATTATTATACACACCAAAGCAAATAAAAATGGGCAACTATAAGATACTCACTCATACTTCACTAAGTAATCTACAAGAAAAAGCAACAAAAAACTGCACGAACCATTTTTCGCTGAGAAGGCTGAAACAGGACGGTAATTTTTGACATCGGATTCGTCTCAGGTACCAATGGTACCATAGTAAATAGGGACCACAAAACTTGTCCTGCAAAAATTTTGACAGTAACCAGATTTTAATTAATTCTTAACAATAATATACAGGGTGTTTTCTAATTGAATGTCAATAATGTAGGGGGCATTTTTGGGTTCCTTTTAAAAAGATAACTTCATATGAACATATGTTCTAAGTTTTCTGCTTGTTGTCAGAGAAGAGGTTTTTAATTTTTTAGGCGAAACACATACATCGGATTGAAAAAAATGAAGAAATCAAATTTCTTTAGTTTTATTATTTTTATTATTTAAAAAAGATTTCAAGCATTTAAATCCATTCACCATAAATCATAAGTAAATAATTTGTTAGGTATATACAGATTGTGTTTCGATTTCGATCTAAATTGGGATGAATATATTTGTAGAGTGAAATTATTGTGAAAAGTGATACAAACATCTTGGCGGGCTGAGACAATGTTTCGGGACATCGCCGGGATTTTTTACCGACATATTATAAACAAAATATTCAGTGTATTCAGGTAGTTAAATTAGAAAACTAACTCAATAGCGATGTGGTTTGTTAGAAATGTCTTTTGTTAATGTGCCGCTTACGCCAATGTTTTTAACGTCGATTTCACATGCGTCTTGTACTACGCCTGCTTTTGTGAGAAAAGTGACTTTATGAAAATGAAAAGTTTTTATTAAATATTCCCATTAGAAAAACTACTAGCAAAAATGCAGCGGTACTATACAGTTCGTAATGAACTCGGCGGGTTAATTCGGAAGTGTCATTTCATAAGTATTTATGAAGTAAGACGTGTTTCATAGGCGGGTGAACTTATTTTCTTGTTTTGTGATTTGTGCTTAGTATTGATGATTTTACAATTTAACGAGACCTCTGACGGAAAAACATATTATAGATTGCAAGTAAAACTGAGAATGGTTGCATTGTTTTCATATGTATGAGTTGTATTTTTTATGTTAAAACCCTAGTTCGTTTTGTATAGTTCGCGATTCAGTGCTGTTGTGGATTCGTCTGGAAGTTCAACATTAATGGAAAAGCTTAGCCGTTTCACATCTAAAGACAAAACAAATTGTAGTTTCTTTTTTATTTTAAAAGAAATCAGTGGCGTCCCATCAATGTCTGCCAAAATAGACAGGTGGAATTCCGTACTGTCGCCACTTAAAAAAGTTGTGCACTAAATAATGCCTCTTCATACATAGTAAATGCGTGCCAATTTTCATTAAAATATCTAAAGAGGTATTATGGACATTAAAAAATATATATTTTATTTTTGGAAACTTTACCAGCCTGTATCTCAGAAGCTTAGACGTTTAGGACCTACGTTTGGTACCAAAAATCTCTGAAAATAGTTAGGTCCAGGCCTTTTTATTCTGTACAAGGTGGTCGTATTTGAAGATGTCCCACACTGGTTAGTTGAGAAATATCTAATGGCGATATTATTGCACGTACTCAGACTTTAACCGTAATAACCGTAGGAGAGTAGGACAATAGCAGCAAAAAATTGCTTTAAGAAAGCTAAAATAACTGAAAAATCAAAAATACGAAATCCAAGAACCATTCAATATTTTAACTTAAATTTTATTGATATTTAATTTTAATATCATTAGCATTCAATTTTAATATTTTAGAACTCCCTGTATATATTTTGAAAAATGCTTATTACAACCATCAGGAAAATACAAAATATTAAAATTCTACCCAACTAATAAATTGGTCCCCAACATTTAAATGCATTACAAAAGGTTACAGTCAATGCAAAGTAAAGTAGTTATTCTCTAGTCACTATAGGGCATTGTAATAAGAAGGGATATTAAGACGACTTTTAAAACTTATGAAACCTTTTAGCGAAGTTTCGAAATCAATGAAACATCTCTTTGCCATAAACTACTAAATTTCAAAAGTTCAAAACTCTGTCTTATTTTAGAGAACTTTGTGTGTAATTGAATAGGCCCAATTTTTTCGGCATTTTTTTGACGAGGAAAAATGGGGTCGCTAGTTACATAGTATTCAAAAAACTCTAGCTACGGCAAGTAAATTAGGGTTTACGTAAACAATAAATTTTGAATTTGTATTAAATTTTTAAAAAATTCTTATCATTGCTCTTTAGAATCAAAAAGGAGAAGTTCCGAAATACATAAAAAATACATTTCATGGAACGATATTGTTGTGGTTTCTGCTTTTATTTTCGTAATTTTATACTTAACTATTACTATGAATTATATCGAAATCCAGTTTTCTCAAACGCCACAGCCACAGCCGCAGAGTAGGGAGTGGAAGAAATAATTGTTTTTCGAATTTGTACTAACGAGCATAGAAAATTACAGGCCAATTAGTCTGCTATCTGTTTTTTATAAGCTGTTAACCAAAATCATCACAAACAGCCTGAGCCAAAAATTTGATTTCTACCAGCCAGTAGAGCAAGCCGGTTTCAGAAAAGGTTACAACACCATCGGCCATATCCAGACGGTACGCACGCTGATGGAGAAATGTACGGAATAAAATGTCCCACTCCACATGGCCTTTATAGACTACCAGAAGGCGTTTGATTCAATCGAAATTTATGCAGTGATGAATGCAATGAACAATGCCCGCGTAGACTGGAGACATACTCGCTTACTTCAATACATCTACGAGACTGCCATCGTACATGTAAGAATCAATAAAGACTGGATCACCGGAAAGATTCCAGTGAGAAGAGGCGTTAGGCAAGGTGACACAATCTCACCTCACCCTAGCTATGGAAGATATATTCAAACGTTTATCATGGGAAGAGAAGGGTATCGATATAGACGGAAAACGCCTCAACCACTTACTTCTCTCTTCAGCAGCAACACAAATGAGTTGACAACAATGATTCAAGAACTGAATCTGCTTGGGAAAGAAAATCAGACAGCAGAGATCACCGGAAGAATCAATTTCACCTGGATAGCATTCGGGAAACTTAGCTATATCTTCCGCAACCCGACTATACCAGTGAATTTGAAAAAGAAGGTCTACAATATGTGTATCCTCACAGTAACAACATACGGACTCGAGACTGTGAGACTTACAGTGGGCAGTGCAAATCGACCCCGAGTCTGTCAAAGAGCAATAGAGAGAGCAATGCTGGGTGTAAGCCTAAGAGAGAGGATCAGAAACGAAGAGATAAGGAGAAGAACAAGGGTCTGTGACGTTGTAGAGCGGATAGTGAGTCTCAGGTGGCGTTGGGCAGGACACGTTGCTAGAAACAATTTGAAATGGACCAAAACACTAATGCAGTGGTGTCCAAGGAAAACGAAAAGAAGTGTGGGGCGTCCTCAAGCGAGATAGATGACATTCAACGACATGCTGGGAAAAACTGGATGCAAACCGCACAGCAAAGGTTTGGCATGGAAATCACTGGAAGAGGCCTATGTCCAGAAGTGGATGTCTAGAGGCTGAAGAAGAAGAAGAAAAAACAGCTTTTTGTATAAAAGTCTAAAATTAACTAAATACCTCGAATTGTATTTTCCTAATGAAAACTAATTAGCTTCATTGAAACATTGCGAAAATAAAATTTTTATTTGCGTTCTAAATTAAAGCTGTGCTATTTTTATTACAGGCGAACTTTGCGACTGACCGCGACCATTGCGTAACTACCGATTCGGATCGGTTCTTGAGCTTCTGGTTTTTGCCCTGTCATCGGAGCCGCTTTTTCTCGCTCACTGCGACCTTGAAACTAACAGTTAATAAAAAACCGCGGGCAAAATGCGAGGAAAATTTTAGCCGTTCTTTAACAACAATGTTCGCCGGGTGTGACACGAAATCAACTTCGATTTTTCACGCAATTCGTAATAAGTAAAACTTTACTTCCTAAACGGTGAACGGTTGCATAAATTTCGGATACCGGTGCATTATTTCTGCACCAGATTACCGGTTGGAGATATTAATATGAACTCACCAATAAAATAACCCCATAAACACGACGTATCATTTTTTCTTCTTTGTACCTTTTTTCAAATATCTTTATAATTCAGGTTGTGTTGAAAAGCTTCTGGTTACATTTCATATTATAGTCTAAGAGCCAGTGGGCGGCTATCTGCATGTATTTGACCAGACCTGGGTTTTTGTACATTCAGTGTTCGAAGTGTTTTCGGAGCGCGAGCATTGAAGATGCCAAGTGAGATTTTGGCGAAACGTCTGCAGGATTCCAGTCGGATGCAAGATTTGCAGGATTCCAGTCGGAGTTCAACGAGCGAACGGATGATATCCCGGAATATAGTGTCATCACATTTTTCCATCCTTGAATCAATTCGTGAGAATATATATATATATATATATATATATATATATATATATATATATATATATATATATATATATATATATATATATATATATATATATATATATATATATATATATATATATATATATATATATATATATATATATATATATATATATATATATAGATGGATAGTTTGTAAATATTACATTTGATAAAGATACGGAGTTGTCGAAACAATTGTAATGTAAAAATATATAATTTCGTGAAAATCTGAACTTTTAGTTTCAATCTATTTATAAAAATTAGAAATATGATCATATTTTCTTAAGCCATACACAAAGCGCACACATTGGATTTGAATTTTTTGAATTCTACCCTCACTTTCATTCCCTATATAAAAATCATATACAAAATTACAATAACTAAAATTGGATAAGACAAGAGACTCGCACGACTTTTTGCTTTAATTTTGACCTAAAATTTGTCTATTACTGTATAATATTTTTTATGAAGTATACACTCTTTGAAATATACTTTTTAAATGTTCCTTAAATTCCAGCTCGCTATCTAAACAAATACCCAAGTTCTTAGCATGATTAACGAAGTTAAGCACCGTGCCATCAATTAAAATATTTAAATAAAATTTTGATCTTATTTATATTATTTTTATTAATAGTAATAATATAGATTTTGTCGGATTTAATTTCGGATTATGGCTTTTATAGAGTTTTTGTTGTACCTCTAAGAGATCATCATCATCAAAACAATAATACATTTGTGTATCGTCGGCAAATATATGGACTACAGTACTTTAGCATTAACATATACATACATACATCTCTTAAAATTGGAAGTGTGACATATGGAAGTGTTGAAAGGACAAATAGTAACATACTGCTGCAAAATTTAACGCAATAAAGGTCAAAACTAAAGAACAAAAACTAGAATACGTTTCATTTCCGCCTTTTCTCGAGTCGGTCTGTGGGTTCGAATTCAGTTTCCTCTTGGCTAGCGGGATAAATTACAAATAAAAATTGCATGTTATTTACGGCTTCCGAGTCGATTCGTGGGTGGAGTCGAAAACACCAGCTCGAGGTTTTTTCCTCTTTTTGTATTCCACGCCGTTGTTCGCATTTCTACCCTAGATACCGAGTGTTGATAAATGTTTTGCGTAAATGTTTGCCGAGGTTATAACGGACACGTAAAAATGACAAGGTAAAGTCTATACGTAGTCAATCGGAACAGCACAAAACTACAGGCTTATAGTTTTTTTTCTATTTTCTATTCCAAAATATGTGCGTAAAATGTCCCTTTTAGAAATCAGTTTTATTAAAGACCGCCGTGAGCCATTTCGGGCATTTCCGGTACTTGGATCGATCGGATGTTTTCGCTCGATTTAAAACTCTGATGGTTTTGTTTACGTTCATCACTTCTAGTGGTCACGTCACACGTTACTCACTGAATGTATTAGGGCCGTTTTGAAAAAACGTGAACTAGTAGAAAAAAAATGCAATTCGTAAGTAAACTGTTTCAGACATTCGTTCATTTAACACAATAACGAAGTGGCATAATATACTAGTGTAAAATACTAGTTAACTATGTTTTTCAAAAAGGTATGGAGGAAGTATCCTCTATGATTACACTTGTTTTATATATTTTAATAGTATATCATACGCAAATAACATAATTTTCCATAATGTTTCTACTATATGCCTTCTCATTGCCATATGAAAAGGGTAGCTTAAAAGCTTCAGTTGTATGTATCAAATTAACTAACTTAAGGAGTAGCGCTATCCAGATATGTTCAGCTTTATAGCCCGATTGCGTAGTATATTAAATATATTACATTAAGTCATTTCCAATATTTTAATACTTTTTTTATAGGAAATTTTTGGCAGTAATTAAATTTAAGCCATACTTAACCTATAATATGCGCAATTCGAGGCAATATATCGAAAACACAAAAGATAAAGAATAGAATAAGAAAAGATGTAAAAGGAAAAAAGTACAGAGAATAATACCAAATGAAATCGGGAACGCATTTTAGAAAAATGACTATATCCCCAACATTACAAATATTTGCCGTAGATCAGTATTTCCCTCTTTTGATAACCTCATAGTCCTTTTTACGTATATTTTCAGTAGGAATTTCATCCTGTTTGCTATACATTTATTTCTTCAGGAACGCTTAAGATAACAAAACCATAAAAAAAGATAATTACCAAACATTTATTTCAGTAAACTTACGCTAACACGAAATAATTCTCTATACAAGCGAACGTATCTCACAGCCGCTCCCGAGAAGGGAAATAAAATAATGATTAGCTTTTTGTTCCTCCTACTTACTGCTATGTATTTAAATTTACCCGTAATTCAAATTTTGATATTTTAAAGCAGTATTTTTCAAGTGCCAATCAAGTTATGCGTGCTAAATATCAAATTATTATGCCTTGACATTTAAAAAATATTTCATAAACTTATCTAATTCGAAATTCATCTTAGCCGTTTAACATAAATGTTGATTCATCTCAAAAAATATATTTTTAAAACATAGCCAGTCATGTTTCCTATTTATTTAAACATTTTTATTATATAATAACATAACATAGGAACGAGTAATACTCTTTTTGCTCAAAAATGCGCCAGAGAGAATATTTCGAATTTGATTTTATAAAACTGACAAACCGATACCAAATGCATGAAAATTAAATTGAATTCAATGCATATTCCTGTTCCGTCTCCTAGAAGAGTCTCTCGAGGTAGTACAGTCGTACTTCTATGATCGGGAGTCTGGATAGTTGTCTAGGCTCGGTGAATTGTGCTCCTAGTACTCTAAATTTGCTGTTATCTAGTTAGGAGATTGGTTGGAGTTTTCTTCTCCACATGGCGGTGCCTTCTCAGATGGCAGTATCCTTTTACGATTCTTACCAGCGTTCGTAGTCGTTAGTCCTGGGGACTGGACTAAAGGGTCCTGCATTTAGGACCCTCCACCGCCTCAGTCCTTGCAAACGTTAAAAACTACCTACCGAGCCATTTATTGAATTGGATTTATTCATTCGTTAGTTATGATGATCCGGAATTTTAGAGAGAATATTGTGATCCAAGGAAAAGTGGACTGCAAAAGAACGAGAGGTAGAGGCAGAGAGTAGAGGATAGCATGGAGAATTATTGCAGCATCAGTCACGATATCAACTATTTGTCTATGCAATGTCAGTAAAACATCACGATAAGCACATAGAAACATATGGAACTAACGCAACCGTTTCCAATTTTAATTATACCTTTTTTCCGCCAAAGCTCTTGATGAATTCTAAAATTGCGAGTTGCCACCAAGATCTCAACGAATAAATCTGAAACAGACTTTCAGAATTTACTCAAACCCGCGCGTCTCGTGCGGGGGCGCAAATCCTGCAACGTTCGACACGTAGTTTAAAGCCCATCCGCGTCCCAATCCGGTAATTCCTTTTCAAAATATCAACGTCTGCGTGTTTCAATGTGACGTAAGCGTTAACGATTGCGTAGGAAAAAAGCACTAAGCTTTCGCTGACAGTAGAAAAGGCATCTCGATGTTTTATCCGGGAGCTGGGAGATAAATAGCGCCGGTCCGTTTGAAAACGATTCTGCGAAGCTCCGAATAAAATTTCGCTACGATCGAATGTCGTCGTACATTTCGGAAGTTTGGCAGATTTGTCCTGGGTTCCGTGTAAAGCGTCCATTTGCCCGTATCGACGCGGAATTCCGGGAATACGCGAACATTAGGGGGGGTGCAGTTTTCCGGGAATTTTCCCGTCGAATGGATGCGCCAAAGTCTTACGCTTCTCGGGAAACGGTTAAGTGAAATTTTAGAGGAGCTCGGACGATATCTTGTCGAGTGATTGCATTTTTCACGTGATTAAATCTCTTTCAACGTAGATTTATGTAATCGTAGTGGTCCACGTAAGCAGCTTTGGTATGTATGTGGATCCAGCGTGTTAAATGAAATGACGGGGTCATCTATTTAGCACCTAAATTGCATAATCAGACTATTGGTTCAGTTGGTTTCAAATTAATAACATCTAAAATTAATGGAAGCAGATTATTAGGTTGATTAACTTCAAAGTTTTTTTAATTGATGGGAACAGTAAAATATTTTAATGTAATACCCAACAGATTTTTGGTTAGGTTGGTTTTTGGTTAAAATAATAGAGTTTTTCGTTATGAATAAAAAAAAAGCGCAAAAATTGATTAAGAGATAAATTGATTTGTCGAACAACAAAAAAGACATGGCGTAGAACAGGCTGAAGGTGGGGGGTGGGGGGTCCACATAAAATGAACCACTATGCCATTGGCGAAAAGTTTCTAAAAAAAATCTGTGTTTTAACCAACCAGCTACTACTACTACTATGTTTTTGTCTTCAAGTTCAAATTTGTCAATTTTATTTTTATGTCTGGTTTTCACGCCATTATTTCAAGGTGTTCAAATAGTTTTAGTTTTGCGAGATATCTATTATCGTTATGGAATATATTTATTATATATTAAAATTGATTTTGTATTATACTGGCTTTCCGAAAGTATCAAATTTGTATTGCATAGCATTTTTGAGTTCTGACGTCAAAATCAGTAGATTTTTATCTTAAGTGTAATCTTAAAAATTAAAATATTTTCTAAATGCTAGCCAACCTACCTTAAATTTCATCAATACTTAAGATGTATTTAGGTTATGTGAGGCAAATTTTCAGCAAATTTGGATTGTTAATCTCGTGGTGTTTAGTGCAAATGAAGAAAATTATTTATATGATTTTTGTTCTTCGAAAATATCATCAAAATTTGTTCTGGTTAATTTTAAACATGTGAAAACTTGTTATTCTTAATAACACATTTTAAAGCATACACATATTACATATTCACAAATTGACATCTTGAATAAAATATCTGATATTTCTAAATATCATAGGCAGCTAGATACAATTAAACTTTTATTTGGAATAAACCAATGGCCGCAAAAAAATTTTACCATGTTTTTTTTAGCAAGAGTTAGTTATTTAATACCAATTGATGGGTAATTAAATAATACATTATTACAAATTATTTAAGAAACCTTAACGCTAAGTTATCGTGAGCCTTACTAGGTCACACTTATCTTGAAGTGCCGTTTAAACAATACAACTTCGATACTTTCATCACTTTTGTGAGAACCTGCATAATATCAAAGTAATTTTATCCCAAAATTACAATCCAAAAGTAACTCATTTTTCAAAATAGTATTTATATAATATTTTCAAATAATATAATAGATTTAGATTTTTAGATTTAGTTCAAAGTTCACACTGATTCTGGTTAGCTGATTTCCGTCATTTTTCTAGCAATGCAAATATGAATTTGCTATTTAATACAGGAGATTTTTGATGTGTTCACTGAAACATTTTTTTTTAATTTACCGTCTCCGCAACAAGAAAGCAATTGACACTTTTTTGAAATTTTCCGATCATTACAACGCCACAGGTCATCAATCAAAATCAATTAAAATCGATTATTTTGGCACGTCCGTCTTTTTTTCGCGAACGAACCAAATCAAGCCTGGCGGGCGGGTCTTACGTAAAAAACATTGACATTGACTTTCGATTTCCGAGTTTCAAGGTCAGCGCGTGCTAATTGACTTACCATAGCAAAACGTTCGAGCGATTATGATCCGCTGATTAAAATCGTTGATTAATAATGCGTAGAGCGGCAGCCGGCCTATTTTTTTTTGACGTATTTATTTTGGACGGAGGTAAATGACGTCGCCACCGTCACCAAATACTGGTGTGAATCCGGTGAAGAAAATTAGAACACAGACTTTGATCAAATATTCTCATTTCTGACGTGTTTGATCCTTTACCTAAATTACAATCTGTAACCGAGTGACGTGCTGAATGGACTGAAAATTGACATTTAAGCAAGGATTTAAATTAAAAAAATAATATAAATTAAATCAAATTTTGATATTCTTACCTTTCTAACCTTTTTCTGGTAAAACATAACATTGGCGTAGGAGAGGGTGGGGCAAGGCGGCTCACTTAAGGTTTTTATTATTTTTTGTGGCGTTTAACCATCAAATTGATTTATTTTCGACTAACTTTAACTAAATTTACCCAAATTTTGGCGAAGCTTCTGGTCATCGTGCCTTATTTATAATGTTATATATAATATTTATATTTAGTCATTACATAGTATTTGGTAAAAAAAAAGAACGTTATTGATTAGTAACTATTTTTTTATCTATTCAAAAATTTGTTTTTGGCATTTAAAAGATTTTCGAAAGCCCTGGCTTTAGGCTAAATTTATAGAATTATCCAAAAAACAAGCTTTCAATAAATTAATTATCATTGAACGGTCCATTTTACCCCTGGTATTACGCAAAGGGCTAAAAATGTACAAATAACCAGAATTTATAATTGTAATAACGAAAAAAAAATTAGTTAATTTTTGAGGTGGGCTTGCCTTAGGGGGTCGCCTTGCCTCACCCTCCCCTATAAAATGTAAACTACATACATTTTGCTGTAAACTTTAAGTTTTAGGAGTTATAAAGTGCACTAACTAAAAAAAGAGATTTTGATTTGACTTGATACGTATTACAAACTTATAAGTTAATATAGCTTGCTTTTTAAACGCCTTTCTTGATCTAATGGTGGTAGAGCGGAAGGACATTATTACATTTTTGTTTGCAATCGAAATGACGGTGTTTTATACAGTGTAAAGGTTAATAACATGCTGTTCAAAAAAAAAATTAAAAATTCTTCAGATTTCGTTTTTATTTATTGTTATTTAAGGAGATCTAAAAAAAATTAAGGTCGCATTCTCGATTTTTTGAGCTCTACGTTTCGTTTGGGGCGAAATCATCATCAACGTCATTTTTTCATTTTTTCATGCAACGATATACGACACAATATGATTCCACATTGTTCAAATCACAAAAAATTGTTTTTATTAACTTTTCAATATTTTGGTGTAGTAGGTTAAAAAATGTCAAAATGATGTTTTCGATATTGGTGCATGTCTTTCTTTTAAATGTTGTTGTTGCGTCTTTTTGCTCTAAAATTTATGTATGTATTTAAATAACTAACAAATTGTTTTGTCACTAAAAACTCCTGTGAGCCTCTAGTTCTTTTTGCTCCCTCTAACTGGAATCATGACTTCAGTTTCTCAAACTTTAGCCAAACTTGCGCACAAGAGTTTCTGAATGACACCCCAAAACCTGTCATTAACCACATGGTGTCTTTTAGACGATAGAAACATAATTTTGTTTTTTTTAAATATGCATTTTTTCGGGGATTCTTCGCCTCCCTCAGAACATAATTAACCAGCTACAATGAGTTTTCTTAAGAGCTCCTCAAAAGGTTTTACCTCTACACTACTAAAGTTAAGTTGGAGGCTTCGTCGAAATTTAAAAATGATTTGAAATTCGACACAATCTTATTTGCACTAGCATTCACTTTTTATTTCTTATTAATCCGTACAGCGACAATTTATCAACGTTGCTTTTAAATGCTTTTCAATTGACTGCGATGTGAAAAATTTATCCTTTTTATCACTTGTTTTAATGAATTTCATATTTTTACGGCGCATTTGAGAGTTCACAAATTGTGCCCCAAACTGGATCAAAACTGGCAAAAGTGAGGCGAATTTTACAACAGGTAAAACAGCTTGTTATGGGGATTATTGTCATTCTCTTACCTTTTTATTTGAAACTAACGAAAACTAACAAAAACCAAATTATTACTATTACAATTATGGAAGGGTACGGTAGGTATTAAAGTTTTGGTAATAATGCAATTGATTTGTTTATTTATTCAGGTATAATCTTATTAAATTACATTAAGAAGGAACAATGACATTAAATATATACAATAAATTTTATTCTAAATGTCTACATCTAATTCTGTTTCAATATCAGAGTGGTCATTGAGATTAATTATAATAGGATTTATTAGGTTTTGCATAGAAATGTAAGAGTCCTCAATTGGTATGTTAATAATTACATTTTTTATCACTGGGACTTAAAATAGGAGTAATCTGACTTGGTTCCACAAAGAAGATAGTAACACAGTATGCCTAGCCTGTTCAGCCAAATTATCGCATACATACTGTTTTTTAATTGCATATGAATTTAGGAAAAGTTGCGTTTTTTTGTAACTGAATTCAAAATAAATATGATTTTTTAACAAATATTCCTCGATTTCATTTTTTGAACTTGATGAGGCTGACGTTTTTTATAGCAGTCAATGACAATAAGACCGTTATTTTGAACATTTTTTAAAAATTCTTTTGAATGCAATTTTCAAAAAGTTCGGCACTTGTATCCTCACTATAATCCGGGCTAGAATCCTTAATATTATTTGCAGACAACAGCAAGCAGTTTGGGACAAAACCGTCTTCTGACCCAGGGTGTTTATGGTGATACCTTTTCCTTTATTTGAATGTGCTTTCGTCTGAGAGTTTTGAATGGAATCAACCCATCCTTTGGACACAGTGTCGTGTGTATCGAACCACGTTTCATTAAGGTAAATCATGGATCGGTTGCCTAATCTATATCATTTAATTTCTTGAAGGTAATGAAATATACAAGTGCGTAATCTGTGTGATTCCATTGCTACTTTTTTCTATTTTGGGGTAGTTAACTCCCATTTTACACGTTAGAGGTACAGCAAACTCATGGGTTAAATTTTACCTCTCCGAGAGAGTACAGTAGGTTGTGATCGACCCTGTGATCCCGCAAGGATTCTGCCTATCACCGCTCCTCTTTAATTGTTTTATTAACGATCTTCTTCAGATGCACAGATGCATTATTTGTACTGTATGCAGATGAAACAAGCATTTTAGTCACAGATAAAAGCAGAGCTAATCTAAAAGGGGCCGCAGAACCAATCGTCACGAGGGTGAATGTATGGTGTCGCGATAAGGGACTAATATTAAATAAATCTAGATGAATAGCTATGAAAATGGTCACAAAAAATACTCGCGTTGATTCCAGTATTCTTCTCCGATTAGAGGGACGTTCTCTAGAAAACGTGGAGCCTACTAAGTTTCTTCTACCGTAACCTGATTGGAACAGCCCATAGTACATCAGCTTTAAAACATCAATGGATACCGTATCTCGGTAGATGAACACTCTATTTTAATGTGACATGACGTGCTTAATATACCCATATATGTGTTAAATGTAGTATCGAACAGGGAAATAAATATCTATCTATCTATCTTCTGTCGTTTAATCCGCGGAGAGGTAGACCCGAATTCTCAGGAGGCTGACGAATCCATATTTTGTTTCAAGGTTGTGTCAAAAACAACCTTCCGGTGAACCGAGATCAAAGCTCCGGGAGTTGTTCGTAAAATTATTCTTTTGTTTTGTTGCTTCGTTGCTTGAAACGGCGCAAAATATATTCCGTTCGTCTGCCCCGTACGCCGATGTGGAAAATATTGCCAAAGCAAAAATCCCTGTTACGGATTATTGGCAGATAAATTAACATTTTTGAGCCTGCTTATGGAGATGATTGAAATGAAATTTGGGGACAAGTTGAGAAAGGGCAATCTGTTTAATTCGTGAAGTTGTTTATGTGATAGAAATAGATAAAAATGGAATAGATAGATAGAAAAATGTTTGATTATTTTATTTTTTATTTGTAATTATTTTGTAATAATAATAATAATAATAATAATAATAATAATAATAATAATAATAATAATAATAATAATAATAATGAGAAAATTCCGATGCTTGCACACAAATTCATCGGTAAAAGGGCTTTATCTTCCCAGAAAAAGCGGAAGCAGAGGTCTAGTGACCATCTATATTCTATGCGACTTCTAGACTCGCAGGACCGCTTAATACATTTGATCGCCGAGGAGGACAAAGGGTTCACGCCACTTAATTTGCAGCACCGAGAAATCACGTTTGATCTGAACACGAGACAGGAAAACCAAACTTTGTGGAGACAACAAACTCCACATGGAAAATTCCCTAGAAGTCTGGATGCAGATCACATTGATAAGGTCGCCTCGCTGGCTTGGTTGAACGCTGGATATCTATATCCCGAGACTGAAGGCTTTATTATGGCTATTCAAGACAGAGTCATGAGAACCCGCAATTATGAAAAACACTGCCTCAATCTCAACGTGGAGGACAACTGCAGAAAATGTGGTTCAGTTGGAGAATCCATCGAACATATTATTGCCGGGTGCCCTGTTCTCACGCAGAGCGCATATTTGAACCGTTATAACCAACTTGCTAAAATAATCCACCTCCAACTAGCCTTAATGTATGGCCTTCTAGAAACATACCAACCGTATTATAAATACCAGCCCTCGGCTGTACTCGAACATGGCAGAGCTGTACTGTACTGGGATAGACCTATTACAACGGATAGAACAGTGAACGACAATATACCCGATATCGTTGTTATACACAAAGAAAAGAAAAATGCCCTCATAATTGATATCGCTGTTCCACTCTCCCACAATATCAGTAAAACTGAAACAGAAAAAATACAAAAATACGAAAATTTGGCGGTGGAACTGAAAAATATTTGGCAGCTCAATGAAGTGTTTATCTACCCCATTTGTAATTTCGACGGAGGGAATTGTCTCCAAAAATTTAAAAGACATCGGACTTCCACCGAACATCATGGAATACGGACAGAAGGCTGTCATACTACAGACATGCCACATTGTTCGTAAGTTTCTGAATTGGGTGGGAGGAATTGAACTGTTTTCTCGCCTGTTCAGAGATCCCGCAGCAAAGCGTCGGGTGAAAACAGGCCAGTGAGAGCTGAGATGTACTCGTATAATAATAATAATAATAATAATAATAATAATAATAATAATAATAATAATAATGTGTAATGTATCATCAAGAGGAGTATATTACAATAAATTTATCACGATAACTCCGTACGCAGTCTAGCATATACAAGTTGTTCTACTAAACCCGAGGTTGACATTTAACTTTAGATATTACGCTGTACCTATATATTAAAAAAATCCTATAAAAGCCATAAACATTTTTACACTACGAAAATGTTGTTTTTAGCTCAAACCCAATGTAACAATATTTTTTATATGCGTTATCCGATGTTGAGGCATTGTAAAGTTTATAGTACTTCTAATATTTAAATTATGTAACTAACCTCAAAGTCCCTCAACGTGCTCGTGCAGTCGATCGGATCAAAATATTGCCATTGTTCGCGAAAGTGCAGCCGAAGATCCAAACACATCGATTCGTTATCGATCGCAGCAAGTGGGCCTTACGTATTCAACCACACAGCGAATTTGAACAAAAGACATGCATCTACACACATATAAAGTCCAAATAACTCAGAAGTTGAAACCTCGAGATCATCAACAGCGCCGCGTGTTTGCCGGAACGGATACGAGAACAGGGGCACATTTTCACGTTGGTGGCTTTGTAAACAAACACAATGCTCGTATTTGGGGATTAGAAAATCCAAGAGAGATTGTTCAAAAAGCAATGCATCCTCAAAAAGTGACTGTTTGGTGCGCATTTTGGTGCGGAGGAATATTTGGCCCTTTTTTTTTTTTGGGACTTTGCAACACGGACGTTGATGTAGATGTACTCAGTTGTTCAAAATTTAACATTTTACGTTTCATTTTGTTTTGACATCTATAGATTCTTGTACATAACAGAATTAAATTTAAGAGAAATGCAAAAGGCTAAAACTTTTTTTCCTTATTTCTATTCTAATGTTCTCATTATGGCGCAAGGGGATATCCTCAGGCGACCTATTTAGAGGATATCTGTGGTATATCGTGGATGGATTTTACAGTATATCCTTAGTATATATGCTAACGTATATCCTGATATCCCTCACATGTCCCAGGACATGCGACTTAAATGGGACATTGACCAGGATATACTGGGGATATTGTGTGCTATCTGGGTAGAATGTCCACTGTTTAGAGAGTTATGTAACACTGTAAAAAATGTCATGTAATAAATAAAGAAATTTTCAATATGTTTATGGTTGTTATGTTGTCGTATGTTTTCCCGTAAACACTGACAAATCTTGGTAAACGTAACGCTGTTTATGATGTTCGTGTCTGACAATGATTTACAGGATATGGAACGGAATGAATTGGAGCAGAGCCACCTTGACGGCGACGGGCCCAGACACCGAAGTTTCCGCAACGTTGGCTCCCCGTTTGCCGTCTATTTTGCGAACTCCGTTTGTTTCGGAACCCGTGCAACAGACGTTTGTTGTTTTGGTTGCGTAACAATTAAAGTAAATTAAAGTTGGACAGCGTGCTCGCCAAAGAAAAACTTTTCCGTTGTCGTTTATTATCGCCAGTTTGATTAAAGTTTTTAATTGGTTCGCAAATTTATTTCGGAAATTTTAATGATTACGCTCATTAGTCGCGTATCAAGCTTCCAAGGTCGTTTCGACAATACCGTGCCTTTTTTTATAAACGCACATTGTTGCCGAAACAGCTGTCATTTAAATATATTTATGTGAAAATCTGAACAAAGTTTGTTCGTTCTTATTTAACTATTTTAAATGGATTTTCATCAAGTAAAAGCCACTTCAGCACAACATTCAGTATTCCATATTATCCCAAATAGCACAAGGACGTTCGCAAAACGTCCTCGGGATATCTGACGGGACTATTGCTAATTGGAACGTCCACAGAATATGAGATACATATGTCCGTAGGATGTGGGTTAGGACATACTAAGGATATCCAGTTATACTAGTTGAGACGTCGTTAGTATATCCGACTGTGAGGATATAGGATCTTACATAAATATACCAGTAAACCTTACTTAATTATTAGGTTATGTCCAACAGCCTATGAAAAATACTGGAAAGGTAATGTCCAGTAGTCAAATTGCTTGTACTACTACAAAAATTCTATCCCGCTATTTGGTACTCGCGTGTGATGGAACTATTCGGTATGGTTGGTGAAGTCATCGATGGAATAGCGGGAAATAACCTCAAAATCTCATTTTGGGCTGAAAAATCGGCCCGAAAATCGGTGGTTAATTTTTAAAGTTTTATATCTCGCTTATTTATAATTTTGAGAATTTTAAGTCTACATTATATGCTTAAGTCTTATCCAAGTTGTAGCGTTTGCCGTCGGAAACGGTTTTTGTGGGACACTGCAAATTTTTGAAAAATATTTAATTACGATTAAATGGAGCGGGGTGGATGGGACTTTATAGTATTGAACCTCCGCCTTCCATAAAAATTTCAACCTTCTCGGAGCAACGTAGATATTTAAAAAAATCAAAAATGTAAATTCGACTTTCTCTCTCTGCGAAAAATATTAAAGATTCTTCTCTGGATTACCATGAAGACACCACCGCTGATTTATTTGAAAGTTGGTTTAAAAACAAACTAGTTGAAATGCACAAGTTATTATTAATATTTAATCTTTAATTTTGCTTTTGATGGTAAAAGTGAAGGACTGCCGATTGATAGCATTAATAAAACAGATTTCATATACTATTGTAGATATAAAAAAATTGTAGGTACATAATATAGCAAAAATATAGAACAACCTAACCAAAAGTAGCTCTTTTTTCAGCCATGCAGCTATTGAATTCTCACATTCTTTTGATGTTTGTGATGTGTTTGCCTTCTTATCCGCATTTGAAAATATTTTTGTTTTGAGAAAGGTTTTATATGTCTGTACTTTATAAAAAAAAATAAAAAGAACGAGACTGGTACCTTATATGTTTAAAAAACAGATTTAAAAAGTCCCTACGTCCTCCTTTTACGTTGAGGCTTGATAGTACTCCCATGAAAGTGATCTTAGATGCTAATCGCCACGATGATGTAGGTATGTATTTCATTTCATTAAATTCAAAACTCATTAAACTCTCATCGGTAAGATATTTTTTATGAGAGTAGGTACTATAGGGCGCAAAAAAAAACTAGCACAAATATGACTTTTCAGTTTGACAGTTTTTTTTTTTTTGCTCGTGATGGTACCTGCTATCGCCATGAAAACAAGCCTTAAAAACTAGGAAAAACGTTTTCTTGAATTAACCTAATTGTACTTTATGCAGGGTGATTGCTAAAATTAATATTTGGGGGCTGATTCTTGCGTCTATTTTAAGAAAAAAATATACTAACTATACCATATATTTATAAATATAATTTTGTTCTGGGGGATTTTCTCTAACACTGCTTGCTTAAATAAAAGATTAATTTAGAATCTAAAACGTATAATATAGGTTACAAAAAAGTCAGTTTTGTCTTAACTTTTTGACGCAATTACTCCTTAAAAAATGTCAAATAAACAATCGCCATATTATATATTTTATTAAATTATATTCCTATTTATATTACATTTACATTAAAAAAGGCAACATCTACTTGGCATTCAGTTTTTTTTTAGGAGTTGCCGACGATGTAGATGTGCACAACAACGTTGTCAATAAAATGTCTTCCAAAACACCACAAATCTAAAAAAACTAAGTATTTTCCTTCTCAGTTGTTTTTAGGTTTAATTTCGTTTTACGGTTTTTCACTTTTTTTGGCGCAAGTGGATATCCTCAGGCCATCTACTTAGGGACATGAACATTGTCACGGATGTCTAATTCTAATATAGTCCCTGTTATACTTGCACCAGAATTATGCTTCCACAACCGAACCCGTCATTAACTTTACCTACAATTTATTACACCAAAACCGCAGCCCGCCGAGCAGACCCTAACCCATAATCCTTCCAGGACTGTCCTAGGAATTTATCTACCTACAGTAACAAGCGAGATATAAGTATGTTTTCATTTTTTTTTCTCCGAGCAATTTTTGAAACACGTACATAAAGAATTAGTACAAAGTAACAATTTATTACGTTCTATAGTACATGTTTTTATCGCTGTTTTTACTTTCTTATAAAATTGTAAACATTCAAAACAATTTGTTTTTGATTAATGGATCGTTTTTTTTAGTTGCTGAGGTAGTTCGTCTTCTAAATTGTCATTAGGTGACTACCATCTCAACTTGGTCTTGAAATTCTGCATCGTTTTCCATGTCTTCTTCTAACAGGGGAACATCTGCTTCATTCCACGGTATTCACGTTTTAAAGTGTTAAAAAAAATGTTTTATTGTATGATTCTAACAAATATTTATCTGTATTCTTATTCTTAAAAAAACAACTATATGTTTATAATAAAAAAAAATAATAAAAAAAATTTGACTTTAAATTGCGCGTTTGTAAACCCTAGAACTTTTAAATTAAACTTCTTTTATAAAATGTAAAATGAAAAGGTTACTGGGGGGTAGCATTTATAACAAATCACTAAGTACATTAAGCATTTCTTACAAACTGTAAGAAACATTATAGAAAAAACAAAATATTATTGTCGCACTTTTTTAATAATTCTATCTATCCTTCCAACGCGTCAACCAAAACCTATAACTCATTCTTTGCGAGACCGGCACGGGTCAAACTTTTTAACTTTGATTTCGGTACGCAAAAACCAATGAGCAAAAACGATCATCAATCTTTTAGGGAAGCGCCCATTCCCGGCCGCCCTACGCACCCGACCGATTGACAAACGAGTTTTGTCGCGATAAAAGTTGGGCCTTTTGTGTGGAGTCGCTCCTGAAAAATACGAGCCAAGGTAGATACTCGGCAATACGTGTACCGAAAGCTTTTCGCAAAAATGCGCCACCTCTAAAGTGCTGCATTATGAATGACTTATAAAAGAGAGTTCTAATTCGGGACGAAATGTTTTTACAATAATTTAAGCGAGGCGCAAGGGTAGCGGGAAAATATTGAATAAGCCGTTACAGTTTATTGGAAAATGTACGTGACTTGAATAAATTTCACGGGGTTGGTTTCGTTTTGATCCTAATTCGACGACCAAACTTTAGAAAATAATCTACAAAAAATTACACGGGTTAAGGTACCGCCTCCATATACAGACCGCCTCCATATACAGACCGCCTCCGTATACAGACCGCCTCCATATACAGATCGCCTCTGTATACGGACCGCCTTCGTATACGGACCGCCTTCGTATATGGACCGTCTTCATAGAGAGAACACTTTCGTAAATAGATTGTTTTCACAAAGAAATTATATTTTTATATAAACAATCAATTTATCATTTTTTTTAAATACTCGCTCTACTGCGCTCCGGTCGTGATTAAAGTGTTTGAAATAATATTTTTATATTTAATTAATTTATATTTAATAAAATTAAATAAAACTGAAAATGAGATGTAAATATAAACATCCGTTAATTAAATATATTTTAATTATATGTTTTTTTAGACACTGGCTCCGCTGCGCTCCGCTCGTGACTAAATTGTGGAATATAAGATTTTTATGTTGAATATAATAATTTGTTTTGGTAAAAGAAAATTAAAATTGAAATAAAAATTTTTTGGTACTAAGGTAGTTTTAAATACATATATTTGAGTTTATTATTATTATGCATTATTAATTTATATTTAATTATATTTAAAAAAACTAAATAAAATGAAATGTGGCAAAAATTATTTTGTATTAAAAATGTAAGTAAAAAGATTTCCTTATTCGTAAGATGTTTGGTATGTTTTTTTAGACACTCGCTCCGCTGCGCTCCGCTCGTGACTAAAGTGTTGAATATAATGTTTTTATATATAATTAATTTGTTTTGGTAAAAGAAAATTAAAGTTGAAATAAAAATTTTTTGGTACTAATGAAGTTTTAAATATATATTTTTCAGTTTATTATTATTATATATTATTAATTTATATTTAATTATATTTCAAAAAAATAAATAAAATTAAATGTGGCAAAAATTATTTTGTATTAAAAATGTAAGTAAAAAGATTTCCTTATTCGTAAGATGTTTGGTATGTTTTTTTAGACACTCGCTCCGCTGCGCTCCGCTCGTGACTAAACTGTTGAATATAATGTTTTATATATAATTAATTTGTTTTGGTAAAAGAAAATTAAAATTGAAATAAAAATTTTTTGGTACTAAGGTAGTTTTAAATACATATTTTTGAGTTTATTATTATTATGCATTATTAATTTATATTTAATTATATTTAAAAAAAATAAATAAAATGAAATGTGGCAAAAATTATTTTGTATTAAAAATGTAAGTAAAAAGATTTCCTTATTCGTAAGAAGTTTGGTATGTTTTTTTAGACACTCGCTCCGCTGCGCTCCGCTCGTGACTAAACTGTTGAATATAATGTTTTTATATATATTTAATTTGTTTTGGTAAAAGAAAATTAAAGTTGAAATAAAAATTTTTTGGTACTAATGAAGTTTTAAATATATATTTTTCAGTTTATTATTATTATATATTATTAATTTATATTTAATTATATTTAAAAAATAAATAAAATGAAATGTGGCAAAAATTATTTTGTATTAAAAATGTAAGTAAAAAGATTTCCTTATTCGTAAGAAGTTTGGTATGTTTTTTTAGACACTCGCTCCGCTGCGCTCCGCTCGTGACTAAACTGTTGAATATAATGTTTTTATATATAATTAATTTATTTTGGTAAAAGAAAATTAAAGTTGAAATAAAAATTTTTTGGTACTAATGAAGTTTTAAATATATATTTTTCAGTTTATTATTATTATATATTATTAATTTATATTTAATTATATTTAAAAAATAAATAAAATGAAATGTGGCAAAAATTATTTTGTATTAAAAATGTAAGTAAAAAGATTTCCTTATTCGTAAGATGTTTGGTATGTTAATAAATTATTAGATATATAAAACAATTCGCACTATGGCATTAAAATGGTCAGTGCAATATTATGTTCCATTCCATTTGAAATTATTGCCATGTAATGTCACGCAGTGGATCTAGAACTATCACTGACACTCACTAATCAATTTGGGCACCTAGGCTATGGACAATCAACCTAGATCACTAAAAAATTGGAACTGAAGGTAGCTTGGGTTGTGCGAATAATACCAATCTTAAACTCTGAGTATGTTTATGGTTTCAATTTATATGAATAAAAAATATCAATACGATGCTTTTGTTATTTCAATGTGAGAACAATCGTTCATATCTAATGTGTCTATTATAGGCGCAGGATTCTGAAACAATGTTATCCATCATCGACACTTTTTTTCCATTCACTTATCGACAACTCTCGTCGTAACTTTAAATTCCTGGGTTTGGTGAAAATCAATATCTTCCCCTTCTCCTGTTTGAAAACTCAGACCACTAACATATCTATAAATTTTCATTTTGTAAACGTAAGCTGCTTTAAAGTTAACATCAAACATAGTTGTTCTTCGTTTGTACTAGTTTCCGGATTGTGAATTCACTAGAACTCTGCCGTGGTCAAAATGAACTCTGCTTTCTACATTTTATCTCCGAGAACATGAAGAATTCGTTTTGCACAGCAAAAGTGGGAAAAGCACATACTCGCAGAATGGACTACCTGCTCTGTTTTTTTTTTCATTTCGAGTGTACTCAATCCAAATTATGCTCATTTTTATTCGTTCAACTCAGTAGTCGAAAATGCGACTTTAGTGTGTTTACATCCGTTCCTAAAATTACACTGGTTGGCAATGAAATCCTCGATATGATTTTTTTTTATATTTCAAAATTTTGTTTGTTTTTTCAATTTTTTCATTCGTCAACGTTACAAAAAGTAAATATACATACAAAATGAGTTTCAGAGAGTTGTAAGAGAAAGAAGGGAAGTGCCGAAGGTGATCTTTATGGTAGTCAATACGCGCATGCGCAGTATTCATTGTGACGCTACAACAGTTCAGTGAAAACTTGTCGTTCAATTGTTTACCTTTTATATCAAATATTTTGGTAAGTTTTGCATAAAGTTCATGTTCTCTAAATTGGATTTAAGTATTTGATGTGTAGTTTGAGTATTTTTTTTAAGTAGAGCCAAAAAATATAAAATATAAGTTTGAAAGTTGTTTTAAAATTAATTTTATGTGATTTTAGGTTACAAAATGCCACGGACTTGTAAAAATTCCTCAGATTGCTTTTCTACATTTGTGGGGAATACATACTAAAAACACAGCGACATGTCATGACCGATCTGGTTAAAACAGCTTATTAGCCATATTTTGGATTTTCTATCGATGAGCGAGATAAAAGTTGGTTGCCAAAAGTATGCTGCAATAGCTGCTCAAGAACGTTGAGAGGTTGGCTTGAAGAAAGTCACAAATCCACGCCGTTTTCAATGCCGATGATTTGGAGTGAGCCTCAAAATCATGAGAATAATTGTTATTTCGGCATGACATCTACACGAGGATTCTCGAAAAATAATAGAGATAAGATTGTTTATCCGAACGTCCTATCTGCAAAGAGACCAATTCCTCGTGGTAAAGACATTCCACCTCCAGTTCCACCAGCTAATGAGGAGGCTGAAAATAAAAATATTTCAGGTCTACAATCTCAATCGGGTTTTGTTAATATAATTTAGGATTTTTTACTGTAAAACTCAAGCCGCCCCTTTTTTTTATTTCCTTACAATAATTTATACTTTAATAATATTGTTTTTTGATGAAATAAATATTAAATTAAAAACCTACGTGTGGTACTTATTTGTATATCAGATTCCGTGTTTAGAGCATAAAATAAGATGAATTCATGCATGAAAACAAGAAGGAGAGAAAAAAAAATTATTTTTTTTCAGACCAGTGTTATTATTGGGTTGTTCGGAAAGTCATTTCGTTTTTTTTTGGGGAACATGAAAGACAGTTTTCGTATAATGAATATATATTTTATTAAATTATATATTGGTCATTCTGGTCCAACACCTTTTGCCATCTTTCTGGCAGTAACATAATTCCCCTCTCATAAAAGTTTTGGTCCTTGCTGGCAAAAAACTGGTTCAGGTGGTTTTTGACATCTTCATTTGAGGTAAAGGTTTTGCCATCCAAAAAATTTTGCAGGGACCGGAACAAATAGTAGTCGGAAGGCGCCAGATCTGGAGAATATGGTGGATGTTGCAGTACGTCCCATTCAAGCTGTAAAAGTTTTTGGCGAGTGACCAAACTTGTGTGAGGTCTCGCATTATCCTGGTGGAACACTACACCCTTCCTGTTGATTAATTCGGGCCTCTTCTCTTTAAGTGAATCATTCAATTTGTCCAGTTGATGACAATAGACTTCTGAATTAATCGTTGTATTGTCCCGCAAAAGCTCAAAAAAAAACGATTCCTTTGACATCCCACCAAACGGAGAGCATCACCTTTTTTTGGTGAATGTTGGCTTTTGACACGCTTTGAGCCGGTTCATCTTTTCTGCTCCATGACCTCTTGCGTTTAACATTGTTGTATACAACCCATTTTTCGTCCCCAGTAATAATCCGCTTCAAAAATGGATCATTTTCTTGATGTTTGAGGAGCGAATCACACACGTCAACGCGACGACACAAATTTCGCTCCGTAAGGACATGGGGCAGCCACACATCGAGCTTCGAGGTTAAGCCCATGCCTTTCAAATGGCCATAAACAGTCGAATTCGACAAATTTAATCTCTCACCGATCTCTCGTGTGGTTATTCGCCGATTTGCATCAACTAATGCCTTTATCGCATCTTTGTCAGCTTCGACCGGCCTTCCAGACCGTGGTGCATCTTCGACATCAAAATTGCCGGATCGAAATTTTGCAAACCAGTTCTGGCACTGGCGTACTGTTAACACGCCTTCTCCATACACATCCGTCAATTTTTTTCTCTCTTGGACAGCATTTTTACCTTTTCTGAAGTAAAAAAGTAAAATATGCTCTCCATATTTAAAAGGGCACCAACCAAAAACTACTGCGTAGAATTAATAGAACTTTTTCACACAAGCCTTGCAAGATCAGCTCTCAAGACATATAATGGTTATGCGGCTTAAATGTGAAGTTGGTTTCGAAAAAACGTAATTAAGTCCTCTGACGGGAAAAAACGAAATGACTTTCCGAACAACCTTATATATAAGTATTGATTGGCAGATAGCTGATAACTTTGTGACATAATTTACAGTAAAAATATGAATTAACAAATTGAAGTAGCGCAATATAAATATCTAAGCACTAAACTTCTACGACCATATAGAGTGAGTTTCTGAATTATTTAGTATTTTTCGAACTCAAGCTTTTAAAAGTGTTTTTATTCAAAAGTTCCAAGAAATGGTATTTCCACACTTTTTAATGATTCTCATAAAAGAAATATCGAACAAAAATGTATAGTGCTGTCAAGTCACATTATTTATGATGTTATTTACTGGAGGCTATCAAAAATAACAATTTTAAGTGCCTTTGTGGCAGAAATATCGTTAAAAAGATTGTACGGTAAAAATAACAATTACTGTCTAATAATAACCTCGATTCAACGCAGTTTTTTATTGGACATTTCCCGCTATATGTTAAATGTTCAGTTTTGTAAACATATTAAAATGCACAAAGTCAATTTTTAGTGCAAAATAGAATTAAAATCAGAAAACCTGTTTTGAAAATAATTCAGTAAAGCCCGTAGCGACAGCCAATTGTAATGAATTGTTTTCGAAAGTTAAAGCCGAAAAGAGCAATATTTAATATACGCGAGAGGCTGCGTAAATTAAATTTAAAAAATAGAGCGAAACCGGGAAAATCGGTATACGTTTATAGCGCTCTCTTGTTTGAAAACGACGCGTTTAATTACAGACTCGAATATTACGACCAAACTATAAAGTAACTAAAAAACATATAAATCTCGCGCGTAGGCAGAATACTATTAATTAACTTTTATATATCTAATGTATGGTGAGAAGAAACACACCCAGCAATTCCTGACATACCAATTTTGAGTTCGTTCCAACCTTGAATCACAGTTTTCCGAGATTTGCACATCGTTCTCAAAGCGGTAAGGTTCATTACTGAATTGAGAGGGTTTTTTTTTTAAATTTCTTTAAAAAGTATGGAAAAATGAATTGAAATTTATGTTGTTTGCGAGCAATACCAAATAAATCGATTTTTGCTGTGCATTTATGGAATCTGAAGTTAGAAAAAATGATATTTATACACTCTTTTTTTGACTGGATTTTTTTAGGGCAACTTGACACACCAAAGTGTAATAATTTCTTACCCATCTTACCAATGTATTTTCGGAAAAGTAATTGACCATTGAAACAAACTCCTTAGGCTGGAAATTTTACTGATTAACATAATTAGGGTGGAAGGAAAAAATGCGCCTTGAAAAACAATTTTAAAAATGTTTCTTATTTACAGATTTAATAATAAATTTTAATAATAGAAAATTTAACAGAACTAGTTTTGGTTAGTTAGGTAAGACGTAGCTCTGAACAAGTCAACAGGGTGAATTGGCAAAACGAAATTCAGAAGATTTTTTTCTTTAAATCGTTTTGCGCGTACAAAGCATGCAATTTTAAGAGAAAACAACTATAGTTTTATGGAATATCAATAAAATATTGCAATAATTGCTGAATTTGAGAAAATGCAGCGGCAAAATCGCAAACATTTAGCAAATGGTACCGTAAATATCAAAAATGGTGCCATCTAGAGTAAATCAATATTCTGCTCATAGTGGCTTTTTTACAAATTCTGTGTTTTTCTATTTTTTTTTAAATAGATGCGAAAGAAATCTGAAATTTCCGATTTTTTAATGATTTTTGGGGGTACGTATTTTTTCGTTCAAATTTGAATCCCACTCCTAATCGTTAATATGCCTTTGGGCGGCGACTCCATTGACGTCAACCCATGTTTAACCAGCTTGATGTATAAACTGAATCCGTTTCATATTAACATTCGACCCTCGATCAAAATATCCACCGCTTTGTTTGCTACGCCGACTCGCACCCTCCGAACATTGCTATGAATATTCATCGGAAACGACCATTAATAATAAACCACCCATTTTTTTTCAGACGCCCGTACGATGCCCGACGGAAAAAACCGTGTCTAATCCCCAACGCCACCGAAGCCCTGTGTGATGAAACATACGTTCGCCATTCCTGAAGTATGGGCAGCCTTCCGAATTTGCACGAGCTGGGTAAAAACATCGACGACGGGGAACAGAGTGAGTCACAATTTGGTCCTGCGAGCCGGATGCGTTAACGCATACACTAATAAATTTGTTGTTATCGTCTGCGCCACCGATACATACAGCGAGAGTTTATAAATAAGCTTCCTTACTTTTTTTTCATTATTTCGTAATATTATTTGTTTTCTATTTTTTTCTCCAAAATTTGATGCTACCAATACTTATATATATATATATATATATATATATATATATATATATATATATATATATATATATATTCTCACGTATTGATTCACGGATGGAAAAATGTGATGACACTATATTCCGGGATATCATCCGTTCGCTCGTTGAACTCCGACTGGAATCCTGCATCCGACTGGAATCCTGCAAATCTTGCATCCGACTGGAATCCTGCAGACGTTTCGCCAAAATCTCACTTGGCATCTTCAATGCTCGCGCTCCGAAAACAGTGTTCGAAGTGTTTTCGGAGCGCGAGCATTGAAGATGCCAAGTGAGATTTTGGCGAAACGTCTGCAGGATTCCAGTCGGATGCAAGATTTGCAGGATTCCAGTCGGATGCAGGATTCCAGTCGGAGTTCAACGAGCGAACGGATGATATCCCGGAATATAGTGTCATCATATATATATATATATATATATATATATATATATATATATATATATATCATGAATATTTATCATGAATCTAAAATCATTCATTGTGATCCACCGGAATAACTGAGGTTTGAGATTGAATAATGACTACTGCCTTGAGAACGCTTGGAGATACACAACCATCCGAAACGTTGAGATACAATTCATATAAAGACAACACTAAGCGCGTAATTTTTGTGTACTTATTGTTAAATAGCATTGCTTTCCATGGCGAACTGATACAAATAAGAATATAATATGATTTTTTGAATTGTCGCAATTATTCATAAAACCATACTACTTGAATATACTATTTGACGTAATTTTAGGGAAAGTTTTCTTTTTAAAGCTTTAAATAATACTCTGGAAAATGAGGTTTTGATCATTTTTGTGTATTATTGTATTGTCAAATGTCAATGTCAAATGTGTATTATTGTATTGTCAAATGTCAATGTCAAACGGATAATTTAACAGCAAAAGACATTGGTAACATGAGAAAAAGTGTCTACCGATAGAGAAGAATGCTGTCTACATTACCACGAATCACTGGAAGATATTGGACTGTTATGAATGCCATACTATTTTTTATGTCAAACTAAAAGTCATGTCGATGATACATTCGATTATTTTTCTAACTATTTAATGCAGTTATACATACAATAGAAAATAGGCATAGTTATTGTAGTGGTATCAATTTGTGTTTCGACGCAAAAAAAAATGTTTGTGATTTTGACCCATCGATTCATGTTAGTATTAAGAAAGTATTGCCACAAATTTCTATTACCGGATATCGATTTCGTTTAATACGAGCTTGAGGCAGGAAAATAAAAAGGGTTTATCAGGTCTGTCAGTGGCTTAAATGGACATTTAGATTGTTTTTAGAGAGCAAGGATGCAGCAGACTGTTTTGTGGACGACCTGTATTCTGTAATTCTCCAAAATCAACTGCAACTTTTCTTTCACATATGTGGGCTTCTTGTACTGCTGTACTATGAATTATTTGCTTCTTTTTATGCTGCCCATCCAGAGATTTTTAGGTTCATATGTTTTTTGAAGGATGATGATTTACAGGGCTGTTACGTTTAAGTTTTAGTTATGTCATATTTTGGAGAAAAAAATATTTTTTGGATAGTGATGCCCTCTCTCCTTCCTACCACATATCGAAGACGTCATTCTTCATTTTATTTGTAGACGTTTGGATACAATCTATAAAAAATTAACGGAAATTTCTATAATATAATACAATAGATTTTTATGGAAAAAAAGCAAAGCAGAAAGAGCATTGCTGAACCGATACGTACGATGACGATGAGTTAGATAACATCAAAGACGGGTTGAGCTTAGCTTAGGCCATAGCCGCCTTTAAATAAATCAGCAGACCAAAACGAAAACTTAAAAAAACAACAAGGATACACACTTTTCAAAGATTCTTTTTTCGGTTCACTGTAAACTTCCCACCGACCATCTGGTATAATATAGATCGAATGGAACTTCCTTACTTACTGCATTTCTATTGTCAACATAGTAAGGCCTTTTGTTTGTGTTGGGTGCCGGTTTTCAGCCATTTTGGGAGTGACTTGTCTGGTCTCATAGGGTTTTGTGTAGGCGGTTATAGACCGGGACCGGCACTTGGTCACCTTTGCGGCGGCTGCAACGCTGGTCTCAGCAACGAAGAGAAGTCCAAAATATTGCACAGATACTCGGGCCACGGCAAAATCACCAAGGCACGAAGCAACCCGCACGACTCGAATAAGATAGTTTATGACGACCTAACGATGGAGGTAAAACCGCCAGGTCTTCATGGCCGATCCCTTATTTGAGGATCTGTTGCAGCATATGGCTACTTATTCGCCAGTTTCGGCCAGATCCAGGTATAACATCCATATGCAAGGGGGGCCTATTAAACGGATAGACTCTATGGCTAGTTCGATTGGGGCGACATCGGTCAGGAGGCTTTTGGCGGTGGTGCGAGGGGGTGCGCACAATTCTTCTACCGGTATAATATAATTCCTAATATTAGTTTCATAAGTATTCCAAATTAATAAAAAAATAATAACACTTACCCATTTTTTACCCCTACCGATTTTTTGGATGAAAATCTGTGTTTATACAGAACATGTTTAGCGCATTTATTTTACACAAGATGTTAGATGTGACAACTATTGTATGGAGAAAAGTTAATAGTCTTATTTTGACGCATACATTCTGTATTTTTCCCCAGTAAAATTTCATATCAGCATATCAAATAATAACGACCGAAAACCCTATCAAATATAAACAAGGAATATTTTAGTTTCTAGGTTTTCCGCACATACATTTCTATCACTGTCTGTTACAACGCTCACAATTCCATAAAGTTCTAAAAAACCACGTCCAGGTATAACCAATAAGCGTTGCTTCATTTTGATTCTCGCTTTCAGATAGACTTTTTCCTTATTTTGCTTAGCTTTTGCTAGCAACTTTTTCCGGCCTTAGAGGAGCAGTGCAGTGAATTTAATGTTATGTTGTGCTTTTTCTAGCACCTTTCCACAGATCTGAAACTAACCAAACCAGATTGCTATCTACCAACAGATACCCATAAATTCCAGCGGCGAAGCTTTGACGGAGACGTTTCCCAGTTTATATTGTTCT
Source organism: Cylas formicarius (assembly GCF_029955315.1). Lineage (NCBI taxonomy): Eukaryota > Metazoa > Arthropoda > Insecta > Coleoptera > Brentidae > Cylas > Cylas formicarius. The sequence continues at coordinate 21,992,814 of NW_026844361.1, read as the reverse complement.
TTGATTTGATTATTGATTTATCGCGCCTCTTCAGTTAAAAGAAAGCATAAGTGCCAAACCCGAGTAAGTACAGGACTTCTTTCTGGGCTAGTTTGGATAGTTTAGTACAGTTGAGTACTCTGAATCAGGTGAATTGGAGCTTTCCTTCTTTACACAGTCCACATGTGCTATTGCCGGCTACATAATACGGGGGTGCGTTCCTAGATGGAAGTGACCTGCCAGAACTCGTACCAGAGCTTCTAGTACTTGACGACTGAGACTGTTTCCTTCTTGTGATTTGATTATGAGCTTGAATTTGGGTGTTAAAATGTGTAAAAAGCGTCTCAGACTTTGACTTGACAATGGACTTGCTTTTCTAAATAACTTTTCTTAATTAACGAGTTGTCCTAGTTGAGTTTCAAAGTATGAACGTAACAACAGCTTTCGATTGACAGGCAGGGCAACCGGTGTGCTCTATACGCGTCGCATCCTGCTGGCCAACCTGGTGGTGATCTGTATCTGCCACCTACTGACGACCGCGACGTTCCTGCCGTTTTTGGCCCTTCAGAGCAGCGTCTCCGTGTGGGTGCAATCTCTGACCACTGCCACTTTCGAGATAAACACCGGCTCGCTGCTGATGTCGGAAATATTCGCGGTGGCGGCCGTTTTCGCACTGTTCGCGCCATGTTTCGTGAAAATGGCCGGCACCAAGTGCGTAGCCGCGTTCTGTTACGGTACGCCGCGGGGAATTTTGGAAATTCATTTTGTAAATTAGTACGTTTTACGATTATTGCAGCGTCCGCGACGACTTTTTTCGCGTCCCACCTCTACCCCGTGATTTACGTCACTGTGCCGACGGGCGTGCTAATGGGCGTAACCTTGGGTTTACTCTCGTGCGTCCAAATCTCGTCGCTCATGATCATATCCCACAGGATAACCGGGTTATTTCACGAGGACGACGGGGACGGCAGACACGCCAGGAAGACCTGCGCCATTAGACGGGTCGCGAGGGCCTTCCAAGTAATTTGTAGTTTGTTTAATAGTTTTACGTTTGGGTTTATATGGAATGTCTGAAAAGAGGAACGCTTTTAATGAACGGGGAGTTTAGGCGGAAAGCAGAGTGGTTGAAAGTGAACAGACGTGTTTTGCGAATTTTGCTTACATACTTTCACGCTAACCCAGATATCGTCGCCTTAGAGAAATAGTGCAAAGTTCAAGGGCTGAGAAGATCATATTGAAATAACATTTTAAAAGTTTTATGATCGTCTTGCACTGCAGTTGGGGTTTTACTCTATAAAGTAGGCATGGAACGCAGTGTGTCGAAGTACCAAGTAATGAAATTACATGAGACCAAAGTTTTAAATAACTGTATTTATCACACTAATAGTTGTCCACTTCTAAATTTGATTTTTCGTCCCATACTGATAATATAATTACCAGCTATGTATTCCACTCATTTATTTCAGCCACCAGATGGTCTTTTTCATGCCCTTTGGATCATTTGTGAGAGCTGACATAGTTTTCTTTTTAAATTTTGGAGTTATTATATTCTTCTTTAGTTTATTTAATTTTATTTAATTCATTCATTCATTCATTTAATTGCTATGATTTAGAGATACAGGATATCAACATTTTTATTAAAACAGATATTGTGATCCACTTTGCCTAGAGATTTGTGGTACGTTTATTTTTTTCTATTTTAAATAATCTTGTCGTGTTAGTTATCTTTCGTTTCTTTGGCTACAGGAGTTCTTCAATTTTATTCATTTGAAAAACATAGTGTGTTTTAAATAATGATTTTTATTTTGGATTTATGAACTGATATATGCTCGTATTTTCACTTTCACACGTTCACACTTAATTTTCTTAGTTCTATCTATATCAGTATTAAGAAATATATGATATGTCGGTTAAAATAGGTAATAGGTACACAAATCGATTCACAACATCAAAGGGCCTACTACAAGGATGCCCTACATCAACAACGTTGTTTAAAATCTATCTTGAGAGGACGCTAACACAATGGAAAAGAAAATGTCAAGGTATGGGAGTCCCAGTACGCGACGACCACTTATACACCCTAAGCTTTGCCGACGACCAGATGGTCATAGCCCAGGATGAAGACGACTTGAGTTACATGCTCAGAAAGCTGAAAGAGGAATATGAGAAGGTAGGTTTGGAAATAAACTTCGAAAAGACAGAATATCTAACAACAAAAGAAGGGGAAATCGAAGATTTAGAAATAGATGAAAACACAACCGTAAAAGAAACAGACAAATTTAAATACTTAGGGTGTATAATAACAAAAGATGGATCAACAGAAGAAGAAATCAAATCTAGACTAGGTCAGGGTAGAACATGTATAAAACAACTGAACTCCATTATATGGAACAAGAAATTAACAAAGAAAACAAAAACAACAATATTTAAGACAATAGTAGAAAGTATAATTACATACGGAGCAGAAACCTGGCTATTGAACAAAAAGAACAAATCTAAAGTAACCGCCGTCGAAATGGAATATTGGAGAAGGTGTTGCCAACGAACACGCATGGATAGAATACGTAACGCAGAAATCAAGAGGCAAATGAATGTAGAAAAAGACTTATTAACTACAATAGCAGAAAAACAGCTTAAATGGTATGGTCATGTCAGATGAAGTGACGATAGACGGTGGATAAAGAAAATCACAGAGTGGAGCCCTATGGGACGTAGAAAGAGAGGAAGACCCAGAAGATCGTGGAGGGATGAAATAGATGAAGCCATGGAGGAAAGGGGGTTGGAGGACGGAGATTGGAATGACAAAGATGAGTGGAGAGTCTGGTTGAGAGAGGGAAAACGGCGCGAGCTGTAACAAACCCCATATATATATATATATATATATATATATATATATATATATATATATATATATATATATATATATATATATATATATATATATATATATATATATATATATATATATATATATATATATATATATATATATATATATATATATATATATATATATATATATATATATATATATATATATATATATATATATATATATATATATATATATATATATATATATATATATATATATATATATATATATATATATATATATATATATATATATATATATATGATATATAAGAAATATATAATATAAGAAAAAGACTATCAGGTCACATGTGCTCACATTCAATATGTGATAATTTCACTTCAGACTAGAATAAACAAAAGTTCAATACTGAGAAAGACAACTTCTAGGATAAATAAAGCAGACTGGCTAAAAAAATCATTTACTCTTACCTTGAAAATTAAGAAATTTTTACTTGAATAATCTATGCAGGTGCGGAGTGAATTTTAAGTATATTTTAAGGATGCAGTTATAATCATTAATCAATCAAGATTAGTTGCAGTATCTCCGTTCGGTGCTTTTGGGGATTAACATTAGAAGACTATGAACTATAACTCTAACTATAATAAGTAGTCCACTCCAGCAAAGAAATAGTAAAACATACAATCCATTATAGTATTTCAAATTTAATGTGAGCGACTAAGGCAAAAAAAAGTCAATATTATTACAGAAGTCATTAAATAATTTCATCAATTGATAGACAGGACCTTTAACGAAAAAATTAGTTCTAGTTATTAAGTGAAATACAAGGTGATGCCCTTACAGTCCTTCGTCAGCAACTCAGGGCAATCCACTAATGAATTGCAAAGTTTATATAAAAACTGAAATGAAAGGTACCTCCTATGATTCAACAGTGAGGGAAGCTTCAACATTAGCACCCATTAAACAAGTGTACTCTGTGGCAGTCCCCTAGCTGGATAGAAACCATTTACATGGAAGAGAAGAAACTGAAGAAACTTTCTCTGCAAATTTTCAATTTGAGTAATGTACTTACCAAATATTGGCGGCCTCACTGTTGAACCGTTCTCTAGTTTCAAGCGAACATGACTATAGTATAACAGTTTTAAAGTACGTTCCCTTTCAAAATTCTGGAATTTCTCACTCTGAACCCCAGCATTTTGAGTGCACTTATTCTAGGGTAGGTTATTAGAAGCACACCAAGAACCAATAATATCATTCTGCAAAGACACACAGTCGACCACACTATCAATCATTCTAAGCAATTCCACATCATCAGCAAAGAGCTAAATTTGACTATCAATGTTAGCAACGATATTATTAACGAAAAGCAAGAATATCGATGGCGCCAAATTGCTACCCTGGGGAACGCCGCTACAAACTACGAGCCTAAACGATAAGTGACCGCGGTGCTCCATATACTGTATTCTGTTATGCAGATATGACTTTATAAATGCTACAAGATCATCACAAAGTCCAACCATCCTCAGTTTAGAGAGCAGTACAGTGTGGCTTTTGAAAAGTACGTGTACAGCACTCATAGAGATGATAACACTGGTCTGCAAAAAAAATTTTTTTTCTCTCCTTCTTGTTTTCATACATGAATTCATCTTATTTTATGCTCTAAACACCGAATCTGAGGTTTTTAATTTAATATTTATTTCATCAAAAAACGATATTATTAAAGCATAAATTATTATAAGGAAATAAAAAAATGAGGCGGCTTGAGTTTTACAGTAAAAAATAATAAATTATATTAACAAATCTAATAAATATCGTCAGTTATTTCATTATGGAGTGATAGAAGAATTCAAATTATTTAATAGTTTTCTTCTTCTTCACAGATTCCATTGGAGTTTCTCGGTGAATTGACCAACAGAAATCGGCAAGCATTGCTGCTGACAATTTTCCAGTGTAGCGTTTTTCAATTTACATTATATCCTGATGAAACCTTTCACCATGCTTATCTGATACAGCTCCAAGATTTTCAGGAAAGAAATCTAAATGCGAGTCAAAAAAATGGATCTTGAGTGACATATTGCATCCTAAAGTTTTATAATCTCCCGAATGATTTGTTAATAATTGTCACTTTTTGCGCTCCCAAGAAAATTATGACACACCTCCACAAACGCTACCCAAGCCCTTTTTCCGCTTTGCTCAACTTCGAATCAAAAACCTCATTCTTCATGAGCTCACGTATCTGCGGACCTACAAAAATTCCTTCCTTCAATTTCGCGTCACTGATTCGAGGAAATTTTGTTTTTCAGTATTGAAAACCTGCACCATCTTTATTCATAGCTTTCACAAAGTTTTTTATGAGCCCCAACTGAAGGGGAGAAGGGGTGGCAGAAAAATTTTCTCGCATGGCACTGACGGTTTTTTAAGTCCAGGAGTCAAACTTTTTCTTGATGGCCAGGTTTTTACTTTGTAATGTTTGTCTCTTGCGCGGCTATCCCACTCACAAAGAAAACAGCAAAATTTTGTGTATCCTCCTCGTAGTCCAGTCAGTATAGCGACAACTTTTAAATCAGCACAAATATTCCATAGGAATTGAGAATATTTAATTTTCTCAAGTAATACCTCAAGGTTTGCATAATTTTCTTTCATGTTTGTAGCATGTGCAATGGGGACAGATGCGTATTTATTACCATTATGAAGTAGAACGGCTTTCAAGCTTATTTTTAAAGCATCAATAAAAAGTCTCCATTCACTAGAATCTTCTGGAAAACTTAGTTCTTGAAGAAGCCCTGCAGCATCATTACAATATACCAAATCATCTCTTTGGACAAGTAACTTGTAAAACTTTCTTGCCTCGTACGAAAATATGAAACTCTGGTACTTTTAACCAATAGATTCCACTGTTTTAACCTTAACTATGCCTTAGATTTTAAAAGTCCCAAGTCTCTAACAAGATCATTTAAGTCGCCTTGTTCAAGTAAATGCGGTTCTGTAGATGGACATGAAGATCCAGATAAAGTGTATGAAGATGAAGATGTACTATCAAAAAGAAAACTCGATTGAGATTGTAGACCTGAAATATTTTTATAACTGGTGGAACTGGAGGTGGAGTGTCTTTATCACGAGGAATTGGTCTCTTTGCAGATAGGACGTTCGGATAAACAATCTTATCTCTATTTTTTTTTTCGAAAATCCTCGTGTAGATGTCATGCAGAAATAACAATCACTCTCATGATTTTGAGGCTCACTCCAAATCATTGGCATTGAAAACGGCATGGATTTGTGACTTTCTTCAAGCCAACCTCTCAACGTTCTTGAGCAGCTATTGCAGCATACTTTTGGCAACCAACTTTTATCTCGATCATCGATAGAAAATCCAAAATATAGCTAATAAGCTGTTTTAACCAGATCGGTCATGACATGTCGCTGTGTTTTTAGTATGTATTCCCCACAAATGTAGCAAAAACAATCTGAGAAATTTTTACAAGTCCGTGGCATTTTGTAAGCTAAAATCACATAAAATTAATTTTAAAACAACTTTCAAACTTCTATTTTATATTTATTGACTCTACTTAAAAAAAAATACTCAAACTACACATCCAAAACTTACCAAAATATTTGATATAAAAGGTAAACAATTAAACGACAACGCATGCGCGTATTTACTACCATAAAAATCACCTTCGGCACTTCCCTCCTTTTTCTTACAACTCTCTGAAACTCATTTTGTAACGTTGACGAATGAAAAAATTGAAAAAAAAAAACAAAATTTTGAAATATGAAAAATCTAGACGTGATAGAAAAAATCGACCAACGGGGATAGATTCAAAACGTTTGAATCGAATCATTATATTTATCATACAATTTTTTAAGGGATTTCATTGCCAACCAGTGCGTTCGTAACCTGTATCAGGAAGATAATCATATTGCTCTACATATGCCGAGAAGTGCACTCAATGAAATCGACGGTGTTAAAGTTTAACTATCAAAATTGTTGCTGCTCAATACTCCTCGAACAGCCCTCATATGTTAAACGCCTGGCAGATCCATATATGCCGAAAGGGCTTTGCATAATATCGACGCACAATATCAGCTTGAAAATTAAATAACTTCCTCACTTTGTCGGCCGTAAACAAAACTAAAACGAAATTTATTAGGGAAACTTTGACCGATACAGGCCCGATGAAAACTCGATCTTCCTTTTGTAGACAACGAAAAACTTCGGCGGTGTAAAGTTTGCCACTTAAAACGAATTTTCGCGCGACACGTGTTTCCAAATTGCACCGTCAGCTCGACGAAAGCTTTTACCCGACTCGCTCGAGATTTCTGCCACCAGCGTATTTCCTTCTAGGGTGCTCACGACTTCGGTTTAATAATCGGCTCCATCTTATCCGCCCTTTTGATTACCTACACGGTAAATCTAGAACATCCTACGTACGGTTCGGAGTTTGAGAACGCCACGGTTTCAAGCGTAAGTACTCGATTCGTATTCTCCGACACTTTTAAAACCGCTCCGTTTCAGGATTGCGTCGCAAATCGAACTTGCTCGAACCGGACCGAATTAGCATTAATATCTACGACGATCCCTTACGATTACAACTCTTTCCTGGACGATATCTTCGACAGGACGGAAGACGGTCGCCTCTGTGGGGCTCAAGCATGTCCAGTCCCGTCACTAAGCAACGGTACTCTGGAAAGTGGGTTCAGAGTGCTGCCCATCAAATCAGCCGATATTCTAGCAGGTGTATATTCCGGAATGTGCGGGATCGCTTTATTACTCGCCCTTTTCGGAATGGACAGCATAAGAATGCTGGTTAGTGCCCCTCAAACCCCCCCCGCGCCCTAATAACGAGTCTCGATGTTCCCAGATCTACCAGGATCCGCTTGAGCGAGGAGTGGTGCTGGCCGTCTTGAGATCGATGAGAGACAGCTTCAGAGACCCGAGGTTGCAGATGACTGCCCCGTTGTGTTTTTTTATTGGCATGGAACAGGCTTTTATGTATGCCGACTTCAGCAAGGTATCCGTATGTGCGCAAATAAAATGCTTCCTCCCAATCCACCCATCCAATCTTGTTCTTCCATTCCTCTTGCCTGTGAAGGTCGTCCTTTTTTGCTCCTATTTTCCATTGGTCAATTTAAAATCATTTCTTTTCATTTGAGTCTGCGTCTCTTCATTTCTTCTGATATCGTTGTTTGGACATTCATTCTTCGTTTTAATCCGTTGTTTGTTATTCATTACATCCTTGATATTCTTCAACTTCTTCTCAGAAAATATCCTTCCTTGATTAATGTGGAAGAATATTTTTCTTCTACATTATTTCGATGTTTTGTATGCACTAAAAAATCCCGCCGACACTAGGAAGATTATATATTATACACATATTTATACTAAATCTGCTTTGAAATATCAGTATTTCGAAAGTTTTTTTTAATAGTGTTAGTTGGAAGTGTCCATGCCAAGAAGGAAGCTTGAGTAAATGGTTAGGTATTTGGATTTAGTGGGTGCAAACGCAATCATGGAAGATCAAATAATTGTTCTCTGCCATAACGCTCGAGTAGATTATATCTTTTCAGTCCTACGTGGTATGTACTTTGGGAATCCATCGTCTCAACCTGGTGTTCCTCTCGATGGGTCTGCTGCAATCAATCGCAGCCTGTACGTTGAGCATGCTGCTCCGAACCATCAGGCGGTACTACGTCGTAGGTAAGTTGATCGAGTAAGATGATTGAGTTAATTCCACAAAAAAACTTCCCACATTTTACTTGCATAACTTCATAACTTCGATTCTAATCGACTGTTGCAGCCGTTGGTTTTGCATTCCAAACGTGTCTGATAATGGTGTTGCTTCTGTGGAAGCCCATCGAAGACGACCCCGCCCTGTTCTACGTCATCTCCGCTTCCTGGGGGGTGTGCAACGCCATATGGGAGATGATAAGTTTCAGTGAGTATTAACTTTAACATTACACCTAGTTTGGTTTCATGTTTTTTTCAACTTCCGGTTGAAAATTTCTCGAATAAATTAGATGAAAGTGCATACTAGTAGAAACCAAGAAAAAATTTTGATCCATTAATCACGATCACGATTTCTGCCTAGTGCCGTTGATTTTCATGGAGCTAACCAATAGCAGATTAGTGAAATTTAAATCCTATTAATTTTTTTTATTTTCAAAGCAAAACTCTTGCATTTATGGTTTTATACAGACCACGTTTGCAAACCAAAACTAACCAAAACTTTACTTGATGAAAATCCATTTAAAATAGTTAAATAAGAACAAACGTTGTTCAGATTTTCAGGTAAATATATTTAAATGACAGCTGCTTCGGCAACACCGTGCCTTTATCAAATGCAAATATCAAACGGTACCGATGTTTATCAATACAAAACAGGTAGTAATTACTCAATGTGAGGTATTAAATTGATATTTAACAAGGGGGATCCATTCATATCCAGTTGGTCATTACGTAATACATTCGAACCTCTCGTTTTATGAATCTCCGTAGCTTCTAGTAAATTTAATTTTCTACCATTCAAACCCAGATGGGTTTGAATGGATCCCCCTCGTGAAATCTCAGTTTAATACGGCACATTAAGTAATTACTACCTGTTTTATATTTCAGCTAGACTGCGCCGGAGTTGTGATAAATTTATTGTAATGTACTTTTGTTGACGACACATTTCACAATAAAAGGCATTTAAAAGGCGTTGACACTTGAATTTGTGTCTGCAGTTTAACTATGGTTTATATCAGACTTTTTTGAAGTGGTCTCTGGTGGCCATTTCAAAAACTTGAAAACAATTACCAGCAGTTTCCGTTGGCCGATTTACCTTATATTTTTTTCCAAATTTGTGGGACCGTCTGTTTCCCTAATACAGTACTATGTGATCTTATATTTTTACTTATTTTTAGCGTTGCTTACTGGACAATACTCGGACAATTGGGAAGCGGCGTTCGCGAACACGGCATTTTTTAAATTCTCAGGACTGTCGGCCGCGTTTGTATTCCACAGTTTTGTCTGCAATTACCTAAAGCTTTACATACTTGCATTTGTTATGGTAATGGCGGTGATACCGTTCGCCTGGCTGGAGTTTCGGCTCGAAAACATACGGAAAATAAAAAATATCACCAGATTATGACCGAAGCTGCCGCTTTTTTGATCCGCCAAACAAATCTTTGTGACTCATACATATCACGTCTTGCGCAAAATAGATTAGTTGGTCGGGGCTTTAGTTTTCGTGGAAAACCAACATTGTGAACCGCGGTTTTCCCGTAACAGAAAGCGTTTTTCATTGCGTTGTTGGTTTGCGCGCATTTTCTCTTATAGGTAATGTATTTTTTCCATTAGTTGCTCAGGATAGCAGCAGCGCGTGCATCTCGTTATCAAAATGAAGAGATAGCATTAGTCCAAATATTTATTTAGGCTGTACACCAAAATTACGCCTCAACTTTTCAGACGAAGTAAATTTAAACAATAAAAGAATCAAACGATGTTAAACAATTTTAGTTTAGTATGAAATTTAAGTGGGTGGTTTAGGAATATTCGAAACCCTATTTATGAAATTAGAAAGTGAAGTTCATGGATACTGCCGAAATTAAAAAGGGTATGGGGTTTCTGAGTAGCATATTTTATCTTGTTCCAAAAAAGTCACATTATAATTAATTTCAAATCATTGGAAACTAAGAAAAAAAAAGTTACAGTGCAACATAACATGATAGGAAACTATCACATAATACAAAAATACCTTGTCTTCAAAATATTAAAAGGCGTGCCTTTGAAACGACAAATCTGCGTTTTTTAATATAGGTTAATTTAGTACTTATCGTTTGTGTCAATAGTAATTTCTGAGAGCAAAATCAGATTTAAATCATAATAATACAGGGTCTTTTCTTTAAAATCAATCACTCTAACTGGCAATTATTGTGAGTTGTCTTTATGGTACTCCATCGAAGGGTAAAATTACTAAATAATATGCATTAAATTTTTTCATTCCTTTATTCTAATTGTTCGAACTTAACTACTGATTCAGGAATATTATTAATAGATTGTTGCGTTAATAGGCATAGTTTTCTTTAACCATTTCGTGAGGTTTTAAGATCGAGTACCAATTACAAATACTAGTTTCGTTTTTTATAAATATTCCAAAAATGCACAATCTTCAGGGTGGACACAGCCAATAGATAAAAAAAGTGATTTTCTTTTTCTCGTAGGACTGGAAATAAATGTGATGGGAAGGCAATATTGAAATCAAAAAAATTTGTTTTTCTAAAATTATTTTTTAGTTATATCCCTCTTACGGCCTTTCTTTGTGTCTGCTGCGAACATCCATTGTCTGATGGCTTATTTTGCAACGTTATGGACGTTATTTTGCTGGATTGCATAGCTTTTATTGCTTGATTGTCGGTATTGATCGAAGTTATCTAATTATCAATTGTCGCTGTTGCTAACTTATCCATTGGAATAGAAGTTTTTGTTTTCGTCCTGGGTTCATATATTCCAGTTCCTATTCCTTTGGTTTCGGTACCAGATTGTATCTTCTCTTATTGGTGCGCCATTTTTACAATTTTCTCATACTGATATTTCAGTCTTGTAATTGTTTAACAAGGCAACACTTGGGTATCGTGCTGTCCATGGGCAGCCCTAGGACTTCGCCTGCCTCCATCTCCCTGTTGATGACTAGCCTTGCAGAAATCTATATGCTTTACCTCGTATATAGATTTGCATTGGTGGAATATGCAGTAGGACCTCTAGTATGATGAGCTGTGCGTCTCTTTGAGGTTTAAGAAGATGTGTTCATCGTAAAAATAATGTGTCCCGTTATGTTACTCTTACATACAGTCTACACCATACATCAATACCAAGTTTACGAGTTTTTCTCATGTCAGTAACTTTTCACTTGCTGTAAGTATAGCCTTTGTTTATCACAATTACATTCTGGATAATATAAAGAAGCACCAACAAGAAGCGAGCATAAAATAATGATCTGTAATAATTATCGAATAACTAGTTATAAACATATAAAATAAGTACATATTTTGTAATTGTGTTCTGTCGCACCTACATTACAAAAATTGACATTATACTATTTTTATCGATTATTACCCCAATCAGGAACACTGTTTGGTAGGTACCGAATTCAACCGATCAATTTGGTATGTTTCAAAACATAATTATTCGCGTGATTAGACCACTAAGACGGTTATGGCGCTCTCCGAACAACGCTTAAGATAAAAAATTAATAAAACAAGAGAATAATAATAAATGAAAAATAATCTTTCACCCTTCGATCGTCGAAATCCCATGCAGCGTGATTCACAAGTAACTGTATATATTGAAATTTCTAAATTCGTATTAACAAAAAGGCATAATGCTATTTATCGAAATCAATAGAACCATTTTGCCACAATCTAAATAAAACAAGACATTAATGACATGTGAATAGCAAGAGTTCTTTAGGTCATATTTTAATTTATTAATGAATCACCCTGTAAAGGGTGGCCGATTTAAAAGTTGTTGTTTCCAGTAACATGATCTAATTTTTTTAATTATTTTAATTATTACTCAATTACATACAGAGTGGTCAAATAAAGTTATATTATTTTATTACATTTTTAAAAAACTCCTTTAAAAGACGAATTCAAGGATATATTTAACTATCTATATATCTGTCTCTAATGCACCGTTATTAGCGAATATTTTCGGGATTCAGGTAATTTATTTTTATTTTATTTATTTATTTATTAAATCGAAATTAATTGAATTAAAATGATTAAATGACACAATTTTTATTAGTTCATTTATTTTTCAATAAAGAATCAGCAATTTTTCAAAAAAAATATTAGAAACGCTTTCAGAATTAATCAATTTTGCCTCGGCATTGATCTTCGGAACAGTGCAATCTAAAGGGCAATCCGAAATTGCAAAAATATACGGGGTGTTTAATTTACAAAAATTGAGGAAAGTAACGTTTTCCGAAACATCATATTTAACAGAAACATTTCAGTTTTGAATATTGCTGAGAAAAAGTAATATTTTCTAAAATGTTTTCATTGAATGTAAAAAAAACTTTCCAACATAACCTGAACGGTCCATTAGAGACCGATATATAAATACTTATATATATATATATATATATATATATATATATATATATATATATATATATATATATATATATATATATATATATATATATATATATATATATATATATATATTCTCACGTATTGATTCACGGATGGAAAAATGTGTTCGAAGTGTTTTCGGAGCGCGAGCATTGAAGATGCCAAGTGAGATTTTGGCGAAACGTCTGCAGGATTCCAGTAGGATGCAAGATTTGCAGGATTCCAGTCGGATGCAGGATTCCAGTCGGAGTTCAACGAGCGAACGGATGATATCCCGGAATATAGTGTTATCATATATATATATATATATATATATATATATATATATATATATATATATATATATATATATATATATATATATATATATATATATATATATATATATATATATATATATATATATATATATATATATATATATATATATATATATATATATATATATATATATATATATATATATATATATATATATATATATATATATATATATATATATATATATATATATATATATATATATATATATATATATATATATATATATATATATATATATATATTTATATATATATATATATATATATATATATATATATATATATATATATATATATATATATATATATACAGGGTTTTTCACTTAAAACTCCGCACGCCAATAACTCCAAAACGAAAAGAAATATTTAATTTATGTAAAAAGTAGTTAAAGTGTGGGGTCAAGTAGATATTTCCTAAAGTTTAAAAAATTCGACGCCGGCAAAGAGCTGGGCGTCGCGACGCGTCGAAAAATTATTCGATTGCAGACACTTTGGAAATACGCGCATACAAAAGTACATATTATTTAAAAACTTTTTTGTTATTTACTCAAACTTATTTACTTTACCCGTTTCTAAGTTATACCGATTTAAAGTAAATATTTCTTGATTAATAAAAAATGTGATTAACGCTTATTTTTACATAATGCCCAAATACTAATGAGGTATTTGAACCGAGAATATCCCAATAGATGGTTTGGTACTAATGGACCGGTAAGGTGGCCGGCGAGGTCCCCGGACATTACACCACCAGATTATTTTCTTTGGGTCTACCTAAAAAACGTTATCTATGAAGAACCTATCGAAGATATGGCTAATCTCATTAACAAAATTAGTGCAGCATGTGCCGCTATCACAAGAAGGACTCTCCTACAAGTGACCCAAGCTCATCTGTTAAAAGTTTTTGATAGTTGCGTTCGAGCAGATGGACATAATTTTGAACAAAATTTTTGAAATGTCTTATTATGTAGTTAATTGCAATAATAATTTTGGTTATTAGCTTGTAGGTATTTTACGGTTTTTTCATTTATTTATCATGTTATCAGAACTAAATCGATAAAAAATAATAAATAAAATCATACTAAAATAATTGAAATCTATTGTTTATAATTGCACTTAATACAACTGCGATAACAATGGTTGCCATAGTAACTAACATTCATGGCATACTTGTAAAAATAAGCGTTAATCACATTTTTTATTAATCAAGAAATGTTTACTTTAAATCGGTATAACTTAGAAACGGGTAAAGTAAATAAGTTTGAGTAAATAACAAAAAAGTTTTTAAATAATATGTACCTTTGTATGCGCGTATTTCCAAAGTCCCTGCAATCGAATAATTTTTCGACGCGTCTCGACGCCCAGCTCTTTGCAGGCGTCGAATTTTTTAAACTTTAGGAAATATCTACTTGACCCCACACTTTGACTACTTTTTACATAAATTACATAATTCGTTTTGGACTTATTGGCGTGCGGAGTTTTAAGTGAAAAACCCTGTATATATATATATATATATATATATATATATATATATATATATATATATATATATATATATATATATATATATATATATAGATATTTATATATATATGGTTGGATTTGTCTTTTTAAGTTGTATTTTAAAATGTACTAAAATATAGAGTGTTCTATTTTAGAAAAATGTAGTTTTATGTTACCACCCTGTATGTAATTGAGTGACAATTTTTTTTTAAACACTCATAGATTTCGGGATAAAGTATTTTTGAGTAATCTGCATAACTCCATTGACGTTATCAATATATATGCGGTATATCATGACTCACCCTGTATATTACAGAAACGGCCCGTCGGAAAAAATTCCTAGTAATTTTTGAAACGATCATCCTACCCTATACACACAAGCTTCGTGGCTATTTTCGTTTTCAATAGCATCAAAAACGGTTTGAAGAATAGACATACAAACAGTTTGTTATTGATCCCAGGATTATAAATATGTCGTATTTTTCTAAAATGGCTCTGTTCTAGGCCTCCGTGAAAAATTTTATTAGCTCCCCCGTAATTCTGGAGCAACCGCACTATGTGTGAACGTATCAGCGTCTACATGTAGTACATCGAAATGAGGATTTATCGGGATTCTAAATCCTTACCTATCATATTGTATTCAAGCTAGGTGTAATTTAAAAGAACTATGATAATTGTTAAACAAAATTTCATAAAGTAAAATTGACGGAGCTTTAGAAGGCGCCGCCTCCAAAGTACCCGTTCTAATTTGTAACGGGCAATATTTTTAAAATTGCGTAGATGGTTACTTTGTTTTCGGTTCAGTTTCGTACCTTATCCTTCGGCAAATCGACTGTTAATACCTGTAAATAACGTAACTAGTAAGGTTGTGTTAGTTAAATAATAATCAGTGACAGATTTAAGTAAAGAGAATTACCCAGAATCAAACATAGCTTTAAATCCGTCACTGGCAAATGACGACTGTACTGTGATGTTCAAAAGCGTTATTTTGTTAACCGATATAAAGGGTTCGTATAACACCTCTGTGTCCTTCAAACTTGTATATTTAAATAAAATTATTTCTTGCAATTCCCCGCAATGTATTTGCCCCCCCACCCCCTCCCGGCCCCAATCGAATAAAACAATATAAACTATTAATAAATTATCTACTCTGTGGTCTCAATAAATACATCGCAAAAGGTTCGAGTCATACAATTCAAATAGGACCTGTACAATATTCATTTGGACCCTAACCTTAAAATACGACTTTCTATAAAGCTTTTGCGAGCAGGTAGCTTTATCGTTTGTTTGAAAAATAAAGGAGATGGAAAATCGAATATAACGGACGTTCAAATACGACTGCGATATCGCCGGTGTACTGGATGTCTGCTTTATCTGTTCACGGATTATTCAAACCACTACTTTTGAAGATAATAGAGTCGTTCTTTTTTTGGTGTCGAAAACCATCCAACAATTTAAACAAAAACCACAAACCAAACGTCAAGGAAGAATATGCAAGAACATACCAGTCAGACCTTTTTCTTGCAAATTCATAACTTTTTGTCCTCCTCCGCTGTGTTTTGAAGTAGATTAGTAAATATTACCTTTGGAAACAAAAAGGTGAACTTACATTTAGTTGAGTGACAATATAGAAAAGCTACTTTCGTTGCCAAGCCTAAGGTAGGTAAATCCATTGTATAGTGTCCAAATTTAGGTAGATTCTTCAAATGTTTTCATTTCTTATGGCACTTGTATAACTTTGTTATTAACTGAAACGAATCGATTATGCACAGAAATTAAAAAATTTGTCTATAATGCTTAATTAGTATTCATTTTTTATTAATATTTTTTAGATGGCGGCGGGAAACGTTCTTGATTGAATGGTTTTTGTGATTTTTAGTCTATTATTTTGACCAATTGAAAGGTCGCTGCAAATCGCTTTTTGTCAAATTCTGAAAATTACGATTTTTGCGGGATTTTGATTAACACGATGTTGCATTTCAAATAAAAAGGCCGCTAATTGGTTATAATGACAATTAGCGGAATAAAAAAATCACGGAAAGCTCTGGATATGCATTAAAAAAAAACGTCTCGATTCAGTTCAAAAATAACGTAGGCAAAACGCAGTTAAAACCAAACACCCTGTACATAACAAGTTATTTTTCTGCGAAATATATTTTCACACCTTCTCAAATGATGCCAATGACATTACATCCAAAAAAAAATAGAAGCCCTGCGTGGCGATAGAAGTTTTTATAATTTAGAGAGGATAAAAGTGGTTCTAGTAATAACAAACAGCCTTTGTTGTAGTAAAAATTTTGAAAATAAAATAAACATACAAAGTTTTTAGTTCATCATCAAACAAATTACAACCTGAAGGAAATGTCGGGATTCGTTCGGATAAAATGTTATTGGCGTCAAACTGTGTAATAAACCCATTTTATTATTTCTTTAACTACTGTCCGACCCTGTGTGCGCAAAGTTTTTCGATAACCGTCTCAAATATTCAAACGGCACTCTCGTGGGGCGTGGTCTTGTTCATAACAACAACGTCCGAAGGATACACGTACTTTTTCCTCCGAACAAAACTAGGCGATGGCGTCCTCTCGCTCGCACTGCTACCCAACCCACTCAAAAGAGGCAACGCCTCTGTCCTAGAGAAACACTCTTCACTCACTAGCCGGTCGGCGGTTTCGTCCATTTTTCTGTTTTTCGTCGACAAAATCGTCTTTATCGGAACAGCTGACGTAACCGTAGCGGTTATCGGCGGTAACTTTGGCAACTCCGCCTTTTTGGAGCTCTTGCCGCGAAACAGGCGCCACCTAACCGGAGGGGAGTAATGAGTCTCGCAAGCCGAATCCACCGTGATCACTTGGGGATTAAAAGTGACATTTTTAGTGGTATCGGAAGGCGTTCTACACATGCTGCCCGAATCCACAGACGACTCTTGCTTGTTCTGATGGAACTGAATCGATCTGTGCTCTTCGTCCAGGCTCAAGTCGATGGCCAAGTTGGAGACAAAATCGGGGTCTATGTCCTGTGGCGAACTTGGTGATAGCAGCTGCAAAAGCAGAGTCAGGTGAGATATAATTAAGCGTGCCTCAAGAGGATGATACCTGGGGATGGGCAGGGGTGGTTGATGTACTTCTGAAGTATGCCGATGGTGGACTGTCGTCTTGAAGAAGGTCCCCATGCGTGTCTAGAAAATTGGATTCCGAATTGAAAAATTCTTTGCAGCCGGCACTCGACAGGACGTTGTCTAATATGTCTTCAGCGGATTGGAATTCGCTTTCACTTGTAGCGCAACATTCCCTGGTGGTCAATATATCTCGTTAAGGACTAAACTTACCAAAATAGTTTAAGTTCACCCACTTAATGTCTGCATTCTTGTGGCAGCTGTTGGGTACGTTCCGCTGGGCGTTGCTGCAACATTTATTACTACTGGAAGCGGACTCGAAACTCAAATTGCTGCTTGATGAACTCTCGGAATTGTTGTTGTTAATGATCAGCCTCGGGAAGACTTTGCACAGTTCAAAATTTCGCACGTTCCTGATATCGTCGGCGCAGGTGCTTAAGCTGCCGATTATTTTAGGGGTTCGTCTCATAAGCTGAAAGGCATTTGGTAGTTAACTTTCATTTTGATAATAATAAGACTTACTTTTGGAGTCTTGCATATCTCGACCACGACGTTAGTGGCCGCTAGGCTGGTCCTCGAGCTGATGCTGGACAGTTCCGACAAACTCTCCGGACTAGCCAACGGCGCCAATCCGAGCCAGTCGTCGTGAATAAGATCGACTTTGGGATAGAGATTGAGGCTCAGACTTTTGGTGATGCAAGCAGGAGCCGATTCTTCCTTCTGAGAATTGCTTCGTTTTACTCGCGTCGACTGCCAAAGATTTCACTTACTTGAGGTGAAACGACGTTATTCCGCAGCAGTGTATCAGACTTATTGCTCCTGAAGGATAGATTAAAATTAGCAAGTGGCTGGCGGAGAGACAGCGGAGACGGATGGCTTTTCGTGGAATAGTAACCGTTCGTAATGGAAGAGTCAGTGGACGGGCACTGGAGAGATGTGAAACTCGTTTCCAAGAAGAGGTTGGGGTTAGAGGAGGCGGAAAAGTAATTGGCCGCGGTCGAGTCTGTCGTTGACGATGATCGATGTGGTTTCTTCGGACCCAGCGTCGTTACAACCTGAAATTAAAGCGGAAATACGGCTGCCAATTGGTAATATCGTGGAATTATAAAATTGGTTAAAATTATCTGTGTTAGGGCGTAGAACATCAGAATATCGAAGATGAATTTTTTTGTTCATGTTTGAATTAGACATTAAAACTAGAACTACGGCATTCATTAACGTGAAACATGGTTCAATGGTACTAAAACAGTAACAAACTACGCCATTACCTTCCGTCAAAGGCTTCGCATTTTTTTAAAAACAATTTCTATGTTGCTTAAAGCTGTTTATATTTATTAAAAAACTGTCGATAACTAAATTATTTGATAAAATTTTACACAAAAAATTCCAAAAGTAAGGTAATTTTTTTTATAAATTCCCTGTCTAAGTTGATAAAAACTATTTATTGTTATTTTTGTTACTCTATGCAGAATGGTATTATTATACAAAAGAGTTTCTTTTCCCATGGATCCGAGTCACTTCGGATATTGGGAGCAATCGGATGTTTTCGGAGATTTTAGCGCAAGACTTGAATTTTGACGTTTGTCAATTCTGATGGTCATGTCGTTGAATAAACCAAAAATATAGCCAAATCAATAAACTTTTTGTAGAACCATTGCTAGAATGTTTTTTTATTAATAAGGTAAGCAAAAAGTTATGATTATGGGGCTTTTGGTTATTTGCTTTGCATTTTTGGTGTTTTGAGGGGTTCCCCATTATGGTGGTACTCTGCTTATGGAGTACTCACTAAAGTCAAGTCAAGTGTACAGAAAAAAGAAAAAAAAAAACAGAGTGATAGCGATCTTTAGCTTCTTACCTTTAAACTTTAAATGGTGAACAGCAAGTTTGTGTATATATATATATTACCAGATCAAACAATTTCACTTCCAACAAACAAAATACCTTAGCATAAAACATGACGAGTTCAAGAGTTTTCAATTTAGCTGTGGCATTTTAAAAATAAATTTATTTAAGTACCATAACCCAAGTTTTTTGAAAGTTTGTTTTGAGATTTAATGAATTCATGTGTGGCGCATCAATTTTGCTTTTTTCTTTAAATAAAAAAGTGACTTTCTTTGCAAATACAAATTATTAATGCTAACCTTTCTTAATCACAATTCCGGATATTTTCAATCAACAATTGAGGCCGCAGAACTATATTTTACAATTTCGACAGATCTGCTGCACCTGTGTTTTAACAGAAATAACACATTATAAGGGAGATCCTTCCGACGAGCGTTATTTCAAGATTTTGGAACACGATTCCTTCAGAATCCCATTTTTCAAAAAAGTTGACCTTCCAGATCGCTTGAAATTTTTAATTTACTTTTTCTATTTAATTTTTATTTTGTCTTATTAGGAAAGTATCATAAAATTTAACTTAATTGAACCAATTAAACATAAGTTTACATTACGACAAAACTAAGTCAAAAAGCAATCGAGATACTAAAAGCTCAATCAGAATTTTTGTTTGGATTGCAACTTCATAAGTTACCTGAAAACGCATGCATTCAAGTTTAGTAATGTTTCTTCTAAAAATAGGTAAAAATTCCAACAATAGGAGCAATTTTTTAAAATTAAATCAATGTTAATTTTACATTCTGATGGCGACCGCGCCAGAGATTGCGTACGGCCACAGTGCATGGGTTTATCTTCAATTAATCTTTGACTGACGTTACGAGACACAGATTGAAATTAAATTTTATTTTTCTGCGCTTCATTCGGGCAATAACAAAAATAATTGTGTCACAACAATTTTACCAACAACACGCCATGCAATTATTCCGATCGTGCAAAAGTCTACATTTAAAAAAAAGTCAAACCATTAAAGTCTACACCAACCTAGTTGCTGGAGCAGTGGGCAACGGGAATCTCAGGGACCTCACAAAGTAACCACAAAATATCTCAAAGCGTATAAAAGAAATACTAAAATTAAGCCAATGGGTATAATATGTTTTTGTTTAAGTATAATAATTAGTTTCGTCTGGATGTAATGGCAAAGATGGCTTCAACATAAAAATAATAACAATAAGTAGAAGAATAAGAGTGCGCTTTGAATGAATGAGAGTGCCAAAAATCGGTGCCTCTAACAAAAAAGGAGAGTGTATAAGAAAAACGTCGTCAAAGTACTGTACCTGGTGTCTGAGGGGGGAGGTCTGAGCTCTATCGACGGCGTTTCGACCCCGTGGTTTTCCTGAGGGTGTCGGTGTTGACTGTGTTCCACCTGTCACACACTGCCAATCAGACACCACGCGTCAGCGCGCGTCACGTGACATGCCGATGTCGGTGCGGGGTTTTTGGATCAACGGTGTAAGATACTTTCGGGAGGGAGGGGGAGAAAGTATACTGAGAAGCGTCGCGAAATAAAAGGAAACTCAAGTAAAAAAGTCTTTACTAAAAGAAAAATTCATCACAATACGGTAAGTCTGAGCGATAATATAATACATAAGTATATGAGCAAATGAGCAAAACATACATTTTAAATAAAATTTAACTTAAAATAAAATAACAGCCTGTTTAGAGAAACGCAAATAAATATCTTTTAACTAGCGGTGGACTCCGATATCGATTTCGGGAGGCAAATGTTATTTACAGGGAGAGGGTAGTAATGAGGAATGTTTCCTTTAACGTTAACATATAATACAAAATGGCTTGATAAGTTGTTCGCTAAATACTATCTAATTAATTTGTCGAAATAGACTCTTGAAACATTATGCAACAACACTTTTAGATGAAAAATTGATCTCTCTTTACGTTTTCACATTTTGCAAAATTCGCATAATTTTATAAAAATCCCGTACCCTGTAAATCTCATGTTATAATATGGTGCATCAGCCTATTGCCAAGTCGATGGAATCAAAATTTCAGATTCTGAGCTAAAATTTTACAATTTTTACAATTTTCAGCTAAAAGAACAAAAAACATATACAAATAATTAAAAAAAAAATTGGTGTCCATTTTTAATTTCTGCGTCAGTGAGAGCAAAATCGGTTTGCACTAGCAATGGCAACACTGTTTTGAAACTAGTTCCGAAATTTAATATTTTTTTTATTTCAAACTATTTTTTATTTTTTTATTTTTTATTATTTTATCGAAACATATAAGCCGAACTGAACTGAAATTTAATTACTAAGCTTTTATAATTATAGAAACAGGAATAATATTTTATAATAATAATATAATAATTTATAATAATAATAATATATTATAATATTCGTATTCGCAATATCAACATATTTTAAGAACTATGTTCATAGTTCCAGTGGGCCATTTAGTTTATAACCGTTATTTTTCTGGTTTCTTTTTGGGAAAATAAAGTATATTCTTATTTCCGTACTACGTAATCGGATTTTGTTTCATAAATAAATAACTGCTTAATACATTTGTTTAAAACGTTAAAAAAACATTTCAATCTCTATTTTCTCAAATTTCTAAGAAGGTTTTTTTCGCACGTTCTTAAGCAGATTATTATAAATCAAAGCAATCAAAGAACGAGAACATCCCTTTTTCCTATTTACATAAATGCGCCCGAGAAAGACGACAATCCCCATTACTACGCGCGTTTTGTTATCACGCAGTTGCCATTGGCCATTGGCCATTGCCATTCGATCTTAATATCGAGTTCACCGTTAAGTAGTAATTAAATACAAAATAAGCGGTGCATTTGAGTAGGTAGCCATCAATACGGGGAGGGATAACATCCTGCGCTAGACTGAAACTGTTTGAATACCTCCGTCGACGAAAATGACACAAAACGCATGCACACAGGTGCTACAGTCGTTCTAGCGAGTCAGACGGTTCGGCTACGTTGTCGTGCTGGGTATGGGAACGTACCTTGTTTAAGGCATCCAGGACTTTGTCAGGCATGTGATCCTGGATCATTACGGGCGAAATGAGCACCTCGTCAAAATCTGTGTTTTTCGCCCACAAAGCTTGGTAGACGGGCTCTTTTTTTGACAGCGCTTGCCTAAAAGTGCAATTCTCTGCTAAAGAAATCGTTACACGAGCATTTCGAGGTTCCTGAACAGTTTGCGTTCAGCAATCGTGATTTCCTGGACGTATTTTACGTTTATGCACAAACGTTATAGTTTTGTAGTATTATAAAACGTTATATCCCGATCAACATCCAAACCGACAACACCTAACTAACACACGACAACAAAAGTATAAAAAAATACTTAAGGGGTTTGAAATATTTTCGAAGGTCAGGTGTGTCATGCATAACTGAAGCGTATATTTAGTAAAAATTAACATTATACTGAGCGCTCTGCGTAACTCTTTTAAATCACCTCAAAATTGCAATCCAAAATTAATCGGAGCCCTCAGTATAATCAGGACTCCCATTACGGTCATGCACAATACTCAAACCATTTTGGAACTTTAAAAAATAAAGGATTACCTCCATCTTTTTTCATACTTTTGTCTGTAAACACCAAAAGAATGGATATTATCATATTGTTCGGTCCCTTAAATGGGATGCGTCCAAAAATACTCACTGTCCGCTCGTAGGGTGATGCCTGACCACATGGATGATCCTCCCCGGTGGATACAAAGGTTGATGACTACTTAGGGCTATAGTACTATCCGCGGGATGCATACCCATACACCTGGCATTTTCCTTGCTTCTCATGTACTCGCACACGTCTCTCTCGTTGGTGGACAGCTCTACAGCTGAAGTGGGTTGCGAGCAACCGCAACAAATGATGCTGCAAGTGATCGTTTTCCACTAAAACCCAGAAGATTTTAACCTCGGCGGATCCCGCTTGACCGCAACCCACCTTGGGGTCTACGCTTCTTTTGATGGCATTGATGAGATCAGTTCGCAAAGTTTCCATTTGATGGAGACCTATTCTGGGCACCACGTCCTTTCCTACAACTACCGATACGGTGAATTCTTTGGAATATTCCACCGCGGGCGCGGAAAGTAAACCACCGGGGGGCGAGTAACAGTAACACAGTAAGGAAGGATATATCCGCCGCATCAGAATGCCTAATATGCTAGCAGTTCCTATAACAAAACTGGAGCTTACACTCTCTCATTACCAGGTCAACCAAACCAATTAACCAAAACTACTCTTTCGAAACAGTGATGCCAAACGCGAATAATGAATAATGGATATTCTTGAAAACTCATTAATTTTGAAACCAATGAGATAACAAACTTTACTCATTGTTGACCCCTTCCTGCACACCCTACTAGACTATGCTGCATACGTGTTCGACTACTACCGAGGATATACGAAAGGGCTTGTCGATCCTTTTCAATTAAGACGATATGGGCGGAATGAACCATTTTAGTACAATACCGGGTGTTTTTTTTTTCGATGTATAGAACTTTAAGCTGCAATAAAACAGCGATGGATTATTCGATTGACATGAATTTTATTTATCCGAAAGATAATCTTGTGGCGTTACATTTTAAATATGATTTCTGGCATATGACCGCCATGGCTGGCGCGGATGTAGTCCAATCGGGACGTCCAATTTTCGACGACTTTTACCAACATTTGTGGCCGTATATCGGCAATAACACGGCGAATGTTGTCTTCCAAATGATCAAGCGTTTGTGGCTTATCCGCATAGACCAATGACTTTACATAGCCCCACAGAAAGTAGTCTAGCGGTGTTAAATCACAAGATCTTGGAGGGCAACTCACAGGTCCAAAACGCCAAATGTGTCTTTCAATAAATCGATTGTGGCACGAGCTGTGTGACATGTTGCGCCGTCTTGTTGAAACCACATCTCTTGGACATCATGGTTATTTAATTCATAGCTCTATACCGATCACCATTGACTGTAACCTTGTGGCCATCATCGTTTTTGAAGAAGTACGGACCAATGATTCCATCATTCCATAAAGCGCACCAAACAGTCAGTTTTTCTGGATGTAAAATGCGGCAGTTTTGTTTGTTGACGTAGCCATTCAACCAGAAGTGCGCTTCATCGCTAAACAAAATTCGCTTATGAAAATCGGGAATCTACGCCTTACTTGATGATCGTTTGGCCTCAATTCTTGCACGAGTTGGATTTTGTAAGCACGTAAACCGAGATCCTTCCGCAAAATCTTCCATAAAGTGGATGGACGCAGATCCAATTCATGTGCTCGATGGCGGATGGACTCATTCGGGTCTTCCTCAATGCTACGCTCTTCAGCAGCAATAGCTTCTACTGTACGCACCGTACGGCGTCTCTGGGGATGCGAGTTATCAATAAGAGTAAACGTGGTGTGAGTTAATCGAATTGACTGCTCTGATGGACGATTTTGTCGACGATAAAATGGACGTAGTGCGCGATACGTATTCCGCACAGAACCATTATTTTCGAAATAAAATTGCACTATTTGCAAGCGTTGTTCAGGCGTGAGTCTATTCATGAATAATTGCCAAACCAAACTGAGAATAAATCACTTGACAGCTGTTAAATCGGTCGCCATCTTGAACAGTAATGCCAACTTAAAGTTCTATACATCGAAAAAAAAACACCCCTTATTTGGATTCTCCAAAATAGTATATTATTTCCTTGTAAGTGTAAGGACAAAATAATTATATACAATAATGCGTTCAATATGGAAAAACGATTGTGGTTTAATGAAAATATAAAAATAATTTTAATAACACTAATATTTTTTTTTGTTTATTATATTTCATATATTTAAGACCTTCTAATTTATTGTTGAAATTAAAATTGTTGCTCTAGCAACCACCCAAAAGGCACTATGATAGAGTAACGCAAGATCCGTTTAAATTTATTTTATTGTTATAATTAAAGTAATGATATATACCCTGTTTATTCTCTTGTACTTTAGTTCTCTGTTTATATACTTCTGACAGATCATTTTATTTCCTCATACATTTAAGTAATTTAGAACTATTGATATTAAGCTCCTTTTTGATGCTCATTTATTATATCAAAAGCGGCAGAGAAGGCTAACTAATATTAAACTTAAATTAAATTATGGTCCGTCTTTAAAATCTAAAGTTTGCAGAAGTTGCAGAGACAGTTAAGGGTCTCAAAGATAATTGGTACATTTGTCTACCTAATTTTCAAATAGAGTGCAGCTAGATTTTGGAGTCTGACACATATAACTCAAAATTCGCAACCCTTCTCCCAATTATTTCCTCCCCCTCAACCTCCCTGATGAGGGGTTGAAGTGTTTTTTTTTTCAATTTTCATTTCTTTTTATTCCTTTTTTTGCTTTACATGGTTCTTAACTTAACTATTTAATATTTACAAAAGAGATGCCAGGAGCTTAGAGCGTTTGCGGCAAAGAATATATTGGGGAGACCCCCCTCAAACAATATATAATAACAACAAGTTTTGTGACGCCCAAAATTATTTACTTCAATGTTTCTTATATCCCACTCGCGTTTGACAACAGTTTTCCAGAACAACCGTTTTACGAACATGCCTTACCTGCTCCTAACGAATGCCCTACTATAACTAATTCATAATCTTTGGTACCCCGTTCGGGTCGTTGCGACTTGGCTCGCTCGATGAGCTGCTCCTGGACGATCTTGTCCATGATGTATTGGGCGGCTTGGACCATGCCCTTGTGGCCCAAAAAATCTTCCCTCGGAGGATCCAGGGGTATCGTCTCGCTCTCGGCGTTCAAATCCGTCAAAATATCCTAGAATTCACCACGTTAAAAGCGATCCGGGGTCACCATGGGCTGCGTCACCTTCATAGAGAGCGTCCCCCTGACACTGATGACTATTTTTTTCCTGTCGTAGTCCACGGCTACGAAAAACGGCGTTTCTCCAACGTCCACGTGGTACGTGACGTAAATTATTTCAATGTCGCCGATTTCAGAAATTTTTTGCAACGCCGCGTAGTTGCAGTGACAACAGTTGTCCTCGATGATGTCGACGGTAACCTCCGCTCGTTTTCGGCAAGGAACACAACAACAGTGCAGTCCTAAATAAACAATGATCCGCGTCACTATCGTCCACGCCGTTGATGGGACAACTAAATTCTGACCTGTACAAAGATGGCACACTCCTAGCTTATTAGAGACGACATATAAGGGCCAACCGTAAGCGCCGACAGCAAAATGAGCAAAATGTATCACCGTCTGGAAGAGTTCCAAATCACCTCCCTCGTGCAAAGTGAGGAATCTAGTCCTGGGAGTCACAGCCACACCGGACAAAAACTCGTATGTGTCGTTTTTCCGCTTTGAATACAATACAATACATTACCCATACTTTGTTACCCTTACATAGCCAGGTTTTACATTGTAAGCCTCTTTCACCGCTTATTATTATTATTATTATTATCATTATTATTATTATTATTATTATTATTATTATTATTATTATTATTATTATTATTATTATTATTATTATTATTATTATTATTATTATTATTATTATTTAGGTTTAGCGTATTTAACTCATTCGGAGTGCAATTTAATTTATCAAAATTAGTGCGGAGTGTATAGTAACATTTTTCTCTTCGTATTAAGTGTTAGCAACAACCCCTGTTTTATCAGTAGGCTGTTTAAAGGTTGTGCACGTGTGTTGTCATTGCGCGGAGTCAGATTAGTTTTTGTCACCCCGGTGACGTTGATCTGTTGGGAACGGACTGTGCGCACGGAAGCTTTCGTCTATTTGATTGGTTTATTTGAGGTTGAAGACCGATAGTTGCTTTATCATTGAAAAATGAGTGAAAGTTTGGGAGTATGCAAAAGGTGCAAGAGCAGCTCAATTAAATCTGGTCTTAGGTGCGTTAGATGCGGTGTTTTGTCACACGTCAGTTGTCTAAAGCAGATAAAAACTGCGAAGTGGTCTGTTGATGGTAAATCGGTTACATGTTGTGAAGATGAGGTTGCCAAAACTGCAAAAACTGACGTCGTCTCACCAGTTGAAATTACTGTCGAGGAAGTTCATCAGGATGGCACAGATAAATTAAAAGTCTATTATTTGGAACAAATTATTAAACAGCAGGAACTAACGATTCAGAATCAAGCTATTGCAATCGAAGCTTTGACAGATCAGATACGATTGTTGAAGTCTGTCCAGCCTGCAGAAACCATTTCAGTGATGCATGATCAAAACGTGCCTGGTAAACTGGAGCAACCTAAAACACACCATAAACATAACCATAAACATCGAAATCAGCGCAACGATCCGCCTCACAATTCAAAATTTAGTCCTGAGGCTGTGGCAGTTGCGATACAACAAGCTGAAGCGACGACTATTTGTAACCAAGTACAAAATCTCGTTACCGGGGATAGTTCTAAGCAGTTTTCAAGGGCCCCTAGAGCCACGAGGTCCACAAATGTCTTGATCGGTGCAATGGAGAATCCAGTTTGTTCATTAAAAGCTGTCCAGAAGAGCCATCAGTATCACATTACCAAACTTGACCCTCAAACGTCCGAGGATGATCTCAGTGTCTATTTGAATCAACTATCTACCAATGCGTCGGTGTTCAAACTACAATCAAGATTTCCAACACAGTATTCTTCTTTTAAAGTCACCATCCCGGAGGTAGATTCGAGTAAGATTCTTGATCCGAATCTTTGGCCTGTGGGAGTGAAGATAAACAGATTTTTTCCATCTAAGAAGTTTGGGTCCGGAGCAAGTGAGGTTTGTGCCACCCAAGGGAATGAACAGTGTTAAGGCTTGGGGAAAAGTGCAGGAAATCCATTCTTTGTCAACTAATAATTTCTACAATATTTTACATATAAATATTCAAGCGCTACATAATAAAATTGATGAAGTTTCACTGTTTGCAAGATTAAATAATATTGATATTTTGTGCCTCTCTGAGCATTGGCTGGATGGCGGTGGGCTTGAGTCGGTTAAAATGAACGATTTTACTTTAATTTCGTCATTTTGTAGACCAAAACTTAAACATGGTGGCGTTGCTATTTTTTCAAGACCGCATATCAAATACAAATATCTAGATGTCGGCGGATTTGCTATTCAAACTCATGCAGAATTTTGTGCAGCGGAAATTATTGATAATAAGACTGTTTTACTTGCTCTTTACAGATCTTCTACTTCAGGCAATGTATCCATTTTTATTGATCATTTGAACAGAATGATAAGTTTTCTTCATAAACGTTATGACAACTTAATTATTGTTGGCGATTTTAACGTAGACTTAACACAAAAAACCTCACAATCAGAGGAGTTAAAAAATATATTCATTTCGTTTGGCTTAGAGTTCTTTGTAAAAGAACCTACCAGGAAGTCTAAATCAGTAGATTCCTGTTTGGACAATGTAATTTCCAATTTTCCTAGTGACCGGTTAAGTGTCCTAGTCTGTGACCCCGTTTTGTCAGATCATTTGGGACAATTAATAAAAGTTAATTCGTCAGTGCTTTGTCGTAATCATGATAAAATTAAAAGAAGGTTAATAAATAATAAACGTATAACTGCGTTCGGCAACAGTCTGGAGCACATTGAGTGGTCCAAACTTGTCAGTAACGAACAAAGTGGCGTTGAGTTTTGTTCTATGTTTATTGAACAACTTAGGGGAGCTGTCGACAGTTTCTTTCCCATTGTTAACTCTACCATCCATTGCTCGCCAATTAAATGGTTCAATGAAAACCTTAAACAAATGCGCCAGCATCTTTTATGCCTTAAAAAAAAATACCATAGTTCAAAAAGTAACCAAGACTTTCATGCTTACAAGCGGTTCCACAAAGAATATCGTCACACTATAAAGGTGGAGAAAAAGAAGACTTATGATGACATAATTCTGAGTTCAAATGATAAATCTAAAACGACATGGAATATTGTTAATTCGGAGAGACGGTCTAAGCACAGTAACTCTATTCAATCATCTATTACTCCGTTGGAGTTCAACAGATTTTTTGCTTCTGTGTCAGCGGAGATAACGAAAACCATCACACCTTCAGTAGTAGATGCTATGACCTACATCTCCAGATCATCTAGACCCAATTTCTCGTTTTTTATGTCGGCAGTTGTGGAGAGTGATGTTAGGGAAGCGATTTTAAAACTAAAAAACTCTCGTTGTCTTGACTATTATGGTCTAAATGCCAATATTATTAAGCAATCAATATCTTCACTTCTGAAACCTATTACGTTACTAATAAACAATAGCATTGAAGAGGGATGTTTTCCGGATGAATTAAAAGTGACAAAAATTCTTCCACTCCATAAAAAAGGGGATACTAATATCTTAGATAATTTTAGACCAATAGCAATCGTTCCTATCATTGGAAAAATTTTTGAGTCGATAATAAAAGATAAACTTATTGCTTACTTTGAGGGAAGGAAATTGTTAACAGATTCCCAATTTGGTTTTCGGTCAGGTAGGTCCACCATCCGTGCCTTATACACAGTGATTGAGCATGTGATTGATGGGTTTGAGGAGGGCCTGTCGACTTCGGTAACGATGTGCGACCTCACCAAGGCATTCGACTGCGTGGATACTAATATACTTCTGTCTAAACTTGAGTACTACGGAATTCGTGAAAATACCTTAGCCCTTTTAAAATCTTATTTGACCGGAAGAAAGCAATATGTTGTCTGGAATAATCGGGAATCCACTCTGTTGGACATTACTAATGGAGTGCCTCAGGGTTCCATCCTTGGTCCACTTTTGTTTATAATATATGTCAATGATGTAGTATTTGCAACAAATGCTGCTCGCAGTATACTCTATGCGGATGACACATCATTGATTGAATCGGAGAAAGATCTAACTAATTTAAATAAAAAGGCTGTCACTACACTCTCTATGATTGAGCACTGGTTCTCTGCTAATAAACTTAAATTAAATTCCGATAAAACAAAGACTCTAATTTTCAATACCAATCGAAGAAGTAAAAAATCTGAACCGGTCAAACTCCTTGGTGTTTACCTAGATGCGTTTTTAACGTGGTCGCCTCATATAGACTACCTGTGCGGTAAATTGTCATCTCAGGTTTTTGTTCTGAGACAACTGCGAGGTTCGATCTCGCAAAGCACTCTCCGTATAGTTTATTTTGCACTGTTTCATAGTATCTTATCTTATGGTCTACTACTGTGGGGGAACGCGACGGAGGCCGAGAGAGCCTTTAGATTGCAGAAGTCTGCGGTTCGGGTTCTTGGGGGTGTTCCGCCGTCCAGCCACTGCCGCCCAATATTCAAAGAATTGAAAATACTTACGTTACCATGTATGTTTATTCTCCAAACTTTAGTTGAAATCCACTCAAATTTGTCTGTTTTTCCGACTCATGGTGGATATCACAGTTACATGACGCGAACAGCTGACAATATCAAAACATTAAGATCGAGGTTGTGTACTACACAAAAAAATAAACTTAATCTAGAATTGTATAATATTTTTGCAAACACTATTTTTCGGTCCAAAAATATTGATATTAAACGACTTTCCATCAAAAAATTCAAACAATTATCAAAAAAGTTTTTTGAAGAGCATTGTTTCTATTCCATAAACGAATTTGTTACTTATCGGGCACAGTAGATCTAAATTATTTTAAGTTATTTTATAAATTGTTATTCTTTTGCTGACTTTAAAAATACGTTTTGTATTTGTAAATGGTCAATAAACGATATATATATATATTATTATTATTATTATTATTATTATTATTATTATTATTATTATTATTATTATTATTATTATTATTATTATTATTATTATTATTATTATTATTATTATTATTATTATTATTATTATTATTATTATTATTATTATTATTATTATTATTATTATTATTATTATTATTATTATTATTATATTGATATTCTGTGCCTCTCTGAGCATTGGCTGGATGGCGGTGGGCTTGAGTCGGTTAAAATGAACGATTTTACTTTAATTTCGTCATTTTGTAGACCAAAACTTAAACATGGTGGCGTTGCTATTTTTTCAAGACCGCATATCAAATACAAATATCTAGATGTCGGCGGATTTGCTATTCAAACTCATGCAGAATTTTGTGCAGCGGAAATTATTGATAATAAGACTGTTTTACTTGCTCTTTACAGATCTTCTACTTCAGGCAATGTATCCATTTTTATTGATCATTTGAACAGAATGATAAGTTTTCTTCATAAACGTTATGACAACTTAATTATTGTTGGCGATTTTAACGTAGACTTAACACAAAAAACCTCACAATCAGAGGAGTTAAAAAATATATTCATTTCGTTTGGCTTAGAGTTCTTTGTAAAAGAACCTACCAGGAAGTCTAAATCAGTAGATTCCTGTTTGGACAATGTAATTTCCAATTTTCCTAGTGACCGGTTAAGTGTCCTAGTCTGTGACCCCGTTTTGTCAGATCATTTGGGACAATTAATAAAAGTTAATTCGTCAGTGCTTTGTCGTAATCATGATAAAATTAAAAGAAGGTTAATAAATAATAAACGTATAACTGCGTTCGGCAACAGTCTGGAGCACATTGAGTGGTCCAAACTTGTCAGTAACGAACAAAGTGGCGTTGAGTTTTGTTCTATGTTTATTGAACAACTTAGGGGAGCTGTCGACAGTTTCTTTCCCATTGTTAACTCTACCATCCATTGCTCGCCAATTAAATGGTTCAATGAAAACCTTAAACAAATGCGCCAGCATCTTTTATGCCTTAAAAAAAAATACCATAGTTCAAAAAGTAACCAAGACTTTCAGGCTTACAAGCGGTTCCACAAAGAATATCGTCACACTATAAAGGTGGAGAAAAAGAAGACTTATGATGACATAATTCTGAGTTCAAATGATAAATCTAAAACGACATGGAATATTGTTAATTCGGAGAGACGGTCTAAGCACAGTAACTCTATTCAATCATCTATTACTCCGTTGGAGTTCAACAGATTTTTTGCTTCTGTGTCAGCGGAGATAACGAAAACCATCACACCTTCAGTAGTAGATGCTATGACCTACATCTCCAGATCATCTAGACCCAATTTCTCGTTTTTTATGTCGGCAGTTGTGGAGAGTGATGTTAGGGAAGCGATTTTAAAACTAAAAAACTCTCGTTGTCTTGACTATTATGGTCTAAATGCCAATATTATTAAGCAATCAATATCTTCACTTCTGAAACCTATTACGTTACTAATAAACAATAGCATTGAAGAGGGATGTTTTCCGGATGAATTAAAAGTGACAAAAATTCTTCCACTCCATAAAAAAGGGGATACTAATATCTTAGATAATTTTAGACCAATAGCAATCGTTCCTATCATTGGAAAAATTTTTGAGTCGATAATAAAAGATAAACTTATTGCTTACTTTGAGGGAAGGAAATTGTTAACAGATTCCCAATTTGGTTTTCGGTCAGGTAGGTCCGCCATCCGTGCCTTATACACAGTGATTGAGCATGTGATTGATGGGTTTGAGGAGGGCCTGTCGACTTCGGTAACGATGTGCGACCTCACCAAGGCATTCGACTGCGTGGATACTAATATACTTCTGTCTAAACTTGAGTACTACGGAATTCGTGAAAATACCTTAGCCCTTTTAAAATCTTATTTGACCGGAAGAAAGCAATATGTTGTCTGGAATAATCGGGAATCCACTCTGTTGGACATTACTAATGGAGTGCCTCAGGGTTCCATCCTTGGTCCACTTTTGTTTATAATATATGTCAATGATGTAGTATTTGCAACAAATGCTGCTCGCAGTATACTCTATGCGGATGACACATCATTGATTGAATCGGAGAAAGATCTAACTAATTTAAATAAAAAGGCTGTCACTACACTCTCTATGATTGAGCACTGGTTCTCTGCTAATAAACTTAAATTAAATTCCGATAAAACAAAGACTCTAATTTTCAATACCAATCGAAGAAGTAAAAAATCTGAACCGGTCAAACTCCTTGGTGTTTACCTAGATGCGTTTTTAACGTGGTCGCCTCATATAGACTACCTGTGCGGTAAATTGTCATCTCAGGTTTTTGTTCTGAGACAACTGCGAGGTTCGATCTCGCAAAGCACTCTCCGTATAGTTTATTTTGCACTGTTTCATAGTATCTTATCTTATGGTCTACTACTGTGGGGGAACGCGACGGAGGCCGAGAGAGCCTTTAGATTGCAGAAGTCTGCGGTTCGGGTTCTTGGGGGTGTTCCGCCGTCCAGCCACTGCCGCCCAATATTCAAAGAATTGAAAATACTTACGTTACCATGTATGTTTATTCTCCAAACTTTAGTTGAAATCCACTCAAATTTGTCTGTTTTTCCGACTCATGGTGGATATCACAGTTACATGACGCGAACAGCTGACAATATCAAAACATTAAGATCGAGGTTGTGTACTACACAAAAAAATAAACTTAATCTAGAATTGTATAATATTTTTGCAAACACTATTTTTCGGTCCAAAAATATTGATATTAAACGACTTTCCATCAAAAAATTCAAACAATTATCAAAAAAGTTTTTTGAAGAGCATTGTTTCTATTCCATAAACGAATTTGTTACTTATCGGGCACAGTAGATCTAAATTATTTTAAGTTATTTTATAAATTGTTATTCTTTTGCTGACTTTAAAAATACGTTTTGTATTTGTAAATGGTCAATAAACGATATATATATATATTATTATTATTATTATTATTATTATTGTTATTATTATTATTATTATTATTATTATTATTATTATTATTATTATTATTATTATTATTATTATTATTATTATTATTATTATTATTATTATTATTATTATTATTATTATTATTATTATTATTATTATTAAGAACGTAAAGCAGTCCAATTTTGGTTATTTTAACAATTGGAATAGGGTCAACAATATATCAATACTTTATGATAAGATAATGACTATTATTATTTATTAACATCAATTGATAACCATGGTCATGGTAATGGACCCCGCCCTGTTCAAAAATATTGTAAGTATAGAGCTTGTAGAGGTAACCAAAACTAAGGTTATATACATCTGGCTTCCACAACAATTAAGGAAAAAAACTCTATTCTTGTTTGTCTTGTTTAAGATTTAAGGCGACTTCCTACAGTCTTCTTATTTGTGCTTTGACATTTTGACTTTTTTTTCGTCCTGCATATCAGAGATAGTCTTCTGATCGGCAGCTGACTAAAGTAACAATTTTAATAGAAAATAAATTGCTTAAACGTGGCATCTGACTCACGAAATCCAGAATCCATAAATAAATTATTGAAAATGTCATAAAAATTTAATGGCAGTTCTTGGTAAGCGCGAAGACGCACTATGTAACGTTTGTGCTATATTCTACCTTATAACATAAGGGATTTCTGAACCTTCTAAAAAGAATATCCAAGTGCAAGTAAAGTTTATTTAGTTTACATTTAAGAATTAAAAATACACTAAGCAAAAATTTCACTACAACCCCAGACCGAGAAAACTATTTTAAGTTTTAAGTTTACTTCTTGACGACAAAAATTTCAAATTCTCGCAAAATTAAAGAAATATTAATTAATTAAAAGTGACTTATTTGTATTGTAAAATATTTAAAACTTTCTGGAAGTTTGTTATAAAGATTAGGTGGACTTTTTGTAATACTTCGGTGAGTAAAATGTTTGACCTTTTTCATCCATTTAACAATGTTTCTTTTTCCATAAAAGTAGTTCTGTAGGACTGTCGACAATCAAGATTAAATATAAGTATCCTAGGATTCAACTGATAGTAAAATAGGTGTGGAATCAATATACTCTTTTTGTTTTGTAAACGTTTGATTTACGAACCTGTTCGACGATAGCTTTCCGTTCAATCTTCTGGAACTTCCTCAGCAGTACCAGGCCCACGACTACATCAGAGGGTACCACGTCCAGATCCCGGAAGAAATCGGAAAGCAGTCGCGCGATATCGGCAAAAGAGTTCCGGTTCCGGTCGGAAGGTGTGGAACAACAGAAGAGGAATCGGCATCTGTTCTGCCAGCTGTCTTGGTACGCTCTGAGTACCTTCCTGCAAGAAACGGCGCAATGAGGTTGGATGCACTATTTCGTGCCGGCTCTTGCTGGGGGAATCATGGCGGACTCAGAAGACCCAGAGAAGCCTACCTTCGATTCAGCAGCAGATGGGATTTTACTACATAGGGTGTCATATATTCCTTTTTCACTTTTACTATCTCAGTAATGAAGTTGAGAAACTTGAAAATCGTCTATTTTAGTTCCCTTTCTTACTATTCAAAAATTATTTTTAAATAATGTATTTCTTTGCCCTTTCCAAGATGCCGGTCTTAAATTAGAAGTACTTTACCACCTGTTTTTTTCAAATCTTCCAGTAAATCTACTTTCTATAGAATGTAATGAGACTTAGTTCAGTTGCAGCAAAAAGTCATATTATAAATATGTGCCATTACAATATAATGAAGTCAAAATAGGACAGAAAAATATCACTGATTCAAATTTTCTACAGGTATTCATCGTAATTTTTGTAAACTATTGAGATCACGCGATCACGCCGATCGTTGATGAG
Organism: Cylas formicarius; assembly: GCF_029955315.1. Lineage (NCBI taxonomy): Eukaryota > Metazoa > Arthropoda > Insecta > Coleoptera > Brentidae > Cylas > Cylas formicarius. Next base: position 21,956,524 of record NW_026844361.1, on the reverse strand, counting down.
ATGAATTAAATGAATTTAAATATTTGGATGTACTAAATTTGATTCTTTTGATTCTCCAGGGAAACTATCTTGAAGCAGGTGCGCAGGGAGTCCAACGAGTTACACTGATAAAAAAATGGACCTACTAGAAGGGCACCAATAATTCCTGCCCATACATTAGCCGAAAATTTGCTATGGAAATTTTTTTAAAATTTAAAAATTTAATTAACCCAGGGAAACAATAGAATAGAAGAAACATTAGCTTGAGGCGCTTTTGAGGAATAAACATTAAGTTAAGATGAATCAACAAAGAGGGATCTGACAATGACGTTTATAAACTATAACTGAACATGTTACAAAAAAGGCAAGAGAGACAGGGAAATATTTACCGAAAAAAATGTCAATGGAATTTTTTTTTTAACAAAAATATGCGAAATTAATGCACCTCTAAAGAGCGCATTTATACAAAGATATCGAAAACATTTTTTAGATAATAGAAAAAGATGTTTTTTTCTGAAAAATATGATTTTTTTTAACAAAACAAAATCAAGATTTATCTTCACACCACCGCATTAAGGAACACTCTGTATATAAACGCTCTATAAATGAAGTTTTGAAAAAATTCTTATGATGGCCAAAACAAGTCCGCCAAGCTGTTATCGAATACGTGTAAAAAATGGTGAGCGTGCGTCCTAAATAAACATAGGGCTTCGCTTTGCTTTTTAAGGGTGCATTTCGTGTAAAAGTGTCTAACGCTTTTTTAATCGGATTACTGTACACTCCGTCGCGATTAGAATATTCTGAGTAATTTAGGCTATTGAGCTCTTTGGGATCATAAGAAACCGTTTCGCAACGGACTCTGTAAAACTCGAGCCCGGCAGATTAGGGAGAATCAGGTCAAGTGAAAATAGAGACGGAGACCATTACCCCGCTTATCGGGAAGGTTTCAGCTTTGAACGACAGGTATTAACCCAGTTATAGAAAAAGTCAAGGCGTTGGTTCTGATATCTGACGTGACCATCTTTATAAACGCGACAAAAGGATGGAGCTATTTCTTTCCACTATGTTCGATTTACTACGAATGTTATCTGTCGCACCGAAACAAAGTAATAATTCGTGTCACGCACACTCGTACGGAATTGAGCAAATGTGTCTCCATCATTTATCGCTATTTCGGAAAAATGTTTCAATAGATGTTGTTGTTTTGTTTAGATTGTAAATAATCAGATCTACTGAGAGCATCTGATCGCTCCCATCAGTAAAGTTTAAAATCTGCAAAACACCCTTGCACTTGAAGGTGAGGTTTGTAAGGCCTATCTTCATATTTATAAACCCGTTAATATAATGAACACAAGCCCGATAGCCCTTATTGAAGCTCAATTGGCAATTTGGTTCTCGGATGGGTTAGCTCACAGAGATAAATCTGACTCAAATTCATTGCCTCGGATCTGATCACATGTTATTACATCGCATACAGATTGTTCAATTAGGTAGCCGCACTTTGGGCTTCTCCTAAATCCAATTATTAATTACCTGGTGGACTGTGACAATTTACAATACAACCTTTATAACTTAGCCGATTGGTGTTACGGAAATGGCTTCAAAGTCCTCCAATTTCCTTTTCTGAAAATCTCCTATAAAAGTGTTTAGCGTGACGTTTCTGCATTTGGGAGTTACAAGTCTGCACTCTTCTTATCTGAATCATAATGCTATTAATATAAAGGTGCACCTAATTAGAGTCCTATTACTAAGATCTTAGTAAAGTGCCTGTAAGTATTTCTTGCTGGAGGTTCTCCAAAATGTCAAATTTTGCGAATTTTAAAATATACTTTTTTTCGTAATTACATACATTACATTTACATATATAATTTACAAAAATACGTTAACTTCTAGTTACCTAGTGACCCCTCAATGCAAAATAAAGTGATCAACTGATCGTCGGAAAAGAAATACATAATGTAGCTTATAAAATTTGTTACATAATATACTACTTAACTATTGTATTTATGAAACATCGTGAATAATTTAGAATTTTTCACTAAAACATTTTTTCAATATAGTCATAAATAAGGAAAAATTGTGTTTTGCCGCACCATTGCACAACTCTGGGATGCCAAATTGGATCAGAGTGTATAGACCGGAAACGGAAAAAAGTCTGTAAATATCGCAAGAGAAAATCATATTTTATGAACAATATTTTATGAACTAAAAAGAAAGAATAAATTCATGGTTATTTATAAAAGATTTAAATATATAATCAAGTTTTGGGCAAAACTACAAGTTAGGTTTGTGACATTGGAGGGACTCTTCAGGCTCTGACACAATAGCAGCGAGACAAAATGGCGCTTACAAAATAGGGCCTGTCAGAAAAGATTTTAGAACTGGTCGCTGCGTGATTGTTTGCGGTATCAACCCCGTTCTTCTGGTAATATTTCCTTTCCGAACCATGTTTGAACTTGCAAATATACTCTTTTGAAGTGTTCAAAAGCGGCATCTGCAGTAGGTGGTAAAGGCGGCAGTTTAAAGCAGGTATTTTTGGCAGTTGCTTTCAAAAAAGAGTTATATCTCAATGCATTAAGATCTTTTATTTTTTGCGGGCGTTGTATAAAGCAAGAGTGCATGGAACACCAGCTTTAAAATTTTTATCGATGTCTTTGCATTCATTTTTAAAAACTGTCGCAGCATTTTGCAATTCCTTTCGTTTTTCGAAATTTTTTGCAAACACATTTTTGCCACGTTGAAAAAAAGCCGCATTTCATATTGTTGTTTTTTAAAACATATCATTGTATAAAAATCCAAATTTACTGAATTATCCTCATAATGGTTCATTAACCTCATTTTTATCGTTTTATCATCAGGAATATGATCAATTCTCACAATACTTTTTAATTCTGCCATTCTGCCAGTGAAAGCTGGCAGTCATCATTTTCTTCAATATATTGGGTTGTTCGGAAAGTCATTTCGTTTTTTTTGGAGAACATGAAAGACAGTTTTCGTATAATGAATAAATATTTTATTAAATTATGTATTGGCCATTCTGGTCCAACACCTTTCTGGCAGTAACATAATTCCTCTCTCATAAAAGTTTTGGTCCTTGCTGGCAAAAAACTGGTTCAGGTGGTTTTTGACATCTTTATTTGAGGTAAAGGTTTTGCCATCCAAAAAATTTTGCAGGGACCGGAACAAATAGTAGTCGGAAGGCGCCAGATCTGGAGAATATGGTGGATGTTGCAGTACGCCCCATTCAAGCTGTAAAAGTTTTTGGCGAGTGACCAAACTTGTGTGAGGTCTCGCATTATCCTGGTGGAACACTACACCCTTCCTGTTGATTAATTCGGGCCTCTTCTCTTTAAGTGAATCATTCAATTTGTCCAGTTGATGACAATAGACTTCTGAATTAATCGTTGTATTGTCCGGCAAAAGCTCAAAAAAAACCATTCCTTTGACATCCCACCAAACGGAGAGCATCACCTTTTTTTTGGTGAATGTTGGCTTTTGACACGCTTTGAGCCGGTTCATCTTTTCCGCTCCATGACCTCTTGCGTTTAACATTGTTGTATACAACCCATTTTTCGTCTCCGGTAATAATCCGCTTCAAAAATGGATCATTTTCTTGACGTTTGAGGAGCGAATCACACACGTCAACGCGACGACACAAATTTCGCTCCGTAAGGACATGGGGCACCCACACATCGAGCTTCGAGGTTAAGCCCATGCCTTTCAAATGGCCATAAACAGTCGAATTCGACAAATTTAATCTCTCACCGATCTCTCGTGTGGTTATTCGCCGATTTGCATCAACTAATGCCTTTATCGCATCTTTGTCAGCTTCGACCGGCCTTCCAGACCGTGGTGCATCTTCGACATCAAAATTGCCGGATCGAAATTTTGCAAACCAGTTCTGGCACTGGCGTACTGTTAACACGCCTTCTCCATACTCACCCGTCAATTTTTTTCTCGCTTGGACAGCATTTTTACCTTTTCTGAAGTAAAAAGTAAAATATGACGAAAATGCTGCTTATTGCTCTCCATATTTAAAGGGCACCAACCAAAAACTACTGCGTAGAATTAATAGAACTTTTTCACACACAAGCCTTGCAATATCAGCTCTCAAGACATATAATGGTTATGCGGCTTAAGTGTGAAGTTGGTTTCGAAAAAACGTAATTAAAACCTCTGACGGGAAAAAACGAAATGACTTTCCGAACAACCTTATATTTGAAAATCTGCTCCATTGCTGCATCTACTTATATTGTAACTGGATGAATTTTTTTATCCCTCTGGGTCTGTTTTACGGTAGTTTTCAAACGCATATAACAATCCACGTGATACTTAGCGTCCTGAGCTAATAGATCTAACACACTTACGATTCTTTTATGGATATTGCGACAATATTCGCTTTTCTCTTCGCTTATCAAATTTAAAATAGTTTGCTTGAACTCAGAAGTAGTTACGTAGCTAATTTGCTGTCTTACCGATTTGGACTTTCTTCTTTCCTTCATTTCATCCGCTTCTTTTTCACATAAAAAGCACTTATTTTTCCAATCAAAATCAATAGAAGTAGCCGTTCGCAGTTTTTTTTTTAGGTGGAGAGCATGTTGATGTGGTGTTCTTTTTTTTTGAATAAGCATTAATACATCCTTTATTGATATATTTTTGTCTGCATACTGAATGCACGTAGACAAATTCGCAAGTATTTAAATACTGAGAAAGTCCATCCCCTCTTTCCACAGAAACAGCTTTCGTTATACCTGCAGTCCCTTGAGACCCAAGATGAAGTTTGTAATAGTTCCTCTTTTTAAAATCTTATTTTACACTAATATAACTTAAGGAAAACTCCAAAAAATTAATAATTATTAAAAAATTAAGATCGCACAAAATATTTTTTTTTACATTTTTCTATATGCTATTAAAAACACATTGCCAAAGTTTATAAAAAGATTTATTGACTGGCCCTGGATTCCGAGGTATAAACCTTACGGCGCTCCACTACATGATCGTGCAAGATACGTTTCGTCACACTGGTGCAAAACTCGTGATCAGACGCGAATATCCAGAATAGATTAATCACCAGAAAGGTTTAGTTTGGTTATTTTGTCCTATGTGCGTGTTTTTTTTCCAAAATCTTTCCGTCAAACGTTTCCGACATATACCGATTTAGCTGGCTTAATTGTTCACTTCACACAATCTCATAACAATGAGAAATTGAACTGTTAGTGATATCGCACTAAACTATGAAAGCGGAAACTCAAAAATGCACAAGAAAACAAATGGTAATCTCAAAGCGGAAGCCCGGCAAAGGAAAAACCAAAAACTCACATTCGCGAAATCATAAAAATTGGAACGTCGGAAGTGTGAAGGACTAACGAAGATGCTTCCTTGGGTCCTACAAAACTAAACATAAATTATCAGCCCTTCGATAGCCTCGCCCGTCGAACCTCAATGTGGATCTACTCACCTCTGCCTCCAATTCCTGGTACTGCCTGAGCGTTTGTACTGAAACTTCGACTCCGACTCTCTCATGGACCTCTGGTACTGCTTCATTTTCACCCACGAACGACCAGCTGTGTCGTAACAACACCACACCGTTATTAATACTGATAGGAGGATGCACCAGTTGAAAACAACCATAGCTGAAACGAGCGGTAAGATCTAGAACTCCAACCGTAAATTGAAGTTGCCCTAACTAGGATGGTAAGTAAAATAATAATAATAATAATAATATAGAGACAACATAACTCAAAACAATTAAATTAGAACAAAAAATATTCAGATTTTTACAGTTATTTATTACTTTATCATAACATGCCGACATCTAGATACACAAAGTATAAATTATAATTTTTTTCTCGAGAATCCTCGTGTAGATGTCATGCCGAAATAACAATCATTCTCATGATTTTGAGGCCCACTCCAAATGATTGGCATTGAAAACGGCATGGATTTGTGACTTTCTTCAAGCCAACCTCTCAACGTTCTTGAGCAGCTATTGCAGCATACTTTTGGCAACCAACTTTTATCTCGCTCACCGATAGAAAATCCAAAATATAGCTTATAAGCTGTTTTAATCAGATCGGTCATGATATGTCGCTGTGTTTTTAGTATGTATTCCCCACACGGTTTAACCTCCGTTCGCTCCCGACAGAATCCCTTGTATTCGTCCTCAAAAGTTTGATATCGGTTTCCACTGTGTGGACTTAGTGTTTTTAGTGTTCAGTGCATGTTTTAAAGTGATAATCGTCGTCGGCCCCGTCGTTTTTCCCTGTTCACGCCGATATGGAGGCCGGATGGGCCCGGAGGTCCGCGGTGGAAGAATTTTTCTTCTTTGTACGTGGTGGTCATTGACCAGAAGCGAAAATCCTCGACGGAAGTCGGCAATGGGCGAATGATCCTAGCAGTCGAGCCCAACATTTTTTTGTGAAACGCATAATTGAAAAAAGTCCGTGGCATTTTGTAACCTAAAATCACATAAAATTAATTTTAAAACAACTTTCAAACTTCTATTTTATATTTTTTGGCTCTACTTAAAAAAAAATACTCAAACTACACATCAAATACTTAAATCCAATGTAGAGAACATGAACTTTATGCAAAACTTACCAAAATATTTGATGTAAAAGGTAAACAATTAAACGACAAGTTTTCACTGAACTGTTGTAGCGTCACAATGAATACTGCGCATGCGCATATTTACTACCATAAAAATCACCTTCGGCACTTCCCTCCTTTCTCTTACAACTCTCTGAAACTCATTTTGTATGTATATTTACTTTTTGTAACGTTGACGAATGAAAAAATTGAAAAAAAAAAAAACAAAATTTTGAAATATAAAAAAAAGTCATATCGAAAAATCTAGACGTGATAGAAAAAATCAGCCAACGGGGATAGATTCAAAACGTTTGAATCATTATATTTATCATAAAATTTTTTAAAGGAGGATTTCATTGCCAACCAGTGCTATACAAAGAGCAGCAAATGACCTACAATTTTGCACGAGGAGCTGGGCTCGAAATGGAAGTGCCATGTGCCATAGACGTCATTTCAGGATCAAATTGAATACCCAAATGATTAATTACACCACAGCGAAAAGAAAGTTTTCTTGATAAGTAGCAACATAATTGAATTTGAGGTATGTTTTCTTTCTACTTCGAGTTTTACATTTATCGCCGCATTAGGGTGAACCTTATTTAGTTTAAATAGTGCCGTTGGCATCAAATCATAAAAAATTAGCAGCCTATGGCAAGAATAATATCGTCAATATCGTTATTTGGTACGAAAAAACAAACATAATAATGAAAAAACTCACCCAACACTGTTTCCTTAGCATTATCAACGGGGCAATCTACGTAGTACTTCATCAGCCAGGCTATGCCGGCCGACAACCAACCAGCTTCAATAACCATCACAGCTGTCGAAGCATCTATTGTATCAAAAGTATATTGGATGCAAGGATGTACTTACAAAGCCTAATATACAAGATATATTGCATGGAACTCCTGGGTGAGGTGTCCAAAATGCTCCCCCTTAAGGCCACGATGCACACACATATTTCTATGGCCATGGACAAGAGAAGGATACCTAGGTACCCTACCACCAGACCCCACAAGAGGAGGACACACTGGACGCTCTTGTCGTAGTTGACCACGAACAAAACTGCTCCCATTATCACGGTCCTGCAAGCAAAAAGTGGGTATACTTTAAGCTGGTCATATTTAATATGGTTCTACTTATACAGGGTAGGAATTCAAGTTAAATTCTTATCAAAATGAGAATTCTAAGAGACATCATGTAAAATTGATGTGGTTGCAATAGTTAGAGATCAGATAAAAAAAAAGGTGTTTGAAAGACATTTTAATATGCTTTAATACGAGTTTAAATTGATTAGATGCACCAAGAAGAAAAATGGGACAATGATGACTTTGAAAGAAAGCTTAAATAATACATCACTTTTGCTTCAAGACATTTTTCCTATATGTCATAAGGGAAGGGGATAATATTTACATTTTAATATTTCCTGAATTTTTCAACCAATATGAATATTTTTCATATGTTTTTAAAGAGTACGAATGAACCTTTCAGTTTAAAAACAGAATACGCTAGGGGCTTTAGCTGCAGTTGTTATATATTATTAAATTTTTAGAATAAAACTAGCAGGAATCATAACAATCCCCCCTACCTATATTTATCCGGACTTAGGACTGACCCAACTCTAGTAGTTTTCCTTAAATTTCACAAATTTAATGTGATTTGTAAAGTTAATTTATCTTTGAACAAAGGATGCACGAAATGGATTAGATCATCAACGTGAAGATCACATCATACTGCATTTTCTTTTGAATTTGAGCGATCAGGTATTTGGCTATTTTCCTCTTATATTGTGTTGGCGGAATTGAACACTACATTAAAATAAGTTTTGTTTATAGTTTTGTTAGATAGTTATTAGAGAGAGAGAGGTCTAAAAGAGAGTTGCTTAAAAATAGAATGAGAAATGTGTTTAACAAAGGAAAAATTCACTGCAATACCTGAGGGGATCGTGATCCAGAACGAACGGAGTGGCATAAGCATAAACACTTAAGACAAAGGAATTTTAATCTTCCACTATTTCCACTGTCGGTAAGAACCAGCGCAAAATAATAAACATGTTGGTTGCTTTTGCACATAAACTTATTCTGAAACACCATATATAGCGGCCATCTCATGAATTCTCTAACAACCGGCAGATGGTAAAATTCCCAATCAATATTTTTTCTCCATTAAAACCACCAGCGGGAAGACTCGATGCCGTTTAAAAATTTAATGCCCCCTTTTGGTAAAGCCATAGTCGAGCAACGTTAAAAGCAAAAGCCGCACGTCGTTCTCAATGCTCAAAAGGGCATTTAAAGGCCCTCGTTCGAGTGACTCATCCAACAAGTGCTTATATGCATTTCGTAATGGGGGAGCCTAACACTTATTTATGGAGGCCCGCAATGGCGGGGTGCAGCTTTTTGCCGCGGGCAGCTTCGCTTTTTTCGACGGTCGCGGCACTGGCCCACGAATTTTCCGCCCTGCCTTATTTATTACGCGTCGAGCTTACGAACGCCACGAGTCCATGTTATTTACGACTTTTGTAAATTATTAAGGGCGTTCTGTGTGCCGATACCTTAAATTCTCAAATTAAAGTAGTCGCGGACGCAACAAAATCCGGGAGCGCTTGCCAAGCGGAAACAATTTTATTATTTCCGGAATGGTTAGTTTGAAATTTTCGAAAAAAATTGAATTACAAACTCAAAGAAGGGCTGGAGCGATTGCTGTTGCTGTTAACAACTAATAAATATTATTTGTTACTTATTTGAATTACACAAAAATGAAAAAAACAGGAAAAATGGTTTACTGTGTCTGTCGCCTATCAGTTGGGCCACGTTGCGGATTTTCTTTAGTAGGCCATGGAACAAACAAATAATAACTTGTTTGCCTCGCCCTACTAGAGAAGTGACAGATTGCAAACAACCGGTGAGTCATCGAGTAAAGGAGAATAAATGCCATAAGTGTAAGGACCTATAGAATCTAAGTACCACAAGCTGGGCTAGCTTCATGTTCGACGTCGTCAAATTGAAAGTTACTATCTGCATAGTTTAATCATCATTAGAGATACTAACAGTCCAATTAAGAACACCTCGTTTGATCAAAAATAGTATTTTTTAATTATTTTATTCAGTGCTAATAATATAATCTCAACTGCAAGTGCATTGCTGTTTTGCTGCCCACGACACGAAGAAGATTTTTTAAAGCTTTTGTTAAAGCGGACCTGTCATATTTTGCTAAAGAAAAAGAATTATTATTGATTATTCATTGCTTCTAGGAATAGATATAGGGCTTTTATAGTTAAATACGATCCGGTACGTGTTTAAATTCTAAGCATTTTCTTTTTTTCTGCGTCGCCGGATGCACCTGATTTACTCTGAGCTCTACGGCAGTGCTGCCAGGCTAAGAAAACTGGTCATTTAGTTCGTTTTATTTTGTTGTTATTACCAATCTTTCAAATACTCACAGAGTTATAAATGGTCTCTTTGAAAATAGACGTTTTATCAACAAAGAATCAATTCAATCCGACCGCAGCATATCCATGTACCTTTCTTTTAAATAAATAATTCGTTTGCAAAATAAATTCGTACCGCTAATACCATTGGGCGTATGGCTTTATGCACGATTTCTGAGGAAGTACATGGGTGGGATGGTATCGTTTTCCTGATACTTAGTGGAAGAGCAATGTTGTGGTCAGCCAAAACTGATTAACCTAAAGAGAATTGCCCATATTTACTCTGTAAGAGTATTTAACGCCGAGGTAAATTCTTTTAATTATTTAAGCTTTTTTTTCTCTTTAAAGTGGCAATAAATTTCTCGAAATTGTGCCGTTTTGACGGAAATTTTATGGATTCCCTGGAGCACCCGTACTCTCCTTGGAGCATCCCAACTATGAGCTCATATTGAAGATTGAAGAAAACCGTACACCGGATTGAAAAAATAGAGAAATTAAATTTCTTTACGAATATTGGGAGACTGTAAGAATAATTTTTATTTTAAGAGAAATCAGTGGCTGTCTGCCCAAATAGACACCCGCCACTGTTGTATTTAAAAAAAAAATGTGGTGCACTAAATAATGCCTCTTTATATATAGTACATTTGTGCAAATTTCATTAAAATATCTAAAGCGGCATTAAAGATATTAAAAAAATATATTTCATTTTTGAAAACTTTACCACCCTGTATCGCGAAAGTTAAGACGTTTAGGACATATATAGTTTTCTTTTTAACATGGACCCACAAGCCCTCGCTTAATTATTGACATTCGATTAGAAAATACCCTATACTGATAGACATTTGTTTGCGTATAGAAATAACGCATACCAAATATCAAAACTCAAAACCCAATTTTTAAGTTGCAATAAATAATTCAAGTTGTGACACCCTGCTATTCCTTTTAAAACGCGAGGGAATGATCGTGACGTCATACCGCTGCTTTTCGATCGATATGGCCACGTTATAGGCCGGGAATTATATTATATGATATAAGTCTATTTTTGGCTGGCGTAAAGCTGTATTTAATGTACGTCAGTTTGTAGTTGCGCTTAGTGTGCTTTACATGATAATAATGGAAGCAACACAACGTGTTTGACTAGAACCTGTGAAAAGTCAGATAAACTTTTTATTTTTAAAGCCATTGTTTATTGTTAACATCATGTTCAGGTGTTACTTCAGCCTTAACAGTGTAAACATTTTAGAACTTGCAGTCTCTATAGGAATGGCTTATTCATGTGTATAAAATAAAGAACACTTTAAGTTATCAATGCCAATATACTTTAAAATTAGTATTTAGATTTCCACCACTTTCAAAAATATCCTTTTTGTTGAAAAATTTACATTTCACTTGATATACGATTTGAATTTTAAAAACGTGTTGTCGTTCTCTAATGGCTTCTCTATGGTACCGTCCGGCTGGCGCGTAATCTTCCGGGCAAACTGACGTCCCCACCAGTCACAGCCAATGACAGCGCATTTCAAAGAGGATTTAAATTCTGGTTCTTTTAATAGTATAAACTTACTTTTACAGGCAATATTTTTCCAATTAATTTTTTGTTCAAATTCCATATTGTTTCGATATATTAGTCACTTAACCTGAAATAGAGAATGACACAGTCAATTCTGACAATTTTTTGTGCAAATGTTTTCATATCTTTCAATTTTTGAACAAATTTATGTATAGCAGGCAGCTTTTTCTGGGATATATAAAATTTTGCATCTGCTTTTTTTGTTGTCGTTTATGTGTTGTTAGTTATGCCAATAAAACAAAGGAATGACTAATTATCGCATTCGTGCCGATTGGATAGAAGATATAGTTTCCTTAAAAGCATCCGGTATATTTATCTGCTTATTTTGTTTACGATATCTCAATAAGACCAAATCGTCACTCGAACATAAATTATTATTTATACTCTGGCGAGGGAAATTGAGATTTACCCCGGCTCATCCAATACATCCAATCCAATACCCTAAACCCCTATGGGAATGTATTGCTCGAGTGTGTCACGTAGAAGGATCAACTAGAAGTAATCGGGGCGGTCGTCGTAAATACAGGGGGTTGGACAGTACGTGAGACAATGAGGGTGGGTTTGGCACTTAGGATGTTGCTCCTTATATGGCCGATTGGGTGGACAATCTGGCATACAGTTTTTACATTGGAACTTTACGGAATAGGAATCTAGCTTTGAACAGCTTATTATTTAGTTATTATTTAATTTGTTTGGTATTTTAAATAGTTATGCACTTTTAGCTACAAAAATTACCCAACCACTTCGTGTGTACCAGAATGGTTCAATTTTGTAGTTTTCACAATTAAAAAACAGTACAAACTAGCTTCTGTACCTTGGTATCAGTATTAGGCTTTTTTTCTTAAGCTCTTCCCGTGGAAGCAGCAAAATATCTAAAATACATTACTTACAAAAACGTATTTCTTGAATGTCAATGTCCAGTTCTGTTTCTTTGGTGCAATTTATAGAACAAATAATTAAAGGACTTATGCACCAGTGCCACCCAAAATTTAATTTAAATTATGGTTACATTTCATTTTGGCAGACCGTTCTACCAGGGCTGGTCCAGATTAAACTTTTTAAGGTTTTAAGGTTTTTTGCACGCGGGGTCATCCCAAGAAGTAGTAAGAGATTTTTTTTTAATTGAAAGAAAAATTTGGAAATAATTTCTATTTTTTTTTTTATTTCAAAAATATCCATTCAACATTCCAATTGAGGGCAAAAATGTTTCACCTTTTCTTGTTTTCAATCAAAAAGGTCCATAGAAAATTAATATACTTCCTATGTACTTCAGTCATGTCACTCTGTTGATTAAGTTTAAAATTATCAAACTCTATTACTAGTCCCCGTTTTCCCCGAATGACATCAACAATTTCTTTGCATTGCCTAATTTTACCACTATAATTTTACTAATGATCAAGGGGTACCACTATAGTAATTACCAATAATTACCAATTATTTTCCCAAAAATTTCCACTAATTATGTAACAATATGCCAGGTTTTTTCCATCCAAAGTTTATTGAGATGAAATTTAAAAAAGTTTTTCAACTTTTGGTTAGTTTTGGTTAGTCTTTTTAAACATATTTTCAATGTCCGTCAACGAACAAGGCAAAATTCAATAGGATTGAAACGAACTACTCGCGTTAAAGAAAATAATTAAAAAAAAACATTTAACTTAACTTAGTTACAAAAAAAAATTAAGTTTAAGTTAACTAGGTTACAAAGAAAGGAATGTGAATTATTAAACATGTTCTATATGCTGCCCGTTCATCGAAGACACTTTTCGATTCTTCTTTGTACGCCTGCTGTGACACATTGAATTTGTTGATAGTCCACTTCGGCAAAAAAAAACGAATTTAGAGACTTTATTTACGATCTAATTTTGGACAGTCCTCTGTTTTTAACATTTTGCCATATATGGGGATCAAATATTCAAAAACTACAAAAAAGTTGAAAAGACAATTTTTTTTCGAAATCAAATATTTTAAAAACAATCAGAGTAGGACACTATACACCAAATATATTTAGGATTTCACACAGAATCCCAAAATGATGTACGGGGTGTTCCATTTGAAATAAGCAAGTCGACAGCAACTTGCGATTGAAACGGAAATAACAGAATGTTGCAAATATTTAAAAAAAGAAATACACTTGGAACCTACTTTAACTCCAAATAATAGTAAATAATATTAAGCTTTTTTACGAAGCCAATCAAAACGATGTGAAAGGTATAAAACGCCTTAAACCCCCATATAACCTCCACTGTCAATTATCCCGGATGTTTTCGAGTCCACCAATTCAAGCGAACTTCAAATAGGCTCTGGACGAGTCCGGTTTTTCGCTTTTAGCTGATACCCTTGAGTAGTCTAATTAACGTGGCGAAATTCAATTTTCCCCAAGCGATGTGAAAAAAAATCGGAAAATCCCGGCGAACCCCATGTTTGTTTTCGTTTTTTAACGCATTGGCGTAGTCACACGATTATGTAAGAGAAGGTTTTGAAGAAATTCTTGGTGTGACTTATGTTTGGAAGCCCCAATTTTTGAATTCTCTTTGTGTTATAAGGTACTGTGTGACGATGTTTCAAATAATTTTAACTTTTTTGTACTATTTTGCTCGGATCTCATTTTATTAAGTTTTGTACCAAACTTGCGTGCATAGAAATCTTCCCACTGCAAATTTTTGACTATAGTTTTTTTTTTCTTGAAACTATTCATCTGACACAAAAAAAAACTTGTCGAGAGTGCTGATCTTTTATATGCGTAGCTACGGTTAAAGAAACGAAACTCATGCAGTAATTATAGTGATAGTAACAAACTCGTTATAGATTTAAATTAATCGCCTTTGCAACTGGAATTTTCACAACCACAACTTAACCATTTGGGTAGCATTTAATTGTGTTAGCTTGAGGCATATTACTTACATATATTATATTAGGTATGAGGAGAGTGGCTATGCTAGGCGCCTTGAAACAGGCAGAAGGCAAATTACAACGGCTCGTGATGACCCTTGATTGTGTCAACAATAATAAGAAATCGCCACCGTAATGTTGTTCAAGTCCAACGACAGCTTCGTGAAGCTCGAAGAATGGCTATTACTCCGAAGACGGCGAGAAGAAGACTGAAGGAAGATAACCTGACCCCAAAAACGACCGCAACTGGTCCAAAAGTTACTCTAAATCATCGAAATTGGACATCGCACCAATGGGGGTATGTTCTGTACTCAGATGAGTCTTTTTGGTAGTGACCGACGAGAAAAAATGTACCGAAGATCAGGAGAGCGATTTGCAGAATGAAGAGCGGAACTCTTATGGAGGTATTTCTGCATGATATAGGGTGTAATTTATATGAACGCACGAACCGACCCTGTTTTCATTCGTAGGGGCGACCGCGGTCAAGGAGCAGGATCTAACAGGTGCATCGAGGATATTTTAATCAGATCATATCGATTTCATTACAGAAGTCGGTTTTTGAGTTATGGAGTGGCCAGTCCCGACTTCAATCCGATTTAACATTCATCGGATCCTCGATCCCAGAGCTTATTGTTGCGGTAGTGCAAGAGTGTTGAGTTGCTTATTGTTTTTAGTAATAAAGAAAATTAATTTGATCCTTCCACTTATTTTACTATGCTAACCTAAAGCATTTTAAAATTGCTCTATCCTGACAATCAATTGTGTGTGAAGACTTTTAGTCCACTTATCGTCCTTTTTCTACTCCAAACGTGGACATATGAAACCATTCCAAATTTTACTTCTCAAGTATATTAACATTTTCTCCGACAGAGGCCGCATTGAATTTGTAAAATTACCAATAGAAAGTGTAGCCATTGCGAGCTATCATCATCCGAGTTTCAATACCTAGAGAATTATCGAATGAATGTAGACGGTTTTTATTTATATTCAATAGCGGAGCGTCCCGACAACGTCTGCGTTTTCACTTCTCACGTATTGACGTTCCGTGTTTATTGTCAAAACGGCTGCGTTAAAAGTTCCATTTCCTCGAACGTCCCTTCGAGTAGGACAAAAGTTTCGCAACGAACTTTCGATATACTCGCGCGGACGGCTCTCGATTTATTTCCGCCATTCCCGTAGGAAACGAAAGTGACAGCAAGGATGAAAAATAATCGGGAATCTTCGGTTTGACGCATTTAAGTTCGATTCGCTTAGCGAAATGAAAACAAAGCAAATAGCCCAGTCATATTAGGGGTTTCACCTCGGAATGAAAGATAAGTCACAAACGCTATCGTGTGCGCGTCTTAACATATTCAAGGTCAAAGGTGACAAAAATCGGTTTTTCGCGAATATTTGGCTTCCTATTGCTTAAATGAGATTTGCACTTATTATAAAAGTTGTAAGTTATAAAATCCTCTACAATTTTTGTTTAAACTTTTTTTTCATACGACCAACCGTTGTTGGGGTAGAGCGCGAAGAGTGCGCAGCGTACAGTCATATACGGCCTAATGCAAGGTCAAGCGTGAATTATGGTTATCAGTACGTTGTATAAAGTCAATTATTTACTTGAAAATTATAATTATTTAACAATGCCCATTATTTATGTACTAATTATTAATTATTTATATTTAATTAAAATAAGTAACTTGATTATTTATATATAATTATTCATATTTAACTATTTAAGTATAGCATATTATTAATTCTGGATTATGTATTTTAATTAAATTTTAAATTAAATTGACAGTAAGAGAATATATTTTACACATATCTTTATTTATCATTAAATATGGCATATTATACATTTATTAAAATGTGAGTTTAAATATTAAAAGTATCTTCGTTGCTTTTAATTGTAATAAAATTATCTTCTTCTTCTTCGTCGTCTTCTTCTTGTTGTTCAATGTTCAATTCATTGTCATCATCCTCATTATCGGTCATATTCATCTCCAAACCTTCCAGAATATCAGGATCATATGTGCTTTCTTCATCGGGATTACTTGGATATAGTGAAGAGTTGAGGCAAGCTTGTCCGTCGCACCGGCCACAAGCTAAAGAACATTGTAGCCCTGATTTTCTGCATCTACAGCGGGAACCACAACCATTTTTGCAATTGCAAAATATTACGTTTAGTAGTTCGGTAATAACGTTCTTATGGGCTCCAGGATTTCATTTTCAAGCATCCAGCTCCATTCTTGAGGTTCTAGGTCCTTCCCTAACCACGTTTGAATCTGGTAGTAGACACGATTTATATGTTGATGAGCTGCTAGACTTGTTGGTGGAACGGTTGACAATTGTACAGGTTTATTTAGTTTCGTTAATTTGATGAATTGCGTGTAGCGGAAATGATCAATGTTGTCCTCAGATTTTGGAGCATTATATAATGCCAACAAGACGCGCACTCCATTTTCAAATAATGTTTGTTTCGGGCAGTTTTCTTGTTGAAATACATCTACCAGTTTATCTAAATCGGGAATTTTCTCCAATGCTCTAGTAATCGTTTTTTTTTCCTTTTTTAAATAGCGCAGAAGTCGTGTCACAGCCACTAAATGCGTGTAAAAATAAAATGTGTTTTTTAGTACGAGGATATTGGTCAAAACTTTTTGAAGAGTATATTTGTGTTTTGACATTGCCTTTGCCAACTTTTTTAGAGAAAATTTCCTGAGTACGTCCAATTAAAATAACGAGCAAATCAATATCTTCTCCTATGCTGTGAACTCTTCGCGCTCTACCCCAAAAACGGTTGGTCGTATGAAAAAAAAGTTTAAACAAAAGTTGGAGAGAATTTTATAGCCTACAACTTTTATAATAAGTGCAAATCTCATTTAAGCAATAGGAAACCAGATATTCGCGAAAAACCGATTTTTGTGACCTTTGACCTTGAATATCTTAAGACGCTGACACGATAGCGTTTGTGACTTTTGAGACAACATTTAGAACGGCAAAACAAAGGTTCATACCAATTTACAGCTTACTATCTTTCATTCCGAGGTTGACCCCTTTTTTTACCTAATATGACTGGGCTAAAAACGGTTACAAACGAGTTTAAAAGTTTACCATGTGCTTGCCGTCCTGTTAATCCAGAAGAAGTGTTATTTGTTTCTTTGTATTAATCTTGGAATTAAAATTTATACTATTTCATCAGTTTTTACACAGGTCTACAGTGATTTTGAAGTTGGAAAGCTGTTTGCTTAATTGTATATTTTTGTATAATTGTATTTTTTTTATAGCGTTCTATATCTTAAAAAAGTTATTTTATTAATATACCTTATTACATGAATATGTTTGTTCTATGTTAGGCATGATTTTTAAATGAATATATTTTTATGAAATTGAATGTGATCTGGCAACACTGGATAATATTAGTTTCAATTCAGTGTTATAACCTGCTTATGCTCAGTTTGGTTGAAGTAGTCGTGCTACTTTGTTCGTGGCTATAATATGGAAGAATGACATTGCGTGAACAATCTAAATAACTCTTGTGATATTTATGTGGTAGTATAGCAAACTTCTTTTGTGGAAAATGTTTGCCACGCTTTAAGAAACTGAAAAACAATTAGGAAGAAATGTGATGATTGTTATTTTTGTTCGTGTAACATTGAAGGATTTAACAGAAAAAATAAGAAACCAATTGTGTATCCCAATCTCTGCTATTCGACCAATTAATCATGGACCACATGTAATACCTACCTAGATTTCAGAGAGCCCGAAGTGTCTACCCAGAGCGAATTAAATGAGTTAATTAGAGATTTGCACCTTCCAAATGATGCGTCCGAATTGTTAGCACTAAGAATTCGTGACAAGCATTTACTGGAACCGAAAATTGCAGGGGCTGATGTTGTTAGAATGTCCATGTTAGAAAAAAGAGAGGGAAGAATACTTCCAAAAGATTGCATTGCATCCAATAACGGACAGAGCAAACTAGTTATTATTTTTTTTTAATTTGGATACATTATTATATACTCTATTGTACTCTATTGAGCCTAATTCGAGAAGAGAGTATAAGATCTTTCTTTTTCATCTTTCATAATGTTTCTACTTTCAAACAGTAATCAATTTAACTCCGGTTAGTATAAGAAAACTGGAAAAAAAGTTTTGACCGATTTATTTTTTTTTCTTCCATTTCTAGAAGCATCCATTCTAATTTATTTCTGCAAATTGAAAAATAGTATATGTGGTAATTTCCATATCACATTTATATCGCATGATTTCTATTACGCTTCTCTCGAGTGTGGTCCGACTATATTTGAAATTTATCTATTTTTCGTATTACATTTTTCGGAATACAACCACAGTCGCGTCTACCTACGTCTCGTATCGACATTTGGAGTCGGATTTTTCGATCAAATCCGACGTTATTATTAAAATTGCATCAGAAATGCCGGGAGGATCTTAATGGGAAATAAATCTTGTCTCGTTCCCCCAAAACTGACACGCCGCACTTGTCCAATATCACGAGAAACGCGTCTGATTGCTCTCGCGAAACCCCTACGGACAACGCGTGACAAAATTCCAAATTGCCCGCCGTTTTTCTTCTTTTTTTTTTTCGAAGTAAGGGGGACGATCGAATTTCCCGAAAAAGGTGAGCAAAGTGCGTTAAACCGACTCGAAGAACACAATATCAGTAATGACGTAGCATCGTCCATTTTGATCAACGTTTGGGATAGAAAAAAAAATCAATTCCCCAACGTATCGGATCGGATTGGTTTCAAAGAAAATGTTATTATTAAAGTTTGTTATTAAATGGCACTCAGTTATTATTCCTATTATGGTTTCGTATTCAGGAAAGCGTCTTTATAAGTGTCTGTATAATCAGATCTTTTAACCAAGAGGATGAACTAGAACTATTTTCAACATTCTACTCTGTACCTGCTTTTATACTGTTTGAAGTGGGTGGGGCTAAAGGAGGGACATAAATAATCGTCTCAGATGGTTGATTTCCATATTAAATCTGCTTTTTGGCCTCTTATTATAAAAGCACACTTTTCCATTTCAAATTTCATTCGGATATCCTTTGTGAATTTGGCCACTAGTTCTAGTTGGCTTTGCAGTTGATCTCTGTTACTGGAATATACATTGGAGTCATGGAATGGAATTAGAACTGAACGAGAAAGGGTATTTTATTGAAAAATCTATAAACTAACCAAACTTGATACTGCTACTAATATCAGAGTCTCCTATAAATAAAAATCACTCAAAATTTTCCATCATAACTACCTACTCGTAAACGTGCTGATATTAGGTTTGCGTTATCAGTTTCTGGAAGTGTAATTCCTGGTACCTATTGTACTGCTGTTAATATTTTTATACGTTAGCAATTGATAATTTTTTAAATCCATTTGACTTTGCTCGCGCAGGCCACCAATATTTTTGTAACATCTAACATCTAACATTATCCGAAAGTATAAATAAAGAATTGCTATTATTAACTAATTTCAAAAACATCAAAGCCTAAATAATAAAAATAGTTGCTTTTACGTTCAAAACGGTTGAAAAGATTATTTTCCTATTTTTTGTTCAAAACCTGATTCCAGAGCTGAAATTTTGGCTATAGCTTAATGTAGCAGTTTTATCATCATTCTGTGATACACAGGGAGGTTGAAATTTACAATTATACCGGTGGAAAGAAAAATTACGCAATTTCCATGTCGTATATATATATATATATATATATATATATATATATATATATATATATATATATATATATATATATATATATATATATATATATATATATATATATATATATATATATATATATATATATATATATATATATATATATATATATATATATATATATATATATATATATATATATATCATCAAAAGATTTTTGATTACTTAACTGACCCTACCTCGCTTTTGGTCTTCCTTCCGGAGGGGCCGGCCCGTACTGCGTCCTCTGTGCCTCGAGTGGTGAGGAAATTTGTTGATCACCACGCGTATGACCTGATGCGTTCAACGGCACTTTTTGAACCACACGATGAGAGCGACCGATTTAGCGCTTCACCGTGATTTTTAGTGGAGCATGCGCCTAAGGGCGCTGGCGGGTATAGATGGCCAGTTAAGTTCAAGAATTTAATACCGCGAGAAAAGGAAGAAGAATAACTTCTTGGTGCTGCACTCGCGGTCAATCGATAAGCTATAGGTTTATATATATATATATATATATATATATATATATATATATATATATATATATATATATATATATATATATATATATATATATATATATATATATATATATATATATATATATATTCTCACGTATTGATTCACGGATGGAAAAATGTGATGACACTATATTCCGGGATATCATCCGTTCGCTCGTTGAACTCCGACTGGAATCCTGCATCCGACTGGAATCCTGCAAATCTTGCATCCGACTGGAATCCTGCAGACGTTTCGCCAAAATCTCACTTGGCATCTTCAATGCTCGCGCTCCGAAAACACTTCGAACACTGGGAGGTTATCGGCGGTGCGTGCGGTATTTATACTCTGCGCCGGAGATGGTAACGGTGCTGCTTGTGCGTGGGGGGAGGTGGCTCCGCCCCCTGAATTGTCGCGTTGTTAATTTCGCCCGATCGTAGTTGCGATGTCCCCGTTGGCTGCTGCACATCGCTCTGCTGTTTGATTATCGTTCTCCACGTGTTGGATAAATGCAGAGCGTCGTCTCTCGTATTGAGGTGTCCGGACTTTTCTATTTCGATGGCCTCTCGTATAATCCTAGTCCTAAAATCAGGAATATTAGCTATTTGTTTGCAAGTACCGAAATCAATTTTATGGCCTGTCTGATGTTGGTGCTGAAACAAAGCAGATGTTGTTTGTTTGTTTCTTATGGCTAAACGATGTTCCTCGAGCCTGGCTGAAATCCTTCTGTTGGTCTGTCCCACATACGTCAGGCTGCACGATCCGCATGCTACACTGTATACTCCTTGGTTTTCCAGAGTAATTTTTTGTTTTGGGTTTCTTAGTATTGCTCCGATGGTATGGTCAGGTTTGTATGCCGTTGATATGTCGTGTTTCCGTAATATTCGGCCGATTTTGTCAGTAACCCCCTTGATGTATGGCAGGACAGCGATCGATCTTCGTTGGGTCTCGTCCTGCACTCTCTGCTGCGGCTGTTGTTGTTTACCGATTGCCTTGCTGATGGTGCGCCTTTGGTATCCGTTTTGTTGAAGACAGGTACTAATTTTCTTCAGTTCTTTATCTCTGTTCCTCTCGTTTGTGAGCCTGAAGGACCGAGCAATTAATGTATTTGCCACTGCCTGTATCTGTGATGGGTGGTGATGAGATTTAGCGTTCAGATATCTATTAGTGTGTGTTGGTTTTCTATAGACAGTGTGTTCCAAGTGTCCATCTTCGGTCCTTGTGATGTGCACATCTAAAAAGGGCAGACTGTTATCCTCTTCAAGTTCTATTGTAAATTGAATCCTTGGGTGAATGGAATTCAGATGGTCTAGGAATTTCAAAAGCTCCTCCTTGCCAAAAGGCCATACAACAAATATGTCATCAACGTATCTTGTCCATAGTTTTGGCTTCAGATTTGCCTTCTCTATTGCTTTCTTTTCGAAGTAAATCATGAAGAGGTTGGCAATCACAGGTGAGAGAGATGATCCCATTCTGCAGGATTCCAGTCGGATGCAAGATTTGCAGGATTCCAGTCGGATGCAGGATTCCAGTCGGAGTTCAACGAGCGAACGGATGATATCCCGGAATATAGTGTCATCATATATATATATATATATATATATATATATATATATATATATATATATATATATATATATATATATATATATATATATATATATATATATATATATATATATATATATATATATATATATATATATATATATATATATATATATATATATATATATATATATATATATATATATATATATATATATATATATATATATATATATATATATATATATATATATATATATATATATATATATATATATATATATATATATATATATATATATATATATATATATATATATAAATTCATAAGAAGTCGAAAGATAATAAAATGAAAACTAAACATACCGCCCACCAAAATGCAGTAGGTATTTTCCCAAAAAAAAAAAATATATATATATATATATATATATATATATATATATATATTATGTATACCCTTCAAGTATTTTATTAAAGAAAAGCTGTAGCTTATGTAATGTGTCTCCCCCATATTTGACCTCATTTGCTATTTCGTCAACGCCTAGAGCTTTCCTATTTCTTAGTCTCGCTGCATATATTTGCTAAGAAATTCGTTACACAGAAATTAAATTATAAAAAATTGTATTTTTATCTTTATCTGAGGAACTAACATCTCCTCTTGACATTTTAATAAATTGCTAGACTGTAGTAGATATATGGTGACAGTTCAACAGCAATTTCGGCCGTTTTTAACATGTAACATTAAGATTCGCATTAACGAAAATTGGTCAGGTCGAGGTCATTCGATCCACCACTCATCTTAGCACCAACCTACCTACTCTCACGCCATCCCTCAACTCTTACCCCCTCCGGTAGTAGTTGAAGGTCTTTTATTTTTCTAGAGGTTCTAGTCCAAATTCCAAATTCAATATTTCTGGTGATTAACCTATCGATAATTTATAATATATACACGGAACTGGCCGGAATTTCCCATGTTAGTACTTTACACTTTTCCGAAATTGCCCATAATAATTTTGACCACATTTTTGTTGAAATTGTGTGCGGCCTCCGAAATTTCGCCACAAATGGCCCAATACCCTCCGAGAATAAATCATAAGGAAGAATATAAAAAATAGGGTAGAATATGTTGGGCATAAACACGGATAATCTCGGTTCGAAGATCGTTCGGGAGCAACGGGAAATATATGGGCCCGCGTCCCCTAGTAAACAGTTTAATAGGGACCGTTCGAGGGTCGTAACTTGCAGGGGGATGAAACTAACCATCGGGGGCGACAATTTACGTCCCGACCGACGATGCGATGGTTGCAAGTGTCAGCTACTCGTATAAAGTACACTGAAGTGAGTCGGGACGGTCGAAGAGGTATCGTCGTTATTTGCCTAATGAATTCCGTAAAAAAATCAGACCTCGTGTGTTTTCCTTCATACAAAAATGATTTTAATGCCAATTTAAATCTCGAAAAAGTTTTTTCGAGATTGGGCGGTTATCTTTGTCTTTGAATGTTTCTCCCTTTGTCTGTGGTAACGAAGTTGCAGTTCTGTGGAGTTACTTAATTGCGGTTAAATTTTACTTTGCGGGTACAGATTGGGATTGCACCGTGCGTCAAAAGTCATAAGATCGGCAATACGTACTGCAAATTCTTCCCGTTCTTCGGCTGTTCGAGTGTTTCAACGTTTATTCCAGTTTTTTCTCGGATATTTTTCAACCAAAACATCTGTTTTTCGTATGAAACTCGATTCCCTTGCATTGTTACCTTGATGATCAGTTATAGTAAATTATTACTCATTATTATCATTCTTTCACTTAATTATGCTTAATAGGTCTCTTCCTTGATAAATGCTCTGTCTACGATATTCTCACCACTCATTGTGGGCACTCTCAGGGTTCAGGGTTACGCAGTATTTCGTAACTTTTATAGAAATAAATAACCTTTTCGGTTCTGTTTTGTTATATTACTTGATAAATTTATTGAGGCTTTTCTTTCACGCTTCTCGTTGGAAATGACATAATTATAATTATTATTCGTTTAATACTGACAAAAAAATAGATGACAAAAATTATACAATAGTCTTTGCAGCACCTCAAACGTCAAGGCTTGGATTAGGATGTACGCGAGCTGTGGAGGAAGGAAGGATCCCGTTAAATATCAATAATTCCGCAGGAACGGCAATTTTGCGCTTTCGAGCCCGTCGGCGTGCAAATCAATGGCCATTACCCCTCAGATACCTAACCTAAATAGATTTTGTCATCGTTTTCTGCATGAATATTTCATGCCGGCGGCGGTGGGATTATCGGGGCGTGTTATCTTTAGAGGCAAATCGGGATTATCCTGACATCGGCTGTCGTTTAGAGTCCGATCGGGGACGAGCAGACCGCGTTTTGACCGACGGTCTTCTGGGACAGATTATCTTCGTGTCCCACTTTCCGAAACTACGGTGCAAATTTGACTGCCGGTTCCGGATCCCTCGCTTTTAGTCGTGTGACGGCAAGTTTGAGGGAATTTCGAATTTTCCATTCAATTTAGGACCCTCCGGTATTTGAGATCAACAATAATCAACCAGCATCAACTGAAAAAAATGATGTAGGGGTGCTGAAATATGGATCTGCATGGGAAACGGATGGTCGCAAAAAAAAATTGCAATTTACTGAAGGCAAAGCGAGACAGTAGTTTGCAACATGTTATTATTGTATATTTCTAGGCAAAAAAAAATAGTTGACGCCTTTCTTCAGATCTTTGGCGGACTATTTTAAGACCACAGTGACCCCACAAACAAAAACAAAAGCTGTAAACGGTTATACAGAATATTATTCCCATTTGTCGGACAACCTTGAGACTTACTCACGTTCATTTTTATGATGTAAATTCGCTAGCGCCCGCCACACGAGTTGGGCCCCCGGTTCTCGATCCGGAACACTCTTGCATTCCAGAAATGTCGTTTTATTATTAAAGAAGGCGTTTGGCCCGGTTTTGCAGCCTCAAAATTCGCGAACTCGGCACACATCCGGCCGACCTTTGACCTTTCGCAAAATGGCGCGCTCGATAGGGTCCGAGAGTTTTCCGGTGGCATTTCTTTTCGGGTTCATTCAGGGGATGCGACTAAATCCCACGCTTAGAATTCAAATAACCACGTACTTTACGGGATGAAAGCGTTCACCTTTCCGGATCGTACAGCGTGCATTTTTTTAATATTTTTTAAATTACTGAAGTGTTTTGAAAAAAATAATTGAAAAACGTCGAAGGTGTTTTTAGTAATCTGTTTGATATTTTGAATTATCATGAAATGATAACAATTTTAAGATACGTAGGGCTAGATAAGGTAGTTCTACATGGATGGCGAGACTGCCGCGCTACAGCAACTCAGGTGCCTCAGACCCATATTTAAGTCGATATATTATAATCTACATCCGAATTTTCCAGTACTGCAAAACTTAAATGTAAGCAGTTCATTTCCGGGGCAAAATTTTAGGAAGCTGCAAAGACTTGTGAGACCTTAAGATATTATTAACGTTATCTAAATTTAAAAAAAAAAACGCATCGCAATATTGTTTGGTAGGCCTGTATATGTAAACCAACTAGTTAATATAAAAGTATATAATCTGTGTATTGCTTGGAAAGCTGAGACAAAAGATCGCGGGCTTACACTGGGAAATAAGCTAAGATTCCATTGCTTCATTAAAGTCATTAAAGTACATCCTGTGTGACTCAATCATCTTTTAATCTATAAATGCGATTAGTTACAATTGGAAGACGCTTAAATTTTATAATACTGAATCTGGTTTCACGTTTTATTACTCCCAACCAGAGGGCTTGGAGAAAGGAACTACGGCAGTTGATATTTCGCCATAGTGAAAGAGAGGCAGGATACAGGTTCTTTTATGATCTTGTATATAATATAAACTGTGACATATAAGGTCGTGTCCAAAACAAGGAAATACATACATGTGTGTAGGGAACATACCGGGTTAATAAAAAGTTTCGGAGCGCTTAAACATCTCAAAGTCAATACCTGTAGTCCTGTAGTCTCTTTGGTGTCGTGAAGGTAAGTTCATTGGGTGCGGACTCCGCGGATCTCAAGGCCTTCGACTGTGGTAAGCTGAAGGGAAACTTGAACGAAGGGTTGAAGAAACTAAATTGTTCTAATTGAGCGACCTTCGAGGCCATAGGGCTCAAAGTGAATCCTTGTCCTTAATCGGCATGTGACTGTGAAAGCTAATAGGAATCCTGACAGAACACTGTCTTTCATCCTCCAGCAGACCCTTAAGATAATAAGATTTCAAACTCCTTTACTTACTCCAAGTCACGATGAAAAATGGATGTAGTTCTAATTATGTGCTAAAAATTTTCAAATCAAAACGCCGGAACGCATCGAGCTATAATATCATATTGAAACTTTCAAACAGATGTTCCTAATTACACGTCAAGTGTTACGATCGTCTGGACGTCCAATTTGCCGGAACGGAATTTTAATCAATTGACTCGCTGCAAGATTAACGGCCAGAGTAAGTCCAACTGCTACCGGCTTCTATTTATACGACGCATTAAAGTATTGATTTAAATTTTATATTGTGCACAATCGGCTAGGCCTCTAATAATAGGCCGAAGAAAAGCGTACGGTTTGCATCCCCCCGACTTTGATTTTTTTTTTATTTTAAGATCGAATTTCGAGGAACACCGGCGTTCGGGTAACGAGCCGAATTTAAAATAGATTTCCCTCCTCCGCAAAACTTTTCAGCCTCTCTCCCTTTGATCCCATACGAGAAAATGGATTCAGAGCGGCTGTTGTAATAATATTTCTTGATTGCTCGTCAAAGGATCCGTATACTTTGATCCCGACATTTTAAATCTACGTTCGTTATTAAATCCTTCACCTTCGAAATCCTTCAAAAAATGACAGGGGACGAGTGCAAATGTAAATTTTTCGGAAATCGATGTCTCAGGAGCACCGATAGAATTTTAATCGAAGCCATCGCGAAATATAGTGTCGGAAATTTTTATTGCTATCGCACATTCTTGGAATGTCATGTAACACATGAGACTCCAAAAATATTTATCGTGCATCACAGGAACCAGTCTGGATGCCTGAAATTTCAAACGGGATTGCTAAATACTTAGAAAACAGTTGGTATAGGGAACGGGCAATAATATAGACAAATATGTTTGTGTTCCCTGACTTACGAAATTTAAAAGCATCAACAAATACTGAAACAGTATATTATTTTTACTCGTAAAGTAAATATTAATATTAATATTAACGTACGCATAAAAAAAGCCGACAGTGGGTGCTAAAAATTATTTTCAGACTTTGAAAATTATACCGGCTGTTTCATTAAGGGTGAAAAACTGTCATACCTGGGAAACTACTAGACCTTATTATCAAAATGGTTATGAGAAATATCTTGCAATTATTTTTTACTCATCGGCGTACCGACTTCAACAATGGTGGGGGAAGCTCCCAAAGTTTTAATGACAAGTCTCATATCTAAGGATTATTCACAGCCGCATTCACAAAAAGATGGAAATACCAAATGAAGAGTACTCCTCATGGTGTGGACATCAATTATCTTGCTTTTAGGGATGAAACATTAACGCATATTAGAACAAAAACGAAATGTAGAACTAGAAACATGGCAACAAACTTTCAAGTTTTCCTATGTTGCTATATATATATATATATATATATATATATATATATATATATATATATATATATATATATATATATATATATATATATATATATATATATATATATATATATATATATATATATATATATATATATATATATATATATATATATATATATATATATATATATATATATATAACTCCGCAGCAACATGATATTGCTGATATGTAGATTGTCAAACCTTTTTAATAGTCACTGTAGCCACTTCTAACCGACATTGTCATACTTATTTTAGACAGGCTGTATGCTGAAAATTGGATTTGCGCGGCAAACTAGTCACGTCCGTAATCTAGACAGATTGTCTGTGTTTTGTTTACATTAGTCAGTTGCGGAGTTGACTTGGCGGCTTTATTCAGGGAATCAGTAATGGATTTCTCAACTTGTTTACGCGGAACAGAAAACGAAACCAAACAATTGCGAAGTAAATTCCTAAGCCCTTCTTCTCTGATGATCCGATATCTCATTGTTGTCGACATATTTAAAATTTTCATGGAAATTGCCACACACAGCATATTCTTAACAATATTTATAACGTTTTGTCTGATGATTGCCAACATGCAGTGTAATGAACAAATAACCAGACCATTTATTGATCTAACTCTAAGAAGAATCACCCTAAGCGTAAAGCTTAGTGGCCTTTTCGACAGAGAAAGCCGATAGGCTACGCCATGCGTTGAGAATATGCTCAAGCAGATATCGATTTTCGGATTACCAAAATGCAATAAAATAAAACCTTCCACTAAATATAAATAAACAAATGTTCTAAACTTCTTCCACATATTAAGATATCAGTTATGTTTCAAAATGATAATGAATTCAGGCTTCAAATTGTTAAGAGCATTTTATGGAATTAGAGATAAATTAATCTAGGTTTTTAATAATGATCGGTATTTTTTATTTTGTATTATTTGATGCTTTAAATTATTATGCTCTAAATTCTTATAGTAGCACAGTAGCTAGGCGCGTTTTGACTTATATATACACATATAGAAACGTTGGAAAGACTTCGAAACTTTCTAATGCACTAATTTGGATGGGTTTGCGTTATTTTAAGTACGTGTTCAATGAAAGTAAAGTTAGTGTTAAATACAACACCTTATCACCTCTCCTTCGGAGATCATAAGAAATAATCGAAATAATATCATATAAATAGTAAAATAGAAATAGAAACCCGGTGGGGCGGAGGATTCTGATGGCGAGCAAGGCGACATAGGGTTAGACTAGGGCTAGATCAACTGCAAAATAGCCAATCAAAAATAAACCATCGGAGCTACTCAAAATCTGACTTAACCAGTGCTTCTATAAAGCCAGACAGACTATCTTCGCCGGTTCGCGTTACGTTCACTTCGGAAAATACCAATGGGTCCACAATATTACGAATGACGGAATTATAGCTGTTTAGGTTAGACCGATGGGTGAGTCAAAACTAAACACCCAAAAGGAAACTGGGAAAATATCGACCACTTAAAGCTAAGGGCGCCGACACCGGCAGCTTCACCTTCACCCGGCCATCTTTACTAACCAAGTTTACCTTCGTGTAAACCGAACCAGCCAATAACACCCCTAGTAAGACTCCTCTTACTTGGTAAACCAAACTAGACAACACCATGCCTCCTCTAGCTTTGGCGACACACACCGGCGATATAAGCCACACTAGTCGCATCGTTTACCTTAATATAAACTAACCAGCCAACAACACATCTCCAGTAACTTACTGGGTAAACAAAACTGGGCAAAACTAGGACTGTTAAGTCAAATAACAGAAATCTATGGCACCAAATAAGCCGAAATTATTTGTACTTAGTTTTGCCAGGACGGAGTGAATATCGTCTATCGAAATATCACCTATTTCTTTTAAGAATTCGCCGACACAGTTCATACGCTTCCGACAGTTCCAGACAGCGGCGTGCAGTACAATGTATTGCAGGGTAGGCAAGAGGGAAAAGAATAGCGCCACGCCTTAATTATGTTTTCCCATAGAGGACATAAAAAATAAAGCGTATAGTAGGCAACAGAAAAAAACGAAAAACTCAAAAGAAACGCATATATTACACACAGCAACACAATACATTATTATGTACAATGTACGTGGATATATTATAAAATTTACTTAACATATTTTAACTTTAAACTCAAACAAAATAAAAATCGGTCGTCCCACTTCTATAACTTTTTGTTTTTCGACAAAACTTTTTCTGGTGAATGACGCCAAAGTCTTCAATTTTTTAATGCAATTCACATCAACACTGCACTCACGCTCCGACATTCATTACACATCACGCCAACAACCAACAAAACGAATAATCTCTCTATTAGCGACTTGCGAACGCCAAAACAAAAACAATATCGTACACAATATTGCCAGATTTCCAATTAGCACTGCCTAATATATTTTATGGCAGAATGATTTTGCAGTCAAATAAAATAGTAAATGAAATCATTTGGAAACAATATACAGATGACTTACAACCAAATTTATAATTTTCTACATAATACACACCTTTTCGTTTGCCGAAAATGACGTGGGACGGTTACATAGTTCTGTAATAACATCGGCATTGGCAACACCGCATGAGACGGACCGCGGTATCGCAGTGCATCCGACGGATGGGACGGTCCCGACTGCTTTCGTGTGTTCATTGCTCACCGCTTTTGCTTGCCCATTTAAATGTAATGTTAAGTTTTGACCGTGCGTTCGACTTTGAACAATGGGATGCGTTTTTTAGGTAATAATAAGACGTTGAACAGGTGGCGTTTGTTTTGTATGATGTTTCCGGCGTAATTAAGACTATACTAACTGACTATTTAGAAAAATAAAGATATGTAGGTCATTGTAAATAGGTACGTCTTACTTAAGGAACACATGCAATTTTCTATTCTTAGGAAACCAATTTTGATTCGGTGTTTACGTACAAGGCGTAAACAAAAAATCTGGAACGTAATGAAAACGAAAATAAACGGCGTCGAACGATTGTTTCCTATTTTCCGGATTACGAAAATATTTATTTAATCGGGAAGCGTGTTTTAATTGTTTAAACGACGCGAATAGTTACCGGAATATCATTTATAAACGGGGACGTATTCTTAATAGTCTATTTACCTGATTTATCTGTCAGGTCTAGTGGAGTTAAATCTGCTAAAATAACCGGCCTGATATATCGACGACCGTTAAAACGTCCTACGCAACATAAAAAACTTTCGTTTTTATGGGACTGCATAAATTTTGATTTTCGGCGTCTGACAGTGAGTACCATCTTACTCGTTTGCGTTTTGGCAACGCGCAAAGGTACAAATACTTCCATACGCTAACGATATCGTCTACAATTTATCAAATAAATGCATCTTACGAAACGCAGACTATTAGAGTATTAGAGATGGAACTGGCATAGTCCGCAGTAAACATCTATAAGAAGTTTACTTGACAACTTTTAAATAACTGCTGGAGTTTGGAAGAACGTCAGTTCGGAGTCTATTGACAGTACAATTCTACAAAACCCCAAGGTCATACTTATCTAATAATTGAAACCCACTTCTACATACATCGGACATGAAAAAGAGTAAGACCGAATATGAAGCTATACGTATATTGTTTTTTTGACTTATTGAATGTACTAAAACTACCTAGTTAAGTACAGAGGAGGGTTTGGCAATAAACATACTGTAAATGAGCAATATGGAAGGATGCAGTGTGGGGATGGACTGTGTCTAGCAGTAGAAATGTCTCCACAGGAACGAAACATAATGACACATTGTGAAATATTGGAGCCGTACATGAAAACTGTATTTAATTTAATTTAATTATTTTTTTCTTGTGAGTGCATGAGCTACTAAAGAATGCCACTGAAAATTATTATTATTATATTATGCTTTATTTAGTTTGGTTTTTATTAACATCTCAAATAGTACCTATCATTTTGCCGCACCCTGTATTTAAATTATGCAACGAGTGCGGTAAACAGCATTTGACTCACGAGTTTATTTGACACGAGCGGAGCGAGTGTTTAATAAACGAGTGACTTAAAAAGTTTACCGAACATGTTGCATACTATACTTTTTCTACGACCGTTAGTTTGTAGCTTTTCGCAAAGCAACAGGAATACATTCACTGACATGACCGTCAGAATTCACAAACGTCAAAATTCAAAGCGTCGGAAATATCTACGAAAACATCCGATTGCTCCCAAATCCGTGCGGTAAAATCCCGGAAATGTCCGAAGTGGCTCGGATTCGTGGGAAACGAAACTGACGTGGTAAAGTGACGCTTCCCGCACGCTAGATCGGTGTGTAATTAGGTATTTTACAGATGGGAGTAGAAAAACACACTAGTTACTATAGCATTTCAAGATTGGAATAGCCTTTTTGCATCCATTTTGATATCTGAGATTTAAATTTGAAATTATTATCTAAAATTAGTTCCAAATTGCGATCCTCGTTGGAACAAATTGTTCAAATATGTACACCGGTGTGACTAGAGGTTGTTCAGTAAATAAGTCTACAGCAAAATTTCGAATGCAAATGATGAAAATTAAAATTTTGTCCTTTTTTATTAAGACATCCCTATTAATACTGTTATATATTTGTGAAGGGCTTGTAAAAAACAAACCAATTTTGTGAGAAACATATATAACGCGCTCCATTAAAAAAAAACCAACGAAATGAACTTCAAATGTAAGTTGTTCCAGGAGAAAAGACTTATCGTACCTACCATATTAGATGAGTAGTGAACAAAAAGGCTCCGGGTACGACCATGTCATCGGAACCGACGCTCCATCGCCTACGGAACACGACGAGACCCGGCATGATGTCACGAAAGGTCGAAACGTCACGCTACACTTCACTGGATCGCCGCACCATAACAACAAATGTTTTTAATCTTATCAACGAGCGGTGATTCATCGTTGCCGATTCGACTTTTGGTGTCTTGGGTCGAGAATCACGGAATTCGGTGCCGCGTGTTGAGCCGCATATTTCTGAAAAAAAGAAAAAACATTGTATATTGCCTCAAATAAAAATAGAACCGTGATGAGGCCGCGCTTCTGTACGAGACGGGAGCATGCAGACTCGCGACGAAATTGGAAATAAAATTGACTTCAGGAACGGCATAAAAGTAGGAAATTATCAAATTCGAGATCATAGTGGCATCTAGTGGAGCATTTTCCAAACAGTCCAAAACTGCCGTTGTACCAAATTATAGTTCCAAAAGTTTCACTGGATTAAGCACAAGCAGTATATTATGTCCAGTTGGAAGCGGTCATACCCTGGGCACTCTCCGAAATATTTCAGACCGTGTTTAATTGCTTACATCCCGCCAGGGGCGCTGCAAACAGATGAATTTTGACAGAAATTGGGTTAAATTTAAAATTCGCATCCGTCCGCATCTATGGTCCGTGTTCGCTGGGTATTCACATTGTGAAGATGACTAGTTTTGCGTAGCAGTGAGTGTTTTTGGATTTTTTGAACATTTTCTGGTTGCAGTGATTTTGCTTCTTTGGGTAAGTACAACTAAAAGCATAAAGGCAGCACTCTCTTATTCTCATCTCAGGTTTAATTTTATTGATAGTCTAAATTCGGAATATTAACCCTACAGTTTTTGATTTCCAAAGTTATTATAAGAGCCTTTTGGTGACTGGTATGTCTTTCAAGCAGTCTGTTGGAAACAACTGTGAAGACGATCAATCAGAATTATTCTTCACATTACAAAGACTTATATCGCAGGTACTTAATTATATAATAATATGTCATAAACTTAATCATATAATAATATGTCATAATAATAATTTTAGGGACTTCTAGAAGATGAGGTCGTTACGCTTCCGCAGTTCACACAAATACCTGCAAATTTACCTACTTCTTTAAAACTTACTGAGGAAAGAGCAGATATGTTGCTGGGTACCTAGGGAAGAAAATTGGAAAACAAACATGTGACTGCAAAAAGCGATTTTTCAAAATTGGTGAAAAAGAGGAAGACGCGGAGGACTTTTTAAAACACAAGGAGTATTCTCAAAATTCTCAAAAAAGAGTGAAATGTATGAGCAATGCATGAATGAATGAATGAATCATGAAATATCACCGATAGGCTTAACTCTAAAAAATCACAAATTGGCTTATCTCTTTTTTTTGTAAAAATCTCAATAATTAAAACGAAAAAATATCTACGTAACATAGTTAAATGGTACCTGCTCGCATATACATATTGTCCAAAAAAGAACTTCGGTTAGCACAAGAATAGCAAAAAAATCTTTAACCGCTGCTCAAAAATAAGAAAAACCAATGTAGGTCCCTTTGTGTTTTGGTTGACGATACTTAAAGAGTAATAAAATTGTATAAGGATGTAGTACCCAAATTACTTCTGCTCGTATGTAACAGAATAATATTTCTTGAGAATAATATGTAGGTACATTGGAACCATAACATAAAAATGTTATGGTGACATACAGTGACATTACTTTCTCCTTCGGAGAGACATAATAGGTTGATTCTACAATAATAGTTACTACATTTAATTATTAATTATGTGCATGTTGTATTGGATGATGTTAATACTGAATTGAATAAACCATAAATCTAAAGTCGTTATTTTTTAAATTTCAACCAATATTTTGTTAATCATATGATTTCTTTTTTTTTCCTAGATTTATCCTCAAAAATTGAGATGCTGAACAAAAAATCCCGTCAGTCCATTTTTTCCCTAGATTTATTTACCCTTAATATTAAAATTTACAATTATTGCGATTGCAATTATGATCGCGCACATTTTTAAATTTCGAATTTAGAGAAAGAAGAAGAATTTAGAAGAAGAAGACGGAATTTGGTTCCGAACTTCTCTATTAGTTTCTTACATCGCGCTAGATGGCGTCAGCGATGCTGTTTCAATTCTCCAAGAGTAAAGTTTCCCATCTACAAAAAATATAATATAGTTGTCTATGGAAGCAGTATTTGTTCAACTTGCGTGTAATAGAGTCGATTATTTATTTAATGGTGGAAACCACACGGCGATATCTTCAACATAGACCGAGTTATAAAACGTTTTTCAAAATTCTTCGTTTCCTCACAGACCTTTTTTATTTTATTAATCGAGGAGATATGGGGCAATTTTTGGTTAAAAATGATGCCTTAGGTTTACTTTCTAAGTTCGTAGCAGCGAATATCAAGACGCAACGCTTGGTCTAGCGCTGTTGTTTTTAAAATATCTTTTAGGTCGCCGGGGTGACATAATTTGGAAGATCCTTCAGTTACAACCTGGCTAAACCATGTTTCTCTATGATTCCGTTCTGAATGCGATAATAAATTATTTTAAAAACAAACTGAAAATCTGGTTACTTTCAAGCATGTAAAGTTAAAAACATAAAAAACCAAAACAGAGAGACGAACATTTTCTGTACTTCCTTAAAGTTTTGTTTAAAAAAAGAATTTTAGGTAGATACTCAACGAAAATGTAAATTGTGTAAGGATGAGTTTAAAAAGCAACAAATTCGTCTGGGCACTGCATTTCTTAATTTTCCTTTCGTCGAAATTGAATTAAAGACATCACCTTTACTTAAATTTAGTGAATAAACACTTCAAATTAGGCAAGTGGCAGAGGAAAAAAAAAGTTAAAACACCTAATCTAAGACATTGCATTTTACATAATTACATTATGATTTAAGTCTCTAAGTAAGGGACATTGCGAAACATCAGATATACAGGGTAATTCATAAAGAAGGGGCACCGAAGTATTGTGTTTGAGCTCAAGACGCATCATGAAAATGTCGCTGGTTTCGGAGATGTTCTAATTCAATTCTGATTTTTCTTACCAATTAAAATATTTATTGTGTAAAACTTGGCATTATAATTAAGAATCTGAAACTTATTTAAGCATTGCTCCTAGATCCCGTGACTTTCGGCATATTATTTGTCTGGTTGACACGCAATGAAAATCTGAACGAATTTGCAATTTTTGACTTGCTTGCTCAGGGTTTTTTTTTCTGATTTTTTAAATAAATACCTAAAAGGCGAAAATGTACGGGGAGCAATAAAAACCAATATTTAACAGTAACAATTTTGGTATTAAATTCGAAGGTTGGCGTTTTATAGCATTTTGTGTCAACTATTTATAAATACTACTTATAAATCTTCTGTCAGTTCGTTCAAAGCTTGACAAAACACTAGCAATTTGAATTTATCAACAAACGATACGGGAGGAATGCAGAAGGTTTGTAAATATAGCACAGAAGTGTCTTTGAAAAACTGGTACCTCAAGTTATATCTGATGTTTCCATTCCCAATTATGACCTATATCAGAAATAAAAAGGGTCATTTTCTAAAAATAAATATAAATGGGAAAGTAGTATTCATTTGTGGGAAACGGAAATTATGAGAAAAAATCAGATTACACCATTGCATTTAACTAATAAATTTGGCCTATTATCTGGATCATTAGATAGTGAACAATATCGCCATACACTTTTCGAAATTAAATATATTTTTCCCGTTCATTTATTTTTTTTTTTTAATTTTTATCGTGATCAAAAAGTTATGATAAGATATTAATTTGTCTGCCGTATCAGTCCAGCAAGTACAGTGATATGACATTTTAATCTCTTTATATTCATTCTATTGCTGGTTGTTATCGGTCCGAAATTCTTTTTTTTTTCGTCAGAAAAACAATAGAGACCTTTCCTAATTTTAGCACAACGTCGTTACTTTACGACCTGCGAAACATTTAAATTAAACGTAAAGCCAATGCTGCTATTATTTTGATAAAACATTTTATTTTCTGTCTTTGAAGAAATTCCTTGACATTTTTGCAATTCTATGTTTTTGTTATAGTGTCATATATTATATATACACAGTGGGTGATTTTTACTATACTGATCGTTGGAACATCAATAATATTAAATTCTCAAGAGAAATATAGCGTGATGAACTGTATGCTCACTATCGATCAAGATATACGGCGCTCTCAGAAACGAATACAACTTTTCCAATTAAATTTATTTTAAAGACCACTCAAGAAGTCAACAAGTCAACCTATACTCAATAACGCGTTTTACCACAAAGCGAAACTCAATTTTACGTACTCATCGCCAAGTTGGCATCTTCAGGAGAAGATTGAAACTAAACTTAATAGAATAAATGTTCTATATATATATATATATATATATATATATATATATATATATATATATATATATATATATATATATATATATAGAGGTCCCATTTAATTCCCCCTCCCACTTCCCGATGTGTATATATATATATATATATATATATATATATATATATATATATATATATATATATATATATATATATATATATATATATATATATATATATATATATATATATATATATATATATAGGGTTTTTCATTTAAAACTCCGCACGCCAATAAGTCCAAAATGAAAAGAAATATTTAATTTATGTGAACAGTAGTCAAAGTGCGGGGTCAAGCAGATATTTCCTAAAGTTTAAAAAATTCGACGCCTGCAAAGAGCTGGGCGTCGCGACGCGTCGAAAAATTATTCGATTGCAGAGACTTTGGAAATACGCGCATACAAAAGTACATATTATTTAAAAACTTTTTTGTTATTTACTCAAACTTATTTACTTTACCCGTTTCTAAGTTATACCGATTTAAAGTAACCATTTCTTGATTAATAAAAAATGTGATTAACGCTTATTTTTACAAGTATGCCATGAATGTTAGTACTATGGCAACCATTGTTATCGCAGTTGTTTTAAGTGCAATTACAAACGTAAGTTGTTATTGCTGTATCAAAAAATTGTCACATTTTGTCACAAGAAATATCCAAATTTGTTCGGTTTAAAAAAAACTAAGAATTATTATGTGAAAATGGTGCAATTTAGCAATGAGGAAAAAGTAGACATGTTGTTGGTGTTTGGAGAATGCAGATGCAATTGTAGAGAAGCAAAAAGAGTTTACGCACGGCGTTATCCGCATAGAAGAGTCCCCGATGCAAAAACCTTTTCAAGTTTATGTAAAAACTTAAGAGAATATGGCAGCTTCATAAAACCTAAAAGAGATAGGAACAGGACGGCTACAAATGATGAAAATGTTGCTGCTGTAATTCAGCAGGTTGATAATAACCCCAAGATATCCCTATCAGAGATAAAAGAAAATACCGGTGTTACCATAAGTTCTTCGTGGAGAATTCTACATAGAAACTCTTTTCACCCGTACAAAAGTAAACTAGTTCATAAAC
Source organism: Cylas formicarius (assembly GCF_029955315.1). Classification (NCBI taxonomy): domain Eukaryota; kingdom Metazoa; phylum Arthropoda; class Insecta; order Coleoptera; family Brentidae; genus Cylas; species Cylas formicarius. Next base: position 21,918,426 of record NW_026844361.1, on the reverse strand, counting down.
TAGAACCAGGCGATTATGCTAGAAGAATGTATTTCTTAGCGACATTGTCCGATTTGTTTAGCCAAGATGCAAATTTTCTCTCGAAAATTTTATGGAGCGACGAAAGTCGATTTCAAAATAATGGAATCGTTAATAGACACAACTGTCGTTTTTGGTCCGAAAACCATCCTCGTTGGATTACAGAAAGAGGTAACCAACGAATTTTTAGTATCAATGTTTGGTGCGGCATATTAAATGGATTCCTTATTGGACCTTACTTTTACGAAGGAACTTTAAATACAGATCGCTATTTAAGATTTCTTCAAACTACACTTCCAGAACTATTAGAAGAAGTGCCTCTTGACACTAGAATGAATATGTGGCTACAGCAGGATGGAACGCCTGCACATAATGCCCAAATAGTAACGAGATATTTGAACCGAGAATATCCCAATAGATGATTTGGTACTAATGGACCGGTAAGGTGGCCGGCGAGGTCCCCGGACATTACACCACCAGATTATTTTCTTTGGGGCTACCTAAAAAACGTTATCTATGAAGAACCTATCGAAGATATGGCCGATCTCATTAACAAAATTAGTGCAGCGTGTGCCGCTATCACAAGAAGGACTCTCCTACAAGTGACCCAAGCTCATCTGTTAAAAGTTTTTGATAGTAGTGTTCGAGCAGATGGACATAATTTTGAACAAAATTTTTGAAATGTCTTATTATGAAGTTAATTGCAATAATAATTTTGGTTATTAACTTGTAGGTATTTTACTGTTTTTTCATTTATTTATCATGTTATCAGAACTAAATCGATAAAAAATAATAAATAAAATCATATTAAAATAGTTGACATCTATTGTTTGTAATTGCACTTAAGACAACTGCGATAACAATAGTTGCCATAGTAACTAACATTCATGGCATACTGGTAAAAATAAGCGTTAATCACATTTTTTATTAATCAAGAAATGTTTACTTTAAATCGGTATAACTTAGAAACGGGTAAAGTAAATAAGTTTGAGTAAATAACAAAAAAGTTTTTAAATAATATGTACTTTTGTATGCGCGTATTTCCAAAGTCTCCGCAATCGAATAATTTTTCGACGCGTCGCGACGCCCAGCTCTTTGCAGGCGTCGAATTTATTAAACTTTAGGAAATATCTACTTGACCCCGCACTTTGACTACTTTTCACATAAATTAAATATTTCTTTTCGTTTTGGACTTATTGGCGTGCGGAGTTTTAAGTGAAAAACCCTATATATATATATATATATATATATATATATATATATATATATATATATATATATATATATATATATATATATATATATATATATATATATATATATATATATATATATATATATATATATATATATATATATATATATATAAGAACATTTGTTCTATTAAGTTTAGTTTTAATCTTCTCCTGAAGATGCCAACTTGGTTGGCGAAACGCGCGTCGACTACGTAAAATTGAGTTTCGCTTTGTGGTAAAACACGTTATTGTGTGTTAGTACAGTGCCGAAGGTTCCAGTCAAGAGTTTGATAACCAATACTAACCAAAACTGTATGTTCACTATCGATCAAGATATATGGCGCTTTAATGCGTTTCTCAGAAACGAACACGACTTTCTCATATAAATTTATTTTAAAGATCACTGAAGAAGTCGACAGGATGATTGACGAAAAGTCAGCAAGTTGTAAAAAATGTAAATAGTATTACAGTACCCTGTTAAAGTTTCTTAAAAAAAAAACAATTCCTTTTGATATAAACGTCTTATTACAAAATTCATAGTGTACAGCAAATTTGTTGTACAATCAAGCTTCAACGTATACGTTTAAAAACGTTTGTCTATGATGACGGTGCCCGGAAACCTTCATCCAGCATCCGGTCCGCCATTATCTTCAAAACCCCACATGCAATTGTTGAATACGTATACGCGATAAATCTATTCAAACAGCGGAACAAAGCCACAAGCATGACTGTTCCCAATATTTTAATTTTTTAACATAAAAATTAACTTAGAACAGTTTGAAAGAATAAATTTTGTACCGATCAAGTTAATTTTTCAATTTTTGAAATACATTTTTAATTATAGGCTTTATCCAACTGCATATTTTTAAAAATCTGTCATTACCAGTAAATTTCATATCGCACACTTCCAAGTTCCCATTAAAAAAATAGTTTATATTTGCAGGGGGCCGATGAGCGACGACCATTTTGCAAAATTCTAGGTATTTTAAATGGGTGTATCGCAGCCTCTCCAAACCTTTAAGGAATTTATTGATATACATTTTAAAATATATTTTGTATACTAATTGAAATTTTTTAGATAAATTAGTACGTATACTTCGAGTCATATAATTATCATCTTTTCGATAAATTATCGAATAGAAATACAGAGGATAACTTAAAACTAAACATTTTCAAAAAGGCCCATCTGAGAAACACAAACAGTTAGTCGGTTGGTGGCATCTTTCGTTTCATAAAAAACTACCTCACTACTGCCGAGCCTGCACCTTCATACTTTTATACATAGGTGCGTCGCAATAAGGTGCAAAAATTGGACACCCTGTACACGTATAGAAGGGAATCAGTTAAATAATTAAAATAGTGATAACATTTGCAGATTTTTTTTTCCGCTCGGTACATTACAATTGTTACACCTGCGTTCCCACAAATCTATTTTGGAAGCGTCGAAAAAAGTCATCGGCCAAATATTTTTAAATCGCGCTCATTATAGCATGTGACCTGTCATCGAAAATTCTTTTTGAAATTTGCTTTCGTACAGAGCTAGAGCTCTTCGCCAATTCCCGGTTTAGATTGTGGGTGTGGGATATTTTCATATGATAAAGACATAACCGCGATAAGATTTCATCGATTCGACATTGACTTGTTTTATTTGTGATTGTGATTGTGATTTATTAGTGATTGCTCTTTTCAGTGGAAAAATGGCAACAGATCCTATTTAACAGTATCGGACTTCCAATAGGAATCAAAAATAGTTTTATTGCATGTTTTTTACATGCCTATGACCGAGACCGAAATTATGCGAAACTGGACGGAATTTTCTGTTGTACTACTTCATGCTTTGCTCAAATAATCTATATTCACCTCAAGTGGAGACCAAAACACATCACGTTATTTAACTTTTTTGTAAAAAAAATATAACGGTGGTATATCTAGTGCATATTATGGACGGGTTGCTTTTATCGGTTATTTTTACACATCAGGTCAATTTACGTGAACCTACAGCAACTTAATATTCGTAGCATATTAATGATTGCCGTAAAAACGATTGAAATATATTGCTGGGTTCATACACTCATTTAATTTGTGCTTAAAGTTAGCAATTTATTCGACTCCCTCTTCACCGCGACTATACACGATTTTAAATTCGTTAAAACCTCAAAAACAATAAGAAAATATGCAGGAAATTAAAAAATTGAACCTACATATAATACAGAGGAGAATAAACATTGTTAATATAATTACAATTGCATCCATCTTCTCCCGAGCGGTCACATATTCATCTAAAGCATAAAAACTCTGCTGAGGTGGAGAATTTTTAACGAACCTGGTAAACTTGCTGATGAAGACACTATTGACACTAGAATTTCGAAGTTATTTTCAAGAAGGGTGTAGACTGTGTCTAGATGTAGTTGCGAATGAACTGTGACTTTTCAAATTTTTCCACTAATGATTCGAGAATATAGACAGACGAAAGCGTCAAAAAATTATAGTTCTCCAATAGATGTAGTTTCATTCAATATAGCGCCCCATGCCATATGACAATCTACTATGCACTAGTGAGTAGGAACCTTTGAGTATACATACGATTTATCTGAGGTTGCCTGATCAAACACGACCTCAAGCAGTCTCACAGGCTCAAATTTACTGGCTCTGTTCTCTGACGAGAATCACTTAATTGCTGTTTGTCAGCGGAAAACCGCTGCTTCGCGGGTCTTACGTTTGATTCAGGAAATGTATCGATATTGATTTTTTTATTTAGTAATAAGCCTTCTATAGTCGGCTAACAGAATATAAGTACCTGCAAGTACCGAATTGCAAAGGGTAAAATATGTTACCCTGAGGCACGCCATTATAACTTGGAGTTCTATTCATCAGTGATCTGCTTGAGAGGTATGAATTAGCATAGTTTAGCACTACTTATATAAAACTCTAACTTTTCTGGCTTCAATTGATACGCCAAGTTACCGCGCTATGCACAAGCCCTATCAACGCTGTCACACCGGAAACTCCCTTCCAACCTGGAACTCTGAGAAAAGTTCATTGTCCTCGAAATAGGAGAGCAGTTTTATCTTTGATTAATGACAATTACTATTTACAGATCTTCTGGATTAATTTTGCGTCGATTGTTGATGAACAGCTGAAATGCTGACATTTCGCGATTCTGTTGGCTTCTTCAGAGCTTCAATGAAACAGCTTATAGTAGCCCGTGGAAGTTATTAACGCAACAATTTTTGCCTGAACTGAAAACTGAGAACACAAAATATCATAGAACCAAACTATATTCATCAACGTATCCATCTGCATATAAGTTCGTCAAGGTATTATTATTGTCAAGGCAAGATTTTTTGTTAGGTGTGAATCCCCTTCTCCCCGTTTCGTCGGTTCAAGTTAATTGAGGTTTATAATAGTCCTATTAAATGTTTGACATGTTTTTTCATTAAATGGAACGAAATTGAAGCCTGCAACAAAATAATTTATTAAAACTTGACGCCAACATAATAGCATATTTTAAGTTATTATTACCACTTGAAATGGTTCCAAATCCACTAGAGCCTGATATGCTTCTATGCAACTATATTGGAATAACATTATTTCAATTAATTTTGGGAACCTACTTCCTTTTCTGAAAACGTCCGCAAATATTTCCGACTCTGTCTGCCTGCGTTCACCTGTTTTTTTTACGATGTGGCCACTAATATAGTGGCATTAAGCAGTCAAAGCAGAAGACATGTCAGAGATGTCTGCTGGGAGGAACAGTGGTCCCAAGTTGAAGCCTTGAAGTTCGCCCTGTCTCACCAAAAAGTGACTGGATTTACTTTTGTGGTAGAATAACCAATTTTGCCAAAGTAAGAGTTGATTAATTTAGTGGACTATATTGTCAACCAAGAAAATAACTTTTGACAACAAATCAGCAGTGAAATTCAACGGAGTTCTCCTTTGCTGTTTTTGGGTTATTCTTCAGCGCGTTAATAGGCCTTCTATTAGTTTGTAATACCGTTGTTTTAAAAAATGCACAATATTCCGCGCCGCAATGAATTCAACCCATCATTGGTCATCACCTTGATCTACTTGTACACTAAATGCACTAGTTAATTAAAAATTCAAATTATCAATGTAATTATATGCCTAATTGTTCCAAAGCATATGTAAACAAAATTGTTTAATTAATTAATAACTTAATGACCAGTGGTCTCATTTTGTTTCGCACCGTGCTTACATATATTAGTTATTTTCAACCTGGATGGTAAGCACCAGTAGGTACTTAGTTCCTCTACAGAGGAGGAATACTAAACTCGCATCATATGAGAACAGTATGATTAAATTATTTATTTAGTTAGTCAGTGCTCACTTTGAATTGTAATAAATTCAACTACACTTCATTTTCTTTTAAAATGTTAAATCCATATTACATCACTTTTTCAATTGTTAAAATTAAGGGTACTTATGGAGAATTTTCCCAAATTATTTTCATTACATTAATAATTATAATAATATAAAAAAATCATACATTTACAAAACCCTAATTTAAAAAATAGGCATCCAGCAGTGCCAGATACTGTTCAAACCTCAATCTACAACCTCAACTACGCAAAATTAAAGAAAAAAACTTCAATAAGTAACGCCCTAGACCTGGAATATAACCTTAATATAATATAATAGAAAAGAAAACAATTTTTATAGCTAATTCTGTGAGTTTTCTCAAATTCAGGTTGTGAATATCTGCTGAGAATGCAATTTAAAGAAAGAGATATGATGTGTGACATATTAAACTAACCAACCATTCGGCGTCTTGTTTAATACAGTTAATTATTGTGTTCTGCTTAAGCTCCCCATTTCACATTTCATTTTTAATACCGCGCTCGCACTTTCATAAAATGGTTAGTTTTTCGGTTCTTTTCAGTTTGTTCTTCAACTCCTATTAGACTAGCCTACAGTGCCATTATTCTTATGGGCTTTTTTGTAGCTTAGCAGGTATGCAGTAAATTTGGCCCATAGACCTGTGAGAAATACCTTGTTCCTGCATGTTTATGGTGAATAAACGGGATTCTCTTTCCAACCACATGGTTCGATCAAGAGCTTTCTCCGGCTACCCCGTCAGCACTTTCGTTACCTTTGTCGAATTGATGCCCCAGAGACCATTTTAACATTGTGGGTTGGTTCATAAAATCCAAAAATCAGAGTACTTGCTACGCAAAGTTATGGTTTTTCTTCAAAAAACGGTAACGCTAGGAGTGGTTGAAATTTGCCAGGTCCCGATATCTTGATATATATCAGGTATCTTTATTTCGATCTTAGATGAAAATGTTTTTATATTATCAATATCTATAATATATACATGTCAAATATGCCTTAAAAAATTGTAAAAACAAAAAAACTCCAGGTCGAGATGAGATACAAATTGAACTTCTATAATCACTGAACAATGAAAATATAATCACGCTCTCCAACATACTTAACAATATACATATATCAAAAAACATCCCACCATAATGGTTAACATTTTTACCTCTACCTAAAACAAATAATCTGAAATCAGGAAACGACTACAGACTCATAAGTCTCATGTGCCACCCCTTAAAAGTCCTGCTGAAAATAATCCAAAGCGGAATATCCAGAAAATGCGAGAAACAGTTCGATAATTCACTGTTTGTCTTCAGAGGAGGCATGGGAACCAGAAAAGCATTATTAGCAATGACAGTTCTCCTCCAAAAAAGTCGCGAATACAACAAAACTGTTTATAAATGCTTTATATACTGAAACCCAACAGCCACTGTGAAAGCAAACGAAACGGAAACAAAAGGAGTGACTATCCGGCGACGTGTTAGGTAGGGGTGCGTACTTTCACCAGTGGGCTGGTTGAGAAAGACAAGAAGGTGTTAAGAGGTGTGGCGATACAGCAATCATGACTGAATCCCTGCAAGACCTACAATTACTGGTGAACAGGGTCAATAACGAAAGCATTAAAATGGGACTTACAATAAATACCGTAAAAACTAAATTCATGATTGTCTCCAAAAACCCAGTCAATCAAAGTCAGCTGGAAAACCTGTAGAGCGCATGGAAAAATATAAATATCCAAGAACCTACAAACTTCAGACCTAGACACAACTACTGCATGCAGTAGAAACTTGAACTCCCAAGGCTCAATTCAAATTACTAATTAGAAAGTGTTAAGAAGAATAGGACAAGAAAGGAAGGAATTAATGAAGAACAGCTGATCTTGGGCATAAACTAAGAAATAATAAGTACGAACTACTACAGACTATCACGCAAGGACGAGTGGATCCAGGGAAATCATAGGAAGAAAAAGGAAATCCTGGCTAAGAAACACTAGAGATTGCACGAAACAAAGGCTAAGTGGTCGCCAACCTCCGTTAGAAGATGGCACCGGAAGAAGAAGAATACTGGTTAACATTTCATGTGCCTCATGAGAGCCAACAAAATCAACACCTTCTCAGTCAGTTTCTGTAACGACAAAGACTCAATCGGAAAATATGTCTCATATTTGTGCTTTAAAGGTCTTTGCCTAAAAATTGCTTTCAAAAATTTAGTTACTATCCGACCTTTCGATGTATCGGCTTTTTAAGAAATTAATGAAATTGCTAACTTTATGGTGTTCAAAGATTCATAAGAAGCACCCCCATTAACAGCAAATTTAAAAGGACGTACTCTATTAGCCGTAGGATCAGAAGAACTGGAACCTATCGATAATGGCGAAATGGAAGTAACTCTGAAACAACTCAAAAACTGTAAGGCACCAGCGAGATGCTTAAAATGGGCGGAGAGACACTCAAAGAAGCACTCATAATCCTACTGAATAAATGCCTCGAGGCACGCTGATAGAGAAATGTACGGAATATAATGTCCCACTCCACATGGCCTTTATAGACTACCAGAAGGCGTTTGATTCAATCGAAATCCGGGCAGTGATGAATGCAATGAACAATGCCCGCGTAGACTGGAGATATACTCGCTTACTTCAATACATCTACGAGACTGCCACCCTACATGTAAGAATCAATGAAGACTGGATCACCGGAAAGATTCCAGTGATAAGAGGCGTTAGGCAAGGTGACACAATCTCATCTAAGTTATTTACCCTAGCTATGGAAGATATATTCAAACGTTTATCATGGGAAGAGAACGGTATCGGACGACATCGTTCTCTTCAGCAGCAACACAAATGAGTTGACAACAATGATTCAAGAACTGAAAGATGCTTCCCAAGTTGTAGGCCTCAAAATTAACCTCTAAAAAACTAAACTTCTGAGTCTTGACAATATAAAGGTCTATATATATATATATATATATATATATATATATATATATATATATATATATATATATATATATATATATATATATATATATATATATATATATATATATATATATATATATATATATATATATATATATATATATATATATATATATATATATATATATATATATATATATATATATATATATATATATATATATATATGTATATATATATATATATATATCTAGGACATAACATCCAGCTTGGGAAAGAAAATCAGACAGCAGAGATCACCCGAAGAATCAATCTCACCTGGATAGCATTCGGGAAACTTAGCTATATCTTCCGCAACCCGACTATACCAGTGAATTTGAAAAAGAAGGTCTGCAATATGTGTATCCTCCCAGTAACAACATACGGACTCGAGACTGTGAGACTTACAGTGGGCAGTGCAAATCGACTCCGAGTCTGTCAAAGAGCAATAGAGAGAGCAATGCTGGGTGTAAGCCTAAGAGAGAGGATCAGAAACGAAGAGATAAGGAGAAGAACAGGCGTCTGTGACGTTGTGGAGCGGATAGTGAGTCTCAGGTGGCGTTGGGCAGGACACGTTGCTAGAAACAATCTGAAATAGACCAAAACACTAATGCAGTGGCGTCCAAGGAGAACGAAAAGAAGTGTGGGGCGTCTTCAAGCGAGATGGATAGATGACATTCAATGACATGCTGGGAAAAACTGGATGCAAACCGCACAGCAAAGGTTGGCATGGAAATCACTGGAAGAGGCCTATGTCCAGGAGTGGATGTGTAGTGGCTGAAGAAGAAGAAGACTCTATTAGCCAAACAAAACAAATAATACTGTTTGAACGCTGAATCATATTGCTTAAGTGTGGCGTTAGAAATAGACGCTAACAAAATATCATGAGACGGCACTGGAATATTCCTCGAGGAATATGCTTCCCTGATACCACAATGAATTAACACTTTCCCCTTCGCCAAAACAAGCGGACGCCGGATTATAAATATCAACGGAATCGAATCAAATGTAAACCGTAGGTTTGAATTTTTAATGTTTCTCGCACATTCGATTAAATAATGAGATCGAAATCGACAGATATAAAGCGGGGCAAGTTTACCTAATTTGAGAGTGTCGTTTTTTTTTTCTTTGGTAGAAAACCACGTCGAGCTCATTTCGCGTGGATTTATGCGCATTTTATGATCGAATAAAACCGTCCGCCGCCGGATTTCGAGTGCAGAGATAGAGGCGATTCGATTTATCGCCGTTTTTGCATTTAATTGCTCCGTCTGTGAGAAAATGGGGCCGGACCGAACGCTTTTCCTTGCCGCAAGTTTTTATTTTGACACGGAGCCTAAAAATAGGCGGCCATATATCATTTTCGACAAATAACGCGCTCGAGTGGAACCACATGGTTTTTTTTCTTAACTTCCAACAGCAAATATCGATTTTGTCATCAAGCTTTCGATAGAATATAGGAATTATTTAAAAGTGACTCATAACTTGTTCCTCGCGCTGATCGTTGAGCGCTTTGCTTCGGGACATGTAAAAATGTGATATAAAATGCGAAATTTTAGCTGGGAACACCTAGCACTAGCTAGCACCTAGCTCACACACCTAGTACCACACTCTCCGGGAAGTTACGAAATGGTTTTTCCGAGAGAGAGAGAGATTAATTACTATATATGTGCTTCACCGTCAATTTGACGACTTTGTTTACAATATTTGATATTTTAGGCGGGTAATTTAAACACAGCACAATTATATTGGGTGGAACCATATTTACCCCCTTCATATAACAGGTAAAATCAATTCTAGCACCAAAAGAGCGAACGCGGATGCACTTTTATTCATAATTTCAACCGATTCAATTCTTTGGTTTGTTAACAGTAGATTTTTGAATACTCTCAATATAACTTCAATTTCAAAATTGCTCAGTGAAAAAAAGTTGAAACGCATTCTTTCAAATTCGATTAGTCTCGAATTTTTTCATATGGAAAACCAATGAAAAAACGGGCTGAGAAAATGTGCATGTCAAATACCACGTCATTAACAGAAAATTGCCCGAAGAAGCCGTACGCAAACCACAACAATTTAGTCTCATCACATGATGAAGCGAGATGATTTGATTGATTTCTGGATCGCTTTAGATCGTTCTTCTTCAACAAGTTAATCTTTATGTGTACGAACGCATTTCTTTTGTGATTTATTTGCTAGTTTAGAGTACACATAATAATAATAATTATTATTATTATTATAACGTCTATTTAACTTTTTATTGACAAAAAGGGCGAAACATTAACAACAGACAATCTTATTATCTATGTTTTAAATTAAAAAATTTTCATTTCATTTCATTTTAGATAGTCACTTAAGTTTATACAAGCAATTTTCAGCTTAAAGTATTAGTGTATGATTAAATATTCTTTTCGCAAAATATTCCACTGAGCCCTGCCATTTGAGAATAACCTACACTCATGTGGAATGGTTATCTTTTATGCTTTACATTTTTTGTTATATCTAAACCATGAATCTGGAGGATATCCAAAATATCGCTTTAGTGGGAAAATCACTTTGTCATAGATAAGTCTAAGGAATTATTTACGGGTATACTAAAAAACCTAAAATCCGTAGGGGAGGTACAATAAATACTTGTTAAAGGCAAATGTCTCGAAAGTACTCATTTTCCGAACTTATTTACATCCACACAACACTACACAAATTTCCATGAAGTTCGCTTAAGCATTACTCCTGTTGAATATTTGTTTATGGCTCAACTTTGATAATTCTTTTTTGCTGGATTGTAGTTAGTGGCAACAAAATAATCAACTATATAGTAAAAAATAAAAGATGTAAAACTCGATAACTGAAATAAACTTCCATTATGCCGCAGGGTTAATTTAAATTGCCCGATATTTTCAGCTTGCGCTTTGCCGTTCTGGACCAAGAATCTGCGGCAAGGAGCTTTGCTCATAAGTATTACCTTATAAATATCCCTCATTTATCGGGAATTTTTTTTATTGGTGGGTTTAGAGCATGGTATGAATGGTTTCGTTCGTTCATCCGAAATTTCGAATAGAAAATACGTACTCCCAATCGCAGGTATTCCGTTCGACGTACCGACGTACGAACACCGACTTCTAGGAACAACTGTCATTCACGAAAACCGAGAGAGAAGTCAGTCAGTACAGTCAAGCGGGCGCGCCTGACTCACCCGTAACATTTGAGCATCGTACGCGGGCGAGCGCCTACTGAACTAAAACCGATAAGCACCGGCCTGTCGAAGAAGGGCAGGCCGCCGCGGCGGCGCTGCTTGGTCTGATAAAGCCGACGGAGAGCGAGACGGCTATATGTTCGCTGATTTAATCGAAACGGGCGAGGACGGAGAGCGAGGCGATCCACTTTTCCAAAGTTATTGATAAAATACGACGGTGCGTTGCTTACGGTTTGTTTGTATACTGGCTGAGTGGAGTTTATGGATTTTGAAGGTCGCGTCGTCTTGGGTTTCATTGATATTCAAATGCCGACTGCGTTCCCTGTACATTGGAAGATCTTCGGTACGAGATTGCCCTTATCTCGCCGATCAGATTTTGTGAGCATCTTTAAATATTTCATTTAAATTAACGACTATATTGAAATAGATTGCTAAACTGCAGGATTTTTAAGGAATTCAATACAATCATATAATTTAAAGCGTCATGATAGAAGTAAAATGTATTATCCATCAACAAAAGTAAAGCAACTCTCCATTCAAGAACATTATCTTTCGTTTAAAATATATAGATCTAGGGCCAAATGCTTAGTTGAAACACCTACTGCGTCGATGAACCTGCTCCTGCGAGCCTCTACATTTACTCGAGGACTCGAGACCCGGAAAAAATGTCTTCACTGTGAAAAAGTACAGGTTTGGCCCCACCTGGTGCTTTTATACACAATATGAAGTGAGGCTGTCTAGGTATGAACAAAATATTCTCTCGTCGACATGGGCTGTAGTGTTGGGTAGTCGAGGGCTTTGATAATGGAATCTTCAGTCACTCAGTCGTACACGACTACCAACGCTGGTAGGAGTTCTGACGGGAGACTGCTCTTCCTTATACTGGCAGCTCCTAAAGAGGAGGAAACTGCTAGCCAGCTTCCAACCGCTAGGGGACGACTAGAATTGCACTGAACCACATCCACGACACGAGCTTCCCACTACTAGCTCAATTCAACTCAATTAATAAAACACGACGAATTATCCAAACTTATTAAAGAAGGAATGCACTTGATGAAAAAATGGATGTACAATTTTGTAGCAGCGAAACCATATAAAACATACAAGTAGAAGGTTATATTTTTTGTATTGCTTTATTTTATCCCTTTCAATTATTTATAGAGAGTTCAAAATGTTGCTTGTTCCTGCCACACAGGACAGTAGTTCTTTTAACTTTTCGGCGAATGCGCCGGAAATTATTAAAAACTAATTATCAAGGATAATTTAGTCATGATCGCTTATAATAAACAGGTGGTACTTTAGTTCCAAATAATTTCTGATAGCAACAACCTAAGGACTACTCGTTATGATGCCATCAGAGTAAGTAATTGTCTTCTTCCAGTGTTCCAGTGTGAACGTTTGTTATAATAATGCTGGTAATCACCACTATACCTATCATAAGTAATAATAAAAAGGTAATCTGAAGGAAGGAACTATTAATATAATAAAGTAAATACGCTGATTCACTCACGAAGAAAGGGTGTTAATCCGTATGTTAATAAGAATCTCTGGTGTACGAGATTATTTGGAATGGGCGTGTGTACGATCAAATAAATTTACCTGTATAGAGTGGGACACTACCTTATGTCAGAAACTATAAGGGATAGAGCCAAAAGTTAAATACAAAAGTTAATTGGAGTATTACAAAACTTTAATTTATTTTAATTGTATATATTCAGGGTGTTTCATTTTTCCTGGGCGAGTCCCAACTTTCTTATTTTAAATGGAACACCCGGTATACTACTTCATTTTTGAATCAATGAAGATTTCTTATTAAAGTTTTTGAAACTTTTATTTTAACGTTGGTCTTTGATCATTAAAATATCCGCGGTTGTAAACTGAAAAGAAGTGAAAAATGAAAAGAAATAATTTTTTTTAGATGTGACACTCGAAAATCTGATCCATGTTTACGATTTCAATAAATTTTATTAAAGTGACAATATCGCGAAAACCATCGATTTTTTACTAAGGCCATTTTATGTTTTTCTTGATGCTTATGACTTTTTCCATCAGCCCTTTCAGAATTATCGTTGGCTTTGAGGACGCCCTATATGTATAAAAGTATTGCAAATTTAATATTTTTCTAGAAATGATTGTATTGTTTACATAGGAGTATAGGTGTTTTGATGTGAAGAACAAAAATGGAAAGAAATTCAATCGTACCAAAATACAAAAATATTTATTTTTCTTTTTTCGGATTCAACAGTAACAGCAACATACTTAAAAGTACCGCAAACGAGAACATCTTTAAGAAACATAGTTTTATATTTTAAAAGTCTGAAAAAAAAATTAAAACAAATGTTATGCTGCCGGAAACATAACGCATAACAACCATAACACAGTTAACAGTGCTACGAATGCAAAGAACATTCCTTCGAAATTTTTTATCACTTCAATCTGACAAAAGTTCACGTGTGTTTTCCATATGAGCTAGGTATTTCGATACACATTCAAATCAAAAATAAACATCAAAACACAATTTTCGTTTCCGATGCGATGCCGACCAAAGCCACCTTTTCGACACACTCATTCCACATCACATAAACAACTAAATGAAATGCGTGTCTGCGTGTTAACAGGTTCAAGAAAAATATTACGAAAATGTATCGATTCAAGACAATGGGGGTTTAATTTTTTTACTTCAAGACAAATGCGCCAGGTTGTTTTGGACGAACGTGTGACATATTTATTATTTTCATCAGAGATAATTTATACCGGGTCGTTTTGAGTAAAAATCCAATTTTCAAGATTAGATTTTTCTTAAAGGGAGACAGAGCGTCGTAGCTTCCATAGAAACAAATGTTTGTTTTATGCTAAATAACATAAATTAAGAACTCTCAGTGACTTGTATGAAGCCAATTCGTTTTGTTAAAAAATGAATTGTTTCGAAACAAAGCAAATAAAGAAGAAAAATAAAGTCTCATTACAAGGTGAAACTAAAAAGAAATGTTTCACTTCAAGGCAAATTGTTTTAAGGTAAAACAAAATGTTCAAGAAAGGAAAGAGAAATTTTTACCGTGTAATAATTCTAATAAAAACGGGTTAAATCTTGAGGGGTATCCGCAAAATGCAACAAAATATTAAGTTGCTCTTCATTATTCAAAATATGACGACGTCTACTTTTTTCTTCCTTCGAAGTTTCATACATTCTAAAGTGTTGGTAAATCCCGTCGAAGATCTTTTTTTCTGGGCGCCTCCTTAATGGAAATTTTCTCACATAATCTCTAAAAGTCAGCGTCCGGTTTTTAGTGTACGGTATGTAATTTCTAACAAATCAATCTTTTCGTCTATGGTAAACATAATACACAAGCAGCATGCTGGCACTTGTTTTGTTTAAACGCCTTCATAGCCACCTTACGTTAACTGAACTTACATGGCAACAGCATATAATTGTGACAAATATTTAAATGGAAATATTTCAAAAAGTAACAATATTAGGCATGCACAACTTTATATGAAATTTCATTAATTTTTGATACTAAATAAAACGAGATTATAAAAATGGGTATTTTCCATTTTAAAAAAAGGTTTTTCGCGGTTCTTTTTAATTTCATTTTTAATCTTATTTTTCTCGTTCTCTGTATTATTATGTACCGAAATTTATTATGAAATCCGTTATTCGGGTAATTTGTTTACAAATGACACAATAAATGCTTCTGAACGCAAAGATTGGCAGATATTTTAGGTCTTGTAATCGTCATTTTTTGCATAAAAAATTAAAAATGTCAGAACGTTAGACGTTAGACTTCGGTACAGGACATTATAAACAAAATATGTCTAGAATTTTGTATAGAATTCAAAAATGAATTAATATACCAAGCGTTCCATTTACAATAACAAAGTTGATCAGATTTTTCTTATCGAATATTTAGTAACACAACAAGCAGCGCCTAAATCGTCACAAAATATCGCCCAAAAAGAAAATCGCTAAAGTAAACACACGAAGGTAATGTCATAAACAAATATTATGTCGGTGACGTAATATAATAAATTTTACGTCAAGAGGGAAAATGAACTATAATAATATCTCGCTTTATACGCAGAAAATATATTTAAAAATATTATTTCTGACGTAGATGGTTATTCAAATAAGCCTGTGTTGCTTTAATAAATTTACATTACAGCCACCATTCTCTTCTGTCTTTCTTCGGTAAGGGTTTCTTTTCTCTAGCAGCCTTCTAGATAGTCATGTAGCTATTAGATAATATGGTGGCCGCTGTAAACATTGATCAGCCGCAGGCGCCATTTATATTGTCGTAGAGGAGGAAATGATTTTCCACGCAGGTCTCGAAATTTCTGGACATATTCCGAGAACATAAGTAAAAATGCCGAATCGAAACTTATTGACGATCTGTCAGCGGCCATGTTGAATCCTAAAATTGAATTCTCGCGTATATTGAATGCACCGTCTTAAAAAAATCAGCATAGGCAGTAAGTAGTAACTATATGGAGAAATCAATCAACATAACCTTAATTTCTTAATGGACTAACGTAAACCATCTTCCGTACCACATCAGTCTTATCGCCTATTGAAAGTGTATGTATCCTGGATAGACAACACCTATGTCATTTAGTACGATAATCCTGTGATCATCTGATGTTGTTCTCAACTACTTCTCAAAATAGTAATAAAATATATTTTACATTTACTTGGTGTGATAATTTCTACGACCCTCAGTATACCTTCCGAAAATAAGATAACTTGCACATTTTCTTATATGTTAATTTATTTAACCGAATGTGTCAATCGTGACTTTTGTTACGTGTTTCAAGATTTTCGGATACACGTATTCTGCAACGGAAAAAAAATGTGTGTGTAACGAATTTAAGGTTAAATTTTGTCTGAAGAAACGTTTTCGGTACCAAGGCCAACGTAAACTGTGCTTTTCATTGTTTTCTGAGAAACGACGCGAACCCATTTCTGCGTGTAATGGGTTTGTTCTTTTATCTGCTGTAAAATCTGTAAAAAACGTTGTTGTCCTCAAAGACTAGGTTAAGGTGTATTAGCTTTTGTTTCTCTAAATAACAAAAACAAAGAACAGCCGCACGTTCTACTGTTTGCTCTGATAACTTTGTTCAATTGCCATTTCTATTATCATCAATAATTAGTGAACTATTATGCCAGCTGAAAATAACACTTTACCGGCCAACCTGTTGACAAAATGTCGCCTTCAAAAATGGTGATCGCCTTTTTCAATTTTTACAAACAAAACACGGATGCGGATTTATTGGTACCAACACAGACTATTAAACGAGAAGGTTACAAATATAGCAAGTAAATTCAAGTGCCTGTTTATTCGACCAGAATGTGTTCTTTGTGAAGGTCAAGGTTTTACTATACCCATATAAATAAAAACGAAAATATTTCATGTATCTAATTATACAGTGAGCACATAACCCCTTTAACTGCTGAACCCTTTGGTATATCGCGATCAAATTTGGGATGGCATTGTATAATGCAATTCTTTTTTTTTACTGCAAAATGATATTTACATACGTCAAAATCACGGCCTTGGGATACTTTCCACTGATTTTTTAGTTAGTCCTGCGACATTTTACAGACATTCTATTCATTCATTTTTAAATGGCGAGCGATTTGATTTCTTATGTAACATAGTTGCTGGCGTTAAGTAATTTTTATCTTCATATGCAACAAACAGCTGTCGTTGATGATAATAGTAATAATAATAGTCTAGCTAAAATAGAATGTGTTCAAAATCGATGTTTGAATTAAGTATAAAAAGGCCTTCACATGACCCACTTCTTCTTCTTCTTCCTCTTCTTCTTCTTCTTGTCCCCTATAAATTCGTATGTTGGGGTCACCGTCTCACTCCCTCAATCGAATATCAGACTATTGCTCTCCGCCAAACGAAATATTGATCCGGCATCCAGCACTCCACACTAATCTCTGATTTTTCTGAGCCATGAGTGTTGTATGTATCATAGCTTTCTCCGTTTTACGATATTTAACAGCTGTCGTTCCAGTCCGGCCAGTCCTAGCACATCTTGGTTTGTTAGGATACGTGAGTCATCCTCTTCCGGGTCCGCATTTCAAAGGTCCCAATGCGAATCAGAGTCCTAACTTTCATGGACCACGTTTCAGCACAATATAGTAGGACTGGGCTGATATAGCACCACCGTAGCAAGTCGATTTAAAGCAGCTCGTTTTTAAGCTTTCAAAAAAATGTCCTTCGCCATGCCAATTCTTATCTAAACCTCTTCATCACAGTCCCACCTCTCAACCACAGTCAAGATATCTGAATTTATCCCCCCTTTCAATTTTTATGCCATCCAGGCATTTTGCATGACCAGTCTGTCCACCGGCATCATTTTAGTTTTCTTTCTGGTAATACTCACCCCCGACAAAGCACTAGTCCCATTCGCCCTGTCCAACAGAAACTGCAGGTCCTCTAATTTATTCGGCATTATAGCGGTATGATCTGCATATGGAATATTTACCTATATACTTCTGAGTTCATTTTCTAATGCCAGTTGAAATATTTTTTCTACATAGATATGCTAAATATCGGTGATAATCTACAGCCCAGTCTAACTCCTTTTACCGAGTTGAAGGAATCTGTCAGAAGGTCGCTATGGATTTTGATTTCAGCTGACTGATTCCAGTGCAAATGCCTAATCATTCTGATATTTTTGTCAATCTTGGTTGTGTTTAACATCATCAGAAACAAATGAACACGTCATTTTTGGACTAGAACTTTCATTGAATACAAAGCTGCGCTTGTTAACAGATCTTTTAAGAAACCGAACCGTGTCTCACTAATCATTTCTTCACATTGGAGGATTCTGGAATGAATTATTCTCAAAAACGCTTAACCACGTGACTCATCGAACTCATTGTCTTCGCACCATTTAAGGTTGGTCTTCTTGGGAATGGCGATGTCGGGTGATCGCGTGCAGTCATCTGGGATAGGTCCAGATTCATATGTTTTATTAAAAAACATAATAAATCATAATGTTAACTGTTTTGTATCTACCTGCTGTAGAATTTGTTTTTTTTTCTTGGCTCACTCGATTGATTTGTTGTTGTGTATAATTCTTCCTTATTCAGTATTAACTTTCCTCGATTGTTTTGCAATTTATTTTAGTCTCTGGAAACAATCATAGAGTTGGTGCAGGTTTCCGGCCTCTGCACAATCTTTAGTGGGCCAAATAAAAAAAAAATAAACCGAAACGTCATTTTGACTTATAGAAATATCAATTTCTGTGAAAAAAAATAGGGAATTGTCTGATATAATAAAATCCCAAATTTCGTTTCAATACATCAAACGGTTAGAGGGGGCGGCGACGGACTTTAATATATCCCAATTTTACGAACATATTCCAAAACAACCGATAAGTTTTAATCGGAAATATTTTTTATATTTTAAATCTGTTCTTGTTCTAAATTTTTGGAAGTGAAATTGTCCGTAATAACGACGTTGTTTGAGAGTTTAAAAAAGTCATTCAGCTGCCATCAGTGCCGAACCCGTGACTAAAATACCGGAAACTTTCGAGTGACTTAGGTCCGTGGGTAACGTAGCTGAAGTTTTCAAGTGATGCTTTGATCATGACTGACCCGCGCATTTTATTGGGAATTTTAGGTTAAAAAGTAGAAAAAATAAGTTTAAAAAAGTCTGGTTATGTGTTAAGAAACGGCATTTCGTGCAGGCAGTACATCAACAAAACACTATAAATTCAACTGACCATAAATTGGGCAATTTCTATGGCACGTAATATAGTTTATATTTTGGCAGGAAGACTGCCGGGAATGTTTTTCGACTAAGCTTGGTTATGGGCTATTTCAGAAAAATGCACAGTCATAAAATGGGAAATTTGAGCAGTTCCGCCCAATTGATGTCGGCCATGGGCGTAGGTAAAATAAAATAGAAAATAAATAAGAACCAAAATTTCAGAACTTGATAAAGTCACGGTGTTGTCGAAATAATTGCCGTGCAAAAATATATAATTTCGTGAAAACCTTATTTATTTTGATATATGGATTTTCATTAAGTAAAAGCCTCCTCAGTTCAAAATAAAATTGCTTTTGATCCGATATTAATGAACAAGTTTTGTTGTTTATATTAACCTTTCATTATTCTTTTATGACGGAATAATGGGAAGTGAATAACGGTTTCGGGACAGAGTCTTTAGAACTAATTATACTTTAATGAAAGTGAATAATAATTTAGTTTACTTGTAACGTCAATATTATAATTTTTTATCATTTAATTTCTAATTGGTATTTTGTCCAGGGCGGCTTTGGCAGACCATTTTCATTGCTGGTGTATGGATAACAATAGGCGAGTATTGGTTGGGCCACCCTGTAAACTAAAGGAGTTTTATCCACAGCAGCGATTCTTAACATTTGGAAGGTATTGGCGAATCCACCGTGTACTCGCTAGTAAGAGTAAATAAAATGAATGTATTATTTCGCTGTAATTGAAATTCATTCATCATGTGAATAGGAGTTACAATGAGAAAAGTAAACTAAAACATAATTGTAACATAAAACATTTATAGACTCTTAAGTAAGCTTTACAAAATAGTATAAATGTAATATGAATACAGGTAAAGCAATCCTCAATGGGATATTGGTGCCTGTTTGGTGCATCAAAGAAATTCAAAGTTTGATTCACTATCTGATCAGATTTAATTTGTTTCTGTACTTGCCTTTCATGTTAGTGTATGTTGAAAATATATACAAAATGATAATAAAATTTAGATTGTTTTACTACTATTAAGTAATTATTTGCAGGAACAACTTTTAGAGAATTACCAGACGATAAGTCAGCAAGCTTTTATTTTTTCTATAATCAGTGTAATTCGACGTATTAGAAACTACATATCCTTGAAAAAGCGTCAGGGTTTATTAGGAAATTACTTTTTGAACGTTAATTGAGGCTGAAAACGTTTCTCTTATGTTTTTCGTTAAGTTGAACGATTATTTACTGATAAAAATCTGCCATACAATCGTACTCGCTCATATGTTGACTTCTTCAGAGGTTAACTTAAGTTTCTGTTTTGTAATACGGTAGTCTATGGAAGTTTCATTGTCCTTTTTATTTATAAAAAATATCGCCTAAGCTCTTGGAGCCACAAAATGTTGGATACAGAACTGTCGTTGTTAGCACGGCACTGTATAAAATGTGTAATATTTACAGTCCGCAGTCTAGAGTCTTTCTGAAATAGACTTCAGCTTCGGTTTAGAAAAAAGTACTCCTTTGGTCAACCGGGGTTGACTTAAATTTCGGTTATTATCGTCTCTCCTTATTCTATTAGTCTAAGCTGCATGTAATGGACCAGACCTGGGTTTTTGTACATCGAGGCCACTATATCTACTATACATGATGTGGGTGCTAAGCCCAAAGCTGTGGACCCAGGTACTGCGCAGGTGAGACATGTATTGATTTTTGGCGAATTTTAAATACATTTGACCACGGCTGCTATTTTGAAATCTTAAAATATATCAATATATCAATATTATATCGAAAAATAATAATGGCAGACCAAATGCACAAAAAAATAAAATTTTGAAAGTATTTGACCAGATCTGCCATCGAGATATATTATTCGTTATGGTCTTAAAAGCTTATATTAATAACGGCAGACGTGTTTATTGAGTACACTCCTCAGTACATAACAAAATCTTTACTATTACCCGGTCAGATGTATATGTATTACGATCGCTGTTTTACATAAATTTAACTCACTTACTCGCTTATTTTATCACTATATGTATAGAAATTAATACTTTTTTTGTACTTTATATACTAAAGTTTATAGACTTCCCAGGTCTTCACAAAGTTCGCGGACTTTATAAAATTTATAATTTTTACAGTCTGCAGAGTCTAGAGTCTACACGTTTCTGAAATAGACTTTAGCTTTGGTCAACCAGGGTTGACCCTGAAGGTGGGTTACTATCGCATGCTGTTACGTACGTTGTAGCACAAAACAAGGCGTTGCGTAACGTCCGACGCGAACTGCAGCCGCTCGAGCGTTCTTCGAACTCGAAGAAGAGCGAAAAAGAAAGCTATACCTACATACACACTCGGGCGATATGAAAGCGAACGTAATTTTTTTTGCGGCAATATGCATCATCTTCGAATCGGCGAATGAAACTCTATACACTTAAAATGCAAAATGTGAAAGTCGACTCGCCGATTGCCAATTCTGTTTACACTTTGTTTGTTTGCTTTTATTATGTTTTTCAGATCGTGGACCGGGTTTCGACGACTCTGATTTTGAAACGCGTTTGCAAAATCGTTGATTTATATTAATATGTATTTGTTTACTGGGTGCGGCAGCGCTCGCCTGGAGCTTCAAAAAAAAAGTTCATTTAACTTGGCCACTGCACTGGAGGTTGGAGGTTGTTGATACAAGGTGTCCCAAAAGTGTCCCCTCCCACATCAACTTTGTTGTTTTAAATGGAACACCGTGTAGATATCGGCAATTTTGAAATCATTTGTTAAAATAAAAGCAACTTTTTTGGGAAATTCCTATTCCAATTTTGCATAGTTTAGGCAGAAATTGAAGTTATTTGTTTTTTTTTTCATATTCTATTTTCCCATATAAAATTGTGTTGTAACGCTACTGATCCAGACATGGCAATGAAAATTTAACCACAGCCCAAGGAGATGATGCGCTACTGAATAAGTTTGACAGATGCGCCTCAGCTTACACAGGGTGTCCCAAATAGGTCGTGCCGTTTTGGCGAATTTAATTAACAAAATCCAAGATTTTCAGATTGCTAACAGATTGCTAACAATAGAAAAATCGACTCTATAATACACACTTTAACAGATTTAATAAAACTTCAGAATTCATATTTAAAGAAACATTTGATAGTTAATTATCTAGCTTGATTGAAAATACCTAATAACAAAAATAAATAATTACAGTTTGTAGGTTAATCAAAAAACTATAACTTTTTTAAAATTCAAATAAAATATCTACTAACAAAAAACTTGGCAACTATGATTTTTTTGAAGAGAAATATGAAAAACAACATAAACAAACAGAAATGTCAAAGTTTGTTTTTACCTTAATGAGTCAAAAGAAAGATTGTGATGTCATAGCCAACTATATTCTTAAATATTTTGATATTTCTTTATTGTTCAGATGCCAGATGAAAAGAGTACTTTAAGAGGAACATTTTTCACTAAACCTTATAAACCGAATTAAAGAACACTTTTTAGTTAAGTTTTTTTATACATTTATTTATTCAAATTTGTTACCTTGTTTAGTTAGCCTATAAACACTTATTTGGTATTTTTAATCAGCCCAGATAAATAACCATTAAATGTTTCTTTAAATATGAATTCTGATGTTTTATTAAATCTGGACTGCTATTTAAAAAATGCCTAATATTGCCAACAAGTAACCTAATGTGGTCAGCTTTAAATTCAAGAAGAATTTATACGGGTGTTATCCTAAACATCGAATATCTCAAAAAGTAAGAAAAATTTAAATATATTAAATATATATATTTGGAACACCCTGTATAAGCCGAGGCGCATCTGTTCAACTGATTGAGTAGTGCATAATCTCCTTAGACTGTGGTTAAATTTTCGTTGCAATACCTGGATCACCATCAATTCGCCAAAAATGGCGATATATACAGGGTATTCCATTTAAGGTTGATGTCGGAGGGGACACTTTTGGGACAGCCTGTACCAACAAAATTATATTTTATATTTTCAGGAGAGTACAAGAAACTTTTGTACGAAACTTTTTTTCGTATCTCCTATGAGTTTCCAGATCGTATAGTGGGTCGTTTTATTTGGCACACGATATTCCTACAACAATTCGTCATTAAAAAATAAAATAAAACACCAGTTTTGATTTCTAGAGATCATATTTGGCGGAAAATGAAATCTAAAGCAGAACGAGGCGTCGAAATGGTAAAAGACTCGTTGGACTTTAATGAATGAAGCCTCAGTTTTAACAAGTCCAAGTAGGTTGCATTTTCCCTTACTGCCGTCAATAGACCGGACTTTATTTTTTTGCAGTAAATAACAATTAATACTTGGATGTCATGGTCGTCCACAATTTTAAATGTCGAAGCATGTTAATAAGGTCAATTGTTAAGGCAAAGAGACTTGCATATAATTTTTTATATAAGTTTATCAACAAAAAATTGTTGATATCCGTCCATAAAAATCTTGCAGTATGAAATTCTTAAATATCGTTCAAAATAACATTTTAAAAGTTTTATTTTAAAAAGAACGAAATTTTCAGACCTAGCGTGTGTAATGAAAATATAGTAAATATTGTAATGTTATATTTCTATTACATCTGTTTGTTTTTATACAAAAGCACAATTTTTTTTATGCAAACCAAAGTTCATTTCCAATATTGCAAAATAAAAACTCGGAGTACTACCAACATTGAAATGAAAAACAACTATTTAACATTTCATTGCTGATAGCAATACTTCAAAATAAAAACAAAACAAGGAGATCTTAAAAAAAGAAGAAAAATAACTCTTTTATATAATAATATTAAATAAGAAATACTAAAACTAGTGAAGTTGATTTTTCAAAAATATTTGTTAGTCCATCTCTAAAAATGAACTTTTTGACAGTAGTTTATTATTGCGGGATTTTTTGTGTTTTGTGTAACCCAAAAATTTTCAATAGAAATGTTGCTTGTGTGACAGTGCTGCTTGCAAAGATACTAGTTAAGAGTGCTGAGTTATAGAGTGCTTCTAAAGCATCTTACAGCATTTAGCTTTGATCTTTGACTTAAACACGAGGTATATTATTTCATTTTTGAATTTCTGAAAAAATTGGGTAAGATATCTTGAGCATTTTGGGAAACATTGAACACTCGACCTTTCAAAAATAGAAATAATGCTTTCGAAATTGATATTGAGAATTACATCACACTTATAGCTACGAACATTTGTTTTACTCAAATACACCGTATATATATTCGTCAATCGCATCCCAAAATCTAGCTGGCGTTGATTTTTACAAATCCTGAATCATTTTCTGCGGTTTAATACAATACTGTGCTGTGACGTAATGACTTTTCGGGCAGTTTTTGTAGAATGAACTTTGACTAGCTTTCCAGCGTGTTTTTTAAATTCCATTTAAATATTTAAGGTAAAAAATTATTATCAAGTCATCAAGTGGATTAAAATACAAGACAACTACACTACTACCGTCTGTTGCCGACCTCGAAACAACCCGCATTAATTAAACCACTACGTTCTCGTCATAAATGATTTATTTTGTTTGTCTTGACTGTTACATTATTTTATTAATGTTCAAAAAATTTGTTTCTAATGAAACGAAAACCAATTAAACACTGATGCTCTACATTGCAAAACATTATTAAAATTTTGAATAAGAATTCGGTCCTCGCCACAGACTTTGCCTTCGTACCTAATGCTTTTCGATCGTCAAGCCTTCCAAAAGTATATAATATCACTTGCAATTAATTAAACAGCGGAAAGCAATATTTAAACAAAGAAACAAACAAATAAAACTAACCAAAACAAGGTTAAAGCGTTTTTAATGAAATTGTTAACAACAACTGAGATAAAAGTAATTAAAAAACAATACTTTGCAAAAGTTCCTTTTTAAAAAGACTTTTTTGAGAAAAGCCAAAAGGTGTTTTCTTCCGAAATAAACAGAAACAGAAACATTTAGAAATCATGAAAATTGGTAAAATTAGAACTTTTTTATTATTTATTATAAATTTCACGGGCAGATTCGATTTTTAGATAAAAACTTAGAAACAACATACGGGTTTGGCTGTTTAGATTTACAATTTTAAAAGAAAAAAAAATAACGAAAATCCGAAAATAATACAAATTTAAAGATTCAGACGTCTAATTATGTTTTG
Organism: Cylas formicarius; assembly: GCF_029955315.1. Lineage (NCBI taxonomy): Eukaryota > Metazoa > Arthropoda > Insecta > Coleoptera > Brentidae > Cylas > Cylas formicarius. The sequence continues at coordinate 21,892,790 of NW_026844361.1, read as the reverse complement.
GATCATATTATGCTTGCTTGGAACTGATTCCAAATTGTAAATGTTAACTTTGGTCACACAGTTGGTTGAAAAACAGAGGAAATGGATAACAACGGCCATCATCAAAGTTTCAAAACGCGCCCGTTCGGCTCGAAGTAAATTACAAATCGTCGACCGTCAGAAAGCGACATTTCGAACGCCCAGATAACACATAATTGATTCCGAATAAACGTCCTTATCCCATTTACCCGAGACTTGCGACAATAATTCTCGGTTCGTGGTAATTAAGCGTTTGTCCTGTTATTGCTGCCATTATTGTCGGTTATATGAACAGGGAAGTACGCTTTCTACGTTCTCGACGCGATGACATTGGAACCCACGCCGTGACTCAACTTCGTTTCGTCCGATTCAATTCTTGGTAGTGTTAATTCTTCGGTTAAACAGCGTAGAAAGCGAGCAAGAAGCAGCAGCGTACGCTTCAGGGCTAACTAAGCTCATTTTGTTTGTAAACGTAGAAAGGTCGGTCGACAAATCGAAAAGATATTCGATAACGAAGAAAAGTTTCAGCGAGTCCTGCCTATCCTTTCAACCAGAACATTTTCTGTGATACATCAGTTTCAAAGACAGATTCAGATCGAGCTTCAGATTGTTTATTGTTGTTAGCATGCGTAACCATTCATAAGTCACGAAAGGGCCCATTGAACACATAAGTTTTATGTGAATTTATTGCATATCCTTAAATTACATATCCTTAAATATCAACTATAAAAGAATAGAAGTAAATTATTTAAGTTGGTGATTGTTTGCTTTACGTGATTTTTTATTAGATAAATATCGCTCAACAAGCAGGACTAAATAGAAGAAGAAGAAGACCCTTAAAGACCTTGAAAGAAGGTATAGAACAGACAATGAAAGCACAGCATATATAAATACAAGGTGTCATATAGTTCTCTATTGTTTTCCTTGCTGCCATGTTTTCTCGTCTTCTTCTTTACCAGTTTACCAATAGTAAAGCATCTTCGAAATCACAAAAATTTCGAAACCAGTGCATAACTGGGTATTTTAGAGGAGAGAATGGAAAGAAGAGAGAGTACAACAAAGTGACTTGGAGATTTGAAAGTAAAGACATCTCGTTCGTTTTCGTATAGCAGGTTCATTCATTTCACGCACCAAGTTAACACACACTCTGTATATTATAATTGTGAATTGGTCCAGTTTATTTTTTACCAATCTCAATGGCGGAAATATCTGGAGTATGCTAAACAAGTAGTTGAATGATCGTTTGCCTTGTTGAGCACAAAATTATGCATGTGATATTTATCATAATGGCAAATGGCAGTAAAGGTGTTTGCTACGCGACAAGGACGCACAAACACGAGAAACGATTCGACGCGACCGACAAGAAATTGTTTCTTTTTAATAAGTCAATTGTGTCGGAGCGAGTCGTACGCACAGAGTAACACGTGAATCACTGATATTTCGAAAACGGACACGGCGGAAAGGGAATGAATAAACACGTATTTAGTTTGCCTTTTTGTTTGATACCCGGCGATGAAAAAAACAATGCAACGATTTTTGTCAATTCGCTACACCACTCTTTCAAGGTTAATATCGCCACGGTTATCCAGCGCGTTTTGTAACAATTTATTAACAGGGGGAAGTTATTCGCTCGATCGGTAATTATTAACGGAAGGAAACCGTGAAACTGAACGACAATTAATCTCTCAGCTTAGCGCAGACTATGGGTAAAAACAAATATATGCCTTTTTTTGTTTTTGGGTACAAAAATATATAAATATTACACCAGAACAAACGTTTTTGTTGGGTTTTCCGATGTATTTTATTTTTTTGTAAATGTTGGTTCAGTATTTAATATGGAACTGACAGAGTTCAGAGTTAAATGAAAATGTTTTATAGTTATAATCTTGCCTATCAAAGAGAAAGATATTTGTTTTATGGTATTTAATTCTTTTTCCAAATTTGAGGTATTGTGTATGTGTGGAAAAATCTAATTTGTTCTATAATTTAGTTATATAGTTGAGAAAGTTTAAAAAGTTATCTAGTTTCTATGGTAAATTTTATACGGCTATGTATTTACATAGTAATACATAATAATTCAAATCACCCTTGCACACACAAAATGCCTGCATTTTATTCTTTTATCTACATACTACTTGATATATCACTTGTCACAAAAAATTTCAAAAAACAATTAAATATTGTAAAACAAATAACTTTAAATAATCGTTGCAAGATAATATTATAAATAAATAAAAGTTTCAAATAATCTGGTCTGAAGAATGTTTTTAAAACTGAAAACACTGTAGGCAAATTTTTAAAAAACAGTAAAACTAAATCACGAAAAACTCAAAAATCCGGAATCTACAAGTAAAAATGTGGATCATGCCCAAAAATGTATAGTGGACAAAAATAAATGATAAATATTTAGTTGAAAATGTCAATGTAAATTATTTGATTTAATTTTGGGCACATCTTGAGCTAACTTAAAAAATACGGAATAAATTCCTTGTGTTTTATTTTAAATTTAAGGAATCCGTTAATTCTACTTGGTTCTAATCAATTTAAGACTTCTGCAATATATTGTTTCTTTTGATATTATGCTGCTTGAGAGACTGCTGAGTTATCCGTGTCTGTATATCTCCAAACGTCTTATATACTTACAAAAATTGTGAAAATTACTCAATAAATAATGAATTTAGGACAATAATTAGTACGGATTGTTTTTTGCAGTCAACCAGCTGGCTTGGTAAGACAAAGAAAAATGCAGTCGGCTTTAAATACTTCAAAGCCTTCTTCGTAAAAATTGAGTAACAAAATTGCTAGATTTTCCGGGAAAAATGGGTGCCTTTAAATATTTTTATGTGAATCTTACCCACAGTGCGGCGTAATTATACACATAAATATAAAATAATGCATAAATTATCTTATACCGGCGTAATTAAATATACGTTGATTTTTACTTAAACATGAATTAGACCTAAATATAAAAAAAACTAACATCTTATTTTATTAATCGAACTAAGTGCGTGTTCCGGTTTATTGTTAATTTATATTTTCTCCATTATCTTACTTGGACCTCACTTATTCTTTTCATAGTTTTTAACCGTTTTTTTATCGCTGTAAGTGGACTTAGTATATATTGATAATAGGGCACTACTCTTAGATTCGGCCAATGTTTTATCAAAAAAAACTCCAGCTTCTTTGAATTATGTGATTAAATTATTAAAAATTAAAAAATAAAAAAAAAATAAAAAAGATTTTTATAGTCCATTGTCAGTCGCTCAAAAGTCGGTTAAAGTAGCAAACGGGAAGTATTTTTTCCACTGATTCAAATTGGTGAACACAGAAAAACAATTAAATGTAGAGTTTAGGAAAAATTCTGAAAATGTACCCTTTTTAAGTGGAACCCTCTGAATATTTTAATCTAACGTAACTTTTTTGTGGTGACTTACGAACTGTTTTCACATCGTAATCAGTGAAAAAATGCTTCTAGTTTGCTAATTTAACCAACAAATGGGCAATGATGAACACTTAATTTAGATCAGCATGTATATCCAATATTCAATTTTCTTGTAAGTTTTCATATATAGTTTGAGTAACCATTTCTGCGTGTTCCTCAACATGAGCTTGTTGAAACACTCGCTCCGCCTCAAGGTACTATCGAGACACACCCCTAATTATTTAATTATCTTCGTTTTCACCACTTCAATCTTGAAACAGCTGAGTTAGAAATTCAAACCTGAATAGTATTGGTTAATACATAAACATTCTTTTTACGAAACTTCTGGATTCCTCCTGCGTCGGTTTTTGCTGGGTCGAAATTGCTGACGTTTCGCCAATCATCGTGTTGGCTTCTTCAGAGCTTGACTGAAACTGTTTCAACTGAGTTTCAATCAGTCTCTTTGTAAAAAGTATTATAGTAGCCTGTGAAAGTTTCTTTGAACAATTTACATAGGCATTACCTAAAATTAATACTTTTTTAACAAATTTTGGCTGACAGTTGGGCCACCTAGTAACTGGCAAAGTGTACCCTACAAGGCTAGGAATCGCGGTTGAAATTGGTTAACAATACTTGTTTCAACGTTTTCTTAACTCAAAACTTACATACAACCTACAGAAAAACCTACTATAAATCCAAGAAAGTGTTTTTTTAAGTAGTTATCTGCAGTTTTAATGTAGATTTGAGTCCGGAGATTTATAAAAATGCTGGTTTTAACTATAATCTGCTCGAAATCGAGCGAAAACCAATTATTTGTCCAAAAAAAGGATTTTTAAGTACATACCTGCTTTTCTAAGGTAGATTTGGGTGTATTAAGAGTCAAAAAAGCAGATTCTGGCAGGGATCTTATCGAAATCGGCAACTATTTGACCGAGTAAGGGGGTTTTACACCGATATTTAATGGTTTATAAAGATTTTCTGTACTTTAATGCTTAAAGACGCCAATTCTGGCTAGTATTTGAAAGATATTGACATGAATATGTAACTTTTTGGATCAAAAATTGATAGTTTAAGCTGATATTTGCAGTTTTGATGCGGTTTTAGGTACGATATGAGTCGGAGAAGCCGATTTTGACTGGAATCTGTTTAAAATGAGAAGGAAAAACCTGCTATTAATAAAAGAAAGTTAATCTTTAAGTAGTTACCTGCAGTTTTAATGTAGATTTCAGTAGGTTAAGTCATGAAAATGCCTGTTTTGACTATAATCTACCGTAAATCAAGGGCGAAAACCAATTTTTTTGTCCCAAGAAGAGGGTTTTTTAGTACATAGCTGCATGTCTAAGGTAGATTTGGGTACAACAAGAGGCGAAAAAACAGATTCTGACTAAGATCTTATCGAAATCGGCAACTATTTGACTCAGAAACGGGGTTTTATATCGATATCTAATGGTTTATTTTACTCTAATGCCCGAAGACGCGAGCTTTGACTAGGATTTGAAACATATTGACAACAAAAATTCACTGTTTGGATGAAAAAATGAGCTGATATCTGCAGTTTTGATGCGGTTTTAGGTTAGATATGTGTCGGAGGAGACGATTTTGACTGGAATCTTTTTAAAATGAGCAGGAAAAACCTGCTATTAATCCAAGAAATTGAATTTTTAAGTAGTTATCTGCAGTTTTAATGTAGATTTGAGTTCGGAAAGTTATAAAAATGCTGGTTTTAACTATAATCTGCTCGAAATCTAGAGCGAAAACCAATTATTTGTCCAAAAAGAGGGTGTGCATTCAACTAGGTGACAATCAAACCTAATTGTATTCGCTGGCGAACCCGCTTCCACTATGAGTGCATGTGAAAGTGAAATTCGAATGCCGATATTTACATATTTTCGTCTAATATCTGCCTCATAAGTGATATCGACGCGAACCTTGGAAAGCATCGGCTCAAGTCAAACGCCAGTCAGTCCACGTGAATGACATTAAATATGAAGATGTTAGTTCTGCAGGCTTTCCCGATGCTGCCATAACTTTCACCATTGACAAAAAACGTAACGGGATCTTTGAACCTTTAAGTTACCTCTAAGACTAATGGACGTATTAGATTGTACTTTACTGGTTCACGCCGCAAAGAATGAAATGATTGGATATCGCTAGATAATGATCATAATCTGCTCTTCGCGAAAACTAGGACGAGCGTAGCCGATGAGTCAGTTTTTTGCTTTCGACATCGCCCCGCTTCTTTCACTTCATCCAAGAAGCGAATATAAAGCCACTCATAGACGCCATTTCTTAAAAACATTTTTCATCCATACGTCCCAAAAGTCCAATAGAAATTTGAAAAAAAAATTGTTAAGTAAATCGCAACATAAATTTTTATAATCGGCTTTCCGAAAATTTTTCTTATTCTAACCATAGTTAGAGTGAGTACCGCATTGGAGCTGAGACAAATTCAAAACTTTTTTGTTTAATCCTCTATGCTCTATCTCTGAAAAAAAAAGTAACAGAGGCTATATCTTATTGCTATGCTATCAATAGTGCATCATATCATAAGCGAGGCGATTCCTTAACTTGACACCAGATGGCGGTTTCTCATATGATCGAAAAATAATATTTTTTAATACATAGTCTCCGACCAAGAGTCGCAAACCTAATAAGATTGCCCAATCCCATAAGACATACGTTCTTGAAAATTATCGATCGCACGTGGTGTTACATCAAAAAATAGTTAGGCATGCCTGGAACGAGATGTGCCATGTATAACAACTATTTTGATGAAAAAGCAAGTTCCCGAAAAGGTAGTTTTCATCGCTTTCCCATGTCTGCTCAGTTCATTTTACTGAAAATGATTACGAAAGAGACTTACAAAATGAGTTATCTGGTTTTTTTTGTCTTGAGTAACTCATTAAATTCTACACAAAATTTAAATTTTAGGTTTACCTTTAAAAAAGATTCTAAAAAAAAACTGCTGTTCCCACCCTATTATTATTTAACCAGAAACCACCAACAGAAGCAGGATTATCTAGATCAAAATAATTCCCAAAATGCCAAAAAAGAAGCTCAGCAGGTATTGTCTGAGCTTTTAGCAACAATATAGAATGCCACAAGCGAAATTCTAGAGAAAAGTCCATCTCCAGAACCCATGCCAGAACCCCGGCCAGAACCCATCTCCGAACCCCAAATACTAAATTATAAAGCTAAGTACAAATAAAGATTTAAATATATGTAGTAATAGGTATTTTTTATATAAGTTGGCATTACTGTTCAAGATGGCGACCGATTTAACAGCCGTCAAGTGATTTATTCTCAGTTTGGTTTGGCAATTCATCATGAATTCATGGCTACGTCAACAAACAAAACTGCCGCATATGTCGAAACACAGAAGGTGTTAGGAATAGTTCCCATATTATATGTTTTAATTTATTACTTTGGATTCCAAATGATACTTACTCATTTAAATTTAAACTTCGTTATTTATTTTATTTACAATATTTCCTATCATAAATTGATTAATTATCAGCGTATTTAAGTAGTAACATGTGGAAAGTCATTTAAGAAATAAATAAAACATCTCCTTTGAGAGAAATCGTTCATTTCTAATTATCAAGATTGCCATGATTATATTTATGGCGTTAAAAATGTCTTATTTAAACGTGACGAGTTCATCGTAATCCAGTGCCTAATAGAAGAAATCGACGAGCTACTGCTTAAATAATTTAGTAATTAATAAAATTTCTTCTACTGTAAATTTTTTTCAAAAATAATAATATCAAATAAATGAAAACAATGATATTAAAGCGCAGTAAAAAAGTGTTTGTAGCAACCAGCCGAAAAACCGTCACCAACCAATCACGCTCATGCGGAGTGACTAATTTAATTTTAATTAATTAATAAATTAATTTAAATTTTAATTTAATTTATTTTTTCCCAAAACGTGACAATCGGCTCACTCAAACCACTAGAAAAAGCCCTTTTTAATAACTCCAAGTTACTTTTCAATGATTTTTTTGGAATATAGACATTTATTTACGAAAGTGATTGACCGCCCCCACTAAAATAGCATTGAATTTGTTCCAGCTCTAAAACACTCACTCTTACTATAATTAGTAGAAGAAAATTTTGTAGAAAGCTGATTTAAAAAATTAATTAAACTTTTTTTTCATTTTTACGACGGCAAACCCGGCGGGGTATGGCATGCCTTAAGTCTGCAAATTTGAATAAGTGTTGTAGGCGTGTTTGTGTCTGACCGGTTTTTGGAATATTCGCGCGATATCCAGTTTTGGGAAAAATTTCTCTGTTGTTCGACGCGTGACATTTGGATTTTTGATTTATGGAAATGTCAAGCGGTTACGTAACCGTCCAATCTCGAAAGGATTTTTTTTCGGTTCCACGTTGCGGTCTACATAAAACCCAAATCATCGCCACCCGAACGCAGACCTTAATTCGATTTAATTTTCACGATGGCCGGTCACGCGATGTGAAAAACTTGCGGGTTTTCTGGGCTTTTTCGCTGTTTCCATGCGTCATTTGAGTGGCTCGTCTACGAACTGGTTTAATAGTTCACATCCTCAAACGCCTTAATAATAATTCCTAATAATAATTCCCGAACATTACACGCATTATCGGCACATATAACAAAGAACCACAATTACAAAAAGTATCTGTATTGGCGACAAATTCATGAAAGAATACCCTGAAGGAGTTTGCTCGTCAAATTCAATCCTTGTATTTTACAAAGAAAAAAAAGGAAAAAAAAAGAATATGCAGATTTACAGTACGGATTGTAAAAGGCTTTTTTATAATTTTTCATGCTTCGACATTCTCAGCCAATCCGATTCAATTAATTTATTTGCAATATGATCACATTTCCTCATGCATCATTAATTACCCGATGGATAACTTTTTTAATATGGATCCTATGATAAAGTTTAAATTACTGTAACATGGAGCATTTAGCCTAAACATTCCGATTCTGCAATCAAAAATATATAAATAAATTTTGACATCTGGACATTTGTCAATATGTCAATCGATTGCAGCCAAATAAAACCGGGTTCTATTTGATTTCATTCGATTTAGAGGAGAAGAATATTTTCACCTCTTTTTTACCTTAAGTTACCTCTTGCTGTGATTCCAAATATAGTAGAGAAACAGGACGGGGCACCTGTTATAAAGTAAGGGACGTAAGAGACTATTTGCAAAATAAATACAATGTTCCATGGATACATGGAATGAATTTTGCTTTTTACAAAACTTCTGGATTCCTCCTGCGTCGGTTTTTGCTTAGTCGAAATTGCTGACGTTTCGCCAATCATCCTGTTGGCTTCTTCAGAGCTCGACTGAAACTGTGTTTTGTAAAAAGCATTACAGTAGCCTGCGGAAGTTTCTTTGAAAAATTATGGAATGAATTTTCTTTTATCTATATTTCCAGATTATGCATATAGTCCATAAAGATTGTAAACAGCACAGGACTAAGGAAAGTACCCTGTGGCACTCCAACTTGGTATTAATCACAGAATCACGTATTTTTCAGACCAATTCGCCAGTAAATGGACATTTCAAATGCATTTTGCGGAAGAGGCGACCGCTCCGTTGTCCCAGTCACGTTTACGCAATTTTTCCATTGATGTCGCCTACGGTATCCACGCACACACTCATACACGACAATTATTTTTAAACGTTTCAACCCAATTGTACGCAGGGTGGTCACCAACTGTTACGATGTAACCTAGCTTTAATTTCTATAATACTTAAAAACTATTTACGTTAACTAACCGAAATATACAGGAAAGTGTAACAATAAACCGCTTTTCTTCTTCCCATCTCGTACAACGTGTTCAATAATGAATTTTGATTTAATAAGGACTTGATCTCAATATTTTTTCTATAGTCAGACGAGAAGATATGCCTAACTAAAAGCGCATTTTCATGGCCACTTTTTTTTTTTGAATCACCATCGTCAACTTCAGGTCAGATTTTTTTGCTTTGATTTCGCTGACGTGTAATTTGTCATATTTTCCGTTTTGGAAACACCAATAACCCAAAATATTTTTGGTTAGTTTATTAAATATATTTATGTGAAAATCTGAACAACGTTTGTTCTGATTTAATTAAACTAAACTAGGATTATCTATTATCTCCTGTACAAGTGACCGCCGGTTGTTTTTCTCTGAAAATCCCTAGACATTTTTTTTTCGTTTTTCATTACGGGACCCTAACCTCATTCTACCGCCCCTACCGACAGTAGCGCCGCTATTCTAATTTATTCCGGGTATAAATCGATTTTAATTAGATTTGGACCGAAACTTGCACGGACCACTGTGAAAACACGAATCTGGTTTTCGTTTCTGATCCCAACTCCGGCGACGTTGGTGGGGCCTCAAAACGTTCGAACGGCAAAACTATATAACGCGCTTTCCCGTCGGCACTGCTTCAGTCGGTAACCAAAAATTGTCTTGCGTGGGTCTTAAAGTGGGTCCCTGTGGGTCACCTAACGTTCAAACGCACCTAAAACAAGTTATAACTTTCTAAGCACCAGAAAAATGAAATCGCTAGTGGTGTTGTCCGCGCTTTTGTTGGTGGCGGTTTGCTACGCAGCGCCTGGCGAAGAGAAAAAGGAAGAAACGAAGGAGAGCACCGAAGCCGCTCCCGCCGAAAGACCCAAGACGTTCAAGAGGCTCATCCCCGCTGACGTTTTGAGAGGTAGAGTTGATTTGGTTTAATATTACGAGGTTGAATGAGACAACTCAAAATTGCTAATTTTGGAAATAGCTATTTTTCCAGAACTTTAAGGATCTATGGCTTATGGGTCTTTTTATTGTATTTACAAATTAGAAAAATTATAATTGTGGTGTAAAACTGGTAGAAATATTTCATATGTTAATCCGTTATCAATCGTCTATAACCTTCCTTTGTTCAAATTCAATTATTTTAATATTAAAATAATAATTCTCTCTTTTTCATCATAACTCACAAATTCGTCAAACTACGTTATTTATATAGATATTGATCGAGTAGTGAATAAATTAATAGTCACACTAACCATTGAAAATAGCAAAACTCCTGCAAAATCCTGCAAATTCGACTATAAACAAATTACAATTTTTCTTTAAACTTGGAAAAAATCTAGGAGTTTTGGTTAGTCAAATCGTCCATTTTCGTGACTCTGTTAGTAGTGGTTCTTTAGTATTTTGTTCTTCGGAGTACTAGATACTTCACACGAATACATAGACCATACACACACGAACAAAATAAAAGCCAAGCTTAAATGTCGAAAAACGTGAAAAGACGAATAACGAATGAAGATCCATTTATTCATTTCCATTAAGGCAATATTTCTAGTTCACAAACATTGGGATAGAATAGATTATATTTCTCTGACTGACATTAAAAATGTTATGTAATGTTTTTAATGGATATTTTTCTATCTACTCTGTTTTAATTTCAAACGTATGAAAAGCGTGTTATAGTTTCCGTTGCAAAATTGCCATCGCTTCACTTTCATGGCACTGCGCTACTTCCAAGGTTGCGTTTTGCATAGAAATGCAAATCTTGCAATTCTGTCGCGTTGTTTACGACCGCAAAACAGGGCGGCAACAACCGTTCGCAAATGGCGTTAATGTCGGTCGCGCGGAAAAATACGGCGACGTCAAATGTTGAGGTCCGGCGTTTTACATTGTTTGAATTTGCTCTGAGGGAACTTTGGTCGACGGCCGAAATGAATTTTAACAATATTTCCGAAGACCTAACGAGCTGTTAACGTTTATAGGGGCTCACTTTGCATATGAATAAACCTAATGTGCGCGTTTTGGGATCCAGCGGCGCGACGAGATCGTAAATTAGCTGTTAGGAATATTTTCTTGTTAATAGAAAACAATTTTTAAAAGTCAAACTAATTTAATATATGTTTTTTGCAAATTGTTAAGTATTTTGATCCATTACGTCGATGCGTACCTTCCTTCAAGTATGAAACGAAATAAAATGACGTTATGTGTCCAGACATCTATTTTTTGCTTTTAATTTTTTGACAGTAAAGTGATTAAGACGTTTGCTTGCATTCCATACGTTTCTCACACAACCAAACAATCAACGCCCAACATGATTGCTGACAGATGGTCAATAAGTTTGGATGCGGCTTTTTTACCAAAGTTTTTTCTCAAACTATGCCTGGATCTCGCTAAATGTTCTAAAATGACCCAAAGTGTAGGTTAGTGGGTGAAACGTAGAGGCATGTGCGGAAAATCATAACCTTCTCATGAGTTTTTGCCATAGTGGAATCACTATATTATCTAACAGCCATATGGTGAAACCCAAAAAGTCATCCGGAAATTCACAGACTTGTAAATAGTATTACGATGGTTTGAAATATTAGCAATTACTGTGTCATATAAACATTTCTTAGAAGAAGAAGGAAATATTTAGCTTCTATTTATTTATTGCCGATCTAATTAAGAATATTCTTTAAATGTTAGTATTTCTTGTAATTGTTTAAAAAAAATTACAATTAACGTTTGCGTCAAGTAAAAATTTAAAATTTAAATTTTTGTCTGGATTTACACTAGTATGAAAAAATTGGCGTACATTACATTACATCCTAAAGTCACAAACAAACTTATTTCTTCTAAATAGATGTAGAAGGTAGATTAGATGATTATAATAACGAACTTTCAATTACTTGTGATTTGTACGCCGCTGATGTAGGATATGTAAATTCGCGAAACAATTCAAAGAGGAACTGCGGGATTTTCTGGGAAAATAGTTTCCCATATGCATATAAATAAGAGTCCGCACAAAAGCTCGAATGGAAAATTATGCCAGTGCAGAATTCGTTTTTGACAAGACCCGCTGCAATTTGCGCAAAATCAAGCTTTTACTCAAATTTTGTTTTCTTGCCGTTCGAGTCCTAAATCGCAAGGTTCTAACTAACCAAAAGCGAACTATGGTCGAAGCCTACAAACACGGCTGACCAAAAAAAGACGTACGAATGAAACAGGTAAATGTACAGACCACGGCCGATAGAAAAACGTTATATAAACGTTATATAATGTGCTTTACCCATATAGATACGAATCTCAGCCGTTTTAAGCGTCCCGCAAAATCAGCACGGAAACGTAGAAGCGAGAATTGCAAGAGCAGTTCTGCGGCATTAACGAAGTGTCCTACAAATCCGATTTTTGAAGTAAAAGTTTAATAGAGTGAAAGTTTACAACAGTTTACAACCGAAATGATAATCACGTCAGCGTGGTATAATTATCTTCCTAAAAATATCAAATACCCCATAGAATGACAGAGGTCTTGTATTTGTCATTGTCAAGTTATGTTTTTTCTTAATTTTTTCGTTTTTCATTCACTTTGTGAAATATGTTATCAACATCAACGAAAGTATCAATTTAAATTTTAAAATGGCACAGAATTAGAAGAAAACGAACTTACAAAAAAGTTATTATAATGAGATCATGAATAATTGAATCACTATTATTTTATATGTATCTTAATAAACACATATAGGAATGCTGTATTATTAAATATTTTTAAAAATCGGATTTCTTGCTGTTGCGCTAAATAGCCTATACGGCACTTTTGAAGCCCATATTAAAACATGTTAGGACGCGAGATTCATTATGCGTCTGCGCAAACCTTGCTTTTAACCAATAGGACCTTGCGGCATTCAGGAAACAACACGGCCGGTGACAATTCAGTATTTCTGTAGAATTTTTCCGACCAAAACTATTTAAGCATAATAAATTAATACCTATAATTCCAGTGTGCAACCACAACTACACTACAACTTGCAATATGTTTCATTTTCAATTGCAATCTATAAAAATACGCACAAGTATATATCCAATTAAAAATTGCTCTTTCGTGGTAGTGCCGCGGCAGCGGAAATCGTAAATCGTGTTCGTGTAATATCATGATAGTTCCCAGTTTATTGTTTCGCCAAAAAATTCAAGATCGACGCGGACTTCGACAAACCCCACATCCCGCGTGAATCACGTTACAAAGGTTATTGTTGAAAAAAATTGCGTTTTCCAGGCCGGTGAACTTTCACAATGCGGGCCTGTTCGGGTGGCGTGGCTAATTTCCCAATTGGAAACGCCGAACGAGACAGATTTCCTTTCGTTTGTGCTAAAAATAGCTACACAGTGTCTCGAAAAAGCAAGAGGGATGTTTTAGTAAATTGGGTGTTGTGGCGCCACAGAAAAATCGCGAGAACCCGAAGTCCACCACACAAAGGCGTCCGTTGAATTTTACCGCGTATAACTGGTTGCATACATCGAATCCGTTTGCACTTGATAATAAGATAAAATGTCGCTGTTTATTATGTGCCTAATGTTTTTTGTTTACTTGGATTAAAAATAACAGTTTTCCTATTAGTGTTGAGTATTAAGAAAGAAAATTCTGCTCTACATGCCTCTTCGAGCTTTTGCAAAAACCAGCGTCTCTGCACTTTATCAACTGATATTCTTTAATAAAATATTAAGAAAACGGGTTTTAGAAATCGAAAAATATCTTATACTCTGAAAAAACAATCGTGCGCGTTGGTAAACGGCAAATTGCGAAAACGGCAGGATGAAGTTATAAAGAAAATTGTGAAACGAATGCATGCAACCAGCAATTCGCGCAATTTTGATGGATTGCCCACTGTTGCAACTCGTAATGCTATTATTAATTATGTTACTCGCACAATGTTAACTACGAAATAGAAAATTATTCGTGACCACACAAGGTCTACCGTTTATTCACAATCGTAGAACGAGGCGAGAGCTCATTGCCCCATGTTGTTTTCAGATTTCCCGGGCATGTGCTTCGCTTCCACCAAATGCGCTACTGTTGAGCCGGGAAAAACCTGGGAGCTCACCCCCTTCTGCGGCCGTTCCACTTGCGTAGTTTCCGAGGACACACCGCCAAGGCTCTTGGAGCTCGTCGAAGACTGCGGACCGCTCCCTCTCGCGAACCCCAAATGCAAACTCGACGAAGGTACCGAATCTTAAGTAATATCTCGTTTCTAATTGGTGATAAATATCGTTTATTTTATAGAAAAAACCAACAAGACCGCGGAATTCCCCAACTGCTGCCCCGCGTTCAAATGCGAGGAGGGTGCGAAACTAGAGTATCCCGAGATCCCGACAGTGGCGCCGGTTCCGGAAGAAATCGAAACTACCACCACACCGAAAGCAGCTTAAATTTCCTCACTCTTGAAACTTGTTAGAAGAAAGTTAAATCTTTATTCACCCACAACACCTTTTTCTTATTATTTCCTATTTATTTTCAGTTTCATCGACTCGTCTATTGTCTGTATTTTATTTCTCTACTTCTCTTCCTCTCTCTCTTTATCTTTATATTCCTACCTCCTTCCTTGTCAATAATTGACTACATTATTTTCGTCACAAGACTACTTTCTCAAATTGAACTGTAATACAAATTGTGATATGTCGTATCAATTTTTAGTGAAGTTTTTTTTTTCAGGCGTAACACCTACTACATACACACTATTATCATGTAAATTATCACGTGGCGTAGTATTTTTTTTACCAGTGATCCCAGAATAAATTAATTTATTAAATAATCTTGACTTTTTATTTTTCGTACTATTGGTACTATTTATATGTGAAAGTGGCTCGATTAAAGTTTCCGTTGTAGCTATTTCCAAAATTATCTTTTTTTCATATAGTAAAACAGTTGAATGACGTCATGAGGCTACGTCGAAACCATATAGCTACTAGAGAAGTGTGTGGAAATCACTGTTTAGAGAGAAAATGGCGCAACGTGCATGTTATTGGGTGAAAGGCATGCTCGAAATAGAATATCACAGATTGGTAATTCACGTCAGTAAGTTATGTTTTCCATAAAATTAATTTTAAATAACCCAAGAAAGTTTATATCCATAATTTTTTGTTTACTATTATTTTGAAACTGCATCAGCCAACCAACACATTTTGGTAACCGAATCACTTTTCGTTGAAAAACCCTTTTCTTAATACTGATGTGTAACAAGTTGCCTAATCAAACGGAGTGGATGAACCTTTAATCAAGTAAGTCCTCGATCACCCGACGGATGTCGCAGGTGGTGTTCTGTGCTGCCGCGGTCCGTCAGAGCGAGTATAAGTACCTTTCCGAATTGTAACTCGGCACTCTGGTCTCCCGTCAGAGCGAATAAATCTTTCGCCTTTTACTAAAGATTTCCGTGGCGGGGGACAACATAAATGAGTCTATAGCCAATTTGTGGAGCTCGACTCTTTTAGAGTTGGGCATTTAAACCAATAAAAATCAATTTTATCATTTTAAAAACAATAATTTATTGCTAATTGAAAATCTGTTTTAGTATTTATATTGATAAATGGCTTTTCATCAATCAAAGGCCACCTCAGTTCATATTTATGGTAGAAAACCAACCAACAATTGTAGTTATTACTCGGAATATGATTTGTTTACAAACTGTCCATTTCAACTAATTTATAGATTCTAGCCTGATGTAATTTTCTAATATATCCATTCCAAATATCGGTTTAAAAACTGATCAAAAAAAATAACTCCATCTCGAAATTGATGAATTTGATGAATGATGTATTTCATGCACTAAAACTAATTAATAAATCAATTTGTGAAAAAGTTGCTTCGTTTCAAGTTCTCTACCTTAATTTAACCAAATAGGGATCCAAATGTTTAGACCGATTAGATTAAATACTTTAATAGTGTTTTCGATTAAATTTATCTATCTCTATAAAGTATTTCGATATTTTTAAGAATAATCTACATTTTAAATAAAAAAAGTCAATTTTAATAGGTAAAGAAATATTTCAAAACTTTTGCAACACGCTTTGTTATTTCTGACGCACAAACCAAATTTTGGCTCAATGGCGCCAAAAATAATTTTAGGTTTGGGTTTTGCAATTGGTCACACACAACAAATAAAAACCACCGAGGACCCTAAACTTTGCTTTATTTAACATCAGCGATACATGATTACTCGTTTCAAGCTACAAACTGAAAACTTCGTGTCAAATAACTAAACTTACTGTTCCTTTCCTAAAAAAAGTCGATCTAACGCTCCATCCTGCGCATCTTGCACAAGTTCTGCAACGGCAACATCGTAATGTCGTTCTTAAACTTGACCACGCCCTCGTGGGCGTCGATCGACAGGAGCTCGCCCGTCTGCTCTCGCTCCTCCCCCACGATCACCTTGAACTGGTCACCGCGTTGCGGTCTGACCGGATCCAAATGGTCGGCTACGATATTAACCGTGCGATCTTCTTCCGGCAAAAACACCGAACACATCGCTCCGGAAATGCTTCGGATGACTCCGGTCTGACCGACCAGGCCGGGGTCGTCGTGACTGTCCCGGATTCTGACCTCGATATCGACCGTGTGCCAATCGCTCATCGGAAGGACGTCGAGTCCGGAGCCCGGAGTCTGCGGATTGTAAGGCACGCTCGGGCTGTACCCGGAACTGGGCGTACTGTACGGATTGTTGCTGGCCGGGGACTGACCGTAGCCAGTGGTCGGTGACGGAGTGGATATGGCGCTCTGGTATCCCGGACTTGCCTGGTACGGGCTATACGTTTGATCGTACATGGTGCTGCCCGGAGTTTGAGGAGTGAAAGGCGCGTTCATCTGGTACGCAGGAGTGCTGGGGTTGTATCCGGGCGAAGGGTAAGTGTTGGGCACGCTCGGGTCCCATTCTGAGCTCGCGTTCGGCGTCCTCGAGCCGTCGTGAATGGGCGTCATCGAGCCGTAATGCAGTGGCGTGCGGGATCCGGAATCGCACATCGGGGTCTTGTTGCCGGTGTCGCGGTACAATGGCGTCTGGTTCCCGGAGTAGGCCGGGGTGCGGCCGTAGCTCGAGATGCTGCCGTCTCTGGCCGGCGTGCCTACGTCGGCGATGTGGTTGCGGTCCACCGATATCGTCTGCGAATTTCGATCGTTACGCTACAGGCTGTTTCCCGCAAGCGTAGAATGAGGCTTACGATTTTAATAGTATATTATCAACGAGTGCGGTAAACAGCATTTTACTCACGAATTTAATAAACGAGTGAGATAAGGAGTTTATCAAACGTGTTGCATACTATAATACTTTTTCTACGATCGATCGATTTGGCAAATTAAAAATAATCACGGATTATTTTATTATTATGTTGTTTATTTAACTTTTACAATCGATCATTAAGTAGTTTATTTAAAGAAAAAGACTGTAATTAGAAGGAAAATCATCCAAGGATAGGGCTTTTAAGAGGATTACATTTCCTGACCTTCAATGTTGTTTTGTTTGTACTGATGAGACATGAGACATGTTTTGGTTCGTCGTCGTTAATAAATTGTTTTGGTTCGTCGTCTTATCAATGTGGCTTGTCGATTTACATATTCAATATGTCTGTTGTGAATGTTGTAAAACTGTAAATTACCAAACAACTATATAGTGAACCGTTGATTTTTGGCTTAAGGTTAAAATTAAATGTCTGAAGAAGGTCTTGAAGGCCGAAACGTCACAAAAAATAAAATGTTTCACAAGTAACGGAAACTTATTTTAATTTCACTAAAGAAGGACCAAAAAAAACCCAAGAACCATTTCTTAAGAATATATATATATATATATATATATATATATATATATATATATATATATATATATATATATATATATATATATATATATATATATATATATATATATATATATATATATATATATATATATGTATATTTCGACATTTTCGGAATCTTTCGTTAAAAGAAAGGTCACTTCCTTAAGAAATTCCTATTCGGATTTTGGCCAGTTTAGGCAGAGATTGAGGTTGTGATTTGTTTTTTTGATATTTTGATTGTCTCATATAAAATTGTGTTGTGACGTCCCAAATGGGTGGTGCCGTTTTGGCGAATCTGAACATTTCCAAATTGAACACCCGATTCTTTTTTTCAGATATCAATTCTAGGACAAAAAGTAAGGCAAGTATGTAATTTATCTTATATGTAAATGTTATTTACCTTTTTGACATATTCGAGGTTTTACATAACACCCGTATAAATTCTTGTTGAATTTAAAGCTGCCCACGTTAGGTAACTTGTTGGTAATATTAGGTATTTTTATAAATAGCAAAGTACTTCCTTTAAAGATATAATCCTTCAGATATACGAATAAAACCCATTGCTAACAATATAGAGTATCCACTAATACGTGGAAATTTTGAAAAAAAAATCCACATTCCATGTTCCAGCTAGTAGCCCAAAAAGACATATTATTTTTAATAAATAAATAAATAAATAAAATATTAGTGTTAATTAAACGGTACGCTACCTGACAGGACGTGTGCAATTCGATTCGAACGGTACCCTGGGTGGCATCTTTCACTATCCCGATGTTGCCCTTGTAGGGACCCCTAGTAATCTTGATGGTGGTCCCGATTATGTCCCTGTCGCGGGTAACCCTGCCTCGGCCCCCGCCGCCCGGCCTGGGCCCCCCGAATCCGCCCATGCCTAAAACAAGTCAAAAATTATACCGTCATACCTGGCACCCGCTTATGTACGGTTTGAGGGGGGCGGAGCTAAAGGAGGGGCGCGAACATCGACCTGAGTAGCGGTTAAGATTCTCGAATTTTTCTCTGTTAGAAGAATTGATTACAAGAATTTAGTTTTATTATGTTTATTTGTCATTCTTTGAGCGTTACTGATATTTGTCTTTGGCAAATCGACAATGTTGAGAAATGTTCGTACAATTGGTAAATCTGTTGACCACGAGGCTTAATAACAAAAGTATCGTCAACATAGTATTTCCATAATTGTGGTTTTAGATAAAACACGTCAATGGCTTTCCTCTGAAAGGTTTCCATCAACATATTCGCCATGACTGGTAATAATGGAGAACCCATAGCTGTTTATTGTTCATAAATTTGACAGTTACAGGAGAAATATGTTCCGGACAAGCATTTTTCAATTAACATGAGAAGATTTGGTTCCAGATTTTGTATGGCAAAAACAAAAATAACTTTTATCGGACTGACGTATTCGATTTTCGCACAATTTAGCACATATCTGAATTAATGTTGCGTTTATATTTTATTATATTTTTAGTTGTTGGCGATAATTAGGTCACACCATTAAAATACTTCAGAAAACTTTTTGGTTTTTGAATAACCCGAATGTGGCAATCGCAGCATTGACTTTAGTAAAGATGTATTTAATGGTTTTTAAACGTTCAATGAAGAAGCCGACTGATAATTGGGGAAATGTCAGCAGATTCTTTGAAAAATTATACCGATTTTCTTCTAGAATCTTTAATCTTTAGGTATGGCTTCATGATATACTATTTGATTTTTTTTTTATAAATCTCTGTGGAGTTTTCGCGTTCAGGTAACATTTATTTTGTTCTCAGTCTTTTGTGATATTTTTTAAATGCCCTTCTCTGGAAATACACTTAAAACTTATCACATGTCTCTTTAAAATTTGAAACATTAAGTTTTGCGGCAATTTCTTGCTTCACTTAGCCTTCACTAAGTGCCTTGATATTGGAGTGTTTTGACCTCGCAAATAAATACGAGGTATTAATGGAAGTGTACAAACTATATAAACGTTTCGAACTAACACTTCCAGACAATTCTCAATATTTACGAATCACCCTGTATATTTGAAAACAATTTTAAGTTGTTTATTTTGGTTTTATCTACAACTTTTGCATTTAACATTTTTTTCGCAAACAAACAATAAATGAGATATATTACTTTGACACACTATTCGGACACCCTGTATAAAACTACGATTACGTTTTTAACGAGAACTACAAAGAAGTAAATGAATGTAAGCCTTACCGCCACCACCGCCGCCGCCGCCGCCGCCTCCTCCACCAGCGATTCCGCTGGACGGGTGCAAAGGTGAACTTCTTCTGGGCGACATAAACTCCATGCCGGTCGACAAAGCATCGGCAGATGGCGCCACTTTGTTGCCTCCAGGCAACTGGAGGTGTTTGGTTTTGCACACGAAGATGCCGCCGTTCTGAAGAAACTCGACGGAGTACAGGAAGGCGAAGTTGCGATAGAGGTGCTTGATCTCGCCAGAGAAGCCCGAATGAGGACCATCAATGACCTGCATCGGGACGAAACGTGATGGGGATGATTTTCGCACAAGACAACAAGATTCCACGAGTCACTTTTCGAAGCAAGATGATTTAATATATTGTAATGATGCTGTCGGGCTTCTTCAAGAACTTAGTTTTCCAGAAAATTCTGATAAGCAGGTTCTGTTGTTTTCTATGCGAGTGGGACAGCCGCACAACAGAAAAACATTACAAAGTCAAAACTTGGTCACATGGAAAAAGCCTGACTCCTGGACTCAAAAATATATCTCATAAAAGTTTAGTGCCAATTTTCTACCATCACTTCACCATTAATGAAAAACTTTGTGAAAGCTATGAACCAGCATGGTGCAGGCTTTTAATATCTCAAAACAATATTTCCTGGAATCAATGACGCAAAATTGAAAGAAGGAATTTTTTCACAAAGCAGACAAAATCTTGGGTGGCTTTTGAAAATGTATGTCATCATTTTTTTGGGAATACTAAACCTCACAACTTCATCATTCGAGAGCTCATTTCTGTTTACAAAGTTTTCGGATACAATATGACCCTTAAAATTAATTTTTTGGAATCCCATGTAGATTTGTTTCCCGAATATCTCGTATCAGGTGAGCATGGTGAGAGGTAGAGAGAGATAATTAGATAAATTTACTGATACTTTTATTACTTGTACGAGTCCAATTTGCATTTTCCATTGTAAAACTTGAACTGTAATACTTTTTTAATTTTTTATAATTGTAATTGTAAAATTACATTACTGAAGTTTTTGTTACTGTTTTTTCAACTTTTTGTTTAAATCGACGATGGATAATTATTTACTGTCATATGACGTCATTACAGACATGATTCCCCGGCCTTTTTAAAATGCCCAATGCAATTTGTTTAAAGGAATGTATGAGTTAAAACAAATAAGCGTTTCTTGTTGGGCCTCCCTTATATTATCTACGAAATGTTACCTTAACCATGTCGCGACGATGTAAACTGTTCCTATACGAATCCAAAGCGGCCGTAAAACGATTGATCCGTCGTTTCTGCAAGGAACCGGGACGACACTCGACAACTTTGCCTGCAATCAAATGACCACTAAAACTTTCCCCTGCGCATCCACCTTAAATTGTGCGCAGAATAATTTGATTCTTGGCTACTGATAAAATTTTACAATATTCTGCTTCAAGCACGACAACTTTGCCTGCAATCAAATGACCACTAAAACTTTCCCCCGCGCATCCACCTTAAATTGTGCGCAGAATAATTTGATTCTTGGCTACTGATAAAATTTTACAATATTCTGCTTCAAGCACGACAACTTTGCCTGCAATCAAATGACCACTAAAACTTTCTCCTGCGCATCCACCTTAAATTGTGCGCAGAATAATTTGATTCTTGGCTACTGATAAAATTTTACAATATTCTGCTTCAAGCACGACAACTTTGCCTGCAATCAAATGACCACTAAAACTTTCCCCTGCGCATCCACCTTAAATCGTGCGCAGAATAATTTGATTCTTGGCTACTGATAAAATTTTACAATATTCTGCTTCAAGCACGACAACTTTGCCTGCAATCAAATGACCACTAAAACTTTCCCCTGCGCATCCACCTTAAATCGTGCGCAGAATAATTTGATTCTTGGCTACTGATAAAATTTTACAATATTCTGCTTCAAGCACGACAACTTTGCCTGCAATCAAATGACCACTAAAACTTTCCCCTGCGCATCCACCTTAAATCGTGCGCAGAATAATTTGATTCTTGGCTACTGATAAAATTTTACAATATTCTGCTTCAAGCACGACAACTTTGCCTGCAATCAAATGACCACTAAAACTTTCCCCTGCGCATCCACCTTAAATTGTGCGCAGAATAATTTGATTCTTGGCTACTGATAAAATTTTACAATATTCTGCTTCAAGCACGACAACTTTGCCTGCAATCAAATGACCACTAAAACTTTCCCCTGCGCATCCACCTTAAATTGTGCGCAGAATAATTTGATTCTTGGCTACTGATAAAATTTTACAATATTCTGCTTCAAGCACGACAACTTTGCCTGCAATCAAATGACCACTAAAACTTTCCCCTGCGCATCCACCTTAAATTGTGCGCAGAATAATTTGATTCTTGGCTACTGATAAAATTTTACAATATTCTGCTTCAAGCACGACAACTTTGCCTGCAATCAAATGACCACTAAAACTTTCCCCTGCGCATCCACCTTAAATTGTGCGCAGAATAATTTGATTCTTAGCTACTGATAAAATTTTACAATATTCTGCGTCAAGCAATCGAGAATCTTGACTTGGCTTCGCTAGGGTCGTAAAGAACTACTTACTTAAAAATGAGGTCTGCTCCTCTGAGTGATTATGTTTTACGCGTTAATTAAACGAGGATTAAAAGATCTATAAAGTGAACTCCGGTTATAAAGTGCCCTCTAGAGACCAGAAAATGAGTACTCTATAAGCAGAAGGGACGTACATATTTTTATTTTATATAAAAATAGTAGTAGGTAATGAATAACCCTGTATACAGATAATGGGGACCGAAACCTCACCGTGCATGTTCAAGACGTGGAAATTCTCCCGTTCCAACCTGACGATCACCCCGACCGTTTCCGCGTCCAGATTGACCAGATCCCCCCATTCGAATTTCCCCAACGAGTCGACGCCGCTGGCCATGTCGCTGCACAGCTGCAAATCTTTGGGCAGGACCTCCATTTCGTGCATCGTGAGGTCGGAGATCAACACGACGCGATTGTTCTCGACCCGGACCACCAATCCGGTGTCGCCCTCGTACCTGCCGGCCAACACCTTTACGTGGTCGCCCATCTTGAAGTACTTCTTCAGCTCGGACGCTTGAAATATGAGCGGGTCCTTCAGGTCCTCGTGTTTCGGCATCACCATGATCGTGGGCCCGTCTATGCTCAAAATCTTCCCCTGGAGATTGATCAACTCGCCCTCGCACACCTCCACGTTGTCGCCGGCGCTGAACGAATGCGAAACCGCCTTGTCCGCCTTCTCGGAAGGTAACTCCAAGTCGATACCTTCGGGCTGCTCCTCGAAACGTTCCAACTCGGCCAGCGTGGGTTTCACCCCGTCTACTATCACCGCGCTGAGGATGAAGTTTTTGTAGAGGAAACCCTTCCGAGAGTAACGGTTGCCCTCGAAGATGAGGAAGTCGCCGTCGGAGGTGACCTCGCCCCCGATCGCGCGGACCGCCTCCGGATCGAAGGGCTTCGCGGGGGGGCGGCGTTTCTTTTTGCGTTTCTCGTTTTCCGACTCCTGAAAAATGATACCCGGCTGAAACCAACGGCGCACTTTCGAAATATCATTTCCCACCTATCCGCAAAATGAATTACAGAGAACACAAAACGAAGCGGTGAAAACTGAAAACCGTATTTACAATAAATAGAAATAGTCTATGGGACAAAAACAAAAGTGACTTTTGAACAAGCAACATATAACTTAAATACAAAGCAAATGAAACAAATCATAACTAATTTTTCAAAAAACTCTTAAAACCAGATCCCATCCCCAAATCACTTGAAACAATACAGCCGGAGGCGTTTGTGTCGATACAAACGTCTATCTATTTACAAAACTTCTGGCTCGCGTTCTGCTCTATACATCGTTTAATGGGGGCGGAGCTAAAGGAGGGGTGTTACGAAGTTGACCGTATTTTTGGCTGGCCAGCCTCAAACGAGATTTTAGGACAATTACTAAATCTGGTTTTGACGTTATATTTCTTAAGATATGTGATATTTTGAATGTAAGGAAGGATAACGCTAGTATTCTTTATTTATTATTATTATTAGAGAGAATAGCAAATGTAAGGTGTATCAATTCTGGGCTCAGTGATTCGGGATGTTACTTTAAATTTACACAAAACTCTACTTTTTATTTTCCACATTGTCCCCTTTCTTTAAATTTATTTTTGTATATATATTTTTTTCTCATATTTCGTTTACTGTTTGTTCTTTATGTATTTATATTTATTAAGTTGTTTATTGCTTGGAGGCTTACAGATAGAATCCATTTTTTAAGGTGTATTTAAAAAGAACTTAGTGCTGTTAAAATTATGAATCTCTGCCTAAAATCCTTATCTAGAAAATTAGAAAAATAGGCCTACAAAAATATGTAAGATATTTGGTCTATTTATTTTTTACACTTATTTGTTAGAAAATTTCAATTTTTTCTATTTCTCGTATCGTAAGAATGAATTATATTTTGTGGTTCCGTTTTGTTTTTGAAAATACTAATTTTTTTGCATAATTTCCAATTTTTGAGATCCCCCTTCACAAAATACCATATTGTAAAAGTAACTGCACTAACATTTGGTGCCATTTATTTATTGAATTTGGAAATTAATGGCGTTAGGTTGTTTACTACTGTTTGTAAATGTTTATTAAATATTATTTATATATCCATTGTTATTCCTAAACGTTTTATTTTTCTGTCAATTATAATGAATAGTGTTCAATGTTTATTGTTATTTTTATATCTAAAGCGTTAATATAGATGATAATAGTTACTAATCACCATGCTGTACCAGATGAATCGACCAAAATAAGTTTTAATTTATCCAAATTAATATAAAAATAAAATCGATTTTTTCAACTTTTCAAAATGATGAGCTGTTGAAAAATAATTAATCAAAATTAAGCTTTTCCAGTAAAGAATCTAAAGCTGACATGAAGAATGTAATTTTAATTTTATTGTGAAAATGGTATATTACTCAACTCCAGGACTTACCGTCTGAGTTGTTCTTAGTGCCCCTCTGAGGCGGGTGTAGTCAATCCTGGGCAAAATCTTTAAATGCACTTGATTTTGTGCCATATCGAAGTAATCTACTTGGGCAATATCGTCCTTATAAAGGCCACGCTTGAGGCGCACCCATTGCTTTGATTTAAGACCTACAACTCCCAACTTTTACTTTAGCATTTTATTTTATAAGTTGTTTACCGGTCTGCTCTTTAACGACTCTCAACACATCAGTCATTTCTTTAATTGGCACCATCTGCTGCTTCCATTTGCCCATTTGCAAGTTTCTTACGTTTTCTATGGCTGCCTTAACATGAGGATGCTTGTAAGCTTCTATGTAAATGTAACCCTTTACACCCTCAGGAGCCACTACGGATTTAATTTGAAGTGGATCACTGCTACTTTGGAAAGCAAGAAACTTGCGCATCAGCAATAGACAAGTTGCTTTTTCTTCACCAATACGACACTTCACCATCCATAAATTAGGGTCCCTATAGAGTTAATGAAAATATACCAGATATATGATGAAACAACAGTAACATCCACTCACTTAACCCCAGGCAATAGAGTCTGTTGAGTAATTTCATCAGACATTTCTTCCCCGCCGTCTCCAAATCTTTTAATAGCGGCCCCATCATCTGCATATTTCTTACGAAGATATTCCTCTATCTCATGTTCTTTTTGTGCACTGGGAAGTAAAATTCACAACATTTTATAAACTCGACTTGGTATTTAAATTTAAAAAACTTACTCCCACAGGTTTGTTCCTCGAATTCTCCCTTCAATTTCTCTCGCAGTAGGGCCAAACTCCTCCAGTTCATTTGACATAATACCAATTTCCTGCGCTCCATCCTCCCAATCTTCTTCATCTTCAACTTCATCATCTACTTCAGCCTCGTCAATAATAAAACCTCCATAACGATCCTTCTTCTTTTTTTTCTTGGAACGACCGCCTTCATCACTATCTTCCTCCTCACTATCATATTCATCTTCTGAGTGAAGACTTTGACCCTCAGGTTCCTCTTCTTCTCCAACTTCTTCGGGCTCTGAGTTTTCTCGAGCTTCGGAGCTGAAAAATATAAATAATTGCCTCTCTTAGACGGATTGCTCAAATACTACCCTCCGGATCTCACAGAGCGACTTCTGCTCCTACTTCTAGATCTACTTCTACTACGAGATCTACTTCTGGAGAGACTTCTTGAAGGGGATCTGGATCTGCTTCTCACAGATCCTCTGGAACTCCTGGAACGTACCGAACCGGCATCAGATGCATTGTCGTTTTCCGAGTAGTTACTAGCCTCTGAATCAGACATTTTTTGAAGCAAAAATTCGCATGTGTCAGATATTTCGATTTTATTCGAAGGAGAAACAAATTCAAAATTTCCACTATCGTGATGTACGATAAATATTTAATAATTCGATATACCAATAATTCGAGTTTTACAAGAAAACATTAAACCAAATTCGTGTACATCCGAAAAAATTGGTACCATATTGCGTACAATCATACCACAGATAACAGAAAGGTTTCTTTATTGTCAGTCGCATTCACCCTGGAACGATTAATTGGTCAAAATAATTTTTGTCCGAAGAGCAAGACGGTTTCAGTTATTGAGAAGAATATCAAAGGTCATTACATTATCGTTATCACATGAGAATAATTAAGTCTCATAAGGTCTACGTCAGTAGTTTGACTGGAACGACAACAAGGTTTATTTGGCAGTCTTTTTGATCTAGATAATCCTGCTTCTGTTGGTGGCTTCTGGTTAAATAATAATAGGTTGGGAACAGCAGTTTTTTTAGATTCTTTTTTAAAGGTAAACCTAAAATTTAAGTAAATCGTTTTGTTCGCTAGTTTTATGTATTTATGTGTCACAATATTTAATTAATATATGTATTTCAAGATAATACATATAAGCCAAACATGATTGCAATAGTATTATTTTTACCCTACCTGAGACCCTACCGTACGCTACCTCCCAATCATTATTAAATAAGTACAAAATACTCGAAGTCCATCAAAACTCGGGTCAGTTTCAGATTATTTCCATGCATTTACATAGTAAACGCGCCAAAACAGGACTTGCTACGTCACAGCCAGCGAAAGTTTTCGAGTTGCATTTGCGGACACATTTGGCCGATTAGGCAATCCTATTAGGTTTACGATTCTTGTGAAAAAACCGTATAATTTCTATCCTGAGTTTGTTTTGAACGTTCTCCTTTTTCTATGGTTCAAAGTTAAGTTACAAACATTTTTTATTGGACGATGCCAAATAATTTTCCAAAATAGATAAGTTTGTTTTTATAACTGGGCCGACAGCCAGATGTTGCAGTATTTGTCCCACAATTTGATGGTCTTTTCTAAGTAATAACGTATTCAAAAAATGGGTAAAGGCAAAGGAGGTAATAAGGGAGGCAACACCCCCGCTACACAAGACGTAAGTCTTTATTTTTCGTCCTATAAATAATTAACTAGAACATAAAAACAAAAAAATGCATATATAAATATATTTAACATTTTTTTAGAAAAAATCTGCGTCTGTAGGTAAAGCTGCCGAACAAAATACCACTGGGGGCAAGGATTCTAAACCAAAAACGGTAAATAAAAAAGGTAAACATGAATATAAGGATGATAGGGATGATGCAGCGTGAATGTTTTTCATTTCAGGTGGAAAAAAATAACGAATAACTTTGCGTTTCTTTTTACTGTATAAAACAATTGTTTTTTAATATAGTGTTGTGTGTTAATGGATTTTATTATTCTTTTAATGGTATCCACCTTCTATATATGTTACGACTAGAAATCGATTATCAAAATATTTTGTTTTGTAATTGATTTAATAATCATTGAGAAATACAAAGGATATTTTAACACCAACATCCACGGCTATCGTTGTGGGATCACAAAACACCTAAACCTCTTATCCTATGAAACCAGTTGCAAAGGGGATACGAGACGTCACTGCTTAGCTCTTAGGCCTTCTATAATTTGGATGAAACGATCTCTGAATTTGAAAAACGACAAGTGTCAAATTTTTGGGTTGGCCGCCTAACCCAATTTTTTAATTTTTTTTGGGTATCGTTTTTCTGAGTTTTATCAACGTTAATATACATTTATGTTTATGGACAGGCTAATTACATTAATTGAAATCCTTTAGTGGAAGAGCCAAAATGGGAACAGTGCACGCGAAAGTATCGTACTTCCATCATTTCTAAATTTACATTTGGTAACCTAAAAGTTTTAGGTGCCTGAAGACACCGCCAGAAATGTCGGAGATTTCGCAAAAAAAACTGGATTAGCTGACTCAACAAAAGAAAACCAAGCGAAAGAAATCGATCTGGAAAAAGTTAAAGTAAGTAAAAAATTCATAAGTCTTGGAGTTTTATTGTAAATAACTCTGCATTGAAAAGGACAAAATGATAATCTAACAAAATCAGAAACTTTAAAACGCTAGCGGGAAAGGAGCAAAGATGAAATGTGAGTTCGCAGGCAGTTTTCCTAGGTCTTTAGGATTGACATTGTTTATGACTTGTTTCCTTATTTTGGTTTTTAATTAAACTATAATGTGTTTACAGAAAAGTGTGAAAAGAATCGTGAGAAAAAATCTTTTTTATTATAAAAGCAGTTTTGGACTTGATGCTGATCTGTTTCGCAGTGTTAAGCGTTATTTTTTTTATTTTACATGTTCGATTAGGCCCGAGTCGATAGAGTTAACGTCGACGGACTAGGACGAACCAAGAATGATATTGTGGAAGATTGCATAAAAGATTTATTCAAAGCTAAGGATTTTCAGGAGGTCCTGTTAAAAGCACATAAGGTGGGTATTTCGAAAGGCAAATCAGAAGTATTTTTAGGAGCATATTGCAGGCCCGCGTTAAACTAGATGAACTGGGATGTTTTAAGAACATCGGTGTTTACATAGATACGAATAAAGCAGCGAATGCTACGGCCGATGGTTTAGAAGTTACTTTTGATGTCAAGGAACACAAACGGGTAACTGGGGGAGTCAGCACGCATGTAGGTAACAATGAGGGCACTTTAACCGTTTCTATGAAAGCTCCAAACTTGTGCGGCAGAGGGGAGCGAGTCCAAATCGATTACAGTCACGGTTCAAAGAAAACTAGTAACTTTAACTTATCATTCCTTAAGCCGTTCAGGGGAACACATAGGCCTATGTAGGTTGTTGTTTATTCAACTACCTACTCTAATGCTCAACTTTTCAGACTGACGACATCTATATTTAATTCAAACTCTGAATGGCCGAATTCTGGTTACAAACTGCTCGAACGAGGCATCCTGTTAGATTTGGGACTGTATTCTAGTCCGCTCTTGAAACATAATTTTCAATGGGAGGCCTCATTGAGAGACCTCACGACTCTGACTCGAGCAGCTTCGTTCAGCGTTCGCGAGCAGTGTGGTGCTTCGATGAAATCGTCATTGAAACATATTCTCGGTGTGGACCTCAGGGACGATTTAATATTCCCCAGTGCAGGCTCGTTAGTTCAGTTAACATCTGAACTGGCCGGCCTAGGTGGTGATGTGGGCTTTCTAAAGAACGAAGTGCTTTTTCAAGACAATTATTCATTATTCGGGGATGTTGTGAGTGCACTTCCAGTATATAGGGGCCACATTGTCCTCTAACATTTTATTTTTAAGGTTTTGCAGGCCTGTTTCACTGCAGGCTATCTGTCCAGATTAAGTAACGACAAAAGAATTACAATAGCAGATAACTGCTACCTCGGAGGTCCACTCTCCGTTCGAGGCTTCGAGACCAGAGGAATCGGGCCCCATTCGGACGGCGACGCTTTGGGGTCGTCGGCTTACTGGGCAGCCGGCTTGCACATATTTACCCCGCTGCCTTTTAGGCCCGGCCAGGGAACTTTTGGCGATCTCTTTCGTACCCATTTGTTCGTCAATACTGGCAACGTTGGAGATTTTAATTTAGGTGAGACGTGGTGACACCGACCGAAATGATACTACCTAAGCTGCCGTTTTCAGAGCAAATTTCAAAAGGTGACCTTATAGAGATCTTAAAAACAAACGTCAGAATGTCGTACGGCATAGGCGTGGCTCTTAGACTTGGCAACATGGCCAGGTTAGAGGTAAACTACTGTTTCCCCTACAAATTTGACAAGGGCGACCAGACGCATCCCGGTATTCAGTTCGGCATCGGGGTGCAGTTCTTGTAGAGTCGTTCGACAAATTGAAATGTAGCGCAAAGTATTTTTATGAGAGTGTTGGAGTTCGTTTGTCCAGAAATGTTTATGTGTATAAATGGAATATAATTTATTACATATTCAGCGAAATGTTTTTTTTTTGTTGGGGCTGTTTTAAGCAGAAACGTTTTCTTGCCACGCTTTTTACAAATAACAATAATAGACATAAGAATTAAGTGACTGAAAGCGCTCCTTCATTTTGTGTAAACATAATTCAGGTAATATTTTGTCTGCGGTCACACACTGACGTCATATCAACGTGCAAAAAGGACAAAACCGCCAACGCTCTTCTGTTTTCCCATTGACGATTCTAAATTTGCGCGATCATCTGGGTTTAGTGTATTATACCTAATTTTTTTACTAAAAAACGGCCTCGGTATGGTGTATATCGATTTGTTACTATAATATTTTAAAAAGTAGACAGAAACGAAACCATCACAGAAGGTGGAGTATATTCGGCAAAATTTTTTTCAACTAATTTATAATTCCGTTTCGTCCTCTTAACTGTTGGCACCTCAAAATTTTAGTATTTATATGCTTTGAATCTGCCGATGATCTTCGCTATTTGGAATAAATGTAGTTCAATAGAACCCAATTTTTAGTGGTCTGTGGTTTAACCGTATTTGTAATAACCTTGCTTGTTTAATAAAATTAAATTCACGAGGATTGCTTCCAGTTCCCCCTTAAAATCGTTAAATACATGAACCACTAAAAGACAGTGTTGTTGAGTATAAAATATAAAAGTATCTAAAAATAAAGATTTTTAAAACATGAATATCATGCCGTTATTCTTCGACGTTATTATAAAAACAACAATAAAATTTCTCCATATGAATCCAACTTAAAGTAGATGCAATTTTAGCTAATTTTTTAAAGTCGTTTTCTGTGTGTAACTTCGTGCATGATGTGCTGTAATCCGCACTGCGAGCTATTGATTTCCGTTTGCGCTGCGGAAGTAAGTTTTGTCTAATTACGGTTGAATAAGGAAGTTCGATACCGATAAGCGAGTTTAATCGATTTTTTTAACCTTAAAATATGCAATGGTTATGTATGAGGCAATTTGGGCAGTGTAAATAAACATGGATTACAGAAACATACTGCAGGCAATGTGCGAAAAAAACAGTTATCTGTTGGAATGGTATTTGGAGTACTCCCCGATTCACTTCGAAGCCACCGTGAGATATA
Source organism: Cylas formicarius (assembly GCF_029955315.1). Lineage (NCBI taxonomy): Eukaryota > Metazoa > Arthropoda > Insecta > Coleoptera > Brentidae > Cylas > Cylas formicarius. Next base: position 21,861,133 of record NW_026844361.1, on the reverse strand, counting down.
AACAAGACACTAGAGAGTATGGACGGAACTGCGATAACTTCGTTTCCGAATTTGGATCACTGACATACACAAATTGGATAGTACGGTACACTTATCCGTCTGCGAAGAAGTATTTATATCGCAAAGTGTTCAAGTGTCAGCAGAATAGTTTTAACAAAGTCAAAGCAAAGGAGGATAGTTGTAACGCGAAAATTAATTTTGTGTTTAAGGAAATTACTATAAATCCTAAAAAAAATGATAAACTCTTGGAGCAGGGGTACAATGTCTTCGTAAATGTGAGTCAATAACCTTAATACGTTTGGGCCCTGATTAATCGAGTCTGATATAATATATTTTTTCCCGTACCCAAAATATGCAAATAAAAACCAATTTAAAAACTAGTAGATTAAAACTTAGCTGATGTTGAGGACTTAAAAATCCTAGGACTTTTCAATACAAGAATTAATAAAATAAATCGTTAAATATGTTTTCAATAGTTATCTGATAAGTCAAGTTAGAAGCCCAACGTACTTGGAGAGTCAGGGTCTTAACACATTTTTAGAACGGTATATTGTTTTAGATTACGTTCGACCATAGTCATGAATTAAACTCCAGAATCGATTCAAATTTTTTAAATATTTCAACAAGGCCACGAGACAGACTTGTTAAAAACGTTAAGTGTCCCGTAGTTTTACTGGAGGAAGGTGTCATTCGCGAACATTTTATCAATTTTAATAACGGCCAAGCGCAAGCTGTAAACGAATCTGGTGAACTGACTTTTAATAATCTCACTAGTGAAGAAATAAGAGAACTGATTGCAAATTTCGATTTTTCCGACAGCGATGTGGAGGAATCGTATTTTTTGCAAAGGTGAGTGCCTAAAATTAAATCTATATTTTGACAAGTAAAATCTGTCGCACGCTCAAAACTTTTTTTTTTGTTGACATTCCCCAAAATGGGCAGAGAACATGAATTGGTTGCGGCAGTAGTTCAAACGTTCCCGTTCCTTTCATTTCTTCGATCTTTGTTTGACGCAAGTCAAATGTATACGGCTGTCCTTTTTTAATCGTTTCTTTCAGTACACGACAAAAGAGAAATTCGTAGTGTCATTGGCATTTGACATTTATGTCGACATATCACTTTGACATTTATCTCAAAATGTCAAACTATTCGCTAAAAACGTAGTCTGGCATTTTTATCGATTATATAACATTACTGTTGAGGTTTTCGGATTTTTAGCGCTCCACTCGACGAAATGACAAAAGTGTGTCGTTTGTGTCTAGTCAAATTGGCTAGAGGGTCGAAATATTTTAACATCAATGCCGTGGAAAGTTTCACGGGATTTATGCCATACAGAGACCAATTGACGACGTGTATACCGGAAATGGTGAGTCCATTTTGTCAAAAAATTGTCAAAATAGGTTTAACGTCGACTTGTAGGCATTGGATTTGATCCCAAACCCCGTTATATGCAACACTTGCCGCAACGCTTTGAAAACCTCTTACGATTTTAAATCGAGATGTTTATTAATCGAGAAAAAGATAAGAGAATATGTGGAGAGTCAGCCAATGGAAGCCTACGATCTCAGCGAAATTGATACTTCCGAATTACCGAAACCCATAAAGCCACAAGATTTGGAGTCGCCAAAAGAATCCCCTCCCAAGGAGCCAAAAAAACAAACGTCTATGCTCTCCGATTTGCTTAGTGTCAAACGAGAGATTGTGATATCTAATTCAACCGAACTTGAGATTGTTCCCTCCTCATTTTCAAGGACCCCCGTCGTAAAGGAGGAAGAGGCCGTTACACAAAACACGGGCGCTGTGTTTGCGTGCAATCATTGTGAACAGAAATTTCCGAACGTGCCCGCGTTGCACCATCACAAAACCGCTTTACATGACGAAGATTACTTGTGCAATTTTTGTAACCAGGCGTTTAAGACTTTGCAGTGCTTGAGAAAGCACAACAATATCTGCCAAAGGAGTCGAAATCCAGCGGCGCACCATCCAGTTCTAACAAAGAGGCCTCATCTGCCGACCAAGGCGAAAAATCACCTCAAAAAGTGGCTCTTCCGGCACACAGATGTAAGTTTTGTAGTTGTTTTTAATATAATGCTTAAAATCTTCTGTTGAGGTTGTTCAATAATTAAATTTGTATTGTAGGAGCTTAAAATACATACAAATATTGTGATATATAAAGAAATAGGAGTTTGGTGGTTAGGTTTATTAGATGTCGCTAATGTCTTTTAGATAGTTTACAGCATTTATTACGTTTTTAATGTGAAATACTCAATTTTAATAATTATTATTTTGTGTGTAAATTTGAGTTTTTCTAAAATCAAATTAATGGTTTGTTAAATTGATTTTATTAATTTGTGGCAAACAATGACGTCATAATTAGATAGAATGTGTTTTATTTTTTCAGATAAATTATTTATATATTTCACTTAATTTATGGGTTTTTCTAAAAGTTGGCTTGCTATTGGGACATATTTTTTCGGACAATTTAAGAAAAGTGTTAATTATAAATATATTATATATGTTTCAGTTCTTTTTAACAGGAATTTTAGTTTTTAATCTAGTCAAAATTGATTTTATTAATTTGTAAGATTTGTTGCAAACTGTGATATCATATTTAGATAGAATATGTTTTATTTTATCAGATAAATTATTTAAATGCGGTATTGAAACATTTTTAATATATTTATGTGCACATTTATATACAATATACAATATTTGAGTTTTTTTTAACAGGAATATTAGTTTTTAGTCCAGTAAAAATTAATTTTATTAATTTGTAAGAATTGTGGCAAACTGTGATATCTTATAGATAGAATATGCATGTATTGCAGTATTTTTAGTTTTTTGTTTTGGTATATTTATATACATTTACATGATTTTCAAAAGGTAGGCCTTTTGTTCCAGTATATTTTCTTGGACAAGTTACGCAAGGTAGTGAATATACAACATTTGAGTTCTTTTAAGCTGGAATTTTACTTTTTAATGCAGTGCATTTGATAAAATGCTTTTTTTTATTTTGGTATAAGCCGTTAAACGATCATCGGGTCATCAATAAAACGTTAAAAAAAAAATCTATTAAAATTTAAACCTTTTTAAAACTTTTTCCTGCAAGCACTGTGTATGGTGCGACCTTACAGCTTCACTTTAGATCGATTGTTTCAGCACCCCTATCCGACGGACATGGAAAAACAGCAATTGATGAAGGAGACGAACTTGTCGTTGCTGCAGGTGGAAAATTGGTTTATAAACGCTCGAAGGAGAATTTTGGCGGACCTGACGAAACTGAAAAATCTCAGAGGAAGGCAGATCAGGAGGAAACGGAACCGCACGCAGTTGGAGCTCGGTGAGTTAGTACCTTTCGGTCGCCGAGAAATCCGCAAACACGTGCGTTTATCAGAAGCAGATTGCGAGGACATCTTAGAGACGGAACCGGAAAAACTGCTGGATGAAGAATTGGAGCAGGCGCCTTTTATAGCGAGTCTCGAAGAACAAGAACCGGTTGCCGAAGACACAGAAGATGTCAAACCCCCTCATGGGTTAAGGGATGATCCTCTAGATGACACTTCGAATAGTGATGTGCCGCAGCTGAAGATGGAAATAGAAGTGGACGAACGGTAATGGTAGTGATTGAATGGGTAAAGATTGCAGAGTTTGTAGTTTTTGAGGCCCCCATTTTGATTCATGCACATTTTACAATATTTTTAAATATTACCGCATTACGTACTATTGAGGGTACAATTTGACCCTTAGATAAGATAAAAAATGCGATAGACGAATTGTTCCAACTGTATGCTATTTGGGATTCTCGGCAATCCGCCACATAATAATTTTGAGGTTGACCATGTCGAGAGCTTTTTTTCAATTTCAGATGGAAAATTGGTACTTGCAAATTCAAGTTTTCCATTTTATCCAGCCTGCGCGTTAATAAAAATGAATTTTGAAAACAAACCTGGTTGGTACTAAGAAATGCGTTCAAGTTATTTCGAATATTATATCATTGGTACTATTATTATTATGTATATTTATTATTTTCACATTAAGCACAATCATTTTATTCGCCAATTTAACTGTACTTTAAAGACCGTCCGCAAATTCTCTATTTGATCTGGGCTACTGGATGGCCGCTGTAAAACATCTATATGATTATGCTGTAGCGTATTAGCAGGAGGCTTGGGACCATTGTCTACAAATAAATTTTCTTATATATATATATATGACACACACATATATATATATATATATATATATATATATATATATATATATATATATATATATATATATATATATATATATATATATATATATATATATATATATATATATATATATATATATATATATATATATGACTGCAGGACCTTTTCCAGTATGTTTATGTGTACTTCAGTTATTCTGTATGATAGAACCACCTCCAAATTTTACTGTTTTCATAGTGTAACACTAGTCGAAATCTTTATTTGGTGTACCTCAAATAAAACGCCGCCCATTAGGATCGAATGTATTTACATTGCATTCATCTGAACATTGTTAATTTAATTTTATTATTTTTATTTAAAATGCTATAATAAATAATAACCTTTCGTTGCAACTCTTTTGCATATCTGCAGATATTCCGAAGTAACTAACTTATTGAGTTGACAACCAACTACATCTTTATGGAAACGATAATATAAGCGTACTTTAGCGTAAATGTAGATTTTTTGACCGTTACCAGCTCAGAAGGAACTTTTTCCTCCTGCATCTATGTCAGATATGTTTCCTTGTAGTAACAGAAGCATTTGTCTTCTTGCTATCTATAGAACACAAATTATCATGTTAATAATAATAATAATAATATTTATTGCCAAAATTTCATTTTACATAAAAATCTTTCTACAGTAAAGGGGCAAATACTGCTTGTACATAGGTTGGCCATAAAATAACTTTTAACTACTTACTACTGGTTGTACACAATATGTTAATCTTTTTTATTATTTCACAAAATTGAAAAAGAGTTATAGATATTTTTTTGAATTTTATTTTTACTTATTCGATTGTAACGCTTCTAATGTTTTCTTTAACTTTTTTGTCGACAGTGCGATTTTTCAATTCATTGAAATATTTTGCCGCGTATCTTGCAAAACCAATAAGTCATTTATGTATGAGTTGAACATTTGTTTTAACTTGCTGACTTCATAGATAAATCTGGTAAGTGAAGCTGTAGCGCATCATCTGGGCCTTTTTTCTTGAGGAAACCAAATTGGATACTTTGCTCCATGCCATTATTTATAATGCGATTTGTGACCGGAACAGCTAACTCAATTATGCTGGCATGAATGTCATCGCACTTATCAGCCTTGTTTTTAAGTCCACTAGTAGTCGGATAAACTTCTGTTTCATTTGCAGATTTAGATCGTGCTAGATAAATATACATCCTAATATTCGAAACATCCTGAACAAATTGTCTCTAATATTTGTAGGTTGGCCACAATCCTGCTATTGAGGTTTTTAAAGTACAAATTATTTAATTTTTTACTTGGTCCCGATCCATCTTGGGTGGGAATATATTTTTTTGATTGTAAAAATAAGGAGAGACGTTGCAATTTAAAACAATTTGAGGAAGTTTCGTGTGAAAATCGCTTGGCCACTTTTGTTTTTTAATATGAAATGGATGGACTTTTCTGAGCTTATGGAAAAATCAAACTTTCCCGTTTCATCCCGCTTCAAATACAATCGTGTCTTTCTTCAAATATCGATCTGTTTTTTTGGATATCGGTGTAAGAATATACTTGTATATATCATTAAAAATATACAGAAACCTGTAATGTACTACGATGTAATTAGGTAGGATAGTGGTGTAGGCTAGGCCTATTTGTTTTTATTTAATTTTCATTATTTAGGCAAGGAAGCCCAAATCTTAAATGGCGCGTTATTCGATTCTTTTACCTCTCAATATTATGTGTATATTTATTTTTTATAACTTTTAGCGCTAGTAAGCTGTTAAATACTTTTTTATGATATTTTTTGTACATGTTAATTTTATGTTTCGAAAACCTGTATAAGTTTTTCAAATAAAACAGTTATTAAAACTTACGTCCTTTTATTTAACTTAAAATTTGTACAACAGATAACAAATTAATTATCTAATTAAATAATCAGTCTTGAAAATGAAGATCTTGAAAATTGGTATCTTAGTCGACCTCCTCGATTGTCGGTCCACTTTGCTGTCCACCGAATCCACCTGCTTGTCTTCCACATCCACCGGGCATTCCACTTGACGAGGGTCCGGGGCCAAAGTTCTGCTGGTTGCCGCCTCCATAGAGTTTGGCCATTATGGGGCTGCAGGCGGATGTGAGCTGCTTCCGTCTGTCTTCGAATTCTTCTTTCTCAGCCAGAGTGTTACTGTCGAGCCACCTTAACGCGTCCGCGCATTCTTGCTCCACCCTCGACTTGTCCTCGGGGCTCAGTTTATCACCGGACTCACTTACTGCCTGCTTCAGTTGGAATATGTAGGCTTCCAATTGGTTTCGCGCAGACACTTTGAGTTTTTGTTTCTCGTCTTCTTCTTTGTACATCTCGGCTTCGGACAACATTCGGTCGATATCTTGCTGGGATAGTCTGCCCTTGTCGTTTTTGATGGTGATGTTACGGGAGTTGCCCGAACTGGTATCCTTGGCAGAAACATTTAGGATTCCGTTGGCGTCCAAATCGAAGGTGACTTCGACCTTAGGGACGCCTCTGGGAGCTGGTGGAATTCCGGTTAGGTCGAAGGTACCCAGAAGGTTGTTGTCCTTCGTCATGGCCCTTTCCCCTTCGAAGACTTGAATAGTCACCGCAGGCTGATTATCGGAATATGTTGTGAAAGTCTGAGTTTGCTTGCATGGAATTCTGGCGTTTCTTTCAATAATTTTGGTCATAACCCCACCGGCAGTTTCAATACCCATCGATAAAGGCGTTACATCAACTAACAGCACATCCTGAATCTTCTCGTCTTTCTCGCCATTCAATACTGCTGCTTGGACGGCAGCCCCATAAGCCACTGCTTCATCTGGATTAATGGAAAGATTTAGCTGTTTCCCGTTGAAGAAATTCTGCAGAAGCTGCTGGATTTTGGGAATTCTCGTGGAGCCGCCAACCAACACTATGTCATGAATAGATCTCTTGTCCATTTTGGCATCATTGAGAGCTTTCTCAACTGGCTGTAAGGTTCCTCTGAACAAATCCGCGTTAAGTTCTTCGAAACGGGCCCTCGTGACTTTGGTATAAAAGTCTACACCTTCGTACAAAGCATCGATTTCAATAGAGGCTTCTGTACTCGACGATAACGTTCTCTTGGCTCGTTCCGCGGCAGTCCTTAACCTTCTCAACGCTCGAGGATTAGTTTTTAAATCTTTTCTGTATTTGCGTTTGAACTCGTCTGCTAAATGGTTGACTAGTCGATTGTCAAAGTCCTCTCCTCCTAAATGTGTGTCACCGGCCGTAGCTCTTACTTCGAACAACGAACCTTCATCGATGGTTAGTATGGAAACGTCGAAAGTGAAGATGGAAATAGAAGTGGACGAACGGTAATGGTAGTGATTGAATGGGTAAAGATTGCAGAGTTTGTAGTTTTTGAGGCCCCCATTTTGATTCATGCACATTTTACAATATTTTTAAATATTACCGCATTACGTACTATTGAGGGTACAATTTGACCCTTAGATAAGATAAAAAATGCGATAGACGAATTGTTCCAACTGTATGCTATTTGGGATTCTCGGCAATCCGCCACATAATAATTTTGCGTACTTTAGCGTAAATGTAGATTTTTTGACCGTTACCAGCTCAGAAGGAACTTTTTCCTCCTGCATCTATGTCAGATATGTTTCCTTGTAGTAACAGAAGCATTTGTCTTCTTGCTATCTATAGAACACAAATTATCATGTTAATAATAATAATAATAATATTTATTGCCAAAATTTCATTTTACATAAAAATCTTTCTACAGTAAAGGGGCAAATACTGCTTGTACATAGGTTGGCCATAAAATAACTTTTAACTACTTACTACTGGTTGTACACAATATGTTAATCTTTTTTATTATTTCACAAAATTGAAAAAGAGTTATAGATATTTTTTTGAATTTTATTTTTACTTATTCGATTGTAACGCTTCTAATGTTTTCTTTAACTTTTTTGTCGACAGTGCGATTTTTCAATTCATTGAAATATTTTGCCGCGTATCTTGCAAAACCAATAAGTCATTTATGTATGAGTTGAACATTTGTTTTAACTTGCTGACTTCATAGATAAATCTGGTAAGTGAAGCTGTAGCGCATCATCTGGGCCTTTTTTCTTGAGGAAACCAAATTGGATACTTTGCTCCATGCCATTATTTATAATGCGATTTGTGACCGGAACAGCTAACTCAATTATGCTGGCATGAATGTCATCGCACTTATCAGCCTTGTTTTTAAGTCCACTAGTAGTCGGATAAACTTCTGTTTCATTTGCAGATTTAGATCGTGCTAGATAAATATACATCCTAATATTCGAAACATCCTGAACAAATTGTCTCTAATATTTGTAGGTTGGCCACAATCCTGCTATTGAGGTTTTTAAAGTACAAATTATTTAATTTTTTACTTGGTCCCGATCCATCTTGGGTGGGAATATATTTTTTTGATTGTAAAAATAAGGAGAGACGTTGCAATTTAAAACAATTTGAGGAAGTTTCGTGTGAAAATCGCTTGGCCACTTTTGTTTTTTAATATGAAATGGATGGACTTTTCTGAGCTTATGGAAAAATCAAACTTTCCCGTTTCATCCCGCTTCAAATACAATCGTGTCTTTCTTCAAATATCGATCTGTTTTTTTGGATATCGGTGTAAGAATATACTTGTATATATCATTAAAAATATACAGAAACCTGTAATGTACTACGATGTAATTAGGTAGGATAGTGGTGTAGGCTAGGCCTATTTGTTTTTATTTAATTTTCATTATTTAGGCAAGGAAGCCCAAATCTTAAATGGCGCGTTATTCGATTCTTTTACCTCTCAATATTATGTGTATATTTATTTTTTATAACTTTTAGCGCTAGTAAGCTGTTAAATACTTTTTTATGATATTTTTTGTACATGTTAATTTTATGTTTCGAAAACCTGTATAAGTTTTTCAAATAAAACAGTTATTAAAACTTACGTCCTTTTATTTAACTTAAAATTTGTACAACAGATAACAAATTAATTATCTAATTAAATAATCAGTCTTGAAAATGAAGATCTTGAAAATTGGTATCTTAGTCGACCTCCTCGATTGTCGGTCCACTTTGCTGTCCACCGAATCCACCTGCTTGTCTTCCACATCCACCGGGCATTCCACTTGACGAGGGTCCGGGGCCAAAGTTCTGCTGGTTGCCGCCTCCATAGAGTTTGGCCATTATGGGGCTGCAGGCGGATGTGAGCTGCTTCCGTCTGTCTTCGAATTCTTCTTTCTCAGCCAGAGTGTTACTGTCGAGCCACCTTAACGCGTCCGCGCATTCTTGCTCCACCCTCGACTTGTCCTCGGGGCTCAGTTTATCACCGGACTCACTTACTGCCTGCTTCAGTTGGAATATGTAGGCTTCCAATTGGTTTCGCGCAGACACTTTGAGTTTTTGTTTCTCGTCTTCTTCTTTGTACATCTCGGCTTCGGACAACATTCGGTCGATATCTTGCTGGGATAGTCTGCCCTTGTCGTTTTTGATGGTGATGTTACGGGAGTTGCCCGAACTGGTATCCTTGGCAGAAACATTTAGGATTCCGTTGGCGTCCAAATCGAAGGTGACTTCGACCTTAGGGACGCCTCTGGGAGCTGGTGGAATTCCGGTTAGGTCGAAGGTACCCAGAAGGTTGTTGTCCTTCGTCATGGCCCTTTCCCCTTCGAAGACTTGAATAGTCACCGCAGGCTGATTATCGGAATATGTTGTGAAAGTCTGAGTTTGCTTGCATGGAATTCTGGCGTTTCTTTCAATAATTTTGGTCATAACCCCACCGGCAGTTTCAATACCCATCGATAAAGGCGTTACATCAACTAACAGCACATCCTGAATCTTCTCGTCTTTCTCGCCATTCAATACTGCTGCTTGGACGGCAGCCCCATAAGCCACTGCTTCATCTGGATTAATGGAAAGATTTAGCTGTTTCCCGTTGAAGAAATTCTGCAGAAGCTGCTGGATTTTGGGAATTCTCGTGGAGCCGCCAACCAACACTATGTCATGAATAGATCTCTTGTCCATTTTGGCATCATTGAGAGCTTTCTCAACTGGCTGTAAGGTTCCTCTGAACAAATCCGCGTTAAGTTCTTCGAAACGGGCCCTCGTGACTTTGGTATAAAAGTCTACACCTTCGTACAAAGCATCGATTTCAATAGAGGCTTCTGTACTCGACGATAACGTTCTCTTGGCTCGTTCCGCGGCAGTCCTTAACCTTCTCAACGCTCGAGGATTAGTTTTTAAATCTTTTCTGTATTTGCGTTTGAACTCGTCTGCTAAATGGTTGACTAGTCGATTGTCAAAGTCCTCTCCTCCTAAATGTGTGTCACCGGCCGTAGCTCTTACTTCGAACAACGAACCTTCATCGATGGTTAGTATGGAAACGTCGAAAGTGCCTCCTCCCAAATCGAATATCAAAACATTGCGCTCTCCCTTCAAGTTCTTATCGAGGCCGTACGCTAACGCGGCTGCCGTGGGTTCGTTTATGATTCTCATAACGTTTAGTCCCGCGATAACGCCCGCATCTTTTGTGGCTTGTCTTTGGGAGTCGTTGAAATAAGCCGGAACGGTGACGACGGCATCTCTAATAGGCATTCCCAAATATGCTTCGGCCGTTTCCTTCATTTTCGTCAACACCATCGAACTGACTTCTTCCGGAGCGAATCTCTTGATCTCTCCCTTATATTCCACCTGGATTTTCGGTTTACCGCTGTCGTTGACGACTTTAAACGGCCAATGTTTGAGATCTTGTTGAATTTTGGGATCGTCGTACTTCCTTCCGATCAGTCGTTTAGCGTCGAATACGGTGTTAGCCGGGTTCATCGCCACCTGGTTCTTCGCCGCATCCCCGATGAGACGTTCCGTATCGGTAAACGCCACATAACTAGGAGTCGTTCTGTTGCCTTGGTCGTTGGCGATGATTTCCACTTTCCCGTGCTGCCAAACACCGACACACGAGTAGGTCGTTCCCAAATCAATACCGATTGCTGGAGCTTTCACCATTTTTGTTACTTCTCTATTCTCCTTTTACAAATAAACTATACGAAACTTGGAAAATTATCGCTTCGCTTGTTGCTAATGCTTTCAATATCGCACTTCGGATTCAAATGTTGGGTAGGAGAGACCCGATTGGCAGCTTTTATATGCGCCGGCTTGACATTCCCGAAGAGGAACGAAAATTCTCGACTTTTCCACATGCGTCTCCTCTCTTTCTAATTCTGCTAGGTAAAAAAGGACATGGATCGACGACAACCGAGAAAGTAGAAAATTCTCGATTTTAATATAGGGGGAGCCAAACGGGGACCGCTGAAGCCCAGTTTACCTCGTCGAAATTTAGTTTTGTGATAACTGAATTAATTATAAGTGAAGTAGAAAAATATCGGGTTCTAATGGAAAAAAATGATGTCATCGAAGAAGAAAATGTTTACAGAAGTGGACTAGCGCCAGAATCATTTATTAATGTTTGGACCGAGTATAGAGACGACAGCGAATATTTTGTGTAAAATAACTTTCTTTTTTATAAATATATAAATAACGATATATTGTTGCGAACCTTAACTACTCGGAGCTGAATGTATTTTCGATTAGATTCATAAAGCAAGTTTTTTCATCGATGTTTAATTTTGCCCATATGAAACTTTGACAAGCAAATAGGTTACCCAATAAACTTTTTTGTCATTTTTTTCATGTAAAGTTTCTAAATATTGCGTGGACAATTGATTTCATTGCAAAATGACACATTTACCTTTAATTAAGACTTTTGACAAGTTTTAATAACTCATCAATATCAACAGCTAGCCTTAGCACACACTTAGTGCGGTACCAAAGCTAATTTGGAATTTATGAGCTAATTTATGTTATATGTATACAGTGTTTTATTATATTGGTGAATTATTAAAGTTTATTTAATAATTCACCAATTAATTAATTTTCATCAAATTTTATTTGTGCACTTCATTCATGTCAATGGATTTCAATTCCGCTTCTGAAATGGAGCGCTATGGGCACTTTCGTTATTCTTCCGTGTTCTAATGAAAACAAAACTTTTATTTTTGCTCAAAAACACAAATTTCGTTGAAAACAACTATTGGCAACTGAAGAACATGCAAATATAACCGTAGTTAACTAGCAAGTTAAAATTGTTTTCGTTGGAAGATTCCGAGGCCTAAAAATATATCATCCACCTTAAAATAGTAACAATTAAACTCGAAACCGGGGCGTCGAAAATACCACAAAGAAAAAAATTAAAATCAATAATTTTATTAAACAACGTAACATTTACAAGAGAAAAAAAAAGAGACGAACAGACCTATGGCACGCGCACTCGCGGACTTTACAAACCGTTCAACATTTTCGATTTGGCCTTCAACATATTTTGAATTTCCTTGTTGGCGCTAAGAAAACTCGACCTAATGTTCCGGCGCACGCTCTCGCAGTCCACGTTCAAGCTGAGCGATTCGAGAACGTTCACCAATTCCCGCTCCTCCCACTCGCACGCGAACTTCTCGGTCGACTCACTCACTTTGCCGATTTGGTCTTTTATTTGGTCCACTATCGCGCCCAGCAGGTCCTTCGCTTTCGTATCGGTCGGTTTCCGTTTCCCCTTTTTGGTTGACGCGGGCGGCTTGATCAGCTCGTTGCACATGTGACAGATGACGCACGATATCCCCAATATCTAAACGAATTAATCGGGTAACCGTCAGTCTTCCCAACTGAAATGCTAATTTCGATGCAATACTTAGAAATACAAATTAGGCTGACGTTTCTCGATCTTGCAGGTCCCTTTGAGATATGTTGAATAATCATGTCACTTCCTAATATGCAATTCAATATTTAGCGGATCATTTATCTGATGTTATCGAGGAATTTTTTTCCGGACGTACTTAAAAACGCTAAGGTCGACATTGGAAATTACAGGATTGTCTTGCCGAATATGAGGTTTAAATTTTCAAAAATTGCAATGCAAAAGTGCGTTTATTTTTTTCAAAATCAAATATATCAAAAACGGTTAGACATAGGTATACACGAAACATATTTAGAATCTTAAAACGTAATAACATATGAGACGCAGTGGCAAACAGACACAATCAAAAGCATTGCCGAAGTCGCAAAATAACGTTAAATACCGGTCAAAGTCAACAATTAACTTGAAGTGACCGACCGTGCTGCTGGAGCTCTCTTCTTTCTTTTGAAGATGCCCACTACTGCGTACCTCAGAACATATGCTATTTTAGGGCGATATATATTAATGGGTTGCTTATTTATGAATATTCTCCTTAAATTACGTAAAAGAATAAAAGACAAGTTGATTTTAGAAGATAAATTATAACAGCGATTTTTCCAATTTGGATTATGGTCTACCGTAATCCCAAGAAACTTTGTGCTATCCTTCTTCGGCAGTTCTAATATTTTGAGAAAGTTCGTTTCTTTGCTGGGAACTGTCGAATCGGATGTAATTTGCTTTTGCCGTAAAGAATTTTGGCTGAACCATTACAACAGCTTATCAAGATTTCTGCTTATTTTTTGCTCCCAGTCACATAATCTTGTCAATCTCAATGTCAAGCTTTGACGAAATTTTGTGGTTGTTATGATCGATTTTCAGCATATTGTTCTCTGTTATTGAAATAAGACCATGCGCTGTAGCTCATACTCCATAGTTAGCGAGGTCACAAAAAAATATGCAAAAGGCTGAGGTCCCAACAAACGGCAACATATTAATTTTATTCTTATGGGGCTACAAGTAGAATTCTGGAAGAATACGTTAAATCTCTCGGCAATTGCGTCATTTTCATCTTATTCGAAACTTCATTTCAATATTTTCTGACCAGGTAGTTCTTAGAATTGTTAATGGTGCATATCTAAATCATTAAATAATTTTTTGTGTTCGACAATAATAAAATAATAACATTTAAAACAATATTGTATTACTATGCTGAGGAGATTTTTTTGTAACTTATTAAGTAATAATCACGTTATTTTGTTAATTATAAGACAGGACTAACTTTCACGTCTTTAAGAAGTCCTTATTTGACATCTAACAAGTGTTGTGAGCCATTTTTTTGGTTGTTAATTTGGTCATATAACTTTTCACTGCCGATAATTTAGATTAATCAGAATTGCATTAAAAATAGGTTCATTTTAATAACGTTTCAAGGAAAATTTTAAAATAAAAAAGAAGTAACTTTTTTTAAACAAGCAAGAATTATGTATAAGGGTTGTTGCTTTTTTTGTATTTTTTTTTTGCGAATCATCAGTTCTTTATGTCATTTATTGTTTTTTGAATATATAAAGTGTATTACATTTCCAAGACCCCCTAAAGTGTATATATGCGTATATTATCGTATGTAATTTTTCACCGTCGACAATTTAGATTAATCGAAATTGAAATATATATTTTTTTAAATAACCACCAATCCAAGAAGAAAAGAAGTAAATATTTTGAAAGTTTGTAGAAAAAGGTGTTTTAAAAGGGTCTAAATTGAGTGCCCTGGTTTTTTGCTGCTTTTCATGTTTTTTGGATACAATTACAGATGACAATTCTTGGGTATAATTTCGGAAAAGTATACTTTTATTTATTGGTGAATTCTTTAAAAAGTACAATAAGATATTCAAGGGCAATTAATACGTTAACCCGGCGTATACGAGTACTAACCTCTACTAAATTAACTATGTGCTCCAGCGCTTTCCGTTTCTCCCTAAAATCCGACGATTTATTTAACACTTTTTCCCGCAGGACCTTGCCGACATTTTCGAGTTCCTTTTCGAACTTTGAACACGCCTCTTGGTAATCGTCCGCGCGCTCCGACGCCAGAGACGCGAAAAATTCAAACAAAGACACCAATATCGGCCGGTAACGAGTGTCGACGAAGCTGTGCAGTCGGGAAGGCAACGGATGAACTATCGACTTCTAAAAGAACGAATTATCGGGTCGCATTCCGGCGTGTCGACATTGTTTTCACCTCGTCGACGGGTTTTAAAAGTTCCCCGTCCGCGTTCTCTTCCAGCTGGGTCCACTCTGCCAAAATTTGCCTCAGAACGTCGACGTTCTTCAGTTTCACGCCGTCCACGGATCTGAGGACGTCGACCGCCGCGCCGAACGACCGCAGCGCTTGCGTTCGGAACTCGACAAACGTCAAATCTTGCCGGAACAGTTTTTTGAAACCCTCGTATTCGTCGGGCCCGTTTCCCGCATGGTCGGGTTCCCAATTTACCTGGACCTGCAAATCCCTGTTGTCCCTGCGTGAAACGTTCTTCAAACAGTTAAACCATCCGAGTCGGCCATTTTGACGAAAAAAACGAAACATTTTTCACTGCTTTTTGCTTTAAATACGATTATTTCTAAAAAAAAACTCTGTTCTCTGTTACGTAAACAATTTTTATCTGGTTTCTGTTCTCCCGCGTCTGTTTTCCGTAACGCACCATCGGGAAGTTTTCATCCGTTTTAATGCTAGGCGATGGGGTTTTTTGAACATACAGAATTAAAAAATGCCAACAACAATGTTATTTTATATGGAATTTCAACATTTATTTATGGCGCTCCTTAAGGTACCGAAACATGCAGAAACCTTTCGCCGATATCCTACGTTTCCTATATTAAAAAAAAACCCCAGGGATTGAATTTTATCGTTCCAGCTATAGCAGTTCTGAAGATATTACTGAAGCGTTACGGTACTTTTTACTAACTGTACGATTTATTACGCCAAAACCCTCAAGTCACTGGTTAAAAGAATACTGGCAATATATATATATATATATATATATATATATATATATATATATATATATATATATATATATACACCAAATTGTAAATTCAATACGCGCTGTGTAGCTCTGTGGGTACGGCGTTGTGCGCGACACGAAAGTTATCGGGTTCAAATCGAATTTGCAAGTTTTTTTTTTCTTGAAATATTTAAGTTTATTATATTCTTATGTTGTGACCGCTTAAATTTCGCGAATTATTGTAACCGATATTTTTCAAACCGAAAAACTAAAAATTGTTTTAAATTCAATACATATTACTAAGGAACACGACATTTGAAGATACCGCTTGAAATTTTGCACGCACCAGCTTGATTCCCTAACAAAGCCTATTGAAATTGGATAGGCTGAGCGGTCGAAAAGTATTTAAAATAAAAAAAAATCAAAGATACGAAAGGAAACATTTCCAAAAAACAGTAAATAATAAAAAAAAATACATATTCTTTGAAAATAAACAAGGGCGCGTCGGTAAATCGAAAAAAATGAACACGGGTTCCCCTTTTAATTAAAATTAGTCCCAACTAGAAGTTTCCTTTATTTAAAGTTTTCACATATCGTATAGGATGTTCAGGATATTCGAAGCAATGTTAAAAAGCGTAATGGGTGCCTTAAATTTGCAGCTACCGCCTGATGAAGTTGACGCGATCAAACGTCTCGCAGCATTTTTGTTTAATTTTGAAATTTTTCGCGGTATTTTGGCTTTCAAAAAAAAAAAATTTTTTTTTCGAAAACTATTTTCCCGATAGGCAAAATTCTTTAATCTGAAAACGCGTTAGATTAGCGACTATAATTTTTATTTCAACAACACTTTCGATTATTTGCAGGATTTTTTCTTTATCCATGACAATATATCGGGGCAATATATTATCGTCACCAAGGAAGTCGCATTTCATCTAAGCGGTTTGGGTTACATTTTAATATTTTAAACGCATATGAATTCAGTTGAAATATTTCCAATTAACAATAAGACACCGTGTTACCTTCAAAATTATATTAAAAAAATTTAGGTATATCCATACAAGTCAATACAATAATTATATAAATATTATGTGCAGATATTACAATTGCAAATTAATAAGTATAATAAGTATAAAACAAATGTAACAAAAAGTACATTTTATCGTACGTTTGTTAGCAGCCATTTTACGAAAAATTACAACCAATTTTCGAAATACATTTTTTCTGAGAGCTTTTTAAATAGAGCTTCAAACAAAATCGAATAGAAATTTAAAAATAATAGATAAATCATCCGAAAAAGGGAACCATCTAGAAAATATTTACTTTTCTATGGGAAAATATAGAATAACATTTTAGAGTGAGGCGTAAAAATAAACTAATTGAAATTTTTTATTTTCCACAAGAGATGCATTTTAAACAAAGAATTTCCAAAATAGAAAAATAAATCGTGGGCGCCACCTAAAACAATATAAGACCGGATTGGATTTTTAAATACGCCTTTAAAAGACATTAAAAAATAAAAATTAATTTCTGTAGCGCCTATTGGCTAGATTTATTATTTTACTATAATTATAAGAAGAAAAAGGAAAATGTTTGTAGTTAGCTTGGCATTTTTATGGTGATAAGATATAAGGCATAAGATAAGGTCATAAAAATATTGCCTTTACTTTTTTCCCATTTGGCTTTAATTGTAATTTTTAAACCGACAGAAAATTAAGACTTGCCGACGAAGTCGAGTGAAATAAAAAATCAAACTTAATTAAACCAGAAACATTAGGAAACAAAATTTTGAAAAAAATATTTTCAAAATATTACGATTATAGAATTCATAATGACAACACTCAGGTTTTGGAAAAAAAGTGTATTTTTTATATATTAGTTTTAAACCCAAAAATTTTCCACACAACCTAAAAAGTATTTTGCAAACTCTTTGAAATTGGGAAAATCATTTAGTAATGTGTGAAATGTTTGTGAAATCATAACGTGCTTTCTTGAAGTTTTGAGCATTTTCCATTAATTAAAACAAATTAAAATTCAAAAAAAGTCAATACGTAAATTTTTAGTTATTTGTTTGGACCGTTAACTAATTTTGAGAAATACTATTGTTAAATTAAACGAACTTTATCGACGGGATCTTTAATTTATTTTTTCCTAATATCCATTCAACTCGATGATTCAAAATTATTTCCGCTTCTCACTGTAATTTTTTCATCAACATATTTTAATATTTATCAATTTTGTTTTTTTACTAAATGTCCTTCACATGCCCGTTCCTATGCATAAAATTACGTATTTAAAGTTATACAGATTTAATATAGGAAAAATTGTTCTATTTAAAATAACTGGAAGTGCCCATATTCTAAAAATATCCCGCTGATCGGCCCACTGATTACAGTGTACCCTTAAATTCTCAAATTAATGTTAATTATAGTTGCTACATGCCATGCGATATGTTTTGCGTGATGTACATTTTTACAATTGATACTATTTTTATTTATTAGTTTGTTTACTTATTGAGAAATTAATTTAATTATGATTATTTTAATACTGGCACTGCGACAACTGAAATAGTCTTAAAACAGCACATTTTTTATATACTTTTAATAATTTGTAGTGTACTAATTACTTTTCAAAATCCATAAATGTCTGAAAATCTGCAATCAACATCCACACAACTATAGTGATTTTTTTTATTTCGTTTAATTAAGTAATTTTCTTCAATGGAACGGGTTGTGCTGTGTTATATATTTGGTCATTCATAATTTTGTGTCTATAATTTTTTTTTTTTAAAACACGGTATGATTTCACGGATATCAAAGATATCCCAGTTTTCCTAGAGCCGGAACACCGTGATTTACCTCTCGATCGACGACAAATATGTGAACCCTACAAAACTTACAAATATGACGATTTCCCACCTCGTTCATGGGTGTTCCGAAATAACTGATCATTTGGAAGCCTTTTTCGCGTCCTTTTTGGCGAGTTTATTAGGACAGACGGGCGCCAAGTGGCCCTGCTGGTTGCACACGTTGCACGAAAGCTCGCGCAAACGGCACGAGCTCGTTTGGTGGCCAAATTTTCCGCATACCATGCACTTGGGTTGGGCGCCCGCGTTACCGCCCTTCGCTTGATCCGGCTTGTTCGGCTTCTTCTGGGGCTGCGCCTCCTTTTTCTGCGGCATTTGATCCATGGAGGCCGCCATCTTCGTAGAGGCGATACTCACGACGTCCGCGAATTTACTGTCGATACCTTCTTCGAAAAGTCGATCGCGCACGGGACCTTTCTCGAATCCCACGACGAAACGATCCCTCAGCACCATGTCGATCGCTTCCGCCTCGAATTCGCAAGGCGCGGCTAAACTACGTATCCGGGCTGCCCAATCCGCCACGCTTTCGTTGGCCAGTTTCACGGCATTGTAGAATTTAAAGCGATTAGCGAAGGCGGACTTGGTCGGTTTGAAATGATCGGTCAAGAGTTTCACCAGTTCGTCGTAATCTTTCTCTTCGGGCTTCGACGGCATACAAAGGTTGAACATCAGTTTAAAGCCGTCCTCGTTTAACGAGTTTAGTAGGATCGCCCGCTTTTTTACCGGGTCCGTCGCTGCGTTCGCAGTGAAATAATTCTCCAGGCGGCAAATGAAAATCGCCCAGTCGTCCTTTTTCGGATCGAACTCGCGAATGTGGCCCAGACTAGCGGACATATTTGTTGCGCACGTCACGTAACAATTTCGATTTGAATCGCTCCGTTAGTTTTTGATCGGCGCCGTACTTAGATTTGTTTTTCTTGTAACAGTTGTAACGCGTACGACTGCAAAATGAAAAGCGACCAAAAAACCTCACGAACGTACCTTTTTGAGGTTAGGTGGGGGCACAAATGTTCCCAATGAAAATGGCGTCGAGCAGCGACGGATTTCGAATCACCACAGATTACAACGCGGCGTTGCCAACGTTTATTGGTTTCGAAAGTTATGAGAAAATGTTAAACGCAAAAGTTGTAAAGATTGTTTGGACGCACGATTTAAAATCATTTTAGAGTAAAAGACTTTCCAATGTTTTTACACAGAAAGACAGGTAAATATTGTAAAAGTTAAAATAAATCGATATTAAAAACAGGTATATTTCGGAAAAAATAATAATTCAAATTTCTGTTACGTCATCTTCGAATAATGCAAATATCAAATTTGTTGGCAAGTGTGAACTATTCGGTTTAGGTACGTATTACTATTAATAAAAGAGTATTTTGAAAGGTATTCGAAACAAATTTAAAAAAATATATTAACAATCTTCATAACTGTTCCATTTAAGCTTTTCTTTTCAAAACATAAAAAAAAAAATTCTGAAATGGTCACCAGGGCGCGCACTTATTGATAATAAAGGAATCATTAATACGCTGGATTATTTCTTATGTATTTGGCACAAAGGGGAATTTTTAACCGTGGTCGCCAAACGTACAACGTTGCCAAACTGCTCCATTTATCCATGTCTAAATGTCTAATGTCAATGTCTAAATCGCGGTCATAAAATAAAACTTCAACATTTCCGTAATAAAAAAGCTTCGGAACGATTTCGAAATGTGCAGTAATAAAATTCACATTCCCTTGGTTTTTCTATTTCATTTTTTAACTTGACATAGTTTAGGTTAGGAACTTTACATAATACAAGTTGGCATTATTGTAAGTTAGACTTGGACCTAGTGTTGTGTCAATCGTTCATTTTACGAGGACCGAATCAATAAGTGACCGATTTCGAAAAGGACCGAATCATTTCAATCAATCGTTCATTTCAATACTTTTTGGTGCCAACATAAGCGGCAATAGTCACTGAATCCGAATAGTCCGAACGACCGATTCAGATTCATTTGAATTTGAATTATTGTTGGATCTATATGTTGTGTTTTCTGTTCTAGTTAGTATAATATTTAGCTGTGTTCTTCTTTTTATTTAATCATGATTTAACCTATTGGGTTTTACCAGTAATACATTAATTTGTTAATCTACCAATCGATGTCGCTACTCACTACTATAGAATATTTATAACAATACTTCCGTTTTTTTTTTCGTGGCGTGTCTGAGTCAAGCCTTTAGATCTTAAACCATTCAAATGAATCGTATTCCGGCGAATGTATTCGGTCACTTCAGAACGGTCAGGGCGTCAGCGAGAGCGAACAAAGTGATCGAATCGTTACGAACAAGCGGGATTTGGTCGTTCGATCCCATGAAGTGCTTGAATCAAAGTGACCGAATCAATCGCGATTGACACAACTCTACTTGGACCTAGTAAGTAGTACTAGTAAACTTGATGAATCTTGTTCTTTCTAATTAACATATCACAAAAGTTCAGTCATTTGTCGGTTTAAATTGACAAATAGGTAACAACAAAACATAAACATAATAAACAGTGTAAAAAGTATAGCAGACCATCAGCAAAAACGCTAATGTGATATATAAACAAAAATCAAATTCTCAGAACCTCAAAAAGAATAGTAGTAGTAGTAATTGACAATTTAATATTTTCCTATTGTGATAATGTTAAACGACAACAAAAGGATCGCTTCAATCGTAATAAACTTCAGGAGAAAATATCGACGAAAATAAAACATTTCTTGGAAGAATTTTTAAGTATAAAAAGGGTTATTACAATGGGAAAATGTTAAATTAATTATTTCCGAAACTATAAATTTTCGGATAATATTTTTCGAAATCATTTAGACTCAGTTAATAGGGCGTTATACATTAAAATATATCTAGAATTTTCCGGGGAATCAAAAAACGCAAAATATACAAGATGTCTCACTTAAAACTTAACACCTTGTATATACGAAAAATTAGAAAATCTATATGAAACTATGCAACTTTTTTTTACCATACAAATCACGTTTTTTTACGTGGGTCGGCCAGTATATATTTTTGGATTATACGATTGAGTTTGTCTGGAGCATCTCAATAATAATAGAACACTGTACGGTTGTTTTTAATATTAAATTAGTTGTAACTGGTTGTAATGAGTAATAACCAACAGACAACCGGAAAGAATACTTCTTTTAAGAAATAGACGACGCGCCCTTGACGTATAATTAGCAATCACGCAGAAATATTTTGTGTTGTCAATGAAACACGATAATGCAAATACTTATTGACTATATAAAAAAATACAGTCAAAGCATTCGTCTAATAAACCGCAAAAAGACCGATTTTTTAAATTTATTTTATCGATAAAAATGATAAATTTTTAATTAATCTTTTATGCCCATATACAGGTTATCATTCGGAAAACATCGGGCAAGAGAGACAACTACCGAGGGCTTTAAGAAGACACCTACTTTAATTGCATAACATTGCGGTATGGTAAGAAGTGTGCTGGAATATTCGTCAACAGTTTACAAAATTACGTGGATCCAATCGAGAGCGTCCAATTGCTCTTGATTTTTGTTTCAACAGAAAAAGGACACTGTAACTCTTATAATGAGACAGGGATAAATGGAGAAAACCCACACGGCCACAGAACCATATGAAGAAACAATTATTGTTGTATTTTCACTTAAAACCGGTAACGAAAAAGAATATAAGTACTAATTATGTATGTAGCTTTGATGTCTGTTTTTGTTGCTTGTTTTAAATTAGATATTTTCTTATCCGTTTAAAAAATCATCAAAGACCAGTTAAACGCGTATGACTACTTGTAAATTTTGAAAAACTTCTTAATTCGTCCGTTTTGGGTTAAATTACGTACCTCAAGTTGTTCCACTCAATTTTGCGGTCCAAGGCAGATATGTCGAGGCTATACAAACTGTCGATGGTCGAACAGTCTAACAGACTCAAAAATATCCTGTCTACGACAACGCTGGTGTAGTGAAAGCTGTTGTTCAGTTTCTCCCGAAAGTCCATGAACTCCTCCAATTTTGTGAACGACCCGAATTTATATGAGAAAGTTAGGTGGTCCGTGCTCTGAAACGGAAGAGAAATACCGGTCGTTGTGCAAAAAATTGCTTGATGAGTTGAAAGTGCGGAATTAAGATCAGCGTTAGGTAGCGTTTAAGCCTTTTTAAAAGTGTTGCAGTAAGAGTATGCGTTTATTATTATACAAATACAGCTTTATGGAAGTTTTTTTTCAGTAGGTTTTAAAAAAACATATCCCGACAAAAAACAATAAATTACGATCAAAATCAATGATTCTTCACACCATAGCAATTTACTCTCTCTAACCAACTAAAACCAAAGTCGCAAAAGTCTCTTGTTTTAGTTTTGAATAGGTCACCGATGATATTAGTTTTTTTTTTATTATGCACCAAACAGGGAATTTTCAAAATTGACAGTGTTCAGTACTCAGATAAAACATTTCATTTAATTTGAACCATTTGCAAGGTGTTTAAAAAGTTTCTATTACAGATATTACAGAAACGAAAAAGCGCCTTCGGCATATATTTTAAACTCTTTTGCCAGGCAATTTTTTTCGTCCATATGTAGGGCGTTACGTTTTATTTTAAAACTATTTAAGTGTAATGAAAAAATTGCATTAGACACAGTTTTCAACAAACCCATCTACTGAAGTTAATTTTTTCCATATCAACTATTTTCTTAAATTTAGTTAAGAAAAACGATAGGGGTGGTCCAATTTATTCGCCTCTAGTCGCTTAAAAAAACATGCAAAATAAGTTAAGTAGAGCAAATTTATTTTTTTACGTTTCAATTTCAATGGTTAATTTATTATCAATAGCAAGTGCGACCTTTTAATACGCCAAACGGTACGAGTATATAATTTTTTGGAGTTTTAACGTTGTCTATAAATTGTATAAAAGCAAAAGTAAATACTTTATTAATTTTATTTTTATATAATATTTTTTAAATAAAAGTAATGTTTTTAGTTTGATAAAATCTTGTCGGTACAACAGGCGCCAAAATGGCCGCTCCATGAACGGGGGCAAATTCGAAGCCCGTACTTTCTAGCGTTCGTGCGTCCGTCGAGGAGAACAAAGGACGGACGATCTTTTACCACTTACGTCTTTGTAATTCGAAGAGAAGAACTTGAGGGTGGTGTCGAAGTGGATGACGCACAACGAGAACAAGCCGGTGGTGGTCAACCGGGCGCAATGGACGTAACCCAGCGAGTCCAGCTGGAGGTGTTTGATGTCCAAAGCGAGGGCGACGTTGTTCGCGTTCACGCTGTCCCCTAGGACGTGGTAAAACTTGAGCAGCAGCAGTTTCGCGTGGAAATTGCTCGGCGAGTTTTGCAGCAGGCTTTCCAGCAGGGCGGCGGCCGCCGCTAGCACGTCCGAATTCGCCTCCTCCACGGACAGGTCGTACAAGATGTGGGCCGCCAACAAAGCGTAATTATCGGACGGGCCCAGGTCCGTGACGGGCAAGTCTAGAATCGATACGGACTTGCGGGAACTCCGGGATTGATTAGTACTTGGAAGGAATTAAGAAGCGTCCCGCTTTGGATGGTTTTAAGAAGTGCCCAGGAATGGGGTTTTCCTCGTTAAGTAAAACCAAACCTACCGAAAAAGCCCGGAGTTGCTATATTTTAGAAATGCTCAAAGCAAGCCTAATAAAAGTTACATATCAGGGTTTGCGAATTTCAGGAGAAAACCAACTACGCCACTGAATCCCACGTAAAAACCCTATCTAAATCAACTTTTTCAATAAATTAACGCGCAACGGAGCCCAAAAGGTCTCTAAAAATTGCAAAATTTTCAAAATCACCCTGCATCTAAAAATCCACGATGGTGGCCATTTCCGTTCGTGCCACGTTTCATCTGAATTTAAAAAAAAATCAGTTTGGTTCGTTAGACCATCAAAAACGGGACACACTGTATAGAGTGAGCAAAATAAACGACGTATGCGGCTGTATCTCAGAAACCACGAATTGTAGAGATGCGGGAAATAATCTTCAAGTACATATATTTGCCGCTAGGGCACGTTATAGCTACGCTCTAATCCCTATCAAAGTCTGCATCACTATTAATTGTGGAGATCAAATAAGGGTGGATAGGAAGAGTCTCATTGATTGAATTTATTCTTTTTTTTTTTTTCAAAGAAACACTGCTGCCAGAAACCGCTGTAATACTAACGGCGAGAGGTCAGCAAATTTGATTTACAAACAACTTTTTTTTTACTTTTACAATGTTTAACGAATCTCTTTCAGCTTAAAGCTTCATATCACTACCTGTTACCAAGTACAGACTAATTTTAATTGTAAAGCTAGACTACTAGCGTTTAACTGTGACAAGCAACTATCAAAGACAAAGGAGACACTTGCCAAAAGAAGACTATTTTCACATACATATGGACTTCCAAAACGTAAAAAATGTAATAGGACTGGCAAGGTCTAGCTTACACCTACTACTACTACTATATAAGCAGGTAGAGTATAGAAATAGCGCCCTCTATGGGCATAAATATGAACTTGAAAATGATTTCCAGCACTTTGGTTAAAAAAAATTTAATCTATGCCCGCCGTGTCGCTCTTCACTCTGCGGTTTACCCCATCATTTCCCACCTTTGCCGTAGGTCTGGTAACCGTGTTGATAATGCAAAATTAGGGCGGTTACGAGGGCGCGGGAGTGCTCGGCAGAGAGGTGTTTATGCGCCCCGCACAGCCTGGACAGTTGGATTGCGCCGATGTGACGCTGCATCTGGTCGATCTTGATAAAAAATTTCCAGAAATCAAACTCAGAAAAAAAAAATCAAATTCTTTTTTTTTTCAGCAACAGCTAAATCGAGTAGGGCGCTAGTAAAACCACTTTAAAAGTGTTAGTGGAGTTTTTCCACTTACTTGTCAATAGGTCAATAAATGAGACATTCTTCGTTCCTCAGAACTGTGAAAATGTCTTTTTTTAAACTTTTTTTATTTCCACTCCAATATCAAAGTACCCAATTGAACTAACAACATTATTTTTTTTATTTTAAAACATGTGAAGAAAATGATCACTATGTAAAAAAAAATGGTGAATGAATTTTTATACATTGATTGAAATACATAATTAGAAATTATTACTTATTCTTTTGAGAAATTCTAGCCTATTTTAAAAAAATTCTACCTCATGTTACTTGTGTTTCGGATATCATGACTCGCTTTTCAAAAAATCTGATATGTCTTCCAGCATTCTTACTTACTTTTCAGAAATTCTACTTAAGGCAGATATTACTTATTCCTCAAAAACTGGCCTAACTAAAGCTAAAACCTATATTTTATGTTTGGTCGCTTCTCAGCGCTTTCGTATTTTATATAAAAATATATATCTTTATAAATAAAAAATTTACCATATTTGTACACAGTCAAAAGCACATAAATTACGGCAAATCTTGTTATTTTAGAAGAACCAGACAATTCCCACAATACCACATAGATCAGTGAACGGTTTAAAAACTATCGATTTCCTTCGGTAAAGATAAACATTTTAATTAAATATGGGCTGTTGGTTGAGATACTAACTGGCTAGTTTACAAACTATTTCCGTTCATGTTAATATCGTTTTGAAACTGCCCTGTATACAGCATTAAAAAAATTGTTGTTTCTAAACAACTTTTTTTTAAATAAAAACATATTTTTGAAAACAAAATGTTTTTTAAAACAAACGTTCTTTAGCGACGACTAATACTAACACCTAATTTAAAACAATTAATATAATTACCGTGTACGTCAAAAAATACATACAAGCAGTGTTGGATGGTATACAAGCCATCTAAAATTTTAGGCAATATAAAAGAAATGACAAAAAAAATGCACACTTACCTCAGAAAGCACGTAAAATAAGTTTAGTAGAAAAACTTCATCAAAACCATGCATTGATTATATTAGATTCAGAGTACATTTATCAATTTCAGATGCCATATCGAGCATTTGACATGTGAATGACCATAATTTGAGGAATAACTGTAAATACTTCGTCTTATAGAACATCATCCTGGGAGAATTTTCTGCAAGTCCGCGTATGTAACTCAGCGTTAGGTCTGCACTTTAGAACTCCTTAATTTGAAACATCGCTCGGTAATTTCTTATTTGCAATCTTACACCATAAACAATCAAACTATCCATAAATTACAATAGAAAATTGTAAACCAACTTGACCTAATTGCATAGATCTCGTAACAGACGTGATTTTGGTCAGTTGACCGAGGATCAAAATTACACGATCTCAGATTAGGAATTTGAAAATATACAATTTAAATTTCAATGAAAGATAGGAGAGAATTAATACGCCCGCTAATAAGGTGTGCGGTGAAGAAATGCCATTTAATTTTATTATTTGCGGAGGCGACATTT
This sequence comes from Cylas formicarius, assembly GCF_029955315.1. Classification (NCBI taxonomy): domain Eukaryota; kingdom Metazoa; phylum Arthropoda; class Insecta; order Coleoptera; family Brentidae; genus Cylas; species Cylas formicarius. The sequence continues at coordinate 21,833,942 of NW_026844361.1, read as the reverse complement.
TTCGCGTGACATCTGTGTTTAAAAAGACGAGGAAATTTACGAAACACAAACTGCGGCACACTGTCGCCAGAGAGCGTTGCGGTAAGCTTATGCACAACACGACTTTCATTTTAATGCAGTGAAACGAGAGATTGCAAATAGTCGTTACCGGTTGCTAGAGTTATTTTTTTCCTTTATAAGTTTTGAATAGCTTAGCCGTCGTTATGACCCTCAAAATTAGTAAGCGAGATGAAAATATCTGTGTAATTTTTCTTAGTGTTTTTTATAGAATATTTACATAATCATGAACATACATCATTATAAACACTTGCAGCGTGGCAATTTTGTCATTCCCGCAAGCGGAAGCTTTGCGGAACAATGCATTCTAGCAAGGAAAAAAGAAGATTCGTTAGTTCCAGCAAAGAAGACACAGGTTAGTCTTATTTAAATAGTTTTCGATAAGTGCAAGGGACCTTTACAATCTCAAATTAAACGAATTATATTAGTGACATGTTTCATTTTGATTTTTTTGGGTTTTAAGATATAAGGCTTAACAGATACTTTGTCTTCTCTGTCCCACTAAAAAAAAATAGTTTCAAATGTATTTTTTATGTATAATTTCCACTGGATATTTCTAACTTACCTAAAAAAAAACAAAACTTAGTTGTAATAAGCTTTTAATTTTGCTTTAACTGAGTTTAAAGATCAATAAATGAAGCTTTACTTACGGGATTATAGACAGCATTGTTTGTTCTAGCAATACCTACATGGATATTGTATAATGAATGTATAGACTAATATATATTGCTTCATCACCAGAAGAAGTCCTATAATCCAAATCGTAGAGGGTATTTAGAGCATTTTTCTGAAGCACTTGTATTTTATTGAAGTTTTCTACAAGTACACCATTGCAAATTTTTCTTTAGTTAGAGTTATCTCAAACACAAATCAAAACTGTAAAAACAGATTCACCTCGTTTTAATGACAGAAAAATACAAAGTAATAATTATGAACTCCACAACCTCCAAAAATTATATTCATTAGTTTGAATTACATAAACAAGATGCATCACAGCACAGCAGCACCATTAGTTGAATTTTCCACAAGATTAATAAAACTTATTGCTTTTAAACCTAGATATGTTATAAGAATTTGATCGAACTTATTAACGAAGTTAAAGATTGAACTGAGGAGACTTTTACTTGATGAAAATCCATTTATCAAAATAAATAAGAACTAAAAGTTCGGATTTTCACGAAATTATATATTTTGACATGACAATTGTTTCGACAACACCGTGTCTTTATCATTTTTAACACATTTGATAAAGACACCGTGTTGTCGAAACAATTGTCATGTCAAAATATATAATTTCGTGAAAATCTGAACTTTTAGTTCTTATTTATTTTGCAGTTAAAGATATTAAAATTCCTCCTGATAGACAATATTATTACCCAGAGACAAATGAACCTCATTATACAGACAACTAGCCTACTCTCTACATAAATAGTATTATAGTAGCCTGTGGAAGTTTCTTAAAAAAAAAACTACAGTCGTTTTTGAGTCATATTAAGAGATTTAAAACAAAACAGCAGCGGCCCTAGTAAAGATCCCTGAGGCACTCCCCAAATTTGTTGGTACAGTCTCACTTTTTGAGTGCATGATCGCAAACATATTTCCATTGTTTTTAATACATAACAATAATAATCTTCCATTCTTGGATATTATTAATAGAAAATCAAACCTAACATCCGAGATCCGCCCCCTTATCCTATTGCCTACTTAAATTTGAAGCAGGATTTTTAACGCTTGACTCGTACGCTTATTGGTCTAAGCTCGTTACATCTTTTGGCGCCAGATTTTTTAGATAGGGGGAACAAATAAAGACGTAAACCAATCCTTTCGAATCTTACTTGTTTCGTGTAACCCAGCCTGAGGGAAAATAAGTGACAAACTTACTGATAAAGAAGACGAAGTGTCTAAAAGAAATTGCATAACTTTAGTCAGTACATTAACGTATTCGCAACAATCATAGAAAAAAGGATAAGACGTGAAATAGAACCTATACTCTCGGAAGTACCTGGCTTCAGAAATTGAAGATCAAGGAAATTACTAGACGCATGATAGAGAGCAAAAAGAAAGCATATAGATATGGACAAGGAAAAATATGGAAATGTCCAAGGTTAGCAATAAATTAATTAATTAATGTAGCAAAAAGTCTGTATAGAACAAGAAACTGCGCAATTTAAGGGGTTGGACAAGGCGAAAGCATAAGCCCTTTGTTATAATAAAATAATTAAAATTGCAAAACAAAAATTGTGGGCCTTAGAAAAGCAAAGCCTAGAAAGAGAGAGATGTAGGAAATTTTTTAAGGAAACAATAGACAACTGAAATGAAGCAAAGCAAATCGCACCGGACCAGAAGAAATTGAAGCAGTTGATAAATATTTGATGATAATGTAGAGACATTATGCAGCACGCAGAAAGAAGTCTTTGATTTCATCCGATTTTCCATATACTTTTTATAAGCCATCATATTATTATTCTGCAACACTCGGGTTCTGTTGAGTATTGTACTTGGATATTAGAGTGGAAATATTAAAAACCAAGATTTTTTTAAATATAATTTTTTTAAACAAATACGATATTATCGACTATACAGAATCGGTTTGACTTTGTTTCAAGGTGATTAAAAAAAAACGACACTCATTATGCCCATTATTTACTCGCCCACATCTAACGCGAACATGAAAATGTATCCCGTCGACCTCAGAAAAAGAAGATCTTACCGATTGCGGTATGCCGGTGGTACTAATACCGGCCTCTTGAACGAATTTCGGCGCCAGCTCGTATTTCTGATTGTCGGTGAGTAGCTTCAAATAGATCCTCAGGTCGGACACGCAGCACGGCTTGTGCCCGAATTTTCGAAAATATTCTATGAACAGTTCGTTGACGTCGCCCAAGATGTCTTCGATTTTCTTGTTTTTCTCTTGTAGTTTTGAGCAGAGTTCGAACCTCGCCAAATACGCACCTCTCAGGTCGAAACCTGTGGTCATCAATACATACACTGCCCGTCAAAAAATTCGACCACCATAAAAATTTGGATAAGTTTTATGGTTTATAACTTTTCTATTTTTTTTTTAATTGTTTTTTTTTTAACTTAAGTAACTAATTTTCTTTGCTCTGGGTAGTACCATACAGGTTAATTCAAAATGTTGTCGGTAAATTCATTTTTATTATTTTTTGTTTTTTTAATGGCTAATTGTCTCCGTTTTGGCAGTGACATACAAGATAAATCAAAATATTTTTTGTAGTAACTAACACCCTGAGGGGGAAAATTTGCTTTACAAACTGTTTGCCGTGATTTTTGTGTATTCCAAATCTTTGCCTTTTTGAATAATAACATTATCTCCGTTTTTGTATGAGATCTCAATTTTGTTGTATTTTTTGCCGCAGGCGTAGGTGGAATATATACTTCCATAACAAGAAGCAAACTTATTTACGAAAAAGAAAATGCAACAAATACGAAATTATACTAAATAAAAAAAAAGCAGTAATTGTACATATACATCTAAGTATTGTGTTTTATTGTAAGTATTTTCAAAATTATTAATATTTTTGGATCTCTTTTGAATCTCGTGAAAAAAGACTGACCACAAAACGCGGTTATGACAGATACCACTGTCAAAATCTTAAAACGGCAATACCAATTTTGAAAACCAATTGAGTTAAATGTATACGTAGTAATAGTTGGTTGGTAGGCCTTAGAGGGCGATAGAACCAAATGATGGAAAATATGAAACAACAAAATAACCTTTTGATACTTATGTTTCATGCGATTACCACGAGCCAAAGGTGGTAAAAAAACAAAAAACAAAAATGCAATACAAACTATTATGTAGATATAGAAGATTCTCTAGAACTGAAACTGTAAAATATATATTGTTTATGCGTTATATATATATATATATATATATATATATATATATATATATATATATATATATATATATATATATATATATATATATATATATATATATATATATATATATATATATATATATATCGGAAATTTTTGCTCATAACTGAGCTTCTAATTAAAATAGACAGCTCAATTGATAGCCGAAGACCCAAGCATCAAAGTCATAATTATTATTTTGAAAAAGTGTGAGTGAAAAATAGCCATTGTTCACGAAAATATATGAAGTCATTTGTTTGCAATTTTATTATGCTGCCAATAATGGCTAACTGGCATTCATGTTTAGTTTTTACCGATATATGTTAAAAAAAATGCGGTGCAATCTTTTTTTTTAATTTGTCTTTGAAAACAAAACTGGTTTTTTCAAAAATTTTCATTCTTAAATAGCCCGCAATATTAAACTAATAGAACGCTAAAATTCTCGTTAAAAAAAAAAAAGTCTAAACTTTGCGGAGCACTTACTATTATAAGACCCGCCTTCTATCGCGGCACAAATAAACTCGTGACATCTCTCTGGCGTATTGTCGACGTACTCTTCGATGATCCTCTCCACGTCCACTCCCCTTTCGATGACTTCAAATACCGATCGAATATACACTTTCCACGTGGCCCAGACTTCAAAACTAAAAAAGGTTCATTAAACGATTAAATGATGCACAAATTCTGCTTAATCTGTACTTAATATTAAAACTCGTTAGGTTTGGATGCCTAAAAAATAACTTAATGAGTTTGCGAAACTTTTCTTCATTCAAATTTATTACTTTGTGTAAAAAACATGTAAGATTAAAGATACTACCTAATACCTGAAGTGATGCTTAAAATATACAGCAGAATCTTTAGCGTGTCAATAGAGAAATGGATAACTTATTTTGCTTATTTTAAGAAAACTTTGTCTGAATGTATATCTTAAACGTTATAAAATGCAAGGATGTATTACATTTCACCTCACTGTCTTGCCATCTTTTTCGCGGTCTTTTTCTTTTACGTCATGTGTTGATTCCAATATATCTTGGATGTACTATTAATCTATACATGTTTTATACATTCTCGTTTTCATATCTCTACCCTAAATGCTCCTGCATTGGTTCCTGTTTTCCTTTCTTTATTGGCGTCCCTTGGTATACGTCGTTGTTACATCAACTGAACATTGTTCCTTGTTCCTGTATTTATCTTTATTTCTTTAATTTTAATTTTTATGGAGCAGTTGTACTTTAGTTCTTATTTTTTCGAATACATACATGAACTCTTCTGCTATCTGTTGTTGATCTATTATTTCTAAATCCTTGCTAAATTATTGTTCTTAGATATTGTGCTATGATTTTGGTAAAATTTACGGATATAGTATCTCCAGCAGTGTAGTTTGATGGGTTTCCCTTATCGCTTTTTAAAATATTATTGTTCAACATCACTTCTTCAAAGTTTTTATTATTTCCTTTATTAACTTTGATCCTGTATTTATTTTGTTCATATTTCCTAAGAACTTCACATATGTGGTCAGTGATGTTTTGAGAAGGAAGGACCACAGTGACGAGTGTTCTTTGGGTGGCTGGGGTGTATCGAAAGGATAAATATATCTATTAGTAGAGAGAAATGATTGGGTTAGGTGTGATTTTCTGTGAGATCAGAACATTCAAGCATATGGAAGATTATAGAAGACGTTGAGAGTTTTTGGGTAATCTGGGTTTAATATTATATTTCTCAAAAACTTTGGGTGTTTTTAATGTAAGGAAGGGCCGCAGTGGCGAATTTCGGGTTGCTTTGGGAGGTATATATCTAATGTGGAAATTATTTGTCAAAAGAGCAGATGTTAGGTGTTCTATCTCAACCGCAATCACTGGGGTTGAGATAATTTTGTGACTCTTAAGCATGGTTGATTATTAGTCTTGTTTTTTAAATAAATTATGTTTCAGACAAGTGTTTTCCAATTAAGATGAGATTTGATTCCAGATTCTTAGATTTTAACATGCCTCAAAATTACCTTTCCCAAAATCCAACAAAATGTCCAAAAAAATAACTTCGTTCCGCCAGCAGTTTGCACGTTGAAGAAAAAACGTAAAAATGCGCAAAAAGTTAATTACCTTTCGCTTAAAATTCCTTTCGATATCAAATTTACCGTCGACCATTTTTCCATTTTTTGAAAATACGTCGACCGCATCTGCGGCACGTTGGCGCACTGCAGTTTTTCCCCTAAAGGACCATCCAATATGGTGATAATTTTTTTGTATTTCTTTTGCAAATCTAGCACCATGATGTATAGATCGACCTGAAGGAGATAGGATTGTTAAAATGTCGGAAAAAAATCGAACCCGTCTCTCCCCCACCTCTTGTTCTGCGTCGATTTTGTCCTCGTCCACCAACTTTTCCATCATTCGTTCCGCGAGGGTCAACAGTAGGTCCCTCTTCTGCTTGTCTTTTGCTCCTAAAGTGACGCACGTTAATAATCCATTTCTTTGATTGTATCAATAGTGATAGTTAAACGTTTACTGACCCAAGTTGAAGAGTTTTTATAATAACGTGGTGTGTTATATACACTTTTTTAGATGTCTTGGCTTTAAGTATTTTTTATACCTTTTTATGACAATTCCTACACAAAATGTAAATTTTGACTTATTTAAATAAACTGAGTTGAACCGAACAACAGGTAAAAAAGTTACAATAAATAAGCGTATCAATCTCAAAAAAAAATTACAAAAATTTATTCATCCAAAGTTTATTGATATGTACTTTAGAAACGCCTTTCAATTTTTGGGGTTTAGGTAAGTGCCACGTGTGCTTCTTTTTTAAAATAGTGTCCCGTCATTTCCGTTTCAACCGGAAGTTACCTATCAAACAAAGCAAAACGAATTTTTTTTTTCAAGATCTAACCAAAACTAATCGTTTGCTCGCTCCGGCGATTCAAAAAATCCATAACATTCAGGGTGTGCCATTTAAAATAAATGGTATTTACTCCAAAATCTATATGAAAAACCCTAATCACGCAACAACACAATTTTAATTGTTAAAACTCTCCCGCGACCACAAGATTTCACAGATTATATTATTATAAATCCATGTTCAACATTTGGTTTATTTTTTTTTTTCTTCAATTTTAATGAAGTAATTTTCTTCATAGAAAGAACGTACATTTACTAAGGAATTTTAATATTTATAAATATGGACTTATAACAAATATAATAATTAAAAAAGCACTGAAAGTAAATAGTTTTCAACTTTTTTAATACCTTATCTCAGGTCTTTTAACTTATAACCTTAAAAATGTACAACAACAAACTGTCAGTTATCAAAATTGGTTAGTATAAATGACATATTGCTATTTTTTTTAGTTTAATTTGCTTAAGATACCAGATTAATGGAAAGTGTTAAAAAAAAATATCAAAATTTTAGAAAAATATGATTTTACAATTATGTCACAGGTTTCACAAATCTGGTACCCCAACTTTCAAGTGTGATTTTACTTCTCAATTTAAACTAAAGAAGAAAAAAACTAAAGAATCAAAACTTATTTGTGTTTATTTTACCTTCGCCCCGAGTTGCCTGTAACACAATACTCATAACATTCCAACAGTAGTAAGGATTTTTCGGTTTCTGTTTGTACAATACCATCGCGCTATGCTGCTGAGCCTTAAAATCACTTATCCGGACATAACTCATGAATAGGTGTGTATGCAGTTCTTCATTCGAAGGTTCTAACTTCACTGCATTCTCATATATTTTGCAAACTTTTTCAACTAAAAAAATAATGCAGTACGGTTTCCAAAAAGGAAGGGATATGTTGCATACGTTGTTGCATTTCCCTATAGCACAGTGTCATAGCTTGTAAAGTGGCTTCATCGGTCGGCTTATCGCTAACTAATGCGTCCAAAATCCCATTCGACTCTGACTCTTTTCCCATGCGCAGCAGAGTCAGCGCTTTCAAAGCTTTCGCACAATGAAGATTGGGGGTCTTTTTTAGTACTTTTTCACATTCCTGCAAGGCTTTTTTATTGTTGCCAGCATCCAGCCAATCTGAAAAAAATGTACCGCGTAAATAAAATTGATCACCTATTGGCCTGTTAATGTACCGTAAATGGGACGTAGACGCCTTTCCAGTACCGATGTATCAGTATTATGCACGTGCCGAGACATTATTTTCTTAAATTAACGCAGGTTAGGAATCAAATACAACTGTTTTTCTGCTATTCAGCGTTTTAAATTAATTTTATTAATAGACTATAACGCCAAAAAAATCATGGTGTGTAATAACTGTCTAAATTTCGATAGGTATTCTTAATAATTTAACGGAAAAACAGTTCGGCAAAAAATGTTTACCAAAAACGAAAATACCACAGAATATCTATTTCTTCCTCTTTCCGTTTCAAACATAGTTTGGCCAAATTCATCAGGGTAACTCGCTATTCTCGGTTGCCACTTACCAATTATTTTCACTTCTATTTGTGATGTGATATTTTCAGATTGACAAACTTTTGCAGTTTAAACAAGAGAATAATATTTTTCAAAGAAACTACCACAACCTAATGAAACTGACAGTTTCGCTCAAGCTTTGAAGAAGCGAACAGGATGATTGTAGAATAAAAGAAAGGGAAAAGAAAGATTCTAGGATCCTTGTGTGTTGATTACAAAAATCCGCTGTTTTCGGTTAAAACAAAGTTGTTAGTTAATGGTGTCTAGTTAGTGGCTCTGGGCTCATTATTTCGTGACTAGTTCTCCAATGGACGTAAAGAAAAGAATAATCGTCATATGTCATTTGAATTCGATGACATAATAGGGCATAACCAAGCTTCGTGCTTAAAATGGCTATGACTCTTAAACCACTATTTCCTATATTTCAAAGATTTGTTCGGCCTGCATTTATTGGTAGTTGCTATCGGTCGGAAAGCAGTAGTGCTCCGAAAGATGGGTATATATATGTTAACGATCAAGAGCTGTCTATGGATATGAAGGACATAACAGGTGGCAATAAATTAATAAACCAAAGCCCTCCAGTCTGACTTCCCACTGTTTTGTAGATCGGGCAGCCCAGACGATATTTCTCACGGAAATTCTTCGGGGGCTTGGGGTAGCGATGGGTCATATTTTCAAAGAACCGGCCACCATCAACTATCCATTCGAGAAGGGACCCCTTAGTCCTAGATTTAGGGGAGAACACGCTCTCCGAAGATATCCTTCAGGCGAAGAAAGATGTATCGCTTGCAAGTTATGCGAGGCGATCTGCCCCGCTCAGGTATACAACTTTGTCCCCTGATGACTAATACATAATTCTTGTTTTTTGTGGTGTATAGGCGATTACGATTGAAGCTGAGGAAAGAGCCGACGGTTCTCGCAGAACTACACGGTACGATATCGATATGACCAAGTGCATCTATTGCGGGTTCTGCCAAGAGGCCTGTCCCGTCGACGCTATCGTCGAGGGACCCAACTTTGAGTTCTCCACTGAAACGCATGAAGAACTGTTGTATAATAAAGAGAAGTTGTTGAATAACGGAGATAAGTGGGAATCGGAAATAGCAGCTAATATTCACGCCGATCATCTGTATCGTTGATGTGTTTAGTGTTTAAATTAGTAATTACAATAAAAATTCTATTTAATATTTGTGTTATTTGGAGTTAATATTAGAAACAGGCAGGATATGTAGTTTTTAATTTCCCAAGGAATGGTATCACCGTGACCTAGAGTTCATCCGTGCCTATGGTATTGAGGATTATTAGAAATTCCAAAATCCATTTTGAATGATCTAGAACTACTGGCATGGAATTTACGGAGTACCACACGAAATGGAATTAAATCCGGTACTGATATTACTTGTAATCATTTTGTTTAGATATTGATTTTACGATAATTGACATTATCGTAGACGTTGAGAAACCGCTATCGTAATGAAGAGAAAATTTATTATATAACTATTTTTTAAATCAATATCAACATAAACAACGCAAAACGTGTAAGACGCATATGTATATTTTTTTAAGCTACCATATAAAATTTTTGTACGTACGACGCAATAAGCAACTCCTTGTGAGCCGGATGTTTTCTTAAAAGCACAGTTCTCGCCTCTCACCCTGTCAGAATATCGACTCGTCTTTTATAATAAACATAATTTTGGGGTGCAGTAACATTTTAAGAAATATCTTTCCGGCATTTCTCGGTTAACCGAGTGTGTTGGGCTATCGTTTGCATTCCGTGAAATTGCGAAGACTTAAAGGTGAGTGTTCTCACTAGTACAGTGTTTGAATTTCATGATTGTTTCGGTTTGTTTGTCAAAATACCAAAGTACCAAATGATTTATTGGTCGGTTTCATTTTTAATTTATAGAATATGACCAAGGAATTTGGTTAAATATTAGTATGTGAACTATTTTAAACGTTACTTTGTTGATTGAAAGTCGGGGCTACTGTCGAGTGTCTCTGCAATTCAGAATATTATGGCCTGACTTGTTTATTGCACTGTCGCGTGTTGCTGTCTTTCAGTGCCGGTGTGGTTATTTGCGACAGGATACTTCGCGTGTCTCTGCCCTTAGTATCCATTGCACGATCGGAATAATCAGCACTAGTGTGTTAGAATATTTATAGTATTACGTCATATCCGACAAGACCCCCGTAACAAATAGTTCTTTTGCCGACTGTTAAATGTATCGGCGTCTCAGGCAAAAAAGACAGAGAGGGCAAGTTGCGGTGAGGAGATATAATTAGGGTCTTATAATGCGATGGTTTTTGGGTTTACGATAAGTTTAGTTAAGACGTAATTGTCGAACCGAGAGGATTAAATTCGATTCAGCTTCATTAGGTTGTTTTGATTTGATTATCCTTACAAGTGATTGAAATAGGTGGTAGTACTGCCCGTAGTACCAACTTAAACTCAGTCCCGATTTTATTTATTATATCTGTTGTGTTTTCGGGTGATTTTAAGTAATGTTAAGTTTGTTTTAGGAATCTTAATAATCTTTAGTACTCAGGTTATTTTTTTTAGTTTCAGATGCGAACCGCGTGACCTCGCTGACGGACTGATCGCCATTCGTTTAGACCCGAAAACTCAATAATTATTCATTAAAAGAAATAAATGTATTATACATTTTCCAATTAAAACTTTATTGTTCTGGTTAACCCCTCTTGCACATGAAACAACGCAACCATTCCAAATTTAACCTCTTAAGTAGCTTGACATTTCGTATCTCATAGGTATCAATGAATTGTAATTTAAGCAATACAAATGCTCCAGTGAATTTTTTTGTTTCACGATCAATGGAATTGTTAATGAAAACGTTCAAATTTCGCTTTAAACACTTTATTTTTCACAAAACAAATACAAAATTAAAACACGAGAAATAAGCAACAAAATTCGGCAACTCTACGATTAAATTATTGCATAGAAAACAAGTACAGTCGGCGAGTACTATTCTCTGATTCTCATTAGCAATGATGGTCATAGTTGGCAAAGATTCTTTCCAGGTAAGAAAGGTTTCTCCAAATTTCACAAAACATGGATTATTAAATCTGATTGTTAACTTAGCAATTACATTTTTGTGCTTATTTTCCTTACTAGTTGACAGTAATTTTGTGAAAACTAAAAATGGTTTTGTAACTTCTAAGACACGAATTTGACAGTTGCCATTTTGAAAATTTCAAAACCAGTGGCGAAAATAAGCGCAAAGATATGATTGCTAAGTTAAGAATCAGATTTAACAATGCATTGTTCTGTGGTACTTGAGATGGTGAAAGTTGGAGAAACAGAATACAAATTCTTTAATTTTTCAAAGAAACTTCTGGAACCTTCGGCACTGCACTAACACACAATAACGCGTTTTACCACAAACCGAAACTCAATATTACGTACTCGACGCGCGTTTCGCCAACCAAGTTGGCATCTCTAGGAGAAGATTAAAAATAAACTTAATATAACAAATGTTCTCTATATATACACATCGGGAAGTGGGAGAGGGGATTAGGCACTGTTCACGCAACCAATCAGCGCGTATAATGGGCTAAATCGGATTGGAGTTCTGTCCTTGTTCAGTGCCTTATTCCCTCTTAAGCTTTCGTAGGCATCTGCCTACGAAAGCTTAGAAATTGTTAAGAGAGGGAATAAGGCACTGAACAAGGACATTCAATCCCATTTAGCCCATTATACGCGCTGATTGGTTGCGTGAACAGTGCGTAATTCCCCCTCCCACTTCCCGATGCTTATATATATATATATATATATATATATATATATATATATATATATATATATATATATATATATATATATATATATATATATATATATATATATATATATATATATATAGAGCCTTTGTTCTATTAAGTTTAGTTTTAATCTTTTCCTGAAGATGCCAACTTGGTTGGCGAAACGCGCGTCAAGTACGTAAAATTGAGTTTCGGTTTGTGGTAAAACGCGTTATTGTGTGTTACTGCTGTAACACTTTTTACAAAACTTCTGGATTCCTCCTGCGTCGAACTTGCTGACGTTTCGCCAATCATCCTGTTGACTCCAGTTTCAGTCAAGCTCTGAAGAAGCCAACAGGATGATTGGCGAAACGTCAGCAAGTTCGACGCAGGAGGAATCCAGAAGGCTTGTAAAAAGTACAAATTCTTTAAGTTAGCAATAACCACGATTGCTAACTGGAGACAGAATAGGTATGAATATCTCGTTAACGCAAGCTGATGGCGAATCCGCCCCTAATTAAGAGACCTATATAGCAATATAATATCTTCATTAAGTTATTACAGTCTTCAGAATATTACAAAAAAAAACTACTTAGCTAATTATAAAAAATATAAAATGCTCCGCACGCAGCTGTCGCTTACGAAACTCCGGAAAACGCTTATCTTGACTAGATCGATATATAATATATTCATACAAAAAATACGTCACCAATTCGTGTGGCTGTATAAAACAACACTCAAAAACGAATCCGAAATTTAGGAATCTTTGGTCGGGCGTGAAATGGGACAACCGTTTTGATCACCGGGCGGTTATCACAGGCAAAATAACATCGAAACGCGTTTCGAACGTTCGCTCAAGCCTCGAAGTGCTTGTAGACCGCGGTCACATAGGACATCACCTGTTGCCAGTCCGGTCGCTCCAGCTGGACCATATCGTTGATGTCCTGAAAAGTGCAACGGTTCGTTTTGTTCTATGGGGATGTCAAAGTCAAGAGGGTCGTTAAGGAAATGTGGCTCAGACCATTTTTTGTTGAAAGATTTTACTGACATTGAACCAAGAAATAAAAAAAAGTATTGATATGGACAAGGAAATTCACGAGCTGAGTGTTGATGGACCCAAGAAATACAACAGATTTCAGAGGTCCGCGTGAGATTGATACAATCCAGAAGACTGAAAACATAATCAAAGACTTCTTACCAAGTTGTTGAAGTTGACCGTCTAATTGGGGTTCCAAAAATCGAGAAAATAGTTTAACGTTTAACGACATGTGTTGGACTACAATGTCAGTGAATGTATTTGTATGCAATCCGTCATTTTCTAATTTTTTGATAAGCTATTCTGTCAATGTTGTTCCAGGGGTTGTAAAAAAATTACGTGCACTCAGCAGGATCTGTTGAGTGCTTTCAAGAAGTCTAAACAAGGGGACAGTGTCTAAAAAGGCAGTTGAAAGGCATTCCACAAAGTCAGTCATGGTCATGGGCTTATATGCTTAGGTTCTTCGGGGGGACCTTAAGTCAGTTTGTGGTGCCGAGAAGAAATGCTCTGGATCTAAATGTTGTAAAGTGTTTTGGTATTACTTTTTCACGCTATTTTGGTCTAAGCGCAAAATGCTTTTTTTTTTGGCTTACGCGTTAAAGTTGAATCGAAAGTAAGTCTATTTAGACAAATGGTGAGACGGTCGTTTAATTTATTTTGGGCGAAGTCAACACTATTTTTGGAGTTAATTATGTTGCAAGTATAAATACAGAACCAAAGCGGTCCCAGGTTTGAACCTTGAGGCACGCCAAACGTATGCGTCTCCACAAACCAAAGTCGATTATCATTGTGATTGCGATAGCTACTCAATGACGCAACTGAGGCAAAATATTATGCGTTCTTTCATTTCAAAATTTAAAATCTTTTCAGTTGGTAAAATATTGGAAATTTTCCATGAATTAGGAAAGATACTGTCGCCTCGAATACAAGAATTTATTATATTTGATATTCAGCAGGTGTTCTTTGGCAAGAAAATGTAGAGGAATTAAATTTTGATAATGAAAATACATAATCACCAAGGTCGTTGGTATTCCGACGGTTTCGGCCGCGGCAAACGCCAGCGAAAAATTCCTGCGTTTCTCCTGCGGCGTGAGGGAATCGTAGGGAATCCTGTCGGGCAGGTAGGTGTGCAGGAGGGCGCAGAGGGCGAGGCCGTCGTTCCAGCTGCTGCTGAAGTTCGTTATGTCGATGTTCCGGTAGCCGACGGTTTTGTTCTGGCACCACTTCAACAGGGCGTTCCGTTTCGAGCCCCCGTTTTTCACCAGTCCGTTCAGCGGGTCCTTCCTTTCGCCTGCGATGAGAGAAAATTGAGCATATTCGACGGTGTTTCTACGCTAGCTACGGGGCCGTACTTAGATCAGAGTAACTGTTCCGTCTGGAAAACTCGATGCTCTTTTGCAGAATGCTTTCCCGGTACGTGGCGTCGTCCTGTTTCGTTTTGATCAAGTCCTGGTTAGACAACTGATCTGGAAACGTGAAATATTTTCCTCTAAAAACGCTCGACCGGTCTTTTTTCGTTGTTGCGGTTACTTTAAAACCGTGTAAGAGCTTCTTTGTATCTTTTCCCGGCTGGAAAATCCGGAAATTTTCTACAAAATCAATTACCAGATATAACATTCTTCCCCCAATGCCTGTTGATCTTGTTGGCCTGTTGCTCCTTGAGAGGCGTCTTCGTCTGACTCGGATTACTTCCCGAGATATCCGGCCAATCGGAGGGCGTCCTCAGCGGGCTGCCAGGCGAGGGCGTCGGCATTTTAACATCTGAAGTCAACGAGTTGATCGACGACGCGGAACTGCTGGGACTTACGCTCGTAAACGCTGAAAACGAAACCGCGGAAAACGTCCTAGCTTAATAATAAAAAATTGCTAAGAAAGCCGGACATCTCACATAAATCGAAACTGTTCAACCGCAACGTTTACCGTTCGTTAACAAATATAGAAAACATTTTAAAAAAACAGAGCTATGATGCAAAAAAAAAACTTCAAACGGACGTTCTCAAAATTTCAAGAAATCTACAACAAAATTAAGTGGCAATCGAAAGCAAACATCGAGGTTGAATCAAAACGGAAGTAAAATGAAAACAGGATTGGTAACAAAACGAATGGAAAATTCAATGATTGCAGAACCTGCAATGTCCAGAAGCGAGGAAGGAAAAATAAATCGGTCTGATGAAGAAGAAGAAGCACTAAAACCAAACATAGAATTGCAAGAAGTAGCTGAAGCTGAAGAAGGTACGCTACAGGTAAACCGTCGGGTCATGGTCAAGTAACGGGAGAACTCCTGAAAAATCTAGGTAACCAAAATTGCTAACAGAACTATTTGACAAAGTTATAAGGGAAAGCAGACTTCCGGAAGATTTCAAAAACGGAGCGTGGTATTATGACACTGTTTAAAATTGAACCGCACCGGGACCAATTACAAAATGGGTTTGGAAACGGCAGTATTCAAGACACTACTCTTAATACTTGATGATCAGTTACATTTTTGATTAATCATCAATTATACATTACGTCTTATTTATTTCTTGCTGGCACTGGCAAACTTTCGCAACTGCTAACAAAAGTCATAACGGAGATCTCCCTAGAGAATTTTAAGGCATTTTTCAGAAAGACAAAAGACAGTTGAGTGTCATAGGCATAAAAATTATGAACACAAAACTGTAAAGAAGGGCCTACAACACTACTCTAAGGCACTCCCTTGATTTTTTCTTCAGTCTTTTAAATAGGACGAATTTGCAAGACGCTTCACTGCTAGTAGTGACGATTTCAGACCAAGCCAGTCGTTACATCTGTAAGAGCACTTTCACAACTATAATCAATGGAATTTATAAAATAGCATCAGCATTATTAAGACAATGCTTTGTCATTTCTTAGTTGCTGTAATACATACAGGAGTTACTCAGTTTGCCCAAACTTTTTAATTAGACACGTTTAGTAAATATTTGCTGAAAAGTGAGATTTTCTCAACAATACTACTTGAATAAAGACCATTGGGCCATAGATCAATTGATACCTTCGAATACAATAAAAAATGATTAGTGCTCATCGGAAACAAATGCGACAGCGACGTTTGACGCAACCTACCAGTTTTCGTTAAAGGCTTCGCTTGGCTTTCGATCGATTCGATCAACGATTTAACCGATTGCCTGCTGTTTTGTCTACTCAAGGCCGGGTTCTTCCTTCGCAGGCTCAACTCTTCGCCGGGAAAACTGGTAGGCCTTATTGACACTTGCTCCTGCGTAGCTGCAAAGTAAAAATAAAAGAAACATGTCTTTACAACTTACTGCTTCTTCTTCACTTCACTGCCACATCTGAAGTCGATAGCTGCAAATTTGAGACACTTAATACATTTCTTAACACACTGTGGACTATCGGGAACACTCTGTACAATAAGTGAAAATCTTAAATATAAAAGTTTTAGCCGTAAACTGTAAAATAAATTGACAACTGAAACATAATTATATATATATATATATATATATATATATATATATATATATATATATATATATATATATATATATATATATATATATATATAAGTGAAAATCTTAAATATAAAAGTTTTAGCCGTAAACTGTAAAATAAATTGACAACTGAAACATAATTTATATATATATATATATATATATATATATATATATATATATATATATATATATATATATATATATATATATATATATATATATATATATATATATATGATGACACTATATTCCGGGATATCATCCGTTCGCTCGTTGTTCGCCCAGTGTTCGAAGTGTTTTCGGAGCGCGAGCATTGAAGATGCCAAGTGAGATTTTGGCGAAACGTCTGCAGGATTCCAGTCGGAGTTCAACGAGCGAACGGATGATATCCCGGAATATAGTGTCATCATATTTTTCCATCCGTGAATCAATACGTGAGAATATATATATATATATATATATATATATATATATATATATATATATATATATATATATATATATATATATATATATATATATTCTCACGTATTGATTCACGGATGGAAAATGTGATGACACTATATTCCGGGATATCATCCGTTCGCTCGTTGAACTCCGACTGGAATCCTGCAAATCCTGCATCCGACTGGAATCCTGCAGACGTTTCGCCAAAATGCCAAGTGAGATTTTGGCGAAACGTCTGCAGGATTCCAGTCGGATGCAGGATTTGCAGGATTCCAGTCGGAGTTCAACGAGCGAACGGATGATATCCCGGAATATAGTGTCATCATATATATATATATATATATATATATATATATATATATATATATATATATATATATATATATATATATATATATATATATATATATATATATATATATATATATGAATACATAATAAAAAATTACAGCAAATTTTAATTCCAGGGGAAACATAATTTTCAGGTTTTTTTTTGCGAATACCGGGCACACCCCTCACATTTTCCAAAATTATCAAGAATAAAAGTTTATAGTACTGAATCTCGCGGATCTTTTCGTCCAATATTTGTTTCGGAAGCGTAAACAGTTTTTAAGAAAATATCTTTTTTTCTAGGGCCTTGTGAACACGAATTTAAATTTTTTAAGAGTAAAAATTTTGAAAAATAATGCAAAATCAAATATTTGGAGAATTTGGTTGGAAGGGTCCCTTGGAGTTTGTTGGTTTTTGAGCAATCTACTATTTGTGAATTATGACGTCCTTTCTGCATTAAATCAGTTTTTGTTCTATGGTTACCACACTGACTGTGGAAAGAAAAACATTGTAAAAAGATATCGAAAATATCATTTTTAAACCCGTTTTAACAATTTAGCATCACTGATAATATTCTTTGCCTCTTCTTGAAAAGAGATTTGAAGCTTATTTTTTACTATATAAAAGTTATTTTTCAAAGTAGTTAAAATCCGTAAAATTATTTAGAAACCTTTGTGAAATGTTAAGGTTGTGTGAAATTTGATCATATTTGATAAATTTATGCACTCAAGTCCCATATTTGACAAAATTTTCTGGACTGAGCTGTTAATTAAAAAAATATATATTTCAAGCAAAACAAAGGTCGTTTGCAGTAGGTAGGTTTCGAAACTATGCTGCTATAGAGAATCCGATTTCTAGTCAGACGTCTTAACCGACAGGCCAAGACTAAATTTGTTTGAAAGTCGAACTATTTCTGGTGATGTGCCATGCATTTGAAATATAAGGGCATTATATTGTTATAAATGTATGCACACATTCCCCATATTTGACAAAAATTTCTTCGCTGAGCTGCTAATTAAAAAAATATATATTCAAAGCAAAACAATGGTCGTTTGCAGTAAGTAGGATTCGAACCTACGCTGCCATACAGAATTCGATTTCTAGTCAGACGTCTTAACCGACACGCAAAGAATAAATCTGTTAGAAAATCGAACTATTTCACATGACGTGCCATGCGTTTGAAATATACGGACATTACATTTTCAGAATTTTATGCACTCAATTCGCAAATTTGACATTTTCTGATATTAGGTTAGCTGTTGATCATTCGATAAAAGATAAAAATCTTTTGGCTCCGCCCTCCTCGAATAGTATATGCGCAGTAAAAGAGTAGAATGCGCTCTCTGAAGAAGTCAACAGTGTAAATAGTTAATAAGTTGATGAATTGCAGTTAGGCAATTCATCAACTTATGGTGCGGATGAATGTTCTCTAAAGTAAACAGACGCTTCCGTGAATACGCATTTATTAACAATATCGAATAAAATTTCATTTACATCGACGATACTTAATTTATTGACAGCGTTACCACGTCTCCTCGTCGGCGATCTGCGATAACGCGCCCTCCTCAATTTTCGTGGCACGTCCGATAGATCTTTTCGAAGACCTCCTGGAGATGCCCTCCTCTTTGTTAGCTTCCGCGAGGGCCTCGAATAACTTCTTCGCTTGGGAAAAGCTGCTCCGGCTCCCAGCTTCCAACGACACGTGTTCCTGTTCGTCCAGCTCGGACAACATGGCGGCGCGGTTTAACACGTGGTAGGTCCTCTCCCGTTCCAACGTGCTGCTAGTACTCACTAAATCGTTGGTGAAATACGGGTGGGTTTCGTCGTCTAAAGGGACGAAGTTTACAATCTTCGGCCCGTCATCCGTCTCTTCGTTCCCGTCGTCCTCCGAGCGGGCGAGCACCAGCACGTTCTCCTTCGGACTCTTTCTGCCTTTTAGGTCCTCGAACCTTTTTTGCTCCCTGCTCTTGAATAACTCCAAATACGAGTCGCAACCGGATTCGGATTCTTCCATTTTGAATAGGTTGATGTCGGACAGGTTGGCCGAACTGCTCGCCCGCGGAACTTCCTCGATTTCGTCGTTACTGCGCGTAATGTCGATTCGCTCGATTTTGCTGCGCACCGCGACGGACTCGGCCGACCGCGTGACGCCCGATGAACTGGACGCTTCGTCGGACGAGATGTCTTTGACGTCGTCTTTGACGAAAACGACCGAGGCGCGAAAGATTTGACCCTTTTCCGTCGTCGTTTCCGCGTTTTCTCGGACCTCGTCACTGAAATTTCGATCGGCGTCCGTCATTTTGACAACGCTGACGGTTTCGTGCCAAATGTTGACGTTTTTCGGTAAAATTTCGCGATCGTTACGTTTCGATTGGAACGAGCGCCTAGGCGGCGGCAACGGCCGTTTTCCCGTTTTATCCCGACTCGTCCGAATTCCGCCCGCTGATTTCTCGGAAAAAGGCATCGCGTTCGCGTATACCGGCTCGTAGTTTAAACCGTCATCTAAACTTTTGGTTTCGAACTTCTCCCTATGCGTCGGTCTTGGTATTAGAGATCTAGGCAAAACTTTCGCGACTACGGGTTCTTCCGATGCCGGAACGTGGACGTTAGCTTCAGGCTGTGGCGGTAAATTCACTTTATTCCCTATTAACGGACTCTTGGTATCATCGATATCACTTCGAATCTCGTTTATATCCTGAGAACGAAGAGACTTTTCCTCATCTTTTCCTCTGCCATCGGAGTGATCTTTACCTTCCCTGGCGCTTCGCATTGAAGAATCGTTAGTTTCGTCAACCGTAACTGCTTCAATTGATGACGACGATGGTGCACTAGGACAATCGGCGCAATCGGTTAAAGCGATATCTTTCACGCAACTCGCATTACTGCTACTACTGTACTCGACAGAATTCCTGCTGCTGGGGTATCTCTTTGAAATTTCATCGATCAACAACAAATCTTCCTCGTTAAAGTCTGACAATGGCCTGGAATATCGGTCTTCTTGGACGGACCTTATTAGCGCCAATTCCTCGTCCGTGAGGTGCATCAATTTGTCATCCTTCGCTGTTTCAGCCGCGACCGCTACCGATACGTTAGAGTACCCTTCGTCCTTTTCCTGAATATATTTTTGGCTCATTTCTCTTGTCTTCAATTCTATATCTTTGATGTTATCGGGATCGTAAGTCCCTGTTGTTTTGACAATAAGCGACGCTCTCGTGTGCAAGTACTTTTCTAATATTTCTTCCATTTCGCGATCGATTTGCGATATCCCGGGGCGCTTAAAATCGCCGTCTAATTTCTCATCGTCCGTTTGCCGCACTTCTGACTCACCTGACGGGAATTTCTTCTTAATCTCCGTTACGACGTTTTTGTAAACGAATCTAAGGTCCAAAGGCGACACCACGCCGTATTGATTTTCTTTTTCAATGTCTTCGTAAGTATACGCAATATCTACAGGAGTATTGATGTTTTCCGCAATTGAATGCGCACTTTCATCATGCATCAATGCGCCGACATCATGTTCGACACTTGCTTCCATAAATTGAACGGTATTCTCAGATTTTACTAGCTCATTCATTGCATCGTTATTATCATCATTCTGTTGAGCTACGACGAATGTAGAACCATCCACGTCCACTTCAGAGAATCTTTCATTCGAACGAGGTTGAAAATTAGATGTTGCAAGCTGGAACGAATTCGAAGCTTCTAAACTTCTCAACGCAGAAAGTGTTTTATTTGGCGGGTCAGAAGCGTCAGAATAAATTTCGTCGCGTGACTGCTTCGAGATGATCGAAATGCTATTATGGTGACCGTCGAGCGAACTCAAAATATTCGATTTCAATACGTCTTCGTTATGACTTTCGGACACTATTGGAAAGTTACCCAGGCTCTGAGGCTTTACACGGAAACTTTCTTCGTCTCGAACATTTAATTTTTTGTTATACGTCTCGTTATGCAATAGATCTTCCTTGCAAGACGTTTCAGCGGTGCTCTTTGCCAAATTGTTTTCATCTTCTACATAAAATGAAACGTCGGATTCATGGATGGAATAATTCGGAACGAAAGAAAACGTTATATCCTCGTAGGACTTGGTAGTTGGGGTTTTCCTTCTATCGGTCGGTTCCGGACTTTGTGTACCGATTGTGCCAGATTTGCCGTTCTCCACGTCGTTTTCGTCAAGATTCAAAGGCGACCCCAATGCAGCAGGAATATTGGTCGGAGTTGCTTGAGGAAACTTGATATTTTCCGCGACTGAAAGCTGAACTTCATCATACAAAGTCTTATGTCGCGATCCAAACGAATTTCCGATTCCACCGTTATCGCGTTCGACACTTCCCTCCATAAACCCAACAGCATTCTCAGGTTTTACTAGCTCGTTCATCGTTTCATCATCCTGTTTGGAGAAATTTTCCTTCGAATGACGTTGTAAATTAGATGTTGCAAGCTGAAGCGTATACGAAGCTTCTAAACTTCTGAACGGAGGAAGTGTTTCATTTGTCTGCTCAGAAGCCTCGGACGAGTCACAATAAATTTCGTTGCGGGACTGCCCGGAGATCATTGAAATATTATTTTGCTGACCGTCGAGCGAATTCAACATATTCGATTCCGTTACGTCTCTTTTACCATTTCCAGAAGTTATTGTAAGGTTGGCAAGGCTCTGAGGCTCTGCGCAGAAACGTTCCCCGTCTCGGATCCTGACTTTTTTGTTTAAGGTCTCGTTATACAATAGATCTTCGTTGCAAGACGTTTCAGCGTGTCTCTTCGCCAAGTTATTTTCATCTTCTACGTAAAATGAAATGTTGGATTCACGGATGAAGTCATTCGGAACGATCCGTGTTCGTTCCCCGTTGTTCTCCACTTCATTTTTGTAAACGGATGCGAGGTCCAAGCCACGTTGATCTCCCTTTTGCAATGCAATATCTGCAGCAGAAGTATTAGTCGACGTTGCTTGATACAAAGTCCAGTGTCGCGATCCAAACGAATTTCCGATTCCTCCGTCATCGCGTTCGACATTTTCCTCCATAAATCCAACCGAATTCTTTAATTTTACCAGTTCATTCGCTGCATCTAGGAACCCTGCCTCTCCGGAACCTAATACCAATCGAAATTCATCCTGATCTTTCGGAGGAGGTCTAATATCACCGTCGGTATCAGGCTGCGATTGTAAATTAGGTACGTCGGAAGCATCCTCGAGCAAAAACTTTTGCGTATCCGACTGAACACTATCCAGAGTAACATTTTGGTACGGTATTTCTTCCGTGGAAATGGCGTACGATGGTTGCAAAGCTCTCTTTCTCTGCTCTTCGTCGCGGATCGTTTTCAGCATCACCTTCAAATCTTTTTGGTACTTTTCCCGCGTCTCCAAAATCCTCGGATCTTTCTCTTCCTCGTCCGATCCGGCTATAGTTATTTTGGAACCCACTTTTTTGTTTAAAGTTTCGTTATACAACAGATCCTCGTCGCACGGAATTTTATTCGGAACGAAAGAAAACGAAATGTCTTCGCAGGACTTGCTGGCGGACGTCGTTTTCCTTCCGTCGATCCTTTGCGCGTGTTTCGCGTCCGTGCTGTGCCTTCGAACCTTATCGCTCGCCGCCGGTATTCTAGGGTCCATCATGATCGCCTTCAATTTCCGGTTCTTCTCGACCGATTCCCTCGTCGGTTCGCTGATTTCCACATTGGTCACCCGCTTCTTTTTCAGGGTGGTTTTCCGCTCGGCGTCGTTCAACGCGGTCTTCAGTTTCAGCGCGAATTTTTGCTCCTCGCTCATTTCGGAAGCGTCCTTCGGGATCGTCGCGATTATCTCGTCCAAATTTTCAAAGTTTATGTCGATTTTCGGTTTCGGCAGCGTGCCGGTCGAGCCTCTCGCATTGGACACCGAATCGTAGGGCTGCACGTCCGCCGGGTCGGCCAAATTTTCCGTCTCCGCGCTTCTGAAAAGCGCGTTTTCTTCAAACAACTTCAAATCGTCCAAGCTTCTGCTCTTGTGAAAATGCTGCTCCGTTTTTGAGACCGTCTCTTCGCTTTTTAACCTGGGTCGTCTCGGTTTACCATCGATTTCGCTGTCGGTGGCTACGATTCGAGAATCCTCCAACGCGCTCACCCTCGGGGTCTGCTCGATGCTTCTGACCCTGGGATTTCTGACGATCACGCCCAGCGTGGGGTCGCGCACCACCGAATCGAGCAGCGGCTTGCTTATGGCCAGCTGTTCTTTGGGTTTCTTCGCGACGGGCTTGTTCCTGAGGGAATCGTCCTCGTACAAAGCTTTGAGTCGCTTCACCGCTCGATCTTCCTTCGATAAACGCTCGTCGGGCACGGCGCTATCGATATTCGCGTACCAATCGTCCAGAGATTTGAGCAACATCTCTTCCTCGACGGACATGAACCTGCGACCGATCGGATTCGGTTTCTTTTCGCGCCTTTTCGCGAACCGCGAAAACAGACTTTCCGATTCGACGCTCTCTTTACTCTTCCGAGCCTTGACGCCCGCGGAATTTACTTTGCCGCGCCTTTCCCTGCCCGATACGGAAAAAAGTTTGTCCATCGTGTCCGGCGGACGAGGAAATTCCGAGTTTTTGGCGTACGACAGCAACTGAGGCGTCAGTATGCATTCAGTTTGGCACGCGGTCGTCGTATACGCACCTATTTGACGGAAGAAAATACACAGTATTGTAATATCGGAACGGTTCGACACCAATTTGACACTGAACTTCGCACACAAGCGTTTCGCAACGAATTTTAGTTGACGCAGACGAATTTACGGTTAGTCGTATCTCCGTTATTTTTATACATGCCTTCTAAAATTGTTTTCGGTTACGGTTCACGCCTGTTCCACACGGAACACCCCGTATATTATTACTAGTTGACCGATTTAAAATTTTCAATTTCGCGAATTGTCGCGAATTGAAAGCTGCCTCGGGTGTTGCGTATTGTGTAAATTTTTTAGTTGCTTTATATTATTTTCAAGAAGAATATTGCCTGTTGCCTTCTTCAGGGTTTAATCGGAACTGCTTTGAATTCTCACCTGTACCGGCTTATACACGATTGAGGGGGACGGGGTTCAAGGAGGGGCGCGAACATTGCCATTGGCGATTAAGATTGTCGGATATTAGTATAGACAGAAACAGACATTAGGCGCTCTAGTTGTCAATCTAAATCACTGAACCCAGACTAAATATATTTTAAGGCAACCAGAGATAATTAACAAGACAGCAGCAGCAGTACTAATGCATCGACCGTATAGAAGATATCGATGCCATATACTGAGCCTTCGAGGTCTTTTACCAAGATGATTTTTGGACTTTTGATGACTCTTTTTTTTTCAAAAATCCTCTTTTCGTAAGAAGCTAGTTTCTCTCAAAGGCAACTGAAAACTTTCACAACAGGCAAGTAGCTGAAGACAACCCGCATTCGGAATTCAAATACGTTTGGAGCACCTCAGTGTTTTATTTACGCTGTTAGAGTAAGATTCTTGGTTGCGAAAGAATATTCTGTACTTCCTTTTTCTATTTATCTTTTTTTTTTGTATTATAGCTTTTCTTATCGCTCCCATTCTCCGATGTATGTTCCCTGAGGTTCTCTTCTTTACTTCTTTTCTATTTTGGCTAAGTACTGTTGAATTTAATCTAATAATATATATTAATCACTTTATATAACAAACTACCCTGTACATTTTCGCATTTGTTTTGAAACGCCCTGAAAGTTTTTGAAAAACCGAATTCTACGGAAAAAAATCAATAACAATTCCTAACCCATAACTTTAACTCAGCAGGCTGTCAAAAATATTGGTCACTTTTTTCCGTCTAATAAAAATAACGAGAGAGATACAACGCAAGGGTACCGAAAATTGGGCACACGTTTCTTTTTTACATAACGGGTTAAGATACCACACCGCCACCGACATCGACCTCCCATCACCAAGACCCACGGACATGTTTTTTTCTACGGGTAAAACTTACACTTGAACTTTTCCACTTGGTTCTCCAACAGTCTGACTCTCTCCCTGTAGGTCTTGTTCTCCAATATGATTTTCTGCAGCTCTTGTTGGGCTTCGGTTTTAAAATCGTTCGCCACGCGGACCGACGTGAGCAGATCGTTTTGGAACTTTTCCCATTCGTCGTTCTGAAATCAGGCAAGGGAGACTGATGTGAGCCTCAAAAAAAAAAAAAAAAAAACAAATAATTAAAAAACCGTCTACGGGGCGTAAATACGAATTTCGCTTGCCGATATATACGAAGGAGACTGATGTTACTCATGTTTGTTTAGTTACAAAAAGTCAGTATCAATAAAAATATTAATATATCAAACACCGTTATCAGATGCAGATAAAAATGAGATACTGCGGGAAAAATTCGGTTGTTTGCACAAGGATTGTTACAGTTGTAATGGGGACAATTTAAATCGATTCACTATCTCGAACTGGCAACTTTCTACTATCATTCTACAGGATGTTATGGGAATGAAATCATATTCTTTTTACAAATTTTCCAGATTCATTTTGTGAGGTTGTTTCACCGATTATTTTTTTTCAGGGCTTAAATGAAACTGCATTGTTATTTTGTACCTGCTTATATACTGAATGAGGGGGGGCGGAGCTAAAGGAGCGGAGCGCAAACATCGTCTCAATTGTCCTACCAAAAAAAATCTGAGACAGATCTTTACGTTTCACCATCATACCAGACAATTTTATTAACGATAGATTGCCCGTAGGATTAGTTTTTATAGTTCATATAACGTTAGGCGATACGCCAACAGAAACTACCTACTTCTCAATTTTATTTCCAAAACTTCCAAAAATACGGTTGCTACTCTCAATTCGACATTGTTTGAAAGATCTTTTTCATGTAAACCTTCTAAAAATCAATCAACAAATTACCAGTGGATTTTTTAAATGGCTTATCCTTAATGTCATTATTTTTTTTTATTTATTAATTATTATTTTTTGATAATCACAACGACTTTTTATGGGAATGTTCCTTGATTAAATAAATTGCTTGTATAAAAAGTTTACAAGCGTCCTTTGGGTGATATTTCGCCTAATATTCTATTTTGTATGAGTTTTTTTAATTTATCACGATTGTCACTAATCGGGGAACTTATTTCATTATTTTTGCGTCTCAAGGTGTACTAACGAAAACAAAACTTTTATTAAAATTAGAAAATTCACCCTCGCCATCTTTGGCAACGGACCACGCAGCATTGTAACTTTTAACAACCAATTATTAGGACTCGTATTACGAAAGAAACCCGGATATTTGGTTTTTTGGCGTCGTCTGCTGTTAATTTAGGCGGGACAATTGATGGATCATCTTGTAATAGAAGTACAATGTTATTCCGAAGCTATAAAAACGTACATACCTCCTCGGATCTCAACTTTTTCAACTCGTCGATTTCATTTTCCAAATTTAAACCGCGTCTCTCTGCCTCACTCAAATTCCTCTGCGTCTCTGACAGTACCGCCGAGAGTTGCCTCTTGTCTTCTAAATGACACTGACTCTGGACCTGGAATCCACAGAACAAATCTCTCTCTTTTTATTTGCCATAACCAATCATCTTCACGCACTATACATCAAATGTTATCGACGGTCGTGGACCCAGGTTGGTGTAATAATAATAATAATATTCGTGACGATGACGATTCCGTCGATAGCGATGACGATTACAATTAAGAAGACGACGAATGACGATGGCGCTGACGAAAACGATGACGATTATTGTGACGATGACGAAACAGTTACGAAGATGAAATCGATTACGATTATGATGACGATGACTAAAACGAAGATGACGACGACGACGATGACGAAAAAGGATTCCGAAGATGACCATTACAATAACGATTACGACTATGACCATGGCCATTACGAAGACGAAGAATGACGACGATGATCGTGACTGTAAGGGAACGATTATGATTAGGGTGATGAAAAACGATTCCGGTGGCTTCGGTGACGAAAACGCTTCCAGAACAAATCTCTCTCTTTTTATTTTCCATAACCAATCATCTTCACGCACTATACATCAAATGTTATCGACGGCCGTGGACCCAGGTTGGTGTAATAATAATAATAATCGTGACGATGACGATGACGAAGGCGATAATTGCAGTAACGAAAACGATTCCGTCGATAGCGATGACGATAACATTTAAGAAGACGATGAATGACGACAGCGCTGACGAAAACGATGACGATGACGAAACAATTACGATGATGACGATAACTTTGATGGAATCGATTACGATTATGATGACGATGACTAAAACGAAGATGACGACGACGACGATGACGAAAAAGGATTCCGAAGATGACCAGTACAATAACGATTACGACTCTGACCATGGCCATTACGAAGACGAAGAATGACGACGATGATCGTGACTGTAAGGGAACGATTATGTTTAGGGTGATGGAAAACGATTCCGATGGCTTCGGTGACGAAAACGCTTCCAGAACAAATCTCTCTCTTTTTATTTGCCATAACCAATCATCTTCACGCACTATACATCAAATGTTATCGACGGCCGTGGACCCAGGTTGGTGTAATAATAATAATAATCGTGACGATGACGATGACGAAGGCGATAATTGCAGTAACGAAAACGATTCCGTCGATAGCGATGACGATAACATTTAAGAAGACGATGAATGATGACAGCGCTGACGAAAACGATGACGATGACGAAACAATTACTATGATGACGATAACTTTGATGGAATCGATTACGATTATGATGGCGATGACTAAAACGAAGATGACGACGACGACGATGACGAAAACGATTCCGAAGACGACCATTACAATAACGATTACGACTATAACCATGACGACGATGATCGTGACTGTAAGGGAACGATTATGATTAGGGTGATGAAAAACGGTTCCGATGGCTTCGGTGACGAAAACGATTCCGATCATGAGTTTACACGTCATAACGGGTAGTGACACAACTGTCCGAAATGTTGTGTAAGTTAAAAATAAAGACAATGCAAGTTCAACATTGTCTTAAAAATCACAATGTAGGCTACACTTTATTTATACACATTTTCTTGTTATTATTATTAAATTACCTGCAACTCGTTAATCGCCTCCTGAAATTGCTGCAGCTGTTCAACCAAACTGTTCTTCTCGTGGGCCAACTTCTCGCATTTGTATTCCAAATCGGACCGTGTCGTTTTCGCGTTGTTCCTGGTAACCTAATCGAACGACGGGGCTCCAATTGAGAACTGAACCGCGATCATCAACCGCCACTCTCACCTTGCATTCTTCCTGCAATACCATCACTTGCTCCCTGAGCTTGTCGATTTCGTTCTTGCTTCGCGCCAGCTGCTCCTTCAGATAGGCCACCTCCGACTCCAGCTGGTCCTTCTCTTTCCTCGCGTTGTCCAGCAACTCGTCCAACTCGCTCTTGTCGCTCAATGCTCTATCTTGTTCCAGTTCGTTTATCTACGATTCATATAGGATTAGTGCCGTTCTTCGAGAAATACAAGATTGGGACGTTCAAGGTTCTGAATAGAACCAGATCACGAATCAACGCATCAGTTCGGAGGCTCCGCCTCTTCGAGCTGTGCAGAACCCAAGAGAAGAATGTGCGGCAACTACTTAGACCTGAAGATTTCTTGATGAGAATAGCAGTCCGACAAAATAGATTTCGATAGACGCGAATATTGACAACATAAATAACAAAAACATGTCGAAAAAAAATTCCTTCTTGGTTCAATATCTCTCTTGATCTCTCTGGGTACGTGGTTGAAATCATTGCAAACTGACTTTTGTTAGCAACAAGACGTTCATTTTCACGTGCATACCTTGGTCCTGGCGTTTTCGAGCAAATCGCTCAACCTATTAATCTCGATCAGCTTGCCCGAACATTGATCTTTCGCCCGGGTCAGCTCTTGGTCGAGTTGCTTGTGTTCGGCGTTCTTCGCGTCCAACGAACATTCCAGCGTTTTCACCCGCTCGGTTAGCTGCGCGATCGTGTCGCTTTTTTCAACCGTTACTGTATAAAAAAAAACCATTTCAACTCGTAACGGGCAAAATGTCGAGTATCCACTGATCAAATTTATGTCAAAAGAAAAAAGGCACGTTTAACACGTTCCTTTCCCAATTTTGTGGCTGGTTTTTAGTGTTCAAAATTTTATATAAAATAAATACCGGCTCTGGTTTCGTGCAGTTCCGTCTGTATTTGCCCCAGCTTCAAAAGCAAGGTCTCCCTCTCCTCTTGGGTCGTTTGCAGCATCTCGACCAGTTTTTGTTCCCTCTCGGCTACCGATTCGAAGTGATCGACGCCCATCTCTTCGGATCGGTCTCTGAAAGCGAACGGAGAAGCGTCGTAGCGGGAAAAAAAATGCTTCCGAAAAATACCTATAAATAAGCTGTTTCAGGTTCTCCACCTCTTGTCGCGAATCGTTCAGTCTTTCCGTCTGCCGACACAAACTGTCGAACATTAGGCTTTTCTCCTCGTTCAGTCTCTCGTTTTCCTGCTGCAACTCGGTGAGTTGCCGTTGCAGATCGGTCAACTCCTGCAGCGTCGCCTGCAGCTCCTCGTTGGTGCTGCGTGGGTGATTTTTATTTTAGAATGGACGACATGGAAACGAGTGTCTAGCAACTTTATATTAGGTCTAGCTGCATAACACATATGATGGATTAGAGAAAAATGACTGTTTGACACTGACAATGATCGAGGATATAAGTCCGAAAATTAAACGCGGATTGGATGAATTTATAGAAAACACAAGGGACTGAAAGCGAATATAAAAGAGTCAACAGAGATAAATAAAAAATTGCCTAGCACAAAATAAAATTAATGGAATACAGTGAAAATGGAGCAGGGACTTCTAGAAAATTTTAAAAATTCAAAGAATGCAAAACAAACGGTTTAACAAAAGATATGCGATGTTGATTTAATCAGTCAATGAAGCCAATGTGCCACTTTTTATCTCGTGGTTGATGAAACAACTGTAGGAGATATATTGCACATACATTGAATGGAGTCTTAGGGAAAACCAGTGACTCCGTTTAAGGTAGATTGGAAAAAAACTAACAATTTAAGCGTAACTGCACCCTATATTTATTATTTAAAAATATTTTATTCTAACCAATTTCATGTTACTTGTTTTGCTCATAATATCGATCAATTTCGATTGGTAAATGATTGAATTAATCAAGTAAAAAAAAAAGTAATTGTAAAAGCACCATCACGTGTTTGTTACGGAAAACTCGCAGAACTAACGTAAAAACAATTTTAAAAAAGACGGTGCAAACCTGTAGTGAGTTTCTTGCATCTGATTGATCTTGTCTTGGAGACAAGCGACGGACACCTCGCTGATATTGCCGCTGGAATGCTTATCCCAGTCCGGAGTGGTGCACGCGCTTGCGCCTCCTCCATTATCATCTAGCAACTAAGCAACATATCCGCGAGGTTAACCACCATGGACAGTATTTCTTAAATCAGTAAGATTTCGTATAATTAAAGCCGATTTGCGTCACTATTTCGCGAAACCGTCGAAAGATGGAGACATGGTACTAGGGTGACGACGCAAAAAATCAACAACAGAGTACTCACGTTGGTAGCTATTGAAGCCGGGGCACTGCTGTGGTGTCTGTGAGATTCGTAGAGCAATTGCTGTTTCTCGTTGTCACTAAGCGGCGAATGAGTCACGTCCCTAAGTCGATTCCTCAAAGCCGTATTCTCCTCGGCCAGTTTTTCCATTTTCGTACTACTTTCCTCCCGGAAAGACTGCAATATTTTTCAATTTCAATTAAGTGCCAGATATACAAAAATTTGCAACGTCAGGTGTACCGCAGGGTTCCAATTTTGGTTCTACGCTTTTTCTGTGGTTTATTTAATAATTTGGTCGCCTCGGACTATGATTCGAAAATGCTTATATAGTTAAAAATTACGTTGACTGTCTTCATGACCGGACTATAAAAAATAAATTACATTTCAATAGTGATAAGTGTTTCGCGCTTAGCTTTAGTAGAAATAAAAAACAAGTAAAATGTGAGGGATTTTAATTTAACATGTCTTAAAACATTGCACTGTGCGGCCCTTTTCTTCTTCATAATTTCAAAAAATAGTTTGTCAATCCCAAATGCAAAATAATTTACTATAAAATACATATTATTAAAAAATGATAGGTAACACTCTACAGTTAAAAAAATTGTCAATTGATAGTCAGTACCAACACTAAATACAAGTTTAACATTAATAAGGTTCAAAATAAGTTTCTAAGCATAGAAATACCCATCCCTCCCCGTCTTCTCAGTCAATTAAATAATTTTTAAAAAATGTGCGCACATACTTTTGACGTTTTGAAATTAATTTAATTAAGTTTTTTACTACATAAATTGGCCCGCGCACTTCGATGGTTGTAGCAATAAAAGTATAATTATATCACGAGTTACGTGCCAGGAGTTTGAGGTTTTCCTTCTGTAGTACGTTCAGTTGGCCCCTCTGCTCGCCCAACTGCAACGCCAGTGACGTCTTCTCGTCGGCCATGTCTTTCAGTTGCCTACGCAACTGATGCAGTTCGATCTCTTGTAACGAATCCGAAGAATTGGAGTTGCCCTGCCGACTGGAATCGACAGGCGGGACCCCGACGGACGGTGTAGGATCTAATTTGTTGTTGTTGATTTTGTGAATGCCTGGGAACAATTCCGTAACGGAGGCGTTCAAAACTATCGGATTTTGATAACTTTATTTCGTTTGGAATATTGGAAAAATTAAAATAGGTATAGGACGTACTTAATAAAAGTTGTAGGATTTTGCAGAAAATATAACAATATGTATGGTGTGCCATTTAAGAAAATCGATAGTTTTCAATTAAAAACGAAATGAAATATATTCGTTGCGTACGATAATATCAAATACGAACGATTTACTAACGAGAAACTAGAAAAATTAAAATATTGGAAAACCCATTCGGTTTAGGCATTAATAAGAAAAGACGAAGAATTTAAAAAGGAATTCACAACAAAATCCCAACAATCTTTATAACTTTTGTAACGAGATAATGATCATTTGTTGACTCGCCCCGTCCAAATGGTTTTGAGAAACGCTACGAGCCATTGGGGCGGTTAACGTTTTAAATTTGGCTAGATGTAACGTGCACGTAGGTTGTGCGTAAGTGAAAAATCGACAAAAACACACGTTTACCTTTTCTACCGTCGTTGCGCCCCTTTCCATCGTTACTGGCCTTATCTATTCGTTCCTTGGAGCCACTCTTTTTGGGTTTGGGCAGTTTGACGGCGCCTTGCTGCTGCTGCTGCTGCTGCACTTCCAACGAATCCAAATTGGTCACGGACGAGGTCCTGGACAGATTATCGGGATGGTTTTGGCCATCTTTGTTCTGTCCTCTGCGAAAAATCGCCTTGATTGATTTCATGGTTTCGACAAGCGAGCGACCGTTCGTTAAGAGTCAGTTACAGTTTCAGCCGGTTATCGTCCATTTCTTCACTCACTAACTTTACAGCGATCGGTTCGAATTTATCAGTATAGAATTTGTTGGAAGAGGTGTTCGCCGTTGACAGCTCTCGATTAGGCAAACAATCGATTCAATCGAAATAAACGCGTATTAAATGAGGACAAAGCTAGCATTTAGTTTCTATAGAACAAAAGGAAGCTAGGTAGCAATATGAAAAACTTAAATGTTTTACGAGCATAACGTCAAAGTACGGGCAACAGAATAATAATTAGCACTCTTTCTAACAAAACCAAGCGACTTTGAGAAGGCAAGCACTTTTGAGAACAAAGACAACAAAGATGAATTTTAATTATTATAATTCCTGCAATCCTGCAAAGTTCTTCATCATTTCATACCTCCCGAGGGGTAAATCTGCGAAGTCTTCGTTCTATGTGAAACCCGTGAAATCTTGGTGAAATAAAAACGTGTTTGCTCGAAGCGAAAAAAAAAATAAGAAACAGAATTTTGAAAAAAATTAAAAATATAATTTTTATGTCCATTTTAAATATTTACGGAATCATTTATTAATGTATTTGTCTATTTCATAACCAATTTAATTATTTTTATTTTAAAACTGCCACCGAGACTACTCACGGTAAAAAAAAATCGGTAAAATTCGTAAAAATTATTCGAAGATCCGTGAAATCTGAAATGTGTAAAATCAGGTGTATCAAGGGGATGTGACTTGGTTCTCGATACTTCCTACAAAATTATCCATGTCTATGCAAGTTTCCTCACAAATATTTATTTTTGATTTTGCTTATCTCTTTCTTAATCATATACCCGAAGTCTTAAGTATATTATACTCATTCTCCATAATTGATTTCGATCCTATTCTGGTTTAAGGTGTTTTAAAGTTGAAGGAGTTAATGTTACGTGATTTACCTATTTAGTTATCATTTAATCCTCTTTTTTTTTATATTTCCATTCCATATTTCCACAGTAACAGTAAGTCTATTGTCTTACGCGCAACACCGATAATCATCGTGATTTTAGTCGCTAATTAAATGAAAAAGAACTAGACTGGGCTCCATGGACAGCCTTCGAAAAACTTAAAAAAATATATAGGATATCGAGTTCCGCATCGGCCATAAATGGATTCTAAACTATTTCGTTCCTAAATAAATAACATTTTTCCCATCGAGCTTGTCATTGTTAAGGTTTAGCCGGGTTGCGGTATATATATTATTAATTTTATGGAAATATCCGCATAAATAAGTAATAACTAATACACGTTATGTTAAAACCGGACGCTTACAGCTTACCTTAAATGGACTCGATGCGAATGCGAATAACGATCCGCAACACTCGTAAAAGGATCTTCAGGGATAAAAATTTCATTATTAATATCAAATAAATATGAAACATTATTTTTTAGCCATATTTGTAGCACGGCATACTTGGTTAGTTGGTTTTTGGCACAATGTGTATACAGTGTGTCCAAGATAAGGATGCAGAGCATGGGGATCTCGGAAACTATAAGAGATACAGTGTCGGTTCAATTAGACAAAAGTTGCGCATTTTGATACCGAACAAGATCCCGTTTTACGAATTTGAAAATTCCAAGCCGTTCCGGAAATATCCGAGAAAAACCGAAATATTGCGATTTCGTTTTTATTATTTTTTAAAGCTATTTGAAAAGATATGAAAAAACGGAAAACACTTTTCCATTGGCACTTTTTAATCTCTCCAAATTGACGTTAAAAAATTTTCATTACAGCGTTTCGATTCCATGGAACCACCATCAACTTTGATTTTTCTTATGGGACGGAAAAAAAGTACACACAGTATTAGGTTGTGCTTTTCATTGCGAATTCAACGATGTACGATACAATACGGTTACTTATGTTTTTATCCAGAAAAATGGCTTTTTAATACATTTCTAGTATTTTATTGTAGTAGGCCATGAGATCCGAACGATGAAAGGCAAAAGAAAATGGTTGACAAGTTCGAGTTAATGTGTTTATTTATTTACTAACTCTAACTGTTCATTTAACATAACAACTAAATCCAACAAGTTAATGAAAAACAAATTCTATAACAAATGTTCGAATAAATGACCTCCATTTTCTAGGCATAAGTACGCCCGTCTCACGGTAGACTCCAAAACACGACTTAACATTTCAGGAGTAATTTTATTAAACGCTGCTCGTACTGATTGACGTAATTGGTCCTCGTTGTCAAAACATTCTTTGAATACCTCATTTTTTATGTAGCCCCATAAGAAAAAGTCCAAGGGAGTTAAGTCCGGGGACCTTGGAGGCCAAGGTGTTTCACTGTAAGTCCCAATGTATTTCCCATCAAACCGTTCAGTTAAATATTGGCGAACTTCTCTGGAGTTATGGGCTGGGGCACCATCTTGTTGGAACCAGCAGCCTTGCACAGCGCCTAGCGGTAAATCATCTAAGGCATCTTCTAAATCGTGCCTCAAGATGTCAAGGTACCGCTCGGAAGTTAAGGAATTATTATAGAAAATAGGGCCTATAATCTTGCTACCAAAAATCCCACACCAAATATTAAACCCAAAGCGAACTTGATGTCTGGATAGTCTATTAACACGTGGATTTTGTTGCGACCAATAGTGTGTATTGCGCCTGTTATAAATACCGTTATTGGTCACCATACTTTCATCAGACCAAATCACTTTATATGGAAAATTAAAACTCTCATCACACATCCTGGTATACCACTCACAAAAATGTCTACGTCGTTCGTCGTCACCCGGTTTTAATCCTTGACATATTCTGAATTTGTAAGGCTTAAATTCATTTTTCCTTAAAATAAACTGAGCTGTAGATTTAGCTACCCCATTCTGGTCTTCAATTTCTCTGGTAGAAGTTTGTGGATTTTCGATAACAGATTGTAGAACAATGTATTGGTTTTCTTCATTGGAAGGTTTTTGTCGGGATAATGCAGGCTTCTTAAATGATCCATATTCTTTCAGATTAAATAACAAACGCCGAAAAATACTCTTGTCAGGTTGTCTCCGCTCTGGGTATTTGTTAGAATACATACGCTCGGCTTCCACACAATTTCTTTGGCATCAGGTGTAGCAAGACAGCATATCACATTTTTCTTCGTTTGTAAAATTACCTCCCTCCATTGTAGAACAAAATAAATTAGAAAAAGACAACAACAATAAAAATACAAAAACAATAACTAAAGGAATAAACTTATGATCGACTGATAACAAAGACAAATAACATTAATGTGTCATTGAAATTGACTGGATGTCATTTTGTCATGGCCTACTCCATTTAAATGCTGAAATGTATTAAAAAGCCATTTTTCTGGATAAAAACATAAGTAACCGTATTGTATCGTACATCGTTGAATTCGCAATGAAAAGCACAACCTAATACTGTGTGTACTTTTTTCCCGTCCCATAAGAAAAATCAAAGTTGATGGTGGTTCCATGGAATCGAAACGCTGTAATGAAAATTTGTTAACGTCAAAGTGCCAATGGAAAAGTGTTTTCCGTTTTTTCATATCCTTTCAAATAGCTTTAAAAAATAATAAAAACGAAATCGCAATATTTCGGTTTTTCTCGGATATTTCCGGAACGGCTTGGAATTTTCAAATTCGTAAAACGGGATCTTGTTCGGTATCAAAATGCGCAACTTTTGTCTAATTTAACCGACACTGTATCTCTTATAGTTGCCGAGATCCCCATGCTGTGCATCCTTATCTTGGACACACTGTATATAACAAACTACCGTTTTATCTTAAACGATTAAGATTTTCGCAGTGTAACTTTTTAGAAAATTTAATTTGTTTATTCTTTAAAGACACTTATTTAATGAAAAATTCTCACAAATCGCAACAAAATATCACGACTTCAAAAACTATTTACTTTTTATTCAGTAAAAGGTTGTATTGAAACGAGGTGTGTTTTTTTTATGAGAATTGTAATAACAATAAGAAGGGACAGAAAGTCTGCGAAATGTAACGGTATAGGACTAGGATTACAGAGGAAAAAAGTTTTATTGGTAATATTTCGAACTCTTTAAACATGTCGCCATTTAAATAAATAATTTGTCATTAGTTAGCCATTCTGTAAGTAAATCAACCCCAAATATACAACAAAGGCTTCCAGTAGAAGAAATCGATGGATATATTCAAACCAATTTGAATACTAAATTTAATGTTACTTTTTTTTGTTTTTTTTTTCATTTTACATTTATTATAGTAGCAAAACGAAAAACATATGGGTACGATCGGTAAACGCGCTTAAATCGCCAGAAAAGTTTTGTAAAATCCCGATTGGTTGTTTTTCATTTGCAAGATTGAAATCTATTTATTACAATACGAGCTAATTTTTAATTACGATAAAAGCTATTATTGCCCGCAAGCGAATTGAATTGAATTTACCCGTGAAATCATGGGAAAATTTGGTGTATGTAATATAAAATTATTAGGTCCAATTGCGTCCCTAACGTCCCCGACTATTTCTGTGAAACCTAGGAAGACCCAATTTAATAACTATCTTTCAAATTTTGTGAAATTCGTGAAATGGTCAATCCACGACGTACCCGTGAAATCTAACACTGAAGCGAACACGCATAGTAGGCCCACCTGGACGTACCATCGTAGGCCCTGACCGCTGTGTCAGTATTGACGCGAGTGTCAGTCAGCAACGAATTGATACCGAGATTTTACCGCGTATAACCGTTTAAATTCTGTTTGTTCCTCTAAGTAAGCGAGTGTATCAAAATCCATTAAATCTTTGCGACATCCCATGGCGTCCACGAAGTTGGAAATTAAACAGGTGTGTCCCCTGACTACTCGCAAGCTGGCGAGCGTTAAATATCAACGCGTTCGACGCTCGAAGCAGAGAAAATAGCAATACGCCCCCTTTTACGATAGAAAATGCCGGTCGCAATTTTTATTATTGAAAGAATGTGGCCTAAGTATACCTACCAGCATATTCTACGTCCGAAATATGCCCAAAAAGTCAACTCACAAAAATTAGTTAAAAAGTTACGTCCCCAACCAAAATTTTAAAATCACCCTGTAAATAAAAAAACGTTTTCAGGTCGATTCCTTAAGTTGTTTTTTTTTTTTTAAACAAAGTCTATAGGACATTACAAAAATCCTCTAACTTTGTGGAAAATCAAGTTAAACAGGACCGTGGACAAAGATTTGAAGGGCAAGGGTTATAAAGTTCGGAGTAAAATGAGCAAAAAGGTGAGTGGAGTGACAGTCGGATTGTGACTTGCGCGCAAAGATAAACGCGGCCCCGAAGATCGCCAAAGAGAAAGTACAGGAAGGAAAAAATGAAAAAGGATGATTTTATGTCGCCCACGACAGCGGATCGTAAAAAATTGAGTTAGTGTCGACTGTAGAACTGTAGACCCTGTTTTATTTTTTAAAGCTGTATGTTGTATTGTAAATGGTGGACTTTTTATATAATATTTATTACAAGTTATCTATTTTCGTGTTATACTTACTTCTATATGTTTAAATTTACTTTTTCGCAGAATAATTAATATCTGTGTGTGTGTGTGTGTGTGTACGTGGCATCTTATATTTATGCACTAAGCTCGTCTTGTATGAAAATTAACGTGTGTGAAAATTATATCTACAAAAATACGCTTACGACTTTTTTTGAAAAAGGGTATTTTCATTAAAAAATAAAAAACAATCAATTTTTTTTATCGATTTTTTTCTACTTCGGTAAGTTTTTTGTGTCATTTGATTGATTGTTTAACTCATTTGGTTAGCAACTCTTAATTTTCTGTCGACGCCAAAATTACAATTGAATCCGAATACGCAAAAAAAAAACAGAGAAAATATCTTTATTTTACGCATTATTAGATTAATTTGTTTAATATTTTAGAACTAATTTATAATTTCACCAAAATTGTTAGTATTGTTGTAAGATTGAAGGAATGCAGACTGTCCGTATATACATGGTGTGCCGAAACTAGCTGTAACAACGTATCTTACGGCCAAAATAAGCCCTTGTGTTGGAAAACCCTCAAGCAGCCATTTTTCTATAAATCTTCAAGAAACTTTTTGTTTTGAACACCTCAATACAACAAACTCACTTGGTATTTTTAAGACGATAAGATATAAGACAGGTTTATAACAGAATCACGTGGAAAACACCCTTAAGCAGCATTCTATGCCTTTATTAAAAAAAAAATACCAAATATGTAGTAGTAGTAGTAAACAGCGAAGAACCAACCGTAACATTCAACAAACATTGAAATTAAGTTTGATAAAATATTATATTTGTATCTAAACTTTTTTCCATCTTTATTCCCTATAAGGAGCCGATAAACTAATTAATTCCAGGTGCATTTATAAAAGTTGAAGCCCGCAGCGAGTTTTATCAGTTTGTCTGTCTTTAATTGTCCGAAATCCGGACCGAGACATTTAAAACCACCGGTTTATAAATTCAAAGGAAATTCTCTCTCGCCACTTACAGGCGGGACACGGTGAAATGACTTACGAAGCGCGTAGTTAAGCGTGGCTGATGTCTAATTGCCTACTGACCTGCTTAACTTTATGGTAAAAATGTCGGTTACTGGTTCACACATTTCATCGGAAAAGCCCGGCTACCGCTCCGACTCTCCTTTACGGTTAGAACGATATACTGTTGAACAAAAAAATACCCATAATTTTGAAGCTTGCTGAATTTGTACAAAAAATTACCTATGTAGGTTCTACCTTTGAAAAATGATTGGTGCACAAAGAAAAATTAAAGCAGAAAAACAAGATTTTCTTAAATTCTCGGTAATCGTGAGAGCACGATAATGGTATAAAGTATGCAAAAATTATATTGAAAATTAACAGAGAAAATTTTTTAGATGCATCTCTCACAAAGAAAATCATAACTTAATACCCCAAGATTTAAACGCCCTAAAAACATTGGACGATCGAAGAGTGGTCACTGATATTCTTTTCTTGCACACAATTTTAAATGGCCGTGCGAAATATTGTAAATAAATAAATTTAAAACGGTCTCCTTTGGATTTTTTTTCCCGGCCTCGATAAAAAACAACTGTCGAAAGCAGACGACATTTTCTCGTCGCAACTTTTACTCGCCTACAAGTTGACGTTATCAAGTTATAAGTACGACGTTTCGGTTTTCTGGTTTACTAAACAATACCGCCTTAAAATTGATACAGATTGAAAACAGATAAGGATATCACAAAATAGTCATAAAGTCTATGGTATTGTAAAAAAAACTAATATTTACGAAAATTTATTTCGGGTTTTAAATTATTTTATTCATATTTTAGATTAGGATAAAGGTATTGAGACGGGGTTTTTATCATCCTTATGTTTGACTATCTACTCAATCGCACTTATCTCACTCGGCCCTTTTTACCGACACCATGTTTCGTAAAATCTATTAAGCCGTTTTGGAGTTATCGACTTTTATTTCCGCCCGAGTAAATAGTAAAAAATATTTAACAATAAAAACGCTGAATTTATCTCAGCTTTAAGACAACGTTCGTATCATTAATATAAGAAAGTTTCGGCGAATTTTTTTTTTCAAATTTCCCCTTGCTAGGACGCCCGGTACATTGATCGGGAGAGCTATCAACGGATATTCCGAGCATTTTGTAAATACGGACCACGTAAACGAATTCAAAATCCTTTGCTAATAAATACAAACCGATTCAAGGTGCAATAACCTTACACTGAACCCCACAAGCACATTTCGAACCCGTTTCACTCGGCCCTATCGTCCACGGACGCAAATTTCCAAACAAAACGCTAAGAAAGAACGTTTCATTAAAATCGCCAGGTCAATTCGCGACATCGGGCCGACTTTCACACGAACGAATAACCTCAAAACTTGACGCGAGTTTACCACGCACCGACTTCGGTGACATTTTCGCGGCTCGATCGAGAAAATTCACGCGTACACGTCCCCGCTGCTCGTTTAAAACAAAACGGAAAATATTCGCCGCCACAAAAACCACCTTGCGGAGTCGGTTTACAATTTACGGAGCGTTCGTTTCGCGCCGGCAACTGATCGGGAGCGAGACGGAATCACATCGGCCACACAATAATATCTCCCAGCGTTGCCACCGATCGAGGCTTTGTTCCCTGTATTTGCAGTAAATTTATTGGAAAAAATGACTATGCAATTAAATGCCAATTTCGGAAAATAAAAGTATCAACCAGGCAGAGCAGTTGTGCAAAAAGCTGTGTCTTAGCTACCACTTTTACATGCGCATTTCAAAACTGACAAACAAAATTCCTGTGCCATTTTGAAAGAAAAATAATACGCATATTTTTAAAAGTTAAGTGGTATTTGTTGGATATCGAATAGTTCGCTTTAGCTGTTTCGTCAACTGTTTTGTATTATTAAATCTGTTTTTATTAGTAAAAACTCTTGGGTTAATCAACCTTGTCTGTTTGAGCATGAAATTATTGCAAGCAATAAGAGAAAATTCGTGAAAATATCTTGCAAACATGCTTATATTATACAGGTCTTGTTTGAAAACTTTAAAGAAAAGTACTTTAAGAGTTGTATCGACATAACAGTTTCAATTTTCGTTTTGAGATAAGAACCAAGTAGTTTCGCAACTTCTAAGAGACCGCGTGGTTTTCCCCCATCCCCTGGAAGCAGCGAAAAGAGACGGCAACGTCGGCGTAACCGATCCCATCGACGGCTTGTGTTTTTGAGCTGGCGACCGTTGGGAGATTTCGATGCGACGTTGTCGTACTTACGAGCGATCCCGGATAAAAAGGAGCGAAAGGGGCGCCGCGACTAGCGAAATTTTCGAGAATTGAGTTGTGGCGCAAACACACGGCGATAACGTTTAATCTAAATCCCGCGCGGCAGGCAAACGCCGCCGTTGGAGGATTACCGTCGGGAAATTTGGCGTCGTCGGACGTCAAAACGAAAGTGTTGCGGCGCGAGGCGTGCGTCTCGATGAAGTTCAGGGCCGGACTCTGGGCGTTTATATCTTTTAAACGATCACCTTTTTTTCATTTTACTAAAATGCGTGTTTATTTATAAAAACACACTACACCAAATACGGACGCCGAAATCGCAATAGTTATGTCAGAATAAATAATTAAACAACAACAACAAACAAAGCAAAATGCGCGACAACCATTTCAAGCATCTGTCATTGATTTCTTACCAAATTTGTCTCGTTAACCTAGCTTTTTAAGTGTTTAATGTTCAATTTTTGTGTTTATTATCGGAACTACTCGAAACTATATTTATAGTGAAACTGTGAAAAATCCAGGTGAAATTTTCATTCTTAAAACGGCTAAAAGCGTGTGCCAGCCTATAATATTTTGTGTTACATACATACCTAAACATAAAAAATATCTAGTTACTAATTTTATTTAGATATAATGCACTACCTAGTAAAAGTATTAATTAGGTGCCTCCTTTAAAATTTTTTATGATAAATATAATGATTCAAACGTTTTGAATCTATCCCCGTTGGCCGATTTTTTCTATCTATATCTATTTTTTTTATATTTAGAGATTTTGTTTTTTTTTTCAATTTTTTCGTTCGTCAACGTTACAAAAAGTAAATATACATACAAAATGAGTTTCAGAGAGTTGTAAGAGAAAGGAAGGAAGTGCCGAAGGTGATTTTTATGGTAGTACATAAGCGCATGCGCAGTATTCATTGTGACACTACAACAGTTCAGTGAAAACTTGTCGTTTAATTGTTTACCTTTTATATCAAATATTTTGGTAAGTTTTGCATAAAGTTCATGCTCTCCACATTGGATTTAAGTATTTGATGTGTAGTTTGAGTATTTTTTTTTAAAGTAGAATTAATAAATATAAAATAGAAGTTTGAAAGTTGTTTTAAAATTAATTTTATGTGATTTTAGGTTACAAAATGCCACGGACTTGTAAAAATTCCTCAGATTATTTTTGCTACATTTGTGGGGAATACATACTAAAAACACTGGTTAAAACAGCTTATAAGCTATATTTTGGATTTTCTATCGATGAGCGAGATAAAAGCTGGTTGCCAAAAGTATGCTGCAATAGCTGCTCAAGAACGTTGAGACGTTGGCTTGAAGAAAGTCACAAATCCATGCCGTTTTCAATGCCAATGATTTGGAGTGAGCCTCAAAATCATGAGAATGATTGTTGTTTCTGCATGACATCTACACGAGGATTCTCGAAAAAAAATAAAGATAAGATTGTTTATCCGAACGTCCTATCTGCATCTTCACGTCCATCTACAGAACCTCATTTACTTGAACAAGGCGACTTAAATGATCTTGTTAGAGACTTGGGACTTTTAAAATCTAAGGCACAGTTACTCGGATCAAGGTTAAAACAGTGGAATCTATTGGTTAAAAGTACCAGAGTTTCATATAATCGTACGAGGCAAGAAAGTTTTACAAGTTACTTCTCCAAAGAAGATGATTTGGTATATTGTAATGATGCTACAGGGCTTCTTCAAGAACTAAGTTTTCCAGAAGATTCTAGTGAATGGAGACTTTTTATTGATGCTTCAAAAATGAGCTTGAAAGCAGTTCTACTTCATAATGGTAATAAATACCCATACCCCATTGCACATGCTACAAGCATGAAAGAAAATTATGTAAACCTTGAGGTATTACTTGAGAAAATTAAATATTCTCAACACCTATGGAATATTTGTGCTGATTTAAAAGTTGTCGCTATACTGACTGGACTACAAGGAGGATATACAAAATTTTGCTGTTTTCTTTGTGAGTGGGATAGCCGCGCCAGAGACAAACATTACAAAGTAAAAACCTGGCCATCAAGAAAAAGTTTGACTCCTGGACTTAAAAATCTTTCTCATAAACCGTTAGTGCCATGCGAGAAAATTTTTCTGCCACCCCTTCACATAAAGTTGGGACTCATAAAAAAATTTGCGAAAGGTATGAATAAAGATGGTGCAGGTTTTCAATACTCAAAAACAAAATTTCCTCGAATCAGTGACGCGAAATTGAAGGAAGGAACTTTTGTAGGTCCGCAGATACGTGAGCTCAAGTTGAGCAAAGCAGAAAAAAGAGTTTGGGTAGCGTTTGTGGAGGTGTGTCATAATTTTCTTGAGAACGCAAAAAGTGACGACTATCAACAAATCATTCGGGAGCTACTTTCTGCTTATAAACCTTTAGGATGCAATATGTCACTCAAGATCCATTTTTTAGACTCGTATTTAGATTTCTTTCCTGAAAATCTTGGAGCTGTATCAGATGAGCATGGTGAAAGGTTTCATCAGGACGTAATGCAAATTGAAAAACGCTACAATGGAAAATGGTCAGCAGCAATGCTTGCCGATTTCTGTTGGTCAATTCACCGAGAAACTCCAATGGAATCTATGAATTCTATCACTCCATAATGAAATAACTGACGATATTTATTAGTTTTGTTAATATAATTTAGGATTTTTTACTG
Organism: Cylas formicarius; assembly: GCF_029955315.1. Taxonomy (NCBI): domain Eukaryota; kingdom Metazoa; phylum Arthropoda; class Insecta; order Coleoptera; family Brentidae; genus Cylas; species Cylas formicarius. The sequence continues at coordinate 21,789,698 of NW_026844361.1, read as the reverse complement.
TAAAACTCAAGCCGCCACATTTGTTTATTTACTTATAATAATTTATACTTTAAATTAAAAAACTCAGATTCGGTGTTTAGAGCATAAAATAAGATGAATTCATGCATGAAAACACGAAGGAGAGAAACAAAAATTTTTTTGCAGTGATTTTTTTGTTTCACATTGCGGACGGTATCGATAATCATGTAAAGTTTAAACTAATGGGTGGTAAAAAACCAATGAAACCTCTTGTAGTTCCTCACATTTTTAATTGCCAGGCGGATAAAAAAAGAACATTTTCAGTTCCTGCAAGAGCAGCAGCAGGGCAAATGCTACATTATCAGAAATACTACAAATTAGTATCAGTTAGTATGGTATTTTCTATATCTATATATATCAACTATGCGCAAATTGTCCTTTTATCGGCCATTTTCAGTCTTTTAATAGAACCGCCAAACACCAAATCAGGCAAAACAAAACGAAACTTTCTCCGAAAATTACTATCGATGGGTATTAATTACGTGTTATTTCGATGTCTGCATACGCGGGCCAACATAAATACAATGCATTGTGAAAATATTAAATTCGCGATAAATTTTATTCAGAAAATTTGCTAGATTAGGCGCATTGAAACTGCGATTTCCGGTAAATGGGATTTTGTTGCCCATAAAAAATTACCTTTGAAGCGAAACGGCACTGCTCGGTCTAGTCCGTGAAGGTTTGGTATCGATCCACGATTGACGTGTCAAAAATTTAGGTTGTTTTCTCTGGAATCCAAACAAAAAAAATGAAAGGTGCGATCAATATACAGGGTATTACAGGGTGTTAAATATCAATAATTAAGGGTGCGATTTTCGTATCCATTTTAAAAAGAAAACTTCATGTGACCATATGTCCAAAACGTCTTAACTTTTGTAATAGCACACATAGATATTTTAATGAAATTTGGCACGCATGTACTATGTATCAAGAGGCATTATTTAGTGTACCACTTTAAAATACACCACTGGTAGGAGTACGGATTTTCCCATGTCTATTTTGGCAAACACTGATGGTACGCCACTGATTTATCTTCAAATAAAAACTATTTTTACAATTCCCAAAAGAAATTTAATTTCTTGTTTTTTTTTTTATTCTTATGAACAAATAACCGGTTAAATCGAGAACTTTTTTTTGTGAAACATAAACTATGCATCTAACAAGACATGTGCTTTTTGGTTACCTTCAGAAAAAAAAAATTACCAGACTCTTCCTTTACTTTTACGGTTTTAATGACATAACGTAACATCCTAACAACAAGATGAATGAACGATTAAATTTATTTAATTTATTGAAGTTTACGTTAAAGTATTTTAATGAAACAGGGAGAAGAGGTTTTCATTTTTGTTACTACCGTACATCGGATTGAAATAAATCATAAAATTAAATTTCTTTAGACATGATTGGAAGTTGTAAGAATAATGCTTGTCTCCGTACTTACTGACATTCGATTAGAAAACACCCTGTTTTTTTTTCTGAAAGATCTTACAAAAATCTTTTATTTTTAATAATTTGCGATTTATTTGACCTTTTCCATATACTCTACCCTTCTTTCTGCCTAAGATTACTACTATAGCATTAGTCCGGCAGTGACAAAACGACATTGTCAAATTTTTACCTGACAACTCGCGATTTTTTTAATTAAAATGTTCCAAATATATTCGTTTGTCTTAGCCATCCTGCAGCATCGAATTAAAAGTCGAATATGCGTGTGAGCGTGAAAACTAGTATTTTTTAGAAAAATTAAAATATTGGAAAACTGTTAAGTGTCGGTATGAATCGTTCTTAATAAAAAAGAGTGATAAAGAAGTTCATACATCGATTCCTATGCTTCCTCGACGACTCCTTTGCGTGACATTCTCGTTCCTGGTGTTTCCCGGGTCCCGTTGCGTGACGGGCTTTCTGGTGCTCTTTTTTCTTATCTCGGCGTGAGCACTGCCTGTCGATTGCCTCGGCTGGCTGCAAAAGAAGGCATGATACAATGATATTGTAATATATATGTAAATTAATAAGGTTCCCTACATCTTTAAGTCAGAAACTCGGAAGGGTATCAAGAAAAGTTAAATGGAAACCGTAGTTTTTGCCGCAGAAATGAGTTAAAGCAAATAACTTAAAATACCTTCTCGTCCTTCTTGAGGCATGTTGTAAGTGAATTAAAAAATTGAAAATAACGTAGAAGAAAAAGTATTTAAGGCGTATTTCTTTTTATCTGGAAACGCCACACATAGAAAATACGTCGTAAAAAAATATAATTACCCACAGTTGACAATTGACTAATAATGGCATCCTAAACCCACAAAAATTATGAAGTTATTAAAAAAAAATCTATACAACATTGTTAATAAAAAAAATTGTCTACCTGTCAATATTGGAGGCAATTTGTTTCTCTTTCAGTTTTTTTCGGTCTCGCGGATGTTTGATACTGTCTTTCTGCAACAAAATATTAAATTATAGTTCCGATTAACTTGGTCGACTAAAGTTCCGGTAAATGTAAAAATTACCTTCTCAAAGATATCGAGGAAACCCATGCTGCCATTTCACGCGTTCGCGTCTCAGCAAGGAGTTTTAAAATTGAGACCAGCTCGTAACTTTATCAACGTCTTTTATCTTATCTCCGGGGTAAACAAGAAAGGATATAAAACTATAAATTTGGACAAACACGCGATCTCTGTGTGAGTCAGGCAAGAATACAGTTGGCCAAAGGGGGGCAAAATCAAAATTTTACGAAATAAAAGTTATTAACACGGCTTTAACATTGCGGCAAACGCAAAAGACTTGGTGGTAACAACAGTGCCAGCTGAGTTGTACTATTTTAGGCTCTGCCTTACTGAAATGTTGGCGATCCAAATAGCTAACGCAGTTCTAAATACAGCCACGCGGAAAATGTCAAACTAGGAGCAACCGAACCGTCCATGCTTTTAGTTTGGGATTTGACGGCAAACGTTGCTTCTTTTTGTCTCCTTATTTTTTGGTTTGATTTGATTTGAATGTAGCGGACCTTGTGAAAAATCTTCTCATACTTATAAATGCCTTTCTGGCTTGTTCGATGAGGCATCTTGCTTTGGTGTTCTGCATTCCACCTGTTGATTTGCGGCTTTCGACAGGGCTCGCGTATTTTGGGGTTATTTTCAATGTTTTTTCTGTAAATTTTCGAAAGAAAATAATGGAAAAGAGGAAAGCCTGCAAGCGAACACCAAGGAAAAAAACATGGACTAAAATTTTGTCCGTATTGACGGAATAGGCCATTATCCTATTGAAAAACACCATAAAAATCCACCACGTAGATATGAAAAAAATTGTGCAAGATGTACAACTGCCTTAAAGTTAACTATTCATAAAATTTGATTAGACCTTTTTCTGGGCTTCTAATTTTTATCTCTTAATTGGCCCTCAAAGGGTTTCAACTGATAAAATGATATTAGATAACCTCTTTTACCATTAACAGACCCTGTATTATCAGAAATTATATTTTTAAAGTTGCGAATTGCGAACGTTAGTAACAAAAAACGAAAAAGTTAAAAAGTTAAATAAATATTGCGACATTCTATGACCCGTTAGTTTTGAAACATCCGGTAAGGTAAGGGAAAACGGATGTTCCTAAAAATTAAAAAAAAAAAATAAGTAAATTTGAGTTTCTAAGAGGACGCGATTGGCACATTGAATTGTAAAACTCGTTTTCTGCATAACTCCCTTATATTAACGGTACCTAGAGTGAATACTGTTTGCCTTTACTGAGACAGCCGGTATGTTGAAAATTTGGTACTCCCTGTATATACACTCGCGTTTTTGCAAATTTCGGCGAGTATTTGAAATCTTAAATATCAAAAATTTTTCAAATTTATTCGTTGGAATCGATAAGGGGACGCTTATTTATCGTGAACCTCTAAACCGACCTGCCCTAGAACGGTAACGTCAATTTTTATTTAAATGGAATACCGCTCATTATATTCCGCAAAGATGGTTATCGGTAATTACGAGTTCACCCGTATATGCGCATTTAATGAAGCTTGTGATTCGGTACGTGCCATTATTAGTTAAATTACGTACGGTGGGACCATAGGCGAGAATCGATTCATCAATCCCGCGTGACTGAAAACAATAACGTAACAGCTACAGCAAATAGCGAAATATATAGCTCTTTTTCTCTCTCTCTCTCTCTATTTTCAATTATTGTCGGGAAATAAAGCGAATGTATATGTTTTAATTTTTAAAACCCGGTATATATTTTATATTTGCTCACAACGCGCGAATTTCAAGTGCCCATCTTAATACCACTTTTAAGATCCCCACCTGGCTCACCCGACTTATCGATATTAGATTTTTTTTGTGAAGATACAAAATATATACCGTCCAGTAGCAAACAATGGACGATTTGAGAAATGATGAGCAAAAAAACGAAGGAAACTGAACTTTTCTTAAATGCGAACAGGGCACCAGCCAAAATTTGTGTTAATTTAAATAGAAGTTTTCATCCGACATAAATATTTGAATGTTCGGCTAGAATTTATTTATGCATAACGGTAACAAATATCCGGCATTTTCTATCACGCACTCGATCCCGTATCAAGTTGGACTATTACGTTTCGTACCTGAGCCGGTGGTTTGATCATAATATATGTAAGGTACCACTCGTAGTGATACGTACCAGACCGGTTTTAATCCCATTGAAAATGTGGTAAGCGTATCCGTGTCACTTCCGATACTTGAAAACCATCGAAACCGATAACCACTTCTGTGAAATCCGCGGCAAGTCAAAATATTGATACTTATTGAATTTAAGGCATAGCAATCGATGTCATCCAAATATAAATTTAATTTTGAAATGGCTCAGTAGCTACGACCAGTGTAGTCGCATAATTGTCATAATAACCTTTTTGTTTACTAAACAGAGTGAATATCGCGCATGTAATGAAGTCAAGAGAACTCGACAAGAACTTTAAGACTTGTTAAGGCAAAATTCTCAATACAAAGAAAAAAAAAATAAAACAAAAAATTAAATGTTTATGCACAAGCATCGACACAGGTATCGTATTGAAGTTTTACATTTAATTTAATGCATCCAAAATGTGAATTTCAAAAATCTTTGTTGATACTACATTCTCTTAAGTTAATTGCATGGTATCGGCCGAAAATATTTTATTTTAGACTGCCCCAACTTAGAATTAAATACAAAAATTAAAAAGCAAGTACGACAAAATAAAATATTTTTAATTTTAAACGCACGAAATGTTGAATTTTTTCCCCGAAAGCATTGCGAAGCGCCTCTCGCTTACGATGTCACGCATTTAAAAAAAATGTCGATCCAATAGTGAAATATTAAGTAATTTTTTGCCCATAACCATATTTTACTGCATTGTAATGATCTGCGAAACAACATGGCCGTTCTGTTCCTAAGGACAGTCAGAAATACGGATATTCCGATACTAGTAAATACGAGTAGGTACTCGATACTTTTGATTCGATACCAAGTATTTATAGCATCGAATCAATCTTGCCATACTTGCTCGGTATCGAAACAAAAGTATTTGGTATCAAATCGAATCAGCCTCACCATTAAAAAAAAAAACCGAACGCATCAGACAAACATAATCTCTATCTGATCTGTGGTGACACGTTGTCTCGCGCCAGCCAAGCCGAACTCGTCCGACTTCACTCGACTGAGCCCGAACCAAACGCGAGAAAGACGTCCGCCCTTATTTTTTTTCATTGTCAACCATCATAAATTATCAAACATACAAGAGATTGCTTACGAATAATTTTATTTATTTTTATCATCGACTTATTGTTACAATGTTATCATGGAGTTTTTTGTTTAAAGTACGTGCTTAACGTGACGCAAACCTTTATAATAAAAGTTTTCTTTTCCTCCTTAATTTTGTTTTAATTATTGTCCTTCAAAAAAAAATAATTAAGTGCTTTAGGAGTACTTATTTGAGTAGTATTGAAAAAAGATTTGAGTATTATCGAAATGAGTAGGTATCGATACTTTGATGGTATCGTAACATCCCTAGTCAGAAAATCCATTGACTTGAATATGAACCAGAAACCTTAATATTATTTACTTTTTCTGTGAAAATTGTTGTTTTCGTTCACCCTGTATACATTTCCTCACAACTTTGGAAAGCAAGGCGATAACGAACTTTACTCCTTACCGCCTCAACGTTTTAATATACGCATAGAAGAGTGTATACTTTTTGCCCTGTGGAAGGTAGCAGAAGTTATGAAAAATGAGTAAGCCTAATATTGTTCCAGACCTTTAACCTATTCGTTTGATGCCAGTTCTTTCTAATGTATTTGAAAAACTGATTCATAGGCAATTCTGTGACTACTTCACTAACCGTTTACCGAAACCACAATCAGGATTTCGCTACGGGTACACTACGCTTCCTGGTTAGCTCAAAGTTCTGGCTGACATTCTCGTAGCACCAAATGAGTTGGCAACATCGGCTTTGGTCCTGGTCACACAGATATCAACGCAGTGGAAGCCGCAAAAGGACTACATAAATGCTTCGAATCGCGCTTTGAATATTCAAATAATCATCGCTCGTAATTAAATCCGAATCTGCATTAACTTGGGTATAATCTTTGATAAAGAATTTAGATTAAATTTAGACTTAGACACCTCTCCAAAGTTCTTCTAGAGGCTTATATTCATTCCCCCAACATCTGATTATATGGAAGCAAAAATATCTTTAACTTGGTTTGGTCGTTTTGGTTAGTTTTGGTTACTATTTAAAACGGGATGCCCCTCATATTTAGCGAAACAAATGACTAGCGAATAATCGAAAATTAAGAAGATCACTTCCAAAAGCTGCGTCTTATATACACCGGTTAGACTGCTTAATAATAATCCACCGGAAAAATACCTGGAATGATTGATTCATAACTTTGTATGCATTGTATTTTTGTTTATTTTATTTAAATTGATGCGAGCTGAGATAGTTAAGGTAATGATAAATCGAGAACAATCATTATCAATCAATGAAACCAAACTAATCAAAAGTATTGGGTGTTTCACCACACACATAAAAATTATGTAGATGTCTAATTATACCTCAATCGTTCCAATTCTAATCCAAACGGCGATCCCGAAGTCACTCAACACACCCAGCAGACGCTTCTGCCTTCCTCTTATCCGTTACTACACCCGCTACCCCTCTAACGGCGCAGCTGCACCCTAATACACCCCTTCCACCCAAATCCCTACATGATGAAAGTTTGCGTTGGCTACATATGAATTCGGAAGGTCTCCGCCACTCTCACCGTATTTTATTAGATATCGGCGATTCGTTGCAATATTTCGTACGTTTGTTGAGTGGGTATTACTGGCGCCGCGACGCTTCCGCGTTTTCCGGGATTACTGCGAGGTAATAACATCGAATGCAACGCGCCGGTCTTTAAAGCGCTGTTGCCGGATCGGCTATTAATCTTCCGAGACGAGGTCATTTTTTTTCAAACGTAGAATAATTGTTTTGGTTTAGCCATAACAATTTCATGAATGAATTTCATTTAATTATGAATCATTAGCAAAAGATTTTGTTTAAAAATGGATAATCTTTTTAAAAATGTAAGAAATGTTCGTCTTCGTGGAAGTTTAATGAAGAAAGTTTGGGTTATTTTTGACACCTCTATTTGCGCGTCTGTGATGTCCAAATATCAATGGCATCTATGTGACTCGTAAATACGGGAGGCTGCAACGAAAAAAATAAAAAAATAGAAAAGGATGGAAAAGTCATGTCATAAAGGAACAAGCAAAGATGAGGCCCGTCAGTTGGCATCTTGTGCAAAGTTGGTCTATCAAAGATGGTTCGAGATTGACTCTTGAAAGAATAAATGGATGGATTATAAATGAACTTAACGCCAAGAACAGACTCGGAAGAAGCGACAACGCCGCATCCGCGCTGCCATGTGCCTTTCTAGCGGTCACGTGATGCAAACGTTAGGTTAATTGTTAATTCGGGGGGATCCGCTATTTCACAATAGCAAATGTAACCATTTGAAACGGGCGCGGAGGACCGACGGATGTGAAGAGAAAAAGAGAGAGAGAGAGGGAGAGAGAGATCAAAAAAGATCTTGAAAATGATGGCCGCGCGGGGTTATGAGAGCGTAGAAATTGGCATAATATTAATATTATGTTATATTGAGTCCGTTTTTTTTTTGTTCGTAATTAGAGTGAACCGCTTTCGCGGTCCCGCAACGCGGACGGTTAATTGGATTTCATGAGGGTAATTAAATTTTACTACCTTTTGTGTTTTTAGGAGCTCTAATGTGGCTTCCACGCGAAGAGAGTCCCGCAACCTGCATTTTATTTACTATTCGACGTTAGACGGTCAGGTAAATTCTATGGTAACAGTTATACAAATGAAAGTATCCGATAGGAAAAGCATTAATTTACATTAACAATTACGACGGTATATTGAAGAAAAAACATCAAAAGCTTGTCAGAATACTCAGAATTTGAGCGGAAAAAAAGCAAGCAAAAGAACAAAATATATGCGCGTTTAAATGTTATCAATATATGCGTTGAAATGAACAAAATATGCATTTTTATTACATGAAAAATTATGAACGTTAATGTTTTTTTAGATAATGCCAGAACTATTTCATTAAAATTGAACCCGTTCTTCAGAAATGTTATATTTTTTTACCTATACTACAGATCTATTTGAATAAATATAAATGACACAAAAAAAAAGATCGTAATAAAAGTATTTTATTCAGAAATACAGACATTGATACTTACACAGAGGGAAATACATTCGCCAGAAAAAACTGGAAGAAGGAATAAGAAAAACGATGTTAAGAAACATAGTTCCACGGAAAAAGTACCAAAAAAGGCAACGAAAGGTAACAAGAAAAAAGTCGATTGAAGTGGGAGAAGGCATCGATGTAATTATAATTTTTTTATTTTTAAATTTTAATTTTCCGATTCTTCACCCATTTTTTGCTTTTCCCTTACAAGTAAGAGAAAATTCTATTGGACAGAAAATTATCGTCGCGATCTACCTGCCCCTCAAATTTCAATCCCCTACGACCACTTTTAATTGCTGATTTCCACAGATTTTTTGAATTCTTGGCGAATGCCCCAGAATTGCTGTTTGCACCAATTTATTAACTTTATATTGAAGCAAGCTACGTAGTAATTGTTCTTTACTGAAAACAAATACAAATCTAGAACATGTATAAGATCTGTTAATTAATTTGGTTTTTAACTTTCAGTAGAATTACAATCCGACGTAATTTTAATTTAGTTAACAATTTTTAAATTTTAGAAGTAGGCAAGTTAAATAGTAATTGTACTTGGCTAAAATCAAATTAAATACACGAGAATATAATATTTTTGAAGAATAATTTTTTTCTCTAACGTGGTACGAAGTTTGAACCCCGTACGACCACTTTTAATGTTCCAATTTTCTTCGCCCTCTCTGCCTTTCCCTTAAGAGTTAGAGAAAAGTTTATTGGACAAAAAATGATCGTCTCGACGCGATTTACCTGGGCATTTTAAAACATTTTCTAAAAGTCACTTTTAGGGTAATGTGTAACAACATTTTGCATGCAAAAATTTATAGGACAAATAATGATCGCCTCGACGCGATCTACCTGCCTGCCAAATTTCAATCCCCTTCGATGTGAGTGGAACAGAATTATTTCGTCGGTTTGATTTGGCATTTCCTTTTGGATCGCATTTGTTTTACTTTGCTTTAGTTGCTTTTCTTCATTTTCGATATAAAATTTATTGTAGTTCTTGCGTTAGTGCCTTTTTGGCAAAAAAAAAGGGTTCGTAGAAAAAAGAAATTTCATAGTGGCACTGCACTACGTTGGGGGTGCGGGGCGAGAAATAAATGTGAAGTATTTTTGAGAGCCGAAAAAAGTGATTGATGTCGCGGTCGGGATTCGAACCTCGAATCTTCGGGTAAGCCACGCCGACGCGCTGTTCCTATAGCCTAACTCGGCCGACTTTAGATCGTATAGTTTATGTGCGATGATCCGTTTCAGGCGCGCGCTATGTTAGGCGGGCCTACCCTATCCGACGACTACTTGTTTATTGCATAATGCAAAATACCTTTTTTGTGAGCTTCTATAAAATATTAAAATCAATTTTACTTCGTTCCGTTACACCTTCTCGTGAAAAACTATTTGTTAAGGGATTCTGTTCCTGATCTGCATTACCCTATGAATTTACTACCCACAATTAACTGAATTTCTGTTTAAGAAAAGTAATAAAATATTAACTTAGTATGATAAATCATTTTAAATAAGTTTCAAACTTGATATCCCTATAAAAATCGCTGGTGCTAACCTAATCATTCGGTCACGAATATGTCATGAATCAGCTGATGGCGGATCGGCTGTTACAAACCACCCCCCGCCCGAAATCAAACGCGGTTCGGAATTTTCGTTCATATGCTACCATCTCCGATCATTTGTGGTCTTCCCCATTTGTCCAAATGGCCTCGGCACCGGCGACGAACACCCGAAAGCTGTCGAAACATTTATCCAAATAAAATAATATAAAATAAAATAAACAAAATAAATATAGGTGGTTTCCGCTATCCGGTGTACTTACAAACAAACTAAAATTGACAGTTTACGAAATAAAGTAGAGGTTATTGGACATGATGCCGAACACAAAGACGACAATCATCAAGTTGACGGCGTCGCAAAAGTTTATCTGTACCGCATGGTAGCGTGACGCCTCAATTATAGAAGACATAATCTGCTTAAAGTCGTCCGTCTGGCAAAGTACAGCGCCAACTTCCGCTATCGAAAATATTATAATGAAGGAGAGCTCTTGAAACAGGTCCTTCAGGTTTTTCTCTTTGCCTATCGACGCTAGGAATTGTATGCATGAAGAGAGGAAAGTAAATACGCACGAATGCTGCTGACTTCTGCGTTGCACAGTTTACACATTAGACCTGGGTGGTGAAAAATAATGCTTATTGTATCCTATTTCCATTTTTTTACATTTACATAAAAAAATCTGTTGCCATATATTAAATAAATTGAAAAATTCATCCATTCTCTTAGGCAATGAGGTTAAATATAGCTAATACAAGAAATACACGAAATCTAGTTCTCCGTGTTTTAATTTTAAATTGGTCTGCGCGAAACATGTCGCCCTCTTTTTTAAATTAAATTTATGTTTCGGCAGAACATTAAATTTGGAGAATTAGCCAAAGCTGTCCACGTTTATCTGCAAGTCAGATTTTAGCAGAATTGGGCACAGAAAATGTGTCTTCGGGAGCCATCCGACATCATTTGGTGGAAGCCGGACTTCCTGGAAGAAGAACGGCAAGAAAACAGTTCCTTTCGAAAAAAATTCGTGATGCTGACCTGTTTGCTACTCGCTATTTAAATTGGAAGGCCAACAATTGGAAGGGTATTATTTAATGATGAATAGAAATTTCGGTAGTGTCGACCTGATAAGAAAATGCTAGATCCCAAGTACGTTTCTGGTACTGTAAAGCGTTATGGTTTGGGGTTGCTTTTCTGCATATGGAATGGGCCTTTTATTTATGTCTAGACAAATTCAAATTTAGATCATTGAGAAAAATAATTTGTCTCTACTGTTATTAAATGAAATATAATAATGATTCTAAAGTGCCTTGACAAATATCAGAAAATCCATTGGTAGAGACCAGCTTTTTTGGTAATGGTTCTCTAAGATTAATTCACCATCAGCGAAACGTAGGAGTACGAAGCTTTCATAATCTGCAAAACAACATACATATGTGATGTTTGAAGTTTCTATGAATGTTTTGAGACTCACCCTGACCGCAGACGCTGTAGTCATCGTGTCAAAAGGTCCGATGGTCAGGACCAAGGGCTTCTGGGACCGAAGTATCATGTAAAGTATCATTCTTTTTACTCTGCCGTTTTGTTCGTACCACAAACTCTCATACAAGGCGTCGCTAAGGGCTTCACTCTGTTAAAGTTACTAAAAGGTTGTTGTTTAAGTGTTGTGTCTGCGGCTCACCTGAACTTTTACTTCGTTGGCACTCCATCCCAGAAAGAAAGTTTGAACAAACAAATAGAAGAAGTAGAACAGAGGAGAGTACTCCAACTCGTGCCTAAACTTTAACAGCTTTTGGAATATCCGCAGAGCAAACATTTCCCATATACCTACCGAAATAAACTGAACCAAGACAGCGGCGAAATTCAGCGAATTCAATAGGTATTCCATCAAAATCACGAACCTTATTGAGTCGTTGAGTTGACCAACATACCTAAAACAGTTGTAGAAATGTTGAACAAACGACGTGAATAATTGACAAAGAAATGCATTAGAACGCTCGGATGACTAGCTCCACAACTGCACTGTAATCTTAGCCACTTCTATACGGTTTCCTTTTGCAGTGATTAGGTGACTTACATTATAATTTTTTGATGTTATGAAATTGGAAATATTATTAGTAAAAAATAACAAAATTGGAAACTTCACAAGAATAGTAGTTAAATTTAAGAAAAGGTTGCTTCTACATGGCTTATTGTCTATTGATGGATTACCTTTATAAGTTCATGATTTTGCAAAATAAAATCTAAACATTTTCGAAACACTAATGGAAATTAATTTTCCAAATAAACTACTGTAATACTATTTACAGAACTTCTGGATTCCTTCTGCTGTTGTTGAATGGAACTTGCTGACATTTCGCCAATCGGCCTGTTCGCTTCTTCAGCCAGTTTCAGTCAAGCTCCAAAGAAGCCAACGGGATGATTGGGGAAACGTTAGCAAGTTCGACTCAACAACAACCGACCCAGAAGGAATTCAGAAATTTTTTCTTATTTTTTTTTTTAACAGCATCATTAAAAAAATTACTGACTTCTATAGGGTTTCTTATTTTAGGGATTCTTACCTTATTTACCTTATAACTATCCGATTTTGTAATATCAAAAAATCTTTTCGCAACTGTAATCGGCCTTTGTTTGAATTCTACCAAGCCCAAAGATTAAAAATGGTTGGTCACTTCTATAAGCTTTATTTTATGGACTATTGCATTACTTAGCTTGTTACGAAATAAAATATATCATTTTTACCTTGATCCGATAAATACTTTTGGTAAATATTATCCGCAAAAAAAAAGAATTGACAACCGCACACCAACAGCAGCTACTTAAAAATCTATTCAAAAGTTTAAACAAAATTTGTTTAAATACTATCAACTTCTACATTAACAAAATTGCTAACTTTTACAGGGTTTATTTTAGCGACTATTACCTTACTTACCGTATAACTTTCTGATGTTGAGAAATGAGATCCCTTACATGTTCCAAGGTGTCTCCTTCCTGCCTCGACATTTGCCTAAACCTGGACTGTAACCGTTTCAAGACGGACGGCGTAAAAATGATGCAAGAGACCACGATGTTTTTCGTCGATACTATGCGCAACACTATGAGCATGTGAGTAAAATGTTGCGCCAGCAGCATCACGACTTGGTGGTTGTATTTGTTGAACTTGTAGAGATACCACTCGAACGGGAACGGTTTTTCTAACGTGGCATTATGTTCCCTGTTATACCGGTCAATTTTGAATCTGGTTCTGGTGTTTTCCAGAGTCATAGATAGGGCTGTACACACAGGAAAAAAGAAGATCGCCATGTTGACGGTTCTACAGAATTTTAACTGCCGCCTGTGATGGTACAAAGTTTCGTCTTGTTCAGACATCAAAACATTCTCCTCTTCGTCCATGATATTAGATATGATGCTTTTAAAGTTGTGACTTTGACAAAATATGGCGGCAATCTCGGTGATCAAAGGAGTGAGGATAAGCGCGAATTCTTTCACGTGGTGTTCGGTGGTTTGGGTCCGGTCTCGTAACGCGAAGAAGAAGTGCAGACACATCGACGCCAGATGTAAGGGAATGTAAATTTGAGCGAAACAAGAGTAGATACCGTACAGCTTAAGGAGGAATTTGTTTCGGCTGGGGAAATTTAGTCTCCATAATCCCCCGAAAATCATGCAGTACTTGGAAAAATTTAGGATCTGTAGCTTTTGCGCTGTCATTGTTTCCTGCTATAACAAATACGGGTGGTCGATTACCCTTTTATGCCTTGTTATTCTAAAGAATTCTGTTTTATTCTAATCTTTTAGTTATATTATTTTGTAAAATTGCTAGTTTGTAAATCGAAATATACTTACATTTAGCCAACCGTTGGCCGACAAAACTATAGGAGCTGGCTAGACAACACAGCCTATAGAGCTCACTTAAAACTGGACGCTCCGACACCAAAACGGATCTATAAAAAGCAAAATACCTCCCACAAACAGCCAATATTACAGGGAAGATTTCAGACCATATGTTAGTGTATCCGACGTACCCCTACCTTCCATATAATTATGGAAATTAAAGACTGGTCTAGGATTACGCCTCCTGTAAATAAGACGTTTACGTGGGAACAGGAGAGTAGGAAACATTCGTTATTCGTGGATGCGTGAAAGTAAATGGGTGAAATACTTTGGAAGTTTAATTTTGCAGATTTTTTAAAAGGCAAACAAGACCTTCCATGTGGAATGATTTGTTGTGGTTATTAAATGTTGATTTTTCCATGTTATACCACGTAGTTCATACTTTCTATACTATTAAAATAAGTTGGAGGGGGTTTTTATTAATACATTGACGAAAAGTTTTCGTTTGAAGAAAATGAAAGTAATAAAAAGAGTTATATATTGTATTTACAATAACAATGTTTAAAATAACTTGTTTCAATAGTGAAGTGTAGTGAAATGTAGGTTAATTCATCATCAATGAAACGTAGGGATACGAAGCCTTCATGATCTGCAAAAACGACGTAAATATATCAGATTTGATTTTGATGTGGATGATTTGACTCACCCTCACGGCAGATGTTATGGTCACGGTCCGATGGTCAACACCAGAGGCTTCTGAGATCGAAGTATCATGTAGAGTATCATTCTCTTCACTCCATCACTTTGTTCGTCCCACAGACTCTCATACGCATCGCTAAGCGATTCGCACTGCCAAAATTGATTAAAAAAAATTACACAATTAAATTAGAACAAAAATGTCCGAATTTTGATTTTTATTTATTACTTTATGACAGCTGTTTCAATCGAAGACGCATTTAAATCCAATTGGTCATTAAATATCTCTTGCTTCGTTATATAAAATATCAAAATTATCGTGAAATTTTTCCGAATTTAAATGAATGGCATAGCTAGAACCCGAACTTTTATTTTTATACGCTCTTATGGGATCGTTAGGGCGTTTTTTTGAAAGTTCTACTTGTTTGTCCGATACAAATTTCGAGACACGATCTACATTTTAACTTGTAGACTCCGGACTTTTGAGTTTTTCGCTTTTTTTTTTTAAATTTTCCAATTCTGTTTTCAGTTGTAAAAGCAATATTAAGACCAAATTTAGATAGACGTTTCGAAATTTTCTTGCTAGGTTCGAATATGTATTTTATGGTCGTATATATAAAATTTAAAAATAAGTTCGGTATTTAATATGGGATAGATAGATAGATATTTATAATCTTATCTATCAAAGAGGGTTCGCAACCATTGTTAAATGCCTTTTGTTTTAAGAAGAATTAAATATTATAAAACAAATTGCATTTAATGGCGATCCCTCTTTGATAAGATTGTAGCTAAAAAAAGTTTCAAATAACTTCGAACTCTATCTCTCCCATATTAAATGCAATTAACAATAAAAAATTACGCACATCGGAGAACCTAGCATGTGTCTAAATTTCGTCGTAAGATTGCTTTTATAACTGAAAAAACCTTTTTAATTTTTTTAAAAAACAATAAAACTTGTCCCAAAATTTATATTGGAGGAACATCAAAGAGCTTATAAAAAGTTCGGAATCTAATTGATTAATCTATTACTACCTGAAAATAATAAATAAAATAAAATAATAATAAAAATAAATAAATAAATACATAAAATAATAAATGATAAGTAAAATAAAGTAACAAATAATAAGTAATAATAAATAAAGATTTTTGTTTTGGGCACCTTGACTGTATGACTTACCTGGATTTTTACTTCGTTCGCACTCCATCCCAAAACAAACGTTTCGACAAAGAGATAGATAAAGTAAAAGATCGGAGTGAGTGCCACCTCATCCTTGAACTAGGACCATTATTAAATTAATCTTGTATGACAAGTGAAACATTTCGAAAATATTTACCGGAGTGAACTGAACCGAATATGACATATCTGCAACAGATTTGTGTTCATCTGGTTTTGGTTAGTACGGTTCAGATTGCATTAGATTTACTTGAAACAGAAACAGAGCATGTACTGTAGTATCTGGAGCAGGTGCTGAGGTGAATGATTGTGTATATAGAAAAAACAGAAATAACTTGTAATATAAATTGTGAAAATTGATGGGCAATTGATGAATGACCTTTAGAAAATTTCTTAGATACCAAAATTGGTAAAGAAATCTACAACTCTTCTAATGTTAGCTAATAGTAACGCACCTTTTTTATTGTAATATTTATTGTACTTTATAATTTTCGCTCGAAAGCGCCCTCTTCCTGTATCGACATTCGACGGAGTGATGATGATGCAAGAGACGACGATATTTTTCGTGGATATTATTCTCAAAATGATGATCAAGTGCGAAACGTATTCCAGCAACAGCATCGCCGCTTGGTGGTTGTTCTTATCGAACTTGTAAAGATAGAAATTGAACGGGAAATGTTTCTCCAATGTGACATCATGTTCTCTGTTGTACTGGTCTACTTGGTGCCTAATTATGGCATTATCCAAATTTATGGAAACGGCCGTTCAAATGGCGAAAATAAAGGTAGTCAAATTGACCACTTTACAGAACTTCAGGTGGCGCTTGTAGTCGCTCAATGTTTCGTCTTCTCCGGAAATTAAAATGTCCTTTTCCTCGTCACTAGAATGCCCTGCCTTGACATGGGCAAGATTGGGAGTCTTCGGAAAGGAGTTGCTGACCTTCTATAGGAGGGGCGGCATTCTGGACGCCCTCTAGAGCGGCCTGCGGACACAAAGGGCCCATCTGGTGGCCTAAGTGCTTGGACGCCAGCGAGGGCGCCCCCCTTTAATACCAATACCAATAGCAATAGCTCGTCCACTACGTAGGATATGATTCGTTTGAAGTTGTTTTTTTGGCAGAGGATGGCGGCGATCTCAGTTATCAGGGTGATGACCATGTGGGAAAAATCTTTGGTTAGCTGATGCAGGCTGATGTCACCAACAGCGGGATGTACATTTTGACAAAGTTGGAGTAGACCGCGTACGCTTTGTGGAGGATTTCGGTAGGTAATTTTAGTGGCCATATTCCAACGAACAGCATAGAGTTCTTTGAAAAATTGAGGATAGGTCGATTGACTACCCTCATTGTTTAACTATGAATAAAAATGTTGGATAGTCAGCACTTTTGTTCTTTTTAGTTTTTTTTTATTATACTACACAGAGAACGCGGTGTTAATTAAAAGTTATGAGGGTCTTAAACATTGCTGGATTTATTCATTTAAGTGGATAAAATTGACCTTTGTTTTGTCTTACTGCCGCAAAATTGGCGCATCTAAACTTATTGACAATATGTCAACGGCCATGTTGGTTGTTCAATACCGTCAAGGTCAAAACAGCAGGCTGGGCAATTTTCATATTCATAATAGTCTTTGTAGTGAAATCAAATATTAGTTCTTATTGATATTAATTTGCCATGAAAATGCTAAATTATAAAGTTTGATTCTAACAATTTAAATTTGGAGAGATTTTTATATGACAAAAAAAATTCATAAATAAAATAAAATGTATTTTGTGACGCGCCCTGTAAAATTCTATTACTCTATTCCACTGCTCTATTTCGGATATTATTTTGGCACTAATACTATCAGAGCTTATTTAATTATTTATTTTCTTTTTATTTGTCATCATTTTCTAAAATATTGGCATTATTTTGTATATAAAGATTGGGAACAATTGCAATTTTACTATATACTAGATTTTGATGCCAATCAATAATTTTAATTTTATTTATTGGAAGCCATGTATTGCTTAACGATCAATTAGATTTAAATACCTCTCCTTTACTGAACTTAAATTCTCGCAACAACATTAATTAAGGTTTTATGGTCATTTTTCGGTATATATAGTAGTGGTTGTTTGTAGTTGTCGAAACAATTGTCATGTCATAATATATAATTTCATGAAAATCTGAACTTTTGGTTCTTATTTATTTTGATAAATGGATTTTCATCAAGTAAAAGCCACCTCAGTTCAAGTATATGTGTATGGCGGCATGCACTTTCCCTGTAATTATCCAGAAAATAGGGGCCTTGCGTTTCTCTTCCACGCCCCTTCATAAATAAGACATTTGTGTGGGATCAGGAGAGTAGGAGACACGTTGCAGTGGACATGTCAAAGAAGATGAATGTTTTATATTTGTCATTGTCAAACTACATCTTAAATGTGCTACTGATATTTATATAGCTTTTATCAAATGAATTTCGTAAGAATTACTAATTCCATAAGACTATCAAGCGCAGTTTTCCAAATTGGCAAAATGTTTTTTTATTTACAAAAAATAGAAGTGGAGTGAAAAATAATTTTGTTTTTGTAATCACTCTTTTTGGACAAAACTAGAAGAAATTCAAGTTTAAAGTGACGCCGAAACTAATAGAAATTTTAGTGCCTGTGATACACAGGGGTGAAGCATGAAAGTTTGGCTTCATTAATATATACATGGTGAAATGTGAGTGATACAAAGCGTAACTGTAACTTCTGGCGAAGGAAAATATTTTTTTATCACGTTTTTTCAAAAAGTCGAACTCTTAGTATCATTAAAAAATAATACCAGATAACCAGCGTCGTAGTTATACAAAGAAAAATTATTATTTTTTAAATTCATCATAATAGGATTGAATTAAAATACATTTTTTGCTTCTTTACTATTGTTTGTATACTACGGAATAAATTATATATTTTTAAATTTAATTCCCTATATATTGAAAACCAAGACTAGGACAAAAATTGTGTACAAAAAAATTTGTATTTTCTTACTTTGTAATATTACATCACACCATCTATATAGGACAAAGGCAAACTGTATAGCCCAGACTATAGTCACAGGGTTCCTTTGGGTCCAGAAAATTACAACCTAGCTAAATTATCAGGCAGATTGATCGTGACTCATTTTCCATTATTGTGTGGGGTATTCTTTATTTTGATAATTGACAATACAGAGATTTAAATATTTTGTGTTTCTTAGCCTTTTTGGTGATTGATCGGTCCATCAGTTCACCATCAGTGAAACGTAGGAGTACGAAGCTTTCATGATCTGCAAAAGGACATAAATGTGTCAGGTTTGACGGCGATGTGGATGTTGTAACTCACCCTGACTGCAGACGCTGTGGTCATAGCGTCAAATGGCCCGATGGTCAAAGCCAGAGGCTTCTGGGATCGAACTATCATGTAGAGTATCATTCTTTTCACTCTATCGTTTTGTTCGTACCACAGACTCTCATACAATGCATCGCCAAGCGCTTCACTCTAATAAAGTTACTTAAAATATGTTGGCGGGTGAGATATCACTACGACTTACCTGGACCTTTACTTCGTTCGCGCTCCATCCCAAAACGAACGTTTGAATAAACAGGTAGGCGAAGTAAAACAGTGGTGATATTGCGAACTTGTCCTTGAATTAAAGCTTTTAATTGTTTTTGCGTAATACATTTCTAGTATACCCACCGAAATGAACTGAACTGAGACAGCCGCTACGTTCAGCGAATTCAAAAGGTATTCCATGAAAATCACGTATTTTATCGAGTGGTTCAGGTCGCTCACATACCTGGAACATTTGTAATTTTTTGTATTAAAAAACCAACTATCGGCAACCTAACTGAACACAGAACACCAAAACTATTAGCACTCCGTAAAACTACTTGACGCTATTGATAGTATATTCTATAGTATTGATCTGAGCTTCTACCTTATAACGTTCTGATGTTGCGAAATCAGATCCTTTAAACTTTCAAAAGTGCCTCCTTCTTCCATCGACATTCGCTTAAACCTGACCTGCAACCGTTTCAAGATGGACGGCGTAAAGATAACGCAAGAGACGACGATGTTTTTCGTAGATATTATCCTGAAAATGATCATCCAATGCGAAACATATTCCACCAACAACATCGCCGCTTGGTGCTTGTTCTTGTCAAACTTGTAGAGGTACAACTCGAACGGGAAAGGTCTGTCCAAAGTGTCGTTGTGTTCCCTGTTGTACTGTCCTATTTGGGACCTGACACTAGCGTTTTCAATAACTATGGAGGCTGCTGTACAAATCGGGAACACGAATATTGTCAAATTGACGTTGTAACAGAATTTCTGCTGCTGCGTGTGGTGGTGCAACGTTTCGTCTTCTCCGGAATTTAAAATGTTGTTTTCCTCATTCAGTACGTAGGCTATGATTCCTTTAAAGTTGTTTCTTTGACAGATAACGGCGGCCGTCTCTGTCATTAGGGTAATGATAATGTAGGAAAACTCTTTCATGAGATCTTCAAGGGTTTCGTTCTGAGACACCAGGGCGAGGATGAAATGGATACACATCGACGTCAGGAACAGCGGGATGTAGATCGTGACGAAGATGGAGTATATTGCGTAAGTTTTGCGGATGACGTTGATATTGGTAGGTAACGGTAATCGCCATATTCCGACGGAGATCATACAGTATTTCGAAAAATTTAAGATGGATCGATGGACTACCTTCATCGTGCAATAGCAGACCTTAATGTTTGTATTAACATTATAATTTAAACGAAACAAGTTCGTAAGCAATCAAGACTAAGTAGAAGAACTAATTTTAACTATACTGACAAAAAGTAATAAAAGAATAACATTAATTGACGTCCTTATTTCAGCTTCTAGTAGTACGTGATGATGCTCTACATAACGTTTAGGTAGGTAGTAATATCCTAGTGACCTCTGCATTGACCTCTTTATGTTATAAATACTATAAAATCTAGACTGATACAAGTAACTTTCATTACAATGGTTATGTGGTGAATGAGTCAATTGACATTTACGTCGAATCATTTAAGTATAGGTAAAAGTTTAAGTAATATTATATACGGTGTGTCCCACTGAAAAACTGTGCACCCTTGTGAAATCTTTGTTTATAGATCGATTCTGATAATTGTTTTGTGGGATAGATCTCTGAAAAATGCACTAAAACATTAGTTTGCTTATTGCTTCAACTTAAAGTCATGGCCAACTGGGACTATTTAACAAAAGAGAGAGCAGTGAGAAGTACTATTAGGGAGTACTTAGAATACAACTATTCGAATTTCTATAATGTCGTTTAAGTCCCGCTTAACGTTGTACGTCGTTGGAAAAACTTCGATTACGCTTTGATTTTGATAACTTTCTTTTTGTTGGGTAGATCTCTCAAAAACGCACCAAAACCTAAAGTTTCTTATTACATCAACCTGAAGGCATGGCTGGGACTAATTTTTGAAGTCGAATATCGAGAAGGGCTTTTAGGGATTTCTTTAAGAATGAAGTATCAACGAATTCTTATTCAGGACTACATAAAACCTAACTTCCATGAACTTCGCTAAAGCATTTATGGCTCAATTTTGATGATTCTTTATTGCTGGAGAGATCTTACTAAAGAGAAAACAATCGGTTTTTTCGTATAGCATCGACTAACGTCATAGCTAATTGATACAGTTTTCTGAAGCAGAAAATCGAGAAGTACTTTTAAATATTTTTTTTCAAATTGAACATGACAACAGATTCGTATTAAGGATTACCTAAAACTAACTAGACCAATGATTAAAGTTTTCGATGATTTAAAAAAAACCTTGTAAATAGAGCTTATTTAGTATGTGATTTTAAGATCTTAAAAATTTTAATTATACAAATCATATATTTTTTAGTATCATCTTAAAGCAACAGTATTAATCAATCTTAGTATTCGAAAAATATAAACAAAATTAAAATATAAATTAGGAACTGAATTTGACTGTCGAATATCGGCTTCTTCTCCATGGCACGCTTGGTTTTACAAAGTAAGCAGTATGCCGACGTCAATCGATTTTGATATTTCTGTTATTTTCATTATTAGATGAGAATTAAAAATCCACCCAAATTAAAAAAAATACAGCGTTGTAAAGTCCGTTTAGTTTATATCTGATCCCCTCTAATGTCATTTAATTTTAAGAAAATCCTTAGGGTCTTTCAACGATATTTCGAGCACCCTATATTTGAACTTCATGGAAATTAGTATAGTTCGCTTTTAGATACTCGTGAATAAGAATTCGTTGACACTGTATTCTTAAAGAAATCCGTAATAGCCCTTTTCGCTATTTGACATCAAAAATTAGTCCCAGTGAGCCATGACTTCAGGTTGATGTAGTAAGAAACATCAAAATCAAATAGTAATGAAAGATTTTACAACGATGTACAGCCTTCAGTGAGGCGGAAACGATATTTCAAACATCCAGCATTGAAACGTTATAAAAATTGGTATAGTTTTTGAGATATCTATCCAACAAATAAATATATTAAAATCGAACCATAAACAAAGGTGTACACTGTATATTTTTAAGTTTTTTTTTATTGAGTGAAGTTCATATGTTATCTGCTGCGTATATATATCTCTCTTTATTGTTTTTAAATTTTCACAAATTTAGGCAACATTCTGCAAAATATAAATAAATTTTAATCTTGGGCACGAATAAAGGTAGCAATTTTTAGCTATCATTATACTGAATTATCATTCATTCTAAAAGATTAGATACATTTTATTGATGCTAAGAACTTGGACTTACCTTACGGATGCTGGAATAATAAATTACCGTTCAGAAAGTAACTAAAAATAAAAAAATGTATTTTTGTTACGCCGAATTGCAACCCGAACAGTTTGCTTCAAACTGAGGACTCTAACATTAAAGCATGTCTAAAAAATCCAAACCCTTATCACAATAAGCCATCATTACAGAGAAGATTTGAGGGCATGTGTATATTCCGGCATATACTTTCCCTATAATTATTCAAACAATAGCGACCTTGCGTTTTTTTTTTTCACGCCCCTTCATAAATAAGACATTTGCGTGTGATCGTCAGAATAGGAAACACGCTGCAGTGTGTACACGTGAAGGTGTCGAAACAGATTAACATTTTACATTTTCGGAAGTTGACAAAAAGCAAGAGAAGCGGACTTCTCAAGCACCCGTGAATCCAGTGGCACATATCCACATGTTTGCAATTTACCAAAAATTCTGCTTATTAAATACCAAAGCGAAGTTTAAAACGAGGCGATAGTCTCAAACGGTTCGATGGTCAAGTCCAGAGGCTTCTGGGATCGAAGTATCATCGCTCTATTAGTCACAGTTTTCAAAGTCAAAGTTGCTTTGGGTACGTTGACTATACGACTTCCATTGACTGTTGCTTCATTGGCACTCCCCTTCAAAACGAATGTTTCGATAGAAATAGATGTAGTAGAAGATCGGAGAGAATCTTTCAACTAGTTTAGCAGACGTAACATTTTGATAATACTCATCGAAATGCGCTGAAGTGAGACTGCGCCTACGTTAAAAGATTCTCCAGTAAAATCGAGTGGTTCAGTTTGTTGGCATATCTGCAAATCGCAGTTCTCAATATTTAGTAATTTTTTGAATATAAATTTTCTTCAATTCTCCTTTTTAATAGCATAACGCCGTCCCCTATAAACTATCAACGCACCTGCATGGCTTCCTTTTGGAAATAATTAAGTGTTATAACGCGTATTACCCTGTAACGCAACCTGCAATTTTTGTCTTACTAGCTAATAGCCCCTCTCGCTCTTTAAACATTCAACGTCGATTTAAAAATGTTCAGTAAGAAATACATTAAATAGCGCCTCATGAAAGACCAAGTAAATTACAATGTTTACATTGTTTACCTTATAACTTTCTTAACCGTCCGAAAGCGTCATCTTGCAGTATCGACATTCGCTTGAACCTGCCGGCAAGTGGTGGTTTGTCGTTGGAAATATTTTTCTCACTTTTGTTAATGTACAATTGCTTAAAATTCCTTTTTTTATTAGTATAACGATACATTGTTACATCATTTATAAAGTGGTACCAGAAAGACGATTTTAGCGAGATGTCAGACTAGACTACAGATTTGCAATTTAGTTATCAGATATTAAGAAGTTTAGAATGATACATTTTCTTAGCCATTTAGGTGGTTGATTTTAGTTAACCATAAGTGAAATGTAGGAGTACGAAGCTTTCATGATCTGCAAAATGACATATATATGTCAGGATCGGCAGCGATATGAAAGTTTTGACTTACCCTGACCGCAGACGTTGTGGTCATCGTATCAAACGGTCCAATAGTCAAAATTAGAGGTTTCTGGGATCGAACTATCATATAGAGAATCATTCTTCGCACTCTCCCGTTTTGTTCGTACCACAGACTCTCGTACAAGGCATCGCTAAGCGCTTCGCTCTGTTAAAATTTTTAGTTTATGGTTGTTGTTGGTGTATGAACTGCCGACTGCGATTTACCTGCACTTTTACTTCGTTCGCACTCCATCCCAAAACGAACGTTTGGACAAACAAGTAGATGAAATAAAACAGCGCCGAGAATGCTAGCTTGTCCTTAAATTAAAACGACTTTTGAATTAATTTTCAATAACAGCGGAAACATTTCGAATCTACCCACCGAAATGACCTGATATGAGACGGCAGCTACGTTCAGTGAATTCAAAAGGTATTCCAGCAAAATGACGTATCTTATCGAGTGGTTCAGATCGCTTACATACCTGGAACATTTCTACTTGTTAATGTTGGAGGACCATTTAAGCCATTCAAACCGATAGAGTCGTAACAGCAAAGGAGCAACTGTCCTCCACGCTCCGGAAATAACTAGCTAAATTCAGCATGGCGTAGCTCTGAATGATTGACCTGCTGCCTATCGGTTCACAACACCAACAAATTGTACTATCTGGCACTGTTAAATATTGGGCGGAAGCCATTTAACACCTCAGAAAATACGTTCATAGGCATCAGTATGTAATAATGTCAACCAACCTTAGCTGTTGCTGTTGCTTCTATATTGTTTAGTGGGGCTTTCAGCCATGCCAAACTTAGCAGTTGCTGTTACGCCAATTTTATTTGTTGCTCCTACAGGGTGACTCATAAAGAATACCTGGAAACTGTCGAAAACAAGGTTAGGTAGTGAGTTAAGCTCTCCAAATTTCAATATTTTTAACATTCAAAAATATTTAAGGGAGTGTGTTGTGTGGTGCACTCAGATGGTGCACATTCGATTTAATTTTTTTCATTACTATTACGAAAATTGTTATTGTTAAATATTGGTTTTTATCGATCCTCGTATCTTTCCATCTTTTCATCTTTTAAATATTTATAAAAGAAATCAGAAAAATGAACTTGCACTTTTTAAATCCAAATCAGTCAAAAACCGACATAGTTAGACGGCCCAAGAAAAAGTGCCTTTTCTATGAAACATTGAATATTCTTTCACATGGTATATGACTCGATTTATTTAAATAATAAGGTACAATTAGCGCCCTCTAGGAGCAAAGTAGAAATAAGCTTCAAATTCGTAACTGCCACGTCAAAAAGACTATATTATTGTACTGTAAGAACTTTGTCTAGTATCTCCAGTTTTGAGATTGCGCGTTCTTCAGGAATCACCCTGATTGTGGTAGTTGAGCTTTTAGTCTCAGCTTACCTTATAATTTTATGATGTTGCGAAATTAGATCCGTAACTGTTGCGAAACTATCCCCTTCCTGTCTCTCCATTCGTTTAAACCTGATCTGCAATCGTTTCAAAACTGACGGAGTGAAAATAATGCAGGAAATAACAATATTTTTGGTAGATATTATCCGAAGGACTACCAATATCTGCGAAAGGTATTCTACAAACATGACAGTGGTTTGGTGGTTGTTTTGGTCAAACTTGTACAGGTACAATTCGAACGGGAAAGGTTTCTTCAACGTCACGTTGTGTTCCCTATTGTACCCGTTGACTTGATGCCTGATCCTGGCGTTTTCAATTACTATGGAGGCGGCTGTACAAATCGGGAAAACGAAGACTGCTAAATTGACGGCGTTGCAAAATTTGAGCTGGCGCTTGTGGTGGTACAGCGTTTCGTCTTCGCCGGACACTAATATGTCCTTTTCTTCTTCCATGACGTAGGATATGATTCGTTTAAAGTTTTTTTTTTGACAGAGGACCGCCACGACCTCGGTTATCAGACTGATGAGAATGTAGGAAAATTCCCTCATGAGAACTTCTAGACTTTGGTTTGGTGTTCCCAAGGCGACGATGAAATGGATACACATCGACATCAAGTACAACGGCATATAGATTTTTACAATGCCAGAATACACTACGTACGTTTTTAGAAGGACGTTGCTTTCGACGGGCAATTTTAGTCGCCATAGCCCAACGGAGAGCATGCAGTACTTTGAAAAATTGAGAATCGGTCGATTGACTACCCTCATTGTTTCAACAATCAAAAAGCATCTATACGAAGAGAGTAAAATCCATACAAACATTATAACAAAAACCTAATTAATTCCTTATTTACATAACACAGCCACCATATTATCCCATATTGTCCCAATTTAAAATTAAAAACTTTCTTAAGATTATTTTAAGATTTTTGAAAAAAAAAATGTATATATAGTATATTTTGAATGAAAGCTCTGGACAATTTAAAAGTAATACGCGTACTATTTTTTTATGAGTTATACATATCTAAGTTGAAGATTGTTTTAATAAAATGCACTAAAAATGACTTGTGTCTTATAGAGAATATAATAATCACAACGAACAACTTATCGCTAATTCGTAAATCCGAATATACTCACAGTTAGCTATCTCGTGGGTCGGCAAAAGGTAAAAGCTAGGCTGCAACGGCGACAGTCCGGCCAAAACTGATGTTTCAAATATCAAAACGACTATATAAAGTTCTCCACATAAAATCATTATTACAGGGAAAATTTCTACCGATATTCGTATGCATTTTTCTCTACCATCCCTATAATTATGGAAATAAAAGACTGTGTCTAGTCCTACGATACGCCTACACTGTAAATAAGATATTTGCGTGGATTAGGAGAGAGGAAACATGCTAGAATTCTGTCATTCGTGGAGGTGTAAAAATTGAACTATATGCGGAAAATGCTTTTAATATGTGGGCTGCGATTTAAATTAAATAAAATAATCGGTTCGCCACAGTTTGTGGAATTTTTCCAATGCTTTTTTTTTAAAACGAATTTTGCTTTACTAAACTATTTTACTTAATTACCATACCTTGAAATTACCTTCAAAACGATAAGTACGATAGCGAGTGCGTTTTGCAGAGGATGGTCCTCTGAGGAAAAAAAAGAATTGGTATATTGCCTACATTGTATTTTCATTGTATTACTGATCTGCAGCAGCTGTATGGCCCATATTATCTTAAAAATTTTAAAAGTGTTTTTCTGGAATATTTGCAGTTTAACTTTTATTTTTAAATGACTTATTGTTAATTGTAATTGTTAAAATCTAGTTCAAATATCTGAATAAAGAAAGAATTTTTTCTTTCCACGTGCATTTAAAAATAAAGTCCTCTGACTGAAATTAATGCACAAGTTTGATAAAGAAACACAACTTTTTAGTTGCCTGATACTGAGTGAATAGAATAGGTAAACTGCATTTGACTTACGACTTTTTTTGATACGAGCGGAGCGAGTGTTTAATAAAAGGGTGAGTTAATAGTATATTATGCAGCAAGTGCGGCATTTGACTCAGGAGTTTATTTGACACGAGCGGAGCGAAAAATCAGGAATATTAGCTATTTGTTTGCAAGTGCCGAAATCAATTTTATGGCCTGTCTGATGTTGGTGCTGAAACAAAGCAGATGTTGTTTGTTTGTTTCTTATGGCTAAACGATGTTCCTCGAGCCTGGCTGAAATCCCTCTGTTGGTCTGTCCCACATACGTCAGGCTGCACGATCCGCATGCTACACTGTATACTCCTTGGTTTTCCAGAGTAATTTTTTGTTTTGGGTTTCTTAGGATTGCTCCGATGGTATGATCAGGTTTGTATGCCGTTGATATGTCGTGTTTCCGTAATATTCGGCCGATTTTGTCAGTAACCCCCTTGATGTATGGCAGGACAGCGATCGATCTTTGTTGGGTCTCGTCCTGCACTCTCTGCTGCGGCTGTTGTTGTTTACCGATTGCATTGCTGATGATGCGCCTTTGGTATCCGTTTTGTCGAAGACAGGTACTAATTTTTTTCAGTTCTTCATCTCTGTTCCTCTCGTTTGTGGGCCTGAAGGACCGAGCAATTAATGTATTTGCCACTGCCTGTATCTGTGATGGGTGGTGATGAGATTTAGCGTTCAGATATCTATTAGTGTGTTGGTTTTCTATAGACAGTGTGTTCTAAATGTCTATCTTCGGCCCTTGTGATGTGCACATCTAAAAAGGGCAGACTGTTATCCTCTTCAAGTTCTATTGTAAATTGAGTCCTTGGGTGAATGGAATTCAGATGATCTAGGAATTTCAAAAGCTCCTCCTTGCCAAAAGGCCATACAACAAATACGTCATCAACGTATCTTGTCCATAGTTTTGGCTTCAGATTTGCCTTCTTTATTGCTTTCTTTTCGAAGTAAATCATGAAGAGGTTGGCAATCACAGGTGAGAGAGATGATCCCATTGCTGCTCCATCTGTTTGTCTGTAAATTTTCCCGTTGTACATAAAGTAAGCGTTTTTCAGGCAATGTCTTGACAGATCCATTATGTACGGCGGAAGATCTTCGTTTTCTTCTATAAGCAAGAGTGCCTCTTCGTCCTTGTCCATCCTGAGAGAACCTAAAATCTGGATTCCAGTCGGAGTTCAACAAGCGAACGGATGATATCCCGGAATATAGTGTCATCACATTTTTCCATCCGTGAATCAATACGTGAAAAGAAAAAAAAAAAAAAAAAAAAATATATATATATATATATATATATATATATATATATATATATATATATATATATATATATATATATATATATATATATATATATATATATATACATACCAAAAATTATATGTGCGAAAATCTAAGTGGACTGTATTTGAGCTGTTTGCTATTTTTGATTTTCGTTTCAATAAAGTTTCGAGAGCGAGGGTATAATGACGACTCCGAAAGGGTGCGGCCGTTGAAGGAGGTTGTCGATTCTCTGCACCCGCGGGTTTCACACGTACCGGCACTTTTTTAATTGTCTTGCACTTCGAATTGTTTGTGATGCGTTCGGTTCGACGGTCGGTCAAATAAAAACAAAACAAAAATTACAAAAAAAAATTAAATTGGCATGTTAATAGACAAGATTCGTTCGGCAGCTGGTGGTTTGCCGCTTTAAATATTTTTATCACTTTTATTAAACTACAATTTCATAAAATTTTATTTTTTATGAGCACAATGATAAATTGCTACATCATTGACAAAGTGGTACCAGAAAGACGATTTTAGCGAGATGCCAAACTAGACTACAAATTTCTAATTTCTTAATTCTTAGCTATTTAGCTGATTGATGAGAATTTTAGTTAACCATAAGCGAAACGTAGGAGTACGAAGCTTTCATGATCTGCAAAACGACGCACACATAACACGTTTGACGCCAATCGAATGTTTGAACTCACTCTGACTGCAGATGCTGTGGTCATTGTGTCAAACGGTCCAATGGTCAAGGTCAGAGGCTTCTGGGATCGAAGTATTATATAGAGTATCATCCTTCTGACTCTGTTGTTTTGTTCGTACCAGAGACTCTCGTACAAGGCGTCGCTAAGCGCTTCACTCTGTTAAAGTCAATAAAAAGGTGTTGGATTTTGTGTATTATTGTGACTTACCTGGACTTTTACTTCATTCGCACTCCAACCCAAAACGAACGTTTGGACAAACAGATAAATGAAGTAGAACAGAGGAGAGTAAGCTAACTTGTTCTTAAATTAAAACCATTTTCAGTTTAGGAGAAAAATTTTTGAGAATACCAACCGAGATGAACTGAACTGAGACAGCCGCTACGTTCAGCGAGTTCAAAAGATACTCCAACAAAATCACATATTTTATCGAGTCGTTCAGTTCGCTGACATATCTGAAACAATCATATATTTGAACACAAAAGAAAGAATTATGCAATATAGAGCAACAAGCATTCCTGCTAACCCCACAGCTGCCACCAGTTAGCTGTTGGCGATTGCTTCAATGGAGTTTTATTCAGGGCCACCTATACTAGAATAGAAACTAGCCAAAACTGACACAATTTATTAGGCGATGTTAGATTAATGTAGTCTCTCTTCGTATTTCAGTAGAGTTATGTCTGTTTGTTTGCGTTTCATATTTCAGTCTAGTCATGTCTGTTATATGAAGTAATTCGATCTGTTTGTTTACAACCATCTCACTGTTAGGATAATCTTTTCGTTGAACCTCAGTCATCGGTATCGTTTACATTGTCTGCTGACTAAGAAGCACGTAATTCCTTAACCTTCTAGAACTAGCCCACGGTCCAGCTAATATATAAATACCTGGTACGCTATGGGACGACGAAGTTTGTTGTTATTGGACTTTGAAACGCTTTATTTCTATTTGTTCTGTTCGAAATAAATAAATAAAAATAAATAAAAAAAATGTGTCATGTTCTAAGGGAATTTTTTAAAAATAAATAACCCCGGCCACGTCTGTTTGTTTGGTTTTCTTAGCAGTGGGAATATTTAGTGGCAAATTTAAGAAAACGCTCTTATTGTAAATACTTTCATCGTGCAATTTTTACAAAAAAATATATTACCTTTAATTTAGTATTATTAATTATCAGATTAGAAAATAGACATGTTAACATCAATTGTTTGTTTCTTGCCTGTTGTTTCTATTTAATAATTAGATTTTTTAACTTTAGTAGACTGAACAATTAACTTTATTATACAACTTTAATTTTATGTATTTTATTATAATAAAATTATTATACTTTTATGATATAATTATAATATAGTTATTTCGTTATTTCTTTTATATTTATATCATGAAAAAGATTTAACTAGGTAAAATAAAAATTTTGAAATAAATATTTATTCACTATTAGTGGTTAAAAATGCTTACAGTATTGGGCAATCGCGATATACAATAGCGTGCAATAACGCATTGCCAACCACAAGGTAATAGAGGCCAAAATTCATTGTTTGTAGCCCCACAGCTGCCACCAAGCAATGCATGCGTTGCGATTAACTCTTGGAGATAAATTTGTGTTTTTTTGTACTGTAGTAACAAGTTTGCCGTTGGTTAGTTAGCAGTTAGAGCAGAAGTTATTAGAACAATAAAATATCACCTTCTCTTTTTATATGTAAGATTGGCAAGCGCTTCATTTTTTTTGTGTTTGTTTAGTTGAAGGAAAAGGAACCATTGCCCATGGCGGACGTTTGTTCCAGGTTCCAAAAACTGAGAAATCATTTGAAAAATGGCGTCGTTTAAAAACATTTTTTAGTACATCTCTTAATTGAATTGTTTTGAGGCGTAGTGTCTACAGTTTTGTGAATTAGTTGTTATGTGTAGATGTCTATTGATTTGTGTAGCGTATTGTTCGGTTTTCGGATGTCTTATATTCACGCTGGTATCCAGGACCCATATCTAGTATGAGATAATTTAAAAAACAAATTAAACCTCGACACCAATCGACACGTTGAGATATTATTGAAATAGACGCAGCTAACGTCCACAGAAGGAGTTTTATAATTTAGTAGCTTACCTTATAACTTTTTGATGTTGCGAAATAAGATCATTTAAAAGTTCGAACGTGTCTCCTTCCTGTCTCGACAATTGCCTAAACCTGATCTGCAATCGTTTCAGTATTGACGGCGTGAAAATGATGCAAGAAATCACTATGTTCTTGGTAGATATCGCCCGAATCACGACCAGAACCTGCCAAACCCGTTCTACGAACATTACTATGATTTGGTGGTTGTTCTTATCAAACTTGTAGAGGTACAAAGCGAACGGGAAAGGTTTGTCCAACGTGGCGTTGTGTTCGCTATTGTATCGGTCTATTTGGTGTCTGATCCTGCCGTTTTCGACGGATATGGAGGCGGCAGTACAAACTGGGAAAATGAAGACCGCCAAATTGACAGCGATGCAGAAGTTCAGATTGCGCTTGTATTGGTACAAGGTTTCCTCTTCTCTCGAATTTAAAATGTCTTTTTCTTCCTCCATAACGTAGGATATGATTTGTTTAAAGGTGCGTTTTTGACAGAGAACTGCCACGATCTCGGTTATCAAACTGACGAGGACGTAGGAAAATTCTTTCATTAAATCTTCTAGGGTTTCGTTCTTGGATCCGACGGCGAGGATGAAATGGATGCACATCGATAGCAGGTATAGCGGCATGTAAATTTTGACGAATATGGAGTATATTTCGTACGTTTTGCGAAGGGTGTTGCTTTCGATGGGCAATCTTAGTCGCCATATGCCGACAAAAATCATACAGTACTTTGAAAAATTTAGGATTCGTCTGTCGACTATATTCATCATTCTGCACAGCAGCGGGACCCAATATGCTGTAACAATTACTTTAATGATACCATATTTTAAATAACTTACTAGATGGAGAGCGGGATGAGGCATGAGGAGCGTTCATTCAAATATTCAAATTTTACGTGAAATAAAAACGGCTATTTGAAGAAACTTGCTTAAAATCTTTGGAAATATTTTCAGGCAAATAGTAAGCGTTGTACTACTTTGTCTTTTTCTAGTTTTTTGTCAATTACAGAGCAATACCTTATAGTAGGTGGTCGACTAATAAAGTGACCAAAAAGCTACGATATTTGAAGATGGATGAAGGAATGGAAAACTACGTATCAATTGGATGTAGGAACACCTATTTTTGCTCGCTATTCCTTCTAAGCTTAGAAAAATTGTTATTAGTTATTGTGTCAGGCTTGTTATATGTCCGAATTAAAAATTCTACAATTATAGCTCGACTGGAAGAAAAATTTAACAAAATTATGATTTGAATTGGAAAAGTCCACTTTTACCTAATGGTTGCTGTAATGGGCAAAATTATTATGCATTTGTATTGTATAAAATATTTTAGAATGCATTGTAATTTGTTAATATTATTTGATTTATTTCCATTTTTTTATTACATATTTTGAATTTTAATTCGTTGATAGTAATATTATTTAATGCTATAAATTATCATTTAAGAAGGTCTTAAACGGGTGTATCGCTCGGATCTATATTAAGGGAATTTGAACTTAATTTACCTAATTTACCTAAACAATATGTCCCAATTGATCACCAATTAACGTCAACGAATATTGGATAGGCAAAAAAAAACTTTCTATAGGTTATGTTGAACCACAGCACCAGTATGCCTAGAACTGAGGACTGAGAGAACAAAACTTGTCTCCAAAATGCGAGCTCCTCCTACAAGCTTTTATTACAGGGAACGTTACAGGGCATGTGTGCATTTCCGCATTCACTTTCCCTATAATTATTGGAAAAACGGGACCTTGCGTTTCTCTTCCCCAAGCGTTCATCAATATGAATATTTTTGTGGGAACAGGAGCGTATGAAGCATTGACGAAGTATTAACACATATTATTATGCCGCGAGTATAATTTCGGAATACCGCTGAGTGTTTGATAATTTTTTGACGTAGTGTTTTAGCCAGAAAATGGAAAGATAAGTAAATTGTCGCAGGCTTAAAAATCAATTCTCAAATTTAATATTTACAACGACTGGAAAGTTCCATACGATATTTCTAAAGTTGGTACCGCTTGTCATAATTATTCATCATCAGCGTCACGTAGGAATATGAAGCCTTCATCACCTGAAAAAAAATACAGCTTTTCAAAGTAAGAAATTTTTTATCGAATCAACCAATACTGCTATTATTGAGAGTCTCTTTCATTTCGATTTTAATACTGTTCAATTTAAATTTCAAAAAATGTAAAAAAAAGTTTCGCAAAAAAAATCGATCCAGGCAATCGGTGAAAATTCACTTTTATTAGAATATGAAATCAAAATAAAAAAATGCATTTACAACGTAATAATAAAACAAATGAGAAAAGAACAAGACATACAAAATGAAGGTTTGCCATTTGCCTATGGTTTGTACAGGTTCAGTTATTTAGAGTCACGGAGGGAAAAATCCAAGGGGTCCAAATTAGATGATCTGGACGTAAACAAAACCAAAACCATGTCAAGCTTGTTCAAAACGAATGCTAACTATAAAAACCTTTGGGGATTGACTGACTTTTGAAACAAAATACGAACTAAAGACAAACACCGTTGAGGTATAGAGCGGATCTAATCAAAGTACAATTAAATTACGCGTAATTCCATACAATAACGTTAACATGTTCTATTCGAAAAATGTATGTATCTTTGAAAAACGTCGTAATTTGTCGGTGACTTTTAAAAATCTATTCAAGATGTCTAAGGGACTATTGAAACTACATCTTCGAAAACCTGAAGGAACCTGCCAAAAACATTTCTTAAAAATTTACAAATGAAATAATATAGGTATGGTCTGTTCATAGATATAAGAAAGCGACCAATTGCTTTTGAAAGGGGTTATCCACGGGTGGTCATGTGTTTAATATTCTTTGGTTTAAGTTTATTAATAATCATTCAACAACAATCAACAATTCACAACTGCATGTATAATAACGACATTTATTTTCAAGAAGATTATACCAAAAAGCAATTAATTGAGGTTCTACAAAGCTTGAACCTACAAAAGGATATTATGCAAAAAATCTAGGGCATACAGTTTTAAGGCTTCCACTTTGCCACTGCATATTTAATCCCATTGGCACCAACTGAAATCTGCCATTCGTCGTAACAATGTTTTTCCCCGTGTTGATTCCAATGTTCGCAAACATATAGAAACCGAAGTTTTTAACATCTCTCCACAAAGTTGGGCAAATTCTGTTAAACATATAGAAAACATATAGAAAAAGCAGAACATCCATATTGCAAATAATATAGAACAAATAATAATAATTAGAACAGGCGATGATAGCGATAGTGATACTGATATATTACGTGAATAATTTTAAGTAATTTAAGTAGGTAATAAAAATAATTTGTAATTTTATTTTACATTTAAACATAAATACGAACATAAATAAATAAATATTGTTTAGTATCTTTCGTAACAAAACCCCAAATAATTAAGTTCCAAGCAAATTACGGACCTGTTCGGCCATATTTCATTCTTACAGCTTGCCCGGGTCTTTCCTTAATTCGTATCAGT
Source organism: Cylas formicarius (assembly GCF_029955315.1). NCBI lineage: Eukaryota > Metazoa > Arthropoda > Insecta > Coleoptera > Brentidae > Cylas > Cylas formicarius. The sequence continues at coordinate 21,754,430 of NW_026844361.1, read as the reverse complement.
TAGTCACTTTCTTATATCTATGAACAGACTTTACTTTTGAGATTCCTGTATAGAAGCACCTATTTGCATATTCAGATTCATACAAACAACTTTTGCATAAAATATTTTTCATTATTTTTTTTATATTACTTAAAATATTTATTTTGTTGGCAAAATCATAGTGCAATATTTTTAATAGCAACTTTTGATCAAGTGTTGGATTTAGCAATCTATTTGGTTCAATTATTATTGATTAAATGAACCCGTAAATATAGGATTTTTTTCAAATAAAAATTACTGATTTTGTTTACCGAACCCAAGCATCGTACATATGGGGTTTTTGTACTCTGCACCATGCACAAAGACACTCATTTACAGTATTTTAGTTGATTTAGTTTCTGGTGGTATCGGCAGTTCAGAAATAACTGTTTTGGTTGATTCGATAAGATGTTCCTCAAAAGATCTAGCCACTACCGTTAGAGCAGACTGCGTCGTCATGGCCTCGAAAGGGCCGACTGTCACCGCCAGAGGCTTCTGACTTTGGACCATCATTGTCAACAGCATCTTCTGAATGTACCGGCTCTGGTTATACCACGAAGTCTGGTACATAGCGTCTGATAAAGCCGTGCTCTGCGAACAATCAAAATCAAATTAACAGAACTCGTTAAATGAATATACGAAAAGTGAAGTTTACCTGCAGTTTGATTTCATTGGCGCTCCAACCTAGGATAAAAGTCTGCACGAATAGGAAGCTGAGGTAAAACACAAGTCCTGCTATCATTTTCTTATCGTCCTGTAAAAAAAACGACTCTCATGAAAATGTAACAAGGTTCTCCAAAGGAGATGAAAGGAGAAGATAAAGGTGTGTGGAACCTACCGTTATAAATTGAACAGAGATGGTCGCGACGTTGAGCGAGTTGAGCAGATATTCCAGCAGAATTAAGTATTTTATAGAATCATTTAATTGTTCGACAAACCTAAAATGAAGCATTGGAAGTATTGAAAAAAATTACAGTTAAGGTAACCACCAAATATCATTCTAAGTGAAATAATGTCTTGTTTTAAACCAAAGCCTCCAGTTGCCAAAGTTGCGATACTAGAAAATGGAATTGAAATGAGAATATAAGCTTTATGACAATTACCAACACTATTCTCTATCAATCTGTCAACACTGAAACTATATTTTATGAACACTCACTCGATGATCTTCTGGTGCTCTCGTGCCAGTTTCTTCACGCTGGACCAAACCTCCCCTTCCTTCAGCGTGTTCAACTTCATCTGCAACCTTGTCATAATGGAGGGCGCGAATATGATGCACGTAAAAACGATCGTTTTGGTGGATACGATCAGGAACATCGTATTGGTCAACCAGACATCATGTACGATCAGTAAGAACGTATCATATTTATCAGGGTCGAACTGCCAATAGTATAAATCCAAGGGTAGGGGTTTTGGACGGGTCTCGTTGAGCTCCCGGTTCAGTTTATGCACTTCCAGCTGTAGTACCAAGTTTTCCAAGACTATGGCTGCGCCGCTGCAACAGGTAAACGCGAAGAGCACCGCGTTCGATTTCCAGCAGAACTTCAGATGTCCGAGATAGGTCTTGCGGACATCTTCGTCCTCGTTTTCGAATATATGGTGTTCTTCGTGTAAGATAAACGTCATTATATTCCTCATATTCTTCCTCTGGCATACGATCGAGGCGTATTCAATAATGACTAGAGTTATGATGTATGAAGCCTCTTTGAAGACTGCTTCCGAGTTTTTCGCGAACTTGTCGATAAAAGTGGACGCGAATTGGATGCCAAAGGACACCGCTACGATAGAGTAGAACGTTTGAATAGTGGTGGAATAGACAGCGTAGATTTTAGCTATGGTGGGACAATTAATGGTGGGCAGTCGCCATATTCCTGAAGTCATCATAAAGCGTTTTGAGAAGTTCAGGATGGATTGATGCGGTCGGGCGTGGTTCATATTTCCAAGTACAGGCGAGAAAGGAAGGTCTGTAATGAATATCGGAGACTTTAATGAAGTAGTGGTGTGTGTTGATTATAAAATAAATGTGAAGGAATATACCCCTGTAGATGATATATTTTAATTAATGCTAAAATTATGTGTTTATATCTCTCATTTATCTCCGCCCCCCTCAAACACTATACAAGCAGTATATAAGAGTAAAATGCGAGTCAGTTTCAGTCAAGCTCTGAAGAAGCCAACGGTGAAACGTCAGCAAGTTCGACTCAGCAAAAACCGACGTAGGAGGAATCCAGAAGTTTTGTAAAAAATGTTTGTACCATATGTTACAAATCAATTGAAAAATAAAGAAATCAATAATAAGAATAATAATAAATAAGCAGTCTATATTCGTTTAAACACCATACAGAATGTTAAATTTGTTCGGGAAGATATCCAACATCATCGTTTTTATGCGATTCCCTAAAGCAAACAACCAATTCCAGATGAATATATAAAAACGTTTATTTAAATGAATATTAATACAGAATAAATATAGTATTCCGTAAAAAGTGTATATAGCGAAAAAAGGGAAAATCATAAAGCCATCATTGGAGCGCAAAAGAAATAACAAAAGTAGCATAAATAGTGAAGGCATATAACAACAAAGATATTTAGCACTATTTTAAGGTAATGTTCGTTAATGTTGCGAAAAATTGGTTGCTGAGATTTTGCTTAAAAATTGTCAATGATATGATTGATCAAAGTTAGAGGAAGTTTATTGTAAACTTTTATAAAAATTGACTAACAAACTACGAGTTAAACTCCCTCAAAAGAAATATGTTTACTTACCAGTCCCCTGGGTCTTAGAAGGAGCATACAACAAAATCGGAACTCGAATAGTAGTTTCTGCTCAACGAGGTTTCATTATTATTATATTCTGGTTGGAAAATCCAAACACATCTTCAGTTAATTTTAACCTTACACGTCGATTTTAAGTTACGACGGGTCTAGACCTTCTGTGGTTAATGCAAAGTTAGTTTGTCGCGTCGAAGTAATACCTTTCATGGGATCCCATCCGAACATATACTTTTCACTCTACTCTGTAATTACGAAAATGAGAGGTTTCGTGTCCCGCGTGATTTTCCGCCCTGTGATTTGAGGAAAATCGTTGCGGGAAAAGCCACTAGTGAATTATTCAAGTTTGGAGGATTCACAGGGAATATTGGGATCTTCATCGGACCTGGAAAAATACGATAACGCATTTGAGTTGTCTTTGTTAATTATAACATTTTATTGTAGTTAAATTATAATTTGATTGTAAGCGATCTCAAATTACCGGTGCCGTTATTTTTTTATGTAATTAAAAATTGTTTAGTAAGGCATTTTTGAGAACAGAACCAAACATTTATCAAAATTAAGAATCAGTAAAGTAAACCACTCTTAAGTGATAAATATTGACAGATATTATTTGCTAATTATTTATTACATTTTTTGATGTTACCAAAGAATTTTCTACTTCAAAATAACAAGACCGATGTATATAAACACTATAAGAAGAACACGAACTACACGAATATTTTAACTTAATGAGAGGGTGTAATAGTAAATTCCTCACTCCCCCATAAATTATCTTAGTTGATTATAGTTACATTATTTAATTTTTAAATATTTCCTTGGGGAAATTGTTATCAGTTTTGAAATTCTCTTCGCTTTAGAAGTCACTTTATTAAATAAATGTCTTTAAAATTGCCGCTGTCAAATATAATGTGGCCAATATATGTGAATTGTAAACTCATATACCTAGTAGATGTACAGAGGTCGGAATTTTGAAAAAAGTTTTGAATAGAGAATATGCGCGTTGGCTGCCATTCAGTTTCGGTTTTCATCCAAAACTAACTAATAAGAACTAGCCACAGTTCTAAATTTGTATCTGGGCATATTGGTGACAACATTTTCTCAAAATGTGGCAATATCTTTTTATATATTTACGAAAAAACTAGTCGTAGAAGATTATTCCGTTTTCTATGAAAATATAATTGCCCTCACTATAGTAGGTCTAATGTTTTCACAGGTATATGGTTTTATCTCACTATATATTTGAAGGTTCTAAAAGAATTTTCAACAGGTATGACAGGTATAATAGCTATTTCCTGGCCGTATTATTCATAAAAGTATTGTTGTTTTATCGTTCAAATGGAACAAACATTGTATATACATGTTTTTGTACGTTTCGGCCATAAGTAGCCATCTCATCTTCAGGTTATAATTAACACATACAGGTAAAAATGATCGGTGATGTTGGCTATATTACATATACCTTCAGTAATAACATGGTTAACCGAATTTTTACAAATATCCGGGACATCCCACAAACGCCTTTTTTGTTGAATCTACAACACTAGCACTTAAAATGCTGATGCTGTATGACCTATTTCGTCTTGTGAATGAATACCTTTAAACTTTCTAAAAGCTAACTTCTTCCAATTTCATGTTATTTGTGATTTTGTATAAAGCTATTCCAGGGAATGTAGACCGCATTCCTCGAATCACTGTTCGAAAGGTTCTCCAGTTGCATCTTCGTGATAGTAACCGTATGAGTCCTAAATGTTTTTAAAGCTAATCCACAAAGCATTTGGGACTCAACCGTTTTCTGACCCGGAAAGTAAAAATTATTAGACGGAGCTGTTGTTCTACAGCTATGAAAGTAATCATCACTTCCTGTGGGCCATCCATCTCTCATCAAGTAATTGAATGATTCAAATTGCGAAATTTCTTAACGATATTATATACTCATATCGGCAATTTTATAATCGCTCTTACGTATTTTGTGATATTTGTGGACATTGTGGACAAAAATATCCGGAGGCTAGTAATTAACCATAGCTTAATTGGGTTTCGTCATTAATAGTAGTGTGGGTACCGCTTTATGTTTGCAAATTTCATAAATTGTCCGTTTAACTCCGTCTTTGTCCCCTTCAATAAAACGTTTGCTGAAACCCAAATCTTTAAGCTTCCTGTTTGCTTCAATAAGATTTGACACCATTCTTTTCACAGAAGTCAAGGTTATATTAGCCAAATCACATAATTCATTTCCAGCAACCTTAGTGTTAGGTTCTTGATTAAGTAACGAATTATAAACAGTTTTTACAACTGTTTGGACATCTTTTTCTTTAATGAAATGCTGTGTCTAGAAGTGGGAATGTCACGCAATGATGGTTCTAAGCTCAAGGTGTGATAAAACACAACGCACTCTGTTCACTTTCCTTGAGAAATTAGCACTACATTTTTAAGCTTTGTAACAGCACTATAAAATATATTAAAAAAAGGATTTGTATTATCTAATTTTGGTTTTTAGTTACCTTTTGGTGTCCTGTCTACTATTAACGCGATTTTGTGAGCTATCCCACGTTATCAGATTTTATGTTAAAATATCGAAGTAGGCTTCTGGTGAAGTCGGGGGTAAAACAAAGCTGAAATTTAAGAATAAATTGGTTATTCTTTAGAATAAATGTTTTTGTAAGTGTGTACACACAAAAATAGAGCCCTTTCTTAATTAAAATATAGTTAGTTGACTTTTTCTCTAGTTATACCGAACAATACAAAACATTTAGAAGTGATTTTGTATAACCCGAAATAAATTTGACATAGTATAGATTTTTGAATCTGTTTCCATCCCATAAATCACGTTTTTTGAACTACCTCCGACAAAATCTTAAAAATTGTTTTTAAATTAAATGGATATACCGGATAAAACTAATCCAAAACTTGCCTCACATCCCAGTCGTCAAACTTTTGTCTTAGTCCAAAATATTTCAACCACTTGGTGGTTTAACTGGGGAAGATCCGCCATGTCTTACTTTTAGTTCGTCACTACAGCGAATAACAATTGGCGCAAATAATATCGTGACACACAGGCTCCTCCCTTAACTTTCCTTTGACAATCATCCATACGAAAGCGGATATATAAATAAAACCACAAACCGTAATTACAAGGTAGCGACTAAGGAAAACCTATATTATCGCAAAAATTATGATAACATATGCCTCCGAAGTATTGTAGCCCTTATAAAAAGACGAAACGGCGCAGTCGTCACAAATTCCTTGTGCACGTCCGACAGGGCGCGTCATCATGATCCCGACATTTTTAAACCGATCCATCTTAAATTTCCCAAAACGATTCATGATGATCACTGGAATATGGCAGCCTGTGTGGACTACCGCAAATCCCAAGTTACGAAAATTATACGCAGTGTATTGCGCATTCGTCAAACTGTATTTCATGATATTCGTGACATGTGCTTTCGCGGAGTTCGCGCTGACCTTGACAACCAAAATTCAACCTCTAGGATGCTCAACCAGCTGTCGTTTGTCATTCCGATGCTGACGGTACTCTATGCCATGCTGGTGTGCGGTACGGATAACTTCCGACGCGTAATATCCTACATAACGGAGGAAGAAACGCACCTGTCTACTTGCGACGACGAGGAAATCTTGAAATTGCATTCCCGACATCTTAGAATCGGGAAATTCGTCAGCACGATTTTGGTTTTTACCGTTGCCAGTACCGGAACTGCTATTGTGTTGGAAAATCTGTATCGCAACTTACCGACCCTCAAACGCAGCTCTGGCGGTAATGATACGATCGAAGTGGACACCATCTTCGACGTCTACTATTTCGGAATCGACAAAAGCAAACACGCCGTTGCTTTCGTTCTAGTCAATGAAATTGTCTGCGTATTTAATACGACGCTGACTCTGGCGGTGAAGAGCATTATGCTGACGTGTATGATTTTCGCAGCATTCGCCCTGAGCGCTTTACGTATCAGGTTCAGGAAGGTCGACGCAAAGGAAGACGTTGGACTGAGCCTGAAGCATCTAATTGTTCAGCATCAACGCGTGATTGGGTAAGAAGTTGAAATGGTCGAAATAAGAGCTGTTTTCGTCAGTAGTATATCTGATGAAGTTCTCTGACAATTGAACACAATTTAATTTTATAGTTGTAATCAACGTTTAAAAAGAAGCTATGTTATATCAATATATTAATGAACATATGAAATAGTAGCTCTAATTTACGTTTCAAAGGAAGGTGTGATATACCAAAATATTTAATATTTGAGAGGTAGGTTACAAAAAAAATTAGTAATAATAATTTTTCCAAAATCTTCAAATTTTTATGTTAGTTAGCGGGTAGATACCAAATAATAATAATAATAATAATAATAATAATAATAATAATAATAATAACAACAACAATAATAATAATAATATAATTCTATGTTGTCCCAGTTGTTACGTATAGCTTTGGTGTTGTTCCGTGGATCCGAACCGACCTCAATGAACTCAATCGCATCGCAAGAGTCTGCTTTACAAAACACCGTAAACATCACCCCAAAGCTTGCATTGAGAGATTCCACTTGCCTAGAGCGATAGGCGGGAGGGGAATCACTGACATACGCCTCCGCCACAAGAGCCAGGTGGAGTTACTCAGACAGTATTTCTATGGTAAAGAGACGTCCTCGGCGCCGCATAGACCTGTTATCGAAATGGATGGAAGCCTATCGCCACCTAACCTTAAAAATAGGGAATACAGATGTAACCAAGATTACAATATCGCCACCCTTCAAAGCAGATGGAGAGAGAAAGAATTGCATGGCAGATACCCCCACCTTCTTAGCAGCGAATATATCGACGCCCCAGCTACGATGAAATGGCTTACATCAAGCAACATATTCCCAGAGACCGAAGGATTCTTATGTGCAATACAAGATCAAATCATCCCTACAAAATCTTACCTGAAATACATCGTTAAGGACGAAAGAATAACCGATACAAGATGTCGTATGTGTGGCGAGGATCACGAAAACATAGAACATCTTCTTAGTGGATGCGCGAGTATACGGCAAGGCACAACGACGTTGCAAAAATAATACACAACGAGATCTGCCACAAACTCGGCCTTATAAAAGATAAAACGCCGTATTATCAGTACATGCCGCAAACAGTAGTAGAATATATGCATTACAGGGTCTACTGGGACAGACAAATACAAACAGATAGACTGGTACAACACAGCAGACCAGACATTATGATATATGACAAGAGCCAACGAAATATTACTCTGGTGGACATTTCGGTACCTTCCCCCACTAACATTGACAAGAAACATCAGGAGCTGAGGACATGAAGTAGAGCTGGGGTGCAAGGACGATCAAGACTATTATAATTGGAACGACGGGCGAAATTCCAACGAAGTTGGCACGGAATCTGGAATATTGTGGAGATTGTTACGAAATATTTAGCGGTTTTTTATGGAAACCGACGAATTAGGACTATTTATTACCTTAAATATAGAGGAATCTAGAATTCTTAGCTAATGCGTTTTGTGATATATGTCATACTGTCCTGATTCAAACAAAAACCATGGACAAAGTCACAATAATTCAAATCAGATAGAACCACAGATTCGCACAGACTTCGTTTCGTTTGTTTACTTAAAATATGTCTATTATTATAGAAAACGTTCCTGGAAGCAAAGGATTTTTGAAATATTTTTTCTTTGTTCTTTGAATCTGAATTTGCTAAGATAACTCCCAGATTCATAAAATTGAATTTTGAATTGCTGATCGCTGTATTTAATTTGTTCTCTATGAAGTTAACATTCTTATCATTTACAAAAACCATAACACATGATTTACTTGGATTAAGTTTTAAGTTGTCGCCTTGAGACATCTGATTTAAAGTTTAAAGCTCAAAATGCCAGAAGTACAAATAAGGAAAAGCAGTGGGACTAAAATTGATACGTGTGGGACATCGGATACCTTCTCCAAGTATTTATCATTTGAATGAATTGATTGAAATCTAAAAGTTAAGTAAGATTTGAGAAGATAAAAAGATTCTATATTGTATATATAGCATATTCTATATACTTTTTAATTTACTTCTGGTTTTAATGGTATTTTACACCATTTTTTTCATAGAAGTCAATCCACATACTAATTAATTTGGAACTGCACTAGTGTTAGACTAAGTATTGAGATAAGATTTATAAACAGTTTTATTTTAATTGCTTTAATTCAGTTAAACAAAAATATTTAGAAGTGATTTTCAAAAATTTATTCTGTGCTTTGGATTTTTGATTCTGATTCAATTTTATATAAAAAAATGTAGTGAGACGTTTAATATCACCCCCAAGTTTTTTGCTATTAATAGAAGAAGCTCGGGTTGCCTTATATTTTATGAGAACAAATAAATCACGGTAACTTCACGGTGTTTCTTGAGCAAACAGCAAGAATTTCGTTTTAGGTACGTGGATGACTTGAACGATTTGGTTAAGCATATAATTCTGTTCGAGTACGTATTCGAATCGCTGACTGTTGCTGCCGTCTCGGTCCAGCTGGCCACGGTAAGCAGATCGGAAGAACGTCTGCTGAAAATGTCTTAGATTTTTCCGTCCGTAGTGCGAGCCGAAGTTGATGCCGCCTACAGCTTCGTACCTGTGTTACTTGCTGTTGCAAATTCTCATGTTGGGTTGGACCACCAACGAAATAAAGGTGCAGGTAAGAAGAACGATATAGTGGTGGCACTTGTACCACCATTTACGTTACACTCGCAGAGTCTCGCACTATCTGATGGTTTGTATGAGTCTCCGTGGTACCGACAAAACGAATCGTCCAAGAGGGTGCTACTGGTGATGACCAGGTTAACGCAGAAACCCTTAACGTTGACGATCGGACCATTCGGTGCGATGACGATGCAATCTGCCTTGGCGGTACTGCCTTCACTAGAATGCATTTTTTATTAACGTACTTCAACTCTTATTGTAGGTAATCAAGGGATCTTACTCTTATGTTACTCTGATGAAGAATAATTATAAATAGATATACCTAGGTTGCCTAAGTAATTTCAGAGGAGTGTAATAGTCGACTTTTTTTTTGATTACAGTGCATTAAGCTTGTGTAGTTTCTTTCAGTTCAAGATCTGACGTTCAAGAACTACCACCAATTTGATACTTATTTGTCTGTTTACTTAATTTAAGCTTGGCTACAAGTTGCATGTTCTGGCGGAAACGTGCATGCACTCTTTTTATCCAAAATATCTTAGCTAGACTCACACTCACGAAGCTGACAAGTTGAATTTTGGTCGGGCGACCAATTTTACCAATTTTGCGTACGCATACGAGGGCAGCGCCAAAATTTCCCGACCTGGATATGAAAGTAACAAAATAGAGTAATAATTTTTTATTATTTTTCAATATAATCCCCCTTAGCTTCGATACACTTATTACATCTCTTTATTAACAACTCAATCCCTTTGAAAAAATATACTTTTGGTTTGTGTGCAAAATAAACTAAAACAGCCTCTTTTAACTCACCTTCGTCGTTAAACCGCCGTCCACATAAGTCCTTTTTCAAATACCCAAACAAATAACACTCGCTGGGGGGCCATATCTGGACTATAGGGAGGATGATTTATCTGTTGGAACCCAGACTCTAAAATGGCATCTTGTGCAACACCAGCAGTGCACAGGTGTATATATATGAATTTTCTTGGAAGTGCTTCACCCTTACGACGCCACTCCATTGATTTTTTTTTCGATGGAGGGTCATAATAGAGAACCATAGTTTCATCTCCCGTCACAATAGTTTCAATCACAGGCTTCGGTTCCGACCCGCGTTGTTTTTGAATAGCCGAAAGGTTTGCACTAACCTTATGCATACCTAAATTATCATGCAGGATTCGACAAACACTTGTATCAGAAAGCTTAATAATTGCTAAGATTTCCTTGACCTTTAAACGTTGATCATTCAATACCACCTCTTCCACAATCGCTACAATATCTTCCGTTATGACCTTCACTGGTCGACCAGTTCTTCAATCATGTTCAAGGGACTCCTGCCCCATTTGAAAACATTTTGAACATTCTTTCCCTACAGAATACGAACGAGAACTTTGGCCGTACACACCATTCAGGCTTTCTTTAATAATTTTACACGTCTTCTTTAAATTGCTGTAAATAAAAAACTATTTGACGCAAGACTTCAATTTTTTTTCTCGCAGCCCACTAAGATATATATTTAAAAGAATACAAAGTTTTATCGTGATACTGGAGCTGCATCTATGTCAGGCCGGGAAATTTTGGCGCTAACCTCGTACGTTGATATTGTCATGGGCTTAAGTATCTCACTATCCACAATGGTCCAAAGTTCTTTCGCTTTTTGAAGCACATCTTATTTAAAACTTCCATTGCAGGTAGTCGTTGACGTCTAATCCGTATTGGTCTTCTAGGTAATTTACTGATAGTGTCATAGAACTGTCATTAATTTCTTACTTACCTTTGGATACAATTAATTTATTTGTGTTTAGTTCAAACTTACTCGGATATTGCTTATCCAGAAAAAAGCGGTCTGAATGAATACAAATATATAATTGCAAGTAATAATTTATTTGTGGGTATACTTACACTTTTTGTTTCAAACGGGATCTAATTCTAGCGGTTATCTGTCCACAGTGATTAACTTAAAAATCGAAATAATCTAAATTTTAAGGGAATGACTTCTAGTTGTAGTTTTATATATTGTTTCAAGAGGTGCAAAGGTTGTGATATGTCTTTTCTTCTAACTTTCTGAGCACATCTCTCCATTTTTTTTAAACGCACCAATGTGGTGCGACCCAAGTACATCGAAAATAGTAACGCGTGGTGTTCACTCGTATGTTTCAAGATAGCGAATCGTTTGATTTTCTTGGCAAGCTATGAATTATTCACAGAATATCCACAAGTCTACTATCAACTATTGTCGACATGCTACACACGTAATTACAGGGCAGTTGCGGCGGAAAACGTGCATTGTCCTATGAATCGTGTAAATAATAACAGATTCGTGTGAAAGGGGAGGTCCTGAGGCTGTCCTATATGAATGACGCAGTCGTCTGATATGTGTGCATTTCGTAGTGGGGTGGTAATATGACTGGTAGCGAGCGGCCACAGAATTCCATCCTGGATTTCCCCAAACGTTTCATGGTTGTCACCGGAATATGGCGCGCGTCTTCGATCACACGAAATTCTGCAGCGCAGAAAGCATACATCGCCTATAGCGTCTTCGTCAAGTTCTACTGCACGCTCTTCGTAGCCTCGGCTGTCATAGAATTCACCTTGAGTGTTTTGTCGGAAAATTCCATAGAGTTCAGACAACTCTCGTATATTATTTCTATGCTGACTACCCTTTACGCTACCATGGTCTGCGATACCATCAACTTCAGGCGAATTATATCTTACATTGAGGACCGAGGAAATCGTCTTGCCAGCTGCGGTGACGAGGACATTCTGATGCTCCATTCGCGACTGATGAAAACCGGGAAATTAGTCAGTACAGCTTTAGGTCTCGCAGTGGCGAGCACCGGGTCCGCCGTTATTTTGGAAAATATATGGCGTAACGTGGCGATAGCGAAATACAACTCAGGTGGAAACGGGACTGCCGAAATCGCGTTCATCCTTGATCTGTACTACTTTGGACTCACGACGAGGAAACCAGCGACTGCATTCATTCTCGTCAATGAATGCTTGTCGGTGTTCAATACCATCCTGACTTTAGCCACCAAAAGTATCACACTGACGTGCATGATATTCGCCAGCTATGCTTTGCAGGAGATTCAGATTAGAATGAGGAAAATCGGAACGGATGTAGATGTTGACCTCAGCCTTAAACGAGTGGTTTCGCAGCACCTAGACGTTATCGGGTAAGCATGTATTAAATTATTCATAGCAACATATCGACTGATGCTGGGTGGTGAAGGCGAAGGGATTTTTATGTTACTACGTAATAGTACATACGGGAGAAATGAATGACATGATCATAAGTTTTTTATATGTTTTCGTTCTACGGAGTTTTGTATAATAAATGAAACCCACGAAAAAAAAAGTGTGCCTACTAGGATTCTAGGATTTATCAAAAAGTATTTAAAATTATTTGGATAGTTAAACATTAATTTTAAAGTTCTCAAAATTGGATCTCTAATGTTAAAAACAATTTTCGTAGGATAAGCCCTTTAAAGCAAATATCTTGTAAAAATATATCTCTATCACATTTTGTTAAAAAAAATCAATAGTAATCTGTACGAAAATGCAGTGTGCAATGAAAATAACATTGTCATACATTCACGCAAGTGTCTCAGACCAACTAACTAACTTCCCATATACCATTTCCCATATATTATTTCTTTTAGGATTTCTGAAAAAATTTCATGGTAGGCTCCCTTCTGGGTTTAGATTAGTCAGGGATTGATTGACTTTTGATAGAAAATATGCAATAATAACATAACAATAAATAAAAATAAATTATTATGAAAAAAACGAAGTTGCAGATTTCAAAAAACGGAAGTGGTGGGAAATTTTTGAATACCCTGTAAGTGTGAAATCAATCAATAGCAATTTTTGAAGTGAAATAATTCTTGTTTCCCTTTACCATATAGGTGATTAATTGTTAAAAGACGAAGTGTTAAAATTTTTTGAAATATCTATGATTTTTTTTTCAGAAATTCACAAATTAATATAACAAAGTTTGGTACTGTGAGAGGGTTATGAAAAACACTGTATAATGATCGCCATTGTCATTGCATGCACCACTTTGATATGAGGCACGTTTGCGGTTAAAATTTTTTGACAAAATAAATTTTTATAAAATAATTCAGCAGTAGTGAGCTACCCTGTATATTACCTTTACATTTACAGACTTAGTTTATTTTACTGAAAGCAAGTGAAGAATTTTTTAGCTCTGTAATTACATTTTTGAAATTTATCGCAACGAGTCGCCGCAAAACACAAGAATTTATAAAATTATACATAGAATTTCTTTATTTTATTTATTTTTCGATTGAATCGTGTCTCTATGATGTGCTATTGGCTTCAGCGCTATTTTTTATTACCGACATTTAATACTGTATTATTGAAATTGTCAGTATTATTCAATTCCGTCACTAGTAGTTATTGTATTAATTGTTTCAGTTACATCCATGATTTAAACGATTTGGTAAAATACTTAATCTTGTTCGAGTACTTATTCGAGTCACTGAACGTTGCCGTTCTCTCAGTTCAGCTAGCCGCGGTGAGCATATATCGATTACTACTACTTTTCTGAGTCTAGCATGAAATTTCCTTACAGTACGAATCCCAGACGCTGTTGTCATCGGCATCGTACCTGAGTTACCTTCTACTGCAAATCTTCATGCTAGGTTGGACAGCCGACGAAATAAAAATGCAGGTATGAGAAACACGTAGGTGCTGCTCTCACCATAGTACTTATACTCGCAGAGTGTCGCCCTATCTGATGCATTGTACCAGTGTCCTTGGTACGAACAGAACGAATCGTCCAAGAAGGTGGTACTGGTGATGATCAAGTTGACCCAGAAGCCTTTGACTTTGACGATCGGCCCTTTTGACTCGATGACCATGCAGTCTGCTCTGGCGGTACGAATTTAATCGCTCCACTTTCGTGAAGCGTAGATGTTCTATTCCAGATTATAAAGGGATCTTACTCGTACGTGATGCTGATGACTAATGGTTACCAATAATGGTAAACAATGAAACTACCTTGTTCCAACTATTACTTATATAGACCTATTTAAATAAAAGAAATGTAACCTAATGTTTTTAGTAATATTTCAAAAAATAATATTTTTTACTCGTTATTACGCCGTAACTTTTGAAGTCAACACAATAAAATGTTGAGAAGATATATTCAATATGCCCATGCCTGAATCATTTCACATCTCGCTATCAACCAATAAGACCATCAGGATGCTTTTCTTTTGCTTGCAATTTAAAAGCTACCGGTCGGAAGAAGTATTTTTTTTCTTATGAACTCACTAAACAAAATAATTACATGATTCTCAAGAGCGGCCATTACCCAAATTATCTGTGTGAGAAGGATTACTTTGAATTTTCTTATCGCACAATCCTTTCGCGTTTTAATGAAATCAAACCCAAACACCGTCTTTCGTGTACAGTTTACTCTAGAACCTAGGCAATCACAAAATGGATGGTCTGCTAGCTTAGGGAAAGCCTCAGGGCCGTTGTCGACGTGGCAGATCTCTGTCCGAACGGCTGAAGCTCAACGATGAAATACAATACATGTGTCAACATTGGTAATGACGGTGATGATGAATAAAAATACTTACTTTAGCAAAAAATGATAAGCATTTTGACACATTAACATAAACCCTTTTAATCCTCTTAATATCGTGTGATATAAAGCCGCCCAAGTCGAAAGGATGCAAAGTTCTCAGCACGGCCTTGATTTCGTTGGAAAATATATGGTTTAACGTGGCAACCGCAGAGTATTACTCCGGTAGAAACGGAACTACCGAAATCACGTTCATCATTGACCTGTATTACTTTGGAATCGAGACTCGGAAACCAATGTGTTTATCCTCGTAGAATGCTTATCCGTTTTTAACATAACCTTGACACTGGCCACCACAAGTGTCATGCTTATGCTTATAATATTCCCCAAAGGAAGCATCCAAGTTTAATTCGGCAGCAAGATGAAGGAGCGCCATCTTACCATAGAAGTGCAATTATTCGTTTTAAATGAAAATTTGAACCTAAAATTAAGTAATTTGGCAAATTTGGCAACATTGTGCAAATATTCCGTTTTTTATATGACTTCTTGATGATGCTCTAAAATGTGTACAAGTTTCATATCTTAATAATTTAATCTTATACAAAATTTTTAATTTTATCTGCCAATTAAGTCAAAACAGTTATGTTATATAATTGAAATTGCTATTGGAAAATCTAACAGCAAATGTATCAATTTGCGAAACGTGGCAACATCGCGTATTTTAAGAAAATATTTAAAATTTGATCATTCTCTAAAGATAAACATTATTTTCGTAAAAATAAGAGGTGGAAAGAAACTTTAAGAAGTTAATAAGCAACGCAACAATGATGGTTTGAACATATGTGCATCACAGACCCATACTTATACATAGCGTTGATTTTGTCTTTGATACCGGGTGACACGAGAAAGTGCCAACACTCTTTGGCAGAGTTAATACAGGCTGAATGTCCAATTTTTTGACAATATGTAGTCAATGTAGGATAGGACGGTTTTTCTTTTTTTTTGTTTTTTCAAATTTTTATTTAATTATCGAAAATTGTGTCTAGGAGTCTGTGACCATCATAAATACTATTTACTGGGTCCCCTGATCATGGGAAAAATTGTAAAAGAAACTTTTCTTTACTTATCTAATGACAAATAAGATTTTTTAGGATAATCCAGTTTTTTCAAATAACACCCTAGTTGGAACAAACACTTTTAAAACCGGTCTAAGATAACTCCCTTAAAAAACATTTTCAGTCAAACAAAAATATTTAGAAGTGATTCTGAATAAGATGAAATGGAAATTTTCGAAAAATTTATTATGTCCTTTGGATTTTTGATTCTGATTCAATTATATATAAAAAATGTAGTGGGACGTTGCCGACATTTTGTAATTTCATAAACAGCGGTTTTTTGACCGATCCATTTAGTATCAGCACCAAGTTTTTTCGCTATTAATGGAAGAAGTTCGGGTTGCCTTGAGAATAAATAAATCACAGTAACTTCAAACTTATTTAGTTTTTCTTGACCAAAAAGCAAGGATTTCGTTTTAGATATGTCGATGACTTGAACGATTTGGTTAAGCATATAATTCTGTTCGATTACGTGTTCGAATCGCTGAATGTTGTCGCAGTCTCAGCCCAGCTGGCCACGGTTAGCAGATCGGATGACCATTTGCTGAAAATTCTTTTGTTGAGAAGAAGAACACACTTGTACAACCATTTATGTTACATTACGCACTATCTGATGGTTTGTACGAGTCTCCGTGGTACCGACAAAACGAATCGTCCAAGAAGGTGCTAAAATTGCCGACTTTTTTTGTATTAACCAACCAATTTCATACTTATTTGTCTACTTAATTTAATTCTAATTTGTAACCTTATCTATCACGGCCAAAGCTTCGCTACACGTTGCGCGATGCACGTCCTGGTTTCCGTCTTTTGCAAATATATTTAAACCTCTTTTTATCCAAAATTTCTTAGCTAGACGCACACTCACGAAGCTGACAAGGTGAACTTTGGTCGGGCGAGCAATTTTACCAATTGGGCTTAGGAGTCCCACTGGTCTAAAGTTCTTTGGTTTTTAAGGCACATCGTATTTAAAACTTCCATTGCAGGTAGTTGTTGCCATCTAATTTCCGCTGCTGACGATGATCAGGTCGGCGCAAACCTTTGGCATTGACGATAGGATCTTTCGGTGGAACGACGATGCAATTTGCTCTAGCGGTACTTTTTGAAGCAGAACGCTCGTTTTGAATACTTGAATTCCTATTGTAGATGGTTAAGGGCTCTTTCCTGCGTTATTCCGATAATGAATAACTTCAAATAGAAACGTATTGGTCTTCTAGGTAATTTACGAATAGTGCCATAGTTGTTTTTTGTACTTCCAACCGCGTATTAATCCTGTAGACTTTCTTTTATTTCAAGAACTGTCATTAATTTCTTCCTTACGTTTGGACACAATTAATTTATTTGTGTTCAGTTCAAACTTACTCGGATATTGCTTATCCAGAAAACGGCGGTCTGAATGAATACAAATATATAATTGCAAGTAATAATTTATTTGTGGGTATACTTACACTTTTTGTTTCAAACGGGATCTAATTCTAGCGGTTATCTGTCCACAGTGATTAACTTAAAAATCGAAATAATCTAAATTTTAAGGGAATGACTTCTAGTTGTAGTTTTATATATTGTTTCAAGAGGTGCAAAGGTTGTGAAATGTCTTTTCTTCTAACTTTCTGAGCACATCTCTCCATTTTTTTTAAACGCACCAATGTGGTGCGACCCAAGTACATCGAAAATAGTAACGCGTGGTGTTCACTCGTATGTTTCAAGATAGCGAATCGTTTGATTTTCTTGGCAAGCTATGAATTATTCACAGAATATCCACAAGTCTACTATCAACTATTGTCGACATGATACACACGTAATTACAGGGCAATTGCGGCGGAAAACGTGCATTGTCCTATGAATCGTGCAAATAATAACAGATTCGTGTGAAAGGGGACGTCCTGATGCAGTCCTATATAAAAGGTGCAGTCGTCTGATATGTGTGCATTTCGTAGTGAGGTAGTAATATGACTGGTAGCGAGCGGCCACAGAATTCCATCCTGGATTTCCCTAAACGTTTCATGGTTATCACCGGAATATGGCGCGCTTCTTCCATTACACTAAATTCGTCAGCGCAGAAAGCATACATCGCCTATTGCGTCTTTGTTAAGCTCTACTACTCGCTGTTCGTAGCGTTGGCGGTCATAAAATTCACCATGAGTGTTTTGTCGGAAAATTCCACGGAGTTCAGACAACTCTCGTACATTATTTCAATGCTGACGACCCTTTACGCTGCCATGGTCTGCGATACCATCAACTTCAGGCGAATTATATCTTACATTGAGGACAGAGAAAATTATCTTGCCGGCTGCGATGACGAGGACCTTTTGAAGCTATATTCCCTACTTACGAAAACCGGGAAATTCGTCAGTACAACTTTAGTCCTCACAGTGGCGAGCACAGGGTCCGCCGTTATTTTGGAAAATATATGGCGTAACGTGGCGATAGCGAAACATAACTCAGGTGGAAACGGGACGGCCGAAATCGCGTTCATCATCGACCTGTACTACTTCGGACTCACTACGCGGAAACCAGCGACTGCTTTCATTCTCGTTAATGAATGCATGTCGGTGTTCAATATCATAATGACTTTCGCTACCAAAAGTATCACACTGACGTGCATGATTTTCGCAAGCTATGCGTTGCAGGAGCTTCAGATTAGACTCAGGAAAATCGGAATGGATGCAGATGTTGACTTCGGATTTAAACGAGCAGTTTCGCAGCACCTAGACGTTATCAGGTAAGCGTAAGTAATGTATTAAATTCTAAAGTAGTAATGGTAGGGATAGTTTTCATCGAGACGATCAAACATTGGGCAAACTAAGACAGTTAAAGCAAATGTCTTGCAAAACTTATTACTTCGTACTAATGATTTTGGGGTTTATTTCTCTATCAGCTTTTGTTTTATCAAAAAAATAAAATAAATTCAAAAGTAATCTGTTTGAAACTGCAGTGTAACATGAGAAGAACATTTTCACAAAATCTCATAAATATCTCAGAATATATTATTCCTTTTTGGATTTTCTGAGAAAAAAAACGAGGTTTGGCCATACTTCTTGATTTTGGTTGGTACAGTACATCGTCACTACAGAGTTCCAACTAGAGTTCCACAGATCCGAGTGAAAAATCCAAGTGCTGCAAATTGGGTAATGTAGATAGCCCGTTCGACAGAAAATAAAAGAAATTTAAAGACTTTTGATACAAAATATGAAACATGTGATGGATGTGTTTCTACCGAAACACACCGGGTTCAGAAGCGGCGAAAACAATACACACACTCTGGTCCAGCAGATCGAAATCGAACAAAATAATCAATACCACGTCAACACAGTTCGTCCCGTAAAAAGGAACTGGCCACTCCGCGCTCCTTTACCGACTTCGTCTCCGAGAATTGGCAATAGAGGGCGCTCCGCGCATCGCCACCACACAGTATACTCCCAATTTTTAAACCATCACAAATAACAATATAACAGTTAATAGTTATAAGGGAATTCATAGCCATAGTCAAAGTAGAAATAAATTATGCTTCACACCATACCATAATACACTGATGTATTTGAAAAAAAAAACGATGTTTTGCAGATTTAAAAACGAAAGTGTTGTTTAAGTTTTAAATAACCTGCAAGTGTGAACTCAATTAATATCAATTTCGAAAAATAATTTTTATTTTTTCTTTTTACCATACAAGTGATTAAGAAGTCTAAGAAACTATTGAGGGAAACGCGAAGAAACCAAATATGCTTTTTTTTCAGAAACTCGTAAAAGAAATAACATACCATTTACTCTATTTAAAATATGAAAGTTTGGTACTGTCAGAGGGTTATGAGAAACACTTTGCACCACTTCGATACGAAGCACGATTGCACTTAAAATTTTTGCATAAAATAAACTTTTATAAAAGTATTGGACTGTAGTGAGCTACTCTGTATATTAATTGATTTTACTGAAAGGAAATGAGGAATTTTCGAGCTCTGTATAAAAAATAAAATTGTATATAGAATTTCTTAATCTTATTTATTTTTCGATTGAATCGTGTCTCGATAATGTGCTATTGGCTTCAGCGCTATTTTTTATTACCGACATTTAATACTGTATTATTGAAATTGTCAGTATTATTCAATTCCGTCACTAGTAGTTATTGTATTAATTGTTTCAGTTACATCCATGATTTAAACGATTTGGTAAAATACTTAATCTTGTTCGAGTACTTATTCGAGTCACTGAACGTTGCCGTTCTCTCAGTTCAGCTAGCCGCGGTGAGCATATATCGATTACTACTACTTTTCTGAGTCTAGCATGAAATTTCCTTACAGTACGAATCCCAGACGCTGTTGTCATCGGCATCGTACCTGAGTTACCTTCTACTGCAAATCTTCATGCTAGGTTGGACAGCCGACGAAATAAAAATGCAGGTATGAGAAACACATAGGTGCTGGTCTCACCATAGTACTTATTCTCGCAGAGTGTGGCCTTATCCGATGCATTGTACCAATGCCCTTGGTACGAACAAAACGAAGCGTCCAAGAAGGTGATACTGGTGATGATCAAGCTGACCCAGAAGCCTTTGACTTTGACGATTGGTCCTTTTGACGCGATGACCATGCAGTCTGCTCTAGCGGTACGAATTGAATAGTTCCACTTTCGTGAAGCGTAGATATTCTATTCCAGATTATAAAGGGATCTTACTCGTACGTGACGCTAATGACGAATAGTTACCAATAATGGTAAACAATAGAACCTCCTTGTTCCCACTCTTACTTATATAAATTGATTTAAATAAAAGAGAAATAATCTATACAGTGTGTAACCTAATGTTGGTAATAATATTCTAAATAATAATATTTGTTATTCATTGTTATGTAAAGCCATACTCTAGCCCCTGTTTAATGCTGGTAACGCAGTAACTTTTGAAGCCAACACAATAATATGTTGAGAAGACATATTCAAGCCTGAATAAGACTTCAGCCTGCTTTTCTTTTTCTTATAAGCTTTCCAGAAAAAGAAAAGGCGGATTAATATATCGATGTGGTCTCTATGACTTTTGTGTCAACTTAAAAGCTACCGGTCGGAAGGATAAAAGTGAATTTTTTAAAAGTTTCCTTATGAATTCACTAACCAAAATAGGTACATGATCCAAATTACCTGGATAACAAGTAGGTAGTCTTCTCTATTTTTCAAAATATATGTGAGAAAGATTACCTTGAATTCCCTTATCGCACAATCCTTTCGTCTTTTAATCAAATCCAACCCAAACACCGTGTACATTTTACTTTAGAACCTAAGCTCTCACAAAATGGAGGGTCTGCTAGCTCAAGGAAAGCCTCAGGGCCGATGTCGACGTGGCAGATCTTCGCAACGTTAGTAATGAAGATGATGATGAACCAAAATACTTATTTAACAAAAATGATTAGGAATAATTGTATTGTGGGAACCCATGGATGCTCTTAATATAGTGTGATATAAACCCGCCCATCATGATCCTTGGACCGCAATTGCTCATGCCCATTGTGTGGAATCGATACTCTTGCCTGTGTATTTTGAATGATCTTAATCAAACATCTTCAACACCTGTTCTGTGTCAAGTGAATTAAATTTTGAACCAATTTGCCAATGTCGACAGGCCTTGATAACATTTACAGCCAAGAATGCGAAAAATCATACCAACTGGTCATCGACTTCCAGAAGTCGATTTGTTACGTTGCGTTTAATTGTAAATAATTTCGCTTCATCGGATCTTATTAAGTACTAATATACTTCAATTTTTTTATCGTGCGTTTGAGGGAGAGCAGAGTCTGAGTTGCTTCTGGGTATATGTAGTGCAAATATTCGTCTCTGCTGAATTATTCACGTAAGGGCAAATTTCAAGCTACTATCGATAGTAGAAACTGTTCCCGTCCCTGCGTATTTACAGGGCAAGGACAATAGGAAACCAGCATTATCGAATAAATAATAATGGATGCGTGTGAAGTGGAAATTTATCATCATACTCAGTCAGGTTGAAATGGTGTGGCAGAAAGTGTAGAATGTGTTGGACTTCTCAGACCGACGAAGCGACTGACGATGATCGATTTATGTCAATATTATTAATTTCAATCTGCAGGGTCTGATTCTGGTAATAACTTTGTATTTATGGTGCCGATATATCCGAGCATAAAGCCTTTATTTTTATTTAAATCGTCGTTCTTCCTCTTTTCTGTGCAAGGATGGGTTCAGACTAATTTTAGTAGTTCTGTGAATTTTGACAGCAACTTTCCAAGTTGTCGTTTGATTTTGTTGATATAACTTTTCGAAATTTCTTGGACCGACTACGGCGTCCCAGATGACCACCGACAAACAATTTGGGAGGATAGCGATTGGGAGTACCTAACGCACGACGCATGACGTTATAGTTATAGAGTTAGTTCGTAGCAAAAAGAAATTTCATAGTTCATTTACGATTGTTTTTTATCAGTACATACATTGTAAGTTACAGGAATTCAGTTAATTGTGGGTAGTAAACTCATAGGGTGCAAGTGCAACCATATTGTCAAAAAATTGAACATTCAGTCTATTAACTCGTCCAAATTTCAAATAGCTATCTTAAGCCGTTTAAAAGTTTTAGGGTGTTCTCAGTTTCTCATGTCACATGGTATAAAAAAGTGAGTATTAGGAAAACAAAATGAAATAAAGGTTGATTAATTGGTTAAGGCTTTCGCGGCCCGTTGATAAGCTATTATCTTGATTTGGGTTTAAAGGCCGTCGTCGGTTGGAATTACTTCCTAACGTTTCGCCAGACAGTCTACGTCCAACATCGGAGATGGAAGGACCTCTGAAGAAGCTCGCCACTCGTGCCAGCGAAACGTTAGGAAGTAATTCCAACGGACGACGGCCTTTAAACCCGAATCAAGATAATAGCTTGAAATAAGGGTTATTTAAATAGAAACAACTTGTTTTTAAAATTTTCTTGTGACCCCCGTAGGTTTCGCGATAAGGTAATATTCCCCTCTTAAACCGGCCACCCTCTACACGTTGATGAGTATTGAAAAACTGTTAGAGTGCAAAATATTGATTCACATACGAAAAAATTATTTCTCAAATGACCGTCAAGAAAACAATATTTCTCATTCTGTCACAGAAAATTTGGAAAAATTATACCTATAAACTTACACTAAAAATATTAAAATAAAATGCTCTAATTATTAGAGACTGATTTGCAATACAAATTTCATGAATTTGTAATTACATACTTTTTGGGGGCTAATTTGAAGTACCCAAATTGATTAATTTTTTCGTAGTAAATGTTCTGCGAATACGCATTTGCTGAATTATTCACAAAACCGCAAATTGCTGACCAATATCGATATCCCATACCAGAATTTTTTCCTTTCCACGTAATTACAGGGCATCGCCGATGTCGTAGAAATTGTGTAAATAATAATAGATTCGTGTGAAAGGGGAGGTTACGCGGCAGTCCTATATAAAGACGTCATCGTTTGATGTTCCTGCATTTCGTGGAGGGGCTGCGAGGGTCGAAGTGGTATAGCAGAATCATGGTTGCCAAGCAAGCAGAGAGGTCCATCCTCGATTTCCCTAAACGTTTTATGGTTGTCACCGGAATATGGCGAACTTCTTCGATCACACCTCACCCGACGATGCAGAAAGTATACGTGGCCTATTGCATCTTCATCAAACTATACTACACGTTGTTCGTGGCGTTACTCATAATAGAATTCGGTCGGAGCCTGGCTTCGACAAATTCAGTAGAGTTCAGACAACTGTGTTACATTATTTCCACGGTAACGATCTTTTACGCTACATTGGTCTGCGACACCGTTAACTTCAGGCGGCTCATATCTTACATCGAAGACCGAGTCAGCCGTGTAGCTGGATGCGACGACGAAGAGATTTCGATATTGCACTCGCGACAACTTAAAATTGGCAAACTTGTCAGCACGATTTTGGTTCTCACCGTAGCGAGTACCGGGTCTGCCGTTGTTTTCGAAAATATATGGCGTAACGTGGTGAATATGAAGTACTATTCAGGCCGAAATGAAACCGCCGATATAGTCTCCATCGTTAACCTGTACTACTTCGGAATTAGTCGCAGACCTAAAATCGTTTTTGTGTTTGTCGACGAGTTTCTGTGCGTGTTCAACACTACTTTGACACTGGCCACCAAAAGTATTACGCTTTCGTGCATGTTATTCGCTTCTGTCGCGTTGCAGGAGCTTCAGATTGGGTTCAGGAGGATAGGATCTGATAGAGACGTTAAGCTAAACATGGAACAAGTTATTTCACAACATCGGGAGCTAATTAGGTAAGCGTAACTCCCAAATCCAAGTGATTACTATATAAGATGGTTGCTGATGACAGTTTTTGTCGCATCACATTGGAATGATGAACGTAACAAGGTAACATCAAAGGTTGGTTGTAAAATTTGTATTAAAAGCTGAATAGTATCAGTGGTCAAGGGCTAGTTTATTGGATTAGTTTAATGAGATATTAATCAGAATGTCTCATATCACCACCGAATATGACTTTATTTTTGTTTTATATTCGACTTATTAATATCAGTTGCATTTTAGTGAATGATGAAAAGTTAATATTAATTGACAAATTTATATGGAATTTATAAAATTATTTGAGGGGATAAGGGTTTGCCAAGTTTTTCTATAAGTACCTTAGGTGGATCAATGATCAATCAAATTTTTTTTTATTTTAGCAATTTTACCACATTTTTTTTCACAAAATTATCTTAAAATAGACATAGTTGCCATGCTATGGGCCAAAATTTTGTGAAAGAAGCATTAAATATTCTACTCACCGAAAAATTGAAAAGGTGTTAATATAATTTTATTCAAGATGTAACTGCAGAAATTTTCCAAGTTATTATCAGGTTAAAAAAAACAAACAATTAATAAAAATTCTACAAAATATTTGAGCAAAGAGCAATTGTCCAAGACTCATTTTTGTTGAACACCTTGTCTACTTTTTTACTGTTTTATAAAAAAATATGTTTTTATAATAAAATTCAAAGCTCCTTCCTTCCAAAAAATTCACAAACTTATATGACATTTAAGCAAAGTTATGTGCATATAAAAAAGATATGTTTTTGTAAAATGCACAATTTTTTTGGGATGCCTTGTATATGGTTTAAATCATCAAATGCAACTTTTGTACAATATTAAGTTAAAAGGTTCAAGTAAAAAACCTCACGTGCCTCTGTTCCCATAAATCCGACCGAGTTTTCTTAGAAAAGGAAAGCGAGGGCTAACCATGAAAGAAGAAATGTCGTGTTTCCTATCATTCTTGTAAATTTAAGTATCCAGCCGAATCAAGTAAAGCGCTATGTGACAATGAACAACTCCAATTTTAATAAGGAACATGTTTGTTCGTTAATAGACTGAATTACTGAACGCAATTGGAGGAATTATGTTCAACATGTCATAGAAAAATTCGAAAAGGAAATGTGGTCCGCTGATAATCTCCAAGAGATGTTTCCGATCTCGACCAAGAGTAACAAATTTCACTGGTAAATTTTTTTGAGACCGGACCTGATTTTTGCCTGATACCAGACTGGCAACGGTGCACCCCATAAGACTTCTCACTGTATTTTCAGCGAGACTTGGACTACGTAGTAGGTGGGATATAGTGCTCAGACATGTTAAGCCATGGAAACATAACTTTTGATAAACGAGTTTTAGGTTTGATGTTGAAATTTACTAAAAAATATTGTATCAGTCATTAGGCATGATTTGGCAAATTATGGCTGACTCATTAGAAAGTGAACTTACCTTTTCACCTGCATATTCAAATAACCAATATTTAATGCAAAGCAAACTAAATTACTTTTAAAATTTTATAAATTCAAATTTCGAAAATTGCTGACCTATTTGTTGACGATTCACTTGATGATGGCAGCCCCCCTGTGATGAGTTTCTATATGTTAAAATGTTTCCAAATGTTAAATATCAGTATAGAGATTTTCGGCTACAGATTTCAATTTTGGCCACTGCACATATTGTAATATTTGAATTTAACGAAGATTTTTTTCTCTATAAATATCGATTTGTTTGGTTTGCACAACAAGCGAGAAACAAACCACATTTTTATAGTCGGAAACATTACCGAGGAGTCATTGTTTCAGCTACGTTGAGTTATTAAACAATATGGTGAAGTACATAATTTTGTTCGAGTACGTATTCGAGTCATTGAACGTCGCTGCTATCTCAGTACAGATGACCAAGGTGAGAAAATATCGACAAGTACCACGTGTTGACTTTTTACGAAACTTCTGGATTCCTTCTGCGTCGGTTTTTGCTTAGTCGAAATTGCTGACGTTTCGCCAATCATCCTGTTGGCTTCTTCAGAGCTTGACTGAAACTGTCAGCCGAAGAAGCCAACAGGATGATTGGCGAAACGTCAGCAACTTCTCCTCAGCAAAAACCGACGCAGGAGGAATACAGTAGCCCGTGGAAGTTTCTTTGGAAAACTACGTGTTGACCTTGACATAACTATTGTTTGCAGTCGGAATCCCAAACGCTCCTGTCGTTGGCACTATATCTGACTTACGTACTGATTCAAATATTCCTGCTGGGCTGGATTGCGAACGAAATAAAGAATCAGGTATGGTCGCCCCAGGATTACAAGCGGGCGGTCTTGATCAATGGCAGTTGTCTCAACAAGCTAAGATTTAGTTTACAAATGTTTGATTTGTGTTATATTCGCAGAGCGTGGCCTTATCAGACGCTCTCTATGAGTCCCCTTGGTATGAACAAAATGAATCATCAAAGAAGGTGATACTAGTGATGATAAAGCAGGCCCAGAAACCTTTGACGTTGACCATTGGTCCCTTCGACGCGATGACGTTGCAGTCTGCCCTGGCGGTAACATATTTATATGAAACGTTTAATTTTTCCACTGTACCTACGGGCATGTTCTATTCCAGATCATCAAGGCATCTTATTCGTATGTTACTCTGTTAACGAATAGCTACTAATAATTCAGACAACACTCTTGAACATGTTTCTATAAATAAAAAAATGCATAATAGCTGGCGTTTAAGCGGTGAAATTTCGTGCTTAGTAAAAAAAAACAAATAAAATATTCTCCTGCTACTGGAACTTTTGAACATACGCCTCTTCAAGTTTCTTCTTCCATTGTCTTCTGTTATAAGCTGTTTGTATCCAATTCCGGCCGGCGATTAGTTTTAAATCTTCCCCTGGGTCATCGAAATTCTCCAAACCAAGAGTGATGTTTGCCATTTGTTAGTTTCTTCCTTGGCAACGTGACCTGCGTATTCCCATTTCACTCTTAGGGCTTTGTGCACTACGTGGGTTACCCTTGTTCCTTGTTTTATCCATGTATTTGTCCCCCTTATTTTTAAGAGAAATTCCCAGCTATGCGCTTTCGATTGCATTTTGCGTGAGTCTTAGAATGTTCGTGTTCTCCTTTGTGATGATTAATGATGCAATTCTCTTGCATTATATTAGAAGCTATTAGAATTATAACTTCGGCGAATCGTAGTTTATTGAGGCGTATTTCATACCACTTAAGTAATGTTAGGTTCCATAAGGTTTCCATATACTTAATCTCAATTGTTTCGTGCTTATCTTACTTATTTCCAATACAAGTGCCATGTCAGCAGTTTTAACTATTGATAAACGCTTATGTCTCACACGGAAGCACGAAAATAACAATTAGCAATTTGGTAATTGGTTTAGAAGTAGAAAATTTGGTAGTTACGTTACTTTATTTTTTTAATTATGGCAAAATACAAAAATGCAGTTCACTTGGCACGTGAAAAAAAAAAACAGGAGAATTAAATTTAATAATAAGTAAATATTAATTAATAAAAAGAATAAAATGAATGATGAAAACGAAATAATTTTAATTATTCTTTCTACAAGACAACATTGTGTTCAAACTTCGTCAAAATGACTGCTAACTGGAAAGAACTTTATTGTTATTTGCAAGAAAAAAATGAAAAATGGGATAGACTCTGCCAAAACATACAACAGTATACAGGAGGTACAAGATGCTCGGAATCATGGAGAACAATAAGATCTGTCAGATCAAATACCAAAGAGAAAGTCAATATACAGTTTATCAAAGAAACCGAATGGGAAAATTATTATCAACAACTACTAACGGAGACACGACCACAATTCTGGCAACAACTAACATATCAAATACAACCTAACAACAATCTAAAGCATGTAACAATAGAAGAAAAAGAAATAATAAAAGCCATTAAAGAATTAAAAAACAAAAAATCACCAGGGCCAGGGGGGATAGTGAATGAACTTATTAAGTATGCGTCGGACAAATTATTCAGAATATTGAAAAACATGTTTGAAAGAGCAATAAATGGAGAAACGTTACCAAGGGAGTGGAATACGGCATATATAAGCTCTATTTTCAAGAAGGGGGATCGTAGGAAGTGTACCAACTACAGAGGAATTAGCATTATATCAAGCATGGGAAGACTATATGGAAAGATAATCAAAAACAAAATAGAAGACCAGATAATAGGGAAAATAGGTGAAGATCAAGCCGGTTTCACGGCAGGGAAGTCATGCGTTGATCAGATATATACGGTAAGGCAGACTATCGAAAAGAAAAAAGCTAAAAACAGAGACATCCATTTAGCATTCATAGATATAAGAAAAGCTTATGACTCTATACCCAGACAACAACTTTGGAAAGCAATGGAAGATATTGGGATAGAAAGAGAACTAATAGAAGCCGTAGATACAATGTACAAGAACAACGAGTTGTCGGTTAAAATAGGTAATAGGTACACAAATCGATTCACAACATCAAAGGGCCTACTACAAGGATGCCCTACATCAACAACGTTGTTTAAAATCTATCTTGAGAGGGCGCTAACACAATGGAAAAGAAAATGTCAAGGTATGGGAGTCCCAGTACGCGACGACCACTTATACACCCTAAGCTTTGCCGACGACCAGGTGGTCATAGCCCAGGATGAAGACGACTTGAGTTACATGCTCAGAAAGCTGAAAGAGGAATATGAGAAGGTAGGTTTGGAAATAAACTTCGAAAAGACAGAATATCTAACAACAAAAGAAGGGGAAATCGAAGATTTTGAAATAGATGAAAACACAACCGTAAAAGCAACAGACAAATTTAAATACTTAGGGTGTATAATAACAAAAGATGGATCAACAGAAGAAGAAATCAAATCTAGACTAGGCCAGGGTAGAACATGTATAAAACAACTGAACTCCATTATATGGAACAAGAAATTAACAAAGAAAATAAAAACAACAATATTTAAGACAATAGTAGAAAGTATAATTACATACGGAGCAGAAACCTGGCTATTGAACAAAAAGAACAAATCTAAAGTAACCGCCGTCGAAATGGAATATTGGAGAAGGTGTTGCCAACGAACACGCATGGATAGAATACGTAACGCAGAAATCAAGAGGCAAATGAATGTAGAAAAAGACTTATTAACTACAATAGCAGAAAAACAGCTTAAATGGTATGGTCATGTCAGACGAAGTGACGATAGACGGTGGATAAAGAAAATCACAGAGTGGAGCCCTATGGGACGTAGAAAGAGAGGAAGAACCAGAAGATCGTGGAGGGATGAAATAGATGAAGCCATGGAGGAAAGGGGGTTGGAAGACGGAGATTGGAATGACAAAGATGAATGGAGAGTCTGGTTGAGAGAGGGAAAACGGCGCGAGCTGTAACAAACCCCATATATATGTATATATATATATATATATATATATATATATATATATATATATATATATATATATATATATATATATATATATATATATATATATATATATATATATATATATATATATATATATATATGCAAGTAACTAGTTAATATACAGCATATACTATTTGAAGAAACGAAGTTTTGTATCTTTGAAAATACCATACCATAAAAACGATTATCACGAATTAAAAATGGATAAAAAACCATTGTCTAAAATAATGATACTTCTTTCCAATATCTAGGAAATTATTGACATAAAGTATAATCTAACCTGAAAGAATTTTCTTAAAAATCCAAAAATGAAATAACTTACATTGAAAATAAGTTGGGCGCTTTGCGTTTTTTTTTTAATTTAAAATTATCCCATACAATGAAAACATCATATTCTTAAACTTGATAAAGCTTTGGTAAAACATATTCATTTAGTCACAGCTCCGTATATTCTAACAAAAAATTTTCCCAGTGTAGAGTGCCGAGCCTATGTGGTTCTTCAATGGACAGCGGCGTGCATAGTTTTAGTTGCGAAACAGTAAATCTTACTAAATGAAATCTACACATTTCAATCTCTGGCAAATTGTTTTGTTAACAATGCTAACTTGAAGCAGATGTGGGGTTTGATTGGTTGGTAAATTTCGGATAATCTTTAAACCCAATATCAATTTCTAGAGATTTCTGTTTACCAAAACTTTGTAAAACAACGAAAATATCTATAAAACTAATTGGGATTAGGTATGGGGAACCTAACAGAAAATTTCGCAGAAGTCCAAAAATGACTTAATATACCAGGTGATCCATTTATATTAAGGAAAGTGCGGTGAGATACTTACAGGATTCCGTCCATAAAGACTATTTTCACTGGAAGCACCACTTTCATATTAACTTTTGTATTAAATATTTTTCGATGACAAAACACTCTTATCGAGATATAATAGTAGTAGCAGTAGTGAGCTACTTGGTATAACCAAAATCAAACTCGGCAGGATTGTTGAACTTTACTTTCTGCGGATATGTATCTGCTGAGTTATTCACAAAACCGCAAATTGCCAACCAGTATCGATATACCATATACGAATTCTTGCCTTCCCTCGTAATTACAGGGCGTGGTCACTGAAAGGCGTGCATTGCCATATAAACCGTATACATAATAATAGACGCGCCTGGAAGGGGAGTTTCCGCGGAAGTCCTAGATAAAAAACGTCATCGTCTAACCTGCACGCATTTCGTGGAAAAGTTGCAAACGTGCGGTAGAATTATGGCTGATACGCGGACAGAAAGATCCATCCTGGTATTCCCTAAACGTTTCATGGTGGTCACCGGAATATGGCGCGCGTCTTCGATCACTTCACACCCGACGATGCAGAAAGTATACGTGGCCTATTGTATCTTCATCAAACTATACTACACGCTGTTCGTGACGTCACTCATCACTGAATTCGCTCTTAGTGTAGCGTCGACCAATTCGGTAGAGTTTACGCAATTATCTTACATTATATCAGCGCTGACGATGTTTTACGCTACATTGGTCTGCGACACCGTCAACTTCAAGCGGATCATATCTTACATCGAAGACCCAGTCAGCCCTCTGGCTCGACGCGAGGACGAAGAGATCTCGAAATTGCACTCGCGACATCTAAAAATTGGTAAAGTTGTCAGCACGATTTTGGTTCTCACCGTAGCGAGTACCGGGTCTGCCGTTGTTTTCGAAAATATATGGCGTAACGTGGTGAATATAAAGCACCATTCCGGTACAAACGATACCGCCTTATCCATCGCGAACTTGTACTACTTCGGAATATTTCGCAGACCTAAAATCGTTTTTGCCTTTGTCGAAGATTTTCTGTGCGTGTTCAACACTATCCTGACACTGGCGACAAAAAGCATTACGCTTACCTGTATGATATTCGCGTCCTACGCGTTACAGGAGCTTCAGCTTGGGTTCAGGAGGATAGGAGCCGAAAGAAACTTTAAGCTAAACCTGGAACAAGTAATTTCGCAACATCGGAATGTAATTAGGTAAGCGTAATTTATTTAATACAAGCATTTGGTGTATGCGATGGTACAAAGTACCAATTGCCTAAGTAACATCTTGCCGCATCTAGGCACCTTTAACTTCAAGAATAGAATAGACTTAAAGTATTGTTCACGCCATTTGTTTTTTTTTGGACAATTATGACAAGTGCACGTACTTAATCTGCGAATTTACACGATGTTTCAAATAACCAATGTTTATTTACCACGATACATAATGTTTTATTGCTTTTTGTTGGTTGTCGAAGTTTTACCAGTCTGTGATATTTTCCTACAATAAGTTACACATTTCATACGTTTTTCCTTAAAATATACGTATTTTCAAAATTTTGATATCCATCCTGTATTTTGATTTTGATGTTTTAAGTGTTCGACGAGCCTTACTAAGGAAGATCATTTCGTAAAGTTCCCTCTGCACGCCTCTAGTTTTGATTATAACAAATTCATAAATGGTACCCCAACCCCACCCATATTTTCCAAATTCTTGGCAAACGAGTAGAAGTTTTTCACTGCTTTTACATTCACTCCATATATAACGAGAACTGGAGGAAATAATTTGGTTTTAGCATCAGTTATGAATTTTTTGGATTGAGATACGGACGCCATTTTAATCACTAGATAACAATTGCAGTTGTCACTATTTCAGCTACGTAAACTTATTGAACCGCATGGTGAAGTATTTAATTTTATTCGAGTGCGTGTTCGAGTCATTGAACGTCGCTGCCATCTCAGTTCAGATGACGAAGGTGAGAAAATGTCTACTAATACTACAGATTGACCTTGGCACGGCCTTTGTTCGCAGTCGGAATCCCAATCGTTCCTTTCGTTGGCTTTATACTTGAGTTACGTCCTAATTCAAATATTCCTGCTTGGCTGGACCGCTAACGAAATAAAAATTCAGGTATAGTCTCCCCAGGATTACAATAGATTATACCGAGTTTACTTAAAAAAATGACTTTGAAGTTTTCCTTGCCTATATATAGATTTAATTTATTAAAAACGCCGCAATGGTCTGATGAAAAATAATAGTAAACTCCACCTGGTAATCTTTTATAAAGCTGGAGCGACAACAAATGAGTTTTAGTTTATATTACACTCACAGAGCGTGGCCTTGTCAGACGCCCTATACGAGTCCCCTTGGTACGAACAAAGCGAATCGATAAAGAAGGTGATACTGGTAATGATTAAGCTGGCCCAGAAACCTTTGACGTTGACTGTCGGTCCCTTTGACGCGATGACGATGCAGTCTGCTCTGGCGGTAACACATTTATACGAAAAGTTTAATTTTTCCACTGTACCTACGGGCATGTTCAATTCCAGATCATCAAGGCATCTTATTCGTATGTTACTCTAATCACGAATATCTACCAATAGTTTCATCCACGGACAAGCTGGTGTCTAAGTGAGGTTTAATTAATTAAGTAATAAATAAAAATATTGCAAATTTATTTTTACTTCCATTTTATCGATATATTTGTTTTCGCGATATTAGCAAAACAGGTGATTTTTATTTGATTACAAGAACTTAAAAATCAATATACATCTTAATTGCATGATTTTGGGCATTTCATAATATTCTTTTTTGCCTCTTAAATTGCAGCGAATGTAAAATCGTAAAAGAGTTTTTTGTGTGGAAGCAAGAAAATTAATTATTATGGTACATTGATTTGTTAAATGCAATTTTGGAAAAAGTAAAATAAAATTTATCTATTTATCTCTTCGCGCTATAGGACACAGAATATTTGAAACCGAAATACAAAGATTTATGCTTGGGGTATTTTGGGCTTTATTGGTTGTCCCGGACGTGACAAAAGTATCAAAGTTGTATGTTATCTTTGGATTTTGACACGAGTTGTGATACTTAAATAATTTAAAATTTTGGGAAATTGGAACCTTGTTTTCATCTCTTCCACAATTAAGAAGTATTTTAAGTAATGTAACAATAGATCATTTTTTATATCGCAATTATAAGAAACTTCCCATCTTAACATAGTTACTTTAACATAGGATCTAGTTCTGAATTACTCATCGAACAGTATTTTACAAACTAGCGTGAATGGCTGTCTGGTATCCTATAGTCTTTAGAAATGTTAAATCATTACGTTACTTTGTCACTTTTTTTGCTGTGGTGGTATTATATTTTGTAATCAGTGAAGTATATATAGGTATTTGTATGGTTTGTTTAGTTCCATTAATCTTTAATGAGGCACTTTTATGTTTTCTTCGATCTTAATTATTAGTGTTACTGTTTAGATTATCCAGTTATTACGGGCCTTTCTCATTTTTAATAATTTAGCGTGTTCTGGGAAAAACAAAAGGGTTTAGATATATAATTGTTGTCTATGTAGATTTAAATGAGTAAATATTAAACAGGTGTGGCTACAATTTCTAAAAAATAATTATTTTTATAATAATATAATGGGTGTTTTTTTTCGATGTATAGAACTTTAAGTTGGCATTACTGTTCAAGATGGCGACCGATTTAACAGCTGATTTATTCTCAGTTTGGTTTGGCAATTCATCATGAATAGACTCACGCCTGAACAACGTTTGCAAATAGTGCAATTTTATTTCGAAAATAATGGTTCTGTGCGGAATACGTATCGCGCACTACGTCCATTTTATCGTCGACAAAATCGTCCATCAGGGCAGTTAATTCGATTAACCATGGAACGTTTTCGCACCACGTTTACTCTTATTGATAACTCGCATCCCCAGAGACGCCGTACGGTGCGTACAGAAGAAGCTATTGCTGCTGTAGAGCGTAGCATTGAGGAAGCCCGAATGAGTCCATCCGCCATCGAGCACAGGAATTGGATCTGTGTCCATCCACTTTATGGAAGATTTTGCGGAAGGATCTTGGTTTACGCGCTTACAAAATCCAACTCGTGCAAGAATTGAAGCCAAACGATCATCAAGTAAGGCGTAGATTCGTTGAATCGGCCCAAAACGAGATTGCCGTTGTTCCCGATTTTCATAAGCGAATTTTCACGTCTGGTTGAATGGCTACGTCAACAAACAAAACTGCCGCATTTGGAGCGAAGCTAATCCTCAAGTGTATGTCGAAACACCGTTACATCCAGAAAAACATTTGTTTGGTGCGCTTTATGAGTTGGTGGAATCTTTGGTCCGTACTTCTTCAAAAACGATGATGGCCAGAACGTTACAGTCAATGGTGATCGGTATAGAGTTATGATTACTAACTCTTTCATTCCTGAATTGAATAACCATGACGTCCAGGAGATGTGATTTCAACAAGACGGCGCAACATGTCACACAGCTCGTGCCACAATCGATTTATTGAAAGACACGTTTGGTGACCTCCTACTTTCACGTTTTAGACCTGTGAATTGGCCTCCAAGATCTTGTGATTTAACACCGCTAGACTATTTTCTGTGGGGCTATGTAATGTCATTAGTCTATGCGGATAAGCCACAAACGCTTGACCATTTGGAAGACAACATTCGCCGTGTTATTGCCGATATACGTCCACAAATGTTGGACGTCCAGATTGGACTACATCCGCGCCAGCCGTGGCAGTCATATGCCAGAAATCATATTATCACAAGATTATCTTTCGGATAAATAAAATTCAGGTCAATCGAATAATACATCGTTGTTTTATTGCAACTTAAAGTTCTATACATCGAAAAAAAAAACGCCCCATACATAAATATATAAATATTTAAATCCATAAATTATAATATTTATATATAATTTTCCACTAACAATAAGAAATAGTTTTCTTTAAAGGTATTAATTTTCAGTATACTTTAGTTCATATTAAAGTCAGGTCAAAGAGACTTAAGATACATCTTGTACAAGGGAAACTAATTTAACTTTAAAGTCGTCACCGATTGATGCGAAGCGGTACACTACACATTTTCTACTTCTATTACCCACCACCATTATTCACTCAATCACTATAAGTTCCATTATAAAGAAAAATGTAAAAGCATCCGCTATTGGCATATCGCACGAATTATAGAGACGTTGTCTTCTATTGGTGCGCCAAGCCACCGAGCCCTCTGAATTATTCACAAAACTTTGCAACGTGCAATCAAATATCCATCCACGAACATTTTGCTCCACGTAATTACAAGGCTGCAAAACTGCGTGAGGATAATAACAAACACGCCCGAATAGGGGAGGTTCTAACGCAGTTCTACATAAAAGCCGACATTTTCTTACGGCCATGCATTTCGTGGGTGTCTACCAAAGGTAATCGAAGCTGCGGATTGAGGAAATATCATGGCGCGGTCTTTCCTAAAATTTTCCGAACGTATCATGATACTTACCGGAATTTGGCACCCGGCATTGATTACTGGAAAATCCGCGCTGCAGAAATTATACTTGACCTATTACGTCTTCGTCAAATTGTATTTCGCGTTATTTTTCACTTCTGCGTCTATGGAATTATTTCTAAGCGTGGGACCTGGACGTTCCAGCCCCAGATTGTTCAAACAGCTGTCCTATATAATTCCTTCATTAAGCATCTTCTACGCTAAGATTGCTTGTGGAACCGTTAATTTTCGACGGATCGTGTCTTACGTAAAAGAAAAAGAAAAACTCTTCTGCAATTGCGAAGACGAAGACATTTCAAACCTACACTCGCGGTGCTACCGTATCGCTAGATTGGTGAATATGATCTTGATTCTGACTGTCGCCAGTACCGGGATAGCTGTTGTTTTGGAAAATCTGTGGCGCAACATCAACACCTTACCCTACAACTCTACTAGCGAAATCGTATCCATCATCGAGTTGCATTATTTTGGAATTAGTCGCAAACCTGCGATGGTTTTCGTGCTTCTCGAGGAGTTTATGTGCGTGTTCAACACTACCCTGACGCTAGCGACCAAAAGTATTACGCTTACCTGCGTGATATTCGCGGGATACGCTCTGAAGGTGCTACAAATCAAGTTCAGGAATATCGGACAGGACGGGGACGTCAACTCGAGCCTGAATCATGTTATTACCCAGCACCAGGACGTTACTCGGTAAGTTACGCGGCTGATCTTCTGACATTAATGTAATGTCCAGGTATGTCTGCATGTCGTAGAATATTTATTCCAGTAAAACATTTAAACATACAAAATTTATATCAATATGCGTCCATAACGGGTTGCTTGTTGAGATACAAGGCGTCTAAAGAAACTATTCTATTTGGTTTTTGATTATATTTTAGAGGGCGCTACTTTTCTTTAAAATTCTATAAATTCATTACACTTGTGAATGAAAACATTAATTTATTGCTCTACGTCTATAGAACATACGAGGTGTGTCTAAAAAGTAAGGTGACTTTCTTAATTGAGCGGG
This sequence comes from Cylas formicarius, assembly GCF_029955315.1. Classification (NCBI taxonomy): domain Eukaryota; kingdom Metazoa; phylum Arthropoda; class Insecta; order Coleoptera; family Brentidae; genus Cylas; species Cylas formicarius. The sequence goes on along the minus strand of NW_026844361.1, from coordinate 21,717,192 downwards.
TTATGTACATTCAGTCTTCGATTTATATTTTTTTTGTTATGTTGGTACACCTGTCCCTAACATATGTTCACAGTTTCAGCCAGTTTTCACTTTTACTTAGACGTGTTTTGTGTGCTTGGCGATTTTCTACTTTGTAATCTTTGTAAGTGGTACCAGCTGTTTCAAGATAGCCGAGAAGACGCCGATGACGAACCTCGCTTTGCACGCCGCAGCACCTCAATAACAGAGGAAAGCGTTGAAGAAGTGAAACAAATGGTGTTTGAAAAATCGTCGAATCACTATTAGAGAAATGGTCGAAGACGTCGTCATCTTTATTAGCTCGTGCAATATTTTCCGAAGTTTTGAGCATAAAACGTGTAGCAGCAAAATTTGTTCCCAAACTGCTTAATTTTTCACAAAAGGACTGTCGAAGGAGCATCGCTCAAGAGCTGTTAAACGACTATGATGATCCTGATATGGTTATGACGTCGAATCCAAACTAACCAAAGCCCAGTCGTCCCAGTGGACGAACCAAAATCGCTGAGACCGAAAAAAGTACGTCAAGTTCTATCAAATGTTAAGGTTTGTTTTCTTTGATTATCGTGACGTAGTATATCAAGAGTTCTTCCCATGAGAAAACAATTTTGCATCACGATAATACACCCGCTCACTCATCGTTGCTTGTGTCTAACTTTTTGGCAAACAACAAAAAGACAATCATGCCTCAGCTACCATATTCACTTGATATGACCCCCTGCGACTTGTTCCTGTTCGCAAAACTCAAGAACAATTGGAACAATTGAGGAGATAAAGAAAATATCGCAACAACTCTATTACTTATTACTTTTGGGGGGATTACTTTGAAGGGGACAACATTAATTTGGATGAATAAATAAATACTTTTTGATGAAACTTAAAAATCATGGTACTTTTTGAACACAACTCGTATATTGTGTACCACAGAAATTGCAACATCCAGTATATGTCTAATGCTTAATGATGCTTTGTCTGCCGATTGTGTGCAACTAGCAAATAATGCCATTGCGCTACTAGGTTGTATATACTTTTCATTTCTTAAAGTTTTTTAGTGTTATTTCTACCAATATCTATCATTTAAGCAATTTTTTTATATGCCTTTTAGGGTTTGTTTCGTCGTTTCGTAAATTTGATTTACTTATTTCTGCGTACTTAAACTCACGGTCGACTTATCGCTTATTCAACATGCATGATGAATATATAAAGTCTAGATCATGAGATAAGAATTTTTGTTTATAAATTCATTTCATTCATATTTATCCCAATTACTTCCCAAAATATAACCAAACATTTATTGTCTAATTTATTTAATTGTGTTAATGAATTTATATACCATAAATCTGTTTTAGCTACATCAGTCGCTTAAACGACTTGGTAAAGTACTTAATTTTGATCGAGTACGTGTTAGAATCATTGAACGTTGCCGCTGTCTCGGTAGGTCTAGTCACAGTAAGCAAGTGTCGAAGTACACCTGTACCTCCGACTAGCTTCTTTCTTTTGCAGAACGGATCCCAAACAGTTCTGTCATCGGTATCGTATCTGAGCTACCTTCTACTCCAGATATTTCTGCTGGGTTGGACAGCAAACGAGGTAAAGGTTCAGGTGAGAGCAATGATACGGATCAGCTCGTGACATTAGGTCGTATTTTAATCCCAGAGCATCGCCCTGTCAGATGCGTTGTACGAATGCTCCTGGTATGAACAGAACGAATCATCAAGAAAAGTATTGCTGCTGATGATCGCGTTTACACAGAAGCCTTTGAAGTTGACGATCGGTCCATTTGACGCGATGACGTTGCAGTCTGCTCTAACGGTATAAAAATTTAAACTAAAGGTTTTGCTTCATCGCTGTACTGGTCGACATTTTATTCCAGGTGATCAAGGGATCCTATTCGTACGTTACTTTGATGACGAATAACTGATAATTTACTTTTATTTAATGACAGATTAGCGGAACATATTATGTTCTTCAGAGACGAGACAAAGAAAACCACTCCAAAAAGAGACCTTGCATATTTTCCATTCGTCCCTCCCTCTTTCCGGCTTTTGATTGAAAAGCTCAAATTTAAAATAAATAATAACATAATAAATAAATTGCAAATGATTCCAGTGTATCCATATGTGTTTGAATACATTACTTCCTGATATAGAAATACAAGTTCTCATAACTAGGATATATAACTTTTTCCATTTTAAGATACGGTGATGACGTTTACAACTCAGTATTTAGTCTACCCTACGATTCGCTGTTTTCAATTTTAAACCTTGCCTTTACGAGTTTGCGAATTGTTCTCTCATCAAGAATTAAAATAGCAAATATGCATCTAACAGAACCTTTCACCACTGATAAAGGACTACGACAAGGCTGTTGCTTATCGCCAACATCGATGTAAGAATAGAAATGGAAATAGAAAAAGACATTACGGAGGAAATAGAAACGCGACAACTGGTATGGTTTGGACATGTAAACAGAATGACAGATGATAGACGGCCGGAACGAATTTTAAAATGGACTCCCCCGCAGAGACGAAAACGTGGTCGACCAAAGCACAGTTGGAGAGACGAGATGGAAGAAGCAATGGCAGCAAGAAATATTAATCCGGAAACCTTTTGCGATAGATAGAGCACGGAGAAGCGAAGACAATCGCATTAATCCGTTATCAGATTAACGTCATTGGCGTGTTTACACGCTACTTGTTTATAGCGACATCTTGGTAACAATGCACACTAGATGTCACAATGGTTGTCTACAGTAATACTATATAAAACAACAAATAACATCTTCCCTTTTTAAACATTAAACTAAGGGAATTATCAAAAGGTTAGCGTCAATTTTTCAAAGTCAAAATCCTTATTCGCTAATGGATTGCATTCATTTAAAGAACTTTTTAAATACCATCTAACACATTGTATGATCTAGGATTGTGTGCGACGTTAACGAGTTTACTACACTCCCACGAATAATTATTGTGGTTAAAAACCGATACATTTCGATTAGGCTCCAAGGGCTTTAAATTCTTAGCTGTTTTATTATAATAAAGTTTAGTTCTAACTGCATTAAACTTTCAAATATATCTTCGCCCTCTTCGAACGCTTTTTAACCATTGCTTTACTAATGTCGACGGCCTTTTCTGCAAGGCCATTTGGTTTAGGATAATGAAAATTTTTAAAAATATAGCTATTAAATAGAATATTATCTGCAACTATTGTTTCTGGGAATCCAAATTTAGAAAAAATGCATTTTCAGCAGATTTATTTTTTTAATGACATTTTCTCTAAGCGGTTAGAGTATGAATCCATTGCTACAAGATATGATACGCCGCCACGGACGATCTGTAACTCGATACGACATTAGGCTTTCATTTTCATTTCTATTAGCATACTTTTCATACAATTGTTTTCAATATCTTGATTAGTGAGAGGCCAGTAAAAAATTTGTCGAGCACGAGCTGTGAATTTTTCAATGCCAAGGTGCCCTCTATGCGGTTTAACTAACATCTCATGTTTGAGTTGGTTAGGCACCACCAATTTATAACCGTAAAACAGTAAGCCGTCAGAAATTGATAATTCATCCCTAAATTTAGTGAAGATTGGTAATTGATAAGTAATTAGTGAGAGAAAATCTTGAGAAAATTCAGTGTTTAAATCAGGTTCTTTTAAAAATGCTCTGAACAAAGTATCTGTTATATGCAAATATATACCTGGTTTATATGAGGTCATAGTCTAATAATTGAAGCAGTATTCGCTGAAGTCGTGGTGAATAAAGATTTTTCTGCTTTTAACGGTTTGTGATCTCAATGAACCTGTATATCTTTGACACCATAAATAAAATAATGAAACTTTTGACTGCTAAATAAAATTGCCAAAATTTTCTATCCCAATTTGAGCATAATTGCACTCACTTTTGGTTAGCCTCCTAGGATTTTTTGCAACAGGACTGAACCAAGGCCATCCTGATCAAAATATGACAAAATTGTAATTTTTGCTAATAAATGTTTGAGTTCCCTTAAGGATACATCATGTTCAGTTGTCCACACAAACTGAATATGACAAAATTGTAATTTTTGTTAATAAATGTTTGAGTTCCCTTAATGGTACATCATGTTCAGTTGTCCACACAAACTGAATATGACAAAATTGTAATTTTTGTTAATAAATGTTTGAGTTCCCTTAATGGTACATCATGTTCAGTTGTCCACACAAACTGAATATGACAAAATTGTAATTTTTGTTAATAAATGTTTGAGTTCCCTTAATGATACATCATGTTCAGTTGTCCACACAAACTGAATATGACCAAATTGTAATTTTTCTTAATAAATGTTTGAGTTCCCTTAATGGTACATCATGTTCAGTTGTCCACACAAACTGAATATGACAAAATTGTAATTTTTGTTAATAAATGTTTGAGTTCCCTTAAGGGTACATCATGTTCAGTTGTCCACACAAACTGAATATGACAAAATTGTAATTTTTGCTAATAAATGTTTGAGTTCCCTTAAGGGTACATCATGTTCAGTTGTCCACACAAACTGAATATGACAAAATTGTAATTTTTGTTAATAAATGTTTGAGTTCCCTTAATGATACATCATGTTCAGTTGTCCACACAAACTGAATATGACCAAATTGTAATTTTTCTTAATAAATGTTTGAGTTCCCTTAATGATACATCATGTTCAGTTGTCCACACAAACTGAATATGACAAAATTGTAATTTTTGTTAATAAATGTTTGAGTTCCCTTAATGGTACATCATGTTCAGTTGTCCACACAAACTGAATATGACAAAATTGTAATTTTTGCTAATAAATGTTTGAGTTCCCTTAAGGGTACATCATGTTCAGTTGTCCACACAAACTGAATATGACAAAATTGTAATTTTTGCTAATAAATGTTTGAGTTCCCTTAAGGGTACATCATGTTCAGTTGTCCACACAAACTGAATATCAGTACGGGTCAAATTTCGTAACGGAGCCGTAACCTTCGACATATTTGGTGTAAACTTGCCTACAAATTTTGACATTCCCAGTAGTCTCAAAAGATCTGTCTTATTTTGAAGTCGAGGCATGTCAATAATTGCTTTAACATATGATTGACATTGTTTAACACCATCTTTTGAGAATACTTCACCTAAAAACTGAATTTCACTTGATCTAAATTGAATTTTGCCCCTATTAAATGTGATATTATATTTAGAGGCTCGCTCTAATACCATTTTTAAATTATTATCATATTCAGCTTCGGAATTTCCAATAATAATCAGATTATAAAAATATATATCTACTTTATGCAAGTCACCAAGAAGCTCAAATTTTTTTTTCTGAAATACTTCGAGGACGGACACTATTCCGAAAGGTGGCCTGCAAAATAGATAGCGACAAAATGTACAGTAAAACTAATTGGTCATCTATTTTGACTTGAAAGTGGCCATTTTTTATGTCTAAGACCGTGAAAAATGCTTCATTACTCAGTTTGCTAGCAATTATGTCGGCTGTCGGAATCAGGAAATGTTCCTTTTGAATATTTCCATTTAATTTTTTTGGATCCAGACATAACCTCAAGTCTCCTTTTTTTTTTATTAACGACCACCAATGGATTAAGCCACTAGGTTGGCTTGTCGACTTTCCTAATTATGCCTTGACAATCGAAATCATTCAACTTAATTTTGATTCTTGAGGTATACAGCATCGTTTTTGAACACAATTTCGTGTTCACCTGGAAAGCACTCTAATACTCAAATATTTCTCAATATCACTAATATTAGGAAATATAATTCTACAACTGTCAATTTGCAATACTTTCAAATCTAAGCAGCCTTGTAATGAAAATTAGTGTAATATTACTCTTAGTAGATAATTGCCTTACTTCCTATTCCTATATCCAGTTTCAATGTTCTTTTATTATTCCAGGGCGAACATATTATATCAGCAGAACAATCTGAATCAGGTTTAGCGGTAAATTTCGCTTCTAAAATATTCTCTGGTGTCTTGATTGCAGCAGCATGCAAGAGTCCTCAGATTTTATCTATCAGATCTAGTTTTTGAGATATGTTATATTTGTGAATTTATATTTTTTGATTGTGTATATTTTATGTTATAACTTTTATATTGCTATTGTAGTTAAGTATTTATCACAAAAACTAGATTTACCTACATTTGTATTTAATTAAAATATTTATCTTAAATTGCCTTCTAGAATAAATTTTCTTAGGGCAGTGGTCGGTCGTCATGTGTCGATTTCATCGTTCTTGATAACAATCTTCCATAATGTCCTAAGTTTTCTGGGAAGCGATCTATGTGGCTGTGGAGGTAGTCAACTCTTATATTCATGTTACAACCGAGAATATTAAAATTTGAAGGCATACTTTTCACTAATTCTATGTAACTTTTTGTTTTATGATTACCAAGAACATTTTGTACTATTAGAATAAATGAACATCACGCCTTAGGATTCAGTATGGATTGAATTGAGGATGTTGACCAAGTTGCCTTATTTGAGTAATGTAGTAAGTTAAACATAACCAGCTTTTAGCTTTTCTTACAAATAGATTTTTTTTCTATCGAAGACATCACGCTGCCCAATCAATTTCAGTTATACAGGGTGTCCCGAAATTAGACGTCAATATTTTAACCACGTATTTTGCGACTCAAAATAAGGATAAAAGTTCATATAAACTAGGGTCCAAAACGTCTCGTTTTTAAATAAAATTTGGTACAGTTACTAAACTCCAACAACACAAACAAATGAAAGGCTTACTAATGATTATCTGCACCTCGATTATAAACAATAAAATAAAAAAATAATTTGAAATTAAATTTTCAAAAGCAATTTTCTCGAAAACTGTGTGTTCTGGCGAGATACGACACAGAAAACTTCAAAACAAACAAACAAAAAATTTGGGCCAAATTTTTCCCATGCCTCCCCTGTGTTACCCACCCCTGCAGATAATCCATTACTAACTTATAGTTCATTAAATAGAGCCTGAAAAATTTAGTAACTGTACCAAATTTTATTTAAAAATATTTACGCGTTTCGAAAATATTTACAAAAAACCGCCATCACCTCTTCAAATTTAACACCCTGTATATTAAAAACTAAGACGTTTTGGACCCTAGTTTATATGAACTTTTATCTTCATTTTGGGTTACAGAATACGTGGTTAAAATTTCGGGATACCCTGCATATTAGACTAATTATTATTTGTAGAGTTTTTGATTTTGTTACTCTGTGTTTCCCTTTTCCTACCATCAACACATCTTATGCGTACGTGACATAATATATCCGGTTGAAGATGAAGCGTTGATGAAGATGAAGCAATATTAAAATTTCATTATTAAATTTGATACGAAAACAGTCTGTTGTGTGTCTCTAGTCGGTTATATTTAATAATAATGCATAATTATAATAAATTACGTAATGACAATAAAAATATAAAAAATATATAATCACTTGTTATTATTCAACATGACACTGATGTAGGAGTACGATTCCTTCATTACCTGCAATAGAAAAAGTGGTTCTCAAATGGTGTCGCTATCCTATTAATCCCTAATAATGAACTATTACATTAGATGTGGCAATGCTGCCTTAGTCTACCTGGGCTTTAACTTCATTGGCGCTCCAACCGAGTACAAAAGTTTGCGCGCATATCAGGCAGAAAAATATTATCTGTGACGCTAACATGTTTTCCTCCAACTGTAAGTAATTTAATACTTTAAGACCTCAAGGACTTATTTTCCCTAGACAGAATACGTTAACATGCTAACTGGTATTTTTGGCATTTTCAATTACTTTGATTTCATTGATTTCTTAGTAAAAGATATTCGGGAAACTGAACTGTGGATCATTAGTCAGTTGCTTGAACTGTTAAGCATTTCAATCACTAATGATTGATAAAAATTTTCATAACTTTACCCTACGTACAGGTTAACCCTTACCGTTATGAACTGAACTGAGACGGCGGCACTTTATAGAGTCGTTCAGTTTGCAAATAAAACTAAAAAACCGTTTTGAAACCCACTTGCTCGTAAGGTTCAACAAATTAGAGACAAGCCTGTTAAACCGCCGGCATCGAGGCATAACTTTAGTTAGATAACCACTTTTATTGTCGTTTTCATGGTAATTCTGCAACTAAGAATTTCAAGAAAGCACTGTGGGGGAAAAAGTGATATACAAGAACATTTACTTGTCTTGCAATTCATACTCTCTGTTCTACTGGGTGTTTAATGATATTCAATCTTTCTTTATCTTATCATCTTTTAAAGTGACCAAATGGCATGATTTGTCACTGGGTTTTCGCTTGTTTTTAATTTGTTGACCGTCAAGCTACAACTCCTGAAAATTAACTTACATGGTAACTTTCTGGTGTTGTATAACTAGCTCCTTCAAAGATTCCAAGAGGCACCTCTCGTCGACTTTCCATCTCTCGAATTTAATCTGCAGCCTTTTCAAGACTGACGCAGGATAGATGATGCAAGAGAAGAAAACTATCTTCGTAGAGGCAACCAACAGCCCGTTGATTATCACCGATACGTTGTTGACAATAAGCAGTAAGCTCAAGTGCTTCTCCTTGTCCACAACTCTCGTTGTGGTGTTTATTGTACCGGTCGATCTCGTATCTCCTCCAAATATTTTCAAGATATATCGAGGTACCAGCACCGAAAGTCAGGATCGCTATAGCCACACAAGCCTTTGAACAAAACCGCGCCTGTTCTAAATGACACCGTCTCATCACCCTGTCTCTCGAGGATCTTATCTCATTATCATCCTCCATTATACGTGTTATGATTTCTTTGAAATCATCTCGTTGGTAAAGCAATGCGGCAACGGCTACAATCACCATCGCTATCATGTAGAATAGCTGGGGTAATATTTGGTCAGTATTTTTCCCGTCGATAGTCTTGAGCGCGAACTCCAGGGAAAGCAAACCCAGAAATATCGAGAAGAAGATTCTCACGAATTTGGAGTGGAAGTCGTATGCTTTGTGCAAGATTAAGTGTCGCGTGGGCAACTCCAGCGGCCAGATGCCCGCCAAAATCATACAGAATCTCGATTGATTCAGAATCGGTTCAGATTTGTCGACGTCTTTTTGTTTTTGAGGATACATAACTGGGCGGATCGACAGGAACGACGGCCACTCACCGATTGCAGCGATATAAGAAGCAAGTCGACGATTTCATTATTTTCCATTTCCCTTACCCCATATTTTCTGTCTAGTGCCGCCCTATCGTTATGCAAATGAAAGGGTTGGCTTTGCCTTGCGTGTTTCGCTCGCCTTTGTGTACTGGATTAGTTGTAGGGATTGTTCGTATTACGATTTCTTTTAGAAGGATGCTTTCAAGATGTTTTTATCTATCCTGTCCTTTGTTAAGGTGAGTAATAATGCCATAGTTGATTTCTGTCAGATGCTTTATCAACGCCGTTAGCACTGTTGCGATAGTGCCTTAAAAATGTTTATGGGGCTTTAATGCACTTTCTCACTTAAAAAAAAATAGAATAAAAATAGAAGAACATCCTGCCTTTTGTCGTTAAAATAATAGTGGCGCAGTCGGTAGGATAAGTTTCGCGTATTTCCCGACAAAATCTAGTGAAAGGAAAGGAATATCACTAAATAATGGAATTGAATTGATTAGCGAGCGCCAATACTACATTTTACCACGTTTCGTTTTCCACGGATCCGAGCCATTTCGGACAATTCCGGGATATTACGACACGGGTTTGGGAGCAATACGATGTTTTCGGAGATATTTCCTACCTCTTGAATTTTGACGTTTGTCAATTCTGACGGTCATGAATCTATTCCTGTCGTTGTGCAAAAAGGTACCTAAAAACTAAAGCTCGTAGGAAAGGTATAGTACACATTTGCTGAACTTTTTGGTTTATTAAGCACTCGCTCCACAACTTTAGCATACTCATAATACTCATACTATTCTGACCATTAAGTATATATTTATTTCATTCAATTAACGCACATCTTAAAAACTATAGCAATTTTTAAAATCAGCAACTATTTTATTACATTTTGTTTCCTTGTGTTTTCTTTTCCACATCATCAAGGCGCCTCAATAGTATGTTAATCTGATGACAAACAGCTATCAGTAATAGTAATAAATGTTGTTATATTTGCGAGCGTTCCAGTTGAGGAGGCACTCCTGCTTATAGAAGAAAACGAGGATTTTCCGCCGTACATAATGGATCAACTACACACTGCTTGCAAAAAGGTTACTTTATGTACAACGAAAAAACATACCCACAAGTAGATGGAGCAGCAATGGGATCATCTCTCTCACCTGTAGTTACCAACCTCTTCATGATTTACTTCGAAAAGAAAGCAATAGAGAAGGCAAATCTGAAGCCAAAACTATGGACAAGATACGTTGATGACGTATTTGTTGTATGGCCTTTTGGCAAGGAGGAGCTTTTGAAATTCCTAGATCATCTGAATTCTATTCACCCAAGGATTCAATTTACAATAGAACTTGAAGAGGATAACAGTCTGCCCTTTTTAGATGTGCACATTACAAGGACCGAAGCTGGACACTTGGAACTGCTGTCTATAGAAACCAATACACACTAATAGATATCTGAACGCTAAATCTCATCACCACGCATCACAGAGACAGGCAGTGGCAAATACATTAATTTCTCGGTCCTTCAGATTCATGAACGAGAAGAACAGAGATGATGGACCGAAGAAAATTAGTACCTGTCTTCGACAGAACGGCTACCAAAGGCGTATCATCAGCAAGGCAATCAGCAAACAATAGCGGCCTACAAATCTGATCATACTATTGGAGCAATACTAAGAAACCCCAAACAAAAAAATACTCTGGACAACCAAGGAGCATGCGGATCGTGCAGCCTGATGTATGTGGGACGGACCAGCAGAAGGATTTGAGCCAGGCTCGAAGAACATCATTTAGACATAAGAAACAAACAAACAACATCTGCTTTGTTTCAGCACCAACACCAATCAGGTCATAAAATTGATTTCGGTACTTGCTAACAAATATTTCTGACTTTAGGAGCAGGATTATACGAGAGGCCATCGAGATAGAAAAGTCCGGACACCTGAATACGAGAGACAACCTTATACATTTATCCAATACGTGGAGAACGATAATCGAACGGCAGAGCGATACGCAGCAGCCAACAATTCGGGGGGCGGAGCCACTTCCCCTCCCGCACAAGCAGCACCGTTAGCACCTCCGGCGCAGGGTATAAGTACCGCACGCATTGCCGATAACCTCCGAGTGTTTCAAGTGTTTTCAGAGGGCGAGCATTGAAGATGCCAAGTGAGATTTTGGCGAAACGTCTGCAGGGTTCCAGTCAGAATCGATTCAGATTCGTCCAAGTATTTCTGTTTTTGAGTATTCACGGCCGGAGCAGCAGGAAGAACGGTCTCTCGCCAATTGCAGATTTCAAAAGTAAATCGACCATTTTATTGTACTTCATTTTCTTTACCACACGCTTTTTGTGTAGCCCTGTCTTATCATTATGCAAATGAAAGGGTGGGCTTTGTTTTGCGTGTTTATATCTACTGAATAACTTTACGGATATTATCTTGTTCTGTTCTGTTTTTAGTTTAGGTGGGTGAACAAAGGTATAAAAGCAATTGTTGATGTTAATCGGATGGTTTATCAACGCCAGAAGTATTTCTGCGGTTTGCATGAGTTTTCTCATATAAACAGATAACGAAATGGAAATTGAAAATATTCTTGTTGTAAAAAACTGTGCGGACGCTTTCTGGTGTGAGTATTCGTTCACCGTTCATTCGATCACCTCTACCGATCGTAATTTAACAACAAGCAATCAAAGATGCACTTAAATTGACTCCCACTACACAAGTACCAAATATTGCAGACTGAAAAAGTAGCCTCACTAATATTGAATAGTGGCTCAGTTTTGAGCATTTTTTGATGTTTCAATTATTTTTCCGGAAAATTCAGCGGGAGGGAAAGAATAATTCTGGGAGTTATCCTATTAGAAATAATTTAAAGTATGAGTAGTGAATATTTGTTTGTCTCGAATATTAAAAGCAAACACGGTTGAGTTAGCTGTTATTATTAGTAACAATACAATAATTAATAATATTAATAATATATTCACTGGTAGTTATTTAACATTACGCTGACGTAGGAGTATGATCCCTTCATTATCTGCAATATAACAAATGGATTTTGCGTGTTTCTCTCAGATGAGTACAACTAGTTGCCTACCGCGAGAGCCGATTGCGTCGTCATCGCGTCGAACGGCCCAATGGTCAGAACCAGCGGCGTTTGCGCGCGCATTATCATTGTCAGTACCATTTTTTTCACCGTCTCGTTTTGTTCGTACCACGGACTGCGATACAGGGCATCCGCTAGCATCAAGCTCTGCAATAAACAACCGTTTCAATAAACAAGATGCGATAAGAGACGAGGGCAGTCTAAAAGATTCTAATGTGAATTACCTGGACTTTGATTTCGTTGGCACTCCAGCCGAGTACAAAAGTCTGGGTAAATAAAATGCCGAAAAATAGTATCGGAGACGCCAGCATGGTCTTTTCGAACTGCAAAGAGTGTTTCGTCAGTTACTTCACGTTAAAGTTAATTCTACAGTTCAGTCTAAAATCGTTATGGATAATGGAGACAAATTTTAAATGAAATTTATAAATAAATGTTTGTTTTCCAAATTCAGCAGTTGTATCGGACAGGGCGTTCGTGACGACATTTTATCTCACAACCTAAATATCAAAAACACTTTGAAGATGAAAGTTCCTTGAATTGACTTGTATATTAAAGCATTTTTGGATTCCTAGGAACCTTTCTTGTTACCGTTCCTGTCATATTTTCAGGTTTAAATATATTTATCGATTTCTGAGTGAACGTGTTTGTTATATTTTTGGTTTTAACTTTCTTATAGATTAGGATTTACTTTGGTGGTTGATATTTTAAAAATAAATAATTGCTAGGTGGTCAAAAAGTAACATTAAAAATATTAATGAAAATTGACTCAGCAGTGTTTCCTTTTCAAAATAAAACATTTTAAATATTTTGAAAAGCGTTTGCACTTTACACTTCGCGAAAGGTTGTAAAAGTTGAAATATACATAATATAACGTTGATTGAAATGCTATTAATTGGACAATCCTATATTTTTAGCAAAGCGATGGAAAACGACTAAGTTATGTGACATAAAACTGTCCAACACTGATTTCTAAACTCACAGTCACAATAGTGACCATTGTGTAGTGCTGATTTAAAAAAATGTACAACATTTTGATAAAGAAATTCTTTTTTATTAGCGAAATACGTCAAAACTATGCAGTTCAAAAAATGACTCTTAAGGATTTCCTTATTTAAATTTTTACTGCAGTTAGTTTTTGATCACTTTGTATCATGACATTAAACAACAGTTCAGTACGTTCTGCGCTTATATTTTTAAAGTGATACTATTATGATTGACTTTTTCATGACAAAATTGAGAAGCTCGTTTCTTTCATATGTTATTCTTACCGTTATAAACTGAATCGAGACTGCGGCTATATTCAAGGAGTTAAGCAGGAACTCCATAAAAATGAGGTACTTAATCGATCCATTCAATTTTGTAATAAACCTAAAAAAAAACAATCCTTTAGTTTTGACGAAAATAACTGAGACGCAAACTTAGAATTTTAAAGAAATTTTAATTTTAATGCGAACCTGAGCCACTAATAATAACGAAAATTGAAGATTCGAACATTATAAATTCCGAGTTTTTGATAATAACCCTACGATTCAGCGATTTTTAAAAGTTATTCGCCCTCCAAGACCTGCAGGTATCAAAAACAACTTGCTGGTCGATTCCAGATAATTTCCTTCTCTATCGACGAGCCTCATCTCATTCAGTATTTTCCAAAATGTCCACTTTGTTCTCATGTGCTCATCTGATTTGCATATTACGTTGCTGGGGCTATACTCACGCTATAACGTTCTGATGTTGGAGGACGAGGTCCTTCAAAGCTACTAAGAGGCAGCCTCCACGGTCTTCCTCCCATCTTTCGAACCGAATTTGCAGCCTCTTCAAGATCGAAGCGGGGTAGATGATGCAAGAGAAGAATACGATCTTCGTCGAGGCCACCAAGAGGCTATTGATTATCACCGACACGTTGTTAACAATCATAAGTACGCTGTTATGTTTCTCTTTGTTGACATTGTAGAAATATAACTCATAGGCGAACGGCTTATCCAAGCTCTCGTTGTGGTTATTGTTGTACTGCTCGATCTCTAATCTCCTAATAAAGTTCTCCAGACAAATCGACGTAGTACCTCCGATTGTCATAATCGTTATGGCCCAACAAGCCTTCGAGCAAAACCGCACCTGCTCTAAGTGACATCTCGCCATCTCCTTGTTCACCGATTTCTTTACATCCTTATCGTCCTTCGTTATGTAAACAATAATTTCTTTAAAGTTTTTAGTTTGATAACGTAAGGCGGCGATTCCGGCGATCAGCAAACTGATTGTCGTCAGTTGGGAGAATATTTTCTCGGCGTTGTTGTCCACTGATGTAGAAAGGGCAAACTCCAGGCACAAAGATACCAAAAACGTCGGGAAGTAGATCCTCACGAGTCCGGAATAGACGGCATATGCTTTGCGAGGTATCGGCTTTTGCGTGGGTACTGCCAACGGCCATATACCTGCCAAGATCATACAGAATCTGGCGTGGTTCAAGATCGGTCCCGTTTTTCGTATATCCATTTGTCATTGTTCTCCGCACTCTGGCAGAACGACGTCGAATGCGTAGCTTTTAAAACCAAAGCGAGCGTTTCAAAGTTTTATCCACCCCGCGCATTGTTTCCAGTGCCGCCCTATTATTACGCAAATTAAAGGGTTCGACTTCAGTGTCGCCTGTATTTATAGGAAGTGGTTTATTGCTTTCAGCGCAGAGGTTGCGACTAAATTATTTATTTTGTTTTCAGTGTCATCAGTCATCAACAGGACGGATGCATATTTAAAGGTAATTCTAGTTAAATTGTTAAGTTGCAATTGGTTGACACTAATTATGATACATTAATCAAAACAGAGATGAATTGTACTCCTTTTGTTACATTTCCGGTTGTTTATTTAATGAATATGTCAACCTGCGCAAGCTAGGAATAAAGGTTTATCTTCTTTCTTGGTTCATTAAAATACCCCATTTAAAACTCCGACTAACCCATTGAGGAAAATAATAATTAAGGAGCTTCAAAAAATCGAAATTTGGTAGCTGCTAAAAGCTACATGACAAAAAGCTAATACTTTTTGAAAAAGTTGAAAGTGAAATCCTGACGGCCTAAAAAAGTAATAACACACACTGGCAAAAGGAGCGTCCGCTTGAGAGGATGCATATTTAAAGGTAATTCTAATTATGTTGATAAATTGCAATTGGTTGACACTAATTATGTTATATTAATCAAAACATAGAGCACAAATTTCAGGATATTTAATTAATATGTTAAGCCGCGCCAGCTAGGAATAAAGGTTTAACTTTTTTTGGGTTAATTAAAATTAATATTAATTTAATTTAATTTAATTTAATTTAATTAATTTAATTTAATTTAATTTAATTTAATTTAATTTAATTTACTTTAATTAATTTAATTTAATTTAATTAATTTATTTGAAATTATTTTTTTTTAAATGGGGTCATTTAAAACTCTAATTAACACGTTGAGGAAAATAATAATTAAGTAGCCTTAAAAAATCCGAATTAAGTAAAATATATAAAAATTAAATTATGTCTACATAACTGCTAAAAACCACATAACAAAAAAGCTAGTACTTTTTGAAAAAGTTGAAAGTTAAAATCCTGACGGCCTAAAAAAGTAATAACACCCATCGGCAAAAGGAGCGTCCGCGTGAGAGGATGCATATTTAAAGGTAATTCTAATTAAGTTGGTAAACTGCAATTGGTTGACACTAATTATGTTATATTAATCAAAACAGAGAGCACACATTTCAGGATTTTTATTTAATTAATATGTCAAGCCGCGCCAGCTAGGAATAAAGGTTTCACTTCTTTCTTGGTTAATTAAAATTAAAATTAATTTAATTTAATTTAATTAATTTAATTAAAATTAAAAAATGTTTTAAATGGAGTGATTTAAAACTATAATTAACACGTTGAGAAAAATAATAATTAAGTAGCCTTACAAAATCCGAATTAAGTAAAATATATATAAATTAAATTATGTCTACATAACTACTAAAAACCACATGACAAAGAAGCTAATACTTTTTGAAAAAGTTGAAGGTTAAAATCCTGACGGGCTGAAAAAGTAATAATACACACTGGCAAAAGGTAATTCTAATTAAGTTCTGAAATTGCAGTTGGTTGACACTAATAATGTTATATTAATCAAAACAGAGATGAAATGCACACATTTCAGGATCTTTATGTAATTAATATGCCAAGCCGTTCCAGCTAGGAATAAAGGTTTAACTTTTTTCTTGGTTAATTAAAATTAAATTAAATTTAATTTAATTAATTTCATTTAATTTAACTAATTTAATTGAAATTAATTTTTTTTTTAAATGGGGTCATTTAAAACTCCAACTAACACGTTGAGAAAAATAATAATTAAGTAGCCTTAAAAAATCCGAATTAAGTAAAATATATATAAATTAAATTATGTCTACATAATTGCTAAAAACCACATGACAAAAAGGTTAATACTTTTTGAATAAATCTTCACGGACTGAAAAACTAATAATACATTATAATTGCCAATGAGCTTATAACAATTACTAAGTGATAGTTAACCAAGTATTGAAAACCTCTAATAACATTTTTTGCATAATACTAGGTCAGCCCAGCCTAAAAAAGGATAATGGTTTAATTTGTATTTCAATTTAAGAAACTTAAAAAGTTTAAATTCATTTGGAACAGATGAATATGGGGTAAATTGTATTTAGCGGATATTTACCGCATGAGTTAAAGCTTTGTGTTTTAAATAAATCCTGCAACGCATTCAAATAACCACCAGCTATGTTTGGTGTCGCTATTATTCACTATAGGTGCTGGATTTTATGGAAAACATGATCGCGCCTTTTTACATTGAATATCAAGCGAGCACAAGCGTTCTGTGTAGTCCGTGGCACATTTTTATGAATCTGAAATTGCAATGATTGAATAATGATAGAATTAGAGACTGTAAGCTTTTCGACAACTTTTAAGGAATGCTTATTTATTACAATTAGAGATAATCATGTAACTTTTTACTTGATTAATCTTGATTTTACTTTCCAAAGCCCGAATTTTTATTTTATTCGCAGTGATTTGTGTTCGCCAGATAATTCGTGAACAATATCGAAATCATACACCATAAATCTTCATAAGCTTCATAACCAAGTATGGAAGCTTGAGGTATACCAAACAAAATATTCAACTCCTCCGAATGTGCGTTGTTATTTATATCTTTGGCACTCGATAACCCCAAATACTTAACTGACGAAATTGCTATAGCTATGGTGGGCGGGAAAATCTTTCAACAGCGTGACAAAACACTTGATCTTTTTTATTTTGTCGTTAGTTGTTGCCATTAGTACTATACTATAGAGGGGTAATTAAGACAATGAAGATCTTTAAGGAAATATTGATAATTAAACTTATCACAGCAACGACTCGTTACTATTTTTACTGTGCTATTGAAAATCATCATGACATCGTAGCTAGAAACATGTATTTGTCAATTTTTCCCTCTCTTTCGTCGATTCTTCGGAGGTTAACTGAAACTGGTTCGCATTCTTTTTTGTACCTGCTTTTATACCGACTGAGTGGGGCGGCGCTAAAAAGGACATAAACATTGGTAAAGATCTCAGTCACCGTTAAGATTAAAGAAGTACAGACCGGTACAGAAGGAAAGTAGCTCGGTAGAAAACTGATCCAGATTATATGCTATAAGGAATCGAATTTTATTCTCTCATAAATATCCTAAATACTTTTGTGATGTGCGCACATCATGGCAGGGCAAAATGATAAGTTTTTTTTGTTTGTAATTTGTGTACCCAAAGCAATCGAAGGAGGAACAACAGCATCCGGAAGTTTGGTCTCATCATTCGGCAACGATGTAAGCTAGGATAAGCATAAAGTTCACTTCTAAATTAGCAGAAAATGGAATTTCTTCATCTTAAGAGCGACATTTGTATTCTTATTTTGTGAAATGATACAATAACAAACAATAACGGTTTTGTATTAAGTATTATAATTTATTTTTTATCTTGAACTCTATAAGAAAGCTTCGATTATCGAAGACAAGACGGAAGTGACCTAATCAAAACCAACCAACTACGAATTATGTGACTGAAGGAGGCAACACCCCCAGTTATGAAATATCAGACACTGAAGTGCAATATCAAAGACTCTCGTCGAACTAAGTGTCCTCTTTCTAATACAATCCGTACATTTTTTGCGCTTTTGGATAGAATATCCAATTGTTGAATTCTTGGGCCTCTACGGAGATGATAAACTCACCGTATAATGTCCTGGTGGTGCATAATCAACTCCTTCAAAACGACCAAGCCATCGCAGACGTCCCATCTCTCTAACCTAATCTGCAGCCTCTTCAAAATCGACACCGGATAGATCATGCAAGAGAAAAAAACGATCTTCGTCGAGGCCACCAACAAACCGTTGGCCATCACCGATACGTCATTGATGATCAGCAATAGACCTGCGTGTTTCTCCTTATTCAGACCAAAGTAATATAAATCAAACGGAAATGGTTTTTCCAAGCTGTCGTTGTAGTGTTTGTTGTATTGACCGATCTGGTATCTTATCCAGAGGTTTTCGAGACAAATCGAAGTAGTACCACCCATAGTCAGCATAGTTACGGCAACGCGAGCTTGTTTACAGAATCGAGCTTGTTCCAAATGGCAACGCTTTATCTGCTCGTCCTCCATATACCCCACGTCCTTATCGTCTTTTGTTATGTAATTTATGATTTCTTTGAAGTCGACACGTTGGTAAAGTAATGCTCCGATGCCGCCGTTCATTACCGCGATCACGTAGATCAGTTGGCCGAACATTTGGTCGGCGTCTTTGCCATTGATAGTAGAGATAGTAAACTGTACGGAAAGAGATACTAAAAATATCGGAAAATACATCCTGACGAATATCGAATAGACTGAATATGCTACGCGGAATATCTGGCGTTTTGTCGGCAAAGCTAACGGCCAGATTCCAGCCAAGATCATGCAGAATATAGCATGGTCGAGGATCAGTGCTCTAGGTTCGGACATGTCTCTCTGCGGTCTGAAGACTGGCAACACTGTATAGTGTCTACGAATGCTTTTATAACAAACGCACCGATAGCCGATACCCTTTACACACTGCCGCCCTGTCATTGTGCAAATTAAAGGCTTGACTTACGGGCGTCTGCGTTTTTCCCTATAAGTGTTTATTTATTCAGTGTGGCTTTGTACAGGATGAGTCCCGTTGGGTACCCCAGCGGGGACTGAGAAAGGGATTTTTTTTAAAATTCGGTTTAGGATTGCATAATGCAGGTGGAAATCCGTACGTAGAATATTTTGGCGAATGGAGCGTTGCCGAATCTACTCGGCAACTTCGGAATTTCGAAGGAAAATCATTAGATCTTATTGCTGACACAAAAGTCTTAATAACTTAATACACCGTAGACGTTCGCAGTGTTATAATCACTATATATTATACAGGGCGTCCCAAAACGAAAAAAATAATTTTGATAGATAATAAAATAAAAAAAAATTGAAAAACATTTGCCACGACTCACCCTGTACATTCCCCATGGAATAGTTTTTATTTGACGTGGTCTTATCTATTATGCAGTTTCTGGTGCACGGACAGTAAATTAGTAATGGTGCCGTCGGTAGGACACAAAATGGCCAGATAAACGTTTGGCCTCGCACTTATAAAATTGCAGATTATTGTTCTAGATTGGACTAGATGAAAGTACGAATGTTACGTTTTGGAACCCAAATTTGTTTTGAATAGTTAACTAGGAGCGAAGCGATGAAGCTGTTATTCGTTTGGTTAGTAGTAGTCGTGAGAATGAGATATGAAATTATTCCGAAAAGCGGTTTAGAATGTTCAACGATAGCAGGTAAAGTAATAATTATTAGTATGTGCCGTGTTTCAGTTGGAAATGATCAAAGTATTAGTGAAATTTTGTTTTTAATTATAACATAATTTAATACCCAACAGCGCGCTATGCATCACATTTAATGATTAAGTTCTTGATATATAATAAATAATAAATATATACCATTGTACAATAATTAAACAATATATCATCTGGTTGTGGGGATAAAAGTACAGACAGACAGATATAAAAGGCAACCAAAAGTCGTATCTGTTAATTATATGGTTGCCATGGACATTCTATGTCCCATTTCGGGGTGTTTTCTATAGTTAGGATGTTTTTCATGATCAGAGATATAGTTTTGAATGTTGTGAACTCTGGGCATTAGCTATGAAAATGGCTTTATAATTTCTTTGTAAAGCTACTAGGCCTTGATTTTTTAACCCATTGTTGTAGAAAGTGCTAGAAAATTTGTTCTTGCTATTTCGTTAGCGTGGAGTTGCCATAATAGCGATCCAGAGTTATAACTAGATACCCAATGAATTTAAGTTTGGGTTCATTAACTATTTGTTAAAAATCTTTTTCAAAATGTCTTTTTTCACAACGAATAGGGCACAGAATATTAACGTATTCTTTGTATCAAAATATGTTGATTTGTCAAATAAACCTTTTTCCTTGGTCAATATTTACTTAGATACAGGGTGATAAAAGTTTTTTATTAGTTATGTTCACAATTTAAAAAATATACTCACAAAAATTAGCATGTGAGAGTTTTCGATGATGTAATCAGTTCTGCGATTATTTGAAGTTGCCGCCACCTGCACACTTTTGCAAAAACGTCATCATATTTTTTAATAACAGCACAATGGAGGACGTCCAAGAAATATCGCACAAGATGAAAGAAAATCCTCACTTGACATGGATAGGACATTGCAAGCATGAATACGAGATAAACGAGTGGGCAGGCACAGTAAATAATTATGTAATAGGACCATTTGAGTTACCTACAGATAGATCTTGGTGCAGCGACGTTTCTACATTTTTTATAAGACTTAATATATATAAAAAATATCCCTTTTTGACCGAGCACTACCCCATTTTGTGAAAATTGTTCTTCTTCTTTTTTTCGGATTCCAATTTTTTTAATAACAAATTTTTTTACAGAGGGTTACGCGGTCAGTTAAAAATGTGAATGTCTTGAAAATAGCTTACTGAACTGAAGATGCTGAATAGCAATACCGTTTATACGTTATGGCATTCTTGAAAAACGTCTATGTAGTTATTACGAAACTGATCACGCCATCTAATTTTTGAGTTTGAGTTTAGGACATGGGTTTAATCAACAAATCGAAATTTTTTGATACAAAGACTATGCCGGTATTCTATTGTCCATTCGTTTTGAAACACCCTGTATAATAGATGATCTCAGGCCATTGTAAAACTTCATGTCTTTCATTCGCGTTCAAAGAAGAATAACAAAACTTCCAATTCACTAATCTAATGAATTTAACAAGCTTGTAAGGAAGAAGATTGCGTGGCGATATAAATGACCGGAATGTCCATCTACGAACTCCAAAAAATTAACCAAAGAAAAGACTGCCAAACTGCAGAGAAAAAACTTCCTGTGCAACACAGTGGTGTATACCTGCAACTCCCTGTCAATCAATAACCCTTTTTTTCTACCCTTTTCGCCTTTGTAAAAATCTTTTTCTTTTTTGTGATATCATACACACTATATTTATTTATTTATTATTTATAGATACATTATATGTTTTTTTTAACAAAGTTTTTCTCTTAACTGACCAAATGTGGTTTCATCAGAAACAGCATCTCACGATGAAAAAATGGTTTTAATTTGCACATTTCAACATAGTTTCACAAAATTGTAGTCTACTGTCGGGATAATCGTGTGTGAACGAAATTTTTCGTCATTTAATACACGCATAACTGTTCGTCGGCTAACATCATTATTTGAAGCGACTTCAGAAGATGCACCATAATGTTTAATCTTGTATTCTCATAAGTTTTTGGAGCACCTGGCCGTGGACGATCTTTGACTTGCACTGTGGACATTGCAATGGGTCTTTCTGGAAATTTTGAGTTAAACAAATTGCAAATTTTTTCTGCAGATCTCGTTTTGTCTCCGTATCATACCATTTAGAAGCGTCACATTCACTTTTTTTAATTTAAGAACTGCTGGCCTGTTCATTTCAAAATTGTTTCTGTTTTGTATTATTTTGCTCATAAAAAAAGAAAGAGATAGGTACAGAATGCAGAAAGGGAATTTAAAAAACGGAAAAAAGGAACTTGGTGTCGACATGTACTTCTTGATCCGCCCTGTATATTTTCTGCCAATTGCACGTGTGCGGGCATTTTTTCTGAAATCAAGTACCTGATTTTCAAATGTATTTGTGTTTCTCCAATTCCGATTTCATGAATTTTATTTTACAGAATTATTAAAGCTGAGGTGAAAACAATATAATCTTCATAAACAATGTTTCAGCTATTTAATTCCGATGTTTTATAAAAAATCATTAAATTTCTGTTTTGTATTATTTTGCTCATAAAAAAAGAACGAGATAGGTACAGAATGCAGAAAGGGAATTTAAAAAACGGAAAAAAGGAACTTGGTGTCGACATGTACTTCTTGATCCACCCTGTATATTTTCTGCCAGTTGCACGTGTGCGGGCATTTTTTCTGAAATCCAGTACCTGATTTTCAAATGTATTTGTGTTTCTCCAATTCCGACTTCATGAATTTTATTTTACAGAATTTTTCAAGCTGAGGTGAAAACAATATAATCTTCGTAAACAATGTTTCAGCTATTTAATTCCGATGTTTTATAAAAAATCATTAAGTTCATACTTACAAAAAAGAACAATTTAAATATTTTGATTGATCATTTGCAAAAATGATGCGTTCCACTAGCAAAATTAGGATCATCACCGGTTGCAGCCACTACGTTTTCACTGTATCTTTAGTAGAATAAATAAGTAATTTCTTCGCACTGCCGGATATACTTACCGTATAACGTGTTGGTGTTGCTTAGCAAACTCCTTCAAGAGTGTCAAGAGTCCGGCATCGTCGGCTTCCCATTTTCCGAATCTCACCTGGAGTCTCTTTAAAATAGCCATAAGAAGAATACGATTTTTGTCGAAGCCACCCACAGACTATTGACTATCATAGACGCGTCGTTGATTATCAGTAGTATAATCTCGTGCTTCTCCTTGTTCATATTATAATAGTACAAATCGTAAACAAAGGGTTTTTTCAAGCTGTCGTTGTGGTGGTTATTGAACTGGCTGATCTAGTGTCTCCTCCAGAAGTTTTCCAACCATGTCGATTTAGTACCCCCGATTGTCAGAATCGTTATAGCCCAACACGCTCTTGTCGTCCTTTATTACGTAATTTATAATTTCTTTGAAGTCCCTAGTCTGGTAAATCGCGGCTGCCACACCGGCTATCCGCAAACTGATGACGTAGATTAGCTGGTAGAAAAATTGATTGCTGTTTTTCCTCACTAGTCCGAACTCGAGGCTCAGAGAAATCAAAAACACTGTAAAGTACACTTTAACTACACTAGAGAAAATTGCGTAAAATCTTCCAAATATCAGCTTATGAGTAAGTACTGGAAAAGGCCAGATAGATCCCTGCTAGGGTCATGCAGATTCTCGAGTGTTGCAGAATCGGGACATTCATTTTTCCGCGAGCTTTCGGTTACCAACTAGTGTCATTCAGAAAAAAAAGTATTAGAAGACTCTTCTTTTTACTTTTACAGTTTTAATGAAATAACATATCATCGTAACAACAAGATAAATATTAAATGATTCATATTTAAAAAAAAATAAACAAAATTGTCTGTTAACAAACTGGTAATAACTTTTTTGAAAAAAAGCAGAACGTACATACACCCTTTAGCTCTTTACCTGATATTGCCTCACTTTTTGAAGTATACGATCCTTCACCTCTACTACACTGTTAACTCGGGTGCGATTAACCAGACTTGTAAGAAGTCCCGTTAAGAAAAAGTCCAAACTATTATGTGTGATTTAAATCTCTTACTGCAACACTAAAGTGAGAAGACGCGCTGTCACGCATGAACCACATTCTGTTCGTAATTCGTTGTATTTCCTCTATCAATATTGGCAAATCCTCTTCTACAAACCAGCTATAATTATGGCCATGTAGCCTTTCTGTCAGGAAAAAGGGACCGTTTAAGTAATTTTCAACCATATCATTTCATCGGCCAAATATGCAAGAATTAAAACGAATGGGAATATCTCTGTTAAATAACGCTTGGGTGATGATATGGATACAACAGAAAATCGTGTGAAATTTTCCAAACCAAGAAGTGCGAGATGCTCAGGTTATTTCCAATTTTTCTAGTGCTAATTTCAGGATTTTCATCAATAGAATTTAAAACTGCTTCTTCAATTTCTAGAGTTCTAACAGTTCGATGCCCCTCCCCCCCCCAACACTACAAGACACTACTACGAAGAATAGAATTTAAAAATTGATGTCAAACAACCGCCTTAACAAGAAAATTAATAATTCTTTCAGACACAACCTACTGCAATGACAAAAAATAATTATAAAAATTAAAGTTATAATCCATTATATTATTATTTTTATTAAGAGACCATGCAAAGAAGTTTTTATATTTTTATGCGAACGAAGTACATTGTATCGAAAAAAATTAAGAAATTATTTTATTAGTGATTGGGGACTGTAAGAATAATTTTTATTTTAAGAGAAATCAGTGGCGTACCATCGATATCTGCCAGCCTGTATTTTTTTTGTGATAGCCTTCCTTAGATATTTTTATATCTCAATATTTTACTGACATATTTTAGTAAAATTTGTATTGTAATTATTGTAATTTGTATATTGTCCGGATCATACATTCAATCACATATATAATTATTGCCTTTGAAAAATGGCTTTTGCATAAAATTACCACTTGTATAACTAATGGTCTAATTATTTCTTGATTGTGTTTAAAGCAGTCTAGTTTAAGGTTTCTTTCCCCTCCTACACTTTGTTATATATTTTTTTCAAATTTTATAATGCAGTTTCTTTGTAGTTTTTAACAAAAAACTCAAAGAAGTAATTAAAAAAATAAGAGATATATTACCTTTTAACTCTCTCGTTTAACTCTCATTTCCTCCGAGGAATGAACTTATTAGTTAATTTTCATTACTTAGGTTTTAGAGTATAGCAAAAATTTGGTTTTAAGCTTTTTACTTATATAATATAACCCCATGTTACAAATTTATGTGATTAACCTCCATTTAGCATTATAAAAAACACAAGGTAATAAATTATTTGAAGTAATATTTTATTTTTGTACGTCAATAAGGATTTTTCTAAAAAACAAATCTTTTGTAGCGCCCTGTATAATATGATATGTCTATGTTTTATTAGCTATGTATTAACAACTGTTGACGTAAGACTTTTTACAAAACTTCTGGATTCCTCCTGCGTCGGTTTTTGTTAAGACGAAATTGCTGACGTTTCGTCAATCATCCTGTTGGCTTCTTCAGAGCTTGACTGAAGCTTGCTCGTATGACTGATTCCCAAATTCGTGACAGATAGAGACCTGAGTCGCACTTAAGATTAGTTAGTAAGGCTCTTTCGCGTTTTTTGAGCCTTATTGATATTTTTCGTCCGGTCTCTCCAATGCATTCTTTGCCGCATATGAATGGAAGGACCACAGTGGCAAGTGTAGGATTGCTTTCGGCCTTATTGCTATTGGAAGGTTTTGGTAAAGTGTATACATTTCAAGCTCTGAAGAAGCCAACAGGATGATTGGCGAAACGTCAGCAATTTTCGACTCAACAAAAACCGACGCAGGAGGAATCCAGAAGTTTTGTAAAAATTATTACAGTAGCCTGTGGAACTTTCTTTGAAAAATGTTATCGTGAGATTGGTTGAGCACATTTTTTTTTAATTTTCATAAAAATTCACTATATTGTGCACCAGGTGCTAAAATATATACCTACTTACTTTAAGAAAAATTGTCATTTGGCTGCCACTTTGTTAAGAAATGACGAGAAATTCAAGTAGAAATATTACAACAACAAAATTGGTCATTATATTTAACGCTGTTGAAGAAAGTAAAGAGCGGAACAACTGTGTTAAGAAGTCGGCTCTGTAATGGCGCTATTTTTCCAGTTTTGTGTATTTATTTGTGGACTGAAAAAATAGTTTTGCGGAATATTTTCGTCACTGACAATAATCAAATAATATACTTTTTTCACTATTTTAAAACTTTAGGTCTCAGTCAAACGCTGAAATCCATAACCATGTCTACTAGGTCTAGCATTGTTGTATGGTTTAGTAGACGTTAAACTCACCGTATAACGGTCTGATGTTGCAGAACGAGTTCCTTCAAAACCACCGTGAGGCAGCCACCACATTCTTTCCATCTTTCGATTCTAATCTGCAGCCTTTTCAAGATCGATGCCGGATAAATGATGCAAGAGAAGAAAGCGATCTTGGTCGAGGCCACCAACAACCCGTTTACTACCACCGACACATCGTTGACAATCAAAAGGCCGCTATCGTGTTTCCTCTTGTCCAGGCCATAGTAGTACAACTCGAAAGCAAGTGGTTTTTCCAAACTCTCGTTGTGGTGTTGGTTGTACTGATCGATCTCGTATCTCCTCCAGTAGTTCTCGAGGCACATCGAAGTGCTAGCTCCGAACGTCATAATCGTGATAGCCCAACACGCTTTGGAGCACATCCGCGTCTGGTCCAAGTGGGAGCGAGTGATCTCCTCGTCTTTGGAATGCTTCACCTCTTTATCATCTTTCATTATGAAAGTTATGATTTCTTTGAAATCGCAGTTTTGGTAAAGAAGCGCCCCAACTCCTCCGTTGACCAACGCGATCACGTATATCAGTTGGGCGAAGGTTTGATCGAGGTTTTTACCGTTTATCGTGGAAATTGCAAACTCTATACACAACGATACTAAAAATATCGGGAAGAACACCCTCACGATTGCCGCGTAGATTCCGTAAGTTCTGAGAACCATCGAACGTTTAGTGGGTAAGCCAAATGGCCAGATACCTGCTAAGATCATGAAGAATCTCGCGTGGTTCAGAATCGGCTTGGGCTTTGGTACGGTCATTTATGAGTGGGCAATTCGACGTCTGACAGAGACGGAGGTCTGGTGGCCCTTTTAAAACCAAAGCCGAGCATAAATTTCTCAGTTTCTACACAACCTATAATTTGTTTTCCAGTGCCGCCCTATCATTACGCAAATGAAAGGGCTGACTGTTGTGTAGTCTGTTTTTATTGAGATTGCGTCTAGAGGGATAAGTTTAGTGCGGTTTTCGCCGCACAGGAAACATTAACGAAATAGTTTCGTGACGGAGGAAAGTATTTATCATAATAATAATGTTGTTTGGTCACATACTGAAAAAAAAAAGCCTAGGCTGTATTTCAGAAATCGATTTCTTGGCTACTCTAAATAGAGTTAAGTGTGAAACATTTTAAAAACATTTTTCATTTGCTTTTATCTCTTTTCAAATTGGGGGCGCGGTTCATATTCAAATTAGTAAATGCCTATGTATGCCAGTAACCTTTTAAACTGTTTTTTATTTACTAAAAGTATTAGATTCTTCTCCTTTGAACTTTCCTCATATATGATTTCGAAATAAAATTAAAGACTATCTTGTTTAATGCAAAAGACTTTTGCTCGAAGATTTGACACGCCTCATTAAAAAAAGCGCTTCCCAGAAATTTTTTTTTGGTTTAATTCTATATTAACCGTTTTATTTGTTTGAACCATAATTTTTTTTCCTCGCCCATTCAACCAAACAAAAACACCTTTGATATTTCTTAAATTTGGGATAGGATGGTATATTTAAATGCGGATATACGTTTTATAAAAAAGCAAAATAGCAATACTCCTTTTCGCTGAACCATATTTATGTAAGTAAACAAATTATCGGTTACAAGAGAAACGACGCGCACGACCATACGACGCGTCTCTTGGGACCATAAAATTGGTGTTGGGTGCACCTATTACGCATGTTATTGAAAATGATATCGGCGAAGCCCCTGAATTTATAAGGAATTTTGTTGGAAATATTCGTGAAGATAATTGTTAGGTAATAATATTCTCAAAATAAATTATAGTGTATTCGTTGAGAACAGGGGGTAAAAAAATATATGTGTAAAAGTTAAAAAAAAATTGTAACTAAACTGGAAGAGTGAATGATCAACTATTGTTTCTATTCTCAGCAAATTTTGGTATACAATAAAACTGGTCAATAGTTTGGGTGAAAATATAAGCTAGAAAATATAATTAATATGTAGTATTTAAAAAAAATTAAAAATCACGCGTGCAAGGGTCTGCAAAAAATACCATTTTTCAAAAACCGTTTAAAAGACAGAAAAAATTCTTGAACCAGAAGACGCAGAGGAGATATTTGAAAAAATCCAAATGAAAATCACCAACCTATTCCGAATTACCCTTATTGTCCCTACTCGCCGGCATGCTCGTCTTTTTCTTGACACACTTTCCGCCACACACGGGTGACTAACCCACCCCGAAAGCAGCTGTTACTTTCCCACGAGGGGTGCGCCTCTAATAGGGTGAACAAACGGCCTTGGCTTATTGTGAAATGTCATCGCGGCTTTAAAAGAGTATCTACGGTCGTTTCCGTTCTTTTTTTCTTTCATTTTGACTTAATAACCGCGATTTAGACGCTAGGGGACAACGCGAAGGCCGGTTATTTCAAACGCCACTCGCGGCGCACAAAAAAAGACAGGTAAATACGTAAACATTCGATGAGTCATCACGAATGGGAGCCTAAATAAATACCTATCGTTTTACCTTACGTTTTAGTGAGGTAATTTATAACCAATCTACTCCCTCTATTTCAAGTTTTCTGCTATACGTAGAATCTTTATCACTTCATGGCCGTAGTCACTGCGGCTGGTATTAGTGGTCTGCGCATAAATAACGCCCTATAAATAACTCAAGACAAGAATACTATTTTCGTCGAGGCCGTCAGCAATCCATTGACTATCACCGACATGTCGTTGATAACCAAAAGGCGGCTATCGTGCCTCCTCTTGTCTAGACCATAGTAGTACAACTCGAAAGCAAGGGTTTTTTTTTAACTCTCGTTAAGGTGTTGTACTAAAAATATTGGGAAGAATACCCTCACACACACACCTGACAGAGGGCCCTCTTCAAACCAAAGCCGAATATTTCATAATTCTCAGTTTCCACCCAAACTATAATTTGTTTTCCAGTGCTGCCCTATCATTACGCAAATAAAAGGGCCGAGTGCTGTGTAGACTGTGTTCATTGAGATTACGTCTAGGATAAATTTAGTGCGGTTTTCGCCGCACAGGAAACATTAACGAAGTAGTTTCGTGAGGGAGGAAAGTATCTATCATAATAATAAGAGACTGTTGTTTTGTCACGTACTTAGCTACTCCAAATATAATATAATATCGGCAGATGATAAAAACTAAATTTAACTAACATAAGACGGGTTTTTTATAGCCGAGAAGTGGTCGCGCTATTCGTTGCGATGTTACCTAGCAACCAGTAGAGGGGGCTGTATGGGATGGGATGGGAAGACTACTTTGTTCAATGCGAAATACTTTTCATAAACAAATTGTCATAAACAAATTATCGGTCATCAGAGAAATAACAGGCACGACCATACGACGCCTCCCATCTTGGGTCTATAAAATTGGTGTTGGATGCGGCTGTTAAATATTTTTCTCAAAATCACTGACATTATAGTGTATTCTTAGAGAAGACGGAGTAACGTAAATATATGTGTAAATGTTTCAGCAGTTGTCAAACGTAATAAAAACTAGGTTAAATACTTTTGTAATAACACTTCGATGAATGAATGACTGAATAAATTTACTATTCTCAGCTAGTTTTGATATCCAATCACACTGGTCAATAGTGTAAATAGGTGAAAACATCATCTAAAACAATTAATTAATATGTAGTAAGGGAGTTATGTAGTCTTATAGTATGTGCAATATAGAGTGTATATAGAGAGTATCTCGATATACTTGCCATATAACGGTCTGGTGTTGCCGAACTAATTCCCTCAAAACCACCAAGAGGCAGCCTCCGTCGCCTTTCCACCTTTCGAACCTAATCTGCAGCCTTTTTAGGATTGAAGCCGGATAGATAACACAAGAGAAGAATACTATTTTCGTCGAGGCCACCAGTAATCCGTTGACAATCACTGCTATATCGTTTACAATCAGCAAAATCCCAGCGTGCTTGTCCTTGTCCACACTATAATAGTATAAATCATACGGAAACGGTTTTTCCACACTCTCGTTCTGGCGTTTGTTGAGCTGGCCCACCTCGAATCTTCTCCAGAAATTTTCCAGACAAATCGACGTACCAGCTCCGATTGTCAAGATTGTTATGGCCATACACGCCTTAGAGCAAAACCGCACCTGTTCCAAGTGGCAGCGCCTGATCTCCTCTTCCTCCAAATATACTACCATATCGTCTTTCATGACGTATCTTATAATTTCTCTGAAATCCCGACGTTGGTAGAGCAACGCGGCAATACCGACGCTCACCAATGCTATCACGTAAATTAATTGGGAGAAGATCTGGTCGACGTTTTTGCCGTCGATTGTTTTGATTCCGAATTCAACGCAAAGAGACACCAGAAACATTGGAAAATACAGCTTTAGGAGCCCCGAATATAGCGAATAGGCACTGCGAAGCAGCAGCTTATGGGTGGGTAGGGCCAACGGCCAGATACCCGCGATGATCATGCAGAATCTCGAGTGTTTCAGAATCGGTTCGTGTGTAGCCATGTTTCTACTTGATTCAGACGAGGTTTGTCGACGAATGCAACGGCTTTTAACTTCAAGGCGTTGCCCTAATGTTAGGGAAAACCTGTAATTTGTTTCATGCGCCTCCCTATCATTATCTAAATGAAAGGTTTGGCTTTGTGTCGCGCGATATAGCATGTCCACGTTTATAAAAATTGCGCCTAGCGGAGAAATTTTTTTGAATGAGTTTCAAAGGGGATTTTAATTTAAAGCTTTTTTACGCCAGCCCTATAGTCACCCCCGGTGCTATATGATTCCTTTATATTTCGTTCGTGTTACAATAGATGCAGATTTCAAGGTGGAGTTGGATTTCGTGCCTCAAGTCGAACTCGAGGCTATGAACAACAGGCTCTCCTGTAAGTTTCGATTTAGTTGCTTTAGATAAAAATTGTTTGGAACCTGGGTTTTTGCTTCTGGCTATTCGGGTGTTAGGTTTCGTTCAAAATTTCTTTACAATGGTCGATTAACTATAAGGGTTTTCCAAATAGTGTATCAAAGTGGTATATCTCGTTTATTACTTGATTTACAGAAAAATGATAAATACAAAAGTACCAAAAAAATAATTTAAAATTAATAAAATCACACCTAGACACCCTGCATATTATGACATTAATAGATCACCAATCACCAATAAGGGGTTGGTATAGTTTATAATGAGTGTATTCGGATTTAGGGCAATTTTTTCGGCAAAAATTTGATACGCTTTATTTTTGACGTTGTTTCCGACAGCTGAACAAAATAAATATTAACTGAACTTGAAAAGTCTATTCGAATTCTTTCACATTCGTAATGTAATGGGGATTTTTTTTAAATCCGAGATTTAAACTGAAATAAAATTATAAACTGCGCAAATTTGAAAAAACAATTTGAACACTATTTTCCGCTAGACCCCAGTACCAAAAACATGTCGGCTGTTCCTTCCATCAAAAAATCTTGATTGAGGTGCAAGTAAAGCAGCTAATAACAACTCAATTAAGAAAACTAATGCAAAATTGACGGGTTTCAGACAATGATTTGTTTGTATGACCAACCTACAAACTTAGATTTGCATGGCTAACTTTTATATTTGCACTAAAAGACGCGATCTGAAAACATTAGTTATAGTTAGTGGAAACAAAAGAAACATTTTTTTCACCAAATTTTTATTTTATTATTTCCTTGGCTTATTGCGATATTTTCTCATAATTTTCAGAAATTTTTCCGTAAAAATATGTATACTTCAAAAAAACTAAATTTAGATATATGGAATACTTAATAAAATTGAAAGGGTAATAATAATAACTAATAATTAATAATAACTAATGAAATATAATATATAGGGTGTTCCTTTTGATTTTTTCACTTAAATTAATATTTTTCATTTTGATTCACCCTGGTATCAACGAAAACTCTCGGTATAGACCATAACAATCCTACGTTGATTGAGAATAAAAGGAAGTATCTAATAATACAATAATCTACAGGGTGTTCTTTTAAAAAATATATTACTTTGGTTTTCCACATATTTATGAATCATTGTTTGGACATCCCGTATAACAACAAAGTTGCTATGTCAAAGTGAAAAAATCTTCTGCAAAAGTGTTCGTGTAGAAATAATAACATTAAACTATTTGACATGTAGAAAACAATGACTAAAGAAATAAATAAAAATTTGCAGACAAAAAACACGTTTTCCGAGAAATGTATTTTTTTGGAAGAGAGAAGAAAGCAATTAAATTAATTAATGAATGTTTTTCCAATACCTAACTCAAACATATTCGATGCTAAGTACAAAAAAGATATTATATAAAATTTCAAAGTGTAAAATAAAAAGTTAAGTTGGAAGTTAATATAATAGGGCGGTCGTACTATGTTTGGCAATATACTTATTAACCATAATCTAAAATTTAAATCAACCCCGTCTATCTTCCACCCAACACCATATTTTAGAACCATAGATTTTTGACTTTACTGTATGATAAATTAACACACCTAGTAGATGTAAATAGTACATTATGCAACAAGTGCGGTAAACGGCATTTAACTCACGAGTTTATTTGCCACTAGCGGAGCGAGTGTTTAATAAACGTGGACCGAACGTGTTGCATACTATACTTTTTCTACGACCGTTAGTATTTGGGTACATTTTCGCAAAAAAACACGAATACATTCACTGACACGGCCGACAGAATTGACAAACGTCAAAATTTTAAGCGTGGCAAATATCTCCGAAAACATCCGATTGCTCCCAAACCCGTGCGGTAAAATTCCGGAAATGTCCGAAGTGGCTCGGATTCGTGGGATACTTCCCGCACGCTAGATCGGTCAATAATTAGGTATTTCACATACGGGAGTAAAACAATTATTTTTTCAACACACATTTGTTGAATAAAACTTATACAGTTGCTTAGTCTTTGAAAGCGGCAAAATATATGCAAACCAATTAGTAGTTTCATCTGTAATTTACTTTACACTCGAGACACATTTTCAAGACATTTAAAAACTATGCAGAAAGTGGTTTCGGAAATTTCAAGATGCGGAGTTTAATACCAGTTTTACTATTGAAACCCAATATTTTTGCTAGTGTTTTGTAAGCTCCTAACATTTATACTCTCCTGCATATTAATATAAAAAAATAATTACGTTTAACTATTAGAAATGTAGGAAATAATTACCTTAAAATAATAATCATGAAAGTTTGAGATGTTCTGTAACAAAACGTTTTCTAAAAACACCAAGCTTAGCCGTACGAGGATGCTTTTGGAAATTTTAAGCTTGCGAGGAAACAGTGGCCTATTATTTTATTTTTTAACTCATTTAAAATATTTACTCTGTTTTGTAATGCCGGAGCATTCTTGTAGCAACCGTTCTTGATCTCACATTTTTATTTACAAAAAATAGCGCACATACCCTGCGTAGTATAATTTATTAATTGCTGCGTATTCGTATAAAAAACAACCTATACAAGTATTAAATATCACTATTAGAAACGTTCAAATATATTTACCTAAAATAATCATAATAAAAAATATTTTTCCTATTGAAAGAAGCTTTTCTTAAAAACATCAAAGGTAAAAAAATAAATTTTGCAATATATTTGTCATTTTACTGTAAAAAATAAATAAAATTTTGGCTAGAAGTGAATATCTTAGGACATATATCAGCAAATCTTGCTTGATGTGGCGCAATTGTCCTGGATCGCTCGCAGTATAACACAAAACTATATGCGGCAATTTATTAACCCTGAACATTAAATCAACCCCTACTAACTAGCATCCCACACCAAATTTCAGAGCCATAACGTGCTTGCGTTTGAGTGTCATATTATACTCGATGCATTGGGGGTTAATACTAATGGATGCCCCAAACAGCTTGTTTATTTTCAATAGTCAGCTATCCCAGCCAACAAGAGAAATAAAACTTCCAGTTTTTAGTGGAACATGTGTTATTTTCCCTTGAACTTACATGCAGATGATGTACTCACCGGATGACATTCTGGTGTTGAAGAACGAGGTCTTTCAATGTTTCCGAGAAACAGTCTCCGTCGCCTTTCCATCTTTCGAACCTAATCTGCAACCTCTTCAAGATCGACGCAGGATAAATGATGCATGAGAAGAAAACGATTTTCGTCGAGGCAACCAACAAGCCGTTAATTACCACGGAAAAGTCGTTGAGGATCAACAGTACTCCAGCATGTGTCTCCTTGTCCAGATGATAGTAGTACAAATCGTAAGCAAACGGCTTCTCCATGCTGACATTCTGGTGTTTGTTGTATTGGTCGACCTCAAACCTCCTCCAAAAGTTTTCAAGACATATCGAAATCCCAACTCCGCACGTCATAATCGTTATGGCCCAACAGGCTTTCGAGCAAAACCGTACCCGCCCCAAATGGCACCGCTTAATCTCCACGTCCACAGAATATCGTATGTCCTTTTCGTCCTTTATTATGTAAGTTATGATTTCCTTAAAGTCTTTGCCTTGGTAAAGAGTGGCTGCGACACCCACGATCAGCAAGCTGATGACGTAAATTAATTGGGAGAACTTTTTCTCGACGTTGTTATTACTGACGGTGGAGAGAGTAAATTCCATACAGAGCGAAACCAAAAACATCGGAAAGTATATCTTTACCATATCAGAATACACTGCGTACGCTCTCAGAAGTATCAGACGTTTGGTGGGTATCGCCAATGGCCAGATACCAGCCAATGTCATGCAGAATCTCGCGTGGATCAAAATCGGTTTACTTTTTACGGAGAACGACATCATACGTCCTTCGATAAGCGCGAGAGTCTACGGCTTCTCGTCTATTGCAGCGATTTTAAAACCAATGCGAGCGTTTCAATATTCCCAGGTTACCCCAATCCCTATACTTTGCTTGAAGTGCCGTCCTATCATTACGCAAATGAAAGGGTTGGATTTTGCCCTTGCGTGTTTCGTTTAGATCTGTGTTTATGCACGGAAAGCTTTAAGTTCGAGATGATATGCGTCTTCCGTGATCCGTCACTTTAATTTTTATAACAAAATTGTTGAGACTAATCACAATTAATCTTGACATGACATAATTGATCGTATTTGTGAAACGTGTGAGATAATCTTTAAGATTTTGAATCGAAGTAGATTGGTTTTAATGCTGCCACAACGGTAGCAGCCCTAGGTGCCACATAAACATAAAGTTTCTTTGCGTTCAAGCTATTATGTGGTAGTGGTAGACATATTTGTGAATGGTGAAAGTTTGGAGTGACTTCGTTAATTATATAGTATTAGTGACACCAGAATCACTTTTGCTTCTTCAAATCCCAATTTACTAGTAATTTGTAGATTCTATTTAGATTCGTTTCAATGCTGCTACCACGGTAGCAGCCCTAGGTGGCACATAAACATAAAGTTTCTTTGCGTTCAAGCTATTATGTGGTAGTGGTAGACATATTTGTGAATGGTGAAAGTTTGGAGTGGCTTCATTAATTACATAGTATTAGTGACACCAGAATCACTTTTGCTTCTTCACATCCCAATTTACTAGCAATTTGTAGAATATATTTAGATTCGTTTCAATGCTGCTACCACGGTAGCAGCCCTAGGTGGCACATAAACATAAAGTTTCTTTGCGTTCAAGCTATTATGTGGTAGTGGTAGACATATTTGTGAATGGTGAAAGTTTGGAGTGATTTCATTAATTAAATATTATTAGTGACACCAGAATCACTTTTGCTTCTTCACATCCCAATTTACTAGTAATTTGTAGAATATATTTAGATTCGTTTCAATGCTGCTACCACGGTAGCAGCATTAGGTGGCACATAAACATAAAGTTTCTTTGCTTTCAAGCTATTATGTGGTAGTGGTAGACATATTTGTGAATGGTGAAAGTTTGGAGTGGCTTCATTAATTACATAGTATTAGTGACACCAGAATCACTTTTGCTTCTTCACATCCCAATTTACTAGCAATTTGTAGAATATATTTAGATTCGTTTCAATGCTTCTACCACGGTAGCAGCCCTAGGTGGCACATAAACCTAAAGTTTCTTTGCTTTCAAGCTATTAAGTGGTAGTGGTAGACATATTTGTGAATGGTGAAAGTTTGGAGTGGCTTCATTAATTACATAGTATTAGTGACACCAGAATCACTTTTGCTTCTTCACATCCCAATTTACTAGCAATTTGTAGAATATATTTAGATTCGTTTCAATGCTGCTACCACGGTAGCAGCCCTAGGTGGCACATAAACCTAAAGTTTCTTTGCTTTCAAGCTATTAAGTGGTAGTGGTAGACATATTTGTGAATGGTGAAAGTTTGGAGTGACTTCGTTAATTAAATATTATTAGTGACACCAGAATCACTTTTGCTTCTTCACATCCCAATTTACTAGCAATTTGTAGAATATATTTAGATTCGTTTCAATGCTGCTACCACGGTAGCAGCCCTAGGTGGCACATAAACCTAAAGTTTCTTTGCTTTCAAGCTATTAAGTGGTAGTGGTAGACATATTTGTGAATGGTGAAAGTTTGGAGTGACTTCGTTAATTAAATATTATTAGTGACACCAGAATCACTTTTGCTTCTTCACATCCCAATTTACTAGTAATTTGTAGAATATATTTAGATTCGTTTCAATGCTGCTACCACGGTACCAGCCATAGGTGGCACATAAACATAAAGTTTCTTTGCGTTCAAGCTATTAAGTGGTAGTGGTAGGCATATTTGTGAATGGTGAAAGTTTGGAGTGACTTCATTAATTACATAGTATTAGTGACACCAGAATCACTTTTGCTTCTTAAGAATGTGATTATTCGTTGTAACCTTAAATAATAGATAAAATACAAAAATATATTTATATTAATCCTTTTACTTAAGGCCATTATATTGAGTGAAAGATAAGGTTCCTGGAAATATTCAACATCGATATATCGCCACCTATTGATAGCCGTGCTTCATCAGGGTGACGTAAGAATACGAAGCCTTCAATATCTGAAACATAAAGCTCCATGGATTTCTTCTAATTTCAGAAAAATGTATAAAAATTCACCGCTAAAGCTGACTCCATGGTCATCGCATTAAAAGGTCCGATGGTTAACCTCAGGGGCCTCTGAGTTCGCGCGATCATAATCAACAGTATTCTCCTAAGCTTATTGTGTTGGTCGTGCCACGGACTATCGTAGAGCGCATCAGACAGAGCGACGCTCTATGGATGACTCTGAGAATATTTCGTATTTCGGTAAAACTCGGGTGATTACCTGGACTTTTATTTCATCGGTGGTAAGACCCAAAATAAAAATCTGAACCAGCACAAAGCAAAAATAGAATGCCGGTGTGAGCAACATTTGGCGGTTGTACTGAAAATTGTACGAGTTGCACTGGCAATAGGTAACAAAAGCTCACCCACAAAATACCGTCAGGAACTGAACAGAGACTGCTGCTACGTTCAGTGAGTTGAGGAGGTACTCCAAGAGAAGTAAGTACCTGATGGACTCGTTTAAATTCTTTACAAATCTGAAAAAAAAAACACTTTTTACTTTTCGGTAGCTACTAGTCTAACAAAGGTTTGTAGAATTTTGCGTTTAGTCTGATCTTGTACAGAGTTCGGTGAATTATATTCTATAATATGGAAATAACAAATATTGTATCTTTTTCTAAAATTGTTGAGTTAGCTAAAACATATTAGACTAAATTGAATGAGCTCATTCTTTGCACTCGACAGGATAGCTTTTGGAAGTTTCGCGTGGTTCATTACTCTGAATTCGACAAGTAAATCAGTTTTTTATGAGTGAAAAAATGATGAAATGTTATTAAACTTTGGTACTCACTCGATAACCCCTTGGTGTTCCACTATCAGAAGTTTCAAATTCGTCAGAGCGTCGTCGCAGCGGAGACCTACCCTCCGGAATCTGATCTGTAGGTTTTTCAATGCCGAAGACGCGAACGCTGCGCAAGTGAATATTATCACTTTGGTCGAAAATATGATCAGGGTATTGAACACTAGAGCGACCTCGGTGATCGCCAGCACCAAAGTCTCGTGCTTCCTCTTGTTGACGTTAAAATAGTACAGGTGAAGGAGAATAGGTCTATCAAGAGTTACGTTCTTCTCTCTGTTATATCTCGCCACCTCCATGTTGTGCCAGAAGTTCTCCAAAATTAGCGTCGAGCCAGTGCACGCTGTTAAAGCAAAAAAGATGGCGCTGAGCGCGTCGTTGAAACGGACCTCCTCCAGGTGTGAGTTTAAAATATCCTCGTCGTCGCTGATCGATATGAGATTCTCCTCGTTGACGACATTGGTTATTATCTCGGTGAACTTGCTACTTCGGATAACCACCGTGACGTAGTGAGTGATGAGGAGGCTTATGACGAACGGCAGCTGCTTGAACGTTTCGAGGTCAGTGGTTTGTGTGGTCAGCGTGATCGTAAACTGGATGCAAATGGAAGATACGAACGTGGCGAAGTAAAATGAGATGAAAATCGAATAGAGCGCGTAAACCTTGCATAAGGCGTTGTTTCGAGTGGGCAAATCCAGCGTCCACATTCCCACGGAGATCATGAACCATTTGGAAAATGACACAATCGATCTGCGCTTGATGGTTGTCATTGTGGCGTGTATGTGTGTGTGTGCGGTGACCAAGCGTGTCTTTTATAAAGGCCCGCACAACGTGTAATAAAGGGTTTCGACTATTCTACTTCCCCGCCCACGGAGAAACGCCCTGTGGTTATCGAAATGACAGGGGACGTCGTTCGCAGGTATCGGAGAATCTCTGATAATGATAGGTGCGCCGTTCCCCTTACAGCAGTCACGTTAGTGAGTTTTTTTTGTTCGTCCCCAAACTTTGATTTGTCGTGAAATTTAGTGACGCCTTCAAATGGTCGTCTCTCGGATATATGGAAGAACAAATCGATTCTGGATAATCTCACGATATAGAAAATGCTGTGTCCGTCAAAGCTTTAGCAAGTGAATTAATGTCCAGATTGAACTGTCAGATATTAATACTCCATACTACTTCAACGCTGAGCTAGAGAATCATCATCTAACAAGAGCAAAAAGAAGGTTCATAAAAACGTATGTCTAGAAATGCTTAGTTTCCAATATAATATGTGCAAAAATTAAGTTTATTGTGTATCAAATAGCCCAAAAAAATCAATGTTCAGAACAACACGTTTCGTCAATTTTCATTATTGTTACTTTTTCTCTCGAAAACGAGGCAAGACAAGAAAACAACCCTAGAGTCAAGAGAGTTGTACTTTTAAGAGCTTATTATGACTAGCTGGAGTGCACGTGCCACAATTTCAATCTAGTTATAACAAAATAAAAAAAATATTTATTATTGTAAAAAATCAGTTTTTAAAAATATGTTATACTCCAGCCGTATTTTGGACTGACATTTTATGAACCTCTCTCTTTTTTTCGTGACGAATCTCCAGCAGAACTTTGACGCATGTAAAGCCCTGCTAATAATAACGGTTATTTTAATTTTGCTGGTGAAGATTAGGATGATAATTAAAGGTAACGCTTTTAAGCAAAAACTATTATGTTACTGTACTTTTCTGGGTTGCAAAAAATGTATCTAGTTGGTACGACAAAATGTTTCACAATCTTTGAAATAAAATTTCTTAATACATTTGTCAGTCACTAATGTACAAAATTGCACCATGGAAAAGCTGTGCTATGCTTCTTCGTATCATTCCCATAGTTCAAAGTTAGATATTAAGGGAGTTGGGTCCGATCTTGAGACTAAGTTTTATATAGTATATTTAAAATTGTGCATTTTAGGTCATCAGAGTGACGTAAGAATACGACGCCTTCAATATCTGAAATGTGAAATAATTACTTCTTTTGTTTCTCTGTTCGATAGCTTGAAAAGCGGCCGAAAACTTACTGCCAAAGCGGACTGCATCGTCATAGGATTGAAAGGGCCTATGGTCAGCTCTAACGGCCTCTGAGTTCGAGTCAAAACGATCAATATCATTTTCTTAACCTCTTCGTTTTGGTAATGCCACGGGCCATCGTACAGGGCGTCCGACAAAGCGAGGCTCTGTTGATAATTTTCCTGTTTGATGTTTCATTAAAGTTTATGGGATTACCTGAACTCTTATTTCGTCAGTGGTCAGACCCAAAATGAACACTTGAAGCAGCACGAAACATAAGTAAAAAATTGGGGTCACTAGCATACCGGCATCGCACTGAAAACAGCAGTACTGCAGATTTAATGCGCGATTAATTTGTAATACATTTGTAATACCGTTAGGAACTGAACTGAGACTGCGGCTAAGTTCAGAGAGTTTAGGAAATATTCAAGCAGGAGCAAACTTTTTATTAGCTCGTTTAGATTCTTCACAAACCTGCAAGGAACATTTTAACGATCCATAAAAATAGGCGCAGTCGGTGGTATACATTTTTAATCAATAATTATTTATAAAGTTCTCTTGTTTGTCCATAATTCTGAATTCTGCATTATCTCTCTGATAGATAAAATTATATATTCAATAATTAAAACCCGTGTTGTGACATTGCGAAGTACTAAAGCAAGCGTAACTTCGTCGTACGGGAAGTTTCTAAATTACAAAGTACCGGGTGGTCATTCTAACGCAACCCTATACCTTATCTCAGAATATACACTAAAATATGAAGTATTTTATAAAATTTATGTCAAAAAATTATTGATAATTTTGAAATAGTTACCTCATACATTTCTTTGGAATATGATAGATTTTAAACGTTGTCATAGCCAACTAAGAATTAATATGACAAAGCTTGAAACCCGCAACAAAAGCGACCATATAAGAATAAAAAACATATAAACA
This sequence comes from Cylas formicarius, assembly GCF_029955315.1. Taxonomy (NCBI): domain Eukaryota; kingdom Metazoa; phylum Arthropoda; class Insecta; order Coleoptera; family Brentidae; genus Cylas; species Cylas formicarius. Next base: position 21,676,009 of record NW_026844361.1, on the reverse strand, counting down.
TTTTCACCATAGACAACCTTATACAAACTTGCTTTTATTTTTAATGGTAAACAAGACAAAATTATGTCATTTGGGGATATCTATTAAAAAAAAAGATTTTTGAAAGTTTTGTTTATTTAGTATTTAATCTTACTTTTTCAACACCCGGTAGGTTCTTGCCGACAAGGTAATAAACCCAAATTAAAAAATAAACATTTCTTTTCGGAAAAATTGGTATTTTTCTTAGGGCTTGCATTATTTAAGAGGAAAACTTAAATATGTCATAAACCATTAGACATGGATGTAGAACATTATATACGAAATTTTCCTAGAAACTTGAGTAGAATCCAAAAATCTGATAACATACAGCATGTTCGATTAAAAAAATGACGTTGTGTTTACCCAAGCAACACTGAGTGTCTTGTATATGCAAAAATATAATAAAATAAAACTTCGTGTCAAACCAGATGACTTTTCTATTTAAGATTTTTTCGTACATCCTGTACATTCTGAGATAAGATATAGGGTTACGTTATATAAAATACTAGAAACTATCAAAATAACACAGATATTACCGCTTTATTATGGTAGTTTGCGAGTCGTCATCCACACGATTTAGTTATTGTCGCTAACCCACCTCAAATAGACATACAATTAAGACAAGGAACGCTAAAACTTGCTATGACAGCGAAAAGTGAGAGCTCTTCGCAAACTTACTCTGCGATCCCTTGGTGCTCCATTATAAGAACTTTCAAATTTATTAAAGCGTCCTTTTGTCGTAGTCCTAGTTTTCGGAACTTGATCTGGAGACACTTTAGTGTCGAAGCGGCAAACGTTATGCAAGTATAGACGATAACTTTCGTCGAAACTATGACGAATGTGGTGAAACCAAGGACCATTTCGTTTACCACCAACACCAGCGTTTCGTGCTTGTGCATATTCACATTGAAATAATACAAATCCAAAAGAATTGGCCTCTCCAGAGACGCGTTGTGTTTTGCGTTGTAGCTGGCCACATTCATGTTGGACGTGAAGTTCTCCCAAAGCAGAGTCGCCGCCGTACAGAGGCACAAAATGAACACAGTCATGTTCACCGAGTTGCTGAAGCTGATTCCCCTCAAGTGGGAAAACAATATTTCCCGATTTTCACAATACATTAGCTTCTTCTCCTCTTGTTCAACGCGAGCTACGAGATCAGTGAAGCGGCCCCTCCGGATGACCAGCGTTACGTAATAGGTTGTCAGGATGACTATGACGAAAGAAAGTTGCTTGAAGGTGTCGGGCTCGAAAAACTTCGTCGCCACACTTATTCCGAACTGGATAGAGATTGACAATGCGAGAGTTGCGAAGTAGACCGCGTTGAAAACTGAATACAATCCGTAAATTTTGATCGCCGCTGGATCCCGAAAGGGCAGCTCCAGTTTCCACAACCCGACAAATAGCAGGAAAAATTTAGAAAACGACAAAATGGACTTGGGCTTCGCTGTCGCCGCCATCGGACTTGTAACTTAGGTCGCAGTGGCGACGAGAACATGAGCAAATATTTATAAAGCCCAAAACTACCCCTTCACGCACCAACATAAATAAAAGCCGATAAAATTCTCCGCCCCTGGCGGCATGTGCCCGCCTTGTGATTATCGAAATTACAGAGCTCGTGGTTGTGGTTGAGAACGGTAGTGTTATTATCGAGAAATCTCGTAGTTCCCTATTTCTAGACTGGTCAATGTCACGTTTGGATTTCTGCTAAAAGTTTTGATTACGTTTTGCTTGCATTTTTCTGTTGATCTGTTACCGTTTGGTGGGAATGACTTGGTATTGATCACAATAAGAAATATCAATCAAGAGACAAAACTTGGTTGTCAATTGAAGCATAAACTTTGGTTCGAGTAGGGAAATACGTGTATCTGAGTAGGATCAAAATCGGACAATATCATTGGACAACATATTGGCATGATTAATCACGACATCTTCGTCTATGCTTAAAAGTGTGCCACGGGGAAGTATTTTAGGACCTTGTATAAAATTTCTACAATTAACATTATAATTATATTTTAACTTCTATTGGTGAATTTTTTATACCGATAATTAGATTTGAGGTCTGCGTTTGACACTTTTATAGGTCCAATAATGGCAATTTAGGCAGGTCAGCCGTTAATTAAATGAAATATATGCATTGACAAATGATACTGTAGATTTCGTGTATTTTTTTTATTGCCAACAGTATAAAGCCTTTACAGCATTGCGATTATCACCTTTACTGTGATGATACACAGCTGAAATTTTTATTTTCGCCAGAAGGTACTGTTGAAAAATTCAGTAGTAAAATAAACGAGATGATCTATCTGCCATTATGACACCCTACGTAGATAATCGTAATACATTTAGAATAAATAATAAATAAGGGCTTTGATATTTTCACTTAATTACATCCATTGGCTGAGCATGTTCGACCTGGAGAGAGACATTTCATTTATTAAGTTTTATTTATAAAATAATTATAACTAAAACCCCAAAGTGCCGTAATAAGAAAACTCACATTTCGTACTCAAATTAATATTTAAGAGATATCCGTGGAAAATGAAACCGATGTGGTAAAATGACACTTTCCGTTCCCTAGATCGGTGTTTAATGAGGCATTTCAGCATTAGTAATTAGTATTTATAACAAAAAATTTATGCAAAAGTTGTATTGTTCAAAATAACCTTTATTCGGGATTGAAAATAAAATTTTAATTCTTTTAAGGTGTATTTTTGGGCATTTTTAAATTCGGGAACCAAAATCTTTAGTTGCATATGTTTTTTAACAAACTTGATGTAGTAATTTCGAGATATTAAAAAAATCATTATTTTTGATGTTATTTTTCTACAAAACGCGTATAGTTAAATTCATTTCTTGATTGTCCTCCCGCGTTTTTCTTAGCTCAAGAGTTGTTTAGGTATAGGTATCAACAAAGCAAGATCCAACCTTCGAAAAACAAATTTTATTCATGGTGTACCATATCAAGGAGAGAACTTCATTGCGCGGTTTGCGCCATCAGGCTGACGTACGAATACGAAGCCTTCAATATCTGAAACGCAAAATAATTTGCAGTTTTGTTCCTTTGTTGAATGACACAGTTTGTCAAAAACCCACCGCCAAGGCGGACTGCATCGTCATGGGCTCGAAAGGGCCTATGGTCAGCTCTAACGGCCTCTGAGTTCGAGTCAAAACGATCAATATCATTTTCTTAACCTCTTCATTTTGGTGATGCCACGGGCCATCGTACAGGGCGTCCGACAAAGCCAGGCTCTGTTGATAATTTTCTCGATTGATTTTTCATTAAAGTTTATGGGATTACCTGAACTCTTATTTCGTCAGTGGTCAGACCCAAAATAAATATCTGACCCAGCACGAAGCACAAGGAGAAGGCCGGTATAGACAGTTTCTTTGCGTCTTCCTGAAAGCGGCAACTTTTCACATTTAATACAGAAAGCAAACATACATATACCGTTAGAAACTGAACTGAGACTGCGGCTAAGTTCAGCGAGTTTAAGAAATACTCGAGCAAGAGCAAATTTCTGATGACCGCGTTTAAATTAGTCACGAATCTGAAAGGAAAATTAATTATAAAAGTATTTAAAAAAAATGAAAAAAGGTTTACAAGACCGGAAAAATTCTTGAACCGGAAGACGCAGAGGAAACGACTCCATATACTTTTATTCTCGACAATTTTTCGTATATGTATACGTATACGTATACGTATATATATGATATACTCAAAAAGGTATTATTTGCTGACGATTCATGAAACCAAATGGAAGAACCCAGAATCGCCAAGACAGAAAAGATCACGTCAAGTTCGATAAAATGTTCGATAAATGTTGGATCTTACCACAAGGTCGTGCGGTATTGTGCTCCGTTTTTTAGAAGCAATACGAAGAAAATAATTAACCGATTTTGCATAACGATAATGCACCTGCACGCTCATCGTTGCTTGTGTCTAACTTTTTGGCCAAAAACAGAACCACAATCATTCCTCAGCCACCATATTTACCGTATATGGGCTCTCTGTGGCAGGAACGAAAAACTCAAGGCTATACCAGAAACTGCTTGCGAGAAGTGCTACGGGAATTGGATATAAGGTTGGCACAAGTTTATCATATTTAGGGAAGGGGGCAACATTAAATTTGATTTATAAATATACACTTTTTGATAAAAGTTTTGTTGACCACACCTTGTATATCAAAAACGTTATGGAATATTAAATATCTGTTACAGAAACTTTACTACAAACTGAACAGTTGAAAATATTTTAAACAAACCAGTAATGACGGGCCTGTCTCACAGGGGTTGAATCAGGGCGGATACAAAAAATCCAGAAATGCTGTTTAAGATTAATTTTTAGGATTAAACTGTTAAATCCGATTATATCTACATAAACGTGATCTTTATCGCAAACTTCTGAGAATGAAATCTCCACACTGTCTTTTCAAGAAAACATAACATAACACAATAAACATAATGTATTGTATCAATCTCTTAAATTCATAACACGTCTCTCGATTTGCTTACATTTTACCACTTTTTTTTTTTATTGTATCTTTCCTGCCTAGCGCTGCTAATTTTTTTAGGATACATTTATAAACAGAATCTCAAAATATTAATCTTAAAGTTATTATTATTAGTTGAAATCTTCAAATACGTTGAACGTTTTTTTAACATTAATAAATCATAATCTCCTTTCATTTTTCTTGGCTCAAGATGGTGGGGTTTGTTATGAACAAAGCAAGGTGTCTTAGAACATCAAGTTTTATTTACTACAACATCAAAAATAGAAAGTTACTGTGCATTTTGCGCCATCAGGGTGATGTATGAATAGGAAGCTTTCAATATCTGAAAGGTAAAATAATTCCCAACTTCATTTTCCTGTTAAACGCTTCAAAAACCCACCGCCAAGGCAGACTGCATCGTCATTGCATTGAAGGGGCCTACGGTCAGCTCTAACGGTCTCTGAGTTCGAGTCAACACTGTCAGTATCATTTTCTTAACTTCTTCGCTTTGCTGGTGCCATGGGCTGGCATACAGGGCGTCCGACAAAGCAAGGCTCTGTCGACCGGTTTGTTATTATCTCGTTTTCTATTAAATTTAATAGCATTACCTGGACTTTTATTTCGTCAGTGGTTAGACCCAAAATAAACACCTGAACCAAGACGAAGCACAAGTAGAACGCCGGTATTAATAACAGCCTCGCTTCCTGCTGAAAATAGTACTCGTTGCACTTTGATTATAGCAAGGAAACTTACCTACACCGTTAAGAACTGAACAGAGACAGCAGCTACGTTCAGCGAATTTAGGAAATACTCGAGCAGGAGCAAAAATTTGATAAACTCGTTTAAAATTTTCACAAACCTGAAAATAATAATGATGTATTCTTAATTTATCGGAGCAGAAAGGTAAAGTCTGTTCATAGATATAAGAAAGTGCCTGATACGAATTAAGGAAAGACCCGGGCAAGCTGTAAGAATTAATTAGAATTTAATTCTTTGGGGTTTTGTTAGGAATGACACTAAACAATATTTATTTATGTATGTATTTATTTTTAAATCTAAAATAAAATTATAAATTATTTTTATTACCTACCTAAATTACTAAAAATTATTCACATAATATATCAGTATCACTATCGCTATCATCGCCTGTTCTAATTATTATTTGTTCTATATTATTTGCAATACGATTATTCTGCTTTTTCTATTTATTTAACAGAATTTGCCCACCTTTGTGGAGGGATGTTAAAAACTTCGGTTTCTATAAATTTGAGGGCATTGGAGTTAATACGGGGAAAGACATTGGCAGAGTTCAGTTGGTGCCAAACATGTTCAATGGGATTAAATATACCGTGGTAAGGTATGCCCTTTGTAGAACCTTTGTCAATTAATTGCTTTTTGGTATAATCTTCGTGAAAATAAATGTCGTTATTATGCATGTAGTCTTGGATTGTTGCTTTTGTGCCACATGAGGAAGGGGTTTTAGTCAACTGTCAACTGTGATAACTTGCGTTGTCCATTATAATGACGCTATGGGGAGGAATGTTTGGAACTAGTTTGTTTTTAAACCAACTTTCAAATAAATCAGCGGTGGTGTCTTCATGGTAATCCAGAGAAGAATGTTTAATATTTTTCGCAGACAGAATATTAAATACAGGTAGGTAATAACCTTGTTGCATTGTATGTTAATGACCACCCATTCAAAAGAAATTGGTCACTTTCTTATATCTATGAACACACCTTACTTACTCAATGATTGTTTGGTGATCGTCTATAAGAAGCTTCAAATCATTAAATGCGTCGTCTCGTTGAAGACCTAATTTTCGGAACCTGATATGGAGGCACCGCAATGCCGAAGCGGCGAAAGTTATGCAAGCATAGACGATCATTTTCGTCGAAGCTATGACGAGAGTGTTGAAGCACAGGACGATTTCGGTAACCACCAAAATAAAATTTTCATGGTGGAGCTTGTTGACGTTGAAGTAATACAAGTCGACGAGTATCGGCCTCTCCAGAGACGCGTTGTTTTTCCTGTTGTAGCCGACCACCGCCATATTGGATCGGAAATTTTCCCAGATAAGAGATGCACCCGTACAAGATGTCAAAACGACGAAGGTTGCGCTCACGACGTTGCTGAAACGTATTTCCTTGTGGTGGGAGTTGACAATTTCCCCGACTTCACTACGCATTAGTCTCTTCTCTTCTCGTTCAACTTGGGAGATTAGATCTATAAAACCGTCACTTCGGATGACTACGGTTACGTAATGGGTTGTCAGAATCACTATGAGGAAAGACAACTGCTGAAATATATCGGGATCTGCAAAGTTCGTCGTTAAGGTTATCCCGAACTTGATAGACATCGAGACCGCCAGAGTTGCGAAGTACAATGTGATGAAAGTCGAATATAATGCGTAAACTATGGTAGCTGCGGGATGTCTAAAAGGCAGTTTCAGTTTCCACAACCCAACGGATAGCAGAAAAACTTTGGAAAATGACAAAATCGACTTGGACTTAGCTATGGTCGCCATCGGATATGCGACTTCGGTTTCAATGGCGACGAGAGTCCAAACAAATCTTTACAAAGACCGAAACGACCCCACACGAACGTAAATAAAAAGCGACATTGCGATACTTTTCTCCGCCCATTTGCGGCATGTGTCCGCCTTGTGATTATCGAAATTACAGAGCCCGTTTTGTGGCTGAGAACGGTTGTGTTATTATCGAGAAATCTCGTGGCTTAGTCCCCAAGCTGATCGATGTTACCGATGCTTCAGAATCACTTGAAACGTTTACCTCTGCTAAAAATTATGATAAGGGTTGTTGTGAGATACCAGAATTGCTAATTAGTGAGAGCGCATAAAAGTTTTATTTATGTTTTCTCTACATATTCCTTAAAGTGGCCAAGGTGATTTATTTATTAACTAATAAGTTGAATGAGGTGATATAAAAAAGTGCTATCGAATCGCTGCTAAAATGTCCAGCGATTCGCATGACGATCCTGAAAAATCGTAAATAATAAAATCAAGGAAGAGTTAACAAAAAGTCGACTTTCCTTATTTACTCGCCCCACCCAAACATTTTCTTTGAAAAGTGCGTAGGTACTGAACGGAAAAATTTACGTAAAAAAAATAACGGACTTAGTTAACTTTCAGGAACAGTCACTAAAAATGACTTAATATGTATTTATAAATACGTAAGTAATATGGGATCATATTTAGTGTATTAAATATATTGCTTTTTTTTCTTTTTCGGATTTTGGAACATTTTATTTTCTCTTCAGTTGTGAGTTGTTTATAGTGCTTCAACATAATATCTTTTTTGTATATAGCTAATACATTATCTTAAACGGCACATCAATTTGATTTGTATTTATCCGTAAATATTTAATATAAGTTTTTTTTTTGATTTTCAATATTTCTGTTCTCATTTGGCTATAATCCTTATGTGAATATTCTGGAGCTGATTGGTCATACTGTGATACATTATTGTCTTACTGCGTTGTTTTGCTTGCTATAGTTTGCTTTACAGCAATTTTAGTGAGTGTAGTTGCCTAACGGATCGGACTGGAAGGAGCGGTGGAGTTGCCCTTTATGTCAAGCATGAGTACAAGGTTGATATTTTAGAGTTTCACTTTGACATTAACGCGCAATGTATTGCTTAGAAAACGAAAAAATCTTATTAATATTTTATTTATTTATCAACGGGCAAACCGCCAATATAAAATAAGATTCACATAAACAAAATAGTAAAAGCAAAATAAAATAAAATAGGATGAAATGGATTGATTCCATAACATTAATATTAAAATGGCAGTAAGAACACCTATGCCAGTAGAGAGGCATCAATACACTGTTATTCAATACTGTTCAAACAAAATTGTACCGAATTTTAATTCAACAATAACCTAACAAAAAAGGCAAAAAGCAAAATTCAGGCTGTAAGGAGTATGTCATTTAATATTTTTGAATAATTTTAATTATTTCTGATATATTTAGAATCTTTAATGGGGAACTTTAAATTTATCAATATATTGGAATTATATTGACATAATGTGTTGCCCTAGTTGCTTAAGATGCTTGAAATTTGATGTTTTTTTGTATTGATTTTTAATTTACAAACATTAAGGTATTGCTTAAAAAGTACGATGTTCTGGTATTATTAGAAATTTTTTGGTAATATATTCTCCAACCGTATTTGTGTTCAGTTCAGTATTTCAGTAGTCAAATTTAACGAAAAATAAGAGTGAAGATACAAAAATTAACAACAAACTGAAAGAAATAATACAAAAAAAAGAGTTTTGCACGATTTTCATGAAAACGGTAAGTTTTATCGTAAAACTACCTCAGACAAAAATTGTAGATCATAAAATTATCTATCAAAAATGTATTAATAATATTTTTTTTACTAAGAGTTATCGTTTCTGTGTGTGTAATGTTGTAAGAGCTGTAATCATCGTAATAAGCATGCGAGTAGACCAAGTATTTCCATCTGTCTCCCTGTTCTGTGTGCATGGCTAGAGTGTATACCTGCTTGATGTCACAATGAGCAATAACTGATATCCCGTTCGTTTCTTGCTGTTTTGAATTTTATAATAACAACGTCAGAATATTGTTTTACTTCTGGTAAACGTTTAACTAAAATTCTTACTGTTATAGCGGTATGAAGTCATTAATAGATGCAAGTATTGAGAGAGCCGATGAACGCTCAGTTTCTTAAAAATCTATTGAGTAAGTGAATCAGCTTTCTGTTTTAAAAATCTTTGCTTATTCTGCAGTAGTCAATTCAATGAAGTGTATGAGAGAAGAAAATCTTCCGATTCTAGCCGTCGAATTGGCCAAGTAAGTACGCTTCGATTTAAAGATACAATCTCTAAAGTAGTTCGGACTCGCTCCGATGCTATAGCAGAAGCTGTTCTTACTCGAGTCGGATATAGATATGACTTAGTTGCAGTTGAAGCTTAGTATTACCGTGATTGCTACGTTTCTTTCTTGAAACCTTGCTGTGATGGTAAAATCGGTCGTCCCAAAGACGAAGCTATGAATTTGGCATTGGAGGAAATATTTACTTACATTGAAAGTGGCGATGATTGTCAGTTTATTTTGAAGGAACTAAGAGATGTTTGCAAAACAGAAGCATGGTGATAAACTCTTTGTTACTATTTTTAATTAAATCACTTTCATAATTTCACAACAGACCTGTGGAATAGTCCTACTAGGCAAACCAGGTTAAAAAAACCCGGGTGGTGTGGAAACGTGTGTATATCACAGCTTTTACAACATTTTGATCAGTTATATCTCGGAGACAATGGCTCTCTGGAAAAAAATGATGACTACCTTTTTTATAGATAATTTAATGATCTACAATTTTTGTCTGTGATAATTTTACGATAAAACTTACCGTTTTCCTGAAAATCGCGGAAAGCTCCTTTGACCTTTCGTTTCGTGAGCCAATACATTTCTCTCTCTTTCCGTCAGTGTAGTACCATTTGAAAAATTGAAATCCGTTTAATCTAAAAAGCAGAATGTTTCCGTCGCCCTTTGCCTTATGTATATGTATGAGAACAAGTTTAATTTATTTCGATATCAAGCAATGGAGCTTATTGTGCATTTGGGGCCATCAAGCTGACATATGAATACGGCGCCTTTAAAATCTGAAATGAAAAGTCGTTTCTGATTTAGTAATTGGTGAATTATTGAAAAAAAATGTAAATAAAACCTACCGCTAAAGCGGACTGCATCGTCATGGGATTGAAAGGGCCTATGGTCAACTCTAGTGGTTTTTGAGTTCGAAGCAGCACTATCAATATCATTTTTTTAACCTCTGGGTTTTGGTTGTGCCACGAACTACATGTCATCCGACAATCCATGGCTCTGTTGTGAATTTTGATTAGTATTAGTGGTCAGTGAAAATGGTACAAGTTGCACTTTTACAGCTTAACAAAAATTAACCTCTGAAATGCCACGTTCAACGAGTTGAGGAAATACTCGAGCAGGAGTAAATTTTTGATTACGGCATTTAAGTTGGTTACAAACCTGAAAGGTGTAGTTTATCTTTTAAAAGCAAAGAGCACTAAATGATCTAAAAGTGATACTGAGTGGAAGTGCAACGAACAACCAGCACAAACAAGACTCTAAGAAATACTAGTGATATATGTATTCCGGTTTCCTTTTTATTATTGCCGTCTTCTATCTTCTGTCAACTAAAACACTTAAGAAGGAGCTAGTAGAAACAAAAGTTTTAAAATGTCGGAAATAAATTATTTCACGGAGCGATATTAAATACAAATAAAGGCAAATGGGAAAATTAATTGATCATTTCGTAGTAATTCTAGACTATAATTAGTTTCGGTACAATATACCGAAATTGAATGGTTTGTGTTTTCGTTATTCTCGTCTGAACATCAGTTTTGTTTATATGTATATATATGTATGTATTATAATTAATTTTGGCACTAAAACATTTGAAATACTAAATTGCATAATATCATAATTTCTAAATTCGATATTTTGTTAATTAAAAAGTTGAACTGAGGTGGCTTTTACTTGATGAAAATCCATTTATCAAAAATAAATAAGAATTAAAAGTTCAGATTGTCAAAGAAAGCTTGAAAGTGCTCTGCCGAGGAAATGTGACAGCGGTTCCCAAACTTAATCGACAACCTCCTGATGTTCCATTATAAGCAGCTCCAAGTCTCTTAACGCGTCTCCCCGTCGTTGACCTAGCTTTGGAAACCTGATTTGGAGACACTTGAGAGTGATCGTATTGATGAACAGCACGATTTCAATTGTTCGTTCATATTAAAATAATAGACTGCCTGGTCAAAGACTCGTTGTTTTTTCTATTATAGAAATTTTCCCAGACAAATTTCCCTCAAGTGTGATCTCGAAATGTCATCCGCAAATCGACTTGGTTTCCTTTGTCGTCGCCATCGGGCTGATAACTGCGGTCTCAGTGGCAACAACAAAAAAATTTTATACGTTCCTACATGTACATAATTAAAGGGCTATATTGCAACATATTTCTCCTCCCATGGAAACGTGCGCCCCCCGATTATCTAAATTACATGGAACGTATTCTTTCCCAGCTTTGTTGTAGGAAAGGAGGCGTATCATTGTCGCGAAGTACCTTTCTACACGCTAGTTGAAGTCACTTCAACATTTCGGGAAGAATCAGGGTGTCTCCTTCTGTTTGTCTTGAGATAGCAAAGTTCGTGCGCAACCGAATGCTGGACACTTGAAACTGGTCAACAAAAACTCCGAATTGTTTTCCGAGGTCGATGTCTGTATAATTAAAAAAGATATTTGAAAAGGGATTTAGGTGTCTGAAGGCTCATTCTATCCGCTAATGCCACGTTTTCGCAGAGGCTTTCGAAATTGTGTAATTTTTATTATACAGGGCGGTAAACTTCACATTCCGGAACCCATTTCCTAATATCCTTATTAGTTTTGCAAATATTATGGATCACTAAAAACAACTAAATATTTTTTTAACAGTTTTGGCTGCCCCGCAGTTTATTAAAAGTGTGAGTTTGTGTCCGTCAGTCGCATTTTTATAAAAAAACGTAAGCTAGGATATCTTTTGTGTGGAGTTTTTTTAAGTTATTTATGAATCGGAAAGTTTGGGTTATAAGGAAACTGTTTGACTTCGATAGCTGAAATTTTGATCTAAATTTTTTTCAGATGCTAAAGACATTCAAAATAAATAAGAACTAAAAGTTCAGATTTTCACTAAATTATATTTTGACATGACAATTGTTTCGACAACACCGTATCTTTATCAAATGTATATGATAGAAGAAATAATATTTTATCTAAAGTAATGTAATAACGATAATATAATAAAATATATACTAATTTCAATTATGCGTAATACTAGCTACATGTACAAAATGGTCCGCAATAAATGCGCCAAAAAGCAGTCCTAGATTAAACTCGTGAATATATTGAAATTGTTATTTCTTTATATTTCAAGCAATTTTTGAAATATCAACATGAAAACTTGGATCAGGGGGTTTCTGCAGATGAGCTAGAAAAATTACATTTTTTTTGGCATAATAGGTAGAGGGCGCCCTTTGTTATTTTTTTAAATTATGATAGGTAAATATTATGTGATAGAGATCGATCATGCATAACTAAATAAAGGTATACTATATTTGCTTCCAATAACTATATCATTTTCATTAAAACACATAAAAAACGGCCTCGAAAACCGGTCCCAATTTCAAAGTAAATGTCAATCAGGTACCATTGAAATTGTCTGTCCTATATGCTTTAATTTACTAGAATAACAAAGAAGCTTATTGTGAATTTTGAGCCATCAAACTGACGTAAGAATACGATGCTTTCAAAATCTGAAACACAAAAATATTTTCGGGTTTTGTTTTTCAATTAACTGTTTAAAAAAATGTCAAAAACTCACAGCCAATGCAGACTGCATCGTCATGGGATTGAAAGGACCTATGGTCAGCTCGAGCGGTCTCCGAGTTCTAGTCAAAACGGTCAATATCATTTTCTTAACCTCCTCGTTTTGGTTATGCCACGGGCTATCATACAGGGCCTCCGACAAAGCGAGACTCTGTTGAGATTTTTGTTGGTATTTCGCTTTCCATTTAAGCTTACACTATTACCTGGACTTTTATTTCGTCAGTGGTCAGACCCAAAATAAATACCTGGATCAACACGAAGCACAAGTAGCATGCCGGTGCTAATAGCATTTTTGGATCGTACTGAAAATAGCACATATTGCGTTTTTATTACGTAACTGAAATTAAACTCTGAAATACCGTTAGGAACTGAACTGAGACTGCCGCTAAGTTCAGTGAGTTCAGGAAATATTCGAGCAGAAGCAAATTTTTGATAACCCCGTTTAAATTCGTTATAAATCTGAAATGAAAAAATATTTGTGGTTACAAAATTTCAAAATCGGTAAACTATTACTGGTGGTCTCTAGATAAGAGCTAAAATTATAACCACATCGTCTTCAAAGAAAAAATATGTTTCGTATTGAAATATTTTCTTTGAATGAAAAGATTTAAAACGCTAGACATGCTTTCGTCAACAAAAATAGCAATATTTAATCTTCCGAAATGTCAACTATGACAAATAGTAGTATTTCGTATTCAATTGTTGTCTTTGTATGCAAAGATTATGGAAACTTTACGCAACACAAATAGCAGCTTTCCTAGTTGTAGTAGCTTAGTTGGTAGCCACAATTATTACATCATCCAGTTCTAAGAAAAATTATATTTTGCAGTCAATTTCTTTTTAAACAAAAACAGCTGCGGCTCCCAAACTTATTCCACGATCCGATACATATTTATAATAATTCAGAGAATATTTATGCTTGCAAATGTTCAAAATTGAGAAATAATCACTAGTAGTACTTAGTTAACGGCTATAATTACAACATTATCGAACTTAAAGAAAAATTATGGCAAATAAAAACTTACTCCATTATCCGATAATGTTCCACTACATGTAGTTTCAAATCTGCCAACGCGCGGTCTTGTCGTATACCTAGTTTTCGGAACCTGATCTGGAGACACTTGAGGGCTGAAACGGCGAAGGTTATGCAAGCATAGACGATCCCTTTCGTCGAGACTACAACGATCGTGTTAAAGGCCATCACAACTTCGGTAACCATCAAAACAAAATTCTCGTGTTTGTGCTTGTTCACATTAAAGTAATACAAGTCGAAGAGAATCGGTCTTTCTAGAGACGCGTTATGTACCCTGTTGTAGGTGACCACTTTCATGTTGGACCAGAAATTCTCCCAGATGAGAGTGGCTCCCGTGACAATCGTCAGTACCAGGAAAGTGGTACTCACAACATTGCTGAAACGGATTTCTTTCAAGTGGGAGAGCAACATCTCGTCATCTTCTAAAAGCATCAGTCTCATCTCTTCTATTTCAACGCGAGCTACGAGGTCGGTGAAGCTACGGCTTCGGATGACGAGAGTTATATAGTACGTTACTATCAAGACTATGACGAAAGAAAGTTGCTTGAAGGTATCGGGACCTGCAAATTTTGTCGCCATTGTTATCCCGAACTGGACAGTCATCGAGAGAGCCAGAGTTGCGAAGTAGACGGTGATGAAAGTCGAATACAATGCGTAAACTATGATGGCTATGGGATGTTTAACGGGTAGCTTCAGTTTCCACAACCCGGCAATTATCAGAAGAATTTTAGAAAAAGACAAAATCGATTTGGATTTTGCTATAGTTGCCATCGGGCTTATAACTACGGTCTCAGTGGCGACGAGAATTCAAACAGTTCCTTATAAAGGCCAAAACCACCCCTTTCCACAGGGGCGTAAATAAAAGGCGATATTCCGATATATTTCCCCGCCCACGAAAACCGCACATGCCCTGTAATTATCCGAATGACAGAGTTCGTGCTTTTTTGCGATTTATGCTTGCAAACCAAACTATTATTATAGAGGCTGGTGTGCCAGTCGGACTTTATTGGAATATTTAGATTTTTTTTTTAGAAATTATAATTTATTCATTTGGTGGATGAAGTTTTTATCTACCTCAAACAAGGTTGCCAAAGTTGAGATTTCTTTTTACGTGGTTATTTGGTTCTACTGAAACAACATTGTTGCCTGGTCAGTCGGAAAGATCGTCAATCACACTAAACGACTTGCTATTTACCGCTTCAAATCTTCAAATCTATGAAATACACTGTCAGAAGATACCCAAGACATCTTGAGATGTAATTCCAATTGTGAAAAAAATTCAATTTGTTGTTGGTCGACATTTTGGAATGTATGTTATTCTTTCGTCGAGGTTAAAACGACTATATTAGACAGTTTCTGAATTGTTGGCATTTGTAATTTATAAATTTTATTTGGTAAGCGTGCACAAAAGAAGCTATGATATATGATCTGCTAGCTTATTTTACTCTTTTGCTTTGCTTGATCTGTTTGTTGGTGTATGCTTTTAATATACAACTATAGTTTGCATCATTTCTCTAGTTGGTACATTATACATGATATTTTTACCTATTCGCTTTGTTCAATCTAAGAACACTAGAACTTTTTATAAAGTATAAGGTTCTTCGGAAAGTCATTTCGTTTTTTCCCGTCAGAGGACTTAATTACGTTTTTTCGAAACCAACTTCACACTTAAGCCGCATAACCATTATATGTCTTGAGAGCTGATATCTCAAGGCTTGTGTGTGAAAAAGTTCTATTAATTCTACGCAGTAGTTTTTGGTTGGTGCCCTTTTAAATATGGAGAGCAATAAGCAGCATTTTCGTCATATTTTACTTTTTTACTTCAGAAAAGGTAAAAATGCTGTCCAAGCGAGAAAAAAATTGACGGATGTGTATGGAGAAGGCGTGTTAACAGTACGCCAGTGCCAGAACTGGTTTGCAAAATTTCGATCCGGCAATTTTGATGTCGAAGATGCACCACGGTCTGGAAGGCCGGTCGAAGCTGACAAAGATGCGATAAAGGCATTAGTTGATGCAAATCGGCGAATAACCACACGAGAGATCGGTGAGAGATTAAATTTGTCGAATTCGACTGTTTATGGCCATTTGAAAGGCATGGGCTTAACCTCGAAGCTCGATGTGTGGGTGCCCCATGTCCTTACGGAGCAAAATTTGCGTCGTCGCGTTGACGTGTGTGATTCGCTCCTCATACGTCAAGAAAATGATCCATTTTTGAAGCGGATTATTACTGGGGACGAAAAATGGGCTGTATACAACAATGTTAAACGCAAGAGGTCATGGAGCGGAAAAGATGAACCGGCTCAAAGCGTGTCAAAAGCCAACATTCACCAAAAAAAGGTGATGCTTTCCGTTTGGTGGGATGTCAAAGGAATCGTTTTTTTTGAGCTTTTGCCGGACAATACAACGATTAATTCAGAAGTCTATTGTCATCAACTGGACAAATTGAATGATTCAAAATTGATTGAATGGCAAAACCTTTACCTCAAATGAAGATGTCAAAAACCACCTGAACCAGTTTTTTGCCAGCAAGGACCAAAACTTTTATGAGAGGGGAATTATGTTACTGCCAGAAAGATGGCAAAAGGTGTCGGACCAGAATGGCCAATATATAATTTAATAAAATATTTATTCATTATACGAAAACTCTCTTTCATGTTCCCCAAAAAAAACGAAATGACTTTCCGAACAACCCAATAGTTCGGTGATTTGGAAACATGGTATGGACAAGCTCAAAAACTTTCTGCAGCATCTCAACAGTCAGCATCCCAGCATCCAGTTTACTATGGAGACTGAAAATGACCAACAACTTGCATTCTTGGACGTACTAGTGAGGAAGCGAGGTAAGAAGCTGGGCCACACAGTTTACAGAAAACCAACCCATACGGACAGATACCTGCATGCTCTATCCAACCATCACCCAAGTCAAAAGCATGGGGTTATCAGAACCCTGACAGAACGAGCCCGAAGGATTTGCGAACCGGAGAATCTCCAGATGGAACTTGAACACCTAAAAACTGCGTTCGAGGCAAATGGCTACAGCAAGAGGGAGATCGAGAGATCAATGAACTCAAGATCATCAAGATCACGGGATACCGAACAACGACCCTCCACCTCCCACGCATATCTGCCCTATATTCCGAGTGTCACCGACAGGATTGGCAAAGTATTGAAAAGACACGACATCAAAACAATCTTTAAGCCTACAAAGAAGATCCAGCAGACCATCAGGTCAGCGAAGGACAAGAGGGGTTCACTTTCAGCTGCAGGAGTCTACCGCATTCCGTGCTCATGCGGAAAGGTCTACATCGGAACTACGAAGAGATCAATGGGAACGAGACTTAAGGAGCATAAAGCAAGCTGCAGGCTAGGACATACAGAGAAGTCTGCAGTAGCTGAACACGCACTGGGCAGCGGGGAACACAGGATACACTTTGAGAGCTGTAAGTTACTAGCATCGGTCAACGGCTATCACAACAGACTAGTCAGGGAAGCCATTGAGATACAAAAACACCCACACAATTTCAATAAAAAGGAGGAGACCTTTAGACTCAACCAAATCTGGAACCCGATCCTTAGGAATGCCCGAGCAGTACCGATCGTTATCCCGAGACCAACCGAAGCGGAACAAGCCCCGCCCACCACCAATCGGCATAAATACAACCTGCGCAGGAGAAATCGTCAGTGTACGTCCAACATCGGGGATGGAAGGACCTCTGAAGAAGCTCGCCACTCGTGCTAGCGAAACGTTAGGAAGTAATTCCAATCGACGACGGCCTTTAAACCCGAATCAAGATAATAGCTTATCAACGGGCCGCGAAAGCCTTAACCAATTTAACCCAATAGTTTCTTATACGTATATGCAGCAATAGCAAAACTATGTGTTTTTCAATCAAGTAATTAATCTATAATTAAAATAATATTAAGCTACATATTCTTAGTGGATTATTTATAAAAGTATGCTAAATATATATTTTTTGGCAGGTGTTGGTGGGGATGTTTGAAGCAAATTTTGGTTTTAATTCTGATCAAATAATACAGCATAAAAGGAAACCTTCTTCCCCGAAATTTAATCAAAGCAGTTAGCCTAAGATCAAGTGGAATAAATGAAGATCAAGTCGAATAAATCAGGATCAAGAATATTTATAAAAGTATCGTATATATACATTTTTTAGTACACAAAAGGAAACCTGCTTCCCAGAAATTTAATCAAAGCAGCTACCCTAAAATCAGGTCGAATGAATCACGATCCCAATTTTAGATTGTGAACTTTATTTACTGTGCATTTTGGTATATCAGGATAACCTACGAACACGAAGCGTGGACAAGAAAGCCGATTTCGGGTTTATTCTTGAACAGGAGAACTTTTTACAAAGTGTTTTGGTAAAGTTTTTCAATTTTTAGTGAAATATCGAATATCGAAATAGCAATAACGAAAAATGTCAAATCAATCAATTAAAAGTATCATAAATATACATTTTTTGTCACAAGTTGTTGGATGTTTGAAGCAAATTTTGGTTTTAAATCTGACCAGATTATACAGTGTAAAAGGAAACTTTTCCCGGAAATTTCATCCAAGCAGCTAGCTAAGAGGCAATGAATCAAGATCTCACTTTTAGACTTTAAGCTTTTTTTATTGTGCATTTTGGGATATCAGGGTAACGTACGAATACGAAGCTTTCAAAATCTAAAACAGAAAATGAGTGGCCGCAATTTTAATTATTACACCAATTTTCGATCACTTACCGCCAAAGCTGACTCCATGGTCATTGGATTGAATGGCCCTATGGTTAACTCCAGAGGCCTTTGAGCTCGAATCATTACGATCCGGAGCATTTTCCTACAGGTCTTGTTCTGGTTGTACCAAGGGCTATCGTACAACGCGTCTGACAGTGCGAGACTCTGTTAACACTTTGGTTAGTATTAAGTCTTTAAATAAAGTATTTTGAGTTACCTCGACCTTTATTTCATCCGTGACGAGACCTAAAATAAAAACCTGTACCAGCACGAATGTTAAGTAGCACGCAGGTCTCATTAGCATCTTGGAGTCGTACTAAAAATGGTGTAAGTTACAATATGTCATAGAAAGTTGCGTTTGAATTACCGTTAGGACCTGAACTGAGACTGCAGCTACGTTCAGCGAGTGCAGAAAATACTCGAACAGGAGCAAATACTTGATGGATTTGTTCAAGTTCTCTACGAATCTGAAACAGTCCATATAAAGCACAATATACGGCGCAGTCGGTAGGATGGCATCAAATATGATTTTTTTTGTTGTTCTTTGAAAAAATATATTGTTTGAGGGGCGCGGAGCTAAATGAGGGGCATAAACACCGTCTCGGATGACTGGATATTGGTGACGAAACGTCAGCAAGTTCGACTCAGCAATAACCGACGCAGGAGGAATCGAGAAGTTTTGTAAGAAGTATTCTTTAGCTCTTCTCTTCTTAGAAAGTCAATTTTCACAAGATGCAGTAATATTTGTAACCATTTCCGACCCATGTGTTTCACCGATAACTCTGCGTATCGTGTTTACTACGTCTACATCTACTTTGAGGCTTCATTCCGTATATTTTGATACCAGGCTTATCTATGTGCACCCGCCGCTCATCTCTTTCATCAGCATACTTTTGCAGTAACAACATAAATGTTGATACATTTTTTTTGATCATACATAACCGAATTTAATAACAATACTTGAACGTTATGAGGATCATTTTTGAGAATATGGGCAAGTAATTGCAACTAGAATGTTTTACTTAGTTACTTACCATTACCAGAATCTCATACTCACTCAATTACTTCCTGGTGTTCCTGTATTAGGAGTTTTAAATCGGCCAAGGCGTCTTCTTGCCGCAAACCTAGTTTCCGGAACCTTATCTGCAGACATCTCAACGCTGACGCAGCAAACATTATGCAAGTATAAACGATAACTTTCGTGGAAGATACAACATGGGTGTTGATGACCAGCATGATCTCCGTGACTATCAGCATTAGAGTTTCGTGTTTCCGTTTGTTTAAATTAAAGAAATACAAGTCGATGAGAATGGGCCTCACGAGGGAAGTATTATATTTCTTGTTGTAGTTGAGCACCTTCATGTTGGACCAAAAGTTTTCCCAGATGAGGGCTGCTCCCGTACAGATGGACAGAGCGAGGAAGGTAGTGCCCACGGCATTGCTGAAGCGGATTACTTTCAAGTGGGAAAGTAAAATTTCCGCCACTTCGCTACGAGCGAGTCTCTTCTCCTCTCGTTCAACTCGAGAGATCAGCTCGACGAAACCGTCGCTCCTGATGACCAGCGTGACGTAATAGGCGGTGCCTATGATTATGACGAAAGAGAGGTGCTTGAACAAGTCCGGATTGGAAAAATTTGTCGTCAACGTTATCGCGAACTGCACGGACATCGACAATGCCAGCATCGCGAAGTAGCCTGGCATCAATTTAGAAAATACCGAGTAAAATTTGACTGCGGCGGGATGCCGGAACGGTAATTCAAGTTTCCACATTCCGACAGATAGCAGGAAAATTTTGGAAATTGATAAAATCGACCGACGTTTCGGTGCGGCCGCCATCGGAACTGCCGTGGCGACTGGTGCCTCGATACAGATTTTTATAAGGCAACGACACCTTACCGATCGAACATACACAAAGACTCCCTTTGTTCCGCATATCGTGACACGCCCACCAGAAACAAAGCTTCTCTGTTATTATGGAAATGACTGAGCGCGTGACGTTTTCTGGTCTCTGTCGTCTATCATTATCAAGAAAACTGACCTACCGTATTGGCTGACTCAGCGGCAGTTGTTGCTTTTCCTGTCTAGGTTCGAGTGGATATGTTTTTATTTTAGTCTATTAGTCTTTTAGCATGGAATGCCCATGTAATATTAGGAAAGGTGTAAAATAAGAGTCCACGTATTGATGTACAAAATGCTAACGCATACTCCGAACAAACTTACGTCTCAGTGATGCCTTTGCTAGCGCCTTAAGCTAATAGTCACTTGACTAATTGAAGATCTGTTCAGGAGCTGTTCATAGACTAAATTGACGTATGATTGGTGGAGTGGTGGAGGAGTACAGCGTCAGCTAACGGATAATTATTTACTAGATTCACACTTTTGGTTGTAAGTACAAGTATTAGTAGTACGTTTTCGCAATACTACGCTAATTTGTTCTGATACTTGCCGTACTGTAAACAATAAACAATCGGAAAAGAAAACACGGTTCCTTCTAATCGACTAACCAACATGGATAGATCAACCAAGCTAGGACGTTATCGAATTGGCCCGTTGTTTCAAGTAACACCATAAAAAAATCCAATATGGATAGATCAACGAATAGGTCCGTGAGTCTCAATCCGGCGTTGAGGCAATATGTCTTGTAGTATTTCAAGATAACGATTTCCTTCAAAAGTACAAAATTTTGCAGTTCCTAGTATGAAACAAGCGACATTTAACCCGAATCCACCTTCTTGCTCACTAGGGTGTATCAAATGTTGATTTCCAAGTGACCAATATCTAGTATTATGTTTATTAAACATTCCAGCGCTACTTATATACGAAAACCAACAACCAACAACAACAATACGTCTAAAGCAAAGTCCTTTGGTGGATGCGTTGACGTTCTGCACAACCTTGATATGGAAATGGTATGCTTTACAGGAAAGTTTCTATGCCCTGTCTGAGTGCCCCCGTCTTAAAGGATACCAATTACTCTGTGTTTCATATTGTACTTCGCGGCCTGCCAGGTGGTCCAAACTTTATCTCAAATGCATGTGAAAGTAAAATATTACGAGATATCCCGACTCACCCGTTTCTAAAGTTCATAATTTCTGAGGTACATTGTTTCAAAAGTTAGCCGCTTGATTTCATAAAATATATGAAAAATAACAATCTGCCTTCATCTACATAAGACCTGCATTACTTTGAATCTTTCCAAAATGAAACAAAATTTTTGGCACTTCCTGTAGTTCTCCAAATGTATGCTTGATTGCCTTCACTTTAAATCGTGGAAATAGTGATTCTTGAGAAACGACTGTTAAAATCAACCTTCACCAAAGACAGTATTTTCAATTAAAATAATAAATTAAATTCAAGGTGTATTATGTAAGACTAAAACTAAGTAGAGCTTTAACAGCTGAAGTTCCAAATCATCCACTTTTAGACTGAAGAAAGCCGAGTTGAAGATATTTGATTACGACCTAATGACTCCTGTAAAACTACTTAAGCGGATCTTATTATAATAGAGCCTGACAGTAAAGAAACAAATATTAAGCAAATAATGTATTTATAAATAACAATAAGTATATGATAATATTATGAATTTTTTATTTTTTAATATTAGAATTACCTTTCGAATACCCAATTTTTGGTCACTTTTTCTTCACCATAATCAATTTAATAGTAACAAAATAACAAACAAACCAAACGAAATGAAAAAAAAATGGTGACGAAAATTCAGTGACTGATGTTTTTAATGATTATTTATTACAAAAATAAATAAATAAAAAATGCCCAATGGTCAACATAGCAATTTGATACTTAAAATTAGATTTTAATTATCCAAATGCATATCAGACAATCTAAAGGCTCTCTCGGCCTCCGTCGCGTTCCCCCCAATAGTAGTCCATATGATAAGACACTATGAAACAGTGCAAAATAAACTATACGGAGCGTGCTTAGCGAGATTTAACCTCGCAGTTGTCTCAGAACAAAAACCTGAGAAGACAATTTACCGCACAGGTAGTCTATATGAGGCGACCAGGTTAAAAACGCATCTTTTTGCAGAGAACCACTGCTCAATCATGGAGAGTGTAGTGACAGTCTTTTTATTTAAATTAGTTGGATCTTTCTCCGATTCAATCAATGTTGTGTCATCCGCATAGAGTATACTGCGAGCAGCATTTGTTGCAAATACCACATCATTTATGTATATTATAAACAAAAGTGGACCAAGGATGGAACCCTGAGGCACTCCATTAGTAATGTCCAACAGAGCGGATTCCCGATCATTCCAGACAACATATAGCTTTCTTCCGGTCAAATAAGATTTTAAAAGGGCTATGGTATTTTCACGAATTCCGTAGTACTCAAGTTTAGAAAGAAGTATATTAGTATTGACGCAGTCGAATGCCTTGCTGAGGTCGCACATCGTTACCGAAGTCGACAGGCCCTCCTTAAACCCATCAATCGCATGCTTCACATGCTCAATCCCTGTGTATAAGGCACGGATGGTGGACCTACCTGACCGAAAACCAAATTCTTAATCTGTTAATAATTTCCTTCGATCAAAGTAAGCGATAAGTTTATCTTTTATTATCGACTCAAAAATTTTTCCAATGCCATTGGCCTGAAATTATCTAAGATATTAGTATCCCCTTTTTTATGGAAACATCCCTCTTCAATGCTATTGTATATTGTATTGTATTAGTAACGTAATAGGTTTCAGAAGTGAAGATATTGATTGCTTAATAATATTGGCATTTAGACCATAATAGTCAAGACAATGAGAGTTTTTTTAGTTTTAAAATCGCTCCTCTAACATCACTCTCCACAACTGCTGACAAAAGAAACAAGAAATTGGGTCTAGTTGATCTGGAGATGTAGGTCATAGCATCTACTACTGAAGGTGTGGTGCTATCCGTTATCTCCGCTGATACAGAAGCAAAATATCTGTTGAACTCCAACGGAGTAATTGTGCTTAGACCGTCTCTCCGAATTAACAATATTTCATGTCGTTTTAGATTTTTAATTTGAACTCAGAATTATCTATATATATGTAAGTATGAAAGTCTTGGTTACGTTTTGAACTATGGTATTTTTTTTTAAGACAGAAAAAATGCTGGCGCATTTGTTTAAGGTTTTCATTGAACCATTTAATGGTTAGTTAGAGAGATGGAGCAATGGATAGTTGAGTTAACAATGGGAAAGAAACAGTCGACAGCTCCCCTAAGTTGTTCAATAAACATAGAACAAAACTCAACGCCACTTTGTTCGTTACTGACAAGTTTGGGCCACTCAATGTGCTCCAGACTGTGGCCGAACGCAGTTATACGTTTTTTATTTATTAACCTTCTTTTAATTTTATCATGATTAGGACAAAGTACTGACGAATTAACTTTTATTAATTGTCCCAAATGATCTGACAAAACGGGGTCACAAACTAGGACACTTATCCGTTCACTAGGAAAATTGGAAAATTGGAATAACAAAGTATATACCGGACGTCTATCGCGGAATCCCATACAAAGACAGCATAATTTTTGGAAGCAAACAATTCGATTCTGTTATATCTGATATTATAATAGATACAGGTTAATATTTTAGAGTTGTTCATATCTTGTCAATAAAATCGCAAACAAGTTTTTTGAGAAAATTTTTATTTTAAATTTTAAACAAGAAAATCACAATAAAATTGTTATGGACGTACTGTATATGCCGGTAATTTTTTACAGTAAAATTTGAAATGTGTAATTTGAATTTTGCTCTGTACAATGCGGTATTTGATTTTGCTAATGCCCTGCTGAGCCTTGAATTATTTAAACGTTTATTTTAATATTTCATCACAGTTTCTGCATTCTGATTTCACCCACCAAAGCAAAGTTTTCGAAATCTTAGGAATCAATAACGATCAACAACGATATTACTGATAGCCGTGCATCATAAGGGTAACGTACGAGTAGGACGCCTTCAATATCTAAAAATAAATCATTTTACGCCAATGACATTAAAATATTTTTATTCCAGAGACAAATGTATTATGTCAACCATGTAATTTTTTCCTGAGACATACGTACAGCTAGAGCTGACTCCATGGTCATAGGGTTAAAAGGTCCTATGGTCAACTCTAGGGGTCTCTGAGCTCGAGCTATCACGATTAGTAAATTTTTTTTCACACGTCCGCCTTGGTTGTACCACGGACTATGGTATAGAGAATCGGATAACTTCAGGCTCTGCAATAATCTTCGCCATTTCTAAACCTTTATGCCTATAGCGTAGCTAATTCACCTGAACCTTGATTTCGTCTGAGGTCAAACCCAGAATAAAAACTTGGACCAGCACGAAACAAAAGTAAAACGCCGGGGTTAGCAGAGTTTTGTTTTGAGACTAAAAATGAAAACAAGATCAGTTCCACAAATCCATGTTCTCATTAGACAATCACAATCATCAACAATCGATTTACCATAAGAAACTGAATCGAAACTGCTGCCATATTCAGTGAGTTTAAAATATACTCGAGCAATACTAGAAATTTTATAGAAACGTTTAACTTTCGCACAAACCTAAAACAGAAACCTGGTTACAGAAACAATTTGCCATTGAGAACGAAAAAGTTCATTCCATGGCCTTCTACTGCTTCACCTTCATTTACAATTGTCTATTGAAGTAGAAATTCTTTTGCTAACAATCTTTGCGACTCACTCTATAAGCTTCTGGTGATCAACCACCAAATCATTCAATTTTCTCCAGGGATCCTCCCTACACGACCCGACCTTCCGAAATCGTATCTGAAGCTCTTTCAATGCTGACGAAGCGAACATTATGCATGTGAACACGATCGCCTTGGTCGAAAATAGAATCACGGTGTTGAATATAACTGCCAGCTCTGTGATGATCAGCACCAACGTCTCGTGCTTGCGTTTGTTCATGGTGAAATAGTACAGGTCGATGGTGATGGGCCTCTCTAGCGTGGTGTTATGTTTTTTATTGTAAATCGCCACCTCCATATTGTACCAAAAGTTCTCCAGAATCACGGTGAGTCCAGTTCCGATAGTGAACGTGAAGAAGAACAGCAAAATCCTCCAATCATCTCGCACCTCGTTCAGATGTGAACCTAAAACCTCCGGATCTTCGGAGCGAAGCATCCGCCCCTCCTGCTCGATGACCTGGGCGACTATTTCCGTAAATCTATCGCCCCGTGTTACCAGAGTAATGTAGTACGTGATCAGAAGGCTAATGGCGTACGACAGCTGCTTGAACATGTCCTGATCGAAATCGGAACTGACCGATATCGCGAATTGGATACAAAGCGATGCCACGAATGTCGGAAAGTAAATGTTAATAAAGGCAGAGTAGACCGCGTAAATCTTCGTGGCTATTCGGTATTCAATGGGTAATTGGAGCTTCCACATGCCCACCGAAATCAGTGAAAACTTTGAAAATGTTAAGATCGATACCTTCGGCATAGTCATTTCTGATATTGCCGCTAGTCGCACCGCAGATTGGTAAAAACGAATTCCCTAAGTCGCCGTCTCTCTTTAAAGAGTGAAGGGATCTAAATAAATTATGGGTTGGGCGTTTCGTTTACATGGCACTTTTCCGGGAATTTTCCCGGTCTGTTGTTTTGTATCTACCCCGCCCTATAATCCTGGAAATGATGGTAGCCGATACATGTACTTTCGCATTCTCTGTGGGGAAACCTCGACGCGAATAATAGAGGCATATAGGCGACGTTTGCCGAAATAATGGATAATTTTATTGACACTCGTTGTTTGAAGATGCAGCAGAAAATACTTAGATTTGATTGAAAGATTTTGGAAAATTCATTTGGATAGAGTGGAGATAATTCAAAAAATAAAATAAAATTAATTTGTTAAGCTGGTCCGTTCAACAAAGTGAAACCAAAAAAGGATATTCCAGATATTCAAGTGTCACTGGACCTATTTATATGGGTCATATGCAGGGTTATTTACGGTGAATATCCAATCAGACGTTTATGGAGAATGAGTTACGGTATTAACCTGAAATGTTGGTTACATATGTAAGTGAGTATGAGCGGTGTATATACTCGTATATCAACTTTGGGTTTTTTAATGGAATACCCTTTATATTATTACATTTTTAGATTCTGCGAAACATTATGCAACTTTATTATGTCACATGTATCATACCTATCTTGAACAACCACATAACTTGATATAAAATGATAATTTTTTTCGCAACCCGTACAGCTAAACACTTGAATGTTTGGTTAGTTACCATGAGAATTAACTTATCGCGTTCATAAGATAAAGCCCAATTAGCATGACAAAAAATCCATGTTACGTAGGAATTTCAAATAGAACACCTCACATTTTATATTGGCACTTAAATGAGCAATTAATTTGCCATCTAAAGTGCCAAACTATAGTATATCTATTTTCACTGGTTTTCGAGTTATAAACAAAGAACCAAAACATTGCAATTAAAGCGAATTAAATTAATCACATTTCATCTGGGTACCAGGCGCTGGCCGGATATGGAGACGTTTTGTGTAAACAAATAAGCTTAATATTCCATTATTAGCATGGTAAAAAGAGTAACTGTAATAGTGAAAAAGTGAAATAATTTTTTTTACAGACAACTAGATATTGGGTTTGACTTGAGTTATTCGGTTGGATCAAGTTGTTGAAAAGCTTGTCTAAAAATGGAGTTTTATAAAATCTGTCTTTAATAGTGCACCAAAGGTGTAATTTCTGGCTAACGGGATGGTCAATTCCATGGAAATAGACGCCTTATCCGTCGGTTTGCAAACCTGATTATAAGTTCTTGACTTACTCTATTTGTGCAAGGATTTGCTGGCGAGCATCAGTAATAAAAATCTTTTTTTCTGGAGTCTACTGTTTTCGTTTCAATTCTTCTAAATTTACCACCAGTCTACGAAATTCAGACACTGTCATTCTGTGTGCGACAACTTTGTGTGTTAAAATTTCAAACAGAACTTTTCTGTCTGGCATTTTTCAGACTTATGAAACGTTACGTTAAAACGAAAACGAAAAATAATTTAATTTTTTCATATTTAATATTACGTATTACTCCTCCTAGCAATTTTTGTTGAAACTGTAGATTATATACCAGAGTAACACACAAACAAGAATGAGGATGCTGAAATCGGAAATGTCGTTTAGAAGAATAATGAATAATTAAAGACATTCGTTGGAGATTTAAAATGAACCCGAATAAAACTTTTCAAGCTTTATAATTGAAAGTGTATATTAATTTGAGAATTCGCGAAGCCACCCTGAATTAGGTAGCCAGTAGCCTACGGCAGATATGCAGAATTTTAGAACTTACTTGTCCAAATATTCATCTTCATTTTTAGACGTCACTACACTGACACACTGGTTTATTGTTATCAAGGCGTCAATAAATAAAAACACCAAATTTTACTTAAATTTTTTAATTTCATTCTAATGCATTAACCTTTCAATATTTATTCGTTCAAAATTCACTTTACAGATATCGGTCTGTATCTAGATATCACTTAAATTACTCTTCAAACTCTCCAATTATCAGATGTACCCGTACTTATTACAGGGTTGGGAACGCGCCTCCGGATGTTGACCTATTTGCTCTGAACTTTGAAGCCTTCAAGATGGTACAACAATTAACATTCTGTAATAAAAAGCTGTTTTTAGTTCTTAGTTTGATTTAGGTTGTAAGGAATAATTTAAACTAAGTATCATTTTTTGAGACATTTTGTTCATTCCTAAATAAAAATTCAGATTCGCATTGTCGAATTACACATCCAGGAGTACCCGTAGAAAATGTCTCGACACAAACCCCTTCATTACTATCGCGCAATCTGGCGATGGGAGATGGAATGTAGCAGCATTCTCAGTTGGTATTCCGTCAGTCTATTTTGTAGCAGAACGTGGGTATTGCATACTGTGAGGAGAGCTGAGAAAAAACCATCTGGTAATTATAAACTATTTAATTGCTTTCTGAAAGCAGCTATTTTTTTTTTGTTAACATTTGTGGATAAATTAAAAAGTCAATTTTCGCAAATTTAGCATACATGTTCAATATTTCCAGTATATTCCTTGCCGCATGTAGTCGAAGCCATATTTTATTCCGCATTCGTGCCCCACCCAAAATGTTAAGTTAATTTTGCCAACTTATCAATCTGCTACGGCTTTCAAAATATAATAACAATTCACTTTTTTAAATGAATTATCCGTTTTCTGGAATAACGAAAATTAATTTAGTAACTTAATAACTGAAACTTTTCGTAACTGGTGATGAAAAATTCATTTCGCCATTAAATTCGTGCTTTGACTCCTTGCATTACCAAACTTAAATAATTATCACTTTTTCTAAGGTCATCGCCATAAATCAAGAAACAAGACTTGTTTCCATAGTAGCTAAAAAATTATATCATATCAAAATTAGAAAAAATTGTGTAAAACGCATTGGGAATCGTTATTGCGTGCGCCAATTACGGCTTCGATGATGTTTAGACTCGATTTTTGAAAACTGCTTATCTAACAGATATCAGAGAGTTACTCTTGACAATGTAAGTTCTGAATTCTCCCTGTTTCATTAGTTGTACCGCAAGGTTCTGTCCTTGGACCTATATTATCCTTAATTTATATTTCTGTTATTTATACGTCTCTCGAATATTTCAATTTGCAATCATTTGCTGATGACACTCAGTTATTTCACTCCTTCGATCCTAATTTTATATCAATTTGGATTTATATAATTCATTTCTGTATTCTTCTAGGCATAATCTTCAACTTAATGTTAAAAAATGCAGTCTAATGTTCTTTTCTCCTAAAGCTAACATTGAACAAGTATCCCAAATGTAGTTATTAATTAACGGTCAACGTTTGACAATTGTGAATTGTAATAAAAAACATTGGCGTTATATTTGATTGTAGACTTACATTCGTGAATATGTATCTTTGCTGGTAAAAATATCTTATTTGGTTTTACGCCAGATTTATTTTCGCCTTGCGTAAATTTGATAGGATTTCCCACAAAATTCAGGAACTTAACTGGCTAAAAGTTGACAGTACTTTCAGGTACTTTTTGGCGTCTATTATTAAGACATCCAATCCGCCCTACTTACGAGCAAAATTACAGTTTCGAAATGTTTAATCGGTGGCTTTAAGGCACCCCTACGGACTCTCATTGCCACGATAATGTTTATCTTTATTCCGCAGATCAATTTCTTATAACGCTGTTGTATTTTTGAATTGTACGCCCGATTCAGTAAAATCGCATTCAATTAAATTCTATAAAAAATATTTCAGGTTGAAACTGGCATCTTGTAAAATAATTTGATTTTCAATATTATTCTTTTTATTTTTACTTTTAATAACTTTCCATTGTTACTTATTATACTATATTTAATTTATCAATGTAATTATAACTTCCTATGTGGTTCTCAATTTAAACATTAAACTTTTGCTGGACTTCGTCTCTTCTCTACTGTATATTTGTATATAACAATATACAGCAATAAAGGCAATATTATTATTATTGTTATTATTATTTCATTTTAGTG
The DNA here is from genome assembly GCF_029955315.1 of Cylas formicarius. Lineage (NCBI taxonomy): Eukaryota > Metazoa > Arthropoda > Insecta > Coleoptera > Brentidae > Cylas > Cylas formicarius. Next base: position 21,645,784 of record NW_026844361.1, on the reverse strand, counting down.
TATTTTTTTAAATTTTTCGACCAAAGCTTAATTACCAACATTTTTGAAAGCGCCTTTCTTAAAGCAAAGTGGATCCTAACGCTTCCACCTTCGAGTCGGACACCATAAAACAACTTGTCTTCATTATTAGTATCCTAATAAAGAAGTATACCATTATGGTATGCCACAACATCAGTTTTATCGAAATCAAATCGCACATTGTAAATGCGGAACCGCCTGTAACAGATCTGAAGCTGCAACATCATGAACATGATCTTTGTCGTGTTCACTTTCGTTACTGGATTCACCCTGGCTATGGTCAATTATCTAAACAATTATATTATATATTTTAATATAAACGAACATTGAATGATCATCCGAGATGTGTTTCAATATGATGGTAATCTATCGACCAAGCTCATACACATGCGTCATATTTACCTCATCCATGCTGTAGCAACTCCAGATCAAGTTCGGAAAAATTGGTGTTCATAAGGCAGACACGCTGCCTGCTTTGAATGCGCATTGAGCGTTAGCACGTGGAAGGAAAATGTTGCTGATGCCAAAGACCACTGCCGCACTCACTGTTTAATGTGAACTTCGAAACCCAATCAACAGGCCAGTTTGGTTCCATCGGGCGAAGTTTAGGAAGGTCTTCTTTTCAGGATGGCACTTACTCTAAGAAGGTGGGACTGCCAAGTGACATGAGACTGCAAACACAGCGCACCACTATTTCTGCAAACCTGAAACGGCTCGTCCGCTTCGTCTCCAATATTCAATCATTCCAAAACATACTACTTCCGAGTACTTCAAGTCACATAGCACGCCCTAGCAAGTTCTTTACATATTTAACAAATCAAAACATTATTATTCTTTTGTCAACCTAATTTTTGTTATCGTAAAATCAAGGAACACTTTAGAAAAAAAAATGTGCTGGCTTTAAAGCTATTAAATCAACAAATTTTTTAGTGTTTTAGAATAAATTTGCAATTAAAAAGAGAACAGAAACCGTCGCTGCTTTTCGAAAACTTATCAAATCACAGATCGAAAACAATATCCGAAGTATACGAAAATATTGTAATGTGTCTATATCGAAATACTGCGCGAAATATTCATGAACCCTTCAGGAATAACTGCAGGAAATGCGACATTGTAAAATTCCCGTCTGTTGGGATAATTGCAAGGCGGCATCGGAAGAAAAATTGCCGGTTGTAGGGCGGTTTAAAAGGAAACTTCCGACACGTACCCTTTCATTATCGCCCCACAGCTTAACGATCTTCTATGGACTTTTATTCTGACTCGAGTGGAGTTGGTAGTTTGCGAGCGTCGCACCGCGTTGTATGCTGGAGGGAACTGGGTGAGTGAGGGAGGTTTTATCTCTTTTAAGAACTGTCGAATGTTTCTGGTACGCTTTTTCGGGAACGATTGTTAAATATGTCGGTCCGGTGTTTTTGACAGAGTTGAATACGACCAGTTAAAAGACCAGTCCTATGTGTTTAAGTTTATTAAAAGTGTGTTTGCTGACAACTTGAATAAACTAAAAGCAAGATAGTTAAGCAAGTACGTGAGATGTTTAAATGAAGAAGAAACTTACAATTTTGAAACAAAATATGTAATAAATTAAAAATCGTTAAGATTTATTCAAGTAGTAACAACAATAAAAATAATAAATATTATCTTAATTATGAATATTAACTCTTTCTTTTATATCAGTCATAGTATTACTGAAAATATCTAATCTAATTTATCTAATTTTGCTTAAATAAATTGAAAATACCAATTTCAGCAAGCCCGATCCTTACACAATTGTGTATTTTAGAATAGGGAGTAGAAAACATTTTCCATTTCAGAAATATGGCCGCCGATTCAGGGAGACACCCATCAATCCTAACTCTCGCTAGATACTCCATGACTTCGGTCGGCTTCTGGAAATACCACAGCCAAAAAAACCCTCTGAAACTCTTCTACAGTACCTACTCCGGTTTTATCGTCCTTTACTTCATGACGTACACGATTTCAGTAGGCATAAAATTCGTCATTACTGTAAGCGCCGCGTCTACCGTAGACTCTGAGATCATCAAGCAACTATCCTTCATCATCAGTTCGCTAATCCCGATGTATGTCGTTATGGTCTGTCGCAGCTCCGGATTTAACGAGATCATATCACTCGTCCGCCGTGAGGAACAGAGCATAATAACGAGCGACGACGCTGACATTTTAAAATCGCACCTGAAACAGATCCGAAGAAGTAACGCCGTAAACGGAATCTTCTCAGCATTTGCGTGCTGTACTGGGTTCGCCATGGCATTAGAAAATTATCGGCCCAATGTGAAGGTAGCGCGTTACAATAGGGAACATAACACCACTTTGGAGAGGCCTCTTCTCGTCGATCTCTACTATTTTAAACTAAACACTCAGAAACACGCAGATTTACTGTTGGTGGTTTCGGAAATTTGTTTCATATTCAACACGCTGATAATTTTATCGTCCAAGCTCTGCGTTTATACGTGCGTGATATTCACCTCATCGCTGCTAAAGAAACTACAGATTAGGTTCAGCAAAACAGGTCTGCGTCAGGAACACAAGCTGGCCGCTTTGAAGAGTCTCGTCATGGAACATCAGAACGTAATTGAGTAAGTGAGTTGTTGAGAGTAATCTAGAAAGAGTTTCTATCGTCTAACACATTCCTAGTTTTGAAATGTTTGGCTTTCAGATTTGTAGATAAGTTAAACGTTTCGATCAGATACCTCGTGCTGCTGGAGTATCTTCTTAACTCGCTGAACGTGGCCGCAGCATCCGTTCAGTTGATCACGGTGAGTCCAAAAAAGTATTTTACTTTTGTGAAAGACTGGTGTTTCAGTACGACAAAAAGATGTTGTTAATGCTCTTTTTCTACGTCAGCTTTCTGCTGATGCAGGTTTTCATTATGGGCATAAGCGCCAACGAAATTAAGGTTCAGGTAATGGAATTGTGATAATCATCGCGTCACTGATGCTGATTGAGAAATTACCGACACTTGCAGAGTATTACACTATCTGATGCTCTATACTCTAGTCCATGGCACGAGCAAAGTGAAGCCACCAAGAAAGTATTATTGATCATGATTGCCCGAACTCAAAGACCCTTGATGTTAACCATAGGTCCGTTCGGCCCAATGGCTATAGAATCAGCTTTGGCAGTAAGTTAATAAACACCAGCTCTGGTGGAAAACTGCAGTATTGCTTTTAATTTTAGGTCTGCAAAGCGTCCTACTCATACGTCACGCTAATGATGCAAAACGTCCACTAGATGTATTCGAGTTTTTTTGAAACCAATCGACTTGCACCTTTTTTGACTTTTTGGCAGTTAATAAAAAAATTTATTTCGAATCTTTTATTTATACTTTTTAAATGCCCTGTATAATAGCAATTATTTTCAGTGTATGCAGCACCTGCTTTTGCATTTAAATTTTGCAAAAAGAATCGGTCTAATAAACCTTTAGAAAGATATAAAAGAACCCCGCAGTAGTAGGCTACACTTTAGTAGTAGGAACACTTTTTTCAGTGAAATCGTCGTCTTTTTGCCAGAAAGCTGCGTTGTCCGGACATCGGGCTATATGTTTTTAAAGGCATAACTTCGTTAAAATCCAGCAGTAGTCCGCCTTTTTATCGCCGTTCCAAGCGCTCTTAATCGCTAACTGCTCCACGATTTTCAGGAGAATAGTTCAAGTGTGAAAACAAGAAACGTACTTTCGAACTATATTACAACCTAGACGTGTGTATTTTGAACAATATTTTAGTAGTTTTCCAAGCAACTTATCAATTACTTCATTAAATGAACGTAAATGAAAATTTTTTGTAATTTTATTTTGCTTTAAAAAAATGCAATTTTATCACTTTTTTCAAAATTTTTAAAATGACTCTCTTAATTCCCGCCACCTAAGCCTAATCTGGTGAAAACGATTTAGTAGGTAATCTATAACTCTCTTTTTGATTAGTTTTTCCTATGATCAAGCATTGTGATTTATGAAATTTTGAGCAGTGTTCCACCGTTTTCAAGCTAATTACCTACCTAGGTCTACCAAACTTTTTGACAGACGTTTTTATTTTGAAAACTGATTTGTGTCATGTAATGGTTTTTTTACAAATTTAAAAGGAAAAAACGGTATTTCTAAAATTACTTTTTAATTCAACAAAAAATAAAATCCTATTTAAAAAAAGTGAAAAAAAATTATTCCGACCTTTTTGAGTGAACTCTTCATCTTTTTGCCAGAAATGTGCGTTGTCCGAACATTCAGCTGTGTGTTTTAAGTGCATATCCCGTTTTAACCCCGGGGATCGCGATGTCATGGGCATGCCGAGTGACGTCATGATCCCCGAGATGACCTTCTTTGACAAATGGACCTTTCTCTTCCCATTAAGGGAAGAGTGGAGAAAGGGCAGAGTTGGGTCCTGGGATGGACTCGTCTGGTACACGGACGGGTCCAGAATGGGAGATTTGGCCAGAGCTGGAGCGTACTGTGAGACAACGGGATCGATCTTGTCCGTGTCTCCGGGTCTGCACCGTGTTTCAGGCTGAAATTGTCGCTATATTGATGGCGGCGAGAGAGGTGCTTCGTCTCAACTACGGAAGCAGAAGAGTATTCTTCTGCTCCGATAGTAGAGCTGCACTTATGGCACTGAAGTCAGTGCGCACGCGCTCCTTGCTGATAAAGGAGAGCAAAGGGGTACTGAAGAAAGTGGCCGAGGCGAGCAATGTCACGTTGGTCTGGGTCCCGGGTCACACCGGGCAATGAGGCAGCGGACACCTTAGCCAGTCAGGGCTCCTCGCACAGGCATATGGGACCAGAGCCCCGTTTGGGGATCGCCCCGTGCGCAAGGCGGTGAGCTCTCGAATCCTGGGTGAGAGAATGGGCCGCGGTGGGCTGGAGAGTTGCTCCGGGAATGAGGCAGGCCAGGCTTATGATGGATGGGCCCGCTCTCCTGACTGACTGACGTACCAGAAGTGAATGTAGAGCATTAACACGGGCCTACACAGGACATTGCAGGCTTAGGAGGCATCTTTGTTTGCTAGGCATGGGAGACGACCCGGAGTGCAGGTGCATGGAAGGGGGGAAGACCCCGTATCATCTGCTCACCGTCACCGAGTGCCCTGCTTTGATATTGACAAGATTTGGAGTCTTCGGAACGGCGATCTGGACTCAGTGCACGGTATTGGGCTAAAGGAGTTGCTGACCTTCTATAGGAGGGGCGGCATTCTGGACGCCCTCTAGCACGGTCTTGGGGCACAACGGGCCAATCTGGATGCCTAAGTGCTTGGACGCCCGAGGGGGCGTCCCCCTTAAATACCAATATCAATACCAATCCCGTTTTAACATCCAGCAGTAGTTCGCCATCATAGTTATGCTCCATCTATCTTGGTATCGCGCTTCCATTTTCTTAATGTCATCTTCCTGTCCTTCGCTAACTACTACAACGTTTTCCACTGTGAAATAGAAAATGCACTTTCAAACTCATATTACAACCTACCTAGACGATGAAAGTGTTTCCAAGAGTTCCCAAGAAACTTATCAAATACTTCTTTAAATGAAACCCAGGCTGCGGCCCAGATATCTACATCAGATATTGCTGGAAATTTGTTCAACAATTATTTGAAATATTTGTCAAGGACTTTAACAGTCTGCTTCATCAAGCCAAGTTTGATATGAAGAGGAGGCAGTAAAACTTTTTTGGGACCAACTAAGCTATCTCTTAGCATCTTTTTGTTACTAGGTGTGAATCTTGTTCTAGAGGTCCGTTCCATTTGAGTTCAATGTCTATCCCACTCACAAATAAAACATGGAAATTTTGTGAGAGCCTCCTGTTGTCTCAAGAGCATGCACAGCACTCTAAGGTCACCGCAAAGCATCCACTGATGTTCTTGGTTGTTTATTTTCTTCAAAAGAAGTCCTAAATTTTCATACGTTTTGTTTTAAATGTACCGAATGCGCAACGGGAACCGAAGCCAGTTCGTTACCATTGTGCAAAACTTTTACTTTACTTTACTGACGATATGAATCCATGAACATTACACTAACAAAAATAACAATCATCACTGTGATTCCTAGGTTAAAGGTGAAAGATTTCTTCCTACCTTTTTGTAAAAGTAAGTTTCTTAATGCTTCAACGCAAACGGAACAAACAGTTTGAGGAGTCCATGACTTGTCTTGGTCTCCAATTTTTACATCAAACTAAGCTTGATATACACACAAGATAATTATCATCACGTCAGTGTATCTTAATCATTTTTATTTTATTCCACTTAAATTAATCTGATTTGGTTATATTTTCCCTTGGATATATGTGTGCGAAATAGATACCGTGGCATTGACATTTTGCGGTAGAATCCCGATTTTCCGTTTCGATAATTATAAGACACGGTATCGGAAGAAAAATACCTGTTATAGGGCGGTTTAAAAGCAATGTGCCGACACGGACCCTTTCATTACTATCCCGCAATCCAACGGTCGGATATCCGTGGTGGTTGAATTTCCGCTGACAATTCCGCGAGTGAAGTAGTTAGTTTGTTACGACCTCGTCGTGCTGTATAGAGGTGCACAACTGAACGATTTTCATACGGTAATTATAATGCACTGCGCTAAGCCGTCCTCATGTTGCAATAAGAGTTTCGTTTTTGTGTAAGTGGGAATCTAATCAAATAAACAGAACTATTTTCTGCCAAGGTGTGGATGCTCCTGTTTCGACTAATCACATTAAATAAAAAAAAACTCTCTCCATCAGTTTGAAGACTAAATAATTATAGAATTTTTTTGTGTAGAATTATTTTAGTGAAATTTTGAAAATATTGAAATGTCATTGTTTAGTCTACAATTAATCATTGACATGCCTTTCATTGCTACTCGATAGGAATTAATAACCGCGATTTTTTTTAAATAAATTATCTATGGGCTAGTGGTGTCGAATTTTTTTCTTTAAATCTTTTCTTCTCATACAGGGTGTGAATGTAAGACTGCGAAAATTTTCAATTTTCTTACCCAAAAAGTTGGAAAAGATAGGGAGTACTGCAAGATTCTTTAAAATATTGGGCGATGTTTTTTTTTTTTGCTTTAGAAAGAATAACATAACATAATAAAAAATTAAAAAAGGAAAGCAATACGTGAAGATCAAAGGACACGCAATACTGAAAAAATACAACGGACGATTGAGAAGAACGGAAATAAGAAAATTGTTTGCCAAAACTAAATGACGGCAAAAAAAATTAAACTAAAAGACAAAGAAGGAAACTAAACAATATATAGAGGGAAGATCCTGGAGATAACAAAAAACTTTTACGAAGAATTATACAAAAGACAACTAAAGCAAAACAGGTGAAACACACAAACCGGAAAACTCAAAACAACAAACCAAGGATCTAAACTGCCAAAAATAACACCGAAGGGGATGAAAAGTAGCCTAGAAGAAATGAATAACAACAAGGCACCTGAAGATGACCAAATAGTAATTGATTGCTATTAAAGTAAGAGGAGAGAAACTACTTGAAGTAATAAATAAAAATAAATATTTAATTTATATTTGAATCAGAGTATTGTTCCGAAAACCTGTGAAAATCATCACAAAACGGCTAGAACGAAAATTATATTTTTATCAACCCAAAGAGCACGCGGGTTTTAGAAAAGGTTAAGGAACAAATTATTTCCTAAAAGCTTTTGATTGAAATATTAAAAGCATTGGAACAGAACCCTACTCACTATAGAAGTTGTTGGAACAAATCTACAACACAACAGCATCCGTTAACTTCCATCAGGCATCAGGCAGGGGAATATTGTCTCTCCCAAACTGTTTACAACAGTCCGGGAAGATGCTTTAAGGAAGAATAAACATCGATGGCGAATACTTGAGTCATTTGCAGTTTGTCGATGATATTACAGCCCAAAGCTCAAAGAAGAGACATGCTGGTGAGACAAAGAACTAAAATAACAAAAAATTACTCAAAGCAAATGGAGTTGGGCTGGTCATATAGCGCGTTTGAGCCCTCAAATATTGATAGGGTGGAGACCCACAGACAATAAGAGAAATCAGAGTAGACCCCAAACAAGATGGGAAGACGACTTGAGAAAAACAGCGAGAAACTGGAAGCAGAAGGCACAAAACAGAATACCGTGGAAGGAGATAGAGGAGACCTATGTCCAACAATGATAATTCTTGAAATCATCACCTTGTCATCACTTATAAAAATTTGGTGGCATATTGTGGGATGTTTTGCATTGATGATAATCGATGCAACTATTATTGATTAAAAAATTTAGTATTTAAAGGCGTGTTTTATGACAAAATAACGAGACAGATACATTAATAAATATTTGGAAAATATAAAACTCCCTAGTCATTTGGCTGTTTTACCTGATGGACTTAAATTACGCTAATAAATTATTTTCAGTTTCTGTCTCCGCCGAAAATTAATTTTGTCAACTTCTATCTTATGTGTTATTCCTTGGTCAATCTAAATTTGATGGCATAAAACTTATAATTATATTCTATTATTATATTAATTATTAGGTAATAAATGAATTTCAGCCCACTCCCTAACCCCACCCCTTTTTAAAAACATTTTCCGGAACTCTATTTTATTAAAACATCACTTTGTCATCACTCATCACCTATATAAATGTCAATCCCAATTTTTATCTTAAATGTGGTTCTCATTCTTTCATTTTCATGGTCATGGTAAATTTGGTGGCATATTTGGGGTGCATTCGGATTGGGATTATTTAAAAACACATTTCTCATGCGATTTGGTGAAACCCGATTTTTTAATCTGTTTCAGGACACATATGGCCATCGGCACCAAGCGCCAACAGTCGATCTTAACACTCGCCAAATATTCCATGACTTTGGTCGGTTTCTGGCAATACCCCAGCCAAAAATATCCTCTGAAACTTCTCTACAGTATCTACTCCGCTTTCTTCGTCATTTATTTCATGACATACACCTGTTCTGTGTGCATCAAATTCGCCATTACTCTAACCACTGCTTCCACATTCGACTCGGAGATCATCAAGCAATTAGCTTTTACACTAAGTATCTTAATGACGATGTACGTTGTTATGGTGTGTCACAGCTCGGGATTTAATAAGATATTATCGTATATTGTAAATGAGGAACGAAGCATATTGCAGACCGAAGATTTTGACATTTTAAAGTCCCACCTTCAACAGATCCGAAACTGCAACAACCTAAACGCTATTTACGCAGTGTTCACATTCGGCACTGGATTCGCTATGGCTTTGGAGAATTACCTACAGAGCATTGAGGTGGCGCGCTACAACAGCGACCGCAATACCACCCTGGAGAGACCCCAGCTCGTCGGCCTCTACTATTTTGGAATAAACCCATATAAACATGCAGATCTGCTGTTGGTCATTTCAGAAATCTGCATCTTATTCAACGTGTTGATAATGCTCTCGTCCAAGCTCGGCGTATTTACTTGCGTCATATTCGGAATATCGCTGCTGAAGAAACTCCAAATTAGTTTCCGGAAAATGGGCGTGGATCGGGAAAACGCGCTGGCCGTTTTGAATCGCCTGGTGGACGATCATCAGAGGGTTATCGCGTAAGTATAAACTTTTTGTTTATGGCGCATCCTTTACATTTCTAGAATAGTATGACATATTCTTACCAGTAGAGTCTTAGACGACTTTCGAGTTTTAGATTTGCTGACAAATTGAACGCTTCCATAAAATATTTGATATTGGTGGAGTATATTTTAAATTCGCTGAATGTGGCCGCAGTCTCCGTTCAGTTCATAACGGTGAGTCCTGAATATAGATGAGAGTCGCCTGCGAACATCTCATTTCAGTACGACAAGAAGATGCTGCTTTTGCCCTTCTTCTACTTATTCTTTCTGCTGATTCAAGTTTTTATCATGGGCATAGGTGCCAACGAAATAAGTGTCGAGGTTATAAACTTACAAGCATTGTTCACACATAATGACTTATTATATTCGCTTGCAGAGTGTTAATCTATCAAACGCACTGTACTTTAGTCCGTGGTACGAGCAAAGCGAAGCTGCTAAGAAGGTAATATTGATCATTATTGCCCGAACTCAAAAACCCATCAATTTAACCATAGGGCAGTTCAGGCCTATGGTTATAGATTCGGCCCTAGCTGTAAGTAAACCGGCACCATACAGAAACGAAAACATTTCTTAGTATTTTAGATCTGTAAGGCGTCCTACTCATACGTCACGCTGATGATGCATAACGTCCAATAGACAGATGCCGAGCAGATCCTAATGACGGACCAGAAAATAGGCTTTGCAAAGGAAAAGTGTTTACAAAATTCAAATATATGTTATATTAAAGAAGATATTGTAATCGTCACTATTTCTGCCTCAGTTATAGTTTAGAAATTGTAGGTAGTATTAAAAATCCGATCCTATCTTTAATAAAAAACGGAATTTCCCATTTACCCTGTACTTACGTATTGTGAAACGTTTTTATGAATATAAAAAGTATAGTAATATAATGTGACATTTTCACAAACTTAAAACTAGTACAAATATCGGTACATACCAAATAACCATTTTTGCAGAGTATTTTATATCGAACGTTTTTCTGTAGCCGCCTGTCTTTCCAAAAGTCAGTGGAAGTATGTGAACATACACATAAGCTGACCAACATTTATTTAATTTTAAATTTATATATACTATTACACCCTCGAACGTACTCATTGAAAATAGACTCCGGCCGCATTTGAACTTTGCGGTTTGAGAGACTTTCCTTTCGTTTCGATAATTGCAAGGCGGTATCGGAAGGAAAATACCAGCCTTAGAGACGTTTAAAAGGAATTTGCCGGCACGGACCCTTTAATTACTAGTCCGCAGTCCAGCTATCGAATATTGACTGCATTTCTCACAATTCAGCGAGAGAAGTTCGTTGCAGTTTCGACGTTCCCAAGGATAACTGAAGAAGGTAATTACATTTTGTTAATTATTTTTTATCGTTCGCTATATTTAATAAAAACTCTCTGTATCCCTATTCTGATGCATTCGTATTTAGCCAAATGTCCCAACAGTTTCTCGATATCTCTAGAACACGAAATTGCCAATTATTTCTAGGGATTTTTTTTTTAAAAACAATTTTTTTAGGACACCTAAGTATATTCTGAGGTATCTTGTAATACCGTTTGGTCAATTTGTATAGCATTCAGATTGCAACACACAACCCTTAGACTGTTTTTCTGCAAAAGTTTCTAATATTAACTACGGTTAAAGTAACAAATTGATATGATTTTTGTTTAGTTTCTCCAAAAAAAGTGGTGGAACATTTTCTTTAACGCATTTTAATAAATTTTAGATTCGTTAACAGAGCTTTTCCTAGTGGCGTTTTCTGATAAAGTCTAATAAACGAAATAAGTTTAGGGAATACAGGAATACATTGAACATGACTTTTTAAGATAGTCAAATAAAGGCCCAACAACCCTATAGAAACCCAATTTCAATTTAACAATTCAATTTGCACATAAAATATGAATAAAAGAACTTGACGTATTTAAGTAGTAAAATGTGAAAAAATCATCAAGATTGCCATGAAAACAAATTTGGTTAATATCTGACCAAACGATGCGCATCCTCCATAAAGTATTTGATGCTTGTCAAATTATCTTAATTGCCTGCCCTTTTTCGGTGATTAGAAGAAATCAACACGTCAGAAACTAACAAGAATACTGATTATTCCAATACACATTTTACTAATATTTCAATAATTAATAAAGTTATATATTATATTATTTTTAGTTAGTTAACTAAACCTAATTATTAATTACCAAAGGTATTGTAAAATGAGTAGAAAATAAAAACAATTTTTTTGTTTTGGATTTTAATAAACATTCAGGATACTAAATAATAAATTAAGCTTTAATTTGATAAATTCTGGATAGTTTGTCATTAATAAGAACCCAGCAAAGTGGAATTTTTTCCAAAAATTCCCAAACATTTTTTGAGCCGTAAGTTGCTTTAATCATGTTTTCGGTTATGTAAAAGGTATTGAGATGCCAGAATTTAATTTTTAAAACTGACGAAATGTACCTACACTGGATTATTTTGTTTCTAATTTAGGGCACATGGCCGCGGGCACCAAGAGACACCCATCGATATTGACTTTCGCGCGGTATTCCATGAGTTCGGTCGGTTTCTGGAAGTACCCCAACCAAAAGTATCCCCTGAAACTCTTCTATCATTTCTATTCCGCTTTCTTTATATTCTATTACGTAACATACACCGTTTCCGCTTGCACCCAATTCACCATTACTCTAACTGCCGCGTCAGCCTTCGACTCGGCGATGATCAAGCAACTGTCCTTCGTCATCACTATCCTAATAAGTTTCTACGTTATTATGGTGTGCCACAGCAAGACTTTTAACAAGAACATCTCGCACATCGTCCGTGAAGAAAGAAGCATGCTGCAAAGCGACGACGCCGACGTTATAAAATTCCACCTTCAACAGATCCGTAACTGCAACGCCATGAACGCGATCGTCTCGATATTGGCATTCGGTACTGGATTCGCCATGGCTTTGGAAAATTATCTGATCAACGTGAAAGTGGCACGCTACAACAAAGACCACAACACCACCTTAGAGCGTCCGCTGCTCATCGATCTCTACTATTTTAAAATAGACAAACACAAACGCTGCGATTTGCTGTTGGTCTTTGCCGAAATGAGCTTTGCTTTTAATACTCTAATTATGCTGTCTCCCAAACTCAGCATTTACGCCTGCGTAATATTCACCTCGTCCCTGTTGAAGCAACTGCAGATCAGATTCAGTAAATTAGGTCTGGGTCGGGAGGACACGCTGACATCTTTGAAACACCTCGTGAGGGAACATCAGAAAATTATTGCGTAAGTTGTTTGGTGCGATGTTACGTGAACATCAGTTTGAAAAACAATAACCTCCGCTTGGCTTCTTGAAGCAGTCGGGGAGACTGGAACCTGTGGTTTATGACCACTACTACTACTGCACACTGGACACGTGTTTTGCCAACCAAGTTGGCATCATCGGCAGATGACATTAACTTTTTATATCATCCGCCGATGATGGTGGTGCAGTAGTGGTTATAAACGTAAGTTTTTTTGAAGCAGTATTTTGCTCCCTATTCACTTCGATTTTTCTTTTAACAGCGAGCATAACGTCACTTTTTTTTTAAATTTTCCAGATTTGTGATCCAGCTAAACGCTTCTATGAAATTTCTGATATTGCTGGAGTATCTTCTAAATTCGCTGAATGTGGCCGCAGTCTCCGTTCAGTTCATCACGGTAAGTAACAAAAATTAACGTCGCTTGTGAACATATGGCGTTTCAGTACGAGAAGAAGATGTTACTCATGCCCTGCTTTTACATCTTCTTTCTGCTGGTTCAAGTTTTCACCATGGGGATAAGCGCCAACGAAATCAAAGCTCAAGTATGAATAATTAAGATGCTGATAAAGTTTTGTTTACTATCACTTGCAGAGTCTTGCTCTATCGGACGCCATATACTCTAGTCCGTGGCAGGAGCAAAACGAATCTGTCAAGAAAATATTATTGATTGTGATTGGGAGAACTCAGAGACCTTTGATGTTAACTATAGGCCCATTCGGTCCGATGGTTATAGATTCGGCACTAGCTGTAAGTAAAAGCGCGCCATCTCCATAATGGAAAATAGACAAAATCCTTTCAATTATAGATCTGCAAGGCGTCATATTCATACGTCACGCTGATGATGCACAACGTCCAGTAGATATATGCAACTGAGTTTGGTAAAATTTGATTCAATAATACAAATTCAGTCCTAATAAACTAGTTAGTTTAGTTACATTTCAATCCAATTAACGGCCTCAATTATTCGAAACTTCAACTTGTGGAACTATTAACAAACAAACAAGATTCATCGTTGATATTGCCATCAGTTAAATATGAGTCCTTTTGGATTCTTGCAATGTTTTTCTTCAACGTTTATTACAAGAACACGTGATTATAATAGTCCTTACGGATAATTGGAAACTGAAATCATTTAATGCTGTAATTGGTAGCTTTTGCCCTAGTGTGCTATAATTAATACCATTTGGCAGTTTGAATCTTATTCTGTCAGGATCATCGACCTCAATAATAATTTGTATCTTCTCATTTCGAAAAATCCGAACTTGTGTGTTGTTAGGTTGCTCAAAAATGACTGAGTTATTTTAGATCATTTCTTGTTCCATTGGTCGAAAAATAGGTATCACCCAAACCGTCGTAAATGATTTGATTCGGCATAAAACATAATGAACTAAATTTTTATTTTTATAAGTTGTTTCTGTTAAAATGGTCTTTACTTTTTTTTATTTTTCTAATCATCACTTTTTATATAAATTGAGATAAAACAAAGCTTAAAGCAAAGTTTAAAAAGAACACCCTATATTTTATTGCATTTTTGGATAGTCTTTTCAAGGACAAATTCAACGATATATATGAATCCATATTCATGTCTGTGATAAACATTGTTGGGTTACTTATGAACATTTAACTTTTTTCCATATAATACTTTCACAAAAATAATGCTTTAGGCAATGATCAAATTTAAAATATTCTCTAAAAATACGCGGTGTCGCTACGTTTCGCAAAATGATGCCTTTCTCGATTTTCTTAAATGAGACACACTGTATATCATTGGATTGTCGAATAGCCTGTTCACCGTACTGCTCGTATAAATACACATAACATACATAAAACATAACACATAAAAGTGAGGTGCTTTATTGTTTGTTAACATAATAACAAAGACCTGTTTAATTAACTGTGATGTATTAGCGTATTAATTAGAGTAATAACATGTTTGTTCTGTGCTTATAAATTTAAATTGGACGTGAATTGTTTTTTTTTTCCTTTCTGTTCTGAAAAGTTTCTGTAATTTTATGTGTAAAGGAAGGCAAATCAGTATTATAGCTACACGGTGTTGCGAAATATTTATATAAAAAATGTTGTTCTTTCCTTAATTTCACAAATAAAATGGGACTTGGTAAGCAAAAACTTGAAGAAAATATAATAAATGCAGGCTTTCAAAACTCGCTTTTTCGAGATATATGCCCCTACCAATAGGTTTATTACCTACTCGTTGAAAATGAACACGAATTCCACTGCGATATATAGTTATCTCTTACTTTCACGAACAAACTTCAGAAAACGAATGTTCAGAACTCCCCCTCTCCCGTGAAAAATGTAACAGCGACAAATTATATCCTCGACTACGCGAAAGGAATCTGCCGGGTGCATTTCTCCCGGCAGAAATGTCTTCCCTTTTGTTGCCGTAATTGCAGGGCGTGGTTGAAAGAAAAACACTGGCTAGGGAGCCTTATAATTTAAAAGTAGCGACACGCACCCTTTTGTCGTTGGGAAGGGGTAGCCATTTGCGTCCAAGGTCTCGCAGAAAAAGGTTGTAAGATCGCAGACGAAGAAAATTTATTCGTTGTCCTCAAACAATACGGAACGCAGAGGGGAAGAGGGTGAGTCCGTCTTCGGGAAGAACGTCTTTTTGTTATATAATAAAAAGTGTTTGAGTTATGTAACGTCCTCCTACGACTTCCCTATTTAACTTTTAACAGACTGTATATTATTAAGTATAAAAAGGTTGGCTTCAATTTCAGATAATTTTTTTTCAAAAGAGGTTAATTATTCGAAATTCGCCTGATACTTTCGTCTTCTAATAAATGTGACATTTCCAGGTTTCCCAATTTCGTACCAACACTCAAGGAAAACTTGGTGTTTTAGAAGTTCTGTTCTAAAACAGGGTTCCGTGCAAAATGACCGAACTCCCGTCCATTCTAACTCCCGCGAAAATTTTCATGACCTCCGTCGGATTTTGGAAATACCCACAACAAAAATATCCTGCGAAATACTTCTACAAACTTTACTCAGCTGTTTTCGTATTTTATTTCTTCCTCTGCGCGATTTGCTTATACATCAAGTTCATCATAACGGTGAGCACCACATCCACCCTAGACCCCGACGTAATCAAACAACTGGCCTATGTCATCAGCTACCTGATGACGACGTATGTGATAATGGTGTGCCGTAGCGGCAGCTTTAACGACGTCATATACGACATCGCTGTCGAGGAACAACGCATGCTGAAAAGTGGTGATGACGACATTTTGAAGTCTCACCTTCAACACATCCGACGAGACAATTACATCAACTTCCTCTTCGCTATATTCACTATCGCCACTGGATTCGCTCTGGCTTGGGAGAATTACCAGCAGAACATCGTGATAGCGCGCTACAACAGAGACCACAACACCACCCTGGAAAGGCCCTTGCTAGTGCAGCTCTACTATTTCAAAATAAACAAACACAAACGAGAGAATATGCTGCTGGTGGCTTCTGAGATCTCCATCGCTTGCAGTGTGCTGATGATACTCGCGTCCAAACTCAGTCTCTATTCCTGTATCATATTCGCATCTTCTGTTCTCAAAATGGTTGAGGTCAAGTTCAGGAAGATTGGTCTGGGTAGCGAAAATCCTCTGGCCGTGTTGAAGCGGCTAGTGGAAGAGCATCAGCGTGTTATCGCGTAAGTGTGAACTTTGATAGAGCTTTAAATTTAGCAGTTGTTTGCCCCTGTGAAACTAACTAAAATAGATATCGATTAGCAACTAACTATTTGATAGACCCAGTAGGGCTGGATTGCATTTCTTTCAATTGGGTTTCAGATTTGTTTACAAATTAAATGGTTCGATAAAATACCTGATTCTGTTGGAATATCTCCTGAACTCTCTGAATGTGGCCGCAGTCTCCGTTCAGTTAATCACGGTGAGTCCAAAAATGATTTGTAGCAGAATGTGTAGACCTCTCGTGTTTGTAGTACGACAAGAAGATGTTGCCGACTCCTGTGTTCTACCTGTGTTTCCTGCTAATTCAAGTTTTCATTATGGGCATAAGCACAAACGATATTAAAATTCAGGTATGAAACATACACATGTATAAGATACAGCAGTATAGAAATTATGTAAATTATAATGCGGATAAAATTATTAGGTTGGTTTTAAGAGGAAACAAATTAATTACACACACAATTATAACCATATAAAAATAATATAATTTACAGGGTATTATTCAAGTTATATTATATAGTTCAACAAATGAATTTCAAGTTCGAAGGACAAATGGCAAAAATAGTTGTCATAATGGTGGCAGATTGGTATTTCATTAAGATTGATCCAAAGATTTGCATAGAAAAAAAATTTGAGTTTGTTTACTAACGCTACAAAGAGTTCTTAGCAGGGATAGCGCGAATCACAAACTTTGTCCCTCTCTGTCTGTCACTCTCGCTAAATTTCCCTACAAATTCAAAAAATTCGACCCGATTTGTTCGCCATGGTTTAAGCATTTCAAATTACCAGGGAAGGTGACAAGAACTACATTTTCTTTCAACAGCACAAAAGGTCCTTGCTTACAATGATATCCCTAACTCAGTGGAGAAAAAAGTTTACGTGTTCTAAACACGTTTGTCAATATTTGGCGGTTTCATTATTTAACCATTCAGCACTGGAGTAGGCGAGAAATATCTCTAGCACACCAGGTAAGGTAGAGGGGAAGGCTCCCATTAGTGGCAATGTTAAAAAGCGAAGCGAAGCTGTCACCAATTTGGGAATCAGTCGTCCGGTGTTTATGCCTCTCATTAGCGCCCCTCTCAAATAATATATAAGCAGGTATAGAGTAAAATACGAGCCAGTTTCAGTGAAGCTCTGAAGAAGCCAACAGGATGATTGGCGAAACGTCGGCAATTTCGACTCAGCAAAAACCGACGCAGGAGGAATCAGAAGTTTTGTATTTATTTATCGTCTAACCTAATAACAATTTTACTAAAGTTTGTAAACAAAAAATACCCGTATTTATTGAAATTAACGTGAAATATTTGCCCCAAACATGTTTCGATCATATGGCAATTAAAAAAAATCTAAAACCATAACAAAAATCGATAAATTCAGCGACTGAAAAGGAAGATGTTTTTCAATATCTCACTGATTTTCATTAAAATATTGATCGATTATTTTTTAAGGTTTTGTTTTTTTTTAGTTGTTCTTATATATAACTTTAAGGGACTTTCTGAAACTTGTATATAGTCTATTAGGAAGGGAGTGCACTTAATAACAAATATAAACACCTACACTTGCAGAGCCTTGCCTTGTCCGATGCCGTATACTCCAGTCCATGGCACGAACAAAGCGAAGCGACTAAGAAATTATTACTAACAGTGATAGCTCGAAGCCAGACACCCCTGGAGTTGACTATAGGCCCATTCGGACCCATGCTTATAGAGTCGGCCCTCGCTGTACGTGCGTCACTACTAACACCTTTGTACATAACCGGAAAGCTTTTTCTATTTTCTAGGTCTGTAAGGCATCCTACTCATACGTCACCCTGATGATGCACAACGTCCAGTAAATAGATAAACACTTTTTTGTGAAAAGTTATTTCATTAAATACAAACTCTATTCAATATATATACAAACCTTTAGGTACACTTGGAGAGTAACAACGTTCACACTTGTGATAGAGAAAAACCTCCCCCCCCCCAAACCAAGATGAATGAAACCGCGAAAAATTATAGACCCGACGGCACCAAAGGAATCTACCCGGCGCAATATTCTTTTCTTTTATTCCTATAATTGCCGGGCGTGGTTGAAAGCAAAATACAGGTTGCGGACGTATATAATTTAAAGCAAGCGCCATTTCGTCAACGCAATTTGAAAGCGGATGTGTAAACATTTGTGCCACATGTTTGGTCGGAAACGGTTGAAGCGTCTTGGCTAAAGACGCAATTCAAAGGAACTCACTCTCAGATAAGGGATGCAGTGATCTAGAGGGCGAGTCCTTCGTACATCAAAAACATTGTTTCATTGTTTTCAAAGTTCGAGAAGTTATATTTCTCCACACACACAACAGATCAAAGGAAAAAATTTGATTTAAGTTGGTTTAAATGAGAAAATGACTTTTAATATTATATTTATACAATATTTATTTATATCTTATATTTATTGAATTTAAGGACTTTAATATTCACTCGAATAGTGTACATTTTTAATACCAAATATCAAGTTCCTTTTCTGGATCTTTCAAATGGGCTGAACTCTCGCACAAGGTTCCTATAATCCGTTGTTGAGTAGTGAAAATCTCCATGAGTCTTGTACAAATCAGTATTTTGTTCAAATGGCACTGCAAACACTTTCCAAAATGAAAATTAATTTGTTCGAAATGAACTTGACCATTTGATGGTAAAAACTTTTTAAAAATATTTCAATATGTTTCCATTCTTTAAACTCACAAGGTATAGTTACATTAACTTAGGTTAACTAAGAATCACGAGTAAGTTTTCTCAAAAATCTATTAAAGCGAGACCTTAAGAATTCCTAGCTTTGAATTCAGAATGCGTCAGAGTGATCTGAGGCCAAAGATCTCCAGACAAAAATTGTAAAATATTAAGGGAAAAACATGCAAAACTGACAGTTTTGTTATACATTCGTTATATTTCGTAATTGTCTTAATTTCCTTGACAATTCTAGGTTTCCCAGCATTGTACCAACCCTGACAGAAAACTTTGTTGACTAAAGTTAAAATTAAAAGCGGCCGCCGCTGCTTCATTATTATTCGGTGTGTTGCGAGCAAAATGACGGAACACCGATCCATCCTAACCCCGGCGAAAATTTTCATGATCTCCGTCGGTTTCTGGAAATATCCCCACCACCAATATCCCGCCAAATTATTTTACAAGCTTTACTCCGCGTTGTTCGTGTTATATTTCTTCCTCTACACGATCTCCTTGTATACCAAGTTCATCATCACGGTGAGCACAGCGTCTAGGTTAGACCCCGACGTGATCAAGCAACTTGCTTACGTCATCGGTTACCTCATGACGACTTACGTGATAATGGTATGCCGCGGCGCCAGCTTCAATGACGTCATATCGGACATCGCTCTGGAGGAACGGCACATATTAAACAGTGAGGATGACGATATTTTAAAGTCCCACCTTCGATACATCATATGGGACAATTGGATCAACCTTCTTTTCGCGGTATTTACTATTGGCACTGGCCTAGCTCTTGGTATGGAGAATGTGCTCCGAAATGTCGAGGTGGCGCGCTACAACAGACACCACAACGTCACCCTGGAAAGGCCTTTGCTAATGGAGGTCTATTATTTCAATCTAAACGAACAGAAATGGGCAAATTTGCTCCTAGTGATTTCCGAGGTCTCCCTTGCGTGCAACACATTGATGTTTCTCGCATCCAAGGTCAGTGTTTATACTTGCATACTATTCGCTTCGTCTGTACTAAAAATGATCCAGATCAAGTTCAGGAAGATGGGTCTAGGTCAAGAAGATACGCTAGCCGCTTTGAAGCAGCTAGTAGTGGAGCATCAGCGTATTATCGCGTAAGTTTGAACTTTGAGCTTCAAATCTAAGCTACTCCTGATTGGGTGGAATAACGACCTGTAATAAGTTTTGATAGTTTCCTCTTGAGTTGATGAATACAGTGTCAGATATAAATGAGAGTGTAGAAAATATGAAAAATATGTGACCCAGATCACTAGGCTTAACTAAATGTAACTATCTATTTGATTCGGTCGCTATTTGGCAATTGAACATGCGTAGTTTGACTTCCAGACTTGTCGACAAGTTAAACGGTTCGATAAAATACCTGATATTGTTGGAGTATCTACTGAACTCGCTGAATGTGGCCGCAGTCTCCGTTCAGTTAATAACGGTGAGCCCAAAAATAATTTATAATATGCAAGTGTGGACCTATAGTGTTTGTAGTACGACAAGAAGATGTTATTGACTCCTATATTCTACCTGTGCTTTCTACTCATTCAAGTTTTCATTTTGGGAATAAGCTCCAACGAAATTAAAATCCAGGTATGGAATTTCGATAAATGCCAATTTACCATTTTGCCATTGATATCTCTAAGACGTGCCGGGCGGTTCAAATTTTTTGGCACTGCCGTAAATATTGAAATTAAAAAAAAAATCATTATTGAGCATTTAGTGCATTTCGCAATAATAACTTCATATGAATTATTATTAAGTAAAATGTTATTAAGCATTGAATTAATAAGGTGTTTGTTGAGAAAAATCTTTAAATAATTAGATACCTTAAATACAATACTAATAGTTTTGTTTGGCAGACAGTTTAAAAAAGTCATGCAGATTCAATTTTTTGAGTTACTGAGAGCTTTTTGCATAGTACTTTATGCATAACTTATCCGCAAAAGGTGATGCCAAAAAATAAAAATTAATGGTTTTCGTTAAAAAATAGAGAAAGGATTTGCTTTATACAAGATTATCAAAAGAAACATTTTAAACATTACAGTATTTCAAAGCTTTTTTTCAAATGCCATTCCCAGACTAAAAAATTAAAATATTTATTTCAACTTACAATAATCTTTTTAACTACTAACATTGGAAAAATGTTCTTATTTTGACCTAATTTATTTGTAATCTTGAATCTTTATTGGTTAGCGAGGAAATATCCCTTAATATCAAGTTAAAAGCACCTCTATTTGCAGAGCCTCGCATTGTCAGATGCCGCATACTCTACTCCCTGGCACGATCAAAGCGAAGCAGTTAAGAAAATATTACTGACCGTCATAGCCCGAACCCAGATACCCCTGAAGTTAACCATAGGTCCATTCAGACCGATGGTCATAGAATCTGCAATCGCCGTAAGTGGATGACCACAAAGTCCTTTTCAAATGGCGGCAGAGTTGTTTTATTTTCTAGGTCTGCAAGGCCTCCTACTCATACGTCACGCTGATGATGCACAACGTGCAATAAATAGATACCCATTTTGATATTACCAAACAATATTTAATAACATTAAATCCGGTGCAAAAGAAAGTGTCTTTAATGACATAAAAGTCACCGGAGTATCCACCTAGAGCATACAGACAAACTACTAATACCATAGTCAGCAGTGTTGACCAAGTACCTTTATTTAATATTATTTAAGTGTCTCATTGACAATTGCACTCCACGAACAGGTTTATTCATCTGCTCGATGAAACAGAACACTGAATCTTTAAGGACGATGACTCTATTTTTTTATTTTCTCCACTACTTTGCGAGAAATGAACTATTTTTGGCAAATTGGTCATGCCCTTTACCATCATCTTCATCAACAAACGTACAAGTATTTTCAGAACGTCCCCCTCTCCCGAAAAAAATGAAATCGCCTCAAATTACACCCGCGACTGGCTGCAATTTTCACAGTTGAAAGTTCTTCCCCTTTGTTGCCGTAATTATAGGGCGTGGTTCAAATAAAAAACACAGGTTGAGGAAAATGACGACACGCACCGTCTCGTCATTGGGCTTTGAAAAGGTGGTTGGCATTTGCGCCTCACGTTCGGCTGGAGAAGGTTGTACTGCCCTCGCGGAAGAAGCTGTTTGAAGAAAATTCGTTCGTTACCGTTAATCAGACAGTTTCAGTTATTTTAGGTAAGCGACGCAGTGGCCGACATCTTTTATTAAATAATTTCCCTGAACAGCAAGGCACTTTTCAATGAACGCATTTAACTACTTAGGTGTTCATAATTAGTTATTGTTAAGTAAAAAGTACTAAAAAGATGGTTATTTGTTCTCAGAAATTATTTTTTTAAGTGCTTAAATCGCTTTTTTTTTTTACTTTAACAGAAACTTTTGCAAAGGAACATTAGTCAAAGTGTTAGAAAAAAACATCAATATGGTGGTCATTTTCTATGACTGCGCTGCATTTTTTATTTTTATTTTTTATATTTTTTTTCTAATTTTTTTCTAGTATGCTTTTACACTAATGAATCGACACTCTTGCGAACCAGGTGTTAAATATTAAAAAAAAAATACTTGCTTTTTTTTAATTTAATTTAATTTAATTTAATTTAATTTAATTTAAAATTGTGAAGCCCAGGGCCGTGCCGGGGGCAACTTAACCAATATTATTGTCAAAGGGATGTACGCCACTGACGTCTTTGGAATAACTCACTTTTTTTGAGTCGTTCGTGTCTTGTCTTTTTTTCGAGTAAAAAATAAAATTGAAAAAAACGTATTTTTATGAACAATTATTTCTTGGACTCTTTATATTTTGTGTGTGACGAATCTCCATCCGAACGGTGCCGCATGTTTTTAGAAACACGCTGTATTAGTGCTGCTGCAAAAATTCCGATAAAAATATGTAAAACTTACTTTGATGTCGATAGGGGAAGCTTGAATCTAGTCTGGAAATAGTCAATTCGTGACTTTCAAAGAAAGGAATCTGTTTTGTTGTATTGCTTCCCCTACGCTCATCTGAAAAAAATATTCAAAATTCCGCTGGTTTCCAGGTTTTCGAAGTTTTGCAGCGTCGTACCGATAAAAACTTCTGCGGGGTAAGTGCCTCAGTTGATCCATAAGTGAGTTTCTTCTGACTTGCACAAACTTTAAAAAACATGGTGGACCACCAATCCATTCTAACGCCGACGAAAACTTTCATGACCTCCGTCGGTTTTTGGAAATACCCCCACCAAAAGTATCCAGCAAGATACTTCTACAACCTTTACTCGGCCTTGTTCGTATTCTATTTCTCCCTCTACGCTATGTGCTTATACATTAAGTTCATCATAACGATGGCCACCACGTCCACCCTAAACCCCGAGGTCATCAAGCAACTGGCTTACGTCATCAGTTACCTAATGACGACGTACATGATAGTTGTGTGCCGCGGCGCCAGCTTCAACGACGTCATAGCCGACATCGTCTTGGAGGAACGACGCCTGATGGCGTATGGCGACGGCGATGTTATGAAGTCTCATTTTCAACACATCCGATGGGATAATTGGATCATTCTTCTTTTCGCGGTGTTCACTATCGGCACTGGATTTGCACTGGCGTTAGAGAATTGCCTGCAGAATGTCGAGAGGGCGCGCTACAATAGACACCACAACACCACCCTGGAAAGGCCCTTGCTAGTGGAGCTCTACTATTTCAAAATAAACAAACACAAACGAGCAAATTTGCTGCTGGTCGCCTCCGAGATCTCCCTAGCGTGCAACATGCTAATGATATTAGCGTCCAAGATCAGTGTATATACCTGCATCATATTCGCATCATCCATACTCAAAATAGTCCAGATAAGATTCAGGAAAATGGGTTTAGGTCAGGCAGATACGCTGGCAGCTTTGAGGCGACTAGTGGGGGAACATCAGCGAGTGATCGGGTAAGTTCGAACTCTGATCGAGCTTGAAATCTAGGAAGTTGGGGAAGTTTGTTTTGACAGGTCCCTCTGGAATAAATAGATACACATTATGTTCCGTCCAAAATGTTTAGGGACCATAACTAAAGGCAATTTATGAGTGTTTCATATTTAATTGAGTTTTAGAATTAATCTTTAAGGATATATTTTATATTCTATTTAATAATACAAACTATGTGTCATTTGTGTTTCAGGTTTGTAGATAAGTTAAATTGTTCGATAAAATACCTGACATTGCTGGAGTATCTCTTGAACTCGCTGAATGTGGCGGCAGTCTCCATTCAGATTATTACGGTAAGTCTAAGAATAATTTGCAGAGTCGGGTGTAGATCTGTCACGTTCGTAGTACGACAAGAAGATGCTGCTGACACCTGTCTTCTACCTGTGTTTTCTGCTAGTTCAGATTTTCATTATGGGCATGGGCGCCAACGAAATTAAAGTTCAGGTAATGAAGGTCTGTGAATTTACGTATTATATGTCATGTGGACTGCTAGAAAGCAGCACAATTTCAGCGTCCTGACTCAAATTGCTGGTAAGTTATTTGAGTTTTCGCAAACCATCGTCAGGGAACAGAAAACAGACGTAGAGGAACAGAGAACAGACGAAAAACATAAACGTCTCCGGTTTCGATGCCGATTGGCAAAGGTCATTGTCACACTTTTAGCAGACTGTAAATTTGAGGTTTTTCTTGTGTGCCTAGAATTTGGATTTTTTATAAAAAATAATTCATCTTATTCATAAAAGTCATAAAGCACTTTTGTGCAAAATATTTTATAAATCGCAAGCCGAGAATTCTCTTAAAATAATATTAAAATATGGGGATAAATTAACGCACCCCAGAGAAGGTTTAAGGACCTTGCAGTGGAATAATAAGATACAGAAGATCTACAGATGTGTTTCGGACTGAAAAATATACAGCCAGTTATAGCAATAAAAGTCACAAAACTACTTTACCTTAAATGTATTCTGTGCAGAAGATGTTATAAACGACCTTATTAGGATATAGAAAATTTATTGAAGTATGTGGAAATGTTTCGGCATTTGAATTTCCTCTTCAACTCATGCAGTCAGTTATAGCAATACCAATTGTTACATATAATTTTGATGTTTTAGCTCTATATGACATTATTTGCAGAGTCTTGCTTTATCAGACGCCATATACTCCAGTCCATGGCACGAGCAAAGCGAAAAAGTTAAGAAAATATTACTGACCGTCATAGCCCGAACTCAGATACCCTTGAAGTTAACCATAGGTCCTTTCGGACCCATGGTCATAGAATCTGCCATCGCCGTAAGTGAATGACTATCATATCCTTTCCAAATAAGAAAACACCTGTTTCTAATTCTAGATCTGCAAGGCATCCTACTCATACGTCACCCTGATGATGCACGACGTCCGATAAATGACGGCAGGGTTCATTTTTAACTCCACCGGAATACCAAAGGTTTCCAGAACTACGTCAACTTTGAAAAAATCACTTAATGAATGACTAGACGAAATTTGTACTCGAACCTAAATAACACTCTGTAAAGAATAAAGTACGTTTTCATTTAATACGCTAAGTCTTTCCTTAAATCACGTTGTGGTTTAAAAAATACCTCTTTGTCTCGACTGTGAAAAGGCAGGTTTCCATTTTATCGATATCGCTCGAGTATCCAACCCTCTTATTTCAATAATTACAAGGCGGGGAAAAATTCTAGAACACGCAACCCGGGACATCTATAATAATGGTTCCCGATAAAATGTGTCTCATTTTCCATGGTTGTATAGATTAAACCGCATTGGTGAAGCAGCGTTTGCCGGCCAGCGAGGAAGGTACCGCCCACACGCCAGCCTTTTTTCGACTCAGAAATCGGTTTCGAATTGTTCCAGATTATTCGAGATCCCCATTCGGCACCAACGGCTTATCCTAATCGACAGAGAGAGGATCATAAATTACGAGGTATGAAAGAAGACTTTTTCATGGAATTGTGCATGCACGACCTGAGTTTTGTTTTATAACTTAACAAATTAATTTTAATTAATGTTGAGCAAATTCAATGTTTAATATTGACAGTGCCAATTTTCCGTAGTTGTTGTTCTGATATTTAATTTGTTCCTGACGATGGCTGATAGGAAACGTGAATGAAAATGTGGCACTTATAACCAAAATTAAAAATTCGTTTCCAGTGGGTTGCAAACGAAAAAAACGCCATGTTAAACTTTCCGAAATTCTTCATGACCGGCATCGGCATCTGGCGACTCGACCTGAAGATTCGATACGCCGTCCTTAAAAAACTCTACGCTATATACTCGGTCATTATGCAGGCCTACTTTCTCGTCTTTATGTGCTCGCTCGACCTGGAGTTTTTCCTCACCTGCACTAACGACAAAAACCCTTCGGAACTATTCCAACAGCTCTCCTACGTTATCGCCCTATCCGTCGTCACCATCACTTCCCTCCTATGGCAAAAGGAGGAAATTAGGGAAATTATCATCCACATGCTCAAAGAGGAGAAGACTATAGCAGGATCCGAGGACCCGGAAGTACTGGATACCTACTTGAATCAGGTCCGGGTATCCGGAAAGATCAACGTGGCCATATTCAGTCTGTCGTTCGGCGTGGCATTGTCTATATTGCTAGAGACGTGGTGGCGACGTCAGCAAGTCAACAAAATCAACGCTACTCGCAACGAGACATTGGAAAAACCGTTCCCGTTGGAGCTGTACTACGGGTACGACTTTGATCGTGAGCGGTACAGCACTCTGCTGCTGGTCACGCAAGGCGCGGCCTGTTTTAGTATCAATTTTATGGTGACGGCGACCAAGGTGATGTTCTTCACCTGCATCGCGTTCGCCAGTATGGTGTTAAAGACGTTGCAGATTAAATTTCGGAAGTATGGGAGTCGCAATCACGACCCGTCAAGAGAACTGACAGCTTTGATAGTGGAACATCAACGTATCATCAGGTCAGTCCGTTGATATGTACGAACCACGACCCACTATTGGACACTTCTTGGACTCTCCTCAAGATTTAAAATATTATAACTTTGTTGATAGAGGGTGTCCCAAAAGTGTCCCCTCCGACGTCAACTTTGTAATTTTAAATGGAACGCCCTGTATATATCTACATTTTTGGAATCGTTAAAATAAACGTCACTTTCATGAGAAATTCTCATCCGAATTTTGCATGGTTCAAGCAGAAATTGAGGTTATGTGTTTTTTTTTTTTCATATTTTGATTGCCACATATAAAATTGTGTTGCGACGCTACTGATACAGGTGTTGCAACGAAAATTTAACCACAGATGCGCCTCAGCTTATGCAGGGTGTCCCAAATAGGTGGTACCGTGAATTTATATTTAAGATAACACTCGCATAAATTCTTGTTGAATTTAAACCTGCTCACATTAGGTCACTTGTTGGCAATATTAGGTATTTTTAAAATAGCAAAGGCATGATCCTACTTCTTTTAACAATACAGATTTAATAAAACTTCAGAATTCACTAGTTAACTAAAAAGTTTTCATTAATCACAATCACAATCACAATCTTTTTTTTGACGCATTATGGTATAAACAAACTTTGATATTTCTGTTTGTTTTTGTTATTTTTCATGTCTATTTAAAAAGGTCAGTTTTTTGTTAGAATATATTTTATTTGTATTTTTAATAAGTTATAGTTATTTGGTTAAAATATAAACTTTAATTATTTATTTTTGTTATTAGGTATTTTCAATCAATGTTTCTTTAAATATGAATTCTGAAGTTTTATTAAAGCTGTTATAAACTGTGTAGCCCTGTTTTCTTAGCAATAGGCCTTATTCGTATATCTGAAGTATTATATCTTTAAAGGAAGTACTATCATGTCTGCTATTTAAAAAATACGTAATATTACCAACAAATTTCCTAATGTGGGCAGCTTTAAATTCAACAAGAATTTATACTGGTGTTATCTTAAACCTCGAGTATCCCAAAAAGCAAGCAAAATCTGAATATATGATAAATTACAAACTTACCTTGTTTTTCGACTTAGAATTGATATATGAATAAAAATATAAGGTTTTCCATTCAAAAATCTTGATATTTTGTTAATTAAATTCGCCAAAACGGCAACACCTATTCAAAATCAAAATAAGAAAAAACAAACATAACCTCAATTTCTGCCCAAACTATGAAAAATTCGGATAGGAATTTGTTAATAAAGTGAACTTTATTTTGACCAAGGCTTCTAAAAATAAGAATATGTGTGTATGTCGGAGGGGATAGTTTTGGGACACCCTGTATCAACAAAATTTTTTCGCATCTCCTATGGGTTTCCATATCGTACAGTGGGTCGTTTTATTTGGCTCATGGTGTACGCATGTTGATGTCGTGCCGAGGGGCTCGTTCCCAACTCATTGACTGATTGATTGATCTAGGTTCGTAACCAACCTCAACGAATCTATGAAGTATATCGTATTGCTGGAGTATCTGCTAAACTCGCTAAACGTTGCCACAGTCTCCGTTCAGCTGATAGTCGTAAGAGCTGATAAGACGCAAAATATCCCTTCTTTGCCCCCTACAGTTTCAGACCAAAGCGGCATCGCCGATATTCTTCTTGGGGTTCCTGTTCGCGCAGATCTTCGTCTTGGGCTGGAGCGCAAACGAAATTAAAGTCCAGGTTTGTGGCAGCTGGTATTTTAAATAAAGTTAAACAATGGTCATGGTATCGATTTTCTTTTTCCGACGGTAGAGCGCGGCTCTGGCAAACGCGCTGTATGCGAGCCGCTGGCCCGACCAACCGGAGTTTGCGCAAAAATTGATATTGGTTATGATTGTCAGATCCCAGAGGCCTCTTGAGCTCACCATCGGTCCCTTTGACGCAATGACCACCCAGACAGCTTTAAGGGTAAAGTCCCATATAAATCGAGACCGCCATTTCCTAGTAACTATTATGATTTCTTTTTTTACAGATCTTAAAGGCATCTTACTCGTATATAACCCTAATGAAGAACAATTACGACCAATTACCACCGTTTACAGGAAAATAATAAATAACTGAGTCTTAATAGCAGCTTAACTTTGAAGAATTACACTTTGGTTAATTTGAAGACATATTATTGTTAATCCGCAAAATTTTGTTTTTTTTTAAGGTATTCAACATAATTCAAGCATCAATACGTTATATAATATATATGTACAATTTTACTGTATTTATTCCAATTAACCTAATTATCCCTCGCCCATATTTACGTGAGCGACAACGTTTAATTAACCCAATTAGCAAGGCGCATATTTTTTGCTTAAGCAAGTATCTGGTAAAATCTAATTAGAATTTTACATCAATGTTTTATAGTGATTGGCGAGATGTATTTGGTGCCGTTGCTGTGGCTATCGTGTGTGTTAGCTGGGGCTCATCCGAATGAAAACCTTGCGATAGTAAGTAAATAAAATAAAAATGTGCGGGATTTCAAGCATAGTGTTTAGTTTCTAAAAACATCTAAGTTTCTTTTTGAATTTCGAAGAAGAATAGTAACAAGCATGATGAGCGTCTAGTCACTAGTTTGATTTGGCACGGGCGAAGCAAGTGATTAATGTACGAAGAACCGGAGAATTTTATCAACTTGTTGCATATAGTACTTTCACAAATAAATTATTTTGAACTAATTTAGAAAGGGTGGTGCTTTCTGTAAAACAGTAATGAAGCTGACATTTTAAAGTGAAACATTTTTTTAATAGACGGTAAGCGAAAAGCGAATTAAATTGTTTTTAATTTTTTTACCTCAGGAAAGGAGCAAAAAACTATTCGAACAAGCAAAAAAGTTGGAATACTCTGCTAATACATGTTAATAAAATTTATTTGTGTACCATATCAGGTAGGATTCGCGACCCAATACGGATATTCCATTGAGGTGCATACTATCCACACCCCTGACGGATACATCCTACAGACCCATCGGATATATCAGCCTCGCTCTGACAACAAAACCAAGCGCGTAGTTCTATTAGCACACGGGATTGCCCACCGAGCCGACTACTTCGTGGTGTCGGGAAAAAACGCCCTGGCATTTTATCTGGCTGAAAGGGACTTCGACGTATGGCTACTAAACGCTAGAGGCACGAAATATTCGCGAAGACACGAGATTTTCGATCCGGACAAGGACGCGAGGAAATTCTGGGATTTTAGGTGCCCGCTTCGCAGACATTGTTTTAAGACAAACTATTATTCAGTCCGTTACTATTAAAAACCGATTTGTAGTATAGTATGAAGCCCAAACTAACTTAAAAAAAAGTTGCAACGACTTATCAATTATTTTCAAAACGTGATCGATCAGTTTTCCTTCAAAACTGATTGAATCAGAATGTTGTAACGTTGTAATAAAAAGAAAAAATGCCAAACAACTAAACTGACTTAAGTATTCCTCATCTATAATCCCTTTGGATACCTAATCAAGTTTTATTGCTCTACACGTTTCTAAAATATACTATATAAACCTAAACTCTATAAATTATAAGTAGTGCTTGTGTAAGAGCAATTTCATATTGCATCTTTTTTAAAAATCAAAAATAACAGAATTACAAATGGTCGAAACAGAATTTGTATTAATTTTAAGTATTTTTTTCGCCTTTCTTTGCACCTTATATTAAGAGCGCTTATTTCAAATGTTCTTTCGTATGCTATTTGACAAAACCAAAGGATCTTAGCTGCCCATGGCCTTAAAAAATGTCCTAAAACGTTTTTGTTTTAAAGTTTTGCAAATTAAAATACGATGCCCATGTATTTAAATTATCGTAGCCTGCTTTTAGTTCTACTTAACAGCTAGTAATTAATATTAGTTAACAGTCTTAGGTTATGTTCAGTAACCGAGTTATTAAACATTAACCAAAATTAATCGGTATTAATTCGTTGCATGGAAATCTAATAGCGCAATTTGCTTGAAAATGGTTTAGGTTATTGCAGTATGGTCTTAAACTCTGAGGTTTTAAAATTTTTTGAATTTTTTCTTAGCTAAGGCCATTTGATAAATTTTATCTAAAAACACCCCTCCTATTACGTTATTTTTTGAAATTGCCGCGCTCCATAGCGTAAATAACCTTCTATAACGTATGTAGTGTAGAGTTTGTTCCAAAATTTGGTAGCAGGCGCAGCACAATGATTTTTCATTTTCGAGGTACAAATATTTTCAGCTGGCACGAGATTGGGGTCTACGATCTAGCAGAGAATCTGGACTACATCCTCTCCAAGACCGCAAGCAACGAGCTCTATTACGTAGGGCACTCGCAGGGATGCACGGCACTGCTCGTGTTGCTATCGGAGCGGCCAGAGGTGAACGACAAAATCAAAATGGCAGCGCTGACGGCACCCGCGGCCCACCTGGAACTCAGCGCCTCTCCGTTGTGGTGGCTGGCCGCGGACTCGAGGGAACTTCTAGTGGTAAAGTCGGACGAGTGTACTCGTAGAAGTACCTACTACTGGTATTATAAGCAAAAAGTATCTTGTTACTTTAAAAATAAGAAAGAACTTCCTTCAATTTATTCCGGGAATGCTAAAAAGATTACCATTCTCCTAAAAAGTATTGTAACATCTCAGGTAGCAGAGGGTCGTCAAAATGACATCATTAACAAATGACGTCATGTATGACTTCGGCAAGACTTGAATTTAACCTATTAATGTCTCAGCCGCAATGATGTCTTTGAAGTGGCGTATTTTTTAAGTCAATTTTTTAGATCAATCACTGGCGAAAAATGTGACGACTTTTAAATTGGTATTTTATTTTAGCAATTGGGACAATCGAAGGTAAATCACATAAAAACTGCCGTTTTGTATAGAATGTTTTTTGCGGTTGCGCAAAATGGAGAATTATAGCTAATGAATAAAGATGAGCCTTTCTTTTAAAAAAATTAAATTCAGGGTCTTCCAATTGATTTTGACTTACCCCGTATAAGGATAAATGACGGTACCAACTAAAATTGTCGACGTAATAAAATCACAATTGGCGGAAATGGCGCCAAAAATATAGGGCATAGGGCATTTTTGACGAAAAAATGGCCATAAATCCGAAGACACTCAGTATAGACCATAGAATTCCTACATTGGGTTATTGAGTATAAAAGGGAGTATGTATGAATGCAGTATACAGGGTGTTCAATTAAAAATATATGTTTGATTTCCCACACATTTGTGAACCACACTGTATAAATAAAAATAAATTTAAATTGTTTCTTTTAGTCGCGTCTATAATTTGTGTAGTTAACATTTTTCTCTAAAACAAATAATAAACGAAATATATTACTGTAGCACACTATATGGAAATCCTCTAAATATATTTTTCTACTCCCGTCTGTAAAATACCCAATTATCCACCGATCTAGAGTGCGGGAAGCGTCACTTAACCACGTTAGTTTCCTTTCCCACGGATCCGAGCCACTTCGGACATTTCCGGGATTTTACCGCACGGGTTTAGGAGCAATAAATTTTGACGAATTTGATAATAGTTTTAATTAATTCGGAGATCAGTTTTGTGCTGTTAACAAGACATCCTTTTTTGACGTCAATTTGGCTTATGTCTCGAAAATGACGTCACTTTGACGCCCCTCTGCTACGTGGCATGTATCACCACTTGGAGTATCTACTTTTTTACTAGACGATACTTCGATTTTAACAGCAATTGATATCATAGCAACTTCATCCTGCGCACTGTAAAGTGGTAAATGGTTCGATTAAGAAGAATTACAATTTATAATACAAGAAGACGATGATGATGGTCTTATACTGTTAATTATTTAGATGAACAGTTTACTACTGAACAGTTAAGGGCTGCACCTTTTGCTGATTTGATCGGAGGTGTCAATCTTTTAACTAATATAATCTTAAAATCTTCAAGCAAAATTACAAATAGCAACTGTTGTTATTCATTTTGATACTCTTCAGTCACGTTTTCTTCATCTGAAGACACCTTAAAGACTCGTTGATGTAAAAATATTATTTATCAAACAAAACACTGCGTAATTGTAGCAGAAGTAAAATTTCAAAGAACACCCTACCCTTGTTAAAGTATTGTCTGAAGTGAGTAGTAAGTATGCCGAAAACAAAATTTAATGGTGCCACATTTTAGGAAATTTAAAATTAATTTTAAAAATATGTAATGGGACTGGAATTTGGGTTGTTTCCAAGTCTTATGAAATTGTCACTATATCTTGAGTGAATCCAATGGTGTAGTAATAATGTCTAATATACTTTCGACTTTCCGCATTTCAGACATTTTTAATTACCGCCCATTGGTACGAACTTCCCATCCCGAACAGCCCGTCGCTCCACGACTACATCCGATCACTTTTGCGCAGTTCTCGAGCGATGGCAACCATCGGTACCGATCTCTACTACTTGTTTTCGGGACCTAAATCGAACCTGCTCGAACAGGTATAATGATTTGAATATGCGAAATACAAATTTTTCGAACTGGCCACGTATGATGTCATCACGTTGTTATCTTGGGCGACCTGACTAAATTATATTCTTGAAGCAAATGTCTTGTTGTTTCAGGGTATGATATTTGTTCTAGCCGGTTGCCTACCGAGCGGCTTCTCCTTGAGACAACTCGACCATTATCTCCAAATCACCAAGGCAGGTAACCCAGTACGCGAATGACCCCCGCGAGAGCAAACACGACCGGAGCCTGTTCACAGGGCAGTTTCGACAATACGATTTCGGACCACCCAAGAATCTGAGAAAGTACAATCGATCTACACCTCCGCCGTATAATCTGTCGAACGTTCGCGCGCCTATAGCTATTCTATACGCCAAGAACGACCCATTCGCGGGCTTGAAGGTGAGAAAGCAAGCCTGTGGAGCTTGGTAGGTGAGTAATGGGGATATCTGTAGAGTTCGAAGAAACTGGCCGACGGACTGCCTACCATAGCACAGTTCTACGAAGTTCCTCGCGAAGATTTCGGGCATACGGACTTCGCCTTCGCGATCAACGCCAAAGAACTCGTCAACGACGTTATCTACGAGTTGTTTGACAAAAACTAAAATAGCCTTGTGCTATGTCGAACCGATGGCCGATATTATGCACCCAACTCACGAAAACTCCTCAACTTGTATTCAACATAGGTCGAATTTTGCAAGTTCGGGAACAAGTTATGCATAATTAATTTTTTACGTGCCAACTTACGATACAAGTCAAAATGTTATTTTTGAGCTTGGAGAAAACACCAGTCTATATATTTCACGACATAGCTCCGCAAAAATTTCGCACTAAAATGAATAGTTTGTTGAAATAGAAGAAATAATATTGTTAAAAATTAGTGTAATATGTTATTAGGCTTATGCCCGTTAATTGCTCAATAAATAAATAAATAAATAAAATAACGTCACATTTAAGATATAGATGGCAGCCAGTGGTTGAGAAAATACGTCAAACCGATGTCAAAAACCAAGTCAGAATAACCTCAAAAACTTAAGACAAATATTGAAACATATGGGAAATCTTTGATTCGATTTATATTTTCAATATGGCGGTTGTAAAGCTTTTTTGGTCAAATTTTTGAAATAACAGATAGGCGTTTTCAAAAGTTTCCAAGTTTCAAATTGGAAAAGTTCCTAATAAGTCTGTACTAAAAATCGGGGTTATGAAATGGCGGACTAGGTTTCCGATTCGCATTTTGCGGTTAAATAGTTTTATATGGCATCAGAAACAAAATAATAATCTATATTTACAAATACAAAAATCCCATCCACACCAGTTAAACAACTTTTTTTCAGTCAAAACTGAATATGGGAAGTTTTAGAATTCGTTTACCACAGATTTCTTGAAAGCGTTAGCAACCGCCATGAAACCCAAGCAGCAATGTTAAAAAATCACCCAAATCCGACGTCACCTAAGCGACGCACACAGGTTACATTTGCGTCATAGTGACGTCATACATCGTCTTGGCGCGTTCTTCTACTTGCTAGGGTGCCTGTCCGCTACGTACGTTGAAGATCATTCTGATTGTGATAATTTTGTTTGTTGCAATCCGAAACAGTTATGTGGAAGACTTGCCAAACCAAGATTGGCCAGCCAAGTGAGTCTCCTGCGTCCTGGCGCTCTTTTTCTCTGAAGGATACACTGGAGTAATTCATATTTTTCATTGTTCCTCACGATGTAACTCAGGTATTTGACGATATTGACTTTTCCCATAGAGGTTTTCATTCTCTGCAACACTTCTGGGTCCTTGGTATCTTCAAGATTCTCCTGTACAGTCAGCTTTCAAAGTTTGGACATTTTTTTACTGTTTTAAGGTCCATGTCTCCATACAGAAGAACCGAGTGCACATAACACTTGAGGAGTCTAGTCTTTATTTCCAGTGAGAGGTTGTGGCTTTTGAATACTTGACCCATAGCTAAGAAAGCACTTTCAGCCTTTCCAATTCTGCACCAGATCTCTTGAGAATTGTCCCATGATTCATTAATAGTTTTGTCCCATTGATGTCTTTGTTACTTATTACCATAAGTTTGGTTTTTACCAGTGTTTATATTATATCAAGTCCATATTTGCTGGTCGCTGTAACTTTGTCCATTAGCTTTTGCAAGCTTTCCATTGCAAAAGCCATTTATGGAGATACCTTCATTCATATCTTTTGATTGAAAGTCAGGGGAGAAATGACACATCTCAACCTGCTCAGTATGCTCACAATCTACCCTGAGAACTGCGAACTGGTTCCAATAGATTAGATTATTAAATTAGATTTTCAGACCTTTTCCCTGGAATCCAAGCAGCGATATTAAAAAATGGCCACAATCTAACGACCTAATGACCCAATAAAACACGTCACCTAAGCGGCGTCATATTGACGTCATACCATCATTGTCATCGCTTGGTGGGTTACTAATTAAAAAACGTTCAAAAATAGATAAATATTTATTGTATTTTATTTCAGTCACTACAAATAGCAAATACCAAAAGAAAACACAAATTGTAAATATATATATGGTGACAGTTATGTATCACTACATAAACAAAAGATGTTAGATGCTATAAAAATGCTCTTAGAATACTGTAAAAAAAGAAAGATCCTGTATATATAAAAGGAATGCCGAGAAAATATCACACAGCGTTGCCACAACCAAAATTGGCATTCAGAAACAAATAGAAATTTTCGTTAGTTTTACGAAGATGAAATGGTCTGTCGATCACCTAGTACTTAATCATATATTGCATTATTCAACAAACCATAATTAAGAAATATTGGCACCCAATGACTGCTATTAATTTCGTCAACGTACGACTCATACCGACTCGGTGGGGCTCTGGAACTCGGACAGAGCGTGGATCGGATTCTGCACCTGTTTCTGCGATCCCTTGCGAACCTTGGCACGGATCTCTTCGGGCCTTTCCGGCCGTACCAGCGGTTTCTTCTCGGGCGCTTTCATCCGCCACACCACTATCGGAGACTGAAATACACCGCGACACTAAGTGAGGTTAGATTTTGGTACCGCCCACTTACCGCGACGGTCGCCTGTCTCGGGTACTTGGTTGACGCGACGTACGAGGCCTTGACCGTCAACACGACGGCGTTCATCAGGTTCTTGGCCGCCTGTATCAGCGACGTAGCGCTGTCCAACTGTCACGGAAAAAAAAATTAATCCGGCTCGAAGGACCAAAACATGACCAGCCTTACTCCGGAAACGATCAGCTCGCCGCTTATGTTCTGCACGTCCGCTTTCACCTTCGACGTGATGTTCATCTGGTGACAGTACAGGGCGATGCGTTGTAGGTAAGCGAGCAGGTCCTTTTTTGTCGAACTCTCGGGACACTGCTCCGCTATTTGCCGCGTAAGTTTGTCTAGTTTCGTACCGGCTTCGGAGATTTTCTTCGCAGCGTTGATGACGTCCATCGTTGTCTTTAGCGGTCCGCGACCCCTAAATACGTCATTTAGTCTCTAAAAAAAAGGGAATATACTGCTGGTTACTCGCCTGGTAAAGTCCGTCATCTCCATCATGATCATGCACATGTGCTTCGCGAGGACGACGATGTCATTACCCGCGTCATCCCACTTGGCAACCTCACGGTCGAACTTCAACTTTTCACTTCTGAAGTATTCCACCTGCTGCAGGATCTTCTGCTTGTCCTCCTCGGGCATTTTGCCCATGGCCTCGCGCGCCGTCGTGATACCGCTAATCTCCGGGTACTCGTCGACACCGTGCTCGCCGGTATGCGCACTCGCTGCGAGTCAAATATATAAAAAATGGCGCCCGACGCAATGGTGAGATAGAATTTGAAATCAAGATGTTAAGTTTGCTTTTAAATTTGGAACCACATATTGCAAGGTTTATAACTAGAGACAGAGACAAAATATTTGACCTGGTCCTGGTTAAAAAGGTCATGACCAAACATTTTCGAAATTAATAAGGTCACTAACATGACCTGGTCCTAATAACTTAGAACCAGCACTGAAGATTAGTGTTAATTTTAGTCCTGATTTAAATTGATGGTTATGACAGTTGGGTGATGGGTTTCCCTTGTTTTTTGTGGTTTTTCTGTAATTCCTTGTTTAATTAAAAAAAAATTAATTGGATTTTGTAACTCGAACTTCGATTTTCTTAAATACATATATGACGGACTTAAAAAAAAATGCATATTATATTTTATAATTTCTATGAAGTAATTATATGGTTTTTACAGTTATTAAATTAAACATAAATAGATAAAAAATGTAATTTAATGTGGTAAGGCATTTTTCCGTTTTTCATTTACAGAAAATAATTTCCCCAAAAAAAATGAAAATTTTCAGTATTTTTTAGATTTTTTACCCATAAACGAAACACCCTGTACAAATTCAAAAATATTTGAAGTAGAGGTTATAGCCATGAATCTCCCGCGTTTCCTGGGTAAATGGTTTTCGAGGAAATTATTCTTTTCTGGAACTACGCAGTACGCCGTAATAGTGAATGACGTAGTCGGATCTAGATTGAGTGCGAGACATGGCGATTTTCATGTGGATTTTTTCAAATATCTCGAGCAGCGTATGTGACAGACGAAAACCGTAAATACAAAAATTGTAGCTCTCGATGCGGCCTATAATACATGTTAAACCGATTGGCCATATTTTTTACGATTTTTGATTTACGATTAATTATAACGATAATAATAATCGACAA
The DNA here is from genome assembly GCF_029955315.1 of Cylas formicarius. NCBI lineage: Eukaryota > Metazoa > Arthropoda > Insecta > Coleoptera > Brentidae > Cylas > Cylas formicarius. Next base: position 21,607,451 of record NW_026844361.1, on the reverse strand, counting down.
AATAATTGAAATATTATCAAGTTTTCGAGAAAATAATTTTTATCTGAAGGCCTAAATACGACAAAAAAAATCATTTTTTTTTTAAATACTTGACAATATTTGAATACGCCCGGTTTCTACAGTATAGATGTGGGTTACGGACTTTTATATCCCTTCAAAATTTGATGTCGATAGATGCAAATTTGAAACACCTTCTACATTTTTTAATATATCACAGACAATCTGTGCAACACGTGAAAACCTCAAATACAAAAGTTTTGGCTGTCCATGGGGGCTACATGGCCATGTATAAGAAACCGATAACTGAAAGACGGCGTTCTAGTTATCGTCAATTATCGGGGGACCTCAATTTTCAGTTTTTTGTGACCACCCTTTACATTTTGGAAAATTACCGAGAATATGGCACTGGATCGCCCGCCAATTTCAATAGGTTCCGTCAGGGGCCCGAAGGGTATTTCCTTGTCAAATTTGAAGTTGGTAAGTTCAAATTTTTATACACTTACTGTGTTTCACGAAAACATTCGAAAATCAAGAAAAAAAGATGGTTGTGCATCCCTTAGGCTATTAAAAAGGAGCAAAATTTGAGTCGTCTAGGTCGAACAATTTTGCTTAACCAGAGAAAGAATACAGTCACGGGCGAATATGTTTCTAGTCGAATATATTTTTTTAAACAAATAAAGCCGATTCACGGACTTATTGTTATGTATACTCTTTGATCCCTCATCGGCCAGTCAGGTACTTAAAAACACCCTGTATATAATTTTTTATATAATTACTGTTTTAAATTATCAATTTATTAATTAAAAAATTAAAGCGCAGTTGCACTTACACTTGCTCTTCGTCTCCAACGTGTAGTTCTCGTCCAGCTCGACGTCCTCCGGGTCCAGGTCCTCGTCGGAGCGATTCATCAGGACGGCGCGTCGGATCTCGCGGACGCCGTCGTAGACGAGACGCGACGCGTCTATGAACTCGTTCTCGTCCAGCTCCTTGGTCGGTTGCCCGTCCTGACCGCTCAGGATCGCCTGCACCGCCATTTGGACGCGCTGCGTAAATTTCGGCATCACCTGGTCGTTCAACACCTTCACGGCTTCCATCACGCGCTTGGTATAGACGCAGGGTTCGTAGTTGTCCATTTCGGCGGCTACGACCACGCCTATACGACCGGTTCGTCCTCTGATAGCGGCCGCGGTCCTCTCCAAACTGTCCGCTTCGTTTTCCTGCGCAAACTCGAAATATATAGGGCGTTCGCGAGAAATAACTGGTAAAATGCCGCTTACCTGCAACGCCAACACGCACTTGTTGACGTCCTCCAATATGTGGCTTTCGGACACCGCGAGGAAATCGTCAACGGTCGTGATGTCGTCGATCGCTTCGGTGAGCACGCGCACGTGGTTCTCCCACGTGTTACGGAACGCGTCCATGTTCTCCTGAGCGACTTTGCTGCGCGGACGCGCGGCCAATATCCGAGCGGCGTTTATCACTTCCGGGCAGAGGGAATCGATTTGGGCGGCCGCGTAGCGCACCATTTTAACGCCGTCCTCGTGGCTCGACATGCTGCACACCAGATTCGCCACCTCTACTAGTTTATTCGAGTGCTCGGTGAACACTGCCGCGCACTCCTCCACCTCTTTCTCGTTACCGTTCTGCGCAGCTTTGATTAAAATCAGAAGCGGGATGCTCGTCTCCATGAAACTGCAAACGCGCAGAGCAAAAATGCAGCTTCGAGCCGACAAGTTTAAAGAAATGACTACACATATTTCTCTGATTTAAGAGCTGCTTAGCACGAATGTAAGTCAAGATAAATATAGTATAGTACATAGAAACAGAAATTTTAACTTTCATATGCTAAAAATGCCAATGCATTTTGATAGATAATTTTTATGCACAAGAGAAATATTCACCATGTCCGATCTTCGATAAGTCGAACCAAATTGGTTGGCAGTAGCGTCAAAAGTAGGAAATGCGTGTTAGTTTGTCTTGATTACTCGAATATCTTGATAATTTTTTTGACAACTTCGATAAGTCGAATTTTCTCGGGGAAGTCCCTAATTACGACCGATCTTAACCTGCCTTTTCAACGTATCTATGCAAGCAGTTCAGTTTCTGCACTTGCTAAGTTCACCTTTATGACTTACTAGTTAATACTAAGTGAAAAATATTGTCCCTATTCAATTTACACGTTATATTAAAGATATTTTTGGATTTTTGCATTTGTTTACTTTACGTACTTTAAAACCTTTGTCTGTTGATCAAAAATTCAAGGTTATAAAAGAAGTGGAAAGTGGCTCAAAAAATAAAGTTGTTGCTGTGAAGTATGGGATTTCGGCAAGTACGGTGTCTACAATTTTGAAAAATAAACATTCAGTTACCACCGCAATGGAACGTTTCGAAGAAAACAAAAAGTGAAGAAACAAAAATGAAGATATTATCGAGTCCTGCAGATCCGAACCGGTACAGTTAAACATCGAAGATGACTGCGAAAGTGACACGATGGAGGAGGAATTGGAAGATGATTCTCAGCAACCACCTTCAAATGAATTGGTTGAAAATTCGTTGATTGTCTTGCGTTCCTATTTGAAAACCAGTGAACTGACTTTTTTCTCGTGAAAGAGAAAACTTTAATATGTATGTATGTGTGTATACATACTATGTTTATATATACTGGGTACATATACAATACATTTGTATGTACATATATTATGTAAATACATACATACATATGTACTACTATTTCATAATTTTCGTTTTTTGTTCAAAAAATTCATGTAACGTATAACCCATTTTAAAAAATGAATGAATAAATGGTTCATTCACAAAAAAGTACATGCATTTGTAGTTCTTATTGAAATTTTCATGTGTCAAATCGCAGTTCGACTTATCGAAGTTCGACTGTATATTCGTAATTTTTTCAACATTCGCTTCAGAACATTTTATACTATGACAATAAAAACACGGAAATCGAATATTACACATATTTATTGACAAGAACATAGTAGGAAAATGAACAAGATATATTTAGCAATGTATAAGATTTAGCTTTATTTTTTCCATCTAGCCATTTTCGCTCTAGTACACTTGTACACTCTAGTACACTGAAAGTAAATTTTGGCCTGGTCATGTTCGTACTATTGGAATTATGCTGGTAAATTATAAAAATATTGAACACTACGTTTTTTCCAAAACTTCACTCTCCTTTCATCTAAGTGAGATTCATCCACACCACTCATTGTAGACATATATCATAGCTGCTTCGATTTTTTCTATTTGATAGTTCCCAAGTTTCTTTTTTACTATTCGATTTCCAATACTGTCCATCGCGATGAGAACACATTAGAATTACCCCATTACTAAAATATTTAGTGACTTGCTAGCTCTAACTCTATACTGGTATAGAAATTGTCAGTAAATAGATGGTGTCCTTTATTGAAATAGTATAAAAAACTTAAGAGTTTTTCCACCACCACAAAACCATGTGATGTTGGTCCAACCAGAGATTCATCCGTAATTAGCTGTTTGCATCCTGAGTTTGTTTTGACGGTAGTTCTATAAATTGACAGGAGTAACAATGTCACTTTCATAATCACGCGGTTTTCAACTTGTTCTATCATCTGAACGTCTGTATCTCAGAATCAAACTGTGTTCGACATTTTGAAATCAAAATTAGAAATATAAAAAAATAATAATAATCACGATGTATACCGCGACGCTGGCATTTTTCGCACTAGCGAGAGCGACGCAACGGCGTTCCTTGCTACTAAAAGGGTTAAAATTACTATTTATTTAAACCAAATCAAAATTCCATTTTGCTCTTCTGTAAGGTCAGTTTTGGAATATGTTGGTCAGTTGTAAAATAGGTCTGTGAAATTTGTTTGGTTTCAAATGGGTATACAAAATGAGGATGTTATACACGAAGAATTACTCCACCCTCTTAACCTTACAACTATTAGCAAAAGGAAGAAATATATTGATATAAAAACTTTGTAGAAAATGCTATCATAGATTATCCTGACTTGCTGCCTCTGACAGAACTTAACGTGCCACGGAGAGGTCTATTTCATAGAACAAAGAATAGTTTGTTTATCTTTATCACCGACACGCTTTGCAGATAGTCCAAATAAATTGCTTACCAATAAATAAATGATATTCGTGTATTTTTGATACTGTGATATTGCCGATTATAACAATTTTTTTGTTGCTAATTTTTAGTACTAGTCTAACCTCTGCAAGTGACTAGGCCCTTTAATAATAAATAATAATGTGGCGCAAGAAAGAAAACGATGACTCACCTGTCAGAGATATGGTCGACTACCGCCTTCCTCAACTGCCGGCGCAAATCCTTCGTTTTGCCCTTCATGTTGTCAATCGCCCTGCCCAAACTGTCCCGTTTGTCTTTGTTGCCCATCTGCGACGGGGACGCGATTTATTCGGTCCTTCGAGCCGGATTATGCGCTACTTACATTGGACATGTACTCCGAGAGCAGGTCCTGCAAGGCCTGCCGCACGGCGTTGCATTCGGCGACGATCCTCTCGCGGCGGTCGTCCCGAGTGCAGCTAGAGTCCGCCATTAGAGCGGCCCCGCTGATGATGCTCTCAAGACGTTCCTCCAGGGAGGGACGCGTGTGGATCTCGTTGTAGGCGAGCGGTTCGATGATGATGTGCTCGTCGAAGTCGTCGAGGGCGGCTGCCAGCTCGCCGGGACCGTCGTAGGGCCCGGCGGTGGGCGGGGCCCGACCTTGAGCGACATCGTTGATCGTGTTCACCGCTTCGCACACCTGACGGAACATTTTATCAAGATAACAGGCGATAGGTCAAATGAACCACGGCGCAGGGGTCATTTCTTTTTATTTCATTTTATTTTTAACTGAACTTAATTTGTTTTGTTACTTTTCTTAGTTTTTGATGTTTCAGACGTTACCAACATGGCTAAAAATATTTGGTACCTATTATTATAAAGAACATTAAACAAATAACCAGCTTTAAATCTTATCAATTTTTTTTTTAATGTATTTATATGTCATAATAACAATGTTACCCATTTTAATTTTTAATCATATAATTGGAAAATCGAGCATTTTATTTCTACTTAAATTAAAAGTAAAATCAAATATTTTTATTTACAACACTAACTAGGTACCAATTACCTAAACTAGCTAAAAATGTATGTTCTATTGTACAGTTACTGATCAGAAAGAGTATCGTTTTTAATTATTGGCATGTCCCCTAAAAAACAGCATCATTGGCGAAATGTCAGCAAATTCGAACAATCGACACGGTAGGAATCTTGAAAATTTGGAAATAGTGCGTATATTTTTTAAATCACTTTATGTCAAAACTTGAAGTCACTAACTTAATCTCTCATTAGAAAAGAGAAATACACTGAATAAAAAAGTATATCATATTATAAAAAAGCGTAAACGCCAAGTTGTCAATAATTGTCGACTAATATTTCAAGTGTTTTCATGGCCAAATCGTATTGGAAAAAAAGCAAGCAATACTGCAGCATAAAATATGTTTTTTTATTTATTCTTAAAATAAAAATGATCTCTACGGGTTGTCCCGCGCACCTGCTTGAGCACATAATCCCTATTGGCCTTGGCGGCGGCCAATTCTGGATGTCTAACGTAAACCTTCGAGGCGGTAAGCAGCATGGTCGAGTGTTTTTTGAGCACTGCCCTGGCGGCGGCCAAATCGTCCCTCAGCTGCGGATCTTTCAGCTCCTGCTGTCGCTTGGCTGCCTGATTCATCAGTTCATTGGCGTTCTGCCTAAATTTCTCGATGTTGTCCAACAACTCGCCATTACTCGAAGCATTCTTCAACTTCTCGATGTCGTTCTCGACGACGTGGAGGGACTTGAGCAACAAGTGGACGTCCACCATGTCCGCGAGGATCAACAGACGAGTAACAGCGGACAGCAGGTTGCGGGCTGCCCGCACCATGTTGCTCCGTTTGAGCGATGAGCACGGCTCTTCAGCAAACTCGCGTGCGTCCTTGCTCATTTGAGTTCCTGCGATAGAATTAAACTCTAAACTGTCGCCCTACCGCCTGCGCCACATGAACTTCTCAGTTACCAATAATTAAAATTTATAAAGTACAAACAAACTTTTAAAACAACAAAAAATGGGGTTAGCACTACGAAAATGACAATTATAATGAGCACCCATATAGCTACCAAACATATAGGGTTCCTGCCTATGCAGATAGTGCAGGAACTCATGAAGGAACTATTAAAAAAATTTTGAGGAGTTCAACAACCAACATGGTCTCTGACAGATCGTTAAAAAGTTTGGATGCTGCAATTTTATGGACTTGTTTTCAAAAAATTTGACTAGATCTCATTAAATTTTCTAGGAAAACGAGTTAAGTGTGTAAAATTCGCTGTTCATTCCTGAAATGTAGAGGCATGCGCGGAAAATCATTCGCTTCTCTATGAAAATATCGATGCCGCCTGCCCTAGTAGGGCAACTATCCTAATCTCAACATGTAGCTGAAAAAAATGTATTTAATGTTAAAGGTGTTGTGGAGTGGGCTCAGATATGGATTCTATTTATATATTTATCCTCTAAACAATAATAACAACAAAATAATAACATATGTAATAACAGTATGCCATAAGTAAAATTTGGGAGAGTAAGCATAGTAAGTCTTTTAAAACTAATCTGTATAGGCAAAAAATGTTTTAGTTAACATTTGGTAAAATGTAGATTGAAAACAAGCAAAAATAGTTTACCACTTTTTCACCGAATAGTCCTTTGTGGTATTTAAATATACAAATAATCTATTTCTAATAGTATTTAGCCTCCCATTTATTTACAATTGTGATAAACTACAAGAACCCAAGTTGGATAAGTCATTAATGAGTCATCCCATAATTATTACCTTTTCAAATGAATATTGATTCCAAACAATGTGAATATTGCAGCATTTATAATTCTTACCAGTTTTTCTCACTTCATCAACAGCTGCTAGCATTTCTTGGGTTATATCCGGATTTTCATAGGCTATCTGTTCGCCTTTCTCAATAAAATTTTCCGTAGCCTTTTCTACTGTACTCACGAGCGCACTAGAACGTTTCGATTTGCCCTTTTTCTTTTTGCTCGGACCATTGGTATTCACTAAGGTGGTCACTTGAAGGACCAAGGGTTCGAGCGTTTTTTCCACGGACATTGTCCTGATTTCTAAGTTTTTCGGATCCCATTTCAGTTCGAAATGATCAGCCATCGTGAATCTACGAAACATATATTATAATTACATTACCTGCAACATTTTAATAATTTTAAAACACGTACCTTTTCTAATAATTACGTTGTTATAAATAAATATGGTTCTTGTCAAACACAGATACACCTAGTTCATAGATAACAGAATGATGACTCACAATATGGCCGCAAGCACAGACTGAAAATCTCTTCTTCCCTCGGCTAAATAGCCTTTATGGTTATAAGTTTGGTTTTAAGTTAAACACGGGTAAATGCTTAAAAAATATTTATGATACTGAAGTGCGGTAGACACTATACAATTTCTGCATGTATTTTTACGAGAAACAAATGCTTTGAAAATTGCATTTTTTGAGCAAAATGTATTTCATTACTTTGGTGGAATTTTGTTTTTTAAGGTTGTTTTCTTTAAATTGTGACACAATGAATGAAATTTTTGCGGAAAAATGTGTTTAGCACCATATATCATCACCCGATTGATGAAATACATAGGGAGCACAAATCAGTTAATCTGCCTAACTTAATACCTCTACAATGGTTCCTGGCATAATGAAAAAAGCCCCTTGCCAAAAATAAGAAGGGCCCACCGGCTATACCAGTGACTTCACAGAAGGAACCCACTCCAATCAGAGCAACATGTGTATCCCCCCCGTAAGTTGTTTCAACAATTTTTTTATTGGTATAATTAAATTAATTAAAGGCTTATAACATGTTTTCATTTTAGAAGTACCAAGGAGTCAAGGAGGAAGTCAACATATCTGCTAAATTTTCCTCAGTTGGTACATATTCAACAGATATTTTCTTGTGTAATACTAAATCTTTTAAATAATGATTCTTTATATCTATGTGTTTAGCCCTTTTTGAATTCTCATTACTTTTTGACATTAATATTGAACTTCTGTTATCACAAAAAAGCAGTGCGGGAATATTAAGCTTAAAATCATTTAACACCCCTTTAAGATTCATTAGGTCCTGAGCACAAGCAGTCGCTGCAACATATTCCGCTTCGGCGGTAGAAAGAGCAACGCATCCCTGTTTCTTTGAAAACCAGCATACAGGGTTGTTACCAAGTAAAATTAAGCAACCACTTACACTCTTCCGATCATGTTTATCTGATGCCCAATCTGAATCTGAAAAAGCTTTTAATTTTACTTTGTCATTGTTTGATTCATTTTTCACAAAAGTTGATCCTTTAAATTTAGTAGTATTTAAATAACGTAATATTCTTTTTCCTGCGTTCCAAGTATCATTTGTTGGCTTACAAATTTAATACACGTGCCCAAAAAAAAATTCTTTCAAATTTTATCTATCTACCTTCCGCCCGTCAACATATTACGTGGTTCTGGGCCCATAACCTGTTGTGAATTTATGAACACACGGATGTATTAAACTAAAATAACTTTATTAATAACAAATACACTGATCTTAAATTAACACTCTCTCTCATGTTGGGTTAGGTTCTATTCTGCACCGTTTCCTCTTCTTTTCTTGCAGTGGAATATGACAAGTAATCACAACACATTTTTTACGACCTTTCTGGGTTACCTTTCCGCAACCAGCTCTCGGGAATGGTTTTATTTCCTCAGGAGTCTTGGACTTGTGGACTTGCTGGAGCAACTCTCTTTGTAGGAGTTTTGTGTGTACCTTCTTAATAGCTTCTTAAAGAATTTGTGGGTCAACACGTATACGCGGTTTTGCACCCTCTTTTCTTTTATATGTTCTTCCCATTTTATAATTAATCTAAAACAAACGAAAAAAGAAAAATGACAAATTGAATGTACGGGAGTGCTCTTTTAAAAAATATTTTTTTTTCATGTTAAGAGAAAACGTTAATTAAATAAAATACATGTAAATGCAAACTTTAATAAACTACTTTCAATGATTTTGACACATACTCAGTAAATTATTCATTCAGTTATTTAAAAAAAACAAATGAAAAACTTACCGAAACAAATGCCGACACAGGAAAATAAAAATGGTTGCACTGCTCTGAAGTTGGCTGTATAAAGATGTGAAAATGACGTTTTTGGTCCACCATAGACAACAAAGACTTATGTTGCCAATATAAAAATTAGAAAAAGCGTTTAGTTTTTGATTTGTTACAAATTTTATATTCTAAATTTGTTGCAATTTGTTAGTAGACACGTTTCAATATTTACATATAGAAGTTGCATTGAGTCTACCAGGCTTAACTGTGCAGACAGTTTATATCATAAATCTCCTTCGCAGGACGCCACATATTACTAATAGTAGTGGGAAACGGCTTCTTATAGTTAGCTCAAAACATGAGTTGTAGAAATCCAGTTAATGCTTTCCTAAATTTAATTAGTTTGCTAATACATTAGATGTAGAAATAAAACAACGGGTCATTAAATAAATTTATTTTTATAGGTTCACAGTTTTAACAATAACTTTGGTTTCCTTTAGTGATATCAATCGTGTGTAACACAGTGGATAATAAAAAACAGTTCGGCTGGTTCCATCGACTATGGTACAGTATTTACACGTTAAACCTACATTCCGGCGGCAAATGTGGTTAAAAGGGTTGACACAGTACAGTTTGTGATCTGGTGATTTGGTGTATGAAAATTTGGTGCAGCAACGCGTGTTTGCCATTTTTCACGTAGTGTGTGGTGGTGGTTTTGTAACCGTGCAGTACTCGAGACCTGGGTTCAAAATATACTTAACAAAACAGGCTAATTTGTAAAACATTATTTGGGAAGCTGCAGAACACTCTTACAGTGTGTATTTGAATACCTCCGGGAAAGAACATGACAGAATCAGCGGGGAAAGAGATGGAACAGACTTGGAAGGTGACTGACAGTTGGGAAAAACGGCTATACGATAATCTTTGTACACTTTTTGTATAAAAAAATCAGTTGGTAACGACTCTCGCGTCTTTAATCTCACAGTGCTCACGTCTAAATTGATATTCGGCAGTGTCGCACCATTCGTTCTCGTTGTCCAAGAGGACCGTTATTCACTATAACTTTTCCTTCTTGCTCGTAAAGTCTAACACTTTGCAAATGTCGCAGTCTGAGTCCGCGTTGCACGAGCAGTTGTCCTCGCACTTTTGCAGGTCTTCACACAACTTAAAGTTCTTCAGCTGCTTCAGTTCCCTCTTGACCGTGGTGCTTAAATCGGCCAGCTTCACATCCTTCGCTAACTGCTACCCCTTTTGTCACATGAACACGTCCTGAAGCTCTACAGGTTTGCCTGCAACGACGACCACAATGCTCGATATTTGGCTCACATTTTGCGCATCACAAATTAATTACCTATCCTCGACGCCATCTCGTCCTCGAACGTCACCATCTTCTCTTTTTGCTTGCACGTCGAGTTGGAGGTGATTTTTCTAGGCGCCCGTACGGTCAGGGGCAGAAAATTCGGCACCGGGGGCGATTCGGATGCTGCCGTTGACAGATCGAACTCACTCACGCTTCTAGGAACGAAGTATTCAATCAGGGGCTCGGCACCTGAATCAGACAGACCCATTACTAACTATCGCCCAAGGAGATACTCGGAGGTATTATTTTCAAGTGCTGTTGGTTTGGGTTGCTCAGTTTATGATAATTTAGGAAATATCTAAGAGACTTACCAAGTCCAGCAGCCGATCTTCTCGCAGGTGTATTCCGTTGGAAGTTAGCCTTCCTGGGCAAGCTGTTGTGGTGATAGATGTTGGGAGATCTGCGGCCCCCAAGCGAAGTAAATTTTGAGGAAGGCGCTGCGCCTTCCGTGGTGGGCCTCTGTCAGGAGCCTTGCAATACGCCAGCTGATTCTTCGTCTTTCATTTTCAAGTCCTTTTTGGAGCATGTGCCGCCAAGGTACCTCACTAGACCGACGACTTGGTCTTGAACTAAACTAAAGCACATGGCGACCAGGGCCATTCCGGTCAAAATATACGCTGAACATGCGCATAGGGATACCTCCTCGGTTCTTTGTCCGGGCAGTAGGTCTCCGAAACCGATTGTCCCCAAACTCGTGAAGCAAAAGTAGCTACCTGAAACGTTAGACTGGTTTGACACTCTGAAATGGACTTTAAAGGAAGGCAGGAGATAAAGTCATCTGGTTATCATTCGGTGTCCGCTTTAGGCCCATCAAAAGCCAAACATTGTTAGGAATATTTGTGAGGCAATTGCACAAAATGAAGATTATGTGATAAGTTCTCCAGGAGCAAAGCGTATCGGAACGGTAACTTCTAAATGTCGTGAACTGAAGTAAATAAACTGGGCATTATGGTATATTTCTCGATCGCCTCTGGAAAAGCTTACTAACCTTCCAGTAGCGACCAGTTCTCCAGCCGATGAAACAGCACCGCCCCTGAACAGATATATGCGAGTACCATGATCAGGCACAAAGTGACGGGTACTTTGACAGTGCTAGCACACGGGCACCTCTGCTGCTGCAGTTGGTGGGGTTTCTGATCGACGGCTTTGCCGCACATTTTTCCGTACAACTTGCGGAAACTCCTCGCGAGCAGGTCGCCGGTAGTGGAAAGGTAGAGGAGCATTAGCGGGATCCCTATCAGGGCATAGATGATGGTTACGAGTTTACCCGATGCAGTCCTCGGAGATATCGAGCCGTAACCTGAAATCGTGGTAGATAGATCAAAATCTGCATGGAATTGTTTTTGGAAAAATAAGCAAAATCGATCGATCGAAAAAAATGATGCAGTAGCTGAATTAGTCGCTAGCATAAACAATGTATAGACAAAAAAAGCTTCATCACTGTGTATATTTCTTGATCTGGCTAAAGCATTCAACGCAGTCAGTCCACCACGAACAACTTTTAGCTTATCCTCACTTAGATAATCGAAAACAATGTGTTCAAATTCAGAATGTTATGAGCAAATTCCAATTGATCAAATATGGAATGCCTTGGCCCTATATACTCTTTGACGGCCTTTTCAAGTTAAACATCAAGGCACGGGTTGTGAGTTTTGCTGACACAGCAGTTATTTATAGCGCAGTAAACTGAACAGAACTTAAGTTAAACGTACGTAGTTAACCGTAAATTGTGGAGAATCATTTTTCTTAGCCTTTACATCATATGCTAGAAACACCCCTACTTATAATACATTACATAGTCAGCTAAAGTGGGTTGCTCGGGTCGCTTATGTTGTGAAAAAGATTAGAGCACTTTTCAGATTCAAGGTTTGGTCTTCGATCTTAAACGAGTCACAATGAAACCTGCTCTATCATGCACCTGTTGAAACCCATATTAGATATAGGATAACACCCTGGGGAGGTGCATCTCTGTTATTTAATGGATCAATTAGAAAAAAATCAAAAATTGATTTTAAAAGTAATTTACACGAAAATAGTTCTCTTCCGAACAAAAGTTCTCGATCCGCTTCAAATATTCTGCCACAATCTGTTAATACGTCAAGACACCCTTGAAAAAAATCGACTATAACAACAACACAAGAAAGAAACACAACAGATATAAATTGCCAGTTCTTGAGAAGATTGTAGCATCTAAATGCGATATATACCTTGCTCCAAAATTGTATAACTCCCTACCTGAGCCTATTAAAAAAATAAATTCTCTAAATTTACTAAAAAAAGTCAACTTTGGATATTCGAAAAACCACGTATACCCAAAAAAATGATTAAAATAATAGGTATAAAAATGCAATTAATTTATTCTTGAAATAGATTTTTTTAAATAATTCATTTAACTAATTTCATCTTGTTGTTACTTGTATATATATAATATTGTTTATATCTACTGAAACTTAAGACAAACTTTGTTAGTTTGGTAATAATTTAAATGTTATCGTTGATTGTTGGTGGTGCTATAGACAATTAATTGTGTTAAGTTCGTGAAAATATAATACCTATATTAATTAACGTGCCCACGGTCAAGAGATTTCTTTAGTGGGTTTGTTTGTATTATATTTGCAGTATTATAAAAAAATTGAGGAACTGTATATTATTTGATGTTTCTCTTCTTCTTTTTTCCAACACTGACCGACATATAAAATTTCTGATTCACATAAAAACCTTATCATGGCACTTTTCGATTCAAATTCCTTGGAGTATTCACAATTTTTTCTATAATTCTCAATTACCCTACAAATAATTCAACTTTATCATGTTGCCCGTATTAAGTCTTTCTCATTTTTTGCATTTTTTGACACCATTTCCAACTATGATTGATTGCCAAATCAAATAAGCAATGTGTATTCATGCGTGGGAAAATAGAAAATTACTGAAAATAATCTGAATACGCCACTGCATTTGACTCAAAAAAGTGTCCTAATAACGTTTTTATCAGAACCGGAACTTTTCATAAATAAATAAATTATCGAAAATTTTAAAAATGGTCGAAAATGTAAAATGTAAATGTAAAATGTAAAATGTTGTAAAGATGTGAAAATGCTGGTTTTACCAATTACAGTTTTCATTTATTTTAATGATTAAACAATTTTAAAATAATGACTTTTTTACAATAGGTTAAACTTTTTTTTTAATTTGGCGAAATCCTTGATGATAGCAAAGGGTTAATTTTCGTTCAACTCTATTAAAATTGTGAAGTCCGGTGCTGTTCTCAGCTGTTTTAATGAATAGTATTCTCAATGAATTTTCTGCAATTTTTAAGTTGTTTTCAAGCAAAAAAAAATAATATCATGAAATTGACGCAACGTATTTTTATGAACATTTATTTTTGGACATTTCCGCGCAATCAGATAAAATTGATGCGCCGCAGGAGGCATTAACATTTTCATAGAACGTAGGGTAACGTAGGTAGGAAATGATTTTGCCTCTACATTTCACCTACTAAAATTGGCGCATATAAACTTATTGACGATCTGTCAGCGGCCATGTTGGTTCTTGAATGCCCCAAGTCATTCATTCATAAATTCCTGTATTTTCGGCATAGACAGGGCCTCTACATCTCTAGTAACAATAAATAAAATGTGCACCAAATAAAATGTTGAAACGGACAACCAGCCGCTTAATTGCATGTAACTGTTTTTTTTTTAATATTCAACACCGGTATACGGGAAATTTATCATTTCCAGACCGACTTTGATATGAACTTTTTTACTATTCTTTGGAAGGCGAATTTCCCTCCGAGAGATGGCGCTTTTTTTATTTTTTTGTTGTGGATTTATCATTTCATTGTACTACATAAGAAGCGAACGGAAATTTGTGAAAGGGACTGTACATTGTTTCGGAATTTGCAGACCAGCGTTGGTCCCGACAGGGAAACTGCATTTTCAATATCGGCCTGAATAATTAAAACGAATATTCATTGTGCGATCGGAACGGGGCGGCAGGGGGGCAGTTGCGGTTATTGTTTTCGATATGACAAAAATCGATCCGGCAACACAGGAATTTATGTGTAAAACGCCGTATAGATTATTAATGTACCGGGTCATTATGGCGAATGAATCGGACGAAAATTCAGATTACAGACGAGTCGCGTTTTGTGGTCATATCGCGCCCGTTGTTTTTGAGGGTGATTGATTAATCGGGTGGCGAAACAAAATGTATGTGGAAGACTGGCGAATTTTCGGAATCATCATTTCGGAAAGTCGGATTAGGATTATTTTACGCGAGGGGTATTTTCCGCCAATGAGATGCGGATTTTCTTCTGATTTGAATCCACTTCGTTTGAATTTCCGATTTTTTTTTTCGAGAATGGGGGAGGAGTAAGCGCTGACAGGGGTTTTTGATTTATTCCGGCCAAACTTTCGGTAATTTGTCGAAAGGGCTTTGAAACATTTTAACGTCGAACCACTGAACCGGAAAACGCTCTATTAGCTTTAACACATCCCTGCAAAAACTTTCGCTAATATTTTGTTACTGTTCTTTTAAGTTGATACAGTTATTAACGGCGTATACAAAGCACTAAGCTTTTAGCGGCGTAGATGTCACAGGTAAATGGCTTTGACATAATCAGTGTTATAAAAAATGGTGCTAACTGCAGTAGCAAATTTATACTACTAGACGCAGAGTTTCATTAAAGAAATAGCATTGATCTCACGACCTCTCGATTCATTATTTAGTGGAGATCCGCACTGCTGCAAATGAATATGCGATTTGGTAAGAAGCGAAATTACGAGTCTAAGTTTTGTCAGAATAGGTATTAAATAGTTCAAATTAAAAAATATAACAGTGATAAGAGAATAGAGTTCTGAGAATCATTTACCTTGATGAGATTATGACCCTCATGGATGGTTCGATATTTCAGGACGATCTAAAAATAAAGAATAACAAATTTGCTCCGGGTCAGAAAAGGTTTGGGTCCCAAATGCTTTGACGGTTAAAACCATAAAGATCCAACCCCAGAAGTTTTTGAACAATGGTTCAATAGTATATATAAGGTTCCAGTGTCAAATAATACAAACTTGGAAATTAAAAAGTACATGGTAAAATGCCTAATTGCACACCGATCTAGAGCGCGGGAAGCGTCAGTTTCGATTCCCACGGATCCGACCACTTCGGACATTCCGGAGATAATTGTGAAGTTTGTCAATTCTGACGGTCATGTCAGTGAATATGTATTCGTGTTGTTTTGCGAAAATATACCCAAAAACTAACAATCGTGGAAAAAGTATAGTCTGTGACACGTTCGGTAAATTTTTAAGTCACTCGTTTATTAAACACTCGCTCCGCTGCGATCCGCTCGTGTCAAATAAACTAGTGAGTCAAATGCCGATTACTGCACTTGTTGTAAGGGGTGTTTTTTTTTTCGATGTATAGAACTTTAAGTTGCAATAAAACCACGATGGATTATTCGATTGATATGAATTTTATTTATCCGAAAGATAATCTTGTGGCGTTACATTTTAAATATAATTTCTGGCATATGACCGCCAAGGCTGGCGCGGATGTAGTCCAATCTGGACGTCTAATTTTCGATGACTTTTTCCAACATTTGTGGCAATAACACGGCGAATGTTGTCTTCCAAATGGTCAAGCGTTGACTTTACATAACCCCACAGAAAGTAGTCTAGCGGTGTTAAATCACAAGATTTTGGAGGCCAATTCACAGGTCCAAAACGTGAAATTAGGCGGTCACCAAACGTTTCTTTCAATACATCGATTGTGATACGATCTGTGTGACATGTTGCACCGTCTTGTTGAAACCACATCTCCTGGACATCATGGTTATTCAATTCAGGAATGAAAAAGTTAGTAATGATAGCTCTATACCAATCACCATTGACTGTAACGTACAGGCCATCATCGTTTTTGAAGAAGTACGGACCAATGATTCCACCAGCCCATAAAGCGCGTCAGTTTTTCTGGATGTAACGGCGTTTTGATATACACTTGAGGATTAGCTTCGCTCCAAATGCGGCAGTTTTGTTTGTTGACGTAGCCATTCAACCAGAAGTGCGCTTCATCGCTAAACAAAATTCGCTTATGAAAATCGGGAACAATGGCAATCTCGTTTTGGGCCCATTCGACGAATCTACGCCTTACTTGATGATCGTTTGGCTTCAATTCTTGCACGAGTTGGATTTTGTAAGCACGTAAACCAAGATCCTTCCGCAAAATCTTCCATAAAGTGGATGGAGACAGATCCAATTCCTGTGCTCGATGGCGGATGGACTCATTCAGGTCTTCCTCAATGCTACGCTCTACAGCAGCAATAGTTTCTACTGTACGCACCGTACGGCGTCTCTGGGGATGCGAGTTATCAATAAGAGTAAACGTGGGGCGAAAACGTTCCATGGTTAATCGAATTAACTGCTCTGACGGACGATTTTGTCGACGATAAAATATCCTCCAATATATATGTATATATATATATATATATATATATATATATATATATATATATATATATATATATATATATATATATATATATATATATATATATATATATATATATATATATATATATATATATATATATATATATATATATATATATATCGTGGTTGCGATGTCCCCGTTGGCTGCTGCGCATCGCTCTGCTGTTTGATTATCGTTCTCCACGTGTTGGATAAATGCAGAGCGTCGTCTCTCGTATTGAGGTGTCCGGACTTTTCTATTTCGATGGCCTCTCGTATAATCCTAGTCCTAAAATCAGGAATATTAGCTATTTGTTTGCAAGTGCCGAAATCAATTTTATGGCCTGTCTGATGTTGGTGCTGAAACAAAGCAGACGTTGTTTGTTTGTTTCTTATGGCTAAACGATGTTCCTCGAGCCTGGCTGAAATCCTTTTGTTGGTCTGTCCCACATACGTCAGGCTGCACGATCCGCATGCTACACTGTATACTCCTTGGTTTTCCAGAGTAATTTTTTGTTTTGGGTTTCTTAGTATTGCTCCGATGGTATGGTCAGGTTTGTATGCCGTTGATATGTCGTGTTTCCGTAATATTCGGCCGATTTTGTCAGTAACCCCCTTGATGTATGGCAGGACAGCGATCGATCTTCGTTGGGTCTCGTCCTGCACTCTCTGCTGCGACTGTTGTTGTTTACTGATTGCCTTGCCGATGGTACGCCTTTGGTATCCGTTTTGTCGAAGACAGGTACTAATTTTCGTCAGTTCTTTATCTCTGTTCCTCTCGTTTGTGAGCCTGAAGGACCGAGCAATTAATGTATTTGCCACTGCCTGTATCTGTGATGGGTGGTGATGAGATTTAGCGTTCAGATATCTATTAGTGTGTGTTGGTTTTCTATAGACATTATGTTCCAAGTGTCCATCTTCGGTCCTTGTGATGTGCACATCTAAAAAGGGCAGACTGTTATCCTCTTCAAGTTCTATTGTAAATTGAATCCTTGGGTGAATGGAATTCAGATGATCTAGGAATTTCAAAAGCTCCTCCTTGCCAAAAGGCCATACAACAAATACGTCATCAACGTATCTTGTCCATAGTTTTGGCTTCAGATTTGCCTTCTCTATTGCTTTCTTTTCGAAGTAAATCATGAAGAGGTTGGCAATCACAGGTGAGAGAGATGATCCCATTGCTGCTCCATCTATTTGTCGGTCTATTTGTGTAAATGAAATTTCCCTAAATACACCGTGAAGTTACCATAAATGATTGATTTTATGATTTTATAGATACTAATAGGATATAGGAAAATTAAAATATGCCTTATTAGGCATAGGCAAAAAGATAAGCTAATTAAAATCAAATGTTCACGCTTCTAAAAAGACTTATCGAACGAATGTTTAGAACGGCCTCACGATCAAGAAAACGAAAATGAAATCCGTTTAGCCCGGTCGATATACGAAATGATAAATATTTTTTCGCGAGACTCCCACCACTCAACAGACGTGAAGAAAAAAAAAACAATATATACGTCTAATACAAGTCAGAAGAGTATAAATCCTCCGCACGCCCGCTTAGACCCGGACAAATACAATCGAAAGGCCGCATTGAGTGGATTTATTTGCCCCCCCTAAGTCTTTCTCTTTGCTTGGTGTCGTCGAGAGTATAGGCAAACGGACGACGCCCCAAAGAAAATAAACGAGAGTCGTTAAACGGAGATAAATCATGTATTTTTTCCACAATATTTAGCAAACAAGTGAGTAAAGTGTCATTTTGGTCACAAGCGAAGAAAAATACGCAAGATTGATGGCTTACTAATTTAAAAAAATATCTTTTTGAAAAAAATGTTTAAATTATTTTTTTCAAACTTTGAAAAATTATTTATTATTACAAACTGATCATCGTTTCTTCTAATTTGTTCTAGTTTGTTGTTCTCGTTAAATGTATTTTCATCAAATAAAAGCCATCGCAGTTTAATCTATGTAATTATTTACACCTTCGCTTAGCAACGCCCGCTTCGCACTAATTACTCAGAGGCTTGCTAAGTTGTCGAACTGCGAAAAAATCCAACTTTACTTTATAAAAACTGTACTAAAAACAGCTGTTTTATCAGCTTCATAACCCTAATTTTATGGATTAAAGGAGCTTGTTCTAATAAACAGTAAACCCGCCAGGGGACGCCTTTTATTAATAAAACATTTTATAAGGAGCGATATAAAACTAAAATGGCGTCACGTCATATATATCATCTCCATTTTAACGCCGGCGCTTTCCAATATAACGTATCTAACAACACCACAGGATCGTAAACCAGTGGCCTTATTACGGCGACTCGATAATAAGTTTTATCTTTCCAAGACGCCGGAGCGTGCGCGCTGATATAAGAGATATATATCATGTGTGTCGTAGGGAGATTTTAACAGTTAAATCAACAAAAAACGATTTTACTGGGCGTCGATATTTGCGTGTTCTCTAACATATCAGGAGCGGGATATAGTCGCGTGTATAGCCTTATCTCAGAAACTATAAGGGGTGGAGC
The DNA here is from genome assembly GCF_029955315.1 of Cylas formicarius. Classification (NCBI taxonomy): domain Eukaryota; kingdom Metazoa; phylum Arthropoda; class Insecta; order Coleoptera; family Brentidae; genus Cylas; species Cylas formicarius. The sequence goes on along the minus strand of NW_026844361.1, from coordinate 21,587,955 downwards.
CAAAAGTTAATTGAGGTATTACAAACCTTCAATTTATTTTAACGTAGCATTTTTCGTAGGCGAGTATCAACTTTCTTATTTTGAATGGAACGCCTGGTATATTGCTTCATTTTTGAATTCTATATTAAATTCTAAACATATTTTGTGCATGATGTCCTATACTTACCTAAGTCTAACCGTTTTTGACATTTTTAATTTTTTATGCGAAAACTAACTTTTGCAAGTCTTCAAGTATCTGCCAATTTCTTTATTCGGAAGCATTTATTGTTACACTTGAGTAAGTAAGTAAGGCGAAAAATGGAATAAAAAAAACTACCAAAAAACTTTTTTTTTAATGAAAACTACCCGTTTTTATAATCTTATCATATTGATGATATCTCGGAATATAGTGTCATCACATTTTTCCTTCCGCGAATCAATACGTGAAAAAAAAAAAAAAAAAAATATATATATATATATATATATATATATACATATATATATATATATATATATATATATATATATATATATATATATATATATATATATATATATATATATATATATATATATAGTGTTTTTTACAGCTGTCGCTGTCTCCCTTCTCCCAACCTACGCCTCCATCCATCTCTGTCTTGCCATTCATCTCCGATACCTCTTTTTTCCGTAGATTCATCTACTTCATCCCTCCAAGATTTTCTGGGTCTACCCCTTTTCCTTCTACCTATGGGGCTCCATTCTATTATTCTGTGTATCCACTTATTTCTGTCCGTTCTTCTTACATGCCCATACCATACCAATCTCTTTTCTTCAATCAATGTTAAGGTATCTTTCTTGACACCCATTCGCTGCCCGATCTCCTCGTTTCTTACTTTGTCTATTCTCGAAATTCTACAACTTCTCCTCCAGTATTCCATTTCAGTGGCCTGTATTTTACTTTTGTATTTTTTGTTGATCACCCAGTTTTCCGCGCCGTATGTCATTACGCTCTGTATTATGGTGTTAAATATATGTGATTTGGTGTGTCGAGTGATGTGTCTATCCCAGAGTATTGGATTTAGTTGTCTGATACAGTTTCGCGTCTGGCCTAGTCTGCTGTTCATTTCTTCCTCTGTTGTCCCTTTTTGAGATATTATGAAACCTAAGTATTTGAAATTTTTGATTCTCTTTATTTGATGATTTTCATCGACTTGTAGGTAGTTTTCTCCATCTTCTGTTGTTGCCAGGTATTCCGTTTTCGAAAAATTTATTTCCATTCCATTCTTTTCATATTCTTCCTTCAGTTTTCGTAACATGTAACTTAGGTCTTCTTCGTCTTGTGCGAGTACAAGTCGGTCGTCCGCGAAATTTAACGTGTAAAGACAGTCGCCTCTGATTATATTTTTACTTTTCGAGATGTTTCCGTCTAAAGATTTGTCTACGACAAATAATATGCTGTAGGCAATATAAGTTCAGTTAGTGTAAGGTGGCTACGACGGCGTTTGAACAAAACAAGTTCTAAAGTGCCGTCACTATGATTTATCATTTCATAGGTGACCATAATTGACCAACGAATATGTATGCATTATTTATGCAAAATAAGACCAAGGATGAACGATAAAATTAATAGTTCACAAAGGATAATAATTATTGTAACAGTTGTTCTATATGTCCGGCCCTTTGAGCAATATAAAGGGGTTTTAAATACATAATGGCATTTCTGACAGATTGGGGTTGCAATTGCAAAATATGACGACGACGAAAACGTCATTTTATAGGTATAGGACATCACACACAAAACATGTCTACAATTTAAAAAATGAAGTAATATGTCAGGCATTCCATCTAAAATTTGATACGAAAAATGAAACACTGTATATACATCATTCACCATATACAACTTGTGCCGTTCGTGTTATTTTTGGCTGAATAGTAATTTGGAAACAATAATGTCTTCTCGATTAGATTTAGTTAGGAGCGAGCGGATGTATCTATATCAAAACAAAGCACAGCTACTTCGAATTAATAAATATACAGTGTGTCCCATTTAGTAAATATACACCCTTGAAAATCTTTGTTTTGCTAATTGCCTCAAGTTAAAGTCATGGCTAGCCGAGACTATTTAATAAAAGAGGGAGAAGGAGGAAGTACTATTAGGGATAAATTGGCGACGAATTCTTATTCAGGAGCACTTAGAACCACGTACTAATGCTGTACATCGTTGTAAAATATTTGATTACGGTTTAAATTTGATAATTCTCTTTTGTTGGATAGATTTCACTGGAAGACACTAACGATTTTCTTAAAATTAAATATGATTACAGAGGGTTAGATATGAAATAAACAGAATTTACAAGGTTGTATTTTTTTAATTAAAAAGGATTTTTAATTCTCGCCTAATATTGAAAACAACAGAAATATCAAAATTGATTGAGAATTTATATTTTAATTTTGTTTACATTATATCTTTCGAATATTAAGATTTATTAGGGTAAAAGTTCGAGTGAGTTAACTATTTGTAACAACTATAGTCCTTATACTTACTATCTACTCATACCATCATTCAATGCATACCGTAGATTTGTAGATATTCGGCTCTAAAAAAACTTATTGTTTGAGGATAGACGCCTACTGTATGGGGTAGTTGCCCCTGGCAAATTTCGTCATGAGTATAGATACCCTACAATGGGATAGGATAGATGCTTCCGTAATAAAGAAAAAAATTGTTAGAAAATTAAATAAATTGTTTATTTGCTTTCTTAACTGCAATAATATATTTCTTATCCAAATATACCGCAAAACTAAAGTAAATGGCACTTTTATAGGAACAAATGGCTCAGTATTTCAATCATTCCTTGGGTAAACTTAGAAACTTAACAACGTCTATTAAAAATTATTTAAAACTTTACCGAACTAAATTTAGGAATAATAAAACTTAAAACAAATCCGTCCCCTAGGACTTCTTTGGAAAAAAAACAAAGCTTCCTTCTTAAAAAAAACTACCAGTAATCAAAATTTTCGAATAATCAACAAATATAGAGATACTGTTTACTTTGGCCCGGTTACTTATTCTTTGAATTCACTTTGGCCAGGTTCAAGCTTCTTCTTGTGTCCACATCTATTACAGTAATCGCCATATAGAGTGCAATCTTCGTGTAACCAGAGTTTACACATCAGGCACCGAATCCAGTCCGCCGTGGACTTGGTACTTGCATAGTCATCGAAACATTCTCTGCATTGAGTATTTTCTTTATCAGATTTAGTCTGGTCAGAATCTGATCCGTCGAACTCTTGTTCACTTTCAGAGCTAAACCTCGGTCTTTTCTTTTTGTTGATCAGGTTTATCGATCAAATCATCTTCAGTTAGTACTTTTAGCAACCATTCAAACATTTTGTTTACTTCCTGCCTTTTCTAATTTTTGTATGTGCGCTACGAGACGTTTCTCGTTGCAAAATCCAGTGTGGGATGTTTTTCTGAAAAAGAAGAAATTAATAGATACAGAAAAAAAAACTGAGGATTCAAAAAGGCCAAGCATGAAAAAACAAACTAAGAAGACGGTGCCTCAATCGAATTTGATTAGGGCAATTTATTCCTCTATTACTTACCCAAAGTAAGTTTTTCACAGCTTTTTTTAGCATATCGCCTCCTCAAAGTTCGAGACGGAATACCATAACGACGAGATATTTCATTTACACCGACTTGGCCTTTATCCATTTCCCCAAAAGCTTTGCAAAGGGCTTCTTCAGACCAAGCAGCACGAACGGGTGCCCCTATTTTTCTTTTATATTTTCGCGGCATTTTGTCTAAAATAAAAAATGAAATTAAGTCAATTAAAGTCAATTTTCCTACTAACTTGCATATTAACTAGATAGGTTATTTAAAAAAATCTTACCTATAGCCTAAGTACCTGTGAATAAGTCATAGAGGATATATGCCTCTAAGGGCGTCTATACTCAGTCAAAATACTTAAATAATTTCTTAATTTTATAAACACACCATAAATATAAATGATACATACTATTTAAATAACAATACACTTAAAACTTACCTTCGAAAAAGAAAGTGCTGTGCGGGGCGAGGTTTGTCCGAGAAACTTGGTACTAGAGCGCGAACTTGGTTTTAAATTCCCTTTGTTTAAGGTGCGGCGACTATCCTCCAAGGGCGTCTATCCCGCTTTTACCCCAATGCTGTTGTTTTAAGATGATAATAAAAAATAAAAAAAGTTTTTTTTATCGTTATTTTTGAAATTTGTATCATTGTATCACAAAAAAGAATTATCAAAATTGATTCTACATGAGTAGTGCTTAAGCGAACTTCATGGACGTTAGTATAGTTAGGTTTTATGTAGTCCTAAATAAGAATTCGTTGGCCCTTTATTCTTAAAAAAATCCCTAATAGCCCTTCTCCATATTTGACATCAAAAATTAGTCGTAGTTGGCCATGACTTTAGGTTGATGTAAACAGAACCATAAGGTATGCCGTTCTTAAGTGGGACACACTGTATAAGTCCCTCCCAGGTCAACTTTGACTGCACAAATTTTCCTTGGTATGTGATTTTATCTATGCCCAGGAGTCGAGGAATGGGAAAAAAGTTTTCTATTGTGAGGCGGAGAGAGGCTTTATATACGCACAAAAGCACTCTCAATAAGCAGATTCAAAAACGTAGTTAAAGACTTTTTAACAAAGCAAACCTTTTACAGCTTTGGTAGAAGGAAGACGGTCGCGCGGAAGGTCACCCAAAAGATGGATGGATCAAACCAAGGATCTTATCGGCCATGGCCTTCATGAAACCGTAATCATGGCTCAGAATAGAACGGAATGGCACAATACCATAAGCACTGCTTCCAGAGCATCATAGTCGCTAAGCCCTTCTTAGGGTGATGGACTAAAGAGAGATTATCGACTCTCTGCGTTCTGTGATATGCTTTTGTCATGTGTTTCCACAGAGTGTACTTCCTTAAATTCGTATTTTTTTCATGTTTAGTATAGGAATACTACTGATTTGAGAATTTAAAAGGTCTCTGGAATTTATCCAGTATTAAGAATAGAAAATTTCTATTGTCAAACCTGTCAAGCCGCGTTCTTCTACAATGATTTAATTTTCCGTTCGGCTTGATAGCTTCTTTTTTTTTCAAAGGAATTATTAAGCTTTGTATTGGAACATGATTATATTAAGTCTTATAAAAATTAATTTACATGTTCGATACTTCTTTATTGACAAACTTCCGTCGTATCAAATAAGTACCAGTTAAAAAAGACATAATTTTGGGTTTTTTTTTGTCCACTTTCAACTTATAATTTTGACATTGTCATTATTAATTTTGGAAGTGAATGAACTGAGCTGTAAACAACTATAGGTATATAAATGTGAATATCTATTTGATTTGAATATTCTTACGCTTGCAGTGTTAATTTCAGTTTGAATACAGATATCCTTAATATAAGATTTATTTTTCTTTTCTTCTAAGACATACATATATTCATTACATAAATCTACCAGTCGATAATTTTATGGGAAGAATTGCAAATTTCTGAAGGCCATTTCGAGAGGTCGAGCGAGTGCGGCAACTTACATTTTAATTCTGGAAACGTTGACATTGATAATAAAGAGCACGTGACCATAATGATCTAAGACCCTCTGTACATCGGGCGTTCGTTACCTTAAAAAAAACACCAACAGATTGGCACCGTTAAAACCTTTTTAATAAATTAAAATCTTTCGGCAGTGCGAACGGCAAAAGTCGACGGCGTCAGCAGCGGAGCGCCCGTATTTCCCGTCCAAAATCGAACAAAAAAAAAACGCGAAAAATACGTGACATCCGAATTGAACTCTCGCGACAGGATCGACACGTCATTTTTCACGTAGCGAAATCCCGCTGATGTGTGTGAAATATACCGGAAAATTGCTGTCAAGGTTCGAACCCCACTTTTTTTCGCCGTTTTTAATATTTTTTTGTGCAACGCGCCGTCGTTTGTGTTTTCCGGTAATGAGATGTGTGCCAATTAATGTCGATATTTGAGTAGGTTAGTGGAGGAAATTGACGTGCAATGCCACCGCCCTAAAAAAACTATAAATTGCACTTACTCCAATAATAACTCAATATCCGATCATTACTATCAAGCACACCGTTAAAACAAGATCTTTTTTTCATTCAAATTACTACTTTCTTGGTTAAATTGGCCAATTGTCGAACTATAGATGCGTATGTGTTTTATTTCTGCTTTTCTTTTTGTTCTCTTTTAATTGTAAATTCTTAAACCTTCGCACCAACAAGGTTAACTTTTTTTGGATCTCAAGTCAAATCATATTTATTTCCCTAGACCTGACTTCAGGAATCGGATAATGTAAGAAATATAAACAACGGATTACAAACATTAAAAATTAAAATGATAAGCAAATATAAAAATTGAAGCCATAAAAAAATAACCAACTAAATTGGTTTTTACAACGTATTTAATTTCACCAGCGGATTGTGTCTCTTTCAGTGAAGTAGGCAAACGATTAAAAAGTTTTATAGGCAAAACAACCGGACTATTGGCAACTATAGACAATTTAAGCGTGGGAATATTTTTTACGAAAATTGCTCCTTAACCGTTGATGCAACTTGTGAGTTTGAAATGGCTCACAGCTACTAGGAATAGATTTAACAATTAACACACAATTTTAAATAAAAGAATCACGAAAGAGTTGACAAGAGAAAAACCTAGGTTTATATAACATTGTTCCTATGATTCGCTTCTGCAGTCTAAATACTTCCCCGGAAGGTGATGCGTTTCCCCTACATACTATACTATAATTTAATATAAACCCAACAGATCCAAATTCCCTATTGTCCATATTACGTTTCAATATAAATATAGTCTATTTTACTAGTCCAGGTTAAATGGGAATCAAAATAGACACCCAGAAATCTCGGTAATATGTCGACTAGTAGACAGTTTCTCTAGCAATTCCGTTTTCTCCGCATTCAAAATAAGATTGTTAGATCGACGATAAGATTGCACGCTAAGCACGTTGGCGTTGAAACTATTGCCCAACTCTTGGAAACTATTGCTGAAGCAAGCCAACAGAGGTAGATAACTGTCCGTACCAGACTGTCCTTATTACTAGTATTACTATCTTACTGCTTTACTTCTGTCACATCACAAGAAGATAATTTATTTGCGGTCTTGATCTAAATTGAAGAGAACATGTTCATAGAGTCAAAGGATGGCCTTTTTCAAAGATTTTAGAAAATACTGACAGCAATGTGTTGGGAATTTAACCAAAAGCTTCGGGCAGCCAAACCTAGTGAACCATTTTCAGACTTTGAGAAGGCTTCCGTAACATGTCGACTTGTGTCGATTATTTTCCGCTCCGAACACTGAATAAACGACGATCGAGCAAAAAGGGGCGAATATTTGTCAGTGACGTCCGCGTGTGGCAAATAAATATTCGCGCAGTTATAAAGTTCGGATGTGACGAAAAAAACAAGCACCACCTCCTCCTCCCGGGAGCTTTAATGAGAAACTCGGCAGCGCGCCATGATTAAAGTCGGAGATTTTTTCGCGTGGCGTGGGGCCGGGCAGAAGAGAAAACGTTCCGGATATCTCGTTAAATAAATCGCAAAAAGGTCCGGGTGTGATTTGAAAATAAATTACACCTTATCCTTCATATAGGGTGATCGTTACTAAAGTTTATTTTTGAGTTGTCGAAGCAATCTTGGCCAAAACTTCAAAAGTGCAGGCGGCGTTGAAAAAAGACTTTGGTGACCATTGAAAAAATGACCGGGGGAAGGGGGGGGGGTCACTGTATCATCATCAAATCAAATCATCTCTTCCGTCAGCAATTTTTCTAAATAATGTTGTAAGAATCTGTCAAACTGCATAGTTAATAATATTTTTTACCAAGTGAGCTTCGTTTTCCACGGATCCGAGTCACTTCGGACATTTCTGGGATTTTACCGCACGGGTTTTGGAGCTCCGCTCCGCTCGCTCCGCTCGTATCAAATAAACTCGCCGTTTACCGCACTTGTTGCATAATATACTGTTTTCTACTTCCGTCTATAATAGTATATTATGCAATAAGTGCGGTAAACGGCATTTGACTCACGAGTTTATTTGACACGAGCGGAGCGAGTGTTTAATAAACGAGTGACGTAAAAAGTTTACCGAACGTGTTGCATACTACCGTTAGTTTTTGGGTACATTTTCGCAAAACAAGATGAATACATTTGCACGGTTTGGATTTCGACGTTTGTCAATTCTGACGGTCATGTCAGTGTATTGGTGTTGTTTTGCAAAAATATACCCAAAAACTAATACACAGAAAAATGTTATGCGGTATATCAGACAATTTAAATACTACGTTCTATAAGTTGCATTTAAAATCTAGTGGACTAGTCGGTAAGTAGAGTGACATTTATAATTTAAGTTTCCCACAGAAATTTTACATACCAATCGCACGACCTTTAGTGGTTTTTACAGTTTTTATATTAATATCTTGCCAAGACCAAATGAACCGTTTTCCAATAACCATATCTCATCGTTACAAATAAAACAGAGTTGAAGGTTAGGACCTGCTTTTTCTTGCTTATACGATTCTAAAAATTCAATCCTCTTAAAAGCTTTATCTATGGATGATTTTTCTTCCAATAAAAGTATTTTTACTTAATGATCAATTGTAAAAGTTAATTAAACAACATAGCATTTTAAAATTGTGTTGATTCCGTTATTTATATGACATACTCAATAATATATCTCTCTCTATCTAACGTACACAGTTAAAAAGAGACAACAATCGATCGAAACGATAAACGAGTAGGTTTAATGGCACTGGTAAATGTATTATTTGAATGGCACGAAATTTAGTTATCTCATAATCTGTTATTAATTTTAATTTGCTAAACTGTGATTTTTTCGTGACAGTCGTCGAAAAAACTCTCTCTTTTATTAAGCACTCGCTCCGCTCGAACCAAATAAACTCGTGAGTCAAATGCCTATTTTATAATATTTTATAATCTTCCGAACATTTATTTTTTTGGCATCGTCATCCATCCTTCTTTCTCATTATAATCGCTTTATTACCTTTAAGTTGTGGAGATAAAGTGAAGCTATAAAAGAATAACAGATTAAGTCGTATTATAATCAGCCGCAAAGTGCGAAAGTTTCCCAAACTCGGGCGTAATAGTTGTGAAAATATGAACCTTGTTTTTATCTGATTGTCACCGCAGTCGTGAAAAGTTTGTCCCAATCGCCATTATCTCCAAAGACTACCAGACAAACTCCTAAACTTTTAATATTTATGGAGTCAACGTATATTATGGCATTAGTATGATATAGCAGATAGGTGAATTGCCCAGATTCAAGTGCCTGATTAATTTTTCCTTTTCAATTTTGTAAAATAAACCGATCTATCCCGCGGAAACTGTTATTTCACCACTGTCGGGCCTTGTTGGGCATTTATTTTCTTAAGTAATTAAATAAATTTAACGCCAAGCGGTCAGGCAACCCGTTCCACATGAATTTCTGTGTGTCACCGAGCACTGCCGATTGGTTCGGCGGATGTTTTCGGAGATATTACCCCATGGCTTGAAATTTTACATTTTGCCGATTCTGACGGTCATGTCAGTGAATGTATTCGTGTGGTTTTCCAAAAATGTACCAAAAAACTAATGGTGGTTCCGTTCCGTTCGACTCGAATGCCGATTGTCACACTAACCCATCTATAAAGTATTCCAACACATTACGCAAATCTTATAGCATAATTTGAAGTTCGTTCAGATCACTGACAAAAATAAATACTAAATATATTTCTAAACTTTCATACACCGATAAATGTGCAATAATAGTTCAAATCATGAGCAGCAGGAAGAAAAAAAAAACCTCTTTGATAATAATCTGGATTTGCTAATATTTGCACTAAATAAATAGGTAAATTGCTAAATAAAACCGCTTTTATTTTAAGCTCGGTTGAGCTGTTGACCGATGATGTAACAAGACAATGTAAACTTATTTTAGTATACCAATATTACATTACAAAGATATGAATCCAGCATAAATCAAAAGAGAAGAACGATAAAAAACAATATTCAATAAAGAGAACTGATTACAATCTAGGTAAATGAAATTTAAAAAGTGCAATCTGAGAATATTTATTAAGTAGTCTTAACAGATGTATACGAGAAGCAGCTTTTAGTCATGACTTCTAAATTTTAGGTATTTCATACCGATAATTGAAGCGGGTTCCATGGAAATGAACTCGATTTCTCCAAATCAGTTTTTCTAACAAATATGCATATTGGTTTAAGTAGTTTGTGAAGAAAACAAGCAAATATATTTAACCATGTTCGATTAAGGTTATAAATAAATCGAATGTACTTTTTTGTAATTTATATTGTCAACACATCGTGTTTTTCGATAAAGCGTTCACCATTAGGTAGCTCAACCTTTGTACTCACCCTAGAGCCTATTGTGTCCTCAGGAGACTGCCATAAATACCATCTACGATTAACGTAATTGCAACGGTCAACCATTATTTTTGCAAATGTTGTCCTAAAATATTTCGAGTGCACTTATATGCAGTGAACATAGAATTTTTGCAATAAAAATAAATCCAAAATTGAGAAATTAGAAAAGAAAAGACCAATTTGAACAACACCGCGAAAGGTAAACAGGCGACTAACGACCCGAAACTGCACAAACTGGCTTTCGGAATTAATTGTATTTGCCGACTTATTAAAGTTTATAATAAGACGGTCACATAATCTATCATAAAGTTCTGCAATTTCCCTCCGCATCTCACCTGGCTTGCTCTGGAGAAAATTAAATTAAATACCCGCCCTCGGTTCGGGTTTGATAAATTGCAAAAATGGATTTTTCTCCGATATTATTAATACGTCAAATTGACGTCTCGGCGATTTTGAAGCGACAGACGGCTAGTTTGATTAAAAAAGACGTCGATCGTTCGTATTCGTCGGTTCTTGTTGTCCGTCTGAGTGTTTAAAAAGTCAGACTAAGGCTCCTACGACTGTTGGCAGTGTTTTGATTCCGATAACTCGAATTTTCGAACCAAATTGGTTGGCAATAGCGTCAAAAGTAGGAAATGCGTGTTAGTTTGTCTTGATTACTCGAATAGCTTGATAACTCGATGATTTTTTTGACAACTTCGATAAGTCGAATTTTCTCGGGGAACCCCCTAATTACGACCGATCTTAACCTGCCTTTTTAACGTATCTATGCAAGCAGTTCAGTTGCTGTGCTTGCTAAGTTCACTTGTTTGACTTACTAGTTAATACTAAGTGAAAAATACTGTCCCTATTCAATGTACACATTATATTAAAGACATTTTTGGATTTTTGCATTTGTTGATATGCCGTCAAAGCTTTGTCTATTGATCAAAAATTCAAGGTTATAAAAGTAGTGGAAAGTGGCTTAAAAAATGAAGATGTAGCTGTAAAGTACAGTGTCTACAATTTTGAAAAATAAACATTCAGTCATCACCACAATGGAACGTTTCGAAGAAAACAAAAACAATAACATTACACTAATGGATTGTGTTGACGACGTAACTACCGCATGGAATATCGACGTTAAGCCTGAAACAAATTCCAATTGTTTTAAAAAAGCCGGTTTTGGTCAGTATTGTGAATGGGAAGAAGAAGATGAGATTCCCTTGATTTTCCTAAGTGAACGCCTGAAAAAAAAGAATGAATACATTAGAGGTATAGCAGAAGGTAGCACCATCAACGATTTTATACATGTGGATGATGATATTGTTACTTCAGAGTTTCCTACTGATGAAGATATTATTGAGTCCTGCAGAACCGAACCGGTACAGTTGATCATCGAAGATGACTGCGAAAGTGACACGATGGAGGAGGAATTGGAAGATGATTCTCAGCAACCACCTTCAAATGAATTGGAATAGGAAACGTTGCATTCAGAATATCCTCTTATTCGCAAGCCAAGCAGCTTGTCGGTAACAAATTCCATTATATTAAGAGCCTGAACAGCTGGAATTATGGAATTATTATTATTAAAATACCTTTAAGGAATGGACATTGTCGGGTTTCTAGTGAATATCTAACCGCGACTTCCGAATTATGACGACCATGTAACGGAAATGAAGATTGTTCGGTGAATAGAATATTATTCGCTAAAAAACCTTCATTTTGGTTAGCTAGTTCATGCGTTTTTCCTGCGTGTTTCTGCACTGTCCTTGGCTCTCTCTCAAATTCCCGAGAAATTTAAATACTATATCATGGAAAGTTTGCATTTACTAAAGCCCAAACTTCCAACTAGCGTCTTGTCTTGTCTTGTTGAAACCACATCTCCTGGACATCATGGTTATTCAATTCAGGAGTGAAAGAGTTAGTAATCGTAGCTCTATACCGATCACCATTGACTGTAACGTTCTGGCCATCATCGTTTTCGAAGAAGTACAGACCAATGATTCCATCAGCCCATAAAGCGCACCAAACAGTCAGTTTTTCTGGATGTAACGGTGTTTCGATATACACTTGAGGATTAGCTTTGCTCCAAATGCGGCAGTTTTGTTTGTTGACGTAGACATTCAACCAAAAGTGCGCTTCATCGCTAAACAAAATTCGCTTATGAAAATCGGGAACAACGGCAATCTCGTTTTGGGAGCATTCGACGAATCTACGCCTTACTTGATGATGGTTTGGCTTCAATTCTTGCACGAGTTGGATTTTGTAAGCACGTAAACCAAGATCCTTCCGCAAAATCTTCCATAAAGTGGATGGACACAGATCCAATTCCTGTGCTCAATGGCGGATGGACTCATTAGGGTCTTCCTCAATGCTACGCTCTACAGCAGCAATAGCTTCTTCTGTACGCACCGTACGGCGTCTCTGGGGATGCGAGTTATCAATAAGAGTAAACGTGGTGCGAGAACGTTCCATGGTTAATCGAATTAACTACTCTGATGGACGATAAAATGGACGTAGTGCGCGATACGTATTCCGCACAGAACCATTATTTTTTAAATAAAATTGCACTATTTGCAAGCGTTGTTCAGGCGTGAGTCTATTCATGATGAATTGCCAAACCAAACTGAGAATAAATCACTCGACAGCTGTTAAATCGGTCGCCATCTTGAACAGTAATGCCAACTTAAAGTTCTATACATCGAAAAAAAACACCCAATACTTTTCATTTCGCTTTTTATGTGAACTTTTCAATTCACTAGTGGATTGTCCTGAGTATCTGAGGCAGCTGGAATTTTCACGTTCCTCCAAGAACCAATTTTTTGATCAAAGGTCCGATCTATCAGTTGATGAAATTATTAGTATTATTAGATTTCTGTATTGATATTGACGTTTTTTTGTCTTGGTCGTTTTACCTAATTAATTAAACATAAATTTGAAATGCTGTAATAGGATGATATGTTTCACTATTACTTTGTCGGAGTGGATATAGTTGAGTGGTTATTATGTCTTCTAAATGGACTTTAATCTGTTAGACAATAAAGATTATTATTAAGAAAAACTCCACTCGTCCCTTGCCTAAATGTCTATATTTGCACCGCAACGGCCATTTCTTTTATTATGACTTACGCAGTATCTGTTCCCTTTTTAGTTGCACGTCTGTTGGCGCCACGAGAAATATCTTTTCGATGTCTAGTTGTAGATCAATTTTCCGCTCACGGCGGTCCCGAAATTGTTTTCCTTTAACGACTAAAGTTGCCAGTTTTTCACTCGAACGATATATGTGTCTCAAGGTAAGAAACAAGAAGAACGGAAAACTTGATTTATCTGGTATATCAGTTCCAGTTTGGTAACGAAGTCGCTCCAAAAATTGATGTTTAGTTCATGACCCGACTTCGCTTGAGCCACTAAAAGTTGTCAGCAAAGATAAGTCGGTTTCGCGCGACTTTTCCGATCAATGATCGCAGGTTCCAACTTCGCCACTGTATCATTCTCGGGGTTTACGTGTGAAAGGCACCGAACTTTGCTAATTGATGTTGTGGCACTTTTGAAACGGGCTTCGCCTAGGGAGGGGCATTAGCGAGCACCAAATTTGAACCGGAGTAACCTGAGAAGTTATCCTTTAAAATAACAGGCGAAAATTCAACAGCTATAAAACAGTTTATTTAGTAGAGAACGATTTAGAGGAAATTCTCTGCTCCAATAACTCACTTCTTTCTTTTCTTTTCTATCCATACCAATGTCCCAGATTTTTTAACTCTCTTCCCTTGATCTTTCCTTAGGTGATAAGCCTCAACAGCTCGTATCTTTCGCCCCCTCATTATATGACCGAGATATTGCAATTTTCTTCTTTTTATAGTTTTCTATAGTTCACGTTCTTGTCCCATTCCTGACACCACATAGTCGTTTATCACTCTCTCCGTCCATAATATTCCCCGCGTGCTCCTATAACGCCACATTTCAAATGCTTCAGTGTTTTTGATATTGTTTTGTCCATGCCTCCATACCATACAGGAACACGGAGAAAACTCAAATTTAAGTTGATGTCGCGACAGCATCGAAACCTTTTCATTTCTATTCTACCTTTAATTTTTCCAGTTTGTTCGTTATTTTCAGTAATCAAGGCCCCAAGATATTTGTATGATTTCACTTTTTAAATTTTTGTATTAGAGATTATCAAGTTATTGCAGCATCCTGTCCCATCAGAGCTTCCTGAAATGACTTCGCCATACAAATTAAATAGAAGCGGAGACAACTTAACCTTGGTGAACGCCTCGGCAGAACCTAATTTCTTCGGTCAAGTTATCTATCGTCAACCTTGACTCTTGCTGCCTGATTCCGATATAGTTTAGTTATTATCAGTTTTCCTCTTGAGAATTTGATACAGTTTTCCAAGACGAACCATATCAAAAGTCTTTCCGAAATGTATAAAGCACACATAAAGATCCTGGTTTATATCTAGACATCTTTGCATCAATATATTCACACCAAATAAAGCTTCCCGTGTTCCTAGTCGATTTCTAAATCCCAGTTGGGTGTCGCTTATGCCTTCCTCAAGCTTTTTAAATATTCATTTATGAATTATCTTCAGAAATACTTTCATTCATTGATTCTGAACACTTGGAGAGCCATAAATGTTGATGAAAGCCACTTTTCTGGAGCGATGCCTATTCTATAAATGGTATTAAATGGGTTGACCATTATGTCAATTGTGCTAAGATCTATGAGTCACTGGAATCCCATCTGGTGCTACAGATTTCCTGGTTTTACAATTTTTAATGGCGTATTCTACTTTTCGGACCTGTTTCATTTGGTATGATTTCCATTTCTGCTCTTTCATCCTTGCACATCCAACAGGTTCTTCTTTGTATTCTGTCCATCTCTTTAGTTTGTCTTTCATGTCAATAATGAGTTTCCCTTCTTTATCTCTTAGTGTGGAAGCTTAATTCTTTAATCTTTTTATGCATATTGAAGGTGTCATATCTTTTTTCGTATTCTCCTATTTATTTACAATTTTCGGACAACCATCCCTCTTTAGCTTTCTTGATTTTTCTTTTGATCTTTTGATTCAATTCATTTTATTTTGCTTCATTCTTCGTTTTCTGGTCTCGTCTTTCATGAGGTTCTTAATTTCGGTCGTCATCCATCTCTTCCTCATAACTTTATTAGGAGTTGTTCATTTACAACGGCAATCTCGTTTTGGGCCCATGTGCAAGCGTTGTTCAGGCGTGAGTCTATTCATGATGAATTGCCATACCAAACTGAACCATCTTGAACAGTAATGCCAACTTAAAGTTGGCATTACTGTTCAAGTTGCTTTGTGTGAGTCGTTATCATCGAACGTATAGTGCCTTGATAATGGAAATTAGTTAAGGGAAGAACGCGTTAATTCCTGGTTAAGAGATTCGGTAGAGTTAACAATTTTTTCGACCAAGGCGCCTTCTAAATATTTTTTACTGGTGGTAATCGCCCGTATACATAGCAGACGAAAACGACTGACGAAGAGAATTGACTAATCGCTTACAGGGAGTCCAAAACTTACCAAACAATTACATAATTCGTAAAGCTGCAGACTTATTTTTTTTTAAATACTACACCCTGTCTTTTACTATTTGGCGATGCATAATTTCATTCTACATCGATTGACTATGGTTGTCCGTATAGCAATTTTCAGCGGATTTCTAATTATTTTTTTAACAATGTTAATGAATTGTTATTTCATAAATTCTGGGGTAAAAGGATACAAGATAGCCAGAGGTACACTCCTGGACCTGACAACTCTGCAATACTGAAAATACTATTCCGTGTAATCAGCATTTATGAAGGATAGACGATTATTATTATTATATTATTCGTCTTTTTCATTTTTCGTCATTCGTTTTATTTGCCATTATAATCCCTGAAAATGTATTTCCCTCAATTACCCTCTCGAAATGAATTACGTCCATTTCAAGAGGGATACACGACCCATACTTTCGCGGTGTTGTCGGGTCTAATCAAAAATATCCAGATCGCCGGGCAGTTGTCTCGGATTGTACGCGTTCCAGCCTAAATTTGGCGTTATGGACAGCAAAAATGGCGCTTTTAGGTCCGGTCGTTAGCGACACACACGGCGGCTTTGGCGAGGAAGGGTTCCATTTTCGAAACAAACGTCCCCCATACATCACTGTCGTCACAACCCCATAAGGGGTTCGTTACAAATTCAAGAGGCGGAAAATTGAAAACTTTGCCCAGGTCTATTGTTAAACGTGTTACGGTCTAACCAAAAAGTACACGCGATAAAAGATAGTAGAATTAAGTCTCCTTATTTCTTTTGAGAATTAAGGTCATGAGAATGATTGTGCTTCAAGAGAGTAGATTTCGATTTTTTCTACTTGGTTCCTACATTATGTATATACTCTATATTTTTTCCGCGGTAAATTAAATTAAATTCTTAGTTTATTAAAACGTAATAAGATTTGACATTTACACTTAAATTGTTTTTGGTTACTTAACCTTTTATTTGAAAAATTATCGACAAGTAAACATTAGCGAAGATAGTTACCATTGTAGAAGGTTTCCTTAAGTCGCTGACTGCGCCTAACTGCCTTATTTTAAATAGAACAACCAGTCGATTGGTTCTTTTCGGGATATTTTTTGATAAGTGTCTTTAGGTTCCCCTATAGTTTACTATTAGTTTCCTAGGTATCTTGATTATCTTTAAAAAAATTTGCGCCTTTTAAACATTTTGGTAATGGCAATCGCACTTATATTTTAGGTTAGGATGGAAGATAATGAGATATGGTTTTCACTGGGTCGTTGGACGCTTATTAAACTAACCGACGACGTCAAAGAAGTCATACTGTTGAGCTCTTTTTAGGTATTTCTTTTCGACCCTCTTTCAGGACCCTAAGTTTATTAAAATGTAAAAAAAAAGCACTCACTTTAACTAGATGGAAATTATGCCCGCTTGTAGCAATTGTAGAATCAGGTGATCAACATGGCCTTACAATAAATATATTAAAAACAAAAGCAGAAATCAAACATTCTTCGTGAGAATGAAGACATTCCTTACAAATTATACTCTGTCACTGGGTATTCGATTCCGTTTTGTGAAAACATACATTTATTCTATTCTGTTATACGGCACGATTTCTTGGACAATGGGAAGGAAAATAATGCAACGACTGAAAGCATTTGAAATGTGGGTCTTCCGCAGACCTGAACATTCCTTGGACAAAACGCATTACCAATGAGAATGTGATAAGAATAATGGGGACATGCGAAAAAATAAAAATACGTCTATAGAGATTTTCTCATGTAGATTTCAGTGGAGCAACTATTTTTTCAGATTTTGTTATTTTTTGAATTATGACACTGAGTTTTGTTTTTTTTTTTAATATTAAATCCTGTATAATTTTACCTCAATTTATTGCATCCGCTTTCTGAATAACCGAAACAAAAAAAACACTTTGTCGAAATATCAATGTTACAAAAAGTAATGAATATTGTTTCCGAAATTTTATTAAGACATTTAATTTGTTGATTAAATTGTTCTAAATATTATGGCTGTCCACGAAGATCTTGAAAATGTTGAAAAATATGACATGCTGTGTTATTTTATGTGTCTTGAAAATACGGATGAAGCATCTTAAGTATATTTGCACAGGTATAATTTATAATAGAGTATGTTTTACTTTTATTTAACTTTTCCAAATGTATGGTGTAGGGGGCAATCCAAAACAATATTTGGTAGGCTTAAAACCAACCTAATTAACTTTGGATCTTTTCGCAAAGCTCGGCCAAAAACTTATAATAAACCGTATCGGAAAATTAGGGAAATTAATGTTTTGACGGCAGTTAGGACAACCCCTGCAAATTCTTGTAGGAGAATTCCAAAATCTACGGTTCATTTTAAAAAATTAATTGATATGATGACCTTATATTAGCAGTTTGTAAATAGGAAAAATAGTCGTTATTTTTTTCCAGCGAAATGAACACGTTTTATATCCTCACGAACAACAATACGGCTTCGGTTTTAGTATTTCCTGTTTTATTTTGGAAATAAAAACAAATTTTGTATATACGAATCTATCTATTCATCTGAGAAGCTTTAGAGTATATTTTTTCAAAAGGGCGGAGCTCCTGCAAATAATTCTCAAATCATAAGTTCATATTTATACAATAACTTTAATAATCATCGGATTGGCACACGCGATGCTATAAGATGGTCACCCAGGATCCCGATTTACCAGTGCTTGAAAGGACTACCTTCAGAATCAAATTTAAAAAAAATCAGCATCATACAATGGAAGGTCCCCGACATTCCACTGAAAGGGAACTAAGAAATGTGCAATCCCGCCCCATTATATTACTTAATGCGTTACGCAGAACAAGAATATTATGCAAATCTAATGGAAGTCAATTTAAGCAGTTTCTTTAGCTGTAAATTTTGGATTTAGACCTTTTTTTTTTCTAACAAATACAATTTTTAAACTAATACAAATTTAAACTCATTTTGGGAGAGGAAAATACTTCTGGAACAAACTTTTTAATATTAATAATATAATATTAATGATACATTATTAATTAAATTATTAATATTATATTAATATTAATATTAATAAGGTTATATATTAATATTAATATTATTAAGGTTAATATTATTGAACTAAAACTAATTGTTAAATATATAAAATTATGGTGCCGTATAGTTATTAAATAAAATATTTAATAATAATAATAATTTATTTGCATTTCATGGCCTACTGTAAGAAGTCATATTAAAATATTATAATATTGAATACAGACCTGAATCAAAAAACAAATGGTAAAGTATTATATATATTTGCAAAGCCCCTAGCGGATGCAATACAATAATGTAAAATGGTACAGGGTGTCCTATTTAAAAACACACCAATTTTTGTAAAAAAATTAACTTCTCCATTGGATTCTAAGTAAAAAATGTCTATAGATGTCTTTTTACTTTTCGTCTAGCTGCCATAGAAAGGGAATTATCCCTTTGCAAGTGTACCACTGATAAGGAAACGAACAAAATGCCCCGGGGGAGGCGATTTTTTTTCTTGTTAGTGCCCGACGGTTACAAACGATCCCTTCGAGTCACCAATTATGTGGCCATATTTCCCACCAGTAGCGAGAATGTTATTTTTCTATCGCCAACCCAATGTTCGGCAGGGTGGTATCACTTTTTTTTGAGACCAGATGTTAGCTAATATCCGAACTTAATTTTCCTTCTTTTCCATCTCCATTAATTTTAATTAACTGATTATTCAGCTTTGAGAAACATTAATTCAATAGCAACCCCGTATATCCGCGAACAGATCGATGCAGCAACAGCTTTTAAAACGCCGACCCGTTACGATAACAACCATATAAATACCAATAAAAATGCGAACACAAAAGCACACAAAAAAATCCATATTCGCTTTGAAATCAAATCGCAATTAAACATTCCGCCGCACTCACCTATCGTCGTAATCAACGTGAGCGAATACAAAAAGCTCGAACTGAAGCTCCACTTATGCGACTGGTTCCGGTAGTAGGCCACCGTGCCCGCCCTCACGCCGTACCCGCTCCTACGCAGCTCCATGAAGTACTGCTCTTGAAACTCCAACACCTCATCGGCAGCGAGCTTGGTCCAGTTGTCTTTGTACAGTATGTTCAGGTCTTCCGTGATGCTCCACAATTTGTTGACAGTGTGCGCCCTCAAGTTGGCCAACGCGGTATTGTCGTACTCGGGATTAGTCTTCGACGCCGCCACTGCCGTGTCGTGGTACAAGTCGCCTGAAAGAACGACGCTTGTTAAGATGTCAATATTCAGAAAGAAGAAAGGGAGATCTCTTTTGCCAACTCCTCTCGGGTCTTCAAAGAAAAGAAAGGAGGTGTCTTTCATAGCTGAAGATGATACGGTCTTTCTGCCGACTTGCGAATGTTGATTTTCACTTATCTGTAAATATAACGTGATAGCTCTGCGAGTTCTGCCCAACCAGTAGTATTTTCAGCCATGTACTAATAGTAAGTAGTATTAATACTATCTATACCTGATCAGAAAACTACACAGAAGAGAAATTAGACCATGAAACACGTGTTCCAGCATGATCTTCACTGTAATTTGCTATTCAACTAAAGATGGAAGAAGATACAGGAAGTTGTGAATTTTAGTTACCGGAGCCGGAAATGATTTCTACTAAGTATTTTTTTTTTAGTTTAATTTTGTTTTTTAAAAAAATGCCCTAAGATCATTGCCTCATTTTGCAAATATCAAAGAACAAATTCAGAACTGTAGAAAACTTGGAAATTAATGGGTATAGCCTATTGCATAATGACAGATATGATAGAGGTGGCGGGGAAGTAGCTATGTATATCAGGAATGTTCATAAGTACACGATTGTTCACACAGAAATTCAGGATATTTTTGAAGAGATATGGATTCAGTTGGTTATTATTGTTGGGTCACTTTATAAGCCACCTGGATATTCCAGGTTCAAAATTCTTTTAGAACTTTTTGTAACTAGACTGTCGGACTTTTATTGTGTTAATGATGTGTACGCAGGAATATCAATTGAATAATCCCTACTTATTACTCTGTAGTTACAGTGAGTGTATAGACGCGTATAACTTAAACAAGTAATTTTTAGAGCTACTCGTATTAATGAAAAAACCTTTACTCTTATCAATCTAGAAAAATATAGATAGGGAGTTTTTATTTAATTCTCTGGTTGAAGCCCAACTTGACCATATTTTATATTTGAGGAATATTGATGACAAAATATATTTTTGAATACAATTCTATAAAATAATCTTGATATATTAGCACCGGAAAGAGAACTCACAGTCGGTAATATACAGCAACCGTGATTGAGAGATATCATAAAGTTGATGATTAAATTAAAAAACGAAGCTTATAAAAAATTCACGACAACTAAAAATAGGACATATTGTGACTATT
Organism: Cylas formicarius; assembly: GCF_029955315.1. NCBI lineage: Eukaryota > Metazoa > Arthropoda > Insecta > Coleoptera > Brentidae > Cylas > Cylas formicarius. The sequence continues at coordinate 21,566,615 of NW_026844361.1, read as the reverse complement.
ACAAACAGATTCGTAACCAAACTAATATAGCTATTCATTATTGCAATTAAATCGGACTCGAAACAATTATGGAGCAAACTGACCAACTGACATTGTAAACAAACATAACAAAATTGATATTCCTGACTTTTTAAATAATCCTGACGAAATTAATAAAAAGTTTCATTAAGAACTGCGGTACTGGATGGCCACCTAATAAGAATTTACTACAAAATACGAAGAACGAGTTTGATAGATTGCTTGGTTCTTCTACAGTAACATAAAACGACGTTAGGAGACATATTCTAGAAATTCAATCTGCTGCGATGGGTGTGGATAAATTAAACTTCAAAATGGTACTTATATGCCTTGATTGAATACCTCAATTTATTACGAATATAATCAGTAGCTGCATTATCGAATTTCTAAGGTCCTTCCATTACCTAAGAGTATCACAATCGACGAATCAAGATCAATTAGTATTAGTATTATACAGTTATTTCCCTCCTCGCAATCAGGATTTCGAAAAGGGTACAGCTGAACGTCAGCACTATTAAATATAAAGACGACATTCTGCGCTTATTTTCTGGAATTATTCAAAAGATTTCGACAAAATCAATCATGAAGTTCTATTGTCAATACTGCACAATTTAGGTTTTTCAAGCGCTGCAGCCTATTTTATGCGTAGTTACTGTACTGCCCGCTTTCAGTTTGTTTCAACATCTAAAGGAGGGTCAAGTAATGTTACTATGCCGTGTGGAGTGCCCCAAGGCTCAGTATTAGGGCCTATCAATTTGAGTAATTGTTTCCAGGACTGCAAAATTCATTCCTATTTTTTACCATAACATAATATTAAATGATTGCTCTCCATATCCCTTTGAAAAAATAAAATACCGAACTGATCTTCGATATAGGGGTCTTATTTCTCCTCCCCCGCATCGTAAAACATTACTGCGTCCACAAATGGTATAATGCTGTTTCCAGTAATGTAACGAAACTGATGCCCCCATCTTTCAGACAAAATTGTACAACTTTTCTTTATAATCAATCTATTAGTCAATGAAAATTAGCAGAAGCAGATTTCTATTAATAAGATCGGTACAGTTTTGTTTTTTTTATTTTTTATGTATTAATGTTATGATCATTTTCACTGCCACGCTCATTTTTAGATTTTATTGCCTCGGGCCAAGTCTGCCATTTCGCATATACTGTTGTGTTAGTGGCTTATGTGCACTTTTATGCACTTCTACAGCATATTTTCCCACTTGTTTTGACCAAACATGTAATACAAATTATGGTCGATGAAACCAACTTATACGTAATCCAAACAATTCAGAAATAAAATCACTGGACATCAACTGACCTAAATGAAATGAGATTGGTGGGATGCATGGCCATAGTAAAAGTTGGTCTACAAGCAAAATATTTTCCTTTCAACCACCTAAAAACACTATGTCAGAAAACCGCTTTGAGATGCTGCTGAGATTTTGGCATTTTGCTGATGACCGAGCAGTTCCTGGAAACCGTAAATTAGACAATGTTTTCGAGAAATTCGTTCGAGGCCGCCTTAGTTTTCGTCGATATATTCCATCGAAGAGGCATCGGTACGGAATAAAACTATATAAATTATGTACCGATAAGGATTATACATGGAACGTATCAATTTATGTTGGGAGGGACCTAACTGATGATAGGACGCAGAGTGCATCTAAAAATGTAACATTTAAACTGATCGAGGACCTATTAGAGGAAGGTAGAACATTATATGTAGACAAAGATCGAAATAATTTGGGCTAAAAAAAAATGGCTTCTCAGGTTATCACTGTTTGTGCCCTCATTTTTGTAAGATTTGTTTTAACAAAAATCACTAAGAATGTTGATCAGTTGTTTTATTTTATTTATAATCACTTATAATCTTTTGAGATTAGGTATATAATACTTTTTAAGGATTTTTAGATTTTAGAATAATAATAACAATGTTTTTCAAATGTTTTTTTAATTATAAGTGTTTTTATGTAATAAATTACATAAAACTACTCAGTTTCTTTTTTAATTTTCGCCATTAACCCATGGTACTGACCCAAAATGTTACCGTCAGGCCAAAACTTACTATGTGTGTTTATTACTAACAGATAAATGTAGATACGAAGTGCAAAAAATATTATTATTATTATTATTATTATTACTATTATTATTATTTATATGAATGAATGAGAGAAAAATGTAAAGAGCTTGGAACAAAATCTAAACCCTAACAAATCAAAATTTTGAGATATGCGAGTCATTCTGAGACAATGGGAAGGTATCTAGCTCGCAAAGCAAAGATAATACAGAAGAATAGACAATATAACGGGTGATTCAAAATCGACTTTCTGAGACGACAATTTGGAATGTGGCTCAAAAATTTGAGCAAACTGGATCTGTAACTAACCTCAAAGTCCGTCAACGTGTTCGTGCAGGTCGGTCAGATCAAAATATTGCCATTGTCCGCGAAAGTGTAGCCGAAGATCCAAACACATCGATTCCTCATCGATCGCAGCAAGTGGGCCTTACGTATTCAACCACACAACAAAAGACTTGCATCTACATCCATATAAAGTCTAAATAACTCAGGAGTTGAAAGCTCGAGATCATCAACAGCGTCGCGTGTTTGCAGAATGGATACGAGAACAATATTTTTCAACTAAAATCATCTTTAGCGATGAGGCACATTTTCACGTTGGTGGCTTTGTAAACAAACACAATGCTCGTATTTGGGGATTAGAAAATCCAAGAGAGATTGAGCAAAAAGCAATGCATCCTCAAAAAGTGACTGTTTGGTGCGGAGGAATAATTGGCCCTTTTTTTTGAGGATAATGCGGAGAACGCTGTTACGGTTAATGGTGTTCGCTATCGAAACATGATATCTGATTTTTTCTGGGAGCAGTTGGAAGGTATGGACATTGAAGATTTGTGGCTCCAACAGGATTTAGCCACTTGTCACACATCCAGAGAATCGATGCAATTGCTGCGGGGCAAGTTTCCTGATCGAATTATCTCACGTAACGGCGATATCAATTGGCCGCCGAGATCTTGTGATCTTACTCCCCTAGATTTTTTTTTGGGTATCTAAAAAGCAGAGTGTATACAAATAAACCAAACACAGAGCTGAAACAGGATATTAGACGCGAAATAGCCGGCATAGAACCTGAATTGTGTCAAAAAGTGATAGGAAATTTCAATAAACGAATTACGTCATGCCACCTGAGTAGCGGGGCTCATTTCAATGACATCATCTTTCATACCTAATTGTAATCCACTATTCTAAAATGGCAAATAAAAATGTTTGTATATTTTTATATTCTCTTATTTTAATGGGGAAACCTTTATTGAATCACCCTTTATAAGAAGAATATAGAATTTTTCCATATACCTTCTAACGCCATGAAGGTGAAGGCTCCTATAAGGGTGTAACACAGCACCAGGCAGCACACCCCAAAAGTGGCCAATAGGGACGCAGATTTAGGTCCAGGGCAAGAGTAGCAGCAACAGAAGAACGCTGGTTCTTTCGCGTAGCTCTCCTTGTGGTCGTAACAGCACTTCTTGATTGACGGGCTCCCTGAAAGGATGCCAAAGTTGTCGACCTCGGCTGAGTTCCTGGGGAGTCAGTCTTACCTGGCGGGGATACACGACGAAGGTAGGTTTGGTAGTCATCGAAGGTCGACGGTGTAGGTTCACGATCTCGAATCATCTTGGTACCCGGATCGGTCGTCATTGAGCGATGGATTCGGGGCTAGTAGTTAGAGGTTGCGCGACGACAACGATCGCCATCTATAAACAAAATAGAGCGATTTGTTTCGACGACCCGAACAATCGAGATGATTTATTGCGCAGTATAGAGACGCGTCCAAAAATTCCGTAAACACGGTCAAAAATGAAAATTTCGAAACACGGGTGACGTATGTTTCCAGAGCTATATCGGATGATGGATCGTATCGGGATTTTATTTATCAAAGTTTCCGTTTCTCATAAATCCGGCTCCGATGTTTTACAATTCAATTTTCGAGTATCGATCCCGTTGACGGGCGGACGATTTTATTTTTTATTTCCGCGAGGGACAACAATGGCGATATTTCACACCGCTCTGTATTCATTCGATCATACGATCCGACTAATAATAAATGGGACGGGAAGGGCCAAGTTGAAAATTTTGATCGCCCCGAAATTCGCATGCTCATGCGACGTCTACAAATGTACCCCCATAAAATTCTAATTAACAAAAGCTAAGCTTTTTATTACCTTTTGTGGCTTTTAACAATGAAATCGATTTATTTTTGACTAAATTTACCCAAACTTTGGTGAAGCTTCTGGCAGTCTTGCCCCACTCTCCCTATTTATAATGTTACATATAATAATTATTTATTAAAAAGTATTTAATAAAAAAAACGTTACGAATTTTATAATCTGTCTATTTTACCCCTGGTATTACGCAAAGGGTTAAAAATGTAAAAATAACCAGAATTTATAATCATAATAACAAAAAAAAAAAATTTGGTTAATTTTTGAGGTGGGCCTCCTTGCCTCACGGGAGCCGCTTTGTCGCATCCACCGCCAATAATTACATCCCGCCATTAATCAGTAGATATTCGACTGCGTAAACTAAAAATATATAATATAATAAATAATAATATAATAAAAAAGCAAGAATAAGGCTATCAATTTCAGCCAACACTAAAGAGAAAGAAAAACAATTAGAAAGAGGGACCAATGACAGCTCTCACAGATGATCTAAAAGGCTCGACGATGTCCATCTGACTACTGAACACTGTCCAAGGATGCGTCGAATAGTTGGTTGTGTGAAATTGCTGTATCGGACATGCAAAGGTATTTTAAAATTTGAGTATGGACAATCAATTATAGAATTTATGATTTTGTGCTGATTGTACAGGAAAGAGTTGACAAGCCATCGAGAAAAAAATTGTGGTGTCTAGATCTACAAAACCTAAGCTGAACGTTTTCCAGATTCCTGAACTCATCCACAGACTCCAATGAAATACTGTTAATATGATAGATACAGTTATTGAAAATTCTGGTATTATAGAATTTCTGCAGTGCAAGACAATCATCAAGAGAAACAATTTTCATTACTAACTTTATCATTATTAAAGAGAAGAAATTAGCAATGTAAGAAACAAGAGTTAATATCGTTAATGAATATTTTCACCTATTGAGAGGGCCCAAACGGAATCCTTGAGGGATACCAGATGTGACTAGGATTTGAGAATAAGTAAAGTATTTAATGTAGAAAAACAATCTGTTTTCCTTCCAATAAAATAGCTTCTAACTCAACAAAGTAGAGGTTCCAGGTCCGCAATTGCTTTGATTTCATGGTACTGGGCGTTTAAACTTTACAGTCTTTTGCAATTTATCTCTACTTCTACGTGTACGGACCTGCCGAGCGAGCCGAAACAGTAGTAAATAAGAAGTTGTCCGTCTCGGTTGCCTGGAATGCCTGACGTTCGATGTGGCCCGAATTTGCAGTCCAATCGGGAACGCATAACTATGCCGACGACCGCAAACATTTGGCAACGTTGCGTGGTGGTATTCCTGCGGTTTTCTAATGAACCGTTCACCGGTATCGCCGTGAACGATTCCACTGTGTCGTCCGACAAATGAGATTTTACTCCGTTCCGGAGGCTCGGTTTAATGACGGGAGCGATTTTACCGGAAACGCGAGAGGATCGTTCAAGTGAAGTCCTCACTCAAATTACACGTGACTATAGCGGGCACGTGGCGAGTAGTATAATACAGGCGGTCCTGAGCCGTAAAGCCGATGATGTTCCGCTTAAACTTGGCACCGTAGAGAAAAATTAAAAAGTCTTAAGGTGTATATTAATAGTATAAACATCCATTCATTATTTACTATCTTTCAGCTATCCTTAATTGAAGAGAATTTATATTTTTTATTTATTTATTATTGTTTATAATTTTAATATTAATAGACTTAATATTGGGATTTTTGACAATTTTATAAAGAAAACTGACATCAATCTCAACTTATAAAAGTAATTATATTTAAAAATTAGGTTTCAAAAAAGCCTTTTTTGCAAACTCTCTATCCAATCGCCATACTCACTATAGATCGGATTGCACGTAGTGGATGAGTATTGGGATATGTTTAAACATTAGGTTTTGAAAAGAGGTAGTGATATATCATGGAGAAACCGTACTCCTTTAAACGTATTACAATTTTTTAGAGAATTGGCGAATAAATCGTGGATACTTAAGAAAATCAAATGAACATCCATAATTTATATACATATATAAAATATTATCCAAATGTTATCTAAAATTTGTAATGTTTGTAACTTATTGGAATGACATTATTATTTAAATATCAACTGAAGGTACTAGGCTTCTATTTTCTTTGTAAATCGGTATAAATAGTATATTAGTATATTGTGCAACAAGTGTGGTAAACAGCATGTGAGTTTACTAAACTCATTCTACAACTATTACTATTAAAAATTACCAAAGACAAATATATTCACTGACATGACGGTCAGAATTAGAAAACGTCAAAATTCAAAACGTAGGTAATATTTTCGAAAACAGCCGATTCATCCCAAACCTCTGTGGTAATATTCCAGAAATGTTCGAAGTGTCGTGCGGCCATAGGAAACAAAATTAACGTCGTAAAATGACACTTGCCGTAAGCGAGATAGGTGTATAATTGCGTAGAAGGGAGTAGAAAAAATATGTTTATAAATTAGCAGTTTTCTTCAATAAAATTATTCTCATAAAATGAGGGACCGAAGCCCGATATTAAAATTCATGATATACGGTATCGGCCCCTTTTTCAAACTCAAAAATTCATATTCAAAACCCCACCTTCCGGAACCGAATGTACGCTCAATGATTCATTAAAAAATCGCGGAGCTGTGTGAAATTATTTAATTTAAATTTCAAATATCCCCTGCGGATCGGTCCGCGTATCCAGACGCCAGCGTATGCAAATAGAAACGTAAATATGTATTCGGTAAAACATGGCCACGTGCGGCCATACGTTTTCGCCGAAATCAGATACAGCGCGGTAGAAATAGCTTTTTGCGAGATTTTTACAGAAAGTTTTCGAAGATTTCTGTTCCCACATATTATTACGATATAAAAGACGAAAAGAATATACGTTTTCACTTGTTAATTCGTATTGAAATGAAAAACTGCAGCAGGATTTTTCATCCCTTCCGTAAAAAGGAAATAAGTATACGTATTTGCTTTTTACAAAACTTCTGGATTCCTTCTGCGTCGGTTTTTGCTTAGTCGAAATTGCTGACGTTTCGCCAATCATCGTTTTGGCTTCTTCAGAGCTTGACTGAAACTGAAACTTTGAAAAATTAAGTATATGTATATATTCACGGCTTGTTGTTCGCTTGATGTGCCATTTACAGTAACTTCTTTTTCAAAAGTCAGTTGCTAAGTCAAATAACTGACGTTTTCCTATGGAAACGCAATCTCCGTCCATTCCAGTCCTGCGCAGGAAAAAGCTGACATCGCGACTGGCAAAAAACCAAATTCCCCCAGTCGCGAAAATGAAAGGAAATGTATGCGCATACATTTTACACGTCCCCAGGGGTTTTCGCACTGTTTTTTCGACCCACTTAAGCATTACAAACAGCGCTTGGGGAGGTTAACCCCGCAAAAAATCCATTTGTTTCCGAAAACAATGCAAATGGCCCCCCGTCGTTTTCGAGAAATCGCCTGCCTTAATGAAGGTCACAACGGACCGTTTTTAGCTGTCCAATACTTGCTAAGGACGAGTTTTAGCACCTCTATGCCGTATAGGAGGATAAATAAACAAGACGCTGTGTTTGATGCTATAGCGTCAGTAGGGGGTTTATCCCGGGTCCCTGCGATTGTGACTTCCAAATATAAGAGAAAAAAAGGTTGGATAATTTTTTGAACTCATCTGGTATACTTGCCCTAAGACTTGGCTTCTCTTAGTTTTTGTTCTTCTTTTAGTTTTTGCACTCAGTTGGGCATGGATGTCCGCATCATGCAAACAATATGCGATATCTAATGTATACATTTAATATCGCCAGACGAGCCACTTGACTTAATTAACCAAAGCCCCGCGCCATTGTGCTACTTACACGGTAAGCCTCTTACCGTGTTTCTATTCAAGTTAATACAGTTTGCCGAACCTAATGAGACCAACTTTATTCCGAATAATTATTCCCGAGATAATTAAATACGTCATTAAATACGTTTCTGCGAAGTTCATTTGTGGCGTTTTTCAGATCTTTGAAGACGCTCCAAACAAAAACAAACAAAACAAAAACAAATTCAGGTACCAACTGCGGCATCATTTAAGCACCAGCAATATGTCTGTACCGTAAGTCCTCGATTTTAAGAGGTGCAGTTACTTTAATAGCGATCTTTATGTCCCGTTATGAATCCCTTTTTGCGAAACCACAACGAGTGGCAGAGTATCACCAAATAAAAGCTCGACAGTTATGAGAAAATATTATTAATGGCGCCGGAATTTTATTATCCGCCCACAATACCCAGGCCGTTGCTACCACTGAGTGTACTGTAGTGGGATAAGACATTGATGTTATTGAAAGCGTTATTCTAACCAGGAATAAATAATCTACCTTATATGTTGAAGAAAATTCGTTATATAAATACATTTAATGAGATAACGCTGGGGATGGTGCTGAAGTGGAAGAAGCTCACTACTATTTTATGATTTCATTGGTAAGTGCTATTCTAAATATTGTTTGTTTATTGCACTGTCCCGTGTTGATGGCCTTCAGTGCCGGTGTGGTTATGTACGACAGGATACTTCGTGCGTCTCTGCCTTTAGTATGCATTGCACGATCGGAATAATCAGCAATAATGATTGAAATAGTCACTATGTGTCTTCTATCTTTAGTACCGATATACTGCGGTGTGTTTCTGCTCTTCAGAATATTATGACCTGTGTTGCTGCCCTTCAGTGCCGGTGTGGTTATTTGCGCCAGGATACTTCGTGTGTCTCTGCCCTTAGTATCCACTGCACGATCGAAATAATCAGCACTAGTGATTAAAATAGGTACTATGTGTGCTCTACTCTTAGTATCAATATAGTGATGTGTGTTTCTGCCATTCAGAATATTACGACCTGTTGTTTATTGCACTGTCCCGTGTTGATGCCCGTCAGTGCCGGTGTGGTTATGTACGACAGGATACTTCGTGTGTCTCTGCCTTTGGTATCCATTGCACGATCGAGATAATCAGCAATAATGATTGAAATAGTCACTATGTGTCTTCTATCTTTAGTACCGATATACTGCGGTGTGTTTCTGCTCTTCAGAATATTATGACCTGTGTTGCTGCCCTTCAGTGCCGGTGTGGTTAATTGCGACAGGATACTTCGTGTGTCTCTGCCCTTAGTATCCACTGCACGATCGAAATAATCAGCACTAGTGATTAAAATAGGTACTATGTGTGCTCTACTCTTAGTATCAATATAGTGATGTGTGTTTCTGCCATTCAGAATATTATGACCTGTTGTTTATTGCACTGTCCCGTGTTGATGCCCTTCAGTGCCGGTGTGGTTATGTGCGACAGGATACTTCGTGTGTCTCTGCCTTTAGTATCCATTGCACGATCGGAATAATCAGCAATAATGATTGAAATAGTCACTATGTGTCTTCTATCTTTAGTACCGATATACTGCGGTGTGTTTCTGCTCTTCAGAATATTATGACCTGTGTTGCTGCCCTTCAGTGCCGGTGTGGTTAATTGCGACAGGATACTTCGTGTGTCTCTGCCCTTAGTATCCATTGCACGATCGAAATAATCAGCATTAGTATGTATGTTGTGTCCTTAGTACCAACATAAACTCAGTCCCAGATTTTATGACACCACAAGACATATCTGTTTTCTGTGTTTTCTGGTGCTTTTAATTAATATTAAGTGTGTTTCATTATTTTTAATAAACTTTGGTGCTCAGATTATTTTTTCAGTTTCAGATGCGAACCGTATCACCTCGCTGACGCACTGATCACCTTTTGGTTTTGACAAAAAGAGTTAATAATAATAAAATTTTATTATCATAGTTACTCTCTCTCTTACAGTTGGTTGTTTCAATTGGTTCGATAAGCTGCTCAAAAGAGAAATCAACTTAGGAAACAGCTAGGCGACTCGTTCGGAAACCTCGAAAACGACTTCCGAAGCATCCGGACTATTTTCTAAATCCCAGACGATTTATATTCGTCGCTGAAACGTCGAACCGACAAAAACATCGGCGGACTGTGAAAACAAGCGGTTTGGTTCGCAGCTGACAAAACCACACGATCCCGCGCACCGTATTGCAGTTTCGGGCGAGAAAAGTTACCCTCCGAGTTGTTCCCCGAGTTGCCCACCGTTTCCGATAAAACTTGGCGCGAAGACTGCGGAAAATACGTCTGAAAAATAGCGCAATCTTTTCCTAAAGTTTTAGACTTCTTTAAGTTCGCGATTGCCCCGAAATTATACGTCGAACTTCTTTAATCTGAGGATGTGTGGTTGGGGTTCCTGTGATGACCTCGTGCGCTTTTTTGGGAGGACATCACATCTTGCCTCCCCTTGATCAGAGGTGTGAAGCTGAACAAAAAAAATTATCAGTGTGTGCACTTGTATATAAAAATTAAAAATTGGACAGAAAATTTTACGACTGAACTTTCTTGTCTTGAAGTTTAATGGTGATAAGTTTAAAGAGAGAGCAACGGTATTGTAAAGTTTGTAAACGTTATAGGAGAAGCTTCTTTGAAAAAGAGACGTCCTGTGTGGTGGTGGAGAGATAAGACCCCTAAATCTAAGGTTCAATCTGTGAACATCTGTCCGATATATTATTTTATTTGTCAAGTAAGGAGGACTGTTATTAAAAATAATGTTGTGAAAAAATACCAATTCAATTCTATATGTGTCAGATTTAACTAGGCATGGGCCATATAAAATGTCATAAGAGTTAAAGTAACCTAACATAAGAGAATCGGTTAATTTAATCTTTTGGAGACGTATCCCTTTTCTAAATAACAACCAACGCCAAGACTTTTTGCACAATTTGTAAACTGCAAAACTCCACCACTCACTTTTATGTTGTTTCAAAAAGTAGAAAATTAAATTTACTAGAAGCTATGGAGATTAATAAGATGAGAGGTTCGAATGTATTGCTTAATGACCAACTGGATTTAAATTGATCCCCCTTGTTAAATCTTAATGTAATACCTCACATTAAGTAATTACTACCTGTTTTGTATTTATAAACATCGGTACCGTTTGATATTCGCATTTGATAAAGGCACGGTGTTGCCGAAACAGTCATTTAAATATATTTATGTGAAAATCTGAACAACGTTTGTTCTTATTTAACGATGTTAAACTTGTTTTTTTTTATGATATTCCCATTTAAATCTAGTCCTTAGCACACATCAATAGAGAGCAAATATCTCCTCGGAATACTAGGATATATCCCCGGGGTGACGGATTGCTCGAAACCCACCCCAAGAAATTAGTTTACTGTTTGTCGAGGATACTAGGAAGCAATCGATAGTTACCTACCCTTAATAGACAACAGATACGTGACGACGGGCGGTTGTTGGGGTCGCGAATTAAACTCGCTTTCTTCAACTTGTGTTTATAGTATAACAACAAATGAATTTTTAATGTGCAAAGTATGCGTAGAGTAAATAGTAATTTAGTAAAGACCGAACAATTTTTCGCAGTCCTCCGTCCCCTACCCCGTCATCTAATCGGTCACTGATTGGATCCTCACCGCCTCTCCGCCAATCCCCGTGATTCCCCTTATTCGATGAATAAATTGTCGCGCAGCGTCGAACGGATTTTGTACCCCACGTAATTGTTAATGGGGGTAGTTGGCGAGAGGTAATTTCGCGAATCCCATGTTTGCCAGACTGCGAGAGGGTTGAAACGGGAATGGTGATAATTCGATAATCAAAGACGCATTTGCGGGCGCCCCCCGGCCCCCGGGGGCCCGCCGCGATGACAGCGATAATTGTTATCTATTACGATTTTCGATTTCCGTTGATGAATGAAGATTTGATTTTTATTTCATAGAATACGTGTTAAATGATTTAATTAGGATGTTTTTGAGTAATTAATTGTAATTAATTCTACATATTTTGTTCTCCGGCTGACAGGCACAATAATAAGTTTTGCGGATGACACAGTGTTATTTTATAAAGAAAAGTTGTGGGACGATATTAAGATACAAATAAAGGACGATTTTTTAAAACTAAAGGTACCAACATAACAAATAGACTTTAAACATAGAAAAAACAAGGTGAATAACTTTCTCAAGTTACAAAAATCACCTTCCTTCGCTTCGCTGGGGTGTGCATATAAATTATTTAATAAACAAATTAAGAGCGCTTCTGATAAACTTTACGTATTTATAAATTTTCCTTGATATCAAACAATTAAATGGGATGGAGCTTCTGAAAAACACCTACGCAAACTAAATTTAATACAAAAATGGTTTATCAAAGTTATTTGTTGTAATGTTAGTTCCTATCCAACAAAAACTTTATTTTCTGACAGCGAACTTTTGGATATCAGAAAATTGCACTGTGACGAATTTAAAAAAATATAAAAATGGAACAATTAATATTAAATCCTACATCACACCGCTCAACAAAAAGCAACTCATTTATAATATACCGCCGAGAGATATACAGGAAATAAATTATTTTCAAATATTTAAAACTAAAACTAAAGATTGGATCTTATTAAGTGGCCGACAGGTTTTTAGTGCTTACACACGATGCATCGTACATGACGCGAAAGTTACAGAAATATTCCAAAAGGTTTGGACCAAAAATGAAAGAGGAAAAAAACTGGTTCTCGGCGAACGAGAACAGGAGGTTGACCTGGGAAACCAGATCATCCAAAACTGCTATAACTTCAGATGTATAGTTCATTTTCCCTGGCGTTAACGCAAAAGGTGTGAACACTAAACTCAGTTTCATGAGCTAATAAAATAACTCGAGAAACAAAGTGCCCCATCCACCACTCAATCTTCGAAAGCATTGCAAATGGCGGTTCAGAACTCTGGGTACTGAATAAAAGCCCTAAACCAAAACCCCAAGCAGTGGAAATGGCAAAGGATTTGTGGTGTGTCTAGGCAAGAGAGGGTCAGGAATGACTTTATCAGATAACGCTTGAATGTGAAAGGAAACATTCAAACATGGAGGAAGCTTGGTGGCCAAAATGGATCTGGCAGTGGAAGACCAAAAAGAAGCTGGAACGTAGAAGTTTATGGCGTATACAGATTGTTGAAATTGATGGCATCAGATTGACACCGCGATAAACAAAACCTTGTTTAAAATTTTTATTAATGATTTGCCGAATGATATCTCCGATATTCGAAACCCTGTCCTCTAAGCGAAGCAATCCAATACCACTATTGATGCTTCTGATATAGGCGAACTTTCTGCTCTGGGGCATCACTTAGCCAATGATCATTTCAACGGAATTCAGTTAAATGCTTCCAAATCGGAAACCGTCTGGTTTGCGACAAAGAATTGAAAACTAATTGCAGCTTATAGAGCCGAAAAAAAGACAGTTCTAGCTACAGTCTGTTTATTTTTTCGACGATTATCCATTCATTATAAAATGGAAACTCTCTTGTACGAGGATCTCGAGTTCCCGGTCACATGATCACAAGATCCAAAAAAGATGTTAGTATTCATTACTCCTTACTGAAAATCGTTCAACAAAATGCAAGTGTCTTTGGGAGAATCTTAACAATTTAAACAAAACATAAATTATAAATATAATCTATATGGTATTTTATGTAGTGTTCAAACGATTCCATAATTGTAATCAATTGTTTAATAAATTAATCAATTTATTTAGATAAGTATTATTCAAGGAAACCTGCATAGAATATTAATTCTTAGGCGATTAATCGATTCCTAATCCACAAGTAAAACTTCATCAATTAACAAATTAAATTAATTGTTGTACAGCACTCGAGAATTACTTAAAAATTAAAATCTTTTATTTTTCTTTTTCATTTAATCCGCATTAATTAATAATGAATAATTGTATAGTTATAGTATCAAAATAGGTTGTCGATCAAATTAACGTTAGTCAATTTGCGCCTTAAAATCATTTACAATATTATAATTATTGAAATATTCATTTTTCACGCATCTCATCAGTGTCTCCTGTAGCTGTATTTTTTTTCCAGCAACCAATCTTATCTGGACGGATGTAATCGTCGTGTTCCTACATCCGACTGCTCGTTCTCAGCGCGACAGCAAGACGAATGTTGCCACAATTTTGGCACTCAAATTAATGAAAAACTTTAAATTGCATCTCGCGTATTTGCAGCGTCGCGTCGGAGCGAACGCGAGATTGATTACCCCCCCGCCCCACACGGGTTTGGTTTCGACTTCAAACGGCCTGGGAAGTAATGAGAGACTAACCTACCCCCCCGTGAGTCAAATGCCGTTTACCTCACTTGTTGCATAATATGCTATTTCGTATTCCCTTATTAAAATTAATCAGAAACCATCTACCGGTTTTCAAAAATGTCTATTGAATTGTACCGGGCCTGTCTTTTTCGGTGGTAGCTTGGTAGGTATTTTTCAAGTGATGTATTGGGTCAAACAAACAACGAACGTGGCCGTCGTGTATGTAAATTCGGGTCTCTTCGGATCATTAACTTTATTTTGACCTCTCAGGTTACGGTTTGGTTTTTCTTTTAACTCTCAACCCTCGTTAGAAAAAAAATACGATTTGCGCCATCATCCTTGTTTACATTTTCTCGCCAGCCGTCAATTGCCGGTGAAGGTGGATAAAAACTCATACTGAATCATAACAATTACATTGTTACGCAGAAAAAAAAGTATATTTAAGTTTCTCATTGATCAATGACCTGTTTTAATTGACGGGTTCTGCACTAAAATCGTACATAGTACAAGTATCTTAAAAAAAATCAAAACAATTTGCTAATTATACTAGTAAATGTCTGTGTTGGTAATCGTTAAACAAACCAATAACATATATCCTACATCTATGGTCTGAGGAACGAATGCAGACTAGGGACTAGTTAAGAAGGTTAGGTTAGTTTAGGTCTATTGCCGAGATCGAACCAATTAAGCTAAATATAAATAGAGAAAACGCGGAAGCCCATTTTAGAGAGAAAATATGAGAAATATATCCAAACACATTGTCTGGTCTTTACTGATGCCTCTAAGCAGGGTGAGAGGGTTGGATTTGGTTAGTTTATATACTAAAAGTTAATTATAAATTTTCGGCAAAACTTCATAAAGAAGTGTGTATTGCCACAGCAGAGACGATAGCAATAAAGGAGGGACTATGAGTTGCTCTACAAAGAGCCTTTACAAAAGTTATTATTTTATCAGATTCTCTAAGCGATATTTCTAAAATTTCAAATGGAAATTCCGACACTAAAATGGACTACATAAAGCTACAGGTCCGAGAGATGATCATGACAGCTAAAAGTATGGGAGTAGATATTAGGATGGCCTGGATACCGGGGCACTCGGGTATTGAAGGTAATGAAAAAGTGGATATGCTGGTTAAAATAGGAAAAGGCTTAAACATCCCCTTGAATATCAAACTGGACATTCATGACGTGAAGAATACAATTCTTAGAGAGATTACTAATGGTTTTCGAGAACAGTGGAAAAACCCAATACAAGACAAAGATAAAAGATATAGAAAGTTATTACAACGTAATTTTCCTAATAGAAGATGGTTTTCTGAACTGGGCTACATAGACAGATGCCATATAACCACTATAATTAGAATGAGAACTGGACACTGCGCGGCGGTGGAACACCTGGCCCGGATAGGGGTTAGGGACTCTCCTTTCTGCGTGGGGGTTGAGAACCTTAGTAATATATTTTTCGAGTGCCCAGGTGTGGATGTATACGTAAACTTTAAAAATTTCGGACTTAACTTACCACTTTGTGTTGAAAATATGTTAAGCACCCCGAGTGCGGAGATCATACAAATGGTCATACGCTTTTTAGATTATAATAGGATAAAGCTTTAAGTTAAGAGTCGAGGTCGGACAGCCTCTCCCTAGTAACAATACTAGGGAATTTTAAATTGTATGTATTTGATTTTGTTGTTTTGTCTCAGATCTGACGAGACTGGTCCCATGGTCCATCCTAGGCCAGGAACGCCCGTCCCAAGTTCCATAGTGCTGGAGTTTGTTTGACCCTTTTTGTTTTTAGATGTGACTTGCCTGTTTGTCTCTGTTTTCTGTGAGCTCTCAACCTGCCTACTAACTGACCCGATCTCCTTGGCAGCTTTTGATGCCTCTTAAATAGAAACATAAGTCTGAAAAGTAAACTCCCCCAGGAGAACATTCTCGATTATCTGGGGCAGTTCGAAATAGCGCTGGCAAATTGCCTAGTAGCAGCGCCAACCGCAGAAAAAAAGAAGAAGAAGAAGAAGGTTAGGTTATGTTAGAATAAGAGACGCGTGGTTACTTTTTACTTTTGGTATTCATCTTTTTCGTGTTGCGTTTTGTAGTCTCAATATATTGTTGAGTTTCGGACTTGTTTCAATATCCCGAATTGACCATTTCCTACAACAGTCTGATAGAAATGGGAAACGTTATGAATACTTGCTGAGACGCCCTCTATAACAATCAGCCTTACCAATGACAGTTGTGAAACGCGAAAAAAAAAAACGTGGCCCCATAAAATTTTAATAACGCATTGTAGTAGAGATTTTCCGCGAAATTGAATTTTTCCATGACGGTCGGACTCTGCGTCCCCCATTAGAAAACAATAAAAACGCGTTGGGAATTTTTCACGTTTTGACGAAGCGCCCATTATTTATATCACGTCATCGTTTTTCGAATCAGTCGGAAGCGGCACTTCGAAATATTAATTTTTGGATATCGATCGCATTAACATACCGGGGATCTCCCAAACTGGAGTCCCGATTATACCTATTTGGTACGCGAAAAATCCAAACATCGTTTTAAATGATCAATCACTGACATCTATTAATGATAATACTTATAATAAAGGTCTTTATTTGGATTATATACAATATACAGATAACATTTTCGCAAAAAGGCGAGATTCAGTATACTAACGATTAGTATATTGTTTTATTTAACCCGATACAAGAAAGAAAAAAAGTACGTGATTTTCCATTTTATAAGTTGTAACTTCAACAAAAAAAATATAATTGGTACTCCCGCGAAAATCAAACACAAAGTAAAAATAATTAAAGCAGTATTTCATTACGTGTAGCGCACACGATTACCCAGAAATTTCCTAAATTTACCCATCCAGTAGTCTCTGAAAACGGTTAGTTTTGAAGCGTTTTAGGTTGCCTAAATTTTTGATTTTATTTGGAAAATTATTTAAAAATTTCAGTTGCATGGCAGAGTAAGCGTTCCCTTAAATCGTACATTAACATTATGTACGTCACAGCGATAGCTTATTTTATTGAAAAGGTATGGAGGAGACGCTCTGCTTAGTATTTTTGAATATAGAACGGCAGAATGAAGAAATATTCTATTCTTCATATTTAGCCAATTAACTCTTTGAAGTGTGTGACTAATTCCGTCGAACTTTCTATTCCCAAAAATCAACCTGAGACATGAGTTTCGAAGCTTTTGAATTCGGCGTTTAGCAAAATAGTTTAAATAAGGGCCATACACTTCATCCCGGTAACTTAGTTGAGACAAAACCAGGGACTCACACAGCATTGTTCTATGTTTTCTGCTTAAAAATCCACGATTTTGATATATAAATTTTAACATTAAATATGCCTTTTGTAAACATTTAAAAATATGCACTGAAAACCTGAAATCCTTGTCCATTATCATTCCTAAGTTTCTCACCGAATCAAAAAACTTAATTTTTTTATTATTAACCTCCACAGCATGGCATAAAAATCTCTCCCTGTCTGCGGATTTGCTAGCATTTAATTGTAAACAATGCTTAGTGGACATCTCATAAACTTTGTTCAAGTCATAATTTAGGGCTGCAACGGCTTGCTTAGCTTCACCGGGAAAAAAATAAATGTAAATTTGTGTATCGTAATAACCTAACCCATATTTAGCCTAATTACCTAGCAAAAAATTCCCTTGTAAAAGTGGTAATTTATATTAATTTTTAATTTTATTACCTGATTAACTATAACTTACCCTTCTATCATACATTACCTAGACTTATTGAACCACTTTTATCCCCTCCCTAATTTGAACGAAAGCATCGTTAAATTTTTGTGTTAAGCTTGATTAAACACGTGAACTAATCAAGAGTGTGTTCGGAGAATAGTTCGACAGTGTTCTGTGAATAATGAATAGAATTGGTAAATGTTAGAGTAACTTATAAAATATAATAAAATAGAAAGAAGCTGTTAGCATCACCACTCAACAATCGCGCTTCTGGCTGTTTGCATAATGGGGAGCGCCAGTCTGGGCCGTAGTTCGGCAAGTGACCAGCGACGCTCGGTGAGAGGGTGCCACCGTCCACGCACAACGCTCGCCGAAACCTGTCAACTGGCGGACATTCACTTGCTCCGCGTGTGCCTTGGCATAAGCAGTTGTTTTGTATTTTGTTCTCGATTTACGTCAAATAAACCCCTTTTTACTGTTTAATTTTTAAGTTTTTTTTTAAGCCTAACGACCTAAAGATTTATTATCTATCAGAAGCCACCAAATTAATTTCTTTTACGAACACTGAATTGATTCGTCTTCATCGTCACTGCATAAAAGAACGGTAATCCCAAGACTTGAAAATTAAACGGAGCAATTTATATCCGAAACAAAAATCTCACTGGACATTTATAGATTGCAAGAAACGCGGAAACTATTAAGGTATTTTCTTTACACCAACAAACTCAAAAATTAAGTTGCAAAACGACGTCAACCCCTCCAACTTCGAATTTGCATTTTATTGAGTGTGTAGGTGACGTGGGTGGCAAAACAATGACGTCACACTCGCGTTTTATACTGGTACGTAAGTACGGGAGTGCCACCTCGCCGTATATTCACGTTTTGCGCGGCTTACCATTTCGTTTACCCATAAATTCTGGCTCGATTAATTACCTGCAACGAGATTGTATTGGCCGCGAAGGATATACGTACTAATTACTCAACAGTGTATCGCATCGTCGAAGTAAATGAAGGCGATTAGGAAGACAAACGGTCGAGTTTGATTGGCAACGCTGTCTCCTAGAACAGAACAAACCCTCGCGTAGATAAACGCGCAGGGCTATAAATTCATATAGGCGGAGATACAACGTATAATTTGGATCAGTTTATTGATCGACAGCACTCAATTCTAAAATCGACAAGAAATGTTTGTTGAAATTGAATTGAATTACCAAACCAAATTCAAAGCATACATCAATATAAATTAAAAACGAGCCTAAAAAAAACGTATATTTTATATGATCTAAACCTAGGCATATTTTGAGAAATTACAGCCGTAAACATGCTGCATACAAACTTATTGACGATCTGTCAGCCGCCATGTTGATGTTTAACACCGCCAGGTCATTGGTTAAAAACCATCTTCTCAAATTTTTTTCCTAGTTGCACAGTAAATTTATTTTCCTATCCTTAAGTCTAGAGTCGCCACCTGTACAAATATGTCAACTGTCAACTCGAAGGTGAACTTAGAGACGCGTAATTAAGATTTCGAGCAAAACTCATTTTGATACTGAATCTGCAACAATAATTACCAAATAAATACAAAATCCAAATTTTTAAATGTTAGTCGCTTTTTTTCTATGGATAAGTTTTTCTGCCTTACTTTATTCACGACAAAAAAATCACGCCGTGTCCCTTGAAACGGTGACAGGTGTATTTAAATAGTAATAAATTGCAGACTGTCGTTAAGTGTGTATATAAATCGGGACGTTTCGCGATCGGAATCGCGACGTTTCAAATAATAAAAACGAACCGTTCGAGTTTCCTATAAAACTTCTAATTAAAATTACCACCTCCGGGGCAGAGTTTGCAATTTTAATAACGGAAGTTTGGCGCCCGCGGGAACTCGGAACCATTCGAGAGTTTTTAAGAATATCGAAAAGAAAAATCAGTCGAACTGCAAATTTGCACGATGTTTTTAAAATCGTAGACGCCAATTTCTCGGATTTTGACTTTCGGATACAGCTATTTATCTATTAAATAATTAACTCGTTTTTTAATTATACTTGTTATTGAAATAGATTATAAACAGCTTGACTAACACTATTTACAATTCTTATTGATTTCTCCTGCGTCGGGTGTCGATGAATCAACTTTCTGAAGTTTCTGCAGAGTTTAACTGAAACTGACATTCTACTCTATTTCTGTTCCTATAGTGTCATATAAGTCTAGGATTTTTCTTTGGTAGAGAGAATTGATTAAATTCAAGAATTTTAGTTTTTAGTTAGTTAGATGGCGATGTCCGGTTTATGACGATGTTCGCCAACTGCTGATGAGTTTATTTGTCGTAGTCTTAATGCTTCATCTTCTTTTTAGAATGTAATCGCATAACCTCACCTCCTGGAATCTCGAACGAAATTTAGTCTTTTGTCTTGTCAAACAATTTTTTAGATATAAGGGGTGTTTTTTTTCGATGTATAGAACTTTAAGTTGCAATAAAACAACGATGGATTATTCGATTATCCGAAAGATAATCTTGTGGCATTACATTTTAAATATGATATGTAGTCCAATCTGGACGTCCAATTTTCAAACATTTGTGGCCGTATATCGGCAATAACACGGCGAATGTTGTGTTCCAAATGGTGGCTTATCCGCATAGACCAATGACTTTACATAGTCCCGCAGAAAGTAGTCTAGCGGTGTTAAATCACAAGATCTTGGAGGCCAATTCACAGGTCCAAAACGTGAAATTAGGCGGTCACCAAACGTGTCTTTCAATAAATCGATTGTGGCACGAGCTGTGTGATATGTTGCGCCATCTTGTTGAAACCACATCTCCTGGACATCGTGCTTATTCAATTCAGGAATGAAAGAGTTAGTAATCATAGCTCTATACCGATCACCATTGCCTGTCAAACAGTCAGTTTTTCTGGATGTAACGGTGTTTCGACATACACTTGAGGATTAGCTTCGCTCCAAATGCGTTGTTGACGTAGCCATTCAACCAGAAGTGCGCTTCATTCGACGAATCTACGCCTTACTTGATGATCGTTCGGCTTCAATTCTTGCACGAGTTGGATTTTGTAAGCACGTAAACCAAGATCCTTCCGCAAAATCTTCCATAAAGTGGATGGACACAGATCCAATTCCTGTGCTCGATGGCGGATGGACTCATTCGGGTCTTCCTCAATGCTACGCTCTACAGGAGCAATACCTTCTTCTGTAAGCGCCGGTTAATCGAATTAACTTCTCTGATGGACGATTTTGTCGAGGATAAAATGGACGTACTGCGCGATACGTATTCCGCACAGAACCATTATTTTCGAAATAAAATTGCACTATTTGCAAGCGTTGTTCAGGCGTGAGTCTATTCATGATGAATTGCCAAACCAAACTGAGAATAAAACACTTGACAGCTGTTAAATGGGTCGCCATCTTGAACAGTAATGCCAACTTAAAGTTCTATACATCGAAAATAATAACCCTGTATAATTCATTTTTCATTTACACCATAACAAGCAAATTGTACCAACGTTTTACATAACTCGTAGAGTTAAATAAATAAATAAAACAAAAAAGTCTTTTTTTAATTTGAATTTTATGTTGTAACATAGACACCAGTGAGAGATTTTTTATAGGAAAACCTTGTCGACAACCACACGTAATTAGGTGTAGAGAAAGAAAAATAATTATAAAAACCTTAAAAGAAAACAAAATTGAAGTAATAAGTATGTTTTTTCAGCAAAAGAAATTGATAGCGAAAGCCAAAAGTTGGCAGAATGTTGTTTTTGAAGAACTTACTATTTTCCACTATATCTTCTAGTAGGTCACGGTAGGTACATGATAAGATACGCTTCCAAAACTATCCTTCTAATATAAAATGAACAATCAATTTAATTTACATAGTTTAACCTAATATGTAATTTCATTTAATTCCAATTTCGGTAACTGCGCGTGGCGACCCACGATCCTAATTCTTAGGAGTGGCAGGGTGTGACGGGTCAGGGGGGGTGGATTCATCCCCCCACAAGGACGTAATCCCCAAGAGGCTGTGCGGTTCGCTGATGAATTATTGCCGTCTTCAAATAGTTTGCCTCCGAGGTTTTCCTTTCGGCTCTTTATTTGCTGGAGCGCCTCTCCCGACGAGGAAACTCCCGAGTTGTTAATGGAAAGTTTGTTACGGGGTTTCGCGTTTCGCTAAACAAACAAAAAGTCGTATTGTTTCTTAGGCGGAGTCGGACCGCGCGCGCCGACCAAAACTTGCCAGCGTTTACTTTGTCGGGCGCATTATCCTCCCCATAATTGCCGAAATTAATTATACGCGCTTCTGTGAGAAACTTGTTTAAATTTCGTGCGGTTATTAATCGTTAGATTGCGGCGGCGATAGGTAACTGAAAACGACGCGAAACGTCGTGCGATATCGCATCGTGACCACTACACAACAAGATGTAGTAGTGGGCGATATAAATCGATACTATAAAAATATCGATACAATACGCGATAATATCGCTTTCATCCGATATTATCGAAACGCCTAGTATCGAATGTAATATCGATATATTTCATCCGATATACCAAAAATCTACTTAGTTATTCCTTTAAATGTGCAACACTGTCAAATTAAGTAACAATAAAAACAATATTTTATACATTATTGATAAACTAGCCTTTGCAATAACGAAACGCAGACATGAGATACTCTCCGCGACGCGGCAGCACTGGTAGTAGTAGCATAGATAATAGATAGACCATAGAATCTATCTATGGTCACTTGTTTGTCTAGTCATTCATTCAATGAATTGGTTCGGTCATTGGTTTCGTTCGTTTTCAGTTCAGTGCGCGCTGTCACTGCGCAAACATAACCTATACATAAACGCTGTCTAATTTGTTTATTACATTTTATGAAAGGTAAATTCCGTAAAGTGTGTGTAGTGATATTAAGTACTATAATAGCTATTAAATATTGCATTGAAAAAGCAAGCTGTGATAATAATTTTGTGTTTTGTTTACCCAACTGTCTACGGTTCATAAAGTAAGTATGTGTTCTTAACCTATCAAGTACTAAATAATGGAATGTGTAAGTACCTATCTTTGTGCGTGAAATGTGAATTTAACCGAGACTTATAGTGTATTTAGTGCATTGGCCATTTTGTTTTAGTCGCTAAGAAATTTATTTCGATGAATTTGTCTTTATTTCATTAATTTTTGTGACTTTGGATTTTACTCGCGCATTTTTTTTCTCTTTCAGGCAATTCTTTTTCTTACAAAAAAAAGTATTGTTTGGAAATATTTCGAAAAAAATGATGAGAAATCTGCCGGATGCAAACTATGTCAAAAAAATCTTAAAACGGCTGGAAGTTTTCAAAAGTAACAACAGTGTTGCCGTTACAAAACATTCTGATTCGGATTTGTCCGATTCAATCCCCAATACTTCGAAACAAGATACTATCACGATATCGGAATCTTCCGTAAACGAACATCAACTGTTGTCTTCAACTTCTACGTCGTCTTCAATGGATTGTAGTGAAGATACTTACACAAAATACTAAAACTGATCAAAAGATGGATTATGATAGGGGGTTGTCTTTGAAACGCCAGAGATCAATTGACAAAACTAAAACAATTAACAATGCGATAATGTTTATGATCTGTAGAGACAATCAACCTTTTTCATTAGTTGAAAATGAAGGTCTCAAGGTAACGGCGCCTCATTATAAGATTCCTAGCAGAACCTCTGTGACACGCTGGATAGATGAAAAGTGTGACGCATTATCAACAGTAATAAAAAATAAATTGTTATCTCGGTGTAACTGCTCATTTTGGCATCGGAATTGATTTCATGTTGTAACTTTAGGTGTTTACCACTTAGATGAAAGGCATACTTCCGAATACATTGCACAAACGCTCACCAAAACATGTGAAGATTTAATACTGATAAGGTCACAGCAGTAGTAACAGATAATGCTGCAAATATGGTGAAGGCTGTCGAAATTGCATTTGGGAAAAAAAAGCATATCCCTAGTTTTGCGCACACACTTAATTTAGTAGCTCAACATATTTTGGGAATTGGGAAATCGAGCAGGTATCAGCATTAGATATTGCTACAACATTAGATCCAAGATTTAAAAAACTTCATTTTGAAGATGCCATGGCGTGTGCAAATGCCGTCATTAAAATTAAAGAGATGATTAAAAAGAATCGCCAGGAATCTGACTCTGACAACTCAGACAAAATCAGTCTATCATCGGATCTCTGGAGTGATCGCCATAAATTGGTTCAGCGGAATTGGAAAACCAATAATACCAATGAAAGTCTTTCAGATGAGTTATCGCTTTATTTGAGGACTCCAGTGAGTAGATTTAACGAAAACCCATTAGAAGTGTGGGCAGACTATAAAATACAGTTCCCAACGTTATGCAATGTGGCATTTAAATATTTAAGCATGATGGCTAGCTCAGTTCCATCTGAACGACTTTTCTCTTACACATCAGAGAAGCAGATTGCTAGCCAAAAGGGTCAATAAAATTTTGTTCTTGCGAAGTTTAGGGATTTATAAATCTTTCACTTTTGTGTCGTATGGCCATTGATTTCATTTGCATGATTCAAAAATAAAGTTGACTTCTTTGTCGATCTAGATGTTGTGTTTCATATTAATAATATCAACCTTCCCTATTTAATATTGTAAACTAGTTTAATACGAGTAGGTAGGAAATTACTTACGATATTTTAAAAATATCGATATATATGTTCGATATATCGCAAGATGGATTGTAACATCGACCCAATGTCCTAGTGGTCTCCGATATAAAAGAAGATGTATTTCATACACCTGAAATAAAACGGAAAAAAATTTGGTCGTCAGCTACCTTCCAGTGGGTTGTTTTAGTCTGGTTCGGATCTTTTATTTTATTTTATTGTGGGTTGAAGAACGGCAAGTAGGCAATTGCTCGAATTGAGTGCCGTGGTTCGTTGAATTTACGTTATTATTATTATTATTATTATTTTTTTATTTATTTATACGAACACTTCGTTGACTTTTCTTTTGTGGGAGCCAGGTAGTTTGCTAAAAGTTATCACTTACGTTTATTAATCAACAATTACTACCCGCCAGATCGTTTCGACAACTACAAAAAAAAACAATAACACTAAATAGTAGGCACCAGCGCTGCGCAAACAGTAAATAAATAAATAAATACAAGAGGATCCGAATATCACAAATTATTATCGCTAGTGGATACAACCACAGTTATCGCGCTAGCTCAGTGTTGGCTAAATGAAGAGCAGTAACCCGGTAAATCTGGTGGTAATAGCAAAACCACTACGTGGTACTTATCCGAAATCCTTCCGGCGTGGACGGGCGGTTTTAGTATGGATACCGCGGATGGCGGACTCGCGTCGACGTGGAGGGACGACTAACCCAGTGACCCGGCCGACGGCAGGAATCAAACTCTTTCCCCGAGCTGGTGTACCCTAGTTTTGCTCAACCACTACCCCCTTTACACCCAACCTAAGCATCTAAGAGGAAACAATAATCAAGAGGCCTTAAATGGCGCCTTACCTCCACAGCAGATTCCCGAACCGATGGAGACGCCGCAAACCAGCGAGACCTTCAATGGCTAAACTAATGGTCAGTTCTAGACGTTATTTACGCAACTAACATTTCCGGACCATAGTAGATAACGTATTTTACCCTCGAGAGGCACTAAGCCGCGATGTACAAGCGAAACTTATGGAATTTGCCCACTAAATTACCAGCGATATGCTGTCTTGCTTATCGAGATTGCTACTGAACCCTAAACGATCTCAGCACACGTCGGCACTCCTCCCTGTGCGTATTTTGTCGAAAGATATTTTACGGCAAAATGGCAGTCATAACGCCACAAGTTATGAAAGTTATGACAACTTATCGTTATTTCACTTCAATACTTCCGAAATAGTTCTTTACTGAGCTGGAGGAAGTTCCAGGTTTGTTATCTTATCGGTGGACTCAATAAATGAACTGTGATACGTTGCCAAAATTTTGCACACACCAATCGATCAATCTCAGGAAATTGATTAAATTAAATTACACGAAACATGGACACATTTATTAAAAACAACCAAAACAATGCTTTAGGTTAAATAATATCAACGGCAACTTATTTAACCTTTGAATTAATTAAAGCTAAAATTTAATACTTCATTAAGTACAAGCTCAAAGTTAAATCGAAGAACACTTCCTTCATTTATTTCAATTTAAATTCAGTCACCGTTAATTCGATTAATTTACTTAAATAAAAGATGGGGAGAGCGAAGTATCAGCTAAACTTCTCATTATATTAGCTCTACGATGTATATTTAAAGTACAAA
Source organism: Cylas formicarius (assembly GCF_029955315.1). Taxonomy (NCBI): domain Eukaryota; kingdom Metazoa; phylum Arthropoda; class Insecta; order Coleoptera; family Brentidae; genus Cylas; species Cylas formicarius. The sequence continues at coordinate 21,540,157 of NW_026844361.1, read as the reverse complement.
GATTTCTAACCTTCATTTAATTAGATGCTTTGTTATGAAGAATAGCGCAGATCAATCAATAGTACAAAAAAACTAAGTTGCTGGTAATGGGGAAGGTGGAACAAATTTTTATAAAGCTGGAACTGCCTGTAGTTCCTTTTCAACATACTAAAAGTCCCCGGATGTAGCTTTGACCAAAAGGCCGCCATCTTGAATATCAGTACTTTTGCACAAAAATGTTGTATCTCTAAAACTACCACATATATCAAAAAATGTCAAGAGAGCAAAATTGAAGGGCATAAAAAAATACAAAACACGTAGGCAATATGTATTTCCAGCCTTTTACCTAAAATCCTGTTAAAGATATAATAGCTACAATTTTTTTAAAATAATGAAAATTTGCAAATGTACCAAAAAGTAGTCCCAATATCTACTGGACAATAAAAAAACAAGATTTTTTTTGTCGGGTTTCCGTTTTTGACCGACTATAGTAGGCGTACATCTACTCACGTTTAAAAAATAGTTTTGTTGAACGGTAAAAGTAAATAATCAAATTCGTTGTTTATTTGCTTGTTTGATTGGTGTTGAGTATTTACTTGAGGTGTTGAATAGAAACATTGTCAGGACAAACAAATACTTTGTATTGGAGAAAGCTCATTTCAAATTAGTCAGAAAAAGCAAAATTGCTGCTACTTTAAGCGAGAATAGTAGGAGAGCACATTATCAGCTACGTTGCACTTAGATGTAAGTAAAATCAATAACCCTTTTCACTATATGGTTATTAAATTGCGAGGTCAATAGCCTACGATGTTGTCTTCGCGGCCGTAAGATTCAGGAAAACTGTGATAGTTGATTTTTTTGTTTCAGAATATCGGATCGGAAGGGCTTAAAACGTCGAAAAAAGCAATCGAGGATCGAAATAATTGTATGGGAGAATAAAACTGAGCTTCATGTCACGTAAAATGCAGAAGGGACTACACTAGACCAAGTAGTGTAAAAGCGTCAAATAATCCTCAGAAAAATGTAATGGAAGGGTCAACAGGTCTACATTTAAGAAGTTCCAAATCCGATTTCAACTTTAAATAGGCATGTATTTTTTGCAATAAGAAATTTCTTCATAACCGTGAAAATCGAGCTAATAAAACCAACATTGGAAGTTAAAAATACCATCATACAACAGTGCGAAAGAAGAAAGGATCAATGGGGATTTCAAGAAAAGAGCCGCATAATATCTCAAATAGATCTGGTTGCAGCGAAAGCACGCTATAATCGAAGACCGCGAAACGACTTGGTAGCCCAGAAGATGCAGAAAGTGTAGATGCTTCCAAAAAATTATGTCAATATTTAGATGAGAATAAAAAGGAAATATGCCAAGTTTATCTTAGTTTATCTTAGTTTATCAAAAGACGGAAACATTTTTTCCACCCAACTCCAAACCATAATCTACGAAATATTTCCGAAAGAAAATTATGGAGCATTATAAAGGAGACTTAGTTATCAGTGATAGCCCTGGATATCCCACTGCCTTTTGCTTTAGATAAAATAGCGATGATCTGATAAAAGAGGCCTGGCTGGACAACTCATCTGATCAAGATAGACGTTAATGTATAATTGAGAGCTGTGCAAGGATTTGAAGGGCGGAAATAAGGTCCATTGAGGAGTATCAAAGTGCTGAACAAATCGCCACCGGAGACATAGAAACCATATCTAAAGAACCTTTACTTTTCCTTTCCATTTTATACTAACACAAAATTTTTCTTTTCTACTCCCGCCTGTAAAATGCCTGATTATACTTTACCACTCACTTTCGTTTCCCACGCATCCGAGCCACTTCGGACATTTCCGCGATTTTACCTCGCGGGTTTGGGAGCAATCGGATGTTTTCGGAGATGTTCCCCACGCCTCGAATTTTGACGTTTATCAATTCTGACGGTCATGTCAGTGAATGTATTCGTGTTGTTCTGCGAAAATGTATCCAAAAACTAACGGTCGTAGAAAAAAATACAGTATGCAACAAGTGCGGTAAACTGCGTTCCGCTCGTGTCAAATAAATTCGTGAGTCAAAGGCCGTTTATCGCACTTGTTGCATAATATACTAATTTACCACAAGTTTTACCACCAACAACAAAAGCTTCAAAAAACCATCATTTAAGGGTATATCTTCAGTTTCAGAACTGGATAGGAAATCATGGGGCTAGACGAAAAAAAAAATTGTTGTGCCCTGTGATGTCATCGACAGCTCCGGAATTTGTGTTGGAAATGATATTTTGTTCACGCAAAGCAGGATGTAATAAGCTCTGTGGCAATTGTATATCATGTACCAACTCAGGAATTGATTCGGCCGACCTTGATGAAAATTAATTCGTTCTTTTCTGTCGCAATGGAAATCGGGGCATCCAAATCCAAATCCAAAGATTTTCTGACATGTCAGTTATAATATTCCATATCTAAAATCATTCTCATTTGTGTATTTCATTTTGTATTTATTCATAGATATTGCAGCTTGCTGATATCACAATAACTGTTGCAAATTTTCGCTATTTAAAAAAAAACGTGGCTATTATATCTTCAATACGATAGGTAAAAGGCTGGAAATACATATTTCCTACGTATTTTTCATGCCCCTCAATTTTACTCTTCTGATATTTTTTTTTTGCGCAAAAGTACCGATTTTCGGAACTTTTTTGAAGCCCTTTGGTCAAAGATACATCCGGGGACTTTAGTGTGTTAAAAAGGAAGTATAGTAACACCTTTTCCAGGCAGTCCCAGCTTTATAAAAATTTGTTTCAATTAAACATTTATTTGTATTGTACTACAAATGGACGTAAAAACATATAACATATTTAAATTACACTAAATTTATAGATATCATAATTAAATAAATCATAAATGCCTCACGTGGTCCATTCAGTCGAGTGGAGGAAAATTTTAATATATGCTTTTATGCTTTATGCTCATTAATAATATTTAATGAAATGAATGAAAATTTAACATTTTAACAAAGCTCCAGTGTTTAATCGAAGAACGCGCAACCGAAATTAAATTAAATCTCTGGCATTCCTTACAAGATTCAATTATTTTAAACTTAAATGTGCTTCTAAATTAAAGTTATGAAAAATATATCCAATTTAATTTATTTAATTTAATTAATTTAAGGAAATGAATGAAAATTTAACATTTTAATAAAGCTCCAGTGTTTAATCGAAGAACGCGCAACCGAAATTAAATTAAATCTCTGGCATTCCTTACAAGGTTCAATTATTTTAAACTTAAATGTGCTTCTAAATTAAAGTTATGAAAAATATATCCAATTTAATTTATTTAATTTAATGAAATGAATGAAAATTTAACATTTTAATAAAGCTCCAGTGTTTAATCGAAGAAGGCGCAACCGAAATTAAATTAAATCTCTGGCATTCCTTACAAGATTCAATTATTTTAAACTTAAATGTGCTTCTAAATTAAAGTTATGAAAAATATATCCAATTTAATTTATTTAATTTAATGAAATGAATGAAAATTTAACATTTTAATAAAGCTCCAGTGTTTAATCGAAGAAGGCGCAACCGAAATTAAATTAAATCTCTGGCATTCCTTACAAGATTCAATTATTTTAAACTTAAATGTGCTTCTAAATTAAAGTTATGAAAAATATATCCAATTTAATTTATTTAATTTAATGAAATGAATGAAAATTTAACATTTTAATAAAGCTCCAGTGTTTAATCGAAGAAGGCGCAACCGAAATTAAATTAAATCTCTGGCATTCCTTACAAGATTCAATTATTTTAAACTTAAATGTGCTTCTAAATTAAAGTTATGAAAAATATATCCAATTTAATTTATTTAATTTAATTAATTTAAGGAAATGAATGAAAATTTAACATTTTAACAAAGCTCCAGTGTTTAATCGAAGAACGCGCAACCGAAATTAAATTAAATCCCTGGCATTCCTTACAAGGTTCAATTATTTTAAACTTAAATGTGCTTCTAAATTAAAGTTATGAAAAATGTATCCAATTTAATTTATTTAATTTAATGAAATGAATGAAAATTTAACATTTTAATAAAGCTCCAGTGTTTAATCGAAGAAGGCGCAACCGAAATTAAATTAAATCTCTGGCATTCCTTACAAGATTCAATTATTTTAAACTTAAATGTGCTTCTAAATTAAAGTTATGAAAAATATATCCAATTTAATTTATTTAATTTAATTAATTTAAGGAAATGAATGAAAATTTAACATTTTAACAAAGCTCCAGTGTTTAATCGAAGAACGCGCAACCGAAATTAAATTAAATCCCTGGCATTCCTTACAAGGTTCAATTATTTTAAACTTAAATGTGCTTCTAAATTAAAGTTATGAAAAATGTATCCAATTTAATTTATTTAATTTAATTAATTTAATGAAATGAATGAAAATTTAACATTTTAACAAAGCTCCAGTGTTTAATCGAAGAACGCGCAACCGAAATTAAATTAAATCTCTGGCATTCCTTACAAGGTTCAATTATTTTAAACTTAAATGTGCTTCTAAATTAAAGTTATGAAAAATATATCCAATTTAATTTATTTAATTTAATTAATTTAATGAAATGAATGAAAATTTAACATTTTAATACAGCTCCAGTGTTTAATCGAAGAACGCGCAACCGAAATTAAATTAAATCTCTGGCATTCCTTACAAGGTTCAATTATTTTAAACTTAAATGTGCTTCTAAATTAAAGTTATGAAAAATATATCCAATTTAATTTATTTAATTTAATTAATTTAATGAAATGAATGAAAATTTAACATTTTAACAAAGCTCCAGTGTTTAATCGAAGAACGCGCAACCGAAATTAAATTAAATCCCTGGCATTCCTTACAAGGTTCAATTATTTTAAACTTAAATGTGCTTCTAAATTAAAGTTATGAAAAATGTATCCAATTTAATTTATTTAATTTAATTAATTTAATGAAATGAATGAAAATTTAACATTTTAACAAAGCTCCAGTGTTTAATCGAAGAACGCGCAACCGAAATTAAATTAAATCTCTGGCATTCCTTACAAGGTTCAATTATTTTAAACTTAAATGTGCTTCTAAATTAAAGTTATGAAAAATATATCCAATTTAATTTATTTAATTTAATTAATTTAATGAAATGAATGAAAATTTAACATTTTAATACAGCTCCAGTGTTTAATCGAAGAACGCGCAACCGAAATTAAATTAAATCCCTGGCATTCCTTACAAGGTTCAATTATTTTAAACTTAAATGTGCTTCTAAATTAAAGTTATGAAAAATGTATCCAATTTAATTTATTTAATTTAATTAATTTAATGAAATGAATGAAAATTTAACATTTTAACAAAGCTCCAGTGTTTAATCGAAGAACGCGCAACCGAAATTAAATTAAATCTCTGGCATTCCTTACAAGGTTCAATTATTTTAAACTTAAATGTGCTTCTAAATTAAAGTTATGAAAAATATATCCAATTTAATTTATTTAATTTAATTAATTTAATGAAATGAATGAAAATTTAACATTTTAATACAGCTCCAGTGTTTAATCGAAGAACGCGCAACCGAAATTAAATTAAATCTCTGGCATTCCTTACAAGGTTCAATTATTTTAAACTTAAATGTGCTTCTAAATTAAAGTTATGAAAAATATATCCAATTTAATTAATTTAATTTAATTAATTTAAGGAAATGAATGAAAATTTAACATTTCAACGAAGCTCCAGTGTTTAATCGAAGAACGCGCAACCGAAATTAAATTAAATCTCTGGCATTTCTTACAAGATTCAATTATTTTAAACTTAAATGTGCTTCTAAATTAAAGTTATGAAAAATACATCCAATTTAATTTATTTAATTTAATGAAATGAATGAAAATTTAACATTTTAACAAAGCTCCAGTGTTTAATCGAAGAACGCGCAACCGAAATTAAATTAAATCTCTGGCATTCCTTACAAGATTCAATTATTTTAAACTTAAATGTGCTTCTAAATTAAAGTTATGAAAAATATATCCAATTTAATTTATTTAATTTAATTAATTTAAGGAAATGAATGAAAATTTAACATTTTAATAAAGCTCCAGTGTTTAATCGAAGAACGCGCAACCGAAATTAAATTAAATCTCTGGCATTCCTTACAAGGTTCAATTATTTTAAACTTAAATGTGCTTCTAAATTAAAGTTATGAAAAATATATCCAATTTAATTTATTTAATTTAATGAAATGAATGAAAATTTAACATTTTAATAAAGCTCCAGTGTTTAATCGAAGAAGGCGCAACCGAAATTAAATTAAATCTCTGGCATTCCTTACAAGATTCAATTATTTTAAACTTAAATGTGCTTCTAAATTAAAGTTATGAAAAATATATCCAATTTAATTTATTTAATTTAATGAAATGAATGAAAATTTAACATTTTAATAAAGCTCCAGTGTTTAATCGAAGAAGGCGCAACCGAAATTAAATTAAATCTCTGGCATTCCTTACAAGATTCAATTATTTTAAACTTAAATGTGCTTCTAAATTAAAGTTATGAAAAATATATCCAATTTAATTTATTTAATTTAATGAAATGAATGAAAATTTAACATTTTAATAAAGCTCCAGTGTTTAATCGAAGAAGGCGCAACCGAAATTAAATTAAATCTCTGGCATTCCTTACAAGATTCAATTATTTTAAACTTAAATGTGCTTCTAAATTAAAGTTATGAAAAATATATCCAATTTAATTTATTTAATTTAATTAATTTAAGGAAATGAATGAAAATTTAACATTTTAACAAAGCTCCAGTGTTTAATCGAAGAACGCGCAACCGAAATTAAATTAAATCCCTGGCATTCCTTACAAGGTTCAATTATTTTAAACTTAAATGTGCTTCTAAATTAAAGTTATGAAAAATGTATCCAATTTAATTTATTTAATTTAATGAAATGAATGAAAATTTAACATTTTAATAAAGCTCCAGTGTTTAATCGAAGAAGGCGCAACCGAAATTAAATTAAATCTCTGGCATTCCTTACAAGATTCAATTATTTTAAACTTAAATGTGCTTCTAAATTAAAGTTATGAAAAATATATCCAATTTAATTTATTTAATTTAATTAATTTAAGGAAATGAATGAAAATTTAACATTTTAACAAAGCTCCAGTGTTTAATCGAAGAACGCGCAACCGAAATTAAATTAAATCCCTGGCATTCCTTACAAGGTTCAATTATTTTAAACTTAAATGTGCTTCTAAATTAAAGTTATGAAAAATGTATCCAATTTAATTTATTTAATTTAATTAATTTAATGAAATGAATGAAAATTTAACATTTTAACAAAGCTCCAGTGTTTAATCGAAGAACGCGCAACCGAAATTAAATTAAATCTCTGGCATTCCTTACAAGGTTCAATTATTTTAAACTTAAATGTGCTTCTAAATTAAAGTTATGAAAAATATATCCAATTTAATTTATTTAATTTAATTAATTTAATGAAATGAATGAAAATTTAACATTTTAATACAGCTCCAGTGTTTAATCGAAGAACGCGCAACCGAAATTAAATTAAATCTCTGGCATTCCTTACAAGGTTCAATTATTTTAAACTTAAATGTGCTTCTAAATTAAAGTTATGAAAAATATATCCAATTTAATTTATTTAATTTAATTAATTTAATGAAATGAATGAAAATTTAACATTTTAACAAAGCTCCAGTGTTTAATCGAAGAACGCGCAACCGAAATTAAATTAAATCCCTGGCATTCCTTACAAGGTTCAATTATTTTAAACTTAAATGTGCTTCTAAATTAAAGTTATGAAAAATGTATCCAATTTAATTTATTTAATTTAATTAATTTAATGAAATGAATGAAAATTTAACATTTTAACAAAGCTCCAGTGTTTAATCGAAGAACGCGCAACCGAAATTAAATTAAATCTCTGGCATTCCTTACAAGGTTCAATTATTTTAAACTTAAATGTGCTTCTAAATTAAAGTTATGAAAAATATATCCAATTTAATTTATTTAATTTAATTAATTTAATGAAATGAATGAAAATTTAACATTTTAATACAGCTCCAGTGTTTAATCGAAGAACGCGCAACCGAAATTAAATTAAATCCCTGGCATTCCTTACAAGGTTCAATTATTTTAAACTTAAATGTGCTTCTAAATTAAAGTTATGAAAAATGTATCCAATTTAATTTATTTAATTTAATTAATTTAATGAAATGAATGAAAATTTAACATTTTAACAAAGCTCCAGTGTTTAATCGAAGAACGCGCAACCGAAATTAAATTAAATCTCTGGCATTCCTTACAAGGTTCAATTATTTTAAACTTAAATGTGCTTCTAAATTAAAGTTATGAAAAATATATCCAATTTAATTTATTTAATTTAATTAATTTAATGAAATGAATGAAAATTTAACATTTTAATACAGCTCCAGTGTTTAATCGAAGAACGCGCAACCGAAATTAAATTAAATCTCTGGCATTCCTTACAAGGTTCAATTATTTTAAACTTAAATGTGCTTCTAAATTAAAGTTATGAAAAATATATCCAATTTAATTAATTTAATTTAATTAATTTAAGGAAATGAATGAAAATTTAACATTTCAACGAAGCTCCAGTGTTTAATCGAAGAACGCGCAACCGAAATTAAATTAAATCTCTGGCATTTCTTACAAGATTCAATTATTTTAAACTTAAATGTGCTTCTAAATTAAAGTTATGAAAAATACATCCAATTTAATTTATTTAATTTAATGAAATGAATGAAAATTTAACATTTTAACAAAGCTCCAGTGTTTAATCGAAGAACGCGCAACCGAAATTAAATTAAATCTCTGGCATTCCTTACAAGATTCAATTATTTTAAACTTAAATGTGCTTCTAAATTAAAGTTATGAAAAATATATCCAATTTAATTTATTTAATTTAATTAATTTAAGGAAATGAATGAAAATTTAACATTTTAATAAAGCTCCAGTGTTTAATCGAAGAACGCGCAACCGAAATTAAATTAAATCTCTGGCATTCCTTACAAGGTTCAATTATTTTAAACTTAAATGTGCTTCTAAATTAAAGTTATGAAAAATATATCCAATTTAATTTATTTAATTTAATGAAATGAATGAAAATTTAACATTTTAATAAAGCTCCAGTGTTTAATCGAAGAAGGCGCAACCGAAATTAAATTAAATCTCTGGCATTCCTTACAAGATTCAATTATTTTAAACTTAAATGTGCTTCTAAATTAAAGTTATGAAAAATATATCCAATTTAATTTATTTAATTTAATGAAATGAATGAAAATTTAACATTTTAATAAAGCTCCAGTGTTTAATCGAAGAAGGCGCAACCGAAATTAAATTAAATCTCTGGCATTCCTTACAAGATTCAATTATTTTAAACTTAAATGTGCTTCTAAATTAAAGTTATGAAAAATATATCCAATTTAATTTATTTAATTTAATTAATTTAAGGAAATGAATGAAAATTTAACATTTTAACAAAGCTCCAGTGTTTAATCGAAGAACGCGCAACCGAAATTAAATTAAATCCCTGGCATTCCTTACAAGGTTCAATTATTTTAAACTTAAATGTGCTTCTAAATTAAAGTTATGAAAAATGTATCCAATTTAATTTATTTAATTTAATGAAATGAATGAAAATTTAACATTTTAATAAAGCTCCAGTGTTTAATCGAAGAAGGCGCAACCGAAATTAAATTAAATCTCTGGCATTCCTTACAAGATTCAATTATTTTAAACTTAAATGTGCTTCTAAATTAAAGTTATGAAAAATATATCCAATTTAATTTATTTAATTTAATTAATTTAAGGAAATGAATGAAAATTTAACATTTTAACAAAGCTCCAGTGTTTAATCGAAGAACGCGCAACCGAAATTAAATTAAATCCCTGGCATTCCTTACAAGGTTCAATTATTTTAAACTTAAATGTGCTTCTAAATTAAAGTTATGAAAAATGTATCCAATTTAATTTATTTAATTTAATTAATTTAATGAAATGAATGAAAATTTAACATTTTAACAAAGCTCCAGTGTTTAATCGAAGAACGCGCAACCGAAATTAAATTAAATCTCTGGCATTCCTTACAAGGTTCAATTATTTTAAACTTAAATGTGCTTCTAAATTAAAGTTATGAAAAATATATCCAATTTAATTTATTTAATTTAATTAATTTAATGAAATGAATGAAAATTTAACATTTTAATACAGCTCCAGTGTTTAATCGAAGAACGCGCAACCGAAATTAAATTAAATCTCTGGCATTCCTTACAAGGTTCAATTATTTTAAACTTAAATGTGCTTCTAAATTAAAGTTATGAAAAATATATCCAATTTAATTTATTTAATTTAATTAATTTAATGAAATGAATGAAAATTTAACATTTTAACAAAGCTCCAGTGTTTAATCGAAGAACGCGCAACCGAAATTAAATTAAATCCCTGGCATTCCTTACAAGGTTCAATTATTTTAAACTTAAATGTGCTTCTAAATTAAAGTTATGAAAAATGTATCCAATTTAATTTATTTAATTTAATTAATTTAATGAAATGAATGAAAATTTAACATTTTAACAAAGCTCCAGTGTTTAATCGAAGAACGCGCAACCGAAATTAAATTAAATCTCTGGCATTCCTTACAAGGTTCAATTATTTTAAACTTAAATGTGCTTCTAAATTAAAGTTATGAAAAATATATCCAATTTAATTTATTTAATTTAATTAATTTAATGAAATGAATGAAAATTTAACATTTTAATACAGCTCCAGTGTTTAATCGAAGAACGCGCAACCGAAATTAAATTAAATCTCTGGCATTCCTTACAAGGTTCAATTATTTTAAACTTAAATGTGCTTCTAAATTAAAGTTATGAAAAATATATCCAATTTAATTTATTTAATTTAATTAATTTAATGATATGAATGAAAATTTAACATTTTAACAAAGCTCCAGTGTTTAATCGAAGAACGCGCAACCGAAATTAAATTAAATCTCTGGCATTCCTTACAAGATTCAATTATTTTAAACTTAAATGTGCTTCTAAATTAAAGTTATGAAAAATATATCCAATTTAATTTATTTAATTTAATTAATTTAATAAAATGAATGAAAATTTAACATTTTAACAAAGCTCCAGTGTTTAATCGAAGAACGCGCAACCGAAATTAAATTAAATCTCTGGCATTCCTTACAAGGTTCAATTATTTTAAACTTAAATGTGCTTCTAAATTAAAGTTATGAAAAATATATCCAATTTAATTAATTTAATTTAATTAATTTAAGGAAATGAATGAAAATTTAACATTTCAACGAAGCTCCAGTGTTTAATCGAAGAACGCGCAACCGAAATTAAATTAAATCTCTGGCATTTCTTACAAGATTCAATTATTTTAAACTTAAATGTGCTTCTAAATTAAAGTTATGAAAAATACATCCAATTTAATTTATTTAATTTAATGAAATGAATGAAAATTTAACATTTTAACAAAGCTCCAGTGTTTAATCGAAGAACGCGCAACCGAAATTAAATTAAATCTCTGGCATTCCTTACAAGATTCAATTATTTTAAACTTAAATGTGCTTCTAAATTAAAGTTATGAAAAATATATCCGATTTAATTTATTTAATTTAATTAATTTAATGAAATGAATGAAAATTTAACATTTTAACAAAGCTCCAGTGTTTAATCGAAGAAGGCGCAACCGAAATTAAATTAAATCTCTGGCATTCCTTACAAGGTTCAATTATTTTAAACTTAAATGTGCTTCTAAATTAAAGTTATGAAAAATATATCCAATTTAATTTATTTAATTTAATGAAATGAATGAAAATTTAACATTTTAATAAAGCTCCAGTGTTTAATCGAAGAAGGCGCAACCGAAATTAAATTAAATCTCTGGCATTCCTTACAAGATTCAATTATTTTAAACTTAAATGTGCTTCTAAATTAAAGTTATGAAAAATATATCCAATTTAATTTATTTAATTTAATTAATTTAAGGAAATGAATGAAAATTTAACATTTTAACAAAGCTCCAGTGTTTAATCGAAGAACGCGCAACCGAAATTAAATTAAATCCCTGGCATTCCTTACAAGGTTCAATTATTTTAAACTTAAATGTGCTTCTAAATTAAAGTTATGAAAAATGTATCCAATTTAATTTATTTAATTTAATTAATTTAATGAAATGAATGAAAATTTAACATTTTAACAAAGCTCCAGTGTTTAATCGAAGAACGCGCAACCGAAATTAAATTAAATCTCTGGCATTCCTTACAAGGTTCAATTATTTTAAACTTAAATGTGCTTCTAAATTAAAGTTATGAAAAATATATCCAATTTAATTTATTTAATTTAATTAATTTAATGAAATGAATGAAAATTTAACATTTTAATACAGCTCCAGTGTTTAATCGAAGAACGCGCAACCGAAATTAAATTAAATCTCTGGCATTCCTTACAAGGTTCAATTATTTTAAACTTAAATGTGCTTCTAAATTAAAGTTATGAAAAATATATCCAATTTAATTTATTTAATTTAATTAATTTAATGAAATGAATGAAAATTTAACATTTTAACAAAGCTCCAGTGTTTAATCGAAGAACGCGCAACCGAAATTAAATTAAATCCCTGGCATTCCTTACAAGGTTCAATTATTTTAAACTTAAATGTGCTTCTAAATTAAAGTTATGAAAAATATATCCAATTTAATTTATTTAATTTAATTAATTTAATGAAATGAATGAAAATTTAACATTTTAACAAAGCTCCAGTGTTTAATCGAAGAACGCGCAACCGAAATTAAATTAAATCCCTGGCATTCCTTACAAGGTTCAATTATTTTAAACTTAAATGTGCTTCTAAATTAAAGTTATGAAAAATGTATCCAATTTAATTTATTTAATTTAATTAATTTAATGAAATGAATGAAAATTTAACATTTTAACAAAGCTCCAGTGTTTAATCGAAGAACGCGCAACCGAAATTAAATTAAATCTCTGGCATTCCTTACAAGGTTCAATTATTTTAAACTTAAATGTGCTTCTAAATTAAAGTTATGAAAAATATATCCAATTTAATTTATTTAATTTAATTAATTTAATGAAATGAATGAAAATTTAACATTTTAATACAGCTCCAGTGTTTAATCGAAGAACGCGCAACCGAAATTAAATTAAATCTCTGGCATTCCTTACAAGGTTCAATTATTTTAAACTTAAATGTGCTTCTAAATTAAAGTTATGAAAAATATATCCAATTTAATTTATTTAATTTAATTAATTTAATGAAATGAATGAAAATTTAACATTTTAACAAAGCTCCAGTGTTTAATCGAAGAACGCGCAACCGAAATTAAATTAAATCTCTGGCATTCCTTACAAGGTTCAATTATTTTAAACTTAAATGTGCTTCTAAATTAAAATTATGAAAAATATATCCAATTTAATTTAACTCTATTTAATTAATTAAATATAAAACAGAATTAAACTATATAGTCAAGTAAAGCTCGGTTTCGGCCAAAAATATATTTTTTATTTAAACGTTTTAAAAGTTTATTTCAAAAAATCTTATAGCTTAATCGTGGAAGACCGACCCGCGATTAAATTAAATCGAATTCTAGACATCGAGGTAATTTTAATTAATTTAATTCAATAAAACTGGAGTGCGCCGCGGATCTTAGGCGTTTGCCTGTCGCAAGGGCACAAAATAAATGCGACAAAACGCTTCAAAACGGCATTACAATTGCATTAGTTCGACGATCGATAATTGAAATAAGAACTTCTCGCAACTATCGGCGTATAAGAGCAGCGCGCCAATGGGAAAGTTCGAAACGGGAGCCGCCGTTATTGGAAAACGCTCGAAAATGTTTACGGGAGACTTAACGAACAATACCGCCGGCGCTTTTAATTTATTTAAAAACGAACTTAATGATTAAACTTAAATACCGCCACCTAGCGTAAACCCAGTCTCCTCTTTTTAAACCGGCAGCTTAGAATAGTTTATTCGGCGGCACGAAATTAAGAGCTTTTAAGTTAAAGAGGGACACGCGGGCGTTGCAGGAAAGGAATAAGTCGTAAATTAGAGTGGAGCTGCGCGCTGCGCATACCGAAACGCGATGTTTAAATAAAATGGCCCCGTCGTTTGGGGCGGGAGGTTGCATTTAATTGGCAATTGACTTTATTCGGCGACGGAATGAATTCGTCGCGAGCGTATTTAAAATTTGTTTATTTTTAAACGTGAGTTCGCATTTTCTTACAAATTATTTAATTAATTTAATTAAATCATACTACCGGCGTGATTTTTGTGAATTTACGAACACACGGATGTATTAAACTAAAATAACTTTATTAATAATGAATACACTGATTTTAAATTAACACTCTCTCTCATATTAGGTTAGGTTCTATTCAACGACGTTTCCTCTACTCCTTTTACAGTGGATAAATGACAAGTACTCGCAACAGTGATAACCCAAATCTTCAATAATTAGTGTATGTATATTAAACGATTAATATAGCCAGACTAGATAAAAACAGTAAACAGTTTAATTTAGTTGAATAACTCATTAAAAAATAATTTAATTAATTTATTAATTAGTTATTTTGTATATTAATTAAATATACTTAAAATTTCATTGATTTACCAAGTCGAATTAACGCTTGCAGTTGCAGTGACTTTCAGATGCTGAAAGTTTTATTTTCCTTGAACCAGGCGTTTTACTTTGAGAATTATATATTCACGTAATCCGATATTGTTGATATAACTTTCATGTTATTGGTGGCAATTCGAAGGAGTTCTGCTGATGTCTTATCGAACTACGTTCGTAGATTTGCCAACCAAGATATTTTCCTTCAGCCCGGTACTCTCTTGCTGTTGATTTTTACCTTGAAGGATTTCTTCCGGTAGTCCGTACCGTTCTTAGTTCACCATTATACGACTGAAGTACTGCTTTCTCGGTGTTCATTCACTCTGTGTCCGAGATTTTTTATATTCTTTCTTATAGTAGTACTTTGATTGAATCCTCGGAATAGAATATGGGGGGGAGCGAATTGCAGGAATTACACCATATTCAAAATAAAAGCTACTGTTTCATCAGATCATTCAGTGACACCGGAACTGGCGAAAAGCAGCCCAGCATGACTTCAAAGGAGATTAGAAAATGTAGGATCTTGACTATTTGTCCGAACCGACTTTGATTATAACGTCAAATGGGATTGCAGTTCCTCAGATGACGCAGAATATTTTTCCTTATAATTTAATTTCCATATAATGCATTTTTGTATATATTGCACAAACTCTTTTCTTATCATGGATATCCTTCTGGTGACGCCTTTGGCATAGCATTTTCAGTGTTGGTAAATAATAGGATAAAAAAAAGCAACAGCAATAGACATCTTCAGGTAGAGATCGGATACTGCTTACAATAGTGGTTAAAATATTCCGTACAGCTCTTAACAAAAATTAATCAACACTTGTTCCCTCTAAGAAACTCGCGTTCTCAGGTCCTTTCAAAATGGCTGGTGTGAAAAATCACTTTATAAGTGCAGGTAGTTGTGCAACATTTCATTCTATCAGCAAAGAATCCGTCCCGACTATCATTTGTCCACCCCTGGGTTTTTTTTGTCAGTGACTAATAATGAGTTCCGTATAAAATTCTTATACACGCTCATTAGTGGACTGTGTCTTGATTGGGTAAGGTCTGTTCATAGATATAAGAAAGTGATACGAATTAAGGAAAGACCCGGACAAGCTGTAAGAATGAAATATGGCCGAACAGGTCCGTGATTCGCGTAGAATTTAATTATTCGGCGATTTGTTATGAAAGATACTAAACAATATTTATTTATTTATGTATGTATATATGTTTAAATCGAAAATAAAATTACAAATTATTTTTTATTACCTACTTAAATTACTTAAAATTATCATCGCCTGTTCTAATTATTATTTGTTCAAGCTTCAATTAATTGCTTTTTGGTATAATCTTCGTGAAAATAAATGTCGTTATTATACATGTAGTTTTGGATTGTTGCTTTTGTGTCACATGAGGAAGGGATTTTAGTCAACAGTCTACTGTGATAACTTGCATTGACCATTACAATGACGCTATTTGTTTTTAAACCAAGTTTCAAATAAATCAGCGGTGGTGTCTTCATGGTAATCCAGAGAAGAATCTTTAATATTTTTCGCAGACAGAGAAAGTCCATTTAGAATCCAACCGCCTTTAGAGCCAGCGTGCAAGATAGATCTAAATATTCCAGTCACCATTTCCGAATTCTAAAAGAATCCATTAAAACTTGCCTTTTGTCAATTTTTTTAAATCCAAAACCCATGTGTTGAATACACTTCCATAAGGTAGTTCTGCCACATTTAACACCGGTTTCATCTTTTTCAAGCCTCCTAATTAAGATATCTAATGTAGGCATGCTTTGTTCCTCGTATAACTGGTAAATTTTACGCCGTATTATATCTTGATCACTTTCATCTACACTCGAGAAAATGTCAGCATCGCTTTTTTTTTTTTTTGGGGATTATTCACAAGTTTCCATACAATTGATGTTGGAATTTTCGTCGATGTGGCCGTTTCTTCTAAAGATTGGCACCACGTTCAATGAGAGTCAAATAAACATTGTTTATAACTTCCTTAGTCTCAATAGAATAGTGTTTTCTACATTTGGACGGGAGCATCTCCTGAGATACACTAGGCTCGCACATATTTTGCATAATTCGCACACGATTCAACATACGCGGTATTACTCACGAAATAAGAATGATTAGTCATAAATTTAAACTAA
Organism: Cylas formicarius; assembly: GCF_029955315.1. Lineage (NCBI taxonomy): Eukaryota > Metazoa > Arthropoda > Insecta > Coleoptera > Brentidae > Cylas > Cylas formicarius. Next base: position 21,523,344 of record NW_026844361.1, on the reverse strand, counting down.
GTAGTATACCAAAAAACAGAATATGAAACACAGGTAGGTATAAAATTATTTTCTATTACGGACCACAATTTTACCTGAATTTAAATTCCGAAACTTTAGGTAATAATCTTGTTGCATTGAAAGCACTGACTCGTTCGGACCAGAAAATGTAGAATCGTAAATTCACCTTGGGACTGCACTATCTGGTGATCAGTTCCCCACGGACTGGCATTCTGGGCGGCATCCTTTGCATACAAATATGGTCTGGCACGCGCTTGGACCGTGATAGACGCGTGACAGTCACATGATCTTCGCGTATTTATTTCGTACATGTCGACCGAACCATTTTCTTCCCAAAAATTGAACTGAGGTGGCTTTTACTTGATGAAAATCCATTTATCAAAATAAATAAGAATAAGAACTAAAAGTTCATATATTATTAATATATTATTCCGTGAAAATCTGAACTTTTGGTTCTTATTTATTTTCATTTTCTTCCCTTTCAAGCCGCCCTAAACATACCGTCTTGGAATTTCCTTTGGATACAGTGTAATTGATAAATAGCAAACCGAACCTTCTATTGTCGTTTGAAAATAAACCGCTGGCAACGGCAAAGTCGCGCCTTGTGATTTACATGAAATTCCATTTGTTCGAAAGCGGGATTCTTACGCCCCAAAAAAATCGAGTTAAAGGAAAGCGTTCAAAGTAAAAGCATCTCCAGCGAAAAGTCGACTACAAAGACGCCATGCTTTCGTAGCGTAGATAAAACGAGTAAAGCAAATCTAATTTTGGGTACGCAGAGTAACAGAAACGTTGATATTATTAATCCCGTTCTTTTTTAGACGCTTCAGACGGTACTCGATCGCTTTCGTCCATTCAAGTTCTAGAGCGTTCCTAAATGTAAATTCCGTTAGTTTCGTATCATCCGATTTGCGCGCTGCTCAGAAGTTATATTCTATTTCAGGAAAGTCTAGAGTAATGAAACGGGAAATCCCGTCAACTTCCCTCATTTTCGATAGGTAAACTTCATGCCATAAAATTATTTTTCATCCCTATTGTAAACCCGAGACTAAGAAAATATTTGTTAATCAAGGTGAAGGAAAAATGTGGAAAGACCCAAATATAACTACTGCTCGCCAGGCTTCCATGGAAGCTCTATCAATGTGTATTAAGGTGCCTGTAGGGAAAGGGAAGAGAGTAATAATCATCCATATTGGAGTCGAAGAGGATTTTTAAAGGAAGGTTTGCTAATCTTTCAGACATTTCGTCTGTTTTTCAAAAGTATTTTGGTGAAATCATAAAATATCTTCTATATAATTCAGTATTGGTTATGGATAACACAATATCTCGTTCGCGGCGCATAGCGGACACTCCGGCTTTATTTTGGAGGAAAAAAGAAGTTATCTACTGGTTCACCACCAAAACTTGAATAGGTCAAGAAATAACTGTTAGATATAGAAAACTTAAGCTGCTGCTTAACTGCTAAGAAAAGTTAAGCTGCTGTTTGATAAATAAATTGAGGAAGTTGCATGCAAGAACTGGCGAAAAGCATTAAAACCTATAAATAAAAAATTGAAAAAGAGAGGATCTTCACTACTCTCGACAGCGTTGATGATAACGAGAATATAGTACGAAGAATATTACCATTTTTTTTTAGAAGAATCCAATACTATATAAATAAAATTCATTCCTTTTTACGAGTATGCTACGCTTTTGGCACAACAATGAAGGTGTCGGTGAATGGATAACAAGAGGCAAAACCCATAAATTGACTCAAACCTGGAAAAAAAATGGAATTAAATCGATACCAAACAATGAATGTGGCTTAATTAAGTATTCGTTGGAACACTTTAGTTGAAGTTGAAGTCAGTTGGTAACCTGTCACAGAACAGTTTGTACGAGATGAACTTTATTTTGTCGGGTGGTATACTTCGACCAGAATTATAGTGCTTTTACAACCGACCTCGTCATTAACTTTGCCTACTATTTATGACTCCAAAACCGCAGCCCCTGCCGTAAACATTCCAGGACCGTCCTAGGAATTTATCTGCCTACACTATGAAAATGAGGCCCATTTTGCTGGCATTCTTTCCTATTTTTACAAACATTTGTTTCACTCCACAGACTGATCTTTCCATGATATCGATATCATCAGCGTGTGCCAGAAGCAAGTGTGGTCCATTTGGTGAACAAATTTCTAGGTTCACTTCTGCATCCCTAATGTCTTTTTCTAGGGCGACATTGAACAGCAAGGGGGATAGTGCATCTCCCTGTCGTAGGCCGTTGTTTATGTGGAAGTAGTCTCACAATGTTCCTATACGTACTGCACTTTTTGAGCCGCTAACGCACATCTTTATCAGTGCTATGAGTTTTGCTGGGATGGAGAGTTCTGACATGGCTTCCCACAAAGCGGTCCCCTTCACAACGATACATATCACCTGATTTTAAAATAAACACTTCTACTTATTCGAAAATAACGGCAGCAAAGGTTTAAAACGGTCCATTTACGTTTCAAATAAAAATTTCGAATTTCTACAAATATTCGTTACGGTCCATCTCAGGCAAGACCTTACTTACTTAATGCAGAATAAACTTCTGTTGGGATTGGTCAAGGTACTGTAAAATATTTTAAACGTCAAAGCAATAAATGCACTATATTTTTGGTCGTACTATAAGTAACGAAGCCAAGACTCGTCTGGCATTGGGCATCGACTTGAACGTTGAGCTACGGAACCTGCTGATGAAAATAGGTAAAAATGCTGAATAACAATCTCAATGTTATAGTCGAGATTAGCAGTGTTGGTTATCACGATGTTATGTTGCGGAATTTCGATTTGTACCTCCTCGTCGCTCCTTGAATTTCGTTTAATTTGGACTGGAACGTTCGGTAAACAAGCGAAGGTAGAGATTGCGAGTGAGATGCGTTCTTCGGCTGCCGTAAGCCGAACCGAACATTCCGTGGAATTTTCAAACCAGCTTGATTCGACTACGTGCCCCGCTCAATTACTGAGAACCAAATTGAGCAACCATCCGTGAGCGTCTTCCCACCGAAGCGTTGGCAATTTTATTCCTTTCGAAGCTCCGTAGGTAATATTTCTTTAAATTTAAAATTGATTTTTGAAAACTGTGCATATTATTAATTAATTATGTTTAGTTTATTCCATCGGAAAGTGACTGTAATTCCACGAAAGCTCTCCAGTTTTCTTCCATTAGTTTAAATAATTAACCAGTTGCTATGTCCTATTAATTAGCTTACCAAATAAAACCCTCTAATTATTGTAATTAATGGATATAGTCGATGAATGTAATTATTTTCTACAACGTATGAATAATTGAACATTATTCTATTAAATAATTATGGAATAATTAATTACTTAAAATGGTGCCTTAAAGTGACACTTTGCGCACGCTTAATCAGTCCAGGATGTGGTATCCCAGACAAGGGAGTAGAAAAAAAGTGAAAAGAAATTTATTTCAGACGAATACGGCTCGCTAGAATTAGAAAGCTGAAACAAAAGGAGTTTTCATTTCCCGACTCATCCCCATGCCTTGACTAAATTGGCCAAGAAAAAAAACGCAATGTTCTGTTCAATAATTTATACCTGAAATGAATCAAAATTGTGTGGTGGATAAATTAATAATTATTATGATGAATATTTTAATTTTTTGCTGATTAATTAATTTAACTACATCAATTGAAGGGTTGAGGGAAAAAACAAGGAATGTCACATTGACTGTCTTTGAGAATTTAGCATCTTTAAACCAAGGTATTAAGGAAATGACATAAATTTATATTTGTAAATAAATATATATGAACATATTTTATTCAAATTTTTAGAGAACAGATAAAAAAAATAAAAAGAATCTTAACTACACGAAAAAAACGAAAAAAGCAAGGAATATCGCCACGTCACATTGTGGAACTCCGGTTGCACAAACTTACGGCAAAGCTACAAAATATCACTGTTAACAAAAATAAGGAAAAAATAGATTTGCTTAATGGTAAAGTAAATCCACAATGATTGTGTCATATATGGGCAAACGAACTAAAATATCCTAAAAATTTCCGTTTTTGTGGGTAAATTATTGGCGATAAATGAAAAACCGTTAAAGATGGGATAATTTTATTTGAACAGTATCGTAAAGCGTGTCGTGAGAGAGTCTCAGGTTTCGTCAAGTATACGGGGCGCGAGATATTTGAAAAAATATCATTCGATAACGCTATTATTTGTGCAAATTTTAATATTTACCTATGTTTGCTGTAACTTTGAAGGTCGACGACATTTTATACAGGGCGCATGCACAATTAAATTGCATCGATTTTCCGAAAGTTCCGTAGTGGTCTGCAGGAGCACTATAGAAAAACAATGCGTCCCTGTAGGACAAGAATCCGCGAAGCTCCTTCTTTTTAAAATAAAAAGGTGATTCGCTCTACTCGTTACGAACTTGCCCCGCCCAGTGACGATTTTTCGAAAGCAATCTTGTTTTTTCCCTTCACTCTTCAATTAAACAATGATTCTATATTTAATTAGTTATGGAATAAGTCAATTATTTATTCAATATTTCCGATGGATAATAAATCTCTAGGGCGTTAAACTTAATGATTGCACAAAAATTAAACCAGTGGTTCTCAACCGCCGTTCCGCGGAACACTGGTGTTCCGCGAAGCTGTCCCAGGTGTTTCGCGAAAATTTTGAATATAATATAATAAGAAACAGTAAATTTTTTTATTACTATAAAATAAATACTACATAGTTTTGTTAATTATTTGAAATTTAGAGATATGTAAGGCAACAAAAATGCCGAAAATAAACGTAAAAAGATATCCGAATCAGTTCGGCATTATTCGGAAGAATATCTGAAGTTTGGTTTTACATGGAGCGGTAGTCAAGATGTTCCTATTCCGAGATGTATTGTATGTGGTGAAAAATTGGCTAACAGTGCAATGGTCCCAGCTAAGTTACAGCGACACCTTTCAACAAAACATTCTTGTCTAACTTCGAAAGGTAAAGATTATTTCGAAAGATTGCTGAAAAATCAAGAGGTGCAAGCAACATGCTTTCGAAAGAGCGTTACAATTTCGGATAAAGCGCAAATCGCTTCTTATAAAGTGGCAGAACTAATTGCATTGAAGCAAAAGCCGCATGATATCGCAGAATCGCTAATTTTGCCCGCATGTTTAGAAATTGTTAAGATTATGTTTGGCAATGAAGCGCAGCGAGACGTCCTAAAAATTCCCGTTTCGGACGATACGATAAAAAGAAGAATTATAGATATGTCAGGTTGCGCTGCAAATTGACGAATCCACTGACATAAGTGGCAAAGCCCAATTAATCGGATTTATTCGCTTTGTTGACGACACTGAAATAATAAATCAGTTTTTATTCTGCAAGGAACTTATTGGTCACGCAACTGGAGAAGACATATTTAATTCAGTATCATCTTATTTGGAAGAATGGAAATTATCCTGGGAAAATTGCGCAGGAATCTGTACTGATGGAGCTCCAGCCATGCGTGGCAGTATTAAGGGATTTTGTAGTCGAGTTAAAGCAATAGAGTCTACCAGCAAACTTAAAGTCTGTTTTGGAACAAGTCGTACATATGGTGAATTATATTAAATCGAGACCATTAAAAACCCGTATGTTCAAACAACTTTGTAACACCATGGAATCCAAATATGAATGTTTGCTTTTGCACTCTGAAGTGAGGTGGCTCTCGAGAGGAAAAGTGCTAACCCGAGTTCATGAGTTGAAACAGGAATTGCTAGTTTTTTTTAGACAAGATAGTAATGATGTATACGTAAAATATTTGGAAAATGATGCATGGTGTACTAAGCTAGCATATTTAGCCGATATCTTCAGCTACTTAAATTCAGTCAATACATCTCTTCAAGGAAAAAATGAAAATATTCTGACATCCACAGACAAATTGCTAGCTTTCCAGAAAAAGCTTTTGCTTTGGAAAAATCGTATTGCTCAAAATCGCAAATTTGATATGTTTCCGTTATTAGCAACGGAAAATATTGTTAACATTAACGAAATGATTTCAAATGTGGCACAGCATTTTTCAATATTGCAAGACAAAATAACTCATTACTTTCCATCTCTTAATATTGAAGACTTTGATTGGGCGCGAAATCCATTTGATGAATTTGATATAATGAACCAAGATTTTTCTATTCAGGAAGCAGATGAGTTTATTAATATATCAACGGATCGAACGTTACAACTAAAATTCAAAGAAGAAGGAGTGGAAAGGTTTTGGATTTCCATCGAGAATGAACATCCATTTATTGCAAAACGAGCGTTGAATATCTTGTTGCTCTTTTCGACGTCCTATCTGTGCGAACTTGGATTTTCAACTCTAACAAATATTAAAAGCAAAAAAAGAGAAAGACTTTTTAGACAATTTAGAAGAAGAAATGAGAGTAGCGCTCTCTTACATAAGACCCAACCTTGAGGAAATTTGTAAAGGTCGTCAAGCGCAAATTTCTCATTAAAATAAGTTACCATGTAATATATATCTTTATTTCAATTAAATATTAATCTTCCAATTATTTTGTGTGATTTACATCAGATTTACAAATTTTATGATAATGGTGTTCCGCCAAAATCGAGACCACTTAAAAGTGTTCCGTGATCCCAAAAAGGTTGAGAGCCACTGAATTAAACAGTAAAAAGGGGTCATTTGACGTAAATCGAGAACAAAATACAAAACAACTGCTTATGCCAAGCACACGCGGGACAAGTGAATGCCCGGCGGCTGACAGGCTTCGGCGAGCGTTGTGCGTGGCGGTGGCACCCTCTCACCGATCGTCGCTGGTCGCTTGCCGAACTACGGCCCAGACTCGCCCTCCCCATTAAGGTGCGGCCAGACTACTTGTACTAGTGCTCGTGCTCGCGGTACTTGCGGGACTCCCGAGTAGTGGAGACGTGATGGCAAGTCACAAGACAAGCCACGCGAGCACCGCAAGCCATGAACTCGAGAGGATCCGCCTGGTGTCGGTACATCAAAGGGACTCGCGACAAGTTGAGCAAGCCATCTGGACGGAGAGTGGTTTACTTTAGTTGATTACTCGTGATCTTCGACGATGGAGTGGACTAATCTAAGTTTAAAATTCGTAAATATTTGAAATGGGGATTGACTATCGAAATGTGGTGTCTTTCTTTGCAATTTTTGGTTCCACCAAATTCAGTATGGTATCGAAAAGTGATGGAGACATACGGCAAAAACGTCTTGAAATGTAGGTTATCGACCCTTAGGTCCCTCAAAAGATTTGTTCCACTGTAGACTCCGCGATTCGAGGACTTTTCTTGGGCTTCCGTTTTTTCGATAAATGTATCAATAGGTAACTCGCACTGGCGACTATAACTTTGTTACTATAATACGGATCCTCTCAAGTCACAGTCCCGCGAGCAACTGAAGTCCGTCTAGACACAAACCAGGCGAGTACAACCTAAAGCTTGACAAGTCTTTACGTCATTGCGAGTACCGCGAGCACGAGTACAAGTAGTCTGGACACACCTTTATACAAACAGCCAGGAGCGCGAGTGTTGACTGGTGATGCTAACAAATTCCAAAAAACAATTAACCTAAATGAATATAAATGAATAAAATTATTTTTTTATTAAAAACTTCTAGTTTTGAACAATATTGGAAAAAGTTTTTTGAACACTTATTTAAGTAAATGGATGGACTTGGGAAGAACTACGACAGTAAAAGCGAAATTGTGAATAGATACTCGTTATATTAATTAATTAATACATGAAAGTTATTAATTTTATATTAATCATTAATTACGGAATATAAAGTTGCGAATTGTACGAAATAAAAAAAAACTGTAGGCAAGCAGTTTTCTACACGTCAGTTCGCAACTGTAGGACCCTACTGAAAACGCCGGGTAACAATGTCTGATTGAAAACTATTTCGGGTATAGAAATAATTCGCCTCGAAACGGATATCCCTAACAAACAAAAACCGATTGATAGTAATTTTAGTTTCCCGCGCGCACCCGCCGGCCAGACCCGTACCGAGCCTGAATTCCCAAGTTCGATTAACACACGCAAAGTCTAACCTAAAATTCTGGGAAAAAAAGGGAACATTTTCGAAAATCTGGCACATTTGAAATTGAACTGGTCATATTTCATTTTGTGCCACCTTAAAGGTACCAAATCATGAAATAATAGAACCGAGCTAACTAAAACTAATTAAATTAAGCAAATAGCCTATCTACTTTTTTGTAGTTCATTAACGTGCCATAAAAAGTAAGTCACTAAGGGACACACCTCACAAATTTTTAAAACAAATCCGTCCCTGGTCGGACATAAAAGAACCACTTTTAGAAGGGTTTAAGTCGACGAGCGGTTTTCTTCACTGTAATTAATCACGAGTCTTTATATAATTGGTGAGACTCAAGGAATTTCGGTACAAAGGGGTGAAAGAACGGCTTCAAAGGGATCTGCGGCTTAAATTTAAAGGTCGTCTTTAAAGGTCAATGTTGGACCAGGGAATAAGTTTTAATTTGATTTTCAACTTTAATAAGCGGAAGTCATTCTCAAACCATTTTTCTTATAACAAATTTTGAACGTTATTATCTCCATCTGTCTATTTCTCTTGCTTAACAATCAATTGGATATTTCAAAGTTATTTAACTTTTTAAAAATTTGTATATGTAATAATTTTAGTTTTCGTGATTGTGTTCGGCCACTGCTGATGAGTTTGTCTTAGTCTTAGGGCTCTTTAATGTTCTTTGAGCCCAGTTGATAATTTTCGTCCGGTCTCTCCAATGCGTTCTTGCCTCATATGCATGGAATGCTGTAAACCCTTGGTTTCTCAAACGAAATTTTGCTTTTGAAGGATCAAAGAAGTTGAGAGATTTTTGAAAAAGTGTTAATCTTTGTAAAGTGTAAATAGCAGTACAACAGTAGAAGTTTCTTTGAAAAATTATGAAGCGGTAATCTTCATTCTTACATATTTCAAGATTAAAAAGAGACCAAGAAATTAAACGCAATAATTTATAACCATTAATTGGTTGCTAACTAAACAACTTACATGTATTGTGAATTTATAAACACACCGATGTATTAAACTAAAATAACTTTATTAATAATGAATACACTGATTTTAAATTAACACTCTCTCTCATGTTAGGTTAGGTTCTTTTTAACGTTTCCTCTTCTCCTTTTACAGTGGATAAATGACAAGTAACTCTCACAACAACATGCAGGGAAGTTTTCACTGACATCCCAAAGCTGGATTTTACCACAGAGTATCTTAAACATAGTTGATAGGAATAATTTAATTTTTTCTCGTACAATGTAAATCATCGGAATCGTGATAAAAATAAAAAAAAATATCTAAAATGTGTGTGTGTTTATACGGAGGATGCTATTTAAAAAAACTGTAATCTTAATTTTATTTTTTCCCATAGAAACAAAGGAACCCTTATAACAATACGCCCTCATTAGTTATACCGTGCGGGTTTCAAAAAATTCGCGTCGACGGGCGAACGGTTTTAAACATATCGTTAACCCCACGTCCTGCCCCATTATGTTCGCAGGCTTCATTTTTCTCAATTTTACCTGTTTCCGGAGCATATATCCTACCCCCGGGGGACCTAACCTCGATTTCCATACTCATTGAAATATAAGCTACCGCCGTCCCGCATTTGGGATTTTCACTTACAGGGGGGAAGAGCGTAGACGTATTGACATCGTGCTGATAAATTTTCTGACGAGCACCTGCCCCGACGATAAAATTAAATCGATTTTCATGGCCGACAGAAAAAACCGTTTCAACGCGATAGCGTTCGTGCTTGCGTATTAGGTGAGGGAATGTGCCGCGTCATTTTTCTCTGTAAAATGTTTCAAAGTTGTCTGTCCACGCCATTTGTAACACCGGAAAAGTCATTAAGTTACTAACATCTTCCTTTGCGATATTTTTTTCTGTTCTGTGTTGTTTTTTGTTCACGTTAGAAACGATCAAAGAGTTATGAGTGGAATCTATTACCATTTTATATAATTTTATATATAATGTCTTGAAAATTGAATTTCTCAAGATCGTAAGCCTATAGCAACTTTTCGAAATTTTATTATTTGTTTAAAAAAATATAGTGATAAATTTTCTTCTTAAAACCATTTGGAATATGGAGAACGGACTCAATCAATTAAAATCATGTGAATACACTCATTCCGCGAGGTTCAGTCCTGGGGCTTGTACTTTTTCTGATACACATAAATGACCTACCCCTTGCTGACCTTCACTCCACGTTGCTAACGACACAATAAATTCATGTACAGCTCAGAGACATCTGTCAAGTTTGTGGGTGTCCATCTAGATCCAGGGCTTCACTGTAACTTTCACATAAAGCATGTTCGTGACCTGAACACTCTTTTATCTCAGAATTCCTCAGAATAATAGAGAGATAGAAATTATATATTTCGTAATTTTACAACATTCTTCAACACATTCTTAACATTATTCTTGTTATTTCCTGAACGTGAAGATTATCAGGGTGGTAATTTGCTTCAAAGCGAACAGCGTACACGTTAGTATTTCCAATACTAACACATGCGCTATCCACACACTTACTAATAATTCATAAAACATCTATTATTTATATCCGTCGACCATTTATGATTTGCCCTACTATGATTTCGGTCTAACCGTATTTCGCTTTTATTGGTCGCAGCGCCCTCTCGGGAGAAGTGTGGAATGTTCGAGTTATTTCTCGAAAGGGCTCTGTTCATTGGTTCCCGATTTTATTTGTCGCTGGAACGAAGACCAGGTCAGTCGAATGTTTGTTATTTATATATGAGAACAGAACTCGTCGGATATAAGACCAATCTATAGCGAAAACCTTTTAAAAATATTAACCCATTTAAAAAAACGAACGGACTGGAAATTGCAACGTCAGTTTTAATATTATTATTCGCAACGAAAAATGCCGGAGCCCGAGTTTGATAATTGAAAAAATTAATATTTCTTTCCGCTGCCACCCCCTCGACCTCCCACCTCGCCGCTTTTAAGGTTTAAACTGAATTCTTTCCGAGTTCATAAACAAAACTACTTCCGCAGTTTTCCATAATTAATTTTGTTCATCTTTTAAGTTTTTTCCCTCCAAGGTACTTTCCTCGCTTCCGAGTTTGAGGTTTCCAGTCACGTTTTTGCTAAATACGAATTTCAATTAAAAGATTAAATTAAACGAACACGTAAAAATTTGTATGTTATGTTTGATTGTTTCCTCCATTAAATTGCAAATTTGGTCGCCGCCCAATATATTACATCGGCCGAATATATATACATCTGATGGATTACGTCATAAATCAGGGCGAGGGATCAATTTTGTGATGTATATTTTGGTTGGTTGCGATTTAGCCGAAAATAATTAATCAACTGATGCTCTTAAATCAAACATCTTGTTATATAGCTTTATTCCCATTATTTTAATATAGTAAAAAAAATTTGTTTGATTGCTTAACCTAATCTAATAAAATAGTTAATTTTCCAAAGAAACATCCACAGGCTACTATAATACTATTTACAAAACTTCAGGATTCATCCTGCGTCCGTTGTTTCAGTTTCAATGAAGCTTTGAAGAAGTAAACAGGAAGATTGTAATTTTGTAAATAGTATTACAGTATCCTGTGGACGTTTCTTTGGAAAATTAACCAGCCTTTATAGAGAGGACATCAAGGGCAAAGGCAGAAAGTTTACCGACTGAAACTGGTAAGATTACTTTGTACACGGACCTTTTTGTTATGTTGTAGAGACCATAACGTTATCCCTAATTTTCTTAAAATATCCCATCATGTCAAAACATCATCCGCTTATGAAATTCTCCGTAAATCTAGGTCTGCTTAACTTCGAGAAATAATTCATCAGACCTGTAAATAGATATATCAAATCAATAAGATTCTTTTGTTTCTACATCTTGAATTTGCTTGTTCCCGTCCGAGTTGGATACCCCTTCAATCTGAAAATCTTCATAAACTGACGTCAACACTAGCGATACCATCAAACTCTTCTCAATTCCCGCACACTGTGATAAATGTATCATAGCACCAACTTTCTGACACGGAAAAATCAGTTCTTGCAAAAGTTTCCAACTTGGTCCTTACCAGACGTATTACCCAAATGAAGAAATCATTTCGATCGATCAATTCGATTTGAAACCGCAAAATCCTTAAAATCACAAAACCTCCTCTGTTATTAAAGCTTCTTCTTTATCAGAATCCGTGAAAACGTCCGGTGGACGGTCCTTAGTTTCAAAGGTCGTCGAGACACGAACTTCACCTTTTACCTTGGGCGACCTTCTTGGAGGTATTGACAAAAGAAATGCCTGTCGCTGGCTGTCCGAACCAACTAGTACTTGTTATTTTGATAGAGCTATTTATAATGCCCACAAAACGTGATATCAAGCGAATCAACCTTAAAATATGGGTGCGAAACTTCGATGGGTTATATCCGCGTTAGCGTTCTAGATCAAAAAGAGCCCGATACGAGCTTGTTCTTTTAATATTGAAAATAACAAAAAAAAAACACAAAAAGATTTCATTGGTCGAGGAAAAGCAACCAACCGATTCGATATTCCCTGGCGAAGACAGACGGTTGCATCTCTGGTTATTGATTGACATTTGGCCTGCGATCGATTAAAATATTTTCGTGAATCAAGTGCATCAATCCAACGCAGCATGACAACATAGGTAAGTTGCTTTCCTTTACTTTACGCGAGAGTGCTTTGACTTTGAAAGTTCTAACCTTAATTGGGTTTGTTTACATTGTAGCTGAGATAAGTAAGAATTAAATTGGGATTCCGATCGCTACCCTATTTTAAAAGTACGAACAGTAATTGCGGGACAAGGCAACGCAAGTAGTAATTTAAATTTGCTTCCAAACGTAATGTTAAATATGTCCGCAATTTGGATTGGAAACCTCGATGACGCCGGTGAAATTTGACACAACCAATTGTTATGAACACCTGACTGAATTTGAGGTAAGTGCAAGGTGCAAAAATTGTACACTAGTTGAATACCCATAGAATGCCTAAAACTGATTTATGAACGTGTTTTCTATTCTTTCTTTTTAGTGTTGTACTGGCGCATGCACCATTCGTGTTTAGAAGGACGAGAAGTAAAGACGAGACGTGAGCTATAATATAGAGGAGAGGAAACTAATTACTATCCCTTTTATATTTGTATATATGCCTATTATTTGTACATGTTAAAATTATGTTAATACTACTGGATTAAACCTAGGTATTTAACTAAAAGCAATTTTCTGATTTGGGGTAAATTTAGAGCATAACAATATATATATATATATATATATATATATATATATATATATATATATATATATATATATATATATATATATATATATATATATATATATATATATATATATATATATATATATATATATGTTTTGCAAATAATATGATAGAAAAGTTGTAAATAAACAATATACCACGAAACCAGAAAATCAAATGTTTCGCGTTTTCAGCTATAATGTGAAAATATAAATACGTTTACCTCCGCCCACCTGAAAATAGTGAGGAGGCGAGTCGTTCTTGTTTCGCAAATGTTAACGAGAACTGATTTGGGCGTTTATTTATACTGAGTGACGTTTTATTCGACATTTTGTTTCTCTAGGACACATCGGAAGCATCCCTTATTTGCTCTCGCGGGGGCGGGTTTGAAAGCGAAAAACCAACAGACGACGAAAATCTAACTGCGCAAAAACCAAACGAGCTCGAAACTTAAATAGCCGTTTTATAACTGCGGAATTTCGGCGAATGCAAACTTTCTATATTCCGTGGCAGTAAATCCGGTTCCCGGATCGAGCCGGATATTCCGGGCATTAAAAGAAACTCCATTAAAACTAACATAACAAAGTAATATATTATTTCTGCCCTGGTCCGCGCGAAAGGATAAAAGTGCGCCGCCAGGGGGAGTTTTTTTTTTTCTTATGGGCCACTAAGGAGAATTTTACTTTTGTGAGTACTTCTAGGAATTATTCTTGAAACATTTTTAGGTGTTTTTATTTTGCCGTAAGGAGAATATTTTGGCAAATTTTATAGGGGGGATCGCTTGAGCATCCAAAATAATAAATAAAACGATTTACCGAAAATAGAAATCAAACTACTAAGATGGACTAGACTGTATACTTTAATAAAGCATTTTCCATTAAATTTATCTTAATCACTCGATTTCAGACAAATCGTCAAATTTCATGCAAAGTTAATAAGTAGAATGAAATTTTCTGGTTACTTTTTTTTATTTGGCGTATTAATTGGTTTGTTTGAAAATATAATATACACATACACATTTGGCAGAAAAGAGTTTTTAAATACAGGATGATTCATATAAAATGAACAATCTCTAACTGGAAATACTAAATATTATGTCTGAGCTCAACATGCTCCATACAAATGTAGCTTGGTTTCGGAAATACAGAGTTTGAATTTCATTCATTTGGATATCATTTAGATAAATCGAATCGTTCACAGATTTGTAGTTGGTTGGAATAGTAAGGCATACAAAACACGGACGCGTCTTCGTAATGAACATTTATTATTTATAATGTTCACATTGTTAATTTCATCTTTTCGTTTGTTACGTTTTCGGAGTAATAAAGATCGCTTGCCGCACTATACGAATTGTTTCCTTTCAAATTATTACGTCTCGTTCTAGGAGTGTACCAACAATGGTTTAAATATTTAATGGCACCCCTATATAGTTTCCTGTTCCGCAGATTTTATGTTTCTTTTATTTACGACTTTCGTAATATAACGGCGTAAACTTCGTTTACGACCTCTCCGAATTTATGGGCTTTTGGAGGGGCGCCGCCTTTTTGAATTTTTAATTACGTTATAATTCGAACCCGCAGCTCCATCGAAGAGGGCCATTTTGTAAATGGCGCATTAAGATCAGCAATCTCGACATTTTAGGAAAAAAATTACCTCGAAAATTTTATTTGCAAATATAAATGAAATAAGTCTTGAACTGCTTATATTCTTCCATATTTAGTGAATATTATAAATACCTGCACACATACAACTGTCTGGAAGATGAATCCTCACCATATGAAGAAAATATGCAAAGTATCAATGAAGACCAATAAGTATTCTTAGGCACCCCTCTAAAATTATGTGTAAATTCGTGGGTCAATCAGATTACAAAACATCTTGGGGAATAGGGGTTACTAACGCCTACTCACGAATTAGGCCAAGTTATAGCTGCCTGACTCATTTGATATCTGAAAGGTCTTATTCGATTTGTCAAAAGCATTTGATACCATTAACCATGATTTACTTCTTGCTATTCTAAAGTATTTGTAATTTTCTCTAGTGTACTGATCACTGATCAACGTTCGTAGAATAAGAGAATGAGTTTGATTACTTCTCCATTATTGTCCTCTATTCATATCAAAATTAAATGCGAGCAAAAGATTTAAAAATTTTTAAATATAGAGAAATATATTTAATGACACAAAATGATCATGATTGATTTGAGGTTCAGAAAATTGCTCTATCCGCATAGGCACAACCTTACCACAAAACATAAACTTCCTCTTTAGGATTCTTCGTTTCTTAACAATTTCAAATATTGAGATATATTATACGGACAATGAACACCGTGTGCCAAATAAAATTATCCACTATACGATCTGGAATCCCATAGGAGATGGGAAAAAAGTTTTCTTGCCACAATTATTCAACAGAGAATAAGTTTTTAAGGAGAGAAATTAATAAGCAGGGCCATCGGAGTGTTAAAATGTGGTGCGGCATTATAAGAGATAGAATTGTTGGCGGAAATGCGGTCTCCAGCACAGAATATATTGAAAATATATTACGGTGTCACCATATTTAGTTTTTTTTTTAATTATTTGTTTCTTTTTTTTTTGTTTCATAAATTTATTTATTCAAATTTGTTACCTTGTTTAGTTATTTATTTATTAGTTATTAGTTTAATTATTTATTTTTGTTATTAGGCACTTTTTAATCAAGCTAAATAATTAATTTTTAAATATTTGTATAAATATGAATTCTGAAGTTTTATTAAATCTGTTAAAGTATGTAGTATAGAGTCGATTTTTTTTTAATTTCCAAGTATTAATGGATACCCTGAATTGTTAGCAATAGGTTTTATTCGTATATCTGGAGTATTATACCTTTAAAAGAAGTAATATCATGTCTTTGCTATTTAAAATGTGAGCAAGTTTAAATTCAACAAGAATTTATACGTGTTATCTTAAACATCGAATATCTGAAAAAGTAAAATTTAAATATAAGATAAACTACAAACTTACCTTATTTTTTGTTCTAGAATTGATATCTGAATAAAAATTTTGTTGATGAATTCGCCAAAACGGCACCACCTATTTGGGATATCCTGTATAAACTGAGGCGCATCTGTCAAACTGATTGACTAGTGCATCCTTAGTCTGTGGTTAAATTTTCGCTGCAATACCTGGTTCAGTGGGGTCACAACATAACCTCAATTTCTACCGAAGCTCTACAAAAATCGATTGGGGATTTCTTAAGAAAGTGACCTGTACTTTAACCAGGGATTTTAAAAATGTCATGTTCTAAAGTAATAAAGTTGATGTCGGGGATACTTTTGGGACACCCTATATCAACAAAATTAAAAGAATCTTTGGAGAAAACCTTTTTCGCATCTCCTATGGGATTCCAGATCGTATAGTGGATAATTTTATTTGGCACTATGCGGATAGAGCAATTTTCTGAACCTCAAATCAATCATGATCATTTTGTGTCATTAAATATATTTTTCTATATTGCTTTCTTTAACATTTTTTGAAGCTTTTGCTTGAATTTGATTTTTTGATATGAATAGAGAACAAGTTATAAATAAAACAAAATAAAATATAAATATAAATATTTAGGAGAGTCCAAGAAACTTGAAGGAAACATTTTTCCTATGGGTATAGTGGATCGTTTTATTTCTCCCGAGGTATACTATTCAGAAAGCTCAATTTCGTATAAAAAAGTATAAAAATCCTGTCTACGCTTTGCTTATGAGATATTTCTTTATCTCTTACTAACTAACTAACCAACTAATTTATAATTTACGTGGCGCAAAATGGCTTACTATGGCTACAGTATTTAGCAACGGATCGGCTATATTTCTGTTCAGAATAAGAAGTTAAATATATCAGTTTAGAAACAAGATTAAAGAAATCTAGCTTAGGTCATCCGGATTAGGTACTTTAATAAGTGTTTCTTCGCGCCTTGGGTTTCCTAGCTAGCTGGTATTTCTTACTTATTGTTAGACTGATGCCGGTATCTTGCCCTTACAATTATACCTCCGGCCATGTCGTTTGTTTTTATTTAGTTAAGTATTTCCGATTAATATTGTGCTAATACTGTTTATAGATGCACAAAAAGATGTTATTATTATTATTATTCCTATACCATGATTTGTGAGGGTCTCGTTATTATTTATCTAAGTATATTATCACATTTAACCCGCTTGGTTTGTATTATTTTTATATTACTTATATTTAATATTTTAGTTTTATTAATTTTACTTAGAAAAATACAAAATTAAATTGACACTGATTATCTTGCAAAATATTTTTAAGTTAAATTTAGCTGATCCATAAATAGTTTCTATTCTTTACAAATCTCTAGTTTTGTTATTCGTATTTTCGAAATTCATGCTGTATTTTTAGACATTATTATCATTTCACCTTTAAGGCCGCTACTTGTTCGTCGCTAATGAACCGAAAAAACCCTGTTTGAAATTATTCTTAACCAGACTTGACAATGTTCTAGAACGCAATGGTTTCAGGCGGCACTATTTCAAAAGCAAAGGAGTAGAGGGCGCTGGACGTCAAAGCCGCCCGTAAAAATTCCGCACGTCCCTTGTATTCTCGTTATTAGAAATTTTAAACGTCCCACTCGCGGTGAAACTATACGTTTTATGGCACGTCCATAAAGGCATCCCGATATTACCGAAACATGAAATTTAATATCAAAGACATTTTGAAAAACGGTACTGCGAGCGTATATAAAATTAATTTTGACGTGAAATGCGTTTCCGCGCGAGCGGAGTGGTATTAAAATGTAAAACTAAATAAATAAAATAAAAATTCATATCGATATTCATATATTCTTGCAATATACACCAATATTTGCCATTATGAAGGATTGTTTAAGCAAAAATAAAATACGGGGGCGTTCGTAAGAAAAAATGAGATGAACGGAAAAGTCAAAATAAACTTCTCGGTTTCAGTATCCTCAATAAATAACCTAATAAACCAAGGACTTTTGTTCGGGGTCCACCGTTGATACGAACTTTTCTTCTTACCTTGACATAAATAAATTGATTAACTAAATATCTGAATGTACTATGATAGAATACAGATGTTTTTTCTTGCAAAAATGAGTGGATAAAAGCCAAATAAGCATAAATCACGGTTTTATTTAACACAAACTCATCGCCCATCGAGGATGAAAAAAGAAACGACTTTGAAAAAGATACATCGTTGTCGGAAGTCATATCCAGATTGATGCACTTAATATCACCAAATAGAACATAATATGATCTTTTCTGGTATATTAATATATTCTGGACGACAAACTCCGCTATGAAACCTCTACCTGTCACCCACAAATAAAAAATTTTCTTCGGATATGGATCATTTTCAATTTCCGAACTGTAGAATAACTGTAGAATGAATTATCCTGCAGAGAAAAGTCTTGTATTTTCTAACGAGAAAATGTTTATTGATACTTTACTTATCGCATCTAAAATCGCAATATTCTAATCTAATTGCTGGTAGCAGTTCTTAAAAAGGATTTGTGTCTTTTTTTACAAAAAAACAGCAATTCCATTGTAACTGTAACTTCATCAGAATGCTGTCTGAAACTAAAAGTTTTTATACAAATATTTTGGTCTCATCGAATAAAATCTGGTCTATTGTTTGTGATCATGTTCGGAAACTGTTCTTTTAGTTCTTTAGACTGGTTAATATTTTTTAACCTATTTCTCCGATGTATAAGGTTGTTCGGAAAGTCATTTCGTTTTTTCCCGTCAGAGGACTTAATTACGTTTTTTCGAAACCAACTTCACACTTAAGCCGCCTAACCATTATATGTCTTGAGAGCTGATATTGCAAGGCTTGTGTGTGAAAAAGTTCTATTAATTCTACGCAGTAGTTTTGGGTTGGTGCCCTTTTAAATATGGAGAGCAATAAGCAGCATTTTCGTCATATTTTACTTTTTTAACTTCAGAAAAGGTAAAAATGCTGTCCAAGCGAGAAAAAAATTGACGGATGTGTATGGAGAAGGCGTGTTAACAGTACGCCAGTGCCAGAACTGGTTTGCAAAATTTCCATCCGGCAATTTTGATGTCGAAGATGCACCACGGTCTGGAAGGCCGGTCGAAGCTGACAAAGATGCGATAAAGGCATTAGTTGATGCAAATCGGCGAATAACCACACGAGAGATCGGTGAGAGATTAAATTTGTCGAATTCGACTGTTTATGGCCATTTGAAAGGCATGGGCTTAACCTCGAAGCTCGATGTGTGGGTGCCCCATGTCCTTACGGAGCGAAATTTGTGTCGTCGCGTTGACGTGTGTGATTCGCTCCTCAAACGTCAAGAAAATGATCCATTTTTGAAGCGGATTATTACTGGGGACGAAAAATGGGTTGTATACAACAATGTTAAACGCAAGAGGTCATGGAGCGGAAAAGATGAACCGGCTCAAAGCGTGTCAAAAGCCAACATTCACCAAAAAAAGGTGATGCTCTCCGTTTGGTGGGATGTCAAAGGAATCGTTTTTTTTTGAGCTTTTGCCGGACAATACAACGATTAATTCAGAAGTCTATTGTCATCAACTGGACAAATTGAATGATTCACTTAAAGAGAAGAGGCCCGAATTAATCAACAGGAAGGGTGTAGTGTTCCACCAGGATAATGCGAGACCTCACACAAGTTTGGTCACTCGCCAAAAACTTTTACAGCTTGAATGGGACGTACTGCAACATCCACCATATTCTCCAGATCTGGCGCCTTCCGACTACTATTTGTTCCGGTCCCTGTAAAATTTTTTGGATGGCAAAACCTTTACCTCAAATGAAGATGTCAAAAACCACCTGAACCAGTTTTTTGCCAGCAAGGACCAAAACTTTTATGAGAGGGGAATTATGTTACTGCCAGAAAGATGGCAAAAGGTGTTGGACCAGAATGGCCAATATATAATTTAATAAAATATTTATTCATTATACGAAAACTGTCTTTCACGTTCCCCAAAAAAAACGAAATGACTTTCCGAACAACCCAATAGTTATTGCACCAGGCTAGGAAACCATCAAACAGCTATCAGCAAAGCAGCATGTTTAGCAAAATATCACCGAGACAGAGCGAGGAGAAATAAAGCAGAAGTTCAACATTGAAAAATTATAATAAAACAATTGAACAATAAAATAATTAATAATAAAATAGTTTCATTGGTTCGCTAAAAAAGTTCTGTCCCATTCTCCCCCATATATTTCGGGAAACATAATAAAACGCGGATTTATTGGCAAATTTCGGTTTTTAAAAAAAATTGTTGTATAGCTCGTTCCGGTATAGCCAGGCTAATAAAAAACGTCAAATTTAAAAATTTATCGCTCTCCCCCGCGGGCCGAAAACCATTTTAAATGAAATCCAATTATTTTCGAAATAGTTTGCCGAATATATACGGGCCGGTCGTCCTTTTGCGGCGGAAAAATTTAATTTAAAAACGGCGGATGATTTTCTGGTCCGTGCCGGAAGCTCCTCATCGATTGCTTCCCCGACCACCACCAACCAAAATATTACGCGTCTCCGTCTGAGATGCGTCCGGGCACAGCATTATTTTATTCCGTCGTAACTGCATTATTTTTGTTTGTTTCCTAAGGCATAAAAGCCGAAACGTCAAATCTAAAATTGAACTCGTTCCACTACTAGCTAGGGCGAAAACCGCACTAGAACTTTGTATTTTTTTTTCAATGTTTATAAATTAAACTAACCAAAACACCTGCTTCAACTGGTTTCCAACCCCTATCAGAAAAACAGCGCGAGAGTCAGAATCGGGGGGGGGGGCCTTCAGAATGTCCGAAGGAGTTAGACATGGTTGCATTCTTCCACTAATCTTATTTAACATTGATAGCGAATACGTCATTGTACATTTTAGCTATCTTGGTCCCTTAATTGCCAACACTGGAAAGCTAAACAAAATATGGAAAGACAAATCTGGCACCAAAACAACGAAGCTCTGTCTTATCGATGCTCTAATCTTCCCCATTGCAAGAACTTAATAGAGAGAGACTTTCGAAAGGTGGGTTTATAGACGACTCTTACAAGTCAAAGCATCAAAGAGGTAATGGTAATTTTTTTATTAATCTCGTTATACTCGTTAATTTATTCATAAAAAGATTTTTCCAAAGCTTAAATTAACTTCTGAGATACAATTGTACCCCCATACGGCAGTTTTTATGATTTTTTTCTTTTTCTTCTTTTTCATATTTAAAATCTCCTGATCTGTTTTGTAGGTTCCTCTGTTTCAATTCCTGTCAGCTGTACTTCGATCTCTTAAGTGGTCTTCCGGGTGCTCTTTCCCCTATTGGTTTCCCTACAGTCTCCGCTCTTCCGTTCTTCTCACGTGGGCGTACCAATATCTATTCCTGTGTCTTCCCTGTCTTACCATGTCTTGCACCCCACATTGTTCCCTGATGTCAGTCTTCCTAATTCTGTTTCTTCTTGTTTTTACCACTATAGTCCTGAGCGTTTTAAGTTTTGTTGGTTTGTTCCCTGGTTTCTATTCCGTATGTACGTATGTACAGGTTTTATAGACCCTAACCTTGCTCGCACGTTGTCTTTTCTTTTACCAATGGATTCTTCGGCTGCTTCCACGGCACATGATTTGATATTGTTCCAACATCATTATGTCCTTCCGGTTTATTTGTTAATCGGTTCTTATAAAGGCTTCTCATACTATCATCTATCAGTGAAACAATATTAAGCTTTTCGAAGATCTGCTACTTCACCATATAAACATTACATTGATTGGAATTGTAGAGACTACCACCTTTTTTGAAGTTTTGAGGGATTTCTTTAAGTGAGCGTTTATAAATCGATGGATGTTGAAAGCAGCACTTTTGAGTCCACGCTGTTCAAACCTCAATAATCTACTCATCAAACTGCATCAAAAATATCTTGGCTGGTTTTATTCACACCAAGTATTTCAATGTTGTTTGCGGGTCCTGTTTCATCTCATTGACGCAATCGTTAATGGAACAGCACTTTTTTTCGAAAATGCAGATTTGTTAAAAGAAGACATAGTACTTAAACATTCACCTGTGGGTCGTTGACCACGGAGTGAGGGGGAGAGAATGCATTAGCGCCATCGAGGTCTCCGAAATTGAATTACATGGTTACGGAAAATTTAGGTGCTCGGTCGGCATCATATTAATTACATTCGGCGATGTCGTGTCACCAGTATTTCGCAGCATGGCACGGCCGGTAAACCATGCGAGAGAGCAATATGGTGTCGCGAATCTGGAGTTACGTAAGTGTCTCAATGTTTGGAGGTTTGGAAGTAGTTTTTCTAGAGCCTTTCCTAATCCAATTCGCAAAATAAAATCAAATTTTTTAAAGACGTAGAATTAAAGGTTTAAAGAAATGTTCAATTATTGTTTTAAATACCCGAGTACTATATCAGAGAACCAATCGGTGGCTTCCTGATCCAGGAAAACCTACTTACAAAGGACAGACAATCGCAAAGTTTAAGCGAAAAGGGCTGTAAGGTATCCGTAAGCCGACAGGCTCAGGACATATATAAAGTGCGCCACTAGGGAAACACGGGAAAATCGAATCGCCTAACCCGATTTTTCCTTAGGGATAAAGAAACGCATCCTGCGGATTATCTCGACCCGATGCTCTGGAAATTTGGCCACCCCCGCACTCACACCCACACTATTTCCCAATCGAGATCTCGTGGATGTTTTTCGTGGACTCCGAAGCGGTATGTTCCGACAGTTCCTAAATTTACTGGCTATCGGTTCGATTCTTCTTCTGCATTCATAAATTGTGGTACGCAACTAACCAAAAAAAATTCCTCGACGGACGTCGGTATTGGGCGAATAGCCATAGTAGTCTTGCCCAACTATTTGTGAATAGCAAAGAAGAAGAATTATCTGTGCATACGGTAATGGCTCTTTCAGCGTTGTATTACCGAGACGATGAACCAAAATGGCGCCTCTTTAGGCCGTTCGTATCCTCATCTCCCTCCGGCTCCGGGGTAATTGGCGAGCGGGAACCGCCCCACGAGCCGCCAAATCGAATTATCCGGAAGTTAAGCCCTAAATCAAACGCAATTTTCGGTTAAATTTTGACTCGCTATATAGTTCATTATCCTTCGATGGGCTCCTAGCGATATCGCCAGATGGAAGCGGGCTCGGTTTCGGACCACCCCCACTCCACAAGCCGATCGGAGAGCGTGCGACATGATTTATGGATGAGAATTTAATATCCGTCAGCGGGCAGTGTTTCGCTGTCAGCGCCCCCTAGTGGGATTAATCTAAAATATGTTGGACGATACGATGCGGTCTATCGTGGAAAGTCCGTTCTACATGAAGCTCCGTGATTTGTTTGAATCGAGAATGGATTAAACTCCTTCATACGTTATTGCCGAGTGGTTTTCTTTCTTCGTTCTCTGTTCTAAACTAACCAAAACGAAATGGCAGTTAGAGGAGAATTCTCAAGTAATATCTTACCTTTACATACTCGTAGGTATCCCTAAAAATGCTGAAAATCGTCAGCTCAGGTCAGCACCAGAGGTCCCCTGTCAAACGCAGGTCGAGAACTAATCGCTGCAAGTTGTTTAAATCCGTCGGGGGTTCGCGGACGTACATACCTATGTATGTATTACTCCAAATATAATTCAATATATACCGCTTATGTAATATTCGGCACTAACAATTATACAGGACTACAGTGATTTTGATGTTCGGAAGCTGTTTGCAAACTCTGTATCTTAATAGTGTTATTTTATTGATATACATACCTACCAACTGAATATGTTTGTTCCATGTAAGGCGTGATTTTTAAATGAATTGATTTTTATGAAATTAAATGAGATTTGACAACACTGGATATTATTAGATTTCTCTGCAAAGAAGCAGAGTTGGCGCAGAAGCGTCAGTGCAGCGTTGTAACCTGCTTATGCCCAGTTTGCTTGTATTTGTAGTCGTTCTACTGTATTTCTAGTGTTCTAGAATGTATAAATATGGAAAGAAGACAATCCGAATAACTTATGTTATATATATGTGGTAGTTATGTCGTACTAAAGCAAAACTATAACTTATTTTGTGAAAAATGTATACCACGCCACACAAGTCGTCCCGGGCTCCTCATACTGTTTGTCGTATTTGCGTTGAAGCATTATGAAAGTGGCAAAAAGACAGGAAGAAATGTGTAACATTTGGTGTTCCTCTGGTATGGTGAAAGCCTAGAAATCACAGTGATGATTGTTCCATTTTTTATGTAATGTTCAAGGATTGAATAGAGAAAATAAGAAACAAATTGTGTATCTGCTATTCGATCAGTTCCTCATGAACCAGATGGACCGATATCGTACGAATCAGAGCAATCTAATTCCGACCCAGAAGACTCAGATTTCGCACCAAATTTCAGAGAGCCTGAACCGTTTCACCATGATGAACAAAATCATTTAATTAGAGACTTGCACCTTCCAACGGATGCATCCAAATTATGTCAATATTATACCCAGGAAGGACCGCTAGTGCATTGCAACAATATTCCCAACTAGGATCATAAATAGGATTCCACTATTTTACTGAATAAAAAAATAAATGATTTTAGAAATATCGTTTTTTTTTTCTTTAATATTTACAAAAAAAAACCTTGAGGTTCACAATATATTCTTCTAGCGTGTGACCTGCAAACACCGTGAGACCTTGGCGATCGTTTGAGCTCTCGTTCAAATATGAACAGCGGAATGAATCCGCAAGGCAGGATTAACGGAGGGCGATAAAGGGAGCAAACAGTAATAACGATATTACGCGGATCCTAACTGTAACCGATTTGCTATTAAACGCAAGATGGTAGAACAAGCGAATTATCCTGGAAATGTGGGTCAGGGAGCGGTGACAACGGGGATGGGCATCTCCGCAGATAAATCGAATTCCGTTGTCCTCGAGTAAGAGAGAGTGAGATAGAGAGAGACAGGATGGGACATAAGGTAGAAAGATGGCAACTGAAAATAGTGGAAGTGATAATGATATTTATTGGATATATGTCGAGCAAAAGGATAAGTTGATTTGGCTGAACGTCATCAATTCAAATAAGAGCCTGCACAGCATAGAATGAAATAACCAGAACAGGTGATAAGCGCATTAAACATTTTTTGGAATCCATGAGAAACATATTGACTGCGCCATTTATTCTGGTACCCTTTGCGCCTTAATTAAAAAAAAAATGTTTTTGCGGCTTCCTGAATATTCTAAACGCTTACAACATGTATAATTAGGAATGGTTGTTTTGGAACTCCGTTGATATTCAACCAAACAAGATTCTCCCCTATTTTCCTTTATAATTCTTTTACCCGGAATTAATTAACGAAATGAACTTCCCTTAAAGAAAGGTACGTTTCGTACGAGGGAGGAAATTTCCTTGAGAACGACACTTTCGCGAAAGTTTCCCTCTTCATATTTTTAACACGCCGCCTCTCGAACTTTGTCAGTTAGGATTTTATGCGGATCCTTAATAAATGATTAGATTCGGGTACAGTAACCTACTGCGACGGGATTCACGTGAGGTGCGCTCGGGAATTGGAAGTTATTGAAGTTGCAAACACCCATCGCAATATGATAGAGTACCGGGGTTAATTTTTGATGCACTATAAAAAAAAATTACGTCGTTCACTGCAAAACGTAGTTGTCCAACATTTCGATTCGTCGATGTTGCGATAACCGAGTCAGCAGCGTTGCCATAATTAAGATACAGTTTATGGTCAAGCGATTGCGAAACAATGAGTCAATATTGAAAAGGGAGACCGCCTTTAATTACGCACGTGAAAATCGCGAACTACCGTCATCGCTGAAACATCAGAAGCGGGATAAGTCACGTTCGACGCCGGTGTTTGATTGAAAATCGGCGGATTATTTCGCCGCGATAGGTTTCAATAAATTCGCAAATTACGTGATTTATTTCGTGCCAATTGCGCGCTCGCGTGTAATATTCAATCGAGGTGGATCGATGGATATTAGAAGGTACAAATACCGCAGATTCAAAACCGAGCTACCCATGTGACGTGAAATACTTTACAATGTAACCGTAGTAGTATTAATAATTTGATAGCCGCGTAAAACGTTCCGATCGAACGCAACCAGAAGGAAAAATTCCGATTCTATTCGGAGTCGGTGTGTTTTTGTAACCATTTCCGCGCAGAATATCGCTTACAAAGGGAACAAAGACATGAAAGTTCAATTTACATTGCCCGGTACTCCCTTACTTGGCATCGGCCCGATTGTTTCGTATCGATAGGACCCGATAAATACTTTGGAATTCGGGAAAAAAACACAGACCATTGTTCCTCGAGTCAATATCGAAAGTCATAAACGAAAATTGCAAATATAAAATTCAACGCGAACGTCTGACGGTGTAAATCACTCGACGCGGAAAAACATCGTAAAATTTTATATTTGCTCAGCCGATTTGCTTTATTGAAATGTATGAACGGGAGCGACAGATAATAAAAGTAGTGTCGGGAAGCATATTCCGACAATGATTGTGAGGAGAGGACGCCAAAGATGAGTTCATTGTCATTTTTCTTTATTAAGCGTTGTCTGGATTATTTATTACATTAAATACTAAGAAATCTACATTTAAGCTGTTAATTTTGCATTGTACCCTGTTGTATGAAAACCGTATTTCACCATTTGTTTATAGAATCCAGTGCTGGTATATTAAGATAATGATAATTTTATCATTGATTTTTAACATTTTTAATTGTTTTAAAAATATAGAAACAAACGTCTTTCGCGGAGGTAGGTCACTCTTGATTATTTAAAACCAAATACGAATTAGAAACACTTTCCATTACTAAGAATATATAATCAAAATTTATAGAATAATATAGTCAAGTTGCTTCAAGTAGAAAATTTATGATTCACTTCGCTTTTTATATCCTCAGATGGTTTTGTTGATGGCACGGGGGATGTCAAATATGTTTTCAAGTGGAACATGGGGCGGCTCAGATATGAAGGGTATGGTCTGTTCATAGATATAAGAAAGTCCCAATTGTTTTAGAATGGAATTATCCATTAACATACAATGCAATAAGCTTATTACCTAAAGTTTCGGAATTGGAATGCAGGTCAAATTGTGGTCCGTAATAGAAAATAATTTTATACCAACCTGTGTTTAATATTCTTTGGTTTAGTATACTACTTAGTTTAAGTTAATTAGTGTGTAATACAGCGTGTGTTGAATCGTGTGCGAATTATGCAAAATATGTTCGAGTCTAGTGTATCTCTCATTGAACGTGGTGCTAGCAAGCAAGCATCTTCAGAAGAAACGGCCACATTGACGAAAATTCCAACATCAACTGTATGAAAAATTGTGTGCGAGGAAAAAAAGAAGAGATGTCGACATTTTCTCGAGTGTAGATGAAAGTGATCAAGTATAACACAGCCTAAAATTTACCAGTTATACGAGGAAGAAAGCGTGCCTACATTAAGTATCTTACTTAGGAGGCTTGAAAAAGATGAAACCGGTGTTAAATGTGGCAGAACTACCTTATGGAAGTGTATTCAACACATGGGTTTTAGATTTAAAAAAATTGACGAAAGGCAAGTTTTAATGGAATCTTTTGGAATTCGGAAATGGCGACTGGAATATCTAGCAAAAATTAGGATTTACAGAGAACAACAAAGGCCAATTATTTACTTGGACGAAACCTGGTTGGACACTTATGATACCCCGGAAAAAGATCGGGTTGACTCAACTGATAAGTGTAAAACAAATAACCAAATAAATACATACATAAATAAATAAATATTGTTTAGTATTTTTCCTAACAAAACCCCAAATAATTAATTTCTAAGCAAAGTACGGACCTGTTTGGCCATATTTCATTCTTACACCTTGCCCGGGTCTTTCCTTAATTCGTATCAGTCAGTCACTTCCTTATATCTATGAACAGACTTTACAGAAATAGTTTGGATGGTGGTTGAGTAGCTCACTTGATTCAATTCTTGCGCAATGCTGAACTGAACTGAATGTGAAGATGAGTATTTGCTATGAGAACACGTGCACATTATGAGTGACAGCTTTGAATATAAATAGTTTGCTCCAAAAATTTACAATTGGCAAATTTTAAAGAAAAGTAAATTAAGTATCACAAGGATAATCTTCTAATATTTGCCCAACAATAACCGTAACCAGTTACATACATGAGCGCATTGCGCTCCTGGCATTTAAAGTTTCTACGGTCTCTGAAAGTACCAATGAATTGTTTATGAATATCTGCACAAACCCATCGACGAGAAATCATGGATTTCGCTTCACTATAGCAGCGGCATAAGTGTGGGAAAGGTAGTCGCGAAACAACTGTATTATTAGTTTCCGAACTTTGATGAAACACTTAGGAGATTAAACGACAAGGTAAAGACTACTAATTTTATTAAAAAACTAGAAAAGCCCCTGCCCTAAATATAAACTGAAGAAGTTTGAGCTGATGCAGAGATGAAAAATATTCTGCGTCTAGCTTTAAGCATTCTATTTACTTGAACTCTCACATCACAATATCGACAGCGTATCATCTCACACGAAGCTGCGGTAAAAAGTAATTCCCATTCGGAATTTTACGCGTAAAACTCCAAACGAAATCACGTTAAAACCCCGCCGTCTGTCTCCTTCGATCAATTTACAACTTGCCTTCATAAAATCCACCCGTGACTGTCATTCGGCGTCGCGAAATATGTCTTAATAAAAGATCACGACGTTAAGGTAACACGTCGTTCGTATTGCGTCGAGGAAACTCGATTTTTCCCCGTGGCGACGAGAAAAGGATCTCCCGTTGTCGTCTTCAAACGACACTAATTCAGGATCGATATTACCGTGGCGGACCTGCACACGGGTTACATCATCGGCGATTTCTGTTTCTAAGGGGGATAGCAACCACCCCCGTGGGCTAATTAGGGTTCATTCATATCTATCTCCGATAACGAAGGTTCATTTGTCGCGTACCACGTGACGTGACAACCGTAATTAGACGATTACCAATTAACATACGACTTGAAAACGTCTTCCACTCCGTATAGCGAACCAGCCCGAGCGATCTCTTCGTAATCGAAAACTTTTCAGAATTATTAAAAGTTTCCCTGAGCGGATGCTGTTTTGCATAACCAGTGAATGTGATGTCAGCTTATTAGCAACAGGATTTCCTTGTTGGTTCCTCTCAGCGTACTCTTTTTTGTCGGGGAAGTTTTAATAAGGTCTTTTTTCGATTCGCAATACATTTTCAGACCCGCCGATACTGACGTCCGGTTTTTATTTAACGATCAACGAGCATCGACAGCGACGAACTTAACGAGACCACCGGGGGTTTAAGTTTAATCCCTTCTGTTCTATGTACACATTAATTTCCGTGGGACTATCCAAAAGATACAAATATATACATGTATACATAGAACGGTTTGGGTTTTTAAGCTTCCCTCGGTGAAAATTATATCGCGCTCTACTGCTCTAATTTTATACATGATTTTATCTGTCAAATGAATAAAACTCCGCAAGACTAATTCGAAATTTTCCTTTCAAAATTATAAATTATCGTTATTTGCACACAATCTAAATCGAATTGCTAATAATGTTTTTTAAACAAATGTTTCCGAACGTATCAGTGCTGCCAGCAACTTAATATCGATCGAAGCAAACTTCATTTCGTCGCTCGGAAGTTAAAAGCATTACGAATAACCCCATTAGGCACAGATATTAATTCTGTTTAGCTAATGGAGTCTGTTCATTAAATTGCCTAATCCAATATCCGATTGGCTCTGACGTTAGGTTTTGGTATGAAATTGAAATATCAATGTCCGTGTCAACTTGTTGTCCTTACAGAAGAAATCTAAGGAGAAACGTTCCAATGCAAAAAGGAAAAAAGCGGTATTAAACGGAGTAATCCGATTTATCTCGTTTAAAACATTTGTGAATAAACCTATTGAAAATCCTTTCCCGATGTTGCTGGTTATACTGACTATATTGTGCAAGGTTATAATAAACTTTTGTTGGGGGATTGTCTTTTAAGGAAATAAACTTGTAGGAGAACCTTCCACAACGTTTCTGGTTATGATGCTCATTTTATAATAACATTTACGTGTATGGCAAAGCACGTTTTTTCTCTCGTGCGGTTCAGAGGTTCACGATTTCAGGTGTAAATTATAGACTAACACGGGCAATCGAGGAAACGATGAATAACGCGAGATTTAAGCCGAATACGTTCTATCCGTAGCGATATCGAAAAGTGTTCGGCAAAACAAATTGCAAATTTAACCATACTTTGCAAGTGCAACGTGCCGCAACTACAGCTTGAATTTCTGTTTTACACTCTGCGGTTTTGCCTTGATGTAGTTTTATTCGCACTGTGGCGAGCGAGGTTCAAGTTCCGAGTTTGCTTTGTAGGATATTGTTATAAAGGGACCACAAAGATAAACACAATCCAAACGAATTCGTACGAGATGTAAATGCGTTTTCGATGGAAGCGATATAACACGAAGCTATGTGAAACGTATTCGTTAGTCTGTATTTCACGTACCAGCGTAAATTTTAATGCATTGACGTATCTTGCAAGTTTTAACAGGTTTCACAGCCAACAGAGATTAAACGCTCATTTAAGTCACATCTGCGGTTTGTTCTTTGTCTTTGACTGTTTTTCTAGGATCGTTTTGTTGTTACGATGAGTAGATTTGAAGAAAATTATTATTTGACTTTTTCACAGGTTTTATTTCCTTTGGTTTACGTATTTTTAAAGATTACATTCCAAGTGCATTGGAACTTGTAGAGACGCATTGTTTCTTTATCGTGCTCCTGCGCACCACTATGGAATTTTCGCAAAATCCCAATTTGCAAAATTGTAATTACATTTCCAATGATAATATTCCATGTTTCTCGCGCACCCTGTATGATAGACGAAACCTGAAATTCTCTCGATAGTTTACGACACCGTTTAAACCAAATTATCCCATATTTTATAGTTTTTCATTTACGGGTAGTAATTTATCCACGAAAACTGCAATTTTCAGCGTCTTTTGGATTTGTTTACCCATTCCCCTGTTTATAATTGAAAAAATTTTGGAAATGCCCTCGATATCCACGTTTCCTGGTCTAAGAATTTTTTCAAAATACTAAATGGTTTTCGAGGAAATAAGTTTTTTCTGAAACCATGCAGTGCGCCGTAATAATCAATGACGTCATCGCGTCTTGACTGAACCCTAGGAATAGTGATTTTCAAATGGATTTCTTCAAATATCTCGAGCAGCGTGTGTGATAGACGAAAACCGCAAATACAAAAATTGTAGCTTTTGATGCGGCCTATGACACTATTTGGACCGAGTAGCCATATATTTTACGAATTTTAATTTACGACTAATTACTTATTCCGGAAAACAACAGAGTCCTTTATATTTTTATTTATAATTTTTATATACACTATCGAAAAAATGCTTGAAATAATAGTTATAGTCCCGGATCTTCCCCGTCTCTTGGTTAAAGAATTTTACAAATCGGGCATACACTTTTCGAGAAAATATTTTTTTTCTGGGAGTCAAAATTGCCCAAAAAAATTTTTTAAACCTTTTCAAAAAAATACTTAGCGACATTTGATGACGCCCAGTTTTAACAGTTTAAATGCATGCACTACCTCCTTGCCTAACTTGAAGTGGAAAGCTGCTCATTTAGGTCACCTAGTACATTTCTAAATGTAGCATTCAATGTCTTAATCGCCCTGTACAATATGTAAAAACCTTAAATACAAAAGTTTCAGCTATTTATATGGACTGAATTATGCAAATGAAACTGCCAACTCGATCACAGCTTTCTAGTATGATCAATTATCCTTATAAGGGGAACCCAATTATCAGTTTTTTGCAAATTACCGACGCACCCTTTACATTTTTAGAAAATCGATACAAGGTAAATGCGATTTTTAACCGTTCAACCGTTCGGAAGTTATTCGCATTTTTATGGAGCAGAGAACAGAGAACGGAGAACAGACAAAAAATGAAAACGTTTATTTTTCGACTCTGATTCCATCGGTATGGTCTGTTCATAGATATAAGAAAGTGACCAATTGCTTTTGAATGGGATTACCCAAGGGTGGTCATTAATTATTTATATAATATTATATATTAATTAATTAATTATATATAAATTATTATTACCTAAAGTTTCGGAATTTAAATTCAGGTAAAATTGTGGTCCGTAACAGAAAATAATTTTATACTTACCTGTGTTTAATATTCCTTGGTTTGGTATACTACTTAGTTTAAGTTTATTAGTAATCACTCTTATTTCGTGTGTAATACAGCGTGTGTTGAATCGTGTGCGAATTATGCGAAATATGTGCGAGCCTAGTGTATCTCAGGAGATGCTCCCGCACAAATATAGAAAACACTATTCTATGGAGACTAAGGAAGTTATAAACAATGTTTATTTAACTCTCATTGAACGTGGTGCTAGCAAGCATCTTTAGAAGAAACGGCCATATTGACGAAAATGCCAACATCAACTGCATGGAAAATTGTGAATAATCCCACTTCAGCGAGGAAAAAAAGAAGCGATGCTGACATTTTCTCGAGTGTAGATGAAAGTGATCAAGATATAATATGGAGTAAAATTTACCAGTTATACGAGGAACAAAACGTGCCTACATTAGATATCTTAATTAGGAGGCTTGAAAAAGATGAAACCGGTGTTAAATGTGGTACACACTTATGGAAGTGTATTCAACATATGGGTTTTAGATTTTAAAAAAATGACAAAAGGCAAGTTTTAATGGAATCTTTTAGAATTCACAAATGGCGACTGGAATATCTCGAAAAAATTAGGATTTACAGAGAACAACAAAGGGCAAATATTTACTTGGATGAAACCCCGGAAAAGGGTTGGGTTGACTCAACTGATAAGTGTAAAACAAACGCGCCATCAAAAAGAGGTAAAAGAATAACTATTTTGCAAGCTGGCTCTAAATATGGTTGGATTCCAAATGAACTTTCTCTGTCTTCGAAAAATATTAAAGATTCTTCTCTGGATTACCATGAAGACACCACCACTGATTTATTTGAAAATTGGTTTAAAAACAAACTAGTTCCAAACATTCCTCCTAATAGCGTAACTGTAATGGACAATGCAAGTTATCACAGTAGACAGTTGACTAAAACCCCTTCCTCATGTGACACAAAAGCAACAATCCAAAACTACATGTATAATAACCACATTTATTTTCACGAAGATTATACCAAAAAGCAATTAATTGAGGTTCTACATAGCTTGAACCTACAAAAGGAATACGTCTGTGATAATTATGCAAAAAATCTAGGGCATACAGTTTTACCTTACCACTGTATATTTAATCCCATTGAACATGTTTGGCACCAACTGAAATCTGCCATTTGTCGTAACAATATTTTTCCCCGTGTTAACTCCAATGTCCTCTAGTTTTTAACATCCCTCCTCAAAGTTGGGCACATTCTGTTAAACTTATAGAAAAAGCAGAACAATTGTATATCCATATTACAAATAATATAGAACAAATAATAATTCGAACAGGCGATGATAGCGATAGTGATACTGGTATGTTGTGTGAATAATTCTAAGTAATTTAAGTAGGTAATAAAAATAATTTGTAATTTTATTTTAGATTTAAACATAAATACATACATAAATAAATATTGTTTAGTATCTTGCCTAACACAACCCCAAATAATTAAATTCTAAATAAAGTACTGACCTGTGCGGCCCGGGTCTTTCTTATATCTACGAACAGACTTTACCAACGGCGACGCTGTACAACGCTCCGTTATGGAGATATAGGTTTCGTTGCAAGCGCGTATACTTTCAAAAAGTTCAATTTCATCGATTTTTCGAAAGTAACAAGCGATAATTAAAACTTCAGCTGGTACAGAGCGTCTGAAAACTGGTCACTTAACTAGATTTTACCCGTACGATCTCGAGGCGTCGTAGTTACCTTAAAAAGATAACGTCTTGGGGATGTAAACTTTCCACGATGTCATTTTAAAAAATGCGCCGCTTAAGAAACTCACATTCTAAAAACCTTCAGATAATATAAATCCGCGGCAGAGTACGTTGGGTCGAGGGCGTCGAGGGTTGAACGAGGCAGAGTGTTCTTCGGGGAGCTTTGCCCGACGAAAGGTAGTTTCCGTTTTATGTTCGAATAAGCGTTAGTAGGTGAAAAGTTGTAGACGTTATTTACGTCGTGTTCTGTGCTGAAAAATGTATGACCGGCGTGCGAGGCACACACGGAATACGGAAACGATGTAAAATTACGTTTTACGTCGGAGGGTTTTTAAGCGTGGTGTAAACCAAAAGAGCTAAATCTTTCATATCAAAAGGGTTTAACAATTTTCATCTCACGAACGAAACCAACCGTGGAAACTGTGGTGGATTATTGACCTGCATTTCCTGCTACGTCGATTTTCTTAAAGGGCTAGTTGTAAATTGCCGTTTTCTCTACCGGCGAAACTACGTCTGAAGCGAACGTTTTGACTTGATTCGGGTTGTCGGCGAATTCGCCAGCCGTAAAGTTGATAATAGCAATAATTGCGTTACGGGAGCGTAACGTCACAAAGTAAATTCACGCTGAACCTGGTCTCAAACCTGCGTTATTTGCTCTTTACGTGGGGAACGATTCGAAACGAAAACTACCGATCCCTTGCTAGAAGTTCTCTCGAAATTCACGCTAATTAATTTCATAGTCTAATTTCATTTTCGAAATTGCAATTTTTGCAAAGGTTTTTTTATGCATATAATTTAGAAATAAATTGGAAATATTCCGGTTAGTAGTTCGTAGTCGCAAAGTTGATTGTGCAGTTGTTCGCCGGCGATGTGGCCAAAGATTCGAATTTTAAAGTTGTCGAGTTCAAACTTGGCACAGGTAGAGACTTTAACTCCTTAAATGAAATAAATATAATCGAGTTTACAACGGCCCGCGAAAGAACCATTTCTCAAAAACGAAGGCCAATCGAAAAAATTTTTGATCGAAGAGACGCACGATATCCGGATCAAAAAGCAACTCAGAATAATTTTTTTTAGAAATTTACAGGGTTCTTCTGCAATTTGCAGCTAAAAAGTGAGTAAAATAATTGGCTATAACGACAAGACTGTGTTTCAGTTGTCAGTTTCTTTGACATGATCATACCGACCTTATAAGGGGTGTTTTTTTTTTCGATGTATAGAACTTCAAGTTGCAATAAAACAACGATGGATTATTCGATTGACATGAATTTTATTTATCCGAAAGATAATCTTGTGGCATTACATTTTAAATATGATTTCTGGCATATGACCGCCACGGCTGGACGTCCAATTTTCGATGACTTTTTCCAACATCTGTGGCCGTATATCGGCAATAACACGGCGAATGTTGTCTTCCAAATGGTCAAGCGTTTGTGGCTTATCCGCATAGACCAAAGACTTTACATAGCCCCACAGAAAGTAGTCTAGCGGTGTTGAATCACAAGATCTTGGAGGCCAATTCACAGGTCCAAAACGTGAAATTAGGCGGTCACCGTGTGTCTGTGTGACATGTTGCGCCGTCTTGTTGAAACCACATCTCCTGGACATCATGGTTATTCGATTCAGGAATGAAAGAGTTAGTAATCATAGCTCTATACCGATCAACATTGACTGTAACGATCTGGCCATCATCGTTTTTGCAGAAGTACGGACCAATGATTCACTATTTCTCGCCCTCAATCTGCTACATCGTATCAGAAATCAAGTATTTTCTCGAAAACCATTTACTCTATGGAAAAAATTGATATATCAGGAAAAATGGGGGATCAAGGTTATAACCTCAATATCGAACATTGTTTGAATTATATGCAGGGTGTATCGTCCATGGGCAAAAATCTGATAGATCCTAGAAATTTCCGTGAGTGTAGGTAAATTACTGTTAAATATACCGTTATTTGATTTAAACGGTATCGTGTGACGAAGGAGAGTTTCAGTTTGCCGTAACTTTGAAGTTCGACCAGATGTGAAAGACACTTTTATTGGCGAATTTAACACAGCCAGCGAGTAGTAGCAATTGATTTTATATTGTTTAACGTTTGTCGATAATTGCTTACGTCTAATTCAGATCAGAAAATAACAAAAAAATATTTTTTAGATTCTTTTTTACTACATTGAACTAATTACCCATTACCTGACCAAAAGTAATCATTTTGAACCTAGCTAATGGTATTTCAAAATGAATTGTTTGAAGATTCCAATGACCGGTTTGAGAATTTAGATTCTTGAACACTAAAAGTCGCCTACAGGCTATTGCGTCAAACCCGAAAGTTCAAGTGCAATTTTTTACGAGATACATAATTGATAGAACGAGTGGAGAGTTTTAGATCCAACGTAATATTGTACTCTCTTATGGATTCCCCTTAACGATTTGAAATTGTACCTTAATGTGTTTCTTCTTCTTATGGCGTCGTCTCCTTTCGAAGGTTGGCGATCCAAATAGCTAACGTGGTTCTCTAGATACGGCCATACGGAAGATGTCGAGCGATGGGCAACCAAACCATTTTTGCCTTTGCCTTCTATGATTAGGCGCAGAAGTTCATACTTTTCACCTCGCAATATAACGAGTTTTTCTTTCTTTGATGGTAAGCATAAGTTCTTTTTGTTTTCTCATGCGATTGAGAACTTCTACGTTTGTTACTCTTTGGACCCATGATATTCTTAGTATACGACGATAAATGTACATTTCAAATGCATCTATTTTCTCTTCTAGTGATGGGTTTAGGGTCCAACTCTCACATCCGTACAGAAAAACCGAGAAAACATAGCATCTGACCATGCGTACCCTGAGCTCCACGCTCAAATCTCATCGTCTCATATTCAAGAATGTTTTTCTGGCCTGTTCTATGCGGCATCTGACTTCTTAATGTGTTTGGGTTTAATTTAAAAAAGTTGGGTTAAAGTTATTAAGCAACATTTGCCCACATTTTGTTTCAAAATAATGTATGTAACAATATCAACTACGCCGCTAGAAATATTTAAGACGGACAATACAACGGCCGGCGGTGACGTCACCCAAGCCACCGCCCGAGGGTACGAAGGATAAGTTTGTTTGCACAGGTGCGGGCAATTACCGACGAGCTTGCTTGAAGAATATTTGGATTTTTACAATGGGTAGTCAGTCTGTTTCTGTACGTAAGCCAAGTTTTCCGAGTTTTCAATAAATATACGTTCGATACAACTACGATTATTTCATTGTTCACATGTAATTCACCACAACTATCATTAGGTAAAAAAATAATGGGACGTGTGTCTGTATCATTTCTCTACCAATCCACCACTTAAACACGAGCAACATTTGTCGTCTACGACCCGGATTTTTCCGGCAAGGCATATGCGGCAAAATCGTCCCACGTAAAGAATCGGGGAGGATTGTCCAACAAAGCGTGCATTTAGACTGAGAGAGTTTTGCGGCGGACAATCAGACGCGAAAATATCGCTACAAAAGCCCCCGTCGTGCCTGCTCGTCGAGAGGAAAAGACTACCAACTCTTTTCGCAATCCCGCGCACTAATGGATAAACACGTATGGCATAGTACGCGGCGGATAAAATCCCACTTCCCTCAGTCCCCTTTTTAATTTTATATTGAGACGCAGTTGCGGTGTTTTTAAACGACCGATTAATTTAACTCGTGCCGATGACGAAGACAAACGGATAAAATGGTGGGGCGGTGGGGGGTATGCGCGTGGGGAGTAGCGTGCGAACCGCCGCCCGACGGCAACTCAATCTCTAAAATAATATATAACTTTGTCTTTAGCTTTCTTTTAAGGCTTAACTATACTTAACAATTTCGACCTGTGTGTAATTCCATTCTACGGTGTCTGGTACTTTCCTTTAAATCGATCTTAATTTATGATTTTGATTGCTTTGCCTCAGTGTTTGGATGTATAAATATGTAAAGGTATATCAGCAGGATAGTGAAAAGACTCACTTGCCGTTATTATTGTTTTGCTGTTGTTTGAGCTGCAGTAAAATCCGATAGGACCAGTTATTATCCTTTAAGCTTCACTGCCAAATTAAAATCAAAATTTGTGGACTTACATACAATCTTTGGGCACTAAATAATATTGACTATTATTGATTTCACCGAGAGGTTATTTATTAATACGTCAATCAGCTGGTATGCGATCTTGTCCGTTGGTTACCGCTACGTCATATTAGTAAAGTCAATGGTGATCGGTATAGAGCTAGGATTACTAACTCTTTCATTCCTGAATTGAATAACCATGATGTCCAGGAGATGTGGTGTCAACAAGACGGTGCAACATGTCACACAGATCGTATCACAATCGATTTATTGAAAGACACGTTTGGTGACCGCCTAATTTCACGTTTTGGACCTGCGAATTGCCTCCATGATCTTGTGATCTAACACCGCTAGACTACTTTCTGTGGGGCTATGTAAAGTCATTGGTCTATGCGGATAAGCCACAAACGCTTGACCATTTGGAAGACAACATTCGCCGTGTTATTGCCGATATGCGGCCACAAATGTTGGAAAAGGTCATAGAAAATTGGACGTCCAGATTGGACTACATCCGCGCCAGCCGTGGCGGTCATATGCCAGAAATCATATTTAAAATGTATTGCCACAAGATTATCTTTCGGATAAATAAAATTCATGTCAATCGAATAATCCATCGTTGTTTTATTGCAACTTAAAGTTCTATACATCTAAAAAAACACCCCTTATTATGCTGATTAGAATACACGGATCGGAGTCCTTAATATAATTCTGTATTTTAGCTTTTTGGTTCTTTAAGTGCTATAGATACCATACCAGCTAATTTTTCCCGAATTTTTACCCGTAAATTGGAGCAAACTATGTGTTTTCATAAAATAAAGTCGAATTCACGAAATGTGACTGTGGAAACCCTTTTAAATTTTTTAAATTAACTTGTACATAAGGCAACACTTACCCGTATATAGGCATATTCTTTTCCGTAATGTTTTCACCACGAACACAAGAACATTTTCGCAAAAACACGAAAAAGGTACGGAGAGAATCATAACCACCAAAAATGTAAACAACACACAGCACAGACTATTAGTAGTCTCTGGCAATAGCAGTTCCTAGTTCGGCGTTGCCAATTATATTCGGATTTCAGTGACTGATTTTGCGTTCTTGTGAAAATTAGTCAATTTTTTCGGAAAAATTACGGAAATATGGCAACTCAGTTACTTGGGGCGTGACGCATGCGCAAAAGATCCACACCTTCTCTACGAAAATATCATAGCCACCTGCGGCGCATCACTTTCTACCGTAGTAGGGCCAGTATATTATCTTATAGCTATATGGGGGCAATTAATAACAGCGATCGACGATACTACCGGAAAGATAATTTGGTTTCCTGTAGGGCTGTGCCATAAATTGGCTATCAATTACATTCGCACTATCGATACCTCGGCTGAGAGAATTTCCAGTACATACTATCTCCCACGATGTGATCGCGTATGCGTACGAGTGTGAGCTGTCAGCTAGTCCTGTCGATATTTTTTTTGTTTTTTCCTACTCTTTTTTTTTATTATAAGTTTCAGTAAGTAGCGTCCAGGTGTATAACGGAAACCCACCACCACACTGGGGCAATCCTGATATATTCCGTCGTAAACCAGTGGCGCCCAATAAATCACCTCTAATCTCTTAAAATACTTTGGTTGTCGTCGAGCTAGGGCATAAATTTGCACACACCTAGACTCGCTGCTTTACTGATTGATCCTCATAAACTCTTTCTCTTTATATCGTTATTTCGTTGTAATTCGAACTAATATGCCTGCTTTCAATTGACAAAAAAAGTGGCAATCTTTAAATTCATCTCTCCAAAGGGAAAACGACATGACAGTTGGAAAATCCAAATATGGTTAAAATACGTAAATAAAATTAATAAGTATATGTAATTATCAATTAATTATTATTTAAATCGATTACTCTCTTGATATAATAATAATTGTGGTCAAATGCATAAACATTCATTTCTTGGAGTAGGTTATATTTTCTTTAGCTAATATTTATATCTGAGAAAGGTTTCGAGGTAAGATACAAAAAATATAGAGTTTACCTTTTGAAATCCTGAAATATTCTGCAAGCAAAATTTTTCAGCCAAAGGTTGACAATTATTTCTGGATATAAAATTTCAAAATACAATTTTACTTATCGTAAAAGGAATTTAACGACAGGCAATTACTGCATAAATAACGAATTATTCTAGTTACCAGTTGCAAACATGTTTTACTGATGAAAGTTCTTACTTTTTTCAGCCACTCTAACGAAAATGTATAGAATCGTATACTGAAACAATCTTCACCAAAAGTTTTTGGAAACTCGACATCTAATTGCTCGGGACAAAACTAAATTATAAATATATATTCCCTGTTTGCCCATCTTATTAAACTTCACACGAATATGAAGCGCCTTTGATAGGCGCCTCTAAGTAGTATAGCAAAGACGGTTCCAAGACCCTTTTGGAGGGAGAATTACAATTTTCGTCAATCTTCGTCCTCGTTGGAGTAAGAGCTAGAGAAATTTTTAAAGCTTATGTTATTATGGAAAATTGTATGTACAACAGCGAACAATTTATTATACTAGACATATATGCTCTAAATGTTCTCTGCTTACATTTTGTCGGCCTCCAACGCGATGAAAAATATTTTAAGATCCGAGAAAGTTTTCGAATGCGAAGCGATTTTTTTATCGAAATTCCCAATCCGCGCTGACTCGACTAGGTGTGGGACGGTCCCTTGTTAAATCTTGGACGTTGTTCCTGGTAGCTGTGTGTGTGCTCCCAGTGTCCGGCTTCTAAACCGGGGTTCATTGTTAAAGGCCGACGATGTATCAACCCGACGACAATGGCCTATGTCAGCAATGCTGGGACTATATAGTTTGAACCGACCGATTCAATTTGATAGAGCAATTCTGCGGAGAGACTTGCGACGTTGTCGTTTTTTTTTTCAGGGTCGACGACGACGATTTAAACTGTGCGCAATTTTCGGCCAAACCTAAATCGCAATCACCACGACGACGCGGTTAAAGAGAAATTACATATGGCGCCCGCCATAATTCCCAAAAGATTTAGAAACGTCGACGAATGTCCGCTAGACATGCATTCATTCGTACCGAGTAATCCCGTAGCGAATATGCGTTTTGACTTGAAATAAGTACGTGATCTAAATACGAGATTGCGCCTCATTGTTTCGTCAAAAGTTGTTTTTAAAAAACGTGGACCCCAACAGCACCGAAATTTCTTGCAAAACATGTATTAACGAGCTTTTGTTTAATTTTTTTTCTACAATTACTACTGTTCATATCCCGCCTGCCCTAGCAATTGATTATTAGACTCCAACTTTTTTTTTTAAACAAAGGCCCTTTTAAAATCTGAAAGTTCTTATTACATTATGAAATTTAATCATGGAATCTTGAAAAAACACAAATAGATACCAATAAATTCCGTTTTAATGTCTTCTAAAAACATTATGAGAAGTAAATTTTCCTTTTTCTCTATTTTAGACTAGAAACAAGATATCAAAGTATCC
Source organism: Cylas formicarius (assembly GCF_029955315.1). NCBI lineage: Eukaryota > Metazoa > Arthropoda > Insecta > Coleoptera > Brentidae > Cylas > Cylas formicarius. Next base: position 21,481,511 of record NW_026844361.1, on the reverse strand, counting down.
TTTTTAATTTAAAAAACATATATATAATCGCGTCCGTCACTTCATTTTAATAGATTCGTCAAAAAGAGTGGCACAAAAAATTACTGAAATAAAACTTGGCTTTAAGGAGCATGTACTTTATTGGTGCCTTTACTGAGTGGACTTTAGAGAAATAGTATATTATGCAACAAGTGCGGCGATAAACGGCATTTGAGTGTTGCATACTACACTTTTTCGACATTTTTGTAAAACAACACTGACATCGGTTCTGCTATTGTTGTCCCTTTTTAACTGTGCACGATAGACAGAGAGATATGTATTATTGGGTATGTCATATAAACAACGCCATATCTAAACACAATTTTAAAACCTTATGTCGTTCATTTTACATTTTTAAGGTCGTATAAGCAAGAAACAGCAGCACCTAACCTTCAATTTTGTTTTGTTTGTGCTGATGAGACATGGATATTTAGAAATCGTACAATTGGTCTTGGGAAGATATTAATATAATAAATTGTCTGATATATTGCGAAACATTTTTTTGTGTAATAGCTTTTGGGTATATTTTTGCAAAACAATACGAATACATTCACTGACAGAATTGACAAAAGTCAAAATTCAAACCGTGCGGTAAAATCCCGGAAATGAAACTGACGTGGTAAAGTGACGTTTCCCGCACGCTAGATCGGAACATGCAGGTTACATCTCTCAACGACCATAAATATGTTAAACTAAGGCTAATTTAAAGTCTAACAGACAAAAGGCATTTTTACATTGAATGGCGACGAAACGGGAAAAGTATCAAAACTTTTATCGCTTTTAATAAAGAAGTACAATATATATATAAGGGTGCTCTAAACTGATCATTAATCTTTCAAAAAAGCGAATAATAGCGTCTATTTTCTATTTCATAAATGGCGTCTCGGGTTTGTTGGGCGCGTTACGTGTAGCAATTTATCACCAAAATGTCACCGAAAAAGAATTATGCTTAAGAGAAATGACGATCGAACCAAGTGTAACGATACAATAAAAATTATTGCCTTTTGTAAATTTCCTCGTAAATTTTACACTCCTCGTCGGTAAGCAGACAATCACAGCAATTTCGAACCTGACTATCGGATGCGAGATATGGATTAAAAAAAAAACTCTTCAAGAGCACTTATTAGCACCCGCCACGAACAGGCTATAGTTTACCTTAAACTTGGTTAGTAACAAAAAAAAATGGTTAAGGACATATAACCACTAAAAAACATTTGAAACATAAATTAATATCCAAGTTTCCCGTAAAAACGGTTATTTACGTTATCTCAATTACGTCGTCGTTTGGGAGAATTGTTTTCGTCTTTGTAATTAACAGAAAATCTCCCTAGATCCTCATTCTTGTTGTTCCGCACCGCCCGATCAATTTAACCCCTTCGCCCTTCTTCGAGTGACACAAACAGCCGCTAAACCCTAACCAAACAGACACGAAAAATTATCTCCAGTGGCGTCTCCGACCATTGTCGGCGCAAAGTTCCTCGATATCCAAGGAAAAATGAAAATATGCCGGCTACCTCAGATCCGGAAGACGCGAATACTCTTATCTCGACTGACGAGTTCGTCATATTCGAGCACCTTATTTGATTTTGCCCGAAGGGAACACAAAACGTAACGGCGGCACTTGAGTTTTCGAATGCCTGCTTAAATTGAAAATAAATTGAACTTCAGATTCGGAGCCGCTACCGTTCGAGACTACTAATTTTTATTCGGTCGCGAAAGAGCGAAAGAGAGAGACGGCGAGACGGATAGCATTGCAGGGGACTGCATTAACGATGGGTTGAATTATTTAAATTTGGCCTTTTCGGCTCGGAATTACGCTAGCTCGGTATCTCGAGTGGTTGTTGATTTAAATGACATCGGCCCGAGGGTATAATAGTGTCAGGTTTGCTTTAAATGTCTTTTGACAAGGCAGGTCGTAGAAAAAAGAGAGGATCATCAGTTGTATTTTTGTTTTCAAAATAAAGCTGTCCACATGACGACGCCAGGTATGGTGGGCTTTATTAATGGTGTCTAAATAATCCGTATTTTTGCACCGTGCGTGTCTTTATACATTTCTTGATTTTAAATGGTGATACTTTCTCTATAATCAACAGAAATGTTGATAAATCATTTTTCACCTCAGATATAAGAATTTCGTATTCCATATGAATGAAGCAATAAATTTAGCTACAAAACAATGTTAGAATATTTATAAAAATAAAGTTATTCTACATAAAAATAATCGTCACTGGACGCGACCCCACTTTAATAATGAATTCTTGCACTAGTCGACTTCTGTAAACATTTTCTTCTTCGATGACATATTCTACGCATTTTTTTCCAACTAGAATCAGAGTTTCAGCTGTTCCCATATCAGTTCTTTCGGATTAAAATACTCGATTTCAACGACCTCCGCAAATCAACCAATAGCAATTAGTTTTAAAAGCAATTTTGAGGCCACATTTCGAGAGATGATCTGAAACTTTATTACTAGGTAGAACAAGTAAAACATAACAAAAAATTACAACAAGCAGATTACTTAATACATAAATAAAATTTGCTTCGCTGCATGTTATAGGTCCGCACATATCAATTGAGTTAAGTTATGGAATATTGCTTATCAAAGTAGTATAAACTTACTTAGAATAGAAGAACCACAATTCAGAAAAAATAGTTCTATGTAACAAATATAAGCAATTAAAAATTGTAAAATTTAAATCCCCTTTGAAACGCGCTGTCATTGGCTGTGACCGTTTATGACGTCAATTCGCTCGTAAGATTACAGTAGGATAAAGAAGCCATTAGAGAACAACAACCCATTCGTCTTGGTGGTGCTCTTCTTATCTTGTATTGTAAGATTAAATATAAACACAAGTAACATAATTCTCGGCCTATAACCTGTATCGATCGAAAAGCAGCGGTATGACGTCACGATCATTCCCGCGCGTTTAGTGTCGTTTAAAAGGTGGGTGTCACAACTTGAACTATTTATTGCAACCTCAATATTGGGTTTTGAGTTTTGATATTTTGTATGCGTTATACATTAATGTATTAAAGAAGTAAAAAAAAAAATGTTGAAGTTCCATCTTGTACCTATTTGAAAAAGTTGTTAATTTTCACGAGGAGGGCCCACTGAAATCATCCCCTCCATCATCTCTTTGAGTTTGGACCGCGAATAATGAGGCACCTCTTAAAGGTGCTTTGAAGAAAGCTTTGTAGGGTTGCTGGAGGGATTTCTGAAAAAACTGCTACTTTTACCGTCGGTAATACGCTTCGACGCTCGACCAATTCATGTTAATTGATTCATTCCGGTAGGATCTTTTGAATCAAATTCTGCAAAGTGTATTTATCGGCCGCCAAAGGGGCGGCGGACCTTTTCAAAACGAGACCGCGCGATCGGAACGGGGATGGCGTGTTCCGGTTGATGAAATCGGAAACGTCTATATAATTAATTAGATCGTTTACCCCGCTTACATTTTTGACCCCGCCGTTAAGGGGATCAATTTTTCAGACGAAGTTTGCCGTGAAGCTGTATAGGGAAAGTACAGGTGCGATCGTGGGACGCCGGACGGTGGGGCCAATCTCTCAAAGAGAAAATTGCGTGAACAGCATAGGGACGCCTTGGTTCTAATAATAATTAGCTAAAAAAAAGTTACAATAAATAAGTGAAGAACAAAAATGGGGTAACTGTAACTTCCTACAAGAAAACCTTTTATGTCGATGCGCGCAGCGACGAGATTGCGAAAGCAATCTTGTTACTTTCGCAAAATGAATGAAATTCATTTTTTGCGACAGTATACGCGCCAGTCAACTTTTTCCAGATTTCGGAAACGGTTGGTCCTAGGGGACCGCCATTGGTACAGATCGACTCAGGGTCAAAAAAAAAATTTTTTTGACGGCAACCGTTTGAGCTAGAGTCTGCTAGAGGGGTGAAATTTTGACCCTTTTATCCTGAAAAAACAATATTCTGAAATGAGAAAACAGATACCATTATCAGTCCGCGATTAGTTGGGACGGAAAGAAAAGTATATAACTGAGGTGGCTTTTACTTGATGAAAATCCATTTATCAAAATAAATAAGAACTAAATGAGGTTTTCACGAAATTATATATTTTTACATGACAATTGCTTCAACAACATCTTTATCATATGTAATATTTACAAACTACCTGCTTAATTAATGTTGTTGTGAGAATTTAAGTTCAATAAAGGAGAGGTATTTAAATCTAATTGATCGTTAAGTAATAGATGTGAATGTCTCATTTCATTTATCTCCATGGCTTGCAATAAATTTGATTTTCTACTTTGTGTGACCGTATGTAAAACATCAAAATTGTCGTCAAAAATGTGTTTTTCTGTGTTTATGTGTGTAGCATAATTAGAATCTAGACTATTGTGACTTTTATGTTCGTTAATGCGTTTCTTGAAGGATCTACATGTCTGTCCAATATAAATTTTAGGACAAGATCCGCATTTCAATACAGTACGACAGTAAACTCTATTTATCCGAAACTTAATACAGCACAGAAACAATTTAAAACAATTACATGCATAAGAGAACCCAGTGAAAAAGTTTCAAAACATTTGTTAAAAATAGCTTTCAGAACTAACAACACAATAGGAAAATTTTTAAAAAACAATAAAACGAAATGTCCAAAATCTCAAAAATCAGGTGTCTATAGAATGAAATGCGGACGTTGTCCTAAAATTTATATTGAACGAACAGGTAGATCCTTCAAGAAACGCATTAACGAACATAAAAGAGCCTTTCAAAACAATAGTCTAGATTCTAATTATGCTACACACTTAAACACAGAAAAAAACATTTTTGACGACAATTTTGATATTTTACATACAGCCACAAAGAGTAGAAAACTAAATTTATTGGAAGCCATGGGGATTAACAAAATGTGACATTTAAATCTATTACTTAACGATCAATTAGATTTAAATACCTCTCCTTAGTTGAACTTAAATTCTCACAACATTAATTAAGGTTTTATTGTCATTTTTCGGTATACATAGCACCAGGTAGTTTGTAAATATTACATTTGATAAACGCGCTTTGTTGTCGAAACAATTGTCATGAAAAAATATATAATTTCGTGAAAATCTGGAATTTTATTTCTTATTTATTGCATTAATTATCAACCATTTTTATTTTAGAGCACATAAAATAGCGTAGAAGCAATTCTGAAGCAAATCATCAACTGACCAGCAACTCAGGTTTATTCACGTGATGAATATTGAAATTCTTCTGAGACTATTAGCTGCTCAATGTTGACGAGTGCCGGTTGTGCTTGAAAGATGAAGAAATGGTCGAAACCCTTAGACTAGAGGAACTGAATAACTTACCCCCTGATAGATCAACGGGCTTTGTACCATGGCTAAGCCTGATAGGCCAGTAAATACTTGGGGGTACTCCATAACAGATCATCAGGTCACTGCGGAAAGACGGAATATCGGTTGCGCATAATTCTACGTTTATGTCCCTGGAGCTGATAGACAATTTGGTTCCCTATTGGTAAACAGTACTATGGTTTGTACTGCTCGAACAAAAGTCAAATTTCTTTTCAAATTCCTAGATTATTATGTATTATTATTATGTATGATAATAATTGTTGCCTCGAAGCATAAATGCAGTATTACGAAGCACAAAACATGAAAATTAATAAATAATTAAAAATATAAATAAATTTCTAAAAAACTTCAATGAACTTATTTATACGGAAAATAAGTTCTGGTCATAAGTACGGATTAAGGCCTCTGATGCTCTCAAATACTTTAAACAGAATCCTATCGAATTCCTTCACAACCCCAAAAGATCGTGGCCATCACCTTTTTTGTTGACTGGCAGACTCTGAATTTTCTTGGAGGTGCTTCACCCTTACGACGCCACTCCATTGATTCTTTTTTCGATAGAGAACCATTGTTTCATCTCCCGTCACAACAGTTTCTATCACAGGCTTCGGTTCCGACCCACAAAGTTCCAAAAAAGACCGCGCACACTCGACACGGCGTTGTTTTCGAATAGCCGAAAGGTTATTAGGAACCCATCTTGCACTAACCTTATGCATACCTAAATGATCATGCAGGACTCGACGAACACTTGTATAAGAAAGCTTAGTAATTTCTGATATTTCTTTGACCTTTAAACGTCGATCACTCAATACCACCTCTTCCACAATCGCAACAATATCTCCCGTTATGACCTCTTGAATCATCTTCAAGGGACTCCTGGCCCATTCGAAAACGTTTTGCCCATTCTTTTACCACAGAATACGAAAGGGAACTTTGGCCGAACACACCATTCAGCCTTTCTTTAATAATTTTAGGTGCTAACCCTTCTTTTGTCAAAAACTTTAAGACTGCTCTATACTCAATTTGACGCAAGACTTCAATTTTTTTTTCTCAGCTTACTAAAAGATGACAAAGTATTATCGTGATACTGGAGCTGCATCTATGTCAGACCGGAAAATTTTGGCGCTAACCTCGTATTTTGCGCATCTTTTTAAGCTTTGTTCTGTGGCCACGGGTATTTAAAACTGATATCCTCTCCCTTCCCCCAAGACGTTGCAAAGTTCCGTCAAAAAAAGCAACTCCATCTTTTCGCGAGCGTAATTACGTACTCGAAACCATACTTAACGGGGTTAGCCAATTAATTTAGATCGTTAGCGTCGCCATTGTCGCGCGACGTCACTTTTACTTTCCTCGCGCGAGGCGGAGGGACGAAGCCGTGAATAGCACCGGTATAATAGGAAATAGGACGCCTCTCTGCTTCCAAGGACCTCCGTTACGACGCGGACAATGCATCGAATTTGGTAAAGTTTTCCGGTAACAAGATCGCGTAGAAACGTACGACTTGAAATACGGCGTTATTGGGAGATTGGTGAGGAGAGGAGAGGGTTTTCCGTGCGGCCGTCGGGACCACATAAATTCCCACTCACCCGCGCACCGCCACCGGATGCTATTAGTATTATGATGCGGTATTTCGTGGCGATATTTATGAACTCTGGTGTTTCGAGTGCGACGGAGACGGATGGATTTTTGATTGCGTCACGATTTGTTCGAAGTATTCCCGGGACTACTCGAAATCCCAAAGACGTATCGCGTGTCTCGGGTTAAGTTATATTTATTTCCGGAGAGTTATGTAGATGTGGTTGCATCGATTTGATCTGCCCGTGTGTGTTGCTTGAGCGGGTAGAGTTCTCCGAACCACATACCGTTTTTACAACCTCTTATGCTTTTTACTTCGCCAGGACCGTATTTAAAATGTTAAGGCCCCCACAGACGTCGTTCTTTTTTAGCAATTTTACCCGCACGGATAAAACAGCACGGTTAAACACGAACAACGACTTCCCCCCACACATACGCGTTGTTTTGAATGTTTCGTTCAGTTTGTTTGAAATTGCGGGCAAAAATCATTGCTGTTGGATTTTACTATGACGTAAGCAGTGGCGGCCGCAGTTGCTATTACAATAAAATATTCTAAAAAACAACGTTCCAAATGGGTTAAAGAATGGTTACTCAAGCGAAGACAATTTTTACATGTTAATCTTTTGAATGAATTACGGCTAGAACCGGGAGATTGGTTTAATTACCTGCGGATGGACGAAGAAACGTATTTGGAACTGCTTTCTTTAGTAGCACCACTGATAGAAAAACAAGATACCGTAATGAGACTAATTATTTCACCACATGAACGTCTCACCGCCACAGTAACATTTCGTGCTACGGGAAGGAGTTACGAAGATCCAACATTTTTAATGCCTATATCACCCCAGACCCTTGGGCAAATTATACTAGAAACGTGCAGTGCCATATATTCTGTTTTAAAACACCATTACTTAAAGGTAAGAAAATATGTTCAAATATGCTTGAACAAGGTTCTTTAGATGGCTACATGGCTTGTTATTTATAAAATTAGGTGCGTTTTTGATCGGTAAGTTTATTTTGGAATTTTCAACATTTAATAGAACCTTTTGTAATATTTACCTCATTGCTACTTGCTTCTTCACCAGTATTAGTAACTGTGCTCCTCGGTGTTTCTTGGTCTGTAAGGAATAATAGATATTCGTAGTACCACAAGTGTGGTTTATAGATGCCTTCAGTATCGGAACCAGATTTCTTAGATTGAATGATTTTTTTCAATTCCTTACGGAAGCAGCCACGTAAAGAGTCATTGTAAAAACTACAGCAATATGACCAACCAACCAACCAACTTATCCGCACCGTTTTAACCGTGCGGGTAAAATTAGCCGACAAAGACTGTGCCGTGCGTACTGTTGTATTTTAAGAGTAGGGAATTTTTTTTATAAGTCTTTTATAAGTCTTCCTAAAACTTAACATAATGACTAGAAAATATTTTGCTAGGAAGGCAATGCAAAATCTTATGTAGATAACTGACATAATGAATGATTTCCCAGTGTCCCTATTGGGTGAATTGTGGCGGTTGGTGAAATCGGAGTACGCTGTCAGTTTTATGAAATAGTATCTTCTTAGCCATTGAAGCTATGGAATTATTTCTATTCCGTTTTGTGTTTGTAATTAGTAACTATCAACTTACTCTTATTCAAGACTCAGTGGGGAAGTGGAGCCATAAAATTAACCTCCGAGATGATAAAACACCGTATGCGACAGGTTTGCAAGAAAGAAAAACGCGGGAAGATCGTGGGGTCCCAAAAAGCTTACTTGACATGCACAGTAATAGTGAGAGGGTCGATATGTAATGCGTATCAGGAGAATACTGTTTTAAAAATTGAAGCTTTAAATGAATATTTGCGTAGTGTTTTGAACATTGCTACCAAGAGACTTTGCTTACGAAGAATTGGTTTTTATTACAAAACCATCAATAACAGACAAGTTTTTGTATTTACGAAGTACCGAAGTACGGTTCTGGAACGTCATTGTGGAAATCAGAATCTATTTATTGAGAACTACAGAGAACTACTGGCGAGATAGGCCTTCGCTGAAATCTTTATAAAAATTTACCAAAGTTAAATACCGGATTATGTCCTAGAAACGGTATATCGTTTGGGGAACTGTCATCATGTTCATCCCGCCAATCCCAAACTTCCTTTCCTAGAATATAGATTCTTTTTCTGATCATCAACTTCATTTAAAAAATAACAAACACATTTTTTTAAATATATCGCACAGTTTTTCACATATTTTTAATTTTCCTGTTAAGTTACACTTTGCATGTAAAATAAAAACGACCTAACCACGCCACGACTATTGTTTCAATAATAATTATAATACATTTGTTGTCGGAGCAAAAAAGGCATTGCTAAAGGCATAACAGCAAACGTAACAGAAATTATTGGCATAACTATAGGCCTTACTAAATTCAGCTTCTCAGATAATTCTGGGTGCTGTTTAGATGAAAAACCTTTGACGAGGGCTCTGTTTCTCTGATAACGTCCAATCCTAAATTTTACTTCGAAGGTGGTGCCTAAAGGAACTAAAATCAACGACTTCGGTAAAGTTTTGAATTAGATGAATTTGAATTTGAATTAAATGATCCCTTAAAAAATTATTTTCGATGTTTTCGTATTTTATTCATTTAAATTAGGCATCTCAGTGCGAAAGGATATCCCGGATCCCGATCGCCTCAGGTAAGAATATATGTGATCTTTTCTTCGAACTCAATATCATTCGCTTTATCTCAATTGCAGCATGAGGATGAATTAACAGGATTAAAGACTCCCAAAGCATCATTTTTGCTAAGGAGAGAAGGCATAAACATAAAACTATGCATATTTTTTTCACTAGCCTTTATTTTTAATAACAATAGTTTCTGAGATATTTTTTATTATCAAATCGAAATAATAAAAAAAGCCCCACAAAAATGCATAATTTTTAACAATTTTGAATAGATTTTATCAAGTATAAACTTAACTTATTCAAGACACAAAATAAATTAAACCTATTTTAAAACTAATTTATTGCATGTAATGAAATTGGTAGTTATTATTGATAAAAATTGTAGTTTTTGAGAAGAAGAAACAAAAATTATTATGATTTTTATTAACAATTTAAATAATTGCAAAAAAACTAAACAAGGTTCTATGTAAATATTTTAGGTTGTCTTTGTTGTGGGTTTATATTTTAACGCATTTTTTATTGTCAATTGAAATACATAAAACAATATGTTATTTACTAGTGATTATCTTTAGCCTTGTAATTTAGTAATTAAAAAAAATATAAAAATAAATAAGACATAACAAAGTGAGACGTCAAACGAAATCACTTTTATGATCAGGCGCCCACAAATTTGATCACCTTATCCTGCTTTACCAGCACTGAATCTAAGGAAGTTTGTACCAAAAGGTATCAAATGAATAATAAAAAGTTTTGGTTAGTTTTGGTCGGTGTTTTCATAAACACCAACAAGCCAGGTAAAGAAACATGATATAAAAATGAAAGCGAACTATCAAAATATTTGATTATAAACAGCATATTCCATTTGAAAGAACAGATTTTGTGTGATGGAAAGATCATGGTTTAGTATACAGGCCATGCCAGAAATTATTAGCCAACAGCCTAATTTAGGATTATTAGATTTTTGTTAATTAATTAATTTGTATTGAAGTACAAGGTTGCCGAGCTTGATTAATATTTTTTAAAAATGTAGCTACCTAGTTTTAGAAGAAAATTCCGAAAACGTTTTTATTGAAATAAAAATCCTAATATTTCACTTTTGAATGAACGCTAAATTAGAGCATATCCGTTCGTGAACACAAGCAACGAGATTTTCTAAAAGCCCCGCATTCACGAGCTGTATACCGATAATACCAAGAACATTTTCCGTCCCTCCCCCATTTAAAATTAGGTCGTTGCTTTTTTTTTTGCCGTATATACACTACCAAGGCAACGCAAATTCGCGAAAACTATGAAAAGAAAGCTACGGTCTTGACTAATGAAGATAAATCTAAGCATAAACAAAACGCGTTTTTTTTTCCTACCGTCATCAGTCTTGTCGGTCTTTATTTTTCGTTTCCGCGTTTTGAGCGGCAGATAAACTTTTTTGAAAACTGTCGTTGTTTTAGTGAAGCCGGGCGTCCTTCGAGGCAAACACGGTAATTCATCGTAATTAATCTGCAGAAGCGCGGGATAGAACTAATGGGATAATTAAACAAACTGTAGACGATCAAATAAAAATGGGTATCCTATTTTGGGCACTTTTATGGGGTATCCCGGTTATTTTCTAAGATAGAAAGTTGCGGTTTACGCGACACTGTGTTACTTTTTTGTGAAATTTAAGATGCCGTCAACAAAATTATCACGGCCCCCTTGGTTTCTCAGATACAGGGTAAAATCCAAAACTATTTTGGGACCACCCTCGTATCTCCGTTGTCTTTTAGGTTATTAAAAAGTTTAAAAATTTTTATGTAGGATTTTTCCATGGAATCCAGTTTGTTTTTTACTTGCTCTAGAAAATTAAGCTCAAAATTTACTTTTTATTAAAATTTTATTTAATTTATAGCAGTAGCCTATTAAAGTCTTTCAGGTCGTAGAAAGCATTAGTTGACAGAAGCTTTCTGATGCACTTTTTAAATTGTCTTGTAGATAATGCTTTTATGCTTGTAGGAAGCAAATTATAGTAATAAGGTCCTGCGTAATTTAACGACTTTTTGTAGAACATGTGGTTCAGTCTTGGCTTTAGAAGGTGTTCTCTGTTTCGGGTGTTATAACCGTGGACATCCGTGTGTTTCTTGTGAGAGCCTTTATTTTTATGAACGATGACGAATGATTTAAATACATATATGCAAGGCACTGTTAGTATATATATCCTAACCCCAAAGCATTCTTTTTGAGCCTTTTCAAAAATTAAATTGTGGTTCTCTGTCGACCAGTACCTCGTGTTATGGCGATTGAAAATTCCCGAACTTGAAAAATAACATCCGTCAGACGATTCGTATTTGTTGCAAATACCAGTGGCAAAACTGTAGCCCTGTACCCTTGCTGCTTGTTCTATGTGATTGCAAGATGATAACGGCGTTACTTGTGTGTAACCTAATACATCTGTTTTCCTTTGTTCCCTAGTGTCCTTCAAATAAGGGATAAAGGATTCGAGTCTAACTATGTATGCAATATAACTAATATAACTAATATATAAAATATATACAAAATATACTGTGGACACACAGAAGGAACAAATGGATAGGCAATAAAAATATAATTAAATAACTTTTTGACACATTTGTTTCTTTTTAAAATTGATGACTTATAGCTTTAGTTGTTATTATAGCTACTTAACATTATATGACATTATAATTGTCATAATAACAAGACAAGTAACAACTACTTACATGTATCTTATGTATAATAAGTAAAAAATGAAAATATAAATAAATTTTGAGCATAATTTTCAAAACAATTTTATACTAATACATATTTTTGAAAAGCTTAAACGATTTCCAATTAATTTAAAAAATAATTTAAACAATTTATAAAAATATACATATGTTTGCTTCATAACTAAAAAACTTCTCTATCTTTAAAAATGACTGGGATACCACGGAAAAGTGTCCAAAATGTACCCCCGTACTCAATTCACACCATCGAACAAATCCAGCAAAAATTTCTTCTGTATGTAGCCTTAAAAATAGCTTTCACATAAATGTTTGAGACCCAGCTGAACGTTCTGAACGCGTTAAAAGCACCCTTCCAGTTTCCTGTTCTGAGCTTTTTCAGAGTAAGCAGATTGGCTGGTTGGGATTAATTGATCTATCCTAAAGTCAGCCAATAGTTCTACGCTATACCATCGGCATAATGTTGGCTGATTGCATTCAAATGTCTCCTGTGAAAGGGCTTGCTGCTCTCTTAATCCTGAATTTCGCAAATAATTATATGAAGTATATCTGCTAGGCCTCTTCCTCCTATATTTCTCAGCAACACTCCTCCACACAGTGTGCTTTTGTGAGAAGTGTCCGGGCATTATGTTATAAAATTATTGTTATTAACCACTTTACAAATTGTGACTGTATCATTGTATTTCCCTTACGACTTTCAATTGTCCCGAAATCCCACCACATTTCCCGCTTTCCTTCTGACGATATTATATTATAACGAAAAATGATCGCCTTCGCGTGTCCTGTGCTCTTGTCAAATCTTTACTTTAGCGACTTTTCACCACTTTTTAGATCTTGCCTTGGTTTCGTGCGCGTTCGAATCATATCGCGGAAATTTGATAAAGGTCGCCATAAACTACGCCACGCCGGGCAGATAAATTCCCGATTTCGGGCGGACTTTAGAAACTCCGGACCAATATAAACTCAATAATATAGGGTTTTAGTTTAACCCGGACTAATAACTTCGCTGGGCGCCAACAAAAACGTCCTAAACAAACATGCCTTTAAACGACATGCGGAGCGCTGGTGCGGCGGGGAAGCGCAGGGGCGGAGGGGTCACTTTGATAAATAGGTCCATTGCAGCTTCATAACTCGGTCCGCGTACATTGTCGGAACGCGTAAATGCCAGTTTAATTTAACGTTTTAACGCGACAGCTTCGGAATTGTCGCCGACGATTTCCTCGATCCCCGTATCCTTTGCAATTTGGTCCGCCAAAAGCCAAAATGGATATTTTCTATACTGTATTTATTTTATTATTTACGCATTTATTTGGTGAAGATTATGGACACTACAGCTGTCCACTTACTTAGGAATTTGTATTGTATTCACACTACTTATTTTTAATTTAGTAGACAATGAAATGAAAAAGAATAGCATGAACTACATTTAGTGATCTGCAAGTTTTATATAAAAGTACATACAAATCTTTTAAAGGTGCCACGGGGATATAAAACATTTCGGATAATCTGGGACTAACCAAAGGGACATGTAATTGAATATTCGACAAAATGGAAGGAGTATTATACAAGTTACACAAGTTCATAAACAAACATTATATACGCCACTCTATTTCTGTGACTTAATTAAATGTTAGATTTTTATACATACATACAAAGTGTGTTTGTATTTTTTTTGGGTACCTTCTTGCAACATATCACAAATACATGTCACATGACCGTGAGAATTGACAAACGTCAAAATTCAAGTCGTGGGTAACATCTCCGAAAATTGGGCATTTTAGACGAGTAGAAAATAGTATATTATGCAACAAGTGCGGTAAACGGCATTTGACTCACGAGTTTATTTGACACGAGCGGAGCCAGTTTTTAATAAACGAGTTGGTTAAAAAGTTTCTCTACTACTTTTTAAATCACTCGTTTATTATTAAACACTCGCTTCGCTCGTGTCAAATTAACTCGTGAGTCAAATGCCGTTTACCGCACTTGTTGCATAATATACTATTATCGAACGTGTTGCATACTATACTTTTTCTACGACCCTTAGTTTTTGGGTACATTTTCGCAAAACAACACGAATACATTCACTGGCATGACCGTCAGAATTGACAAATGTCAAAATTCAAAGCGTGGGAACTATCTCCGATCTGATTGCTCCCAAATCCGTGCGGTAAAATCCCGGAAATGTCCGAAGTGGATCGAATTGATGGGAAACGAAACTGACGTGGTAAAGTGACGCTTATCGCACGCTAGATGGGTGGGTATTTTACAGACGGGAGTAGAAAATAGTATATTATGCAACAAGTGTGGTGAACGGCATAAACATGTGACTTTAAAGTTCACCAAACGGGTTGCAGACTATAATTTGATTATACAGTTGATTAAACACATTTTCACTTTTCCAAAAAAAAAAATTGAGATGGACAAAAAATCTACAAAAAAAAGTGCTAGGCAAATAAAAAGAAACTAAAAACATGGTGAGCCGTTAGTTATTTAGTTTTTTTTAGAAGGACGTTGCCTAAACATGCGATCATTGACAATCATTGATGATTAAGTTAGGTAGCATTAAACTATTGCAAATTTGTTTCCAACCTCACAGTAAATCAAAATATTGACGTTTCTGTAATGCTCGCTTGTTTTATTACAATTAAATAACGTTTTATTGCTAATATTTCGAAATCTACAACTTTTTGAAATAACCTTATACAAATCAACACTTTCTATTATTACTAAAATTATAAAAATGCAATTTTTGCATTAAAAAAATATTGATAACATTAGTTTTTGATCACTTTGTATGTATTTCTTGTTAAAATATCAACGCGTACCACTAAAATAGATCCCTTCTATAAAGAATTCAACACCGCCACAAAGTTTTCCAGTCGTAGAAATCGGCATATATGTGATTGTCTTTTCATAAAAAATTCAAGACGTCTCATAAACGAATTTATATGTGAAATATAGTCTGCAAGCCCCTATTTCAAAAAAGTATCCATAAATCCAAACATTTTTTCTCTCTCAGTGTTTTTAAAGTGTTTTTACAGGTTCTGTGATAATAATAAACGCTAGCCGAATTTGTATGGCAAAAAAAAAAGGTTTGAACTATGCCGCTAGTGCCATTAAGAGATTCTTCAGTTTCGGTTAGTGGGGCGTGAGATGAAGAAAAAGTAACATTAAGCTAGCGGTAATACACTGATAAATAAAGAAAGAAATAAGAAAGTCCGAATCTGTATTAACTTGTTCCTTGTGCGCCTTTACACGCTTTACATCTAGTATCGAAATACAAAAGAAACAAATCTAACGAAAACTCATTTGTATTACCAAGAGAAAGTTCAGACCATTAACTACAACATTTTTTTCCCTTTTACATCGTAGATACGTGGTAGATTTTTTATTGATGGTACAAATCGCTACAGATGAATTCCTAAAAAGAAGCAATTCTGCCCTAGTTGTTAAAGGAGGTCACACGTCGGGGCCATTTTTAGTATCCATTAGGGTCCGACGTTTCGACCCGGTCGCGCGGCGTTGCTTAATTTACGCCGTCCGTCCGGAGGCGCGCGATAATTGGCAACAATGGAGATTTATGACCTTATCTCGTGAAAGATTCATCTTTACAACGGGGCCCGAGTTACGATTGTATGGCAATAATACATCCAAATTTGGGGGGACCGCCCCGCCCGACGCGCCCAAATTAAAACCGCAACCGTAAATAAAGTTTAATGGCAGCGGCTGCCGGGGGACACACATTCCCATAATAAACTTTTCGCTTTTTTTGTAGTTTATGGACCCGCGGCCGCCGCTGTCCCGTTCGAGGTAGAATGTTCATGACGATTTTATGCTTTGATAATAATAATAGGATTACTTAGACTATTACACACGTCTAGAGTGATGTTTTGAAGCTGCTTGCTTATTTACATTTTTTTTTTACAAAAAAAACGCCATATTTTTGCTCTATCGCGTCATTTTTTATAGCGCTCTATATCCTAACAATGTTATTTTATTAATATATATACGTATGACATGAACATGTTTGTTCCATGTTAGGCATGATTTTTATGAAATTAAATGTGATTTGGCAACACTGGATAAAATTAGATTTCTGTACAAAGCAACAGGATTGGCGCTTCGTTGTTGCGTATTTCTAGTATTGTAGAACGTATAAGAATAGACAGAAAACATTGTGTGAACAATCCAAATAACTGTTATATATATGTGGTAGTTGTGTCTTAGTAAAGCATAGGCAAACTGGAACTTCTTTTGTGAAACATGTATACCAACGATGATTGTTAGTTAGTGTAAGTTCAAGGATACAACAGAAAAAATAAGAAACAAATTGTGTATCCCAATCCTGGCTCTGCTATTCGCCCAGTTCCTCACCTGAACCAGATGTGATGTGATGATCTACCGCCCCAAAAGAAATAGGAAACGTCATATCGTCAGAATCGGAAGAATCTAATTCCGACCCAGATCACTCAGATTTCACACCCGATTTCAGACAGCCCAAAGCGAATTAAATGATTTTATCAGAGATTTGGACCTTCCAAAGGATGCATCCGACTAGTACCTGGCATCACAGAGTCAATATTTTTCTCAGAAAAGAAAACCGACTTAATTTCAAAATTAGGAAACGTGCCGTGTATAAAAGAAGAATGGCGGTAGTCTATTCACTCAAGTAAGAGTACTTTAAAAAGAGTTTTATTGCAGAATGGTAAGGAATTGGACTTCTTTTGAAGAAAATAAACTACCAAGAACATCAGGATATTACACAAGATTACAGAAGGTATTTTTGTTGGGTGGCAGATAAGAACATCAGGGAAAGACAAAGGATTTTCAAAACAGAATTACTAATGTAGAGAAAAATGCCTGGGTTTCATTTAAATAAATAGTTGGGAACTCTAAGAACGAAAACTACGAAAGTATTGTTCAAAATATGTTACACTTTTATCGCCTAGGTTGTAATATGAGTTTGAAAGTGTATTTCCTGTTTTTACACTTGAACTATATTCCTGAAAATCTTGGAGCAGTTAGCGAAGGACAGGAAAAACACAATGCCTGGACGATGAAGCCTTCTGGAAAAAAGGCGAAGATTTCACTCAAAAAAGTCAGAGTAAACTTTTTTTTCACTTTTTCAACTAGGATTCCACTTTTTTACTGAATAAAAACATAAATTATTTTAGAAATATAGTTTTTAATATTTGCAAAAAAACCTTACGTGATCCAAATAAATGCATAGAATTTTTAAAAACAACCTACCAAAATTATATGAAATCAATTTTCGAAATAAAAACATCTGTTCAAAAGTTTAATTTTGTAGACCTGTGTTATTAATCGCAAAATAAAACTAGGTTAACAAAAAAAATCCTGTACTGCATTGAAAAGCAGCACCCAATCGAAACAGATATTTTTAAGTCACTGGAATAAAAAAGGGTTCCTCCTAATTGCACCACAAGGACTATTTAATTTTAACATGGTTATTATTTGTGTTTGATATTTGTAATACGAAATGACAGCCAACTTAAGAAAACTCGCGGTTGCCCAGAAAAGGTTATTTATTATTAAACACGAAACAGGTATCTTCCTAAAATATATCTTACCAACCATCCTTTAAAAAGAGGAAACAAAAGATGATGAAACTAAAGGCACAACCGGTCACAAACCACACCACGACGTTTAGCAAATAACAATCGTATAAAAACAATCAACAACAGTGCCTTTCTCTTCAGAAATGATTTGAGCATGCGCTAAATGTAATCCGAAAGATTAGCTACGAGTGGGCGCGGCTTCGACGGAGGGGTCGCCGAAGTCGTATGCCTTTCTACTCATAGGAACAGCTAAGGTCACGGACAACAAACCAAACAACGCTAAAATCCTAGTGGGTAATGTGAAAAAATATTCCATTCCAAAATTCAGGGAGGAGGGAGAGAAAGAGAGACAATTGAAGGCCGTTCGTATTTTCTGTATTCCTGATAATAACTTTGCTTGTTGGATTATGGATGCTTGATTTCTAGCTGACCCATTGCCGTGCCGAAAATAAAGTGACCCTCCGAAAATAGGCAGGGGTTTCGGGGGTGAATGAGTTTAATTAGAGGAGCAAATAAACCTATTCAATAACCTCCGGCTGCAGTAGACCGTCCTGGTTATTTTACACCGCGCAATAACCACTAATTTATTCGCCTAATACCTAATTTACATACTGATGAATGCACTTTAATAATGGTTATTACAAAACATTAATATTCAGGCCGTTGTACCCTGAAGCAGGGAGTTTCGTTAATTACAAGTGTCGCGTCGCGAGTTGGCTTATCAAAGGGTTTCGCTATTCCGGAAAACTCAAAGACAATTAATCACCTTTGGGGTAATAAATTAGATAATTAAGTAATATGCGTGGGTGGACCATAAGTTTTCTCCAGTAGATGTCTGCCTGCCTCTGGTAGATTACAATTTTCATCATCATCAATCAGCCCTCTGCGTCAACTGCTGGACACAGGCCTCCCCTAATTGAGTCCATACCTCTCTATTTTGAGCACTTCGCATCCAGTTTTTACTAATTTTTCTTATGTTATCTGTCCAGCGAGTTGGTGGTCTCCCTTTGTTCCTTCCGTCAGGTCTGGGCCTCCGTTCCAGTAATCGTTTCGCCCACCTGCATGCGAGCCACATGCCCAGCCCACTTCCATTTAAGTTTTGCTGTATATACGACCACATCGGTCACGCCTGTTTTTCTGCGCAGTTCTTCATTTCTAATATGGTCTCGTAACGAAACACCAGAAGCGTTGGTAAGGGATAGTGTTTCGGCGCCGTAGGTCATGACCGGTAAAACACATTGATTAAATACTTTCCTTTTCAAGCATATTGGAAGGTCACTTTTGAAAATGTCTCTAATTTTGAGGTAGGCCGCCCAGGAGAGTATAGTTCTTCTGTTTATCTCGCATGTTTGGTTGGCTGTGGATATGCTTATTTCGTGGCCTAAATATGTATATTTGTCTACCAGTTCTACCTCGGAGTTTTCAATAATTAGGTTGTTGCTAGATACGAGGTTTGTCATAAATTTTGTTTTAGCGATATTCATTTTTAGACCAGCTGTTGCACAGACCTCTTGAAGTTCCTGCAGCATTGCTCTGATATCTTCCAAGTTGTCAGCCATTAAAACAATGTCGTCTGCAAACCGTAAGTTTGATAGATTTTGGCCGTCTATGCTCAGACATTTTTTTCCCAGTCTAGTTTTTTAAACATATATTCTAGAACAGTTTTGGGGACATCGTATCTCCCTGTCGTACTCCTCTTCCAATTTTTATGGGATTCGTATTTTCATGTAAGTTTACTATAAGGGTGGCATTTTTGTATATATTGTAAATGAGTTTAGTATATCGATAGTCCCACTTCATAGTGTCGAAGGCTTTACGGAAATCTACAAACGCGAGAACCAGAGGTCTGTTGTTGTCTGTTTTGGAGATGATCGTTGATTCCAAACCCACTTCGGAAACCGGCTTGTTCTACGGGCTGGAAAAAATCTAGCTTCTTTTCAAGCCGCGTGGTAATTATTCTAGTGAATAGCTTCTAAAGCTATTGAAGAGACAAAGGTTGAAAAGGGATTTGATTTTTTGGAGCAAACAAGGACCACCAATCTTTATCGTATCGGAAACCACGCAATCTTCACCGGTTTTTCATCTTTTTTAGGGCTAGTTTAATCTCATCTAAAGAAATTTCTAAAAGTAGTTCCGTTTGTGGGTGTAGATTTCCATCACGTTGATTTTTATATAGCAATCCATAAAACTCTTCTACTCTATTTAGAATATTTTTTCTGTTACTTGATACGTGTCCTTATCGAGCTTTCTACGCAGAACGTTCATACCCTTGTTGTTCTCTATGGTTTCTTTGATTTGGTTGCGTCTAAAAGCTCTTAAGTCACGTCGGATGCCTTTTGTACTTGCCAATTATACTTAAGGATAATTGGGTACAATCTGCGTAATGATATCTCTCGACTTTTATTAGTTTTTACAACTCTTATTGGCAGTCCTAGTTTTAGTAGCCGAGTAAGATCACGTCAAGTGGACCCCCCATTTACCACTTGATCATAAAAAATTAATCTATATATATTTTTTATTGAAGGTCTTATCAGTGATAATTTAAAATAATAATACAAAATATTATTATAAAATAAATTTTATTATTATTTCTGTTATTTTATTCCTTACTTTTTTTTTAAATAAATACTTTTTCATCCTCTCAAACGAACCTGCATTCTAGCGAAAAACTTTCCAAAGGTTTGTAATAATGAAATCGGCGAGTATTTTTAAGCTGAGCGTTCGAATCGTGGTTGGTATTTTTTTTTTGTAAAAGAACTTTGGGCCCACTGAAAAAAGGAAAGTGGGGTTGTTACGTGGTTGTCTTTATCACGTTGAAGACTAGCAAGATAAGCTTGTCTTTTTACACTCCCTGCTAAGCCATCGCACGCACAAACACAACTCAACAACAGCTTTCATTTTTAATAATTATTTCATGCTTTGCGTATGTCACGTATAGACAAGAATGACATCTAAAACGATTTTATTATTTACGCGAAAAACAAATGAAAATCGTAACGGAGCGGCTTTTCTTTTGGCATCGTCGCAGAAACATCAGAGTCTACCGCGGTTAAATGATTAAGGTTCCATCAAAGCGACGCGTTCACTTAACATCACGACAATGTATTCGACCTACGCTTCCGAATCCGTTAAAGCGTCGTAAAACGGCACAAGCCAGCGACGTTTCGTCAGCTTTTAATTGAATAACTTATCTCCCGAGGCGCGGGCGCTGTTTACAATGTGCCAAAAGCGTGTAATAAGACGAACGCGAAAGTTCGGCGAATTTATCGCGAAAACAAACAGCATGCAGTGCCATAAAATTTACGGCTCAAGAAAGTCGACCAGTCGCGGATCTGGCCCCTCAGAGTCTTTCCCACATCGGGCGGCTCCGGGTGCCCGGAGCGGCACGTGCGAATCTCTTACGAGGCGTTAATGACCTGACGTGCCTCGAATTTTTAATTAAGGGACTCAAGCCCCGGTTTTGACACGCCTACTACTAACGGTGAGCGTGAGGGGAGTTAATTTTGCTTAAAAAACGTCTCATCTCGGTAACGGTTGCTGTTGTTACTCTGTTCTCAGTTTCTCTGTAACAGACTCCTTTTATTGAAACACGATAAGTGCCTAAAATTACAAGGTATCGCAGGCGCCTAACTGAGGGATTGAGGGTGGCAAAGTATCTTTAAACAAAATACTCTAACTTTTGTTTGGGCACGAAAACATACTTTTGGCGAGTACTATCTGTCCGATGGAAAACAATCTCCGAAGTCCGAAGCCATATTTCAGTTTTGAGTATTTTTTCTGCTGTTCTGCTGATAGCAATAACACAGACGAAAAATCGTTTCCAAAAACACCTATTCCGGGAAACCATGCATAACTCCAGACATTATCAGTGAGAGTGCTGAGTTGCGGGATCTACATAGACAACACGAATTTTTCCCAAGCCAAGGGAACCTAAATAGTTATAAAAATACGAAAAAAATTACCACTTGACAGGAAAGGCCTATAACAATGGTCTTCTGCGTAGATCTATATTCTCACGTATTGATTCACGGATGGAAAAATGTGATGACACTACATTCAATCAATCAATCAATCAATATCAACCGTTCGCTTGTTGAACTCCGACTAGAATCCTGGAGACGCAGTGTTCGAAGTGTTTTCGGAGCGCGAGCATTGAGGATGCCAAGTGAGATTTTGGCGAAACGTCTCCAGGATTCTAGTCGGATGCAGGATTCCAGTCGGAGTTCAACAAGCGAACGGATGATATCCCGGAATGTTGTGTCATCATATATATATATACATATATATATATTACATTATTATACAATAATTTTTAGTTTTGAACGTTAGAAAATTTCGTGGTAATTTTTAAATTTAATCCTAGTAGCTATGAACCACATCAAAATTCCTATTTGCATCAACGGTTAAAAAGCAATTTTGATACATTTGATATTGTCTATAGTTGCCAATAGTCTGGTTGTTTTGCCGGTAAAACTTTTTAATCATTTGCCTATTTCACTGGAACAGGCACACAGCGCTGGTAAGTTTAAACACGGAGTAAAAACCATCTTAGTTGGTCATGTGTGATAACATATCGTTGTCATTGGTTTTTTATATTGTTTACATTTCGTTCTTTTTGTATTGTTTAG
Source organism: Cylas formicarius (assembly GCF_029955315.1). Taxonomy (NCBI): domain Eukaryota; kingdom Metazoa; phylum Arthropoda; class Insecta; order Coleoptera; family Brentidae; genus Cylas; species Cylas formicarius. The sequence continues at coordinate 21,458,990 of NW_026844361.1, read as the reverse complement.
TTTTTTCATAAAATTAGAAACTTTGCAAGTAAAATATTCAAAGCATGCCACCTTAACTCAAAATAGAGTATTGCTAACAGGTTTGTTTTCGTTCCCGCGGGATCCGAAATCCGATCCTGGACGTATTAGACAATGGGGTAGGGGGAAAGAACTTCGCCCGTTATTGGCTTCGTTTTCGAAGTTGGAGATCGGTAATAAGTTTCCGTTGAGAAGTTTAAATTGGTCGAATTTTACAATGTAGACTGCTTAATAATGCGAGGATTAAAAAAGGGGGTCCATAAATCCCACGCGGAATATTAACCCGGAAAAGTTATCGATAACTTCTCAAGGGAAATAAAAATGAAACTCGGGCCTCCAACTTTGCGACATCGTATGGAACGCCGGCCGCGCGTGTATTGTGGGTTGCGATGCATTGTACTTCCGATAATCCATTGAAATTAAAATTGCCTCGTTCTGTCACGAATGTACCCCATTTTCACATGGTTGTGGCTCAATGGAATCTGCCGTTTCAAAAATAAAAACCTATGTATAATAATGGTGTGTCCACCCATACTCCTGAATTTATTATTAATCGTAGTGATCATAATAATAAAATACAAGCTTTTACCTCAACATAACGCTAGAGTACAGGACGTTTTAGTTTAATACCATAATAAATTTAAATTTGAATTGGGGATAAAAAAAATAAAACATCATAATAACATTTGCGATAAAATTCATAACATTAATTAAGCTTGAGTTGCGAAAGTCGTGTGCTATCTTAAGTGTTATTTATTTGACAAATAACTCCGACAAAATAAGATATATAGGGGAGGGTGGGGCCAAGCGGTCCCCTGGAGCAAGGATGCCCACCTCAAAAATTTACCAAAATTTTTTTTCGTTTCATATTATTATAACCAATTATAATTAATTTATTGTTATTTTTTGGATAATTCTATGGATTTAGTCTAAAGCCAGAGCTTTCAAAAATCTTATAAATACCAATAACACATTTTCTAATCTACAGAAAAATAGTTAGTAATCGGTAGCGTTTTTTTATTAATAAATTTAATTAAATAATTAATTCAATTATTAATTAAATTCATTAATTTAATAAATTTACTTAAAGTTTGTCAAAAATAAATCGACTTGATGGTCAAATGCCACAAAAAATGAGCTTAAATGTGCCGCCTTAATGTATTGCATTAATTGAAGTTGCTTTTATCCATAGCTTTATACTTAGTTTCTTTTTTAATTCAGCAGGAATTGTGTTACATAATGTATTTCCAACAATAGAAATGTTCGCTGCCCTATCCTTTTTTTGCAAATGGTTGTGTTAAGTTTTCTTTCGTTTTTTCTCTAGTAAAGTGATGATGATATGTTACTTCAAGTTGTCATACAACTTTCAGAACTCTTTTCTGAATAACCTCTAATGGTGTGAGAATACCAACCAACGCAAAGTACAAGGATTCTGATCTATGTGTCAGGTAAACCTCAATATTTCTACTTGGTATTGTTAAGGCGTTATTAGAAAAGGGTACGTACACAGTTTTTGCAAATTTATGATAAGTAAGTGTTCGTCAAACCAGTTAATCATTAAGCCAAGATCTGCCTTAATTTGCAATTCAACATTATTCCAAGTGTCGGCTTTCATCGTTAGTAGTGTATCATCCGTAAATGGTATGTGTTTCATTAGTATTCATCGTGATCATTTAGGTAGATATTGAATAAAATGGGACCTCAGACTGTGGTATTCCACAGTTCACAGTTTGTTTGTTACTAATAATGTTCTTAATTCTAACTTATTTTTTTCTGTTATGGACGTAGCTCTTGGATAGATGTCGCGCAAGACCCCAATTTATATCAATTGATTCTAATTTGTTTATTAATAAAATATTACTTACTGTATCAAAGGCATTGGCACGATAGCTATATATCCTTCGAGATGATAATACAATTGCATCAGCTGTACTTTTATTTTGTGTAAAACCGAACTGATTGTTAAAAATTAGCTGTTTATGTGAAAGATATTTGATCAATCTTATTTTTAAAACTCTCTCGAATATTTTACTTACATTTGAGACGACAATTAACTGTATTAATTAATTTAATTAATAATTATTTGTATATTGGGCTAACAATAGCATCTTTAAAGTGTTGGGGACACTCACCTGTAGAAATTATCATATTTACTATATACGATAACGTTTGGCTTATTTCTTTGGCAATCTCTTTTAGAATCTTTTAGAATCTCAACATCAAAATACCATCTTCTTCAGTTCGCTGATAATTTATTCAATCTCACCACTATCCGTTTCTTCAGTAAACATCGAGTCTCTGATATTATTATGATTTTCTGAAAAGTCAATGGTTGTGGTTTGGATTTTATTCGCCAACGTTCGTCTTATAGTAGAGAAATAGTCAATAAAAAAATTTGCTACGTCGTATGGATTAGATACTCTCTCGATTTAGTCAGAGTTGTTTTGGTATATTATGTTTTTGTAAACGTTTTTTAGTTCACTAGTAAGATTTACTATTTAATTTCTGTATTTTTTAAATTTTGTAGATTTTTCTATATTACCACTTCTGATATAGACAAGTTATCTCTTGTTTTAATTCTTTTTTTTTTCATTCACGTTTTACGTCTAATTATTTTGATTGCTTGATTTGCCATCGTTAGAACGACTTGAATAAAATCATTTACCGTCCGATCAGAGTCAGTCTTACAGAATACTGGATTGAAATTTTCATTTTTAGCTAGGGTTTTTAATTTAGGCATATGTGCTTTTTGGAATATAATATATTCTTCATTATTTTTACTCTTCATGTAATTTTGATTTAATGGTAACATTAATAGTATTGGAAAATGATCAGTAATGTCGGAGTGTGCCTAAAAGTTCCCTTATCAAAAATTTTAGTCTTTGCAAAAATTCTGATCTAGACATTACTTGCTGTCATTCAATTGATTAAATATGTAAATAATCATGAGTATCAACATCGTTTTGATTCAGGATGTCTATTTGCTTCAATTTAGACATGTCAGTTATTTTTTTACGATGGCCGGCCAGAGCCTGCTACCTAAATGTGATTACTTTAATTCACTGTAATTGAAATATTTTGATTTTTTGCTTATAACTCGAAAACCAGTGAAACTAGATATATCATTGTTTAGTACTTTTAGATAGCAAATTAACTGCTCATTTACGTGCCACTATAAAATATGGCGTGTTCCATTTAAAATTCCCACGTAACATGGATTTTTATATCTTGCCCATTGGGCCTTAAGTTGCGAATGCGATAATTGATCGATATTGAGTTAAAGCAATTTAATAAGGAACCGCGACCAAAAATTCAATTGTCGCGAAAAATATATAAATCGGGTCCATTGTTGCCAAATTTCTTTAAAAGTATTTTTTTATCTCTTAAAACGTTCAAGGTATGAAAAAAGTCCCAAAATGTTTCTCAGAATTTAAAAATGTGTTCCATCTAAAAAACGAAAGTTGATATACATTACGAGTATATCTGGCAACACCGCATGGAAAAAATATTTTACATAGGTAACTCATATTTGCTTACACAAATAACCAACATTTCATTTTTTTAGCGTAAGTCACCAAGGCTTTTTGACGAATCGTGAAACTTAATTTTCCTAATCTCGGTCTTTAGGTTTCATCGACAATCGCACGTCGTAGGCGTGTCCTCTTTTGACAATCTCATTAGGTGATTTTTAGTTAGCGAACCGAACAACCCGATTAACACACGTATCAGGTAGCTCAAACACACTCAATCGGTCTCATTAAGTCGGGCCCCTTTGACGGCCAAATCAAGCGTAACAGACGATAACCAATAGAGCATCCTTTGTCCTCCTCCCCACCCTAGCGTAGGCAACCCGCGTTTCTGGCTTTAGAAAAAAAAGACAATCTCGTTTCAGACTCCCAGACGGGGCAAAAGTTCAAATACAAATCGCCCCGATTCGCTTTACTTTTAATTGCTAATCAAACTACGGGACAAGTGGGTTCTTTTGCAGCGAGATGCCAAGAAGTAATCTGACTTTTCGAAGTAATCAGCATTTTGAACCCCGGCCGTTTTACGCATTTTTCTTTGCCAACAATTTTATTTCCCTTCTCCAATAAGCACCCACTTAAAAATATGTATAATAAAGTTATAAGTAATAATTGTTGTCGAAAATGTGACAACTAATTTATCAATTAAGAAAATTAAAATTACCCATGCACGGGAGGCCTTAACACTCTCTTCCTTCTTTTTCCCACCTTACATTTTAGACGGAACAACTATATAGGCCATCGCATAAGATTATAGAGTAATTAAATCACAAAGTCTTTGTGCAATAAAAAAAATATTCCTTAATGACACTGTAATTGAAACATATTGCCTTAGTGTTCCCAATTTTATAAGAATAGTAACAAAAAAGTTGAAAAAGTGAAAAAGTTGTTACTTTAAATCCATATTTCATAAAATTTTAATGTGCAACAACCTGTCGATCGATATTCTCAAATGACAGAAGTCGGAAAGTTCACTGTTTTTAAGTGATTGCGCTAGAGAAAAGAGAAAGAAGAAGAGAAAAAGAGAAGAGGGGGTAAGGGTAAACAGCAGAGTGGTTTTTTGTTTTTGACATTTTGACCTGGGAGTCATTCACAAAAACCAACACCGACGATTTAATTTTAACTGCCGTAGACGATCGGATGCAATTTTATAAAAGTTAAACCAGTGTTAATTTTAGTCTCAGTCCGGGTGGGAGGGTGGGACAAAGCGGCCCCCCCAGGGTCAAAGAGGTCCGCCTCAAAAATTAACCATTTTTTTTTTATTATTATAATTATAAATTCTGGTTATTTTTAGCCCTTTGCGTAATACCAGGGGTAAAAAAGACTATTAGAGATTATTATAACTGAATCATAATTGATTTATTGAAAGTGTTATTTTATAAATAAATGTGTATAAATACGAATAACAACTTTTTTAGTCGATAGAAAAATAATTGTAATTATTATATATATAACATTATAAATAGGGGAGAGTGGGGCACGACGGCGGAAAGCTTTGCCAAAAGTTGAGTAAATTTAGTTAAAATTGATGGTAAAAAGCTACGCAAATAATAAAAAGACGCTTTGCCGACCATCCCCTACGTATTGAATAGCACTGCAGACAACATACAACCTTGCCTCACATCCATCTTTATTTCAAACTCCACCGACGTCGTTCAGTTGGGGTTAACTCCGCCGTATGATTTCGTGTGACGTCATAGTAGTTAAATAAGTATCAAAAATAAACAAAGTAAAGACCCCGCCCAGCCAGAGAGCCCAATTAGGGGTCGTGTCAGCAAATCGCCGACGTCCGACAGACCCAGATTTATTAACCTGACCTTTAAGGAAAAAAAAACAGGCACTCGACGTGAATAACGTCTTTTCCTTGTCCCGCTAAACAGTCAATCGCGACACCATATTGACCCGATAACGAGCCGATATTCATTACGTTAATGCAAAAACCCGGTCCTTCGGGGCCGAACAATCAATAACCCTTTGTATAAGAACCGCGACCTCCCCGGGACTGGAGAGGTCCTTTTGTACCGTGGAATCAGCTTCTCGGAGCGGTAACTTTTTTGTCGATTTTCAACGCGTCGAGCCGCACTCGAGCCGAAACGATTTTGAAAATTATCCGCGTTTTGTTCGGATTCGTTGGACGACGACGACCACTACGAGAGGCCGTTCGGTTAGCCACAATAACGTCAGGAAATTTTCGAGTGCTTCGGAAAGTTCGCGTGATAGGTTGACATTGTCAACCTATTATGATTCGCCCAGCATGGCCTAACCGAGAGGTTCGTATTTGGACTTAATCGAGTATTGTTTGGCTGCTGTTTCGTCTGAATAACTCAATAACTTTCTAGCCACCTAACAGTCTTCTATTTATTGTTTCAAAGAAACTTTCACAGGCTACTGTAAATCCAGAAGTTTTGTAAACAGTAGTCTTCTGTTTCGTCCCGTTGTTCTAGAAATTGTTTCCGGGAGTTTCCCTTTATCAGTTCTTTATCGACTGACATCGCCAGACCGACAGATGAACCTAGCAAGTTTTATGCTGCCAAGTAATCGGCGCCGTGATTTTCTCAAGCATGAGCATTCCTTTTAATCCAACTGAATATGACGACTGTCAACGAGAGCACGGTGACAGTCTAGTGCTAGTTCTGACATAAAACGTGAAGTACCACAACTGCCTGTCTGCTATCTATATAGGTGCATACGACTACAGTAATGCCACCAAGTTCCGCTTGTAGCACATTGGGCATCTTACCCATAACCACCATACTATTAAGTTTGATATTAAGATGCCATTTCGCCATAGTTATCAAAACCATCTCTCCTATACATAAATCGAGATGTGTGAGACATTGCATTACCTCCAGAGCCTCAGATGATGCGGTTTTCACTGCCCCTGGAATGGTTAAGCACCCTTTGAATGTGTATCAATTTAAGGTGCGCAGTTTGATTAATCTTAGTTTGGTACCTAGGAGGTCTGCTGCGGACCAAGTCGCCCAATTTCCTGCGTGCGCTCTCACAGTCACTGCCTTCGTTCCAAGCCTCGTATTGTTATCAAAAATAAAACAAATAAATGGTTTGCTGCTTACCTTAGATAAAAGTACGTTTTCTATGCTTGGTGCCTAGTTGTTTGGTCATTAATCGCTGTTTATTTATTCTGAAAAAGAAATGTTTATTTGTATAAAAGAAATTTGTTGGGTTAATATATGTATATGATCAAAAATTGATCAGTACTGTGCTTAATGCCTTCGTTGGCATTTTGAAATTGTGATGGAAGGAAGAATGAAAATTATTATTTTAGGATTGTTATCATGTAAGCTATTCGTCCGTCATACTTTGGTTTAATTACATGATCTAGAAATAGAGCTTCATATTTTGAGGTTAAGCGTCCCTATACAAGGGTAATGTTTGGCGCATATTTTTGAAAAATCCTGCATTTTTGAGAAGCGGTCGCGACGTCTAAGTTACTAAAGTAACCATTACGAAACGGAACGGCAAAAGCCAAAAAGGTCCGTCCTCCATCACGGTGGTAAAATTAATTAGGATCCGGCCGCGTAATCAATTACCGATTAGGCGCTCGAGAAAAATCGACTTTTTTCGACGGATGAAATTAATGACGTTTGCTTTTTCCGTTGGTCCAATCGGGGAAGATTTTCGGAACCTTTTTCGGCCAGATTATATCGGAATTCGGTGCAATTGTCCAGTGGTCGCGGAGGCATCTGCTTGGATATAGATGTAAAAATTTCCTTGAATTCTTGGATAATGAAATTTCCAAGAAAATGTTATATATTTTTATAATAATATGGTCTATGCCACTTTTTGTTTTCCCTATACCGACTTAAATTTTTCATATCTGCCCACCCACCATTATTTTTACGTCCTTTCTTCTTTAGCTTAGCTGCATATTTGGATGGACTGCTCAAGAATTCTTTATTATGGCATTTTTTGATTGCTTATTTTGCATTCGATTTAGCCGCCCACAGAAAATATAAGCCGGACTTTACGTTTCGAGGAACGCACAAGTTCTCTTCTAACCGCTGCCAACGCAAAAATCTAAAGTCTGTTCATAGATATAAGAAAGTGACTAACAGATACGAATTAAGGAAAGACCCGGGCAAGCTGTAAGAATGAAATATGGCCGTACTTTGCTTAGAATTTAATTATTTGTGGTTTTGTTAGGAAAGATACTAAACAATATTTATTTATGTATGTATATATGTTTAAATCTAAAATAAAATTACAAATTATTTTTATTACCTACTTAAATTACTTAAAATTATTCATATAATATATCAGTATCACTATCGCTATCATCGCCTGTTCTAATTATTATTTGTTCTATATGATTTGCAATATGGATATACGATTGTTCTGCTTTTTCTATATGTTTAACAGAATTTGTCCAACTTTGTTAAAAACTTCGGTTTCTATAAGTTTGAGGACATTGGAATTAACACGGGGAAAAACATTGTTAAGACGAATGGCACATTTCAGTTGGTGCCAAACATGTTCAATGGGATTAAATATACAGTGGTAAGGTGGAAGCCTTAAAACTGTATGCCCAAGATTTTTTGCATAATTATCACAGACGTATTCCTTTTGTAGGTTCAAGCTTTGTAGTACCTCAATTAATTGCTTTTTGGTATAATCTTCGTGAAAATAAATGTCGTTATTATACATGTAGTTTTGGATTGTTGCTTTTGAGTCACATGAGAAAGGGGTTTTAGTCAACTGTCTACTGTGATAGCTTGCATTGTCCATTACAATGACGCTATTAGGAGGAATGTTTCCAGTCAGCGGTGGTGTCTTCATGGTGATCCGGAGAAGAATCTTTAATATTTTTCGCAGACAGAGAAAGTCCAAAATAGCTATTCTTTTACCTCTTTTTGATGGCGCGTTTGTTGTACACTTATCAGTTGAGTCAACCCCACCTTTTTCCGGGGTATCATAAGTGTCGAACCAGGTTTCATCCAAGTAAATAATTGGCCTTTGTTGTTGTCTGTTGTTGTGTTCCGAATTCTAAGCGATTCCATTAAAACTTGCCTTTTGTCAATTTTTTAAAATCTAAGACCCATGTGTTGAATACACTTCCATAAGGTAGTTCTGCCACATTTAACACCGGTTTCATCTTTTTCAAGTCTCCTAATTAAGATATCTAATATAGGCTTACTTTCATCTACACTGGAGAAAATGTCAGCATCGCTTCTTTTTTTCCTCGCTGAAATGGGATTATTCGCAATTTTCCATACAGTTGATGTTGTAATTTTCGTCAGTGTGGCCGTTTCTTCTAAACATGCTTGCTTGCTGGTACCAAGTTCAATGAGAGTCGAATAAACATTGTTTATAACTTCCTTAGTCTCAATAGAATAGTGTTTTCTACATTTGGGCGGGAGCATCTCCTGAGATACACTAGACTCGCACATATTTTGCATAATTCGCACACGATTCAACACACGCTGTAGTACACACGAAATAAGAATGATTACTAATAAATTTAAACTAAGTAGTATACCAAACCAAAGGATATTAAACACAGGTAGGTATAAAATTATTTTCTATTACGGACCACAATTTTACCTGAATTTAAATTCCGAAACTTTAAGTAATAATCTTGTTGCATTGTATGTTAATGACCACCCTTGTATAATTGTCACTTTCTTATACTTATGAACATACCTGCTAAGTCCGCATTAAAGTAACCTACAAAAACAGATGCACGGTCGGTAAACAAACTTCATACCCTGACAACATAAATCTCGCTCGTTAGCGTCCGCATAAGCCGGGGGTGGGAGCTGACAATGCGGCCATCGTGGCGACAAAAAACTTTTTGTCCCCACGGGAGAAATCTTCGAGGCACAGGGTTTCGCAGATGCGGAAAGTCGCTTTTCCGGAAAATATGCGTCACCCGAAGCGATACGAACTGTCAAATACGACAACGGAAAACCACGCGAATAGGTTCATCGTTCATCGTGGAAAAAAAAATCCGTAACGGTTATCGAACATTATGCGTTTTGGGAAAACAGGACGTAGCAATTTGCTAAAAATTTGGACAAACAGGTTTTCTTTATCGATGTTAAATGTTTCAGCGCAGTGTTGCCGATTGTATCAATAAGTTCGACTTTTTAAGTTCCGATAGTTGTTGTATCGTCGTTTTCGAGGTATTAATTATTTCCAGTATTTGTAGTACTAACACAAACCCTCGATTTACATCCTTAATGCTGGGTTATTCGGAAAGCTGAATTTTTGACTACAATTTGCCTTTTTGTTAAAAACGAGTATAGTAAAATTGGAATTTTATGAATTAGAATACTGGAACTGGATAAAGTATTCTATTTTTAACAAAATAAAATATTTTTATTAAGGTTTAGTTTTTATTGCGGAATCATGGTGCGAAATATACAAAAAAGGACACGCGTACTATAGAAGTGGATGAAGCGTCCACGAATTGAGCAATTGATGATGTAATACAAGGATGGTTGTCGTATAGAAAAGCTGCGTTAAAATACAACCTCAAACCCTGGAGAGCAGACCCTCGCGGATTTTTCATTCAAAATTCACGGGTCTACAAGTCTTCTCTTTGGAAGAACTAACCCAAGTACAAATTCGGAAACTTCCGTACGAATACGCGAAATATACAGGTAAATGGGACGAAAATCAAATGGCCGGCTTAGAGTGGATGTGTAAATACAGATCGATCATTCGCCTTTAATAAGACTGCAGGGCTAGAGGTCTGTAATAGTTTGACTGATGTGTCGCAGCTAGATAATTTTGCTGCCGACATAATGTGTAACTTTGACGAGTCCGGTGTGTCTACTGTTGAATTTTGAATCCCAAATCACAGAATCCAGTGGAACAAATTGTGTCAGCGGGAAGAAGCGAATTGATAACATTTGGTGCTATTATTTCTACCCCTTAGTTATTTGCATTTTTATGTGTGCACTACAAAGACCATTTTCTTGAAGGTGCGCCTTGTTTCTATATTAAAGCATATTCAGAAACATACATAATTTTCAGAAGAACGCAAAATCAGTCTCTGAAATCCGAATATAACTGGCAACGCCGAACTAGGAACTGCTGTTGCCAGAGACTACTATTGTCTGTGCCATTGTTGTTTACATTTTTGATGGTTATGATTCTCTCCCTACCTTTTTCGTGTTTTTGTGAAAAACTTGTTGTGTTTATGGTCAAAACGGTAAGGAAAAGAATGTGCCTATATACGAGTGTTTCCTTATGTAAAGTTAATTTAAAATATTTAAAAGTATCACATTTCGTGAATTCGACTTTATTTACGTTTTCAACAGAAGTTAAACCAATAAGTTTATTTAGTTAGTTTAATTAGCTGGTATCGTGTCTATAACGCTTAAAGAACCAAAACGTTAAAATACTTACAGAATTGTACTAAAGACTCTGCACTTAATGCCGTTTTTGCCTGAAAGGGATTTCGACATATTTTGAGAAATTACTGCATCCAAACATTGACGACTTGCCAGCGGCCATGTTGGTTGTTGGAAGCCGGAAGGCCTTATGGGTAGAACGTCAGATAATGGAATTGGAGCTATCATTGGTTAAAAACGAAATTTCAAACCTCACGCACGCGCACATTGACCAGACCTTTTCGAAATTTCGTTACATAGTTGCTTCACAAGTTCCTGTACTATTAGCATAGGCAGGGCCTCTATATGTCTAGTAGCTATATGACTTTAAGATTAAATTGTCAAAGACTGTAGAACGATCTCATACAAAAGATCTCAATTAGGTGATTACAAAATAAGTAAACGATGGATGAAAGTTTTATTTTTTGTTATTTTTCTTAAGATTTATTGACTATGAGTCGAGTAAAACATTACTACACTACAAATAAATATTTTTGTAATATTCATTAAAATTAAAAAAAAATAATTAATTAAAAAATAAAACGTATAAAGTGTACGAAGGGTAACCATTTTCCCTACCTTTCTTGTTACACAAAACTGGAAAAAATGTTTTCTTAATAAATGTAGTTTTAGATAGTTTTGGATGGTTTCATTTTACAAATCTTCTTTCTTCACTTTTTAAATCTCATTTATAACACATTTGTTTGTCGACGCAATGGCCGTCGTCAATTTTTTATAAATTCAAGTGAAAATATTTGAATTTTGTTAGAAAACTGGTTTTAATTTCGGTAATTAGGGATATAGGAATACGAAATATGAATTAAAAGAGTTTGAGAAAATTTTATAATAAATAATTGAAGAAAAGTCTTTTCTAAAATTCTGTGTGATAGAGAAAATTGATGATTTTGGTGCAAAAATTTCAGCTTTTTAGATATTATATATAATCTGACCCCACTCAGTCAGCAACACATTTTTGGAAAATTTTATTTCTAGCAGATGGTCTTTGTACATTTTTTAAAATGCATCTAAATAAATAAAAAATATATTAAAAAAATAAACCGTAAACAAGAATTTTGAAGTTTCTGAAGATACGGCCTTTCTCTATAATAATAATAGTTATTTAGGGCGAGAAAAAGCAATATTTATCTGTATAATCTTATGCGTAAGGCTTAAGCAATGTATTATCCTTCAATTTTAAGCCTCCTACAGCAAGTAGGTTACAGCAATTATCTACGGAATTACAATGATTTAGGTGTTACATAACTGGTGATTCGCAAAGATATTTTTGGAGGTTAATATTTAAAGGACTCATGCAGCCAAGCTTTAAAGAACAATGTGTTTTTTGTTCGAATTTCCGGATAATTTGTTTGGCGCATACCCAATAAATCTACTGTTTCTGCCTCTGTTTCATTACGTTATTTTAGGCGCCTCTCGCGAAAATTGCAAATTGAGTTGCCACAAACACAAGTAAAATGATAAAATTATCGTTCGGGTTTATTACTCTCGAAAATCCAATTAATTTTATACGATAATTTCACGGTAGTTCCTTGTCGGTGCTGTCGGGCCGCGCGTTCGTCCAACCAAATTTCGTGAAACAAATTCTACTTTTCAATTTAACTACTGACTTACGGCGGTTTATAATCCCTACTGGTAACAGAGAATAGACGACAAAAATAGTTTCATTTCATTTGTTTTGTGAAGACGAAATTCGTATTTGTGAAAGTTACCAGAACGCGGAACTGCGGTTTTATAGCCATTATTCCAAAAAGTTTGAACGGCCGCTTTATTCTAGAGTCTTGCGCAATAATCCACACTGAGGGCGGTATGGTTTTCCAGGCATAAAAATTAAACAAAACCTCGGTTCTTTTTCGATGAACGCGAAAGTCGCTGGGATTTTTTCGGAACAAGGCGAACCGTAAAAGAATTGCTATTTTTTTTAAATAAAACTATTTATAACTTAATATATATATATATATATATATATATATATATATATATATATATATATATATATATATATATATATATATATATATATATATATATATATATATATATATATATATGTCGGTCTAGAACGTTCTACGCCGTTTTCCGACACCTAACCTCCACTCTTCTCTATTTAACCATAGCTGGTCTGGTAATTCTCTTTCTATTAGTTCCTTTTCTATTCCCTCCTTCCAACTTTTTCTAGGCCTTCCCCTTTTATTTTTCCCTTGCGGTGTCCACAATAGTATTTGTTTCGGGATTCGGTTTTCGGGCATGCGCTGTACGTGTCCAAACCATATAAGTTGTTTTGTTTTTATGTCGTCTACTATTGTATGTTTTATTCCCATGATCTCTCTTATCTTTTTATTTGTTAATTTTTCTTTTTTTGATCTTCCAGCCGATCTCCTCCAGAAGTCCATTTCGGTTGCTAGTAACATATTTTCTGTTTTGTTCTTTAGCTGCCATACCTCACTTCCGTATGTGATGATACTTTTTATTATTGTATTATATATGGTTTTTTTATTAGTTTTGGATATACTTTGGTCCCACAAGATCCCATTCAGCATGGCTATTGCTTTTCTTCCTTGTATTATTCTTTCTTTTATTCCCTCATCTAGTCTTCCGTCCTGCGTTATTTTTAGTCCTAGATATTTATACTCCTGGCAGTCTTTTATTAGGCTTCCGTCTTCCAATGTTATATTTCCAGATGTTCCTCCTACAGTCATACTTTCAGTTTTTGTGATGTTAACTTCTAATCCCCATTTTCCATACTCTTCTACTAACTTTCGTGCCATATATTCTAGATCATCATGATCTTGTGCTAAGAGAATTTGATCATCCGCAAAGAAAAGGGTATATAATGTTGTTTCATTTAATAGTGGGATTCCCATTCCTCTGCATTTGTTCATCCATTTTTGTAAGGCTTGTTGTAGGTATATTTTGAATAATACAGGAGACAGGCAGCATCCTTGTTTGAGGCCCTTTGTAATTGGTATGTAATACTTTTTTTTATTATCAGCATGGTCGGTAAGTGTTCTGATATGCTAATCTGTGCGGTAGGTATTGTGCGTTCAATTTATCTTGATAAAATTTTAATTATCTGCAACTTTTTTGTTTGTAGAGATATCAAGGTAACCATAATATATAGTGACATATAAAACAAAACAATATCAATTATCTGACATATAAGACAATTATTATTATTATTGACATTATTGTTAAAATGTTTTTTCGCGAATCCGTCAAAGGAGTGATATGCTTCAAGTATACTTTCTGAACAATAAAAGTGCAACCGCAGCTCCTCGCCAGTATATTAGACCAGAGCGGCGAGTTCCTTCAAAACATATATTTCCAAGGTTGGCAAAGAAATCTTCAGAAAACGGTACCATATTAAATTCTAAAAAGGTGTTTTAAATGAAGAAAATAACATCCAGTGTCCACTATTACTAGAGTATATGAAGAGAATGGTATTTCTCGGGGCTCAATTCACTCAGTTTTGAAAGAATATAAATATAATGCATTTAAAGTTCGTAAAACTCAAAAACTAAGTGCAAAACAATGTCAAAGGAGGATGTTTTCTTTGGCTAAATAATCCTAGACAAATAAACCCAGGGGTACCAATCAATTAATGTATGGTGTGGTGTCATGGATGGGCATATTTTGGATCCGATATTTGTAGATCAAAAGTTAACTGAGGATCATCATTTGCAACTCTTAGGGCACCAAATAGAACAATATATAGAAGATTTACCCCTAATTATATCAGCGCTAATTATATGGGAGCAAGACGTTGCCCCTCCTCACAATATTGTGCAAGTTAAAAATTTTCTTAACATGGAATATCCCAGGGGTTGGATAGGGAACGGCGGAACTATGGATTGGGCAGCCAACTGCCCCGACTTAACTTTAATTTTTTAATCAATCAGTTAAAAGACAATCCGGAAATGTTACTAAGTGCAAGATATCATACAATTACAGGGTATGAGAAATGTGTTCAGGAAAATGATGGTCACATACAGCAGTATTTAGAATAGTTAAAGAATTTTTTACTTTAGTGTGACTTGTCATTTTCAGTGTTTTTGCTCTACCTTAATTTGCAAACAATTATTGTGTATAAGTAAATACATTTTATTAAACACATATATAATATACAGGGTATTCCATTAAGAAATATATTAGGTAGGCTTATATGTCAGAAAATTGGTAGTGTTTTGTTTTATACGTCACTTGGAAAACAATTTGGCTACTAACCCTACATTTTGTTTTTTATTGTTTACCTTGATATCTCTAAAAACAAAATAGTTACAGCCAATTGAAATGTTATCATACCTACTAAAATGATAAACAGGAGTGAGTTTCCCACTTAGTTCACTCATCTAAAAATCTCAAAATCTAAAAATATAAATGACTGTAATCAATTCACGCTATTACGAATAAATTTTAAAACTAGTAAAGAAAAAGACTGTAAAGATTGTTTACTGAGAACTGTAAATAACATTAAAAAAGATACAAAAATATTTTGGTCATATATAAATATCAGAAAGAATACAAAATGGTTCATAAGGTGTTTTCTTTTTCTTTTTTCTTTCCTCTATATTTATATTTTATTTATTGTTTATTTATATTTCATCTAATTACTCAGAAAGGAGAGTCGATATCCATAATTTTTCAGTTAACAGTTTCTGTGGTGCGTCGTTTGTGTAAATCTGCTTTATCCGATGTAAATTGCAATTTGTGAGCAGGTGTCTCGTAGAAGGCCAAGTGCGACACATTGGTTCTACTGCGCAAACCGATTTCATTGCATAGTGCTGTCAAGCAAAGGGCCAATTAGATATTGCAGAAAGCCAAGTATCCATCATATTGCAAGTTGCAAATATATTGCTGCAATTCACATAGATTTAATAATAATAATAATAAATATATGCAAAATAAAAACTTTAGTTTCGACAGTAAAAAATTCTACAGATCCTTAAAGGAAAAAGAGATCAAGGGGACGGAATTTAATATAACGAAATAGTAAAATCTAATACATTTCCTAAATGGCTGACCACTGGTAGGACGTTTTTGCTCCCTAAGGACGTAAAAAACTACAGCCCATTATCTGCCTATGCACCATTTACAAAAATTTTACAAGCATTTTAACAACTAGACTTCAAGAGTTTATGGATACGAATGCGATACTACCCTTAGAGCAAAAAAGCTGCTGCAGAGAATCTAAAGGTTGAATGGACCAGTTATTACTGTCAAAGTGTATCCTGAAAGAATGTAAACAAAGGAAACGCAATGTGACTCTAGCGTGGGCGGACTACAGAAAATCTTATGATAGCGTGCCTCTCTCGTGGATTTTAAAAAGCTTGGAATGTATCGGAGTCCATCCCATATTAGTGACAACATGCAGGATCATGATGAAGAACTGGAACACAAAGATCTACTTAAACACCTCCCTTGAAACCACAACTAAAACTTACATACGTATATACATAGGGGAATATTTCAAGGAGATTTCTTATCACCGCTCTTATTTTGTATATCACTTTCCAGTGAGCTTAACGAACTGAAAGCGGGTTTTGTTATGAAGGGCACGAAGCAGAACTAGAGGATTTTTAACGACAACATTAGCATGGAATTTGCTATAGAGAAATGTGCCATAGCGGTATTCAAGAAGGGAGTATTACACACTAAACATAACACCAGAGAGGCAGTAGACAGAGTAGAAGGGGAAGAAAACTATAAATATTTCGGCATAGAGGAAGGAAAACGCATTCCGACAGATTTTAAAAACAGAGTTGAGCAGCCAAAATAAAATCACTGTCATAGGACAGTTCGCCTTACCCGTTCTTCAATTTAGTTTTGGAATTATTGACTTTAGATTAGAGAAAATGAGAACTCTATATAGCGGAACCAGAAAACTTCTTAATATGTACGGAATGCAGCACCCAAGAGCCGACATTCATGGATTATAAGATATAAGACCAAGAAATAGATCCCAGATACACCTACTCATGGCTCGCTAAAGGAAATCCTAATAAAATCACATTAATACTCGATATTACTCAAAAGTATCCCAAAGAACGCTATAGACTCGAAGTGTCGATGAAACAATGCATCATATCCTCTCTGGCTGTCATGATAATGTGGCTAAACTAATGCACTTCAAAATATGAAAAAAAAGATATTAACACCACCAGAAATTGGTATGATCACAGAGCCGAACAGGTCACAAGCAAGGAAGATGCTACAATACTGTGGAATCAACAAATTCAAACAGGTAGGCAAATAACAGCAAACAAACCGGATATTGTTATTAAAGATAGACGTAACCACTTATCTACGATAATGGACGTTGAAATTACAGCTGACAATAATATTGTGGCGAAAGAAGCCGAAAAATTAATTAAATACTGGGACCTAGCCATCGAAATAGGTAGAATGTGGAATATTAAGACAAAAAATTTTCCCCAATATAATTAATTTAATTGGATGGTAATAATAATAACAACAATAATAATAATAATCATATAATATATAATAAAATATGTAATAATATTTAACGAATATCTCCATATGCAAAACAACCCCGCCAATCCAACGTTTACTTCGGAAGTAGGAACATTTTTTTCCGCCAGAGGTCTCATTGAATTGGAAATAACCGTGATTTTCCGACAAGAGAGGGTATGAGACTGACAGTTTGCATCCTTTCTCCATCAGAATACGGAATCAATTAAAGTAGTTTGCAATTATCCGAACAATATTCTTAAATACAAAAGTATCTTTCAAGGTATCCGACAAAAAAATGTTTATGTATACACTCGTCATATCATATTTGTGAAACATTAAATTAATTATATTAATTTAATTAAACAATCAAATAAACCACCACTTCAAATTACAGGCCAATTTTCTTTATTTGCGGTTTGCTGATGATGCAACTGTGTTTTAATGCAAAAAATGCATAAAAATTTATAAATTACGCAAAATCCAAGCCTCAGGCTTGTCGGAAATTAGACGAGACGTACACTTTGGCCTCGTTGAATCTCACATCAAATATGCTTTTCCCTTCTGGGTCACGCTTACCATTGTTTACCATAGAGTTTGAATATTTAATCCACAAATATAAACACTACTTTCCTAGTCACCGGCACCAATTCCTCATAGCAGACTGGTTAGAAATTCATTTACGTATCACAATTTAAAATGATGTTGACCCACAGCTGCGGAATGTTGGGAAACTAACGTGCTCTAGTAAAGAACTAAAAAGTTTTCTGCTCGGAAAGGTTTCTACCTAAAACTTTTATTCCTTTTTTGTTTGTTTTAATTGTGCGATACATTCGTTTCGCGTCGTGTGAGTTTTAAAATTGGTTAGTTGATCGATTTCATGCCCGGCTTCGTGATTGCGTTCGGGAACTGATGATTTCTCGTAGTCTTAACTCTCTTTCATGTTCTTTGTCTAACCTAGCATAGTTGATATTTTTCATCCGGTCTCTCCAATGTATTCTTTGTCGCATATGCATGGAATGCTGTAAACTCCTGGCAACTCGAATGGAATTCTGTCTTTGACGAATCGAAGATGTTCGGTGAACTTTTGAAGACTCGCTCCGCTCGTGTCAAATAAACTCGTGAGTTAAATGCCGTTTACCGCACTTGTTGTATAATATACTATGTTATTTTAATTTTAATCATCCTGGTTATATAGTTCTGCCGTGGTAGCATTTGAAGTACAAAAATAGAAACATGAAACTTTTTTTGATTTTTATTTGCATTCATTGAATTTACAATTAAGAAAAATTAGTCAATTCTAGAAACTTTACATTTAAAAAGCGAACAAAAATTTTCTTTTAAATTCCACATTGCCCTGTACGATGCTTTCACTGAAAACAGCATAAAACAATTAAATGCGCATTTTCTACCGACCGACTGTGCATGTTTTGCGAAAGCATTTTCCGATAATAATTAAATCAAAAAGAAATCGAGAGGCTCCCATAAATTTTTCCGCGGCCGCTTTTATCGTTCGCCGATAAAATGGGCGCCGCATATTTATCGCCGATTTCCTGCGGAATGGCGCGTTTTTTTTTTTTTTTTCGAAAACCCACCTTCGGCAAAAATTAATTCGACATCCGTAAGGGGTGTCTTAACGGGAATTTCGGCGTTTCGTTATGGCAAGGTAAAAAAGTCGTAAATTTAGGATAGGAACTTGCCTATACCGGGTGATTAAAAATTAACTCCACCCTAACGGCTTTGCTTTCCAATATTGCGACGATGCAAACACAAAGCAAACCACGTTAAATTGGACAACTTTCAGTATTTTAAGCTCTATACGCGTTAGTGTCCTCAAGAATGTCCTATAACGTTATTCTCTGGAGACAGACCAGGACAACAACATCGTAAGAATATCAGCTGAAGGCAAAGCTTTGAAAACACAAAATACTCACCATAACGACTATCCAAATGCATAATATTTTACCAGAACAAGTTTTGACGAATATTTAAATAGAAGTTCAGAGAAGTTTGCACAAATACGAAATAACTTAATTGATTGTAATTGAAAACTACGAACGTTATAGCATACTTTGTGTCAAACACTGTAACAAATAATTGAGCAATTATTGTTAAGCAAGATGTTTTTGCTTAGCAAATTAATACAAGTGTGTCACGGTTTTTAAAATTATCGCAATTATTTGGAAAACCTGAGAGACAGAATTGACAAACTCGTGACTAAGCTGCCGGAAACGTCCGAAGTGACTGAAATCAATGTGTCATGCACTGGGTCAGTAGCGCAGCTAAGCTAAACTGCGCCAGTCGACGGTACAACTAACTCAAATCTGTATTGCTTGTTATGCAATTATCTGAAATAAAAGTCGTTTATTTTATCATCATTAATAATCTGTTCTCTATATCAGAAATGTGTAGAGGAGCCAAAGGCCAACGGATTCAGAATTAGGCATTATCCCAATTTTCTCCTCTTTTTTTAATGATATGCTACATTGCTTTTCGCCAATTCGCTGGTTTTGCTTCCTCGATGACTTGATCAAACAGTAGCTTAGGGTCCGCCATTTTGAATGTTGTGTTGCGTCTTCCCCTAAATTCTCTCACTTGGGTCCATATAACTTCTTTTAAAAATCCCTCTTCGCTTCCAATATGGATGATTGTTAGTCTTTTCCATTTTTCAGAATGCACCGGAATACCCGTTGGTAGGTCTTCCATGAAAGCTTGGCAAAAAGAGTGGTTATATTTTTGTAATGCCATATTCTCTTCGATATTCTTCTCTCGCATTTTCTCTATCTATATATCATTATTGTCTAGCAGATCACCATCCATTCATCTGAAGAACTATCAACTATAACTATAATAAGTATTCAACTATGTTCACTCCAGCAAATTTATAGTGAATCCATTATAGTATTTCAAATTTATGTTTAATTAATGTAGCAAGCTGTGACCGAATAAGACAAAAAACGTCAATATCATTACAGAAGTCATTCAATAATTTAATCAACTGATAGAGAGCACCTTTGATCAGAAATTGGTTCTTGGAGTTACTGGGTGAAATACAGGTGATGTCCTTGCAGTCCTTGAAGGAAAATGAAAGTTCAGCTGGCTCAGCAATTCAGTTCAATCCACTAACGAATTGCAAAGTTTATATAAAAACTGAAATATAACTTACCTCCTATGAGTCGACAGTGAAGGAACCTTAAACATTAGTAATAACTCACTCTATGGCAGTCATCAAAAATAATATACAATGTTTAGTAAAACTTGTCACAAACCTCAGTAGCATTTTTATTACTTAGGAAATTTAACCAATCTGTATGAAGTATTTTTTGTAAAGTTCGTGGAAATCTGCTCTCCTGAAATTATATTTGCATTTTTGTAAGTTGGTTTGACAGTTGAGACACGTACTAATATTCAACGCTACTTAACTAGTGGCAATGACTCTTCTGTGACTATATCAAGTAGTCTATTATGGCTATTTAAAACGCTGTTATGTTGATAGATATAAGACATTATTTCCAAATTGCTCAAAAAAACTCACCAAGTCAGGTTTAGGTATGCTGCGTGGTATGTAAATAACAAAAACATAAATTCTTGTATGATCCCGAGTAAATGTACAACCCCCCTAACTATACCGATATTATTCCTAATCGTATTTAAATCTACAGGAGTCGCCTTAAAATCGGTCTTAACTGCTAACACGCCGCCCCCACCACGCCAAAGATCAACACTTCGAAGGTCTCTATCACATCTGAAAACTGTGTATATGTTGTCAAACTCTTATATTTAAGCCGAAGTTTTATCTCAACCTTTGCGAGGTCTTTTGTTCTTCAAGCTCTTTTGATGTTCTATCGGAAATTATTATTATATTTTTTTACAAGTCGACTTTTTTCAACCCTTTGGATTGCCTACGATCTACTCGATACACTTTTATATTATGAATGTTTACATCTGAGCAGACCGTAAGTAAAATATCAGTCGCTAGTACAACATCATTTGTCTCTCTGTTTTGATCATCTGAGAGAACATATTCAGGGGCATTAAAGATCATTACCACAAATCGAATCTCTAATAATCTCAACAGTGGAGGCCATAACACCATCAACCTCTGGTGCACATCCCGGCCAAAATCAATTGAAAACTGCCTGGCTGCATTCAAACCTAATCTAGGGTGAATATTTCTTTTTTAAAATCAAAAAGAGCGAACTTTTGTTCGAATTACACTTTTGGTGTGTTCATCGATAATTGAGCGGAACAGGAATTCGTTATTTTATTATTTTATACTTTTCTGTAATAGCAGTCGGTGAAAATTTCGACAACGTCGTCGGTTAATTTTGAATTTAGCAATTCAAACGCGTCGCTCCCTAGTAATCAAATTCGGTTCGCTTTGACGACGTAACCCGATACCGCCGTTTCGTCAACATTTTTAGAACGCGCGGAAAAACAGCAAAAGAGGCGGAAATATTTATTTTCTCCCGTCGGGCATGAACGCGATCGCTGAAGGGGGGATCCGATACGAGTGCATACGCAAACAATAGAACGTCGCGGCAACAAATGCGACCGGCCCCCGCCCGTTTGCATATTTTTCTATTTTTCTTCCGAGGGCGGCAATAAAATGGCGACGAGATTTACGATTTACGCCCGCTTTAATACTAAATCGATGATGAAATAACGGACGGATAAAAATATTACAGACGATACATTAAATTCGTAACGAAAAATGGCAACACCGCGAATGTCCGCCGTATTTCATACCGTGCATGGGAATTTGTCCTACTAAGTAAATAAAACAATTTAATAGCTGAGAAATTTTCGCTGCACTATTTATTCAGAATAATTAATGTTGGTATTATCATGGTCGGCTTGGCAATGACTGACTACGTAGCTTTCAGAGAAGAATTAAAAAATATAAACTGGCTCTACAAAAACACACATGAAGGTACTAGAACATGCACTATTAATTAAGAATTAATGTTGATATTGTGATGGATTTCTTGGCAATGACTCTCGAAAAGTAATATTGGGTTCACAGAAACACTCTATTGACTTGACTTACACTTACAGAGTACAAAGAAGTGGCTTGGAATCTGAAAACTTGCGAATTATAGCAATCGAAATAATGGGTGTTTTTTTTAGATGTATAGAACTTTAAGTTGGCATTACTGTTCAAGATGGCGGCCGATTTAACAGCTGTCAAGTGATTTATTCTCAGTTTGGTTTGGCAATTCATCATGAATAGACTCACGCCTGAACAACGCTTGCAAATAGTGCAATTTTATTTCGAAAATAATGGTTCTGTACGGAATACGTATCGCGCACTGCTTCATCGTCGACAAAATCGTCCATCAGAGCAGTTAATTCGATTAATTGCTGCTGTAGAGCGTAGCATTGAGGAAGACCAGAATGAGTCCATCCGCCATCGAGCACATGAATTGGATCGTGGTTTACGTGCTTACAAAATCCAACTCGTGCAAGAATTGAAGCCAAACGATCATCAAGTAAGCCGTAGATTCGTCGAATGGGCCCAAAACGAGATTGCCGTTGTTCCCGATTTTCATAAGCGAATTTTGTTTAACGATGAAGCGCACTTCTGGTTGAATGACTACGTTAACAAAAAAAACTGCCGCAGAAAAACTGACTGTTTGGTGCGCTTTATGGGCTGGTGGAATCATTGGTCCGTACTTCTTCAAAAACGATGATGGGCAGAACGTTACAGTCAATGGTGATCGGTATAGAGCTATGATTACTAACTCTTTCATTCCTGAATTGAATAACCATGATGTCCAGGAGATGTTAGAAGTTAGTTCGAATTATTAGTCCAAGAATAAACCAGAATTAAAAAATGGATGTCCTAGGACACGTCAGATCAAAGAATTCACTAATCCTTCAGGATAGTTCATATTTTGATGGTCTGCTTGGTAATGACTGCTTGCAGAGCCTTCAGAGGCGATCTCTACAAAAATAATGTTACAAAAACATTACACTATCTTGACTCCTCAACACTTACATAATAGTTGTTCATCGCTATTGTTAAAAGAACTTTCATCGGAATATCCAACAGTCCGACGCTGTTGTATGATTTCTTTTCTACATTTTAATAATTATTGTGTAAACAAATCGGAAAGACATATAACACTAAAACTAAAAGCACAACCAAAACAGGTGAAAACATTACAATCAGGATAGAACAAGAAAAACTAGAACAAGTCGATGAATGATATGTGGGACCAGTTTTTAAACTTAACAAAGAAAACCAAACAATAGAAATCGAGGAGCCAATTAGATTGGTATGAGCAATGAGCAGCACTTAACAAATTGGATTTCGTCCTAAAAAATTAAAGTTATCCACAATACCTGAAAACTAAAATATATAATCACTGCGTACTCTGGTCAAACATGGATAAAGTAGTGAAAGTACATTAATCGATGAAAAGAGAGAGACATATTAGGTGAAAAATTGAAAGAAAAAGAAACAAGTGGATGAGAAATGAAATGATGAAGATGTAGCGAACTCAGGCAGATCAGATAATAACTTTAAAAACTGGATATTATGAGGAAAATGGGATGCGTGAATATTCTGTTTCGTTCACTTCGTAGCACTTACCACGAAAAAGCTTTTTATTTTAAAAAGAAAGCTTCGCTGTTTCTTGTAGTAAAGGGACGCATCGTTCAAAGTTCAAAGCCACAACAAACTTTGATAAAAATAAAAAATTGTACAAGTAATAATGATTTCCAATTATATTAGTCCAAGTATCTCGCGCACCCTGTATGATAGACGAAACTTGAAACTCTCTCTCTCTCTCTCTCTCGACACAATATCCGAGAATGTTTAAACCAAATTATCCCATGTTTTATAGTTTTTCAATCACGGCTAAGAATTTATGTACGAAAATGGCATTTTCAAGGCCTTTTAGAATTTTTTTAACCATAATCATAAACCATAAACATAATAGCCACGTTTCCTAGTCCAAGAATTTTTGTAAAATAGTACATGGTTTTCGAGAAAATAAGATTTTTCGAAAACCATGCAGTGCACCGGAATCAATGACCTCATCGCGCATTGACAGCCCCGGGAATAGTGATTGTTATGTGAATATTTTCTAATTCCTCGAGCAGTGAGTGTGATAGACGAAAACTGTAAATACAAAAATGGTAGCCCCAAAGTATCACTTTTTTTATAGTTTTTCATTAAAGGCTAATAATTTACCCACGAAAACGGCAATTTTCAGGGTCTTTTTAATTTTTTGCCTATAATCGACACACGCTGAAAGGTTATAACCCTGGATCTCCCACCTCACCTGGTCAAAGAATTTTTCCAATGGAGTAAATGGTTTTCGAGAAAATAATTTCTTTCTGAAACGTTTTCAAAAATTGTCAAGAATAAAAATTTAAAGTACTGGATCTTGTGGATATTTTGGTACACTTTGGTAAGTTTTTCCGTGACACAAAGGTCTGACCTCTTACTTGCTTGCTTGCACAGTATTTATAAAGTTATCTTAGACTTAAACCAAAAAGTATTTGTGTCAGCTTGTTATGAATTCTATTATGATACTTACCGCTTATGAACGATTCACTGGCAACAAATCCAAAATAGAAAATAGAAACCGGAATTGCATTTTAATCGCTCGTTCCGATGATCGCAATCAGACTCGAAGCCGCCAGCGTGCATATGCAAACGAGGACTAATAGCTCGCCACGCTAGTGGGTTTTTCCAGGGAAAAACAGCAAAATGAGCGATCCCACGTGTTCCGAACGAAAAGCCGTCGCAGTTTTGCAACGCTAGGAACACGGTTAAGTCAAACTCGAATCAAAATTCAACCGAAAACTAACCCCACGGAAATTCATTAACTCGAACCGAAACGTCGCACTTCTCAATTAATCATCACAGTTGGCAACAAAGCGCGCTCGAAAGTTTATCAAAACTGGAATCCGTCTCGCGCCTCATACTAAAACTTCTATTTATCATTTATGACAGACTTCGACGCATCTCGTCCGGACTGCCCAGTGATCGCAAATTTATTAATGTTTAGACAATGTTGCAACATTGCCAAAGTATCCTTTGCAATATGAAAATTAAAATGTGAATTGCATTGCTGACAAGTATTCTTGAAGAATACGGAAGGAGGGCCGAGATTTCGATATATGCAATTCAATGGAATTCCCGCATATAATTCAAATTCGATTATTCGACATTCTCATTCGGCAACCTCGCTGCGCATCAACGTCGCACCCGCGCGCCAGCCTCCCCAGTCGTCGTCTTGCCGTTGTAACGTGCAGAAGCTATTTCAAAAACCTCCCGAATTAAGACGCAAATTTGTTCGGTTTGTACAAGTGTGCTGATAAAATCGTTCAAAAAGAAAAGCAGTTCATTTTCATCGAAGGACTCTCCCAATTGCGTTCCCGCACGCACACTATTTTTTTCCCATTGCGTAGCTTACATTTTGCTTTTTTAAAGCAAAGTTTTTTCGCAAAACGCTTGGAACAAAATATATACAATTACCGCTTAAAATTGCTGAATAGACTATAACAAATTGTTCTTTGAAAAAAAGTATAATGATCTGAAGCAAAAAAAATTATATTAACTTTTTCGATTAAAGATAAAATATTTTTCCACGAGGCATTAAATTAAGAAAAATGCCAAATGCAAGCTTACGGAATGTTTAAAATACATTCGTACAATGTGTGATTTATCTGTATCTTATAATAATTCAACGAACATTCTTTAGGTTCCCACTGAATGCGGTGCATAAAATTAAAAAAAATTAATTAAATTATTTAATTATAGGTTAATATTTCTATTTTTTTACCGTGTATATAAATATTGATCTAAAATATTTTCAATACAGGTCCCTCAAAATCCGCGACAAATCAACTAAAAGCATATTTCGTCCGAAATTACAATGAAAGTCACTAAGACGTAAACCTATAATTGCACTGCAAAATATATATTTTTAGCGTCCAGATCGTCCGAGAAATATTCTGTGCTGTCGAACCGTATTCCGCTTTTATACATCGCAGCGCCATCTCGCAATAAATAAATAAGTACACCGTATCCCAAATAAAACGACACACTATAGGATCTGGAAACCCATAGGAAATACGAAAAAAAGTTTCGTACAAAAGTTCCTTGGACTCTTCTGAAGGTTTAAAATATTATGATTTTATTGATACAAAAGTGTCTCCTGTTTTCAATTATGCTAGATAAATAATCATTAATTTTTTCTTCAAATATGAGTTCTGAAGTTTTGTTAAATCTGTATTGTTTTGCAATAGGTTTTATTCGTATAAGAAGTCAAATTGATTGAGTAGTGCATCATTTCCTTAGTCTGTGGTTAAATTTTCGAAAATTTTCAAAATATCCATCCAAATATCCATTTCTGCTTAAACTATGCAAAATTCGAATAGGACTTGCTTAAGAAAGTAAACTTTATTTTAACCAAGAACTCCAAAAACGTCGATATATACAGGGTGTTCCATTTAAAATAACAAAGTTGATGTCGGAGGGAACACTTTTGGGACACCCTGTATCAACAAAATTACAATATTTTAAATGTTCAGGGGAGTCCAAGAAACTATATAGTGGGTCGTTTTATTTGCAACACGGTGTACATTCGTGTTCTTTTTCGGAATAGGAAGTAGTCAGGTGTTCGTTCTAGCCGTTTTCGAGTTTTGGCGCAGGTGCCGGGTACAGGTCGCCCGTCACTATTAATCGACCAGTAGAAGTGACTCATCGTAGTTAATATTGAGTGGTTGCAAGTAAAGCTTTGCTTCTGTCTGATTTTTTTTTATTTCGAGCGTATGGTCCGCATAAATTCGAGATAAAATCGCATCAAAAGACCTCAGTGGCCGGACGTGGCTTATACGATTCCCTGTCCCTAGATTTCCGGACAATGAACGTCCACTAGCGATAATTTTAATACCAAGTTGTACGTAAACATTTAAGCCGTTAAGTCTGAAAGTTGCAAACGTAGTTTCGCGAGCGTGCGAGAGAATGCGAACGCTTCGCGGCACAGTCGACGCTAATTTTCGCAGAGGCCCTTGTTAGTGTCTTTCGACAAATGAAAAGGGAACTTTTCGTCGCTATATTGCGCCGCGTCATATCTTAATGCGCTTTAATGCGGTGTATTTCTCGCTTTCGCGTCGACCAAGATAAATGTTGTTAGACGAGGGATCCTTATATATTCACGAAATTCTGGAAATGAACATTTTATTTGAGCGCATGGGGACATATTAATTTAATTAAACTAAAAGGTGCCCGCAAGATAAAATTTTTTTTTTTCATTTGTATAGGTGATTATAATCTTATTAAATTACACTAAGAAAAAGCAATTACATTAAATATATATAATAATTCTCTTCTTCTCTCTCTTCTTTATTCTAAAAGTCTAATTCTAATTATATGTAGTCCCCCTCCTAATCGCTAGGTGGCACCACAGCTTTAAAGCAGAGCCAAAAAACTGTGGAATAACTTACCATGCACGGTATATTCGCCATCTATGGTCTTAACCTCATCCTATTTTAAAGCCCGTTTATAATGAATTTGCCAAAGGGCATTTTAGTACTGTTCAGAACAGTACATTGGGCGGGAATGGGTAATTTCTACGAAGAGGTGTAACATATAATTACGATCGAACTTGACTTACCAGGTAAGTTGTTTGGTCATCGAATTATATGTTACAGTTCGTCTATGAAATCAATATACGTAGACTTTCAAAGGCAACTCAGCAAATTTGTTATAAAACGATTTTATTCGGCTATATAAGGAAATCCAATGAATTTATTAGTGATCATTCTTATTTCGTGTGTAATACAGTGTGTGTTGAATCGTGTGCGAATTATGCAAAATATGTGCGAG
The DNA here is from genome assembly GCF_029955315.1 of Cylas formicarius. NCBI lineage: Eukaryota > Metazoa > Arthropoda > Insecta > Coleoptera > Brentidae > Cylas > Cylas formicarius. The sequence goes on along the minus strand of NW_026844361.1, from coordinate 21,430,758 downwards.
TCTAGTATATCTCAGGAGATGCTCCCGCCCAAATGTAGAAAACACTACTCTATTGAGACTAAGGAAGTTATAAAAAAAATGTTTATTTGACTCTCATTGATGCCAGCAAGCAAGCATCTTTAGAAGAATTAGGATTTACAGAGAACAACAAAGGCCAATTATTTACTTGGATGGAACCTGGTTGGACACTTACGATACGCCGGAAAAGGGTTGGGTTGACTCAACTGATAAGTGTAAAACAAACGCGAAAAGAATAACTATTTTGCATGCTGGCTCTAAAAAGGGTTGGATTCCAAATGGACTTTCTCTGCCTGCGAAAAATATGAAAGATTCTTCTCTGGATTACCATGAAGACACCACCGCTGATTTATTTGAAAGTTGGTTTAAAAACCAACTACTTCCAAACATTCCTCCGAATAGTCATTGTAATGGACAATGCAAGTTCTCACAGTAGACAGATGACTAAAACCCTGACACAAAAGCAACAATCCAAAACTACATGTATAATAACGACATTAATTTTCACGAAGATTATACCAAAAAGCAATTAATTGAGGTTCTACAAAGCTTGAACCTACAAAAGGAATACGTCTGTGACAATTATGCAAAAAATCTGGGGCATACAGTTTTACCACTGCATATTTAATCCCATTGAACATGTTTTTAAACTCAAACTTATAGAAACCGAAGTTTTTAACATCCCTCCACAAAGTTGGGAAAATTCTATTAAACAAAAGCAGAACAATCGTATATCCATATTGCAAATAATATAGAACAAATAATAATTAGAACAGGCGATGATAGCGATAGTGATACTGATATATTATGTGAATAATTTTAAGTAATTTAAGTAGGTAATAAAAATAATTTGTAATTTTATTTTTGATTTAAACATAAATACATACATAAGTAAATAAATATTGTTTAGTATCTTTCCTAACAAAACCCCAAATAATTAAATTCTAAGTAACGTACGGACCTGTTAGGCCATATTTCACTCTTACAGCTTGGCCGGGTCTTTCCTTAATTCGTATCAGGTAGTCACTTTGTAATATCTATGAACAGACTTAAATAACGTCATTGAAGTTTTACTGTGGAAAGCCAACACGATGAAGATTGAGACAGACTATACTCTGGATAGGCCTTCACATAATACGTATGTAGCCGTTTCTTTTTCCTGTAGAATTTACAGTGTTTTCTTCCACTGCCATTAGATGCAGATGCATTGTACGCAGGCCGGTAAACCTGCCATTTTTGAGAAGGCTCTCTGTCTATTGGCTTCTAAGGAATTCCTAAGAACCCCTTTCCCTGAAATCCTCACCATCCCTTCTTTGATGGTTGATTTTGCAATGAGCCTTGGCAGGCTAGTTCGTCAGCCTTGATGCTCTGGGTCCCACCAAACTCATCCTATTAATTTAATTCAAAATTCTTCGAACTAAAAGCAGTCTCAAATAACGAAAAAGAAAAACGATTTAAAACCAGACAGAATTTAGACTCGCCATCTTTATCCCGTCCTCTCGTAAAGTGTGCCCGCTCGGTATTTTTGTAAACTTTGCAGATTTGCATAATAACTGCAGCGTTATTATTTGGAATTTCAAATCCGCCTTAATTAAGGCGAGATTCGCGAAATTCCGGGCGTTTTATTCTCGTCCCGCCGAACCGTAAACTCGGAACATTTTTCAAATAAATTAGTTTCCGCGTTTAATGGAGACAAGATTCGCCCGCCGGATCTGGAATTGATCTGTTTTGTCTAAAACGCGACGTATATTTATCGTTTTTCTGCGCCCCGCCGATACGTCCGCGTTCTTCGATTAGCCTCGAGCTCAAAAATTACCGGCTTATCTTAATACATTTAAAAAATATCGCAACTCAGTTTAGCCAAAATAAAAAGAGAGTATTTAAAAGGAGTGAGAACCGTTTGGAGTTAATAATCACTGCGATTTGTTCATTGTAAATTGGAACGAGCCAACTGTTCCGTTTGTAAGACATCATCCAGCATTTAAATTTGGTTCATTTTGGGTTTCTCTTTGCAACCGTCAATACATAAATTCCTCTACTCCACAATGACGTTCCAGATCGTACTTCGGTAATTCGTGCATAGAAAACACTATCTATACGCACGCAAAGGCTCTTGGCCAGAGTTAACGTTCAAAACCAATATAGCTATTAGATAATATAGTGGCCCTGCTACGGTAAAAGGAGATGCGCCGCACGTGGCTCTGATATTTGCGAAGAGAAGGTGTGGATCTTTTGCGCATGCGTCACCCCCAAATAACTGAGTTGCCACATTGCCGTAATTTTTCAGAAAAAATCGATTAATTTTCATAATAACGCAAAATCAATCTCTGAAATCCGAATATAATTGGCAACGCCGAACTAGGAATTGCTATTACCAGAGAATACAACAGTCCGTGCCATTGTTGTTTACGTTTTTGGTGGTTATGATTCTCTCCGTACCTTTTTCGTGTTTTTGTGAAAAACTTGTTGGGTTTGTGGTCAAAAGTGTTGTTACCTATAACGAGAAATATTGTTCCTATTTGCCTATTTTTTTTTTCCCCGTGGCCGTATCACCATCCAGGTAACATTTGAGAGGTATGCGCCGCTCAGCTACAGCCGGAGCGGGAGTGGGTAAATTCACGATTTAAGTACCAACTTATAAAGAGTATTTTTTTTTTTTTTATAGGGCGCCAGGTGATTTCTTTACTTATATACCCCTAAAAGCACTGACATCACCAAACCTAATTCGCACTGGTGACATTAGCTACGGTTATTACAAAAAAAAAAGGAACAAAAAACACTCCATGACATTCAATTATTCGATTTAATGTCGAAATGGGGGGGGGAAGAGTTATCCGCCGCACTGGGATCGGTATACAAGATCGCAATATGTAATTACATTAAACAACTTTACACGTTTTATTTTCCTACAGCGTAAATAATCTCTCGAGAGTATAGACGAGTATAAAAAGAGGGTAACCCCTTAACGACAAAAAAAAGGAACCGTCAATAACCTCTTTTCAACTCATCGTTCAAGTAATATCTTAGATGTACAAACAAAATTATAGAATTCGCAATAAAACTTAAGTTGGGCACTACACCAGTCCTTTTTGTCGAATCGTTTTATTTCCTTTTACGTGTATGCGAAAATAAAAAAACAAATTCCACTACGTGGTACTTATCTGGAGTACGGACGTCGGTGTAGAACTCTCAGGTTAATTCCGAAGATTCCCGAAACTAAGGCGTTTGCTCTTCCCAATTTCCCGGATGTTCTAGGCGTACTATTATAATATCAACCAATACATGGCCTTTTCCGGATAAATAGCAACCTTCTGTTTCTCGTATCCGTCCGGGACCACAAAAAGCAAATTGCCAAAAAAAGAAAAACGCCTCGTATCAGCACAAAAAACAAACCCAAAACACGAGACGTTTCTCTACAAAACCCAATATCTATTCAAGATAAGCTTTGGAACTTCTTAAAACAACCAGAGTACCACAAAAGTCGCCAACGCGGGATGCAAAGTGAAAAATCCGTAAAACGCCAGAATAACTTTTCTGTTCACTAAGCAACCTAGTTATGACTCGTGCAAAATTTAAGGGCGATCACCGCGGTCACGGCTTATCGCGCTGCCTTTTTTTCTCTCGGTGCGTCGTTCCTTTTTTTCCACGCTTTCGTATTTTGCCATCAACATGAGTTTACCGGGTGTCTCAAATTTCAAACGTAACAGTGTAAGGAAAAGAATGTGCCTATATACGAGTAAGTGTTGCCTTACGTACAAGTTTATTTAAAAAATTGAAAAGTAGTTTAAGTTTACAAGAATTACAGGAAATATAAGAAAGCAATTAAGCTGCAAGTTTTACTAGAACAATCACAAGAAATACTTCTTGACAATCACAAATTCTTTTGTTTGTTGTCACGCTTAGTAAAAATAAAATTGCCTTTCGGTTGGTCAAAAATTACAGAAATTTTTACCGTCGAAAGTGGGGAATTACCAGAATCAGTTCAGCTGCAACTGCACTAGGAAGAATTTAAATAAATGTGTAGGACATGTTCGGGAAGTCTGAAGGCATTACAGGAAATTTTTTAGAATTACCAGGAATTCTAGGCAAGTATTCAAAAATTTGACAATTTGACACGGATTAAATAGAAATACTGATTTTGTAAATCTGCTTGTTGGATTCGGGGCAACTTGAGTAGGCAAAATATTATATGCACAACTTGGGAAGAAGAAATCTGGATTAGTCTCCGACTATTTACCCAACCACTGCTTGGCTCGAGAGTAAGCTATGTTGTCGACTCGTAAGTATCAATTACTACCCTTGTGTGAATAACTATTTAGTACAAGGTTTTGGACAAGTTATGAGACTGATCCATGTTCTCTATCCCATTTTTTTTGTAGACTTGAATATATGTCTGCTTCCTAATCACATTCAATCTACATTTTATTTTTTAGTTTACCAAAAGATGAAATTGTAAGAAAACAATGGATAACATTCTTTGTCAAAAATCGAGCTGCCAGGGAGGCTGATAGCTTTAGAAGAGCATCCATATTTAGAGTGCCAATTTTTTTTTTCTAACCCGACTGATAAAATTTATCAATATGTTACCAACTTTTTTTAAGTCTAAAATATTTATATTTTTCCTGCATAATTTGTGGCTGAAAATTTTCCATTTTGAACATATGAGAAATTTTTGTTGATACGCGGACGTTTTTGGGCTTTATTTCCAATAAGCCAAAATAATAATTTCTTTTCTAGAGCCGATACCAGCAGATTTTTAATTTTCAGTGGTAGTGAAAACAACATTACAAGTTATAGAGAAGCCTGGCACAGAATAACCAGCGGTCATCAATTTTTAAACAGAACTTAAAGCACAGTAACATATTGTCAACAAGTAAAGTGATTCCGATTTTAATTTTGTTTCGAATTTACAGTTAATGAAATTTTTCGCTTACATCTTCTTTTTTGCAATTTTTTAAGGTGGTGATCTTCTCAAATCAAGTAATATAAAAGTTCCTTGAAAAGAGTAACGCTGAAGCATCTTATGTCAGACGCCATTGTGCAAATAAAAAATAAATATTATTATGCTATTTGAAAATGCAGCATTTATTTTTGTTGTTCTTAATAAGACAATTTTCCTTTTTGAATGTTTCATGTGAGCTTAAACTTTTAAAAAATTCCGAACATTTCTGGAAAAGTGATTTCTGGTTATTTACATTTCAATCCAGATGGCAATAAAATATAGGTATATCATTGTGTGAATTGACACTAGTATTTAAAGCCCGGTAGACACAATGTAATTTCTACATGTACTTTTAGCATTTTTTGCAGTAGCCACCATGCAATTTTTGCTAGCAAAATGTTTTTTAAATTTTGAGACAATAAACGACACTCTCTGTTACATGTAGAGCTAATTGTTTATTGACCTGTTTTATACAAATTTTTAAATTTTTTGGTTACATTTTCCAATACCTACAGTTTTTTAACAAAATTGTCCATTGGTACTTTTCATAATAATATATTTGACAGGCGAAACTTTCTGGAATTACTAGACTTGCAAGAAAAGAATGAGTGCTCCGTCTATAGGAGGAGCTTGTTGAATATTTTTGCCATTAAGATGTTTCCAGTGCGATATCTAGTACCTGAAAGTTATATTTACACTTTTAGAGTCACATTTCGTGAATTCGACTTCATTTACTGTATTGACTTTATTTTCAAAAGAAGTCAAACCAATAAGTTTAGTAAAAACAAATTGTGCAAATATCCTGTGCAATACTTAAAAACCGTAAATACAAAAGTTTAAGTTGTTGGGCTACATCGTCATGTAAAACAAACTGACATCTAAAACAAGGATTTGAAATTATTGCTAATTTTCAATAATGGGGGACCCATTTTTCAGTTTTTTTTATATTCTTGAAAAATTGTCCCGAATTCTTCTGGTTCAAGAATTTTTTTGGTCTCCTAAACAGTTTTTGAAAAATAATGTTTGTTGTAGACCCTTGCACACGCGATTTTTTATTTTTTTAGAATATTTCCCGATCCCCCAACCCCCCCATTTTCAATTCGTCGATTGCTTCAGATTTCGGACACTCATGGTGTTTCATAGCAAGGTCCAAAAAACAGTCGAAAATCGCGATAAAAATATGGATACCGGCGTCGGATCAGAGCCATCGTAAGCGTCTTTAACTCACCATTATGCAAGCTGGAAAAACATCTGGCCAGTGCACTTCAGCCTATAGTGGAAAAGGCAGATTCCTATGTTAAAAACTCAAAACATTTCACTCAGATTTTAGGTTCTCTCAGGATGGACAAGGACGACATTATGGCAAGTTTCGATGTCAAATCCCTCTACCCGAGTATTCCAGTAGAAGAGGCACTCTTGCTTATAGAAGAAAACGAAGATCTTCCGCCATACATAATGGATCTGTCAAGACATTGCCTGAAAAACGCTTACTTTATGTACAACGGGAAAATTTACCGACAAATAGATGGAGCAGCAATGGGATCATCTCTGTGATGACTTGTGATTGCCAACCTCTTCATGATTTACTTCGAAAAGAAAGCAATAGAGAAGGCAAATCTGAAGCCAAAACTATGGACAAGATACGTTGATTACGTATTTGTTGTATGGCCTTTTGGCAAGGAGGAGCTTTTGAAATTCCTAGATCATCTGAATTCCATTCACCCAAGGATTCAATTTACAATAGAACTTGAAGAGGATAACAGTCTGCCCTTTTTAGATGTGTACATCACAAGGACCGAAGATGGACACTTGGAACACACTGTCTATAGAAAACCAACACACACTAATAGATATCTGAACGCTAAATCTCATCACCACATATCACAGATACAGGCAGTGGCAAATGCATTAATTGCTCGGTCCTTCAGGCTCACAAACGAGAGGAACAGAGATAAAGAACTGAACAAAATTAGTACCTGTCTTCAACAAAACGGATACCAAAGGCGCACCATCAGCAAGGCAATCAGTAAACAACAGCCGCAGCAGAGAGTGCAGGACGAGACCCAACGAAGATCGATCGCTGTCTTGCCATATATCAAGGCGGTTACTGACAATACTAAGAAACCCCAAACCAAAAAATTACTCTGGAAAACCAAGGAGTATACAGTGTAGCATGCGGATCGTGCAGCCTGACGTATGTGGGACAGACCAACAGAAGGATTTCAGCCAGGCTCGAGGAACATCGTTTAGTCATAAGAAACAAACAAACAACATCTGCTTTGTTTCAGCACCAATATCAGACAGGCCATAAAATTGATTTCGGCACTTGCAAACAAATAGCTAATATTCCTGATTTTAGGACTAGGATTATACGAGAGGCCATCGAAATAGAAAAGTCCGGACTCAATACGAGAGACGACGCTCTGCATTTATCCAACACGTGGAGAACGATAATCAAACAGCAGAGCGATGCGCAGCAGTCAACGGGGACATCGCAACTACGATCGGGCGAAATTAACAACGCGACAATTCCGGGGGCGGAGCCACCTCCCCCCACGCACAAGCAGCACCGTTACCATCTCCGGCGCAGAGTATAAATACCGCACGCACCACCGATAACCTCCCAGTGTTCGAAGTGTTTTCGGAGCGCGAGCATTGAAGATACCAAGTGAGATTTTGGCGAAACGTCTGCAGGATTCCAGTCGGATGCAGGATTTGCAGGATTCCAGTCGGAGTGCAACGAGCGAACGGATGATATCCCGGAATATAGTGTCATCATATATATATATATATATATATATATATATATATATATATATATATATATATATATATATATATATATATATATATATATATATATATATATATATATATATTTCAGCTGCACGGCTCTAGGCATAATTAACATTTTTAGTGGCCGTCACTTTTTCGCAGATTGCAAAATGCAACGTATTATGGATATCGAACGAACGAAGCGTTTACCGGGAAAAACGCGACACCGTTTATTAATTAGGTCGGGTTTAAAAAGTGATCGGAATGGCGTTATTGAAATGGGCTCTGCGATCGGGAGAACAATATGTCCAAACAATGTGCCGTGTAACAAATTCCTATCACCTTTTACGTTTTATGTCAATACGGCTCTTTGTCGAGAGCCCTATTGAAATTCCTCTCTATCAATATACACGGTCGCTTCGGGACGCATCAGCGCCCCCAAAATCCCGAAGCTGTAACGCAGCATGCAAATCTAATCTTAATTTGCAAGCTAGGAAGGAAATACGTTCCCCCACTTCCGGGGAGGTGCGCAATAATATCAATATTTACAGCAAGGGATCGCTGGCGTTATTTACTAAAGGCCGAGCGACGAAGAAGCGGTCGAAACATCGCATAGCCGAATTTGGACGATATCGAATATGAAAAAAGGTATATAATAACTTTCAAAGTATTTGTTTGAAAAAAGTTTTCATTTTTTAAATTTTATTTCACTCGGTAGTATAATTTGCAGCGGACTGTTAAGACCTTATTCTTTAATACTAACAAAAAAAAATGCAAATATAAAAAATGTCTTCCATTTGTTACCTAAATGACAAAAAAATCAAAATTACTACACAGTCAGAGGAAAAATTGATACACAAATATTGACAAACACAAAGTGCGGATTATTTTTGCCGAAATTCAGTTTTATTTTAATATGTCAAGATCGAAGTAGTAGGGGGGGGTTAGTTTGCATTATCAGGCTGGCATTTCTGATGTTTTAACGGAATTTTCCCAAAAATTCGACTGCCTGCGTCGACCACAAGTTCGTAATTTAAAAAACCGGGTTATCGATGGCACAATTAAATTTTAAAGCCAACATTTACGACGGCGGGCTGCGATTTACTACCTGGAGATAAAAAGCGAACTAGACTCCGTTGGAAATTTACGTTCGCCAGTTCTGCAACGGATAAGAATCGGAACGTTTGAAATTAAGTAATAATTTCAGGGTGTCCAACGTTTACGAAAAAGAGCACCGAATAGCTACAATTAGAATTTTTTCAACACGCACGTCCCCCAGACCCAGAGATGGCACTTACGAAAGCTGAAATTTTTCTGGAACAACCACTTCCCATCCAAAGTTTGTAACGCACCAATTCCATTTTTATTCGTATGGGCCTCTATATGTATTTATTGCGTTAAAAATTTAATGAAACCATTGGTGGCATTGTTTTGAATAAATTCCTGTGATGTGACAACGAATTGAAAAAGTGAAGTGCACAACGTTTATACATCATATTGGCTTTATTTTGCGCCGAAACCTTTTAGGGCAAATAGCACTTTGAGAAAAGAAGTAATACAGTCTATTAACTTTATAGCTTAACAATATAACTTATTTGTTTGTAATTTACGTTGTTTTTTAAAGCTACTGCTTCAACGGTATACCGATGCAAAAATCCATTGTATCCATATAGAATATATTCGATGCATGATAATGTAGTTGTTTTTTTTTAAGAATATTCGAATAAATTGTTTTTCCATTATAGACTTTGCTATTATTTAAAATTATTATTGATGGATATTACAGCTGGTAAAGTTTGTTCATAGATATAAGAAAGTGAAACTGATAATTAATAGGATTAGTTTGGTGGGACCCAGGGCGTCAAGGCTGACGAACTAGCCTGCGAAGGCTCATTGCAAAATCAACCATCAAAAAAGGGATGGTGAGGATTTCAGGGAAAGGGGGACTTAAGAATTCCTTAGAAGCCCATAGATAAAATTTACAACAGATCTGCTAAACTGCAAAAAGAAAGCATTATCAAAAATGGCAGGTTTACCGGCCTGCGTACGATGCATCTGCATCTAATGGCAGTGGAAGAAGACACTGTAAATTCTACAAGAAAAAGAAACGGCTACATACGTATTATGTGAAGGCCTATCCAGAGTATAGTCTGTCTCAATCTTCATCGTGTTGGCTTTCCACAATAAAACTTCAATGATGTTATTAAAGTCTGTTTATAGATATTAGAAAGTGACTACCTGATACGAATTAAGGAAAGACCCGGCCAAGCTGTAAGAGTGAAAAGTGGCCTAACAGGTCCGTACTTGACTTAGAATTTAATTATTTGGGGTTTTGTTAGGAAAGATACTCAACAATATTTTTATATATGTTTAAATCAAAAATAAAATTACAAATTATTTTTATTACTTAAAATTATTCACATAATATATCACTATCACTATCGCTATCATCGCCTGTTCTAATTATTATTTGTTCTATATTATTTGCAATATGGATATACGATTGTTTTGCTTTTGTTTAATAGAATTTTCCCAACTTTGTGGAGGGATGTTAAAAACTTCAGTTGCTGTAAGTTTGAGGACATTGGAGTTAACACGGGGAAAAACATTGTTACAACGAATGGCAGATTTCAGTTGGTGCCAAACATGTTCAATGGGATTAAATATACAGTGGAAAAACTGTATGCCCTAGATTTTTTGCATAATTGTCACAGACGTATTCTTTTTGTAGGTTCAGGCTTTGTAGAACCTCAATTAATTGCTGTTTGGTATAATCTTTGTGAAAATAAATGTCTTTATTATACATGCATTTTTGGATTGTTGCTTTTGTGTCACATGAGGAAGGGGTTTTTTTAGTCAACTGTCTACTGTGATAACTTGCATTGTCCATTACAATTACCTATTAGGAGGAATGTTTGGAACTAGTTAGTTTTTCATAATAATCCAGAGAAGAATCTTTAATATTTTTCGTAGACATAGAAAGTCCATTTGGAACCCAACCATCTTTAGAGCCAGCATGCAAAATAGTTATTCTTTTACCTCTTTTTGATGGCGCGTTTGTTTTACACTTATCAGTTGAGTCAACCCATCCCTTTTCCGGGGTATCATAAGTATCCAACCAGGTTTCATCCAAGCAAATAATTGGCCTTTGTTGTTCTCTGTAAATCCTAATTTTTGCTAGATATTCCAGTCGCCATTTCCGAATTCCAAAAGATTCCATTAAAACTTGCCTTTTGTCAATTTTTTTAAATCTAAAATCCATGTGTTGAATACACTACCATACACTAGACTCGCACATATTTTGCATAATTCGCACACGATTGAACACACGCTGTATTACACACGAAGTAAGAGTGATTACTTATAAACTTAAACTAAGTAGTATATTAAACACAGGTAGGTATAAAATTATTTTCTATTACGGACCACAAGTTTACCTGAATTTAAATTCCGAAACTTTAGGTAATAATCTTGTTACATTGTATATTAATGACCACCCTTGGATAATCCCATTCAATAGCAATTGGTCACTTTCTTATATCTATGAACAGACCATACTTTATGTCGAAATACAAATAGTATGGGGCCTTCGTTTGATTGATTCGGTTGACCTCAATGTGACAGAATTAAAACCATAAGTTAAACTTGGAGGTACCCAGACATGAGTAGGTATTATACCTATTGGACCTATCTAACTACTTACATAATTATTTTTCTTCTGTTAAATTTTGCAGACAATATAAAAATAAACGTATCTAAATAAAAACACTTACTTTTGCTCGCTGCATCTAACTACGAGGATACTTATATTTGCCTCTTTGTTTGTTCCCGATCTACTTATCGTTTTTTTTAAACATAGATCGCCTGAATCCTCTTCATGGGCCTTCAAAATTGGCAAACTTAAAAGCACTTCCTACGAAATTAAGAGTCAATCAAATATTGCAAAGCTGAAGTTGTAATTTAATGTTTCTTGAGGGACGTCCATTAATATCAATATTATGTGGTGCGTTTGGTATGGAATCGATAAGCCTTTTCTTTAACTTTGAAGACTCAGGTGAATGGGTCGAAACTAAGGAAGTGAAATAAAGATTTTTTTCAAGCAGTGCAACATTAACGTATGACGCAAACATGAACCTCATACATACGAAATTTGACTTCCCAAATAGACCAACCTTTTTGCGCCAGAGGTTACATTGAATTGTAAAGTCAATGCCAATTATCCAGAATAGCATTTCTCTCTACCCAGCATTACATTTTATGGCCATCCTTTGATCACGAAAGATACCATTCTTAACTAATATCGCGGTAGTTAATTTAAGTAGTAGTATATTTACAGCTTCGAGTTCACTTATTACCTGGAGGCAAATTGAAATCGGACCTGCATTGAATTTTAAAAATCTGCCGGCTCGGAGGTGAGGGCGATAAATAAAAAGGTAAATTTGCGACTTTGCGAAGCCAGTTGACAAAACATCCAGTTTGTCTAGCTTGTTTATTGGCATCCCGACGAGATTTAAGCTCAGGCACTTATTGCACCGGCCGTTATTTATCACCGAACACACAAAAATCCAAGTTACCGCGATCGTTTTTGTCGAAAACCGTCGACATTCGAAATTAATGATCGGCGAGTCTAGATGTTCGTTTGTTTGTTCATTCGCGAAATTGACGTGTTATCACGACCATAAATATTAGATAAACAGAATTTATTTACATTAAGAAGACGAGAAGATTTAGTTTTATGCATAAATTTACTTAAATATTAAGTATGATGAAAGCTCTCACCTGCGGGATGGCATTACGTGCGAAATATTTTCGTTGAAAATATTTTTAAAAAATGCACAAAAGAAAAGGACCATTGGGGTAGCAAAAGTCTGTTATATACAAAATATATTGTATATATATTCATATTTTATGTTGCATTTTACGTACATCAGTCCGTCGGTATTTTTTGAAACAAGCAGACTGGATATTTGTTATATGTTTCTTATAAAAACATAAACCTTATACAACAATTTTCTTTTTTACATTTCCTCAATGAAAATGGCACACTGTCTTAGAAAAACAATTGAATAACAGCAAGTTGGTACTTGCAAATTACAAATACCAGACGGAATAGAATAAGTCCAAAGCTTCGACGGCTAGGAAACTGAGAGCATACTCCGATTTCACCAACCCCCACAAATCAACCAATAGGACCCAGTTTCCTATTAAGTGTTCCAAATTTCGGTGATTTTTGCCTTTAATGTTGGAACTGCACGCTGAGGATTGTTACGCAAAGTCTTTTTCATCCGATGCCATAAAGTTTCAATAATATTCAAGTCGGAGCTACTTGATGGCCACGATAAAACTTTCATATTATAGTCCCCAATCCACTTTTTTGTTGTTTTCGTACTATGGCAGGTCTTGTTGAAACATAAAATTTTCATTTCCCAAAAGTTCGTTCTATTGATGGAATCAAACTTCTTGATAAAGTTTGTTGGTATTTTTCTGCATTTACAGTACCATCAATGAACTCGTAGTTGCCAACCCCTTTACCACTCATACACCCCCATATCATAACACGCTGGGGAAAGTTTACCGTGCGCTTTAGACAATCTTTGTGAAAGGCTTTTGATTTTGTACGAATCGCCCTTTTTCGAAAATCGCCTACACACACAGGAAAAATTGTAAGCTTACCTTATAAAAACTCAAACCAGACTTAGGCATTCATTGTCTACAACATTCCCTGGAGACATTTAAGTTTGCTTGAATTTGTCGTAAGACGCGTCTGCTAGTTTTACAGTGATTTTACGGGGTCGGCCTGAACTTTTACCACGAACGCTAACACTAGCTGTTTCTCCATACTTTTTTATAGTATCCCCGACTGTTGATTTTGCAATACTCAAGTCATTTGAAATTTTTTGCATTGATTTACTTCTGCAGTACTGAGATATGATAATTTCTCGCACTTTTTTGTTTGTTGCAACACCACACGTCATTTTCTTATCAACTGTTATACAAACTTGAAAGGTACAACCAGAACTGACATCGCATTTATCTAAGCACACTACATTTTACCATCAATGCATGGGTAGCGTTGATTTCTTGGTCAATAAATATTCGCGTCCGAATATTTATTTGTCAGCAAATTTGGTATGTTTCCGTTATTTTGCTATGAAGTTCATGCAAAATAAAAAATAATTCAAATAAACTGATCAATTGAATATTGAATATTTTCATATGGTTCTGAATCATGGCTAGACTATCCACCATTTGCGGCCAACAAGTCCTTTGGACAAGGTATTTTGTACTAATATGGCAGGCAATTTGGAACAATTGATCGTTCAGGGAAATGTCGAATGCAAAAAACCTAGGGACAGATTCTCATCACGAAAGGAATGCAATGCAGACAGATGATTTTACTTGTACATGACGCCACAATCCTGCAGTCGTGAATATACGACTAAAAAGGCTAAGAAGCGGCCTTAGATTAGCTTAAGTACTAGCGGGAGAATTTTTTATATTTTAAGTAAGTTTGTTTGTATGGCTTTTCGTAATTCGTTACGGTGCTAAACCAGGAGAATATTGTCAGAAATATTCGATTCAACGTTCCTTAAACTGAAACAATTTCCGCGGAAGAAGTATTAATTAATGAAGGATAACGGACGTCTTCGAGGATGTAGGAAGGCCGTCGGATATCCGACCCTTTGGGGCGACAATGGCGGACGCTTTTGTCTTAAAGTCCCATGGTGGCCGGTTTGTCTATTAATTGTAAGCGCTTGATTGTCCTCAAGGACTAAATTCGCAGGGCCCTGGATTTTGCCAAGAAGTGTAATTTATTCGTCAATTGTGTTTCAATATATCAAAAATATAATACACAAAATTATAAATAATTTATGTCCACGGCAACGATATATTTTTTTGTGAAGCGGGTAGGCCCCCGGGGTCCCGATTTATTTCCATTTTCGTAACCGACGACGGTCGTTAAGCTTAAAAAATTATACAATATATAAAGTCAAAAAGCAGCCCGCGGGGTCCCGCAATAATAAGAAATAAAAACGATAATATTTCGTGCCTACTTTGTCGACCCCCGAGGCCCGCCCCCGTTAAAAGTAACGGGAGCCGAAAAGGCATTTCCGCCGATTTAAAAAATGAGATGGCTTCCGGGCGAGGTAGGCCGGGGTTCGGGGGACGGGGGGGCGCGGGCGAGAGCGCGTTTTTCATTATAATGCCCCTTTGTGAACATCAGAAACAATTTGTAAATTAAAGGCGGGAAAGGGGAGCGGGGCGGGGATCGGATCGGAAAACGGGAATCAAAAAATAAAGAAAAGACGACGAAACCTGAGATGAAATAATTTTATTCCGTTTTTATTATCTCCCCTCCGTTGTCCGTTAATCGTTTTTCATATTGCCGTCAGTTGTACTTCTTCGCCATTATGCCACAGTAGGAATACGCCGCTTTCATTATCTGGAAAAAACGAATCCCCCCCCTTCGCATTGGCTGTTCGCTCCTCACCAAAAATTAAGTTACCCTTAGCGACGACTGGAGCGTCATTTCGTCGAAAGGGCCTATGGTCAGCGCCACTGGTTTCCGTACTCTCACAATCATCATCAGCAGTATTTTCTTGACGTCCTCAGTTTGCTCGTACCACGGACTTTCGTAGATCGCGTCGCTTAGTCCGAGACTCTGGATTTGGACTTCGTTGGAACACCAACCAATGGCGAAAATGATGGTGATCAAGCGACAGGCGTAAAACGACGTGGTAAATTGGGTGGTATTTTCCGCCTGAAAAGTATGTCTATCGCGACAAACTTTCGAGAGGAATCCGACACGTACCCGCAGCAGAAGAATCAGCACCAGTCCTATGTTGAGCGAGCTGAACAGAAAGTCCATCAACATCAGGTACTTCACCGAAGAATTTAGTTTGACTCCGAACCTAAAATGATCAACTCTTACGTCTGGATTGTGGTAATGGAACTTCAAAAGAGTCGAGGTTTACAACACCAACAGGGCAAAGCAGTGCTTCGATTTCGCACTGAAGAATTCATAACTGAGAATCTTGTTTCAGACAAACAGAAAACTTGACCAGCCAGTTTTCTACTTGGAACGCTTCTGAAATTTAAACAAATGATACTGCATTCAACCTCAAAATCGAATTGAGTAAGGAGTGAACGAATTCATCTCCTTCCTATGATGAACGAGACTTACGCTGCCATTTTCGAATTCAAAAACCTACTGAAACTTCAACTCATAGGAATGATAAGGCGACCTAACCCCAATCAAGCAAAACACAGTCGCTTGTAACTGAACTGCTACTTCGATACTCCAGAAAAAAATCAAACTCATTACAGTCGACTAGGAATTTCGATTTCAGCCAAATTGGTACTACACTTGTAAACCGAGTGAACGAACTCATCTTCAAGCAAAGAAATACAAACAATTATGTAAAAGAGAATGCATTTAAATTCAAGAGCTTGACAGAGCACCACTTCGATCGCGGTTGCACAAAAATAGAGTCAGAAATGGAATAGAAAACTTACCCAGCCATATTTGTACTACTTTGAACGCTGCTACAACTGTAACTCAAGGTAATGATACTGCAGAAAAAGCAACCTTCCTGGATAAAGATTTTCCTCTCTCAGCCAAATTGGTACTTTACATGCTGGTAAGAAGTAAACAAACTCAAATTCTTAAAAAAACAGTATTAAAGTCAAGCAAAAGCATTTTTTTAAATTCATAGTTCCAGAAACACAAACTAGAAATGTTTTTCTTTCACAAAAGATATAAAAAAAAATACGTTAAATAAAAATTCACCACCATTAAGAACCTGCTTTCAAACGAAAACCTTTAAAGAATATCCTTATCGAATAAGGCGGGAAGGCAGTTGTGGTACTTACTAGTGGAGCTTTCTAAAATACCTCAAAACGACTTACAGGATCGCGTTTTGATGTTCGACGACGAGACTTCTCAAGTTTTTCAACGCATCTTCTGTCGACAACATTCTCAGCTTGATCTGCAACGTCTTGAATACAGATGAAGCGAAAACGATACACGTAATAAAAATGCACTGGGTTGAAGATCCGACAAAGAGAATCCAAGCGGTGGTGAATGCGTGCAGTATCGCCAGCAACCTTTCGTGATCCTCGGTGTTTACCTTCGCGTAGTAAAGCTCATAGACGAAGTGTTTCTCGAGACTAGCGTTGTAGGATCTGTTGTACTCTTCCACGTTGGCTCTTTGCATTGCATTCGCCATGACTGCAGACACGCTCAGACCCACGGTGATGCTGAATATGCCGAGGTTGATCCTTTCGGCAAAACGGATCTGAACCAGGTGACACCGGAACAGCTCCTGATTGTTTGACATTGCCATCCGGCGTTCTTCCTCGACGATGTAAGAGAGGATTCGTTTAAATTCGCTAGATTGACAAAGTACCGCTTTGATCGCGGTGATATAGAATGAAATCAGGTAAGCGAAGCTACCGAAAAGTAATTCGGCAGAAGACTTTTCAGCGACCAGTATGAGGAAACGTATCAGCATGGACGCGACGAACGCGGCAAAGAAAACATGAACAAATGCGGAATACAACGCGTAGAATTTTCGTACGGCGGCTCGCGAAGTGAAAGGAAGCCGCCATATTCCCGCGACGATCATGCCGTAACGCGAAAGGGCTAGGATCTGCCGGTTTTCCATGACGTAGCTGAGATAAGAGTCGATGGATCGTAACGTATGGAGTTTTTTAATAAATTAAGACATCAGCCACTCAAGCGGCAATACAAAATTTAGGAAATGACAGGGGGGACGAAAATTATAAGTTGACGCAGTGTTATTTTATTAAATATTCGCGACGCCAGGGACGGCTTGGCGCAGCATCGATAGAGCCCAAAAAAATCCAAACATGAAATAAATAGATAAAGTTTGGTGCGTTTGTTTAACTGTTCGTTTTTTCCCCTCTTTCAAATAATATAGGGTGTGTTAAAGAATATAATAAATACAAGCTGTTAAGTGAGCAATTGAAGCTGTCCAATTGAGATTGAGATTGACAATTGAGATTCCTAAAGAAATTTCTAACTAATTTTAATTAATAATTTGCAAATTTCGCGGTTAAACGATTTCTTTATTATTTACAAGAGTGCGGTCCTGAAATACGACAAGCGAAAACCTCCATGCTATAAGACACGAATTGCCCCGCCTCTGTAGTCGCGTGATTCTGTTGTTTAAATGTCTTGCCCTGTAATTAGGGAAATAAAAGGCTTTGACGTACAAAGAGCCCTCGGTTTTTTCTTTGAAACGAAATTACATGAAAACCGATGCACTTGTCGATCGCACCGCTTCCAGAAAAACCAGCGCACACGCAGGCAGTCGGTATTTGCGGTCCTTCATCTCTGCGAGTCGAGCGACACGATTCGGGGTGAGCTTTTCAGATTTAAGGCACGTAGATGGAGAGCAGGACCCCAATCCGACGTCTATTATCATTCTTCGATCATCTATTTCGTTAGAATTAGAATTTGCAATAGTCACTATTTAAACTAGGCTTAAACACGTTCCTCTATCACTTTTCACAAAACTTCTCTCTTACGGCTTATTCCCGCTAGCTGACACCAAGACCCATAAAAGCAAGAGAGCTAATAGATAGCTGGAGACCTTTAGGGACGAATTATATTTCATCCCGCCAATAATATTCAAAAAGAAGAGATCATCCTCTCGTCTCACCTTATCGCCGCCTTTCCGTGTCATTACATCTTCTTACGCGTTTTATCTCGGCAAAATTTAATTAAAAAGATCTGAAAAAGGCAATTAGCGAAAGCCCGGAGTTTCGCCGTTGCCCCCGGTGGAAAAAGAAATCCCGTTTTGTTTTCGACGACGCTTTTAAGCTCGTTTAAGGTAATTTGGTGATAATTCAGTCGGAAATAAAACTCGACAACGTTCCAAAGTCTAGGTTGAAGCGCACAGATAAATATTCACATCATAAACTCTAAAACTTTAAACAATATGAATTTTAAAACGTTTTTTCGATAAAAAAAAAGTGCTCTTAAGAGGCTCTTAAGACGGTACCGTAAATAGGCACCAAGGTGAACATTGTAACAAATGACACCCCACTCAGTGTGTTTCAAATGGAAATCCCATACATGCAAGAATTTGTGCAAAGACAAGTGGACCAATGGAATATTCACACTACCCTACTTTTTGCTCCTCGCCAATGTAATTTAGATTGCTACTATCTGTGGCTGCTTTGTCGCAGTTACAAAAAGTTTCCTCTAAATTTTACTTCTGACTTCTCTTCACTTGTATTGGGTTACTTGGAATATTTCAAAGTCATGGATCACTGGGATATAAAGGAAAACTAGGAGACAGTTGAGCACGTCTCGTGCAAGAAGGTCTGATGCCCAATATTTGCCAGAGCACCAGAGGAAAGAATCTCTTTCCAGGTTGATGAACTTCATTAGGAAAACTGACGAGCTAACTTAAAGACGCATCTGAGTCGCATACGGACTGATGGGACGTCAGCACCAAGTGTTCCTGGAGCAAGATCCGTTCATTTTCAACCGGAAAATTCTAGAATAACCTCGACGGGAAAGGTCGCGCGGTTTTATTTCCGCAGCGCTGAGATTGCGAATAAACCAACTTCGACTCTTTTATTTCGCGTAATTTTAATTTCGGAGCGTACCGTAACGATGTTTTCTTTCCAATCTCCCGATTCCGCTTTGCTAAACTAAACCCAATTACGTCAAATTACAAGGACTCCGTAATTGTGACCGGTCCTGGGGCTCGAAATCAGTTTAGGAAATTATTAATACTCGAATAGAATCCTCGCCCGTGGTTGAATAAAAAATTGAACAGGATTTCGATCTGGAAATTGCGAATTTTGTTTGCGCAAACTTCGATCAAAAGTTCAGACCTGCTCAACGTCACTTATCGCCGTATTTGACTGCTTCCAGGCGGTAGAGACAAATGCGAATATCAATCGTAAACTTACGGTAAGTTTCGCTAGCTTGGCAACGTCGCATTACGAAACTGCGCTATCGAAAAGCAACAGCGTACCAAAAACAAAATTCCGATTTCACTGAGCAGTTAAAGTGCTAAAAATAAAATAATTTATTGGCCAAACATGTATAAACAATACATTTAAAGTTGTCGGTGTGAATTTTCGAACTAAACATACCATATATAAGGGGTGTTTCTTTTTCGATGTATAGAACTTTAAGTTACAATAAAACAACGATGACATGAATTTTATTTATCCGAAAGATCATCTTGTGGCATTACAATTTAAATATGATTTCTAGCATATGACCGCCACGGCTGGCGCGGATTTGGTCCAATCTGGACGTCCAATTTTCGATGACTTTTTCCAACATTTGTGGCCATATATCGGCAATAACACGGCGAATGTTGTCTTCCAAATGGTCAAGCGTTTGTAGACCAATAGACCAATGACTTTATATAGCCGCACAGAAAGTAGTCTAGCGGTGTTAAATCACAAGATCTTGGAGGCCAATTCACATGTCCAAAACGTGAAATTAGGCGGTCACTAAATGTGCCTTTCAAGAAATCTATTGTGGCACGAGCTGTGTGACATGTTGCCCCGTCTTGTTGAAACCACATCTCCTGGACGTCATGGTTATTCAATTCAGGAATGAAAGAGTTAGTAATCATAGCTCTATACCGATCACCATTGACTCTAATGTTCTGGCCATCATCGGCGCACCAAACAGCCAGTTTTTCTGGATGTAACGGTGTTTCGACATACACTTGAGGATTAGCTTCGCTCCAAATGCGGCAGTTTTGTTTGTTGACGAAGCCATTCAACCAGAAGTGCGCTTCATCGCTAAACAAAATTCGCTTATGAAAATCGAGAACAACGGCATTCTTGTTTTGGGTCCATTCGACGAATCTACGCCTTATTTGATGATCGTTTGGCTTCTATTCTTGCACGAGTTGGATTTTGTAAGCACGTAAACCAAGATCCTTACGCAAAATCTTCCATAAAGTGGATGGACACAGATCCAATTCCTGTGCTCGATGGCGGATGGACTCATTCGGGTCTTCCTCAATGCTACGCTCTACAGCAGCAATAGCTTCTTCTGTAGGCACCGTACGGCGTCTCTGGGGATGCGAGTTATCAATAAGAGTAAACGTGGTGCGAAAACGTTCCATGGTTAATCGAATTAACTGCTCCGATGGACGATTTCGTCGACGATGAAGCAGTGCGCGATACGTATTCCGTACAGAACCATTATTTTCGAAATAAAATTGCACTATTTGCAAGCGTTGTTCAGGCGTGAGTCTATTCATGATGAATTGCCAAACCAACTGAGAATAAATCACTTGACAGCTGTTAAATAGGTCGCCATCTTGAACAGTAATGCCAACTTAAAGTTCTATACATCGAAAAAAAAACACTCATTATAACAAACCGTTTACGTATCTAAAATCTAAAATTCAGAGCTTTCGAAGTTGCATTCAAAAACATTTTATTTTTTATACAGCTTAATATCAATGAAGTTAATGGAGCATTGAGTTTTGTTTACAAGATGATAGGGATCCTTATTTTGTGCACAACACAAAGTTCGAAGAAAAGAAGACAACCTCTGATTTATTTTCATTCAATTTATTACGGTTCTACCCAAATTAAGTATTGTTGTGTTATCTGCATATAAAAAAACTATACAGAAAAGAATTGAACCCAGTATTGAGCCTTGTGGCACTCCAAGGGAAACAAATTGTGCTTCAGAAACATCACCGTTAGGTAACGTAACAATTTGTTGTCTGTTGTTAAGGTAAGATTTAGAAAAGTTCAAACTTTGAACCCTTATACCGTAATATTCAAGTTTATTTACAAGAAACTCATAGCAGACGCAATCAAAAGCCTTCGACAGTTCCAACAAGGTCATACAGGAAATAAGCTTCCTAGGTAGAATGGAATATACGATTGCCACATTAGTTTTGTACATTTACTTAACTTTACATTGATAAGTTATTATTATTTCAACACCATAAAGGATCGCTCATCCATCGGATTGAAGACGACAATGCGATCTCCGATTCGGCTGGCTGTAAATATCGCAAGTCCCTCTCCTGTGGTGGGATGTCATACAAGAGCGTTTCGTCCGCGCTCCGAGGCATCGAGTTTTTTTGTCCGTCAAGTCAAATAGAGAGGAAAGCAAACAGAAATTATCCGTTTGCATAGTCTATTCCGCCTCCAGGCACGATTGCTTTCATATTCGTTCTACTCGGCGTTCAAGTGCGCGGCTACCCAAATACGAAAAACACAGAACAGAGAAAATATTTTATGAAGTTTTGTGCTCTTAATACCGGGAACTAGATACGTAGCACGTCTCATTAGAAGAATAAAAACCTCTAAAAACTACAATGCAAGAAATAAACGAACTCTGAAATGCATTTAGTCTAATCTATTCTAAAAGATAGCTTAACCTTTAAGTCTCAAAGAGGGCAAATGTACCAAGAAACAGCTAACCAAAACTAAATATAATTAAAAATCGCCAGATATTTAAGGTAACCAAAAGTGATCATATTAAAGTATCTGTCCTAACTTGAAATGGAAGATAGACGCATATTTAATTTCGTTCTTTTCTTTTAAGAAACTTTGATGTTTTCAATTTTCAATTAGTAATTCTTTGCCGTGTCTGTGGTGCATTGGGATACAGGATGAATACAGTTTTATATTTTATAGATGAGTATTGCTTTAACGTGTACTAATAATGTATATTGTAATTTCGTCTTAGAAAAGCCGATACGAATTGAATTGAATTGAATATACGAGGTGTGTGTGTAAAAAATGGAATAGAGTGCTCCAAAATATTTGAAATGTTGATAACGGCAAATGGTGAATCTACGTTGTTGACCAAAGAAAAACGATTATAAGTGTGTATAACCTCGCTCTGGGCGCTCCACCACGTCAATAACTGATGAAAGCGTTGAAGAGGCGAAACAAATGGTGTTGAAAAACTATTAGAGAAGCGGCTGAAGACGTCGAAGTCTCTATTGATTCGTAACATGCAATTTTTTCCGAAGTTTTGGATAGGAAACATGTAGCAGCAAAATTTGTTCCGAAACTGCTCAATTTTGAACAGAGCATCGTAAATGGCGACGAATCATATATGGTTATGAGGTCGTAACCAAAGCCCAATCGTCCCAACGGAAGAACCCAGAATCGCCAAGACCGAAATAGGCACGTCAAGTTTGATCAAATGTCGAGGTTTTGCTTACTGTTTTCTTCTTACCACATTGTCGTACGGTCCATAACTGAAGTAATACGAAGGAAACGTCCGGAAAACAGTTCATGGATTTTACATCACGATAATGCACTTGCTCACTCAT
Source organism: Cylas formicarius (assembly GCF_029955315.1). NCBI lineage: Eukaryota > Metazoa > Arthropoda > Insecta > Coleoptera > Brentidae > Cylas > Cylas formicarius. The sequence continues at coordinate 21,407,706 of NW_026844361.1, read as the reverse complement.
CGTTGCTTGTCTCTTTGGTCACAAGCAAAACCACAATCATGCCTCAGTCACCATATTCACCGGATATGGCTCACTGCGACTTCTTCCTGTTCCCAAAACTCAAGAAACCCTTGAAAGGAAGGATGGCCATACCAGAAAGTGCTTACCAGAAGTGCATCGAGAATTGGAAAAAACGTTAGTACTAATGTGTAACTTTTGATAAATAAATAATTAATTTTTGATAAAACTTAAAAGTCACATTACTTTTTGAACATACCTCGTCTACTGAATTTGGCGAAAATGGACGTGGATGTAGTCTCCCTACCCCCTAATTTAAGGTGCACCACCAAAACAACAAATTATTACTATTAATAAATCGATCACGTCTCAATCGCACTATGACCGCCTATGCCTTTATTAAGCCCTCTTGGGCTACGGTCCGGTCCTAATTGCCGGACTAGACCCTCTCTAATTCGACCACAATTTACATCGAGATGAGTAAGTGTTTCCATGTTTTGGAGCGAGCGATCCGACCCCACCGTACCCCCAATGCTCGATAGGCATCAGTCAAGAGGGTTGCCTACCCCTCCAACACGTATCGAGTGTATCACATATTTGGAAGGTTTATTAGAGGAAACTTGATAAAGTTCGACTCTGGACGCCCACAATCGAATTAGACGCTCGGCGCAGATACAAGGTCAATCAACGTCGATCAGAATGGGAGGGATTATAAAATTTTGCACATGGGCTTTCAAATATCACGACTTAAGTAAATACAGGATTCGTCGTGTGTTATCTACTGTTAAATATCGGATCCCGACTAAATTTTGCCTTTTCTCATTGGATTTTGTTTAAAAAAAACAAGAATGAAGCACACGAAATGAAAAGGTAAGATGCAGGTTCCCGTTGCCCAAAAACTAACACCGGATCATAAAATGGCAGAAACTTTTTGGTAATTTCCGAGGACTATTTTCTTTTTAGGCCAACGCGGTTCCGAAACAGTCATAAATAAATTCGGGATCGATCGAGACCGAAGGCACCAGCTCGATAATTAGGTCCTAATTGAATTTTAAGCGGCCGTCGATTTATCGGTCCTTGACTGCCTATCAAATGCAGATTAAGAACTGCCGATGCCGACATTTTCGCGTGAAACTCCAGGCGACAGGCGCGACGGTGTTTTGTTTCGCCAGCTATCCCGAAGTTTGCCAATATGTGGCGCTAAAACTATATGTTATAATGTTGTCCAATACTGGCGTATGAAAATTTTCCTTGTTTAATCGCTATTAAGTATAAAAGCAAGTAAAACACAAAATGTAAGCGGCATCTTTTAATAAAACGAATAAAAAAACAGCTGCCGCTGATATGCACATCACACAGAAGAAAATATTTGTACCATAGCCGCCAGTGTTGGAAGATTTTTTTTTCCAAAATTCGCGGTGCCACACACGCCATGTTGTGATGGGCAGGTTTCGTTTTGAACGAGTGAATTGGTCGCTTAGATCGTGAGGATTAACGCAGTTAGACTGTTTTTTGTGGTGCTACGTCTAATATCAAATGGCCAGGATTGATTTTTAAGCGCTGATAAAAATTTCATTCTTTTTGCTATTTTTCGTTTTTTTTTTTTTTTTGAAAAAGAAAAATCAAACGTTTGATGAATCACAAAGTAATCCTAAAATATAATTTAATAGAACTTAATTGTTCTATCAAGTGAACGCGATTTTCATTAAAAAGATAATTTTCGTTTAAGTAGTTGTTTTCAATTAATATAGGGCAGCCGTCGCCAACCTGCCTCTCGCGAGCTACACCTATTCTGGTAGCTCTCACAACGACTTTAATTTTCATAATATTAAAAATAAACAATTCCACAAAAAATTCTAATTGTCATAATATTAAACATAAACAGCGGCAACGTTGCGGTGAAAGATCTGCAGGATCAAGGAATCGGCTGGAACCGACCAGCCGGAGCAGCGCCTTAGTGTTCGAGAGCGATCTGGATTGTGTGTGTCGGCGCGACGACATTGCGCGGTGCGTATTTATGCGGTTAGTAGAGAACAACAAAAAATAATATTAATATTAAGAACAAATATCGCAATCGACTTGCAGATGAACATTTGGATAATTATGTTGGCTGTATCAAATTATACTGCAAACATTAAAAAAAATATCGATGAGTCTGAGTGTCAGCATTCTTATTGAACGTGCTCAATGTTTATGTTCATGATAGTGCGTTACTTTTTTGTTGTTATTATTAACTATTTTTAAATCTTACGTGACATGCCGTTGTGGCTGGATAAAAGTTTGCGTTTATTTTTCACACCTTCATTTCGTAGGTAGGGATGTAGCTATGAACCAGTACGTACTAGTAATATTAGTTATATAGTAATAGTAATATTAACAGCTAAAAATAAATAGTAAAATAAATACATATAATGATAAATTAACTGTGTATTATTTCATTTACGCTGCGTTACGTGGCTTCCGTGCGGGTAGCTCAATGTTTATTCCAACATTAGCAAAGTAGCTCAGCATATCGAAGAGGTTGCCGACCACTGATATAGGGGGATTCAATTCTGTAATTCAGAACAAGACCTCTATCTGTTTTTATGAACCTGTCGCATGGATTGCGGAGTAATGCGCAACGGCAAAAGTTCAAAAAACAACAAAAATAAATAAATAATAATAAATTTGAATATTAATGGATAGCTTTCTAGCACACTGTACAATATACTGTACAAAACATCAGCAAAAGATACAATACATTGAATCACTAAAATGAAACTAACACACTGACGTCAGCAACCATTGGATTCGTAGCAACATCGTAGCGTTTGATGACCTTGCAATGTTGCTAAATATCCACACATTCTAGGATACTCATAATTTAATTGAGAGCAATACCGGCGATTAAACGGCAACGCTGTCAAATTGATCACGTTTAACAGTAAACAGTTCAGTTTATATTTTTTCGGGTCCGCCGCGTGGGCTGAATCAAGTTCCCCCATTTTAAATTGAAAAGAAAATTCTTGGCTTCCCCGGACGGAAATAGCTCCAAATAAAAGCGTCGCAAGAGTCTTCGTTCGTTTGTGCGGATATTTTATTCATGAGCGTACAATTCTAACGGCTTCCGTGTGTTGCCTCCGCCACTGTTTAAATTACCGCCGGCATTACGGCGGATTAAAAGGGGACGTTTTAAAAAAATAACTCCTTCCACCCTCCTCGAAGGGTCGCAAATTTCAAGGGTCGACCTCCTGCGGTCTGTTACTTTCAGCCCCGAGGACAACCAGATAAATCCAAAGTTCGGCGCGTCTGTTGTGGATCTCGTCCTGTTAAACCCTCGTCCTTTCCTCCGTCTCATTGGATGTCGCGTCGTAAACTTACAGGCAAAAAAACGGTCAAAATCTCGTGCAACTGTATTTCCAATGCTTCAAACGGATTAATCAAAAGCAGTACTCCCAATGTTAACGTTCGAAACGCTAAACCACGTCTCTATAAAAAAAGAACTCGGAGTCAGAGGAAACATGAACTCGTGCGTAGAGACGCGGAGAGATAAAGGTTAAGAATTCTTATTCTCATCCGTATAGTGTTGAACTCAGAACCGTCCAGGGGAAGTATTATGCCCTCCGTAATTTATGGCTTATAGAGCTGACCTCCCAGAATATCACGATTGCGAAAAAATACGTCAATACTAAACTATACGAACATTGTAATCACGGCAAAACTAGTGACGAAATCCCTATAATAAATTATCAGACTTCCGAGCGCATCGCCAAAATTTCCCAGCCTGAATATGAAAGAAACAAAGTAGAGTAACAATTTATTATTATTTTTCAATATATCCCCCTTAACTTCAATACACTTATTACATATCTTTATTAACAACTCAATCCCATTAAAAAAATATTCTTTTGGTTTGTCTGCAAAATGAGCTAAAACAGCCTCTTTTAACTCAATTTCGTCGTTAAACCGCCGTCCACGTAAGTCCTTTTTCAAATATCCGAACAAATAATAGTCGCTGGGGGCCATATCTGGACTATAGGGAGGAAGATCTATCTGTTGAAACTCACAATCAAAAATGGCAGCTTGTGCAGTTTTCCTCGACGTTTTACACGTATACAGTCTCGCAATTTATGTAATAATGTTGAATAATATTTACCATTGACAGTGGTATTAGTTTCTTTCAAATATATCAAAAGAATTCCTTCACAATCCCAAAAGATCGTGGGCATCACCTTTTTTGTTGACTCTAGACTCTCCCTTACGACGCCACTCCATTGATTCTTATTTCGATAGAAGGTCATAATAGAGAACCATAGCTTCATCTCCCTTCACAATAGTTTCTATCACAGGTTTCGGTTCCGACCCACAGAGTTTCAAAAAAGACCGCGCACACTCGACACGGCGTTGTTTTTGAATAGCCGAAAGGTTTTTAGTAACCCATCTTGCACTAACCTCATGCAGGATTCCACGAACACTTGCATCAGAAAGCTTAGTAATTTCTGAGATTTCCTTGATCTTTAAACGTCGATCACTCTATACCACCTCTTCCACAATCGCAACAATATCTTCCGTTATGACCTCCACTGGTCGAGCAGTTCTTGAATCATCTTCAAGGGACTCCTGCCCCATCTGAAAACGTTTTGCCCATTCTTTCAGTACAGAATACAAAGGAGAACTTTGGCCGTACACACCATCCAGCCTCTCTTTAATAATTTTAGGTGCTAACCCTTCTTTTGTCAAAAACTTTATGACTGCTCTATACTCAATTTGCGTTATTTGCGACATTTTTTCGGACACGTCTTGTTTAAAATGCTATCAATAAAAAACTATTTGACGCAAGACTTCAATGTTTTTTTAAGATATATATTTAAAAGAATACGAAGTGTTATCGTTATACTGGAGCTGCATCTGTGTCAGGCCGGGACATTTTGGCGCTAACCTCGTATTGTAAAAAAATCAACATATATTTAATCCTAAGTGTAGGCCAATGGGTAGGTCTTTTAGACGGGTTAAGTGTCAAAATACTCAAAATACTCGGTAATCTCTTACAATATCATAAATTGGGGAACAGGAGACAAAAACAATAATTCGATTAATATACAACTTAAAAGCACGAATGATCGAAACGAAGCTGCTTGACTACCACGAAGTAACCAAGTTAGCACAATGGATTTCTCAATAGGCTACTGCAAAAGATTATATAACTATCTAGTCAGTTGAGTTTTTAAATTCAGTGGGTCCGAATATGAAATCCAACGCGAACCCCCGACTCAACCAGTCATCAAAAATGCGAAGCCAAAGGACTCTGAAAGTGACGCAATATATACCCTTACTTCCCTTTCATTTTTGGGTAATATAAAGAAGTCGTTCGCATCATCCGATGCGAGTTACATTAACGTTTCGCGCGTTACGAATTTTCCGCTTTTCCGCCGCTGAAAGGATGTGACAGATATCCGCTACGTCTTCATTCAGACCGTCTGTTATCTCATCGGAGCTTTTCCCGCTACGAAATCGATCACGGGTTCTTATTAGTTTTGGCGTCGTATTACTTTCAGCGACGCGTGTTAGACAGGGTCGAGAAGTAAGTTATGAATAATTTTAAGCAAGGGAAACGCTCCCCATCCCACCCGGTAAATATACATTTCGGGATGCGTCTGGAAAAGATATGCTATTTGACGCATTGATTTGAATAAAGATTTATTAATTCTGCTATCTAATGGGCGCAGAACCATGCTAGTTATACTACTTACAGTGTTGCACAATATGTCCTGTTTCTAAAAATTTAGGACCTGTGTTAAAATTTTGAAAAAGATTTTTAAAGATGACAAAGTCAATCTTATCCTTTAAACGTTCCTCTAATTCTCCAAAAATTAGATGGGTAGAGATACAGATGATGAGCAATTTTTTGGAGAGTAAATTAATAAATTATATCGAATGATTTTTCCTGTGTCCTCAGTGAAAACATTAGTAACAATACCATTGGGCAAAAGATATATCCAGCTAAATTTGACAAAAAAAAAATTGGAGCTTTAGGATTATTTTGGGGTTATTGACGATTTCCGTAACGCTCGTATTTAAGGCCGCCGACGCTCCACCCCCGCCGCCCCCGGATTAGCGATCGCCTCCTTGCCGATAGAGTTTACGTTCTGATTACGTTTTAATCGAACTACGAAACACGAAGGTTTTCGCGGAAACAAAAAACGTAATCTAAAGTTTCGGTGAATTCGGAGGCGGATTTTAATTCCCATTCCAGCCCTAAAAAATGGTAATCATTCTGGGATATCGTGGCTACATCTTGGGCAAGAATATGATATCTATAAAATATTCTTTTGTTAAAATACGTTTATATCAGACAGATTTTTATAAATAGGTAGAAAATTGAATAGTAATTTATTATGTGTGATATATCAACAACTAATTGTAACTAGCTCAAGATACCGTAAAACTAAACTATTTTGAAAAGGATAAAAATAATATATAAAAATCACTCTTCCTTTGGATAAATTTTCATATGAATTAAACAATAGCACAACGATAGCATTCAAATTTTCAAAAATTACAAAAAATACCATAACTATAACAAAATGAGACAAAATCACATACACTTTAGTCACGAGTTTGAATTGGTACGAGCGGGATGCAGCGGAGTGGCTGAAGAAGTTTGTCTACGTGTTGGAGACAACCACATACATCCTACTTTTTATAGGTTTATTGGTTTTGAATACATTTTTGCGAAACAGTACAAATACATTTGTTGAGTGGCATGGCCGCAATTTTCGCATTTGCTGCATTAAAGTTCAAAAATTGGCGTTTCATTTAAATTAATCAAATTGTGATTACCTAACATTCTTAGTCAATTAGAATAAAGTTTTACTCACGCTGAGAGTTTTTAATTGAAATATGAAAATCTATATGGATCACTGTTACATCCTACTTCAAGTTTGAGTTGAATAACTTAAGCACCTCACACAGTTATTTCAGAAATAAAAATGAGGTTACATTTCGAAAAAATTAAAATTGTTCAAAGAACGTAAAACTTCAGCTAACGTAGATCTTATTAAAACACACTTATTTCTATCGTCGAATCCATATATGCTATTTATGGTTTCATTAAAAAAATTAAACAGCTAGAACTCTTGGGTGCGCCTGTTTAATAATAATAATAACAATAATAATAATAATAATAATCATGATAATAATAATAATAATGTAACATAATGCGAAAGGTGTTAAACCAAAAAATCGCCATTGAACATTAGACGCAAAAATCCAGTGTTTTGTGACAACACTTCGCCGACACTGGAATCTTGACCCGTACTTACCTGCGTGAATTAAAGAATAATAATAATAATAATAATATGGCAGAGAAGACTAGAGGACAAAATTGCGACTTTGAGGAGAGAGATCGGTATACTCACTGAAACCCTTGAACCCAGAAAACCAAGTAAACGGGTCAAAAAGCATGCCGATAACGTGCAAAAAAAATACGGAGACTCTGGAAACCATACTGTGGTCGACATGTTGGATCTGCTAAAGCAGAAACTGCGGGTATACGCAAATAGACTGCGCAGATACCAGCAATCATGGCATAGAAGAGTGGATAATAACCTCTTTAACCGGAGCCCTGGTCCTTTTTGCAGAAACTTGGTGCCATCAACCACCGGGCCAATACCCGGAACCAGAAAGTATCAGGGAATTTTGGAGTGGCATCTGGCAGGTCCCTCTCAATCACAAAGTTTCGGCTGAGTGGATAAAGTGCGAACAAAAGGAGACCGAAAGAATAAAACTCATGCTGCCTCAGGTGATCGTCGTAGAGGACCTAAAGGAAGCCCTGGCGAAAGCTAAAAACTGGAAAGCCCCCGGACCCGTTGGGATACAGAACTTCTGGTACAAGAAATTCACCGCTGTCAGGTCCAAACTTGCTGACATCTTGAGCCTGATACTGAACAACCCTCAGTCTGCGCCACCCTTTCTGACGAAAGGGATGACCTACCTTCTCCCAAAGACAGACTACCCAAATAAAGATCCCTCCAAATACAGACCCATAACGTGCCTGCCCACGATATACAAAATTCTCAATGGAATAATAGCTAACAAACTATACCAACACATGGATGATAACAATCTTTTGGCTGAAGAGCAGAAGGGGTGCAGGAGGCATGCACAGGGCTGTAAGGAACAACTTGCAATTGACAACGTTGTCACCCGCAACGCAATAGCTTCCAAGAAGAATCTCTTTACTGCATATATTGATTATCGGAAGGCATTTGATAGTGCTCCGCACACTTGGCTGCTACAGTGCCTCTCTGTCTATAAAGTCGACCCCAAAATCATTAACTTTCTCACGCATGTTATGGGCCAGTGGGAGACGCAAATAATTCAGAGAGACCAGAGGACGCAAGAGAAGCCGATCAGCATAAAAATCCAACGAGGTATTTTCCAGGGCGATGCTCTGAGTGCCCTCTGGTTCTGAATAGCGTTAAACCCACTCTCCTCCGCTCTCAATAATCTCAAACAAGGATATCCACTTAATAAAGAACTTAAGCTCTCCCACTTAATGTACATGGACGACCTCAAGATATTTTCGGACACCGAGAAGGGACTAAAACGGCAGCTCAGATGCATCGAGAACTTTTCAAATGATATTCGAATGAGTTTCGGTCTGGAGAAATGTAAAGTTAGCAGACTTCATAGAGGACAGTGGCGTCAGATGGATGGCCATCAGCTTACACAACATAGTGGTGGTGGAAAAATAACGACGCTGGATAAATTTGAAACCTATGAATACCTAGGTCTTGCCCAGGCGCGAGGGATAGACTCTAAAAGTGTCAAGACGCTGCTCACGGAGAGATTTAAAGAGAGAGTCAAGCACATCTTAAAAACAGGATTGGCAGGCCGTAACATGGCGACTGCAATCAATTCCTACGCCGTCCCTGCAGTGGCGTACAGCTTCGGCATCGTCGATTGGACGCCGACAGAGCTTGATGATCTGAATAGAACCTTAAGGACAAATCTAACTAAATTCCGCGCTCACCACCCACGAGCTGGCAGAGAGAGGGTACATCTACCTCGAAACATCGGAGGCAGGGGTTTCTCGGATCTGCGAATATGCCACAAAACCCAGGTGGAGCGGCTGCAGAAATACTTCCATCAAAAAAGTGAGAGCTCAGCGCTCCACCGAGCAGTGACAGGTCTAGATAGATCACTTACACCCCTCATGTTGCAGGCCACACACTATCAGTGCGACCCTAAGTATTCAATTTTCGAGCTTGAGACCCAGTGGCGGGGAAAGGAACTACACGGCAGATACCCAAACTTGCTTGACAGTGCTGACCTTGACAAGCCCGCATCAGTTGGCTGGCTAACGAACGGCAACCTTTTCCCCGAGACTGAGGGTTTCATGTGTGCAATTCAGGATCAGGTCATACCCACTCGGTCTTATCTTAAACACATAATCAAGGACCCGACAGTAACAACAACGAACTGTCGCATATGTGGAGAGGGCCATGAGAATGTTGAGCACCTCATCAGTGGTTGTCGGATGCTGGCCCCGAAGGAGTACACCACAAGACACGACAACGTATCCAAGATAGTCCATCAGGAAATAGCCTTCAACCTTAAACTTCTAAAAGAGAAGTGTCCATACTACCGATACTCACCAGAATCCGTGCTTGAAAATGAGGGATTTAGGATATATTGGGACAGGACTGTTCAGACCGATCGCACTGTCCAGCATAACAGGCCAGATATTCTTATTTATGACAAGGCAAATAAGATGGTGACCCTCGTCGACGTTGCAATTCCCGCACCTAACAACTTGCAGAAGAAAGAACGTGAAAAAAGAGAAAAATACATACCGTTAGCGGATGACATAAAACAGACATGGCATGTCGATAGGGTTAACATTGTTCCTATAGTGATCGGTGCAATGGGAGAAATACCAAAGTCCCTCAGAACCAACCTGACAACACTCACCGTAAAACCAGGCGCCTACTTTGAAATGCAGAAGTCTGTGGTACTAGCTACCTGCAACATAATTAGAAGAGTTCTTAATCAACCTCAACTTCAATAGCGCACATTTCATGTTTTGCTACTCACCTAGCCGACATGAGAGGACTCCATCTTCCGATGAGAAAGGAAAAAATAATAATAATAATAATAATAATAATAATAATAATAATAATAATAATAATAATAATAAAAATAATAACAATAATAATAATAATAATAATGATAATAATAATAGTAATATCTAATAATAATAAAATCTTTACTCAAAATGTAATATAGAAAATAAATCGACAAGACTGCAAGTTAAGCGGATGCTTGAGATGATTTCTACAGTAATCTGTAAAAAAATGTAGTATATATTTATTCCAAAATTGAATTACCTTTCCAAACACAAAAACAAGGATAGAAATCTAGGATTATAAAAGAAATGTTGAACTATAAAAAAAGGAATATAATACATACTAGTAAAGTTAGCAAATAAGAATCTTCTTTCAGATTTTGGAAAAGGAGGAGACTGAGCTTTCCCAGAGTTACTGTATAATTTAGCTAACTCAATATATAAACGCACGCTCGAAAAGTCCTCTTCTATGACGTGGAATAGAATTTTAGCATCTTTACATAGTTAGTGGTATTATAGTAGTAGATATAGCTAATTTCTGCATCCCCTAGCATATCCGGGGGACTAAAACCTTACGATAACCTTGTACTTAGGCCTGAATAGCGGATAACCCTGTATATTTTTTTACCCTCAGCATTACGTGGCATGTTTAATATATTTATTATATCGACACGGACAGGCAGTGCAAATCGTGTTCTATTTTCCGACAATGGCCGATTCGATTGCTTTCTACTACGTCGACCGTTCTATCCATGATATATTTTTATAGCCGAAACGCCTCTATACCTGGAGTCGTAAAGCGGATTTTTATCCGACAGCCCGTTGCCGCTAGCTCCGTGGGACCTTATTGCTTTTTCATTTAGCGAAAGAACGCTAGAAGCGTTACTATAACGGGGACGCGGCGACCGAGAACCGACTATTAACGCCGGCATTATCGTTTGGGAAACGTCACGTTTTGAATTCAGAGTGTACATAAAGCGAAAGAAATTGCTGTCGGTGCAGTCAAAGGGCCGCACAGCACCCTTTGATCGTCGACGAAAAATAATGGACTCGGTCGTGGCCGACTCCCGGAAGATATCCGCGTTCCGGGCTTCCAAAGGGTTGTTGATCGTTTGAATCGGAGTTAATTTCCTGACTACATAAGCAGATTGGTGTCCACGACCAAACAGAACAGTATTCTGCTTATTTAAAATATTCTCCTTCTGGTAGCAAGTATATAGCTTTGAAATAGTTGCAACGAAACAATAGTAACTAGTTTATCTTTCAAAACCTGCTTTCATTTGAAAAAAATATTAGCTTTTTGGTCGCAAGTTATTAAGTTTTGACTCTTAGCAAGTTTGCTATTTCAAATGCGGTCTTGCTTAATTTTACAAGTTTGTATTCTACATCGAATTGTGTTTTCAAAGATGTGTCGTTTGCATTCAAAATGACTGCTCGATTGTCAATTTTGTAATAAATCAAGTCGCCTAGAAATCCCACAACAATACCAAAACAGATGTTTAAAACGGATTTTGGCAACTGGTTTCAAGTTCTTCGTTTTGATAACTTACATTTTTGATCTTATTAATTATTGGTTATTATTAATAACATATTAAAAATTGACAATTGCTCCGAGTATACGTTACTAAAACTATTCAATTCGATCATTGCTTATGCTACAAACAGGATATTGATTGATTGATTGATATTCTTTCGTTATGTTGTGTTAATTTGATTTATTAGAAAACTGTTAATAGTTAATAGATTTTTTTTAGATAAGTTCTCTAGCCATCTCTGAAAAGCTACCTTGTGGCGAAAAGAAGTCGCCAAGAAAAAGCTATGGCTAGAAAAATTCCTAGCTATTAAAATTTTATTTGTTTCGAGGATGTTAATTATTTAATATTAATTAACTAAAATAAGAAGTCGACAGTCGGGAATATTCCAACCTAAACCCATTAAAATAGACTTAATTTTACAAATTTACTATTTAAATAAATTCGAGAATTGTTTTTTAATTTGATCTATAACTAAAAACTTATTCCGGTCAAATCGAAATTATCTAATAACGATGGCCAAAAAACTACTACGCTCACCTTTAACGGGACGCCGGCGAATATGCAACGTTGCTTACGCGCACATACCACCAACAATACACCAACGCGTAGTCGACCACGTTGTCTATAATAATAAATAAATAAGAAAGCGATTATAGTTACGCCCGTCTTTTTTCTCCACCGCGATGAAATTCTCCAAAGGGGGGAGGCGAACGCGCGATCGTGGGGGGATGATTCCGACGCGACGTCCTGGAATGCACTGAAAGGGGAGACGTGCGCGAAAATTCCCATTCGGCAAGAGTTGAATCAAGGCCGTCGAAGATCGCCGGGCTTTCACCCCCGGCTTTCTAGATTAACGCTAGGATCTTTTTGACGAAGTGGAAGAAAATGGTCAAATTTTTATATAGTCGGCTCCGGAATTACAAGAGAGGATTAAAATGTTATACTAGAAATTCCAGCCATTGTCACGAACATTCCATCTTAAACGATTATTAGGGTATTATTATGGTCTTGAATAATTCGGATTCTATAATGCTTTTCTATCATCCTCTTATAATGTTGAGACGACTGCACCATCAACGTTTCAAGTGCGTTCCGTCGGCGACCATTGGGGTGCCGGCCTCCGGTAACTGGCAGTCCCCGGAAATTGTCTGGAGTAGAGTCCCGCTTCAACCCAATTTATCCCGGTTTTATTTGTTGTGTTTTGCATAACGGCAAACAACGATAATTGTTTTATATGGCGATTTACTTTGATTTTTACGAACGCTTTGTAACTTGTTGCGCTCCTATATTGTCCTCTTGACCCGGACATTTAGCTCGTTGAAGCGTCGACAAAAGTGTTACCTCAAGTATGATAATAATAATAATAATAATAATAATAATAATAATTATAATAATAATAATAAATAGCTTTTATTAAAGTAAAACAAAAAGAATATACTACAATCGAGTTGAACAGGTGGCGAGGTCTAGCAGCGCTACTCCACCTAACCACCGATACGATGTAGTAATATATTGCGAATTGACAAGAAAAAAAACTAACAAATATAAATAAATCTCTCAACACCCAAGATTCACAATTTGACAATTTTAAACAAATCAAAAGAGGATAAAAAAAAAGAAAAAAAATAGACAACGGAAAAAAGCAAATGCAATATTCAAAAATGACTAAAAGAAAAACAATAAGCAAAAAAAAACAAATATAAAAAAAGCGGTTCAGACTCTCCTTAATCTCACCAGCTCTTTTAATTTATTTTTAAATTATAAGTTTTAATAACGTTATATGTGAAAGAGCTCTGAAACGCAACCGTACTATGCTTGGGAACACAGAACAGGTTACGGTGACGAGTCGGCCTGTTATGTATATATGCACACCCCCGACCAGCCTATCATAGAGATACCGGCTCTTTTCGTAGCTAGTAATACCTTTCAGACAGATTGCCGGCGTTATTTGATCAAATTTACGCAAACCATAACTCAAGCAGGCATTTTGCAATTTTTGTAAGCTGTATTGGTCTATCCGTCTTAGAGCCGGCCAGTATACAACGTCCGCATATCCCAATGGAGAGAGTATAAGAGGCTCACACAATTTAAGTCTAATCTCAGTAGATAAGTAGTCTTTATACATGTAAAGTACTTTCAGTTTCCCGTAGGACTTCTGCAGTAGACATGAGAGAATCAAAAAGCAGCTTACTATCAAGAAAGACACCTAAGTTTTTACATTTGTCGACAAATTCAAGCGGAGTATCATTCATAGCTTCAGATCTTTGTACTCGATCATTTCTTCTTTTTTATTACTAAAAAGAACAACCTGGGTCTTGGAATCATTTAATTTTAGACCATGGGTTTTGGTGATTCTAGAAATTACTTCAAGATCCTCATTTATGCCATTGTAAGACAAACCTACATCTTCGATCACAATGATGAGTATATTTGCATATCATCTGCATACTTATGAGAACAGCATTTATTTAAATGCCTAGAAAAGTCAGAGGTGTAAATAAAGAACAATAAAGGTCCGAAAATGCTGCTCTGCGAAACTCCCCTTAGAATTGGCAGAAAGTCGGCAGACACCGCTAATCCCAACGTTACCCTCTGCCGGCGACCTTCCAAGTAACTTTTCATAAAAGCAATAGCGGTGTCGGTTAAACCGAAGAACTTTGACTTCAAAATAAGAAGACTATGATTTAAGGTATCGAAGGCTTTGCTATAGTCACACATCCTGAGCCCTAAAAAGGTCATCAGTGACATTAAGCAGTGCTGTGGTCGTACTGGGCCCGGGCCTAAACTCAGATTGGCAAGCAGGCAAAATATTCGAATCAGTAACATGATTATTAAGTTGATAATATATCCTTCTCCAATATTTTAGACATTACATAGAGTAAGCTAATTTATTAGGTAATTATATTAGTTTCCTTCCACAATGAGGGAAATTTGCTGGTAATAATACATTGGTTAATGATTAACGTCACCAAAGGTAAGAAAGTATTTTCACATCGAGGCCGTCCACACCCTTCGCCTCTGTTAGGGTTGCAAATTTAAGCTGACTAGTAATTCCATCATAAACACGACCTAAATACAACTCCGAAATCATATCTTTATTAGCCTGGTCTTCACCAGCAGGAGGCGGAACACTGTCAGTAAAAAAATGATTAAATGTGGAGAACTATCTGCATTAATGTTCAAATAGTTCGGTTTCTAACAGAAGCCTTTGGGATCTGCGGAAAATTTATAACTTAGATAAGCTTTTTTTCATTTCTGAAAGAGCAAGTATTTATATTCATTTTTTGCTGCCTCAGCCATTAATTTTTTGTACTTAGACAAGGTCTTATTTATCAGTGGTTTCACGAGTCTCAAATTATCAGTAAACCAAGGAGCTGGCGCTTTGGTTATCTTTGATGTTTTCAGGGGAGCATAAATATTGGTATGAGCAAAAGAAAGCATCTCATCAACATCAGTCATACTATAAACAATATTCCAAGGAACAACGAGCAAATCATAATTAAAGTTAATAATTAATCATGATCATAAATCGTAATTAAGGTTAGTATAGTAGCGATAAGTTCGATATGACGTTTGAAGCTTGCTCCTAACCAGGCTCAAACTGCGGCATCAAAACGGTCAGAGCATCCTCAACATCATCCAAGCAGGCAACCAAATTAGCGCTTGGGAGGCGATAGAGGGTGCCGAAACAAATACTTCTGCCGTTCACCTTACCACGAATCCAAAGCTGCTCCAATTCGTTATTACTGTACAGGTATTATTCTAAACTTGAATAAAATTCGGCTATTAGATCAAAGAAAAAAGCTTATTTAAGAACTAAGTTTTGTCATAGTAATGCCAAAGAGAAATGGAACGAACTAAGGAAACTTAATGTTGTAAAATGTAACAGGGGTACTTTGCCAAATCACTTAGATAATGTCGATCAAATTAATAATTTCTTTATAAACAGTGTGGAGAATCAAACCCCAATCAAGAACTGCTGAATTTTTATTATAATAATATGTCCACGGAAAATGAGATTCTCAACATTCTGAGTAATATAAAATCTAAAGCTGCGGGCCATGATGATATAAATATACCATTAATACTTCTTTGTTGTCTATATATTGCCCCATACATTACGCATATAATAAATGAGTCTATCTTAAAGTCGTCCTTTCCGTCAACATGGAAGCGGGCACAAGTCATCCCCTTACCACAAATAAACAATCCAAGCGAATTTAGTCACCTGTGGTCAATCAGCATATTGCCTGTTCTATCAAAGTACTTGAAAGAATTATGAACGATCAAATGGTAAACTTTTTAAATTCTAATCATATTCTACCACAGAAACAGTCCGGTTTTAGACCTAATCACAGTTGTGAGAGTAGAATGCTGCATTACTGACGACATTTTTAGAGCGACTGACGATGGAAAGATAACGGCTTTAATATTGTTGGATTTCAGTAAGGCATTGGATATGATAAATCATTCAATTCTCTTGGCCATTCTGCATTACGTTAGTTTCTCCGAAGGTGCTCGAAAAATTCTGTGCTCCTTTTTGTCAGGTCGGACACAACGGGTTGTCTACAATCATCAACAGTCAACGTTCCTAGGTGTTCGCATGGGTGTTCCACAGGGCAGCATTCTTGGTCCCTTGTTGTACACTATTTTTACTTTTAACTTCATTGGAGCCCTCCACCAATACAACTATCAATTTTTTGCGGATGACACTCAAATTTACTGCTCATTTTTTCCTCAAGAAATAGCTACCGCGGAGGATGTCATCAATACTGATTTATAAAATTTGCAACAGATCACCTCCTAAAGCTTAACCCTAATAAATCTTCAGTAATACTCTTTGGAAATGATAATCATTTTACCCATGCAAAGTATAACATAACAATTAAACTTAATTACATAAAATTGCCACTCTCACTCTTGATTCGCAGTTGGGGTTCAGAGAACATATTATTAATAAACTAAGGGTTGCCTATGCTAATTTAAAATTAATGTATGGCAATAGACATGTACTTTGTCAGGGAACTCGTAAGTTGCTGTGTGAATCACTTGTTCTGTTACAATTTAATCACTGCAGTGCTGTGTACGGACCGTGCCTGGATGCGTCCGATCGTTACCGTGTCCAGAAGGTTCAAAACTCCTGTCTAAGGCTAATTTATGGGGTAAGGAGGAGAGATCATATCTCCCCGTACCTTGCTGCGTCTGGTTGGCTTACTATGCACCTTCGAAGCAAATTACGAATGAGTTTTCTTTATTTCAACATTCTTAAAACAAAATTACCTTTTTATCTTTACAGAAAAATTACTCTTAACATATCAACACACAATTTGAATCTGTGTGGAAGATACCGACTAGTTATGCCCCGTCACCGCAAAGAATTATTTAAAAGATCATATTCCTTTAATATAGGCATTTGCATTAACTCTATTACTGATTTTAATATTAATCAGTCCAATTCAACGTTTAGGGAAAATTTCAAAAAGCAGTTGTTACGTACGCACTAATATTAAGCTCTTCTACAAAACATGTGCCCCTTTCCTTTCCTTTCCTTCCCCCTCCATTTCTCCTCTTTTATTTTCTTTAGAATTATGTGTATCTACGCTTGGCGCTTTCAAATAAATTCTATGAAATTTTTTATTATTATATTTTCGTTGTTAAATGGAGGCCTGAACAGTATCTAGAACTAGCCACGTCTCAGATAGCCCAAGCACATGAATAAAAAGAGGAATTGGTATTATTAAGTAATAGAAAATAACAGAAAAAGGAAGGAAAAAAACCGTGGCATAGTATCTTATCAGGTCTCCGATATCGAACTAAATATTTGCTCCAAGACTCTAAACCATAGTCATTTTCTCGTGACCCAGAGGCATGGAACATGGCTTTAAACATGAAGTAACTCCGATGGCGCCTTTTACTGTGGACAAAGAAAATTGCTGTTTCAAAAATGTAAAGCCATTGGAAAAAAGTCTCCGACTGGTCTAGACATCCAATTGTCCAAATACTAAATTAACATTAGGTCGATGCCGATAAATAGACGAAAGTTTAGTAGACATTTTTCACCAATCATCCTGTTGACTTCTTCAGAGCTTGATTGAAACTGTTTCAGTAAAAATATCTGCTATTAAAGTAACAACGTCGTACTTAAAGAATGTTTGACTCATAGCTTTTTAAAGTATACTCAACTATGTTGCATCTATCATTTTAAGTCACTGACCTACGTAGTGGCGCATTTGAGTGACTGCAATAGACCACGGACTAATCCCGACTTGCCAACATTGAAATCGACGAATCGGAGGTCGGTCCGGCTTCCGAATTGTCGAACCGGCAAATTTGACAGATCAGAGGCCTAATAGTGTCGCGGAAATATAGCTAAGCTGGGGAAAAATCGTCTCTACGTATCGGTCACAACTCACCCCATTACTAGAAACAGGAGGAAAAAACGCCAACGCAGAGTTTCAAAAAATTGTGAATCGAACGAGTGCAATTCCCTCTCCATATGGCTTCGAAAACATTCTTTGTAGCGGCGTAATATCAGCACGCGTCGCGGCGCTTTTGTTATTTACAAACAGTGGATATTGCGGAAAATACATACTAGGTTCGGAAAGCATATTCCCAGACGCGTAAATATTTTCATATGTATGCAAATCTTGACACATACGACTCGCAGATTGAATATCTCGCGAAACATCGTGACGCGCTATCGTCTGTCGTCGCCGTCCGATGATGAAGCGGCGACCGAATTTCATTTATTCCGCGGCGCTAAATTAAACGGCGGACAATCCGTTTTTATCGCCCGCCCGAAATCTCCATTACTCTATTAAAATACTATAAAATATTACGACGAGGCGGCGGTGCCGCCCCCCCTAAAGCCACCCCAACCCCGCCACCGTCCTCGAGCGCGGAAATTAAACGACATAACGCGAAGGGCGAGCGTTTATTTTTCCAAAACTACAGCGTCATGAATTTTATTGAATCCATTGTGGCGTTTTCCTGTCGTGCGCCATTGTGCCGTCGGGGTTGCTTTTTGCACCGCCCAGCGTCACGGCGAATCTGAAACGAAAACAAGGGTTTTTTTTTTAATCTATTTTAATATTTCATTTTTGCTTTGCAAGCCGATCGACACCTAAGGTTCTTCGCAAAAGCAAAAAACTCTCCTGCATCTATCTTGAAGCAAGACATTAATAAATGAAGGTTGCAAATGATAAAAAACCATCTTGTAGCATATACAAGTAGCACTAGACAACCGCCGCCCACTACGTGGTCATTTAAACACCTTGAGGCAAGGCTATACATCGTTAGAATCCGTGATATGTAATTCGCAAGAAGTAATAGTAGACACCGGAGACCTCCACATAGACATCGTCTTGGGTAATTGGCATGGATAACAATGAGAGGCAAGAAACTGCCTTTGCAACATGGTCCCGTAGTCACCCAGACATCTCGAAGTTATGCTTTGATATAAAATAAATGCCGCTAAAAAAAACATTGTTGTCATTTCTAGAGGTATGGTGTCCCCGACAACTTGAAACTAGAAGCTGATTAAAAATAGAGGTTACTAATGAATCAAAAACACTTTCCTAATTTGACAGATATCCCTGAAATCAACTTGTACTATATAATCCATCGACGCACCTTAGATGATGTTTTTGTCACTTTAATAGGTAGTCCTAGCCTTCTGTAGTGCTCCATCCGGGCATCTCGAGGCGAGGCTAGACATCCTAGCGAGTAGCGGCAATTTGTACGCAATAAAAGCAAAGAGCAGCAAAAAATCCGCCGCGTTGAAGCGAAAAAAGGCGAAATAAAACGCGGTTGAAATTTCCGTGAATTAATTCGTAGTCGACCCAATTCAAATCTCCTTATCAAGCGGACTCGATTTGCCAGAGCCGGCAAATATTAGTAATGGGTGTACTTAATTTTATTGGCGAGGGTTTGCTCGTCTGCAAGGGTCGTAAAACGCCTCTTTTTTTTCTCTTCATCCGTAACTTTATTATTTTAATTTAACCGTGCCGATGAAATGCCGAATGCGCAGATTTGCTGCAAATTTTATGGAAATGATAGTTTTCCTAAGGCTAAAAAATTACGGAATGGAGAGTGGGAAGTCTAAAGATAATGCTGATAATACATGCTCAGTTCAAATTCATAAATGGAGACTTTTGCTAAAACACCTCGGAACCTGACGGTGACTAGTTTTTTATATTCTGTTATACATAGAATTATTACGTCTGTTTCCATAAGCGTAATTTATTGCTCATATACCACAAAAAAACTAAACGCAATAAAAAGAGCTAGCGGATGACATCGCAGCGGAAGAATCAAAAAAGTTAGTAGACAATTATTGTTCCAGTGGATTCCATCAGAGAGGTTCTGCGCACCATGCGCTATGTAGCCGCCCCTTTAGACTTCTCAAACACCCCGCTAGGGCCACAACCAAAATGGTGTGAGTAAATAATTAAGATCGTCGTTGATAAAGACAGGACAATTGACATCTGAATAATCAACTCCAGCTTATTGCCGCTGGCGCGGTGTGTGAGACCATCAAACAAATGAAGGCTGGAAAAGCTTCAGGGCCAGATGACGTCCGTGCAAATTCCTGAAACTTCTGGACAGAGATGGGATGATGTGGCCAACAAAAATATTTAACCATATATACGATACCAGTGCAAAACAATGCAAGGATTATAGACTAATAAGTATCATGAGCCACCTTCTCAAGTTATTTCTGAAAATAATTCATAAGCCAACATATAATAAAAACGAAGAAAAATTTGTCTGACCCACACTTTGGATTCATAAAAGCTATGGGGACTAGACAGGCTTGACATTGACGCAAGGATCCACAAAGAAACTTAAAGCCTATGAGATGTAGCTCTACAGACGAATCCTTAGAATTTCCTAGATTGATCACGTTTCCAACAAGACAGTTTTCGAAAATGCTTCAGAAAGACACCGAAATAGTGGACATCATTAACACACGCAAATTAGAATATCTGGAGGAACCAAAAGAGATATGGTCTGCTTCAGTTGATACTTCAAGGAACGATGTTGAACAGGAGAGGACCTGAAAGATGTAGAATCTTCGGGTGGAAAAACTTTAGAAATTGGTTTTCCCTGTCAACACGCTTACTTACCGCCAACATCCAGAACGGATAGGCACACCAAGAGGAGAAGAAGATCTGTTAATGTTCGTAGCAGAGGGTCAATAATTTTTCAAAACACCTTAACTGAAGAATGGGGAACGGACAGAGAACTAATTAATGACACCATTATTTATACAGGGTATATCGTAAACAACTCACAGCAAATAGCAAATGCGCCCAATTTTGATGATAAATAAATAAAATGCGCAACAAAAGTAACCATTATGACCATTTACTTACCGCGAGGCATACCGTCCGCTTCCGCAAACATCCTCAACGCCCGTAATTATCGTTAACCGCAAAAAAATTAATTGCGGTGCGAGGTTTCCCGCCGCCATAAAAAAATGAAAAATAAAAGCGACGAAAATAATTATACGTACCGTAATATCCAGTACATAAAAGCCCCGAAAGGGTAAACCAAAACGAAACACGATTTTTCAGTCTTAATTTTTTCCTCCTTGTTTGTTCCTCCTGTTCGCGTCCGGGGGTGAGGCGGGAAAGTGGCGGGTCGGACAATTCGTCATTTTCTGGGGGGGCCGGCGATTCGTTACTTTTACGTGACGGCTCGGGGTCATCTGCACCGAAAAACGTACTTGATTCGTCTAATTGTGGCCCTAATTTTATGGATCACCTCCTCCTGAAACAAAGACGATGACCGATAGCGAGGGCAATACGAAAAGAGGCCAATTCACACGTTATGGAATTTTGATTTTTAATTAATTTTAACGTGCTACATTACATTCAAAATTTGTGGGTAATAAAAAAGGTGGCATTATTCGTAACCACTATTGAGTCAGTAGATATTTTAACATTTCTACCAAGTAATCTCGAGAGCGCTAAAATGACAATAAACCGTGTTTTTGGAATCCATCGCCGCTTTCAACATTTACCATTATTAATCTTCTTACGATGGTCCTTTAAGAGCTTGACGCGCAGTAGTAATATTCTTATCACATTACACTCATTAATCCACATCTCATGGAGTATTTTTTCGCCGGCAAACAACTTTATTACTCTCAAGTAAAAGGACTTTGTGGTTATGCTTTTTCCAAGCAAAATTTATATTAATAAAGGTTTTCCATAATTTCTCTAATCGTTAAAGGAATTTTCAAGCTAGGCAATTTTTAATATTGCGTATCTCCCGCCTTCATCGAGGGTTTTCGTTGGCCTTAATAAACTTTATTGTCGGATTTCCCTTGAAGCTCTGACTTTTCTTCCCGCAATATTTTAAATTATGTTTTCGATTCCAGTCATTCTGCAACATTAAAAAAAAGTTAATTTGAAAGAACTTTTCCATTTACTAATGAGCAAGAATTATTTGCAACTCCTTTTCGTTAGAATGAATATCGGTTACATATTTTAATACCAATACCAATATTAATAGCAAATACTAAAATGTTTAACAAGTTATTCTTCTTGCCTCTTCCCTCCTCAACTTTCCTTTCTGCCTTGAAATAATATTAATGTTGGTATAGCATATCCATTACCTCTCAAAATATGAGCACAATTTGATATATTTTCAACCTGAGCAGAAACGTCCAAAATGGTCATCGCTATTGCAGGCCTCCGTTATAATCTTGGAGTGTTACTCGATATTAAATTGACTTACACATTGTGTCTAAATCACTTCAGATTTTGGGCTTTATTAAGCGTTGTACAGCGGACTTCCAGAGTATTCTGTCTCTCACATTACTGTTCTGCTCCCTCGTGCGTCCACACCTGGATTATTGTTCACGTCTGTGGTCACCTTCGTATAACGTCCACATAGAGAAAGTGCAGCATCTAAGGGGCACCAAGGACTTGAGGACTTCAGGACTTGACTCTCCAGATTCGTCGTATGCATAGGGATCTCACCATTTTGTATAATCTACTGCACTCAAATTCCCATGGATTCTCCGCCAGACCAGAATAAACCACTCTTCCACTTAAAGTTCCATCGTAGTAACTATGGACAAAGTTCTTTTCTCACTAGATCAGCCGCACTGGAAAATCGCTTTTCGGACCAACTTGACTGCTTCCAGAGTGCAAAAATATTTAAAAAAGAACTAAAAGACTTCTAAGTAATATTGTATAACAATGTGCTCATGCCTCGCTACTGTTGTATGTGTTCTTAGTGTCGTATCGACTCCTATATTAATATTAATATTTTGGAAAACCAATGTTTGTCATACTAGGGTTGGGTCTTTATCTATCTATGTCATTCCATTTTATTTTCGTTGTCTTTTATTTTATTTTGTTTTTTGGTATTTTGTTTATGTAAATCTTATTTTATATTGGGCGGATGGCCCGTTGATAAATAAATAAATACATTTTATATATTTTGTAAAAGCTGTCCTGGTCCAATCTTCCCAGAGTGAAATTTTCCACTATGGGCTGAAGTGCACTGGCCAGATGTTTTTTCCAGCTTGCATACTGGCGAGTTAAAGGCGCTTGGGGAACCCCGTCCTCGTGTATCTTTGGGAGCCCTAGGGATTTTGGACAACGACTCGATTTTTCCGTCGGAATAAGTTTCTTCTTTGTATCCTCGTTTATTGATGATTCGAGAATTTTGGACTTAGTTGTTTTTTCCAAATATGTTGTAGCATTTCCTTTGTCTGTTGGCATTATTATAATATTTTCGTTTTTGTTTAGATTTGTTTAGGCTTAGTTTTTCATAAAACTTGGTGGCTGTAAAGGTCTCCTCCCCGTAAAGTTGTATGATATTTTCACGTATGATGCATTTCGGGATATCATCAGTTCAAAATATTACTAGTAGACAAGTTAAGCCGGTTCAAAATCAGCAATAACCTAAAAGCTTATGCTGCTTTGCTTATTGTCGAATTTATATATGTAATATTTCTTAAGGAAACTAATTATTTAGGTAAGTGCGTGCATGTGAGTGTTCTTGGATTTATGAGGTCACTGATTTGAAAAATTAAGACGGCACCAGACTTTGTTGACACTGTTTTGACCGTTCACACACTTTGAAAACCTAAAGTAATATGACGTCTTCTTTCATCTTTTCCGGGTTTCGTCGGATTTCATCACCTCCCAGCCACGGCATCCTTCCTCGATCCCTAGATAATAATTTATTTTGATTACCCCTCCCCTCCAACAGCTACCCTCGGAAACAAGCGGTTAACGTATATTTATCAGGCCGGTTTTTATTTATTTTTCATATTATTAGGTGATAATTATCTCATCGCCAGCATCTTTTTCGCCACCGTCATCGCCACTACCACCGCCACCGCTTATAATTAAGATTAATCGTTAACCCTCCGGGTCGAATTTTATGTCTGAAGGGGTACGCCGTCGCGTTTTAATGACGCCGAATTAGGGCGTCAAATTATTTTTAATTAAAACTCATTTTTTGCGTTTTTTGCGACGCGCGCGTGGGGACGTCGACGCAAGCGTCGCACATTTTTTTACCCCATATCATTTCGAGTGGTGATCTGATACGGTCGGGTTTTAATTAAGTCGATCGGGATAAGGGTGTACTGAAGAGGCCGCTGTGTTTCTTAAGAACGCGCTGATAACCCGAGCTCTAAGATGAATGAAAACGACACCTAACCCTTGGGGCGGTAACTGGAGTTAGTAAGTAAGGTTTAGCCGACGATAAGAAAATGAAAATTAAAATAAGAATGTAAAAAAAATTCAGCAAGATTATTGAGACAAGCGAAGACAAGAAAAATTGCTTTGGATAAAATCGTTTTTAGGTAAACCTATTGGGATTAGAAATTATTAAAAAAAGCTAAGTAAATCGGCCAAAAGGAAATACTGGAAATTCTTTTGGAGTCTCAAATATCCAACAAGGGGCGCAATTACCCATTTCCCAATAAAATTTAAAAAGTTGAAAATATTTTCCCTGATGATGATTTAGTTTTTTTTTGCCAAATTTATAGTACTGTCCGTTTTCCTAATACTGTACTTTTTAGGTACCACGGAAAAACTTTAATTGAATTTAATTTTTTCATTATTAATTATCGATAAATATCCATTCCAAATAATTTTGTAAGATTATCGAAGCAATGTTGGAAATATTGGTAACATATAAAATTTATATTAATTATTAAATTTGGTACCTTGTGTGCAGGATATATCAGCGACTTTTTAAAATGGGCTTTCCGTATGTTCTGCATTCACCGATTTTTTTCAAGTATTTGATAATATACTTGCAAAATTTTGGTGTGCACGGAATACTTTTGGATATTTCAATGACCTATCTCGATGATAGCCAGCAATGATTGTAATTCCAAAATGTCTTAGAAGTGAAGTCCCTCAAGGCTGCCGTTTAGAACCTTTATTTTTGGTATATTTCAGAGATATTTCAATTTAAAAATGTCAAATGAACATAACATATGTTCATTTGACATTTTTAACTAACATATGTTCATTTGACATTTTTAACTTCAAGTCACCTCAGCACCACAGTCCCAAGCTGTGTCAGTCATGTCGTGGGACACCCTATATATGTAGACGATTTCAAAAAAGAAAAAAAAAGGAAATTTGGTCATCTGAAGATTTTCATGGAATACAGGAATATATATATGTATGTAATTATTTCGACTCAACTTAAACCCTAATGAATAAGTGTTAAAGGGTTTTATTTAGGTATCTAAAAGAAGTGAGGAAGGATAGAAAGAGCGTAATGAAAATCCGTAACGATAATCTAGAGACGAAAGAATAAAACAAATTGTAATTTTGGATGGTGCTGTAATAGGATGGTGGTATAAGACCGTGAGACCATTGAATATCCTATATATTACATAAATAAGATAAACCAACATATATAAAAATCGGGCTCGGTTGTTTTACGTTATATTTTTTGAAAATGTACTTTTTCCTATTTCTCTAAATTTGATAATGTTATTAAGTTATTTTGAAAAAATTCAATGGGAATAACAATTATTATGATTAGTTTTAATTTTTTTTAATTAATTAAATTTAACTAGTAGATTGAGAGAATCGATAATATATTGTGATTGTTTATTGTTGAAATTACTGCAAAGGAAACTTTTACAAAAGAATTCTAGTAGTATAGTAATGACGATTTTGAGACACTTTTGGCTGAAAATTTTGAATTGCTTCCGCTACTTCCGTTTGTTCCTGCATTTTATGTCGATGTCGATAGTCTGTTTAAAATAGAATAATTATGTACAACAACAGCTTGATTTATAATAAAACCTTTAATTAACTAATCAATAAATCGATTATGAAAAATTTTAGTCAGTGTTTCAACACCATGATACATTCGTTATTTTAGAGCAAGCATGTTAACCAATAAAGACGAGTAAATACTATCGTAAGTACCAATATCGCAAAATACACACTCCAATATCTGTCGACATCCAAGCACCAGTTTTGTCACAAGAATGGACGAAAGTAACTGAAGATATCGAATATACGACAACTTTTTATTTACTCTCCGCTCGATATCATCTTATAACCCTTCTCTAGGTATCGCAAATAATAAACGAAAATATCCGGACCTTTGTGTAACTAAAAATAGTCCCGAGCAAGGTCAAATCGCCCCCGTCCATCGTGGGTGGAATAAAAGGACTCTAATGCAGACTCAATCAACGAATGTTCGTACGTAAGCAAAGTAAAAAACAAAAAGTCCCTCCATCTTTATCGTTAAGTGCGCCATTGCAACAAATTGTCGTAACTAAACAAAACGGCCGTTTAGCGACGTTAACGACGAAAATGTTAATTGGATTATTTAATTTATCATTTGAAAGCTTCGGAACGGGTGTGTCGCAGAATTAGCTGTAACACATTTAATGGCATATTAATCCTAATGCGTCGTTGTCGCCTAAACTCAAGCGTAATGGTTCACTTAGCCGACTTCAGATGAATGAACTAATTTAGATTGTTTATGAGCCGATTCCGCGTCATCGTATTACGCTATAACATTGTTTCGAGACAGCTACAAGGACGGTGAAATATCACATTAAAGATTCGTCTCCGATTAAACAACGGTAATTACTTAAACTCAACTTGAATGAACAGAAAAGTCGGCGCCCCGAACGTATTTAATTTATCATACCGTGTCTCTCCTGTAGGGAAATTCGTTGTGCCTGGCTCTGCTCTGAAATTTTACGCAAGAATTAGCATATTATCTCGCGACAGACACCGAAACGTTTCGCGAAATATGGCCGGAGAACGGCGGTATTCTAAATCACCCGCCGCTGCTAGCTGAGTGAAAACGAAATATTATAAATAAACGTGTATTTTTGCGGCACGCCTAGATAAGTGGGAATTTCATTAGACGCGACAACCCGTGTATTTCCGAGCCTGTTTCTTATTAAAATTTATATATAAAGGCGGTCGGGACCGAAAAATTTATCTCCCCAAGTAATATGGTGAGAGTTCCATCAGGAGGCTGCTCTGGTACAATATTGATCCTATCAAAATTTAAGCTTTCGTTATTTTGAAAGACAACTACGGCTTTGATAGTGAGTTGGAACTTGGAACACAGACGAACAAATGGTAGTCTGGACACAAACATAAATGTGGCTCACTTCTTTAGGCTTTCAAGGCCGGTATCGTAATGAGTTTTTGTTTTTTTTTGTGCTACCAAAGCTTTCAACTGCTCTTATGGCAGTGGACGGTAGTTTGTAGATTGTAGTCGTACGTACTTGTGTTGTAACGCTCGGACGGACGGCGGACTGCGCGGGTGTTGCCAAGGCCCGCCTCCTTGCCGCTCAGTCCTCCGTCCGTCCAACACAGGTACTGCTGAGTATGACTGCCGCAGTAGCAGTTGAAAGCTTTGTTAGCAAAACCAACAGCCCGAAAAAACTCATTAATTATAAATTTGACTCGTCAATAAAATCCATCAAATTTCACTAATTATTCCAGTTCTCCCGTTGTTGCTAACATGCTGGGCGTCCCGTATGCGCATCGGTTAATGGCAACAGCAACCGAGGACAGTATGGCTGAAGTTCTAATTTTTAAGTACATCGATAAATCCATATCTACCGACCAGAAACTAGCTTCCGTTTCAGGAGTCCTTTCAACACCCCAATAGAAATACAATTAAATAGTTTTGGTTAGTTTCTTACTCGTGAATAATTAATCAAAATATGGAATCGGAAGTACTGTAGCTTAGCTTTAATTAGAAAATGGTCGGTATTCCAATTTCCGACGAAAACGACGGGTATATAATTCGACGAATACAAGTTAACATTGTAGCGCAACCAGTCTCTCCAAGAACTCGAGACATTCTTGACCGAAGTTTCTTCGAGGAAGTCCAACAGCAAACGCGAATTTCTAGAACAAAGTTTGAGAGCGCAATTCGCAATCAAACGAGCCAATTTTAGGTTTAACAGTAAGGGCGGACGTGGCGCGTATAGTTACACTGTTCGAAACCAAAACGCCTCTACTTACTTGCATTAAACTGAAACACATCGCGATCAGCGCCATGCCCAGCATAAGATACATCGAGCAAAATACGAAGCTCAGCTCGAGAATGTTGCTCTGCTGTCCGTAAATTTTGTCTCCTGGCACCAGGTCTCCGAATCCTATCGTGCTTAACGATATGAAACAGAAATACGACGCGTCGAGGAATGACCAAGATTCCCATTTGCAGAACAAAATGGCGCCGCCGCAAATGTACCTAAAAATGTAATGTTATTGGAGGTATTTCTTTGGGTTGCTGCCGTTCAGCACTTTATTTATTTAACAACACGCCTTTAATGTTCTTTCGAAACAATTTTAAAGATGCTTAGGCAAAGAAATGTATATGGTGATTAAAAGTTTTTTTCTACTTGTGAGCAATAGGATGTTCGAATATATTTCCCACACTTTGACTTTTAACGTTTGTCAATTCTGAAGGTCATGTCAGTGAATGTATTCGTGTTGTTTTACGATAATGTACTCAAAAACTAACGGTTGTATATTGTGCAACAAGTGCGGTAAACGGCATTTGACTCACGAATTTATTTGACACGAGCGAAGCGCAGCGGAGCGAGTTTTTAATAAACGAGTGAGTTAAAAAGTTTACCGAACGTGTTGCATACTTTTCCTACCACCATTAGTTTTTGGGTACATTTTCGCAAAACACGAATGCATTCACTGACATGACCGTCAGAATTGACAAACGTCAAAATTCAAAGCGTCGGAAATATCTACGAAAACATCCGATTGCTCCCAAATCCGTGCGGTAAAATCCGCGGAAATGTCCGAAGTGGCTCGGAATCATGGGAAACGAAACTGACGTGGTAAAGTGACGCTTCCCGCACGCTAGATCGATGGGTAATTAGATATTTTACAGACGGGAGTAGAAAAACTTTTTCACTCACTCGTTTATTAAACACTCGCTCCGCTCGCGTCAACTAAACTCGTGAGTCAAATGCCGTTTACCGCACTTGTTGTATAATACACTACTGCCGCTTTATACTTAAACCCCAGCTCGTAAAGGGCAGATCTGTGTTGAGGCACAGTTAGCATATTCTCCCTAATATTTACATTGTGACTCTAAAATAAATTGTCTATTTTCAACCAAAGCAACAATTTAATTTTAGGGGGCACGTATATTTCCATAAGCCATAATAGTTGTTTTCTATTTTTTGAAGGAGTTGACGACCAAGGAGCGTTAAATATGGGTTAAACAATACGAGGCAAGTGACAATGCAGACATAATATGAGACTCACATGCTTATTACCATATAGAGTCTTACATAAAAGGTAAGTTCTTTAATTTAAATTTGAAATGTTACTATTGAGATTTGACCTTGGTAGTAAACTACAAGTGCTCCCTATTTATCTCAAGGTGCAAGTAGCTTTTCAGGAAGAGACGTCAGCAAAGACGTCAGTTTTAGCTGCTGGGTATGGTCAGCATATGACTGAGATTGGAAAAACTGCAGAGCTTTACCCAAACCAAATATATACACTTCAGCAGCTTTCGACACACCAGCTGTCGTCCTAATAACTTGTCTTTTATTTTGCAAGTAGTTGCAAAAGAAGGCTAGTGTACCGTCAGAGAGTCCAAAGTATTGCGCATACGTTACGTTACGTTAATTCACATTCGTCGCTCAGATTGTAATTTGCGTAAGCTGGAACAGACGCTGGTGACAACACGTGGAGCAAAAACGAAATTTGGACCTTTCGAAAGAACAGATTTTTCGTTTTTTTTCGATGTTCCATGAGGCGTATCCAAAAGGCGTATACTCACATTTATTTTAACAAATTTATAATGATATTTTTGATTTTTTTTTTGTATTTTCCGTCATTCGCTTCGTCATGTTACGATCGCACTAATTGACGTCGAAACGCGGAAAAAAAAGGAGTCTATCAAACTCGAAATTGCGAGCATACGGCTGACAAAGTGGAGACAATAGGACGGACGGTGGAGCGAAATCCAACAATAACCTCGGAAAATCGCGCGATAATTATGTCTAATTGTGTGAAACCATTCCGGCGTAACTTGGAAACGCTCGCCGCCGAGCGCAAATAAATGAAAAGTGAGCAAGTGGAAAATACAGGGGAATTTGTCAAAACGCTTTGTGCGATGAAACCGGGTATACTGTAATTTACCCGCCGTGACGGAGTCCGGTTGAATTTTGACGATTGTTTTGATTTGCCGATCCGCCTAATTGTATCATTTAAATTTTGTACCACAAGCAAGTATTGAAGATGTTAAATTGTCACATTAATTCGCATTAGTGTGTTTTTTATAAATCTTCCTAAAACAGTCCCTACTTGAGGTGTCCAGCGACAAAGAAGAATTATAATTTTAAATGTGTTTCTGTTTCTAAAATCGATATCTGGTTAAAGTGGATCCATAAAATTGACATTCGACCGTAAATTATTTAACTACGTGACATAGTTGCGAATGGTGTCGAAGAAAGAAAAACGCAGAAATATCGTGGGGTCCCAAAAAGTCTACTTGACATGCCCCATGCAAGAACAAGATATTTGAAAGAAATCCAAGAAATTCCTGCTCAAAACGTCCCCATCATACATTTAGATGAGACCTGGATTGATAGGCATGATACTGTCAAGAAGGGATGTGCCAGTTTCGCGAGGCATCTTTGTTACTTAGTGCAAAAGATGTCAAACAAGCAACTACCACGAGAACATGACAGCAGACATCGCCAGCTACCATTCTAGCGGAAGAATACGCTCAAAATTTGTTCATAAATGTGCCATAGAGCAAGGATGTAAAGTTGACCGTCTTCCGCCATATCACTGCAATTTTAATTCGATATGGGGCACCTGAAACCCAGTTTAAGAAGAAACAACATCATCATCGTCCGCCGAAATTTAGTTCTAAGCAATAGAATTAATTAGTAGTGAAGTAAAATAAATACATGCTTGTAGTTGGAAAAAAATTATAGAACTTGCCATCGAATGTGCGGGACGAATCCAGTGACCACAATAATAATTTTGATGTGGAATAACTTTTTTTATAAACATTATTTTAAGGCTTATTTTACTCCTTCATTTATATTTATAATAAATATTTTCACTGCGCGGACCAATAATAATCGAGGAATCTCACCGATAAAACTCTATACAAATCTGCCAGCTCTTAGCATTTGTATGCACGAAGGATCGAAGTACGGTTGGGGAACGTCATTGTGGAATTGCGAATCTATTTATTGAGTGCAATTATGATGTGAAAACGGTATATCGTTGGGCAAATTATTCGAAAAATTCGGGAGTATCAAAATCATCCATTCGGCCGTCCGTTATGCAATTAAACCGCCCTTGCCTGCGGCAGATATTTTAGCAATCGGTGCTCAGTTTTAAAAGAAAGCGGAACGTGAGCAAGATCTACAAGTAACACTTTATTTCGCTCAACAGGCATTTTTCTAAATACCATTGGAGATAGTAAGTAAATTATTTAACGTCGAATATAAGCTTTTTAACGTCGGAACATTAATTACTAAAGGGTGATTCAATAAATGTTTTCACATTAAAATAATACAAAAAAACTCAGAAGAATATGAAAATATACAAACATTTTTATTTGCCATTTTAGATTAGTGTATTACAATTAGGTATGAAAGATGATGTCATTCAAATCACTTTTTGACACAATTCAGGTTCTATGCCGACTATTTCGCGTCTAATCTCCTGTTTCAGCTCTGGAATAGTGTTTGGTTTATTTCTATACACTGTGCTTCTTAGATCCCCAAAAAAAAATATATATAGAGGAGTAAGATCACATGAACGCCGCGGCCAATTGATATCGCCGTTAGGTGAGATAATCCGACCAGGAAACTTGCCCCGCAGCAATTGCATCGTTCCTCTGGATGTGTGACAAGTGGCTAAATCCTGTTGGAGCCACAAATCTTCAATGTCCATACCTTCCAACTGCTCCCAGAAAAAATCAGATATCATGTTTCGATAGCGAACACCATTAACCGTAACAGCGTTCTCCGCATTATCCTCAAAAAAAAGGGCCAATTATTCCTCCGCACCAAACAGTCACTTTTTGAGGATGCATTGCTTTTTGCTCAATCTCTCTTGGATTTTCTAATCCCCAAATACGAGCATTGTGTTTGTTTACAAAACTACCATCGTGAAAATGTGCCTCATCGCTAAAGATGATTTTCATATTCATTCTGCAAACACGCGGCGCTGTTGATGATCTCGAGGTTTCAACTCCTGAGTTATTTGGACTTTATATGGGTGTAGATGCAAGTCTTTTGTTCAAATTCGCTGTGTGGTTGAATACGTAAGGCCCACTTGCTGCGATCGATGACGAATCGATATGTTCGATATATCGATATATCGATATATATCGATAATTTTGTTTATGTTTCGAGGTTACAAATCTCATATGATAATAAACAAATACAGTGGCGTTTCAAAAATATTTCAGATTGTAATGTGGAAACTCTTATTGAATCACCCGTTATATCCATCCTTCGCAGAATGCAATAATGCAATTTAATATCTTTAACAAACAAACAGCAAAGGATGTAATAAAAGTTACAATAGTTGATGTCGGTTTAGTAATCTGTGTACAAAAACTTATTTGGTTAGTTGTAGTTAACTTATTATTAGTTGGTTAATTTATTTTTTTTTATGAAATTTACTGAATCTGAAACTAGACAAAGCAACAGTTTCGTAAAGTCTTACCCAACTACGATCATTATGCAAATGGTGACTGGTACGGTGACGGTCTGCACGTCATACGACTCTTCCGTGTACACGGTAAAACCTTCGCTGACCACCGATCCCCTGGGCTCCATACCTTCGAGTTGCAAATTTTCCTGGAACAAGTCGTTTTTACGCCAACCTAATATCAGTCCCGACGCAATCGGGCAACGTGGCGTTTCAAAAAGATAATCTTCGTTACGTTCGTGTTCGAAAATTGTCGAATATCCCCCCGGCTCAGCACTAATTTGGTCTTTCAATAAACTCGGCAGTATCTGTGATTTTCCGCGTGTCGGGAAATCATTCGTCGTCCGGATTTTATTGAGTGAAGCGGAACGTTGTTACGCGGTGTGGAGTTTAGATTTCCCGCTTTCGGTTTACCGGTTGTGTTCCCCCTCCGGTGACGTCTATCCGGGGAGATTTTATGCACCACGTACTTAACAGTTAACGGTCTGACGAACAATGCCGGACGATAGACACGACGTCAGCTCGGCAAGTGTTACGCTTGCAACAGCTCCCCTTCCATGCTTAACTTTTACTTTTTTTAGTCACTTTTTTTTAAAATTATGTTGAGGAAATGAGATATCTAACTACACTTTCATTTTCATGATCTTATAATTATAATATAATTATTAATAATATAATTAATTAACATTTTGTTCCAGACCAGCGTCTGCACCTAAAGAAAAAGAAAGGAGACTTACTCTATTCCGTGCTACCAAAATTGAAATTGAACCTGCCCGGAAATGCCATCCATTGCAGTATTAATCTCAGTGGAAGTAAACTACGTATTCACTACTACACCTACGGACAGAATGCACTTTGATCAGTCAGTCTGGGTACCCGCTTTATAGATAATCTGAGCATTTGAGGATAAGAAGAATTTCTGTCTTCTATCCCGAGATATGGCGGTCATCATCATCCTCCAATCTCTTGCATCCACTGTTTTATGCCTTCTGCTTCCAGTTGCCCGCTATTTTTCTCAGGTCGTCTTCCCATCTTGTTGGGGGTCTGCCCCCTATTTCTTTTATTTTATCTGGGTCTCCATTCTATCAATTTTTTTGCCTTGAGTATTTTTTTGGATTGGCGGAGGTCCGCGGGTCTACTTTTGGAAGCGAATGATATAAAACATTATCGGGAAGAGTACGTCGTAGAGGTACTTCAGGACAATAGTACAGACAGAACAAACGCTCAAAAAAATTGTATGATAACATCATTGAACGATAAAAATATAATCACACTCACCAACATACCTAACAATATATATACATCAAAAAACATCCCACCAGAATGATTAACATCGACACATACCTCTACCTAAAAAGAACAATCCTAAATCAGGAAACCACTACAGATTCATAAGACTCATGAGCCACCCCTTAAAAGTCCTACTGAAAATAATCCAAAATAGATATATCCTGAGAATGCGAAGAACAATTGGATAATTCACACTGTGCTTTATAGACGATCAAAAAGTATCTGATAGAGTCCAGCAGACGTAACTCATAGATGAACTGAAGAACATTCAACTTGGTGACAATGATATAACGCTCATCAAAAAAATATACTGGAATCAAACAGCCACTGTAAAAATAGACGGAACGGAAACAAAAAGAGTACCAATCCAGCAAGGTGGTAGGCAAGGGTGCGTACTTTCACCTGCCCTCTTCGATTTATATTTACACATAATATTTCATAGCGCCCTTTGGGAAAAAGAAGATGGTATTAATATAGGAGATATAGCAATCATGCCTGAATCCCTGGAAGACCTATAATTACGGGTGAACATGCCCATAACGAAAGCATTAAAATGGTAATCGCAATGAATACCGTAAAAACTAAATCAACGTCAGCTGATGATACAAAGAAAACCCATTGAGTGTGTGGAAAAATATAAATATCTACGAACTTACGTAACTTCAGACATAGACCAAGACGAAGAAATTGCGAGGTAGTTTTTCTTAAGATTTAAAACACGATTGAGCGACAAAAATCTATGCCTTAAAAGTAAGATTAATGTTTATTGAGTGCTACGTGTGGTTGCAACTACTGTATGGAGTAGAAACTTGAATTCTCAATGTGTCTGTGTCACAGAACCTTAAAAACACCCTAGAGTGCCAGAATTACTAATGAGGAAGTGTTAAGAAGAATAGGACAAGAAGGGAAATTAATGATTACGATCAATCGAAGAAAAACAACTTATCTTGGCCATATTCTAAGAAATAATAAGTACGAACTATCATGCGGGGACGAGTAGATTAAGAAAATGGTATAGGAAGAAAGACGCTGGAAGAAGAAGAAGAAGAATTTTTTGTATGACATATATTATTTTAGTTATTGGTCTCACTAACTGTTTGGTACCAGGTTACTTCTTGTAGTTCCCAGCATTGGTTTTCCATTTTTATTTGATTTACTCTCAACTTATTTCCGGACTTTTTAGACAATGTAAGCGTTTCCGAGTCGTATGTGATCACTGGAAAAATGCATTGGTTCCAGACCTTTTTCTTTAAGGTCCATATCAGAATATAATTTGCCAAATACAGCCCAACTCAAACCTATACGGAGTTGAATTTCGCAAGGCTGACTATTTTTAATCTCACCTCCCAGATAAGTATAGCTATAAACCTGACGTATCTCGTACCAGTCTATTTTCATATTTTTACTTGGAACTATTGGTCATGTATTCAATTTTTCGAAAATTAATCTTTAGACCTACTTTTCGAGAGCACTATTTCATCGTTTTCCTTTCCTTTGTCGGTCTAGTTCTTTCGTTCTTTAAGTTTAACTTTACTGTGGCTCTCACTGCTCTATGATCACTCCCAATGCCAAATTGATTTAACACCGCCACATCTGTTACATATCTTTAGTTTTTTGTTAAGAAGAAGTATACTTCATTTTTCGGGTTCCAATTTGGGCTTGCCCATGTCCATCGTCTATGTAATGTCGACAAAAATCTTGAACTGGATCCTTCCTGAGGTAGTCAAGGCACAATTTGGTTGTGAGATCCAGAAAGCCCCAGAAGCAAAAGTGGATTCTCGGTCACGCTTATAGGAATACTGATAGGACACTCCTATCTGAGAAGACACCTCGATATCACATATGTTTAGAAGAAGAGGAAACTGCAGCTCATCTCCTAACCTAGGAAGCAGCCGATTAAGAGTGTTAGGAGCACTTTCTCGACGTTCCTATCCTGGCGACCCTGCATAGGAATGCAGCGCATATAGAATTAGAATAGAACAGAACTAATACTATTTCCAGGGCCAGTGAAAAATACATTAAACCATCCATTTCTAAAATCACCCTTAACGCGCGATAAAACTTTCCCCGGAGGAAACAACGGATCCGTAACTTTCTAAAAAAGAGTCCTTTATCATTTTACCATTATCGTCACACGTGAATTACGCGGTAACGGACTTCTAAAGCCCCGTCGCCCAATAAAACCGGCAGCCATTTAATCGCCACCGTCATTTTTCACCCGCTCTCGCATACTAAACACGATATTAATTCAATAAAAAAACGTCAAGCGTGTAATTCCGGGATAACGGGCGAATTGATGAATGGGGAGAGAGACCTGGGGCGGCCGCCGCCGCCGCCAGCCGTTGCGGTGACGGCGGTAAATAAATATCGAGAGGTATTGAGGGCCAGCAATTACTTTTTTTTTTCGTAGATGATAGCCCGGTTGACGCCGAACCGAGATAAGCTCTTTGTTACGGCTTCGTTTGGGTGATAGGGTTGGGGCGTTAATAACCTATCAAACGGCGAACGCTTTCCCTTAGATCCCCGCTAAAAAATACTTTCGTGGTGTGGGTGCTACGAGGTCTGAGGAATCAGCGATAATATGAAAACTATATATAAAATCCTAACATACTTTTATGTAAGTTAAGTGTTTAAAGTCAATTTATACATTGATGATGGACGAGCTTTACGACGATGTGAGATCGACGTTTGACCGCAAATAACACTGATTTACAAAATTAAACTTTATTTTGAAAACTGATTTTATATCACTTTAGTAGGCTGATTTCAAAAATTCTATGCAGTTATTTGCATCGCGTAAGGTTTCTTGCAAATATAATTTATTTCTTTAATCAGTAAAAAAGTGGAATCCTATTTTGAAAAAAGTGAAAAAAAAACTTTGTTCAGCGAGTGAAATCCACGTTTTTTTGCCAGAAAGTTTGTTTTTAAGTTCAAATCCCATTTTAACATCCAGCAGTAGTCCGCCATCAACTTTTTGCCCCATCTGATTTGGTATCGCCGTTCCATTTCTATAATTTCCTGGTCAAATCCCTCCCTCTGTTCCTCGCAAACTGCTCCATGATTTTCAGGTAAATAGTATGAAAACAGGAAATGCACTTTTAAACCCATTACTTCTTACAACATGAAACCCAGGCGTTTTCTCGACATTGGTTATTGGGTTTCGAAAATCCTTATCTTTGCATAATGCTCTTATCTGCGGCCCGACAAAAATACCTTTTTGCCTTTGCCTTTGCTTAACTACGACATAACTACCACAGATATCACAAAAGTTGTTTGGATTGTTCATACGCGACAAAGAAATCGCAGCAGCACGAAGACCAATACAACCAAACTGCGCATAAGCAGATTACAACGCTGTATCGACGCTTCTGCGCCAACTCTGTTGCTTTACAGAGAAATCTGCCGGTGTTGCCAAATCACATTTAATTTCATAGAAATCAATTCATTCAAAAATCGTGCCTAATATAGAACAAAGAAATGACGTGATAGAATAAAAATAAGGAGCTTTTTTTGGAAAACCTGCCCCAAAAATATGCAAAGAAGCAAACAGCTTCCAAACATCAAAATCACTGTGGACCTGTGTAATTCATCTTCTTCCAGACATATGGATAATTATTTTACTCGCTACGCTGCTTTTGAAAAAAAAAATATTAATAGCTTTCTTTTCCATCGATCGTGCTATAATTTTCTAACCATGATGTTAGGTTAACGTTGAAGGAACAGATCTACTGGTCCGGAATACAAACATGTACAATATGAATTGCTTTGTTTTCACCCTTATCCAAATAAAGCTCGTGTAATTCAATATTTGTGTGTGCAGAGAAAAAATAGACCAAAGAAATGTCCGGAAGACAAGCTATTATCTTCATTCGGGTTTAAAGGCCGTCGTCGATTGGAATTACTTCCTAACGTTTCGCTAGCACGAGTGGCGAGCTTCTTCAGAGGTCCTTCCATCTCCGATGTTGGACGTAGACTGACGATTTCTCCTGCGCAGGTTGTATTTATGCCGATTGGTGGAGGGCGGGGCTTGTTCCGCTTCGGTTGGTCTCGGGATATCGATCGGTACTGCTCGGGCGTTCCTAAGGATCGGGTTCCAGATTTGGTTGAGTCTAAGGGTCTCCTCCTTTCGGTTGAAATTGTGTGGGTGTTTTTGAATCTCAATGGCTTCCCTGACTAGTCTGTTGTGATAGCCGTTGACCGATGCTAGTAACTTACAGCTCTCAAAGTGTATCCTGTGTTCCCCGCTGCCCAGTGCGTGTTCAGCCACTGCGGACTTCTCTGTATGTCCTAGCCTGCAGCTTGCTTTATGCTCCTTAAGTCTCGTTCCCATTGATCTCTTGGTAGTTCCGATGTAGACCTTTCCGCATGAACACGGAATGCGGTAGACTCCCGCAGCTGAAAGTGAGCCCCTCTTGTCCTTCGCTGACCTGATGGTCTGCTGGATCTTCTTTGTAGGCTTAAAGATTGTTTTGATGTCGTGTCTTTTCAATACTCTGCCAATCCTGTCGGTGACACTCGGAATATACGGCAGATATGCGTGGGAGGTGGAGGGTCGTTGTTCGGTATCCCGTGATCTTGATGATCTTGAGTTCATTGATCTCTCGATCTCCCTCTTACTGTAGCCATTTGCCTCGAACGCAGTTTTTAGGTGTTCAAGTTCCATCTGGAGGTTCTCCGGTTCGCAAATCCTTCGGGCTCGTTCTGTCAGGGTTCTGATAACCCCATACTTTTGACTTGGGTGATGGTTGGATAGAGCATGCAGGTATCTGTCCGTATGGGTCGGTTTTCTGTAAACTGTGTGGCCCAGCTTGTTACCTCGCTTCCTCACTAGTACGTCCAAGAATGCAAGTTGTTGGTCATTTTCAGTCTCCATAGTAAACTGGATGCTGGGATGCTGACTGTTGAGATGCTGCAGAAAGTTGTTGAGCTTGTCCATACCATGTTTCCAAATCACGAAGGTGTCATCCACGTACCGGAACCATGTTGCTGGCTTGTACTCTGAGGACTCGATCACTTTTTCCTCAAAGTGTTCCATAAATAAGTTGGCTATAACCGGGCTTAGTGGGCTTCCCATTGCCACTCCGTCCACCTGTTGGTAGAAGTTTCCCTTCCACACGAAATAGCTACCGGTCAGACAGACTTCAAAAAGTTTGCAAATATCGACAGGAAATATCCTGTTCACCAGGTCCAAGCAACTCTTCAGAGGTACTTTGGTAAACAGTGAGACAACGTCGAAGCTCACAAGGATGTCGTTTTGTTCAATATTGATATCTTGAATCTTGCGCACGAAGTCGGTGGAGTCCTTGATGTAACTGGTGCCGTGTCCTACGTGTGGTTGAAGCAGCGATGCCAAGTGTTTAGCCAAGTAATACGTTGGTGATCCGGGTGCGCTAACTATTGGTCTTAACGGGACATCTACTTTGTGTATCTTAGGTAGTCCATAGAGCCTTGGTGGAACAGTCTCCGTCTTCACAATGCGCCTCTTGATTTCTTCTGATAGTGATGATGACTTGATGAGCCGGTTGGTAAGACGTAGTCTAACTTGCGTCGGATCCTTTTTCAGGGGTTTGTAGCTTCCCGGGTCCAAGAGTTCCTCAATCTTCCCTTCGTACTCCTCGGTCTTCAGAAGAACGGTTGCGTTTCCTTTGTCCGCTGGGAGTATGATGATACCCTCATCAGTGTTCAGGCTACGCAGTGCCAGTCCTTCACTTCTCGTCAGGTTAGTCTTGGGTGGTTCTGCCTTCCTGAGGATGTTGGCTGTCTCGATTCGTATTTCTTCGGCATCTTGGTCCGGTAGGTTCTTGATGGCTGCTTCCGTGCTGGAGATGATCTCTTCAATCGGAATGTGAATGTGAAATACAACCTGCGCAGGAGAAATCGTCAGTCTACGTCCAACATCGGAGATGGAAGGACCTCCGAAGAAGCTCGCCACTCGTGCTAGCGAAACGTTAGGAAGTAATTCCAATCGACGACGGCCTTTAAACCCGAATGAAGATAATAGCTTATCAACGGGCCGCGAAAGCCTTAACCAATTTGTCCGGAAGAAAGTTTTACTTTAGATTCTTTTGAAGGCACAATGGAAAAAAGTCGTTGGAAATATCAGTAGCCTTCCACAAAACATTTCCACATCACAATCGAATTAATTCAAATGACTCGAGGTTGTCCATTTGGTCGACATTGGAATTCCATAAACTGCTGACCTGCAGAGGTCTTAATATTTCGATTATCCGACAGCCTGTACTGGTGAAAATTAGGTACATTTAGTACGCCATCAGTATTTTGGATGCACTTTCTGAGGTGACGCGTCCGACGATGTGTTTTTTTGTTATAATTATTTGAAATCAGACAGTAACTTCTCAAGAAATTATTACAGATTAAGTCGACTTGCTGACTATTGCTGGGTGTATCAAGATACTATTTTATTTTTACGTCGGTCTTACATCTAAATTGAAGTAAAGTTAAGTTGAGTGAGAGAGAGACCCAAATCAGTTCGAGGATATCTCAAATGGTCGATCTGAGAATGACTGACTCTCAGTTTATGGTAATAATTCGTTATATTTATGTTTATTATATATTAGTTGACTTTTTATTTGGAAAACCTAGACTTTTACTAATGTAATTTTTTATTTAATTTATTAGATATATTGCATTCTCCTTAAATTTAGTAAAAAAGGCTCCATTGGAGTGGAAATCCCTTCAAATAAATTAACATTTAAAACATTTTA
Organism: Cylas formicarius; assembly: GCF_029955315.1. Classification (NCBI taxonomy): domain Eukaryota; kingdom Metazoa; phylum Arthropoda; class Insecta; order Coleoptera; family Brentidae; genus Cylas; species Cylas formicarius. The sequence goes on along the minus strand of NW_026844361.1, from coordinate 21,366,860 downwards.
ATGGAGGTGGCCTTTGTCGCCGATTTCTTAGGATTAAAGGAAAACCGCATTGCCGAGTGCCACGGTAAATATTTCGCATTAATTCTATTCTTACCGCAGACGACTTTGTGCTCGAGCTGTCCGCCTCGCTGTCGTAATCCTCGCTCATCTGTTGAGCCCTCCTCATTCTTCTTTCGGCTCGCCTTTTGGCAACCTGAGAAAAACCAACTATTATTATTATCCACCCAGCGTTATAACATCGATATCAGTCACAACCACCTCTTTCAAAATTACCAGCAAGCTTATCCACATCGTCGTCTTTACAGATTAACATTTTCGCTTTCGCTGGGATTAGAACGCTTACTCGGTTATTCAGACTAAGGGAAATAATGAACTATAATTTTTGTTAACAAAATACGTTTTGCAGTTCTGTGGAATACGATTTTTTCCCAAATCCTATTTATTTGCATCTCAGAAACCCTCATTTCGGCTTGAGTGATAACGGCATACATTTGTTTCAAAACTTCTTCAAAAGACTCAGAGTATACAGTGTGTCCAAGATAAGGATGCAGAGCATGGGGATCTCGGAAACTATAAGAGATACAGTGTCGGTTAAATTAGACAAAAGTTGCGCATTTTGATACCGAACAAGATCCCGTTTTACAAATTTGAAAATTCCAAGCCGTTCCGGAAATATCCGAGAAAAACCGAAATATTGCGATTTCGTTTTTATTATTTTTTTAAAGCTATTTGAAAAGATATGATAAAACGGAAAACACTTTTCCATTGGCACTTTTTAATCTCTCCAAATTGACGTTAAAAAATTTTCATTACAGCGTTTCGATTCCATGGAACCACCATCAACTTTGATTTTTCTTATGGGACGGAAAAAAAGTACACACAGTATTAGGTTGTGCTTTTCATTGCGAATTCAACGATGTACGATACAATACGGTTACTTATGTTTTTATCCAGAAAAATGGCTTTTTAATACATTTCAGCATTTAAACTCTAACTGTTCATTTAACATAACAACTAAATCCAACAAGTTAATGAAAAACAAATTCTATAACAAATGTTCGAATAAATGACCTCCATTTTCTAGGCATAAGTACGCCCGTCTCACGGTAGACTCCAAAACACGGCTTAACATTTCAGGAGTAATTTTATTAAACGCTGCTCGTACTGATTGACGTAATTGTTCCTCGTTGTCAAAACATTCTTTGAATACCTCATTTTTTATGTAGCCCCATAAGAAAAAGTCCAAGGGAGTTAAGTCCGGGGACCTTGGAGGCCAAGGTGTTTCACTGTAAGTCCCAATGTATTTTCCATCAAACCGTTCAGTTAAATATTGGCGAACTTCTCTGGAGTTATGGGCTGGGGCACCATCTTGTTGGAACCAGCAGCGTTGCACAGCGCCTAGCGGTAAATCATCTAAGGCATCTTCTAAATCGTGCCTCAAGATGTCAAGGTACCGCTCGGAAGTTAAGGAATTATTATAGAAAATAGGGCCTATAATCTTGCTACCAAAAATCCCACACCAAATATTAAACCCAAAGCGAACTTGATGTCTGGATAGTCTATTAACACGTGGATTTTGTTGCGACCAATAGTGTGTATTGCGCCTGTTATAAATACCGTTATTGGTCACCATACTTTCATCAGACCAAATCACTTTATATGGAAAATTAAAACTCTCATCACACATCCTGGTATACCACTCACAAAAATGTCTACGTCGTTCGTCGTCACCCGGTTTTAATCCTTGACATATTCTGAATTTGTAAGGCTTAAATTCATTTTTCCTTAAAATAAACTGAGCTGTAGATTTAGCTACCCCATTCTGGTCTTCAATTTCTCTGGTAGAAGTTTGTGGATTTTCGATAACAGATTGTAGAACAATGTATTGGTTTTCTTCATTGGAAGGTTTTTGTCGGGATAATGCAGGCTTCTTAAATGATCCATATTCTTTCAGATTAAAGAACAAACGCCGAAAAATACTCTTGTCAGGTTGTCTCCGCTCTGGGTATTTGTTACAATACATACGCTCGGCTTCCACACAATTTCTTTGGCATCAGATGTAGCAAGACAGCATATCACATTTTTCTTCGTTTGTAAAATTACCTCCCTCCATTGTAGAACAAAATAAATTAGAAAAAGACAACAACAATAAAAATACAAAAACAATAACTAAAGGAATAAACTTATGATCGACTGATAACAAAGACAAATAACATTAATGTGTCATTGAAATTGACTGGATGTCATTTTGTCATGGCTTACTCCATTTAAATGCTGAAATGTATTAAAAGGCCATTTTTCTGGATAAAAACATAAGTAACCATATTGTATCGTACATCGTTGAATTCGCAATGAAAAGCACAACCTAATACTGTGTGTACTTTTTTTCCGTCCCATAAGAAAAATCAAAGTTGATGGTGGTTCCATGGAATCGAAACGCTGTAATGAAAATTTGTTAACGTCAATTTGGAGAGATTAAAAAGTACCAATGGAAAAGTGTTTTCCGTTTTTTCATATCTTTTCAAATAGCTTTAAAAAATAATAAAAACGAAATCGCAATATTTCGGTTTTTCTCGGATATTTCCGGAACGGCTTGGAATTTTCAAATTTGTAAAACGGGATCTTGTTCAGTATCAAAATGCGCAACTTTTGTCTAATTTAACCGACACTGTATCTCTTATAGTTTCCGAGATCCCCATGCTGTGCATCCTTATCTTGGACACACTGTATTTTACCAATACCTACTCATGCTATATCGTCAACAAAGGTGTCGCTCAAGGTAGTATATTGGTAGTACATTCTAGCTAATGACCTCCTTTTTCCTTATTAATTCCTCATTAATAAATCCCGTTGTAAAACTTTAGTGTAAAAGAGACATATTGACCACTCTCGTTGAACTGAAGCTAGCCCACTCACGTATCTAACTTATTCTCTGCTTCCGGTGTTTATTGGCTTGCTCTTAGGCAGAAGGACTATACTTTACTTCAATTTAGGAAAATTTGATCACATATCAGATACGTTCTGTCAGTCACGTTGGCGAAGAGAGTTTTCAGTCGCAGCTCTTACTCATAGTTCACAAAACGGTTACCCTTAAGGAGCCGAAATATTTATACGCTGGACTCGTTCACTCTTCAAATATTCACACCAGGAAAACATGTTACAGAGATTATAATAATAATATAAACTTAAATCGTATATAATGCAAGTTTTCCCACGTGATTTCCCTTTCCTTTAAGTTATATTCACTCACATTAACTCCCTGCAATTTTATTTTGTTTGTTATTAAAAGAAACAGTAGTTTTTTTATAGTATTTGTAGCTTGTGAGATGTTTTCTTTTCTTAATAATGTTTAACACTGTTGAGGCTGTATTACAGCAACTTAGTTCATTTACTTAAGTGTAATCTTTTTATTATTATTATTATGTACGAATAAAAAACTTTGTCTAAAACGTCCGATAAATGTAAACAATTTCCTTTATAAAAGGTATCAAGTTGAGCAAAGTACCAATAATAATGGGAAACGTCTCATGAAGGACTATTGCTTGAAAGATATTTATAAACTTATCCTTTGAGACTATCTGCACAAATAGTTGTTAAAGCAGGTTTAATCAAACAAGAGCTTGATGAAATTTCCCTTCAAAAGCATTACGGACTTACCCCCGGACACCACCGGCACAAACAAAGGTTGGCGTAGATCCATTTGAAAGATCTCGCCATCACGTCGCCGATGTTCGATAGATAGAGAAGAAACAGTGGCATCCCGATGATCGCGTAGACTATTGAAGTAATTTTCCCTTGAGGCGTGTGTGGCCATATGTTGCCGTAACCTGCGGAAAAATCAAGATCGATTCCATAGGATAACGTTCTCCGCCATCATCGAACACCTCCAGGGGTTTCGAATTCTGTTTACGGCGGAGTCTAAAAGCATAACGGTCGATTTCGATATCGGGTTTCGGTTTTTTTTTTCGCCAACGTCGCCGGCCGTCGTCGCGTGTCTTCCAGAGCAGAGAAGGCGCTTTTTTCGGCCCCCGCTAGTAATTAAAATTAAAGTGCACTTAACGCCGCTACGCTGACATCGCGACGTTCGAGAAATCAGGTGCGGGATCAAGGTTGCGCATTTTCGTCTTGTTGCTAAAAAGCTTTGAAACATATTTATTCGCTTATTTTTGAATTTTTTTCAGTTTTCATAGTTTTTTTGTTACTTAATTTCTAAGATTTTTTTTTTGTTTCTTTTACATACCCGATGTATATTTTTTGTATATTACGATATATTTGGTTATGTCCGATTGAGATTTGTGAGAATGTAAAAAAATATTCTAAAACTTCCATTAATACGTATATCAATTTTTTACCAGCACATTTATTATTAAACCTATATTATCATTTTTTACCAGTATATTTTTTCCTGCCTCCTTTTCGTTGCTTGTTGATGTAAATATTTCTCACAACACATTTGATAATTTATTTGTAAATAATTTCTCGTATCTTTCGACCTGCTACCTAGCTAAACAATAATGCGAATACTAATTTGCATTGACAGTTAAATTTCGTTACGCGGGTAACCTAAATACCGACAAGCCCCGGCGGTGCATCTGGTCCAAAATTACCCGCTGACCCGAACAAGCTTTGTTAATCGAGAGAAACGGATAACGAAGACCACTAAGCCAGAGCTACATAGGCGATTTATTTGCGTCACTTCGGTGCAACCTCACGCTACCCCGTGACGTCACCTGGCCCGTTCCAAACAAGTTTCATGCGTTATTTGTTACGTGTTACACAGTGCTAGTTCCCGGGCTAGCCAGTATACAATAGCTATACTTCGCGGGTGGGAAGAAATATAGGCAACTGGTCACTTCCTTACACGAAGAAAGCATAAAATGGCGGCAATCTTTTTTTTGTGTGCTGAGCTTTTGAAGAAATTGAAAGTGACTTGAAAAGAAAAACCACTTCCACTCTTGGCGAGGATAGTAATCCGATAGTTATGTCTAAACGATAACAGTTACTTTCTCAACTGACCTGCTAACTCACACCATGTAAATTTCACTTTAGTTTTGGTTAGTAGTTCTATATCCCCAGGCCCCTACTGGAAATCTACAGCTTTTCATACAATAAATTCTATTACTAAAGAATAGAACTATTTTATGAAAGGAAAAAGAGGAAAGTATAAAACAACACAATATTAAAATAACGGAGTTTGTTCCTTTGGTCCGCTTAGGCAAACTCCGCACTGCTCTTTTAATGTGCGAATCTCTCGCCAAAGCTAAAATTCTACCACGCTGTAACCGACACTTATCAGCATTTGACCTATTTCGACTTACTGTTTGAGGTTAACGCGTTCCATTCAATTGGCCTCTCCCGCTCCCATCGAAGGCGTATTTTTCACCCCTTACTCGCCGATCTTACATATTTCGTATGTATTAAGAGTAGCCGCCGAAAAACAAGCCCCCCCGCTTCCATGTATCAATGTCGCGTGTTAATAAAACTGATGTCTCTTGAAAATAAATCACCCCCGTGGGTGTTTGGGGGGGCCGAGGAGGACGGCCCCCCAATCCGGCGGCACCGCGACTCACTTGTGCGAGTATCTCGCATAATTTACGGCCTGTGTGTGTCGGTTACGTGACCCAGATTGTTAATGCCCCTGTGAAGTTGAGCAATTAAAAGAGGGAACATGTTACACGGGCGTAGATACGGGCAGGGACCTTTTTACTATTTTTTTTTTCACGTCTCGTCGTCGTATCGTCCTTTTGTCATTTCGCGAGAGTCTATATTTGCATGGAACACGATCCGGCCCTTCAAAAGGGCCGGACTTTCGTTTTTTTGTTCGCTTGAACGTCGCGCGTAGCTTAAAGAAATGCGCTGTTTGGTGACGAAAAACTAGTCTCTCAAGATATCGATAAAAGAAATATTTGGAGCTCAGGTATTCACACTAGAGGAACCAACAACATTGAATGAATATTATATATTATAGTTTTATATAAAGATTAATAGTTTTGTTCAGAAAAGTAAAGAGCTCCAGGACACAATTGTATCGAATGTCCTTGAAAAGTCCAAAAGCCATTAGACGGAATATATTTTCTATCGCAAGCTTTGAAAATATCGTCCAATACATCTATTAAAGCAATTGATATACTAAGCCCTCTAGGAATCTACACTGAGTGTAGCCTCCTTTATACAAAAGAAGTTTGTTCTCCATGTGTCATTTTAAAGGAAAAACTTAGATCATTTTTATACAAATGGTTTTTTCTTTTTCTTCAAATGTCATGTCAATATTGAAGGTTGACTACTCCCATGTTCACGATGTCACTATATATTTCCCGAACTTGTGTAACATTGAATAATTCATCTACGTTAAAGCCTGTTCATTGTCTCAGATTTCTTAACTATGAAAGCCGCTTACGTCCTATCCACTTTTTTCCTGCTATTTTTTCGTTAAGGATAACTCGAAGAAAATCAAATCGAGTTCCTAGTTATTCAAGTTTTCTTTCACGTTATTCATTTCAGGTTCTTGTGGTCCAAGATATTTTACAAACTTTCTCTTGTTTTGATGTTTAGTGTATTATTTAAAACCAGCGACCTGAACTTCTGAAATGCATTTCTTGCTTGTTCTATGCGGCATATTATTTCATATGAATAAATTTTGAAACTCCCACCAACAGTTCTCCATTTAAAAGTAATAGGGTCTAGTCAACAGCTACTTTACTCACAGTCATATATTTAGTTTTATTTATGTTAATAGATAGACCCCAGTTTTAACAAGCGTCATTCACTCTGTTTTCTAAGTTTTACAGGTCTACGAGATTTGAACTGAGGTGGCTTTTACTTGATGAAAATCTATTTATCAAAATAAATAAGAACTAAAAGTTCAGATCTTCACGAAATTATATATTTTGACATGACAATTGTTTCGACAACACCGTGTCTTAATCAAACGTAATATTTACAAACTACCTGCTATTATATATACCGAAAAATGACCATAAAACCTTAATTACAACTTTTACATGTCTATATGTTTTTAAAAAAAGTATATTTTGAAGCAGTTGTTTCATATTTGAAAGTTCTTTGTGTACTGGTGTCGGTTATCGAAGTCGTAGCTGTGTTGTATCGCTCGGACGGAGGGCGGACTGAGCGCGTGTGAGTACGGCCCGCCCCCTTGGCGAGTAGTTCGTATACGGTTTCGTGGGTATTTTCTTTAAGACGTTGTGCCATATTTTATTCACTCTTAACCCTCCATCTCTCTTGTTAGAATTGTTTTATATTTGTGTATTTCGATGACCTCTCGATGTAGTCTTGCATAATGATGCTTGTCCGTGGACTATACTTCCGTGTTTTCAAATCTGATGTTGTGATGCCAACACCAGTACCGCAGTTGGATACTTTGGTGGCAAAACCACGGCTTAACAGCCTCCAAAATTAATTTATTTATTATTTAATTTTTTTGTTGGCAAGTCTAAATGCATTCTTATCTTTAAAAATAGTTATATAAAATGCAGGAAGTCCAAAATTATTTCATTAATAGTAATGTTGGATGGTTGACTAGATGTTTTACTTTTTAAAAAATATTTCATTTGCAATTTAATGTATTCGAAAGCAGACTATTGCCGGGATCGATTTACATTCGGCTTGCATACGTCAATCATGTCAATCACGTTAACGTAAGGCGTTTCGCAAAAGCCACTGGAGCTCGAAACATGACAAACACACTAATCTGTACCGCGCAGATATTGTAAAAGTTTCGGCATCAGCTTACGACTCCGGGTAACGATAATGCCTGGAGCAAACGGTCTAACTTTATCCCGGGGATTTATACCCACGAAATAATGTACACTATGGTTAAATATTAAAATAATTCCAACGTTGTTGCTTAACGTCCAAACGAACGGATCGCCAGCGTCACTATTTAAAAATGAACGATTTTCAAACGGCTAACAAACAAATTTCACGAAACTGTAACAGCTTGGTGTTCGAAAATCGTCGAAGTTCGACGGGGGTCCGTTTTGCAAAACCGAATAGGCCAATTTCGTGCAATTAGCGTTTGTTTATTTTTCATTGCACAACCAATAGACCGACGGGCATTTGGACAATACGTGCGAAAGACCAATAACCGATTTATACAGTAAATGAAGAGATCCTTGTATTTGTATTCATCGTTTGGATTTATTTTATTCCACCACTCCATTCAGAAAATGCAAACGTAAAGCTAAAGCTGGATTTGCTTACTTTATAAAAAATGAATTTAAGATTCAGGTTTTAAAAAATTTGTAATCAAGTTTTGTTAAAGTTGTTAAGTGGTATATGACGCTAAAGTTGATATTTAGTAATTTAATACTTTACTGAAAATTTCGAAGGAACATCCTCATTATACATATGTTATATTATAATTGTATATATTTTGATATTTACATATTTTATCATACCTACCCAACTAACATTGTTTAATAATGGTGACAGTTACTGTTATAAAAAAAATTGGTCTCATATAAAAGTTTTATTCCCCATTGATTTGCAACTAAGAGATTGTCGGTACCTTTATAAAGCAGAAATAAGTTTTACCGTAGCAAGCAATACATATTCCGTAAAGTCACTATAAATACTAAAAAGAACGTCCGTTTTTTCTCCTAACCTATTTCTATATCATTTATTTACAATATATTTTATTTCGTGTCTTTATGGTTGTATTTTGCTATTACTTTAAAGCATGTCGATTTCTACTTCGCCAATTATTATAAAAATGTAATATTAAATGATATTTTTGTTATTATTATTATTAATTCAAAAACACGGAAACTGTATGTAACAATTTGATATCTTACCCTTCCTAAAACCGAAACGCCCTCGTTTTGAGCACTTTAAAAAGTAAATTTTGGTAAAAGTCTGAGAGTTGTTTCATAATTTTTGTCTTCAATTAAAACACAAAAAATTCTTTAATAGTTTTTTCTTAAATATATGTTCAAGTTTCAAGAATATTGCTTAAAATGCGAATTTCTTCATTCTTTATGAAGATACTTGTGAGAATTAGGAAAAACAACAATGGCCGTCGTTTATAACAACGCCAAATATTTTAAAAATGTATAACATAGTAATATTGCCATTCAAATAAATCCTATAGTCCTATAGTCCTACCAGCTAATTATAAAAACCTTCATAATTGGTATAAAACTTAAAGTAACCGGAAAATCAACATTTCTCAGTTGTTATTTATTGTTAAACATAGTAACCTCAAATACAATACACAAATACACATGAAAAAGTATGTTTTGCAAATGTATCTGAACATATTGCCTATATAGATTAAATATGGTTGTTGTAGCTATGTTTTTTGGATTCTGTGTTCTACGGAGCTCGCTAATATAGACCGTCGTTTAACATGAAGATAATTTTTTATTTATTACTACCACTTGTAATCGCCTCTTGATGATGTGCCTGTTAAACATACAAAATACCCAACCACGTACCATATAACATCCACTTTTTTAAGATTTATAGGAATTTTTACGGAATAAGCTATAAAATCCCAGGTTTCATAAAATAATCCTGGTTTTAGGTTCAACGGAGCTACGAGCAATCTATCAACTGTGTTCCTTTCTCATTATGTTGCTCATATTTGGCGCATATTGGTCAGTTTTCGATATATCGTTTTGTTCGTAAACAATTATAAGGGCAACCGCACTAATAATAAACAAATACGTACAAGCTGTTTTTTTTTGCGAGCTAATTAACATTAATAATTATACCATTTTTGTGTAAAAAGAAATTTAATTTTAGTACGAAAGAGATTAGTGAATCAATGTGCTTTGCACTCAGGTTTAAGCACACAATTGAAGTCAATAGAACCTGGAGTTTCATGTATCCCTGCAAATGAAGGGATACGTTATTGATAATACTACTAGTTGTTCTGCAACTACTTGTAAAATATTGTAAAAAACCTGAACTTTGGGAGTACCTGAAGCAATACAATAAGAACATTCAATTTTATGAAATGATCATGACGTTTCCAGAACATACGTGGCATCCTAATATTCATTACAATATTTACATGTTGTAAAAAATCTCGTTGTCTGTTATATCTTCGTTAAATTCGTACATTTTCATGTTTTTGAATAAATAAAAATATAATGATATCAACCGGAGAGCGCTAATCAAAAATTGTGAGGTTAGAACGTTGATCAATTCAATAAATGAATTGAAATTAAGATCTATATAAAATACTGCTTATTTCACAACTTTTTGATATTGAACTGTAGTTTAACTGATCCTAAAAGTTTTATAATACGCTTGTTAAGAATGGTATAAAACCCATTAAAATAACGGAAACGCTTTGGATGCAATATTATGAAACCTTAAGTACTTTGGTATTTATTGGATGTCTTACAAAGATTGTAACACCAATGGTTTCCTAATACCACAATAAAAACTGAAACAAAAATCAAAGTTTCATATAATAAAATTGCAAAAAATGTTGGTAACATTAGGTCGAAATATGTCTTTTGGAGCCTGCTCATTTTTCATTTTAGTATAGTACGGCACAGAACCCACTTATGCATACTACTTGTAACCTAAAATCACATCTCGTCACATTGTAGCTCTTTAGACGCTCCCGCATTTTTGAAAGCCTCCATTTTAAATACGACCTCGGGAGACCGAGCAGATACTCAGGCATTGGCAAAAAAAAATTCTACGGAAGCAACAGGAGCATCTGGCCTGACCGACGAAGAAAATTAGATTCGTTCGATATGTCTGGGCTAAAAGCTTTTTTGCGAGGGAAAAGTCTAGACGGGAATTATTTCGAATTTCATAAAACGCGATTTCGCCATTTTCGCTCGAATCAAATTATCGATTACTTAAAAAAAAATGGGTGAATTTTCAGCGGACACCTCGATTATTTCGCCAAATGACCCCCCACGAGAGACGGGAAAAACAGAAAGTATATAGAGATAAAACCTTTTTCATTTGCGGCCGAAACTTGTCATAATATGGTGACAAATTGTCTTGGCGGGTCTCGACCCCCACCCCCCACAAAAAAGACAAACCTAACGCGACAGCGCCTGACGAATTACCAGCTTCGCCATCAATAATCCCTATTTGCCAAATTCGTTTATCCCTACGACCAGGGGGTTAGAGAGAGTTCAGGCGGACGATATTTCGCGGCCAAAAATCAATCTTGTCAAAATTATTTCCCGGCTCTTCACGACGCGAATTTACCAAAGCAAATACTGAACTATTTATAAACACAGCTACGAAATTTTTAAGTTCTTTGTTTGTTGCTACCAGTGGCACAATGATAGTATTGGCATCACCAGAATATTGGTATCAAGCGGAAATTAAGAACTAATTTATTTATACGCGACCTAACCATATAGTTGACGTGACTGAAGTTAGCTTGCGATTGGGATTGAAATCTGTGTCAAATTACAGCCGACCAAACAAATACTGGTCAATATTTCAAAAATCCGTATGAACCTTATTTTTGAGGCAAAATTAACAGAATTTGGTACACACGGTACAAGAAATTCTCCACCGGATGTCCTAGCACCCCCACCCCCCTGGTATGGCATCTAATCTGTTAAGTTTTAATGATACTAAAATCCATGGGTGTTTTTTTAAATGCAACTCACAAATGCAGGCAGACCGTGGCTTGTGGGACATGAATTAAAAGGTAATTAAGAATAGATTATAAAAACATATGTTTAGAGATGCCATCTGTCAAATTTACATTTTTGTTAGGTATATATTGCAAAAATGTTAATTGTTAATTGTTAAATGTTATTCCCGAATTTTGCTTGGTACAGCATGCATTAGTAAAAGTGTTTAAATAGACCAAACCACTGAGCAAACTACACAAAATTAATAAAGCTGCTTTTATTGAATTTAATTAGCGTGGCCAGTTTGTTAATTGTGCAACCCTTATCCAAATAAATGAACGTTCCACTCTGTAGACAATTGTGGGCTGCGTCAAAAATATGTGGAATAGGAAGATAATTTTGCTCTTTTTAATAAGACTAGGCAGTTTGTAATTTTTGTGCCGTCGAAGGTGTCGAAAAACACACTTTTATCAAAAAATTGATTGTTTCACCCTGTAGGCGATTTTGTGTCGCTTCGAATATATGTGGAACAAGCCGTTACTTTGCGAAAAAAATGCGAATTAACCAAAATTATAAATGTGCAATAGTATATTATGCAACAAGTGCGGTAAACGGCATTTGACTCACTAGTTTATTTGACATGAGCGGAGCGCAGCGGAGCAACTGCTTAATAAACGAGTGACTTAAAGAAGTTTACCAAACATGTTGCATACTACACTACGACCGTTACTTTTTGGGTACATTCTCGCAAAACAACACGAATACGTTCACTGACATGAGCGTCAGAATTGAGAAACTTCAAGCGGTGAGAAATATCTCCGAAAACATTCGATTGCTAGCAAACCCGTGCGGTAAAATCCCGGAAATATCCGAAGCGGATCGCATCCGTGGGAAACGAAACTGACGTGGAAAAGTGACGCTTCTCGCATGCTAGATCGGTGTGTAATTAGGCATTTTACAGATTGGAGTATAAAAAAAACGTTACTTTACCACGTGTGCTTCTTGTTTTCGTAGATTTTACCGAATTTACGAAAGGAGGCTTTGAAATGACCTATACGAGTCGTATGAGTATTAATAATTAACAACAGTAATTTTTATTAGGGGTCAAATACAATAATGATAAGCGGAAAACCTCCAAGATCCAAGAGGGAGAACGATGGGTTGAATTTTCATTTAATTGAAAATAACCACAACTATTGTGTTTAATGTAATTAATAAATATGGTGAATCTTTCAAAATTGATGTTAATTTGAATGTGTACAACTTTCGAGACCATATATTTTCACAATTTCATATAACAAAGAAATTTGATGTATGGCTGCCAGACTGTCGCAAACGAGTGATCGGAGAACGAAAAACAGAAAACATTGAACTTCGTAAAGGCAGCCAAATGTGAAAACGTCCTTGAACATGCACTTTTTCTAAGTGCATTAAAGTTATATCCATCTGGAGATTGAGAAAATTTTTATTGTAATTTGTTAAAAACCACAATATCAAGTTGTCCGTATTTTTTAAACTTTGAATGAATATCTATTAAATTGATCATTCTTTTAATACCTATTTTGTTTTGCGGGACATATATTTAGAGTTAGTTGTCGCAAATTCTCCACTTCTTTTCTATGTAAATGCCCGGTCCAATTTAACTAAGTATCTAATTTTACAGACCAGCTTCGTTATTAATTTCAATTTGTATCGATTCAATAATTTTTTTGTTTGAAAATTATATATTTAGTTTTTTTTTTGTCCAAAGTAACTTCCACAGGCTCCTATAACACAAAAACCTTCTGGATTCCTCCTGCTGGTCGTTTATAAATCGTTTTCTGACGTTTCGCCAATCATCCTATTGGCTTCTTCGGAGCTTAACTGAAGTTTCGGTTTTTGTTTTAAGTATTTCATATATTAACGTGTAATGTATTACTCTATAACAAGTCACTGTAAATCTCGAAATATCTATTTGCCACGAGTTCGAGCTCCCTTCCACATTTCACAATGTAAACCAGCACTAAATCATCAGCAAATGCAAAACACTGTACCGTCAAACCTGGATCTGTCAAATTAACAGCATACAGGGAATACACTGATCCTTAGGCAAACTATTACTTACTGAACTTACCGGGATTGGGATTATTAAATTCTCTAAGTTAAGGATACTCTGAATAGTTATTAGGTGATGCTGAATTTAGAATTTATATATTAACTCATTCGTTGACTCCATATACCAATTGTTTTCACAAAGAATATTATCAAATTTGAATCTGCCTTGCTAATTGGATGTGAATCTTTGGAATTCGGCATTCACCGTCGTCACTATTTTTTGTATTAAGCATATATTAATTTTTCACAGAGTTTAACGAGGAACTAATTTAGAAGCCGTGACTGTCATGAACCAGCAGGTTGTGAATGAATGTAACAAAGTAATGAAATCGATACCTGGTGGGCGGCTTGGAATCTGAACTGGGAATGACAATTCTACAAAATCGTCTTAATTATCAATTTTTTTTCGATTTAGACAAAAAAAAAATAAATCCAGACGCGGTAACAAATGTATCCATTCGTTGCCTTGAAAAGAAAACCCATAAATCCTCTCGAGTTTGAATGCCGCTCACTTAAATATCGCTTCATATTTATGTTTGAAAGTTAGACGGCGGGTCGAGCAACAACATCGAAAACTTAATAAGAAAAGCGTATTTTTTTTGCCCCCTCTCGGACGTCAGCGGAAAACTGAAAAGTCGCAAGCTGTCGTGGAAACTTTTGCCCACGTTAACAAAATGTTAAGGAAACGTATCGATTCCATTTGTAAATCGAACCGGTTTAAAGCAAACAAAACCGTTAATTTTATCGACTTGCCGTCGCAGTTTAATCTGCAATTCCAACAACATCGAAACAACCGGGCATTTTGTATTAAAAGGAGAAATAATCACTCGAGTTTGCATATTAATTAAATATAAATACGGTAGCGATCGGTACCCGCGTTATTCCATTTTCCGCGAAAACACTCACCTATAGTCGTTATAACTGTCAAAGAGTACAAAAACGCGCCTGCGAAACTCCACTGTCTCGTGCCGTCTTCGTCTTCGGTACCGTCGTAACCCTTTGTCGTCAAGTTCACTAATAACTGAAACGATAAATAAATAAATCATCCCTCTCATCAGGCATCTTCCTTTGAGTTAATTATAAACCTTGTCTAAATTCTCCTTATATTTTTTTTTTCAGAAACATATAGCGAGTATTTAGGGATAAAAGTTGTTTGGGTTTCTGACATATGCTGTCAAAAGTGACATTTATTTTCCAGGTTACTCTTTAATAAACGAGCCAAACGGCATATGAGGCTGCTATTCATCATCTGATCTGTATGTGGTGAGACAGCGATAGACAAACAAACTATTTTTAAAATTTGTTTTTACTTCGTTATGACATTCTTACCTATTAACCATTAAACATTATACATACCCAATTTTTTTATGTTTTCAATATTTCAATTTTTAAAAAAATATTAGTTTTCATATTTGCAAAAAAATTGGATTAGCGCCATTAGTTTTGAAGATCGCTCAAATTTGATATTAGGGTTATTCGAAGATGACATAATAGATATATGCAACTGAATTTGAGTTAGATGCTACAGGGTATTCAAAAAAAACCATACATATTTTTTTTTTTGAAAGATCTTAGAAAAACCTACAACTTTTATATTCCTATTTTTATTACTTTGCCATTCATTTTAACTTTTCTAATATTTACTCTTTTCTGTCTGAGGCTATTGCCATAATTTATATACTGGGTGAGGCGGAAAATAAAAAAACTCTATTATTCGGGATTCGGACCCTTTATGCTAAGGAACGTCCAAGTAAAGATACGAAAAAGACTAAGCATGTGTATTCATGAAAAACTGCATATTTTGACAATTTATTGCACTATAACAATAATTAAAAATAAAATAAATTCATTTCTAGTAATAGGTATTCAACATTATTTATTTTCTATGAATTTAAAACTTATCCACGGCCATGGAGGGATAAATATTGAAAAAGTTAAAATAAACAAAATAAAATAAAGAGATTTCGAAGATATTTCAGAAAAAATAATAATCTCCACGTCATCTTGGAATAATAATGATCTACAAAACTAATTTACTGCAAGTGTTAAAACTAGCATTTTTTAGAAAAATGAAAATATTGGAAAAACTATTAGGTGTGTATTTATAATTATAAGCACAATTTAAAAATAGCATTTTCCTTATTCCTCACACTTTTTTGAGCCGCCCTGTATACTATAAAATAATTTTAAATTCAGCATCCCAAGAATCGTTATAACTTTTTTATTTACCATTTTCTCTTAACCTTTGAAACCAATGAGATAATGAACTTCAATATATCTTTGACTCACCCTGTACAGTAATAATTAAACATCATCAAACTCTGGCAACAAAGTGGTTGATCTCTCAAGAACCCCAGAAAATCTAGTATTCGATCTAGCACGACCATAACAATCTTAAGCTTTGCGATACTTGACAAAACTAACGTTAGAAAATATAGTCAATTCTTGTAATGATTTTCGACCTTCAAAGCCAGGTTGGTAATTAGACATCAATCCCAAACATGTTTTGTACTCGCTTCTACGTTTTTCCTACATTATCAGCTGGAAATAACGACAGTACGCACTCACCAATTGCAACTTCGCAAGCTCTTCCATAACCGGGCCCTTGTAGTCCTCAAAATCGCTCAGCTTCGCATTGTAGTTCAGTTCCATGGTCAAGTTCCACAATCGGCTGGCGAACAACTTCCGGTTATTTTTCGCGTCGACCTTGACCTGAATTATATGACCTCGCTCGATAGCCATGAATATGAACGAACCAGCAATGGTGTACCCAACCTGAAATGCATCCACTCGCCATCAAATCGAACCAAGAGCTATCGCTTTCGATCTACCACAAGACCGATGATTCCGACATTGCTGAACATGAAGGCGACAAAGTTCCGGACATATTCTTTGCATTTCTTCAACCACGGTCTTCTGTAACGCCTGCCGGATCTTCGAATGGAACGACGACGATCCATCGTCAACCGGTGTACGATTTCATTGCCCTATACCTGAAAACAACAAACGAGAATCAAAATGGCGTTGATTACTAATTTGGCGGGAAAAAAACAAGAAATCAAACAGCAATTAGAAATGTGAAAGTTACTCTAACCTGTAAGAAATTTGGATAAACGTTTTAAGATCTTTTTATAGTGCATAATAATAATAGTAATATAATTTTGTTTTAAATTACATATATTTTGTAGTCACAAAATAAAGTTGTTTCAATAGTCTCCAACACTACTTCAAGATTAACTAAACTAACTTCAAGGTATTTTACAGAAGGGAGTACAAAACATGTTTGAGATTGATGTCCAATTACCAATCTGGCTTTGAAGGTCGAAAATCATTACAAGCATTGACTATATTTTCTGACGTTAGTTTTTTCAAATATCGCAAAGCTTAAGTTTGTTATGGTCGTGCTAGATCGAATACTAGATTTTCTGGGGTTCGTGAGAGATCGACCACTTTGTTTTATTGCCCTCTTAAGCATTCTTTAAAATTGGTAATTATTAAACAGTTCAACACACATGTAATATGGGTTAGTGGGTAAATAATATTGTAATTTCTAGTGTTGTACCTATGCAATATCAAACGTTTCTTTTTTATATTAAAGTAGTATGCAAAAATATACAATACCTAGACAGGCGCTCATAATTTTAATTACCATTCCTACCAAAAGCACCGACTCGAAATTGGCACTCCAGAAACACACACGAAAATTAGTATTCTAGAAACAAACCATAACAGATTTTACATAATTTAACACGGAGACCGACAGTGTGTTGATTATAGGATAGGCATTAATCAATAATATGACCTACAAACTTAGTTTCATATTTGTGTTCCCTAGGTTTCTATTTTCACGTCTTACAACCTGACTTCGGTGTCCGGAAAAAAAACATTTTCATTTATTATTAACTGATTCATTTTGAACCATTCATTTGTTTTCGCATTCCACACTCGCTACTGAGGAAAACGTTATCGATAGATGAACCTGCACATAATTTCTAATTGAAAAATGATTATGAACATGACTAAGACCATTAAAGAAGGTATAATAAAACTAACGAAGAACCTATATTATTTATTTTTATCTCTTGTAATTATCAAAAACTACCGTTTGCCTCTTAAAGGTAAGTTTTATTTTCTCAAAGGTGTAGAATGACAGTTGTTGAGGTGAGGTGGCTTTTACTTGATGATAGATTCTAATTATGCTACACACTTAAACACAGAAAAACACATTTTTGACGACAATTTTGATATTTTACGTACAGCCACAAAAAGTAGAAAATTAAATTTATTGGAAGCCATGGAGATTAACAAAATGAGGCATTCAAATGTATTGCTTAAGGATCAATTAGATTTAAATACATCTCCTTTACTGAACTTAAATTCTCGCAACAACATTAATTAAGGTTTTATGGTCATTTTTCGGTATATATAGTAGCAGGTAGTTTGTAGATATTACATTTGATAAAGACACGGTGTTGTCTAAACAATTGTCATGTCAAAATATATAATTTCGTGAAAAACTGAACTTTTAGTTCTTATTTATTTTGATATTTGAGAATAGCTGACATTTTTGATAAATCCTGTGAGCCTCTATAACCACTGTAAGCCTTTAAACATTTTTTAAAAGCTTGGTAAGTTCATCAGCAAAACTTGTATTTTTAAGTTTCTGAGATATATTAAAAAGTTCATTGGGCGTTATTATGAGTGATTATTATTATGTGTCATTGATAATTCACCTTTATATAGTTAATTATATTTCGTTTGAACACCCTTGGCATTATTAGCAATATAGATAACATATTATGTAACATTTTATATACAGGGTTTTTCACTTAAAACTCAGCACGCCAATAAGTCCAAAACGAAAAGAAATATTTAATTTATGTAAAAAGCAGTCAAAGTGTGGGATCAAATAGATATTTCCTAAAGTTTAAAAAATTCGACGCCTGCAAAGAGCTGGGCGTCGCGACGCGTCGAAAAATTATTCGATTGCAGAGACTTTGGAAATACGCGCATACAAAAGTACATATTATTTAAAAACTTTTTTGTTATTTACTCAAACTTATTTACTTTACCCGTTTCTAAGTTATACCGATTTAAAGTAAACATTTCTTGATTAATAAAAAATGTGATTAACGCTTATTTTTACAAGTATGCCATGAATGTTAGTTACTATGGCGACCATTGTTATCGCAGTTGTTTTAAGTGCAATTACAAACGTAAGTTGTTATTGCTGTATCAAAAAATTGTCACATTTTGTCACAAGAAATATCCAAATTTGTTCGGTTAAAAAAAACTAAGAATTATTATGTGAAAATGGTGCAATTTAGCAATGAGGAAAAAGTAGACATGTTTCTGGTGTTTGGAGAATGCAGATGCAATTGTAGAGAAGCAAAAAGAGTTTACGCACGGCGTTATCCGCATAGAAGAGTCCCCGATGCAAAAACCTTTTCAAGTTTATGTAAAAACTTAAGAGAATATGGCAGCTTCATAAAACCTAAAAGAGATAGGAACAGGACGGCTACAAATGATGAAAATACTGCTGCTGTAATTCAGTAGGTTGATAATAACCCCAAGATATCCCTATCAGAGATAAAAGAAAATACCGGTGTTACCATAAGTTCTTCGTGGAAAATTCTACATAGAAACTCTTTTCACCCGTATAAAAGTAAACTAGTTCATAAACTAGAACCAGGCGATTATGCTAGAGGAATGTATTTCTTAGCGACATTGTCCGATTTGTATAGCCAAGATGCAAATTTTCTCTCGAAAATTTCATGGAGCGACGAAAGTCGATTTCAAAATAATGGAATCGTTAATAGACACAACTGTTGTTTTTGGTCCGAAAACCATCCTCGTTGGATTACAGAAAGAGGTAACCGACGAATTTTTAGTATCAATGTTTGGTGTGGCATATTAAATGGATTCCTTATTGGACCTTACTTTTACGAAGGAACTTTAAATGCAGATCGCTATTTAAGATTTCTTCAAACTACACTTCCGGAACTATTAGAAGAAGTGCCTCTTGACACTAGAATGTGGCTACAGCAGGATGGAGCGCCTGCACATAATGCCCAAATATTAACGAGGTATTTGAACCGAGAATATCCCAATAGATGGTTTGGTACTAATGGACCGGTAAGGTGGCCGGCGAGGTCCCCGGACATTACACCACCAGATTATTTTCTTTGGAACTACCTAAAAAACGTTATCTATGAAGAACCTATCGAAGATATGGCTGATCTCATTAACAAAATTAGTGCAGCGTGTGCCGCTATCACAAGAAGGACTCTCCTACAAATGACCCAAGCTCATCTGTTAAAAGTTTTTGATAGTTGTGTTCGAGCAGATGGACATAATTTTGAACAAAATTTTTGAAATGTCTTATTATGTAGTTAATTGCAATAATAATTTTGGTTATTAACTTCAGAACTAAATCGATAAAAAATAATAAATAAAATCATACTAAAATAGTTGAAATCTATTGTTTGTAATTGCACTTAAAACAACTGCGATAACAATGGTTGCCATAGTAACAAACATTCATGGCATACTTGTAAAAATAAGCGTTAATCACATTTTTTATTAATCAAGAAATGTTTACTTTTAATCGGTATAACTTAGAAACGGGTAAAGTAAATAAGTTTGAGTAAATAACAAAAAAGTTTTTAAATAATATGTACTTTTGTATGCGCGTCTCTGCAATCGAATAATTTTTCGACGCGTCGCGACGCCCAGCTCTTTGCAGGCGTCGAATTTTTTGAACTTTAGGAAATATCTACTTGACCCCACACTTTGACTACTTTTTACATAAATTAAATATTTCTTTTCGTTTTGGACTTATTGGCGCGCGGAGTTTTAAGTGAAAAACTCTGTATAAATAAAATATTATTCATTCAAAAAATTTAAACAACTTATATCATATCTTATAGCATATCTTTATCTCTATAATTAACAAACAAAATTATGATTTTTTTGTAATTTTGGAACTATTATTAATGTATGATCATTAAATTCATTTGCCATGTTTTTAGAATCAGCAAGTTGCTTGTTGTTCGCTTTCAGTGTGCTATTGATTTCGTTGCAGATCGCGTTAGCATTACTCATGCGGATGTAAATAGATAATTTGGAATAATATGCAGGATACAACAATCGAGACTAAAGAAATAATTTCGGAAATATTTTGTCAAGTTTCAGCCTGATTATGAGGTTTGACCAGCGTAGGGTAACCGGGTCGTAAAACTCTACGTCTCGACGAGCAAAAGTCGTTGAATAATACATGAGGATCCCTCCGAGAAATTTGAAAATTGTCGTCGTCAGCTTTGACACGATTCCGGGTTTGATTTTTCCGAACTGTCTCCGGAACTCCTCACATTTCGAAACCTGGAAATTTCGCACGTCTTTTCGCGAAGGAAGAATGCCGAAGCTGGATTTATTTCCCCAACGCCAACCTATACTATTGTTTTAGTAAAAGTACCAGCTAGAATTTTTAAATTACGGTCGAAGGGTATTTCCCTCGGGGAAAAATCCAAAATTGTCTCCGCACCCAACAATTGCGTAACGCTGCGAGAGAAAAAAAATGCCGCCCTCGTTTCATATCCGACGGCGTGTTCGGCAAAGTGCAGCTCGGCACCGTTAACGCAAATATATTCTCTGGGTCTTATTTGTTTTCCTTGGCATTCCGATGTTATCCCCGCCACTTTATTGGTTGTCGTATTGGCCGGGTGAAAATGAAAAAGAAAACGCTGCAACATAAACTATTTCTACGACACGTTTTCGTCTGAATTTATGATTTAGGGTCGATATGCCGCGCGTGCCCCGGCACAGTATGGTAACGAACTGCATCGTTTATGTATTTGTTTCCCTTCGAGATAAATTTATACACTCCACCAAAAACGTGCCGAAATACTATGAAAAACTTAATTTTGATTAAATTTATCATTTTAAAGAATATCTTGCAGATTATTTTTATTTTATTTATTTTATCAAAACTCAAAACCTAATATTTACGTTGCAAGAAATAATTCCAGTTGTAACACCCGGCTATTCCTTTTAAACGGCACTAAACGCGCGCGGATGATCGTGACGTCATACCGCTGTTTTTCGATCCATACGTTACACTCAGGTTATAGTGCGAGAATTATATTATTTACCCTTATTTTTAGCTAGTATTTAATTTAACCAGTTTGTATTTGCGGAAGCATCACAAAAACAATATTACAAATCTGGCCATCGTGTTTGAGTACAACCCGCAAAATGTCAGATAAAATTTTTATTCGTCAACCCAAAAATAAAAGCCGTCGTTTTTTTAAGCATTTTTAACTCTTCGAAGTTGCACCCTTCCTATTGCAGTCTCCACATGAATGGCTCGCTGATCAACGTAAAATAAAGAACACTTTAAGTTATCAATGCCAATATACTTTAAAATCAGTATTTAGATTTCCACCACTTTTTTTTGTAGAATAATTTACACTTTGTTTGATATACCATTCGAATTTATAAGACTTGAAAACTTTAAGTTTTAAAAAAATCGACTTGGGTCACTTTCAAAACTTTCTTTCTGATACCTTACACAACATAACTAAATTTTCTATGAACATGTCTTTTAACTTTAATACCGCGAACCTCGGCAAAAGAAAAATGTTCGGTGTTTTGTGTGTAAGACGTCACCAAAAACATATCTACTAAAGGTGAAACTTTCTACTTTTTAGTTTCTACTAAACACAAGATAAAATTAAATTAATAATAATAATATATTAATAATAATTAAAAATAAAAAATTAAACTTAAAAGAAAACTAACGTGGTGTAGCTAGCTAGGTCGGTGTGTAATTAGGCATTTTACAGACGGGAATAAAAAAAAATCTTTATTATAAATATTCCTTAATTTAAATGTTGGTCTATCTGTCAAGCCCTTTATTCATGGAGGAATAAAGTGTACAGCCGAATAACTATTATTGAAGTATCCTTTCCTGTATTGCCTTCTACACGTTTTGTTTATTTTTATATTCAAATCTTCTTGTTTTATTAATTTTCTGTGTCTTACTTAGAATTAACATGAATAACACTATTTACAAAACTTCTAGATCCCTCCCGGGTCGTTTGTTCTTGAAATGAACTTGCTGACGTTTCGCCAATCATTCTGTTGACGTCAGACTTTCAGACTAACTGAAACTGTCTCACATTGTAACTGCTTACATATTGCTTGAGGGGAGCAGATGATAAGATTGTTTGGTTGCTTTTAAATTTGCATAGATTTTCGGATTTTTCGTTCTTTCAGCCTAGTTGATATTTTTCGTCTGGTCTTCTCCTGGTATCTCAAATGGAATTTTGTCTTTGACGGATCGATGATGTTGAGTGGTTTTTGGACAAGTGAGATATCTGGTTTCGACGTTATATTCTTTAAGAGCTGTTGATATGTGGTCAGTGATGTTTTGAAAGTAAGAAAGGACAACAGTGGGAAGTATGCTTTTGACATCGTTGTCTTCAGAAGTGTATTTTGTGAAAGCACGCTAATAATTGTTGGGCCGTATGGTGATGTGACAATGCATTAAGGTATCGGTCTGTGTGCGTAGGTTTTCTGTAAACAGAATGACCTAATGTTAGTTTTTCTATTGATAAGAATAGCTCTGAATGGGAGATTACTATTAATTTTTTCTTCAACAATAAAACGTATGTTAGGATGTATAGAGTTTAAATGGCTAAGAAAATCTGGTAGAGATCCTTGACCACGACAAAAGTATCATCAACGTAGCGCTTCCATAATTTTGGTTTTAGGCGAAAGTGGTGGAGGGCTTCTCGAAGGCTTCCATAAATATATTCGCGATGACTGGTTCGTTCAAAAATTTGACCGTTATATGAAAAATATGTTCCAGATAAGCATTTTTCTTTTCAATTAAGATAAAAAGATTTGGTTCCAGATTCTCGAATTTTAATATATCTGAAATAATGTTAGTTTTAGCAGAGAGCGATGCTACGTCGAAACCAACCAGAATTTCCTGTGGATCTAATGTAATGGTTTTTAAATATTCAATGGAATAAAGAGAATTAAGTAGGAAACAATCAGTTTTTCCTGTAAGGGGTTTTAATATTGAAGCTAGATATTTTATTAGAGAATATGAATAAGGTTATAATCGGTTAATTAATGTTATCCCTTCAACGTTGTCTAACGCAACAATAATAAATGAATAAGATGAACAAATTAAAAGCTTTGAACCTGTTGCTATTGCCTAATTCACTAACAGCAACAATATCTATACCTACAGATTGATATAATGGGGTATTCGATCTTGGAAAATATAATGAGCACTGTCTTGTTTCTGAAGCACTGACAAATGTCAATTTAAAAAGAAATAGTAAAGAAAAAAAAAACACAAACAATATCTTCTGAGATCATACGCGACAGTTTTTAACAGTTTTTCAGATACTGACGATAGCCGCAGAATGTGAAGGTTTTGGTTTTTGACCAACCATTTCATTGTGCTAACAACTACACTTACAGAATACCAATAGACAAGTTTACTGGTTAGTTCGGGTATCTGAAAAACAGTGGGAAGGATCTGAAATCTAGATAGATCATGAAAAAAAGCAGACAGGTTCCTATAATTTTATTTCTAGTGGTCTTCCCTATTAAGAAATAGGTTGTCCCTGGAAATTGCTTTTTTTATTGAAACAAAGTAATATTTTTTAGTTCTTTGTTACATCTGGTGTTAAAAAATAACGCCTTTAGGTGTACAAAATAAGGTGGGCAAAATTTAGAAAGAAATTATATAGAAGATAAACGAAAACTAATTTCAGTGCACAAATTTCATAAAAAACATAATATTAATTTTGCATTTTAGAGTTACAGAGCGTTAAAAAAAAACTTGAATATTGCCTTCCCAAACTTGATACTTTACTCGAACCTTCTTGAAAGAAATAGAAGTTTTGAACTTTGAACAAGTAAATAAATATACGGGTTGTCCCCTATAAAAAAAATAGCTTTATCAACCGCTACTGTCAATTTATTGAATTTGTTATCCACACAATGAGAGATAAAAGAAATGAAACGACTTGCGCACCAAATCAAACAACTTGCAGATCTGTATTTGTTCTTCAAATTTTAGCATTATTTTCAGAATATAGGCTATTTCACAAAAGTTTAGAGTAATAAATTTGGACATTCCGACCAGCTTTGCTCAATTTCGGTGTTTAATAAAATTAGGTCTTTTCAAACAATGAAATGTAAGATGCATATTTTTTTAAACTAAAATATAAAATTTTTTATGTACAACGCAATAAGCAACCATTTCATTTCATTTTCATTTTTTATTTATAAAATACCAAAGGGATTTAGTTAAATAGTAGTGTGTTCTCCCGTTCAACTATTTTAAACATTGTTACTTTGTTGATTAAAGTCGGCGTTACTGTAGGGCTTCTCTGTCCTTCAGTATATTATGGCCTCACTTGTTAATTGCGCTGTCGCCTGTTGCTGCCCTTCAGTGCGGGTGTGGTTATTTGCGACAGGATATTTAGTGTGTCTCTGCCCTTAGTATCCATTGCGCAATCAAAAGAATCAGCACTAGTGATTTTCTGGTGATATTAATTAATATTAAGTTTGTTTTGTTATTTTTAATAATCTTTGGTACTCAGGATATTTTTTTTGCTTCAGATGCGAACCGTGTCACCTCGCGGGCGGACCGATCAGCTTTCGTTTTGCCCAAAATACATTATACATTTCCAAATTAAAATTTAATTGTCATGTTTACCCTCTCTTACAGAAATTTAGTTCAATATTCATTGGGTCCACTCCCTCTCTATACCTACTATCACTCTACAGCTTTCCGATATAAACTATAACGCAAGCTGAAGCTTTAACTTCGATCTGGTGGAATACTGCACCACGCAGGACTCGGTTGCAACGCACACTATGTTAATATCACGTATATATCAAATTTATAATTTGAACTAAACTGTACCCTACGAAGCGGCCGTACAACCATATTTTCCATGTATAGCGCAAAAAAACGCGCACGTAGCGACTTAATTCGAAACTTTCCGGGCAAAAACAATAATTGGACAACGTCTGGGCGAACTAACGTCTATTACGAACATCCCCCCACCCCCCGGATGTCCCGCTTATACGGCGACCCGAATTAGGATGCCAGGCGAAACACTTCCTTTGCGGGAGGCGACACTGAGGCGATGCAAATGGAATTCTTAATTGGGGGAGAGTGCCGAGTTTCGGCGGCTTCCTAGTAGTTTGGGGATTTTTTTTGGACGGGGACAGCGATTGGATGACCCGAATTTGAAGAGAGCTGGATCGGGTTTGCAAGAAAGGCGATCGCTTTCGGCTAATGAAAATCCAGTTTATTTAAAGTCTGCACGGGACATATTAAGCTTGACTAATCGGGCGCCACCAGCCTTTCGCTAGCTAAGCAGTGACCCGACACAACTAGCTTGCCTTTTTTCCTTCTACCTTTTTTCTTAATTAGCCTATTAGTTTGTTTTCCTTTGTTTGCCATCCTCAGAAAAGATGTTACAAAAAACATTTTAATTTATAAGTTTGAGGCATGTGTCACATTCTCTTCATCTTCTTCTTCAGCTGCCTATCCACTACTATTGGATGTTGGCGATCACATTTCCGTATGCTACCCTGTCCATTGCTGTATGTACAAGGTCCCCGATATTTTTCAAGCCAGTCCATTCCCTCAGGTTTCTAAGCCATGACATTTGTTTCCTTCCTACGCCACGCTTGCCCTCTATCTTACCCTCGACGATTATCTGGAGAAGCCGATATTTTGGGTTCCTCATTATGTGTCCGAAATAGGCCGTTTTTCGTTTTTTTATGTGTAATAGAATTTCTCTGTCTCTGCCCATTTTTCTCAAAATTTCCTCGTTTGTAACCCTTTCGACCCATGATACTCTCAGCATACGGCGGTAAGTCCACATCTCAAACGCTTCTAATCTATTAATTGATGTTGTTTTGAGCGTCCATGTTTCCATATCATATAATAGAACGGACCATATATAGCACTCGACGTATCGTCCTCTTAGGTTCAGGCTTGTGTCTCTGTTGGTAAGTATATGTTTAAATTTGAGAAAATAGCTCCGGGCTATTTCTATTCTGGCTTTGATTTCTTTGTCGTTGTCCCAATCGTCATACAGCCAACTACCCAAGTATCTATATTTCTTGACTCGTTCCAAAGCCATTCCATCGACGACGAGTTGCGCATTCACATAAGGCACCCTGTCCCTACTGATTATCATAAACTTTGTTTTATTACTATTTATGTTTCGTCCATAGTTTTTACTGGCGTCGTTTAGTAGAGTAATCAGTTGTTGTAAGTCTTGGATATTATCCGCTATCAAGACAGAATCATCCGCGTACCTAATGTTATTCACATATACTCCATTTACTTTGATTCCGATGTCCTTATCTTCGAATGCTTCGCCAAAAATGGCTTCTGAGTACACGTTAAACAAAAGTGGGGACATGATGCATCCTTGTCTCACTCCTCTACGTATTTCTATATCTTGTGTTTTCAGTTCGTTTGTTGTTATATGTACAGTTTGATGCCAATATAGATTTTGAATGCAGCGAACATCTTTACCATCTACATCCATTTTTTGTAATATCTCGATTAGTTTTGTGTGCTGCACTCTATCAAAGGCCTTTTCGTAATCAATAAAACAAAGAAAGACGTCCTTTTTTACATCGCAACAATTCTGAACCAGTACGCGAATACTGAAAAGAGCCTCCCGCGTCCCCATTCCACTCCTAAACCCGAATTGTGTGTCTTTAATACTGTCCTCACATTTTCTATATAACCTGTAGTGTAAGACTTTAAGAAATATTTTTAGTGTATGGCTCATCAGACTTATTAATCGATGTTCTTTGCAGCTTTTTGCATTTCTTTTTTTAGGTAATGGAACGAAGGTAGACCTTAACCAGTCTGTGGGGTACCTGCCATTGCTATATATCGTATTGAAAACAACTTCCAATAAAGACAGGTTATCATCGTCTATTAGCTTAATGATCTCGGCTGGCACTTCATCTGGTCCGACTGCCTTGTTATTTTTTGAAAGTTGTATCGCTTTACGAATTTCCTCTTTTGTTATCGGTGGTCCACTCAACGATTCACCCACGGGGTTAATTTGGAGGTCCGTTCTCTCACTGTCTTGGAATAGTTTTCTTATGTAGTGCTCCCACATTGTTCTTCTTTCATATCATGCTCTAATTGGCTCCCACTTACTTCATGGCCTGATAAGCTGGGGCCAGGCTCCCAATGCAGCAAGAGTCTTTGGCCTGCAACGTAGATGTTAGATCTAGATGTTCGCAGCTTAAAATTCTTTTACTGTCAAGCGCTTATACACTGAAGTGATTTTTTACATGTGAATAAAGTTCACCCCTACAAAACACGGAATAGAGACCTCAGACACTTTGTAATAAAGCGGTCCTTTTACCGCTTGGAGGAGATTTTCTTTTTTCAAGATATCAATAACTATATCTAGTCAGATGATTGCACCTCTTCGACTCCCCGCTTTCGGTGAGAAGTTTCTGTGATAATCTTCGTTCAGCTTTAATGTATGTCCTCTTTTTTATGTATTCTGCTTTATTTTTTATGAATATTGTATGTTTTCAATATTATGTTGAAAAATTGTTCCATGTTATATTTTATTGCCATATACATTTTCTATGTATGACATTCTTCGGGAATCTTGTCAATTCTTTAAGGTATCTATTTTTTTTAATAAGTGAGATAAAAACAAATAATAAAAAAAAGAAAATATAGAAAAACCCAATAAATACGCTACGCACTGACTTAGACGACCAATAGTGTTGACGTAAATTTTCACAGAAAATGAAAAACATTAGTGTAAAACCCTGTGTACATGCCTAAAACTTAAATAAAAATGAAAAAATTATTTATCCACATCGAGCAAGCAGTTTATTTTGTTGCTAAGTTATAATATACGAATTTAATATTTGTATAATTATCAGTCTAGTCTCTGTTTTCTTCCATCTTGTCTTATTTTTATTCTTACTATTTGTGGTTATTATGCATTGGTACAATAAGTGTTACATAAGTTCATAGCAGATGATGCACTTAATAGAAATTGGATCACCCAATAAATATCTTTAGGAAGTAGAATAACCATTGATGACAATTTCTTAAAAATTCCATAGCGATTCTTAACATTCCGAGCTCTTGGCGATATACTGCGAATCAATCGATATCCCCTGGTGGTACATCCAGCCAGGATAACCTTCCCTTATGACCTATTGTGCATCTAGTTTAACTGACTCAACCCTCAACCAAAAAGTGAAATGAACTTTTTCGAAGAATTTTCTGGATCGGTTTAGCAATGTTGCTGGAAGTAGGCAACGCTGCAGGTTGTAACACGTTTCAGTGTAAGAGTGAGCATTGATATTTCGGTAATGCCATGTCAAGGTATGATATTTTTCTTACATTTACATGTTGTAAGGTGTAAGAATATATGAGCATACAGCGATAACACCACATTACAAAAGTTGTCTCGGTCAAAGTCGGTCCACTCCATATAAAACAGTGGACAAAACTATTTACACATCTTCTGGATTTCCACTGGGTCGGTTGATGATAAATCGAACTCGCTGACGTTCAATCAATCATCCTGTTGGTGTTTTCAGAGCTTAACGACAACTGGCTCGCATTCTATTCAGTACCTGGTTATATACTGTTTGAGGTGGACGGAGCTACAAGAGCGGTCTTAGCTTTGTTTCGAATGACTGATTCCCACATTAATGGAAGGTCTGATGATTTTATTTGTGGTAGTCTAAAGGCTCTTTTCTATAGCCTAATTAAAATGTTTCGTCCTATTATTTGGCGCATATGCATGGAATGCCGAAAACTACTGATATCTCAAACAGAATTTTGTCTTTGACGGATCAAAGATGTTGAGATATTTGGTTTGGATTTTTTGTATGTAAGTAGGATAGTAGTGGCAAGTGTGGGGTTGCTTTAGGACGCATTTTCGTTCGAAGGTCGTGGTGAAGTGTATTTTGTGATGTGTAATGTGCAAATTATTAGAGAGAAAAGCAGATATAAAGTATTTTAATTCTGGATTCAATGACTCGAGTGGAAATAGTTTTACAGCTCTGTAAACACGAGAGTCGATAACCGATGATTTTTAGTAGGGTGACAATGCATTAAGCTCTCTTTCTGTGAGCGTAGGTTTTCTGTAAACAGAATGACAATGTTAGATCTGATTTTCTATTAATATGTAAGAACGGGAGACTATTATTAGTTTCTAATTCAATGGAAAACGTATGTTAGGGTGAGGTTATGAGAAAATCTCTAAGGGATTCTTGATCATGAGGCCAAATAATAAAAGTATCATCAACGTAGCGTTTCCACAATTTTGGAAATGTGATCCGAGTGCTTTCTTGGGCCTTCTGTAGAAAACACATACCGTCTCAAAGCTCAGCGTGTTCCAATTTCTCACATAGTAAATATTCTGATTAAAACTTTACATGTTTACATAGTCAAACCTTATACAACACCAGCATGAAATTTAAATGGACTTTAAACTTGACATAAAAAGCAACCATATTAGTTAGTATGGGCTTTTTTATACCAATGTTGTTACAATCATATTTTATTGTTGATTTAACATGCTCTTCTAAAGTTTCCTCAAACAATGTATTATTATCGATAATAAAATTTCTAGTTTTGTACTATTAGAACAAGAGAAACGAGTAAAACGATGCAATATCTTGTTTTAATAGATAAAAATGTCCATTAAAATGTGGCAGTATATTTACGATTCCAAGCCGAAATATCAGCGGTATAATTTGAACCAAACTATACCGATTTATGTTGCTAAAGATCTGCAATGCAAAACTCTTTTTCTCAAACAAATTCCCGTTTAAATTTGTGATCTGGAGACGTGCACCCTGCGCTCCCCAGGCGCACTATGGTAATGAGCCGTATCGTTTATGCAAAAGCTAGACTTGTATCATTTGGAGTCGATCAATTTATTCACCGGTTTGATGTAAGCCGTTTTGCGACGGAAATAAGCAATTTTCGTTATGGAAAAAAATCTAGACACGATCATGTGGGAATGTGTCCACTTCCAAAAGTGGGCGTGTTTCCCTAAAATATGTTATGTTAGCATTCTTAAAAAAAATCTATTAAAAAAACAGGAATATTTTTATTCCCCAAGGAGAGATCGATTCTGTTGTTCATGAATAATAGAAAGATATTCTCACAGAAAATTTATTTAGACTAACAAAACCTCTTGTTTAACAAGTTATGGGTGTGGCCACTAATATTTGAAGCTAAATACTAGGTCTCTTGTTACCGGTGCGATATTGGAATGTAATAATCACACTAGCCATATAGTACAGGTTAAAACATACACATATACATCAATTCCGCAATTTCAAAAATACTGGGGGGTAAATTTTCTCCTTTTTTTAGTAACAGCTGCCCTAAATGAACTCTGTTTTTTAGTTCCGAGAGGTGGCATTTCTAGTATCGTTTTCGAACTTTGATTTTAGGCGAAATCAAGCCCATTAATTATATGAAACCCATATTCGCCCGTCTTTAACCCGAAACCGCACCTAAGAGCGCTCAAAGTTTGAATGTGTCTAGTTTTAATATGTCGCAAAGGCCTAACTCCGAAGAAACTTGTTACTTTAACCCCTTTAGGAGGCACCGGCGAATTGAAATGCAAAAGGGATGTTCCTCGTTGTAGTAAAACGCCCCGATGTGTGATATTTTGACGCAATCGCTGCCGTAGGCAGGGGCAATAAGGGGGCTCGCTAGTCTGATTTAAAGTTATCTTGTAAATTTATCTTAACACGTGACAGCGGTGGGACTAGTCGAACGCGACTCCAAGACGTGCCAGTCAAGTCGAAATAGAGTACAGGGTGTCCAATTTTCGACACTTTCACAACTGAATGCCAGCAGCAAAATTTTCGTGTCCCCCACCCGCCGTATCTCGTAAAAGACGCATTTATATAAAGCTTTTGCGTGACATCAGTGACGTAGCTATATGTTTCTTAAGTGAACAAAAAGAAGTCCAGCATATACTACAGAAGAATATTGTTGATGAAGAAGTTATGTTAAAGAAACTTTCCTGCGCAACTTCTTAAAAACTGATTGCCCTCGAAATGTAAATTATGTACGACAGTTCCAATATCTTTTATGTATCACAACGTAGGATTAAATGAACAATGTATGTGATCCTTAAATAACGCTGAATCTATATATCTTTGGTTCTATGACTCTCTTCCTAAATAATGCAATTTGCCACATGACAATTTTTTCTTTTCATTATACCTATATAGATTTAGTTCTATCAGAAAAAAAGTTTCTCTATCAATGGGATTTATTTTAATCATTCAGGACATGTAGAGAATGGTCAATTTACTGTTTGAATAAACTGATGACGTTCAGTAGTCTTGTTCGCTATAGTTGTGGTGATATCCGATTTTTTCATTTTTTTCTTCCTGAATCAAGTCTTCAGATGGTTTCCAATAGATGTTATCGATTTGTCGAAGCCACGCCGACAAATTGAGAGGAGGGGGCTGAAATGCAAATCGACGTTCACTTTTTCGAATATGAAGTTGTAAATGCCCCTCCACAAACTTTCCTCTCTCTTCTGCATATGCGAGTTAGTCCAAACATAGCCGAATACGATTTATACTGCGAATGCGGACGCCGAAGATTTTCCGCGAAAACCCGAATGAGAACACATGCGCCGACCCGAACATACCCGAAGATTCAAAATTTTCCCGCCCCAACTCGAACACACCCGAATATACCCGAGCACACCCGAACAAACGCGATTGCATCCGAATATACCCGAACACACCCGAATATACCCGAACATACCGGTACACACTCGAACAAACCCGAAGATTCAAAACCAGAACGAAAATTCAAATTTTCCCGCCAAAAGTGGCTTAGAACCGGCACTACTATACTACTGAAACCCTGTCTATTTGTAACTAGTTAAATTAGGCATCTTGTGCGCTTTCTAAGAAAGTATAATAGTATACACTCACCGGCAAAAAAAATGTCCGCTAAAACGTGATCTCAATTTCAAAATTAGTGATATATTTTTTAAATTGTCGATAACGATGCTACGTCAAAAAAATTTGTTCAGATTTGAATTTGAGCATATCGTCGCTTTCCTTTGCTTACCGGCAAAGTCGATGAATAATAATTTTTTTTCTTGTCTTTTACTTATATTAATAAACATTACGCGTTTTTCTTTTGTTTTATTAAACACCCTGGGCTGTTATTTACATCGATGTTCTTAAAAATAAATATTTATTCTAACATATTCAACTATTATTCAACTAGTTAGCAACATTGATTGACAATACATTAAAAAGCATTAAATTTCTTCATAACTGAAAAATTCATTAGGACAAAACTAGCTACGCCACTGGGTTTTACGAAAAAAAGTTCAATAAGAATGTGCTTTCGCATAATTAAAAAATTAAAAGGCAATGTAGAAATGGTAGTTTAATATTATTGTTTTTTCTTTTCTTGTTTTGAGAAATTCGAAAATAAAAAAAATAAAAAAAAAGGGGTACATTACAGGTAAGATTGATATGATGGAGCCATTCATGACTGTTTCAACCGAACCGAGTTTATTGAATTACTTTATCAAAAAGCGCTTTACAAGTATAACATGGCGCCCTGGTCTTGGTCACTTTTTTTACTGCAAGTTTCTACGATTGGGCCACTCTGTACGTAATTTTTCGACGCTTTTAAGAGCGTGACATTGCCGAACTATTTTAGTCTCAAAGCTGCTTAAAAGTTGCGGTCCGCCTTGTTGATAACTAAAAATAACGACGCCTCAGACCGCCGCCAAAGCATCGAGCACATGTTACAACTTTATTTCTGACAACGCCTGTAGTGTTGTTTTAACTGCGGATGATTAACGGATATCGAATCCGAAAACGCGAGAATCATTGGAATATTTTGTTTCATTTTACCGGAACTCTGGAAAAAAGCCACTTTATGTGGCAGATTTTAAACTGGTAAAAATATGGAATTTAGCTCTAATTACTAGGTACACTAGTTTACCAAACTGTCTATGTTATTTTAAGAAAGAAACTTTATTAATGCACATCCATGCAAATTTTAGAGAAATATGGCTCCATCGAAATACACGAACGAGCAGAATACAGAAAAAAAATTAGGTACCTTCACTTGTGGACGGGACCGATCAAAACACTATGAGAAGTGACAGAAGCTTCCATCAATATCAATAGCAAACTGACTAATCAAAATTCGTAAGTCGTTGTTTGAGCCGAAAGACGTGATACGCGAGACGAGTAGAGCATTTATCGAATGTTGTTAAAAATCTCGGGGATAGAACTTGTAAGGAACACGCATAGTAGGCCCACCTGGACGTACCATCGTAGGCCCAGACCGCTGTGTCAACGAGTTGGTACAGAGATTTTACCGCGTATAACCGTTTAAATTCTGTTTTCATCCCAACAAACTGTTCCTACCCACTTTTATAATAATAAATACCGTTTGCTTGAGTGCGGGTTGTTACTCTAACTAAGCAAGTATAACATTGGCGACCAACGGTTCTCAAACGCACCCTGGACATTTTGTGAAAGCACCGTGTACGGACCACGAAAATTCAGTATTGTGGCAAGAACTCAGAACTCTTTGTTACGAGATTTCTGGTATCTGTCGCCTGGTAACCAAGGATCGAAGTTAGTAAAGAAAAAAAAACTCGCTTATTAATCACTAGAGTTTGTCAGTGAGTGAGTTTTTTGAATCAATTGTCGTTAAAAGTGCGCTGTGTCGTCGAAAGAGGATCATTCTCATTGGCTCAGAAGCTCTTCGCGGGAAGCCCTGATCATGGCAGAGGGCAGCGTAACACTATCCAAAGAACCGTTTGAAATTTTGATTTCAAGGTTAGGAAACGCTAATCTACAATCCGGGGGCAGCTTCGCGTCGTGTCTGTCGCGATTCGATGGCAGTAAAGACAGTAGTGTTGAGGCATTTATAGATGCCGTAGAGACTTATAAACAATATGCAAACGTATCCGACGCCAATGCGTTACGCGGGTTTTCTATGTTGTTAGATGGTTTCCAAGCTACCTGATGGCAAGGTGAGAAGGACCGTATCCATACTTGGGACGAAGTTATCCTTCGGTCCAAAGAAATCTCCATATATTGGGTTGTTCGGAAAGTCATTTCGTTTTTTTTTTGGGAAACATGAAAGACAGTTTTCGTATAATGAATAAATATTTTATTAAATTATATATTGGCCATTCTGGTGCAACACCTTTTGCCATCTTTCTGGCAGTAACATAATTCCCCTCTCATAAAAGTTTTGGTCCTTGCTGGCAAAAAACTGGTTCAGGTGGTTTTTGACATCTTCATTTGAGGTAAAGGTTTTGCCATCCAAAAAATTTTGCAGGGACCGGAACAAATAGTAGTCGGAAGGCGCCAGATCTGGAGAATATGGTGGATGTTGCAGTACGTCCCATTCAAGCTGTAAAAGTTTTTGGTGAGTAACCAAACTTGTGTGAGGTCTCGCATTATCCTGGTGGAACACTACACCCTTCCTGTTGATTAATTCGGGCCTCTTCTCTTTAAGTGAATCATTCAATTTGTCCAGTTGATGACAATAGACTTCTGAATTAATCGTTGTATTGTCCCGCAAAAGCTCAAAAAAAAACGATTCCTTTGACATCCCACCAAACGGAGAGCATCACCTTTTTTTGGTGAATGTTGGCTTTTGACACGCTTTGAGCCGGTTCATCTTTTCTGCTCCATGACCTCTTGCGTTTAACATTGTTGTATACAACCCATTTTTCGTCCCCAGTAATAATCCGCTTCAAAAATAGATCATTTTCTTGACGTTTGAGGAGCCAATCACACACGTCAACGCGACGACACAAATTTCGCTCCGTAAGGACATGGGGCACCCACACATCGAGCTTCGAGGTTAAGCCCATGCCTTTCAAATGGCCATAAACAGTCGAATTCGACAAATTTAATCTCTCACCGATCTCTCGTGTGGTTATTCGCCGATTTGCATCAACTAATGCCTTTATCGCATCTTTGTCAGCTTCGACCGGCCTTCCAGACCGTGGTGCATCTTCGACATCAAAATTGCCGGATCGAAATTTTGCAAACCAGTTCTGGCACTGGCGTACTGTTAACACGCCTTCTCCATACACATCCGTCAATTTTTTTCTCGCTTGGACAGCATTTTTACCTTTTCTGAAGTAAAAAAGTAAAATATGACGAAAATGCTGCTTATTGCTCTCCATATTTAAAAGGGCACCAACCAAAAACTACTGCGTAGAATTAATAGAACTTTTTCACACACAAGCCTTGCAATATCAGCTCTCAAGACATATAATGGTTATGCGGCTTAAGTGTGAAGTTGTTTTCGAAAAAACGTAATTAAGTCTTCTGACGGGAAAAAACGAAATGACTTTCCGAACAACCTTATAAAATACACAGCTTCGTTGTCAGAACATTATCTCAACAATGAGCTTTGGAATGATTGAAATAGATGGATAATTAGAATGTCATAAACGTATTAACTTTTGAGATGAAAAATTGTAAAACCCTTTTGTATATTACCTCAAAAACGATCCTAGGTAACTGTGCCCAACAAGATTTTTCAATTGTATGAGTGGCATTTGTCCGAATACGTATCGCATATATCCCAAGAGAAATATGGTACGCCACTGAGAGCTTTTTTAAACAGAATATTTTCTTTTAATCTTCTTTCGTGTCTGCGTATTGATTGAAATAATTAAATTAAAATTGCAGGACATGCATGGAGTTTTTTTCGAAAAGTTCCAAAATTACCTCATTCAATACTGACACACCACGTGTGTTTCTAAATGTAAAACCCCATTTTAAACTCCTTTCTTTTGTTATCAGGATTTCAAAATTTTGGTTCTATATCACTTTTTTATATGTAAGATACGTATATTCAGCGTTTCGTTTTCAATTTTCTACGGGTTCTATAATAGTAAATTAATATTTTCCTAACTTTCCGTACTGTGCCTTACGCTTAAACATCCTGTATTGATAACAGGCAACCGAATAAGTAAAACGGCGAGGATGCGCGTTAAACTATAATACGGGCGCATCCCGAAACAGATTTACATTCTGATAAGGTTTTAATATTTGAAAAATCCCCAGGCGGAGTGTGTCGATTTTTCGTTCTAGCTTGAGGCGTCACCTTTGCAGCGGGGGAGCTTGAATTTTTTATTATTTAAATCTCGCTCCGCGTTTAAATATTTGCCTTTAGAAGAACGTCACTCGCAAAAAAAAATTACATTGTTTGGTCGATCCTGCGCCGAAAGGCAGTAATCGAGAATGCTCTTTTGCGCAAACGAGTTTGGTAATTTGGGTAGATCAGTGGTCAAAAAAGAAGCCGCTAATTGTACTGAAAAATAAAATTATATAATAGACATAGCGATTATTAAAGGCAATGAAGGAAAATTTAAACAAAACGGCAGAGAAAGTTTCAAACGAAAGCCAATAATAAATTTTTGTGGTTACAGATGCCGCTTGTCGAGGAGACGACTTGAATATTCAACCTCCATGGCGAGAATACGCTGCGTGTTCTACAAAATCGAGCACCTCCTCACTAACTGACCCGGTTTTCAGTAAAAAGTACCGCAACATGTAAATATCTCCAAAACTACCAGATCTGGAATGATAAAATTCAATACTTGGAGTTTTTTGAACGTGCAGAATTAAAAAATGCTAACGGCAATGTTTAGTTACCACTTTTATTTTGTTATTTTAAATAGAATGCCCTATTTATTTTTATTGCAATTTAGTAAAGTCTCATCATTTCAAAATCTTGATTCCATTAATTGCATTTTCAGTAAAAAGTACGGCCCTTAAATAATATCTTCAAAACTGTCAAAGCTAGAACGACAACATTCAATATCTAGGGGTGTTTGTACACGCAGAAATAAAAAACGTTAAAAACAGTGGGATCCAGAAAAGAATTGAAAACCATTTACCCGAAGGGCAAAACTTTTGAACCAGGGAACGCGGAAGGTCCTTTTATAAAAAATGAAATGTCCCTGGAATTTTCCTTTTTGAAGGTAAATTATTAGCGGTAAATGGAAAAACAGAAAAAATGGATCAACTTGATTTAAACAGTGATATAGGCGATATCGGGAGCGACGATTTTTTTATTTGAAGTTAGCCAAGTGCATGTTTGAAAGGCACTTTACACTTTGCGGATGCACAAAATAATTTCAGTGATTTTGCAAAAGTATCATGGTGGACCACAGTAGCACGATAGAAAAAACATGCGAAGAGGCTACTTTGAAAAAAATTGAAACGTATGGTGTCTTTACCTTGGTCTAATTTATTTTCATTCCTTTTGATGAACCTGCGCGAGTTATTAATTGAAATTGTTTAAAAATTTGGTTAGTTTGATTGAATTACAATTGAATTGAATTTAATAATGTGAAATTAAATTCTATCAGGTCACCTTCATTGCTTGGTATTGTCCATTTTCATCAACACTACAAATGGTGGGGTGGTAGGATAGAATAGGATTAGGATATTAGTAATAGATGTAAAAAAAAATTTCTAGAAGGAATTGTTTTTATGAATTTGAAGTCTTACTTCGAATTTTTATACTTTAATGCCATTTCCATGGCTGCGACTATTCAACATATTAATTCCCGTCCGCTACACGTGTCTACCATCCGAAACCGAATCCTCCCTCCCATCGGCCTACGCCCCACTCTCCTGTAATTTCATCGCTCAAAATCAAACTCCTCGCCCGCCGCAAAACTCCTTACGTTACGCGCTTACGCGGGATTCCTAAGACGTAAGGATTAAATTCCTAAATCCCCACCACCACTGCAGCCACCGGGCTAAATTACACTATAGCCCTCCGCCTTCTGGCGAGAAGAGTCGGATTTCCGAGCGGGCCTGGAAAAAAAAACGTCTCGTCATAGCGCGGATAGTTTTCCGGGGGCGAGGGGAGCACGATCGGGGACTTCATTTTCCGGCGAAAGACCCGCGAAAATCGAGCGTCTCATTTGTCACATCTCTCGCCCTCCTAGACGACGTCGTGTCTTGTTTTTACGTATATTGCGACACAATTTTTCCGGGAACGACTCTTGTATTATATACGTGACGTAATATCGCGTCCAGTGGGGGGAAAGCAGGAAACACGCCGTATATGCTCTGTCGCGTTGCCAAAAATCACTCCATCACGTTTAATGGAGTAACCTCTATGGCTGAGAATAAATTTACGAGAGAAAAACTGGCCGTCGCCATCGCACTTCCGTTTTCTTTTTGCACCATCGTAGACCAAACATCAAAAAGAGATACGCAAACATTTTGAAATAACAAGCATGAATTTTTTTTTTATATTGATGAGAATCCATCGGCCCTGATGATTTGCAGTCTCCATTTTAAATCAATTTTCAGTATTTACCAACGTAAATTAGTTGTTATCAGTTGTTTAAAATATCTGAAAATTTGTAAAGCCGCAGATCAAATCAAATTGTTTCTTTTTTTTTTCTTATTATTTTAAGTTTTGCTTTTTATGCTTTTTTTGTAATATTTTTCAATAATGGATAGAGCTAACTTGTGGAACAGTTCCACTTCAAACTAAACCAAGAAAATGTGCGATAGGGGCTTGTCAAACTTATATCAGAACTGCTAACTTTAGAGATTCTGAAAAATAAATCAGTTTTTTTGAAAAAAAGTCAGAATTTAAGTAACAATAACCAAAATTACAATGCAAGTTTGGTATGAATCAAAGGTAAGTATGACAGTTGTGGAACACCCTGTATATTGATGTTTCCATTGTCACTCTGTTATGAAAAGATTTTAGGAAATTACATACACAGCAATTCTGGCTTTCTGTCCAACACAACTTCATTAAAATGCTTCGAAATGAAGAAAAAAACAGACAGTAGTGGAATAAAAATTATAATAAAAATAATTTTACAAAATCACCCCAAAAATCTTTCCAACTCGTGGTGAATTTCAATAATTGTCACAAAAGCTTAAAAATAAAATTTAAAATTTTTCTTTGCTATAATTCTAAAAAACACAAATGTTTTAGATCAATTTGTATGCCATGTTTTCGAAATAAATAAGAACTGAAAATTCAGATTTTTACGAAATTATATATTTTATTTATTTTGATAAAGAAATGTATTTAGCTGTTTCTTTTTTAGTGATCGATAGTGCGAGTTGGAACTAGAATGTAATTTAGTCTGTAATAACGCTTCATGGTAGATATGTGTTGGTCTGTGACCGAAATTAAAAATTTCCTCGATGTCGGTAATGGGCGAGTGACCTTAGTTGACGTGCCCAACGCTGTTAAAAAGCAAAGAAGAAATAAGTGGCGCACAAAACTAAAATAATCACATCACTATTATGTGCCTATAGCGCAACTCGTCCTACATTTTAATGAAATTAAGATTTGACTTATGTAAGAGTGCCGTCTTTATCTGATTAGCTGGAATAGATGAAAAACGCTGATTATTTATTGTTTAGAATGCGTTTGCGATTGACACAGAAAACAGACAAACGAAATACTCATTTCATTTATTATTTTTTGTTTTATACTGTGTTGTTATATGTGCATTTCTTCAGTTTGTGTCATATAGAGTGAAAATGAACCAAAACTATTGCAAACACTGTGATTTATGAAATTTTGGAGCAGTATTCCACCGTTTACTTACGTATTCACGATATTTCAAGCTAACTACCAAATTAAACTGTTTGACAGATGTTTTTATTTTGAAAACTGATCTTATATAATTTTGATAGGCTGATTTCAAAAATTCTATGCGTATATTTGTATCATGCAAATATTAAAGGAAAAAAAGACGATATTCTACAATTACGTATTTTTTATTCACCCAAAAAAGTGAAATCCTAGTTTTAAAAATGTAAAAAAGAAACTTTACTCAGACTTTTTTGAGTGAAATTTTCGTCTTTTTGCCAGAAGGCTGCGTTGCACTTTGAAACTCATATTACAACCTAGACGATGAAAGTGTAACATATTTTGAACAATTCTTTCGTAATTTTGATTCTTAGGGTTCCCAAGAAACTTATCACTTACTTGTTTAAATGAAACCCAGGCGTTTTTCTCGACATTGGCCATTGTGTTTTTTGAAGATCCTTGCTTGCCTTGCTTGCCTTCTTTTATCTTGGCATCATATATGGCTGTTTAGGGCTTTAATAAACTGCTTCATCAAGTCAAGTTTGATGTGAAAACGAGGCAGACGAGCGTCAATTAAGCTATCTCTTACTACATTTTTGCTATCAGGTATAAGATTTGTTTTGGAAATTTTGTATTACCCCCTGTTATCCTAGGAGCGTGCACACCACTTCAAGGTCACCACCATTCGCTAATGTTCTTGATAGTTTATTTTTTTCAAATGTATCGAATGTGTTACAATACACTAGCGGTCCTTCCTGAGTAAAATATTGCCACAACTCTACGGTAAAAGCTTCATGTGAAGTCAAGTGCCAGAAAGTGATTGTCGCGAAGTCAGGACGCTAACAATTCGGATGCATCTTCGGAAGGTATCATTTAATTCGTTCTAATTAAACACTTCGGGCGCTCTGAAATCTGGTGTAAAATCCGGGTCGGAATTAGATTTCTCTGATTCTGACGCTAAGAGGTTTTCTAGTTCTTTTGGGACGGTAGGTACGGTACATCCATGAGAAACTGGTGGAATAGCAGAGTCCAGATTGAGATACACAATTTGTTTCTTAAATTTTCTGTCGAATCCTTGAACATTACACGAACAAAAATAACAATCATCACTGGGATTCCTAGGCTCTCGCCCATACTATACTATATACCATAGGAACACCACATTTAATTTCATAGAAATCAATTCATTTAAAA
Organism: Cylas formicarius; assembly: GCF_029955315.1. NCBI lineage: Eukaryota > Metazoa > Arthropoda > Insecta > Coleoptera > Brentidae > Cylas > Cylas formicarius. Next base: position 21,325,301 of record NW_026844361.1, on the reverse strand, counting down.
ATCATCCATATATAGAGATATAGAGCGCTATTAAAAAAATGACGTGATAGAGCAAAAACATGGCGTTTTTTAGTAAAAGAGCCCCCAAAAATATAAAAATAATCAAACAACTTTAAAACATCAAAATCACTGTAGACCTGTTTTATCGTCGTATTGAAAGGGTGAAAATGTTCTCAAACTTAAACTTAAACTCAAATTCAAAATTAATTTTTTTATAGTATAAATGTTGTGACGTACGCCGCTGGCGCAGTTAATTATCGCGCCGGGTCTGCGTGCGCGGTTTAAAATTTTCACGCGATAACGGGGTAGGGGGAATCGCCAAACAAAACCGAAAAAAAAAGGCGTAAAAAAAGGGGGGGATCGGGCGCGATACACACACAACGTTTACCCGACGTTCTGGACGGCCGTCGAAAAAAAAAGGGCGCCTAATTTTTAATTAATGGCCGGCGGTCGGGCAAAAAACAAACGCCGAGATAAAGACGTAATTAATTTCACCGCGATGGGTTTTTCTAGTCGTCGATTTTTCCGGCGGTAAATAAACTTTTCCGGGGGAGCCGGAAGTTGTCGCGCGGATTTCCCATCTTGTTTTAATCGAAATTTGAGAAAGTTCGCATCGGAATTGAGGGTTTGTGGTGGGGCATTTATAGTTTTCAGCGGCGAATCGAATTAACAAAAAAAAAGAAATTTGGTTTTCATATATTTTTCTGCTTATTTCACAAATTAGTTTGGTATTTCCAATATATCAATGACTTTTAGGGGAGGGTGGGCCCCCTGTGGCAAGAAAAAATGAACCAACATTTTTTTTGTTAATATAATGATAAATTCTGGTTATTTGTACATTTTTAGCCCTTTGTATAATACCAGGGGTAAAATGGACGGCTTAAAAATTCCAAAAAAAGCGTTTCCATATTATTATAACCGAATCATAATTAATTTATTGAAATTGTTATTTTTTGGATAATTCTATGTCTATGTCAGTAACTTTTCTTTAATATGTTTTTTTAATAAATATTTATAATTATTATATATAACATTATAAATAGGGAAGAGTGGGGAACGACGGCTAGAAGCCTCCCCAAAATTTGGTTTAATTTAGTTAAAGTTAGTCAAAAATAAATCGACTTGATGGTAAAAAGCCAAATAATAAACAGCTTACGTGCCCCACCCTCCCCTAGTTTATTTACTAATACAAAAATAAAATATTGAGTAAACAAGTTCATATCAGTCTTCATATCAAGTTTCGTTAATGCTGTCAAATAATTAGAAACAAAGATAGAAAAGGAAGACAGTACAGTTTGCGCCAATTCCAATTTCAAGTGACAACCCCGTATATTCCAAAATGATAAAAATCAACGAATTAATATAGGACTATGGAAAATGTATGTTTATAAAGAAACACTTTACTAGTTTAATAGTTCTCTTTAATAGTTATCTTGGACGCTGCGACAATAACCTAAAGAAGGAATGCATACTGATGGTTGCCAAATTGTGGTTTTGGCTCTAAAGAAATTAGATTTTACTTCAAATAAATGTCAAAAAAAATCACAGGGGATCGTGTTTCATACTCGCAGGAACCACTAAGCGACATTTTTTGATTGTACTGTTTATGTATGTTAAAAGCAAAGTTTTACGAAATTAAGGAATAAAACCAGGCTGTGTCGAAATCTTCGAAGTACGACTTTAAGAGGTTGTTTTCGCTCAGGACAATATCGCGCTATAAATTCCTTGCTGGATTTTTGTGTAATGGCCGCGGTCCAGGGCCTACTTGTTGTTAAGTAGGTAAATGGTAAAAACTATGTATGTGCTATATTTTTCGAAACCTAATTTTAAATTCTATATGACATCTATGTGAGGTTTTTCGAAATTTGTATTTAATTTAATGTTAAGACCATTCGCAGCCGTTTTAGGCAAAAAAAAATAGAATTGAAATTAACATGAGAAACTTTGAAAATAATTTCTAGTTCTTCGCTTCTTTTTGGCTTTCTTTTTAAGAAGAAAGCGCTAATACCAAAATATGTGCCAAACATTTGTGTGTTTTAAAAAGAACCGAATATTATTTTTATTTTCGTACGGACTTACAATATTACGCTATGCCCTTTTGCCGCCCGTAACGCTCCGCCATCTTTTCCAAAACCACTACCGAGCGCGCGTCATACGAATAACGTCCGAGACATTCAAAGTGGAACTAAAAGTCTGCTTTTTCTCGAACCAGACGTGCCGAGTTAAAAATAAAACGCGAAAGTAAGAATGCGCCACCACAACCCACGGGCCTAAGTAAGCTAAGTTCATTTGCCGCTTAGCTGTAAAAAAAAAAAATGAAACGGGACTAAAAATATAATCGAGGCAAATTTTCCGCCCAATTTCCGTGTCTAATCGTCTATTTGACGCGGCCATAAGCGAAAACGACCGAATCGGATTCGAAGACGAATATTCTATGGGCTACTAGACGTTCATCCATATATTTTCTTTCTGTGGCGTGTAGATAATCGGGTATTTAACTTACCTACATATAGATATATAAAGTTCTCCAAAAGATATACCATTTTTACAACCTTTTATGATATTGACTTTTTTTTTTAACTTTGACACTGTTTTCGACAGGAAAGTAAATTCTTTCTGAATATTGATAATAGTAGTTCTTCTCCCGAGAGGTTTTTTGGCTCTCAGTGGTTAGATCAAACCTTCATGATGATATGATGAACAATTAATACGTAAAGTTTAACAATAGGTATACCGTTCTTACAGCCTTTTATGGTCGTTACTCTTACTGTCATTCAACTGTTTTTCAAGACTCAGTGTGAGGTACATTTTGTTACAACTTATTTATTACCAAATACTAACATTATTCAGTTCAGAAGTTGAGATTGTGGACGATGTCAAATTCAAATGGATCAAAGACTCGGACACATTTGCCGGTTGCTACCAAAATTATAATTTCTGAAATCGACAACTTGGGAGAACTGATATGAAGACAGCTGAACACAGTTTAGGAAGAAACAACACCTCGCGGAAATTTAGTTCTGGGGCAATAGATTTAATTAGAATTGAAGTAGAAAAAACATCTGCTTCTGTCTGGAAAAAACGTGTAGAATATGTTATCGAAGCAGCAAATGTTTGCAAAAGTCGACAAGTTCAGTGACGTAGAATATTTTTTTTTATAAATGTTGTTACATTGTTTTATAGCTAAATTTACTCGTTGATTTATATTTATAATAAACATTTCAAAGTAAGAATGGATTTTCATTGCATCGACTAATCATAATCGAGGAATCTCACCGATAAAACTCTACACAAATCCGTCAGGTCTCAGCATTTGTATGCACGAAGTGCCGAAGTACGGTTCTGGAACGTCATTGTGGAGTTACGAATCTAATTATTGAAGATTACAAAGAGCGACTAGGTCTGCGGTTAGACTTTCATAAAAATTTACCAAAGCTAAATACCGGACCATACCGTAAAAACGGTATATAGTTGGAAGAACTGTACCTATGAAAGGGAGCTCCAACCTAACAAGAGGTGAAAGTGATCTTGCTTTTTATACCAGTTAGAGATTGACATAAATTTGTTTGAAGGGTTACAGACTAGGAGAAATTGCTTTTCAAGAAAATACCTTCATAAGCACTTCTTTTGTCATTGTTATTTTATTTATTCATTTTAATATAACGATTATGCGCATAAAAAACTCGATAGATTAGAACTCTCTGATCTAAACTGGACAGAGCTCGGCGTGATAAAAAAATGACGCAAATTTTACAATGTTAAATGTGGATTCTTATTTTTCTCTTGCTTATTTATATAATTGGGAGAGTAGGATGTTCTTATTATTGAATTACATTGTAAAAATTAAAATTTGCAGTATTTATAACTCCACAATAATAAATCGGTATATAATAAAAGATTTATTACCAATAAATTCTTTAATTTATATCGCGAGGCGGAGTGGGATAACCGATGTTCCACTCCACAACAAGACAAGATCCGCAAGATCCGCCATATAGTATTAAATCTATAATTTACCAATTATTGACGACCAATATCCATGAAAAACATTCACCTATAGTGAAACTTGTCAGGAGTCTATACAGGATGACTTTTAAGTGAGATAGGCGAAAACTGATGCCGACTTCTGGAGCTCAATTTACATTTTAAAAAATGTAATGATAAGTATTGTTGTGAGTAGATGGATAAAGGGACTTTTAGGCGATTCTAACCTCACTTTTTATTAAACAAAGCGTTGGGACACGCGGTCGAATAACAAAATCACGCCGTGTTTTGCACTTCGAAACTCGACGGCTGGGTAACATCATCGCTTCCTCCCTGTCACCTCGACTTTGCGTCCCCGCAACGCGCCATCTGGGGGGGAGGGATATCTAACGCGGCGGTAATGTGTGTGCGACCCCCTCTCCCCCCACCAGATGGCGCGTTGCGGGGCGCGGTGTCGAGGTGACAGGGAGGAAGCGATGATGTTACCCAGCCATCGAGTTTCGAAGTGCAAAACACGGCGTGATTTTGTTATTCGACCGCGTGTCCCAACGCTTTGTTTAATAAAAAGTGAGGTTAGAATCGCCTAAAAGTCCCTTTATCCATCTACTGTTGTGTTGTTGATTATTTCCACATCCCGTATACACTGGATTCGTTAAAAAAACTAAATGTCGCCTTTCCAAAAATTTAGCATATTTGACATTTTTATAGCCGAAATACCGAGTTTTTATCAGGCTTTGCGTGGATGACCCTGCCATAATACAATAATACATAATATAATTGTATTTTGTGCAACAAGTTTGATAAACGACACTTTAGTCAAGAGTTTATGTGTGTGTTATACTATACCTTTTTCATCTAAATCGTTTTTTTAAATTTGAATGTGTTTGCGGATAATTCAAAGATTCATAATTAATCTTTAATTTAATCAATATAAATAAGAACTAAAAGTTCAGATTTTCATGTATATATATATATATATATATATATATATATATATATATATATATATATATATATATATATATATATATATATATTGACATGACAATTTTTCATCAAGTAAATGCCACGTCAGTTCAATTAATTATTCAATAAATAATTGATAATAAAACAATTAAGTAATCACCTAAATTTTTTATTTAATTAAATATTGAGAAAACAATTAAACTGCAATTAAATAAGTAATGAACATTAAATTAATCAAATTATATTTTAATTAATTATCAGTTAGATTTGTAGTCAGTAATTGGAGAATTACCAGTATTATATCCAGCAACCCGTAAGTACGTAAGCACTGTCTACTTTACACAGCACGAGTGAAAAGTTTGGGAAAACACATATAAGACAACTTATATACAGAGTAGTTCCTAACTTGGCGAGAAAAATAAAATTTAAAAAATCATATTGTTTTTTTTTAAGTGAAGCCCAGTGAGATCCAAGAGATTTCTTAATTTTTAAGGCATAAAATTTGCAAAAAAACACTATTGTGTTGCAAATGGCGGTCTGCAAGGCAATGAAAACCACAAATATTGTCAATACTATTCTTATTATGTTATTAACACAACAGCGAAACTTGGTCAGTCTTCGTCTTCGGACTCGTCTGACTCCGACTTGATAATGCCCAGCGTCTTAGCAACACTCTTCACGTTAGAGATGACCTCTTCCTGCACCAGATTGAAGCTCATCGCCAGCAGAGATATGCCAAAAAGAAGATAAAGCGAGCAGAGGGCGATACTGATAGTCGCATCGTACCCGTCTTGGCTGACCCCTTTGGCAGGTACCAGGTCCCCAAACCCTATTGTCGTCAATGTGATAAAGCAAAAATAGGCAGCGTCCAGATAATCCCATTGCTCGGATGTTTTGAAGAGGTAAGCCCCCGCCAAGATGTAACTGATCACCAAGAGCACGCACAACCAAATAGGTACGTGTTTCTTCTTCGGTTTGCCTCGCGCCTCGTAGTACTCGTAGTCATCGTAGTCGTCCGAATCGGGGTCGTCGAGGTACTTGTTCCGATGACCGTATCCCAATGGAGTCATCATTTTCGGGCTCGAGATGGCTGCGAGTGAAATTGGTCTTTTTAACAGACGCGAATGCAGTTAACTAATGTTACGAAATGTTACGAGTAAAATTGACCTATTTTTCAAATGAAGCACTTACGCATGGGGCTTCTGGAACGTGACCTAGAATTTGGTTTGATTCTGGGTCGGCTCTTCAGCGAATGTTCGTCTTCTCTGTCCGAGACGTCGTAATCTGGTGTCTCGATGCTGGGGATCTCCAAATATTTTGATGTCTTCGGCACGGACACCGCCCGCCGACCTGACGACAGAAATTACGTTTACGTGACGTGAAAATAACGTTGTTTGGAACGAAAGCAAGTCGAAAATACGCCCGATCGACGTGGTTAATCGATAAGTAACGCCCAAAATGACGTTCCGAACGGGTTAGTTGCGTGCAAACGTGATTTGCACTTTTTTGTTGTAAAATGGTATCTTTACTAGTAAAAATAATTTAAAAAATTCATAAAGGAACAAACACCCTATTTACCTTGAGGATGTCTTTTGCCTTGACCCTCTTCGGCCCTTAAGGTGATACCTACGGACAAAGGATTGCCTGACCGGCGAAAATATTTAGATGATTCTGTTTGATATGGAACCGGCTACATGAAAATAAAATTTATTGGATTCTACCAATGACCGAAATGGGACCCGCGTATTATTAATGCACCCATTTTTAAAATGCAAAGGATATCAGCAATGTTCTTATAAGGGTAGTAAAGGTATCTCAAATAAAACATTTTTTCCATAAAAAGTTTCTCTTTACACCCCATTCTGCAGCCAAAGAAATTCATGGATTTTAGTTCATAATTTTTACCGGAGGCTTAGTCCAGACATTGTGGTCTAGAAGTAACGCCATATTGGATTCTCCCATCTCGGGTGAAGCATGAATTCAACTCTTTGTGTGTGCAAAAAGTATCAAACATTTTCTTTAGGCTTCAGAACCACTTTACAAGCTCAAACAATGACGGGAATCATTAAAAACTAAGAAACGAGCATTTACCTGGCACGTTGTTGGCGATGACATCATTGCCTACGACGTATTTGTTGCACAGCACCGGCGTGTTGTCCAACAGGGCGGGATCCAGGTCGATAGCAGCGTCCCGCGGCGCCTTGCCCGACTTTTTATTATCCAACGAGCCGCCCCTGGCGCTCCGAAAGTCGCCCGGGAGAGGAACCTCGTGGTTTGCCGTCTGCGATCGTCTATTGGTCGAGAACCTATTGGGTCGAGACGGCAAACTCGAACCTCTCTTGTGCAGGGCTTTATTTTCACGCGTGTCGTTGCCGTACCTGAAATGTACAGTATCTGGTCCTTCGAGCCGGATGAGGCGCATTACTAAACGCGAAATCCGGATCTGTTTTTCGCTGCATTTCGACAGAGTGGAAATACAAACGATTTATCAAGCGGTTATGAACGGATTAGTGATGTATGAATATAAATTACGGATAAATTATTGCGATTTTCGATGTTTCGAGTCGGATTAAATATAATTGGGTTGCCAATTAAGGCGAAAACTGAATATTCAACACGGGATGATGGTGCAAATAAAAGAGCTAAAATTATAAGCTGAAAAGTGAAGTAGGCAACGAATTTTAGCTGAACTGCTCCCACGCTTGAGGGAATGGTGTGACCACAGAAGTGTGTAAGCGATCAAGTCTAGCAGATTTTTGGTCGACTGTGGCAACCCAGTATAACCATTAGTTTTTAAATTCCGGTTTATAGTAAGCTTTTAGACCACTCTGGTTATGTTAGTCTTAATTTTTACAAGATTTCCAAGGCAATGATAATTTCCTCAATAGTCAGTTTCAAAGCCATCTATCTGTCTTCGCCCGAAAGAGGCCAAGAGGCCAGTTTTTTTTTGTTAGTTGGTTTAAGACTGTTATTTTTAATTAGTTAATCAGTTCAGGATTGCCTTTTTAGAGAACTCACCTCAAGTCAGTATCAGAATGATAGCCTGGCCCCGTCTCCGAGATCCCGTACCCGCTGTCTGTAGACTTACCGGACGTCCTCATCGACCTTCGTATGGACGCGGACTTGGACCGCACGAATCTGTTACTGAAACACAGCAGCAATAAGGTCCAAAATTATATCACATTTCTGAAGTCAGTTTTCATTTCTGCCACGGACTTGAGACATACTCGCTTCTGTTGGGCTGCACCCTAATAGATCTGGCACGTTTCATCTTCTTCGGCTTCTTCTGGCATACGTAGCAGCACACGCGCCAGTACAGGAAACGGAAAGAAGTCGCCATAACGTCCCCTATGTTGGACAGACAGAGTAACATCAAAGGGATGCCGAGGATGGCGTAGAAAATGGTCACCACTTTGCCCCATGTCGTTTTCGGGGTCAGATGACCGTAGCCTAGAAAAAAACCAGACCTTATTATTTAGCTTTTTTCTACGTCCTCCACCCCAATCGCAGCAACGAAGAATTTGGAATCAACGATCATATCTGAGCTACAAACTTAAGAACTGTACACCCTTGTGAAATCTTTGTGTATGGATCGATTTGGATACATTCTTTCTTTGGATAGATGTTTTGCTTATTGCTTCAAGTTAAAGTTCAAATTAAGCAAAACCAAAACTTAGATCCCAACTACAGCAATTTCTGTACTGCACTAAAACGTTATGTTTCTTTTGGCATCAACCTAAAATCATGATGTCGAATATCGAGAAGGGCTATGAGAGATTTCTTTAAGAATAAAGCGCCAACGAATTGTTATTCAGGACCACATAAAACCCAAACTATACTATTTTCCATGAAGTTCGCTTAAGCATCGCTCCTGTAGAATGATTTTTATGGCTCAATTTTGGTAATTCTTTTTTGCTGGATACATCTTACTAAAGAGGAATGAAACGGTTTTTTCGTATAGCATAGATAGTATTCAGGACTATGTTTTACAATAATTAAATATTACAACCCTTGAAAAAAACGATTATTTTGCATCTGATTTCAAGATCTTACAAATTTTAATTATACAAATTTTAAAAATAATGATAAAGAGTTCTTAAGGAACACTTATTATTCAGTATCATCTTATTTATTATTTTCAGTATTAGGTGAGAATTAACAATGCTTTTTAATTAAAATAATACAGCCTTGTAAATTCTGTTTAGTTCATATCTAATCCTAGTTAATTTTACGAAAGTCGCTAGTGTCTTTCAGTGAAATCTATTCAACAAAAAAGAATTATCAATGTTGAGTCATAAACAAACATTTTAGGATGCGCCAGGGATAATTCGAGCACCCTGTATAAGAATTCGTAGACAATTTTTCCTTAAATAAATCCCTAACAGCCCTTCTTGATATTTGATATCAAAAATAGTCCCAGCCATGACTTCAGGTTAATGTAATAAGAAACATAAGGTTTTGATGGAATTATCAAAATTAAACCGCAATCAAAGAGTTTACTACGATGTACAGCGTAAACGATATTTCAAACATCCTGTATTGAAACTATAAAAATTGGTATAGTTCTAAGTGTTCCTGAATAAGAATTTATTATTTTTTTAATTCCGTAATAGTACTTCTCTCTTTTTTATTAAATATTCTCAGTGGGATATGACTTTAAGTTGAAGCAATAGACAAAACAAGGTTTTAGTGCATCTTCCAGAGACCCATCCAACAAAAAAAAAAGTTACAAAGATTTTACAAAGGTTCTTATGCGGGACCCACTGCATATTTGTAAGTGTAAGACATTTTGGTAGGATTTAACTATTTGAACTGAACCAACCAAGGTTTTTGCTTCCTTTATTTAGTTGGTGGAAAAATTAGGTTTTTTTCAGACATTTTATGGCAAAAAGATTGATTGGTTGGCAATGAAATCCTCCTTTAAAAAATTTTATGATAAATATAATGATTCAAATGTTTTGAATTGAAATTTGAGTTTGATCATCGATATGATTTTTTTTTATATTTCAAAAAAAAATTTTTTTTCAATTTTTTCATTGGTCAACGTTACAAAACGTAAATATACATACAAAATGAGCTTCAGAGAGTTGTAAGAGAAAGGAGGGAAGTGCCGAAGGTGATTTTTATGGTAGTAAATACGCGCATGGGCAGTATTCATTGTGACACTACAACAGTTCATTGAAAACTTGTCGTTTAATTATTTACCTTTTATATCAAATATTTTGGTAAGTTTTGCATAAAGTCCATGGATTTAAGTATTTGATGTCAATAAATATAAAATAGAAGTTTGAAAGTTGTTTTAAAAATAATTTTATGTGATTTTAGGTTACAAAATGCCACGGACTTGTGAAAATTCCTCAGATTGTTTTTGCTACATTTGTGGGGAATACATAATAAAAACACAGCGACATGTCATGACCGATCTGGTTAAAACAGCTTATAAGCTACATTTTGGATTTGCTATCGATGAGCGAGATAAAAGTTGGTTGCCAAAAGTATGCTGCGATAGCTGCTCAAGAACGTTGACAGGTTGGCTTGAAGAAAGCCACAAATCCATGCCGTTTTCAAGTCCAATGATTTGGAGTGAGCCTCAACATCATGAGAATGATTGTTATTTCTGCATGACATCTACACGAGGATTCTCGAAAAAAAATAGAGATAAGATTGTTTATCTGAACGTCCTATCTGCAAAGAGACCAATTCCTCGTGATAAATACACTCCACCTCCAGTTCCACCAGTTAATGAGGAAGCTGAAAATAAAAATATTTCTGGTCTACAATCTCAATCGAGTTTTCTTTCTGGTAGTACATCTTCATCTTCATACACTTTATCTGGATCTTTATGTCCATCTACAGAACCTCATTTACTTGAACAAGGCGACTTAAAGGATCTTGGTTAGAAACTTCGGACTTTCAAAATCTAAGGCACTGTTACTCGGACCAAGGTTAAAACAGTGGAATCTATTTACTGTAAAACTCAAGCCGCCACATTTTTTTATTTCCTTATAAAAATTTATACTTTAATAATATTGTTTTTTGATGAAATAAATATTAAATTAAAAACCTACGTGTGGTACGTTTGGTTTTTTTTTTGTTATTAATAATTGGTTAACGAATACTTTGTGAAATCGTTTATTCTTCTTTAAACTAACGATTATTTTTAACTATGACAATTTGGTGTATGTAGAATACTGCTTAATAATTTCATATGATGGCATATGGTTATAATAATGCAAGATCCCTCAAAATAAAGTTTGCTTCTATCGCCAAGTTATTCTATAAATAAAATAAATTAACATGATTATTTAAATAATGCGTGTATTAAGTTTAATGATTTAGTAGTCAGATTTTTTTTGTTTTTAAAGAAATGAATCATTATAGTTTAGATCGGTTAAGATATAACCTAGATATAATTTCATTCTATAATAGCATTTTGCAACGCCGAGCGACGTCAATATTAAACGTCTCAATATTTACAGATTTACCCACCAACAGTAACTTTTTTTTTGTTCGACCGGTATATTAAATTTATCGTAGCGCCTGGTGCCGAAACCAACTCGATTAACATGTCAAAACAATTCATTAGCATAGAAATGCACACGGCTAATAAACAGCGGCGGAAAAAGGGCAGAACGCCGTCGGCCTTGTATATAGGACAGATAATGTAACGTCGTTACGCGCCCGAGGTGCGAACTGCCGTTTTATTGGCGATTCGACCCTGAATTTTCCATTTTTCGGTGACATTAACGGGCTTATCGTGATTAATTAAAAACGGAAAAAATATCCGATGACCTCGCCGAGACAACCGCAGTACTATCGGCCATTGCTGCCAACATTTTTAGAGACCGCCATAAAGAAAACTAACAAAAAAGAGAAAATATCGGAACCGCCTTCACCAGCACCACCGTGACCCAACCAACATCGCTTTATTTCAGAAATAAGAACACAAAACGTGATAAAAATGCAAATTTGGTGGTTGGTTCCATTTGGGAGTTTTTAAATAATCATAGGACAGACCAAACCATAAATAAATACTATAACAATGGTACAGTTAAGCTGGATTACAACAACAAAGTTTTTCCAGCTTTTCTGCGAAGCAAAAACAAATATCTAACACATGTGCAGTACATTTTTGACAGTTTGAAAGTGTAGCGACTTTTGCGGCACAATGTTACGAACAGAAACGTCATAGCTATCTTGGATTTTTTACATATTGTTTTCATTTTATACACACGTTTAAACTCAAAATTGCAAGACTATTTTTGTTTTTTCGTTTTTAGAACGAAATATCGAAAAAAACGTTGTTTCAATTCTGGAGTGTCTCTAGTAAGAAAAACCTTGTAGAAGAAATATTTAAAATATAAGCCTTTACTCGTGTGCGCGATACGTATTCCGCACAGAACCGTTATTTTTTAAATAAAATTGCACTATTTGCAAGCGTTGTTCAGGCGTGAGTCTATTCATGATGAATTGCCAAACCAAACTGAGAATAAATCACTCGACAGCTGTTAAATCGGTCGCCCTCTTGAACGGTAATGCCAACTTAAAGTTATATACATCGAAAAAAAACACCCATTGTAATCGTCCCTAAGTCACTACAGTTATTACCGAAGTGTGGATGCCGGCTTTTAGCTGCCCACAGTGCGTAGGAAAACAGTATTTTTCTAATCACTGTCCTAAAATCAATACGGAGATATTTTCAGAATTATCTCGAATTATTAAAATTATTGATTGATTGATTAATGAGTTCTTCGAATGGTTTATCAGAACGAGAAATGCGAGCCATATGAGCTTTGATGCTCAGTAATACTCAGCAATTAATTGTCAAAAAGGATGCTAGAGAGGAAAAGAATTATTTCAATTTAATTCCAATACTCCCTGCTTTGTCGAAAGCTTCTTTTCTGCATTTTTTCTTTGGCGTTTAATTGGTTAATGAGTGACTTTAATTGAATAAAAATGATAAGGATAAGTACTTCAAAAGATATGAAGAACAGCTACAACCAAAATACGAACGAAACAAAAAAAACACATTATCTGACGAACACGTACAATTTTTTTTTTAATTATAAAACTCTACTTAACTTTACAAACAGAGAATTTCCAATTTACCAAAAACAAATGAACCTCCTCAAGTTCTGACAACTGTTTAAGTTCTAACTCTTGAAGTCTGATTGGGAAAGGTACATGACGCAGAATCTTTTAAGAATATTCTCTTTTAAGAAGGTTCTCTATTGAATTTAAACAATCTAAAACAGTCCTTGAATTACACTCGTTGGGTAAAATTTTGAATCTATCTATTGATTTTTTTTTATATTTCAAAATTTTGTTTTTTTTTTTAATTTTTTCATGCGTCAACGTTACAAAAAGTAAATATACATACAAAATGAGTTTCAGAGAGTTGTAAGAGAAAGTAGGGAAGTGCCGAAGGTGATTTTTATGGTAGTAAATACGCGCATGCTCAGTATTCATTGTGATACTACAACAGTTCAATGAAAACTTGTCGTTTAATTGTTTACCTTTTACATCAAATATTTTGGTAAGTTTTGCATAAAGTTCATGTTCTCTACATTGGATTTAAGTATTTGATGTGTAGTTTGAGTAGTAGAGGCAATAAATATAAAATAGAAGTTTGAAAGTTGTTTTAAAATTAATTTAATTAAAATGCCACGGACTTGTATAAATTCCTCAGATTGTTTTTGCTACATTTGTGGGGAATACATACTAAAAACACAGCGACATGTCATGACCGATCTGGTTTAAACAGCTTATAAGCTATATTTTTACTGTAAAACTCAAGCCGCCACATTTTTTTATTTCCTGATAATAATTTATACTTTAATAATATTGTTTTTTGATGAAATAAATATTAACTTAAAAACCTACGTGTGGTACTTATTTGTATGTCACATTCCGTGTTTAGAGCATCAAATAAGAGAGAAAAAAATTTTTTTTGCAGACCAGAAAACGAAGGTATCTGCTATAAATGGTGCAAACTACATTATGGATAATTGGATAATGTTTTCGAGGATTCTGCAATAATACCTTTGGAGAGAGTACATAAAATCATAAAATCTCATGATCCAGAGTGCATGATATCTGATAACCAATGTGAAGTTTTGTAATCTTCTGAGGCAGAAATCCTCACATTTATCACATTTCCTGTTTCATAACATCTGTTATCAAAGACAGCGGCATCTCCAAAATCGTGATTTCGTTTGCGCCTCCATAAAACATGCTAGTTGCGTCTGCAAGCGAGCCGATAGAATCGGAAAGGCTCGTCGGAGAAGACCGGGACGACATTGACCCCGTTTTCGTTAAACAAAAACCGATTTTTTAATTCGCCGCGCTGCCTCGGCGTATTGTCCGCCGATCACCGTCTGACTTTTTGATTAGTTCCCCCCGAACGTTGCGAAATTTTTGCGAAAATTTAATGAACGAGGCGCGCCGGGATCTGACCTCAGCGATTTCCAGTTTCCTGCGTTTAATTGGACGTTTCGGTTTTCCGCCGTCCACGGGAATACGACCAATTGATACGTATAGTTTGATTCAACTTGGGTTCACTAACGAAGCGCGGCAAACGGTTACATGACCAGTTTATCCCATAAAAAATATTTCAAAAAGGTTAACGGCAAATTGTGCGTGGTTCAGGATGTTTGTGTTTTCCTGGACCAGAAGCGACGTTCTGATTTTAAATAGAAAAAAAAATTAAACATATATTAAGACACTTTTGAATACCTCGGAAAAGTCTCATATATCATATATCATCCATATATCCTAATTCTTACCGTTTCTGGTATATTTTGAATTTGATATCAAAATTGACGTTTGAGCTCTAAATGTATCTATCGATTTCTTCTTCGAAAACCTTTGCTATATATTTAAGGTTGATTTTCTTATAGAAGGGGATACTTCAGTAGTATAAGATGATAATGATAAATGGCTTTTATTGTATCACGTATCATTAATAACAGTATATTACAATAAATTAATTACAACTCCGGCGTAGTTAGCTTAAATGAAAGCTTGTGCATATGCATTATTAGAGAATATTCCTTGATTCCTTTGATAGATATGATCTATAAAAATGAGGAATTATAACAGTTTAACTTACTATTAAGCAAACTGAGATTAATGGTGTCAAATGCCTTTGAAAAATCTCAAAATACTAATACGCTGACCATATTTTTGTCACATTAGTTAATGCAACCGAAGCACCAAAATGTTTCCTGAAGTCACACTGTACTGTCGGAATGATATTGTTTATAAAATAATCGTACATTTCAGCATACAAAACTTTCTCAAATATTTTTGAAATTGCTGGTAGATTACTGATTGTTCATAGATCATTGAGATGGTTAGGTTCACTTATCTTCGGCAGTGGTTTTCCTATTGATATTTTCGATACTTCAGAAAAGCAACTCTTCCAAACAGCAGCCTATAACATGTGTTATATATTTATCTATGAAGGGGCTACAGTATTTTAACATTAATGGTGAAACTTCAAACTTCGTCGACCCCGGTTGCATCGGATTACATTGAATTTAAAATTCGATTTATCCCAGGCAATGAAGAAGTTTATGTGATTGTTGTATTTATGTTTTTTTAATGTTGCAAAAATAAAAATTAAAAAAAAATTAAAGAATGTGCAAAAATATATAAAATTTTTAAATTTTTATATATATTTTAAACACTTTTTTTTATATTATTTTATCTGGATATTTTTCAGGTAATTTTAAAATGTTTTTAATAAAATTTATTATATTCATCTTCTTTTTACGTTTTTATTCTAAATCTGCAACTTTTATATAAACAACCTTATACAAAGTAGCCATTTCTTTAAATGCTAAATAAGATACAATTATAAAAATGGGGCGTCTATTTGAAAAAAAAACCTTTTTTTCATTTACGCTTGTAATTAGTTTTGGTTAGTTATCATCACAGACCACTAAAGTGAATCCCATCTACAAGCAAATCAACCCCAGAAAATATATCAAAAACGATAAGATTTAAGTATATGATATCATCTATGAAACGTGTCTAGACATTTCCCAGGAATTCAAAAATATACTGTTTGTTTTATAAAAAATGGGAAAGTTGTTACTTGTCTACGAAAATACAAACATCCTGTATATATAACAATATAATATTTTTAAAGCATTGTTTTGTCTTTTTTGACTTTTTTTAATATTTTTCCAGGTATTAAACGAGACACCGCGTAATAATTAAAAGTGCTACATTAGGAAGGGCATCCATCGTTATTTTTAAATCCAGTGAGCTTCACGGTTTACATCTAGCCTTAGAACAACATACTATAATTCTATACATACATATTAATTCTGGAACACAGCCTTAAGAATTCCTTTTGAGGTAGAGACCATTAAATTGTTGGAATTGTTTTTATATACTTGTTTTGACAGCACCCGCTTTTGGTAAATTGTAAAATGTCTAAAAATAACTAATTGCAACATGATGTACAATGTGATCTTATTTGTCCGGCATTATATCAATTTATAAAATGTCCAGGAAGTTTATAAGTAGCCCCCATTTACAAAGAACGTTTGGTTTTGTTTAAGGTCATCGAAAAGAGCTTGGTAATTGTATCAAATGAGTAAAGTTGCGAAAAAACCTTTCCAAGCACCCACAAGGAACATCTAAATAATAATAAAGTATTTTTAAAAAATCTCGATGTTTCTGTGATGACACACTCGACCCGTTTCCAGTTCAGTTAAGTGTAAGGTCGCGCTGACAGCTTCGCCTTGTATATGTTTTATTTACATGCTCGCTGCGAAAGTGTTTGGTTAGTTGAATTTTTAGAGGAGGGGGTTGGAGGATATTAAATTAAAAAAAAAATTTAAGAACATTTGTTTTCGGCTTTGAGTGTATCAAATGTATATTCTATTTTACTTTAACACTTTCCTTGAATACTATTCTTTTCATAGTTGTTTTTTTTTACGTTCAATATTTATCGGGTCGTAAACCAAACGAGCCCCCCCCCCCGACCATCAATACCATCAAAAACGCGAGTTTAATTAAAACGCGCGCGACGCGAGATCCGCAATCCGTATTATTATTAAATATGCGCAATCATAATCGTGAATTATTAAATTTATTTCGGCGCTTATGGATAGGAAACGCCCGGAATATTATCTAATATATTAAATGTATTCCGGTCACGATAATTATTGTTTGGGTTTCTGTGGCGGCTCGATTTGTTCGAAATTTTGATGTTACGTCGACCGCCAATAATTATCGAGATCGAACAGGGTAGCCACCATTCGCTATATCGCATGACAATTAAAAACAAAATCCAAAAGATCTTCAAAGAGAGGAGATTGAGGTTTTTTGTTAATTTTCGCGAATTGCTCTCGGACGATTTCCAAATTTTAACAAAAATAAATAAAATAAATCATAAGTTAGCAAATGATCTAGAATTTCCGTACAGTAAAAAAAACGAAACGAAGCCGATAGGTGGAACACACCAACAGGTTGGCGATATATAATCCGCTCTTTATGAGTGATGTTTTATGTTTTTTATAACTGGATTCCTCTTAGTCTTAAAATTGTACCTCCTACAACATTCCAACACTCAAAAAGGATGCTATATTTTTCTTTTTCCTGTACTTTTGTTATAAACATTATATATATATATATATATATATATATATATATTCTCACGTATTGATTCACGGATGGAAAAATGTGATGACACTATATTCCGGGATATCATCCGTTCGCTCGTTGAACTCCGACTGGAATCCTGCAAATCCTGCATCCGACTGGAATCCTGCAGACGTTTCGCCAAAATCTCACTTGGCATCTTCAATGCTCGCGCTCCGAAAACACTTCGAACACTGGGAGGTTATCGGCGGTGCGTGCGGTATTTATACTCTGCGCCGGAGATGGTAACGGTGCTGCTTGTGCGTGGGGGGAGGTGGCTCCGCCCCCTGAATTGTCGCGTTGTTAATTTCGCCCGATCGTAGTTGCGATGTCCCCGTTGGCTGCTGCGCATCGCTCTGCTGTTTGATTATCGTTCTCCACCTGTTGGATAAATGCAGAGCGTCGTCTCTCGTATTGAGGTGTCCGGACTTTTCTATTTCGATGGCCTCTCGTATAATCCTAGTCCTAAAATCAGGAATATTAGCTATTTGTTTGCAAGTGCCGAAATCAATTTTATGGCCTGTCTGATGTTGGTGCTGAAACAAAGCAGATGTTGTTTGTTTGTTTCTTATGGCTAAACGATGTTCCTCGAGCCTGGCTGAAATCCTTCTGTTGGTCTGTCCCACATACGTCAGGCTGCACGATCCGCACGCGTCACTGTATACTCCTTGGTTTTCCAGAGTAATTTTTTGTTTTGGGTTCCTTAGTATAGCTCCGATGGTATGGTCAGGGTTGTATGCCGTTGATATGTCGTGTTTCCGTAATATTCGGCCGATTTTTTCAGTAACCCCCTTGATGTATGGCAGGACAGCGATCGATCTTCGTTGGGTCTCGTCCTGCACTCTCTGCTGCGGCTGTTGTTGTTACAGTAAACAACAACAGCCGCAGCCGCATAAACAACGAAGTAGTAATGAAATCACACAAAATACGCTCAAGACAACAGAACCACAATTTGCCTTGATGAAACATGGTGCGATACACACGATACTGTATCGAAAAGATGGGTTGATTCCACTCAAAACTGAGTGTAATTGTTATAAAGTGTAATTGTTGCACAAGCTACCACAGCCATCTGCTACGCAACGCACCAGCTTCATCAAGTTCGGAAACTGAAATCCAGGAATATTTGTTAGAAAATGATATTCATTTTGAGTTCAGTTACAAAACTTTTGAAGTCCTAAGTTCATATGCAATTAAAAGACAGTGTGTTTGCATTAATTTGGCTAAACAGGGTGGGCATACATGTTTAACCCCATAGAGCATTTGTGAATCCAAGTAAAATCAAACGTCAGAGCACAAAATGTTACTCCCACTTTAATTTCCAGTGTTGTAAATATGATAAAAAATGTAATTAACATACCAATTGACAGCTGGAAAAATTCAATACAACACATTAGAAAAATTGAAAACTCGCATTTCTATACAACA
Source organism: Cylas formicarius (assembly GCF_029955315.1). Taxonomy (NCBI): domain Eukaryota; kingdom Metazoa; phylum Arthropoda; class Insecta; order Coleoptera; family Brentidae; genus Cylas; species Cylas formicarius. Next base: position 21,306,266 of record NW_026844361.1, on the reverse strand, counting down.
CAACATAAATCCTATTATAATGAGGACTCTGATAGTGAAACAGAATTAAATTTAGACATTTAGAATTTTAAAAAAATGTAATTATGTATAGATATTCCTAGCTATGAATTTATGAATTATGAATATGAAAGAAACAAAATAGAGTAACATTTTTTTATTATTTTTCAATATAATCCCCCCTAACTTCCATACACTTATTACATGTCTTTATTAACAACTCAATGAGCTCAAAATGAGCTAAAACGTAAGTCCTTTTTCAAATATCCAAACAGATACTAGTCGCTGGGCGTCATATCTGGACTATAGGGAGGATGATCTATCTGGTGGAACCCACATTCTAAAATGGCAGCTTGTGCAACACCAGCAGTATGGACAGGTGCATTATCGTACAAAAGACGCACGCCTCTGGTCAATTTTCCTCGACATTTTACACGTATGCAGTCTCGCAATTTATGTAATAATGTTGCGTAAAATTTACCATTGACAGTGGTATTAGTTTCTTTAAAATCTATCAAAAGAATTCCTTCACAATCCCAAAAGATCGTAGCCATTATTTTTTGTTGACTGGCAGACTCTGAATTTTCTTGGAGGTGCTTCACCCTTACGACGCCACTCCATTGATTCTTTTTTCGATAGAGGGTCATAATAGAGAACCATAGTTTGATCTCATGTCACAATAGTTGCTATCACAGGCTTCGGTTCCGACCCACAGAGTTCCAAACGCGCACACTCGACACAGGTGTTGTTTTTCAATAGCCGAAAGGTTTTTAGGAACCCATCTTGCACTAACCTTATGCATACCTAAATGATCATGCAGGATTCGACAGAAAGCTTACTAATTTCTGAGATTTCCTTGACCTTTAAACGTCGATCACTCAATACCACCTCCTCCACAATCGCAACAATATCTTCCGTTATGACCTCCACTGGTCGACCAGTTCTTGAATCATCTTCAAGGGTCTCCTGCCCCATTCGAAAACGAAGGAGAACTTTGGCCGTACACACCATCCAGCCTTTCCTTAATAGCTTTAGGTGCTGACCCTCCTTTTGTCAAAAACTTTATGACTGCTCTATACTCAATTTGCGTTATTTGCGTCATTTTTTCGGACTTGTTTAAAATTCTGTCAATAAAAAACTATTTGACGCAAGACTTTAATTTTTTTTTCGCAGCCTACTAAGATATATATGTAAAAGAAGACAAAGTTTTATCGTGGAGGGCAGGAAATTTTGACGCTAACGTATATATTTAATGTCATTGTTTGTTCTTAGTTTATTTTAATAAAATTATAGCCACCTAAATAAACAAAAAAAAATATATTATTACCAAAACATTTGTGAGTCCGTCCGTAATGTTCTCCCTTAAATACCTATCGGAAAAGAGTTGTATTGGCGTCGGCATGTAACTTCCATAATTGCGGGCAAAAGCCAGCACGATGAAGATTGAGACAGACTATACATGTTTGACATAGGTTCCTTCCTTTTCTGTTTTTTTCTCTTCTTGTGCATTGCTTTACCTTTTAGTGTGTGTAGTGTGCAGGTTTAACTGTTAACTATTACTAAGGAATCATACCAAATAATAAATATACTGCAATTGTATTGACCTAGATCGCCATCGCGCTGATAATTATTCACGCCTTGTCCAAATCTGAAGAAATGTTGTACAGGGTCAATGAAAAAATATGAATATATTCCACGAACAGTTCGACGAGTCACCGGGGAATTCCGCGTTTTATTTCTATTGTACCGGCAAGGAATGTACTATGCGTTTATGTTTATAAAATCTTGACAGTGACTTCAACCAACTGGTGCTATTTAAATAATTAAAACTATGTAATTATGCGATAACAACAAAAATAAAAACTGACGCGCCAAGATTTAAATTTTTTGTTTTTGCCGATTTCTCTCGAAAAGATTTTAACATATACTTGCCATATAGTTAGTAGATACTACTATGGTGATCGATGGTCGATTATAGGTGAGATTTTTATGGAGAACGGGAAATTTCAGTACCTACCTTTCGAGTCTGTTCTATCGAATTAAAATATTTTGGACAATACAATGTTGCTACTAATAATAATCATTTATTACATATAATCATCATTTTGCACTTTGCGAAAGCCCCGTATAATAGACATATCTAGGTAAATGTATATACAGTATACAGTATAAATTAGTAATGCTGACGTAACACACAGAAATGATCAAAACCTTCAAATGGGCCACCCTGTATATTAGTCGAATTTCCTTTAACCCATGGAACGGCATGTTGTTTTACAGGAATTGTTCAAATGGTGCAAAATAATCACCCATACGAATTTTTGATTAAAGTCCACTTTTGAAAATGTTAAATGAAGTCTTGGCGAAATGTCGGCGACATTGCAATCGGAATGTGAAATCATTATTGTTAAGCAACCCTGTATAATATAAAATAAAAAAAAAACAAAATTTTAGACCAAGTTAAAGTTTTAGCGATAAAAAAAGAAAAATAATTAATATATTCAAAACCGCATTAGATGAGTCAGTTTTAAGCAAAAATAATCAGAATCAGTGATTCTGAAAATGTATTGCTATTGAAGATAACGATGTTGTCATATTGTTGAAAGCGGCAACCTTGCATTATCCAATATATTTCAGTTTCGTCATTATTCTGTCAAGATATACTCAGTTTGAATTAAATTTTCAGTCAAAAAACGAATGAAGCAGAGATCGCTGTTCAGAAACAAAATGGCGCAAATTGCTTTCGTCTTGGCCGCCTATTTCCCAGTCAATACTTGTGAAAAACAAAAGGACGCGTGGACCCATTCATTCGATTCATTCACCAAGGAAAGTATAAAATGGAGGGAGCGGCAGGTCCGTCGCCTATAAGAGCCGGGCTACGAATTGCCGCCAAAATATTACGCAAAATCTCGTTTCAATTTCGCGTTGTTCGTGATTTGTTCGTAATGAGATCGAGTATGATTCTGAAATTAGGTGAGTCGTTGGCGATAACTAAAAATAAGAATTTCATGTTTTTTTTTTCAAAATCGCGGTTTCGATTAACAAACAGCAATATAATTTTTTTCCCGTGGTGAACTTCGTTGGTTTGTATATATTTCTTTAATAGGTAGAAATTAGGTGCCCTCAATAACCAAATCATATTACCGCTTTCATGTTTTTTGTGCGAAGAAACATAAAACTTCCAAATTTGAATTTTATGATTTGAGATTTGTAATTAATAATAATCCAGTTAAGCCAATTAAGAATGGTATAATACAGAACCAACCATAAGAAAAACGGCATCACTATTCAAGTGGATTGTCCCAACTTTTTTTCAATTCTTTATTTATTGCACAACATACAGGATTACATAACTCTCTAAACAGTGCAATAAGCATTAAACTCGAGGATATTCTAAATCAAAATATCTAGCAAGCAAATGTATTGCTGATAAATAATACCATCAGTAACCGAACCGTAATATTGTACAGGAACAAAATAACCAAAAATCTAACACTTAACTTAGATTTAAAAAAAGATATAAACATGGTTAAAATTATTTAAATAAAGTGTGATTTCAGCATCTGAACACATCGATCATACAAAAATGCATTTTTCGTATTTTATGGTACCTCGTTAAGCTCAGAAGAAACCCGGAAAACTAGATTACAAAGACCCCTTATTAGTTTTAGCATTTACTTTAAACATACACTGTGTTCTAGTAATATAAACGTGAATGCCCCTTGCAAAGACAAGATTTGAGTTAAATTTTTGTGATTTTTTCTCTAACTAACCGTGACACACAAAACTCTCTGTATATATTCTCCGTGCATATTAGTCTGCCTTATGAAAGGAGAATTTTGAATATTTTCTTTCCCTTCAGTTTTGCTATAGACTTCAACTTTTCATTTGGCGGTAAAATAAGTTAGAAAAAGAATTTTTTGAATGAGAAAATGGAGTTTTGATTCGCTGTTGCTTCCGGTGACTTTTGGGTCGAGAAGGGGCGGATACGTAATCAATTTTCCCGGTCTTTCGAAAGAGGAAAACCCGTTCGGGCCAAACGAACCGCGAAAAACGTTACATAAACCCGACGGAGTTGCGTAACTGATTCGTCTAATTTCTTCGCAATATCCTTAATTGGGTTTAACGTACCTACAATCGAAAAAGACGACGACAATGGTATACCAGAAGGAGCCTTTTTTTGTCTGACCTGTTTTGAAGTTTGATGCGCATAAACAAATCAAGTCAAAGTAACTTTTCGAAATATTTTTGAAAGAAATATTCATGGAAATATAAACATTTAACAATTCTCGTAAGTGTATCAGTTCATATAACCCTAACAAATACAGGGTGTTGAATTTTTACACGGTAAATTTTTTTTTCTTAGATCAAGGCAAATTGCTTTGTAGTAATTGCGCTTTCCTATTCACCAAGAGAATATTTTCTTTATTTATCGCAAAAAATCTCTTAACTCTCTGTTTTATTGCAAGACAGGAATTGTTTTATTGTGTATCAATCTAAGACACCTTTTCCTCTAGAAGGAAAATATTTGCTCATTCGAAACAAAACCTTTTGATTCTTCTTCGAAGACAAAATAATTTTCTTGACCAAAAATGAAATAATGAAAATTTCTAAAATTTTCCTTCAAGACCATATACTATTTTAGAGCAAATGGAAGTGCTTTTCGAGATAAAACAAACCTATATCTGCATTATTTTGTTTCAAGACCAATCTATTCTTCAAATGAAAAATTATACTCCTTTAAATCAAAATAAACGGAAATTTATATTATTTTCTTCTAAGATATTTTTTTTCTTAAACATATGTGCAGGGTGTCCCAAAAGTCAACGATAATGCTGAAAAGGCTGACGGAAAAAGTGATAAGCATCAAGAAAATGGCCTTAGTAAAAAATCGATGGTTTTCGATATTGCCACTTTAATTGTTCGTTTTGAGTAAAAATCCAATTTTCAAGATTAGATTTTTCTTTTTTTTTTCGCGTCGTAGCTTCCATAGAAACAAATTTTTGTTTTATGGTAAATAAATTAAGAACTCTCAATGACTTGTACGAAGAAAAATTCGTTTTGTTAAAAAATGATTTGTTTCGAAACAAAACAATTAAAGAAGAAAAATAAAGTCTCATTACAAGGTGAAACTAAAAAGAAATATTTCACTTCAAGACAAATTTCTGGGTTGTAAATGATTACAATCTCAAGGACTAAAACTAAAATAAGATTGATTGTTAAAATACGAGGGGGTACCCATAAAAACCGGAATTGAATTGCCGCGCGCAGAGCTTGTATAGTACACCTTTCTGCCGCTAGGTTGTGGATAGTACAACTTATTGCGAGTTCAACGCCACCTTCGTTTTAAATTTAACTTGTTTTGTTCACTTGCAGTGCCATTCTTTGTTAACGCGGTTTTTTTGTTATTTCGTTTTTCTCGATGGCAAGTTTAAAAGAACAACGTGCAGCTGTGAAATTTTGTTTTCTGCTCGGTAAAAGTGCTGCTGAAACTGTTTCAATGTTAAAAACAGCTTATAACGACGATGCGATGGGAAAAACTCAAGTGTACCAGTGGTTTGTTTCCTTCAAAAATGGCGACAAGTCAATTGATGACCGACCTCGTTCTGGACGTCCATCAACTGTTCGAATCGACGAAAATATTTGTTAAGTAGGGAATTTATCGATAGACAGAAAGTGAAATATATTTTAAAATTACTACGGACTGTTTTGTACAACAATCTGATACGCATTATATATGGCTATTCGTTGCCGTTAATTTGGAATCGATGTTACCAAAACTAGAGATTTAATTCGGCAGTAGTCCCCTGTTGATCAAAGTGATTAATATAATCAACAATACAACTTTAATTTTTGCATCATTGTTTCAATTAGTAAGCCTTTGTTCATTACACGCATTGTGAAATAATTACACGTTATCGTTGAATTGTTATCCATTGTTATTCTTCAATCAAAACAACAACGATAATGTTCTATTAATATTTTAAACATGGTTTTATTTTTTAATGGGTGTTTGGGTTTAATGGGTGTTGGACAGCATAATTTTTCTTGTATAAAACACACAGGGGGCCTATTAATATTTAACTCTAGTTTTAAAAATGAATTTAACTTTTGTTTTAGCCATCGAGATTATATTTTTTTTTTACAAAAATTGATGATTGATTTTTAACTCCGACAACCTGCATTTGCAATGTGCAAAATGATTGAAAAATAGATAATAAATAAGTTTTTGAAATTTTGCTGAAATCTAAATTAATATGTAATAACAATTTTTAAAGGACTATCTTTATTTTTCCCCAAAATTGTATCCAAGCTCATCTTTCTTACACAATCTTTTGCAATCGGTCACACGTGAACAAAAATTTGACGGAGTATCGCGGAGGACGAACATTTCCGGAGTTATTTTCATTCTTTCCATGTCCACCGAACGAAAAGCAAGTGTAAAAAAGCGGGGCGTGAAATTTTTAAAAGTATACCGACTATCGCGTTTAAAGCGTGGAGGGCAGTGTTGGGGGGCGGGGGAGGTTATAATTATAGCTAAATTTTAATGCTAAAAGCTTCGAAACGGTGAGATTAAAGGGCAAAAGGGTGGCGAAAAGTCGTTCGTAATCCAATTTTGACCTGGCTTTTAATTAAATAGAAAAGTTGGTCGTCTGTCCCGATGATCATTATAAAAGAGCGTGGGCGGGGAGGGGGGCACCGGGGCTTTTAAAGTTTAATACGTGGCGGCCTGTAGGTGCATTATTTACCGACCGAGTGAACACAAGAGGAAGGAGAGGCCTTGTATATTTTGATTCAAGAAAAAAATCGGAAACACATAAACAATTTTTTTAAGCATTACGCCAACTCTACTTAACCCACATTCATTTAATTTTTATGGACTATTAATTATACTACTACTACAAATTTTAAAAAATGGAAATTACTAAAAAATCTTACCTGTGGGAGGATAATAAAATAATTATTGCTCTGCAAAAATGCTACACGCTATGACATTCGCAGCAGTGTGGTCCACCTCCTCCTAGGTTCAAGATTTTGGGTCATTGAAACGCGCGTAGGATGATGTTTAGCATTTTTTATAAATGAACATCGCTTAGAGAATTGGTAAAGTATGTCTCGAAGTATATCGTCTTGACAAACGCAACCACTAATAATTTATTCTTAGTTAAGGGACCAAACAGGATCGAGTGAGGTAGATAGAAAAAGCGTTTTACAGTGTGTTCACTTGTCATAAGCAAATTGTGAAAAACGTGTATGTTAATAAGTAGAGGCTTTGTTAAACGAAAAGCTTTAAAAGAAACTTAGTTACAAAAATGCCAAGGTCCTCGATAAAGGATATTATTAACTGTGAATGAATGAATGAAACCAACGCAGAGGTTTTTAATCTCACCGTCTGAACAATAGTGAACAAGATACGATAAGAAGCAAAACATATTTCCTGTATCAAAAACAGATTGTTGCTACTTTGCATAAACCAAAAAGGGCACTGATGATTCAATATAATTATTAGCCGTGCCACAGAGTTATTCGTAAAATGTCAAGAAATAAATTAAAAAATATACATCAGAAATCATCGATGAAACTTGATTCGATACACACGATACAGTATCCAAAGAATAACATTTTAATGTAATTAATCTTAATTCCGACTAAAAGAGTTCGATTTTGAATGAAAACGTACTTATTTATGTAAATAACGGGTGATTCAATAAGAGTTTCCACATTGCAATCTGAAATATTTTTGAAACGCCACTGTAAAAATTGTGCAAGCCTATTATGAAAATGGTCGATCAAGAAAAAATGCAAATCGACCTTCTGAGAGGAGAATTTAGAACGTGGTTCAAAAATTTGAGCAAACTGGATCTGTAACTAACCTCATCGATCATCGATCGCAGCAAGTGGGCCTTACGTATTCAACCACACAGCAAATCTTAACAAAAGACTTGCATCTCCACCCATATAAAGTCCAAATAACTCAGGAGTGAATATGAAAATCATCTTTAGCGATGAGGCACATTTTCAGATCTCTCTTGGATTAGAAAATCCAAGAGAGATTGTTCAAAAAGCAATGCATCCTCAAAAAGTGACTGTTTGGTGCGCATTTTGGTGCGGAAGAATAATTTTTTTTTCGAGGATAATGCGGAGAACGCTGTTACGGTTAATGGTGTTCGCTATCGAAACATGATATCTGATTTTTTCTGGGAGCAGTTGGAAGGTATGGACATTGAAGATTTGTGGTTCCAACAGGATGGAGCCACTTGTCACACATCCAGAGAAACGATGCAATTGCTGCGGGGCAAGTAGTTTCCTGGTCGGATTATCTCACGTAACGGCGATATCAATTGGCCGCCGCGATCATATGATCTTACTCCCCTAGATTTTTTTTGGGGTATCTAAAAAGCAGAGTGTATAGAAATAAACCAAACACTATTCCAGAGCTGAAACAGGAGATTAGAGGCGAAATAGCCGGCATAGAACCTGAATTGTGTCAAAAAGTGATAGGAAATTTCAATAACAATAAATCATCTTTCATACCTAATTGTAATACACTAATTTAAAATGGCAAATAAAAATGTTTGCATATTTTTATATTCTTCCGAGTTTTTTTTATTATTTTAATGTGGAAACCCTTATTGAATCACCCTCTATAAGTAATTATAATATAAATACTTGCTCTTTTTTTATTTAAGATTAAAACATAATATATTTTACACCCAGAAGGACTAGCCTTATTGGCTATCTATTTATATATCTGATGATGGCGTTTGAAGCAAAACATTTAACCGGGCTCAACCCAGATATATGTGTTGGAGACGCGGACTTAGATTTCGAACATTGTTTTTGTACCTCCCTTATTTACAGTTTTACTGGGGGCGACCCTGTGCGCGGCCGGCAAGGACGACAAAAAATGGGTTTGGGACGAAAGCGGCCGAAACGCCAGGAGCTACGCAGACGATTCCTCTAGAAACCCGTCAGTTTATCCAGTTTGCCTCGAAATTCATAAAAATTGATTTCTTAATTACAACAATAATTACCAATCTAATGAGCAATATAATTAAGATATTAATTAATTTAATTGCTTTGATATTTTGTTCACTTAATTCAATAATTAACACATTGTATTAATCAATTTAATTTATGTAAATGATTTAATTAAAGAACAATTCATTTAATTCACCAATCAATTAATTAATTAAAAAATAATTCTCGATTCATTGTCTTAATTTAATTTTAATTAACCTTATTAAAATTAAGACTCAAATAAACCGGTGCTTTCCTCCAGAGGTTCTAGGTACAACGTCTACGAAGAACTGCAGGAAACTCGTCCGTCAGGAAACCTCTACTACCCAGGCGGAGCGACTCAGACTGCCTTCCAGCAAAATCCCTACCCAACTGTCCCCGTTTACCAATCGAGCGGACCACCATCACCAATGACGACGTTCCTACCACAACAAGGGTACGTACCGCATCGCTCTTTGTACCACAATCTCTAAACTCTTCGCAAAGCTACAGACCTGGTGGAGTTTACGCTACTGGCAATCCCCAGCCGCATTATGGGGGCGTCTACTACCCGCAGCAGCCAAATAACCCGGGAGTACTAACCGGACCGGTACCGTCGTGGGTCAAAGAGGGGCCCATCAAAAATTTTGACAAGTGCAAGTGCACCGAAAGATTCAACTGCAACTCCCCCGGGATATCATACGTAAGCGAAGTGCAGTTGCAGATGGGACACCCTGGAAACCAGCAATTTTTTAGGGTCACTGCGACGTCGGTAAGCAGTACTGCTGTTACTCCACGAAAAAAGACTTCGGAGGTCCGTTGCCGAGCAAACCGGTACACTCGATAGAGAATGGCATATTGGTGGGACCTGGGGGACCGATCGACACCGTTCCACCCATCACGGCGTATCCGAGGCCACCAAAACAGATCGGGGACTTTGCTAGACCTAGTACCGTTTTCCCGCAGCGTCCGTTGGGCGGGAACCACTACGGGAGACCTGCTGGGGTCGGCTTTGGAGGTAAACTTGAAATCCGGATGTTAGCTGGATGTAAAGTGAGAATGGAATTTAGTTTCAGGGCAAAACGAATATTCGGCTCAGAACGGTGTGTTGGTAGGCCCTGGCGGACCATTCGACAGGCCCAACGGAAACCTGGATAATTTTGGATTGGCCAGAGCCACGCAGGCCAAAAAAGTTTAACATTTTTGATTATCGCATCAAGTTATCAGGGACCAAAAACATTTTTATACAAGACTGTTTTCGTTTGGCTTCTTCTAAGCAAGAGCGAAATATTTTAGGTTAGATTTTAAGTCACAAGTGTTACGAGGTGTTATTAGTATCTGAGAATTGAAATTGGAAACAGAGAGCCATCATAAGATTTTTTCTTTATAAAAAAGTGTTTCCTATGTACCCTTACCTACAAATATAAAATTTCAAATAAAGGCCGCTTCTGTTATGTTCTCTAAATATTATTACTACTGAGGGTCATTTTTATGGTTATTGCTTTAGATGCCCTTTAAATTGGGACAACATAAAATGAACGAGTTGGGGAAGGCTCCAAGATTCGTAGAATCTACATATACGGGCGACTATAAATTTGACTTTTGCTTTGACTAATACGATGCGAATTTTCCTATGATTTGTTGACTATGTTTTGCATCAATTTTTGATCACTTTTTTTTTCATTTAGGTGCATTGCATTTGAACCGTTGCAATGTATGGCAAGTTGAAGCAATACTGACAGATACACAGAATATATTATCGAGAGACGACAATAGTATATTATGCAACAAGTGCGGTAAACGGCATTTGACTCACGAGTTTATTTGACACGAGCGGAGCGAGTGAGTTTAGAAGTTCACCGAACGTGTTGCATACTATACTTTTTCTACGACCGTTAGTTTTTGCGTACATTTTCGCAAAACACGGATACTGACATGACTGCCAGAATTGACAAACGTCAAAATTCAAAGCGTGGGAAATATCTCCGAAGACACCCGGTTGCTCCCAAACCCGTGCGGTAAAACCCCGGTAATTTCCAAAGTGGCTGGGATTCGTAGGAAACGAATCTGACGTGGTAAAGTGACGCTTTCCGCACGCTAGATCGGTGTATAATTAGGTATTTTACAGACGGGAGTAGAAAAAAAAACACGCCGCTTTCTCAGACAACACATGTCACGTGCAAACTGCCGCCATTTTGAACATTCAAATTTGAGCTCGAACGATTATAACATGCATAGGAAACATAGGAAACTACCTAAGTAGTGGGTCAAAAACTGAAGATAAAAAGTTTACTATCATATAATTAATAAAAACTAACTAACCACTAAACTAAACTCTAAAAACACTGAACTAACCAAAACTAACTTAACAAAAATGTCATTATTCTGCTCACGCGTTCATGCCGCTTGTCAAATTTCAAAACGAACAACAACAAACGACCTACCTATTGTAGTTATTACTACTATTGAATAGAACAAGGCCCCGGTGCTGGTCCACTGTACCTTCTCCTGTTCTTCGACCCCATCCCAACCGTCCTTGGTGATGGCCTTGAGGAGCGCTCCCTCGAACTCCTTGAGGTACACCAAAGCTTTCGGCGTAAAATTATCCTCCTTCAAAGCTCGCAGCTCGTACTTCGTAAAGTTCCACAGGTAGAAAGTAGTGTTTTCTCTGATTTTCCGTATGCCTTTCTTCACCTAAGGCGATTTTTCGAGACTTTTTGTCGCCGCAAATGAACAATTACCTCTCTCTCGTGATCCGCTTCGAGGGCTTCGAACGTAAACGCCCCCAGGACGCAATAAGAAACCACCATGGTGATAAGGGTTGCGTGGGAGAAGAGGCAGGTCACCGTTTTCCAACTGTAGTGGAGAAAATTGGTACAAGGGCTCGGTTTTTCCGCGTCTAGAGATTCCGGATCAGAACGATAACGCGACATAATAATGTTGACAACAAAACACGCGTAGCACTAAGCGAAACGTTTTCGAGACATGTCTAAACTGTTTTTCCCGAATACAATACGAGCAGACCGCGGAAACTAACGAATTTTCGGCAGACTATTTTCGCCGGGAATTACGAAAATAGATCATTATAAAAAAGGCGGAAGCTTTCTCGCTCTCTCTCTCTCTCTCGTTTCTGCCTCTCTCCCGAAAAACCTATTAATCGCGATTGATTTACGAGGACGGATAAAAATTTTACGACCCAATCAAACTTAAAGAGGCGGAGATTTACGCGTTTGCCTGTTTGTTTGCGCGTTTATTACGACCGTTTGTTTCCTGCGCTAACGGCAATAAGCTAATGGACCATTAACGGCACCTTAGGCTTTTTTAAAGCGACGCCTGGATGTTTCGGAATGTATGCGTGTTTAGCCGTGACGTAACTTCTGATTTGTATTCTGTCGGTCGCTTTGGGCGAGTGTCCCGCGAAAACTTGCCCGATTCCAGAGAAGTAGAAATCTTGTATAATACCCAAACTAACTTTTCGAATGTTGCTGGAAGCTAATAAATGGAAATGAATAACAAAAGAATCCTCAGTTTTGTTTAAAGAAAAAATAAAATAAAAAATGACTAAACATTGCGTGCGTGGTAAGAAAACCAACTACATTAACACTTAAAGAGCGCAACTACAACATAACTGGATATTGCTGAATGAAAACTGGATGAATTTTAGTTTATATATCAACTAGAGGACAAATTAGATTTAAAATAATTTAAAAAAATGAAATAATCAACCTTTTCTGAAGATCCAGTACAAAGCGATGCTATTTGCTGCGGTAGAAAACCCAAACTCTCATTGTTCAACATTTTTATTAATTAAATGAGGTTCCTAAAAATCACACACGATGGCGCGGTAGAGTATTGTGTTTTCGGCACGGACGACGCAAATTGAGATTGATTACGAAGAATTTTCTACAGCAACGAGGCGCGTTATTGTTATAAACAATCGCTGGTCGTTTCCGCGCGGGGGGAATTATGCGGAAAACCGATCTCTCGCGTCTTTGTTGAATAACAGATATTAAAGCTTGAAGCTTGAAAGAGAAGATAATTGGTTTTCGCTCACAGACGACGTTACGGTATAGGTGGCGATGAAAGTATTTCGCGATTGATACGGTTTTGCGTGGTTCCACGACAGATCACTTTTTTTCGCCTAAAATCATGAGGTTCAGTGTGCTCGCTGTACTGTGGTTCGGCTTTTTTGGTGTCGCACTTCCTGATGCAGTTGGCGACGCCGGCGCTATGATTTCGGAAACTCATGGTAAGTCAGATTTATTTATTTAGATCTGTTAATTGTCGGTTACCCAATTGTCTGCTTCTTTATGGTGTCTTCAAAGAGGTATAAAATTATGGGAGATAAATTTTAAAGTGCTTCAATACTTTTCGTTTAAGCAAAAATAACCAAAATATTATTCTATGATTCTAACCTTCAAATCTTTTCATGTATGTTTTTAGACGTGTTACAATCATTCAATGTAATTAGTAGTATAATTGCGAAACAGAATCGCTATTTCAGAAAGTCTCAACAATATCTATGCAAAAAAAGTGAAGGGATATAGTGCTTCATTAAGGAAAAAATCGTTGTTTATTTAAATGTCACGTGCAACACCTGCTTTACATTTTTGCGCGTGAATGGTTATTGTTCTCCCATACTTAATTAAAATTTAATTAATTCCAGCACTGAACGCGTTGGACTCGCCCATCGGCAAAACTGAAGCTCCGTATTTGGAAAAACCCTCACCGAGTGCCGTAAACGACACGTCGAGCCCCGACACGAAAGATTTTGTCAGCGGGTTGCATAACGGAGTGGATTTGAAGCATCTGCCCCAAACACTCTCCGACCTAGCGCTCCAACCCACCGACAGCGAAATCGAGACTAATGCATCAAAATTCCAACCCGAACCACCTCCATCCATCCACAAACCTCCAAAAAATGCCTCCGATTTAAACGTTATGGAGGATCTAACTTTTAAAGATCAGATTTTACCAGAAATGACGACCCAACTGGCGGTGGACAACGAAAAATACCCACATTTTAAACACTATCCAGGTATAACCGAAAATATTCCGAAATTAACAATCCCGGTTGGCTTTAGCCCGACAACGCTCAACGATTTCATTAGGCAGTTAATTCAAAACGTAACCCAAAAGAATCCCATTCGAGCGCCATCTGTACCTGACGGTCCGTACCTACTCACGGTTCCTCACACCATTCGCAACGCGCCATCACAAGAGGGCGCATTCGATTCGACCAATATTAGCAGGATCGTTGAGCCAGAATTAGTGTCACTAAACGACACAGTTACTGTGGCCGAAAATAAATTATCTGTAATTGCCTCTAGCACTCAAGCTACTAATCAGTCGAACTCAACTAACATATCGCACGAGACGCAATCTATCGGATCCAGAGGCTATTTAAGTCCCATTCTCCCATTAAATGTCACCTTGAGAGACAGGAACGAGGAAAACATACCACGGCAAGTTACCCACAAAAGAGACGTAAAGACTCCGGAAAATTCTACTGCGGTCGAAGCCCAATCCAAACCATCGAGGCCTGAAACTGTGAAGTTAGACCTTCAAGTGGAAGATGAATCTTCAAAATCGGAAAGTCAAGGTACCCAGAACTTCCCGCCTATTCCTTCGATCAGTATGTTCGCCCCTGCAAAGCTGTTTATGAATGGTTTAAAAAGTATCAAAGATTTCGCCGACAGCCAGTTCCAAACCGCGCAAAGTGCAGTTCAGGAGACAGCTCAAAATTTCGGGGATTTCGCCTCCAACGGTTTCAACGTTGCACAGAAAACCGCAGAGGACACCGCGAGAGTGGCCACTGAAGGAATGAACATTGCCAGGGATGATGTTAATAAACAAGGCGGTAACTTGGGGAGTTTGACGTATAGACAGATCGAGACTACCGGCAAGGCGTTAGGCCAAACTGTGGGTAATTTCGGCAAGTTGGTTAGCGGCGCTTTTGGTACGGCGTCGAATGATAACTCGCCTGTGGGAATGAGGTGGGAACAAGGCGGACCGATAATGAGAAGCCTAGGCGGTCTTTTTGGGGGCATCGCGGGTGGCAGAGGCGGCGGATTTTTGTTTCCGGGACCATCTTAATAGTGTATCATAGTAAAATGCAATAAAATGGACAATAAATTGAATTATAAAATTGATTGTTTAAGCTTCCTTGTGAAGCCAGGCGTGAACCAATATTTATCATATCTGTGCTTTCCGCAATATTATGATCTTGTTACGGGCAGAGAAAAATAAGCACATTTTCTTCGGTCAGGGTACGGTTGGAATGTCACCTTTTATTTCAAAAATAAACCAGAAATCAATTATTATTATTATTATTATTATTATTATTATTATTATTCATTGATAAAAACAATATTTTAATTTGAAAATTTCAACACACCTGTTTTTTTAATTACGCTTTATTTGGGTACAGCTTCATAAGGCAATTCGTCCAGCTTACAACCACGTTATAACTTATAACGATTACAACACCTCGTTGTCTTTACTGGGACATCTGGATAAAACAAAAATTATTATAATACACTATCATCACCGTCAAAAAACTTATTTAAGCTATAAAAGTCATGACGCACTAAATTATCTCTTACCAGATATCTAAATCAAACCCACAATCTCCGGCAAGTCGAGTTCGCAAGTCAAACGCGTTACTTCGGTCAAATCTATGGTTTTAATCTTCGCCAGAGCTACCAACAGTTGAAATTTTAAAACCCCGCACGTGTGCAATTGAAAAAGGTAGTTGTCTCTGCAATTGTCATTTAGTGTGTTCGTTTTGCGAAATGGCTGCTGTTTCGGACTTTTTTTCGATAGGTAGTATTGTTTGGTGCAGGACGTGTTACAATTCCGAATTCGAAGGTGAAGTACTGGCATTCGATCCCCAAACAAAAGTACTTATATTGAGTATCCTTTTTTAATGCCGTCGAGGGGTTTGGGCTTCAATGCCGTCAGGACAATAGCTTAAATTTTTACATTGTTTTCAAGTTTATTGCCGTTTCGGCCTACAAATTCTAGTTTTTTTAACGCGGTAGCGTTTACTTTACGCACGGGGAGGGGTTTTCGCGTTATTTAATTGCACTAAATACAGTTGGCATAAAGGTTTTGTGTGCTTGTTTCGTTTTCCTTAATTTGGTGTCAGAATGCGGCTCATCGAACGGCGATCCAAAACTGAACGACGTAGAATTTATAAATCTATCCCTTGTTAGCGAATTACAGGTAAAAAAAGAAGTCACTTCGGTACCAGAAGTTCCGCAATCGCTGAATTTGCAAAGGGTAACTCACCAAAATTCGCGTTTGGCCGATTAAATACCACCCGCTTTGTAGCTAAACACGCGAGTACGAAACCAAGTGGAGGAGAAACGCCGCATGTTGCAGGCGATAGCGGCGAACGTCTCATCCGAAGGTCAAAGTCTGTTCATAGCTATATCGAAAGTAATACAAGAAGTAAGGTGGAGGAATTCAGATATCATTGTTTGGAATCAGGAGGTGATTATAAGCCCCCCATATCAACCTGACAACATCAGAGGCAACACAAGTAGTAAAGGTTACAGTTTTATAAAAAAATTCGTAAGTACTCTGCTGTGGAAAAATCGTCTCTCTTGAGGTAATGTTATGGTCTCTTTCAGGTTGAAAAACACATGAACGATTTAGCGTTAAATTCCCAACATTCTGGCGTGTGTCAGAACAATCGACCTTCGCAATAATAAAACAAAAAGACACCCAGAGAGTATAAATTAAGGCGCAAGCCCCGTTAGTTTTTATCTGTTATAATATACCTCCTTATAAGATTCTGAACTGAAATATATTGTTGTCATTGTGAGTATTCGACCTGCCCGCGGGGTTCTGTTGATTTTAGTTCAAAATCCTCACCACTGGCCTTTTTTTTTTTAATTAAATCAACCCCGTTTTTTTCCTGTGGGTTTGGAACATCTGGGCCCACCAGGTTATCATCTATTTATTTTATATGAATAAAAATATTAAATTAAGCACTCGTTTTTCTTGTGTCCCACATTGAACTTTATGTTGGCAAGTTATGTCCATCATATGGTTACTAATTGTTAAGCCAATTATCTCATACAATTTAAAATATGACCTTGAGAGTTCCTAACTGGCTAATGCAAATTAAAGACAATGTGCAAGTGCACAAGCAGGTTTGTCAAAGATTTGGCAAGGATTTCGATTGTTTCCTGTTTGCTTCTAGGCTAACGCCCTTTTTAAAAAACGGGTTAATCCAAGTATCCACACCCTCACAAAATGAAAACGCAAAATTTATTAACAACATTTTTATAACTACAAATTAACGTCAGCCCCAAACCATTTGTTCCCGCAAAATTTTCGGCATGCGCGAGTCGAAGGCTGAAAGATTTTCCCGTTCGTCGCACAGCGTCACGTAAGCACCACATAACCTCACAAATTCTTCGTTAGTCAACTGAAAGGGGCGCCTGGTTGCTTCAACGTCTGCCATATCGAGCATCCGCGCGCTCAACTCGCCTCGTAACTCTTCCGGAAACAACCTCTCCACCCCTTTCACGCAATACTTCTGCCGCATGTTAAAAACTGATCGTACGACTTTTTCCACCGTCTTGAATGGAATATTCAGTAACGGCTGCCGTCTAGGTATTAACGTGACCACACCCACGTCTACGTCTGGTTTCGGGATGAACGCTTTGCCCGGTATCGTGAATTTCAGTTGCGCTTTCGCCCATATCTGGCACATTACCGACAAACGGCAACGTGACTCACTATCGGGTCGCGCCACAATTCTTTCGGCCACTTCCTGCTGGAACGTAAGCGTCATAGAAGTTCGGCCGTAGGACCACGCCGAAGTCCTTTCTGAAACCGACTTTAACCATCGTATTATCAAATTTGTTGACACGCTAAATGGAAGATTGCCTATGAGATGGATTGGGGGCTCTGCATCCTCCCACTCGTGCTTCGGCGCCCCATCAAAACCTTTCTCCATGTTATACTCGCGGATATCGTTGATCTCAATATGCATATCAGTTACGTCCCTGCTAGCCTCACGAAGCAGTTCCAGTGCAGGCAGGAACCTTGGATCCTTTTCTACCACAATAAGACGCCGCGGAGCACGTTTAATAATGGACCGCGTAATACTGCCTGGACCGGGACCCACCTCGCAGACGTAATGATCGCTGATGTTGCCCGCGTTTTTAACGATTTTGTCGGTGATGCGCTCATCCATTAAAAAATTTTGAGACAATTGTTTCAGGGCTTTTATTCTGTACAACTTAACTAAATCCCTGACGGTGGGCAAAGGTGGTAATCTTACGTGTCTAGGTAACGCTATGGCCATCGCTATTTTTCGATTATTTTGGCGGGTTCCTCGAAATCGTCCAGGAAAGTCTCCTGTTTGATGGAGAGTATGGTGTAACTGTAAATGCCCAGAACGGTCGCTCCTAGTACCCCTAGTGTTATCCAGTTATTGCGCTTGACGCGTTTGAGTCTTTCGACACGTTTAAGGTTGTCTTCTTGTGCCCGGCGTATATATTCCCTTTCAGCGGCACTAACTTTGGTAATATCGGCCTTCGGCATAGAGTCCGCCATTTTAATTAAACTGGAAAACCACAGACTACAGACCACTAACAACTCGGTCTTCTTCCTTACAAACGCGGGCCAAAAAAAAAAAAAAGGCAGTTACATTATTACATCATGAAGTTTTAATATGTTTTTATTACAATAACTATAGCAATACAATTGGTAAATCAAACTTTTACAGCTGCAATAAAATATCCTATCCTTACTGCAGATGGAACGAATTCTTTTCACCCGGGGGTCAAATTCTAAATTTTCAAAATAGTTAACAACCTCCCTGTCCTCCTTTAACTTTATTATTTCCTTGCAGGAGCGAATTAATATTTTTTCAGTTAGAAAAGGGAAGTTTTCGATTACATAGTCTGAGTATTTTGCCAAATAACCTAAAATGAAAAGGGCTATTACTCAACACTGTATACTGTTTTTAACATCACAATCACCTTCCTGTATAAACAGAAAAGTTAAAAAATTGATTTCAAAAGGTTCAAGAGTTTCATATCTGGACAGTTTTGGCAAAATAATCCCCAGCGATTCCAAATCCTCCAGGTCCCCTATATTTGTGAGTGCGTAACAAAATTTTATCTGCTTTTCTCTATATTCCCTACCTTTCTCTTCATTTACTGAGTTTTGTACAGGCTCACCTTCTTTTGTTCTTAGCAATTCATTTATTAAATCACGTTTTGTTTCATAGGGCAAAAAGTTCTTGAACACCTGCATCCCAAGGTTTAAAGAATCTAACCTGCACTGATCTTTCCCCTTAATAAATTCCAGTGATCTAACTTTGTTTCGCTGTTTTTCATTTTTCCTTTGATAAAATTCGCATAATCTGGCCGAAAAACTCGAAGGAATCAGTGTGTTAAATTCATCTGCGGCTTCCCTCGCAAATTCCTCTAAATCCACATTTTCATGGTAACTTTGCTTTTCTCTAAAGACTTCCAAAAATAGTTTATAGTCCTTTTGGCCAAAATGAACCTCCCTCGTTTCGCAAACAATATTAACAAATTTCTAAAAATTAAGACACGTTCAAAATCAAATCACAAGCACCTTTTAAAAAATACCAAGAGGTTCGTCCGCTTTGAGGTGCTACCAACAGATTTTTGCTTTAAACTATCGTAAATTGCATCGGTTAAGTTAGCGGAAATACTATCCACAGCATCCCGTTGTAACTGAGGATAATCGAAACTGTCCCGACTGTTTAATAACAGATTAAAAATAAGGTGTTCGATGTCAGATAAATTTAAATTTTGATTGTCCACCATTTTGTTAGGTTACAAATTTAAACAGTCAGAAATAACTTAAACGTAACGTCAACAGATGCCGCTGACTAAATATAACAATTAGTAAGATTAGAAATAGAATCGTTAAATAAAAGAAAAAAATGAGAAAAATTACCAGACAGACACTCTACACTTGATTCGCATGTGTTGATTGATTAATGTCAAGGGAGTAAGTGTAATAATTTACTCCTAACCCTTTGCGTACCCCATCGGTAATCGCCATTTTGGTTTGTACCGACAGGGTCAAGTCGATCATTTTCAAGTAGGTATGTCTATTTACCGATTGATATTTTCAAAATTTCGAATTTCGTGATCAAAGTGTTCAGGTTTCGACCACCGAAACTGAAATTATAATGCCCGATTTTTTAAGATCCTCTGCCCGAACGAGGAACAAACGATGGCGGAAGCGATAAGAGTGGTCAACGAAGATGTCCAATATATTTGTGGGGAGTTTGAGTCTTCCGATCAATTCGGAGACGTAAGTTTAAACTAACGGCACTGACTTGTAAACTATCGTACCGTTTTAGTTAATATTGGAAGACGGAACGCGAGCCGTCATAGTGAACGGAAACTTGTTTACATTAGATGGCCAAACTCTAGTGCTCCAAGATGACGACAGCTTGACGCAATATTGTATCGATGATTTCAAGCAACTGAGCGACGTAAACGATGAAGTTCACTGCACAGACGCGGACGACAATTCGCGGGACGTCGTTTATATACAGAACGATGACATGCAAAGGGACGAAACTTTGCAGTACCATCTGGCTGACTGTAATACCAGTGTGGATGGTCCTGTCGAGTTGAAAATGCTCAAATTAGAAGGGGATCAGGCTTTCGGCGAGATTGTCGACTTGGACGAGTTCTTAAAGTCGCAGGGGATGGAATCAGAGGCCACAGGGTATGTTTGCCATTCAAGATGCGTTTTTTGATTAACCGTTAGATATTTTCTGCTGAATTAGTGTTGAGTACACCATCGTGAGCGATTCCGAATTGGAATTCCAGCAGGGCGCTACCAAACCCAGAACAGACGAAATGTTACAATTTGACGGGGCTTGCAAAATAAATGATGGATACTTTTCTAACATCCGCGGGCGTAATCTCTTGACTGGCCAGCCTATTACGTTATCGAGGTACATGTACAAGCTGCGAGAGAGGATTACGAACGAGAAGCTGATGGTCGGGAAAAAAAAGCCTCCGCCTTCCATGGTTAACCATTCCCTTAATACCCTATTGCATAGAAAATTTACCTTGGGTCGATCGACTGATGGCAAGAAGATAGTCGGCAAAATTATTAATATAAAACGACGAGAGGAAGAGAGAAAACATCCAAAGGCGGATGAAAAAAAGGAGCGGGTGCCTATTAGCGACAAGGTTGCCAATGATTTCGCGACGACATCTGGTAAGAATAGCGCGTTTCTGCGAAAGTGTTGACGGGAAGCGGCACGCGTCGCGAGTAGTTCAAATGTACCATCGCTTTTGTATCGCCGCCGTCTTGAGTAGTTTAAATTTATCATAACGTTTGCGCCCGTGTGTGGTTGTTTTTGACCTTATCCTTTAACATATTTAAAGTGCGTTCATGCATTTTTATTGCATATTACTTTGCTATTTTTTTGACAAAGGTTTCGCAAGATATTTCACAGTTTTTACTCGTTTTACAAGACGTATAATCAATCATATGCTGTACAATTTACTTACATATTACATACAGATTAGAGAATTATCTTGTATTAGCAAATTATAACAAATGAAATTCACAATTTTGGTGCTTTAACAAGTTACCAGTTGTGGATTGTGAAAGCTGTACTAATAGAATCGAAATGCGTCGTTGTTAATTGTGAGTAGTTCAAGTATGCCTCAGCGATGCTGTGAAGTGCACGAAGCCGAGCTGTTGGTACATTCGAACTACTCGCGGACGTACCGCACAAGCCAGGCTCGATGGACGGGTTTTTTAGACCACCAATACAATAGTTGTCAGCCGGGGGATGGTATTGAGGAAATAGACGATACTCTGTCGGATACAGCGACGAGCTCAATTGCGGCACCAGGCAATATCCTGGTTCACGAGCGGGTGGTGGGGCGGGAGAGTTTTGAGACCATATCGAAGATCATGTCGGGTCTGATGAACATGGACAGCGTCAAACGGAAGCTGCTCAACAAGAACATTGTCATCAAGCTGGTGGAGAAAATTGCGAATCGAGAGAGCAAGATTTTCTACAGCAGTGGTTGTATGATGCAGGAGTACCGCTTGAGCGACATCGACGACAGATTGGCCGTCGAGACGAGCAGGTTCGTGCCGGACGCGAATACCAAGAAGGCCATCTTCGAACCCAGCACTGAACCGTGAGTCGGTCCATGCGCTGGGAGTAGCCGGATGACTATCTTGCGCTCGTCGTTTCAGCACGGCCAACGTGACCATCACGGTCACGGAGGACGAGACCGGCGCAAAGGTCACCAAGGTCAGTCTGGACCCGTCCACGGAGCATCGGTGCACCGTATGCGGGAAAAGCTTTCTCGGCGCAGTCTTCCTCAAGTTACACACCAAATCTCACTCATTCAAGTAAAAAAAAACTTTATATCTAGTTTCTTAATGCGAGAGTGCAGTAAAATGTAAATTTGAAGCGACGGGAATCAGATTAGAGTAGACAACTTAAAGGTTAATTACAATATAACTTCATTTGTAAATATTAGTCATCATATTCTGAGTAGTCAGAAGAACTATAGTCGTTGGAATCGGCAGAAATAATAAGGGGCTCCACTGTGTTTTGTAGCATGTTATTGGTTTCCCACATTATTTCTTCTATTTCATTTTATTTTTTTGTTTTTTCCTTCAATGGTTACACAATTTTACAACCTTATGTTTACTTAAACTAGGATACAATAACAAAAAGAAAACAACAAACCATGGACAGGAAAAAAACTACATATCATTCAGGTGGCAGTACTACAAATCAGTTTAGCAAAATTTATCTTAATTTAATTTTAAAGCTATTTAAAACAACACCGGTATAGTCTGAGGATGTCGAGTATTACTCAGTGCAGGGGACAAAAGGTGACGACTTCCTCCCAATTCTCTAGAAGGGACATGAAAATTAGAACTTGACAGAATACAAGGAGAATCAATAGCACCATTAATCACTCGAAAGACAGAACATAAACCACAAATTTTCTACAGTCAGTCCATGAAGCCCCCCACTTTAATTTGGCTATTTCGTAAAAAGAAGATCAGATTGTTGAACTGTAAAGCATGACAATACATCTCTAATTCTCAAAACCTCCAGACATTTTCCGCACCAGACCCAACATAAGGTTAGTCCGGCTAAAGACATCCCCAAAACGTATTGATTCATCCATAAGCACACCTAAATCCTACTTGGACTCTCTTCAACATACACTCATCCATTCTATATGAGCAATTAGCCGGATTTTTACGTCGAGAGAAAACCATACACACACACATTTTAAATTGTTCATCCTACACCACACCACTCCATTAGCGAATTAGTATCCCTTTGTAGCATTTGAATTTTTAAATCATCTGCAAAAAGTGAATAATCTGACTCCAAATGATGGGCTATATCATTCACCAGAAAAAGAAACAATTTTGTTCCCAGATGACCTTGACCTTTTAGGCACGGCCCTGGAGATACACCACTCCACTAGCGAATTAATATCGCTTTTTAGCATTTCACAATCATCAACTGACCGTATACGCCGGTGAATTTTTAAATCATCTGCAAAAAGTTAATAATTTGACTCCAAATGATATCATTCACCAGAAAAAGAAACAATTTTGCTCCCAGATGGGCTTCCTGAGGCACGCCGAATATTAAATCTGTGTTGGTCCTTGGTCCAGCAAATCAAAGGCCTTGCTGAAGTCAGTATATATGCAATGCACCTCACAGCCGTTATCCAGAGCCCCAACGACGAAGTTGGTATAAGTGAAAAAGTTCGTCACAGTAGAACGACTATTTACGAGACCATGCTGCTGCTCAACAATCCATTTCCAATACCTTAGGTATTGCTAATTGTACGCAAATAGGCCTGTAGTTGATCATATCGCAGTTATTACCATTTAAAAGTGGTTTTACAGCTTGCCACCAACCCTTTTACTTGCACGCATATCAATTCTATGGGGTTTAATTAACAGTGATATGACGGCAGGCAAAGTACCGTTATATAACTTCGTTTTGTAACGATTTCGTCGAAAATTTGCAATTTCCAGCGACTGCTTTTTCAGTATATCTTTCTAAAATTGCTATTTAAAGTAAGCCAATAATTTTTTTGGAATTCTGCCGGAAAGGAAGTATAATTCTATCACTAAGGTACAGGTAGGACTCTTGACAATCATCAGTACAGTACTACGCCTATGAAATACGGCTGTGATTTACAACTCTCTCGTATTAAGAGACAGAGCATAGTTGTTATTGCGATGCAGCCTAGTAAAAAAAAATCTTCGTTATTATTTCGAACGAAATAAATATATGGACCTCCCGAATCGACGATTTTTTTTTTAGGTTAGAAAGCGAGGCACTGTCGGCGGCTCGCAGCAGCCCACCGCACCGTCACGTCGAGGGCATGTTTGAGTGCGCGGAGTGCAACAGAAAGTTCCCGACGTCGGTAGCGCTCCGGAGACACATCAGCGCGCACTTTAACCGCGCATCAGCCTGCAAGTATTGCGACCGGTCGTGAGTATAATGTCACAGTTGCTTTGGATGCATAGTCTGATAATAAATCAGTCGGACGTATGAGATCGGTGAATTTTGGTTTGGGTAGAAAGAAACATAATAAAATATTTATGGTACCTCGATAAAAATGACAAAACAATTGAAAAACAGTAAGTTGGTAATTACTAATTACTGGGAAAACATCCATTATAAATCAATTATCTATATAAGATTTTGTATTGCTTTTCTGGCAAAATATTTTAGAATCATTATGTTAAACCTTAAATTGAAAATCGGTTTAAGATTTCTCCAGCTACCTCAAGTAAGTACTGTTAGAAGGTTTATAAAAAGTACATTAACATGAATTGAAAAGTACATTAATACGATTAATCAAAGAAACTCAGTGAGTGCACGGTACAGCTCTTGTCGGCTAACATCTTATGTAAGGCCCGGGCGTGCCGGAAAGAATGGTTTCTTCCACTTTAGAGTAGGCAGGTCTTAAACTCATTTCGAAGTCAAAACCACAACACAACAGGTTGTAAAAGCGGTATGTCGTTGGTAAAACTCCATAATCTTTATATGTTTGTTCCCATAGAGCTCTTATTTCAAAAACATCCAAAATCGATTTTTCTATATCATGTAATTCAAAAAATATGTATAATCGGTGTTTAATCCTACAACGCCAGTAAAAAAAAAACAAACAAAAATGAGTATGTGCGACTCAGCGGTCGTCAGAGAGTGCATTCAATATACGCGTAGCCGGTAGTTCAAATGTACTACGACTATTTCCGGTTTTAGGTTCGCTACTGCGCAGCAACTAAAATCGCACGTCGAGAGTCACGGCGACTATGGTCCTGAAGAAGGTGGAGCCGGACAGAGGCGCAGGTGTTTCGGTTGTTCGACGTGCGGTCGCAAATTTTCCAGACAATCGAATCTGCAGCGCCACCTCGAAATACATAGGGGCGACGGAGCGCGGTTCACGTGCAACGTGTGCGGCTGCGCGTACCACTACGCGTCGTCGCTCACGCGCCACGTCGTACAGAATCACGTGCAGGGGGTGGACGCCGCGGCCGGCGACGAATCGGAAGTCATGCACGTGGTTAATTTGGAGGAGTTTTTGCAAATACAAAACTAAATGTAAAGAAAAACGAGAAATTTGGAGTCTTTTTTTCCCCGAAAATCGCGAGTAGTTCAAATGTACCGTTGTGATATATGATGAAATGATTTTGATTAATAATGGGCGAGACCCTTGTAGTTAAGTAAAACTACCACTACCACAGAGTAAATACCCACCACCTGATTTATATTGGTTCCAACCATATAGCCACTATGGATATAGATATATACAAGAACTTATGAAGCAACTATGAAATTTTTTATGACAAGGTCCAGAAAATCTAGTTTTTAACCAATGACCTTGCGACATTTAACAACCAACTTGGCAAGTGGTAGAGTAAGTTTGAATGCGGCCTTTTTACGGTACTATGTTCTCAGAATATGCCTAGATCTCTTTAAATGTTCTACGAAAACGAGTTAAAGCAGGGCAGTGCAGGTAAATGGGTGAATATTAGAGACATGCGCGGAAAATCATTGCCCTCTCTACGAAAATATAGCTATTACATAACATACTTGTCAACGATCTGTAAGTGGCCATACTGGTTGTTGAATTTCGCAAGGCATATGCCCATGTTGAAAGGACCTTCTCTACTTTTTTTCTCATAGATGCTTCATAAGTTCCTGTATTATCAGCAGCAGGGCCCCATATCTCTAGTAGCTATATGGCTTTTATAAAGGATGCCAATTATGGACGACTAACCCTGCCAGTACTGCCTTACAAGTAGTAACAATGATTACACTCCACCGCCGGCACCTCATAAGCAAAATCGTTAGTAGTTCAAATAAACCATCACGATCTTTGAATATCAATATTTCGCTCACGCGTGAATAAAAATACTGTTTCCTTGACCACGTTATGCAGGAAGCGATCCCAAAAGAGTTATTTATTATTTTATTCCTAAGTTTAATACACATGACTGATACCAGGATGGAAATTATTTGCTAGGCGGCACCCACGCCTCGATTTTGGGCCTCGTCGTCGAATACGGCATATAGGCGCCAGAGGTAAAGGTCGGGTTCTCTGTGTGTTCCGCCATCCACTTATATTTTGGTCTGTGGGGGTCCTTGTCGGGGGTGAAATCGGTTTTATAATGCAACCACCCGAACCATTCGGCCGGCACTTGACTGCCGTCGTAATCAGTACCTGGAACCAAGCTTTAAGCAATATCTGAGCCACCTATGGGCAGGAATTTACCGTATTTAGGAGAGTATTCTACCCAGCGGTTCCTGCCGTAAAAGTATGACAAGTTTTCGTAATACTTGTTGCCGTCTTTGTCGACGCCAACTAAAGTCCCGGGACGCAAAGATTCCATTCTGAAACATGGCGCGATCGATACGCGAGCTCTATTATGAATTATGTAACCTTTACCTGTAGAGTTTGTACAGAGACATTCTGATGCCACCATGCTGCTTGATGGTCTGGATCAGTTTGTTTATCTTATCGAGTCCAAAATAGCTCATCTCCGAGCGGCACGACGCAAATAAACACTAAAAGATTATTAAATTCAAACGAATATTTTTAACATAACCTTAACTTTTCCTTGCTTCTTCCTTTTGAGCAGTTTAATGTTTACTTTATTCCGCTTCTTTGAGAAATATGAAATAAAGTAAAAGAAGAAGACTTTGGTTTTTAATCGTTAGTTTGCTAAACTTCTTGAGTTGCAGTCGTGTTTGACGAGCATTTCAAGTTCCTTTTTTCCATTCAACTTTCACAAAATATTGGAGAAAACTATTCTGTGAAATCTTACCTGAGTGCAGATAATCTTTTGTTAACCTAGTATCTGAACTTTCGATCGCACATGTAGAAATTGCAATCGCAATTGTAGAAATCGGTTGAAATTAGAGTCGTTTAAAGAAAATTTTATTTGTACATTTGTTTTCTGGAGTGATAGAGGCGTAGTGACTATAATTTCGAGAAATTGTGTTCGTTTTACGCGGATGTACACGGATTTGTGATGTGTTATTCCATGACGTATATGTTAGCACGGTTTCCGGATGTCCTGTACTCACGCTGCTAACTAGACCGGATGGGATCGGATATCCCGTATAAGAAAATTGCGAGAGTCCTATGAAGAATCGGTCATCATTTTATGACAATATTTAGAAGTTGTTCCCGTTTTTGTATATGTTAACTAACCTGGAGGATGATGGATTGGTCCAGACCCTTCTTTAAAGAAGGCATTCTTCAGGATTTTTGTATTTGTTACACTCATCGCAAGCTGGCCGAGTGACCTATTGCAGTCGTGACCAACCTAGTATCTCTTTATGCCGTGTAACTGTCATTAATTATTTGGAATTTAAATGTTGTAAGTGACTTGTCAAGTGGTTTTCAACGAATTTGCAAAAAATCGTCGGTTTTCCAAAGGTAACACATTTTAATAATTCTATAAAAATACGAAAACAATAATGTTGACTTATTACCCAAACTAGCCAACAAATTCAAGTGAAACTACGGTGCTAAGGAAAAATGAAAATACATTCTGTTTATATCACACTTTTATTTCACAGTATAGCGCGCATAGAAATAGGTAACACTTTTACGTATATGTATAAAAAGTCAGCAAGCGTCGCAGAATTAGAATCCTCGAATCTTGCCCTCAAATACTCGTAACAGGTGACATTAATTTGCTTTAGTGTCTTTGTGGTAAAATTTTATGACTAGGCAGCGTTCCTAGGCTCATATTTGCAGTAAATAAAGTCCCGAAGGTTTCTGACTTTTTTGGTGGCAGAAAAAGTTATACAAAAAACGTAATTTTTGATTTGGGTGCACCACAATCTGAGACGGATGGTGTCGACATATTAACCGGTGAATATCAAAATTACAGCGTGCAATGAATAACACAATACCGTTTTAATGAAATTTCTTAGTTATGCACGAGTGGAAATATGAGCGATCTTATTCTAGCGAATTGGGTTTTTAACCTAACTCGGACAATACGGAATCTAGATCTTCTTGTAGGCTGGCAGTCATTTCTTTTTGTTTGTTCAAATCGTCTTGCAGCCTGACAACAAAAACAATTAGTCCTGATTACGCAAGTAAATAGTTTCTCATCTTACCTCTCGGCGTTGGTCTTCAGCAGGAAATTGCCCTTCTTCAAAGCGTTCACCCTTCCCTCGTGCTTCTTAACCCTGGCTGACAAATTAGCCTTTTTCTTATCCAACGGGGCGTCTTCAGGTTCGCTCAGGCTCTTCTCGCTATCGCTGTCGCTCTCCTCACTTTCAGATTCCGACTCGTCTTCGCTGCTCTCCTCCTCCTCCGCCTCTTCTTCAACCTCTTCCTCCTTTTCCTCGTCATCCTCGTCGCCCTCCTCATCCTCGCTCACGTCTTTGAGCAGGTTCGCCATTTTGTCCACTTCTTTCTTCAGGCGGTTGTATTTCTTTTTCTCCTCCTTCATCGCCGCCTGGTTCTTCTTGATGATGTCTTTGAGCGCGATCCGTTCCTTCTTCGCGTTGTCCTCTTTATTCTTGAAACTCCTCAACTTGTTCGCCATGTGTTTGACCTCCTTCTGAAGTCGCTTCTCGCGTTTTTCCGGCGTATCTTCGCCGTCGCTTTCCTCTTCCGATTCTTCCTCGTCGAGTTCCTCCTCGTCGCCCTGGGCCACGCTGTTCTGGCGGGAGGTCGACACCTTTTTGCCTGCGTGTCACATAGAGTTCTATGCTATATATTGACGTCTACTGTGTTTTCTTAGGCTTAGAATTTAAATAAATCGAACGGTTCTCTCAAAAACGACAACCAGCTAATTTTTTAACAGTCTAAGCCTAATCGACTCCTCGCTATTTAGGCATATCGAATATACGAGCCCTAAAAACTAAATGTTCGGACGATGTAAAAAATGATAAAAAAGACATTTTTATATCTATTTAAATTTTTTTTTGACATAGCAAAATAACGGAAACATACCAAATTTGCTGACAAATAAATATTCGGACGCGAATGTTTATTGACCAAGAAATCACTGCTACTCATGCATTGATGGTAAAATGTAGTGTGCTTGGATAAATGACATGTCAGTTCTGGTTGTATCTTTCAAGTTTGTATAATAGTTGATAAGAAAATGACTCCTGGTGTCGCAACAAACAAAAAAGTGCGAGAACTTATCATATCTCAGTACTACAGAGGTAAATCAATGCAAAAAATTTCAAATGACTTGAGTATTGGAAAATCAACAGTCGGGGATATTATAAAAAAGGATGGAGTAACAGCTAGTGTTAGCGTTCGTGGTAAAAGTTCAGGCCGACCCCGTAAAATCACTGAAAGAGATCGTCGTATTCTGGTCAAGATTTGTGAAACTAGCAGACGAAGCGTCTTACGATAAATTCAAGCCCAATGGAATGGTGAGGCAAACTTAAGTGTCTCCAGAGAATGTTGTAGACAATGAATGCCTAAGTCTGGTTTGAGTTTTTGTAAGGTAAGTTTACAATTTTTCCTGTGTGTGTAGGCGATTTTCGAAAAAGGGCGATTCGTACAAAATCAAAAGCCTTTCACAAAGATTGATATGATATGGGGGTGTATGAGTGGTAAATGGGTTGGCAACTACGAGTTCATTGATGGTACTGTAAATGCAGAAGTTTGATTCCATCAATAGAACGAACTTTTGGAAATGAAAATTTTATATTTCAATAAGACGGTGCGTCCTGTCATACTGCGAAAACAACAAAAAAGTTGTTTGGGGACCACAATATGAAAGTTTTATCGTGGCCATCAAGTAGACTTGAATATTATTGAAACTTTATGGCATCGGATGAAAAAGACTTTGCTTAACAATCCTCAGCGTACAGTTCCAGCAGAATATTGCAAGACTTTGGTAGATTCCATGCCAAAACGCGTAAAAGCTGTTATTGCCGCGAAAGCTGATGTTACTTCTTATTAATGTTCGATTTAAAGTAAAAGATTTACATGCGTCCGAAGATTTATTTGTCAGCAAATTCTTTATGTTTTTGATATTTTGTTATGTAATTTATGTGAAATAAAAAAAAATTCATTACGATAGCACTTTTTGGTATAAAAGTAAGTGGGTAATTTCATTTTTTCAATCGAAAAGGCAAAAAATCAATTTAATATTTATTATTTCGTACATCGTCCGAACAATTAGTTGTTAGGGCTCGTATTCAACAATAGAATTCTATGCAACACCTTGGGTTAGTTGCTAGATTAGACGTTCGCATTGAAAAATTAGCGTTGAGGAAGGGGGGAGAGTTAGCGTCGCAAAGCATTAGAGATACCGTAGCTAGCATCTTCCGGATCAGCCTTAAGCGAAGCCCTACTGGTGGTTATGTTGATCCACGCGTAAGTCTTGGGAACTGCGCATGCGTCGCGAGCTGCAACGCGCATTATGCGTAATAGGTCAAGCGTCCGCGTCGACGATTCGTATAGCTACCGCAGAGCGCGTCGAGTAGTTTGCGTTCCAGTTCCACGTTTTTCCGCTTGTAGTCTTCGAGCTGGAGCTTGGCGGTGTCCAGCTCCTTGACCGCTTCGGTGTACTTTTTCTCCACCTGTTGCGAGTTTTTCCGCGTCTGTTCCGCCTCCCGCTTCAGTGAGTCGATCACCTTTTGGTCTGCCGAAGCTCCGCCCGCCGCCGTCTTGGCCCCACCTCCTTGCGATCTGGCCTTCTCCAATTCCGCTTCAAGATTCGCTATCCGAGCCAGGAGCCTCTTGTTTTCCATCTCGACCGCCTCCTTGTTCCTTAGCTCCAGCGCGAGCATCTGCTTGGTACTCTGCAAGTCGTCGCGCACCTTGTCGATGTCGTCCATCTCGTCGACCTCTTCGGGCGCGATCTCCTCCTACGCGTGCGCAGACGTGCGGTTGAGGGTTTGACACGAGGAACTTACTTACCGGCGGCATGCTCGCCATCGACATCGACTTTTGGATCTGCTCCTCGATCGTCATCTGCCTGCGGAACTTGCGCAAACCCTCGAGGATCGGTTTACTTCGGTCGTTGGTCGATACTTTCTTCAATTTTATGCCACCCTCGATCTGAAAACGGAGGCGGCAGATATATGGTGATGGTCTGGAGTCGATCTCGCGTCACTCACCTGTTTGAGCAGCTCGTTGTGTACGTTCGGTTTCTCGCTAGCGTAGAGGAAATGTTCCTGAGCTTTGGCCTCGGGAAGCAGCGGCTGCGACCTGTCGTTGCACTCCACGTGTCTGAGTTTCTTGCCGCCCTCGATTTCTTTGAGAGTCGCGGACCAATCGGGCCGCACCTTAGGCCTCGCCCTGGAAAAAATCCCACATTTTCATCGATTCTCCGTTTAAAATTACTCACAGTGGCTTACTTAAGCTTGTCCAGCTTCCGGCGCTGTTTGTCGGTGAGCGGCTTCTGGTTAGGATCGCCAGGCATGCCTGGTGGCGGAGGCGGCATCGGGGGCGGCGCCGGCGTCTGCGACAGTCTCCGCATCGATTCCGCGCGCACCACCGAATTCCGTTTGGCCGGCAGCTCCTGTGGGCGGTCGCACGCGGTTTCAGTTTCGCGCACGCACAGTACTACTTAACGCCCTGTATATGAGGCCTTCGTTTTTCCCCTTACCGTTTACGGCTTTAAGCAAATTTTATTTTTAATTCGGCCAATACCTTTTGCGTTTTGTGAAAAATCACGGTTTCATGGTCGATTTACGGGGTATAGAAAAAAGCCCGTCTCGTCTCGCAATACGCGCAAATATCGAACTGATCGACGTCGCTGCGCCGTCCGAAACCGATCGGGCATTCTGTACTTATAAATAGCGATGGATTCGCTCGCTAAACTTCTTGAGCCGGCGTCGCGATTCACGAGCATTTCAAGGTTCGTTTTTCCATTCAGACAACGATTTATCGAGGATTCGCGTGTAGCCGTTTCAAACTTCTATAAGTTCATTAAAACGACCAGCAACTTACCAAGAGTAATTTCGACACGTCGCTCGATTCGCATCGCGGATGTACTGTACATTAGCCGCTTAGAACGAAAGTACGGAGTAAAGTCTGTTCATAGATATAAGAAAGTGACTAACTGATACGAATTAAGGAAAGACCCGGGCAAGCTGTAAGAATGAAATATGGCCGAACAGGTCCGTACTTTGCTTAGACTTTAATTATTTGGAGTTTTGTTAGGAAATATACTAAACAGTATTATTTATTTATGTATGTATTTATGTTTAAATCTAAAATAAAATTACAAATTATTTTTATTACCTACTTAAATTAATTAAAATTATTCACATAATATATCAGTATCACTATCGCTATCATCGCCTGTTCTAATTATTATTTGTTCTATATTATTTACAATATGGATATACGATTGTTCTGCTTTTTCTATAGGTTTAACAGAATGTGCCCGACTTTGTGGAGGGATGTTAAAAACTTCTGTTTCTATAAGTTTGAGGACAGTGGAGTTAACACGGGGAAAAACATTGTTACGACGAATGGCAGATTTCAGTTAGTGCCAAACGTGTTCAATGAGATTAAATATACAGTCGTGTAAATTGAACTGAGGTGGCTTTTACTTGATGAAAATCCTTTTATCAAAATAAATAAGAACTAAAAGTTCAGATTTTCACGAAATTATATGTTATGACATGACAATTGTGTCGACAACACCGAGTCTTTATCAAAGTAGTTTTGAATTGTTGCTTTTGTGTCACATGAGGAAGGGGTTTTAGTCAACTGACTACTGTGATAACTTGAAATTTGGAATTAAACCATCTTTAGAGCCAGCATGCAAAATATTTATTCTTTTACCTCTTTTTGATGGCGCGTTTATTTTACACTTATCAGTTGAGTCAACCCAAATCTTTTCCTGGGTATCATAAGTGTCGAACCAGGTTTCATCCAAGTGAATAATTTGCCTTTGTTCTCTGTAAATCCTAATTTTTTCTAGATATTCCAGTGACCATTTCCGATTTCTAAAAGATTCCATTACAACTTGCCTTTTGTCAATTTTTTTAAATCTAAAACCCATGTGTTGAATACACTTCCATAAGGTAGTTCTGCCACATTTAACACCGGTTTCATCTTTTTCAAGCCTCCTAATTAAGATATCTAATGTAGGCACGCTTTGTTCCTCGTATAACTGGTAAATTTTACCCCGTATTATATCTTGATCACTTTCATCTACACTCGAGAAGAGGTCAGCATCGCTTCTTTTTTTCCTCGCTAAAATGGGATTATTCACAATTTTCCATACAGTTGATGTTGGAATTTTCGTCAATGTGGCCTTTTCTTCTAAAGATGCTTGCTTGCTGGCACCACGTTCAATGAGAGTCAAATAAACATTGTTTAAAACTTCCTTAGTCTCAATAAAATCGTGTTTTCTACATTTGGGCGGGAGCATCTCCCGAGATACACTAGACTCGCACATATTTTGCATAATTCGCACACGATTCAACACACGCTGTATTACACACGAAATAAGAATGATTACTAATAAACTTGAACTAAGTAGTATACCAAACCACAATTTTACCTGAATTTAAATTCCGAAACTCTAGGTAATAATCTTGTTGCATTGTATGTAAATGACCACCCTTGGATAGTCCCATCCAAAAGCAATCAGTCACTTTCTTATATCTATGAACAGACCATACCCCGCAAACTATACACTCGCAGCTTAGGACGAATGTAAAAGGGCGCTAATCGACTCTCAGGGTTAGCTATTGTAAAAACTTGCAAATGGTAGAACATATGCTGTATACTCTAAGCATAGTACGAAATTGATTGGTGATATAATCATTGTGGGTCCAATGGGCGAATTTAAGCGGCTAATAGTGATATAGTACTATAATCTGACTGCTTATCAGTACGAATGCAAAACACTCATAGCGCAGTTCGAAACTTCCAATATAAAAGGGTATAAGTGATCAATTATATATTGCATATATACTCTACATAGTATCAAGTGATATTATACCGTACACTCGCAGGAAAAAACGAATGCAAAAGCGTGCGAGTGATTGGTGGTATAATGTACTGGGCTATTCAGTATATTTTGACACCCACCTACAGAGTCAATTTTGAAAGATTGGAAAAAAGTGTAAATACAAAAGTTTGGAGATTTTTGCTCTGTTGTCTTATGCAAATGGCCGAAAAAACAAACGACGAACCCAAACCGTTTTTGACATATTTCGGTTTAAAAATAATTATCATTCGATTTCTGGACAATAGCCATATTGTTTAAAAATGGTCTGCTGTGAACAACCCAGTACATCACTCGCACGCTTTTGCGTTCTATCAGTGTACGGTATAATATCACTATTGTCCTTTTAAATTCGTTCATTGGTACTATGTAGGGTGTGCAATATATCATCTATCACTTATACCCTTTTATATTGTTTCGTATTGCGAGTGTACAGAATCAGTCGCATCTTTTTGCATTCGCACTCATAAGGAGCCAGTGTATAGTACTGTTACCGGTTTAAATTCGCACATCGGAAGTACATTGGTTATATAACCAATACCACAAGTTTTTTGCCATAGCTTTTCGTATGACCATGAGAGTCTACACTATATGATCGATTAGTTCCCTTTTACATTCGTCGTAAGCTGCGAGTGTACAGTTTGTAAAGTACTTCGTACTTTAGTTCTAACAAGCGTTTGCAGTCAATATTCAGACCAAAATTTTACAAAGCGGAAACACTTGTTGAGTGACAGTCACTAGAAAATGGTAAGCTCTATCCGTCATGATTAAATGTTCGTTTGGTCGGAGATTGTCGCGTTTATTTTTCGATTTTTCTATGGATTTACCTTATCAATTTCCATATCTTCTATCGTGCTTTCACGCCTCAGCAACGACGGTTTCCTTTCCGGGAGTTTCCTCTCGGACACGCTGTTCAGTTTGGGCAGGTCGTGGATTTTATGGTCCTGTAAAAATGAGTTGTGCGCGTTCGAGGAAGGGGGGAGAGATGAAACGCTTATTGTTTTACCTTTTTCGGTGGGGATTTCTCCCGTTGCGGCACCGGTTTGAGCTGCGGTTTTTTGAAAAAACTTTCCTTTTCCTCGCCATTCTTCTGCGGCTCCTTCGTTTGCACCGACGTTTTTCTCAGCTGAACGCCAGCTACAGGGGAAAAATATTTATCCTTGATTAAAAAAAAACAACGATAGTTTAATTAGTTAATTCCATATGTTATTTTATTTTGCCGAAATGGACAAAATGAAACGCAAAATTGTGAAAATGACAAGTGTTAGGTTTGTAGTGATGCGGTTTAGTGACAAGATAGATACGACGCGAAGCCAAAAACATTATTTACCAATTACCTAATGGATTGTTTTCTTTTTCTTTTCGAAAACTTTCCCTGTCATACGGCTCTCTCTTTCTCACCTTTCTTAATTGTATCGTTTCTGAAAAAATCAAACTTTCATTAAATGGATTCGGACGATTCGAGATGTCCGTTGCTGTTAGTTTGGCGTTTATCTCGAGACGTTAGTTACACAATTGAAGCGGTCGTTTTCTTTTTCCGTGTCTTTAATTTAGAAAAATGTTTTCTTTTAATTGGAAACTTTCGATGACGTTACCTAGGGGGTTCTCTTTGTCTTGTGAGAGATTTTCGTTTTCTTGCGGTTCTTTGGTTTGCACCTTTCGTAGCTGAACGTTGGCTGTAAATGTACAAGGCGTGTCACATTGTATGAGATGTCGGTGAAAATACAAAACGGGCGTTTTTTTTTTTTTTGTGAATGCCACTCGAGTTTCGGGATTAGAAACATAATTCTTGCAAGCATTAAGAAATAAACAAATAGATAAAGTCTAGATAAGTATTTAGAGAACCGAGAAAGATGTTATCAAATTTTTGGTACAGGAGACGATGGTTGTCATTTGAAAACCCTGTTCTCACTTTTGCAGTGTTGCCTCATCTACCTGAAATTCATAACAAATTTGGATTTTTTTATTCATGTATTCTGTTTTCAGTGATATATTTTTTTAAGTGGCATTAAATATGGCTTCAGTAACTTCAGGTTAGCAGCATACATACATCATTATAACTCGATACTTTTTGAACTGCGATATATTAATTGTTCGAATGATTAGTTATAAAAAACTGAGTCAAATTACAGTTTGGATATGTGTATACCTAAATTGAGTAGATTTCGCCGATATAGTCCTTTGGCATTTTAAAACCCTGTTGTCACTGTTGCAGTGTTGCCTCATCTACCCGAAAGTCATAACAAATTTGGATTTTTTTATTCTTGTTTCTGTTTTCAGTGATTTTTTTTTTAAAGTGTCGGTAAATATGGTTTACAAGTAAATTGAATTTGTGTTAAACAAAAACTGCTATTGAAAAAGTAACTTCAGTTTAGTGGCATATATATTTCACTATAACTCAATACTTTTTCAACTACCATATATTAATTATTTATTTTGATAAATGGATTTTCATCAAGTAAAAGCTACATCAGTTCGGTTATTAGTTGTATTTGTAGTTGTCTGTGGTACCTTTTTTTTTCACGACAACCTACTTATTTTTTTCAGAATTAGTTGTTTTTTACAATATCCGCAGAATTTGTAAGCCATGTTTATCAACAATTTTCCTTGAAATGAATTGATCACTTATAAACAGTTAGGTATTATATGTCGTACCAGTGATATATTTTATTTGAATAATTTTTATCAATATAAGAATATTAATATCATTTTATCATATTATATTATTATTATCATAAAAAAATTAAATAAAAAAAAATTAGAAATGCTGTTGTTATTTATTCGGAGGCTTTTTCTACAACTCTCAACTACTCTCAGGTACAACTCTACAACTACAACTCTGCCTAATAACATTTTTTGTTCTATTGGTTTGAGTGTATTATTGCATCGTTTTATGAATGTATTTGTGCAGTCATTATAGTTACATTTATTTCCTAGGTTTGATGGCTATTCTTATAGTACTTACGGATAGATTTTAATATTTTTTCGCTTTTACTTTGTTATTGTTATTTTAGTACTTACAATTTTTTAATACATTTTCCTGCGAGGGCGTGGCAAATAACGCGATTTATTTTAATTTTTGATTGCTTTAAATTTTAGTGAAAAATTTCTGAATTTGATATCCAGAAGTGTTCTTTCCGCGAACCCTCGAGTGATATTCAATTTGTCCGGCTTCCGCACCCAGCCAACATTCCTTATACCTATGGGGTTAGAACCGCCGTCGCCCGACGAGTCCGAGGAAGACGTGCTGTCCCGTTTTTTCGCGTTTTTCGAATTCCAGCTGTTGTTACCGGCCCCGGAAACAGTTTCCGGACCATCTTTGACCCACGGGGGTCGGAACGTCGTTCGTTGCGCGGCATTCGCTGTGCCCTTCTCTCCGGTCGGCATCTCTCATGGGAACCTGCCGGAAAAATGTACTAGAAGTGGCGGGAGAATTGAAAATACTTTTTTCGAGTGTTTTTCTATGTAGCGTAAAAGCGCGATTTTTCTAATTCCCACGTTAGTATTGACGCTGTCACGTTGCCAGATACTTAATACTACGTTTTTCTCGTGTTGGCAATCGATGACGTTGTGTCCCAAACCGTAATAGTTGTGCAACCTAACGCATTAGCGCATCAGAAATTCATCTCATTTAAGTACTTTATTGGTTTACTGGTTTGGTTAATGAGTTTAATATTCTTCAAATGCACTAAAAATAGTTAAAAAAAAACGCCGAAATTTCAAAATCCCAACAGGACAGCACCAAACTGCCGAAAAGTATTTTTCCTACTCCCGTCTGTAAAATAAATAATTACACACCGGGAAGCGTCGTTTCCCACGGATTCTAGCAACTTCGGACGTTTCCGAGATTTTACCGCACGGGTTCGGGAGCAATCGGACGTTTTCGGACATATTTCCTACGCCTTGAATTGTGACGGTCATGTCAGTGAATGTATTCGTGTTGTTATGCGAACATGTACCCAAAAACTAACGGTCGTAGATAGCATAATATACTATCTTTATCTTGTAGAGAGACAATTTTACTTTAGTATTTTTCTTGTGGTGGCCTGGAAGGACACGAGTTAATTTACCTCACTACCCTTGATTCTTTTAGTTTTCATTCATAGAAGCCTCGACGGTGACCTCTATGGTATTCTAGAACTTTGGCATATAAAAATTTGAATCGACATTTTTTTATAGGTATAG
The DNA here is from genome assembly GCF_029955315.1 of Cylas formicarius. NCBI lineage: Eukaryota > Metazoa > Arthropoda > Insecta > Coleoptera > Brentidae > Cylas > Cylas formicarius. The sequence goes on along the minus strand of NW_026844361.1, from coordinate 21,267,575 downwards.
TAGTAGTAAGAGTTTCGACTTTTGTTTTGGTTTTTGTATGGAATATTTTTTGATTTGGTGCCAATGGCGACCGACGGTTTATGTTCCCGACGAAAATAGATTTTGCGATATGTTGTGTTCGGAAAAAAGTTGCGAGGGTTGAGTTTGATATTTCGGGATTGGAAATCCGAAGCCGCCTTCATATCAGAATTGTTTATCAAAATATTGCCGTCGTAATTTGTCGTTTCGCTTTGAGAGCATACAGGAAATTAAGCTCGAGGTCTTCTCTACAGGGTGTTGGTTGTTTTATTACAGTCTTATTTAATTAATCAATTATATATACCCAGATTCAAGTCGGTTCATTAAACACTGCTACTTTAGTCAAGTTGGTATTTTGACGTTCGTACTGTTTTTTTTTTTGCAAAAACCGACTCAGGAGGAATCTAGAAGTTTTATGAAAAGTAGTCGTGGATAATTTTTCAAATCGCCATCTCACGTACTAAGCAATTTGTCCGTCTTGAGGGATGATTTTTTAGGTAAAATGTGCAATTTTTGAGACGAGCGTGTTTTATAATTCGATGAGAGAAAAGATTATATTTAAAAATATTATTTTATGATATTCTTCATATGCCGTCGCTGTTCCGGGTATTCATTTTGAAAAGCGCTTGTAGTTTCTCAGCCACGAGAGACAATCGAAAAATTGGCTATTTTAAAATAGCATATTATGCAACAAGTGCGGCAAACGACTTTCGAGTTACGAGCTTATTTGGCACAAACGGAGCGAGTGTTTAATAAACGAGCGACTTAAAGAGTATAGTATGCAACACTTTTGAGTAGAAAAAATTCTGAATATACAAATAAAATGGCGTGTTTAAAGTTTAAATTCAAAGTTTGTTTTGTGTCTTCAGGATTGTCAGAACTATTTTTTTTTCGTAATTTGTATCCGTTTTAAGTTGTAATTTAAATTTTATTTTCCGAAAAATATTATCTTTCAGATATTTGGTAATACGATCCTCTTATTGTTATTATTTGTTTTTTGGTATTTTTATAATAAAATGGTTGTTTGAATATTTTAAAAATTAACGTCCTGGTTTGAACACCCAAATTGGGATTCTAAATTGTGATTTATAGTTATAAAATTTGTAGAAAATTGTAGAAAATGGGATGTTTGTGACAACATATCAATATAATAAAAAAATTTACAATTTTGGCAGCTTAAAAATATCTTAAATTTTAAATTGAACCATCATAGGAAAACAGATATACATTAAGCCCCAAAATGCCAGGTCCGTATTCAAGATTCTGATCTTTGATTTCAAATTCTACAGGCGTTATTTTATTCACCACTTTTTTAAATCGCCAATTTTTCAATTTTCCCTTGTAGGTTAGAATCTATGAGTGCTATTCAAAATGCCCTAAGCGTTTTCAGGTGCGGTTAAAGGTCAGCGGTATAGTTTGAACCAAATTATATCGGCGTTATTTTCGAGTGATCGCGTCCGTATGTGCAACGGAATTCGCCTCTAGCCCGGCAGTTATTTAAAGATTTTTATGTAAACTCAAAGGCGAACGCGCAAAGCCAAAATCCGGATTTCGACTCACGAAGAAATCCGCTACGTCTAAAATGATTTTTATCCATTGCTATGGCATATCGAAAATGGCCGCGTACCTTCTCGTTTTTGCGTCCACCTAACTAGAAAATGACCGCGAGATTCGGTTTCCTCTCGTGGACTTTCTATTTTGGTTTCTGTCGCATACATAACGCGTGCCAAAATTTATCAAAGTTTTGAATACGATATAGTCCTCTGTTCTGCTGTTATCGAAAAATGTGATGTTTTACTACATTTTGAGGCTAATTTTTAGCGACAGAGCGAGGAAATTGTTGAAAAAGTTGAGAGTAATGTTCGAAAGCTTCAAATTGCTGTGTCTTTTAATTTTTGATACCTTTCGCAGTTAAATGCGTTTCCTTCTCCTCATTAAGTGTAAATATGGAGTTGTGATTGAACTAAAACGCTATATTAAAAGCTATCTTCATGAACGTGCCAATTGGCAACATTTTTTTAACTTGTTTAAAAGGTCTATAAACCCATAAGCTTAAAACCTACCTAGACGTTCAAATTTCTGACACTATTTTGCGATATCTTATAACCCTGCTTTTGTGCATCTTTAATTGTGTAGTGGCGTTTTGATTGCAGCATTAAGTGCGTGTTTATGAAACTGTTTAAGTGTCTCAATAGCTAGATTAAAAGCTATTCACAAGTTTAAATGGATAGCCCTGCTTTTGTGCATCCTTAATTGTGTAGTGTCTCAATAGCTAGATTAAAAGCTATTCACAAGTTTAAATAGATAACCCTGCTTTTGTGCATCTTTAATTGTGTAGTGGCGTTTTGATTGCAGCATTAAGTGCGTGTTTATAAAACGATGAAACTGTTTGAGTGTGTCAATAGCTAGATTAATAGCTATTCACAAGTTTAAATGGATAACCCTGCTTTTGTGCATCCTTAATTGTGTAGTGTCTCAATAGCTAGATTAAAAGCTATTCACAAGTTTAAATGGATAACCCTGCTTTTGTGCATATTTAATTGTGTAGTGGCGTTTTGATTGCAGCATTAAGTGCGTGTTTATAAAACGATGAAACTGTTTGAGTGTGTCAATAGCTAGATTAATAGCTATTCACAAGTTTAAATGGATAACCCTGCTTTTGTGCATCTTTAATTGTGTAGTGGCGTTTTGATTGCAGCATTAAGTGGGTGTTTATAAAACGATGAAATTGTTTAAGTGTCTCAATAGCTAGATTAAAAGCTATCTTCATAAACGTGTTTATGCCCAAATTAGCTACACTTTTTAAAAGTGTTTAAACATGTTTAAAATTTTTATTTTAATGTGTGTTCACAAAACCTTTATACGCGGTTTGGCGGTGTCTTTCATGGTTTAATGGCGCTAAAACAGATTAAAGGTGTTGTTGAATTCAGAAGCTAAAGTAATTTTGATAAAGGACATTGTAGTCGCCATTTTTTAAAAAGTCATAATCTAGATTAAAAGCTATTCAGAAGTTTAAATGAATAATCCTGCTCTTTCATGGTGTAACGGTTTTGATTGCGTTTTGAGTGCCTGTTTATAAAACGATGAATCTGTTTAAGTGTCTCAATAGCTAGATTAAAAGTCTGAAAATTTATCATTTTTTGCAGTATCTTTGATGTGATGTGATAAAAAATATTTCAAAGGTATTAAAACTCGAATCGTTGTCACGCATTCTTTTAAGAATCCAGCATCTTTAGTGCTGAAGTCAGGTAGGAAGTATCCTGGTGTATGTTGTCGATAGTTTAGAGTCCTATGTACCGCATTAATGCTCTGAATTTTTGTTTCTATGGGCAAGGGCTCTCTTACAATGGGAATTTACACTGCCCCGTTATCGCTTACAATCGCAAGTCCACAAGGCAGCGTTTTGATATTTTCTTTGTATATAAGATTGTAAATAGCCTCATCGACCATGAGTTTTGTGTCAACTAAACTCTTTTTAACGCTAGCCCTTATACCCTGCGCAATCTTTCACCGGGATGGCTCGTACTTCGTTTTGTTATTTACCCTTGACGTTATTTGTTGATTATATTATGTTGTACTGCTAAATTTTATAAATTTTCTTCTTTTTTGTAACTGTATAATTGGTCTGTTGAGTATTGTAGCTCTCGCTCACTCTGATGGACGATTTTGTGTGTCGCATGTTTTGTTTTTTCTGTGGGATATGGTAAAGAATGGCAAAAAACATATACATTACTCACCTTGAACGGTACGTATTTTCCGAAAAAAAAACTTTCAATTTTGCACTAGACGCGCACTTTCTTGTTGGACGTTCACGCACCACACCTTCGGAAAAAGACGCCTTTCGTTCGCGTCGAAAACTTAAAAGAAAAAAAACCGTCGTTTTTGTATTTTCGAAAATTAGAAGCGACAACTTCAATCTGACAATTCCTCAGGTATTTTCATGCGGCTGTCGAGCGGACATTTTCTGAATGCTGCCGACTTACTGAAATAGCTGGCGTCTATTTCGGGAAACGCGCGTCGCGACGCCGTGCGTGACGCGTCGCTATTTTTTTTTTCACGGATCTTACGGATTTCTGAGATTTCGTCCGGATTAATTTTAATTTAATTAATCGACCGATTGATCAAGTAATGCATTAATTTAATTTACGTATTTATTGGTTAATTAATGTTGCATTTTTGTAGATAATATTGAAATAATAGAAATAGAATAGAAAGTAACCAATTATCCATTTGGCTAAAATAATGGAAATTTGGTGCATATCACGCCTTTATCTAAACACAGTTTGTGTATCAGAAAGACAAAGAAATAATAAAAAATATGTGGCCCCTAATTTTTCGGACGAACGTCTATGGACTGGAAGTTGACTTTTCGCAGTTAGGATGATGGTACGTCTAATTTTTGTCTCTTGTAAATTTTTTATTTAAAATAAACAACAATTTTTGTTTTATTCAATTAAATGATACCTGCACACAACTGATGCTTGAATAATGTAGGTCAATTAAACTAATTAATCGAGATCTTGGTAAATATACATTTTAATAACCTGTCCATTGAAAATAAAGCGTTCAATAAGGAAAATCCCATTCTTCAATCAGGATTCATGGATTATTGTTATATTGAATTTATATTATACAGGGTATGCGACGTACCAACAAAAATCATATTTAGTTTGCTAAAAATTATACCGAGAAAAAGGTTTTTACTTTCAAACTGTAAACTGTCATATTTTGGCGACTTCTTTATTCTTTCGACTCAAAAACATTGCCCTTTTTTGTTATTTTACCTATAATTTTGGGCATTTGAAAAAATTTTTTTTTCAGGTATAAAGGAAAAGCCGAAAGAAAAGCTAAAATTTGCAAAAGTAATTTTATTTATTATTTATTTATTTATTTATTTTAGTAATACTTTGATGTTTTGCCAAAAGCTACCTTCAGATTTCGCGCGAGCAAATGTCGGAAAATGTCTTTCTACACGCCTGTCCGTTTCGACGCAGCTCAAGAGCTCCGTTTCTTCAGTTTATTGTCTTCGTCCCACAACGGTGGTTCTTGTTCTTCTCTCACATCTGGCTTGGTCGATTCCATTCCAGTTGGATCGCTAGTAAAATGGGGCCAATTGTGGATATCGTTAAAGAGACGATCTCCTGGACACTCTGTCCCTACAATGCAGTTTAGTATAGTTTTGGTTACTTTTTAATCAAATGTTTTTATTTAATGATTATTATGCTTTGTTGCGTAATGCCACAGAGATTTTAAAACAATTGATTGATTGGTTGAAATACTTATTAATATCGTGACTATATTTTTTCGACCTTGGGTTTTTTAGATGGATGAGAAAAATATAAAAAAAGCGGTTTACCCTCTCGCACTTGCCGGTGCCCGACGAGTTTATAGTCGCGCGCTATTTTACCCTCTTTGACCCCTCTAGCGATGAGCCGCTTGACGGTGGCAAGTTGGCCCGCGGGGGGCAGCTCGTCTGCAAAAAAAAACGTCCAAAATAAGATATTTTCGGAGTTTGCGTCGGATATAATAATAATAATTTACGTCGATGATTTTCTAGATAATTTTAGATATCTGCGGCGATGAAAATTTGGCCGAATTTTCGAAAACATATGTCGCGCGCAAGGAAAATGAAAATGGCCGGATTTATATATGCAACGCCGTGGTGGCGCTGTCAGATTTTTCGGAAAAAAAATTATCCGTAGTGGATTACTAAATTATTTGCGTTTTATATATATATATATATATATATATATATATATATATATATATATATATATATATATATATATATATATATATATATATATATATATATATATATATATATATATATATATATATATATATATATATATATATATATATATAATGTTTATATATTCCAGGATGTGGTAGGCGGAGAAAAAAAATATTGTCATATTAAATTCGCGTTGTTGTTGACGATTAGATAAATAAATACGTGACAAATTTTATTTGTGGTGTGGTAATAAAAATCATTTTAGAAATTTGAATGTCTTGCTGCGATAAAACGAAAAATGAACAATTAAATTAATTAAAAGTCGAAAATAACTAAGTTTTGATGTTTACTATTTATAATTAATTTTTTACTTGACGAAAAAGAACAATGAACAATTAAATTAGCAAAATATAAAAATTCACATCATTTTGATTTATTTTTTTTTAAATAAATTGTTTTTTTGTGCAGTGTGTGCATTTTTCGTTGTTATTACGAGGTATTTCCGCGATACAAAATATGGCGTCTTCAAAACAGTCCTTGTTGGCGTTGTTTTTTAGATACAGGGGAAAGCAGAATTGATCATATTTTTTGTAAAAGATATTATTTTTAAGGCACGAGCTAAAGTTTTTTTTTAATTGAAAACACTGTATATCGTCCGGATGAGTCTTTTAAATAACCTTATATTTTGGTATTTTATATTCTATTCATGTAATACAAAACATAGTATACAAAAACTACTCAAACTGATTTCCACCCTTGCAAGATATTTTTCGAAAATGCTATCTATATTTTTGGAAAATTCGATTGAGGTTTTTATTCCCTTAAGCAACTTATGTGTTCTTCCCTGAAATTCTACAATATTTAAAAAAAAAAGGTTTTTTAAATTTAAGTTTTATTCTATAATTGATTTTTTAAAAATAATTAATTTTATAAATTTATTTAATTTATAATTTTGGTTTAGGTTTATACTTTTGCCTCCTGGTTGCCTAAAAACGATGAAAACTAAAAATTCAACCATTATATGACGACCGCCGAGGAGAACGTTGAAATTTTAAAAATAAATTAAGTTTGGACGAACTTTTTGATGATTTCCGTTTTTTTTTTCTAGGCGATCGATTAGCCTCCAGGGAAGAGGTTCACATTAAAGTCGTGCAAATAAACGCCAAGGTAAGTGAGTCTGTATAAATAAGTCTGTTGACAGAGACCTATTTTAATATTGCGCATCAATTTGGAAATTTATCTCGACCTGTTTCGCTTCCCGCTAATCGATATCTCGATCTAAATTTCATTTTTTTGAAAATCTTATCACAGTTGGTTGTGAAAAATTTGGTTGCGTTTCGAATTTCCAAAAAACTTACCACTCCAATCGCCGATGATGCACACGCCGATGCTTTTGTCATTGTAGGAGGGGGCGTGGGCCCCTACCGCGGACCACCCCCTTCCCTCGTACACCCTGTCGTCCCCGCCGACTGCAAAACTGTACCCGATATCGTTCCACGAGTTGTTGATCTGCGTTAATTATTTTTTTAAATTAATTAAATAAACTTACAATTTTTTTTTGTCGATAATTGGAATTAATGAAAAGAAAGTAAGGAAACGGTACCTGATGTAAGTCCTGCATCCATTTCATGGCCGCGATGCATTCCGAACCCGTGCTGCAAGCGGGCGGCAGGTAACTGTGATGTATGACGACGTACGGCACTGGGTTGGTCATGTTTTCCACCAGGGTTGGAGGCCTGGCGCCCCACTCGTCCCTCGTCACTATCTCGAGGCCGATCCGGCAGTTCGCTCCTAAAACGTCCGAAGAACCATTTTCGAGTAATTTTTATTTCAAAAATTTTCGGGGTGATTTATCCCAGTGGCATGGTAATATTTCGATCAGTTGAAATTAACTTGGTTTGTCTTAAAATTTTCTAATGTAGCTGCGCTGGCCCTGTGTTTAAAGAACTTATTTTCCTGTATGCGTATTTTGTCGAAAACATGTGTGTTTGTTATAAAATTCCATAACCTTTTGCAGTTCAATTATATTGATTCGTTATTGTAAATTAATAAATTTGATTTTTATGTGCGTTCAATTTTCTCTGAAGTTAATTTCCCATACAGGGTGCTTCCGTCAAGTGTCCGTCAATGTGTTTTCCACATTTTCATTGAAACTACTTTAGATATTTTATTGAATTGTTTGGTTCATCGAAATTGTTTGTTTCTAGGTTATTACGTAAGTTTTGAATTTAGTAAAAAATGATAGGGGCAGTCTAATTCAAACCCTTCACTCATTTATAGAAAATACAAAATAGACAGAAAGTGTGTTGTTAACATAAAAAATAAAATCATAATTTTTTCGCCATATTTGTAATAACATAGCTCTCCGCTTTTGACCCAAAGTTTAGGTAACAAACTACCCTTTATCTTTATCTTCATATTTCCTGGAAGCTGTTTTGTTAAATGGCTTTAAAATTAAATTAATCCTCAATCGAAAGTAGCCCATATACACTTCTAACATATATTATTAGAAAGCAGTGTGGTAAAAATTTTAATTAAATTAATTAAATCAAAAATTGCATTAACCCACTGCTTCGAAATTTATAGCCATGCTTTTGTATTTGAAAATCATCAAAATCCCAAAAATAAAAGCTGTATACCATCCACCCAAAATTAACAGCATAAAAAACGCGTAGTATTTGATAATTTTTGGCATTTGATTACCAGTTTCGAAAGATTTCAATTTTATAGCTATTTTTTTTAGAGGAAACATTTGAAAATCATGAAAGTCCCTAAATAAAAGCTTACCCAAAATCAACGGCACAAAAAACGCGTAGTATTTGATCATTTTTGGCATTTCATTACCAGTTTCGAAGCATTTCAATTTTATAGCCATTTTTTTAGAGAAAATATTTGAAAATCATGAAAGTCCCTAAATAAAAGTTTATCCAAAATTAATGGCACAAAAAACGCGTAGTATTTGATTATTGCATAAAAAAAGCTGCACATCACTTACTCAAAATTAACAGCACAAAAAACGCGTAGTATTTGATAATTTTTGGCATTTGATTACCAGTTTCGAAAGATTTCAATTTTATAGCCATTTTTTTAGAGAAAACATTTGAAAATCATGAAAGTCCCTAAATAAAAGTTTATCCAAAATTAATGGCACAAAAAACGCGTAGTATTTGATCATTTTTGGCATTTCATTACCAGTTTCGAAGCATTTCAATTTTATAGCCATTTTTTTAGAGAAAACATTTGAAAATCATGGAAGTCCCTAAATAAAAGTTTATCCAAAATTAATGGCACAAAAAACGCGTAGTATTTGATCATTTTTGGCATTTCATTACCAGTTTCGAAGCATTTCAATTTTATAGCCATTTTTTTAGAGAAAACATTTGAAAATCATGAAAGTCCCTAAATAAAAGTTTATCCAAAATTGATGGCACAAAAAACGCGTAGTATTTGATTATTGCACAAAAAAAAAGCTGCACACCACTTACCCAAAGTTAACAGCACAAAAAGCGCGTAGTATTTGATCATTTTTGGCTTGGCTTTCCGGCTACGATTTTAATGCGCCCGAATTCGTCGTTTTTCTTTATATTAATCAAAAATTCGATATCTATGTGGGGAATACCCGTGAAACCTCGTTGAGTTTGTTGTTATTTCGACGAGTTTTCGCGCGAGAGAGTACCAATATGTCATCGACACGGTGCCGTTTGTTTAAAAGTGAAAAACGGTACTTTTTGGTTAAAATTAATTGCGTGATGTCGGACTCTTGTTTAAATAAAATATCGAATAATAGCAATAATAAAAAAAACGTGGTGGGGATTTGCGTACGACATTGAGATACATCGGAAGCAATGGCGTCTCGTGTTAAGTGACGATTAGACTAAACTAACCAACTAACGTTTTTCGCGGCTTAAGGGTTAATTATAAATTAAGGGTTTTATAAGAAACCTTAGCTCTTATAAGAGTTTTTATAGTTTAGCTGTTACAAGTTTTGTAGGAAATCCAGTGAATAGTAAAGCACCTGTAACTTTTATAATATTGCCTCCAAATGGTCTCCGCCTCCTTATAAACTTATAAATCTAATAAATATTCTACAGTTACTATCAAACTCTTCTTTAGTTTGCACAATTTATTTACTTTTTATTTATTAAAAACTAAGTGCACTTCTTTCAATAACAAGTAAGTAAACTTGACACTGGCGCACTAATATTTTTCAAGTGGGTTTCCAATTACTTTCAGTTTTATAACGGATGCGAAGGTTTTATTAAATAATACCTTCTTTTTAGAATTTATTTATTGATAAGTTGATTTCCATAAGTAGTAGTAGTAGTAGGTAGTGTTAAAAATTTCCAAAAAAATTCCGGATTGGTAAAGGCGAGCACCGAGGAATATTTAAAAGTCGACGGTATACGCGCTGAGTTTGGGGTCTGTTAAAAAAAAAGATACAGGGCCACGCCAATCAGCGTAGATCCTGTTCTTCGAAAGTGAACGCGTTTTCGAAACATCTGCGGCCGTGTGAAGTACCATTCGGTGATTCCCCTGCAGCGGTCAGACCTCTCGTTGGAATCGTTACGTTTTTTTTTTTTTAACCATTGAATTATTATTGTTGGTACGTTTGGTCCCGTTACTTCCCGTTTTTTCCGAACATTTTATTTTTACCACTTTCTCAGTAAATCCCAGTGCCAGAATTACACGTACGGCAATGAATTTGATTTGCTTATGTGCGTTTATTAGCTAGGGTGTGATAAGCGGGCACGTTCAGTGATACTACACACTAGCGTAGATAAACAATATCGTAATACGCGTACAACAAAAAACTTATTAAGCAGGATAAGTCCTAAGCAAAGATGTCAATTCTGCAAGTTAACCGGAAAACATGTAATTTAAAAAATGTCCAAAATCTCCATAAAAATCAATAATTGATAAGATTATTTCATAAATATACATGTTATAAATTAGAAGTCTTTGACAATGGTATATTTTGAACTTTGCGTCTGTAGTTGTATATTCCGTCATAGAGTGTTGTTATAAATTAGTAATATCTAAAATGGAAATAAAAGATTATTGTTGATAAGTTTTTTAAATTGGTGTACTCTTATCAAGCAATAAAATTTGAGTGAATAATGAGTATTTTATGAATTAATAATTCTTACGCACAGTGATGTCCTTTTAAATTTTAAACAAAAAGTTCGCATTTATAAATTTGCCACTTTTTTATGATTTTATGATTAAATAAATACTTATAATACTAGATATTTGGTCATGACTATGAACCAGGAGGCTTACTTATAAACCCATTTTAAGTATTAAGCAAAATAACGTTAGAAACCAATATAGAATTCATCTCTTATTAATATTTTACTAATATCCCTGATTTACGAACTTATTTACTGAATATCCTTATGTGCAAGTATACAAGAAAGCTTTGGACAATATTTTATTTTTTATTCTTATTTGCATACCTAGTTATTTGTTTTACTATTAAATTAATAATACTTGATCTTTCAATACTTTGGTTACTATTTTTGCAGGTGCAAATAAAATAAAAAATGAATTTTATTTCGATTTTTATTTTGTTAACATCCTGTATAATATTCAACGTTATTATTTTAGTTATATAATCATAATTCTGAAATTCCTAACAGATGAAATTACGCATAATTGCCGGTAATAGATACGTAATTTTGAGAAATATTTTTTCCGGTCGGTTTTAAAGAGTTCACCAACACTGGCGTCGGTGTTAATCACAAACGTGACGCAAACGAGTCGTTCATGGTGTGGTGGGGTGTTATAAGGTGAAACTATGCGCCTATAAAAAGAAAAAATAATTTTCTTTGTGTTTCAGTTTTCGATGTACGGGGAGTCAAAGTTAAAAAGAATATTTTTCGTATTGTTCTGTCAAAAAGAAGGCGCAAGCTTAGTTGTAAAAACATTAAAATATATTTTGGATAAAATTATGGCAACGTTTCGATATTCGGTTCGCACCCAAAACTAGTTACGCCTCTTCTGATTCGGAGACAAATATTTCTGTTTCGTAATAAAGAATCTGTGACCTAACCTGTAAAGGAAATCGCCTGGAACCCGTGTGTTGTTTCCAGATGATGGTGGTACCGGACGAGCCGCCGAAAGCGAAGGGGCGGCATCGCGTGGACGTAGAAAACGAGATCATCCGGAGGCGGGAAAGGGAGTCCAGGCGTCACCAGACGTGGAGTACCGCGGAGCGGTACTTCAAGCACTTTGACAAGGTCAACACCAAGTACGACGCGTGGACGTCCCCCAGGTATTACGAGGACAACAATAAGATGCTCGCGACTATCGAGTCGAAACGAGCCAAAGAGGAGGCGCTTGCTCGTAGGAGGGACAAGTTGAGGAAGTTATTGGAGGAAGAGCAGAGCTCGTACGAAATCGAGGCGATGGTCAAGAAGAACCTCAGCTTGACGCGACCGACGAAACGGGACGAAGTACCCGTCGAAATCCTAAAGGACGTGACGTCGGAAACGAGACGACGGGAGGAGGAGAGGAGGAGGAAAGAGGCGGAGCTGAAACTGTACCATCAGTGGCGCATCAATAACCCCATCGTCAGACAGTACGAGAGCAAGTATCGATTCAAAGACCTGAAGCTCTCGTGGCTCGACCAGCAGATCGAGAAGAGAATGCAGGACGAGAATGAGGCGAGGGAGAACGAGAAATCGATCAGGGAGCAGGAGGAGCGACTCGCCAGGGCTAAGGAAGTCGAGCAAGAACTGCGCGAAGAAATAGAGCATAAAAAGTTGAGCTTAAAGAAGGATTTAGAGGCTCAAATGCGCGAGCTTGAAGACAGACAAAAGGTCAGCGAGGAACTAAGGCAAAGGGAGGAGCGCGACATGAAACGTAAACTGGATCTGGAAGAATTGGAGGCGAAGCAGCGGGAGGAGCACAAACGCAGATTGGATAGAGAGTGCGTCTTATACAACGTGAAGCAATACAAGAGCAGGTTAAAGTTAAAAGCGGAAGAAGTTAGAGAAAACTTGGTCAAAGATAGGGAGTTTAGCGCGAAGCTCCAGGAGCTCGAGCTCCAAGAGCTCGTGCGAAACGATATCGAGCGTAAAAAGATCAAAGACGAAATCGCGCGCTTCTTGAAGTTAGTAAAGGAACAGCAGGAGCTAGAGAAGCAACGCCAAAAGCACATGGAGTTTATATTCGATTCGGAAGCGAAGGCGATCTACGAGAAACAGTCGGAGGCGTGGCGACTGGAGGAGGCGTGCAGGAAGAAGTTGCTCGATGAGGTTTTGGATACCGTTAAGCGGCAAGTGAAGGAAAATCTGGAAAAAGATCGGGAGAGGCAGCGTCAGGTTTTGAGGGAACGCGAGGAAATGTTGACTAAGGTGGAGGAGTACGACAGAGAACTAGAGGCGTTGAAGGAGGAGGAGAAAAAACGGAAGCTGGCGAGAAAGCAAGTGCTGGACGAAGGTGCAAAGCTGAAGAAGGAGATGAAGAAGCGGGAGGAAAACGCACGGCTAAAGGAGATCGACGAGGAGCTCGAGAGAGTGAGGAAGGAGGAGGAGAGGTTACGGAAGGAAATATTGGAGATCCAAAGGAGACACGGACCGTCGAGACCGAGTGGTCGCGCGAGGCCGTTTTATTAAGTAATTTTTGAGGTGTTAAAGCTACAGTGAGGTTATTATTTGTTCGGAATTAATTATAATAATTGTAACATATTTTGTAATAAAAACATTGATTTAAGTATTTATGAGGGAATACGTTAGTTCTGAAATTTTGACCATCTGAAGTCCGGATTGAAAAACTGAATGAAAAGGCTTTAACTCATTTTAGATTTGTATTGAGTTTTTATTTGGTTTGAAAACTCCTCTTGAGTCTTGAGTCAGTTGGTCGTTTCAATGGATTCTAGTTCTTGACTTGATAAAAATGGTTATCAAGAGTTACAGAGTAAAGAAGAAAAAGTTTTCCTGGGACGAGGTCTATTTTTAAAATTACTGGTAAGTTTTTAAAAACCAACTGCTGTACCCAAGCCAAATTGTTTAATTTCATAGTTCCCGCTCATAACCTCAAATATCGCTAGTTATTTCAATAGCGCTGGTCAACTATCACAGGAAATAAAACTATAAATATAAATTTACAATTAAGAATTCGAATGTTTCGATTGTGTGATTGCTATATGGAGCAGAAGCTTGGACACTCAAACACACAAAAAGTTAGAAACACGAATTAGAAACAAGGTCACTGGTAACATGGTTAATGAAAGCTACAAACTGCAAAGCACAAAGAATCGAGCCCTTTCAAAACCACAGCACTCAACATACATTATTTGAAGGAAAACGATTCGTTTGACAAAAACTTGAAACTATGGACTTACCGTTCATGCTATTCTACAGTCGGCGTCGATGTCGCAGTAGTTAACATGGATCAATGAACGAACGCGTAATGCGAATCGGAATGTGTATTTTTTTAAAGTGTCGAATCATTCATTCATGAGGGTCCACGAAAAATCGTTTTTCCCCGCGTCTCTGTTTTCGCGTTAAACGGAATTGATTCACGTATTCTAGCATCTCGGTTTTTTTTTAATCTCACGGCGTCAATTCGAGAAGTAATAACAAAAATATTATCGGTCGCGACGGCCTTGATCGAGATCGACAGCGCGACGTTGCCGGATTGTGGAGGATATCAGCAGATCGTTTGATAGTTGTCTGTTGCGCTTGGCAATAATAACATGGAAAATGGACATGAAAGAGCTTGATTAATTCGTCAATTAATTTTATAGGGGAACAGAAAAACACAATCCCGTCGAAATGTTTATATTTTATTAAGCGCATAATTCACCGATACATACGGGGTGTCCTCCACTTACCGTGAAAAAATAACTAACCAAAACGTTCTTTTTAACGGAACTTTTATATTACAATAAAACAATAACCAACTGTTAACAACTTAAAAAGTTATAAACAATTTTTATATACACATATAATTTTAATGATTATATTTCCTATGTATAATATATAATTAGTGAAATAAATACTAAATGAACATATAGTTACAGAAGTTGGTTGGTTGGTAATGTAAAAAAACCCTTAAAAATTATTTTCGGAAAAGGGGATAGAGAATCGTATATGTGGAACACTCCGTACATTTGTTGGTTTAAAAATAAAACAAAATGTACAACGGAATACAATAGGTAAAGTCAAAAACGAACGAACTAAACTGGAACTGGACGTTTGAGAGGGAAAGGGTCAATACTGCTTCGATATCACATAACGAGGTGGGGGCTGCGTGTGAAGAAACTGCCGAAAAAATATACGGGGCGTTTCGAAACAAGGACACGTCACATGTGCGCCTGCTGGCTGACCTCGTCCAGGTGTTTTTTCATCTCTTCGAGTTTTTTCATGTCCGTTATGGATGCGTTGCACTTGTCGACCACCAGGGAGTGGTAAAAGTGCGCGGCGAACAAGACAAAAGTGATAAGCACCGGCACCACTATTACAGTTGCGGCAACGGCCGCCGTGAAGGAATAGTCCCAGAATTTTACCCAGCAGAGTATCGCCACCTCGACCATGAACAGGAACAGACCTGCAAAATGTGGTTTTTAAGTATATAGCGGATCCACCAAAACCACCAACAACTTCCAAAAGGTCGAAAATGCAGATGACATTCTTTAATGAAAGTTATATTCGAGATTGTTTTATTTTTAGATCAAATGTTATAGCTGGTTATCAAACTGTCACAGAAATACTACTAATAATAAATTATCAGTTAACATAAGAATTAAATAATACGGTGTTATTTACGGCGAATCCACCAAAGCATCAAGAATTCGCACGAGGTTTTATGACGCAGATAATTTTTTTTTAATGGAAATTACATTTGAGATTGTTTGATTTTTCGATAAAATTTTATAGCTGGTGGTGGAACTGCTTCACAAATATTAGTTATATAAATAAATCTGTTAAAATAATAATTGATACTGTGTTAGTTTCTAGAGGATCCACCGAAATTTTGGCGCTGCCCTCGTATTTATATTTTATTTTCGAACGTTTTTTTATTCTTCAATTTTTCAGTTCTTTAGAAAAGTTTCAATGGTTTTTGATGTATAATTGTAAACATTATTTTGAGAGGTCTAACTAATAAGAGTAAACTACAGTTTTGAAACTTTCTTGACACCAGCATATAGGTTGAAATAGTTCATTAGAAAATACCCTGTATATACTACATACGTCGAACTACATACTTATATACATTAGTATTTTCAATAATATCACGATTTCTTTTTTTTTAAATACCCTTATTCAGTTTCTTGAAAATTTTGAATAGCTTAAGTATTTTATTTTTTTCGCAAATATTTCGATTTGTTTTAACTTTACCCGCTTACCCAAAATGGTGGAAAACGCCCAGGCGAGCTCTATGAACCCGCGCATCCGCTCGTGGGGACTTTCGGTGATCAGCTCGCAAATCTCCAGCTTCGCTATTGACTCGATATTGGGTAAAATGTACGTCGATATCATCAACGCGAAAATGTGGACCGCGACGAGAACCGTGGTGCACACCGCGAACATCACAAACAACCACTCGGGCACGTTGGTCGGCGTGTTGATCTGAAGCTCCACCTAAAAGGGAGGGGAAATTTCCAAACTCACAAAAAAGTGTTGATATAGACGGTCGTAGGTTTTTAAGTTGCTAAATACGTTTTGTGTATGTGTGTGTCTGTCACTGGCGGAAATCAAAATGGCGCAAGATATTGCACAGTATATACCTTTTATATCTCTTTTGTTACTATTTTGAAAGAGAATTCAGAAAACTCCGTTTAAAGTAACTGTTTGAAGTCCAGTATTACTATTATAAAGGCAGCAGATTGAAAGACATTACTAGATTATTGGAAAAAATATTGTTTTAAATATTAACTATTTTGTCCCAACAACTTGGCAATGTCGCCTTAAAATTGACAAGTGACGACGGAGTAATGTACAAAAATATATAGTACATTTTAATTTTTAATTTATTTTTAAAATGTTCTTTTTTTTTCTGTAACATCTATATGTAGTTGAAGCTTATATCAAACTTCATGAAAATATATATTACTCAAAATCGGGTTGTAATTCATGCCTTTTCTTTTTAAATGGACTTTACCATACCATCGCTATCATCGCGAACCCGGACAGTAACTCTGACGTGGTCGCGGTCGCTTTCAACTTCGCCCGCGACTTGTGCAACCTCCTCCACGACAGACCCTCCCTTGTGTTGGAAACAGTTTTCCTACCGTGGCAACCCATTTCGACGTCGTAACACCTACAACAGCAACGCGCCGTACTGGCCGTGCTCTCATCGTCCTGCAGCGACTTGAACTGCAAAATCGAGTTTTTTAAGCGGCGCAGTCGGTAGGATCCGGTGCGCTCACCTTAGGTGACGGCACGTATACCGGTGGGGGAGTCGACAGTTTGAAGTTCAACGCGCCGTTCGAGACGGTGCTCGAGTTGCAGGAAAATGGCGGCGTGCGCTCACGCGATATCGAACTCAGGGGCGTATCCATGCCGGGGGTGGACAGCAGTGACAGCGGTGCGTCGTGCGCGATAAATTTCGGTTTGTTGAACGCCTCCACGATGTTGAGGGACCTCGGCCGGCTCGACAGGGGTTTCAATTGGGCCTGAAACGGGAATCTTGGAATATGCAGAACAACAACTTATCGCTTTCGAGACATTGATGGTTCGTTTTTGAAGACGCATTACCGGATTTACAATCGTCATAAATAGAAGCAGCCAACAAAGACGCAAATTTCAATACTATACTGTGCATGAACAACGAAGGTATAATACTACTTTTGGAAACGTATTTTAAATCAATTTTTTAATTACGTTTTGGAAACAAATGAAAAAAAAACGGCAAGGCAACATTCCGTGTAGTTCGTACGTGTTCAAATATATTTTTTTTAGTTTTCGAGATACGGACCTACGAAAATGGAAGAAAATAAAGAAAAAACGTACCAGATGGTGGATAAAAAATGGTTCACCAATTGTTCAAATTCGCCTTGTTAAACGGTCGCGAGAAATTTTGGCCACCGCGATTGCCAGATTTATCGACGCGCGATTTTTCTAGCCGAAACCCGAAGTTTTCGATACAGTAAGCGCAACTGCCGCGACCGCACTGAAACCGGCGAGGCGGGGTGGCGCACGAAACGCTTAATGATTGGAAATCGGCCATCAAACGTCATTTTCGGTTTTAATTGTTTATTATTATATGGAAGTCGATAGTTATTGCGGACCAGCGTTCGTGATCTAAACTGATCGTTAATTTTTTCTGCATTACATTTTTTAAATTTTTGATTGAGTTGGTATAATTTGATTCGAATTATGCGGAAATTTTTCCCTATGGGCCCACCCAGTCTGGATCTATCCCAAAAGGTAATAAATTCGGGTTATTTTATAGTCAAAGGGTTTTATGGCAACTAAAATGTAACTTAACCTATGGGTAATAGGGCCCATGAACCCATTTGACCCATAGGTATTATGGCGCAATCTATGTGTTGGTCTGTTACCTAAATTAAATACGCAAACCGGCATACTCGATTAAGTTCGATAGTTTTCCACTGATGGCATTCAGTGTTTTGCCGTGTGTATTATTAGGTCGAAATTATAAAAATTTATGGTTGAACGGCCGCGTTTTTTAGAAAAAAGGGAAGCTTAATCTCTTCATTGTTAAAGACTATTTTGAAAAACTTGAAAATGTTTTCGAAAAATATGGCTTCAAACATCAAAAAGAAAATCGAAGAAAAGAGTTGCATTGCATTGCCAAAAAAGCGAACGCATTAGGAAGTGATATTGTTTAAAGGGCAGAGGCTGAAACCAACTTTTAGTGACGGATAACCATCGGGATCTCAACCGAAGATGGTTACCATTCAAATGAAATGGTCCCAGTTCGTCCTCCAAGCAATGAAAGCAATTTGAAATGAAAACCAAGCCCGTACGCCTAATGCAGACCACCCTAAGCTGTCGTTCAACAGGAAATTTAAAGCCCAAAGCCTCCAGCTCCTTCTTGTCAGTGAATTTACCTATTAGCAGCTTGGCAAATACCGTTTAAGATGAGGACTGGTCTTGCGTTATCTGCGGTGAAAACAGAGTAGCAGATTGAGGCAATGTGGACACTGTAAATCTTGGAAGGAAAATGTTCCGAAAGCTGTTATATGTCTGGAGTGCTCCTCGGACCAGGGAGCTGCTTAGACTGACCAGGAGGGAGTGTAGAGCACTAACAGGGGCCTACACAGGACATTGCAGGCTTAGGAGGCATCTCTGCTTGCTAGGCATTGGAGACGACCCCGAGTGTAGGTGGTGCATGGAAGGGGAGGAGACCCCGTATCATCTGCTCACCGAGTGCCCTGCCTTGACATGGGCAAGATTGGGAGTCTTCGGAACGGCCCTGATCGATCCGGACTCAGTGCACGGTATTGGGCTAAAGGATTTGCTGACCTTCTACAGGAGGGGCGGCATTCTGGACGCCCTCTAGAGCGGCCTGGGGGCACAACGGGCCCATCTGCTGGCCTAAGTGCTTGGACGCCCGCGAGGGCGCCCCCCTTTAATACCAATACCAATACCAATATGTCTGGAGTGCAATGCAATGCATTGAAAACTGTTTCATATTTTGTTACATTTTATTTTTCTATGCGTTCCTACTAGAACTGTTTTAAATGAAAATATCAGTTTGATATCTATAGTCAAAATTAAAGATCATTTATTAATTTCCGCGTGAAGTTTCAGCCGCAAGGTTACTGGAAGCCACGATTCATTAACGCGACTTCGTTTAAGGTTGTCATTGACACGGTAACGGCGCGTATTCGAGTTCATACAGGGGGCCAATCAAAAGTATCCCGGGAAATTTATTATTTACGGTTTTTTCACGTATTTCAGAGGACGATTGTATCTTTGCACAATTGCACCGTGGTTCAATATTTTTCGAAAAAACTTACAAACGAGTTGCTCAGCGTGCGGAGGTGCTGAGAGTACAACAGGTCGCTTGACGTATTGTGTCTCTTCATTTTCCTGTGCTGGTTTTTACCGGCCGTAGAAAAATTGACCTGGGTCGATTCGTCGACCATTGTGTCTCCCTCGAGTATTGCTACAAGAAAAAAATGCGTTGATTATTATTTTAAATAGATCAATATTTTGGACGGCGTGGCACAGGGCAGTATTTTGGGACCGCCGTTAATTAATATTAATTAATAATTAATAAGTGACTTGGGTGTGATATTTCTAGTAAGTAAAAATAATATCATTTAATGGTAAATCATTTTTAATTTAAACCCCGGATTCTCTATTCTTTTAAGAATTTAATTTTAATTTTTTTAATTTAGATCAATCATCGTACTAACTGCATTTTACCAAATGCGTAAGCTGCATGCTTTTCATAATAAGTATCCAATACCACATACATTCTCGCAATTTGACTATGGACTTGTCGTCTGCGGTGTTGCGTCGAGATATTATTTACTGTCCTGTTAATATGTCGTCGTAAAACAAAACCGTGTCATTAAAAATGCAGGAAATAGTATTCATAGATGGAATCGGTAATTATAATAAGCGCGATGCACCATGTGACGTATATTGACGTATGCAGTAGGCGCTTAGTCATCCTGTATAGTATCTGCAGAGTCGAAGAAAATAACATCAATCAAAATAATGTTTCCTTTACAATGTTGTAAAAAAAAATATAAAGCCTTTTTTATCTTGTGGATGGATAACAATAGGGAAAACCTATAAAATGACTCAAAATCTGCACGAGAAGTTTTATTACTCTACCCTCCCGGAAACACACTTTAACCTACTAGTTTAATCTCCCTCTGCAACCCTATATTCTTGAAATACACTTTTTTTTTGTTTTCTTTTTAATTCAAAGCGGAACAACATTTTAAGCAAAGCATAAAAATGTTGTGATAAATTAAATGCTTTTACCAAGTTTTTTTTAATCTGTTAAGTAATGGATTTAAATTAATTAAGTTTTTTAATTATTAATAACAGTAAATAATTGGTGTGGCAATATAACCGTTTAATAACTATTTGTAAATTAACCGGAAATCAGTCGGGTGAAACTTATGGATACAAAACGCATAAAAAAAGATCGAGAAATGAACCGCAGTATTTATTTGTTCGTTTTATTTGGAATTAATTAATACGTAATCTCCGCGGCCCCAGGAGTTGCAAAAATAAACATGGAACTTTATCCCGGACAAGAGACGTACTGTTTCCCATACATACCGGGTGTCACACAGAACATTGGGCATTTTGGGAAAACCGGACCTTGGAGTCTTGCCATTCAAGCTATTGACTCCGCTTTAATGATTCTAGCGACCCAGCGTTGCCGCTTGTATCAAAAATTGGCAACAATTTCTGCGCAAAGGCGATGTACCCTGCTTTCATAACATTTTTATTGGCTGTAACTGTTTTGATTATAAAGATATCGAGTAACATGTAATGCACTAACAGTTTTCGTGGATCTCAATCAATTTTATATTTTTTTTTAATGAAACGAATTGTCTATTTTCTCTATATTCAATAGGACACGTTATTCTGTTTACACATTTTATATTTTATTCCATTTGTTTTCGAGATATTGGCAAAAATACATATTTTACAACTTACAAATGATTGATAATAAGACTTTCATTTTCAAATTTGCAACAATAAAAATACATTAAATGCTTTTAGTATTTTAAATGTTTGTATTTGACCACCATTTTGTTCAACACATTCAATTGCCATTGTATTTTCCGAAATTTCACGACACTATGACAAGGAGTTCTGTGCTCTTGATCTTTTATGTATGGCTGGTCAACCACGCGTTATAGATATTCTATATATAGAAGGAAAGTTTTTGAACCAGATGACATTGTCAGAAGACTTGCTGCCATATATTTTGCGTTAATATATATCGTGCCATAGTATATTGAAAGAAATGCAAATAATGATCTCTAGTTAGCGGGTTGAAAACATGTGTGTCCGTAACACCACACCACCCCGGCTGCTACCCTTGGGTTTTTATTTCATTTATTTGTTTTCGATTATTTGTTTTCTTATAGCGACGCAACTTTCATCGATTTGTTTTATTTTTTTTAATTCTGAATACGTTTGCAAATCCTGCGATTATGCTGGCGACGCGACGCTTAGCAGTTATACTTCGACCAGAAATATAGTGCTTTTACAACCGCACCTCGTTATTAACTTTGCCTACTGTTTATTACTCCAAAACCCCAGCTCCTTAGAGAACATTATAATTATAATAATAATAACTGTGCCAATAACTTATCGATAATAATCAATATCGCTTAGCTATGTCAAATATAGGAATGACTAACTGTCAGTCACAGTGCTCTATGAAATTATACGAAAATTTCTTATTTTTAATAGAATAACGCGTTTTATTGAATACCAATGAAATTCCTGAAAATACTGAGATGTCAAAAATTATTTTGTGTTCTTATTTTCCTTGATGTCTTTAAAAACAAAAAAATGTACGGTACAAAATGTTTCAAAGTACGCGATTATACTGCCTTGTGCAAAATTGTTTAAAAGTATTTGATCTGATGACCATGTATACAACTATGTAATTATATTTCCATTAGACGGATTCTGCGAAAAAATATAAAAAAATGAAAATTTCGAACGGAAACTCATTTGCCCGCGACAAAAAAAATGGTTCCTTTATCCGGGTCCCGAAAAGCGCGAGCCGGCAATTTGAATAATTATTTGAGAATAATATGCCGAAAAATTTGCGACAACGTGCTCCCCCCCCCCGCCGGGCGATTTTTCCTGCGATTAAAATTAACGACCGTAGTCGAAATAAATCGACATATTTCACGTCCTTGTACGTACACACACACACACAATCCAGATTGTACGTAATTATTATTAAATGTGTAATTTTATAAACAATTTGTAATAAATGCGGTTCGCCTGACAACAGTACAAAAAAAAAGATGAATCGTCCATCGGTATTCCGGTGATCTGCCTTCAAATATTTCGTAGCGGTGTTTGATTCGTTTAATTTTCAATTTATTTATTATTAACTGATTTTACTTATCTTCGCACCGGTTGCCTCTAAAAAAAATTTGAAAAATATGGCTTTTCTTTGCTCTAGGATGACAGAGCAAAATTGAACCGCACTTCCCCACTTTGTGTTGATTGTTTTGATTGGTTTAAAATCAAAATTTATGTACTTTGCGGGAGCGAGCGATTTTCAACATCAAAAATTAGCATTTTTTAATGGCATCGTAAAAAAACATTTTTTTTTTGAAAAATAATAAAATTATTAAAATAAATAAATAATAAAGAGACCAACATGCAAAATTTTATAATATTTATTATTAACCTTCTGAAGTTAATCATAGTCTCACGTAGAGGTCAATACTTTGATGTTTTTTTTTTGCAGTCATTCACTTTTTTTAGCATTTCAAATATATATAATAACCATTTGTATTATTTTTATTTTCTTTATTATTTCTATTTTTAGAATATTTTTCTTTTTTTTATAAGTTGAGACTATTATACTTAGCGTAAAAATCAACTTAAGTAATTAGGTTTGGGTAGTCTCTGTTTTTTTCATATTTTTCGCCAATATATTAATTGGAAAATTACAGAAAAGTTTGTTAATATTTAAAATGCATTAAAGCAAACACGAAATACAAAAACATATACTCTCAAACCCAAGGTACTGAAAAATAGATGATAATAAGATGAATACGCAGATGGAAGATGCATATATTATACCTATTACCCTATTGAAGGTAATCCCTTTTATATATCACTACGTATATAAAATATATATAGCTAAAGATATTAAATATCCCAAAACTAGCTAGGGCGTTGCATAAAAAAAATGTAATATATCTAAAACTACAAGTATGATTTACATTTGAATTCCTCAAGAACAATATTATATAACCCATTTTAGTCACGAGTTCGATTTGGACTAACGGGGCGAGTGTTTAATAAACGAGTAACGCTAGAAGTTGATCGACGTGTAATCTATTTATTTTTTCCGAATTTAATTAATTTAGTTAATTACTTTTTCGATCAGTGTATAATTATTAATTATTAATTTGAGTCACTTTATGCCAATATCGCACACATCATACAAATTTGAAAAATAGGATAATAAACTTTGTTAAACAAAAATTAAAAAAACATTACATATGAATGTTTCGAACAAATAACCCACTAAAAATAAAACTACTTACCAAGAAACAGCAAATATTTACAGTTTGAGAAAAAACATGGACATCAATCCAAATAGTCAAAAAAGTTAATTAGAGTTTATAGCAACTGTTGGTTCCTTGTATTAGCACCAGTTAGCCCCGTAAATCGTTGAGGAGGTGAAGGTATCTTCAAGCTTTAAGCTTCAGACCTTGTTGTTTGCGCATTACCTCATTGATCCTGTCATATTTTTTACTAATGCAAGAAAATGCGATTTCGTAAAAATACCACACAGTCACCTCTAAGAAACGTTCGTTGTCTAATCGTCTCCTAGGAGTAATTTCAACCGCAACAACATTAAAATCACTTGTCCATTGTATCACACATTTTTAATGCATTTTTTTATTTATTTATATCCAGATTATGTAAACATTTTTCCGCGAACCAAAGTCAGCGAAATTAATGGACTCACGACGTTGGTTCTTCATTTTTATTGCCGTTCTATTGTATCGTATTTAGTTGGTGCATTTCATTTCGCTTTTGGTTTGATGCCACTGGGTTTTTTGTGTCGTTAATTTAGGTGATTTTGTTTTTGTTTACCGGGCAATTAATTTTTATTGCCATTTTTGCAAAGGGAAATACCGAAAAAGCCTTAACAATGCCTTGAAAACTTAGGATAGAATAATTACAAGTGTCTGTCACCACAAGTCCATATCCGCATACCTAAAGAAGATATTCGGAGATTTTGTTGAGAAATCGTTCAGTGCCCTTCCGGGAGGCATTTACAGTAACAGCACGCCGGCTAGAAAATATGTTTTTCCGAAGCCGTGGCTAGTAACAACACTGGCGCTAACAGCAGTTACCAGTAATAACACGGGGGCTAGAAACAAAACTAAAACACATACCAATACAAATAGAAGCAGTGTTATATTTGAAAAAAAAATGCACAGCAGAAAGAATACATTCTTATCAAGGTAGCATAAAACATACTTACAAAAATGTAACTGAAATTGATTTTTTAAGATAGAAGAATTACATTTTTGTTACTTACCGTAAAAAAAAACAAATGAAGTGTATTTTAAACATTATCGCGACCTATGTCTATCTTATTAAAAAAAAGGTGTTAATTACTTTTTAAATTTATTTCCTCCCAGTCCCTTATTTTCTCTAACACATTTGGCAAGCGAATGCGGATTTTTTGTTTTGCTATTTGAAAGCCTTTTAGTACTTCTCCCTGCTGTTTGAGCTCTTCTTCCACACAACAATGACTTTCTTCTTGAAATGGTAGAGGGCTGCACGGGTATTTTTTTGCCATGACGCAAATTATCCGAATTTGTTATCCGAATTCTCTACAGTAATTGGATCCATCTCCATCTCCTGCTCACTGACAGTACGCTATGGCACTTTTTTGGGACACCCTGTATAATCCCTTGGGCGATTAACTATTTAAAAGCATTGGCAACCCTGAATATACCAGACAACCAAGAACCAAAAGACTTTATCCAGCAACTGATCCGTTATTTTAAGGTTAGGAAACAAATTTATTATAAAGTACTTACCTCAACATCGGCTTTGTCTTTTAATTGAAGCCTTAGAATCTTATCACTAATTATTTTAGTATTAAACGACTTAGGAAGTTTTTCCTCGTCCATATTTATATTTTTACAACAATAGTATGTATATAAAACTCACAAACAAACACCACAAAACACTCTTAACCAAAGAAAGAAGGAAGTTTCTAGAAGGCGTTCTGTTGCGCATTTTTCTCGCTAGCACGAGTGCTGTTACTGATAACAATTTCGCGGATCCGAACTTAAACGAAGTTTCTAGCCCGCGTGCCGTTACCGTAAATGCTTCCGGGAGGTATCTTAGCGAATGGTAGGTATTGTCAAAGTGGTGTAGGCCACTGGATGTGAGGTGACATGGTGACCATGCGTCGATATCGTTGGTCACCACGTTACGTCAAAACATCGTTGATAAGTGGTCATTGTTGAACCATCTGAAAAAATATTACATAAAATACTCTTTAAAATGTAATTGGTACTTAGCAGACAGCTCAGAGGAAGTGCTAAATAGAAATTTATGTTGCCAAACTTCACTTTTTTACGTGAGTTTCTCATTAGTTATCTCATATTTAGCTTTCGATATATATATATATATATATATATATATATATATATATATATATATATATATATATATATATATATATATATATATATATATATATATATATATATATATATATATATATATATATATATATATATATATATATATATATATATATATATATATATATATATATATATATATATATATATATATATATATATATATATATATATATATATATATATATATATATATATATATATATATATATATATATATATATATATATATATATATATATATATATATATATATATATATATATATATATATATATATATATATATATATATATATATATATATATATATATATATATATATATATATATATATATATATATATATATATATATATATATATATATATATATATATATATATATATATATATATATATATATATATATATATATATATATATATATATATATATATATATATATATATACAGATCTCACAACAAAGGCCAAAATATTTTTTCTTTATCGGTTATTCCATATTTGGAAATGTTACAACAGTTAAGTTGTCGGTACCAAGTATTCTGTGTCTGTTTTGCCGGCCGGTGTCGGCCATTTTATCTTTGTCGAACCCGGTGTTGGTTTTCGTTTTTACATTTATTTGTGTTCTACATAAGTTCTGTGATAGCATAATTTGTTTGGTGGTTTGACAAGAAATCCTTTTTTTAATTTACAATTCGGCATTTATTCTTCAAACCGTTTTTTTAAATATTTAACACCCCGTAATTTGGAAACTGAGCATTCACCTGGCCAAGTTTTTTGAAACACCCCGCATATGAAGTATTATCCGATTGAATAATAAAAATTATGCAACTTAAAATTTTTTTTTTCGCTTTTCCAGCAATTTTATATTTAGATTTATGAAAAAGCGAAGCAATTTTCTCGAATTTCCCGCTAATCGCGGCCCCGCATACTGACCTGCGCAAGTCATTGGAATTAATTTTGTTTTTATTTTAATTGCAGCGACGGCAAAAAAAAAATGAAAAGCATGTTAACCGTAAGTCGTTACTTTCTCAAAGCGGACTCTGATTCTGATAGTGGGGAATGCCCGTCGAAAAAGGAAGAAAAACCGATCGCACAATGCGAAAAACAATTAAAGAAAAGGCGAAAACGGAAAAAAAAAATAATCGCCGATCTCGACGTGGAAGAGACGGAAAGAAAACCGGCAAAAAGCGACAAAAATGAGAGCGAAGAAGACAAGGGGGGAAACGAAACAGAAGAAGAGGAGAAA
Source organism: Cylas formicarius (assembly GCF_029955315.1). Lineage (NCBI taxonomy): Eukaryota > Metazoa > Arthropoda > Insecta > Coleoptera > Brentidae > Cylas > Cylas formicarius. Next base: position 21,240,240 of record NW_026844361.1, on the reverse strand, counting down.
AAAATTAAAATCGAGCAATTGGATGACCGACGAACTCGCATAGAAAAGCCGATGGATTTCGGGTCGCCCACCGATCGTTTTTGGGCCGTCAAGAAGGAGTTTTTGGTGCCCATTTGGGTACCTCCAAAGTCCCCCCACAATTTACTCGAAGAAGATCTGTACTACGACCCGTGGGCCTTGTTGGTGGCTACGATTTTTTTAAACAAGACCTCGTGCAAATCGGCAAGGCCGTACGTGTTCTGGTTCTTGGAGGAGAACCAGGACGCGTTGGCGGTTTTGGAGAAAAAACCAGGAGATTTGGAGAAGTATTTCGCGAAGTTGGGACTGCAGAAGACGAGATCCGTACAGGTAAAAATTGTATCGTCGATCATCCGATTGGTTGCCACGGGATGGTTTGCAGGTGTGGAGGATGTCTTACGATTTCGTTTATAAGCAGTGGCGGAGGGTGAAGGATTTGTACGGGGTAGGGCGGTACGGGGAAGACGCGTTCCGGATGTTTTGTTTGGGGGACTTTAGCGTCGAACCCAAGGATAGGTTTTTGAAGATATACAAGGCGTGGTACGAATTGAAGGAGAGGGAAGACGTGGCGAAAGAGATGGCCGGTCGCTGAGGCGAGGAAGTCTGTGATACGAGTTTATTTGAATCGCGCATTTTTCATTATTATTTAATTTAATTATATTATATTTTTTATACTTGAAATCGTTTTGTTTTTGACCGTTTCTCAATTTAAGTTGTCCCTTTTCGTAAAGTTCAGTGGCGCGTTCGCTATTATACAATTACGGATAAAAATAAACACCAAAAAAAATAATTCGTACCCCATACGGACAATGTTAATTCCGTTTCGAGCAGAACCTAATTTTTTTTTTCTAATTTAGCAATTATAAATATCAGCAACTATCTTAAACAAGTCGCCACAATCGTAGCGTAATTTGCGGTTTTTGTTTTAATGAGGCGTAAATGATCCGTCGACTGAAGTGCAACATGGCGACGCTTCCAAACGGGCGCCCATAAGAAAATTTGAAAAACACGGCCCGTCGCACGTGCGTCCCACGTAATTGAATCTTCATTTTGCGATGGGATAAACCGCGTTATTAAAAAAAAATCTTGCTGGTAGCCCGCGTGCCAATCAAATTGGACGAATTAATTGCACTTATGACCGCTTTTATGAGTACTTAATGTTAATAATTTTCGTTATTTGCCCGACGTTCAAATAACATCTGTAAATAATTATGAAACGATTCTACGAACGTTGGATTCGCGGTAATTTTTAAGTGCGGGATTACCGTTTTTTTTTTTTCCTTTTCGTTTGTTGTGTGCTTAATTCTGCGTATGCGGATTTAAAGCTCCTAACATCGTCGCTCAAATGGAAAACTTTAAATAATGATATGTATATAACACCGTCAATACGGTTCGTGTATTTTTGGTTACATAATCACATCGGGCACGGAACAGATAAAGAAAGGCTAACCGAAGAAAGCGTGATTCTGCAAACGTCACGTGACCCACGCGAAATAAGTTTTACGATAAAAGAAATATCGGACAAGAAATAAAAGGCATCGTACATCCAACAGAGCTGACAGCGTTGCGGGGAAGGATGTAGATAGCTCCGGGCGTGGACGCCAATGCTGTAACTGAAATTTTATTGTGAAAATTTTGCCAATACCAAAACCTTGTGTTGACTTGAGAAGTACCTATTGCCTTTTAATTGTCACTTCCGACCACAGCTACTTGCGTGCTTCCCACGGATAACCAATTCTTACAAATTATTGAAAAGTGGGGCGTAATTGCATAATGGTTTTAACCACCGGTTTTGTTCTGCGTTTATAAACATAAATCCTATTCGCATATTTTTTTCGTACAATGTAGCTATATTGCCCGGGGTTAGAGACGCGGGTATTTTGATGTGCGATGATGATTAACGAGTTCGAAAAACAAGATTCCAAACGGACGACTCGGTCTTTTGTTACGGTACCCACGCCTTCCGAACAAAAAAAACTGGTCAGACACGAATTTGGAGAGCCCGTCGTGTGCTTTAGGATGTTTGCTATATGAAGTCATGTTTATTAGTTAGAATGGAAAACAATCGAGAGCTATGTCGTCACAAATGAATGAAAAAGAATCCCCGATGCAAACCTGCTGCATCTCATTCAACACAAATGAAACGGCAATGCACGGACCACTCGTTTATACTGTGGTTTGACGTGTAATTTTTTTCGGCGTGTTCCATGAATTGACACCTACAAATCGTAATAAAATCACAAGGTTAAGTAAATATCATAATAGCTTAACAGATATTGAGAATATTTGAAGACGGGAGGGTCGAACGAATTACTTAGAAACTGCGATTTAATAATGGTACGTTTGCAAATATAGAATTTCAAATCTCGCGAGCGCAACAAACTCAAACGTCAACGTTTTGTTTTTTGTCTCTTGGAGATGGCAGAAACGAGCGCGGCCCTGCAAGAAATCATCAAGAAAGTGAGGAAACAGTTGGTTCGAGATCTGCTCTCGGTCAAACGCGGGTGTTTGTCATTGCAATTTTTTTGGCAAAGCTTGACGCGTTCGAAAAGCAAATGAGTGTCGACGCGGGCGAGCTCGATGCTCGATTGGCAAAAATTCGGGAATGCCAACAAATGTTATCGAAGGATATCGACAGGCTGCGTGCTAAGAGGGTTTTTCTCATAAAAGCGCCTAGGTAAGGACCGCGATGGAATATTTCGCGTTGATTTGCATAAATCCATTTCGTTTTTATTAAATGTCGCACAAAACAAACACCGTTCGTTGAAAATATCGCATTGACCGCCAGAAATATCAAAACCGTGCGGTTATTGTCACTTTCATTAGCATAGGCTCGCGTAAATATGCAGATGAGTAAAATTCTTTGAACATTTCTTGGTGGAAAATTTCGAAAAATGTATTTTTGCCTGGAAGGTATTTCGATGGGCGCTATCGTTTTAATGTACAGGGCCTCTCGAAACTTTTGTTCTTTCTCCTCGTAGCCCCTCTTTGGAGGTTTTGATGTTTTCCTCTTTTATCCGAACGTGTTTTTGGATTATTATTATGTGGGAAATGATACATTTGCAAACACTTGGGTCAATCACTTATCACGCTGATAATAGGAAATTCTAATCAATGAATACATTTATTTATTGGTCCTATTCTAATTAAATTGTTTTCTTTGACAATTTTTTTTATTATTTTGAGTTTTATTGGGTTTGCTTTTATGCGTTTTTCTTATAAAATTAGTTTTTTCAATAATCTATACAGCTAGCCTTTACAACTTGATGAGAGTTCCAATTAATGAACTTAATTAGACCGAATTTAAAAAGAGACTTAGAAGATCCAAAAATACTACACAGGAACTTGCTTTATTTTGCTTCGTATTTTCTTTATCATTTTCTCTAGGCAGTTTTTAAAACCGCGTTGCGATTGTCGTCCTGGTTGTTTGGATAGCATTATATTCTTTTGCCACTCTCTCCCCAGTACCACTTTTTTGTTTGTGGTAAACTGCATTCGTTTTTGAATTAATAATAATAATTAATTAATTAATAATAAACACATGAAAATATTTGCTCACCAAAGATAATAATAATAATAATAAGAGTCCAAAAATGCATTATTGATAAAATACTAATTTGTTTAGGACAGAGACTTTTGTAATTCCAATAAATGGACCTTAGTTTTTTTCCTAAATACTAGAACCGAGCTGCATTGAAAATATTTATTATAGTTATTATAAAGCTTAATGGAACTATAGCTAAAGCAGCATTAGGCATTAGAAGAGCATCGTGAATTTCATACTGACACACTTCAGGTACGTTGGTACGGCATTTAAAAAGTTAAAAAGTTTACCGAACATTTTCGTAAAACACGAATACATTCACCGATATGACTGTCAGAATTGACAAACGTCAAAATTCAAAGCGTGGAAAATATCTCCGAAAACATCCGATTGCTCCCGAACCCGTGCGGTAAAATCGCGGAAATGTCCGAAGTGGCTCGGATTCGCGGGAAACGAAACTGACGTGGTAAAGCGACGCTTCCCGCACGCTAGATCGGTGGGTAGGTCGCTAGGTATTTTGCAGACGGGAGTAGAAAAAGAATATTTCATAACCTTAAATACCACAATCGCGAGTAAAAGTTGAAACAGTTATTTAATTTTGAGCCATTTCGTCTCAAATATTTTTTCTGATATAGGATCAAACTTTCTCAGGAATAACATTACTGAGCACCTCGCTAAAACTTTTGACTAAGATCATTGCGGATAAAATCTCCTCAACAGTGCCAATAAGCGAGGAACAACAAGGATTTCGAAGAAACCGCTCCACTACCGATGCATTATTCATACTCAGGCAACTGGCTGAAAAATCTTCAGAATATAACCCTCCAGCCATCTATGCTTTATAGATTTAACAAAGGCCTTTGATAGAGTCCAACTAAAAGACATTATCACCATCTTGAAGAGCAGTAATGTCTCGAAAGAAATCACAGAACTTATCAAGGACTTAAACACAAACACAACAACCCAAATAAGAACAAACATTACCTTAATCCAACGTCCCCGAACTACAACTGGTATTCGCCAGGGCGACAGTCTCAGCCCTCCGCTATTCAACACAATCATGGACCAATTAATAAAAACCGTTAAGAATACTGGATTAGGATATCGAATGGGAATACATAAAGTAAACATATTATGCTATGTCGATGACGCAGTACTTATTGCAGAGTCAGAGGAGAAATAAAATAAATAAATAAACAAACAAAACTATTCGGCTTGGATTCCTGGAAGAAGAAGTAAGGAAACAAACCAATAAGGCTGCCTTAATATCAGGCCATCTTAAATATCCCATATGGAAAAACAAACATTTGAGTGCAGAATGTAAGTCAAGAATATACAAAACCTGCGTACGACCAGTGATGAAATATGGTGCGGAAACCAGAGCTGAAACATCAGTAACAAAGAGAATCCTACGAACTACGGAAATGAAGACCTTAAGAATGATAACTGGATACACATTGAGGGACAGACAGAGAAATGTAGACATAAGAGAAAAGTGCCAAACAAATGACGTTGTCAGATGGATAAGGCAGAGAAGAAGAGAATGGAACCAGCATGTCAGTAGAATGGGCCCCGACAGAATGGCCATAATAGTTCTGCCATAACGTACTCCATGGCAGAAGACCTACTGGACGACCACCTAAACGTTGGCGAGATAGTTGGCAGTCAACCTCGCAAGAGAGAGAAGTTTTTTGCTTCACTTGTAAATTTAAAATTCTCATTTTTCAATTGAATTTTGATATGATCACGCAAAAAATTATAGCTTCCAGGGGGAGCAAATAACATAATTTGTGTTTTTTTAGAATTTAACTTAGGATTGTGTTTTTTACTATACCGGGAAAGACTTTCAAGATCCAAACTAAGATTAGCTTCGACGTGATCATACTTAACATTTCTTTTTCTCGTTGTGATCAGTTACAGGCTCTTCTTTTCACATTATCCAGTTTTGTAATATTTTCAACGACAACGACTTCTTGCAAAGTTTCAAACTGAAGTCCGCCAACACAAAATCGCAAACCAGTAGTGCCATTATTTTTAATAGTGAATAAGAAATCGTTTTAACCGCTTGCTAATAAATTATATCAAGCCGTTAAGTTTTTATGGTAGATCGTATGACTGTCGTTAGCATAGACATGGAAAATATTCGCTTTTAGATGCAGTATATGCCGAAAATTAGTGGTCTCATTGAATTCTTGTGCGAACGTAAAGCATTAAACGAGTTTAAAAGAATAATTCAGCTTCTAAAGTCGAGTGAAAAATGTTGTCACAACGTCATAGACCACTTTCTGATGTACAGGATGTCCCGAAGGTTGTTCTCTTTTGGAAATGTTTCTTTCTAGACGCAACGGCACCTGCGTTTGCCACGGGTACCGTTATAACCGTTTGACCGATATAAACAAACGGCGTGTCCTTGAACTAGCCCGAAGATGGTTAGCAAACGCGATGGAATGTGGCCATTTCGTAACCTACGATTTACGATATTTGTCGTAAAACTTTCTCCTGCGACTACCGAATTAAGAAATAATACGTAGTGCCGCCCGGACGGGTTATTTTTAATGCGCCTTTTAGATCGCATTTAAATTATTTACTTGCCAGACTCGCACAGAAGGCCGCGGCAATTTTCGCGCAGCATGTAGACCACAGATTACCCTTAAGTGAGATGCGACGCTTCTCGCGTTAACCCGCAATTATTGAAAAATAACGTTTTCCCTTGCCAAGTGGGATATAATTCAGGAACATGGTTATGTCTAAATAATTTCCTATACGATCGCAATTGGTATTGCGAGAAACACATTTTTTGGTGGAATAATCCATCCCTAATCCATATTCGTAAGCAGGCCAGAATGCCCGAGTTGCAGGGTAAAATAAACCAGTAAATAAAAAAAAACTGAAATTGAACTGAGGAGGCTTTTACTCGATGAAAATCCATTTATCGAAATAAATAAGAACTAAAAGTTCAGATTTTCACGAAATTAAATATTATGACATGACCATTGTTTCGACAACACCGTGTCTTTATCAAATGTTAAAGTGTTAGTTCTTATTTAAAAAAAAAAACCTTTTAACATAATGTCAACAAAAAAGAACATATAAAAACTAAAAATGTAAAAAATAGCGTCACAATGACATAAGAGTGAAAGAAGTACAAAAAGTCCGTATTAAAAAGAGGTCCAGAGCGTTTGATGCACCTCGAGACGCGATTTTAATTGTGAAAAGAAAAACCCAGTAAAACTGAGGTTACAATTCAGTTTGCTGGTTGCTTCAAAATGTACGATACTGGAAAACGCAAACTACGAGGAGCTCCATTAAGTTTTTCGTGAAAAACGCTAATACACTCCGAATTGCTCTTTTGTCATTAAAAGATGCGGCAAAAATTAAAAAAAAATAGGATAATATTAAATTCATGAAAGAAAAAATTCTTAGAACGAATCAATTTTGGAGATACGTTTTAACTTTGGAATTATTATTTATTATTATAATTATATCGTTCCGCTCCATTAACCACGCCACTACCGCGGCAACTGCCGGACGTTTATTGAAATCACTCTTAAATTTTGCACTTTACACGCACTCACCTATAAAATCAGGAAATGCCGAATGATATATGTTCAAAGTCCGCGCACCAAAATCACACATCGCCAATCCAAAATCCGGGACGATGACGTATAAGTTATTTTATTTTCCGCATAATTTTTTCGCCGAAAGAGATATATACAGCGTGTGCGCGAAATCAATAGTCTACAGAAATTACAATATAGGGTTTCAAGAATTATTCTGTTTATATTCAAACTGCAGGGCTCTGTGCTCAACGTTTGTTAAACAACTGCAGGTTTACACGTTATAAATATATACACGTTCCAAAAATAATTTTTATTTAGATAACGCTAGTACTTGTTTTAATCAATATAATATTTTTTATATTATTATGTAATTGCAATTACTTTTCAAGTTTTTTTTTTAATTTGAAAACTATACAGGGTTTTCACTTAAAACTCCGCACGCCAATAAGTCCAAAACGAAAAGAAATATTTAATTTATGTAAAAAGTAGTCAAAGTGTGGGGTCAAGTAGATATTTCCTAAAGTTTAAAAAATTCGACGCCTGCAAAGAGCTGGGCGTCGCGACGCGTCGAAAAATTATTCGATTGCAGAGACTTTGGAAATACGCGCATACAAAAGTACATATTATTTAAAAACTTTTTTGTTATTTACTCAAACTTATTTACTTTACCCGTTTCTAAGTTATACCGATTTAAAGTAAACATTTCTTGATTAATAAAAAATGTGATTAACGCTTATTTTTACAAGTATGCCATGAATGTTAGTTATTATGGCAACCATTGTTATCGCAGTTGTTTTAAGTGCAATTACAAACGTAAGTTGTTATTGCTGTATCAAAAAATTGTCACATTTTGTCACAAGAAATATCCAAATTTGTTCGGTTTAAAAAAAACTAAGAATTATTATGTGAAAATGGTGCAAGTTAGCAATGAGGAAAAAGTAGACATGTTACTGGTGTTTGGAGAATGCAGATGCAATTGTAGAGAAGCAAAAAGAGTTTAGGCACGGCGTTATCCGCATAGAAGAGTCCCCGATGCAAAAACCTTTTCAAGTTTATGTAAAAACTTAAGAGAATATGGCAGCTTCATAAAACCTAAAAGAGATAAGAACAGGACGGTTACAAATGATGAAAATACTGCTGCTGTAATTCAGCAGGTTGATAATAACCCCAAGATATCCCTATCAGAGATAAAAGAAAATACCGGTGTTACCATAAGTTCTTCGTGGAGAATTCTACATAGAAACTCTTTTTACCCGTACAAAAGTAAACTAGTTCATAAACTAGAACCAGGCGATTATGCTAGAAGAATGTATTTCTTAGCAACATTGTCCGATTTGTATAGCCAAGATGCAAATATTCTCTCGAAAATTTTATGGAGCGACGAAAGTCGATTTCAAAATAATGGAATCGTTAATAGACACAACTGTCGTTTTTGGTCCAAAAACCATCCTCGTTGGATTACAGAAAGAGGTAACCAACGAATTTTTAGTATCAATGTTTGGTGCGGCATATTAAATGGATTCCTTATTGGACCTTACTTTTACGAAGGAACTTTAAATGCAGATCGCTATTTAAGATTTCTTCAAACTACACTTCCGGAACTATTAGAAGAAGTGCCTCTTGACACTAGAATGAATATGTGGCTACAGCAGGATGGAACGCCTGCACATAATGCCCAAATAGTAACGAGATATTTGAACCGAGAATATCCCAATAGATGGTTTGGTACTAATGGACCAGTAAGGTCCATTAGTACCAAAAACGTTATCTATGAAGAACCTATCACAACTGCAATAACAATGGTTGCCATAGTAACTAACATTCATGGCATACTTGTAAAAATAAGCGTTAATCACATTTTTTATTAATCAAGAAATGTTTACTTTAAATCGGTATAACTTAGAAACGGGTAAAGTAAATAAGTTTGAGTAAATAACAAAAAAGTTTTTAAATAATATGTACTTTTGTATGCGCGTATTTCCAAAATCTCTCCAATCAAATAATTTTTCGACGCGTCGCGACGCCCAGCTCTTTGCAGGCGTCGAATTTTTTAAACTTTAGGAAATATCTACTTGACCCCACACTTTGACTACTTTTTACATAAATTAAATATTTCTTTTCGTTTTGGAGTTATTGGCGTGCGGAGTTTTAAGTGAAAAACCCTGTATAAAACAAACTATTGTAATTTAATAATACATAATTATTATATTTTGTTATTTGCTGGTATTGTTTTCTTTACCTTGTGTTGAAAAAAAAAAGGCTAGCGAAGTGCTAAATAAAATGATTATAATTGTTACTTTATTTTTACACTTTGCATATGTTTTGATCGCGAGAAACTGTTTTCCTTAGTAATTTTGTGTTATTCTCGTTTTTTTTTGACAGATTGAGACTTGTTAACATAAGCCAAAAGTGGGTATAAATAAATAATATAATAATTATTTATAAAAAGGTTTTCTCACCGAACTCTCGCGGCTGATAAATAACCCTTGCATTTTCATCGATAATGTCAGCAAGTAACTGTTGTTATTGTTACAACGAAGCAGGCCTTGATTATAATAGAAAACTTTACAGGAAGACCTGAAGGCATTCGCCTAGTTGTTTAATAATAATTATATTATAAGTAATGTGTTCTTGAAAACTGCAGCGACTCTGAACCGCAAAAAATGATTTTGCGCGTTATCCACTGTCTTATGTTAATTCCAGTATTAATTAATAGTTTTTATGTTAAAGCGTATTCGCTCTCAATGGCCAAAAAAGCTTAACCTACGTATACAAAGTTTTCGCACCTTACTTTCGGCGTCAGCGTTGTTTGGCCATTTCTGCAAAATTTTCTTAACAAATGCGAAATTTACAAAATGTAATACCCGATTTCGTGAGGATAATATCCAAATGTATCTTGAAAACAAGTTATAAATAAATGTAGTCAATTGTTGATTCTTTGCCATAACATGGTTAAATTTAATCTGGATTAATTTTTAAAAAATTTGGACAGACATGTTTTTGTGAAATTCACAAATATTTACTTGAAAGAAAGATCAAAAATATTTGAATTTAAGTACGGGATGTTTCATTACAAAAAAAATAAGCCTGTAAACTTTCTTCAAATTTTCGTCCAAAAAAATATTAAGGTTCATAAATTAACACAATACCATATATATTTAGATACACTTTTTCTAGCACACCCTCTAACTGTGCTCAACTATGGTACGAAGTGAGTTGAAGCAAAAAATGTGTAGGGGTGAGTTTTTTAGGTTTTTGAGAACTCGAAATTGAAAAATAATCACCGCGTCCAATATTTTGTTTTTTTTTAATAAATACTTTTTTATCCCAGGTACCTGTGTCGGTTGCGGAATTTTTAATCTAGTTGTCGCTCTTCCAAATGTTTTTGTCACGGGTACCCACACTTCGATAAAGGTCACGCACCGCACACGTCTGTGGTGCCGCATATACCGCCGACGTATGGGAAGGTATCGATCCAACTGACTAGCTCGATGGTACCTGTGTCGGATTTTCGCCGGTACCAACAACACCGGTTTGACCGACTCTGGTACCGTCGTGGGTTGATGCGTGTGTGTACGGGCCGCGGCTCAAGACACGATTTTTCAGGAAAGCGAAGTGGTCCTCGTTTCCCAAGTCAGTTTCGCAATACTTAATTGCCGTTATTTTCTTACCTCGCCTCACTATCATATATACTATACGCGAAAAACTCGTAAACTTTGTTTACGCGCCATGGCTATTTCTTTAATTACGTTCTTTTAACACACGCATTACCCGCCGATAACGCTCGAATTATTTGCGCTTGCCGGCAAATTTGTTTGCGTTTCCAAACAATTTTTCCGTTGAAACATATGCAACCGAGCTTGCATTGATTCGATCGTTCGCCCATGGAGCGCAGCGCGTTTTAACAGTAATCTGCTTGTTCTAACTTTTGCAACCGTCCGTCAGATGGCTCGCCAACTTGTGCACTTTAGCGTCTCAAGAAGAACCGTTTGCTTTTTTTCTCATTCCGCATTATCAAGAAGGGCATTTTAGGATGTTTTTGGCCGATACTCGGCCAGGGAGATGTTTCCAATTTTGCGCAATGTTGTACCGCCGCCGCTTAAGTTTCGTGAACGTGATATCGGGAACGTATTTCTTTGATTGCGTCGGTATAATCCCAGAAACCGTCACGTATAAAACGAAGAGAGGTGACAAGGAACGGGTGTTTTCTTAACGGGACGTATTTTTTGACTGCTACGTCCTTTGAACGACCTTTGATAAATCAGTCAGGCCTGGAGTGTCAGTGCGGGTGATTTTAGTGTGTAATTTTTCGATAAAAAAAAGTAAGTACACCGCTTGTTTTGAATATAGCTGGTCGGAATAAAGAATTGACTATATGCCAGTGCAATTTTGGTAGAAAAACGGTTAACTAACGGGAATTTATTTGTCCCAATTTTTTGGACGTCATATAATCGAAAATGTTAAATAGGGGTTGCGATTCGCGCGTTTAAATTGCAGTAAGATTTAACACTTGAAAAATGCAGAATTTAACGAAATTATAAGTTTTTTATGAATTCATTTTTGCGCACAAAATCTTGATTTAATTCCGTATTTGAAATATTTAGGCATTTAATGAAAACTCATTTTTTGTTATATGTTAAATTGTTTTTTTTGTTCTCACGTTGATCGTTGTCATTTTATCTAAGAACTTTCTCCAACTATATTTTAACCTACGATTGGCAATATTCCAACCAGATTAAAATTTTCAATGTCGAAATAGATTTTTATAAAGTGCCAATCTTGTAATTAATTGCATGTCGGTGCGATTAATATTAATAGGTGAATATCATTAACCCTGAGTAAAATTTTTCGTTCTGTCTTGAGAAGAATGTGCAATTTATAGTGCGCGCCCCTAGATTTATTGCCGTCGCTCCTTTAAAAAAATGGTTATAATACATTTAGTCAGTGAATTAATGTCGATGGAGTTTCTTGCGGTTTCGCACTTTGAACCGAAACCCGATAACAAGCAGAATTAACGAGAAAATAATAGAATACTGCGGAATGGTATTTTCGATAAGATAAGTCGATTGTTTTTCAAGAAAGTTTATTTTTTATTTTTGCTGACGTAATAAAACAACCACAGAAATAACAACAAACTATTTATCAGGAAGCCCCGCGCTTATGAACGATGTTTTCTATTTCTTACTTGAAAAAACAGTGATTTAGTGCGCCCTAACCTAAACAAGGTATTCCTTGCAGCCTCGCCGTCGTTCAACCCCCCAAAATGACAACCCACTGGAACTACCCCGACGCGGCGCTCCAAGACGAGCTGCGCAAAATCGCAAACGCAATCGTAGCGCCCGGCAAGGGTATATTGGCAGCTGACGAGTCCGTCGCTACGATGGGGAAGCGGCTCGCGGACATCGGCGTCGAAAACACAGAGGAGAACAGGCGCAAGTACCGGCAACTGCTGTTCACCACATGCAACACCGTGGGCGACTACATCTCGGGCGTCATTTTGTTCCACGAGACGCTCTATCAGAAAGCGGACGACGGTACTCCGTTCCCCGAGCTGCTTAAGCAAAAGGGCATCATTCCCGGCATCAAGGTCGATACCGGCGTCGTCCCGCTGTTTGGCAGCAACGACGAGTGCACCACACAAGGTTCGTAGTGGTCTGTGACTTTTCGCATCACCGTTTTGGGTTCTGGGGTTATGTCACAAGTCGCAGCCCCTTACCGGTTGAGCTTTTGTATATCAACACCCCCTACATCTGTATAGTTCCCAAAACTATGTAGTGTCACTACCGACATTTCGGTAACCATTGCAAATTGCAAATTTAACGATAGCTTCTCTGCTTCTTCCCATCCTTCTGGCCCCAGCGAGATCTATGGGAGGTAAACTTTTTATGCTGTCGCCATCAAGGTGTATATTGACTGCATCATATAATTATAGACGACCGACAGTACCAGCAACTACAAAAAGCTAACACTCTTACAGGAGGCGCCTATATTCTTTTACCAGTATTTCTCTTTCTTTGCCATGTTCTATTTAATATAGCTTTAAGCCAACGATGCTGAAAGCATCACGTACATATACATTACGTACATATAGACACTACTACAGCCTATAAAAAGCTATCAATTTTAAAGAAGGCACCTATATTTTTTTACGAATATTTCTCTTTCTCTGCTTGTGTTCTGCTTAATACAGCAACGTCATAAGGCTATTAAAGTTGTTCTCAACGGTTTTTGGAGTTTTCCTTATGGGGATTACTAAAAGAAATAAAAAATAAAAATAAACTGTGTCTGTATATATATATATATATATATATATATATATATATATATATATATATATATATATATATATATATATATATATATATATATATATATATATATATATATATACAAAAACGTAACCTCAACTCACTGAACACCGCGCATAGGGATCTTCCGATACCATTAAAGTATCGATACCTACTCATTTCGATAGTAGTCAAATCTTTTTTCGATACTACTCAAATAAATACTCCTAAAATGTCAATACTTACTCATATCGATACTTTTAGCACCTTATTATTTTTTTTATTTATTTTAAGGAAACTAACAATGAACGTTGAAAGACAATAATTAAAACAAAATTAAGAAGGAAAAGAAAACTTTTATTATGAAGGTTTGCGTCACGTTAAGCACGTACTTTAAACAAAAAACTCCATGATAACATTGGAATAATAAGCCGATGATTACAATAAATAAAATTATTCGTAAGCAATCTCTTGTATGTTTGACAATGAAAAAAAGTAAAGCGCCGACGTCTGTCTCGCTTTTGGCTCGGGCTCGGTCGAGTGAAGTCGGATGAGTTCGGCTTGGCTGGCGCGAGACAACGCGTCACCATAGATCAGATAGAGATTGTTTGTCTGATGCCTTCGGTTTTTTTTTTTTTAAATGGTGAGGCTGATACGATTTGATTCCAAGTATTTTTTTTTCGATACCGAGTAAGTATCGCAAGATTGATTTGATGTTATAAATACTAGTATCGGAATATCCCAAGCCGCGCACAACTGTCAATTGGTGTTTCTGCTTCATGTGGGGCACTGTGTTGGGGGAGTCTCGATTTGCAACACTACGTAGTTCTGGGGGCCACGCTTTAAGTGCCATTTTCGATTAGGTCTCGACGATTTGGGCAAACGTTGCGCTCAATACAAAAAGGACGGGTGCCATTTCGCCAAATGGCGCTGCGTGTTGAAAATCAACGAGCACACGCCAAGCTACCAGTCACTGATCGAGAACGCGAACGTTTTGGCGCGGTACGCGTCCATTTGCCAGGCGAACCGCATCGTGCCGATCGTGGAACCCGAGGTGCTTCCTGACGGCGCCCACAATCTGGAACGCGCGCAAAAAGTCACCGAAACAGTGCTCGCTTTTGTCTACAAGGCGCTGCAAGACCACAATGTGTTCCTCGAGGGCACTTTGCTGAAACCGAACATGGTGACTAGCGGTCAGTCGCACGCTGTGAAATTCAGCCCGGAGGACGTCGCCAAAGCGACTGTGACCGCGTTGCAGCGAACGGTACCAGCCGCCGTGCCCGGGGTTACGTTTTTGTCCGGAGGTCAGTCCGAGGAAGAGGCTTCAGTCAATTTGGACGCAATTAATAAGTGAGAGTGGGGGATAGTTGGGGTGTTTGAGGTTAACTCGATACATTTTCCTAGGTTTCCGGGTAAGAAACCATGGGCCCTGACCTTCAGCTACGGACGCGCTTTACAAGCATCGGTGCTTCGTGCCTGGCAGGGAAAAGACGCAAATGTCAAGGCTGGGCAGGACGAGTTGTTGAAGCGGGCCAAGGTAGGTTCTGCTTTTTGGTCTTCTGAACGCTGGTATTTTATCAAATGCTTTCTTTTAGGCGAATAGCGAAGCTTCTCTCGGCAAATATGCTGCCGGAAGCGTGGTTGGGGCCGCCGCTGGGGCGGGTTTGTTTATCAAAGATCACGCCTATTAGGCAATAATTTTATCCATTTTATGCATGTAAATTTAGACGTGTAATGTAGACGCAAAAATTATTCAGTGTTAAACGCGATTTTTACTTTGGATTCCATGGAAATTATATAAAATATTTTTATTTATAAGGCGACGTGCCGAATTTGTTGTCGTTTTCAAAAAACTTATTTAAATTGAATATATAATAAATGTGTATTTAAAAATCTTTATTTTGTACCCCCCTCAAATAACCCTGTTAGACTGATATATATAGCACATAACCTATAATGACCAAAGTTGAAAAGTATCACTTGGTCCACCTATGCGCACAGTGGGGGTTTGTACAGACGTAATAGAGTCTCATTTCTTCTTCTGCTCTCCTCGTTTGCGCTTGGAAAAACACAGCCTCCCTATGATTACATTCCGGGCAGTGGTGGTCCTCAGTCCTCGGTAGGGTAGGATCCGATATCACGTCGGGTACGATATGAGTCAATTCACTTAAAAAATGAAACACGTGCAAAGAAAACCAGAGCTGGAACCATAAAACGCGTTCTTACTCGATTTCGTGCATAATTTTGTTGACGTAGATGCACTTGGAATCGGCGTGTTGTTTGTAGTCGCAATTTCGGCACGCGTACAGGAGAATTTTGTTTTCTTTGTCTTCTTTAGGATACAACATGTTGTTGCTAAAAAAACCCTATCCAAGACGGTTTAAAGAGTTCTGGGTTGCTTACCATTCCTGACAGAATCTAATGCCTACGAATCCCGGACCCTCGCTGTGGGAATCGTAACCGGTCGGTCGCGACATTTCCAGACTCGATAATCGAAAAATGTAGCTTAAAACGCAACCGAAACGCATTCAAGCAATCACTCTACCTAACATCGTTTGTTTTTATTATGTTCGCAACCACGGACCACACAAAATGATGAAATGTTCTTCTTTATGTTCGCTGTTACGGAAGCTCACTATAACCATGCGCTGTGATTCTGTGGTGAGCATTGCACATGGCGCTCCTGACAGAATCCGTTGTAATCGTCCCCAAAAAATTTGAAATCAGTTTCCACTGAGTGGATTTAGTGTTTTTAGTGTTCGTGAACGTTTTAACGTTAAAATAACCGTTGGCCCTTTCGTTTTTTTTCTGTTCTCTCCGGTATGGTGGCCGGATGGACCCGGATGGTCAGCGGGGGAGGCCTTTTTTTGCATTCGGTTAAAGACTTTTGAAATTGTTCCATTTGTTGTTTCTGTTTCCCTCGGAGGGTGATGGATCTGCCCAGGTCCTTTTAATTAATTCACCCTCCATGTTTAAAGTAAATGTTGAACAATATTCCTAAGTGGCTGAGTGATCATAGTACTCTTGGCCAATAGAAGTACTGGATGGGAGGAGGGAAGGAACCATGCTCTGTCAGCTAGGGATGAATAGAAAAACAAGAGGTATAACCTTAAATCTCGTGAATATAATATGAACCTTCTTCCCAAATCGAAAGAGCAGTTCAGCCACAAAGAATACTGGGACGACTTCTTCAGGAACCTCGCCGATAAGACATTCGAATGGTACGGAGAATACCCCGAGCTCTCGGGTCATTTGCACAAATACATTAAACCTCGCGACGACATCCTCGTTGTAGGATGCGGTAACTCGACTCTCGGCAAAGATTTGTACGACGTCGGCCACCATAGTGTGACTAATATCGATATTTCCAAAGTGGCTATAAGGCAGATGCAGTCGCAGGTCGAGAAAAACAGGCCTGGCCTTCGTTACATCCATATGGATGCGTTGCAGATGGACTTTGTCGACGAGCAGTTTAGTGTCGTGTTAGACAAGGGTACTCTCGACGCGTTAATGCCAGACGAGGGGGTCGAAACAGACGAAAAAATTGAACGGTACTTTGGGGAAATTTTAAGAGTATTACGAGTCGGCGGGCGATATGTGTGTGTGTCATTGTTACAGAGACACATTTTGAAAAAACTATTGGCGTATTTTCCGTCGCATAACTGCATGTTCCGGGCTGTCAGGTGCTTCGAACCTGAGCAAAAATCCGCAGAAAACGGCGAGAACGCTATGCCCGTCTTTCTAGTTGTGTGTTCGAAATTTAAAACGCTACCGCGTCACATTTTGGAAGTGAATCTCGGCGACGCCCAGCGAAGTTTAACGAAACTCGAAAGCGCCAGTAAAGTGATTGATCAAATAACGGATGTTCAAAGAGCTTCTTTCTTGTGTTCGCGCTTGAAAAACACCTCTCTGGCGGTAGAAGAGGAAATATCGTTCGAACTGCATCAACCCGGGTGCGACGAGACGCGATACACGATCTACGTCGTGGATATCCCGTGGCAACCTAAAAATGCCTCTTACGCGGCTTTCATTGCACCAGTTGGACGCGAGGCGGAGTGGTTGTTTTCGACCAAGACCGGCCGAAAACAATTGGCTACCGCAACCAACCACAACCGTCTCGCCGTCGTAACCACTCATCGCGGTCAAGAATACACGTCACTAGAGGGCGTCCAGGTCGAGTTGGCGGAAGTGATACGCAACTTGGCCCCGTCGACGTTCAAAGGGCGCACAATACCTTTCCTATCTCTGGGATCCGACGTAGGTAAACGCGAAATCAAATACCGGAACAGTTCAAAATGTTCAGGCGATTACGTCATAGAAGATGTCGTCACCGAAACGGGCGACCAGTATCGACGACTTTATTACCTCAACAATCAGCTGGTAATTCAGTCGGAAGCGAAATTAAAGCAGGTGAAAAATCGGAAAGGAAAACCGGCGCAAGTCGTCGACTTGTGCCGCCTGACGTGCAGACATCACGTTTACATGAGTGTGGCGGCTTACGCGGCGTGCCATGCGCAACCCAACCCCAAAATCGCAGTGTTGGGTTTGGGCGGCGGAGGATTATGTTCATTCCTGCGTAAATTCCTGCCGCGGGCTTCTATAGCAGGGGTAGAAATTGACGATGACATGGTGAAGATTGCGTCGCGTTGGTTCGGGTTCGCGCAGGATGACAAGTTGCGCGCGCACGTCCGAGACGCCCTCGAGTATATACGGGAACTGTCCGAGACTAAAGTACGTCTCGACGCCATTTTGTGCGACGTCGACTGCAAGGACGCCAGCGTAGGGATGAGTTGTCCGCCTGCGGAGTTTCTCGTTCCGCGAGTACTAAAGATGGCGGCCGAGATCGTTTCGGACGGCGGCTTGTTCATAATTAACGTAGTGTTGCGCGATCTGACGCTGAGGCCGGGGATTCTGCGCAGTTTAAAGGCTTGTTTCGCCAACACGGCTGCTTACAAATTAGATGAGGATCTTAACGAAATTTTCGTTTGCTTTAATGGAGATGTAGATGAGGAGTTCACGGGGAAACTGAAGCAAGGTTGCGAGGAGCTGCGAAAATTTTTCATTAGGAATAAGGTCGAAGAATGCGATGTCGATATCGCGGAATACTTGAATAATTTAAGAATAAACGTCTAACCTGACAAACTGTTCGTTTTTCTTTGAATTAATACGCTATTTATGTAATCGATAACTTGACGTAACGTGAGACTAGGTTCAAGACATTTAAAGCAACTAAAAGAGACCTGGGTGATGGCCGTACGTTATAGAAAACCGATTTGATTGAAATGACGACGCAGCAATCGTAATGTTGACGAAATATCTTTATTTTCAAATTCGACGAACAGAATAAAAAAATCTAGACATAATAATATCTCCCTTACGTTCTATATATTAATATCTTTACAATAATCATTCTCTCTTAATATCTCTGTTGATTGTTCACAGTTGATTTTATTAATTAAATTACGTTTGGTTAAAATTATATTTCATATAGTATATATATAATTTTAATATGACTATCTAATGGAAATAAAGGATTTTGTTCGATTTCGACCGGGGCAAAGGTGACGCGCAGTTTGCTTCTGCGACCTCGCACCCGCCAATAATCGAACAAAACTTTCGGAAACCTTTTTTACCCGTATGTGCGCGCTTGAAAGTGCAATTCATCATCTAGACTTTGCTGGAATATAGTTAACTATGTCGTATAGTTTAAATATGACAGTTCTTATTTCTCTTTCAAACTAATATTATATTACGATCGATATAGGTTTCGGCTCTGTTAACCTAAAACGACAACGGACCGAACGGGGCCTACTTTTTTTCGAGATTATGCAACGATAGCGAGTATAACCTATAATTACACCTTTCGCAGTGACACCATCAAATGACAAGCACGTCAAAAGCGCAACATTTCAACTGTCCCGAAAATCGATAATTTGATAAGGTCTGGGCAATGTATTCATTGCTTCCACTTTGATTATCACGAATTGGAATTTTGATTTGAAAGTTGGTTCCTCTTCAAAAATTATGTGACTCGTTAGCAAGACAGATCAAAAACATAATTAAATAGCATCTAAATGTACGCTACAAAATTTTCTCTCTGATTTTTCTACATTTGACATAAATATGATCTATAAACGCGTATCAAATAACCGCCTCCAGATATGAAACCAACTTTTTCTTCTCCGTTGGCTTCTTTTCAATAACTGTCACAATGTAAAACACAACCAGAGACCATAGAAATATAACCTACAAAATTTTCTCCTGATTTAAATACTAAGCTTATAGCTTTTAGTTAAATGTAAAATATATAAAAATTAAATATGTAACAAATAACCAACTTAAAATATATTATCAATTTTTCAAAACCGTGCGCTTTTCGATTGTTTTCTGTGGGCGACCGATCCTTGCGTATACGTAAACAGAGGAAGAGAATGTAGAATGAAGCGCTGTTGACTGTTTAAAGTTGTAACCAAAATGTATCGTATAATTTGCAACAAATTCAAGTTGCACTTATCCGCGTGCCTTCGCTTTACTACTACTTTCCCGGGTTTATTCTTGCGTCTTACGTAGCCTACCTCAAAACGTTACCCGCTACCCTCGACGATAGTAACAGATAAAAATTTATGCCTACATATAACGGTTACGCTATCTACCGTAAAAATGTATCCTAACATTGTCGAAAAAAACTATCGCGCGTATGAGAAACTAAATGGAAACGACTTTCCAAATGGCATAAAATCATTTAAACGGAACTAGTCGCATGATGCGAAGTGCAATGGCTATCCGACGAACAAATCGACAAAGGTACCGGACTGTACTGCATCGCATTGTAATCGTTACAGTTTAAGTACAGACGGGAACTCGTCCTATCGCATTCCGGACAGGAACGTTTCTTCTTCTTGTTACGTCGGAACAAGTCGTACGCGCATCTGTGACGAAAAAAATTATTACCGACCACAGAAATAGAAACGGTGATGGATGGAGAAAAGCTCATAATTATTTATTTGTTAATCTCCTGTCTCAAAACCAAACCGCTCTCAAACCAATAGGAACGTAAATGGTCACCTGTAAAAATGTCAATGCCGTGTTTATATAGTATATTCAAACATGTGATAGCATTTTTTAATTGTTTCACAGTCTTGACATATTATAAACATGCTTTCGAAACATCATGGCTGTGCGCATCATCTGCTCCGTACCATGCACTTCGTAGCCTACAATGTCATTACTCTGCTTCGTATTTTTTATTTTATTCTAAAATGGCGAATTGTTTCTCTATCGTGCTCCTGCCACTACGGAACTTTCGCAAAATTGATGTAATTTTATTGTGCATGCACCATGTATAATGTGTCTTTCACTTCTCACCGAACTTGAAAGTTACTGCAAACTTTGATAAATTGAAAAATTTGTACTGGTAATTGCGATTTAAGATGATATTTTTTCAAATATCTCGCGCACCCTGTATGATAAACGAAAACTGCAACTCTCCCTCTCGACGCAGCTTACGATACTGTTCAAATCAAATTATCCGATCTATGGCAGTTTTTCATTTATCGTCAATAATTTACCCACAAGAACGGAAAATTTTAGGATCTTTTAGATTGTTTGCCCATAGACGACACACCCTGTACATAGAAGTTATAGCCCTGAATCTGCCACGCTTTCGGGTATATAAATTTTTTCAATAGGGTAAATGGATATCGGAAAAATACTTATTGTTGTAATAGTAAATGACGTCATCGCGTCTAGATTGAGGACAAGAAATGGTGATTTTCATTTGGTTTTTTTCAAATATGCCGAACATCGTATGTGATAGACGAAAACCGTAAATTCAAAAATTCAAGCTCTTGATGCGGTCTATACTTCTGTTTCAAATAATTAACCATTTTTTAAAAGAGTTTTGATTTACAGTTAATAATTTATTATGAAAATGAACAATTTTCAGGATCTTTTCTATTTTTGTCCATAATTGACAAACCCTGGATATAATCGAAAAACTGCCTAAAATAGGGTTACCGTCCCGGATCGCCTGCGTCTTTTGGTTCAAGAATTTTGCCGATCGGGTTAACAGGTTTCGCGAATGAAAGCCCAAAATGACGATAAATTTTTTTTCGATTTTTTAAAAAAAATATTCACCGATGTTCGATTGCCCCTAGCTCTTACAACCTGAATGAGTGATGGACTTCTAACATCCTGCCAAATTTAAAGTTAATAGCTGCAAATTTCGGGCACTTGCTGCATTTTTCAGCATAACGCGATATATCGCGAACACCCTGTATAATATGCGAAAATCTTAAATATGAGAGCTTTAGATCTCTCTACGGCCTAAGCGCCCGCGTAAAAGAAATTGGAATTTTCAGTTTTTTGCAAATACCGACACACTCGGTATTTTTTTTTGAAAATGATCAGAAATAGAGATTTATGGCCATTGACATTTCGCATCCTCTGATTCAAGAATTTTTTTGATCCGATAAACCGTTTTCGAAAAACATTTTTTTTTTATTTTTGAAAAAATTCGATTTTTTCATTTTGAAAAATACTTTTTCACAATTTCAATACGTCCCGTCAGTGGCCCAGACTCGATACGTTTGCAAAATTTCATATCGATAGCTTCAAATTTCGGACGGTTATCGTATATCATAGCGACTTCCGAAAAACTGACGAAAATCTCGAAAACAGATGGACGCCAATTTCCGATAGCGGTCATTTCATACAAGCTTATGTGTTTCGTTGCCTGTTTAAAATGAGAATATTTTCAGCGTCCTAGCACCGACGGTTTCGAAGTTATTCAAGTTTTTATGGAGCGTCGACAGAGAACGCAGAACAGACAAAATCAAAACAGGACCTACCGTTTACGAGATAGTAGTTCCGTTGCCAAGCGGAAAATTCGATTGCGTCGACTTTCAAGTTAAATTTATCTTGATAGGAAAATTATATATAAAAAAAAATATTGATGAACCTTTAAAAATTTATGCAATAACGTTCCTTTTGCCGTAACCACTGTTTGCAGTTACTAAGCATTGTAAAAAAATATTTTAAGTAAAGTCAAATCTAACCTCAGGTTAAGTTTTTCATCTTCTTATTCGTACCAGCTTGCGGGCCAGGCGAATTCAATACAAATGCTTATTCACCGAGGCCCAAAGGTAGAGGAGGAGATGTGATCAGGTGACGAGGTGCAGTATACTTACCTCGCGTGTAATATGTGAGCGCATGGGAGCGCCTCGAGTGAGTCGGCGTCCAAACCGTAAGGGGACCCGCATCCCGCGCACTGCATGTCAAGGTCCTGCTGCAACCTCAAAGCGACCCGTTCGTGGTGTAGTTTTTGGTCCTCGTCGCCGAGGGCGTGGTAGATTTTCGAGAGGCGTAACCTGACCGCTCGGACGAGGAGCTTCGCACCCACCGAACCGGCCACTTCGAGTAATCGCGTGTTAAACTCCAGCGGTCTGCAGTTGCATATTTTGTGCTGCAGTCTCAGCGCTTCGAGGCATCTCGCGGCCCCGTCCATCGACTCCATTTGTATGACCCTGTCGCCCATGGCCGCAGCCGAGCCCATCGCCGTTTCGTACTGACGGAACGCTTTCTGAAATAAACGACGTCCTGCCCTGCCTATGCCAATAGTACATGAAGTCGTAAAGCAACTGCTCAACAAAATTTTAAAAAGGACCGTTCAATATGCGCATGCGCGAGATTCAAAAATTTGGTTTTTAACCAATGGCAGCTCTGATTGTAAATTCTGACGTCAGACCCATAAGGCCTTGCGGCTTCCAACAATCAACATGGCCGCTGACAGGTCGTCAATGTTTGGATGCTGCAATTTTGGGGCAGTATTTTCTCAAAATATGTCGAAAAAAAAAATTAAACTTTGCCGCAAGGAGGTAATCCCAGTCGAATACCATGGTCGGTACTTTAACATACCGAGTGACAATTCGTTGACAGACAACTGTCCAGAACCCTCAGACAATGAAGACTGTGATGTACACATATGAAGTTGCAATTAGTTACTACTATTTGTTTAATTATAGTCTTTTTTAAGCTTAAATACATATTCTAGAATCTGCATTGTTCATAAAAACCATTACGAACCTATGAAGTTGAAATTAATTACTAGTTTAGTATTTGTTTAAGTTAGGTATAGGCTTTTTTAATTTAAAATACGTATTCTAAAAACCACATTGTTTATAAAAATCATTATAAACTAATCTGACGCAGAATAATTGATTCTATAATCAGTACAAAAGTACTATCTGTGGACTTGGTCACTTTCTCTTGTATACTGACGGTATATTAGTTGATAAAAAAATGACGCGTGGTGTTGCGCAACAAACAAAAAAGTGCGAGAAATTATCATATCTCAGTACCGCAGAGGTAAATCAATGCAAAAAAAGTCAAATGACTTGAGTATTGCATAATCAACAGTCGGGGATATTATAAAAAAGTATGGAGAGACAGCTAGTGTTAGCGTTCGTGGTAAAAGTTCATGCCGACCCCGTAAAATCACTGAAAGAGATCGTCGTA
The DNA here is from genome assembly GCF_029955315.1 of Cylas formicarius. NCBI lineage: Eukaryota > Metazoa > Arthropoda > Insecta > Coleoptera > Brentidae > Cylas > Cylas formicarius. The sequence continues at coordinate 21,216,316 of NW_026844361.1, read as the reverse complement.
TTCTGGTCAAGATTTGTGAAACTAGCAGACGAAGCGTCTTACGACAAATTCAAGCCCGATGGAATCACGAGGCAATGTCTCCAGGGAATGTTGTGGACAATGGATGCATAAGTCTGGTTTGAGTTTTTATAAGGTAAGTTTACAATATTCTATGATCTACTTTTGTTAAAGGCAAAGAAGAAACCATTGTTAACGTCTATTCAAAAGAAAAAACGTTTGGATTGGGCAAAATCTAAAATATCCTGGACTACGGAGACGTGGAGTAACGTTAGCTTCAGCGACGAATCAAAATTTGACGTGTGTAGGCGATTTTCAAAAAAGGGTGATTCATACAAAATCAGAAGCCTTTCACAAAGACTGTCTAAAGCGCACTGTAAAATTTCCCCAGGGTGTTATGATATGGGGGTGTATGAGTGGTAAAGGGGTTGGCAACTACGAGTTCATTGATGGTACTGTAAATGCAGAAAAATACCAACAAATTTTATCAAGAAGTTCCATCAATGAACTTTTGGAAATGAAAATTTTATATTTCGACAAGTCCTGCCATACAGCGAACAAAACAAAAAAGTGGTTTGGGGACCATAATATGAAAGTTTTATCGTGACCATCAAGAAACTTTGTGGCATCGGATGAAAAAGACTTTGCGTAACAATTTATTTGTCAGCAAATTCGGTATGTTTTTGATATTTTGTTATTCAATTTATGTGAAATAAAAAGTAATTCATTACGATAGCACTTTTGGTATAAAAACAAGTGCGTGATTTAGTTTTTCAATCGAAAAGGCAAAAATATCTCATAACAATATGTGTAAAACGATACGTACGTTGATGTCTAGTTTTTTCCTGTAGATGTCGCCCATGATCCTGATGCTTCGCGCGTACGTCGCTTGGTCCCCCGACACCAGCGCCAGCCTGGTCGCTTCCTGCCCAAACAAGATGCGCTTATAAAGGCGAACATTTCTGCGTAAATCTTACCGAGCAGTAGTCGTGCGCGTCGCCCAGCTCGCCCTGTTTGCGCAACGCGGACGCCATTTGCAGGAGCGCGGCCCTGAAACTCGCCGCGAGGTCACGGACGTAAAGAAAGAAACGTAAAATCGTCGTACCTGTGGTGCCTCGAGTTTAAATCTCCCAACTGCAACGACCTCGACAGATCGTACGCTTTCGACGCGTACTTGGCGCTTTTGTCGGCGTCCTGCAACCTGCTGAACAATTCCGACAAACCAACGTACACCTGCAACGAACAACGCACAGTGTATTAACGCTAGATAAGCATTTTTTTCGGTTATATAAATTAAGGTATATACTAATTAACTCTCAAAATCTACATAAAAGTTGTTGCAAAAGTTAATCTATATATTTATTTTTTTGTAATAATTATAATTACAATATGACAAACCAGTGTCCCATTTTTTACCACTACTGTACCAATTAAGACACTTTTTTATGTAGTTTTTTTTGTAAAGTTATCAATAATTTTGAGAACCAAATTCTTATCTTGGGCTAAAAGATTCTCACCCCAATGATATGTATAGTATAATCAAAAAGTTTTCTAGAGTATAAAGGGATTTTAAAATTTCGAATTAGTCGATACGCCTAATCGTAGCGGATTTTTCTGTAAAAATACAAATTGATGTAGAACGGGAAGGGGCGCGTGGTGGCAAAAGTTTTTTGATTTTTTGAAGGAAAATAAACTAGACAAGAACATGGTGTTAATATCTAGCAGTGACAAATAGTCGCAAAAAAGTTCTACTCTGCTATACAGCAATGCTGCCGCATTTAGACTTTAATTTTCAATGTACACTTAACTGAGCGGCATAAAAACTCTTTTTCACTAAATATCATAAATATATGTAAAACGTACACTACATACCTCCAGAAATATGCGGCATTTTTTGAATGTTCTAAAACTCACAACACATTATTTCACAGAGCAATTAATACTGCAAACAAAACTCCGTGCTATTGTTAATTAGGTATCTCTAAAGGATGCTAAATGGTTAAAAAATAAATTTGAGTCATTAAGAAATTTGAATTTTGGAACTTCAGATTTGCAGTTTCCTATCGCAGTGCGACGGCGTTATTGTCCGCGCCAATTAGATGGCGGCACGGCCTTTGTGGTGTTGGCCAGCTCTCGAAAGAAAATATTTTTTTGACAGACCACAACTGGACGAAAAATAGCAAGCGGGCTAAATGTGGCAACCTGTAACTCCAATGCAGGATCGTGCACGGCTTGTGCAATTCTGTGCGCGTGCTGAAAACTGTCCAACGCCTTGTTGAAACCCGCCAGTTCTAGATAGACGGAACCCACGGTGAGGTGCACGTGACCAGCAGTTGCGCACAATTCGCACTCGTTGTAAAGCGAGTGACGGGCGTATGCCAGCGCTCTGCAACACGTGATGCGATGCGAAATCGTCTACGACATCCGAGGAATTTCGGTGCCCCAGCTTCGCACTGGCGTATAATGGTCCACCGTTAATCTTTTTTCAATAGCGAAATAATACTCGAACCGCGTTTGCGCGAAGCTTGGGCATCGCCAGTACTTCGACGTCATCGTTACCTTTCGAGTCCGCCGAGCCTTTGGTGCGCGCGCGCCAAATTCAAATACGATTCGGCCCGCATATTCGGGCTGTCTAGCTCTTCCGATATGAACAACTGACGGTGGGCGTATTCCAGCGCGTCTCTGGAAAATGCGTCGTGATAAAATAGAACGGAATAGAAATTTGCGTCAATTCGACGACAATCATCGTGAAAGGTCAAAGGTCAACCTTTTAATAACGGTTAAGATCGTGCGATTTGGTCACTTGTGTTATACGAAAACATTACCCGTTCATCCCACATCCCGGGTACTGCTAAACAGCGGACAATATGACTACAACACTCTCTCACTCTTTGACTCCAAGAGTATCTGCGTATCTTTAATTGTTACACTCGATGTTTCCTACCATAAAGAGTAGAGAGGAGAATTTTCGCCTCTACAATGGGCGGAGAGTGAATGAAGGCCTCCAGTTGGGTAGGCTTAAAAAAAAACCTTTGGACGTGGTTTGCCGGGACACGACGGCCTAATATGGACGGAGCTAGCGCACACCGCCTTATGGGCTTTTAGTATTTTTGCTCTACTTGCTTCGTTCTAGCATTCTGCATTTATCTGAAAATCATTGTTGTTTTTGTAATACATTTGACCCATTGACTTTGTTTTGATAATCGACGATCCTTCTTGGTTATATTTTAAATTCTAATTATAAGTCATTGATACGAGGTTTTAAAGGGAACACCGACCGTTGTTGATTATGGAATGTTCTGGGTACAATTATATTGGGGTGTTCATGTGGTGTGAGAGTATAGTTAATCAGTTGATAAGACAAGTCTTGATGTTTGAAAGCTCTTTGCTTATTTGTATACTTTTGGGTTCCCTTTTTCCAGAACACGCCATATTTTTGCTGTGTTTGTTTGTTACATGAATTTACATTCAGGTAAAATTGTGGTCCTTAATAGAAAATAATTTTATACCTACCTGTGTTTAATACTCTTTGTTTTGGTATACTACTTAGTTTAAGTTTATTATTTCCTGTGTAATACAGCGTGTGTTGAATCGTGTGCGAATTATGCAAAATATGTGCGAGTCTAGCGTATCTCAGGAGATGCCCGCGCCCAAATGTGGAAAACATTATTTTATTGCGATTAAGCAAGTTATAAACAATGTTTATTTGACTCTCATTGAACGTGATGCCAGCAAGCAAGCATCTTCAGAAGAAACGGCCACATTGACGAAAATTCCAACATCAACTGTATGGAAAATTGTGAGCGAGGAAAAAAAGAAGCGATGCTGACGTTTTCTCGAGTGTAGACGAAAGTGATCAAGATACGAGGAACAAAGCGTGTCTACATTAGATATCTTAATTAGGAGGCTTGAAAAAGATGAAACCGGTGTTAAATGTGGCAGAACTACCTCATGGGTTTCAGATTTAAAAAAATTGACAAAAGGCAAGTTTTAATGGAATCTTTTAGAATTCCAAAATGGCGACTGGAATATCTAGAAAAAAATAGAATTTACAGAGAACAACAAAGGCCAATTACTTGGATGAAACCTGGTTCGAAACTTATGATACCCCGGAAAAGGGTTGGGTTGCCTCTGATAAGTGTAAAACAAACGCGCCATCAAAAAGAGGTAAAAGAATAACTATTTTGCATGCTAGCTCTAGCTAGCTAGGTTGGATTGATATATTATGTGAATAATTTTAAGTAAGTTAAGTAGGTAATAAAAATAATTTATAATTTTATTTTAGACTTAAACATAAATAATTAAATTCTAAGCGAAGTACGGACCTGTTCGGCCATATTTCATTCTTACAGCTTGCCCGGGTCTTTCCTTAATTCGTATCAGTTAGTCCTACCTATTACATCTAGGCATATTTATTAGACTACAATATTAATTTCATTTTACTCTAGACTAATAAGAAGAAGATAATAAGAATCCTTCAAAACTTTTAAAATATAAACATTTGATATCAAAACCATTGCGTATATAGACAAAATTCTCTCCTCAATTTCATCTTATTTTAAGAAAAAGCAAGTGAGGATTTGTTCTAACTTTTTGTATTGTACCTACATTCTAGTCATTTAAAATGCTTAGAGAACTTCAGATAATGACAATGGCAAAGCAAGGAACCATTGTTATCAGTGCCCACAACGCAAAATTAGCTGCTGCTCTCAACGTCCTCTGGTCTTCAGAGCGCACACATTTTTTTCAGCTTTTGTTAGGATTCGAACACGTGACCCGTTCGTTCGTATCGAAGCCCGTGGACCGCGACGTTCGTTTGTTCGGCTTTAAAAATAACTTATTCGGTTTTGGAGCTCTCGTCGCGAATTGATTGGACGAGCGAGCAGTTTTCGGGAAAACGAGATATGTATCGTTAGGTTTCGTCTTTCTGCCCTTCTTCCCACGGGAACTGTAAATATGATTACGGGGGCACGTAAGGGGTAATTTGGGGGTAAATTTACAAGGAAGTTCGTCGAGTCGTAATCAGCAGTCTCGTGACGCGCGACCTCGACGCCTTTTACGGGAATTAGATTCTCCTCGGCTAAAGGTAGCGCAAGACGTCGCGATCTAAATTGAATTCGCGTCTCCGTCGGAGTTTACGAAAAAAAAAAAATAAGAACGGCTAACATCTGACCCGTAGCTTTTAGGCAGAACTGGTTAATACCAGGTCTGTGGTTGTTGTGATTTGCTTTGCCATTGCTAACCGCGATTAGATTAACTGCATTCGGTATTTTCTTGCGACCGCTTGGATTGATCATTTATTACATCTAGATGTAGGGGAAGTAAAACTGTACCATTCGGCAATTAAAATCGGGGCGATCAATTTGTGAGGTTAGATACGAAACAAACGCTTTGATTGGTCGCATTCCGCGGACGTAGCAAAGCGCTCCCGATAGGTAGCGGTAGTGATTGGGAACATGTATGTAAAGGTATCTTACTTTTGTTTGGGTGTTGTTGATTTTGAGATTTAGACTTTTTCCAAGGTATATCTTATTCAGTGTTTGTGTGTAGGGCTGCTGATTTAACATGTGTTAATAAAGGGGAACGCATCTTTGGACTCTAGTACGTACTACTAGAAATTAGTAGAAACGGAAGTTATGGATGATTTGGTTGAATATTTGAGGTTAATGAAGGTGACAGGTGTACAATACCAAAAAATCCGAAGTATTCCGAAGACTGTAAGGAGTTATGAAGGGAATTTATCCTTAGAATATTATCGAGGCCTACATTTGTAAACTTATATTAGAATTGACCATATCTAGCACGTTTTGGAGCAGCGAGACGTGTGATATGTTTGGAAGAAGTGTTAGAAGAAGAGCTACCACACCTGGCAGTAGATATTGCAGATGGTATGGAAATGAGGAGGAAACAAATTGCAGATATGCTTCTATAACAAATAAAAATATTTTTTCGAATTTTTGCTCATTTTTTTTTGTAATTCACATAATAACTGTATTTCTTTCTTCCTGGATTTTCTTGCTCCTTTCAATGGCGTATCGGAAGAGGTTAATTTCTTGTATTCGAGCTTCTACTCTTTGACTTTTTTTCTTATAACAAGAACTGCTGTTGATGTTATTAGGTTCGGGAGTTTAACTGTTTTGTCCTCCCTATGTATTTCATCAACCTTGTGATAATATTCCTAGTAAATTCTAACCCCTTGCAGTTTTCCCTATATTGTGTTTGATGTTTGATGTAAATTTTTTTTAGGTTTCTCGATTTCCTATCCAATATTTCTTCGGTTTAGTGAAAATACATTCTGCAAATAACTTAAAATTGCATCTCTATTTCATGTGAGTGTGTTCAATACACCCTAACCAAATTCCTCTTTCAAAACCAAATTCTGCCAATATCGAACACTTCGCTACCGCTACGTAGCACAAAATAAATTCGCTACTAAAAATGGCGCTCACCACACAACAGGTTAGATTTGTAGCGCATGTGCCACCGGCCGTTTCCGCTACGGCTTTGTAAATTCAAATATCGAACACGCCCAAAATCGCAATCGCTACCGCTACGTATCGGGAACCCTTTGCTACGTCCGCTGAATGCGAGCATTGTAAGGTGTTATTTTTATTTTCTCCTTTTTTTAGTAACTTTTAAACCAAAGTGAACGAGGTGGTCAATGGTAAATTAGAATATAAATCTGAAATAACAAACACGAACATTGTCTTCCATAAGACTTGATAAAATATAGGGTGTTCCCTTTAAAACAAAATGAAATTCCAATTACTTTTCTGCCGACCACTATAACAGATAAACTATTTCAATCCCTTCCACTCATTTACATATATAAAATATAAATATATGCAGAAAGTGCGTTTTTATAATAGCAATACTTTCGTAATATTTTATTGTTACCTTTATTTTCGTATTTAAGATAAAAAACTTGAAACATTATATTTCCGGCATGATTGTAGCGTGATTAGTGTTGGAACTGGACAATTGATCGTGGTCGATTGACCGTCAGTTGTCCACTTCTGAATTGACTATTTAAAAAAAAATGTTTTGAAATAACATAACAATTGTAGAGTATTATCTATCATCATTTAATAATAATATATATTTTATAACAAATTATTATGCCCAATTTACCTATAATTTGGTTTCCAGAACGACGCGACACCGACATAATGCACAATATAAATAAATATAAATAAATAAGTTCAAGCCCAATATTTTTGAAGATAATTTGCAACTGTGGGCATCGTGCATCGTATATTTTTTAACTTTGTACGGACCTGCAGTTTTGGCACTATTTCAACGAGGAATGCGACCTTGCCAAGTTAAGGAATTTATAAGTTTGAGTTTAAAGTTTACGATTAGGAAGTGGTATTTACGAACCGGGCCTCCCATTGCCTTACGAACTTGTAGTTATTCGCGAAAATCAACCCGTTTACCTACGCCTTTCGATCGCTAGCTACGTTTGCGCTACGCAGCGCTGTTCAACGTGGCGTGAATTGTTTTGCGAATGTTCCGAACTTGCCTCGGCGTCGTCGTAGCGGCTTTCCACCCCGATAACCACGGTTTATAGAAATAGTTGACGCCTAATTGTGGCTTTTTTGTCCTCTCGTTCCTCGCCTATACTGATAGGCAGAAAGGAGATTAACGATTTTTTAAGGGCAAACGCCCTAGAAACTTTCCTTTTTGATTTTTTCATGACGAACGGTAAAGAAAAAGGCCCCCCCACGAGGTTAAGCTCGAAACTGCACACAATCGGTCTGGATACCATACCCATTTATTTTTTGTAGCTTTTTTACAGACGCACAGACCTGTATTTTCCCCAGTCCATGTACGCTTGGTACAGGTAACCCAAGAGTCTGAGTTTGTCTTCCCTTTTCCTGATTGATTTCAACGCGCTCTTCCATTTCCTCACCGCCTGCGTCTGCTTGTGCTGGTTGTACAATTTCAAACCTTGTTCCACCTAGAAGCGTTCCCTTTACAGGCTACTCACTACCCGGCCACCTACCAAACGCTAACCTACCTTTCTTTTGGCAATACTGTGGTGGATTTTGGTGCGGCAGGCCTGGAAACAGCCGAAGGTAAACACGGGCGGTCTAGGAGTTCTCACCTCTGTGTAGGTGTCGCGGTGGAGACTCGAATAAGAATCGTGCCATGGCCAGGCGTGGTCTATGCCGTCCAGGGGATGTCTGGATCCGTCGGGCGAGGATAGGAGTCTTGTGGCAGATAGCTGGTGACTCACTCCGCCGCCACCGGCGAAATTGTAATTGCTAACGGGCAAAGAGGTGGTTTTTGGTTTTTGGGTTAAAAGTGGTCCCAATCGTATGTTCCATGAAGTCGTTTTAAGTAAAAATTATTTCTTGGAGACGCGTGCCCCAGTGGATTTTCAGAGACGAATAAAAAATCTTTACGTACTTTGAGTGCGGCACAGTGTTGGTAGGTAGGATTCCTTTTTAGCTCATGCATCGCGAGTCGCCCTGTACATTGACGCAAATTTACCCGACGGCGGTATCAAAGCCACACCCCCACCACAACCTCGCCGTCATCATACATGAGAGTCACATCTTTGATGAAACTTGTTGCATTAAATACGAATAATTCGACTCACCTAAACTCTCGGGAATTAAGGGACTCCCACGACATCCTATATACCCGCATGGGCCTAAACCCAATCCATTTCGAATGTCACTCTAGCCACGAACGCCGACGACATAGTTTTAACTACCGCTAAACCGCCGTACCGTCTCGGTCATTTTTTTACACATGGACAATGTCGTCGATCTCAGGGCTTTTAAAACCGCCCCGGCGGAAACGACGTCGGGCGGCGCCCCCCCGCGAACGACATACCCGCATCGTGTAACCCGGTCACTGCCTAAACACACCCCTTTTTAGCGAATTATGTCTCGTTCTCAACCCTGTTCTTCTCATCTGGACCAGAGGGTAACGAGAGCAGCGCTTCGGACGAGATCGGCTGCGGTCGGGCGTGCGCGCTCGTTCCATGCCAGATCTCGCGACGATAAAGTTGGAGGCCCGTGCCTACCGCCCGACGAAGCTACCTCCACGGTTGGAAAAGATCGGTCATGTAGGGATATCTGCGGAAAAAAAAAAGAAATCGGCAAGTGTGATACTTTAAAACAAGTTGGTAAATAAATTTTACGAGTCAATCAGAAAGCACTATCATCAATCTGAATCGAAGGGTGCTTGGTTTGACATCGGATAGAATCGTGTTTTTCTTTGATATTTTTACGTTATGATGTTATTTTTACCTTTCACACAGACTTAATTAAACATTAACATACTTTTCATAACTTATCTCTAAAGGAATTTACTTATTACTTATTTTATGATTTTTTAAGGAAGAAAATATCCACACGAAGGTTCCATATATTGTAATAATTATTACATCGTATTATTTTTTTTAATTTACCAGCCCACATAGCAATCTTAGTATGGAACATGTCCTTCGAGATTTAACCTTAAGCCTTCAGCAGACTAAATATTTTTTCAATAGGTGATGTAAATATTGCGGAATAACTTTAGATTTCGGTAGATCTTTTTAGGAAATTTAAAACTGACAGAGAACAACGAAGCGCCGAAGAAAGTTCTAAAAAAAGGAAAATTATTATTATTTACATATCTTCTGGATCCCTCCTGCTGAAACAACTAAGAAATAGTATTACAGTAGTCAGTGGGAGTTTATTTGCTTGAAGAATTATTATTTTTAGTTTTTATAACATTTTGTTAGCTTTTAAACAACTGTATACTTTCATTAACGTACATTTAATTTATTAATTTTATATTTATAAGGCACAATAGCAATAAAACCTAATTTTAAACATATATATGATTCGTAATATTACTCATTAATTCGCCCAAAAACACAAAGAAAAGTGCTATAAACACATTGTCACATTTATTTTAAATCCTCTAAATATAATAAATTAAGGTTTATTCATCAAAAATAAGAAACTAAGCGATCACAATCATTCTCCAATGGCGCAGAGACAATGCTGAAATACGTATCTGGTGACCGGTCCAGTCGGGTGCGGGCCTCGAAACGTGGTTGTTGTTCAGGTGCAGCGCGTTCGATGGCGCTTCCGCGAAATCACCCGTTAAATAAATTTTAAAAAGGCGCCAATTGGGGTCAATCCTGACTAACTGGAAAGGTCTCGTTTGAGATCGCTTGTTCTATCATCGGCTAGCGAAATTTGGTCGTGGATGTGACAACGCCGTTTGACGCGCTTGCAATTGGTTTTCTAAACGAGGAATCGTGTATAAAGGCCGAATTAACTATATGTAGATGGAAAAATTAACTTTAGGATGCAGAAACACACTTTACGGACTGTTTAAGCATGTCGGGACCCATTTCCACAACACTCTTTATTGACACTTCCTAGTATGTACATACTAAATTGTGCCACGTATGTAAAAAGTAACTCTAATCTTTATATGCCCTCAAGAAACTCAGATAGTCAGTACAGTTTAAGACCGAATCTTAACATAAAAATACCTACACATCCACTGTCTCTTACAGCAGGATTTTCTTTCTTGTGATACCTTTTAATATGTATTCGTTGTTTGTTATTGTTTATATATTTGTTATTTATCTATCAGTATTACTTGTTATTATTATTATTATATATATATATATATATATATATATATATATATATATATATATATATATATATATATATATATATATATATATATGTCGGTCTAGAACGTTCTACGCCGTTTTCCGACACCTAACCTCCACTCTTCTCTATTTAACCATAGCTGGTCTGGTAATTCTCTTTCTATTAGTTCCTTTTCTATTCCCTCCTTCCAACTTTTTCTAGGCCTTCCCCTTTTATTTTTCCCTTGCGGTGTCCACAATAGTATTTGTTTCGGGATTCGGTTTTCGGGCATGCGCTGTACGTGTCCAAACCATATAAGTTGCTTTGTTTTTATGTCGTCTACTATTGTATGTTTTATTCCCATAATCTCTCTTATCTTTTTATTTGTTAATTTTTCTTTTTTTGATCTTCCAGCCGATCTCCTCCAGAAGTCCATCTCGGTTGCTAGTAACATATTTTCTGTTTTGTTCTTTAGCTGCCATACCTCACTTCCGTATGTGATGATACTTTTTATTATTGTATTATATATGGTTTTTTTATTAGTTTTGGATATACTTTGGTCCCACAAGATCCCATTCAGCATGGCTATTGCTTTTCTTCCTTGTATTATTCTTTCTTTTATTCCCTCATCTAATCTTCCGTCCTGCGTTATTTTTAGTCCTAGATATTTATACTCCTGGCAGTCTTTTATTAGGCGTCCGTCTTCCAATGTTATATTTCCAGATGTTCCTCCTACAGTCATACTTTCAGTTTTTGTGATGTTAACTTCTAATCCCCATTTTCCATACTCTTCTACTAACTTTCGTGCCATATATTCTAGATCATCATGATCTTGTGCTAAGAGTATTTGATCATCCGCAAAGAAAAGGGTATATAATGTTGTTTCATTTAATAGTGGGATTCCCATTCCTCTGCATTTGTGCATCCATTTTTGTAAGGCTTGTTGTAGGTATATTTTGAATAATACAGGAGACAGGCAGCATCCTTGTTTGAGGCCCTTTGTAATTGGTATGGGCTCAGAAAAAGTGTCCTGTATTTTGACTTTAGCTGTTATATCTTTATATAGATTTTTGACCGCTTTTATCGCATTTGAATTAATGTTCGTTTTTTCTAAAGCCTCCCATAGTTTCTCTAGAGGTATGCTGTCATAAGCCTTTTGAAGGTCTATGTAGAGGAGATGTACCTCCTGATCTTTGGCTGTTTTTTTCTCTAAAACCTGTGTTACTGTATACAAATGGTCTACTGTTGATCTCCCAGCTCTAAATCCCGCTTGTTCCTCTATTTCTATCTCCTTATATTCAGCTTCAATTTTCTTTTTCAATATTTTACCATATACTCTACTTAGTGTGCTCATTACTGCTAGTCCTCTATAGTTTGAGCATTATTATTAATTTACTAATTATACTAAGATAATTGTTTACTTTTACATTCGTATTATGCTGACAATATCCAACACTTGAAGTCTAATCGAAATAAAGTTATCTTTATCTTTATTTTAACGTTAGGAGCTCGCAAGTAATCATCGTGCGGTACCATTGGAAGAACCACCACGCCGGAGGCGTGGCGAATGCCGAAATATCGGCGTATCGTCAATATCGAGAGGAAAAAAACTCGGTCGTCCGTACGCCGGCGGTAGCGGACTCGTAAAAAAACTCAGTTTTTCATGTGGGACGTCGGCAATTGATTGGCCCGTGTTGTTCGGAATAGGCGGGTCCGGACCGTCGGTATTTTTAGGTTTTCAATTCGTATGGTACGATCCAATCGAGAAGGCTGTGGAAATTGAAACGACATAACATTAATCGACTACGTTGGTCTGTGATAGCGCGATCATTGAAACGGTACGGAATTTGGCACTTTCATATTCTGTTGCTCGTCCTTGTTTTTCACCGCTAATTATACTTGCCCATTTCCGTGTAAGGCGAGTTGATGTACTTAAATAATATTTTACAGTTTCAAAAGAAGAGAATCCTTTCTTTGAGGAATAACATAGAAGAAGAATCACAAATAAGAGGAGTCTGTTTTTATTAATTATGAAACTATAGTTGTTGTTTATGTAATAAATTTTAATCAGAAACAAAAACATATATGTCCGCAATTACCCTTAGCTCTACCGGATAGATATTCATCATTTTCTTCATCACATTTAAAATTTCTGAAATCTTTTTGTCGTTTTTCTTTAGTGTTTTTTGGTTTCTTATTTGTAGTTTGTATGATGGTGAAATTAATAGAATCTTTTTTTTCCTAATTGTTTTGTACGAGTAGGTTTTAGAGTTGGTACTTGCCCTACGTCACTAAGTGCTACTAAGGGAGATGGACAAGTTTGACTTGACAGACGTAGGTATTGTTTCATTTAAATCGTCAAAGTTAGCTTCATTATTGGGAAGTTGCAATATTTGCTGAGACAACCTGAGATTCATTTTGTTGCTTACTTTGGCTTGAATTATTGGTATCTGATTGTATCCGTTGTTGAAGAGGAGACATTGATGCAGAAATATTACTTTTAAAGCTGTTTTAAATATATCTTGATCCATTAGACAAATTCCAGCAGTATTTACGCAAAGTTCGTAATTCCCCTATTTATAGTACCCAGTAAGGGCAATGAGGTATACTGTGCGAGATAATTGGGTCAAGAGCGAATATTGGAAATTTTTTGTTTTTTGTTTAACATTGTTTGCTCTATACCTGAAAGGAGAACGCCCTGAGGTCTTCAAATATTTCGAGAAGTAAATAATTTTCTAAAAAATTAATAAATGATAAGGCTTTGTTTACGTGCGTTACGTGGTCATAAAAATCGCCATCACAATACCTTTATCCTAACCTTAATTTTTTTTTAGAAAGCAAATCCGCTGTGCGGTTATGTCTAAATATAATTTTCTTACCCCGTATTTACTGACTTTTTCGTCCTTTAGGACAGCACTTCGCCTCGTTTTATTCCAATCAATCATATCAGACTCGTTGTGATCAATCGGTCTGTCCGTCACAACCGTGATGTCCCAGTATAGCTTAAAGTTGTCGTTGTCGAACTGGTGACGGGGTGAAGACTCTCAAGAGCTCTGCGTGGCTGCAAATCAACTGGTGTTAGGTGTTTCCTAAGTGCTGCCCGTATCTGCCGGTTTAGTCTTTCAAGGTCCGTTTTTGACCCTGTCAGAATGCGTATGTTAGCAGAGGGATGGCCTAGATGTTTAAGGCGTTGATCAAATTCCTCGCCGTCAGCTGTGTCCTCAGAATCTTGGTCATTGTTATCATAAGCTCATTTTCAGACAGTTGCTTCTTTTCTCTTTATCGGATATCATACGTTTGCTATAAACCCTTTTCATCTCACCCTCGGTAACTCGGAAGTAAGCATTTCTAAGGGTAGTGTTCATATCTACTAGGGTAGCACCGGGACAAGCCTGATCCAGTCGTAGAGGATCAGAGTAAATACTTGTTTACACACCGATTGTTAGTCAGCGTCTTTATCAGCTTAAAGAACTTTCTTCATCATCTTCCTTTTCTGATTAATCGGTTCATCAGAAAGATTTTCTTTCTCGAGTCTCGGTTTTTTTCTTCTATATGAGGCGCCAAACGGTCAACGTCTAACAAAATTACCAAGTTAAAATTTTATATTTAAATGCAGTCGTTTGCAAACAAACTGTAATTAAAAAAGAAAAAAAAATCAAAATTCAACCGAGATTTGTGATCGAAGTTTCCGATGCAGAGCCATATTACAACTATTTTGATCGAAACTTTAAGGAAGGTAAGGAATGCAATCCAATCTAGAATGAATTGGAAGTTCTCGTAGCTGGTGTATAGAAATTCGAGAGCAAACATTAAACTGGAGGTATTATTTGATACTACTGCGGATTAACTGAAAGTAAGAACCTTTCACGGTGCTGAAAGAGTAATTGCACTGATGTGTCACTTTCTTTTGTAATTTAGATTGATTAACCTAATGCCTAATCAATCAATCAATAAATAATAACTAGAAGTTCAGATTTTCACGAAATTATATATTTTGACATGACATTGATGACATTTGATAAAGACACGGTGTTGTCGAAGCAATTGTCTTGTCAAAATATATAATTTCATGAAAATTTGAACTTTTAGTTCTTATTTATTTCGAGAATCCTTTGTAGTGTTAGTAGACAAAATAATAAGAACTGTGAAACAGTTCAAAACAAACATTTTATACCAAATCATTACTTACAGATTATATTTGACACACATAGAGATTAATTCATTAAATTAAACGATGGTATTTCAATAACATATAGCATAACACGCAATATATTATTTTCTTTTAGCGACCTGCTTGTGTAACTAATATCTTTTACGCCGTTTAGTAACTACTATTTTGTCTTAACCTCTCAATTCTTTTTTTTAATTTACTTTTCAATAATAATAATAATAATAATGAAGTTTATCTATCAATTCAGTTTACATAATAAAAAGTTTAAAAGAAGAATCATACAAAGTAAACTTAAATAACTTCGAGAAAAATCTACAAATTATCATCGATGTTCAATAAAACTAAAGAAACACCTTAACTTAAGAACTCATTGTTTTTATACGCTTGGAATCCTTTTTGCAAAATTAGCTGCAACGAAAAGTCACATTTTTAAATCTCTTCCTTCCTACATAGATACTTAAGTCGAAGCGGCTGATCCACATCGTGATCCCGCCCACCGCTCACATAAAGCCCGCCCCTGCTGCGCGAGGCAACAAAGACAGAAAGTAGAGCGACCGGGAGGGTCCCCTCCAAATTAAGAATTATTTTAAATTTTAGTCCGTGTCGAACTAGGTCGGGAAGTCAGCAGATCCTGCGGGATCCTGCGATTCTTTGTCGGCGACCCGAATTTTTTCGGCCTTCGCGGCGTCCGTGATGGATGGCTTTTACCGCGATCTCTACGAAAGTTACCCCCAAAAGTGCGCCTTTAAGCGAGAAACCGGAACGCGCGCGAACTACGTTACGAACAATGACGTTTTGAAGAAGGAACGGGAAAGTGACAGCGAAGATTCGACCAAAAATTCCAGGTTAATCAGATATAATTACAAAATTGAAATTAAAAAACTTAAAAAAATACACGGTAGCAATATGGGTCTAAATATCAACGAATTAATATTATACAATACGAGGTGTGTTCAAAAAGTAAGGTGACTTTTGCAATTGGGCTACGTACATTCGATCCTCGATATTTTTTTTGTTATGTTGGTACATATGTTAACAGTTTCAGCCAGTTTGCACGTTTACTTTTTTTTGTGAGAGAAGTGTCAAACGTGTTTTGTGTTCTTGGCGATTTACTGCTTTAAAAAAAATGACACGAATGAAACAAAGAATTGGCATACATTTTTCTGTAAAAAATTTTGAGCAAAAAAAATGTTCGTAAGTTTTATAAGCGTTTCTAAAATGGTCGAGAAGATGCCGATGACTAACCTCGCTCTGGACGCCCCAACACGTCAATAACCGTTAATTTTGAACAAACGGACCGTGGTCCTGATATGCTCAAAAAGATCATAACAGGTTACGGATCGTGGGTATTTGGATATGACCAGTCGTTGCAATGGAAGAACCCAGAATCGCCAAGACCGAAAAAAGCACGTGAAATTCGATCAAATGTCAAAGTTTTGCTTACTGTTTTCTTTCTCAAGAGTTCGTACCATAAGGTAGAATTTATTCACGAACTATCTGGCCAAAAACTAAATCACAATCATACCTCAGCCACCATATTCACCGGATGTGACTCCCTGAGATTTTTTCCTGTTCCCAAAATTCAAGAAACCCACGGCAGGACGGAGGTTCGAAACGATTGAGGAGAGTGCTTATCAGTAGTGCTTCGTGGATTGGAAAAAACGTTGACACAAGTGTATTTGGGGGGGGGGGGGGAGGATTTTTTTTGAAGAAGACAACATTAATTTTGATTAAAAAATAAAAAAAACTTAAAATTCGCCTTACTTCTTGAACACACCTCGTATAAAAATACCTAAATATAACGTATTTTTAAGTAAGTTAATAAAATATGTTTTTTGTTTAATTATAGCAACATTAATTTGCGAAAATTTTGTGTATGATGTGATGGATGGATGTGATGGAACGATGTGATGTATGCAACTTTAAATTAAAAGAAAAGCATTATGAAAAGTATAGTGACTTTTATATACATAAAACAATGGTTTCACTTCTACAAAATGCTTCTTAACATAGAAAAAACTATATATATAAATTTTACTTTTAGAAACGCATCGAACTTCACTCAGTGTATATCATCAATTCGCAAACTTAAATACAATACTTCTTACTGACTTTCAAATTATACAGGAAAAACAGATGGTAAGTACTTAGAAGTATATTTTGACCATAACTTGAATTAAATTAAAACAGGTTTCTGAAGTTTACAAAACGAAGAAGTTCTAAGAAGACTATTCAGAGAGTTTTTGTATCGCAGTGAAGAACTCTTTTATTCTAACAACATACTAAAAATTTCAGGCTGTGTATCTTTAAGCAACCCTGGAACTATCCTATCCCCAAATTATGAAAATAACATCAACAATTTTTTATCAACTTTTAGAAAATTTTACCTTTATGCGAATGTGCGGGTGTCCCAGCATTGGGTAAGGGCGTATTACGTGTAGAGAAACAAATAATCGGAGAAAATTGTTTTTCTTTTTAACTCGCTCTCTCAAAAGAAATAGGTGGAAATTATTTTTTTCTGCTCCCTTCTGTATATTATGCGACAAGTGCGGTAATTAGGCATGAATCATTTCCGTTTTCGTCTCCAACAATAAATGCCTATAGAGTTTTTATTTTTAGTAAAGTTAGCAAGCTAAATAATTACTTTAATTAATAATTAATAGCCCCACTTCAAAAATTCTCTAGCCATGCGTGATAAAACGACAATTTCTGAAACGTTCTTTAAAATTGCAAATCAAAAAATAAAGCTTTTCAAACGGTTATTTTTAAATTTTTATCGCAATTTCTTAAAAAATTGCCTTACTAAACTAGAACACATATTTTATTTTTGGTTGCCTGAGGACTGAACTTTTGGGTCTGTTCCAGATCGAAAATTGACACCGGCTACGTCAGCGCCGAAAGTTCCATCGACAGCGACGACGAAAAAGAACCAAGCCACGTCCTCGAACCCCAACATACAGGTCGGTATAGCTGAACACGTGCAAACTACTGCAAAAATGCTTTAATTTAGAAGCGCCGCATGCTTGCGAAGCCCGAACGAACCTACACCGGACAATAAATTTGCAGGATGTGCGTTGAACGGGCCGCGTAAATGTCTGGCGTGGGCCTGCAAGGCGTGCAAGAAGAAGACCGTCGCGATAGACAGGCGGAAAGCGGCCACTTTGAGGGAAAGAAGAAGACTCAGGAAAGTGAGTAGGCCTTGCATCGTTTCAACGCCTACCTTGGCGAGTTCTTCTAATTTTAATCATAGGAACATAACAGCTATATTAAAGCTTAAAAGATTTCTGGGAGTTGAGAAGTTTTGAAATTATTTTGACAGCGACTTTATAGTATTGCGTCATGCTCGAATATCTGTTTCCAGGTAAACGAGGCATTCGAACTTCTGAAGCGAAGAACTTGCAACAATCCGGGTCAAAGGTTGCCCAAAGTGGAGATACTGCGGAGCGCGATAGAATATATCGAGTACTTGGAGGAGATATTGCAAGGCTCGAAGGCGACGTACCACAGCGGCACTACGGCGAGGTTGAACTCTGGGACCAGCGACTGTGGGGTGAGTAATAAGTGACTAATCACAACTATGTATCATCTTAAAAGGCTGTTTTGTCACGAGAAATATGGCAGGTCCTAAGTTAACTTTATTATATAATATAGTTGCGCAATAGATATGTTGGTGGTGACATTTTTGCGTCACTTTTTCGTAACTGGAGATAAAAAGGCCCTTGCTACGCCTAATATCAATACCGCATCAATTTTTAACGTAGTAGGCCCAATGTATGATCTAATAGCTATATGGGTGCAAGTAACATAACTATAGGGACAAATAAATAACGTCATATGTGTCACTGTATCAACATGAACCCTTTTGTGGGACGGGCCACTTGGTATCCTTAAATTCGACGACGAATCTCGCAAATAACACGCAAAGTATTTGCTGCTATGCGTCTGCTGACACACGAAACTTCTTGATGTGTCATTTGGCGTTTTTTTCTTTCTGTTTTTTAGGAGGGAACGAAAAACGGGTATTAATTTTACCGGGACACACGGTCTCGGGTTTTTAACTGGAAACATGTGGACCACATATGTAGACACGCTCTTCATGGCATTCGTTTCTTTATCAAATGCGTCGGAAAAATTACGGGTTAATTGATGATCGCAGTGATCGGGGTATTTAAAACATCTTTGCCGCCGAACGCTTTGTATAAGGGCGGTGGGGGGTGAAGAAAGAGTATCTAATTTGGTGTGGTGATTTTTAGGGATCCGTTGCACCGTAAATTTCGTAATGTGTGGGTATTAATAATTGAAAGGTGGGGGGGGGGGGAATGACAAAAGATGTAGATTAAAATTACTAAATTCACTGACCTTTCATTTTTTGTATGTTTATAAGATTAAAATAATAAGTAAAATTATGGTTGTTTGGGCCCTATTTGTCAGTCATTGTTGTCTGAAATCTTGATCCTAACGTATATATACTTATTGCTTGGTAATTTCCTCCACTTATTATACTTTTCCTACTCCTGTCTGTAAAATACCTAATTAACCACCGGTCTAGCCTGTGGGAAGCGTCACTTTACCACTTCAGTTTCGTTTCCCATAAATCCGAGTCACTTCGGACATTTCCGGGATTTTACCTCACGGATTCGGGAACAATCGGATGTTTTCGGAGATATTTCCCACGCTTTGAATTTTGACGTTTGTCAATGTATTCGTGTTTTGCGAAAATGTACCCAAAAACTAACTGTCGTAGAAAAAGTCGCTCCGCTCGTGTCAAATAAACTCGTGAGTCTACCGCATAATCCTGCATATTAATTCGGAAAAAAGGCGAAAATAAAACAGATACAGAGTGATCCATTTGAAAATGTGAGAGAGATTTGGTTTAAAGTTTGTCAACTTGGCAAGATTTTAGAAAACCCGCAGTGTGAGATATTATTTTTGTAATCGTAGGAAAACATGTTTTTTGATATTTTCGTTTTTTGTCTAACCGTTTGGCAACATCGCATTGAAATCATATATTTTTTGGAGGAACAGTAATAAGAAAATATACACGATGTTATTTCACTGACGTATAATCTAATTAACATTTGGATGTGTTAAACCAGTGGCTCTAAAATATTAACACTGAAACAAATTATTTTTTGAAGTTTGAATTTGAAACATTTTTTGGCAAGCACGACCTATTGCAGACCTTACTGCTTCAGCCGATCGCTGTTATTATTTCGTAACGCCGAAAAATCCAGTAGGACGACAAGTATTTTGCGCAATCTTTCTCTAATATCTGGCTGAAATTATAATAACCAGTATTTTTGCCATTTGTCCCTCGACCTTGAGATTCATTCCTTAAATTATAGAATGTCATTTCAAAAGCACCCTGTATATAAGACGTTACATTTGAAGATATATGTTTTATTGCCACGTATTTATGTATTTATTTATTTATTCTAGCAAAGTACCGTAACATGACGAATTAACGTCACAAACTACAAAATACATTTGTCTTAATTCAAAAGAGTAAGCAAAACTATTTCTAAACCCAAAAAAAAGAAAAACAAAAATGAAGGTAGCAATAAATTTAATTTAGTCCGAGAGAAACGCTCTTATGGCTTGATTCCTACATGAATTCAGTGACAAAGCAAAAATATCTATGTGCAAATAATAACTGTTATAATTTATTTGCAAAAGAGATAAGTTGCTTAGTCATGGATAATTTGAAAAAAATAAACTTTATTTTTGAATGCTTTCAATTCTGTTTACATACTTATAGGGTACGACCATCGACTTTAGATCTTTAAATTCTCTGCTAACCCTTGGAATAAAACCAAACCCAAGGTTCTGTAAGTCTTTGTCATTATGTTCTCAATACGAATTTCTCCGAACTCTGTTTTGTCTCTATAGTTACCCCAAGATAGAGCTATATGATTTTTTTAATTTACTGAACTTGTCAATATTTAAAAACAGTCGATTTCCTAAGCGGTTGTCATAAAATCTATCAAAATGATGTCAATCCGATCTAAGATTGTGTACACCTATAATGTGTTAATTAAGTTTTTCTACTCCCGTCGGTAAAATACTTAATTACCCACCGATCTAGCATGCGGGAAGCGTCACTTTACCGCATCAGTTTCGTTTCCCATGAATCCGTGCCATTTCGGATATTTCCGGGATTTGACCGCAGGGAGATATTTCCCACGCTTTGAATTTTGACGTTTGTCAATTCTGACGGTCATGTCAGCGAATGTATTCGTGTTGTTTTGCGAAAAAATTTAAAATATCCTAAAAATTTCCGTTTTTGTGTGTAAATTATTGGCGATAAATGAAAAACCGTTCAAGGTGGGATAATTTTATTTGAACAGTATCGTAGACCGTGCCGTGAGAGAGTTTCAGATTTCGTCAATTATACAGGGCGCTTGTCAAATAAACTCGTGAGTGACACATATCTATTAAAAAAGATTACTCTCAGTGTATAAGAATATACAGAAATGGTCAATGGTCGAAGCGAATAGAAAATTACAGGGCAGTTGACGTATGTACGATTGTTTTTATTTATGTTATGATTATTATTATCTGTGGTTTTAAGTATTTTATCGCTGCAAAGTCAATGGTTTTTTTTTTCATTGCATGGGAGTGCAACGGTATTTATTACCGTATACACTTCAAAACTAAACCGAGTCGTTTTTTCTCTTGTGCGTACATCTCGCGAAGTGCTTCGTCCGTTCGCCGAAAGAGCGGCCGACGTTTTGGCCCCGTTCCAATCGCCGTCTTCAGATCGGCCGGATTAATCGAGCAGACGACACGACCTGGTCTCCCTGTTTAAATTAAATTCCACCAGGCGAGAAGATTTATCGCAATATTAATAGCACCGAAATTTATGTTCCAGTCTCGGGGACGTATATTATAACCGCGCGGATAATTACAAGTTTAGTTCAATTCCGCGTCCGCGAGCCGAAAATAGCAAAAAAAAAAACTCTCCGGATTGTAGATATTTGGAAAGTATTAACCAGATGGCCTGCGGGAAAAAATACCACAATGAGAAATAGACTTTAAATAATGTTGAATTCAGAGCACGGCCGCTAGATGGCGCAACTATAATGCGACTAAGAAAATGGGTTTTTAAGAAAACTTTGAATGAGGAAGAGGTATTAGAATCACCATAATAAAAGATATTGGTAAAAACATTAATAAATAGCAAAAAATTAGCCCTCAACTACCTTATTTGTAACCCTTTATCCGGCTTTGGAAGCAAATGACTCTCGAACGACCAATTTAAACGTCAAAATCTGATCGGGTCAATATTTTTACGGTCCCGTCGGCGTTTTTTTTCTCATTTGATTGACTTCAAATGCCTTTATTAGTTGATGAAAGTGCCATTGCGCTTTGCTTTGCTTTGGCCATGCGGCAAGTCCTACAAGGGTTTTTGCAGAACGCAGAACCAACACGTATCGTAGCTGCGCCTTACATTAACTGTTGCATACCTCAAAAGTCGTTTTTTTCAAACGTCTAACTGTTTAAGTAAATTAATCATGTATATGCATATAACTATTATTGCAAATACCATAGATTAAAAAAAAAATGAACTTGCAGTTTTCGCAGTCTTCCGCCACCACTTTAATTTATCAGATAAGGCGAAATGATTCAAACAAAAAAAAACTAAATTTGCTGAGGATCATGACGCCATTATTTCGAATACCTTAACCTGTTCAAAGTTTTGTCAAAATAGCATTTTCTGATTCACACTAGAAGTTTGGTGATATTTAAAGCTACTTTTCTATCTCACAGAAACGCTGTCAGCAAAATACGTGTATTATTCGCCGGTTTCTTTTCTTCCTTTTAGTGGATTCTTATTTGCAGAACTTGTCCGCCAGCCAGTATATCTGTGATCGACTGCATGAAATCGGCGAGTCCAAATATTCACCCCATCACGGTAAGCGATTTTTTACCCTATTTTTGTTTATTTTTTTACTCCTCTATTTGTTCGTTTTTTTTGTGTTATTGGCCACAAGCGTCTGGATCATTCTACCATTTTAAGTTATTAAAATTTACCACCGATACTAAAGGAAGATATGAGAACATAACCTTCAATCAAAATTATTGTTATTATATTATTGTATAAATTCAGAACTCGATCTAAACTGAAATTTAAAGTAAAAAGTTTAATGGCTCTTTGGCGCCTTCAGATGACATGCAACTCCACTAAACCATCAACATTAACACTAAAAAGTTAGCCGACTTTTAACTCTTCATTAATTTCTTATAGGTGAAATCAAATCATGTGCGTCACAAATGTCAGTTTTATCTGTTGGTTTTTAAAGCCCAAGCGTATAACTGAATAATAATTTTTTGATTATTTGCTATTTTCTGTAAGAGGCCAAAAATGGAATTAGTTAGTATAAAGAAGAATAACTTGGCAAGCTGTCATTTTAATTTTAATGGTTATTGCTTACGTAAATGTAATAGGAGGTTGCTTTTTTTATTATTTCTCAGTTTTTCTGGTTGTGAAAAATGTGTATGAAACTTAAATCAGTAGAGGAGTTATTAAACAACAAGCTTTAAAAGAAACCTGCCTCGTTACAATAATAATAGTATTATTATTATAACGAGTATTATATTGTTACCAAAACCTTTGGGAAGTCCAGTCCAGTACCAGATCCGAATTTTATTGCCGCCGACAGGCAACTTCCATAATTGCGGGCAGAAGCCAGCATGATGAAGATTGAGACAGACTATAATACTTCTAAAAAGGTACATACCGTACCAATATATGTTTTTGAAACGTTAAAAAAAAAGCCAATGCGGAAAAGGTAAGTTTTCCAAGTGCATGGACTAAACAATCATCATCAACGTAGACAATTTGCATTTGAAATGACTTCTGCAGAGCGATGGTACTACTATATAAAACTCAACATCAATATGTTCAATGAATGAAAATGAAAAACAAACTATTACTGTGTAGCAGATTATCTTGTGATGACTTATGTACCTAAGGACAGATATAATTTCGATAATTATACTCTACTTGTCTACCTAGTATTAAAAATGGTGCAGGAGCTTTAGCAAAAACTGTTGCAATTTCGCGATGAATATATCCGTCGCCGTTTCCCGTTAGGTTCGGGCATAAATTAAAAGCGGCGGTGGCTTAACATATGGACCGGTCGTTGTCTTAATAGCAATGACGTGTTCCAAAATGCACTTTCGGCACGTCCGATATCAAAACAGGCGGTTAGTTTGACAAATTGGGTCGGCCGGTATTTCTGTGAGAAATTGAGGATTTAAGATCCGGTCTTGGGAATTTAAGCACCGATGGATCATCGATGGCGGATGGTGGTACTCTGGCGACGTTAATAACCAATACGTGGTGTACGAAATGTGGCAGATATTTTACGATTTCGTCCGAGATTGCTTATAGTCTAAGAGCCAGTGGGCGGCTACCTGCATGTATTTGACCAGACCTGGGCTTTTGTACATCGAGGCTACTATACCTACTATACAATTTTAAATATATTTGACCACGGCTGCCGTTTTGAAATCTTAAAATATATTGTTATTATTATCGAAAAATAATAATGGCCGACCATTAGCAAGCGGTTAACATTACGGCAGACAGTTTTGAAAATGCTCAAAAAATTAAAATTTTGGAAGAATTTGACCAGATCTGCCATTGAGATATATTATTCGTTATAGTCTTAAAAACTTACATTAATAACGGCAGACGTTTTCATTGAGTACACTCCTCAGTAGGTAACAAAATCCTTACTACTACCCGGACATACACTGCATATAGCTATCTTTTTTCTTTCTCCTATGTATTACTATTCTACTCATTCGAGCTTATAATATTTTATTTTATAGCTACTACCACTTAAAAAAATTAGGGTTTATACCTGAGATGGCTCTGTTATAATCCCAACCTAACGGTTTTTGTCAGACGTTTTCAGTATGTTTGTGAATCTCTATCCAGATGCCTCGTGTTTAGTGAATTTAATAAAATACACAATGGTGCTTTATGTTATTTTTCTTTAATTAAATTATTATTCGTTAAATATCTCTGACATTATGTCGAGTGAAAAAGAACTAGTGAAGTATGGTTTTTGTACCACAGCAGAGGCTGTTGACAAATTTGGAGGTTATAAAAACATATAAATTAAAATACAATGAAATAATTCTACCAGACGAAATTTTTGATTCTGTATATCACAGTAGTTGTTACAAAGCGTTTACGGCTTAAAAAAAAATGCAACCGATCTCAACAAAGAAGCTGTATTACAACCCACTACGTCGTCGTCTGCAACTGAGCAACCATAACCATTAGCTCAATAACTGATCATGCATTAGCACTTGATAATCTTGTAAAAGACGTAAACGTTTCTGAGACCGATGAAGTCGTAGAAAAAGATATTGGCGCTGAATTAGATCAGTTGTTGGAGAAAGGACCCTCTGTAGTACCGTGAGTAGTTACAAAGCTTCGGATGTGAACGAAAATTTTACTAAAAAATACACAATTTTGACGCAACCTCAATACTACCATGCAAGAATGAACTCTACTAACAGCTTCTGAGAGCCCATTACATTTCAACTATTTGGAAAAACGCTTACAAAAAGCAACCTTCAACCTTGGACCCATTGTAGTATGGTTGGCTTGAGCAGGACAACACATTTGTCTTTAAATGGTTCGATGGAGATATCAACTTCCATCTTTTATTAGCGACTTAATTACTAATATCCCTGGTAAGTTGATAAAAATTAATTCTTGATCAAATATATTCGGTTCAATTTACTAATTATTTATACTTTACAATTTACGGTTTATTTTTACATAGTCCGATTCAATGGACTATGAAGAAGAGTGAACCTACGACAAACATAACTACGACACCTTTCAAATTTTGTCTTAAATAAATAAAAAAAAATGAAATACAGAATTGAATTGTTTTTTGTTACTTGCATTATACCACAAAATTTCAGATTATTTCGTAATATATCTACTTCATTTATCAATCTTATAAAGTTTAGTATATAAAGTACAAAAAAAGTATTACTTTCTATACATATAGTGATAAAATTAATTATAAGTGAACTAAATTTATGTAAAACAGCGATCGTAATAGATACATAATAATACATCTGATCGGATAATAGTAAATATTTTGTTATCTAGTGAGGAGTGTACTCAATAAAAACGTTTTTAAGACCATAACGAATAATATATCTCAATGGCAGATCTGGTCAAATACTTTCAAAATTTTATTTTTTTGAGCATTTACTATTTTTGGATAATAATAGTAATATATTTTAAGATTTCAGAACGGCAGCCGTGATCAAATATATTTCAAATTCGCCAAAAATCAATAACTGTCTCACCTGCGCAGTACCTGGGTCCGCCGCTTTGGGCTTAGTGGGTCCCCACATCATGTATAGTAGGTATGGGGGCCTCAGTGTACAAAAACCCAGGTCTGGTCGAATACACGCAGGTCGCCGCCCACTGGCTCTTAGACTATTAGTTGGGCTTGCTTCGGTGATGTCCATGTTATATAGAAAATAAATTAAGAAATGGTTGAAATAGTTTACTTGAAATGTTTGATTCGACTTTACTTAAATTACCATTTATTTGTTAATATTCTTCAGTAATTAATTAAAAGTGAAATAAAAAAATATCTGCTTCTAATTAGAAAAAATGTGTAGAACACGTCATCTAAGAAGAAAATGTTTACAGAAGTCGAGTAGTGCCAAAATTAATTATTAGTGTGAGATACGAGTCCAATGACCATGTGAAAACACTAGCATTCATTTATCTTTATAATAAACATTTTAAAGTAAGAATGGATTTTTCACCGTTCACCATTATTAGTACATAATAATATTCGAGAAATTTCACCGATGCTTTCAACATTTGCATTCACAAAGTACCGAACTGCGGTTCTGTAACGCCATTGTGGAATTGCAAATATATTTCTTGAGGGTCACGAAAAGAAACCCAAGTGAGGTAGGCTTGCGGTTAGACTTTCATAAAAATTTACGAAAGTTAAATACCGGATTATGTCGTAAAATCGGTATATCGCTCGGCGAACTATATCTTACCTTATTTTCATCCACAAGTGAACGAAATTTTAATAGCATTAGTAAAGAATAAAACATTAATAAAACTAAAACAAAGTTGTAAATTTTATTCCCATAGTATGGATGGACGAAGCCAGAACGTTATAGACGACGTCAAGATCTGGACCCGGCCTGTTCGAAACATAGCGGGCCGGTCGGCTATGGCTTTCACGGGCCGCATCGTCGTCCCCCGTGTTTTGAAAATGGCCCGTCACTTAAGGAACGATATTTATGGTGTTTATGAAAACCGATTACTCGGGATATTTTGACAGCGATATGCCCGAAATAAAATTTTTGTCGCCCGCTCTCAGCCTTTTTTCTTTTATTTTCCGAATTATTTTCGGATTAACCGTTTATTTATAATCCATTTAGTTTCGTTCGATCCGTCGACGTGACGGAATGGACGCCTAATAGACCCGACGACGGATCAGTCGGGATTTTCGACGACTGAGTATTAAATTAGTTTTTACGTAATTTTTTCGAAATGTCGCGGCGTTGCCGTTTGTTCAATTTATTGTAATATAAAAAGTTGAGACTTATATTTGTCGACAATTAAAAATTGAAATATTTTAGCAAAGGCAATGTAATCAAGGTGTTTTTAAAATAGAATACTCGTTTGAACGCTTGGGATTTATTAAAATGTAAAATACAAAATATAAAACTATCGAGTTTTTAGACTAACGGAAAAAGAAATGTCTGCAGAGAGTGTTAAATGCCAACTGCCGCATCTTTCCTCTTGGGTCCTTAGCGCGCCCGACGTAACTCGACACCCACTTGATAAAACCTCCATATAGGTTTTTTTTTCCCAGGTCGATTTCGTCGAGTCTTACGAATATTGTCGATAACAGCAATAAAATGTTTATGCGCAATTATATGAAAATTGATTAAAAATGTGGTATAAAGAAAGACAGACTGAACTGATAAAAATATAGGTAATTACTCACAGATTCAACATCATTTTCAAATACTTAGTACATTATGAAACAAGATTGCTTTCGAAAAATCGTCACTGGGCGGGAAAAGGAAAGGCCATTATGTAACTTTCACAAAATCGATGTAATTTAATTGTCCTTCACATCTCGGCAAACGTCAAAGTTACAGCAAACATCGGTAAAATTATCCCATCTTTAACGGTTTTTCATTCATCGCCAATAATTTACCCACAAAAACGGAAATTTTTAGGATATTTTAAATTTTTTGCTCATAAACGACACACTCTGTATATGATACACTCATTGTTCGAAGTAGAGGTGGATTTTCCACGCGTCCTGGTTTAAGTATTTTTTGAAAATAGTAAATGCTTTTTGAGAAAATAAGTTTTTTGCTGAAACCATGGAGTGATTTCAATATGGATTTTTTTAAATATTCCGAGCAGCGTAGACGAAAACCGCAAATACAAAAATTGTAGCTCTTGATGCGGCCTATGACACCGTTTGAACCAATTAGCCATATTTTTTTACGATTTTTGGATATGCGGCTAATAATTTACTCTGTAAAAGAACAATTTTCTAGGTCTTTTTGAAATCCCTGTATATAATCGAAAAAATTCCCGCAATAAATGTTATTACACTGGAGCTTCTGAGTCTTCCGGTTATAGAATATTATGCCACAAGTGCGGTAAACGTCATTTGACTCACGTGTTTATTTGACGCGAGCGGAGCGCAGCGGAGCGAGTTTTCAATAAACGAGTGAGTTAAAAAGTATACCGAACGTGTTGCATGCTGTAGTTTTTCTACAACCGTTAGTTTTTGGGTACATTTTCGCAAAACAACACGAATACATTCGCAGTCATGACTGTCAGAATTGACAAACGTTAAAATTCAAAGTGCTTTAAAATCCCGGAAATGTCCGAAGTGACTCGGATTCGTGGGAAACGAAACTGACGTGGTAAAGTGACGCTTCCCGCACGCTAGATCGGTGGGTAATTAGATATTTTACAGACGGGACTAGAAAAAAGTTTTCTTCTACTCCCGTCTGTAAAATACCTAATTACCCACCGATCTAGTGTGCGGGAAGCGTCACTCATATTAACCATTGTTAACATGAATTCTGTTTTAAAGCGAGTGACTGAATTAGTTATTACATGTAATATTTAAACCGGGTAAGAATGAAGAAGGTATTGCAAAAAGATGTAATTAGTGATAATATCAAAGTAATAAAATAAATAACAACATTTTATTGTGATGTTAAATATCAACTGTTTTTTAGTTGTACGTTCTTTTATTCATATTTTAATTTAGGATAAATATATTGAGATACGGTTTACACAGGGTTGCTGGGCCATTATTTGGACATCTAAAATCATACATTGCATTTACTTTCTTGTCAATTTTTTTTTGCGATTATATCACGATTGATAGTCGACTACTTTATTAAAATACCAGTTTATTAAAGAACTTTAAGCATTTTGGAGTCCTGTCAGTACTTTCCTTGCAGATATAGATCAATCAACATTAAACAAAAAAGTCTAAATTTATCTCAGTCACTCTAACTATGGTTAATATTAGAATTTTTTCTAGCAAGCGAGGTTTAAAATTCAAGATAGCAATTACGCCCTCTGGTGGCAGTTTCAGCACCTAGTCATGACCGATTCATTTTTTTTTTAATTTATTGGAACATTGCCCTTACTGAGACACTCGGTATATAAAGAGGATCCGTTTTAAAGCATCTGGCAGAGATACGAACGTTACGTCTTTCCCATACCAAAACGATACCGCGAGGAGTTATATTTTGAGAGGTAGTCCGTGATTTTTTCCCAAACCTCTGGATCAGGCGTTTCCCGGGTCTCGCGCCACGCCCTTCCCCGAGAGTGTTCTATTGACATTTCTTACTGATTTCTGGGATTAGAATATTATATTTAACGCGACTAGTTTACGGGCGTCGCCGATGGAATTCTATAACCTTTTTTTTAGACAAATAAAATGCGCAACTGAAATTAGTCACGCAGCATCTTCAACTAAAAAAATAAAATAAAGCAAACATTTTCGGATTGATAAAAGCGATGTTATTAAGCTCCTTTTGTCCGAATACTACATTGTTAAATTTTCTGCTCGCATAGTTATTTGATATGAACCACATTCACGAAAATTATACGGGGTGGTTCACACACGCGCATTTCCAGTAAATTTTTCAGTTGCTCGGCAAAATAAATGTTTCATATTTCAATACTGAAGAATAAAATAGCGGGTATTTTACTAGAATCTGGTCTAGACAATTATTTAAAAAATCTACAGAAAGTTATAATTGGTAAATTATTATTGCATTTACTGGGTGTTTCGTAAAACTATCCGTTAATTTCTAGGGTCAATAAAATATTGAAAGATGAAAAAGACCACAATATTTTATTTTTCATGATTTTTGAAAGGGTTTAAAGTACCTAAATGAAATTTAGTTAATCTTTGGGTGTGCTGACATTTTGTACGGGAACGGCGTTGAAGGGGGTGGGGTGCCAATTATTTTACCACCGAAAAAAATGGCTCCTTCTTGAGCTATTTGATCGTCTGGCAAATAATACTGACCGAACTAATAAATTATTTTAAATAGTTTTCACAACGAAGTAATTGTGAACCTAACTTTTGGCAGCAGTAACTTTTACGATCCAGTCAAGGGTAGTCGCGGTCTCAATTTCATTGAGGTATCTTGAAACGTTTCAGAAATATTTTATATTTTTTGGGGCCCCTTTTATAGAACCGCATCTTCTGAATCCGGTATTGCCTGACACATGATTGTTTAACCAAATTATAAACTTTTTTTGAAACACCGTTAATGACAAGTCTCAAGTTAAATTAATTAGTGAAGAGCGATTGGTGCGAGAAAGGGTATAATTGAAAGCGAGACAAAATGATTAGCAGTGGCCCTCGTGGCATCTTCTTAGATGGTTCCTACTCCCAATGTCGACAGTGAACGCGGTGTTGCCAAATTAGTGATTTTGACTTTCCCTGAAACCTTAGAATCGATCAATTTGTTGGTATATTATCGGCGATCACTAGATTTAACGTGATCAGTAGGTAGGTAGGTATAATCTTTCTAGTTTCCTTTTTATTTTTTAATGTATTTATAAGATTTTTTTATGTTAGCAAAATAGAAATTAGAAAACACGGAGAAGACAGAAGAAACAACAACGGAAATAGAATATTGGATTGCATAATTTAATTATCGCAAATGGCTTTTATAAACATAAAGATATCCATGTTTTGAAAAACTGCTCAATTCAGAAAATAAAACGAACGACAAAAAGACAGAATACGAAGGTATAACAAACGAACAGACAGAACAAAATGAACCGCTTATAACGAGAGAAGAATTAGTTGAAACTGTTTGAGAAAACAGTTGCAAAGAGACTACGATCAAAAGTAGAACCAACTCTAACCGAAACGCAAAGTGGATTCCGGAAAGGCGGAAGCACCCAGGATCACATGTTTTCGAGAGAATTGGCAAGATCTAAAACAGTATACGTAACATTCTTAGATATGGAAAAAGCGGATAAAAGTCTGAAAAAGCCTAGAAGCCGGAAAGGCTGACAATAAGCTATTAAGAGTTATCAAATTTTTATAGGGGGTGTGTTTTTTCGATGTATAGAACTTTAAGTTGCAATAAAACAACGATGGATTATTCGATTGACATGAATTTGACTGAATGAATCTGGACGTCCAATTTTCGATTACTTTTTCCAACATTTTTGGCCGTATATCGGCAATAACACGGCAAATGTTGTCTTCCAAATGGTCAAGCGTGTGTGGATTATCCGCGTAGACCAATGACTTTACATAGCCCCACAGAAAGTATTCTAGCGGTGTTAACTCACAAGATCCTGGATGCCAATTCACAGGTCCAAAACGTGAAATTAGGTGGTCACCAAACGTGTCTTTCAATAAATCGATTGTGGCACGAGCTGTGTGACATGTTCCGCCGTCTTGTTGAAACGACATCTTCTGGACATCATGGTTATTCAATTCAGGAATGAAAGAGTTAGTCATCATAGCTCTATACCGATCACCATTGACTGTAACGTTCTGGCCATCATCGTTTTTGATTCCACCAGCCAATAAAGCGCACCAAACAGTCAGTTTTTCTGGATGTAACGGTGTTTCGACACACCCTTGAGGATTAGCTTCGCTCCAAATGCGGCAGTTTTGTTTGTTGACGTAGCCATTCAACCAGAAGTGCGCTTCATCGCTAAACAAAATTCGCTTATGAAAATCGGGAACAACGGCAATCTCGTTTTGGGAACATTCGACGAATCTACGCCTCACTTGATGATCGTTTGGCTTCAATTCTTGCACGAGTTGGATTTTGTAAGCACGTAAACCAAGATCCTTCCGCAAAATCTTCCATAAAGTGGATGGACACAGATCCAATTCCTGTGCTTGATGACGGATGGACTCATTCGAGTCTTCCTCAATGCTACGCTCTACAGCAGCAATAGCTTCCTCTGTACGCACCGGACGGCGTCTCTGGGGATGCGAGTTATCAATAAGAATAAACGTGGTGCGAAAACGTTCCATGGTTAATCGAATTAACCGCTCTGATGGACGATTTTGTCGACGATAAAATGGACGTAGTGCGCGATACCATTATTTTCGAAATAAAATTGCACTATTTGCAAGCGTTGTTCAGGCGTGAGTCTGTTCATGATGAATTGCCAAACCAAACTGAGAATAAATCACTTTACAGCTGTTAAGTCGGTCGCCATCTTGAACAGTAATGCCAACTTAAAGTTCCATACATCGAAAAAAAAAAACACCCATTACAACGAAACAAGAAATTGCGTAATAAGTAAGAACGTGAAATCAACGGGATTTATTACACAAGGAGGAGTAAGACAGGGGGTAGTCTGAGGCCTTTAGCATTCATTAATTATATGGACGATCGAATTAGAATAGCAGAACATGGATCAAAAGACACACAATAAAGCGTTTTACCACAAACCGAAACTCAATTTTACGTACTCAACGCGCGTTTCGCCAACCAAGTTGGCATCTTCAGGAGAAGATTAAAACTAAACTTAATAGAACAAATGTTCTCTATATATATACACATCGGGAAGTGGGAGGGGGGATTACGCACTGTTCACGCAACCAATCAGCGCGTATAATGGGCTAAGTGGGATTGGAGCTCTGTCCTTGTTCAGTGCCTTATTCCGTCTCTTAACAATTTGTAAGCTTTCGTAGGCATCTAATTTTCTACTATTATTTACATGTTTAACTAATTTTAAATCATTAATATCTACCTAATGTAGCAAATTTTATAAATAGTTACACCCTTACACCCTACCGTTAGAAAGGGATTAGATTATGTTATATATATTATTAATTATACATTTTTATTGATGTTTAGTATTAAGAGAATCTTTTGTGTTTTTATCATGTTTGTGTCCCAAAGAGGAAATAAATTTTGGTTAGTTTTGGTTAGAAAAATTGTCGATACTTTGGAGTTATCGAATCGTTAGCATCCCTACCCATAGGGCCTCTTTTGTTTAGTTCAAACCGGCAGACTTGCACGTCGTATTCCGGTCATACGTTATTTATATCACTCGGTATATCAAAAACAACTCGCGATTTCGCTGATGTTTTTGATAATCGTTTATTTTTGTCCGTGCGCGCTGTACGCGACATTTATTTCAAGAGTCCCGCGCGTACACGGAAAAGAAGGAAAAATCGTCTAATAAATAAACCGTCTGGGTATAACCGGGGAATATAGTAGCGGGCTTGTTAAGTGTCGGTACCTGGTGCCAAAAACAACTTCTTTGTGGTTAAGAGAAGCGGCGCTGCGTTTTTCGCTAGGATTTCCACGCTATTAAATTTGCTCGTGTGTCGCGGCCAATTTTGAGCGTCGGACTAAATTTATACCCGTCTTGGTCCTATATACAGGGCGAATCTCGACGTCCCGGCTCAGTTTTAGAAAAGGTAAAAAAAGGATGGAACATTTTTGACGAAAGTTTCTCATGTGGGCTCCAGCGAGGTCCGTTTTTCGGTGAACCTTCCGTATTTTTCCGAAATTTGGAAACCTACGTAACAACTTTACAAATTTTTCAGAAGCTGGAACCAACTAAGAAGATGGCGTCATTTATCTCGCTTTAAAATATATCCGCTCCCGACTAAAAATCGATGTGCCATTGGTGTGGTGGGCCTTTTAAGCACAGCTCTTTATAGTCTACTAGTGGTAATAGAACCAAACTTGTTTTCGTGGTTAATGATAATTTCTGTGGTAACTAGATTATACAGGTCTACAAAATTAAACTTTTAACCAGAAGCTCTAATTTTGAAAGGTGATTTTATATGATCTTTGGTAGGCTGATTTCAAAAATTCTATGTATGTATTTGTGTCACGTAAGGTTTTTTCCGCAAATATTTCGATGATCAAACGAACTTACCTGGTAAGTGAAGTTCGATCGTAATTATATGTTACACCTCTTCGTAGAAATCAATATACGCAGTCCCCCTTCTAGTCGCTAGGTGGCACCACAGCTTTAAAGCAGAGCCAAAAAACTGTGGAATAACTTACCATGGACGGTATATTCGCCATCTATGGTCTTAACCTCATTCTATTTTAAAGCCGGTTTATAATAAATTTGCCAAAGGGCATTTTAGTACTGTTCAGAACAGTAAATTGGGCGGGAATGGGTGATTTCTACGAAGAGGTGTAACATATAATTACGATCGAACTTCACTTACCAGGTAAGTTCGTTTGATCATCGAATTATATGTTACACCTCTTCTATGAAATCAATATACGTAGAATTTCAAAGGCAACTCAGCAAATTTGTTATAAAACGATTTTATTCGGCTATATAAGGAAATCCAAACCTTATGAAGTTTATGAAAGCCTCGAGTACAAATACCAAATAAATGGCTGTCCGAGAAAACAAACCTTCTGAAAAATTCTATGTCCCAAATGTGGCATTAACAAAAAAGCCTGCACCTACTGTACAAATAGGTCTATTATAAAAAAAGGGCAAAACATTTAGAGCATTCTCACCAATCTGCCGTTTTTCCAATCATATCAATTGAAACACCTTTACAAAACGCAGACGATGTCGAGGCATGTCGAGTTCTGTGAGCAGTAAAAATAGAAGTGTAGACACCACTATCTTCTAAAGTTATCTTTATTCATCTGCTTTTGTTGGGTATAGTTGCTGCCCTACAAGGCTTTTTAAATGTAATGAGTAAACGAGATTCACTGCCTCTTAAAGCACTGGTCCTCTCAATAATATATTTGAAAATACACAAAGATTTACATCTTCATATTTATGCAAAATTAAAAACGGGTCGAGTCTTATTTATAGCTGAAATCTTAATTTGATTCGTTATTCTAATTTCTAATCCATCTGGAAATGATTTTATGTTGACCAATTCTATAAGAGAGAGCGTTTGGACTCTATGTACAATCGTTAACTTCAGTAGGAAAACTAATTTAATTGTTTTAATGACAGTTAATTTCTTTAATGACAAGTCATTAGAACGTAATCCTTTTACAAAATCATGGACATAACTAGGGCCCCAAGTGCTGTTATATCTTGGTTTACTTGGCCTTAGATTACAAACACCTTAAAAAACCTAGTTAGATTTGCATTGTTAAATAATTCTGATCCAAAAATAAGGCTGTACTGCTCTGAAAGAACTCAATGAGCCATAGGACTTGCCTTGTCCAAAATGAATAGTAAGGAAATCTAATACAGCCTAGGTGAGAAGTAATAACACTCCACTCCCCTCCTTTCGTAGAAGCTCCACCAAAGTTTAGATGCATGCAGGTATTAAATGCCTCAAGGTAGCGCTCTGAACAGATGATAGAAAAATATCCAGCAAATCTTCTGGAATGCTTGCCTAACAAAATCCCTGCAGCCAGGGTAAGGAATTTCCACAAAGGGTGACTTCTCCTGTCAAAAGGAGAAGGTAATTTGTCTGGAATTAAAAACAATAAATAACTGCAAGGCCTCCCATCAAAAATAGGAAACCAATGCTGGCTGTGCCCGTAAGGGATTACTGCGATCCCTGTAGTTCAATCAGCCTTGATTTTTCGTAAAACCCGTGGCAACAAGCAAAACGGGGGGAAAACATAGAAGAAAATGTCGCTCCAAAAAACAGTAAACGCGTCCACATTAGATGCCTCCGGATCTAGAAATTAGGAAATAAACTTTCTGCATTTCTTACTTAGGCGAGAAGCAAACAGTTCGATTTATGGGAATCCCAATTTGCTTGTTATTTTAGCAAAAGCATTGTCCGAAAGGTACCATTCACCATCAAAATTCAAATTCGTAGGTTCCTTATCCCCTTCAAAATCAGAAGATCGAATGTAAGATGCTTTAACCCATAACCTCCTTTCTTCGCACCATTTAACTTCCAAAAACGCTGAAAAAAGCTGAAAACACCGACGCCGAATAAAAATGAACATGTGCCACCAAAGCACAAAAAGAGGAATGAGGTTAAGACCATAGATGGCGAATATACCGTCCATGGTAAGTTATTCCACAGTTTTTGGCTCTGCTTTAAAGCTGTGGTGCCACCTAGCGACTAGAAGGGGGACTACGTATATTGATTTCATAGAAGAGGTGTAACATATAATAAAATATATATATATATATATATATATATATATATATATATATATATATATATATATAAAAGTATATATATAAAATAATTTACTTTTTTATTCCGTAAAAAAGTGAAATCCTAGGGTAAAGAAGTGAAAAAAAAATTGCTCAGACTTTTTTGAGTGAAATCTTCGTCTTTTCGCCAGAAAACTGCGTTGTCCGAACATCCAGCTATCATCGTTATGCTCTATGTGCCTGGATATCGCCGTTGCATTTCCTTAATGTCCTGGTGAAACCTCTCTCCCTGTTCTTCACTTACAATAAAACAGATATGGCTGGAAATTCCATCAAGCCAAGTTTGATAAGAGGAGGCAGTAAAACTCTTTTGGGGTCAACTAAGCTACTTTTTAATACATTTTTGCTACCAGGTGTAAGGCTTGTTCTAAAGGGCAATTCTATCCTACTATCCTACTCACAAATAAAGCATGGACATTTTGTATAAAACCCTATTGTTCGAGGAGCAAGCACAGCACTTTAAGGTCATCAGCATCCACTGATGGTCTTGGTAGTTTATTTCAAAAGGAGTAGGACTTCTTTCTTTTAAATGTAACGGGGACTACGCTTACTTTATATACGGCTCATTTCCTAATTTTCAAACTAAGTCATGAATATTGTTGCAAGCTGTCCTTCGTATGTAAAATATTGACATAACTCTTTTTCGCGATCCCAGTAAAAGCTTGATGTGCCGTCAGGTGCCAATAAATGTTGGTCACGAAGTCTTCGGAAGGTGCAAATCTCTAATTAAATCATTTAATTCGCTATGGTTAAACACTTCTCTGAAATCTGGTGTCTGGGTCGGAATTAGATTCATCTGATTCTGAAGATATGACGTTTTCTAGTTCTTTTGGCGCGGTAGGTATTGGTACATTGGTACATCTGGTCCATGAGGGACTGGTCGAATAGCAGAATACCAAATTCATAAAAGTCAATTCATTTCAAAATCGTGCCTAACAAAAACAGACATTTTCACGTCATAGTATATTAATAAAATAATATTTTTAAGACATATACCGCTATAAAAAATGGACAAATGACCTTCAAAAATATATAAATAAGCAAGTGTTATTTAAAACTAACCTTAGTGGGGTAAATTTGCCGGATTCAGAAAAGGCCCTAAACATCGTTTCTTTTTTAAATAATTCCTATTAGTCACCCACATGAGTTTCACAGAATAAAATGTTATCGGCGGAGAGAAGGCGCTAGAAATTATTTTCCTGTTGTCAGATACGGGCGTAAGTTATGTTGACGTTTAGTTTTGGTCGTTATTTTTTCAAGTAGCTTTCTAAAAGACGTTTAAACTGCATCATGTATATGTACAGGACGGGCAAATTTGGATGATTCTTTAGAGGATCCTGACAACTAAAATAACTATGGCAAAATGGATTGTATCATTTACATCGCATTTTTTTCAATAATGAGACTAGATCTCGCTGTAGCCTTTTTTTGGGTTATGCAGGGTGACTTAAAAATATGAATTAATGACGGATTCTTTGCGAAAAATATTACGACGTAATTAATCATTTTCACGACCAGTTTCGAAAATACTGGGTATTGAACTTTAGCTAATAAATAACATTTTTATTTATAAATGTCCCAGTTTTTTACTTTAAATATTTTTTTCTCTCTTGTATATTTTTGTATTAATTAACACATTAAAACATGATCATAAGTAAACAATACTCTTTTATTTTAATTGGAAATAACAAAAAATTCTTAAGTATTTGTGTTTTAATGATAATTTTACAAATTTAATTTAAATGTTCTTCGCACTCTTATTATTAAAACACCTAATTTATATATATATATATATATATATATATATATATATATATATATATATATATATATATATATATATATATATATATATATATACCATGGTATATATATATATATATATATATATACCATTACGTACCAAAAAAAATTTCTTCTAGTAACGAAGTTACCTATTAGGTTTTGCTGTGTCCACATACTAAGTTTCAACGTTTCAAATTCTCATCTTCCCAACATAAAAAAATGGCGTCAAAGAGAAATAAAATTATAAAAATATGTTCGAAACTTTTACTTAGGACGTTGTCGGTCTCTTTTCAGGGTCCAAATTTTAGCAAATAGGACAAGACTTAAAATAGTGTCCTCACACAGTAAATTTAAAATTTTTTCAAAATAAATGTTTTTCTGGCAGAAAAAATGATGTTGCGCTGCATTTATTAAACTGGACACATTCAGAATTACAGTTTTTACACCTTTGGTTATTATAAAAACATTTGTCCGCGCCTGTCAATAAATTATTTCGACGAAACTAACGGATCAATCCAAAACTGTTCCGCAAAATTTCGCCGCTTGTCGGCCGGGGCACGGCGGTAGTAGGCGCACCGGTTGACACTCCTACCTACCGGATGTCGTAAAATCGAACCCAGCGTTTTACGCGCACTTTAATCCCCACGGGGGCACTCGCCACCCGACGTACCGTATATTATTCCCGTCCGATTCGTTTTGTTGCCAGTTTGTAGGTATTTTGAGCCCGCGCCCCATTTTCCGCCGGGCGACCCTTTGAAGTGCCCCGCAAAGGAGTCTCGAGCACTTTCGGAAGTAGAAACGCTTAACACAAATTCGGTGTCGGCACATCGCTATATGTCACGGAGCCGGAATGGCGGAGGGTGGAACGTAAACAGCGTCGCAAATTTCGCGTCGCACGGTATATAATAATAACAAATCTTGAATCTAAAATATGTCTAAAAGGGCAACATTTTACTGATCTTAAAATCCTCTTTTCGTTTTAACATATGTCGATATTGAAAAGAAAGATATATTTGTTTTTTTGTTTCATATTTATTAACCAATGCAGGTTCATTGTATTGATTCATAAAGAATCGGAAAATGTCCCCTTAGAGGGCGCTCGTTTCGGCATATTATGTGTAATGTATAAGTGTATAAGTGCTATTCTTGGTAATTGTTTGAGCATCTATGCATTAAAAATAGCAGTTTAGATAATGTTAAATAATATTGAGGTAATCCGATCGTAGTTTTCTTATTGCCGATTGTAGCGTAACTTCTTATGTTAAATTCGCTAGATAGTTTATGTTCGATTCGCATAGAGCCTTATTTATAAATGACTATGATATTAACAACAAATAAAGCCCAAATATAAATTTTTATGGCATTTATTTCTTTTCAAACGATCTACATTCTAAGGTACTCGGTCCCGTTATCGAAGTTCTCCCATGACCTGAAACAACGACGCACCTTAAAACAATCACCCTCCGCGTTCATCACCCAGAACCGAATACCTTTTCATTGCGGCCCAAATCCAAAAGCCCTCGGCCCTTGCTGTCCCTTCCAAAACCAGTTTGACAGTTGACGCTGACCCTGCGAGGTCTGTTGCAGCTGCCGCTCCTGGTTCTGAAGCTGCTGCTGCAACTGCTGAATCTGCAATTGGTTAGCCAGTTGTTGCTTTATGAGTTGGCCCTGTTGGATGCTGAGTCCCTGCTGCGCTTGCTGGTTCGGCTGGGGATCGGCCAGACCCAACTGCTCTTGGGTCACCAACTGTCTTAGTTCCTGATTGATCAGTTCTTGTTGGAAAGCGAGCTGTTGGTTTTGTCTCTGCTGCTGGCTGATTTGCCTGTAAAACGAAACCGTTAATCCGATACGATACGAATTCTCTATGTTACTCACTGCAGGGTGTTCTGGATGCCGCTTAGAATCTGTTGAGTGTTGGGGTTAGGTTGTCCCAGAGCGAAGTTGCCTGCCGCGAAGTTCTGCCGAATTTGTGCTTGCTGTAACTGAGCTACGGTCTGCTGAGC
The DNA here is from genome assembly GCF_029955315.1 of Cylas formicarius. Lineage (NCBI taxonomy): Eukaryota > Metazoa > Arthropoda > Insecta > Coleoptera > Brentidae > Cylas > Cylas formicarius. The sequence continues at coordinate 21,176,053 of NW_026844361.1, read as the reverse complement.
GATCTGAGCCAATTGTTGAGCTTGCTGTTGCGCGATAGGGTTCTGTTGCTGCTGGGATTGCTGGATAGCTTGATTGGCTACCTGACTGAGCTGTAACGCGAGCTGGATCTCTTGAGCGATGATCTGGGAAGCCGCGAGGTTCGAACCCGACTGCTGAGCCGTTTGCCTAGCTAGCTGTTGGAGTTCTTGAGCGGTGCGCGTCTGCAGAGCTAAGTTTTGAACCTGTCCTCCGCGGTTAACGCTCTGTTGCAATTGCTGTTGCACCTGTTGCGCCAACTGCTCGAGCTGACTCGCTTGGCCGATCTGCTGCTGAGCCTGAGCTCCCAAGAACGGACCGCCGATGTTCGATTGTTGCTGCAGGCTCGCGATAGTCTGGGCCACTTGCTGTTGCAACTGTTCGATTTGTTCGATTTGCTGGGCTTGCTCGGCTTGCTGCGGACCACCTTGGAACGCGAACGGGTTCGGTTGTTGCTGTTGTGCTTCTTGCGCTTGTCGAATGGTTTGCTGAGCCAACTGTTGCAATTGCTGGGCGATCTCTAGCCGTTGAACGTTCTGAGCTGTTTGCTGAGCCGGGGACTGACTCCACGGGTTCTGTTCCGCATTAAGTTGTCCGACGGTTTGCTGGATGAGTTGCTGCAGTTGTTGCGCTTGCTGGATTTGTCGCCACGCATTCGGATTCCCAGCTGCTGCGGTGCCTTGCAATTGCTGAACGTTCTGCTGTACCAACTGTTGTAGTTGCTGAGCGCGTTGAATCTGCTGAGCGTTCTGAATAGCCTGCGGTTTCTGAGATTCCGGGTTGGCACCGTTCAACTGCTGCTGCAGCTGTGCGAGAGTCTGTCGTTGCTGTTGTTGCAGCTGACGCGCCTCTTGAATCTGTCCTTCCGTATTGATACCGCGAGCGATTCCAACGGTCTGTTGAAGACGCAATTGCTGTTCGGCCTGTTGAGCTAGCTGTTGCAACTGCTGAGCTTGCTGGATTTGCTCGATGGCATTCAACACGAGCTTATTTTGGGGTCCGTTCTCGAGAGCCTGCTGGACCTGCTGTTGCTGGATTCTTTCATTGATGCTTTGCAATTTCTGGACTCCTTCGCCTTGTTCGAGGTTGTTGATCTGTTCCAAAGCGTCGAGGATCTGTTGGGTCTGTTGCTGAACCTGTTGTACACTTTCGAGCTGTTGCTGCTGTTGTCCTACAGCTCCTCCAATCGATCGCTGCGAGTTTTGAGCGTTCCTCAACACTTCCGCAACCACCTGGTTGACTTGACCGTTCAAAGCTGCCTGGTTGACTTCGTTCACCAACTGAGCGAACGTACCCTGGTCTATCACTCCCTGGTACTCCCTGAAGATGTTGACGAGTGTCTGGAATTGAGCGTTGGCGGAAGCTTCGTCTGAAGGCGCGACTTCTTCAACTGCTGCCCATTGTACTTGGACGTCTTTGACGATCTTCTGCTGGCCATCGACGTGGACGACCCTGGTCGATCCGGAATTGGACTTGGCAACAACGCGAACGCCGTTAGGTGAAGCACGGGTGATGACAACCCTTCCGGAAGGATTGCTGACGACTATGGTGGGTCCGGATCCGATCCTGACGTCGATTTGACCGTGGAACAAGGGCACTGCTGCAGCTAAGGCCACCAGGGCTAGGAAGATCGCAGACTTCATCTCGAATGTCGAAGTGGTCGGTCGATTGTGATTGTCGGTAGGCTCGGGGGGTCCTTTTATATACCGACGAAGTATATGCAACAGCCGATTTTTGTTGCATGTAATGCCGATTAATTTTTTATCTGCTCGACGCGCGAAAATATATTTTTTTAATTGGGACTGCACTATTAATAAGTTATCGCGGTGACCGCATGGGTCGTTGGTCGCCGCGGTGTTATCGCCAGCGCAGGGATAATTAAAGACCGTTTACCTATCGTCGGAGACGTTTCATTTGGCACGTATATGAAGATTTCTTTGCCTATAGAGGGAGCGTTTCCTTTTGAGCCCCCAAAATCGCTACGTTGTTTGCCTGATCGGGGGAATTTTCTTCGAATCTATGAACCTGGCACGTTTTTATATGAAGCTCTACAAAAAGTGATTGCTTTGAACTTTTCTTTATATAGCAATATAGCAAATGAAGTGGTATTTTTCTAAAATTCCGCAAATTAGTATATTATGCAACAAGTGCGGTAAACGGCATTTGAGTCACGAGTTTATTTGTCAAAACGTCAAAATTCAAAGGTTGGGAAATATCTCCGAAAACATCCGATTGCTTTCAAATCCGTGCTGTAAAATCCCGGGAAACGAAACTGACGTGGTAAAGTGACGCTTCCCGCACGCTAGATCGATGAGTAATTTGGTATTTTACAGACGGGAGTGGAAAAACTTAATTAACACATTATAGGTGTATACAAATTCTCAGATCGGATCGACATTATTTTGATAGGTTTTATGACAACTGCTTAGGAAATCGACTGTTTTTAAATATTGACAAGTTCAGTAAATTAAAAAATGTATTTGTTTATTGGACACGAGCGGGGTGCGGCGGAGCGGTACAATCCCGGAAATGTCTGAAGTGGCCCGGATTCGTGGGAACTGAAACGGACGCGGTAAAGTGAAGGTTCCCGCACGGATCGGTGTGTAATTAGGTATTTTACAGAAGGGAGTAGAACAAATCTATTTCCTATTTTTAAAGTATGGACATCTGTTCGAAAATAGTATATTATGCAACAAGTGCGGTAAGCGGCATTTGACTCACGAGTTTATTTGACACGAGCGAAGCGCAGAGGAGCGATTGTGACTTAAAAAGTTTACCGCACGAGTTGCATACTTGAATACTTTTTCTACTCCCGTCTGTAAAATACCTAATTACACACCGATCTAGCATGCGGGAAGCGTCACTTCGTTTTTTTTTACCACAATCGGATGTTTTCGGAGATATTTACAACGCTTTGAATTTTAAAGTTTGTCAATTCTGACGGTCATGTCGGTAAATGTATTCGTGTTATTTTGCGAAAATGTACCCAAAAACTAACGGTCGTAGAAAAAGTATAGTATGCAACACGTTTGGTAAACTTTTTAAGTCACAAATAAACTCGTGAGTCAAATACCGTTTACCACACTTGTTGCATAATATACTGTTTTTTAAACTAAATACTAGTACTAACCAATAGTACTAATACGAATTGCGGAACAAATAATAACGGAAATTTAATTAATATAAAGAAGTAATAAGAGAAATAATATCTTCCTTAGCATACAAAGCAGCAGTATTGAAAATATATAACAAATTATCTTAATCTGACTGATATAATGAAAGGTAATGTTGCAATTTGTGAGTCGTTTGATTCTAATAAATAGCTGCTGGAGTAAATTGATCGAATCGAATGTAATAATACTGGATGTGAATATTCGCTGTTCGAGAGAGTTTAAGAATTTCCAGTAATAAATTCCGACGTAATAAGACAGTAAATAAATCGCGCAAGTTGGGGGAGCATTTTATTCTTAATAAATATCATTGTTAGTTGTGATTTGCTAAAAATGTCGATAATATTTGATGAAATATTAACAATGTATCATGTATCTCCTTCTGCCATGAAAGTTGTTGAAGAAAATTATTAATCCAGTTTTTCACCCAACCGACACACATAGGCGAATTTGATCAAAATGCTGGCCAATATTATTTATCTTAAAAAAATATCTAAAAATGAACAATATGTATTATTGAAGAAATCATAAAACAGTTCTAATTTTAACCTTGAATCCATGATAATGTATATGTAATTACAAAAACAATATTACAAAAAGATAATCGTAAATATTTTAGAGAAAAGGGGTAAAAACGAAAATGAGATATTGATATTTCAGTACTTTGAGTATTAAGAATTTCGCAAGTATAATCTTATTATTTAAGGCATTAAACAAGCAGAACTTTTTATGACAAGTCTTTTTATAGACTATTGAAATTTGTACCGTTGCGTCTATGGAAATCTAGTACAAAAATATATCTCATAATTCCTGGTCTATTATATAAAAAAATCTGATTAGATACCAAATAACTTTCTGTGTCACAAAATGACACAGGGCAAACACAGGTTTTAGACTGTCATGTACGCTCAAGTACAGAAACCCTTAATTATCTCCAAAACTGCCAATATGTTTCGGGACTTTTACGCGTCAAAAGCGGTGTTGCGAAGCTTAATAATTAAAACAAAAAATTACGAGACCTTACTAAATTGGACATGCGCAATTCATGCAACAATAATGTCAAAAATGATGACGTGTCAGGTAAAAGCTGTAAATCTGGCAACATCGCGATTAGCATTTTTTAAGTTTGCATGTTCAAAAACCCTACAATAGTAAATTTTACCACAGACAGCACTTCTTGAAAAATAGATACCCATTAAGATCGCAAATTATCGCATAAATAAGAAAATATGTCTTTTTAAGGACATATTAAATAAGAGTTCTATGCTAATTTGAAGATGAGGAAAAGCGGGGAAATGTACTTTTTGTCCAAAGAAAACGAAACATTTATGTATTTTAAGAAGTGATGCCATTGTAACAATAAAACAATTAATAGATGATAATAATTGCGTAGATAATAATAATTATACGCTTGTACTTGTACCAAGGAAACTGAAACAACCCCAAAAAGCTCTTATTTCAATCAACGGGTCAATTTTTTGTTCAAGTTTTGATTTTGTTTTCGATTCTTTTTTTTTTCTCTCAATTTCAAGGCAATTGGTGTTAAGAATCTAGCGAATTCCTTTGCATGAATCCGTTTTATTCATTCTGTTTTTAAGGTTGGCATCTTTTGGATCCTACAAATTTCTGTGTTCGCGGTAGGACTAAAATACTAATTTCTTCCATACTGCAACTGCTTTCTCCACACTTTACCATCTTCAGACATAATCTTGAAAAACTTGATACTTGATATAATTGGAAATAATTTTAGAAAAAAAAATGTTTAAATTAAATTTCTTCAGCATGCTCTATCTCGCTTTATCTATAATTTAATAATAATAATTTATTATACTATACTTCTACCTACCAGTCTAACAAATTCATATCTTAATGAACAAACCCAAATGTAAGGTGAAAATAAAAAGCAAGAACCGTTTCCACTTAATTTATGTTATTATTTTTACCATCCAGGATGTCTTATCAGCAAACAAAGCACGCAAGAGCAAAATTACCTCCCGTCCTGATGGCATACCAAGTTTTACTATGAGAGACCCAAGCATTGTCTGCTTCTTTATGTCACATTTTTAACGTGATACTTGAAACGGGTTGGAAAATTGTCAAATTGTCGGTAGTTGACAACTACCGACCTACTTCGATCTTGGGCAATTTTTCCAAAATATTCGAGATTATATTAAACAAATTTATTTTTCCTAAAATTAGAAATAAACTATCTACTCAAAAAAATGGTTTTTATGCGAAAAGGTCATGCATCACCAAGCTATGCTCCCTGTCTTATGTCTGTGACTCCCTGAACAAGCAAGGTCAAGTGGACGTTATATACACTGACTTCCACAAAGCGATTGACCAGATAGATCATGACTAACTGATTGAAAAAGCATCTCAAAAATTTGGTTTCTCCGATTCTCCGAATACAGTGTTGAGGTCCTATCTGGCGAACCGTCGACAGTTCGTAGAGATTGAGGGCTTTAGTTCAGTTCCTTTTGTTCCAACTTCTGGTTTGCCTCAAGGTTCTAATCTTGGACCACTTTTGTTCAATATATCTATAGGCGATATCATATCTTTGGTCAAATGCGACAAGCTTGTCTATGTGGATGACCTAAAACTCAATGAATGCATTGAAAGCACGGACTACATCAATATTATCAGTCAGTGGTGTACTAAAAATAAATTGAATCTTAACATCAGCAAGTGTAATGTATAATGTGTGTAACACTCCTATATATGGCACTATCCTGACTAGACTTGCAACTGTGAAGGATCTGGGGATTTTATTTGACCAAACGTTCTCTTTTGTACCTCACATTACTAAAATGGTTTCCAGTGCAATGCAAATTTTAGGATTCGTAATAAGAAATTGTAGCTCAGCTTACTATGGCTCACTGGTATGGTAACCAACTGCCCCACTCAGTCCATTGAGAGTGCAGAGAAGATTACTAAATTATCTAATCTTCAGCGAGGATGCTTCCTATCCTGAGAGGGGAGTTGATCATGATCTTCTGCTGAGAAGGTTCGCTGTACTGCCTCTGAGCTTGCCCAGAGACTTGCAATCTGTTTCATTTCTCTATGAGTTAGTTCTTCTGGAACAATTACGTTTTTGTGTGCCGCGGCTGGAATCGACTTTCTTACCGCAGTTACCCAGGTCCAATATCCATTTTTAAATCCCTATTTACAATATGTGTGTTACCTTCATCAAACTATCATCGCATACTTCGGCAACTTCGATTGGAGTCGGTTTATCCGTACCGATAAGTCTTATCTTTTTCTTTCTCCTTCTTCGTGTTTTCGTGAGTTCGTGTTTGTTTTTAAAGAAAAAAATATATGACAGGATAGTGAAAAATAGTTTTTTTTTTTGAATAATGAAACTTCAATTAGACTTATTTTAAATATGTTAACGACTTTCTTCAACGTTTTCCCTCATCGATTAAGATAATCTTTCAGCAGAAACTCTCCCTGACAAAGAAATGTCTAATGCGCATTGGTATGTTTAGTCCGAAGATGCAATTGCTAATTTCTGGCTACTACTTCTGCTTCTTTAGATCAGATTGCCACTGATGTTTGGCATTGACTAAGGCAAGACATCGCACCTAAGCCGTACATACATAGTGACCATCATGATCTGAATCATTATAGTAGCTGGTCTTGCATCCCAGATAAATAAAATAAATAAATAAAATCAAACACAAAAGTTACTTTTAAATAACGAAAAATTCCTTTCACCTGTGCAACATCCAGATTCGTGGTGGCTCTTTCAATTTTTCCTGTTACCACACTGACTGCATAGGCAATATCAAGTCGGATTCAATTCCGCATTTTTCAAAAAACAAAGTAAAACATGTGTGATGATCAAATGAATCATTTAATGTCGTTCGACTTATTTAACAGGTTTAATTTTAGAATTCGAACTTTGCAACTCTATCCAAGATGGATTGATTTGGTTAATTTCATGACGTCATTCGTTTATTATCATATAGCTGTTAGATAATAAGTAACTCCACTACGCTAAATGTCATTCACTAACTGCACTTTGACGATCTGTCAGTGGCCATATTGGTTGTTGAATTCTGGCAGAATATTGGTTAAAAATGATATATTAAATCTCGCACGTGGGCCTGTTGAATGACCGTCTCAGAATTAGACAGGGCCTCTATATCTCTAGTAACTATATGGGTCTAACCAAACTGAAGTTTTCCGCTGCGCAACGACAGCTAAAGCTAAAATTATTTGAGTCTTTTGCAAACATAATTTGTTATTACGCAAGCTGAGTTCTGGTTTTTCCGACAACGTCCTGGAAAATCTACTCATCCTGGATTAATTTAATATAGTTATATTTTATCTCCCAGAAAATTTATAAACATTGGCAACGCCGCTATTCCACATTACTTTGAAATTCAACCCTATTTTATTGTAAATGAATTTGACGAAATATCTTTAATTTAGGAATTTATAACCAATGAAATGATGATATCAATGTTTGTGTCCGATGGCTTGAAGTTTTTGGTAATAGTACAAACAAGATTGTTTTCGAAAAATCGTCACTGAGCGGGACAAGTTCATCGCAAGAAGCGCGAATCAGCATCTAAAAGAAATCGCGTCGCTTTTCCTTGTCCTAGAGGGACGCATTGTTTTTCTATCGTGCTCCGGCGGACCACTATGGGACTTTCGCAAAATCGATGTAATTATATTGTGTACACACCCTATATAGACCGTCTTTTCCTTATCGCCGAATTTCAAAGTCACGACAAACTTTGATAAATATAAAAAATTGTGCAAGTAATAACGATTTCAAATTATATTATTCCAAGTATCTCGCGCACCCTGTATGAGAGACGAAACCTGAAACTCTCTCTCCCGACGCAATATTCGAGACAGTTTAAACCAAATTATTTTTTACCCATAATTGACACACCCTGTACACAATTGAAAAAATCCGCAAACGGAAGTTATAGCCCTGGATCTTCCACGATTCCTGGTCCGAGAATTTTTCCAAAATAGTAATTGGTTTTCCTGGGCTCATCTCTCTCGAAGTTGATCACTTTGTATGATGTAGTCAGTATATATATAAAACTTATGGAGGGTATCAAGAAACTTGACCTTATTTACATACTATATTACCAGTTACAGACTTATAATAGAGATGTCGAGTAGTTTTGGTTAGTTTCTTTACATTCTATTCGCCATAGGTACGTACTTAAACAATTTAAAGTAATTGAAAACACCTAATTGCGCCATAACACAACGAAATTGCTATTTGCAGTGGAAAATTGAGGTTAACTAATAATTATCCCAAAAAATAAAAAAATACATTTGTTCGTTAGACAAATTTATAATTTTTTTATTAACATATCAATTTTTATAAAAACATTTTTGTAAATATTGTTTCTAGAATACCATTGATTAATTTTGATTAAATAATGCTTTCACAGTTTTCTGACTTTTGAAAAATTATCAAACACGATTTAACCCTAATAAAAGCATAAAAACGCGGCCGTTATTGTGGCGATTAACAGAAATAGTATTCATTTTTTTTAAAATGACTTATGAAGTAAGAAAAAGCATACAAAGCGGAAAAAAAAGAATAATCGGGTGTCTATAAACTCATTAAAAATACTAAAACTCTATTTATTGTCATTTAACCATTAACCATTATCATCAAGTCTAACAAATCTCAAATTTTTTAAGACAGTTCATCAAAATCACATTTTTAGGTATACCAAACCTTCTTAATAATACCTTCACCATGAATTAAGGTTTTGCGAACTGTAGCTAACATACAGAACCAACCATATCATTTAATTTTTTTTTCAAGTTCAATACAATAACTAACAAAACTAGTTCTATTTATTTACTTTTTCCTGATGAGATAGCTGTCAGATGAACACCGGAACGAGCAATAAGATTTTCGTTGAACCCATAAATTTTAGCAGCAAATTGGTGAAACATACATATTTAGAGTTTTCGTGTATCACGCAGAATGCGCGCGATATCTGAAAAAATCGAGCTGGAAATCGCCATTACTGCCACAAATTTTCATGTTTACCATGACTTTGAAGTTTGGTCGAGTGCTTATTTGGGAGGCATTTTTTTTAAACAGCCAATGGGGAAACTTAAAAAACCTACTGAAACTTGAGCAACAACAATACTCAAGTTTTGGTAATATTTTTAATACAGTTAAATTTAAACCTCTCTAAAAACCACAAAAGATTTTTTTGTTTTCTAACAACAGTTTTCAAGGGAAGCATGACATATTCAGTTTTCCATTATCATAAAAATATATTAGCCCCATGTTCCATTGTCGTGCCCATTTGCATTGCATTTTTGCTAACATTTAATGGGCAAAATGATGCAAGCGTACCCGGTTCTAACGAGATGTTTTTCTTGGTTCTTATCGTTCAGAAAACGTCTGATGTATTATTGCATCAGCCGTAAATCGCGCCAAACTCTCGCCGTAGCGTGGATAACGTTTACCACAAAACAAAACCAACCCTACCCGAACGAAACTTTCAAGTTGAAATAACAGCCTCGATTCATTTAATTTTGGCGATTTGTTCTGCATGTCATGCCGCTTAAATAATAAATTGACACACTTATATCTGATTCAAATCTCGCGCATCTCGCAACAAAATTTACGCGTTTCGTTTTTCCTTAGCATAGCAGATCGTTAAAACGAAACAGCGCGCCTCCGAAGATATTTCTGTTCGACAGCACGTCACAAACAACGTAAAATAAACATTAAATTGCGTTATAAAACCGTTTATTAACGGCATTAAGTGCTGGGAAACGATTATGTGCGGAAAATTAACTGCCTACGCGACGTCTCAACTTGAGAGCGTTTTCTGGTCGATTTTTAATCGATATCGTTTCGATTTATTTTCAGAATACGACGCTACGAAGTCCTCGGCTTCTAGTTTGGACTGTCTGAACTTGATCGTCCAAAGCATCAACTCGAAAAAACGTACGATTAACAAATCCTGATTCCTACCTTTTTTTGTCAAGTTGTTAAGTTCATAATCTATTTATTATTAATTAAAACGATTGAATTGATTCGTGGTTTTTACTTAGCGCCCGTCCTTAGAGGAATTTTTGAATCATGAAAAGCAACTAAAAAAGTTGGTTCTCCATTATAAGGTATTCGGCATATAAAACGTATTATCATCGCAAGGCGCCGTGGCTTAGTTGGTTAAAGCGCCTGTCTAGTAAACAGGAGATCGCGAGTTCGAATCTCGCCGGGGCCTGCGGTATTGACTTTTTTTATAAAAATTTTTTCAAAAATTATGCCACAGTGAATACTTCCTTCACAACAGTACTTAACTTTTAACTGCCATTCAATTTTTTTGACAAAAAAAATGAAAAAAAAACAAAAAGCTACCTTAAACTGAAGGTCGGTAAAGTAGGAACCAACTTTTGACAACTTACTGAAAACATTGTCTTTCAAACCGCTTTGGCAATTAGAAATACGATTTCAGTATTTTGCAGGGCCTTCCTACGAGTAAATTGCAAGGCGAGAAATGACAAACAATTAGCAAATCACAATTTTTATTTACAACCACAATAAAATAAATTTTGCAGGTATAAAATGGACAAAAAATCAGTGCAGTTTCCCCAGCTCCATCTTTTTCTGTATAATTTTAATAGAATGATATAAAAAGGTATCAACTAGACCCGCCACCGTGTAAACTCCGCCGATTATTGCGCACACATTGGTGAGAAAATGTCCAAAGGAACGCTCCCGCTCGGTGTACTTTACCATCAGGGGCGAGAGCTCGTACTGGAAGAAAATCCCGGGCATTCCCGATTCGCCGCTCAATATGGACACGACTTTTTGATGTTTAGTCACCGAAAACTGATTGCTCTGTATAATTGAACCATCCCTTCTGACATAAGATGTCGGAACAATTTTTATGTGATACTGAAACATCGTGGCGCCTAAAATTTAGAAAGTTTGAAGCTTTTTATCTAAACTACTACTTTATTGTACAATTGTACCTAAGGTATGGTATGTGCACTTTTTTTGCGAATGATTTTACCTTTAAGGAAGGTATGACAGAAGACTAGGGACAATACAAAAGAAAAGGAAAAATCACACTCATACATTTATATGCAGAAATATCAAATTAACAGGTCCAAAATTCTAGAAACTCTTAGTAAGAATTATTAATATCTTCAAATTCTGAAACTGATTGTGAAGTTAATTCGATTATTTTATTTCTTTTCTACATCGGGTTAGTTTTGGTTAGGAAATATGGGTTTTTTTCTAATATTCCAAAATAATAAATATGGATTTGACATATTGAATGTCTGGGGTCTTGAAGATCAAAACTGTTTATTGCTGCATTTCCTGTATTTTGTCCATGATAAATAGTATGTTTGAACCCTATACCTACCTTCATCCGCCAAACCCACGAAATCCTTTAGTGGGTTGTGAGTGTCACTGTCTAAACTCATGCCAAAGGTAAGTCTTTTGATCCGATGAGTCATGTTAAATTCGCTGGAGGAGAAAGGTTGGACGTCGTGTACATGGACATGATTAATACCGAAACTTTTGCCCGGCGCTATGTGAAAACTCCCGCTCACCCTGTTAACGACGAGGTCGCCAAAAATTTGACAGCCCTGAGTGAAAGCGGACTTGAGTTTCTCATTAAATTTTTCGTTTTTGCACTGCTCGATATTTTCCACATTGTCCAACGCCCAACGTTTTTCTCTAAAACATAATGGCCGTTTCACGTCTGGCAAAATGCGTTAAGTTCAAAAAATACCGGTAGGCTTCTCTGACGTCCTCACAGGTATTGCAACACCTCTGTGCAGCGCCATAACAACTCCCACACTCAGTTTTATTAGCTACCATTTGTGTATCGTTTTTCGCCTTTATCGTGATGTCTTCTTTCTTTGCCTCTTCAATTTGATTGCCGTTTAAATCTAATTTTCTCTTAAAAATACTGTGTTGTATTTGCAAGTGTTGCTCGCCAGACGAGTCCATGGCGTCGAGAGCTAGAAAATCGCATGACACTCTCGCCACGGTTATGTCCAATTGAATTTCAATAGTTGGACTACGAGAAGTGTCTACGAACAGTTCTTCAGTGACGTTCGGGGTCATATAATCGTGGAATTCGATCCAGAACAAAATGCTCATTATTACCATGCTTATGACCGTAATAGCACTCCCGCCTAATGTCTGAATACGCACGTCTTCCAACGTTTTCGGATAGGCGTCGAACCGGCGGAGTTTCTTTAAATAATCCAACATTATAACCGGGCTACGTTCGATACGTTTTTGTTAAGTTGTTTAACGGTTCATTTGCTTCTGCGCCTGGTTATTTATGATAAGTGCACAACATTTCAGCGTTATTGGTAATTATTTGGAGATTCCTTCCACATCAACATGCAAACATAACCTAGAATTAAGTTATCACAGAATACTAAGGGTGCAAGTTACCATGGACAACTGACTTTCAGGCCATATTGATATTAGATAATATAGTAGAATTAATTCGCCTCAAGCGGCTATGCTTGTAATAATCCTCCGCGCATTCTTCTAAATTTCACCATCATTTTTTCTTACAACAGCGATCTCCATTTGGTCAGAACTTTTCCCAATAATTGTGTCTATTTTGAGAACATACTGCCGTAAAAATGCTACATCTAAACAGACAACCGTCGGCGTCTACATATGTCGGTTGTTGAAAGTCACTAATTCTTATCGCTTGAAAAACAAGATTTCAAATGACCGCGGATGCGCATATTAAGTAGCAAACTCGAAATTTATTTCATCTTCGCTTCAAAAATTTCTGTAAATTTATGTCCAACAAATATACGCTAGAAATTAACAGGCAACATCGGGTAAGGATAATGCAGGAAGAATAGGATTTTTTGATTTTCGCAATGAGTACAAAGACATAAGTTAAAGGAAGTTTAAAACATTTTTTTCCATCACTAAATCTTAATTGTTGTCATGTCATTGAATATCCAGAAATAACCCGAGTAGTGGGGATTAAAGACACAATAAATAAATAAAAATATTTTATTTAATACATTTAACAAAAATGGTACACAAAATTTCATACGTCTTCAGGATCCTCTTCCTCAAAATCTTTTGTTTTTACATCCAAGTCCTCCCCAAATTGTATAGCATTGTCTATGGTGATAAGGACGTCGCCTATATTTTCGTGGTTTTTTAAATTCAAAGGAATAAACCTCACCAATGAATAATCTTCAACTATCCGGCCAATGGTTTCTGTTAACCGTTTGTATTTTTCATTAAATGCAGACATCCCGGACAATTCAATGTCCCCTAGTAATGCAAAAAAATGTCATGTTTAAATTTCACGCAGTCAATAGATAAATTTTATGTATGTGACTCACCTAAAATAGCATGGCTATCTGGCTCTAAAAACCGTTCCAACCTTTTGCGAGCTGTTTTACCTAACAAGTCCATTTTTGAAAGGATGTTCACATGAGGAAGCTCCAAATTGACCATAACGCTTAGTGCAGCCATGGTTCCTGATAAAAACTTTGCCCCATCTGTCATAAACTGCACATCAACCAAAAACACGGAGCAAACGTTAAAATTCCAATCCTGCAGCTGTTTGACAAGCTTTTTCATGGCTGACAAGTGAGTATATAACTCAATTTGGCCCGGACAATCAAACAGAATATAATCTTCTTCCTGATCACCAATTTTTTCATGCAACCAATCGGAATTCTCCAACAAGTACTCAATACAAAATATCAAACCCCCTAAAAATATTGAGATCAAAATGAGAAACTAAGGAGAGGTTTAGGTCTACCATTTGGCCCAAAGTGCAATTCCTCATCTTCCATTGTGTCTTGCACTTGGATAAGTTCTCTTATGTCCACTATAGGCTGATAATCGAAATGTTCAGCAGCTGGATCCAAATTAACTACTTCTATGTTACGCTGCGAGTCCGCACCGTATTGTGCCAAAGCACTACAGTAGGTAGACTATAAATGGTTTCAATCAGTATATTCTCATTGATATTCTACCAAATTACCTTTCCGCTTCCCGCGGGACCAACAACTAACTGAGCGTAACGCATTTTTTTTATTTATGGTGTAAGAAACATTTCAAAACATATAGAACTTAGGAGAAATGGATTCTAACCTCCATTGCTTATAGCAATTTATCATCCAAAAAAAACAACTTTTTCTTTTCTATGGTTCTTCTCTTCTTCTTTCTTTTCTTCCATGGCCACGAAATCTACCCTAGTGCTAGAGTTTCTATAAAGCAATTTTCCAATATATATGTGGGAACGTCCCAAATTGGAGACTTCCGCCACTGAGGATTCGTACTTCCTGTCATGTAAGTTTAAACTTGGACTTGCAATATGGTGGGTAGGAAAAGTGAATCTGTTATTGTGGAATAAACTGTCAACGTTAAGAAGAAGAAGTCTGGTTTGACACGTCACTTTAAGGTTAATTACTGATCGTTGGGAGTGTAATGTTTATTTTTTCTAAATTGACCAACAAAACGTAAATCATGTTCAAAAAACTCAAAGATAAAATCACGGAAGAGGTCAAAAGCTCGCCGCAACGTTTCCAACAGCTTACGCAATCTGTAACAGATGCGTTGCAACAAAACAGCCAGCAGCCCGACGACAATTTTTTCTCGATCGGGGACGACGGTTCGTAGTTTGTTATCGACTCCCTCTAAATTCGACTCACGGATATATTTTAGACCCGGCATCGCCGGTGGCAAGCCCTGATAAAAACGATCGGGGGTTTTCTAGCGTCAATCTCGTATCACCTTCGGCAGAGGGTACAATGAGACGAAATTCGGTATCGTCCGTAGCCAGCGACGTTTCCTTTTTACCGAGATACGAATCGTCCAACATGTACCATTTGCAGTCCGATCTCGACATATCGGCCAGCGAGTTGGAGGACAACGCTTCCACAAGTTCCTCTCAGCTCGGCCATTTAACTAAACAGCAAATTTATTCAGCGTTTCAGAAATCCCAGATGCGGTACCACAAATACAGGGGCCGTTTCACGGATTTGGCTAGACATTACAAGGAGTTGGAGCGGGAAAATGGCAAAATGAAGGTAGAATATTGGATATGGTTTCATAACCCTTTGATTATCTAATTTTCTGGTTTGGCTTGTATACGAATAAAAAATATATGGCCCAAGACGTTAATTAAAATTTTTGTTGTCCATTGTAGCTCTCCCATCAAGCAAATGTTGTTTTCTTTGCCTCTATGGCAAGCAGGTCGATCCTAATCCTCTCCCTACAGAATCTGCAATAATGGGTTCTAAATCTTCCTTATAGGTCCGTTTTATGTTGTACTAGTTAGGTTGTATCCATCCAAAAGTCAAGTTAAATTCCTAGTACATGAAGTACATTGCTTAGTTACTGAAAAAGAATATTTTCTTTATGAATTAGGAAATGAGGGAGTGTACATAGATTACTTTTCTAATTTTATATGTAAATTTACAGTTATCTGTTTTTTGCCTGAAATTTACAAAATCAGTGATGGGACCTGGTGACCCAAAAAAATGAAAAGAGAAAAACGATTTTCTGTAATTACTGGGTTTACCCAATAATTTTTTTTTATTTAGAAATAAGCGGTTGCCTACTCTTCGAGTTTCATTTTTCAGTCGATATTGGTCGAGACGCAAGACAAAGCGATTAGACGCGTCGAGGAGCTGAAGGAACAGTGCTCCCTGGAGCAAAGGGCCAAAGCTCACCTGGAGGGGGCGCTGCGCGACGAACTCGACGAGAAACAAATCAAAATAAATACGCTCCAGACGAAAATCGACTTGCTCCAAATGAGAGACAGTGCGGAGCCGATCGGCTCCAACGTGGAGCAGTTAGAAACGTTGACCCGGTACCTGAACGAGGCGCGTGGCGAGATCGAAGCTCTAAACGCAAAAATCCAAGAGTACAAGGCAGGCGTGATCGTGTTCCAGAGCAAGGAGCTTGAGTACAAGCAGAAAATCGCTAGCCTGGAGCGCGACGCGACCGATTCTGCACAACGCGTGAAGGAGAACAACCTCAAACTTGCCGAAAACAAGATGGAGCTGCACAACGAGCTGCTGAGCAAGGATGCGGAAATTGCGCAGTTAAAACGCGACCTGGAGGCGCTTAAAGCAAACGTGGACGCGTACGAGAGCGACGCCTCCATGGGTACGTCAACAAAGCTCGAGAACTTGCAGAGCCAAAACAATAAACTGATTGAAAAAGTCGAGAGCTTAACCTCGAAGTGTAACGGACTCGAAAACGAACTGCTCAAGGTGGAGAAGTATAAGATGGAGGTCGCGGACCTTACCACGAGGTTAACTGAATCACGAACGCTCGTCGGAGGTCTAAAGGAAGGCCTGACTCGCTGTCATGACAACATAAAACAGTTGGCGGCTGAGAAACAACGTCTGACCGACGCCATTGTCGAGGAGAAGGCGCAGTACGAGCTCCAAGTGGACGCGCTCAGGGAGAGCGCGCGTAAGGGCCTGTTCACGCTCGAAAAGCAAATTTCCGATAAGCTACGAGCCAGCTACGAGCAGCGCGAGCGCCAGCTAAGGGTGGAGCTCGCGCGGCTGGCGGGCGACGGTAGGGACGTCCACGAGCTCCGCCTGGAGCTAACCGATAAGGCAAGTCTCGTCAAAGACTTGACGGAAGAGGTGCATCGCTTGCAGCGCGACCTCGAAGCAAAAGAGGAGCGCTATAGACGGCTAGAGACCGATCACCTGGAGTTGATCGAGGAGTGCGCGGCTCACAGGACGTCGGTCGCCCGTCTGGAGCAGCGCGTCGCTAGTCTCGAACAGGAGGACAACAAAACGTACCAAGAAAATGTCGCCGGTCTACAAAATCTCGTTCGAACGCTGCAAGAACAGGTGGACGCGTCGCAGAGGAATTACCATGAGAAGGAGAAGGAGAACGTGGAATTGGCCCGTAAAATTTTTGAGCTGGAGGAAGTGGGAAGGAACGTCGAGGCGAAACTTAATGTCCTGGAACGTAAGGACGAAGCACTCGCGCTAGAGAGCACCGAGTGCGACCTCCTGGAGCTCAAGGTGGAGAAATTGGAGCGCGAACGCGTCGCCTTGCTGGACAGTTTCGAGGCGGAGCGAGAAACGTTCAACCGAATGATGCGGGAAAACCGCGATCTGAAAGTCAACGAAGAGAAGGTGGATGACCTAGACAAAAGGTGCCAGACGCTCACCGCGAAGGTGCTCAAGCTCAAGAGCTTCCTGCGAGAGCGGGAGGAACGTGTGGTTGCGCTCAACGAAGAAAAATTAATGCTTGAACGGGAGATGACGAAACTAAAGGAAGACCTGCGCATCTTGGAGGAGCGGGACGAAGCCGTGGTGATGGACAAAACCGAGTGCGACCTCCTCCTGCTCAAAGTGCGGCAGCTGGAAGAGGAAAAGGCCGAATTTACGAAGTCGTTCGCGGTCGAAAGTCGGCCGGGAGATCAGCGATCCCGCCCCTTGACCCAACCGGGAGACCTGGACGTCGCGAAAGAGAACCTGGAGCTGAAAAAAACCAACTGCGAGCTTTTGGAGAAGGTCCGCGTGTTTGAAGAGCACGACCAAGCAGTCGACCTCGACCGTACAGAGACTGGTCTGTTAAAGCTAAAGCTTCAAGCGGCGGAGAACGAGCGCAAAGAGCTACTGGATAAGTTCGAGCTGGAGCGCGCCATGTTTGACAAGTTGTTGAGTGAGCACGCGGAGCTGGAGCTGTACAAGGAGAAGATTGAAGGGTTGGAGGGCAGCAACCGAGGTTTCGCGGAGAAAGTGGCACGTCTAAAACGATACCTTGACGACAGGGAGGAGAGAGTCGTGGAGTTGCAAAAGTCAAAGTTGGAGCTGGAACGCGAGGTCCACAAACTCGAGGAAAGCTTGAGAGTGGTGGAAGCTAGGATGGAAACGTTGGAGCTCGACAAATCAGAGTGCGGTTTGTTGCAGCTCAAACTGCAGGCGGCGGAAGAGGAGAAAAAGACTCTCGTGGAATCCTTCGAGGCAGAAAGGACGACGTTCGAGGACGCGTTTAGTAGGCAGGAAAACAGGGAGGAGCAGTTGGAGCATCGAATTGCGGACCTGGAGCTGGAAAAGGATCAGCTGCGAGAACGATTAGAGAAATTAGTCGAAGAAAACGCGAGGTTGGAGGGAAGGCTGAGTAAGCTGAATGAGAATGTGAAGAAATTGAGCGAGGAGAAAGTTCAGATAGAATCTCAGGCAAAAGAAGACATCAGGGCTAAGGAGAAAAAGATAGAGGGACTAACTGACTCCATGTCGAAATTGGTAGAGGAAAGGGAAGTCGCACTTGTTGAACTGAATATAGAATTGGCTAGGAGAGAAGAAAATAATGGTAAATTGAAAGAGGAAAGAGACAAGCTGCGAGAACGATTAGATAAGGCTGATGAAGAAAACGCTATGTTGAAGGAAAGATTGAGCAAGCTGGATGAAACTGTGAGAAAATTAAATCAGGACAGGGATCAAATAGAATCTCAGGCAAAGGGAGATATCGAAGGACAAAGAAAAGTTTACGAAGAGAAGATCACTAGTCTAACTGAGGCTATGTCAAAAGTTATAGAAGAAAAGGAAGCTAGAAAGATGGAACTCAAGAAACTGAATGAAGATATGGCCCGGATGAATGAAGAAAATCTTAAACTGAGTCAGGAAATCGCGGATAAAGAAGCGCGAGTTCAGGAATTATCTACAAGCACCAATGAGCTGGGTGCCAGTTTGGCGAGACAAAGGGAGGAGTTTGAGGAGTTGCTTAGTCGGAGCAAACACTTTGAGGGGGTAATGGAGCAGTTACAGTTGGAGAGAGCCGAGTGCCTCGAAAAGCATTCGACTCTGTCGTCGAAATTGATAGAGATCGAAGCCGAATTGGAAAAGAAGAATTCCCAGATCGAGGAGATGAAGAAAAGTCTCGTGAGCGTCGAAGCGGTGTGCAAAGACGAGGAGCAAAAGTTCAAGGAGGAATTGCAGAAGTCGGCAGAATTAGAGAAGGTCTTGAAGAAGAAAATCGTCGACTTAAAAGGGCAATTGAAAGAATCGAAAGACGCGGGAGACCAACGAGAAACCCTGACGCGGGAAAAGATGCAGCTAGGCGCTGAAATGAACACTCTGCTGGAGAAGGTCCAAGAACTCACCCAAGAAAACGACCGGTTGCAGTTTTTGACACCCAAAGCCAAAGAGTGTGACTATTTGAAAATGCAAAATGACGCGCTACAAAAGAAAAGTGACAAACTACAGCAAGAGGTATCTGAGCTCAAGGTGCGCGTGAATCAGCTGCTTTCAGACAATAAGAACTTGAGCGATGAGCAGGAGAGGTCGCTTAACGAGTTGGGCGAATTCAAAGCCCGTTTGGAATTTATGACAATGGAAAACGACCAGAAAACGCGACTAGAAGGCGAGAAAGGCGACTTGGAGCAGATCCAACGTGATTTTTATGAGATAAAGGGCAAGTGCGACGCCCTTTTCGAAGAAAACCGTAACCTAAAAGAGGAGTACCGGAAACTAGAGGAGCAGTGTAATAATTTCGGCAAAATCAAGACGGAAATGGAACGCCAGTACAGCGAGATGTTGCACGAGAAACAATTGCTCAAGGACGAGCTCCAGGAGTTGAAAATTTTGCCCGTTAACTCTTCAAATGCCAAACTTGATAACTTAGCAATAGTCAAACAGCACGAGGGTTTGCTGAACGGGCCTGCGGATTTATCACGCGAAATCGAAATTCTCCGCGACAAACTCACTCAGTACAAGTCGCTCGATATCACCAACAAGAGTTCAATCGAGTTCTACGAGGGCGAGCTGCACAAGATGAAGGTGAAGAATGAGAAACTGAACAGGAAACTGGACGAGACTCTGGTTACATTGAACCACTGTAGCGAGCTTTCCAATTCGACGGAGATCGAGTATTTGAAGAACGTTTTGTATAATTACATGCTGGGCAAGGAGAGTTTGGTACTCGCCAGGGTCATCGCGGCGGTTTGCAAGTTTGACGCCGGTCAGACGGAAGCAGTCTTGCAGAAGGAACAGCAGAAACAGACCTTGGTAAGTTACGCACGTTTTTACTTTCGAATTAATAATATATGAACTTGTTAATTGTTTATTCGATGGTATTGACTAGAAAACCCGCATATTTTTTCAATTTTAATGCTGGGTTTAGACGTATTTCATGTCGATTTTTATTTGTTTTTTTTTTTTCAAGCTTGGACAGTTAGGACTGCTTTAGCAGTTGGAAGTTTAGCGTAGTTCAACGCATCGCATACTACATGAATTTAACGACAACTAACTTGGAAGTCAAGCAGAATGACGCACATTTAGCGAGCGAGGAAGTCTCGTCACAAAGTGTTCACATATATTTAGCACTGGTAGCTGCCAGTAGTTTTCATACAACTTGGTATATGCAAGCCTTTTGGCACCATCAACGGGAAAACAGAGTTTTGCCTAGTTGCCTATTAGACAATTTTTGTATATATGTTTTAATTTGTAGTCAGTATTTTTGTATTATTTATTCCATGTCAACAAAACGCGACCAGTAATAATTTTGTACATAATCTTTTTTGTTAATACCTTTTAACTTTTATGTATATCGTTGCGAATAAAATATATTTTCCACATACCTGTTTTATATTTTTATACAATTTTAATCCAATAATGCCGATAAAAAATCATATACAAAAAGTAACAGCACAAATATGTACAGTATATTTAATATCTAAAAAAAGGGACTAACTTAATATGTAGTCCAATCAGCCTATCGAAAACTAATGACAGTCCTAGAATCGCTTCAGAAATTCTTCAGAAACGATCCTTGCCCGTGCATTGACCGCCAGTTTCATTTCCGATACCTCTTTGTCAATTTCCTCCATAAAGTGAATAACGAAATCCACGAGCTTGTGCTTGTACATTTGCTCCGTGTGAAAATTCGTAATCAAGAAGCTTATGTCGTACCCTTCAATAGGTTTCCGTCGGAGTACGATGAAGTTTTCCGCTCGCATCATCATGAAACGCATGAATTTCTTGCATAGAATCTTCTCGATCTCGTCCGCCTGCTTTACCGCAATACTTATCCTCACGGAATTTACCGACGTTTCTATAAAGACCTTTTCCTTCTCGTTTCGCGATATTACCACGGGAGTTAGTAACAGCTCTTTCGACGACCTAACCTCCACTTCGGGCTTGTTATGTCTTTCCACCACTTGAGAGGAGAAATTCTCCAAACACATTGCTGCTGTCAAAGTGTGTCTTACTGCCGTAAGATACGGCTTTAGCGTTGCTGACATTTTAATTCAAAATTCTTCAGCATAAACGGCCATCAAAACTAAATTACCACACCTAAAGAAGCCTTGTTGACGTTTGAGTCATGATAAATGATAAATCTTCTTCTTTTTATTTTCACAAACATTTAAGCCAAACTGCATAATAATTCCCCCATCCCGACAACCGACGAGGTATTTTTTTCTTTTTTTCACAAATCAACACGAACAGAAAGTCTAAAATTAAGAACAATTCAACTCTGGTTGCAAGAAAAGGACTGTTACCGATAGAAAAAAGCGCCATCCCCCGTTTCAAAATGGACTAACCGGGCCCGTGGAGCCGACGTGTATGACAACAACAGAGGAATCGACTCAAACAATCGCTCTCGTGAACGATTTCACGCTGGACAGACGTAACTCGTAGTAGTACTACGCGTTTAAACAGAGAGTTGCGACATAAAAATATGTTTAAATTCGATTTTGAGAATTGTATGAATAAGATGGTAGGAAAATCTGTGGAAAATATATTTATTATTGTTTCGATTAAATGGTATGTGAGCTTTTAATGTATATGCAGATTATAACACACAGTTAAAAATAAGAATACAGAACAATGTATATTTGCAATGTAAAAAAAGGCAAACAATTATTATTGGCTGGTTGATTCGCATTAAAGCCAGTTATTTTGGTGAAAAACGTCTATGTGCTGTATGCTGAGATCTCCAAGAGTATTCAAACAGGGATCTTTTAATTTATGACATATGAATCCCACCATAAGCTAACCGCTTAAAATGATGCTTATTCTACTCGACGGGTGACGTCAATCGACACCGAAGAAGCTCCGCCCACTGTGCACCATCCTATCTATTGTCAACACTGAACTCCGACACCTTAAAGATATTTAATGTTTAAATATACTTTAGAACAAAACAACGGATAACAAAATAACGGCTTACCTCCACTTCGACCGCGGACTATCCTCTATACCGGCGTGAATGGCAAAAACAGGGGAGCCGGCAATACATACAACGTTCAGTAAACTCACAATAAACCGATAAATAAAACAACACAATCTGAAAAACTGGTTGTTTAATTTTAATTACGCTTTAGGTGGCGTAATTAAAAGTAAGGCAATTCGGCCAGCCTACATCAATTTTTTTGGTGGGAATCGAACGAATGGGCTAGTTCTACCGTGAATCGGTATTAGGACGCGGAAGATAAAAAAAGAGGCAGTTATCTTAAAATAAATTTATTCTCTATAAAAATTTGCGGCGATGACACTAAACTAAACGAGAGACCAACGGGAAGAAAAAAAAAACGTTCACAACCAGGGATGCCAGGCGGGGTCCATGCGGCACAAATTATCGGGACTGCTGGCTGCGGCCACCAACGGCGCCACCTTGCCGTCGACCCCGTCGAATTGCGCCAAACTGTTGAGCCGCCCCGATATCGAATTGACCGCGCGCCCCACCATGTTAATAATTTGTTCCGCGTCGGATTTGGGATCCGACGCTTTGTCTTGCGCAGACGCGCCGTCCTCAGACTTTTTTGCACGCGATAGCAACATCTCGTCCCGCAAAATCGGTTTCAAGATGTTGAGCACCTAAATCGAACAGCTATTACTTATAAACTTACGTTAAGCATAAACAACACACACACAAATTGTTAAAAATTATTAATTACACAGAGTGGGCCAAATTGAACATTTTTTAAAGGAAACTCGCCTCCATATCAGCGCACGTGACGTCATTAATTTTCATTTCTAATCGTCGTTACCTATTTGATTTAATATGCTCGTTAGCTCGATGTTAAAATCGGCGTTCAACGTGTCAGTCGTCACGGTTTTTGAGGTTATGTTCGTCCGAAATTCCTACAACGGACCCCACAAGCAAGTGGCCACGGGACGCCGCAGCTGACCCTAAAAAGCATCGAGGCTCCCCCCTCGTGACCCCACGCGCGGTGGGGGGAGAATTGTGATTTGAAGTTCTTCATGTATCTACTAAGACGAAAATTAATGTCGGTGTCTGGAGCTCAATTTTCATAAAACACTTTCATAAAACACTCATAAAACATTTCCAAAACAACTTTTTACGCAGAATTTATTGCTTTCAATAAAAAAAATATAAAACTAATAGTTTAGCAATTATTAACTAAAAAATTATTTTCATATAGGATATCTGTATATTTTTCCAAAAATATATTTTTACGTTAGATGTGGATCCTAGAGTACGAATTTTGTTTTGATTATTTGGCTTTACAATCAAAATCACAATTTGACAACTACCTGAAAGGTAAATTATTTTTAATGATCCAATCCATATAGCGATTTTTTTAAAACACCCCGTAACTGTAACGAAATTCGAACTCCAGATGCCTACATTACTTTTCGTATATCTCTTTCAGAAAGGGCCGTCTCCTTTTAAAAGTATCCGTTTCGGCCCACCCTGTACAGTATCGCTGTTTTGTTTTCGTTTTCGATATTAAGAAAAAAACTGAAAAGCAATGTTTTGAACATGCAAGGTTGTGTAAGTGGTGCTTTTTTTCTTTTCAAATGCCATTAGGAAGTCTCAATACCTTAAAATTAGGATAGACGAAGCACCTGGCCGTGGCTATCATGCACGCCGTCAGAGGTCCGCTTACCCCCACCACCGACAAGTATTCGATTATGTTCGGGGTGAGTCTAAACGGCACCGCCCTAGTCTGGTTAAGCTCGCCGGTGCCGTCGTCCACGTCAAACTTGAAGTACGACACGCTCATCAGGCCGGAGTCCTGATGCAGGTACATCATATCGGGATTGAGCCTCGTCAAATGGAACACGTATTCGGCGAAGCAGGCGAGCGAAAGTTGCAGCGTGAACATTTTCCGAAAGTGCCAGTAGTCTGTGGCGGACGGGAATGTCCGTACCGCCCACTGTTTGAATACCGTACGCGGCACCATCTTGTCTTGCACGCTCTTGAAAATGTCGCGATAGATTTGGTGGGTCGCTGTGACGCCCCTGCTCTGCACCGCAGCAAGACGCTCGTAGTAATACTGGATAGGGTCGTCGTGGTTGATACCTGAAATGAATTACGTGCTAAATTGGAAGGAATAAGTTCCGATTTACGAATGTTTGTGTGAGGTTAAGTGAGGTTGCTTATTCCTTCCTGCAGTCCCTACGTTTCAGTCTACAAAAATAATTAAGGAACATTTTGACCTGAAAATAGTTAAAAATAGTTTTAATAAATTAAACCATTTAGCAACAGGCCTTATCAACTATGAAAAAAAAATTGAAAAACAAGTTTGAATGCGCCATTTTTACGGCAAAATATGCCCAGATCTTGTTAAATTAAATTTAGAAAAAAAAAATGGCGCAAAGCGGGTAAAATATAGAGCCATGTGCGAAATATCAATGCTATCTACGGCGCATTAATTTTTACCATCGTAGAGCAGCTATATTATCTAATAGCACAATTAAATTAGAACAATTAACGTTCAGATTTTCACAGTTATATATTAATTTATGACGGCCGTTTCGACATCACCCTGCCTTTATCAAATACAAAATAGTAGTAATAAATTTTTGAATTACCAGTGTAGGGTTATAAACTTCAATTTAACAACGGACGCACATTTAAATCCAATTGGTCATACATATTATTAACCTCCATAGCTTTTTTGCTTTTTAATTTTTTATGTAAAGTATCAAAATTATTGTCAAACGCCCTTTTATGTTCGTTAATGCGTTGCTTTAATAAATTTAGTGACATGATCCACATTTCAACTTGTAGACTTCGGATTTTTGAGTTTTTCGTAATTTAGTTTTATTGTTTATTAAAAAATGTCCTATGGTATTTTAATTTTTAAAAAACAATCTTACGACCAAATTTGGATAGATGTTTCGAAATTTTCTTACTAGGTTCTCCTACGTATTTTATTTTTTTTTATAAATTTTGGGTTCGGTGTTTAATATAGGATAGCTAGAGTTCAGAATTATTTGAAACTGCTTTTTATTAATAATCTTATCTATCAAACAAGGCTTGTAACCATTGTTAAAAGCTATTGGTTTAATAATATTTAATTCTTTTTCAAAATTTTGGTATATTAAGCAGTCTGTGGATTAAAGCATAAAAGGCAGCCATTTTGTGTGTGCCAGGTTGATTTGAGTTGAGCATTATTGTGCCCGTGTGTGAGGGTTTATGGTAAATGGCGAAATCTAATTTGTTCTGTAGTTTAGTTATAGCTTAAGTCCAGAAAGTTTATCTAGTTCCAGCTCTATGGTAAAGTTTATTCAGTGAAACAAGCAAAAACATCATCTACGTATCTATACCACCAGAGAAATCCTTTACTCAGAGAATGTTTATGTATGGCATTTTCTAAATTGCCCCGGAAAATTTCTGCAAGTAGTGGACAAAGTTTTTATTTGTTTTATTTTGTGTAATATATTCGAGAGAATCGATAGCAATGATTGTCTTTCCTTTATCTGCTCCTACTATTATATTATTTTGGGAAGCCTTATTTGTAATTGATTTTACAATAGACATATGTGAAAGATCCTGGAATTTACTGCTAGTCGTTAGTTGAGATTTTATTAAATTAGCTAATACGTGTTTGTTTACGATAATGTCGTTATGACCATTAAATGTGGATCACAAAATTTATATCGAACAATCAGGTAGAAAATTTAAGAAAAGTATGAAAAGTATAAGTTTGGTTTCCAACTTTGCCGTTCATTTAAATTCGGAAATGCACAAGTTTGATGATAATATTGATATTTTACATAATCAATCAAAAAGCAAAAAACTTAATTTATTGGAAGCTATGGAGATTAACAAAATGAGATATTATAACTTATAACCCTACACTCGTAATTAAAAATCTATTACTACCTGTATATGTATAGGTGTCGGAATATTGTCATAGTTTGCATTTGATAAAGGCAGAGTGATGCCGAAACATAAACTAATAAATAACTGTGAAAATCTGAACAACTTTCTAATTCTAATTTAATTGTGTTAAATGCATTTTCATCAAATAAAAACCAGTTACCTAATAACTATATGGATTAAACATTATTTTCAACACCTAACTTGAAAACTAATACGGGATATTAACGTTAGAAAATTGAAGGGAGTTAACGGTAGGGGAATAATAAGTCTTCGATAACGAGAAACATTGTAACTTATTAAAAGTTAGGATTAAGCCTCCGATCTTTGCGATTTAATTCGGCGATCTCAATCGATACAACTATACCTTGCTTTCCCAACTTAGCGCATCCCTTCTTAAACACGTCCAGGTACGATATGGACGCGGGATTGTCCTCGACGAGGCGGATCTGCTGCGAAACCGCCATCACCCTCGGCACGGTGAAGTGCAGAAATCTTCTCGCCGTTTCCTGTACCGAAATCGTCGGTTCATTTGAACTAATTGGGAAAAAATGGCGCGCTCACCTTCTGTTTGCCGAGGAACATGTTGAGCATGCGCAGCATCTGCAGTACGCGCTCCTCGCGTCTCGCGTCCGCCACGCCCAAATCGTTAACCACTAAGTAGGCGTACACCTTGCCGTTGTGGCCTCGGATATACAGTCGTCTCGCGACAGCGTTGTGTTTCTGCACCAGGTCCACCCTCGGCATGAACCGGGCTATCTTGACGAAGTAGTGGTTGTGTTTGGGCAACAAGAATTCACCGGGCAGCTCCACCTCCGCCGTTTTCAGGATGAAATTCGACAGGAACCGGCACTTTTCTTCGATAAGGAACGACCTACGGAACCGTGATGATTGAATACTAGCTCCGCCCCGTCAGACCTTTCGCAACGGTCTTACTGTAGCAACATCTTCGAGCGATTGTCCAATATCTTGATCCATTTCTTCAGCTTGAATATCAGCGTGTGCAGGCGCATCGAGTTCGACTGTGAAAAGTCAAAGTCCTTCTTGAACTCCTGCTCCATCTCGATAAAGACGGGATCCTGGTACGTATCCTCGGCGCGTCGCGCCAAACTCTCCGACGCGGCCGAATTGAACGTGACGTTCTCTGAGCTGGACACGCCCTTCTCGATGCCGATGCCGAACGTAGATATCAGTTTCGTGACGAACTTTAATATGTGCGGAGTGATTTTCGCTTCGTTCACCGACTCCCTGTTCTCGAACGCGATCGCGTAACACTTGGTCAGTCCTTGGCGCAGCTGACGTAGCACCTGAGGGAATGCGTATGTGTGAACTACCTCGATAGGCTGCACGGACGATATCTCTAGCACGAGAAACGCAACGAGTTCGCGTTTGGACCGTTTTAGGCATAAATTTACAAAGCTCCAAACATGATGATGCGGAAAGAACATTTTTTCAATATCATTTACTGACGAAAACATTTTTTTTGCCAGAAAGATCCAGTGCGGCCGACAAGCATTTCATACAAAAACTTATTCACTTATAAAGCATCCTTCTTAAACCTGATATAGCAAATAATAAATACAAGGTCGTTCGCGCAAGTTTTTCAAAAAGTTTTACTTGTGGGATGCTATTTTATACTATACAGTTTGTCCCAAAAGTCTCAAAAGTGTCAACGTTTTATTTTGTATATGATAGCATCATAATTATAAAAAACTTCTCATCCTAGATAGGGTGGCCAAAAATTTATTCTAATCTAACAACAACTTCAAGTGGCTATAACTTCATGAATTGTTTCATTGCATCTAGTTAGTATTTAGTAGTTTCAGTCAAGCTCTGAAGAAGACAACAGGATGATTGGCGAAACGTTAGCAAGTTCGATGAAAAAAAATTGTACAAGGGCCGTTCAATAAGTCCTGCCACCAATATGTGAATCAGTTATCCGAGACGGTGTTTATGTCCCATATTTAGCTCCGCCTCCCTTAAACAATATAAAAGCAGGTACAGAAGTTTTATCAAAAATATCAGTAGTCTGCGGATTTTTTTTTTTGAAAAATTGGGATACATTTTTGGCCACCCTACATAAGATCTGAAGTTTTTTATAATTAGAATATAAAATACGCTCTATTATTACACTCTACTTTAAATTTCGCTGACATAATTTAAATACTCCGTATTTGTAAAATAAACTAAAACTCAAATTATTTTAAAAAATCTTAAGAATCTTATAGAATCCAAAAATTCTATAATATTAAAGGGGTTCCATTAAAATAAAATACAAGTTTGATTTGTTTAACACTTGGGAACCTGCATAATATGAAAGTAATTTTAAAAAGTAACCACACCAAATTATCGCAGAAGTGAAACTTTTTGAAAACAATTTTGGTCATGATAATCCTTGGCTGCTAAGCAATGTCATTTCTACGAGACTCTGTTGCAACTGAGCTACTTTGCTGTATTTTTTTTTCGGACTCTCATGATGTAAAAACTCACCTCCTCGTACCAATTCTCCTTGAACCACTCCATCTGGTTCGCTATACCTTCCAACCCGGTCAGCACGCTCGTGTGTATATCCCTTTGCATCCACATGATCTTCGAGCAGCGCATCATCGCCGACGTCGCCTTGGCTATGATCGTCGGCACCTCGCCAGAGGGCGCTGCACTCGTCGATGCCGCGCCTTCCTGTCCCGGCCCCTCGCATCCGTTCTGAGAGTCCTGAGTCGCTTGCTGCTGCTGTATGGTGTTGGTTTTGCGCGCAGTCGCCGTCCTCAGGGTCAGGTACAGGATCCTGATCGGGAAATAGACAGCCTGAGGGAACAACCTGCCCACCTGACACAGTAGGTTCAGTATGACGTTGCCCTCGTAGTGGACGAACCAGTTGAGCAGCTGCGGCGTCCACGGCAGCCACAGGAAGGGAGGGACGCCGGCGGCGTACTGGTCGAGCGCCTCCATCAGGCTGTTGTTCTCGTCGTCGTAGTTGAGCAACCACAAGACCTTGGCCAGGTACTTGCGCGCCTTGGGCTCGTTCTGATGGCGGCACGCGTGCAAGAAACAGGCCATCGCGTTCACGCCGAAACTTATCTGTCGGAAATGGGGCCAATTAGGGTGTGAGGCTGTCGCGACCCACCAAGTGCGAACCTGTCGCGGATCCTTGATGAACACCTGTTCGAGGTAGTCGCCGTACAGAGCCCACGCTTTGATCGAGTAGTCGTGCATTTGGACTGCTGCCGAGAACGCTTTGTTAGCCTCGTCCGATTTGCCGCTCAGGTGGTACATCATGCCTTTGAGCGCGTAAAACTCGGCGGTCATTTCTTTGCCAAAGTACTGCATTTTGGTGTGGTTAATCACTTCGAGGCCTACAATAACGCGAAAAGCATTTAAGGTCGAAATGGATAGCAAAGATCATCTTCCAGCATAAATCCTCATTTCGCGCAAAATGCAAAACTAAACGCGAAAAAACAACTGTTAATAGTATCAATTGCATGAACTAATCCTTTGTACGAGGGTAGTTCAATAAGTCCTTAGAAAAACAAGGGTAGTATGGAAAATAAATTTTTGCTGTTAATATTTTAAAGAAACTTCCACAGTAATACTGTACACCAGCGGTCGCCAAACTGCCTATGGCGAGCTACCGGCAGCTCGCGAAGGCAATTCTGATAGCTCTCACAACGATTTTAATTTTAAAACTGAAGAAAAGAGAAGCTCCAAAATTCCACGAAAAAATCTAATTGCCATAATATTAAACATAAACAATTGCACAAAAAAATAATTGTCATAATATCAATAATCAAGGAATATGTTTTTACATAAGTTAAAGATAAAAATGTGTGTTCGTTATGTAATACTTCGGTCTCCGCTGCTAAACAGGGAAATATTAAAAAAATTAGTAGTCGGCAAATATAAGGCTGCAACTGAAGCATCGTACCGCGTGTCCCAGATAATTGTACAAAAAAAGAAACCTTATGAAAACGGGAAAATGATAAGACAGGCGTTTTTACAAACGAAACAGTTTCAGCTATAAAATCTATGCAACTTTCTGCTAATACAATGATGAGACGTGTAGAAGTAATGAGCAATGATATTTTTTACAGTTAAGAACTGACTTTAGATAACTGTGTTTATTTTTCACTTCAACCGGATGAATCAACAGATGTGGTTGACACTGCCCAGATGGTCGCGTTCGTCAGGATGGTTTTTAGTGATTTTACGATTAAAGATCTTTTAAAGTTTACTCCACTGAAAGGACGCACTACGGGACAGAAGTTGTCTCCTCATTTAAAAAATATTATTCCTTTCGTGAAAATGCCAATATCAAAAATGGTTGTTAGCCTGACAACCAATGACGCTCCAACGATGGTGGGTTGTGATAAGGGTCTGGGGGCGTTATGTCGTAAAGATGAAAGTTTTCCACAATTTTTCTGTTACCACTGAATTATCCATCAGCAAGTATTATGTGGAAATTTCCTGAAACCAAACAACGTTATGAAACTCGTGGTAAAAATTGTGAACAAGATTAGAGCTCATGCGTTACAAAGAGGATTATTCAAAACCTTGGCCGATGAAGTTGAGTATCAATACGGGGACTTACTCCTTCACTCTGAAGACCGATGATTAAGTAGAGAACGAGCAACGCGATGAACCGACTCCGGAACTAGAAAATTCAATCTGGCTTAGAGATTTTGGTTTTCTCGTGGACATTACAGAGAAATTAAGCGAACTCAATTTACAGCTTCAGGAGAGAGACAAAGAAATAAATGAAATGATTTCTGATATAGAAGCATTTAACACAACCTAATTAACAACGATCATAAGCATTTTCCTATTCTTTCAGAAAAGATATCTCAAAATCCATTAGAAGCCTGTGACAGCATATATCATGTATAAATAGTTCTACCCTGAAGGATAACTTCAAAAATCGTTTTATGGAAATTGATATCCAACAGTTTGCAACTTGTGTTATGCAGAACTTTGGCGAAGACATCGCTCCAAGGGAAATGGAAGTAATTGAGTTTCAAAATCATTTAGCCTTAAAATCGTTAGTCTCAACTACCAAATGTATCTGGCCTATTGTAAGTAAACACAAATATTCAGTTCTATACCGTGTTGCCTTGAAAGTAAAAGCATTATTCCGATCAACCTATTTGTGTGAATCTTCTTTTTCCAATATGAAGAACAAATATCGCGACTTACAGATAAACATTTGGATAATTGTATTCGAATGGCTGTATCAAATTATACTGCAAACATTAAAAAAATTATCGATGAGTCTGACTGTCAGCCTTCTCATTGAACTAGCTTTTTTAATTCTCAATGTTTATGTTCATGATAGTGCGTTACTTTTTTGTTGTTATTATTAACTATTTTTAAATCTTACGTGACATGCCGTTGTGGCTGGATAAAAGTTTGTGTTTATTTTTCAAACACCTTCGTTTGATAGGCAGGAATGTAGCTATGAACAAGTATGTTCTAGTAATATCAGTTTATTATTAGTACTCATGTATTATGTTAAAGTTAAATAGTAAAATAAATACATATAATAAATTAACTGAGGATTATTTAATTTACGTTGGGTTACGTGGCTTCCGTGTGGGTAGCTCCAGAAGTTTTGTTAATAGTAATTTTTGCCGTGTGAGCATTTAAGCTGTTAGCCGTATCGATCACAGTTTACTGTTGTGGTCGATTGAAAAAAACAATTTTAGTTTGTAATTTGTTTCGTGTAATTTTGTGTGTTAAATCAACGCTCAGGTGGACGGACTTCTGTGTTTGCAAGTGTTTACAATTGTGTGGTAATCCACGATATGATTTTAAATAATCAAAGTGCGCGAAATAGTTGGCGCCCCAGACTTATCGCAGGGTACAGTGGCTTCAATTTTGCATGAAAAGTTGGGTGTGAAAAAAATGTCGACAAGATGGGTGCCGCGTGACTCTCATGCCGGTTTGACGCTTTCGTCGATATTGTGATAAGTTTCTGCGTCGATATATCTGTTCTCTCTCCATTCATTACTCGTAAAAGGAAACAACGATAACAGAAAACTGTTATGCGTCATTTTTCCAACGACTGAGCAAAGAAATAGAGGAAAAATTACCTCATCTGAAAAAGAAAAATATCCTGTTTCATCAATACAATGCACGGATTTATTCTTGCGCAGATGCCACGGCCAAAATTATGGAATTAAAGTTGTAAATAATACAACATCCACTATATTCACCGCATTTGCCTATTTCTGGTTTCCACAGTGGTTTGATGGACAAAGGTTTAGGTCTAAAACCTTTGTCAACCAAACAATTTTTTCAAGTCTGGAAACCAGAAATAGGCAAATCCGGTGAATACTGGAAATACAAGATTGCTTTCGAAAAATCGTCACTGGGCGGGGCAAGTTCGCAGCGCGTAGCTCGAAGCAGCTGGTAAATATTAAAATTTACAGAAATAATAGCGTAGTCGAATGATATTTGTTCAAATATTTAGCGCCCTGTATAATTGACGGAATCTGAAACTCTCTCACGGTACGGTTTAAGATACTGTTCAAATAAAATTATCCCATCTTTAACGGTTTTTCATTTATCGAGAATAATTTACCCACAAAAACGGAAATTTTTAGAACATTTTAGATTTTTTGTCCATAAACGACACACCCTGTACATGATACAAACATTGTTCGAAGTAGGGGTTATAGCCCTGGATTTTCCACGCGTCCTGGTTCAAGAATTTTTTGAAAATAGTAAACGGTTTTCGAGAAAATAAGTTTTTTCTGAAACCATGCAGTGCGCCGTAATAATCAATGACGTCATCGCGTCTTGATAGCCCCCGAAATAACGATTCTAATATGGAGTTTTTCAAATATCTCGAGCATCGTATGTGATAAATAAAAACCGCAAAAACTTAATTAGCCATCTTGTTTACAATTTTCCATTTGCGGCTAATAAGTTACTCTGTAAAAGAACAATTTTCTAGGTCTTTTAGATTTTTGCCTATAATTTGAAAACCCTGTATATAATTGAAAAAATGCCCGAAATAAATGTCATTGCACTGGATCTTCTGCGTCTGCCGGTTAAAGAATTTTGCCAATCGGATGAACGATCATGAAGGAAAACATAATTTTCTGGAAGTTAAAATTACCAAAAAAAAATTTCAAACATTTTAAAAAAATACTTGGTAACATTTGATTGCCCCGATTTCTAACGTTTAAATGTGGACACGGACTTTTACTTCTCTGCTAAATTTGAAGTTGATATCTGCAAGTTTAGGACAAATAACACATTTCTCATTTGGCACGGAATATCGTGAACACCCTGTACATTAGGTGAAAAACTTAAATACAAAAGTTTTTGCTGTCTATGCGGGCTACATCGCCATATAAAAGAAAGTGAGATCTGAGTCATTGTCTTTCAGTTATAACCAATTTTCAGTTTTTTTGAATTTGCGGCGTACCCTGTATATTTGTGAAAAATGGTCAAGAATAAAAGTTTATAGAGCCGTATCTTCTGCTACTTCTGGTTCAAGAATTTTTTTTCTTCTCGTAAACAGTTTTTGAAAGATGATGTTTTTCGTGGACGCTTGTATCCGCGATTTTTTTATTTTTTTAGAATACTTCCCGACCCCCCAGTCCAATCTTTTAGACGATTTAAAAAATATTTTCCCACCTTTTTGCGATTATTATTATTATTACCTTCGGCCAATTCGTTTTTGTTGTTCATCGACGCCATCTGCAGGTAACACTTGACCTGTTGGCGCACCTTTTGGAAGCAGTCGACCACCGGCACGCTCGAGATGCTGTAAATCTTGTTCAGCGAGTCGAGACAGACGCCGGTCAGTTTGTGCTTACGCGCGATCTTCCCGAAGTGGATAATCGACTGCGCGGAAGCGTGCATGCCTAGCTTCGCGTTCGATGACGACGTCTTCTCGTAATGCTGCACGATGACCTGGTAATGGTGCTGACGCCACGTAAAAATTTCGCTCCAGTGTACCAGCTCATCGGCAATTACGGGCAGGCGGTTACGCCACGTTTTCACGATTGCTTTCATGTCGTGCAAAGAGTTCTGGTGAACTGTAACGAAGAAAATGAAGAGGGGACGTTTGAACTACCCGTTTCGACGCTCGTCGTACCTTGCATCAGACCCTTGTGGATCTGGTACGCCTCCTGCAGCTCCATAATCTGCTGCGCGGCCTGCAGGTACTGTAGATGGATGTGGCTTACGACGTGGGGCAGCCGTCGCCACTCGTTTAGGCAGAAAGTGCTCGCGGTTTCGACGTACCTGCAAAAATGTATGTTTGACTAGCCAAGTACAACAGCAGTGACCGACGTACCTCTCGACATATTTCAGCGGTTTGCCCTCTTCCGGCTGACAAATCAATAAGTACCCGCCGTACATGGTCACCTTCCACGCGTTCTCCCTAGGCGACGTGAACTCGATCTTGGACAGCGCCTCCTTCATGTAGTCCCAATTGGGGATGCGCCATGCGCTCTCCAGCAGCAAGTCGAAGTCGCAGTACTTCTTCGCGTACTCTACCAAAAGGTCCCACTGTTGCAGTTCCTTGCAGCACCGGATGTAACGCTGGTTCCATAGTTTCACTTCCTGATTGTAGGCGGCCGGTATGGGCCCGGAATCGGCGTCGGTTTTGTATTTGGCTATCGCGGCGTCGTACGCGCTCTGCGCTTGCTCGAAGAACCCGTGCTGCTCGTATGCAATTGCGACGCCGGTTTCCTTGTAGTGGGCGTTTTTCTGCCAGATGCCCGCCCACAGATCTTCCTCGCATAAAGTCTGATAGAGTTCGGCCAGGGAACCGAGAAGCTCCGAGCGACCCTGATCGGACTCGAGCTCGTAGGTCGGGTTGTTCGTTTTGTTCGCCATATCGCACGCGGTTTGTTCCATAGTGAGCGCCATACGGTGCCACAGGTTGTGAGTCTTCGCGAGGTACTTCATTGTGGGCGCGGACATCGGAACCGGCGGGTTGCACCTGCAATTAGACGCGAATTGTCCAATCTGCGTGAGGGTAATTTGAACTACCGCGCCTATAAGCCTCCAAAATAAAAAGTGAGTCAAGTCGAATGTTCTATTAGAAGTTCTGAAGAACTAAACAGTTTTTTTTTATCAAATTTGGAATTTGAAATATTTAGCCACGTGCAATGTTGCCGGCGGGTTGCACCTGCAATTAGACGAGAATTGTCTGATCTGGTTGAGGGCAATTTGAACTACCGCGCCGATAAGCCTCCAAAACAAAGGGGGAGGTAAGTTGAAGTCCCGAAGAACTAAATATTTGTTTTATCAAATTTGGTATTTCAAATGTTTTTACAAGTGCAACGTTGCCAATTCCAATCAAAACAGACCACCACATGGAAATTCAAGATTCAATTCAACTCACGTATATTACGTGCATTTTCTGATTTAATTTTGTTAAGATTGTCGAGGGTACAGCTGCGTGGAATTTTATGCAAGGCGACGAGATTTATTTTGGTCTTCGATTCTTAGGTAACCATTATTGCCAATCTCGTTGCTGTGATTATTGTAGTTGTGACCCCTTTTTAAATACATGCACTTATCTTTTTGCTTCTAAGTTGTGGGCAGAAACATCTCTTTGCTCTGGTGCGGTTTTCGATGAATTATCTTAGCTGTTTTCATCTATTACATGCCGTAATCACTTTTTACTGTCCGTCCAATTTTTACATTGCAAGTACGGGGATTATTTGTCTATATCACGTCACCGTGGTGTAATTAATGCCCTGTAAAAGCACCAATTGTTTTTGACCTTTGAAATTTCATCTTTTACTCTTATTACCTTGGTTATTTTTTTTTCTTCTTCCCTCTTGCTTGAATTGATAATACCTTCGGATATCTTTGATCAGATTCAAATATTGGGTTAATGATAGTTTCCTTTAATTTTATTAAATCAGTTTTCTATTGATAATTTTTGCATTGGGCCAAACATAAAATTGAGGATAGCACTGTAAATCTTGTTAGCTTTTAATATTGCAATTTGTAAGCACGAATAGGTGCACAGTTTTTTTATATTGTTAATCCAAAGTCTCCTGACACAATATAATCAGTCATCGCCTAGTCCAGTGACAAGGTCCACCAGATCAACAGCCCCAGCTACCAAGAGTATTTAGGGCAACGTCCCGTGGGAAACAAGTAAACAACGCTTTGCTTGGAAGGGTTGAGCAATTGCGGGTGGTTTTATCAAAAATTTGTTATTAAATCTTGTTAAATTAATTTTCTTGCTTTTTCTCTAGTCCCTAATTTGCCTTCGTTAGCCACCGCGGTAAAAAAACAAGAACAAGGATTTGACCTGTTTTCCAATTTCCACTATTCCACTAACAAAATTAAAATCCCTAGTCGGGAAAATCCGAAGCACGCCCTTCCCGCATTCAACTGAGCCCAAAGGTAAGAATTTTAGCGCCCAACTTTGGTCGTTTCTCATATTTGAATGAATAAAAATTGTTCTTTAAAAATCCACATAAAAAAGATTTTTCTCATAAATTATTTACTTAAATCAAATGATATCGGCAAATAGTTTAAATAAAGCACTTAGAAATAACACAAAAAATGATCCTGATATTTTAAACTTGTTCTACATTTAGGTTGGGTCCCACAAACTGACACGGAGAACCTGCAGTTGATTTAATGAATTATAGCGCTGAAAACTATGTTACATCGGCAAATAGTTTTAAGTAAATCATGACAACATAACCCAAAAAATGGAAAATTCAATTGGT
This sequence comes from Cylas formicarius, assembly GCF_029955315.1. Classification (NCBI taxonomy): domain Eukaryota; kingdom Metazoa; phylum Arthropoda; class Insecta; order Coleoptera; family Brentidae; genus Cylas; species Cylas formicarius. Next base: position 21,139,078 of record NW_026844361.1, on the reverse strand, counting down.
CGTTCAATCAAATAAATTACCAAAGTAATGTTGACCCAAGTTACTCAAAATTTCGAGGCAAATCCGAAATCGTGCTAAATATTTCAAAAGGCACGGCACATAATTTTTTTGAAAAAAATTAATTCTCTAAAACTTGTTATAGGATACTCAGCAGTGAACATTTGAACTACTCCGGGTTACCTGAACAGCGCCTCGACGAAGGTGTTTAACGCGCTAGGCTGTCCGTCTTTCTGGATGATGTGACAGCCGGACGTGATGAAAGTAACCATCGGTTTTCTAAGCGCAGCCCTCTCATCTTCGTCGAAGATGGTCCAAAACTTCGGGAACAGACTGAGCCAAACCTGTTCCGCTAAACTGGTGTCCATGTGACACAACTGCGCGGTGGCGAGCAGGAACTGATCGGTGGTGATGTTGCGCGATACCTCGATGAACTCGTAGTGCTTGTTGATCATTTTAGTGATGGTCTCGGCCCGGGCCATCGGCTTCTGTTCCGGCGTCGTCTGCGGCAGTTTAAGATCCATGTCGAGCACTTCGTCCTTGACTTCGACCGATTCATACAGTTTCGGGTTGAGCGGTTGCGTTTTGCGCAGCTCCTCCCTCTTTTCCTCGGTATTGACGACCGACGTGATGCTGGGCAGGATGCTACTCTCGTGCGACATCTTGATACTGACGTTGGCGGTCGCGGTGACGAGCAATAGCTCGATACACTGCTTGATCCAGTAGTGCTGACCGATAGCTTCCCAATTTTGCGAGCATACGATGTAGAGGAGCCTGTCGTGGAGGCGTTTGCGCATCGACTCGTCGAACACCTTGTAGAATTTCGCGCGGATGTGAGGCTGGGGACACCGGAGTCCCGCCAAGAAGGCCGGCTCCAATTTCGACGTCAACTCGGACGTTTTCAATTGCTTATCGGTGTAGACGTAATTGACCAGCTCCAGGAACTGCGCCTGGAGCTCGTTATCGTCCGGGAACCGTTTCTCCACGTATTGCATCAGTTTCACAAGCAGGATCGACTTTTCGCGCGAACTAGGCGCCTGATTAAGAGTCACCTGCGAAAAATCGAACGTTTGAACTACCGACCCATTCGTCGGCCACTTTAGTAACACTCACCGGGTTCTTGCACTTCATCCACTCCTCGAGCATCTTGGTGACGGCCTTTATCACTTTGATGTCCGACGTCTTCTCCATCAAACCGACGAGGATGCTACCGATGAAGGTCTTCCGCATCTCCACCCCCATCACGACGATCCTAGTCTTCACGAGGTCGAGGCTGAGGATGAGCAGTTCGCTGGTGAGGGCGGCGAAGTTGGCCGCCGTGGTCTGAAGGTGTTCCTTCTGAAGGCGGTGCAGTACCCGCATAAAAGGCGTGATGATGTGATCGACATAAGAGGGATTGTTCGCACACGCCGCTTTTAGTATCATGACGGTACCAAAGAGGGCGGGAGCTTTGCATTCGTCGTACGACTCGAGACCGGCGAGGATGATACCGTTCACTTTGCCGTAGAACTGATCCAGATCGGCGAACTTGTTGACGCGTTCGAGCGGAAACGCGGCGAACAGCTTGAGCAGAAGCCCGTGCATCAGTTTGACGATTTTGTTGTTGGTCGAAGTAACGCAAGCGCCCAAACCGGTCTGAAGCTGCTTGAAATTGAGCAGGATCTGATCCTTTTTTAGTACTGTCAGCAGGAATGTGAGCAGCTCGAGGGCGGTACAGATGTTCGCGACGTTCGCGTTCGGCGTCTCGACGAGTTGCAGGATTTTATCTAGGAAGCCGAGCTTGAGGTCGACCGGTTCGGGCCACAGTTCCGGTTTGAGCGCGTTCTTCAACAGGATAACGCATCGGCGCGAAAGCGTCTCGCCCGGACTACTCGCGCCCGGATTTGCCGGATTCTGTGGCGCCATCTCATTAACCTAAAAGCAGATGAGCGCAACATTGTAACTACCGTCTGAAAATCGGCTGAATTTTTAAATTTTTCATAATAATAATAGTTTATTTCCAAATAGCACATTCAAGAGAACATTAAATAAGTAGAGATATTAATCGTCAATAAACATGGGAGAATATTAGCAAATGAATATTTCTTTGTCCGCTGATAGATAAAATCAAAAAATAAAAACATAAACATTTTAAATTTTAAGTGTGTCGTGAATAACAGACTTTCAAAAATCAGAACAAACTAACCAAAAACTTATTGAGTAGTAATAATAGAATAACTATTTTTTAAATCTACTTGTTGGTGCATGTAAGGTCTCGGCGGCTTTTTTATCTTCTTTTTATATTCATTGTAGGGTCTAAAATTTTGAATCACTTCAAGTATCAAGGCAATAATGTTTGTTACTAAATAAGAAAAGCATTTTTTCTCGCCTTATTACTCGCAGTTTTTGCTTTTAGGGTGGTCTCGAATAATCGTGCTTGAATAAATGTAAGCAGTTCCTGCGATTGCAATAATAAATGTAAATAAAATAATTGTCTAACATCTAAGATCTTTACCATTTGATAGAGTTCTTTTGTAAGATAAATCAGCATTTTATTATATATAAATTTAAGACTCTACTTTTGGGTTATTTAAATTTTCCTGTAGTAGTTATTAGTCAAACCACCCCACCCCAAGAGACCGTATGTGAGATGTGATTCAACCAATATACTATACAACACTTTTAGGTGTTTTATATCATAAAATTCACTGGCATTCTTGAATATTGGGAGAAGAGATCTCATTTTTTTAATAAGTTTATCAGTGTTATATTTCCAAGTCAAGTCCATGTACATACTAAGGTATTTAACATAATCGGGGGAAACTATATCGAAAAACTTATTCAGTTTACTCTCGATTCGAAGTTTTGTGAAATTTGGCAAGGTACGCGAATCACAGGAAAATGGGAGGAAAACAGTATAGAATCTGCAAAACTTAAAATATTCCCATTTGTTAATATTGTTAATGTACGAAACAAAGAGAAATGGGTCCTGTGGAACTCCATATTCAACCTTTCTTTCACAACTAAGCACACCCACCTGGATGTCATATTGCTTTCGGTCACTGAGATAAATTGACATTAATTTTAAGGCTACTCCCCTTAACCCCATACCCCAAAACATCAATCAACTTGCTTTCTTAATATCTAAACAAATACAAAGTGATTTCAGATTTCTGTCTAATGACAGACAGAACATGATAGACTTGTTGTCGTGTAGTAATGGCATCTTGGGTGGATTTACAGTTCTGGAACTCAAGTTGATAGTGGTGTACGATTTTAAATTTTTCGAGATAGCTAACAATTCCGTTTTATAAATATTTTTTCAAAAATGATTGCGAAGTTTGAGAGCAAGGAGATTTTCCCATAATTTGAAGGGTTTGTTTTGTTACCAACATTATACAGTGGTCGAACTATAACCTTGGGAATATCCCTTTATTAATACAGTTATTTAGAATATGAGTTAAACTTTTTGAGTGTTTCCGCCCATACGCCGTGAAGTCCAGGAGAATTTTTGGATTAGAGATTTAGCACTATGCGTCCGATTTCGCTGTCATCAATGTCATGGAGGTATATAGGGTTCGGCAGATATTCTTTTGCAAAGGTTTTCCTATTTCATCCTTGCGTTGTATTTGCTTGATCGAGAATTCCTTCTTTTTACCATTAATCTCTTGTACAGTTTTTCATAAACCAGAATTATTATTCCTATCGCTCCTAAATGCATAAAAAAACATTTTTTTGCTTTATTAATGAGTTTAGGCAGTTTGTTTTTATATGCTGTATAACGGGTTTTAAAATCATGATCATTAGGTTTTTCTAAAGCTTCATGGTACAATTTATTTCTAATATAAATCAATTTTAAAAGTCTGTTTGTGGTCCATTTTTTTCTAGCAATATCACAGGAAAAAAACATTGATTCATACATTATAATATTGTCTGTTAAGTCGGAAATAAACAGGTGGGTAGAATTTTCGGGATCTTGCTTGATATATATGTTTGTCCACATTTCTTTAGTTAGCTTTTGTGCATTGTAGTTCCACATTTCTTACTGCTTTACTTGTTCAATGTTGCAATAGAACAGGATAGTGATCTGTTACTTCTTGCTGTAAAACACATACCTGAAACCTGCTCTTTTGTTTTAACAAATAAAGGATCCATACATCACTTGGAACTTTCGCTCACACGAGTGTAATGATTTATTGCAACATGAAAGTTATGAATTTGAAGTGACGGCGAAGTATAAACACGCAGGATATGAAACAACTTACCTCCATCGGCACTCATCACAAGCTCTACGCATTTAATAGTGAAGAATAGTGAAGTTTATTTTTGTTGCAAACTATGACTTATTCAGTTGACCGTGAATATTAAAAATTACTTTGTTTAAATGTTTCTGTGAGGACAATAACATCAAAGCCTAGTTTGGTTTCGATAAAAGTACATTCATTTCATTTATTGTGAAATATTTTAAAATTTTGTTTATTATTTTTACTATTTATAGTCTTCAGAATTGTTTGATATAAATGTGATTTGAGTGGGAGAACAATTCTTCACATACGGGTCCATACTAAGAAAAGGATGCAGACTATTTTTCTTGGATTTATTTACTATATGTGTATATTAATTTGTTAAAAGGAACATATTTACTTTTAAGGGAGGTTTTACTTTTGACTTGTAGATACGGATCTGGTTTTAACTAGAATTCGGCAGTTTTTCTAATAATTTGTTCTTTTGTTGTTTGATGTTATTTTTTTTTGCTCGATTGATCTGTGAACTCCACCTGTTTTTTCAGATCGATATTTTCCTTTTTTGAAGAGATCTTATTTCTTGGGTTAGTTCTTCTACGTGCAGTAAAATTCTTACCTCACTTGCTTCTATCGCATTACGCAATTCTCTCTTCGCATAAATAATTAATGTTTACGTTTCTTGTCCTTGCGTTCTGACTCAAAAAACGATACTTCCACGACCCAGACTGTCTTTATCAGATTAAAAAGACGTTATTATAAACGTTTTTATTCCCACTTTCTATGTTAGAGAAAATACGCATACCTCAATTGGTGGTACACTACGAGAAATTCAATTTTCTTTGTATATAATTGCTACAAATTTCTGAATTACTATCGAACCATGTTTACATGACGTTTATAGCATAAAACTGGCACACCCTCAAATCGCGTTCAATGACTTTTGAAATACTATTTGGGAGTTTATCGATAACGAAACCAATCGAACGTCAAGAAAACTTCCCTCCCACCATTGAAGAGCAATAGAAAAACGAAGAATTTATCTAAAATCGTGGGACACCCTGTATAGAGTGTGTGTCTTACTTGACAGGCGAGTCGGAGCAGAAAGTTCAGCACGTTATCGGTGTGTCTCTTGTCGATGTGGTCGCCGGACGCGGTCTCTGCCTTGATCGCCACTTGCGACGAGCCGGAAGTGCCCGGCTGAACGCCCGCCATCTTTTTTCTAATAGCCTCGACGTTTTCGTCCCCGCTCGATTTCTTAACTGCGCCGCTTTCAGCACCAGACTGAGGGGAAAAACGTTCTTTTTATACATACTATTACTTGGTCGGCTAACATTTGAACTACTTCGCAAAAACCGCGTTCCCACCATTCGGAGTTCCCGCTATGGTGAAGCAATTTACAGCTCCACTTAACTTATTAACTTCCAACAACCAAATATTGCGCCAGTCTAACTTGTAGCTCCGAAACCGAGGAACCAAGTGTATTTGAACTACTGCGAACTAACGCGTTTTACCTCTGCGTTCGCCGTCTCGTCCTTGATACCATACAGCTCCCACTTAATGATAACCTCCGCCAGTTCGACGGCGAGCTTTCGATGCTCTAGCGTCGCCGTCGGGCTAAAGCCCAACCGTTGTATCGAACTGACCATGTGCTGAACTAAATCGTGGCGCACGGGATAGTAGACCTACAAAAATCGGGGGTTATAGCCGGACCGCTACACTCCCCGGGAATACTCACCTTGTAATGTTTGACTACTAGCTGCAAGATGTGAAAAAGCTGCTGCATCGAATGCCCTTCATCCATCAGGATCTTCTTGGTCCAATGGGTGAGCATCACGTAGCCCTTTTCCACTCTGAACGGCATGGAGGGCGTCAAAATTTCCAACGCTTGTCGCACCACGTTTCGAGCCTCCACCGCGTGCGCCCTCAACAAACCGTGAAATACCTGCAGGACTATCTTCGAGTGGATCGCGAACTTGTCGATGACGTGCGACAGCAGCAAGTGGCCGTGGTACCTGGTCGCCGGGTCGATGCAATGCTCGACCAGCAGGCTGGGCCATGCGAACGTCATCAGCCGTCTAACCTTGAACCCCTGCGTTTTTTTGTTGGTGTCCTGGTCGTGGATGTGAGGACTGGCCTGCTCGACGAGCAAGCAGGAGAACTGCAGGAGCGATATGCGCACGCAGTCGGCGATGGAACTCTCCGGATTAATCAGGGTGTTGATGAACACCGAGACGACGTTCTCACTGTTGTCTTGGTACGGCATGGGAGGCCCGCCGATCAGTTTGTTGGTCTCGCCGCGCTGGAAGCTCACCGCGAAGCAAGGGATGAGGATCAGCTGGAGCACCTTGGCTTTGAGCTCCTGCGACATGTCATTCTTCGAAAACAGCTCGACGAAACGGAAGAAGGCGGAGCGTTTCCATTCGACGGTGTAGTTTTGGGCGACCGTGTGTTCCAAAAAGTCTCGCAAGAACTGAAACGATCCACAGGTCCAGTACGGTCTCGCGCAAAAGTTATATATATGACACGAAAAATATTATTCAGTTATAGGATTATAAAAGCAAGACGTTAAAAGCATCCAAGTGAGATGCAAATATTTTGCTATGTTGCCAAACGTCCCCCCAGTTCCAATAATATAAGTCTCCTCCTACTGTAGTCAATTCTTCGAATCAGTCAGGGATATGTTTTTAGTATAATTTAATTCTCACGAGGAGTTGCGTCGTTCTTGGTACAGATTTCGCGCGTTTGGAATTACATTTTTTTAAACCTTTGACATATTTCTCTACAACGCTTCAAAAAATATACCTATTTATTGTTCTTTGTTTTCATATACGTTTTCGTTTGGACCAAAATAAAAACGTTGATTTTAATTTGAAAAAAAAATCATAACATATTTAACAAAATCATAGCTGTCCGCGCGACATAAAAAATAAAAAAGAAGTTCTAAAAATAAAACTAAAACTAAAAAATAACCATTTTCAGATGAGTAATATCTATTATAAAATTCTTGTCGCATTTTGGCAAGTGGTTCAGCAGTAACATTTTTGATAGCATTTGTAATTTTATTACGAAATTCCTCTAAATAATTTGCACGATCATATGTAAATAATGCTTGTGACGTAACCTCAAAGAAAAAAAATCATTTGGTGCTAGATGCCATTTGATTGTTTGATTGTTCCCTGTCCACTTATTATGAAATTGGGAAACGTGGCGTTCAGAAAATTCTTGATGGTACCAAATTTTATGGTTTTATGAACAGAGGTGTTAAAGTCTGAACAGCTGAAATTATTTGATGACGCAATGGGATGCGTTTCTCTGCTGGTAGAATTTCCTGCGTGGTCTGTAATTTGTAACACACAAATCTCTCTTTAAGTTCCCGGAAAGTTTAAATTTGTTAAAGCACAATATTCGAACTCTCGACGTTCCCTTTGGTTATTTAAGGGATTTAAATTTGTTTTATGTACAGGAATTAGCCTATTAGCCTAATTAGCCACCTATGGAGGTGGAAAGAGGGACCCAAACAGGTTCTTATTTAATCTCAAGTACATTTCTTGTGACTCTCTAACATTCGAAGAGTCTCGGTGTAACTCTGACACGTATATAAGGCTGTCCAAAATCATTTCTGATCTCACCTGAAATTCGGGAATGAATCTGTCGGTGGTGGCCCTCAGCAGCTGAAAGAGCAAATCGATGTCTGTCGGGTGGTGCCCAAAATAGTGCAGCAGGATCTTGACCAGCAACTTCGGCTCTTTCCAGTGCGTGTACTCCAGCTGATCGATGTTCTTGTGCCGCTCCTGATACGAGTCGTCGGTCCAGATTTTGCGCAGGGCCGCGATCAACTCCTGCTGGGTGGACAACCACTGCTCGTCGAACTTGATCAACAACGAGACGATCCTGATGCTCTGGTACTGCGACTCGTTGCGCTCCGCCGGCGTCATGTGGACGTCAGAGTAGTTCGAAGATACCATCGCGATCAACCGGTCGACCAGGTGGTTTTGGATGTAGTCCCTGAACGGTTTGCCCTCCTTGTGCTTGATCAGGTACTCCAGGTACCTGCTGTACTGCTTGTCTTTAATGTATGCGTCGTTCAGGAACAAGGCCAACGTTTCGGCCGGGTACCGAAGTAAAAACTTCATCAGGATGCCGCGAAATGGACTGGCCGCCTCGATCATCATCGCCCGTTCCGCTTGGAGGATCTGCTGCGTCAGCTGGGAAATAAATTTGCTCGACGCCGCCGGCGTCTGATGAAATATACTGATTATCGTCACGATCTTCTGCTCCTCTTCGGTCTTTTTCGGCAAACACGTACCACCGTTGCCGAGCACCGCGTCTGAAAGAAACGCGCCAGTTCATTAAACAGACGCCGCGCAGCAAGTATCCGCGCTTACCCGCACCCGTCGTGTGGGCGCCGGTCAAAGTCGTCAGATGTTGCTTGAGGATCTCGAGCAGCTGTTCGCAGAGGAGCATGTTAAACACGTGCGGAAACAGCTGCGTCAGGTACGACAAAACCTTCAAACCGTTCAGGGTTATGCTATTTATATTTTTCACGTTCCCCAGGGTCGTCAGTAGCGGCCGTATGGTCGTGTGCACGAGTTCCTGAAATTTAACCCGAGGTCACGCCCGGTCCTCCCACCCCAAAGAGTTGGCACCACCAACCTTGCCGACGCGGTACCCGGCTATGAACTTCTTAATGCATTCGAACGCGGTCTCCTGCAGCTCCGGTATCGGCTTCTCGAGGGCATTGTACAACACCTTGAATATTTTGTCGCGAACCTTCTCTAAGTAGTAGCAAGCGGCCAACACGCGCAGCGCGCTTTGCCGGAGCGGCGTAAAGTTCGTGATCGACTTGTAGCAGGAGAACGTATTCAGTTTCGCGTCTTCCGTGTTGCACAGCGACAACAGGTCCTCGATGAAGAGGTTGTGCTCCTTTATGTCTGTGTTGATCGTAAAGAGTCGCGGCGTGAGCGACGTGCAGAACATGTTGCCGTCGAGGAGGCCCATTTGAGCGATCGCGGGCTGATGTTTCAGCACGTGCTTTTTCGGCGGCACCATGTCTTGGAGCACCTCCTGGAACGGCTCCATAACTGCGGTCACCGTTTTGTTTTGTTCTTTGGCCAGTAGGTGGAGCGACGCCATCGACTACGGACAATCGCAAACCTATTAGGACGCTAAGTTCGAGCGTTCCGGCAGCCTATTAATGACGCTTGACGATATTTTTGAACAAATCATCTACTGCGTCGTGAAAAACGTCGCTTTAAAACCGAAGGAAAGATTTGGTTGAATTGAACCAAGGACTTGCGAGCGCACCGTGAAGAGTGTATGTAAGTATCGCCAATGCCCACCTGTTCCCTGACCATGGTATGCGGGCTGGTAACTTGGTGGACAAGTTCGCGGGTGACCGTGTTCAATGCCTTCTGCTGTAATCCGACGGTTTCGTCGTCGCTACCGTCCGGCGGCGGAGTGACCAACACCACCAACATCTTCTGAAGGTTCTCCTTGGCCATATCTAACGACCCGCTCGACACTTCGCCAGTTAAGTCGGTCATGACAAATAGCAACGCCTTAAGGAACGTGAACATGTGCTTGTAGACCCACTTGAGGGCGCACTGCTCGAACATGAACTTAATGGCCAAGCAACCGCCCAGTTTGGCGTACCACGCGCGCTCGTAGCATAACGAGCACATCTTCTCCGACAGGTACTCGATAAGAGGCAGACGGCAAGCGATCTCTTTACTACCGAGCAGTGTGCTGGCCGTGTCGACGATCAGCATCAGACCCAAGTGACCGGGTTTGCACAGTTCCCGTTCCTCGTGACCCATTATGACAGCTAGGGCATCCACCAGTACGAGCGGATCTAAATCTATTTGCTTGTTGGGTCTGGGCGAGTAGGCGAACGCGCCAGACTGCTGAGCGACCGCCACCATCGTGTAGTGACGCACGAGGGAGACGAAGGCGGGCACGGCGTGCTGTCGGAGCTCCTTGATGGCCGCGCCGATAAACATACCCGTCAGCGCCATCTGGTGAGTCTCGCGTGATACTTTGTACACCGATTTGTAGTGGCAACCCTTCGCGTTCGGTATGGACGAGGGATCCTGGAACTTCGGGTGCAGGAACAACGTGATCAGCGAGTTCTTACTGTCTTTGAGATCGCGGGACGCTGCCAGGTAACAATTGATCACTTCCCACGCCTGTTTCCGATAGAACGGGTCCGTGTTGCTCTGTTTCAACGCGTTGAACGCGGTCTCTATCACCTGGGGGTAGGAAGGATATGTTTACGAACAAAGGATACGTTTGAACTACCGCGAAGTGTCCTATGACTAATGTCTTATAATTTGATGAGTGCATCTGTACACCACCCAGATGCCGAATTGACGGTTTGTTCGCTCAAATCCGGATTTTTTCCTAGTCTTATCTGACTCAACAGGGATGAGGGTTGAGATGCACTCATGAAATTATACCTTGGTGACTGGAAACTCGATAGACTGCTCGTAACTGTCGAACTTGGCCCAGATGGCGGGCGGATCGTGCTCCGACGCGATGTAATCCAAACGCTGAGGCTCGATCATCATCTTCCTGTTGCCGCCGCCGAACTTCCCGAGAACCTTGAATGCGACCTGCGCCACCTGGTCGTTGTTGCGCAACGTCCGCCAGAGGGCTTGCATCAGTTCCGCCCTGACGGGCTGCATATGGTCGTAGAGGAAATCGTGCTGGAGGTTGTCGACGCACAACTCGAGAGTGCGCAGGCCTTGGCTGATGAGCACATGAGAGCCGTTCAATGCAGACACCAAAGGGTCCATCAGCATCGGCAGGTACGGCAGTAGAGAGCTGAGACGCACGGGCACGGTGAGACACAGCTCGACGAACAGGTCTTTCATATGCTGCTTGTGCAGACCGCTCTGGAGTCGGTTAAGACCCTCGAGCAAATTCGGTAACAGCGGCAGGAATTCCTGGTAGAGAAGATCGTGGCTGCCTCCGCCTATCGAACGGAAGAGGGCGCGCAGCAGTAGGAAATAGTTGTAGGGCTCGACGGCGCTCATCGCCAGCTCCATGGATCTAGGGTGAAAGGGGGGGGTAAAGTTTGAAAGCTACATGGTTTCGCCCCGTCTTACTTGTTGACGATGCAGTGCAGATGCGGTTTGAGCATGTTCTCGTTCTCCTGCGGGAACAGGGACACGCTGCCGAACACTAATTTGAAAAGTCTCAGGTACAAGTTGCTTCTTTCAACGTTGGAACCCATCTCCTCCATGCGCTCGAGAAGGTACTCGACGAGGACGGTGGCGAAAATGGAGCTCGTCGCGGGATTCGAGAGCAGAGTGTTCGGTATTGTCTGCAAGGTAGGGTTCTTGTAAACCCTCTCGACCAGGTACTCGATAGTCGTAGAGAATATCTCGTGGAACGTCTGCGAGTTCATCATCGAGAAAACGCCGCTACAGTGCTCGAGCACCTCCTTCTCTTCTTTGGTGCGCACGTTTTGATTCAGTCTTTGATTCGAAGGCGTCGCCTGGTGCGCGTTGCCGTTGAGGGTGTAAATGTCGAGCGCTTTCAGCGCCCACTTGACAAATCTGACGAACACGAGCGTCTCGTGGGGCTGAAAATGTTTGGTCTGATCCAGGGATTGACCGGCGACCGTCTTGCAAGCCGAACATCCCCACGTGATCGTCTTCACGCCGCAGACGAGCGTCTTCACCAGGCTGCGATAGTCCGCGACGTTGTAGTTGTTGTTCTGTGGGAAACCGAACCTCGATTTGGGTTCCTTGTCGGCCGACGCAGTCTGCCCGGCGTTAAGCACGTTTTCCAGCTGCTCCGGACTCTCGACCTTCGGTTCCACCCCGCCGCCGGTGAGCTCCTGTTTTTTTTGCTCGCCGCGGCTGACGAGTACCGGCAGCTGGATCTTGACGAACGTCTTGAACTTCAACACGAACACCTCGAGCATGCGCATCAGGAGTTCCCTGCCTTCGTTGCTGCCATATTGGAAATATTTTATTCCAGTTACGGGGATAGCGGGGCATTCTCACCTATTTTCCGCTTCCGACCTGACCCGTATGCAGTCCACCAAATTTAACAGCACTTTGCAGGACATCGTCTGTATGGTGGTCGCCAGACTGTCGTCGTGGACGTTCTTGCTGAACAGGTGAACGGCGCGGGTGAGGTCGGACAGGGGGAGCTGATGTCTGATGTGGTGAACCAAATCGGCGAGGGTAGAGTAAGCGAGAGGACGTAAGGATTCGTGGGTGGTCCAGCCGCGGCCCAGCAATACATCTTGGTCGAAAAGGCGTTCCATGTGAGGAACGAATTCTAAAATAGAAATGGCATAACGGTGACGCGTTTACATTGCGGTAGTCGTACTCACTGTTGCGCAGCTCCGTGGCGAGGATATGCCTGGCGGCGATCAGCAGCTCCCTGCGCAGGTGCGCTACCTCCTGCGGGCACAACGTCAGCAATCCCAACATGCCTTGGACCATCATTTCAGAATGATTTTGTACCTGGCGGGAAAAGCGAACGATAAGTCGGTACTATCTGAGTTAAACCAAAGACCCGCTCACCACTTCCTGATATATTTTGATGATGTACGCCAAGAACGACAAGGTCTTGATTTGAGCGCCCATAAAATCGACGAATATCACCTTGTTAAAGGTCTCCATTTGTCTCTGCTCCAACGTCGGCCGGAGCGTTATCGTGTTCATAATTAGGGGAATGAAATCGCTGACATCCTGGTGGACATTCTGTTTGTGCAGCTGGTACATTAATACTACTATGATGGGTAGCTCTTGCAGCACTTTGAGCGACAGCACGGCTTTCGGAATTAAATAGTACTGAAAACGGACGCGACGGTGAGAGGATGGGCGCTAGCAGCGACGATACGCTACTTACGGTCACCAAAGCCCCGTCCTTGTTGCTGTTTTCGGTTAAGATCTTGGTGATGGTGAAGGTTTCCTCAAGGAGGGCGTCGATGTCGAGCTCGGAGAGGTCACGAATTTTGAATTGGGGTTTGGCTTCGAAAATTTTCGCCATGTGATTCGGGAGGTTCGAGTAAATGGACTTGACGAACTGCAGGAACCGTTGTATCTCGACACTGAACTGCGGCTTGTACTGTTTGTGCAGTTCGATTATGATTTTCAGGCAGATCAGTACGTTCTCCTCGTTGTCGATTTCCAGCAATTTAAACATAAGAAGAAGGATCGGACGAAAGTAAGGCCGTAGGTGATCGTTTGTCGGCAGGCGGTAGAGCATCTCGAGTATTAGTTTTCTGATCTGTGCGAGCAATCATAAACGTTTGTCTTTTTTGTTGCAAACTGGACTCCCACCATTGAGATATCGGGAATATTGGGTTTATGTGGCGGAAAAGATTTAAATTTTCGGTTTTCGATTATATTTTTTTATTGGTTTGTTTAAAATTTTAAAAACAAACCTGTAAACATATTTTTCTTAAACTATCATTCCCACCGTCTAGGAGATCCCAATGGTGACAGCGGAATTTAAAATACCTATGTGTAAAAAATTTGAATCGGCAATTAATTAACAACCTCGTAGTTTTTTTGTTGTTAAGAATTATTGCTTCAATCAAAACTCGTTGGTATGAGTGGATGAGAAGCAATAAACCTATTATGTATTGTCTATATTTAATATAGACATAACGAAGAAACACTATTACCTGCTGCAAATTGTATTCGGCGATGAAATGGGGTCTGCCTTCTTCGAGAACTTTCAAAAATATCTTGACCGAGTGGTCCAAGAACGTCGGATAGTGGGCGGAGCTGAGAATCATCTAGAAAAAGGGTGAAGGTAGAGGATGGGGGACAGGGGCGATTAAGCGCCGAATCCTAGGCGACCCACCTCGAAATTTTTACTTATCTCCTGAATGGCCTTGAGTTTCAGCACGTTCTTGCAATTCGGATCGCCCAGCGTCCTTATGTAACTCATAAACTGATTCATCTGAGTCGTGTGGGGGTCGACGGCGACCCCCATGAGGGATGATGACGGTTGCGCTTGCATATGGCCGATGGTGTGACGCTGGGTTACTGAAAATAATTTAATAATAATTGGATAGGTACACCCTCTCTCTCACACGCACGACCACTCTTCTAACTATCCCCCCCACCCCACCCTGTCATTTATATATTATTCGGTAGGTTAGTGTTCCACGCGCGCTCGAGGTTTTCAAACCAATCGAGGAGCGCGAAAGATACAATATGGACGACAGGACAATAGATTTTATTTTTGCCGGTTCACTGGAAAGTTTGCCCCCTGTCAGTTCGAAGATAGTGAGAATTTTTACAAGCTCCACGTTCACTGGTAAGTTTTGAGTATTAAAACTTGAAGAACGCTAGTAAAGTACCTTTCTAGTACTAGTCTGAAGTTTCCGTAACACCAAAATAATTTTAAAAATATTTTATACAATCGGATAAAAATAAAATAACATTAAGAACTAATTGCATAGAAATAAATTAACAAGAAGTTATTGTGTGGTAGGGTCATTTCTTTTGAAGTAAGTAGAATATCTTTATACTTCTCAGAACCAATAATCAGAACCAAGCAAATATTTATTAACTAAAAATAATTTAAGCATGCAAGAAGAGAGCAGTGGTTACTTAACTTTTATTGACAAAAACTGAATAGACAATAGACAAAAAAAACGTCGTCTTTTTACTTAGTCTAGCATAAAATCTAGAAAATAAGGATTTACACAATAAACATATCAAAAATGGACTTTTTCGAAATTGGTTGATTGGTAACACTAATAAAAGGCAAGACAATTAGAATTATTATTTTTCCATTTGATTTCATATTAATTTAAAAGAAATACAAAAAAATATAAAATACGAAAATAAAAGAAATACGAATAAAGTCTTTTGTTCCACAAGTGAGCAATTATTGTTGACAAGATAAATCTTTTTAATGATAACCACAAAAAATATTTAAAAAATCATTTTTCAGATACCACAATGGAACGAAACACCCTAATGGCCAAATGTTATCCCAAGATCAAAGACTATTGTCGGGAAAAACACGGTCTTGAATTTCAGGTACGATATAGTTTCCAACGACAAAAAAAAACAAAAAATACACACACCACGTGAGTATCAATTTTTATTTTGCGCGTTTGTTTATTAAGAGGTTTCGAGCAGCGTCGAGAACTTTGCAAAACCCATTAAACTGAATTAAATTCTATTATCGGGAAAATAGGGAGAAAATATTGCCCTTGAACCCGGCTTGGGTCGCGGCACAGAGCGGTACAAATATTCGACCCACATTTTGGCTGCGCTCGATCGATATTGCGTCAGATACACCAAGACGATGTATTCAAAATGCATATAAACGAAAAAATTGACACTGCTTAAAAAAAGAAAAGAAAACGTAAATAAATAAATAAAATTGAAGAAAAGGAATAAATGTTTCAAAAAAAATTATCTTAGCAACAAAACACTAAAGAAAAAGAGAAACTAACATAATGAGGAAAATAACTCGAAAAGATAACTTTGAGAATAAAAAGTTAAAAAAAAAACGGCAATCAAATTGTGGCAAAAAGCATTATTTTTATTTTATTTTATTAAAATGAGAAACGTGGCATTGTTCAAAAAACACTTTAAATTTGTATTCCAACTAAATAAAAATAAAAAATGGACTTTCATTTGCGTATTTTTTTCTAAGGTGGTGGACATGAGGTGGGGGGTGCGTGACGAAGCCACCGACGACCACATGACCACCGAACTGTGCATGAAAGAAATACAGAACTGCCAACGTCTGTCAATGGGACCCAACTTTGTCGTACGAGCCGCGCTCCATCTCCTACCAACCGCCTCTGTAGCGAGGTCATACTTTCAGGTATTCCTGGGACAAAAATACGGGTACCGGCCGATCCCCACCTACGTGCTATCGTCAGAACTGCAAATGATCAGGGACGAGCTGGCAGCCACCGGCCATGATGCCGCCCTTATAGACACTTGGTACCGTAAGGACAGCAACGCGGTACCACCGATATCTGTGCTGCAGCCTATTTCGTCGATCCTGATCAATTTCAACAACAAGGTACGAAGCGTAGCGCCATCTGGTCGAAAGGCATTTAATTTTGCATAGTCCTTAACGAATTTTAATTATTGATCGACTAATGCCAATAAGGAAAGGAATGAACTGTGATGTTGATATGGCAACATTGGATTAATAAAAAAGTCTAGTGGCAATACATATTAAATATGTATTTTTAATTACTAATATAAAGAAATATACTTTAAATGGATGGTGCCAAAGGGCTCAGTGTTGGGTTATGTGCTCTATCCTAAATAAAACCCAAATGCCCGCGTCTTTTTTATATCTAAATTTAAGCAATCAATTTAAACAAACAGTCGCATTTTAAATCCCCTTGTTCCAGAGAATACCGAAACTACAGGCCGAAGACCAGGCCAAGTGGTGGGACACTCTTGGCAAGTTTCAGAAACTGTTCAGGAAGGCCGCTGCCTCGCTGAACCAGCAGGGCAAAATGGACAATGACGCGACCCATAACTACTTCATGTCAGTAACGGAACGCGAGGTCATCAACGGCGTACTGAACGTGAAAAACACGAAGAACCACTGCCTCGCGTACATCAGATACATCAACAACATCAACCTGCAGAACCTGAAGAAGGCTTCGTTGTTCGTCGATATCATTAACCGTAGCTTGGATACGGAGTCAGCCAAGTTGCTAGGCAATCTCAGAGACGAGAGGCTGCCCAACAAAATCGAGACCAGCAACATTCAGAAGTAAGAAACGTAGCGTACAGTTTAGTACAAATGTGAAAGGTTTATTTTAAAGCATTATTTTTGATTAATCATGATGGTGAGCAGGTACACGGTCGAGTGGATCGGGAGGGAAGGTCTGGACCCGGAGACCCACGAGGAGTACCTAAAACACTTCATCACGCACTTCTACAAGAACATCGTAAAGCTGGTAGACAGGGCGATGCGCAAAGAAGATTCAAGCGCGCAAGGTCAGATAGTCACTGAGATATTGCAACATTTACACGCCTGCAACAATTCAGTCAGGGTGAGATCTTTATTAGAACCTACCAAAAACAAACCACAAAAAACTGGACAAGCATTTAATGACCTCTCTCGCCAGTTTCCTCTTTTCTGTCCACGCTCCCATTCTCTCACCCTTCTACCACAGCTCAACTATCGTTATCATCTGCTCTCTCATCTATCTCTTGACTCTCTTTCCACACTTTCTCGTCATAGCTTCGCCTCCTTTTTCTCGTCTTTCCTGTTTCCGTTTACTCTTCATACCGTTTCTTATATGCATTCTTCTTTTGCGTCCCTCTGCCTCGTCCTCGGCATCTCCTCTTTCTTCTGACATCGCTTTTCCAGCAATCATACCAAACTAGCACTACACAGCGAGAAAAATAGTGTTGGGAGCTAAACTCTTGTTCAGTTTCACTTAAACGCGCCTTGATCCAAGCCAATACCAGTCAAAGCGAACCACAGCTTAACCTAAACAAGACCAAACTCGGAAAAATTCTTCGCATAGGTATTCTACGGCAGAGAAGAAAGCCTCGAACACATCCACCGGTATATGCTGGACGATTCGGACAAGCTCCTGGTCCTCTACGGGGAAGGAGGTTGCGGCAAGACTTCGTTGCTGGCAAAAGCGGCCGGCATGTCGACAAGCAACGAGTGGTTCGTAGGCGCCAAACCGATCAGCATCATCAGGTTTTTAGGCACCACGCCCGATTCGTCTGCGTTGACCCCGACCCTCATATCCATATGTCAGCAGATTTCGTACAATTTTATGCTGCCGTTCGACGGCATACCGGACGATCTCGTACCGCTGACCGCCCATTTCAAACAGCTTCTGATGCTCTCCACCAAAGAACAGCCTCTGCTCCTGTTCCTCGACTCAGTCGATCAACTAACAGCCACTGCTGATGCTAACAAGGTAAGCGGAGAGACTGAGTGGGTGGGGATTTTTGAAGCTTTGAACGGATGTTTTGTCTTTGTCACTCTTGGGTGACAGAAAAATGGGTCACGCATGAAACTGGTTCAGAAGAAAGAGAATAAGAGAGGAGTGCGAGATACAACGAGAAAAAGTACGGGGAAGAGAGAGGTGATGCAAAAACGTTAGACCACCTCAAATGTTCCACAGGTGTCCTGGTTGCCAACGCGTCTCCCGAAACACTGCAAGATAGTCGTGTCGTGTGCCTGCGAGGAGTCCAACCCAGAAGTGTCCAAAGAGTACCACATCCTACGCCGGATGATCGACGTGCCAGAGAACTTCGTTGAAGTACGAGCTCTCGGCGAAGAGCTCGCCATGCAAGTGATCAAGTAAGAGCGACAATACCGTACACCTCCCCCACTTCAATCTTCGTCACGCAGGATGTGGATGAAAACTGCGTGCCGCGACCTGACCAACTACCAGTGGCGGCTCGTGTCGAATGCAATCGACAAGTGCAGTTTGCCGATTTTCGTCAAGCTCGTGTTCGCAGAGATCTGCAGATGGCGCAGCTACACCAAGTCTCAGGATACCCATCTGGCGTCCACCGTCATGGATTCCATCATGATGCTGTTCGAACGGATCGAGAAACAACACGGGCGCATACTGGTATTCCACGCTCTAGCATACATTACGGCGGCAAAGAGCGGTCTGTCGGAGAGCGAGCTCGAAGATTTGATATCGCTCGATGACAAGGTACTCGATGATGTCTACCAATATCATTTGCCGCCGGTGAGGAGGATTCCGCCGCTGCTGTGGACGAGGATCAGGAACGACCTGCCGAACTATTTGTCGGAACGAGAGGCGGACGGAGTGAGCGTGATGAACTGGTACCACCGGCAGTTCAGGGATACGGCAAGGGAAAGGTACTTCAAAAACATGAACATGGCGACGTACTTTCACTCGATGATCGCTGATTATTTCCTTGGTATATGGGGAGGCGGTAAGCCAAAACCATTCAAATATACCGAGATCCAACGGCACCGGTTTAATTTGACGGACAAGGAGGGCATAGCGGACAGAAAAGTACCGGTTCAGCCGCTGGTATTTTATTCGAAAGACGGCAAGGTGTCGCGCTATAACCTGAGGAAGGTAGGTGGTCCACGACTCAATGATGCGAAGTATTGCAAAGAGTTTTGCAGTTCGGAGAGCTACCGTTCCATCTGGTCAGGTCGAGAAGGTTCAGAGATCTCTACGAGAACGTGTTATTCAACTACGAGTGGCTCCATGCGAAACTGTCGAGCTGCCCCCTGCAAGCAGTTCTGGCAGATTACGAGGACGCCACGCTTAATATCGATGACAATGATTCGAAAAGGTGGGGGAATAGGGGGCATCTGAAGCCAAAATTAATTCAATCAAATAACCAAAAGTGTAACTGTTTAGAGCTTTTTTAATCATCAAAATTGGTGGATGCGCAGGGAACTAATGCTGGTGGCGGATGCGCTCAGACTAGGTGGCGCTATCCTCGGCCAATATCCGAACATGCTCGCCCCCCAGCTAGTGGGCAGGCTGCTGCCTGAGATGGGCCCAAACCCGAACGTCAAAATGCTCCTGAACGACTGCGACGCTAAAGGACCGACTCACTGCGCACTCCTGCCCCTCTACCACTGTCTACACACACCTGGGGGTCCGCTGAAGTATTCCTTAGAAGGGCACCAGTTCGCCGTGTTCTCCATCTGTCTCACCTCGGATTACCGATACATCGTCTCGGTGTCCAACAGGTTCATCACGTGGGACTTGTCGACTAGCGACCTTACCCGTGACGTCAACCCCAATATCGAAGGAATAATGCAACACCTGGTGTTAAGTCCGGACAATAAATGGGCCGCTGCGTACACCAACAACAACCAGACGGTGTTGCTGAACATGCTGTCCAGCGAGTACGTCGCGGTCGAAAACCCACTACGAGAGGGCGACGCGGTAGCGGGTATTTACCTGCTTAACTACAACCTATTCATCTACGGTAGGGAGAGGTGGGTCATGTTTGACATGAGAGGAAACCGTGCGGGAGAGTTCGATGGACCGATGGTTTTGGGCGAGTGGCCCATTTTGAGTGAGTTCTAAACGTAGACCAGGGGCGCGCATGGGAACAACGGTTTGTTCCAGGTATGGAATTCGACAACGAGTCGGTGTACAGAATGGTGTTTTGGACCGGCGACCTCGACGACGGCCGCATGAAATTTTACGAGCGCGACGCGTCGGGCGGGGAGTACGCGATGTTGGATTACCACAGGTACGATGTGCCAATTTATAAATCTTGACAAGGACATGTCAGGGTTGGGGCACGATAACCGTATTAAATCGTGTCTTTCCATAGCGATTCAACGAGCTTCCTAGTGCGTTTTAGTTTGCCTAATTTGCACTTATCATCAAATAATAATCATCTACAACTAAATAATTAAAAACAAAGGTTCTAATTGTCCGCCCCTCCTAAGCGCGATGGTCTTGACATCGAAAAAAAACGCGTTGTACGCATGCACCACGGAAAGCTTCTACTGCGTCTCGAAGTACGTAAAAAACGAAGAGAAAATGATGTGGGTTAAAATGTGGGACCTGCCCAGGACTACCAACGACAACGTCGAAACAATGTTGCAACTGAAACTCGATAAGACCGAAAAATATTTATACGGTGAGCGCGTTATTATGTAATATTAATTTTAGTTGTGCGACGGTTTATTCGTGGTTTATTCATCGTGAGAATAATGTACGTTGTACTTATAAACAAGAGACTTTTATTGTCTCCAATAATTATGGGTTTTTTACACCCTTATACATTACTGGTTGCTAATTTAGATTTTTCTAAGTATTTATTTTTATATCCTTATTAGTAAAATTTACATACGTCAGTTTAAATTCAAAATGTTTCCAGGCACCACTGGCAACGGATTCGTGATATGGGACTTGGGAGAAGAGGAAAAAATCAGCAACGAAGCAATCGTACTGCCGCTGCCCTACGGCACCCGAAACATAACCACAAAAATGCTGCAATCTAATTCGATAATGCTGAGCGGGCACAAAAACTATGCCATCGCTGGCGTAAGGTAAACCAACTGTAGATCGAAGCTTAAAATTAAGCTTAAAACACCCTCGACCAACCACCACCACCATTTTATTTATATACCGGCTGATTGATGGCCGGTGGTAAATGAAAAGTTTACGCAGTTTTAAAAGTTTTATTTAATTATATACATTCAAATATATACAAACAACTAACAACTAACCAATTGGAGTTTAGATAATATAGGAAGGTTCAAAAACTAAAAATTCCAATTCGACCATTGATCACCAGGTATATAATTGTTCAAGGATTGTTTTCAGAAAAAATTTGTATGTTTGGAGCATCGAGACCAAAAAACTGGTCAAAATACTGGATGCTCACTTCGGACGGATCATCCAACTCGAGCCGCTCACGATAGGAAACTGGAACAGCATAGTGACGTCATCTATCGACCGAACCGTCAAGGTGTGGAACATCAACAACATTTTTGAACAGGTGCACGTGATCGACAGACACGAGTTACAGGTCGACTCCATAAGGTGCGCAATATGGCTTAAATGGCAAACTTTTCTCCTCCAAATTTAAGGGTACAATCTGGAGTCATCTTGCCAAATAACCCACTTACGTCACCATTTCTTGCTTTTTACAAAACTTCTGGATTCCTCCTGCGTCGGTTTTTGCTGAATCGAAATTGCTGAGAAGTTTGTAAAAAACATTACAGTAGCCTGTGGAACTTTCTTTGAAAAGTCACCATTTCTTCTTTGTTTCTTTCTGGGGCTTCTGATTTCAGAACTGGACCACTTATTGCAATTTTTTCGGATCTTCCAACTTGAAAACGTCGTAAAAGAGCTTCATCTACACCTGAACGTACAAGATTTCTATTTTTTTTAATCCTGTGCGATTTATAGTCACTTGTTGTTTCTGCCAATTTCTTTTGTCTAGCAATTTCCGCCTCACCGATGCCACTCTCAATACTTCTGATAATCTCTACCTTTTCTTTTACAGTTATGTACGTACGTCGATCCGCCATTTTAACCAAAAACTCAAAAAATCGTGCTAGCGGACAGCGCACGTTTCCGAGAAAACCTCGCAAATTCTTACTGAAAAATCCCCGATTTTTCTCGTACTTTATAATCAGAACAATAATGTACTTTATAACCGTAGTAGAATATGTACGTGATAAACGGAGTTTACTGTATATGCGTGAGAATGTTCTTGTTCTTTTTAAACATCTGTCAATAAAAATGAAACATAGGCTTGGTATACATCATTTGAAAGAAAAAAAAAGCCATTTCTTTTTACGAAACGAGATAACAGATCATTTTAGCCTCTCGGACAACTTGAGCCTCGCGGTTACGGTCACGCGGAACTGCGTGGGCGTGTGGGACCTGACCGTCGGCAAACTGGTAGCCAAATTAGCCGACAGCCCCTTGGGGGCGATAGTAACGCACGCGATCATCACACCGGACGGCAAGTAAGTGGGAGATCCATGAGGCGTTCGAAAACCGCTCCCGGTATAACCGCCTCATTCTAGATATATAATATCAGCTGAGACCGGCAACGTGCTGATATGGCTACGGCTTACCCAGAGGGTCATATTCAAGGAGGAGCAGCCCGGCGTTAAGCAACTGTCCTTGATGGAAGGGGGCGGAAAAATCTTGTCGATTTCAAAACCCAGCAACCCTCCCGGTACAGATTTCGTTCGTACTGTTGCGACGGCGTGCGTCAGAGAAGTTCCGGGAGGGGATACAGTCTACACGTTCGAGTACCCCGTCAGGAGTATCACCGGCGTTCCGTTCAGACCGGCTGTGGTGACGTGCGACAACCAGCACCTGGTCGTCTCGGGTGCCGACAAAACCAATAGGGACTGCGTCCTCGTTTACAATGCCCAAACCGGTAATCTCGTTAACAGGTACGGGATGAAATCGTACTTGTGCATTTCGAATAGGCGATCTAATAAAAATGTAACTCCCTCTGTTTATTTGCAAAGCAGACGATTTCCAGGTGAATTAAATAATTCGCACAACCCGTATGTACAGGGTGGGCCGTTTGTTATGAGATGATTCCTTATACAACCCGTAAAAAATATCAAAAAAGAGTGGTGGGAAATTATATTACAATTTTTTTTCTTTTAAATTATTATCACACCGTTTCACGCCGTATTTCAGTCACTTTGTTGGTCTAACCGATAACTTTCGATTTTTTTTTCACAACCGGCACACGCTGTACATTTTTTGAAAAAATCACCGAGAGCTGAAATTTGTTGGTCCACGTTTTGCGCATCTCCCAGCTCTTAAGTTTACTCGTATTCTACCCGTAGGATTCCGTTGAAAATGTGCGGCATCAAAGACGTCGCCGGTATCGTGGCGATGCCCCACAAGGGGCACCTTATAGCAGTGCTCGCCGCCGACAAAGCGTGCGTGATCGACATAAGAACGAAAAAATTCATGCGTTCGGTACCAAAGTGGGGCGGCAGCGTAACTAAAGACGGCAAGTACGGTCTCTACGCGCCTTCGAGGGGCGGTCTTGAGCTCATTGAACTTAAAAAAGGCCAAACCGTACGCACTTTCATCCCCAAAGTGGCCGAAGGGGTGTTTACGATCATATGCCAGTTCAACAAGACCGACGAGTACGTTCTCTACTATCACAGCGGCAAGAAAACATTGAGGGTATTCAGGTACGGATTTTTTTATACGTCAGGGGCCCACGCATGACTCGGTTCTCGTTTTAGGACAGCAGACGCTGAGATGGTGGCCAATTTTCGGGTTCAGGCTGAGCTGACGGCGGTAGAAAGCACCCCAGATGGAAACGCGCTCGTTTTGGGCACTGTTGACGGTTGCGTGTCGGTACTGGCTATTTTGGATCCGGCTAAGAGCGATGCCAACGACTACCTGGCCGCGATGCCGTCGCGAGACGAAGGGGTATAGTTTGTTTTAATATAACCTCAAAGCGCAATTCGAATTTTAAACCGTACTGCCGCCCTAAGCCACTACACTCTGTTAAATAAATTAAAAACCAGTTTCGTGCTGAACTAGAAGCCCTTTAACGGTCGTTGTACGAAAATTAGGGGATCCATTTGAATATGCCTTACAGGCCGCGGCGTAACGCGACTATTATGCAGCGTAATAAAGCATAAGTAAAATAACGTGCAAATTGGTACTTACTTAGATTTTTAAACCATTATCTTCGCAAATAAACGGCAAAAACCCCTCAAATTCACATATTCATAGTTGTTTTTAAAAACCGTGAATGCTACATTCACTGTGACTACAAACTTCAACCCCGTGTTCCTTTTGGTTGGTTGAGATACCACAGAGCAATTTCTCGTACGCATAACGCGTCAATCCTGTATATGAGTAATCCAAATCTTAAATTACTGTCAGTTTGGTTTCGAAGTTTTTCGCAGTTCGTCCGTAATTTAAATAAAATTCAACGTCGATTGAACATAAAAGTATAAAAAGAATCGTAAAACCACAAAATCAGCTTCCTTTTGGTTATTCTCTGCTGGTATAACCATAGATATAACTATGGCGTATCTTGGGACCGCGTAAATTTTTGATGTTCAATTTGTATGTTAGGTCAATGGTTCTAATTAATTTTTCAGTGGAAGAAAAAAGTGGAAAAAATGCGGGCGCAGACAAGATTCAGAGCCGTGGGAACTATTGTAAAATTGTCGACGATGTTCGCCACTGAGAAAGCCTCGCCCATGGTGAAAAACGACACAGAGTTCGCAGTTTCGCAAGAAAATTAAGGTTAAAAATAAAACGAGCAACACAGTTAAATATATTTATTTTGTACACACAATACAAGATTCGAAATTACGTTTTCAGATTTTGAAGATCGCGTTTACAAAATTATTTCGCGGGGTTTTCTTCGCTCAACAAGATTTTTCCATCGCATTTATCTACAATATTTACACGCCTAACGAGACTCTTTGCTATTTGAATGTATAGATTAAAAAGTTTTGTAGTTAATACATTTATAAGAATAAATGTTCTATTCCCCCGAAATCCTTTTGTTACTTGGATAATGTTAATAAATATAGACAGATATTTTACTAATCTCATTTTTTTGCCTTAAGGCTATGTACCTAAGATTCAACCACTCAGTCTTTTCTACTCATTCTGAAACCGACAAATATCGCCTATAAAAAAGCACACCGAGCTATTTATTTTTAACTCTAATATATTGTGGGGGTAAAGTTTCCAAAAATATAATGGGGTGTTATTTGATTGAAACATCGAATGAAACAGTCATCGTGGCTCACAGTTGTAAGCTTTTGGGAGTGACAGGTGACTTTTGAGTCGACAAATTTATTTTAAAAAAAGCACAGTTACTAAAATATTTAGCGCAAATCCACGTATTATATAGCTTACAGTTAATGGATATTTTCATTGGTAACATCGATTTTACACTTAATTATTATACCTGAGGCGGTCCATACAATCTCGCTTATCTAATAAGATCTTGATTTTGCGCAAATTAGAAACGCGAGATTACCGCGATTTTTTCCTTAAATTGTTGTTATTGGAACTACTGGCCGAGTTTTTCTTCATCAGTATCTGAGTCGCCCCTTTCACCATCAACAAAAACCAATACACCTGCGGGATCATCAGAATGCCGATGCTCACTAGGCAGTTCCTTGGTAATTTTTTCACAGCCTAAACGGACATACAATTGCAACATACATACAGGGTGGTCCTAATTATAATGGAGAACAGCGTAATCGACAGATAAAAATAAATCAAAAAAGTTCACATAAACATGTAATAAAATGTTTTATTTCGTAGAAGGAGGGTGTTAAAATATTGGGAAAAAAAACGTCTTCTAGATTTTGTTATGTAAATAAAAGCGAAATTATATTGGGCAAATTATCTTTATTTAATTTGCAAAACTCGCATATGCAAAAAATTTTTTTTGCGAAAAAACTGAGGAGAGCATTTTTGTTACGAGAAACCATTGGCATATCATTATTTTTAAATTTAAATTAATTAAAATTGTCTCTCGAACGCCACTGGTCAAACAAAGACAAGTTTATCTATTTATATGGATTCCTCCTGCGTGGGTTATTGTTGTCTCAAAAGTTCTTAAGAAATATAACGTCACAACCAAAAATCTCTCAATATCTTCGATCTGTCAAAGACAAAATTCCATTTGAGATGCCAGGGGGTTTACAGCATTCCATGCATATGCGGCAAAGAATACATTGGACAGACGAACGAAAAATATCAACTAGGCTCAAAGAACATGAAGCGGCCTTAATACTAAGACAAATAACCTCATCAAAAGTTGCCGAACACAATCATGAAGCCGGACATAAGCTCCGCCCCCTCAAAGAATATATAGTATAATTGGCAAATCGTCATCAAGAAGTTTCGTAAATAGTAGGTTTTATCTATACTATAAATTTGTTCTTAAGTGGCAATAATATCTACCAAGTCCCAAAGCAAAATCTAGGAAAGTTTTTTAACAAAAAAAATTTTTTTGCAATCCTTTAAACCAAACTCAAAACCCTTTCAAGTACGATTATTCAAACTTAAAATGCATATAGTACAAAGTTTTTTTTTCAAGATCATTCGAGGGTTCACATCTTTCACAATGGAGGCAACAAAATTCAAATTGGTACATATAAAAATTAAAAGAGACTCACCGTCAAAAAATCCGCCTGTATCGACTTGGCGTACAGACTGATGACGTAAGGGAACATGGCCACCCGAAAAACGAAAAACGTCGCGAGCATGACCAGTCCGTTGGCGACATACCAACGAGATTCTTTCAGTCCGATTTTCGATATGATGCCCCGCAACGAGACGAACGGGGTGCTCGCCTCCATCAGGTAAATGTAACCGAAAAAACAGTCCCCGAGGCCGCCTCTCAGATACTAAACAAAAGCACGGCGCCATAGGAAAATATTTACAATACAGAATAAAAAATCCTGCATCAAAATGATAATAAATTACTAAAACAGTGTTGTAAATGAGCGGAACAGTTTTTCAGACGATATTGTGACTGCACCTACCCTGAAGAGCTTGATAATTTCTGTAGATAGATAGTGAATGCTGTGTCAATATGTCACTTCTGTAAATAGTGTATATACGCACATTAAGGTGCAGTTTTACCGGCTTTGCCGCCTACTGCCTAAGAGTATAATAATAAGCCTACTTACCGTAATGACGAGAAACCCGAAAGCGCCGATAAAGATGTGATGCGCGACAATCATAAAGTTGTTTGCGATGTAGGCAGTCAGGCGGCAAGTTTTCAATATGAGTTTGTTACTGACGCCGGTCATGTCGGGTTGGGTAACCTACAAACACATAACCTGAAAAACCGTTTGAAGACACGCAAAAATATGTGGCTACTTTCGAACTCCACACTTTGTACATTGACCAGATATCGTAAGCGAAGTATGCTGCGCCGAACCAAGCGTACGCTTCCGAGATGTAGTGGGAAGTTTGGAGCATGTCGCGTGAACACGAGTATGTCGTGGAAGTTAGGCCGGTGAGGCAACAAAACAAAGCCTGAACAGCTGACACGCACCTAAAACGACGACTCTGTCAACGTTAATAGTGAAGCGACAAGCGGCTACCTACTTGTTACTTATATCGTAGACGCAACTGTTGGACAGTTTACAGGCGCGCATCATCTTCCTGCCGCTGTGCGTGTGAATGAGAGCGTTGTTTATCACCAAATACAACGAGGTGAAGAACAGCAGACCGCTCGAGAACAGCCAGAAACCTCTCTGAATAGAAACATGCTCCTCCCATTCGAGATCGCGCAGCGTGAAATATGAGACTGCCAACGAGCTAAGTATAAGGAATACGAGAGGGTAGATGATGGCCGCTTTTTTCGCCTGCAAAAGTTACAAGAGCGTAGAGCGCGGAATACGGGAATCAGTCTCTTACCTTCATGCTATAATAAAAACTAACGTAACATCATTGTTTAAACAAGGAGCCTAAATTGCGACAATTAGTTTTATCTAACAATAAACAATCGTAAAGGGATCCCGGGCATTTCATGAAACGTCGAATATGGCCATTTTTAAAGGACGCTGGGGTCCTGCAGTGTTAGGCAAAATTAAATTAAATTAAAATTCTCGATAGCGAAAAACATTAAAAACCCACTGCGGCGCCTAAATTAAGAAGTTACGTAATCAATCAAGCAATAATTGTCTCGTCACTGTTCATAATTGCGATGCACTTAAGATTGCATAAAGTTTATCACCTAATTAGATTAGAAGGTTTTGCGACATAATCGCCCCCGTTACGATCTGGGCGAATTGAAAAACGAACGTGATACCGCGCGGGGAGATCTTCGTTTTTTTCATTACATTTAAATGCACATCGTGGGATAAAAACAATTCATTCCAAGACGTACCTCATTTCTGAAATAGTTGTTGGTTACCAGTCGGGCTTTTTTATGCATCGCTATTTTGCACTGAATCGTGGTGGTGGAATTCAAATCGTTGCTCAAAAAAGGTGAACATGTTGTATTTCTTGCGACATCGCTGCTTCGCCACCCGTTTTCGATTTACTTTTCTACTGGCAGTTAGGTTAGACGTTCGGCCAGGGCGCAGTGGTTGCTGCATTTAGAGATAGGTGGCACCAGTAATTATTTTGGCAGTTTTCTTCTTTATCGAGTGTGCGGGATTGACGCATTCAATGGATAGATGTCGCAGTATTGGATAATATAGAGAAGGCGTTACATGTTTCTCTACTCCATTGTAGCCAAGTTGTGTGGTCTCTGCCGTGTACGTATTTTAAAATATTAATATTTATACGTATATCACTCTGCCTGCAATAATGGCACATATCAAACTTCTTTTAATTCTCATTGGGACAGTTCAGACATGTTTTCGAAGGAGAAAAAGATACTCCTGACACATTTTTCTATAAAACATCTATGAAACTGACTACAGAAGCAGAAGCATGAGGCAAAGAAAAATGCGTGAATTTTACATCTTTTGGAAATGTGAATTTAGACCGTGCTCATCGAGATATTATACAATTCCAAAGAAAAAGGTTGGTTAATAACTAAAAAGTAATGCCGTTAAAAAATATCACTGTTGCTATTCTAACAGCCTGAAAGGTACCAAAGACTCAAATGTCACGGTTTTTAGTTACTTTTAAAATAGTACTTTTCGTTTACTTTCCAAAAACCAAGTCAGTTGGTTGTTGCTTATAGCTTAGCTTTTTAATATTTCAAAGAAACATCCACAGGCCACTGTAATGCTTTTTACAAAACTTCTGGATTCCTCCTGCGTCGGTTTTTGCTTAGTCGAAATTGCTTCGTCAGTTTCAATCAAGCTCTGATGAAGCGAACAGGATGATTGGCGAAACGTCAGCAATTTCGACTAAGCAAAAACCGACGCAGGAGGAATCCAGAAGTTTTGTAACAGGCAGCTTAGCTTTTCTTTACGTGCCATGATAATTCTTGTTTTTTATAATTTTAACAACAGTAGCTGTCTAACAAAAACTATAGGACTACTTATCTGATAGTTGTATATTTCATTTTAGAAATAATACCTACTTCGAAATGCATCGAAAACTAAAGGTCGGTTGTTTCTTGGTTATAGCTTTTCGATGTTTTTTGTAGTTTTTGTTTACGTGCATCATCATTAACGGCGCAAAATTTAAAAACATTCAAAAAAGAACC
This sequence comes from Cylas formicarius, assembly GCF_029955315.1. NCBI lineage: Eukaryota > Metazoa > Arthropoda > Insecta > Coleoptera > Brentidae > Cylas > Cylas formicarius. The sequence goes on along the minus strand of NW_026844361.1, from coordinate 21,109,248 downwards.
TCAAAAAATATTTTTTGTTTTATAATATAAATTAATATAAATTGTACTGAAGTGGCTTTTACTTGATGAAAATCCATTTAAAATAGTTAAACAAGAACAAACGTTGTTCAGATTTTCACGTAAATATATTTAAAAGACAGCTGTTTCGGCAACACCGTGCCTTTATCAAATGCATTGCATTGCATGGTAGAAGAATTGATTGCATGCAATAATTTCAGTTTGTTGGAATAAGACTTGTCGTAATCTTAAGGCTCTGTCATTTTCTCTTAGCCTTGTTTTCCTACTGTTTGTCCAATAGTATTACAGTGGCCTGTGGAAATTTCTTTTAAAAATTCATTCATAATATAGCGGCAGCTAATACTCAGGGGGCTGTGACATTTTCGTAACACATTCTAAACAACGAACTTCGCACACTTAACTAGTCTTTTTCCTGAAAACTTACTGGGATCGGGATATATACTCACGAAATTCTGCCGAAAAATTGTCACATTCAAATTAAAAAATGTCGAATTGATAAACTGTCTTCAGTGTGGTTGATTGTTGAACGTCGCAAAGTCTTATTGATTCGTTTGAAATGGCATATCTAATCGGTTAAAAACGATATTTGAAATAACCGCGCATGCGCACACTGAATAAACCTAAATATTACCGTATTACCAACCTAGGCAGGATCTAGTAACATTCGAGTTCAAAATATTATTCCAATTTATTTGACACTAATATGTAGCTCTGATTTTTGGCGACACGATAATCTTTAACAAATATTTTATCTATTTTCTAAACTATTTTAGAGAAAATACTATGAATCGTGTCAATTCGCAGGAAGACAGGTTTGCAAACAATGGTTAATTCTGCTTAATACGGGGGAAAGTACCTTATCAATAAAAAAACACGGTTTCACCTGACGAGTATTTATAAACTTGTTTACGAAGATCGTCGCTATATAAAAGCCGACCCAGGATGAATTTAGAGCAACTCACAATTTCGATTCTTTTGTGCCCCAAACGTTAAAATCTGTGATCACAATGAACGCCAAAATGGCCAACAGTTTTGCAATCGCTGTATTTTTGTTTGTTCTAATCGCCAGCTCACAATCAATGCCGATGGAAGAAACAGCCATCCAAGGTATCTAGTAGGTTCCTATTATTGTACAATTTGTCTTTATATGTGGTTTTGTTAAAGTGTTTTTTTCAGTGTGATATACTTTGTGTGTTTGTACGCATCTGTTTTTAAAGTTGGTATTTTAGCGTTGTAATGTATTTTTTTTTACTTGTTGACATTATCCGATACTTTTGTTAAAAGTCAATGGAAATAAACATTATTATTATTATTAATTAATTAATTGAAATGCGTGTTTTAGGTGGTGTTTCTCTTAGGATTACTTGCACCGTGAGTTCGAGTAGTAACTATTGTGAGAAGCAGTGCAAAGCGAACGGCAAAAAAGGAGGCTACTGCAACTTCTACGGCTATTGTACGTGCATAATTTTTTAATTCTCAAATGGACTAGCACGTTATTTTATAACTGTAGTTTATAATTTTGTTTTTTTTTTATTAGGACGCGCGCCTTTATATAGCTTGTGGTTAAGTTGTTTGCGCTGTGTATACCCACTTTTTTTTTTAATAAATAACGGTTCACTAAAACGAAAAGACGATGTTTGTTTTACGGTGTCGAAATCCTAAAAATTCTTCGGAAACGAAGAGAAACTCATCTGCAAAGGGAGGGGCTCGGGTAGACAGGTACCGCACCATTCGTATTGCGTACGTTCAAAATGAAGTTATCGGGATTTTTTTGGATCTGCGTGTTCGCCATGCCGTTAATTTTTTCGCAAGTCTGCGTTGCTGGCTCGGCACCTACAGACGATACACCAACGCAAGGTATGTTGGCAATGTGAAAATACTTGGGCAGAAATTTTATACCTGTATGTGCGGTAATGATCGATGATAGTTTGGTGAATGCGCTCGCAATTACGAGGTTAGCGCCAAAATTTCCCGACGTGACATAGATGACTTTGTCTTCTTTTAGATATATATCTTAGCAGGTTGCGAAAAAAAATTGAAGTCTTGCGTCAAATAGTTTTTGATTGACAGCATTTTAAACAAGACGTGTCCGCAAAAATGTCGCAAATAACGCAAATTGAGTATAGAGCAGTAATAAAGTTTTCAACAAAAGAAGGGTTAGCACCTAAAATTATTAAATAAAGGCTGGTTGGTGTGTACGGCCAAAGTTCTCCTTCGTATTCTGTAGTGAAAGCATGGGCAAAACGTTTTCGTCAGGAGTCCCTTGAAGATGATTCAAGAACTGGTCGACCAGTGGAGGTCACAACGGAAGATATTGTTGCGATTGTGGAAGAGGTGGTGTTGAGTGATCGACATTTAAATTACTAAGCTTTCTGATGCAAGTGTTCGTCGAATACTGCATGATCATTTAGGTATGCATAAGGTTAGTGCTAAAAACCTTTCGGCTATTCAAAAACAACGCCGTGTCGAGTGTGCGCGGTCGTTTTTGGAACTCTGTGGGTCGGAACCGAAGCCTGTGATAGAAAGTATTGTGACGGGGGATGAAACTATGGTTCTCTATTATGACCCTCTATCGAAAAAAGAATCAATGGAGTGGCGTCGTAAGGGTGAAGCACCTCCAATAAAATTCAGAGTCTGCCAGTGATGGCCACGATCTTTTGGGATTGTGAAGGAATTCTTTGAATTGATATTAAAGAAACTAATACCACTGTCAATGGTAAATATTACGCAACATTATTACATATATTGCGTACATGTAAGACGTCGAGGAAAACTGACCAGAGGCGTGCGTCATATTCAGGACGGGAAATTTTGGCGCTGCCCTCGTAAAACTATTATCAGCACATTTAAATTTTTGAGAAATTCAAACTGGTTTTGATTTCAGTGGAAACCGGAGAGCCGACATCTTCGAGATTCATTTGCATCGACTTTGCTTGCAATTTGTATTGCGTCACTTTCGATAGCGGAAAAGGCCGCGGAAAGTGCAAACGCGGAAAATGCGTGTGTCGCAAACATTAAATTTTTTCGTTTTTTGTAAATAAATACTTTGTTTTTCGTTAAGTATTTTTGTCTGGATCCATATTAGCTTTTGGTTTATGAATTAATTCAAAGAGATAAGCTAGGAGGACGTGATCATAAATTCGACAAAAAATTATTATTTAGAAACTAATATAAACGTGCCCGCGACATATTCAATATGTGGAACAATTATATAAATTAGTCTTTTATCTTGATTGACATTTTTTGTACATATTATTTGTTATATTCGCAGAATATATGGATGCTTAGGATCAGTTTAATAAGTGAGGTTACCTTTTGTATTTAACTAATGGGGGACTAACGATACGTTTAAGTTTTGGTCTATAGCTACTAGAGATATAGAGGCCCGACCTGCCTATGCTGATATAGTGGCCCCACTACCTTAAAAATTAATGAGCTGCAGGCCGCATCGATATTTTCGTAGAGAAAATAACAATTTTCAACTACTGCTTTGCTTTTTTTCTCTATACAGCGATTCCCACACACTCGTTTTCTAATAATATTAAACGAGATCTATGCATATAACGAGAAAATACTGCTCTAATAACGCGGCATCCAAACTTTCAGTCAGCGGCCATATTGGTTATTGATTGCCGCAAGGTCATTGGTTAAAAACCACATTTTTAAATCTCGCGCATGCGCATGTTGAATGGACTTTCTCATTTTTTTAATAGTTGCTTCATAAGTTCCTGTATTATGGGCATAGGCAGAGCCTTTACATCTCTAGTAGCTATATGGAATCAACTACGAAAAAAATGTTGAGACGGTCCATCCAACATTGGTTAAAATCTCGTTTTTAACCAATGACCTTTAACCGACAATCAACAGGGCCGCTGACATATCAACAAATTTGGATGCGACATTTTAATTAATTTAATTAGTTAAGTGTAATCGCAGTTTAGAAAGAAAATCGCGCAAAGTGTTGGTTAGTGGATGTTCGGAAGATCATTTCCATTTCTACGAACAAACCATGGCCACAGGAGGCGCATCAAATCCCAGCGCAGTAGGGCCACTATATTATTTTATAGTTATATGAGTTATGGTTAACTTAGGGATAACCTACAGTAGACAAACCAGTCCGTAGATCAATTCAGTAACATGACAGAGTAATAACATGCCTGAAAATTCGCCGGCAATTAGTAATTCATTTCAGTAGCACAGTATGTGGCAGTTTGTAGGTAATGCCCAAATAAAAATGAATTGCGGCTTCTTGATGCTCGGGATGATGTTTTTATATTTGTGCGTCAAATCGATGGCCGTTGTCGTAAATACGCCAAAGCCAAAAAGTAAATATATAGTACAGGTATTAGTGTATAATATAGTATAATTTATATAATAATAAATAAAAATAAAATAATAATGTAGTATAATTTTTTGTAAATCCAGTTTAAAGACTTCCGAAATTAAATACCGGTATTTTCCAGTGGACGTATGCGACGGTCCCATTGGTACAGGAGACCATCTTTGCAGTGTAACGTGCCATACGGCTATGGGTTTTTGCGTAAACAATAGATGTCATTGTGTGTTTTAAATGCTGACGAAACTATATTAAACTTGTTCTAATCGATTACAGTTTTGCTTTTTATTACAACTTATTATAACTACAATAAATATGATTTTGAGCGTCCCGTCATATCTTAAGGATGACGGCGGCGTAATGTTGGTTGCCAGCACGCGAGGCGCGGAAATAATTACAAAATACCAGACACAAAAATCGGCCATTGTTTACAAACATTTCCCGTCAAATTTAACTCGTTGGGAGATTGAACCCCTGGCCGCTTTTAAACTCGAGAGACCGCTTAATTGTACTCGATTCGGAAGAGAATTCGTTCCGTTTTTTTTTTCCCTAGCCGAATTAGAAAGTTACCGTTTTTTTCGCCGTCTTCGGGAAGTCAACATGGCGCTGTCAAAATTAACGTGAAGTAAATTCCGATCGGATTCGAACGTTAACCGTAACATGGGTCATTGCAAAACGAAGTGATGTTGCAAAATAGGACTCGCCTCGTTTCTCGAGAAGAACTTTTGCGCAAAAGGTGATGCTAGGAGACGCTTGTGACTCCAACGCGGGAGTCGCGAGGAACGAAAATGATCTAGTTTCGGTTTCAGATAGCACAGACATCGAGCGGAAACAAAAACGCAGTCACGATGGCGGATAGTCAGGGGCAAACGGTGGAGTACCAGTGGGCGTACTCGATTATGGACTCGAGCCGGGTGTCAACGTTCCTCATATCCATGCTGTTGATCGTTTATGGCTCGTTTCGAAGCCTGAACATGGAGCAGGAGGCACGAGATCGGGCGCATGGTTCTACGAACTGCTTACTCAACCCGCCGCAAACCACCCCACAGGAAAACAATGTACAGACGTTGGACACAATGCACGCACTGTGTTTGCCGTTGGGCGCCAGTATATCTTTGTTGGTTATGTTTTTCTTCTTTGATTCCATGCAAATGCTGTTCGCCATTTGCACCGCAAGTGAGTAGTAATGCAGAATGACGCGTTGGTACCTGCTGTTTTCGCATCAACAATTTTGACATTCTATACTCGGTTTCTTAGTGGGAGCGAGGTATAATTCATTATTGAACTGTAAAATTCAGTGGTTTTAGCCATTTGATAGGCATAATATTGTACCTATGATGACTGTCAAAGGTCACGAGAGTGGTAGGTAGTTAGTCATAGATATATAATCAACTGAGATAGTATTGATTTTATTTTATTGTATTGCAAATATCTTTGTACTGGACATAGTCGGGGTTTTACACCATACACAGAATAATATTTTTATGTATTCAAAGCAGGGGTAAATTTGAAATTTACCTCAATATGAGGAAGTATAGGGGAGTTTTTAACCTCAATTTCACGTCTTGTACTCGGTCTTCTTTTGCTTATTTTTTGTTTTGTACTTAGTATTGTAGCTTTCAAAAAAAAAAAACACAAATCCATCAGAAGTGGTTTACACTATCTCCAATAGTATATCAAATTTTTTCAATTTTTTATATTGTTACAAAGAGGTCGCCAAAGAGAAGCGCAGGAAGAAAAAAAACTGCAATAAATGAGGTGGCTGCCATCAGAAGAATAATACTGTCAGTTTACTTTTAAAAAAATACCTATCTTGGACAAAATAATGTATAAACTTTTCGTTTGACTTCACTTTTAAACTGAAATACGAAATTTTTAAAAAGTATTGTTGCAATTTATTTGAACTTAACAATATAACTTTTTAGTTGTTGCAAATTTACTTTTTTTTTATTCTTTCATATTATAGTATAGTGTAGTATAGAAGTATAGCGATTTTATTTTGTATATATTAACTGTGTTCCAACCGCAGTAATAAACCGATTTGGAACTGTAAATTCCCGTCAGTCAACTGATTTTTCCGTAAGGCAAAAAACATTCATCATATTAAAAAATTAGTGATAGGAATTTTGCAGTCCAAACCTGTTATATCAAAGCCAATGTTAGCTTAACTGATTGTAATTGGGCGATTTCAGTAATCGCCACCGTGGCGCTGGCGTTCCTTCTGTTGCCGATGTGTCAATATATAATCAGACCATGCTCGGATGGTAACAAAATATCTTTTGGAGTGTGCGGCCGGTTCACCACCGCAGAACTGCTCTCCTTCTCGTTATCCGTCTTCATTGTATGCATTTGGGTGTTAACAGGTAAGGAAATGGGAAACGAATGTGGGTCTTTTGTAAATTTTGCGTTTTAACTAGGCCACTGGCTGCTTATGGACGCGATGGGAATGGGATTGTGTGTGGCGTTTATCGCTTTCGTCCGCCTGCCCAGTTTGAAAGTGTCGACGTTACTTTTAACCGGCTTGCTTATATACGACGTGTTTTGGGTATTTTTCTCGTCGTACATTTTCAGTGCGAACGTCATGGTAAAGGTGGCGACCAGGCCGGCCGAAAACCCGGTCGGTTTGGTCGCGCGCAAACTACACATCGGGGGCGTCGCGAAGGAAGCGCCGAAACTGAGTTTACCCGGAAAACTGGTGTTTCCCAGTATTCACAACACCGGCCATTTCAGTATGCTCGGTTTGGGCGATATCGTGATGCCCGGCCTCCTGTTATGTTTTGTCTTGCGCTACGACGCCTACAAAAAGTCGCAGGGCCTGGCCCCGGCCGGTTCCAAACTAACTTACTTCCATTGCTCGCTGTTGGGTTATTTTTTGGGTCTGCTGACGGCGACGGTAAGTTCGGAGGTGTTCAAGGCCGCGCAACCGGCCCTACTCTACCTGGTACCATTCACGTTGTTGCCGCTGCTGACCATGGCTTACCTGAAAGGTGACCTCAGACGTATGTGGTCCGAACCGTTCAAGTCGCTGAGTGTCGCGAAGCACTTGCAAGATGTGTGATACGAGAACGTTTTCGTGACTCGTTTTAGGAAAAATTTGTTAAAAAGTGTTAAATAACTTTTTTGGGGTTAAACCCCCCTATGACGAGGTAAGTGACGTTTGTCGACCGAACAAATATTCTCTGGGTTCCAAACTGCGCGTCAATTGTTTTAATTTTTAAGACTGCTAAGAAGGCAAAATATCTTTGGTCTCGATTCGCCAAAGCATTTTTACTTATTTATTACGCCGGTTTTTTTTTTACGATGACATTTATTACGAATATTAAGACTGAAGCATCCACATGACAACAAGGCTCTCATGGGCAATCTCGAAACGCGGTAAGATATTTTGCCTTTGACTGACAAGTAGGAGGCCCCGGGACACAATACAGATTGGTTAGTTTTGCGGACGTTTTTGGAGACCTCCCAACAATTTTTTAGTGGTCTGTGGCCGTTTTGCGGCGGTTAACAAGTTTAACCGTGGGGTCTTTATTTTTTAGTTTAATTTTACTTAATTAACTTAATCTCATGACCCCGTCTCAAGTCATAAGAAAGTTGTCGACTTGCGTATCCACAGTTTGATATATAAAGTCCCCCAGTCCACGCGCCGATTGCGTTCTTTGTTCAGGTTTGCGGTCTCGGCCTCTGCACTTGGAGTTTGCTGTTGTACTTGATTTAAGTGTCATATCAGGAAAACCTATTTTCTTAATTATTAGCCGATTAAATGCCTTTCATCACGTTTTATTTTTCTGTGATAGTGGAAAAATGTTCTTGTCATTAAACGAACAAATAATAATTCACCCCAACCGGCCGATAATGAAAAATGTCTGATCTGTCAAAACGGAAACAATCAAATTATGAGAATTGGTATGCGGGCGGCAGCACTGACGATTGCATGACCCACTTGAGTCGCTAAATTGAAATCGAAGGAGGGGGGGGGGGGGTGGCGATAAATATTAGTATATATAAAAAAAAACTTAAACGTAATACATTTTTTAGATTTTTTTTTGTAGGTAGTTTTCTCGATAACGCGAACAGACAAGCAATCTGAAAGTTGGTTGTTTTTTTTTGGCGTTAGTGGTTAGATCAAAAGCACTACTCACAATCTGTAAGTGTTCACTTTTATTCGTTACGGAATTTTTGTTGAAAGTTACTAATTAATTTCGTCGATAGCTCATCTTTTATCCCCTCATTGCCCGAAGACAAAAACTGTTACACCATTCACAATCATCCTATTTATGAACTCCTCATGTTCTAAGTTAAGGTTCTTCGCTTCGATTAAAATAAAAAAAAGAACAACGTGACCCTAACTATAAGTTGTGTTATTGTTTTTATATATATGAAGATAATTTAAATAAAACATGTACAAAGTCATAGTGCATTTTATTTCTTAATACAAAATAACGGCAAATCTGCAACGGTAGTGCATCGTGAAACGATCGGTAATAAAAACAAATCACTAAATACTGGAATGAAATTGAAGCCTGTGTCTAACCTAACCCGTGATCGTCGAAGAAACCTTGCGGCGTTTCTTCCTCCTGCAAAAGGTCCTGAGCAGCTATAGCTTTTAGAACATTCTTTTTGCTAGTTTCCTGAATCTCGCCGCCGAGCATTAACTCATCGAGAATAAAGTAGGCCTTTTCGAAGTTAAATATGATGTCTAATTCGCAAACGCTGCCGAAATACTTATCCAACAATTCCACATATCTGTGGATCACTTCTAGAGTGAGGAGCTCATTGTCATCTTGCTCGATTGCACAGCAAAAGTATAGGCTAGCATACCTGCAATCAAACAGGCTTTCAGGTTAAAGAATGTTCGAATATTCTACGTCGTACCTTTTGTATACGATCTTCAAATCTCTCCATTCTAAAAAGCTGCACATTTTGGGTTTCCTCGCAAGTATCGTCGTTATTAGTTCGCGAGTTATTTTCTTTTTTAACTTATCCGGATGCGCAACGTACCATTTTTGTAGCCTTAGCTTGCCTTGACGACTAAAGAGCAGCATAAACTGCATCATGTTTTTATGGGAAATTACGACCAATTTACATTTGATGACATGTTAGAGCCTTAACATAACCCAAAACATTTTTCTCTTCGTCTAAAAGTATCGTGGCCCTTTGGTGAAACTGACCACAGAATGCTTTTTTTTTCTTTACGCTTAATTGGTCTCATCTCAATTCGGATATGCACCCATTTTCCGGCACCGCCCAGGAAAATTTGACCGATATCAATTTTTTCAGTAACACAACACCCAAGGCTCCCGGTGGGAATCGAACCCACAACTTCCGGCAAGTTCGTGTTGGCAGAATGTAAGTAAGAACATGAATGGCAGTAATCTTTTTTGCTAGAAAATCCGTTACAGTAATAACCAAAAAAATTAACGAAAAATGTACTTTTAATTTGAATATCAAACTGAATAATTGGGCCCATAGATAAAAAGAAGAAAAGCAGGGTTTTTTGGAGTTGTTTAAAGTGACACGTTACGCGCAAGCGTGGCTGGTCGTCCTTTCGACATTAGATTTGGGAAGGTGAGTGTTGGCAAGAAGTTTTCGGTATAATCTGAAAATTTCTTGATCATCATTAAGTGTAATGGAGCTTAGTATGGGAACGTGAATTAACGTGGCGAAATAGAATCCGGTTTGGTTAATATTTTTATTGCGATCTTTTAGGAATAATATACCATAAATATTGATTTTTTGCCATGACCAAGTTCATTTAAAAAAAGTACTTGTTTTGCTTTTGGGTGAAATTTAGGCGATTTTTGTGATTAATTCTTTACCTTAGGATAACTTAGGATTAGTTTTTGTCCATAAGTAAAACGCTGATATAACTAAAAAGTTATAACCTTGCTTTGTTGACATTGCTCCATAAAAAATGTTTGGTTTTAGATGGCCCCTCCGGCTGCACAGAAGAAGCCCGCAGAGGGCAAAAAGGATGCGAAAAAAGTGGGAAAGCCGCGAAATTACGATTTGGGCAATGGAGTTGTACGGTTCTCCAAGACGCGGATGTTTCACAAAAAAGCTTTGTACAAATTTATAGGGAAAAAAACGGCCGCCGCCAAAAAACCAGCCAAACCCCGCGTTATTGAGAAACCGATAGGCGGAGAGAAAAATGGGGGCAAACGTTACGTTTTGGTGGAAAAACGTAGGGCTGTGTATCCCACTCAAGATAGGTTAGTTTTTGAAACTTGTTGAACATTGTTGTCATGACATTTCCTAACTTTCATGATGAGTATACTTAGGACACCTTACGATTTTCCATGATATAATAATAAAACTGAATAATCCATATTTTCGAGCAAATGTAAATAATGGAAAGAATGGAGCACTAATACAGGGATCTTTTTAAATGTAGGATCAAGAAGAGACCCGCGAAACAACTTTTCAGAGACCACAAACGTAGTTTGAGGGACACACTTACCCCTGGAACTGTCTTAATCCTTTTGGCAGGTTCACATAAGGGCAAAAGGGTCGTTCTGCTCAAGCAGCTCAAGTCAGGGCTTTTGCTTGTTACGGGTAAGGGATATTTAGACTTTACGAGCATATTTTGTTCTCTGATATGATGAGTATACTTAGGACACCTTAAGATGGACCCTGATATAACACAAATACCACTGAAATTTAACAACACTAAGCTATATTTAAGCACGTTTGAAAGTTGCGTAACACTTTTTTGTTTTGTCCCTTAAAGGTCCCTTTGAAATCAACGCGTGCCCCTTGAGGCGCATCAGTCAACGTTACGTGATCGGTACTCAAACTAAGATTGACATTAGTGGCTTGAAGCTGCCCAAAAATATTAATGATGAGTACTTCAGGAGAATCCGGCAGAAGAGACCAAAAAAAGAGGAAGGGGACATTTTCAAGGAGAAAAAAGAAGTAAGTACTTATTTGCTTTTAAAATTAGACATTTATCCTTTATAGCACATGATGAGTATACTTAAGACACCTTACGATTTACCATGATATAAATCCAATGATAGTGGGACTGAATGTAATCTAACCTGATGTGAACCCCTTGGTTGTTTCCATTATAGTATGCCTCAAGGTTCTTTTTCCGTTTAGGCATATAAAGTAAGCGATCAGAGGAAAGCCGATCAGAAGGAGGTCGACAAACAAGTTTTTGCCGCCATTAGGAAACATACTGACAGCAAAATACTGTTGGCGTACCTGTCGGCGATGTGGGGTCTGAGGTCGAGTCAGTATCCGCATCGGATGAAATTCTAACAACGTGTAAGAGAGCCACAGTTTGTCGATTTGTTGTAAATTAATTCAATAAATTGTGGATTTATTTATTGTTTTTCCTGTTATGAAAAATAATTACCCGAAATGTTGCCATCCCAACTTTTAATCTCTGGTTAAGTGGAATATAAGATCTAAGTGAAGAACAAATTACTTCTAAGCTACGAACTTTCGGCCTGCCTTAACTGGGAAAATTGCTAATTTGTAATTGATCGTGTTACTTCAGAACTGTGAAACTATGGTTACGTGAAATAAACAACGTTTATAACAATATACAAGCTTTATTCATTTATAGATAATGGCACCATAATAACGTAACTAAGCAACACAATTATTTTATTACTCTACAAGTGGAATTTCTCTTTCGACACGTGTTAAAAAAAACAGACACCTTAAAACATCACTAAAGAATATCAGACTAGTTGGAATATTTCGTATTACATAATTATACCGCTCAGGATAATATTTCGACTGCATCACAACAAAAGAAAAAAAAACTACGACCCCTCCCTGCCCCCAGTTCGCGATCGACGCGACCCGTTCGATAAAATATCTTTGGTTGGCCTAAATTAAAAAAACAGTAAAACAAGAAAATAGCTCTTACGCAACTAAGTCTCCGACAAAACTCCTAAAAAATATTGCTTCGTTCAATATATTATATTACATTATTTGTTTCGGGCTAAATTTGTGTGTGGGTGCGTGTGTATAGTTCAAAAAAACAAAAACATGACGACAAATACGTCAGACGCGGCGCGGATTGTTTGAACTACTAGCGTCCGACCAGGTACCTGCTGCCGACTTCGTAACCGGCTACGGCACGCAACATGATTTAAATAATACTTAAACACAACTATAAATAAATATTAACTACATCTTTATATAATAATCTATATATAATATATCTCTAAGAACCCGGTCGTTCCACCTGTTTTTGCGGAGTAAACTAAAATTCAACAACAATTAAAACGCGTAAATACAGGGTGTTTGGAAACGTTGGTGCAAAAGGAAGCGAATGCTACAATATAAAAATTATTGATATGCAAACGCCCTTACATTCCGCACCAACTTTCTCGAGCACCTTGCGCACCAGGCACATTCAACAACGAAAGGAAACTAACCAACAAAGTGAAAGAGAACTCAAAGTGAAAGTCCAAAATTTCAACAGTCTATAGGGTTTTTTTTGCTATATAATATACATATGGCATTACGTGGTGAATTTCTCTTTGAACCATTTTAATATGGGCGACTTTTCGGGCACCAATCGCGCACCGTTGGTTTCTGCAAAAGGAAAACCACGTGAGGGGCGGGCGAGACTGTGGGAACGTGGTGGTATGTCCGACCTACTGCGCATTCGTTCGCGATGGCCGCGCATTGCCCGTCCTCTCCCGACGACTTTTCAGATAAGGGGGTACTTTTGTCTCCGATGAACTTTTATCCAAAAAAGTGATGACAGGAGGGTAGGAGTTACCGAAGTGTATAAAAATAAGCACGTTATTTGAGCGAGTTCATACTGTTGAGAGACTAACATGGGAACGCGTGAGAAGTTTGGAGAGCGATTATTAAAAAAGTTACGAAGCGAAATATAAAAGTAGGAAAAAAACAGATCAAGGACGGCAGGAGTAAACCGCAATTGGACATTTGAACTACCGCACGCACGGAGGCGAATTCCGGGGAAATTTCGGCCAAAAATTATGATTTTTTTTTAGAAATATGTCAGTTCAAATTTCAATTTAATTGTTAGTTATGCAGGCAATTTTATTTTAATACAGTTGCAGAAATTTTCATAAAAGGTTTTTCTTCAATTCCGCGCGTGTCCGATTTCAAACTGTATGGATACTTTTATTTAACGATTCCCAAGAAAGGTTGAATTAAAAAATGATGCGGTAATTTGCGGTCGTGAATATACAAATAAAATCGATATATTTTCTTCGTCGTTTTTTTTGTGTTTATTTGTGTTTTATAATGCATCAATAATTATTTCATTTTGTCTTATTAATGAAATAAAATCATTGACTTTAATGGTGTGTAATCATTTGAAGATTTTTTAAATTTTTCATTGCAGAGTGTGCCACAGAAAAAGCCGTGAACTGCTTAGACAACTGTCAAAGAAATAAAAAAAACCGCGTGACCATTTGGCGGCAAAACTAAAATCTTTAATGAAATCTGGGATTTTGTCAAGTTTTTTTTTTTATTTACGTGTGGTGAGTTTTGAGGTCTAATTGGAATTGTGATATAGATAAATTGTAGCCATTTAATACAATCATTGCAGTATCTTTTTTTAGTTGGAAACAAAGGTCTTCACGATTCGAGGGAAATAAAATTGAAAACGTGAAAAAGTCTATGAATATTCGTTATACACATTTTATCTTTTTTTAATTCAAAAAATTGGGGCCGGTTTATAGCCGAGATTCCGAAAAAACAAGGAGAAATCCCCACGCGTCCGGGAGAGTGGCGGAGCGCGGAGGCGGGAATGAGAGAGACCGCCGCGTACGAACCACTACTGTACGGTACAAAGTTGCTTACGTAGGTCGCCGTCGCATTCGTCAAGATCTTCGCGCCGCCCCGCCCTCTCGCCGCCTTCCGTCACCGCCGTCACCTTGGGCAAGTAGGGCCGGTAGTCGAGGCCGGACCGTTCGTAAAACAAGATGTAGGCGGAGCTAGTGTCGATCTTCGGGATCTTGGCGCTGTTATACGGGCAGCGGAACCCGTTGGCGACCTCGCCGCAACCTGCCGGTGGGGGTTGAAATGCTTCGCATTCCCGCGGTGGTGATGGGCGGGTGCCTGCCGATCGACGTCTCGTTGGTACCGGTGAGAAGACGCACCGCTCCTCCCCGCCTTGCTGTTCCGTCTCCTGCGTAGCGAGAGGAGCGGCTTGGTCTGACTCGGTCGAGCCCGTACTAGGTCTGCGCGCAGGCGGCTGCTGGGTGTTCTTTCGACGCGATAGCGGCGTGCAGCCCGAAGATCCGCCTCTCGAACTGTCCAGCGACAGATTCGAACGGGACAGTTCGGGATCGGGTACCACCTCCCGGCAGGAGCTGTCGTTGTAACAGTACCAGTTGCCGTTAGGATTGCACGCGTACGAGATGTAATGGCCGCCGTTGAGCATGCCCGAGTGGCTCTACGGGATAGGAGGGGCCTTTACGAACGTTCCCCTCGAAAATCTCACGATACTCACCACGACCGCGTAGAGTTGGTACTTCAGATCGAACGGGTCTTGCCCCGGCAACAGCTTGTGCTCGTGGTAGTCCTTCAGGTGCTCGTCAATGATGGGAGTCTTCAGTAGGCTGGTCGAGATCAGACGCGACCTAGTCTGCTTGGAGCACTTCTGAGGCCGCGGCGACGTCGATGTCCTGTCGTCGCCGGCCCCGTTGTTTCGTGCCGGCGCCGCGACGCTCTCGTCGCCCTCGAGCAGTTTGGTGCTCTCCTGGACGCTGTTGCGGCCGCTCGAGTTAGGCGTCTCGCACGTGTCCTCCGGTATCGCGTCGTCGGCTAGAACCGCGATCGGACATGTGAACTACCGCAGACTTTCGCCCGTTTTACGGTACACCAAAATTTGAAGGTTTACATCAATATAGTACCCGAAACATAGGCAGGCCCGGTTATGGTGTATATGTCTTCACCCTTAATTCGTCATTTCAAGAAAAGATTTATTTCTATTTAATTTAAAATAAAACAAAACTGAGACATTAGTCATTTAATAAAACTATATAATATATCAATACTTACTTAACTTACTAATGCTTACTAAAAAGAAAATACATTGAGTACAAATTTGCACTCTATGGGGCATTCGTAGATTATGAAAAAGAATTCGACACAGTGGAACATGGAGCGGTACTGACAGCCCTGCAGAATTGCAGGATTGATAGTAGTCTAATACAAGGTACCATGTAGCTACATAGTATCTCAACCAGAATGAACAAACAATATCAGTAAATATAGAAAGAGGTGTTAAATAAGGCGACACTCAGTTGCCGTTGCAGAGTTGCACATCGAGCCCGGCAAAGTTAGTTTGAAGATGAACATTGAAAAAATCATGTAGACCGAAGGAAATGTCATAAATGTGACGTGCTTTTGAGCAATAAAATGGTTTTTTTATGAAAAAGCCTAAGCTCTTCTTGAAATGACAGATTTTTGCTAAAAGATTATGACATATTATGTTACATGGCAAACAGTAGTCATGGAAGAAACTTCCGTATTCAGTTCCGCGAAACCGGCAGTCATCGCTTACCTTGCGTTTCGCCGGTTCGTCTCTTCTCCTCCAACAGCTGCTTGTGCCTGATGATGGTCTCCTGCGGCACGGAGGCGAGATACGCGGTCGGATCGAAATCCTTGAACGGGAAATTGACCACCTTCTGCGTCTTGACCCACTTGTCGTTGACGTAATCGAACCGCTTGAGGTGGACGATCTGAAACGAAGCGGGAAGAGTCTCAAATTAAAGTTTGTTAGGGACGTCGACGACGGCTTACCAGTATTGGCGGAAGCCGCCATATCTGCAGCTTCTTTGTGGCCGGCTGCAGGTTGTTGCAGCTGCTACAGTGGTACTTCGCCTCCAGGCGCTCCTCCGAAGTGAACGCCCTCAGGCAGTAGTCCAAATCGATCGGTTCGGTATGGAGTTTGCGGCAAATAGCGACCGACTCGTGCTCTGTCCACAACTGCAACGAAAATTTTCTTATCTTTATTCGGCCCACAGGACGTCATAAAGTCAATGCGCTAAATCGTATTTTAATATAGCGACGTAACAAACATTCGAGGGTATTTTGTACAGTAAAATGGGCCATACACGCGCCTTAACAATTGTACCATTGGATAAGTGGTAAATCTGGTTTTGACGTTATACTTCTTTAGAACTTTTGATATGTGATCAGATATATTTTCAAGGTAAGTGTATTTTTTGAGATGCCAGGAGTTAACAGCATTCCAGTTTCAGTCAAGCTCTGAAGAAGCCAACGCGATGATTGGCGAAACGTCAGCAAGTTCGACTCAGCAAAAACCGACCCAGGAGGAATCCAGAAGTTTTGTAAAAAGTATTACAGCAGCCTGTGGAAGTTTCTTTGAAAAATTGACCTACCTTTTCCCTGCTGCTCTGGTAGCGCAGATGGAGCGCCGTGGGGTCCCAGTCGATCGCGATGTACGTCGTCTGGGAAGTTCCGTTGTTCCTGCCGCACCGATCAAACAGCGGCTCGTCGCTGCATGGAAGCGGGCAGCCGCGACAGAAACGCGTCCAGTTACAGACGGCACAGATCTGACCGCCGGCCAGCACCGCCTTAAGTTGGAAGGGAAACTCGTAACCTAGGGAATCATCACTGAAACCGAAAGCACAGATGTTAAAGACTGTCTCTGTGACTCGTGAAACAGTTTTGTCTCGAAATTTCAACCATAAGGAAAACTCAGGTTGGTACCTGTTTCCTGTGCCTGTCGTGAGAGTTCTCACCCTTAAAAAACACGAAATACTCACTGCAAAATGTACCTATTTGCTTAATATTTTAAAACAGTTTGTAAAAACAAATCGAAATTTTAAGTCAACAGATAGTATATAAAATATATTACTAGGAATACAAACATTATCATGGATTTTTTAAAAACTCACCAATTTTGGCTGGTTTACGCCTCTACGATCTTTTTCAAGAGTTAACATGTCTATTAAAAATTACGAAAATATCTCAAGACGTTTTAATCTAACAACACATGTTATTCTGGCCCAGAATTTCTGGATACCATGTGTTAAAATTTAGCAAGCGTTTGGTGCATCTTTTTTTTATAATCTTCTTCTTTTTTTCTTCTTTACACAGTATCCACTATTGCAACTATGCTTATTTGGGATATATTAAAATTTTAGCCAATTTTACTATACGCAGAAAAATAGATTGCTTTTGTGATTTATTTCTATTTTTCATTTGGGATAAATTTATCATATTCGGGCTATACTTAAGTGCATCAATGCGTCATTGTGCGCCAGGAAGAACTCAACCTTTTTTCTGACGATAACTCATTGGGCAATACAAAGTGGATCTGCTTGCCTAAAATACTTCCCCGCTTTTCTCACAACATGAAGTTTTTGAAGAAACATCTCATGTTCAATAAGATCACCAACACCGTTAAATAAAATCGTTTCCTTCTGCCACAAATAACATTTGTTTGTTTGTTCGAATGAATTTGTTGACCCGCGTTTACGTTTTATTTTTTTCTCAGAGCGATTTTCGGAAGAATTGTCAATAATATTGAAAACGAATTTCTGAGGATTCCAAGTAGTTCAAATGTACCCAGGCAATCGAACGCGTAAGATGATCTATGATAGGTTGCAGTAAACGGTTAGTAGTTCATTTGTACCGGTACAGGAAATAAAATGTGTATATTTAAGCTCACCAGTCTTGGGCGTGGTTAGTCTGGTCGCTCTGGGGCAACGGGCTGAGCAGCCGCGTTACCTGACCCCAAACCATATCGTAGGCGTCGCGGCAGGTGGCGCGCGGCGAGCAACCGAGTAGCAACGGCATCCCGAACAGGCTCGGCTTACTCTTCTGCTGCGAAAGGAAGTAGGTCTCCTGCAGTACGCATTTGCGGTGCACCGCGACGAGGTAAGACGGAGGCTTGAAGGCACCTGCATAGACGAGGTGGTTACGTCATTCGCTGCATGATCAAGAGGTCCGAGGGGACGCGACTCGCCCGATAAAATCACACAAAACCAAAAATTTAAAAAATAATATATGCTTTACCTGACACGGTCGAAGAGTTGACGGAATGTACGGGGGGAACGGGGCGCTTCAACGGAATGTTTTTCGACTGTGCCTGCGCATCCGACTTGCTTTTCTGCAAACGAAGAGAGAACGTCGACCGTTCTTGAGCTCGTCGTTACCATTGGGATTTATTTATTTTTAACCTTTTTAACGTTACGGAACACGTGTCGGGCTGCTGTGCAATTTAACACACCCAAAATTCTATCCGCGCGGAGCGGCGTCTCAAAACCGAATTAGTTCAAACGCATCGACAAAAACAAAATTGAACTACTCTACTACGTTACTAACCAAAACTAACCCCTCCCTACATAAGTCGATGCAAAAAAGTAAACTTCTCAGGAGAAAGATAACACAATTAAATTCAATGCATTTAAAAAAAAAAATAGAGATATAAATAATTTGTGGCGGCCCCTCCGGACTTCAAACTATGTTCGGTCGTTTTCGTCAATATGGCCATGCCGTACAGGGTCAGCTAAATAGCACAAGACGCAACGCTAACGAAAAAAAAAAATAGATCAAAACGCGGACAAAATTCTACGAAAGTAGTTCTAACGTCCCTTGTATGTTTCAGACAAATTTCACACAAAAATCACTAATTTTTGGAGCAGGAGATGTAAAAAAATACGCCAAATAAAATCAAAACGGGCGCAAAATGTGGCTACGGTAGGGCAGCCGTGCATACCTTAAAGCATAGAATGTTGGGCATGCAAATGGCCGAACCACTCCTTACCTCTGGGCTTCGGGCCAGGGGACTGTCGCTCGCTCCAGCGTCCACGTCTAAAAAATGAAAAGAAAAAAACAAACAACAAAATCAGAACACAAAAAAAAGTATAGTATATGTATAGTATTACTTAATCTCTTGGAGGAGTTCAAATTACTTCAATCCCAAAACGCATTTCCGAAAGCATTAATCTCGGTAAACAGGTAATCATTATATAGGGAAAAGTTCTGTGAGACAGAATTTATGGTTCAAAAGCCCTAAGGCTCATCAATTGATATCTTTTGAGCAGCAATTTCAAAAATTACAGCGGATTAAAATGAAGAAGGAAAATACATTATTTTAAATTCAATTTGTGTCAGCACTAACTTTTATGACTTCATATAAAAAGAATCTATCGCGGTAACCAGTAGATACGATCACTGACGTCAAATCTGACTCAATAAATACTAATTGTGCAACTATTTAGAATAGAACACCGTCTTTGGAGGTATTCAACAAACAACGATCCTCGCACCATGCCGCCATTACCTGTATCGTTATCGGCGTCGTTTTCAACGACGTCGGACGTCCTTTCGACGTCCGACGCTTCGTCGCACTCAACCGGCAACTCGTAGGCGTACAGCTCGGTCGCCGTCGCCGCGTTGATCTTCGCGTCGTCAGGCAACAGTTCTTTAACCTGCAAAGACGCGCGCGATGGATGACAGGTACACTGGCTGGAAAAGTAAACCTTTGCTTACCTGACAACTGGCCACTTCCACCAGAAGCAACCTGCTGGGATCGACGTCGCACAGTTCGCTGAGCCGTTCCTTCAGCTCGCCGTATTTAGCGTCCGAGTTCAGTCGCAGGCCGTACTTTATTGGTCCGCCCCCGTCAAGTCGGACCACTGAAAAACGCGCGGTCGCGATTTTTATTATTGTCGTCGTTATTTGCGGATCGTTTTACCCAGCACTTCGCAAAGGTTGTAGTTCTCCATCGGCAACGGCAGGCTGAGGTGGTTGAAAGGGTCGAATTTGACCGATTCGTGGCCGCACGTGCGGCAGGTTACCTGGAAAATGCGCCTTAGGAATAATTCATGATACATTTTAGAAATTTTCCCCAACAATAGCGCACAGAGTCCTAGCAACCTGCTCCAATACATTTTAAAAATTTCCAGTTATTAAAAAGTTCTTAGCCTATGCTAGGAGTGTTTCTCATCACCAATAAGAAATGTTAAAAGTAGTTAAAATGTTCCAAACAGGAATTTAACGTACAAACGAGAGGCTACAGTTTATCTCTTCAATTGACATTTATACGTTTATTATGGGCCGATAAACATGTTTACAAACTAAGAGAAATTTCTTTTAAAGAAAATACCTATATAGGCAAGTTATTTATTCATTTTAATATAACGAAATCGACTGTTTAAAATAAATTGGGGATATTTTATCATCTAAATATTGTCGATTAATCGAAACATTTTTATATTTTTTAAGTTTTCACTGAAAAAGATAAACTCAATATTTATTTTATTATTATTAAAATAGAAATAGTGTGGATTGAGGTGTAGATAAAAAGATCATAGAATACAGAGTTGCTTTTCCTGATAATACTTTATAGGTATTATTCTCATCTTCGTGCCAATTGCAACATTTTGCACGCAAGTAAGTATTTAATTTACGTGCAATGTATATTTAATTTTGTTTAATTATTAAAATGAAAAATATTGACATTGTGTAATTTAATTTTTTCACAGAAACTTCCACAAGTTACTGTAAGTATGCTGAATTTTTATCAGGTGGTATTTTGGTTTTTCCGTGCGCTTGTAGGAAAAATAAATGAATGCTTTTACCAGGACATTTAGATATTTTAAATAAACCATATTGATAGTCTGAAAATGATCCGCGATAAGTACATAAAGTTTCCGGTATAATTGAAACAATGTCCCATAGAAATAAAAAAAGAGATCACAAAAAAACTAAGAAGGATTTTCTGACTAATCACACTTCAACAACGTGACATAAACCTTCTTAATAATAAAGAAACGAGCGGATCCAAGACTTTTGACATATATGCGTTAAACGTCCTCTATCTATAATATTTTAAAAAAATCGATATATATGTTCGATATATAGCAAAGTATATCGAAAATAATATAGATATTTTTTTAACATGAACATCCCTAGGACGTTTTAACATCGGTTATGGGAATCGAGTGAGTGCGTTAAGACATAGAAACCACACATCCCTTTGCGGGCCCGATATCCCAATATCTGACATTTAGCATATTTAGCATTTAGATTTATCTTGCGTTAATAAAAAAAAAAATCGTTTCAAAATAACCTCCCGCCCACCACTGAATTGAAAAAATAAACAACGGGAGAAAATTGCCACCGATAGCTCACCTTGCTCTTGAGCTGGCCGTGAAACAAATCGGTAATGATGGAGTGCTCGCGCTTAAGGTGCTGCTGCCACGCCTCCTCCGCCACGATCTCGTCCGGTCTGCCGTCGCTGTCCCTTAACTGCGTATACTGCTTGCTCGCGACGCGGTTCAGGTCCTCGTGGAGCGCGTCGAGGAGCCACGCGAGCAATTCCTGCGAGTCGTGTTGACCGCCCCCGCTCAGTTGCGGCGCATATTTCGACACGCAGTGCCGCAGCTTGAGGGGAGCGAGGCTCCTCGTACTACCGGTCCACAGTTCGCGGCACAGTTCCGCGTAGCGTTTCGCGACGAAGCCCTTGGTGCCCTGCGGGTTCTCCGAGTTGAGTTCGAGCAGCTGCACGTCCTGCTGGAAGTACATGGTCAGCGGTCGGGTGTTGGACACCGCTTGGAGGGCGGCGTTCATGAAACAAGTGTTGCCCAAGTTCTGGAGGCCGGTAGCGCCGGGCGGCAAGCTGAGCGTCATGCGGCGCTCGATGAGCGCGTGGTCCCCACCGGCGCCAGCGGCCAGCTGGTCCAACTCCTCGGGCCACGTCAGATCCTTGTTGCGAACCTCGAGCAGAAGTTGATCGGCGTCGCGCACGCCCATATCTTGCAGCATGGCGCGGTCGTCGTCGAGCAGCGACGGCGGCTGGTGATCCCTGAGGAGCCAGAGCCGCGCGTCTTCCGGTTTGAGGTTGAGGCGCTCGCACAGGAAGTCGGTCACCTGCTGGACGGTAGCTAGGCGAGAGAACGCGGCCACGTGGACTAGGCTGCGGCGAATCTGGGAGGGCGAGGAGGCGGGCGCCAGACCAGCGGTGCTCAGCGCCGCCCCGTAGCTACACCCAGCCGGTTTCGGAAATTATTTCTCACAATTGGTTCGTCACCGGTGGTACATTACTCACCCGCCGACGACACTGCTCCACGGCGTCGATCCGTTGGTGGTCTGTGCCACCTGGTGCCTTAGAATTCGCAAGTTCAAAGGGAACAGCTCGAGTTCGACTTCCGAGCGGCCGGGCGGTTTGATCACCTGCCGTGGCAGGGGCAACGGACCCCCGTACCACAGCGACAGCGCCTTCCACAGCGAGTCCGGAACGAGTTCGAAATCGCGACGTTGCACCAGCGGCGTATCACGCTTGAGACGGCCCCCCTCCCCCGTCAACGTGGCAACTTTGAATGCGGGCTCGGCGACCAGGCAGCTGTTGTCGATCGGGCCGGGGGGAGTGACCGCCCGTTTCGACGCGGTCCCCGAGCTGCTCGACACGCCCGAGCTCGACGCTATGCTGCAACTGTGACGGAAGGGGCCGATACATTTAAAAAATCATAATATAAGTAGTAGTCTTTGACACAAATATTCAACAATTTCAACGGTAGGTGGTTGAATTATTCAGTTTTAATTTCAAATTTTGAAAAATTACGAAAACAAACCAAATAACCAATTAAAAAAATTGTAATACACTGAGCTAGAAATAAAAACAATGAGTGATATGCATAAAATTGAGTGAGAGCGTACTCCATTTTAACGTGCATAAAATTTATAACAAAAAACGGAGGACATGCTCAGCTAAAATGAAATTCTGGAGTCTGCACTTTGATTTGCGGGATTTCACGTGTCTTGATATCTCTCCAAAGTAGCACACACCCCACTTGTTTAAAGAGGATTTTTCTGAAAGTCGAACAAGAAAAAAATAAACAACGTAACGGGGTTGAATAAATAAAAGAACAGTTAGAAGGTCAATTAGAAGTGAAATATAATGAAGGGCAGATTTGAAAGGATTTAAATAGTATATTAAGCAACAAGTGTGGTAAACGGTATTCGGGTCACTAGTTTATTTGGCACGAGTTGAGCGAGTGTTTAATAAACGAGTGACTTAAAAAGTTTACCGAACGTCTTGCGAAATATACTTTTTCTGCAATCGTTAGTTTTTGGCAACATTGTTGCAAAACAACATAATAGTATATTATGTAACAAGTGAGGTAAACGGTATTTGACTCACGAGTGTGACACGAGCGGAGCGAGTTTTTAATAAACGAGTGAGTTAAAAAGTTCACCGAATGTGTTGCATACTATACTTTTTCTATGACCGTTAGTTTTTCGGTACATTTTCGCAAAACAACACAAAACATCCGATTGCTCCCAAAGCCGTGCGGTAAAATTTCGGAAATGTCCGAAGTGGCTCGGATTCGTGGGAAACGAAACTGACGTGGTAAAGTGACACTTCCCGCAGACTAGATCGGTGGGTAATTAGGTATTTTACAGACGGGGGTAGAAAAATACATTTACTGACCTGATTGTCAGAATTGACAAACTTCAAAATTCAAGTCGTGCGATAAATCTCCGAAAAAGTCCGAAGGGGCTCGGAACCGTGGAACAAGAGGTATAAAGTGACGCTTTTCGCATGCTAAATCGGTATATAATTAAGTAGTTTACAGAAGGGAGTAGAAAACCAAAAAAGCCAGTCTAAAAGCAAAGACCGACAGAAATCAATAATCCAATAAAATTGAAAGGATGGGAGCAAGAGTTGTTTAATTTCCCGGCAAGGAGGACCAAATCCCACTGTTGCCTAATAGCAAGGTTAGTTATGTATTTATTAGAATTTGATATACAGTGTGTCCGAAATGGTGATGTATGTGTTGCGATCTAGGAAACTGTTTGGGATAGAAAAACGGTTAAATAAACAAAGTTCTGTTTGTCGTTGGATGCCGCTTAGTTTGTGATTTTATCTGTTATCGTTCTTGAGATATCTTGAAAAAACTAAAATGACGCATTTTCAAAAAAAATCCTGTTTTTTCTTTATTTATAAATATCCCCGTAATCTGTAAAAACCTACTTAGAGCAACTTTTTATGTAGAAAACGCGTGTGCAATCAGATTTTGCTTGCAAGATTTCGTTGTTTTTTCATATGATGGATTTTTTCAGTTTCAAAAAGGCTCTTTTATACATTTCTATACTTGCATCACCAATTTCGATCACACTGTGTATGGGTTATAACAATTTTGTGATTTTCTTATGATTTCACATATATTTTTTATATTCATATATATATAATATATACTAATAATTGAATGTATTACATGTCAGTATGCAAAACGAGCATATTTTAAATTTTGAGTTGCTGTTTTGGCAGATTCTCCAACAAAAAACATCGAAGATGATATTTCTATAACCCGCGCATCTGTTTCTTCTGCAGCAGAAGAAACAGATATGTGCTACGACGTTGGTAACGGTTCGGGATGTCGTCCATTGATGGGCACCCACGTCGTGTGTTACGCCAATTTGGAATCGTGAGTCACCAACATAACGTAAAAAAACCCTCATCCTTTCTTCATTACTCAATGCTCCGCCCCTATATTCTTCAGTATCTCCAATGGTTGGTTAACTACTGAACATTAATTCTGATAACACCGATATTAGGCACGACAGTCTACTTCACTTGATTCCCTTAACCTTAACCTTAAACACCTATAAATAGGTCTAAATTCAGACAACACTTATGCATATCACTAATTCTTATGACGCCGAGTCTGTTACTAAGGAGCCTCGCATTTTCGAAAGCAGAAACTCAGTGGACGGAGTAGACTCTCCCATTTATGCATATAAGAATAAAAGGCGGTACTTAGTGAGCGGGTACATCCTCAAGCAAAGAGCAGGCACCCACAAGTTGGAGCTTATACCCACATTTTTTGCATATCATAAAAATGTCAGTAAAAGGTAGGCACTTAAATTTATACATATCAACAAATCTTTAAAAGACAAATGAGAATGAGGATGTATTAAAATACCTAAACGTATTATTTCCTTTATTTTCGATTATTTGAACACTTCACTATTAAAAAGATGGAAAGGTTATAAGAGAAATCATACTTGGCATCTTTAAAATAAAATTTTTCGCTTCGATCAAAAGTTGGACGTTTGCCGTTAATTCATAGTAGTATGTAGTTGTCGAGCTATCTAATTTACCTATCCAACCGGCTAAACAGCTCTCCCATCGACTCCATGCTGTTCGAGTTGCAGTCGTTGTTCGTCGACGCGTAGTCGGTCGTATTGCTAATCAAACTCTCGTCGCATATAATGCCTTCCTCGACGGTTCCGCGCCCGTCCGCCCGACACTGGCAATGATCGACGCTGGTGCGGGGCGCCGTCGTGTAGTTCACCCAGTGCTGCCACCACTCGGACGACACGAGGTACCAGAACTGGCCGACGTGGAAGCCCCGACGCTCCTCGCGTTCCAACCACCCCATCACTGTGGGCAAAAGACCAGACATTGAGTTAAGGGGTGTTCGAGCTCTCTGGCGTCGACAGCGAAAACTGACCGATCTCGTACTCGTTGTGCCGGCAGTGGGGTTTCAGCCCGAGTGACACGTGGCACACTTGGAAAAGTAGCTCGAGAAGGGGAGCGATCAGACTGTTATCCTGTACCGCCCACACGAGAAAATCCTCTTGACTGAGGCCGCCGTCGCCATCCACCTGAGCAGTTGGTCAAATTATTACCGAATCGGTATCGTCAGACCCAACTTTTTTGCTTCAAAATGGTAACGTTTCCGTTACCTCTTACATAGGAGCCATCAATTGTCCGCGAAAGCTTGTGGTTACTTTTATATCACTTAAGTGGAATGGAATAAAACTTTTACTCCCCATTTACTTATAATTAATAGGTTGTTCATAAACCATAAATAAGTTGGATAAGCGCTGATGACCTAAATTTTATTTGGCACATAAAATTTATCGAATTTTATATTTTTCCCTTCATAAAACTGAAGCGCCCTCGTTTCAAGCACCTTAAAACTTCATTTTGTTAAAAACGTGAAACTGAAAATACAGATCATTTTTAAATTTATGTCGTTGAAAAACATGTCTTCAAGTTTCAGGAATCTTTGAAAATCTTTTAAAAAGCGTCCGATCACAATATTGTTCTTGTAATAAAACCTAAAGTGATTTTGTAACACTTATAGTTTCACAAGTTACGAAAAAGGTATTTATAAAAACTTTTGTGGTCGGTATAAAACTAAAAGTAGCTGAAAAACTATTACTCTCATGCAAATAAAATGCAGATTTTTTTTAATCATATATTTTTAAAGAAATATGTCTTGAGTTTCAGTTCAGTTCATATCATTTTGCAAAAATACAACAATAGCCGTGACATCACCAGGTTCGCGATTTGAAATTCTACTTTTATATCAGCTCAAACATGTAAGCAATATAACAATATTGCTCTTGCCATAAAATCTTAAGTTAAGTTTTATAAGTTAACAAAAAAGTTTTGTAAAAGTGTAAACTATTATTGACCAAATATCAAATATCATTTATGCAACTTTTTAGTTATTTATTTTTTCTAGAAACTAAAAACGTCCATGCGACCACGCATAGAAGTTCTGCTTTTATGGTAACTGTAGAATATTTATTAGGTACTTTAAGATTTATAAGAGTTTACGCAGTAAGTTATAAAATCCCAATATTATAATAAGGTTTTTAAGAACGCTATAAATATTTTTTTTTAATTAGTAACCAACACCAGAGGTTATATAGATAAAGTAACGGAAATGTTTTGGATGCAATATTATAAAACTTATAGTATTTTGGTATTTATTGGATGTTTTACAATGCAGTTCTTACCTTAAAAACTGTTATAAAAGCTAATGATTCTTATACACCACTTATAAATATCCGTTACCTTATAATCAAACCTTAAGTTGCGAAAAATATTAATTTAGAAGATAGGCAAGCATATGGTCGAATCAAGAAATCAGAGCAAATTTTATTTGCAAATCCCTCTGCACCATCTTTTATCAACCAACGTTAGCCGCAAGCAGAAGACGCCAAACTCGAGCCCGGTACGTTTGAACTACCGTTGCGCGCCGCCGCGCTAGCGGCGTCGCGTCAAACGGATTTCACAGCCACAAAAGCAAAAAGTTAAGGACAGGACCCAACTCTATGGTTCACAACGAAAAACGCGTCACTGAATGGTACATTTAAAAGCTCACCAACTACCAAAGTTATAAGTAAGGTTCGGACCGCTACCTTATCATTCAAGACGTCCAAGGTCTTATCAAGAATGTTGTCCTTGGCGCCAGCGTCGCGATCGATGGCTGTGTGGGGCGGTTCATGGCAGTACTGTGGGGCGTAAGTTAATTTATTCTCGTTGGCTATAAATTTCAGCGTCTGTTTCATATCCTCGAGCTCCGAGGAGTTCAGGTAAAGGTCCCGATCCATGTCGAATATCTTGAAACAGACTAAAGAAACGCTCAGTAAGAATAAAACCGCAATTTATTTACAAGTTTAGTAGTTGCTCACATCGCTTTAAAAAAATGTTATTACTAAAGCCTCGAAATAAGGCACAATTTCTTAGATTTTATCAATTTTTAAAAATTAATAACTGCAGTAGCATTTTTTATAAAAACATTTTAACCATCTTTAAAAGGCTAACTAAATTTAAAAGAACTGTCTGCCTGCGAGAAGAGTTACAAAAATTTGGGAAACCGGCGTTAAAAAAATAACGGCTTAAAAAAAGCAAAATGTGAATAATTTGTTTAATCGATTTTTATTTTTAATTAAATCATTCCGACAGTTATAACTCATAAAAAGAAATCAAACAATTTAAAAAAATAAATAAAAGTCAAATTTTCGAAAATACATGAGACAAAAAAACAGACATAAAACAATATACATAATCAAGGAAGAAAAAGCAAAGAACGACTAAAATTACTTACACTTCATCCGTTCGGCCATCGGGCCTCTGCAAGCGGCCGATATCCCGCAGCACAGCTCCTTAAAGTCGACATGATCGTCCTGGTTGACGTCTAGAGCTAAAAACAGGCCCTTGCACGCCTTAATGGGCACCGGGGGACACACCAGCGACGTCAAACAGTGAAAGTCCAAATTTCCCGTCACCGATGCGCCCTGTATAGTCCAAAAGCACTTTTCCAACTCGCAGATGTCTTGCTCCTCCAGGTGGGTGACGCCAGCGAGCGTCTGGTAAAACGTCGGTGTCTCCACCTCCGAGCTCAAGGTCACGCAAGGATTTGAAAGCAGCCATTTCGATAGCACGGTCGCCTCCCTATTGTACTTGATCCACACTTTGAAATCTTCGAAGCCGACCTTGTCCTGACCGATACCGAACAAGGATTTCAGCGTGTGATCCCACGTAGGGGCGGGTCTGCCTTCAGCCTGAAGCGCGGCCTGGAACTCTGCTCGAGTTACCTGCGTACTCGAGTCGTTGCAGTAGAGCGTCCAAAGAAACCTGCGCAAATGCTCAACGGTGAGAACTGTCGTGGAATGACATCGAAAAAAATTGCCGTTCAACGAACTAACGGGCACGGTTGTGGCATCAAAACTACTACCAAAAATTCTTTTGATATGTATTATGAACTAAACTAAATTTAGAACATGGATCTAAATTCCAGTGGCATCTCCAAAAACAACCTAGGTGATATTTTTGAATCTGTATTTTTTCATATTTCTTATGCCTTTTTGTTTCTTGATTTTTTTTCTGTATTTTGTGTGTGTGAAAAAAACACTATTGAATTGAACAAATCTTCACGAGTTTCACCAAAACGGCAAAGTCTTTTAAATTACTTTGACGTACTCTTGTGGAACATAAAAAGTAATCTACACTTTTTCAATTGCTTGTATTATTTTATTTATTATTTATATAAAATTACAATTAGTATTATACAATTACAATTATTTAAAAAAGCGACGAAACCCTTTTTCGAAATAAATAAGAACTAAAAGTTCAGATTTTCACGAAATTATATACTTTGACATGAAAATTGTTTCGACAACAAAAAATGTTTATATATTATTATTTGTTTATTGCCATTTAAGGTAGTCATCCACCTTCACGAAATGTGCAATTCGCTAAGGCACAGTTAACAGCGGACAAGCTTACTTGATTTTTTCGTCTTGCGTTCCCTTGGTGAGCAGCACCAAGCCGCAAATGAGGTCGCGGAGACCGATACCCCTCTGCGTCCCGCCGCACGCGACATAGAGCCGCTGGACGATCGGGGGCGGCACCCCGTCGCCCAGCACGTGCTGAGCGAAGCACTGCTGACTAAGGAGCTGACCGCCGTTCGTCAGGCGTTTGAACGCCTCGCAGACGCGTTTGAACTCAACATCCGACACTGCAAAAACCACACATGTAGGTGATAACGCACCGTTGCCAGATCTACCCCGAAAGCAAAAGGCAACATTGGAATCTTCTAGATTATCAATTACATGCAATGACGTTATTTGAAATTTCGAAACGCTCATCTTATTTCTTTAAATATGAGGGTCACTAGAGGTAGAAATGGTTTCCATCCTATTGGGAAATGCACATGCGCAGATACGGCCAAAGTTCACTATTATTCGAAGGCCCAACTCGTCACACTTACGTCTAAACCAATTCGCCCAAAAAAATATAACAGAACAAACCGATTAACTGATCTCTGCCTCTAGGCAGGCAGTCAACGCACACAGAGCTTATCTTTGGGCATTTTAAACGGCAGTTAAATGCTTTAGAATTTTGATCCATTTTCTTTGTTTTCTATATAAGTTTGTACTCTGTTTACGTTGTTATATACTGTGCTACCTTGTAATATACTCTTGTAACATATTCTATAACGAATATCTGTTAGGTAGCCTGTCTTATAAATAAATGTGTCCGAAAAGTTATTGATTAATTATTTAAACAGAGCGTGGCTAATTTGTTCGTGATTCAAAATATGTTCGACTATTTTGGTGGATTTCAGTTTCTGTTTCTGTGATCCACTAAAGACGTTTGGACGTGTTGATTTTGATTAAATAATACCAACAATGTATTTATAACGCAATATATCTCGTTGAGAGGAAAATCGGTTTTTGATAAAAAATCTTTTTTGTTTCGTTTTTGAAACCAACTTCTCTCAACTAATTGGTTATTGTCATTTTTTATTATCACAATATTACATTTTAGTGGTGAAATTTAAATACCCACGTTTATTTTAAAAAAATTGTCCATTAATGGTCCATATCAAAAAATAGCTATTTGTAGTTAAAAAGAGAATACCAGAAATCAATATATAATTATAATGACGTATCACTAGAAATTTTGTAATAAGTAGGAGAGTTGATATGCGTTATCTGAATATTTCAATTTTTATTTTAATAAATTCTAAATATTCTCAGAACTATTATTTTGTGGATGTGCCACTGCACCCAGTGAAGTGTTCCGAAATTGACTTTCTCAGTTCTTTCAGCGATGTTAGGTTTTGGTTTTAGTAGGAAGAATATATTTGACGATGAAAAGGGGGCAGTGAATAAAACGAGATGTTTTTTCCAGCAGGAAAACACTAAAACTATTTTCCAGCGACTACACAGATGAGTTTAACCTTTTTTAGTGACCCAAAATCTGTATTCGGATCGAACAATAGGAACTAGTATTTGATTTGACGAGGACGTGTTTATTTTGATACCTAACTCGGTGTGTTTACTTTCGGCTTATCAATCACGATATCTTTGACCTTGGGAGGCGGCATTGAAATTTCCTCAAGTACGTCAGTACTTCCGTGGCGCCGACAATTTGGGACTTTTCGCGCCCAAAAAGGTTTTAATGCGCACGGTCCTTCGAACTCGTCCAGCATTTAATTGGTCGCTAGAAATGAGATAATATAGTGGCCCTACTAGGGTAAAAATTAATGCTCTCAGGTTTAATCGGATATGAACATATTTTGAGAAAATACGCATGTTGAATGGACTTTTTAAATTATTTTTTGTGGTTCCTTCCTTAAATTATCAGTATTAGCAGGGCCTCTATATCTAGTAGCGGTTTCGACAATTGGGAAATTTTTCGAGCAAACGCTGACGGAATATCAGAACGTGGCAACGCCGCTTCCGTTTCAACCGCCCGTGAAAAATGTGCACTTCCCCAAACAGGCGGCCGTTTTTCCTTGACAAACGCGACGCCATTAAAAATAACTTTGAACTTGAGACCGCGCGCCGGTAGTCTGATGCTACAGTTCGATGCTAATAATTACATTTGTTGCGATGGCAAAAACAAAGTAACGACGACGACGTTTTTACTCGTTGCACCGCCACCTGTAGAGGGAGGAAAACAAACAATAGTAAGCACGAGAAGACTTGCGTGACCTTGAAATCGAGAAAAGTCTTCGCTGCAAAAGACAGGTGCGCATAATTTGCGTCACGTTCACCATTCCCGACGGATTTCGCAAGAGTGCGATTATGCCTCGCCGTTAATTTTCGAAGCATTTAAGACCACACGGACCACAAATTCTAGGGCTAGGGCCACAGAGCATTAAAAACCGACGAGAAAAAATTCCAAATGTCAAAATTTTAAACATAAGCTTGTAAGTTATTTTCGCGTCCAATAACAATAATTGCAAAACACACAAATAATGTTCGGTGATTATTCAGCAGTATTGGTGGTTACTGAATTAATTAGCAGCGTTCGACAATTTTTTTGCGCCTTTCGACCGTAGATTTGTCGCGACTTCTGCTGGAGACCCGTTTAGACAATGGGGAGGAATAATACCAGAACAAACACGCGAGAGATTTGCGAATTAAAATCTTATCTCCCGTTGCTGGCTTGAGTACGTATGTGCAATTAATTAAAAATTAATGTCCTCTGAATGTTCAAGTGTCTATTTATCCTTCTACTGTGATTTGCACAGCTCTTGATAGCGCTTATTTGTTGAAAAAAAAAGAGAACAAATATCAATTATGCAACTTAAAATCGTCAACATTAACAATAAATAGAGTCGTGGTGATAAATTCGAACAACCAACTAGGGAATTTCCCCGTAAACTCGTTGCCGGAACAATTGAAATAAACATTTAACCATTCTATTAACAGTAAACGTTATCAATTAACTTAATAATGGAGCATTAGCAATTTGAGGCATTATAATCGGTCGATTTTACAATGTTTTATGCCGTCACCGAACTGTCCAAACGAGAAAAAAACCCACACCGGCGGGTCTTTTATCTTCCCATCACTCTCGGAGTTCTTTCGCGCTAATAATATGCATTTCGTGCATAATTGGCATAACCACATTTGCGTTTTAACATATTTATCACATGATACGTACAGCGGAAGTGGCAATTATCCGCAGAAAACTAACGATCTCGATACTCACTGCGCTTAACTGCATCCTCGTAGATCAGGCAACTCCTTTTCGAGTCTTTCGCACCCATATTTGTTAAATTTTCACGAAATCTCTGGCCATTTTTCGTATAAACAAGCGGGGATCGCACTCATTACACAACTCGGCACTATTATGACAGCAAACTATTTATTTACATTGACGTGAGGTTGTCGTTGGTCGCGGCGGCGCTGAGGTTGCGGTCGGTTGCCTACTTTCGGAAAGATGTTTTTCCCAAGAACTCAAAACTTAACGCTAACTTTCTAACTTCAATTTTCGGAAGTACCAGGTGCCTATCTGGACACGATATGCTATAGTGTTTATAATCTTTCAAGGTGAATACATTTTATCGCAATTCTCGGTAGCAAACGTCCGTCGTAGTTTAAACATTTCGGAACAGAGGGCGGATATTTCATTTTTTGCGGTCCGTGATTTGCGATAAGAAATGCTTTTTTTCATTCCACTGATAAGGTGATTTATGCACTGCTCTGCCGAAGTAAACTGATATATGAACGCTTACTGTTAGGCCCTTTTTGTGTAATACCTACAATTGTAAATAATTTCCCGTGTTTTGTTATTTACAATCGTTACCAATTGCCACAGACTACAATCACTGCGGTTTGTTTTTATGACACGCTACATAAATCTAACCTTAGTATTCTGTGACATAAATATTTAGTTAGGACGTCAAAGTCAAATCCAAGGAAAGTAACAGGAGGTTCCTGGGGGCGTTTTTTGCATTTCGCATAAATGCGAAGAAATTTCGCGTGTATTACAATATATTCGTGTCGGTCTATCTAAACCGCGTGCTTTTTTGCCGTACGATTCTCATTTTGCATAAATTTGTACTGAATCATAACAATGACCGATTCTAAGTACTTCACGACCACGAAAAAAGGCGAAATATTCGAACTAAAATCCGAACTGAATAACGATAAGAAAGAGAAGAAAAAAGAGGCCGTCAAAAAGGTACTTGCTATTTTCAGCGCACCTTACCCTTTCATGAGACCGATTTTAGGTAATCGCTTCGATGACTGTTGGCAAAGACGTGTCGGCGCTTTTCCCTGATGTCGTAAATTGTATGCAGACCGATAACCTCGAGCTAAAAAAATTGGTCTACTTGTACTTAATGAATTATGCCAAATCTCAACCTGACATGGCAATAATGGCAGTCAACACTTTTGTTAAGGTGAAATATCACTCGCGTCGCATAATTCGCGGTTTAAAAACCTCACTTTTAGGATTGCGAGGACGCTAACCCGTTGATACGGGCCCTGGCCGTCCGCACGATGGGTTGTATTCGGGTAGATAAAATAACCGAGTACTTATGTGAGCCTCTGAGAAAGTGCCTCAAAGACGAAGATCCGTACGTCAGGAAAACCGCTGCCGTGTGCGTCGCGAAACTTTACGACATTTCGTCAGGTCTAGTTGAGGATCAGGGCTTTTTAGACCAGCTTAAAGAACTGCTGAGCGATTCAAACCCAATGGTTGTTGCAAACGCCGTAGCCGCTTTATCTGAAATTAATGACAGCAGCCCTACGGGTCAACCTCTCGTTGAGCTCAGCACTTCCACCATCAACAAGCTACTGACTGCCTTGAATGAGTGCACCGAATGGGGACAAGTGTTTATTCTCGACTCGTTATCCAACTACACCCCCCGAGATGAACGGGAAGCTCAGAGTATCTGCGAGAGGATCACTCCCCGATTAGCGCACGCTAACGCGGCCGTGGTGTTGTCTGCGGTCAAGGTACTGATAAAAATGATGGAGATACTGCAAGGCGACGTCGAGTTCTGCAACACGCTGAGCAAAAAGTTGGCCCCGCCCCTTGTGACATTGCTCAGTTCTGAGCCGGAGGTGCAGTATGTCGCGTTGCGTAACATCAACCTGATAGTGCAAAAAAAACCCGACATTTTGAAACACGAGATGAAAGTGAGATCCACCCTTTGTGGTGTTTGTTGAATTTATTTTTGAATTTTCCTCGCGATAGGTGTTCTTTGTGAAGTACAACGATCCAATTTACGTCAAGCTCGAGAAGTTGGACATTATGATAAGGCTGGCATCTCAGGCGAACATCGCGCAAGTGCTCAGCGAGCTGAAGGAGTACGCCACCGAAGTTGATGTCGATTTCGTGAGGAAGGCGGTGCGAGCGATCGGCCGTTGCGCCATCAAAGTCGAGCCGTCTGCCGAACGATGTGTCTCCACGCTGCTCGATTTGATTCAGACAAAAGTGAATTACGTCGTCCAGGAAGCTATCGTCGTCATCAAGGATATTTTCAGGTGAGTTAGGCGAAAATCACAAACCTCTGGTATTTATAACTTAATCGTTGGAGAGGTATTTTTACGGGTACCCTACCTATTGAGTTGAAATAAGTGAAACAGGTTAGCTTAAGTGATCAGAGGCAGAGTTGTTGGTTGTCTGTTGAATGTGGTGCTTTTTTTGTTGCTCCATTGTGAAATTTTTGTGTTCTTGAGGGAATTGGATAGCGAGTATAGTCCTGTGTTTGGTAACGTGAAAAATATATCTCGACTATTTCGCAATGCCAATGCCAATACCAATGATGTCAGGAGGATCAAAGCTTTTTAGTTTAATGATAGACCCAGAGAAAACAATGGGCGTTAGATGATCTGTTGGCCATGACGCCAATAGTATTTGTAAAATACATAAATAAAATGAATATGAGCCTGCAGCGATGGCATTGTAGTACGCGCGTGCGTGAGGCTATATATATATATATATATATATATATATATATATATATATATATATATATATATATATATATATATATATATATATATATATATATATATATATATATATATATATTTAAATTTATAGGTTCCAAGGCTCCAAAATTATAATTTTTCACTGTTTTTAGGTAAAGATTTCTGCTTTGTTTTATGTATGTTAAATATATTTTTCAGTGGTTGACAACCACACTCGTAGACTAGTAGTAAACTAGTAGAGCCGAATCTGATTAATATTGATTTATTCGTAAATATTCACCAATTATTTGTAAACATCACCCAGTTTAATCATTTATGCCTTGTGTGGAACAGATAGAACTTTCTTTTTCGTCTAGTAAGGTTTTTTTCTAGGGAAGAAAAAGTTCGCTACTTAGTTTTATGATGTTTATTTTTGAATACGCCTTATTCAATAAGCGCTAATAAAGCAAAAATACTGTTGTGGTCTAGCGAGCAGGTTTAGTAGCTGCTGACAGCTTTACATCAATCAACTTAATTAAATATATTTTAAGCTTTCTATTACTTTACATATTCGCTCACGCTTGCTCAATAGCTTCTCTTAATACACTTTTAACAGTCTGGAACCTTATGGGATCATCTGACAATGCTACCGTCAAGTTCATAACCATAAAATCCCCCTTCAGAATAAAATGGACCCCCTTGCTTTTACAATACTCGTGCACAGTCTTGTTCCGGCCTTCCGTTCCTGCCGCAAACACTTTAAAAGGACACAAGGGGTCGCTGCGAACTTCATATCCACACTCCACTAGAAAGTCGTGTCCTTTCCGGGCCAATGTCACGAGTTGTTTTGGTTTGTCGCCAAGCATTTCGATTGATCTTATGCAAGCATATGCCAGATAGGTGGGCAAAGACGCGGAGAAAATGTACCCGCTTCCCGATAATCGTTGGTGTTCGATCGCCATGTGGGAGCCCGTGCAGAATCCCCCGATAGAACCAATAGCTGCTTCCAGGGTACAGATAATCATGTCAAGTCGACTACGCTCTATTCCATAGTGTTCGGTCAGCCCTTTACCTGTCTCGCCTAAAATACCGATTGAATAGGACTCTTCCAAAAACACCCTTATTTTGTATTCTTCGGTAACCGCAAGGAATTCGGGTAGGGGCAGGATTTTTCCCGTTTCCCACGACACTGCTTCTGCAATCAAAAATTTCCTTGCCGGTTTTTTTTCTTTCTCTTTCTTGGCGATTTTTCGCACTTCGTCGCGGAAATTAGCGGGATTGTTGTGTTTGAAGCGGACGATTTTGCTTCGCGCCGCCATCAAGCCCTGCAAGATCGACTCGTTCGCGAGTTCGTCGACGAAAACTATGTCGCTACGTTTGCAATAAGCCGCGATGGAGCTGGATACCGCCACGAAGCCGTAAGAGTATACGATAGACTCGTCCGTCCCTAGCCATTCGGCGATACGCCGCTCTAAATCGAGGTGAATGTCGGTGGTACCGTAAAATGCTCTAGGCCCGCACGTTCCCACTCCATACTCTCGAATTTTCTTTTCGCACTCCCTCTTTATCTCTTCGTTGTGTAAAACGTCGAGAAAATTGGTCTTCGCAAGATCGACGTTGTGATCGTCCTCGCGGATTGCTGAAGACTCGATTTGACTCTTGGTTTTCGTTACTTTACGCTTGACCAGCGGCTCTGGTTCGAATTGTTCAAGTCTTCTTTGTAATAATGCACCATCCATCTTCATGACGCCGTAAAGTCGGTTAATTTCCTTTCAACGATTTTCTGTTTTTTCCGTGTCACGCCCCAATTTTTCACTGCAGGGAGCTTATGTTTACCATTTACAATGACAAATTTGATAACGAAGTCTTCTTCTTTACGCCCAGGGGCCTTTCGCAAAACGCGTTTAATCACGGACCACGAATAGGAGAATCAGCGTGTGACGTATTCTGTGGTTTCAGCACCGTTTTTTTTGTTGCCTGAACATTTGAATGGTGCTATGAAATTTTTCTCGGCTTTCAGGAAATACCCGAACAAATACGAAAGTATCATCAGTACGTTGTGCGAGAATTTGGACACGCTGGACGAGCCGGAGGCACGTGCGTCGATGGTGTGGATTATCGGCGAATACGCGGAGCGTATCGATAACGCGGACGAATTGCTGGACAGCTTTTTGGAAGGTGAGGCCACAAACTGGTGACCGCACCGCTCGATTGTTAGGTTTGTTCTCGACGTTAAAGGTTTCGCGGACGAGAATGCGCAGGTGCAGCTGCAGCTACTCACCGCGGTGGTGAAGCTGTTCCTGAAACGGCCGCAGCACACACAGGGCCTCGTTCAGCACGTGCTGAGCCTCGCTACCCAGGATTCCGATAATCCAGACCTGAGGGACCGCGGGTTTATCTATTGGAGGTACCGTATTAAACCCCCTTAAATATTGAACATTAACAGATTGGTGTTTGTTTTAATGAACACCGAATTTCTTGGTAATGATATAAATCGAAAACTCCTTCTTACTTCAGCTTGCTATAGAGGGGAGCAAAATGAATAATTAGTGGCGTTGTAAAATTATGACAAAATTTGCTCATTTTAAAACAAAAAAGATTATTATAAAGAAAAAAAGTTTTTTTCATAATTTTTATAGTTTTACCTTTAGCTGCAACTTTGGTCAGAAAATTTGGCATTAAAAGACTCGTAGGTTTTGTAATTATCATTCGTTTTTAAAACTTACTGGCGTCGATGGATAAACGCGATAGGCGTGGCTAAAACTTTCAAGCACGCGCGTTCCAGATTATTAAGCACCGATCCCGCTGCCGCCAAAGAGGTCGTCCTCGCCGACAAGCCCCTGATATCCGAGGAGACGGACCTGCTCGAGCCGACGCTGCTCGACGAGCTGATCTGTCACATCTCCTCGCTGGCCAGCGTGTACCACAAACCGCCCACCGCTTTCGTGGAGGGGCGGACCGCGGGCATAAGGAAAACGTTGCCCGCACGCCAAGGTTCGGAGGAGGCGCCGCCTCCGGAAGCGACGGTCATCCCTAACCAGGAAAGTCTCATCGGCGACCTCCTGTCGATGGATCTGGGCACGACGGTGCCGGCCGCCCAGCCTGCTGCCCCGCCCCCTAGCAATGTCGACCTTTTGGGCGGCGGTCTCGATATATTGCTCGGAGGCGGAGCGCCGGAAGTGCCGGCCGTCGCCGCCCCCACGACGACTACCGGCCTGCTGGGCGACATTTTCGGTATAACTACAGCCCCGACGATGTACACGCCCCCGAAGGCAGTGTGGCTGCCCGCCGACAAGGGCAAAGGATTGGAAATTTTCGGCACTTTCTCGCGCCGATCCGGTCAGATTTTCATGGAGCTGACGCTGACCAACAAGGCAATGCAGGCGATGACAGGTTTCGCGATCCAGTTCAACAAGAATAGCTTCGGACTGACGCCCGCGGCGCCCATGTCGGTGACGGCACTGCAACCCGGTCAGAGTTTCGAGTACAGTTTGCCGCTCGCGACCAATGGGCCCGTGCAGAAGATGGAGCCACTTACCACGTTGCAGGTGGGGTTTGGGGTTTCAACCAAGTCAGGTTTCTCTAGTTTAAAAGAAAACGGCCTAGGTTCTCGGTCCATTTGAACTACTGCTTGCTCCCTGCGCTGATTTTTTTATAGCAGGTGATTTCCGAATTCAAGAGTCAACTTTCGGAGAGTTAGCAATTGGCTGGTCTGTCACTGCGATCTGAAGGATTCTTTGTGACTCTCTCCATAGGTATAGAGCCTTATCTAGGTTCGTCTCCCTCCGATTAGACTTCGACTTGGCTTCCTCGGTCAATAGTTCCTTGCCTCTAGCACACTAAACCGTACTCGCGATAGCATGTGTGTGACTGTTTCCTCCTTCGTTCAGTCTTTTCTCCCACTTAGGCACTGCCGGGATTCTCTCTCTGCATTTTATGATTCGAATTTCTTAGATTTAAGCCTGTGAGTGTCAGAAATTTTAGTCGGGATTACTCATCATAAATGATCGAGTTTGACATATTTCGGGTCGCAACATTAACGATGGCAATTTTATTTTTTAACTCCCGGGGTCATTCCAACTACTGTTGTCTCCCATAAATTACATTTTTTCAAAACTGCTCATATATGCACGATTTACGCAAGAAAATAAAACCAAGCGTGTCGGACGTTTGAACTACAGGTCGTCCAGTACCTTTTTATTCTGTTCTTTTTTTTTACAGGTTGCAATTAAAAACAACGTGGATGTGTTCTACTACGCGAGTCAGATTCCGATACAGGTGCTCTTCACCGAAGACGGTACTCTGGACAAGAGGGTGTTTTTGACCACCTGGCGAGATATACCCTCAGCGAATGAAGTAATATTTCGCACAGTAGATAATCCGACAGGTGGTGTCAAAACCATTTTTTTTCCGATAGGTTCAATATACGCTGAACGAGGTCAAAGGATCTACGGACGCGATCTCGAACAAGATGACACTGAGCAACATATTCACAATTGCGAAACGCAACGTGGAGGGTCAGGACATGCTTTATCAGTCGTTGAAGTTGACGAACAACATTTGGGTTCTGCTCGAATTGAAGCTGCAGCCGGGGGTGACGTACGCGACATTGAGTTTGAAATCGCGGTCGGTCGAGGTCGCTCCTTATATTTTTCAGGCTTACGAGGCGATTTCGAAGAATTAATATAGCGTTTTAAATGTTTCCTCGTAATTTTAGGGTACTAGAGGTCCGTTATATTATCAAACAATGTACTATGTTCGTGTC
Organism: Cylas formicarius; assembly: GCF_029955315.1. Taxonomy (NCBI): domain Eukaryota; kingdom Metazoa; phylum Arthropoda; class Insecta; order Coleoptera; family Brentidae; genus Cylas; species Cylas formicarius. Next base: position 21,069,181 of record NW_026844361.1, on the reverse strand, counting down.
ATTCCAGAATAATTGATATTTAACCAAGTAAAATGTTGAGCTTTTTAGACTTTTTATTTCATAAACGTCCTTAGTTCAATCACAGAGACCTTGCCAAAACAACTTCCCACACTCTGGTGACCTGAACTTTGACAAAAGCTTTGTGTCCACCGTTCTCGACAAACTGAAAATTGCAAGTGCCCAGTAGAATAAAATTAAACCTAGATTATTAAACGATAAAATATTTACCACAAATTTCAAGTTGTATAAATAAATTGCGCAACAATCATTTATAATATTGCTCAAATCAGAATTCGGGGTATTTAAACTTGTAAGACATGTCGCCATTCTGGACACAAATTTTTGAAGCATTGAAAATGAATTTGTAAGTCACCACTTATTTTCAGTTGTTAACAAACATTAACATTGAAATGGATAATCGATCGGGAAAAACATTTCGACTTGTAACAAATTGCGCAACACTAACGAAAATTGTAGAATGACGGTAATGAAAAAAATCTACTTACTTGTTTCGAATTTATTTAAACAAAGCTTAAATTACATCGTCATTGATTTTACGAAATATAGTTTTTAATGCTGTTTGCGTCTGAAACTGCAACCTTCCGTTAATCTAGCTTTGCCACCCGTGGACGTGCACAAAATAGTGGAGCATCCCTTGCAAGGGACGGCGCTCTGCGCGTGCGAAAAAATCGTTGAGATAGCGTAGCATCCAGGGCACTTGACGTCCATGAAATAGCTGTTTGGATGTTGCACCAACCGCTTCTTTTTGTGGGACCTCCTCTGTTTCTCGGGACTCGGGTGCAACAGATCGACCGCTAAAGGCATCTGGAAACAATAATTCGATATTAACCAACACGTCGCGCGACGGATTATTAAACAAACGATTACACGCGTTTGAAACTTACGTTGAATTTGCGATATTAGTCTCACAATTTAACAACTTTGTTTTAATCGCACGTGGTATACTCCTCTATCAACCATGTAAAGAGCGTTGACAGTTTTCCGACGTACCGGCTAGTAATAGCATGGTGACCAACATTCCGAAATTAATGGTTCCAAGAAAATTGTCGTTCTGTGAAATTCTGGTTTTGCATCGTTAGTTGTTAAGAAGAAAAGTAATCAATCTATCATTTCGTAAAATATAATTTTTGATCTAAGGTGAAACCATTGGGTTAAATTGATTAAATCGACGATGTCGCTCGCAAATTCCATTTATAACACCCTATTCAAAAGAACTTCAACGTTTGCTCTAACGTGCGTCTTCAGCGCTTTTTTCTTCGAACGAACCTTTGATTTAGCCGCCGACAAATTATTTGAAAAATACAATGAGGGGGTAGGTGTTATGTAATATTTGGCCCAAGGTAATGTTTTAATTGATTTTGTTTTCAATTCCAGAAACTGTGGAAGGATATCAAAGATAAATACCAATGAAAAAAACCTTCCTAGAAATTAGTTTAATGTAACTTTATTATTAAATTATAAAATACATGCTATGTAAAGCGGAACTGTCTCATTCTTCCACTATCTCCCAAGGCTTTTCAGGCCGTTGGCAATCCCAAGGATAAGCAGCCTTGAATTGGGGAGGTTCTGACAAACTCACACCATTTGCTTCAAGTACCTTCAAAAATTGTGCAACTTTACCATTATTAGTGCGAGGTATTATGTCGGAAGTAACGTGTATCAAACCGCACTGCAGGCACCTATGCGCTAAAACCTGAGAAACCTTTATAACCCGCTCATGATATCAGGCTTCACCTACCCTCGCCAAATTAATATATGCTGACGTATCTTTGCAACGATAAAGTTGTTTCTTTATACCCCATTCGGAAGTGCTTGCGCTTATTACTTCCCCATTTTGAAAGTGGTGTATACTTGCCTTTGCGTAGCGACCTGAGGATGTCAAAACTAACCTAAAAATATTAAGGTTTAAAATAGACTATACTAATCCAAGTTGAAACGGTCGAAATTACTTGTGCCAATACGTCTTTCCAGGACGTTCTAAGTGGTACCCGTCTGGTTTGTATCCGATACGCATTTTCTCCAAATTCCTGGGGTTTCGGTTTGTGAACATTGGGGAAATTTCGTCATTTTTTGGAAAAGTGCTGGCCGGTCGTATTTGATTCCCGGTTTTGGATAGTTTGCCAATATTTTGTAGTTTTAGCATAATATAGCAACTTGAATTCGGATTAAAAATATAGGTTATGTTCACAGAATATTTCCCTGAAATAATTGAAAGTATGAATAGGTTATTTATCCCTGAAGGGAAGTTTTTCATAAAATCATCATTATGAAAGACTCATTTTGTATAAGAAAACTGATCATAAACAAGAATTTTATTCATATACTTGGTAATGAAAACACAATAAGTATATAATTGTTTATTTAATAAAGCTAAATACAAAAAATCATGTCCCTTATGCAAAAAATGAGTTCGGCAATAAAATTCATCTCGCTTCCTCAGAACAATAAAATTGGTTTGCATCATCCATGTTCATTTGCATGTCCACATCAGCACAGCCTTTAAATTTCCTAACAAAATCACCCCACAAATATTGATTATCACATTTGGGGCACTTCCCTTCAACTGGCACATATTCTCCCTTTGCCAGAAAATATCTGGACAGGCAAATGATGTGACATGCCATAGAACACTGAGCATTAAGGCATGTCATTTTTTTATCATTTTCAATTGGTTTGGAACACCCATAACATGTCATTGCTGATCCGTTATTGGAATGAGAGGCATGGTGTGGCAATTTCTTGCTTACTACCGGTCCATAACAAATTGGCATATGCATGGGAGGAATTTTATTTATCTAATACAAAATGCACACAATGTTGAACAAGAATTGATGTATTAGTCACTTACATCAAACTCTCTAACAAATTCTTGGTTCAACCAACGAATTGTCAGCGGAAGTTTGTTCCAAGGGCCCACTTGCAACATTTCCCACAACACCCTCAAGCAAAAGTCATACAATTTTTCGCGAGCTTTCTTTTTGGGTACGTGAATAAGCCTGCGCGATGAATGAGGATGTTGCCAGGCCCACTCAAACTAAAACAGGGTACCAATTATCTGGCTACTTACAAACATATTCTTACCCGTAACGCCGATATGTCGTTTGGGAAACCATGAATTATAAGAACCATCGTCCTGGAATTAATAGACAGATTATGCGACTACTTCAACGTGTGTTAAAGTGATTACCATGGCCCTCTATTGCTTGTTCTCCACGCTCCTCCGAATTTTTTTCCTTTATTATGCTGTTTGATCCTCCTATTTGGATCAACGGTGTACCCGATGTAAGTCTTACCAGTAAATTTAGGATTCAAACAATAGAGCAAATACACACCGTAGAAATTCTGGACCGTGTGGACATCTTCCATTTATGTTTAAAAAAATAAAATAAAATAAAATAATGTGAGGTTAGTATTGAAATGACAACAGACGAATGCAAACAAACAAAAAAATATTCTTCTTATGCTTAGGTGGCCAATTGTGAATTTATCGAGTAACCAACCAATCCGATTGCAACGGTGTCTGTCAAGTCGTGTTAAATTTTCCTTTATATGAAGCCAAGATCGAAAGTGATAAATTGAAGAAAATTCGAAGTGTTTGCGACGGATATTTATTATGATACATTAGCAAATACAGATTACCTTTTTGGTGTCAGCGGAAGTGAACGCGACATTGGAGACGAGCGGTGGGCCAAAAATATCGACAAAATGGCAGCCACTAGAAGGTTACAAAAAGTGAGTATTTTTAATTGGGATTTCCTAACGTGCGTCGTCATTTTGCAAGTTTAATTGGGTCGCAGTGTCGCAGTTTTTGGGCGCAAACAGAACTTTCTGAAAATAATTCTCATTCCATAGTATCTCATCATTGTGAGTCATTGTCCAACACAAGCGTTATAAAAAACGATATTTCAGGAACTAGGTGACTTAAGGAATTCGGGTTTAAAGTCATTCCGTGATATTCAGGTGGATGAAACTAACATTCTCACTTGGCAGGGTCTCATTGTTCCAGTAAGTTTTTGGTAGCTGAGTTCGGCAGCGGGCTAGTAAAATTGTCCATTACAGGATAGTCCGCCATATAATAAGGGGGCGTTCAAAATAGAAATAAATTTTCCTGCCGAGTACCCGTTTAAACCTCCGAAAATCAATTTCAAAACTAAAATTTATCATCCCAATATTGACGAGAAGGGGCAAGTGTGTTTACCGATTATTAGCGCAGAAAATTGGAAACCTGCCACGAAAACAGATCAGGGTAAATTAATTCTAGTTGTTTTTTTTTACTATTAGTTGTAACCGTTTGACGCAATTTTCAGTTATTCAAGCATTAGTTGCTCTCGTGAACGAGCCCGAGCCGGAGCATCCCTTAAGAGCAGATTTAGCGGAAGAATATTTGAAAGATAAAAAAAAGTTTACGAAAAACGCTGAGGAATATACGAAAAAGCACAGCGAGAAGAGACCGGCAGATTAGGATTTTGTAAATTTTGGGAGAACCTAAAAATTCTGATAAATTCGCCTTATAGATGTATATTTCTACCTTTTTAGTTGAGCATTTATTTTTTTCTCTCTAAAAAAAAAAATGTTATTTTGTACCAGATTTACCGACCTTGTCTCTTGGACATACGTCTCCATGTTTTTGTATAGAACTTTTCCGTTTTTAAGGATGACACTGTTTTCCTTCAATTATTAGTTCACCATTTGCAAATTGTTGTACATTCTAATTGTTTAATAAAATCTATATGAATTTGAATATTTGCTTTTTAATACTATTTCTAAATAAACAAACGTAAGTTGTATATTATGTTTGATTTTATTAATAAAATGAGTAGAGCTTTATAAAAGTGGATATTGCACAGAGAGTTGTAGGAAACGCATAATACCGGAGATCTAAGTTACTATGTTACAGGAGGCATTAAATGGGAGGCACTGCAGAATCACAGTTAATTACATATTCCTTTGGTTCGGAGAGGCACAAATGCTTTACATCAGAGAACCAACTGTTTAAAAATTACATCTACATTTTTTGCAATTTCGGCTGACTGTAAGTCACTTCATATTGAGATCAGAAAATGAGTGTATGCAAGAAACATTTATCCCTAAGGCCAGATTATTTTGATCGCGTTAAGTTCTTACAAATATGATATATATATAACATTTTAAAAATAATTTTTGTCTTATAAATGGTTATTGCGCCCCCATTTCTTTGAGCAGATTGCCGGCAATAACCAATCGTTGTATCTCGGATGTACCTTCATATATCTCAGTGATCCTAGCATCGCGGTAATGCCTCTCCGCTGGCATATCCGAAACGTAACTGAAAAAATACAAAGTATTAGGTGTCGCTGCGATTTGAAAAAAAAAAATGGTCAACAAAGCCCTAGGATGTGACAGACATTCCTCTGGCAGAAGAACATTGTTCTGGTCACCGCAAAACTAGACCATTCTCTACAAAGTTTAAGTCGGGAAAGTCAAAAAGGTATAGTAACAAAAAACCAATCCCGTCCAAATAAACTCACCCCATGCCTCCCAATATCTGAATACACTGATGACTCAAAAACGTGGCTGCCTCGCTGGCGGCCAATTTCCCCATCGCGGCCTCTTTCGTGTAGGGCTTCTGGTTATCCTTAAGCCAAGCGGCCCTCCAAGTGAGCAATCGAGCCGCCTCCAATTGCAGCGCCATGTCGGCAAGTTTGTTTTGAATAGTTTGCAGTTTTATAAGTGGTTTGCCGAATGCCAACCTCTTGGAGGCATAATCGACAGCCACTTCCAAAGAGGCCTGCGCTATGCCCAACGCTTGGGCCGCTATCCCTATTCGGCCAGCGTCGAGCGTCATCATGGCAATCTTAAACCCCGAACCGGGTTCACCTAGTAAATTCTCTTTAGGTATTTTGCAATTGTCAAATATTAGATTGCAAGTAGAGGAGCCCCTGATCCCCAACTTGTCCTCTTTCTTCCCCAATTCTAAACCGTCAATCGGTTTGGGTACGATAAACGACGAGATGCCTTTGTGCTTTAAACTTTTATCAGTCGTGGCCATAACGACGGAGGCTTCGCTCTCGTAACCGTTGGTGATCCAAGACTTTGTTCCATTCAAAAAGTAATTGTTCGAGTCAAATTTGGCTGTCGTTGAAGCGGCCCCCGCGTCCGAACCGTTTCCGGGCTCCGAAAGCGCGAAACTGCCGACCCTATCCCCGCCGGTAAAAGGTATTATATACTTTTGTTTTTGTTCTTCATTGCCCCAGTACATTATGGGTCCCAAGTAAAGAGAGTTATTTACAGACATAATTACACCAGTGCTCGCGCATCTGCAATTTATATGCAAACCTCTCGCGTCTTTTAAACGTAGGATAAAACCAAATATACATACCCTCTTGATACCTCCTCCAAAGCGATAGCGTAGGCCAAGTAATCCAGCCCAGTGCCGCCGTATTTTTCTGGAGTAGCGATAGCCATTAGGCCCAGTTCTCCCATTTTCTTAATTTGATCCTTTGGGTATAAGTGCACGCGATCGATTTTGGCCGCGACCGGCTTCAATTCACCTTCTGCGAAGTCCCGGCATGTCTTTTGTAGCATCTGGTGAGTCTCAGGCAAGGCGGCCAAGGACGCAATGCCACGACCGTTTATCGCAGCGCTCACTACGATAAAATTACGATAATAATCGTCAGGACTAATTTGTTACGTTAATTTACCTATTTTAATTGTTCCTTTCAACATATTGCGGAGACGAAAAAAATACAGATTGAACTTTGTTCGGTAGCTGGTATTTATAAACCTCGGTAAATAATAGTAATTAAAGTATTCAAATTTATCCGCTGTTGAAGGTTCAAAGGTTGCGTGTTTTTTATTTTTGCAAAGGCAACAAAGTGTTTCACCGACATGAGTTTTGTCACGCACATTTTCGGTAAATTTTTTAAAACATGTAGCGGTATGCTGATTGACATTTAGCCAGGAAGTAAAAAGAAGATGGAAACTTTAAGATCCGCCAAAAATATCAAATTGTATAAATTTTTAACATTACAAAATTTGACTTTTTACGAACTTTCAACTAAATCTTTCAATATTTCTTTTAAAATATGTAGCGTATGTAAATTTCAACCCTGGTTTCACAGCCGTGTATATCTGGCTGCCTAAATATGAATAACTCCTAAAAGTATTTATTTCCTATTTCCAACTTGGTCTGGCAAACCACGAATTTTAAAAGCACAAATAATTATTCAGTAGACCGACATCGGAACGGCGTTCGAAACACCCAACTAAATAAGCAAGACAGGGTAACCCACATACATAAACAAATTATAAACCAATAAAGCATCTTCCTGTAACGGTACTGCGTGTTTAAAATTCCACAAACGACTCGTCTTATTTATTTTCAGCTTCGTTAGACCAAAACGCGAGATATGGACTCGAAAGACTTTTTATTACACGTCCGGGTTAATAAGTGTTTTGAACTGACATGGTTCTCTTTCACTTTGTATTAAATTTAACAGTGGACTTCTTTAATATTTCTTATTGTCTAATCAAAAGTTGTCGCTGCAGAACGTTGCTCGAAAATGTGTAGGACAGGCTTAAAATGGTTTTGTTTGATCGTGATAGTTTTAGCCATTTTGTTTAACCAGTGTGAATGCACAAAAAGAAAAACAAAAAAAAGCTCTAAAGGCATGGCGTTGAGGCAAAAGGAGACCAACATTGTCAATTTTATTCGGTGAGTTCGGATCACGGAATATTGATCCCATTTGACCGTTTTTTTTTTTAGATTGGCTGTGATGAGATTAATTTATGGTGTCGCGACTAGAGTGGGTTTGGGGGAGCAAATTTCAGAAGTCTTAAACGGGGCCTTCATCCCGCCAGGCGCTGAGGATTATGACGATTATGGAGGCGGATTGTTTAGAGAGGACGACGACGATTATGACTATTAAAATAGAGAACATCCATATATTTGTATATAATTATTGCCATATTTATTTATTTATTTCACGAAATAAAATTGCCAAGGAGTTGTATATTTGCTTGCATATAATTATCAATGGTCAGGAATCGCTGTTTACAGTTTTGACATTAAAATCTTAACAAAAAATTTCTAGAGAAAGAACAAAAAAATACACATAACACATAACAGTTTCACATAAAATCACAACACTTATGACATTTTTGAGTTCACATGTCCATTTGCTTGAGCTCCATGAGGCATGTTTACATTCTGATCAGAGTTAGAACCATTTGTTGAAGAAGTAGTCAATAGTCGACTTCTACGTCGCGTATAATGTTGCCACAACAAAATCTGTTGGTCATCTATGAATTTCGTGCATTGTGCATTGACTAATTCTCGACGAAAATGTTCATATTGCAACAGGTCCAGAAAGTATAAACACATTGGATACTTCAAGTACTTAGCGTAGTCAGGCTCCTTCCAATACAATAAATATTTTAAATAGTTGATAAACGTGGTGTCTTTAAAGTAACCTCGCTGGGCCAGAACTACAATTAAAATGTTTCCATAAGGGGACAAATCAAATTAAAGGTTATGTTAGTTACAGTTCAAGTAGTTTGGATTTCCGAGACACTGAACAAATTCCAGCTCAACTTGGAATCTAAGCCTCTGTTGGTCTTCTGTCTCGGGAACGCCTGAAACGTAATTCCAACCTATTTAGGCCACAATTCGTGGAGTTCTCTCGGCAAATTCGGAACAAACCTTTGCTTCCCAGAACAGCCATAGTGAATAAAACAACTTTTCTCTATTGAAAATTTGGAAAAAAGTATTAAAACAACATTATTTCATTGAAAAATAACCAAATTCGGAAAACGTAACCCCACGGCAGCGCGAACAAAAAACAAAACCACAGAATATTCTTCATCCTATTACCAGAGATAAAGACGTTCCGTTTTTACTATGTTGAGCTAGGTGGCTTAGGATTTTCGGCCATCCATAACTATTGATGTCATCAATTGAGAATTTAAATTATGTGCTGCTAATTTTCCGAATATGTTGAGTGAAATTATTCATTTTTGATATGAGAAATTACATATTAAGAAAATTGCGTATTTCTGAAACTCATAATCAAAAATATTTAGTTGAATTTTTTTAAGATTTATGTTTGTTAGGCGATTGCATAAATACCAACTCAGTAATGTGAATAAAATTCCATTGCAATTCTTATTTTAAATGACTTTTATTTATGTTCTGTATAAAGAATGAAAATAATAGTTAATCAGAAGCCCCTGTGGCCTAATGGATAAGGCATCTGCCTCCTAAGCAGGGGACTGTGGGTTCGAGTCCCACCAGGGGTATTTGAACTTTTTTCTATTTTTATGCAAATTATTTTTTAAATTCGCTTTTTGCAACAGTCAATTACACTTAGTTTAATGGGAATAGTTATTACAAATTCAAAAACTTCCGTGAAATGGAGGAAAAATATCGACAATAATAATTATCTCCTATATGAGTATCTAATAGTATACTATACAATAAGTTTGGAGAACCGAATTTTAGTCACGAGTTTATCTAAAAGTTGCATTCTATACTTTTTCTCCAACGATTAGTTTTTGGGGACATTTTTTGCAGAAGGGCACTAATGTATTCACTGAGTGATGGGAAACATCCGAAGTGGTTCACGAAGAATAGGAAGTACAAAACAAATCGAACTTTGGTAATACTGAAATTTAGTCGTAATTTATGCAAACCGGTTGAATAATGATAATTTTTTTTCTTATGTTAATATTTGGTAAAAATAGTGTTGGTCTCTAAAATAAATTTTCTAAAAGTCAGTAATAGTAATCTCCTATGCAAGGAAATACTTAAGGATTGGGATTTGATCCTTTGAATGATTGTAAGGCATAGTGACACCGATATAACTCTGGAAATGGTTTTAAAAGGGAGTTGTCAGAATTTAAGAATTTAATTTTTAATTCATTACGAGTATCTTACTGATTTACTGGAAGGCCGAAACATTTCAATTTTCAGTTGCTTAGTTGGAAAAAAACTAAAAAACTGAAAGTTGTCGATTTTTTCATTAACATGATGCACTCTTATAGTCCCGAAATGCTGAACGTTACCGAGGCACTTCGATAAAATCGCAGTGACTTAACAAAAACCGGCGAAGAAATGAAGCAATTACCAGTGAATTTACCCAATGCGTTATTGGTATACTACCCCACCTCGCAATAATCGACCAGGACTATGTATAGCAGTAGCCGTTTGGGTTGAAATGGTACATTGGCAGAGTTCGTCTCGAGTTGTGGTGTGTGATTTTGAGCGCACGTGTGCCTCCATCGCGAAGAGAAATACCACTTTTACTTTCCGTCGAATATACAGGTATTCCGACACGAGCGTTTGGGCACCAGGTATGTGGGGCACTTGTTATACGCGCAGCCTTTTATTAAACCGATGCAGGTGTATATTTGAAGAAAAAAAAAAAGAAAAATTCTTACTAGTTTTGTGAGGACCGAGTACTTATTTTTTAGCTTTTGCTTTTGTCTTGGTGACGTTGTATTCGAATCCCCTTTTTTTAATTTTTTCTTGGCATTTGCATTAAAAAAATTAAAGGTCTATTTTTCATTTTTTTGTTAGTTTGCTTCTCGGTATATAGTGGGACCATCATTTGCAATATGCCTATTTGAAATTCTATTTGAAAAATATTTTTTAATTCCTCATTTTTATCCCTTTTTTTGGTGATTTGTAGCCCTTTTTTCTTGTTCTAAATTACAACACCTTTATGACATTTATGGAACATTTGTAATGTTTTTAAATTTTATCTTGCATGGTATAGGTATAGTATAAATGTATTCCGAGTTTTAACAAACAACATTTTACATTGTTTTTGTATGCAATATTTCTTAGTCCTGGCGAATCTTACCCCTTGTGATCCAACCAATTTTTTTATTGATTTGAAGCTTTTTGTTTCTTGAACACTTGGGCATATGGTATAGGACAGTAGGAATTTGAACTAAAAATCATCAAGGTTTTGCAAAACCTGATTACCCACTTTTTCAAAACTTTCTTTCTTCTGGTGGTTTTAGTGTTTATGGTCCGTGCTAATTCTTTTCCTTTTAGACGAATATATAAACTATCTTTTATTTGAAATTACCTATTTTGATACTTTCGTCGTGGCAAGTATTTGAACTAAAGAAACAGAAAATTCTTCTAATTTTTACAAAAGGTATTTCTGATAGGGTTTACTCATCAACGTGATAATGTGATTCTTGGGATGGTTTTTTATATAGAGGGTGTTGAAAATATAAAAAAGGAACGCTTTAAAAAATGACTTATTTAAAAAAAAAGCCGCCGCCGCGTCCCTCTCACAAAAAACTAAAACGAATATTAAGCTTCCTTCTAAAAATAGACGTCAGCTCAAATATTAGCATTCATTTAAAAAATGCCCTGTGTGTATTAGGGTAACGACTGAGAACGTTCTCAAGTACTGGCAAATAATCGTGTAAATCGTAGTACGCCTTACGGACGTTTCACACGATCCTTCGGTAAACATCGCGAAAGAACCAGTTTTGCAATTAACAAGGAACCGAAAAAATTAAACAATATAATATCAAGAGCGTTTCTTGACTCGTTGCCGTGAACTGCAAAGTCAGACGTACAGAATGACTTGCTAATAGCTATAGATAATAAACCAATGCGACTCATCCCCTTAATCGTCTTAGCAATTTACGTCGGTCGTGATATTCGTAATTTCTGAAATAAAGAATAAAAAATGTATGAAAATGTCGCGGAAATGTAGGAAAGCCATTCGGGATACGTTGCGGTTTGCCTCTGTCGAACAACTTTAGTAGAAACATTAAAATTCGTATCTCTAAATTTTTGTTAGTTTCGGTTCCCATCCGCGTAACTTCAGAAACTTGGAAACAACTTGTATTTAAAGCTATGAAGAAAAATATAATCGCTTAAAGTATGTGATTAAAATTACAGCGATAAAAATAAATCAAACAATAACCCGTCGTACCTTACGTAAGTTTAACATTTAAATTTCCAAATAGTCGCTCGAACTAGACCCAAATCTTCTTGGTTAAGCATGTAACTAACTACGCTGTGACAAGTATGCGGGAATTATTAATATACGTTCGACGCTGACGTCTTGAAAACGGTTAATTTCGACTATTTTTACTATGGTTACGGATGAATTTATAGTCACTCTATACACAAGGAATCCTCAACTTCTTGTTAAATATATAAATTCTGGTATTGAGGCTTCATCAAGTACAAATATGAAATAGTATAGACGAACAATCTCGTACAGGATGCCGAGGAAAGGTGGCAACCAAGCCAAAATATTTGACCGTGGTCCAATGTTGCTGTCAGCTTTCTGCATTTTCATTGTGTAGAATTAAACAAATGTTTGGTTATTTTCTGTAATTCTGTTGTCGTTCGTGTTGAGCCTATACGTATTTATACTATTACTTAAGAAGTTAGTACATGGCAGTACAACTCGACAACGACGGACTCCAGTCAAACATTTAACGTCTTCTGCAATCTCAGGCGGTCGTAAGAGAATCGCGCGCAACCTTGCGGCGGCAGTACGTGTCTTCTGCCGCCATTCGGACCGAACCTGTAATTACTGACTGTTTCCTTGACACCTTACGCCTTTCTTTGTTCGCGATGGCGCGTTCTTCTTTTTTTTTCTTCGACGGCTGCTGCTGCCGAAATGGTGTTTCCGTCGTATATAAATGAATATATAAAAAAATCCTGTATTATCAACATAGGCATAGCTAATATTTAGTATTCGATTAGTAACGATAAAACAAATGAAGTTTTCAATTATTTCATTCAATTGACATATGCGGTTAAAAACAAATTCTCAAATCTCAAGTACGGGATGCTAATTTTGCAGTTATTTCCTTTAATTTTTTTCCCATTGCGTTCAAGGTAGCCTTAATCTTAATTCGTATAATTTATCTCGTCTTTAAAAAATAAAAAAACAATAATTTCGACTAATCGCTGATAAAAAGTTTTAGTAATTTGCCAGGATGTCTCAATTATTGCTGCGACAAACTCAAGGTCGACATTTTCGATCGATGGTATCTAATACTTGTATGTTCAATACCAATTGTAATCAAGGCGTGTCCTAAAAGTTTTCCGTCACTGTATTTTGGTCGAAGTTTCTTAATCCAGTATAAAACACCTTGCTCTTATGATGGGCACCGTTGCTAAAATCATTCGCCCAATCTTGCCGCCTTCAAAATTCGCAGAACATAGAAGCGCACTTGCCAGTTTTATTAATTCCTCCTTAATTCAGAAAGTCGAATTTTAAGGTTAAACGAAGAGGGATTTGCGTTGACGCTTTGTAATAACGACTATTCCAAGGACTTCCGATTTTGTTTCACCCGCAGTTTCGCAAGTTGCAAGTTTGAAGACTTCGTCGAGAGAAAATTGTATTTGAATTGCAGTACGAGGCTGGCGATACAACCCACGCGTATTTACTATCTATCTATTTCCGCGGCAGTACCGTAACGCACTAATTTTTCCTACTATTATGTTAGATTATGAATAGATGTTTATTCGAAACAAGCACTCGTGCCAACCGTGCGATATTATGTAATATTGTACTATATTTCAGCTCAGCATACTATATAGTCTAGATATATTAGGAACCATAAGAGACACGTAGATCGTTAAATTAGAAAAAAATTGCAAAATATAAAAGATAATAACGTGCTCTTGAGAAAATTTAAAAAATCCCTTCGCTTCCGAAGGTCCGCCAAAAAAAAAAACGAAATTTGTGGAATTCGATTTTATTTTTCTTAATGTTATTTAAAGAAATATATAAAATAAAGGTCATTTTCTCATTTTATCTTGATAACATTTTAATTGGCTGTAACTTTTTTGTTTTTAGAGATCGCAAGGTAAACAAAAAAACAACATGTAGGATTAGTAGGCAGGTTATTTCCAAGTGACGTATGAATTTGTCAAAAACGGGTGGACTAAAACATAAAGTGTGTTACATCATTGTAATCAGAATAAGGTATTCTATTAAACAAATGTATAATATACAGGGTCTTCCATTAAAAAAAAATATGATGTAGGCTTATATGTCAGAAAATTGATAGTGTTTTGTTTTATACGTCACTTGGAAAAGAACTAACCCTACTTTTTTTTTGTTTACATTGATATCTCTAAAAACAAAAATGTCACAGCCGATTAAAATGTTATCAAGATAAATTGAACGCACGGTACTTGTAAAACATTAATGGCTTGCTGAAACTTCTTTTGTGTAATGATGCTTATATTATTGATAGTATGTGTTTAGAGGAAAGGGAATATGGAATTTTCGAGAAAATGCTTTGCCTGAATTGCTCAAATTCTTTGCATTTTTGCTCTCTAGTCCTGCTACATCACAATGAACCTAAAATGGCGAGATCAAAGAAACAGTTCAAGTTTACAATTAATAAAAAAGGAACTTTTAATAACTATCAATTTACCAAACTCCAAAATGTTATTATATAAATATTAATTGTTATTATTATTATATTTTTATATAAATATTAAATATTTCTACAATAAGTTATATTTTTTACCATGTTATTGAGATCTAGTGCTATATTTTTTTTTGCCAATGTGCTACATTGATTTAGCCTAAAAAGTCTAAAAATGCTAGTGTGTAGTTGATAGTCGACATACCGAAATGAATAGAACCAACAATCTGGCCCGGACCTGTGGATTCGACGCTCGATAATTACTTAACGGCGTATAATTATCTTACGAAAAATTGAAAGTGGTGTGTTAAGAGATGAAGATTGCCAAACGCCGAGATTTAACGCGACTTATCTCGAAACGGTACGTGCCGGGGTGTGTAGTCGCCGCATCGTAACTAGTCGGGCGTGTCTCATTTGTACGATCGTCACACAATACCTAGACGTCTATTAAAATATATTAAACAATTTCAGGATTAATCGAATTGATTGACAGCGCGAAATTGAAAAATCCTGGCGAAAGTGATATCGACGCTTGTGCGATTGCATTTTTTGCGTGATAATTGAGCGGTAAATTTATTTACAGAGCGTTTCCACACACAGAGAGACCGACAAAAACGCTAAAACCGACGCATTTCTCTTCGCATCGCCTTTTCGCAATGTCTTAATGAATTTGGTTAAAGGAAAAAACGCGTAAAATGTTTTAGCTCTCTTAAAGTTGCGACAGCGCTTTTGTAAGCAGCGCTCGCGCTTCAGCGATTCTCTGGCAAGGCTGGGGACAATTAAAATCCTTTTCTATTCGCGAAATTTAATATGCGATTTAAAAGGTCTTAAAATTAACATTGCTTTCGAAAAATCGTTGCTGTAATGTAATGTAATTTAATTGTGCATGCACCTTGTATAAAGTGTCTTTCACATCTCGTCGAACTTCAAAGTTACAGCAAACATCGGTAAGTATTTAAATCTGCGCAAATAATAGCTTTGTGGAATGATATTTTTTCAAATATCTCGCGCCCTCTAAAATGGACGAAACCTGACACTTTCTCTCGACATAGTTTACGATACCGTTCAAATTTTTTGTAAATAGTAAATGCTTTTTGAGAAAACAAGTATTTTCTGAAACCATGTAGTGTGAAACAATGACGTCAGCGCGTCTTGACAGCCCCCGAAATAACGATTTCAATGTGGATTTTTTCAAATATCCCGGCAGCGTATGTGATAGACGAAAACCGTAAATAAAAAAATTGTAGTTCTCGATGCGACACCGTTTGAACCAATTAGCCATATTTTTTACGATTTTTCATTTGCGGCAGAGTACTAAAAAACAAGCAAGTGCGACGCTGAGATTGCAACACCCAGTGAATATAAATATGTTTTATTAGTATTTTGGAAAGTAATTGAGATAAATATAAATAATAATCGAGAACATTTTCCAATTGTTGAATTATAGTGGAGATTGAGGGTCCATGTTTGTCCAATAGAAATAAAGTGAAATGCTTCTAACTGTTATGGATTTCCAGTGTGATCATTATTGAGATCAAAACATATGTAACCGTCTATGTTTACTGGTTAATGGCCGAGGTCTTTGCGAATACTGGTTCTTTTTAAAGTCCAAGTTGCAAAGGCCGTTGAGACGTACAGGAGCCATTGCTACACAATGTAGTTGTAGTAGCGTTTCGTCATTGGTAAGCCGACTGAGATAATATTGCTATGGTTTACTATCCTATGCGCCAGAACAATATAAATATAGCCAGGCAAATACCGTGTGTTGCAATTTCTATGACGGGCTGTAATATATCTATCTATATAATTTCAATTTTTACAAAACCATTTTTTTACAAGTCGGTTAACATAATAATTAAACTTACATCCAATAAGTGACAACTAAAAGCAAGCAATCGTCAGCAAGTTCGACGCGGCAGTAATCCAGAAGATTTTGGAACGGTATTGCAGTAGTCCGTTAAAGATTTTTTCAAAAATTGCCCCATTTACAGAGGAGAAATCAAAAAGAGGAAGAGGAGCACTCTTTTGTCAAATATCACGTCAATCTAACAAACTCCTCAGCATTATTAACAATAAAACTCCTTCTGTGTTTGTTAAATACACTTAAACTAGGCGCATCTCTAATTGATTTTTTCAATTTATTTAGTACTTTTGGAACCAAATTATTTGTAAATTTTATATTGTTTTTTTTTTTAATTTAAGGCTATAATGAAAGGTCCTCTGGAGTTAACCCTAATTGCAGATGGCCTACTAATATTTTCAAATTTTTGTTTTTGTATGTGAGCAAACTGAGTGAATGTGTAGAGAATTCAACTAGCATAAATTCAGTATTAAAATATATTCTAAATGACGCATAATGGCCTGATCTACGAGGGCAGCGCCAAAATTTCCCGGCCTGAATATGAAAGAAACAAAGTAGAGTAACAATTTTTTATTATTTTTCAATATAATCTCCCTTAACTTCAATACACTTGTTACATCTCTTTATTAACAACTCAATTCCTTTAAAAAAATATTCTTTTGGTTCATCTGCACAATGAGCTAAAACAGTCTCTTTTAACTCAATTTCGTCGTTAAACCGCCGTCCACAGTCCTTTTTCAAATATCCAAACAAATAATAGTCGCTGGGGGCCATATCTGGACTATAGGGAGGATGATCTATCTGTTGGACCAGCAGTATGGACAGGTGCATTTTCGTGCAAAACAGGTCTGTTTTCCGTGACATTTTACACGTATGCAGTCTCGCAATTTATGTAATAATGTTGCGTAATATTTACCATTGACAGTGGTATTAGTTTCTTTAAAATCTATCAAAAGAATTCCTTCACAATCCCAAAAGATCGTGGCCATTATTTTTTGTTGACTGGCAGACTCTGAATTTTTTTGGAGGTGCTTCACCCTTACGACGCCACTCCATTGATTCTTTTTTCGATAAAGGGGCATAATAGAGACCCATAGTTTCATCTCCCGTCACAATAGTTTCTATCACAGTCTTCGGTTCCGACCCACAGAGTTCCAAAAAAGACCGCGCACACTCGACACAGCGTTGTTTTTGAATGGCCGAAAGGTTTTTAGGAACGTATCTTGCCCACCTTATGCATACCTAAATGATCATGCAGGATTTGTACACTTGTATCAGAAAGCTTAGTAATTTCTGAGATTTCCTTGACCTTTAAACGTCGATCACTCAATACCACCTCTTCCACAATCGCAACAATATCTTCCCTTATGACCTCTACTGGTCGACGAGTTCTTGAATCAACTTCAAGGGACTCCTGCCCTATTCGGAAACGTTTTACCCATTGTTTCACTGCAGATTACGAAGGAAAACTTTGGCCGTACACACCATCCAGCCTTTCTTTAATAATTTTGTATGCTAACCGTTCTTTTGTCAAAAACTTTCTGACTGCTCTATACTCAATTTGCGACATTTTTTCGGACACGTCTTGTTTAAAATGCTGTCAATAAAAAACTGAATTTTAGATTTTGGATATATTTTTTTTACAATTACCTAATACTAGTTAATATTTTGCAAATTATTAATTAAATTAAATAAAAAAAACTATTAAATAAAATTCACATTTGTGTTAATTTAAAACAGGCATTCAGTGTATTATTAAATATTTCTTCTTCAAAAATATGTTTGTTTTTTGTTCAATCGATGGTTCCATTATTTATGCTTCCCCAGCATGCGATCGGACATAAAGAAATGGTACGCCGGACAGAGCGTGTTCGTGACGGGCGCCACTGGCTTCATGGGCAAAGTCCTCGTCGAGAAACTGCTTAGGTCGTGTCCCGACATTTCGACCATCTACGTCCTCATCAGGCACAAGCGGGGGCGAGATTCTGCGGAGCGACTCGAAGATTTCCTCAACTGCCCGGTGAGTGAAATTCTAACTGCGCCATGTTGTTTTTTACCTAAATTTCACCGAAGGTGTTTGACGGGATCAGGGATCAGCCGCAGGGTGAACGGATCTTGAGCAAGCTGCAGTGCTGCAGCGGTGACGTCACGTACCCGAACTGTAACTTGTCAGATCAGGACCTGGTGCTGCTCCGCGATAACGTCACCACAGTTTTTCATATGGCCGCCAACGTCAGGTTCGATCAGCCTCTAAAGAGTGCCGTGTTATTAAACGTTGGTGAGTTTATTTCAGTTTTCGAAATGATCAATTTTGAGTAAAGCGTATCGTTCCAGGTGGTACTTTAAACGTCCTGGATCTGTCCTGCACATTCAAGAACTTACGAGCGTTCGTCCACGTCTCAACTTCGTACTGCCACTGCGACGAAACCGACCTCGAAGAGAAACTCTACCCTGCTCCGCACAATCCTAGGCACATCCTCGAAATGGCCAAATGGATGGACAACGAGTTGCTGAAAATGCTCACCCCTAAACTGATCCGGAACTATCCCAACACGTACGCTTTTACCAAGTGCCTGACGGAACAGTTGGTATCTGAATACAGCATCAAACTGCCCATCGCCGTGACCAGACCGTCGATAGGTAAGCTCTTGGTGCTGTGGCCGAGGATCCGGTATAACTAATCGGTTTCCAGTCATTGCCTCGTGGAAGGAACCGTTTCCAGGTTGGGTGGACAATCTCAACGGGCCTACCGGTATTCTGATAGGTGCTGGCAAGGGCGTGATTCGATCCATGCACTGTAACGGAAACTTCATTGCGGATGTTGTACCGGTGGATGTAGGGGTCAACTCTTTGATAATCGCAGGCTGGAAGACTGGGCTGGAACCCAGGAAAAACGTGGCAGAAGTCTACCACATCACAGCGGACACGGTAGGTGATAGCTGCCTGTGCATAGAGGTAAAAATAAGAAGTCGATTGTAGAACTGCGCGTTGAGTTGGTCGGAAGCTTTGGAATTGGGTAGGAAGCATTTCTACGACTACCCCTTCAGCGTATGCTTGTGGTACCCCGGAGGTAATATCAAGTCGACTTACTTCGCACACGCTGTCGCGGCCTTTTTCTTGCACATTGTCCCCGCCTACCTGGTCGATTTTCTCATGTATCTGACCAATAACAAGACATTGTAAGTATTGGGATCACTTGTTAGTAGGTGTCAAGCTTACTAGCCTCTGTGGTGTTTTCTGAATTGTTACTAAACTCGGTTTTTTAGCATGGTACGCACCCAGAAAAGAATCGAGAACGGTTTGAGCGTGTTGCAGTACTATACGACCAGACCGTGGCACTTTCATAACGAAAAACTCGCTAAAATCGCCGAGGAACTCGACGAAACAGATCGCGAAATATTTTTCACGGATCAGACGAAAATCGATTACAACGAATATATGAAGAACTACATATTGGGCGCTAGGAAATATTGCGTCCACGAGGAACCGGACACTCTGCCCCACGCCAGAAAATTACTGAAAAGGTAGACGTCAAAGTTTAAAGCTCTCGACGTTTCGGAAATTCAAAAGAAAAGAGCGAGCTGTAGGTAGTATAGTATTGTTCGAATTATGTCTAGTTGGAAGCCAATTTAACCACACCTAAACGGCGTTGCAAGTTTGCGGGGTCGTCTTGGAAACATTTATATTGATATGTTGATAATAAAAAGCCTTTTGGGTATGGTCTGTTCATAGATATAAGAAAGTGAACAGTTGCTTTTGAATGGGATTATCCAAGATTATTACCTAAAGTTTCGGAATTTAAATACAGGTAAAATTGTGGTCCGTAATAGAAAATAATATTATACCTACCTGTGTTTAATTTATCTTTGGTTTGGTATACTACTTAGTTTAAGTTTATTGGTAATCATTCTTATTTCGTGTGTAATACAACATGTGTTGAATCGTGTGCGAATTATGCAAAATATGTTTATCTCAGGAGATGCTCCCGCCAAAACGTAGAAAACACTATTCTATTGAGACTAAGGAAGTTATAAACAATGTTTATTAGACTCTCATTGGACGTGGTGCCAGCAAGCAAGCAACTTTAGAAGAAACGGTCATATTGACGAAAATTAAAACATCAACTGTATGGAAAATTGTGAATTTTCTCTAATGTAGATAAAAGTGATCAAGATATAATACGAGGAACAAAGATATCTTAATTAGGAGACTTCAAAAAGATGAAACCGGTGTTAAATGTGGCAGGAAGTGTATTCGACACATGGGTTTTAGATTTTAAAAAATTGACACAAGGCAAGTTTTAATGGAATCTTTTAGAATTCTGAAATTGGCACTGGATTATCTAGAAAAAATTAGGATTTACAGAGAGAAAAAAAAGGCCAATTATTTACTTGGATGAAACCTGGTTCGACACTTATGACACCCCGGAAAAGGGTTGGGTTGACTCAACTGATAAGTGTAAAACAAACGCGCCATCAAAAAGAGGTAAAAGAATAACTATTTTGCATGCTGGCTCTAAAGATGGTTGGATTCCGAATGGACTTTCTCTGTCTGCGAAAAATATTAAAGATTCTTCTCTGGATTACCATGAAGACACCACCGCTGATTTATTTGAAAGTTGGTTTAAAAACAAACTAGTTCCAAACATTCCTCCTAATAGCGTCATTGTAATGGACAATGCAAGTTATCACAGTAGACAGTTGACTAAAACCCCTTCCTCGTGTGACACAAAAGCAACAATCCAAAACTACATGTATAATAACGACATTTATTTTCACGAAGATTATACCAAAAAGGAATTAATTGAGGTTCTACAAAGCTTGAATCTACAAAAGGAATACTTCTGTGATAATTATGCAAAAAATCTAGGGCATACAGTTTTAAGGCTTCCACCTTACTACTGTATATTTAATCCCATTGAACATGTTTGGCACCAACTGAAATCTGCCATTCATCCTCGTTAACTCCAATGTCCTCAAACTTATAGAAACCGAAGTCTTTAACATCCCCCCACAAAGTTGGGCAAATTCTGTTAAACATATAGAAAAAGCAGAACAATCGTATATCCATATTGCAAATAATATAGAACAAATAATAATTAGAACAGGCGATGATAGCGATAGTGATACTGATATATTATGTGAATCATTTTAAATAATTTAAGTAGGTAATAGAAATAATTTGTAATTTTATTTTAGATTTAAACATAAATACATAAATAAATAAATAAATATTCGGCCATATTTCATTCTTACAGCTTGCCCGGGTCTTTCCTTAATTCGTATCAGTTAGTCACTTTCTTATATCTATGAACAGACTTCACAAAGAAGATCAATGTTCTCATATTATATATTTAGACGAACCGACGGGGTTGAAGATTGTTCTCCATTTTTCTTTTTATTAATCGTCAATTCTTCTAAATGGAGACGAAACTGCCAACTTCTTTGTTTTGAAGACACAAGATGTTAAAAGCGACGTCACCGTGCGTCTTGTCGGCAGGTTGTACTATCTGGACGTTTTCAAGAACATCCTTCTGATCGGGCTGGTTCTATGGGTGCTCTATTTTTTGGTGACGAGCTTTTACGACCAAACCGACGGTATCCAGAGGTCGTTCAATGCCACTGTCAGTCAGCAACACGTCAAACCTGTCAAAAATTATGTGATGTGGGAGGCTTGAGCTGCCCCCTTGCGTATTTGCCCGTATTTATTTAATGTATAAGTATGTTTTCTTTTTTTAAATCTAGCTTTGTATTTTGAATGTAAATAAACGCTTCGAACGGTGGCGTATTTTGCTTATCCTTGACGGAGAGTGGGAGGGGCTCAAAAGGGGAACATTTTTGGTTTTAAATAAAAAATACAAATAATGCAACAATTTTATCGTGGCATTTAGCTGTAAATAACCCTAGGAGTAGATATTTTTAAAATGCTTTGTGTTATGTCACGGCGTGCTAACGGGATTAAAATTTAAAACCTTTATTTTTCACGGTACGTCATGAACCTGGGAGGGACTGAGCAAATATAGCAAATATAAATTTCTACGTTGTTTGGTACACAGAATGAAAACGCTAATATTTTTAACGATGGTAAAAGAGGGTGCCAGTTTTTATGTTAAAAAATGAGAAAATAAATGTGATCGTTTTCTTTCAAGCATATGGTATTTCCACAAATCGACTTTTGTCTGATATCACATCGTTCTAGTAGAACTAGATCTTGGCCTATCTTTTCTCATAATAAATGCTCAAGAGCTTTCCGAGGTCAAACCTAACCAAGGCCTCAAAAGTAATAAGTCCTTTTTTACCCTTCGGGGGAAAACGTTCATACCATCTGAACCCGAAAACTAGTAAAACACACCAGGTAGAAGGAACTTGCCTTTAACCGCCCTCAAGATAATGCATACGTTTCTTTTAACAGCGGTAAACAAAATAAAATAATAAATACATTGATAAAGAACATAAGGACTTGCCTTAACAAACAAGCGGTACGGATACAAAAGCATTTACACTAATTTGAGTACAACCAACAAAATAGTTGGGAATAAAAAATAATTGATACCAAAATTGGAAGTACCTTCGGGTTCCTGAAAGTAGAATTTGTAGTCAAATTAGCACATTGCAAAATAAGGAGTTTGATTCTGAAAGTGTAAAGAGCCTACCGACGATCGAAATGATATCCGATGGGCTGTTAATTTTAGCACTGAGAAAAAGCGTGTTTTGCACAACCTGCAGTTACCGATCCTCGTACTGGACCCACTTCTCCTCATCTTAAAATAAACAAGTAAGTTAAACTATCCGTAGAGTGCCTTCGAGGAACAGAAAGTTCGATTAATTTTTTTGTTAATTGTTTTGTTAAACTCTGGCAAGAAAATGGCTACTCTTTTTGCCATTTGCATTGAAAAGCCGATTACTTCAAAAGAGTAAATATTCCTTCTCCCTAATAAATGTAAAAGCCAGTTTCAGAGGCTGCTATTACAGATTTATGTAACATAATTGTGTTTATAGCTTATTTCTTTTGACAAGAATCCAGAAAAAAGTGAGAAGGCTGTCTGGGTTAATAAATACATCATCTGATATTTGTTTGAATCATTGAAAATCACATCGTTTTTATGGAAGGATAAGTATCTTTATCCCCCCTAAAGGAGCCTCTCTGCAAGAGCCCAAGGAAGATAATACCAACAGTTCATAGATAATTTTTTTAGCTTGTCCAATCTTAAATTGGCTTCAATCTCTACTAATTCAAATATCAGGTTGTTATGGTTATAAGACCTCCCTCTCTCTCTCACAAATCTGTGTGCCATTGGGGTCAAAAGTCTTCACCAAGTAGTAAGGGCGAACCTGATTTTGTTCAAGAGCTGCGAATCTCCTTCAGCACAAAATTTCCATTTTCTCCAACCTGTCGGCTGATATTTATTCCTTACACTACGAAACATGCCGTCATTCAGAATATGCCGGAGTCTTCTGCGCCAATTTTCCGAACATTTTCCTTCATCACATATCATCTGATATGAGCAAGTGACCATTTCCAGTCAGCATCGGCTCTGTTTTCGCAATTTCGTAAACCGAGTTTCGTTCAATTGACGGTGGACATTTTAAGGCTTCTCGCATACGGATTGGTGAGGGAATAGAGAAGCCAGACGCATTAGTATTCAATGTCCTCGGGTAAAGCTTGAACGTCCGAAGTTATGTTTGTCAACACGCATATGTTGGCCATAACGGATATAATGTATTTCAAGTACGTGTTGCTGATCATAATTTTGGTTTTCCTCTATTGACGTGAGAACAAACTACTGATATAGCGAAGGTAATTTTAACTAACTCTAACTCATTGTATTACGTCCGGGACTAGTCAAAATCTGAATATTGTCGAGAAATATGATCCTGATAGGCCTGAGTCAAATGACATTAGTTTCGTAGAGCACTTAAAAGGATAATAACAGTAGAACAATGTCTATTTTCACTCGGGAAAGGTTCAAAGCTAGGTAACTTTGTGCTTGCTTGCTGTGTGTATTTATGCTTTTAATAAAACCTGCAACAAAAATGAGAAAATCAAAGAAAGGAAATTGCTTCGATGCAGCAATGGTAGTTTTATATTTTATGAACGAAAGGCTCTGAAAAGTTTCAGGATATAATATTTTTATAAACCATTAACAATTACTTAGTAAATATTTCCATCGTTTAATTATTTTATTTAAGTAATTATTTAATATTTCAGTATATCGTTTTTGCATGTGATCGCATTTTATTTTAAATTCGAAAATGGTTTAGATTAGCCAAACATTTATTACGATGAGCTAGATTTTGATTAGTTTTAGCGGAGACCTTGTGTAGACTAGTGGTAATAAAATGACAAGTAATGATCGATCCAAAAGTTAAAAATGGTTCGTATGCTGTGTTCACAATTCTAAAAGTAGCATTTCCATATCACTAGTCCACTTAATTTATTTATGTATATTTATTTATATATATTGATTTCAAAATTGATTAAAAAGCTTAAAAAACTGTTGCTGTTAGTGGTGGGATAAAAACTTTGATCGGTGAGAAAGAGGTGATGAGTCTGTTGATTATGCAGGTCTACAAAATTAAACTTTTTGACAGTTGTTTTTATTTTAAAAACTGATTTCATATAATTTTGGTAGGTTTTTCTTGCAAATGTTAAAGAAAAAAAAAAGATATTTCTAGAATAATTTTTTTTTATTCAGCAAAAAAGTGGCATCCTAGTTGAAAAAAAGCTTTACTCAGACTTTTTAAAGTGAAATCTTCGTCTTTTGCACATCTCGTTTTAACATCCAGCAGTAGTCCTCCATCATCGTTATGCTCGATCTGCCTTGGTATGGCCCTTCCATTTCCTTAATGTCCTGGTGTAACCTCTCTCCCTGTTCTTCACTAACTGCTCCAACATTTTCAGGAAAATAGTTGAAGTGTGAAAACAGGAAATTCATTGTCTGTGCGTAATGTTTTTATCTGAGAGCCAACAAAAATACCTGCAAATATTTGAAACACTGTCCATTTTTATTTAAGGTTTCAAGAAACTGCTTTATCACCGCAAGTTTGATATGAAGAGGAGGCAGTTAAACTGTTTTGTGGTTAACTAAGCTATCCGCTCAGAAATAAAACATGCCAATTTTGTATAACCCCCCTGTTGTATAAACAGGTATAAAAAAAGTTATTTGGATTGTTCACAAAATGTCTTCTAACCAACCAAACTGCGCATAGGTTACAATGCTGTATTGACGCTTCTCCGCCAACTCTGACTTTGCAGCGAAATCTAATTTAACTCAGTGTTGCCAAGTCACGTTTAATTTCGTAAAAATCAATTTATTTAAAAATCATGCCTAACATAGAACAAACATATTCATGTCATAGGTATAACGTGAGCAAAATCAAGCAAACAGTTTTCAAACATCAAACCACTGTAGACCTGTGTTATCTGTATCAATTCAAAGAAGACATAATATAAGAAAATTACCTCAACATGACTTTAAAATCATCGCAAGTGAAAATCTCGTGAAAAGTCGTAGAAATATGATTTGATAAAACCTCCGTTTTCCCCAAAAATCTAAAAAGCAAAAGCTTTGATCTTGGATACTTTTACTTTTTACTTTTACGACTTTATTTCTATTAGTGTACTGAGGGTCTCTAGCAAAAATTCAGCTCGGACGGAAATTCTGGTATTTGAAAATACCATTTTGAATAAATTATAAATTTTGTTTCTTTTAGTTTTATAAAATTTTTATTATTTTGTTATTAATCAGAACTTTGGTTACTTAAACTAATTAACTATAACAATTTTCCACAAGAAAAAAACACACGCACTCAAAATCCAAAAACGAGTGACGTTTTCAGTTTCGGCGTTCCGCTGCCGCTGCCGCCCTCGCGTCTCGCAAACCCAGCGAGGGGATGCTGGATGCTGGCCGTATCGATCACTGAAACTGTTTTCGGAGCCCGTCTGGACCGGCAGTTGTAATCGGGAAAGCGGCGGTGGCCATTTTCACCGTCGTCGCCCCCGGAAAAATGTAGTGGCAATGCGGTGGTCGGGTCAGTAGTTATGGGGTTGTTTTTGGGCTTGATTTACGGTTACCTTTGGTTCGCCAGCATTTTCGCAGGTAAACAAAACTTCTGCTCTATTGTTAAGTTTAACAAGGGCGTAGATCAGCGGCATAAGAAACTTCGTCGTGGTATACTTTAGTTCAAATTGGACAATCAATGGACACATAAAGACGATAATTATCCCTATTATCCCTAATTATTTTACAAAGGCCCTAAAGTAAAGCCTTACCAATTAAAGATCACACGAGATTACAGATATTACGGTTCACCCAATTGCGTTCAAATATTCCTTTTCCAATTACGCAGAGTTGTTCTTAAAATTCCTGTGATACTATTTACAAATCTTCTGGATTCGACCTTCATCGGTTAGGGTGAATCGAACTTGCTGACGTTTCGCCAATCATCCTGTTGGCTTCTTTAGAGCTTAACGGAAACTGGATTTTTCGTTCTAGTTGATAAATTCAGTGTCAGATACTAGAAGTTTACACCATATATATATATATATATATATATATATATATATATATATATATATATATATATATATATATATATATATATATATATGATGACACTATATTCCGGGATATCATCCGTTCGCTCGTTGAACTCCGACTGGAATCCTGCAAATCTTGCATCCGACTGGAATCCTGCAGACGTTTCGCCTGCAGGATTCCAGTCGGATGCAAGATTTGCAGGATTCCAGTCGGATGCAGGACTCCAGTCGGAGTTCAACGAGCGAACGGATGATATCCCGGAATATAGTGTCATCACATTTTTCCATCCGTGAATCAATACGTGAGAATATATATATATATATATATATATATATATATATATATATATATATATATATATATATATATATATATATATATATATATATATCTGTGTGTGTGTATATATATATTCTTCAATTTCTCTTGGGTATTCGGTCTCTCGAAAACAATTAATGTGATTCTTCTAAATCTTTATTAACGTTTCGATCGTAATTTCGATCTTTTTCAAAATATTCTTATTTTGCCCCTCATTTAGCTCTGTTACTCTCAATTGTAATATATAAATAAATAAAAATCTATTATTATTATTAATAGTACTTATGGCTTAGTTCATTTAATGCTGTGGAGGTAGACGATATAGTCATTTGCACCTGACTGTAATATATCTGGTAAAATAATTTAATGTAGTCGTTTCTAGGATACGCAGCTTTTTATTGCCCTCTGTTCCCTGTCGTTTTCCTGTCTAGTCGACTCTACAGGTGCATTTTCGATTTCGTTTTGACGTTTTGGCAGTACTATCCGACGGTAAGTATCAATTTCGGGGTGTTAACCAAATGAATCGAAAATAAGGTATTACTCCGTCCTTTTCCAGGCGCTGCTGGAATTCCTATGCCACTGCGACGTTCAGGTGACCGGGGACGCGATCCGAACCGACGAAACGTCGCTACTAGTATCCAACCACCGTACCAGGACCGACTGGAACTTCCTCTGGCCGGCGATGTACTACGCTATCGAGGGCAAACGCAAAATATGTCATTCCACCAAGTTCATTCTAAAAGACGTAATCAGGTTCATCCCCGGACCAGGATGGACGATGCAGCTGAGTGGATACCTTTTCGTCAAGAGAAATTGGAGCATCGACAAAGAAACAGTTGAAAAATATATCAATTTCGTCTCCAACATCTGTTACAAGCACGTGCTGGTCCTCTTCCCCGAAGGTACTGATTTGACGGAGAAAACGAAACGAGGCAGCGATCGTTACGCAGAGAAGAACCACCTGAAGGTGTGCCAGGTGAGAGAAGGTGGACGGTTTCACACTGAAGTTATTTTCCGTAGAAATACCAGAACGTGCTGCATCCGAGGACCACCGGGTTTGGATATATCGCAAGCAGAATGATGGCCGATGGTTGTCTGGATGCCCTGTACGATGTCACTATTGTGTACCCGGACGTAGTGCCTCAAAACGAGAAGGTTTTGTTCTCCGGAGGCTTCCCGAAGCGGGTGAAGGTTCATCTGGTGAGGTGAGGTGATATATTTTTTTATTTAAACGAGATCAAACGAACGGCAAATTTTTTTGACAGGTATCCTTCGTCATCGCTGCCCGCGACGGAGGCATCTCTCAAACTGTTTCTGGAGAACCGGTGGTCGGAAAAAGAGAAAACCATCGAGGAGTTCAAATGCACCGGTCGGTTTTTGCACGGAAAAGTTCTTAGCGATAAAAGCAACAAGTTGGAGCTTTATATCGCGCTGGTATTTTGGTCCGTTCTTCCGTACGTGGTACTGTACGTTTTGTATGTTTTCACGTTGTTCCGTCACCTCATCTTGATCGATAGTTTGCTTTTGGTGGGCTTGAATTGCGTCGGTCGAGGTTTTCCCGCCTTTGAGATCGGTCTTCATAACCTCAAAACGAGCGTATTGGATCTATTCCGAGATCGAGGTTAAAGAAGCCGGTTTATCGATGCAGACGATTAAGTTGAAGTATTTTAATAAAAGACCACAAAAAAAATTAATTAATGTTGGTTTGAAGTATTCTTTTAAGCTGGTCAGGCATTACATTATATACTGAAAGCGCTAAAGATTCACGAAGCTCGAGATTGATTATATCATAGTTTCGAATTTTAATATAATTAAGTTGTTTTTATTTTTTCCCGGATTTAATTGACAATTATGGAAAATCTATCGAGGTTAGGAAATTTTGAAATGTAATGTATTTTCCATCAGCGGATAAAAGATATTTAATTCTGAGAGTTGATAAATCGGCTTCGGTCTCGATTTGCTTGTGTGTTAAAATGAAGAAAACAATACGAGAATAGCGTAAAATCAAAATTTTTTATATATAATAATTACACGGTTTTAGAGAACGTCGCGTGATAAGTAAAAAAAACCTATTTTACTGCAACATTTTTGCATATTTTAGTAATTTTTAACATTTTTAAAGTTATCAAACACGTACATTTTTTTGATTTAAATAACCGAAACTGTTTTTTCATACGTAATGAAAACTTTAGAAATAGTAAGTATTTAATAGTTTTGTTGTAGATAAGCACGGCACTGAGCTCATTGGTATTTTTAACCGGTGCGAAACAAGAACCCCTGTAAGTGCTATATGTATAGAAACTTACAATCGGTGTTTCCAGAGATTCGAATTGGAAATAATTGCCGTCAACTTATCACTCAAATAAATCTCGAAAATATGTATCCACAAAATTTTTGAAAAAAAAAATCTTGTCGCGCG
Organism: Cylas formicarius; assembly: GCF_029955315.1. Lineage (NCBI taxonomy): Eukaryota > Metazoa > Arthropoda > Insecta > Coleoptera > Brentidae > Cylas > Cylas formicarius. The sequence goes on along the minus strand of NW_026844361.1, from coordinate 21,039,616 downwards.
ACAAGTAGTTTGTAATTATTTCCTTGTCGTTGAGTGTTTATTAGAATGTAAGAGACTTCACTTATTTTTAATTAAATTTGAGTTTTTTGTATATTTTTGGACCACTATCGGTTCTATGCGTAGAATCTATGGATACTGTGGTCCGTGAAGTGATGACGGCAGCTCTCCCGTAGACCTAAGACGTATGCGGTTAACGTGTTTCCGTATGCAACAGGGCGGCCTAAATAGCCTACTTGAGAAAACCGTTTTCGGAGAAAAATGGGAAACATGTTTAGATTTAGACGTTAGGTTAACTTTTTTTCGTATAATTTTCGATCAGTTCTTCGTTTCCGTCAAGATGGAAGACTTCTTGGCAGTTAAACAAACCAAAGATTCATAAATAGTACTATAACCGTTAGGTTTTAAGTGGAGGACGCGTGGCCGAAATATTCCTGTAAATATGCCGATATATAGAAGCTGTGCGTCCGATTTAAGATAACTTTTGTCTTGTCTGGTGTATAAAAAATTAAATTTTTGTTTGGGTTCCTATTGAGTTGTAGCGTTTTCGAGAAAGAATTGAACGTGCCAAATGAATAAGTCTCTCAAAAGAGAACGATAGCGTAGTATTGTTTTAAGTCACTATATTAAAAACTAGATTGTATTTGTTTCTGTTTACGTAAGTGTACGTTGATGTTTTAGTGTGTAATATGGATGGTGTTTATTGTCACGGCGTTTTATTTTATTCTAAACCACGACACGTAAACCTTCCGGGCACAACAGGACCAAATAAAAATGGCGATTGGATTAACGACGGTTACAAGTTTATTAAGTAAAAAAAGTATGACAAATAGAATATCACATGTATTAAGGTCAGCGCGCTATATTACACAATAACTAAGATAACAATAAGTTGAGCAATATTGATGACATAAGGTACTTAGCTGGAACAGAGCATTCGATTCGAAATGACCTGCTCCATTAAACAAATAACTAATTTTAAATTATATATATGTAAACCCCATAGAACCCCCCTTCCCACCCTAACTAACTTTGTAAACTCAGAAATCATTTGACATAAATCATTTTCCGATATTTCTATAAATTTTGAACCAAAACGCGTAAATTATAAAAAATCGTCGATGATGCTTAAACGCATTTAAAGTTTGCAGGTTCTGTACGTTTTTTGAAATTGACAATTATCCCCATTAATTTTTTTTATCCGGCTATCGGAAATTTATTTCTATTTTTTGAGTTTTACGTAGATCCAAAGACTATCCTATAAAAGTAATAAAAAAGAATCACGAAGAAACCAATTTTGACTATCCGGTCCAAGATGAAATATCTGAAACAGATGGAAAATTCCAGCTGAATTAAAAAGAAAACTATATCCATAAATTACACGGCGTGATTAATTAGATTGTATTTCTGAAAGTGTATTGGCCATTTGGTCACACGCGCTCGAAGTTCTTATTTATATTTTTATTATATTTTAATATTCATCTGCAAAGTTATAACAATATTTTTTAAGTTCGCGAAATTAAAAGTAAAACAGAGCAGGTAAAAAACTGAGAACTCTTTTGAAAACGGCCGATACATTCGGCGAAAAACGCGTCAACGCAACTACTTACATTTTCATATTCCTCTTCGCTGCTGGCAGCATATCATCTGTTTCGTGGAAAATATGCCTACGGGAATACATAACGCAGTCCCGCAAATACGCCTTCAAGTCCACACCATCCGCTTCGACCTTGTAAACTGCTTTCTCCTCTGCAGTCAGCTTCTTCCTCAAACTCAAAAAGTATTCGAGGTTAAAGTCCCACGCCTTGGTGGTGTAGTACTCGAACATTTCCTGGCCCTTGAACAACCTCTTGTTGATGTCGTACAATCTGAAACGAGACCCCGAAGTCACAAGTCATGTTGCACCTATCTAGAAGGTTTGCACGTACAAGGGTTTGTATCCCAGCACGAGAAGTAACGCGTCTATGAATACTGCCGGCATCAGTTGAAAAAGGAACACGTTGATGAGATGCCACGGTCGATTTTTAGTCATGGTACCCCCAGGGTACCACATTATATTGTTAAACGGCACCTGAGTGTTGATAACTTCTTTGCCTAGCTCGATGATCTCCTCCCAATTGACCTTGATGTCTGTCTCGGGCACGCAAGCATTGAAGACGTTCTTTTTGCCGGTGTTTAAATAGTCCCAAACGGCGACAAGCATGATGTTGATCGTGCAGTCTGCTGGGATCAGGTTGGCGTACGATTTGCTGTCCATGTACATCGAACGTATGACTCCTTTGCCAGCGCCGATGAATATACCCATAGGGCTTTGGAGGTTGTTGAAGAAGCCGGGGAGTGGGTCTTGGAAGATCGGTATCACTGAAATTATTAAAATGCCAATTACTTCCGTTCATTTTAGAACTTTTAAATTATTTTTAATTTTTCCGAAAACAGGCAACTGATTTTTTTGGCAACCAAAATGTTTTTAATCTTTTTCGGGAAAACGTAAAGAGAGAGAAAAAAGAGGAAACGGACTAAAATCCCTTTGTTTTGAAATGGTAGAATACGCTGGTCAGATTTTTTTTTTTTTAAGAGAAACATGTTTGATATCAAAATAAATAAGAACTAAAAGTTCAGATTTTCACGAAATTATATATTTTTACATGACAATTGGTTCGACAACACCGTGTCTATTTAAATGACCATAAAACCTTAATTAATGTTGTTGCGAGAATTTAAGTTCAGTAAATGAGGGGTATTTAAATCTAATTGATCGTTAACCAATACATTTGAATGTCTCATTTTGTTAATCTCCATTGCTTCCGATAAATTTAATTTTCTACTTTTTGTGGCTGTATGTAAAATATCAAAATTGTCGTCAAAAATGTGTCTTTCTGTGTTTAAGTGTGTAGCATAATTAGAATGCAGACTATTGTTTTTAATAAATGGATTTTCATCAAGTAAAAGCCACCTCGGTTCAAGACTTGATATAATTATTTTTGATTTGTTGACCTAAGAGTGTATCAACTGTTTCTACATTGATTCGCCCTGTATATTTACCGACTGCGGGTCTAACGATGATAACCGGCAACTTGCCGACTTCCTTGTTAACGAGACCTTCGGCGAGGGCCTTGGAGAACGTGTAGCTGTTGGGGATGTCGCCCAGAATTCTGTAAAAAATATATTGATTCGAAACCGGCTGGTTTTAAGCTCGAATCGCTCACTGTTTCGTCAGGTCGGCCATACTGTCTTCTCGAATCCAGTTGACACTGTTGAGGACCTCGTCTGGGTCGGCCGGAGGATCATAGGCCTTTTCGTAGAGGACATCCTCTTTGGGGAAGGCGTAGGCGGTGGAGACATGTACGAAACACTGTAAATCAGGGAGAAATTACGGTGAAACCAGATAAAGCAAGCGGGTCCTTTTTTTCGTAAGGTTTTTTACGTATATACTGTGTGTGTCCTTTCACCGCATTCTACAGGCAGCGGCGTCGCACATATATATGCTTGATTTCATTCGTTATGAATTACATGACAAACAAAATTGAAACAGGCTGAGTTAAAAATATGGAACGATTATGCAATGTCAAAAGAAAAGTTTGAAAAAATGTTGAAAACGCTTTAGCTTTTTGGCTATCGAATTAAAGGATCCGAGAATCGAAATACTCAATAAATGAAACGTTTGGACCAGCTTTTGATGCGCGTTAATTATTCTTCCAGATATATTTTTCCGGTCGCTACGCCCCTGTCCCGCCGATCTAAATTTCCGTCTCGGTTAGTTCGATACAGGTTTCGCGAAATCTAGGACAAAATTGCAGCAACTATATGCATCCTCCGTGTCAATAACAAATTTTTTTTTTGTGCAACAATGCGCGAATTATTAAAATTACTAGTTTAGTTGAACAGTGATAGAAAATTGCTTGTTTTTGTTCACTTCGCGGGGAAATTTTTATTGCCATAGTTAACGAGGTAAAAGATGAGATTTATTTGCAAGGAAAACAATCAAATGGTAATATTTTTTATAATTTTTACTACTAAATAAAATAACATAAAAAATATATATTTTCGAAGGTTTTAATAATGTATTAATGTATTAATAATTGGTAAATTATTAACTAAACCTGGTAAAGAAGCCTTTCTCCAAAGAAAATTATTTTATTGCAATTACAATTGAGAAAATTTCATGCTATTGTAAATGCATGTCCATTTGCGAAGTCTTTTGATAATAAAAAAGTGTACTGTTAATGCAAAAAGATTGATTAAATACAAAGCTTTACAGGAGACCTACCTTGTCCTGGCAATTAACTGATGTTATTTATTGTATATACTTTTTAATTGTTGAATTTTGATTCTATTAATGTGTGATGTCTTTATTTACTCCGTGATATGTCCCACAAATTGCCAATAAGGATATTTTGAATTGAATTGAATATCCTTCGGTCAGCGGCTGTTTTTGAGAAAAAATATTAAATACGTCAAAAAGAAAATAAAATAAATAGAAATAAATATATATTTAATACATTTAAAATGGGCAAATTGACAATCATTTTTGATATGATGGCTCTTGTGGGTCGATCACAACCGAGATCTATAGGAGTCATTCCAAAAAAATGTCACAGTGTACTAAACACATCCACGTGACTTCGGTTCTCTACCTTAAGCTTTTCGCACTGCTTCGCCAGGTCCAGCATGAACTTGGTGCCCCTGGTGTTCATCTGTACCGCATACTTAATTGTATCGTCAAACCTGGTGGTAGCTGCCGAGTGAAATATAAAATCCACCTCTTTGCACAACAATTGCCTATCTTCTTCCACGATACCAAGGTTAGTTTCGAGGACGTCACCGGGCACCACATGGCACTTTTTGATTGCGTCTGGACGCAGCTCGTTCAGCATCGCGAATAGCTAGAAATGAAGTTATTATGATTTTTATGTTTATTTGGTAGCCTATTTCGGTAGTGTGTGGAAAAATAGCAGGTAAAAACATTTTTTTTTAATGAGGGACGTCAGGACGTTGGCTTAGCGCTTACCGGGTGGTTAAACATGTCTTGGAGCCTGTTCTCGGGAGTTTTGCCCTTCTTCGTTCTAATTAGAAGGTGGAGCTTCTTAACGTCAGTGGTTCGCAGCAGTTTTTCGATGAGTACTTTCCCTAGGAAACCGCTAGCGCCCGATATGAACGCTATCTTGTCCCTAAACACTTCGCTTATCCTGTTGCCCTCGTCGCCCATTTTGTTGTGCACGTGTAAAATTTTACTTGAGTCTCTGGTTTATTTGCGAAAATAAAAAATCCTAAATGGTAAAGCAATTTATTTTTCAGAACTACATGGAACAGAGTATATTATGCTAATGTAATAATATTTAATCTTCAATGAAAAATAGTATATTTCGGTATTTAATTTTGATTTTTTATTTTGTCAATTCTAGACTATAAATGTTTTATTACTTGTAAAAAGACGCCAGCAGTCCCTTTCAATTAACTTAAACCATCTTGACGCCCGATATCCTTGGGTAAAGGGTTTCCATATTTTATATATAATATATTACATATTATATTTGTTATATAATATCCTATACCTAAATTTGGCCGGTTTTGGTAATGAAACTCTTTTTTTTATTTACATTTGCAGTTAGTTTTTTTATAGAAGGGAAACTATTTTAGCAATATGCGTTGATATTTAAAAAGAAAGAAATACAGGGTGATCAAAACTCACATTATAAATTTAAATAAAAAAAATGTTAAATCTTAAATATTCTAAAATACTCGATTTTTATAAATTTATGGTATTTCGACTTAAAAAAAAAGTATACAAGGTTGACCATTTAAAAAGGTTGTAGGTTGGAAAATATTAGCAAATTAAAAAGACAGTTTATTCTTTGCAACATTTAAAAAAATATATAAAAATGAGATTTCTTTAGAAAAATGTATATTATTTATATTATAATTTCTGGCCATTTGGATATTTTTCAGCAAATGTTTAAATGTTTTTGATAATTGCTTTATTTTTGGACGTTAAACAAATTTAAAAATATTTGTGTTAACTAAATTAAATTAAAATTAATTAAAGGCATAATTTATAAGAGTTACAAAAAAATGTTTTTTCTGCTGTTTCGCCGTTATCAATGCTATCTGTGACTTAGATATATGCTGTTACACACACAAATATGTATAGAAATTCAAAAATACAATATTTTAAAAGTGTAAGTGAATCCAAACAAGTTTGCTCTTTAAGTTTTTTTATATTTTTTACATATTCCATGAGGTGTCATCCCACAATAAACGGGATACTCAAATTTTCCCTCAGAAATCTAACGGAGCCATAATGGAAGGCTCTGTGATTACACAGTGGACATTGAAACGATTCATAGCCCGCGATTAGTGAGCGAACGGCCTTAATAATGGTACCCAGCGATATAATTTAAAAAAATATGCGCGAACCAAATTTTTAAGACCCATCTGACGCTGTCAGTCGACATGAAACTTCTTTTCGTTTATACGATCGTTCTCACGGTGTTGATAGTGATCAATTTCGCGTTGCACACCTACGTGTTGTCGCACAATGGAGTGCAGTACATCAAACGTCACTGCGTAAAAGAAGACGAAGACCGAAACGTACCTCCAACTCCGGAAGAGAATTAAAACCGTAGAACCACCTTGTTATATTTTGTTGCAGTGTTTTGCACGTTTTGGTCGCTTTGTGTTAAATGAGTTAAATCAATAAAATAATTACGTAAAAGGGAGAATAGGGTGAATAATTTAAAAGGAAATTATTGGCAGGACCTCTTGCATAAAACAATCCGTAAAATATTAATTTCTAACATTGCAAAATTAAATGCTCTGTTGGGGTTTTTGAATACGTATTTCATACATAATATGCGCCTATTAATCTTTATCAAAAATTAGAGGATAGGCAAAAATAAATTTTTCTTCGGTTCTCGTCGACAGGCTCAGAACATAATATGCTGACATGTTCATAGTATATATATGAGGAAAATACTCTTCGCACCTTAGCCGGACTCGATAGCATTCATGGTTATTAGTTTTTAAAATCAGTATATACAATAAAAGCGCCTGGAATTGTTTAGTCATTTAACATTGGGTCTAATGTTCTTGATATCATTACATGTGATTTTCTTATCACAGTGGCAAGTGCTCACGATCAAAACTTACCTTCAGTTATTCCATGGGGTGTGTCGGTAATAAATGAGCATCAAACGCAAATTGGAAGAAGAAGAAGTGTTTTTTTGCGATCAATACAATTGGACAATATTACACAAGAAAGTGCAACCACTCTATAACTTTTAAACGGCTTCAGATAGCCAAGAATCGTAAACCTAATAGGATTGCGAAAACTGTTTTTCTGAGTTCTCGCCACTCAAGCACATACAATTTTAAAGTATTTGTTAAAGCTAAAAAACAGTGTTTTGTTTAATTTTTTTTTACAGAAATACAGTTAACACAAGCATGGGCGTACTACTCACTAGTTTAAATTATTTTAATTGTTCAAAGAACACAAAATACGCCTTCAAATGCATTGACACAATACACAATAACCGTTAGAGGACTTCGCTTACGTCACAAGCGATCACGGGATTGGCCAATCCTATTAGGTTTACGATTCATGGAGATAGCGATTTGAAATTTGAGTGGGTAAATATAGGCCGAATGTCCGATTTTTTGACAATATGTCAATGGTTTGAGCGGACACGACAGTAACTTTAGAATTTTAAATGACATGAGCTATATTTTTGTGCATTTTTGGATTCAGGAGATCATTGTACGTAATAAAGGAAGGTTTTCCTCTTTTTTTGTTTTCGTTTTAAATTTTTATTAAATTTAGAAAATTGTGTCTAGGAGGCTGTGACCATCATAAATACTACTGACCGGGTCACTTGATCATGTGAAAAATTGTAAATGAAACTTTACTTGTCTAATGGCAAATAGCATTTAATGTAATGAAGTATTACTTTCTTATGTTAACCCAGTTTTTTTTCTTCCCGTGAGCTTATTTTTTAACGGAATTTGTAAATTTTTGGTGCCAAAAATTTACAAATTCCGTTAAAAAATAAGCTCATTGTTAATTGTCAAGTCGGTAAGATTAAAAATGCAGAAGAAACTCTCGACAAGCTCACGCAGTGGAAAGAAAGAAACAGGTTGGTATTAAAAACAAAAATAAAGGAGAGTTCCTTCTGAGATTCAACGACCAGAATTTTTTGTTGAAAGTATTTTATTATTGATGCGCTTTTGGAATACGAGGATACAGTAAAAACTAACATCAGTATTGTATGTATACGTACGTATATTTTTATAAAAGTTACTTACTGTTTACTTATCTGTTTTTTTTTAAATCAATAAAAAAGTAAAAAAAATATCCTGTCCTACGTAGAATAATCTCCTGACTCTAAAAATGCAAAAAAATATAAGTTTCCGCTCAAACTGGAAGCGCAACCAATGACTACATATTGTCAGAAAATCAAAAAATTGGACCTTCAGCCTATATTAACTCTATCAAATTTAAAAGCGCTATCTCAAGCCGTTTAAAAGTTATAGAGTGTTCCCGCTTTCTCGGGCCACCCGGTATATGTCAATCATAAAAGATTTTGACAGGTGTCAGGTCTTTTCTTCATAAGGTCAATGATAGCCTTCTTATTATATTTTTTTATGACAAACTCAAGACAAGTCACGAGTCACAAGTCTGATCAGGCTAACGGAGGCTTTAAAAAATAAATGTCAGCCGTTTAGTACCTTAATTTGACCTTAAACGAGCCAACGATTATAATAACTGCTTTTCTCGAACTCCGAACTGCGAACTAAAAAATGCGAACTCTGGAACGTTGCTTTGCGCAATTTTTTTGCTTTTTTTAATTCAAAAAGCATTTAGTAAATGGAGCGCATGGGATACGGTTCATTTAAGGAAAACCCATGCGAAAAAACTCGAATGCGACACAAACAAAAACACGAATTTCCGAATAATCTGCATTTTTTATAAATATCGAACTGCCTCGAAATGTGGCGGAATTTTTTAATTTATGCAAATTTCGAGACTGCACGACGCGTCACCGAAGAAAGATCCGTTTAACGACACCTGATCCGCAGATCAGGATTTAAATTTATCTCTCGTCAACGATTTAATGAGCCTATTAAAAAAAATTAACTCTACCAATGGTTTAACTATATCTTGTTGGCTTTGAAATTATTGCGTTTTTAATGGCCGTGCATAATGTTTTAACGACGTTTCAATTTGTCGATTGTTGCTGTGTGCAAAAAAATGCGAACATTCGTCGAATGCGCGATCAGAACGAATCGGGCCTTCCCGAATATTCGAAACCTGCCAGACGCTTCGCATGGTCAAAAATAGGGGAGAAACTCGTCTGGCAATTGAACTTTTTGAAACTGCCGATATGGGTGCCGCGTTTTAACTGGAATTAAGAACTTTTATGTCAATAATTAATTCAAAATAATAAACGACGGCTATTGTCGCGAAATAGGCACGTCCATAGGCGCTGGACATGGAAATTTGCGTTACCGATCTTTGTTTCTAGTAATTAGTTATTGAAATAACGAATTAATCTACACCACAAAAAAAGAACCAAAATTCAATTACAATTTTCAAATTTTTAAAAAAGTGGAATAAAAATGACCAAACTGAAATGTTAAAATCTTTGAAAAATAAAAGAAATTAAAATATATATATATATAAATTAGTACATTTTTTTAAGAAAGTAAATGTGTATGAAACTATATTCAATGTTCCATATTTAATGGCGTGAAATTTAATTTGCAGCATGGCGTCACAAGTGCGCATAAGTGTACAAATCGATTTTTATTTATTTGGATTTCGATAGAAGGTAATTACTATTTGCCCAGCAGTTCGGAGTAATTTTACGACCATTGGAAAATAATTGGCAAATAATGACAGCTGATGTGCATGCGTTAAGAATATGTTTGAGAACAAAAAAGGCATAACATTTTAAGTAACCAAATCGGATTCCTGTAAAATCATCGGAAAAGTCTTAAAAAATAAAGTCCTAGGTTTGATTTAAAAAAAAACTTAAAAAAATAAAAATAAATTAAAATATCTCAAAACACCTTCACTGTTTTGTATTAAATTTAAAAATTACAGACACAGAAATATACAGGGTGTACTCATGGTGCATCGAGTGTTAATATCCTGAAAATTATTGGCGGCATAAAAAAATAATTATGAAACACGCTATGTATTTCTTTACATTTGGATTATACGTTTCATTTAAAACATATTTTTAATAAGGTTTTTGGAAAATGTGGGCGTTATCGCCTTACTGCTTACGTTAATACAATCAGCGGTTCTAAAATATGATCGATAACTGAAGAAATTTCAAGTTTTTAAGATAGAATGACTTTAATTAACATTAACAACCTCAAATACAATAAATTTCAAGATATTATCAATTCGTTATATTAAGAATCGTTCAATTTCAGCGAAATCCATTTAAATCTGAATGTAACGTCCACAGTTCAGTGAGAATCAGGATTGTCAACGGAAAAAATGCTCAAGAAACTGTAAAAATAAATTTATAAAATCGAATAATAGGAAAAATACAAATAAGCGGCCTAATTTTTTTGATTTTAAAATATTACTGATCACTAGCAAAAACCAGAAAAAAATCATCAACAATCAGTACGCGGAATATTAATATAAAAATTCTACGGACAAAAAAAAAATCGCGACAAATGATTTCGGCGAATATATTGAAACGAATGACCTTTTGACACGCAACCCACGCATTTAGAAAAAAACGACTTACAGAGTTTTTGGTTCTTGGGTTTCTTTTGGTATTTAGAGATGAAAAATAACAACATGTATACTAATATAAATATATAATAAAAATACAAAAAATGAACAATTTTTTTTCACAAATGTTGGTTAGTTAACAATTAGACGCTTCGATTTAAAAATCAATACCGATGTTTGTGTAAACTGTGCGTAAAATGTGAATATGGATTCGATATATTTTTTTCCAAAATATGAATTGATAACGTGGAAAACCGCAGGATACGCATTCAAAAAATATATAAGAAGCCGTCGGTGAAACTGAGTCGAGATCCGTGACAAGAAAAATCGGCGAAATTTTTCACCCGGAAACGACAAAGAAAACTCACCCACGCAAAAAAAAAACACTGGAAGCTCCGTACTCGCGAGCGATGTGACGACACGGCTTTAGGCAGGTAGACGGTATTATCAGATCGGTTTGTGGCACTGCAATGCCAATTACCATCTGAGGCGTTTGCAACTTTCGTTGAAAACTAGTCCCCGTGCCACTGGCTCCTCCACTGCAGTCCAATTGACCAAAAGTCGTAATGATGGTCGTTTGAAGACGCCACAATTTTCTCTTGCAGTAATTATTATCGCTTTTTAATTTCGACGGTCTGGACGGGAACGGTCCAAATCGATTACCTTTCCCGGCCTTGGTAAATGAAAAATTAGGTAAATTGATCGATTAACAATAACGAACTATTTAGTTAAGACGGGTCGTCGCCCAAAATTGTCGGGGTTTTTGCGATTTTAAAACCATGGATCGATTTCGGGTAAGATTAATTACTTTCTGAGAGTTACACGTTTATTTAGATCGCACAGTAAAGTGTAACATTACTTGGGATGGAACTTGATTTTTGTAAATATTTATAATAACTTTAATAAATATTTTGAATATTTGGAAAAAAAATTAAGGTTCATTTATTGGAATTACAAAGTCTCTGTCCTAAACAAATTAGTATTTTACCCATAATGAATTTTTTAGATTCTTATTATTATTGTAGCTTATTGTTTCATTAATATTGTAATATTCGGCTAATGTTGAGTAGCTCAAGATCTTAAGCTAGACTTCTCCGTTTAAGATGTGCAATAATTTAAAATATCTCAATAAAGACTTCCGAAATAGATAAAATAATTTTATGAACTTATATAATAATCAAAATTAAACCCCTTTCTTTTCGACTATTTTTACAAGTATCTGTAGCTTTTTACAGACAGTACGTCTTTTATTTCAGTGTGTATGCTGAAGCATTGCCTATTGAAGTAGGTATACTCGAAGAAAATGCTATTGCTCTTTTCGGGAATAATTATATGTTTCATTCGTAGGTATATTTTGAAATGTCAGGGATTGATTTTATCAAAACCCAGTCAAATTCCCATTGATTTCCTTAATGAAGCTGTTAAAATATGTTTTTTTATAAATTCCAACATATTACATTGCATAATTTGAGATTCTGGTGAGTGAATAACTTTCTATGTCATTTAAGTTCAGAAGAACAGGCGAAACTTCAGCATCTGTAGCAAAAATACGATTTAAGGCTGTAAAAGCGCATGCGCTCTTTTTCGCTGTTTACGCTTTGACATTCGGTATCATATTAACGGTTGGTTTCTAGCGACGCCTACTTGCCGTGCAAACTTTTTTTCTGTTTTCCACGCAAAACCTCTTCGCGTCGACTATTGGGGTCAGGCCGTCCGCTTCATGCGCCTTAATCGGTGGTCGATTGCGCAAAACCTGACTTAAAAAGAAAATGGCGATGCCAGCGCGCTTCACGAAACGTCACGGAAAATTTTCGTCTACGAGATTTATGCGGTCTTTTCCAATGTTAGATTTAAATTTGCAGCGTTGTTTGATGGTGTTTATTCTCTTTAACTGTCAGGAACTTGAACTGAAAAGCAGACGCGACTGACCGAAGCCGGCAACGTTGTCGCGAATGATTCTCTGCTACGTTCAAACCAAAACCGTCACTGTCGCCGGCGATTCTGCGCACTGTCGATGGAACGTTGCTAACGTCAGAGAAGCAGTTTTAAATTAATCGGTTTGTGTGCTTCGGAAAAGTTTAAGTTAAGAAAAAAAAGATCAATTATCGTAATGACATCTTTGCGGAGTGTAAAAACATCTTTTTTTTTTAATGATTTAATTGTACTCGCGCTAATTGACCTATTGCATATTCATTGAACCGTTGGGCAAAATTGAACTGAGGTCGCCGTCGCCATTAATATTAATTGATTCTGATGCGCTCGTTATGGAGGCAATTTGCTCGAATTTTCTTCGATAGTTTTGCATTAAACTTACTCTTCAGCAATTTTTATAAATAGTAAATATGAATAATCGGGGCGCGAAAACACTTTATTTTAATACAGGGCGTTTAAAGAAACGTAGGCCAACAGTCAAAATTAAAAAAAAAGGTTCATTTTGCCGTAGGTTTGAAAATTATTGTTTTAAGATAAGTTAAATCATTTTTGCTCGATTTTGTTGACATTTGGCAACGTCTTTTATAATGTTAACAATTGTGAAGTCCAGTGCCGTCCCGGAAGGAATATTAACTGATAGTGTATACAAATACAAGTGGTAAATGTAAAGATTGTTTAACTCTTGAGTTGTTTTCGTATCTTGCTTCCTTTTTGTGCCAAAAATTAACAATCATGAAAATTATTTTTTTTGGATCCTACACACACACCGCGCTAATTGGAAAATAAGCATTTCCGGGCCATTTTTTTCAAAATGGTGTTGGTTTTAATGAACTTGTTTATTTTTCTTGGATGACGAATCTCCAGCGTTGAGTTTTTTGAAACACCCTATAGAAGCAAATAACCACTCTTGCCTATTAAAACTTGCCAAGACTGGGGGACATTTATTCCGCCCATTTTTCGTTATTTATAAGGTAGTAATAGTACGATAAAAAGCAGCCAATTCTTCTACATGGAAAAACAATTTCTGTCACTTAAACTTGTGGATAGGTGTGGAAAAATCCAAGAACTACTTTTTCAATTATTGTTTAATTTAACTTAATTCCCAACGAACCTTTTGGGGTTTTTATAAACGAATCAGTACACAACATCATCACAGTAGCGACCACCCTTGGGAATCCGTTTTATGAGAGTGGCCACAAACAGAGGTTTTATTGTACCACTATAATAGTCATTAAATTACTTACAAAGATTTGGAATTTTAACGTTTTCAACTTGCCGTAAATAAAACCCGTGTATGGTTTGGCCAAGGCCAGCGATACGCCTTGTTTTTTTTATTTTAAGTTTTATTTTTTAAGGAAAAGTATAAAAATAGTATATCTGACTAAAAGTAAAAGACAACATTATCGACCCCATCATCTCGACTCGTATTGCACTGGTAAAACAACAACCACTACTACAACTACAACTAAAAGAACTTGACGCTACAAGTACGCTTGCAGCACGGGACTCAGCACCTTTTTGTAGAGCAAATACAGCATGCCGACAGCGAAGAGGATTTTGCACACCTTGTCCACCAGCCACATCCTAAAACGGGGATACACGTTAATGACGTCATCGATCAAGCAACTCAGGTTATACCGAATTTTGAGATTTGACGACATATTTTTTGAATGTTCTTTTTTTTAATCAAACCAATGAACAATAATTAAACAGGCGTCGTAAACTACAAGGTGACATAGTTTCATGAACACCTTATATATTCCTCCAGGGACTGTTTTGATGACACACGACATATGATCTCTCGATCTGCTAATATCATTATTAAGACTTAAGTAAAGCGTAAGTAAAATAAAGATACTCCTTAATACAGAAGGTTTTCCAAAGTCTTTAACGAATTTTTACTTAAATTTTCTGTGATATTTGTAAATTGGACACCCTATATCTAACTACTTTTGTTAAGCGTTCCTTATACCGCTTAATACCCTGCTCTCCAAAAACTACTTTTTTGCGACTACTACATTATTTAAATTATTTACATTTAAAAATCTATCAATTTTATTTTATATTCAGGGCTCACTACTCATTTTTTTTTATTGCGAATGGGCGGCTTAGAATATATGTTTTAAAACATGTAGCAGTTTTATTTTAAACTCTACGCACAAAATTCAAACGCCTGCCTGCCTTTGTGTCAAATCTGCCATCCGAAGATGACAACATAACCTATCACAAATGACAAGAAATCCAAAAACTGAGTTAGAACGAAAAATTGATTATTTCGCCTCTGTGGATGCTATTTTAGCACAGTTAAGAAAGACTTTATTAGTGCCTTTTTAATTTTTTTTCCATGAGAGGGGCCTTGAGAGAGCTAATGTTATAACGTCCAATAGACGGCTCTGGCGTAGCATAATTTGCCTGAAATGCATTGAAAAATATTTGTTCTGCCTGCGTCCTAATTTACCGACACCCCGTCAACATTACGCCTCTCGTGGATAGGGGACACTAGTTAGTAAGTCGTTAGAGGGGGTAATAAAATTCATATTATTAAGTAATGAGGTTTAACGAGGTGTAGGACAATTTCAGATATATTTGGCTAACTAGATCCCAGTTTTGAGTATCAAATTTCTGTTTTGAATTTTAAATAGATGTTGATTTATTTATTTTAGCTTTTTATTAGAACTAAATTCAATTGGTCTCTATCTCAAAAACTAGAACTGCTAGTTTTAGAATCAGCACATTCGGTACATCTAAATTCAGTTATTAGATCTCAGGCACGATTTTTTTTTTAATATTTTGTTGGCCTGTTATTTTTTAGTTTACCTCGAAAAGCTGAATTGCGAAAACAGTGGCCAAAACAAAAACAAACAAACATGTTCATTTTCCCTTTTAAATTGTAATGAGTCACTACACTGTCACAGGGTGTTTCTTGAGTATTCTAAAATATTCAAGGAGGCGATTCTTGACAAATTTTTAAGAAAAAATTTCAATGCGCATCCCGTACGGACGCCACTAGAAGCGAAAGTAAAAAAAGCCCTTTGCATGAATACGTGAATACCAAATTTCATGAGGATAGCTTAAGCGGTATTACGAATATAATGGCAACATCTTTTTCTCTCTCTTTCTGTATCTCAAAAGTTAAGACATTTAGGACATAGGTTCATATAAAGTTTTTTTCTTAAAAATGCCCCAAGAATCGCCTCATTGAATATTTTAGATTACTTGAGAAACACCTAAAATTTACCAATTTTTAATTATTTTATATTTTATGGTGGTTCAAAAAAGAATACCTAAATAATAAGAAAAAATAAACTAACCAAATTTACCATTCCGAGTGAGTGAAGAGGTAAGAGTTGGAATGTTTGAATTTAAAAATTAAAATAAAATCAAAATAATACAATTAAAAATAAATTAAAAAAAAATAAAAACATAAATTCTCTCAGGCAAACGAAAAATGTTTATAATAATTATTTCCTTTCATATCAATTTGAAAAATAAAAAGTAACACATTTTTTATAAAAATAAAACAACGAATCTAATAATCTCACCGAGAGAAAAAATGCCAATTAATATAGTGTAATACTTTTATGACGTTGATATTCTGGTTTGACGTCATAAAATATAAAATCGAAATTTTGAGGCCATATTGTGTTTGGCATCTTGGTGTTTTGTTTGTTTTAAGTGATAATTGGCACCGTACGCCGACAAACCAGTTTTTAGTTTTAATTTCATTTTTTATTTTCAATTCATGTGAGAGTGTGTTGTCTGTTATGATGAGCATAAAATGTTCTTAATCGCATGGTTCCTCACACTGTCATATGTCTTCTGGCTGCTGGCAAGGTATCGTCAGTTTCTTTCAGTATGTACAGTCTGGCAGCGTGCACGCACTTGGTGAAATATTCGAAATAGTCTATGCCGTCCCCGTCGCACTTGTACACCAGTCTCTCTTTGGGATTAAGGGTTTCCCTGGTTCTCATCGAGTCCTCGTTATTGAAATCCCACTGGTTGTTCGCGTAGTACTCGAATACCTCGAATCCCTTCCAGATACGCTTCTGCACCCTCATCAAACTAAAAATTGTGATTGAAAATGCTGGTGACCTTATAAAGGGTTCAATGTCGCGCCTCTCCAAATACTCACACTGGTTTATATCCGAGGACTAACAATAAACAGTCAACCAGGACGGCGGGAACCAGGTGGAAGAGGAAAAAGCAGATGTAGTGCACTATTTTCGACCTCTTCATCGATCCTCCTGGGTACCACGCTACTCCGTTGAGTGGGATCCGCGTGTTGATGACCTAAAATGGCAACGCCGCATTATACGAGCTGTCTTGGGGAAAGTTGGCGCAAACGCGTACCCTACGACCGATGTTGATTATTTCCTCCATCGTTATTTTGTATTCGGCCGAGCTGGTGAGGTTGTACACCCATCTGCCGCCTCTGAAAGAGAAAAATTATCCTAAAGAGTTCGAGGGTTTATTTAGTATGTAGTTTTATGTACATAAAACAAGAAAGAAGCAAAGAGGAAGTTGTTGGGATCGAAGGGACTTTCAAAATAAAATTTTTAATTGCTTTATTAATATAGAACCTCCTTAAAAACTCAATATTGCTATCAAAAAAATGAACTTACTTCAACTCAACGTAGTCAAACACACACAGCAACATGGCGTTGACGGTGATGTCGACGGGCACATAATCTGCGTAGCTGTCCTGCTTGCAGTACATGGTCCTTATGACCCCTTTGCCGGCCCCGATGAGGAGCCCCGTAGGACCGTTGATATTGTCCGTCCACCCGGGCAGTGGCTCCTTCCATATGGGTATCACTTGAATCGAAAAAATACACGTACCATGTGTCAGACTTTAAAATTGGGAGGCGCAATACAATGCCTTTTGTTTCTCAAAATTTTTGAGTTTCTGAAGAAAAATGATCACGTTAATGGATTCTTTGTTTCCACCTCTTCGATAAAATTGCGCATAACAGAGCTACAAAATCACCCTGTATCCAGTTAAGCTCTCAAGAAGATAACAGGACGATTAGTGAAACGTCAGTAATCCAAAAGATTTGTAAATAGCATTGCGGTAGCCTCTGGAAATTTATTTAAAAAATTTACACTGTACATTGTTGACTTTTCACAGATATAGCTGCTGAGCATTTTTTTGAGAAATCTATAGGAATTAGCCTACCATAGTAAGTCCAAAATAATACATTTTAACTAACTACCAAATAATTACTTGTTAAAAAAAATCGTTAAAGTCCAAAACCATTAAAGTAAATTTTGCAGTTGACTGGACAACGGTGGCCTTTTATTCGAATATGGCGACTTATTTTTATAATAATTTCAGTAATTACGAATCAAAATAAATTACGACATTAATTTTTTTTGTTTGTTTTTAATTTAAGAAAATCCCAGGTTCATTATCTATGAATCTCTCTAGCATACCTACAGAGGGCCTCAGAATAACTACGGGCAGTCGATCTTTCTCTTCACCCACCAGGGCTTCCCCCAAAGCCTTGGTGAAGGCGTACGTGTTGGGGATGTCGCCCAGAATGCTAAAATCAATTATTGGATGATCGAATTTCGGTGCACATAACCAACTCACGTGGGGGTGATGGTATTAATCACCTCCTCGTCGAGCCATTCTACCGTTTGGATCACTTTGTGGGGATCGGCGGGGGGCGGGTAGGGCTTTTCGTAAAGTATGCGTTCATGCAGGTGGCAATAAGCGGTTGACAAGTGGGCAAAACACTGAAATTAACACCAGAATTATTTAGAGAATGTAGCGTATTGTAATAATTTAGGTGGGACTGAACTCAGCGAAAGTGTTTTCAAAACTTCAAAAATTAGAGATTGATTTCACGCATAGCCTACTACATCTACATCCGGATCTACTCAGACTTTGAATCAAAGATCATCCTCAGCATCTAACAATAACTAAAATCAACAAACCTCCAGTAGTTCAACTGGATCTAACCAATCCTCCAATTACGGTTCAAGTCAACAAAGTTCTGGACCAAATAACTCGAATCAACAAAATAATCAGCAAAGTTCAACCATATTTAATATTTTTTTCCCAAATTGCGTTTTGTAATTATTGTTGAGATACATATTTGGACAGTTAAACATATTCAATGTGTATTTTACAAAAGAATCAAGAATACAATTTTATATGAAATTTTTTTTTTAGAAAAAGCTTTCCTTTCAATCTGCCTATATTTGTTATAATATTGAATTTTAAGTAAGGATTATAAAATTTAAAATAAAAATTTAATAATATAATGCGCTTAATTGATTAACTGTAAATAGATTAATGTATGTTCTGCAAAGTTTGCACGAAACTTAAAATATTTTGCAAAAAAGAGAAATACAATATACAAGAATTTTCTGAGGCATTGAATATTTGAAAATTGTGTATACTTATTACTTGTTTTGCACATTTGTTTGACCAACTAGTCAACGCTGTAAATAGCCGGCGATATTTTATTTGTTCATGCCGGGTAAACTTACCAGCAATTTTTTACATTCCTTGGCCAGGTCCAGCATGTATTTGGTGCCTCGGGCGTTCAAAAACACCGCCTTGCTCAATGTCTCGTCGAATCTGATCGTCGCAGCGCAATGGAAGATAAATTCCACTTCCTCAGCCAGCATTTCTCTGTCTTCCTTGCAGATCCCCAAGTTGGGGAGCATCACGTCCCCTACTACGGGCGATACCTTGTTGATGATGTCCTCGCCGCGTTGTTCCTTGACCATGTCGTACAACTGGATAGAAATTATTATTACTATTTACCGGAGCTACTCAGAAACGTGTCAGAAAGAAGAGAATAAATATAGAATAAACATAAAGAGAGTTTTCGGCGTAGACTATAAATTAGTATTGAACAGAATGAACGGCATTTGACAGGTCCAAATTTCAGAAAGCCACGGCCATTTTATAACCGAAAAACCTGGCAAAAGCATTATTTATCTTTTGATAGTGTGAACATTTTTTGCTAAATAAAAATAAAATCTTAATTCTTCCCGAATTCTCCTTTAGATATCTTTCGTGACTGCTTCGCAAATTCGATAGAAAGTCGATATCCTGTGTTATGACTCAATGACTTCTGAGCCTGAGGCTTCGTTTAAAGGGATATAGAAACAAGTTATTTTGTGTTTCCAAAGTATCATAAAATCAAATCAATCAAATGATGAAGTTAAGAATTTTATTATTTTTAATTATTCATGTTTTTTGTAGGTTTGCCGGCTGACTGTATCAGAGCATATTGGCCAGAAATGTCGATGTGTGCACAATATTTTGAAGAAAAGTACATATCTAAACGCGCTCTTAACCGAGCCGTTCCTACTATTTTTCCCATGTAGGAAGAAAAAAAAAGTGAGTGTTTTTAGCAACAGGTATACTCTCTATATATTTTTTTTCTATTTGAAATATGTAAATATACAAGCCGGCATTTGCTTTATTTAAGTTGCATTGAATTTATACCACCTTGATATTCACTGATATATTAAAAATGAAAAAATACAGACTTTTGTAATATGAACTTTATATCCTAGTTCTTGTTTTTTTTAGCCCATCAGCATGGAAATAGACACATCCTTATATTCGGCTATTGCTCCTGTTCCTCCCTTACAGTTACTAATATAATTCAAAGCCAGTTATTGCAATGTAAATACATATGGCTGATTACGAATGCCAAGTGAACAATTTATAAATCATTGTCTCAAAGTTTTATGAAATCTTCATTTTTCATTTCATTCTTGAAATTTTCATTTTTTTTCCTAGATTTTAAAATTATTTATTAAGCTAATAATTTTTAATTCAATTAAATAGGCAAACAGAGATTGAAAGCAAAAAAAAAAACTGTTTCACGTGCAATTTTTTGTTTTATTTCTCATGATATCTATATTTCTGAATATTGTTTTCTGTTGACTTGCATTCGGCATTTAATTGTTTTAATTAATTATTGTGTATACAATACGGTGGGTCAAAAACGATTTTTTTTTGGATTGGACACACAAAAACTAGTTGCTAGTTACACCAGAAAACACCTACCACGTATGAACTTTTAATTTTAATGGGAAGATTATCCTCATTACAGTTTTCAATTTTTGATTTAGTATCATATACAAATAATCATATCTTATCATCAATAGATCATTACGCCAATTTTACTAATGAATTTTATAGAAAATTGAACGCTCTACACAAATGGTCTCTTATACTTTTTCGGTAAATAGAACCATTTCAAAGATATTAGGAGTCAAAGATTGAAGAATTTAATGAAAAAATACTTTTTGTTCTGAATTTTGTTATTGACTTAAAATTAATAATCATGAAATATTCTCAATTATTCTTATAAGAAATTTAATGTAGGTACTTATATTCATAGTTTTTAATAAATATTTTCAATATATTCATTGAATTAGGAAATTTTCAGATTATTTATTATCCATTGAACTGAGGTGGCTTTTACTTGATGAAAATCCATTTATCAAAATAAATAAGAACTAGAAGTTCAGATTTTCACGAAATTATATATTTTGACATGACAATTGTTTCGACAACACCGTGTCTTTATCATGTCATGTCATAATATATAATTTCGTGAAATGGCGGCGTAAATATTGCACAAGAGACATTTCCATGGTTTTGTTGATTGTTATTTGCTTGTTTACACGGTAAAATTTCTAAAGTTTTCTTTCAAGACCATATACTATTTTAGAGCAAATGGAATCTATTCTTCAAATGAAAAATTATACTCCCTTAAATCAAAATAAACGGAAATTTATATTATTTTCTTCTAAGATATTTTTTTTCTTAAACATATGTACAGGGTGTCCCAAAAGTTAACGATAATACTGAAAAGACTGACGGAAAAAGTCATAAGCATCAAGAAAAACATAAAGTGGCCTTAGTAAAAAATAGATGGTTTTCGATATTACCACTTTAATTGAATTCATTAAAATTGTAACTTGTATCAGATTTTCCTAAAAAAAAATAACTCTTTACATTCTTAGGTATTTCAGTTTAAAACCGCGGATATTTCATTGATCAAAGATCAACGTTAAAGTAAAAGTTCAAGAGAAAAATTCAAATAATCATACTTCACTTTAAAATAGATTTCTTATAAGGTTTTTAAACTTCTGCCTTAACGTTGGTCTTTGATCATTAAAATATCCGCGGTTGTAATACGGAAAAGAAGTGAAAAATGAAAAGAAATAATTTTTTTTAGGTGTGACACTCGAAAATCTGATCCATGTTTACGATTTCAATAAATTTTATTAAAGTGACAATATCGCGAAAACCATCGATTTTTTACTAAGGCCATTTTATGTTTTTCTTGATGCTTATGACTTTTTCCATCAGCCCTTTCAGTATTATCGTTGACTTTGGGGACGCCCTGTACGTATCAAAGTATTACAAATTTGTTTTCTAGAAATTGAGAACTGTCAATGACTTGTATGAAGCCAATTCGTTTTGTTAAAAAATGAATTGTTTCGAAACAAAACAATTAAAGAAGAAAAATAAAGTCCCATTACAAGGTGAAACACTGCGTTAAACTAAAAAGAAATGTTTCACTTCAAGACAAATTGTTTTAAGGCAAAACAAAATGTTCAAGAAAAAAAAAGAGTTTTCTGTGTAGGCAAAAATTTTTACCGTGTATGTTCTTCGCTACAAGCAGGTTTCTTGATATTAACATATCAAAACGAAGCAGCGCCAAAAATTCGAAAATAGTCGAAAACTAAAAGGGAATAACATAGAAAAGAACTGACGAGAGTGAAAACAACACAAAACTAAAGGAGAACAGTTGGAAGATTAAAACGCCAGTCACTTCTGAAATAAAACAACGTATCAAATAAAAAAAATAAAAATTGATAACGGAAAATTTCTAGTTCTGCCAAAAAATAGAAAAGTAATTGAAAATTATTTGGGAGATATAAACTAATTTTGAACAGAAATATATAGCAAAAAAATTTGGAATAAAAGAATGTAAGCACGGAACGATGAGGAAAGCGGCCGAAACCACAGAATACAAAAGCCAAACAAGGATCGACACCACTATTGTCGCTTGTTACACTGAAAACTAAAACTATTTGTATACTAGGGCGGGTCAAAAAAATGTTTTTTTTTGGATTTGACACACAAAAACTAGTTGCTAGTTACCTCTAGAAAGTACGTACCGCGTATGAGCTCTTATTATTAATGGGAAGACGTCACTGTCTCCCCGTCCAAAAAAATGTCGTCAGGTCAAATCAAACATCAAAACGATGCCGATTTGCTTTTTCGATATCAACGGCGTAGTTCATGCAGAGTTCGTTCCACCAGGTGAGACAGTTAATCAAGCTTTTTATCTGGAAGTTTTAAGAAGACTGCGCAACAGTATTCGACAAAAAAGACCCGATTTGTGGCGGACAGGGGACTGGTTCTTCCACCACGATAATGCCATTTCTGTTAAGCAGTTTTTGGCTAAAAATGGCATGGTTCCTCTGCCCCATGCACCTTACTCGCCTGATCTCGCTCCGTGTGACTTCTTCTTATTTCCACGTATGAAAAGAAACGTGACAACATTGAAGAGGTCAAGGAAAAAAACGAGGGATGAGCTGTCGGCCATAGCCAAAGATGAATATAAAAAATGTTTCGAACAGTGGAAGCACCGCTAGGACAAATGTATTAGTTGTAATGGAGAGTATTTTGAAGGGGAAAAATGATTCCGTTTTTTTTTTTGGTACCCTTTCGTAGTTGTCGTTTTATCAATGATACTGTTCGACTCGATATAAAAAGAAGGTAGTCGAAACTAAAAACTCGAGATGGTATAAATTCTAGGGTTAAAATTGTTTCGACAACACCGTGTCTTTATCATGTCATGTCATAATATATAATTTCGTGAAAATCTGAACTTCTAGTTCTTATTTATTTTGATTTTTATTTATCATCCATTTAAAAAAAGGGTTCTTTATATCAATCAATCGATCATTAATAGAAAAAGAATTCTGTTTCGTCATATGAAATGTTATACCTGAATACAGTGTTAACAGAAAAATATAGATCTTTTAGCAGCAAGTATTGAAACTGCTCTTCGTTTTGCGTCAAACACGGATTGTATACAACCCTATTCCACGCTCCTCTGCGTCATTCACTCTCATCTGAAGCCCACAATGCAATGTCGACATTAAGAAAATTTCAATGATTTTTGAGAAACTAAGTCACTCAAATCCTGTTCAATACTCGAATTGGTCTTCTTTTGATCGATCTCAAAATTTTAACCCTAGAATTTATACCATCTCGAGTTTTTAGTTTCGACTACCTTCTTTTTATATCGAGTCGAACAGTATCATTGATAAAACGACAACTACGAAAGGGTACCCAAAAAAAAACGGAATCATTTTTCCCCTTCAAAATACTCTCCATTGCAACTAATACATTTGTCCTAGCGGTGCTTCCACTGTTCGAAACATTTTTTATATTCATCTTTGGCTATAGCCGACAGCTCATCCCTCGTTTTTTTCCTTGACCTCTTCAATGTTGTCACGTTTCTTTTCATACGTGGAAATAAGAAGAAGTCACACGGAGCGAGATCAGGCGAGTAAGGTGCATGGGGCAGAGGAACCATGCCATTTTTAGCCAAAAACTGCTTAACAGAAATGGCATTATCGTGGTGGAAGAACCAGTCCCCTGTCCGCCACAAATCGGGTCTTTTTTGTCGAATACTGTTGCGCAATCTTAACGGTCTCACCTGGTGGAACGAACTCTGCATGAACTACGCCGTTGATATCGAAAAAGCAAATCGGCATCGTTTTGATGTTTGATTTGACCTGACGACATTTTTTTGGACGGGGAGACAGTGACGTCTTCCCATTAATAATAAGAGCTCATACGCGGTACGTACTTTCTAGAGGTAACTAGCAACTAGTTTTTGTGTGTCAAATCCAAAAAAAAACATTTTTTTGACCCGCCCTAGTATACAAATAGTTTTAGTTTTCAGTGTAACAAGCGACAATAGTGGTGTCGATCCTTGTTTGGCTTCTGTATTCTGTGGTTTCGGCCGCTTTCCTCATCGTTCCGTGCTTACATTCTTTTATTCCAAATTTTTTTGCTATATATTTCTGTTCAAAATTAGTTTATATCTCCCAAATAATTTTCAATTACTTTTCTATTTTTTGGCAGAACTAGAAATTTTCCGTTATCAATTTTTATTTTTTTTATTTGATACGTTGTTTTATTTCAGAAGTGACTGGCGTGTTAATCTTCCAACTGTTCTCCTTTAGTTTTGTGTTGTTTTCACTCTCGTCAGTTCTTTTCTATGTTATTCCCTTTTAGTTTTCGACTATTTTCGAATTTTTGGCGCTGCTTCGTTTTGATATGTTAATATCAAGAAACCTGTTTGTAGCGAAGAACATACACGGTAAAAATTTTTGCCTACACAGAAAACTCTTTTTTTTTCTTGAACATTTTGTTTTGCCTTAAAACAATTTGTCTTGAAGTGAAATATTTCTTTTTAGTTTAACGCAGTGTTTCACCTTGTAATGGGACTTTATTTTTCTTCTTTAATTGTTTTGTTTCGAAACAATTCATTTTTTAACAAAACGAATTGGCTTCATACAAGTCATTGACAGTTCTCAATTTCTAGAAAACAAATTTGTAATACTTTGATACATACAGGGCGTCCCCAAAGTCAACGATAATACTGAAAGGGCTGATGGAAAAAGTCATAACCATCAAGAAAAACATAAAATGGCCTTAGTAAAAAATCGATGGTTTTCGCGATATTGTCACTTTAATAAAATTTATTGAAATCGTAAACATGGATCAGATTTTCGAGTGTCACACCTAAAAAAAATTATTTCTTTTCATTTTTCACTTCTTTTCAGTATTACAACCGCGGATATTTTAATGATCAAAGACCAACGTTAAGGCAGAAGTTTAAAAACCTTATAAGAAATCTATTTTAAAGTGAAGTATGATTATTTGAATTTTTCTCTTGAACTTTTACTTTAACGTTGATCTTTGATCAATGAAATATCCGCGGTTTTAAACTGAAATACCTAAGAATGTAAAGAGTTATTTTTTTTTAGGAAAATCTGATACAAGTTACAATTTTAATGAATTCAATTAAAGTGGTAATATCGAAAACCATCTATTTTTTACTAAGGCCACTTTATGTTTTTCTTGATGCTTATGACTTTTTCCGTCAGTCTTTTCAGTATTATCGTTAACTTTTGGGACACCCTGTACATATGCTTAAGAAAAAAAATATCTTAGAAGAAAATAATATAAATTTCCGTTTATTTTGATTTAAGGGAGTATAATTTTTCATTTGAAGAATAGATTCCATTTGCTCTAAAATAGTATATGGTCTTGAAAGAAAACTTTAGAAATTTTACCGTGTAAACAAGCAAATAACAATCAACAAAACCATGGAAATGTCTCTTGTGCAATATTTACGCCGCCATTTCTTGCGTGACACAAACTTTTCAGAGTCGTAAACTGCAAATTTACAAATACTCAATTACTGACTACGCAACTGCCACACAACACCGATCAGGGAATTGCACTGATGCAACGCGTCAAACTTTACGACCCATCCGATTGTCTTTTTTTTTTTTTCGCTGGCGCTGGAAATCGATTTTGTAGTCACGCGGTAGTATCCCGATCGATTAATAATTAATTATGCCGACCGAACAATTATCGTTATTACTCAAGAAAGTGTACTTTGTCATTGAAAAAGGCCCCTTTCACAATCTATTGGACACCCGCGTCGCACTTGTTCGAAACGGCGGCACAATTCGGTGCTAATTGATTTATTAACATTGGCAATCGATCGAAGACTATGTGTAAGTAAGCAATTTCGATATGTAGGTACATTTAATTAAAATTTAACCATTTTATTAAATTTTGGTTAGCACAGAAGAAATTGAAAGAATATTCTTTAAAAAACAGGAGAAAAAGGACATTGACACGAAAATAAAACACAATAAATTTTGTAAAAGAGAGAAACAAATTTAGTACAAAAATGCAAATTTTATTTTTTTGATGGTTTTATGAAACTGAGTGAATTAAAATTTTAGTACCAATGTACACATATATTTTTCATTTTGTTTTAAACCCGCTTTCCATAGTTTCAGCTTCTACATCGGTGTCATACGAGGTGTACGAAAAATACTACAGAAGAGCGAATTTTAGAGTATCTTTAAATTGTCGTTCCCTCGATCTAAACTTGTGCTTTTTTTTGTAATTGAATATCTTAATATTTTGATTAGTCTCTTTGAAAGCTTGGAAAAAATGTCTTCCTAATATATTTACTTCAAGTATATTCAAGTATTTGTAATTATAATCGTAATGTCTTAAGTCCTTGTATTGGGTGGGGTAGATTTTAGGTTTTACTTAAAATTTTAGTTTTTTTTACTGTAACTCAACTCGATTACTTTTTGTTAGATGCGGAAATAAATAAAACGTGTGCGCTTCACGTTGCGCACGCACAGTTTGATTTTGACGAGCAATTGACTTTATTATCCAATAAATTATATAATTTTTGTAAAAAACTATATTTTCCATGGCGTACCCATTAAAAAAATTAAAAATTAAAAACCCTATCCAGACCAGTTTTCAATTTTTCAGTAAGTTAAAATATAAAATAGCCTTTGCGCAAGACGCTTTGTACATGGAGAATAGTAAAACCTACCGGGCTTGCGAACATATCCTTAAGGCGGTCGTTTGGGTGTTTCCATTTCTTAGTCCTGATCAGGATGTATATTTTGTTCACCTGACTGCAGGAACGCAGCAGTTTCTCGATTAGTACTTTGCCGACAAAGCCCGTACCACCGGTGATGAAGATCGTCTTATCCTTGTACATTTCCGCAACGCGGTCGGGGTAGTCGTCGACGTTGTCCGCCATTTTGATGCCCATCTGAAAAAAAAATGTCTTGGCTATTAGGGTAATCGCACCAAACGTTTAAAACTCGTATTTGGTGCGGTGCCGAGCGTGTTGGCCAATACTTGCGCTTTCTCTCATTAAGTTTTGCTTAATTAAAGCGAACATTTCGTCCGTGTGACGTCGAAATTATGAGATTTTTGGAAAAACCTGCAAAATCGTAGCGGTGCCCACATTCGCCTGTCTCCAGTCTTCGGTTTAAGGGTTTAAAGAAAAACAAAAGATTTCTTTTTCGAAATCGTCCTAGTCAAAAATACAGTGCTACTCAAAAAGTTACGGTTAATTAAATCAAGGAAGGACACTGTTGCGACGCCCTCAGAGGTTAAACAAAAAACTAAGTTAATATTTCATTTTCTCATCATAAGTACCTGAAAATTTGTCTAATTGCCAGTTTACTGTACAAAAATATAATAAAAAAACAATAAAATATTTCTTTTGGACAACCTGTACCGCAAAAATCAACCCGTTGAAGCTGCATGTTCATATGAACATTTTATCTTAAAGTTAGTCAAAGATTCACTCTTTAAAGTTAGTGAAAGTACTTAATTAATATGCAGTAGAAAAACTTATTGAATATAGTTAGTATAGTCGTTAGTATAGTTCTGTACAAATGGTTTTCATCTTGCATTGTATATTTTCAACTGCTAGCAGATATAACAGTTACTTCTTTAGCTTCCTCACGCAACCGAGATCAAAGGTCATTACATTTCTTCAAATTTAACAAAGAAATATCATGCAGAATATCAAAACGGGTTTTCTGGGTGCGTACGTGCCAAAAATCATGTAGTACCATCGACCCGTGAAGCAATGGGCATGTCCTTGTTTTTTTTTCAAGAAATTACGAAAATCGCTCTTGGCTCCAATTTAAAAAAGCTGGTAGAAATTTGAAAAAAAACAAGCTAAAGAAATCTAAAATTCTAATAACCAGTTTTCTTTATTTTTTCCTAAATTTTAACCCACACGGAAAGAAATGAGTGACTTCCATAAAATTGAAACGCTCAGTTACTTAAAAATGAAAAGAAACTGCCTTAACGAAAAAGTCAATTAATCAAAATTAATTAATCGTTAAAATCTGTTTCTATTATTTTGACATCGTTTCCGACCAAAAAGATACTAGTCTCTTAAGGTTTTATGCCAAGCATGATTTTTATAATAATTATAATCCCAGATATGTATCAGAAAAGAAGAGTAAGAAAAGCACAATTATACGAGTCAAAGATGACACTGACAATTTAAAAGCTTGTGCGGTTGGTGGGGGAGTATCATCCCCTGTACGTTACTTACTCTGTTAAACACAGCCGGAAAGAAAAACGCCACACCAAAACCCCGGTACTACCTCGAAGCTCGGTTCAGTGTTGACTCGCGGCCGGGTCTCGGGTCAGTCGCCGCGTAGCAGAAGATGGACCTCCAGAAAGCGACGACGAAGGCAAAAAAATCACCAGCAACGTCAGACCAGTTTCCCAGTACGATTCATGTTTTCGATTGCGTAGACTCGGTACGTGGTACGACCGTCGAGACTTGGACACGCGGGCACTACCAGCTTTGTGGAATTACTTTCGGTCTTGTCCGTTCAGGTGGGGGATTACCGACGGCGGCCTACTATGCTTGGTTAAGATACGACGTGCAACATTCCGACAAACGATGTCCAGAACTATGAACTTTTTTTGAACAAGTAAATTAATTATTTTTAATTAAAAAACGACAAAGCATGATATGAAAAAATGTTAAAAAAATATATTTAGAAATGGTGGTTAACGACCCCTTGGGCGCTTATTGAATAAAAAACAAGACTTAATTATCTTTTTTTTATTTTTTGATATTTTAAACAGAAACATTAAAAAGTGGTTACATTTTATGGAATTCATCAAAACATTTGTCGTGAAGTGGAATTTGACAAGTTTGATTTTACATAAAAAGCACCTTCTTCTTGGCTGTTGACAAACTATCAAGTGGTGTCCTTCCGAAGTGGTACAATATATAGAAGATCTCTTTGGCCCAGGCTTTTCGGTTTTACTCCTTATTTCTTTAAAATATACTGGGAAATTCTCTTCGAAAATGAAGATTAACTTATTAATAACCGTATGCGCGGGCTAGTTGACGCACAAATCAATCATCCAATACAGTATGGGGGTATATCATATCACTTTTTGCCCCTCAATTCGGTAGTTGGATATATTATAATCTATTTCATACACCCCCCCACCCCCATGAACGTGTTATACATTTTTATTGCACAGGGTTGGGGAACATTAACTTTCATTTTTTCTTGAACCGAAAACCTTTAAAGGCTCAATGCATTTGACAAAACACTGACAACGCTGTTGTCCTTCCATTTTATTCCCACGATACTATTGTCCTTAATTCCCCTTTTTTCCTTTTTCATTATCTTTGAGTCATTTAATTTACATTTCATCGTTCTACTTTCTCTCACTGTCCCTGTTGCCCCCAAAATCTATCTGAGTAAGTTTGTATATCATTTTAGCAGAGGTAAAAAAATTGTTCAAGTATAGTGAACAGCGCAAACCAGAATATTCTCTTTGCAGAACCTCAGCAAAGTTTAGTACAACAGATTCCCCAAGACCTTGGCTTTCACTGGCGATTTCTTTGTTTTTCCGTCCGTCGTTTGGTACTCATAACCCAAGCTTTGTATCCGAATCGGCTTGCCGCGTATAAATTGCTTGCAGCCATGTTTTCCATAGTAAGGAACCATCGACTCGTCTATTGAAATATTTGACTGCAAGGGTGCATATTGTATAAATTTTTTGTTCAAAGTGTCAATAATTTTGTCTCCTTGAGGTAAGGCGTTGTTATCAGCAGCATGAAAGAATCTACATGTTTCCGATTAAAGTTGAAAAAATTCGACAGGGTGACTATCTTTAGATAATGTTAATGGTGGTACCAGAGTACCACTCCGAGAGACATTTGCCCTATTCAAATCACCCGTCTCCTATTGAAATTTTATTTCGGGTTTACTCTTTTGCTTGCAATCGGATGTATGACCATAAACCATTGTTGTGGCAAGTGATAAAGTCTTTTAGATTCTTTAACCACTTTTATCCACTAAAACCGCTTCTTATACCAATGGTAAAGCGACGACTTGGTGGCGGTCATCGATGGCCTGGCATACGGTATAGTCGGCCCGCTAGGAGTTGGTACTCTGCGGAAGAAAATTTCGATTTCTCCGCCCAGACGTACGCGGTCTCAAAACTTACTACCGCTGGCAATGGGCCACTTTCCTTCTTAACCAATCGGAGGCACATACGCTGACCTACGAAAATACGGGCAACTATTGTTGATCCATTTTTAAGATACTAATTTGGCTACCTATGTTCTGAGCCAACAGCCTGAATATGCGCAGATCGTTGAGAAACTTGAGATAGGGCAAAAGATAGATTGATTGATTACACTTTCAATTATCCTAAGATTATAAATTCTTAAGTACAAGTCAATTCTATCATTATATATTTCCCAGTAGTTTCTTTAGAAATATTTCCTGATTTATATACTCATTGTTAATTAGGTACCTTTCCTAGTCTTCGTAAATTTATTTAATAACATTTTCTCGTGTAAATTGTTGTCAACTAATTTTCTTAATATGCATTAGGCTTAGCTGTATTCCTGATCCGTTAATTTTATTGCAAAAAACCGTTCTTTAGGAGGACTTGTTCGAAAACTGACTATCCTATGCGCCTGGAAGAGGAAAGCTGCAAGTTGTGTAGACGACAACGAAAAAAAATCTACTGTTACGAAATTTTGTACGGGCAGTGTATTTCGGGTTTATGTAGCACACGTTTGTTATATAACGGCTTGCGACATTCGTTTCGCTTATAAATGAGATAGATATGTTTAATAAGGTCCTGCAGATAACGTTGAATTTTCCCGAATTTTTTCGAAAAATCTGAAGAAAATTATTTTGGGAAACACAGAAAGGCGAAAAAATAATCGCACCGAGTTGTAACAGAGTAACTTAGATGTTTATGATAAGATATAATTTTTATATTCTATATCTTGGAAAACTTGTTATTTACTCTTTATTGCGCTCTAGATTTTGGTTAGTTTGGTCATTATTGTTATTAATTACTACTAATTATGTATTTCGGTAAACTTTGGTACTTTTTTAATGGAATCCTTGCATAATTTGTTTTACAAGGTATTCTGGAATATCCACTTAGAATGTACATTTAATTTTATATGTATATTTTAGTTTTAATGCTTCAGCCAAATTTCGAATGTTATCAGTGGAATGTTTAATTTAAATATTACATGGTTTCAGTTTAATTAAGAAACATTAACATAAACAAGCGCTTATCGAAAACTTAAAATATTCTATTTATTTTATGGCTTTTAAAATTACTGCTACGTGATTTGGCAAAAATTCAATATAGTGAAACTTGTCCGTCTTGTAAATTGCCGCCATACGCCTTCTCGGTGCCGTTTTAAGTTTAATTAAGACAAAGCGTTCTGTGTGACGATATGGTTTCATTATTGTTTTGCCGACTTAGTTTTACTTTCAAGCTTGTATCTTGCACAGGCTGCGCTGCTTTTTTTTTAAATTTATAACTGAGAACCAGAATACGTCAAACCAACGTCACAAGAGTCAAATCTTATTAATGAGGAGTAAAATTTAAACAAGCTGTTTGCTTAGGAGAAAAATGACGCATACCTAAACGCAGGTAATTCATTAAAAAAATTAAATGCGCTATAATTGATGATGAATTCAAATTAACTACATTTCACTGGAACTGTTGAGGGAAATCGCGAGTAGCAAAGTGCAATGTGCCTATAACTTCCGTCAATTAATATTATACCTGCACGTGCCCTATTCGAAAACGAGTGTTAAAAAAATTACACGTTAATCATAATTTTAATCCGTTCTTTTGCGCGATTCAGGAATGCTGTCCCCACGCGACGAGTCCACGTCAAACTTATTTGACGTCAACGCGAGTTTTATTATGACCGACACGCTCGTGCGTGACCTCACAGGCAAGCGTGAACAGTTTCGCAAAAATTTACCGGTCTGGTGCTGCATAGGTTTTCTGTTTTAAAGCGAAACAGTTCAATCCGTATTTTCCTCAAAAAAGAGGTTTGTTTTTGTATTAAAACACTTCACTTCGCTTAACCATTTCAAGTTGGAATATGAATGACGTCACGATTCCACAACAAACTTTTTTAACACCCGTAACTAAATTATGGTTGGCTGCCCTGTCTAATTTTCAATCTAGTCGCCTTTGCGCCAATGATTATTAAGTAATAACTCGACAGTTTTTGTCGTTTTTCTCATTTCGAATAAGTAAACGCGCTGAACGGGGGTTGTGTGTGTGGCTATGGGGTGCTGCAGTGAAAATTCATCGCCACAGAGCGAAGCAAATGCTTTGGGATCGAACGCGGTGAGTACTTACTACGCGCCACATTGTGAAAATGATAATTATCACGTAATCGTCCAGCTGCAAGGTGTATGCAGTTTATAATACCGCCACTTTGTCAATTTTGCTTTCAATTTACGAATTATATCTAGGCACGAACGATTTCCCAACTATCGTTGCGAATCAGTGCGTAGGTAATATAAGTACGTAACTAGCTTAGAACGGCTCGAATTACAATAATTTGCTTTGTTGTCTTTCTAACAATAGACATTTAAGACCGCTTTTGTCATTAGTATCCGTTTTATTGTCGATTAAGAACAAATAATGTCATGAAATTTTAGATAATGAAAATCGAAATTTGATGGCGTAAACACCACACCTATCGTCAGGCAACGGTACTAAATCGCGCCAGATTTCGTTTGTCACGAATAGATGGCGCGGTCCCCCGAGTGATAACGGCAATTTTAATCAAAAAGCTGTTGGCTGCACTGTAGCTGTGATCCGCGCAACTTCCTAGCCGCCTTTGCCTGGTTGACGTTTGTTGACAAGTCTTTTCCATAATATAATTTTAAGTGGCAGTTGCGACGTGTTTGGAAATACAGTGTGGCACGGTAAGGCTTTTGCGTCAGAGGGCATTAAAAGCAATCGTCTTCGTACTGAATGCTGTAAGGATGCTCGCTCCAATGCGATAAACTTAAACAATTTTACTAACGTTTTACTACAACGCGTATGCAATTCATAATACCGCGCCTTTTGGAACATGTGTTCCAAAGGAACAACGAATTAGTAGTGATTATGTCGTTATAAATTTATATTTATCTCGGGCTGGTATTTATGGAATTAAAAAAGAATAGAATTCCCGTATTACAATGCGATGTTTTTTTCTTTAGTATAATTATAGTTTTACATCGGGTTTTGTTAAAACGCTTTAATAAAGTATCGAATCTGTGGAAACGGCCATCTCTTTTTAGAAGCGGCACTGAAAATAGCGTGGAACGGGCGTTTATTTTAAAGAAATCGATATTGTTTTAAGGTTTAAAGAGAGGTTCTGTGTTATGCGGTGCCGAGGGATGGCGCTGCGATACGCATCCCACCGCCTCGATCCGATTTCGAATGTGTAAATACGGATGAAGCGCCTGGCAAAATTCGTGCCTTAAACTAAATGAGTAAGGAAAATATACGAGCCTTGGTGACGCTTGGCTTACATGCTGGCGTGAACTAGCTTTAAATTTTTGTTAGGGTACAGGTCGTCCCGTGAGTTGCCCGCATACTTTTCGCGGGTGATTTTGGTGAAGCGATCTACCCTCAAATGCTTAATTAATATAAGACTCATAAGAGGGAGGTCGACGTAGCGAA
This sequence comes from Cylas formicarius, assembly GCF_029955315.1. Classification (NCBI taxonomy): domain Eukaryota; kingdom Metazoa; phylum Arthropoda; class Insecta; order Coleoptera; family Brentidae; genus Cylas; species Cylas formicarius. Next base: position 21,005,303 of record NW_026844361.1, on the reverse strand, counting down.
TTTCTAAGTCAAGGGTGTTTTTCTTAAAATGGGTTGTAACAGTTTAGCGACTGGACTATATTTTCATATTATTTTCAGATTTTCATACAAATAATCTTTCGGATTTTAACGAAATTTGAGTTTCTTTTAGAATAATTTATATTTGGTTATTTAAATTTGTTTTCATGGCAATACTGCAATGAAAATGTAATGTTTTTACTACTTACCAATAGTATAGGTAAGTATACTACCTCACGCCAATAAGTGTCTGAAAGTATTCTGTATTCAAAATATCACTTTCGTTTAATTCTTGAAAATGGACTCGACTACAAATTTGAGGTCTTAAACAGTTTCTCAAGATTCTTCGATGCTCATTTTTGGAGTGTCTATTCCTAGAATACTTTCTAGTTCAGTTTTATTCTGATGACGTTTCGACATTAAATCTGACCAAATTTATTGTCATAATCGGTAGGTTTAAAATGCTTTCCGCTGCAGCTAAAAGCTGCTAAAATCAGTTCTTTCTCAAATGATTATCAATTGGGAAAATTAAAATAATGATTATGAATTGTTTATGGAGAACAAACTACAAGGTAACAGACCGATGGACGAATATATTTTTTAATTAGAAATATGCTAAATTATGTGATATTTTCTTTTAATTTTAGATCCAATAATTGCATTCGTTTTACAGGATATAAAAAGTTTCAGCTGATGTTTCATGGCCAAGTGTGGTTAAAAAACCGTAACCTCATTTGGAACAAATAATTTTAATTGGTACTCTAAAATTTATTTAGAAATACATCTGGAAATGCTAAGAGGAGCTTGAGAGTGGCGTTTGCATCCTTTTTCTAGTGTCAAACAACTATCATCAAGTTCAAGATTAAAAATACAATTTTGTCAAGTAAATAACTGGATTAGTGACGCATGTGGGATTAGTCTGAATTTTTGCAGATATACGCGTGTAATTTTTGCCGATAAATTTAATCTCGGAGGATTAACGTGTTTATGGGCCCTTCTAGTCCGTTTTTTAATCCAGGCTGCGTTGCTCGGCTGCAATAGTTTTGAATTAATACGTAAAGTCTACCAAACGATATACGGTTTTTACAACCTTTTATGGTCGTTTTTACTGTTATTCAATTGCCATTTTTATTGAGGTACCATATACATTTTATTACGATTTATTTATTTATTAAGAAGTTGAGTTTGTGGTCGATGTCGCCGGTTGCTGCCAAAATTATAATTTTTTATGTGTTTCTGTTTCTGAAATCGACATGTGGGGAGAACTGATATGAAGACAGCTGAAACCCAGTTTGGGAAGAAACAACACCTCGCCGAAATTTATAGGGCAATAGAATTAATTAGAATTGAAGTAGAAAAAACATCTGCTTCTGGCTGGAAAAAATGCGTAGGATATGTTCACGTTTTATAGCTAAATTTACTCGTTCATTTATATTTATAATAAACATTTTAAAGTGGGAGTGGATTTTCACTGCATCGACTAATAATAATCGAGGAATCTCACCGATGAAACTCTACACAAATCTAAAGTTAAATACCGGATTATGCGTAACGATGATATATCGCTTGGAGAACTTTAACAATCGGGATATAGCTCGTAGATGTGATGATTTACTTACCTTAATATTATTTCTAGTTTTTATACATTTACGAAAGTTCGACTGCCTTTCAAGTTTTGAGGAAATTTCCCTATAGAATGTATTGTAAGTGAAACTATTTTCTTTTTAGTGAAAATACCGGATTATGTAGTAAAAACGGTATATCGTTAGGTTACCTCTACCGATATACGTTTCTAGGAAGCTAAACTCGGTAATTTTTATTATTTACCTTTCGCGGAGTAGATGAGATCAGACTCACGTTCGCGTCCAAAAAGGATGCGCCCGATGGCAATAATTTTGGACAGACGTACGAGCGTCGGTTTCGACCCCACTCCATCAACCCTGCTACCGGTTTCTACGACATTATTATCGTTTGTTTCAACATTCAGAAAAAAAGAAAAACGTTTCGTGATGTGTATAGTAATTTCACTTTTGTAAGATTGCGCGCGTTACGTCAATATAATAATATTTTGGTCGCACTCTGGTAATCGTTATAAACAATAAGCGACGCTGACGGTGTCGTCATCGCAATACTAGAGAAAACGACTTCCTGTTGCGGCGATATTGGCGCTATTTTTAATTTTTTATGAATGCGGTTTTGAATTTCGTTCTTACGGCGTTTTGAGCAATCGACCGCGGTATTGCTGACCAGTCGGTATTGTCGGACTTTTTAAGTTTTAATAATATGAAGATTAAAAAATGTTTATATCATGTTTATTTAAGTATTATAAAATAACACTAGTACTTGTGCAAAATACGATTACACTAAATGTATACCAGTGAACAATAATGTTTCGTTCTCAGAGTGGCGATTAAGATTAATAGGGAAATTGAACATTTTTTTTTATATCTTTAATACATTTGTTTATGTGTAGGAATTACGCATACCAAATATCAAAACTCAAAATCCAATATTTAATTTGCAATAAATAATTCAAGTTGTGACACCCGAATAGGGAATAGAACGACACTAAACGCGCGAGAATGATCGTGACGTCATACCGCTGCTTTTCGATCGATACGGCGTTATTCTCGGGTTATAGGCCGAGAATTATATTATTTACATTTTTTCCTCATGTAAAGGTGTGTTTGTATTTACTCTACGCCAGTTTGTGTGCTTTACATGATAATAATGGAAGCAACACAAAAACAATATTACAAACTCTTAGTGCACTCATCCTATTGCAGTCAGAACACTATTAGTTATCAATGTCAACATACTTAAAAATAAGTATTTAGGTTTCCACTAGTGGCTAAATTTTCTATAAACATAACTTTTAGCTTTAACATCGCGATCCTGAGCAAAAGAACAATTTTCGGGGTTTTGTTTTCTGTTCAGTTAAACTATCTCATACTTACTGTTTTTTTAATAACATCTAAATGATTCTTGATGTCTTGTGCTTTTTGTAGCACCGGCTGTGATACTGTTAATATGCACCTCACGCTAAAGAAACAGAAAAGAGTTTGCATTGTTTGTAGATTTTAGGTGCCCAATAGAATCCCTAAACTACTCGCCACTATGGAATTTGCACTCTTTAGACATTAGTGTAGTATTCTGATGACTTCTTTTCGCTGACTGAGCAATAAACCTGATGCGTAGAATTGTGCTTACTACTAAAACCAAATTCCTTCCATTCTCAAGGGGAGATTTCTGCAACTTCGACTTTTTCTAATAGGGAGAGGTCACGAACAAGTGAAAAAATGTGTTTACATTGTGATCACGTTTACAATTTCGGAAGTGCTTCACGAAATGGCTGTCAAATAGCTCGTCAAGCTTTTGAACGTAATTGAGCTCACACAAAGTAATTTCTTCGAAACATTTTTATTAAATAATATATATTATGTATATTAAGCGTTGTATTGTTTATTACTTTTCATTTATTTAGCGATTCATCTCAACATATGTGGTATTTTATCTAAATGCCTTTTATTTTCCCGAAAGTTTAAACGCAGCTTTAATTGTTGGAACGGGAAAGTCGCCGACAATAAGTTAATTAATTAAACAAATAAATCTTTCCGTTCCGTCCGGAAAAAATCGTTGAATAATTAAATGCGCGGGAACGCAGTAAATCAAGTTTCGAAATAATCGGCCAGATCGATTTTTCGCAGCCACCACAATACGAAACGCCGCGATTATCGGGGTCACATTATTAATGAATTTCAATATTATTGCCGTTGTCATCTGAACTTCCGATTTAATCGTCGTGATGTCACGCGCATGCGCTTCGTTTGTATACCCGAAAGTTTTCCAAATAGTTAATGTAATACCTACAAAAAATTATTTGGAGCCATTTGCACTTTCTGGATATTTTATTTATGAAGTAAGTGTTAATTTTTTTTCGCATATTTCCCTAATAAATATTTACTTGGAACTTTTTTATTTCCTGTGAACAACATTTGTTTCAACAAAATAATTTTTGCTTCTATCAAATAAATGTATGTGCGAGGGCAGCGACAAAATTTCCCGGCCTGAATGTGAAATAAACAAAGTATAGTAACAATTTTTTATTATTTTTCAATATAATCCCCCTTAACTTCAATACACTTATTACATCTCTTCATTAACAACTCAATCCTTTTAAAAATATATTCTTTTGGTTTGTCTGCAAAATGAGCTAAAACAGCCTCTTTTAAGTCCTTTTTCAAATATCGAAACAAATAATAGTCGCTGGGGGCCATATCTGGACTACAGGGAGGATGATCTATCTGTTGGAACCCACACTCTAAAATGGCAGCTTATGCAACACCAGCAGTGTGGACAGGTGCATTATCGTGCAGAAGACGCACGCCTCTGGTCAGTTTTTCTCAATTTATGTAATAATGTTGCGTAATATTTACCATTGACATTGATATTAGTTTCTTTAAAATGTATCAAAAGAATTCCTTCACAATCCCACAAGATCGTGGCCATCACTTTTTTGTTGACTGGCAGACTCTTTTCTTGGAGGTGGTTCACCGTTACGACGCCACTCCATTGATTCTTTTTTCAGGCTTCGGTTTCGACCCACAGAGTTCCAAAAAATAGCCGAAAGGTTTTTAGAAACCCATCTTGCACCAACCTTATGCATACCTAAATGATCATTCAGGAGTAAAAGATAAAAGGATAGAGCAAATAAAATGAGTTTAAATATAAATAACGCGCCACCTGTGTAATTGTGCATTTGTTAGCGGTGTGTTGACCAAGAGGTTCTAAGTATTTTAGGTTTTTGGTGGCAAATCCGTGACAGTTATTATAGGAATGGATATATTTTTCATTAAATCTGGCGTGGGTCATTTGTGGCCTATATTTCAGGTAAAATATTTCAGTAAAACTTAAAACATTTAAATATAATATGAATTATGTAGTATTGTATGTACAGAAGCCAGCACGATGACCATTGAGACAGCTTATAATGCCTAAATTTACAGCAATTTCGTGAATGACTTATGCGGTCCCTCCGTGATGGAAAAGCAAAGTTTCGGTTACGCCCTCGTATATAGCGGCCGCAATCCCCTTCCGCGTGGGCTGCTTCTGCGCCCTATTCGCGACACGTCGGCGCGCACGCGTCCCCTTCGACAACAGAAGGAGAGGCTCCACGCGTCATCATCATCCCCCGCGTCGAAATGCCTCATGGCGGGCGGTGACGCCCGCACCACCGAAAGAACGAACACCCGTCGCTGGCAGCAAAAGCAGCAGCGGCCGCTCCGCCAAATTACCGACAATCAAACCGGGAGGTTAGACGACGTCGACGACGACGTCGCATTATCAAGGCGGCCTCCGCGCGCGTACGTTTGTCTGTGTGTGTGTGTGTAGGGTCGCGTCTCTCTCGTCGTGTGGTGCCCACCGACTCAAAAGCTTGCTAGATTCGTGGCCGTGCGGTCGTGAATAGACGGCTGAGACTGGCAGTTCCGTTCGTTTGTTTCCGCGTGTCGCTCGATTATCTTGTCGCACCGCGTCCCATCGATCCGACTTCGTCGCGTTTTTGTGCGCCCTTTTCGCACCGTCGCACTTGGGGTAAGCGACTACGGAGGGCCTACTGTGCGGTCGGTCCCGAACCGGAAGAGGGTTCGGACGACGCGCACGGACCGATACTTTTTTCAAAACTAACCAAAACTAAATTTTTAGTGACCCCCTTGAATTAGGGTGAACTTGGAAAAGTCAAAAGCCATGTTTCTTAAAAAATAAAAAAATCACAATCGACAAAAAAAAAACAAAAATTTTCAAAGTTAATGAATGATATCTTTAAGTTGCCCAACTAATAGTTTTTCATCTCTCTATGCGTTTGACGTGTTTTATTGCGTTTTTGAACTTTTTTAAAGAGAAATTAAAAAGTGCGTGTATTGTTTGTTAATATTTTTGTGATTAAAAATAGTTTAATTTAATTAGCCGGTTTTTGTTTCCAGTTATGGAAAAATGAAGTAACTGTTTGCAAATAGTTTTTTTTTTTAATTTTTCTTTGGTGTAACTCGTATTCTATTGGAAAAATTCCTCTCTTACGCCGTTTTTATTAAAGTGCGTCGAAAAATAAATATAAAATTGCGAAAATAAATATAAAATTGCGAAAATGCAAGATGGGTCATAATGTGTAAAATAAGCGACGAAAACAATGAATTAAGATAGAATAACATTATAAATCGATCGAACTTGAATAGCTTGAATTAGGGGCTGTTTATTTTGAGAATTGAAAAAAATTTTTTTTTTCGCAGATACCCGCCTCCAAGGATGAACGCCTTTCGGAATTTCCAGGTTCCGTTCTAGTGGAAACTAGGAAAAAAAACTGTACTTACTCGGGTAGCATTATTGGGTCTCAGAAAAAAAAACAGAAAAAAAATCGCGACAATGAGTTCGGTGCTGTTAGAATCCAGGCCGTTCAGGCCGTTCAAGTCGAGCGAGGAGTACCTCTACGCGATGAAAGAGGATCTCGCAGAATGGCTGCAAACCATGTACCCCTTCCTGAACATAGCGGTGGACAATTTCATGGAAAAACTAGAGACGGGGGTGGCCCTGTGCGAGGTGAGTCAAATTTTTTTCATTCGAAATTTGAAAAATTACGCATCAAACCTTTAATAATTGTGTACGTGATAGATTTCACGGAAAATTCGTGAATAAGATAAGGGTTTCATTCCGTTATTGCTCCAAAAAAAATCTCCGAAATACCTATTATAGTTATCAGTTGATTATTTTTTGATACCTTTAATCGACCATTGGCGTAGCAACAAATTTTTAGACACCTTTTAGACAAAAGAAAGAAATCGAAAATAAACAAAAATAAATGTCGACGCCATCAGGTAGAAAGAACACTTTGTTTTTTAGGCGTTATGTGCGGTTTTTCATTTCAAAAGAATAATCAAAATAACTGGTGCATGCGCCTTTTATTTGGCGTCGTGGTTCGGTATGTTTCGGGGTGCGGAACACGATTCGCATGGTTTTTCGCACGTTTAATACGGGCGACCTTTCTAAGCGAATTTAGACGAGAAAAGAGAAGAAAACGGAACCACGGCCGTCGTACTATATCAGGTGTTGCGGCGGTTCTGACTCATTCCGTAATGCCGAACGATGTCCTTACGCGTATATAAACGTCTATTGGAACAATGCAAAGTTTCACGGTCCATCTCGACGCCGTCAATAATACAATCGATAAAAATGTTTCTCAGCTAAAGAAATCCGTATATGCCCCAGAAAAAAAATGCAAATTCGTGTTGAATTTGTTGGTTTAATTCCAACGGTTCGTTTCTGAGAAAATATCATCGTCAAATGACAAAAATACACATAATATAATTATACTGTGATCTATGACATCAGCGGATGATTGCACTTGGATTTAGTGGACGAGGGCGTTAATAAGATATAACTTTTTTTCCCTCTTTCATTTTAGTCACAACTGAACAAGGTTAATTATTAGAGAAAACATATTTTTAAAATAAATTGAGTGGCGGATGAACTGGCACTTGTCAAGTGTGTCGGATATACATATTTCAATCTCTTGCGATTTTTTCCATATTTTGACGAGGAATTTGGAAATGATGGGGAGTCCTAAGTTACCTCGAAACATATTTGCCGTTTGTTTGAGACATTGGGTTGCTATCGAAATAAGCCATCTTAGGAATTACGTAATACTTAATACATAATAATCATAATACTTGGTAAAAAAATGGTAATATATATATATATATATATATATATATATATATATATATATATATATATATATATATATATATATATATATACACAAAACGGTAGTCGTGACCGGCTAGTTGAACAACAAATTTTAGTTAATTGGGGTATCGGTCCTGATGAGGGCTCAAATAAAAGGCTTTTGTGCTACACCAAGCTTTCGAAAATGTTTATTTTCTTCTTCAGGGGCTACAATATGAAAGCGGCTCTTAGTTATTTAATACTAAAGTCTTCTAGTTAAAGTACTTACTGCTACAGTGCCATTATAGGCCAACACCAAACTCATCCGGATAACAGAAAGAATCAAATACGACCGTTAATTATTATAACCGAGGGCAGCCATCTAGACGAAATTGTTGTTACATTTTATTTAAACGAATTTTACTTCAAACGCAAAACGCAAATGATGGAAAGGTTTTATTAATATGACTACCGCCAGCCGTCCAGTTTTTTTCCCTTCTTTTTTTTCCTTTTGTTACCTCCTTTTTGTTTACAAGGCACCTAATGTATAGAGGCTTGGGACTATTTTTCTAAATTATAATTACATTGTGACGACACTATTATCAGCAAACGCAATTCGATTGACGGTTGGTTGTAAAGTTAAGACATTAGAGTAGACCACACTGAGGCCATCAATGTCAGATCTTTTATTGACCGATTTCGGTTCCAAGAAGATCTCCACCATTTCCAAAATTGCTCTTTTGTTGTAGTTGCTTTCTTTATGGAGAATTTTTGTTTCAACAAAGTTAACATCGTGATCCATTTGGTTAGAGTGTGTTGCTAATGAACAGGTGTTCTTATTGAGTCTGCAATCACTCTTGTGTGACGTAATTCTATCCTTAAGTACTCGCGATGTCTGTCCTATGTATACCTGATCACACTGATTACAGGGGATGCTATAAATTACTTCTGAATTCTTTTGTACCTCATCCTTATCTTTTAGTTTGCTAAAGACACTCCCCAATGTTTTTGTTTGTTTATATGCTATCTTAATATTTGTTTGTGCTCTCAGAATTTTTGTGAGTGTGGTCGTTAATTCTTTAATGTATGGCAATGAAAAATAAAAACATCTCAGATCGTCCATTTCTGGGCTATCTGAGTGGACGACCGTGTTCCGCGGGTTTGGAGCTCTCAGTGGGGTCGTGCTATATAACAATTTTTTAGTTAACCTACTTGGGTATGAGTTGTTAATCAGCATGTCGTAAAGCTTATTAAGATTTTTTTGTCTTAGTGATGGGTGAGAAATCCTCTCTATTCGTGTCTTTAATGCTATGACCAAATTTATTTTTGTTTTCGTTGTATGGTAAGAGTGGAAATTCATATATCTCCCCGAACTGGTCGGTTTTATGTACCAATCTAATATAATTTTGTTATCGTTGTTCCGGATCACTTTAGTGTCCAGAAATGGTACGCTTTTATCAATTTCCTCCTCTACTGTAAATTGTATGTGTGCATCATAGCTGTTAAACACTGTGAGAGTTTCCCTCACGCAACTTTCAGGTATGGAAGTAATTATATCATCCACATATTTTTTCAGAAATGGTAACTGAAACGACAGCTTATCTACGCACACCTCAAGTAGGTCATCCATAACGTATTGAGCTAATATTGGAGAAATGATGGCACCCATCGGTGTACCTAATTTTTGTTTGTAAAATTCATTGTTAAATCTAAAATACGTTGTATCAAATACAAACTGAAGTATCTTTAGGAAACTAATTTGTGACAAATCAGTGTGGTTTCTAATTCTGTTCCAATGTTTTTTTATACTTTTTTCTACCAAATTATATGGAATATTACTAAATAAAGAGACGACATCCAAGCTCACAAGAACATACTTATTAGGTAATTGTTTGTCATTGATAAATGAAGAAAACTCAAATGAATCACCTGTGAAATAATCATTATTCTTATTATATGCTTTGGTTAAAACCTGAGTCAACAATGAAGCCAGTTTACTGTTCGGAGCATTAATTGATGAAATTATCGGTCTTAAGGACAATTGGGGTTTATGTATTTTGGGTAAGCCATAAAATTTAGGACAAGTTTGATTATATATATTTAAAGTTTTGGCTACCTCATTTGTTAATTGTTTTTGATCTTTTAATGATTTGACAAGTTTGTTAGCTTTTTGTTGGTAAGTAGATGTAGGATCACATCTGAGACGCTCGTAATAGGTCCGATCCATCAGAATTTCGTTTGATTTTTGAATGTATGTATCTTTAGACATAATAACTGTCACATTCCCTTTATCGGCCCTAGAAACGACCAACTCAGCGTGATCCTTAAAAAATTTTTTTGTCTTTTTTAACAAAATGTCTATATAGCTACGCTTTGCCGGTTGTTTTAAAAAATTAGTCAATACATTAGTAAACTTAGCTCTTACAGTATTTTTTGCGTTCTCTGGTACAACTTTAATTATAGTTTCTACATCAGCAATTAAACGTTTGACTGAGATTTCATTGCATCTTGGTGGCACGGAAAATTTCGAACCTAAAGAGAGAAACCTCAAGACATCATCCGGGACCTCAACCTCTGAAATATTCTTAACCCAATTATCTTGTGTTTTGATTGTTAAGTGATGCTGTTGCGACTTCAAGTTTTGAAATTTGTTTATGTTCTTTTTTTTGATGGTTTTGAATTTTTTATCACATGACCCTTGTTGTCTTTTACCAAATTCGTCAACAACATCCCCCGGAATCAATGTCAAAACTTTCTCTCTTACTTGTTTCAGTGATTTTTCTATACGATTGATAGTTGAAATAGTGAGTGATATTTCTAAATTAATTAATTTGTTATTCAACCTGGTATTGAAATCCCGAATGCGGTCCCCCATATGTCCATCGGTCAAATCCAAAAGCATGCCCAAATTTCTGGTCCCGTCTGTAATGTGTCTCGGTATGATCCCTGTCTGTCTGCATTTGAGTAAGAATATCTTCCTGTTTCCAAACGATGATAGTTTGCTGCCGAGCCTGGCCCATTGTTTGAGTAGTGAAACTGCTTCGTTTCCATATCGAGCTTTTATTGATTGGAAAAACCCCATTCCTGTAAAATACACAACATTTTGTGCTCAACAACATTGGTTATAATAATTAACGGTCGTATTTGATTCTTTCTGTTATCCGGATGAGTTTGGTGTTGGCCTATAATGGCACTGTAGCAGTAAGTACTTTAACTAGAAGACTTTAGTATTAAATAACTAAGAGCCGCTTTCATATTGTAGCCCCTGAAGAAGAAAATAAACATTTTCGAAAGCTTGGTGTAGCACAAAAGCCTTTTATTTGAGCCCTCATCAGGACCGATACCCCAATTAACTATATATATATATATATATAAATTTATATTTTTTTTATTTACTTAGTGTGTAGTTTCTATGCCATAGAACGGAATTTCAATGTACAAACTAGCGATGCACTCAACGTCATAAAAAACTTTAGAGAACATTTTATATTTTTCAAACTTTTTGCGAAAAGGCGGGATTTTTTCAGTGCTTTACATTCATAACCTGTGTATTTAAAAAAATAAAACCCTACGCCAGTGACCCATAGAACAACGATAACGTTTGGTACCACTAACCAAAATTAAGCAACTTCTTGTATGTTCCACTTCATCTGCCGTTCAGTTTATTAAAATTCCTCATTGTTAGTGGAATAGGTGAAGGTTTGGTCTGGAAGAGTCTAAAAGATATGTATTGCCGGTAGGGTACAAACAGTCGTAGCAATAATTGAGTTACAAATTAAATGGTAATAACGAATCGTATAATGAAATTAAAAAATAAATAAATAAGAACTAAAAGTTCAGATTTTTACGAAATTATATGGTTTCATATGACAATTGTTTGGACAACACCGTGTCTTTATCAAATGTAATATTTATTTACAAACTACCTGCTAATATATATACCGAAAAATGACCATAAAACCTTAATTAATGTTGTTGCGAGAATTTAAGTTCACTAAAGGAGAGGTATTTAAATCTAATTGATCGTTAAGCAATACATTTGCATGTCTCATTTTGTTAATCTCCATTGCTTCCGATAAATTTAATTTTCTACTTTTTGTGGCTGTATGTAAAATATCAAAATTGCCGTCAAAAATGTGTTTTTCTGTGTTTAAGTGTGTAGCATAATTAGAATCTAGACTATTGTTTTTAAACGCTCTTTTATGTTGGTCAATGCGTTTCCTGAAGGATCTACCCGTTTGTCCAATATAAAGTTTAGGACAAGATCCGCATTTTAACCTGATTTTTGAGATTTTGGACATTTCAATTTATTGTTTTTTAAATATTTTCTCATTGTGTTGTTAGTTCTGAAAGCTATTCTTAAACCACATTTTGACAAATGTTTTGAAACTTTTTCACTGGGTTCTCCTATGTTGTTTTAAATTGTTGGTGTTGTGTTTGGATAAATAGAGTTTACTGTTGTCTGAATTTGTTTTTTATTTATAATTTCATCGATAATGGACGGATTGTAGCCGTTGTTCAGTGCAATTTGTTTAATGATATCGAGTTCTTTGTTGTAATTATCTTTTGAGAGTGGCGTATTAAGAAGTCTGTATGTATAACAGGATGAAATGCAGCCATTTTGTGTGTACAAGGGCGATTTGAGCTGTTGTGGATGACTGTGTCCTTGTGTGAAGAATAAATAAATTAGAATCTTTTTTTATCTCTCGTTTAGTCTTCGTACGCGGGTGTTCTAATAAACAAAATTGCTAATGCAAAAATGTGTTACAAGGCCGTACGCTTTATACCACTAGAGATCTAACATTTGCAAAAATGTGTTATTATTCCGTCCGTTGCCAAAATCGGTCCTCGCGGAATAAGGTTAAGTGGTTCCTTGTGGTTCTCGACTGGGTCGAGGTCGTCGTCGCGAACGCGGGGCGAAGACGAATGGGGACGAATATTATTCGACCCGCGCCCGTCGTCGCAGGAATTTTCGCCGCTGCAGGGTTCGCTCTATTGTTAATTACCGCTATAGGTGTATCTTCTGTGTCTATATCCTCGGTCACTTTCACCGCAAACGGCCAAACGGCCGGTCGTCGTCGATTAGGCTCGACGACCTTGCCTCTTCGTAACACCTTGACGGTAATAAATTAACTATTATACAATGTGGTGTGATGCTAAAGATTTTTTTACTCCATTCGCCGGAAATAGTATATTTCCTATATGTTCCTCAAGACTTGGAATCGTTCTTTCTTCTAGAAGCGTACGGGAAAGACAAGTTAAATGACAAAGATTCAATGTTCTAGATTTGGGACAGTTATGAGATAGCTGTAGAACTTTATCCATGATTAGACTCCACAGCTTGGTCTGACCGTTGTCACTTGTTGTTATTCGCCTTAGATGCCTCCTAAGTGACTCATCATTATCTTTACCATTATTCTTATGATCTTTCTTTTGTAGCTTGTTGAGATTCCCTTTTCATGAATTTCTTCATGACTGATTCTGCAATGGGCTTAGCCACCCCACAAAAGTGTTCTGGTCAAATGATGCGTCTTGACGAATGTTCGCTGACTACTTCGTCTGCGTTTTCGTCACCTTTGTGGCCTTCGTGCTGTTACTTTTTCATTTTTATATCTCTTACACAGTATTCTAGTGCGGTAATCTCTGCTTAGAACACTGTTGTTACCTTGTTGGGTTTATATATTGCAGCTTCTACTCCCTCTTGAGTTTTTGAGCCATTTCTCTAACACATTATTTATATGTGAAAAAAAAAACGTTCATTAATTTGATGACAGCAACTATCCTACTCCATAATGTTGCAAATTGCTGATGCCAAAAGATCCTTTAAGGCAGCAGTATAGGTGACTCTTGATTTGCTGCTATGGCCCGAAATAGATCCTACCTCTTGATTTTCGGGAACGGTGACGGCAAATTTCTCGTTTGAATAAGTGGATGGAAGGGCTTTTTGGGACCCTTTTTCAAAAAACTCGTTAGCTTCATAGTAGTGTAAACGCGCACTTATTTAATTTTGCGCATAGTTTTTCGGCGATAGCAAGGATGTCTTGTTTTTTTTATTATAATAGTATAACGAATATAAAATGGAGGATGGTGTGGTACGAAAGATTATCGTAACGTTTTTAATTTGATAAGCATTGTTCGGGTTCTCCAAACGCCACGGCGAAATTAAAGCAGAAGATTGCGCGTTCTGGCTTTTCTTTTCGACTGACTGACTATTGAGCTCGGCGCTCCGCGTTTATAGAACGCAGCGTGTGTTTAGGATAGGGGTCAAAAATTCGAGTTTTGTTCCAGAGAAACGACGTCCGAGTTCTTGGAATGTAGAGAGCGTTCAATCAGAGCCGGGCTCATCCCATTTCGCTCAATCGTCACATTATTATCAAAAATATCTTGCTTTGAAAACGAAGCGGGGACTTTAGGAAGCAACGATATTATCGAAAATTAAAATAGTCACTCTTGCGCAGTAAATAATAAAAAAAAGTGCTCCGGAACGGCAAGGCAATTAACGAATGAATTCCATTTCGCCCACGTCCGAAAAACGTATCGTTCGTTATTAAGAGGGTAATCAACGTTTTCGATAGACCCGAATGCGTTTGAATATTAAAATCGATCCGGTCAATCACAATAAAAATGTTCATGTAAATCGCCGATCGTTTTGTATGAATAATTTAGTTTAAATACCTCGCGCGTAAATAAGACTCAAAATTAATCGATGCGATTAAATCCTAATCCTACGACACTTTTGCTAGAGGAAATTATTTCAAAAAATGGCTTATTAAGGTACAAGCGGGCTTTAAAACGCACGCCGTTGCATATTATACTTTTCGACACAATTTTGCAAAACAATACTAATACATTTACAGCCTAGTCCGAAGTTTCTCGCAGCCATAGGTAACGAAACTGACGTCATAAAATGACCTCTAATTAATTAATATTAATCATGAGTTTGATTTGACTACAAATGAAAGTGAAAAAATTCTAAGTAGTTCCGCATATAACAAACGAAAACCGAATTTTGGAAAAAGAAGTACAAAACAATATCAAATAATAATAATAAAAAACTAAGTTAATAAAAGATGAAAAAAAAAACAATAAAAATTCTTCCAGCCGGAAGAGTCTGACTGATAGAAAAACAATAGAAAAATGACACGTGATTATTTAAGTGGGCGTCGAAAACGCCACCCTGTAGACACCAGCAGAAGTAATCGTTGCTCGTACCAAATGGACTAGAGACACGCGAGATTTTTTTGTTTCTTTTGCAAAAAACAAAGAGTTTTACAACAACACAATCTTTGCGTGTGTGTGTTTGAATACATATTCTGCGTCTAGGCAGAAACAGTTAGGCATTAAATGCGATCGCGTACCATAACAGATCGTTGTGACTCAACGCGGACGCGCTTCAGCACCGGAGGGATTCCTTTTTCGTCGATTCCGGTGGAACTAATATTAGTCCGCGTTCTGTGTCGCGAAATTTTTAGTCCAAAGTTTCGCGATGCGGAGCCAGGATAATCTGCAGCGAATGCAAGTTATTGTATGGACGGGCGAAGTTCCGCAAGGACCTGTTTTCGGGCCTCGACTTCGTAAAATGTTGCACACGGAGATTAGAAAATTAACTCTACAATGTTCCTTGATGATCGGTAGTTTTCTTAAACGTTTTCGGTAAATTTGAACGTATTTGTGCCAATTAAAATGCATTTGTTAAGAAGCTAATAGAATTTTTATCAACAAGGTTATTATTAAAAAGCCTTCGGTTTATTTAAAAAAAAATCGCCTTTAAAGTCTGTGAAAATGTAATTAGGAATTTTAGTGGTTTTAAAATAAACAGTTTCATTTGCAATAAAATTTGGCCTTGCGTTTTCTCGAAAATGGAGCGAGGTGTGAAAAAATTACCTTATATGTGCGACACAAGGCCATATTTTCAAATTTTGTAGCGAAAATTGAGGCCCAAGCCCCTCTCTTTCTTTCCTTCGGTAATTAAACACGTTTTGAGTAGCGTTATGTTTACTCTAGGATCGTAAAAAATCGCCGAACTAATCAATATTCAAATTCTGATCGTTAAGTAATTAGAGGGCAATTAAAATCTCGACGGTCTGTTAGATTTTCCGAATAAATATCAATTTCTTAGAGAGCAAAATGTCCATCACGTAATCGATCAGATTTTCGTTACTTTCACGTCGGGCCGTTGTTGTCGCGAAGAATAAAAGTAGGAGAAGCGATCATCCGCCTTTGGCAACAGTCAAAAGGAGTCAGATCACTCCAGAAGTCAAATAATTACCAAACCGGACTATGCTGCTTCATTATGATGGCACGGAAGCCCGTAAAGAAGAACCACAATTTTATAAGGTTGTTCGGAAAGTCATTTCGTTTTTTCCCGTCAGAGGACTTAATTACGTTTTTTCGAAACCAACTTCACACTTAAGCCGCATAACCATTATATGTCTCGAGAGCTGATATTGCAAGGCTTGTGTGTGAAAAAGTTCTATTAATTCTACGCAGTAGTTTTTGGTTGGTGCCCTTTTAAATATGGAGAGCAATAAGCAACATTTTCGTCATGTTTTACTTTTTTACTTCAGAAAAGGTAAAAATGCTGTCCAAGCGAGAAAAAAATTGACGGATGTGTATGGAGAAGGCGTGTTAACAGTACGCCAGTGCCAGAACTGGTTTGCAAAATTTCGATCCGGCAATTTTGATGTCGAAGATGCACCACGGTCTGGAAGGCCGATCGCAGCTGACAAGGATGAGATAAAGGCATTAGTTGATGCAAATCGGCGAATAACCACACGAGAGATCGGTGAGAGATTAAATTTGTCGAATTCGACTGTTTATGGCCATTTGAAAGGCATGGGCTTAACCTCGAAGCTCGATGTGTGGGTGCCCCATGTCCTTACGGAGCGAAATTTGTGTCGTCGGGTTGACGTGTGTGATTCGCTCCTCAAACGTCAAGAAAATGATCCATTTTTGAAGCGGATTATTACTGGGGACGAAAAATGGGTTGTATACAACAATGTTAAACGCAAGAGGTCATGGAGCGGAAAAGATGAACCGGCTCAAAGCGTGTCAAAAGCCAACATTCACCAAAAAAAGGTGATGCTCTCCGTTTGGTGGGATGTCAAAGGAATCGTTTTTTTTGAGCTTTTGCCGGACAATACAACGATTAATTCAGAAGTCTATTGTCATCAACTGGACAAATTGAATGATTCACTTAAAGAGAAGAGGCCGGAATTAATCAACAGGAAGGGTGTAGTGTTCCACCAGGATAATGCGAGACCTCACATAAGTTTGGCCACTCGCCAAAATCTTTTACAGCTTGAATGGGACGTACTGCAACATCCACCATATTCTCCAGATCTGGCGCCTTCCGACTACTATTTGTTCCGGTCCCTGCAAAATTTTTTGGATGGCAAAACCTTTACCTCAAATGAAGATGTCAAAAACCACCTGAACCAGTTTTTTGCCAGCAAGGACCAAAACTTTTATGAGAGGGGAATTATGTTACTGCCAGAAAGATGGCAAAAGGTGTTGGACCAGAATGGCCAATATATAATTTAATAAAATATTTATTCATTATGCGAAAACTGTCTTTCATGTTCCCCAAAAAAAACGAAATGACTTTCCGAACAACCCAATAGTTAAAACGGAACAAAAACGTTGTTCGGATTTTCACAAAAATATATTTAAATGACAGCTGTTTCGGCAACACCGTGCCTTTATTAAATGCGAATATCAAACGGTAGCGATGTTTATAAATACAAAACAGGTAGGAATTACTTAATGTGAGGTATTAAATTGAGATTTAACAAGGGGGATCCATTCAAATCCAGTTGGTCATTAAGTAATATATTTGAACCTCTCATCTTATTAATCTCCATAGCTTCTAGTAAATTTAATTTTCTACTTTTTGAAACAGTGCGTAAAATATCGAAATTGTCGTCAAAATTGTGTTTTTCTAAATTTAGCAATTAGAATCTGAACTATTGTTTTTAAATGATTAAAATTTTCATTAATATGTGGCAAAGAGCTTTCCATAGCATTTGCTCACCCGGTATGTTGATGGTCGGTATTTTCGATTCAATGGGCGTACTTACAGGGCGATGGGTTATCGCCATTGCTAAGGAAAAAAAGTCATGTAATATTAATGCCATTAGAGGAGTGTGATAGTTTATTGATTGCATTAAATCTTATCTCACGACTATCAATTAGTTGGGAGGGACCTATTTGCATTTTTGGGCCAAGTTTGCCGACATATTTGCCAGCTTCCGAAGAAATTTTTGTAATAAAGAAAGGACTACTAATAAATAAATAATTCAACTTTTTATTACAAAGTCACTTGCCCATAGTTTACGTTGTCGTTCTGCATTGAGACGAACTTTTATTAAGTTATAGTCGAGGAATTTTGTATAAATATTCCGATTTCCGTTTCGATTCAAAAACATTTTTTTCGGTTAGAGAAAACAACTAGCCGAATAGTTTTCAATTTTTAACTGTAGAAAATTAGTTTATAAAGTAGTCTCGTGAGAGAGCCGCCGAATATTCGCGGATCCTGCACACGTACGCAAATATCATTGGAAGATGTGTGTGACAGTTTGGAAAAAATACGGCCGTGCCCTCTCCTGAATTTAAAAAAGCGTTTCGCCATGTGAACGACACGACGTGTATTTTTTAGCGATTACTCAACGTATGAAGAAGTCGCGAATTTTTTAATTGATGAATTTCGATGTGGGATGGGCCACAAAGGTCGTGGGTTTTGGCAATTTAAAATTGGAAATTTTTGAATATCAATAGTGTTCCTTACCGGTATTTTTTCCAGCGAATTGTTAGGATTCGATTACGCCTTTGCAATACACAAAAAGAAATATTTATTGGTTTTATTTGACAGTTTTGTGACTATTTCCAAAATTGTTTGTCACGTTTTTAATTTTATAGCAGGGACGAAAATAAACAACCCTAAAACCTCCTTGGTGACTTCTAAAAATTGTTTTTATTTTTTTATTTTATTTATAAGTAACTAATTGTGACTGCGAAACTGTAGAATCAAAAACTGTACGGATAATACATCTGTGCTGAGACAACTTTTAGAAAAACGTATGGCTAGAAGTCTCTAGACTTTGACAAGTAATCTAAATCGCAAATACGATGTTTTAAATTTTCTTAAATTGGAAACTTACTTTAACGTAGTGAACCAAAATATCCCATTATCAGTCAAAACCAATTATCAATCAATCTTGTTTCTTTAAGCACCTCCTTGGAATTTGTTTTATGCTAATAGCTAATTATCAGACCTGCTAGAGCAATATTAATTTTAGTTGTTACTTTTATACCTTGGTATTATTATTATTACCGCCTTGTAGATAATTTTTCAATTATTTTCTTTCGAGGAAAAATATCCAGCAAATTTTGGTCACCGTGGATGTTTTATATTGGCTCTGACGCCCCAACTGTCAGCGCGGTCGGATAAAGCGAAATGCAAAGGAGTGATTCACACTGCTATTTCGAACCGCGTAAATCAAAATTAAAGAATGGGCAACTGTTTGGCCGAGGGGCCACTTAACCGATAGTAAACCCAACCAATTTGCTTCAATAAACGCGTTTATTTGCTCCGTAATTAATTGTTCATAAGATTTCGGGTCCATAGGCGCGCGTGCCTCCGCCATCGTTGGAATTACAAGCAGAGAATTCCGCTCCTATGTGCAAATGTTGCGACATTGATTTTTGTTTGCCGTTGTCTTGTGTTTTGATTAGTTTTAATCGGTGCCACAGAAGCTGTGGCTTTGTTTTTTATGGTTTCTATCTGAATTAGTATTTTTTAATTGCCCCGGTCGAGTTATAAAGAAAATTTCCTACGCCCCTGGTGCGTCAGCTGTTCGCGTCTTAAACACCAAAGGTTGGCCAAAGCGCGAAAGTAACCTTGATGACTCACGGATTACCTAAAATTGTTATTACGAAATTGTTAATAAAAATCAATTGCGCATTTCGGGACGAGAATCGAATTCCGCCCAAATAACGAGACAGTGTGCCTTAAGATATGCATTAATATCCTCAGAGATTACTGGTTTTACAAGCGTTAATCTGATTATAAACGCCGTATCTAAAAATCTCTGAAAAAGTCCAATCTGTTAAACCTACGATTTCGTCATACTAATCAATTAAAAAAACATACACACTTGTAATGGCAAATATATTGTAGTTCGTAAAATGTACATTAACACAAGAAAACTCATGATTTATAGGTCTAGGTATGTTTAGGTCTGACGTTTGACTCAGAAAACGCAGAAGATAGCGTTTTCCTCACTTCTAGAAAGTTTGAAAGCAGATCCCGAACGACTTCGTGGTTGTTGAACCTCGCGAAATTTCCTCGGAAACCGTGGAAAATTTACATTCCAATAACGCGGCTTACCGAAAGACGGAGTCGTGTCCCACAGATAACACTCGCAGCTTTGGTCTTTTCCTTTAAAATGACACGAGCGATTACCATAGGTCGGACGGGTCGACGTCGACATATGTTTTACGCGTGATATCTCGATTTCCGCCTCAAGCGGCGTGGATGGCTGCACAGAGGCTGGAGATTGCATTGTCGGTAAACAATCCATTCTCGTGGCGCATGGCTAAAGAACGTATTTTCCATGATATGGTTCTATTGTCTGGTTGTGCGATGTCACCCTAAGTGTAGCTTGGCTATGAAAACTGAAGAATGATCTTACTCGTTATTCCACATAGTAAACCGCATAATACCATTTTTTTTCTCCCTTCTGTAAAAGATCTAATTATACACCGACCTAGCGTGCGGAAAATGTGACTTTACCACGTCAGTTTCGTTTTCCACGAATCCGAGCTTCTTCGGACATTTCCGGGATATTGCCGCACGGGTTTCGGAGATATTACCGCACGACTTGAATTTTGACGTTTGTCAATTCTGACGGTCATGTCGGGGAATGTATTCGTGTTGTTTTGCAAAAAATGTACCCAAAAACTAACAGTCGTAGAAAAAGTATAGTAAACTTGGTAAACTTTTAAATCACTCGTGATTTAAATGCGGTTGCATAATGTACTGTTATGGCACTTCTCAAGCCGTTAAAGTAGCACAATTGCCAATAGCGGTCAACATCTGATGGTGGGTAAAATTTTTACGGGGAGAGAATTTTCCACAGGCTTGAAGAATCGGGATGGCTTCCTATAGTTCAGCTGGATGCTCTGCATTGGCAAGTCTATTTATATGAGATTTAAATGACAATATCAACCAATCATCACGATAAACTATCATAACGTACGTAACAAAAAAGAGATTTTCTAAAAGTGTTTCTCCTGCCGGGCAGCTTTTACAATAAATAAATATAAAATAAATGACAATATAACATATGTCCATCCATTTATTTGGATCGTCACAAAACATGTTGCTCTTTCCTTCCTTTTCTTAACATTTCTCGTTTCTTTCTTTTCTCCATACTTATAATCACACAGGGATTGATTGTTGAGACTGTTGCGTCAATAATGGCATTTTTTAAACATAGTGTCCTTTGAAAGGAAGCTGCATAGTTATTCTTTCTGCACATTTGTCGTATTTCGTTGTTATTAATCATTTGGGTGGAATAGAAATAGTTCTACTTAATTCATATTTCTTTTAAATCCCAAGTTCTAACATTAATAACAGCTTCTATATTGCTGTGTTATGGGGATTTTTTTTCTCCCATCTCCAATCCTCCGATCGCCTATCTGCCAGTTGTTTTTATGTCAACCATAAGCGTAGATTACGTACGATCTTATATGCACTATTTTTTAAATTACACCTGTTTGTTTATGACGCGTTGGAATCCTGGAAAAATCTGGAACGTTTTGGTGTCTGCATTGGTACGTTAACTTTGGTTCTCACCTTACCCCAAATAACCAACTTTTTAAATATCAAAACGTATTTAGGAACCTTCCCCTTAGCGTTTCAAGTTACTTTGAGATGGATCAAGAGATTTCGAAGTTATTATTTTTTTTTTAAATATTTATTTTTATTATAACTCCGTTTTATAACTCTGTAAGTCTCTAGATAAAATATTTTTCTGAAAATTTCCGAAAATCTGGTGTAAATATATTAGAATATAAATTGTCAAAAAGAAAGTTGTCTCTATGCAATTTGTTTCCGATCTAAGTTTTGTTTAAGCGACATTACTTAACAGGAAACGCAGTAAATATAGTCTTTTATTGCCTATAATAGGGATTTTTTTTTAAATTTTAATTAGTTTCCGCCCTCCGCTCAAAAAAGTTGATATTAAAATAAAGAAAATGTTACGACCTAACTTATTGAAAGTCTATGCGTGAAAGTGCACCGGACAGTTGCAAACGGGAATTCGGCGTGGCGTGCGAATTGCAAAATGAAAAAACGGATCAAATCATTGGGGACAACCTCGGGCTGTCGTACGTATATATAGTCCATAAACAAAAACAGTATGCAGACACGCAAACAGCCGCGGATTAAGCATCGCCTTTTACGGCGAACACCTTGACAGAGCGCGGAGAGCTGCTGCTCTCCTGCACTTGTTTGCCGTTTAATTTGTTTTCGACGCCCACTAGACTTTGCGCGGTCTTCCTTTTCTTTTTCGATTCGGATGAACATTTGATCGGTATTCGATTCGTATCAGCACGCACTATATTTTTCCCGTGTTCTAAATATAAAGGAC
Organism: Cylas formicarius; assembly: GCF_029955315.1. Taxonomy (NCBI): domain Eukaryota; kingdom Metazoa; phylum Arthropoda; class Insecta; order Coleoptera; family Brentidae; genus Cylas; species Cylas formicarius. The sequence goes on along the minus strand of NW_026844361.1, from coordinate 20,982,936 downwards.
CCCGTACAATTGAAATCGTTTTAGCGTTTAACATTTAAATCCCTCGCCAAGTGGACGCGTCACACGATGATTCATTCCGGGGTACGAGGAGGCCAAAGTGCTTTGTCCTCTATCTCTACGGTGGTGCTTTGTCCCGGCTCGATCAAATCCTTTTCGGCACCTTCTTCTTGTTCGGGTATCGTGCCATCATGGTCTATGGTCTGTCAGATCTTTCCATTTCCGCCTGTCTTAAGCGGCTCTAAAACATTCTGACTGGAGATCTTCGTCTGCTAGTGAGTTTTTCCACTCCGTTTCGTTCGTTCTTTATTCTGTCCATGATATGCGCGGCATCTTTTGACATCAACACATTTTTGAAAGCATCGATAGCGCGTTTGTCTGTTTCCTTGAGTGTACAGCACTCCGATGCATAAAGGAAAACTGATACCAATGAATACCAAGGTTTTGTTTGTGGACTATGTCTCGACTCTTGCAGAACCTGGTCAACATAGCCATGGCTTCTTTGGCAACCGTTGACCGCCTTTTATTTCCAGCCGTGCACCCTCTTCAATTCGTTATGAGAGAGCCAAGATACACGAACTGTTTAACGACATCTATACCATTTAGTTTCTTGATGTTTGGCCTGTTTTTTCTTGGTCGGTCAATAATCATTATCTTCGTCTTTAATCTGTTAACGGTCAGTCCTGCCTCGCGACCAGCCGTCTCAACTCGTTGCAACAGTTCCATTAGTTCTTGCTCGTTGCTGGCAAATAAAGAGATACCTCCTTCCCAACCTTCTGTGGCTTTACGACTTATACACTCGCCATAGAGGTTAAACAAAAGCGGACTTGCCAACGCGGAAGGATTCGGCAATTTCCCATTGGCTTTGACTTTCGCTGTCAAAAGCTTTACTATAGTCTATAAAACAGATATAGGTAGCGACATTAAAATCTTGTGATTTTTTAATTATTTTCTGTGTGCGGTGCGTCCCCGTCCTTTATGGCCAGGACATTCGGACCTTTCGATTCACTATGCCAGCACGTCTGTACTGCCTCCCCTAGAACAAGTACAGTACGTCTTTTATAGAGAGACAATTCCTTGGGCTCAATGAATTCAGCTCCTAGTATTCTTAATCGGTTGCCCTCTGGTGATACGCAGCTGGTTAGGAGATGAATTGGAGTTTCCTCCTCCTCTTCTAAACACAGCCTGCATGCGCTGCCGTCGCCCACCATTTTTGAAATGTTGTTTTTAGGAAATTCGCTAAAGTAGTAATGGTCAGGAAAAAAACTTCTCTAAGAGTATGTTATGCCACGAGTTCGATGAACTGGACTCAACAATTTTAATTTATTAATTAGCTATTACACACCAAAAAAGACAATTTAACAACCTGTGCCTGAATACTGTTGTAAATCTTTTCACTACGCATTTCGTCGATTTTTTTTAATTTCAAATTTAGAGATATTAGAGGTGGGAAGTTTGAAATTGAACTCCCGTTAGGATATTTAACGTTATGTTATTCTGTTGTTGCCAACTACTTTACAGCAAACAGAGCAAGGTGATTTTAAGGGTTTTTCGCAGTCTGTTATATAATTTTTATTTTTTGTTTTGATAAAACCACGCTATGGATTTTTTTATATTGTGCGGGGAGGAGCCCCTAAACGGAAAAAAATAAGAAAAATTAACAATACCGCCGGTGGCTTTCTATTGCAAAACACCCCGTACAGCGGGACTCTGGTCGCGCAACGTTATTAATAATTACCACATCGGTTCGAAAATGACTATATTAAATCGCGGCAGGGGCGTAGGCGGTTAGATATAAAAGATTGTAAACGTTACGGCGGCAATATTCACGGACTTTGAAATATCGTTTGTCATTGTTTTCGCCGTAACTATCGAATTGAAAAAAAATCTACGGTTAAATTGGATATAATAATCGCCGCTTTTTCGTTTAGTTTATTTGAGAGGGGGCAAGTCGTGTCCCCCTCCCCTCCGACCCGTGTCGTGAGTGCAAATTTCGCGCGACCTTAAGAATTATCTGCGGCCTTGAGATATGCAAATGATGGTCGATTCGATTTTTTAACGCTTACCTATTAGCGTATGTGTGGCGCAGCAGCGAAAACCGAAATTCTGATAAATATTTATTTAGTTACATACTCGACACTGAAACGATTGCGATAAAGGATTCTTATCGATTTTATCGGATGTATCTATTAACCTGACAAACCCGAAATGTCGACGTTTTAAAATTAATCCAGAATAATGGTGTTCAAAATCTTCAAATATAGGTTCCAGTCGCGGTAGGTTCTCTTGGATACACACTGCATAAACTGGCAATTGGATTCCTTTTATCTGCCTCAGAAGGAAAGGGACAAATGAACGGAAGTACGGTACAAAAAACGCATCTGAATCTTCAGATCCAAGTAGTATCTTTTGTACATTTGCTTACATGTTTTTATTGACACTGTTGTGTCGAAGAAGCTTATTGAGTTTACCATGTGCACAATGTCGTACGTTGTTGTCGTGGCACTCCGAATTTGTAGTTTTGTCTTAGATTTAATGTGTGTACCTCCGACCGAAACGTAATTTTACCGAAAAGATACTCAGGGGATTTGTACTTATCTATTTTAAAGTAAAATGTAGCGCGATGTAGTCTAAACCTATTAAAAATGTTGAAACTTTTTCTACGACTGTTAGTTCTTTTCACTTTTCGCTGATAAATGTCAAAATTCAAGGCCTGCGGTAATATCTCCGAAAACATCCGATCGCTCCCAAATCCGTGCGGTAAATTCCTGGAAATATCCGAAATGGCTCGGATCGTGGTAAAGTGACGCCTCCCGCACGCTAGATCGGTGTATAATTGGGCATTTTACATAAGGGAGTAGAAAAAGTATTTTTTTTTTTCGTATATATAAATGTCTGTTGCTCTAGATCAGTGTTCTTAGTTTTGTTGGGGCGTGATTGCTAACACGCAACTTAGAATCGAATATCAAACATAACTTTTGCGTGTAAATATGTATGTCGTGCAGTTTTATAAGCATAATATTTTTTCCTTCAAATGTCTGGGTCTGGTCTTTAGTTTTACTAACAGGAAATGAATAATAGATCTGAGTATCACCCGAATAGAGGTGATCCCAAAAAAGGGTGCCAAAATGCTAGTACCCTGTGGTGCCCCCAGTCGAACAAAGAGCGGTTCAGAATAGCCCAAATGATTATACTGTTCGTCAAACAAAACTGGAAATATTTTATTTATTATTTTTTATTTGCTTTAATTAGTTATCTGATATCTACGTCTTTTAATAATAAACTTCGTTTCAGATTCAGTAGCTTAACATTTGCACACTATCTAAATTACTTATTACTCCCTTATTTCCAATTTCGAACTGCAGAGTCGACTTGAAAATATTTATGGTCTACTTAAGTTTAAAGTGACTTCATTAATAGTAATTTTCAGTCTAATGTTAATTCGGATTCATTTTCGAACCAATTAAATATTTACGTTTTGCCTTTTTTCACAATCTAAGTAAAAGCACTTTCACTACTTCACACAAATATATATTTTGGAGTTTTGATTGCCCAATAATTCTTTAAACAAGCAAGGAGTTTACACCTAATCTTTTTTGACACAAATTAACCTAAAGAAATTGCTGTGGTTATCATTTGTAGGGAGCTGCGATTGCATCGAATGAATAAGTAATAAGTAATTCAGGTTTTTTGCTTTTTTTTATTGTCAGTACAATAATTTATGCATTCCAAATATTAAAAAAAGAATGTACTACCAAGAAGATGAAAAACTGCAACTGGCAACTAAAATTAAGAAGTAATACTAGAGCTTCATATTGACAGAAACGTTATCAGTTAATCAGAAGCCAAAATTTTATAATCTGCTTCATATGTATATAATAACAATTAAAGCAATTAACTATGTTTTTTAAATTTAATTTGTGTTTTTAATTTTCCAATTCCAAATGTAATACAAATTTGACACGTGCAGAATTTTTAGACTTAGGTGTAAGTCAAATTGATATTGTATTTAATTGAATTGTAATATTGTAATAATAATATATTATTTGTTATTTTTGCCTTGTCGATTTTAAAATAACTGAACTGAGGGTATTGGTATTGGTATTGGTATTAAAGGGGGGCGCCCTCGCGGGCGTCCAAGCACTTAGGCCACCAGATGGGCCCGTTGTGCCCCCAGGCCGCTCTAGAGGGCGTCCAGAATGCCGCCCCTCCTGTAGAAGGTCAGCAACTCCTTTAGCCCAATACCGTGCACTGAGTCCGGATCGATCAGGGCCGTTCCGAAGACTCCTAATCTTGCCCATGTCAAGGCAGGGCACTCGGTGCGCAAATGATACGGGGTCTCCTCCCCTTCCATGCACCACCTACACTCCGGGTCGTCTCCAATGCCTAGCAAGCAGAGATGCCTCCTAAGCCTGCAATGTCCTGTGTAGGCCCCTGTTAGTGCTCTACATTCCCTCCTGGTCAGTCTAAGCAGCTCCTTGGTCCGAGGAAGGGCGGGCCCATCCATCATAAGCCTCGCCTGCCTCATTCCCGGAGCAACTCTCCAGCCCCCCGCCGCCCGGTCTCTCGCCAAGGCTTCGAGAGCTCCCCGCCTCACACACGGGGCGATCCCCAAGCGGGGCTCTGGCCCTATATGCCTATGCGAGGAGCCCTCCCTGGTTAAGGCGTCCGCTGCCTTATTGCCCCGGACACCGGTGTGACCCGGGACCCAGACCAACGTGACCTTTCTCTCCTCAGCCACCCTCCTCAGTACCCCTTTGCACTCCTTTATCAACAAGGAGCGCGTACGCACTGACTTCAGCGCCATGAGTGCAGCCCTACTATCCGAGCAGAAGAAGACTCTCCTGCTTCCGTAGTTGAGCCGAAGCACCTCTCTGGCCGCCATCAATAAAGCGAAAATTTCCGCCTGAAACACAGTGCAGTACTGACCCAGAGGGACCGACAAGCTCGATCCCGTTGTCTCGCAGTACGCTCCAGCTCCGGCCAGATCTCCCATTCCGGACCCGTCCGTGTACCAGACAAGTCCATCCCAGGAGCCGACTCTGCCCTCTCTCCAATCTTCCCTTGATGGAAAGAGAAAGGTTAATTTATCAAAGAAGGTCATCTCGGGGATCATGACGTCACTCGGCATGCCCATGACTCCGCGATCCCCGCGACAGCCCTCTAAAATGTCTGAACTGAGGGTATACGTATACGAAATCAGAATTTTAACGACAACATTCAATAACGTTGGCTAAGAAGTTAGGGCACAAATTACGTAAATACCTTCTAGTATCTAACACCGTTGATATTAAGCTTGTCCTAAGCGTATACAATGTCCTACTTTATAATTAAAATGAAGTAGACAAAACTGAGTTATCCAACCCAAATTTCTTCTATTTTTTAAGATCTATCAGTTCGATTTTGCAATATAAGTCCAAAACCCAATGTGTACGCTTTATGGGGCAAAGGAAATGGAGCAAAATAGCCAGGAGCGCGGATCAAAGTCGCGTATCGCGTTGAATAAATTGCCGACAACAAATGGCGCGTCAAAAAGAAATTTTATTGCGTTATAGTACGCTTAGCCGTGGCATTAATGTCACGTCAAGTGTCGGTTAAATGTCAGGTATCGCGTATCGGTAGTGCGATTTAAGGATTAAAAGGCGAGCAACCCATATTCTACCATTTGGTCGACGTATCGTGAGGTCCGTGGGCAATCGCGCGGCCGTTTTTTAATTAAATGAAAAATTTACCTCGAAGGGTTTTTTTTTATATAATTTTTTGAAAAGCGAAAATGGGTTGTGTCCTTGGCGTATTCAGAAATGAATTGTCATAAAGAATATAACCAAAATTGTAAATAAATCAAAGTTTATTGAAACAAATTAATTCCTATAAGCAATATGTAAAAAAAATGAGTAGAAATATATCTTATGCCTAATTTGGTTTAATGTGCTGTCTGAAAATTTCGTTTTTTTTTTTTAAATTAAAATCTGATTTTATTGTTTTTTGCGAATATTTACTTTACTCTACTTTACTTTACTTTATTTTAATTCACTTGAGTATCTAATTTTAATATTACTCTATTTTGTATTTTTTTAGATGAAATGCTATTTTATTCGAGGAGTTTATGTATAAATTTATGTATAAATAAACATCCTGCATATATGCCAGGATTCCAGTCGGAGTTCAACAAACGAATCTAATCCAGATAGGAAAACTTTTTTATTTTAACTTTGTCTTTTGCGTTTTTAGCAATTTCCTCTGTCCTTTGCGTTTTTAATAATTTCCTTTTCACTTTGCGTTTTTAATAATTTCCTGTCTTTTGCGTTTTTAATATTTTCGTTTGTCTTTTTCGTTTTTAATAATTTCCTGTCCTTTGCGTTTTTAAAAATTTCCTTTGTCTTTTGGGTTTTTAATAATTTCCTCTTTATTTTGCGTTTTTAATATTTTCGCCCGTCTTTTTCGTTTTTAATAATTTCCTGTCCTTTGCGTTTTTAATAATTTGCTCCTTATTTTGTGTTTTTAATAATTTCCACTGTCTTTTGCGTTTTTGCATTTTACTCTATATTTGCTTATATATTGTTTGAGGGGGCGTATTCCCATATCGGTGACAGGCAAAGACCAGAGTCGCTGTTAAGATAGTTAGGTTGCTTACATATTTCTATAAATTCTCGGATTTTTCGTTGGTGGAAGAATTGATGGACATGTAAGAATTTTACTTTTATCGAATCTATAAGCTACCTAACAATCTTAACCGCGTCTCAGGTCTTTACCTGTCACCACTATGGGAATCAGTCATCCGAGACGACATTTATGCCCCTCATTTAGCTGCGCCCCCTCAAACAATATATAAGCAGGTAGAAAGTAAAATGCGAGACAGTTTCAGTTAATCTCTGAAGAAGCCAACAAGATGATTGACGAAACGTCAGCAAGTTCGACTCAAAATCAATCAATCAATCTAGAAGTTTTCGAAATAGTATTACATGTATATGGCATTGAATTATTAGTCTTACGAATTACTTTTCGGAATCACCTTTTTGCCACGCTCCTAAGAAAAATGAAAAAATACTTTTGGTCGATAAAAATTCGACCCAGAATGGGCGATTTGCTATTCAGTAAATGAGCCGTCGCCGTTTTAACCGGGCGCCATGATTAATTTGCGTAACGTTAGCGTTACCGTGTCCACGTGGGCGCAAGCGCACATAGAAAAAATCAACTCGCCATAAAATATCGAATTAATTTACGATACTGCATTATAATGCATCAGCTAAAAGTAATGGCGTGTATTACGCGACGGCGAATTTATAAGTCGCTCGGGCAAAACGCGCACGCGTGGGTTTGGATTTTTCAAATGAAAATTAAAATTTATTATTGTATATGGAAAAAAAAAGAAAAAAAAATCTTGTTCAAATTCGAGATAAACAACTACGTTAAGCCCCAGTGTTAGTTATAACATAGTCATAAATAGTTCTTCAACTTAGTAATACAGTAAGTCCCCCATTATCCGTGCGCGGTTTATCCCTGCTATGATATGGGAAGCGTCACTTTACCACGTCAGTTTCCTTTCCCACGAATCCGAGCTACTTCGGACATTTCCGGGATTTTACCGCACGGATTTGGGAGTTGCATAATATACTATTTAATATAGTTAAGTACAAATCCACTGGGTATCTTTTCGATAAAATTGCGTGTCGGTCGGAGATGTATACATTAAATCTAAGACAAAACTATCCGCGACTATATTTGAAGAATTTTTGTTATATTGGTTATATAGGTAAAACCATGTTTGAATAGTATCTGGCTCTTTCAAATGTCTGAAAGTTTACTGTTTAAAAGAAGGCCTTTTGTTGGCCATGTACTATACAAGTTATTGTAATGTAAATGTATTCTTGGGTCAACAATAAATGTATTATCATTGTTATTATTATTATTATTATTATTAAACAACGAAATTGTCTTTTTGAAATTTTATGGATCACTTATAACCAGCAAGCTGCTGGATAACTTGTGATATCTTTCAAAACTAGTTCTATAAAAAGTTCTTTCCTAAAGTAAAGTCTCATTTGGAGAAAGAAATGCCTTTTCTTCTTCTGGATAATGCTCGTTTTCATCCCAATGACACACTGCCTTAGGATACAATGATAACACGAGTATAACATAACTAAGTAGTCAGGTTATCAACTCCTTAATGTCGATATTGTAGCATGTTTAGATGTATTTGATTTATTATTAGAGCGAAAACGAGGAAAATTATATGGAGGGTATCAGTTAAACCAACACCGACAAGGAACTGCGGACCTTATCAATATTTTGAACTTGCGCAAAAATGATTAAAAAAAACCGAAAATTTTTCTTTTTAGTATATACATATATAATATATGTACATACGAATGTAATAGATTATCCGAGCTTTTCAATTATCCATGCATTGTCCGTTACTGTGGACCACAGAAAATGGGGGTCCTACTGTAATTTATTAACATGTCTTCAAAAGTCTTGTTAGGCACTTAAGTCTAAAATATTCAAGAATTATTAAAATAAAATTATGTCTACTTCATACCGATAAGGAAAAATTTTAACGCAACCTTTGTTATATTTGGGAAATATGTTCGGGTAATAATCATAACACCAGGCACAAAGTCCAAAGATTCTTTTTGTACTTAAGCCCAAATATCCGTAGTGAGCTACCGATTGAAAGAGAGATCGATAATTCATTCACTACCAATGAAAAAATATGGCTTGCTTAAAAAGTACGAAAAAAAATGAATTCTCAAATGTGTCAAAGTATCCCCAACAATGATAAAAACACATAACTAAGAAAACGTATCCAGAACTAGACTAAACTGTACCTGATCATGACAAACCAATGGCTAATAAATTTAATACAATAACATTCCGAAACAAGCTTGTTATTACAATATAATTTTATCACGCCTTCGCCAATTTGTTACCGTTCTATTTTTCATTACCCCTTTGACTTTTCTAATTTCTATTGATTTTTCCATATTTAATTACGTGTATAATTTAGGTAGGTATTCGTTATCTTTCATTAAAACTCTTTACTTTCCATAATTATATAAGACCTATAAGTTTAATTAGGAAGTATTTCTTTGGTGTTATTTTAGTCTATTTACCAAATAATCGTAATTATTTTACTCCCGCTTTTACTAAATAATCTTTTGTTTTATTTTATTTTTTTAACGTTTATTTTTTTGGTTATGTATTTACGGGAATTAGTATGAATAGCGTTATATTGTAGTCGTGATATTGTGGCTTGTATTGATTGATAAATAAACTTACTATTACTTTGTCCATTTTTCCATTGTTTGTATATAAAGTGTATGTTGCTATAAAATCTGAAAATAATTTGTGTTCTGGGTCTTTACTTCACATCGTTATTATTAGTTGCGATAAAAATTTATTAGCTTTTATTGCGAAATTATTGCATCGTACGAAGGTATAGATGCCATTAGCCAAATTGGACGCTGCGTAATCGCCGTTTGAACGTCTGTTTACACAAAACGAGGTACAAATTAGTTAACTAAATACGACGTTCCGAAAGATCACTGGCAGTCCCGCCAGTTTAACACTTGTATATATGATGGGAGCGTGAGTTTTGTCATTGAAAATGTTTAATAAGTGTGTGTTAACAAACAACAAACATTTCCCTGGTTAAAATCAAGCTCACTTTTTTAAGAAATTCCTATTCCAATTTTGCATAATTTGGACAGAAATGGAGGTCATGTGTTTTTTTTTCTTCATATTTTGATTGCCCCTTTAAAAATTCTATTGTGACGCCATTGATTCAGATATTGCAACCAAAAATTAAATCACAGACTAAGGAGACTACTCAGTTTGACAGATCCGCCTCAGCGTATATAGGGTGTCTCAAATAGGTGGTGCCGTTTTGGCGAATTCCATTAACAAAATCTCAAGATTTTCAAATGGAACACCTTATATTTTTATTCATATAATTATTCTAGGATAACAAGACAAGTTTGTAATTTATCTTATATTCAAATTTTACTTACTTTTTGGAATATAGGAGGTTTAAGATAACGCCCATATAAATTCTTGTCGAATTCAAAGCTATTGGTAATAATACAGGGTGTCCATTAATACGTGGAAATTTTGAAAAAAATCGACTCTATACTACACACTACATATTTAATGAAACTTCAGAATTCATATTTAAAGAAACATTTAATAATTTAGCTTGATTGAAAATACCTAATAACAAAAGTAAATAATTAAAAATTTATATGCTTACTAAGCAAGGTTACAAATTTGAATAAATAAATCTATAAAACAAAAAAAAAAAGAAACGAATAACTAAAAAAAAAAACTTAAATATGGTGATGCTGTAATATATTTTCAATATACTGTCCATCCTCTGCAACATACATTGCATAGGGCGTTATAATGCTGGGGTCCGCATTTCTAACCGCACTCTTAGTATTTAGGGCAAGAATCTCTTGTATAATTATTTTTTTAAGGTCATCAACTGTATAGTTATTCCGCGATTTATACACGCGAACCTTTAAAGTGCTCCACGAAAAAAAAGTTCAAGACTTTTTTTCAAATTTGTTACCTCGTTTAGTTAGCCTATAAACTTTAATTTTTTTTTTTATTAGGTATTTTCTTTTCTTTTTCTTTCTTTAAATATGAATTCTGAAGTTTTATTAAATCTGTTAAAGTGTGTAGTATAGAGTCGATTTTTTTCAAAATTTGCACGTATTAATGGACACCCTGTATGTTAGCAGTAAGTTTTATTCGTATATCTAGAGTATCATATCTTTAAAAGAAGTAGTATCATGTATTTGCTATTTAAAAAATACCTAATATTGCCAACAAGTGACCTAATTTGGGCAGTTTTAAATTCACCGTCATTTTAACCAAGGATTCCAAAAATTTCGAAATATACATGGTGTTTCGTTTAAAATAACAAAGTTGATGTCTGGGGGAACACTTTTGGGACACCCTGTATCAACAAAATTATAATATTTTAAAACTTCGGGAGAGTCTAAGAAACTTTTGTTTCAAAATCGTATAGTAGATCGTTTGATTTGGCACACGATGTACGCACATAATAATGGTTGAAAGCTTCATTGTGGATATCAAAAAAGTATGCTTGCTCGCCTTCAGAGTTCTTCTGAAAACTTAAATTGGCTCAGCGTCTTTCGCGCACAAAACACGTTACAGTTCAATTTTCTATATTTCATTAGTCTCTTGTGATATGTAGTGTTGTCGAGGATGCGCGTGGGTTATAGGTATATATCGCAATCGACATTTAAATCGTAATTCGCAACAAAGACAGGAGAATCGATTTAAATAATAAATTTAACACCTGTTGAATACGTTAAAGGCGTCGACTTTTCCCGACGCTCGCTATCTTCGCACGTGCAGCGGGCAACTGACTACGTCGTGGGGGATCAGCGGGAAAAGTCGTGTTCTTGGGAAAATAAGGCGAGCGTGAATCAGAGAAAATACTCGAGCCGTGATGCACGGATATCAAATGCGCTTTTGTTCGACAACGGGCTTTTGTTTTGCAGGTGGTGTGGTTTGCGTCGGGTGCAAAAGTACAACAAAAGAGCCCGGATTCGTTTTCTAGGTTATCTCTAGAATTTCGAGGTCACGCGCCTATATATAACACACACTAGTCCCTGCTGTAAAATATCTAATCATACGGGGTGTCCAAGTAGTGCTTTAGAAAAAAAATGTTAAATACAAAAATACAATACAAATACAAAAAAAATACAAAATACAAAAGTTAAAGAAACATATTTTCAAATATAAAGGTTGCGTGGCAAACCAAACTTATATTTGTATTAGTGGATACTCAATCGCCCAATATAGAATTGTTATGGTCTATGCCGACTGTTTTCGGATGTATGGCCATTTTTTCGTCAGAAATGCCCGGTTCTTAACACTCTATATTTTTGACGCCATTTATCCTATACTTGCTTTTAAGCTAGTTTGAATCGTTTATACACAGTCAAAAAGAAAAATATTAATTTATGTGAACAAATGAAATGGAACACCCTATATATTATACTTCTATTAATTACTCCCATTAATGCTCTTATAATTTTATTAGGCATTCCCTTATTGTTTTTTGAGGTATACACGTTTTTACGAACAAAACTCCGAAAATATAAAAATAAAAATAAATGGTAAATTTTTATTTTTGTAAAAAAAAAATGCTTCGTTTTTTTCCAGTAATTCAGAAATTCTGCCTTTTTTAAAGCCCAAAATATTATGGGCGTACAAATATGTTTTGATGTGTGTCTTTTAGTGCAAATGTGAAAGTTGGCCATGCAAATCTAAGTTTGCCGTGCAAATGTAGGTTGGTCTTAAAAATGTAAGTTGCCCAGTCGTGTTAAAAAAATAAATATCATTTTTCATTTTGACTTATCTTTTATGAACGATTCGAAATAACTTCAAGACAAGTATAGGATAAACGACTCTACCACTTCATAAAATCGTATATAAAACTGTTGTTTGTTATTTTTACACATATCAATCGGAAGAACACGCTCTGGGAGAAAGACAAACAAAGAAACATTAAAAAGTGGTTCTAAAACTATGCTTTCTGATGGAACCTTCCAGTTCCGCCATTCTGGGCGCAACCTTGGTGTCTTGCTGGGTTCCAAGTTTATTAAATATTTTATTTATTTATTTTATTAAACACTTAGTGCAAAAGTCGTATATTTCTATGAAACAATAGGAACATATTAAATTTTACACAAAAAAACAATTGTGTGATTCTTTGGCCCTTTCTACTTAGAACTCCGTCGATTTTCTTTACGGTTTCTGCCTTAAATTGAACAGCACAGAGTACAAAAGATATAAAATACATCGCCTTATTTTTGAACATAGAATTAATGAACTCCAATGGATCTTTACCTTATTTATAAGTTTAAAATTAGCCTAAAAATCCGCTTATTTGAAAAAAGGACCAATCTTTCTCTTGCTATCTCTCGCAGTGTGAAACTTTATTTGTAGTGCAAGTATTTTATTAATTTCTATCTGCTTAACTAATTGACTAATTTTAATTGCTTAAATATTTTTTATGGTGTATTTATTTCAAATAAAAGTCGATTTGTCAATGTTATGTTTAAGTCAAGAATGATTAAAAATTTACTAATGATTACCTGGCGGCAATTTAGTTAAAATTTTAATTAGTTGTTTGGCCGTTAATATAAACTTTTTTATTATTTACCGGATCCGTAGAGAACATAGCTTAATAGAGAACTTAATTTGAAAAAAATATTGATTATGAAAGTAAGTTCAATAAAAAAAAATCGTAGTTCTATGTAATAAATATAAGCGATTAAAAATTGTCAAATTTATATCCTCTTTGGATCGCGCTGTCATTAGCTGTGACCTGTTGTGACGTCAATTCGCTCGTTAGACTACGCGGCAACCGGACGGTAGCATAGAGAAGCCAGCAGAGAATGACGTCTTGGTTGTTTTAATTTTAATTTTAGTCTTCATCATGCCGCTGGCTTTTGTTATCTTGTTGTTAGTATCAAAAAGAAAGTTTTTAAAATCACCGAGGCCGATTTTTTAAAAGGCCAATATAATAATTTACGTTTAGTGGATGTGTTTATGGTGGCATCTTACATGCTAAACACCGAAAGTTTTTCTTTTGCTGAGGTTTGCTGTGTTAAAGCTAAGAGCTAACATGTTCATAGAAGATTTAGCCTCTAACCAATGTAATATCGTGATCGGCTTAAAATTTTCTCATTTTTAAAATTCGATTGGTATATTAAATAAAATGTTAATTATTCAAGAAAAAAAACAAAGATTTTTTTTTAAACTGGTGGAAACCTATATACTGATTTTAATGTATATTGGTATTGATAACTTAAAGTATTCTTTATTTCATATAGATCAGGTAGCCATTAGTTATTTAATAGTTAAAAATGTTTGCAGGGTTAAGGCTAAGGTGACACGCGAACATAATGAGGGCTTTTATTCTCTGGTAGACGAATAAAATATTTCTCTGGCGACGGAACGATTTGTAATATTGTTCTTGTGTTGCTTCCATTATTATCATGTAAAGCACACTAAGCACAAATACAAACTGACGTAGATCATTACACGAACCCAAAAAAAAAACGTAAATTTTCGGCATGTCGCCGTATCGATGAAAAAGCAGCGGTATGACGTCACGATCATTCCCGCGCAATTTAGTGTCGTTGAAAAGGAATAGCCGGGTGTCACGACTTGAATTATTTTTGCAACTTAAATATTGAGCTTTGATATTTGATATGCTTTATTTCTATACACAAACAAATGCTTTAAAGAAATAAAAAAATGTTGAAGTTCCCTATTATTAGATTAGTCTGGTGTACACAGAGTTACAAAGTTGAAGGTTACCAAGTATGCAGTAAAAAAGTGAACGACAAACTTCAATATCTGTTTGGTTGATGAACATTCAGAATTCAAAAATACCGCAGCAGCGTTGTCAGATTTACCTCTTTTACGTTACACGTCATAATGTTGATATTTTAAATGAAATGCCCTATTTATTTTTACTGCAATGAATAGCGCCTTAATAAGGTCTCATAATTTCGAAATTTTTGTTTCTATTAAGTACTAAGCAACGGCAACACAATGTTGTCAGATTTCGCGATGATGGTAACATTTTACTGAAATATTGCGACAAAAATAAATGTTCAAAAACCCCGAGGTATTGAGTTTTAACGCTTCATCTTTGGTTAGTTTTGGAGATATTTAAGCATTCCCGTACTTTTTACTAACCTGTTATACGTAGTTTTAAGTGGTTATTGAGAAGGTAATCTTAAGCAATATTACATGCGGCAGCTACAAGTTAAAAGATAGAGTTGTTCTACTCTATGACCGTAGAAACGAGGCTTAAGCTATGCGGTTACTATCGAACGCTTTGCTTTATAGGACACTTAGATTATTAATTATCGCGCAATGCGTGTTTAACTCGTGTTAACTAAAGTAACTACTTAAGCGCTCGTCTGATTCCTAACAGCGTACACAGATCGGTACATGTGTAGAAAAATCTGCCGACCCAATTGCCACGCTATCATCGTCCGCTATTTGTTCGACCCAATTTTTCTGTTCGATTTTTTTTCAATGCGGCCGCTGTCGTCCGAATATGTTTTGGGCTCGTTTGAGCACTAGCGTCTTTAGAATCACAATAGAAAGTGTGGGCTCGTATATATTGTGCGCTATAGCGCCCTCAAGTCATAACGATTTCCGAGCCGATTAAATCATATCGAACACCGTTGGCTTTGAAGTTTATCGTCGGCCTGGATCGTTTTTGCTTTTTTTGTATTTGGTTAATTGAATTATTATATGGGGTAACTAAGAGTTTTTTTCTCAACTTTGAAGCAAGCAATGAACTCGTTAGTGGTATCGCGTATTCGGCGAAACTGATCACGATGCTTCGGAGAAGGTTTTGCGAAACGTATGCTATCATCGTCTCAGATTTCAGCGTTTAGATTGCCGCTTTCTCGAAATGTAATTTGATTTATATAATAATATAAAACGAATATTAAGAACTTGGACTGGAGTTACGCGTTAAGTTCCAGAGTTATAAGGGGTGTTTTTCGAAAACGTGCATTTTTAAATAAGCGCCGTAACTATTTTATTATGGAAAGTTTTCGGTTTCTATGACAACGCCTTGTATTTTTGGATCGTTGAAAGGAACCTAAAATTACCTTTCGAAAAATATGTCAAAAATATTTTGCTAAAGTTTTCTTTGAAAAAAGAACTTTGAGGATTTGGATTGTGCTCCCGTAAAAATTGTAATAATCATTGTAACGGCGCTAGGTTTTAGTTTTACCTAAATGCGTATTCGGTTACATTTTTCTAGGAACCATTTCTTGTAACTAATGTATATCTTTTTGGCCACTTCTTCTCAAACTGATTATATGAAAATATCTTTCAGGATATCCTATATTATCCCATTTATTTGACAGCTAACCAAAACTAAGTACGCAATTGCTGCCCGTATTGCGGCCGCTGCGTTTTAGTACGCTATATATGGAACGGTAATTTCAAGTACTTTCTAATAATTAAAATAATAAATAAAATATAAATGGTAAATATAAAAAATCAATTTTACGGTTCACAAAAAAATTACAGTGATTTGCTGAAAATGCACAATTTCCGAAAACATCCTATAACTCAGAATCTAAAATCATAAAAAAATAAATTTTCGAAACATATTTTTGTATTAATTTTCCTTAAAATGTCTAATTATATAAATAGAACATATATATTTTTTTGTTTTTCTTTATTGGTACCGCATGTAAGTGTTTAATATGCAATTTTTGTCGAAATTATAATTGTACATAATAATAAAATTAAAATTTGTGCCATTTAAAAAAACCTTATTTATTTAGACGTTCATTGTTTATTAACGAACGAATGCTCGCTTATCCGTATGGACAGAAACCATTTTTTTAACAATTTTATTAGCGTTGAAAATCAATAAATTTTTATAAGTTTGTTTTCGAACGAACGAACGAAAGCGATTAGTAAGACAAAGGTAAATACGTACACGTGATCGTCAATTTTAGAGTAATTTTCAGATTATTCACCGAGTGTCATCTAACGTGAATAACAGGGAATATCGCGCGTTCCCGGGAATTACTAAAAGCGTCGCGCAAATAAATAACGCGAACCGTTATCTTAAAAAATGACGTTACGTAAGCGCGCGGTACAGTTACGACCTGTGAAATTTGTCGCGGTGTGCTTCAGGGTACCTCGCCTGTAGCGCTCGATAAGCAATAAAACAATACGTAATTGTTATTAATAAGCAATGCGCTGCCAAGTGCTCATCGTGCGTCAAAACGGTGTCCATTACGATGGTTTTGTTATTATTTATTCGCCGCTTCCTTTCCGAAAGCAGCGGCGTCACATAAATTGGCGACATGTGGTGCGAAAAATTGTCATTAAAAAATCGCACGATTTTGTCTAGTTAGTGACGATTTTCCGCGTTTTGGCGTTTAGTTTGGTTGGTTTTTTTTCGCATTCTTGCAAAATTGGGTGCAAGGCGGGAAGAGAGAGAGAGAGAGAGAGAGAGAGAGAGAGAGAGAGAGTGCGGATATCGTGCGTAGCGACGAGTCGCCACTGTTATTTATTCCCGTTTAACTTCCTTCGGACGATTGCGAAGGAAAAAGCCTGCATCCGGTCGTCGTGGTTGTGCATATTATTATGCGCTTTATTAGATTATACGGCCGTTATACAGAGTGGCTCGATAATATTTAGAGAATTTTGTTTTATGTAAAACGTCGAGTAATGCAATAGAATTGATAAGTAACAAATTGTTGCAGCACAACAAATATTTGTTATGTTTTCAGTATTTAAATGTCAAATTACGATAAGTTTTTTTAAAAGAAAAAAATGGGTCCGATATAAACTCCTATAAATATATGCGAGGAACGTATGGAAATTATGTACAGTGCATTCCATTGTCATTTGACAATTGATATTTTCGAGAAGCACAAAAATATCGAAAGTTCTTTAAATTTTTAATTATTAATTTAATTTTACATTAATTTTACATGTTCCTTCGGCCTTTTAATATTTTAGCGCAGGGTGTTGTATGGAGTTAAAACAATCTCAGATTGATAGGTAAGGGTGGGTATTTAAAAAAAATCAAAATACAAAATTCGGTTTTCTCGCCATCGAAAACTCTAGTGCCTACACTGATTTTGAATTTGCCATCTTTCTTCGTTTGGATGATTTTGTAATTTTTAGAAATTTTAGTTTTGTTTCCAACCCCCTGACTTTTTTTACATTTGACGCTACGTTCATCGAACAAATATTTTATTTTGATTTATAGTGTAACCGGTATAACGATTCACGTCTTTGACCGTAAAAATGCAGTGGATGTTTTAGCGCAAAAAATTAAACTGTGCCACGGGGGCCTGCGATTTCGACCAAATATAAAAAGTACAATCGTTCGGTCGCGACGCGCGTGGTCCTTGGCTGTCCATAATCGGGTTTTCAAGATCGATTTCTTAAAATGGACAGATATCCTTCCTGCCCGAGAAAAGCGACGGTTTAACGCTTTAAATGGCGCGATTTGATTTTAATTTGAGCCGGCATACGGGACCGGCCTCTCTCTTTTTTCCGTGCTGGGGTCCAATTTCGTTTTCATTTCGGATCTTTTTTGTTTCAAGGCACAGGTAGTCTGTGTGAACAAATTTGGTTGCCGAAGTTAATCGAACAGGGTTTCGTTCTATCACCATTTCGAATCTTCGGGATTCCTACTCAGTACTGAAAGTAATACAATCGTCATGGTTCGTCCGCTAGGCTCTGGGTAAATGGCTAATTTAAAATCGAAGCATAATTAGAAGATTGGCAGTTAATATTAATTCGATTAAACTGCTGCTAGAGTAGAAGAATTCATGAACCTTTTATAATGTCCAGTGACATTTACTATCACTATGTGGTTTTGAAGCTGCTTGTATGAAATTAATTTTATATTGAAGGTTGGTTTAATTTAATAAAATATAATAAATTAATGGGAATTATTTTGTCCCGCCTTACGTCGTTACAATAGCAACCATTCATATTTAGGCAACATTCCTTTTAGTTGGGTCTGTAGATTTAGTGAAGTTGGAGAGAAAGTTGCAAAATCCGTTTTTTATTGTTTAATTTGTGTATTAATACTCTGCGACCCCTTACGTTATCGGAAGTACATAGCGACGTCGCGACTATTTCCGCGGGTACAGTCATCTTAAAAAAAATCACATTCGCGTTTACATTCATTTCCTCATAAATCCCCGATAAATCTAATAATAACGCCGATTTTTTCACGTCCTCGCCACAAAATATCGCCATTTTGCCGCTTTCGTTTCCTTACACGCCGTATACGGCGCGCCGCATATTATGATTAATTTCCCTGCAACGCGGTATAATTATCGATCGCCTCAATTTATTTATTATTTCGCTCCGGTCGGACGTTTATTATTGGCCGCGCGGCCGTGACACTGGTGGTAGTAACCGCGTGTGTGTGTGTGTGCGGTTTTTTTTTTGTGGCCGTGCGGCCCCGACCCCAAACGGACACCCGAAGGCCGCTCAAGGAAATATACCTTATAAGGAAGAGAAAAACAACTGTCCGGTCGCCGCCGTCGCCGCCGCTGGCGCCAGGCCGCACCGCGCGGCCAGAGATGTATTCAGACGCGATTTCGAAGGCGGCCCGGGACGAGAACCTCGCGGTATACCATGCGCTTGCGTAATAAGACATGCGGCAGATGACATGTGGTTCCCCCGGAGTACTAATTATTTTTATAATAATAATTATTAGGCAAGGTTTTTTTCGTCTGTTATTTTTGTTAACCTTGTTAAAGTATGTTCGTAGATATAAGAAGGTGACTAACTGATACGAATTAAGGAAAGGCCCGGGCAAGCTGTAAGAATGAAATATGGCCGAAGAGGTCCGTACTTTGCTTAAAATTTAATTATTTGGTGTTTTGTTAAGAAAGATACTAAACAATATTTATTTATTTATGTATTTATGTTTAAATCTAAAATAAAATTACGAAATATTTTTATTACCTACTTAAATTACTTAAAAATTATTCACATAATATATCAGTATCACTATCGCTATCATCGCCTGTTCTAATTATTATTTGTTCTATATTATTTGCAAAATGGATATACGATTGTTCTGCTTTTTTTTATATCTTTAATAGAATTTGCCCAACCTTATGGAGGGATGTTAAAAACTTCGGTTTTTATAAGTTTGAGGACATTGGGGTTAACACGGGGAAAAACATTGTTATGACGAATGGCAGATTTCAGTACAGACGTATTCCTTTTGTAGGTTCAATCTTATTAGAACCTTAATTAATTGTTTTTTGGTATAATCATCGTGAAAATAAATGTCGTTATTATACATGTAGTTTTGGATTGTTGCTTTCGTGTCACACGAGGGAGGGGTTTTAGTCAACTGTTTATTGTGGTAACATGCATTGTTCATTACAATTACGCTATTAGGAGGAATATTTTGAACTAGTTTGTTTTAAACCAACTTTCAAATAAATCGGCGGTGATGTCTTCGTGGTAATCCAGAGAAGAATCTTTAATATTTTTCGCAGACAGAGAAAGTCCATTTGGAATCCAACCGTCTTTAGAGCCAGCATGCAAAATAGTTATTCTTTTACCTCTTTTTGATGGCGCGTTTGTTTTACACTTATCCGTTAAGTCAACCCAACCCTTTTCCGGGGTATCATAAGGCACGCTTTGTTCCTCGTATATAGTAGTATACCAAACCAAAGAATATTAAACACAGGTAGGTATAAAATTATTTTTTATTACAAACCACAATCTTACCTGAATTTAAATTCCGAAACGCTATGTAATAATCTTGATAATGACCACCTTTGGATAATCCCATTCAAAAGCAATTAGTTACTTTCTTATATCTATGAACAGACCATACCTTAAATAGCCGTGCATCGCGATTTCCTCGTATTTTTATTTAATTTTTTCAACCCTCTAGTTTACTGCACTTTATATTACTACACTTATTTTTTAATTTTTCTTTATTTTTTTATCTACCATTATGTGAAACTAATGAGTTAAATTTTCATTGCTGAGAAGTACATCTTTAACTGTAATAATTTTGTAAATATTTTTACTAAAGCATATTTTAGTCTAATGTTGTTACAAATGTTTCTTTTTTATTCGTTTTGCAGCGGTTGGTAGGAATGACGTTATATTTTAAATGAGATTGATAACAAATAATTACTTATTATTGTATTGTACTTTTTCTGAGACCATTAGTGTTTGGGATGATTTTTGCAAAACAGCACAAACACATTTAATGTGCCAAACATGAAAACCCATCACTCACACTACTTGGTTTTGAATGAAAGGAACACCAGTCTTTGGGAAACCCCCAACTCTAATTAACTGAATTTTGAAAATTCAAGTGATCAGTCTCTTTCACTAACTAACCAAAACTAACCAATAACGATTATTTGACATTATCAGTGGATACTAGATGGATAGCGTTTTCGCATTTGTTGAATATTCGTTAATTATTTATTAAATGGTTTTATTTATTTACTCCTATACAAAAAAGCTACAGGTAGGTCAAAAACTTTGTGGTATAATCCACACGAATCTAATTTGTTTGAGCTACTGGAACTACGTCTAATTAGCTGCGACAATGTCGACAGTAGACGTTATTTATAACCGTTATTTATTGACAACGGCGTCCCTAGACGGAACAAATTGGTCTGACAGTTTTCGCAGCCCATTGTGTTTGATACAGGCGCCGTCCATAAATCGGCGACATGCAAAAATGCCCTCAAAGAGTTATTAACGCGCCCATTATAGCCGAGAAAACGAAATATTTGTTTAACTAGATACGGCCATGTCCGTACTCGATTTTGCTCGTTAAAACTGTCCGTTAATTTACTCGATACGTACAGGGTGTCAATATCTAAATATCTTGGTCTATAATTATTTGGGAGTGTTTAAAAATACGTTTTTTTTTTTAACTCTTCACTCCACTGGTATTCAAGATTTTCTATCAATTTAATATTTATTTTTTAAATGTTCTACTATACTAATTTATTATTCTCTTGTGTTTTTGAATCGTTAATAATGGTTCACACACTAATATATTATATAATAATATCTAATAATTTATATAACGTCTCTATTTATATCAGTTGCTTATTTACGTTTAGGCGTTCCGATTTATATTTTTAACTGACTGCTATAGCGACCGCGACCGCTTTTATAGAGTGCGTCAGGGACGAAACATTCGAGTAGTCTTTCTTGGAACGCGAGCATTGACATTTTCCTTATAAATTTTAAACAGATTTGAAATAAATACTACCCTATGGCAGTTCATTCTATTTCATACCTTAATGCCTTTCAGAAACTACCTTGAGATGAACACCCTGTTTGTGTACACGCGTTTCGCAGTCGTCGATACAAATCTCTCGGTTTTATTTTTCTCTCTTCTAGTTAAATTAATAATGTCGACTTTTGCTCGACACATTTTTGTTTCGGCTTTTGTTTTGGTTAGTTAGTTAGCGCGATATACATAGTAGAACACGAATCGCGCGTTTTGCGCAAGCTTTTCCTTTTTTTTCTTCTTGTTTTGCGACCAATGGTCGTATTAATTAATTTGTTATCGACGAATGTCGTTGCGTTGGTTCGGTCGCAACGAATTTCGTATTTGTCGAAAACGAGCCTATTGCAAAATTGCGACGCTCTTACGACATTCCTAATAAATTTTCCTTTCGACATAAGTTTAATTAATTCAATTTTCAATCCTAAATATACAAAAAAAAACGTAACTGCAGGGCGATTTCCTAAAATTTATTGTATTGGATTATTTATTTACCGTTTTTATTTTATTGTTAATATTCAACCGGGTGAAGACATTACTATTATTATAGGTTTTATTTATATGATAACCCAATCGTGCGATTTTTTTATCGAAGTCCTATATAAAAATGAAAATTTTCCCATTACAATAATAATTAAATCGACAAATGTTGCTGCTTAAATGTATAATTAGTTAATTCCGTCGGCACCCCATAAAGACTACATTAATGGTACGTAAAAATATTTGGATCACAATCACTCGATGTTATACAATAACCGAAATTTTGAATACTCTTTTTTATTTACCTTTTGCTGCTGAATCTTTGTCTAATGCTTAAACTGCTTTTATTCACATTGTATCGCTAAATCGTTAACCCCAATAGTTTCACAGATATCTTGATTAATTTAAGGTTATTTTGAATGTTGCGTAACTGTTGGAATATTTACGAAACTTCATTCATGGGTTCTTTGTTGTAAGCCCCTTGGTATGTTTATGTTTATATAAAAATGATGATGATAAATATGATTGTATCGATAACTAGTTTCGTTAAAACCTTCCGATTGTGTTCTTCTTAAAAGAAAGATAAATATAATATTATTTTACGTCATACCAAATTCTAAAGTTTTTTCAACGTTCCATTGATTTTGGCATGCTTTTGGTTCGTTTTGGTCCAGACTCAGATCATGTTAATTAAACTGCACTTTTGCCGTTTTTTCTTCTTAAAACAAAATTATTTCTCAACGAAAATAATATAGGGGAAAACACAGTCGGTAGATGCAGAATTATTCCGCATCTGACTATAGATATAGACAAAGAAAAATTTCAACACGAAATTCTTGTTTTCGTGTTTCGTGTTTTTTTTTTGTTTGCAGGATAAAAATCTCGCGTAAAATTTCAAGCGAGCGGACGTTTCCATATTATTATCAATAAGTTAAACAAATTAATTTCCTTTCTTCTTTAATTTTTTTTTCTGTCTCGTTTCAGCACGCCAATGCGGTCAAGGCGCAGGCGATCGAATACGTAGAAAAGAAAAGGGCTCGACAAGCAATGACGAGGTAAGTGCCGGATGCAAATTCGGGACCACAGATTATAAGGGTCGGGCAAGTTTAATGTGAACTTTAAAAGTAGATATATAAATATTTTATTTATGTACTTAAGCAAAATCTCCCTCCTATACTCCGTCATTTCCGAGATACAGTGTGTAAAAGCTCTTAAAAAAAAGGTTCTTATCATAATTTTAATATTACATTTTTTAAAAAAATTTTGCTAAAACTTTTCGCATAAAATATTCAGTTTGCACTAATTTTGAAATTTAGTAGTATTAATTAGTATTCGGAGCACGTGTACCACCTGGGGTATCAGACTCAACATTAGCTTTGGTAGGAATGAGTTGGTATTCAACGAAAGCTGTGGTTATTTCGAAAAAAGTTTCATACAAAAGTTATTAATAAACAAAATAGTTATGGCACAAAAAAAAACGTCAAAAATGGCTGTGTTTTTAAATGTTAATCGACAATAGCAGAAAAGATTGTACTAGCGAGCGTACTTTAAATTAGTTTCTATGAAAAATATTGGAAATTTTTTTTCTTAACATTTTTTGCTATAACTTTTTAGTTTATTAACTGATGCCCTCAAATCACAGCTCAGTTTCTATGTATTTTCAAGGCGTACAAAATTTGTATCAAAACAAATAGTTGGCCAAACAAAACATTGGCTACCAATTTATTGCTACCATTGTCCTCAAACTCGGTTACACTCAAATTCGGCTGACTTACTAGAGTTATTCAAACGATATACCGTTTATAGGACACAATCCGGTGTTTAACCTATGGTAAATGTTTATTAAGGTCTAATCGCAGGCCTACCTCGCTTGGGTTTTTCTTTCTAATGACGTTCCAGAACCGTACTTCGGTACTTCGTGAATACAAATGCTGAAAGCTGACGAATTGGTGTAGTGTTTCATCGGTGAGATTCCTCGATTATTATTAGAAAATGCAGTAAAATATCCATTGTTATTTTTAAATCCTACTCTTAAAATACAATAGTCCGTACGGCACAGTTCTTGTCGGTTAACAGCTTAAATACAGCCCTACAGCTTGTGGTATACGTGCTTAAAAGAATGGTCCCTTCCGCTTTACAACAGGCGGGTCATTCCGACGTCAAAATCATAAAGGGGTTAAAAAAACGGTATGTTGTTTGGATAACTCTACTACTACTCAATAATTTTTACGAGTTTAATTTCGGATTGCCTTTTCTGTGCGTTCTTTGCGGACCACCGTGTACATACATTATCAAGGAAATTCGAGACTTTTCGTCAAAATCAAACGAGCTCATTATATTCACAAACTCGCTCGACAGCTGCGCGTATAAATAAAATCAATTAACACGTTCGTTAGCTTAGGTTTTCCCCCCGGTCGTCCCCCACACTTAATGATTCGATTATAATTTATTAAAAATACGTACGGGTTCGTTATACTTATGATTCTGCTTATTCTTTTTTTTTCTCGTGGCGAGCCCAACGCGGAGGTCCATTACTCGCTAGGCGATATGGTAGCGGATTTTTCTCCCACGTGGGAGTTAAAATTGTTTAAAAAAAACCGGATCGGAATATTTTAATCCCGAAGTTATAGAAGGCGTGAACGTAATGAGTATGCCCTCCTTGGCATTTTTTTTTTAGTTAAAGGAGGGGCATTTAGAGGTAAAATGTTTCAGAAGTTTCTTTTTGGTGGGGCGGGGATGGTAGGGGAAGAGGAAATGTTTGAACACCTACAGCATTGAAGTATCTTCTTGGTAGTACATTACAGGATATTTTTTTGCATTGTACCTTGTGTAAGTGGGCAACAATAAGTGATAAACAAAATGTAAAAACTAATGTCTAATTAAAAAACATAGGTAAACCTCATTTAAAATGAAAAGTATCTAACAGTGAACAAGTTTTAGCAAATTTTGATCCTGAAAATAATAAAGAACTTTTTAAACTTTTTTATTATTTACATGTCGAAATTTACATTTTGCATAAAAAATATTAAAAACATTGTTATTTTTGAAAATAATAAAACATGTTTTTTCAGTTTCAGTTTTTCCGGACAAACTTGATTTTTTTATGCTTTTCAGCCTTGTTTTTTTTTGGTAGATCCAACCTACATGGATGAACTAGATTGAATTTAACATAGAAATCGTCAAAACTAAGTCAATATTTTATTAAGCATTTTAAAACCCAATAAAGGTTAGCTAATTTAATTGCAATTCAAAAACTTCATTTTAATTGGTGGTGACACTGTGATGATATTTTTTATTTAATATGTTGCTAATAATAATTGAAAAGAAGACATCTCGCGATACCAAACAACAAACTGAAACAAAGCAAAAATGAAGTATGTATGAAGTAATGATAAGCTTATTACGCAATTGTTGTGAAAATTCGACATTTTGGCTAAATTTTTCTCTGCATATTTTCATAAAAAAAAAAAACAAGAAAATTTCATTGGGTGACCTGAAAAGAATATGATAACGCGCAGAAAACAAACAACCGTCCGTTTTTATTAACATTAACGATGGAAATTTTTGTTTTCAGATCAGCTACCGGTTCGTTGGCCCAAGCCCAGACTTTAATCCGTATACCTGACGTCAAATATTTTACCACCGCCAAAGCGGGCACGTTTTTCGCTAGGTAAGTATAACCCGGATGGGGTGAACCGAAATTCTCAGGTGTTCGAATGATCTTGCATTCTTGAAAATTCCCCACCTTCTATCGGCTTTAAATACAGAAAATTCAGTCGGATTCACAACCATTTTGGTTTGGGTGCAAACTTTTTATTTTAAAGCGGCAAATAGAAAAAATACGTTTAAACGAAGGTATCATGAAACTAAAGTCAGATTCATAGATTGATTCGTGTAGTTCTTGACAAATACGATAAATCGTCTTTTCTGCGAGCATAGCGCCATCTATGGATAATCGAAAAGAGAACTTCCGACAAAACCTGGCGTGGGAGTGGGACGTGGGAGTTTCCATTAAAGATTTGAAAGTTACCCCCTCTCCCAACCATTTTTCCATTTTTAAAGGCACTTTCGTATTTATTGCAAAATTGTCTAATTATCTAAATATTTCACCGTTTCCATCCTTTTTTAGACACTTTAGACCTTTTGGCGTATTTTTATCATATAATACGCACAATAGGGCGAATCTGAATTTGAGGTCCTTTTTTGTAAATGACAAAAAAAAATTAAAATTGTCTATGATCGGAAAACCGTGAGACTAACTAACTATTTCTTTTCGTCTTCCTTTCACACGTTTTCCGTAGTAACTATTTCCAATTTCATACACCTTTGAAGCAAAGGAATTCGTTTTTTGAAGAGGTTCCAAAAACTAACGAACCCACCTAATTGGAAATAATTATCGTGATGTTAAACGAAAAAATAAATGTCCCTCTTAATCTCGACGTCTTGGAACATTTTACGACAAACAGCATTTCCGAAAACACATTTGGGCGTTGATATTTTTAAACGGCCGCTAAGAAGGGACCCGATCCAGATTTAGAACGCTTTTACCGACAACGAATTTGTGCCTTTTTCACGGCACTGGAAGAATTTGTTTTCTTGTAACTCATCGGACGTAACTAATGAAGCCACGGGGTGTTGGTGCATTAAGAAATATGTGCCTTGTACGTGTCAGTGACGTATACAAAAATACCCCGGACTAGTCTCGCTGGGGTTCCTGGAAAAATTCGTGGATGTTTTTTGCGATTGCAAGCGAGTTTTATTTAATTCTTAGTGTGCGTTTACTCTGGACACTAAGTTTAGTTTAGGATTTTTATTTTCAAAAATTTCCATTGATGTTTTTTAGATGCGACAGGTGGTCGAAGTAAATCGATTTTAATATTAAAAATCGTTTTTTTTTTCTAAATAAAAACTAAGATTTTTTTTTTATTTTTTGGTAGAAAAAATATCTGAATTCTAAACTAAAAATATTGCTATACTTATTGGATGTTTAAAATTAAAATATTTTTTAAAAAATTAGAAACATGTCATAACTGAAATAATGAAACTGAAGGTTTAATTAATTTTTACTAGAAAGGAATTTGTTCCATCATGCAGTCAAATTTAAGATGGCTAACATTTAATTGTTCGTTCATTCTTTTTACTGGGGCACTACTAGAGTCCCTCAAAAAATCCTTAAAAAATCGTATCGTAGTACAAATAAATATTAGCTATGTAGTAAGTAGCAATCCTAACTAGTCAGTTGTCTTCTTCTTCAGCTGCCTATCCACTACTATTGGATGTTGGCGATCACATTTCCGTATGCTACCCTGTCCATTGCTGTATGTACAAGGTCCCCGATATTTTTCAAGCCAGTTCATTCCCTTAGGTTTCTAAGTCATGACATTTGTTTCCTTCCTACGCCACGCTTGCCCTCTATCTTACCCTCGACGATTAGCTGGAGAAGCCGATATTTTGGGTTCCTCATTATGTGTCCGAAATAGGCCGTTTTTCGTTTTTTTATGTGTAATAGAATTTCTCTGTCTCTGCCCATTTTTCTCAAAATTTCCTCGTTTGTAACCCTTTCGACCCATGATACTCTCAGCATACGGCGGTAAGTCCACATCTCAAACGCTTCTAATCTATTAATTGATGTTGTTTTGAGCGTCCATGTTTCCATATCATATAATAGAACGGACCATATATAGCACTCGACGTATCGTCCTCTTAGGTTCAGGCTTGTGTCTCTGTTGGTAAGTATATGTTTAAATTTGAGAAAATAGCTCCGGGCTATTTCTATTCTGGCTTTGATTGCTTTGTCGTTGTCCCAATCGTCATATAGCCAACTACCCAAGTATCTATATTTCTTGACTCGTTCCAAAGCCATTCCATCGACGAGTTGCGCATTTACATAAGGCACCCTGTCCCTACTGATTATCATAAACTTTGTTTTATTACTATTTATGTTTAGTCCATAGTTTTTACTGGCGTCGTTTAGTAGAGTAATCAGTTGTTGTAAGTCTTGGATATTATCCGCTATCAAGACAGAATCATCCGCGTACCTAATGTTATTCACATATACTCGATTTATTTTGATTCCGATGTCCTTATCTTCGAATGCTTCGCCAAAAATGGCTTCTGAGTACACGTTAAACAAAAGTGGGGACATGATGCATCCTTGTCTCACTCCTCTACGTATTTCTATATCTTGTGTTTTCAGTTCGATTGTTGTTATATGTGCAGTTTGATGCCAATATAGATTTTGAATGCAGCGAACATCTTTACCATCTACATCCATTTTTTGTAATATCTCGATTAGTTTTGTGTGCTGCACTCTATCAAAGGCCTTTTCGTAATCAACAAAACAAAGAAAGACGTCCTTTTTTACATCGCAACAATTCTGAACCAGTACGCGAATACTGTGAATCAGTTGTGATTAAATTAATTAAATACGAGTTTTAAACAGTGATTGAAGGATTTGTGTTTGTTTGTGTGTGTACCCTTTAGATATGTAGAGTGTTCATATTGAGCTCAGCTTGTTTTACAATAATATATCGTAGTACCGTATTCATTCTTGAAGCTTTTGATGTGAATTCATCACATGGACATCCTTCACGATACTTTGGCATCACCAAGACAATAACAGAGTGTAACCAAAACAAACCAAAATTAAAAGAAATCTCATACCTCCTAGAATAACTGTAAAAGTAAAAAACAGGAAAACATCGGTTAAAGGATTGTATTTGAAAAAGTTGCTCCTTAAGAAATCAAAGGACGCCCTGTGGAAGCGTTTACCGAAATGCGAGACTTATTGGACGAACCTCGTATTAAATTTTTTACAAAACGTTTAATTTGAGACGTACAATATAAGATGTTACTTTCGAAAAATCGATGAAATCGGATTTTTCGAAAGTAGACGCGCTCGGCAACGAAACCTATAACTCGGCAACGGTTGGTCCTAGGGGACCCCCATTGGTACACAAATGATCAGCGTCGAAAAAAAAAACTTTTTTTGTGTCTGTTTGTCCGTTCTCCATTCTACGTTCTCTGCAGACCCTTCATAAAAACGCGAATAACTTCGGAAATTTTTCTGCTTTTAAACTGGTCACCAGATACATACGTCCATAGGAAATGACCGCGATTGGTAATTGGCATTTTGCGATTTTCGGCTGTTTTTCGTACATCGCTATGAAACACGATAGGTGTACGAGATTTGCAGCTATCGATTTCAAAACGTACTCAAATATAGAGTGTAGTCCTCTAACGGAACCTATTTAAACTTGAACTCGACGCGATGACGTCATTTACTATTACGACGTGGTGCTCTATTGGAAAAATTAATATACCATGAGAAATCCCGGGATATTACCTCTATTTCGAACGTTGTTTGAATTACATGCAGGGTGTGGTTTATTATCAAAAAATCTAAAAGATCGTAAAAATTTCCGTTTTTGTGGGTAAATTGTTGACTATAATTGAAAAACCGTTAAACATGGGATAATTTTAATTTTTCAAATAAACTTCCAGAATCTACTGTAATACTTTTTACAAAGCTTCTGGATTCCTCCTGCGTCGGTTTTTGCTGAGTCGAACTTGCTGACGTTTCGCCAATCATCCTGCAGGCTTCTTCATGAAACCGAACATACAATTTTATTAGATAAAACTAAAATTCTTGCATGTAATGAGTTCTTCTACTAGCGAAAAATCCGAGAGTCTATAGAAATCTAGAAACAACCTAGCAACCTACCTGTCACCGATATGGGAATCAGTCATCCGAGACGATGTTTATGCCCGTCATTTAGCTCCGCCCCCCTCAAACAATATATAAGCAAGTTCAGAGTAAAATACGAGCCGGTTTCAGTCAAGCTCTGAAGAAGCCAACGGGATGATTGGAGAAACTTCAGCAAAAACCGACGCAGGAGGATTTCAGTTTTGTAAAAAGTGTGGGATAATTTTATTTGAACAGTATCGTAAACTGGGTCGAGAGAGAGTTTCCGGTTTTATTTAGCATACAGGGTTTGCGAAATATTTGAAAAAATGTTAATATTTACCAAACTTTGCCGTAACTTTGAAGTTCCATAGTGTTCCGCAGGAGCAATTATGACAACGGATAGGCTATTACGTCACCCAAACGTTAGCGCCCCGTCGAGTTTTTAATTTGTTTATTTCCAGGGACAACGTCAGTAACTTCATCAACTGGTGCCGTTTCTCCTTGGAGATAATCGAGTGTCTGCTATTCGAATCCGACGACCTGATCATGCGCAAAAACGAGAAACACGTCATCCTGTGCTTGTTGGAGGTGGCGCGTCGCGGCGCCAGGTTCGGTATGCTCGCGCCGATGCTCGTCCAAATGGAACGACAAATCGATCGGGAGATCGCGGCGGATCAGAGGAAACTCGGGTTCGTCGTCGAAAACGGTAACCAAAACGGGTTGGACGACGATAGCGACAGCGACTTGGAGGACGAGGAGCCTGTGATGATGTACGGCCCGGTACCCCAGATCGTCACCAATGACTTGAAGAGTCTCGACGAGATGGTGAGTGCGATTTCGAACGGATTATTCTAATTTTTTGGGCCCTCCGTTTAAACCGTAAACAAATTATCTATTCGCCGCTAGTTTGGACTCGATTACCGTAATTAAAGCCGAACCATTTGATTAAATTTGCTTAGATAAATAAAGGAGCGGAAAAGGTGCACAGAAAAAAGGAAATGCGCCGATACTATTTATATGTTAATATTTCAACGCCGGGTTTCCATATCGTCACGCCGTTGTGAAAACCGTAAGTGCGATCCTATCGTAAATATTAGAATTAGGACAAAATTAACTTGTTTGGCAACGCCGCCTTGCGCGTGGACGTACAGGGGGTTGCCCGGGTATTGTACAAGTTAACTTAACCAACATTTTTCGCATTTTTAGCTTTTATTACAGTTATTGTAGTTTTGGTGTTACAATACTTTGTTTTATAATATCGTACCCATAACGTTTCGGCTACTTTATTTGTACTGATGGTTACTTCAGGCTTTTTCTGAAAGTGATAGCGTTCTAACGTAAAACTTTTACTCTAGGGATCTAATAGCTTCAAACCGTTATAAATCTTAAACCACATAATAAATATTCTACAACTAACACGAAACTTACAGAATGTTACAAAACTTGGACTCTCATGGTTCCCGACCTGCTTTTCCTGGTTGTTTGGATGGAACAATTTGGAAAAGCACGTTTTGCGAAAAGTAAACAACTGAAAAGTGAGATTCAATTGGTTTTAGATATACTTTGGTAACTTACAAAGTTGTTACTATCCCAAAATATAAAAAAACATATAAGACACCTGGTAAGTTGTAGGCGTTTAAATAGCGAACCTTGTAAACTTTATTGTTTTTTGGAATTAACACAAATACCTTCAAAAAAAAGAAGAAAATCATATTTTAAACAATATTCGCTAAATTTGAATGCATATGTTACGAAAACTACTTTTAAAATGCAAAAAACAAGGGGGCTTCGCATTTAGTACGGGAGCCAAATAAAGTTGGCGTAGGAATTTTTCGGAGTTTTTGAGTAGTTATAATATTTAATGAAACATTTTCAAAATAATGTCAACGTAAAAATCCATTGCTGTCCGTTTTGGAGTTTGTTAGGCGTTTATAAACAACATTGCGGGTAGGTTTTATAAAGATAATGAAAGTGGTATTCTTTGTAAACTTATTTATGGTTTATAAAGGTAATGGTAATGGTCTTAGTTACAAATAAATTTACATGGGATTAAAATTTAGCCACATTTATCTTTATAAGAGAGGCTCCCGTTAGGTGTAATTGCGGTTTGATGAAATAATAATAATAATATAATCTTTATTTAGCATTATGCTACATAAAAAATACAAAATACAAATTCCAAATATAAAATATAAAATTCCAGATAAACGGAGACCAAAAGCCAGACACACGAATCAGAATTTCTTGTATTGTAAGAGTGAATATCTCTGAAATAGGTCACTTTTTCACAAACATAGTTGGGAACACACTGCCGTTTAATTTTAAAAATAAATACATAGACATTAAACATTACCTTTTGTTTTACAGACAAGAAATTAAGAACACTCAACATGCTTTGAATTGGCGTATATCTGTTACACTTTAGTATATTTCTCATGGCTCTATTTTGAACAATCTGCAATTGTTCTAATTTATAATTAGGCAATTTGGGGAGCAACTAGGCTGTTATACAATAAGATTTTGGTGTCAATTGACAAATTTTTCCCCATTCTAGATATAAAATTAATATTTTTAGAAAATTTGTTCATTATGAAATCGGCATGTGTATGAAACGTCAAATTTGAGTCAAATATAACACCCAGATATTTAGTTTCGTTTACATCGAAATGTAATTTACTATATTTTTATCCCGTTTACCAAAAATACAAAATTTTGACTTGTCCGTGTTTATACAAAGGTTATTATTGCACAGCCATTCAAAAGCTTTCTTCAGATCGGCATTCATTTTTTTTTGCATTTCATCCACATTTTCACCCACAATAAAAATCATCTAAAATATTTACAATATTGTTTATATACATAAGAAACAACAATGGTCCCAAAACTGTCCCCCGAGGAACACCATGTTCTACAGTTATGGAATTTTTATATTTCGTTTTTTGTACCCTATCTGTTAAATACGAACAAAGCCATTTATACGCTGTTCCCTCAATACCCATTTTGTACAATTTTCTTAACAGTCTAGTTCTACTTATTGCTTCGAAAACACGCTTAAAATCCAAAAAAACAGCCAACACAAATTTGCCATCCTCCAAGGCCCTCAAGAAATCATCACAGACAGTAACGACGACAGATTCGCATGAATGTTTGGAGCGAAAGCCCGACTGGTTAGGCACTAAAATATAATTTACGTCACAATAGCTTTGCAGCTGCTGTTTCACCGCAACCTCAAGAACCTTCTCATAAACTGGGACGGTATTAATTGGCCTAAACTCTTGAAATAGGAACGTTTTGTACGGAAAAATTCCACTCGTGAGGGAGGTGTTCACAATGTCCAACAATCGATTTCCAACAACTGCACAGGCCTCAATCAATTCACTCTTTGAGATACCGCACTCATCACCAGTCACATTTTTCAATTCTCTTATTATTTTTTTAGGTCCTGCTTAGTTATGGTATTAAACTGATCTCTCCATAAGTTGGTATATTGGTGATATCATTCACAGCCTGAGCTGGCGGAATGCCAGTCAAAATATTTTGAACACTGTCTATAAAATACCTATTAAATTCATTAGCTATGTCTTGTTTAAGTGGCCAAACTGCAACTCATCGGGAAGTATACCTTTTTTATTTGGAAGTAGCGTTTTTAAATTTTTCCACATTTCTTTAGAGTTTGTTTTAAATTAAAACCGATGCGTGGTGAATAATTGATAAGTTCTCAGCTTTTATATTATAGCCAATCGAAATCTAACCATTACCAGTATAAAACAAAAAATGTTTGCTAAGATTAAAAGGTATACCTCCCAGTGGAGACTTTTATTTTTTTTGTAGTACTGTAAAATGTACGTTTAGTTTGATCAAAAGCAACAAGATGAATAAAACAGGTCGCTCGATCAAATGCAATTTAACCGTAACGACAATTTAGCCTTTAAGCATCGGAACGACGTTAACCACCACGTTTCGTCATTAATAATACTCGAACGGTACAGCCGTATTATCAGCCCGACGTATCTCCATGTACCTTAATACGTCACCGCAAGAGCGCGCGCGCGAAAGCGATAAATGTCAATCCGTATCCCGACTTTAGGCGTCTCATTTTTGCCGCTTAATTGTAAAGGAATATGGTTGATACAACTTCATCTGCGTCACCCCATATACGAAAAAATTATCTACTTACGCGCCTTTTTCTATTCGCCACAAATAAATAATTAACGGGAGAAATTCCTTCGGTAATTAAACACGTTTTGAGTAGCGTTATGTTTACTCTAGGATCGTAAAAAATCGCCGAACTAATCAATATTCAAATTCTGATCGTTAAGTAATTAGAGGGCAATTAAAATCTCGACGGTCTATTAGATTTTCCGAATAAATATCAATTTCTTAGAGAGCAAAATGTCCATCACGTAATCGATCAGATTTTCGTTACTTTCACGTCGGGCCGTTGTTGTCGCGAAAAATAAAAGTAGAAGAAGCGATTATCCGCCTTTGGCAACAGTCAAAAGGAGTCGGATCACTCCAGAAGTCAAATAATTACCAAACCGGACTATGCTGCTTCATTATGATGGCACGGAAGCCCGTAAAGAAGAACCACAATTTTATAAGGTTGTTCGGAAAGTCATTTCGTTTTTTCCCGTCAGAGGACTTAATTACGTTTTTCCGAAACCAACTTCACACTTAAGCCGCATAACCATTATATGTCTTGAGAGCTGATATTGCAAGGCTTGTGTGTGAAAAAGTTCTATTAATTCTACGCAGTAGTTTTTGGTTGGTGCCCTTTTAAATATGGAGAGCAATAAGCAGCATTTTCGTCATATTTTACTTTTTTACTTCAGAAAAGGTAAAAATGCTGTCCAAGCGAGAAAAAAATTGACGGATGTGTATGGAGAAGGCGTGTTAACAGTACGCCAGTGCCAGAACTGGTTTGCAAAATTTCGATCCGGCAATTTTGATGTCGAAGATGCACCACGGTCGGGAAGGCCGGTCGAAGCTGACAAAAATGCGATAAAGGCATTAGTTGATGCAAATCGGCGAATAACCACACGAGAGATCGGTGAGAGATTAAATTTGTCGAATTCGACTGTTTATGGCCATTTGAAAGGCATGGGCTTAACCTCGAAGCTCGATGTGTGGGTGCCCCATTTCCTTACGGAGCGAAATTTCTGTCGTCGCGTTGACGTGTGTGATTCGCTCCTCAAACGTCAAGAAAATGATCCATTTTTGAAGCGGATTATTACTGGTTGTATACAACAATGTTAAACGCAAGAGGTCATTGAGCGGAAAAGATGAACCGGCTCAAAGCGTGTCAAAAGCCAACATTCACCAAAAAAAGGTGATGCTCTCCGTTTGGTGGGCTGTCAAAGGAATCGTTTTTTTTGAGCTTTTGCCGGACAATACAACGATTAATTCAGAAGTCTATTGTCATCAACTGGACAAATTGAATGATTCACTTAAAGAGAAGAGGCCCGAATTAATCAACAGGAAGGGTGTAGTGTTCCACCAGGATAATGCGAGACCTCACATAAGTTTGGTCACTCGCCAAAAACTTTTACAGCTTGAATGGGACGTACTGCAACATCCACCATATTCTCCAGATCTGGCGCCTTCCGACTATTTTTTGTTCCGGTCCCTGCAAAATTTTTTGGATGGCAAAACCTTTACCTCAAATGAAGATGTCAAAAACCACCTGAACCAGTTTTTTGCCAGCAAGGACCAAAACTTTTAGGAGAGGGGAATTATGTTACTGCCAGAAAGATGGCAAAAGGTGTTGGACCAGAATGGCCAATATATAATTTAATAAAATATTTATTCATTATACGAAAACTGTCTTTCATGTTCCCCAAAAAAAACGAAATGACTTTCCGAACAACCCAATATATAGTTTCCTGGCACTTGGTAACAAATTTCGAATTTTTCTCCAGATTTCCAGTTGTTGGCTGCTAGAAAGAGACGACTAAAACTATTTATACCCAAAGGATGAGTTTTGCAAACCTCTCTATTGAGGGCAAGTGTATTGTCAAAAGGCCAATTCCTTTCTTTCCCTCTAAGAAGGGAAGAAACTCCTATTGACCTATCAAGTGCGCACCATTAAATAAAGAAGTTGGTTCTTGAGAGATACAGAGTCCATTTAAGCCCAACCGGGAGGTTTGGTAGGGTAGAATAAGAACTACCCAATAATAAATAATTACATAAAGTAAACGGGGTTAAACGACTGCATTCTGATGGCGCCATCAGAGATGATACCTAAGATATTAAATTACATACTTCCCCTATGAAGTGAACCTGCCAAACAGGGGTGGAATGGGCTCACTGGGAGGCACACTGGCGGGTCAAAAGCACGCCAATCGGCAACAAATGCAATCAAAGACTGGAGAGCAAAGGAAACTCACACATATTGGCTGCGATTATCAACGTTAGCCCATTAGAAGACAATGATAGAGCGTCCTAAAAAGAAACGCATGACAGACACCGTATTAGCGATTAGCAAATTTGAAAACTCTCTTAAGGGCACTGCAGTCTCAAATATCACACAAGATCGGCCTGACCAAAAATCAGACTTGGGATCTCAATAAGCACTTTGTAGTGAATACTTGGGATCATTAGGTCGCAGCGGACAATCGGTGATACAACAAGTCCAAAATTCTAATGACTATTTTTGAGTAATTTTTGTTAAATGCAACAAAAATTCTTATATTTACGCGTTTTCATATTGAACCGCATCCCTGCCACGCCTCGGCTAATATCCTATTGCATATAAGGTCATCGTCGAAAAATTGATGTTCCTCAAGCACACATTTCACGATTGACCAACGTTGAACGTTTACCCACGACATCATACTCGTGGTCTATTCGGTTGACATTTTGGCGGAGAGCGGAGCAACACATCGTAGGTCGCCATCGATCGTGCATCTCTCGGCATGATTATTACATCTCCGGTACGATTTGATCTATAATAACAGTACACCTGTTGCTATTTATTAACGCGGCCGCCATAATTGGAGATCGGGTTGAAATACCAAACGCAATATCTATCAATCGCCTGGTGTTGTGCTCTCGGTGCATTACCATCGAAGGTCGACCCTTTAGGGGATGCGAATTGAATAGCCGTCCCGCGATTGCGATCGTAAACAATGGCGGTTTATTTAATAACGTCAAGTAGCTGCGCACCAGCTTCGCCCACGGCCAGTGGTATCGGATAAAGATTTTTTAAAAGTAAGACAAAGAGATCGGCTCGTGTCGATAGTTTATAGCGACCAGTCGTTTAGTGTGACTAATCATCAACTTTTGATGCATCTATTGATGCCCTTGATTGATACAAACCACGGACTGGTTCTCAACTACATCAAAGGAAGGTATCTAGTGATGACGGTGAATGGCACTCAAAAATTCGTTGGCGTATTTGATCGTGACTTATTTATTGAATGATGCAAATAAAACCATTTACTAATTCACAGTTATCGTTTGACCATTTGATCATCAAGACTTTTGATTTTTGGGTTGTTGCGAGAAGTCATCGTTCTAATTCATAACTTGTGACGGTTTCATATTTCAATGGTAAAATTTAGCATTTTTAAGTGACACCGGTTTACTGAGAGGTACTAACGCAAAAAACAGAGTATTAGTTGCGCATTAGAAGGAGTCATAACCATTACCATCTGTCACCCTATGAGACTAGGGACCACATTTGCTTTTCATTGCTTCGGTATTCCTTGGCGAGCCTAGTAAACATTGTTTTGTTCCTTAACCTATTCTTCCTCGATTTTCTGTGACTGGCCGTCCGGTCGCCACCATAGATAGCGTTCGGGTAATTCGATCTCGTTGACGCAACCTCGATTCTTTGGCACGGGCCATACGGCCATCACCACAGATATAGTTCGGTTGTTCTTTCTACTGGCGGCGTACCGTCGACTAGGTTGGCAAGAGTGGCGTTTTCCCTCTAATTTTTTTGTGCCCGTTTAGCCTTTTAATAAAACTGGTTGTCTGAATCGTCCGGCATTTTGTACGCTAGCTTTTGAAGCTTGGGGTTGTGGCAGATTTTCTTTTGTGTGACCGATTTCTTTTTGAGCTGGTAGTGCTACCCCAATAAGAGGGGGATATGTGAATTGGTCACTAATTTATGATTTCCCATAATTTTGGATCTATTTGGAGCTTGGAATGGGAATCTTCCTCAACGAGGGATTTTGAAAAAAATTGTCATTGCCCCACATTTCCAGAAAACCCTCGAATCGAGGTAAGTTACCTTTTGGAACCATTTCGCCACCTAATCAATTTATGCCGATTTTATTTTAGGGTTTTTTTTTTTTAATTAGTATTGTACGTATTGTTGCTCCGTTTTCCCGCAAACCTTCCACGTGGTTTCTTCTTTCACCGGAATACCAGACCAGGCTTGGTGTCTTGCAGTGTATGCTGTCTCTTGGGTACATGTTTAGTTGTGGAGTTTCCCCTATCGAGCAGCCGGCTTTCCGGACGGACTTTGCTGGGTTAACTGAGACTGCCCACCTGCGGCTGTCCCATTGAGCCACCATTCCACCTTGGCTTGGTTCCCGGGATAGTGACAGACAGCTGTGTAACGTTCGGGACATCTTGAGGTTTGGGTAGCTTAAGTGGCCTGTTCTCTTCAAGAACGGTTTGCGGAACTTATAGCCTTAAATTATAGTGTCTTACATTCTTTTGCACCGCCAAAACTTGAAGGTGAAATTTGACACTCACACCTACCACCAGGTTGAAGGAAATAAATTATTGTTCGTGATTCACTTGTTTATTTCCTTTACGGGTTGGAACCTCGGGTTGATAAGTCTACCTTTTTCGAATCACGTGGCGCCTACCTACCACCTTCCGGGACTGATCGAGGTGCCCTTCACCGCCTTCCAACCTGGCTTTGGTTTAGTATTTTCTTTTTTTCTTTTCTACTTTATTAATTTTTCTCGGTTGTTAATGAGCTAGCCTAGGCATTGTCTTACCTCACTATTAAATTACGAATTTAATTAATTAATGCGTTTCTTTTTCACGACCCTGAGATGGAGAGGTAAGACACTTGTTGATAGATGTCAAAGAATTGCAGTCCCGTGCAAAATTATGAAGGATGTTTTTTAATTTTTAAAAAAGTACAGAAGATCGAGCGTGTGGCGAAAGCCACTAGGAAATTGCTACTGGGGTTGTTATTAAGATTGATAACCGCTTGGAAACGCCACCGACTTCACTCTGCGACCAGACCGTTTTACTGGCGCCCTATCGATCGCCATAATGCACCCAGACGCCGACGTCGCGGCGTCTGCAACGGTCACGACCAAAAATTCGGCGGTCTTGTAGAAGAGGGGTGGGGAGGCGCTATGCGGACGATTGCGTGGAAACGGATTTAAATCGGCGTTGACGGCTCGGTCATTAACGTCGTTATTTATTAAGTTACTCTCGAAACGTTGCTTTTTGAAAGCCGACGCGTCAGGATTCGTTCGGCAGAAACGTCAGGCGACGTTGAGGGTGCGAAATGAGATTTTAAAACGCGACAGCGTTGCCAATCGCCCGTCGACATAGAATTTAAAGAATACAATCTGTGAACGATGCGATAGTTAATCAAGACTATTCTATAGTCAATTCAATTGGCTCATAACACGATAGAATAGAGGGCGTCTCAAAGGGGGCGTGTTGCGCTGTATCTACGCCCTGAATGCTGTCCTTTATTTTAACCACGTCCTAAAGGGTGTATCTTTTATTTTAACCACGCCTCCCCCTTTTTTGTACCCGATTGTCCTTGGGGTGTTTTTTGTTTTAACGGATTGTTTGATGAAACAAGACTTTCTGTCGATATCCGCATGTACGCCAATGTTCATTAACACAGCGACAGGAAGAAAAATGGCGCGCGCGGTGACATATATATATAGTTAGCCTTTTGTTTCTCGTTCTCGGTGCTCGGTCGAGCGTGTTAGGGAAAAACCGCGCGCGCCATAGACAGAGACACAAAAATACACTTAATCTTTTGACGTTCCTATCTTTTGTGCAATTTGGCCTATTGTACTCGAGAAACACGACGCTGCAAGCGCGCCGCGGCCTGGGAAATGGTCCCGTATTTTGTCTCTTAACGGACAAAGAGGTGACGAAATACCGGAGGGAGTGGACGACAAAGCTCGCGATCCACCTTTGTTCCGTTTGTATTGGAAAGTGTTAAAACCGGGTCTTTTGTTAACATTCGGAAACCGTGTTATACGTTCCTCAACTAGAACCACACAAAAAAGGAAATTTGACACCAGTTGAGCCTATATATACGAGAATTGCGATAAAATCGTGGAACTGCATTTTATCAAAATTAGAAGCCAGAACGCATTAGAAGATTCGTTTATCTGTCTGATCAGACCCCACAGATTCGACAATGAATCCAAGGTGTAGGCGGATTGGTCTGCTTTGATTACGCCTTCTTCTCGTAGGAGTCAAGGCGATCATTTGTTCGGGGAAGTCATTGGATTTGTTCTTTCTAATATCAAAGATTGTCTGGATTTTACTTCTGCTCTTCTTCAGAAGTTCATCTTTGTCACGTTGAATGATACGCAAGATTCAAATTTGGGAGAGTTAGCCATTGGCCTGTCGGTCATTGCGACATAAAGGATCTATTGTGACTCCCTCCATAGTTATCTATGTCCCTCTAGGTCATTGGACTCCGCAGCTTGGATAGTAACTCCTCGGTGTGGTCGTTGCTTCCAGTTTGGTTAGTTGGCTTCGCAATCACAGTATTCAGTGCTTTTTTCCACTCTCATTAGGTTTAGATGGGTCGTCGGTAGCCCTACCATTAATCTTACCCCCTTTGTAGCTTAGCGAGAATTCTTTGGCATGTGTCTCCATCATGCTTTCGATCCATTTCGTGGTGGCCCATTTTGCAGTGGATTTTACTACCCCACAAGGGTTCTGGTAAAGTCACCTTTGTGTCCTTCCTGCCATGAATAGCGTCACTTTATTCTGACTAGCTGTGTCGTTTAATGCCATGCTAGATTGCATAGCTTTTATTGCCGCTGCAGGTCTCAATTGTTTTAATAGTAATCTTTTTCATCTTTCACAGTGTTCTGTGTTTAGAACCTAGCTTGTCTATTGGGATTGGAATTTTTGTGCCGAAATCATACATGTATGTACCCATGTATA
Organism: Cylas formicarius; assembly: GCF_029955315.1. Taxonomy (NCBI): domain Eukaryota; kingdom Metazoa; phylum Arthropoda; class Insecta; order Coleoptera; family Brentidae; genus Cylas; species Cylas formicarius. Next base: position 20,941,801 of record NW_026844361.1, on the reverse strand, counting down.
CCATATAGGATAATGTTTTCTACTATTAAGAGCGACACCGCAAACCCCGAGTTAGTTTTTGACTCCTCGGTTCTTCGAAATCGATACTATTTGCGCTCAACCACGTAGTAGTAAATACCGCCGTTTGACACGTAAAAAAATTTCGTCCCCTAAGGTGAAAGACGTGATGTTATCTGCATACATATTTCCTAACCTTTAACGAGCCGGGCAAAAACTGTGTATTTCTCAATCGAATAACGATCGCGTTTCTTATTCATGTGTGAAGTTGGAATCGCGATCGATTACCTAAACGCTCTAAAGACGTAATTACCTGGAATTACCTCGGTACTGCATATAAATTTCCAAGGGTGGAGGAAAAATTGATCCTCGGGGCGACCATTTCGAGGACATGTTCGGAACTAAACGTTTGCTTAATCCATCGTGCATCGTGGGGCGCGGGTGAAACCGGTTTTCATTTTTCTGAACATTTTTCTTATGCTTTGCTAATTTCCGGAACGTTACGTGATTTTGGCCATTATTTTATTAAAATATATTGTAGTTTTTCAACATAATCTCCATTTAACTGAATATGATAAGCAATAAACCAATTTTTTCAAGCCGTCTTCGAAGAACTTTTGCGGCATCTCCTTAATCCACCTATTTATGGCGCGTTTCCGGTTAGTTAAAGTTCCAAATTTAACACCACGTGAGTTTTGGAAGATCCGCGATTTGAGGTGGGTGTGGAAACAATTCCAATCGTAAATCCTTTAAAACATCCTTCGTTCTTCTGGTGTGTGTCTGTAGTCCCGCATTATTCTGTTGCAATTATGGATGCTTATGCAACTGTTGCAGCGGTCCGTATAAGAAATTCTAATAATATTTGGAGCTAATTGTAGTGCATATAAATAATCACTTTCCAATCATAGAATACAATAGCAACAGACGGAACTGCACGTTCCGTTCTTCACGTTCCAGAACTGAAATAGGTTCTTGAACTTGACGATTGTTAAACTTATTGAGTTTCTGTTCTGGTATCAGTAACGCCCTAACAGTCATACAATACATCATGAATCATATTCGACGCCGGTAATGTCCCAATGCCCAATGCCCAATAAACAATACTTACGGATTCTGCAGATTCACGCACAAAGAGGTTACTAAAGGTTAGTTTCTCCAACCCGTCACGTCGAGATATTCATGTGAAGTACAGTTCCTTAACGTGGATAGGGCATCATGGCATCGTCCTAGCAATTCCTACAGGTTTGGTGATTCGGTTCGTTGAGAGGTGATGATGACAACCATACTTAACCTATTGCTAATTATTCTAATTAGCAATCATACGGATGTTACGTAATTCCCACTAGAAGAAACGATTAATTGAATCGAAAGAAGTTTTACTAATTAATTATACACCGCATGGCCCGCAAATGCCTTTTTATCTACATTGACCTACACACACCTGGTTCTCTGGTATACGGTTTCTATTGCGCGCGGGCAGATAATAGATTAAAAGCAACCGAAAATGGTATTAAGAAAGTTTTCCTCGGCGCGTTATGTCACGCGCCTGCCCCGCATATCTCGGACGATCGTGGTCTTCGTCGCCCGAAAACAAAGGAAAATCGGCGAGCGGATTTTCTGCACGCGCTCTTTCTCTTTCTGACTCTCTACATATATATATAACGGCGCATTACCACAATATATCAAAGGCGGCCTCTGATTTGCCCTACTGAATTTTTAATTTTTGCAAGTCAATTGTTTACCTAATCATATGTTTTAGGCGGAAAAAGTTTGTTCATTACGTCTTCACGTCACATCCCGGTAATTAAATCGCACTGTATTTTACCAAGTACGAGGGTCGTCCAATAAGTCCTTAGAAAATCCAACAGGTGGAGGTCGTAATATATACGAACATATTGCAATTTAGATTAAATTCTTACCTGATGCTAAAATAATTGCTTCTACTTATTACCCCACACCATCAATACTTATTCAAATTTAAATCGGTCCATTTACGTTTCAAACAAAAAAGTTTCTACAAATATTCGTTACGGTCTATCTTAGGCAAAATAAATACTGTCTTGCGAAGGTCTGCGGTTAAGGTACTGTAAAATACTTGAATGAATGCACTATATTTTTGACCGTATTATACCCCCGAAATGGTTGACAAAATCCTTGATATAATTTTTTGTAATCGATCCAGTGCGCGAAATATTGAGGCCACAGGCTTATCGCAATGTGCTATCGCTGGTTACATTTCCGCACTCCACAAAACAGTCTAAACAGTGGATTTTTGATGGTGGACAGACTCCAAAGAAAGCGAAGACAGTGAAGGCCCGTAAGGTTATAGCCATAGTCTTTTGGGATGCTCGCGGAATCATCAACTTTGCAGCGGCTGAGCAAATAAGTTAAGGAAAAATTATGGAATTAAAGCTTCAATTGTTAGAACGTCCACCATACTTACCATGCAGTTGGAAAAGTGCAAAAAAAATGTTTTTTTTTACTTTTTTCTAAATCGACCCTCGTATATAAGTAGCACCCAAAGATTCGAGAACGTGCTTGTCGGTGATTAACAGTCATAGCCGAATGGATAGAACTTGGAAGGATATTATCCCCCTTCCTAATCTCTTGTCATATTCTCCATATTATTCGATCATAGAGTGACGGACTGAAACCGTTAAGTTTATTATGAAAATATCTCGTGTCTAAAAAAAAACATTCAACGGACGGCTGTCAACGCAGCGATTAAAAGCGATTAAACTATATTCAATAAATTGTCGCAAAAAGCGGAAACATTACCTACCGTACATGCGTGCCGATATGTATATACATATTCAGTTCGCGTGCTAGTGTACCGTTTTCTTATCGATCTTTGTAACGTAAGAATCTGTTCGCATATTCCCCGTATACCAGTTTCGTGGAGTTGTTGTGGAATCTTAACAGCGCTAATAAGGCTTCGAGGTCGGAGTCGTCTACATTGTATCGAGTTGGTATAGGTTAGGGAATCGCTAACGCATTCTCATTATCTAGAAGTGATGGTGGTAAACGAAATCTGGAAAAGTGGATCATTCTCAAGTATTACAGTCAAGTTTTCGGAATTTCCAACTCATAGCGACTATCTGGAGTAGTAGCCGTCGCAATAATTTCCAAACACCAACCAAAAATGTTCTCTTTAATGTTGACATTTATTAGTTACAGTTCTTGCAAAACCGAGATATTTACTGGGGTGTGTTACGCCAAGTCGGTTAGAAAGGTAAAAGTTGCAGCTTTCTTTCGTCTCTTTTCATTACTTTGTTAAGAGCGATGTTAATCTACGGATAAGGAAAATCTTTGGACGGAGTCGAAAAATAAATCAATGTTTTAAATCGTCAACCTTTTAATCTATTGCTATACATATTTGACATGCCAGAAGTTTACAGCATTCCATGGATATGCGGCAAAGAATGCAATGGAGAGACCGGACGAAAAATATCAACTAGACTGAGAGAACACGAAAGAGCCTTACGACTAAGACAAATAAAATGTTATTGGAACAAACTAAAATTCTAATACTAACCTACACACCTACACCTGGAAATCTCCGCAAGACAACTAACAAAATATAGTCAGGAACCAAATCGACTACATCTTGATAGACCACAGATATAGGAATGTAATCAAATCAGTTAAAACCTACCCAGGGGCAGATGTCTCAACGGACCATAATCCACTAATAGCCCGGTTTTTAATAACACTTAAAAAACAACGAGTAATACCAACAACAAATGGTATAGACGTATCGGGTCTAAAAATCCCAGAAACAAGACAAAGGCTACAAAATAAGATCAATGACAACCTCAGAACCCTCAAAAACAATCAAATAACAGCGGAAGAAGACACGGACAAACAATGGAAAGATTTAAAAAATGCATTAATTGAGCCGAGCAAGACCATTCTGACAAAACAGAAAATAGGGAAAAAACAGGAATGGATGACTCCAGAAATTTTGAATTTGATGAACGAACGACGTGGTGTAAAAGACAACAACGAAGCATATAAGAATATTCAGAAAGAAATCCGATCACAGATAAGAGAAGCAAAAGAGGTATTCTACAAAAGAAAATGCGACGAAATAGAATCCCTTCAAGAAAAGCACGTCCACAAGAAAGTAAAATAACTGGCAGGGTTACAGAAAAAAAGACAACCGTCAATACTCACTGACCAGAATGGCAAAATTATTATGGAAATGGAAGAAAAACTAAGAACATGGAAGAATTACTTAACAGAATTATTCGATGATGAGAGAGATATAAACAGAATAGTAACAGAACAAGAAAATAGTGGACCGAAAATGACTAAAGAAGAGGTCATCCATGCTATAAAAATCACAAAAGATGGAAAAGCTGCAGGGCCTGATGAGTTACCCTCTGAAATTTTCAAATTGATAGAAGAGGAAAACATACACAGTCTAACAGATCTGTTCAACACCATATACAAAACAGGTATTATACCCAGGGAATGGTTGCTATCAGCGTTCTTCACTATCCCAAAAAAACATAATGCAAGGCAATGCACAGACTTTCGAACAATCAGTCTAATGAGTCATACGCTAAAAATATTTCTGAAAGTGATACATCACAGGATATACAAAACATTAGAACAAGATTCAGCGAGACTCAATTCGGTTTCCGAGGTGGCTTAGGCACAAGAGAAGCAATATTTGCCTTGAACGTTCTCGCCCAACGATGTATGAATATGAATCAGGATCTTTATATATGTTTCATTGATTACAACAAAGCCTTCGATAGGGTCCGACACGAACAACTTATCCAGCTTCTGAAAGAGAAGAACTTAGACACCAGAGATATAAAAATTATTACGAATCTTAATTTTAATCAAAAAGCAGTGGTAAAAATAGAAGGGAATAACACCGAAGAAATAGAAATCCGTCGAGGCGTTAGGCAGGGGTGCGTGCTATCACCGATGTTATTTAACAAATAATGAAACGAGCATTGGACGATGAAACGAAAGGATTAAAAATTAACGGAGTGCCTATCAACAATATAATATATGCGGATGATACGATCCTGATAGCTACCAACCTAAACGAATTACAGATTGCAGTAGACAAAGTTAATAGATCGAGTGAAGAGTTCGGACTGTCACTAAACGTAAAAAAGACAAAATTTATGATAATATCAAAAACAGCAGAAAACAATTCACAAATTCATAGAAATAACCACTCCATAGAAAAAGTTGACAGTTATAAATACTTAGGTACAATTGTAAATAAAAATAACGACTGCTCTGAAGAAATCAAAACTAGAATAGGACAGGCGAGAACAACATTTGTGAAAATGAAAAGAGTGCTCTGTGGCAGCGATCTCAGCTTGGATTTAAAAATCAGGATGGTGCGATGCTATGTTTTGTCGGTACTGTACTATGGTGTAGAGGTTTGGACTCTGAAAGAAACTGGACATAAGGAAACTGGAGGCGTTCGAAATGTAGTTGTACCGTAGAATACTATGAATAAAATGGACCGATAAAGTGACCAACATGGAAATCCTGAAAAGAATAAAAAAGGAAAAAGAAATTATCATTACGGTAAAAAAGCGTAAACTTCAGTACCTTGGACACGTCATGAGAGGAGAAAAGTACCAACTACTCCAACTGATATTACAAGGAAAAATTCAAGGAAAGAGAAATGTAGGAAGAAGGCGTCGCTCATGGATGAGAAACTTACGTGACTGGTTCGGGTGCACCACAAACCAACTATTTCGGTCGGCCGTGTCGCGAATACGAATAGCACTGATGATTGCCAACCTTCGCAACGAAGACGGCACTTAAAGAAGAAGAAGAACCTAATAATAATCCGCCTAATAATCTTAACCGCGACTCAGGTCTCTACCTGTCACCAATATGGTAATCAGTCATCCGAGACGGGGTTTATGTCCCTTATTTAGCTCCGCCCCCCTCAAACAATATATAAGCAGGTACAGAGTAAAATACAAGCCACTTTCAGTAAACCTCTGAAGAAGCCAACAGGATTATTGACGAAACGTCAGCAAATTCGACTCAACAAAAACCGACGCAGGAGGAATCCAGAAGTTTTGTAAAAAGCATTACAGTAGCCTGTGGAAGTTTTTTTAATTATTAATTTGTTAACAATAATAATATAATAATATAAAACTTTGTAAACAGCAAGAAAAAAATTGTCTCCTGTCCCCTGTATCTCCTTTTATTGGACAGTGCCTACAAAATAAAATCCCAAGAGCAATAAAATGGAGAAAACGGAGGTGTGGCGAATTTCCTTTCTTTATTTTTCTATTTCGCTAATTCTACAAAACGAAACGCGTTATAATCGACTAGTGGTAATTGAATTAAACTATAACACACGCGCGCGTAACAAAACTGAACGCGACTCCAGACGGCGCCGATGGTATCATTAAATACGGCTGCACCTCATCACTTGTTCATTTCATTTTGCCGAGAGAACGATATAATATCGACAATCGCACTTAGGCAAAGAATGTAACCTTTTTAATCGATTTCAATTATCGAACGTAATTAATTAATTAATCGGAGGTCTGGCTATATGGTCCGATGAGACGTGTATATATATACTCTTGACGCCAGGGCGTCGATATTCCGTTTCGTACGCCAGATTCCGCATTATCGTTTTCAAATGTCGATTAAGCACTCGTAGATCGCTAACGGCTTCGATTTTCGCCGGGCTAACCTAAAAAATAAATAGTATGGTCACGTTAAGATGCGCGGACGGGACTCGATGGCATAAAAAGATATTGAAACGTCAACCAAAACATAGCCGAAAGCGCAGAGATTACCAGAAGAAGGCATGGTTAAAGCAAATATTGAAGGTCATTGAAGAAAATTGATAAAGTTATACAAAAGTTCGAGTCCTGAGGATAAAACCTTCTTTCAGAGCTTGTAAAAAATATTAAGACAAAAGTTGTTAATGGATTCATTTGTAACATGATGTCGTTATAAGGGGTGTTTTTTTTTTATGTATAGAACTTGAAGCTGCAACGATTGATTATTCGATTGACATGAATTTTATTTATCCGAAAGATAATCTTGTGGCATTACATTTTAAATATGATTTCTGGCATATGACTGCCACGGCCGGCGCGGATGTAGTCCGATCAGGACGTCCAATTTTCGATGACTTTTTCCAACATTTGTGGCCGTATATCGGCAAGAACACGGCCAATGTCAAATGGTCAAGCGTTTGTGGCTTATCCGCATAGACCAATGACTTTCCATAGCCCCACAGAAAGTAGTCTAGCGGTGTTAAATCACAAGATCTTCGAGGCCAATTCACAGGTCCAAAACGTGAAATTAGGCGGTCACCAAACGTGTCTTTCAATACGGCACGAGCTGTTGCGCCGTCTTGTTAAAACCACATCTCCTGGACATCATGGTTATTCAATTCAGGAATGAAAGAGTTAGTAATCATAGCTCTATACCGATCACCATTGACTGTAACGTTCTGGCCATCATCGTTTTTGAAAAAGTACGGACCAATGATGCCACCAGCCCATAAAGCGCACCAAACAGTCAGTTTTTCTGGATGTAACGGTGTTTCGACATACACTTGAGGATTAGCTTCGCTTCAGGTACGGCAGTTTTGTTTGTTGCCGTAGACATTCAACCAGAACTGCGCTTCATCGCTAAACAAAATTCGCTTATGAAAATCGGGAACACCGGCAACCTCGTTTTGGGCCCATTCGACAGATCTACGCCTTTCTTTATTATCGTTTGGCTTCAATTCTTGCACGAATTGGATTTTGTAAGCACGTAAACCAAGATCCTTCCGCAAAATCTTCCATAAAGTGGATGAACACAGATCTAATTCCTGTGCTCGATGGCGGATGGACTTATTCGGGTCTTCCTCAATGCTACGCTCTACAGCTTCTTCTGTACGCACCGTACGGCGTCTCTGGGGATGCGAGTAAACGTGGTGCGAAAATGTTTCATGGTTAATCGAATTAACTGCTCTGATGGACGATTTTGTCGACGATAAAATGGACGTAGTGCGCGATACGTATTCCGCACAGAACCATTATTTTCGAAATAAAGTTGCACTCTTTGCAAGCGTTGTTCAGGCGTGAGTCTATTCATGATGAATTGCCAAACCAAACCGAGAATAAATCACTTGACAGCTGTTAAATCGGTTGCCATTTTGAACAGTAATGCCAACTTAAAGTTCTATACATCGAAAAAAAAAACACCCATTATATACACAATATTTATTTTTTCTTGGACAAGGAGCATGTTTTAATTCCACTGAAAGTTCTAGACATATTTCGATATGAAATCCTGTATCCGGATATATTTTGAATTTTATGAGAAAGTGACTTTTGCAGGTCTAAATACATCATTTCTCCTACTAAAAGCCTTTGTTATATATTTATATAATATTTTAAAAATAAATAAATAATAAGACTGACAAAAACTAAAAACTGAAAATTTAAATGAAGAAATTGAAGTCATTTTTTTGCGTGTTTGAGAAACTTGTCAGCTACTATTTATTGTCGCTTGATCGTTAATTAACTTACTAACAAAAAATGTATAATTTGTTAATTTTTTTACATTTATTTATTAGTATTTTCTCAATTATTTATTTAATTTATTTTTTTTTGGAAAGGTATAGACATATATTTTTTTAAATAACGAGAATATAATATTATTCAAATGTAAGTGAATTTTTTAGAAACAGGTCATCCGATACATGTATGCATTATCTATGTTTTCAGCTTCAGCTAAAAACAATAGATTGTTTCAAATCGAGTATAATTATGGGGGTTGCGGGTGGTTGAATTTCCGAAGCCTTCGTGATCGGATAGTTCCACGCCCGAGGCACGAAATCGAACGTCGTGATTCGATTGTTATTGACGAAACAATGGCCGCGACCTGTCGCCGGCTGTGTTCTATCGCCAGGTCTTTAAAATAATATGACCGTTGCGTGGTTCCATTCAATTTTTTCATAGTTTCGATAACGTCGATATCAGAAATCGATATCGCAAGACGCGTCTATTGACGCGGATACGTGCGATACTTCTTTACGATCCCGAGTGAATTTCGTGAGGGAACTGAAATCGGAATTTAGAAGGCAATTAAAAACGACGAAAATTTGGGTGTGAAAGTCTCGCTAATTATATAAGAGATGTGAAGTTGATTAGCATTGTGCCTTGTTTTTAATATCTCTTCTTTCTATAACTTCCGCTTTGATACGGTGGGAAAAGAACTCGCTCCATTTTTTTATTCGGTGTGGGAAAATTCGACGAAAGTCGTAACGATTTCGTTGTAAATTATCGATATCTTTATGTAATAGTTATTTTATTATTTCGTTTTCGAATTTAAGGAATAAAGGAATCGCGGTATGTCTTGTTCAAAAATATACTTATTTTGACCAGAAAATCAAAAATAATCAGAATGAGAATAATCAAAAATTCACAAAGATATAAATTTGATATTTTTAAAACTTTTGTAAAACCTATGATCTGTGTAAATATGATAGTAACCTAAAATAGTAACCACAATAGTTCACCAGATGCAACAACCCTGCCCGGATTTTCCTTTCTTCTAATTAACAACAACGTAATTATTATTGAAAAACAATGGATCGAAATTATTTTTTCTCATCGCGAACGGAACGAGTTGAAAACGTGGAAGCGGATCTCAAATTTCACGTCGTCCATTTGAATACAATGCGATGTCGTCGGTAAATTTGCCGAATTAGGCGATAAAAACGGACAATGGCGACCGTAGAAATAAAAGAAATTACTACGGTGGCCGGCCGACACGTATCGACCATTGAATTTCCTTTTGTTGTTGCGACATTGTTTCCGGCGTCGCGATTGACTCGTTAAGAGTGTCCGTGTGTGACGAAGGGATAGTTTCTCGGCCCCGGACCGAGCCGATAGATCCTCGTCACGTTTTCGGTATATTATCGGGAAAGTCGGAACGTTTGATGGTGGACTCAGGCGAATGAAAAACGCCGACGACGTGGATCGACGTTTTTTTAGATTCACGTAACATTATCACGTTCGTTTAGATTTATGGCAGCCGATTGTCTAATTGGGTATTAATTGCTCCGCGGGTTATATTTACCGTTCGGGTATTAATGTCAGGGATCGAACCTCCATCCGCGGACGAACGAGGAGGATTTTAGATTAAAACGGTGACATTTATCCGCCGCGTGATGAGATCATCTCCACCGACGAGGACGTTTATCGATAATTTGACATTTGTTTTCAGTTGCAATAATACCGGTACATTTAAATTATTATAGACTCCATTTTTACTTAATTTAACCATCTCCAACAAGGAAAAACCCACAAAATATTTGAAAAAAAATTGTTTAGAGGTTTAGGTATATAAAAAAACAAAATATGAAAACAAATCCTGTAAAACTGTACTGATTGCTTTTAGTTTGTTGTAGTTAGGGATGTGATTATAGTTGAATTCTTTTTTTATTATCTAGTCCGTAATTAAACTGGTGAGTTTGTTAAACTGATTCATCTGACATTTCGTCCGAAACAGTGGGTAATGAAACTGAGTGCTCTGACAATTTTTCAAGATCAGTGAACATAAATCTGAGATTTGTAAAACACGTGAACATCAATCCTGGAATATGTTACTAAAATTTTACTAAAGTTGTACTCAATCACTTGTTTGCCAAATTCCTTTGCCATATAAGTAAATTAAGAACAGGGAAGATATACTTCAGAGGGAACAATGTACAAGATGAAATAAATTCCCTTCTTTTAAATAAGACGTGGTCATTAGTATCAATATTCGGGCAAGTAAGCAAGCATTACATCTTGACGGTTTTCCAAATTCATCTTTTTCAATACCAACCACATTTCTCTGATATTAAAGATAAAGATAGCTTTAATATCAGAGCAATCCAACCTAACCCAAAAATAACTTGTGACTCAAATGCCGTTTACCGCACTTGTTGTATAATATATTATTTTCTTTGAGAACGTTACAACGAATAAACGCCTACGCGAATAGAAGCGATTTTTCCACATTAATTTCACATGCGTCTGTTTTTGTTTATTTTTTGTGACTTTTTGAAATTGAAAAACATCCGAAAAAATTTCCCTAATAAATAATTATTTGAAACTTTTTTATTTCCTGTGAACAACATTTGTTTTAACAATGTAATTTTTGCTTGTATCGTTTGTTTGAAATTTAATTCTTGTATTTTTATTTGTGGTAAAACGCTTTTATTAATCCGCTTCTTTGCTTTAAATGCATTTATTAAAAGCAAATAAAATGAGTTTAAATATAAATAACTCAAGAGCAAGGACCCCCACCAACGTAACTTCCTTACCGCTCCTTAACACCAGTTACATAATATGAGTTTTACCCCATCCTGCGGCAGTCATATTTGTTTGTTCTGTTGTGTAAATTTTTACTGCTTTTAAATAAGCGGAGCAATTCAAGGAAACGTTTTTCTCCAAACTTTACACGCTTTCATGACAATATGCGAACTAACCGTTTTTTTTTCATTTTCCCACGTTCAATCAAGTAAAAATTAATTATTAACTACCCCCCAGCGTCTTAAAAACATTTTTAACCAGTTCCACACTATTTGTTATTTTAGGCTAGGCTTATTTTTTACTTATTATTTTAGAACAATTTTAAGTTGATTTTAAGTTTGTAGAAAAAAAACTCCTGCTGAGATACTTTAGATGATTAGATTAGATACTTAGACACTAGATCCAAAAATAACTATTTAAGAACAGTGCTCGATTTTTTTCCCCTAGAGATTTTCTTTCCTATATGCGTGAGTGAAGTTAAGTCTTTCGTCCCGTCTCGCCTGTATTCGCTATCCGTGTATGTACAAACTCGAATCGAAATAATAGAAATCAAACGACGATCGCTTTTTGATACGTGCTTGGAACAATTTGCTAGATAACGTGGGCCGGACCCATTCGTTCCAGACGGTGAACTGTTACCGGAATGTGGCGGGCCCCACGCCGGGGACATTCCGAAATTCGCGATTTCGCACAACCGTACGTTAAATAAATAAAATAGCTACACGCACGCGGCCGCTGCCCGTGCGACATTTTACGAATATACATTTCGTATTAATCAAATTTCGAATAGCGAAAGAATGCACGCGTGGGCAAATAACCTGTTGCTCGCAAGGACTTCTGGCATGTAATATTGCTCCGGTGCATTGTTTTTAAAACGTTTTCACTACCGGACGCGCGTGAGGCGGTGTCCCAAAACGATTCTCTAAAGGAAAAAACGTCCTTTATTTTATAACCAAAATCTAGTCTCAAAAATTGAGAATTAGTATAAAATACGGTCCTGATTTCGGACTCGGACCTCTCTAATATATTTCTATCGCCCGATAATGATGCCGCAAACTCATTTTAAAAATTAAATTACTGACCAACCGTCGCATCAAACGCATCCCTACAAAATTAAAAAATTGAATAAAAAAATTAAAAAGTGTTGGTAAAACCTCTCGGGAGCAGAGGACCGACAACCCCTTACGGGGACTAAAATAGACCACCCCGTTTCGGAGTCGTCATTATACCGTCGCTCTTGAAACTTCAGTTCAGTTGTACCTCCTCCTCCTCATTCCATTATCCTGTCCAAAGGATGTGGTGACACCATTCATATTTGATTCAGCTTTTGCAATCCTTTCGGCATCATGCAGTCTTGTATTTATTACGGGTTTTGCTTGGTCCACCCATCTGGTTGGGCCTCTTGAGTGTTTGCCTTCTACTTTCCCTTCTAGTCGTTCCTGTTGTTGTTTATGATCTAACTATATTCCCGTTCCCTGCAGACCCCTACGATATGTTCATTTTTATCTCGCCTGGTTGCTGCTTTGATCTCCCGTGCTATCTTTAATTACTTACGTTGATCCGAGCTGCAGGCTCAATTTGGTATTTTTCTATTGACGATTCTACATCAATGTTTGGTCTAGAATTGATATTAGGTGTAGCTTATTTCTTTAGTTTGTGGTCGGTTGTGGGTTTTTAGTTACACCATCTGGACTCTTCCATGTCGAGGGGCGTCTGGGATGATGCTGACACCGAGTGCTTGCGATTGTAAGCTTTTTTCCAACAGCAAAGTTTAATAGTTTCTCTCCTCCCTCATTTCGATTTCCTAGTCCGTGTTTTCGGATACTGTACTGAGAGTTTTTGAGTTGAAGTCGCCCATAACAACCAACTGGTCTTTATTTGGTACCTTTGGGCGTTTCAGAATACTGTACATCACTTCTATTTCTTGATCTGGTAATTAGTTTGTCAAGTCTAGTTGGGGTTGCGTCAGTGTAATTCTCGGTCACTGACCGCAAATCAGTTATTTGGATCAGCTGTATTAAGAATGCGCTTTGATGATCGTAAACTTCCTCACTTAAGGAAGAAAAGTATAAATTTTTTTGGTTTTTTAATAGATTTTTTTTTAAGAATACTGCATTTTAACTATTTATGGATTTCTGTTCCCTGAAATTCGAGAATAGTGAATCAGGTGTCGAGAAGATTATTATGTATAGATTGCGTGGTCAGAATTCGAATTTTCGAAATGTATTATTTGCAAACGTCGTTCTTCAAGCGTCGCACTCCTATAAGTATAATCCGTTTGTTGACGATTAGCATATAAATAGTAGTAAGTAATTTCATTTCACAACGCCGCGTGTTTGTTAACAACGAACGCGAGATGAAACGTGTCAGTTTCGTCCAATTAATTTCCATCCCATTAAGCGTAACTGAGATATTATTATACGAGGGCGCGAGCGCGCGCGAACACTCTGTATACGTATACGTTTACACGTTTTCCGAGAGAAACCCGTTTAACGCCATTAGTTTAAATAATGAAGCGGTTTCCATAATAATTATTAATAATCTCGACGTGTTATTGGGAATGCCCCGGTGCGACCGTCGTTTATAAACAAATTCTACGCGGCAGTCGTGCGTGTGCGTCGACGAGGCGGCGGGGCGGGGGCAAATTTCTGTTCGTTTATTTTTAATGGTCAGGGGTATTATTTATATCTATAAGAGATTAAACAAGTTTATTGATAAAAAGTCGACAGCCAACATAAACATTACCGGTACAAGCTATGAACGCAAATCTACTGGTCTCCCCACCCTTTTCTGAACTACGGAAGATGTAAGTGTGGACTTTAAAAATTACGTCAAAAATACAGAAAATAATCTTTAAAAAAAAAACTAAAAGAAACAACTTTTGCAAATATTCCGTTGCATTTAAACTCCATTTCTGAAGAGCATACTAGAATCGAGTTAAAAAAAAGACAGATATAAATAAAATGTACGAAATATCGAAAAAAACGTGGTTTCAATTCTGGAGTGTCTCTAGTAAGAAAAACCTTGTAGAAGAAATATTTAAAATATTTAAGTCTTTACTCGTGGTGTTATACGCCCATAACCGTTCACAAATTGCTGTACCATTCCACAGATATTATTAAACATTGTGTTGCGCCTATTGGGCAGCTCTCTGAGGAGGCCCAAGAGGCACGTCACAAAGATTGTCGGCGATATCGTGAGCATCACACCCAAAAAAATTCGCGCATTGCCACGAATGATGCGAATGTTATTAGTGTCCTCTGACCCCGTTATAGCCAGTTACCGGCAAAAAACTGTAATAAAGGCCCCAGAGCTTCGATGCCTTACAAAAAATGACTATTTTTCGGAGACCTCCGAATATGACTATGAGTGTATGGGTAGTGAGTCTGACATGTCATGACAGCGAGAATGACTAAAATTATAATTTACCTAGTGGGTTTCAGGGTTAAAAAAATTATGTTACGTTGAAAACATCTCTACCAAAAGTTTATTTATAAGCCAATTCTAAGGCTTTTTGTTATCCTTTAAGTTTTTTGTGTTTCGTATGATCTCTTGCTTGCTGTGTTGTTTTAATAAAATAATTATATATTCAATAGTATGTTTTCTGTTTCCTTAAATACAGTTAAATTATTTCACGTGACTGCAGTAGTTTTTTGAATAAAACTGTGCAGTAATTGCAAAATGTTTCCAATTTTTTTAAAAATACTAATGTGGCAACGCTGGAAAATTGAAAAAAAATTTGTATTATTATTTACCAGCAATATATAATAATAATAAATATTTTTTTAAAGTTACTAGAAAATAATCTAATTCATGCAACCTAGTTTGGGCAATGGGCCCACAGTGTGTCAGGAGCATCGACGACTGTCGCAAGTTTCAGGAGGACCTTGATAAGTTTCATGACTACCGCTTAGAAAATCGACTGTTTTTAAGTATTGACGAATGTTACTATCTTAAGTTCAGTACATTAAAAAATGATATAGCTTTTGATTATAAATTCAATGGAGTAGGTATTCAGGGATCCCGGAGTAACTATAGACACAAAACTGAGTTTTGAAATTCATATTGAAAACATTTTTTTTACAAAGGTTAGCGAATAATAATAGACCCCAAGTCGCTGGTCGCCTACGTACGGTCCCATCTTGATATAGAGTCATATTGGGGACTCTATATCATAAGTATGTAAACAGAATTAAAAGCATTAAAAAAAGTTTATTTTTTTCATGAACTTTAGATATAACCACAATCTAAAAGGCAAGCCTCGACTTCTAAAATATGTTGAAATTATCAGTTAGGCGAATAATATATAGTGACCTTTTTTGGCTCAATATTGTTAATAACAGAGTAGGCTGTCCAAAACTGTTGAAAAAATTATCCATTAATGCGGGGGTGGCAATGACTGGAACGCCTGCTTTGTTCTATGCGCCTAAGTATAGTACAAATTTCGGAAGCAACTCACCATTATTTCTTTTGTAAAAAAAATATTATAACAGTCACTTTTTGCACATAGATATTTCTGAGTGTTTCCTTTTTCTTGGGTTTAGAAATAGACTTGCTCAATTGAATTAAGGTAAATGTACTCAGTTTTAGTGTACCGTTATAAATTGTGATGTTAGTTCGTCATGTTAGGATACCTTGTTATAATAAATAAATAAAATAAATAAATCAATCAAAACACCCGCCCAGAGTTTCAAATCTGATAAAAATTAAAAATTAAAATATTGTTTAACTTGCCATAATGCAGATGCGGATAAAAACTACTATACTTTGAGAAAAATGAACGAAACCTTGTAAATGAATGACTCGGGGGGTTAATTAAAGTATAATTTTACGTTTTGTTTTTTCTAAATATTATTTCAATAAATACTGCAACTTTGTTGTGGACTCAAATTTGATTTTATATTACGGCGGTTCTAACTGTAACGTATGTGATGTATAATGTATATTTAACAACGGTTATCAATTAATGACCAAATAAATAACGCAAAGGCCCAGATTGCCGCTCGAGTACAAACTTCCATTTGGCCGCCTACGAAAATGGCGCAAAAGCGCGTAGCTTTTTTCGCGAAAGGCAATGCGACGTGATCGTTATCCACGATGGATCTAATTAAAATTTAAATTGTTGGCAAAATTTCTTAAAAAGGACGACACCAGTGGGCGGAATGTCACCGCGTGGCCGCGCGATTGCCATTTGCGAAATTTGATCTAAATTGTTTGGTATTTGTATATATATACGCAGTAATCGGCATTCACGGTTTCCTTTTAAAAGTATACCTGGACGTACGACTTAATGAAATCCCGGCCTTGGGTGCCACGGCAACCATCTGACCAAAATGGACGTGGGTGTTGCTGAAAATCGTTCGTCCGTTTAATGGGTTCGATAAAAAGAAAATGTTATCGTGATTTTTTTATTCGGCCGAACCTGAAAGGCAAATCCTGCGGTCGTAAATGTAATCGATAAAAATTCGGTTACGAGGAGCACTCGACAAGTTATTTACAAAAATGTTTAAAACTGATAGTCGGCATAAATAAAAAGGTAACTCTTTAGAAAATCATAACAGAAGGAGTTAAAAAAATATGAGAATCTAATAGAACCCTCAATTCAAATACCAATAAATTAAAAAAAAAAAGAGTTCGCTACTAGTCACTAATACGTTCTGTAACTCACTGGGGTGCCATTTCACACTTTACTTGAATAAAAATTATCAAATTTTACGAAATTTACTCTATTAAATTAATATGAGTTAAAATTAGTTTATTGATCGTCGAGTACTCTCTTTGTCCACTATTATTGATTAATTATTATTAGAAAGTAAATCTCTGCATACCGTATGGGTCGTTATTCATTCTTTCGCCACTTGTTGATAATTAAAAATGACCACTACTTGAACCAGCGGGTCTCCTGTTCACTTAACAACGAAAACCGTCCCTATTGTTTGCAAATGCCTCGTGCAGGACCGCCATGGCGGATCCGACGGCATGGAAATCCATTAGCGTCACAAGCAGGGATACAATTTTTTTGTTTGAAATTTCCCCGTATATTTTTTAGGTCAGTAGTTTATAATATTCATTGATTCGTTCGTTCATGCGTTGTACTACAACTGAGTGACATTTGCAACAACGCTCTTAGAACAGTAGTTAATGTTATGTCTCCGTTTAAGTCTATACTAGTCTCTCTTCACTGCCGCCGTTCCCTTTTGCTTGTTATTTTCGAAAGTCGATGAAATCGAATTTTTCGAAAGTAAATGGCTTCGATCCGACGCCGGCCTCCGTCTTGTTTTCGCAATTTTCTACTGTTTTTTGGACATTGGTATGAAACACGATAAGTGTTCGAAATTTGAAGCAATCGACTTCATATTTGACGTGACGGAACCTATTGAAAAAAAATGGGGGGCTGGGGGTCGGGAAGTATTAAAAAAAAATGGTTATAACTGAAAGACCATGATTCAGATGTCACTTTCTTTTACATTGCAATATAGCCCGCATAGACAGCAAAAACTTTTGTATTTGAGGTTTTCACCTCTTGTACAGGGTGTTCCCGATATTCTGTGCTAAATAAGAAATGTATTAAGTGTTCGAAATTTGCAGATATCAACAAGTAAAGATCCGTGTCCACGATTTTTTTTTAAATTGTTGTTTTTTTTTTGGTAATTTTGACTTCCAGAAAAATATGTTTTTCTCCGTAATCGTCCATCCGGTAGGCAAAATTCTTTAACCACCAGACGCGGAAGGTCCAGTTATATACCCGATTATATACCCGATTTTCAAATTGTAGGCAAAAATCTAAAAGACGTAAAAAAATATGGCTAATCAGTTCAAACAGTGTCATAGGCCGCATCAAGATCTGCAATTTTTGTATTTGAGATTTTGGTCTATCACATTTTGGTTTCAGAAAAAGCTTATTTTCTAGAAAACCATTTACTATTTTCCAAAAATTCTTGAACCAGGACGCGTGGAAAATTCAGGGCTCTTTACTTCGAACAATGATTGCATCATATACGGGGTGTATCGTTTATGGGCAAAAAATCTAAAATATCCTAAAAATTTTCGTTTTTGTGGTTAAATTATTGGCGATAAATGAAAACCCTTTCAACATGGGATAGTTTTATTTGAACAGTATCGTAAAGCGCGTCGTAAGAGAGTTTCAGGTTTCGTCAATTTTACAGGGCGCGAGATATTTGAAAAAGCAAATGAAATAATAATAATAATAAATAATAAATTTGAGAAAAAATACTACTACATGGAGAAAATCAATACCATTCAACGCGGAAAACACGCTCCATTTAAGCTCGGCTTAATAACAAATAATTACGTTCGATCGTTATATAATTGTCGACATTTTAACCCCTACGCGTGCGGCGCGAAGGGGTGAAACATTCGTGTACCGCCCATGGCTACTCCTGAAATTTGAATTAATAAACCACACGACTTAACGATCTTCACGATTTTCAGTGAAAGCAATTTTAATTTATGGAAGGTAGCGCGCGACGATGTCGTGTTATAACTTATTGCGGTTGTTAGAGGCGACCGTATGTAAATTTTCGTCGCTGTATGCCGCAGGGATACGGTTCCGGGCCCGGGGTCGACGCCACGATAACAACTCGAACGTTTTTCCTCGTTCCAGGTTCGAGATCTGGTGGAGAAATGCACGTGCCCGACCCAGTTCCCGATGATACGCGTGTCGGAGGGCAAGTACAGGATCGGAGACACCAAAGTGCTCATTTTCGTCAGGGTAAGTTCTGGGATAAGGGATAAACGACACCGGAATTATTTTTATATTTGTAATTGTTTTGAATTATTCGCGGAATTTCTCGGAATTCCTCATTAATCAATTGAAATTCCTTCGTAGCAAAAGTTATGATAACAAATTGGAAAAATTGAACTGAGGTGGCTTTTAAAATCCATTTATCAAAATAAATAAGAACTAAAAGTTCAGATTTTCACGAAATTATATATTTTGACATGACAATTGTTTTGGGCAACACCGTGTCTTTATCAAATGTAATATTTACAAACTGACCTTAATTAATGTTGTTGCGAGAATTTAAGTTCAATAAAAGAGAGGTATTTAAATCTAATTGATCGTTAAGCAATACATTTGAATGTCTCATTTTGTTAATCTCCATGGCTTCCAATAAATTACATACATAGGGGAACCTAGGTGCTGCAGCATTCGGAGAATTATCATTATTCTTATTTGTTACTTAAGTAATTGTCTGTCTGTTTTATTAAAATGCTTCAAAAAATGAAAGTACGTAGACTCTGAGGTGTATTTTTTTTAAGTGCGCGACAATATGAGGAAAAGCGCTGACGCGTGTATAGTTTCTATGTTCTACTTTTTTCAAAAAGATTGTTATTAATTTTATAACCGACAATTTAATAATAAGAATCGTTCTTTATTTATCTGATTGCTAGGATGTTATGTTATTTCATTAAAAAAGTATAAGTAAAAAGAACAGTTTTCTAATTATTTTTTTTTTTTCTAAATGACAATAGTAAACTAAAAACTTGATATTTTGTTTTAGATAGATATTTTCTTTTTCAAAAAGTGCTTGATTTCACTAGTGCAGTGGCGACGGGATCAACCAAAATATTATTTGTTCATATACAGTCAGTGGCACGCCACTGATTTCCTTAAAAAAATAATTCATTGATGAGCAGATTTAATTTTTAATCCGTTACGCGGTTTTCACTGAAAAATAAATCTAGTTTCTCTGCATCTGTCATCTGTCAGATATGAAAAAAATATATATTTTAATTTTGAAAACTTTATCACCCTGTGTCTAAAAACTTAAGACGTTTGACACAAGTTTTCTTTTATAGTTTATAACATATACATAGAGTAATGTATTTCGTCATATCAGACGTCATAAATTAGTTGAGCAAAAAATCTTTTATGTATTTTTTTATTCAAATGTTAAATTAAAGTTGAATTTAAAAATTTGCTGGACTTATACATCATGTTCCAATAGATGTCGGCACTGAAAAAAAGAAAAGATTTATTTACCGACTTTTTCTATACGTTTATTCTATTCTATACGTTTGGGGAACTTTCATACGTTTATTCACGAAGATTGGCGAAGATTTCGCAGTTGCTTTTCAATGTCGTCCATCAGATCCGCGTATACGGTTTTCTCCTGACGCGTCAAAATCACCTGTTCAACCTTCCAACACACGTACTCGACTAGAAACTCGTCTTCTTTATTGGTCGATAGGCTCAGATAATTGCCGACGAACAAAACAACCACGATAATTATTGACTATTAAAATGCCTACGTTTGCACAGCCGTCCCGACCTTGTGTGACGAACGAGATAATATAACGCGGGACGTTTTTTTTTCTTCGTATTCTTCTTCATCGTCCAGTGTCACACGCGCGGCAGCGGACTCGAAACATCGGTAATTACCACTAATTTTCTTTTTCCAACCCCGTGTGTGGTCTTCTCCTGCCGATTGCTTCATTAAGTCCGTTAGTAGGAATAAAAAGCTGGAGGGGAAACTGTAAAAGAGCGAACGAAATATTTTTTAAAAATGCTTTCGTTAAAATTGATTTCTGATAGTAAAACAACAATTTTAAGTAATGAAAAAAGGAACTAGAAATTTTCGTAATATGTAGTAGCTTCCATATTCCGTATAACAAAATTCTATGATATTCTAGTTTATAAATTGGAATTTTCCGAATAATTATAAGAAATCGGGAATAAAATTAAACAAATTAAGATATATTTCAAGTAAAAGCAGGGCTGTCGTCTGGAATGTTAGTAAATTAAAATGATTCCAAGTACCTAACTCAATTATAACTAGAACGGTTATAAAATGGTAAATGGGTTTTGGCGCAAAATAGAATAGTTATAAAATGGCCCAAGTAGTAATGGAATGATATTTATAGGGTTGTTTCCAAAGTTTTGAGAATTGTGCTATAATTAAATTAGGGAGAACTTAGGGGCATTGACATTTTTAGGTATCCATCTGGTGTAATATTCTTCAGTCTGATTTAGTTGTTCGACTGATATAGGACGCGTTTTTATAACAATGTTTTTGTAACCATGGAAGACGAAGACGCATCAAAATCTCAAAGAACAATAATTTTCTTTTTGTGAAAAGGGACTGCAAACAGTATTTGGTGTATTGGTCATCGGCGGACCGATCGTTTTGAAACCTGTGGAATATCATATCGATCGGTGGAGTACGTGCTTGTGAAAGCACGTCGGTAAATGCAAGAAATATTACTGCCGCCGCAGAAACTGCTGAAAGAGGACAGACGCACGGTTTCAGCGGGCTAGGTATCAAAGCTGTTGGGACCAGAACAGAAATTTAACAGTTCTGATACTTATTATGGTGATGAATTTTGACAAGGAATAACAACCACCGACCGAATGTGTCAATCTTGACACCAAAAGTCAAAACAAAAAATAACTGTTGCAAAGTTAATGCTTAGGATATTTTGGAATTGCGTGTTAACGCAAAATATTCGAATTTGCAACAAGCACTTGTCAAAAAAGGATATTCGATTTGCAAGTTAAACTGACGTATAATGTGCCATGTGGATCGAGAAGGCACTGGAAAAAGTGATTTGGTTAAATTAAAAAAAAAATAGAAATGCTCAGAACTTTGGAAACATTTCCCGTAACTCTCAATATAAAAACGTTGCGGAATGTTTAGAATTAGAAAATGGTCACAGATTTTTGTCATATATACAAGTGTTCGTATGTATTTAGTATGGTCTGTTCATAGATACAAGAAAGTGACCAATTGCTTTTGAATGGGATTATCCAAGGGTGGTCATTAACATACAAGATTATTACCTAAAGTTTCGGAATTTAAATTCAGGTAAAATTGAGGTCCGCAATAGAAAATTATTTTATACCTACCTGTGTTTAATATTTTTTGGTTTGGTATACTACTTAGTTTAAGTTTATTAGTAATCATTCTTATTTCGTGTGTAATACAGCGTGTGTTGAATCGTGTCCGAATTATGCAAAATATGTGCGAGTCTAGTGTATCTCAGGAGATGCTCCCGCCCAAATGTAGAAAACACTATTCTATTGAGACTAAGGAAGTTATAAACAATGTTTATTTGACTCTCATTGAACGTGGTGCCAGCAAGCAAGCATCTTTAGAAGAAACGGCCACATTGAAAATTCCAACATCAACTGTATGGAAAAATGTGAATAATCCCATTTCAGCGAGGAAAAAAAGAAGCGATGCTGACATTTTCTCGAGTGTAGACGAAAGTGATCAAGATACGAGGAACAAAGCGTGCCTACATTAGATATCTTAATTAGGAGGCTTGAAAAAGATGAAACCGGTGTTAAATGTGGCAGAACTACCTTAGGGAAGTGTATTCAACATATGGGTTTAGATTTTAAAAAAATTGACAAAAGACAAGTTTTAATGGAATCTTTTAGAATTCGGAAATGGCGACTGAAATAACTAGAAAAAATTAGGATTTATAGAGAACAACAAACCTGGTTCGACACTTAGGATACCCCGGAAAAGGGTCAGGTTGACTCAACCGATAAGTGTAAAACAAACGCGCCATCACAAAGAGGTAAAAGAATAACTATTTTGCATGCTGGCTCTCAAGATGGTTGAATTCCAAATGGACTTTCCATGTCTGCGAAAAATATTAAAGGTTCTTCTCTGGATTACCATGAATACACCACCGCTGATTTATTTGAAAGTTGGTTTAAAAACAAACTAGTTTCAAACATTCCTCCTAATAGCGTAATTGTAATGGACAATGCAAGTTATCACAGTGGACAGTTGACTAAAACCCCTTCCTCATGTCACACAAAAGCAACAGTCCAAAACTACATGTATAATAACGACATTTATTTTCACGAAGATTATACCAAAAAGCAATTAATTGAGGTTCTACAAAGCTTGAACCTACAAAAGGAATACGTCTGTGATAATTATTCAAAAAATCTTGGGCATGCAGTTTCAAGGCTTGCTCCTTACCACTGTATATTTAATCCTATTGAACATGTTTGGCACCAACTGAAATCTGCCATTCGTCATAACAATGTTTTTCCCCGTGTTAACTCCAATGTCCTCAAACTTATAGAAACCGAAGTTTTTAACATCCCTTTACAAAGTTGGACAAATTCTGTTAAACATATAGAAAAAGCAGAACAATCGTATATCCATATTTCAAATAATATAGAACAAATAATAATTAGAACAGGCGATGATAGCGATAGTGATACTGATATATTATGTGGTAATAAAAATAATTTGTAATTTTATTTTAGATTTAAACATAAATACATACATAAATAAATAAATGAATATTGTTTAGTATTTTTCCTAACAAAACCCCAAATAATTAAATTCTAAGCAAAGTACGGACCTGTTGGGCCATATTTCAGTCTTACAGCCTGCCCAGGTCTTTCCTTAATTCGTATCAGTTAGTCACTTTCTCATACCTATGAACAGACTTTACAATACATTATTCTATTATACAGGGTTTTCTAGAAGTGTTACCTTGCTTAAATCATCAATTATTTAATTTTAGGAAAGTAAATTACAATAAAATTTGGGGATAATCAAATTAAAAAATTGCTTGCAGATCCTAAGAAAACACGTAATGGTACGGGTGGGTGGGGGCTGGGATACCCTGTCCCATTACCTGGATAAACACGACCCCTGCAGGTGCAGGGTCCAGCACCGGCCTACTCAAGGGGCCCGGCTCGTTCCGGGAAGGGCGCCCGATCTTCATGGGGCTCAGGTCTTTTACGACAGGTAAATAACTAAGTACGCGGTACTTATTTAAAATAAAGTTTTAGGCATGTGTTTTAAGAAAAAAAAGTTTTCTATTCGATGGTTGTTAAAGTTTGTGGGAAATTCCGTGTCTGTCTAAGTGTATTCATAGTGTATGCATAGTAGTCTTGTCTGAGCATCTTGTTTTTTTTTTCACGCCTTTATCTCAGTTATGAAATGAAATGCGGAACATAATGTCAAACGAATAAGTTTCGCGGGTTGCGAGAGCCATTTTATAATGTCAGACGACATAGTGGAAGAATAGTATAAAATTATTTAAATAAGATGAACTAAGACTTTGAACTGACCTCCAGATACTCCAGATCTTAACCTAATATGACATTTATGGGGTCAAGTGGATAGCACAAGCTTAGAGATTAGCAACCCTCACCTGCTTCCTTGGATGATCGTTATCACGAAAATAGGAACTAATACCAATCAATCACAAATTAAAATTATATTCAATATTGAATTCTTATTTGTTTAATGTTGATAATTGTTGCCTTTGACATTAAATTCCGTATTTCATTTAATAAGTGGGATAAAGACTTGTTTAAAAAAAGAGGTGCTAAGAAAAGATGGGACAAAAAATATACATCTAAATCGAGTCAGCAGTTCGCGAAAAAATTAACTTTCAAATTGACCCGAATTTTGATGCGAAGTATATTTAATTAAGTTTGGTCGGTGCGATAGATTACCCGGAACTATCGTGTATATCAAGTATAGTGCAAACAGACTTCTTATCTAAAATTCGTAAATATTTGAACTGCGGTATCCTGTTTAATTGGAACCGCGCGTTCGCTAAAAAAAAGTCTTCGCTCAGTTAAATCATGTTTAATGAGGCAACGGCCTAGCAAATATCGTTGTCTATTTTAACAATATTCGTAATCGTTATTTAAACACGTACAAGTAAGTTTTTTTATTCCTAAAATATTTGCCTTGTCATGCGGAAAACCTGCTAAATTAAATCTGGTATAAAATATGCGAACTGTAAATATGTAATCCATCTTGGTTTGTAAATAATTCAGAAAAAAAATTTGTTGATGATTTTATGATTATTTTTAATCTAAGCATATTAGTCGTAAAAAGACGAACTGATGTAAAATTTTATAAAAATGTGAAATTTTGGTACTGAACTCCTAAGTAGGAACCCAAACACTGACTTTCGCTCGTGTACTGGAAATTCGACGAAAAAATGTTTTAATTCTTCATTAAGTTCTACATATAATTATTATATAATGTCTTTGCGAATCTGGCACCGAACGCTCATAAATGACCTTGGGAAATAATTGGCGGGAATTAGCCGAGCGCGGTCTTTTGCGGCCATTGTCTCGAGAAATAGTAATGTGAGCAAAAAACGAACAGAATCAAAATTAAAGATCAGTATTCTTTCTACTTTGATCTCACAGGGTAATGAATCCGAATTTAAACTAAAAAAAATAAAAAAATTGTGGATATCATTTTGCTCATAGATGCGCAGTATCGCCCGCATCTTTGCCGCCCACTATTAACGGCACTGCAGGTTCCCACCACACATTGGGGCCGCCGATGAACTCCCTCAATAGGTCCCGCTCGAGGTCGCCGTCGCACACGTCCTATATCGATGCCAGCAGACGCTCCGTCAGTCCTAACTTACCCAGGAAAACGCTTGCCCTACCACCTAACAGGTAAGACGTTTTTTCGACTTACAGTTTCGTCTAATTGCTGCCGATAGAAGAAAAATGGAATGATCTCTTATTATGGAACCGAACTTTTGAAAATTTCTTTCCGTTTCGCTTTAATAGGTACATGATATGATGTGTCTCAAAGTATATCGTATATAGTATAAATTCGAAAACGGATGTATAATTTGCCTAGATGATGATTGATTCGATGCAGGGTATGGGTAAAAACTGTCAGATCAGAAGTGGAATTAACTCCAAACTACTTGCTACGTAGAACATTTGTGACACCAAGTAAACTTAAATGTAATTAATAATATACCTGTTAAGAAATTACTGACAAAAGTCAATACGATATACTTTGAGACAAAGTATACAAATGTTTAAGATATATCAATTGGATCAAAAACGTAATGGACGATCTGAACACCGGGTTTACAGGTCTCGCAGCCCCACCCCCAACTTCACTTCTACCCACGTCACCAAATTGACCACGGCCACCACCCCCAACAAAAGTCCCGCGCAGAGGGGTAGCGGTCCCCAAAGTTTACCGTTCATCCCTACATCGCCCAAATCGAAACACGTTACCAGCGTACAGATACCCGTCGTAGACAGTAAGGTTATGAAATCGGAAGCGAGCCTCCACGTGAACGACACGGACCAGAGCGACACCACGTCCGAAATGTCCGACGAGGGATACAGAAGCTTGGGCGTCGTCCAGGACAAAGTCAAGCAGCGGTCGTCGGTTTATAGTCAGAATTCGGCCGAAGATGTCGAAGAGAATGGTACATTTTTTCATTTCGTATTACACGTGTTCAATAAGTGAGGCGAATTTTTTAATTGGGCGGGTACATACATTCGATCTTCGATATATTTATTTTGGTATGTGGGTACACACGCCCCTGACATAGAGTCAGTTTGTAAGTTTACCTTTTGGTTGTGAGACCCAACTGTTAGACGTGTTTTGTGTGCTCGGCAATTTTCTCTGTCAAAAAAAAAAAAAAAATTAACAAAGAATTTTACAGATCGCTCGTGCCATACATTTTTTTCCGAAGTTTTGGGCACGAAATGTGGTAGCAACAAAATTTGTTCCGAAACTGCTTAATTTTGAACAAAACGACCGGCGAAAGAGCATCGCTCAAGAGCTGTTACAAGACGTCAATGATGATCTTGTTATGCTCAAAAAAGTCATAACTGATGACCAATTATGGGTATATGCTTATGACGTCGAAACCGAAAAGCACTTTTCTTTGATTATCGTGACCTAGTACATCAAGGGTCTCCAAGGTTCGTACGGTCAATAATAAGTATTAGTTGAAGTTATGCGCCGTGTGCGATAACAAATACGAGGACAACGTCTCGAATTGTGGAAAAACAATTTATGAACTGTGCATTACAATAATGCACCGTTGCTTGTGTCTAACTTTTTGACCAAAAACAAAACCACAATCATGTGGGATATCTGTTCCCAAAACTCAAGAAACCCATGAAAGGAGGGAGGTTTGGAACGATTGAAAAAATAATGAAAAAATCTATGAAATAATTCAAGGCTATACCAGAAAGCGCTTAAAGGATTTTTAATAAGCATTTTTCACGAATAAGTAATACTTTTTGATAAAACTTATGTCACCTTACTTTTTGGACACACCTCGTATAAAGGGGTTAGCAGATTCAGTCAGTGCATCCATTATTTCCACTGACGAAGTCAATAATAAATGTGCTGAAGAGTTACCAAAAAAATTTTTCATGGTCTTCTCATAAAAAATATCAAATTAATACTTAAACTTTGTATTTCAAATAATTCTTATGCAAGGGTGTTCCATCAAAAACAACACAAGTTTAGTTTGTATATCAAAATTTGTGGCTCTGAAAAATGTTGACTGCGACCCTGTTCATGCCACATTTCATTTTATTAAAAAGTTAGCACTGCATCACGAAAGTTTTATTAATAATGACGCACTGTACATTTTATCCGCAAAATTATTTTATTTATTTGAAAAAAAATTGGGTACGCGTATTCCAGAACATCATCAAGTGTATACCGAGGACGAACTGAACGATTTCGGTCTGCGCAAAACCAGCTTCTCGCAGCGCATCTACGAAAACGAGCCGAAATTTTTGACGAGAGCGACGCCGGAACCGAAACCGATCTGCGTCGAGACGGATGCTGTTTCATTGCTGAAACCCGTACGCCCGGTCCAAATCAAAGACGAAGACGAATCGAAACCGATCCTGCGACGTTCTCTCAGCACCGACCGTCCCGAGACGTTCAAGGGCCACGGCGTGAGGAAAACGACTCCGACGACGATGTCTGTGAAGAAACCGGAGTCGAAGATCAACACCTGGAACGGGAGGTCGAAGAGCGCGAGACCCAGTTTGAGCAGCGACACGTTCACGCCCCCTCCATTTCAGAGAAACTCAACCGGTAAGTCGTCGCTGCAACCAATTTTATACTTACCCCATCAAGTTCGTGGGGCGGCATGTCCTTTAGATTCTCAAGTTTCAGAATATCAGTCCCTAATTTTGAATATTTTTACCTCCGAACCTCGACACAATATCTCGCCCTCATCATCGTGCGTCCTTGTTCTTAATATGTGATGTATTTTGGAATTACATCACATACACGTGTCAAGGAGTCGAGTGTACAAAACAATGATGATGACAGTAAACCTTAATCTTGTATGGATGTGCCGTATGAAAGGCGGAAGCATTAGAAATGTAAGTATTGAGAAGAATATTTGGTCGAAAGAAAAGAGCTGATGAGTGGCTCAGAAGGACTAATAAAGAACTCTATGGAGAACTATCCATAACGAACGTTTCAAGAGCTCAAAGATTAAGGTGGCTTTGACATGAAGCAAGACTGGGAGATAAACCTCCTTCTAAGCAGATCCTGAGCGGGCGGATAACTGGAAGAATGGGTGGAGGTAAGCCGCCGACACAATGGATTCAAAATGACCCAAAGGAAATGAAAGTGCAGGACTGGCAGGCTTTATCGAAGGATAAAACCAAACGAAGACAAATGTGTAACCAAGTACATCATCGTGTGTATTTGAGGTTGCAGTGTCTAAGGTGTGCAGAATTTTCAACTTTGCTCTGCTCATGCCTAACACGGCCTCAATGGTGCGTTTTCTTTCTTTCTTTCTGCGTAATTATCGTAGCTTCATCTACCTTCCATTTCTTGCCGATTGGCGAGAAATAGCCAACATCGGCTATGGGATAGAGCCTCTTGGAGTCCTCTTATTTTCGACGCCTTCAATCCTGCCTGACGATGCGCACGTTTAATAATGTTTCCCTGTGCGAGTTGCTTTTCTACAAGACATTCGATGGCCATGTACTGCAGGGCTCGTATTTTTGACCGCGATAGAATAGAAAAGCCAAAAGAATTGTAAGAACGAAGTTATTTTGAGGGAAGGAATTAATTAATTGTTTAATGGCGAATTTATTTTTACCTCAACAGAAATATTTTTTACTCAACTGGCGGTCATGGATTGTTTCCTTGGTATAAGTTGGCAACAATTTTCATTTTTCTTCGGCAACGGTGAAATCAATCATAACTTGTTTTGCGTGGCGATAATGGCAAGTGCTGCGCGTTCCTGTGTGTTCTTCTGTGCACAACTTGAACATTTCAGCCTGAATTTTAGAACTTTCCAAAGTCAAAAGATTGGTTTCACGCGATGGCCCGTTGGTCTTCGTATTTATCAGATGTGGACTGAAATCTGGAATTAGGAAGGGAGGTCCCAGAGCTCGGGCTCCAAGGTCCAGGTTTCCACAAACTTTCCACAAAACTCCCATCTCGGGGCCATTATTATGTAGGCCCTTTAATTTGCTCAGATATTGAAGAACAACAAAGTTGAAGGCGTAGAGATCCGGTCTAGGCTGCAATCTCAAATCCGATAGAAATCATCCACGACATTCGCATTTTGACCGATCATAAAGATCCAGATCCGACGTACCCCCAGAAATTACGCCGATTAGTTGAGACGGATACCACTCCGGGATAGCTATCTGGAGAGAAAGCATGTAAACCCTTGGGATATAATGTGAAGTCAGGTTTATGTTAAATCGGTGGGTTATTTTAAAAGTCTGCTTTAGAAGATGGATTATCGGATTGAAGTAACTGAACTAATTCTATTTTCTTTTAGCTTCTAGCTATTGAATACATGTGTGTCTGTTACTTTTGTGCACTGTTGTCATGTGCAAATCTAACCAACTTTTCTTTTATTCATGAAATGCTTAAAGCAAACTTCTTTTTGTGGTTTGTCGATTGGCCAACATTTGAAGTCTGCGACAATGCAATCGGCTTAGGGGGGAAACAAACTCTATAAAACAAAATTCTCAGCTACGTTTTGCCATGCTTCCACCGCCACAATCAACATTTGATATTCCCAAATAGGTGGAAGCGGAAATGGTTACTTGAAAGTTGCTGAGATTGTTTAAACGCTGAAGAGCAGGAAGCTCATAAAATACAGTATACGCTCCTGTAACATACGGTCAGAAAACTTTGATGATATTAAAGAGACTTAACGGAGTGTCTATAACTATCCATTTTACTTAGTAAAGTTGTCGGCCTCCTCGGATAATCAGAGCTTTGTGCCTGTATCTCAAGAATTGGCCCTTACAATGACGAGCTTACCCGTTTTGTCTTTATCGTTTTCTTATCATTTGAGATCTCAAGCTCTTGTTCTTTACGAAGCAATTCAAATTTTTCGTCGTCATACAAATGCGATGCTGACCGTAGAATTCTTTGCAGTAACGGTGAAGCTACTGTGACATTTGCGACTAAGATCCAATACGTCAGCTCTTTTCTCGCAAACTCCGACTGAGCTTTACGTAACTTATTTTTTAACTGTCTCGGATGACAGATAATTTCCACAATACCCTTCTGAAAACATTGGCATTGTTGTTGGTTGGAAAACGAGTTGGCATTGCAAACGAGATGATGCCCTTATTTGCAATGAGAAAGATGTTCGGTTGTTCTTCAATTAAAGCCAAAACTAAATGGTCTATAAACTACAAAATGAGAGAATTTGAGACCACACGACTCTAAAATCAAGCCTCACGCCTCTGAATCTGAGCCATACGCCACCAAAGCTGGGGCTAAGAAGTCGAGCCGCACTAACCAAAACGAACCAAAATTGAGTCGCATGACTCTAAACTGATCCACCAGCATCTGACATTATGCCGAAGGAGCGAACAAACTTCCAAAAGCAGGTGTACGTGATAAACGCTGCTAAATCTGCTAAATCAAACTGATCAATGAAATATATGTTGAAAGAGAAAAAGATAACGTACCTTGGAACTATCCGTTGCCTCCAAAGAAAGCAACTTGCACAGTTATCACGAAAATTACACAGCGAGAGGCTAACGCCCTAATCTCTACGGAAAATAAAAGCGCACTGATCGATTATTTCAGAGGAACAAGAGAAAAAAAACTGATATGTATCAAAAAGTGGAAGGAAAAATCGCAAACGATTTTTTTTTTTCAGCGAGAAGAAGCGTGTCGGCGGTGAGCGATAACAGAAGGACGTCGGCGTCGGCACACACGTCGCCCACCAAAAGCAGACTCAAGCAGGAGCTGCTTGACGCGGTCAAACGTGCGGACGACGATCAGACCATAGCCATGCAGGTGAGTCAGTCACCCTCAAACTTTTTGACGAAACATAAAATCTCATCGATTCTCTCAATTTTGTAAAAATATTCAAAAACGACGGAAAAAACTATGTAGCTACAAAATATAAAAAAATTTAATTCCGTTAAATAAAATTTTCACGGGCAACAGGTCCAGGAACTGCTCCGTAAATACGGCAGCCTGAGCACCCTCGACAACGAGGACGACTACGCGCAGGCCCCGACGAAATTCGTCAGGCAAACGCCGCAACGCGTGTCCTACCGGAGTCCCAGGAAGGACTCGAGACCGGAGAATAACTTGTCGAAAATACCCGCCCCCGTCTCCTTCAAAGCCTGAAGGGCAGAGAAGACGAGAGACGGATCGACTATCGATCCTCCAGTAGTAGTCGCCGGACTGTCCGTCCGGTGGCGCCAGGTGCTATTTACCGTATAGTTCGTAGGCCAGATCGCGTATATCAGTTTTTTAAAAAAATTTCAACATTCCACCAGATGGCGTGGAGTGCGAAAACGCCTTTGTAGAGGAAGAAAGACACAGGGTGTTATTAGGAAGCAATATCATAGGCCCTAAGGTAGTTTTTTTTATATAACACTTACTGTAGTGTTAGTGTAGTCTAGTCTAACCGCACTTTTTTCAACCCTAACGAGGATACGTAAACGAGACGGTCTTGCCAATAATAGGTGGGCGTGCAAAAAAAAACATGACGTCAATAATTGATTATACTCAAAGTACAAACTTTTAATGTGGCCTCCGCCCGAGTCGAGAAACATCCCGAGAAGAAAAACGTCCAGGAAGCTCCCGACATATTTTTGACAAAAAAAAAAACGCGTAATCAAAATATATCGAAATTGCGGGGGAGGGGGTCGTTTTTACGGGGGCAAACAAAGAAAAAAATGTTTTTCCTCCGCTTCATCCTCTCCTCGCGTTACTAACCGCTTATTCGCGCGTAATTTTTTACGGTTTACCCTTACCACATAGGTGCTAACATTTATCGTTAATTTTGAATTTGAAATATAATGGCGAACAATTTATCTCTCGCGACCCCGCTCGTTTTACTTCAGAAAGGGGAACGTAGGTGGGCAGTACCTCATAAAAATGGACATATAAGAGTAAAACGAGGAGGGGTGAGCCCATATTCGTATAGTGGATCAAGTATAATATTATATTGTATTTAAGGAACAAATCAAACGCGTAGAAATCGTTCAAGTTGTTAGATATTTTTAAAAATCGGAAGAAATATTTTTGAAAAGGCTCAATGTTTCTAGCGACAGACTTAGAAATCACATTCCAACTTTCGTATTAAAAATAATTATAACCCACCAGTTTTATGATTTTTTGGACGAGAACAATTGTACAACATTTTATTATCGTGTATTATTATTACTATATACCTTAACCGGACTATACAATTTTTATTGTCTTATTTATTAATTTTACCTTTTATTGTTGCAATTTTACAATAAAAAAAAATGACTAATACATCTGGGTGAGTTTTATTTCCGTAAGTCATATGGGATGGATCTGGGACATGAAGGATTGATATGATATTACAATTATTTGAAATACTCGCAATACTTTCGAAAAACCGCATCCCAATGCCATTACAAATTAAACAAACATATTTCCGCCATTTTTTTTTTTATAAAAATGATTTTCGATAAAGAATTTCATTTTTAATTTCATACGCGAACCTCGCAATTAAAATACTTAAACTTAACGCGGGCGGGCAGTTTCAGCTCATTTTTTCTACTAAAATCAACGAAGGTTTTTTTTTTTAGAAAAAAACAGTGAAAGTAGTTGAAGAGAAAAGAAACGAAACGACGAGATTCATATTTTGAATTTTTAATCTTAATCTTATCCGTTAATTGATTTTTTTTTAAATTATTTTCAGCTTTTGTTCCGATGTGAAAGGTATAAACAAAAATTTACGAAAGCCGCTGTTGCTTTAATTGCTATTGATATTTTATATATTTATTATATTATACTATGCAGAAAACCTACGACTCCAAATTTATGTTGTAAAAAAAAAAACGGAAAAATGGCAATCAAGCACATAGTTACTGTACCCCTTAAGAAATAAAACATATATCACAGACGACTTGTTGTATTTTTTTGTCCAATTAAAAAATATATAGGTATTCAACCGTACCGGGTGTTCGAGTTTAACGTCTCCGAAAAAAAAATTCGTCAAAAATTCTGCTTCCCATCGAACGCCAAGTACCATTCGCGTCGAACTTTTAATTGAGAGGTTCGTAAGTTTTAGGCATTCTTTTCCCTGGCGTTGTCCACCTCCCTAAGTTCCATCGACGTTTTGCAACCGTCGCGGAATCTCAGCACGATATTGGTTTTCAACTGAATCTCCTCGATCGATTTGTAATCGCAGTAAATGCGCATGCGCCGTATCACGTTCGCCACTATCGTCTTCATCGCCATCATCGCGTACCTCATGCCTTTAACGAAATCGTCGCGGCACTTTTTTTTTTTTTTTTACTACTACTACTAATTTTATGTAACGCTTTTTTCCATTTCCTGCACACACGCCGTTAATAAGGCATACTTACCTGCGGCGATAAGGTGAAAATGACAAGATTAAGATGAACTATATAAACTTAATGCACTTCCACCGAGTGTAAATATAACACAATGACACACTGAAAACACAATGTTGACTGATGATGATATATGCGTTCGCTCACGCGAAAATGGAAGCAATGTTATTATCCCCATCCGAGACGAGCCGTATAATGTTTATGTGACGAACATCAAAATCACACGTATACCGATGGCACATTTAAAATTTATTTATAAAGTCTGTTCATAGATATGAGAAAGTGACTAACTGATACGAATTAAGGAAAGACCCGGGCGAGCCGTAAGAATAAAATATGGCCGAAAAGGAAACATACTATACATACATAAATACATACTTATGTATGTATTTATGTTTAAATCTAAAATAACATTACAAATTATTTTTATTACCTATTTAAATTACTTAAAATTATTCACATAATACATCAGTATCACTATCGCTATCATCGCCATCGCATATATGATTTCCAATACGGTATACGATTGTTCTGCTTTTTCTATATGTTTAACACAATTTGCCCAACTTTGTGGAGGGATGTTAAAAACTTCGGTTTCTATAAGTTTAAGGACATTGGAATTAACACGGTGAAAATAGTATATTATGCAACAAGTGCGGTAAACGGCATTTGACTCACGAGCTTTTAATAAACGAGTGAGTAAAAAAGTTTACCGAACGCTTTGCATATTATACTTTTTCTACGACCGTCAGTTTTTAGATACATTTTTGCAAAACAACACGAATACATTCACTGACATGGCCGTCAGAATTGATAAACGTCAAAATTCGTGACGTAGTAAAATGACGCTTCCCGCACGCTAGATCGGTTTACGACGAATGGCAGATTTCATTTGGTGCCAATCATGTTCAATGGGATTAAATATACAGTGGTAAGGTGGAAGCCTTAAAACTGCATGCCCTAGATTTTTTAAAATAATGATCACATACGTATTCCTTTTGTAGGTTCAAGCTTTGTAGAACCTGAATTAATTGCTTTTTGGTATAATCTTCGTGAAAAAAATGTCGTTTTTGGATCGCGTGGGGCAGGGGTTTTAGTCAACTGTCTTTTGTGATAACTTGCATTGTCCATTACAATGACGCTATTAGGAGGAATGTTTGGAACCCGCTTGTTTTTAAACCAACTTTCAAATAAATCGGCGGTGGTGTCTTCATGGTAATCCAGAGAAGAATCTTCTTTAATATTTTTCGCAGATAGAGAAAGTCCATTTGGAATTCAGCCATCTTTAGAGCCAGGCATGGAAAATAGTTATTCTTTTACCTCTTTGTGATGACGTGTTTGTTTTACACTTATCAGTTGAGTCAACCCGACCCTTTTCCGGGGTATCATAAGTGTCGAACCAGATATTCCGGTCGCCATTTCCGAATTCTAGAAGATTCCATTAAAACTTGCCTTTTATCAATTTTTTGAAATATAAAACCCATGTTTTGAATACACTTGCATAAGATAGTTCTGCCACATTTAACACCGGTTTCATCTTTTTCAAGCCTCCTAAGATATCTAATGTACGCGCGCTTTGTTTGTATTATATCTCGATCACTTTCATCTACACTCGAGAAAATGTCAGCATCGCTTTTTTTTTCCTCGCTGAAATGGGATTATTCACAATTTTCCATACAGTTGATGTTGGAATTTTAGGCAATGTGGTCTTTCTTCACGTTCAATGAGAGTCAAATAAACATTGTTTTTAACTTCCTTAGTCTCAATAGAATAGTGTTTTCTACATTTGGGCGGGAGCATCTCCTGAGATACACTAGACTCGCACATATTTAGCATAATTCGCACACCATTCAACACACACTGTGTTACACACGAAATAAGAATGATTACTAATAAACTTAAACTAAGTGGTATACCAAACCAAAGAATATTAAACACAGGTAGGTATAAAATTATTTTCTATTGCGGACCACAATTTTACCTGGCAGAGAAAGGCCATTTGAAATCCAACCATCTTTAACGCCAGCATGCAAAATAATTATTATTTTACCTTTTTTTGATTGCGCAGTCTCAATAGAATAGTGTTTTCTACATTTGGGCGGGAGCATCTCTTGAGATACACTAGACTCGCACATATTTTGCATAATTCGCACATAAGAATAATTACTAATGAACTTAAACTAAGTAGTATACCAAACTAAAGAATATTAAACACAGATAGGTATTACGGACCACAATTTTACCTGAATTTAAATTCCGAAACTTTAGGTAATAATCTTGTTGCATTGTATGTTAATGACCACCCATTGAAAAACAATTGGTCACTTTCTTATATCTATGAACAGACCATATCCTTTTAAACACAAAAGCACATAATAATTTGGTGTGACGCTAAACCTTTCCTAGATCCAATTCTTCAATTTAAAATTTCATTTAAGATTTGGAGGCTGGACTTAAATATGATATAGAATCTTAATTTTAAAACTGAAAAAAAGGTATGAGGTCATGTCGAACAAAATTTGTATCCCTATATAGAAATATTTTTACTTCAACTACTGCATTAAAATCAAGATAAATTTAAACTAACAACTCTTGACACATCTGAACTATCAACTATCTTTAATAGAAAAACTTCCAACATTAGCGTGCTTTAAGGTTTTTAATAGGTTGCCTCAGAATATAAAAAACAGTATGGTTGAATACAGAAAAAAAAACGGTTCAATTAATTTAAAAAAAAAAAAACATGATATATTTGTTTGAATGTCTTATTTACGTTGATGTGAGTTAATCTTTTCCCAATATATTTTTGATATCAACTGGTTTAACCTTAGTTTATTTACAGGTTTTAAGCTTTTCATAGAATTTTCAAAATAAGGAAATGTTATATTTTAAGAGAATTCGTTAGATCAAAACTAATTTTTTATTATTGTTTGAACAATAATAAAATAAACGAATGTATGTTTGTTCTAAAATAAATATAGTCAACCGCCACTATAAACCAAAAAAGCGTTAGTAAGTTATTGTTGTAAAGAAGGCAAAGACCTTGTCCAGCCGGGACAACAATGTACAGAGTATTTGTAAATGTCAACGAAAGGTCCCTACTTGACATTAAAATATTTCCACAACTATCGGGGAGATCTGGCTCCGTTGCATTTGGCAGCTAATTTTGGTTAAATTCGTTCCTTATTCCCACAAATGCATGAATAAAGTGCTAAAAATGCAGAGGCGTGCGCGTGACATAGATGAGACGGAAACGTCACTCACCGATGCAATTCCTGGGCCCGTACGAGAAGGGTATGTACGTGCATGGGTGCCGTTTTGCGATTTCCTCGGGTAGAAACCGGTCCGGATCAAACTTTAGCGGGTCGGGCCAGTACTTGGGATTGCGATGGATGAAAACGGTACCGAAGAATGCCGACGACCCCTTAGGCATGACTATGTCGCCTACAAAAAAAAAAAAACATAGAACATTGAGAATAAAATTTTAACGAATGTTCGTTTACAGAACACTTTTGGTTAACTCTCCGTATATTATACCGCTTGTCCTCTAAGCGCTCATATGTTTTTTTTTATAATAACTATTGAAACGTGTAGAAAAAAAATACTTATTAAAATTTTCCGGAAAGTTCCGAAAACGAAGAAAGATGCCAATTGTCGAAAAAATGATCATTTTAAAAAAGAAAACTCGCCCAAATCGAGATCCTCCGTGGCGGCCCTAAGGAAAAACGCCCCTACAGGAAACAGCCTGAGGGTTTCCTTGATAACCCTCTCCGTGTACTTCATAAGTGGTAAATCCTTGTACTCGGGCAACCTATCGTGACCCATTATCTCTATCACCTCGTTGTACACTTTGCCCTGAAATTTTTATTTAGCCACTTCGCCTTTAGGCGACTTTTTTTTTTCAAAACAAAAAAAACCGACCTGGATATCCTGAAACATGCCCAAAACGGCGAGCAAGAAACTAAGCGACGAGGCCGTTGTGTCGGTGCCCTAAAATAACAACAACGATATAAAAAAAAGATACTGCCGCCACCGTTTCGGCATCGGCAAACTCACGGCAAATAGGAAGATGTTCACCTCGTCCCGTAATTCGATTGCCGAAAAATCGGAATTCTGCATGATCAGATCCAAGAACGCCAATCTCTTGGGCGCATCTGAAATATATACGGAGTGTCTCAAAATTAATGGCCATTTTCCAAAACGAAAGCGATTTTTCTCAAAGGCTTTTTCCAGTCAACAAATTTCGTCAGCCCGTCCACGATCAGATCAGATCAAACGGCATAAGGGTTAGGCACGAAGCAAAACAAGTCTATTTGATAATTATTTTTATTAATATGCGGGACTTCAAGTCCAGAGCGAAAACGCCTTATGACGTCATGTCATGTCGGCCATTGGGAAATATTAAACTAACTTAAACTCTTTTACCAATTGATTCTATGGTATTGCTGATATTGTATTTAACAAATATTTGAATTTGAGAACTTGACTGTAGTTAATTTATATGTGTTATTATTGTTATTATCAATCTGAGTTAGTGCATTTAAAAAACATTTTGCAAGTGTGTTTCAGCTCGACTCGATTGTTTCATTTTTTTTTTAATAATTATTGCAACGTCGCCGTTTCAAATAAATAAACATTTTTGTAATCTGAAGCATAACCCCAAACCCCCATTTCCTTATTCATTTTCAACATGTTTCAAAATTATTTGGGACTTTTTTTCATTCGCCAAGCTAAAAAGAACAGAAACAAGCACAAAAACGTGAGAAGAAAAAGAAAAAAATAATAACTAAAAATAAATGCTTTTCCTTTCCTTTCCTTTGCTGTTTTTTTACTTTCCCGTTTTTTTTTAAAGTTTAATCGGCTATTTTTAATTATTATAATACCTGCGTGCATAGCAATGAAAAACAATGAGAACAAAAACCCAAACTACGATATCAATATTTATGCGGGGCACTCCGAAAAGTATTATATAAAATAATGATTTTGACACACGGTATAATGAATAATTTCGAGAGACTCCGTATATAGCTAGGAGAAAATACTCGGTACCAAATGCCGTTTTACCTTCGACTTTGGCCTCGGAATTTTTCCGCCTCTTTTTCAGTTCCATTTTCTCCTCGATCACCTATAATGCAACCGTTGAAAAACACTATATCGATCAATCGCGCAAACCGTGACTCAAGTATACTCCGTACCGGCTCAAATTGTAACAGGTCGACGTTCCTCCTACGAAATTTCGCAGGTAGGTGACATCGATAATCAAAAAATAAGAAGTCCAAACAATATTTGTTTTCATTACGTGATTAAGCACTTAATTATCTGGATTATTTGGTTGTTATATTAATTTAAAGCTAGGACTTACTGAATATCTGAAATTAATACTGAATTTTTACATATAACAATTTAAAATGGAGGAAAAACCTGCAGGTACGTATTTAAAAAAATTATATTATTTAAAAAAAAAAACAAAAAACAAAAAGTTTAGTTACCTTTTTTCCTTAATTCAGGCAAGTTTACATATACTTATTCTGTTTTTGTGCTTTGCGGTGTTTTTTTGTTGCAAAAACTGGCTGCTACTTTCTGGTGAAAATATAAAAAAATTGCAGTATTACTTAATCTTTTTCCTCTTCCCTTCTGTCTTTTTCGTATCAAAAAAGTTAATTAATTAAATCTCTAATCAAACTGCGTAAACTATAATTCATTAAACAAAGTAAATTTCTTTTAAATAAAACCGTAAATTGTATAATTGTTTTGCTGAATTTATTCATATATTTCTTTCTTAGTTTTTATTATTTATTATTATTTATATAATTATTGGATGAAACATATTTAAAAACTGCAGTGTACTAAATTTGGGTTCGGTGTAGCGCTCTACTTTGAAAAGATCAACAGAGAAATTTTATCCCCAACATTCGGGCAATGAACGTGTTGACGCGTAGTAGGAAAGAAAAAAGCGCGTCCGGAACATAGAAAGAAAGAAAACTAGAAAATGCTTAAGCCGGTACAGAGTATATCCGACGACACTACGGTTTCATTTTTTACCTTCTGTGCCAGTTGGTTGAAACGCCGCAGGTATTCTTTTAGCAAACGACCGCTTCCAAGGTTCCACACGAACTCGTTGTGATTCCAGATGTGGAAAATTTTTATGAAACACAATTCCATGATTCTGAAACAATGCGGTAACTTCACGGGGAGTCGCCTATATTGATAAACGACTTACTTGTCGAACAGTATAGCGTATTCCGCATCGGTTTTCTGGATGCTCAACTGCAGGCCCATTGCCGTCTCTGGCGGGGAAAAATAATTAAAAAAAAAAACGTTACTACTAGTAATATGTTTCGATAATTCCAAAACGGTAACTCGTTTCAAATTTAATAAATTGTATTCCGCCTATGGATGTGATAGATTTAGTAGTTTTTACCCGGAAACAGGTTAACTCACTGGTGAAACAAGATTTATTAGATTGCTTAATAGTATCTTTAGATCAAAATTATTTTGAATTTAATGGACAGATTTATATCTCTAAAGAAGGTTTGATTATTTGAAACCCACTTAGTCCCTTGTTAGCCGACATTTTTATGGATAATTTGGAAAATATCATACTAGAACATCCTTTAAGTAAATTTTTTTTATGGTGGTACAGATACGTGGATGATATCTTTGCTTGCTTTGTTGGAACGGACAGACAATTGAATTTTTTTTTAAATTACATTAATTAATTACATAATCGTATAAAATTCACTATCGAGATTGAACCAACCAAAACAAATTAGATTTTTCAATATATCTTATATATATATATATATATATATATATATATATATATATATATATATATATATATATATATATATATATATATATATATATATATATATATATATATATATATATATATATATATATATATATATATATATATATATATATATATATATATATATATATATATATATATATATATATATATATATATATATAATTTTTATAATTACATTTTTTTGTACTTAGACGTGCTGTAAACATTCACTAAAATAAAACAATCTACATATCTATGAGAAAAGTTTTGCAGAAGACGGGTTTTAAACATCGCTATCGCCGGGTATATTGCCGCGTATACTTTTTATATAACGTCATCAGTCAACGTCAACGTCAACGACCAAATGACCATGGGCATCGACTACTACGGAGTACTCCAAATACCGCGGACCAGTAACGACCTGGAGATCAAACGCGCGTACCGTAAGCTGGCGCTCGAGTTCAATCCTCAGAGGGTGCGCGGGAGCGACTCGGGGCAGGTGTTCGCCATCATCGGCGAGGCCTACGAAGTCCTCGTGGATCCCGCAACCCGGGCGATTTTCGATCGATTTGGCGAAGAGGGTTTGAAGAAAAACTACCGCTACCACGGCGACC
Organism: Cylas formicarius; assembly: GCF_029955315.1. Lineage (NCBI taxonomy): Eukaryota > Metazoa > Arthropoda > Insecta > Coleoptera > Brentidae > Cylas > Cylas formicarius. Next base: position 20,900,479 of record NW_026844361.1, on the reverse strand, counting down.
CGATCAAGACTTACCGGTGTTTCTTCGGCACAGATTCGCCGTACGCCGACCTCTTGGTGCCTGGGCACCCGGTCGAATACCGGTAATGAATTTTATATACAGGGTGTGATTTCTTAGATAATTTCAAGTCGATTTAGGTTCGTTTCTTCTCATTTTAATTGTAACTGCTTTAGATATTTTGTTTTGGTAGAGGTCAACAACAACGACATAGTTTTTTTTTTATACTTTAGTCAACGGCATGTGGGTAAGCATGGTACTCAATATTTTTATCGAAACTAATACTGAATACTGAAAATCAAGATGAAAATGTTTGGACAATCAGTAACAATACATGGAGCATATGAAATGAGCAACAATGCAACTCGAGTACAGAAAGAACTCTTTAATACGTTAAACGATATACTGGACACTATAAAGGACAAGATATCGCGTTAATTGGAGATTTTAATGGTCATGTAAGAAAGGAAGACGAAGACATAGCGGGACGATTCGGAGAAGATGAAGATAAAAATGACAATGGAAATAGAATATTGGAAATATGTCGAGAACATGACTTGTTAATAACCGATACCAAATTCCAGCATAAGAATATACATGAGCAGTGGACTCCCCCCCCCATTTAACACTTGATCATAAAAACTTGATCTATATATATTTTTTATAAGTACTTATGATGGAAATTTGATCCCCCCAAACGGTGTTTTTAAATTTGATTTTAACAACATTTTTTTTATAATGAAAATTTTAAGCACTTTTAATTAAAAAATGGATTAAAAATCAACCGTCAGACAGAAATTTATGAAATTTTCAACATCCATGTCTATATTTTAAGAATATATACATAAGTTACATATATCATAAGTTAACAAATGAAAATTTAACTAATTTCCTGATAAAAAAAATCATGTTTTTTTTATCGGTCATTTTCTTTATCCATTTAAGTTTAAGCTTCCGGAAGAAAATTTCACTGCTCGCCATTAGTTTAAACAAAATTAATTTATTTATGACAGCGCGCCGAGCGCTGCGAAAGCGAAGCGCTGCCGAGCGTCTCGAACTGCGTTGAAGGTTTTATCAGTGATAATTTAAAATAATAGTACAAAATATTATAAAACAAATTTTATTATTATTTATGTTATTTTATTGTGATTATTATTAATAAAATTTTATTTTTTTAACAATGTTATAAAGAATACTATCAATTTTTTTTATTATTTTTAACAAACAGCGTAAATTTAGAAAAAAATAATCAGCTTTAAATTTTTAAAACTGTTAAGATCTATATTTATTTTTTCCAGGTAATTTAGCAAAATATTATTTTTAAATTTACTTGTCAACACTCCATCTTTAGTTAACAAAAGAAACACCTCTCCGTTACGATTTTCATTTGTTTTTCGCGTATCCAAGTAAATAACAAAATCGTATATATAATATCATTATATTTTTTATTTATATGTATAAGAAGTGCAGAAGGATGGTCATACCGATACAAGGAAATACTTTTCGCGGATGATCAAGTTATTTTTAGCACAAGAAAAAGAGGACATGGTACATACATGATAAGAAAGCTAAAGGAAGAATACGAACTGTGGGGACTGAACATGGAACTGATATGGAACAATACACTCACTAAAGAAAACAAAAAAAGAATTTTCCAAAGCATAATACAAAATATCAAATTATAATTATAAAAATAGAACGGTCGGATTGGAATTTATGAGAAGATGTCTACAAGTCACAAGAACTGACAAAATAAGAACTGCAGAAATTTGCCAACGAATGGGAATAGAATGCTCGGTAATAAGGAAATTAGAAATCAATGGTATGGTCACGTACAAAGAATGGCAGAACACAGGTGGCCAAAACGATTACTGGAATGGGAACCTTCAGGGAGAAGATGAATAGGACGGCCGGCACCAAGATGGGAGACATACATTGGACATGCGATGATTGAGAGAGATCTAAGAGTAGGGGACCGGAATGTAAGAGAACTGTAGAGGATAAAAACGGCGAACTCGTAAAGGAAAATGCCGATGGTACGCCGTTGCTTTTTTCAAAAATAATTTACATTTTAAAAATCGCGATTTATTACTTAGTAAAAATAACCTCTTGACTTTTTGCGGTCCGACAAAAGGTTAAAAAAACTTTTATGTGCATATTGCTAACCACCAACTTACCATGTTTCCACTCTGCCAATCGATTCTAAACTGACACCAAGTAAACCCAAATAACCAAAAAAAATTATCAAGGGATAACTAACAACCAAATGAAAGTTTTAAAATGAAATCTGAAAAAAATACATAAACATGCTTCGTATAACCCAATTAGTAGGAAGGAGTGACGACTTTTGCAGCCTCCGACCCTCGAGGAAACCTTAAGATAACGAAATCACATCATCGACAGATCGCGGAACAGGTTCTAACCAAAGATTTGCCGAATCCAAACTAATGAGAGAAATTTCGCCACTCACCTACAGATGGCGATACAAAGCCAAACTAACCATCACTCACCTGTTTCAAAAAAAGGAGGGTGCAGTATTCAGCTGAATGTTTTTTACAAATAAGTATTTACGTAACGAAACAAGAAACAGATTAGCTTTAAAAGATAGACACCCGGTATAAAAAAGTAACACGCTTGATGCAAAGGTCACTTGATTAGCTTCCCGTTGATTTCCTGCTTTATTTACCAACGTACCGGAACACCGTGATCGGATTTCGTATAAAATTTTGCACTAAAACACTGACATAAAAAAAATTTACGAACGTTATACAGGGTAAATCGAAAATATGAAATCTTACATTAAATGAAGTAATAATTTTTACAAGTTCTTGAGAATTTATGTTATTAATGATAATTATTAACTTCATATAATATAAAATAATAATATAAAACATAAAAATATGCTATCACATTAAATAATTAATAATATCCTAATTTAATGAAAACATTTTCTTAGCTTTCACGTATCTGCGTCATCGCAATATAAAAATTGCACTTTTTTGCAAATTGTTTTTACAAAATCCGACCGCGGTGCGCCAAATAATAAAACAACGAAACTCCTTGTCGATCCGTTACTTCGAAATTTTTTGAATAACCGTTTAAACCACGAAACAGCTACGCGGCAAAATTACCGAAACAGCCACCCGTCACGCACCCGTTGGCGTTGACGTTGCGCGAGGTGTTCTTCGGCGGCGTGAAGAAAATGAAGATACGTCGACTGACGTACGTCGACGCGCGTCGCGACAGAACCGAACCGAGAGAGAAAATTTTAACGATACCGATCCAGCCGGGCCTGAGGGCGGGTACCGAAATAGTGTTCGCCGACGAAGGGGACGACGACCCCGCCTTTTTACCGGCCGACGTCATATTCGTAACTGAAGACAAGCCGGACGATACGTTCGCGAGACGCGGCGACGATTTGGTGATGACGGTGAAGGTGTCACTCGAAGACGCCCTAATCGGATCCGTTGTCACTATCACCACGATCGATCGTAGGGTGATCAGGGTGCCATTAACGGACGTGGTGACACCCACTTATAAGAAAATCGTGGTTGGCGAAGGATTGCCGATATTGGAACGGTATCCCGAGAGCGGAAACCTGATTCTCGAGTTTGAGGTCGAGTTCCCTGAATATTTGACTGCTGCGTCGAAGCAGATGCTCAAAGAAGCATTCGGGGCGATAAAGACAGGAACAACACTACAAAATCAAGTCAACCGAGTGGTTTTGGCGGATAAAATGAAGAGGGTGAAGGAGAGCGAACAATTACCGAGCGTAGTTTAATCCACTCATCGATGTCGTTGTTTTGGCGTCATTAAAAGTTATATATCCCAAACGCGGCATTTCATTTTATTAGTTTACCCCAAGTAGCAGACGCTCGTCAAAGTGACCTCATTTTCGAGTCATAAGTGGTAGTTACTCGTGAATGGTCCGAAAAACACGTCAAATTGACGTCAAAAAAAGGATATATTACAAAAATGACCTCAGAATGTCGCCATAAAATGAATTGATCAATTCCAGATATGGACTTTAAACTAAATAATTAACTTAAACTATTACCAAATTTTTCTATTTAAAACTATGACGTAGGAGAATGTCCAAATAGTGTGTCAAAATAATGTATCTCGTTTATTATTATTTTCAGACAAATGTTGAATACAAAAGGTATAGATGAGATTAAAAGAAACAATTTATAATTATTTTCAAATATACAGGGTGATTAATAAATGTATGGAAAATCACACTTATATATTTTCAATTGAACACCTTGTATATTATGGCACTACCTTTTATACTCAATCGCCAAATATGGGGTTCTTATGGTCTATACCGAGTGTTTTCGGATTTACACCCTGTGTTTAATAACCTATATTTTTGACGCGGTTTCCAACAACTGTAATTTTATTTTACCTATAATTTTATAAAATACTACCGTCTATATTCGTCTTGAAGTTAGTCCAAATCATTTATACAGGGTAAGTCAAAATGAAAAATACTAATTTTCGTGAAAAAATCAAATAGAAGTCCCTGATAATTATACTTCCATTACTATTTTTTTAAAAGAAAAGCTCAGCTTTATTTAATTTAATTTAATTCACTTCACTTACTTTAATTTACTCTTTTTTCCCGCGCCAAAAAGGAAAAAAAAACAATTTAAAAATCGTTACATTCTTCGGCAGTAATGACCAAAATCTCACTTTAAGTTGACGTAAAAAAGATGTCACTTAACTGACAAAAATTGAACACATTAATTGATGTAAAAAACACATCACTTAGATGATCATTAGTCAGAGACATTAGTAGGTCCATTTCACGTCCTGCTTACGTAATATATAACGTCATTTTCGTCATTTGGTGAATATTTAATGACGTCATTTTGACGTCCCTCTGTTACCTGGGAAGGGAATGGAAACTTAAAATCATAGTATCATTACAAATGCACAGGTGTTCGTATTCATTGTTTTTTAGGCGAGACCTGTACAAAATTCCGGGCATAATTTCAAAGATTTAGTCTTACCCATCTCTGTACTCACAACGTAACTTCAATATTAAAAAGGAAATTGGAAAAAGTTTGGGAGGTATAAAAACTTCTGAACCAAACAGTGAAAAAAATAAATTTATATCTTTGCGTGCGTGAACCAAAGTTTTTGGAAATAATATTTCATAGTTATTTATAAATTTTAAGAAGCCTTACGAAACTGCCTTCTCTCAAACCATTAGTACTTGGATTTATTTAATTCTAATACTGCGTGGGAGAACATTTGACAATTCAATTCTTACAGTATTCGAGACGCGTCTATATCTAAGGCTCTACGCACTGGAGTTTCTATTGACATAATAAATAAGTAGAAAATAAATGCTCTGTGATATTTAAGGTTACAGATTTTTAATTTTGTTGTCCCCTTCATATATAAATATAACATTAAAACCAAAGCATATTTGCAGAAATATTACTTTTAACATCTAATATTGATCTCGTAGGGAAGGTGCGAATATAATCAAGAAATTAAACGATCTTCTAAGTGAAGTTCAGTAGAGATAAGTAACACCCTAATAAAATTATCATCTTTTAGAAGATTAATTTCCTCCATATTTTTTTGTAAATTTGCATCTTGTGTTGGAGATCATCCAAAATTTCCTCAACGAAATCGAGAAGTTTTTGTTTGTGTGTTTTTTGGTGACTATAAATATGAAGGGATCGAATCGATACCGAAGATTTTCGATTCGAATCTTATAAAAAAAAATTGTACACTCATGTAAAATCATGGTTCAATTTTGATTTTTTTTTGTTGGATAGGTCTCTGAAACATGCACTAAAACCTTGTTTTGCTTATTGTTTCAAGTTAAAGTCATGGCCAACTGAGATTATTTAACAAAAGAGAGAGGAGAGAGTGCTATTGCGGATTAAAAAAAAATGAATAAATTCGCAGGAGTACCTAGAACTAAACTGAACCAATGTTTCAATAGAGGGTATTTGAAATATCGTTTACGTTTTTGATTACGGTTTGATTTTTTTTTTGTTGGATAGATCTCTCAAAAAAGCAATAAAACCTTATGCTTCTTGTTACATCTACCTGAAGTCAAGGCTATTAAGGATTTCTTTAAGATTAAAGTGTAAACGAATTCTTATTTAGGACTACATAAAACTTATGTTCGAATACAGGATGCTCGAAATATAGAGGGCGCCTCGCTTAAGCATTACTCCTGAAGAATGTTTGTTTATGGCTCAATTTTGATAATTCTTTTTTTTTTTAATTCTCATCTAATAACAAAAATAACAGAAACGTCAAAATTGATTGACGTCGGCATACTGTATCCTTTGTAAAACCACCACAAATTTGTAATATCTTAAATCACATACAAAATAATCGTTATTTGCAAGGGTTACAATATTTATTTTTTAAAACATTAAAAACTTTGGTCTAGTTACTTTTAGGTAGTCCTGAATACGAATCTGTTGAAATTTTCAATTTGAGAAAATCTCTAAAAGTACTTCTCGAATTTTCGCTTCAAATAACTGTATCAGTTTGACTTTAATCGATGCTCTATAAAAATCCAGCAAAAAATAATTATAAGATAGTTGGTTTTATGTGGTCCTGAATAAAAATTCGTTGACACTTTTCGATATTTGACATCAAAAATTAGGTTGATGTAAAAAGAAACATAAGGTTTTGGTGCGTTTTTGAGAGATGTTTCCAACAAAAAAAGTTATCAAAATGAAACCGCAATCAAAGATTTTACAACGATGTGCAGCCTTAAGCGGGGCGTAAATGCGTAAATGTACCCCTGAATAAGAATTCGTTGCCAATTTATTTATTTTTTTAATTTTTAAGAGGTCTATCCAACAAAAGAAATTATCGAAATTGATCCATAAACAAAAACGTCACAAGTGTGTGCAGTTCTTAAGTGGAAAACAATGTATAAAAAGACATTCTTAGAAAGATAGCTAATGATGACGTCACTAACGCGCGTCGTATTTCCAAAACCGCGTACCATATCTACTTCGAACGGGCTCCATGTACCAAGAATTCATTTATGTATTTTAAATGTTGATCGATAAAATAAAATATCCGTCCAGCCACCTCATAGTGTTTTAATTTTTGATCGACATCTTACGCAACATGCATCGGTGAGCTAAGAGAAAATTAAATAACATAATGGTCCTAGGTTTTATTGGTTTAAGGGCCTACTTCACTTACCTGCAGCACTGCAATTATATACCGTTATACCACAGAACTGTGAAAAGGACATCAACAACTGACCATAAAAGCAATTATTACATTGTAATGGATAATTTAATTGCTCCGATGGTCCAAACATTTACGGCGGGCGCAAAAGTTTTTGAAATGTATTTTCAAGACCCATAAAATATTTTATTGAAAGTTTTGAAGCGAGAGTGTGCTTACCGCAGACAATGTCGAGCGTGCATCTGGCGACCAACGTCAGAGTGTCCATTTTCTTGCCACGATGCTGCTCCAAAATGTCGGTCAACACGCGACTCTGTTCGGCGAACACCTCGACGAACGAGTCGAGGATTTTTTGATTAAAAGACGGCATTATTGCCTTACGATGCTTGCGCCACATGGGACCTGAAATATGAAGAACTTTTTTTTTCTCCACCCACCTAGTAGCGTAAAAATAAATTAGGGCATTCCTCAATTACAGATATTTATTGTTTTATAACTATGTTTCAACGTTTTTGAGATATATTTAATATTGTCTACAGGCGAGTGAAATTGGATAACTTTCTTTCTCGAAAAATGCCTTTGTAACAAATTTTAATGTAGTGGTTGAGATAAAAGTAAATGAAATTTAAAAATATACACAGAGTGATTGAAATCTTTCTTCTTTCTTCTTCAGCCTCTAGACATCCACTCCTGGACCTAGGTCTCTTCCAGTGATTTCCATGCCAACCTTTGCTGTGCGGTTTGCATCCAGTTTTTTCCAGCATGTCATCGATCCATCTCGCTTGAGGACCCGCCACACTTCTTTTCGTTCTCCTTGGACGCCACTGCATTAGTGTTTTGGTCCATTTCAGATTGTTTCTAGCAACGTGTCCTGCCCAACGCCACCTGAGACTCACTATCGACTCCACAACGTCACAGACCCCTGTTCTTCTCCTTATTTTTTCGTTTCTGATCCTCTCTCTTAGGCTTACGCCCAGCATTGCTCTCTCTATTGCTCTTTGACAGACTCGGAGTCGATTTACACTGCCCCCTGTAAGTGTCACAGTCTCGAGTCCGTATATTGTTACTGGGAGGATACACAAATTGTGACCTTCTTTTTCAAATTCACTGGTATAGTCGGGTTGCGGAAGATATAGCTAAGTTTCCCGAATGCTATCCAGGTGAGATTGATTCTTCGGGTGATCTCTGCTGTCTGATTTTCTTTCTCAAGCTGGATGTTGTGTCCTAGATATATATATCCCTTGACATTTTCTAGCTCGTGATTTTCAATGGAGAGCTTTATATTGTCAGGGCTCAGAAGTTTAGTTTTTTGGAGGTTAATTTTGGGGCCTACAGCTTGGGAAGCAGTTCTTGAATCATTGTTGTCAACTCATTTGTGTTGTTGCTGAAGAGAACGATGTCATCCGCAAATCGTAAGTGGTTGAGGCGTTTCCCGTCTATATCGATACCCTAGGATTATGAGTGCTTTTTTGAGTGTCTCTCCTCCCATTTTAAGCATCTCGCTTGTGATTTGATCCTCTCCTGGTGCCTTACAATTTTTGAGCTGTTTCAGAGCTTAAATTTCAAAGCCGCTTGTTCGCCAATAGTTTAATCAATCAAAATGATAAAAGAAAATATCTCAACTTCTTGCTTTTAACTCGGTCGTGACTTCACTACATTTTTCAATAAGTCACATTTTCATGCTATGTTATCCGCTGCGGTCGCAGTGAAATTTAGATCGAACAAACTCTACCTGATTCACAAACACTTTAATTTTCTAAATTAATAAAAAATAATTTTCTAAACAAACAAATTTTTTCACAAACTTTTTTTAACATAATTTTCATAAATAGGGCAGAAAAAGTTACGCAATTCAACAAACCTACGTATATGTGTTTTTAGACCCAGCTAGAGCCTTTGACCGTGTCAGACTGAGAGAACTGATAAAAAACAAACAAACTCACCCCACGTAGTATATAGAGACATGGAGACGGCCTAAGCGCTCTACTATCAATAATAATAGATCAAATTGTACAGAATATAAAAGATGCAGGACAAGGATACAGGCTTTTAACGAAACTGATAAAAATTTGTGTGTTGTGCAACTTTGATCTCGGACAATGAAGACCAACGGTAAAAGAGTAAAATATACACACAAAAAAACACACACAAAAAATACATTTGTAATAAATGACGAAATAATTAAGCAAGTACCAAAGTTCGAATATCTTGGGGTGGAATTTTCTAGTCACGGGTTGTCATTTGGAATAATAAAGGCTTGTGTTGTGACCTATTAGAACATATCCTTTCGGGACAATAGCCGATACAGCGGGATGGCTACAGAAATGAGATCAATAGCAAGAAAAACATCGCTTGACAGACTGCCGAGTGCTCACATAAGAGAGCCGTGCAGTGGGTAAAACAGAGAAGAAGGCAGCCAGCTGACAGAACTAAGCAAAATTGCAACTAATCAAAACTGCACTTCTTCGCTGGCACCTTAACAATAGTTTGACCCTTATTTATGAGTACGAATGCCATCTTGTTATTAACAAAGATATTTTTGTTCGTTTAATTTTATATGTCAGAACGGTTTAAAATAACCAAAAGTAAAGTAAGTCAACTGTCGTCCAATGTACCACAAAAGTATTTGTAATTTTGATAATTTAGAATATTCTCTTATTTGATAGTTTCCTTATTGTTGAATAAAAAAACTGTAATGTTTTATAAATGTAAAGTGAGAAACTACCGACGTCTTTAAGCGATGTTTGAGATGGGTACATTATAAAAAGAAATGGTCGAGTTGTCAAACATGCAATATATCAGTTTTGATCAGATAAATCTCCCAAATAGGTTTTACAGTGTATTTATGTCAATTAACGTATGTTTGCCGCAGATATGTTCCGAACATTTGGCAACGTGCGTTACTTGTTAGCCATAGATGATATGATAGGATAAGATGACCTTTTTCATTCAGCATCGGGGTGGGGCTCAAGATTTACTAATTAGATTCTATATTAGTTAAAAAGCACCGTGTATATAAAAATAGGAGAAAATTTTCTCTTATTTTCTTAACTATGTACAGTGCTGTCAAGTTAAAGTTTTAACCTGGAGCGGTCATCAATCCGTGGCCTATGCAATCGACAAGGTGTTTGTACAGGTAGTCCTTTTCGACCATTTTCGGATTATTTAGCATCTTCTCGATGTAGCTGGGCTCCTGGAGGCAATAAAGAAGACGACTACCGAACCATAGTTTGGTGACCTTAGGAAATCGGGCCTGCAACTTTGTCAATCTGCTGTAGATCTCTGAAACAATCGGAAATGTTACAGTTCTTGATTGTCCGAGAGCAGGAAACCAGAGAGGATTGTTCGTTACATTCAGGACGTGCTACCACGGTGACGTCATCCAATTTTCCATTACAGGGCATTGTATCGTGTGTCTCAAAGTATCGTACGACCGAAAATATTGTGGATTTATTGCTTTGAAGTTTCAACTACTTTACAGTACCTTAACCGCAGACCTTCGCAGGACCGTGGTAAAACCCATCCCAACAGATGTTTGCTGCGGGGTATTTTCGAATAAGTAGAAGCGTTTATTTTAACCTCAGGTGATTTGTATCGTTCTTAGGAGTTTAATCTAAATTGCAATATGTTCGTATATATTACGGAGTAATATTTATATACGTATTTATGTACCTGATTCTCGAGCTTTAACCCTGCGAGGCTGTTTCCACAGGATAGTTCAAAGGGTAAGGGTCTTACAAGTAAGTTTGGAAATAATCATTTTTGTCTTGTGTGTCTATCGATTAACAACAATTCTTCTGTATTTTTGTGTCTTATACATAGTTCATCGATTTGTATATAGACCATATTTGCTATTCGGTAGCACAACAAAAGTGACATGGAATCTTGAGATTACCCCCGTATCATTGTATATTTAAACCAATTGAGATGATTTGGAAGAAATTACACTGCACCAAAATTTAGTGAGGTAGCTAAAATATCAGTACAAAGCTGGTACAAAACTAGGCGACAACAGTAGCGATAGTGACGATTTTTTAAGTCACTGATAAATTACTATTACTATATTAATTATTTTGTATATTAATAATGAAACTATGTAGAAACGTAATAAATTGTACTAGGCGAAAAAGATTCAAAACATACTTATATCCCGCTTGCTAGTGTAGGTAGAAAAATTCCTAGGATGGTCCTGGTATGGTTACGGTTAAGGATCTGCTTGACAGGGTGCTATATAAGGGGCTGCGGTTTTGGAGTAATAACCAATAGGCAAAGTTAATCACGAGTTCGGTTGTAAAAACACAATATTTCTGGTCATGGTATATATCCGTCCGTTTCGGCTTTTGACACACCCTCCCCGAAAACTAATTACGAGATTCATATCTATTGTTACTGGGTAAGCCCAACAGCCAACAATTTGTTCTTGGGTAAGGGAGAAGACGACTGATATCAGTGGAAGTGTTGGACATCCTTTATCAAAACCAGATTGTTTCTACTTTTGATAAACTGAAGAGGAAGTTCCGTTTCTGATACTCTGTTCTACAATACCGACGCACTGTGGGCCGATTGCCCAAACTAGGTTGCATTAATTCGATTATTTTCTAGTAACTTAAATACCTTAAAAAAATTTATTATTTGGGGCTATACATTGCCGGTAAATAATAATGCAATTTTTTTCAACTTTCCAGCGTTGCCACATTAGTATTTTTCGGAGTATATTTTAAAGATATACCAAAACAAGAATAAAAAAAATTGGAAACATTTTGCAATTACTGCACAGTTCTATTCAAAAAGCTTCTACAGTCACGTGAAATAATTTAACTGTATTTATGGAAACAGAAAACGTACTAGTTAACAACTTCCAAATATATGAACTATTTATCTAAATTAAATTAACTCATTGAAAATATAACTATTTTATTAAAACAACACAGCAAGCAAGATATCATACTAAACACAAAAAACTTAAAGGATAAGACAAAGCCTTAGAATTGGCTTATAAATAAACTTTTGGTAGATATGTTTTCTACTTCACATACCTTTTTTAAACCTAAAACCCACTAGGTAAAATATAATTTTAGTCATTCTCGCTGTCATGACATGTCAGACTCACTACCCATATACTCAAAGTTATATTCGGAGGTCTCCGAAAAATAGTCATTTTTTGTAAGGCATCGAAGCTCTGGGCCTTTAAGTAGAGCCAATATATCAAATGATAGTGGTTTTTTTGATCTTACAGTTTTTTGCCGGTAACTGGCTATAACGGGGTCAGAGGACACTAATAACATTCGCATCATTCGTGGCAATGCGCGAATTTTTTTGGGTGTGATGCTCGCGATATCGCCGGCAATGTTTATGACGTGCCTCTTGGGCCTCTTCAGAGAGCTGCCCAATAGGCCCAACACAATGTTTAATAATATCTGTGGAATGGTACAGCAGTTTGTGGACGGTTATGGGCGTATAATACCACGAGTAAAGACTTAAATATTTTAAATATTTCTTCTACAAGGTTTTTCTTACTAGAGACACTTCAGAATTGAATCAATGTTTTTTTCGATATTTCGAACATTTCTAAAAACGAAAAAACAAAAGTAGTCTTGCAATTTTGAGTTTAAACGTGTGTATAAGATGAAAACAATATGCATAAAAATGATGCAATATAATTGGCTCATTGTGCATCATGCGATAAACAACTTTAAGAGCATATTAATTGTTAATATTTTTATCACTCAGAGGTTGACATTTTTAACTGGCATAAGTTTTGCTATTATTTGCGACATTTTTGGCTAAGAGCTTTTAGTAGTTTACACCCTTGCCTAATAAAAAATGTATATTTTTGCTTGGCACTCGTTGGCCTTCATATTTTTTTTCTCTATAGAATTTGAAAAATTTAATATTAACGGTACTTACCCCGTCACTTCTTGTCAAATCGCAGAAAAAATACAAACATTCTAATTGCATGTACAGGTCTAAACTAATTAACAGGACTGACATCAGTTGTCAAATACTTAAAGCGGCATTTGTTTTCAACGCCTACTAAGCCATTTAAAAAGTACGAAAACTTCGATATTTTATTGAAGCGATCGCAATGAAAATAGACTTTCTTTTAAACATCTGATATTTATAAAAAATTCTCGGTAAAATATTTTTAGAAAGCAATACTGTTTTTATATGTTTCAGTATATTCTTAATTTAACAACATTGACAAATTTTGCATTTTTAATAATGATTTATTGCAACCTAGTTTATGCATGGGGGCCACAGTGCGACGAGTCACTTGTTTTATTGCCTTTTATTTCGATATTTGCCGTCAGAAGCCGACACAGACAGATAAACCGTAACTAATATCAAATATCTGGATTGAGTGGGCCGTGGTACGTCACACTATCGTCAATAGTTTGCCTTCGCCGGGCGTATAGTGCTCTCTTACTATCCGGTCGACACATAAACAGGTAAGCGGCACCGATGATCGGCAAATTAATAGGTCCGGGCACGTTCCACGACTGGATGAACATTTTCCGTTTTCTCCACAGAAAGTTCACGTAGAAGGCAGTCAGGGTGACGAAAAAAGCGAGGAATATAATCAACTGGACGTCGCTCGCCAGCAATTTGGGATTTGGGAGCACCTTTGGTTTCGCCATTCTGTAACGTAATCATCACCGATTAAATAACTTTAATTGACCGAAAAAGAAAAGCTACGCATAAACAAAAAACAAAGAAAACGGAAATAATAAGCACGGGAATTAATATAACAAATATAATTATAAAAAGTTTTTGAACAATAATTGTTAAATTAAGATTTTCGAAAAAACGTAATATTGTTTACAACAAGATGGCGGAAAAAATAACAAAGAAAGGCGAGGGAATGTTGAATTTTGATTTTAAGTTTGTGGAAAAAATAAATAAGAAATAAGAGCTAACACTTCAGATTTTCAGGAAATTATATATTTTGACATGACAATTGTTTCGACAACACATTTGATAAAGACATTGTGTTGTCGAAACAATTGTCATGTTAAAATATATATTTTATTTTATTATTATTATTTATATTATATATTTTGACATGACAATTGTTCCGACAACACATTTGATAAAGACATTGTGCTGTCGAAACAATTGTCATGTTAAAATATATATTTTATTTTATTATTATTATTTATATTATATATTTTGACATGACAATTGTTTCGACAACACATTTGATAAAGACATTGTGTTGTCGAAACAATTGTCATGTTAAAATATATATTTTATTTTATTATTATTATTATTTATATTATATATTTTGACATGACAATTGTTTCGACAACACATTTGATAAAGACATTGTGTTGTCGAAACAATTGTCATGTTAAAATATATAATTTCGTGAAATTCTGAACTTTCAGTTCTTATTTATTTTGAAAAATGGATTTTCATCAAGTAAAAGCCACCTCAGTTCAAATTTTATACTAACTATATGGCTATATTCAAATAAATTAACGAAGACATACTAGAAATCCTGAAAATACTAAACAGTGTTAAATGCTGATTGTCTTGGGCAATACTTATGTGGCAAAATTTTCGAATAAATAATAGAAAACAACAAAACTTGAGAACGCTTAAAAAGGGTTGCGGTTATCAAACACACAATTACCAAAACTTCGGTCGAAATATAACGCGCAAATAAGAAAAAGGAAAGCAAAAAATGTCTTTCGGAGAAACCTAGTAGGATTATTTTCTTAACACAAAATTAAAATAAATGCATAAGACACAGAGCCGCTCATTTATCCACAATCTGTTCCAATTTTCTTACCGTCTATTTGTTAAAAAGAAAACCAAAAGCAAACAATAAATACATGCTACAGAAACAAATAAATATCCTTCAAAAACGTTACATTTCTTAGTTCGTTAATCATTTTACCCGTCCACCTATCACGAGATCGCGATCCCTGATGGGAGCTTAGTCGCCCCTAAAAGCGCCTCGCTCGAACGGGGTTTATAGCTTTCGTTCCGTAAATTAATTACACCTTTGACCCACATTACAATAATGCTGCTATTGTTTCGACACGAAAATCTATTGCTCGTGCTGAAATGATGCTGCTCAATGCCTATCCGGCGTTTTTATTTCAACGAACAATGTGGAATTATGTTAAGCCCTCGTAAATATATGCGTTGTCGAGACGACAATAAAATTCGAAAAATATTCATAAATTTCATCCAATTTACAACCAAGTCGTCTCGAATACAAAACTACCGAATTTTCGAGTCGAAGCTAGTTTCCGATTCAGCGAACGTTCCAAAGTTCCCACTTATTAAAAGTAGCGAAATTATCAATATTGCACACCAACGTTTAAAACAACTCGGAAAAGTTGTTCTAGAAAAAGGCGCGCCTAATTTAATTTGCGAAATCAAAAAATCCTAAAGTTTTGACTATTAGTTTTTATTAGCATTTTCTTAAATATTGTCACGCCACTGGATACCTAAATCGTTAAAAAAATAATGCAAAATTTCATAATTTTAGTGTCAATTGTAGTTTTTTGCATTGTGTCATAAATTAATTATTAATTAAATTAATTTAATTAATTTTGAGCCCAACCTCATACGAACTTCGTCAATTTTGCAACGAACGTACCAAAACTTCCAAGCATGAATTTTAATTTTTTGGTAATTTGGTAAAGATGTAAAGAACCAAATCAAACATTACTCATGAATAGACTTCTCACTCCTGCGAGTCTATGCATTTTTATGACCCAACGGCCTTTGTGTCAGAATGTGAATTAACTGTTTTTCGTTCCACGTTCGAATTCACTTGATAAATTGAAACAAACATGAAAATGTACGAAATTCGGGTTTAGTACGGTACCTGTAAAACTATATAGAAAATGCTCCACCGTAGGAAAAAAAATGGGAAACTAGGAGTCGCGATTTGTTGGTCGAATCACTACTGCCCGTCACCGCGTTCAACTGAGGTTCATATTTCACCACTGAACGTGTCAAGGTGGAGGATACCACTAGCTACAGACCCATTATATAGTTGCACCTTGTCTCCTCGCTAACACGCCCAATTACGCAAAATGGACACCCCGCCGCCCCCCTGTCCTTTGGTGTTTTCCGTAAGAAAATTGCTAAATATCGTTCGCCTAATTGTCGACGCTGGTACAGTTGTTGTTTTGTTATACGCGGCGCACACAATTAAATGAAAATTCCTGCGGCGAATACGTAAAATGTAAAGCCGGCTTCTGGGAAAACTGCGCCGTCCTGCAACGGGGCGACAAATGAAAATCGACAGGTTCGCGAAAAAAAACCCCGCGGTCTGCCAGCGAGGTATATACTTCGGTTCGAATTCTATATACCGTTCGTATGCATTGTAGCTGCCGTCAAGTGCGTTTTTTTTTTCATTTGCAAATTTCCTGGCTGGATACAAATGTGTTTTTAATCTCTCCTTTTAAAAACTTACCGAAAACTTCTTGGTTTCGGTGGAACCTTTCAAGATTCAAAATTAGCAAGTCTAATGTACATTTGGCCGACGGACTTCTCAGGAATTCTTTGGCTTGTCTTTGTCCTGGCGTATCTCGAAAAAGAATAGCGTAAGTACTCTTTTTCGTCTATAAGCAAAAACATTGGGTCTCAGAAATTCCAGACGTGCGCAAGAACTTGTGTGTCTCTTTTGCAAGAATCAATATTGGAGAGAACTCGAAGTTGGCTTCCTTTAAGAGGGATAGGGAAAAACAGGACATGTGCAAAAAAGCAACACATTTAAATTTACGAGTTTGATTTAGCACAAGCGGAGCGAGTTCTTAATAAACGAGTGACTGAAGCAGTCATCTCGGTAGATTTAATTAATGGTATCTTGAAGAATGATAAACTCCTCCAGGCTCCTTTGTTATGAAGTCTAGAACATATACGTTTAAAAACCTGCTTCTTGGAAGAGCTTTCGTCTTGGGTTATAGTTTATTGAAAAAATGGATGTAGAAATAATTTCAAAAAATCAGATTTGAAGTTGAAAATTATTGAAATGTAAGAAATCGATTCTGTTCTTGTGACCGTACGCGTAAGTATGTAAGTGCTTGGCAATATAAGAATTTTATGTTTAGAAAATTTTGACGTAACATCCCCTCTATAATTCAGTTTTGTAATTATTTTAAACCTTATTTTGTAGACCAAATGAGAGCCAGAAAAGTGCTGCCAAGATGTGGTGTTTATAACCTTAAGGCTACGCAGCAAAACAAAATATTTTTTGAGATTTTTATCTATTCTCGTCCACTTCGTCCACTATTTACTGTGTTTATATGAATAAATAGTATTTAATTTAAGCAAAAAAAATGTTTAATGCTATCTGTAGCGCATAATTTCGAGTTATATTCAAATTTACATCGACGAAATGTTGAAAAGTCACCTGCGCCACTATGAGAATCCTGGGAATACTTTGTTCTGATAACTATGAAACACCTTCCATCTGTGATACCTAACCACGAAGTTTTAAACCATCAAAAAAAAAAGGAAGGATAAAGGAACTTTTGAAGGCATTAAAGGCCATGAAGAAAATGTTGAGAAGATTCATTCATTCGTCGCATGCACGCTCATTTCAACTCTTTAACCGACAAGACTAAATCTCGCTTTCAACCGATAAGGCCGAAGACAGTTCGTATCGATCTTTCCGCCCTTATGACCTCTGTATTATATGGCAAAATGGTTGTTCGTAAAATATCTCACACCTATTGAAGTTTAAGGTTAAAACGAACCTACGATCCGCTTTTTCCGTATGGGAGAGAACGTTAGTCGAAACCTCGCACTTTGTCAAACAACGATAGGCTGAAAACATGTCAGAAAACGGGTAATGTTATTTCGTTGTTTCCATTAGGGCGTAATTTTTGAATATCTATGTCGGAATTCATCTAATTGGACCATTAACGACAACGTCGGATAGTTAACACCCGAGCAACGTTAACTGCGTGCCGGTATAGTCTCGATAACACTATTTACACTTCCGAGAAAAGTTACATCAGAAAAATCCTCGCGAAAATTCCATTAAAGACCCAAAGACTCGTTTTTTTTTCTCCTATCTTCGCGATCTTGCCGTTTTCGCTTGCTCTCATAATTTTCCCATTCTAATTATACGAGTCTAATTGCGTTACAGCTTATTTAACTTTTCGCGACGACCGACGATGCAAAATCGAAAACAGACTTTTAAAAAATTTCGCCCCTTCAACACTTCACGCCTCCCACCGTTTTATTTTGGTCGGGACTTTTTTATTTTTTAATATCCTGCGCCTCCACCGAATGACAAGAAAGGCTTGTTTGAGTACGGTGAAACTTATTTCTTTGTACACTCCCAACAGTTCAGAATAATACGATAGAAAATTAATTAATTATATATAAAAAGAAACAGTTAAATTAAAATTACAATGCATTATAAACGTTTATTATTTTGTTTTTTTTTTTCGAAAATTTCAATAAACTCATTGGTGTTGCTATAGTAACAACTTATTGCCTTTTCAAAAATATACCGGGTGTGCCAACGAAGTAAGGTACATTTTTTGCGTAAATAGATAACCAAACAAGAGCCCCACAACCCACTTAAAACCGTAGCTCAATATCTTCATATGTATAAAGATATGTTTGATAAACAATATCTTTTATTCTATCCCAAAGGTTAAAAAGTCCAGTTCAGTAAGGTCCGGAGATGTAGTAGGCCATAGAATTTAGCCCTTTACAGTGGTCTATCAAAATAGATTTCTAAAAGAACCTAATGTAATATATAATATGATAGGTAGATAGCGATCTTTTAGAATTCGGTGTATAGATGTTTTACTAATATCCAATTCTAAACTTATTCTTATTAAGCTTAAACACAGACGTGGACATAGACAAGAAAACGTTTTCTTCGTTCCGAACGCGTTGATTTCTTCTAGACACTGGATTAGGATCAACTCGGCCTGTTGCCATTCTAGTAAAACGTCTTCGATTGTGATAATTTGCTGCTTAGATTCGCTCAGCCACGCACAACATGACGTATGCTTCAGCAGTCGAATATTGTAATATGATAAGAAAACTGAAAGTTTGATAGATAAATTTGACTATTTAAAAGAGATTAGATAATTAAGAGATTTTAACAAGCATCAAATAACGACAGAAAAGATGCGGTAAGGTATATTTTCCGATTTGTCAAATTTCACAGCCTACTATGACGTATGACAATCTCGGTAATTAGGAATGAATAATTTCTTTCGTGGTTTTCTACTTACTACTTAAGACGTTATTAATTAATAAACTTAGTCTTTAACAATATTGATAAGTGACTAAAAGTATTTTTTATTAAAAAAAATATATTGAAAACATATAAAAATGTCACAACGTAGGAATAATATGTCCATATTTTTATTTTTTATTTTTTCATTTTATTTTTCAATAAAAACCTGTAGGGTGAAGATGCTTACCAAAAGTCAACTTCTGAAACAAAAATTACTAAGTAAATCGACCAAAAGAGTTCTGCAATGGCTACCAGGGGACGCGCCCGCCATCTTAACGCCCTGATGCAAGTTCAAATCTTGCCTGAAAGAAAAGTGGAGGTAACCAATTTTGGGAATCTATATAGCTTCAAAAAAGCGCATTTTCATAAACTTCAAGTCGTTTTTTGGATACTACGATTTTAATTGTGGTATGATATAATATCAGAGACTTATTAATTCTTGAAAGACAGGATATGACTATTTTTAATACATTTCTTAATAAATAAAAAACTCCACGAACCCATTGAAAACCGCAACATAACCTAACCTAACATACAAATAATATAACCTAAAACTAAAACTAAAAATAAAGTTTCTTCGCTAACATCTTTGAAGTGCACAAAATTATCTAATAGATGAAGCAAGTTCGACGGTGACGGACTTGGCTTAGGTTAAGTTAGTATTTAATTAAGTTAATTGGCATTAAATAAATATGTTCAAACAATAAAGATTATTAAAGTGTGATATAAATTATTAGATTAAATTATAATATCAATACACAAATAATTAAAATAAAAGAAAATAATAATAAATATATACAAAAAATTGTAAATATATTAAATAGCACTAAGCAATAAAAACCTAATTTAGCTATTCTTCTTTCGTATTATTCTTTTCCTTTCAATTTATTTAAAACGTTTAGAAATAATCTAAAAAAAAATGGAAATATGACATATTTAAAGACAACTTCAAAATAAAAAAATTCCGCGGTGTCGAAACTTTTAAAATGTTAACCAAACCAATAAATAGAAAAAAATTAAAAGAAAAAGCCGAAACAATAACAATAATAATGATATCCCTTCCAGTTTTTAATTAATTAATAGGTTATCACTTTAGGCACCATCCGTCTCCGAATGTAAGTTCCCGGTTGGCTTTATTTGAACACCCGGTACAATGTAGGTCCTTATTTCAGGGTATATATTAACTCATCCATTATCTGCGACGCTCATTTTTTTGTAAATTCACCTACGACCAAGGAAAACGCACAAACACAACTTTTATCCGCTGGGAAATCTGCTTATGGGGTCGCGCCCCGCCCACGCGCCCCACGACTGCCAAGTTTTGATTTCGATCGGTCAAAATCCGTACGACATGCGACATAAATAAAAGTGGATTTCAACACGAGAGCTACCTTAGATTCTCATATAAGATCGGAATCTAAAATAACATATGCGTATGCTATGTGAGTATAATATGTCCAAAATTATCGTGTAAGCAAAAAAGATGCTCAACCAGTTAGTGATAGATTCTTTGAGTGTTGGCAATTTCATTGTGCCAACTAATTACATTTAAAACACCGGGCGTTGATCCTTGTTTAAAAAATCACCTTTTTATTTATAAATGTTACCGTTTTTCGCATATTTTGAATTGCTATTAATCGAAAAACGGATTTTTCCACAAATATTGCTATCTTTTAATTCCTCGGCAGCCTTCAAAATTCCACAAGTCACTAGTAACGGCAACCGCCAGGCCAATCTAGAGATTAGGAAAAATATCGTTAAAAATGGCCATCATTCGTTTCTTCTTCAGTTGACTTATCAGAAAAAAAACATTCATTCAATATTGACACGAAATGGTTTTTCAAATATCCATTATCCTTAGTGTTGGGACCGGTCAATTGACCGTCAGTTCGCCATTTCTTAATTGACCACTTTTTAATTGGCTAGTGAAAAATGTTATAAATAATATATTGTAATTGTAGTGCGTTATCTATCATGGTTTAGTAATAATATGTGTTTTATAATAAATTATTATGCGTTTGTGATGCATGCCCAATTTACCTATAGCCCTCGAGGAATATCCGAACGCGATACTTAGCGATTCTGGGAATCCAAATAATAATATCGACTCCATTCCTTTATATTTTTTTTCCTTTGTATTTTTAAAATTATTTCGGTCAATTGACCGGCCAACATTCTGGTCAATTGACACAAAAAAAAATGACCAGTCAATTCCACAATCCTCATGTAAACGATGATCACAATTTTCATTCCATTGTCATTCGGTGACTATTTCCTTGTTGTCTCTATCTTTGTGACATTTTCTTCCGTATACATTACCATGTTCATCTTCGAACCAACCTTGTCAGACTGGGCAACTCTGTTAGCATTTCTTGCCTCACGTTATTAGCAATAAGAACTATATCGTCGGTGAATCGTAGGTTATTGAGGCGTACGCCATTGTTCGACCAGTTCAGTTCTTTGAATATATCTTCTAGGACCAGGGTGAAGAGTTTAGGTGACGGAGTGTCGACCCTTTTCCACCCTCAAGGATCATATCCGTAGTGATTCCGTCAACTCCAACTGCATTGTTTCTTTTCATGTCCTTAATTGCCTTAGCAAGTTCTTCTGGCATCACTTCTGATCCCACATTTCTTATTGATATTGGTGCTACTTTTATGTTGACCTCTTGTTCTTTTGTTCTATATAATCCTGTATAGAATTCCGCGAGCCTTTCTAGAATCTTTTCTCGATTCCATTTTTATCATTTAGTGACATCATTAGCTGGGTTTTTCTTTTGTTTTCTCTGAACTTTCTTCTAATAAGTTTATTTAGTTTTGTCTCATTATCTAGTTCTGTTCGAGTTCTGGTGATCAGTTGGAAATTGTACTATACTTTTTTTGACGTTTCCTTTTTCTGTCCAGTTCCCTGTTTATACATAGATTTTGTTCTTATAAGTCTGTGATCAGTACCCAGATCGAATTGATCCGGAACGGTTACGTCTAGGACTGTATGTTTATTATCAAATAAATTTTGAGGTCAACGTTATTCTTACCACCCGGTTTAAACACTAACAGGATTTTAATTTTCTCTTAACGCGCCTTTTCATATATGGTGATGACGTTATTGCCTTGATGAATGGAATACAAGATTTTAGTTAGCATGATTTGAAACGGCGAATTTTGGACAATATAAACAAAAACCCATAATTATTTAAAAAATTCGTTTTTCACTTATCAAAAGGTCGGGACTGTCTATTAACTTATCCAATTTGAATTTGTTGTTACTTAAAATTAAAAAAAAATGCGTTATTTATTAATGTACAATATCTAAAAAACTACAATTGTCATCAAAAATGCGCACAGCAAAATATTGTGAAACGGGAGAGGTTTATTAAACGAAATATGTCTCAAGATCATAGGCGTAGATGAAGAGAATTTGGGAGGGTGATAGGGTACAGGAAATCACTTTTTTCTGCTGGTATGCCGTTTTTGTTACAAAAGTAACCTAGCAGGACAATTATACATACCAAATTTCAGAAAACGTGGAAATTTATAAATAAAAATGTCAATTTTTAAAAAGATTGACCTATCTTTTTGAGTCACAGAATACTCAACGCGATCCGCCCTGTATACAACACCTTCCTTCGTTCCCGATCCATTTTGATACCGCAGAGTGGTTCCAGCGATCCCGTATGTCGAATCTACAGGATTTAATCCCGATGCATATACGAGATACGTTAGTTTATAATTAAATATTCTTGTAACTAATGTGGCTTTATCTATACGCTCGAACAAACAGTGCCCAATTTCGTCGTACGACCCTAAATAGCGACGATTTTTTAATTCTATGCCCGGTCTTTATATCATTAACAATTTCATTTTGCGGTTGCGTTTTCTTTTTTTTCTTTTTGTTAATTAGTGAACGCCGTATTAAACCTACGAAAACCAATATACCGACAAACTACATTCCCCGATGGATTCTATTTATTATTTGCCAACTTCCAATCCGCAAAAACAATATTTACCAAATAACGATCCCGATACGTTTCCAGGCTAGGCTAAGAACGAAGACGCAATATACAAAGGTGACTCAACAAGCCTTTAACGTTTCCAAACTGTTATTATGAAAGGTGTATCAAAAAACATACCCCAAGACTTGGCCGGAGATTCGCCATCCAAAAAATGTGTAGTCGAGTTTCCAAAAACAGCTTGTGCGTTACGTTACGACTTACAGCTTACATTATAGATTATACGCCTGCAATTATGCTCAAGCTGGACATTTAATTAATATTGTAAAAATAAGTTTATTCTGACCTAAGGGTCCAATAAATAAATGTTCATAAAAATAAGGGGCAAAATATGAAAACAATTCAAAAGTAAAATACTATTCGTTAGGATACCTCCCGGAACGCCCAAAAGCCGTTTTATAAAAATATATTTAACACCTCCGATCTTCAAAAATCATTTTCATAAAAATTGAGAACTTGAACAAAGTACACGTTTTGCTTTTTAGGTAAAAGGCTGGATAAAAGTGTTGATAATCTAAATAACTTGACCATGAATGTAAATTTCTCACCTTAAAACAACCTTTATTCAGAAATAATTGACAGAAATCGATAATAAAAGTAAATTTTCGTATTTGACGCAATTTTGCAATTTGTTTTTAACTTATTATATTTATAATGACAGAAATATAATGTCACGATCAAAAAATTAAAAAATCATTAATCATGCTAATGTTCACTGTGAGGCTTCGATCTCCGCTATAGGTGTGCCTCTGTTTAATTATGAATGGTATTTTTATTTCCCAATTAAGTTTAAAGCTTTAAATTCCAAAAATTTGGGCAAAATAATGAATGAAAGTAACATTCCCATGTCACACTTTGCTTTTGAATCGGCAAGGACAAATTGGTGGGTGAGATAAAAGAACGTTGATCTTTTCTCTCTGGATAGAATAAAGAACAGAAAACTATCAAAGCGATAGGAAAAACGTAATACCTACTACTGGAAAATATAAAGGAAGAATCAAACGTAACCAGAATCGAGGGTCTCCTAAACAGATCAAACTGCTTATATATACGGGACGTCCAGATAAGGCCGGACATATTTCGTAAACTAAATGTTTCAAGAAAAAATATCTTATGCCGAAACGAATTAAATTTGTTATAAATCATTTTTCACGCAGAAATCCACCGATCGAACATGCGAGAAGCATCTTTTTTATTCAAGAAAATTTCCAAATGTCGTCATGGGTCGCGACATGCGAGACGCTTGACCCGACGTGACGTTCGTCATCGTCCAGTGGCGGCGGATGCCCCCGCGTCAACCAAAAATTGGCAACAAAGAAACCATGCGTTGTGGAAAAATCGTCAAAAATTTTGAAAATTCGGGGCGAACAAAAAATCAGTACATACAAGGTGGGGAATTAAAGTAGCTCATTAAATAGCACATTAATGTGAATTGGAAAGTTCCCTATATATTTGAATTCTACCTTGAGTAGTGTCAATATTGTCAAAAAATATATTAATTAAACTTTGAAAAATGATGCGCGATTTGCTTTTTCATGCAGAATTGCTTGTCTTCAGTCTGTGCTTGGCTAGATTAGAAGCACAATATTAAACATTTGTAGATGATACGGTCTCAAAAAAAAATGTTACAACTGGCTGTTAAATAACAAATTAAAAATAAGCACCGAAAAAATTAAATAAATTTTATTTAAACAAGAAAAAACTTTAACGTAAATGATTTTTCTTTGAAAAGAGTTGGTAAAATAAAATATTTAGTATTTATGCTTGACGAGCGTTCATATAAAGAACAAAATAGTTCCCTTCAAAATAAATAAGAAGTAAAAGTTCAGATTTTCACGAAATTGTTTCGACAACACCGTGTCTCTATCAAATGTAATATTTACAAACTACCTGCTACTATATATACCGAAAAACGACAAAAAAACCATAAATAATGTTGTTGTACGAATTTAAGTTTTATAATGGCGAGGTATTTAAATCTAATTGGTCGTTGAAAGTCTCATTTTGTTAATCTCCATGGCTTCCAATAAATTTAATTTTCTACTTTTTGTGGCTGTATCTAATATATCAAAATTGTCGTCAAAAATGTGTTTTTCTGTATTTAAGGGTGTAGCATGATTAGAATCTAGACTATTGTTTTTAAACGCTCTTATATGTTCGTTAATGCGTTTCTTGAAGGATCTACCTGTTTGTCCAATATAAATTTTAGGTCAAGATCCACATTTCAACCTGTAGACACCTGATTTTTGGGATTTTGGACATTTCGATTTATTGTTTTTTTAAATATTTTCTCATTGTGTTGTTAGTTCTGAAAGCTATTTTTAAACCACATTTTGACAAATGTTTTGAAACTTTTTCACTAGGTTCTCCAATGGATGTAATTGTTTTAAATTGTTCGTGTTCTGTATTAGGTTTCGGATAAATAGAGTTTACTGTTGTCTGTATTTGTTTTTTATTTATAATTTTATTTATAATGGACGGATTGTAGCCGTTGTTCAGTGCAATTTGTATAATGAAATTAAGTTCGATGTAATTTTCTGTTGAGAGTGGCGTATTAAGAAGTCTGTGTATAAAAGAGTTAAATGCAGCCATTTTGTGTGTATAAGGGTGATTTGAGCTGTTATGTATGACTGTGTCCGTGCGTGAAGGTTTATGATGCAGATTAACAAAATGAGACATTCAAATGTATTGCTTAACGATCAATTATATTTAAATACCTCTCCTTTATTGAACTTCAATTCTCGTTATGGTCATTTTTCGGTATATATAGTAGCAGGGAGTTTGTAAATATTACATTTGATAAAGACACGGTGTTGTCGAAACAATTGTCATGTCAAAATATATAATTTCGTGAAAACTGTATTTGATTTAGATTACACTGAAACGAAAATTAATCCGTTTGAAATTATATTAAAATTTAAACAATCTTAAGTTATCTTTACAAATAATAAACAACAAAACTAAAAGCAACACTAAAATAACCCATACGAATGAAATACACTCGCACAACTTAATTAAGTGCGGTCTCAATCTACAACCTACTGCCTAATATCGTGAAACACGAGACTTCTTACAATATTTTTGTTAGAAAGTTAAGAAACATTTATGCAATGAAATAATACATTTAATTAGATTCTTGCAAGACTCGAACCTATTACATTAGAATATTATCAGATAATTCAGCTAAAAATGGTTTCTCGGTACCAATGCGCTGTTTAGAAAGCTATCTTAATTCATGTCCAGATGGTATTAAAAAAAAAAAAATTACAATTTTTAGCTTACTGCTTACACAATCGGTAGGCGCCGTATAGAGTTTCTCAAATATGGGAGAGTTAATACTGAAGAAAGCAGTTATGTAGTCTTTTTTCTCAGCCTGTTAGAAAAAAATGGATTTAAACATTTTAAAAATATTTCGCCCCTATATTTAAGACGTTCTGCATAGATCTGTCCGATCTATGCTAACATAAGCAGTCATTATACTTTTACTGTATTGTACTACTGTCCACAATCATGTCTAAAAGAGTTTTCAATCTTCTTTCCTTTTTTTTTTTTCAATTAATTCCACAATCCTCATCGACGAGCCGCCGCTGCGAGCGCCCGAACGATTTCTGTCCACGATAGCGAAAAGTTTCAAACGCGTAAAAGCGTATTTCAAAAACGGCATAAATTTATCGCGTTTTTTTTTTCTTCTGTTAATTTTAATCGATTACTTTTTGCCAATTAATTAGACAAATCCACGCGACCGACTCGTGCCGTATATATATATCCGCAATCGATTCTACGCAGCTTCATTGCGAAACGCCGCTATTAAATTCCTCTCATTTTTTATTTTAATTCTTTATTTCTATTTAAATTAGTATAATTCTTTTTCGCTCAAATGGATATCTTCTTCGACTATGCTTCACTACAAGCCAGTTCCAGGCGTTACAACCATTACTTAATAGTAACGGTGAATCAATGTGTTATGGCAAATTGCAATATATAGATAGGCTGTCTTTAGAGATACTAATATAAAAATTGCTAATTATAACTTAAGAACTCTCAAATCTTTTATTCCAATCTTAAAGATGCTAAACCTTCCCTACAAAAGTCGGATGTTGTTTACTGCGTGAAGTGCTCTTGTGGTTTGGTTTACATAGGTCACACCCTACAAAAGTTACAAAAAATGTTAACACTTCACAAAAGTGATTGTAAGTTGAAAACGTCCGATTGCTCCCAAACCCTTGCGGTAAAATCCCGGAAATGTCCAAAGTGGCTCGGATTCGTGGGAAACGAAACTGACGTGGTAAAGCGACGGTTCCCGCTTGCTAGATCGGTGTGTAATTAGGTATTTTACAGACGGGAGTAGAAAAATACTATTTAATGTAATCATTTTTTCTTTTGTAAATCTTAACTTTATTGAGTTATTCATAATCCATCGTGATTTTACCGTTTTTTGCTTTCTCTGGTAGGTTACATATTTGAATTCTTTTCTAGAGGACGGATCTTGCTGTGTTTTTAGTATTTCAGGTTGGCTGTGAAATTGGCGACAATGACCATTTAGTAACTAACATCTAACAATTTGTTTGACGTTTCCACACGACAATATGGCGCGCCGTTTGTAAATAGTTGTGTTTTACCTTTGAATATTGAATATGACATCGAATGTCATGTTTACATTCATAACAGACAAACGATGTTTTTGAAACAACCATTGTCGTCCCTCATAATTTTAGTGTCCTGATGAAGCCAAAAGATGAAAACAAAAGAACGCTAGAAATTCAGAATCAAAAAGGTGCCGCTACGGAATATATAATATCGTCGCAGTTATTAATTACAATCGAAATTGTAGTTGAAATAAGACACGACAATGCTGTCTCGTACTTGTTATTTCACTTTGTTTCCAATTTCCTTTAATGCCTCATTATCTCACGATACAACTTAGTAATTACAGTGTAGTCCCAGGCAATAATATAATAATACCGGAATACTATTTATGACATCGACGACCCCTCCAAATATATAGACCTATAGAACCTTGCCATTCCCCATATTTATTATTATTAAACTGTTCAAATATTAGTTATACAGACCAAAATATCGCATATTTAATTTTAAGTCATCATCTACTTTTAGTTTTTTTCCCTTAACACTTTGGTAGTTTTTAATTGTTAAATCTAGGGTTGTGGAATTGACTGGTCAATTTTTTTTTGTGTCAATTGATTCGTCAATTGATTTAAATAATTTTAAAAATACAATTGAAAAATGAAATTGATATTTATTTATTTTTCGCAAATTTGATTTTCGTCATACAGGGTGCCAAATATATGAAAAAACATTATTGGAAATCGCTATTTCTGGTACATTTTTAACAAAGTTTTCATACGTGGTTTAAGTTAGATCGGATGCTAATATGAAAAGAACTTTCCAATATAATCTATACATTGAATCTTTATACTATACGAGTAAATGCGTATGGTATACGGTACGCAAAAAAAAAACGACCAGGAAACAACAAAAAATAATTATGAATAAGTTTCAAACAAAAATTACTCATGCTTTAATGGAATGAAACATATAACGAAGGAAACGCGTGCAAAAATTCTAACGCGATAGTCATAGACCGATATTTATTTATACTAAACGCAGACGGATACGTTGACTAAAATACCGACCGCTCACGCTGCACTGACGTCAATTTCATTCATAAAAATTACCGCCGAAACGTTAGACTCGAAAAAACCAGATCGGGGCCAATTTTAAAGTCACCATATTCCGGGAACGAAATCGGTGTGTGCCGATCGACATCGTTTCGATTGAAAATCGATAACGTTTTGTATGTCGGGAACGAGTTAAAAACTTCGCACCAAAATTTGGGTCAACTTCGAAGTTAATTTTCTTTCTCTCGAACTGCTGCCTCGATTTGGATATACGTTTTTGTTTACATTTCAGTTATAGGCATATGCGGAGTGTTTTAATGAAAACCAGTTTTATATTGAATGTTAGTCAATTTTCAGTATGCATTTCCGTCAACACTTATGTGTCTATCTAAGTCAATGCAGAGCGTCATCTATTTTCAGCATCTTGTTTTCATATTCACGTCTTTATCTCAGTTAAGAAATTTAATACGGAATTTAATGTCAATCGAATAAGTTTGCAATATTATAAGAGAGGAGAATAGCATAGTAATAAATGGAGTTAATGCTGAGACTGATCTCCATGCAGTGCAGACCTTAACAAAAATTAAACTAACTGAAAACCTTCTAGCTTTCTATGTAGAAAATATATAGACATATTATTTTCGGCGTTGTTACTAGAGATATAGAGGCCATATATATGCCGATAATACAAAAATATGAAGCAATTATGGAAAAATTTTTGAGAAGGTTCAAAATGCGCATGCGCGGAGTTTACAACCTCGATTTTAACGTCAATAAGTTTGAATGCGTCTATTGTACGGCAGTATTTTCTCAAAATACGTTTACATCTCGTTAACTGTTCTTGGAAAACGAACCAACTAATCAAAACCATTTGACAACCTTTGACAATAGATATGATTGTAAAATTTACGATACGTTTAATAAATGGGATGAAAAATGAAAAACAAAGTAAATACATATTTACTCATTTATTAGTTCAACTTACAAACTGATTACCAAATAAAAATTGCAATTACCTTAAATAATTATCTGTAAAATAACTTAAACTGATTAAAATGCTTACAATATCCCTAAAAGGACAATAATAAATTAGAATAAATAAATAAAAACAATGCTTTTTCTTTTGTATTACTAAATATGTCCATTTTATTGATTATAAGTATGTCTGTTGTATTGATTATCAGTAAGAATTGTCATGACTCGGGATTTTAAGTGGTAAGGTGAACTTTTGATGTTAAAGGTGCCATACCATTTTAAAGGTGTTTTAACAAAATCGGAAGTATATTTTTAAAATTCGATCCCGAGAATAGGGAAAACAAAAGATTGAATCGAAACACAAAATAGAATTGCCACGTGGTCGAATCCATGTTCCCCTAACTACGATCACATTGCGATCGGTTCCACTCTCTTTCCCGGTATTATATCGAACTCTACAAATATTTGACTGGCGGATTATTGAGGCGCCCGCCGCAAAGATAACGACCACGGTGTTAATTATTATCAACGAAGCGACGACATAATCGCCAGGTATAGATTAGTACATTAAAGTACAAGTGGATCATCAATAAGGTTTTTGAAATAACCACGAATAGTCAATAGACAAAAACTGTAAGGGAGAATTAATAATAATATAAAATGTTGAATGACATGTAACATATATGACGCTGGTGTACGGGTGTTTCTTCGTTCCAGTTGACAATATTTAGTAAAATTTATTATTTTGAATTTTGACATTCTGTCAGGTTTGCTACTTTTGACTTTATTTTTTATCTGAAATTCAATTTGTTCGCTCTCCAAGCCGACAAATAACAAATTCATCACATGTCCTCGTTCATAATCTAGTATAATTAAACAACAGTTTCAAAATTTTATTGCGAAGCACTTGAGTAGTGTTTTAATTAGCTTTTTCTACTCCCGTCCGTGAAATACCTAATTACCCACCGATCTAGCGTGCGGGAAGCGTCACTTTACCACGTCAGTTTCGTTTCCCACGAATCCGAGCCACTTCGGACATTTTCGGGATTTTACCGCACGGCTTTGGGAGCAATCGGGTGTTTTCGTAGATATTTCGCACGCTTTGAATTTTGATGTTTGTCAATTCTGACAGTCATGTCAGTGGATGTATTCGTGTTGTTTTGCGAAAATGTAGCCAAAAACCAATGGTCGTAGAAAAAGTATAGTATGCAACACGTTTAAGTCACTCGTTTATTAATAAATAAACTCGTGAGTCAAATGCCGTTTACCGCACTTGTTGCATAATATACTATTACCACATGCTGCTCACAATGACAACAAATTTCTGAAAGATGAAAGGACAAAGGCATTATAGACAGTATTTTTCGTTTTATCAGTGAGGGAATTTATTCAACACGCTCGGACCAGTTCAATGTATTACCAATTAGAACCCCTACTTTTTATAAAACTTCTGGATTCCTCCTGTGTCAGTTTTTGTTGAGTCGAACTAGTTAACGTTTCGCCAAACATCCTGTTGACTTCTTCAGAGCTTGTCTGAAACTGCTTCGCATTTTACTCTGTACCTGCTTTTATATTGTTTGAGGGGGCGGAGCTTGGATGACTGATTGCCATATTGGAGACCTGAGTCGCGGTTAAGATTGTTAGGTACTTTGAATTTTGCTTAAATATTATAAAATTCGTTTAATCGATATTAATTTTGAGTTTGTATCAAAAATTTCTTGAAACAAAAACTAAGGTACCGTTTTTTGGAAAAAACGCCAGCTCGTTCAGGAATATTGGTTGTCGTTGTCGATTTTTGCAAGAATTTGGGTATGTCCTTTAACAGGAATTTTCGTTTCGAATCGCACCTGTTTTACTTGCTTCAGAAAAGTTATGGGAAATTAAGAACTCGCTCTCTATATTCAAAGATATTTTAAATCAAGTTAAGGTTATGCGACTCACTTGTTCTTTCCTCTCTTCAACAAAGATCAGATAAGACTACAGGAGCTGCAAAACAGTTTCGTTATAATATCACATGCATCACATTTCACCGTATTATCGCGAAGACCAAAGATTCTTTCTCCGTTTATGTACATTAATCTTTCAAATTGCGCAGTCCGAACAGCCAAAATGTCTTTTTGAAAATGATATTCATCATTCGTCTTAATTCTCTGTACATTGTCCGGCGGTACCGTAGCGCGCCCTCTACCTGTGTTCTTTCAGCTATGAGGTCACCGAATGTTTGAACTCCATTCCAGACGATGTGAAGTGCTGCTCGACGATTTGCGACTTTGGAAAACGTCCTTGCACCACCTTTGATTAACTATAAAAATGAATTTGAGTTTTTTTTGTTTGTTAAAATGGGTATAAATGTATTTTTATAACCTCTCTTTCACAGGGATACAATCAAGCTAATGCAATCAAATTAATTCATAAAATCTCGTGAGCTGAGGTGGTTAGTTTTGCTAGATCCCGCCACCCTCCTATCTTATTATTATATAAAATTAATCTTAATATACATCGGTGACTGCACTTCGCCTATGTATGTATGTTTATATTAAATAGCACGAAGGCATTTCGTGGTAGGCTTGAACGAAACTATTATAAGAATTTATTGACCGCCTGTGTGGCTTAAATGTTTTCTTAAGCGTCTTAATACTTTAAGATTTTCAGAAGAGTCAGTCGTTGAATAGAAACCTTCCGAGTGTGTTCTTTTAATTGCAGTAAATAAATACTTTTCAAGTCGCATCTGCTGTGTATACTTTTATCCCATAAACCCTTCTATAATATGTAAATTCACATCACTTTTTAGGGTGCTTATGAAACAACTCTTGTCCATAATTTTTTTCGACAAACTCTCTTGACTTCGCTATATTGCACCCAGCTAAACAAAAATAAAAATCGCTGCGCGAGAGGGGTAGGGGGCAAGCGGCCGTGGCTATTTTTATATTCGGTTTATTCAACTCCGCACGCGATACTTATCGCGTAACCAAACCAAGAACCAGGCCACGGTAAAGTCGAGGACCCTGTGTACGAAACGGTCGATTGTCTAGGGTCAGTTATGAGCTGGTTAGATCATCGCTCACGGCCGCGACACATCGTGTATACCCAGAATGTGCGGTAAACATGTTTTGAGTTGCAGGCGTTCGCCTATACGTATATACGCAGACGCACACACACGCACGCACGCATTTTGTTTACTGATGATTAACCCTGCCTTTAATATTACGATGCAATCCATTTTTATATTATTTTTAAAGTATGCATTGTACTCAAAACCTATTTCATCCAAAGGCGTTATATTTTTTTTATTCTTAATTTTATCGGAAACAAATGCACCAATGGCTCCGCTACCACGTCCTCGGAGTAAGAAAAATAAATTCGACTTGTGCACATTTTCGGTAACAGAATTAGATTATCGCAATGACAAAATTGCCTGACTAAAGAAATACAAAAGCAATACGTAGAAAAAAACTACAAAAAAAACCTTCATTAAATATCCACCCGACTGAATCTTTTTCACAGCTTCACCATTGGTGTTGGTAGTGGTATACTGCTAGAAAACCTATATCTCAGTAAAAAACATGTAGAAGGCGCTATTCTTTAAAGGTTTCGATGTTTAATAATTGCTTTTTTTCAAGATTTCTGAAGCTGAAAATATAAATATAGAAGCAGTTTGAGAACTTATAAAATCTTTGTTCGATTTTGATTTTTTTTGTTAGATAGGTCTGTGAAAAATGCAATAAAACCTTGTTTTGGTTAGTTAGTTAACAAAAGAGAGAGAAGAGAGAAGTACTATTAGGGATTTTTAAAAAAAACCCAACCCAACTATACCAATTTTTATAATGTTTCAAACAGAGGGCGTACATTGTTGTATAATCTTTGATTACGGTGTCGACAAATTCTTATTCAGGACTACAAAAACCAAACTATACTAATTTATATGAATTTCGCTTAAACATTTCTCCTGTAAAAGGTTTGTTTGTGGCTCAATTTTGATAATTCTTTTTTGCTGGATAGTTTTCACTGAAAGGCACTAACGATTTTCTTAAAATTAAATGTGATTAGCGAGGATTAGATGTGAACTTAGCAGACTTGACGACGCTATTTTTTTTTTGTTTTAAGATGATACTAAAAAATAAATGTCCCTTAAAAAGTCGTTGTTATTATTATCTTTGAAATTTTTAAAATATTATTTACAAGGTTTACGATTTTTATTTTTTTAAAACATTAAAAACTTTGGTCATACTTTTTCGTAGTCCTGAATACGAATCTGGAATACGAATCTGTCATTTTCAATTTTAAAAAATGTAGTCCTAAATAAGATTTCGTTGTACACTGTATTCTTAAAGAAATCTCTCTCGATATTTGACATCAAATTACACTCAGTTGGCCAGATTGAAAAAGAAATTGAAAAAAAAAATTATCAAAATCAAACCGTGGTCAAAGATTTTACAACAATGTAAACGATATTTCGAACACCCTGTATTGGAACATTTTAGAAATTGGTATAGTTGGCTTTTAAGTACTCCTAAATAAACAATTGAAATTGAAGCAATAAACAAAGGAAGGTTTTAGTGCATCATAACAAAATCGATCCATGAACAAAGATTTCGCAAATGACATATAGTTCTTCAGTGAGACACACTGTAGAATGTGCGCTGACCCGCGATAATAATCCAGTACTGAATTTTGACAAACTGGTTTCCATTTTTAAGTCTTTTAGGAGGCCAAAGCAGCACGTCAAAGACGGTGAAGATTATTACTGAAGTTATACTGATTTTTTTTTCGATTGAACCAAGCTAACGACTTAATACTTTATACATAAACGGGCTGGTAGTCTAAAAAACAGTTAATTAAGCCATTAAAAAACAATATCAAAATTTCCCGCTAGCGTTATACAATACGCAAATATAAGCAAATTAATTTATTTCGATGACTGCCACAGAACAATTGGTTTAATGTCCAATGTCGCGTGCGACTAATTTAATTTGCTAGCGTTATAATGTTTTTAATTATTTTATTGTGGCGACCTGATTTCGTCGAGAAAACGGCGAACGTGTGTGAAATTTCGCCCAGGTGCCGGCATATTCGGCAACCGAATAAATACAGCCGATCGAAATCAACTATACGTTTTAAACTAAACTACCGAAAAGCGAACAACCAAATAAACATTTCTCTATGTAAATAGAAGAGCATATAATTATTTCTTGTACGAAGTAAATTTGGTGTTTGTGTTTAATATTCGCGTTCGTTGGATTTCTACAAAGGTCGTCAAACTTATTGGGGCATCCGAAAATATCGCAACACATTGAGATTAAACAAACATCGAAATGACATTTTAACAAATTCGGTCGTTACAATCGAAATGATTAAACGACTGATTGCACGTATATATGTGTGTATATATATATACGTAATCGGGCGATTTTGTAGTAAACTGACCGGCAAGACAGGGCGGGATTAAGCGCCGTAGTATTATTAATGTACGTAAAATGTGACGTCTACATTTTTTATTGCGGAATAATAATAATAATAATTATTATAATAATAATAAATGCCTTTTATTGTGTCATGTATCATCAACAAGAATATACGAGCCCTAACAACTAAAAAGACTAAAAAAAGACTATAGCACAGAAAGTGCTATAGTAATGAATTATTTTTTATTTCGCATGAATCACATAGAAAAATAACGGAAATATACCTAATTTGCTGACAAATAACTATTCGGACGCGAATGTTTGTTTATTGCTTAGATAAATGAGATGTCAGTTCGGGTTGTATCTTTCAAGTTTGTATAATAGTTGATAAGAAGATGGCACGTGGTGTTGCAAGAAACAAAAAAGTGCGAGAAATTATCATATCTCTGTACTGCAGGGGTAAATCAATGCAAAAAACTGACTTGAGTATTGCAAAATCAACAGTCGGGGATATTATAAAAAAGTATGGAGAGACAGCTAGTGTTAGCGTTCGTGGTAAAAGTTCATGCCGATCCCGTAAAATCACTGAAAGAGATCGTCGTATTCTGGTCAAGATTTGTGAAACTAGCAGACGAAGCGTCTTAAGACAAATTCAAGCCCAATGGAATCACGAGGCAATGTCCCCAGGGAATGTTGTGGACAATGGATGCATAAGTCTGGTTTGAGTTTTTATAAGGTAAGTTTACAATTTTTCCTGTTTCAATATAAAAATTATTAATATTCTATGATCTACTTTTGTTAAAGGCATTATTAACGTCTATTCAGAAGAAAAAACGTTTGGATTGGGCAAAATCTAAAATATCCTGGACAACGGAGACGTGGAGTAACGTTATCTTCAGCGACGAATCAAAACTTGATGTGGGTGTAGGCGATTTTCGAAAAAGGGTGATTCGTACAAAATCAGAAACCTTTCACAAAGATTGTCTAAAGCGCACGGTAAAATTTCCCCAGCGTGTTATGATATGGGGGTGAATGAGTGGTAAAGGGGTCGGCAACTACGAGTTCATTGATGGTACTGTAAATGCAGAAAAATACCAACAAATTTAGACCGAACTTTTGGAAATGAAAATTTTATATTTCAACAAGACGGTGCATCCTGCCGTACTGCGAAAACAACAAAAAAGTGGTATAAACATGTTTTCTTATTATTTCGTACATCGTCTGAACAATTAGTTGTTACAATATTTTACAATAACTATATTACAATAACACATACAATAACACATAATCATTATTACAATTACAATTATTACGTAACATTACAATAACTTTATCACGATAACTCTGACGCAGGCTGGCTTAAAAGCAACTCTAATGAACCGGACGTTGGCAAGACATTTAACTTTAGACATTACGCAATCGAGCAATTCATAACAATAAAAATTTAACAGCTTTTTAGGGTCGGTACCTATATAAAAAAATAATACTATAAAAACCATACACAGTTTTGCAATATGAAAATATTATTGTTAGCTTGAACCGAATTTAACATAATTTTTTTATATGTGTATTTGAAAGTTTTAATATTGAGACTTAAAAAAAAAAGACGAAACATGGCGGTCCGATGGTGGGGTATTGTCAGTTTAATAGTACTTCTAATAATTAAATTATATACGTTATAACCAAATATTTTTCGCATCCATTCTAAGCCAATTTATATCGCTATAAAGATGAGAGACCTGAGTTTTGAACTCTTTGAATTCGGGTTCAACACTCATGATAATTAAAGTTAGACAAGAGAAGTGACTCACTTAAGTTTCGTCTCAAGCTTTCGCCTAGTTTTTTGAAAATAGATTTTAAATGTTCCTTTTCAACCGAAGCTGAGTATCCAATACAACCCCCAAATGCTTTGCAGTAGTTACAAATTGTAATTTAGTATCATTAACTTTAATGTTAACTCTACCTACTAAAGGCATAGTTATGTTTGTGATATAATACTTCAAAATTCTCGCAAATTCGAATATTTCAGAAAATATATAAATAAAAATGTGGTTCGACATTATTCTTAGAAATCACAGAAAGAATTGAAAATTTTTAAAAACTTCCTGAGAGAAACACAACGCGTTAGCAAACCACAAAAAAAAATAGAAAAAAGCGAGATTGAAAGTCTTAACAACATGAAAACAACAACGGTATAGGCAAAAGGTTCTACAAAGTAATGTTAGTAAGTACTTTACTGTGTAGTGGCGCTTTTGTTTATGGAAATAACATTGTGCAATCGCATACGAATTTCGCAACATCCTAAAGAAGTTGTTAAATTACACGGCTTTATTTAATCGCGATTGTTTGTGCAAGTTATATTTAACCGATAACAATGATTGTTATTGCACTTTTTCTTTTTTCGTTTCTATAATAAGTGGTTCGCAACTGGGCACGAGTTGAATTAAAATTTTAGACACGCCAATAATAAACTCGATATTTTTGCCAAATTGGCCATTTTTGCGCTACTATGTTTTAGATCGAACGCACACCTTAGACTGTCAGCCAGCCACTTCATTGTTGAGAGCGTATTAGGTTAGATATATATATATATAATGACGTTTTCCTGTTTTCTAACCCGCAGTTTGGGCAGTTTTCTTTCTAAACAGTGATCTCTACATACTTGATTCATTTTTCCCCGAACATTGAACGGGATCCGATATTTTTTAAAAAGTAAATTGGAAGTCAGAAAAGATTAGAAATTAAACGAAGAGTGTCAATTCAAAAGTCCAAGTGTCTTTTCTAGGGAACCACAAAAATTGTGAACAAATCCAGGTCCGAGAAGTATCGGTTTGTAGCGTACGAAGTAAGGGAGAATTTTAAGAATTATTGGTATTGCTGGAGAGAATACTGAATGGTTGGAACTTGTAGATATAAGAAAGTGAGTAACTGATACGAATTTAGGGAAGATCCGGGCAGCTGTAAGAATAAAATATGACCGAACAGGTCCGTACTTTGCTTAGTTTTGTTAGGAAAGATACTAAATAATATTTATTTATTTGTGTATGTATTTAAGTTTAAATCTAAAATAAAATTACAAATTATTTTTATTACCTACTTAAATTACTTAAAATTATTCATATAATATATCAGTATCACTATCGCTATCATCGCCTGTTCTAATCATTATTTGTTCTGTATTATTTGCAATATGGATATGCGATTGTTCTGCTTTTTCTATATGTTTAACAGAATTTACCCAACATTGTGGAGGGATGTTAAAAACTTTACCTTAAAACTGCATGCCCTAGATTTTTTTAAATAATGATCACATACGTATTCCTTTTGTAGGTTCAAGCTTTGTAGAACCTGAATTAATTGCTTTTTGGTATAATCTTCGTGAGAATAAATGTCGTTTCTGGGTCACATGGGGGCGGGGGTTTTAGTCAACTGTCTTCTGTGATAACTTGCATTGTCCATTACAATGACGCTATTAAGAGGAATGTTTGGAACTAGTTTGTTTTTAAACCAACTTTCAAATAAATCAGCGGTGGTGTCTTCATGGTAATCCAGAGAAGAACCTTTAATATTTTTCGCAGACATGGAAAGTCCATTTGGAATTCAACCATCTTGAGAGCCAGCATGCAAAATAGTTATTCTTTTACCTCTCTTTGATGGAGCGTTTGTTTTACACTTTTCAGTTGAGTCAACGCAACCCTTTTCCGGGGTATCATAAGTGTCGAACCAGGTTTCATCCAAGTAAAGGCCTTTGTTGTTCTCTGTAAATCCCAATTTTTTCTAGATATTCCAGTCGCCATTTCGCTTCTTTTTTCCTAGCTGAAATGGGATTATTCAAAATATAGTTGATGTTGGAATTTTCGTCAATGTGGCCGTTTCTACTAGAAATGCTTGCTTGCTGGCACCACGTTCAATGAGAGCC
The DNA here is from genome assembly GCF_029955315.1 of Cylas formicarius. NCBI lineage: Eukaryota > Metazoa > Arthropoda > Insecta > Coleoptera > Brentidae > Cylas > Cylas formicarius. The sequence goes on along the minus strand of NW_026844361.1, from coordinate 20,861,121 downwards.
AAATAAACATTGTTTATAACTTGCTTAGTCTCAATAGAATAGTGTTTTCTACATTTGGGCGGGAGCATCTCCTGAGATACACTAGACTCGCACATATTTAGCATAATTCGCACACCATTCAACACACACTGTGTTACACACGAAATAAGAATGATTACTAATAAACTTAAACTAAGTAGTATATCAAACCAAAGAATATTAAACACAGGTACATATAAAATTATTTTCTATTAGGGACCACAATTTTACCTGAATTTAAATTCCGAAATTTTTATGTAATAATCTTGTTCACCTTCTTATACAGTTTAAAATAATGCCTTTAGCGTATATATAAATATTAGAAGTTAGTTTACGGGGGTATCAAACCAAAAATAACTTACAAAGAACGGAGATTTTCACGATTATAATACACGTAACAAAGACAATAAAAAAAAAGAATAGAATTTTCAAAAAAATATTTTACGAACACCAACGTTAGAGTCTACTAAAATACTAAAATACTAAAATATTTTACTTGTTAATGTTTGTTATCATCATTGTTGCTCTCTGTTATATTTTTATTATATAAATTTTTAACGTAGTTTTCTGCCTCATTTGGGACTATTAGGTTAATATTTCCTTCGTAAGAGAGAAACCTATTCCGGTGTTCGTAAAATACTAAAGAAAAAAAAGGAAACTGAGCATTTTACATCCACGAACGGTAATTTCAAATTTTTTAAACCTCCTCAGACGGTACGCAGGTGAACAGATATCGATGTTTTTTATATTTTTAATTAATTAATCGTCGCTAGCGTACATCCCCTCTCGCCCCGACATCCATAATTATTATTATTAGAAAAAATGGCTAATTATTTCTGTAGATGCATCTAATTCGAGATATACAAGAAATGCTATTTTGCTGCGTCCTAGATTATTGTGGCCGTGGTACACTGAGAGAAATAAACGACCCAATCAAAAAAAATTTCGTCGAAACTCGCCCGAGCAATGATGACGTGGGGTTCGCCCCCGTTCGGCTCCTCCGCCCGACGATGCGAACGGCCAAAAATATCGCGGATTGGGCCTTTATCTTCACGCGACCGCCAGCAAGAATTTCGCCAAATATCGCGAGACGGTCACGTGCGACGAACGCCTGTCGCCTCTGAGTCAGTCGCGCCGATAATATAATATCAATAACCATATCACAATCATATATTGAAATTAACGAAGATAGTAGTAATACGCATATGTAACGCAATATAGGTTGCGATAATTGGATATTATTCCAGATCTGGGGGATTCCTGCGGGGGTGTACCAACGTATATGCATACCTGCGCCGCATATTGTACCGACCTTTAAACAAGAGTCTGTACGTACACGTATTAATCCGATCAATTTAGATAAGCGATAAACGTCATTGTCATTAGTCAACGATCTGACAGCAGCGTAACGGGGCACAGGGAGGTATGAAACGGAGGTATGCAACAAGATTATTACCTAAAGTTTGGGAATTTAATTCAGATAAAATTATGCTCCGTAATAGAAAATAATTTTATACCTACCTGTGTTTAATATTATTTGGTTTGGTATACTACTTAGTTTAAGTTTATTAGTAATCAATTAGAAATCGTGTGCGAATTATGCAAAATATGTGCGAGTCTAGTGTATCTCAGGGGATGCGCCCGTCCAAACGTAGAAAACACTATTGTTTTGAGACTAAGGAAGTTATAAACAATGTTTATTTGACTCTCATTGAACGTGGTGCCAGCAAGCAAGCATATTTAGAAGAAACGACCACATTGACGAAAATTCCAACATCAACTGTAAGGAAAATTATGAATAATCCCATAAAAAAGAAGCGAAATGGCGACTGGAATATCTAGAAAAAATTGGGATTTACAGAGAACAACAAAGGCCAATTATTTACTTGGATGAAACCTGGTTCGACACTTATGATACCCCGGAAAAGGGTTGCGTTGACTCAACTGAAAAGTGTAAAACAAACGCTCCATCAAAGAGAGGTAAAAGAATAACTATTTTGCATGCTGGCTCTCAAGATGGTTGAATTCCAAATGGACTTTCCATGTCTGCGAAAAATATTAAAGGTTCTTCTCTGGATTACCATGAAGACACCACCGCTGATTTATTTGAAAGTTGGTTTAAAAACAAACTAGTTCCAAACATGCCTCCTAATAGCGTCATTGAAATGGAGAATGTACCTAAGCTATCACAGTAGACAGTTGACTAAAACTCCTTCCTCATGTTACACAAAAGCAACAATCCAAATCTGCATGTATAATAATGACATTTATTTCACGAAGATTATACCAAAAAGCAATTAATTGAGGTTCTACAAAAGGAATACGTCTGTGATAATTATGCAAAAAATCTAGGGCATACTGAAATCTGTGTTTTTCGCCGTGTTAACTCCAATGTCCTCAAACTTATAGAAACCGAAGTTTTTAACATCCCTCCACAAAATTGGGCAAATTCTGTTAAACATATAGAAAAAGCAGAACAATCGTATATCCATATTGCAAATAATACAGAACAAATAATAATTAGAACAGGCGATGATAGCGATAGTGATACTGATGTATTATCTGAATAATTTTAACTAATTTAAGTAGGTAATAAAAATAATTTGTTAAAATAATTTGTTATTTAGTATCTTTCCTAACAAAACCCCAAATAATTAAATTCTAAGCAAAGTACGGACCTGTTCGGCCATATTTCATTCTTACGGCTTGCCCGGGTCTTTCCTTAATTCGTATCAGTTAGTCACTTTCTTATATCTATGCACAGACCTTAAACCTTTCCATTTACCTAAATGCGGGAGGCACCCAAAATCCACCAGCCAATTGCTTGCTTTTGATCACAAAGGGGCCAAAGTTCACGAACTAGGACGTTGTTTTTAATGAAACATTACATTACGTAAGCCTCAACATGTACAGGTACAGGTAGTAATCTAAGTTTGCCATGGAACGAACAGAGGAGATCCATAACATTTCACAATACATCAAGAACCATTAATTTAATAAAAAAATCACAAAATTGCGGCAGCAATTTCGGAAAAATAAAACAAATAAAAAAGGGAAATTGGATACAAAGGAGGAAGAAATGAAAGTGTTGAAAGGTTAGACAAAAAGGCAAAATTTCCCTTGTAGTTATATGCCTTAAATAAACCTAAGCGTTTCTTAATGGGAGAGAGTTATAACCCATCATCGGACCGTCAAACTGTACCTCTCGTGATTGTAAAAGGTCACCAAGAGTGGCAAATAGACGGACAGGTAGTTGACCTATCTATGGTTTAGTTTTAACATTATAATATTTCAAGTTATTCATAGCTCTTCGCCGCGTACACTGAACATTCGGATTTGCAAAAATATTACAGTGTGTTCGAAGATAAACGCGGCCCCATCAGCACTCCAAAGAGAAGTACAGGATAAAAAGAAACTGTAATAAATGAGGATGAAAAAACTGAAAAAAAGGCTATCAGAAGAATAATTAGTGCACTCGTTCTACAAAGCCCACAAGATCATATCAAAGAGACTTGAAGTTATTGAAAAACAAAATTTGGCACCAAAATAGAAACGTTGGTGGGCGGTGAAAGATCGTCGCGCATAGCGAGGACCAAATTTTTACTTAAAAAAAAACGCTTCGGGGTTTCTTGTCCTAGAGGACCACACTATAAAAGTTTCGCAAAATCGATGTAATTTAATATTGCATGCACCCTGTATAAAATATCTTTCAGATCTCGACTAACCTCAAAGTTACGGCCCACTATTCTCAATATCAAAATTTTTTCAAATGTCTCACGCACCCTGTATTATTGACAAAAAACGAAACTCTCTATCGACACAGTTTACGATCCTGTTCAATTATCGCCAATAATTTACCCACATAAACAAAAACTAGATTTTTTGCCCTTAAACGACGGACCCTGTATATAATTTAAACAGTGTTCGAAATAGAGGTTATAGCACTGATTTTTGAGAAAATACTTGTTTTCTGAAGCCACGCAGTACGCGTCTAGAGTAGTCCGAGGAATAGCAATTTTCATATGGATAGATGTGATAGACGAAAACCGTAAATTCAAAATTTGTTTGAACCAATTCGCTATTTTTTACGAATTTCAATTTACGGCTAATTATTTATTATTATTATTTATTATATACTAGAATTTAATAAACTGACTTAATTTCATTAACGTGCTGCATAATAACTGTTTAAATGACTAAATTCGAATTTAGAAAAATCTCAAACTTTTTTTTCAAAATTGACTGCGCAATTTTGAAAAAAATTATTTCACAACATATCATCTCACAGAGTGACGAAATCCGTTTTATTTACTAATTTTTGATAAAAGGCAACGTGTTCCACATTATCTTCAATTGCGTGGTGATCGGACGGGTTTGGACAATGTTTGAAGAGAAAGAGACCGCGGCGTACGATTTGAAAATTCTCGGAACCCCAATCGAACGGTCCTCGAGGTTATTGCTTGGAGAGTCTATGACTTTTACCGGAGGTTCGACGAGGACGCTTTCTAAATGATGAACGACGACGACGTCTATTTTTGGGTACACTGTCATGGCGGGAAAAAGGACCGCGAAGAATGACGAACAAGTTGTGCAACGTCTAAGAAGAAGCGCCCCTTCCATTGTCTCGATAAAAAAAGTCGACGAATTGGTATTCTTCATTTGTTTCGCACGACAACAGTTTCTGATGGTTTAACAATATATGTTTTTTTTTATCTATTTTTTAAATATTTTTTGATATCTTATAATGGGTCTTGTCACACTGTTTACGTTCATCACTGTTAAATAATTTTTCTCCAACAATTTTCCCGTGACAGCACCTGCGTCATATTTGCCGTTTGCAGGAAACTGCAATCACGGCCTTTTAACTCACCGTTGTTTAATTTATCCGATTCAACTTTATTTTATTAGATCAATATACGTTTAATCATTGTTATTATAACTAATTATTGAATAACCATTGTAAACATTCATGCACAATTATATATACACGCTAGACTGAGTTTCCAGTGACGTAGGCATTCTAAGGAGTAATTTTTTTTCGATGTGTAGAATTTTAAGTTGCAATAAAACAACGATGGATTATTCGATTGACATGAATTTTATTTATCCGAAAGATAATCTTGTGGCATTACATTTTAACCGCCACGGCTGGCGCGGATGTAGTCCAATCTGGACATCCAATTTTGGATGACTTTTTCCAACATTTGTGGCCGTATATCGGCAATAACACGGCGAATGTTGTCTTCCAAATGGCCAAGCGTTTGTGGCTTATCCGCATAGACCACAGAAAGTAGTCTAGCGGTGTTAAATCACAAGATCTTGGAGGCCAATTCACACATCCAAAACGTGAAATTAGGCGGTCACCAAACTTGTCTTTCAATAAATCGATTGTGGCACGAGCTGTGTGACATGTTGCGCCGTCTTGTTGAAACCACATCTCCTGGACATCGTGGTTTATTCAATTCAGGAATGAAAGAGTTAGTAATCATAGCTCTATACCCATCACCATTGACTGTAACGTTCTGGCCATCATCGTTTTTGAAGAAGTACGGACCAATGATTCCACCAGCCCATAAAGCGCACCAAACAGTCAGTTTTTCTGGATGTAACGGTGTTTCGACATACACTTGAGGATTAGCTTCGCTCCAAATGTGGCAGTTTTATTTGTTGACGTAGCCATTCGACCAGAAGTGCGCTTCATCGCTAAACAAAATTCGCTTATGAAAATCGGGAACAACGGCAATCTCATTTTGGGCCCATTCGACGAATCCACGCCTTACTTGATGATCGTTTGGCTTTAATTCTTACACGAGTTGGATTTTGTAAACATGTAAACCAAGATGCTTCCGCAAAATCTTCCATAAAGTGGACTCATTCGGGTCTTCCTCAATGCTACGCTCTACAGCAGCAATAGCTTCTTCTGTACGCACCGTACGGCGTCTCTGGAGATGCGAGTTATCAATAAGAGGAAACGTGGTGCGAAAACGTTCCATGGTTAATCGAATTAACCGCTCTGATGGACGATTTTGTCGACGAAAAAATCGACGTAGTGCGCGATACGTATTCCGCACAGAACCATTATTTTCGAAATAAAATTGCACTATTTGCAAGCGTTGTTCAAGCGTGAGTCTAGTCATAATGAATTGCCAAACCAAACCGAGAATAAATCACTTGACAGCCGTTAAATCGGTCGCCATCTTGAACAGTAATGGCAACATAAAGTTCTATACAACGAAAAAAAAAACACCCATTAGAAGTGGTCGATAGAAAATCATTTGAATCATAGCATAGCATTCTCTACTAGCCTATCCATCTTCAGTATTTTCTAACATAGGGAACAAACAGGGAATGCGTATTTTCGGTAAATTACTTTACCTCTAAAACGAATTTCACATTCACATTTTACAAAATTTTATCAAAAAAAATTAGGAAAGTCTTAAAATTATGATAAAAAAATTAGAAGAGTAAATGCTGTGCTATCGACTGTTAAAAGTTTATCACGAGAAACCTAGAAATAGAAACCGCGACGCAAAAATGTGGCACAACCCGCGACTGGATTCTATTAAGTCCGAGATAAATAAATCAATTACTGACTCGACCGAGTGGGGCGCAGATTTTCCGGTCGGCGGTTTTCCGGGCGATCTTCTTTTCCGGCAGGCCGAACAGAGGCCATCAATTATTTATCATCTCTGAGCTCGTCATTACTCGCGCCACTCTATAACGTTATTGATAGCAAAATTGAGACGAAAACAAACGCCGTACGCCCGATGCACCCGCGAAAGCCTTTAAATTTTTTTTACGGAAAAATCCGACCATCATCTTTTCTTTTGTTTAACTTGTAACCGAAATCAAAGTAGAAAATTCATCGATTTTTCAATAGCGCTATCGCAGAAATATCTCGTTAGACAAAAGGTGAATTTTGAATACCAAAAAGAAAAAATGAATAGGAAAGGCCGTCTAACGCGGATTTTGTTTTATTTGGATTTAAAAAGTTCAAAATATTTAATCTGACTTTTTTCATGAATACTCAAAAGATAAAAAGGACGAGGAGCAGTAAAAACCAATATTTAACGATATACATGTCATATATCAAATATGTCACAAAGGAAATAGGAAACAGATATTCGGCTACCTCCAGAAAAATCCAAATTGTTGACTTCGATAATCCAAATGGGATGGTGTACCACCACAGTTAAATTTTTTAAACAAATTGACCTAGTACGTCGATTCCGCTGTTCACTAAACAAAATTTTAAAATTAATGTTCCGAAACTACACTCGGAAACACCAAAAGGTCGACGTTTTTTCGATTCCGGTCCGTCGAAGACCGCCAGATTTCACAAGCGCGTTCCGTGGCTGATTTAAGACTTGTTTGGGATTGAATCACCGCGCGCGGCATTTTTAATCTCGAAATAGTTCCCAACTACGTATTACGGAAACGCGTTGCAGTTCTTTCTCTGGGACTTTATATCTTAAGAAATAATTAATACCCCATGGTCTGAACGGATCTGATTTAGTGGTGGACAGAACCCAGCTCACAGAATTTACAGAATGAATTAAAATTACAGCAACCCCAAACGAGTTAATTCTTGCGAACCCGCTTCTGAAATTGATGCGAAAACTTTCCTGTTTCGGTCATTGTGGTATTCACACGATTTGAACCCTAAAAAGGTCCATTATAGTATTATAAGGACGTAAAATGTCACTCGGTTGATGATTTGTCGGCGCACAAGAAGTCGTCTTTCAAATAAACTACTGACATATTTTCAACATACAATTTGGATAACCTTAATAATCACAATTAATTACACTGGTCTGCAAAAAAAAAATTTGTTTCTCTCCTTCTTGTTTTCATTCATGAATTCATCCTATTTTATGCTCTAAGCACGGAATCTGATATACAAATAAGTACCACACGTAGGTTTTTAATTTAATATTTATTTCATCAAAAAACAATATTATTAAAGTATAAATTATAATTTATTTTTTTCGAGAATCCTCGAGTAGATGTCGTGCAGAAATAACAATCATTCTCATGATTTTGAGGCTCACTCCAAATCATTGGCACTGAAAACGGCATGGATTTGTGACTTTCTTCAAGCCAACCTCTCAACGTTCTTGAGCAGCTATCGCAGCATACTTTTGGCAACCAACTTTTATCTCGCTCATCGATAGAAAATCCAAAATATAGCTTATAAGCTGTTTTAACCAGATCGGTCATGACATGTCGCTGTGTTTTTATTATGTATTCCCCACAAATGTAGCAAAAACAATCTGAGGAATTTTCACAAGTCCGTGGCATTTTGTAACCTAAAATCACATAAAATTATTTTTAAAACAACTTTCAAACTTCTATTTTATATTTATTCACATCAAATACTTAAATCCAATGTAGAGAACATGAACTTTATGCAAAACTTACCAAAATATTTGATATAAAAGGTAAACAATTAAACGACAAGTTTTCGCTGAGCTGTTGTAGTGTCACAATGAATACTGCGCATGCGCATATTTACTACCATAAAAATCACGTTCGGCACTTCCCTCCTTTCTCTTACAACTCTCTGAAACTCATTTTGTATGTATATTTACTTTTTGTAAAGTTGACCAATGAAAAAATTGAAAAAAATTTTTTTTTTAAATATAAAAAAAAAATCATATCAATGATAGAAAAAATCGGCCAACGGGGATAAATTCAAAACATTTGAATCATTATGTTTATCATAAAATTTTTTAAAGGAGGATTTCATTGCCAACCAGTGTTATAAATATGATGGTGGAAAATATATATTTTAACAACAAAATACATAACAATGGTGTACCAAATTTAGATCTTCTAAACAAAGTAAAAATAAAACCCTTAGGAAAACAATTAATCAATGCACAACAAACAAAGCTACCAAAAAGATAAACAAAATTTTTTGACATTTCGGAATTATTATAAACTTGGCATCCTGGAAAAATAGGATTACACACAATCCTTTGTTAGTTCTAATATTGCCCTGATAAAATATTAAACATAATATTTGTATTCGAAACTTGCGTAACTGGTACTAAATATAGATAGGTAGATATATGATTAATATGATGATTCGAATTAATTTTCTCATCAATCCAAGGTATTTTATCGTTATTATCTCTTTGTTATATCAAAACAATTAATTTTAATTCAAAGAAAACTATTAAAACTGCGTAACTGGTAGTAGTATACCTAGATATATAATTCATATGATAATTGCAATTAATATTCTCATCAAAATATGTTTTTATTTTATATTATTTTATTTTAATTTTTATTCTTTATTATTTTTATATGTTTATATTTGTTTTTTTTTTAGTCACATTATAACCAGTCGTGTACAAATTCAAATCGGAATTTACTTCTAACCCTCATCATTACCGCTGTATACTAATAAAATACCATTTAAGACGTATAACAAATAAAAGTGTAGGCCACGCACCTGCATACACCATTACTCACTTGTCTCATTTCCAACGTTAAATTCCCTTATTTTAACATACTGTTGTGTGTATAATAAAAACGATCTAATAAGAGTGTATATTACCATTAAAGTAGTTTAAAAAATGTCGCAGTTAAAAAAATATTCAAAGTTTTTTGAATTTTTTAAGAAAACATAATAATAAAATAAAATATACAATTTCAAAAAGAAAAAATCAGCAAAGAGGCTGTCCCGACAACCAAGCGTTGTTGTGGAAAAAATAGCCCGACGTCACTGACAGACCGTACGCTGCAATTTCACGCACGTCCGGGTATCCCCGAATCGTCGTTTTCCGCAGACAACAAACCGAAATTACAAGTGCATTTTTTTTTCTACAAAAAGCATGCTAACCAAAGCTCTCGTCTCGCCAGATTTTGTCGTATCAGTCCCGTATCGGGGTTAAAAGGCCGTCCAAATATCTAACCGCCAGATAACGCCGTTTCTTATCGTCCGGTGGGATCCAGAGGCTATCGAGCCCGATTCCTACCAATTAAGTCAATGAAAATGCCTGCTGTGTGTTTATTTTGCTCCGTCTGGCACGTTTGGTCGCACACTTTTTACCAAATGAAACAATGCGATCCAGATGCGAGAACGTCGCTGACCATATACAGAGCGTCTCAAAATTAGAAGTCAACCTTTTAACTCCACATCTCTAACTTCAAAGTTAATTTTCTCAATTTGAATATTTGAATAAATATATTTTTTATTTGTGGCTTAAATCTTTATAATCAATATATTCAATATAAAGGGTGTTTTCTTGAATGTCAATAATTAAGCGGACTTTATATGAACATATGTCCTAAACGTCCTAACTTTCGAGATATGGGTGGTAAAGTCTTCAAAAATCATATTTTTTAATATCTGTAATACCACTTTAGATATTTTAATGAAACTTGGCACATACGTACTATGCCACAATTTTTTTTCAAATTCACCAGTGGCACGCGTACAGAATTTCACATGTCTATTTTGGCAGACACGATGGTACGCCAATGATTTTTCTTAAAATAAAAATTATTCTTACATAATTTCTAAAGACATTTTATTTCTTCATTTTCTTTTTCAAACCGACGTAACGGTTTTTCGCTTAAAAAATAAAAACCTCTTCCCTGCATCGTCATAACAATAACATTAATATGACAACATGCAAAAATTTATTATTATTATTATTTCTTACTTAAGTAATTGTCGATGTGTTTTATTAAAATACTCTAAAAAATTGAATCGTATTCAAATGAAATGTGTTATCATATGTTATTATTCTGTTGTTATTACATTAAAACTGTAAAAGTAAAAAGAACGGTCTTTTATTTTTTTTTAAGCACACTAGTTGGCAACTAAAAACTAGATATTTTGTTTTGGATAGATATTTTATTTTTCACAAAAAAAGGTTCCCGGTTTAACCAGTGCAGTGCAGTGCAGATTTATTTTAAAAAAATAATGACATTTGCATTCATATATGAGCAGATTTCATCTTTTTTTTAGTCTGTCGCACGGTTTTCACTTATAAGTAAATTTCTTTGCATGCTGTCATATTAACGATATTGTTATGACAATGCAGCAATAACCGCACATCGGATTGAAAAAATCAAGAAAATAAATTTCTTTAGAAATGATTGAAGATTGTGAGAATAATTTTTATTTTAATAGAAATCAGTGGCGTGCCACCAATGTCGTCAAAAAAAAATGAAGAGAGAGAGAATAAGTATTAGTGAAAACAAGAGAGTGTGAGGAATTGAAATAAATAGAGGATATAGGAGTTATGGAAGTTCTAAGGAAATAGATAATAGAAATGTTCGAGAGAAGAAAAGAAAAACAGAGCTTGAACAGAGAAGAGGAAGAAAAAGGGAAAAAATAAAGATATTTTTAATTTTTATATGAGTATTATCAGTTCAATATTTCGTAATGCAATTTATTAGTTTTCTTTGTAAGTAGGTATAACTATAATTTTATTTTAATTTCAATTGCTCAATTTCTTTGGCTCTATGTTCACATTATCAATAAAACTTTTTTTATATTTTTACCACTATTTTACAGGTTTTCAAAAAAAGTTGGGAATCCTCATTCGGAAAAAACTTTTATCTTTGTCGTTTAATTTCGACAACACCCTTTATACAGGGTTCTCTTTAAGTATACCGAGCAGAACATAAAATGATAAATCCCAATTCGATCAAAATTCCGATGGCGTCCCGAAATTATAGAATATCACAAAAACGGCAACGTGAAATGTGACAAACTTGACCAAAATGTTTGTAAGGAATAATAAAAAAAAATTGAAAAATCAAACCATCGATCACCCGGCATGGGTTTTATTTAAAAAAATATATTCACGTTCATCTTTTCTATTATCCCAGTGAAAAAAATGTTTAAAATATCCCATAAATGTTTGATCGATTTTCGCGTTTAGACATTTGGGTTCCCCCTTTGTCCCCACTGAAATATTTACTTGCTAAAAAAAGTTTGCAGGCACCTTAGCCGACAAAGTTTTCTAAAATCTGGGAAATGTTTCGATATAATATTACGCATCGTTTGATTTTTGAGAGTAGAAGTCAGTCAGAGTCCTCTCTCAATCGAAATGAAAGGTGATAGAAACAGAAATGTCACACCTATCTTGTATTTTTGGATATATTGTGATTTTAAAAATAGACATGTTTTGCAATTCGGTTATGAGTTAACTTATCGGAAAGATAAAAATTGGTCTAGGTAAGATCTTTTACAGTGAGGAGTCAGTTTTCTTTTGAAACGTACAAATTTTGGTATACAAACTTTTTATTAGCTTTTTAAATTATATATTGAATGTTTTATATGAACAGCCCATGGGAGCAAAGGTGTTCGTCCTAATACATTTTAGTTGTAGCAGTTTAGTTTTTCTGCCTCCTCCTCCTTCTGCTGTGGCTCATATTCATTAATTTGCGCACACACAACCGCGCGCGTTTATTTTATCTTTTTGTAATAAATTATATAATGTATGTAAAAAAAATCTGTATTTTCCTTAGCTTATTCATAAAGAAAGATATGTATATGGTTTGCATTTGAAATAGCTTTTACGTGTTATACAGGGTTATTCAACCTACATTGTTGGTTACTTATGTAAGTGAATATGAGAATATTTTTGTCCATGCGGTGTTGCCAAATATACTCTTAACGTATATCACCTGTCGTTTTTTATTTTTTTTATATTATTACATTTTTAGAATGTACGAAACTTCCTGGTGCTTTTTACGAAATTTGGCAAGAAACACGTACAGCTAAACACTAGAATTTTTGGTTGCGGTTCCCTATTAAATTGTCATAATATAGTATGAGAATTAACTTATCGCGTACAATGTATAAGTATAAGAAAATTTTCGAAACCTAAGAAGAAGGGAACGAGAAAAGCGATTTCAAAATACATTTAGTTACGACGTGTTTGATGGTGGATAATAAAATAGAATTTTTTATCTACATGGAGAATTCGAACGAGGAAAAATATCTGGATATTTTACGAACAGCAGTTAGAGATTTTTTATACAACTTGCCATTAGTGTTACATTGCGGATGTTGGTACTAACTTGATGGAGTTCCGGCTCATTGCACAAATAGAGTAAGTCAAGAAGAATTGGCCACCGGGTTCGCCAGATATTACACCGATTGAAGCCTACCTTTGGGGCGCTTTTATAGGAAGAAGATTCGGAACGCCGTGTCAGACAGGCTTTTCAACAACTTCATCCAAATGAAATTCAAAGGGCAACAGTTTCCAATGTTATGCAGCAAATCCATCGATTTCTTAAAGCAAATGGAGGTCATTTCAAGCATAATATCTAGTGGCATGTAATTAAAAATAATTCAAAACCGCTTATTAGTCTTTAACAATAGTTTTGTATATAACACTTTCCAGGAATATTAAATTTTGTGCTGTAAATTTAAATTGTACGTCCGTCCAGTTTTACTGTTACAATTACACGCTAATAACGGTATAGTAATAGTCGATCGTGATGGCCATATAGTGAGAAATCAAATAGATTTCGTCGTCATCAAGAGTCATCTAATGAAGTTTATTAAATCAGCAACAACATACCCTGGTGCAGACGTAAACAGTGACCATAACCCCGTGGTGATAAATCTACAGCTTCGTTACTTCACTAGAGTCCAACGTCCAAATAAACGTAAGCGAATCGATGTCAAAAAACTCGTTGATCCCGATATACGAGCTAAAGCAACCGAGAGTCTCGAAGCGCGTTTACAAACAATAAACAATTATAATGACGAAGACGTGGAGCCTCGGTGGACTGTTCTAAAAAAGGCTCTTTTAGACACCCAGGAGATCGACATCGGGTATGTGCAAGCCTCTAAAAAACAACAGTGGATGACGGACAAGATCCTTAAACTCATGGATGAGAGAAGAAAATACAAAACCACAGACATTAACCGATACAGGGAGCTGAATAGGGCGGTCAGATCGGAATGCCGGAAAGCAAAGGAGGGTTGGCTAGCTGAAAAGTGCAGTGAAATGGAGGCACTACAAAATAAGCACGACTCGTTTAATCTCCACAAAAAGATCAAGGAATTCACAAACACACAACGCAAACAGATCCGCGGTATTCTGAAGGACACTAACAACAAGATTTTAGTGAGCGTTGAGGAAAAGATAAAAAGATGGAAGGAATATGTTGAGACTCTCTTCAATGACGCACGACCCTATCAAGCACCTCTAGACCATGATCTCAACGAACCCAGTCCTGTTATCACGATAGAGGAAGTGAGACGTGCTATAAAAATTCAAAAAAATGACAAGGCTGTGGGACCAGACCAGATTCACGCGGAAACCTTGAGATTGATCGTCGATGCAGATGATACAGGCCTGAAACTTCTTACATCTTTATTCAACTCAATATACGAAGCTGGGAACTTACCAACGGACTGGTTGAGATCAACGTTCATCACCTTACCAAAAAAACCTAACGCTTCCCAATGCGACGACCACCGAATGATAAGCCTGATGTCTCACGTTCTCAAGGTCTTTCTCCGTATCGTCCACACTCGTATATACGCCAAGTGTGAGAGGCAGGTTGGCGGAACGCAATTTGGATTTAGGAACGGTGTGGGCACACGTGAGGCTCTCTTCTCTCTCAACGTGCTCACATAGCGATGCAGGGACATGAATGTCGATGTGTATGCCTGCTTTATTGACTATCGAAAAGCTTTCGACTGTGTCTCGCACCAGAAGCTCATCGAGATTCTCAAACACACCGGTATTGATGCCGAAGATCTGAAGATCATTACGCAGCTGTACTGGAATCAAACTGCAGAGATTAGGGTAGAGGGTGCAACATCCGAAGAAGTGGAAATTAGAAGGGGTGTTAGACAGGGGTGTGTCCTGTCCCCCCTCCTCTTTAATATATACTCGGAGGCAGTGTTCCGAGAAGCACTGGTGGACGTGAAGGAAGGCATTAAGATCAACGGCATCCTCATTAATAACATACGTTTCGCCGACGATACGGTCGTGCTCGCCGGCAGCCTACCACATCTCCAGAACATGATGGATCTCATCGTGGAACACAGCACACAGTATGGTCTGCATATGAACGTTGCCAAGACCAAGGTGGTTGTGTTCTCCAAGACACCAAAACAGGCGGTCCTCCGGATTAACAACCAGGTCGTGGAACAAGTGTCGTCCGTTAAATATCTTGGAGCCCTTGTCAACGAGACCAGTGACTCCAAAATGGAAATCAGATCAAGGATAGAACAGGCCAGAAGGACTTTCATCTCAATGAGGACCCTCTTCAGCAGTCGAGATTTGAACCTACAGCTCCGCATGCGCATACTGCGTTGCTGCATCTTCCCAGCGCTACTCTATGGCGCCGAGAGCTGGACATTCAGCCAATCAATGGAGAGTCGCATTGACGCCTTCGAAATGTATTTGTATCGCCGTATGCTGCGCATACCCTGGGTAGACGGGATAACCAACGAGGAGAATGGGTAAAGGTAGAGAACTGCTGACAACCATCAAAGAACGGAAGCTTCAATACATCGGACACGTTGTGAGGGGAGAACGTTATGACATCCTCCGAATCGTCATCGAGGGAAAAATCGACGGTAAACGATCTGTGGGTAGACGACAGAACTCGTGGCTAAAGGATCTGCGTCGATGGTTTGGACGGACATCTATAGAGATTTTCCGAGGTGCAGTTTCACGCACCATTATAGCCAGTTGGATCGCCAACCTCCGAAGGGAGACGGCGTCCTAAGAAGAAGAAGAACGGTATATTAAGCTTATTATGTCAAAGACCAATTTGTTTACAAACACCATAGCTTGGTACATTTAGATGACAATGTAACATGGATTTTTATATCTTGCCAATTGGGCCTTATCTTATGAACATCCTGTACGCGATAAGTTAGTTCTCATACTACATTATGATAGACCAACTTAATAGAAAACCAACCAAAAATTCAAGTGTTTGGCTGCACCGGCTGCGTAAAAAATTATCATTTTATATCGTTTTGTTCGTTGGAAAATTTCATTAAAAAGAATTTTTTGTCTCCGAAAATGTTCATAAAAAAAATTCAGAATGTTTCGCAGAATATAAAATTGTAATAATATAGCTGGCGATCCATTCAAAAAACGACAGTTGAAAAACGTCACGAGTATTTCTGGCAACAACGCATGGCCAAAAATATTTTACATAGGCATCTCATAAACATGTAATAGAACAATTACCGTGAATAAACCCGTATACTTTTGAAAAGCTAACAACAAACCCAACGAAATTATTAAAATATATACAGGGTGTCCCATTTAAAAAACACAAGTTTAGTCTATATGTATATCAAAATTTTTGTCAATGTCAGAATACAACTGTATACTACGCAAAAACTCTTCATCTTTTCAATAAGTCTACGCATAACGGAGTGACAAAGGGTGTGTAAAAACGCAAAATAACTTTCGAATCCACGACGTTGTTAAACAAATAAGCAATCGATTTATTTTAAGGATAAACTAACAAATTTTAAATGCGTTTTGGAAAATGATACATTCCCGGATACGTAGTTCGAGAGAAACCAGACAAACATGTCCGCCCCCAAGGGCGTTTATCCGCGAAGGTGCAACGCGCGTGACGATTTATCAAATTATTCTCCCGACCGAACTTCGGAGCGGCAACAACATTGCGAAGTTTATTTTTCCAAATGTTTCCCCAGCTCAAACGTATTACTCATCTTGGGGTTAACTTTACCATCCGTGCGGACCGTACTAAGTGGGTTTGGGAAAGACCGTTTCTGTATATGTAATATTGCAATTCTGGTAGCAATTAGGAGGAAATAAATACACAAAAACCAATCAGTGAGCAAATTTATAAATTTGTGAATTCAGTCTTTCTTTCCCAGAGCGTAACTAACATAGATTTTAAATAATAAAAAAAATAGCCAAATTTAGTCTTGTAATTTAATTTAATAAAATTGTTGCAAAATATTTGCATAAAAAAACTGAAACCCCCCATTTATTTATTTATTAAATTTAATAACCGCTTAATAAGCAAATGACTGGTGAAGAAGTTTATCGACGTGTAATAGTAATAGTAATATTTCAGCCCTTCCGATTGTCTTTTGTTTTTCTGCTCGGTATATTAGTGTATCGAAGAAAACGCTTGCGACAGTGAAATTCGTAGAAAAATTATTACTATATCCGTAAAAATGCATTTTTACGTCGTAAATTGACAGCCGTCTTGTAAAGGGAACATTCGTTTAAACCCCTTTGATATGGTAATAACGATGTACGAAAGCGCATCTGCTTCGGATTGGATAAGCCTGCAGTCCTGAATAGTTTATATTTACCTAAAAAATGGGATTTTCCACACAAAAAGTCCGAAAATGATTTTGGTGCATTGTTAAGGAATATACGTAGTTTCGTGATCAATGTCGCAGCTAATTTAATTTATTTTTTATTTACGGTTTAACCAAACAACAAACAAAACTTTTACATTCATTAAAAGCAAATATATATATATATATATATATATATATATATATATATATATATATATATATATAGGACACTATATTCCGGGATATCATCCGTTCGCTCGTTGAACTCCGGCTGGAATCCTGCAAATCCTGCATCCGACACACACACACACACACACACACACACACACACACACACACACACACACACACACACACACACAGAGAGATTTATTAACGTTTCGATTGTAATTTCGATCTTTTTCAAAATACTCTTATTTTGTATAGGTGACATATATAACAATTAATGACATTTGACGTTGTGTTAATATATTAAAAATAAAAATAATTTGTCAGCGAATATTTTATACGGATTGAAACGGCATGCAAAACAGGTACGGATGTTTTTTATTATTTTTTATTATAATGGATAATTTAATTTTGTTAGTTTAAGATTGAATGATATATTTTGTTAATTTTTTAGAATCTGTTTTGTAATTAATTAAATTTTTGTTTTTTTGGATTTCTATACTTTCATAAAGCTCTCTTTTTTTGATGTTAGGTTCTGTTAGTAGGACTTTAACTTTTTGAAAATTAACTCTGTGTTTGGTGTTTTCGCAATGGGTATGAAGAGCTGTTTTGCTTTTTGTCTTACTTATGTCCGTTGATTCTATTTTTTAAATATTGTCTTGTTTGTCCTATATATACATTGTCGCAATTAGATCATGGAATTTCATATACTATATTTCTTCTTTTTTCAAATGGAATTTTCGCTTTGAGTTTAGTGAAGAGATATGTTTTTTCTAAATTATAACTTTTGTATTCTTTGAGGATTTTGAACCCTCATACTTCTCATAAGTAGAAGCAACGTGCTTTGCAACCAAGCCAACAATATCCCGACCACAGTCGGCAACCTCGGCACCCAAATATTATTGGGATATGCACTTGACCTCCGCAAACTATTTACATGTTGCCAAAAAGATTTGGGGTCATACGCGACATCCTGATTAATCTAATCTAATGCACAAACTAAACTGTTATCTTTTCCTTTCCGCAAAATAATTTTTCGATCTCACCGATTTTACATAGTTTTTTTTTTGTGGTTTTTATAGTTTTATAATCCTAAAAATATTGGAAATTGATTGAAATTTTTGCAAAATGTTCTGTAACAATAATTAAAATTCACATCTTATATTAGGGTTTCTAGTGACTTAAGTATCGTAAATTGAAATCGTTCCGTTTTCTGAACTACAAGGGGATTAAAAGAGAAGAATTGTTTTTATTTAAAAGCAGATAAGGGTAATAAAGTTGTCATCTTAGACAAAGAAGATTATTTTCTACGAGTTGATAAACTCCTTGAAGAAACTAAATAGAAATCCATTATCGAGGATGGTACAGCAGGTAAAAAGCACATTAAATAGTTATAAAAACCTTACTACCCAAAATCTGAAAAAGAAAGTTTTTCTGTAAAAAACTTGCAAGAGTTTATTGGTAAAATCAAAGACGTAAGGCTAAATTTACATGAACTTTTAGTATCTATTGATGTCTCCTCATTATTTCCAGAAACTTTGGAATACCTCAGGAAATTAGTCGAATACAATAACTACAGTAAAGATATAATTGAAGAGCTGATCACTCCGACAAAGGTTTGCATGAGTCAAAATATTTTTCTATATAATAACATGCAGTTGCCTTTTTTGAACTTTCTCGTTATCAAAAACAGTAGTAGTACTTTAAGATACATAACCAATGATTCTAACCATGGTTTTCAACACAAAATGGCAAGTTTTAATTTTCTAGTTCATAGACTCGTCACATTTCCTTTAAATCAAGGAAGGTTTGAGGTGGAAAGAAGCATTATAAAAAAGGTGGCTAGAATCAATGGCTATGAAGATAGTTTTATCGATAAGTTAATTAGGAAATTTAGATTTAAAAATCAACGACTTTTCAAGCTGATAAGGAAAATTTAGAAGTAATCTCAAGTCCTTTCTCTCCCCAATATACAAGTGGACTTAATAGAGTCTTCAGGGCCGCAGTTCTTCGGAGTGTCTATCAGTCCGGATCAAAATTAAAAAATCTCTTGGGTAATCCCAAGGATGAACGAGATACCCTTGAAAAGTCGGGAATATATGAAATATGTTGTAACGATTGTGACAAGTCATATGTAGGGCAAACCAAAAGATCAATTAATGTTAGATTTAAGGAACATTTAGCTCATTTAAAATTTGCTAGATTATAAAAATCAAGTGTAGCCGAACATATGGGCAACAATAATGATAAGGTAGATATTAGTAATTTAAAATTAGTTAAACATGTAAATAATAGTAGAAAATTAGATGCCTACGAAAGCTTAGAAATTGTTAAGGCACTGAACAACGACAGAGGTCCAACCCCATTTAGCCCATTATACGCGCTGATTGGTTGCGTGAACTCCCACTTCCCAATCTGTATATATATATAGAGAGCATTTGTTATTAAGTTTAGTTTTAATCTTCTCCCGAAGATGCCAACTTGCTTGGCGAAACGCGCGTTGAGTACGTAACATAGTCAATTTATATTTATTTATTTATTTATTTATATTGTGAGTTACGTTGCCGTCGCATCCTTCTGGGAGCCAAATGGAGTCGATATTACTATTGGGATTCCCCGAATCTAGGTGAATTGGACATCACAAATGCATAATAATTTATTATAAAATCCATGTTATTTAGAATATTTTTTAACTAGTTAATTAGAAATGGTCAATTGACCAGTCCCAACACTAAACCTGTGGAAGTTTGTTTTAAACATCTATTTTCGTTTTCTTTTTCGTTTTTATTTGAAAACGATTAAAATTATTCTAGGACATTTTTAAAATATCGGTTGCAGTTACTAATGCGACTTGTTCTTTTATTTTATTTATCTTTTTTCTTTATTATTTTTCATTTTCCTATGGAATAATACATTTAAAAAAAAAAGAAATATATTAAGTTCTAGGAATTAAGCTACATTTTTTATTATTTTGTTAATTTTCGTCAGTATTCAATTCAACATAATATCCATAAATTTGTCTCAACCATAAACTAATTTATTCAGACCTTTTCCAAAGAACTTTTTCCGTGTCTCCTAAACCGACCAATTCATGCGACGCTTTAAGTGAGTAAAAGTGTCAAATCGAAAACCCCGTAACGGTTTTCTCAAAACTAAGAACGGGTTATAATGACTGGTTGCACTGGTGAGGAAGCAATTCGTTTTTCTTGTGGCATTTTATCTTGCATTACATTACAGTGTTCCAGATAATAAATTCCAATTATATTCCGCGTTGATTATTTGCAGATAATCCATAACAGAACATAATAACCATTGCCTTTCTAACAGAGAACATTGCAGGCGCCTGAAGTGCTTCAAGTGTTGACTTTTCGTCTCTGGATTGAAATAAAGAATCCAGGTTTCGTCAGTGGTCCATTCGTTTTCGTTGCCAACAACTCTTGAAGTTGACGACATCTATCAAATCTATTGAGTTTCTTTTCTGGTCCCGGCGCGTGGATCGTCTTCAAGTGATGTTCTACCGGTTTTAGCACTAACAAAACGGAACATATTCACCAAATACTCGAAAACGCTGAATCATTGTTGATGTGTTCACATCATCTTTCCACAAGAAGAAAATTATTGCTTTTAAAGCGCGTCTATCGTCAACCATTTAAATCAGACAGAACAAGATAGCACTAGATAGTTGTATAAAAATATAAAGATTTGCTTGCATCAATAGCCAGAACTTTTGAATCATCCATAAATAAACCGCCAAGAGTTAAATATCTTACTTTCCGTGTGCCTTTAGGTAGTCGAGAACTGAGGTGGCGGAGGCGGCGGGCGAATTTGCTCACAATTAGCCAAAATGGCCGTAACTCTAATCTAATTGCGAGAGCGTATAGCGGGAAAATCTGCGAAATTGTCGCCGACGTGAGCCCATTAATCTTGCAGGTTTAACTCATTGAAATTGCACACTTAAGACCGGCCGGCCCCCACCCCCCGCCGCCACACGGAGGCGTCATCTTCGTTTAACGGTTCTGCCAATTACGGGCACCGCGTCAAGCGATATTCGAACAAATCCTACTTTTAATCGGACTTTGATTTTCAAATTGTTATTTGTTCGGAAACATTAGACGCAAAAAAAACCATTAACAAAGTATAAAATATCTAATTCCTGTGCCATTATTGACGTTAATTAAAATCGGAAATTTCCAAGCTAAAACAAAGCACTAGAGCAAGAGGTGAATAAAATTGGCGGGAAACCTGGTGAGTAAAACATCCGTGAATCGACAGTGGGTCCGTTTTCGCGGAAATTCCAGGGATTTGATTCAGTTCGGCACGGAGGCGACTGTCGAATATCCAATTGTCACAGCTTTTTTTCATTAAAAAATAATATACTTTTAACGCTCTATATAGTAACATAGTAACAAAGCTTAGAAAACCTCGTAAAGATATTTCGACGGTATTTATTTATTTCAACCACAAACACCCCAAAAATATAGAAGTCGTGAATAAATAATCATATAAACAAACGAACTCAAGGACTGTAAGGGCATCCCTTATGTTTTACCTAGTAACCCCAGGAAACAGTTTCTAATCAAATAATTAAATGATTTAATGACTCCTGTAGCGATATTGACGGGTTCTCTCTTAGTCGCTCACAGTCGATCACATTAAATAAACATAACATAATGAATATATTGTATACTATGCTTTTACTATTATTTTGATGAAGAGAAAACAGATGCCACAATGAGGAATGAGGAGAAGAAGTTATTGAAAGCATTTCTTCCAAATTTGATCGATATTAATTTTGGACATATAAAATTTTATTAATAAAAATGATCGGTTTCGACAAGCTTTTTCCACGTGTTTTTCCACACAACGAAAATAACGGTAAACATATAAATTTAAAATTGGAAAAATTGCTAACGCCACTGCAAATATTCTGCGAAAATATCTTTCAGTGTTGACCTGGCGATTATATATGGCAATGGGCCATTATCAATCTCAATAAACGTCATACTTTGAATTAGGGGCGACGATATATTACATAATTCTTAAGATTCGGCAGGTTACTGCGGTGGAAAATCTATTGCCGGCCTCAAAACTGCAGCGTCAAAAGGGAAGATTGATTGTAATTGGTCAAGATGCGGAACCCCATACAACGATGATACTGTCTTAATAAGTCCTTTCTTAGTAAGGCAGCGTTATTTTTAAATCTCGAAGTATATTTAGGTCTTTACAGAAAAATACTAACTTGGGTTTTTATACATCTATCCTTTACCAATGTTGGCGTCGGACCTATACTACTACTCTACTACTCTAGTTCGAACCCTTATTAAAAGGGACACTCGAGGAATCCGCATACTGCGCATTGCTGTATAGTCTGGAGGGACCGTTAAGGCTAAGAGGTTATCCAAAGTCTCGTGGACGGAGCGTGCAACTAACGTAGAAATACTAAGACGTATCAATTGCCAATTCCTGAAACTCACCATTGAAGGAAAAATTGAGGGGAGACGAGGCATCGGAAAGAATAAATACTCAAAGTTCGAACACATGAGGTCTCGATGCCCATACACCGAGATGCTAAAATTGTACGGTACGTTAACAAGAAGAAATCCGGATTGTTCTATCAACCGAAAATTCTCGAAACACAATTCTTTTCGTCTCTCCTTTTTCCTATCTTAATAAGTTTGACGCGACATAAAGAATATCGCATTTTTTAAATTTTATCAGATCAGAAAAAGCCTAGAATTCTGAAGTTGAGGCTGACTTATACAACCAGTTTCTACAATAACGACTTGCCCACCCGGTTCTTCAGATCTTGGATGAATAAAAAGGGAGCATTTTTGAATTTTTATAATATTGTAGTGTATATTGTAGTATTGTACTTTTTTATACAGTATGTCTCAGTAAATTGGAACCATATTATTATTAATTTAAGGAAATAAACTTATTCTTCCAAAAAGTTCTAAATTCTAAAATAACGACAGATATCAATTTTTCCCAGTAGCGTACGAGGTTAGTCAAAAAATATTAATTTTGCTCAATTTAAAAATACCGAAAAATACTATTTAAAAGATTTGTTTAAAACTAAAAACTACTATTTGCATTGAAAAAATAGGTTTTTGCTTCACGATCAAGACGATTTCTATTTTCTCTTCACTACTTAATAATGCTACCATGTTTATGGATAAAATTCTAACGCGTTTTGACAGTTACTGTGATACCTTTGTTGCTATCAAACATCCATTAGTTTGTCAGCAGATTACACGTAACTACAGTCAAATATGGAAAATAGTACCTAGAAAAACATTTTCAAAATAAATAATTTTTTTCATTGGAAATGCAAAGTAGTTTAATATGTAATTTTAACATTACTATTTTTCGATATTGTCAAGTTTACATAAAATTCATATTTTTTGACAAACCTCTCATACTATTGCAAAATGCGTAACTTTTGATGAAAAATGCGTTTTCTCTTATTTGAATAAAGTTAATAAAAAATTTCCCATATGTTTGCAACATACTGTTGTATGTATAGAAATAGTTTTAGAAAATAAAGATACCCATTTGTCATAGATGTAATTTTAGTCAAAAAATAAATATTCAGTTCCAGTGATCCGGATACCTCGATAATCCTGCATTGGCCGGAACGATATGTATCTGAATTACTAAAGTTGGACTGTAGGAAATTATTGGTATGTTCTGTCTCAACATTAAGGACGGACTCTCAAATTTTGGTGATAATATATATATTTTTTTGTTTATTTTGGTGGATATAATCTTATTAAATTACACTTACACTTACACAACTAATTACAATAAATTCATAGCTAAAAATAGCTAGACATAATTACGTTTTTATTATAAATGTCTAAATATAATTCTGAAATATAAGAGTCCTCATTTTTTATGATGTGCTGTACTGAATTTTTCTCAATTTGCATGTCATTAATTTCATTTTTTATAAAATTTACAACGCTGGGACTTAAAGCGGGAGTAAAATTTTCTGCTCTGACCTTGCTACTTGGTTCTGCAAATGCTCCATGGAGTTAAAGCTGCAATGATATGGAGGAATGCTCTTCAGAAAAAATATCGCATACCCGTTATTGTAACTGAATCCGAAAGAAATACTATTTTCTAACAAATATTCCGGGATTTTCGTTTTCGAACTTGATAAGGCCGTTATTAGGAATATTTTTTCAACACTTGCATCCTGATCATTCATAATCTAAGCTGGACTCCTTAATATTCTTTGCAGAAAACAGTTTGGGACAAATCCATCTTCTGTGTATTATCCATTCGTGTATTATGGTGATGCGTTTTTTTTTAAGGTGCTTTCGTCTGAGTTTTGAGTGGAATCAAATCATCTTTTCGACAGTGTTGTGTGTATCGAACCATGTTTTTTTTTTTAAGGTAATTAAATCCCCGTGCGTAATCTGTGTGATTCCATTACCGCCATGAGGGGTGGCACGGCTTATATTTATATTGCTTTTATCTTCTTCTAGCTTCTTTTCAGTTTATCCAAGGTAGGAACAACTTCGCTTTGACAAAGGCAACACATTCGCCTTCCCATTAGATCCTGATCACTATTGTCTATAAGGTTAATTTGAAATTGATATTGACATTTTTGTAATTACACAGATTTTCTTTTAAAGCTTCTTGTTTAATAATGCCCCTAATTATTATTCAACACTATATATACAGCAGAAAGAAAGAAATACATCCGGTCCACCCCTGCCTCGTCACTCAAATAAGAATAAATTTTTTGTTAATGTTTGTAAATAGGCAATAACAGCGTCAAAGTTTTATTGGGGACTGTCCCGCGAAAGGCAACACGAAGAAGAAGATTGAGACAGACTATATCAGAAAAACAGCGGCGAATTGAAACAAGTAAATATATCACTAACAAATACAAAAAACTGAGTTTTATTGTCACTCTTTATCTAGAAACCGGAACCGGACCTGTGCTGTTTATATACATGGTCAGTCACAAAGTACCTCAAAGGAACACCTCTTGAAGTTCGGTGACGTACTTGAGAAGCTCTACATTTTCGAGAAATAAAATTTACATAAGATTTTGCAGATTCTAGGTTCCATCGATTATTATACCACGCAACACAATTAAAACGTATACCTAAGCAATATGCAAACATTACATAAACCATTCGGGTGACGTAGCAGATTCCGCGATTAAAATTTCATCAATGAATTCTAAGAATAGCTTGCGTGCGAAATGTAGTTACGTATTATTGCGCGATGTAAAAAAAATCCGAACCGAAATCTGGGTAACGGTACTTCTACTCGCGTTCGCGAAATACCCGAGTATCGAATTATCGAATTTCATCCCAATTATGCGTACTTGCTTAATACAAATTGGATGGAAAGGTCATCTAGGACTCGATATTAGTTATAGATATGCTTACGACAGACAATTGTGGAAAAGTATTCGCAAGAATTCTAAAAATAAATCCGCCGCTACGTTTTGTGGGCCAGTTTACATCGGCCAATTGTTCTATCCCCACAGTTTCGGAATATATAAACCTCGGAATAATTTTTGATAGTCACCTTAGATTCAAGAGCCAAACCTCGAAAATAGGTCAAAAACTCATTTACGACCCTCAGAAATTAATATAAAAACAAGGATATAGTCGGTCAGTTAATAAAAAGCAGCTATGTGAATATTTGGTTCTCCCACACTGTGATTACGCTGATATTGCGTATGGCCCATCCCTATCTCGCAGTTCAATCCAAACGTAGAGAATACGCAACCCATGCATACGTTTTATTTTTAATCTTAAAATGAGAGATCATCTATCCTGTAAGCTGAGTATTTTGACTGAAATCGTATTTAAGTTGTTTTTGCAAAATGCGTTTGAGAGTGGCACTAAAATGTGCTTATAATTACTTAAAATATTTTACATTCAGTCACCCAGTGACAAGAAACAGTGCTTTTAGGACCCGGCAAAAATAATTACGTCAACCAGAAAGTTAAAAGCACCCACAAGCCTAGCAAAAACTCATACAGGACAGTATCAGAAAAATTTAGGGTGTAAGTGCTTCCTGAAAAGTCGTGCTAAAATCTAGCATCTACGCAGCCCACATAACAATTTGGCTACTCCTGGTACGCGTTTGCTTTCTGTATTACGGTCGCACGGCGCAAAGACTACTTCCTCAAACTTCAAAACTTCTATTTTTTCAAGAAGACTTGAGCAAAATGTCAAGTTATTTTAAGTTCATCTCAAGACCCAAGAAATCTACTAAGATGTGCTATGTAAAAAACTTTTTTTTTTCTAGAAACACAAAATTTTCCATAATGTTTTCCACAAAGTTCACCGATTAGTATTCAGTTTGGACGTGGCAGCTTTTTTGATAATATTAGTTCAAAATATGCGCAGATCCAGCCGGAGTGTCTGGTGATGGCGCAAAAATGCAGATTAGCGTGCAATTTAGTGAGAAAATGTCAACTGTAGCATCTTGGTTAAGTAAAATTTCTACTGTGGACTCAAAAAAACACTGCCACCTTAACGAGGTGTATCGTTAGCCAAAGTTAGCTTAAAACAAAAGGTAGCAAAAATATTTGAATTTGAAAACCGAATCCAATTTATTTCGGAAACATTTCGGAGTCATTTCTGTCTCAAAATCTTAGAATAGTAAAGAAGTAAAGTGGGCTCTTTTTTTTTGAGACACCGGGATCGAAAACTGTTTGCTCCATTAAGCAACTTACCAAATTATTTCCATTTTACTCCCTATTTTTGGTCAGATGGGAGAGAGACGAGTCTTTTATATATAAAGTTTTTATTTAGGAAACATTTAACACCCTCTAGACCTTATCTAAAGTTCACCAAAGATTACAATGTTTTAGGTTTGGTCACCACCTATATGTAATTTTATTCGATACCCATCCCTGCCGAAGGGAATATAGATTACGCCCAAATTTCTCTTGACATATTTTTTATTGCTACCTATCATTAGAAAACCAGCTAAATCGGAAAACCGTTCGATCCCCTCTCTCCTCGTTGTATCAAAAGCCAATCAAACTGCCATTTTCCGCAGATTTCATTTTTCGCAGCAAAGCCCCCGTAGACTCGAAAAAAAATTCGCCGTTTTGCACGACACGGCGCGACCAGTGGCGTAGATACGTTCGCCGGAGATAAAGGAGTTCAGAATAAACGACCAGATAAATCATACATCAAACATGCCAAAGTTTATTTGTTAAATATGTTCGTGACTCGATTACCCAGATTACCGACGTAAATATATAACGCACATGGACCGATTTATCACGATGCCCGATTTAATATCGTGTTGGCAGAAATGAAGATACCCGATTGCAGTTCTTTTCCAAAACCCTTCGGCGCAGGACCGTAAAAGCATTATTTTGTTTTCTCCTTTATGTGATTGTTGTGCGTGTTGAATTATGAAAATAAAAAACGGCGAGCATTTAGTGAAAAATCTTTAAATTAATAATAATATTACCACGGTCAAATTTTTAATTAAAATTCATATTAACAATTATTAAAATGAATAATAAAAAGAAATAAATTTGAATTGACTTGCACGTCGTAACTCTTTCATTCAAACGCTTGTTGGCCAATAGAAATTTACGACTGGGAATTTTCTTATCAAAATTCGGTATTAATTATTGACGTAGGTTAAAATTTTAAAGTGGCTCACATTTATTTGGATCAGTTGTAACATTAAGTACACATTTAAAAATAAATAGCCTTGAGAATGTCAATATTCTCATGCGACGAAATGCCAGCTTAAATACCTCGTGAGAGCATAATGAATTGCCCCAACAAATTCAGGCTTTAATGAACATTAAAATAATAAATCAATTAATCTATAGTTTTTCTTTTTTTTTTTTAATTGAATTATAACGTTTTTTCTAAAACTTTAATTTTTCTGTTCCCTTCGAGAAAAAGAAGGGTTTGTGTCAAAAATCGTCAGTCGCCGTCTCGCTATATAAGCCTAATGAAAATGTCGATGCTGGGCCGTACCCAAAGAACGTAAATTTTAAATTATATAAGGAAGCGCTTCCCCTCATAGTGGGCGACTACATTTGCGAGTCGCTTAATTTTGTCTGTCGCTTTTTTTTACAGGCCGAAGCGAGAATGTCGAGTTAATTACATGAGCGGAAGGGTTGAGAAATTGGAAAAGCAAAGGAGTGGTTCAGTCAATATATAAAAAAAAAAGATATTTCATACCAATTGAACGTACGGAACGGTATGGGTCGAGCGAAAAATGAATTAGATGAATCGGTAGAGAATTTATTTTTCATTATCCATAAAGGATATATGGCGTGAAGCAATTTTCAAGTAGACGATCGATCTTATAATAATGATAAAAGTTGCCCAAATAGCAGATACCATCCAGCTAAAATTTTTAATAAAGAGAAAAATTGAAACAAATATTGAACTTGAGTTAATTAATAGAATATTTTTAATTTAAGACGAAAACATATAGATGTTCAATTTAAGTTACTGAGAAGAAAAGTTGATACCATTTTTCTTTATTTAAAAAGCAAAAATTCTGGACCAAAAAAAAATTATTATAATTGGGATATTTTAACTTGCCACTAAAAAGCTACATTTTCATTGAACGTTACCAAAAAAAAAGGCATTAATTTAGCTAATTATTATTCAATTTACTAAGAAAAAAAGGCACTGGGCCAAAATAATTAATGCGATATTTTAATTTGCGACAAAAATGCTTATAGACTGCCAATAAACGTTGCTGAGAAAAACAGGGCATTAGTTCAGCAATTTTTTTAATCCAAAAAGTTTAAAACTTTAGATGGAAAGAAATTATAAAACTTGTGATTATTATTGGTATATTTTAATTTGCTACGAAAAGCATTATCCAGCCAATACAATTGAAAAGGAGCTTGCAAACTTTCACAAAATGAAAACAATAATTTCCAGGAACACAAAAAAAGCTCCGTTAAATATTACAAAAAAAAATGCAGAAACGCGACGACGACCAAAATCTCTTATATCGTTACTATCGATTTCTCTCGATTGGCGAAAATCGATTGATTCACCGTAGTTTACAGGGTCGCTAGTCGCTAGTTTCGCATTGGCGGAATTGGCATCTAAGCGTAGTCCGCTTTCGCGTTTCTGCAGTGGGGGCTTAAAGAATTAAGTGAACCTTTTTTTTGCTATGGGAGAAATTTTTTATTTTCAGAAACTTTGATTTGGCTTTTCAGTAACGTTAAGTGACAATCCCAATAAAAATCTCAAATTTTAGCATTTCGACTGAAAACAATTGTCTCAATTAATGCCTTTCTTCTCATTAATTAAAAACCAATTTTCGTGGCAAATTAAAAAATTTTGACAATTAACTTAAGTTCTTTTTTTCAGTCGAGAGTTCTCCAATCGGATTAATACCATTTTTTCTCTCAGTAACATTAATTGAAAAACTACAGTTCGTCGCCATATTTTTAGTTTTTTGATTGAAACTACTTCAACGAAGTCCGTAATTTTTTTTTCGACGAGTTTGATTGTGAAACGGCAGCCGAGTTACGTGGGCTGAGTGGTAACTGCCATTTTGGGCAACATTTTTTATTCTTTCTTATCAAAACAACGAAAAAAAAATGACGTATCTACATTTTGTCGAACCCCCCCCCTCACACCTAGATATAAAAATACTTAAAATATATAAATATAAAAAATTAGAGGTTGAAGTAGTCAATCTATTCGGCAAACACCGAGACAGGTATCCCCCGACCTGATAATAATTTGCACGTAATTTCAGATAAACATAACTAAGGTTGCACAGTATTAAGTAAAAAATGCCAATAAATATAATATATTTTAAACTCAATAGCAAAAAGAAATAATACATTTATGAAAAATGCTAGATTTTTATTTAACGTTACCATTTGAAAAGGTACTTGCGGACTTTCAAAAAAAAGGTCCGCGACATTTTTAAAAATTTTCAAAAACAAGTCACGAAAACGCATACATTTTTAATTTCAGTTACTGAGAAGGCATTAATCGAGCCAATTGTTTTTCAATTGAAAAAAAAAGGCATTAGGCAAAGGCATTAGCTACGACATTAAATTCAAATTTTAAAATTTGATATTATAATTAGGATTTCTATTTGCTACTGAAACGGAAAATTTTCATTTAACGTTACAGAAAAAAAAGGTAAATAAAAAAAATCCCCTGTAGCAAGAAAAGGTAAATTAAAGTTTTAAAAAGTTTCAAAAACAAGCCACGAGAAAGCATCGATTTTTAATTTTAAGTTACTGAAAAGAAAGGCATAAGCTAAGACAATTTTTTTCCATTGAAAAGCTGAAATTTGATATTATAATGCGGATTTCATTTTAATTTTGATTTGACGTTACTGAAACGAAAGACATTGAATTTAGCCAAATCAATTGAAAAAGTACTTGGAAACTTTCAAAAAATTAAAAAAAAAATCCCCTCTAGCAAAAAAAAAGGTACGTTGAATTTTTAAAAATTTCCAAAAACAAAACAAAAATCGGCAACGAAAACTCCCGGAGAGGAGAGAGTCGCCCCGAGACGCGCCCCCACTGCGGAAACGCGACGTCGGACGACGCGTAGACGCCGACGCGAAATATAATTGCGCCGGCAACGCGAATTACCGCCATTCGAAAAACGACACTAGCAACGAACGAACACGCCGTATATTGAAACCGACGACGACTACGACTACCAAAATCTCTGATATCGTTACTATCGATTTCTCCGTTCCGTACTATCGACGGCACGTTTCCGCGAAGAACTATAAGGAAAAGTGATCCTGTGCGCGTATCAGCGCCGCGAGTGATTGAAAAAAATAAATAACGAGCCTGTGAATCGGGGTGAATCGATTTAAGAAAATCGACATGAAGATGAACGTTTCGAGACTGTTCGCGGTACTCGTCACCATCCTCGGAGTTCAGCAGATGGTAATCGCTAAGCCGTATTTCATCAGCCGGTATGTTTATTAAAAATATTTCGAAAAATGTTGCGCTGCTCCCTTTTGCGTATTTTTATTTATTTTTATTTTTTATTTAATGCGAGTTACGTTATCAATTTCGATAAATTTGCAAAATTAGTTAAAACAAAATAAACTGCGTATACGCAAAAACACAATTTATTCCGGATTTATTATTATACAGCGCGTCCCAGCGGAAACGAGACAAAGCAATTGAATGCAATTTTTTGCAATTTTAATCAATGTGACGCAATATGTGCAAAATTTTCTCTGAACATTTTCTAGTTTTGAATCTGCAAATCTACGATAAACCTTGTATATAATAGGCACACGTATATATAGGCTTTAGCTGTTAGATCATTTAAAATCAATCGAGTAGGATCCCTAAATGTTCATCAGTTTTTTTCATGGACACGGAATTTAATTTAACGACATCAAAAGCTTTGAAACATGTCAATGGGATGCATAAATACATCGAAGAGGACAACAAATGAACCCTAGAGGGACATCTTTCTTTGGCAAAGACCCTTGAAATTGCGTCATTTTTGTTTATTTTAAGAAAAACGTTTTCGAGATCAACGTAAACACTTTCTTTTCGCTTCAAACGAAAGTACTTAAATTCTCCTCCTCCGGGCCACAGCCATTCAAAGTTGCTCGAAAACAATTAATTATTTCGAACCGTTTCTAAGCTCAAAAGTATAATAATTGAAAATATATTTTTCTACTCCCTTCTGTAAAATTCTTAATTACATACCGATCTAGAATGCGGAAAGCGTCACTTTGCTACGTGACTTACTTGACCCACGAATCTGAGCCCCTTTGAAAATTTCCGGAATATTACCGCACGGGTAAGGGAGCAATCGGATATTTTCGAAGATTTTACCGCAGGGCTTGAATTTTGAAGTTTGTCAATTCTGACGGTCATGTCATTGAATGATGTATAGTATACAACAAGTGCGGTAAACTTTTTCACTCACTGGTTTTTAAACTTGTGAGTCAAATGCCGTTTACCGCACTTGTTGCATAAAATACTATTAGCGAGCCGCTCCGCTCGTGCCAAATCAAAATCGGGACTAAAATGGCGTTTATCAAACTTGTTGCATAGTATACTATTAGATACCCTAGTAAAAGTTCCGCCCAAAATCAGGGGAGGGAGGATGAAGTGATCTGATGGTTGAAGAGTTGTTAAAAAGACATTTTCTAGAAAAAGGATAACGATAATTTTTATTGAGAGGTTTAACTATAATTCGCATCCGATCGCTTCCAAACCCGTGACTAAAATACCAGAAACACCCGAACCCGTTTAGTGCTTAATGAAGTCGACTTTCTAAAGCGATATCGCCTGATTAGTGCATAATTGTGTGTTTTAGAGGAGGGAGTAAAAAATTTCCAAGATTTCGTGGTTTTTATATGTCTTTAAGCGTTTATTTTGGCGCCAAATTTCTAGGCATTTTATCGTTGCCTTGCTTTTAACTATAACGTTGTCCGGCCAATACGTCACTACCGGCAATATATGGAAAATTAACAAAAACTAATTTTAAACAATAAAACGACCACGCGCTAACGATGCGTCGGACGTATCAGCGGCGTCCCGACGAGGTTAAGCCACGCGCGCCGAAAAAACAACAAAAACAAAACCGAAGATGATCGCCAAAGTTAAATGGAAAACGCAAATTTAAATTCGCGAACGATTCGCCGTTGCGGTACGAAACCGGAACGCGTCGGGAAAACGTGCGTGAAAACTGTTCGCCAAATGCCCGCCTCACCCGGTCGGAACGGAAACGTCCTCCCCGATCTCCTCCGGCACGCCAACTCACGCTCCCCTCCGTGCGAATTACCTGCCGGTAATTTTCCCGGCAGATAGAATCCGCGTCCACTAATCGGACAATGAAAATGTACAAGGGACAGACTAAATTAAAAAAAAAAAACACACACACACACACGCACATATTTTAAAAACTGAAAGGAAAAATATTAATTTGAAAATACGGTAACACCACTAAAGTCCGCATCGTACGGAAACATCGAATATAGTAAACAAATCGATTTACGAAAGCTTTTTTTAAACAATTGCCGGTGAAAATGTTTTTTAAAGTATTTTATTGGCACAAGTTTCGATTTTCGATTTTTTTCACGTTTTTTAATAAAACGATCCACTATACGATCTGGAAATTCAATTTTCTTACAAAAGATTCTTAGACTGTCCCGAAGATTTACAATATTATAATTTTGTTGATACAGGGTGGCCCAAAAGTGTCCCCCCGACATCGACTGTCAACATCAACAACATATATCGACATTTTTGGAATCCTTGGTTGAAGTAAAGGTCACTTACTTAAGAAATTCCTACTCGAATTTTGCATAGATTGATTTTTTTGATTGTTCCATATAAAATTGTGTTGCTACGCTACTGATCCAGGAATTGCAACCAAAATTTAACCACAGACTAAGGAGATGATGCACTACTCAATCAGTTTGACAGCTTATACAGGGTGTCCCAAATCTCAAGATTTCAAATGGATTACACTATATTTTTATTCAGATATAAATTCTATCAATTTTTCTTATATTTAAATTTTACTAACTTTTTGGAATACTCGAGGTTTAAGATAACACCCATATAACTTCTTGTTGAATTTAAAGCTGCCCACATTAGGTCACTTGTTGGCAATATTAGGTATTTTTCAAATAGCAAAGACGTATTTTAAAGATATACGAATAAAACCTATTGGTAACAATACAGGATGTCCATTAATACGTGGAAATTTAGAAAAAATCGACTCTATATTACAAACTTTAACAGATTTAATAAAACTTCAGAATTCATATATAAAGAAACATTTAATAGGTAATCATCTAAGTTGACTTAAAATACGCAATAACAAAAATAAATAATCAAAATTTATAGGCTAACTAAGCGTGGTAGCAACTTTGAATAAATAAATCTATAAAACAAAAAAGAAACCAGAAACAAACAACTAAAAAAAAAACTTAAATATGGTGATACCGTAATATAATTTCAATTTATTCTCCATCCTCTGCAATACACGCGTCACTATTACTTAATGCAAGAATCTCTTGTCTAATTTTTTAAACCTCGAATATTTCAAAAAGTAAATAAAATTTAAATATAAGATAAATTACAAACTTACTTTATTTTTTGCCCTTGAATTGATATCTGAAATAAAAATATAATGTGTTCCATTTGAAAATATTGAAATTTTGTTAACTGTATTCGCCAAAACGCATCTGTCAAACTGATTGACTAGTGCATCATCTCCTTAGTGTATGGTTAAATTTTCCCTGCAATTCCTATATCAGTGGCGTCACAATACAATTTTACGTGGGGCAATCAAAATGTGAAAAAAAAAAAAAACAAATAACATCAATTTTGGCTAAACATTGCAAAATTCGAATAGGAAGAAAGTGATCTTTATTTTAACCAAGGATTCAAAAAATGTCTAAATATGTAGGGTGTTCTATTTAAAATAACAAAGTTAATGTCAGGGGGACAAAATTATAATATTATAAACCTTTAGGAGGGTGCAAGAAACTTTTGGATCGTTTTATTTGGCAAAGTGTTGCTTATATATGAATCGTCAAGTTAAAGTTAAAGATTTAAATTTATAAATGGATGTTTAAATTTAAACATCCATTTATTAAACTAACATTATATATTAAAATAAAATAAAATAAAATAAATAAAAAATAAGGAAATAAAATACCAGCATAAAATATTTAAAATTTAAAGGCAAAAATATACTTTTTTAAACCATAAAATATTTTAAAAAATATATTTTTCAAAAACTGGCCCATAATTGCTGCGAATTTAACAATAAACGTAAAGAAAATAATAAAAAAACATTTAGGAAGAGGGTACATTAAAAAATACATTTCAAATTTAGAAGCAAAATAAGTCACTTTAATGTTAAGATAATAAAAAATCTGACGAAAATTTTGCCTTTGCCAAGGTCGGTATCATTTCCGGACGTATAAGTAAGTCTTCGTAGGCGTATCGATTTTTGGCTAATAATTTTTTTTTGCGCCAGGGCGGGACGCGGGGTAACAAAGAAGGGCTTCTATCGTTCGAATGGTTAATTGTATTTTATTTAATTCTTGATTGCTTGAATTACATTTTTAATAACCGCTTCCGGTTTATTTTGCTAACAAAAAAAAAAACACCGAATCGAACTGTCAACGGTTCGGAATCCGGTTTTCCGGACGGTAAAATAGCGCCCGCATCGGCCCCAACGCCGATTAACTACCGCATCGCCATCGGGCAAACCTGCTTAGTTATTATTATTCCGTTTTGGCCGAATTGTTCACACTAGACACTCGACAAATTTCATTCACGCCGCATACGACAAAGGCCATTTTGAAAAATCAACCTGCTACTACTGTAAAAAAAATAATTTAAATGTTATTTTTATTTGATTTCATTGCGGATGAAACCAAATCCTTCTCTAATTGAAAAAGCCCCAGAAGTAAAAAAACGTTTTACCGGATCCTGACGTCTTTTTCAAAATACGATTTTCCGAACTAATTGAAGCCAAAACATGTCATCAACGGGACCGTTGTCGGACAGACTATAAAAAAAATTGAAAAAAGATCCCGGTCGCACTGATTGAATGGTACGTTTGTGGTCCACGCCCGAGAGGCAATTACAACGTCCCGACGCTCTATTAAAACACGTCAAAGAGGCGTGCGAGACCTGTTGCGCGTCCGAACAAGCTGCCGCTTCGCGACGGGACAAATTTCGAAGCCCCCCCCCCATTGTCCGTTTGACAGCGATTGCACCGGCGGATAATGAAAAATGCACTCGGATCCGGCTCTAGAGACCCTATTGAGATGGCCCGGGAACTCCGGAGCGTTAATTGCTCGCTTATAAAAGGGGGTTGGCTCGCGGAGATCCGACAGTCGACACTAATTTTCGAAAAAAAATTAAATCGATCGGGAATAACGCCGGGAATAAACCGTAAAATAGTGTAGTAAAATAAAACGATCAACTATATGATCGGGAAACCCATAAGAGATGCGAAAAAAAAGTTTCGTACAAAAGTTTGTTGATACAGGGTGTACCAAAAGTGTCCGCCCCGACATCAACTTAGTTATTGTAAATTGGTTAAAATAAAGGTCACTTTCTTAAGACATTCCTACAATTCCCAATTTAAATATCTTATATTTAAATTGGGAATTACAAACTTACCTTATTTATTGTCCTAAAATTGATAACTGAATAAAAACATGGGATGTTCCATTCGAAAATCTTGAGAATTCTGTTAATTGAATTTGCCAAAACGGTATCACCCTGTATAAGCCGAGGCGCATCTGTCAAACTGATTGAGTAGTTTAGTCTGTGGTTAAATTTGCGTTGCAATACTTGTATCAGTAGCGTCATAACACAATTTTATATGGGCCAATCAAAATATGAAAAAAAAACACACATAACCTCAATTTCTATCTAAACTATGCAAAATTCGAGTAGGAATTTCTTAAGAAAGTGACCTTTATTTTAAACAAGGATTCCAAAAATGTCGAAATACACAGGGTACCCCATTTAAAATAACAAAATTAATGTCGGGTTGGAGGACACTTTTGGGACACCCTGTACCAACAAAATTTTAATATTTTAAATATTCAAGAGAATCCGGGAAACTTTTGTACGAAACTTTTTTCGTATCTCCTATGAGCTCCCAGATCGTATAGTGAATCGTTTTATTCGACACACGGTGTACGCTAGTAAGAGACCAGTAGAAAACGTAGTTTCCCCTCGTTAAATGTAATCCACAGCGTGGTTGATGTAAAACCCCGGCAAATCAAGAATTTTGACCCGCAACACCACGTTGCGAATGAAAATGTTGCGAGTGAACATCAGTAAAAGAGTGTACATTGCATCGGTTACACAATTCCTATTTATTTTTTGCAGAGTTAAGCGAGTATCGGACCCTCACCTCGCCGATTTGGAAACCAAGTTGGCGCTCGGCAGCAAGATCAAGGGGTTCGCATTCACGCTGCCAGTGGCGGCGGGCAAGGACCTCGACAAAATGTAAGCGTGCTTTTCTCAAAACATACGCATGTGGGTGTGCAGTATTATTAAATTAACAAAATTTTCATTGTCAGTCATTTTTTTTTAAGGAGTGCCCCGTATATTTTGCGCAAAAAACGCATACAATTTTCACACCAATTAAAAAGATCGTCAACACTTTCGATTTCAAATAGAGTAACGTAGCAAAATTCACGTTCTTCAAATAAATATGCTTCGTTGATCCAGTATACCAGAAGACATTTTGCGAGTTAATTAATTTGAGACGCCCTGTATAACGTTTAACAATTCGACCAAAACTTTTAATCTTCGACCTTGCATTTTTAAAG
Organism: Cylas formicarius; assembly: GCF_029955315.1. Classification (NCBI taxonomy): domain Eukaryota; kingdom Metazoa; phylum Arthropoda; class Insecta; order Coleoptera; family Brentidae; genus Cylas; species Cylas formicarius. The sequence goes on along the minus strand of NW_026844361.1, from coordinate 20,823,326 downwards.
CTTAAACAACCAAACAATAAATGTCAATTAAATAAATTAACGTACGACGCCCATGGGACCACGTACGCTCCCGATCCGCACCCGCGTGATTTTCTAATTCCGTCCACTTCGACGAACAATCTTACGAGCATTCCGAAATCGATGCCAATTAAAAAGAGGTCGCTCGACGTTGACCCCCTCACCTAAAAGCGATGCTGTTTTCTTTGCGGCGACAGACGACGACGATAACGCGGCGCGTGGGCGTGTCCCGAGGATATTAAAACAAAGGGCCAATGGGAACGGGCCGAGCCCACGCCCGCGCCTCTCTCTTACGGGTTGGGTTAAAAGAGTGGGCGTGTCACGGCGTGACGCCGACTCGCGATTGGTCGAACTTTATACGATCATTAGAGACACATATCGCAGCATGGGCCCGCGCAATCGAAAGATACGCCGCGCTTAATTCGCCACTTTTATCGCGCATCTCTCGTAGTAGCAAGAGGTCACAGGCGGCGGCGGCGCTTCTTATCGGGTTAGCGTTAAAATGTTGCCCGGCCGCCGCCATTTAAGCAAGTTCACTAACCCGTTGTAACATCGTAATCGTAACATAGTACGATTTATTTACTATGGAACGTTTTCAATTGCGTCGCAGGATCAATGGAGGTTTCTGGCGCGGAATAGAGCACACGCCATTTTGAAAACGCCTCCGTCGGTACCAAGGCGTGTGTGGGGGGGAGGGGAAACAATTGACGCGTAATATACGTATCGGATCGAAATGTATCGGTACTATTCTGCAAGTGATAATAATTCAGTCGATTGTTAATTTATTACCAAAAATAATTTAGGGAAGTCGAAATAGCAGAATAATATATCAATTTGTAGTTAATTAAAAAAACCTTGTAGTGGTTCGCTTTTCTCGAAATCAAAAACCGATTTCCCTAGAGCTTGAATTACTAATTTCTTGAATTTCTTGACAGTAGATGTTTAGTAGCAATAGGAAACATTTTGGAATTACCGAATTTATGATCTAGAAGATTTTATGGAAAAACACCTAAATATAAAACTCTATATAACAAAAAGAATATTGCAATATTATTTATATAAATATTCTATGGTCGAATTGCTTTAACATAGACCTTCCAGTTCAAGCACAAAACTAGAAACTAACCAAAACTAGAAAATTTCGGTATAAAATTTTATCATAGAATGATTGTTATTATTCTTATATTTTTGTTATATAAAAATTTTTCTAAAAATGTTCAGTAAAAGTGAAGCGAATTGCTTTCGAGATTGCAAATATAGGGTGTTTCAAAAACTTACACCAAGGCTCGGCCGAAAATTTGTTATCGGAAAAACGCGAAAATTCTTAATTTGCCATATACGAGGTGTCGAATCCTTTTTTTAAAAAACGGATCAAAATATTTGTCAATTATATTAATGTAGCCTCTTGAACAAACAAATCAGTGGCGTACGTGTGACAAATTAGTCCTTTGTCATTAAAAGATTAATTTTGTTCTTTAACTAGATATAAACTGCCAAACGTTCGCTACTGATTTGTTCGCAATTTTAATTATTTACTTTGAATAAGTCACCTTTTTACTCTGGAGTTGTTTTTTGTACAGTACCTCGTTTTCAAGCAAAAACATATAAAAACATGGAAGTTGACAGAACATATTTTTATGAACACTTATTTTTTAGACCCTTTGATCAGAACAAACAATCAAACAAGAAAAAACAATACTAATTAAAATACAAATGATGATCAGTGATGATTTATATTATGTTATATTACATATGCTCGTCAAACAATTTTAATAGCTGGGTGGCAAAAAAAAATTAAAGCAAAAAATTTTAATTGTGAACTCCGAAGGTCCTTTTGATTACTAATAATTATTTTGTTTCAGTGGGCGCAAACGTCGCTCGCAATCCCGACTGCTCGACGTCCTTTTCAACCAATCGGAAGAGGACACCGGGGAACCGTTAATGGACTACCAGGATACCCCGATCTACGCCTACAGCATTGGACTGAAGTAAAAAAAAAATCAAAAAAACCGGGGCCGGACCGACAATTTTCCCACCGGAAAATTCCCAAACCAAACGAGCCGCCAATGGAAAAAATCGTCTTGCTGTACCATAATTTTGCACGTATACCATTTTTTGTGTGTTTACGGCCCAAGTGGCGTTTGTTTTACATTTGAAAAAAAAACTAAACTAAAATGTACTTATAACCACCGATGTTTTCTTTTGTGTCGAGTCAGTTTGGAAAGGATGGTGACCCTTAGTCACATTCGTCGTTTAAACTATCAGTATTATTAGGATTGGGTTGAGTCATAATGTCTAGTCTATACATACATGAATGTATATTTTTTACTATTTATTATTTACCAGCTAGGCGGTAGGACGTGCGAATTCGTCCGCGGTCCCGACCGGGCTGGAAGTCTGCGGACGAATCTGCACGTATACGAACCCCTTTATTTTTTTCGACACGCGCAATCTACACACGTAGCATTAAAAATCACCCCCGTCAAAGAAATGTCCTTTACATGGTCGTATTTTAAACAAGCAGATCGAGGTTGTGCCAAAAAAAAATAAATGGGTTTATTTATTTGCTTATTACAATATTCAGGGTGTTTCCCAAACACCTGACCAAACATAAGGAGTGTCAAAACTCAAAATGTAGCGAAAATGACCATTTTCGGGTTAAAAGCTTTTCATTTCAATTGCTTAACGCTAAAAAAATCATATAGAAATTAAATTAGTGCCGCAAAAATATTGGATAGACCGTCTTCATGGCCGCCACTGGAATTAATAATTACTCATGTACTTACAGAAATGATCATCTCCCAAATGTTGGTCATGTAAGAAACACCCCGTATATCGATAAAATCTCGAATCGAACGATTTTTGTTGTAATTTTTGTACACACCCGTCAAGTCAAAGTTGCGTTTTGTATACCGAGCCGCTTATTATTTATTCCTATTTTTGTTATGTAAATATAATCTTGGAATTATGTGGTTGCGTTTCAGTTGCGCTGTTTACACGCAGAAATACGTATAAAAAATCGTCCAACGTGTATCTCGCGATTAGGCAATACGTTTTTAGAAAAAAAAAGTCATAACAAAAACAAAACTGACCTCAACTACGAACGCACCAACCTTTCCGACGATACACTGTCAAATGTAGATAATAAAAGCGCAAAAACAAACCATATGTGCCACCGCAAAACAATTGGGCAACGTTGTGCGTTATTTTTGTTATTATAACCAATTAATGGGTCCTCTCTATTTGCGAATGTGCAGTTGCGAAATGTTTAAACCACATGTTTACTCCAACGAGATAGTGAAATACGAGAACTCGACTAATTATTCCATGAGGTTTTGCATTTACCTCTAATCCACTCTAGAGTGATCACAGTTGGCTGTTAAACGTCAAAGTCGGCCTCAACCTCAAATCCACAATGAATCAACCGGAACCACGGTTTTCCAATCTCCAATGGTTCAAAAAATAAGACAAGCAGTGTCTAGAACATACAGCTGCTTTTTGTCGAAATCGTATGGTTACATTTAAATTTAAATTCGACCAAACGCCGCGCCATCTATTCGCCGACGGCCGAGTTCTACGTACGCGCCACCTGTCGGTTAATAGCGTGAACAAAAAAATAGCCCAAAACCGGAAAAAATAAACAAACCGGCAACGCCGCTGAGCGCCAGGAACAAAACCGATCGATCGACGATCCCGCCATACGTCACGGAGGGCAATCGCGCACGACCGCCATCGAAAGAGTGAGTGAGAGGGCCAGATGGAAAGCCGCCAGAGGGCGCGCGAGCTCGTATTCCGAGAATTCCGTGAAACGAAACGCGGCGAGCGACGTTGCCACTCGCTCCCCGTTTTCTACAGATTCCGCACAGCTCCGATAAATCGGTCGATTTTAAATTTAAAAAAAAAATCAGATAGTAATTATTTCAAACACTTAATCGTCCTGACGAACAACACCGTCGTTCTCGGCGAAAGATATACTGTGGACTAACTACGTCGCCTACGTACAGCCGAGTATTAGATAATTCTTATTTCTTATTATTTCCACTACGTCCTCTATATCTTGCAGTTACTCTCAACATACTATCTTTGATATGGTTTGCTTTCTTTGCCTGAACAATCTCCTTCCTCTCCTTTTGTTCTTACCGATACTTATTTCCTCTATTTTCATTTTTACACCTAAAACCAGCAAGAAACTACAGTTTTGTGTCGATCTCCATTACTACGTTATATTGCGGTCATTTTAATTACGCTTAGCCCCGTTTTATACGGAATGTATCGACGCAAGTTGTGAATTATTGGAAATAATAATAATTATATCTTTATTTGGACGGTACATTTTAGATCAGCTTAAAAAAACAACAATTTTACTAATGCAATTTAATGACCGTCCTGACATGGTCAAGTTTATCTCTATCTTTTGGAGAAAAAGAAAAAACGTCAAAATTCAAGCCGTGCGGTAAAATCTCCGACAACATCCGATCGCTCCTAAACCGGTGGGTAATATCCCGGAAATGTCCGAACTGGCTTGAATCCGTGGGACAAGCAACTCACTTGACAAAGTGACGCTTTCTGCCAATTTATTTGTATGTATGTATATTTATAAATAAATACACATAATTATTGATTGTTGATATTACATTAATTACATTTCATTTTCATTCAAAGCAATCGGTTTTTTGTACAAACTACGTTTTGACGCCACCTATTGAAATTTTTCTGTTATGTTCATTTGGGACACCATTATAAAAACACATTTCATTAAAGGAAAAGCCCTTTTTCTTAAATTGTTGTTCTGTGAAAGGAAGGGTTATAGTTCCTTTATACATTATATTCAACACCCTGGACGCTTTGGACACCTTGATTGCGAAATTCTATGCATTTATAAAATATATATATATATATATATATATATATATATATATATATATATATATATATTATAGGCGAGGCCATATATGCCTTCTCCCAATCTTCCCATCACTTGAATATTCATGTTACCTTTCCACTCCTCTCTAACAATATATCCTGGAGTTTTTCATTGTTTATTATGCACCCATTCTATTTCTCCTTGCTCCTTCCATTCTTTAAAATGCTCACCATCACACTGTCAGTTTTCTTTGAAATCACTTTCTCTCCCCTATTTCAATTTCTTTCATTCGTCTGTTCACTAAAAGTGTACCCTGAATAGGTACTTAAATTCCTTCACCAGCACAATTTATAAAAGTATTTTATTTTATAAATTATTACTTAATGCGAAATACTAAAAAGCTTTTTATGCATTTTCGAATAGCGCGCTTGCGCGAAATTAAGTGTGCGTATAAAAACGCTTCGTAAAGGAACCAGCAGCGGCAACGTCGCGTACAAACATGGCGCACTGACAAGCGGCGGTCCTCTGTGTATGTGTGTGTTGTCGTCGTGAGAAAAATACGTGGTGCGCCCCAAGTAAAAAAAACCTGTTTTTGCGACGACTTTTCGTCCGCCCGGGCGTCTCAGAATGTAACGCCGTGCAACCTCCATCGGCGTCGACTCCGTTTTTATTTTGCGTGTGTTCCCGTGGTCCAGGCGCGCGTCCATGTTTCTTCCCAGCGCGGCCTTCTCGATCGCGAGTGCGTGTCCCGGACAATGATGACGGAGACCGACCACGGTGGTAGTTTTTATGATGGCTTCCGGAACGGCCGTTGACGGGTGTCAAATATGAATACGGGCATCGGGTCCTGCGACACCGCTTACGATTTCGAGTCCGAAGAAAACTCGGCCAAATGGAAGGGTCTGCTTACGTCCGCTCTCAAAAAAGTAAGAGGGATATAAATCCGCATACGAAAGAACTAAAAAATGAATTAAATAAAACCCGGTGTTGACGAAAATGAAGAAGGACAATGTCACCCTCCGCGAAATATGTTTTCGAAATTTAATAGACAAACTAACCTAACATTTGCGAAACTCATTTGGCCTGCGGTCTGGCTTTCGTATTAGTTATTTGCATCTACACAGAACAAATGTTTGAATGTAACTTAACGAGGATTGCCAAATGGTGATCGCTCCTTTGTGGTACTCATTTCTACCAGTGATAAAAATATGATTAACTCTTTTGTTCTACAATGTTTGAAGATAATAATTTGGTTTTTGTTTTATTTAATCATTAATGTCAGTAAAATCGAACATCAATAAAACACAAATTAAATAAATGTAATATTCAACATTAGTACGAATACAAAACAAACAACAAACAAAACTGGAAGGTTGGGAATACTCATGTCACCCGCAGCACTGAAAAAATGGTGCTTTGAACTCGTAATTGATAAGAAGCATATAAAGAAGAAATTCTTCGGTTTTGAGTTATTTTTCAAGTTGTTAAGGTCAAATTTTCAACTAAACAACAAAGACAGTAAAAATTGTTCAAGCAAAAAATCTATGTATGTATTTAATGCCGCATAACCCCAATAACAAAATAAGTAACTTTGTTGGTAATTTCGACTGGTAATAACAGACAAAATAACCTTAAATTTGCATTTTAATTGTGATACCAATAATCTCCTTAAATAAATCTTGTGAATCGTACACAAAATAAAATAATCAACCAATCTAAACTGATCAATTTTGAAATAAAATTAACCAACTCTGATGTTCATTCCCAAAGGAAAAGGGTTGAGTTTTATACTTCTATATTCCCAAGAAATTAAATAGTACTTAGAAGTATAATTGAATAAAATCCTGTATAGAACCACATCATACCACAATGGATTTGAACCAAATTATATATGCTTAATCACACAGGTGTTGGAGCAAGTGCACCCCTCTCTGGGGGCACGAGACGAAGCCTTAGAATATGTGGAGCACTTGTGTCTCCGTCTGCTGGCTATGCTCTGCGCAAAACCCAGCCCCCACACAGTTCAGGTATAAAAAAATAACCCTTTTTGGCTCGCAGATTTTCACGTTTACTAAATTTAATCTGCAGGATGTCGAATCTAGGGTTCAAAACACATTTCCCACCCCCATCGACCGGTGGGCCCTCAAAGAAGCGCAGGAGGCGCTAGAACGCGGCAAGAAGAAATCAGTTCTACTGCTGCCCGTCGATAAAATCCATTATTTGTTACAAAAGGTACAAAATAAAAATGCGACCCCCTGGCTTTCGGGCCAGATTTGAGGTTTTCATACCGCATTTGTTTTAGGAATTGTTATCGTACAAAGTCGACTCCACGGTATCATTGTTTCTTGTCGCGGTGCTGGAGTATATATCGGCGGACATATTGAAATTGGTCGGCAATTACGCGAAAAATATAAAACACGTCGAGATTACTTACCAGGATGTGCAGATTTCTATGAAAGTTGACAAGGTAGGAATGGCGGTTTTAGTTGTTTGAAAATGTAACGGAAAGTGTGGTTAATAGATAAATATATATTGTCGATTCTATAAATCAGTTAGCAGATGAATAAATTCAACTGAAATTTTGCGGGTCTCTTGGATTTTGTCTTTTGTTTTTCAAACCGAGACACTGACTTTTTCCAGTAAAGCAGTAAAATCCTTATCTATATACGCGGTGGCGCCACGATCACGTGAATGGCTGTGTATAACTTTTTCTACACTTTATATCTTCTGCTGGAGGCGCGACATTCACAGAATCGCCACTCACTGTCAATTCAGCATAAATTGGCCCATAAAATGAAATTATACATGAGAACAGTCCCGCGATAACCGCTAATTTTCCATTTCCAAGCTTGGAAAACTGGAAAGGGTCAGAATTTGGATGGAATTCTGTTGATTTGTTATTACAACTAGGCAGCTTTTTGTTATAAATTGCTTTTTGCTTTTTCACGCTGCGTCGCAAAGCCCACATCCATGGTAGGTAGCCGTTGTATTTATTTTTTTTTTAATATCGGATAGCAAACTCGGAACACGGGAAAATTTTTAGGGACACCCTTTAGACTAGTTTCCGAATTTTCACGTAGTCGACGGTAATTTTTTTCACGCTCGACGCTTCATATTTTCACCTTAGTCTGGCTGCGACTGACGCATTTTTTTTTGCCCGAACTATCAAATACGAGAATGAAACCCTCGCGAATAGGTACTCGAATTTAGACGCCACCATTATCGTTCCCAGCTTACCTCTTTGGTTGCTTGCTCTAGACTGCATTCTTTATGATTTGTTTCGCCTCCACCACCCACTCGTGTCACACAAACACCAAGTAAAAAACGCACAAAACTTTCCGAATATGATGCACGGCATGTCCAACGTATTTTAGTGGCTTTAAGTATAACATTTTAACGACAGAACGGCCGACGCCTGTTGCCGCAAAATTAACGCAGTAAGCCGCGACGTTAAAATCACGGCGGCTCTGGAATCACGGATGATAGAAAGGCGCGTTCGCTTATTCGCCTTCGGGCGGAATTCGTTATCGATAAAGCGAATTTAAGAACACACCTGACGAAACGCAGCGTTTTCTCCGTGGTCTGCGGGACGATTTAATCGCTCGGTTTTTAGGCGTTAATGGATATGTTCTACCAAGACGAAGGAGGGGGCGGCACGTTAAGCGATCGTATGACGGAAATGCTGGTGTCCGCTGCTCCGCCTCGCACTAGCTTGACCTACGAGGAGACTGTGCGCGAACTGATTGCCTCGGAAAAGGCCTACTTGAAGGAACTGCACATGATCATCAAAGTGTTTCGGGAAGAGATAAAGAAACTGACTTCCGATCCGCGAGAAATTGAACTGATATTTTCGAACATAATGGACATCTACGAGCTGACGTACACATTGTCAGGCAGTCTCGAGGACGTTATGGAGATGGCACAGGAACAAATGCCGTACATCGGGAGTTGTTTTGAAGGTAGGTGGCGCAGCAAGTGGAGTGTTGCCTAAAAATGAATTTTTAATAAACTAGTGAGTTAAAAAGTTTACCAAACGTGTTGCATACTATACTTTTTGAGTACATTTTCGCAAAACACAAATACATTCACTGTCAGAATTGACAAACGTCAAAATTGAAAGCGTGGGAAATATCTCCGAAAACATCCGATTGCAGCCCAAATCCCTGCGGTAAAATCCCTCGGATTCTAGATCGGTAGGTAATTAGGTATTTTACAGACGGGAGTAGAAAAAAATAATTTCCTAAAAGAGCAACAAATCACTGGCGTGTGAGATTATAATGTAACCGTAGTTAAATTAAACAAGTTTGACGCATTTTTAGAAATAATGCAAACCACAGCCGATGCCCTTGATACTTTTTTGCAAACCTGCAATAGATAATACTAAGCCCAAATATGCAAAACAATAAAATAAGTGCCTCCACCCATGAAACACCTTTTCATTTCTAAAAAGTAACTTTTCTCACAAAAAATAAGCGAGTATTAACAAAACACAACTGAAATTGAGTTTTAATAACTCCTGCATTCCGGTACATACTGTCACATTAAAAAATATATCTCTTACAAACCATATTGCTATTGTTAATTAATGAATAAAAAGAAATATTTGTTATTTTGGGAATAATGTTTAACCAAATATTACCAAGACATTTTGTTAATGTATAAGTTAAATTTCTTTTTTTACCTATGCTTGTGAGTACGTAAAAATATTATGCTGTATCTAATGTATGGCCAGCACTGCCAACATTGTCTCAGTCGGTCAAGATTATATATCTATGTTCGGCGTGTTTCGCGCAGAGCTGGCCGAGGCCGCAGAGTTCGACGTCTACGTCAAGTACGCGCGTGAAGTGACGGCACCCACATGTAGGGAAACGCTGAACAATCTTCTAGCGAGGCCCGAGATGCAGGGCGCACTCCACACTGCCGGCCAAGGTATGCCGCTGGCATTAAAGTATTACTTGCCCGCCCTCCTCGTCGGTCCGATTTGGCATTTTTTCTCCTACATGGAATACATCCGGCTACTGATCGGGCTGAGCCCCGCCCTCGAAGACAAAGAGACGTTGACGCAGGTGGAGGGGCTGCTAAAGCCTTTACAGATCGAGTTGAGTAAGTGTTTGCGGCGTTGTTGCCGTGTGGGATTTTAATATCGCGTTTTGAAGATCGCTGCGTGCCGAGTCAGTCGATACCGCGGAGCTGCGCAACGCTAAACCAGGTAAAGACTAGACGGTCGACTGCCATCGTAAAAATTCAAGAGCTGGAGAGGATCGTCGAGAACTGGGACTCCAAGGACCTGGGTCAGTGTTGCAACGAATTTATCAGAGGTAAGTGGCGCGAACCATCAAAAAAGCAGATTTTGAGCGGAACTTTTGAAATGCTCAATATTCTGTGCTCTACTACCGAAGACGAGACGTGGTTTGTATCTTGCAGAAGACGTCCTGACGAAAGTCAGCCAGAAACGGTTAACCGAGAGACGAGTGTTTCTTTTCGACGGTCTGATGATACTGTGCAAGCCCATCACGTCGTCTCGTAGGCAAAGCTCAATACACCACCAGACCCACCCGGAGTGCCGTCTGAAAGAGCGGTTCTTCATGAGAAAGGTGGAAATCAAAGATCACGAAGACACTGAAGAGATGAAGCACGCATTCGAGATACTGCCGAGACAGATGCCGAGCGTCGTGCTGTGTGCCAAAAGCGTCGAGGAGAAGAACTCGTGGATGGCCGATCTAGTCATGTTAAATAACAGGTGAGTGCGAAAAAACGCTCGGTAGTTCAAATGTACTATACGGGAGCGGTCGTTTTCGCACGTGTTTCAGGTCCATGTTGGAGCGCGTGCTCGATAGCATACTATCTCGCATCGAGCAGCAACACCCCCTCAAACTACCCCCACCCGAGTTGTACAAATTCGCCGAACCCGACTCCTCAGACAACATCGTCTTGGAACAGAGGGAAAACGGCGGCGTACCACTTATAAAGGTCAGTTTTATGTTTTAAAAAAATGCATCTATTAAGCAGACGGATTAATTGTAATATTCTTCGTAAGTATTATGATTGTAAGTTGATTTTTATACGCGTCGTGTAGGGAGCGACGCTGTACAAGCTGGTCGAACGCTTGACCTACCACATCTACGCCGACCCGAAATTCGTGCGAACGTTTCTAACCACCTACCGTAGTTTTTGTTCGCCTACCGAATTATTGGAATTGCTCATAGAGAGATTTCATATTCCGGACGCCTCGCTGGTGTATGAACAAGACCCAGGGGACACTGACAAAATACAGAAAAGTAGTCAGCGGGAGGACTGGAAGAAGTACCGGAAGGAGTATGTGCAGCCAGTGCAGTTCAGGTATGTTGTATGTGTGAAGGACTACCTTCAAGTAAAAATTAAAATATTTATCATTGCTGTAGAAGCAATTATTAATAAACACCGGCTTGATTCCCCTTTCGAAAGCTTTTTCGCTGAATATTTGTTGTAAGAGATTTTTCGTTTTATTTAAACGATAACAAGGTACTCGCAGAAGATGAGAATTTCTTGTATAAAAGTATTTTATTAAGGCTACAATATATGAAGATTAAAGGTACTGGCATTATTCGAAGACTATAAAAATAAGGTCGACATGATTCTCGATAGTTGAGGTTTAACAGAATTCTAATTACTTTTTTTTGGAGTCTAAACACCCTTAAATGTGTGTTTAGAATTTCCCTATAGTGAAACTGCAGAGTGGAACAATGCAAGTGTGTTTTTCGACCTTCTAACCACGAAACGTGTAGATGCTAATTTTGGTACATAAAACATCAATATGAGCACTCTAATTAAGATTATCCTCCAAGATGACATCAAGGAGAGTGACGCTATCACCCTTAGTAAGAGATGCATTGATTAAAATTAAAAGTTTTTGTGTTTTATGATTTTTTAAAAATAAATTGTTACACGAAAACCAAGACTGAGCCTTCAGCTGAACCCCCTAAGTCGTAGTATCGTCAGAGAATAGTGAACATTCGATGAGACTGATGCATAAGGGGAAATAATGAATAAAAGTGGCCCTAGGACAGATCCTTGAGGGGCTCCATGTTTTAGATTTAAAGTAGATGAATCATACCATACAATAGTTGATAATTTCCTCATCAAAATTTAATGACTAATGCAATCAAACGCTTTCGAAATATCGTAAAGAGACAGTGACAAATGGTCGCCATCTTCCAGACCATTAACGATCACTGACACTACTTTTCGAACTGCATGTGTAGTAAATTTTCCGGGCAGTAATCCCCCCACTGTGCCTCGTAAAAAAAGGGATATAAGTCAGTAAGGGATCAGAGGTTAGTCATTCTGAAGACGTTCTTGAAACTTGTTGCATTAACACCCTACTAGCGTGGGATCCTGTTCTCGTAGGTTGTTTTTCTCGTTTATATTGACTTTAAACGAGGTATAGTATTTTGTTAGTAGATGGGAAGACCAATTTCTGTTTGAGAAACGCTGGCACTGGCGAAAAAGCTAACCAAATCTTGATTTGAAAACTTCCTATCTCTGGTTTGAGAGTAAAAGATGATGTCAAAAGTTAATGTTTTCTTCCCGTTTTTATAGTGCGTAGCTCGATTTAAAACCTGAAATTATTTTCACACACAAACGACGAACCTGAAACGTTCAAGTTGCCATGGATGAACCGCAAGAAGCAGTAGTTCAAATATACCATACTCGAGACAAACATCAAAATAGAACGTTCATTTCTCACTCGAATGGTTTTTGTAGTATTTACCGTGAATGATTGAGAATTACATTCACGTACAACTCAACTCTGAATAAGTGGCTATTTCAAATATACCGGCAGTTCAAAAATGTTTAATCGGTCGTCCAAAGAGTTTTATGGCGCGTCACCGCTGTCTTATCCCCTTCAGGGTGTTGAACGTGTTGCGGCACTGGGTGGACCAGCATTTCTACGATTTCGAACGTGACCCCGCCCTGCTCAAGAAACTTCAGTCGTTCCTTGACTCGATCAACGGCAAGAGCATGCGCAAGTGGGTGAACAGCGTGATCAAGATCGTGCAGCGAAAATTGTCGCCACAGCTCGAGACCGACAACCAGAGGCACAAGAACTTCGCGTTCGGTGAACGACCTCCACCCGTCGAATGGCATATCCACTGCAACGAAGAAGAATACGGAGTGTTGACGCTACATCCTTTGGAGGTCGCGCGTCAATTGACCGTCATCGAGTTCGACCTCTATAGGATGATCAAACCGTCCGAGTTGGTAGGCTCCGTGTGGATGAAAAAGGAAAAAGAGAAAACCAGCCCGAATCTGTTGAAAATGATCAAGCACACGACGAACGTGAGTTTCGGGAAAAAAGTTGATCCCAATTTTAATTAAATTAATTATCTTGATTAAATTTCGTCCACTAAACCATAACACTCACACACAGGGTTCCACCCACTTTTCCGGCTCTTCATTAGGAGATGAAAATAAATTTTATTTAAATAAAATTTATTGCCTTTTGATCTTCTATGTTACTGCCAGTTATTAACTCCCAATTTTCAGACACGGTTGCCACAAAACTAGAAATCCCGCAAGCCATAATCATTTAGCGCCACAGCCCTGGGTGGGTCTTTAATGACTGTACAACTTGAACTGATCACCCGGTCTTCCATCAACTGATAATAAGAAAAGTGTTCATTTTTTGTATGTCTAATTTAAATGAAACCAGCCATTACTCACATACGGTTAACGGCTAATGATATCCTCAAAGTGCTACTCAAAACTTAATGATTCATCCATAATGATACCTAAATCCTATATTACTTGCACTCTTTTCAACACACACTAATCTATTCTATGTGAGCAATTTTTGCAGGCACATTTTAAAGTATTTAATTTTAAATTGATCATCCTACACCACTCCACTAGCCCTTTGTAGCACTTCATAATCATCAACTGACCATATGCAGCGGTAAAATCATAAAGCAGCTGATCTTGACCTGTTGAACGTGGCCCTGGAGATAACTTGATAGTCACGTTAGAAACGGACCTCTAATAACAAACTTTTGAAGTTTGTTCAGTAATACTCCTTGATTCAGCAAATCAAAGGCCTTGCTGAAGTCAGTATATATGGAATGCACCTCTTACCATTTACAAACCCGTGCTGCTGCTCAACACGGAAGACTAAGGCCGGCACTGGCAAAACCATCCTTTCCAATACATTAGGTATTGCCGATTGTATGCAAATGGGCCTGTACAATTTTTGAATATACAGGCTATAAATGCCTGTTTACATCTCTCTGGACTTATTAATTAAAAACAATAATGGCTCATACAACAATACAGCTCCTTCCCTCATTTGGTGTGGTATCATATTAGGCCCAGCCCCCCTTTTTAACATTCAACGACAACAAGACATTTTACACACTGTCAAAGGTTAGATCGATCACATTTATTAGTTCAGTCAAATCATACTGTATATTCCCTTTACTAAACACTTGATCACATATCACACTCTTGGATATTTCCGTAGCTCACACAGCGTGCTTATCACCAACAAACTTCCAGAATTTCCCCACATTCTCCTATCTGTTCGACATCAGACACATATTGAGAATAACAGGCATTACTCGGCTCTTTACATTCCCTACGTAAGGAACAAACTCGGTGTAATGGCAATTAAGATCAATGTCCTCAATATCGCCTGTGCTCAATCTTTTTAGCAATAACCTCCTTAACTCTGGTGAAAACCAAAAAGGAAAGGAAAACTTTTTAGCTACATATTTTAGTACAAAGATATCCACGATATCCACAGCCTCAAATAATATATCTTCCCTTCTTTCTTTTATTCTTTTCCCAGCCTGTGAAATTTTAACATTCGTTTCCTTCTTCATACTCGACCCTGTCGACGGGCGCACGCTCCTTATCTGACTTTTTTTCCGTTTCTGTAGTTCACGAGGTGGCTCGAGAAGAACATTGTGGAGGCGGAGAATTTCGAAGAACGCGTCGCCATAGTGAACCGTATCTGCGAAATAATGATCGCACTGAATGAAATGAACAACTTCAACGGGGTGCTGGCGATCAGTTCGGCCGCTCAGTCCGCGGCAGTTCACCGGCTCAAGTTCACGTTCCAGGCGATCTCGCAACAATATCGGAAAATCTTCGACCGCGCCGACGATCACCTGAAAAAGTACCAGGAGAAACTGCGTTCGATAAACCCGCCGTGCGTTCCGTTCCTCGGCATGTACATGACCAATATTTTGCACATTGAAGAGGGCAACCCCGATTTCTTGCCCAACACGCAGCTGATCAACTTTTTCAAGCGACGAAAAGTCGCCGAGATCACTGGCGAAATACAACAGTACCAGAACCAGCCCTACTGTTTCAAGGTCGAGCCCCAGATCAGGGTAAGTCGAATCAATAGCAATACATTTTTGGAGAAGCTTTTTTTTTTTTTTTTTTTAATTCAAAATTCATAATTTTGTTTATATACTAATTGCAAAGATTCCGTTAAAGTACGGTCTAAAATCTTCACTTTCTGATGATGACCGAAGGCTAATACTTAAATCTATTATATTTATCACAAACGGCCTACAGAAGCGACCAAGCAAAGAGGATGATACGAGAATTAAAAATATCCGCCGAAAAATAATTCTAAAACAGTACTTGCTCTGAACAGTTCAAACTTCTAATAAGCAAATTGTACTAGATCAGTCCTAAAAAAATTGCGCATGCCTGACACTTCTGGGACGCTAGAGCCTCAGTACATCTTTATTCTTCTGACTGACTGCTTCTATGGTGTTCGCTTTAATAGATTGCCTTCTCGCGATGGGTGTCGAATATTCCAGTCGTCTTCCACCAGGCGACGTCTATTATCACGTTTCTAAATAAGTTTCTTTGAACGCAGACAGTGCTGGGCCCAGCTTTTTGAATAAAAAAAAAACGAATAGGCATATAGGCCTCAAAACGTACCGCGAAATTAACATAAATTAAGTAATTGTTTTTCTTTTTAATATTAGAACAAATAACAATAAAATAATGGCTAGATTAAATTAATTAAACTATCAAAAGGACATGCGAGCGTAACAAATATTCATAATTGACCAGGAACTCGCATTAACAGCCTCCGTTAATTAAAAATCACACAAAACTAAAGTAATCATATAAAAAAAAGGTGTCTTACGTAAAACTGATATAGTGTATTGCAATGGAAAATTTGGCACACCTGTTTGTCATTCCATCTACGTAATTGTTTCGCGACGTTGCCAATTTTTTTTTTCGTTGATTCAGAATTTCCTCGAGCACCTTAGCCCGTTCGGCGACCTAACAGACACGGACATCTCCAACTACCTATACCAGAAGTCGATGGAGATCGAACCGCGTGGTTGCCGCCAATTGCCGAAATTCCCCAGACGATGGCCGAACCTGACGTTGAAAAGTCCGGGAATAAAGGTGAGTTTACATACGCAGCGCGTACGTGTGGGGGCTTGGTCACGTGACGCGCGCTTATTGTAGCCGAAACGGAGCGCGACCAGCGTCGTCGCGAACGCCGTGAACACGATGAGCTCGACGATCAAAAGCGACGACAGCAAAAGCGAAGACTCGTCGTCAAAGAGCGATAACGATTTCAGCGTGTTCGCTCCAGTAAGTTTCGTTTTTTTTTTCTGTGTGCCGATTTTTCGTCGCTTCTTCCTCTAATCTGGGCTTTTTCTTTGGCATTTTTGTGTATTCACTTTTCTGCGGTATCGACATTTTTTACTCCAATTGACTTTTATTTTGTTCTTCGTTAATCGGCGCTTTTGCTTAACTTTCGTGCCTGTGTCGCTTTTTATACAATTTCCTTCGCTGTCGACAATGTTTCTTGTTTTTCGCCATCTCTTTTTACTTTTAGTTTTATCTTTATCTAAGTTATCTTTTTATCATTTGATTGCTTTCGTCGCAATGAAAGACAGATTTTCAGCTAACTAGTTGGTCCTTTTCTTTTATTATTTCCTCTACATAGTTAACTTTATCGACCAGTTATTTTCGCAAAAATCGATGAAATCGAATTTTTCGAAAGTGTACTCGCTTAGAAACGAAACTCATATCCCGGTAGGTCTATTGATCAGGATCGAAAAAAAACTTTTTTTTTCAATGTCTGTCCGTTCTCTGTTCTCTGTTGACGCTCTATAAAAATGTGAATAGTGAATAACTTCCGAGCGGTTCATACTTAGGTGTTGAAATTTAACTCCTTTTAAAAGTCCACGTGATCCTATAGGCAAGGGCTGCGATCGAACAATGACGTCCATGTTTTTTTCGCGATTTTCCTCTGTTTTTCGTACATCGCTGTGAAGTACGATAGATGTCCGAATATCGACTTCAAATTTGGCAAATTTGAAACGGGGGGGGGGGCTATTTTTAGAGGGTTCAAGAATTTTTTTTTTTCAAAAATGGTTACTAACTTAAAAAAAACCTGAACAAGAAGAATTTTTTGAAAGTGTACAGGGTACGACGGCAATTTGCAGAAAACTAAAAAATTGGTTATTTTAATGAAAATTTGTCATAACTAGAAGTCGATCAATCAGTTGTCAGTTTCTCTATTTAACGTTTTCACGTATTTTGCGGGGTGTTCGGGATATTTTATGCTATATTATAAGATTTAATAGGTGCCTTAAAGATACTAAAAATTGTTCCTTTCGGTAGTAAATTATTGACTAACTGAAAAAGTCCGTGGGAAAGTCGCTATATGTCACGCTCAATCTATACGGGAAGACGTCGTTTACCTTAACGACGTACTGCAGGGCTTCGGAAATCAAGTATTTTCTCGAAAACTATTTACGCTATTCTATAAATTTATGAGCCAGGGAACATGGGATATCCACCTTTATCTTTAGCATTTTTTGGATAATGTACAGGGTTTGTCTGTATTGGACAAGAAGAAAGAAAGGTCCTGAAAATTAGCCTTTTCGTAGATAAATTATTAGTAATAATTGAAAAACTATAAAACACAAAAAGAGAGTTTCAGGTTGCGTCTATCATACAGGTTGCGCGAAATATTTGAAAAAATATCATTGGGTACAAATTTTTATACTTAAGAAACGTTTTCGTAACTTTGAAGTTCGGCGATACGTGCAGGACACTTTATACGCGGTGTATTTAGAATAAAATTACATCGATTTTGCGATAGTCCGATAGTGGTCCGCAGAAACACGATAGAAAAACAATGCGTCCCCTTAGGACGAAAAGCCGCGAAGCGGCTTTTTTGAAAAACAAAGCCGCGCAGCGACGAGATTGCGAAAGCAATCTTGCTGTGTCCGTACTTTGCGAATGTAATTTTCTCAAATTTTAATATTTTTTCTGTTAACGTTGCATGTTGATACAATTGTGCTCAATTTTTTTTTCTATCTATCTCGCTTTTGCTTTTTTGCTTGCTTGCGTCATTTCATCGTTTATCATAACTGCGAAATATGTAGATGTTAAAAAGTGCAATATGAAAATCCGGATGTCACCACTGGTTTTGCATACAACGAAACCGGATTTTTTTATTTTATTTTGAATATTAAATGTCCTCAACTATCTTTGTTTAGTTTTTGCGTGTATTTTCGTTCGAATACCCCGTTAATCTCTCTCTTAACCGACACGCTCAGGTCCAGCTTGGCACCGGTCAGAACAGTCCCACGCTCAGCCCCAATTCGCCAGCGGCACCCTCGAACTCCATCATAAACTGGTTCAACCACACGCGGAGCCCCAGCGTCAGTTCCGTCATTTCGACAGCGTCATACCGACCCTCTCGATCGGACAATGTTGCCGCTTCTCAACACCCGTAAGTATACACTCGAACACTCTTTCGAAATACACCACCCTCGGCATTTCAGTCCCCAGCGGTACACACACTCTAGTCAAAGCTCGACGGGGGCACCGGGTAGTCCCGGACCCCACAGCCCGGCCTCTCCCGGTCCGCACTTCCCCCCGGAGCCAATAAGCCCGCGACTCCCTCCGACGCCGCCGCCGCCTCCACCGCCGCTGCCCCCGCGAAAACGGAGGGACAGTCCCGAGATCAGCAGTCCCCAACAGGTATATATGTGGGCAACCGTAGCTTTAAGTGGTCGATACTCTTTTGTTTGTTATAATTCTATCTATCTATATATATTCTATCATTCATAATAAGATTGTGGACCCAAAACATTTCGAATACTGTTCCAAGTATTTTCTCATATCTGTCTTACTGTATTCTTTCATATCCTGTCTCTTCTAGATTTTTCAGCCGCCCTTCTTCCATCTTCGTCTCTCTTAGCGTTTTCTGTGTTTTTTCTTTCAGAGGCCATACTTCAGAGTTACATGATGCTTTTAACGATTGAATTGTAAATTTTTTTTTTGTGATTTACATTTATATTTTTGTCCCATAGTTTAGCATGGAAATTGCTCTTCTTCCTGCTATTGCTTCGTCCAGAGTCCCGCCTTTGTCGAGTTTCTTCATTCCCAGATGTTTGTATTCGCCGTAGACCTGTCGTCCAAGGCACGTGTATTGATCGTCCGCGAAAGATAGAGTGTAAACTGTAAACTGGTATTCCCATATTCCTGCACTTTTGCTTCCAAAACTTCAGTACGTTTTCCAAATAAATTTTAAATCGCGTTGAAGTCATGCAACAACCTTGTTTAAGGCCTTTGGTAACCTTAAATCCTGTTAAAGCTTAAGTAGTTTTATTTAAGCACTGGGTTATGGGCATTCTTTTAATATGTCCGAGTCTAACCCTATGTCGGCATCACAACTCTCCACTCCGGGTTTCTATTTCTATTTTATCATTTTTATTATATTATCTATTATTTCTTACGATCTCTGACATATACATTAGGGGATATAATATATACGTTTTATAGGTTAAACAGGCGCCGGATGCTCCTATGCTACCGCCGCGGGACAACACGAGCCCTCCGCCACTACCCCCGCGTCGCGAGCCCGCTCCCTCGCCCGGATCCAGCGTCCATCACCATCTCGGCTTCCACTCAAACACTCTGCCGCACCCGGGAGCGTCGCACCACCACTACATCGCGCCCGCCCCTAGGTTGAACCCCACCCACACGTCGCAGCTGCACATGAGGCGCCACGCTGCCCTCCATCCGCACCATTCGGTGAGGACGAGCGGCGACGAACGCCGAGAGTCTCAGAACGGCGGGACGGGGTGAGTTTAACCGAAAAAGTCCGTTCTCAGCCTTCAAATCTCGAAATTTCTTCGTGGTTCGAGTTCAAATTTCCCTTACTGCCCTTCAAATACAGTTTTGCTACCAGAAATCTTCTCGATTGTCTAGGTTTTAATGTTGCGTAAACAATACGATTTTTTCCATGCCTTTGGGCCATGGTCTATTGGTTTGGATATTACAGCTTTTAGCTTGTACCGCCTCGGCCATATTCATTTTCCCTTATTTGACGGTGCTCGCGCCTGACAGTTTTTACTTGTATCAACCCATCCTTTGGATAGTGTATCTTGTGTTTACATTTCGTACGTGCCTCGCGGCTTGTCCTGAGAAAAGGAATACGCAATTATAACTATTGTTGTAAATTTAATCAGTTTTCCGTGATTATCTCAAAAAAGTAATTTTGACACATCCCCCTCTGGCATTTTCACTCTTCAATTATATTGGGTTAGTTTTGGTTAGTTCAGTTAGCTGCCTTGCCAGATATGTGTGCAATCTGTGCGATCCCAATTCTTTTTTTTTTTTTTCAGTATTTAGTCACATTGCAAATAACTCCATGAAAGGTAGTCCAGCTAATAATTAATAATCTTATAATTAAATATTGTTCTTATTGTCACAAAGTTTTTTGTCTTTCCTTCGATTATTATTTACATATTAATATTAATATTTCTTTTAAAGCTTCTTGTTTAATGAGTCCCTACTTATTAAATATTCATACACATTTTTCAGATATACTCGAATCAAGATTTATCTGCGTAACTTCTGTTTTGGGATCTATACTTTTTAATTCCCTGAAAGAGATTTAATGTCTAATTATTTTGCACTATTTAAATACTTATTAAACATTGATATACATTTTTCGTTTTGCGACCATTGACAAGTGATTTCGATACGACATGGCATACTCGTAAGAAGGTTTTTCGAAACGCACTGTAAAACGTCGCAATAATTGTTTAGGGGAAGATCCGTTAAAAGCCAGGACTTTAAGACACACTTCGCTGATAATTTACACCCTACTGAAGATAGCTTTGGTATAAAAAGCAACGGACCCGGCCTAACATCCCGAAAATTGTATTCATTCCCTCTTTCCACTCGAGAAACTCTTCTCTTCTCATATTCTTCAAAATATCCCTTTTAAATATCATCTGGTTGGTGTAATTTCCCAAATCCTCTTTGCTGTCCTCATCAAAAAAAAATCTCTACAAGTATCTGTTATTCTCTGATTTGTTTTGTTTGTTTATTTAGATCTGTTCATTTTGTAGAGCCTACTACGAATAATCTTCTCTTCTAACCATAAATATGAGTGAAAAAGCACTCATATTTTGAAAAGTATTCACTTTCCCGTGCAAATAAATTTTACTTGCTCATTTTAGAAAAGATTTTTTTATTTGGCTGGTACCTTTCGGGTCATAAGTTTTGATTTTGTTGTCAGTGTCCATCTGGTCGGTTCCCCGGCGAAGCCGCCGACAATATCACCGCGTTACGGGAGCAGCAGCGAGTCGAACTCGGGCCAGATAACGCCTCAGTTGCCGCCACGGCCGGCGGTTAGGTCGGCCGGCCTCACTTACGGTACCAAGTTCCATTATCCCGACACCACCACCACATAGAATTAAAAATACGCGCCTGCGCGGGAGGGCGGAGCCGTGACGCGCAAACATAGTAAACCACTGTTATTAGACCGAGGGTGAGAGGGTGGGGGAGTAGTAGTTCGAATGAACCGAGAGGCGAATTTTTTGTATTAGGAATATTTCTAAAAGAACACATGGGGAATTGTTTGATGTTTTTTAAACTGGCCATTTTTTTTATACAAAAGTAATGGAAAATAAGCGTTTTCAAGCAGATGGTGCGGTGCAATGTTCCAAGGCGGATGAAAAAGAAAAGGTATTTTAGAAAAGGAAGATTCTAGATTTCATGAAAAATATTTCCAGTAATTTAAGTCTTCAAAACAAAAAATGACAAAGAGAAAAACGCGAGTTTTGGCTAATTGTAATTGCGAAAAAAGTTTTATGCCAATCAATTTATGCCACACACAAAAATCCTTCCTATGGCGGTCTAAAATCAGTAATTTATTCGTTGTTATTAATTAAACACATAAAAATCGTAACTATTCCGAAATTCGTGTCAATTAGTTTATCGTACGCCGAAAATTCGCTCCTCGCGGTAACCATTGCGGGTGAAATCCAGAAAATAAAAGATTTCATTAGGATAACAGTTACAAGTTACTAACCATAGGTGGCGCAATCGAAAGACATTCGTTACTCTTATTGGGTAGAAAATTTCGAAGGTAGTACGTTTGCTGATCTATTATAAGTCTTTCAAAAACATTTTTGTTTCTGTTTTCGGTTAAGGCCCCAAGTAGCGCCTCGCTGGCTTTCATTTTATTTCGGGTCAGCTTTTCCAAAAAGAAATATACGCAAAAATTCGGTATTACTGTCTTTTTCCAATCTTTCTGTGTAATCCGTACGTGTGTGTATATTTATGTAACAAACAAAAAAATGCAAGAAAAAAATTGTGTGACACATTGATTCTAAATGTTTTTATTCTAAATACTGTCGAATGCGAAGCGTATAAAAAAATATGTACATAGAATAGAACAAGTGATTGGGTCGTAATATTTTCTTATCTAAGTGTTTAAAAAAAAAAACTACTAAATGTCCAAAAACACGGAAATCGATCGAATTTTTCCTCAAAAAAAAAAAAGAACATGATTTACGAACGAGAGGACAGGCCTAAACGATCATTTCCTGAAGAGCAAACAAAAGAGCGAGTGCCTAAAACCCGCAGAGCAAAAAAAAGTCCCGAACGCTAAAAACACCCTGTATATAGTGTACCATACTGTATATGTAATAATAGTTGCCAAAACGAGATGAAATTGTGTAATTAAAAAGTGTTTCTGTTGTTGAAAAAAAGAACTTCTAATAACCGTTAAGGAAGTAGGGTTAGGTCGTTTGGAGCGCCCCATTCGATCGTTAACAAAAAAAAAACAAACGAAGGAATTGTTACATGAAAAAATCTAAAATATATTTCCTTTTTTTTTTATTTTTCGAAAGGGGTCCGACGATTCCCCCCTTGGGGGCGAACCGATGGCTCCCCGCTGGGAGTTTGAGTTTTTACGGTCCCAGGGGATCCGTCGCACCTCGCGCGTTTCAAATTAATGATTTTTTAATCTGTGATAGTAGCAAAAGGACCACAAAATAATGTTTGTAAAAAGAATTAAAAGAGTATATTATATGAACTAGTTAAGAACCTACAATAAATGTATCGATGTATTAGTCTTTAATTTTCTTTGCCCCAACCAAAACATGTTACACTCTTCAATCTAAAGTTTACCAGACACTAAATGAAATCCTTCCTATAACGAAAAAGACACTTATCCAGTCAACAAATCATATTTTCACTCCCTCATAATGCAACATTTTAAGCTTCCTGCGAACTCCTCCGCCGAATCCGCCCAGCTCGCCGTTTTTCCTAATAACTCGATGACAAGGTACCAAATAAGAGATATTGTTCCGACCGACGGCGTTTGCTACCGCTCTGACGGCCTTCGGTCGTCCTATAGCACGCGCAATACTCTCGTAACTGACGGTGGTCCCTTTATCAATTTTTAACAACTCGCGCCATACCAACACGTCGAGTTCGGTTCCTTTCAAAATCGCTCTCAACTCGCGCTGGGCCGGTTCAAAATTTTCGTCCGGCTCTGCACGGGGAAACACTTGTTTGAGTTGCCTTAAACACTCGTCATCGTCGTCGTCGTAAAATTGCAAAAAACAGATTTCGCAATTGTGAAAACCGGCTATGTAGTTTCCAAACGCCGATTGTCGACGTACGTAAATCACTTTCGCGCGTTTCGCTTCCTCGCCGTTTAATATTAACGTCGACGTTATTATTCGTTCTAATAAATTCATTTTTTTTTTCAAAATATCAACAAAATTAAACGCATCCGCCATTGATCATAACAGAGGTTAGTTTTCAACATCCAACGCTCCGAATATAAAGTTAGCGGAATGGGTGGTGCGGGCAGAAGTAACTCGTCAATGTTGAGTTTTCGGTGCAATAATAAGCATACCACGAAAAACATCAAAGCGCGTAACCGGAATACAAATTATGTCTTTAAAAAGACATCTAACGTCATGACCGATCCACCGGGCCTCATTTCCGTCAAGAAGAAGCGCTAACGGTTAACGTTCTCACCGCAAAACAAAAGTCACTAGATTTGAAGACATTTAAACGAAATGACAGTTTTTCTCGTTTTTTTTTCCAGTCGATTTTTAGAATTGGGCTGCGGGGTTTACCGTGCGCGACTCGCTTTTAGTATATAGTGTTGCAACTTTAACGAAACATGGGCAAACACAAACGAAGGCGGCATCGCAAGAAGCAACAAACGCAACGGCAAGCTAGCCGAGACGTCGAGGATCCAATTAACTCCAACGTGGACGAATTGACCACACCGGTTTCGCGTTTGAATGAAGCCGATCGATTCGGCGATGTAGCTTCCCCTTTAAAAACGACCCCGGTAAACAAGAGGCGCAGTTTCGCCCGTAAGAAAGACTCCGTGAACTGGAACGTGACGAACCTAAACAGGCTCTTCGACGACGATGATATAAACTCGTCGAGGAACGAGACTTTAAAAGTTAACGCGACACCTACTTTGATCCACAAAAGTACGCAGACGAATCGGGAAGACGTCGTGATGCCGTGCGAACTGAACAACCGCAAAACCGGCGTCAAATTGACGAAATTTACGATAAACGAAGTGAACGTCAATCCGTATTTGAAGAATAAGGACTACAGGTGGCCGAGAGAAAGCAGCGCGGACGAGACGTCCTTTTTTTCACCGCAGCTGTTCGAAATGAAGTCCTCGTCGACTCCTATAGGACACAAAGTGCAAGAAAATAAACGCCTCAGCACACTCAAAGAGTCGATTTTGCGCGAAGACAATAATTCAAGCGTGGAAAAGGTGGAAAACAAGGATCGCAATGTCTTCGAAACGAGCGAAACCAAGTGCGACAGGGTGAACGTGAACGTTAACACTCCGGGCTCGGAAAAAGTGATGGATAAAAAGCGACTGTTTAATCGATCGCCGAGGACCAGAAAATTTACGGTTTATCCGAAAATGTCGCCCGTTAGTATCTCGTACTCCAGACTCAACGAGAGCAGGAGATTTTCCATGGATTCCGACAACCTCCGTTCTGTATCCTTAAGATTGGGTGTTCACCCAATATTAAAGAGGCTGGTGTCGAAGATCAAATGCTACAGCAGGACGTCGGTGAGGTGGTCGATCAAAATGGTGGAAGCGTGCGCTCAACTCGGTATCCACATAAAAAACGTCGGTGGTTTCCGAGTAAAATAACTTGGATATAGTTAATAGGGGTGTTTTCAGGGCTTGACAGCGCTGTGCAATGCGTACAATTCGCCGCAATCGGGAGGCGAAAGTGGGGACGCGAAACACGAGAGCCTCGCGAGGAGAATTGAGGCCCTCGCTTCCGATTTCGTTAATGTTAAGGGCGAAGTAAACGATTGCATCGCCAAGCAGCTGCGCGACGACGACATCGTCGCGAGGCTAAAGGAAGAGTTGACTCAGGTAAATCCCACATTTTTTCTGTGCGAAAAAATAAAAATACATGTTCCTATCACCTTTTTCTCCGCCTTCAGGGAAATTTAAGCATTGGAAATCGCCTTTTATTAAATAATTTTTAAAGTTCGTATAATATAATAATAATAATAATAATAATCTATAACATCTATTTCATTTTACGAACTGTAAACTATAACTGTAATAAGTATTCAACTATATTCACTCCAGCAAGGTAATAGTGAACCATACAATCCATCATAGTATTTCAAATTTACTGTAATTAATGTGGTAAACAGTGAACGTCTAAGACAAAGAACGCCAATATCATTGCGGAAGTCATTCAATAATTTCATCAACTGATAGAAAGGACCATTCATAAAAAAATTGGTTCTAGGAGTTACTAGGTGAAATACAGGTGATGTCCTTACAGTCCTTGAAGGACGTGAAAGTTCAGCTGACTCAGCAACTCAGGGCAATCCACTAATGAATTGCAAAATTTGTATAAAAACTGAATTGAAAGGTAGATAGAAACCATTTACATGAAAGTGAAGAAATTTCAGCAACTTTCCCTGTACGGTTTCAATTTAAGTGCCAAATATTGGTCATAACTATAGTATAATATAACATCACTATGGTATAACAGTTTTAAAATATGTTCCCTTGCAAAATCTCTCGAATTTATGACTATAAATCCCAGCATTTTGAGTGCACCTCTACAGGCTTTATCGACGTAATTTCTGAAGGAGTTTTGTGTCAAAGGTTACAGATCTTTAACATTTTCTTAATAATACGTTATCCAGATGGTAATTAAAAGTTATAGTTTTGTTTGAAAATGTCATTGCGAAACATTTAACTGTATTCAGGAATAGGTTATTAGAAGCACACCAGGAACCAATAATCTCCAAATCATTCTGCGGACACACACAATCGACCACACTATCTATCATCAGCAAACAGCAAAATTTGACTATCAATGTTAGCTACTATATCATTAATGAAAAGCAAGAATATCAATAAAATGCTACGCTGGGGAACGCCGCTACTCGCCATGACCGCAGCTCCACATACTGTATTCCGTTATGCAGATATAACTATATGAATGCCACAAGATCATCACCAAATCCAAGCGTCCTCTTTTTAGAGGGGAGTACGGCACCTTGTCAAAGGCTTTTGAAAAGTCCGTGTATAGCACATCTACCCGTCTCCCGTCGTCCAACTAACCAAAACTAACCAAAAAACATAGGAAAAGCATTAACAATCTCTTCAGGGCTGGTGTTAACTCTATTCCCTGTAGGTGAAAATCTCTGGCAATTCCAAAATAACATACAATGTTTGGTAAAACTTGTCACAAACCTCATTAACATTTTTATTACTTAGTAAATTGGAAAAATCTGGATGAAGTATGTTGTTGTAAAGTTTGTGGAAATCTGCCCTCCTGAAATTATATTCGAATTGTTGTAAGTTGGCTTGAAGGCTTCTATTTTGACAGTTGAGAGTCATACTGCATGCTAGAGGACGTTTAGTATTTTGTTTATTAGAAGTTTCTAATTCTTAAAAACCCAACATCTTTAGACAAGGGAGTTTTTTTTATCGAATTCTCGCAAAATTTAGGCTTTCGACGTCAATTTCGACAACTGCTGATCAAAATTTTAGGTTAGAAGGGAGCTCGGTTCCCTCAAGGATGAAGTCCGTGACCTAAAATGTCGCCCGCCGCTCACCCCTGCGAACCCAGTTCGCGCGCCGCCCCCGCCCCCGCCTCCTCCGCCGCCGCCGCCATCGCTATTGGTGGCACACCCGACGCCCTTACTTAAACCAACCAGGAAACCACAAGGAAAAGAAAACAGCGGCGGCGAAGGAACCAGACCCGTCATATCCCTAGATGACATTTTGAAGGTTAGACTGCGAAAACCTTCAGTGAGTGAGAATCGGTCGATTAAAAACCGAGTCCGAGGGACGAATAATAAACGATTTGCAGGATCGTAACGTGACTCCGCTGTCGCGGCGGTTGTCTCAACCGGCGGTATCGATGGAGATGTTGCGTCAAGTCAAGCTGCGTCCCCCGCATGCGCGCAGGGAAGTAACTACGACTCATAGCGAGAACGCGTCGCCCTTGTCGACGAGCCCTCATTCGAGCCTTCGCAGGTTATTAAATGGCGACAACGGCACGTGGAGGGTGAAGCGGTTGAGAAAGGTCGGGGGTTACAGTTTAGACTCTGTTCACAGGCACGAAGGAGATTACCGATCACCCACTTCCGCGTGTAAACGCGAACGACAGTGTAGCTGAAGGCGAAAGAGGTTAGGTCCATTTGTTTATCGATATTATTTATAATGATATAGTTTATTTGGAGCTATTTATTTATGAAAATTAGGCGTGACTACGTTCTTTGCAATATTGTTTTTTTGTTTACCTTTGTGAAAGACTGCGCCTCTAATATATACTCGTGTTTTGTTCTTTTTTTTAGTTTCTCTTTTATATAAAAGATATTATAGGAGTAACGATGAATGTTAGAGGTGAATTTATGTATTTTATAATCTATTTTTCGATATATATGTATATTTTTTCTAATAAATTTTTTATTTGATATTTGCTAAGTTTTTTTCACGATGCCCCCTGTATAATAATAAAATACATATCAAATTTCAATATCGGAATACATAAAGACTTATATATGTATTTGTGTGTGTTACTAATAGAAATAAAATATAAATAAATAAAAAAATCTTAGTGCAGCTTATTAAAATGAGTGAAAAATATAATACGTTAAAATAAATGCAGATCAACGGAAAAACGCAGTTGCTTCGTTGAAAGAACTCCCTGCAAACGGTCCTAAAAAGTGCATCATAGACCCATATGGTATATTATTCAAAAGAACCATTAAATCAAGAAAGGCATAAAAATAGCAAAACGTCTAAAAGATACGACCAATTTATGAGTCTTCATAAATCTCAACAAATATACGCTTTTAGGTAAATATGTATTTGTTGTGGACTAGGGTTAGTTGATCGGTATTCTTTGATGATTTAATAGTCATTTTATTAAATTTCTTTTCACAATCATCAGTGAGGTCAAAAAAGGTCACACCACCATTTCACCTTAACGTTCGAGGCCCAGACAAGGGAGAAGGAATTGAAGCTTTGTAGCTCGCTAATATTATTTACACAAGGTTACGAATTTACTATAGGGTTGCAAACTAGTATCGCTAACCTAACAGTATTTCATATGCGTTTTAAGTCTTCAAATAAAAAATACATCGAACCAATACAATTTTTTGAAACGTTAAAAATACTTAGATATTTTATATTTCCGAGTATATTTTCAATCAAATATCGTTCGATCAAAAATCCCATTACCGGTCGTTTTTGTCTATTGTAAAGTTCGCCTTGCTAATTTAAATCGAGTACACTAAAAAAACAACCGCATAATCAATTTATAAGCGTTTTCGTAACTTCATGACTTATCATGAACGTCATCACAATTCCTTAATTCTTAAAATATTTCAAATATAAACTTCAACAAAAAGTAAACACAACAATAAACGGGTTGACGTGACCATCAAATGTCAATTGTTAACAATTAAGGAAGGAAATACGTTTTAAGAATTGCGAATTGAAACTACGAAGTTGGCTAATCCCAACCATCGTCCACTATTCCTAATTGTTTGGTTAAGCAAAAGTTGATTGCACGTAACATCATTGACGCCCGATATTAAATATACCCCAAATATCGAAATATAATCGCAATTTCGTAAAATAATACATGAACGTACTTACCCGCGCAAGAAACAACTCCTTCGCACTCCTTCAACCTACACCGCCTTACCGACACTCGCGTCGCTCATTCGTCAAACAAAACACTCGAATTTCGCACCAATTCACCTCAAACCGCCATTTTATACGAAAAACAGCGCTACCAAAACAAAATATAATTTCAAGGCCCACTGCCGCAGACGACGCGAACAAACATTTTTAGGAGTGGGAGAGATCTCAAAAACGCGTTTCGTACAAAATTTTTATTATATATAATCGCTATATAAACCTTATAAAACAAAAAAAAAAGTATCTACAACTAATAATACTCCTTTTTACACGGACAAAACCAAAAAGACCGCTCAAATCATTGCACACCGATAAAGGAAATTCGACATTTTTTCGGACGAATTCGAAAACAAGGAAATAATAATTAATGGACGTTTCCGTTGAACCGAACAAATTTTTTTTTTTTGGGAGGGGGCGGTGTCACGTTTAATACACACGAAGAGAACACGCACGGAAACGAAAACTTTTTCACCCTCTGCAAGTCGCCTAATAATCACAATTTATATACACCTAATTAAAAATATACACTTTGGTTTAAGTTTAATATGAAACGAAAAGAAACGGTAATACACCTTCTGCGTAAATAATAGAAACAAAAATTAATATGTATAAAAGTATAGAGATAATTGAAAGGGTTCTTCTAACCGGGGAACTCGTAAAATTTTGATTTCTCAAAATGCACAGCGTCTAAAGGCATTTTGGTGAAAACAACGCAAAATAATATACGTTCTGTGCCGCCGTCTAGGCCGAAAAAGAAAAAAGGAAACACCCACAGTCGATCGACCGAGAAGGAAATGATTTAAACAAAACGGCGATTCGCAACATTTGGAATCACACTACACTAGGCCGGCAATTTTCGACCGTAGAGTGTCAAATACACGCTGCGGCGCCAGCGAAAAAATCGTACCATCTGCGCATAGATACCTTCGCGAGCGAAGGCGAATTCACACGATCGGAAACCCAGCAAACGCCTTTTACCGCGGAATACGCTTTACCTCTTCGGGACCAAACAAACCGATTTGACAATCAGTTTATACGGTACATTTTCATTTTCACTCCTTTTTTCATTTCCAGTTTTGATGCTTGCCGAGTAGTAATTGACAGTAGTTGCACACTATTGATTAATAATTAGAAGTCCGTTAAATCGTCTATAATTAAAAAAACCCACGAAAACTTATGTCGGTATTCTTGGATTCCAAACATTGGCAGTCACCACAATGGCCGACGGCGGTGATAAAAAGATTGGGCCAAAATACGCACTCTTTAAAAGCCGTTTGCTTGTTTTCCTCACGTATAGCCGAAGGTCTGATTTTTTCACGGTCCCGTTGCAAGGATAGCACGTAATTTAGAAACTTCACTGGGGTTTAAGGTTCTGGCGTCCTATGAGAAAGGAATTTCCCTTGAGTAAGTAATAAAAACGCCGCATTTTTTTAACGATATAACGGACCGAAGAAAGCTGCCATTCGATACAAGGTTGCCCGATAATTGGTCGGAGGGTAAACAAGAAATTGCGGGTTATTTTCGAGTTGTTGCCAGTTGTTTGGGGGCTCTAATGCAAATAGATTTATTTATTTGTCGGTACTCGGTACCCCTGAAATCACCACCATCTAGATAATAGATAGATAATAATAGGGACGCAAAAAATCTTCAATTATTTCGTTCGATCATTTAAAAAAAATATATGTAAGAAGTCAAATAAGATTTAATATCGAAGACAAAATCCGTTTTTGACGTGTCCTGTTATTTCAAAAAAACTTAATTGACTTTTTTCATTTTTTTTGCAACTAGAACGCGATTTTGGTAGAAAAGCAACTTTCAATTGTTTTTCCTTTAAAAAATCTTATTGTTTTTTACACAGATTTTCTTTCCCCCGTTTTATGCATTTAGATTTTTTCCCAACCTAAAACTGATGCGGGTTTTGTCCAGTGTGTTTTTTTTACGTTTATATTATTATTGCGTTAAATTGTAGGAGAAACCAAAAAAACTTAAGATACTGTCCGGTTCTCCTTTCTAATGGCGGAACGATCCCATAAAATAAAAAATGGTGTTAAGTTATTTAGGAAAAACAAATTATTAACCGTTATATACGGTTGCAACCGCAAGAAAAAATGCATTTTTTGAGATACTCAGACACGGGGTAACACCGCTCTAAAATTAAAACATTCATTTTATTTAAGTACGCCACTGGATAAGAAATAATAATATATAATATAATAATCTCAATCCAGTTAAAGTAGATCGATTCCGACATTAAACAAAAACATTCGAAACGAGATCCGGACTGCTATCTCATTTTTTATAACATCAACGAAGAAAAAAAAACATTGTATTGTATTTCCTTGTATTTTTTTTTTCCAATATTTTTATCCCTTTGTTTGGCCCTCTCGCGAACAATCCGCAATTTCTCACCGTCCCCGAAAAAAAAACCTTTCCCGACGCTTCATCCCCGCCGGTCTTCAAACCTCGACCTCCTCCCGATCTCCTACTTCTGCCTCACGTCTACCAACTTGATATCCCTAACCTGAAGGTCGTGTTTGCTCTTCGCGGCAAACTTGATCAGCGCCTGCGTCGATATGCTTAGGGCGTGGCGACAATCGAGCCTCACCAATCGCTCGCACTTGGCCAGGTGCTCCAGACTCGTCTCGGTCACGAGCTTCGTGTGGCTGAGATCGAGACTGACCAGCATCGCGACTGTGTTGGCCGGTTTCGTGGTCAATTGGGCGACGCCTGCGTCGGATATGCGCGGGCACATACTCAGTCCCAAGTGCTGCACTCCCGGCAGGTACTGCGTGACGTAACGCATCGCAATGTCAGTTACGTCCGTGCCCGCCATCTTCAACGTCCTCAGATTACGGAAACGTATTTTGTCGGCTGCGTGACCTGCGCGCGCGTCGTTATTCGCGCCGATGATCTCGCGCAGAGCCAGATCATTGAAGTCGGATATGAAGCTGAGGTCGAGGGTATGGAGGACGGCCGAATGGTTCGTGCGTAACGAAATGGCGGTCTTCACGTCGATACTCTGCAGGTAAAGGTGTTTCAGGTTGTTTAAACGTTGGATCAGCCAGGGAAGTTGGAAGTGATTGACGCGGCACCAGTTCAGGCTGAGCACTTCCGGCTGACGGCGAACGGTACCTTTCAGCATGTCGCTCGAGATGCGTTTGCGGTCGAACGCCATCACCTTCCAGAGTGACGGGTCGATGGAGTACGTGGCCCATGTTTTGCAGACGAGCGCGCAGTTGAGCAGGTCCGCCGGACTGAGGAACCGGAACACCTGCGCAGTGTCGTCGTTCAGGTAGGGTGTACATGCGCAGCGCGCAAAAAAGGAGAATCATAAAAGTGAAAGGACAGGAAGTGAACTAGAAACTGGTACAAAAATCTCTAGATAGTAGATAGATTCGTAATAACCAGGAAAGCAGACTAGCGAAAGTAATTAAAAATCCTGATAATCTTGAAAGCGCCTGAAAATGAATCCCACGAAAATGTTTTTTAAATCTGAGCTAGCCACTTGATCTTGAAAATATAATGGCGGCTATTGCAGAATTGTGAAGAATGAAATTCGATTTCGGTCATGGTTGGTTTGAAATGAAGGAAGTAAACGCTTGGCATTTTACTGCCTTGTTCTAACTTAGTTATAAAAAACGAATAATTACTGCATTACTAACATTTATTCTGTGTGACTGATATTTCGACTTTTCGCTGAGATGTGATGATATACTGAGGCATTAAGATACCAAAGAAGAAGATGATCCAAGTAAACCTCAAAAGACATTAAAAAAATCAGATAATTGATAGAAAACGTTTCTTTTTAAACGAGCTTCCTAAAAGGGGAAGGACTATTAAAAATGCCTATTTCAAAAAAAAGAGAGCAGAAGTGAACCAAAACACGATTGACAAAAACAAAACAAAAAACAAATTATACGCAAGTAATACCACATGCCGTTTAAACAGATTAAAAGTCGCAAATATAAATTATTAAAACCAATAAGACTCGAATATATTTGTGTGAAAACCACTTTGAAAAAATACACGAGCGGAAACCACATTTCCACTATAAACAAATATATGGGTAAAAGCGGCATTTCTCCATGCTACCAGAACCAATTATAAAGTTCGCCGACAAATATACCGTTTTTACAACCTTTTATGGTTTTCGACTTCGGAATGAGTTTTAAAACCCGCCTGTCGTAAACCATTCTTTTCAGCACGTGTACCACAAACCAGGGCCGTATTTTTACAAATCTTCCTAAAACATTCCCTACTTGAGTAACCTCGATTTCAAGTTGAATTCGGCCATTACATAAATTGATGTCCTATATTAAAAACACATTAGAAAGCTTAAACTGATTTTCAATTTAAGGATTTAAGATAATGTCTCTAAAATGTTTTCCTAGAAAAGCAATACAAAATCTTATGTAGATAATTGTTTTTTAATGAACATTTTCTTAGTTTGCTATTGGTTGATTTGTGGGGGTTGTAATTAGTATTTATCAACCTACTGTGACGCAGTTTGCCATTTTTATCGAGGTAAAGTCTGTTCATAGATATAAGAAAGTGACTAACTGATACGAATTAAGGAAAGACCCGGGCAAGCTGTAAGAATGAAATAGGGCCGAACAGGTCCGTACTTTGCTTAGAATTTAATTATTTGGGGTTTTATTAGGAAAGATACTAGAAAATATTTATTTATTTATGTATATATTTAAGTTTAAATCTAAAATAAAATTACAAATTATTTTTATTACCTACTTAAATTAGTTAAAATTAGTCACATAATATATCAATATCACTATTGCTATCATCGCCTGTTCTAATTATTAATTGTCCCTTATTATTTGCAATATGGATATACGATTGTTCTGCTTTTTCTATATGTTTAACAGAATTTGCCCAACTTTGTGGAGGGATGTTAAAAACTTTTTTCTATAAGTTTGAAGACATTGGAGTTAACACGAGGAAGAATATTATTATAACTTGCTTAGTCTCAATAGAATAGTGTTGTCTAAATTTGGGCGGGAGCATCTCCTGAGATACACCAGACTCGCACATATTTTGCATAATTCGCACACGATTCAACACACCCTGTATTACATACGAAATAAGAATGATTACTAATAAACTTCAACTAAGTAGTATGCCAAACCAAAGAATATTAAAAACACAGGTAGGTATAAAATTATTTTCTATTACGGACCACAATTTTACCTGAATTTAAATTCCGAAACTTTAGGTAATAATCTTGTATGTTAATGACCACCCTTGGATAATCCCATTCAAAATCAATAGGTCACTTTCTTATATCTATGAACAGACCATACCATATATATTTTATTACAATGTATTTCTTATCAAATACTAACATTATTCAATTTTGTTAGTCACTTGCAATTTCCAGCGTCGAAAAAGTTGATGATGAACATCCGTCAAATTCAAATAGATCAAAGACATATTTGCCGGTTGCCGCCAAAATTATAATTTTAAACGCGTGCCTGTTTCTGAAATCGACATCTGGGGAGGTGGAGCCATAAAATGAACGTCGGAGATCACTGACGTACGTACACGGCATAGTTGTGAATGATGTCCAAGAAAGAAAAACGCGGAAAGATCGTGGGCTCCCAAAAAGTCTATTTGACACGCACCATGCCGGAATAGTGAGACGGTTGATATATGAAAATGTTCACAGAAGTCCACTAGTGCCAGAATCAATTATTAATGTGGGGGACGAGTGGAATAATAATAAAATAAATAAGAACTAAAAGTTCAGATTTTCACGAAATTATATATTAGGACGTGACAATTGTTTCGACAACACCGTGTCTTTACAAATGTAATAATAAAGTAAAAGCCACCTCAGTTCAATTTACTCCTTCATTTGAATTTTGCACTGCATGGACTAATAATAATCGAGGAATCCTACCGATCAAACTATACGCAAATCTTTCAGCATTTGTACGCAAGGAGTACCGAAGTACGGTTCTGGACGTCGTTGTGGTAGCGCAAGATCTATTTATTGACGGTTGCAAAGAGGTGGAGGGAGTTAAATAACGGATTATGTCGTAAAAACGGTATATCATTGGGCGAACTTTACCGGAATATATACGAGTAAAAACCACGTCTAAACGAATGTACGCGTTTATTGATATCAATACCCACCTTTAAAACCACCCGCTTGTCGAGGGCGAGGTTGTTGGTCGGCACCACGGGGCCGGGGACGATCAACGGCGCTGGCCTCACCACCATCATCGGTTTCTTCAGCGCTTTAGCGCTGTTGCCGGCAATCTGCTGCGCGAGCTGCGTCCGCAGCGCCGTCTTCCGGATGTCGTTGCAACTCGGCGGCGGCGTCACTTTCGTCTCGATCTCCGAGTTCTCGCTCGAGCGTCGTTTCTTGATCGGCAGCAGTTCCTTGAAGTCTTTGCGGTCGTTCTCGCCCTCCGAGTCGCTACGGTCCGGCTGCAGCTTATTGTCGAACGCGCTCGAAGCGTCCGAACTGATGCTCGTACGCCGCAAAATGTCGGACGATTTTTGACGCGCGCGGAAATGTCGCGGCCTGTAGTCCGTGTTCTTGCCGAGCTTGCAGCAGAGCGGGCACTCCCACGAGTTGGGCATGTCCTCGTTTATGTAACCGGTAAAATCCGGACAAAGGCGCTGCACGCACGCCGGGTGGGCTATCTCGTAGCACACCTGAGAGGTTCCACTTATAAACGAGCAGATAGTATAGTAGCCCTACTACGGTAAAAATTGATGCGCCGCAGGAAGCTACGATATTTTCGAAAATTGAACTTGGCTTTTATTTGATGAAAATCAATTTATCAACATAAATAAGAACTAAAAGTTCAGATTTTCACGAACAACACCGTGTCTTTATTACCAATTTACCAAGTTGTCACATTGCCGTGATTTTTCTAGAAAATTGATTAATTTTTATAACGCAACATCAATGATTGAAATACGAACATAATTGGCAACGCAGAGCTAAGTAATTTCGTTTTTTAAATTGCGATGCAATAAACAATATGGCTAAACTTTCTACAAAAACGTTTTTACCCTGCACATGTTTTGTGGGTATATAAAAAACATCCCAATACTAGAAACGAAAAAAAAAAAAAAAAGAAACTATATTCATTATTGATTCTCCAAAACTAATTTGTTTTATATTAGTCTTTAATTTTCTTCGTTATGTTTTACAATACCTACAATTTTTTATACAAATTTCTATTGGCACTTGTCATTATTATGTCTTTACTAGACTTGCAGCGTATTTCGGAAACATCTAGGGATAAAACGTTTAAATTTAAATTAATTAACATGTTTCCCGAAAAATTATTTTAGTGCTAAATCTGAACTTGCTAAAAACTAACATTTTTTACATTAAACAAGAACAGTTTTTATGACAAATTAGTGAAAAAAAAATTTTTCCCCAAAAAATTAAAAACATGGCCACGAAAAAATGTTGGCGGCACAGCAAGTTGGATTTGTTTTTGCAATTAAAATACAGACCATATTTTTGTACTTTCAAGAAATAGTTGTGAAGGTTAACTCACTCATGTCAACTACGAGCGTATTAAAAGTTGAGGAAGGCTACTTCAAAGATTCCTTGGTTTTTTTCTTTTTTTTGGGGGGGGGGGGATTGATGACTTTACTGCCCAAATGGAAACCATTATAAAAATGTCTCCGGAGATTAATAACTTAAAAGAGGAACTTCTATCAGTTAAGGCTGAATGTAACTCTCTGAAATCAGAACTGGAGTAGCTGAAGCAACAGGATAGATATGTTAACTTGGGTTCCAGAGGTAAAAGGTGAAAACGTTGGAGATATTGTTACAAAAAATTGGAGAGACCCTACAAATTGAACTGCATTATGGTTAAATACCAGTCAATTTCGAAGAAAAGTGAGGTCGCACGTGCAGCAAAGAAGAGCGATTTGCAACCGATACTTAATAGCTCAACATCTGTTTACCCACAAAAACCAACATTAACGAACATCTTTCTCTGTTCCTGGAAAGTGGCCCAGATAGACCCTTTTTAAAGTCTGGTGATTCTACAGACGCCCCTAATTAATAATAATAATAGTCTATTGAGAATTGAGACACATGATATACAACACTAAATTCTCAACGAGAGAAGTCTAGCCGACTAAGTCAGCTACTCAACATTGACAACAACACAATTAATTTTGACAATAAAATTCGTAACAAGATAACCCGTAGTACATAAAAATAAAGTAAAAACAAAAGAAAATGAAAGTAAATAATAATAGGAAAAACTCTGTAATTATTTATCTAATAATGTTGGAGGCGGTCTATATATAAGAGGCCATCTGTATACGAAGGCGGTCTGTATATGGGGGCGGTCTATATATGGAGCCGGTCTGTATATGGAGGTTTAATGTTCTTCCCCAATAGTTTTAAAGATGATAAAGCAAAGAAGTGTCTTTGCCGCATTATAGGTAAACCTCCGCTCGTAAACAGCAGATCTGTGTTGGGGCACATTTAGCGTATTCTCCCTAATATTTACATCAATAGGGAGGGCTAGAAGTATATTAAAACAGCGAATAGTTTTACTCGAATGAATCGTCTATTCTCGACCGCCGAAACAATTTAATTTTAGGGGACACGCGGTCATATTTCCTTAATCCATACACGAACCTACAACAGTTGTTTTGTATTTTTTTGAAGGCGTCGACGATCAACGAGTGTTAAATAATACGAGGCAACATGGCAATAAAATATGACTCACACAGTTTTTTCATAACTTCAAAGTTTAATATATGGGTATTGGCAAAAGGTAAAGCTCTTTTACTTATGCAGGATGCAAATATCCTTTTAGGAAGTGCGAGCAAAGAGTGGCACCTGCTGCAGATCGAACTCATTATAATGGAACGGGTCAAATCCCTAACCTATCTTGTCACTTTGCCAAGGTTTTTCAGGCTGCAATTTATTCACAGTTGTTTTTTCTGGTAAAAAAATGGCATACATCCAAATCAACATGGTTTTCACAAAAAACGGTATATAGGTAACCAGTAGAACCGCTTATATTTAAACACTACATAAAAAAATAGGCACGCGTGACAGATGAGTACCGAACCGGACTCACCGAACACTCCATAAGGGAGCTGGCA
Source organism: Cylas formicarius (assembly GCF_029955315.1). Lineage (NCBI taxonomy): Eukaryota > Metazoa > Arthropoda > Insecta > Coleoptera > Brentidae > Cylas > Cylas formicarius. The sequence continues at coordinate 20,784,804 of NW_026844361.1, read as the reverse complement.
CCCTCGCAGCGCATCGAACCTTTCTGAAGGAGGGCCACCGGCGTTTGCATCCAGCCGTCGAGACCGCAGCGCGCGCACGCGGCCGTGACGGGCAACATCGGCTGCAGGCACTGCCGCATGTTGCACGTCTGCTTCGCCCGCCCGGGACCGCCGAACTTGACCATGTCGAGGCAGAACGAACATTCGCCGCAGTCGCTGCGCATGCACGCCGAACATTTCTTACACCTGGAACCGAAATTCGAACCAAAAAATAAATACTAGCGACCACCGGTGGTTTTAGATTAAAGTAATTTTAATTGCAAGCAGTTGGTTTGGTTTGGAACGGAACGATCAGTTCTGATCGTCCGGAAAAGATCGGAGGGTCGGAACGAGATTTTCGATTGGTGTTTTCATTTTACTTTTGGGCACCGTCCATTCTTTTGAAACAAAATTATGAACTATTTATTATAACTTCAGGTGTTTAGTAATGCTCAAAAAGACAATTTGTGCGAAAGTTATGGGGAAAATAGTCGTCGGAGCCTCAAACTTATGAATTCTCAGTAAACGTACAGAACATCCGTGACAATGTTCATGCCCCTCCTTTAGCTCCGCCAAACAAAATGTAAGCATGTACAGAGTAGAATGTGAGCCAGTTTCAGTTAAGTTCTGAAGAAGCCAACGGGGTGATTGGCGAAACGTTTGATTTATAACTCCAGAAGATTTAAATCAAACAATTATAGATTTCTATAGACTCTCGGATTTTTCATTAAATGCTGTAAACTTCTGACACCTCTATAAACAACCTAACAATCTTAATATGGGAATCAGTCATCCGAGGCGGTGTTTATATCTTTCAGTTTCAATCAAGCCCTGAATTTCATAAGATAATTTAATATATAAGAGACTTCAAATTACCTTTTTCTACTCGCGTCTGTAAAATACCTAATTATACACCCCTCAAGCGTGCTGGAAGCGTCACTTTACCACGTCTGTTTTATTTCCCACGGATCCGAGTCACTTCGGACATTTCCGGGATTTTAACCGCACGGGTTTGGGAGCAATCGGAAGATTTCGGAGATATTTCCCACGCCCTGAATTTGACGTTTGTCAATTCCATCGGCCATGTCAAATAAACTCACTTGTTGCATATATACAATTTGATCTCTTACGTTTTACCTTATATTATGGAAGTAAGTATTAAAGAAATCATTGTCAGATTTCGTGAATTTTTGTTAACTAACGAAAACTGAGGAAAAAAATGCGTCCGCTCAGGATCGAACGAGCAAGTAACGAACGCTTTATCCGTAACCCCAAATCCGCCACCAAATTGTTTGACCCCGGGAATGTCGATTATTGATATGGGCAAAATGTGGGCAGATAAAGGTGACACAACAAACCAAAACTGGCTGGATACCGTTTTGCTACGCAGGAATCCAGTGGAGTAGTAAGTAATTTTTTGAAATTCACGATTTTTTTACATGTAAACTAACTAAATTTGCATTTTTTAGATGGAACACTCTATGCATTTTAATAATTTATATTCATAATATAACACAACGCGGTAGATCTGAATATTTTATTTTATTTTTTTACGAGAAGACCATGGAAAATACAGACTATTTTAACATGTCACAAGCTACATAATTTAATATAATAAGTTATCTGCCAAGTCAAAAGAAACTTATGTGTTGGCAATAATAAATGCGCACTGATAATATAAAATAATAAAATACCAATTTCTCATAATTGTCATATTTTGGGTTGACCTGAGCCATGGCGGAAGGGGGAGGCAGAAATTATAATAATTATTATTATTAAATGTCATGACTGGCAACTAAAGTTTATTAAGAAAAAGAACACACAGATAACTGACTCCGTCACTGGATCCGATGGAAAAACCTTATTATATAACTGATTGTATACTGAACTAAAAAGGGTGTCTAAAAATGCAAAATTTTCAAAATAACCAGCTCTCTAAACTTTTATGTTAATGGAGAAATAGCCTTATTCCACGAAAGCCGGTAATTTTATTTTAACGAAACTTTAAACACTTTTACTGCTTTCTTTACACTTTTTCGCTTAAAAATTATTATGAAAGGGAAACTGTACAAGGCGTTCATTTTTTTTCTGATCCATGGATCCGTTTTAACCAAAATGTATATTATAAAAATTTCAATCAAGAAAGATCGCCTTAAAAACTGAGTTAAAATTATTTTTAATTTTCATTACGAAAATTCTACTTTTTGAGAACAATTTTCACTTAAAAAAAAACCCGAAGACCTGTTCAAAATTAGAAATACGACCCCCTCCACGCCTTGACTTGCCTAAATTAAATGTGAATTTAAAATTAAGATTTATTTAATTAATATTAATTAAAAAATATAACAATGACGAGCAAAAAACGACAGAAAAAAAAAACGAAAAATAAAATTAAAAAACGCTCTGACCTTGTCCTTCTTCTCCGAGGGCCGCCCTTGTCGCCCGGCGCCGATCCAGGCGAATTCTTCGGGCCCCTGAACGACGACGGAGGTTTCAGGGGCCTGTTGGGGTTGGTCGTTTTGTTGTACGGGCCGCGGATGTGGCCCAGCCTCTTGTGTTCCAGATCCTCGGGCACTGAGAAAACAAATTTCTATTTAAAAAGGTATTTTTCATGGCAGCGGACATACGCGAAAGTATTGGTTTTCCGGTGATCGCCAATTCCCGGTTGTCCTGCCTGTGCAGTCCGATCAATGTTCGGACGTCCTGTATTAAAGCTATCGGGTCCTTGATGAGGTCCGGCAAATTTTTTCTATTCGGCGGCAGCATGTGTAAATACTTCACTATTTCCTGGAGTAAAAACGATTTTTTTATACATATATATCTACAAATTTATCAGTCCTCGTTTGGCAATCGTATATATTATATTTTAAGGTGTTACGTAATATTTGTCCGATTTTATCCGAGGAATTAGAAGAGCAAATGCGATTTATACAGGGTGTTTCCTATCTTTTGTGACAAAAGAAAGGAAGAGAATTGTTATCTAATTTTAAAACCCCACTTAAAGCAATAAAAATGATTGCTTACTTTTAGTTAGACTATTATTTATTTTTGGCGAAATTATGGTACTCGGATCTATGGATCTCCACTAGTGAACGAAATTACAATAAAAAAACCTATCAAGTTTTATTTTTTCAACACCCACGACCTTTCGAAAATCAAGCGACATTGCAAAAAAAATTTATACCACCATTTCGTCTTGACATTAGGTTCAAATTCTTGTCTTTCCTTTGGTGTGCCATTTCTTATTTTACTTTTTTTGTTTATATTAAGAAAGATTTTTTCTTAAATTTTTACCGGTTTCTTGACTAGCTTAGGTTTTTGCAGAAAACTCATTACTCAGCATTGCTATTGTTATTCCATTTCATGGTTCGTGTAAGTATTATCAAAATTTTTAAAAAATAATTAAATTCTCGCCTACTATCTGAAGATTTTTCTTGGCGACTTCGTTTATAAAATACGATATAAAAAATATGCTGCTAAACTTTTGCATTATATTGAAATCTTGTGAATTTTTTTCCAAATTTGTAAGAGGTTGTAGTCCGTAGTTAATACGAACTTTTATTTCTATTTTAAGAGAGAGAATAAGCGGTTAAAATATTGTCGTTTAATTTCGGGACACTGTATATTCGAAATACACAATAGAATTCCAAAATAGTAAATAAGTAATGAAGAATGTCCACAGCACTGCATTCTGCGGGAAAAAATCTTGTTATGAATGTTATTTTACCTTTTTGATAAGTTTTAGGATGACGGAGACACAAGGGTCCCAAAGTTATTTTTAAAAATGACCTACATCTTAAAAACTAAAAGAGCTACGATAATGACATATTTAGTTTTGCAAAAAAGTAACAAGGGGTAAACAAGTGTAAAAAATGCGACGCCCTGTATATACATGTGTTCAAAATAAGCAAGCCATTCCAACATACGTTTTCGGTATAACCAGAAGTGCCCTGAAAATTAATGTAACCTTATTTGACTTGGAACATTTTTTTTTATTTCCTTCATACATCTGTTTATGTATAAAAATAACGCATAGTAAACATCAAAACTCAAAACCCAATACGTAAGTTGCAATAAATAATTCTAGTTGTGACACCCGACTATTCCTTTTAAACGGCGCGGGAATGATCGTGACGTCATACCGCTGCTTCTCGATCGATACGGCGATATGTTATAGGTCAGGTTACAGGCCGGGAATTATATTATTTACGTTTTGGATCGTGTTTGTATTTAATCTACGCCAGTTTGTATTTGTGCCTAGAATGCTTTACATAATAATAATGGAAGCAACACAAAAGCCCGTCTTTTTTGTTAACATTATGTTCAGGTGTCACTTAGCCTTAACCGTGAAAACACATTTAACTCTTCGAACTATTGCAGTCTCCTTGGAATGGCTTCCTGATCTATTTAAATGCAGAACACTTTACGATACCGATATATTTTAAAATCAGTATTTAGGTTTCCACTAGTTAAAAAAAATTTTTTGTTGAATAATTTACATCTTATTTAATTCCATTTGTTTTAAACTAGTAGCTAAATTTTCTATGAACCTATCTTTTAGCTTTGACACCGCGAACTTCAGCAAAAGAAAAATTTGTCAGATTAAAAAGTCGGTTTCGGTTATTTTCAAAACTTTTTGGCACTAAACACAAGATAACAAAGGCAAACGACAGGACCACGACTAAAATTAAAATCAAAACCACCAAGACGAACGCGTTGTCATTCTCTAATGAGTTCTCAACGCCACCGTCCGGCTGGGGCGTTGTCTAACGAGCGAATTGACGTCACAACCGGCCACAGCCAATAACAACGCGTTTTAAAGAGGATTTAAATTTTACAATCTTTAATTGCTTATATTTGTTACATAGAACTACGAAATTAATTTATTGGTGAACTGTGTTTTTTTTAATAGTATAAATTTAATTTTATAAGCAATATTTTTCAAATTAACATATAGAGGCGGCCCAAAACAATCGCGGTTAACCCCACCCCGCCAACCCCAAATTACCTTTAGACCGTGGAGTTCCGCCTGAGTCAAGTGTATGTGCGCCCTGTCCGGTGGTATTGGAGCGTCTTGACCTGTGGTCAGATGCGAATTGCCCAATAGGCAGTGGACGTAGCGTTCCAGCACGTACCACAGCATCTCCGTGAAGAACGGGTACCGAAATTTCTGCGGCACTTTCGTGTTGTCCTCGACCTGGGCGATTTTCAACTGTTTCTCGATACCGAACGAGTGCAGAAAGTTGCCGCCGAACACCAACGAGTCGACGGGGGTGTAGACCGCGTGGATCCACCCGGTCGGTATGAAAAACGTTTGAGCTTCGTGAAGGACGATGCGCGCGCACTTTTCTACCGTGTCGCCGAAGAAAATGTCCGACTGTTTTCCCGACAAACACCAACGTTCGTAGAGGTCGATGTTGTGCTCGGTGGGGGGGATGAGCCAGAACACTTTGCACCCTTTGAGGATGTGGTACCACACGGAGGTGCCGCCGAAATCGACGTGGAAATCGGTGTAGCAACCTTTTACGGACATCAGACAATACTTTTGCACTTTCGGGTACTTCATCTCCTCGAGAACGTTGGTCGCTTCCGTTTGGCTTTCTTTCAGGTGCCGCGGCCACACGCAATCGACCCAGTCGATTTGCCTAAAGACGGTAGGAGAAATAAATTTTTGCTGAGCTCACGGGAAAAGAACCAACTGCAACTATTTACACCCATATATAAAAAATTTAAAATTATTCTTTTTTTTTTGTAATTCTATTGGTTTTGCCCGAAATTATCGAAAAATAAATTAATGACATATTTATAATAGATACGAAGATGGTTAAATTAGATTTTTTTTTCCTGCTGATTTTTAAAATAATACAGGGTGCGGCAAAAAGGTAGGCAGGTTTTCAAATATTGGTTGTTCGGTTTGTAAAACCGGCAACACTGTGTACGCACTCGCGTTAGTATGCAATTTTCAGTTATCGACATGGCTTGGAGCGGGGTGCTTTCGTTGTCGAGGAGTTTATTAGAAATGGGGAATCTGTAATAGCGAAGCGGCGCGCCTTTCGTAATCAGTTCGATGTTGGTCGGCATGGCGCGGTTCCGGATAGAAGAACAATTCGTCGGTGGGTTTTACACTTCAGGGAAACAGGTTCTGCGCTTAACCGAAAATCTACTGGCCGACCAAGGACAGTAAGAACACCGGAAAATGTGAATGCAGCAAGAGTTTACGTACAACAGTCTCCAAGGCGTTCAGCTCGTAAGCATGCAGCTGCTTTGGGAATTCCCGAAGAATTTTACACAACTCACTCCAAACGCATCCGTACAAAATGACGGTAGTGCAGGAATTAAGCGCAAGAGATTTTGAAACGCGTACAAATTTATGCCGGGATATTCTTCAAAACATTCCCAGAGGCGCTGTATTCATGTCTAGCGATGAAGCTCACTTTCACCTCTCGGGTACCGTAAATAGGCAAAATTTCCGTTATTGGTCAGCAAATAGGCCACAGGAACTTCATGAGCGACCTCTCCACAGTCCAAAAGTCACCGTCTGGTGTGCAATCTCTGAGTTCGGCGTGTGGGGTCCTTACTTTTTCGAAGAAGATGGAATCACGGTAACAGTCAACGGAGATCGATATTTTGATATGCGTGACAATTTCCTGCGTCCAAAAGTGAACCAGTTGAACAACGATCAAAGAAAACATCTTTGGTTCCAGCAGGACGGAAATGTTCCTAAACAAAGTGGTGTCTTTACGGGGTGATCTTGGCTGGCCGCCACAATCGCCTGATTTGTCGCCTTGCGACTTTTTCTTTGAGGCTACCTGAAAGCGAGAGTTTGGAAGAATCAAAGGCAATTCCCCAAGAAATGATCCATCGGGTAATGATGCGCTTCCGCGAGAACCTACATCGACAATAATGGCCGTCATTTAAAAGACACCATTTTAAAAAAATAACGTTCCTAAATGGCATGTACATTTCAAAAATAATTTTTAAAAAATGTTTGCTTTATGTAGCTTAGTTTTTATTAACATCCCAAATAGTACCTATCATTTTGCCGCACCCTGTATATACATCGCTTTCTCGTTGCCACTATTTGAGCTCTAAAAGATATAGTTGAAAAATATTTAAGAACACTTTATTTTCTCATATTTTCCATGAATAAACTACACCACGCATTACATTACATATTTTATTACGAATACACCGATGTAGACATACATTTTTTAAATCACAAAAAAGGGTCTTTACTACAAAAAACAATTTATAAAGAATGTTCAAACAAGTGAGCATTATTTTCTAAACACAGACAACACCTTGTAACTATCAAATCTAAAACATTTCTTAATTGTAATTGTAATGTTTTGAAAGGCGTCAGTTGACCCTTATTCCGAAAACTCGCTGGTAAACATAAATTTTGCAATATCCCCATATAAAAAAATCGAGTTTAGTGAGGTCCGCCGGACGAGGGGGCCAAGAAACTGCTGAATCCATTTTTCAGGAAATATGTCCCTCATGTTGAAACCAATCGTTTCTCAATTTTGTAAGCGATAAGTAACTTATTCCGACACTTTCTGGTATATAATTCGCAAAACGTTTTTCGCCTTTACTTTCTTTATTTTTTATTAGCTTATGAATTTATTTAAACAGTTAGGTAAAAATTTGGCAGTCATTTTATACTGACCACCTAATATATGCTTATGTATGCATGTGCATCCCAACAGAATTTACAATTTTTTTTATTAACCATTTTCTCAAAACTTTTGAAAGCAGTGACATAAGGAACTCTATTCTATCGCTCACTCACGCTGTTGTACAAAGAGTTTAAAGAAAACCCTGTTTTACAATTACTTTTCACATTACGTGGGAATTTCCGTCAACACTAATAGACATCTTTTTCTATTTTTTTTTTTCAGAACTTATTAAATGAAATACGGAATGTAAAACCTAACAATTACAATTTATTACAAAAAATAAATAAATAAAACAAAATCATAAACAGGTGGGGGGTTATCTCTATCTCTGGGTTAAGGTCTGGACTGCCATGACGGTCAGTAAAAGGTCTCGTTTAAATAATTGTGTACCGACCTTGCATCTTATTTCGTTTGACATTAAATTAAAAACAAGATAGAGCTATGTATTCATTAAACATTATGTAAGGGGTGTTTTTATTTTCCGATGTATAGAACTTTAAGATGCAATAAAACAACGATGGATTATTCGATTGACATGAATTTTATTTACCCGAAAGATAATCTTGTGGCATTAAATTTTAAATATGATTTCTGGCATATGACCGCCACGGCTGGACGTCCAATTTTCGATGATTTTTTCCAACATTTGTGGCCGTATATCGGCAGTAACACGCCGAATGTTGTCTTCAAAATGGTCAAGCGTTTGTGCCTTATCCACTTTACATAGCCCCACAGAAAGTAGTCTAGCGGTGTTAAATCACAAGATCTTGGAGGCCAATTCGCAGGTCCAAAACGTGAAATTGCGCCGTCTTGTTGAAACCACATCTCCTGGACATCATGGTTATTCAATTCCGGAATGAAAGAGTTAGTAATCATAGCTCTATACCGATCACCATTGACTGTAACGTTCTGGCCATCATCGTTTTTGAAGAAGTACGGACCAATGATTCCACCAGCCCGTAAAGCGCACCAAACAGTTAATTTTTCTGGATGTAACGGTGTTTCGACATACACTTGAGGATTAGCTTCGCTTCAAATGCGACAATCTCGTTTTGGGCCCATTCGGCGGATGGACTCATTCGGGTCTTCCTCAATGCTACGCTCTACAGCAGCAATAGCTTCTTCTGTACGCCCCGTACGGCGTCTCTGAGGATGCGAGTTATCAATAAGAGTAAACCTGGTGCGAAAACGTTCCATGGTTAATCGAATTAACCGCTCCGATGGACGATTTTGTCGACGATAAAATGGACGTAGTGCGCGATACGTATTCCGCACAGAACCAATATTTTCGAAATAAAATTGCATTAATTGGAAAACGTTGTTCAGGCGTGAGTCTATTCATGATGAATTGCCAAACCAAAATGAGACTAAATCACTTGACAGCTGTTAAATCGGTCGCCATCTTGAACAGTAATGCCAACTTAAAGTTCTATACATCGAAAAAAAAAAACAGCCATTATATACCTAAAACTTAAATATACATAAAAATGTGTTTTATAACATCGTTTATTCAAATCGGATTAGTAGTTCCCAGTTCTACAGTGTTCCCTGTATTACCACCGATCACTGCACAAAATTTTATTAAACGAGCGTACTCACCTAACCAGCGTCGGCCTCTGGATATAGTTCTCCAATTTCGTGTGCGAAAACTCCAACGATATGACGTTGAGGAGTTTCTCCTTGTTCGGGTCCTCGTAATACTTCTGCCAGTCTTTCATCGTCATCTCGCTGTTCTTTTGCGTGCTGACGTCCATCACGTCGAGCACGCGACGCGACCCGACGCTCAATCGCACGTCGTTTATGGAGAAATTCGGAGGCGGCACCCGCAACCCTGCAACAGCAACGGATCCAAAAGACGGTAAAGGAGCAAGGGGAGAATCGCTCTCCCGCAACAAATTGGCAGGCTAATAGAATATGTAGAAAAAAGAGTCTAACGGAAATAAAAATATATTAACCATTTAAATTTGAAAAAAAAAATTAATATATTTATTACATCATTAATTAAAACGAATCTAAAATTTTAATTATTTTAATTAAATTAATTAAAAGGAGGTTTATAACGAATTTTAAAATTTTAATTTTTAAGAAGTTGCTTTTCAATGGGGTCGAAACAAATCAATTTACTTGATTTAATATAAATTTGTATTTATTATTATTTGAAACAAAAACGACAAAGTTGCTTTCCAGCAAGGTTTTAAGGGTTTTAAACGGCGATTAATAAAACCCGATTGAATTTAAAAACTTTAATTTATTTTAAAATAACACCACCATAAGATTGCCGCATATATTCGGTATGAAATTAATAGAGAAAAGGACGCGACTTTCTCCTGGGTAGGATTCGAAAGATTCACAACCTGATTTAATTGTAAATCTATTTTATAAATTTCAGTCAACGGAAAAAAAAAATAGAAGATGCAATTGGAAAGATTACACAGGTCTATAGTGATTTTGATGTTTATAAGCTGTTTGCTTATTTGTATATTTTTACGTATTTCTAGTGTTCTGTAAACAATGCAAATAACTTTCATGTCTGTGGTAGTAAAGCAAAGGCAAAGGTAACTTGTGAAAAATGTATACTACGCTTATTTTAGTGTAAAAATTGGCCCTGCGCTCCTCATACTGTTTGTTCCGTTTGCGTTGAAGCATTTGGTGTTCGTATGGTAGAGAACATCGGTTGATCCTTTGTGGTAGGACAACATGGGATTATACATTGGACTCAAATAGAATGGACCTCTAGAACAAGCCTTACACCTAGTAAAAGGATTTTTAAAACACAATGACCAATTTCGAGAAAAACGACTGTATTTCATTTAAAAAAGTAATTCATAAGTTTCTTTTGAACACTAAGGACGAAAACTACGAAAATATTGTTCAAAATATGTTACAACATTTTCATCGTCTAGGTTGTAATATAAGTGTGAAAGAACATTTCCTGTTGTCATACTTGAACTATTTTCCTGAAAATCTTGGAGCAGTTCGCGAGGAACAGGGAGAGGGGATTCATCAGGACATTGAAGAAATGGAACCAAGGCAGATGGAGCATAGCGATGATGGCGGACTATTACTGGATGTAAAAACGCATAGCCGAATGCCTGGACAACGCAGCTTTCTGGCAAAAATACGAAGATTTCACTCAAAAGTTCTTTTTTTTTCACTAGGATTCCATTTTTTTTACTGAATAAAAAAAATTAGAAATATCGTTTTTCCTTTTTTTAATATTTCAAAAAAAAAACTTAAGTGATACAAACAAATGCATAGAATTTTTAAAATCAGCATAACAAAAATTTTCAGTTTGTAGACCTGTGTTACCTTTTAAATTAAAGCTTAATATTTTAATTAATACAGAAAAATAGAACCAGCATGTCAAAAAAAATATTCATTTTAATACAGGATGCAGATTTTTTCTGTTGTCAGAACCGTGAGTGTTTCGACAAGAACTTCCCCATTAAAATTAAAAAAAAAGAATCATAAAAAACGTGTTGAAATAAGTCTCTTTGCACTAAAATGACAAAAAGGAAAATCATCCAAAACGTATTGAAATAGTTTTTTTTGCAGTAAGAAAATCGATAAAAGCACATTGACTTTTATGCAGGGAGACAAAAAAAAAAACTGAAACTAATACACGCATGTAGGACGAGAGCTGGCAACGCCGCACTTACACGTCACGCCCGCGCCGAAAACAAAAGCGCATCGCTCCCGACGCGGACGACATAACGGGCGGCAATCGCCGCCTAACCGCCGCACAGGACGCTATCGGAGACTAAGAAATAAATTCTATCGTCACGAATGATTCCGCGAGAGTTTTGCGGGAAAAATATGGCAACTTTGATAGTAGTGGAAGTGTTTATGAACAGCTTTAGTTGTCACGTGTCACAGGTTAGGCGTTAGTGTTGGTGAGAAAGTATACAGAAAAATTCCACATCTGTATGGAAAAACTGTTGACATCTTCTTAATAGGTGATGTTCCGTGAATGCACTTAAATTTTACACAGTAGTAGTTGTCATATTCTTCGCGTTTTTTCTTATTATCTTGACGTATTAAGTACTTGTACACAAACCTACAAGAGTCAGCTGAACTCCAACTGGGTTTGCAGCGTCTTTCAGAGAATCGTACAGTGAAATTAGTGTAAGTAAAATATCAGTTTAAGGCTTGGTTTCCAGGTAGGTTTGCATTTATTTTTATTTAACTCGCCTTTATAATTATTACAAGATATGATTCATATTGACACTGCGAATATCCGCTCCACTTTATCGCTGTTATCATGTATTTTATTATAGCGTATTACATTTAAATGATATTTGTATGACAAGCTGAGCACTACTGTCATTTTTAAGGCACATTAATTAAAATGGACACTCGCTTTCAACTTCCGGTTAGTAGGTGCTAGTCTTATAATATCCCAATCCGTTAACAAAAAGCCTAAACCAAAAAAAAAAACGAAAACCAAAAAACCCCATCGAAATGTTACGAGCGTTACGATACCAAAATAACCCAGGCGACTCGAGTGCAAATTATTGGCCTAGAGGACTTTTTCTTTTTGTGTAAGATTTTTCATATACTTTTTTTGTTGGATATAACAACTTTGGTCAACACTTGGTCAATCCTCCCTTCCAACAACTTTAACAAATATGGAAAAAACATAAACCTTGATTTTTTCCCGATGCCGCCATTTTTTAAATAATAAACAAACGTTCCGGATCCACGAGCACTCACCCAATCCGGACTTGTCCTTAAAAAGTAGCGGCGTGTTGAAGCCGTGCCTCTGGAAATACGAAACCGTCAGCTCGTCTCCCCGCATCTCGCGGACCACCCCGGCCGCGTTAAACGCGGGATCTTCCAGTTTCTCCTGTAGATTGAATGTCCTCCGCGGGTCCTCGATGTCGTCGTCGTCGCCTAGAGCCCAATCCTCCGAGTACAGTTTCTTCTGCTTCCGTTCGCGCTGAAAAGCGCGCGACTTAAATTAAATAAATAACCGCACGCCAATGGTGGTAGTAGTTAACCCCCGTCCGGATCGATTCATTACTTTTTATTTAGGTGTTAACCGACTAAATCAAATATTTAACCGATTTTTCCAGGTTTCCAGAAACACGTAAGCCGATCACAAATATTACTATTTTTTGTGCATATGTAAATAAGCTGCCTAATAACTTAATTTAATATTTAACCGATTTAATGAAACGATTTTTTCAGGTCGTTATTTAGACTATTTCATATTTTAGCGCAAGTGACACGTGACACTAAATCCATTCAATTAAGCCGTTCACAGTTATTACTATTTTTCGACTCAAAGAAACCCATAACCGATTTAATTGAATATTTAAGTGGTTTAATTAAATTTCCAGTCGTTAATACTTTAGCGACATTTTCTCCTACATTTCTTAATGAACTTTAGAGGTAGCTTGTTACATTTCATTACTCCCTATTTTTTATGGGCACATAAAATAAAAATCAACTAATGCCAAACCAAAATAAGTTAACAATACTAAGCTAATACTAAAAAAACTTCGTTCAGGTCAGATTATCCTTTTAATTAAATAACTTCTCCGATTTTTGTGGAGGAGTGTTTAATTATGCATTAACCGATTTAATTAAATCGCCATTCGGATTCGAAGAGCGGTTATTTTAATAATTAATTAAATCGGTTAAATATCTATTCAATTAAATAGATCAGAATTTTGTCCGCAGGTACGCTCAACGAAAATCCGGTTAAATTAACGACCCCCGTAAAGATGTTCCGCGCGTTTGTCTCTGCATCGATTCTACCCAGTCGAAATTTCGGCGCGGGAGGGGGCTGGGGGCGAGGGGCGGTCCGTCGTCGCGCCTGGGAAGTTGCGTAATCAACAAGTGGCCCCCCCGGTTGATATATCGTCGAAATTAACATTTTTGTCGCGAGCTCTCCGCGGGAAATTGAAACGTTCGAATGTCGGGGTTTCCCGGTACGTTTTTTTTTTTAACGGACTAGTGAATTTTCCAATTTTCCATTATCTAATTATTATTATAACCATGCTGGTAAATATAGGTAAGTAACCAATAAAAAGAGGTTTATCACAATCACACCGTTTTTTTAAATCTGTATGGGTGTGGGTTTCAAATTATGCGTGTGATTGGATTTTAAAGGGAATTTGCACATTTAGCAACATCAAGGATACCCATGGAAAACATTCCTTTTCGTATGTTTGGGGCGATATTGACTTTAGTAAAAGTGTCACTTTCAGACGACGGCTTTGTTAAATATATTTTAGTCACGGGTTCGGTTGACTGCAAATAATATTCGTGTTGTTTTTGATCAGCTTCTGCAGCCACCCGTGATTAAAGTGGCGTTTATAAAACTTGTTGCATAATAGACTATAAAAAAACAATGACACCTTTGAAAAGTTAATTGTCTTAATTGTTATGAATTAACCCTAAATATTAATTAAGTAATTTCCTTTATGTACCTTTATCATTTTTGCCTTTTTTTCTTCTTTTTTTATACGAAGCTGTTATTAAAACGATTTTTAATTGTTTTTTGCATAATAAGGTTTAATTAACTTTTCGCATCTTAATTAATAATTAAGTAATCTAATACACTGGCTTTTACTTTTTATAAAACTTCTGGATTCCTCATGCGTCGGTTTTTGTTGAGTCGAACTAGCTAACGTTTCGCCCAACTTTTTCAGAGCTTGACTGCAACTGGCTGGCATTTTACTCTGTACCTGCTTTTATATTGTTTGAGGGGGGCGGAGCTAAATAAGGGGCGATTGTTAGGTTGCTTATATATTTCTATAGACTCTCGGATTTTTCGTTGGTAGAACAGATTACATGCAAGAATTTTAGTTTCATGGAATAAAATTTTATGTCCGGTATCCTGATTGTGTTTGGCAACTGCTGATGAGTTCATTTGTCTTAGTCTTAAGGCTCTGTTTTAGCCTAGTTAATATTTTTCGTCCGATCTCTCCAGTGTATTCTTTGTCGCATATGCATGGAATGCTCCTGGCATCTCAAATGAAATTTTGTCCTCGACGAATAGAAGATCTTGAGAGATTTTTGGACAAGTGGTTAATCTGGTTTTGACGTTATATTTCTTTAGAACTGTTGATGTGTGGTCAATGATGTTTTGAATATAAGGAAGGACAACAGTGGCAAGTATGGGATTGCTTTCGGCTTCATTGCTATTGGAAGACTATGGTGAAGTGTATTTTGGGATTAAACGCTTACTTTGCCTATCACTAATATGGGAATCAGTCATCCGAGACGGTGCCCCTCATTTAGCTCCGTCCCCCTCAAAAAATATAAAAGCAGGTACAGAGTAAAATTCGAGCCAGTTTCAGTCAAGGTCTGAAAAAGCCAACAGGATGATTGGAGAAACATTAGCTGGTTCGACTTATTTATTAAAAGTATTACAGTAGCTTGTCGAAGTTTCTTTGAAAAATTACACTGCCTTTTATTTCTCAAACTGTTTCTAAACGCGAACCTTACACTGGTCCTGGTCCTTTGTTTTTATTTGACAATAATATAATAATCTTTATTGTGCTTTAATGCCATTCACACAATACAATTAACATTCCACTTAAACATTAAAATTGGCCCGCAAAGGGTGGCCACGTTTTAAAAATTTGAAAAAATTAAGAAATAACCCATCAGAAATTTCAAGTCGCTTTGTCTTCGGAACTTTGTACTACCCCAAGAAGATTTCGTGCGATTGATCGCGTAAAAAACGCAGGCAAACAATGTTATTTTTTTAGGAAATCGTAATTAACCAAAAAAACGAAAGAAGTCGACTCGATTGCAACGAAATTAATCGAATTTATGTCAGCCTGCATCGGGAATATTTGAAAAGGCAAATCGATATACAAGTTCTCCACGTATCATCGCGCATAGGTGGGCAAACGAGCGTAGACGGCGGGCGGCGATGCCGGCAGCCGTCGCAACGCGTTTTTTTTTTTTCAAAAAAAAAATCGAAAAAATTAAAAAATAACGAACGCGCACATACTAAATCGATAAGCCGGCCGACTTTACGACTCCACCACAACGCTGGGAGCCGCCCCCCCTTCCACGCAGCCAAAGTTGCCCCCTACCCCCCGGGGGGACGAAAAAAAAATGAACGACATACCATACGTGAGATGTAACTGTAACGATCTTGCATAGGGGCGAGCTTTTTCGTGTCGTGCGCCATATTGGCCATACTGAAACTGAAGCGCACCGCCGGCCCCGATAGCTGAAAGCTCGCCTGAAGAGCGGCGCCTCGATGCGCACGCAAAACCCCCCCACCACCACGACGCTGCGACGTCAAACAAATTTGTTTTCGCGGAGCGGGCAGCAATAGGAGCTCTATCGCATACCATAAAAAAAATTCGTCGAAAAAGTAAGACCAAAAGGTTTAATCCGATAGATTGTGGTCCCGAAGTAAGAAAATTTCATAAAAAATCTTTTAACTGGTCTACATCCACCTAAAAAAACGCCACACTGCTTCAACAAGCACGATTTCCTATTTAAATAACTATTTTTTGAAACACGAATTATTTTGTTTGCAGATATTATAAGACTTAAGACTTGTTCAAACTACTGGATATTAAAAATGGCACACTACAGAGTACCAATGGAAATATTTTGCTGTTGAAGTTCACTCTACTGAATTTATTAATAAAAAAAAAACCGGCATTATTTGATAAAGGAAACAAACTTTTTGCAAACCAAACAAAGGAAAACGTGCTCATTACTTCCGGAAAACGTGGGGACAGACATTTTTGCACAAACAAAACCAGAAAATTCTTTCTTTGACGAAAACATTCAAAATGAAATATTTCTTGCAAGTTATTTCTTTTTTGCGATTATGTTTGATTAAAAAAGCTCGCTATAACATTATGAAAGAAAAAAAAAAGGAAAACAAAATACAAGAAACTCTTCCACTTTTGTTTTAAAAAAAAAGTTGCATTTGTACATCTCCACACATTATAAAGTTTCATTAACAGTGTTTCCTGTGAAAGGGGGTCTTGCGTATTCCGATTTTTACTATTCGTTCGCTTTTCATACAGGGCCGTTCAAACACAATGATTGTTTCTCTCTAATTAGGTATGGCTTAGGGTATATATATATCTTTTCCTCGATCACTCAATTCTTCTGTGCAGTAAAAGAATTTTTATGATCACATCGAGTTTTTACAGAAGTCAAAAAGTTGCCAATAACTTTCCCGGAATCCACCTAAAAAGCGGCGCAAGTAACGTATTAACAACAGTGTTATCACATCGTAAAATTTCATAACAAAAAACAATTTTCATTGAAATACGTCGCAACCCTACCTAGATACTATATACTCCTATATACTCGACGTGCAATAACGAATACATCAAAAAGGCTCGGCTTGAAAAAAAACGTCCAGGGGCATCATGGCGGTCGCCAATTAAAAAAAATGCCCCCATCGCGAACCAAATGTATATAGTAGGGGACGTCCCTTGTGTGGCACCACGGCGATCGAGAACTCGGCGATCCGACGATAGTTAAATGGAAGTACCGCGAGGCGATCCGAGCACACGTCGCGGCCAGAATAAAAACCACAGACGCACACGCACTTACAAAAAAAAACTCGACGAAAACTACCCAAGGTATGGCAAATTATCGATTGCTTCGCGCCGAAAAACAACCATATACACCAGAAACGTCAAAAACTAAGCGCCCGCAGAGCCTGCTACGAAAAAGAAACACACAAGAAGGCATGGCGACTCCGAGAGTTCCACAACACCGAAATAATAGTTTACGTGATACCGGATCCGGACGCAATGGCTGCCCCTCATCGGACGCTTTTCCACACCGAAAATCGACTTACCAGTTGCCGGGCATTTTGCCTCTTCATCGCTGACGCGTTTTGCGACATTTTTCGACACCGATCCACGTAAATTTCGGCGATTTTTGCGGAAATTCGTGCGAAACGCGTGTGGCTCCAACGCCCATACAAGCGCGACTAAAACGAAATCGGGCGGACCGTCGAGCATCGACACGTACGCGTTGGTCCCGTCTCTTTCTGCGACGCGGCGGTCGGATACGACGTTTTCTTTGTCGGTCGGCGTGCGGTGTATGCGGGCTCGGTCGCACTTGCCCATTAATTTATGTGCCGTAAGCGACGTTGCCGTTATTTAGCGACGATCGCTAACGCGTGGGATTTTTGAAGACGGTCGCAGCCGAGTGACGTGTTGACGTGAAAATCGAACCTTCGTTGAAATAGGTTATATTTACGTGTCGCCCTTTGCGATACCACGAAACGTCAAACCGTAATTTCCGTGATAACGATGGCGAGTCGTTTAGCGTTTCCGAACGCGGCAACGTCGCGCGTGAGCTTTTCTTGCCACACGGAGTAGAGCAAGGTGTAAGTTTTATCCGAATAATTGGGACATCTTTTATGCTTCTGAGTCGTCCGGATTAACAAGTTTATATATATTTTTTTAATTTAATACTTCAAGACAAAAAACATTTTACGAGGAGAAGAAACTATTTGTGCAATTGGGGTGCTACAAACGACATTGAAATAGGTTTTTAAAAGCTTATGTATTTATTTAACCTAAATATACAACAGTATTGTAGTCAATATTGCAGTCTTATCTTCTACTATTCTCGTTAAAACGATGACTCACGGTAACCATTCCGCGTCAGGGTTGATCCTGTCTTTCGCCTCTTGAATTTTGTTCCTAACGGTATGAGACTCTTCCTCTGCTTTATCCGATATCTTGTGGTACACGTCTTTGGTCTTGCCAGCGATATATTCCACACCGTCGCCTAAAAAAAAACGCAAATCGTACGACAGCAGCAAGCGGCAACGTCGTACTGACAACACCACAGAACAACCCTCTTGCAAATTTGACCACGACAAGCGTTTCTAAGCTCATATTTTTGTTTCAACCTATTTCTCAGATACCATTGTAAAATGAATTACTGTCACGCGTCAATCGGCCATTTTTACCTATTTTTTCACCCGCTTTCCGGATGACTCCAGCAGCCGCTTTGGCAGAGATCGTTTCGTCGTTGATGTCGATGTTATAGCCTGCTGTTAGATTCCTGGGGCAGTCCTTTTGACTGATTATCGATAGTTCGAACGGATCGATACCGGCTGAGGCGAGCTTGTTACGGATCTGAAACACACGCACGCGGAGTTAAGCATGTTTAGCAGCCACCACTGAATAAAGCGCAAATTACTTTGTCCTGGTACATTTTGTCCAACGTTCTAGATCGGGAAAGTATGGTGGCGGATTGACGATGCGCGAACGTTAGTTTCTGACACGTGAATATGCCGAGATAGTTGCTATAATCGGTCGCGAATACGGTGAACGACGAGGAACCCGCGACGCTCAATGGAAATTTGACGGTCATTTTGGCGGGTACCGCGCCGTCCGGCACTTTGAGGGTACCTGTGTAGTGGTAACCGTGTTTGAGAGGCGTTAAAGCCAACAGGAAGTGCTGGCTGATTTCTTCAACCTTATATTCCCCAGGTTCGTCCGTTGCGGTGATGTTATACACGATACACGAACTAGCGGTGCTAGTTTTCTCGATTACGTACCAAATCCCAAGAATCTGGAAATTACGGAATATCTGAGAGAAATATTTTTTATATGGATATTGTTCATTATCCTTAGTCTTTGTTTACTGTTAGTTGGTATTAGGAAAGGCTATTTAGGCCTCCGGACGATAGGTGGCGCGTTTGAATTCTTCAAATCGTCGATAAATTAAAACGAAATGAAAAACCGGAACCCTGTTCCTTAAAAAAATATATTAGCTATTAGCCTTTCGTTACCTACCGCTCTCATGTTGAAATCTTGCTGCGGTTCGATGTTCGGACAAGCTCCGAGATGATAGGAGTGCATTTCCACGCTTTTGATCGCCAAAAGCAGGGAAAGTACCAGCAACATTTTCATATTGCGAACGTGCGTCGAGAATAGACAAAAAATCAACTAGCGCACACACACTGTCAATACACGTATTCTAATACAGCGGGCTCTCAACGAGGACGGTGGAAGTCGGGTAACTGCGTTAATTTAATAATGATAATTCCTTTTTATGTGAGCAAGCGTCAATGAAAACGAGCTGACCCATGCCGTTTATTCTAATCGGTCAGTCAGTTCTTGGAATTGTCTGTTAATACTGTTATTATTGTTGTCCGGCTTTGATAGCGGCAGCCAGTGACTCGGCCGAAGGGAACCAGTGGCAGCGCGGTAAAGGTTGTGTTTCTATTTTGTTGGTTTCGCAGTTTTACTTACGTTTCTTTATTCGTGTTGATTCTCTCTCTCGAAGTAACGTAACATAATGAAAGATAGGCAACTAGTTTAGGGAGATTAGGTTAAGCATATTTTTGGTTACTTTTCTGTCAGATTTATTTATTTCTTATTCCTAATTCATCTATGAAAGTGTAACTCCGCCTCTGGTTACTTACTTAAACAAATTCAAATTATGACTCAGTGGCTAAGAAGAGTGAATGTTGGGCCGATATATATCATTTTTGGAAATAATTTTCGCGTCATTTCGCAGTTCCCAGTTATTTTTTTTTTCAGTACTGTTCAAAATACACTAAAGGAGTCTGATAAGCGTTTTCGTGACTGGTAACAATCGATCGAATTGCAACTGTAAACATTCTAAATCTTAACTGAAACTCATATAGAGGTCGTGCCTGCTTAATAAGAAGAATCAGTGTACATTTCATGTTACGTGTCTTTTGGTTTATGTTTTGGTAAATAATAAATTCAACAAGCGAAATGATATTCGTTCAGTAATACTCATGAATGTGGTGACCGTTTTTTCACTTGCGTTTAGTAGGTTTTTGGTTAGTCTTTTGTTGGTGTTGTTGGTTCGCGCCTGGTACAGCGTTTTGTATCTCTTAGCCTTTATGTCATATGCCAGAAACATCCCTACTTATTATAAACTGAGATTTACTATCAATCACAAAATTGCCCAAATATAATCCAAACAACATATAAAGTTTATATCTGGATAGTTAGTTACCTAAAGTGGGATGTTCAAGTCAAAAGATTAAGGCCCTTTTAGGCAGATTCAAGTTTATGTCTTCGATGTTAAACGAGGCACAATTAAAACTGCTCTGACATGCACTTGTTGAAACCCATATTAGATATGGTATAACAGCCTGAGGAAGTGCATTCCTTTATCTAATGGATATTTTAGAAATATATGTATATATATATATATATATATATATATATATATATATATATATATATATATAGGTTCTCGATCCGCGTCAAATATCCTACCACAATCTGTTAATACGTCAACACAATAATAAACACACCCTTGAAAAATCCACCATAAATACAATCCAATTAACAAACTCAACAAATATAAATTGCCAGTTCTTGAGTAGACCATGGTATTGAAATGCCATATATACCTACCTTGCTTCAACTGCCTACCTGAAGATATTAAAAAATTAAATTCTTTAAATTTATTAAAAAAAAAAAGTTTGGATAACCTAAAAACCTATGCACGATTTCGCAGATTCTCTAAATATGTATTTATTAGTCAGTATATAAAAAAAATTAATAAAATAAAAGTATAAAACAATTAATTTATTCTTTAAATATCTACTATAACTTAAAACAAACTTTGTTAGTTAAGTAATAATTTTAATTCAAGTTCAAGTTCTTGAAAAATATAGTATATTAATTAACGCTGCCCACGGTGAAGAGATTTCTTTAGTGGGTTTGTTTGTATTAATATTTGCCGCATTATAAAGTAGAATAACTGTATATTATTTAATAATGTTCTGGTAAATATTATTATTATATTTTCAAGTTTAACGTAATCTAAGGATTGTTGACCCTAATATATCATATATTTTGTATTTGTATTGACCTATTTTTTGTAAGTCTTTATTAAAACGAAAGATTACAGTGAATTTAATTAGTTTAATAAAAATACAGACAAATATACGTAAAATGCAGTCTCCGCAGCCCCTATTATATCAAATCGATACAGTTTAATAATTTTATTTGCAAAAACAGCCCCATCGTCTTCCTCTTTTACGTTCTTCTTCCTTTTTTATTTCTGGTCTTAATGAAAGCAGCAATTTTGAATATGACACGGCGAGAGGAAAAAGATATTATTTCATTGGTTAAAAACGAGCCTGTGAGAGACGGAAAAAGTAGGGATAGGCAATTTATGAACACGCAACATGTTGTATATAATACTTGTATATTACGACCGAATACTGTATACATCAGTGTCTAAGTCACAAGACATAAGCTGTTTCTCTATCGAACTAGAAAAATATATTGTAGATGGCACTTTTACACATAATATACTTTACAGAGGGAGGGCGGGGCGAGGAGGTAGGGGCGGGGATTTTCAAAAACGCAAGAACCGACAAAAAAACGACACTCGGGCGCGGGACGGGTAGGATCGGAGGGTATGTGGGGTAGGGGTTGAAAAAAAAATAAGTCAGTGGCGCGCCGCGCGCCGACGCCCTGAGAACAACGGATTCCCGAGCGGAAGACTATTTATTCAGACGGGCGAGGGGGCGTCAGCGGCGCGCGCGCCTCGCTAAAACTAAAAAAATGTATATATAGGTAGAAAAAAATCACGCTAACCTAACGTTGTACACGAACGAAAAAAAAAAAAAAAAAAAAGATCGGGCTTTTGTATAAGTATAAATATAACACAGAAAATCAGACAAAAACTTTCACTAAGTCTCTTAAACGCCTAAACTCTTATGCTGAGAATATTATAAATACGAGGGGACGGGCTACCCCCGGAAGGGGACCCCATTTTTATCTCTAGACAATACGATTGTATCTGCTTTTTTTTAATATCTTTACAGGTAAAATATCTTTTCACTTCTACGGGCACCTACGCAACACGCGGTGTCTCTCTATTTAATTTAATTTTTATTTTACGCGGGCGGGGGCGGGGGGAGAACGTCTCCCCCCAAGACGCCATAAATAAAAAAATCTGTTTACTCTGTCCTGTTCGCTTTGAGGTGGGTGCGGTATATGTGTGTCTGAGTGTTTGTGAAAAAATAACTATGGCCTCCTACAAAAATAATCCGCTCTGCTATTGTTTAATGTTATCATGTTATCACTGCGGGTATGTTGGGTTCTGTGAGAGGGAGGGGGGGGGGGGGAGAGAGAAATATTTTCTCTCGCTTCGGTTTAAGTACGGGTTGAAAGTAAAAAACTGGCAAGAACACGATTGAGGGGCCACGGTCTTCCGCGCGCGGTAGTTCAAATGAACCGGAGCGAGCAAGCGGGCTAAGCGCTTAGGAAGCCTCCGTTTCCGCGAAAAACTTAAAATTACAAAAAAAAAACCAAAGACTAGTACGCGTTCTGGTACTGAGATTACGCTCGAGGGGTTTTTTCGGGTACCGCGTTACCCGTAAAAATGTACCGCTTTTCCGAGAACAGTGAGTTGTCACAACATTTGTAAATTTCTAGACTTTCCCAGGTTTTCCCTACATTTACAGACTACTTCTGATTCTGTCACAAAACAGGTTTTCTCGTGTGCAAATTTTTAAGAATATATAAAAAAAGTTCTCGCAAAATGGTTCAATAGGCTACACCTAAACCGGTACTTTTTGGATGGCCACTTTTTTTGTTAACGACCGAATCAAAAATATTCAAAGACATTGACCAAAATAAAAATTCAGGATGGCTCCTGAAATGGTAAGAAAGAGAGTTTAAAAAGGACCTTGAACAGTTAAGCAGTTTTTTCAAAAAAAATTTACGGTTAAATACTGGGACTGCACTAATGCCTTAATCCTACTAACGATTTGTTTTCTTATTGGTATATGGTAAGAAATTGGTTAGATGCGCGTGTTTATATAAGAACATTACCTTACTTTTTGATTTTTTTTAACAATTAGTAAGATTTATGAAGAATTTTTGAATTTGTTTCAGGAGTATTTGATATAAAATAGTCAAATTCATGTAGAAATTGTATTAGAAGGCCAAAAGAATTTGCAAGAAAAAATGAATTTGCTTGGTTTTTAGAATTTTTAGTTTTTGTTTTAAGTTATAGTAAAACGTTTTGTTTAATTTTGACTTGTTTATCATTTTTTATATTTTTATACAAAAATATGCTATTTTTAACATACTAGTTTTTGTTTTTAGGTTATGGTCAAATTTATGAAGAAACTTTGAATTTTTGACGAGTATTTGATATCAACATATAGCTATTACATAATATAGTGACTCTACTACCGCAAAAATTGTTTGCGCCACAGGCGGTATTGACATTTTCGTAGAGAAGGTTATGATTTTCCGCGCATGCACTTTGCGCCATTTTCAAAGCGTATTTTGAGAAAATGCTGCCATAAAAATGCTGAATCCAAACTCATTGACCGGCTATCAGCGGCCATGTCGGTTGTTGAAGGCCGCAAGGTAATGGACGTTCTCAAAAAAAAAAAGTTATTGTTGCTATATTGTGGGCATCTATGAGGAGGGCTTCTATATTCTAGTAGCTGTAAGCATATAAAAGTGGAGCATTATTCTAGTTGAATTGTTTCGTTATCCAACTTCATTAATTAGGTCATGGAGAAATTATTAGAAAATATTACGGGGCCACAGTAATTTGCAATTGCAAGAACTTCAATTTCCTGACCTTCTCGGGTAAGTTTCCCAATAACCTAGTTACGGGTCACATTTTTTTTTGCATTTTACTTATTTTAACGATAGTCTGTTAAATCTAAAAAATGTTTTTTTGTCAACCTGGAAAAATCGACGAATTTTTCAAATTAAATTTGATGGGAGCACTGCTCCCGAGAGCAGTTTTTTTTTATCTAAATTACAACCCTTCGCTCGCTGCGCTCCTGGTCGCAGTGGCGTGCGGAAGAATTCGCCCTGACGGCAGCGAAAAAAAAAAAAAAAAGGCGCAACAAAACAAAATACTGTGGGTGGCACCGAATCGCGCGGAGATCTTCGAAATAATTACGTAA
Organism: Cylas formicarius; assembly: GCF_029955315.1. Taxonomy (NCBI): domain Eukaryota; kingdom Metazoa; phylum Arthropoda; class Insecta; order Coleoptera; family Brentidae; genus Cylas; species Cylas formicarius. The sequence continues at coordinate 20,760,204 of NW_026844361.1, read as the reverse complement.
AACGTAATGGTGTATAAAAAAAATGGCAAATAAATACGACGGCTAATAAGTAGTTCGCTTGGACTAAAAAAAAATAAAAAAACGTCAAAAACGCAACAAAAACCGAACGCGTTCCTCACGTCCGATCGCGGGGCCCGCACGGGGGCCCCTATTTGAGTTTGGAGACGCCGAGCGCTGGCAACTTGTAATGCACGATGTGGTAAGGGGGCCCAATGGGACTGCCGGGTGATGTATACGTGCCCGCCATCGGGAGACCGCCCATGCCCATCGTCGGGGCGCATGATCTGCCCCGTTTACGTCTTGGGAGGATACCCTGCGAAGCAGACAGTATATCTTAAGCAAACCCGACCATGATACAAAATGCAAGGTTTACAAAAACTTTGCACTTTCAAAATTACTTTCATACTATACAGGTTGACCCAAAAGTGTTAAAAATATCAAATTATATTATAGCATTTTTAAATTGTCTTAACAAAATAGCTGTGTATTTCGATAAGGTGATTAATACCGGAATCTTAAGGTTTCTTAAATAATTTGAGTTTTGTTCAAATTTAACCTAATTTTAATGTCTTAAATACAGAAGAATTATTTAAACAACTGAATTTTATATCTCCATTTTACACGGTGGCCATTTTTTAAATTATCACGGAATGTACTTTCGATCAATTCGATCGATTGAATTTGATGTTTTTCGAAGTGTTTAAAATAAAAACAAATAAAATACGAAGCATCAAAGAAAGCGATCAATGCAGTCAAAACAATTTTAAATTCACAGACCCTCCCCCCTTTACAGCAAATGCAGACCAAACTGACTACTTCAATGATTTGTCAATCATTTCTACGTTTTGACAAAATACAAACTATTTAAATAACCTTAAGGTTATTATTGCCTAAAGTAATTTTGGTCATTGAGTCCAAAAATGCTATAATGTACAGCGGATTCCACTTCACACACATTAAAAGTTTGATACTTTTAACATTTTTTTTTAAGTTAATAAAATAGGACTTTACAGATAGCGGAAGCGAATCTTTTTTCAAACTTTGTATTTAGACATTCCTTGCCGTATGGTCATGGTCTTACGTTGAGATTTATGACAATTGAAAGCAGCATTTACTTTTTTTTTACTTGTTGACGACTGCGATTTGACGCAGTGAACTCCCAACTATATAACGTGTTTGTCTAGGGATATCCGCCATTGTAGGTATTAAGCACAACGATAATGACAGTGTTGGGGGTAGATTGTTTTAACAGGAAAAAAATGGTGGAAAAAAACACATTTTTATTGGATTTCGTGTTCTGTAACACAAAGTTTTAGTGGCCAAACAAGATATAAATTTATCTAGCAATTTAACATATATCAAGATGGACGAAAAGCATGGTTGAGGCATCCAGCAAACTTTATGTCAATGAATATAAAAATTTAGTCTTATTCTAATATTAAAATAACTGTAATTTTGCCAATACTTGTAATCTAGTGAAATTAATATATTCATCCATTAGTCTGTCGCGTTTCTGAATTAAGCTTCGCTTTTTTCAACTTCCGCGGTTAATTTAATTATTTTTTAACTATCTCTGTTATTTCTTTAATTGCCTTGACCGCTAGATGCGCACCCTACTTATGTATGACTAAAAGATGCCTCATATATCCGCCATTTTGCATGACACGCACTATACGTGAATGGAAAGAAATAAAGAAGAATATTTGTGTTAAAGATCAAAGATCAAAAAAAGCTATAATATTTCGCAAATAAAAACGATTCTCAAAATGGCCGCCCTATTTTTGCTAGAAGTGACGATATCCTGTACTGAATAAATGGTTCCAAAAGCACCTCCATTAGGATGTAGTTGATATTTAGACTCTTTTGTTAAGAGGAGATACTAGACGATACTAAGTTTCTAAGCATTTATCAAATGATCAATGATGTGTGCTTACCTTGCGCGCCATGTAGAACCTTATCGTGGATATGGGTATGTTGAATTGGTCGGAGACCGTCTGGAAGGTCTGTCCTCGTGTTATGCATTCGGCGGCTCGTCTCAATTCTTCGTCCGACCTCCTGATCCTCTTGTTGGCCGAACCTAACGAGAAATCTATTGAAAACCGGTTAATTATAACGCAGGTGAAAACAAGCGCCGTAGACGCATGCGCAGTAAAAAGTTATTTAAATTATAGTAAAAAAAAACCCTTGAAATTTGAGTGGCACAATACGAAAACTATTAGCTTTGATTACCGCCATTTATCAAACACGCATTTTTTAAAAGTTCGACATACGTTATCACTAACATAAAGCATTTTCCGGCGTGTCACAAAGCCCTTTTCGACTTATTCCAAATAATCACCTTCTAAAATTTGGCGACGTACTTAAAAACATTACATTCCAATATCAGACTTACTCAAATTTCCTGGCGAGCCGTCGTACTGGCAAGAAACGTTGGCGATAGCAAATTCCGGGGTTCTGGTGCTGTCTACGCCGGTCATGACCGGACCCTCCTCCTCCATCAGCTCCTGGTCCATGAAAGACTCGCCGTCGCCCTCGAAGAACGAATCGTCCTCGCCTTCGTCGGCGTCTTCTGCGAGACGCGTGTTACTTAGTTAGACAACCGGCAATACCGTACTTGTCTTGTTGCGTCATTTATTTGACATAAATCACAATCCCCCTCGGAAGGCGGGGTGGTGTTGGATAAATATAATACGACTCTTTTATTACCCGTAAAAAATAATGGGTCCAATAAGTACGAATAAACTTAAATAAATAAATAAATTCAAGAATATATAAAAATATATAAATGATAATGATAAAAAAATATCATTTTTTTGTAACACTAATACATAGGAAGAATTATTTTATTTTAGAAATAAAATAATTTTTAGTAGGTAACTGATTAAATTTAAGAAAATAAATAAAAAAATGTTGCACCGAGGTGGCTTTTACTTGATGAAAATCTATTTATCAAAATAAATAAGAACTAACAGTTCGGATTTTCACGAAATTATATATTTTTACATGACAATTGTTTCAGCAACACCGTGTCTTTATCAAAAAAAAAAAATTATAAAGACGGTGTTGTCGAAACAATTGTCATGTAAAAATATATAATTTCTGAACTTCACATCAAGAGGAAGATTTTCTATAGCATTCCCCAATGAAAAATTGAACTAAACGACCAGCATTTAAAGATTCATCGAAGATAAAAAAGGACTCTATTATTTGGCCTAATAAGACCATAAAATTGTCTTGTAATACTCATTCTGATTGATTTTAATAACACTGTGAGCATCATTGAAAAGGGCATTTATAGAGGCTGCAAGTAGTGGATGTCTCCTGTTAACTCTGCAGCAACTTTTTCTGCTACTTTACTCAAAATTACCAAACAATCAAATTATTTCGATTATTTCGTTTAAAGTCAACGACATTTTAATCCACTGATCACTAAATAGAACTAACACAATGTAATGAAATGAAAGTTTGGTCTGATTATTACTTTGCATGGCGAATATTATCAAAATATTGAAAAAAGTAAAAATCAATTTCTGTCAGAAAATTTGGTATGTATGGTTAGAATAATAAAGCAAAATATCGAAAATTGTATGGATTTTCCGTAGGCCGCGTTTAAAATCTATTGGTCGGCAAAGATTTCCAATAGAACATACATGACAAATAACGATAACGATGGCCCCAATCTGGAGCCGTGAGGTACACCGCAATCTAGACGACCGTTTCCTGACAACGATTTATTACAGAGCCGTACCTTTGATCTGAAGCATGCCGTCGTTGGAGTCGCATTCCGATGATGAAGGGGCGTTCCCGCTCTCGGACCCCACCTCCGTGTTCACTTCCTTCTTGACCAAACCCTCGTTTTTCGGCATCACCACTTGACTCGGTTGAGGTTTGTTGTCTTGTTGGGCGGGAGACGTTTCCAGGGGTTTGGACTGCGGATGAGCCGTCGCTTTAGCGACGTTGCCAAAGTACGCGGGGTTCAGCAACTGATCGGAGCCGCACAGGCCTCTGATCTGGAGCGCTTCGGCCGACTTAAGTAGAGACGGGAGGTCGTCCTGGGTCACGTTTACCTCGCCCTTGTACATGAAGTCGACCAGCGACTGCATCTCTTGAAACTTCATGTCCTTCATGAATATGATCGGGTGCTGGCACGGATTGTCCAGCAGCAGTTTCTCGAAATAGGTCGAGCACGCGGACAGGACCACCTTGTGACACTTGAGCATCTCGTTTTCGCACGCTAGGGTGACGTCAACGAAGTGCTCCGACGTGAGGAGTTTAGGGAACGCGTTCTGCAAGTTCGATTGATAACTGTTCCACCTGAAATAGTTCACGTGCTTAAATAAACTGCAGAATTCCTGCTAAAATCTACAATTGCCTCACTTTTCCCTAACCTTTAAAATAAAATTAATTTCTACCGCAAATGACAAAAATAATCGGTTGCTTGGTGTTTCGAAAAAATTGCTACAAAAATTTCGTATGAAATACTTTACCATAAAAAACTATTTCAGTGGACTACTAACTAAAAATAACTAAAATATGCAAAATATCAGTGTCTGGGCAAGCCCTTGAGCTTTTTGTAATGCTCTCTAGATGTCGGCGTTTTGGAAATACTTATTGATAATTCACTATTTGGAACATAGATGGCGCGGCAAGTACCGTAAAACTGTACTCACCGTAACCAAAGAGTATGAGATAGAGGGGAAGGTTCAAGAATCGTAAACCTAATAGGATTGCCGAATCCCATAAGACATACGTTCGCCAAAATTAACGATAGCACGTGATCTCTTGTGACGTAAGCGAAGTCCTCTAACGGATTTTGTGTATTCTGTCAATGCATTTGAAGGCGTATTAAACCGTTGCATTTTGTGTTCTTTGAACAATAAAAATAATTTAAACTAGTGAGTAGTGCGCTTATGTTTGTGTTAATTGTATTTCTTAAAAAAAAAAAACTTAGACAAAACAGTGTTTTTAAGCCTTTTCTACTCCCGTCTGTAAAATACCTAATTACACATCGATCTAGCGTGCGGGAAGCGTCACTTTACCTGTCAGTTTCGTTTCCCACGGATGCGATCCGCTTCGGATATTTCCGGGTTGTTTTGCGAAAATGTACTCAAAAACTAACGGCCACAGAAAAAGTATAGTATGCAACACGTTCGGTAAACTTTTTAACTCACTCGTTGATTAAATACTCGCTCCGCTCGTGTCAAATAAACTCGTGAGTCAAATGCTGTTTACCGCACTTGTTGCATAATATACTATTAACAAATACTTTAAAATTGTATGTGCTTGAGTGGCGAGAACTGAGAAAAACAGTATTTTTAACCTTAAACAAAGACTTAAGCTTTTGTGTTCGTGCTGCTTATTAGCGGTGGTATTAGTTAGGAGGTAAGCACAAAACATTACACATAATAATATAGGTAAAGGTAAAAAATACATTTAATGGTAAGAAAAACATTTCTTTTACCTTTTTCAGTGGAAAAGTTACATCAACAAATAGTTAGGTATTCCTGGAACGAGATGTGCCATGTATGGGTGCAATAACAACTATTTTGATGAAAAAGCACGTTCTCGAAAATGTAGTTTTCATCGCTTTCCCAAAGGGAAAGATCTAGTATCCCGAACTATTCAGAACGAGTGGATAGTTCGATGTAGAAGAGAGGACAAACTTAATCCAGATAAAAACTATGTCTGCTCAATTAATTTTACTGAAAATGATTACGAAAGAGACTTACAAAATGAGTTATTAGTTTTTTTTATCTTAAGTAAAAAAAGATTATAAAAAAAACTGCTGTTCCCACCCTATTATTATTTAACCAGAAGCCATCAACAGAAGCAGGATTATCTAGATGACAAAGACTTTGAAAAATGCTAAAAAAGCAGCTCAGCAGGTATTGTCTGAGCTTTTAGCAACAACATCGAATGCCACAAGTGAAATTCTAGAGAAAATCCATCTCCAGAACCCATGCCAGGATCCAAACTTAGCAAAAAAATATTTAAAACAGAAAAAGAATTGAAGTTTATGTAATTTCATTTAATGCGTACCGGCATTAAATTAAATTTAAAAAATTAAATGAATATTGGAAACGATTGCCAACGATGCAGATATCAATTAATAAATTCAAGGTGACTTGTTATTGTTTTAATTGTTGTCGCGTTGACGAAACATTCGCGATCAAGGGCAGCGATTGATGAAATACAAAAAAAAACAGCTGTTTCTTATTCGCATTTTACCGCACATTAGGTGCGGACTTGGTACTAGCCTCTTATCTTAATAACAAAATACGCGAGATAATAACAGACAATGGGCGGGATCTATTACTTGGTTGATTGCGGGTAAATAAAACAAAAAAGCATTATTTCGCAAATGTAGTAGGTATAACAAGTCTTTAGATAATCAGTCCTTCCACATAAGAAATTACATAAAAATAGATAATTTAACTTAATACTACGTCCAGAATCGGTACAGTTAAATATACCAGAAGATCGATGACATTTCCAAGTTTTCTATAATATTTCATACCTTATTTCTGCACAACAAAACCCTAAATTTAGAAAACCGTTCTAACCAAAGCCTTAAGTAATATTGAAAATATAAAATAAGTAAAACCCCATCAGTTTTTTCTGGCATTATTAGCTTCTCCAAAAAAAAAAAGCAATAACTTTTAGAAGTATTAACGTCAATATAAGAATATTAAAATTCCCTTAAAAACCGGGGATAACAATTTCAACATGGATTCGGAAATTTTCTAAAATTCATACCTATTATTTTTAGAATTTTTTAGTTACATTACCATAGATTTTCTACCTATTCCGTAAAAAAATAATTCTCTGTTACACTTCCACATACTGAACAAGAATCGAAACGTCTTAAATAAAAAAATCAAATGTCTTCAAAACAGCCACTCAATTTGTCGGTCTGTTCCGGCGAAAATAGTTCGCAAAGGCACAATTCCCTTCAGGAACCTCACAGCGCCTCCACCAAAATGGCGATACCCTGGCCGCCCCCTATGCAGGCCGAGCCGATCCCGTACTTCGCCTTCCTTCTTCTCAACTCGTGAACCAAGTGAGCAGTGATTCGGCTCCCGGAAGCAGCGAGCGGGTGACCCAAGGCGATGGCACCGCCATCGACATTTAGTTTTTCGAGGTCCAACCCCAGGTCCTTGGCGCACGCCAATGTTTGGGCGCCGAAGGCCTCGTTAATTTCCACCAAATCGATGTCGTTGAGGGTTTTGCCGGAAGCGTTGAGCAAGGCCTTAATGGCGGGCGCGGGTCCGATCCCCATTATGGACGGCTCCACCCCTACTATCGAATATCCTACGATCCGCGCCAACGGTTTGAGGTTATGCGCTGTTACGGCTTCCTCGGTAGCGACGATGACGGCGCCGGCGCCGTCGCATATTCCCGACGCCGAACCGGCCGTCACCAGGCCGTCCTTTTTAAAAAGCGTCGGCAACGACTTCAACCCTTCGGCCGTTGTCTGAGGTCGCGGATGTTCGTCCGCGCTCAAACTCTGAGGCCCCTTTTTCGACTTTAGGGTCACGGGGACGAGTTCTTCCGCGAATCTGCCCGCGTCCTGCGCCTCTTTCCACTTCTTCTGCGACCTCAGGGCGAACGCGTCCACTTCGTCGCGCGTGATGCCGTATTGTTCGCCTAACTTTTCCGCAGTCAACGCCATCGGCAGTTTGCAATACGTGTCCGTCAGGCCGAGCCACAGCGAATCTTCCAGGACGGGGCTCTGACCCAAAGGCACGCCGAATCTTATATTTCTAGCGACGTGAGGGCAAGCGGACATGTTTTCGACGCCGCCGGTCAAGGAAATACGACTAAAACCGGTCAATAGGTCTTGGACTCCGTTGACGATAGACTGGAATCCGGAACCGCACAACCTGTTAACGCCCAGAGCGGGTTTTTCGAGTGGCACGCCACTGTTGAGCGCCACGTGCCTAGGCACGAATATGCCGTCGGTCGCGCTGATCGGCATCACGTTACCGATGACAACCGAGTCGATCGTCGCGGGATCGACTTTACCGGCAGCGATGGCGGCTTTCGCCGCGATCGTTTGCAATTCGGTTACGGAGACGTCTTTGAGTTTGCCACCGTAGGTACCGAACGCGGTTCTCTTGGCGCCGACTATGAATACTCCTTTGACGAGAGACATTGCCGTGTTTCTTCCGCGGGATTTCGAAACGAACTGACGAAACTGGTGGTAAACAGATGATCGAGTGTGCTGGACGGTCGCGCAGGACCGGACGAACACAGAGGCCGTAAAAGCCATTCATAAATTTGTTGTTGTCAATTTAGACAATGGGTGAGTGGGATGAAAATTGTTGCCCAAGTATGAATGATAGCTATAGTAGTCACGTAAAATGGGAGAAAATAATTCCCGAGAGGAGCATCAGATTATAATTTAATAATATTAAAATTTTCATAATTATATTATTCTTATTATTCTTTAAAAATCTACAATAGGTTGTACTAAACACCAACACACACACGTCTTTGATTTGTTTGTACACATGAAATGACATGAAGTTCTTTCCAGACCTCACATTTTTCGGCATATTCGCTGTCTTTGTAACAGTAATATCTCCAAGACCACCTTCTTTCTCACTTTCACTACTTCAGTGTGACGTTAGCACATTAAATAATAATATTTCATAGAAACCATATCGCTAATTGAAAAGTTATTTTGTTAACATATTGAGTTAAATTTTTTAATACATAAAAGTATTACAGCATATCTTTAAAAAACCACGGCTATGTCCAGCTCTGGCAACATTGTTTCAGTCCGTTAAATTATTAGGCAGTGTTTTCTACAAATCTACAAGTTTTTGTGAGGGTCTGCTAATTTTAATCATAGTTACAGCTCCGCCTCTGTTCGTTCGTTCTACAATTGCGGCACACGTCTTAAATTTCAAACCAGAAAAAGGATCTCTATCTACTTTTTTTTGACTTACCTCTTATAGCGACACAAACGTTTTGATTTTCTTGAAAAATGTGTGTTTGCTGTCAACAGGATAAAAAAACAATTGTAAAAATTCCCGAAGCCGGCTCTGTCGAGCGCTCAAAGTTCGACCTGTTCAACGAAAGTCATCAAAACAGCGGGTGCAAAGTACGATGCTTTGGTTCACAACAATGTTACGAGGCGCAATCAACAAATATTTATCTACGATCTAAAAGAGATAAACGTCATTTTACCCACTCATAACCACGTCGATAACGAGAGAAATGTTAAAAGTTAACCCTAAAATGTTTTAAAATAAAATCTCACCCAAGTGCCTTATGTAGTTGGGCACAGCGAGAGATTTGCTGAGATTTTTGCTCCACTCAAATTTATTTTATTGGCCACGAATATGTGTGTTTTTATTAGTAAAAAACTAAACCTTAACCTAACCTAACTTCTGTACTGGTATAATTTTGAGGGAGCTCTCGGGAGAATAGAAGCGATAGTTGCACACTGCAGCGTTGCCAAACTTACGTTTCACTTGAAACGGCAGGGTAGAATTCAAAGTGACAAAAGCATCTTACAATTGCTTAAAATAAAAAAAAAAATGGTAGCAGGTTAAAAATTCATGAGTTTTTTTTTAATTACGACCGCGCTTTTTCCCCACGCGTGCCTCTCGGCCACCCATAAAAATCGCAATCGCGCACCTTTCACCCGCACAGTGCGCTAAAACACGATGTCCCTCGTTAAAGGCGTGGTAATAGTCGCCGCGAAACGTACGGCGTTCGGTAAAAACGGTGGCAAACTGAAAAACGTTCCGATGGCGGACCTGCAGACGATGGCAGCTCGAGCCGCCCTCGCCTCCGCCACCATCAGCCCAGATCTCGTGGACACCGTCGTCATAGGCAACGTGCATTCGAGCAACGCCCCCGACGGTATCTTCCTCGGGCGTCACGTCCTTCTGCGGACCGGCGTGCCTACGGAGAAGACGGCGATGACGGTCAACCGTCTGTGTGGTTCAGGGTTTCAGGCGATTGTGTGCGGGGTGCAGGATTTACTGACCGGAGCGGCTCGAGTGTCACTGACCGGGGGCGTGGAAAACATGTCGGCCACTCCTTACATGGTGCGCGGTATTCGTCACGGGATCCCTCTGGGTACGAGCCCGGTCATGGACGACACCTTGTGGGTGACCTTGACCGACACGTATTGCGGCCTATCTATGGCGATGACTGGCGAAGTTCTAGGGGAGCGGTACGGCATCACACGCGACGAGGTGGACGAGTACGCTCTGACGTCGCAAAAACGTTGGAAGGCGGCGCAAGATGGCGGCAGGTTCGCGGAGGAAATGGTACCGGTGCGGGTAAACGCGGAAATGGAGCTGACGGTGGACGAACACCCGCGACCCGAAAGTACCATCGAAGGACTCAAGAAGCTGCCATCGGTGTTTAAAAAGGACGGTTTAGTAACGGCCGGTTCGGCGTCGGGGATATGCGACGGCGCCGGCGCCGTCGTCATCGCCACCGACGAAGCCGCAGTGGCGCATAACCTCAAACCGCTGGCGCGGATCGTAGGGTATTCGATAGTGGGGGTTGAGCCGTCGATAATGGGGATCGGGCCGGCGCCCGCCATCAGGACTTTGCTCAAGGCAGCCGGCAAGACGTTAGACGACATCGACCTGGTGGAAATTAACGAAGCCTTCGGCGCACAAACACTGGCGTGCGCCAAAGATTTGGGGTTGGACTTGGAGAAATTAAACGTCGACGGCGGTGCCATCGCCTTGGGGCATCCCCTCGCCGCTTCGGGGAGCCGGATCATGGCTCACTTGGTGCACGAGTTGAGGAGGAGGAAGGCCAAGTACGGGATCGGGTCGGCATGCATAGGCGGCGGGCAAGGTATCGCCCTGATGGTGGAGGCATTAAAATGAAATACTTTTAAAAAAATAAACTATGCTATTTAAAGGTCATCGAAGTGCTTCCTAATTTAAAATTCCATTTCGAAAAATTATAATGGATCACAATTTCGATTGTGCCGCGTATGCATTCCTCAAAACAACACTGTCTCGCTTCTTAATTACTTTAAGTGTGCTTCTTTTTATCGTGTAATAAATTAAAATTATTTGAAAAATTGAAACTTATTATGGTTACTCGATTATTATTGATTGCCACGCACCTCCTGATATTAACTATATATAAAAGCAACGCGAAATGCGTTTTAGAAAATGAAACAAAAATTAAATAAAATAATTATGATAAGAAAAGGGGGGAAAAGGCAAAAAAAATAAATAGATAGATAAAAATGAACTTAAAAGAAATTAATTACCCGTAGTGCTCAGAGTTCTGGAGCGATGGGAAGGTTCCACAAACAATAAACAAATATAACACTATTTAACCTTAGGGCGCCAGAAAGTAGTAGACCTTCCAGTCTCTCAGATGACCCGAAGAACCCGATGTTTATTAAATTTCAATTGGAACAATGGTTGTGTAAGTTAAGGGGAGTAAAAAAAGAAAATAATTGGTCGGTGGTGAGGGAATGGTTCAAGCTCCAATATCACGATAACACAGGAACTTCGAAGTTTGATCCTCCCAGAATATACTGCCACGGTGCTTCCAAACCACGGGCCAAAACAGTGCTCCAAGGAGAGTATGGGCGCTCCAAAGAGAGTGCAGGCGTTCCAAGGAGAATACGGGTGCTCTAAAGATCCTCGGTGGATTTTCTTGAGGTTGAAAACTTGGTGGGCAGAAGGTAAACGTCCAATTCTCTTACATAATAAGTGTGGGAAGTTCTCAAAAAAAAAAAAAAAAACGAACAGCACCAAATCGCTGCCCATCTAAGTGAATTTAATCCTAAATCCGCAAAATGATGGCTGAAGACAACGCCGGTATGTCGCTCAGGGCCAGGTGTGAGAAAGGTAAAAAGAGTACTTCCTCAGATATTTGCCCCATACTTCCAATGATACTAGCGGTCCGAATTTATTTTGCGAACGAATTATTTATTTAAAGAAAATATGTACATAATTTAGCCGCTGTCGGATTGAATTCAATTAATTGCTTATTGATAAAAGGTATATTTTTAAAAGGACCATTTATTATGAAGCGATTATTTGAAAGATTCGTAACAACTAAATAAATTAAATTAAATTAAATTACGACTTTCCTTGGCAGCACTACCGTGGACGTCCAAGCAAATCAGGTGTTTGCCAGTGAGGCAGGAAAAAAAGAAATTGTTTACTATTTAAAATGAATATACACGGAAGTACCAGATCATATTTCACTATAAAACTCTGGTCAAGTGGACATGGAATGGAATGGTTAAAATATAAGCAGTAAACCTACCAAGAAAATGTTCCAAGGAAAAATATGGGTAAGCCATAGAAATTAGTCGGTTTATCCACCGAAATGTAAGCAATATTTAAGGAAGTATTTCCCTATGATTCATCAAGTAACTAACTAATCAACCATGTAAACAATATATGTAGAATATATATGGAGGAGGCGTAATTATAACTATATGCCAAAGTTGTTAACTAAATTTCTTGAATAAAATAGATTAACTATAATACATATTATAAAAATCAGTGAATAATCAATAATTAACATTCCTTTATAATTTTAGCATGATCAAGTAATTTGATAGAATTCTGATATGTTTATGTACTTTTTGATAACATTTGGTTTATTGTTATTAGAATTAAGTATAGAAGAAATGACTCTTAATAACTGAATGAGCCCCAATTGTACTTATTATTAATTACTTAATTACGTTTTTTTTGTTTGTCCACATTTTAATTTTAATTAAATAAAGGCCAATTTGAAACACAACAACTGTTTTAGATAAAGAAATATATTGACTAAAACCCCCGATCCGCATGCCATGAGAGTGGAGAGAATTAAACCTTTTTTCTCGTGAAAGCACTATATCCCGTGACTTACCTAACACAGAACTGTTGAGGTGGCGGGGTGACCATTTTGACCGATTCCCAAGATTCCTGTCGAGTTCAGGGTCGGGGCATCGAATTCGGGTCGGTAGGCTCCAGCGAGGGCAACAGATCCGGTCGAACTTAACAAAACGATCGTTTTCGCCGAAATCTATAAACGAAATTTTCAAAAATCCCGTTCACATGCCTACAAAAATTATAACGACACTGCCCGGCGCGTCCACCATTTCACGGAACCCGGTCTAACCTGCGCGTTCACCAATTTATCGGCAAGAAACAAATCGAAACTTAAAAAAAAAACAATTTTAAGGCTATCGCGGTGAAATCGAAAAGCTACCCACGCAGAAATAATTCACTTATACAAGCACGGCATCAACGATAAAACAATATTCGGACACGCGTCTGCATACTACGACTAAAAATATTTTGCGCAAATCGCGCGCACACACACATACATATCGGCGGGCTATATAAATAAATCAAAAACAATTTAAAAATAAAATAAACCAACTGCCAAAAAAATCCACTTACGCAATATGTTGCTAACAATTTTTTAACACACACATCGACAACGGACAACGCTTCGGGCGCAACGGACCACAAAATTAAAAATAACCGATCCGTGGGTATTACAAGAATTTCCGCCAAATTATAATAAACAAAAATCAATAAGGCCGTGTACGTCTTACGTCCTTAACGCGATGCAGAACAAAAATTGCAACGCACATCTCAACCGACCAAATCGATAAAAAATTGACTCGGCGCGATTTAAAAAAAAAGACGACCATTTATTTACAACAAAATAATAACCGACGCAACAAAACTAAAAAAAGAAACAAATCTCCGCGGGAGAGCAGGTGGCGCCGTCTCTCTCTCTCCCGCTGGCGGACCGAGATAAACTCTTATCGCGTGCATAAGATTTCGTCAAAACAACCTCAAGACCGGCAAAAGAAAAAAAATCCTTCAAAACATAACCTTAACGTGGAAATCTTGAGGAAAACGGTTTCCAGGGGGCCCGTAATATTCGCGGGCGACGAACGACGTACGTTATAATTAGCCCGACGAGATTGTCGTTTGTTGAACAAATTTATCACGACGAAAATCGAAATATCCACGAAAATTATTTTTCGAGGGCACACTTTTCGCGCGACTAACGACGGAGGGTATTGGATTTCACTTAAAAATAACAATTGTTAAAATAAACATTATATAAAAAGCAAGCTTCGCCATATTGGTTAACCCCTAAATAATGGCATGGATATTTTTTCAACAAAAACAACATTCCCGGCGCCGTTAGCGTAAAATTGTTACAGAAAATCACTGCGAAACGTCATAAATACCTTCGAGAGGTGGCAAACGCCTACCGACCGCACTCACTCAACAAAAATCACACGAAAATGATCAATAAAAACTTTAATGCAAAAAGGTTCACTTAAATAATTATATTGCCTCGCCGAACCTATCCAAGACACAAGTTTGCGACAAAACACTGCCTAAGAACGTACGTTAGAAACATGTAAGACGGCTGACGTAGGTCCTCGATTGCTTCAGCTCCCCGTAATATTTACTCACGGATTCGTAAGGGATGCATCGAAATGCTGGGCGAAATATAAACAACACGGACTTTTCTCCGTTTGGTAACTTAAACGGGTTTGAAAACTTACCAGATTTTGAGTAAATCGTTTAACAAACACTTAAAAACGCCGAGAAATAGAAAATTTTGCGGTAAACTAAAAATATTGCAACAAATCTAAATATAATATTTATATATAGATCCCCGCCATTTGCAATTTGCCGGTTTGGTACAGTCGGGGAATAAACATTTACGCTATTCGTCAAATAACAAAAATCGAGCGAAAAGAAGACGAGACGGGCAGACAAAGAGATTCGGGGACGAAGTTAAATAAAATAGAATAAAAAGAAATCAAAACGGGCGAAAATTATCGCAAAGGATAGTAGGCGCGGTGAAATTAACGATCAAGGATGTTTCATGTCCGTTAATAGATGTCAGTGTTGTATATTTTTAATAATTTTGATTTAAAAACTTGATATAAATTATTTCATATTCCACAGTTCGTAGATTACAAAAATATTGCTCTGTCCTGTGCTTCCCAATTCTTATTTTATGAATGAGTGGATAATATTTGTAAAAGATAGGTTTTTTATCTATTAAATATAATTTAAACCGCATGTCTTGATACAAAACAATTGTTGCACAGATAAATACCAAAAAAAAACTATTATTTATTTTTTGTGAGATTGATTTTATTCTTTGGTTGGACCAAATTTTTTCTTTGGTTGGCGTTTACGCCACCTCCACCCCGCCAGGTTATGGCCATTGTTGACGTTAACCTAATGGATATTGGGAGTTTGTTTTTATTCCAAATATTAGGAAATTTTCGATAAACTTTGTTGTCGCGTATGTGGAGAAATACTTTTTCACATTTTCGGTTAGATATATCTCAGGTACGTATTAAAATAGGTGTTAAGTGTTAACTTCATTGTTTGGTGGGTACCCGTGTCGTTTTTATTTAGTAAATAGCAGAGTAAGGAGTGAATCTATAGAAACAGACGTACAAATCAAATCAAATTAGCAAAAAAAGTATGTAGTGTTGTGGGTTATCTCCACTATTTTTTATCGATTCAGAAAACTTTGTTGCTACTTATCAGCGCCTGCATTTTTTTAAAATGAAGATTGGTTAAAATTGAGTTTTAGTAATCGCCTAATTCGAAATTAGTTAATTTAGTCATTCAGTAACGATATAGACGGTGTGATATAAAATAGTTTATTTAATAAATATTTACATCCACTAATAGGCACTAACGCCACCCGAAAACTAACTGAAGTATCCTCCGACACGCCTGCTCTTCTTCCTAAAAAAAAAATTCTGTGATCAATGATTTTAACCCCCAACCACAACTTACCATGTGCTCGGGTTGATCTTTGATCGAAGCTACGCGTTTTTGTAAGGCGTCGTTCAAGTTATAACGTAGATTTTTGCATTCGTTGACTGCAGTGGCGCTATCTTCCAACAACGAAGTTAACAATGACAAAACATGTTCGTCACTAGGCCGCCTATCTCCGATGACGAGCGATATTAAAGCCGGCACGTACTCCAAAAACACCAAACGACCTTAAAATTTTTTGTAGGTTAGGGTTTGATCGGACTATCACTATCAACAAAAATGACGAACATGGTACATTGCCAGCTGTGGATGGGGAGCCTGGAACCCTACATGACGGAGAGTTTTATCATAAACTCGTTCCGCAAAATGGGCGAAAATCCGTTAAACGTCAAAGTGATGCGCAACAAATTCACGGGCGAACCTGCCGGTTATTGTTTCGTTCACTTCGCCAACGACGAAGAAGCTATAGACGCTATGCACAAGTTAAATTCGAAACCGATACCTGGTACCAATCCCGTGGTACGGTTCCGCCTAAATAACGCGAGCAATAACGCGGGTCGGACCCTCCTCGATCGCGAGTTTTCAGTGTGGGTGGGCGACTTGAGTCCTGACGTTGATGATTACAATTTATACCGCGTATTTAGTTCCAAATACAACACCATCAAAACGGCGAAAGTAATTTTAGACAGTAGCGGGTTTAGCAAAGGTTACGGATTTGTTAGGTTCGGTTCTGAAGATGAGATGAAAGACAGCCTCGTTACAATGAACGGGTACCTTGGTTTGGGCACGAAAGCTTTAAAAATATCAAATGCTGTGCCTAAACCGAAGGGAGCACTAGGCGACGCGCCTACTGCGCAAAGTCCAACGTTGACCACCGCGACGTCTAGCGATTATAGTCAATACTATGATCCATCTTCTTATTGGCAAAACTACGCGTCCTGGCAGACCCAAGGGTACTACGACCAAGGTCAAGGTCAAGGACAGGATCAAGTGTACGGGGTGCAGCAGGACGGCAGCAAGAAAGAGGACGAACTGGAACTGATTGATCACTCGTTACCATTGGACATCGACAAAATGAATCGCGAGAAGATCGACCAAGACTGTAACCTGTGGGATGCCATCGAGAGTTCCAAGTGGTTCCCATATGAGGTTATGGAGAGCATCGCGTAAAAATGTATTTTTGTTTGCTCTTTATCATTATAAACTTGTTAGATATTAGAAAATTAAAGTCAATTGTGAAGTAAGGTTAGGTCTTAATAGTACACAAGTTGTCCCAGAAAGTATCGGAAGTTTATTTCCCTTAAAAATAGTGGCGGACAACCTGTATAATATGAAACTACATAGTTTCAATAACCCCTTTAAGTGAGTCATTATCAAGTACTTACTTTTAAAGTCAGGCTGGGAATCGCATAAACTTTTCAACAAAAATGTGGCCTTGGTTATAAATTTGTGGCTCTCGGCCCTGCCGAGCGTTTTTAATAAAATAGCGGGGCCGTTATAGTGAATGAATTGATTGAAACCCTCCTGACAATGTCTTACAATTGCTGAAAATGATTACCACAAATAAGCCACACTCCATGATGCTCCACAAAGTAACATACCGCTTAATGCATACAAGGCTTTCAACCCCACCAGCGGATCCTCATCTTTCTCTAACATATTCAACAATTTTGGTATGAATTCATTATCAAGAACAACCTGCTGACAATAAGGGTTGTTCTGACACAGTACAGCCAGTAGTTCACATCCTCCCGCTCTAATTTTCGCATTTTTCGACTTGAGGCAGGGATATAGTACCATAAAACCTCCGATTTTGTGAAAATCTAAAATCTGATGGATGAAATGAATTTTGAGTAGAACCTTGGCCACACAAACCACAAGCAATATCTAAGTGATCAACGTGATCTAGGATAATGGCAATCGCTTCTTCGTACTTCGTGACGTCGTCTTCCGCTTCAACGTTGTCCATATCCTGCAGAATTTTAATTTGTTTTTGAAGTAGTTCGATAACGTCCACAGTCATTGACTTCAATGCCTCTTCGAGCCACTTGCGTCTGTCCTCGTCCATCGGTTGAAATTGGGAACCACTGGGGGCGTCCTCTGATTTCGTCGCTTCAACGCAAAACCGCAACAATCCCTGCAAACTTGTGGGTTGTCTTGGTTGAACTGCTCTATCATCGTTCGACTGACTTGCTGGGACCGCGCATATGGCCCCGGCTATTTCCGGCTGTTTCTCTATTCCCGGCATTGGTATGAAATCAACAGGAATACTTGGATGAACTCAAAACAATTAACGCCGTCTAAAAGCTTTCGAGTCAAACTATCCGGATCACTCTGGAAACTTCAATACAAATCTGACGCTGACAGTAAAGTGAACCAGGTCTTCTTCCTTTTTAAACTTGTCAATTGTCAAGAAAGGTGTTTATTATTTGTATATAAGCCACCTATGTTTATATTGTAACTATCATGGGTATTGACTTCGATATTTTGGAGCATTGTAAAAAAGTCAGAGCAGATCACGGTCCTCCGTACGCTTGTCCGGTCGAAAAATGCGGACGGAGCTACAAGACCGTATGCGGACTTCAGTATCACCTGAAGGTAATCGACCGCCCCAAAGCTTTTATACCGGCGGTTACTAAATAATTCACTCATAAGCGGAGGGAAATACATCGATTTAAAAATCGCATGTGCGGTTTCCGCGCATTTATTATTAAACAAAATGATTCAACTTTTGTATTTGCGGAGCAGTGCCAGTTACTGTTTCACAGGTTTAGATTTTTTTAGAGTTACAATCACGACAGTCCGACGCCGCTGTCGCCGACGACACCGGCGACCCCGAAAAACAAAAAGGGCAGGAACCGACCGAAACAGGCTAACATAATACCCGTCACAATTGCGACGCCGGAGCCTCTTACCTTCGAAGAGGCGCAGAAAATGGTACAGTTTGAGTTAAATGGGGTGACGTGTCGATGGAATATTAACGACAGTCTGCCTGTAATGGCGAAGGAGGAACCACCGCCCGAGGAGAAGCCCGAAATTAAGGAAGAGAAACCCGAAATCCCAGAACCCGTTGTCCAACTGCCGGAAGCGAGTTTTAAAGAACTTGAAGATTATAATATATGCGACGCCCCACCGAGGCCTAACGCTTATATAAGGTTTATCGAAAAGAGCACGGAAGAGTTGGATGGTGAGGTCGAGTACGATGTCGATGAGGAAGATACCGCTTGGTTGGCACTGATGAACGATAAGAGGTATAGATTTTAGGGTTGTTTAGCTTTTTTTGTTTCTTTACTAAAACACATTTTTCATATAAAATATCAGTCCCAACCTTCTCATTTAATCCTAATAGTGAAAAAACACAACTGAAGAGTAGTTCAAATGTACAGTCAATAAAATAATGTTTGTTTGGTCCTGGAAATTTTCGAAAAGATTATATTCTGTTATATATACTATAGTATAATATTCACAGATTTTAGGTTTCGCAAGTTTAATATTTATCCAACAGTCTATGAAAAAACAATTTTTTTTAATCAAAAACAAGCTTCTTCAATAAGCAAAAGGATATTGACTTCTAAGAAATTGTGTCACTTTGTAAAGTGTAATGTAATGTGTAATGTTATGTATGAAGGGAAGCGATGGGAGTTGCGCCCGTCAGCGTTGACGTTCTGGAACTGCTCATGGACAGGTTGGAAAAAGAATCATACTTTCAGGTAATTACATATGTTCCGCATAAAGCCAAATTCCGAGAATATGAGTTTCATGATTGTGTTGCATGGTTTTTATTAATATTAATAAAAAAATATTTCGTTTAGTATCATTAGTATCGCGCGTCATTGACATTAAAGGAAAAGCTTAGCGTTTTCAAATCCAGCAACAACACAAATTGATGGATGTCACGCACGAATGTAATTTTTTTTAAAACCCATCTGGGCACACTGTAGAAGGGCTGTAGCAATATATTTCCAACGTCCCTACAAACCAGCTTTACAAGTAAAGTGTATACTTGACCGTCGACAAAATTTAATTAGCCCTAAATTTCAGAATTAGTGCTTTTATTTTAATTTTTTTTTTCAGCCGCTTTCCACATTACAATTTAAATATGATAAACTTGATTTCATTGCTATTGTTGTTTTGCAAAAGTCATACACTACAGAAACTGTTATCAGAACCCAAATTCCATTCAATTCAAGTCAAAATGTCGTTTTGGTACCGTAGGGATACATTATACAATAAATAAAGACACTTAGTGGTGGGATCCAGCATAGCTGTTCATCTAACCACCCTTAAGAAAACGTAAGAATTATAATTAAACAATCGTACATCATTAAAAAAAAAAAAGAAACTTAATTGATTATTTCTATTTATAAACGACTTAGCAGGCATATCATTATAAACTTTAATAGCGTTATAAGAGAAAAATCTCTTAGATGTTGTTGTCTATTGTTGTGCCGTGTAGCACTCTGGTGGATGTTCAACGACTTAGACTGTTTTAGATAGTCAGTAATATAATACTTTAGTGTTGCTTATGAAGGAAATAATACTTTCATAGGGCCACTTTTGTTTACTTTCAGCAGCGCCACCATCGGAAAAAAAGAACACAAAAGCTGTTAATGGTCACTGGTCAGATTCGCTATTGATCCGCTATACAGTGATAACAAAAATTGTGGCTAAAGTATGTGGCTTCCACACAGTTTTTAAAAGTTTTGGTTTATGTGCTAATCTGTTTAGTAATTTTGGAATATTTGAAAAATGTAAAATGTCTGCATTAATAAGGCTTATTTTGTGTAACCCTTAAGATGTTTTTTAAATAATTTGAATTTTGTAACTGTAATACTAAATTTATAGTGAAGTTTTTTAGAACCATAGACTAAATTTTAAAAAATATGTTTTTTGGTACCATTTGCTGTTTTTTAAACAAATATTTTATTGCACCTGCAATGACATTTAGGCATGTGAGTGTTCTGAATTGCTTCTAAAACTTTACTTGGAGGCGGAAGACCTCATTTTCTGCTATTTTTAAAATGTTCCCATTTCGACTGCAGATGGCGCCGGAAGAAACTTCAGTTTCGAATAACAAACATTTAATTTCATCTGTAAGTCGGTTGCGATATTTGTTTTTAATAAACTTCATATTGGAAAAAGAAGATTCACACAAATAGAGTGAACTGAATAATGCTTTCACTTTCAAGGCAACACGGCATAGAACTGAATATTTGTCTTTACTTACAATGGGCCAGATACATTTGGTAGTTGAGACTAACGATTTTAAGGCTAAATCATTTTGAAACTCAATTACTTCCATTTCTGTTGCAGCGATGTCTTCGCAAAAGTTTTGCATAACACAAGTCTCAAACTCATTCAATTTTCATAAAGAGTGAAACAACAAACTGCGCTACTAAAGCCATTTCGTTGAAATCCTTAAAACGATTTTTGAAGTTATCCTTCAGAGTAGATACTATTTCTACATATTTGCTGTCATAGGGCTCTAATGGATTTTGGGATATCTTTTCTGAAAGAATAGGAAAATGCTTGGTATCGCTGTTAATTAGGTTTGGCTCCCAAAACTCCAGCTTTTTGATATTTCATCATTTCCGTTAGTTCTTTGTCTCTCCCCTGGAGCTGCAAATTAAGTTCGTTTAATTTCTCTGTAATGTCCACAAGAAAACCAAAATCTCTAAGCCAGATTGAATTTTCTAGTTCCGGAGTCGGTTCATCGTGTTGTTTAAATTGAACTATACCATCATTACATCATTAAAAGGTCCTCTACTTAAACATCGGACTTTAGAGTGAAGGAGTAGATCCTCGTGTTGACACTCAACTTTATCGGCCAAGGTTTTGAATAATGTCCTTTGTAATGCTTGAGCTCTAATGTTCTTCACCATTTTTACCACCACTTTCGTAACGTTGTTTAGTTTCAGAAAATTTCCACATAATGCTTGCCGATGGATAATGTAGTGGTAATAGAGAAATTGCGGAAAACCTACATTTTTACGACCAAACGCCACCAGACCCTTATCACAACCCACCATCGCTGGAGCGCCATCGGTTGTCAAGCCTACCATTTTCGGTATTGGAATTTTCCCGGAAGAAATAATATTTTTTAAATGAGAAAACAACTGCTGTCCAGTAGTGTGTCCTTTCAGTAGAATAAACTTCAAAAGATCTTCTTTAATCGTAAAATCACTAAAAACCATCCTGATTTGGACAGTGTCGACCACACCTGTTGGCTCATCTTGATGAGGTGAAAAATAAACACAGTTATCTAAGTCATTTATTAACTGTAAAAAAATATCATTGCTCATTACTTCTACACGTCTCATCATTAGCAGTCTTTATTTCTAAAGTTGGCAAATAACGAATCAGCAGCTTCTAAAAACGCCTGTTTTATCATTTCCCCGTCTTAATAAGGTTTATTTTTTGTGCAATTAACTGGGACACGACTTACATGATGTCTCTCAATATTTCCCTTTTTAGCAACAGAGGCCGATGTATTACATAACATAACCTTTAGGTTAGGTTAGGTTAGGTTAGGTTATCTTCTTACTACTGCTTGCCATAATATTATTTTTTGTTGTCCTCTACTAGCCCAACCGCTGGACGTTGATTATGCGTTCAGTTTTAAACTAAGCGCAATGTCGCCGCGCCGTGCGTATTTATCCCGTTCAAAACAATCCA
Organism: Cylas formicarius; assembly: GCF_029955315.1. Classification (NCBI taxonomy): domain Eukaryota; kingdom Metazoa; phylum Arthropoda; class Insecta; order Coleoptera; family Brentidae; genus Cylas; species Cylas formicarius. Next base: position 20,737,747 of record NW_026844361.1, on the reverse strand, counting down.
GAACGCTATCGAACACTAACGCGCTGGTCCGGCTGGTCGGTTCTAGCTAATTCCTTGCGGCAGATCGCTCACCGCAACGTTGCCGCTCTTTATCTTTAATATTATGACAATTTGATTCTTTTGTGGAATTTTGAAGCTTCTCTGATTTCTGCAGTTTGTATTTTTAAAATTAACATCGTTGTGAGAGCTATCAGAAGTGGTTGGCGACCGCTGGTCTAAAGTATTTGTGGCGGACATTAGTTCGCAGCTTTTATTATCCTTGCTCCCCCTAGGCGTCGGTCAACGGACACTCCAGCGGCGCTGTCGTCGACGACGATGCCGTTTGCTGCATCTGCATGGACGGTGAGTGCCAAAACACGAACGTCATCCTCTTCTGTGACATGTGCAACCTGGCGGTACACCAGGACTGCTACGGTGTGCCCTACATCCCGGAAGGTCAGTGGCTGTGTCGGCGCTGCTTGCAATCGCCAAGCCGTGCGGTCGACTGCGATCTGTGCCCGAACCAGGGCGGAGCATTCAAACAAACCGATCGCGGCACCTGGGCTCACGTAGTCTGCGCCCTGTGGATCCCCGAGGTCCGATTCGCCAATACCGTGTTCCTCGAACCGATAGACTCGATAGAAACGATACCGGCCGCTAGATGGCGTCTCACGTGCTACGTCTGCAAGCAGAAAGGGGTGGGCGCGTGCATCCAATGTCACCGGAACAGCTGCTACTCGGCGTTCCACGTGACCTGCGCGCAACAGGCCGGCCTTTACATGAAAATGGACGCGGTTAAAGGCGCCGAAGTCGCCGGTCAACCGGTATTGGTGCAAAAGATCGCTTACTGTGACACGCACGCGCCTACCGAATCTGCCGACCTAAAGAAAGACGATCCGAGAAAGAAAATGATCCAGGCGCGGAAAGTTTTGGCGAAGAAACGTACTTCCGCGCCGGTGATACTGATGCCGATGATACCGCCCGAAAGGATCCAGGAGATCGCGTCGCTGGTGACGATTCCCAAGAGGTCGCACTTTATCCAACGCCTGATAGCGTACTGGACGCTCAAACGGCAGTACCGTAACGGGGTGCCGCTTCTCCGACGGTTGCAGAGCGCTCAGGGTGGCGCCAGAGACTCGAACACGGGCAACGTCGACATCAGGGAATTGTGCAGGCAGCTCAAATACTGGCAGTGTCTGAGGCAGGACCTGGAACGCGCGAGGTTACTCTGCGAGCTCGTGAGGAAACGGGAGAAGATGAAGCTCGAGTATACGAGAGTCAGTGAGAAAGTGCTGCGGGTAAAGTTGAAACCACTCGAGGCTAGCCTAGGGAAGGTGCTAGACGCTATCGAAGCCAAAGACACGAACGAGATCTTTACCGAGCCGGTGGACGTCGAGGAGGTGCCGGATTACACGACCGTCGTCTCGGAACCGATGGATCTCAGCACGATGAGGAGGAAGTTGCGCGACGGCCTCTACTCCGACCTAGCCGCCATGGAGAAGGATTTCGATTTGATGATTGCCAATTGTCTGGCGTACAACAACAAGGATACCGTGTTTTATCGGGCGGCGATTAAGGTGAGGACGTTTGAACTACTCGCGTTTTTTGCACATATTAATTTTTAACGAAGACATGCTGGAAAGATATAGGGAACTAGGTGTTCGGGATTGCCTAATTGTTAGGTAGGATTTTATTTGAATAAAACGCAAACAGCAAAATGATTTTTTTAAATTTTAGTTAATTGAATACTCGATGGTATATCCACTCACAGGTTTTTTTTTTAATAAGTCAGTTGATTTTGAACAGAGGCACGAGGTGCATTTGAACTACTCGCCATAGACCAACTGATTTTGGCCTGAAATTTTGGAAATCTATGCACTTACTCATTTTCAATGAAACATGTTTAAAAATTTTGCAATTAATCTCGTCATCCCTAGATGAGGGATCAGTGTGGGGTGATATTTCGCCACGCGAAAAAGGAGTTGGAAAGCGTAGGACTGCTACCTACTGATAAAAACCCGACGCCTAACGGTAACGGTATCGGCGAAGAGTCTCTCGCCTCGGACATCGACAAAGAATTAGAAGTGCTGCGCGGCAAATCAGGCGCAGACGTCGTGTCTAAGCTGGAAGAGCTACTCGCGAAGAGCCAGGCCCTCAAGCACGGTCTCGCGCGTGCCAAACGGGTCAAGTGCGTGCGCAGCGAGCTAAACAAAGCGAGGAAAAGTCTAGCCGCGGCATCGCAGAGCGAAGAAACCGACCTGACGTCACAGTCGGACGGCGAGAACGACGCGCGGAACGATTCGACCAACTCAGCAAGTAGGGGGCGTGGTCGCCGATCTCACGGGTCTGATCGGGGCGTGTTTCAGGTGTCTCCCCGAGCGGGGTTAACCGCCGCACGGCGGTTTTGTTCACGAAGAAGGCGCAAGCAGCGCTGAAAAAGGACGAGGGTAAGGAGAAGACGGAGACTGACACGCCCCCTTCGACGCCCACTAAACAGTGAGTAGTCGCACTTATGTAGAGGAGTGGGGTTTTTTGTTTTGGTCGATTACTACTTCCACTCAAGTTTTAATTTTGGTTGATTTTCACCAAAATGTCAACAGTAGTATTCATGACGCAACTTTTGAGCGCCGCATATTTTCGAAGTAGGTTTTAATTGAGAAGCGGGACTCCTTTTAGGAAAAAGGGTCGCGGGAGGCGGTCCCAGCCACGCGAGGACGCAACCACCGCCCCGGACGGAGCCAGCGCCGCTGCCAAGGACAATTCGGACATTCCGGACAGTTTCAAGGTACGTGCGCGTAAAATGTCACCGGATTAATTACCAATGTCATTCCCGTCAACCGTTACGGCCGAAAGCCACCTAAACGTCGCATTGTGTATACATAGTGTTATAAAATTGGTCTCAAATATTTTGTTGGACGATTCCTGGGCTAATGTCCGCTTTCAAAATGGCGCCCGGCTAACCCTGCCAAATCGAGTGATCCGTATTGCGTCTCGTTGTATATATAAGGTGTATCAAAAATATCACCTGCCTCAAGAGTTTGAGACTTGAGATGCCGTCTTTTTTTTTACTTGAAAAAATATGTTCACTTCTTGAAGGTTTACCGCGCCGGTAGACAGACGCTCTCTGACGACGAGAAGAGCGATGACAGCGACGCGAGCCTGTCGACTTGCTATTCGCACGATCCCAGCGAAATCGAGAGTGACGAAGAGGACGAGGACAGCGAGGTCGTGGCGCAATCGACGGACGAGGGGGCGCTACGTCCATTGCGTCTCGTTTGGGCCAAGTGCCGCGGATACCCATGGTACCCGGCGCTCATCATCGATCCCGACATGCCCAAAGGTTTCATCCATAAGGGGGTGCCGCTGCCGTCTCCGCCCCAGGAGGTGTTGGATTTGGAGTCCAAGTTTACCGAGCATGTCTACTTGGTGTTGTTCTTCGACGCGAAAAGGACCTGGCAGTGGTTGCCAGCCGAGAAGTTGGAGATTATGGGCCAGGATACCGAAAAGGACGAGCTTAAGGTGAGTTAAAGCGTGTGCGGAGGATGTTCCGTCGAAGTAACCGTCTCGTGTGGTAGGCAAACGAGCCGAGGAAACAGTCGGACAGGAAGGCAGTGAAGAAGGCGTACGAGAATGCTTTAAACTACATCCAACAAATCAGCGAGGAAGGGGCCAACGCTCAGGACGATAGCAAAGGTTGAGGAGGTTTTTTTTTTTTGATTTTGCGGCTCATTAGAAATTTACACAATTTTTTTTGTGAATTATTTGTGCCGTATTCCATGTTCTACACTAACCGCTTTTTTTTCTTTATTTAAATAAAAATGAAACAGTGTTTCCCTTGGCTTTTATTAACCCTTATTGGAAACGTCCGCGTACGTCCTATCAATTGTGGCCAATAGAAAGAGTGAAGAAGAAAAAAGAAAATAATACAGTTTGAGCCCGGTAGACACGATGCAATTTCTACATGAATTTTTTAGCAGATACGAATTTTTAAAAATTTATATATTTTTAACTGGCAATTTTTTGATGGTAGATACCGTGCAATTTTTTCGAGCAAACAGGGCTTGATTATTTTGGTGGAATTTTGTTTACCTAGTTTTGGCTAAATTTTTTGCAAGAAAGTTTTTATCGACCATATTATAGCAGAAATGAGAGAAAAGAGGATGTTTGAAGTTCTGAATAAAATTTAATATATATATTTATAATATAATATATTTAATATAAATTATATTAATTTATGTATTTTCTAAAAATAATTTCTGTGCAGTTCTCTTACATTTAGGGATAATTTAGGTTACACATACAGTAAACAAATTGTTTATTGACTTGAGTTTCAATTTTCTTGGTTTTTTCTTTTACTGGTTTATTTGGCCCTGCATATTTTTCTATTCCCGTCGGTAAAATACTTTCACATGCGGAAAGTGTCACTTTACAATCTCAGTTTCGTTTTTCATGGATTCGAGCCACTTCGGACATTTCCGGGATTTTACCGCAATCGGATGTTTTCGGAGATATTTCCCACGCTTTGAATTTTGACGTTTGTCAATTCTGACGGTCATGTCAGTGAATGTATTTGTGTTGTTTTGCCAAAATGTACCCAAAAACTAACCGTATATAGTATAGTATGCAACATGTTCGGTAAACTTTTTAATTCACTCGCTTATTAAACACTCGCTCCGCTCGTGTCAAATAAACTCGTGAGTCAAATGCCGTTTACCGCACTTGGTGCATAATATATTATTATTCCGTTGTTTATATGACATATGCAATAATACATCTCTCTCTGTCTAACGTAGACAGTTAAAAAGAGCAGAACCGATCGGAACGATAAACGAATAGGTTTAATGGCCACTAGTAAATTTGTTGTTAGAATGATATGAAATTTAGTAGTCCGATAATCTATTATTATTTTTAATTTGTTAAATTGTCATTTTTTCGTAATGGTTGTAGAAAAAAGTATAGTATGCAACACGTATGGTAAACTCTTTATCTCACTCGTTTATTAAGCACTCATACAAATTGTCCATTGGCACTTTTTATGTTCATATATTTGAGAAAAAATAGCTGGTAAATTTATCTGCCAAATTTATATTAGGTAGGTATATTAGTAAAATTAGTAGGTACATTTTATTTATATGAGTACTATGCAATACATATTGCGTTTACATTTATCTTGGCCTCATATCATTGTAAAAATTTGTGTCGCACTTTTTATGTCGTCACTACTCGCGTTAACTGACGGTTAAATCAAAAATCGTTTATTATCTTCTGGTAAAACTGCCCCCTCTCTTTGCAATATAAAATAGTGATAATAAATATAAAATATTGGAAGCGGTTGTATGGTCAGTGGTGAATTTCAATTGGCTCGCCGTGCGACTTCCCTTGTTTGGACGTGTGTACTTTGTTTCTATTTCTTTTCTCTAAAAGCGAAAATAGAGAAAATCACCTCGAGCCGATCGACCTTAGATCTACGTACCTTGAAAAATAGGCGGAATAAAATCTAAAAACGGGGGCTGAGGGAAAGGATTGGGGATGAAGGGGATAGGATTGGGTAAGCCGAAGAAGTCGCCGGGTGGCCTCTGCGGCGGCGGCGGAGGCGGCTGTTGTAGGACGGGCGGTATGTAGATAATATCTATTGGCGAGTCGCCCCCTTCTATGTAGTGGATATCAGGATCATTTGAACCGGGATTGACAACCGAACCCTGAGGCACGCCCGGATTACCATATGGTGCCTCCGAACAAATGACGTAACATCCGTCCAATCTCACTCTCTCGCTGGGGAATATTTTCTCTTTAATGTGTTTCTTGATTAATACCCTTTCTCGACGTAGCACGTGTTTTCGTTCGTTTGTCTTCGTCGGATCTATTTTTTTCGTTTTCTTGTGCGAATCCGAATTTCCTGCGGAATTTGGCTAAGCAACATTGCAGCCAACGGAAAAAAATCAGAGAACAACAAACGGTCACTTACGATAACCGTGCCGGTTCCTTTTGGTTTCTCCGCTTTCCTCGCTGCCTTCTTCATTGCTTTCGGTACTTTCCCCGCCCTCTGTGACATTTTTACTCGCTGAGGTAGTAGTTGGTGCTCTCTTGGTCGTCGTTGTGGGCTTTGGCGGCGTAGTCGCGGGTCTGCAGTTGTGGATAAAGTCTGGCGGAAGCGGATATGGCGGTTGACCGGGACATATCAGGTCGCACTTTTGGGGCGAAAGCTGCCTCTGATTTGGCGGGTGTTTGTGTCTGATGCGGGAAGCGTGATCTGCGGTGCAAACGTGAAGTCTTCGAGATAAAACGATATTTTTTTTAAAGCTTACCCGTAGTCTCTGTTTCTATCGAAACTGCGCAAAGAATGAGTAATATATTTATCATTATGTGCATTTTGCGTATAGTAAGTATATTGATAGTCAGTGTTCCGTCTCGCTGCTTTAAATATAAATTCCTTTTGCCTCGTTGAGGGCATGACGAAAGGTTCAGTTGAATATATTTTAATAATATTTAGATAAAATTCTTAAAAAAATTTCGATAAGTGGGCGGAATGCCGTACATATTTTTAACGTGTGTAACATGCACATAGCTAGTCTAATATATGGTGCCTTTTCTGACGCGTGGTGCAGTATGGTGGCTTAAATGGCATGGTGGCACTATATATGGTTGATCTATCAGAAAACAGATGCCGCTGGCAATCAATTTGTGGCGACTTACTTATGTAACGCCGTGCCAAAGTTTACAGAATTAAAATATAAGTTGCCGTACGCGCGGTAGATTGGCAGTAGGCGAGTTTTGATCAATGACCGAAGTAGGCGAGCAGAAAGTCTGTGACGTATTGTGCAGTGGGAGGTTGTGGCAATAAATTAAAACACGGACTGTCTTCTTTTCGTTATTCATTAAAGTAGCAGGGCTGTGCCCTTGGCCCAGTTCTACGCATTATGACGTAATATAATATTACTAGTTGAGAAAATTATTCACTAATGCTATAAGATAATATGTTAATTGATCTATGTATTTCCACTATTTAACTAATTACTGTTCATAATAGAAAGTATCGAATATTTAAATTTATTTTCATAAGACTTAATACAAAGCTTAATAACTCCTTTGAAAAAGATGTTTCATGCTCAATTAAGTTTAATTAAACCATTAAAAAAGAACGAGGCTTGAAGAGGGTGTTTGTAACCGACCCGCCTGTTAAGTGGTTTATGAATTTTTGTTGTCGATGCATCTTATGGCTTTGTGCTCGTGCGGTAGTATGGGCAAGGACAGGGGATGTAAGTTAGGTTAAGTTAGGCGACATGAGACCGCAGGTTAAGTGTGTGCAGCGGAAATTGATGGGGCCCCTGGTCAGTAACTGTTAGTTGGTGGTGTTTTCGTGAGTGAAGGACCGAACGATTAGCACCAAGGCTGCCGAGAGGTTAAGGTACTTTTACGTCAAGGCAATAAAGATCCCACTAGTTTGAATTCTAGTTGTTTAATGTTCCCCGAGAGAGAGGTTACACGTTTTAAATTTTCAAATCAATAGTGTTCCTATAATAAACATGGAAAAAAATCTGTTTGCAATTTACTGAGAAGGATAGAAATTTTTGATTGTCAAACCCTCCAAGCCTTGGTCTTTTTTAACGGTTTAGTTTGTCGTTCAGCTTGATAGCTTCCTTGCGGTAGAGCATGATTACATTAAATCTTATGAAAATAAATTTAAATGTTCAATATTTTTGCCCTAGAAGCGCATATATTTGTTTAATTTTTTTTTAATTTTTACAACAATTAGAGATCCCTCCTAAGTCGGTAGAATAACGAAAGACTGCACGCGTAGGGGAAGTGGCCGCGGGGAGAGAGAGAGAGAGAGTGCGACAACTTATATTTTAATTCTGCAAGTTTTGCTTTCGCTTGCATGTAATAATTTTACTAAGAAATTTTAATAGCCGTAAATTTGCACATTTTACACTGGCTCGTATAATAATATGTCTTGTGTTAGAATATTTATATTATTACGTCATATCCCACAAGAACTCGTAACACAGAGGCGCCGCTTTGTTCTTTTGCCGATTGTAAAATGTATCGGCGTCTCAGGCAAAAAAGACAGAGAGGGCAAGTTGCGGTGAGCAGATATAATTAGGGTCTTATTATGCGATGTTTTTTGGGTTTACGATAAGTTAGTCAAGACGTAGTTGTCGAACCGAGAGGATCAAATTCGATTCTGGTTCATTATGTTGTTCTATTTGATTATACTTACACTTGTTAAAATAAAAAAAATCAGCTGACTACGAATTTAAAAATTTCAGTAATGGATGTTTTATCAGTAGGACAGGAATTTTCACCAAAAAAACAAAGAAAATAATTATTTTCCCGAAAAATGTATAATATGTAATTTTCAGAAAGTGATCTAGGAACGGAAAATCCAGAGCTTTCCATTTCAAATTTCAAAGACTGTGCTACATTTTTAAGGAATCTTGAATCACTGATTTACTTCCCTTATGCCATGGTATATTCCTTGGATATGTTATTTAGGTAGAAGACACTCAAGCGGTGTAAATCCTACTTTGCAATGAACACGACAGATGGGGCCGTCTATTATTTATTATTATTTATAATTTTTTATCGCGTTAAATCAGGACCACAGGGGACTGTAAAAAAGCATGAATTTTCCAAGACATGTTTTTATTTAGCACACACTATTGGCAAGAAAAAAAAATGGTATGCACATTCTACGCTGCCTTCGCATTCAAAAATTTCGGTGGTGGTTAATCGTCGCGGCCTGGTCGAATTTACTGGTCGTGGTGGTGGTGGCTTCTGCTCTGGTGGTGCTGCTTCTCGTGTTCGCCGTGGTGACTCCTGCTTTGATGGTGTTCCTTGTCGTGGGTTCCGTGCGCACGACTCTGATGGTGGGCGCGTTTCTCTTCAACCCCCCTCAATCCACCCCAATGGACGTTGCCGTCATCGTCGACGCACTTGCACGGGCAATGCTGGATATCTAAAAAAAAGTCGCAATTACTTTCAATTTTCACTGACTATTTTCTATAAATAACACGAGTTATAGACCTATCCTATAAGTCATGATTTAAATCCTCTTTTAAACCCATTATAATAAATAAAGCGTACTTGGATCGGTGGTTCCTGTCTGGCCGCCAGTCTGGGTGGTGGGGGTACTCTCGGTTTCCGAGGTTTGGGGATCGCTTGCGGTGGATCCTTCGGTGGTGCCCGTAGTCTCGCTTGGCTCGGTGGTACCCGTAGTCACGGCGGGTTCGTCGGACGTGGTACCCGTACTTCCCGACGTTTCTGTTATGCCGCCGGTGCCGGTGGTACCGGTGTTCGAAGTGGGAGTAGCGGAGGTGTGGCCGGTACCACGGGGCGTTTCCCGGGTACCGACGGGGGTGACGGAGGGTCCTAAGGCGCAAAGGGTTTTAGGCTGTTCCGATTAATTTATTAAGGATTACTCACGTGGGGTAACGACGGTTACGGTGCCGTTGCCTCCCGTACCTATACAGTGTTGATAAAATTAAAACTTTTTTTACACTCGACAGTTGAACGTCAATTTATATAAATTAAATAACGTTATAATATATAGTCGAATATTTTGCGACAGGTAAATAGACAAAAATAAAAAAAAATACATGTTTAAACTTGGCAAAAACGCCAGTATCTGTGACTTACATTTCAAATAGCAGTGTTTGTCCAGTGCCCTAGTCTTCAACGAGTGGTGATGGTTGCCGCCTGAAAAAATCCGGCAATGATTTTCGTATTTATGAGCGCAGTGCGGTGCGGACAAAATGTTACAGGCCCGCTCAAAAAGTTACAGTTACAGTCGTCGTGTTTGAAGACGTTTTAAGATACAGATGAGCAGTTGGCGTGAATCACAACGTTATGAGAAATATTATTTTGCTAAGCTAATTAAACAAATAAATATTGCAAATCTGCTATTTACCATAAAAAAATAAGGTAAGTAATTTGTAGTAATAATTTATAGTAAGTAGTCTTCAAATTTTATATTGGTGACAAAAAGTATATCATCGACCTTAACCTTACAAATTTTGGAATTAGGATTTAACGCTGCCACTGAACGCGTTTTTTCTACAGTAAATCAAGTGTGGACATCACAAAAATTTAAAAAATGACGACAAACTACTGAAACAAATTAACTCAAATAAAAAATATGTCAAGGAATAAAATAGTATACATTTTGTTATATTTATAAATTGTAATTATGTTAAATGTCTGCTACAAAAAATTACCCTCATACCACTGTTTTTTTTTATCGGTTAACAAGGGAAAAGTCCCCAATAATAATAATTTCAATTTTTTCCTATCGAACATTATGCACAGGGACGCTATTCTCGGTTCGTATACTCACATGCTGCAGCAACCAACGCCATACAGATCGCCAATTTGAACACCATGTTTGCGCGAGAGCGATTTTCAAAGCTAACAGTCGAACGTCAGCTATATGGGAGGACCAACAGTGGCCTAGTGTACTTCCGACGGTCAATTTATACCGGCTGCAACGTTATCTAAAGAATTCTATCGTCTACGAACAGTATTATGCGTGTATGCTAAAGGAATCCGTCGATGATAACATTTCTAGCGCGCGAGGACAATCGGCGAAATTTTTCGCGTTTTGCAATGTGCATTTTTATATGCATGCGTCACACGTGCAAAATGTGGAAATTCGGTGCATCTATGGGCTTTCTACCGTCTGAAGTAGTCTGTCATCGCTCTTATCAAAAGATAGTATAGCAATTCGACGAAACTCAGTAGGCTGGCGCCTAAAAACAACGCTGCGGCGCTCCCCATTGATACTGCAAGTAAAAAAAAATGAGGTACACCACATCGGGCAGCCCTTAGTGGGAACTGTTACTCCTAAGGAGGGTCATTGGGCCCGTGGAAACCTACAAGAGTTGTACCACAGGTGCCAGCGTCCTGGGGCCGCTTTTTTGCAACTTCAGACAGGAGTTTTATTCGGCAGACTAAAGTAGTAAAATTCCTGGGCTTAAAATTTTGCACACCTTAGCTCCACACTACCATATGGTATTGCCACTTGGGATGACAGTGAGTGTGCACATATGATTGCCCAAAAAATAATCCTAATAAGCTTTTCCTGTTGAGACCTTTTCAAAAAGCTAAAGATAACTTATTGTGATATGTTTTGCATTGTCCTACTTATGTAAGAAATTTTTTTTTAACATCACTTCACAGTTAATATTACCAGATCACCTAATAAATTGCTTGTTCTACAGCATGGAGTGCCCATTAAAATTTATAACCACTTACGAGACCTACTACCAATGGAAGAAAATTTAAAAAGTTAGTAAAAAAATTATTATTGAGTAAAGCAATATACTCCTTCGAGGAGTTTTTTTTTTAGATTAACTGAGAGGGAAGTAAATTTCAAAATAGGTTTTATTGTATATTGCTTCTGTTTTGTATTTGTTTGTAGTTTTTTTTTGACAAAATATTTTTTTTTATCAATTTCATCGTCACCTTTTTTGCTTCACTGTAAATAACGGACTATGGGAGTATCCCATAACACTATACGGTCTCTATACATGTTATACACAGCTCATGTGGTTTGTATAACTGCTCTTTGTTGCACTCCATTCAAAATAATAAACGATATAGAAAAAAAGGTAGCAAGCAGTGTTGCCAAACATCTTTTGATCTTTGCTAAATATGGAAAATATGTCCTTGCGGACCCTCCTTAAGGTGCAACCTGCCTATCCAGCCGAAGCGATGACAAAAACGTCAAGTAAAAAGCGATGAATTTCAATTATTATTATGATTGTTATTAATATGGTTTGTCGTACCCACTAGATCAAGAAGGCCCATCACAACGTTGCGCTTGTAGCGTTCGGTTGGCAACCTTTCGAGAGCCAATTCGACCACCGCGTAGTCTTCGGCAATGCTGAAAGTCAAGTTAGGCTTGTTGTAATAGAAAAATTTATAAATTAAACCATATAGCTATTAGCTTAGATTGGTAAGCGGCCTTACTTGGATAAAAATTGATGCGCCACAGGCGGCATTGATATTTTCGTAGAGAATGTGATTAGTGATTTTCCGCCCATGCATCTACAATTCAGCACTACCTTGCACTGTACATCATTTTCTTTGCAAACAGCTATTTCCACACACTTAATTCGTCTTTCGAAAACATTTAACGAGATCTGGGGATATTTTGACAAAACACTGCCGCATCCAAAATAATTGACGATTTGTCAGTGGCCATATGTAGTGTAGTGGCTATATGTATAAAACACGTTAGTGACTTGTTTTCAATAACTTCGATAACTTGTAATAATGTCAAGACTACGCGAGGTCCCGCTCTATTTACTCTCTTGGATATAATTCGTCACAGTGAATTTAAAAAATGCAAAAAGAATAAAAAAGTGAGGTTATAAAGATTTTACTTTGCATTGTGCGCATAGATAAAGAACATGTTAAATTAGAGAACAAATTTAGAGTAGTTTGTACTACAACCGCTTGTCGCAATAAATGACTTAAAACTGTCTTGCGTCACCATCACGTCATTTCATTTTGAACGTTACCCACTCTTAACGTTTTTTTTTGCATTTTGGTCTTTTTTAAAGTGTCATCTGATAAGCTGACTTAAATGTTTAGATTCCACTGTTACAGTTTATGTATGTAATTAGATATTTTTGGAAATATTTATTAAATATTTATTTTTAAAAAACATGGAATTGTTTGGTGCATTGCTCGGTTTTTCTGAAGTACAGAATCCCATAGTTATTGATGGGTGCTGATATTATCAGAAATATGTTGTGAACATTGCGTCACTATTTTTATGATTTAATATCAAATTATAAAATTTTACAGGAGAGAACACAAGAGAGTTTTTTGAAATTTACCAGCAGTTTTATATCAAGCAATATGTAAAATGTCGCTTCCATTTCTTAAATGTCTACTGGTTGTCGTTAATATACACCACTCCCTGAAAATATGGAAGATTTTTTTGAAGCTTTGCAGGAATTTAACATTTGGATTGAACAAATTGGAAATTCTAAGTTAAACGTGTTACCCCCGAAAAAATTAAAACAATTAGCGCGCAGAAATAAAATAAAAATAAGGGTTGATCATTTTTTCGTTTCAGTTAAATGTCAACTCAATGTTCCCTAGAAATTAACATTTGATATTCTAAATTTTTTTTAATAAATGTGTTATGATTCTATACAATATATGTTATAACATAATAAAACGTAAAACTGCTCAACTCATATGTTATAGGTTATATAAAAAATAATTACCCAAGAATAGGAGCAATTTGTACACATAGACAAACAAACTTATAAAAGATTACACATGCTTTTCAGATGGGGCCATCTATTACGATAATAAGGACTTATTACAACTTTACTTTGATTATGACATAATAGATTACGTCACAGTTGATTTATTTAAGCCTTCGAACCTTTCTTTGTAATCACGGACCACATTTAGTTGGATTTCGGTACAGCTGGGCAAACACTCGCATACGAGTCCGACCCTGTCGGACCACGCGGGTTTCAGCACCGTTACTTCCCTGTAATGCTCGTTCAAGCAACTCAAGCCCGTGATGTTGCACCGTTTCTCGATAGCTACAACATAGAGAATTCAATACACAGTCGTGACGTCAGACTTCGGCACGTCATACGTGTGTTCGGCACGAGATGGTGCGCGCAGCCGCATTTCTCCATCTGGGCGGTTTTCTTGCACTGCAACAGGCACCCGCTGTAACTATAGTACGGTACCACTTCGAGGTAATTTTCGTCGGGGAACCGGCACTTCCTCTGGCGTATGCTCAAATCTTTTACCTGTCATAGACAATTTTTTTGAACTATTTACTTAAATACCTGTTGTTGCTCTTTGTTCCGTTTTTTTTCACCATATTAAATTGTATTTGTAGGTGATACCGCAATAGAAGAAATAATTGAATGTAAGGTTATAGTTTGTGCATACCATTCGGCCAATAACTACTTTTCAGCTTTTTGTTCTGTCTCTTTCAGCATTGTATGTGTAAGTGGCACCCTATTAGGAAACACCATCTCAAAGTGCCACAGTAAAATAAAAAAAGAAAAATTGATTGTGAGGTTGTAGTTTGTACACAGTGATATTGTAGGATTTTGTGGTTTGTGTTGTATTTGTAATTTGAAAGTTGAATTTTATTTATTAATTTATCAATGGGCCAACCGCCTAATATAAAATAAGATTCACATAAACAAACTAGTAAAAAACAAAATAAAACCGAATGAAATAGATATATAAAAATCTAACCCTAATGTGACAAAATTTGGTTGGAAGCCCAATCTTACATAACAGCTCAGGTCTATGAGAATTTGAGTGCAGTAGATTATAAAAAAAGGTGAGATCCCTATGCAGGCGACGAATCTGAAGAGTTGTAACTTGGGGCGAGATTTCCAGTTCCGAGTAATCGACGTTCTCAAGTCCTTGGTGCTCCTTAAATGCTATATACCGCAGGGATCTATGCTGCTTCTATGGACGTTATACGAAGGTGACCACACACAGGAACAATAATCCAGGTGTGGGCGCATGAGGGAGCAGAACAGTAATCTGAGAGACGGAACACTCTGAAGTCCACTGTACAACGCTTAATAAAGCCCAAAATCTGAAGTGATTTGGACACAATAAATGAAACATGGTTTGTGTAAGTCAATTTAATATCGAGTAACACTCCAAGATCCCTTATTCCGGAGGCCTGCAATAACGGTGACCCTTTTATGTTATACGTATAATACGTATAAGATCATTAGTTGGCATTTATTAATATTTACTTCAATTTCATTCAAATCGCACCATAGCGATAGGTGATCTAAATCGGATTTGAGTTTTATACAGTCATCAGTATTCTGGATTCTCATATAGAATGTTAGGTCGTCAGCAAACAATAAAAAAAATGCGCGATGAAAACATGAGACAATATTATTCACATAGACATTGAAGAGTAGTGGTCGCAGGTGTGATCCTTGCGGAACACCAGAAGGCACTTTAATTTCGGTGGATTGGGACGCTCACAATCTGCGCTCTTTCAGTAAGGTACGACGTTAACCAATCCAAAAGTTTTCCTGATTTACAAGATCAAATGCCTTTGAAAAGTCTGTGTGAATAGCATGAAAGTTAGACCCCTAATCCAATGATTCCAGCAGAAAATTGTAAATGAAAGCAAGTTTAGCTCAGTGGAGCGAGCAACCTTTCAGGTCAGCAGATAAATAGTAGCAGACTAAACTTTAGGAATACAGCTCAGGATACTGATGGGCCTATAATTGTTGACTTGCGAGTTATCGCCGGATTTTAGGATAGAGGCAATGAAGCTTGATTTCCAATAAGTTGGAAAAGTTCCCGTTTTTAAAAATTGTGAAGCTGAATGGGAGGCCATCGGGACATACATGAGACGTAGTCCCCGTCACTATACAAAATAAATGGATAATATCCTCACCCACAGAACAGGTCACGTCGCCAAAGTGCACAACCGATGGAATAAAGTTTCTCTCCTTTTTACTGTTAACAAACTTCCAAAAATTCTTAACGTTTTCTCTTAAGAAGAGATATATTTCTGGTAACACTGCACTTTAAAGAAAAGAGTAACAATAAGAGACAAAGTTTTTCAAAGCAAAACATTTTAAAAAGGTTAACTTTATGCATAATAAGCTTTTAAGTTGATCAAAACTAACAATCTGTGATGGTAAATTGAAATCTTTTTTACCTAGGGGAAGAAAAAAATCTGTTTGAGCGCTTCTACTCACTTCCGGTTGATTTTCGATATCTTTTACAGTGAAATAACGGCGAAGACGTGTATTCGGAGAAGCTTGAATCGTGTCGACGGGAGACGTCAGCAGAGACGGAATTTCTTGCTCTCCCAAAACATAGACCTAAACAAATAAGATCTTCTATTTTTAGGAAAAACCCAAAAAAAGTTAAAACATAAACGATTAATACGATTTTAAAGCTCGCGTCGTCTATGTAATCAAATAAAAACTACAATGACTCTCTCTTTCGAGTATATCCTCGCAGATGGCTCGCCAGTAAAAGAGTGAAGAATAAAGGCTTTTTTTTCTAAAACCTTACGTTGGTGGAGCCATTGATCTCCAACCGGAGCGTTCCAGGGCCTGACTTTTTATTGGACACCATTCTGTAGCCGTTGCGGTCTCTAAAATAACTAGCAAGTGACGCAAAACCGCAAAAAAAACGTTAAATCGCATTACTTCGTCTGCAAATTGTTAATCACGTAACAGTAGCCCAGATCCGTTCGCAATTCCTTAAAATAGAGGCAGCAGTCGAATTCGACGTCGTTCCACGCGCACCTGTTGAACAATTCATTGCAGGAACTCTTCAACTGAAATTTTGCGGTATTGGAAACTATCGCGCTTCGATTAAGCAAAGACCGATAATACCTCATTCGCATAGTCGCTTAAGGTCCTCTTAAAACAGTTCGGATCGGGTGGGGAATTGGGCCCGCATATTTCCAACGTAAAGAAAAACAAGCCTTTAAAAAACGCCGCCTCCTTGACGACTTCGTCGAGGTTGTAGTCGTGGGGATCACCGAATAATCTATAGATAGTCCATAATATACTGTGCTCTCGATGCCATACAAGCTGTTATTGAATCTGAGCACCCCAAATAGAATAAAAAAAAGACGATTTTATGTAATCTTATTCGAACCAAGATGAGGACTATGACCGTAACCGCAGAGTGCTAATAAGTGAGTTAAGAAATACAGTTTAATGTTATTATTTTGGAGTGCTACTTGCAGCGCAGTCTACATGCTAAAAGGAAATGCCTATTTTAGTTATTTTTTCATTACAAATATGAGTTTGTGAGAGATTTTGTTTTTGGAGACGCAACTAATAAACCTGTGAGACAATTAGAGTTTATTTGGGATTATCATGCGGTAACCACTGAACCTATATCTTGAGCCATTTTTTCCAGTCATTTCCGCACACTTAATTCGTTTTCCCAGAACATTTAAGGAGATTTAGGCATAATTTATTGGAGATCTGTCAGCGGCCATGTTGGTTGTTGAATGCAGCCATAGACAAAAATATTGGTCAGTTTAATGCCGCAGTTTCATTGGTTAAAAGCGAGATATTAAATTTGATGAAGTTAATTATATAGCGTGGTCAAAATTATGGCAAAAGTGGAGGATATTTGTTGTCCTAGATAAGACAACATTATGCTATACCTACTTGTCGGTAAACTCGGTCATACGTTTCTGATTGTCGGTTTCGCAGACCGATACCGAAGGGAACTCCGTGTCCCAGTCGAGATAGTTCGTCTCGACGACGAAACTGATCGCGTTGTTTTGAAACGAGTACCACGCAGAATTCATAAGTACGACGGAAGCGAACCAACTAAACGCGCAGCACACGACCCAGAATAATCTTTCGGTCCAGTGCAAGCGCTCTGCGCACAGAAACTTGAAACCGTGGAACGTAGTCGTCGAAAAGAAGGACCGAATTAAGGAATCCGATTTTAAAGCCATACTCAAAAAGATTGATCGCGAATCGCGTAAAACGACCCAGTCTCGCCCAAATCGAAACTGCAATTACCGTCGTAAATCTCTAATAATTAATAATGAATAATTTATTTATTACCTATTGTTGTGACGGTTCATAATGTCGAGAGACGATATATCGTTGTGTAAAATGTATACCACAAATCATCACAAACTGATTATAATCTTGCTCATGCCGTATGCGTGCAGAGAATAAAAAACTACGTCAGTTTCAATCAACATTTTTTAGGTTAGTTTTTATTTGGTGGTAAAAAAATTTGTTTTCATTACGACTTTAACCCAGTACGTCCTGTGGTGCCTACACGTTGTAATCGTTTGCGCTCAAATTGAAATGCGCTTTTGAAGTGTATGGTTGCATGAAAAGGCAAACGTTCAGTTTTGTGCCGTCTATCTTCTATGACCATCTCTTGAACAGCGGACATCGCGAGGCAATATAGAAAATTAAATGGCGTTAGTTCGAGGTAGGGATATTCCGATACTACTAAATACGAGTAGGTACTCGATACTTTTGATTCGATACCAAGTATTTATAGCATCGAATCAATCTTGCGGTATCGAAACAAAAGTACTTGGTATCAAATCGAATCAGCCTCACCGTTAAAAAAAACCGAACGCATCAGACAATCTCTTTCTGATCTATGGTGACGCGTTGTCTCGCGCCAGCCAAGCCGGACTCATCCGACTTCACTCGACCGAGCCCGAGCCAAAAGCGTGAAAGACGTCCGCCCTTCATTTTTTTTCATTGTCAACCAACATAAATTGTCAAACATAAAGAGATTGCTTACGAATAATTTTATTAATTGTAATCATCGGCTTCTTATTCCAATGTTATCATGGAGTTTATTGTTTACAGTACGTGCTTAACGTCACGCAAACCTTTATAATAAAAGTTTTCTTTTCCTTCTTAATTTTGTTTTAATTATTGTCCTTCAACGTTCATTTTTAGTTTCCTTAAAAAAAATAAAATAAAGTTCTAAAAGTATCGATATGAGTAAGTATCGATACTTTAAGAGTATTTATTTGAGTAGTATCGAAAAAAGATTTGAGTACTATCCAAATGAGTAGGTATCGATACTTTAGTGGTATCGGAACATC
Organism: Cylas formicarius; assembly: GCF_029955315.1. Taxonomy (NCBI): domain Eukaryota; kingdom Metazoa; phylum Arthropoda; class Insecta; order Coleoptera; family Brentidae; genus Cylas; species Cylas formicarius. The sequence continues at coordinate 20,719,173 of NW_026844361.1, read as the reverse complement.
CCTAGTTCGAGGTCGCTGTAACAGATCGCGCCTGTGATACAATTAAAATTTCGTTGGGCAGTAGTCTTATCAATAAACATCAAAAATAAATATCAAAACAAAGCTGCTCTCAACATTTCTTTATTTCGGAACACTACTGACATACTAATTTTCAAACTTTTTCTTCGCCATCTGCATTTCCAGCGAACACATAGCTCTGATGTTAACGACTGCGTCGTCATTATCGACTTCGTCACTCTCCTCGGTTTTATTTGCGTCAGTGGTTTCCATGTCTAACCAATCGTAATCTTCATCGTCAGAAAGGTACATTCCCATGTCTTCGAAGTTCTTCTTCAAGTATTCATCGGTAATCTCTTTTACCACTTTGCCGTCGACCCTCCTCTCCGTGTTCTCGCCGACTCGCTCGCTAAACTCGTCGAACTGCTTTTGAAATTCGGCCATGCCGGCCCTTATTTTCGAAATCGCGTCGCGCACCTTCAAAGCGTTGTCCACGCCCTCGTGTTCCCCGATTAAATCAACCTTTTCGGTTTCATTCGTGTCAACAACGCCAAACTTAACCTCAAACTCGACCTCTTCTTCTTTTTCGATGGGGCGAAACGACGAATCTTCTTCTTTTCCGTCAGGAGCCGCTCGCCTTTCGATAGGTTTCAAAATTATCAAGTTTTCCTTGGGGGCCTTTATATCCCACGTCAAAAGCTCCCTGTAACTTCTGTCCTCGACGGCTTCTTCGAGCGTCAAATCGTCTGGTCTCGGCAGTTCCCTTTCAACGTCCTCCCTAGTTTTCGCATCCACCGCGAAATCCCCTTCGCCCATTTCGTCGACGGCTTCGCAGTAGGGCGCCTCCAGGGCGTCAAGCGTCTCGTAGAGGGCGCACTCTTCTTCGCACTCGTCACTGTAGTCGCTCTCCGTGTCGGTGAGGTTGCGTTGGATAGTCAACGAAGTCCGGGGGCGGCGAAAGCGGTTTCGCATTTTCGAAGACGCCGCTTTTAAGTATCGTACAATTTCTTCTTCTTCGTTTCGACTTTCTTCATTACTTATTCCTTTAATGTGCCTTATTGTCTCTTCATTAGCTTCAACGACTTTTTCTTGTAGGTTATCCATTTTCTTCACCGTTAGAGAGTCCGTCAATGCTATATCTTCATGCAGGTTGTCGGTTTTCTTCTCTACACGTTGAGGATTAATGTCTTGCTCCTCCATATGAGCGAACTCAATATATTCAACGAAATTCTTCTCTAAATGATAATTCATTTCTTCAGTCCCTTTACCTACAGGTTCTTCAATATCTTCAAGGAGGTTGTCGATTTTACTTCCTAAGTCGTGAGGATTCATTTCTTCGACATATTTAAGCGAATTTTGTTCGGTACCTTCAACATCTTGAGCTAGAATATTATTCTTTAAATGTTGACAAACACATTCATTATTAAGTTCTTCTGCCGCTATACACGACGTAGCTTCTTCATCGACGTTCTTCTTCACTAAATTCTGGGGATTCTTGTCTGCCACTAATGGTCCATTTCTCGTTTCTTCCAAGACGCCTACAGTTGGTTGCTCAGCTTCAACGGCTTCAACCAAGCCATCTTTTCCGTTTCGCGTCGGTAATAGTTCTTCAACCGAATCAATTTCTTCGATTAATATTTTCGATCTACCAAAATTCTTCACATCCCGAACATTTGTCTGCGCCTGACAAACATTCAGGCCGCTACTGCAAGGCTGCTGATCGAAGTCGTCCTCGAGCAGTCGTACTAACTGATTTGTCGAATCACCATCTGAAAATACCGGTAAGAAGTACTCATATCCGTTTAATTCTTCCGCAACATCACTGTTTTCTTCGAAGGATTGTGACGAAACGTCGCTGTTTTCTTCGCAGGAATCTATGACTTCCTCGTCGCTCTCCGAGTCCGCCATCGAGGTGCAAAAGCCACTATCCGATTTCGACGAGTCTTGTCGCCTGGCTGCCAAATTCGCGTTCCTAATCCTCGTTAAACCTAACAATAAAAAATTTTGGGCGACATCATTTTGGCAACCAACTGTCGTCTGTCAAAAATACCGCGCACGCTCTCCATAATTTTTGCACGCTCCCTGTCCACCCAACGTTGCCGCTCCGCCCTTTCTTCTGTCAATCCGCCGCGTTCCCTGCTCGACATTTTTCCAATTAAAATAAAACTTAAGGCGACATCTCTCTCAAATTCTCAGGAATCACTTAATATGAGATTTAGAAGTTAGCAAATATGGACATATTTTTGTCAATGATAGAAAAGTCGCCTTTATTATCTAACGCATTAATTTGCATATTTTAAATATTAATTAACAACTTTCATTCCTGGCGTGACTTAAAACTGTTATATGCAACACTATGCTGTGAGTCCCCATTGTTTTACTGTATAGTGTAATAGACTGATAATGTATTAAATTGATACGTTTTCTCAACAGACTGCGCGACATGTCAACACTGCGCGCATGTGTTTAAAAACGAACAAATCTTACCAAGCTTCTGCGCAGGCGCGTTCCTTGGGAAAAACTGGCCGGTCGTCTAAATATTGTAGGTTTTTCTGCAAAAAAAACTCATTGGCATTTGAGTATTGAAAATGTTGGTAAAGTATATATCGTGTTATATGTGTGTTATGGTATACATATTACGCAAGCAAGTATCGTCGTTTTCCTGTAAGCCGGAATTTTCCTGATAACCGGATTGCCCATTAGGTTGACAACCCTCAAATCGGCCATCCTGCCCAACACTTGAACTATCAAAGGGTCAGCTATGTGATTATTGGCAAGATCCAGTACAGATAGTTCTGACAACTTCTCGAGATGGACGAAATCGTCATACGATTCGACATAGTTGTGCGACAAATTCAGGGTGTGCAAAGTTTTGATGCAATCTGCAAATGACCTCGTACGGTTACCGTGCAACGACCGCATTTAATAAAAGCACCTAAATTTTCAATTTTCCTCACTTGATTGTAGGACAGATTTAATGTGTCCAACAGGCTACATTTTTCTAAATTCTCGATCCGTTTAATTAAATTATAGTGAAGAAATAGGCTTCGCAGTTCCGTTTGCTGGTCCAAACCGCTTATTTCTCTTATGCCGTTATTTTCGAGCCATAGGCATTTTAAACCTGTGTACTCTTCCAAGTTTTCGATATACGAGAACCCCTTAAAATGCAAGTATAGCACGTCGTTCAAGTGGGGCGTTTGGTACAACTTCTGCTCCTTGCATTGTTTCCTTATAAATTCTTTCGTCATACTGTAAAATGAAAGACGCGTCATTTCGCGCATTTCGAGTTAATTGTTATTACCGTGGTCCCTTGCAGATTTCGTCCAGTGCATTATACTCTTTCTTGTCGCGATTTTCTCTCACACTCGACGACATTTTCGCGGGTTATTGACAAAACAATCGGCGACAGTTGCTATAACTTCAGATTGAAATACGCGCTGCACCAGTAGTTCATTAGTCCGGTAGGTGCAATTAAACTCGTGATGGCGATTAGTTCGTTTGTCCGGTAGGTCACATGAACACCGTGCGTCCAATTAGGACCAATGAGATCACCGCTGCGCAGTTTAAATCGCCCACAACTGTCAGCGGTTTCAAATAAATTCGTTTATCTTAGTAAATCCTTTAAATTGTAGTATATGTGACTGTTCTTGAGCTTTAAACGCAGTTAACATGCCGTGCGAAATGATTACGTTGCAGTTAGGTCAATGCGGCAATCAAAGTAAGCGGTAATTGACGCGTTTTAGGTTAGGCTTTGATGTGCTTTGTTTTTAGTCGGCTTTGAGTTTTGGAAGCGGCTTTGCACCGAGCACGGTATCAATCCCGAGGGAATTCTTGAAGATTTTGCCACCGAAGGTATCGACAGGAAGGATGTCTTTTTTTACCAGGCCGACGACGAACACTATATTCCGCGGGCAGTTTTGTTGGATCTCGAGCCCAGGGTGATTAACACGATTCTCAACTCCCCTTATTCCAAGTTGTATAATCAGGAGAACGTGTTTTTGTCAAAAAACGGAGGTGGTGCGGGCAATAATTGGGCCTCGGGCTACTCGCAGGGCGAAAGGTTGAACGAGGAGATTTTCGACATTATAGATCGCGAGGCCGACGGTAGCGACAGTTTGGAAGGTTTCGTACTCTGCCATTCGATAGCCGGAGGCACGGGGTCCGGTATGGGCTCAAATATATTAGAGAAACTATCTGATAGGTTTCCAAAAAAGTTAGTGCAGACTTATAGCGTGTTTCCCAACTTAGACGAGATAAGGTAAGCATGGTGACTTACTTTGGTGTCTTCTATGCGTAAGTTTTGCAGTGATGTGGTCGTGCAGCCTTACAACTCGTTGTTGACGCTTAAACGGCTAACGAAATCGGCCGATTCTGTGGTGGTGCTCGATAACACGGCCCTGAATCGCATCGCCGCCGATCGTCTCAAAATACAAAACCCCACGTTCACCCAAATCAATAGCCTCGTCAGTACAATAATGTCCGTGTCAACGACGACGCTCCGTTACCCGTCATACATGAACAACGACCTCATGGGTCTTTTGGCCCCATTAATTCCCACACCACGTCTTCACTTTCTCATGACGGGCTACACTCCCCTTTCGACCGATACTGACGAGGTTAGCGTGAGGAAAACTACGGTGCTGGACGTGATGAGGAGACTCTTGCAGCCAAAGAACATGATGGTGTCGACAGCGCAGGACCGCAGCTCCCAGCATTGTTTCATATCGATTTTGAACATTATACAGGGAGAAGTGGACCCCACGCAGGTCCACAAGTCACTTCAGCGTATCCGGGAACGTAAACTTGCCCAGTTTATACCTTGGGGGCCGGCGAGTATTCAAGTGGCCCTGTCGAGGAAATCACCGTACGTGTCGACTGCTCACAGGGTGTCGGGTCTCATGTTGGCCAATCACACAAACATATGTTCGGTAAGAGACACTCCAATGATAAAACATAAGCAAAGACACAGCTTGGCGTTCAAATTGACATTCATTATTCTCTTTTCTTTTGTTGATGGCATAAGGTGATTGCAGCTTAAGCTGCCAGATTTAATAATTTAAAACAGAAATCTGGTCTTTAAGAAGGAAAATGCATAATGTATATCTGTCTAAACATGTGGTTGTATTTGGCCACTTATAGTCATACATTTAGGCCTTCATTGCATTCTTTAAATGACGTGTTTCAGCTATTTGAGCGCGCCTTGACACAGTATGACAAGCTGAGGAAACGGGAGGCCTTCTTGGACCAGTTCCGCAAAGAAGAGATGTTTAAGGAAAATCTAGACGAGTTGGATTCAAGTAGGGAGGTGGTGCAGGACTTGGTGGACGAGTATGTAGCCGCTACTCGAGAAGATTACTGTAACTGAATTTGTGTCGATTGGTTAAGCGTTAAATGACCTAATTTAATTTCTTTCATCGTTTATACTAGCACAATTGTCACGTTACCATGCCCGAGTAGTTCGTTTGTCCCCTCTCGATATCTCCTTTACGTCGACTTTAAAACAAATTTTAGGATGAATAAAACCTGTTGCAACTTTACTCAAACTTCGTTAGTATTATTCGTTTTTGGCTTACAGGGCCCCCTCGAGAAGACTGCATAAGTGTTCTTTTTTTTATAACCTATTAAAGTGCCATTTTTTTCGCAGATAACTCGAATAATGTAAGCCATTGTTATGTAATGAAATGTTTTGCTAATAAAAATGTTGTTTAAAAAAATTGGTTTTGATTATTCAAGGGTAAAATTGGGAAATAATAGTGCGCCAGACGAAAAGACTTGATCATACGCAAAACATACCTACCAACTCCGTTAACAACTAATAATTTCTGTATGCATAACTCTATTTTCATAACTAACCAATTTATTATCTATGGATATTTCCAGGGAGTCCCTGAGATAAGAAATTTACCGACTGGAATTTTGTATATGCATAATGCATATTTGGTAATCTACTATGCCAAAATAATCAACAGCTCCAAACTTTTAGTTTTTTAGTTTTAGTAATCCTGCAGTTTACGTACACAGCATACTAGCAAATAATTGGTATTGCATTTTCCAAGTTTCTGAAGATTAAAGTAAGGTAATTTATTTTGTAGCACAAAATGAGTCATTTTAATTCTCGCAGTTTTTAAAGGGCTATTAATTTTATTCTTAATTACATTGGTAAAGATATTAGAACCAGCTATTTCCGTTTACTATGTTGTGCAGTAAAAACCGTATATGTATGTATGTATTACATAGAAGCGATGATGAAAATTAGTATGTTATGCAACAAGTGCGGTAAACGGCATTTGACTCACGAGTTTATTGACACGAGCGGAGAGAGTTTTTAATAAACGAGTGAGTTAAAAAGTTTACCAAACGTGTTGCATACTATAATTTTTCTACGACCGTTAGTTTTTGGGTACATTTTCGCAAAACAACACGAATACATTCACTGACATAACCGTCAGAATTGACAAACGTCAAAATTCAAAGCGTGGGAAATATCTCCGAAAACATCCGATTGTCCGAAGTGTCTCGGATTTACGGGAAACGAAACTGACGTGGTAAAGTGCCCCTTCCCGCACGCTAGATCGGTGGGCAATTTAAGTATTTTACAGACGGGAGTAGAAAAAAATATTGATAGGACAGTTAATATGCGCATGCGCGATTATTTTAAATCTTGTTTTCAACGATCAACATGGCCGTGGACAGTTTGTCAGAGCGACAGGTTCCAGTTTAGATGTGCCGCTTTATGTGTACATTTTCGCAAAATAAGGCCATATCACGATTAATGTTTTGGGGAAAAGAGTTCAGTGAGGAAGATCGCTGCTTAGTGGTGCAAAGTGCGGCTAGTTTCATTATATTGTCGAATAGCTGTATGATACAAACAATAAAACAGTAACTACTTAGGGTCAATGAAGGTTGACTAAAAATTTGCGGACTGGTCTTTTTTGTATTCCATCTAGAGATTTCATTAAATTTTTGTTGATCTACACAATTAGAATGGCGGCCAAGAGGAATTAATTACACAGTACTTCTCATGCACCACTACAAATCTGTGATTTACGCCACATACGCTGAATACAGCTTTAAAATTCATATGAAGATTTTGAAGACTTAGTATTTTTTACGTTGCGCATCTAGTAGTGACTCATCAGCATTAATTCTAGGCAACTCCAATAGTGATTTTCCATAAGATCACTTCACGTTGGTTAATTTTGATGACAGAACAATTTGGTTGCGTACTTTTGTTCCTAGCGTATTTTATTTTGTTACTTAACGCTTAAATACCCTCGCCATCAAATTGCTTATTTGCTAAATATAGTCATTAAAACAAATCTTGAGTTTGTTAAGCATTATTTCCACTTGCAGCATAAGCCAAGTGCATATGTCTACCGGTAGACCTAATGTCTCAATTTGACTAGCTGTGGTTAGGGTAAACAAAAAGACGCAATTTTTTCACCTTTTATTTTTCATAGTCAAAATATAATAATCGTAACCCTTATATATCGAGAAGCAAAATGGTTGGACACACTATTATTCTGAGAGTTTTGCGAAAAATATTTAGAGGGAAAAATCACCACGACAAAGCTCGAGACGTTATAGCTGCAAAAACCGGGTAATAATAAATAAACGGAACGAAACGCGGGACCGCCGCCCCGACAGGAACGTCAAATCAACCTAACCTTAAACTAAATATTGCGAAACGAAAAATGACAAAGTGGCCGCGTTTTTTTTAGGTTTTCGCCACAACTATAGACTAACGATAAAAAAAATTAAAGTTAAACGTTTCGCTCACAGTCTTTTATACATTTATATGTTACAAAAAAACGGAAAAGTTCTTATATAATCGGAAACATTTATATATAACACATATATACAGGTAATATACAAAAAAAGAAATGTGTGGGGGGAGGGGAACTAAACTCTAACATATCGATCGGGTATTCTAAGTGCGCAGACCTTGGTCTCTGAAGAAGTCCCCCCGGGTGCTGCCCGGGGTTCCCCCGTCGATAGTGTCAATATACAAACACCTCCTGTCAAAAGGGCTAAGAATTATAAACATTATAGTACATACGGTACATTGCCTGTGAAAAACTCATCGTTCCTTCCAGTTTAAATACATAAAAAAATATCGCGGTAACACTAAGATAAAGAACAATATATTATATCCGGCCCTCTCTCCAAATTCTCATCGTCGTCCGTCAACATTATTATAGTGACTAATCTGGCTACCATTTTGTTTTCTTTTTATTTACAAAAAAAGTCTACACGGCCTTTTTGTTTCGCACTAATTTACCCATATTTAGTTCAATAATTGTTTGCGTTTGGTATACTCGGCGACTCGGTGGATGGCTTTTGCGTCGCCATGAACCGACTAATACTTTCGCCATAGCCGACTCGAAAGCATCACCAAGCCTTTGTACGTAGTGTCGTTTAACTCAGACGCGAATTTCTACAAATATAGTATCTTTCAGCGACCGTCTCTTTCTACGTTGTGACTACTCGAAATCACAGTACCTGTTCCTAGTTATTCCATCGAAAACGGGCGGGGAGGTTTAAATCCCTTTGAGGTTAGGTCGGCGCGAGATGGCTACCGTTTGTGACATTCCTGGCATCGTCTCGTCCCGAGCCAACCGCGGGAACCGCCACAAATGAAAAATAATTCACGAAAATACTTTAAACGCACTCGGCCATCGGGAAGGGCATCTTATAAAACACAGACAATTTGCATTCGGCAAGAATCGATAGACAGGTCGTTTTTCGTTGTATAGTAAAGCTCGGCGTTTGCATTAATTATTGTACGCGTCGACGGGAGTGCTTTTAAACTACTTACGTTTTTACGCGACATCTCTGGGACGCTGACCAATAATTACGCAACCAAATGAGGTTAGGATCCTTGGTCACCGATAACCTCAATTAACGGCACAACTATTTGCCCAATTTCCACCGAAGTTCGCGGCGTCACGTTTTACACTTAACCGACTAAACGTATATATACCCATTTCAAAATAAATTATATATAATTTTTTTTTATTATTAAAATTACGATAATATTAAAAAGCCAACAATTGTATCGATCACAAATAGCTCAAAATGTCCGCCGACCGCGCCCGCCGTCCCAATGATAAAATTACCTTTATTAAACATTTAAAAAATTGACTAATATTAGTGTCTAAAAAACGCGGATATATTGCACGACATTCTGCCAGAGACCGCGTTTTAGGCCAATTCGTTACATTCTAACTATATCTGCCCGCGTAAAATGGAGTAGCGACATATTTATAACTTTGCGTCAATTTCAGACCACGGAACATTTCTTATATTTAACCAGGTTATATAAACGAGGCTATGTTGATTGGTAGAGCTCTGCAGACTGGTTTTACGGTCCTTTATATGGTTTTCACTTCGGAATACCTTTATAACAATTTAGCAATGTTAAATACCGGATTTATTAATTAATTTTAATTATTGGAAACTATTTAATTTATCAATATTGCACTATGCAATTATAACTTTATAGGTATTGGGAGTATTTTATGGAAAACGAAAATATAACCTATAAACTTAAAAAAATTTGCATGTTTCCCTCTGAAATTCAGGATACCGATATTCGGACATTTAATTAATTAATTGTTACATTTTGGTATTCATTAAAGTACTCTTAACTCGTTTCATTTACAATTTTAATATGTCCGCAGCAATAGCTGAATAGTACGCCACTGATAAATAATCACGAACTCCGTTAAATAGTATCCGATAATTAGATATTACAAAAAAACTGAAACAATCTTATATACAGTGTGTCCCACTTAAGAATTATACACCCTTGTTATCTTTGTTTATGGTTCGATTTTAATATGTTTTTTTGTTGGATAGGTCTATGAAATATACACGAAAATCTTGTTTTGTAATTGCTTCAACTCACGACCAACTGAGACTATTTAACAAAAAAGAGAGAAGAGAGAAGTACTATTATGGATTTGTAAAGGAATAAATAGGCAACGAATTCTTATTCAGGGGTACTTAGAACCCAACTATACCAATTTTTATAATGTTTCAATACAGGGGGTTTGAAATATCGTTGTAAAATCGTTGATTACGGTTTCATATTGATAATTCTTTTTTTCAAAAACGCATGCTGAACTCATGGCTAACTGGGACTAATTTTTGATAACAAATATCGAGAAGGGCTATTAAGGCTACCTAAGTATACTAATTTTGGATAATTCTTTTTTGTTAGATATATTTCACTGAAAGACACTAACGATTTCCTTAAAATTAAATATGATTAGAGAGGATTAGATATAAATTAAACAGACTTAAAAAAAACCAAGTGTGCCATGGAGAACGGAATATTCGACAGTAAAATTCACTGGCTAATTTATATTTGAATATTGTTTTTTTAAAACATTAAAAACTTTGGCCATTGGTCTAGTTACTTTTAGGTATTCCTGAACACGAATCTGTTGTCATTTTCAATTTGAAAAAATCTATAAAAGTACTTCTAGATTTTGCGCTCCAAAAAACTGTGTGAGTTTTTAGTCGATGCTATACGAAACAACAGTTTCATTTCTCTTTGGTAAGATATATTTAGTAAAAAAGCAAAAACAAGCGTTCTACACGAGTAATGCTTAAGCGAACTTTATGGAAATTGGTATAGTTAAGTTTTATGTAGCCCTGAATAAGAATTCGTTGACACTTAAAAAAATCTCCAATAGCCCTTCTCGGTATTTGACATCAAAAATTGGTCGCAGTTATCCATGGCTTCGGGTTGATGTAAAAGGAAAGATAAGAAAGTTATCAACATCAAACCGTTATCAAAGACTTAAGTTGAAGCAATAAGCAAAACAACAACAACAAAAATATCAAAATCGAACCATAAACAACGATTTCACCAGTATGTACGGTTCTTAAGTGGGATATACATACTGTATGGCAAATCCGTTTTGAATCCCAAACTTGGACTGTTGACGCGTATCTGCGCGCCGGAAATTGACGGAAAACAACGATCTGGTCGTTCATATGCCGCTAATAACGAAAAATATGAGGCAATCCTTACGCATATATAGAGTTTGGTTGATGGTTGATTATACTCGAATTTACGTAATCGCAATATCTACGGTCTCGTCAGCCTTTGGAATGTTTTGCAGTATCCCGAATGCCGATATAATAATAATTAAATGGTGTCTTTCTCCATATCTTCTTCGGTACACCACCTTTCCGCTATAAAAAAAAACACGCTTAATACTCGCTCAGGGTGTGCAGGGCGGCCTTTTTTCATCATCTCACGACCAACGCGGTGCCGATTGAGAGCGCGACCATTAGAGCGGCAGGCAAGAGCACGTGGCCGGCGTTGACGTTGTCGCTTTGATCGCACGTACCTGGAAACGAATAAAACGGCAACGTCGCTTGCACTGAAGAAGGAAACTTTATCGCCATACCGTTGCTCGTAAAATTGAAGGCCCAGCTGCCCGTGATACCGGGCTTGACGTGCCTGTGACAGCTCTCTGTGACCTTGGATAGTCGCAACAGGGGTGGACCCTCGCCCTTGCCGAGCCCGCCCTCTATCACCGACTGCTGCGGCTGATTTGACAGCGTATAGATGAAGCAGAAGCGCAGAGACTCGGGCTGTTTCCTAGACACCGGCGTCGTTATAACGTAAGACACGCCATCTTCCTCCCAGCTACCGTGACACGCGTACGCTGCCGCGGGAAATAATACATAGAGGACATTTGGTATATTCGGCTTCTGTTACGTCAATAAATGTAGGGTGACATAAACAGAAATGACACAGCTACATAATGAATTTTTTGATAGATGGGATGATTGTAGTTCGGTTATGCGAAATTAGCGTGGTATATCTCCAAATAATGACAGTTTAAAAGCAAGTTCAACCGTTTTTACATGTAAATTTCCATAAGAAAATATCATATTAGCGGAAACTGAAACTGGTCCCCGTTCAAGGCCATTCGATTCCACCTTCTTAGCACCAACCACCCACCTACTCATCCGCTCTCTCAACCCTCAACCCCTGCCACAACTCTTACCCCCTCCCTTAACCTTCCCTCCACCTCAATCCTCTCGCAACCACTCAACCCATCACGTGACACATATTTTTTTTCGCGTCCACCGAGGACCGAACCTGGGAACCGCTTCAACCAAGGGGTAAATTGAGAATAATGACTCATCTTTTTTTTTGCTACAGAGGATTGAACCCGGGACCCGTCCGTTGTTGAGCGCCGACGTGAGCGCTGAGCCAATTCTTATTTCAACTTAGCTTTATGGATTACAAAAAACTTACAGCTGGACGGCTGTTCCGGACAAGCCGACCGGAACTCCATCTCGTGGGAGCCGCTGCACCCTACGGAGAGGGCGTCGTAGTCGCTCGATTCGCAGTCTGGCGCTTCGTCGACGACGAGCTTCGAGTCTCCTGAGCAAAAAACGCAGCGTGCCAAAAATAAGCGTACAAAATGGGTGGAAGTTGGGGGAGATGGGGCTCGAATTATTTACCTGGTTGTTCCCTGCGTTTTCGTTTCTCCACCATGGCGGTCGTCGTCGCGGAGATCGTGTACCGGCCGAGATGCGGACATTTCTTCGAGTGCAGCGTCGTGGCTGCGAAAGGAAAAAGGTGATCGGAGTAATAAAATGGTCCTGCGAGCCGGATCGCGCTACTTACTGACTAGCGTGACGAACGGCGTCACTGTGACATCGAAGGTCGAGCAAGCATCGTCCGGGTTCTCGACGTAGTCTTCTGAAATGTAGAAAAAGGAAAATTACATCATTCAAAATAGTCGCGGTCTCGCCGCAGGGGCTCACCGGATTGCTGCATCTCGATGACGTTCGAGTCCCTCTTATAGAACACCATGCAGACGTAGCCGCTGTCGCTGAAACATAAAAATTACCTCTATAAACATTGAACCCGATAGCAAAAGACTAGTACTACTCAAAGGTGCTTATTAAAAGTGTCGGAAGAATGGACCACGCATTTCGAAACACTTATTTTTTGCGTTCATCATTCAACGTTTTTCTTTTTTCCTTTTAGAAGTATTAACTAGCAAGAGAGAAGATAAAAAACAAATGTACTATTATACTCACCATCCGGCCGTGATGTGTGCGACGATCTGCACCTTCTTGTTTTCCTGCTGCTGCAGGATGCCGTGGCATACGAGCCGCATCTCCGAGTTCTGGCGTTTCTGATCCTGCGACTCCATGCCCAGGTCCTGAAACGCAAACTGCGGCTGCTCGAAATTCTGATGGATCCTGGTCGGCTTCAAAGTGTCGTCGTCCAGGATTTTCAAGGTCGCATTTCTTTGCGAAAACTTGAACGTCTTGTGGTGGTCGAGGCTCAGCCAGGTATGGTGATCGGTTATCCAGACTGGGAACTTGCAACGCTTGTGCTGGTCATCCACTGCGGAAATGCAAGTTTTAATACCGATGAATATGTCATACATATCTCTTAGAAGAACGAGAAACTTTATTGAAATATTAATGCAAAAAGTATGCGACGGTTTTGTTAAACTAAGCTAGTTAGTAGCGGATACTTTTTATGGACAATTAAAAAAATATAAAATTGTTTTCGTAGAAAAAAAATCGGGATCCTTCCCTTACCGATAGTCAATTTCATGGTCCTACTCCCTTCGGTAGCGCTCTGCACCCCCGAGCAGGTCGCATCACCCGACTGGGCGACGTAGTAGACCGTCTTCCCGTGTTCCGTGCCCCTCTGGTATATAAAACATCTGTACTGATCCTCGTCGGTCGTCAAACTCCTTCGGTTACCCTGCGAAATCTTCCCTATCAGATACTTGGTCGATCCTTCCTTCCAAGTCGCCAAGCACACGAGTTCCTCCACTGAAAGAGCAACATAAAATCCTCCCAATCCAAAACAATAAATTAATATAACTGTTGCCGCCAGCTGTGGTTCGACCAGCTGACGATAGCCATTTTGGAGTGCTTGCCAAACCAAAATGGCCGCCCACAAGTCCCGATAAGCGCGCAGGCGTCAAATATCTAATGATTGTAAAGGCGTACCGTTGCTTTCTGTCGAAGGTACGTCCGGGCAAGCCTGATACTTAAGCACCAGCCGCGAGTCGTCGGTACAACTTTCAGCCCTGCTAGGCGGGTTATTGCAGTCGCCGGTGCCTCGATTGTAGCTGAACGTGAACGGGGCACTTTTAAAAGGACACGGGATGGGCTTGACCTCCGGATATTTCCGGAACATGCTGTACAAAGCAGCGTCGCCCACTATCCTTGAGCAAATCTCGGAAAGCGAGTCTTTGGGCTCGCAGTAAGCTGCGAAACACGTCACAATCGACAAATTAGAATAATACACGATAACTAAGCAATGGCGCAAGCCCTTACTTTCTTTGTATTGAAGCACGCTGGGGTGTTTGACGTGGAGTACCATGCATCGGTAGCAGTCTTCGGTCCTGCAAGTCGTAGAGTGAGTTTATTTAAATGTTGACACCTTCCTTCAGAGTTAGTCGAAGCGCAAAGCTATTTAAATAAAAGTTGTAGGGCTGTTTTCTATTATGAACGTAACAAAAGAAGGAAATGAAGCGCCGCAAATTAAAAACAATCAACAACTTCTCTTTTTCTATAACTTAACATAATAAAAGTATAATTTAATAATCAACATTAACTTTTCCTTCGAAAAAGGAAAGTGTCAAGTATATCTTTAATTCCAACAACAACAATTTTGAAAAAATATATGTCTTTCTATTAAAAAAATGTGAAGTTGTTAATTTTTCAGGTCTTGACTACGGTCCCGTTTTTTAATTTGATTTCATAAATAAATTGGCCTTTAATTTAATAAATGCCAAGAAAAAAAAAACGGTTTTAGTCACTCATCATTTCTTCAGATAATTCACCCAAGAATATACAGCATGTGCAAAGAAAGAGTAGCGGAAACGCAGTTTGCTTTATGAAAGGAGTTGGTACAAGAGAAGCTTTGTTTAGTCTGCAAGTGCTAACGTATGTGTTTGCTTTATCGATTATGAGAAACCGTATGATAAGGTACAACACGAGAGGATGACGCAAGTATTGAAGAATACTAGAATGGATGACAAGGATATTAGAATCATAAGAAACTTAAACTGGAATCAAACAGCTATCATAAAGTCTGATACAGATAAACAAGTCAATGCGGTTGCTATACAACATGGCGTTAGACAGGGATGTATTCTTTCTACTTTGATACTCGGAGGAAATATTCGCTATAGCCTTGAAAAATATCGACAATGGAATTCTACTGAACGGAGGACATATTAATATATGCAGACGACACTGCTGTATTCAAAGATAGCTTGAACGGCTTGCAAGATTTAATGAACATTATAAAAGTTTATAATAATAACCAAACAAAATATAAAACAATCTAGACCTGAACATCAAAATCAGACTATTAAGATCCTACATTTTCTCGATACTCCTTTACGGGGTGGAATCGTTTACACCGACCGAGGCAACACAAAAAAAGTTGGAAGAATTTGAAGTGATAAGCACTATAAAGAGAAGAAAACTTGAGTACCTAGGCCATATAATGCGAAACGAAAGCAAATACCATCTTCTCAAACTAATACTCCAACGAAAGTTTACGGTAAGAGAGGACCTGGAAGACGAAGAGTATCATGGTTGAAGAGTTTAGTAACATGGTTTTCCAAAACAACCACTGAATTATTCAGGCAACTGAAGAAGAAAGATCAGCGCCGAAAGAAAAGTCAAATAAAAACAGTGTGGAAATGCTTTCCGCGCCATCTGTAGGCCGTCGTGTGGACCGATCGGTTCCGAGACACCGCAACAGATGACGCCACGGGATGGGAGTCGGGCGACTTTGAACACAAAAAAAAAACCCTCTACAAAAATTTGAAACTGTAACGGGGGCTGAATCCGTTACTGACGATTGAAAACGAACCCCTCGCGCCGCCGGGAAGCGTTACAATTATTAGCTACCCCACCGCCGAAGGGGGCGGCGATAACATCTTTCGCGAAATTCATACGCGTATATAGCAATAATAATAGGGAAAATTGTAAAAATCTGGTTATACCGGAGATACGAGGGTCGGGCTGCAGGGGGGCGGGCGACGAAACAGCTCTGCATGGAAATATTTCAATTTCCTTGAGCACGCGAGCCGCCCGAATACGAAGTTTCCATTTCGAGTTTAATGGAGTTGATGGAACGGAGTTTCCTCGAAGACCGACATGAATACCTCTGCGTGTAGGTATATATAACGGTTATTGGTTACGATATTATTAAAATTTGCATCGAAAATTGACTGGAAAATACATCGAGATCGACGCAAAAAGCCGACGGTTGGGTTTTTCGCGTCTCCGTACCCCGACGGAAATTATCCGGAATACTACGCGACGACGTTGTCGCAGAAGGCGGGTTAATATCAATACGGAGCGCCATCTGAAGGGAAAATAGATAAGAGGTTATTTCGCAAATGGCAAATAAACAAAAACTAAGTAAATTACGCTTCCTAAATTTAAATTACTTGTAAGTACTATTTACAAAGCTTCTGGGTTCCTCTGCGTGGGTTGTTGCTGAAACGAACTTGCTGATGTTTTTTCAATCTTTCTGTTGGCTTCTGCCCAGAATTAAAACATCTTACACCTGCTCTTCTCTCTAATAATTCCCACATTCAATAAGCAATCTTAATTGTCACTAAAACAACAACAACAACATCAACAATCGCCTGTCAACAACATGGGAGTCAGTCATCCAAGACGATGTTTATGCCCCTCATTTAGCTCCACCCCCCTCAAACAATATATAAGCAAGTACAGGTAAAGGTTAAGCTCTGAAGCAGCCAACAGGATGATAATAATGACGATGTTAACCGACGCAGGAGGAATTCAGAAGTTTTATAAATAGTATTACAGTAGTATTACAGTAGCTTGTGGAATATTCTTTAAAAAAAATTAATTACCACATTTTTACATGTTTTGACGTTTTTAAATCAACAAAAATAAGCATTTAGTTCATAGCTGTTAACTAGTTACACACTATTATTCACTACATAGATAATTTCCGTGCTGTAGGGTTTCACTTTTCGACTGACTTTCTCTGGGAGCGGTGCTTGTTTTTAAAGAACGCAGCGCTTTTCGACTTCCGACTTCTAGTCAGCATATTTAAAGATGTAGGAGATTATAGAAAAGCGAGTTTTGGCAACGTTGCATTGAAATTCAAAAACCAATTAAAGAGTTATGTGAATATATACTGGAGGAATTCTAATATGAAAAAATATGTACCCCTTAATATATTTTTAAAATTTAAAATAGCACCTACATTTTGATGGGATAAAATGAGAATGAATTTATTATTGATTTTCTTTTCCCAGCGTTAATTTTCTTTTATCATCGGGATTTCAGGAAGAAGAATAAAATTTTGTAATAGGATAAAATATCTAGTTAACAAGAATAGAATTATACGTTGTTTAAATATTTCTGAGTCGAGAAACGTGTTTCTGCTATTCTATAAATTCAGCATGTATTTCATTTAAAATAACTTTTTACCATATTTATCGATATCCTCAAAAATCAAATAAACGACGGAATTATCAATAAGGGTGGCTCACTTGTCGTAAACTAAATATTTGTCCCCCTGTTCCTCGTAGCATTCGCCTTTCGTCTCCATATGGGTATTGTTGATCAACAGGGAGTTTGGCACTCCGCTTTGAAACCAACGACCTTGCCACGACTTTTTGAACTCGCATCCGGCTGAAAAGAAATGCTTGAATTACTATCACACCCACAACAAATGGTCCTACCTAAACTAAAATGCCATTAAAAAATGGTGAGAGTGTAAAAGACAAATTTCACAAAAAGTCACGACGCTCCTTTTTAACGAAAGGACTTGGGTGATTCAGTTGTCAGTTTCTTTCATACAGCCCATATTTAAGGTTTTCAGAGCATATTGTACAGGGTGTTCGTGTGCTGTGCTATATTCAAAAATGTTCTAGATGTTTCAAATTTGTAGGTACGGACTTTAATTGCAGCAGATAAGTAATAGTCCATATCCATATTTTTTTAAAATTATTTTCGCTTTCAGAAAAAAATTGTGCTATAACTTTTATTTTAAACATTTTTCGGTTATATACAGGGTTTCTCAATTATGGACAAAATTCAAAAATTGTTCTTTTCTGGAGTAAATTAATGGCCACGAATCAAAATTCGTAAAAAAATATGGCTTTTTGGTTCAAACAGTATTATGGGTCGTATCGAGACCTACAATTTTTTTATTTACGGTTTTCGTCTATCATACACGCTTCCCGAGATATTTGAAAAAGTCCATGTGACAGTCGCTGTGTCTCGCACTAAATCTAGATGCGATGACGTCACTTACTATTACGGCGTACTGTATGATTTCAGTTTTTCTCGAAAAGTATTTACCCTATTGAAAAAAATCATATACCGGGATATGAGGGAGATCTAGGGCTATAACTTTTACTTCAGGCATTTTTTGGATTATGTACAGGGTGTGTCGATTATGGGCAAAAAAATCTAAAAGGCAAATTAGTAGCCATAAATAAAAAAGATAGAAAAACAATGCGGTCCCTCTAGGCAAGAAGCCTCAAAGCTGCTCCTTTTTAAAATACACTACGCGCTATGAACTCGCCCCGCCCAGCGACGATTTTTCGAAAGTAATCTTGTCAAATGAGTTTTCCGTCATTTAACATTTTGGTGATACCGATGGGTGAAAGAAACACCAAAATAAAAAATCCTAAAGGAATCCACGCAATTTTGACATTTACGCAACGTAAAACTTTATCTATTAGCCAAAGTTTACAGAATGAAATATTAGAACCTCTAATTAAATAGAAATTCAAATCAAAATTTACGGAATAAAATATCACAGACGACTTTCTGTAATCTTTGCTGCAATACACTGCCCGATAAAAATTTAGACGCTCCAATCATGAATGTTTGTGTCCTCATTATCGTCTCGACGATGTGATAACTTTTAGATGAAGCCAATCCGACGGATATATACGAAATATGCTATAGACAGATAATCCTGTTGTCATTGATTTTAATAGACATCTGCATAATCGGCCGGGGATTCAATTCCCACCCCAGTTTCCACTATTGTGCGTGCGTGTTTGTATTCCGAAGGTGATGTGTGTAGGGGAAATTGAAGCCGTGGGCGGCCAATTCGACCATTCCCGCGTAAACATGGATTATCTGGTGACGTACGTCGATGCGTCGTCATCCTCCAAGGGACGACCTTCCGTATTTAAACATGCAAAAAATCTGTTAAACTATTGACACGGACGTCTTATTTTAGTACGGAAAAGTGGAAGCTAGAACGGCACAAATGAAAGGAGGGACTTTCTGTACGGCTAATTTTGACTTATTTAAATGGGTGCGAATATGAAGAAATAACGTTTTCTCTTATTAATTGATAAAATTTAATGATATAATGTTTTCCCAGATGATGGTTTTCAAAGCGGTGCTACCAACAGCTAATAAAAATTTAGTTAAGTAAAAATGCATCCTTTTTATAATAGAAGATTTCCATTTTTTAAAATTTAGTCTTAATATTTCATGTAAAGTGACAAATATTGATTTTAAAAACATCGTTATGTTAGTTAGTTCTAGGGAACACATATCTACTGCCACGCGCAGCGTGTCACTAAAGAAAAAGCATTAATTTCTGGATGCCAAGTAAACAAAATTATTTACTTAATAGACGACTTAATTCTGTGAAAGGCGGAATAAGGATTGCGTTAATAAAGTTGAAAGTAAGCGGTGTTGCTCAGTACTAAGACGGAAAGTTTGCTTTCATTTCACTGCACTAAAACCGTCACCTCTTACGAGGTGTGTTCAAAAAGTAACGTGACTACATTCGATCAGTTGCCAATTTGCTCGTTAAGAGAGAAAACTTTCACAATAAGATCAGGAGGGAACCAATTACAATTGATAATTAAATTATGGCTATCATCGCAAAATATAGTGTTTCTTATAAGGCTGTGGTTAATCCCGAAATGCAATCTACTAGCACAGTAGTAGATACTCGTTACTTCTCCATCCCCCGGGAGATTTTGAGATAACGAAATTACAAATTCCTAACTAGCCAAGGAAATTAGATTTCTTACCAGAACTATATAAACATTCGCCACTCATCGACAGATGGCAGCACATTTTAACAGTTATTTATTGATTTATGACAGCTATTTCAGTCGTCCTTTATCAAATATTTATAATGTTCTAATTTAACGCTTACCTGCAGAGGCAAAACGAAACTGCAAACTCCCTATGATTCCTTTGTTCGTGGAGTTTTGGAGAAGTAAGTTATATATCTACTTATATGTTTAATAACCATAAAGCATGGAAGAAAGTGTTACTACTTTTTTCCACGGTGCAATTGGAGTTGCAATAAAAGCTGTAAGGGGTCAGTGTCAATAAGTTCCTTTTCCGAATCAGGTCTCTATTAATATTTCGAAAATAGTGCCCTTGGGGCATCCTCACCTTTATGATATTGAAAGTAACAGACTACGCAACTACGTAATTTTTAAGGCATTCAAATATACTATGCTGTATACTAGGTCAATGACCCAAACGACTATCTAACTTCGCTATTTTCATCGATCATTCTTCGAATTTAAGAGGCTCGCAATCGGCCGCGTTTCACGAGACTTCGCGGGATTTTCCTGACGAGGATAAAGATTATCCAGTTTTATCTAATACGAAAGCGGCCACGGATCCTTTTACAGCCGCGCCGCGTCGGTAACCATTTTGTTAAACGGAGTTTTCGGTTTAAAAGAAACAAGTCGGCAAAGCTGGAATCTCTCCGAACGCGATTGTTTCGATCCAGTTCGTCCCCAAAATGATTACGATTTTTTTTCGGTACTGTAACCGTTGATAATTTAATTTTTAGGTTTTCTGTACAGCGTGTTTGTTAATTGAGTTATGTCGTGAACTCTTAATTTGAACTGAGGTGGTTTTTTGTCGATGAAAATCCATTTAACAAAATATATAAGAACTAAAAGTTCAGATTTTCACGAAATTATATATTTTCACATTTGATAAAGACACGATGTTGTCGAAACAGTTGTCGTGTGAAAATATATAATTTCGTGAAAATCTGAACTTTTAGTTCTTATTTTTTTTAACTCTTAATTTTTGAGCTAGAGGGTTAAAATTTTAAGAATTAAAAAAACTTTAGGTCATACATTTTTATCACTCTACGAGCATTTTTTTATTGAATATAATAAAATAAATATTTATCTTTGTAAAACAAGATACTAAATATTTAGTACACTTGTATGTGTATATTTGTATATCTATAAACTGATCTTCCATCGAGAGTAAAAAAAGAAACATTTTTACCTGATGTAAGGAGACGATTCATGTAATATCACGAGCACTGACATAACCGAGCAATATGTTGTCCTTTGTGGCACCTCCACCCGCCTTAAGTCGCTATAAAAGTTTACAAGCTTATAAAATATATCAATTTAAAATTTGTATATATATTATTATTATATTATATTATTTATATTTTGGGTGACAAACCTCTGCCGATCATCTGCAAAAATGACCTAACTTCAGTCTTAAACTTTCAAAGGGACTGCAAGTCTTGGATGGATTTTGGATGCATATTTAAAGCTCTTATTGTATAATCATTTTCGTTATTTGTTAAATGTTCTTCCTGTAAACGTTTTGGTTGTTAGCTGCTCAAAGAATAGTTGCTTCAAATCCAAAATTTGCGTTTCAAAATACAACAAACTGCTTGAATATGTGTAGGGTTTTCTGTATAGCATTTCAGATGCTTTTGAGGAGAAAATTTAATTTTCCGTTTTCCAAAGTGACGTCCGAGTAGGAACGACTGGACAGAAATAATTATGGCACAAGTTACCTATTTTTTTCTTAAAAGTTTACCTTGTACCTCCAATATTTTCAACATACCAAGGATATATTATTTTAAATAAATAATTATTTTATAAAAAATTTTGACTCACCAATATAAGACTTAAGGAGAAATACTACACTTTTTTTTATTCGAAAAAAAAAAACAATTATATTTTGAAAAATATATGTGGTGTCCAATTAAAAGGAAAAAAAATACTGATCAATATTCAAAAAACAGGAATGTTTAGACAAAATCTGACTGCGCTATTGGGTAGCAAGTAATAAAATGATTCAGTTTTACGGCAAATTTGATAACCTAAGGCAATTGAGATATAAGGAAAACGTGGAAATTCATTAAAATATCGCCTTATAGCTCGGGAATCAAGGAGTACAGAGAAAAGGTTACACGCAGAAAAAAAAATTAAAAGAAAAGAACAAAAACGGTGAATCGAAATGCAAGACGTATTTTTTAAGTTATACACCCGGACATTGGTTTGAGGTTAAATAGAAAACTTCGTTTTGGATTTGGGGCACTTATCTCTGATAGTTCACGATATCGGTGGGGTGAAAAATTTCGGGTCAGACCGCTGGAAACTTGGACATCCCGTATACGCGGGGCGCTCTAATTTATTGATAAATCGACACCCAAAAAGCCACGTATGCTCGCCGCGCATAATACTTATTAGCGAAAAATTAATATCGGGTTATTTGCGATAGAATTTTAAAACAGGACGTACGTTTTCTTAGCCACGCCTACCGTGATCGATTTCCTATGGAGATAGTGAAATTGTTGCATCCGCATTACAAAATTTGCGTTAATATTTCAAGGCGGGGGAAGAGCGCGTGGGTAAATTGATTATTTTCAATACGTGCATATATTATACACTGCGAACCTAGAATGGCAAAAGTACTTCACATTTCGATATTGATGTAAGGTATTTAAATTCAAATACATTTTTTGCGTGTCCAACATTTTTTCGGTGTGAGACATACAATGAAGCAATTTCTAAATAGTCGTAGGAAATCGTGTTTTATGCAACAAGTGCGGAAAACGGGATTTGACTCACGAGTTCATTTGACACGAGCGGAGAGCAGCGGAGCGAGTTTTTAATAAACGACCGTTAGTTTTTGGGTATATTTTCGCAAAACAAGAATATATTTACTGACATGACCGTCAGAATTGACAAACTTCAAAATTCAAAGCGTGCGGGAAGCGTCACTTTACCACGTCAGTTTTGTTTCCCGCGAATCCGAGCCACTTCGGACATTTCCGGGATTTTACTTCCCACGCTTTGATTTTTGACGTTTGTCATTTCTGACAGTCATGTCAGTGAATGTATTCGTGTTGTTTTGCGAAAATGTACCCAAAAACTAACGGTCTTAGAAAAATTATAGTATGCAATACGTTGGGTAAACTTTTTAACTCACTCGTTTATTAAACACTCGCTCCGCTCGTGTCAAGTAAACTCGTGAGTCAAATGCCGTTTACCGCACTTGTTGCATAATATACTATTGTTCACCTACCAATTTTGGAAAAAATTGACTAACATTTTTTTAAAATATAGCAAAC
Organism: Cylas formicarius; assembly: GCF_029955315.1. Classification (NCBI taxonomy): domain Eukaryota; kingdom Metazoa; phylum Arthropoda; class Insecta; order Coleoptera; family Brentidae; genus Cylas; species Cylas formicarius. Next base: position 20,695,769 of record NW_026844361.1, on the reverse strand, counting down.
CATAGATATCAATTATCTGGATTATTGAGCGATTAGTAAACTAGTGTAAACCTCAAAAAGCAGCGACCAAAGGCTTGAGAATCGTGAACTTTTTGATACGTTTTCCAACTCACTAGCTTCTGTATACAAATTTATAATAAATATAACAATTTAAAATATGCATTACTACGCAAACACGACAATTATTACTCAGATACGTAGAGGTATAACACTTCCCTATGGTAATTTTTTATCACGCATTAACCAAGTGGGTTTTGTACTTTGGGGTATTGTCTTAATGGATCTTGGCCTCTATCTCAATATTAATAACATTATTAAAATAATTTGTAAACAAATTCTATTCGTGTCACAACAGTCCTAAGCGGGAAACTGATTCCACAACGCGTCGGGCTACGATCTTCATCTGTTTATTTCCCCCCGAGAGAAACGAAACGTCGAGAAAAACGAAAAGAAAAAAAGGAAGGCCACGTCCCGATATTCCGTTTTCATACACCTCAAAGCGTTCAATAAGGGCCACCGCATTCCGACGCGGAGCATCTAAAACAAACAAATGGACCATTATTAACCAGGGGTCCCCGAACCAAACATCCCTTCCAATATAGTCGACAATTTTTTTCAATACCCCGACCCTTTCGCGATATTTACAGTGGCGACACGTCCGACAAGGAAATATCGACCGCACCTAAGGCGACGCGAGCGCCACCACGTCGCGTGTTTCTCCTCCGCATACATACGTACAAATAAAAGAAAGATTTACCCCCTCCGAACGGCGTATGTAATTGTTTAAAATCCCCAAGTATACGAAGCAGTCGCAGTCGTTTCAGTTCTTTACGCCGCTTTCCTTCCGTCCGTAAAAGAGATAGGCCAGAAATATATATAATATATGGTTTTAAGATGAGGGAGGGAAGACCTTTTCAAAACTTATTTTTAATGCGATTTGCTCGTACTTCTGTCGTTCTAGAGGCTTATTTTATCGGGCCTGACGTTTAGTAACGTCAAGTTTTAAGATAGGTTTTACGTTCGGTTAGCTCTTTATGGATCGTTTGGAGGCTGGGTCGCACACTATTCTTATTCGCTTCCTTTCACTTTCACTGATATCTTCTAAATATATACCAATTAGCTGTGGCGTGTCTCAAGTTTCCGTTGCGGTTTTCTTCACAAAATTTTTATCCACCATATTAAAAGCTAAACTCATTATAATCATCTTTCTTTATTTCCATCGACGATCTCAGGTATCAATCAGGTCTCTTCATCTTACTCCTTATTAATAACTACTGTAATGTTAGGACCGTTCAATATGAAGAAAATCCAAGGTAGTATCGAAAAAAAAAATTTTCATTAAGTAGCACTCCTAGCTACTCATCTCTTGAAGTTGCAGCTGTATCCATCACATAGTTTATTTGAAGCTTTAGATTTAAGGAATAAAAGTGGGCTTTAGAGCAGTAATTAAGCAGTTTTTGTACGATAAGGTTAACGCCGAAAGTAATCAAAGAGTTGGATGAGGGTCATAGTAAAGTCCATGCTGCTACTAACCAGATTTTGTCGTCGAGGTAGCTGCAAATAGTCGCTGGGTCGAACAGTATTTTGTAGTCCAGGGAATGACAGGCTGCCAACTTCTCGAAAGGAAAAATAACAAAAAATGCACCCACTTAAACTTTCTTTTTTACTTTTTTCAAAGAATTTATGTATTTTTCCAGAACTAAGTTCTATACGTCATTTTCTAAAGGACCAGGACCTGGAAGTAACCTTAAATCTGGAAGCCTGTCGTAAACCTTGTCTGGTTTTGTTGAGCAAAATTGAAATACATGTTCCAAGTCATTGTCACTGCTCGGACAACAAATTATGTTCATAATAAGTTCCTGCTTAAATCGGCTCGATAGACTTAACGATTCTTTAGCCAAATCCTACATAACCGCGTATCTGAATACTTACCTTTTAATCGTTTTCCTTATATTCTTATGACACTTTTAAAAGAAAACTATCAACGCTTCCATTTCAATTAAATTTTTATTTATCTAAAAATGCTCCGACTATTTGCTCAATACGTATGAAATCCCCATCGAAGATTAAACGCTGTAACACGAAATGTAGCCAAAGTGCAGCTTTCGTGGAAAATCCTCAGGCCATTAGGTCAGTCCACGGAATGTCCATTAAAATGCCCTTTCAGTTGGAGGAACACAAACATATTTAAATATTAAAACCCTCCTCGACAAACAGGCCGACCGAGCGGCATGCAGTGGATTTCCTATTTCCCTGCCTTTCCCCGGTTTCACGCTCATTCGGACGGGTGGTTTCCAGAATATTCCGCGAAAGTGCTATATTAGTTAGGGGGCGACAGATGAACTTGATCCGCTCGTGATGGCGTCAACTTTGGCCATCTTGATGCTAACCCTTCACTACTAATTTTCTAACTAACTAACGAAATCCATAAAATACAAGAGAAGAGAAATCACAACATTTTAAATTTAAAATAACAAAAACAATAACTATAAGTAAACAAATAATGATTTAACTTGAGTATGGAACACATTTCTAGTAACAAAACTGTCCAAGTCATCACTGTATTGATTGATAACCCTGGCCGATTTGAGTCACAATTCATAATGACCATAATTTGTTCTCTGAGCAGTAAGAGATGAGAGTGTTTCTGCTTTGAACATGTAACCAAATTTTGCCCAGCAAGACCAGACAAGAGTAACCTAAGTGCAGAATGTTATAGAATGCTTATAGGGGTTCCAGGGCCGCCATATTTAAGATGGCTTCCAGGTCCCGAAGAAAGCCTTGAAAAATGCGGTCTACAACAACGTCTACAGATAAAACTCTCAAATAATTTGCGCATAACACTCATACTAACCGTAGTTGGTCACATGTATATTTTTTAATATTGTAGAACCATTCGCACCTAAAATTTCTACTACGCAAGTCCCACCCAACATTGGTAGTTTTTCAAGCTTGATTAAAACATCTGCAAGTGACAAAAAGAGATATATATATATATCGGTAGCGGCCGATCGTTTTTCTCCCCCGATCGCGCCCCCCCCCCAAGTCGTCGTCGTCCCACTTGGGAAATAAAAATGCCACCCTCAAGTAACTTGAAAGTGAAGCACGTTCGAGAACCTATAGCGTTTGGTCTCTACCTATTTTCTATTCTATTCTATATTTCTATGATACACCATTTTTACAGGGTTTGCAATGGGAGTATAAAAAGAAATTTATTTGGACATATGCCAAATGCTGTTCATAACGGCCAGCTAATCACTAGGTTTTATTCATTTGTTTATGTATCTACTTGCACTTCAATATAATGCAAACGTACAGAAAAACAGAACAAAGTTTCAAGTGGAGAACGAAAAGAAACAATTTATATACTCGAAACGGAAACTACACAGCTCAAGGGATACTAGACGTTATCTGCTAGATTTAACGAACATGTCCGACAAACATTTTTTTAAATATGAATAATTAAAAAATGCATTTATTTTTCGTTACTGAATATTTTACAAATATTTCGGTGGTAACATCTTGGCCGGTTCTCGAACGTTTCCCGCGGAGGCGGCGGCGGCGGCGGCAGAGCAAATGACAAAGCAATGGCAAAGGGAATCAAACAATTGAAGATCGAGTCGCGCCGATCGGGACACACTTTATTTGTGTTTTTTTTTCGGCTCCTCGGTTTTTTCTTTCCCTATTTCGCGTTTTATCGAGGACTTTTCAATGTTTACCGTTGTCATTTGTCTGTGTGCGTTTTCTATAGCGAGGGCGAATTCCAGCTTTCTTTTTATTGATAAACGATTTCTGTTTGCTTGAAATATTTTTATTTTAATATATTTTAGGCTTCTTCGAAAATGTCCTTGCGCCGTCCAGCTGCTAAGACTCGTGACCAGACTAAACAGAGGCTGTTTTGTAATAGAACCGTAAAACTTGGTTTAAAATTTGGCACGACTTTCCATAAAATCACCAATTGGGAGGAAGGCTTACTGAATATGTGACCAGCATTATTTACCCCAGACAATTGATGTTCTAATTTATAAAAGTAATATACGAGGTTGCTTCAAATTACAATAAAAAAATTTTCCACAATCCGACGAGTTACGACAGCCTCTCTGTGATTGGCCTTGCACCGTTCTTCATTTCCCCGAAGAACATCTCCCTCTCCCCACTCCTCGCGTCGCGTGATCATAACCTTGGGGAAATCCCAATAGAGTCCCCGCATTAGAGCAATTAAGGACTATTGTAGAGTCGTTTGCGGTAGTGGTGGGAGTGGGGGATCGGGTCCTTTAAGGGGGTTAAATTATAACGCACGTGTTGATGATACGATACGGGCGACCAAATTACAGGGTGGGGATACGGGGGATGCGATTTTTCCGTGTTTCGAATAACGCGGCCATTTTCGTTTTACGCGGTATTAGAATGTGGCCGGTAAACAGTAAAAATGTTTATTGCGAATTTTGACTCGAAAGCCGGTGTTCGCTTTATGGAGGCCCGTTTAAGTTGCCACGTCGCCGACGTTAAAAGCTTTCGTAAATGACCGCACGGCTATATACCGAGATGAGTGTTTTATCGTTATCGTTATCTCTTGGATGTAATTTCAAGGCAGGGCACTCGGTGAGCAGATGATACGGGGTCTCCTCCCCTTCCATGCACCACCTACACTCCGGGTCGTCTCCAATACCTAGCAAGCAAAGATGCCTCCTAAGCCTGCAATGTCCTATGTAGGCCCCTGTTAGTGCTCTACACTCCCTTCTGGTCAGTCTAAGCAGCTCCCTGGTCCGAGGGAGGGCGGGCCCATCCATCATAAGGATCGCCTGCCTCATTCCCGGAGCAACTCTCCAGCCCCCCGCGGCCCGGTCTCTCGCCCAGGTTTCGAGAGCTCCCCGCCTCACACATGGGGCGGGGCTCTGGCCCTATATATATGCCTATGCGAGGAGCCCTCTCTGGCTAAGGCGTCCGCTGCCTCATTGCCCCGGATACCGGTGTGACTCGGGACCCAGACAAACATTACCTTTCTCTCCCCAGCCACTCTCCTCAGTATCCCTTTGCACTCCTTTATCAACAAGGAGCGCGTACGCACTGACTTTAGCACCATAAGTGCAGCCCTATTATCGGAGCAGAAGAAGACCCTCCTGCTTCCGTGGTTGAGCTGCAGCACCTCTCTGGCCGCCATCAATAAAGCGAAAATTTCCGCCTGAAACACAGTGCAGTACTGACCCAGAGGGACCGACAAGCTCGATCCCGTTGTCTCGCAGTACGCTCCAGCTAAGGCCAGATCTCCCATTCCAGACCCGTCCGTGTACCAGACAACTCTATCCGAGGAGCCGACTCTGCCCTGTCTCCACTCTTCCCTTGATGGGAAGAGAAAGGTCAATTTGTCAAAGAAGGTCATCTCGGGGATCATGACGTCACTCGGCATGCCCATAACTAACAAATAATAGTCAATATTTCTCATTTTGCCAGAAAAAAATGTTGTTTTGCCACATTGTGGGTGCGTCTACGTAGAAATAATAAATAAACCTACGCCGTAACAAAACCCGAAACCTCGAGCGAAACTGTTTTTCGGCGACACCGTCGCACAAAGATGCCACGATGTCGCCTAATGGCCTAGTTTTTCGTGCCTCCTTTAGTTACTTTTTCCCTTCCGTTTCCCTTTTCGCCGTTAAAAACTTCAAAAACGACGCACATAATGAAGCAGTTTGCCATATAATCACCCCCATGGCGGCGCCGCTTCAAAGGCACTCGAGGTCGCCTCGAAAAAGTTTCGGAGCGCAAAAATTTCGTACAGGGCCGAATCCGGCCCCCGCGATTTTCGTCGATGCAGGTGCGAAACTCAATGGAATAGTTTTCTGGTACTTTTCTTATAAAATACAACATTAAAGAAGTTGCTGTTAAGTGTTGTTAAGATACTTTCTAACCTTTATGATTAATTGATGACAGATACGACTTGTTTGCTACTTCTGCTTGATACTATATTCTACTTTACTAAACTACAGTATATCCTTAAAAATTTGTTGCAAACCTTATTCGACAATAAAATTCTCACAAATATTGTGGAATTATATTATTATTAATTCCGTTTTGAGAAAAACATTTTATGGATACCAAACAAACAACAAATCTGTATTAAGTACTGGGGCATGCAGCATTAAAATGATAAATTTAAAGGACATAAACCATAAAAATCATAACGAGCAACAATCCCTTTAAAGCAAATTTTAACAAAGGCTCTAAGGGCGATTGTTATTGACAAAAAGAAAACGCTCGATTGGAGTCCAGAGCACATTTCAAATACATTAACCATGTTATCAACCATAAGGTATTTTAGTAAGACAATGCTATGTGTATCATCAGAGGTCTAAAATCTGTCTTTTACGAAGCACATCTAGAGTGTGGTTATTTTGTATTTGTATTGTTCCATTGTTTTGTAAATAAAATATTTATATATAACGTGTGTATTTTATTTAAACAAGGTTAGAAAATACTTAGAAAATACTATGAACTACCCACATACCACATTTCACATTTAAGGTTTATTATTTTATACAGCAAAATTTAGTATTTGGTGGGAACCAAAGACGAACAAAAAATAGTGACGTCACCTCCTACTAGTTATAAGGAATGAGGTGAGGGGAATCACTGTCGTCGCTGAAGCTTTTAAGAGGAGCAGAAGAGGGACTTGTTTTATGGTAAAATCAATTTAATTGCCTTGTTCAGGAAATCAGAATCCCTTACCACAAGGTGTTCAAATTTCGTTGTGAGATAAATATTAAACCAAACAGCAAATAGGGAAAAGAAAATCAATATTCAGAGACGATGTTCCGCAATATCTTAAAAAAAAACGTCTAAGGTGCAGATAAAAAAAATGTCCTCAGGTAAATTTAGTAACGTCAAAAAAATATTTTACAAATGTTAAAATAAAATTTAAAAGTCCGTATATGCCGATCCGGTCCTGCTCAAATCTCGGCGCACCGACGGACATAAGCGAGAGTCATTAGCCCTTAAGGATGTCCCTTTGTTTAGCACTTTTCTGCACATTTCCATAGAAATGACTCGCTCGCCGCTGAAGAAGGGTCTTTTATTATCGCGCTAACATTAAAAACCGAGTTTTGGACGAGCGGTACACAAATTCGTCGCACGCTGACATAATTGTACGGAGTGGCCGTCGAAAGCGGTGTTATCCCTAACCGTCAGTACGCCCTGATTAAATGAGGGCGTCAGTTAACCCATATTCTATAAAAATAAGCATTTCAAATGAAACCCTGCATATTTTGAAATTACTACGGATATAATCATCATATATATATATATATATATATATATATATATATATATATATATATATATATATATATATATATATATATATATATATATATATATATATATATATATATATATATATATATATTGGAAAATATTAATCATTTGATTTTATCAAAAAATAGCGGGGATATAATTATATGGTGGTATATAAGATAGAGAAAAGTTCTATTTATTTCTCAAGAATACTCTGTATACCCTGTTCACGCTAATATTAAGTGACTAATTCACAATTTTCCGATTTTTGCCTATCCGCGAAAATAACTCCGAGATATTTTCCGCAGAGGCGCCGCGGTGCGGCGGGAATGAGGGGCGGGGGGGCAGCCGAGACAATCAAATATTAAATCAAACAAAGTCAAACAAGGAAATCTAATTCGCGATACCGCAGATTCGTGTGCCCGAGGAAATTAAAAATTCTCTTCGGTGCTCTGAGAGAGAGAGAGAGAGAGAAAGAGAGAGATCTCTTTAAATGGAAACTTGCGAGAAGTAAGTTTGGAATTATCCAGATTCTGGGGGTAATAGACGAGAAAATGCGATTCCGCAGGTCTTACCGATCAATACCGTACCTGTATAAAGGCCGCTAGTTGTTGATAACTATACATAATACTAGGCATTAGATTTTGGTTTATGTATAAAGTACCAAAAACGTGTTCTAGCGAAAATTTTGGACGATTTAATTTTCTCCTTAAACAAATTGACTACATCACTGGATTGTTTATGTTACAGTGTTACGTGCTACTTTCTCTATGGGAACTACAATTACTGCAACTATTTGGAAACCATAATTACTGTCAATTATTATTTGTCATTGACAAATATTTAAAAGCAACACAGCACAAAATCTGATTTTAATAATAATATCCCAGATAACAATATCAATTATTGTAAACCTCCATTTCCAGTGGAACATGTTTAGTAATGAAAATAAAAAAAGACACTGTAATAAATTAATAAAAAATAATTTATATATATAAAAAATAGAGATAAACAATTAAATCTCTCTTAGCCTCTGAGTTCTAGAATTTTTTTCATCTTTTTCTTATTCAAATCTTTCAATCAACATTAGGCGTTTACTAGATTTAATGCAGTTTAAAAAATTGAATTAACCGCCATTTAGGTGGCCCATGAGCTCCAACAAACTCTGAAAATTTCACCGCGAGACTGCAGTTCACTGTGCCGAACGAACACCCCGTGTATACCAATTACTTTGCGCATATTTCAAGCAGGATTACAATCCTCCCACCCGGTGACGTTTAAAAAATAACATCCTAAGCTCCTTAAAACAGTAGAGGGAGAACGGATTTGCTTTTTTTTTTCAATTTAATGCAGCCGGAAATTAGAACTAGGGATCGGGGGGGTTACGGTCTCGATTTTTATTTGTTTGGGAGCGAGGGGGGCCATAATCGATCGCTCGGTAAACCGTCGACGTGCAGGGAGAAAGGAGTACTTCCAATTTATATAGTTATTTATTATAAAGGACAACTTCCAATATATTGCCAACCTTATACACTTGTCTACAAATATCAAAAAGCATTTATAATTATATATATATATATATATATTATATATATATATATATATATATATATATATATATATATATATATATATATATATATATATATATATATATATATATATATATATATATATATATATATATATATATATATATATATATATATATATATATATATATATATATATATATATATATATATGATGACACTATATTCCGGGATATCATCCGTTCGCTCGTTGAACTCCGACTGGAATCCTGCACATCCTGCATCCGACTGGAATCCTGCAGACGTTTCGCCAAAATCTCACTTGGCATCTTCAATGCTCGCGCTCCGAAAACACTTCGAACACACTTCGAAGTGTTTTCGGAGCGCGAGCATTGAAGATGCCAAGTGAGATTTTGGCGAAACGTCTGCAGGATTCCAGTCGGATGCAGGATTTGCAGGATTTCAGTCGGATGCAGGATATGCAGGATTCCAGTCGGATGCAGGATTCCAGTCGGAGTTCAACGAGCGAACGGATGATATATATACCATATAAGTAGAGTGGCCAATAAAGTTATGGTTCTGTAAAGCGAGTTTTTATCGAGAACTCTACCTCTGGGAACTACGCACCCTCTCAATTGAAATAAATTTAAAATTGGGTTTACTTGTATCCGCGTCAATTTTTCCTCCCTTCGTGACGGATGACCCCACTATTCGAAGATTTACACTTAGGCTACTGACGTTTAAGAAAAAAAACTGCATTATTTTCCACAGTCAAAGAGAGAGAGAGAGTGTGTGTAATGAAGGCACAGCGGTTCAATGCATCTTCGAAAGCTTCTTGCAATAGTATCTAGAGGAAGATCGTGGGGAAGCTGACATGTTTCATCAACGCAACCCCCTTACCATAAGAGCGTTGTTTCGATTACAGTAATTCAAAATTAGAGTTTGAAATTCTTGAACAATCGCTGAATATCTATACCTAGCGACTACCGAATTGAAAGGCAACGGAAAACATTTTTTCTCATCATCATCGTTATATCAAAAGTGGCAACGACCACCTCTGATGAAGACTATTTAATCGACGTATCAACAACATTAGGTACACCGATGATCAAACTGTGGCCTTAACCTCAACACAGCCAAGACCAAATGGCCAAATCATCATCAGCAAGAAACAAATACCTCCAACGGAAATCATACTACAGAACCGAATCATACGAATCTCATTCAACAATGGGAAAAAACGGTTTGCAAGTAAAATCTCAATATAATTGAAGTTGTGTCTTCTCTGTTGTATATAGTAGAGAAGTGGACAACAACACAGGGCATCCTAAACAAATATAGATATAGCTATAGATATCGTCGTATTTTTAGGATATGCTACACCGAAAGAAGTAGTTTTTATGGCAAATAAAGCGAAACACATTATACAAGTACCACATACTGCAACCTGCAATCGTCCAGGGAAAAGTCAGGAAGACACTTGCACATTCCATGCTACTGGTTTGGGCTAACTATTAAGGGACGCCGCACCATATTATGCGACTTTCGAGTCGTGGCTTTATAGCCCTAAACTGAAAACCGCTAACTAATTAATAAAATCTCCCCATGAATAAATAAATAAATTCCTGCTAACAATATATACATGAAATGAATAAATGACATATTATAAAATGAGGATTTTTATACACTGGATAATATATTTGCACATGAGTACAGAGGTAATCTTTATTGTCTGTGTGTCCGGTTCTATAGCGTCCTACGCCTTCGGTTTCCAGTTTCCATCCCTTTCGGTCTTCCCAGTCTCCCGGTTGTAAATTCCTTTCTGACATGGCTCGGCGTATTCTATTTAGCCACGTGAGCTTAGGTCTTCCCTTTTTACCTTCTCTTCCACATTATCTCTACGTGGCCATACTATATAAATTGTCGTTGCTCTATTTCGTCAAGGATGGTCTTCTGCAAGTCCATGATTGCCCTTATTCGTTGGTTGGTTACCAGATTCGTCCTTGATTTACCGGCCCCTCTGGGCCAGAATTCCATTTTTAAGGAAAACAGTCTTCTCTCCAAGGTTTTGTCTAGTTGCCATTTTCCGCATCCATAAAGGACTATGCTTCTAAATATAGTATCGTATATAAGTTTTTTCCAAAACTTCTGGATTCTTCCTGCGTCGGTTTTTGCTGAGTCGAACTTACTGACGTTTCGTCAATCATCCTGTTGGCTTCTTCAGAGCTTGACTGAAACTGGCTCGTATTTTACTCTGTATTTGCTTATATATTATTTCATTGTTTGTTATTGTTTATATGGAGGGTGTAAACATAGACTCTCGGATTTTTCATTGGTAGAAGAACCGATTACACGTAAGAATTTTAGTTTTATTGAACAAAATTTTATGTCTGGTTTCATGAGTGTGTTTGGCAACAGCTGATGAGTTTATTTGTCTCAGTTGTAAGGCTCTTTCGTGTTTTTTGAGTCTAGTTGATATTTTTCGTTCGGTCTCTCCAATGTATTCTTTGCCGCATATGCATGGAATGTTGTAAACTCCTGGCATCTCAAATGTTATTTTGTCTTTGGCGGAATAAAGATGTTGAGAGATTTTTGGACAAGTGGTAAATCTCGTTTCGACGTTATACTTCTTTAGAATTTTTGATATGTGGTGGAATTATTATTAGAGAGAAGAGCAGAGGTGTTTAATATTGGGTTCAGTGTGTTCTGTAAACAAGAGAGTTGATAACCGATGATTTTTGGGCAGGATGGTGTTGTGACCATGCATTAAGGTATCGGTCTGTGTGCGTAGGTTTTCTGTAAACACAATGACCCAATGTTAGGTCTGATTTTCTATTGATAAGAATATTTAAGAATGGAAATTTATTAGTTTCCAACTCAATAGTAAAACTTATGTTAGATTGTATAGAGTTTAAATGTCGAAGAAAATCTACTAGGGTTTCTCGACCATGAGACCAAATAACAAAAGTATCATCGACGTCGCGTTCCCATAATTTTGGTTTTAGATGAAAGGTGTCGAGAGCTTTCTTCACAAAGGCTTCCATAAAATATTCGCGATGACTCGTGAAAGTGGAGTAAAATACAAGCCAGTTTCAGTCAAGCTCTGAAGAAGCCAACAGGATGAAGAAGAAGATGTTTTGTAAAAAGTATTACAGTAGCTTGTGGAAGTTTCTTTGAAAAAAAAAGTGTTTTCTCCTTCACTATTCGGTCTTCTATTTCCTTTCTTGTTCGGCCACTCTTATCCATCTTGGTTCCCAGATAGTTGTATTCCTCACATTACGTCACCGTAACTCTCTTCCCAACTTCCAGATCCTGTTCCTCTCGGCCCACACACATGTATTTTGTTTTATTACACATTACTGTCAGCCCCCATCGTGTATATTCATCAAATAGCCTCCTTGTCATAAACTCTGGGTCTTCTTTATCCAAGGCCACTACATCTTAATCATCCGCAAAATGGAGGGTGTAAATATTCGTGTTATTTGTTAATTCTATTCCCATTCCGCTACATGCATTTCTCCATTTTTTTTTTCTTGTCTATTTCTTAAGAGATTATTATTAATATATAAATTTATTTATTTTTTATTAATGATTTATTTATATTTACGTTTTCATTGTGCCGGTTTTTTACGTTCATATTTTACACTAACAGCCTTTATTGTTGAAAACTTGAAATAAATCCAACTGTGAGTGATTCAATTTCTTCCTCAACAGCTAGCGATTCAAATCGCTGTCGGTCGTTTTTTAAAATCTACATACATAAAGCAACGGCGGAAGATCAGCAAAAGTTCAAACAAAAATCCCGCTACCTCTCCTCCCCTCCTGTCGCGCAAAAAGTTCCGCGCCGAGTCGTCGAATTTTAAAATATTCGAGAGCTCATGCATATTCAAGCGGACGTAATTTTTTAAAAGCAGCCCCCCTCCCACTTATTAGAAAAATGTCGTCGCGTCGCGGTCCGGTTATTTTTTTTTTTTGAATGTTTTCGCTGAGCGACTGAAAATTGGCGCGCCCTTTGAAAAAACACCGGGAAAGGTAACGATTTTCCCTACGGGATAGTTTTTTTTGCCGACGCTCTTTATGAATAACCAATGGAATATTCTAATTTATTCTTTAAAATGCCCAGAGTTTTATTATATGGAGTGAGTCGTGTCGAGTAGAGAAAACTCCTTCTAGTGTGATGGGAAAATCAATATCCTCAACCCTAACCCTAAATAAACCCTACTTCAAAGTCCTCAAACTAACAGCACGCGAAAGGGCGATACGGTAGATCTCGGCGTACACCAGGGTGCAGCCCTGCTTCCAATACCATTTTCTGTTTATATCAATGAGTTTCCTGACCTGTTACTGCAGATTAGGGACTGCCGATGATACTACCGTAATCGTCAAAGGTGACGATTTACCATATATGTCAAAACCGAATTGCGAATCAAAAATCACAAAACACATCAGGTCAGTCGTTAGGTTGTTATCCAAGAATCAGTTCAGGAAAATGTTCATGGTGGAAATTACCTGCAAACTAAAAATTATTTCTACAAAATTTCGGAGTAGTATGTAAACAGTAACATTTTTAATGCGTTTGCAAATAATCCTTTCAATAAAATGGAATAGTTACTTAACATGAATTGTTTAGGAGAGCATGTTCGCCATTGCGACCTAAATGTGTCGTACCTCGTTACCATAGGGCGCTTCCATCTCTTCAGCATTTTCTTCCACTCCTATTAGGCTTTTGAAGTCTCTTAAGTCGGCTGACGAGTATTGACATCCTTGACACTCTTTGTCCTAATATATACTGAGTTTGACCGACGTTTTGTGATTTCTTATGACGAATTTTCAGTTTGCTTGGCTTGACGTATTTGGAATTATTAACCTTGTTGCCTCGTTTACCTCGTAACATCTATCTAAGACACGAGTAAGGTTTAAGAGAAAACTCAAATAATTTTTTGGCAATTGTTTTTCGAGGCTGAAATGACGGAACAGAATTAGAAAAGCGCGCGGGACAACAGCCCGGCCCTGACTAAACGATCGTAGACACCGACAACGTTATACCTGGGCTTTAGGCGCGACAGCTTTGGGGTTTTACCACGGGAAAAATATTAATAATACCGACGCGCTCGGGTCGCCTCAAAATAAATTGCGTTTTAAACGGCGCAGTCGGCTAGGACCAGCTTTCCGTTTGTTTCGGGATTATCGAAATATGGTCGTTACCCCCACCGCCGACGCGAACACATTGTTGAATTTAAATGCGACGTTGCCAATTTGTTGGGAAATTTCAGGAAAAAAAATTCCTATGATCTCTTGCATCCTTCAAGATGCCGCCGTTATAATAACAAAAATAAGACTTTAGGAAATTAAATATTCAGTTTAAAGTTTAGTGAAACATTTAAGTTTTTATTTTACCTCGTGGCTTCATCATGTCGAATTAGCCCTCAATGATATTTTTTAAGGTTTCACTATATTTAATTGGTTCAAATAATAGTGGTTTGGTGAATGACGATTAAAATTCTTTTGTTTATTTGCTAAAAAAAGGCTGGCAATCCAAAAAAATTAATTAGAGATACCTTCGAAAATAGTAAATAGACTAAATATACGTCGTTAAAAATAACAATTAAATGAAATTTAAAATAAATCCAAATAAACCTCTGACCAATGCTCCAAATCTATCGCAAAGAAGCGCTGCTTTGTATAAAAGCGGAGGGCCGCTCGTTCGTCAGTCAGTCGAAATGAGAAGCCGGAGCGCGCAAATATAAATAATCGACAGAGATAGCTAGAGACGCTATATAAATTATTAGTACTATATATAGTGTAGTCCGTGAATATTAAGTGATTTTGTGATTTGGAAACAAATTTTAAGTTACGCGGAGAAATTTTTTGCCGAAAAAATATCTGACACATATTATTATTATTTATTTCAAATAATTTTATTAATATGTATCAATAATGCCAACCTAAAGGATCGTCAATAAGTTGATGTTTTTAATAATCGCCAGGATATGAAAACTACTTGACCACAAATTGCCATGTAGAACTCTATGAAGATGTAAAAAAAAAACGTATTAAAAGACCGAATTTAAGAGAGTAAAATCTTTTTTCTACTCAGGTCTGTAAAATGTCTAATTACACACCGATCTAGCGTGCGGGAAGCGTCACCTTATCGTTTCAGTTTCGTTTCCTGAGTCACTTCGGACATTTCCGGGATTTTACCGCACGGGTTTGGGAGCAATCGGATGTTTTCGGAGATATTTCCCACGCTTTGAATTTTGACGTTGACAGTGAATGTATTCGTGTTGTTTTGCGAAAATGTACCGAAAAAAAAGTATAGTATATATAATATATATTTTAGTCACGAGTGTTTGAAGTTTATCAACATTAATTGTGACGATACCATCAGAATTGACAAACGTGAAATTGGCATCAATGACTAAAGTGGCTCAGAACAGTGTTTAATGCGGTTGGCGTATTAAAGTGACATTTTGCGTACGCCTCGTGCATACTCGTCTAGTAGGCAAAATTTTGTAATAAGTGAGTAATTAATTTTCTTGGTTGCTTTTTACAAAATTTCTGGATTCCTCCTGCGTCGGTTTTTGCTTAGTCGAAATTGCTGACGTTTCGCCAATCATCCTGTTGGATTCTTCAGAGTTTGACTGAAACTGACCGACGCAGGAGGAATCCAGAAGTTTGTGGAAGTTTCTTTGAAAAATTAATTTTCTTTGTTGTCTATATATTAAATTTTTCATGGAAAAATTTTACCAATAACTTTGGGTCATCACTTTCTTACTTTTTTTTTTCATTTCAACTATTTTTTATATTATTATAAATTTTCTTTTGGGGCCAATCCACCTCTGGCGCTCGACTTCCGCAAATAAACAACGGACGGGCAAACGCAAAACAATTAAGAAACAATCCCCCCAAAACCATTACGCGAGGATAAAAACGTCAAGTTTATCCTCTGAGAGGGTGTTCCCGCGGGGACGACTATAAATGCGATTCGCTGAACTTTTTAACGTTCCGGCATGCACCTGCAGTCGTTTACTCGAGCCGCGTTAAGAATTTGACGGAGCAAACGTCTTTATCACTAGCGGCATCAACTTAATGTGTATCAGCTGTACTACCAATGCAAGGATAAAACTGTTAAGAGTTAAAAAAAACCAGCTGTTTTGTTTTTCAATTTGTACCCCAAAATATGTACATAAACGAAAGAAAGTAGGTGGGTTTAGCTGAAAGCAATGCACTAAAAAAACGAAAATATTGGAGTAAAAGAAAAGTTGCAATTCAAAGAAACTCTTTTCATACAGGATGGAGTCCCTGATGCAACCATCAATGTCCTAAAGAAAAAGTAAAAAAGCAAAACACAATAAGAGAAGAAAAGAGCAGATTTTTTTTCCATTTTGTGTCACATTTTTTTTAAACCCCACGTTAAAATGTCAACTAGCAGTAACACAATAAGTAAAGGAAATAAAATAAAAAAAAAGACTGAAGCGAAAGAAGCTGAATTTGACTAATTTTTACCAAACTGCGAGATTGCATCGTATGACGTCACATCGTTTGCCGAGACTAGTCACAAGATCTGGTCTTGGACAAACCGAAAAATGCCTCTTGATGAATTCTAACGAGAGACTGGAATACTCACAGCAAGGCAATTTTTAGTACAAGTAGATATAATACCTGCGTTCAACAGCAATTTCGGCCGTTTTTACACGTAAATTCCCATAAGAAAATTTAAGGTTCATTGTAGTTGAAATTGGTCCCGGTCAAGGTCATTCGATCCATACCCTCTTAGCACCAACTAACCGTCTCCCTCAACCCCAACCCCCTCCCGCAACCCCTCTCAAACCCTCCCACAACCGTCACCCCCCCCCCCCACCACCCCCTCAACCCTCACACCCCCATTTCACAACCCTCTCACAACCACTCAACAGATGTGTTAGTCAGGTGACTCACCTTTTTTTCGCGTCTACCGAGGATCGAACCCGGGATCCGTCGCTTGTCGACCGCAGACTTTAACGCCGAGCTAACGAGCATATTAAAACCAATGTGTAATTATGTGTTTGATCTCGAGAATGATGACTCATCTTATTCCTGCCGAAGATCGAACCCGAAATTCGTCCGTCGTTGAACGGTCACTTTAATGCCGAGCGAATTATGTACCGCCGGTTCCGTCTCGTTGCTGCTAGATGTCGTGCGTGCGCGCTCTTGACAGTATTCCTATCAGCGGCTGCGTCACCCCGGCAGGTGACGGAGACGCTAGGACGGGATGACGCGGTGATCGGGAGTATAGGATCGACGGTAAACAAGTCGAGTGAGTTATACATAGTGCCTTAATAATCAGGTACACCCGGTGTGTTCAAGTTTAATTAAAGAAAACTATATACAATAACAAATATTTATCCAGAAGGGTCTTCTTCTTCTTCTTTTGCGTCCACTTTGTCGTCCATAAACGATGTTCCTGCTGATGACGTTCTTGTTCCCGTTCTCTCAAGAAATCTATATAGGAAATACACTCCTCACCGTCTCCCTCTGTCGACCACCCACCCTGCTGGATGCGCCAACATAATGTGTGTGAAAGTTGCACACACATACCAACATTCACATTTCTACTTCTTGTCATTTAAAAGACATTAAAAACACTATATACTTCAATTTAATTTGATTATTTTTACAAGTAAAAACGCGGATTATTGTCAAACGGAGAAATCGTGTTTTTTCTAGAACAAACAAGAAACAAAATATGTATATGTCGCGTTGCCTATAAAACAGATTTTTTAAACAAAACTTTTAGTAAGTGACGTAAGTAAAGTCACATTTCTATTCCCTGTCATTTAAAGGATATTTAAAAAACACTATATATTTCAATTTAATTCGATTATTATGCAACGTAAAAAGTGGATTATTATATTGTAAAAACAGGTAGGAACTGACCAAAAAAGTGATCATTGTTTTTTTTTGTTATTCAAAAATCACTGAGAAAATTAACGAAAACTGAAACCCACAAAAACAAAACAAAAAAAAAGACTCGCACTGTATTAGGGTAAATTAAAATCATAAAACTTATCAGTTGTAGAGTCATAGGGAAATAGATACCGCACTTGACATTGCACTGAATATAGTCTACAATACACATTAAATATATTTATTCACATGTTCTCCCGTCCATGGTTAAATTAAAAATTAAAAATTGACTTAAAAATCGAAAGGCACACAAACGCATATTTGAATAAACACGCTGAACGTATGTTGTCACCAGAGAGCCATGCAGGTGGGAGTCTCAAGGTCCACGTGCTCAGACGGGAACGACTTGACGCACAACCGCCTCGGACGTGCAGTCTCCCGCATGCAATTTTAAAGCGTGTCGACTTTCACTTGACGTAATTTGGCAAAAAAAATTAACACCCAACAAAATTACTGATAGCACACGCAAATATATTTTGCGCCTTAAAAGCAAAGGCGATCCATCCGCCCACTAGGATATCACCGCACCGTAGTCTCTTATCTGCGGTTGCGAGGCATTGACATCGCAAATTGGTTCGAGATAAAGTTGAATATATTGAAAAATTGAATCCAATAGCACATTTAATCTTTAAATAAATGTCTTCTAGATTGATAAACACTTTTTCAAACTAGGCATTTTGCAAATCGGTCGTCTGTTTGCTGTTAACGGTAGACACGTACTATAGGTACTGGTTAGTTGCAAAATTAAAAACCAAATTTACAGGAGTCAAACTGTTTATTGACAGTGGAAAATATAATAAAAGTAGTTGGAGGTAATAAGCGAAAAATATTAAGGACTTCCGGTCATTTTTATTCTAAATATGCCCAAAATATAATGAAAAAGATCAAAATATTTAATGCATTTTTAAAATAAAAATTTAACGAGGCTGCCAGACGCGAACTGAGCCCTTAAGCGCACCTCATTCGATTTTTTTAGGAAAAAAACGAAATTTCAAAGCAAAACCGAAAACACATTTATAATCAAGCGGAGACAGTTTCTTCTTCCATAATCGAATAGTGACCCCACGGTAACGTTTCTACTGACGACTTTGATATGCGACGTTTATCATCGCAAGGACTTAACCCGATCTTCTTTTGGGATACTGTGTGCAACTCCAGTTTGCTCGCTCTTATTAAATTCTGCGATATGTTTTTTTCAGCGAAATTTTGCAAACAATCGACGAAATCTTCAAAAGTTATCTTAGTTTTGATGAAGGATTTTTTAACTCCTTTGATCCTCTTCGTTACACCCAAGTTTTTAAATTCACGTTCAAATGCTTCTCGATCTGTTTCTGCAGCCATCAATTCTTGTTTTGCGGACTCCTCTTCCTCCGGTGTCTTGTATAGCTTTGTGGCGTACATTTTAGCTCTAAGTCCGATAAAATGAGACATAATTCGTCCATTGTTCTCATCCTTCATCATACCCAGAACCTTTTTATTGACTGTGGGTATACCGTACGGATTATCCTCCGCATAGTCCGATGTATCAAAATACCGGAAACAATCCTTTTTTAAAATCTCGTACGGGTCGATGGATAATATCTCGTAAACAAGAGAATCCGTGTCGGTATATAAAACTCGGGAATTGGAAAATCTTTCTTGAATGTAGTTGTAGTGAAAGTCATAAATTGTTGTCTTGGCTATCTCCATAATTGACATCCCAACGTAGATAGGTTTGTTAAAATATATTTCAGATTTTTTTAATTCAATAAGAACGAGATTTTTACTAATTATAGTTGCACTTTTAAATTCGGGTCGGGCAATCAGAGCTTCCGCACCGTAGCGACCTTGCCAGTTTTTCACAAGCTTAACTTTGGAATGGTTCCGTATGTTTTCCATTGTTTTTCCAAACACAGCATTGATCATCAATTTAAACAAGTTCTTTTCAAACTCGTTTTTGGCAGCCTGACGTAGTGCAATGTTTAGGTCGATATAGGCTTTTAACCAAGGCGACTGGCTGAACGAGACGGCTCGATGTACCTTTCTTAACTTAGCTCCCAGTTGTAGCGCCTGTTTCAGATTACGATAGTGAATGACATACTCCTGTTTGTCGTATAAGGTGGTCAGTAATTTTTGATTTTCGGATCCTGGAGGGCAGCGATGTTCGGGACATGGAGGTAAATCTGCAAATTTGTCGTGCAACTCCTTGGGTATTTCCAAATCGACCTCCAAGATGTAGCCGACGTCCGACTCGTTGGATATATTTAAAATGTCAAGATTTTCGATTTGCTGTTCATCCAACCAATTAAAACCTCCGTACGGTAGGTATTGAGACATTGCCCACCCGTATTGGTTATTGACGTCGAAATACATCAAGTATTTATCAACTTTGGAGGGATCGTAGCTGTGCATATATTTGTTGTTGGCTTCCGCATATCGTTTGGAGCACTGACTAAGGCCTCCTCGCATTCCTTTCTCGATAAACAAAATCATGTCGACGTCAGTGAGTAGATCGAG
Organism: Cylas formicarius; assembly: GCF_029955315.1. NCBI lineage: Eukaryota > Metazoa > Arthropoda > Insecta > Coleoptera > Brentidae > Cylas > Cylas formicarius. The sequence goes on along the minus strand of NW_026844361.1, from coordinate 20,675,508 downwards.
TTTTTGCTTCAATTTATACAACATACAGCTCCACGCGTATCCCGGCAGTGTGTACGCATGTGCAGGATCAAGTCCATAGGTCTTATGTGACGTTTCTCGAAACCTCTCAAAAACGTCTGCCAAGAGCAGGATGTCCGTCTTCATATAAAGTTCAGAATAATCCTGCAAATTTCGACATCCAAATTTCTCCCAGACTTCCTGAGCACGTTTGTAATCTTTTTTGGTCAACGGTTTGTCATCCAATATGTTATAAAATGCCGAAATAGGAGGCAAAACAGTTTCTTTCAACGTATTCCATCCATTCATATAATCGTAGGGGAAAACGCCTTTTTGTTTCAATATATTGGCTTGCTCCTCCGACAATTCACTAAATTCGAGCTCCAGTATTGGATATTCCGTTAAATTAGCCGCCAGCTTATCCAGGCCACTCGACATAAATCGAAAACTGTCGATGAATCGGAATTTCACCAGGTTGTCATTTAGGTGCCACGTAAAGGAAATATACTTTTCCTTGTTTACAGGTAGCAAGTCGATCGACCCATCACATTTGGCTAGAGCTTTTATTATTATATTTCCGTCATACGACGAAAGATTATGAAATACTACGGGAACGGTGTGACCATCCCTAAATTGGAGATTACAATTTTCGTGTGCGGGTCCCCTGTATTTCCCAGTCAGGTGACAATGGTCTCGAACTTTTTTGTCGTCTTTTTCAAACACCTTCTCGCATATGTGACACAATTTAGACTTGTAAAATTCCATTTTTTGTCCAGCTGTTAGTTCATCCATTGATATATCACACAAGAATACCGTCTCAATGTTCTCAGCTAATTGTTCCATCTCATTGCAGAACCATTCCGCACAATCCTCTCCCGTGTACGACCGATAATATGAAAGGGAGTCGTCATATGAACATTTAAAATAATAGCCCAGAGAGTACGGAACATGGCGCTGATACTTCTCGGTGTCGGATGCTGATTTATCACATTCGGGAACCAAAAAACATTCCGTGTCGGCATAAACAATAAAAGGAACCTTCTCTTTGTACTTAAAGTCCTTGAATTGAACAAAATTCTTGCCTTCTTCGGGAACCCTCGGAATTTCCAAATTTTTGTTTCTCTTCTCACAATCATTGGCGTGCTTCGCTAGCTTGTCCTCGGAATGAAAATAATGCAAGCAACGCTCACAAAAATATTTTCTATAATGATCTTTCGAAAGTTGGGATGATAAAAGCCGAGACATACTTTTGATCCATACATAATGGTACGTAACGGACGTAAAATCGAAGGGGTCTTTTTCGGTAAAATAATGACTTTGTATCTGTAGTAGGTTAACGTGTTTGACCTTTTTATCTTTGGTCAGATAAGCAGGAACAACTTGAAACATATTTGATGATTTTTTCAGCAGCCTATAAACATTCACTGAAACATTATTTTGACCTTCGAATCTTGGAATTTGCCGCAATGTCATTGGAAACTGGACACCTTTAAGATTTAAAACAGACTGGAGAGGGGGGTAAGACGAAATCCTTTTAGCGAATTCTGATGGAGCAGGAAACAGAGCAGAAACCACGGCCCAGGCAAAGCACATTTCATCAGAATTTTGCACGTTAATACAAGCGTGTTTTCTTGCTATCGACTCCGGTAACTTCAGGTAACTTCCGGCGTGAAGTGGATTAAACTTGTTGATATTGACCATTAAATTTAGGATTTTCTTCAACGCCCATCCGGAATCTCGTTCTTGGAACTCCTCTAATTGGGTTTTAATTGGTAATACAACATTTCTGTCAAACCATCGTTGTAAATTAGTATCTTTATAGATTGCTGCGTTCGAAGTTGTAAAATATTTAATTTCCGTCTGGATTTGATCAGCCTTTTGAATTTGAAATTCTCCCCCGAAGACAGCGTTTATCTTAACGGACTGGTCCGTTTTCAGCGCGTTGTTGACACGTCGTCGAAATAGTGCGAAACAGTCTTGGAGGAAACTCTGCACGTCCTTATGTTGAAGGTTAGTTATGACGCCAGTCCTGATGCGCGATTCAAATGTTGAATTAACATCATCCCAGTGAACGCGATCTCTCGCAGTTACGGGTTTACTTCCGGAACCTCTCTTCAGCATTCCTTTAAATTGACTCCGAAACGATTTAACTTGAACCATTTGAGCTACCAGACGTTGTTTTTCTCCCACCGTTTTCGTAGTCCGCATTTCCTTTTGGATTCTTCTTATCGCTTGAGTACATTCTTTCATACCCTGAGCGACATCATCATTTTTAGGAGAAGCCAGTAAAAGAGCCAACAAAGCTCTAATGGCTCCAATAAGCGCTTCGACCACAGACATTTTTTTCACTGTGCCACACACGTACTACAACTCTAAAAGCTAGAGCACAACTGAAAATCCCAATTTGAGTGTCCTGTAAGGTAAACTTTGGACGGACGTAGCACTGAACGCTATTGTGTGGTCCGGGCCTTTGATAGAAGATTTTTTGTGAACTGTTGAGTAGTAACACGGATTCTTTAAAATAAATCGGCCCAACGACACTTGCATAAAATTTATTTACGCCAAATCGTTTATTTAAAGTATCACAAAATTTAATTTTGACAAACTAAACAAAAGTAAAAGTTTCGTTGACATCAAACGTTAATATAGCAGCATCCTATAAAGAAACCACAATAATTTTTATAGATCATTATTGCTAAACTCAAAAATGGTAAATGAATCTTGTTTTTTTACATCAGAATCCTTAATACCCAAAATAAGTCAAAACTTAAGATCAAAAGGTCAAATTAAAATTTGTAGAATATAATTTAACGTTCATAATTCCAACGAAATGTTGTATTCTAAATTTAGTGACTGGGTCAGAATGGTGATGCTTTATTTAATGTGAAATCGCATATCGGATAATTCTACGCATAAGAAAGTCCTCGATATTTTGAAAATATTTAATATTCTCAGTATTCATACCTGGGTTATTTTTTATTTAATCGTTGTGAAAGTATGAAACCATAATGAAACTGTAGGTACTTACCACTTGCTATAATAACACCAGACTTACAGTAGAAAAACGGAGATTGAAATTACTTGCGACTTGATACACACGTCCAATAACAACAGTGGCAATACGAAGACTCTGATAACGCATCCATGCCTGTCCGCGCACGGAAAATTTCTTCATGGTGGGGACGCACGTGCACGCCTTAACACATCGCGTTGGCCGTAACGAGATTGAGGTGCGACTTGCATTCTAGATGATATCGACATGGCGGCAATGAGAATTGGATCCAAGAACAGCAAAAGAAAAAACAAACATGAATATGATATTACAGGATAAGAACGAAAATGTTTACAGTTTTTTGAAATATTTCGGTTATTCATTTCCAAAAATAGTCGGTTTCTTAGTTAACAAATTAAGAGCGGAATGAATGTGGGCTTGTATGGAATGGGCAGCTACTTAGTCGAAAAAATTCTTACCCACAGAAACCATAGTGACCGCCGTCTGACGTACGAGTAAACACGCCTGTTTTCCGAAAAATAAAATGGATTTCATTTGAATATAAGCAGTTAAAAATATAATTCGCATCAATTCGTCAAGACTACTGAACCAACAAAAATACGAAAAATATATCGAAAGCTGATTTGCGTGGCAGTTTATATTCAATTTTTGTTGACGGGACTTTTCGTTGACCACATCTTGTAGATTGCAAGAGCCACGCACCCAACTGTAAATTAGCAAATAACTTACAAACAATTCCTGTTCATAAAAAGAAAACATTCATATATTTAGTAATTAATATGTCAACCCGTTCAAGAAATATAAATCGGCATACTAATAGATGTTTCTCAATATGGAGTCATTGTTAGGCATAACATAAAATGTAAACGAATGAGTTCAATGGATCCAGTGACTCCGCTCGATGGTCTCGGCATTTTTATTTTATGAAAATGATGATATGTACATATAATGTAACCAAAAGAGATCTATATTTACTAATTAAGAGTTCCACCGCACATAACCTCAAACTTTACAATCGCCCGCTTGCGTACGTAACGTACGTACGTCACGGACGACGCCCATTTAAAACACGTACATGACAACGTACTGCATCATAGGCGCCGTTGAAATAAAAATACGTACGTCATAGACGACGCTGATTTTAAAATACAAGCACCTTTTAAATCTGTGGTCGACACAGTGGGCGGGCGACTTTTCTTTTTTTTTGAGAGTACTAAGGCCACGGCAACAGGAATATCGAGGTTGCCGACCAAATAGACTGAGAAGGTAGAACAAGGAGAGGGGAGCCTATTGGATCAAAAAAAGAAAGTATATTAAGGTTCAAGTTTATTCCATTATCCGCCCGTCCCTGTCACCTCGACACCGCGCCCCACAACGCGCCATCTGGTGGGGGAGAGGGGTCGCACACACATTACCGCCGCGTTAGATACCCCCCCTCACTCCCCCTCCCAGCCAGAGGGCGCGTTGCGGTGACGCGAAGTCGAGGTGACAGGGAGGAAGCGATGATGTTACCCAGCCGTCGAGTTTCGAAGTGCAAAACACGGCGTGATTTTGTTATTCGACCGCATGTCCCAATGCTTTGTTTAAACGAGCCCAAGGAAACGGATTACTCATCGCGTTGATAATTTAATTTTTAACGCCGCTGCCGCACACCGACGACGCGGCGATCTCACCCGCTGTCACATTTGCGGTGGGCGATGATGTCACCCAGCCAGTTCAACGCGCCTCGTCGACTGAGTCATCGCGTGTCCCAACGCTTTGTTTAAAACGAGACGAAGGCGTGACTCATCGCGCTGCAATTTATATTCTTTCACATTTTACTGCTGACGCTAACAAAGGACGGACGATGCGCTCTCCCCAGACCAATGCTTCGTTGCCGGGCTACTCGTCCGCGGAGAATTTTTTTTTAATTCGGCACCGCCGGCTAACAAAGGACGGACGACGAGCTCCTCCTCCTCCACCACCGCTCAGTACGATCCAGACCACGGACGACGACGGACGGTGAGCCATTTTTAGGTTAGATCGGCGGGGCGGCCCGTGGTGGCAGGGGGCCGCCAACCACCTCCTCTCGCAGGCGAGATGGGGAGGCAATTCGCCTGCGTGGGTTTCCCGCGAGATTCCAAAAGTGAGGTTATGTCGTCTCCAACTCCTTTGTTTATGGGAGGAGGCGAATCGCCTCCCCATCTCGCCTGCGAGAGGAGGTGGTTGGCGGCCCCCTGCCACCACGGGCCGCCCCGCCGATCTAACCTAAAAATGGCTCACCGTCCGTCGTCGTCCGTGGTCTGGATCGTACTGAGCGGTGGTGGAGGAGGAGGAGCTCGTCGTCCGTCCTTTGTTAGCCGGCGGTGCCGAATTAAAAAAAAATTCTCCGCGGACGAGTAGCCCGGCAACGAAGCATTGGTCTGGGGAGAGCGCATCGTCCGTCCTTTGTTAGCGTCAGCAGTAAAATGTGAAAGAATATAAATTGCAGCGCGATGAGTCACGCCTTCGTCTCGTTTTAAACAAAGCGTTGGGACACGCGATGACTCAGTCGACGAGGCGCGTTGAACTGGCTGGGTGACATCATCGCCCACCGCAAATGTGACAGCGGGTGAGATCGCCGCGTCGTCGGTGTGCGGCAGCGGCGTTAAAAATTAAATTATCAACGCGATGAGTAATCCGTTTCCTTGGGCTCGTTTAAACAAAGCATTGGGACATGCGGTCGAATAACAAAATCACGCCGTGTTTTGCACTTCGAAACTCGACGGCTGGGTAACATCATCGCTTCCTCCCTGTCACCTCGACTTCGCGTCACCGCAACGCGCCCTCTGGCTGGGAGGGGGAGTGAGGGGGGGTATCTAACGCGGCGGTAATGTGTGTGCGACCCCTCTCCCCCACCAGATGGCGCGTTGTGGGGCGCGGTGTCGAGGTGACAGGGACGGGCGGATAATGGAATAAACTTGAACCTTAATATACTTTCTTTTTTTGATCCAATAGGCTCCCCTCTCCTTGTTCTACCTTCTCAGTCTATTTGGTCGGCAACCTCGATATTCCTGTTGCCGTGGCCTTAGTACTCTCAAAAAAAAAGAAAAGTCGCCCGCCCACTGTGTCGACCACAGATTTAAAAGGTGCTTGTATTTTAAAATCAGCGTCGTCTATGACGTACGTATTTTTATTTCAACGGCGCCTATGATGCAGTACGTTGTCATGTACGTGTTTTAAATGGGCGTCGTCCGTGACGTACGTACGTTACGTACGCAAGCGGGCGATTGTAAAGTTTGAGGTTATGTGCGGTGGAACTCTTAATTAGTAAATATAGATCTCTTTTGGTTACATTATATGTACATATCATCATTTTCATAAAATAAAAATGCCGAGACCATCGAGCGGAGTCACTGGATCCATTGAACTCATTCGTTTACATTTTATGTTATGCCTAACAATGACTCCATATTGAGAAACATCTATTAGTATGCCGATTTATATTTCTTGAACGGGTTGACATATTAATTACTAAATATATGAATGTTTTCTTTTTATGAACAGGAATTGTTTGTAAGTTATTTGCTAATTTACAGTTGGGTGCGTGGCTCTTGCAATCTACAAGATGTGGTCAACGAAAAGTCCCGTCAACAAAAATTGAATATAAACTGCCACGCAAATCAGCTTTCGATATATTTTTCGTATTTTTGTTGGTTCAGTAGTCTTGACGAATTGATGCGAATTATATTTTTAACTGCTTATATTCAAATGAAATCCATTTTATTTTTCGGAAAACAGGCGTGTTTACTCGTACGTCAGACGGCGGTCACTATGGTTTCTGTGGGTAAGAATTTTTTCGACTAAGTAGCTGCCCATTCCATACAAGCCCACATTCATTCCGCTCTTAATTTGTTAACTAAGAAACCGACTATTTTTGGAAATGAATAACCGAAATATTTCAAAAAACTGTAAACATTTTCGTTCTTATCCTGTAATATCATATTCATGTTTGTTTTTTCTTTTGCTGTTCTTGGATCCAATTCTCATTGCCGCCATGTCGATATCATCTAGAATGCAAGTCGCACCTCAATCTCGTTACGGCCAACGCGATGTGTTAAGGCGTGCACGTGCGTCCCCACCATGAAGAAATTTTCCGTGCGCGGACAGGCATGGATGCGTTATCAGAGTCTTCGTATTGCCACTGTTGTTATTGGACGTGTGTATCAAGTCGCAAGTAATTTCAATCTCCGTTTTTCTACTGTAAGTCTGGTGTTATTATAGCAAGTGGTAAGTACCTACAGTTTCATTATGGTTTCATACTTTCACAACGATTAAATAAAAAATAACCCAGGTATGAATACTGAGAATATTAAATATTTTCAAAATATCGAGGACTTTCTTATGCGTAGAATTATCCGATATGCGATTTCACATTAAATAAAGCATCACCATTCTGACCCAGTCACTAAATTTAGAATACAACATTTCGTTGGAATTATGAACGTTAAATTATATTCTACAAATTTTAATTTGACCTTTTGATCTTAAGTTTTGACTTATTTTGGGTATTAAGGATTCTGATGTAAAAAAACAAGATTCATTTACCATTTTTGAGTTTAGCAATAATGATCTATAAAAATTATTGTGGTTTCTTTATAGGATGCTGCTATATTAACGTTTGATGTCAACGAAACTTTTACTTTTGTTTAGTTTGTCAAAATTAAATTTTGTGATACTTTAAATAAACGATTTGGCGTAAATAAATTTTATGCAAGTGTCGTTGGGCCGATTTATTTTAAAGAATCCGTGTTACTACTCAACAGTTCACAAAAAATCTTCTATCAAAGGCCCGGACCACACAATAGCGTTCAGTGCTACGTCCGTCCAAAGTTTACCTTACAGGACACTCAAATTGGGATTTTCAGTTGTGCTCTAGCTTTTAGAGTTGTAGTACGTGTGTGGCACAGTGAAAAAAATGTCTGTGGTCGAAGCGCTTATTGGAGCCATTAGAGCTTTGTTGGCTCTTTTACTGGCTTCTCCTAAAAATGATGATGTCGCTCAGGGTATGAAAGAATGTACTCAAGCGATAAGAAGAATCCAAAAGGAAATGCGGACTACGAAAACGGTGGGAGAAAAACAACGTCTGGTAGCTCAAATGGTTCAAGTTAAATCGTTTCGGAGTCAATTTAAAGGAATGCTGAAGAGAGGTTCCGGAAGTAAACCCGTAACTGCGAGAGATCGCGTTCACTGGGATGATGTTAATTCAACATTTGAATCGCGCATCAGGACTGGCGTCATAACTAACCTTCAACATAAGGACGTGCAGAGTTTCCTCCAAGACTGTTTCGCACTATTTCGACGACGTGTCAACAACGCGCTGAAAACGGACCAGTCCGTTAAGATAAACGCTGTCTTCGGGGGAGAATTTCAAATTCAAAAGGCTGATCAAATCCAGACGGAAATTAAATATTTTACAACTTCGAACGCAGCAATCTATAAAGATACTAATTTACAACGATGGTTTGACAGAAATGTTGTATTACCAATTAAAACCCAATTAGAGGAGTTCCAAGAACGAGATTCCGGATGGGCGTTGAAGAAAATCCTAAATTTAATGGTCAATATCAACAAGTTTAATCCACTTCACGCCGGAAGTTACCTGAAGTTACCGGAGTCGATAGCAAGAAAACACGCTTGTATTAACGTGCAAAATTCTGATGAAATGTGCTTTGCCTGGGCCGTGGTTTCTGCTCTGTTTCCTGCTCCATCAGAATTCGCTAAAAGGATTTCGTCTTACCCCCCTCTCCAGTCTGTTTTAAATCTTAAAGGTGTCCAGTTTCCAATGACATTGCGGCAAATTCCAAGATTCGAAGGTCAAAATAATGTTTCAGTGAATGTTTATAGGCTGCTGAAAAAATCATCAAATATGTTTCAAGTTGTTCCTGCTTATCTGACCAAAGATAAAAAGGTCAAACACGTTAACCTACTACAGATACAAAGTCATTATTTTACCGAAAAAGACCCCTTCGATTTTACGTCCGTTACGTACCATTATGTATGGATCAAAAGTATGTCTCGGCTTTTATCATCCCAACTTTCGAAAGATCATTATAGAAAATATTTTTGTGAGCGTTGCTTGCATTATTTTCATTCCGAGGACAAGCTAGCGAAGCACGCCAATGATTGTGAGAAGAGAAACAAAAATTTGGAAATTCCGAGGGTTCCCGAAGAAGGCAAGAATTTTGTTCAATTCAAGGACTTTAAGTACAAAGAGAAGGTTCCTTTTATTGTTTATGCCGACACGGAATGTTTTTTGGTTCCCGAATGTGATAAATCAGCATCCGACACCGAGAAGTATCAGCGCCATGTTCCGTACTCTCTGGGCTATTATTTTAAATGTTCATATGACGACTCCCTTTCATATTATCGGTCGTACACGGGAGAGGATTGTGCGGAATGGTTCTGCAATGAGATGGAACAATTAGCTGAGAACATTGAGACGGTATTCTTGTGTGATATATCAATGGATGAACTAACAGCTGGACAAAAAATGGAATTTTACAAGTCTAAATTGTGTCACATATGCGAGAAGGTGTTTGAAAAAGACGACAAAAAAGTTCGAGACCATTGTCACCTGACTGGGAAATACAGGGGACCCGCACACGAAAATTGTAATCTCCAATTTAGGGATGGTCACACCGTTCCCGTAGTATTTCATAATCTTTCGTCGTATGACGGAAATATAATAATAAAAGCTCTAGCCAAATGTGATGGGTCGATCGACTTGCTACCTGTAAACAAGGAAAAGTATATTTCCTTTACGTGGCACCTAAATGACAACCTGGTGAAATTCCGATTCATCGACAGTTTTCGATTTATGTCGAGTGGCCTGGATAAGCTGGCGGCTAATTTAACGGAATATCCAATACTGGAGCTCGAATTTAGTGAATTGTCGGAGGAGCAAGCCAATATATTGAAACAAAAAGGCGTTTTCCCCTACGATTATATGAATGGATGGAATACGTTGAAAGAAACTGTTTTGCCTCCTATTTCGGCATTTTATAACATATTGGATGACAAACCGTTGACCAAAAAAGATTACAAACGTGCTCAGGAAGTCTGGGAGAAATTTGGATGTCGAAATTTGCAGGATTATTCTGAACTTTATATGAAGACGGACATCCTGCTCTTGGCAGACGTTTTTGAGAGGTTTCGAGAAACGTCACATAAGACCTATGGACTTGATCCTGCACATGCGTACACACTGCCGGGATACGCGTGGAGCTGTATGTTGTATAAATTGAAGCAAAAACTCGATCTACTCACTGACGTCGACATGATTTTGTTTATCGAGAAAGGAATGCGAGGAGGCCTTAGTCAGTGCTCCAAACGATATGCGGAAGCCAACAACAAATATATGCACAGCTACGATCCCTCCAAAGTTGATAAATACTTGATGTATTTCGACGTCAATAACCAATACGGGTGGGCAATGTCTCAATACCTACCGTACGGAGGTTTTAATTGGTTGGATGAACAGCAAATCGAAAATCTTGACATTTTAAATATATCCAACGAGTCGGACGTCGGCTACATCTTGGAGGTCGATTTGGAAATACCCAAGGAGTTGCACGACAAATTTGCAGATTTACCTCCATGTCCCGAACATCGCTGCCCTCCAGGATCCGAAAATCAAAAATTACTGACCACCTTATACGACAAACAGGAGTATGTCATTCACTATCGTAATCTGAAACAGGCGCTACAACTGGGAGCTAAGTTAAGAAAGGTACATCGAGCCGTCTCGTTCAGCCAGTCGCCTTGGTTAAAAGCCTATATCGACCTAAACATTGCACTACGTCAGGCTGCCAAAAACGAGTTTGAAAAGAACTTGTTTAAATTGATGATCAATGCTGTGTTTGGAAAAACAATGGAAAACATACGGAACCATTCCAAAGTTAAGCTTGTGAAAAACTGGCAAGGTCGCTACGGTGCGGAAGCTCTGATTGCCCGACCCGAATTTAAAAGTGCAACTATAATTAGTAAAAATCTCGTTCTTATTGAATTAAAAAAATCTGAAATATATTTTAACAAACCTATCTACGTTGGGATGTCAATTATGGAGATAGCCAAGACAACAATTTATGACTTTCACTACAACTACATTCAAGAAAGATTTTCCAATTCCCGAGTTTTATATACCGACACGGATTCTCTTGTTTACGAGATATTATCCATCGACCCGTACGAGATTTTAAAAAAGGATTGTTTCCGGTATTTTGATACATCGGACTATGCGGAGGATAATCCGTACGGTATACCCACAGTCAATAAAAAGGTTCTGGGTATGATGAAGGATGAGAACAATGGACGAATTATGTCTCATTTTATCGGACTTAGAGCTAAAATGTACGCCACAAAGCTATACAAGACACCGGAGGAAGAGGAGTCCGCAAAACAAGAATTGATGGCTGCAGAAACAGATCGAGAAGCATTTGAACGTGAATTTAAAAACTTGGGTGTAACGAAGAGGATCAAAGGAGTTAAAAAATCCTTCATCAAAACTAAGATAACTTTTGAAGATTTCGTCGATTGTTTGCAAAATTTCGCTGAAAAAAACATATCGCAGAATTTAATAAGAGCGAGCAAACTGGAGTTGCACACAGTATCCCAAAAGAAGATCGGGTTAAGTCCTTGCGATGATAAACGTCGCATATCAAAGTCGTCAGTAGAAACGTTACCGTGGGGTCACTATTCGATTATGGAAGAAGAAACTGTCTCCGCTTGATTATAAATGTGTTTTCGGTTTTGCTTTGAAATTTCGTTTTTTTCCTAAAAAAATCGAATGAGGTGCGCTTAAGGGCTCAGTTCGCGTCTGGCAGCCTCGTTAAATTTTTATTTTAAAAATGCATTAAATATTTTGATCTTTTTCATTATATTTTGGGCATATTTAGAATAAAAATGACCGGAAGTCCTTAATATTTTTCGCTTATTACCTCCAACTACTTTTATTATATTTTCCACTGTCAATAAACAGTTTGACTCCTGTAAATTTGGTTTTTAATTTTGCAACTAACCAGTACCTATAGTACGTGTCTACCGTTAACAGCAAACAGACGACCGATTTGCAAAATGCCTAGTTTGAAAAAGTGTTTATCAATCTAGAAGACATTTATTTAAAGATTAAATGTGCTATTGGATTCAATTTTTCAATATATTCAACTTTATCTCGAACCAATTTGCGATGTCAATGCCTCGCAACCGCAGATAAGAGACTACGGTGCGGTGATATCCTAGTGGGCGGATGGATCGCCTTTGCTTTTAAGGCGCAAAATATATTTGCGTGTGCTATCAGTAATTTTGTTGGGTGTTAATTTTTTTTGCCAAATTACGTCAAGTGAAAGTCGACACGCTTTAAAATTGCATGCGGGAGACTGCACGTCCGAGGCGGTTGTGCGTCAAGTCGTTCCCGTCTGAGCACGTGGACCTTGAGACTCCCACCTGCATGGCTCTCTGGTGACAACATACGTTCAGCGTGTTTATTCAAATATGCGTTTGTGTGCCTTTCGATTTTTAAGTCAATTTTTAATTTTTAATTTAACCATGGACGGGAGAACATGTGAATAAATATATTTAATGTGTATTGTAGACTATATTCAGTGCAATGTCAAGTGCGGTATCTATTTCCCTATGACTCTACAACTGATAAGTTTTATGATTTTAATTTACCCTAATACAGTGCGAGTCTTTTTTTTTGTTTTGTTTTTGTGGGTTTCAGTTTTCGTTAATTTTCTCAGTGATTTTTGAATAACAAAAAAAAACAATGATCACTTTTTTGGTCAGTTCCTACCTGTTTTTACAATATAATAATCCACTTTTTACGTTGCATAATAATCGAATTAAATTGAAATATATAGTGTTTTTTAAATATCCTTTAAATGACAGGGAATAGAAATGTGACTTTACTTACGTCACTTACTAAAAGTTTTGTTTAAAAAATCTGTTTTATAGGCAACGCGACATATACATATTTTGTTTCTTGTTTGTTCTAGAAAAAACACGATTTCTCCGTTTGACAATAATCCGCGTTTTACTTGTAAAAATAATCAAATTAAATTGAAGTATATAGTGTTTTTAATGTCTTTTAAATGACAAGAAGTAGAAATGTGAATGTTGGTATGTGTGTGCAACTTTCACACACATTATGTTGGCGCATCCAGCAGGGTGGGTGGTCGACAGAGGGAGACGGTGAGGAGTGTATTTCCTATATAGATTTCTTGAGAGAACGGGAACAAGAACGTCATCAGCAGGAACATCGTTTATGGACGACAAAGTGGACGCAAAAGAAGAAGAAGAAGACCCTTCTGGATAAATATTTGTTATTGTATATAGTTTTCTTTAATTAAACTTGAACACACCGGGTGTACCTGATTATTAAGGCACTATGTATAACTCACTCGACTTGTTTACCGTCGATCCTATACTCCCGATCACCGCGTCATCCCGTCCTAGCGTCTCCGTCACCTGCCGGGGTGACGCAGCCGCTGATAGGAATACTGTCAAGAGCGCGCACGCACGACATCTAGCAGCAACGAGACGGAACCGGCGGTACATAATTCGCTCGGCATTAAAGTGACCGTTCAACGACGGACGAATTTCGGGTTCGATCTTCGGCAGGAATAAGATGAGTCATCATTCTCGAGATCAAACACATAATTACACATTGGTTTTAATATGCTCGTTAGCTCGGCGTTAAAGTCTGCGGTCGACAAGCGACGGATCCCGGGTTCGATCCTCGGTAGACGCGAAAAAAAGGTGAGTCACCTGACTAACACATCTGTTGAGTGGTTGTGAGAGGGTTGTGAAATGGGGGTGTGAGGGTTGAGGGGGTGGTGGGGGGGGGGGGTGACGGTTGTGGGAGGGTTTGAGAGGGGTTGCGGGAGGGGGTTGGGGTTGAGGGAGACGGTTAGTTGGTGCTAAGAGGGTATGGATCGAATGACCTTGACCGGGACCAATTTCAACTACAATGAACCTTAAATTTTCTTATGGGAATTTACGTGTAAAAACGGCCGAAATTGCTGTTGAACGCAGGTATTATATCTACTAGTACAGATAGGTAAGCATAGGTAATTAAAAAAAATACAATTTCACAGGTACTGAACACTCAAAAGACGCAAGGTCAAAAAATCGAATGGGATTATTGTGAAAAGTGCACAATGCTACTTTAAGGGCTTCAGCTTAATTTTTATCACGATTACTTTGTTTTTATTAAGCTTTTGCCATGGTCTCGTCAAATTATTGAATGATTTTCCTTATAAACCTAACTTTCTTGTTTTCCCTTTTAATTGCAGATTCTTAAATATTTGTCCGATGTAATAATTTAATTAATAAATCAACTATTCTATTATTTACAAATCTTTTGGCTTTCCCCTGATTCCGCTATTTCGCCAGTTATTCTGTTGACTTCTTCAGAGCTTAACAGAAACTATATATCTGTATATAGATAAAAATAATAAAAATTAGCTTCAGAACTTTACTGAAAATGTTTCAGTTAAACTTCGAAGAAGCCAACAGGATCGGGGCGTAGGGTAGGGGGAATAATAAAAGTTTGTAAATAGTATCATAGTAAGCGTGTGGAAGTTTCTTGGAAAAATTAAAAAATCCCATTGTTTAAAAAAGTGAAAAACGAAATTAAAAAAATAAACAAAGACACTCTATTTTGTACTAACTTGGTTAATCACCTTGTGTATTTTTTCCTTAAAATAATTACTAAAAAATCGCAATAGTCCAAAGCCAAAAGCAGCCGCTGGACGGACACTTCCAGGGATAATAACTTTTTCGTCTTAATCAATCTTTTTTCCCAGCCCGATCCGTGCCTTTGTCGTAAAAGCGTCCCCAGACTATTCCCCAAGGCAAACTGGTCGCCGTTACGAAGACCGTATCCCGGAGATTTCGTCCCGGTTCCCGCGGGAAAACCCATTCCCAATCTATACACATATCAGTCATACTCTCTCCACTCGGGAAGCCCATATTTCGTCGTTATTGGATGTTTGGATTTATTATATATACACAAATTCGGTTCGTTTCATATTTATTGGCTCGCGCGGGCGACTTATTAGCATGTTTTTTTTTCGCCGGCCCTTTTGGGACGTCGGAAACTAGGCGGCGGTTGCGTCCGCGTCGTCCTTTTTGATCTGCACCTGGATTACCATTAATCTCTTGCCCGTGCTCCAACTGGTCATCAATATTCATCAAATTATTATCCGAACGTACGAGCGCATATATTCGCTACAACCTAGAACCGGAGCAAATTTAATAAGGATCGCTGCCTCCCCAAACTCTCCCACCAGCACTGACGTAGTCAGTTTATAAAAATCCATCGATCAAAAAATCGATTTAGCTATTTCTAGAAAGCGTAGGGGATCCCCCACTCTTTCCAATTCCAATTCAAACTTGCTATCCTTTCTTCTTCTCCTCATCACTTTTTGACACAATTCAGGTTCTATGCCGGCTATTTCGCATCTAATCTCCTGTTTCAGCTCTGGAATAGTGTTGGTTATTTCTATACACTCTGCTTTTTAGATACCTCCAAAAAAAATCTAGGGGAGGAAAATCACATGATCGCGGCGGCCAATTGATATCGCCTTTACGTGAGATAATCTGACCAAGAAACTTGCCCTGCAGCAATTGCATCGTTTCTCTGGACGTGTGACAAGTGGCTCCATCCTGTTGGAACCACAAATCCTCAATGTCCATACCTTCCAACAGCTCCCAGAAAAAATCAGATATCATGTTTCGAGAGCGAACACCATTAACCGTAACAGCGTTCTCCGCATTATCCTCGAAAAAAAAAAGGGCCAATTATTCTTCCGCACCAAACAATCCCTCTTGGATTTTCTAATCCCCAAATACGAGCATTGTGTTTGTTTACAAAGCCACCAACGTGAAACTGTGCCTCATCGCTAAAGATGATTTCCGTTAAAAAATTAACCCCTTGTTCTCGTATCCATTCTGCAAACACGCGGTGCTGTTGATGATCTCGAGGTTTCAACTCCTGAGTTATTTGGACTTTATATGGGTGTAGATGCAAGTCTTTTGTTAAAATTCGTTGTGTGGTTGAATACGTAAGGCCCACTTGCTGCGATCGATGACGAATCGATGTGTTTGGATCTTCGGCTACACTTTCGCGAACAATGGCAATATTTTGATCTGACCGACCTGCACGAACACGTTGAGGGACTTTGAGGTTAGTTACAGATCCAGTTTGCTCAAATTTTTGAACTATAATAGGCTTGCACAATTTTTACACGTTGGTCAGTCGTATATTGCTCCATGACTAATTTTGTTTATGTTTTGAGGTTAGAAATCTCATATGATAATAAACAAATACAGTGGCGTTTCAAAAATATTCCAGATTGTAATGTGGAAACTCTTATTGAATCACCTGTTAAAATAAAAAGACATTATATGGTAATTTATAAGACCAACTAACATAACGGACAAATATACGTTAAAAAAACAAACAAACATACACTTAAAGTAAAAAAAAAACATCACATAAATTTTGCTTGAGTTTTAATTTAGTTTTATTATTCCACGTCGATTCTGCAAAGCTAGAGCCGACTAGATACAATTGGTTTAAAGATTTAATACCAATGTAGTCCGGGTTTTGTTGACAAATTAATAGCCGCATTTATTAAGGTTTAGAAAAAGGGTAGTTATTAAAAATAGATATTTCAGCAGAATAAATTAATCTGTTTCAAGACTAATATGTATGAAAGTGTCACTTTTCAAATTATTCTTAAATGTCAAAAAATAACGAATTCTATAATTTTATTTGTACAATTTTTTTCAATATTAGCTAACTTGCTTTCAATGAAACAATTACATAATATAGAAAAACGGTTTTTATTATTACGGTCGCCAAAACCAAAATATATTGAAATATTACCTAGAAACGCAATTAGAAATCAAGCCCCGGGTGCCCAGTCCAACCATCGATGCGACCAATTCCAACCCTTTAATTCATTTCCCCGGTTAAACAACCCTCATACGTCGACACTAGCCCGGGGCGCAGATATCAGTGCTGACGACTGGTTTTCCGAATTACCCTGCTGTCACCCAGGCAGGGGGCGGGGTGGAACTTTGAGGTCGTCGGTTGCCTCGAAGGTACGCGCACCCCTTTGGTTTTAAATCGGCCGCCCCTGGGGGGCAGTTACGGAGAGATCCGGTTAAAAAAAATTCCTACGCTCGCGTCGCGTCTAATTATTTTTATTGGACAATTAACGGTGCAAGTTGATACCGCAAAGGGTATCGCGACCCCCTCCACCCCCTCCCGAGGGACGCTAATTTATTCGCCAAAAACACCGGCGGCATTAAAGGTGGCCTTAATTAAGACCGAAGGGGGTTTTTCCGGGGGGTGGGGGGGCGACAACTTTTAACGCCCTACGCCGCTGTGTGCCCGAACGAAGTTTTCGCTTAATAAGGACCCACAGGTACTCCAATTTATTACCCCACGGAAAGGCGTAAACCGCACTTTATTTGATTACGAAAGCGTTGAGAAAGTCGGAGACCTTGAAAGAATAGGCGAGGGGGGTTTTTGTCCGAACAACGGGGGCGTGGTCGTAATTGGTAAATTAAAATAAATCGGCTTAACTGGCTTATTCTTGACCCAGCTGTAGCGCCTAACTTATTTTAAGGAAGAGAGACTGTTTCCTATCTTCTCGGGCGGGACCCCTAGCATTGACGCCCATAAACAGTTATATTGCATGTTCTTCCCACTGACACCTAAGTGTGCAGCTCAAATTTAAATTAATGCGTGAATTCGGCGCCTATGAATCCCCCCACCCGGCTTACGGATGGAGGAAACTTGGTTAATTTTTGTGTGCACCTTGTGCAAGGGATTATAGTCATTAAATACTGTGGTAGTAAGTGATTTTGTGAACAAAGAATTTGCATAAAATTTCGTGTGCAAAATGGAATACAGTGCTGCAAAACACTTGAAATGTTGGCAACGGCATATGGGGAGCAAAAAAAAAGTTTATATGTGGTACAAGCTATTCCAAGATGGCCGAGAAGACGTCGATCAGGAACCTCGCTCTGGACGCTCCAGCACGTGAATAACTGATGAAAGCGTTAAAAAAGTGAAACAAATGAAAAAAGTGAAACGTGTAACAGCGAAATTTGTTCCGAAACTGCTTGGTTTTGAACAACAGGACCGTCGAAGGAGCATCGCTCAAGAGCTGTTAAATGATGATCCTGATATGCTAAAGAAGGTCATAACTGGTGACGAATCATGGGTATATGGTTATGACGTCGAAACCAAAGCCCAGTCGCCCGATTCAAAGGTTTTGCTTACTGGTTTCTTTGAATATCGTGGCGTAGTACCACAAGGTCGTACGGTCAATAAATAGTTATTACCTTGAAGTTATGAGCCATTTGCGAGAAGCAATATGAAAAAAACGTCCGGAATGTAGGAAAACTTGGATAATGCACTCATCGTTGCTTGCATCTAACTTTTTGGCATGATTGTGCCTCAGCCACCATATGCACCGGATGTGCCCCCTGTGACTTTTTTTTGTTCCCAAAACCCAAGAAACCCATGAACGCAAGGACGTTTACAACGATTGAGGAAATCAAGAAGAGGACGATATTAATTTTGGTAAATAAATGAATATTTATTGATAAAACTTAAAAGTGAACTTTCTTTTTGAACACACCCTGTAAGCAGCAAAGGACTTTCGCATGGAAACTACCCCCGTTAGTACCAAGCAAGCCAGACATACCTGTGCGTAAGTACTCATCATTTTCACATTTCCTATCGTTTAGTGCAAATATATAAATATAAATAATAATAATAATAAATAGTTAGATCTTATTAATAGATAACAAATAACATTCGTTTTATTCGTATGTTTTTTTGTCGGTATGCACAATTAGTCAACATGAAAATAAAGATAAATAATAAATAAATTTCTTCCGAATCATTAAATATTAGAAAATAATTACTAAAAATATAAATTAATATTAATTAATTTTAATTTAAGTTAATTTTTACTGTGCATTCTGGTAGTTTTTTATTACTGCCAAACTTTTGGTTCCTTACAATTATGTAATAATATAATAATAATAAGTTATAGTCATTTCCTTGAAACTCTCCTGCTGGAGATTTATTTTCCTGTGGGTCGTGTCAATCAATTGGTCTTTCTACTGTTTCCTACATTCGGTAATAGGAGGTAGAATTAAAATTCGGCAGATCGATACTGGGACGCCCTGTATAAGCCGCCAAACGAAGGAAAACAAATTTCGGTCAATCCATATTTCAACGACGCAGTCATTTAATATTAAGCAGCGCGTCTTCGGAGTCGGCGTATACAAAAGGAATCCCTAATAGGCGCGTCGCCTCCAAACAAAATCAGTTAGGACATTGTTAAAGGAGGGAAATCCACTAAAAGTTTAGATTTCGCTAAAACCGGCTTTGCTATTCTCTCTGTTGTGACGACGGCTTTGTGAGGGGAAATCTCCCTGATCCGTTTTATACGGTGCTTACGTGTTTTACCTGTCAATATTTAATAAGGTTTGATATGTCAGGAGCGTCCGAGATTCGACAGGAAAGGTTATTAGGATTTCTTATTCCCACATGCCCATTACTAATACAAAACATTAGACTAGTATACAACTATTATGTTTATTAACGACATGTTAACTGGAACTAACCTTAAATCGCTCTCTAATTTAACACGAACAACTGTATATTATACGAGGATACAGGGATCTCCAAAAAATGTCTATCCGATTAGCTTCAGATGGTTCAGCACGTTTTTGGGTTCGCTCATCTGATCCATGTCTCAGAACAAACTCTGAAGTCGTCAAGAACTTAGTTGGCATCCGGAGTAATTAAAATCTCACACTGGATAATCGACTAAAAAGAGAGGCAGTTGGTACTACCGGTTTGTCAGTTGTCACCCAGCCAAACATTTTGGACCAAATCTTCCCGCAAAGGCACACCCCTAACTGCTTTAAGTTCTCGTTCTTGGTACTGCATTGGTTCATTCCCATCCATCCCTAGAAGAGCCCTTCACTCTCAATAAATTGTTACTCTCGTGAATAGGAACACAGCTGTCGTCAAGCTTTGTCAGTGTGCTACCAGCGTTCGCCCCACTTCTGGTTCTACAATTAGTACCTCAGTTCCGACAGAGCTATTTCTTCAGAGAGCTCTGCAATAGTCAGCAACATCCCAAACAACTTTCACTAGCGGCCAACGAAATCGAACTGGCAGCAGATAAACAGCAACAAATTTGGGAAACATATCTAGACCAGCTATGTAGTGACAATGAAGTGAAATAAACTCATAACAGAAGTACAACGAGCTATTAGAGAGGCTATAGATAACAACAGGTGAAGGCGGCAAGATGGTTGAACACTTCAAGTACCTTAGTGAAAGTGGTAAGATCCCAGAAGACTGGCTTAAATCAAGTTACGTAGCCCTGCCCAACAAAAACAAAGCTTGTAATTGCGAAGATCGTCGCACTATATTTCTAATGAGCCACGCTGCAAAATTTTAATAGTATTTAAAATAAATGTGAAGAATAATTAAACATATCTCAGTACAGGTTCAGAGGAGGGACTGGTACTAGGGAAGCTATCCTAGCTCTCTCGATAAACACCGAGAGGTAACTAGAGGTCCAAAGAAAATTGTACGTATGATTTGTAAACTATAAAAAAGCGTTTGACAGTATTAAACACCAAAAATTAATGAACACTTTACATGAGATCGGGCTGGACAAACGGGATACTATGATTATCCAGAATGTTTACTGGAAGCACCAAGGTTGTGTTGTGAAAAAGGGTAACTCCAACTACATTAATATAGAGAGAAGAGTTCGCCAATGCTTTTGCTAGATGCTAGAAGGCGCAAAGGTTAACAGCATAATTGTCAATAAAATTAGGTACGCGGATGACACTGGCATTATGGCCGAATCGGAAGAACACCTACAAATTTTGATGAACAGATAATTCTCAATGGCGAAATTCTTCAAAATGTTAATATATGTATATTTGGGCCATCTAGTCCACTCAAAAGAGATCAGAAGAAGAATTGAGCCGGATTCCTGAACATGCGTAACTTGTTATGCCTCCACAACCTGTCCACACCAGTTCGACTGAGAACCCTGAAATGCGACATATGAAAAAACTTAACGCAGTTGAACTTTGGATGTACAGAAGAATGCTTCGAATCAGCTGAACCTCTAGTACAACCAAAGAAGAAGTTCAAACAGGAGTGAACACCCGAGCGCTTTTGACTGAAGTCATTAAAATGAGGAAAACTTCCTACCTTGGATACATAATGCCGCACGAACAATTCCAGCTAATCCTGGAAGACAAAATTGAGAGTAAGAGAAGTATAGGCAGAAAGAAGAAATCGTGGCTCAGAAGCATTAGAGATTCGAGACATACCAATGGTAACACACTACTTCATCAAGCCTTCAATAGGGAAGACTTGGCCATATTGGTTGGCAACCTCGCGAGAGAAGGCACATAGGAGGAGGTTCTTTTGATACCACTGTCTGTTGTTCCAACAGAGGTTGAAGTTCGTTGCCTGCAATACATGGACAGAGATGAAAGATTTTGAGGTATTTCCTGACACTGCTAGAATTGCAGTACATTCTCACGAGGAGATTGTGTAGTTCCTTGGGCATAATAAATTGTTATCCTAGACTTTTTAAGAGATGTCTTCTTCGCTTCTAAACACATTTGTAGCCGATGATATGACAGTGGTACCGTCTAAGGTGTTATGTTCTCACTCGCGATAAGACTGAGAGCCCACTTTTGGCTCTGCAGCGGTGAGAGTCCTACAAGGGATTCAAGTTTTTTCGTCGCTTCTAAATGATATTACACTCCCGTCATAGCTATGTTTAACAATTTGGAGGGTTAGCCCGGTCGTATTTTAGGCGTGTAGTGGTAGTTGTTACGCCGGACTTCTTATTGAATGCCCTTACTCAAAAACAGGGTGGCAGAGAATATCAAACCGAACGGGCCGACAACCTGTTGCCATTCGCAGCGTAAAAATAGGGAACAAAGCGTTCCTTTGCAAACAACACACACACACACACACGGGACGAAAGAGGGAGAGAGAGGGAAAGCGGTGAGGCAGAACCAGCAAACTGAAACTGAATTACTTACCGTGGGTTCCCGTGTTTGTAATGGAATCATCTCGAAATTGCATTCCGTTCGCGCTTTGTTTGTGTTTGTCGGCCTGCCTGCCTGGCTGTTTGTCTAATGAAATGTACTATACGGAGTAGTTTTTCTTTGTTTGGGAGGAGGGAAGGTGAAAATTTGTACAGATTTTGCCCGGTTTTACGAACGTAGTCGGTTCTGTGTTACTGGTTTACGAAACTGCTTCGCGGGACAAACGTGTAATTAAAAGGCGAATAGAAGCATGTAGGGTTAGAGAATTATGCCCGGAGTTCAGATTCGCAACGAGGGTAGTTCAAAGCTACGAATTATAATGCAACGAGCTTATAATAAATCACAGAGGTTGCAAAACAAATTAACAGCTATTTTCGAGATGATTAAAAGTGAATGAATTGAAAAGCTTTGAACCAACAAAATCTGCAACTAACCAAAGCAATGGACAGGATATGCTGACCATATCTGTTGCATGATTTTGCAAAGACAAACTTTTAAAATTCCTGGGATGTATCTATCCAAAACTATTTCTCTTACATTGGTCGAATTGTACACACGCACAAAATGGTATGGAAAATGTAACAATCATCCTGTTAGTTTTTCCAGAGCTTAGCTGCAATCTTTTTTTTTTCTAGCGCTCTATATCTTAAAAATCTTATTTTATGTTACACATTATTTTAAAATGAATTGATTTTTATAAAATTGGCAACGCTGTATAACATTAGATTTCTCTGCAAAGCAACAGAGTTGGCGCATATGGAAAGGAGAGATTGTGTTAACAATGCAAATAACTTGTTATATCAGTGGTAGTTATAAATAAAAAACCAACTTTTGTGAAATATGTATACCACGCTTATATTGGCGTAGAAATTGGCGAAATTTGAACGGCGTTTTATTGCACAATGGTAACGAACTGGCCTCGGTTCCCGTTGCACATTCGGTACATTTGAAAGAAACGTATGAAAATTTAGGACTTCTTTTGAAGAAAATAAACTATCAATGACATCAGTGTAAGCTTTGTAGTGACCTTAAAGTGCTGTGCACGCTCCTAGGGCAACAGAGGGATTATACAAAATTTCCATGCTTTATTGGGATAGTCGAGCAAGAGGTAGAGATTGGATTGAAATAGAAAGGTCCTCTAGAACAAGCCTTAGACCTGGTAGCAATAATGTATTAAGAGATAGCTTAGTTGAGCCCAAAAAAGTTTTAATGATGTAGCAGTTTGTTAAAACCCTTGTGGGAGTAATTTCCAGCCATATCCAATGCCAAGATAAAAGAACGTATTTTTGTTGGGCCACGATATCGAGAAAATCGCCTGGGTTTCATTTAAAGAAGTAATTGATAAGTTTCTTGGGAACTCTAAGGGTGAAAACTACGAAACAATTGTTCAAAATATGTTACAACAGTTTCATTGTCCAAGTTGTAATATGAGTTTCAAAGTGCATTTCTTGTTTTCACACTTAATAGGATATGGCATTTAAAACACATAGCCGAATGTCCGGACAACACAGCTTTCTGGCAAAAAGACGAAGATTTCACTCAAAAAAGTATGAAAAATGTTTTCTTTTTAACTTTTTTAAAAGCAGAATTCCACTTTTTTACCGAATAAAAAAATAAATTATTACATTTTCATTGTCCAAGTTGTAACATGAGTTGGAAAGTGCATTTCTTATTTTCACACTTGGACTATTTTCTGGAAAATCTTGGAGCACATTAAAGAAATGCATAACGATGATGGCAATGATTGCAAAAAAACCTTACGTGATACAAATAAATGCATAAAATTTAGAAAATAAGCCTTCCGAAATTATATAAAATCGGTTTTCAAAATAAAAACGTCTGTCAAAAAGTCTAATTTTGTGATTATTAATAGTAGCTGCAGCTTTAGAAAAACAGTCCTTGAACTGAGGTGGCTTTTACTTGATGAAAATCCATTTATCAAAATAAATAAGAACTAAAAGTTCAGATTTTCACGAAATTATATAACTATGGTGTGGTGGATGTCGTACCTCGCTGGATTGTGAAAAATTTATGATTAGCAAAATAAACCCACACTTGATTAGAACTTCAATATCAAAACCGCACGATGTTGCCTAAAAGTTCACGGACTAAAAATACCTTGTTCATGGTAAAGGTGAATCCGGCCGCGTACGCCACTGTGGTGCAGCGAGACGAAATAAAACTTGCATAATTAAACCACTACAGTCGCATAAAAGCGGAAACTCCGGAGTCCTCTCACCTAAATTACGTAGTTCGAGGGCCCTCATCTTCATCCGCGCCGGCGGAACTCCAAAACGGTCGGAATTTGTTGATTTTATCACCGCGAAAAAAGACATACTACACCGTTTGCGATGTCAAACTTTCCGGAGACGCCATATTTCAAACGCCGATGGATTTTACTCCGTGCACCGATACCGTGCAAAAATATGTTTGGCACGTTCAGATACGGATACCGGACTGTTAACTCTGGCATCCGGACTTTTGGACCGAGTGTCCTGTCAACGGAAATGTCCTTTCGGATTGGGTCGCACCGCCGTCTGGAAATTGGACAAACTTGTTTCATCCGGGTCAGAAGTCCTGCTCCTCAATGCCGGGTCCCATTAGATGTGGAGGATCTATTAATATGTATACTTGTTGACGTAAATTTTGCGAGATCAAGTATATTGTTTATGGATATGGATAAAAAGGTTTAAGTATTTTGTGTATACATGACTAAGGAAAAATGGAACTCTGGTCAGGTCAAAAGTTATTTGGAAAAAGAATATTTGAATTTTAGATTTGATTAAACGATCTGGCCGGTTCGTTCTGTTGAACCTTGTAAAATTGAATTCTCTGAGATGTGGTGGATGTGACAGAGAAACGATTTCACTTTCAGGAAGAAGAAAAAAATATTTAGAAAAAAATTATCCTGGTCATGAGATATTCTCCAAGACTGGATTTCATAATAGATACCATACTGAAACTTTTGGGGCAATTAACTATGTCACAAGACTCGAGAGGACTGTGGTTCTAGTTCTTTGAAGTAGTAAGGCAAATCTGTGGCAGAGCCGTGACTGTTTCCATTAGCCAAAGGTTGGAGGGTTAATGTTGTGTGAACTTCATGATGATCTTTATTATATGCAGTCAGCAGGTTACCTGCTGACCTTCCAGTCGCAATTCTCAGGTTTCCACGTTTTACGCCGACCAAAGCGAAGCTAGAAGAGCTTTCCAATCATTTAACTAGTTTCCTTTCGGCGATTACCGCATAGAACCCCCCAATATTGGGGTACATGCGACGATGTAACGATCGACCGAAATGAGGGAGAGATTGCGTTTGCTGGGTAGAGCCTCGGCGCTTTGAAAATATATTGGCCGGGGGATACTTGTTAACAGGGCGTCGTCGACGGTTCCATCGGTTCCGATTGATATCTGACTTATTTTACCTTTTTGAGGAAGGGGGGGAGGGGTGGATGTTTATGCAGAGAGACACATACAGACATCGCGACCGTAACGGCGTGTTATACGCGTGCGGTAACATTAATCTGGTCGAACAAATCCCTTTACCGAAGGAAAACGACCATTGTAAATAAGGAAAATAAATATGCAAAACTAACCCCTCGGAGTCGAGGTATCGGGAGGACAAACACCGCTGCAGATTGCGGGTAGAATTTACGGCTCTTATTTTAAAGGAAAATGTTTGAGATAATGATAACAAAGACTTTATTATGAATTGGGCGTTACATGAGAAGATTAATTGTATTATATTAACTTTTTGGTAAATAATTATCTCTCTTATCACCTCTTAGAGTTTGAATCACAAATTGTGAGGCACACGTGTGGAGCCAATTCTTAAGACTACGTAAAAAATTGTTGGCAAGAGTTTTATTTTTAATTTTTGTGAAAATACATAACAATACGTAGACTTTCTCCAAATTATACACACTCTTTAAGAAACAAGTTGTCATTAATGTTTTTTTAGAAAAAGGACATCGTTATAACTCTGTTGCTACTGTTGAAACTAGAAATTAACTATTTAACACAAACACCCACATAATTATAGATTTTTTTAATATTTGTAGGGGAGAGAAAAAAATCGCAGAACGAAACACCACGAAATAACATGAACAGTTTTGCATATGCCGCCTACGCTAATTGGAATCGAAGATTGATACTGCGTATGCGGCCCCCGAAGATTTTCCCGCGAAAACCCGAAAGAGAACGCATTCGCCAACCCGAGTATATCCGAAGTTTCAAAAATTTCCCGCGCCAACCCGAACACACCCGAACATAACCGAACACACCATTCACGAAAATTCAAATTTTCCCGCCAAAAGTGGCTTGGAACCGGCACTACTATAGTACTTAATTAAATTACACCAGAATTTTTGATTATTTTTCGCGAAGT
This sequence comes from Cylas formicarius, assembly GCF_029955315.1. NCBI lineage: Eukaryota > Metazoa > Arthropoda > Insecta > Coleoptera > Brentidae > Cylas > Cylas formicarius. The sequence continues at coordinate 20,648,965 of NW_026844361.1, read as the reverse complement.
TATGCGAAATATGCGTAGTTTTAGGAATGGAAGTTTATATATCGATTTGTTCTGTAGGGCCTAATTTGAAGGTTATTTCTAGGTGAAACTTGTTTTTTCGTTGAATTTCAGACCGAACGTTATTGTGGTTCGGATAAGACGACCAAATGGTGTCAATTTTAGCCATTTGCATGGTTGCGTTATTAGTTAATGTTAAGATTCAAGGATTTTGTTTTGTTATATTACAGAGAAATTACCAGGCTTTTTACTTTAAACAAAAAAATATACACATTTTTCAAGACTTTAAAAACTACCTCGAAAAATTAATAAATTAAAATTGTAGGTCCTCCTTTGACCAAGTTTTTAAAGGTCCTATCTATCATGGTGATCAAAATAATTATATAAGCCGCCAGTGCCGCAGATATTTTTTCTTACAATCAACTTAAACGAAACCTTGGACATCAAAATTCGTAGAGAACTTAACTCGGCTTATCGATCTTATGTTGTTTAATTCAAACTTATATTTTCTCGTTCAACTTTAATCCTACCCCCCACCCTCTCTGCTCTTGCACCGCGAGCAAAATCAATTAAAATTTCATTTTCTAAGGAAACGCAACGATAACAAGAAAGAAAAAAAAAAGGGCGAAACAAAAACTGGCCGAAGCAATCACGCCCCAGGATCGGATTTCTTGATCCCCCCAACCCCTTCTCGCAGTCATCCCGGCAACGTTCCCTCGGGGGATAGAGATTATAGCCTTCCTGAAATATTAATGGTTTTTTGATTTAAACCCGGCGAGATGTTATACATTCTAATTAGCATCGGCAACACCGCCGCTAGAGAGGAACGTGATAGATGCTCGGGACCGGGTAAGGGGAACGTTTTAATTAGCTGATGGTTTCACGGGAGATCGTGACGACGACGAGGACGAGTCCAGGTGTTTGGAATTTAGAGTAGAACATGGAGCCTTGAATTGGAGTACACCCGAGTGACAAAAACCCCGGCTAAAGACAATCTAGAGTGTACCCTTGTGAAGATCTATATCCACAGAGTCTGCCAGTGAAACGGGAAGATTTGAAGAAAGTCAGTATGAATCGTTGGGCAGGGGAGCAACGTGAATACCATTCCAAGCCTACCATAAATGAGTTTAGTGGTGACTTCAACGTCATTTTAATATACCGCGTAATCAACCTGTTCCGTCAGATAAAGCGATTGCAAAGCGAGTAAACTATCTCGAGCAAACTGCATCGACGTCTAAAAAACAGGTGGTAGTGCCAAAACAGTTCGAACAAGCAAGTCCAAGTCGATCAGCCATCCGTCGTGTTACACGCCATGGATAAGGATCTTGGATATCATCTTTACAAAATACATATTCTGGTGATTAGCAACAACGACTTTGTGAGGTCATGCTTGCCCGACTAGAAGAAAATGATGACCAAGTAAACAATATATGGATGAGTGATGAAGCGCATTGTTTTTAATAAGCAAAACTTTAGATACTGGGCCGGGCAAAACCTTTGTTTGCTCCATGAAACACCTCTTCATGCTCAGAAAGTAACAGTATGGTATGCGATTTCGGCAAATGGCCTATAGTTCTTTGAGGATGAGCCTGAAAATATGGTTACCGGTAATTCTGAGCGATACGTTGCAACTAATCGAAACTAACCGTTTGCGACTTCTTTTTGTGAGGATACCTAAAGATAAATGCTCCTGAATTGTTACCAGTATACCAGCGATGATTTGCTAATCTGTAAAAAGATGTCTTAACTATGAGCAGGGTCTGATTGAGATCGATGGATAGAGAATCTTGCAGGATAATCTAGATAGTCTAGGTAGAATAAGATTGAAACAATTAAAATTGACGAATTCAAAATAGAAGCGTAACTAGCCCTCATGATTCCTTATCCTTTGCATATCCTGGTTATCTTCTGGATGACAGATATTCCCCCGACCCCAAATTGCGTAGTTTTTCGTCCTGCGAGACGATGCCGGCTAAGAGCTCAATAAAAAATACTATTAATAATTGATCGGTCGCCCGGGGGTAATCCTTAAGGGTTGCTCTAACGGTGCCGAAACTGCTGGCCGTGTATTTTAGTTTTATGGGTAACAAAGGGCCCATCCGTCAGGAAAATGCGACCGCCTCGTGTATTTGGCGCTCAAAAAAACGTTGCTTTAAAAATTTACCGAACAGCAGCGTGGCAGAAGCGGTCGACGATATTGGGTTCGTCGTGTGTGTGGGTTAAGTCGACGAACTAAAGCTCGTATAGCTTGAAAAAAGGTAGTTTCTATTGAACCCGAAATTTTCAAACGCAAATTTATTTTTTGTCGCCGTCCATATCTTTATTTAATCTTGTGTAGTGCAACACTACAGCCAAATGAAAGAGTGAGAAATACGAAGTTAAATTTATAGGTTCTCTATTTTTCTTTTTTTTTTTAAATTTATATAATGGGTGTTTTTTTTTTCGATGTATTGAACTTTAAGTTGGCCTTACTGTTCAAGATGGCGACCGATTTAACAGCTGTTTACTCTCAGTTTGGTTTGGCAATTCATCATGAATAGACTCACGCCTGAACAACGCTTGCAAGTACTGCAATTTTATTTCGAAAAGAATTAGCGATGAAGCGCACTTCTGGTCGAATGACTACGTCAACAAACAAAACTGCCGCATTTGAAGCGAAGCTAATCCTCAAGTGTATGTCGAAACACCGTTACATCCAGAAAAACTGACTGTTTGGTGCGCTTTATGGGTCCGTACTTCTTCAAAAACGATGATGGCCCGAACTTTACAGTCAATGGTGATCGGTGTAGAGCTATGACTACTAACTCTTTCATTCCTGAATTGAATAACCATGATGTCCAGGAGATGTGGTTTCAACAAGACGACGCAACATGCCACACAGTTCGTGCCACAATCGATTTCTTGAACGATACGTTTGGTGACCGCCTAATTTCACGTTTTGGACCTGTGAATTGGCCTCCAAGATCTTGTGACTTAACACCGCTAGACTACTTTCTGTGAGGCTATGTAAAGTCATTGGTCTATGCGGATAAGCCACAAACGCTTGACCATTTGGAAGACAACATTCGCCGTGTTATTGTCGATATACGGCCACAAATGTTGGAAAATGTCATCGAAAATTTGACGTCCAGCAGTGGCGGTCATATCCCAAAAATCATATTTAAAATGTAATACCACAAGATTATCTTTCGGATAAATAAAATTCATGTCAATCGAATAATCCATCGTTGTTTTATTGCAACTTAAAGTTCTATATATCGAAAAAAAACACCCCTTACATTTATAATATGTATAATAATTATGGATTAGGGTCATAATTAAATTTGTATACATAATATGGCTCCCTTAATTCATAAATGCAGCTGTAGGCGAATCAATCATGAAATTTCAGCAAAGGTTAAAACTCATATTTTGCAGTAATCAGAATTAGATTTTTCTAATCACAACACGTTTATTAACATTAAAAACAGTATCGCCCGACAAATGTTTAAAGAAAGTGTTCTCGTGATATTGCTCATGAAAAAAACTACAGTCCAATAATTTTATTCCTTCACTTACTTTTAAATTTACATTAAATAATGTTTATTTTTCCTTATTCGCCTAAATAAAATTAGTTCCGAAAATGACAAATTATCGACGAAGGCTACTCTTTCTTTGATTATCAAATACGGTACAATATATTTTTGTTGAATAAACTGTAGGTTTTGTGGAAAATTCTAAACAGAGTTTCACCCTTTTTACAAACATCCCGTTTTATTTATTTAGCACTTGGCTATTTACATAAGCAAGTAAAATTTACATAAACAAAACTATAAACTTCGCAAATACCCCGTAAGTCTCTTCTTGAACACTCTTGGGCAAAGCGCGCCCTTAATATTATCCGGCAGTTCATTAAAATTACAAACACCATCGTAGAATAGAGTTTTCTGTAAATTTGTTGTTTTTACCATAGAAACATTGAAGTGCTGATTGGAAAGTATAACATATGAAAAATGAGGCAAAATTATACTATTATACACTAATATCCTAGTCCACTGCGATAAAAACCGCGGTTCAAAAACCCTATTTTCTTACCAATTTTTTTGCATAGATATTCAACATGATTACTAAAGGATAATTGTGGATCCAAGATCATCCCTAAATATTTAATTTCGGAAACAAACTCAATTTTATTACCCTGTATATCCACAGAATACCCCGACTTCTAAAATTTTTGACAGTTAAGCTTAGAACCGATAACCATGCACTTGGTTTTCGAGCTAATTAATTTCAGTTTATTATGACACAGCCATTCGTAGAAATACTGCATTTCGGTGTTCAGTTTGGTAGCTATTTCTTTGCAATCGTTTCGAGAGACTGAAATAAGCGTGTCATCAGCAAATAAGTTAACAAAGGAGTTTATCATTTATATAAATAATAAATAAAAGCGGGCCCAACACGTTTCCCTGCGGTACCCCCCATCTGCTAACCCTATGACTAGAAACATTATTATTAATTTTAGTCTGGTGAGATCTATCAGATAAAAAGTTCTTTATCCATCATCAGGTGTTTTCAGTTTTGACACCAAATATAACAACGGATAACCTATTACACAAAATAAATCCTTGACGAGCTTAATATTTAGAACAGAGTCACTTGTACTTCTATTTAATAATTTATTTACAGTTTTTTCAAGCTCCGATATAGTCATTTTTTTAAAGCAAGACAAGCTACAGCTGACCATGTCGAACACAGAGTGCCATTGCTTCTTTTTTATACTCTCTGCTATTTCATTTAAGCTATCGGCACAAAAGTTATTCATGTTTTCTTCTTCTTTGTCACTGTAATGTCCAAAATCAATTGCTAACTTGCTTGCGTGTCACAATTGCCCAGAAACTTTCCTCAAATCAAATTTTGAGGTGGGCGTTTTCTGTTGTAAAAGTTGGAGACGTTTATCACAATTAAAGCCTTTTGTACTTCTTACAACATCCTTCACAAAAGTCCCATACATTAGAAGAGATGAAAATGTTTGTTATATTTTCCTCAAAATTTACCACAAATTGTTGGTATTCTACAGTTTCCTCTGTTAATTGTTCCTGCCTTGGCGTTAAATTAAATGTGTGTATATACACCTGTTATAACACATATGTTAATCAGAAATCCTAAGAATCGATTTTTCGCCCTGAATGAATCGCTAAGACTTTTAAAGAGTATTTGAGGATTTCTGCATAGTGTCCAAATATTAAAACAATAATAATATGTAGCCTACGAAATTGACTTTTTAAACTTGTATTTTGCCATAATATTGTGGGAATTAAAAATATCATAAAAATTATTAAATGTGAGTATAAATTTCGATGTTGCTTGGGAAATTCATCCAATTTTAATCCTCCCTGAGACAATGAAGCTACAGATACACTTCTGATTTTGAGATTTTGAGCCATATATTCCATTCATTGATATTGGAAATCTAAAAATTATAAAGCAAGACTACCACACTATAAAAACACTTCCTTCCACTTTCATAAAAATTATTTGTTTTTGGATCTTGTTAATGGAGCCAGTTCGTCTGACCTGTTAAATAAATAATTTCTAAATAAAAATATTCACATAACAGTGATGTTCAAATAATAAATAAAACCCTCAAATGGTTTTTTGCAAATAGCACTAAGTATAGTCTAAACACTCAAAAAGTACTCCAAATCACTCAAAACTTTTACAAAATACTAGCGGCTAGTATTGCGACACCGCACAAAACAATGAATGAAAACCACTATCGATTTTACAACTTGGGCACAGTTAAACAGATAAACAAATTGGAATGAAAATTTACATTTTAAAGTAAAATATAATAAAAGTTAAAGAATTTGTTAATTTTCGTCTTCCAAACTTAAATAATGGGAATGGGAAGAAAATCTTTGATTCTGATTGTTGTAGACATTGGTCTCTACTTTGTTTTAATGTCTTTCGGTAAGTTAGTGTTTTATACGAGTGAAAATTGAATACTTTGAAAGAAACTATTCACCCGATCGACACGGGCAGAACAAAATCATACGACGTTAAATTTATAGGATCTCTCGTTTACCGACCATGGGTTTTTCCATATTTACAAAAAAATGTATTACTTCTTATTGTAATAATAATAAAATTTTATACGTACTTCGCCTCTCTGGCAAGAGTTTTATATGAGCCAAAACGGAATACTTTGAACCAAGCTATAACCCCAGCCGACAGCAAAAAAAACAACACTCCCTATTTGAACCGTAAACAGATCTTAGCAGCGAAGCACCAATTTCAATATTTATCTTGGCCTCGGCCCGTTTTTCGCAATTTCCCGGGGATTTTCCAAATTCAACGGAACTAATTTGACTTTTAAATAAGTAAACACAATAATAACTAGATGGCCTTAGTTATAATGAACGATACACGCCGGGGAATATAAGACAAGATTTTTCCGGAAAACTCAATTAAAAAGGTATCAGCGGATCGGCGATCTTCAATTTTTCCCGGAGTTTCGCGGAACAAGATTACGGATAAATTTGTTCGAGATACGCCGGGCTTTACTTCAGCGAGTGACTGGGGAATCGCGTAGTGACACATGCCCTGTCGTAAACCTAATGGGCGCGACGTTGCCTAATTTACTTTCTCCCCTAAATTTAGAGAATGTGTGCATAATCTGACAACGTCGCAATGCTAAACATATAAGAAACGCCGATAATAAGAGGGCAAATTGAAAAATTGACAATTTCAAAAATTTGCACACATCTTTAATATGAAAAATATTTAAATTCTCATTGCTCAGTCATCAAATTCAGCATCTTATGATATTTTTTCCATTATTTATATCCGTTTTAGAGATTAATATTTAAATTTACATTTTACTTTCGAGAAAATATCTTTATTTTATGTTTTCCGATATATTTAAAGAATAATGTTTCCAAATACACCATTTTTTAGTTTAAGTTTTTTTTTTTAATTTCTTTTTTACTATTTATTGTTTTTTCATTTTTTCTTTAAGCAATTTTAGAGTTTTCCATAATAAGTAAGTAAAGATGATTTCTAATTGCACTTTAATGATATTTAAATTCACATAAAATCACATTTTTTTCTTTATTTGAAACTAATACCTGATTGGTCATTTAAAATGAACTTAATATATCCAGACATAATAGGGAATTTTTTGATTTTTGATAGTGTTTTACTTCTTTTTTTTATCTTGAACCGATTTTACAAAAAAAAAACTAACACTCACCAAAAAAAAACCAAAAGGAAAAGAAATCGGCACAAATGTAAACAGTATAAGTCAACCTTTTATATTGGGACATACATATACATATTGGTGCATACGACACTTTCAATAGGTTTTACAGGATCAATCAGTATTAACATTAGATTAACCTGTTTGTTGCTGGCAAGGTAAGAACAGGATACTATTTGACATAAAAAAAATAATTTGAAATAGAACTGGGGAAGTTTCGTAAAAAGGTAAACTTAATATTCATTGGCTATCAGGTCCACAACTATAAATCACTCTTCGGTATTCAAATTGACGACCGTTACTATGAAACATCCAAACAATAATTATATGTTATAAGGATATCAGAAAACATAAAATAATAAAAACATAACAGGGTCGTATTCCCCAAAAACCTAAAAGACAATATTTTTAAAAGTAAGAATATCTCACAAATAAAATAATATTAAACCATTGTAAAAAGCTATTAAAACTGATTCAAAATTCCGCAAAAAAATGTTTCCACCAATTTTTCAAAATCGGCAATTTTTCGATAGATCCTGGTAGATAAGAAACCCCACGTGTCATTCAAAATCTTACACATTTTTTAAGTCTCAATAATCGTCAGTAACATCCGAGTTTCGATATACACATCGACACCCGGTACATTTTTTAACACGTAACTGTGTTTTGTTTTACGTCCGTCGTACACGTTTGCCGCGACACAATCAAATCCCACCTAATTGTCCTAAAATCCCCATAAGCGCGACTGCGGGCCCCCATAAATTTGCCACACGTAAGATTCACGTATTAAACCGAGACAGGCCCGACAACGACGACGCACCTGATGCGGGGGACGACGCGACGGCGACGGTGCCCCATCTGGCTGATGGTTTCAATTTACCAATTCCCGGATATTTATATTTAATGGTCTCTGCACTCTCTTTGCCAACCGAACGACCTAATATCCAAAACGAAGTGTTTTACTCTTCCGCTCACAGTTTAATTGTATAGCCGCTCCGGAATTACACGAGAGTGATAAAATATTGTCAATAAAACAGACAAATTTCAAGATGCCGATTTCGATTGTTTAATTATTATATTATCACGAACGCCATTGAGAATTCAGCATGTAATTCTGGGGCGACTACAACTTTCAAATTTGAACTTCTACCCGCCCATCGGATTTACCAAAAAATGGGTTTGTGAGCGTTTATGAGTACGCTGATGCGAAAGATTCAATAGGCTCTAAAAGAGCCCTGAATCTATAGATTTCTATTATTCCAAGAGAGAACCACTATAGACTTTGTGAGTAGAATCTGGAAGAATCATTCACCACCTCAAAAAATGACTCCAGAACTGCCACTTAAATTGAGGATAGGATAGGATAGTGAAGCGTGAAGTTCGAACGCAATACTTTTGCAAGATGCGTCTATTCTGCGGCAAAGTCGCACAAGTATATTTGAAGCGACGACAGTTTTGCGACGAGGAAGGCATGAAAGTGGTGCTTTCTTCACTTCTATACGATCAACAACTTGCAAATATGACGTTCGAACTATGGCAGTCAATCGAGACGTTTTCTTATGTGGTTTGGGACGTGAGGATTAACTTCGTTCCTTTCACTCTCTTTGCTTTTGTTTGATCGCCAAGGGGGGGAGTCAATCATCATGACATTCTTCAAGACCAGCTGATTGTTACCAACTCAATTAATCTTTTTTCATGACAATGTACGTGTTCAAATCTGTAAGATATATATTGAAGCGACGAAGTGGGGATGAGCGTGGTCCTTACCACTTTCTTCAAAATGAGAGACCTAGGGCGTCAATTGTGGCGTTTTTCAGAGCTAGCTAACTCCAACTCAATTAATGCATTGGTAACATGAATACAATCATGATAATTTGGTCGCATCTGTAAGGTGTTTATTCTATGGCGAAGTCGTACAAATTCGCTTGAATCGACGACGATAGTTCGACCGAAAGGGCCAATAAAAGTCGCGGTCGAACGTTAAAATTCGATTTGTTCATTTTCCGTTCAAATTCGGACTCAACGGCTAGTTAGGAGACGGGGCGGGGGAAGGTTGGCCCGATTCCGATTTATTTCGCTTTTAAGGCGCTTTGAAGTTTTCCGCTCTTTTACGGTTTCAGTTCCGCGATTCCGCGCGGTTAAGCAGGTATTAACGATTTTAATGGCCGTTCCGAATGTTTTTGATCTTTCGAATTGCACCAATTATATCGTATTTATGGTGGAAGTTGCCGGGGTAGACCATTCGAGGTTAATCGCGGTTGTTAGTTTGGCAAATCGACAAACGCGTACCCGAAGTATGGACTATTTGCCAGTGGGAAAAATAAAATTATATTAATTCATTATTAAGTATCTGAAACACGCCGTTGTTGGTGTTTTTTGGCAGCGCATAGAATGGATCAAGATGCTAATAGGCATTTGTTTGAATGTTTACACTTAGGATCCGGCTCGAAGGACCTAAAATTCGCCTCTCCCTCTCACATCAAATCGAACCCGTAATAGGATTACAATGCACTACATATAACTTAAGATACAAACCGTGACAGTACAGCACGCACAATATATCCACGTCATGTTTCAATATTAATAGACCTCGTTTTGTCTCCCGATAGAGAAATAGAGGGAGACAAGGCACTGTGGTAACGCGTGTCTGTGTACCTTGCCTAATGACTAGACGGTAATATGTCAGTTTCCACGTAATAGCTCCTCGTGATCTGGTTAATTAAGATGACGATTTATTGTTTTGGGAACTGTGGGAGCACGAACGACAAACGAATCGTTCGGGGTAGATAAACATATCTGTATCTTAGAGGTCAACGGAAATTTTTTTGAGGAAACAGATTACCTACACGTAAGTTCAAACTCGTGACCGAAATCTCAAATCTAATGACAAAAATAATACTTTTTACAAAACTTCTGGATTCCTCCTGCGTCGGTTTTTGCTGAGTCGAAATTGCTGACGTTTCGCCACTCATCCCGTTGGTTTCTTCAGAGCTTGACTGAAACTGGCTCGTATTCTACTCTATACCTGCTTATACATTACTTGAGGGGGTCAATGTATTCTTTGCCGCATATGCATGGAATGCTGTAAACTCCTGGCATCTCAAATGGAATTTTGTCTTTGGAGGACCCAAGTCCGGATAAAAGAGGAGGCAACCTCAGGTAATGCTAGCGACCTGCCTGAGGGTACAAAAGTGTTCAAAGTAAATATGCTACTGCTTCGGACAGGATTGGAAAGGAGCCGACTTTGGAAACCGCTCAGACTTGGCTGCTGGAACGTTAAATCATGAACAACAAGGATCAAGAGGTGCTACTGGAAATAAAAAAAACACAACATTGAAATATGTACACTTTCAGAAATCAAAAAGAAAGGCAAAGGCAACACAAAATATGGCGAACATAACTCTATCTATAGTGGCAAGGATAAGAACGAAAGAGCATTGTCTGGAGTCGGACTAGTTTTACAAGAAAGATTTCAAAATAACATCTCTGACACAAAACATATCTTTGATAGAATACTGCAAGTGACCATGCTTTACACAAGTCAAAATTCACACATCTGATAAGTGTCTACGCTCATCAACATCTGCAAATGCTGGAACCAACCACAACCTAGTGTTGGTTAAAATAGTTATAGGAATTAAATATTCCAAAAAACATTCCCATCAATAAAACAACTATATCAACAAAGACTAAAAGTAATCATATCACAGAAACTGACAATGTCGAAACAGATGAGGTAAACAACTGGCAAATGAAAAACAAAAAGCATACGTGAAATGTAGATCACAAAATCCAATACTTGATGAATACAAGGTCGTAAGAAACACAGTAAACACCGAAAGTCTACAGAATACAATTAAACTGTGTATATGTGTCTTATAGATCTCACAAAAGCATTTGACCGCGTAAAACTCCCTGATGTTCTGAGAAGTCTCCAGAAAAAGAGCCTGCACCCAGACTTAATAAAGATCGTAGTTAAGTTAAGTACCGACAGTATGACGCAAATACAAGTGGAGGGCAGAAAAACACGCAAAATACCCATGCAGACAGGAATAAGACAAGGCGACAGCCTGAGCTCGATGGTTTCCAATCTAATTATGAGTTAATATCTAAAGTATAGAAGATTGGAAAGGGATACCGACTAGAGGACAAAGAAATAAAGATAATTTGCTATGCGGATGATACCGTGTTGATATCGGAAGATGAAGACAACCTACAGTTAAGTTAGAGAACATCGCCTCCAAGTACAACATGGAGATGTCGGTAGCAAAATCAAAATCAGCTTTACGAGCAGCAGAGATCTCCAAAAAGATGTAAAATGCCAAACAGCCAAGGCAGCCTTAATAGCAGGGTGCCTGCGACATCTAATATGGCGAAACAAAAATATGACTATCGAAGTTAAAACTCGCATATATAAGACCTGTGTGAGACCCGTTATGACATACGCTGTAGAAACAAGAGGGAAACTCGACAACAAAAAGAATCATTTGAACAGCAGAGATGAGACTTTAAGATGTATAACAGGCTATACACTGAAGGACCACAAAAGAAGAGCCTTGGAGTGTTCTTGATATTGTACGATGGTCCCGAAACAGAAGGCGCTAATGGAGAGATCATGTTGAACCGATGGATTGCAAGAGATGGTTTCCCAAGATCGAGCAGACCTCCTGGACGTCCCCCCATACGATGGCATGAGAGCTGGAGCTCATCTTCCTAGCTACGTCTCTGACTAGAGAGTACAAGGCAAAAGACATATAAAAAGAATAAGAAGAAGAAGAAGACTTGTGACGCAACACGGATGTACTCATCTGCAGTACATAAATAGAAATTGTTTTATTAATTTACAGAATTTAGGGTGTTTGTTTCTTGACAACAGTGGGTAGAACATTGTAATAATTAATGTACAATTTATTTAACTCGGGTGAGCGCAGCCTAGAATGGCTCTCGACAATTAATTCAGATCCCGTGGTGTAGTGATTGTGGCGATCACAGTGCTTAGGCATATCGTTCTTTAGGTGATCTATGAGAGTGACTGTGTGGTAAGCGATGGTAAAGTCAAAATATGAAGTTTTGAGAAGAGCGGACGACAGTGATCACGATCAGAGCTTGAGAACAATGGGATGAGACCCTTTTATTTAGGAACGCGTAATTGCTTCACGATATTTATCAAAATCTAAACTTTTAAGGACAGAAATTTTAGAGATTTTAACGTTAGTTGCGAGTGATGTAGAGACCTATTACCCAATCCTCCGCATCCGATCCTACTCTACATCGCGAACTGATAAACACTCGACGCTCTTTCAGCGAAACCAGAGGAGCAAAGGTGCTAAAGTTTCTAATGGACGTTTGATGGCGGGGAGAGACGCGGGTTTACTTTGCGAGCACCCCCACGTTCTAATACAACCGGGGGATATTCCTGCCTCACTTTTTATTATTACGGCAGTGTCATTTGCGTTTTGTGTCTTTGGAGGATCAGGAACCGGATATAGGTCCCCCGTTTTTACATTCCACGCTCGCGGAATTACGGTTATTAGACGACGTATATTGTGGTTCAAATTGTACTTTAGACATTTTGCTTTCCTTAAAATATCAAGAAATTTACTTTCAGAAGAAAGTCCGCGCCCACGTAGAGTGGGACTTGAAGATATTCTCGCCTGGTGCTGGAATATTGGATACATCATGTAAATAAAGAAATATACACCCTTTGAAAACATTTTATTACATCATGGTGGTGCCTAAAATTAGAAGTGTCTAAAGTTAATTTGACTTTATCAATTCGATCTTGATTAGCTTTTGCTTGGTAATAGATATAATTTTCTGGTTGATGGCGTGCAAGGTATTTTGTTTTTGATGAAGCCTGTTTTCAAAATACTCCTTTACCAGAGATGATCAAACTGACGGTAATCAATAATCAAACAGTATTGACGATTTTAAATTTACGAGTTAATTTTACTTATATCTATCATTTTCTATTATATAACAATAATAATAGTATCTTTTCTTTTTCTTACCAAAACTAAACAGTTTTAAGCAATGTTAATACTAATCACCCCTGTAAAAATCAATATTTTAAAAGTATGAAGTACACTACGTAGGTATTATGTCCAAATATACGGTTAAGCGATTTAATACTGGTCTTACTTGAGCTGGTAAACCGGTAAAAAGCAAAAACCCGACTCACGTTACCTTTCTAGTTCGAATAGCGGGCAGGCGCTGAGTTCTATAAAAGCGGAGCGACGTGTTCGTTAGTCAGTCAGTCGAAAAGAGGTGCCGGACCGCGCAAATGTAAGTTACCGACGAATATTCAGCTGCGTAGCGTTTAACGTACCCGAACAATCTTTAAGAATTTAATAACGTGCATTTTCAAGTCGGGTCTGTGCACATTTGAGATAGTTTTATCGTCCAATTTATTAGAATCTAGTACTACCGCGACGTTATCTAAGCAAAACCTGATAACTTGTCCTGTTCAAGCCTTTGCTTTCACTATATGCCTTAAAATCTGAACAAAACATTAGACATCCGAGTAGTGAAGTGATATAAGGTTTATACCTCCGAATCCAGGGCCAGTCAATAAATCTTTTTATATACTTCGGTAATGTGTTTTTAATAACATATAGAAAAATGTTTAAAAAAATATTTTGTGCGATCTTAATTTTTTAATAATTTTGCGTAGTTTTCCTTAAGTTATATTAGTGTAAAATTAGATTTTAAAAAGAAGAACTATTACAAACTTCATCTTGGGTCTCAGATATAACGACGAAGGGTGGGGACAGCAGCCATTGGGTGTTGTTAACGCGGGCCCTAACAGAATAGTACACGTGGCAACTTGCTAGGCTTGATACGTAGTTGTTGTTTGCTCCGAAAAAAAAATTAAAATAATTAAAAAATAAATATATTATTGTGCAGTGAGTGTGATAAAAGTTAATTACTGAGTTTTACAAACTTTGAAAATTTACTCTACAAACATAATTTATTACATATAAAATTAAGATCTTTACTGTAAACATTTTCCCCCCCCTTGCGCCTTTCATTTTTCAGTAAATTGTTTATAAAAATTGTTGTAATCGAGATCGGCCATTTTTTTTTTAACATTTTTATTTGAGGTTTTAGAGAGAGAAAAACATATAACTCTTGGGCGGGTATACTCGATAGCATTTAAGTATTTGATTTATCGCGGTAGCGGTCTAGGGCATAATTCGAACGAAACTATACTTAAAGCCGTCTAAAATGACCGCCATCCAAGTTTTAATAAGAGAGACGACGGTATAAGATCATTGTTGTCGGAGTTACGGTCGACTTTTATTGTCGCCAACATAAAACTTCGAATCGCGAATTAACCATTCAGCTCTCGATGTCCTTGTTTATCGGCGTTTTTTTGTTCCCCCCGCCAGCACGGTCCGATTGCTCGTAAAAATCCCGAATCAATTTGAAATTACGGCGCGCCAAGGATGCCGAGAAGGCTTCACGTTAAAAAATTATTATTATTGGCCTCTTTGTTTCGGATTCGTCCGTTATACACTATATATTTATCGTTCTGATCGTAAAAATCATTACGGTTAGTAAAATATAACTCGGAACGGCGGGCCGTAAACATTTATTCGCGAATTTCGCGGGATTGCGTCGTAACTTTAGATTAAACGCACTAAAAGGCGTCGCTTTTCGTTATATTATATGTACATACAGGGCTGTTCGCCCCAACCTCCATTAAGAGTTCATTTTGATAAGACTTTCATTTTTTCAGCGGAACTAGACGTCACAAATTTCAAATTTTTACATTTAAATCTTTTTTTTCAAGGTACGCCCTGTATATTTCATCATTGCCAATTTCTATTAGGGAAATTTATGTTTCACAAACAAAACGTGACAAATATGCGTTACTTATATCGAAAACGAGTTAATTGTGTTCAAATGATGATTGCATAAAATGAAAATTCATTCGATACTTTGGAAAATATAAATATGTACATTATCGAAAAAACCACCATGTAAAAAAATTGGCATTTTAAGCATAGTTGTAGACTTATGCTCGATTCTCATTTCAAGTAGGGCTACTACTACTAACCGGCACACTGTGTGCAATATTGAAAAATACGCCTCGGATCTCAGTATACAGTAAAAAGCTCCGAACTTCAGGCGTCAGATTTTAGAACTTCTTCAGACAAACGGTTTCAGGAAAGAGTAATTGATTGGGATTCGAAAAAAAATGGGTCCTGATTTTTTGGTCCCCATCCTCTCTATTCCCCCAATAGGAACCTAATGAAACTCTAACTCAAACGATTGCCCAGTTAAATGAGTTTTAGTCCATACAGAGAACAAAGAATAGAAGAGAGAAACAAAATAAAAATACATTTTTTCTTCGACACCGATCATTCCTGTACCAATAGAAGAAGCAGAAAGAAAGAAAATTTACTAGCGCTTATATATTAGCAAACGATAAGTGTCATTCGTTTTTCTACTCCCGTCCGCAAAATGCCTAATTACACACCGATCTAGCGTGCGGGAAGCGTCACTTTACCACGTCAGTTTCGTTTCCCACGAATCCGAGCCACTTAGGACATTTTCGGAGATATTTCCCATGCCTTGAATTTTGACGTTTGTCAATTGTCAATTCAATTGTTTTGCGAAAATGTACCCAAAAACTAATGGTCGTAGAAAATGTATAGTATGCAACACGTTGTATAAATTAATAATTCTTCAACTTCTTCAAGCTTGCTGACGATTCTCCAATCGTTATGTTGGCTTCTTCAGAGAGTAAATGAAACTGGCTCGCATTTTACGCTGTTCCTGGCTTTACATTGTTTGAGGAGTATGAAAATTGTCCCGGATGACTGATTTCCATATGGGTGAAAGGCAAAGACCAGAGTCGCGGTTAAGAATGTTAGGTTGCTTATAGATACATTAGAGAGACAGGGCGAAAAATATCAATTAGGCTAAAAAAATATAAAAGCCTTGAGACTGCGATAAATAAACTCTTCAGCAGTTGCCGAACACAATCATGACCATTAACATCAAATCTCAATCGATAAAACCAAAATGCTTGAACATAGTCGATTCTTCTACCAAAGAAAAATCGGAGAATCCATAGAAATCCTTTAACTCCACCCCCCTCAACCAATATATAAGGCCATACAGAGTACAATGCAGCAAGTTTGACTTAATCAATAATCGACCCAGAAGGAACCATCAGCTTACTTACTTAGCTTAGCTTAGCCTAAATAGCTTAAATAGCTTACTCATTGATTTTTGAAACCTTTTTTGCGATTTTGAATGAAATTTTGTATCCTGAAGTATTTTCAAAATTAAATTTAGATCACATTAGATTCTCCCTTCGAACTTTCTCGAAAAATTGTTCTTCCGGAAGTTGGAATTTCGTTAATTGTCCATCCTGTATATTAAGTAACAGTTTTCTTCGTAATAATTCGAGACTATACGACACGAATACGTCTTCGTCTCCAACTCAAACCGTTCAAACTTTGTCGAGCGACTTATTATTAGTTGACACTGAGCGGATCGTGTTTGGATTGCGTTAGAGGTAATAGAATATTAGATTAATTAGGGGGGCCCCCTCTTAATTAGCACAGTACACAAAGTAATATTTGCGTTTGCAACGAGACGATGAAACTGCACCGGAATCCTCGTCGCTACTCGAGATGATCTCGGAAATATTTCCCTTTTTAAGCGCATCAACGAATTTTTACAGTCACTTGCTGGTTATTTTCTTTGCTTCGGATATTTATTGTAGCTAATTAACTAATATAATTAGCGATTTTCAATAAAGCATACGTATTTTTTTATAATTTATAATTATCAGCCTTGCAATCTATGTTGTGGAGGTTGTGATTTTATTATATTAATGAGTGTTTTTTTTCGATGTATAGAACTTTAAGTTGGCATTACCGTTCAAGATGGCGACCGATTTAACAGCTGTCAAGTGATTTATTCTCAGTTTGGATTGGCAATTCATCGTGAATAGACTCACGCCTGAACAACGATTGCAAATAGTGCAATTTTATTTCGAAAATAATGGTACTGTGCGGAATACGTATCGCGCACTACGTCCATTTTATCGTCGACAAAATCGTCCATCGGAGCAGTTAATCCGATTAATCATGGAACGTTTTCGCACCACGTTTACTCTTATTGATAACTCGCATCCCCAGAGACGCCGTACGATGCATACAGAAGAAACTACTGCTGCTGTAGAGCGTAGCATTGAGGAAGACCCGAATGAGTCCATCCGTCATCGAGCACAGGAATTGGATTTGTGTCCATCCACTTTTTGGAAGATTTTGTGGAAGGATCTTGGTTTACGCGCTTACAAAATCCAACTCGTGTAAGAATTGAGGCCAAACGATCATCAAGTAAGGCGTAGATTCGTCGAATGGGTCCAAACCGAGATTGCCGTTGTTGCCGATTTTCATAAGCGAATTTTGTTTAGCGATGAAGCGCACTTCTGGTGGAATGGCTACGTCAACAAACAAAACTGCCGCATTTGGAGCGACGCTAATCCTCAAGTGTATGTCGAAACACCGTTACATCCAGAAAAACTGACTGTTTGGTGCGCTTTATGGCCTGGTGGAATCATTGGTTCGTACTTCTTCAAAAACGATGATGGCCAGAACGTTACAGTCAATGGTGATCGGTATAGAACTATGATTACTAACTCTTTCATTCCTGAATTGAATAACCACGATGTCCAGGAGATGTGGCTTCAACAAGACGGCGCAACACATGTCACACAGCTCGTGCCACAATCGATATATTGAAAGACACGTTTGGTGACCGCCTAATTTCACGTTTTGGACCTGTGCATTGGCCTCCAAGATCTTGTGAGTTAACACCGCTAGACTACTTTCTGTGGGGCTATGTAAAGTCATTGGTCTATGCGGATAAGCCACAAACGCTTGGCCATTTGGAAGACAACATTCGTCGTGTTATTGCAGATATACGGCCACAAATGTGGGAAAAAGTCATCGAAAATTGGACGTCCAGATTGGACTACATCCGCGCCAGCCGTGGCGGTCATATGCCAGAAATCATATTTAAAATGTAATGCCACAAGATTATTTCGGATAAATAAAATTCATGTCAATCGAATAATCCATCGTTGTTTTATTGCAACTTAAAGTTCTATACATCGAAAAAAAAAAAAAACACCCCTTATAAGACAATTTGTATTTGTGGGGAATTTGTAATACAACTTATTGATAGAAGATAATCGTCTTTAATTCCTAATTAAATACTTACTTTGAAAACGGAACGTTAAAAAGGCAACATAAAACCCAGAAGAGATTGGGACATTTCTTTTATAGGTCTGATGATTTGCGTGTGGACAAAATATAACGATTTGAGGATAATAATTTTTGATAATTTGTTTGAGAGGTCTCTTAGAATATGGGCGTGAACGTGTATGAATAGTGAATCCTACAAAGCGCGCTAAAATTAATTAATTATTATATAAATACGATAACGTGCTTTGGTCAGAGTCCCAATTGAAAGTAGTATGTATAGGAGGGTTTCGCAACACGACGCGTTGACTTCCGAAGGTCATCGACGTAACGCGCCACAAACTGGATGAAAACTATCGGCTGACTTATGAAAAGTAAAACGCACGCAAAGAAAAACTCACATAAATCACTGGCGCCATTAGAAGCCGAGGATCCGGCAAAAATTAGCCCTCCCCCTCAACCCGCCGCGACGGTTCGACGGCCGACTTGCCTTTATGCCTTCGGGCGGGCGCGGGAGGGGCCCGGGAAGGGCACGAGGCAAAAAAAAACGGAAAACGTATATATAATATTTTTTTGATTAATGGCGGCGAGCTCAGCTGGGAATAATCGGCGCGTATTTTTTACCCCCACGGAGAAGCGACGTTCGACAAACTACTGCCGGTTTAAAGGTCGAACTGCTTTTCTTATTTATAATCGGGAAAAACGGCAGCGTTAAAGAGGTCGTCCGTCTCGCGCCATTTTAGCGTCATATTTTAGCAGCCATTTCGTAGCGTAAAGTGTGCGCAATTTATATCAAAATAACCACACAGATTCTTTTCCTAATTTTTAAACGTTATATATAAAAATCTGTTCCTTGTTGACAATAATGCTTGCGAATCAGCTCTTAAGCAATAGTGCCATTGTTTGAAATCTCCTATTCTTATTAATCCTCGCTTATGCGAAACTTATTGACAGGGCAACTCATGGAAATGAAAATGAATGCTGCGTCATCATTGTTGAGCTTATCGAAAATATAACGAATTTGTCGACAATACGATCTCCTCATTTCTCTAGGAGTTTACTTACGATTCAAATATAAAAATGAATTACATAAAAACTTGTGCCTCCATAAACACAATGCTAATTTCTAGTAGCTTTTCAAATAACTTTATTAGAGACAAGAGAGTTAAACGGATTATATATCATTTGCTACAGAGACAAATACATAATCACAAAGTAAGAGTTTAACTTTATACAAAATTTGGTGGTACATTTTACAGCGATGAAATTCTGTCCTACGTAAATTCAAACACTGACAGGTCGACAATCCGCTGGCAACACCAGATAGCCTGTAACGGTCGGTTAGTTTGCAAATCGCCTTTTCTCCTTCGGGCAACTTAAAAGTATTGAGCAATCGTAGAAAAAGCGTTCGATTCGAGCCGGGTCTCGCGAGAATTTAACTATAAAGGGGCGATTCAAAATAAGATGGACGCTTGATAGATTAAATGTCACCCGTTGGGTTTTATTTATTGCCGTTCGACCATTCCGCTCAATAAATTACGCAGCACTTCAGGAGTAACCAAATGGAAATAAAACTACGACGTATAGATTGTATATCTGTTTCGTTAATCTGTTACTGATTGAGCGAGTAAATTAAAGCTTCGATGCTCGGCATGTGAAGGTTTGCAATAAATTAAGATTTAGCATAAAAAAACTGCAAAAATTATATGTGTATCCTCTCGGACTGAGTGTCACAAATAATTCAAAAATTCGAATAAAAATTCATTGCACAATAAACGGGGATTTGTATGAAGCGAAATGAAATTATAATTGTTAAAATTGTTGGTTCACATGATGTAATTAGAAATGTAATTAGAGAACGTTAATAAAAATGGTATTTGCTTTTACAGTTTTAACCATATGAAATGGTAAATTAACAAACACATTGCTAACATTTATACCACGTTTGTTGACTAGCATGGTTGGTCGTTCCGTCTTATTTGAATAAAAAAATGTTGCGTGTAGTGCAAAGATATTAATGCTGTAGCTGCAAATATGGAACAATCACTAAATACAGTTTTGAGTTCTAGAAAAATAATAATATCGGGAAAACAAAGACATAAGGGCACTTCAACGAGCTAACAAAAAAAAAAGCTTAAAAATGGCTGAAAGATAATGGGGAGGTAGACTCTTATTGAAGCCTCAAATTAAGGGTGCTCAGACTATAATTCTATGAAAGATGCAAAGTGCATCAATCCAATACAGCATGAAAACATCGGTAAGTTGCTCTCCTTTACTTTACACGAGAGTGCTTCGACTTTCAAAGTTCTAACCTTAATTGCGTTTGTTTACATTGTAGCCGTGATTGGTAAGAATTAAATTGGGATTCCGATCGCTACCCTATTTTGAAAGTACGACTAGTGGTTCCGGGACAAGGTAACGCAAGTAGTATTTTAAATTTGCTTCCAAGCGCAGTTAATGTTAAATATGTCAGCAATTTGGATTGGAAACCTCGATGTCGCTGGTGACATTGAACAAAACCAATTATTATGAACACCTAACTGAATTTAAGGTAAGCGGCAGGTGCAAAAATTGCACAGTAGTGGAGTACCGATAAATGTTCCTAAAACTGATTTATAAACATGCTTTCTATTCTTTTTTTAGTGTTTTACTGGCGCATGTACCATTTGTGTTTAAAAATATAATAAATATAAAGGAAATGAAACTAATCCTTGCATATAATATAATATAATATTAAGTCGAAATAACAAACATTTCATTGGTTATTGTAAAAGGATCACTGTGATCCCATTGTTACAGGCTAGATTTACCCCAAAGGGATCATAGTAATCCTTTTACGATAACCAATGAAATGTTTGTTATTTCAACTTAACAAACTTGACGATGAAGATACAAAGTTCCTCCTTTATCCGAAATTGGAGCAACGAAAAAACACAATCGGTCTGATTAAATTAGTTTATTAGTAGCAGTAGTAGCCACAAACAAACATTTTATTGGCGCTTCAGTGGATTAATGCATGTTTATTTTGTTTAGTTCCACTATTTTATTTATTATTGTTACTGTATGGTGGGTCATATTTTTGTTTCTTCAAAAAAAAAAGTGGATAAAAGCGAAAGCCAACGAGATGATCCTTCACAACCCGCTAATTTTCTTTGGCTGAATCGTGGAACGCGAAAGGAAATGAAAAGCGATTAACCAAATCGTCCCTCGACAATCCAAATACAGATATAGTGTCTGACCGATAAAGTGGCGTCAGCAGAAGAAAAGGTAACCCGGAGTAATTGGCAATTCGACTCTCCCCCAGTTTTTAACGGCGGGGAGGGAGGCCGCGCCCCGAATTGATTTCCTGCTTTCGGGCTCCTTTTTCGAATATTCATCGTAGCACGGTACTTTTTTCTTGGATCGCAATTCTTTATAAACCGACTGATTAGGCAAGTGACAAATCGACAGATGATTTTGAGAATTGTAATCGCTATAGTTTAAATGAAAACCTCAAAGGTGTTTGACAAATTTAAAATTTCCCTCTTTTTATATAACCGACCTCAATTTTGAGTGCGTCAGTGATGGGAATATGGAATTTGGAAACGTAGAAATTTTAGGATTTAACCGACCTTACGTTTTATTACATATTATTATAAGGTATATTAAGCAACTATTCAGATTAATATTAAATAAATATAAGAAGCAAATACATGTCGGCGCTCTTAGCTTTAAGTGGTCGATATATTCCTATACTTCGTGTTGGGTCTTTGGAATGTTTATTTCTGACTCGCGTTATTTATCTAACCTAACCTAAACATAATTCTGTCCTTCGTAATATTGTGGAACCATTATATTTTTAAATTTGTTCCTAAATCGTATTAATAATGTTATATATTATTTGAATCGTAATTGGTAAATAGGGTGTTTTATTTCTATATAAGTTAAAAATAAAATTTAATATTTTTAATATCTACAAAAAAAAACGCAATATTAACTAGGTAACAATTGCCTAAATTAACTAAAAAAACATATTCTATTGTACACTTCAGAATTTTCGGAATGCCTAATGTTTTCCATGTTATGATGCTATGCTCAGTTCGCACCAGACAGCATACCGTTTTTAATTATTGACATCGTCTCTAAAGAAATAACATAGGTCCTACATTGATGTTGATGTTTGAAAGCTGTTTGCTTATTTGAATATTTCTGAGTGCCCTTTTTCCAAATATTTTTTTACAGCGCTCTATATCTTTAAAATGTTATTGGATAATATTAGATTTCTCTGCAAAGCAACAGAGTCGTCGTGCTGCTGTGTTCTCGGTTGTTGCATTCTTAGTTGCGTATTTCCAGTGTTCTATAACGTATAAGGAAAGAATATATTGTGTGAACAATCCAAATAACTAAGCAAAGGCAAAATATAACTTCTTTTGTGAAAAAATTATACCAAGATAAGTTCTGAGCTCCTCATACTCTTTGTTTGCGTTAAAGCATTACCAAACTGGCAAAAAGGTATTCCTATGGCGTTCCTATGGTATGGCGAGAGCTTAGGGATCACAGTGACGATTGTTTTTTTTTTTGTATAATGTTCAACGATTCAACAGAAAAAATAAGAGAAAAATTGACTTTGACCTGACTTTGCTATTCGGCCAGTTTCTCATAGACCAGATGTACTGATACCAACTGCACCAAAAGAACTGGAAAACGAATTAAATGATTTAATTATAGATTTATAACTTCCAAAGGATGCACGTTGCGGCCAGACTTCCTAACAAGCATTTATTGGCAATTGGCGTGACATCAAGCTTTTACTGGGATCGATAGCAATATTCTTGATGAGGATCTTAAGTAGCATTTTTGTTTTAAATATTTTTTTTTAAAATAGTTTTCAAAATAAAAACATCTGTCAAAAGTTCAATTTTGCAGAACTGTGTAATGTTTTACAGAACCTGGTATTTGTTGGTACCCAACCAAAAAACAATTTTCAGTTTTTCGAAATTATTGCAATTTTAAAAAATGGTAAAAAATTGGTACACTTACTTCTAATTGGTTTTATGTAATATACGTATTTGTTTATCGTTATGTCAAATATCGAACTCTCTACCTTACTCTGTAAGGCCACAAAATCCAAATTTAAAACAATAGAAGCGAATATCAAAAAAAATAAACTCCAGGATGTTACTAATATTTCCAATATTTCCATGGCTCGTATGCCCAAGAAAAGGACGCTCAAAAAAATTTTATTCCTTGGAATACTTTTCTATTTATCAATTCATAAAAAAAAATAAAATGACTTCTTTGTGTCAGTGCAAACGCTGCTGAACTACACAAGGTGGAACCACAGTTCAGCGGCCCTTAGTTATGCAACCACCACAAAGCTTAGGAACCCACTAAAGGTTTCTGGTGGCTGTAGGATTTTATTTGATTTGATCTAATGGCAGCTTGCTTCAGTCTTACCTAATTTCCAACTTTCTCCTAGACGTACCTGAAACAAAGAGAAAACTCCATTGATAATACGGAAAATGAAATCGGATGTTACTGCAAACAAAAATAAAGTACGGGTCCAGGGATCTGTCCCTGGGGAGCACAGTCGGCGGTGATTTCCGCTAGAAAATATTAAAATAAATCACGTGCAATAAATTCTCATCGTTGCCGCGATTAAAAACCTCCGCCACCTCTCGGACCCCGGCTCCCTCAGGCGCGAACCACTTCCGCAGTTAATTTCAATTAGTTTCCAGTGCTGTTTACGTGATACAACTAACAAAAGTTAGCCCCCCCACTCGAAAAATAACGCTCACTAATGACCGGTTCGAGTGTTTGGATTTCAATTTCGAATACACGCTCCCCCGTCACCCCCCAAACTTTTAGCATAATTGGGCCGCCTTTGTTCTGTTAACGCCGATTTTGCTAATTTGTTCGGCACGAGTAGTACGCGTACGGAGGATCAGTTTCAATTTTATCTCGACGCGACGCCATTGGTCCGCATTTAAATTTAAATATATTTATAGTTAACTCGGGGTTAGTGGTCGATTCAGGGTTAATTGTATCACTTAAGGGAGTCGTTTTCAAAAAAATTTGATCGATACATTTTATTTACCACCTGACTAAGGTCTCATGTTGAAGATGTGATACTTCTAAACTTTTGACGCGAGATTGTCAGATTTTTGCACTTTGAAATAGTTATATTACAAAAAAAAAAAAACAATAACAATAACAATAAAATAACATTCTAGTTAAATAAGAATATTTTCACATTAAAGTTGTTTCGACAACACCGTGTCTTTATCAAATGTTAAATGTTAATGATAAAGAGACGGTGTTATCGAAACAATTGTCATGTGAAAATATGTAATTTCGTGAAAATCTGAACTTTTAGTTCTTATTGATTTTGAATATTCACGTTCTTTCGAGAACTGCGTGGGCATCCACCTGTGATTCACATAGTTATCGCAAATAAAACAATTTTCCATCAAATATCCTCTCTACCAGTTGATGAAATTATTTTAGTTATTTTATATATTTATTTTACAGTTTACGACATTAAACATAATTTTCTGTTACAGTGAACATATGGTCTATCGTGTGCTTTTATGGCTACTTAACTGGAGAGAACATGGCAAAATAGGTATAGTATGTAAATATTAGGATTAAATTGTTTCCAAATGGATGTTAATCGGTTATTATCATATTATATTTTTTCAATGGTTTTATATCCTGAAGTTACTGTTACAGAAATTTACGTAGCTCATTTTGAGCAGCAGAGAGAGACGAGCGGCAAATTTAAATTCGAAAAGAAGCCCCGCCAAATAATGAAACGGAGGGGTACGAGGAGAAACGAATTGCAATTCAATGCTACGTGCCCGGAGATGCATTGTTGTTGTGTTGGCGTCAAATTCGCGCGAAGCGACTTGCCGACCCAGTTTTCAAATTGGAAAAATCGAAATAGGTGCGACGGAGCTGGCTGTTCTATGTGTTTCGGCACAATTTTCTTTTTACGGGTGTCGGTTTTAGACTAAAACGATTGTCTTCGCGGATACGGAACGCGTACGACGACCGTAAGTGAAGATTCAATACCGGGATAGCAGGTAACGTCGTAGACTTCAAAACCTAGGACTGGATTAAATTAAATTTAATAAATAATAAATTAGATTGGAAATGACGTTCATCTTGACAATTCCAATACAAATTTTAAAGATTTTTTATTTGAAGAAATGAACCTGTCTGGATACTGGACAAACTTCGAACCGCATGCCATATGACATGTGCTTTGTTAAGAATTATAAATTTGTCAAATTATTCCAAACCGACCGTAATTATCGCTAGTTCAGTGGTTCTGCATCATTCGAAAGATAATTTTATAAGACCCCCGAATCGTTGACTCGACGATATGGACGCAGAAACAAGTATTTGCTGCCATTCACGGCAGCTTATGAAAAACTAGACACAGTCAGGTATTAACAAAATTATCGACTCATAAATTTGGCTCGTAACATTGCGAACTGTGGCAAATCTAAACAAGCTCTTGGTTCGATAAACCAAGATTTTTCCATTCATTCATTACTTGGTTCGCAATCGTGAGAAATAGAAATACTTAAAATTGCATAAAAAACAAATTTATGACAACATTAATCTTGCAAAATGCAAATTTAATTTTCCATATGTAAAAAACAAATTTCGTCGTTGATGAATATTTTATTTATGAAATTTTATAGGCAGTTATATTTATAACTAACGCCAATCCAGTGGCGTAGTCACCAAAATTGCCTTTTTGACAACTTATAAAAAGGCGTGGCGGATCAGGTTTATCGACGTCATATTAAAGTACAATTTTGGCAAATCATAAATGCAATGCTTAAAACACATATGTAAATCAAGGATGTATAATACAAGAGATATAGAATGCATAGCATAGAGGATATTTTTGGAAGAAACGCAAACAAAGCAACGTGAATATTGAAAGTCACTGCAAAGTGAAATTTTCAATTTACTATTATATTTTTTCCATATCGAAGACCATTCCCCCTGTAGTTTGTACAGAACTTGCCTTGGGCATCTAGTTACTACCTAATAATAATTTGCCAACGTTGGCATAACCTAAGTTATATAAAGGCGATTTGGAAGTTGGCCATACCTTAGTCTGTCGCATTTGTGACCAATTAAAAGTGTCCGATGTCGTTAAAAATACAACCACTCCCAATGAGGCCGTTACAAATGAGGCCATAAATATACGTTTTTAATATGGGCCAATCGAGTAGAAGCAGTGCCTTTTAAAAAGATATTTTTTTTAAATTTAGAGGTTTTAAATTAGATGGTAGTTTATTGTTCTAAATTCATAGAACTTTTAGGACTTTTAGTATATTTGAATCTCGAAACATGAAGTATAGACCATGGTAAGAAGAGTTCTGGCAACCAGACAATGTTCTTGTGTATTTCCCAGAGTTTGTCCCCTTCTAAAAA
The DNA here is from genome assembly GCF_029955315.1 of Cylas formicarius. NCBI lineage: Eukaryota > Metazoa > Arthropoda > Insecta > Coleoptera > Brentidae > Cylas > Cylas formicarius. The sequence goes on along the minus strand of NW_026844361.1, from coordinate 20,622,067 downwards.
TTGCTTGACAATGTTCCAGAAAACCTGTACCATATATTGGCCATCACACGAGCACCCACACGAGACCCAGTTTGAACTGTCTTCTTATCTAGCGTTTTACATGACGAGTTCTTCGTTCTCGTCCTCCCCAGCTCTTTTATATTCCTGTCCCCTACTCTCAGGTCTGCATCTATACATGTCTAATGTATATTTCCGATTTGGTGCTCGTTATCCTCTATGCGTTCTTAACGGAAGCTCTCGTTCGAGTATTGGTTTTGCCCACCTGTGTTCTGACATTGTTGCAGTGTTCTGTTTTCTAGTTTTTATTCTTCGTTCAGCTTTCTCAAATATACTCCACGTCTTCTTTTTCTTACGCAAACATAGTGTAGTATGGTCTGTTCATAGATATAAGAAAGTGACCAATTGCTTTTGAATCCAAGGTGGTCATTAACATACAACGCAACAAGATTATTACCTAAAGTTTCGGAATTTAAATTCAGGTAAAATTGTGGTCCGTAATAGAAAATAATTTTATACCTACCTGTGTTTAATATTCTTTGGTTTGGTATACTACTTAGTTTAAGTTTATTAGTAATCATTCTTATTTCGTGTGTAATACAGCGTGTGTTGAATCGTGTGCGAATTATGCAAAATATGTGCGAGTCTAGTGTATCTCAGGAGATGCTCCCGCCCAAATGCAGAAAACACTATTCTGTTGAGACTAAGGAAGTTATAAACAATGAAGAAACGGCCACATTGACGAAAATTCCAACATCAACTGTATGGAAAATTGTGAATAATCCCATTTCAGCAAGGAAAAAAGAAGCGATGCTGACATTTTCTCGAGTGTAGATGAAAGTGATCAAGATATAATACGCGATATGGCGACTGGAATATCTACAAAAAATTAGGATTTACAGAGAACAACAAAGGCCAATTATTTACTTGGATGAAACCTGGTTCGACACTTATGATACCCCGGAAAAGGGTTGGGTTGACTCAACTCAACAAACGCGCCATTAAAAAGAGGTAAAAGAATAACTATTTCGCATGCTGGCTCTAAAGATGGTTGAATTCCAAATGGACTTTCTCTGTCTGCGAAAAATATTAAAGATTCTTCTCTGGATTACCATGAAGACGCCGCCGCTGATTTATTTAAAAGCTGGTTTAAAAACAAACTAGTTCTAAACATTCCTCCCTAATTCTAATGGACAATGCAAGTTATCACAGTAGACAGTTGACTAAAACCCCTTCCTCATGTGACACAACAGCAACAATCCAAAACTACATGTATAATAACGACATTTATTTTCACGAAAATTATACCAAAAAGCATTTAATTGAGGTTCTACAAAGCTTGAACCTACAAAAGGAATAATTATACAAAAAATCTAGGGCATACAGTTTTAAGGCTTCCACCTTACCACTGTATATTTAATCCCATTGAACATGTTTGGCACCAACTGAAATCTGCCATTCGTCATAACAATGTTTTCCCCGTGTTAACTCCAATGTCCTCAAACTTATAGAAACCGAAGATTTTAACACCCCTCCACAAAGTTGGGCAAATTCTGTTAAACATATAGAAAAATCAGAACAATCGCATATCCATATTGCGATAGTGATACTGATATATTTATGTGAATAATTTTAAATAATTTAAGTAGGTAATAAAAATAATTTGTAATTTTATTTTAGATTTAAACATAAATACATACATAAATAAATAAATATTGTTTACTATCTTTCCTAACAAAACCCCAAATATTTAAATTCTAAGCAAAATACGGACCTGTTCGGCCATATTTCATTCTTACAGCATGCCCGGGTCTTTCCTTAATTCGTATCAGTTAGTCACTTTCTTGTATCTATAAACAGACTTTACCTGTAGTACCCTGTCGAGTCTGTTGTATATATATTAAAAAGTGTGGGTTATTGGTTTCGTAAATTCATTGCCAATTTTTATTTGGGGTTGTTTCCTGGACATACTGTCATATCCTTTTCCTAAGTTTGAGCTGTCATCAAGTAGCATACTAGTGAAAAAGTATCAGGGTAAAAATGGGTCCCTCCAACACGGCGTAAATAAATTATGCACTTTTAGATACTCGCTGCTTATGTAAAAGTCGTCGAAATCTCGAGGGACTTTCGAATTTGATAAATTCAATAAGGGGGCGGCTTCTTCGAATTTTCAAGCGATCGCTTGGAATTTCGCCCCCACTCCCCCCCCCCCCCCCCCCCCCGCCCTACCCAGCGATTCGACAAAAAGGGACCACCGCCACGGCTAATTTAGTGCGGCGGTTAATATTATTTAGGGCTTCCGCTCGCGATTCCAATTAAATCGGACAAAGGTAAACAGTGCCCGTAAAGGAAAAATTCCTCGCCGTTCGCCATTTTTATCGACAAAGTTGCCCCCGAGATTTATCGTTATTCTGCGGAGCATCTTTTTTTATTATCGTTTTTTTTTAAGGAAACCTGGCAAAAACGCCGGTCGCCATATTACCGCGTCAAGTTTTCGTCAAAAACAAAAGATCGGGCGGTGGGCGGCGGAGGGGGGTTCCGAGCGAGTCCCGGAAAACAATCAAACTTCATTATTCAATCTTGGGGGGTGGTATAGTCGTTTTATTGTTTTCGCGTCCGGGGTAGAGGGACAAAAACGCGAAAAGAAATCCTCGAGAGGGGAGCGGTGGGGACGGGCGGGGATATAAGAATGCGACCGCGGCTACCGACGATCCTGGGGCTAAAAACAAGTGGGGTGACTGATATGCCGTTTGTTTCGGTGGCTCGTCGAAAAAGGAATCGGCGAAATAATAAGCGGAGTCCCCGTCTATTTATCGATCCCGTCAGTCCTCGCTCCTCAAAGCGGGAATGATTTTTTTCTTTCAACGAATTCGTAAATCGTTATAAGACAACCCAAAATTTCAAAAATATTTTTTAGGGTTAGGGTTATAAAAGCAACTCAACTCAAACAGACACATATTGGAACAATGACATTTTTATTCGTCCTTGTACCTTTTTATCAAACTGAACTCTGGCGAAGATCTTCCTGCTAGACAATTCTCACAGTTCAAAGAATATACTCCTGTGATCTAAAAAAATAATATATTGGATTCTTAACTTTTATTAAAAATTGTTTTAATGTATTGTCTGTTTTAAACGCTATAGATAAATTCATGCTTCTGAACAATTAAGCTAGGTGTAAGGAAATATTATCGAAATAAATCACGCATTGGAACTTGCGTTCTGTTGGCAAATTTGTAAAATAATTTGTCTAATCATCGTCAATTCCTGATTAAATGCTTCCTTTGAAAATGTAATGTTAAAAAGCCTGTAGAATAAAAAGAAAAAATTGTACCACATTGTCAGCAGATGTGGTCTTGTTGAAAATCTCGAATTCAATTCTTTTACTTTTCCTAACTAATAGAAGATCAAGAGACGGTAAGGTATCCCCGACTTCCTTTTCCAAAGTAAAATAAATTCTCTCATATAAGGAATTAGTAAGCGCTAGGAATTTGGTAAGCGTTTGTTGGCTGGCTGTGAAAAATTGACTATCCATAAACTTTCTCTGAAAATTTCCCTTACAAAAGGTGACTAGCAAGAACCTGTGGCTGTCTAAAAAATTTATAATCGAATTTGAAGAAATTTTGTCCTAACGCAGTCGCCAACTAGATCATCGATGACAACTTCTGATAGAGTGGTGCCATTCAATAAAGAGCTTACTAAATTAATGCACCCAAATGGTGAAACACTTGGGAATAAATTTTTGACTTAAAAAAAATCAACATAACACTGTCTGGAAATTTTGAGCCGACATTAATTTTTAATAATATAAACTGCAGGTCTCCGGTTTAACCCGATTAGGTGTTTTTTGTTTTTTTTTTATTTTTATATTTTTTACTTGTTAAACTCGACATTTCTTATCTCGTTTTTTAGTTCTCGGTAAAATGAAACGGATTCGATGTCATTCCAATTTGTGTCTGTGTGCGTTTGAGTTGACGCCTTTGTATGTGCGTATTCTTAATTTATGTTATTTTCTTATTTCACAAAATTGCTTTTATAGGTCTGATGTAACATTTTAGAAATAATTGTTTTTGAGACATCGACTTCGGAATATAATTGAATCCGTATAGTTTTGTGAAACCATATCTCTTTGTGGATGAGCAATTTGTTTTATTTATAGGTATCATAGGTTGTCAAAAAATACTCTAACAAAAGTTGTTTTGGCTACAGTTGATTACAAAATCGCTACGAAAAAGGTTAAAATTTCTTGTTTATGTATTTTAGTTTGATTTATTTATTTATTAGCTACCTAGCTACCTGTTTAGATTATTGATTCATTTATTTTCATTCAAATAGCATTTGCATAAAATTTGCAAGCATTTGACAGAAATTAGATGTACAAGGTGTCCCCTCTTCTATATGTTCTTATAGGAAACTCTATACTAGGAAAGATATTTTGATTTTGTAAACATATTCTTTACAACTTCATAAGAAAATAAAAGTTTAAAATGTTTGCATATTTAGTTACTTACCTCGCTTGCATATTCTTAATCACATATCCCTGACTGGAAGTTAGAAGCGAACTACGTAAAGCTTAACTTATATTCAAGAAAAATTCAGCAAAAATTTTGAAGGATTTAGATGCATAGGGTGTTCTATTTTCGTAGTGAAAACTCCACGTTACGAGTTTTATTGTTTTATGTTTTCTGGTATCCCTACAATAAAATCCTACAGAAAAATCTAAAACGTAACTTTAACTTACCATATTTTTATAAATTAAAATCACACTTCCTAATTTAGTCATTCAAACAGACGGCCGTACGTTTTGAAACTCTCTAACAATGATTTTATTACAAATATATCAGAAAACATAAAATAGTAAAAACAGGGCGCTCTTACAACTAACCAAAAATCTAAAAAATAATATTTTTGTTAAAAATTTACAATAAAAAAGTATTTGCAAAATCAAAGTATCATTCATATTAAGGAAGATATATCTTAAAATACTCAATTTTTCAATTTTTCCTCGTAGTTCTGAAAAACTGCAGGTGCTAGTCATGCATGGCGGTAATGTGCTGCTACCTTTCATCTTCAATTGTAAAGGAGTTTGTTCAAGGACAAATCGAAAACGGGGACAAGCCATTAGTAGATACATCAAGATCGTTCTGAGACATCCGCCCGGACAAGCTAATTACGAGCGTCCTGCGACGTCCTGCGAACGTCAGTCATCGAAACAATAGAAAACGCCGCCATCATAATACAATTTCGTTAGTCAGCAGAAAAACCGCGTACACAAAAACTATTAGGGTAATCGAATTCTTTTCTGTTTGCGCCCGCCTTTATTCGTCTCCATCGCATTTTTCAGTTAATCACGATTTCTCATTTCCGTCACGGCTCAACGACAGCCCACAATACCCTTTCATCGATCGACCACCGAAACCGCCCCATCCGCCCCACCTCCCGTCGCTTTTCCATTTTAGTTATTGAACCGCTGGTTAGAAATTCAAACCCGAATTTACGGTTGGCGCTTATAAACAAATGAGCGTAGTGTGTGTGTCGGGGGACCAGGAGGGGGGAATCGGATCTCGTCGCCCCGGACACCCCGTCGAGTTTCCCGATAATTCCCCTAAACAATTCACAGGCCGCACTAGCGACTGCTGAGAGTGAGAAGAAGACGAAATCTCTTGGTTTAGAATAACGACTCGACCATGTGCCCCCCTTCGCGAAGACGTAATTTTCGAAAATGCGGAAATATTTCAACCCCCCCGCCTCTGCCGTGAGGGGGGAGAACGTCTTGTATCTAAAGCACCTCGAGACATGACGTATACGTTATCCAGTTCCTTCCCCCCTTTTAAGGCGATTATATTAACATATCGGAATATGTAAGTTACGAGTTTTGGGGAAGCAGGGGCGCGGGGGGTAAAAAAATAAGACTTCGCGCGAGCGCGAAAGCGAAACCGCTTCGGTGTATTGGAGGACGACAGCCTTAACGCGATTATGCGGGACTTTGACTCGATTTTTGAGCGTCGACGAATTTAGTTAACTAATGCAGGCAGCAACTGGGGCCCTTCTGTTATTTCAACGTCCGCCACGCTGCATGTTAATGTTTTGTTTCGGGCTTATACTAAAATTTAACCGGCCACGGATGCAGCGGTCGGAACAATTCGATTATTGTACCAAAATATTTGCACGCTGACACACTAGAAGTAAGCCTGCAGGAATTACAACGGTCAAGATTAATTTAACAATTAGGCGAGACCGGAGCTCGCTCGCGCGCTCGGAGGATCGTTATATTTAATATCACCGCGGTAATTTATAGTCTTCCCTCGAGGCTCCGTTGCAACGTCTCTTGTCGTACAGCGCTAGGCGGTAATTCATTCCTGTCTGACTAGGCCGCCACACATGCTCAAAAGTCTTCCATTTGGTTTGGTGAAATGTGCAACGCCCACCTAAGTCAAAACAATACCACAATTACATTCAAATGCTTGCAGAATATCATTTAAAAACCTCATTTTTATTTCCCTCAAGGTGGCTTTAATGATTTCTTGAAACAAAAATGTAATATTTGTGCCTTAGAAAACAAGGCAAGTAAATAGGGATGTTTGATCCACACGTACTGTAGGCTTAACAATCGTGATCTCTGTGAAATACTATTTTAAAAGCCGCCTTATTGACAAACTACCCATCATTCTGATGTTCTATGATCTATCAACTCACATGTTCATACCCTATTAAATGGTGACATATTCCTCTGAAAAGGTCACTTCACCTAAAGTTTTAATTGTGTACACTACCAAAACTGCTCGGGAAATTTCTGTCAACATCGCAATGGACCCACCTTATTATGCTTTACAAATGTGGCGTATTAATTATATAATCCTGTCCGTCAACATAGCAATGGCTGTGATCCACCTAACCATATTCTTACGCTTTTACAAATGGTGTCATATTTTTCTGCAAAGCTCACGTCAACTACTATCTGACGATTTAATTGTATAATTGTTTCGTAATTAATGTTAGTTGTAGTGAGTCAGACTAGAGTTTGCCGGCCTGTATATATAGCTTCAGTCATTCACCATACAGTGCCACACCGCCTTCCTTAATGGTACATAATTAATAGCTCTAAATGTACCCCACTTATTTCGCTACAATTATTTTCATTATATCAAAACGACGAGGCTTGACAGCGATTTAATGGACGACGGACGCAAAAAGTTAACTATCAGTCTATCGCTTCGGATTGATGGGCGCATTAACCGATAAAATTTAAATTGTATTATTTCAGAATGTGTGAATGCCTACATCCGCTTTAAATAAGCGAACTATCAATACTTTTTACAAGACTTCTGGATTCCTCCTGCGTCGGTTTTTGCTGAGTCGAAATTGCTGACGTTTCGCCAATCATCCTGTTGGCTTCTTCTTGACTGAAACTGGCTCTTATTTTACTCTGGACCTGCTTATATATTGTTTGAGGGCGGCGCTAATAGCTGTTCCCGACGTGTGTTGGGGGTTCTCCACTATCTCCACTATCACCAGTCATCGCGAATATATTTATGGAGGCCTGATCAGACCTGATATTGGGTCGTTGTGTTTGCAGAAAACCTACGCACACAGACCGATACCTTAATGCATGGTCACATCACCATCCGGCCCAAAAATCATCGGTTATCTCAGTCCGAGTCACTGAAAACAGAATTAAAACCCCTTACCTCTGCTCTTCTCTCTAATAATTTCCACATTAAAGATATTAAGGGTTCTATCAAAAAGTACACTTCACCACAACCTTCCAATAGCAATGAGGCCGAAAGCAATATCAAAAGATCTAAAGAAGTATAACGTCAAAACCAGATTTACAACTTGTCCAAAAATCTCTCAACATCTTCAGTGCGAAAGAGCTTTACGACTAAGACAAATCAGTCATCCGAGACGGTGTTTACGCCCCTCATTAGCGCCCCCCTCAAACAATATATAAGCAGGTACAGAGCAAAATACGAGCCAGTTTCAGTCAAGCTCTGAAGAAGCCAACAGGATGATTGGCGAAACGTCAGCAATTTCGACATGGCAAAAACCGACCGCGAAAGCGAACTATCAATCATTACAGTTGATAATGTCGTAATTTTTGGAATATTTAGAAGTTGAATGAAAACTGTTCTTTAAAGTACTGCTGTAGTAGTTGTTTGCCATAAAAGTTAACGGTAAACAATGAGCAACAAATATCTACCTCTGGACCGAATTCGATCAATTTATAGTGATTAAAATCCGCCTTTGAGGAGGAGAAATAATCGTTCATTTCAACCGATGACTCTCTCCGAGCACCGGTAACTTCATCCGGACTAATTTTGTATTCCTTCAAGCGAACGCCGAAGGCTGTCGCCAGACAGGTAATATATTCACCGCCATCCGGGCCTACATGTTGATTTACAAAATGGAATTACTCTTTCCCGGTTCCTTAGACACCGTGTATCTGATGATGTATTTGAGCGGGGATAATATAATCACTTTTAAAAGGGGAGAACTAAGAGACACACGGGGGGATACGGAAAGAGATAACGCCCAAAAGTCAGAACTTTCCCCTTGCAGAGCATTCGTCATTATTTCGTTCGAATGGGATTAGTTCAATTTCGCTCTTAGGGTAGTTAGTTTACTTTCCACAATTTCGTTAGGGTGGCGTGTGCGTATAGCGAGCGAAAGGAGCTACTTAGTGGTTCTTTTGGGGGTCGGAGTATCAAACCTTGCACGGCGGTGCAAAAAATACTATTACTAACAGGATTGAGCGGAGACTTTTGTGGTGAAGTGTACTTTGTGATGGAACGTTCTGAATGTACTGTAAACAATAGAGATGGTAACGGATGATTTTTGGACCGGATGGTGATGTGACAATGCATTAAGGTATCGGTCTGTATGCGTAGGTTTCCTGTAAACCTAATGATAGCTTTAAGGAGTTTATTTCAAAAATGAAGATGCATAAAAAACTATGGAAGTGGCAAAAACCCCACAGCCTCGGCAAAGAGAAGAAAAAGACGCTTTGGAAGTACTAGATTTGTTGGCGCCCTGAAGGAAGGACCAACTGTATGGAGATGCAAGAGGATGAGACTCAACAGTTCACTGTGATTGCAATGATTGCAAATTGTCAATTCTTCGTAGGTCGTTCCTTCGTACGTTGGGAGAAAAAGTTCAGAGGAGAGAGAAAACCTGAAGCTTCCACAAACAGAAGGGAGCTGTATATAGATGCACAAGCGGTTTACGTATCAAACATCAAAGCGGTGCGGAACATGTCTAACGGCACTTGAACGTTGCCGGTCAGCGCCCAATTAGAAAATTGTTAAAATTTTCCCGATCTCGAACCCGAAGCGCTGCAGTTAAACAAAAGGGGGTGATCGCGAAATCCTCTCGAGATTATTACGATACACACACATAGAGAGGGAGAACTCCCGACTAAACATTCCAAACGGAACTTATCCCATATCGATGCCCTCTCTCCCGTTTAACTACAATCCTCGAAACTAGCCAAACAAAGCGAAATTCGACGATTTATTCCGCCATATCGGCGCGGAGTGGCCCGACGATATCACTCGCCATCACTTCGCCCTTTGCCAGCGATCCAAACCAAAACCCCGGGCTTTGTGTAACTGTACATCGCAGAGCCGGCCGCACAATTGAATTCTCTGTGCAATTGAACGTACGTAACCCACTTTGCTGTCACCAGATGTCGATACAGTAGCGGACGGTGAAGATAGCGCTGCGTCCTTTGAAGATGACGGTCGAGTTGACCGCTGATTGCTTGGATATCGGTCTCTCTCCGGACTCGGACCCATCAAATTTGGGAAGCTTCTGTCCGTTTGCGGGGACAAATGACATATAACTGACCCTCATATTGCGCATTCCTTGGCTTTTGGATCAATGTTACGTAATGAGCAAACTAACCAATTTCTAAAAATAAAGAATAGGCTGGGCCGTTAACTACTTAATTTACAAACTCTTCACTGGAACCTTCGGCACTGTACTAACACACAATAACGTGTTTTACCACATACCGAAAATCAATTTTATGTACTCGACGCGCGTTTCGCCAACCAAGTTGGCGTCTTCAGGAGAAGATTAAAACTAAACTTAATCGAACAAATGTTTTCTATATATATACACATCGGGAAGTGGGAGGGGGAACCACGCACTGTTCACGCAACCAATCAGCGCGTATAATGGACTAAATGGGATTGGACCTCTGTCCTTGTTCAGTGCCTTATTCCCTCTCTTAACAATTTCTAAGCTTTCGTAGGCATCTAATTTTCTACTATTACAATACAATACAACGTGTTGCATACTATACAACAGGTTCGGTAAACTTTTGAACTCACTCGTTTATTAAACACTCGCTCGGCTCGTGTCAAATAAACTCGTGAGTCAAATGCCGTTTACCGCATTTGTTTCATAATATACTATTACAGTCCTATTGTTAGAAGATAAACAATGACGATTTATGTACCAGTCAAGAAGGTGTGAAACAGAAAATTCCCCATAAGGTTTTCACGTGGTCTGATCAACTTAAAGTTCGATGCCATTACTCATAAGTTATTTTCTAATCTGCGCTACCAATGTAAAACTATGTTACCGCAATTAAGTCCATAATATTGAGATGTCTTCAATTGGCGATACAAAGCACTTTTGGAATTTTATCAATTCTGCTTCTTGTAATCAGACGGGCTCGTGATGACCTTTTTGTGCTCTTCCAATTAACTAATTCTGATTGTTCGATTTTAACCTTGAACATTGGTTCGCCCGCTTTCGTTTCATTACATTCCAGCTCGGTTGGCCTGTTTTAATTATGCTCTCTTGTTGGAATTAGTATTCGTTTAACCTTGTCTTTTCTGGTAGATTATATATGGAGATATATATGGAGATTTTTGGACAATAAATGATATTGTATAGAACAAACAAAGCGAATAATGCAACATCGCCGCCACTGATCGAACTCCGTCGAGGCCGCATCATGCGCGATCCATTGATGTCGTGGGATTTGCCCTCTCCATGTCATCCGTAAAGTTTCAAGTGCCTGCGGATCTGGTGACGTGCGTTCTTCCCTGACGTAAAAATATACACTTCCCCAGTTTCACGAACGTCCCTGGTTGAACGTACATTTCAAAAAAATTAATTTTTAAATTTTTTAAATTATGAAAAATGTATTTCGATTAGAAGTTTAACACTTCAAAATAAATTTGACGTGTGAAAAATATAAATAGTATTCTGTATTACTCTTTTGCAGTTAAAATTGGTCGACGCTGGCCTTTTCTGCACCGCACACAGAAATAGATTAGAAGCCACTGATTAATGTGAACCAAAAAAAATGTTTTAAAGGGTCTGTTAAAAAATGGAGAGTTTCTGTGCATTTTCTGCGGTTGTGGTTGACGAGTAATAAGGACAATAAGCGACCTCTTCCCACAGAAGTAATTAGTTAGAACTAAGCCCTACTCGTCATCCCCTTGGCTTTGGTAAACACCGGTGTAATCAAAACGCGTATGCCGATATACTACCCGAGGCGGAAAAGATCACCCATACGCACACTTAAACGTCGAACCCCTTAAAGTGCCAGGGGGGATTAAAATGGGATCGGAATTCCCCCCGAAGGCCTCCTCGCGTTCGCGGAGCCCGGGGGTCGATTTTGTCGCAACCCACCGTTGTCGTCGGTGCGTTTGTCGCCATCGCCACAGACGTTTGCTCTGGTTCCTTTAATTAATCCGCTATCGCCCCAAGATCATGGAGAGGTGGGGGAAGAAGAACTAATCGAACACTCGGCGAACTCGAAAAATGATGAAATTAGAAAAAGTCAAAGTCGACGATGAAATATGAAGAAGAAATTTTGAAAAATCTCGTACTTTTTATCATCGTTACATGGTTATTTATGTTCGATGTCGGGGACTTTTTTAAAAAGTTTTTTCGATTGTAGGGCGTAATGGTGCTTTTTTGTTACTTCCAAAAAAGACCAGACACAGCACACTGGGTCTCTGTTCGAAAACAATCGGAACGAACAGAGGTGGTTAAATGCATTTAGTCGGCGAGTGCGCCGGATTTTAATCCCATTGAAAATATTCGGTGAAGCCAATCCTTGGCAGCGCGAAGAAACATTAGAACGAGTGCATTGTGTTGTTTTTAGACTCTCGCGCGAACTGTTACTTACTGTTTCGTTACACATATTTCGTGATATTTGGATTCCGGCTAATTATTTTAAACTTAAACCTAAAAGCTCTTTGATATTAGCCGTTTACAAAAAAAAAATACATGTATGAATTACGAAGACTATTTAAAAATCCTTTGATGAAGTAAAAAAACAAAAAAGAAGAATCAAAGCATATTTTTCTTTTCCACGCATGCATTGTTCATGCATGGGCTCATTATAAAAAGTCCTTCAACTATATACCTGTTATAGTTGTCAATGTATTTACATTTTAGTTTTTTTCAGTATTCCGTTTCCCAAAAAGTAAAATTCCACAAAAATGGCAACTCTTTTAATCAGTTAATCAGTTTGTTGCATACAAATCATTATCAACAGATTTGGGCACAGGAAGCAAGTGTTTTTAGAATGGGTGCGCGGCATTACATTCCCTTCCTTTCCTCAAAGCAATTTAATTTCAGTCAGAACAATGATACGCATGTTTGTGTATCACTGTTATTTTAGAAGTCGGTAAGCACCATAGAGCTATAAGAAAATATAGTGGTCCTACAACCGTAAAAGGTGTGGTGCGCCCAATACCTTGTCCCAGTTGTGTTTGTGATAAAGTGTATTGTCCGAAGTTAAGAAGAAGACGAGTTAGAACGGCGAAATGGGTAACTGTGGGGCGTGACAAGACGGTAGCGGGATACGCTACGAGTATTATTTTGTTAATTTTTCTTGTAAAATTACCAAATGTGTAAGCGTGTAATTCAGTTTCAAAAGGAAAATATACAGTACGACATCAGTTGTTCTTTATTTCCGATTGGCTAGCCGAGGCAACACAGGGGGCTATGACATTTCCGTAGAGAACTACTGACTGCCACAGTGCCGTAATTTTTCTGAAAAAAATTGACTAATTTTTATAAGAATACAAAATTAGTCTTTGACATCTGAATATAACTGGCAACGCCGACCTAGATAATTGCAATTGTCAGAGAATACTAATAGTCTGTGGCATTGTTGATTACGTTTTTGGTGGTTATGATTTTCTCCATACCTTTTTCTTATTTTTGTGAAAAACTTGTGTTTGTGGTGAAAACTCTAAGTAAAAGAATGTGCCTATATACGCGTTGCCTCATGTACAAGTTAAATTAAAAGATTTTTTCTAATCCCGTCTGTAAAATACATAATTACGCGTGCGGGAAGCGTCACTTTACCACGTCGGTTTCGTTTCCCACGAATCCGAGCCACTTCGGACATTTCCGGGATTTTACCGCACGGATTTGGGAGCGATCGGATGTTTTCGGAGATATTGCCAATTCTGACGGTCATGTCAGTGAATGCATCCGCGTTGTTTTGCGAAAATGTACCCGAAAACTAACGGTCGTAGAAAAAGTATAATATGCAACACGCTCGGTAAACTTTTGCATAATATACTATAAAAGTGGTTAATGTAGGGCTCCCACTCACAAACTTGTATAATTTGTGCTTTCAATACTTGCTCCTTCACGAAGTTACAAGTGTGGCAAATAGGAGGACCTAATAGGATCTTATACAAATCCGACTGATTTAACAAACTGCAAGGTACACATAGGAAAGATGGTTAAATAATTAAATTGCAAGTTTTTCTAGAACAATCACCAGAAATACCTTACAAATCCTTGTAAAACTCAATGTGGGCAAGTTTTCGTTTGTCATCACCGATAGTGAAAACGAAATTGCCTTTCGGTTGGTTAATAGTATATTATGCAACAAGTACGGTAAACGGCATTGGACTTACGAGTTTATTTGGAACGAGCAGAGCTAATAAACGAGTGAGTTAAAAAGTTTACCGAACGTGTTGCATACTATACTTTTTCTACGACCGTTAGTTTTTGGCTACATTTTCGCAAAACAACACTAATACATTCACTGACATGACCGTCAGAATTGACAAACGTCAAAATTCAAAGCGTGAGAAATATCAGATTGCTCCCAAATTCGTGCGGTAAAATCCCGGAAATGTCCGAAGTGGCTCGGATTCGTGGGATATTTTTGGGAAGTCTGAAGGAATTACAGGAAATTTTTGAGAACCACCAAGAATTCTAGGCAACTACTGACGACCTGCCAGCGGCCATGTTGGTTGTTGGAAGTCGCAAGGACTTATGGGCCGAACGTCAAAATTTGCCATTAGCGCTGACATTGATTAAAAACGAACTTTCAAATCTCGCGCATACGCATATTGAACAGACTTTCTCATAATTTTGTTAAGTAGTTGCTTCGTGCACTACTAGCATAGGCAGGGCCTCTATGTCTCTAGTAGCCATATGGTAGGCACGGTACAACGTGAATTCCGTCGTATATTCTATACTATTCGAAATAACTGTTCCCACCCGGGACAGAATCTTACGTTGGGTTGACAACGAAAAGGAAGGTCAATATTGAAAAAAAAAGCGTATCCTTTCACAGAGTAGTGAAAGGAAAAGACCGGCTATACTGCAAAGCCTGTGCTCATCGTTATTCAGCTGCACTTCAAATTAATAGTCGTACTATAAGATACATTTTGCACAACGACTTACATTTTCATCCATATAGAACTGAAGTTGTAGAACAGAACTAAATGTAAGATTTTTCTCCTAACATCTGAACTTTGCACAACAAATGCTTGAACTTTATGGGCAAAATGAAAAAATGGTGTTGCCAATAAGTGATGAAGCCCGTTTTCATCTTAATGGAGCTGTTAAAATTGTCGCTAAAACCACTGCGTAGCCCTCATGTAATAGTGTAGTGCGCATTGAGAAAATTAGGCCTCGCCATATAATTTTTGAAGAAACCATAGTTACAGTGACCGTAACATCTGAACGTTACATTAATACGGAGACCAACTTTTTCATATCCGATTTACAACATTCAAGATTTGTGGATCCAGCAAGATGGGGCCGCAGCATCCGGGCCGAAATGCTAATTTCCAGATTTGGGGATGTTTTTGATTTTTTTTGTGAGTATACGTCAAGTGTTTACGAGGCCAAGCCTAGATTCAGACTTGCTGGAAAGAATCGAAACCAATTTTCGTGAAAGACTATAACCATGCACTTATTTTCCATTCATGAGCATCTTTAAAATATTTGGTTGGTATGCCCCACCAGTTATTAATAATAACGGTTTCTAATATATCCTTTGACATAAGGGTTTCTGACAATTTCAAACAAATTACAGAGTTTGATTAAAATAACTTTTATATTGTGCCAAATTTGCAAAATTATGTGAAGAATCGATAACTTAAAGCTCATATCATAATATCGTATTGGCACGACCAAAATATAAGAATTAAAAAAAAAGCTATTTCATTATTTTCATAATAGATGAATTTCGTCAAATAATTTGCAATTTCGAGTGGGGGAACCCTGTATAGAAACTAAATCCTTTTTAATATCTACGTGAGGCTCATTAAGACTCACTATTTATCGTCGATGGTTATTTAATTATGAAGTTTGAACGCGAAGCAGCTCCCGCTCCCTTTCATATAACGTTTTCTTGCAGTCGACAAAAGCGGTCGGTGGGGGAAAATTTACGAGCGAGTCGACCAGCCAGCCAGCCAGCCAGCATCAATTTGAATTCTTCCGTTGTCCAATCGGAATCGGATGTTATTTACGAGCAGATCGATCCGAACTCGTATATAATAACATAATCTAAGTACGATAAATTACAATTCGAACTTAAAATATTGTTCGACGTTTTGATTTACTCCGGGCGAAGCGTTAAGCCTTCCGGTTGTGTTCCGAACGGTCATTTGTTGCGACCGAAGGATTACAATCACGCCGTCTAATTACCTAACATAGAAAAATGCGTCCGACTGCAGCCATAACGGAAACGACAAAGATATCGCAATCGAAACGGGTGTGTCGTCTAGACCATACGACGATGGAAAATACCGGCAATTTCGTATCGTTTTGTATTTACGTGGGTAATGTTTATCCGCACGATAGACATGAAAGTCGGTGTGGATGTTAGTCTGGGTTTAGATGTCTTTACGAGGAAAAAAGTTTATTCTATTATACACTGTCCGACAAAAGCGATCGAATTTTATTGAAGGGAATAAAATTTATATAGAGAAATTGTTACGGGCTAGCTTTGCAAGTTGTCTTACAGGGGATTTCATAAACCGTTGGTACCAATTTGTTAATTTAGTCAAATCGGGAGATCATAACAGAAAAGGGGAACAAATCAGAAGAAAGTCAAATAAAAAACAACACGACGTCGTTTGGGGTTTTCGAGGTTCTGTCAACTTAAATCCGACTAAAACGTCGATTACCAAAAATAATCAGCTAGATGGGTCTTCCACATTGAAAAATTTAAGATTTCCAACAGCGCCTTCTTGACAGAACTTCTCCTGTTATCGTCAGGCCAAAGATAAAATCAAAGTCGAAAAGTGAGTGATTTCTGGGATAAGCTAGATTAAAATGCTTTGCAAATCCGGCGAAATGTCAAACAACATAACCAAAGATGTGGGCTTTCGATGGAACCATTGCACATGGCGGACGTTGCTCCTGCCCGGTTAACAAAAATTCGTAGAAATCGGTTGAAATTGGTGTCGTTTAAAGAAAATTTTGTTAGTTAGTTAGAGGCGTAAAGCCTATAATTTTGAGAAATAGTGTTCGTTTTACGCGGATGTACAAGGATTTGTGATGTGTTATTCCATGATGTGTATGTTAATACGGTTTGCGGATGTCTTGTACTCACGCTGGTAACCAGGTCGGATGGGATCGGATATCCCGTATAATATAATTGCGGGAGCCGTGTGAAGAATCGGTCATCATTTTTTGACAATTTATTTAGAAGTTGTTGCCGTTTTTGTATATGTTTATCAACCTGGAGGATGATGGATTGGTCCAGACCCTTCTTTAAATAAGGCATTCTTCAGGATTTTTGTATATGTTACACTTGTCGTAAGCTGGCCGAGTGACTGCTGCCGTGGCCATTAGCAGTAAAATCCAATCCAATCCAACCAAATATGTTTTCGGGAGATTATGAAATGAATCGTCTTACAAAAATACACTCGGCTCCAAGAGGAGAGTTGAAACTCGACTCCGCATAAGACTTGACTAGACTTGTATTTTGTTTACTTCTGATTTTAGATTTACAACTGGAAGAAATTACGAATATAGTTGTACCATTACCTGCTTGAAACTAATCCATTGCGGTATGATTAATATTTCGATGGATAACCAAGTAGCATTATTCGAATTTTTTAAAAGAAATAAACTTTCAATATTGATTTTGCAGGAAGTAAAAATAAAACGATCTGACCAGGATATTCAACTGTGTTTACACGTTTTCAATAGGGTTAGGAGTAAACCTGCAAACCGGGAAGAGAGAGTAGATAACAAGACTGGCGAAAAGAAAGCGTTGGTTATCAGACGGTTCCACAACCAATGTAGGTGTTAGGACCGAGAACTATGGGGAATATCCAAACACATAGGCAAGGCAAAGGCAAGCTGACAAAGGGTTCTATCCATGTTAAGGAGCTACCTGGGCACAGTGACCTAGAGGAAAACCAAAAAGTAAACCTTCTGGAGCGGAAGTTTAGGTATAGGCACACCGGCTACTATTACCAGGACTAGTAAACTCAAATACATTAATAGAATGTCCTACGAAGAAATTCACAACTGACCATTATTACGCATTGGCAGGGCAAACCTCAAATTCCTGATGGGGATGTACACACTGCAACCTCTAAAACTACATGCACAAACCCCAGAGCCGTATCGATGTCGAGCTAGGGCAGACATCCTGGAACTTGAGAATCTGATGGACATACCGCTCCACAAAATAATTTCATACGACTGCTGAAGTTGGAGAGGAAAATATAAGAATGGGAGTGTGCGGCAACAGAACGTTTGGTTGAAGGAGAACACTGATAATATGGCCACACACAATAACCTAAACACAAATTAGTGAAGAAAAGTGCAGTGCCATCTGAACGTTATGGGGTATGTCTCTATCTACCAATGGCTTCATAATCTCGAAAGTGACATGGGTGAAATGGAACTCCAAGTCGAAGATGTGAAATGAGATTTATACAAAATTTAGAAACAGATTTTAGGTCCTCGTCAAGTTGTCGATTTCTTAAAAAATGGCCATTATCGCAAACCCCATAATTACATCGGCGTGCGGACTAGGGGTTGGCAAAAGGCTTACTCCCGTGCCATTAAATCGTTTACACGATGTTCATTTCGAAATGCGGTCGGATCGAGCGCGTTTTAACCAAAATGGCGGTTAATTAAATCTAGTTTAATTAACGTTCGCGCAGTGCCCGTCAGAGGGTGCTGTCAGCCGTGTGTATACACGGTGTATAAATCCGAGCCCGCCGTTTTTTCAGCGATAAAGTGCGTTTGATGTGGCACGATCATTATTTTGCTGGGCCGGGATTTTCTACGTTAAAACTACGTTGACGTTGATAACAGAAAATATAAAGGTTTTCGTCCTCATAATGTATGATTCATTTTTGTCGAATTTTTACCATAAAGTGCTAAATTAGAAACGCATTTAACTTTTGCCAAACAATTAATTACACATAAATTTCTGCGAAACTAAGCGACAACTCACAACTCATCCGCCTCTGACACTCAAATGTTCATTTTTCCGGGGTTTATTTACTTTCACGGAAATGAACAGACCCCGAGCAGAGACATCTAACCAAAACGAACCGTTTCAATTTTTTTGTCGTGATGCGCTGGAAAATAAATAAAAATATGAAAATATAAACCATTCCCGATATATCCGGCTGTGTAAATACGAATACGTATTTATATGGATCTTCTTTTTTTATTTAGCACAGCGCCCTTCCCATTTCTTTTATGTTTTTTAATTTTCTTTCGGTCCCTCGGTCGAAGGCCGCATGTCAGAGCATAGCCGGCACAGACCGGGCGCGGCGACGTTTTTTAATATAAAACAATTTTTAACGTGTAATTGGACAAATCTTAAAACTACCATGGGAGGTTCGTTTCGAGATATCGTTAACCCCGCCGCAAATATCGAGATAGCGGCTCGTCTCTTTTATCTCGTTCGACCTTAAAATTGAAACTCTCTTAAGGAAGTAGCCTGAAAGATAAATCCGAGCAGTGTAACCGTGGCGCTCAACAAACTAGATAGATATTTAAGCTACGATTAATATTCTTATTAAAAGTTTTAAGCCCTAACGCAGTTGTTGAGACTACGGGGAAATTTTGTAATTAGGAGAGGGTACGATTTCGGAATATAAAGCTCGCTTACAATAGAGATTAAGCCCGAACTTTAATGTTTGTTTAATGAACGGTGGCTGCGGCGCCGGCAAAACATGAGATCGGGATCATCGAGGATGGGAAAAATGATAATCCGGCATAGGCATGCACGTGAAGTGATCTTCAACTATTTAAATCTCAGCTAGACTCGGGCGTTACTACACTGTGTGATAAAGCGTGCGTTACAAAATATTTATGGAATTTTATTTTTATCTGTGATATACTGGATGTTGTTTGTTCTTATCTTTTGATGTCAAATAATAATATTTAGCACCGCCGTAGCTCTCTTTCCTTGCTTATTTCTTCTATCTTTAATAGCCAGGGTTTTGTCGTTGGTAATATTTACGTTGGAGTTGATTTTGTACTTTCCTCTGATTTTCTTCGACATTTAGATATTCTGTTGTTGCAATGTTAAATTTCTAGCCCTCACATCTCGTTACTCTTCAATGAGTTTCCAAGTAATATACTCAATTAATATAAAGTACTCTCACGATCGGGTCGTCAGCGAATCCGGGTGTAGATAATGTTGAAAAGTTAAATGAGGCACTCAAGTTTGGACATTTCTGGAACCAGTTCATCAACACCCTCTCGAGATTTTAAAATGCCAAAGACTGTAGTCCCTTTTTCGGAGAAAGTACAATATTTGAGTTTGAATTTAATTTGACAATTGTCGTAGACACTTCTTAGATCCACGAGTACGAAATGCACCTTCCTGCCGACTCCTTAGACCGATGGTCTTTAATTTCACTCAATGTTGGCAATTTATCAGAACAATGCCTATATACTTGACAAATATTCGAACAGCACATCCATATTTACACCGTCAGTGGGATCTGAACCCAACATCTTAGGTGTGTCTTAGTTTGGTTGAACTTGGAGTTTAAGTCCAAACTGCAGCTGCGTTCGACAGAAATTATACAAAAAAGAATGAATGATCCTACTAGAGTGAAACCTATTGACCCTCGCATATTGTACCAGAAAAAAATTAGTGCGAATTAGGACGAAAAAAAAAAGGATTTTTTGCATTGCTTCTGATAAAGTGTGTAGATGAAAAAATAGTGTGCTGTGGTTATAATGGATGTTGAAATATTGATCAATCTGATTTATGAAAAAAAAAAAGTTGTTGGATTTAAGTGACAAATCATATTACATGAGCATAACATGAACTTTATAACTTCTAACTTCAATCAATAGAAACACTCCAATATTAACATAACTTCCACAATTAGTATTTTAGTATTGTACCCTCACCTCAGTATCATTTATATCATAATGATGAAGTTATTTTCCTTTTGCTAGAATATTATCTTACCTCTCCATCTCAGGGTCGTGAAAAAGAAACGCATTAATTAATTAAATTCGTAATTTAATAGTGAGGTAAGACAATGCCTAGGCTAGCTCATTAACAACCGAGAAAAATTAATAAAGTAGGAAAAAAAAAATACTAAACCAAAGCCAAGTTGGAAGGCGGTGAAGGGCACCTCGGTCAGTCCCGGAAGGTGGTAGGTAGGCGCCACGTGATTCGAAAAAGGTAGACTTATCAACCCGAGGTTCCAACCCGTAAAGGAAATAAACAAGTGAATCACGAACAATAATTTATTTCCTTCAACCTGGTGGTAGGTGTGAGTGTCAAATCTCACCTTCAAGTTTTGGCGGTGCAAAAGAATGTAAGACACTATAATTTAAGGCTATAAGTTCCGCAAACGGTTCTTGAAGAGAACAGGCCACTTAAGCTACCCAAACCTTAAGATGTCCCGAACGTTACACAGCTGTCTGTCACTATCCCGGGAACCAAGCCAAGATGGAATGGTGGCTCAATGGGACAGCCGCAGGTGGGCAGTCCCAGTTAACCCAGCAAAGTCCGTCCGGAAAGCCGGCTGCTCGATAGGGGAAACTCCACAACTAAACATGTACCCAAGAGACAGCATACACTGCAAGACACCAAGTCTGGTCTGGTATTCCGGTGAAAGAAGAAACCACGTGGAAGGTTTGCGGGAAACGGAGCAACAATACGTACAATACTAATTAAAAAAAAAACCCTAAAATAAAATCGGCATAAATTGAGGAACACTGATTAGGTGGCGAAATGGTTCCAAAAGGTAACTTACCTCGATTCGAGGGTTTTCTGGAAATGTGGGGCAATGACAATTCTTTTCAAAATCCCTCGTTGAGGAAGATTCCCATTCCAAACTCCAAATAGATCCAAAAGTATGGGAAATTATAAATTAGTGACCAATTTACATATCCCCCTCTTATTGGGGTAGCACTACCGGCTCAAAAAGAAATCGGTCACACAAAAGAAAACCTGCCACAACCCCAAGCTTCAAAAGCTAGCGTACAAAATGCCGGACGATTCAGACAACCAGTTTTATTAAAAGGCTAAACGGGCACAAAAAAATTAGAGGGAAAACGCCACTCTTGCCAACCTAGTCGACGGTACGCCGCCAGTAGAAAGAACAACCGAACTATATCTGTGGTGATGGCCGTATGGCCCGTGTCAAAGAATCGAGATTGCGTCAACGAGATCGAACTACCCGAACGCTATGTATGGTGGCGACCGGACGGCCAGTCACAGAAAATCGAGGAAGAATAGGTTAAGAAACAAAACAATGTTTACTAGGTTCTCCGAGGAATACCGAAGCAATGAAAAGCAAATGTGGTCCCTAGTCTCACAGGGTGACAGATGGTAATGGTTATGACTCCTTCTAATGCACAACTAATACTCTGTTTTTTTGCATTAGTATCTCTCAGTAAACCGGTGTCACTTAAGAGAAAACCAAGCGAACAAGGGGCCACGCACACAGCCGTTGCAGTACAAGTCCGAAACTAAAGGAACCGAGTCTACAAAAGAACATGTGTTCAAATCGCAAAATCGATATGAACCTAATAAACAAGAATTTTAATTGTTAAGAAGCACTCGCCAAACAGCAAAAGGTGAAGGAAATGGACAGTACAATTAATTCTACAAGGTACTAATAAAATAAACCCGTTACTTCGCAAATGTGCCAGCACTGGTACTTTAAAAATGCTAAATTTTACCATTGAAATATGAAACCGTCACAATTATTTATTAACCCAGTACTATTTTCTTTGTAACAATAGCCGTCTACTAAGGTAATTATTCTAAAAAAGTTATTACTCCATCACCACAACATTGACTTCTGTGATTAAGCTTATCCCGCTTATGCGAAATATGGCGAAATTACGCAAATTCGGACGAAAACGCGTCCCAAGAACTTTAACCGCTTCCTACTGAGGTCCCTATGGCCAATTTTTGATATACCCGCTAGAAATCCAGCTTGTTATTTGGCTTCGTGGTCGGGGTACTTATTTTGGCCAAAATGTCTGAAAGTCTATTCTGGAAAGCGAAATTATGGCTGGTACCATAATGGCAACAAAATTTAGGGGAATTCCAAACTACGAAAGTTTAGTTGAGAATGTTTTTCGACTGCCATATAAATATAAAAAAAAATGCGTTTACGAACTTTTGTTAGGGCTATACAGAAACTGATTAAAAGTGATAACTCTGAGGTTAATGTTTTTTGGTACTCTTATATATTGATTTTCTGCCTGCCTGGTTATGGAAAGGGGGGCTGAACCTAAAACTGAATCGGCAATCCAGCGTGAAGAAGTGTCAGTGGGGCGTCCAAAGTTACCTTTTTCTGAAAAAAGGGCCCGAGAAGAGATGCACTAGAGTTATCTCGGGAAATAAATCACGATACTCAGTTAATAGTAAATGCGGCAGTGGTTGCTGAAAAAGTGAGTGGAGACAAAGATTTGGCGTGTGTTTTGAAACAGATCACACTGAGTCCGACATGCGCATCAAAAATCAAAAAAGTATTATTTGTTACCAAAGAACAGATCAAGTACAGCTCTCGAGAAGCGTTTGCTTTTATACATGATAACAGATTCACGAAACAACAATACTTGGCTATCCGATTGGATATCCAGCCTATAATCATATTTTTGGGACCAAAAAAGACTGTCAACCATCGAATATCATTGTTAGTGAGACAACGGGCAAAGTCCCCATGCAAGATGTTCTTAACCACACCACACAAAGAATTTTACTTATGTCAGAAGAGATTTTTCTCAGCGTTTCTAGAAGCCAGATGTCAGCTACGTTAGTTGTGAGTTATGGTTTTGATGGAAGCTCATTGACAGGCTTAGTACAAACAAAAAATGTCTCCTGGAGATACACAAGATGCGAATATTTTCGCTACCACCATGATTCCCTTGAGGTTAACTACCTCAGATGGCATTATCCTCTGGAATAGCGAAGTGCCACAATCTCTGAGGTTTTGCAGCTGCGTTGAAACTGGAATATGGCAAAAAAACGTTGTGAAAGAGAAAGAAAGTCTAGATAATGAAATTAGAGGTTTTCAAGGATACCAAACCTGGATCAACAAGTTTCACGTTATAGTACATAGTACTAAAACTTGACTTTGATTGATGGAAAAATATTAAGTATTCTCACCAACACTCGTTCAAGTCAGGCACGCCCAATTTGTGAAGCAACCTGCAAAATTTTGAACTACTAATAATTTTGAAGACTCTGCAACAAAGGAAATGCATCTCATTAGGGCGTAAGCCCCCTGCATTGCTGGATAAGAATTTTTGAGTGCATCGTACATTTCTTACAGAATTGAGTTACAAATCTGGCAAAGTTCAGAAAATCTATTTCGGTCTCGTTGATAAGCCAAAATCCAATGGTTATGGATCTACCAACGACGGCAACACAGTCAGCAAAGTTTTTTCCAATACTCAAGAATTTGCAGAGACAACAGGTGTTTCTTACAGTTTGATATATCGTTTCTGGATTATTCTCACCGCACTCAATTATCAGCTTCCAATAAACTTACCTAAGTTACAGGCGCACTGTTTCGACACTGGTATCCAATGCCTGTCACAATTCACAAAATTATTGTACATAGTAACCAAATCATTGAAACCCAAGTGTTGCCGATAGGTGCCTTTGGCGAGTAAACTTCGGAGTCTAGAAATAAAATATACAAGTAGGATAGAGAGTTTCATGACAGAAAAAGCACCAGAATTAATAAGTTGACCGATATATTTAATAGGGCAATGGATACCTCAGACCCCTGACGGTCCCTCTGGGTCAGTACTGCACTGTGTTTCAGGCGGAAATTTTCGTTTTATTGATGGCGGCCAGAAAGGTGCTTCGGCTCAACCACGGATGCAGGAGGGTCTTCTTCTGCTCGGATAGTAGGGCTGCACTTATGGCGCTGAAGCCAGTGCGTACGCGCTCCTTGTTGAGAAAGGAGTGCAAAGTGGTACTGAGGAGAGTGGCTGAGGAGAGGAAGGTCACGTTGGTCTGGATCTGGACACCGGTATCCGGAGCAATGAGGCAGTGGACGCCTTAGCCAGGGAGGGCTCTTCGCATAGGCATATGGGACGAGAGCCCCGCTTGGGGATCGCCCCGTGTGTGAGGCGGGGAGCTCTCGAAGGCTAGAGAATTGCTCCGGGAATGAGGCAGGCGAGGCTTATGATGGATGGGCCCGCCCTCCCTCGAACCAGAGAGCTGCTTAGACTGACCAGAAGGGAGTGTAGAGCACTAATAGGGGCCTACACAAGACATTGCAGGCTTAGGAGGCATCTTGGCTTGCTAGGCATTGGAGACGATTTGGAGTGCAGGTTGGGGAGGAGACCCCGTATCATCTGCTCACCGAGTGCCCTACTTTGATATGGGCAAGATTGGGAGTCTTCGGAATTGGGCTAAAGGAGTTTCTGACCTTCTATAGAGCGGTCTGGGGGTACAAAGGACCCATCTGGTGGCCTAAATGCTTGGACGCCCGCGAGGGCGCCCCCCGTTAATACCAATAACAATACCAATATCTCAGACCCCTTCATATCTTCGTTGTCCCTTAAAAGCAAAAAAATCAAAATTGAAAATAGAACAGCTGCCGCCTGAAGTTCAAGATTTTTTGAATCCCTATGAATATAGTCTTGATGAGGAGATTTAGATGGGGGAGATTTAGATGGGGAGTCGTCGAAAATATACAATTTGTTGGATTCCATAGAGTTGGGTAACTTAAAGTTTGACAGTGAACATTTGTGAAGTACCTAAAATTGTAAATACACATATATATCTAGTTTTTATTTCATAGTTAGTGTTTTTGTGGTCAAATGATTTTTCAAATTTCAATTTCATAAAAGTGTTAGTGTAGTCGTGTAGTATAGTCGTCTTTAACCTTCTTTATTGATTCTAATAGACGATGCAGATATTTCTATGATATTATCATTATTTTCTCAGTAGCCAGGACGGTTTTCAGTTACAAGTTCTTTAAAAGAATTTCCTAATTTTTTTTTTGAGTAGTAGTAAAATCATATTTCGTCGTGGAAATATAAAGCAAAGCAAAAGTATTTGCTAAGGGTCGCCATAGAATTTTAATTAGTTTTTAACTGGACTATTCTTATCGATCACTTTGAAAATAAATTTGTGTCGCTTCTAGAATCGTCGTATCGTCGCCGACTGAAAAATATAATTAGCTACTAAAAAAAATCATATCGCTTCGATGACGCAAACATTTTCATTATGTCGTAGTTTATTTGATCGCCGGAATTGCCGGGGCATATTCGATTTGCCGCTAATTGACAAAAATCAAATATTTACAATGCCGTTCCGAAGGCTTCTTCCATTCATTGTCGGCTGTATATAAAAGAGCCGGACCGATTCGATCTCGCTATTGACATCTATTTGCGCCGAGCTGACGGCTTTTTATGGGAGCTCCCTCGACCTCTATACAGAACTCTATTTCTTCTATTTTTTATTGATGGCCCACTCAGCTCGTCGCAACGCCTCGATCTCTACGAGTAATCCCTTTTCGTGTTTACACACTGACGGGGAACACGAGCCTATTCAATCGCAATTTTCGATATAAACGAGTTTTCCGTAATTCCCGAATTTCGATTTATACTTGGCACTTTAATATCTTGACAATTCATAAATATTGAGGATTTTCTACAACTGACGACATCGTCCGAATCCCAGTATCTTACCCAGTAGTCTAAGAGCCAGTGGACGGCTACCTGCATGTATTTGACCAGACCTGGGTTTTTGTACATTGAGGCCCCTATACCTACTATAGATGATGTGGGGACCCACTAAGCCCAAAGCGGTGGACCCAGTGGTACTGCGCAGGTGAGACAGGTATTGATTTTTGGAGAATTTTAAATATATTAGCATGCGGTTAATATTATGGCAGACAATTTTGAAAATGCTCAAAAAATTAAAATTCTGAAAGTATTTCACCAGATCTGCCATTGAGATGATTATTCGCTATAGTCTTAAAAACTTATATTAATAACGGCAGACGTTTTTATTGAGTACACTCCTCAGTAGATAACAAAATCTTTACTACTACCCGGACAGATGTATACACAAACTGCATAAAGCTATCTTTTTTCTTTCTCCTATGTATTACTATTGTACTCATTCCAGCTTATAGTATTTTCTTTTACAGCTACTACCACTTAAATAATTTAGGGTTTGTACCTGAGATGGCTCTGTTATAATCCCAACCTAACGGTTTTTGTCAGATGTTTCAGTATGTTTGTGAATCTCGATACAGATGAATCGTGTTTCGTGAATTTAATAAAATACACAGTGTTGCTTTATGTTATTTTCCGATAATTTAACTGGGAAAAAGAACTAGTGAAGTGTGTTTTTTGTGCCACAGCAAAGACTGAGAAATTATTGACATTTTCAAGAGAGACGATGGAAAAATGTCGACAAATTTTGAGCTTAATAAAACATTATAAATTGAAATACAATGAAATAATTATACCCGACGAAATTTTTGATTGTGTATATCACAGTAGTTATTATAAAGCATTTACGGCTTAAAAAAAAAATTTAAACCGATCTCAACAAAGAAGATGTATTACAACCCACTACGTCGTCAACCATCACCATTAGCTGATAGCTCAATAACTGATCATGCATTAGAACTTGATAATCTTGTAAAAGACGTAAACGTTTCTGAGACAGATGAAGTCGTAGAAAAAGATGGTTGATGCTTTTTTCATTCTCCATTCTATGAAAGAAGTTCCCAAAACATTCGGGAGTATTTCACAGAAATTTCTGCAAATGGTGTCCAAATAATCTACCCGAAGAATTGATGTAATCTTTGACCAATATTTTTATCCATCAATAAAAGATAGTGAAAGGTGTCTACGACATGAAGCATCGTTAATTGATTACACTATTTCTGGGCTTGAACAAGTGCGACCGTTGGATTTTGCGAAAGAATTAAAAAATACAAATTTTAAGGGGACTCTTGTAGACTTTTTTACAAGACATTGGTGTAGTGAGGAAATGAAATCATTTTTAGTTAACCGACAGATTTATTTACATTTTAGAAATTGCCATTCTTATGAAGTTGTTGAGAACAGTATACAATCAAGAGTTGTTGAAGATATTTGTTATATTTCACATGAAGAAGCAGATACTAAAATATTATATCACGCTTGGAATATCGCTGAGGAAGCAAATATTGCTATTCGAGCATCTGATACCGACATTTTAATTATAATGATTGGTAATATGGTTTAATTAAAGAATTCTCATTCTAATATTTGGATGCTCAACGGAACAGGAAATAACGAAAGATATATTAACATCACAAAAATTTATAATGAGCTTGGTGAGTTGTTAGCAAAAATTTTAATCGGTTTTCATGCGTTCACCGGATGTGATTTTAATCCAGCTTTCTTCAATAAAGGAAAGAAAAGGCCTTTTGCGTTGCTTAGAAAAAGTGTGGAATATCAACAAGCATTTGCTACTCTCGGTGAAGAAAATTTGACAGAGGACCAGTTACAAGAGGTCTTTACTATTATTCAACAGTTCACTTGCCAGCTTTACAATGCCAAAAAATCAAAGGACGCAGATGACGGAAGATTTCAGTTATTCGTGAGTAGTTACACAGCTTCGGATGAGAATGACAATTTTAGTAAAAAAATACAAAACAACTTCTAGAAAAACGCTTACAAAAAGCAACCTTCAACCTTGGACCCATTGGGGTATCGTTAGATTGAGCAGGACAACACATTTGTCTTTAAATGGTTCGATGGAGATCAACTTCCATCTTTTGTTAGCGACTTAATTACCAATGTCCCTGGTAAGTTGGATCAATTTACTAATTATTTATATTTTACAATTTACGGTTTATTTTTACAGAGTCCGATTGAATGGATGATGAAGAAGAGTTAACCTACGACAAACATGACTCCGACACCTTTTAAATTTGGTCTTAAATAAATAGAAAAAAATTGAAATACAGATTTGAATTGATTTTTGTTACTTGCATTATACCCCAAGATTTCAGATTATTTCGTAATATATCTACTTCATTTACCATCAATCATAAAGTACAGAAAAATATTAATTTCTATACATATAGTGATAAAATTAATTATAAGTGAGTTAAATTTATGTAAAACAGCGATCGTAATACATATACATCTGACCGGGTAATAGTAAAGATTTTGTTATGTACTGAGGAGTGTACTCAATAAAAACGTCTGAAGTTATTAATATACGTTTTTAAGACTATAACGAATAATATATCTCAATGGCAGATCTGGTCAAATATTTTCAGAATTTTAATTTTTTGAGCATTTTCAAAATTGCCCGCCATAATGTTAACCGCATAGTAATGGTCTGCCATTATTATTTTTCGATAATAATAACAATATATTTTAAGATTTCAAAACGGCAGCCGCGGTCAAATATATTTGAAAATCGCCAAAAATCAATACCTGTCTCACCTGCGCAGTACCTGCGTCCATCGCTTTTTTCAATTTATAAGATATATTTTATATATCTTATAAATTGATATATTTTGAACTCTGAACATTATGAACTCTTCCGATAAACGTCTTCCTATTTTTATGACATTCTTCATGTTGTTATATAAATTTTATACGACTTTGAGTCTAGTACTTCGGTATTTATACTGTTTGTCTTCGGAGCATTCCACAGCTCATTGAGAAGTACACTAGTACGTACGAGTACGTTTTTCAATCAATTGCACCATTGTGCATCGGCGCACGCCAATTCGTAAGAGCACAAAGCACAGCAATTATCGACTGAAATAGAACACCGCTGTTCGCGTATTATCTTCCGGCAAAAAAAGAAACGAAACCCGAAAAAATTATCAAGGGGTTGCTAATTGTTATGCTCGTTATGCGGTGTTTGCTAATGATCGCGTTTTTTCTTCGCAAACGAACGAAATTCATATCAATCCGCCGCGTCCAGGTATGGAATCGCGTTGTTTTTGGACTTTGATTTTTTATAGTTGATTAAACATTTATTTTACACATGAAAATTTCAGATAAGAATAACACATTATTGGCGCACTTGCAGTGGCGTACTATCACTATGTCACTATGTTTTGCCTCATACCAATTTAAAACTCATGCCACGGGCCTATTGAAGGCCTCACAGACAGAGTCCAACATTAACTGGCAGTGGAAGTTTATCTTTAATATTATTATTGCTTAACTTTAATATTTTAGATTACTTAAGAAACAATTAATAAACGACACACCATACCTATTACTATACAACAAAATTTGCAATATACCGGGTGACATAAGAAAACGACAGTAATTTTCGAATTTGACGGACAGGACGAGGTTTTTTTCTTTTTTTGTTTTTTTTATATTTTAATTTAATTTTTCAAAATTGTGTCTAGCAGGCTGTGACCATCATAAATACTATTTAAAAATTGTAAATAAAATTTTTCATTACTGGCAAATAGCATTTAATCTTGTAATGTAACTTTTTTTAGGATAACTTAGTTTTTTGAAATAGCACCCTAGCGGGAACAAAAACTTTTTAAAACCGGTACTGTTTTTGCAACATTTTGACATTAACATTTTCAAAATTCGTTAAAAAATAAGGTCATCAGAAGAAAAAAGCAGATAAGTAAATACATTTTTATAAAAACAAAATATTACTTGGGTGGTTTTGCTCCTATTCGTTATTAATTTTCAAGTCGGTAAGATTAAAAATGCAAAAGAAACCCTCGACAAGCAGAATTTTTTGTTGGAAGTGTGGTATGGTATGGCATGTGTACGTACGTCATAAGCTACAAGCACCTTTTACTGGAAACTGAAAATAACAAAAGAATAGAGGGATAATTCAACAATATTTTGAAAATCAGTTAGAAAATAAAACCTCGATAATGTCGGTAGAATCGATTTGAAAGTGGAATATCAACGTGTGTCACTGTAAGACAAGTTTTACATTGACGCAAAACATCGCATTTATTTTGGAACCGGAGTTTTGTATATATTTGAATTAAATAACAGCGATAGATATTTACTTAATAACCAATCTTGCGCTGTAATTCTTGTAGGTCGAACACTGGAGTTACATAAATACGGTCTTTCACGTACCCCCAAACAAAAAAATCTAACGGTGTCAAGTCCGGTGAACGTGGGGGCCAATTGACTCGACCGTGTGTTGATATTAGTCTATGCCCATAAACATCACGTAGGTGTTCAGTGACGTCCTTTATATTATGGGGAGGCGCGTCATTCTGCTAAAAATACAATTTAATGTCACGGCAAGAGGTAAATCATCTAAGGAGTCTTTAGTTCCATCTCTTAGGAATTATAAATATCGTGCACTAGTTAAGGCACCATGAAAAAAAAAAAATAGGTCCAATAATTCGCTTTCCTATCACTCCTGCCCAAACATTGATTCCTTTGATTACTTAAGGACCAGTATTTGTTGTTCCATCGGTTAAATGTTTGAAAATTGTGACCCATCAGTGAACAAAATTAAGTTAACGAAATTATGATTCTCGTCATGTTTATCTAAAAGACAATTACAATATCGAAGTCTTCTTACAAAGTCAGCTTCATAAAGATGTTGATAAAGGTTACACTTAAAAGACTGATAGTTTAAAATTCTCCTTACAAATTCTCTTGAGATGTCTGATTCTAATGCCACTTGTCTTAGCGACGCAACAGTTAAATAAAATTATCATGTCGATTTTTTTGTCGATTTCTCATTTTTAATTCCAGCTTTCCAAAGAAAGAATGTCCATGCCGACTTTTTTGTATTTACTTATCTGTTTTTTTCCTAACTGTGAGCTTATTTTATAAATTGTGAAAATTTTGGTGTCAAAATGTTGCAAAAAAAGTATCGGTTTTAAGAAAAATTTGTTCCCACCAGGGTGCTATTTGAAAAAAATAGGTTATCCTAAAAAATTAATAGTTCATGATATTAAATGCTATTCGCCATTAGACTAGTAAAGAAGTTTCATTTAAAAAAGCCTCCTAGACACCAATTTCAAAATTAAATGAAAATTTAAAAAAAAAATTAGAAAAACCATGCTATCCTACGTAGAATGATCTCCGAGGGCGTTTATTCGGTTTCGAGGGAGATATTTTGCAAAAATATATAACTGTGGGGGCGGCATCCAACATCTCACGCAACCCCCTAAAACGAGTATATGACACAATTCATAAAATAAAATATAGCACATAAATTACATAGACATTTATTCAAAATGGTAGACACTGCTAGAGTGAAAGAAATACGTATATACAATTTGTTAGTTATTAGTTTTATGATCGGTCTCTATTATGACAAATGTATTGCTTAAGTTTTTGTTTGAATGCCTTGATAGCATTGTACGTGAAACCGAATGAATATCTGATCCACGAGTAAGTTTGTCAAAAAGATACGTCGGACGTTGGAGAGATACTACTTTTTTAATTAAGACTAAAAGCTGCGACCTAAAAGGTTCGTCTAATGTTAGCCACCGAGAATCCTCTAGGCTAGTAGATATATGATCAAATTTACGAATATTGTATGAGAATCTGAGACAGACATTCTGAAGACGCTGAAGACTAACCTTGTCCTTTTGAAGTAGGGCAGGCCAGTAAACTACCATACAGCATGAAATTGTGGATAGAATTAAGGAATCGGTAAGTTTTAACTTAAATGCTGTGTCCAGAATATTTTTGTTACAGTAGAGAATCCGAAGCTTGTAAAACGATTTCTGGATCAATGAAGCTACATGACCTCCAAAACGCAGATTATTATCCAAATGCAGACCCAGATTTTTGCATTCGGCAACCGGCCGTAAGAGAAGGTCATTTAAGTAAATTTTGGCATCGTGTAGACCAATTATTTTTCCTTTATATTTACCAAAAATTATGAGTTGCGTCTTATTTTCGTTAAGTAACAGTAAAAGTAAAAGTCGCAGGTATAAACGGAAAACAGAATCGGAGCTAAAATACTACCCTGCGCTACACCCTTGGGAATATTTACATAATTGGAATAGCTGTTATTGAAGAATATTCTTTGACACCGATCAGAAAAGTAACTTTTGAAAAACTGCAACACGCCAGCCCCCACACCAAAGTATTTCAGTTTAGCAAAGAGCAGGCGGTGGTCCTGTGTGTCAAATGTCTTGCTATAATCAAGCAATATTAAGCAGGTATTCAAGCCCGATTGCGTTAGGGGTAGAATATACCCATACATTAACCATACCAAATTTCAAATCGCTATCTCAAGCCGATTAAAAATTATAGAGTGTTCCCAATTTCTTGTGTCACCCCGTGTAACACTTAATTATATCATAGTTTTCAATATTTTAACACAATTGAAACCGCGAGAAGGATTTGAAGATTAAGTCGTCTAAACGGATCGAACTACGTTTCCCACAGCCCCCGTACGTCGACGAAGTTGACTCGAAAGCTATGCACTGTTTAATTCAAACAAGCGAAATGCTACGAATGCTTGTATAATGGCCGAAATTGCGGACCGAAATTCTGCAAATTATAATTTCAACATAACCCCGGCCTAGAATTGCTTCTGCTTATATACATACGAAGTATGTGTGTGTGTGTGTGTAGATTTGCTTTAGCGCCGTTATTACGAACCGGCGTGTTTCGGGACTCCGACTACCTTATAGGCACAGAGCAAGGTAGAGTAAACGGGAGCATAGACGTTTTTTTCTCCATTGGAGTATTCGTGGAGAAAGCAACTCTCCATAGAATCAAATTAAACGCGAGTTAGACCAACTAATTAGCGTGGGATTTGTATCCGTCCATTCCAGCTTCATCCTGCGGTGTCGGCAAAAGTTCGATCATCCAAATATCAATAATTAGCGGCCAAACAATTTCGAAAATGTGAATGTGTCTTTATCCGATGCGAATTTAGGCGCGGTGGCTAATTGCTGTTTGTTTTGCCCGTTGCCATTGGCCGGGAAATGTTTTATTTGTTTCATAACAAACGCGGCAGAGGGACGAATAGTGTATAAAATCTGCCTAGTTTGTTCGCGTATCGACCACCGATCCACGCCTTTAAAAACCGAATCAACATTTTATTAATAAATGCTTGAATGGACATCCCGTTCCCAAGGAATGGACGGTGGCTCTTATCTCCTCTATTCACAAAAAAGGAAATAAACCGGACTGCAATAACTATCGGGGCATTTCGGTTACAAGCACAATGAGCAGACTGTACGGCAGAATTTTACGTGATCTCATTGAGGAAGACTATAAAGAGAAAGAGGAAGAAGAACAATGTGGTTTCATAGCAGGAAGATCATGTACTGATAACGTGTTTACCCTAAAACAAGTTATAGAAAAGAGAAGTGCCTGGAACTTGGAAACGCAACTAACATCTGTTGGCCTACAAAAAGCATATGACACAGTCCCAGTAATAAAGCTATGGAGGGTCTTAATCACACCTACATAGCAGCCCTTAAAGAACTATATAGGGAATCAAAATCAAGAACAAGGGTCGGCCAATGCATTACGGAGGAGTTCATGGTGAACAAAGGACTACGTAATGGATGCCGTGTCTCCCCCACTCTTTTTAAAATATATGTGGCAATGGCACTAAAAAAATGGAAAAGAAAGGTCCAGGGCATGGGAATAGAAATTGATGGTGGATGCTTGTTTACTCTTCAGTTCGCAGACGACCAAGTCATAGTAGCCAATTATAAAGATGATATGCAATATATGATTCGAAAACTAATAGACGAGTATAAAGGGCTTGATAGTCAACATAGCAAAGACAAAAGACAGAAATTTGGAATTAGGCAATGGCCAAGAAATCCTTCAATGTGAGGAATATGAATATATGGGCATCACATTCGACAACACTGGAACAGATGCAAAGGAAATAGAAAAATGAATAGTCAAAGCCAAAAAAGTAATAGGAGCTCTGAATGGTATCCAAAGAAATATCCAAGAAACGGAAATTTAATATCTGTGAAGCAATGGTAAAAAGCACCCTTCTATATGGATCAGAGACATGGAGAATTTCCGATAGACATAAGAAAAGGGTTGAGGCTGTCGAGATGGATGCAATTAGAAGATCAATGGCCGAAAAGGATACTCCACTGGCAACGAACAGGTAGAAGAAAACGAGGCAGACCAAAACTAGAGTGGCAAAAAGCTATGCCAAAATGCATGAGTGAAAAAATCTGACTTCTGCAGATTCCAACCTCATCGGAGTTTAGGTGTCGGACAACGTCGAAGGACGTTCTAAACCGATATATATATATATATATATATATATATATATATATATATATATATATATATATATATATATATATATATATATATATATATATATATATATATATATATATATATATATATATATATATATATATATATATATATATATATATATATATATAATATATTAATCGAGCATCGAGCGGGATGACCAATAACCTCGTATAACCCGTCTTGGTCCTAAGCAAACTCCCGACCTGGCTTATAAATCAGGTCAAACAAAATAAGCCACCGTACATCATCCCTACCTTCTTTTTATGAGCCCGTCGGTGTACAAAAACCCGACCTTTTCGCATATATGTGTTTGTATATTGCGCGTCCTTAAATATTGGGGATTTATGCTACGCAAACATGAAGCGTTTATTTGGACTCTAGATATTGGAAGTATCTAGATTAACTCATAACTGGCCGTTAAAAATTCTTATTCGAGCCGCCGCAGAACAGGACCATGCCGACCAAGAGCCGCTAAAATTTATACCATGTAAGGGGTGTTTTTTTTTTTTTTTGATGTATAGAACTTTAAGTTGCAATAAGACAACCGTGGATTATTCGATTGACATGAATTTTATTTATCCGAAAGATAATCTTGTGGCATTATATTTTAAATATAATTTCTGGCATATGACCGCCACGGCTGGAAGTCCAATTTTCGATGACTTTTTCCAACATTTGTGGCAGTATATCGACAATAACACGGCGAATGTTGTCTTCCAAATGGTTAAGCGTTTGTGGCTTATCCGCATAGACCAATGACTTTACATAGCCCCACAGAAAGTAGTCTAGCGGTTTTAAATTTAAAAGATCTTGTAGGCCAATTCACAGGTCCAAAACGTGAAATTAGGCGGTCACCAAACGTGTCTTTCAATAAATCGATTGTGGCACGAGCTGTGTGACATGTTGTGCCGTTATTCAATTCAGGAATGAAAGAGTTAGTAATCATAGCTCTATACTGGCCATCATCGTTTTTGAACAAGTACCAATGATTTCATCAGCCTATAAAGCGCACCAAACAGTCAGTTTTTCTGGATGTAACGGTGTTTCGACATACACTTGAGGATTAGCTTCGCTTTAAATGCGGCAGTTTTGTTTGTTGACGTAGCCATTCAACCAGAAGTGCGCTTCATCGCACATCGCATACTTGATGATCGTTTGGCTTCAATTCTTGCACGAGTTGGATTTTGTAAGCACGTAAACCAAGATCCTTCCGCAAAATCTTCCATAAAGTGGTGGATGGACACAGATCCAATTCCTGTGCTCGATGGCGGATGGACTCATTCGGGTCTTCCTCAATGCTACGCTCTACAGCAGCAATAGCTTCTTCTATGCGCAACGTACGGCGTCTCCGGGGATGCGAGTTATCAATAAGAGTAAACGTGGTGCGAAAACGTTCCATGGTTAATCGAATTAACTGCTCTGACGGACGATTTTGTCGACGATAAAATGGAGGTAGTGCGCGATACGTATTCCGCACAGAACCATTATTTTCGAAATAAAATTGCACTATTTGCAAGCGTTGTTCAGGCGTGAGTCTATTCATGATGAATTGCCTAACCAAACTGAGAATAAATCACTTGACAGCTGTTAAATCGGTCGCCATCTTGAACAGTAATGCCAACTTAAAGTTCTATACATCGAAAAAAAAACACCCATTATTATGTTTAAAGGTTAAACAAGAGTAAAGCTATAAACAAAATAATAATATACGTTTATTCATATAAAACTATAGTAACTAAATAAAACAAACAAACAAAAAAGTACCTCATTTGAAAATTACATTTCTATTTTTTTTAATGTGGTGGTAGTCTTAAAACATTTTCCAACACAAAGGATTTTCACAATATCTGCGCATAAAGCAAGTTTCTCTCCTTATGCCATGAATTTTCCAAACTTCGCCCCGTTTTTGTGTAATTTTTTTTCCCTGAACTTTTAAGGTTTACAAGCCTATGTGTTTTTATATATCCTGAAAACCTACTTGGTGGATCTTCACGAGAAGCTCTTTTTGATGGGCCTTCAGAAACTTCTGCTTCTAAACCCACAGTTTCTTGATTTTCGACCCAACTTCTAGTAAATAAGAGGTAAATTTTATTTTCTTTGCCGGGTTTGATTTCCTGTATATCACAAATGAATTAAATAATGTGCAGTTCAATATAAACATAAAAGCCTTTTTTGTTCATTTGAGACTTTTTCTTATAATAGGATTATAAGAAAGGTATTAATACTTATTATAATGTATAATACTTTCTGCGTTTTTAATAATTTCATCAGTTTTAAGATTTATTTTATGGGTTTCTAAAAGCCGAGCTTGATGTATTCTTGAGATCATTCTGGCATATCTCTTGTCTTTCCATACATGAATTAAAATTTCTTTTTTTCTACGGAAACCATGATGGCCTCTTTTTAACTTATTTTTTTTTATATCTCGAGGTATCCCACGATTTCGAATCATCGCTCTCATCTGCATCATTTTTATCCCCAGGTAATATATCAGCATAAAACTCACTGGTCTCATTGCAAATATTATTCTATTCAAAATCGTATTCTTCCATTACAAAGCGCGTTAAATAATAAATTAATCTATATTTATTTTAAAACGGATAAAAAACCACTTAAAATAAATCGACTGTTTGATGGCACACACAAAGTTATTCTGTCAAAAAAAGTACTACTACGTCAGCGTATTATTACGTCAGCGGCTACTGGATTTGGAACGAAAAATAACGTATTATTACGTGAACGGCTTCTGAATTACGCACAAAAATGCCCTATTACTACGTAGCGGCCAGTAATGAGTTAATTGGATCTAATCGACACACAATACTTGATATTTTACGATCCTTCCGACCCTTTGTCACCACAATGTTCGTAAATGTAGTCCAAGATATTTTCTTATCGATATTCCATCCAAAGACAAAGGTGGATTGGGTTTATCTATGGTGATGTGACTGATGAAGCGGAAACCATTTGCGCAGAACAACCGCTGACTAACAAACAACGAGTGTAATCGAAGCCGCTGACTGCTTATTAACAATTTAAACGGTTGGTAGGTGCTGACACGGAATAACGACTAAGGGTTTAGGCAGCAAGTCTTCCCAGTCAGCCGCTAGGAAATTGTTCGTGAAACTTGCGCTCTCTCCGCACGCCTTATCAACTATATCGAAGTTAGGGCGCTAATGCATTGGGTAACTATTTTACGGTTTGGTGGCTGCGCCAGGAGCGAATTTAGGAGCAAATAGTGGCGTCTCGTTCTGGTGTTTACACGGCAGCCATCACGTTTCTTTCACTAATAATTTCTCAAAAGATCAAAGTCGTTATCATTTAGTTCATCAATACCTTATAAGGGTGGAACTGATACTATTTACAAAACTTCTGGATTCCTCCTCCGTTGAAAGATGTTGAGTCGAATTTTCCAGTGTTTCACCAATCATCCTGTTGGCTTATTCAGAGGTTAACTGAAACTGGCTAGCTTGAGGGGGGTGGATGGCGTATTTTGTGATTGAACTCTTAATATCTTTAATGCGGAAATTATTAGAGAAAAGAGCAGACAACATATCAAAAATAATCTTAAAGCTACAATCTTAACCTCGACTCAGGTCTTTATGCACCTCATTTAGCTCCGCTCGCCTCAAACCATATATAAGCAGGTACAGAATAAAATGCGAGCCAGTTTCAGATAAGCTCTGAAGAAGCCAACAGGATGATTGGCGAAACTTTAGCAAGTTCGACTCGACAACAACAGACGCTGTGGAACTTATATTTTTTAGTATCGATTTTTAGTATCGATTGGATTCTGGCATAAGTCGCAACGGTCACAACGGCCTGTTGTACGTACCGTGCTATGTAATACTGTGCTTGCCTCAATGCCCTGCCCATTCCATAAGTATATTTGCTACCGGATATTCAACAATTTTTGCAGAAGCATGTTGGTCAAGATGTCGTTGGTTTAGGAGCCCCATTTCAACAATCATTGTTTTTGTAAAGAAGAAACAGGTACTTTATTAGTCCAATATTATCTAGCCCTTGTGCTTCGCAAAAAAAACTTTTTTGAAATTTTACAGGTTTTTTGAAGTAGGGACAAGCCTCCGTAGTCTATAAGTCATTTCTACATCCAAATTGTTTTTGACTCGAATCACTTTGACATAACAGGAATGTTAGTTTTTGTGTGGCTCATTAGACTGATAATCCTGCATTTCTCTGCAATTATCTTTACTTACTTAAGGTTAGGGTTAGGGCGTACTTAATCACAGTGCACGACCGTTAACAAAATATTATCCGAAGACGTTTTTACCGTTCGAAGACACAAACCCGACCGATAGTTTCGAAAGCAAACAATGTCGCCGGATCATTAATAATTTTTCTGTTTACGTTTTCGATCAACGCCAACTTTAGAACGGTTTCCGAGCACGAAAGCCATTACAGCAAATTGCTGTTGACATTAAATTCCAGACAATATCGCGGAGGCGTCCGGACAAATAAAACCCCTTGTGGTGGAAACGTTAAAACCGCGAAGATTTTTCGTAATCGCGAAGAAACGCGTCGGGCCATTTCATTTTTCGGACGGAACGCAAAAATATCAAATTCGACATCGGCAAAGTTCGGACTCCGGGGCGGCGCCCCGGAAGTCGTAAATTTCGACTTTTTTGGGCAACGGGAATTGAAAAGTTTTACATTCGACAGGCCAGATTGAAAAGCGCCCTACGTGAGACTTAACTGACGTTTTAATACCGACTCGGTATTTATTTACAATGGGCGTGCGTGTATGCGAGCCGGGTTTCCACCTAAAGAAGGCAAAAAATACTTTGGAATTAGTTTCCCGAGTCGAGAGTTATTTAGGAGTCGCGCCAACTTGAAATGGAGGTTGGGGAGCGACGATCATTTTTTTTTAACGCTTCAGGTCAACTTTTTGGTACTTGTTTTAAGTGAAACGAAACTATTGAGCACAAAAAACAATTATTACTGTCTCAAGGTCTCATTAGACAAGTTACGTCAGAGACGGGTTCGGCCATCACTAAGCGAGCGAGACCTTCAACGTTCTTTGAACTTTATGTTTATTTGCAAAATTATGACGTTAAAAGAATTAACCTTAATATTAATTTAATAAAAATGTAAAATCGTAGTTTAAATCCCGTTTTTGTGGGTGTCACAGAACAAGTCTGCTGCCATAATTCGCAGGAAATTAACTTCTCGCAATGTAAAGAAAATATCGACACGAGCATTCATTCCGATAGGGTTAATTAGCAATTAAAGTCTCATTTCCGTTAACGTCATTTGCATCGGGTAGAGCCAAATACTTTGGGATTCAATGTTGGCATTACGAGAGACCTCCAGCGAAGATAAATTGTTTAACAAAACCTTCTCCTCAACTTCTACGTCTCAACAAAAACACATTCGAATTTCGTTACGATGTTCTCGAAAAACATAATGCCTTGAAAGTTCCTTGAGGGACTGGATGCAACCATGTATCCCCTATAGTGAGAAAACAATTCCGGGGATTCATTTTAGTGACGATAATGAAGGAACCAATGGTTTCGGTTCATTTTTTCATTCCTTTAAATTCATTTTTTTTATTGAACTCGTACTGGATCATTATTATAATTTAAAAAATGTTTTAAATAGATAAGGATAACCACAATCAACATAAGAGTTATACTGACTAAACTGGCGATATTCTTTACCGTTCAATAATTCACCAAAGTCGCCAAATATGCAATAATTATATATAGCTATCTCTATTTACATCTATCCTTAACAAAAATTTAAACCGAATTAGAGACAAAATAATTTCCAGCGACTTTAAAAGAAAGTATGGATTTAGGGCAATGTGACGTACCACGACGTTGAAAATATTGTATTACATTAAAAGCATTAAATCCAATGCCGATTACATTTCTAAAAAAATTACGTCCTTTAATTTAGTTTACGACGAAAGACCTTTTTCGAAAAGTGACGAAAAACGTTTTAACAATACAGTTTCTGCGGTTTATGTAGTAAACCAATCTTGATGAGAAATGCATTCCAAGTCCGGCTAGAAACATCCAGACGACAATTGGGCGTTCGGACCAAATTCACGCCTTAAAATTGAAAGACGACAATTCCCCGAATGGATTTATAGCTAACGGACAAGTTTCTGGTTTTAAACCGGCCGGATTATCCCGGAGACTATTAAATCCCTTAAGGAACTTTCAAAGCATTGTCTTCTTCCACGACATGGTAATGAAATTCGAATGTTTTTCTTGGGATGGAGAGGCGGGAGGTTTTGTTAGAAAACTTATAGCCGCCCGAGGTCTGTCGAAGGACCAACTTCGGAGCTCATAGTGTTTTGCGTTGCTCGATGCAAACGACGTCAACGGAAATGAGACTTTAACTGCTCATTAACCGAGTCGGCTTTAATGCTCCTATCGACGTTATCTTTGTATCGCGACCAATTAATTTCCGAAGAATTATTTCAGTAGATGGCATTGACGTATTCTGAGACAAATGGTCAAAGTTTGTGACGTCACAGCGGAAAATCGCGCTCTTACAGGGGAATTCCACAACAAATGAAAGAAAACAGGTAATAATTTTTGCAAATCTGACAAGGCACTTATGGGATGTGTATCCTACAACTTTCTTTTCAGATTTGCAAAAGGTATAATTTTGTGTTTACAAATACATGTGTCTTATTTGATGTTTATAGAGAACGACTCAAATTCGGAATTGTTGGTTACTTATGTAAGCGTACCTATTTAAAATATTTTTAGCCATGCGGTGTTGCCAGATCAACTTTCGTTTTTTAAATGGCACACCTTGTATATTATTACATTCTTCAACATTTTCGGAGATAAAAAATACTTTTTAACAAATTTGACAACAAACAACCCGATAAAAAATAATAATTTTTGCGCAACCCTTTCAGCTAAGCAGTCGAATTTTTGGTTGTGGCTCACTATTAAAATGCTTTATTATAATGATATGAGAATTAACTTGTCGCGTACAGGGCGTTTATAAAATAAGGCCTAATTGGCAAGACATGAAAATCCATGCTACGTGGGAATTTTAAATAAAACACTTCATATGTCACATTGGCACATTAATAAGCCATCTAAAAATACTAAAATATTTTCACTAGTTTTCGAGTTATAAGCAAAAAACGAAAATATTACAATTATAGCGACTCAAAGTTATCGCATTCCATCTGCGTACCATGCTATGGCCGTGACGTTTTTTGTAAACAAATTTGCTTTTAACATAAATAAGCTTAATATCACGTGATTAGCGTGTTCAAATAAGTAACTGTAACAGTAAAACTGTAAGGAAATATATTTGTCAACAAAAGTTTAATATTGATAGAAACTGTTACACACAATGACCTCCAAAGACATTCAAGGATTGACTTCTTAACATTGGAAACTGTTGCCCTTTGAATTTCGTTTGGATCGAGTGGTTGAAAACCCTGTCTGACACGGCGTTCCAAATCTTCTATTGTTCCAACTGAAGTTTTATACAATCTTTCTTTAACAGCGCCCCAAAGGTAGGCATCAATCGGTGCAAGATCTGGCGAACGCGGTAGTCAATTCCATGAACTTAGACGCCTTATCCATCGGTTTTCAAACATGATTGTAAAACCTTGACTTACTCTATTTGCCAAATGAATCGGAGCTCCATCAAGTTGGTACCAACATCTGCGTGAGAATCTGGACTTATCGATCCAAATAATTCTTTTCAAAAAATCTCGATCTTGTATTCTAACCAATATCATTTCATAAAACTCTACGGGTAATGGTGCATCACGAGGGAGAATAGATTTTACTGTCATTATTTTGTAATTATTCATATTATGTTTCTTCAGTATCCGTTGAATCTTTAGCGCTCGGAATGAACGCGTTGGTTTCATTTTCTTCTAATTTTGCAACAGATTTTTGAAAGTTCCCTTCTTCGTAGGTTTCGAAAATTTGCTTCGATTCTTTTAAAGTTTTCCCCATACATTGGTGGCAAATGCGGATAAACTATCTGCGCGTTTGTTGAAACAATTCACTGACACTCACGATAAATGTAAAACAAATTCTTAATTGCGCTTGCATAATTATGTGCCATCTTGCTTTCTCAAATATATTCGAAGACATATAGACATGTCATTTTTTTACACCTCACCACACGCAGATCCGCTATAATAGCAATATTTTGTTTTTTTGCTTATAACTCGAAAACTAGTGAAAATAGATATACTATAGTTTAGTACTTATGGGGTGTTTAAAATTCCGACGTAAAATGGAATTTTGTATATTGCCAATTGGGCATTATCTGCAGGTGATAACTTAATTCTCGTACCATATTATGATAAAGCAATTAGCTGTATAATATACAGGGTGTTCCGTTTAAGAATCGAAAGTTGATATACGTTAAAAGGTTAACTAAAACTACCCTAACCTGTTTTTGTTTTAAAAAAACAAAATAAAGATTTGAACTCCGATAGGCCTGTATTCGAAAAAATCGTGTAAAATAAAATTCTCCTCAGGATTTTTCCATCCAGCATCGAATAAAACTATTAACCGCGAAGTTTGAGCCGAACGTAATTCACCAATAGCGTCCGCTCGCACACAATCATCCGTTTTGGTAACCGGACAAAACGAAAACGCATCAATTAACCCAAGAGGTATATAACATGGTTTTAATTAGCGCTTAGGGAGAACAACGGGTAACGGGAAACAAAAGGGCCGCGAGCTCGCTTTGTCTGCATTTCTGCGGTCGCTGGAAGATTATTCGCAGAACGGGAACTATTTACTACAGGTAGTAGTCGTCTCGTAACTCGTAGCGGCTTAATTTTCAGATAAACGACTAGCGACTATGATGAACGATCCCCGAATTAAGTGTCACTCGAAACGGGATTTCGCCTGGGAGAGACATCAGAAGTGGGAATTTGCCACGCAAAAAGGGCCATTATTACACCCGGG
The DNA here is from genome assembly GCF_029955315.1 of Cylas formicarius. Lineage (NCBI taxonomy): Eukaryota > Metazoa > Arthropoda > Insecta > Coleoptera > Brentidae > Cylas > Cylas formicarius. The sequence continues at coordinate 20,578,181 of NW_026844361.1, read as the reverse complement.
TAATGTTTTTGGAGGGGTTGGCGACCGCCCTAAAGAATCCCTCGATTACCTGCACATAGTGGCACCAGAAATGTAAGAGTAATATAGTATATTATACAACAAGTGCGATAAACGCTATTTGACTCACGAGTTTATTTGACGCGAGCGGAGCAAGTGCTTAATAAGCGAATGAGATATAGTATATTATGCAACAAGCGGAGCGAGTTTTTAATAAACGACTGTGTTAAAAAGTTTACCGAACGTGTTGCATACTATACTTTTTCTACGACCGTTAGTTTTTGGGTACATTTTCGCAAAACAACACAGAACAACAGAATCGACAAACGTCAAGATTCGCAGCTTGGGAAATATCTCCGAAAACATCCGATTGCTCCCAAACCCGTGCGGTAAAATCCCGGAAATGTCCGAAGTGGCTCGGATCCGTGGAAAACAGACCAGTTTTTAGATACGGTATATCACCATGACCACGTACGTTCGGAGTGGGAAATTGCGGTTCACAAATCCGTTTTTATTACTCTCCTACTATTCCGGGGCGACTATACATATTACCGACTTATATTTTGCCGATAAAAGAAAACGTTTGGTCGCGTAATAGATTGATATAAATCTTTTAAAGTCGGCAAGGAGATAAGTTCCCGGGGGAACATAACCTTCTGACCCAAATATTCTTATGGGGGAAATAACGGCGTAGGAAATTTAGAGGCTTAGGTCCAGATCTCCAGTTCATCGCGAGGACGTAAACGCCGGGCTTTTCTCGGAAACCGTTTCCGAACGGGATTGTTTTTATTGATTGATGCGGTCAGTTTTCCTTGTTACGTCGCTGTTTTTATGCGGCGGAGCTCTTTTTTAGCTTCCGTCGACCTTTCTTAATGCGGAGCCCGGGTCTACGGCGGCACACGCATTTGTAACCACTTAAATCGAACCCTAGCGAGGATGTCCGTCGTATTGACATCTTCCTAGTTAGGGTTTATGTAATGAGTGTTGGAGTAGTTTGTCGTTTTCTATAGCAATGGTGAGCAGCTTCATTCAACAATGTACGAAACTATGGTTAGTGTTTTCAATAAATGAAGAATGAAGAAAAAATGACATTTGATAAAGACACGGTGTTGTCATGTCATAATATATAATTTCGTGAAAATCTGAACTTTTAGAAACCTTTTGAGAACAGAATCTTTTAGATGATGTAGGTCTTGAACTTTAGCTTTCAATATAGGTATTGTCCCATCATAAGCTGAAGTCGGAAGCACAGAACACTTATCAGGTAGGGAAAGTCTTTTTTTTATATAATAACATTTTCAAGTTGTCGACCATTATAACTGTTACTACTATGCTCTTTTTCATTCAATTTTGTCATATGCTGTTACACTGCACTAAATTCAATGCAGGAAATAGAGACCATTGTCAAGCGCTGTTTCAGAATCTTGGGGATACGCCATTGCCATCGGTATATACGTATCACAAGGTATTAGAAATTCATATAACTCAAAAAATTTGTTTTCAGAGTTTACACTTCCCCCGAAAATTTGCTTCGAACTAGGAAGTTTAAATACACTAAAAGCATGACAAATTCTTTATACCTAAATTTATACAACTAAATGAAGTCACAAAGTTGTGATTTAAAATTTTCAAAAACCAAAATAAATTCTTTTTTTTGAGCATTGTTTTTACTCTGTAGAGGAATACAAATAGGAAGATATTACCTGATTGTTGACAATATTAGTTGAATAGCAAAAACATAACCCTACTTCTTCTAAAGACATAGTACTCCAGATATACGACTAAACCTATTGCTAACAATACAGGGTCTCTATTAATACGTGGAAAATTTGAAAAAAATCGACTCCATACTTTAACAGATTTAATAAAATTAGAGTTAATATTTAAAGAAACATTTAGTAGTTGATTATATAGCTTGATAAAAAAATAAATAATAAAACTTCTCAATATATTGTCCATCTTTTGCAATACACATTGTATAGCGCGTCACACTGCTGGAGATCGCATTTCTTACCGCATCACTATTATTTAAGTTAAGAATCTCCTGCAGAATTTTTTAACCTCGAAATTTTTTAATTTTTCGTTTTAGAATTGATATCCGAATGAAAATATCGTCTGTTCCAGTTAAAAATCTTGAGATTTTGTTAATTGAATTCGCCAAAACGCCACCACCTATTTGAGACACCCCGTATAAGCTGAGTCGCATCTGTCAAATTGATTGAGTAGTGCGTCATCTCCTCACTCCGTGGTCAAATTTTCGTTGCAATACCTACATTAGTAGCGTCACAACACAATTTTTATATGGGGCAATCAAAATATGAGAAAAAAAAACACATAACCTCAATTCCTGCCTAAATTATGCAAAATTTGAATAGGAACTGCTTAAGAAAGTGACCTTTATTTTAATCAAGGATTCCAAAAATGTCGAAATATATAGGGTGTTCTATTTAAAATAACAAAGCTGTTGTCGTATCTTTAATGGGTTCCCAGATCGTATAGTGCAAGGCTTCTTAAACTTTTTTATATAACGACCCTCTTCAAGCCTAGTAAATTTTAAACGACCCCGTCCTTCATATAATGAAATATATATTAACCGTAGATGTAGATGTAATATCGCTCTATATTACAATGTAAATAAAATAAGGATTAAAGAATACGTACCCATTCATTTCACATATACATAATTGGAAGTGTTGACGGGATATCGGTCGTAATAAAACACAATTATATATATATATATATATATATATATATATATATATATATATATATATATATATATATATATATATATATATATATATATATATATATATATATATATATATATATATATATATATATATATATATATGTATATATACAGGGTTTTTCACTTAAAACTCCGCACGCTAATAAGTCCAAAACGAAAAGAAATATTTAATTTATGTAAAAAGTAGTCAAAGTGCGGAGTCAAGTAGATATTTCCCAAAGTTTAAAAAATTCGACGCCTGCAAAGAGCTGGGCGTCGCGATGCGTCGAAAAATTATTCGATTGCAGAGACTTTGGAAATACGCGCATACAAAAGTACATATTATTTAAAAACTTTTTTGTTATTTACTCAAACTTATTTACTTTACCCGTTTCTAAGTTATACCGATTTAAAGTAAACATTTCTTGATTAATAAAAAATGTGATTAACGCTTATTTTTACAAGTATGCCATGAATGTTAGTTACAATGGCAACCATTGTTATCGCAGTTGTCTTAAGTGCAATTACAAACAATTATTTTTTATCGATTTAGTTCTGATAACATGATAAATAAATGAAAAAACAGTAAAATACCTACCAGTTAATAACCAAAATTATTATTGCAATTAACTACATAATAAGACATTTCAAAAATTTTGTTCAAAATTATGTCCATCTGCTCGAACACAACTATCAAAAACTTTTAACAGATGAGCTTGGGTCACTTGTAGGAGAGTGATAACGGCACACGCTGCACTAATTTTGTTAATGAGATCAGCCATATCTTCGATAGGTTCTTCATAGGTAACGTTTTTTAGGTAGCCCCAAAGAAAATAATCTGGTGGTGTAATGTCCGGGGACCTCGCCGGCCACCTTACCGGTCCATTAGTACCAAACCATCTATTGGGATATTCTCGGTTCAAATACCTCGTTACTATTTGGGCATTATGTGCAGGCGCTCCATCCTGCTGTAGCCACATATTCATTCTAGTGTCAAGAGGCACTTCTTCTAATAGTTCCGGAAGTGTAGTTTGAAGAAATCTTAAATAGCTATCTGCAATTAAAGTTCCTTCGTAAAAGTAAGGTCCAATAAGGAATCCATTTAATATGCCGCACCAAACATTGATACTAAAAATTCGTTGGTTACCTCTTTCTGTATTCCAACGAGGATGGTTTTCGGACTAAAAACGACAGTTGTGTCTATTAACGATTCCATTATTTTGAAGTCGACTTTCGTCGCTACATAAAATTTTCGAGAAAAAATTTGTATCTTGGCTATACAAATCGGACAATGTCGCTAAGAAATACATTCTTCTAGCATAATCGCCTGGTTCTAGTTTATGAACTAATTTACTTTTGTACTGGTGAAAAGAGTTTCTATGTAGAATTCTCCACGAAGAACTTATGGTAACACCGGTATTTTCTTTTATCTCTGATAGGGATATCTTGGGGTTATTATCAACCTGCTGAATTACAGCAGCAGTATTTTCATCATTTGTAGCCGTCCTGTTCCTATCTCTTTTAGGTTTTATGAAGCTGCCATATTCTCTTAAGTTTTTACATAAACTTGAAAAGGTTTTTGCATCGAGGACTCTTCTATGCGGATAACGCCGTGCGTAAACTCTTTTTGCTTCTCTACAATTGCATCTGCATTCTCCAAACACCAGTAACATGTCTACTTTTTCCTCATTGCTAAATTGCACCATTTTCACATAATAATTCTTAGTTTTTTTTAAACCGAACAAATTTGGATATTTCTTGTGACAAAATGTGACAATTTTTTGATACAGCAATAACAACTTACGTTTGTAATTGCACTTAAAACAACATTCATGGCATACTTGTAAAAATAAGCGTTAATCACATTTTTTAGTAATCAAGAAATGTTTACTTTAAATCGGTATAACTTAGAAACGGGTAAAGTAAATAAGTTTGAGTAAATAACAAAAAAGTTTTTAAATAATATGTACTTTTGTGTGCGCGTATTTCCAAAGTCTCTGCAATCGAATAATTTTTCGACGCGTCGCGACGTACAGCTCTTTGCAGGCGTCGAATTTTTTAAACTTTAGGAAATATCTACTTGACCCCACACTTTGACTACTTTTTACATAAATTAAATATTTCTTTTCGTTTTGGACTTATTGGCGTGCGGAGTTTTAAGTGAAAAACCCTGTATATATATATATATATATATATATATATATATATATATATATATATATATATATATATATATATATATATATATATATATATATATATATATATATATATATATATATATATATATATATATATATATATATATATATATATATTCAATAGAAAAAATAAACTTTTGTAACATTTTTTTTTAATAAAAACATATTATTAACATCAAACAATATTAATGTGACGGATGTTTATTTTTACACAAATAATTAAATCTAGGCTCAATTTGAGTTAGTGCAGATCGTAATAAATTTTCGACGTTTATTAAAGTTGAACGGTATTTTGATTTTATGTAAATTAATGTGGGAAAGGCTGATTCACATAAATATGTTGTACAAAATGGCGGTAATTTGTTCATTGCCATTTCCGATAGTAGGGGATATTCTGATTTGATTTCTATCCAAAATTCATGCACAGGCACTTGAGAAAATCTGAGTCGCAAGGTGGTATCACTTGTTAATTCGGCAAATTCTTCTTGTGCTTTTAAGTTTAAAAAATTAATTTCTTCCATTTCAATTGAAAATGGATTGCAAATCCATTGTTGTGCATCGATATCATTGGGAAAATACCTGAAAAGCATGTAAACTTCCATGTCCTTCAAATAATTAACTATAATTTTTGTTATAGGAGTATCTGTTTTTGAAATATTGTTACTAATTATATACTCGTCAGTAAATGGGAACTTTCCACTCTGTTCTTCCATATAAGAATTTTTTTAACAAAGGCCTCAAGTTTATTTTTTAACATAAACATATTAACGCAGACTCATCAAAAAACACAGTGTTTAATTCTGGTGCAATTTTTTTAACAACAAGTGCCTCTCGGTGAATCATACAATGTGTAAATGTAATATGATCATTTCCAGCTTAAAAAAATGCTGTAAAACCAAGATCTTGTCCGGGTCATTGCTGCAGCACCGTCCGTGCACATACCAACACAATACTTCCAATTTAATCCTTCTTTTTCAAAAAACTCATTTACTTTTTTATATATAATTTTTCCACGAGTATGACCTTCTAGAGGACGACAAAACAGTATATCTTCATGAATGCTTCCCTCATATATATATCTTACAAAAAGTAACAACTGTGCCATTTTTGAAATGTCTGTCGACTCGTCCAGTTGTATTGCAAAATTTGAGCTGTCTTTAAGCCTCATAAGAAGCTGTTGAAATTGATCATTGCTAATGTCTGAAATTCTTTTGGACACAGTGTCATTTGATAATGGAATTTTACTAATTTCAGCAGCATACTGTTTTCCATGAACAATTTCAGACATTCTTATAGCTGCAGGTAGTAAAAGTTGCTCTCCAATAGTAAACTTCATACGATGCCAATAGATATTTATCATTCAAAGTAACATACTTCTCCAAAGTGTTCTTTTCTTTATTTGATATTTGCAAAAGACGCTCAAAATATTCTATTGACTTTTGTGATAACGTTGCATGTTTAGTATTCAAATGTCGTTGCAGTTTGCAACTTCTTTGCAAATTAAGCACACTGGTTGTTCTTCATTGTTGTGAGAAGAGCATGTGAAGCCATACTGCAAATATGATTCGTCATATTTTCTGCCGTTTTAACCATGACGGTCAAATAATAATAAATAATTAAACAAAAAGCTGTAAGGCGACGCGGCGTCTGGGTACTTATAATCACTAAGTTATCTTGCAAACACTGACGCGCCGGCGGCATCAATGTCGAACGTTCAGTTGAAAATCGAGGAGCGCGTTGTATTTATTATTTTAAATGCTACTTCCATATTTTCATTTATAGGCCCTACATAACAGTTTTGCATTGCCACTTTTTTCAAAAAATAGTTACAATAAAACTACAATAGTATTTTGTATGATTTTTATTTGTATTTATATTTGTACGTAGTGTGTATACTAATTTTAAAATTTTATTTATAATGATTGAAAAGTATCAGATCTTTGCGATCCCCTTTCAGTAGTCTCGCGACCCACAGTTTAAGGAGCCCTGGTATAGTGGATCGATTTATTTGGCACACGGTGTATATGATTATATATATTTTTTCTCTTTTGTACTTAGACGTGTTGTAAACATACTTCCAGTAATACAGTATTTCTTAGTATTTCTTTAGTCCCGTTTCTAACTTCAATTAACCCAATCCCAGCCCATTCCTGGGTGTATTGGGTTTTTCTTTGAGGTAGAAACAAAGATACCACATCATAGATAATATTTAATCGTAAATTTCGAATAAAGACTGGGCTCCGAGCTGCAGGCATCTGCAGCTGACGTGAGTAGCTGCTCAAGTTAGAAAACCAGCTAAACCGAAGAAAAAAATAGGGTTATAATAAAGATCACCGATAGGAAAACATTCTCTTAGTTTAACAGGTAAAATTGAAATTCGAGAGAACTAATACCCAATTTATATGTCGGATAATAATACAAGTCTGAGCAATAACGTTTATTGTCGGGAGAAACCCAGATACCGGCAACAATAAATTCATTTCATCTCTCTGTACCTAGTCGTTCGACGTATAATAGATTCCCGGTAGTGATGAGCCGAATAATGGGGTAGTCGACTACACGTATACCCCTGCCTCGTCGTATAATGTTTGTTGTTCGTTTTGCACTCAAAAGGGGAAATTTCATCTAATAATAATTGCTAAAGAGATATAGCCTTTCCTTTGTCGTGCCTTGTAAATGACAGCCGACTAAAATAAACCGAATGCACGTTTCCGTATTATACGTTTCGAGATCGAACCGCAATTTTGATTGAGACGCGTTCTGTCGTCGGCAACACTCTGGCCATTTAAAATTCCCTCTGGGAGCTGCAGTTCGCAAAGGGGCACTTCAAAGACTTCGTTCTTTCTTCGTAAACGGGCGACGAGATGAACGCGCGAACGGGAGCGTTACATAAATTAAATCCGGATGCCTTTCGCTGGGAATCTATTAGTTTATCATCTGTCGTTAATTGAGCGTCTAATCGGCTACTCGAGGAACTTCGACCTTATAAGAACTTTTCTCCAGTATACCCGAGATATTTAGGCAACCAGTGGAATGATTTAGAGTTTCTCCATACGGCAGGTAACATTTTCCCCATCAAAACTGCATAAGGAACAAACCACAAACTTATTCGGATTGAAATCTTGCAACCACTTGAACCGGCGTAAAACGTAAAGCCAAAAAAAGGACCGATGAAATTTCACAAAGTTCCAAAAAAAAGACCGATGGTCCTGGCAATACGATGTTCAGTTCCGACATCACTATAGAACTTTAAGTTGGCATTACTGTTCAAGATGGCGACCGATTTAACAGCTGTCAAGTGTTTTATTCTCAGTTTGGTTTGGCAATTCGTCATGAATAGACTCACGCCTGAACAACGCTTGCAAATAGTGCAATTTTATTTCGAAAATAATGGTTCTGTGCGGAATAAGTATCGCGCACTACGTCCATTTTATCGTCGACAAAATCGTCCATCAGAGCAGTTAATTCGATTAACCATGGAACGTTTTCGCACCACGTTTACTCTTATTGATAACTCGCATCCCCGGAGACGCCGTACGGTGCGTACAGAAGAAGCTATTGCTGCTGTAGAGCGTAGCATTGAGGAAGACCCGAATGAGTCCATCCGCCATCGAGCACAGGAATTGGATCTGTGTCCATCCACTTTATGGAAGATTTTGCGGAAGGATCTTGGTTTACGTGCTTACAAAGTCCAACTCGTGCAAGAATTGAAGCCAAACAAACGATCATCAAATAAGGCGTAGATTCGTCGAATGGGCCCAAAACGAGATTGCCGTTGTTCCCGATTTTCATAAGCGAATTTTGTTTAGCGATGAAGCGCACTTCTGGTTGAATGGCTACGTCAACAAACAAAACTGCCGCATTTGGAGCGAAGCTAATCCTCAAGTGTATGTCGAAACACCGTTACATCTAGAAAAACTGACGCGCTTTATGGGCTGGTGGAATCATTGGTCCGTACTTCTTCAAAAACGATGATGGTCAGAACCTTACAGTCAATGGTGATCAGTACTAATTCTTTCATTTCTGAATTGAATAACAGACGGTACAACATGTCACACAGCTCGTGCCACAATCGATTTATTGAAAGACACGTTTGGTGACCGCGTAATTTCACGTTTTGGACCTGTGAATTGGCCTCCAAGATCTTGTGATTTAACACCGCTAGACTACTTTCTGTGGGGCTATGTAAAGTCATTGGTCTATGCGGATAAGCCAGAAACGCTTGGCCATTTGGAAGACAACATTCGCCCTATTATTGCCGATATGTTGGAAAAAGTCATCGAAAATTGGACGTCCAGATTGGACTACATCCGCGCCAGCCGTGGCGATCATATGCCAGAAATCATATTTAAAATGTAATGCCGCAAGATTATTTTTCCGATAAATAAAATTCATGTCAATCGAATAATCCATCGTTGCTTTATTGCAACTTAAAGTTCTATACATCGAAAAAAAAACACCCGTTATAAGTCGAAGTAGCCAATGACAAATTGAAAACGTTAGAGCAGCTTCTTTTTTGAAATTATATTCATATATGGGATGGCCAGCAAAGAGGGTGTGTATGCACTGTGGCCTACTGCTTACAGTTATATGCTGCACATTCTGATTGATCTTTTGCAAAGTATTTTAATTATTCCAGGTTTAGTTGCGCTCGAATGGCCGGGCTCGAATTTTAGTTACCGCGGGGTGTGTGTAGGTTTCATATATACAGCAGTACTGATAGAGACGTCGTACTTACTGGAATGTCTACCTAGTATATCAGCTCCGTAGGCTTAGAACTTGAGTTGGTCTACACTTGATAACAACTGCTCTTAGTTTAATTATTAGTATTTGGAACATAAGTTTCTCTTCTGAATTCGGCATCGTCTAAATCCGCTCCCTATGTTTAATAAACTCTTCGCGTTCGAGGCCCTAATGCAGAACCTCGCGGAACACCATCGCATTTCATATTCGAGACAACGCACCGATGCAATCTCTGGTGGAAATTGGCCGACGCGCGAAGCACCCTCACCCCGCGCCCCTTAATTAGTTTGCAAGATGCAAACACAATACACCTAACTTCCCCATTGTCTGTGTGCATGTTCTGCGGGGCAACGAACATCGAAAACCATTAGGGCCAGTTTTACAAGGAGCAAGACTGTACGGTTTACGAGCCTGTTTCGATGCTCCTTTGTTGTTCCTTACGTGCCGTGCAAGGGATACGCGCAATAATAGTTTCGCAAGTTATGCCCCAGCCAAATTGGGTGGATGTTTCGGTTACCGCTTCGATTACCGTTGTCACGAATTTTAGCGGCTGTCAGGTCATGGACAAATTTTTCTAATGCTATTATCTTCCAGTCCACATATAATTTGTTCGAAACTAAGAAGGTGTGATCAAAGTTTACTACGATCCCACTTCTGATGTCGGAGTTGGTAGCTGGTTAATTTGAATGTTGATGTTGACGCCTGGATACTTGATCCAATTGTTACGAGAAGATTGGGTGTTAACGTTTTCTGTGAATGTGACTTCTTTGTTGTTTCGTCAACTCAGCAATTTGTTGTTGCTGGGCAGCGATTAAATGAATTAACGTTTCTTACCACCTTATATCCGTTCAAATCCATTGTAAGATTGAACCCGGTAGTACCGTTTGTGAAATTGTCTTCCGCCATTTTCAGGTGACACTATATTTTCGCAAATAATTCGCAACATAGCACACGGAACTATCCCACTTCTGATGTTAATTAAAGGGGATTCGTGAGGGTTTCAACCCCGAATAAAACTCTCACCAAAAACCAAAACACTTTTTTATTTGAACACCTATTATATTATTGGTTGCTTGACCTAATGGTATTACATTGCACTTTGCAAGGAGCAATGAAAAAATCATAGAATGACCATTTTTCTAACTAAATATTCGCCGTCCTCTAAATATAGGCTCGTCGCTAAAAAGAATCTTAGAAAGATATTTCAGTGCAAATTATAAGCAAGCGGCAGAATCTTAGGGCAATTGCTTCTGAACTGATGTATACAGATGAAGTTTTTAAAATGCTGTAAATGACTGATTGACTGGCGCCATACTTAACTGACGGGAACTGAAGCATGGATTATTAAACACTTAAAGATTAGGTTGCCTTCGATTAGTATAAAGATCTTGTCCACCAAAAATTTGCTTCAAATCATATAACGCATCTTATTTTGTGATTACCAGTAGTAAATAACGAACCAAAATTAAATGACCTATTTTACAAGTACGAACCGCACACTTACTTAGAACAAAATAGCAACATCATAAATGAGAGTGTATTGTAAGATATATTATTGAGATAGACGAGGGACGATTTATACATTTGATTTGAAGTTCTTTTTTTATTACCATTACCAAAATTGTTAGTGTTAAATATTGTTGTATACATGCTAGATCGGTGATCAATTAGGTATTTTTTCTATTCCCGTCTGTAAAATACCTAATTATCCACCGATCTAGAGTGCGGGAAGCGTCACTTTACCCCGTCAGTTTCGTTTCAAACGAATCCGAGCCACTTCGGACATTTCCGGGATTTAATCGGATGTTTTCGGATGTGACGGTCATGTCAGTGAATGTATTCGTGTTTTGCGAAAATGTACCCAAAAACTAACGGTCGTAGAAAAAGTATAGTGTGCAACACGTTCGGTAAACCTTTTACCTCACTCGTTTATTAAAAACTCGTGAGTCAAATGCTGTTTACCTCACTTGTCGCATAGTATACTATTACAGACGGGAGTAGAAAAATACCGTTTGCCACACCTGTTGCATAATATAAGTACTATTAATAGTAACGTGTATTACAGTGTAACTAGCGTCATCTAGAAGCTACATCCAAAAAAATAATCAAACATTTAAAAGTATGCTTTATTTTTTGGCTCGATGAAGGCTAATGGACAGTCGGGTATGAGTTTCAGAAGCACAGGAACAGAGATCACGGTTCATTCAGTTACAACAATTTTTAAATATACCTGGATTGACCTGGAAGGAAAACGGAGTACTTAGTAACGCCCTCTTTGTTTAAGGCAACAAACACTCCGGATTCATACCAAAGGACTAAAATATTTTCTAATAAGAATTTAATGGATTATAATATATATTAAATACCAATAGGGACTGGAATTTCAAGCACGGAGAAATGTGGAAATTAAATTCTGTATTTCGGGACAAAGCAAGTTTTTTTGCATGTTTCGTATATAAAAGACGCGATGATTTTAGGGTGGAATAGTCCAGCCTATTATGTAAAATCCGGTCCGTACTAGTCTCCGAAGGGTTCCAAAGTTAATTTATTACTTCGCATTTAAGTCACCGTGCCGGCGACTGAAGATTTTATTATTGTTCAGTTCGGTTTATTTTTTATTGTCTCCGAGAAACAAGGTGGTTTTACAACATTTAGAATTTCGTATACACAAGAAGATAATAGAGACAAACTATTGATCCGAAACTAACTTTATTTATAAAATTTATATTGCACAAACGCATTAACGAACATAAAACAGCGTTTAAAAACAATAGTCTAGATTCCAATTATGCTACACCCTTAAACACAGAAAATCACATTTTTGACGACAATTTTGATATTTTACATACAACTACAAAAAGTAGAAAATTAAATTTATTGGAAGACATGGAGATTAACAAAATGAGACGTTCAAATGTATTGCTTAACGATCAATTAGATTTAAATACCTCTCCTTTATTAAACTTAAATTCTCGCAACAACATTAATTAAGCTTTTATGGTGATTTTTTTTATATAATTTCGTGAAAATTTGAACTTTTAGTTCTTATTTATTTTGAAAAATGGATTTTCGTCAAGTAAAAGCCACCTCAGTTCAAGTTTTGTTAAGAATACGTCTTATAAATTTCGTTATTTTCGTACAATTTTGAAGGAGAATAAGGCGTGGAATTTGATATGCGAACCAATTGCACCATAAAAAACAGATCACACTTGGGAAGGCCGGCCTTTGTTGAACAAATTTTACGAAAATACATTATATGTATAAACTATACGTCAAAGTTGCTATGGTTATTTGGAATTTTTGCGACTTTCCACCGCTTCCACCGAAACCAATCACAACTATTTTTTTTAATTCTTCTTCGTATTTAGAGCAAACTTAGTATTACTTTCGTACCTGTTTCGCGTAAATACATAACTACCAAAAAATTTCTACCGCTTTTAGCAGTGAAGGGGCAATGACATTGAATTTATGGACGGAAAAAAACTAAAAAATGGTTTTTCTTAAAACTAACTCAAAAATCATAAGCTTGTGCTAACATTAACTTTTCTTTTTAAAATATATCATAGTACAAAATTTGTATAGGACTTTTTAAATAAAAGACAGGCATTCTAAAAAAATTGATTCGGACTATAAAGTTTGATCCCTCAATTCCAAGAGCAAATGATGATCAGGTTAAATAGAAGTTATCAACAACCAACTCTGGGATACACATAGCTTCACAGTCTTCAATATTTTTTTTATACCGAGCAAACAGCAAAACCCTACAAAAAAAAAATTATGTCAGAAATACTCACCTAATATACCAACACCGCTCACAACTTAGCCAACAATTTTGAGATAGCTCAAACGCAGTAGAACCATACTGTTTTTGTTAATTATGGAATCTTATAGTTTGGGCTTTTGCCATCAATTTATCATTAGATAAATCCAATGACACATCACAAAAAATACGTCAGGTACAATATAAAGAGTACATGGCCCGGAATTGAAACCTGTTGAACACCCATCTCCATAGGCTTACTAGATTAATTTATGTTTACCGTTAGTTTACCATTTTAGCATTTAAGCAATAATACCTCGTGTACCTGAAACATCTCGGGTAGCTCTAAGCTCTACTCAGATCGAAAAAAAACCCAACTCGCCTCGATATATGATATAATTAGATATTTTGCTTATTCGTCTGCCGTTGACTATTGTTAATATATATCGAAACGGCCATTTTTCCGCAAACAATATCGACCCGCGTGCAGAAACTCGACCCCGGACATTAATGAACGATTCGTTACCAGAACAGCAATGGTCGACCAGACGAATAGTCGGCAGCAAATATTAACAAAACGTAATGGGGTAGACGGTTACGTTTACACAATGTTCCCACCTAACCAAACTGGGTTAATAAAACAAATGGTAGCAGCAGTGCGCAGGCAATGATGTAGTTGAAACGACACCCCAACCAACAGTTTTCTTTAATTTAAACAGTCCTATAATTAAAACGTTTTTTTTCCATTTCTGAGTAGAGAATGGGAGGGCATATTTGCTGTAACGAGTGTCAATAAGTGGGGAGACTTTTTATTGTCAGATGTGGCGACAGTATATTTTTCTAATACAAGGTGCATAAAATAATTCTGATCCGAGTGTTCTATCAATCAATCAATCAATCAAGCAATCAAAACTGCTATTAAGTTATGTTGGTAAAACTCTTCTCAGTGGAATTACCGAAAATATTTGCATCAGGTGCAGATTCTGGCCGTCGACGGACAACGTCCCAAATTTTGCTTGCGCATTGAATGAAAAACATGCTTTTCGATTTCTGAAATTTCTTTTCTTTTCTACCAAGAGATCGAATTCTCTCATGGGTGCAATCCAGAGCACCAGTGCGTGTTGAAAATCTGATCCTGTTACAAAATTCATATCGAACAATACGAATCCTCTCCATGGACCAGAAACATCTCCGACTCCTTTCTGCTGGAAGAAATCTCAACCTTGAAGTACTTAATAATATATGCTTTATTTTTGAAGAGATAAAGGGTACATTAAGGGCTCATTTTGCCATAACTAGATTAAAATTATGAAGTCCGGTGGCGCCCCAGGGATAGCACTTTCAAATAGATATATACGCCACTAACTCCTTGCATTTTTAATTATTTAATTTTAACAATTCACTAAAAGTACATGGTGCTTGACTGTGGAATTAATTTCGTATCAGGCATCTCGCAAATTCCTGTATCGATTTTAATTGAAATTTAGGAATTTAGTCGCACCAATTTGTTACTCGAACCTCCCTCGAACTTAACGAAATAATTAAGGGGGAGCCTTTACGGCCTTAAGGAGCGAAAAGATGCAAGTAACTTATTGAAACCTAATCCGAATTTATAGCACGTAAAATTTTAAAAGGGCTCCGCGCGTCAAGTTGCGAAGCCCTCGAGATCGGGCACGAGTCACGTACAGAAAGGTCTTTTTGTATTAGAAAGGGGGGAGGGGCGTTTTTTATTTCGAGGTTATTAGTTGCAAAATACTGGTGGGATGGAATAGAAAAAATTTTACCCTACTAGGGCGCTTACCAAGTATTTCTACAAATTTGCAACGGTCATCTTATTAGAGGTAACCCAACGATATACCGTATAATAAATGTATATGGTACCTCAGTAAAATGACACACTGAGTCTTCAAAAACAATTTAATAACATTAAGTGGTAATATAGTAATTGTTTTGTTGGATTTTGAGTTTAAGGCATTTTTCTTATAACATTTAGGGATTCGTTGTTTTACAACTTGTTGAACAGTTCCAGTTTTGATTCAAGCAGTGACGCAAATAAACGAATAAAATGACGTCATATTTAAAAAACGATAACCAATGTCCAAAAATACTACAGAGCAACTTATATGTTGAGCAACATTTTGTCTATTCTGCAAAATAAATCAAATTTTGACAGCGCTTGGATTGAATGCAACTGTAATTATTTCAGTTACAGTTTGATGAACATTTTAGTATATCTCGGACAACAGTTCCTTCAGTGATATGCCTTGAAATGTAGGACACGTTATGAAAAATAATTAAAAAAATTAAATTGCACGTGCCCCCACACCTGCCACCATACAATCCGCCGTGCCCACACAAAATCGGTTGGGTTTGCAAATTTCACTTTACAGACTCCGAAGTCATACCGCGTTGTTTGCATCCCCAAAAAACAAACGGTTCGTCGTTTATTGTTTCGAACGAAGTACAAGGCGCCACGGAAGGCGGGGGACCGCAGGAGGGATGATTAATGGCGTCGACGTGACGGCCGGATCGGTGTGTTCCCGGTTACATTCGCCGTTCCCTCGTCCGGTGCCGTGTTTAATTTCAATCGGTGACTCGACTCCGGGTATATTAAAGCGGTTTTTCTACCGAATCTGATCCCGCACCTGACACCAGACGAAACGTCCGCGTCGCTTTCGGTCCCGATTGGCTCTTTCCTACACGAATTCGCACACCGATCGAGTATTTCGCGAACGTGCCGACTTTCTTCGCCCCTGAAAATATTCCGTGGTGATTAATACGCGGCAATATCATTCACTATTTTGTTAAATCAATTTGGATACATTTGAATGTGAATTTGGTGAACACGAGTTTTCACATTACAATAATATCAAAATGATTTGCAGTTTCAAGTTAAGTAACTGAAGGGTGCCAACTGTTTTGTAGAAATCTGAGGTATGGTCTGTTCATAGATATAAGAAAGCGACCAATTGCTTTTGAACCTTAATTACTAATTGATTAATTATTAATGACCTTAATTAACAATAATAATCTTGTTGCATTGAATGTTAATGACCACCCTTCGATAATCCGTTCAAAAGCAATTGCTCACTTTCTTATATCTATGAACAGACCATATTTATCTTCCACCACACAGGTCTTCGTATTCGTTCAGTTTCCCCAGTCCGCCCTCGGTGAGAACAACACATTCGGGCGCGTGCTTCGTTGTAAGTATCAGATACCGCATCCCCCCACATTTATACAGGGCCGCGTGTCTCTCGGGGGTGTTACACGGGGACACATTTGCAAGTGGCAAACTTTCGCAGTGATAAATTTCTCGAATAGATTTTTCGGCGTGCGTTGCCGTACAGCACGCCCCTGCCACCCCAGTGAAAAATGGAGCACATTTGTCCGGGACGTCGCGTTTTGACGCCGCCGGTGACGTCTATCGCTAGACCGAACCGACCAGGAAAAAAAACAAAATTGGATTTTTTTCAAACCCGGAAGGGGGACATAATTCGTAATTATTAATAACTTTATTGCAATGTAAAATAACAAAAGATGAAATTGAAGTTTAGCTTCCTAGGTTAACTTATTTTCCTAATCTTTCCTAACCTTGCATCAATCTTATAAGGCAGATTAGCAAATAGGTTTATAAAAAACAGTTAGCGGAAGAAGAAAAACGATCTTACTCGTACAAATTCTCTTATTAAATTTAAAGCAACTTTTTAGACATATTTTTCATATTGCGCCATTCTATGGAACGTTGACGATATTTATTGTGAATCATGCTTAAATTCTATTTTTTTATATAAAAAGCCTGGACGTATTTCTAAAAATTACTTTGATCTGATATGTATACAACATAAGATACCTAACCTAACACATAATAAATAAAAACTTTGCTTGAGTATAAATTTCCATTGCCTTCATTACTTTGTTATCAAGTGCAGTCTCGGTCTCTTAGAATTTCTAATAAAAATTTACGCAACAAACAATACAACATAGATTATTCAAAAACCACACAGCAAAAAAGAACATGTACTACCGGATTACAGGATTTAAGTCACTCGCTCCGCTCGTGTCAAATAAACTCGTGAGTCAAACGCCGTTTACCGCACTTGTTGCATAATATACTATAACCTGACAAGGCGCGCATTTGTCCTAATTTTATTCGCAATATTATTTCCGGTCAGTTAGAATCTACCAGAAACCAACAACACAGAAAATTAAACGAAGCCGCTTGCATATTTAAAAAGGTTTAAAAGAAGCGAAAATCAGAAGAGAGCTGTAAATATTACAGAAGAAGTATCACGTATTTTCTGGATTTTTTTTGTCAAGACAGCAAATAAAAGTGAATGTGCGTATGGAAGACAAGCAAAGAAACAGTGAGCAACCAATTATTTTAACATTACTTCTGATGAAACCCTTCAGTTCGGTGATTTCTAGCGCAAACTTGGCGTGTCACTGGATTCTGAGTTTAATTTAATTGATCATGATAAAAACCTGGTGCAAATGCAATTATATATTTATTTCAAACAAATTTATTCTAACGGTCCCTTACACATTACACGTGATAAGTATGAGACGATATCAAGGGTAGTTTACATGGGTAATTAAAAATAAATCTAAGAAATAAATTTCAACTTAACAGTGATATTCATTGTCTAAATATCAGAAATAAAAATAAATTTTCTGTTTTTAAATATAAAATGGCTACGTTCAAAAAAGTTTAAAGTTGCCTAAAAACCCATTTATTTGGAAAATAGACCAACTTTTATGGTTGGTGTAATTGTTGTATTACTATGTCAAGTCATGATATTAAAATTTGTTAATTGCTATCTACTTAACGTATTTTCAAAATAAATAAGAACTAAAAGTTCAGATTTTCATGAAATTTTATATTTTGACCTGACAACTGTTTCGACAACACCGTCTTTATCAAATGTGATATCGAATTTGATAAAGACACGGTGTTGTCGAAACAATTGTCATGTCAAAATATATAATTTCGTGAAAATCTGAACTTTTAGTTCTTATTTATTTTGATAAATGGATTTTCATCAAGTAAAAGCCTCCTCAGTTCAATTAACGTATTTTATTTGGATATTTGGATTGACACAGATTTTGATTTGCGATGGCCCCGATAGGGTTGAGTATGAATAGCCACTTGGTAGAATTTCCCCGGGCATTAATTTAAAATAAAAGTCGATTATTATTAATAATATTCGACAAAGAATACCCAGGTTTGCACGACACGTAGTACTGCACGTTAATATAAATAACTATAATACTTGAAACTTAAATATTTTGTTAGGTTCAAATTCGATTATGAAGTTTTTTAATTTTTTGAACGTTGTATGTGTGATGGTGTGTCATCTTTTTAGACAACAAACGAAAATAAATAAATAAAAATCAGACATTTATTCGTAAAAAAATGTGTTTAATAGGGAACTTGAACAAAATTTTAGTTTGAGAAATATTGCTTTTAAAAGTAAGTGACTACTATTAAAAGAACCACAGTTAAAAAAAAACAATTTCATTGGCTGTAACCGGTTGTGACGTCAATTCGCTCGCTAGACTATGCGCCAGACGGTAGCGTAGAGAAAACCTTAGAGAACGCGTTCGTTTTGGTGGTTTTAATTTCAATTTTAGTCTTAATCTTGTCGCTTGCTTTTGATATCTTGTGTTTAGTATCAAAGCTGAAGTTTTTAAAATGACCGAGGCCGATTTTTCAAAAGTTTTCTAGTTTTTAAAATTCAAGTGCTATATCAAATAAAATGTAAATTATTCAACAAAATGAAACCAAAAATGATGCTTTTTAAACTAGTGCAAACCTAAATAATGATTTTAAAGTGAATTGGCACTGATAACTTAAAGCGTTTTTTATTTTAAATAGATCAAAAGGCCATTCCTATGGAGACTGCAATAGAATGGGTGCAAGTTTGAAGAGCTAAAAATGTTTGCATGGTTAAGGCTAAAGTGACACCTCAACATAATGTTAACAAAACGCGATGGCACGATTTGTAACATTCTAAGTCATGTAAATTACACTAAGCACAAATACAAACTGGCGTAGATTAAATACATAATTATGGCACCTTACATGAGCCAAAAATAAACGTAAATCATATAATTTTCGGCCTATAACCTGAGAGTAACAATCTAACATATCGCCGTATCAATTGAAAAGCAGCGGTATGACGTCACGATCATTCTCACGCGTTTAGTGTGGTTTAAAACTAATAGCCCAGTTTGATACCTTCAATTATTTATTGCAACTTCAATATTCGGTATTGACTTTTGATATTTGCATAATAAATAACAAATGTATTAAAGAAATAAAAAAATGTAAATTTTAAAGTAAACGTAAATTTTTTACGGTACGCCGCTGGGCAACGCGGCGCGCCGCGAAAATTTCCGTACATTTAAATGACGTAAGGCCGCTATTGTGAACTCAATCTGGAAAGTAAACTTACTTATCGAGGACGATTTGCTCCGACGGAATCGACGAGTACGCGAGAAGAGGCGGCGGCGGCGATAACAAAGGGGCGGTTTATCTACACACCTCGAATTTAAGTAACCCGCGTGCGATAAAGATCTCACCTGTCTTTGCCGACGAAGGGGAGGCGGTCGGAATGATGTATATATACGGAGCGTTTTAAAAAGGTCGCGCGCGAATTAGACGATGAGCTTAAGTCGATTGAAAACCGGTTTTCGGGATGTCGCCTTCCGGGACGGGGGGGGGGGGGAGGTGATTTGTGGCCGGAAAAAGACGACGTTCAGTTAGTCGAGTTGGATTCAGTGAGGAGAACGGCCACAAGAAAAAGAAAAAGTTACAAGTAAAATAATTTATTAAAATTAATGAAAATGTTATTTCAAACTATACCAAAATTATAATTATCGCACACACTCTCTGTATTAGAGCCAAAATGAAATAATTTAGTCTCACCACTATCAAATCTGTATTTATATGAGTTGCATCATCTACGTACTCTTTATAAAATGGATAATAAATCTGCATGTCATCAGCATATTGATGAGACATGCAATATTTGAGGCAATACGAAAAGTCTGCTGCATAGACGGAAAAGAATAACGGCCCCAACACATTTCCCTGTGGTACTCCTTTCTTAGTAGCAACAAAACCCAGTCCAAAATACTCAAAGTTTTTGAGAAGTACACTGTGATCTAGCGTATCGAACGCCTTGCTGAAATCCAAGAGCACTAAATACGTCTTCCTGCCAATGTCCTGTTGCCTCATGGGGTGTGAGGTGGTGAAGGACGAGAGAAACAAGTTTAATATCATATCCGCCAACACCCTTTGGATTAGTTTTTATGTGACTAACGACCTTCTCCGCTGTGTGTTCATTTATTTCAGAAAAAAATATATCTTTAAATTGTTTAAATTTTCTGTTATCAGAACATTTATTGATAATATCGTTATCACTATCGTGTACTTCAGGAATTCTGTCGATCAAAAGTTATTAAATGGAGCTGGGCTTAGAATTAACATTAAGTGGTTTAAACAAGCTCTCTTCATTAAGAATAGACCTCTGTTCTAGTTCGTTTATATCTTGCTAAAGTTTTTTTTTTTTAGTTTAATTATTAGTTTAGGTTGCGAGATAACTACGGCACAGGAGCTTTTGAAAAGCGAGAAGTCTTTAAGGGAATGTGTTTATTGAACATTGTATCCAGATTAGTATTAAGAAAATGTAGTATATCATCTACATCCACGTAATAGTAAAATAAGGTCAATCAGGGTGTTACTAATAAGTTTCATGGGTCCTGTTAATACTTGTCATAATCCAAATATATCAAAAAACTTTGAAAACAGAGTATCAGCATTATTTTTATTAAGAAGATTGACATTCAAATCCTCATCAAAAATTACATGATCGAACTGAGGGACAACCTTAATTGAGGTACTCCCTAAGTAATCCAACGAGCTATTTGAGTAGGCGGTCTGTAAATAGATCCCATTTTTATCTTTTAGTCTGATAGTCACCCATATCTGTTGAACACCAAGTTGAACCGTTGGTGTATCCAACAACTTAGGCTTAAAAATCTCTTTAACATAAAATGCGACGCGACCACCACGATCATTTCTAAACAAAATGACATGATTAGGCATGTCTCAGAGAGTATCAGAATCTTCAACTGCTCCTTGGACACAAAATCTTCCTTCAGCAGTTACAAAACTTCTTTAGGACTGAACAATTTCTAGTTGCATCGTTGTGTTTATTTAGCCATCTTGAAATGCACCTTGCCATTTATAATAAATAAATATCTTTATGTCAGTTTAATTGTAGACCAAAACCAAAAATCACCTGATCATATTTTGGGGCGATAAAATGGCTTTCGAAATAATCGAAAAAAAAAAAAACACCAAATCGAATGGGCGATAAAAATATAAAAGTTCATTTTTTCGAGTTGTCATCGGGTCGGTTTATTTCTCCATTTAAAACTGCCACGGTAACTTCCGGTTTTGTTTTGTTGTGGCTCTTTTTGTACGCTCGTTTTATACGGTTTCGAAAGGGCACTCGATTTTAATAGCAATTTATGCAATAATTTATGGATGCGGTTAGCAACAAACAGGGATGCCTAATATTTCCAAGACCAAACTTACCTGTAAGTGACGTTCGAACTAGATTATATGGTACGCCTCTTTGGAGAAAGCGATATAACGTAGTTCTCCTACTGGCACCACTGCTATAGCACCAAAGCCAAAAGCTGCGAAATATCTCACCACGTATCCACCATCTTAACATCATTCTATTTAAAAGCATGTTCTCAAACATTTGCATAAGCGCGATTAGTGTTAACAAGCATAACATACTTTTTGGCGGAAATGGGTGAGTTCTGCGAAGAGGCGTCCCATATAATCCAGATAGAACGTCACGTACTTTGTTAAATCAATATACGTAGATTTTCTTAGTTAACTCCTCAAATTTGTTAGAGAAAACGTTCCTATTCAATTTGGACATGAAATGATCGTGAGTATATCATATGTGGTTAATTATATCGCAGTTTATAACTTTAGAGGTGTGGTGCTAACTAGCGACCACATCAATTTCATAGGATACCATATAATGAAACAAAAAATGACAAACATGCCGGTTTTAAATCCGGTTAAAATCGAATTCTAAGAAAGTTGTTGATACTTGCTTCTATTGCCTCCATTGACTTTCGAAGCTTCACAAACATCCGGATCTTCGGCTAAAGATTGATTGTATTGTTACACATCTTAAAAAACACTTTATCGCCTTACATGCAGTAAGCGCACTTTCTATGGATCCAAGATATTCATATATCTACAATGAGTCTTAATTGTCTTTTGACTTGTATTGACTTTTGACTGGTATTTGTAGTGCAAATTTAAAATTATGTCGATATTTAGATGAGAATAAAAAGGAAATATGCCAATTTCCCTTAGTGACATGCAAAAGAAGATGGAAACGTTTTATCCACCCAACTCGAAATCATCGTCTACGAAATATCTCCGAAAGAAAATTGTGGAGAATTATAAAGAAGAATTAGTTTGTCACTGATATTCCTGGATATCGCGCTGTCTTGTGCTTTAAAGAAAATAGCGATGATCTGATAAAAGAGGCCTGACTGGACAACTAATCTGATCAGGATAGACGCCAATATATAATTGAGAGCTGTGCAAGAATTTTAAGTGCGGAAATAAGGTTCAGTAGATTTAATCTTAAGGAGTGTCCGAGTACTGAACCTACCTACCTAAAGAACTTTTTCTTTTCCTTTCCATTTTATCCGGGGAAGAAACTAACACCAATTTTTTTTAAACCAGTTTTACCACCGACAACGACTTCAGATTTGGAACTGGATAAGAAATCATGGGTCTGGACGAAAAAAAAAATGTTGTTGTGCGGCGTTTGTGTTGGAAATATTTTGTTCATGCAAGGCAGGATATAATAAGCTCTGCAGCTGCATGAAGTCTAACATACCTGTGCCACCTGTAATGGTATATCATATACCAACTCAGGAATTGATCCAGGCAGGTGGTTTTTTTTGTATGGAAATCGGAGCTGGTTATTTTAGCTAAGTATTTTCCAAAGATGTGACATGTCAGTTATAACATTCCATATCTAAAATCATTCTCATTTGTGCATTTTATTTTGTATCTATACTTTGTATGTTGTAGCTTTCTGATGATGATACAGTACTACATACAAACATGCAATACCTGCAGAATATGTTAAATAATGTCGTCAAGACTAGTCGAGAATATGGTCTGACACTCAATGTTAAGAAGACCTAGTACATGATTGTCACCAAAACCAAAGTGCTCCTGGGTACGAGTGTCGAGTGCAATGTGGATTATTCTTCGGAAATAAAGATCCGCATTGAAAAAGCCCGTGCAGCCTTTGTTAAGATAAAGAAGCTGCTCTGTAGTCGCGATTTGAGCCTAGATCTGGGAACTCGAATGCTCAAGTGTTATGTATTCCCGGTCCTTTTCTATGGTGTGGAAGCGTGGACCCTCAACCTATTTTGTGAGCGGAAACTGGAAGCCTTCGAGATGTGGGCATACCGTAGGATGCTGAGAATACCATGGACGGAACATGTGCCCAACGTGGAGGTTCTGAGAAGAATGAAGAAATGTGTAGAGATCCTACAGGAAGTTAAAGAAAGAACATTGCAATATCTCGGCCACATCATGAGAGGACCAAAGTATGAAATTTTACAACTCATAATCCAGGGAAAAATTGTGGAAGAAGATCTATTGGAAGAAGAAGGATATCCTGGCTTAGAAACCTACGAAAATAGTTTAATGTTACATCATCTGACCTATTTAAAGCCGCAGCTTCCAAAATCAAAATAGCAATAATGATAGCCAACCTTCGAAGTGGGGACGGTACATGATGAAGAACTTTCTGCAAATTTTCACTATTTTAAAAAAATTGTAGCTATTCTATGTTCAATACGATTTACGTAAAAGCTGTAATACATATTTGCCACGTATTTTTTTATGCTCTTAAATTTTGCTCTCTTGATATTTTTGCTATATGTTATAGTTTTGGTTAGTTTTGTCTATATGCAAAAGTACCGATTTTCACGATGGCGGACCTTTTTTGAGGCCTTAGAAGGAAGCATAGTAACACCTCTTCCAGACAGTCCCAGCTTTATAAAGATTTGTTCCATTTCCATCATTTTTGAAAGTATTTTTGACCACACTAAAGTAATTTTTTAATATTCTATTTACTTTCAAAATTGGCGACATATCTTTGAGATTATATTTAGATCTCCGTAAATTTTACCAAACGGTTGACACCTCGATCGTCACAGCTGCCGCCAAACGTTAACGGGAAGGTACTGATAAGCGATATCACCTCGACGCGTCTCGTATATCGTTTTCGGAACGCGTTAGGGCGATATCGACGGTACATACGAAAAGGCGAACGACGTAAAAATATTCCGGAGCGTTCCCCAGAAAATTATGCAACTTTAATTACGCGATTCGGGCGCGGGCAGGGGGGTAGGTTGTTTGCTCGTTTGCATAATGACTCACGACACGAATTTCCCGTCGGATTCGTCCCCGTTATTTATTTATAACTAACTTCGGCTACGACATCGTCGTCGAGTTGACGTTTCCGCGCATATTAATGAGGCGCGAACTTTAATTCCTGTAATCGCGTTTGTTCGATTCGCGGGGATTTTCCAATTAGGGAGTGGGACGACGACACGGGGATTACTTTACGCGGCGGAACGGAGGGGAAAGGGGTGTATTTTAGGGTATCTCTGTCCTTTTTCTTTACTACTTTTTTTTACTGCAATACTTTTTACAAAACTTCGGTTTTTGCCGAGTCGCAATTGCTGACGTTTGGTCAGTTTCAGTCAAGCTCTGAAGAGACTAACAGGATGATGGGCGAAACGTCAGCAATTTCGACTAAGCAAAAACCGACGCAGGGGGAATCCGGAAGTTTTGTAAAAAGTAAATATTTCCTTAATTATTTTCTGTTATAATTTGGTGGACATTGTTTTAACATAAAAAGCAAAAGTAAATTGAATGTAGGATTTAGGATTTATTGTGTTTTGTCGTATCCCGACCTCCTGCTGCAACCTGGTGATTCACTCCTTCATCAGATTGTACAAAGTCCACTATGCTAGACTGTTTAAACTAGATTTACGGAGCTGATTCTTCCCACTGCAGGCCAACTGCATAATATGTGCTCTGCCGTTTCCTCATCCTCCATGCACAACCGGCACTCGTCATAGTTGACGAGGCAAAATTCGTGCATATGGTGTGTGAGGCTGCAGCGCCCGGTGTACATCCCTAAGGGAATATGCAGATTTGATCTGCTCATTGCTGGTAGGGTGCCGGTTATACGTTTCTTCGTGGGACATTGTCCTTGAATTAATTAACTCTGGTAATCGCCACTGTTTGAGTTTCCTCTGCGATCCAGGCCTTCATACCTATTGGTTGTGCCTTCGCTCCCCTCCTTGCTAGGAGCTTGTCTTTTTCGTTACAGTGTTTCCTTATTACCGCACTCTAACATGGATAGGGTCTCCTGGCAGTTTCTTACAGTCGGCGCTATGATGTGTTTTCAGCGTCAGTGCCGCACTGTGGGCCCATTGCCCAAACTAGGTTGCATTAATTCGATTATTTTCTAGTTACTTAAATACCTTAAAATTTTTTATTATTTATTATTATTATACATTGCCGGTAAATAAAAATACTTTTTTTTTTCAATTTTCCAGCGTTGCCACATTAGTATTTTTCGTAGTATATTTTAAAGATATACCAAAACTAGGATAAAAAAAATTGGAAACATTTCGCAATTACTGCACAGTTTTATTCAAAAAGCTTCTGCAGTCACTTACTGGTACTTATCCCGTCACTTCTTGTCAAATCGCAGAAAAAACACAAACTAATTAACAGTACTGACATCAGTTGTCAAAAACTTAAAGCGGCATTCGATTTCAAGGCCTACTAAGCCATTTAAAAAGTACGAAAACTTCGTTATTTTATTGAAGCGATTGCAATAAAAATAGACTTTCTTTTAAACATCTGATATTGTGATTTCATAAAAAATTCTTGGTAAAGTATTTTTAGAAAGCAATACTGTTTTTACGTGTTTCAGTATGATCTTAATTTGAAAACATTGACAAATTTTGCATTTTTAATAATGATTTATCGCAACCTAGTTTATGCATGGGGCCGACAGTGCGCCGTCCGGATGTCCAAAAATATATTAATTCTTTTCCACTCAAGTTGTTTATTTTCCAAAAAAATATATGCAACTAACTGCGGTGCGAATTTTAAACATGGCGGTTTGTGCGGTGCGGTAGTGACATGCGCGGCGCCCTCTGTTGACAATTGTAGGAGGTACGGTCGGCGGAGAAGCGCCGAGCAGGCAGTTCCTTTTTGGGGGAGGAACTTAGTAGATCGGATGGACTAGAATCCTTAACAACGCTCAATGCAACATGTTTTATTATTATGTTCCACGTATTGCCACTCAGTACAGTTCAAACTGCAGAAAGCTTTTCACTTCGGACTATATTCGGACTGGATTATAGAAGATGATAAAATTAAAGAGGCGCCATCTGGAATGCCGCTCATGCCGCAACTGGAGGAAGCATTGAGGTTACCATTGGTTTAGAGGTATATTTGAAAGGTCTGGGACAAGAGTAATTGTGGTGTTCGTAGTAGGACCTGAATCTATTGTCATTAAAAAGCCGATAAAGCAAACCTCCTGGAAACAATTTCTAACACAATGCTAGGAAATAGGCAACTAGCTAGCTAGGAATCGCATTGCCACAGGTATTTTTACGGCACTGCTAACTTAAGAAGCACCAATTCAGATTGGGTTTGAGTAGCACTCCCACGCGCAAGGTGAGCGACCAGGAAGACAAGACAGTAGAACACATTCTGCGCCAATGTTTCAACTTCTTGGAGCTGCCATCACCTACGAGCGACGTCTAGGTACTAAGCTTGGTGTAAAGTCTAGTGCTCCGACTATTGAACCTGCTGCATACTTGCAGACCCTTCAGAAGCAGAAGCTTCTAAACCCATTGCGTTTCTGGCCAAAACACATCCATTACACGTACTCAACAAAAGTTCGGTTCTTTAATTATATTGCAGAGTTTGGATTGACGAGAATCCGTCGGTTTGATTTGGACGACGCCTTGTCCTAGGAGACTAGACTCTATCTAAAAGCTGATTTGTATTATGCAGGCTCCAAGCACAAAACTTGAACAGTCGGCTTGTTCCTGGGACTCCCGATTTCGTCTTGCCATGTCTAAGTAGTGAGGACGGGGGGTAGGTTTGAGAAGTCTTTGTAAAGAGTGTTTTGATTACTTATCATAGAGAGCTCTACTTTTGAAAGGTTAAACGTCCAGCCATTGCCAATAAGGTGTAGTGAGGCGAATTTGATAATATTGTTTTTAGTTGGTTGTGACTTTCGTCAAAACTAGAAGAGTGCCTGCTGCTAATATAATAACATAATTTACACCAAAGTCGGAATATGAACATGTGCACAGCTTAAGACTTAAGGTAAATTTGGTCTATTTTTTAAATAAAAATGGACGCGGCTGTGGTATGGGTACACGTTAAGATGTATGGAGGCTAGATTAGAATTAGTAAATGCAAATAACAAGAAATATTTTATGGAACGCTTGTACCGGCCTTCCAAGCAATTTTAAGCTCTTCGAGCAGTGCCGGTTCTAAGCCAATGTTGGCGGAAAATTTTGAAACCACTTCTGCGCATGCGCTATCTGGGCCATTGTTTTTCCGCCATAACTCGAATACGAACAATCCAGCGCGTCCGTCACCCGGAACATACCACAAGGTTGGTGGATCATTCTTTTTATATCTCACCAAATGTCATTATTGATGGAAAAAAATTGCGGTAAAATTTTACCAAAATTTCCGCGCAAACTGCGAGATCGACGGTTTGCCGCGGACTCGCAAAAACCATCCGAACAAAAAGGTCTCTCGGCAACTTTTTATACATTCCCGACACTTGTCCGTATAATATTAAATTTCCCGAGCTTCGGGATATCCCGAAGGAATTTGACTGATCTTTTTTCGACGGCGTCAGACACCGAGTATAGATTTTATTTAACAAATTTGCAATATTACATTTCCGGGGGCGGCGGCGGCTTCTGGCAGACGAGCCAGCGGCGGCTCGCGATCGCGTCGACCCGAATACCAGCATTTTTTGGCCGTCGGGTATCCCGGCGCGCCACTGGAATGGAACAATCCGATAAAATGAATTTTGTCAGTAGTGGAACGCTGGTGTATACATCGCCCGAGGAAGCAATTAGAATTTTTAATTTACCAGAGAGATTTTCCGGTTGTTTTGGCAACGTCGGCCTTTCGTCCGAATCGGATTTTGTTTTCGGTAAATATTTGAAAATGCATTGCGATTTTTGCCTTATTTAAGGATTCGTAATTTGTTTCGAGCGACATAAAGAACATTATTACGAAATACTGAGCTTTGACAGAGGAGGCTGTCGGGTCATTTTAAATATTCTGATAACAAACCGCGATATATTATCATTTAAAAAACATTGATTTATGAAATATAGATCCTCTGTCTCCAATTTGATCACCATCACTGAATTTATTTCGTATTCTGACGTCATTTATAGTTCCTGCCGAGTGAACTTATCAATTTCTTTACATCATATTTACCAAAAGAATGGAACATTAATGTAACTTCAGGAGTTCCGCAAGACTTAATTTTGGGTCCTTGGTTTGTTAATCTATTTATTAATGACGTTACAGTTTGGGATTAGTCGACACTTCAAAGTATCCTAAACGTAATTAACCACTGGTGCAAACATAACAACTCAATGTAGGTAGCTTTAATATATCACTTTTCTATTTAAAACTCAATTTGGGGAATTATTAGTATATTTTGAATGGTACGATAGTGCCCAGGTCAACGGATTTTAACATAGTGCGTTATCATTTGTTCTCCATATATTGGACATTGTGAAAAAAAGTCACAAACTGCTAGGCATTCTAATTTAACAGTGCACACACACATGACGTACTATGAGGCCGACAAAAATTAATAATATGATAATAATAATAAATACATTTATTGCTATGCCAAATTTACACACTCTTACACTACAAAATATTAAATGGTACTAATTTTAAGGCAAACAAAAGGCCTAATAAAACGCAAATATCCAACCAAATTACCCGAAGAACAAGAAAAAAAGTATCAAATAAACCAAATTACACAGAGTTTATAATATATTAATTAATATCATTAAATACAGTTTTCAATAAAATCGAACAACAAAGAAGAAAGGAGGGGGCAAGGGTAAACAGCAGAGTGGCTTTCCGATAGAGAAATTATTGAGTTAAAAGAAAAAAAATTTTATACCTGTTTTAAAAAGAAAAGACTTAAATTATTTATTGTGTGTTTAATGCTATAATAAAATGATCTTTTAAACATTTCTTTTTGATATTGTGCTATTCTGATAATAAAACTTTTTCTTGGATTCAAGTCATGAATATTTGCACGAAAAGTGATTTTGTTGAAAATATATTCAAGAGATTTATACTTAATTAATATAAAATAGAATGTAGCACGGTGTATCCTCGCTACACCTTACTGGATGATCGTTTGGCTTCAATTCTTGCATTTTGTAAGCACGTAAACCAAGATCCTTCCGCAAAATCTTCCATAAAGTGGATGGACACAGATCCAATTCCTGTGCTCGATGGCGGTCGGGTCTTCCTCAATGCTGCGCTCTACAGCAGCAATAGCTTTTTCTGTACGCACCGTACGGCGTCTCTGGGGATGCGAGTTATCAATAAGAGTAAACGTGGTGCGAAAACGTTCCATGGTAAATCGAATTAACTGCTCTGACGGACGATTTTGTCGACGATAAAATGGACGTAGTGCGCGATACGTATTCCGCACAGAACCATTATTTTCGAAATAAAATTGCACTATTTGCAAGCGTTGTTCAGGCGTGAGTCTATTCATGACGAATTTCCAAACCAAACTGAGAATAAATCACTTGACAGCTGTTAAATCGGTCGCCATCTTGAACAGTAATGCCAACTTAAAGTTCTATACATCGAAAAAAAAAAAACACCCATTAGTATATCTTGGTCTGCCGACTTTATTCTTCTATTTTGAGCTTAAATATTTAACATGATAAATATATAATAGGTCGCTCAGAAATCTTGAAATCATACAATAACCAAGGATATTCCATTGAAATTACCGACCAACAAATTTAGTTTCATTGTACATTCTCTTCTGTAATTTCATAGGCAATCTTATTATTTCGTTTCATTTTAAATAACGGAACAAGACGACTTAAAAGAACTCATGCATAGCAAAACCTTATTTGTTTTTTTATTATTAACGAACAATATCAACCGTATAATTGTAAAATGTGGTGCGCTGTTTGCGTCGGTATCGTTGTTTTCTAATATATCAACCAAAAGGTTTAACTCGACGTTCCAGTTTCTCATTGGTCGACGGGGGACAGGCGCCACGCTCCCCGGGCCGTCTCCAAAACTCCCCCCAAAAAAAGTCAAAATGAATGCGTGTGTGCAGCTCAAAGGGTCGTAAGTAAAAGCGACAGTGTATATATTCTCGCGTCTCCTGCACTCGCGTTAAATATTAACACTGCGAGTGTCTCCTACGTCCCACGCAGGACCGTATTCGTGCCAATTTAAGGCTGAAAAGGAACCATTCTAAAACGATCTAGTACACAAAAACCGACTTAAAAAAGACGGTGACGTGATAAGACAGTAAACAAATAGCAAACGTTGGCTTACCACTTTGCTATTACTTACTGTGATTTACAAGACAAGGGGAGTTATAAAATGGAGTATCAGCTTCCACAAATTTTCGATACTCCGGCCCTGCCCAATATCGTGATATATGGCACATCGCCCGGTAATAATTTTTACATTGGACGTCAAGGCCGATATATTGCGTCTGAGTCGTGCCAAAAATGGCGGCGCATTTACATAAAAGCAAGGGTGGTCGTCCTTTTATTCGAGTTTAAGATGACATTTTTTGGTGTATATATGTGTGTATGTGTCGCGTTCTGCAAAACATGCAAAAATGCGATGGAGTCAGTGGATGTGCCTCGCGCGCATTTAAATAAATTGAATGTAGAACTGTCTAGGGGAGGGGTTGGCGCGGGGCAGAGTAAACCAAACTAAATACAAAACAATTTAAGGAGTTTCATAAAAATTTCATAAAACAAAAGTTATAAAGTTTAAAAAAAAAACACCCACCGCATCCCGAAAAAATTACAATCAAAAAATACCATCAAAGGAGAATTTCAATTTTGCGACGAATTTATATTCTCCCGTCGAGAAACTCCGCTCTCTAATTAATAAAACCAGGCAGCGCCATAAAAATTATCATTATTAATTTAAAAAACGGCGTCCTAATGGGCACAGGAGGGGGCGGTGCGCGATCGAACCCGCCGATAACGAGTCCCCCTGGAAATTTATGTATCGTTTCTTTTATGATTTTTTTTTCCGCGGCACTGAAACATCACTCGACCCCGTTCTACTTTTATAGGGGTTTCGCCGGTATCGATTTCGCGGAGGTAAGCTCTAAGAAGAAGTATCCTTTAGCTCTTTGCCTGTAATCCCCCTTTTAACGCCAAAAATCTAAACTTTAAAATAAAAATGAAATATTCAACCGTTTTCCATTTCTTTTTTGCTTACTCCTCAGAAAGAGAATACCTTTTTCACATGGGTGTTCTAATTTAGTTATAGTCTTAATATCAAAATATCCAGTCACCGCACAATAACGTCCTCGTTGCTATGAAATTTTTATCCACCAAACCAATTCTTAAGGTTAGAGAACAGAGCGTAGTCCAGGGGATTCAAGTCGCGCGAATAATGTGGATGAAGAAGCAATTTTAACTTTAATTCGTGACTTTTAGCTGACGCAATGGATTTTTTTTCGGCAAACGTAAGTCGTTGGCTCTTTATTTCTTTGCTTAATCGATCCTATAAATGTGCATATTACTCGCCATTGATGCATTTACCATTTTCAACGTAATCAACAAAAATAATTCCCCTTACATGTTAAAAAACCCTCGCTAAAGTCTGTCGGCTGACAAAATTGCCTGTGTCTTCTTTGGAGCTCATTATCCTGTTGCTGTGCATAGTTTTCACTACTCCCGCTAACCACCAATACAATGTAGTAGATAGATAGATAGCTAGATAGATTTATTTAGTCATTTTTTACATAAAAATCTTGGCGCGTCTCTAGTACAAAAGAAAAAATAATGATTTACGCTGACAACTTGTGGTTGTGGATAAATAAATCGTATAAAGTGATAAATTGTCATCCGAAACACATTTACTTTGCAGTTTTTGCTAAGACGTTGTCAAGCGCCGCACCCGCACTGCGCAGAGTTTCCTCATGTGTCAAATATTATTTAAAATATTGCCAACGCGCTGTTTTGTAGCTTTTTCCTACCACTTCGGGTGTTATCTCTTTCACGGTACATCTGGATTGAATATGATGGCGACAAGTTTTCCCTGTGATATTTTACATGAAAGTATTTTATCTTCTTTTCTTCTTTAAGTGCCTTCTTCGTTGCGAAGGTTGGCAATCATC
Organism: Cylas formicarius; assembly: GCF_029955315.1. NCBI lineage: Eukaryota > Metazoa > Arthropoda > Insecta > Coleoptera > Brentidae > Cylas > Cylas formicarius. Next base: position 20,545,175 of record NW_026844361.1, on the reverse strand, counting down.
AGTGCTATTCGTATTCGTGACACAGCTGACTGAAATAGTTGGTTTGTGGTGCACCCGAACCAGTCACGTAAGTTTCTCATCCATCAGTGACGCCTTCTTCCTACACTTCTCTTTCCTTGAATTTTTCCTTGTAATATCAGTTGGAGTAGTTGGTACTTTTCTCCTCTCATGACGTGTCCAAGGTACTGAAGTTTACGCTTTTTTACCGTAATGATAATTTCTTTTTCCTTTTTTTATTCTTTTCACGATTTCCATGTTGGTCACTTAATCGGTCCATTTTACCTTAAGTATTCTACGGTACAACCACATTTCGAACGCCTCCAGTTTCCTTATGTCCAGTTTCTTCAGAGTCCAAGCCTCTACACCATAGTACAGTACCGACAAAACATAGCATCGCACCATTCTGATTTTTAAATCCAAGCTGAGATCGCTGCCACAGAGCACTCTTGTCTTGTCTTTTTTACGTTTAGTGACAGTCCGAACTCTTCACTCGATGTATTAACTTTGTCTACTGCAATCTGTAATTCGTTTAGCTTGGTAGCTATCAGGATCGTATCATCCGCATTGTTGATAGGCACTCCGTTAATTTTTAGTCCTTTCGTTTCATCGTCCAATGCCCGTTTCCTTATTTCCTCTGAGTAAAGGTTAAATAACATCGGTGATAGCACGCCTGCCTAACGCCTCGACGGATTTCTATTTCTTCGGTGTTATTCCCTTCTATTTTTACTACTGCTTTTTGATTAAAATATTTTTATGTCTCTGGTGTCTAAGTTCTTCTCTTTCATAAGCTGGATAAGTTGCTCGTGTCGGACCCTATCGAAGGCTTTGTTGTAATCAATGAAACATATATAAAGATCCTGATTCATATCCATACAACGTTGGACGAGAACGTTCAAGGCAAATATTGCTTCTCTTCTGCCTAAGCCACCTCGGAAACCGAATTAAGTCTCGCTGATATCTTGTTCTAATGTTTTGTATATCCTGTGATGTACCACTTTCAGAAATATTTTTAGCGTATGACTCATTAGACTGATTGTTCGAAAGTCTGTGCATTGCCTTGCATTATGTTTTTTTGGGATAGTGACGAACGCTGATAGCAACCATTCCCTGGTTATAATACCTGTTTTGTATATGGTGTTGAACAGATCTGTTAGACTGTGTATGTTTTCCTCTTCTATCAATTTGAAAATTTCAGAGTGTAACTCATCAGGCCCTGCAGCTTTTCCATCTTTTGTGATTTTTATAGCATGGATGACCTCTTCTTTAGTTATTTCCGGTCCACTGTTTTCTTGTTCTGTCACTATTCTGTTTATATCTCTCTCACCATCGAATAATTCTGTTATGTAATTCCTCCATGTTCTTAGTTTTTCCTCCATTTCCATAATAATTTTGCCATTCTGGTCAGTGAGTATTGACGGTTGTCTTTTTTTCTGTAACCCTGCCAGTTCTTTTACTTTCTTGTGGACATTGAAGCTGTCGTGCTTTTCTTGAAGGGCTTCTATTTCGTCGCATTTTCTTTTGTAGAATACCTCTTTTGCTTCTCTTATCTGCGATCGGATTTCTTTCTGAATATTCTTATATGCTTCGTTGTTGTCTTTTACACCACGTCGTTCGTTCATCAAATTCAAAATTTCTGGAGCCATCCATTCCTGTTTTTTCCCTATTTTCTGTTTTGTCAGAATGGTCTTGCTCGGCTCAATTAATGCATTTTTTAAATCTTTCCATTGTTTGTCCGTGAAGACACGGACAAGTATTTTATAACTGCACGTTTTTCAAAAAAAATCTCCCGTTTTTGTAAAAATGTCAATAGTGTTTTGATGAAGAGGCTGTCAAATGAAGAGTTTATATCTAACGTAGGTAGGGATAATACTATAGATGCTGATAAAACATTTTTATATGGAGAGAGCCATCTCTGTTCGGCATCTGCACCTGACTTATCAGGCCGTCCTTGTAAAACAGAAACTTTATATTTATTTACATGGTTTCTAAGGGTAATGGATATATTCTAGATTCTTATACAGTAGTTTAATAATCCACTATATACTGGTGCGTCTCGGAACCGCCACAAACCATCTACTTAAATATCCGTGCGGCGCAATCGCATTAAATTCAGCCCTTCCCCCGAACCCCCCACAGTGGGGCATTTATACGGCGTCTATTAGAAATAATGACCGCTTCTGGTTGTCCTTTTATATATATATCTATATGTATTATACGCGAGGGAAACAGAAGCGGTTAGCTTTTCCATTTATCAAAAAGCTGACAGGTGGAAGGAATGTCAGGCGGGAGGGTCCTCTACCTGCGTTTATTAATATTTAATACGCGCGGGTGCGGGTTCAGGGGAAAGGAGGGTTGACGGGAAGACGCCCTGAACAGGGGATATTTTTAGACCGCCCTTTTACTGGAGCTATTTCGAAGTTTCAATTTCCCCACCGTAATCGTTTAGTTCCCAGCACGCTTTGTTGGAGACAAACTTATCGACAAATTCAAGGAACTACCGAAGCAGTGGTGGCGGACTGACAGTGGTCTCAATCCAATACCAATGGATAAACCATTGATGTTTTTTTTCGACTAAAGCTTTGCTTGCATCAACAAAAGAGGAGAAACGTAGTGGTTTACTTCGAAATTTTGTGTTGCTAAAAATACTGTAAGGTGAGTTTCGCAAGGCAGCAAACTAACCAAACTAACCAAAATGGCATAAATGAGGATCTTGAAGTCATTTCTAGAATCTCCAAAGACCATGGTCTGAAATTAAATGATTCCAAGACCCAGGTTGCTCTTTTTGGCAATAAAAAAGAGGAAATTATCCATTATAATGATCTGAAACTTTCCTTGAATGGTCCTCCGCTTGAATTTGCCGACAGATGTAAAAACTTAGGAGTCATTCTTGATAGTAAGCTGCTTTTTGATTCTCACTTGGCTTATTTACTGCAGGTCCTACGGGCAACTGTCCTACATGTATAAAGACTACTTATCTACTGAGATTGGATTTAAATTGTGTGACTCTCTTATAGGTACTGTCTCTATTGGGATATGCGAAAGTTGTATACTGGCCGGTCCTAAGACGGAAAGACCAATACAGCTTACAAAAATTGCAAATTGCCTGAGATACAGAGACGCCGTACGGTGCGTACAAAAGAAGCTATTGCTGCTGTAGAGCGTAGCATTGAGGAAGATTTTGCGGAAGGATCTTGGTTTACGTGGTTACAAAATCTAACTCGTGCAAGAATTGAAGCCAAAACGCGATTGCCGTTGTTCCCGATTTTCGTAAGCGAATTTTGTTTAGCGATGAAGCGCACTTTTGGTTGAATGGCTACGTCAACAAACAAAACTGCCGCATTTGGAGCGAAGCTAATCCTCAAGTGTATGTCGAAACCCCGTTACATCCAGAAAAACTGACTGCTTGGTGCGATTTACGGGCTGGTGGAATCATTGGTCCGTACATCTTCAAAAACGATGATAGCCAGAACGTTACAGTCAATGGTGATCGGTATAGAGCTATCATTACTAACTTTTTCATTCCTGAATTGAATAACCATGATGTCCAGGAGATGTGGTTTCAACAAGACGGCGCAACATGTCACACAGCTCGTGCCACAATCGATTTATTGAAAGACAAGTTTGGTGACCGCCTAATTTCACGTTTTGGACCTGTGAATTGGCCTCCAAGATCTTGTGATTTAACACCGCTAGACTACTTTCTGTGGGGCTATGTGGATAAGCCACAAACGCTTGACCATTTGGAAGACAACATTCGCCGTGTTATTGTGGATATACTGCCACAAATGTTGGAAAAATTCATCGAAAATTCATATGCCAGAAATCATATTTAAAATGTAACGCCACAAGATTATCTTTCGGATAAATAAAATTCATGTCAATCGAATAATCCATCGTTGTTTTATTCATGTTCTTTACATCGCAAAAAAGCACCCCTTATTTAGAAAAATTGCTTGTCTCACTTCGCGTTTGACCTAGTCTAAACTGCCCATGGCTAATTAATGGAAATGGAAAACAGAAGAAATGACTGAGGAATGTGGCTTCAATAATTAGTTGTTGCTAAATTAAGTTTAAATAACTCTTAACGACAATACAAGCAAATCCATCCGGTCAAGAATCTAGTTTCCTTTTGCTGGCAAATCATGCATGCAAACTGTGTGGCGAGGAAGTCAGCTATAAGTGAGACGGAATATATCCAAATTTAACCAATTTACGCGGTCATCAGCGAAAGAGTTGATATCGCAAGAATACGCGCTCGGGTAAATTGGCCAAATTTCGCCCATGATGGGTTCAAATGTGAGGCTGGCGATTCGGCAAAAAACGAAGAATCTGTAAGTAGTAACATTAAATATAACGCCGCAAACGACGTTAATTGTGATGAAGGCCAATGAAGTGTGAAATGCCACTTGGTTTGTATTCATATGTTCATAAATAAATAAAAAATAAAAATGGCACTAAAGTAATAAAATAAATAATAATAAATTCATTCAATAAGCATTAACAGCAGATACGAGGGCAGCGCCAAAATTTTCCGGCCTGAATATGAAAGAAACAAAGTAGAGTAACAATTTTTTAATATTTTTCAATATAATCCCCCTTAACTTCAATACACTTATTACATCTCTTCATTAACAACTCAATCCCTTTAAAAATATATTCTTTTGGTTTGTCTGCAAAATGAGATAAAACAGCCTGTTTCAACTCAACTTCGTCGTTAAACTGCCGTCCACGTAAGTCCTTTTTCAAATATCCAAACAAATAATAGTCGCTGGGAGCCATATCTGGACTATAGGTAGGATGATCTATCTGTTGGAACCCGCACTCCAAAATGGCAGCTTGTGCAACACCAGCAGTATGGACAGGTGCATTATCGTGGAAAAGAAGCACGCCTCTGGTCAGTTTACACATATGCAGTCTCACAATTTATGTAATAATGTTGCGTAATATTTACCATTGACAGTGGTATTAGTTTCTTTAAAATCTATCAAAAGAATTCCTTCACAATCCCGAAAGATCGTGGCCATCACTTTTTTGTTGACTGGCAGGCTTTGAATTTTCTTGGAGGTGCTTCACCCTTACGACGCCACTACATCGATTCTTTTTTCGATAGAGGGTCATAATAGAGAACCATAGTTTCATCTCAGAGTTCCAAAAAAGAGCGCGCACGTCGACACGGCGTTGTTTTTGAATAGCCGAAAGGTTTTAGGAACCCATCTTGCACTAACCTTATGCATACCTAAATTACCATGCAGGATTCGACAAACACTTGTATCAAAAAGCTTAGTAATTTCTGAGATTTCCTTGACCTCTAAACGTCGATCACTCAATACCTTTTCCACAATCGCAACAATATCTTCCGCTATGACCTCCACTGGTCGACCAGTTTTTGAATCATCTTTCCCATTCGAAAACGTTGTGAACATTCTTTCACTACAGATTACGAAGGAGAACTTTGGCCGTACACACCATCCAGCCTTTCTTCAATAATTTTAGGTGCTAACCCTCCTTTTGTCAAAAATTTTATGACTGCTCTATACTCAATTTGCGTTACCTGCGACATTTTTTCGGACTTGTTTAAAATGCTGTCAATAAAAAGCTCTTTGACGCCAGACTTTATTTTTTTTCGCAGCCTCCTAAGATATATATTTAAAAGAAGACACATTATTATCGTGATACTGGAGCTGCATCTATGTCAAGCCGGGAAATTTTGGCGCTAACCTCGTATATACTTCGTTTTTATAATATTATTAATAATGAGAAAGATTTCCAGCATTGTTGTTAACATTTATGTCGACAGTTCATATTTAATATTAGTAAAAGTAAATAATTGTGACGGACAGATTTTGATGATAATAATAATAATGATAACACAGGTCTACAGTGATTTTGATGTTTGAAAGCTGTACGCATGTTTGTATTTTTTGGGGACCTTTCTTCCAAAAAACGCCAAATTTTCGTTCTATCGCGTCATTTTTTTAAAGTGATAAGATGAAGAAGTAATAAGATGATATCTTAAAAATATGATCTTATTAATATGCATACTTCCGACATGAATATTCCTGTTCCATGTTAGGCATGATTTTTAAATGAATCGATTTTTATAAAATTAAATGTGATTTGTAACACTGGATAATATTAGAGTTCTCTGCAAAGCAACAGAGTTGGCGCAGAGGCGTTGTAACCTGTGTATGCTCAGTTTGGCTTTATTGGTCATCGTGTTCTCGGCTCTTGTCTTCGTTGCTGCGTATTTTTAGTGTTCTAAAACGTATAAGGAAACTCAGTGTGTGAACAGCAAAGGCAAACTATAACTTCAATAAACAATATTTAGAAGAATCACATTGTTTTCGAGAGACCGAATACTTAAGAGAAATTGAATATATATATATATATATATATATATATATATATATATATATATATATATATATATATATATATATATATATATATATATATATATATATATATATATATATATTCTACGAGAGCAAAAACGAAGAAAATGAATGAAAAACATATGCAACAATGGACAAGCAAATCATATAAATAAATAAAAAGGATAGATTGCATGAACTTGAAAGCTTTAGCAACATAACAAGTGTGTACAATGAAGAATACACGAAAACGTGTCAGTAATCGATTTTATTTGATGTGAAAACGTGAAACCTTATTTTCGATGCTTATTTTGCCGACAACAAACAGTATTATTTCTTTGACGTCGTGGGGGCACACAAAGGCAAGGACGGATGATATTAAAAATACCGTTTTATGTTTCAAACGACGAAAGGGGTCCAGAGGATTACGTCCCGCACAAGCTTTAATTAAAAATTTAGATTTGTTTAATTAAGAAACCAATATTCCCGGCACCCTCCGATCCAATTGCACGAAAATTATTTATAGTTCGGGTTCCTGTATAGATTTTCTTTTTTTTTATTCTCTTCATAATTGATGTTGTATATAACAGACGGAGTGAGTATTTTTTGGAATAAATTTAAAATATGTCTATCAGAGAGAAACTTGTCAAAATGTCACTTTTTGGTGAAGCGAAAATATTGGCACACATAAAAAGGAGTAGCAGTTGTAATATATGAATCCCAGGATGGAAATTTTCATTTCTAATCCAATGGGCCAGATAGCAATAATAATGAAATAAGTGAGATCTACACCGACAGTCAACCAATAATAAAAGCTACGCAATCCAGCAAAATAACATCCCAGGTAGTTTCGAATTGTCCTAAGGCATTAAAAGAGCTAGCAAGTCAGGATAACCAGAACACGAAGGTCACAAACCCCATTGTAAAATCAGTCATCAAAAAATGGATTTAAAAGGTATCCCGCAATGATGGAGCGGCATGACGGTACAAAGAAAGGCTAAGAAATTCCTCAGAAGTCCATCCGCCAAACCTACAGCAAACCTGCGAAGCCACAAGAGAAAATCTGTAAAAATACTAGTAGATCTACTGCTTAAGACGCATCTAAACCTAATGGAAGTGGACGAAAACATGCAGATTCTACTAAGAAGGCGAGGAAACAGGCACACCAAGGAGTCACTATCGGAAGTGTGGGGTCTAATCAGATTTTTCGACTGTTTGGGGGGGCTGAGTTGTCGGGAAGTATTTTAAAAAAATTAAAAATCTCGTTTGCAAGGGTCCAAGAGAAAGATCATTAATCGAAAACCATTTACGCTACCGAAAAAATTCTTGAACGGGAAGACGCAGAAGAATCAGCTCCATAAACTTCTAATCTTGTCAATTTTTTGAAAATGTACGGGGTATCAAAAAAACTGAAAAATGGGTCCCCCCATTATTGAAAAGTGGCGGTAACTAAAAGACCGTGTTTCGCATAAAAAAGAACTTACTCAAATCTCTCAAAGTATTTTTTAAAAGTTTTTGAATTTTTTTTCAAAATCGCAATATCTCGAACTCAACCTAGACACGCTGACGTCATTTACTATTACGGTGTAAACAAGTATTTTGCCGAAAACTATCCTATTAAAAAAATTCATATACCGGGAAATGTGGGAGATCTAGGGCTTAACATATTTTTTGGATTATGTACAGGGTATGTCGCTTATGGCTAAAAAAAATATCCTAAAAATTGCCGTTTTCGTGGCAAAATTATTTGCCGTAAATTTGGTTTAAATAGTCTCGAAAATTGTGTAGAGAGAGATTCAGGCTTCGTCTATCGTATGCACGACAGAAAAAACAATACGCTCCCCTCAGACAAGAAACGGCGAAGCGGCTTCTTTTTGAAATACAAAGCTGCTACGCGCTACGCGCTACGAACTTGCCCCGCCCATCGACGATTGTTCGAAAGCAAACTTGTTCCTCCTTTAGTCGGGGTCGATGTTCCACGATTTTGACACCTGGTTATTGTCAACTACAATTGCGCTTTTGGAGTAGCCATGACTTCTCAAGTAGTTGCATATAGGCAATTCTCAGACGGATAGCATTTTAACGTGGACAGGGTTCAGTACCTCGGAGTTTCGAGTGACATAGTAAAATTTTCTTTTGACTTAATTAACATATTGATACTATCCGTTAATAAAATCCATTGTAAGACAACTTGCAAGTTGGAGTAGAAACTTGTTTTTAACTATTTGAAGTACCTGATTTGGCTTACTTATCTGTGATAATTAGAATAATAAATAATACCATCTATTCGAGTAATAACAAAAGAAGAAAAAAACATTTTGAAGTTACCAAAGAGACGAAAAGGCACATTTCGACAATAAAATAGACTCGAAACGAGTGCATCGCGGGAGCCGTATAGATCTATCCGACGAAACAAAAGGCGTTCCCCGGGAGAATAATAATTAAAATAAATAATTGTATGACTTTATAAACTATTAACAATCGGAATCCTTAATGAATGAAGTCGGGAAAGACGGGGGACCCGAAAACTTTCCACGCCCGTCTTTGAAATATTCGATTGTTAATTATTAAAACACCGGAAACTTCTTTATGGACGTAAATGTGCAAGTTTCGTTCGTTTTCAGTTAAATATTGCATTAATCTTCAGAGCGGCGGAAAGTTCTCGTTGACGTCACGGCACGGTTTCTTTTTTTTTTTTTTCGGTGACTTTTTGATGTCTTGCCGTTGTAGCGCCGTGTGGAGGCGGCATATGAAAGTACGTGAAAAAGTATAAAATAAATAAGTGACATTTATATTAACATAATATACTGGACGGGAATAATTTCTGCGATATTGTTTATTGACTTTTCTAATAATTCTTTCTGAACTTTCTTTTCTCACATATGAAAATAAAATAAAATAAATCTGTATTTTTTTGACATGAAACCACAGTAACTTTTATATTTACTATACCAATTGAAAAAACTTATTTGACTTTACAACTTTTATTTCTAGTCTTATTATTTATGGTTCGGAAATATTTTTTAAAAATATTTTTTGCTTCGGGAGGCCTTTTCTAACCAAACTAAAGTTATTTTTTAAATATAGCGGAGCGTTTTTTAAAACACCATGTAAAATATAAACATAAATAAAGCTAAACAAAGCTAATAAAACTAAATAAAATAAATTAATGAGAAAGATTAAAAACTAAGTAAGTGAAAGAATTAATTAAAATATTTTTTTGCGATTTATTTCCACAGAATGCGGAGAAATCACCAGAAATGTCATATTAAAAGTAGCGATAGCAATTTCACGATGTATACAATTGGTACTAAAACATACACTGTACCCAAAAGTGTTAAAATTGCGATACTCTGTGCAAAACCGTTTCTTGACGGTAATCCTGACATATTATAATGATTAATAAATAATAACCAAAATTTCTCCTGCGTCGTGAGAGCTTAACCAAACCTGAAGAAGCCAACAGGATGATTGGCGAAACGTCAGCAAGTTCGATTCAACAAGAACCGACGCAAAAAGAATCCAAAAATTTTGTAAATAGTATTACATTAGCCTCCAGAAGTTTCTATCAAAAATTAATAACGGTCCAAGGTTGGAACCGCGAGGGACACCGGGCGTTGCGACAACCTGCGCCGTTTTGATTAGGAAAAATAAAGAGTTTGGTGGGACTGAGGCGAGCACATACCACCTTTTCTAAAGTTTTCACAAAGATCGATATGATGGTTAACTAATTTTTAACATCATTAGGAGAGCAAATCACTTGTGAATGTATTGGAAGCTGGTGACATTCGTATTCACAACGGATGCACAACATTTTAAAAATTTTATTAGGATATCTACGAACACTATTGCGCATGTTTTGTGATGCAATATTGTACGTAAAAAATATGTAACAATATATTTCTCACCTCACATATAACATCGTTAAAGACAACTAATTCGCAATATCACATAACTTAGTTGTCTTTTTAGTTGCCATGCTGCTGATGTACTAAGATCCAGTTTGGTGCAAAACCCGAATTCCTAAAATAATTAAGATATAGATGATTAAGATTATAGATAAGATATAGATTAGATAGATATAGATGAAGAATTTCTGAACTTTAATTAGTTTCAGTTGTCTGTATCAGCACTGGCAACCTCCTACAAGACTACTAGAGTGTCCAGCCTACATCTTTGTTTCGGCTAAATAATTTTAAATGGATTCCCTACGTGGTATCAACAAGGATGTTACATTGCGGACTCGTATGTTGTTCTGGTTGGGCCGTAATATCATTCATGTTAGCGCATACACTTAAAAAGGGACCTCAAACAATCGTTCACGGTATAGGTTTTATTTATAATGTTTATGCGCTCGTTGTAGACTTACGTCCCGGCTAGCGTGTCGGCCACACAATGGTCTGTGCTTCTTTGGCGTAGAACAGGGGAAAGAGAAAAAAGGTGAATGGTTGGGAGGCAAGTGAGAGGTTCTTTCTGGAACTCTAATTTTTCCCGCAAGCGTGGATTAGGGGCGACTTGTTATTTGACCGACTTCTTCATTAGTCTTTTTAGTTAGTTATGTCCGACAAATTAATTCGACAATTAAATTCTAATATTGTTAAAACGATTGGTTTGTCATTTAACGGCCCTTGTAGCCCGAGAACAACCGAGAGCCTGGGTAAATTGAACCAACCCCCCCCCCCCGCCTCTTCTTCCAATTCCGTTCTAGTGGTTGGACGATTTCGAAATATAAAGTCTTTGATTCTCCCCCACAAAAAGGAGTCGCAAGGGGTCAGGTCTGGAGACCTGGGAGGTCAATATATAGAAACTTTATTTTCGATTCAGTTTTCGGCAAATACATTATTTAGCAAATTAGTTATGTCTCGTGCTTTGTGACGCTCATTATTATGCTGAAATGGCAAATTTTAGATAAGCGGAATTACCTGCTCTTCTAGAATTTGTTGGTATCTTTCGGCATTTAAATCTCCATCAAAAATATATGGCGCCGGTGAATATTCCATCACTAGAAAACGTTCTCATCCGTACAAATAACTTCCCTGGCAAAATCGGAGTCTTCTTGGCATTTATTTAGGTACCACCTGTAAAGTGCACGTCCTGCAGCAAAATTTCGTTGCCGTAATTGATAGCCTTGGTGGAAGTATTCGGGTTAATTTCTTTTTCTCCCAGAACCGTTAGTTCTTCCAACTCTCCATCTCCTATTCTTGTAGACGACGTTTTTGACCTCAAAAACATTTTTCAGCTTTTTTATATCTTAACGAAGACACCACTGTATTATGAGTTTGCAATTGTTTTTATCCGATCATAGCTAGCTAAGAAGACATTTGCAATTTTTAATAATTACCGTAGTAGGCTGCAGGTTTACGGTATTCACCTGCATAGGTCAGAATTAAGCACAGCCTACTATGGTAATTATAGTAATTTTAATAGAAAACTAATTTTTTTTTAAGAATTGGGGTATTCCATTTGAAAAAAACTAATAGTTTTGGGTTAACTATGCCGCAAATGCTTAAAGCCATAGAGGCCCCTCCAATTTGGACCACCTTGTACAGTACAGTTTGCTTACTAAAACCACATTATGATATAATTTTACCATCATAAATCGTAAATTGGCCGAAGTCTGCAAATTTTTATATCTCCAACTCCCCCGCGGGGGGCGACGGGGGAGCGTTGGGTGTGGGGGAGGCGCGTCGACAACACGCGGCGTGAAAAATAAACGACCGGTATATATATCCAATAATCAACTCGAAACTTTTCCACCGGGAAGTTTTAGCCCCGAGTTAGGGAACAAGAAATCAAACTTTCAAGATGCCCTGGTCCGAAATACTAACTAAAACATAAAAACGCGATATAATTTTTTGTTTGTCTCAGGTATACACGGGGCAAAAGTTTATTTTTCCAAATCGACTTCGGAGCGGTGGTGAGGGGTGGGTTGAGTTTTTTTAACGTCGAGAAAAACGCGCCGCTCCGATATTTTGTTTAGGCTCTTGGGGAACAATTGGGGCGCTTCTTCTTGTTGAAGAATTTTTCGAAGTTTCGGCTAGCGTCATAGGCGGGGAAAAGGAATTTTTTACACGCGGCGCTGAGCAGAAAACATTACCGTTGAACAAAATCCTTCGCATTTTTTAAAAATTTTAAGGGAACGACAATTCTCCCGCCTAGTGATTGTTGAGTGTTTTCACGTTGCTATTCTACGTTCCTCGAGAGTTCTACTGGACTATATGACACAGTGATACAATTTGACGCTGGAGAGTATCTTACGTTAGCAATCTTTTGAATATCTCTTGATGTATTTGCGATCGCGATGTTAACTTTTCCAAATTCAAATTCAAAAAACAAAAATTATAATAACAAAGTCACACAATCAAAAAACTCATTTAAACCATGGTATAAAACTATCTTTTTTCAGAGATTTAAATTTATTTGCATAGTTTTATTGAAGTCTTAATTGTCGTATATTGGAATTTCAAAGTGATTCATATGTATTCTCCTTAGTTTCTATAAGGTTGTTCGGAAAGTCATTTCGTTTTTTCCCGTCAGAGGACTTAATTACGTTTTTTCGAAACCAACTTCACACTTAAGCCGCATAACCATTATATGTCTTGAGAGCTGATATTGCAAGGCTTGTGTGTGAAAAAGTTCTATTAATTCTACGCAGTAGTTTTTGGTTGGTGCCCTTTTAAATATTGGGAGCAATAAGCAGCATTTTCGTCATATTTTACTTTTTTACTTCAGAAAAGGTAAAAATGCTGTCCAAGCGAGAAAAAACTTGACGGACGTGTATGGAGAAGGCGTGTTAACAGTACGCCAGTGCCAGAACTGGTTTGCAAAATTTCGATCCGGCAATTTTGATGTCGAAGATGCACCACGGTCTGGAAGGCCGGTCGAAGCTGACAAAGATGCGATAAAGGCATTAGTTGATGCAAATCGGCGAATAACCACACGAGAGATCGGTGAGAGATTAAATTTGCCGAATTCGACTGTTTATGGCCATTTGAAAGGCATGGGCTTAACCTCGAAACTCGATGTGTGGGTGCCCCATGTCCTTACGGAGCGAAATTTGTGTCGTCGCCTTGACGTGTGTGATTCGCTCCTCAAACGTCAAGAAAATGATCCATTTTTGAAGCGGATTATTACTCTGGACGAAAAATGGGTTGTATACAACAATGTTAAACGCAAGAGGTCATGGAGCAGAAAAGATGAACCGGCTCAAAGCGTGTCAAAAGCCCACATTCACCAAAAAAAGGTGATGCTCTCCGTTTGGTGGGATGTCAAAGCAATCGTTTTTTTTGAGCTTTTGCCGGACAATACAACGATTAATTCAGAAGTCTATTGTCATCAACTGGACAAATTGAATGATTCACTTAAAGAGAAGAGGCCCGAATTAATCAACAGGAAGGGTGTAGTGTTCCACCAGGATAATGCGAGACCTCACACAAGTTTGGTCACTCGCCAAAAACTTTTACAGCTTGAATGGGACGTACTGCAACATCCACCATATTCTCCAGATCTGGCGCCTTCCGACTACTATTTGTTCCGGTCCCTGCAAAATTTTTTGGATGGCAAAACCTTTACCTCAAATGAAGATGTCAAAAACCACCTGAACCAGTTTTTTGCCAGCAAGGACCAAAACTTTTATGAGAGGGGAATTATGTTACTGCCAGAAAGATGGCAAAAGGTGTTGGACCAGAATGGCCAATATATAATTTAATAAAATATTTATTCATTATACGAAAACTGTCTTTCATGTTCCCCAAAAAAAACGAAATAACTTTCCGAACAACCCAATACATAAACTATACGGATGGAAATAAAAAGGCCTAAAAGAGTCGTGGCTACGAAAAATAACGAGGTTTAAAAAATATTATTCTAAGGATTTGATTTTTCATTTTAAATACTTCATCGAAGTATGATGATACTTCATCAGTTCCATAGTTCAGGCATCAATGAAAAATATATACAAAATAACATAGGAGGAAACGATGTATGGGAATCTCCATAACACGTAACAGTGGGTGGAATTTTTTAAAAGTTATGATCTCCTCTGACTAAAAGGTTTTAATCTAAGTCCTCACAAAAAAACTAGTAACTTTGTTCTGTTTAATTTGTTATACTGCCAGTAACTTCTCATTCCAGCAATGATGGTGTTGAAACTACTACTTAACACTTCAAATTTCAAACTTCAACAGGTAACTGCCAGCAAAAAAGGGCAAAATATCACTAATAAATGCGATAAACACAATCAACTACCGCCTTCAGACTAGATTGGTAAAAATACCACAGGCCATGGATCCAGAATATTACGAGTGGCAGAACTGCTTAGCTTAGGGCATAGATGAATAAGTAATATGCATCGAAAACAAAGATATGCCGCAATACTCAAAGTGAAACATGGGGGAATGGGGTTGATACATTTATTTATTCGTAAAACAAAATCAACATTTTACCACCACCATGAAATTATTACTAGGTATTCTACATGTATACTGTCAAAAATAGTGAAAATATATCAGAACCACTTAATTTTTCGAAGAAACTTTCACAGGCTACTGTAATACTATTTACAAAACATCAGGATTCCTCCTGCGTCGGTTTTTGTGGAGTCGAACTTGCTGACGTTTCGCCAATCATCCTGGTGGCTTCTTCGGTGCTTGGCTGAAACTGGCTAGCATTTTACTCTGTACCCGCTTATATGTTGTTTGAGGGGGGCGGAGCTAAATGACGGGCATAAACATCGTCTCGGATGACTGATTCCTATATTGGTAACAGATAAAGACCTGAATTGATTACATGCAGGAATTTATTTTGAATAATTTTTTTTTATGGTGATTGTGTTTTAGTCTTTTGTCTTAGTCTTAGTCTTTTGTATTGGAACACTAAATTTCTTTAATGTGGAAATTATTAGAGAGAACAGCACTTGTGAGGGTTTAGTCACTCGAGCTGCGATAGTTTTACGGCTCTGTATACAAGAGAGTTGATAACCTATGATTTTTGTGCCGGATGGTGATGTGACAATGAATTAAGCTATAGATCTCTGTGTGCGTAGGTTTTCTGTAAACAGAATGATAAGAATATTTAAGAATGGGCGGTTATTATTAGTTTATAATTCAATGGTAAAACGAATGTTAGATTGTATAGATATTAAATGTCTAAGAAAATCGACCAAAGTTCCTTCACCATGAGCCCAAATAACAAAAGTATCATCGACGTAGCATTTCCATAAATTTGGTTTTAAATGGAAGGTGTCGAAAGCTTTCTTCTCAAAAGCTTCCATAAATATATTCGCGATGACTGGTGATAGTGGAGAACCCCAGTTTCACCGTTTCAATTAACGTGAGAAGGTTTGCTTCCAGATTCTCGGATTTTAATATATCTGAAAAGATGTCGAGAGTTTCAGGAATAGGAACTTAAGTACAGAGGGATTCTACGTCGAAACTAACCAGAATTTCTTGTGTATCTAATGTAATGATTTTTAATTGTTCAATGAAGTGAAAGGAACTAAGTACGAAATTATCAGTTTTTCCTGTAAAGGGTTTCAATAAAGAAGCCAGAAATTTTGCTAGAGAATATGTTGCGAAAACCAATGGTGCTGATAATAGGACGAAGAATCAGTCCTGGTTTGTGAATCTTAAGGAGTCCGACAAAGAAGAAATCCAGAAGATTTGTAAATCGCAGAACCGTTTAGTTCATAGAGAGATAAGCAATAGTAATAATCCATTAAATACCCGTTAATCAAACAGGCAAAAAGATTCAGACAGAAATATAAAATTATCTCTTATTACACTTTGTGAATCTCGGGGAGTCCGACACAGAGGAATCCAGAAGATTTGTAAATAGCAGAACCATTTAGTTCAAATAGAGATAAGCTATTGCTTATGCTGGATTATTACTATTGTAATAATTCATAAAATACCCGTTAATCAAACAGGCAAAAAGATTCAGACATAAATATTAAATTATCTCTTATTACACTTTGTGAATCTCGGGGAGTCCGACACAGAGGAATCCAGAAGATTTGTAAATAGCAGAACCATTTAGTTCAAATAGAGATAAGCTATTGCTTATGCTGGATTATTACTATTGTAATAATTCATAAAATACCCGTTAATCAAACAGGCAAAAAGATTCAGACATAAATATTAAATTATCTCTTATTACACTTTGTGAATCTCGGGGAGTCCGACACAGAGGAATCCAGAAGATTTGTAAATAGCAGAACCATTTAGTTCAAATAGAGATAAGCTATTGCTTATGCTGGATTATTACTATTGTAATAATTCATAAAATACCCGTTAATCAAACAGGCAAAAAGATTCAGACAGAAATATAAAATTATCTCTTATTACACTTTGTGAATCTCGGGGAGGCCGACACAGAGGAATCCAGAAGATTTGTAAATAGCAGAACCATTTAGTTCAAATAGAGATAAGCTATTGCTTATGCTGGATTATTACTATTGTAATAATTCATAAAATACCCGTTAATCAAACAGGCAAAAAGATTCAGACAGAAATATAAAATTGTCTCTTATTACAATTATCTGCTATTAGTATTAACGTTTATGAAAAAGAAAACAATCTCCATTACCACCTGCTGCATTGCGATTCGATAGATGGAGTTCACTAGTTGCGACAAGCCCCCTGCACAAAATGATATTTTAATACGCCGATGAATGCGATTCGGTTGATGGCAACGGATGCGTGTTTCCTATTGTAATCGGCGTTTTACTACTAATGCCGTTATAATAACGTCGCATGATTACCATCTGTAAGGTTTCCGACATGCGAGGTTTAAACTACACCGACGGGAAGAAAAAGCGTTCGTGTAACGAGCAAAACGTCCATCGGAGCTTTAGTTAAAGGAAATACGTAAACCGGAAACCAGAAATTCGTTTGTTCCGGTTACCGACTGACCGACTATACGTCCAGACCTGACCCTAACTAACCAAAACTTGCGGGCGCTCGATCTTTAATGTGAAAAATGGTTTACCGAAACACTGCTCCAAATTTAATATTAGGTTAGCTACATGCCCTGTATAAACAGCCGAAAAGCCAATTTCTCTCAACGTTTCGGCAGTTACACGCTCGTCAGTCGCAAATTACTAGCCTCGATTCGAAATTGCAGCGCATTTCCATGATTGACCGTCTCGCCAGCCAACCCCAAAGTCACCCTTCCCCCTACAACCGAAATCGCAAAAAAACAGGCGAGTTAATTTTTTTCTTCGCGGCTCATTTTCTTGTCATTTCAACTTTTTTCGGCACCCCCGACAACTCCGCAAGCACCCCTCGGGAAATTATTTTTACATACTTGCAAAGGAATCGGCTGCCAGGGCAACTTCAAGTCGAAGAGGTTCTCAACTTTCACCCTCGCTCGTCCCACGGTAAGGACGGTTAGATGTTTAGTCTCGTACCTGTTTTTCATTAACTTGTTGGATTTAGTTGTTATGTTAAATGAACAGTTAGAGTTAGTAAATAAATAAACACATTAACTCGAACTTGTCAACCATTTTCTTTTGCCTTTCATCGTTCGGATCTCATGGCCTACTACAATAAAATACTAGAAATGTATTAAAAAGCCATTTTTCTGGACAAAAACATAAGTAACCGTATTGTATCGTACATCGTTGAATTCGCAATGAAAAGCACAACCTAATACTGTGTGTACTTTTTTTCCGTCCCATAAGAAAAATCAAAGTTGATGGTGGTTCCATGGAATCGAAACTCTGTAATGAAAATTTGTTAACGTCAATTTGGAGAGATTAAAAAGTGCCAATGGAAAAGTGTTTTCCGTTTTTTCATATCTTTTCAAATAGCTTTAAAAAATAATAAAAACGAAATCGCAATATTTCGGTTTTTCTCGGATATTTCCGGAACGGCTTGGAATTTTCAAATTTGTAAAACGGGATCTTGTTCGGTATCAAAATGCGCAACTTTTGTCTAATTTAACCGACACTGTATCTCTTATAGTTTCCGAGATCCCCATGCTGTGCATCCTTATCTTGGACACGCTGTATACTTCGTAGTGTTTTACGTTCCCACAGCAACGATTTATTTATTTCTGTTTGATTTAGCGTCCAGGCTTCACTGTCACATTGGTCGAATTAATGATGTATATAATTTTACTTTTGTTTTTCCAGAGATGAGAGTCCTAGACTTAAATAGATGTTATACCGAAGGCTCTGTGTCTTGCTAGGATCCTTGCTGCTACATCCATCTCTACTTTGTTGTCATCTGTTATAACCAGACCTAAGTCTTTGAATTCTTTAACGACTTCGAAATTGTGATCTTTGGTAGTGATGTTTTGTCTGATTCTTTGACCCTATCATATATTTGGTGTCAATTTTTGCAAACATATTTTACATCTCTCGTTGTTTGTGCTATAGTGTCGACGTCATCTCCAAATACTAATATTGTTTTTTCACCTCTTGCTGATATATCAATAACAAGGGCAGGGGACACACCCTCCTCACTGTGTACTCCAACACTAAGTGAAGGAGCACCTTGTACAAGACGAGATTTAATATGAAACCCTTCAGAGCGCTGTGTTCCTATACATACATGTGCGGAGCTGTGTACACTCGGGTAACTGCCACCAATTTTCTAGGGATTCGGTCATCGTTCTCCATAATAAACTTAGGTTAGAAATTGCCCTACTGACGTTAGCAATATTTATGTTTTCAAAGACTCTTGGAATAAAATTGTATTTCATTATAAACAATGAAGTAGCAGTCCAACTAAACTGACAATTAAGATAGTTGTCCTTTTTATATGGAATACTCCATTTCAATGTCGTATGTCTGCTATTGTCATGGTTATTGAATTGCCCGACACAAGCTCCTATATTATCGAATAATCGTCATCATTTTCAGTTTTCGTGTTTTTAAGACTAGACAACAGCTGTGGTCCTCAGGATGTATGTGGTTTTTAGAAATTAGATTATTTATGTATTAGTTTCTGGCCCTTTTCACTAATACCGAACGAGTGATCAAATCGTTTCTTTTTTAAACCGTAACAGGGGATCGCATTAAAAACCGAGTTTATTCATAGAACAACCAGCGATGTTCCATAGTCGCGAAGAACGTTTGTTTACTCATGCGGCGGGACGGTTCATCAGTCAAGAGTCGAATTTTTTTGCTCGGCCGCCCCCAACCGTCACGCTCGACAGCGTCATTTTTCTTCGACCCCCCCGAAAGTCGAGAGACATTAATTGTTCGCGAAGTTTGCAAATTTGTATCCCTCGCCAACCTCCAACGAAACGCGTGACATTCTCGACGAAAAATATGTGCACCGAATTGAATATCTACGAAATCAACGTGCGATTAACACCATCCGGCTCGAAGGACCAAAATGTAGAACGTGCAGGATATAGTGTTAACATGATCATTTTCGGAACGTTTGTTCCCAAAGTTTTCAAATAATCCAGTGTATTTGTGTTTCCTTACTGTAACATATCAGCAGGTTGCCAATCTATAAGGAAGGTGAAATGTCTGATCCTAATAATTACCGGACCCACTATTACGTATAGTCGCTGGCATATTCGAGGGCTTTCAGGAGGGCGAGCGTAGCACTTTTACGCTGTGTGACCTCTCCAAGGCCTTTGACTGTGTCAGTCATTCAATTTTAATGAAAAAACTGGAATTTTACTTTTTACTTATCTCCCTAATATAAAGCAAGCAGTTTTTTGTAGTAATAAAATGTCAAGCTTACAAAATGTAATGCATGGAGTTCCACAGGGTTCCATTATGGGTCTATGATTGTTTTGGATTTATATTAATGATCCCTTTGGCCATATGGACCCTGTGGCTGCGGTTAATTATACAGATGACTTTACATTTAAAACATCAAACATAAATGTAGAATCTCATAATCACACAGTTCACAGTTGGCGAAAGACCATGCCAATATGTTGCTTAAAGAAAATCGCTTAAAATTAAATGAAGATAAACTCACTCATTAGATCTCTGAGGTTGTTGGGTGTGGACCTGGGTAATAGGCTCTCTTGGAAGCACGATATTGCTTATTTAGTAAAGCGCCTCTCAAGTGTCAACTTTTGGTTACGACGATGAAAAGTTTAATCGGAAAGAAAAGGATTCCATAAAAATTTTCCGTATGTAAAAAAGAGCAATCAGAATTATACCCACCGCAGGATATAGAGACCATTGTCAACCGCTGTTTTAAAATCTTGGGGTTATGCCACTGCCATCGGTATACATGTATCACACGTTATTAGATGTTCAGAACTGAGAAAATATGTTTTCAGTTCACTTCCTCCTCAAATTTGCTTCGAACTAGGAAGTTTAAATACACTAAAAGCATGAACACTTCTCTTGACCTAAGTTTATACAACGTAATTCCAAATCAAGTTACAAACTTATTTAAAAATTTTAAAACCAAAGTAAAATCTTTTTTGAAGCATTGTCTTTACACTGTACTGGAATACAAACAGAAGATAAAAGATTGATTACCCGATTCTTGATGGTGGCCACTGTTTACTTGTGTCCGGTACTTTCCTTTTTTTTTCATTTTTATTCCTGTTTGTTTTTATATGTTATATATTACGTTGTTATACCTATTATTATTGTAGATTTTATCTAATCGTATGTCTAATTGTAATTTTTTTCTCTTTTGTAGTTAGACGTGCTGTAAACATACTACATATTGTAATTTAGTCAAATTCAAATCAATCTATCTTTCAGTCTCTGCAGCGTTATGGGGCTGTCGAATCTATTTACCAGGTTAGCGCCAAAATTTCCCGGTCTGACATAGATGCAGCTCCAGTATCACGATAAAACTATCTTGTCTTGCGCCAAATAGCTTTTTATTGACAGCATTTTAAACAAGTCCGAAAAAATGTCGCAAATAACGCAAATTGAGTATAGAGCAAACATAAAGTTTTTGACAAAAGCAGTATTAGCACCTAAAATTATTAAACAAAGGCTGGATGGTGTGTACGGCCAGAGTTCTCCTTCGTATCCTGTAGTCAAAGAATGGGCAAAACGTTTTCGAATGGGGCAGGAGTCCCTGGAAGATGATTCAAGAACTGGTGGATCAGTGGAGATCATGACGGAAGATACTGTCGCGATTGTGGAAGAGGTGGTATTGGGTGATCGACGTTTAAAGATCAAGGAAACCTCAGAAATTACTAAGCTTTCTGATACAAGTGGTCGTCGAATCCTGCATGATCATTTAGGTATGCATAAGGTTAGTGCAAGATGGCTTCCTAAAAACCTGTCGGCCATTCAAAAACAACGCCGTGTCGAGTGTGCGCGGTTTTTTTTGGAATTCTGTGGGTCGGAACCGAAGCCTGTGATAGAATCAATGGAGTGGCGTCGAATGGGTGAAGCACCTCGAAGAAAATTCAGAGTCTACCAGTCAACAAAAACGGTGATGGCCACGATCTTTTGGGATTGTGAAGGAATTCTTTTGATAGATTTTAAAGAAACTAATACCACTGTGAATGTTAAATATTACGCAACATTATTACATCAATTGCGAGACTGCATACGTGTGAAACGTAGAGGAAAACTGACCAGAGGCGTGCGTCTTTTGCACGATAATGCACCTGTCCACAGTGCTGTTGTTGCACAAGCTGCCATTTTAGAGTGTGGGTTCCCACAGATGGACCATCCTCCCTATAGTCGAGATATGGCCCCCAGCGACTATTATTTGTTTGGATATTTAAAAAAGGAATTACGTGGACGGCAGTTTAACGACGAAGTTGAGTTAAAAGAGGCTGTTTTAGCTCATTTTGCACACAAACCAAAAGAATACATTTTTAAAGGGATTGAGTGGGTTAATAAAGAGATGTAATTAGTGTATTGAAGTTAAGGGGGATTATATTGAAAAATAATAGAAAATTGTTACTCTACTTTGTTTCTTTCATATTCAGGCCGGGAAATTCTGGCGCTGCCGTCGTAGATACACACCATCTGCATTTCTTCTGCATACGGGATTGACTGGGTGTCACTGATGTTTCGAAAAACTGAATGGAAACCTGTGTAGCGACGTAAGATGCTTAAAGCTTTCAGTTGGTGGTTGGTTGTTAAAGTTCTGATACCGTTATATCCTTAAGTCCGACTGATCCCTTGCGTCTTCTCATTCTGTTTCTTTAATACCTTCTTCACCACAACTGCCAATTAACCCATGTAGAGTATTCCAGAAGACAAATTTCATGTACTCTGGAGCAGGGGGGCCAAACGAAAATCCAATAAACACCCGGTATAATGTGTCATTTTAAAAACGAAATTGTTTAGGGAAGTAAACGGAGAAATCTCGGAATACCTAAAGCTGTTTCCATAAAAGATTCAGTGTCGTCTCGAGTGGCGGACTCCGTGTAAGCCTTTTATTTTCATTATTTCGACGGGCGTACCCAGAATTTAAAGAACATTTATTATGCGGACGTCCCGGAACGACAGAGAGGGAAGAGGATGGAAAAAGATTAACGACAACGAAAGGGAAGGAGATGAGGAGCCGGAGAGAGAAAGAGAGACCCCCGGAGACGCGATGAGCTTTGTTTTACTTTGGTTTAGTGAAACTATAGAGCGGGATGATTTTAGTTTTGGAATTTTGCCGGTTAAGATTAAAATTTGCGAGACGTAGAGAGTGGGGAAACGGAGAAATTCATGAAAACCGCCGAAGTAAAATTTAATAAGAAACGACAGGTAGACGTGGCGCTCAAGGTGGGTCCAGAAGACATTAAGCAGGCGGATAAAATTGAACTAGCCATCAATTATTTATTAATTAACTGACTAGTACATAATTGTTATATCTGGGCTATGTAATAACAGTTTGAAGGTAAGGTACAAGATGTAGATGAGAAAAGGTCAATTATGAACCTGTGTGAACACATAAGGTAAAACACAAGTAAGGCAAACTAGAAGACTTCACCGGACACTGTGAGGATTGGAAAAACGTTATACGAGAACCTCATTGAAGGCAATATTGGTACTTTTGAACATTACAATCCGGATAAGGAGTGGAAGCATGCAATTGCAATAACACTATAAGTACCTTTATTTCAGTAGAAACTGAATCGCCCTGTGTTACTGTTAACGTCAGTGTGGTGGTGAGACTGCTGTACCTGGAATGAGAAAAAGCAGACGGCTGTCTGCAAGACTAATTTCAATCCTGCCCCTCAGTTCCGGACAAGTGCGAGGCTCGGTCCATTAAGTTCCTAATGGCGGAGCTTAGATAAACGCACCTCATGTTTCAAACAATTTCAAAGCCATCTGCTATATCATAACTAAACCCCGTGTAGTATGCAAATATGTGCAGGGCTTCGCGGCGGCAAACCGGCACCCCCTCCCCTATTGCTACCCCCGCCACTACCGCGTCCCGCCCGGAACATTGCTAATCATATCTCTGCAGATGCAGAATACTTGAACCTAATTAACATAGCTACAAATTCGAGGCGGGCGTCTAATCCGCCATATTTACGTCGTATAAGGTTCGGTAAATCACCTTAAATATCGCGTGACGATGAAGAAAGGAAACGGGTTTTTCTCTAGAATTCGGGGCGTCACTGGAAGACGCTAACTCACTACTACTGAAAATACGTCACCGTTAAATATATCTTGCAGGGACGGCGTTCACGTCTAAACAGTAGCAAGAGAAATATAATTTTACAAACTCGCATACTCGACAGTGGTCCTTCGAGCCGGATCCCCGCAAAACGACGCCTTACCAAAAACCGCCGGATCTGCCCTCGTGCCGCGGTTTTTTGCATCCCGTAAGAGCGAGGGTGAAATATCGCCACGCGATAAAGTTAAAATGGCGTCAAAAACAACGCGGGAGAAGACGCGAAAACGTCCGCCATATTTCTCCCGGCGCGCCGAGGAAATTTATTCAGGCGGTTTTTCTAATTTTTGTAGTTTTCGACGCACGAAGACGATTATCCCCCTCCTTCACGCGCCGAATAACAAGCTAAAATATTCGCGTCATGTAGAGTGGAGAGGGGACTATTGTTAAATTTGCGAAAGTTGAAACGAGCCGATTCATATTCTCCAAAGTAACCGGCGCATTTTTCACCCCAAAAAGCAATTTTTTCGCTGGGAGGGGAGGATGAGCGTAATCTATAAACGCCTTTTCGTCTATTAGTTAAAAATGTCACGGCGTTGAAGGACTATGAATATGGATGCGACGTTGCCGCTCCGCAAGATGTAGTAAATAAGGGGAAGCGGATTTTAACACGTGGTCCTTTGGGAACAGTTTTATTCGTGTAGGCGATTCACCCACAAATAATTTGATGAATTTGGATGGAATGAAACCATATAAACCATAAAAAATATAACGAGAAATATTGTTCCTATTTGCCTATTTTTTTTTCCCCGTGGCCGTATCACCATCCGGGTAACATTTGAGAGGTATGCGCCGCTCAGCTACAGCCGGAGCGGGAGTGGGTAAATTCACGATTTAAGTACCAACTTATAAAGAGTATTTTTTTTTATAGGGCGCCAGGTGATTTCTTTACTTATATACCCCTAAAAACACTGACATCACCAAACCTAATTCGCACTGGTGACATTAGCTACGGTTATTACAAAAAAAAAAAGGAACAAAAACACTCCATGACATTCAGTTATTCGATTTAATGTCGAAATGGGGGGAAGAGTTATCCGCCGCACTGGGATCGGTATACAAGATCGCAATATGTAATTACATTAAACAACTTTACACGTTTTATTTTCCTACAGCGTAAATAATCTCTCGAGAGTATAGACGAGTATAAAAAGAGGGTAACCCCTTAACGACAAAAAAAAGGAACCATCAATAACCTCTTTTCAACTCATCGTTCAGGTAATATCTTAGATGTACAAACAAAATTATAGAATTCGCAATAAAACTTAAGTTGGGCACTACACCAGTCCTTTTTGTCGAATCGTTTTATTTCCTTTTACGTGTATGCGAAAATAAAAAAACAAATTCCACTACGTGGTACTTATCTGGAGTACGGACGTCGGTGTAGAACTCTCAGGTTAATTCCGAAGATTCCCGAAACTAAGGCGTTTGCTCTTCCCAATTTTCCGGATATTCTAGGCGTACTATTATAATATCAACCAATACATGGCCTTTTCCGGATAAATAGCAACCTTCTGTTTCTCGTATCCGTCCGGGACCACAAAAAGCAAATTGCCAAAAAAAAGAAAAACGCCTGAGAATGGAAAAGAAAAAAAAATCAAGAAGTGATACGAATTGATAAAGATTCTACAACTACAATTTTATTTTTTATTGGTTTTTGATTTCAAGTAATTTATCTTATTTATCTTAAGAGTTTAAATTTTGAAAGTAAATCATTATGCTTTTACTGTAAAGGAAATTGACCTTTTTTTTTCCTTTATAAATGAGTTAAAATAAATTGTCCAAAAAAAACGATCAGAACAACTACCGAGAACTACGCACACAATAAAAAGAGAACTTACCTCGTATCAGCACAAAAAACAAACCCAAAACACGAGACGTTTCTCTACAAAACCCAATATCTATTCAAGATAAGCTTTGGAACTTCTTAAAACAACCAGAGTACCACAAAAGTCGCCAAAGCGGGATGCAAAGTGAAAAATCCGTAAAACGCCAGAATAACTTTTCTGTTCACTAAGCAACCTAGTTATGACTCGTGCAAAATTTAAGAGCGATCACCGCGGTCACGGCTTATCGCGCTGCCTTTTTTTCTCTCGGTGCGTCGTTACTTTTTTTCCACGCTTTCGTATTTTGCCATCAACATGAGTTTACCGGGTGTCTCAAATTTCAAACGTAACAACATTAATGTCGAACGTAAAAAGTGCAATGATGAAATTCCTCCCCCACGTCATGGTCGTCAAATTGGGTCTCTTTCTTCTGCTTTGTATGACATCTCGTATAAAATATAAACCAGATCCGACTAAAAATAAAACAACGCTTCATAATCCTACTTATATATCAAAATATACACATTTAATCACAATCACAAATTGGATTTACGTTTTAAATAACTTCAAAATTAAATCTCAGTCAGGGATGACGATTGAATTGAACCGGGATAATAATAATAAACGGATGTGTGTCGTCGTTTTCATAGAAACTTTTTCTGTTGGTAACATGATGCAACAAGGAAAGGGATAACGGACGTCAGTTTAGAATAGAAATGGATAAATTTCATTGGCAAAATATAAATTCCTCGCTCCTTTAGTTGTTCTGGCAGTTTATTCATTAATTTTGTGCGAAAGAAATTTAGGAAAATAGAATTGATTTGTTAGTAGGTGCTATACAGCTTGGCGCTAAAAGCACATTTTCAGTGAAAAATGTGATATATTTTTTGGTATACCCTTATGAAAGTATAAGGATTCAATTAAACTCCGAAGGCGACGTCTCAAAAATCATTATTTCTAAATTGTTATAAGTGCTTCGCCCACACTCGAGGATGGGGGATTTGTTTTACACCATTCTGATCGACGGTCCTGTGAATAAAACGCCTATCATAACACAACGAGTTTTGAACAAATTTTGTCGTCACTCTATCAAGATGGATTGCTCTCGTTAAAGGATGAAACCGTGGCAAATCTAACTAACTCGCACGCTTCCATCACAAAAACAAAGAAACGTGTTTATTCGTTTTTTCAATATCAATTCAACCCCTGTCGTGCGTGTCCCATGAGCCAAATTAATTTTATTTATTTTTAACGTCGGCCGGGCGGGAAACGGAAACACTTGACGATGATTCAATTAAAAATCGAATCCGGTAAATATCGAAATGAAGAGCAACCCCAACGCAACAACAGTCTCCCTCCCCCCCAGTTGTCCGAACGAAAAACGCGTTGACGTTTTCCAATTAGCTTCAAAATCCGGGGGGGGGGGGCAAAGTTGATTTTTGCCCCGCCGAATGCCTGACTGCCGAGTACTATTGTTTCCCGCGAGGTTAATTCGATATGCATAATGTTTGCGACGAAATAACGCGCGGAACGCGAACTCCCTCTGCCCAACTCTTTCCCCACCGCCGTAACCCGGATTACCAATAATTTTAACCGTTGCATTTCGTTCTGCTGCTGGTAATTTCAGCTCGGGGTGGCAGATACGCCCCTGCGCGCTTGCCGGGTGCAAATCACGTAGGGTGTAGAATCATCGCGTTTCCGTTTCAATTGCCATTTTTCGATGTCCACTCACAATCGAATCGCAAAAACAACAAACCAATGAACCCCCGACGGATAGCGCTGTCTGATACTATTGGTATTAAAGGGTGCGATGAGTTGTCGTCACAAAGCCAATTAATTAACATCAACCATAAATGTGAAACTCTTCATCACAGACTTGGAAGGTTATATACACATCTTACTTTCAGACTTCCAAGCGATCACAAAGGACTGCCAGGAAATCGAGGCCAGCATCATTAACCTGCTGGCGACGTGCACTAAATTTTTCAAAACAGTATGCTACAAATTCAAAAAGGGAAAGAATGACATAAGCCAATGCAATCACATGTTTAATTTAAGTAACATAAATACGAGGGCAGCGCCAAAATTTCAAGGTCTGAATATGAAAGAAACAAAGTAGAGTAACAATTTTTTATTATTTTTCAATATAATCCCCCTTAACTTCAATACACTTATTACCTCTCTTTATTAACAACTCAATCCCTTCAAAAAAATATTCTTTTGGTTTGTGTGCAAAATGAGATAAAACAGCCTCTTTTAACTCAACTTCGTCGTTAAACTGCCGTCCACGTAAGTCCTTTTTCAAATATCCAAACAAATAATAGTCGCTGAGGGCCATATCTGGACTATAGGCAGGATGATCTACCTGTTGGAACCCGCACTCCAAAATGGCAGCTTGTGCAACCCCAGCAGTATGGACAGGTGCATTATCGTGCAAAAGACGCACGCGTCTGGTCAGTTTTCCTCGACGTTTTACACGTATTCAGTCTCGCAATTTATGTAATAACGTTGCGTAATATTTACCATTGACAGTGGTATTAGTTTCTCTAAAATCTATCAAAAGAATTCCTTCACAATCCCAAAAGATCGTGGCCATCACCTTTTTTGTTGACTGGCAGACTCTGAATTATCTTGGAGGTGCTTCACCTTTCCGACGCAACTCCATTGATTCTTTTTTCGATAGAGGGTCATAATAGAGAACCATAGTTTCATCTCCCGTCACAATAGTTTCTATCACATGCTTCAGTTCCGACCCACAGAGTTCCAAAAAAGACCGAAATAGCCGAAAGGTTTTTAGGAACCCATCTTGCACTAACCTTATGCATACCTAAATGATCATGCAGGATTCGACGTCCACTTGTATCAGAAAGCTTAGTAATTTCTGAGGTTTCCCTGACCTTTAAACGTCGATGACTCAATACCACCTCTTCCACAATCGCAACAATATCTTCCGTTATGACCTCGAAAATGTTTTGCCCATTCTTTCACTACAGAATACGAAGGAGAACTTTGGCCGTACACACCATCCAGCCTTTCTTTAATAATTTTAGGTGCTAACCCTTCTTTTGTCAAAAACTGTATGACTGCTTTATACTCAATTTGCGTTATTTGCGACATTTTTTCGGACACGTCTTGTTTAAAATGCTGTCAATAAAAAACTATTTTACGCAAAACTTCAATTTTTTTTTCGCAGCCTACTAAGATATATATTTAAAAGAAGACAAAGTTTGAATGTGATACTGGAGCTGCATCTATGACAGGTCGGGAAATTTTGGCGCTAACCTCGTACATTTAATATTTTCGAAAATACAAAATTATTAATAATAAGTGGTAGTTCCTCTTAAGGTTCTATAAGATTATCTCCTATAATCCCTGCCCACGACTGAATGCAGCCTCATCAGTGAACAAAATCTGATTGCATAAAATTACCCTTAATTGCTTACCACCCCACAGTGCGTGAATCCTTTGAACATGAAAGGGCCGAAAATCATTTTCATGCAAAAATTCCCCATCTGTAGAGCAAGCAATTCTTTCCTGAGGAGCAAGTTTCCTCGTACTAGTTGATTGGTCAGCTTTCTCATTTTTTAAGTATTATTTCTTCTCTTGCAGCAGTTTTTTTTGTACCTTGGTCACAATAGCAGTTTTTATAATAAGCTCTTTTAATAGAAACTAATTTATAACGGATTGTGACAATAACTTTTTCAAATTTCATTGAGTACTGTTAGGTAAAATCACATTTACAGGTGAAATTCGAGCCGAGAATAAAAAATCAATTTGTGACAAACCGATTACTTATCGACTTAAAAGAACAGAAACAATTTTTGAGTATTTATGATTCTTCTTAAGGCAATCTGTTCTATTTTGCAATATCAGTGTAAATAAATAAAATAGAGGAAAAATAAGAAAATGTTCTAGGTAAAGTGCCCTCTAGTGACAGATTTCTGAAAGACTATTATTATATAACTCGGAAAATGTTGCAATTTCGAATTTTTCAAATATGACTTACTACGATTATTTCACGACGTTGAATCTTTGCTCTAAGTTTCCGAACCACCCTGTACATTCTGGAAAAGCCGCTTAAAATGTCTAACCCTTCGCACTCGCATTTGATGGTTTTAATTTTCATTTTAAATCAATTTCGACAGCGTTAGTTTTGGAGCTGGGGGGCGGCAACGGGGCCGAACAATAATTTAACCCCGCTAATGAAACGCGCGCCAGTCTAGTTACATTTACAATTTCATCAAACACGTCGATTTTTAAAGTGCGATCGCGAATAAACATATGAAATTTTAATCCCTCCTGTCCGTTGATGGCCAGTAATTACCTGTCAAAATAATTATTGATGTCCGTCGTATATACGAAACCGCACCCCGTGTTTCGTGGGCGGTGCACATGCCGCCCCGATGCCAGGCGTTTGATTTATACAAGCGTACAACTCGTGCATTTCGTATTTATCCTCGATTTAAGTGAGTAAAATATGTTAAGTTTGGAGTTATATGCGAATGATAGGCAGGGGTCATGATGATTGCAATTTTAATTTATTAACTTAACTGCGTACATTGTAAATACTACCAACGTAGACAGAATGTAGTATATGAGGCTTCATCAGAATCTTAATTAGTTAAGAACAATACTGCTTGCTTTTAAGAGCTCTAATTCACTTACCCGAAAACAAAAATATACAATGGATTAATCGTTTGTGACTTATCTGCATAGACCAATAATATAGCCCCACAGAAAGTGGTCTAGCGGTGTTAAATCACATAATCTTGGAGGCCAATTCACAGGTCCAAAACGTGAAATTAGGCGGTCACCAAACCTGTCTTTCAATAAATCGATTGTGGCACGAGCTGTGCATAAAGCGCATCAAAGAGTCAGTTTTTCTGGATGTAACGGTGTTTCGACATACACTTGAGGATTAGCTTCGCTCCAAATGCGGCAGTTTTGTTTGTTGATGTAGCCATTCAACCAGAAGTGCGCTTCATCGCTAAACAAAATTCGCTTATGAAAATCGGGAACAACGGCAATCTCGTTTTGGGCCCATTCGACGAATCTACGGCTTACTTGATGATCGTTTGGCTTCAATTCTTGCACGAGTTGGATTTTGTAAGCACGTAAACCAAGATCCTAAACCTAACAATCTTAACTCCGATTATGGGAATCAGTCATCCGAGACGGCGTTGACGCCTTGAATAATATATAAGCAGGTACAGAGTAAAATGCGAGCCAGTTTTAGTCAAGCTCTGAAGAAACTAACAGGATGATTGGCGAAACGTTAGCCAGCAAAAACCAACGCAGGAAGACACAAGAAGTTTTGTAAAAAGTATATACCTCAATGTTATTGCTTGCAGAATATATTTTTTAACACAAGTGAATCTGTCTAGAAAAATGATAGGGCGACAAAACACCAAACCGTACGTGACGGGTACACGATTCCGATGAAAAATCATCCCGACACGCCCATCAAGGCCGGGTAACTTTTTTTCCTCCACGTCCATTAAGAAGGCATCTCATATTTGAATATAACGGTCGTTCCGAATTAGTTTCCTCCAAGCCACTTCGTGACGGCGCGAATACAACGAAAATTTGTCACCGTTAATTTCTTGGGCAATTTTACTCCCGTCAGTCGGGAAACGCGTCAACGCGCACTCACCCCCCCAGCACCGTCCCACCGTTCCCGAGAGCCGCCACTTTTAAAATAATTAAATTGCGTCAAATTGCCTCCCTGTCGGCTGCCGAGAGGGCCTGTTTTCTTCACGTCGCGACGCGGTCCGTCCTCTTCCAATAATTCTTGCGGTAATTGAATTCGTCGGCACGCCAATGGTCGGTCGGCCTCCCCGCGATTCATTAAAGAATTAAAAACAAGGGAAAGGTTGCAGTCCCCGCTTTATTACCATTGTGCGAAACGGTTTTTGTTTTTGTCCGTCGATTTTTTTTCTATATATATATATAAAGAGTACGAAATGAAACGGGGGAAACGAACAAAAGGGGAAACGAATCCGGGCACGACGGACAAAAGAAACAACAAGTTGGAATTGAGAAATGGAAATACGAATTCGCTTTGTTGGCCACGGCTGTTGTTCAGGGGAGGGACGTATGGACGGGGGTCAGGGAGGGGACTAAATATTAAAAACTGAATAAACAGGGATTTTCTTTGAAGATGGTAGTGCGCCGTCCAGGTTCCTACTCAATACGACCGAAACATATACGTGGGGTTGAAGAAATTATATTTCTCTTTAAATTCGATAAAAATGATTTAAGCTTACTCTGTAGACGACCGAAGCCCAACAGATTCTTGTTGTGTTAGCAAAGTTTACAGAAGATAAATTCTTACTTGAGAGGTGGAATTCGTACCGCATGGATTTTATTTTTAGTCGCAATTGTAATTCTAAATACTTCCTTTGAATTGTCCTTTTCAAACTCTTCATATTGATTATCTTATAATTATATACGAGATTTAAAAAATTGATGACCAAATAAATAAATCAATTTAAATGAACACGTTACAACACTTGCCAGGTTTAATGTTACGTTTTAAATAAACCAAGTCAAGTAAAAGTACTTTAGTAACTTTGAGCAATCCTGTAGTTTTCGAACACATCATAGGTACACTTTTGAAACATTCACAACACACAAATATAACTTAATTTTGTTCAAGGAAAGAACGATATAGTTCTTGCAGTTACAAAATCCGAAAAAGCTCAAGTTTGTAGCGGTATGGTCTGTTCATAAATATAAGAAAGTGATCAATTGCTTTTGAATGGGATTATCCAAGTATGGTCATTAACATACAATGCAACAAGATTAATATCTAAAGTTAAATTCAGGTAAAATTGTGGTCAGTAATAGAAAATAATTTTATACCTACCTGTGTTTAATATTCTTCGGTTTAGTATACTACTTAGTTAAAGTATATTAGTAGTTATTCTTATTTCCAACAACGACATTTACTTTCACGAAGATTATACTAAAAAGCAATTAATTAAGGCTCTACTAGTGCATACAGTTATAACCACTGTCATTGAACATGTTTGGCACCAACTGAAATCTGCCATTCGTCGTAACAATATTTTCCCCGTGTTAACTCCAACGTCCTCAAACTTGTAGAAACCGAAGTTTTTAACAATTTCTGTTAAACATATAGAAAAAGCAGAACAATCGTATAATAGAACAAATAATAATGCGATGATAGCGATAGTGATACTGTTATATTATGTGAATAATTTTAAGTAATTTAAGAAGGTAATAAAAATAATTTGTAATTTTATTTGAAATTTAAAAATAAATAAATAAATAAACAATTAAATTCAAAGCAAAGTACGAACCCGTTGGACCATAATTCGTATCAGTCACTTTCTTATATCTATGAACAGACTTTACACATCTTCATCCCTAGCCAGTCTAGCTTTAACGCGTTTTGCACCTTTAATAATAATACTTCTAAATAAATATGTTTCGAACGCGAACACTTGTGGCACAATATTCCTACAATTCATAACTGGTAGGGTTACGACAGGCATTTATTCACAAAAACAGTAAAACACAATGCAACGGCGAAAAACTAGGAGAACCAAGGAGTCGGAAATTTATCACGAACACTACGTTCACACTCGCAGTAATTTTAGCAAATATAATTTGTTATGTTGTTGTGAAACAAAGCGAGTCTATAAAAGTCTCGACCCTGTAACCGGCAAAATTAAAAAGAATAATAAAACGGATACGAAATATAAAATTACCTGACGCGGGGAAAACGCCCTTAGCCGTGCATTTATGAGATGTAATTTTTTTTTTGCGTGAAGCTAAAAAACGCCTGGCTCGCGTAGATTCGGAAAGTTTCACTTAACTTCAAGGGACGACGATACAACTTTTTATTTTTGGGAAAATTTCGATAAATTTTTCCGAGTTTTAAACAACGTCGATTAATCGGAGAGAGACCCAGCGGTTCCGTTTTAATAATTTAATATCCCCATATTTCGCCGTTTAAAAATTATTTATCCGAATAAAAATTTCGCAATTAAAACAACGATAGGACGTTTATCACTTTTAATGAAACCGCCGACCCTGGACGCGGAGAGGGGGCGATTTTAATTGTTATTAATTTGACGAAGAGGAAAAGCTTATGGCAACTTGCGACCCCGACTAATAAACTCCCGGGGATTTTTTAAAACGGACGTTGGGAATTTGCCGGACAGGGATAACGTTTCAGGGAAGTATTAACGTAACATGGAAACGGTATTAACGTCGAAATTGTGGCGAAATTAAACGGAATACGTCGTAACGATTCGACGCTATACGAAAAAACGTTATTAAAAAGGACAAGAAGAAGAAAGAATACGTCGACGACGATACGAGCTTAAAAATAAAAGAACAAACGGACCAGGACAAATATATCGACAACAGTCGAGAAAGAAGAAACCAAAACGCAAAACGAAAAATCGAAACATCATCTAGTAGAAAAAAAACACCATCTCACTAATGTACAGATTTATTTAAAGGAAAATTTTAACACACCACTGGCGGGAGTAACACGTAACGCCGATAAAAAAGACGATTTTCCGTAGCTGCACAAGTGCCGAGCGATCGAGTGGGTCTCGAAATCAACGCCCGTCACTCCTTGGAAGCCGTAACGATAAAGCGTGGTCAAATTTAGTTCGGTAATAACCGTAAACACACGTACTATATATGTTTGGGACACGTTGTAAACATTTTCTCGAAGATCGATACGAGATAAAGTAACACCGACGGAACTAGACCCGTCGAAAGCGACAGGGCCGGACCAAGCAACTAATACCAACTGATAGAAAATACGGAAAATATTCTTCTAGAAACCGCAAAAGGCAACCGATGATGCGACTAGTTGTTCTGATTGCCCATAAAAATTATTTAGTGTGTGAAAGTGAAAACGATAAAATCATTTGCCACTGCATATTCCAAGCGAAAGTGGAAAGGAAGCAATATGTATGTATTTACGGACAGTCAGGCAAATGCGTTAAAGACTGTAAGAAACTGTCAACAGGACCTATCGATGTTAAAATGCCGTAATAAATAAAGTAACACTGTAATGGATACCAGGGCATAATAGAGTGGATGGTAATTAAGACAGCAACCTCTTAGGGAGTAAAGGATCAGAGGCGTCACCAATAGTTCAAGAGCCGATGTTGGTTATACCATGCCAGTTGGCGACGAATGAAATCTGAGCTGAGGAATCTCGCACGTTCCACCCATTCGAAGACATTATCTTAAGCGATATGTCTGTTAGTACTCACGGAGATGACCAGAGAAAACGTTACCATGTGATGAAGCCACCGAAGCGATTAATTCGCTGAGCAATCCAGATGAGTTTACGCCGTTAAAAAACTAATGGATGAATTGTTTGGCAGTGGTACTATTGGACTATGGAAAATAATAGTCATCTGGTGGTAGGAGGAATAGATTCCTGAAACGAAAGTGAGAACCTTCAAGCTTTAATGAACAAACTAACAGAGAAGAGTAACTTTGACTTTAATCTGAACATTAATAAAACATAGTATATGATCGTTGCGCTCTCTCGATAAGAAATCGGCGGAGCACATATTGGACAGTGAGGCAATAAATACCAACCATAAATACGTAACCTTTTTAATATTTTGAAAGTAAACTCTTTATCTCTTCTAAATTACAACTCATAAACTGGTTCTACAAGTCATTAAATTCTTCACAAATTTCAGAAAACCTAAAAAATTCCAAGCCGCCATCGTAACGCTACAGAAAATCTTTAATTATTATTCATCAACAACATCATCAATTTTATGTGCTAGTCGTAGACAATCAATGAACAGATAAATGTTTTACCTGCTGTTAAATACAAAACGATAACCAAAAAATCCGCCTCCGACAAAGGGAACGAAAAGGATTCCGCTACGACGAGGGCACTGAAACAGAGGACATAATCGATACGTTATTGTGTAAGAGTTGGGTCTTTAGAACGTTCGCGAATATCGAACGGCCACGGCTGTTTACGTCTTAAGTTACGGTCGAAGTTTGATAAGTCTGAGGAGGGAATTTATCTGAGTTAAGCAGCTTTCGAAGTTATCGATGTTTCAGGCTACAGATTGAATGAGCACGTCGAAATCTTACGGATGAAAACCGATTTTATTTCCGCTCCGCTTTCGCCCGTAGTTCTACAAGTAGTTTTATGAATTCTGGAAACTGAAAACATAATCGCGTTAAAAGTTGCTGCTTCCCTATGGTATATCGGAACATCCACAAACACGATGATTTACAGTGATAACAAGACTCAACGTTTTCTCGGCTACATCAAACGGTTAGTCTGGAATCACCGTCCCATATAATTCATAAAAGTTGATGTAAAATATCTTTTTTTGATCCTATATGTACAGTATGCAACACGTTATTCGGATATTGAGTTCAAACACTTGGAGAAAAGTTTCAACGTGGTAAAAGTAATGGTAATCATGTAACAAAAATTCGAAATCGTAAGTCACCGTTACAAATGCATGGAACGGGAGGAGACCCCGTAACATCTGCGCACCGAGTGCCCTGCTTTGGCATGGACAAGGTTTGTAGTCTGTAGTCTCCGGACTCAGTACACGGTACTGGGCTAAAGAAGTTGCTGACCTTCTATAGGAGGGGCGACATCCTGGACGCCCTCTAGCGCGGTCTGGGGGCACAACGGGCTCATCTGGTGGCCCGCGGGGGAGCCCCCTTTAATACCAATACCAATACCACCGTTACAAAATAAAAGAGTTTCAGAAATCTGTCACTAGAGTACATTTTTTTTATTTTCCATGTATTTCGTTAATTTAGATTAATATTGCAAAATAAAACAGATTGCCTTAAGCAAATTCACAAATCCTCAAAAATTGTTACTCTTGTTTAAGTCGATGTGTTATCGCCCAGCCACAAATCGAATTTTTATTTAACCTGTAAATGTGATTTTACCTAACAGGAATTAGTTTCTATTAAAAGAGCTTATTATCCAACTGCTCCTGTGATGGCTCATCAGGAATATTCAAATACCGATTATCGCGATATGCATTTTTGCTACGGAAGAGCAAATGGAAATGCAGATCAACATACACAGAAGACTTTGTGAAAGAGCATCATGATAATATGAATAAAGGGAGACCAAGGTATAAAAGAACCGCTGCTCAGGAAAGAATTGCTTGGGAATTCTTGTATGAAAATGATATTCGACCCTTTCATGTTCAAATGGTTGTATGTGGGCGGTGAGTAATTGAGTAATCAAATATTAGGAAAAATTCAAAATTACCAGCAATTCTTAAATGTCACTTTGTTCGCTGACGAGGCTGTGGAACATTCAAAATCCACATGCAAAAATTGAAGGAAAACATCAGCGCCGGTTTTCTTTAAATGTTGGAGATAATCTTATAGGACCTTGCATAGTATTTGCGATTTCCCCAAGAGAAACTACCACTTTTGCTGGAAGAAGTAACCTTGCAGAAGAGACAAAACATGGGGTTAATACAAGATTTTACATTGGCTGTACGAGGGTATTTAAATCAGCCATTTGAACATCGATGGACAGGTCGGAGCGAACCTCTAGCTTGGCCGCCTCGCTTACCAGACCTTAATCCGATTGAGTTCTTTTTTTGAGGGCACTTAAAGTCTTTAGTGTATGAAAAACCTACAACAGACATCAATGATCTAACACAAAAAATAATAAAACAGTTGCGAAATCATTAGAAATAGGTTCGATAGAATTTGTTAAAATGCATAAGAAAATGTTTAGAAATGAACGGTGGGCATTTTGAAAATGAATTGTAATTAGCGTTGTATCCTGATTAAGTCCTGATTATTATCAATAATTTTTTATTTTGGAAAATGTTAAATGTATTTATGTTACTAAAATTAAACATGTTATTTCACTGATTTATGCCATTATTTCACTTTTTTTATTTGTAGCATACTGTTTTGCTAAATTTAGTTCACGTCACCTGCAGGTTTATAATGCTAATACCAAAAACTAACCAAAACTCTTCTCTCAATTTTTGTTTGGCGTTGCACCATGTGTATGAGGAGTGCTAATAAGTGTTCTTGAAGAGTGGGAAAGAGTAGGGAGGGAGATCAACGGTGTTTCGATCGCTGACTTACCGTCGTTTACGCTCGGAGCCCAGACCGAGCATAAAGCATTTATATTCCGAGGAACAACCGAGACGGGGCGCTCTATTAAAAAGCCCACATTGTAACTAACATTTCGAACGGGTGCAAGATAAAATTTACGAGCCATACCGCGACGGAGGCATAATCGTAAATTTTTTGGGCGGGCAGTTAAAGTCGCGATCGATATACCGGTACGATATTTAATGTTATTTACTTACCGCCTGTTAAATGCGAATTTTGAATGCGACGAAGCGTCACGGGGGACGAACTATATTCAACGTATGCCGGTTAAAACCAAAAAGCATCGATACGTCGCGATATTGAGATCGTTTTTTTCTACTGTGAATAAATGGCGTATTCCGCACTAATTCAGTTTTCGCATCCCGGGGGATTTCATAATATTTCGGATTACTATTCACAGATATCCTTTAGTAAGTTGTCATAAATAAGTATTCATGGAATTTTCACGTTAAGGTGTATTTCATAATTCAGAGGGTCACGACAGTCATTTAGTTATATTATCGACGATACGAGCTATTCAATAGGAGATATTTGTTTATACCTTTAATGAATACATATACAGCAAAGCTAATTGTATTATTAAAAGTTTACAAGATAAATGGAATTTTAACATAATTTTTAAGTTACCCGTTAACAGTGCTATCGACTTCTTACAATAGAGAAAAGAGTAAGTAAAGCAAATTTAGCTTCCATACTTTTGTGCTACAGCTCTTTAAGGGAATCGCCCAGCTCATACATATATACTACATAACCCTTAATGTTAGGTTAAAAGTAGATTTTATGCTTCAATGGTTTAAAGCCGACGCCAAACTGACAATCTAGCTTCGGCATGTTGGTGATACATTCTGTCTGACCGTTCTCAGTTCTCGTCTTTTGATTTTTCCTGAATAACCTTCGAACCGTTGGAGCTACAAAATTAAAATTTTCCTCCTTTTTAAACCTCCACGAGGCACATAAGCTTATAAGAAATGGCCCTGATCCGACGCCGGTATCCATTTTTTTTCGCGATTCTCGACTGTTTTTTGGACTTTGCTACGAAACACGATAAGTGTCCGAAATTTGAAGCAATCGACTTCATATTTGGCACAAAAGTGCAGCTTTGCGCAGTGACGGAACCTATCGAAAATGGAGGGGCTGCGGGGTCGAGAAAATAAAAAATCGAGTGTGCAAGGGTCTAGAAAAAATATCATTTTTCAAAAACCATTTTAGAGACCAAAAAAAAACTTGAACCAGAAGACGCAGAAGAATCAGCTGCATAAACTTTTATTCTTGATATTTTTTCAAAAATATACAGGGTACGCCGCAAATTCAAAAAAACCGAAAAATGGGTCCCCCTATTATTGATAATTGGTTATAACTGAAAGACTATGATTCAGGTCTCACTTTCTTTTATATAGCGATATATCCCGCATAGACAGCAAAAACTTTTGTATTTAAGGTTTTCACCTAATGTATAGGATGTTCCCGATATTCCGTGCTAAATGAAAAATGTGTTAAATGTCCTAAATTTGCAGATATCAATCAAATTTTAATAAGTATTTTTCAAAATGTTTGAAATTTTTTTTGATCGTTCATCCGATTGGTAAAATTCTTTAACCGGCAGACGCAGGAGATGATCCAGTGCAAAAACATTTATTTTGGGCATTTTTTCGATTTTATACAGGGTTTTCAAATTGTAGGCAAAAAACTAAAAGACCTCGTAAAAAATATCACTAGTTGGTTCGAACGGTGTCATGGGTCGCATCAAGAGCTACAATTTAATATTTGATATTTGGAAAAAATCCATATTAAAATCGTTATTTCGGGGGCTCTCAAGACGAGATGATTGTTACGGCACGCTGCATGGTTTCAGAAAAAAAACTTATTTGGACAACTTATGCCTGACGGCAATAGTCTTCGGAATAGCAGTTCTTTTGTTTTCAATAAATTTCGCCCGATCTGTCGCCTCTCTCCCTCCGGCGTGCTACACACATTTAACAACCAAGCTGAAACCAGGGGACGTTACCTCTCAACGCGCGCTTGTAACATTAACTAGAATCTCCGTACGAGTCATTAAACCCTCAACGATTTTCGGGGAAAATTAAAAAATTTTCCAAGCCGGCGCCGCGACTCGATCGGCGTTCGAAATGAATTCCCGAATACCCCGAACGTTTTACGGGAATGTTTATAAATTCATGTGCGGTCGAACAAAAACAGTGTGGGTTTTAATTAATTTTAATGCCCGGCCGGGTGGAAATCGAAAAATCGCCCGCGCTGAAAGGGTTTTTTGTTCGCGCCGCCGTGTCGGCCGCCATTATTTTATATCCGAACGGTTACATCGATTATTTATTTATTTACCGGTTGTTGTGCTCCGAGTACATCTAATGATTGTAAATTAAATGGCCCTGGTACGATCGGCAGGGGCGTATTCGAAAAAAAATATACCTGTGGGTCTGTGCCACTTTCCTTTATTCATTCATTCACTTATCTTATTCACTGCTCCACAGAATAATTGAACACTGGTCATTCCATCTTCAACCTGGACGATATTAACTGCCAATTATCTCTGCATGATCAAATGAAGAAGTTCGTATTTTGCTGGCTTCCCATTATGTAACCAACGATTTTTGATTGTCTTGACTTCTTCGAATTCCTTATTGTCTCGGAGGAGTACGACACTGACTCTTACATTTTCCACCCACCTGATCTTCGGCGGCCTTCGATACAGCCACACTTCAAACGACTGTATCATTTTAAGCGAGATTTCTGTCGGTACTCACGGAGATCACCAGGAAAAACGTTACCATCTGATGAAGCTACAAAAGGATTTAATTCACAGACCGCTGCGCCAACCAGATTATGATTATTTTGATTAACTGGTTCCCTATAACCGAGATGAGTCGTACTATTGAACTAAGCAAAATAGTAGTTATCTGGTGGTACGGGGAATAGATTCCTGAAATTCTTAGAATAACCGTTGGATATGCTGACAAACGATAGTGAGAAACTTGAAGCATTAATGATAAAAGTAACACTTAAAACTGCACATAGTATATGATCATCAATAAAGAGATACGGATATAGAAGACGGCAGCGTAGCTGTTAATGATACGGCTATAGAAAAAGTAAATAAACTGATAGATTAAAGAACCACGTGTGTTGTGGTGTGGAAACATCTTGTTGTTCCATGGTCATTAATGTCTAAGGCTTAGACATTAATGAACACTCGTTCAAGTGCTCTCTTTGACGGAGCTTCAGCCACTAATTGTACACCTTCTTTATCATTTTAAGCAAGTAAGCAAGTAATTTTTTTTAAAAATATTTGAACGATATCCTGTGCTGTATAATATTTAGGACTAAGGAATATAGGACTATTGCAATGTGAAACTAGAAGATCAAGAAATGTGGAAGAAGCGACAAGAAAATTGTTATATCCATGCAACAGTAAATCTCGCTCTCGAAAAGTATTTTTCCGTTTTGTTCCGCTTCTTCTTTTCTCTTTATTTTATAAGCAAGTTGCGTCTAATACACCTAATATGCTTTATTAGTATGACGTCAGCTGCCTTAAGTTTGGGATCTAAACATATCGAAATCAGCAACTGTTTGACCCGGAAAGGGTCGATATCGATATCGATATCTAATGGTTTATTAAGGTTTTCGTTACAATAAAAGCCAAAGATGCCAAATTTTTACTGGTACATGAAAAGATAACTATTTGGATAAAAAAATTAAAGTTTAAGCTGATATCTGCTGTTTTGGTGCGGATTTAGATAAGGTATGTGTCGGCAGAGCCGATTTTGACTGGAATCTGTTTGAAATGAGGAAGAAAAACCTACTATCAATCCAACAAAAATAGTTTTTAAGTAGTCATCTGCGGTTTTGATATATATTTCAGTCTGATAAGTTATGAAAATGCAGGTTTTGACTATAATCTGCCCGAAATCAACAACGAAAGTCCATTCTTTGTGTTAACACAGTTAATTTTGATTTGTTTAAAGTTTTCATGAAAGGCAAAACGTTGTGGATAACGGATATAGCGCAACATTTCGGCTTATTGCGAAATATGATTAACCGAAAGACAAAGGAACGATTTGAATGATCCGTTCGAATTATCGACTTTCCTTTATGATCGTTCGCTTACGTAAGCGTAGTCACGAACGCAATAAAGGTGACTAATTATTTCGGTGGAAGCGAAACCTAAAATTGAACGCCATTTGCGTCTTTTCATCCCGATACAGAAGGACCGACTGAGGTCCGACGGAAAGGGGAACGCCTTCCACCAACAGCCCGAGCACGAAATTAGATTTAAATTTCAATCGAGACAGGAACTTTATTGGGTGCATGTACGGGCGAGAACTTTGGTTCTTTTTTTTCCGACGGTAAATACACTCCGCCGACCACTTTTGAGTGGTTAATCGAATGTCTGCCGATCTAATTTGGGTTTTTTCCCTTTGTTTATTCCCCGTAACCCAATAAAAGGCGAATCTGCTCGAATCGCAATGCCGTGTTTTTCCTCGAAAGAAAGAATCGAATTTTCTCAAGCGTCGATAGAATGAGTACGGCAACGTTTTTTCCGTGAATATTGATTGCTCGGAGGTCTAACGCCAAAAAGATAACGACAGCAGGCATAGCCTACCCGGACTCAACTCCTGTGATAAAAATACCTCCATAGTGCACGGGGAACAGACTTGCGAAGTCCAGTTTGTCAGAAATTTTACTTTTTTCTAATCGAGATTACATGAAATCATAAACGCCGAATCCCATAAAATAAGATAAAGATAAAAGTTAAGTATGAAAAAATTAGTGAAATCTTTATTTGAGAGAAAACTATAATGATCCAAAGTTAGGATGGTTACTTATCATTTTGGAATAGTACTGAAAGGATAGAGAAACGGTAATGAAGGAAGTGAAGAAGACGTTTTTATCTTTTATTTTTTAGATTATTATGCGCAAAGATCTTCTTGTGGCATAATCAAACGCTCCTGAGGTGTAGGTATAGGATATATAAGGTTGTTCGGAAAGTCATTTCGTTTTTTCCCGTCAGAGGACTTAATTACGTTTTTTCGAAACCAACTTCACGCTTAAGCCGCATAACCATTATATGTCTTGAGAGCTGATATTGAAAGGCTTGTGTGTGAAAAAGTTCTATTAATTCTACGCAGTAGTTTTTGGTTGGTGCCCTTTTAAATCTGGAGAGCAATAAGCAGCATTTTCGTCATATTTTACTTTTTTACTTCAGAAAAGGTAAAAATGCTGTCCAAGCGAGAAAAAAATTGACGGATGTGAATGATGTGAATGGAGAAGGCGTGTTAACAGTACGCCAGTGCCAGAACTGGTTTGCAAAATTTCGATCCGGCAATTTTGATGTCGAAGATGCACCACGGTCTGGAAGGCCGGTCGAACCTGACAAAGATGCGATAAAGGCATTAGTTGATGTAAATCGGCGAATAACCACACGAGAGATCGGTGAGAGATTAAATTTGTCGAATTCGACTATTTATGGCCATTTGAAAGGCATGGGCTTAACCTCGAAGCTCGATGTGTGTGTGCTCCATGTCCTTACGGAGCGAAATTTGTGTCGTCGCGTTGACGTGTGTGATTCGCTCCTCAAACGTCAAGAAAATGATCCATTTTTGAAGCGGATTATTACTGGGGACGAAAAATGGGTTGTATACAACAATGTTAAACGCAAGAGGTCATGGAGCAGAAAAGATGAACCGGCTCAAAGCGTGTCAAAAGCCAACATTCACCAAAAAAAGGTGATGCTCTCCGTTTGGTGGGATGTCAAAGGAATCGTTTTTTTCGAGCTTTTGCCGGACAATACAACGATTAATTCAGAAGTCTATTGTCATCAACTGGACAAATTGAATGATTCACTTAAAGAGAAGAGGCCCGAATTAATCAACAGGAAGGGTGTAGTGTTCCACCAGGATAATGCGAGACCTCACACAAGTTTGGTCACTCTCCAAAAACTTTTAGAGCTTGAATGGGACGTACTGCAACATCCACCATATTCTCCAGATCTGGCGCTTCCGACTACTATTTGTTCCGGTCCCTGCAAAATTTTTTGGATGGCAAAACCTTTACCTCAAATGAAGATGTCAAAAACCACCTGAACCAGTTTTTTGCCAGCAAGGACCAAAACTTTTATGAGAGGGGAATTATGTTACTGCCAGAAAGATGGCAAAAGGTGTTGGACCAGAATGGCCAATATATAATTTAATAAAATATTTATTCATTATACGAAAACTGTCTTTCATGTTCCCCAAAAAAAACGAAATGACTTTCCGAACAACCCAATAGGTATTGGTTCAGAACATTTTTAATAGATAAAATATATATTATGCAATAAGTGCGGTA
Source organism: Cylas formicarius (assembly GCF_029955315.1). Taxonomy (NCBI): domain Eukaryota; kingdom Metazoa; phylum Arthropoda; class Insecta; order Coleoptera; family Brentidae; genus Cylas; species Cylas formicarius. The sequence continues at coordinate 20,500,919 of NW_026844361.1, read as the reverse complement.
AACGGCAATTAACTCACGAGCGGAGCGAGTGTTTAATAAACGAGTGAGTTAAAAAGTTTACCGAATTTTTCTACGACTGTCAGTTTTTGGGTACATTTTCGCAAAACAACACGAATACATTCACTGACTGTCAGAATTGACAAACGTCAAAATTCAAAGCGTGGGAAATAAATCCGAAAACGTCCGATTGCTTCCAAACCCGTTCGGTAAAATCCCGGAAATATCCGAAGTGGCCCGGATTCATGGGAAACGAAACTGACGTGTAAAGTGACGCTTCCCGCACAAACGGGAGTAGAAACAAATATTTTTTTACTACAAACCGCTGCTTAGTACATAAGGCCTTTCGTAAACACCAGTTTTCCGCCATTTTGAATATTTTTAATACAAAAGTATATTATCTATTGTAACGAAACAACATGAAAAAGAATGAGAGCAAGCCGGACCCTACACTGACCCAACCCCTGATTCTTAAAACCTGTTAAAAAACACATCGTTACCCAAAATGTAAAGACGTATATAATATAAGAATATATAACAGATACAAACTGTCCCCACATAGTACATATTAATATGTACAAATGCATTTGGTAATAAAATTGGTGTAATAAAATCCACACGAATGAATCGCAATGAACTAATATGTGCTGAACAAGCGCGTTGTCCAGCAACTGTTAGCTTTTGATATTCTCTGGTTGCCCTAGAACTCTCGTCCCTTAAATTTAACTCGTTTTCGAGCTCTCCGCGCGCTCTTGCTTGTCTTTTAGACTATCGACTACTCTTTTAGCGTTGTGTAGGTTTGAGAAGCCCAAAACTTTAAAAATTCTTGTAAAGCGAGTATTGAGATATTTTCTTTTCTAAAAGAAGCAACCCTGCCATGTTTCTATATAGTTTTGGTTAGTCGCGGAGATAATACCACATAGAAAAAAATATTACCGAATGGAACAAATTAGCTGGCTTTATATAAAAGAACGCAAAAGATTTCTTTAAGCCCAAAACTCTTATAAATCCCTATAACGCATTTGTACTCCGTTGCATGGAATCTTAGAAGAGGCCCGAATTAATCAACAGGAAGGGTGTAGTGTTCCACCAGGATAATGCGAGACCTCACACAAGTTTGGTCACTCTCCAAAAACTTTTAGAGCTTGAATGGGACGTACTGCAACATCCACCATATTCTCCAGATCTGGCGCCTTCCGACTACTATTTGTTCCGGTCCCTGCAAAATTTTTTGGATGGCAAAACCTTTACCTCAAATGAAGATGTCAAAAACCACCTGAACCAGTTTTTTGCCAGCAAGGACCAAAACTTTTATGAGAGGGGAATTATGTTACTGCCAGAAAGATGGCAAAAGGTGTTGGACCAGAATGGCCAATATATAATTTAATAAAATATTTATTCATTATACGAAAACTGTCTTTCATGTTCCCCAAAAAAAACGAAATGACTTTCCGAACAACCCAATAGGTATTGGTTCAGAACATTTTTAATAGATAAAATATATATTATGCAATAAGTGCGGTAAACGGCAATTAACTCACGAGCGGAGCGAGTGTTTAATAAACGAGTGAGTTAAAAAGTTTACCGAATTTTTCTACGACTGTCAGTTTTTGGGTACATTTTCGCAAAACAACACGAATACATTCACTGACTGTCAGAATTGACAAACGTCAAAATTCAAAGCGTGGGAAATAAATCCGAAAACGTCCGATTGCTTCCAAACCCGTTCGGTAAAATCCCGGAAATATCCGAAGTGGCCCGGATTCATGGGAAACGAAACTGACGTGTAAAGTGACGCTTCCCGCACAAACGGGAGTAGAAACAAATATTTTTTTACTACAAACCGCTGCTTAGTACATAAGGCCTTTCGTAAACACCAGTTTTCCGCCATTTTGAATATTTTTAATACAAAAGTATATTATCTATTGTAACGAAACAACATGAAAAAGAATGAGAGCAAGCCGGACCCTACACTGACCCAACCCCTGATTCTTAAAACCTGTTAAAAAACACATCGTTACCCAAAATGTAAAGACGTATATAATATAAGAATATATAACAGATACAAACTGTCCCCACATAGTACATATTAATATGTACAAATGCATTTGGTAATAAAATTGGTGTAATAAAATCCACACGAATGAATCGCAATGAACTAATATGTGCTGAACAAGCGCGTTGTCCAGCAACTGTTAGCTTTTGATATTCTCTGGTTGCCCTAGAACTCTCGTCCCTTAAATTTAACTCGTTTTCGAGCTCTCCGCGCGCTCTTGCTTGTCTTTTAGACTATCGACTACTCTTTTAGCGTTGTGTAGGTTTGAGAAGCCCAAAACTTTAAAAATTCTTGTAAAGCGAGTATTGAGATATTTTCTTTTCTAAAAGAAGCAACCCTGCCATGTTTCTATATAGTTTTGGTTAGTCGCGGAGATAATACCACATAGAAAAAAATATTACCGAATGGAACAAATTAGCTGGCTTTATATAAAAGAACGCAAAAGATTTCTTTAAGCCCAAAACTCTTATAAATCCCTATAACGCATTTGTACTCCGTTGCATGGAATCTTAGCTATAATTAGATGTTTTTAAAACGTTCGAAACAAATTTCGGGAATAACTTGCTTAAGTCCAACCAATCTGTTTTTAATCATGCCTAACCTTGTTATAACTCAAAATAAGATAATAAAATAAATATTGAATCCAGACGATTTTTGTTCTAGGGCATAATTTCTCTAAGATAAGATTACAAAATGATTGAGGTTGTTTTAAATTGAACTGAGGTGGCTTTTACTTGATGAAAATCCATTTATCAAAATAAATAAGAACTAAAAAAGTTCAGATTTTCACGAAATTATATATTATGACATGACAATTGTTGACGGTGTTGTTGTTGTTTGAAATGCAACTAAAAATAGATAAAATGTAAATATTAATATTGATCTATATTTGAAAAATATAAATAATAACAATAATAATAATACGAGTTGAAAAATGGAAAACGTGGACAAACGGAGGCGTCAAACACATCGAGACCATTATATTATTTCCATTTTTACGCGGTATAAAAATTCTACCGTTGAAATTGAATGACAATTTCGAAAATAATAATAATAATAATATATTTTTTCTTTAAAATATGTTCAGTCAAAACTCAGTAATGGGTAATGAAAATGTTTGGAAACATAAAAAACCCTTTTGACGCTCAAATTTCCTCGAATTATACTGAAATTCTTAGGAAGTCCTTAGCTTCGAGCCTCCCTAAATACTAATCACTCATTTATAAGGCCTCCGCTCCTGTCGTGTCAAATCAAACGCGTGACTAAAATGGCTTTTATCAACCTTGTAGCATATTACTACAAAATTTTCAAATCGTACCAAATTCGATACCATAGGCCAATAAAGATTAAGTAATGGTATTTTTCATATTTTTGGAGTTATAGGGACGAACCTAGTAGAAAAATAATATTCTTTTCATTCATTCATTTTTGAATTAATTTTTGAGATGTCATATTAATTGTCTTAAGAATAGGAACGTTGCATAACATTCCAAAAAGTGAAATTGCTACGCCACTGGCATACATTTTTCATAAATTAACATAACATTAGAGGAATCATTGAAAGTAAAATATAACTCCTATGATTCCCAAACATGTAGTTAAAATATTGCACCGTCTTTAAGAAAGCCCTTTTATTGTGTAATTGCGTTTGTTGTAGGCCGTCGTTTCGTGAGGTTAGTGAACGTGTGCAGTTAAATTTCTTCTTAAAATATTCCAGATACGTTTCTCCATGTGTGTGGCTCTTTTGTCGTCAAAAAATTTAGACGTAAAATTACACTCCTGTTTAAGAAACAAAATACTACGCTTATTTTAAAGTAAACATTGGTGATCAAGATACATATTTTTTGTTAGGTATGTAAGCTTTAAATAAAAATGGAGCATGTTTTAAGTACCTATGAGGAAATTTCCCGGTCTCTCAGATGCAAAATTAAATTAAGCAAGTTTTGGATGACCAGATTTCTTCTGTTATACTCATATCTGTACTAATTTCCGGAAAATCTTTGTGCCGTGAATGAGGAGCAAGGTGAGAGATACCTGAAAAGTTCTGTTCCTTGGCCATTCTTGGTTCTTCGGACACATTGACTATAGGAGAACTATACTTTCAGATATCAAGATCGATGGAACGTTGCAATGATGACAGAGGGCTGCTGGTCATTAAAAAGAGACCGGCCATGGAAAATACAAGAAAATCCACTAAACGAAGCTTTTTGGCCAATAAACGGATTTAACTATTGTTTGGAGACTTTGTTATTTAATTCAAATTTTTTAATTCGGTTTTCGTTTTTCTACTAACCAAAAATAATGTTTAAATCAATCGAAATTTTCATTTATTAATTAATTTTTATAAAAAAAAAACTCTACGTTGTAGAGGAAAATGCTTATCAGATTTTATTTTAAATAATACAGAATCAAATGTCAGATCGAGATCAACTTTGAGAAGTTTAAAAATTAAAAACATAATTTGATTTGAAAATGTAGACGGGAAAGGTTCGACATGACCGTCCACAAAATTTCTATGTTCCATCGTAACGTAACGGAAATTGAAAAAAGAATACTTCCGGCACATCGAAAAGGGCACTATTTATACAGAATCAAATGTCAGATCAAAATCAACTTTCAAAATTTTACAAAATGTTTACCTCTGATAATTGTCAAGTAATAGGTTTAAATATCACGCTGCTTCTTTTTTTCTGTTCTATTTATTATACCTGTGTTAATTGTTAGCTTCATTGTTTATAGTGGATGATATTTTGGAATATCACACCGTTTGCAAGCCCTGATTTGTAATTAAAAATAATTATATTTGAAAAATAACATGTTAATATAATTAATAATTATTAATATATTAATAAAATTTACTTACTTAAAAAAAAATGTTGACGGGAAAGGTTCGACATGAAATTGAAAAAAGAATACTTTCTGCACTATTTATACAGAATCAAATGTCAGATCAAAATCAACTTTCAAAATTTTACAAAATGTTTACCTCTGATAATTGTCAAGTAATAGGTTTAAATATCACGCTGCTTCTTTTTTTCTGTTCTATTTATTATACCTGTGTTAATTGTTAGCTTCATTGTTTATAGTGGATGCTATTTTGGAATATCACACCGTTTGCAAGCCCTGATTTGTAATTAAAAATAATTTGATTTGAAAAATAACATGTTAATATTATTAATAATTATTAATATATTAATAAAATTTACTTACTTAAAAAAAATGTTGATGGGAAAGGTTCGACATGACCGCACATCGAAAACAATCAAATGTCAGATCGAAATCAATTTGCAAAATTTTAAAAATTGTTTGCCTCTGATAATTGTCAAGTAATAGGTTTAAATATCACGCTGCTTCTTTTTTTCTGTTCTATTTATTATACCTGTGTTAATTGTTAGCTTCATTGTTTATAGTGGATGCTATTTTGGAATATTACACCGTTTGCCAGCCCAGATTTGTAATTAAAAATAATTTGATTTGAAAAATAACATATTAATATTAATAATAATTATTAATATATTAATTAAATTTACTTAATTACTTAAAAAAAAAGGAAAATGTTCCCTTGTAACATAACGGAAACTAAAAAAAGAATACTTCCCGCACATCGAAAAGGGCACAAAATTGGAACCCTCCCAAAGTCGCCCGTCAGATATCAATTACGAATGGCCGCCTAATTGAATAATTATAACTTCGGAAGTCATCGAAGGAAACTTTTTCTCGCGCGGCGCCTCGAGACGGGGGACCGGCGACGGGAGTAGCCCCCGACCCCGCCGGGAGGACGGATAATTACCCTTTTTTACAATTCCGAGTGTCGCCTCGTTCCTAATGCCCTTAATTCTTAGTCGCTTTAACTTTTCAACACTGAAAATAAACGGTTCAAAGTGATTTTTCAGTTTATTAACGGGGTTCATTGTTATCCGACTTTCGGGCGGAATGACTTACCGGCTTCGGCGGCATCGAATTTTATTTACTGTCAGACGTTCCGCGCTGTCGGCGGCTGGAAGTGTTACGGAAGGCTTTGCGATTGATTTTGGCATGGATTTGTGCAAAATTATAAATTTCCCTATTAAAACATTTTATTTATCAAAGAAACTGCTAGGTATGGTCTGTTCATAGATATAAGAAAGTCATTAACATACAATGCAACACGATTATTACCTAGAGTTTCGGAATTTAAATTCAGGTAAAATTGTGGTCCGTAATAGAACATAATTTTATACTTAGTTGAAGTTTATTAGTAACCATTCTTATTTCGCGTGTAATACAGGGTGTGTTGAATCGTGTGCGAATTATGCAAAATATGTGCGAGTCACAGTTATGAACAATGTTTATCTGACAAAATTGACGAAAATTCCGACATCAACTGTATGGAACATTGTGAATAATCCCATTTCAGCGAGGAAAAAAAGAAGCGATGCTGACATTTTCTCGAGTGTAGATGAAAGTGATCAAGATATAATACGGCGTAAAATTTTCGAGTTATACGAGGAACAATTAGGAGGATTGAAAAAGATGAAACCGGTGTTAAATGGGGAAGTGTATTCAACACAAGGGTTTTAGAATTTAAAGAATTGACGAAAGGCAAGTTTTAATATAATCTTTTAGAATTCGGAAATGGCGACTGGAATATCTAGAAAAAATTAGGATTTACAGAGAACAACAAAGGCCAATTATTTGCTTGCATGAAACCTGGTTCGACACTTATGATATCATGATTCCTAGTATACGAGACAAATTCTTTCAATAAAAGAAATTTTTTTCCTTATGTTTTGCGTTGGTCCAGCCACTTCTACTATACGGCATTATCCGCCGGGGGCGGCGCATATGAAAATAATCTCAAACCATTAAAGGTTATTCAGAAAAGAGTAATGAAATTTATATTTCAACTTGACCGACAATATCCCTCAGATCAGCTTTATAAATATTGCAAGCTATTAATTATACTATAAAGTAACTATGATTCATATTTGCGGAAAAACTTACATATCCACATATCTCATGATCACTTTAGTAGAGAAAAAACGAAAAAAAAAACTTAACACAACGATTTGCAAAGAAAAGGATAAGGCAGCAAGCATTTCTATATGTTGGAAATACATTAAACAACATAATTCCTGCTGAAATTGTTACTTATTAACAAAATTTGCGAGCAGCTGCTCGGCTGTCTCAGTTGTCGGTGAGGCGTGGGCCGAGTAGGCGAGTGAAACTCAATTTCCGAACAAATACTTTATTCAAAACCAAGAGGGAGGAGGGCCTGAGACTTAAAAACAGTAGCCTTCGCTCAGGCATCAAATATTACGCTTGCCGCAGAGTTCTCGACATTACATGCTTTAAAATTCCAATTAAATAAAAACTATCCGTGGAACTAGGGGCGTTGGGCGCGTAGGTACTTATCTGTGAACCGTCTGATCGGGGCCAATACAACCATATACAATTTGTTCCACCAGGCTCAAGCTCCGGTTGGTGCGATCTGTGGCCGCGGCCGGGCGTGGACGTAATCCGAGGATAGTGAGTAGGAAGACCCAGGAGTGAAGTGGTTAAAACAATCCTTGACGTGATCCAACGAGCAGTGCAAATAGTATACGGGAAGTCAAATTAAAAAGGAAAAAAAGAAGAAGGCCTTAAAGAGAATAAACGAAAAATTAGTAAGTGGATACCTCTCTCCGCTAAATCCGACCAAGTCGGGGGTACAAACGACCACGTCTGTTTACCCACTTATTCCGGAGATCAGGGTTATCAGTATCCATCTAAATCCGCAATATGCGTGAGCTTTAAGCGACTCCTTACAAAAACAGCCTGGACAAGGGAAAACTTACGGGAAGCACGCTGCTTACCGGCGGGAAAAAGAACACCAGAACCGCCAAAAAAAGAAAAGGGCCCAGAGAACGATCGCCGCTACCACCATTACAACGCTATCCCACAGACAACAGCTAGCAATTCGCTGGTCAATGCTTTAATTTCGCCAGGGAAATATAACGTTATTCGCAACCAATTGAGTTATTGCAGGTCTGTGACCACCACCCGTTCCGCGCATAGGGTACGCAGTACTATGCATCAGCTGTTTTCGTTTACTTCAAAACAAATAATAAATTTCCAAATGAGCACCGAAACGAAGGAAATGCGGCTTTTAAACGGAGTTTTAGAAACGGGGAGAGTTTACAACCCTCGGCGCGCCCACCGTCCGTTACTAGTTGGTCGTAATTCGAGCCATTTCAGGTATTAGCAGCGCTACAAAAATTATTTATGCTACACACATACAAAGCAAGATATCATATCCTATATTTTAACAAACCAAGCAGCCTTCAGGTACCACGATAAAAATTGTTATTATCTGCTCAAGGCTTGTTGCATTTAAAGATTCATTTTAGATTGGGCCGGAACCTATCAAAATGATGCACTTTATAACATGGAATTTGACTGAGCGTAGCGGTTGTTACAGTTTAATAAGCCCCATCGATCTATAACTTACCTCCCCCAAGGGTAAAAATGAAAAGAGAAATGGCATACGAACAAAAACAAAAAGAAAATCGTAACAAAATGGAAAATATTATAATATCCAAAGGGTTCGGCAATAAATTGTCTAATTGATTAGTGGTATCCTGTCTCGTGACGATGTTCAGAAACCTGTTATTAATCTATTCTTAATCACTAATTAGTAACAAAAACAAAAAAAGAAGCCCTCAATCCAAATCTCTTCCAAACTTGTCTTCACGACGTACTCGCAGGAAATAGGTCAATTTCAATGATATAACTGAAAATATTGTAATTAATAATATAAAAAATTTAAAGTCTCATAACACTTTAAAAACGGCACAAACAACATACAAGGGTGACGACAAAAATGAGAACTTCGGACTTAATCAATTATATTCTATCAAGAATATTTGAACAATACTAGGTGAAGATTCAAAGCTCTGCGTTCGTCCACAAATCTGCCAATATTATCAGAAGCTGCAGTTGTAGCAATGTTAACTAAAAACCTCAGCGTTTTCAACACTTACCGTGAAAAATATATTCGAGAAGACCATAACGGAGAAGAGATAATTTTTGCAAATCGTACGTTTCAGAAAGAGTAGTACAGTGGCAATCCACTGTGCTATGTCTGGGAACTAGAAACCCCTTATCGCAACCTCGGCACCCCTCGCGAAGGTAATTCAGGCCCTTTATGTTTTATTAATACGCTTCCAGATTGCCTGTCGAACTCCACATGGTGACGTTTGGCCAGACGACTTTAAATTTTGCAAACTGACAAAACCACAAAGAGATTGTCATTTGCTTCGACTAGATTCCATAAAGTAAAAACGAGTTATAGAGCTCAAGAGTTCTCTTTTCAGTCTAACTTGAAATTTAATAATTATTTTTTCGTATGTGACCAAAAAAATTTAAGTAAATATGCAAAGTTGGGATATGTACTATTGTTAAAATGATCTGGACGCCATACATATTCATCGTGCTGAAAGGTTTTAATAACAAACAACTTACGAGGTCTGTCAATTATATTCCCGGAAAAGTGTCCGGACGGTCCGGAATATACATAAATTCTTAAAATTAAGTTATAATCCTTCGCAGTAGTCTCCCTCTAGCTCGATGCACCGGCGCCACCGTTGGATCCACCATTGGAAGCACCCCCTGAAGCCCCCTGAAGATAGGTCCCTCGGCACCCGTGTCGTGACACGTTGCACCTCCTCGACGCCGTCGTATCGGTTGCCCTTGAGGTAGGACTTCAATTGTGGAAAGAGATGAAAGTCGCAGGGGGCCAGGTCCGGACTGTAAGGAGGGTGCGGAAGCGTTGGAATGCCGTTTTTGGTCAAAAAATCGCGAACTGCGAATGAGGAGTGGGCTGGAGAATTGTCGTGATGCAGCACCCATCCATGTTCGGCCAATTCCGGCCGTGCACGAAACACACGGGCCTTCAGACGTTTCAAAACTTCAATGTAGAACTTCCTATTGACTGTCTGACCTGCTGGAACGTATTCGTGGTGTACAACTCCATTAATATCGAAGAATGCGATGAGCAAAGATTTCACTTTTGATTTCGACATTCTGGCTTTTGTGGGGCGCTTCCCCCCCTTTTCCACCCACTGCATGCTCTGTCGTTTGGTCTCAGGGTCATACTGGAACACCCAAGACTCGTCTCCGGTAATAACATTTGACATCCAGTCTTCTCCTTCCTCCTCAATTCGAGAAATCATGTCTTCACAGATGGATAAACGAAGCTCTTTCTGCTCAACTGTGAGGACTTTGGGAACCATTTTCGCGCACAACTTGCGCATCCCTAAATCATCGTGTAGCATCTGTCGAATGGTTTCCTTGTTGATACCCAACTCGTCTTCCAACATTCTGAGGCTTACCCGACGGTCTCCGAGCACACGCACGCGCAGGCGATCGACGTTTTGTGCCGTTCGAGAGGTGGAGGGAGCTCCCTCACGTGAATCGTCCTCCACCGACTCCCTGCCTTCCCTGAACCGCTTAGCCCACTCGTAGACAGCTATTTTTTTCAGGCAATCATCCTTGTACACGTCGGTTAACTGTTTCATAATTTCCGCGGAACTTACACCACGTTTGACCAAAAATTTGATCACTACTCTTTGTTCAGTTTTTTTAGCACACATTTTCGCGACAAGGGGTCCAAACACGCCGATGATCAAAGTACTGTAACACACGAACTGAACAACCGATCGAGACGAAACTTGCACAGACTGACGCAGAAATGAATCCTCTTTCGAATGTCACAACGCGAACGCCGTAGCATAACGAGAGTCGCAGTGTTGCCACTTTTCCGGGAATCTAATTGACAGACCTCGTATAAGGTTCATAAAAATCAGCGCTTGGTAGTCTTAAATTTAAATCTCTTTTACAAAGCAAAAAATAGCAGACTATGATACATAGAACAGAACAAAAAGAAAAAGGAGTGGATGACACAGAAGATGAAAGAAGGCAGTTGAAGGAGAAAGCAAAGGAACATAAGAAAATGAAACCGTAATCCGCTGATAGTGCAGAGAGGCAAAGGAGTTGTGGCTGATGAAGAAGTGCCAAGAACAAGAGACATTACAGCAAAGGCATGATACATACAACATATACAAGAAAGTAAAGGAAACTGACAGGTAGAACACGCAAACATTAAGTGCCCGTCTGTCGTCATGATGAAAGACCAAGTGAAATACAAACCAATGAAGAGGGAGCAGATATTGGGTAAGAACGAAGTCTCACATACTATAATGCCACACAAAGATGGAAAAGCAACTGGTTCAGATGGTATCCACGGAGAAAAATGCATCTCTGATGATGTCGTGGCGCCACAGAATATATGCTTGCTCAGATTTCTCAGGACTGGCTAAGGTCACCTTACCAAACAAAGCAAATTCAACTAAGTGTGAGGAACAGACTAACGAAGCTCATTTCGGCTTTCGTAGGGGGATGGACACTAGAGAGGCTCTTTTCTCCTTAAACGTTCTAGTGTAGCGATGTTTTATAGACTATCACAAAGGATTTGACTGGGCTAAGCATAAAAAAAATGATAAATATTCTTCATGGCATTGATAGAAGAGAAGCGCACTTTATAACCCAGCTATACTGGAACCCAGCCTGAAGTCAGATTGGAGGAAGAAGTATTAGAGAGCATAATAAGGAATAACAGTGAATTTCGATAAGTAATATAATACGCTGATTTTACTGCTACCCTGGCAAGCAATATCCGGGACCTCCCAACATATTATGACAGAGTTGTCCAGGTTAGCGAAAAGTTTGGCCTGGCAATGAATGTTGGTAAAACCAAATTAATGGTGGTGGCAGAGTCAAACATGGAGCCGGAAATTTCGAGAATCAATGGAGATGCCGTAGAACAAGTGTTTAGCCTTAGATATCTCGGAACACTTTTGAAGGACGAATGGAACCCAAAAAACCCAACATTCTCGAATAGAACAAGGACCTTCTGTCGCAATGAAAAATTTCTTTTGCAGGAACGAGGCCCTTCGAATGGTTCGATGCAACATATGCAACTTATTCTATGATTGTGACTGCTGAACCTTTGACCCCGCTAAGGAGAAGAGAATTGAGGTCTTTACTGAGACGTAGGAATAAACAGAAGGAATTACTGACTACTTTGAAGTCCAGAAAAACACTCGACCTTGAAACGAAATGTTGCGCCTGATACTGGAGGGCAAAATCCAAGGCAGAAGATCTAAGAGGAGACGCTAGAACCCGTGACATAAGGACATGCGTCATTTCCACTTGCATATTAATTTTTGTTATTTATTTACTGCAAATTCACAGTTTTCATTTGGATGTCATATTGATGTTAACAAGTAATATATACTGAAAATAAATATTTTTTTGTTCTTGGTCTTCGTACTGTCTTGTGCTGTACATTTAATAAACGGTTCGCTATTTATATTTACAATTTTTTCTATATTACTTCATTTTAGCTCTGCCAGATGGCAGAAAACATTTTGCAGGACCGGCCAATAATTTTACGTGTTTCTCAAAAACTTTCTATGGCGTTATTAAACCTCCGTGGATGTTACGGTGGTTTGTATTCATAAAATCATACCTCTCTCGATCCAGCAACCTCGCTCACCCCGAAAACTAATTTGAATTATAGAAATAAACATTTCGGGGTCGGTTTTTGAATGTTTGCGAAATCGATCGAAATTAATAACGCCGAGGATTAAAATGCAAGCCCCCGCGTGTCGTTTGATGAGATTTCGGGATTTGGCTAATATCGACGGAGAGGTTTACTGTGGGCCCGCGGCCGCCATTGAATCTGTATTAGCCGGGTCGACGGTGATTTACTCGATTTTAATTTGACGTCAAACGCACGGAACATCGCGATATTTTGAGTTTTTCTCTAAACAAAAGACGAGTAAGGTACTTAACTTTCATTATTGGAAATTTAAATTTTTGGAAACAGCGTCAAATTTCTAGTTCAGTGATGAGTCGCAAGTGCACAAAAGATTTTATCGAGTTACGTCTTTTCCCCATCTTCTTCATGTACCGTCTCCATTTCGCAGGTTGACTATTATCACCGCCCTTTAAATAAGTCAGATGACGCGGCATTAAACCATTTTCTCGGATTTCTGAGCCAATATATTTTTCTCCTTCCAACAGATCTTTTAACTAAAAATTTTAACTAAAAAAAAGTGTCAATAAAAAGTGTTGTGGAAATAGGTCTCGGAAAAATTCCAGGGCTTAAACAGTATAGTCCCTATAATGCGTTTCTGCATTCTCCGCATGTGGGGAACCACGCCAATAAACCAATGCGTAGTTGAGACAGGAATACCAGGAGAGTCTCGAGTTTACATAAACCCCGAGGAATTTTAGAACACTTTTCTGTTGGATTGTGCTTTCATTAAAGCATACTAATATACTCTTATTTAAATTCCGTGTTGAAAAGGCGATCATCTTAGTTTTACTTTCATTCAATATCAATTTGTTAATTTCTGCATAACGTTTCATTTGCTCAACAGTTGTCTCGGTTGCAATGCTAAGTTGCTCCGACGATGCTGCAAAAGGGTAGAAACTGCATCATCCGCAAAAAGGGAAAAGTAAGTATGGGGGAAACATGAAAACACATCATTTATAATAACTATAAAAAATAAAGGACCGAGTAAACTTCTCTGAGGTACACCACAATTCACTGACCTGAAATCAGAGACGTATTCAAATCCTGAATTCTGACAGTCATGTCAGTGAATGTATTCGTGTTTTGCGAAAATGTACCCAAAAACTAACGGTCGTAGAAAAAGTATAGTATGCAACACGCTCGATAAACTTTTTAACTCACTCGCTTTACCGCACTTATTGTTAATTTTGCGTAATCTACAACTTTTCACTTATTCTTTAAATTGTTTTTCCATTTGAAAATTATCATGTACGTTTTTAATCACCCTATACTTATTTTACTTATCAGTCCAGAGCACTAACGCAGATCCTCTTCTAAAGGGTGTTAAGTTGGCATTACTGTTCAAGATGGCGACCGATTGAACAGCTGTCAAGTGATGAACAACAACGCCTGAACAACGCTTGCAAAGAGTGCAACTTTATTTCGAAAATAATGGTTCTGTGCGGAATACGTATCCCGCACTACGTCCATTTTATCGTCGACAAAATCGTCCATCAGAGCAGTTAATTCGATTAACCATGGAACATTTTCGCACCACGTTTACTCTTATTGATAACTCGCATCCCCAGAGACGCCGTACGGCGCGTACAGAAGAAGCTATTGCTGTTGTCGAGCGTAGCATTGAGGAAGGCCCGAACTAGTCCATCCGCCATTGAGAAAAGGAATTGGATCTGTGTCCATCCACTTTATGGAAGATTTTGCGGAACGATCTTGGTTTACGTGCTTACAAAATCCAACTCGTGCAAGAATTGAAGCCAAACGATCATCAAGTAAGGCGTAGATTCGTCGAATGGGCCCAAAACGAGATTGCAGTTGTTCCCGATTTTCATAAGCGAATTTTGTTTAACGATGAAGAGCACTTCTGGTGGAATGGCTACATAAACAAACAAAACTGCCGCATTTGGAGCGAAGCTAATCCTCAAGTGTATGTCGAAACACCGTTACATCCAGAAAAACTGACTGTTTGGTGCGCTTTATGAGCTGGTGGAATCATTGGCCCGTACTTCTTCAAAAACGACGATGGCCAAAACAGTCAATGGTGATCGGTATAGAGCTATGATTGCTAACTCTTCCATTCCTGAATTGAATAACCATGACGTCCAGGAGATGTGGTTTCAACAAGACGGCGCAACATGTCACACAGCTCGTGCCACAGTCGATTTATTGAAAGACAAGTTTGAATTGGCCTCTAAGATCTTGTGATTTAACACCGCTAGACTACTTTCTGTGAGGCTATGTAAAGTCATTGGTCTATGCGGATAAGCCACAAACGCTCGACAACATTCGAGGTGTTATTCCCGATATACGGCCACAAATGTTGGAAAATTGGACGTCCAGCCGTGGCGGTCATATGCCAGAAATCATATTTAAAATGTAATGCCACAATCGAATAATCCATCGTTGTTTAATTGCAACTTAAAGTTCTATACATCGAAAAAAAACACCCCTTATAAGGAAGCCCGATTGCAACTGCAAACTTTACGGGATATTTTGAATTCAACAACTTTTGTCAGTGTAAAAGTCTGATATTGAACGTTAGTTTCGCATTTTTTCATAGTCCAAGTTTTTATCCACCTCTAAAAATTAACTTTAATAGTTTGCCATATTAATTCCCGGAATAGCTCTTGCCCGTGGGGAGTTCGTAATCTAAAATCTAAATGGTGGTCAAAGGCTTGGACGCTGAATTCTCACGACCGGCCGGGTATTAAATACGTGAGTTCGCAAAACTACACGGCGCAGTGGCGTGCACTCCACGAGATTTGAAAAAAATAGTTTTTTTAATAAAACTTTAAAAAAAGAAATCGACGTTTAAAAAAAAACCTGCCTGTAGTATTTAACTATTTTTCACTCTTTCAAAATTAAAATTTTTACCGCGCATTGCGCCGCGTAGAGGCTACCTCCCCCCGCCGCCGCTTTATAAATGTTTAAAATCGCCCGAGACTCTATGCAGCTCGCGGAAACTTTCCGCAGCGACGATATTAATTTATTTTCGTTCCGCCAGAGGGCGAAAATTTTAAATTTATAACGCTGCAAAGTATACGTTTCGGTCAGGAACTTTTCCATTTTCAAGGATGAAAAAAGCCTCCGGGTCGGCCCACAAGTCATTTTCATTATGAATTTTCGCGTCAGTATGTCTGGCACGTCCGTAATTAACGTTCCGAAGTTGCTTTTTGATGGAATCCGAGTGTTTGGCAGCGGGAAACTTTAAAAAGCGCGCCACTGATTTTTGTTTCTCGGGAAAATCCCTTTTCCTAGGGCTCCTATAAGTACCGGTCGGACGCGTTTTCAAGAGCCGTGTTCGAAAATTGAAAATATCTCGAAATCGATCCCCGTTACGGCTTTCCTTTCTTAATTCGTTAAGCGAAAACACTCCCGGATGTTTTAAGATAAATCCCAGGGCAAAACGACGAAACCCTAATTGGTCATATTTCTCCATTACCGCGACATTAACGTGAAAAGTCGCGAGAATTTATTAAGTCGGAATTCTTGATATCCGTTCGGCCGGACTAAATTGCGCCCCCAATAAGCCAGGTAAAGCGATCCTATTAAATCTTGTTTTGCGAAGATTGCATCATTGTGACTTAAGATTAAGATTTGGGAGTCAGCAAAGGATCTATTGTGACTCCCTCCATCGCTATAGAGCTTTAACTGGATTCGTTTCAATGATTAGGCGCCACAGCCACAGTCATTTCTTGATGTAGCTCGTGGGCTCTGATGAGCGGCACCAGATGAGAACGCACTTCATATTGGCATAGTGCGTATGTGACTGTTTCCTCTTCTTGGTAGAATCTGCATTCAGTGGTTTCTTAGACTTCCGGCAGTGGATTAACTTCTATTTTCAATAGAAGTTAATCCGATAAGTTTATGTTTGCTCCGATTACGGGCACCAGTTCGGGAAAAATTAGCTAAAACACTTACAGAATTATACTAAGGACGTCGACGCGTGTACTCTAATTCAGCATTTTGCCTGAAAATTTAACCGGATTTCGACATTTTGAGAAATTACTGCATCCGAACATTGACGACTTGTCAGCGGCCATGTGGTTTGTTGGAAGCCGCAAGGCCTTATGGGTAGAACGTCAGAAAATGCAATTGGTTAAAGACGAAATTTCAAATCTCGCGCACGCGCACATTGACCACACCTTCTCAGTTACATAGTTGCTTCGCAAGTTCCTGTACTATTAGCATAGGCATATGTCTAGTAGCTATATGGTGATGGTGGCAGCACTTTAGCACTTGTTTTATTCAAATTCCATCATAGCCGCCTGCGATTAACTGAACTTATATTATTTGTGATGGACAAATGTTTAAAATTAAATATATCGAAAAGTAAAAATATTAGGCATATACAACCTTATCTAAAATTCTCTTAATTTTTAATGCTAAATATGACAAGGTTATAAAAATAGCTAGTTTCCATTAAAAAAAAAAGGTTTTGGCAATTTTTCAAATTTAATTTTTAATTTACTTTTCGCGTACCCTGTATTAATATGTAGCGAAATTATTTACGAAACTTACTCAAGCGAAAGAATAAATGTTTCTGAATTAAGAAATAGGCAGATATTTTACGTCTTGCAATCGTCATTTTTCGCATAAAAAAACACCCTGTATATATAAAATTAAAGTAAATTAAACGTTTGTAATGTCTCAATTAACTTTTGTATTTAACTTTTGGCCCAAGATAAACGGCCCATCCTATAAAAAGTCTACTTCTTAAGGTAGGATGATCCTAGGAGAATCAACCACAGGCTGATATCGATCACGTGATTCGCAGCATGCCACGAGGAATTACAGAATGTCAAATCTTACGTTATTTTCACCGCCCACTTTTTAAAAGGAATTTCATTTAAAATTCCACCTTGATGCGTCTAGAAAACCGTTGTCGTTTGTCGTTTTATACTCACAGTTCCAGGACACGCAATTCGAAAAGTCGACCGATTCATGGAAAACGGCGACCGTGTCGTGCTTACCTGCAACAAAAATAGAGAAAAAACACAGTGAGAAAATTAATCGGCAAACAGTCCTTATCTCGACACATAATAAAGTTGTTTTTAAACAATGCATACCGCACGAATCGCTACGGAACGAGGACTTCTATTGTTTTCTCGAGTCCTCAAGAAGCACATACTTTGTGTGAGTCAGCGTCATAGACGCAGCCCCCTCCAAGTCGCCCATCATATTATGCATTCCAATAAAAAATGTACCGTAAAAATTGTTTATTTAATTCTTCTTTTACAATCGCTACTGGTACTGGTTGCTAATTACTAATTATTTCGTCCTGCGGGTTTGCTTTCAGCGGGGGATATTTCGCTGACCTTTAAAATTAACGAGACAAACGAAGCAACTGTTGGTTGTTAGTCGTTCATTAAATTTGCTCCGACGTTGGTTTTTTGGCAGGGGAATTCATCAAACCGGAATTTTCTATTAATCATCCGTACGCTGGCTAAAGCGCAGATAGTTTTATTTAGTTTTCCCTCAGCTCGCGGTCGGAGAGTCCAAAAGTCCCGATTAATTTCGCAAATAAGCCCTCGGTACGATTTTTAGTCAATCTCAGCTCTCGGTTAATTGTTAATCAACTCTCCTAAATCAGTTATTAACCCAGTTCCTTAATTAATATTAATCGAGTTCAGTTTGTGGAGTAGGTATCCATCCATAACAAATTAACCAATTTTTTAATTAAATCTAAAATGGCATTTCGATCGTAGGTTAGGCGTTGGTCTTGGCCACTTTTTTCCTTTCCGCTATCAGTGCGGGAAAAAGGATTTTGTGTACAAATTCCATATATTCAATAATTACGAATATTATGACACAAGTTTGATAAACTGCAGTTTCACTCGCAAGTTCGATTTGGCACGAGCAGAGTAGTTCAGCCTACGAGTTACTGAATTAAAACAATTTCATTAAATTATGGCGTTTAATTAACAATTTTCTACACATTTCAAATAATTATCATTCAAAGTAGTTCATTTGAGTAATTAGAATTAATAAAATTTTGAATAATAAAATTAATATAAATCAATTAATTGAATTAATAATTACGATATTCTGGCGAGGTTCGACAAAAATCCCGAGTCCCGAAACTTTCAACACTATTTCAGATATTTTAAAATCCGAGAATCTGCAATGAAACCTTCTCATTTTAATTGAAAAATGCTTATCTGCAACATGTTTTTCTTATAACGGTCAAATTTTTGAAGAAATATCGGGAACAGCTATTCTCCACTATCACCAGTCATCGCGAATATATTTATGAGACTTTTCATCCAAAACCCAAATTATGCAAGCACTACGTTGATGACACATTTGCTATTTGAGCAAAAGGGCAAAAACTGGCTTGTTTCCGATGTTCAATACGCATGGGGATTGCGAAAGCACGGCATAGTTTTCAGCAAGAGGTGTCAGAAAAATGACTACCAGATGTTCTTAGCGATTTAACTAAAAGTCCAAGAATTTATAGAAATCTATAGCAAACAAACAACATGTATATTAGAATCGGTCATCCGAGGGAATGTTTATTCACCTCCTTTAGCTCCGCCCCCTTAGAGAATATGTAAACAGGTACAGAGCAGAATCCAGTTTCAGTTAATCTCTGAAGAAGGCATCAGGATTAAATATTATTTTAAATATCACCCATATGGCTACGACAACATTTTTGAAAATTTACGCCCTAACATAACGTTATAGTACTTGCCGCATTGACTCTGTAGACTGGTATGACTAGCAGCAGTTAGACTTTGGTGTCGAAACATATGGATCTATGTCATTTATAAACCTTTAAAGATTGTTTTAAAAACATTAAATTAGCGTCTAAGATTGTTTACGTAATTTGACTTTATTGACTTTTCTACAAGAATAGTTTTTGGTCCATGGCTAGACAATGTACCTAACCCTGCTAGATGAGCGATGGTGCCGCAGAAACACCCTATAATTACTACTCGAGACCCGCTGTTTTCCAGTATTTAATTATTTACAACGGCTTTATTTATTTACTTGTCGATGAATTGCCTTTCCACAGATTCGTCCACAGGATGATTGGCGAATGGTGAATTATTGATTAACTAATTAATACAATAGATCCTTTCTCATTTAAATAAAATTAATAAAAATTTCAATTTTTTTAAAAAGACTTATTATTATTATTATTACTACGGAGCATTTCATATACACAAAAAGGCGATTAATAAATCTAATTGATAGATCAACAAACTATGAGGTAAAACTCATTTTGACTTCGCATCTACCAGGTCTCAACCCTGGGAAAAAATTGAAAAAGGTTCTTTATAAGAGAGACAGAGTATCGTCTATCACGCTGACAAGTTTGCCAGTTGGATCTGGCGGGCAACAAATCGATCAGGACTTGGAGTCGCCTGTAATTATCACGTACGATAATTACAATCCGGGGCGCAGACAACGCAAAACCTGCGCAAGCGATCCCACTTCTGAAATTCACACAAATTGCCTGTTCTTTCGTCGTCGTCGTCGTAGTCGCCCCCCCTCCCCCGCGGCGATACAGTTAATTAAAGTAATGTCGACGCTAGACCTAACTCTGACAGGCAGCAGTGGAAAGTGGTGTTCATTAAGCCAATTATTAGTTTTGAAGCAGCCAACTTCGCATTAATTAAATAAGTTAGATTAGTATAACACAGCGCCTAGCTGCTATGATATGGGGAATTTCGTTATTGTTCAGGTAGAGCGTATGGACCGAAGCGGGTGGGGGCTCCGGGGGGGCGTGGATGGGGGGTATTAATAAGTGCAATTTTAGGAGTGCATAACTTGAAACTGGACTGACAAATTGGGGCCTTTCGGGACTCCGGATTAACAATTTAAACTGACGTCCGGTAGCCGAGAGGAACGATTTAACTAGCGGCAGTTGTTTCATTTCGTACGGACTATTGGATTAGGGAGCATTTATTATGTCTGAGCGCGTTTAACGTTAGACCCCCCGAACCCCGATGGTCAATTTATGACTCTGGATATTTTATGACTTGTAAAATGTCTACCGATGTGGTTAAAATGTGTGCAAAGGGCAGAATTAAACAGTAGGTACTGCTTTTTATTACACTTGAGGGTAAGCAATGAAAAATGTACTAGGCTGCCTTTTCGTCAATAAATTTTTACATTTACTGATTTTTATTTTTTTTTATTAGGCGGATTTCATACGGTGTCGACACTAACAAATACAATTTTCATCTTGGTACGATAACAGAGCAATCTAGTGCAGTCGTAATCATTTACTCGAATTGCTGAATTTCTTTTAGTTTGACTAAGACGAACATTCCACAGGGATAGATGTTTCGGCAACATAGAGTTCCTCAAAGTTTCAGGTCTCTTCTGTAAATATTAAAACGTTCCACCTACTCCGCCGTGAACTAAATAATTCACTTTTATTTAAACCCACCTTCGAAATCGGTAATCAGCTTAGTTTACTACAAAGACTTTCTTCCGTTAATTCTTTGATCAATATTTTTGAGTATTCCATAGTATTCGTGTTGGTTTGTTCGAATTATTGTGGGTAGGTGATTTCATAAACTATGGTCATGTCCCAAAGGCTTAGCGGAACTTTTAGTTGCCGAAGTTCATGCAACTAACCATTATTGGTGTTGTGGTATTGTCACGCGACGGTTATATTTTCAAATTTACTTCCGGTGAAGAAGCCGTTGCGTTGATTTGATGTCCGAATAATCATCTCACCGAATTCACCGCATCCTCCAATGGTTATTTTGAGTTTGGTACGATTTTTTTGTGGTAAGTTAGATTGGGTAAACCGGCACATGGCGTGCTTAGGAAATCTACTTTTATTTAAGGAATTATGGCTTGTAATTCAACCAGTATTATTTTGTGGCGTAGCCGGTTGAATTAGCCCGTGGCACGCTGAATATATTTTTTTTATATTTCAATATAGTCGTCGTTTGCGATTCCCATTTGGAAAGTCGACCTTGGTGGTTAGGTCGTATATTAAGGATTTTTCTTTCTCTCTTTTATAGCAATTTTTATGGAACCCTAGTTGGATTGATAATTTAGTTTTTGTTTGGTTGTTTTGGATTTTTGAGCTCCAATACCTCTTACGTAAGTTAGCAAAACCGAAGCAGCTTCCCATAAAGGTACATAATCGCCCAGGAACACTGAGTCCAGGTGTTCCTCCCTTTCCCTTTGGGCTATTCACAGTATAGGATTCCTGTCAAGACAAAATCATTGGCTTCGAATTTAAATTAAAATTAAAAAAAAAACCATTTTAAAAGACTAGCATTGCTAAACATGTAAAGCAATCTTGGCAAACCGATAATTTTATTTTTTTTTTAACACACATATGAGACACATTCATTACAAAGTTTTAAATTAAACTCTTGTACCATACTAGTCAATACACTTTAACTTTAAGTTTTTAACAAAAGAAGGGTTAGCACCTACAATTATTAAAGAAAGGCTTGATGGTGTGTACGGCCAAAGTTCTCCTTCGTATTCTGTAGTGAAAGAATCGGCAAAACGTTTTCGAATGGGGCAGGAGTCCTTTGAAGATGATTCAAGAACTGGTCGACCAGTGGAGGTCACAACGGAAGATATTGTTGCGATTGTGGAAGAGGTGGTATTGAGTGATCGACGTTTAAAGGTCAAGGAAACCTCAGAAATCACTAAGCTTTCTGATACAAGTGTTCGTCGAATCCTGCATGATCATTTAGGTATGCAATAAGGTTAGTGCAAGATGGGTTCCTAAAAACCTGTCGGCCATTATTTTGGAACTCTGTGGGTCGGAACCGAAGCCTGTGATAGAAACTATTGAGACGGGAGATGAAACTATGGTTCTCTATTATGACCCTCTATCGAAAAAAGAATCGATGGAGTGGCGTCGTAAGGGTGAAGCACCTCCAAGAAAATTCAGAGTCTGCCAGTCGACAAAAAAGGTGATGGTCACGAACTTTTGGGATTGTGAAGGAACCAGAGGCGTGCGTCATTTGCACGACAATGCACCTGTCCATACTGCTGGTGTTGCACAAGTTGCCATTTTAGAGTGTCGGTTCCAGCAGATAGATCATCCTCCCTATAGTCCAGATATGGCCCTCAGCGGCTATTATTTGTTTGGATATTTGAAAAAGAATATTTTTTCAAGGGATTAAGTTTTTAATAAAGAGATATAATAAGTGTATTCAAATTAAGGGGGATTATATTGAAAAATTATACAAAATTGTTACTCTACTTTGTTTCTTAAGGCAGGGAAATTTTAGCGCTACCCTCGTATATTTATAACAAACGAACCGAAAAATCCTTCAAGGGATACGTGGAATAGTCTGAGTGGTACCATGGAAAAAGTTCATTACATACGCGCACCACAGCGTATATTCCTTTTACCGCACGGATGCAAATTTCCCGGTACAAAAACCGAGAGGAAGTAATAACATACCCAATTTAATAAACCCCACCGGCCGCCCCCCCCCCAGTCCCTTCCCTACAAAAAAAACACGTCCCAGAGATCCAGGCCGCCGACTAATTCCCGCTTATTAAAGCCCTTAATAAAAGCCCCCGTATCTTCATATTTGTACGTTATTTGATGCGATACTAGAGTTAATCAGAACGGGGCGGTTTTGGGGCGGCAGCGGCGGGGTTCCAGTCCAACTTCCTACCCGCCCCCGTATGCGTCGCGCCCGCTTCTGCTTGCAATGCTCGATGTGGAATTTCAAGTTAATTCCGGTCTGGGGCGTGGGGGGGATGAGGTCAATTTTGGGGGGACGCAAAGCTCCAAACGCAATACAGGCGCTAAAAACCAATTATGTCCGACAGTTTCCTGTAAAATTTCGCATTGAAAATTAATAGAAGCATTCACCGCAATGTCGCTTTTCAGTTTAACACGCCATGGTTTATAAGTTCATTTTTTCTAAGAAATAATAAAAAAAAACGTTTATCAGATGTAATACGACTATACCGAAGTAACAGGGGCGTATAAAACAAAAACTAGACGGGGTAGTCCGATTATTGTTAGGACCCGTCCTCTGAGAGTAACTCAAATTAAAGACCTGTCCCCTTGGTCTAAATACTTTCACCGCCTTACTTAAAGCCTGCTACTTATTGGTTCACGCACACCTCAGCTCATGTTTACTTCGCGCTTCTTGGTTAATTTTCGTAGATCTGTTACATCATTGTAAAACTGTGCTGCATCTTGGTCTGCTGCGTCCGCTGTTGGTGCATATACCTGGATTATATTTACGTCAACCGGTATTGGCTTCAATAGGGACCTTGAATAAAATTTTAATTTGAGAAAGATTGATTATAAAAGTAAGTTTATACTATTAAGAACCATAGTTCGCAAAAAAATAATAATTTCTTAGGTCTGTGTAACAAATATAAGCAATTAAAAATTGTTAAATTTAAATCCTCTTTGAAACTTGCTGCCATTGGCTGTGACCGGTTGGCATATCAAATAAAATGTAAATTATTCAACAACAAAAAAAAAGAAGAAATATAAAAGTGTTGAGGAGACCACAATAGGATGGATACAAAATCGAAGAGTTACACTTGTTTGAGAGTTTAAGGCTAAAGTGAAACCTGAACATAATGTTTAAAAAAAACGACGACTTTTATTATAAAACCTTTATCTGGAGATTTACGTTTATTATCATGTAAAACACACTAAGAACAAATACAAACCGGGGTAAATTAAATACAAACACACATTACACGAGCCAAAAATAAATATAAATAATATAATTCTCGGCGTATAACTTGAGAACAACGCTATAGCATGCCGCCGTATCGATCGAAAAGCAGCGGTATGACGTCACGATCATTCCTGCGCGTTTGGTGTCGTTTAAAAAGAATAGCCGAGTGTCACAACTTGAATTTGAGTATTGATATTTGGTACGCCTTATTTCTATACACAAACAAATGTATTAAATAAATAAGAAAAATGTTCAAGTTCAATATTCTTGTAGCGATGCGATCGGTGAAAGGGACAAAGTACACAATGGGTTTCATGACGTTCTTTGAGATTATCAATCCCATACTATTTCTGTGATTTTTGGCTATATTGCCTGAGCAGTAAAAGATGCCGTTTTCAACAGTACATGTTCCATAATAGGGCCTTCTGGTTTAACTCTCAGAATGTCCAGCTTGTCTGCTCATTTCTTGGGCAATATTTGCAAATTTTCCAGCATGGAAGGTGCCCAATGCTTTGCATAGGTTGGGTGTTTTTTTTTTCTGTGATATTCCCCCCTATTAAATCACTTGCGTCTCGTAAGGGTTGATGGTTGCTAGTGGACGAGGCGGTGATATGATGAGGACGAAACTTCAGTTGAAAAATTGGGAATTTGTCTTCGCAAATCGAGTACGAAGAAAGCAACCCTTTATATTTAATTTTTATCGAAGATTGTTGTTTACTATTCAGGAAGTTGTGTAAATTGTAAATTTTATGTAAATTTTAATGAACCAGAAAAATTATATGTATCGACTTTGCAGCGGACGAGCACAACGTTTCCCGCGACCTTGAAATGTCCGACGCAGGCCTAAAGCCGACAACGTGGCGTTGCGCGGCATGGCGGGTGAAGGGCGCGAGGGGTGGGAGATGTGGTGGGTGGGGATGCGTTCAGCATTCAGCTCGCGTACAAACTAATTCGGAACACGGTGGAATTAGCAGTGCGTCGTCGTAACCGTAATTAAAGAACCTCTCTTCGGAATGGATATCTCATTAGAAATAATGTGTTTACTAATTTGTTTGGTTTCGTACGGGCCGCGGCGAATTCGAAACGCGTTCGTCTCTGTCGGGGACGCGGGCGCCATTTTCCCCGACACGTAATTAAATTCGAAAGTTGGACGTTTGACGGTTTTCTGGCGAAAGCGTCCCGGCGAGAAAGACGTTTTGAAACCATATTGAAAAACGCATCCATTTTTCTTCATTTCATTTTTCTTCAACGCCACAGTCATTCGGAGTCTACGCTTTTAATAATTGCAGTTATAATCACCTGAAGCACTACAAACAAGGATCTTTTTCTTTAGAGATACTAGTCTGAAATATTTACTAGTTGCCAACCTATTCGTTTATCGTTCCGATCGATTCTGCTATTGTTGTCTCTTTTTAACTATGTACGTTAGAGGGATGTATTATTGGATATGCCATATCTTCTTCTTCTTCTTGTGGCCTACTCTTGTTGTATTGAACTATGTACGCAAGTTCTTCAACCACGATATCCTTCGTCTATCAAGCCTCCTCCAAGCCTCCCACCTGCGCCAGATATTCAAGCTTGCGTGTTTTTATTAAGAGAAGCAGCTCCTTGTCTTTACCCATTCTATCTAAGACCCTAAGATTGGTTATATGGTTGATCCATGGGATTCTTAAAATGCGTTTATATAACCACATCTCAAATGACTCGATTCTTGTACAGGCAGACTCAGGATTCCACCCCGTAGAGTAGCACTGGAAAGACATAGCACCTCAGTAGTTTGATCTTAGTTAGCAGTGATAGATCATGGCATTTAAATAGTTTTGCCATTTCCGCATTTGATTTCCAGAGAGTGATCCCACGTTTCCCTTATCTTGGTTCCGAGATAAACGCAAGTCTGAACTCGTTCTATATACTGGTTATTTATAGAGAGTTGGCCAACATGGTTGTTGGTTTTTGACACAACCATATATTTTGTTTTCTTAAAGTTCAGAGAAAGCCCGTATCCTTCACTGACCTCGACCACCCGAACCATCATCTCTTGGAGACTCTCTAGGCTATTAGCAAACACTACCGTGTCATCTGCCTATCGTATGTGGTTTATATACTCGTCGTCGATCTTAATCCCACTGTTTCTTAAAGTTCAGAGAAAGCCCGTATCCTTCACTGACCTCGACCACCCGAACCATCATCTCTTGGAGACTCTCTAGGCTATTAGCAAACACTACCGTGTCATCTGCCTATCGTATGTTGTTTATATACTCGTCGTCCATCTTAATCCCACTGTTCGTGTCTTCCAGAACCTCCTGAAAAATTCGTTCCTAGTATACGTTAAAAAGTAGAGACGACAGCACACACCCCTGAATGACCCCTCTTTCTATCAAAGTATCCTCCGACTCCTCTCCTTCGATGCGTACAGATGCGGTTTGTTGCCAGTACAAGTTGGCAATTATTCGTAGGTCTTGTTCACCTAATTCGATCTGCTTTAGAATTTAAATTATATTGTGTATTTAACTTTTCTTTTAATGTGGAAAATTTAAATTATAAATTTGCCGAATAGTCCACTAGATTCTAATTGTAGCTTATAGCACGAAGTGTTTAAATTGTCTGATATATTGCATAATATTTTTCAGTGTATTAGTTTTTGGATACATTTTTGCAAAACAACACGAATACATTCACTGACAAGACCGTCAGAATTGACAAAGTCAAAATTCAAATCGTGCAGTAAAATCTCCGGAAATGGCCGAAGTGGCTCGGAACCGTGGGAAACGAAACTGATGTCGTAAAGTGACGCTTCCTGCACACTAGATCGGAGGGTAATTTACAGGCGGGAGTAGAAAAAACTATTTTTTCTTAAAAATCACAAAATTGCTACAGCACTTTGGTTTTTGGGATGTTCAATAGCTAAGTAGACAAAACTCCTTTGCCGCCATATACTGCTACGATATTGCCTCACCTTAGAATGCAAGACGTGGGGATTGACAGCAGAAGCTCTTGCGGATTTTTGCAATATCTATAGAAATGGAACTAAAAAAGAACTTTATGGATGGAGCACGTATGACATGAGCCAATAAAACAGCAAATTGGTATAACTGGCTGCATTCTGGATACCATCGAAACTCACTTAGTATAGACATCATCAGAGAATGGCCAAAGAAAACATGGAATTGAGTTCCTTTAAAAATGTTAGAAGGGAAAACGACACGAACAAAAGCTTGCATAAATCTCAAAGTTGCAAAAACCTTATTTTTACTAAATAATATTTTAATCAAATTTTAATTAAATAAATATGGTGCCAAATAGGCATCATCATTTGAACTACTTATCAAACCACACAAAATCAAAACAAAAGAATAAGAAAATATGTCGACGTCGCGGTAAAAAGTATTTTAATCTTATTTTCAATAAAATTATCGAATATTGCGGGAAAAATTGGGAAAAACTGTATCTTTTATTTACTTTATAATCACGGCAATAGGGATCGTTAAAGAAAAACGATTTATCGAAATCAAATCGCCTCCGACTCTATAAATCTAAATTTTATGATCGTGTGCTAGCGTCACTCTCCGATTTATGAGACCGCATATCAATTTTGACGTTGCGAGGTATTTAATTGTCGAATATTTTCTACTTTGTCGATACGAAGCTAACGCGTACAAATAAAAAGGGCGTTATTTTCGATAACGCAATTTCATCTCGGCGGCATTTACACACGTAAGAAGCAAAAAGGATTTCAGAAACCAGTGTGGTAAGGAAGACAAAAACCGCATAAAACTGGTCGAGACGTTTTTAAAGTCGTTTTTGATTTAATCTTGTTCGTTTCATGTCTTCAAGCGATCGTGCTCAACTGGCCGCCATAACAAATATTAATATTGATTCTAAATACAGCTCAAATCACGGACTAATCATTCTCCGATCTCATCCCTGCTCTGAACGAGCTAGATCTGTTCACATGTTGACATTTGACATTTTGCTTTGTTTTCTGAGTGTCAATCAGTTACGATCATCCAAACTTTAGTTTTCATTGGTCAGCTACCCCTATATGTTGACATGAAATATCATTTCTAAGTCAAAATCCAATCCATCCAAATCATGAAATGTGTGTATGTTGGCTGCCGATTTCCAATCATTTTATGAAGAAATTGTACTGTTACCTATCTCACCAAAACTAACCCAGTCAGAACTAAATTTCTCAAGTTCCTTATAGGGGCTTGCTACGGTGCTCTTTACTTAGGGGGTCCCCTATATCCAATCGGTTCGGTGCAACCCATCTAAAATTTCCCCTTCCACTACCACTGAACGTGTGATAGTTCGCACGGTCCAATTAACCAAATATCCAGAGACAGTGTCCAGGACGCACTGCCAAAAGTAAAAATCCCCCTCGAACCGTACCGCAGGCGCCACGGTTGAGGGGTCGTTTTGACATGCGACTCCCGCCAATTGTCCCCCGTTAAGGGGCCCCGGGGGCGTTAATAGAGTAGACGAGTGACCTTGCAATCGAAATGACACGCACGTTACGGTTTGCTCGAGTGCCCGTATATATATGGACGGACGAGGGTGTTTGAGAAAATTTATTGCACCGCCGTAGAACCGGAAATGTCTCCTCGTAGCCGTAAAAGTACATCCGGTTGGACTACGGGCGTCGTAAAATTTGTCTAAATTTTTTTTTCGAACTCCTGATGAATTGGTCCCGTTGTTCTTTACCGATCATAAAATGAAATTCGGCTTTACAAAAACTGAACGAATTACCACAAAACTCCTACTAAACCGGAAGAAAGATCGGATATATAAAAATAGATAACAGAAGACTACTAACTTCTAAATTGTAAGGACAAGCTAGTATTTTATTGAAGTGAAATTAATAATTACAAATCAAAAAAATCTTGGCTATGAAAGTTGAACTATTCTGATTCTGATTTGTGAGGTGGTGGGCAACAGTTCATAATAGTTATTAAATGACCGAAGATTCTCCCAAAAAAACACAATTCTCCACAACCTCTTAAATATGGATACGGAATCTAAGTTTCTTTTCAGTGGGAGACAAACGGCAACAGACTTTCAAAAAACAATATTATCATCTCAGCGCTAAAATTATACAATATAATGTGTTGATCTCACGTTTTATTTTAATAGATTGACTCGCACGGATGTTGATAGGCTCGTTAAATTCAGTAAGTTGAGTTTTGGCCAAATTCTCACTAGGAATTTCTGGTACATAGGTATCACTGTTACTCATCAGAGAACAAGCAATTTGTTTATTTTTTCCATCACCTTTTAAAGCCGATTTTTGTTTTAGGTTTTTGTCTACCTGTATATCATTTCCAGGATTAGCGTTCAACTTTAGAATTGGGGAAATCGACGGTGATAGTGAAGGAGGCGGTAACTGCAAATTGGGAAGAGTTACGACCAATTTATATGTCAATTTTCTACATGGGATAGAGTGCCTAGTGTGCACTAGTCAACAAGATGGAAGAACGAGCAAATCAATGGGCCTGAATATCAACACCAAAAAAAAACAAAGTTTATGATTATCTCTACAAACCCAAATATATTTGAAAACTCCCCCATATCATTTAGCTCAAGGCCCATAGAAAGAGTAGATGAGTTTGGGTACCTGGGCATCTGGCTTTGCGAAGAAAAAAAGATATCAGACAAGAAAATAAAAGATCACATTGAACAGGCTGGACAAGCATTTTAAAGGTTTCGAGAGGTGCTTACCTGTTAAGTATTTGACCTTCACCTAAGACTCAGATCCATTAAATGCTACGTTTGGTCTTTACGATTTAGAAGGTTGGACACTAGAAACAAATACAATGAATAAATTGAAGGCAGAATCCTAAAAATACCTGGGAGGGCCAAGATAACAAACGAAAAAAGTCCTTATAGGACGTGAAGAAGAGTAAAACGGCATATCTGGGACATAGAATGCGAAACGCGAAATACCAATTCTTGCATCTGCTGATTGAAGGCCGGCGGAGGGAAGAAAATATCTTGGCTATGAAATATCAGACAGTGGACAGGGCTACATGATGTAGAGTACAGTTAATACACACCGCAAGGAATAGAGAAGCAATGGGTAATGTTATCGTAAACATCGATTAGTGGATAAGCACTGGAAGAAGAAGATAAGAGTCTCTTCATTGTAAACATGTGAGAATAACGTGCCCAGGCTCAATGTATTTTAAAAATAAATATTTTTTAGGCCAGGTTTACAGCACGACTGCAGAATATTTTAAATTAGGAAAAAACAAAATAATACAATATAATTTTAATTCGTGTTTTCTTCTTGTGTGGTATCATACCGATCGCTCGCGCTGTTGCCAAGCCGCTGGATTTAATCTTTCTCACACGTTTTCGTGATCGATTCACATCTAGGCGGTTTCGAATAAATCGAATGGAACGAAACAACGAAAATCCCATTTGGAACAACAATGCGACAAATATACCCCCACCACTCCGGACCCGCCCGGAAACGAAATATTATTTCGGGTTTTTATTTAAACAAAAACAAGGGTAATTATAGCCGACGCATTTTCGATTTACATTTAAAATTTCGGAGCAATATTGTTAAAATTATATACGTATGCGCATTATGTTTTATTAATAATTTTAACGTTGAATAAAATATTAACGAGGTTTAGTTGAAATTCTAGCCTAGCGGTTTTAAATATTCACAATGGCGCATTCCACGGGACAGTGGTGCCGTCCCCGTAAAAACAAGCACATATCGACGATGTTGATAAAAAAACACGGACAAATTAAATTCGCTATTAAAAAAATACATTAATTTTACAAGGGCGTCTGCATTCGTATCTGTATTTTTTAATTTCTAGAGAGAGAATAAATGTATTTGTTAATTTCTCTTAGCGTCAACAAGATCACCTCGTTGGCATATAAACAAACTTATAAAATAAGTACGAAAGTAAATGGCTGTGAAATAAAAAACCAACAAAATTTTTTTAAAAAAATTTTTTACTTTTAAAAAACAAACGGCCTCCACCAAAAAGTCAAAAAATATTAAAATGATAATTAAAATTAAAAATATTTTTTTTACAATTTATTATTTTTTGTACACCGCCGTTTGTCAGACAGCGGCAACATATATCATCCACACCATTTTTCATTATTTTATGGAAGCAGAGAGAGATAGTTATCTAAGGGTCATATATATACTCCCAGGTTAGTTTTCCAAACTGTAGCAGGAAATCGCTCATCAATTTCATATTTGGTGTAGTTTCGACTATTGACTAAAATATCGATAGATTCAGTTTCACTGTCGACGATTCGACAGCTCAATGCAAAGTTAAAATTTGTTATAAACAAAAGGTCACCAAAACCTATTGAAATTGTAGAATCTGTTAAGCAACGGGGTCTATATATTGATGAGAATCATGGATCATGTTGCGCATGTCTCCAAACGCTGTTATATGAGTTTGATATTGCTGTATTCCAATAAAGATGTATTCTCGTATGATATGAAAATAGAGTCACGTAAGAGATTCTCTATCGTTTGACTTATTGCAATATTATTACCCCTGCTTAGACTCTGTGACCTCTTCTGAGCTACAGATAATTTCAGAATACTTGTCCCCCTTTATTTCTAACTTACGCAAATTTGACCATATATCCGGAGCATTGAAGAAATTAATTTGGTTAAAAATAAAAAATGTTTTCAAGCACAACTCTCTATGCTCGCTGTTGCGTGTGATAGATTCCAGCATTCTTAAGCATTTGGATACCAAGTTAGTTTTTAAGAAATCAATTCATAACCTGAATCTGAGACACCGAGCCGTGCTCACTATGCCGTTACATAGAACTGCAAAATTTTGAAAAAGCCATTTACTTCTTCCCGAGCGAAATAACTGAATTGTAAAGACAAAGTGTAAATTTATATGTTATAATAAGGTTCTTCTTTGATGTGTAGTTTAAATGTGTAGATTGTATTTAGGTATGGGTTAGGTATGAGTGACTTTAAGCGCAAACTTCGCCCATGAAATCTTAATAAAGATTATTATTATTATTATTTATTTTTTTTTTCTCATCGGAAGATGGAGTCCTCTCATGTCGGCTAGGTGAGTAGCAAAACATGAAGTGTGCGCTATTGAAGTTGAGGTTGATTAAGAACTCTTCTAATTATGTTGCAGGTAGCTAGTACCACAGACTTCTGCATTTCAAAGTAGGCGCCTGGTTTTACGGTGAGTGTTGTCAGGTTGGTTCTGAGGGACTTTGGTATTTCTCCCATTGCACCGATCACTATAGGAACAATGTTAACCCTATCGACATGCCATGTCTGTTTTATGTCATCCGCTAACGGTATGTATTTTTTATTATTTATTTTATTATTATTATTATTATTATTATTATTATTATTATTATTATTATTATTATTATTATTATTACCATCATCATCATCATCATCATCATCATCATTATCATTATCATTATCATCATCATTATCATTATTATTATTATTATTATTATTATTATTATTATTATTATTATTATCCTTCGGTGACGATGTGTTGAGCACCCTTCTATAATATGGTTATAGATATGATAATTAAGAATAAGAAGAAAAAGGGACAAATCGAATGAATGAATCGGAGGAGGTATTAACTTGCCATCCAGAAGTTTTTTAATTAATTACTATAATTACTATGAATTACTATAATTTTTAATCGCATTATAGCTTGAAAAGCGGTCATAAACGGATCTTATATACCTGTTCTACATTTTTTGTAATCTGGTTTTATGAGCAACGGCTACAAGAGAAGACAATATGTAACGTTAAAAAGGAGATCTTATTCCGTACTTAGAAAAATTCAATATATGTTTTTTTGCATATATAAGGGATATACTCAAATTACATACAAAAAATAGAAAAATGTGGCCACTATATCTCAGCAGGATACAGCAAATTTATGCAAATTTTGGTTAACCTGTTTTAAGTAGCAACGGCATAAAGGCAAAAATTCTCATCTACAGACTCTTCTAACCTCAAACCCACCGCTAAATTTTATTTCAAGTGCAAAAACGTGCTGGAAAAAAAACAAGAGCCCGGTCGAACGAACGCCACTGGCGAGGGTCGCCACGCCCCTTTCTTAAAATTCCGCCCGGGTAACAATTTCTCCGCTGTCGGAAAATTCGAGCAATGCGAGAATTCAATATTAGAATGATTGACATGCCCTTTTTGATGTTTTAAAGTGAGATGAAGTCCCGCGGGACCGGAGGGTGGGGCGGAGACGGGAGGCACGGGGCGGGAGGGCTCTACGGAAAATATGAGACGCGCCGTGAATTCGTTATTTTTACCGGAGTAAGGATTATTTATTAAAGGAACGGTTTAAGGTGAAAGGAACAAAAGAGGGACCCGCTGTTTTAGCAGATTTTCGGTTCTTTGTTGTGGCAAAATGTTTGTTTTGGGTGGAATTCGGGTTACGCCGGGCTATACGTGCGCAAAATAATAAGTGTAATTTCGTCAAACGTCTGCCGAGATTGCAACTAAAAGCGAGGCTTCATCATCAGTCGGAAACGAAGCCATTCGGTAGAAGTGTCGACTCCAACACCGGGGCACCTTCGGAGAAATTTTATTGTCTCTACAAATATTTAACATATCTTGCTTGACATCACAGGGACAATTAACTGAGATAGAGCGGCCGTGGCAAGCTAAACTCTCGGTGAGGGACAGCTTACACTATATTTCAACATAGACAGAAAGCTTAATTTGCATCTAATTTATGTTTAATATTTCTGTCGCCTTCATAAATGATATTTTGATATAACTTTGACAATGAACTTACTTTATAAAAGATACAAAACATCTGGATTTATCCTGCGTTGTGAGATGAATCAACCTAGTTAATATTTCTGTCCAGTTTCTCCAAAGTATTTTTTGCCGCATGTGCATGGAATGCTGTAAACTGAATTTTATCTTCGACGGATCGAAGGTGTTGACAGGTTTTTAGAAAAGTGGTAAGAACTTTTGGTAAGTGATGTTTCGAATGTAAGGAAGGACAACAGTGGCAGGTGTAGGGTTGCTTTGGGACTCATTTTATTTCGACGGTTTGTGGTGAAATATATTTTGTGACGGAACGCGTTATATCTCTAATGTGACAATAATTAGTAACAAGGGCAGACGTAAGGTGTTTTAATTCTGGATTCGGTGACTAGGTTTGAGATAGTTCTGCGGCTCTGTGTTGTTGTTGTTGTTGTCACCGCTGTTAGACGCGTACTGGATAATAATATTAGTTTGGTCGGCTACTAGTCCCTTTTCATAATCATTTTAAACATTTGACATTCTGGCCCAGCTTGAAATGATAGTTCTGTTTCTCTTTATGAGTTTGTAAAAAAATATAGAAGGTTTTATTTAAAATTCCAAATTTGCCATCTGCTTCGCGTAAATGTAACAATTTCGAAGGCAATGTAGACGTGACGACAATAATCCTACAATAACAAAGACTGTGACTAAAATCGAAAAATGTTCGGGCCGTTGCAGCCTTGCCAGATCTACTTCAAAATCGAAACAACTTTGGAATTTTAATGGGAACATCCTGTAGATTATTCAATTTTTGCATGCTGCGAAACATACATATAACTTCAACTGTTTCAAGTTATAAATTAATTTCAATCAAAATTTCTGGAAAATATGGCCAAATTTGTGTCAAGTAGACCCGAGGACATCAGAAACGATCACATACTCACACACAGTGATTATTATAGAAAAAAATTGAATTACGCTGAAAAACGTATGCTGCTAAATCGAAGCTTTACCCTTAAGCTTAAAGCTGTGATTGAAAAATTTTATGTAGTTGACAAATTTGGCTTAAAGAGGTTTTGTTCGTATGAAACTTTTTATTCTCAAAGAAACCTCCGCAGGCTCCTGTAATACTATTTACAAATCTTCTGAACTCTCCTTACGTCAATTGTTTATAAATTAAACTTGCTGACGTTTCGCCAACTTCGGAGCTTAAATGAACCTGATGATTAGTGAATCTTCAGCAAATTTGATTTATAAACAACCGACGCAATTAATTAATTCATAATTTATAAACAGATAAGTGCCGTATTATTAAAAATTAGCTTTCGCGCGGACGTTCACAATTTAAATTTAAGATTTAAAGGCCTGCACCCCTCCACGTCACTCCTCTGGAATTTTTGAAAGATCCTTTACATATGACATGGCTAAAACATATAATGCATTGGATCAGTCTCTTAAATTGCTAAACAATAGCTTTTCCACACATCTGCGTGAAGTATTATCATTAAATATTTAAGTAATGTCTACTGTAAACTATTTCCAAAGTGTAAGTCCCCCTGTTTGCACAGATTGTACTAGGTATATTTTTTTTCTTTTTATGTGTATTTTTCCTGCCGAGCGCTGCTACCTTCTTCTTAGGATAGGTTTAAAAACATCTTATTTTGTTCATCTGTTTCATTGTGTATTAATACGTGAATAAAATTGCTTAGAATTTGATGTATATCTGACAACATTGCCACAGTGAGAATATTTTCAAAATATAACCTCATATGGTCACAAATTAGCAATTATTACAGCCTCATGCACCCTGTATAACGAGCAAAACGTCGGTTTGCGCGACTTTTTCGTGAAAAATTGTCGTTTTTAAACAATAATCCGGACCCGAACGACCATATTTCATCCAGCGATTTAAGCGGGCAACAATGCAGTCGTGGGGTGCAGCCAAGTATTATATTTTTAGAGAGGGTGAATTTACATAATGAATAACGGGGGGTTTCTGGTTAATATGTTGGTGTTAAGCCTCGCGTTTCCAGGAGGTGGGGGTCCCGTTTAATACACATAACGAGCGGATCTGAATGGTTATTGAGCGTAAGTTGTATTTATTAAATTTGACGTGATTTATGGTCTTGAACAACGTAATTATTTTTCGCCTTGTGGCCGACGGCGCTGGCTTTTTGTCGTTCGGAGACAATTTCCGAAAAATTGATTGATTCCCGCCGTTGCCGTTTCTTGGCGGTGCTACGCAGAAACGTAGAGCAAAAAAGCTTCATTCTTGACATATGTATTGCATGTGACAACGCCGCATATTATGGCGATATGTTGTAAAACTCCCCTAGTTATAGTTCTCTAGAACTGCCTACGGGCCATGTGAATGACCCCGCATATATCGAAGAAGAATATTTCTTTAAAAACTGTGAGCTCACAGAATTTTTTCCACCTTGGGATATTTTTTATATATATTGAAAAATTCCATAGAATTTGACGATACTTTTTCAATTAGTCGAAAAATATTTAATAACTCATTGAAATCATTATTGTTAAAAAAAGGATATTTTGGGAATTTTTCAATGTTTTTTATTTTGAGTTTCCCCGAATTTTAGATAACTTGAGAGATGTCAGTGTAAAAGCATTTGGGGTGCTAGGTGAAGGAAAACTGGGCTCAAATCAATCAATCAAGTAATAAAAAACAGAATAGAGCAAGGAAGAACTCACAATGTGTTAACCAACAGAGCCTTAAGAATTCCCTTTCCTGATATTTTACGTTCATCTGTCTTTAGCATGGTATGGAATTGCGAACCCTCACTGAATCAATGTGTACGAGGATTGAGGCTTTCGAAATGTGGGCGTACCAGATAATGTTGAAGCTGGACAGGGTGACGAATCAACCGGTTCTGCAAAATATGAATAAAGAAAGAGATGTACCATTAAAATAAGAAAGCTGGAATATTTTGCCCATGTAATGAGAAAAAAAATATATGAATTGCTCAATATAATCATGCAAGGAAAAATAAGGGGAAACGTGGTCCTGCCGAAGAACGTCTTGGCTCAAAAATCTTCACCACTAAATTGCTTAGATCTGCTGGGAACAAAGTGAAGATCATGCGAAAGAAGTGCTAATAAAATGTTGAAAACGTCATTGCCCCGGACATGGAACCCCCTAAAGACGCACCTCATACTTATTGCATAAATACCTCAGAATATTTTAATGGTTCTGAATTTTCAAATAATTTTTTTGGTTAATGCAGCCCCCCAGACGTGTCGTAACATTGTAGTTCCGAACGGCAACCCACTGCAGGCGCAAATGTTGGGACGGCGAAAGCTTGATAAGCCGGGACTTGTCTCCGATCATTCAAAGTTGGCGACGCGGACCGCGGAGCGAACTTTAGTGCCCGGACTTTCGGGGCCAAATCAATATATCGCCAAATTGCTGCCGATCGTTGCATTGAAATTTAATTCAATGTGACAAATATGCAAATGCGGGGGAGCTAAAACTTTGAAGTGCGGGCGACGACGGTGGGCAGGGGGGCGACAGGAACACCGCTATTTGAATCAATACGGGCCTGAGCCAGACCGCTGCCGGACAGAAAGAGCGATCATGTTAGAGTTCACCAAATGATATACCATTTTTACAAACTTTTGTAAAGCGGAAGGAATCATTCTTTGCAGCACGTGTACCACACGCCTGGGCGGTATTTAAGATGTTAATCGCAAAAAAAACTGTGCTGTACGGACTGCTTCTTTGATCACATTTATATTAGTGTGGTTTTGATACTAAAACAGTCCTTACTTGAGTTAGCTCGATTTCAAGTTGAATTTGACCATTACATAGATTGATGTCCTATATTAAAAACACATTAGAAAGCTTAAATTGATTTCCAACATAATGACTTTAAAATATTTTCCTAGGAGCGCAATACAAAATCTTATGTAAATAATTGATTATTAATGGATGTTTTCCCAGTTTGCTAGTGGTTGATTTGTGTAGGTTGATGAAATCGTGAAAATTAACGCCCGGGATGACTAAAATATTGTATGGCACAGTATGTGACATGTGTTTTTCGTCCTGATTATGCCTTCTAGGTGGTCACCACGCCCTCTGGTTTAGGTTCTTCGTCTAGCTACGCCCGTTTCTGTGAGAACTGTTAAATACGAGTTTTAAGGATCATTTTTAGAGCTTCGAGTGTGTCTTTCGCTCTAGCCACGCCTCCAAAGCGGCGCCCGTATGATAATTAAAATCGGTTTTAGGCAAAACGGGTACATATCGACATGACAATCGCTGGATTGGACGATCGAACGAAATTTTCCACTTTTGCGCGTCCGTACTAATACCGTCCCCATAAATCTTTGGGATTCATCCCGAGCGGCGCGCAATAAGCGAAAATTACAAAAGTAATCACCGGGTTCCCGTCACGCAGTCAAAGATATTAAACAAACGGGGAAAAAGCGTTTTGCACAAATTCGATTAAAAACGGCACACGGTTTTCTTTCCGCGCGCAATCAATCACGGGGGACGCCGGCAACGTGGCGTCGTCGCGGGGGCGACGTTGCCGCGCGTGACGTCACGCGTACGCAAAAACGATTTGTACGAATTATGGACGGACGGGTGTGCGCGGTGGTGGAGGGGGAATTTCGGGTGCGAAACGGGAAATTTTATTCGGGAAGGTCGGAAATTTGGATATACAGCGTGTTTCGCAGTCTTATTTTTAATTTTTTTTATGGTGGTATAGATACGTGGATGATATCTTTGCTTGCTTTGTTCGAACGGAGAGATAATTGAATTATTTTTTAAATTACATTAATTCAATACATAATCGTATAAAATTCACTATCGAGATTGAACAGGATAACTCTATCAATTTTCAGACTTAAAGCGCAAAACAAATTAGATTTTTCAATATATCATAAACCTTCACACACGGACACAGTCGTACATAACAGCTCAAATCACCCTTATACACATAAAATGGCTGCATTTGACTCTTTTATACACAGACTTCTTAATACGCCACTCTCGACAAAAAATTACAACAAAGAACTTAATATCATTAAACAAATTGCACTGAACAACGGCTACAATCCGTCCATTATAGATAAAATTATAAATAAAAAACAAATACAAACAATAGTAAACTCTATTTATCCGAAACCTACTGCAGAACCCGAACAATTTAAAACAATTACATACATAGGAGAACCTAGTGAACAAGTTTCAAAACATTTATCAAAATGTGGTTTAAAAATAGCTTTCAGAACTAACAACACAATAGGGAAATTTTTAAAAAACAATAAATCGAAATGTCCAAAGTCCCAAAAATCAGGTGTCTACAGGTTGAAATGTGGATCTTGCCCTAAAATTTATATTGGACAAACAGGTAGACAAAAAGATAGAAAATTAAATTTATTGGAAGCCATTGGGATTAACAAAATGAGACATTCAAATGTATTGCTTAACGATCAATTAAATTTAAATACCTCTCCTTTGATGAACTTAAATTCTCGCAACAACATTAATTAAGGTTTTTTGGTCATTTTCGGTATACATAGTAGCAGGTAGTTTGTCAATATTACATTTGATAAAGACGCGGTGTTGTCGAAGCAATTGTCATGTCAAAATATATAATTTCGTGAAAATCTGAACTTTTAGTTCTTATTTATTTTGATAAATAGATTTTCGTCAAGTGAAAGCCTCCTCAGTTCGAAATTAATGAACTTCAATAACGGATAGTATCTCCTGGAGCTGTTATAAAAGCAGCATAAATTCGAAGGGAACAACACACTCTAACTCTTGCTGACTAATTTTTATCGAACATCCCAAACGTGCTCTACTCTATAACAGTCATTATATTGTGGGGCATTGCATTATATACCATGAAAAAGAAAGTGTTTTTAATACTGTTTCCTGGATAGAATTCTGCATTCATAGACATCGGCGAATAGGAACCAGATCTGTGCGTATCTAACAACATATTCATCCAGAATATTTGAACCATCACGAAAAGTACTATCTATCGTACTATCATAAAACCTTTCTCCAGATCTGCACTATACTCTATCACGACCATCTGGAATTTAATCTGCAGACAAGACTCTCTTCCGGTAACCCCAATACTGTGTAGTGCAGTAGGAGGCTTTCTGCTAGTCAATGTGAGTTCCTGCAGTTATGGCAGGAAATCTGACATTTCGAGTTGATTACATAGCCCATTACTAGTACATTTTCTGTATCGTAATGCCTATCGGAGAAAGCGTTAATCAAATGAGCTAAATCGAAGTTCCTATGCATTCATCATTTCTTAAATTAATGAAAAAATTACCCAAAAGAAGTACTCAACTTTTTAACTTATTTAAACGATATACAGTAATAAAAACATTACCAAACTGACAAAAACATAAGGATAACTAAGATTTATAAAAGGAAATGGTAATTTTGAATAAGAGTTTAAATTCTATGCAGAGCAAAATGTTCTGCAGGCTATATGACCTCTGTTTTAACACAATGTGTTGCTTGATTTTTGTACCTTTTAGAATTTTCGAAAAATTAAATTTATATTGGAGCTTCTATGATCGACGATGACTAAAGTCTCAGGTAAAATTTTAGAACGCTCCCTTAACATCGAAGGGGGCCAAATTACAATAGTTGAAATGCGCGTTTTCTCACCCCCGAAGCAAAAGGGTGGTGCCCCTTCCCCGTCGCCACGGATTACCGCCAATCTGTCATATATTTCGCATTTTGACCCTATGGGTGAGTTTAAATTTTATTGTGTTAGAAAATCGAGGGGATGGGATTTTTAAATTCCCCTTTTGGATAGGGATTTGTTACGAGGACGATCAAATTGAATACAAAATTTGTATTCAATAGACAACATTAGATCGTTTTGGAAATGGAGGGTAAATATTGCAATATCGATGATGTATTGGGGGTTGACGACCCACTGGGAGATATATTTTTGTTAACGGCTATGGAAAACCGATAAGGGAACTGGTGTACGTTTTTGCAGCAGTTTTAATTGTCTTGTGTACAGGCCTAATTAATTTTAATTTATTAGATGGCTGCCGCAGTTAAATGTCACGGCGAAACAGAGAGAATTTCTCTCTGGCTTGATATTCGATGGAATTTATCTCGAAGTGACAAATTCCATACTGCTTGGTAATAAGCGCAATATCTCAGTTCACTTAATGCGCTTGCCAATTAGGTCAAGTACATGGGCGTACAAATTTATTTCACACCGTCACGGTGGGAGTACACCCCTGTATATCTTTGCAATCAATATTTCTTGATTTCGGCAAGATTTCTTTTTAGGAAATCCAGTGATACGGGTGTTGGTTTAACGGAAAAGCAAACAGAAATAAAAGAAATATATTAAAGGCAAATAAATATTAAAAAACAATATATAAAGATCAGAAACGATGTTATGAATGATAACAAAAAATATTTGTACGTAAGGAAAAAAACGCAGAGAAGGAAAATTGATCTGATTTCAAGGTAATTACAAATTCCTTACAGAATTTGAAATTTTTCAAAATTTAAAAAAAAAACAAAAATCTAACATAAAGGAAAACAAAGCAGTTACAGCATACGTATAAGAACCACTTATATCCTTTATGATAAAAAAAAAAATAAAAAAACTTTGCACCTTTCAAAAGTATAAAGGTATATGCCAGTGGTATTCAGAAAA
Organism: Cylas formicarius; assembly: GCF_029955315.1. Lineage (NCBI taxonomy): Eukaryota > Metazoa > Arthropoda > Insecta > Coleoptera > Brentidae > Cylas > Cylas formicarius. The sequence continues at coordinate 20,459,170 of NW_026844361.1, read as the reverse complement.
ACATGAGAATATTTACAGGGGAATTCTACTAGTATTTAAAAAAAACTTGAGAGCTTTTACATGTGTACTCTACTAGCATAAATAAACATTTGAGAACTTTTACAGCTATATTCTACTGGTCATAACAAAAACTTGAGAACTTTTACGGGTGTATTCAATTCAATATTTACAAGTGTTTCTAAAGAGTATTAATAAAAACTTGAGAACTTTTACATGTGTATTCTACTAGTATAAATAAGCATTTGAGAACTTTTACAGGTGTATTTTACTAGTCTCAACAAGAGTTTGAGAACATTTATTTACGGGTGTATTCTATTAGTACTGAAAAAAACTGGAGAACTTTTAAAGGCGTATTCCACTATATTACCAAAAACCTGAGGATACTTACAGATGTTTTTTACAAAATTTTGACAACTGTTACATGTCTATTCCATTAGTATTAACAAAGACATTTTTTTTACTCTTGCAACTAATTAATGTAGCTCTGTTCGAGACTCGGTTCCTATGATCGTGGCTATACGCGTTACGTTAACGTTAACGTAAAACGCCATTGTGTGCGGTTGATATACGACCCCGTCTCGAATCGTTAGTCGTAATGTAATACAGCGTTTTGCGATATTTAGCAAACGTCTCTCGGATACATCTGCATTTCAACGTTCGAAATAAAGCCCCCCCTACCACCATCTTTCGTTACGTATAACGCGAGACAAGTCTCCCAGATACTCCGTCCGTTCCGAAACTTTACGGTCGATTTAACCGTACGTCTGTGGGAGATAAAGTGAATCCCTCAGTTGTTATCAAAATGGGCGGCAGTAAAATAGTGCGGCATCAGATTATGCACCTTCGAACAGTGTTCAGCCCTTAAGCCGGCAACGTTTCGGAATATTGATAGAGTATTACGGTCCAAGCTCGGTCGAGCACCCCGCCCACCGGACAGTAGTCCGGGGAAAATTCGGAAAAATATGTGAGTTGTCTTGTTTAGTTTGAGGGAACTTGGAGAACTAGGACTAGCTTGATATTAAAAATTGAAAGGGTACGCACTCAACACGAACTCAGAGAAAAAGGCGAAATCCAGATAAGGATAACATCAGTAAATTAACCACCCTGATCTATTTAACCCAACGGATTGAGAAACTTTTTTTATGGCGACAGCGATAGCACAATAACAGAAAAAAATATTTACTTCTCCTCACACTTATTAATGTATCCTATTTTGCTCACGTTTGTTAATATATATATATATATATATATATATATATATATATATATATATATATATATATATATATATATATATATATATATATATATATATATATATATATATATATATATATATATATATATATATATATATATATATATATATATATATATATATATATATAACTTTAAATAAACTTTACTTTTCGAAAAAATATCTGAAAGCATAAAATTTAAATCTTCTTGTAGTCAGGGCTTTGAAGTTATTAGGAAGACTATTATACAATTTAGCTATATTAAAGAAAAAAACACGTTCAAATAGGTTAATATTTAAATTATGAACATGAGATCTGAACACAATCCCTCTGTACAAATATTGAGGATTTTTGTAGTATAGAACTTTCTAATAAAAACAGGCTTCATGTAGTTGTCTTCTGCTCGGCATTTTCAATCATTTAGTCTCTACTAGTTTATGTGATGTTCTTTCTCTCGGCGTCTAATGCCGTATATTAGTGGCAAACATGAATTCTGCAAATACTGTATTCTTCGTTTTTGCAAAGCTGTTAAACAGTTTTTATAAGCTGTTAAGCAGACTTTATAAGCTTTTTTTTTGTTAAGTTGTGAGACGCGGCCCCAAAAAAAATCTGACATTCACTGATTACGATGAAATTATTCATAATATTTCTGACCTAAAAATAAAATGTAAAAATTATATTTCCTTATTCGTCCTAAAAGTTGCGCCATCTACCGGTCATTCTAGGAACTTGGAACTAATTTTCAGCAATTTCTCATGACTCTTTTGATAATACACTTTTTTTACAGAGACATTCTTAGTGGGACACCCAGCGCATGTAATGGGTATTTGATAATTGTTTAATTTGTATTGAACAGGAGAAGATAGATAGGAACCAAACCCATTCACCTGAATTGAAAAATGCTTGTCTGGAACATATTTTTCTTATAAAGGTCAACCTTTTGAACAAACGACGGGAACAGCTATCGATTCTCCACTATCACCAGTCATACTTTTGTTATTTGGCCTCATGTTCAAGAATCTCTAGTAGATTTTCTTATACATTTGAGCTCTACACAGCCTGTCATACTTTTTACCATTGAATTAGAAACTAATAATATCCTCCCATTCTTAGATATTTTTATTAATAGAAAATCAGACCTAACATTGGGTCATTGTGTTTACAGAAAACCTACGCACACAGACCGATGCATTGTCATATCACCATAGAGCCCAAAAACCATAGGCTATCAACTCTCTTCTTTACAGAGCCGTAAAACTATCTCACCCAGAACTAAAACGCCTTACCTCTACCTACCTCTCTATAATATCCAGATTAAAGATACTAAACGTTCCATCACGAAATGCACTTCACCACAACCTTCCAATGGCAATGAGACCGAAGGCCATCCTGCCCCACACCTGCCACTGTTGTCCTTCCTTACAAATATCAAAAGTTCTCAAACTCTTGATTAGAACCCTCGGCACTGTACTAACACGCAATAACGCGTTTTAGTGATTGGTTGCAGAACTTGGAAATTTAAAACATCAAAAAGAAAGTTTTTCTGTAAAAAACTCGCAAGAGTTTATTGGTAAAATCAAAGACGTATGGCTAAGTGAACATGAACTTTTAGTATCTTTTGATGTCTCCTCATTATTTCCAAGCGTTCCTATACCAGAAACTATGGAATACCTCAGGAAATTACTCGAATATAATAACTACAGTAAAGATATAATTGAAGAGCTAATGACTCTGACAAAGCTTTGCATGAGTCAAAATATTTTTCTATATAATAGCAACTATTATGAACAACAAAATGGCAAGATAGGTTTATCGATAAGTTAATTATCAAAGTTAGATTTAAGAACAAACTTCAAAAATCAACGACTTTTCAAGCTGATAAGAAAATTTAAAAGTAGTTTCAATCCCCTTCTCTCCCCAATATACAAGTGGACTTGATAGAGTCTTCAGGGCGGCAGGTCTTCGAAGTGTCTATCAGTCCGGATCAAAATTAAAAAAATCTTTTGGGTAATCCCAAGGATAAACTAGATACCCTTGAAAAGTCGGGAATTTATGAAATATGCTGTAACGATTGGGACAAGTCATATGTAGGGCAAACGGACAACCACGGACCACGGTTTGGTTAGGTTAGGGCGAGCGGCCAATGGGCGAGCGGCCAAACAACCTTGGGCGAGTTGCCCACCCTGGATCAATGGGCGAGCAGCCTATGGGCGAACGGCTCATGGGCGGACGGCCCGGATGCTAAAAAAGAAGACACATGGCCTGTGGTCGAGTGGCCCGTGGGCGGGAGGGGGGGGGGGGGGCAAAAAGTGAGGTTAGGTTCGGCTGAAAGTCCCTTTATCCATCTACTCAAAAGATCAATTAATGTTAGATTTAAGGAACATTTAGCTCATTTAAAATTTGCTAGATTAGAAAAATCAAGTGTAGCCGAACATATGTACAACAATAATCATAAGGTAGATATTAGTAATTTAAAATTAGTTAAACATGTAAATAATAGTAGAAAATTAAATGCCTATGAAAGCTTAGAAATTGTTAAGAGAGGGAATAAGGCACTGAACAAGGACAGAGGTCCAATCCCATTTAGCCCATTATACGCCCTGATTGGTTGTGTGAACTTCCCGATGTGATATATAGAGAATTTGTTATTAAGTTTAAATTGAGTTTCGGTTTGTGGTAAAACGCGTTATTGTGTATCAAAAGTTCTAAAGAAATATAACGTCAAAATCAGATTTACAACTTTTCCAAAAATCTATCAACATCTTCGATCCGTCAAAGACAAAATTCCATTTACAGCAGCAGTTTACAGCATTCCATGCATCTGCGGCAAAGAATACATTGGGGAGACCGGACGAATCAGCTAGGCTCAAAGAGCATAAAAGAGCCTTAAGACTATAAAACAATTTTAACCGCGACTCAGGGCTTTACTTGTCACCAATATGGGAATCAACAACAAACAATATATAATCAGGTACAGAGTAAAATGTGAGCCAGTTTCAATTAAGTTCTGAAGAAGCCAACAGGATAAAAAGTATTGAAGAGCTTAACTGCATCATCAATGTTTCAGTTATGGTACTGTTCGTTCCTACGTCAATGGCAAATTCGTTGTCCAATTTTTTGCTATTATTTTCTTTTGTCTTTATATTTTCCTTTTCTCTATAATGTTAAGAAAACTTAACGCCATAAAAATTAGTTAGCCCTCTAGTTCATGGTAGGTCTGGTAAATAATATAAATAAATCTCTATTACCGTTTTTTATGGGTACCCTTGAAGTTCTGTCCCCGACGCAAATGTTCAGAATGGTCGTCTAATGAAACGTTTAACCGGCCGTCTACCGTATATTCGTAGAGTCTTCATTAATTCGACCGGTCCATTACGGTCCGGGTTGTTTCGAGCTAGATCGCCGGGAAGTTTTAAATTTACGTTTGCTAAACTTACGGACCAGTCACGGACGATAAACTCTTGTCTATCACAGCAGTTGTTTTCTGGAAGCGCGGCCGCCTGTTTTTGCGTTTTCCGGTTTCCGGGTTTTGTCCTCTCGCCGACGGAGAAGAATGCGGCGTGCTGGAAGTCGGCAAAAATCCTCCCGCACGGCGTACAAAAACTATCGGTTTTTCCCAGACCCGGTGGGGCGAGGGGAGGCTAAATAAATGAATATTCCGTCAGGAGAGGGGGTCCTTTAAGGATAATGCTGTCCTCGCCGGAACCTGAGCCGACGGGACAAAATGATCAATTGCTGTGCGAACCTTCCGGGGGAAATTGCTGGAAATATTTTGCCATCGTTGTATACTAATGAGGGCCTCTTAATGAGCTGCATTAGAAATGGGTAAACCAAATTGGCAGGATGGTTTTTCTCGACAAAGATAACATTTTTTTCCAAAAATCTATAGTATAATCAAGATCTAAGAAAGAGACCTGGTCTGTATTACTATAAAAGATGCAATAAAAACATTATACAGTTAGTAGACTCTACACGAGAACTGTTACGATGTTATTATCTATTGTTATTGACCAGTGTTTAATAATCATTTAATAAAAATATAACAATATCGCGTCGAAATCGCTGTAATCGAAATCGATGCAAATCAGGATCAGGATGTGAAAAGCTTTAAAAGAAAAGTGTCTACTTCAAAAACGCCAATACCGTCAAATCAGAGATATTATAGCAGAGTAGTGATTTTCAAACATACCGTATAGACAATAATCGCCAGACTCGAATAAGAAGAAAATATATCTTGTCTTTATCAAAGCGAAATTGCTCCTACTTTGGATAAACCGAAAGCTAGAAGATGAAACCAATATAAATATAAGCCGTGTCACCCTCCACAGAGTTGTTTGTAACATGCGATTTAAGTACCGCAAAAGAGACAAAAGGCAAGTAGTAATGGAATCGCACCTTCTAGAAATCGAAATATATATATTAGACAACAGATCCATAATTGATACACACGACACTGTATCCAAAGGATAGATTGATTTGTAACGGGTTCAATTTGTCATTGGCTACTTCGACTTGTGTTTCTCACATGTAGGTTAATAATGCTCGGAGACTACCTATTAAATGTTTTATTCTCACAATTACACACTGTCTTAATCCTCAAAGCTATCGGTATTGCTAATTATTCTTCACTATAACTGTTTAATTGCTTGGTGTGGTTTGCCTGTCCTAAAATAAATGTAAATAAGTGTAAGTCGTTGCATTTTTGCTGCAATTTAAGATGTTACGGCGGAATGCGGTTGGATTGCACGAGACGATCGTCCTGTATTCCTTCTTATTTCCGATCTAACGTTAATTTCTATTCTTGTCCCTCGCTTTCATTTATTTACACTTGTTGCTTTTTGGAGAGGTTATATTTCAATCCTCTGTCAACGCGAATACACTCGGCCATTAGTACAGTTAAGCACTCGACCTTTGGCCCACGTTCGTCTTCAATTTCCTAAGACGTTACTGTGTAATCTCATTCATGTGTGTGTAATAATTGATTACTATTGGTAATAGCGGGTAGTAGTTAGGTAATATTTAGTCTCCTTGCGTTGATTAACTTCTGTCATTATTGGCCCATTGACCCTAGTGGTGTCGGAACCGAACATCGTATTGCCAGCACCATCGGTCTCTTTTTTTGGAACTTTGTGAAACTTCATCGATCTTTCTTTCTTTGGCCTTACGACTTCCGCCGGTGCAAGTGGTTGCAAGATTTCAATCCGAATAAGTTTGTGGCATTTCGTAGTTTTCGAGGATTAAACCGGATTGAAATTGTATAGAAGTTGCGGATCGTCGTCTTGTTGGTAGTATTTTGCTTGGACGCCACCCACGATCATCAGGCGTAAGTTTCACAATTTATTTCACACTTTGCAAGTAATTATGAACTCCGCAACTCATTATTTTGTTTTGTAGGGTTTTTTTGGTTCTGGTTTTTGGTTTTGATTTTGGTTTTGGATTTGGTTTTCCTTTTGGAACCAGTTTTTGATTGTTGGGCTGGTTTTGGCTTCCCATTTGGTACTCACTTCCCCAGTTCCGGTTCAATTGGATTTGGTGCCTCCTTACATCGTGGACGGTACGTGTTATGAATTCTGCAACCCAAGAATTCTTCAAGTCTTCAAGTTAGCTCGGTTCAGGACGTTGCAGTGCATATCTCCTCGTCCAAGAGTGATAAGCATTCGTGCCTATCCCACTGACTGGTGAACCCGTAGGCAGTATACAGGACAGCCATCTTAGAGCTTGCCCGACTCGTTCGTTGCTGGTAACTGGAGGATCACAGATAAGCCTCTATTTACGTTTCGGTTAATTTTATTCCTATTAAATACAAATTTCAATTTTTAAATGATAATATAAATTAAAGAGCTCAGTTATGGTAAAGATAAAGTACCCAATTATAGAAACATTTGTTTGTAAGAGTTATTTGTAAACGATCGATCGTAACCAAGCTTCCTGTGCTTAGTGTGTACTTGAGCCAATATATTGAGATTTAAACTGACGTGCCGGTTTATTTATTAATTATTTATTTGGTTTTTGGTTATTTGGGTTCGAACTTTGTTAACTTTGTGAGTTGGTTGGGTGGCTAGTGAGCAAGGACACTAGTCACTATCACTAACTTATAGTATAGGTTGGGGTTTTGTCCTAGCTGGCGCCCCGGTTTCCAACCTTTGATTTATTTACTTTCTTTTTTATACCCTGCCCATATTTTGAGAAACTGAGCTGCTTGGGCCCTATACTTACTGCTATAGTATAGTAGGATTGCTTCGGTCTCCCCTCCACCTTCGGTGGAAAAGAAACGTGGCAGATTCCACACAAAACTGTCAGACGAAAGCATCTTCAAATAAAATAGTCCGGGAGCCCTGGACCTTTTTTCAAAATGATAAGCAACAAGCTAATTCTTTGGAAATCGTTTCATTTCATCAAGACGCCCAACCTTTTCCTCTACGAAAATTGTTGTAGCAGGTAGCTAACTATACAGGCAGGTATAAATACAAAAATGATCAGCAACAGTTTAGTTTTTAGTTAAATCTATAGATATTGAAATATATAATTTGAAATTAAATTTGGCCTACAAACAAATAGGTTTGGTATAGAGTGACCACCTCCTCAAAGTTGTATCTATTATTTATTTATGAAAAGTGAACAGGTATCAAATCATGTGAAATTGATTATTATGTAAAAGTGATCAGCAACAGCTTATTTTTTAACTAAGTTTGGAGATAATCAGGTAAATAATCTAAAACAACATTTGTCCTACAAATAAAATGGTAGGTTTTTTCAGTCCTGCTCTGGAAAATTTCGAAAATTGCCCCTAACTTAAACGTGGTTACATGTACATACGTGTATATTCGAATATACGTGTATATGTATACATACACATACTTATATCAAATCGGCGGTATGTATACGCATCAGACGCGCATGCGCGTAACATACCAACGTAGTATCCAGCACACGCATGCAACATACATTGTGTATTAAAAAGTTTTAATTTACTTGTCTTGTCAACACGTGTTAATTAATTTTCTTTTATAACATTTAATTGTGAAAGTGATCATGGAGTGTTTTCTTTATAATATACTCCGTGATAAACCTAATTTTCGTGAAAAAAGAGAGACGATAAAAAAATTTACTAAAAACATTTATCTCGCGTGTCAAAATATAATGATGCTGAATTGCCTGACCATTGGGATGACCATGTTGTTACAAGGAATTCAGAGTAAAAGCTAAATATTTATGTTATGAAAGGTAAGTTTATGCTTTATTTTTTAAGTAAATGTAAAATGAAAAAGTTGAATTTTTTTATTTTCATTTAAGTGAAAAGAAAAAAAAATAGTAAAAAATGAATGATTGTTTCATGAATAACGACATATTTTTTTCATAATTTTCATGGATTATAATACTTCTATTATAATGAATGGGTGTACCGCATTATTCGTAATCGATTAAAGTCAACAAAACAAAATTTTGATTTATTTACCCTCTCCTCTTTCGCTTCACCCATATAATCATCTACTTACTTTTTCAAAAGTTTATCGATCAAATACTGTCATGATACTGATATGAGTTAAAAACAAGTAAAAAAAAAATCCGGCGTGACAAAAAATATGAAAAAAAAATGTTGATTTATTACATTATAAATAATAATGAAACAACTTAATTAAACTCATTTGTAAAAAACAGCATCATAGATAATGGCTGTAGGAATATTTTAAGAACAAAAAAAAAGTTAAACGCTCAACTAAATTTGTAGGTCAGACCGTAATTCAGAGGTTAAGCAGGGATAATGTTCAAGAGTCGAACTTTCAGCCTATTTTTTGTCGAACTAGCGAAATCTACCTATTTTTATGTAGGACATTAATTGATTTAGATAGAAAATGTCATAAAGTTTCATTTAATTTTGGTGTCCTGCAGTTGCTGATGAATTACGTATTATCGTGAGGTCAACAACTTTAAAGTGTAGGATTGAAAAATCCCACCAGTTTATTTGTAGGACAATGTGATCATTTGTTAATAAAAATTATTAGCAAGCTACAGTAAAAAATTTAGCATGCTGCTCATCACTTTTTATAAATAAATAACAGATACAACTTTGAGGGGGTGGCCACTCTATACCAAACCTATTTGTTTGTAGGCCAAATTTAATTTAAAATTATATATTTCAATATCTATTGATTTAACTAAAAACTAAACTGTTGCTGATCATTTTGGTATGGTAACCTGCGCGTATAGCGCAGGTTACCATACCGCGCGTATGCTTATCATTTTGAAAAAAGGTCCAGAGCTCCCGGACTAAATGCAAACGCATCACCGTAATACATGTTGGGTCAGAAGATGGACGTGTCCCAAACTGCTCGTTGTTATATATGATGAAGATACAAGTGTCGAACTTCCTCCAAATCATTCCATGTTTAACCTCATGGAGCGCGCTTTAGGTCTACGAAATTATATATGGGTTTGGAAATCAAAGTCAGTTTTGAGATCGTAAGAAATACAATACATCCGGCAGGTGCTAATGTGATACTTTATAAATGTTCGCTGGTTGTAACCCTTTTGGACTTTAAATCTCATCAGGAAGGCTCAAAATATGAATTTTCGGCAGAAAGGTAGTGTCAGAGATCGTTAATGGCCTGGAAGGTACCCACCATGCGTCTCTTTGCGATATTTCCAAAGCATTTGGTTGCGTCAGTATGATGAGAAAATTATCAACTATTGGCTTGTCTCAATCTACACTATTATTATTTTAATTGTATTTTAAAAATCGAACACAATACGTTACCCTAAAAGGGAATGATTCCATCCACTAAGCGCCACTTTTCTTCGTTATTTACATAAACGACTTGCCTTCATGCATTAGTCCCATGAAATGTACTCTTTTCGCTGATAATGCGACAATAACCTGCAGGAGTTCATGTTCAGCTAGATTAGAAGAACTAACTTTTGGAGTTGAACTGCAGGCAAAGTCTAATCATCAGTAAAACACACTGAGTATGGATGGACGTTTTAAGAAACGGATATTTTGCATTGCGTTTAGAATAAAAAAAAAAATCAGTTGGAATTCTATGAAATCTCAATTACCGAGAATCATTTCGACCTATTTGAGTGAGTGAAAAAACATTTGAGAGGATAATCAATTAATAATTTCTTCAATAATTTCTTCAATAATACATGCTATATATCCTTGTTGTTTTTATACATATACATACTGCATATACGTCATCTTGTACTAGGTGGCCAAATAAACTAACCAAACTAAACTTTTTCAATCAAGTGAAAAGTATAAGGAAAGGTTACACACCAAAGACCAACATTTTAAGAAATGAAAACAACGAGCTCATAACGGATATAAAAGAAGTAATGCAAGCATGGAAACAATTCTTTGAAAATCTGTTAAACATAGATACAGTAACTGGGAACACGAAGAAGGTATACCAAAGTGCGGAGGAGCATGTGCCAGAACCCACGCTAGAGGAGATTAAAAGGGCAATAAACCAATTAAAGAATAACAAGGCCCCGGGTGAGGACTCCATTACGGCGGAATGCATAAAATATGGAGGGGAACATCTAGATACTGGCATACTAGAGCTGTTGAAAAACATATGGAAAACAGAAGCCCTACCAAAGGAGTGGAATGAGGGTACCATCGTCCCCATTCATAAGAAAGGAGACCGGATGGCCTGTAAAAACTATAGAGGAATAACCCTGCTAAATATAACATACAAGGTTCTGTCAAATGTACTAAGAGGACGCATATCCCCATACGCAGAAGACAACTTAGGGGACTACCAATGCGGGTTTCGACCCAAGAGATCAACAACAGATCAAATATTCACCATAAGACAGCTCCTAGAGAAAAGCTGGGAGTTTAACAGAGAGGTTCACCAAATGTTCGTAGATTTCCGCCAAGCATATGTTAGCATCACCAGGGAAAGTGTCTGGCAAGCGTTGGAAGGCATAGGGGTACCAAAAAAGATCATAAGGCTAACCAAGATATGCATAGAAAACTCTAAAGCCAAAGTTAGGGTAGGAAAGAACAACACCGAGGCTTTCTCCATTAACAATGGCCTAAAACAGGGCGATGGACTTTCACCATTGCTTTTCAACATAGTGCTGGACATGGCCATCAAAGAAGCGAATATTGGCTTGGAAATATTTACAAATAAGGGCCCAGAAATGATTTTGGCATATGCCGATGATATTGATACGGTAGGAAGCAGTACGATTAAAACAAAAGAAATGTTCATGAACATAGAGAAGGAGACCAAGAAGGTAGGACTCATGATCAACGAGGACAAGACCAAATATATGTGGGCCGGAGAGCAGGAAGGGGCAGAATAGGACAGAACATAACCATGGACACCCACAATTTTGAATGCGTAAACCAATTTCAGTACCTAGGAGCAGTTATAACTTCGGATAACGATATCACCAGCGAAATAAAAGCAAGAATACAAAAGGGCAATAAATGTTTTTTCGCCTTGCAGAACCTGTTTAAGTCCCGACTGATATCTAGGAACTCAAAACTACGGATATATTCGGCAGTAATCAAGCCAATCGTAATGTATGGCTCGGAAACATGGACAATGACAAAGCAGAACGAACTAGTGTTAAGACGCTTTGAACGAAGGATGTTGCGGAAAATCTTTGGACCAACAATAGATGAGAGAACGGGTCAATATCGAATAAGAACGAATGCGGAGCTTAACGACATGTACAAAAGACCGAGTTTAGTAAACGAAATAAAAGCACAAAGGCTCAGGTGGGCTGGACACGTGCAGAGATCGCCGAATGAACGTCTTGTAAAGAGGATATGGGAAGAAAACCCAGCAGGAAAGAGACCCTTAGGAAGACCAAGGCTCAGATGGAGGGACAATATCGAAGAGGATGCAAAAATCTTGGGAGTACGGAACTGGAAGGAGGTTGTGTTGGACAGGGACAGATGGAGACGAGTCGTAGATGCAGCTAAGACCCACGAAGGGTTGTGACGCTACGAAAAAAAAAAAAAAAAACTAAACTAATGCATTACTTTTATTGTAGAAATATACAATTATGTAGTTTAATATAAAATTTCGTGAAAGGCGTTATTTATTTATCTTATTTAATTAGTTCTAAATTTTTATTATCTTATTTATTTCGAAAATTAAGTTTCCTTCCCTGTAACTTCTTAAAAACCATTTGCTACTACATTTATCGAACTAATCTTCATATAAGATGACTTTCTGCGACTTGATTAGGAAGAGCGATCATCAATTAATAATGAAAACCAGTGACGGCGTTGCTGATCGTTTTTTTTCCCGTGCCTCCGCTTAGCACATTTTTTAAAAATCAAATGGCACAAGTCGCGCTAAGCTCCCGTATTAAAACCTAACATTTATCTTGCCGACTTTGGCGTATAACTCGCCGCCCACCGTTTACCGAATAGATCAAACTTTTAAGAACGCTCAGCGAAGTACGGGAATTTTAACGGGGATTTGCAATTTGAGCGGCTGCCCTTCGCACATTGGGGGGCGCATAAAACTTTACCCGAGACGCGGAGGGGCTCGATAACAGGGGACCGGCCCGCCCGCGGTGCCAAAATGGCCGGGTACATTTGTCAAAAGGGGCGAAAGTCGCCGCGACGTCCAGACGCATCTGATATGTAAAAGTTTTTTTGTTTATACGGGTCGGCCTTTAGTCGCCTAGCGTAGCTGTTAAGTGATTTTTTTTTATTGATGGCGATCGGCGTAGGAACCGACGCAGGCGCCGACATTGCAGGTTATGTTGCCTATTGGAGGATATAATACATTTATTTACGATTCAAGAAAAATAAAATCGGATTCTCTGTTAATCTGTAACGCTTTTTAAATCTCCGGCAATCGTTAACAGAGATGGGGCTCAAATTTTCGTGCTTTTTGAATACAGGAAACATTATCCCAAAGAAATAGAAATCCTTTCTGTTATGAAAAAAAAAAAGGTGCTTCAATGTGAACTGCGGTACTAGATGTTCACCTAATAAGAATTTACAAAATTTTTACAATCAAAATTACGCACCGATCTAGCGTGCGGGAAGCGTCACTGTACCACGTCAGTTTCGTTCGAATCCGAGCCACTTCGGACATTTCCGGAATATTTCGATATTTAACACGCTTTGAATTTTGACGTTTGTCAATTCTGACGGTCATGTCAGTGAATGTATTCGTGTTGTTTTGCGAAAATGTACCCAAAAACTAACGATCGTAGAAAAAGTATAGTATGCAACAGGTTCGGTAACAGAAAACGACGTTAAGAGACATATTCTAGAAATTAAATCTCTTGCGTTGGGTGTGGATAAATTGAACATTATCGAATCCGAATTTCCTGACTCGGAAAAAACCAACAAATTAAAGATCATTTAGATATTAATCGGTTACTTCCCTACTCGCAGTCAGCACTATTAAACTTACCAGACGACTTTCTTCGGGAGAGCGATATGACGGAAACACTGCGCTTATTTTGTTGGATAATGTAAAAGCTTGGGACAAAATCAATCATCAAGTTCTATTGTCAATACTGCACTATTCAGTTTGTTGCAACATCTAAAGGAGAGTCAACTAATATTACTATTCGGGTGAAGTACCCATGTTGATGATACCCAAATACATTTTTTCCCGAAAATTTCCAGCAGGCTATGGAAATTATAGACAAGGATATCAAACTGTTTGAAGAGTTTTCAGGCTCGTATCAACTCGAAATAAATGCTACAAAATCTTACCTTATGTTATGTCTATCGAATACGTGAGAAACTAAGGAAAGACCCGGACAAGCTGTAAGAATGAAATATGGCCGAACAGATCCACACTTTGCTTAAAATTTAATTATTTGGGGTTTTGTTAGGAAAGATACAAACCATATTTATTTATTTATGTATGTATTTAGGTTTAAATCTAAAATAAAATTACAAATTATTTTTATTACCTACTTAAATTACTTAAAATTATTCACATAATATATCAGCATCAATATCGCTATCATCGCCTGTTCTAATTATTATTTGTTCTATATTATTTGCAATATGGATATACGATTGTTCTGCTTTTTGTATATGTTTAACGGAATTTGCCCAACTTTGTGGAGGGATGTTAAAAACTTGGAGTTAAGAAGGGGAAAAACATTGTTACGACAAATGGCAGATTTCAGTTGATGAAAAACATGTTCAATGGGATTAAATATACAGTGGTAAAGTGGAAGCCTTAAAGCTGTATGCCCTAGATTTTTTGCATAATTATCACAGACGTATTCCTTTTGTAGGTTCAAGCTTTCTAGAAGCTCAATTAATTACTTTTTGGTATAATCTTCGTGAAAATAAATATCGTTATTATACGTATAGTTTTGGATTGTTGCTTTTGTGTCACATGACGAAGGGGTTTTAGTCAACTGTCTAGTGTGATAACTTGCATTGTCGATTACAACGACGCTATTGGGGGGAATGTTTGGAACTAGTTTGTTTTTAAACCAACTTTCAAATAAATCAGAGGTGGTGTCTTCATGGTACTCCAGAGAAGAATTTTTAATATTTTTCGCAGACAGAGAAAGTCCATTTGCAATCCAACCATCTTTAGATGGCGCGTTTGTTTTACACTTATCAGTTGAGTCAACCCAACCCTTTTCCAGGGTATCATAAGTGTCGAAAAAGGTTTCATCCAAGTAAATAATTGGCCTTTGTTGTTCTATGTAAATCCTATTTTTTTCTAGATATTCCAGTCGCCATTTCCGGATTCTAAAAGATTCCATTGAAACTTGCATAAGGTAGTTCTGCCACATTTAACACCGGTTTCATCTTCTTCAAGCCTCCTAATTAAGATATCTAATGTAGGCACGCTTTGTTCCTCGTATAACTGCTAAATTTTTATTTACATTATTCATATTATATAGTATTATATTTTGATCACTTTCATCAACGCTTGAGAAAATTTTCGTCAATGGGGCCGTTTCTTCTAGGGATGATGCTTGCTTGCTGGCACCCCGAAACTTTAGGTAATAATCTTGTTGCATTGTATGTTAATGACCACCCTTGGATAATCCCATTCAAAAGCAATTGGCCACTTTTTTATATCTATGAACAGACCATACCCTTCTGAGATTCGACAGAGTATTTTAACGAGTTCGAAAAGAAAATGATTCATCAAATATGCGAAAATTGGGGAGCGACAGAAAAATACACCGGGGTCGGCTCAGATAGTTTTCCTCGAGCTATTTGGAGGAAACGAAATATATTGAAATCCACCATACATGCCTTTCGCGTTTCATCGCTCCCGAAAAGGTTCGTCTCATGGAAAGGCACGTGCTGCTCTCTCTCCACGAATATACGCCGCGGTCAATAACTATACGGGGTCCGCATATATATCGGGAGCTGATTGGATTATTATGTTCGGAAAGGGACCCAGCTCGGTAATTGAGAACAGTAGTTGTTCCGGTTTGCCAGTTCCGGATTTATTCGACTGTAAGCATTGTCTATTATTGTTGAAAGTTTATCGATTCTACACCGACGATGCCGTCTGGGGAATTGCAGTGCGCGGATCGCCGCCGCCGAGAGAATCGCTGCCCTTTTTGTATTCCGTAATTGGTTTAAAAACAAGGGAAAATAACGAACTTTCGCTGTTTAACGTTCCCCCACTGGTTTTGTTTCTTGAATGCCGTCTAGAACGACGCTACGTAGTATATTTCGCGACCGTTGCGCCTTTCTTTTGTTTTTTGGATTCCCACTAGCAAAGGGTTCACCAAACTGAAGAATATCAATAGTAGCTTAGAAACTTTTGCAAACCGAATTCTCTTGCAAGGCACGAGAAGTGAGATGATCGAATCCCAAATGGACTAGTGTCTTGGTTTATATTACAAGGATGTTTGATGATTGCTATAGGCTTTCGAATTTCTCTACCTAATAATATTTTTTTCTTAAGTGCTGCTTTCTCCATATTATTTTTCCTTAATACTTTCCTATGCCTGCCGAAATATTAAGAGTGCACGGGGTCGTTTATAATGAATGATTTATGTTTAAATTTATAGTATCAATAATTTGATGGAGAAAAGTGTTTAACAGAAATTTCTTGTCTGTTTGTTGTTTTAAAATAAGTGCCAAGGCTTTATACTTAAACCATTTACATCGATCTAAAAATACTTTCTTTAATTACTCCTCATCTGACCCCATTGGTGACGTTTATTATTAGGCAATATATTATTACCATTATTCCTAATATAGCTTCACCATATGAAATCTCACATTTTTACATTCACATTCGCTTACTCTGTGTAATGTCTACAATATTGCTTTAAATATTGGAGAAGATTATATATGATTAACTTAGTAATCATGATTAATCATGTTGCCGATTCGAATATTTTACCTGTCTCTGAATCTGGGTTTGGGCCCGGTCACAGTACGACCACAGCACTGCTTAATGTCACTGATGACCTTTTTAGGGCTCACGATGTGTCAAGAAACATTTGTTTGATTTTGTTGGCAAGCCGACACCTTAAATCTTCCCATTTTTAAGTTAAAGTTCTTTTTATTAATTATACAGTATAATGATCTGAAACTTTCCTTGGATGGTACTCCGCTTAAATGTGAAGACATAGAGACATAGGAGTATTTCTTGATAGTAAGCCGCTTTTTGATTCTCACATTTACAACAGAAGTGCTACGGTAAACTGAAAGTGTTTAACATCTATAAACAGTGGTTCAATCTGTCTGAAAAGTGTTTTGTGCATCTGTTTCGTTAGTGTATAAAATTACTATAAAAAAACTCCTCTTCTTCTTCTTCTACTTCTTGGAGATCTGTCGATCTGTTAATTCTGAAGTTGCCTCTGCATCTTTTCCTGTGATGTGGATTGCCAACTATCTTTCCACCTTTTAGGGGGTCTCCCGGGAGGTCTTGGGCCGGCCGGGTTGTTTTCCAGGACTATTCTGAGAAGTCTGTTCTCGTCCATATGTTTTACATGGTTGTACCACTGCCTCTTACGTTGTCTTCCCCATCTTACAATATCTTGTATCCCGCACTGGTCTCTGACATCTGTGTTTCTTACTCTGTCTCTTCTTGTTTTCCCCACTATTGTGCTCAGTGTTTTCATCTCTGCTACCCTTAGCATTTGTTTCGTCTTGTTGGTGTCTTCGCGGACATCCGGGCCGTATGTTATGATGGGTCTGGGTCTTGTAGATTCTAATTTTGCTATCCCCGCGCATGTACGGGTTGGACCAGACTATATCTCGTAGACATCCTGATAGTGCGGATGCTTTGTTAATCTGGCTCCTTATGTCTTTAACTGGGTCGTGGGTGCTTGATATATCTATGCCCAGATATCTGAATTGCATCACTTGTTCTATGGGTTTGTCCTCCACCACCAGCTTATATCTGAGCGGATCCTTCGCGATTGAGATACATTTGGTCTTGCTGATAGAAATATTCATATTGAGTTGGCGGCTTTCTAGGAAGAACTGGAATAGTTGTCTCTGTAGGTCGTTTTCCGATTCGGCGATGATTGCTGCATCATCGGCGTAGCACAACATTCCATCTCTTTATAAAAAAACTATATTTAATAAATTCGAAAAACCACGGTATCTCTATGAGGGGTAGGGCGACTCGACACCGTAATGAATTCTATGCTCCCAAGCATAGTACGGCTGCGTTTCAGAGCTCTTTCACATATAAAAGTTACAATTAACTTCCACTAGATATTATTACTTGTTTATCTACTTCTACATTTAAAAAGAAATTAAAATAGCTGGGCTTTTTTTGTTTTAGTCGTTTTTGAATATTGTCCTTGCTTTTTTACAGTGTCTATTTTTTTTCCTTCTTTTTTTTACATTTAAGCCCCTTTGATTTATTTAAACTTGTCAGATTGAGGATTTAGGTGGACTTAAGGGACTTATTTATATTTGTTAGTTTCTTTCTTGTTAAATTCTGAAGATTCTACTATATTGGTTAGGTGAAGTAGCAGCGCTATTGTGGTATATTCTTTTTGTTGTATTTTAGTAAAGGCTAATTATTATTATTATTATTATTATTATTATTATTATTATTATTATTATCATTATCATATCATTATCATTATTATTATTATTATTATTATTATTACTATATCACTGAAATTCGAAGTTGCCTTAAACTTCGAACCCGCAATTGCATCTAGTGTTTCTACTTTAGCAAAAACCTCCTTTCAAATTATTTGCAAATGGAGAGACATTTGTTTCACTTTCCCGCTCGTTCTTGTTACAATCTTATGAAACTGACAACATAGATAATAAAAATATTTTATTTTTTTACGTGAATATTATGAATTACATCATAAATGAAAGTTTTTAAGCTTTGGCATTTGCCTTAAAACAATAATCGAGCAATTAATGCTAGACAACATGGCGTTTAATAGCTAAGTAATAAAAATAGGTCAAGATAATCTGTTTTTTAAGAATCACGGCTCAGGTATCAGAATTTCAGCTTGCTGTAGATTCATATAGAAGCAAAATAAAAGTTTAATTGGTGTCATATTTAAAAAAAGCGAGAACCCTAGATAGATATAGGAAAGTATTAAGCAAATATTATTAGAGGACAATGAGTCTAAAAACCCGATACAATATAAGTTATACGAGGGGATATCCATAAAAAACCGGAATTGAATTGCCGCGCGCAGAGCTTGTATAGTACACCTTTCTGCCGCTAGGTTGTGGATAGTACAACTTATTGCGAGTTCAACGCCACCTTCGTTTTAAATTTAACTTGTTTTGTTCACACACATGTCGTGCTTTGAATCAACAGCTCGAAACAGATCCAGATTTTCTTTCAAAGATCATTACTCATCATCAACAGTCCAGCCAATGGAAGACGTCACTGTCTCCCCGTCCAAAAAAATGTCGTCAAGTCAAATCAAACATCAAAACGATGCTGATTTGCATTTTCGACATCAACGGCGTAGTTCATGCAGAGTTCGTTCCACCAGGTGAGACCGTTAATCACGTTTTTTATCTGGAATTTTTAAGAAGATTGCGCAACAGAATTCGACAAAAAAGACCCGATTTGTGGCGGACAGGGGACTGGTTCTTTCACCACGATAATGCACCTGCACACACAGCCATTCCTGTTAAGCAGTTTTTGACTAAAAATGGCATGGTTCCTCTGCCCCATGCACCTTACTCGCCCGATCTCGCTCCGTGTGACTTCTTTTTATTTCCACGTATGAAAAAGAACGTGAAAGGACAGCGATTTGACAACATTGAAGAGGTCAAGAAGAAAACGAGGGATGAGCTCTCGACTATAGCAAAAGAAGAATATAAAAAATGTTTCGAAAAGTGGAAGCCCCACTTGACAAATGTATCAGATGTAATGGAGAATATTTTGAAGGGGATAAGGTCGTTCTGTGATTTTCAAAACAATATATATTTTATAAAAAATGATTCCGGTTTTTTTTGGGTTTAAGTTAACGATATTGCCATATGTTACTGTTTAGAAGCGACGTCAAAAAAATTTTCGAGTAGACTCGAGAGTCTAAAATTTATTTTTGGTTCTCCATAACAGTCTCCATACCGCGATTTACGCACGCTGTATATTAATAAAAAAAAATAAAACCGTCACAAAAGCCGTATCACGTGTGTCGGCCGCCTATATCCGTAATATCCGGACTGCTCAAATGTGACACGGGCGAATTGGCCGTGCAAATCCCCCGATCCCAGGTCCAGGGATTTAAGGCGGGTAATTGGAGATTAACCGGAATCCCGGAGACGATTATATTCGCAAAATTAAGGACTTAGCCGCGACGCATCCAGGGCCGGGAAATTAATATTTACTTACGTTTTTACACCCCCGTCTAGATCACTAACTTATTAGAGGGGATGTGTGTCAACTTTGAACGAGGGAGGGATTTAGGGCTTCTGGCTCAAAATAATAATAGAATACAGTCAGTTATAGCGATCGGATTAGAACGTAATTGGGACTCGCTTTTGGGCGAAAATCGGAAGCTTCATTTTAAATCTTCTCACGTTACTTAACAGCTACTACTTCACATGACAATGCTAAACGTAAATATCTAACTTAATATGACGGTAGAATGAGTGGCTTGGAAGCCATATCTCTCATAACGAATATAAATGAATATCTAGAATGGGACCCTGCTATATAAGAACAAAATAAACCCTTAATCATTGTGTTTTGTGCTTATTTTGAATCTATTGTACGATATGACATTTTGGGGTAATCCTTCTGACATGAATTGAGTTTATATAATGCAAAAGAAGGTCATAAGATCAATGAAAAAAATTGAGAACAAGAACTCTTGTAGAGAAATCTATAAGCAATTACAAATGGTGATTGTGTATCGAATCCATATTTACAAATGTCTTATTTTTATTCGAAAATAGAAATGATTTCACCAACCAAAACTGTTGTGAAAAGCTTTGAACAAATTAATTTAGCTTAGGAAAAACACAACCGCCAAGGGTCGATAACCAATTAAATTACTGCATTGTAGAAATATGTCAAGTTAATGTGGAAGTTAAGGCAATTGTTGGCGAAGAAAATGGAAAGAAAAATGGATAGAATGTAACCTTTATTATCTGTAATGAAATGTATATATCAGGGAATATTTTGATACCAATTATCATGGTTTATGTGAAAACATGTTAAATGCAAAAGTTGTAGCGTGTATTCTGTTACCCCTTTCCACACATTACGAAGTTTAATCACTCCGAACCATTAATAAAGAGAATGTAACAACCTAGCGATAATCGGTATTTAATTTCAAATATATAAAACGTAGAGCGACTATAAATTCCATTACCCTTACAAGTTGTATTAAAAGTACCCCCCTTTCGATCCGATATATGGATGCGCGAGAAAAGGGCGAGGAGCTTATCTTGTTTCGCCACCCCGCAAAAGAAAGAAATATTACCGATTAATCCAAGTTTATTGGGGCGGTTAAGTTTCGATTTCGCAAGGTCCCCCTTTCGGAGAGGGACGAGAAGCTCGACGTGGGTGACAAAAATTGCAAAGCATCCCGACCAGATTTGATTTTATACACGGATATTATTAGTTGTTAATTAGCAAGGAAAGCGTCTTTCTGGTCTCCTGGGCTAGACAAAACATAGATTCCACCGCTGTACAAAATTAAACTTTTTGACAGGTGTTTTTATTTTGAAAACTGATTTTATATAATTTTGGCAGGCTGATTTCAAAAATTCTGTACATTTATTTGTATAACGTAATGTTTTTTGCAAATATTAAGGGGGGAAAAAAATCTAAAGTAATTTATTTTTGGATTCAGTAAAAAAGTGGAATCTTAGATAAAATAAAAGTGAAAAAAACTTTACTAAGACTTTTTTTTAGTGAAATCTTCATCTTTTTCACAGAAAGCTGCGTCGTTCGGACATTTGCCTGCGTATTTTTAGGAGCATATCCGCTTTTAACATTCTGCAGTGGTCCGTTATGCTAAATCTGCCTTGGTATAGCCGGTCCATTTCCTTGATGTCCCTGTTCTTCACTAATTGCTCCACGATTTTCATGATAACAGTTCATGTATTACAACCTAATGTAACATATTGCGAACAACACTTTCGTAGTTTTGGTCCTTAGAGTTCCCAAGAAACTTATCAATTATATAAAACGCGTTTTTCTCGCGTTCTGAAAATCCTTGTCTTTGCATAATGTTCTTAATTGCGTCCCAACAGAAATACGCTCTATTGACGCAACTCTGCTGCTCTGCAGAGAAATCTAATATTATCCAGCATTGCCAAATCGCATTTAATTTCATAAAAATCAATTCATTTAAAAATAATGCCTAACATAGGTACGTATATTATTAAAATAACATTTTGAAGATATATAAATGACGCGATAGAGGAAAAAGATATAAAAATAACAACAAGTGAAATTTTATGTTCGAAGTGTTTTCGGAGCGCGAGCATTGAAGATGCCAAGTGAGATTTTGGCGAAACGTCTGCAGGATTCCAGTCGGATGCAAGATTTGCAGGATTCCAGTCGGATGCAGGATAACGAGCGAACGGATGATATCCCGGAATATAGTGTCATCGTATATATATATATATATATATATATATATATATATATATATATATATATATATATATATATATATATATATATATATATATATATATATATATATATATATATATATATATATATATATATATATATATATATATATATATATATATATATATATATATATATATATATATATATATATATATATATATATATATATATATATATATAAGAAAATTTTAGAAGTCTAGTTTTAAAATCTTAGAAAATTTAAGTAAGAAACTAACAGTTAGAACAGTTAAACCCATATAGTGAAAGCAGAAATAAAATATATATATATATATATATATATATATATATATATATATATATATATATATATATATATATACAGCGTTTTTCACTTAAAACTCTGCACGCCAATAAGTCCAAAACGAAAAGAAATATTTAATTTATGTAAAAAGTAGTCAAAGTGTGGGGTCAAGTAGATATTTCCTAAAGTTTAAAAAATTCGACGCCTGCAAAGAGCTGGGCGTCGCGACGCGTCGAAAAATTATTCGATTGCAGAGACTTTGGAAATACGCGCATACAAAAGTACATATTATTTAAAAACTTTTTTGTTATTTACTCAAACTTATTTACTTTACCCGTTTCTAAGTTATACCGATTTAAAGTAAACATTTCTTGATTAATAAAAAATGTGATTAACGCTTATTTTTACAAGTATGCCATGAATGTTAGTTACTATGGCAACCATTGTTATCGCAGTTGTTTTAAGTGCAATTACAAACGTAAGTTGTCATTGCTGTATCAAAAAATTGTCACATTTTGTCACAAGAAATATCCAAATTTGTTCGGTTCAAAAAAAACTAAGAATTATTATGTGAAAATGGTGCAATTTAGCAACGAGGAAAAAGTAGACATCTTACTGGTGTTTGGGGAATGCAGATGCAATTGTAGAGAAAAAAAAGAGTTTACGCACGGCTTTATCCGCATAGAAGGATCCCCGATGCAAAAACCTTTTCAAATTTATGTAAAAACTTAAGAGAATTTGGCAGTTTCATAAAACCTAAAAGAGATAGGAACAGGACGGCTACAAATGATGAAAATACTGCTGCTGTAATTCAGCAGGTTGATAATAACCCCAAGATATCCCTATCAGAGATAAAAGAAAATACCGGTGTTACCATAAGTTCTTCGTGGAGAATTCTACATAGAAACTCTTTTCACCCGTACAAAAGTAAACTAGTTCATAAACTAGAACCAGGCGATTATGCTAGAAGAATGTATTTCTTAGCGACATTGTCCGATTTGTATACCCAAGATGCAAATTTTCTATCGAAAATTTTATGGAGCGACGAAAGTCGATTTCAAAATAATGGAATCGTTAATAGACACAACTGTCGTTTTTGGTCCGAAAACCATCCTCGTTGGATTACAGAAAGAGGTAACCAACGAATTTTTAGTATCAATGTTTAGTGCGGCATATTAAATGGATTCCTTATTGGACCTTACTTTTACGAAGGAACTTTAAATGCAGATCGCTATTTAAGATTTCTGCAAACTACACTTCCGGGACTATTAGAAGAAGTGCCTCTTGACACTAGAATGAATATGTGGCTACAGCAGGATGGAGCGCCCGCACATAATGCCCAAATAGTAACGAGGTATTTGAACCGAGAATATCCCAATAGATGGTTTGGTACTAATGGACCGGTAAGGTGGCCGGCGAGGTCCCCGGACATTACACCACCAGATTATTTTCTTTGGGGCTACCTAAAAAACGTTATCTATGAAGAACCTATCGAAGATATGGCTGATCTCATTAGCAAAATTAGTGCAGCGTGTGCCGCTATCACAAGAAGGACTCTCCTATAAGTGACCCAAGCTCATCTGTTAAAAGTTTTTGATAGTTGTGTTCGAGCAGATGGACATAATTTTGAACAAAATTTTTGAAATGTCTTATTATGTAGTTAATTGCAGTAATAATTTTGGTTATTAACTTGTAGGTATTTTACTGTTTTTTCATTTATTTATCATGTTATTAGAACTAAATCGATAAAAAATAATAAATAAAATCATACTAAAATAGTTTAAATCTATTGTTTGTAATTGCACTTAAAACAACTGCGATAACAATGGTTGCCATAGTAACTAACATTCATGGCATACTTGTAAAAATAAGCGTTAATCACATTTTTTATTAATCAAGAAACGGGTAAAGTAAATAAGTTTGAGTAAATAACAAAAAAGTTTTCAAATAATATGTACTTTTGTATTCGCGTATTTCCAAAGTCTCTGCAATCGAATAATTTTTCGACGCGTCGCGACGCCCAGCTCTTTGCAGGCGTCGAATTTTTTAAACTTTAGGAAATATCTACTGGACCCCACACTTTGACTACTTTTTACATAAATTAAATATTTCTTTTCGTTTTGGAGTTATTGGCGTGCGGAGTTTTAAGTGAAAAACCCTGTATATATATATATATATATATATATATATATATATATATATATATATATATATATATATATATTATATATATATATATATTATATATTCAGACTTTCCTTTTTACAGTAAAATAGATTAATAAATTTTAGAAGTCTAGTTTTAAAATCTTAGAAATTTTAAGTAAGAAACAAACAGTTAGAACAGTTAAACCCATATAGTGAAAGCAGAAATAAAATAAATATATGAAATTTTATGTTCGATTGTGAATTTCTTTATAATTACATTTGCTTCAATGATTCCATATAATTTATAGGAACAGAGCCCGTTTAGGTATTGTTTCATGAAAGAAAAGGATATTATCATTACCAGGTCTCATGAATATTACATGAATGACTAACAATTTCTTTTCTGCTTTGGGAACTATTATTTCCAAAATTCGTTCTCTTTCTTCCTCAAAATCAAATTTTCAACAAACATACAAGGTCAAATTATCATGTTGACTGGCAATGTTCGAAAATTAGAACAAATAAATCAAAAAATTATAGTGTAAATATATAGTAGCAAAACGCTTGATTCAAACAATACTAAATTAAAAGTCGTATGAAAAAACGAAATGAAATTTACAAACATTTGAAAATTGAAAATCTTTTGATGCACATTAAAGAAAACAAAAAAGACATCTTACATTTATTTGGCAATTACAAAATCGTTTTATAAGTACAAGCTTAATAAATAAAAAAATATTAACACATATTTTTTGAACTGGAGAAGGGCGATTGCGTGCTTATAATCTAAGTGTAGAAACTATCCCAATTTTTTAATGTTTTTTTTACAACCCAAGGAGAAAGTTTCATCCACAGCACTAAGAAGGACCACAAAGTGGCACACGGCAAACTCCGCCGGTACCCTGACCTATCCTCCCCAAGAGTTCAATCAACTCTTCTGTTCTCGTTCGACCCCGTGTTCTCTCCGTCCACCCTCGCAACCCCCCAAGCCCCCGAAACTTGGCCCGATAGCGTCGGCAGGCAACAAATCATTAGGGTGACTGATAACGACAATCTACGGTTCGCGTAACTGAAAGTATCCGAAACGTATATCGATAAAAACCGTACGAGAGGGGGACGGGGGCGCGATTATTCAAAAGGTAGTTTTACAAAACAACCTCCCTCAATCCGATGAAGGAGTCGCCGAAATTGGGCCGCTTTCTTCCCCCCGAAACATCAATCCCGTGTTAAATAACGTCATCACTGACCTGTCAAGACCACCCCTTAAAATTTGAACGCTTTAAAACGAACAACCCCGTGGGACTCTGTAAATCAATATGCCAGACGGGGGTCGATGTGAGAAATAAAATTTTCAGTATTTCGACGAGAAGCTTCTTCGTAGACAATGTCGATGCCCTTTCACATTCGACCATCGAGTTTCTCGAACTTGTGGACGTTCACCATTTCGGTTACCTTCAGACTGAGGAAACGTTTCGAAAATGATCAGCAGATCTAATCTTGTAGTAAGAAATTTTATGTGTATTATAATATTGAAAACACTCGCGCCCATGCGCGAGTGTTTTCAAAAATTCGTTTTCGAGCACTTTGCGGCGTTCAACATGGCCGCTGACAATTCATCAGTCTGACAGTTTTCAATTTTTTAATTCATTTTTCACTTCACATTTGATGACCAATTAGGGCGGTAGGGGTTAGATATACAGGGTTTTTCACTTAAAACTCCGCACGCCAATAAGTCCAAAACGAAAAGAAATATTTAATTTATGTAAAAAGTAGTCAAAGTGTGGGGTCAAGTAGATATTTCCTAAAGTTTAAAAAATTCGACGCCTGCAAAGAGCTAAAAAAAAAAAAGAACTAAATCGATAAAAAATAATTGTTTGTAATTGCACTTAAGACAACTACGATAAGAAATGTTTACTTTAAATCGGTATAACTTAGAAACGGGTAAAGTAAATAAGTTTGAGTAAATAACAAAAAGTTTTTAAATAATATGTACTTTTGTATGCGCGTATTTCCAAAGTCTCTGCAATCGAATAATTTTTCGGCGCGTCGCGACGCCCAGCTCTTTGCAGGCGTCGAATTTTTTAAACTTTAGGAAATATCTACTTGACCCCACACTTTGACTACTTTTTACATAAATTAAATATTTCTTTTCGTTTTGGACTTATTGGCGTGCGGAGTTTTAAGTGAAAAACCCTGTATACTAAAGTTTTTCAGTTATTTTTTACTTTATTTTCAAAGCCGCTGTAAAGAAAATTACATATACAGGGTTTTCACCCAACCCATTCATTAAAAATTTATTGAGATATAATTTTCCATTTTTGGGGTTAGTGTAAGGGCCAAGTGTACTTCTTTTCAAAAATATTTTTCCTGTCAACTTTCTTATTTCAAATGGAACAACCCATATATTATTACATTTTGAGATTCTGTGTGAAATTGTAAACACATTTTATGTATAATATAATATACCTTGAATAACCGATTTTGAAATATGTGAGCTTGAAATAAAATGGCTTAACCAACTTAACAGGCCTATTTTTTTTTAATTCTACAAACTTGATCCTGATATTTGGCGAGATGTTAAAAAAGACGGTTAAGTTCCCATTTAAAGAAGTCTACCTAACAGGCATGAAGAGCAACTAACAGGTAGGTTGTAGTACAAAGTATTAAATAGATACAGAGGCATTGCAAGTAATGATAGTATGACGCAACTTAACTTAATAATAATATAGTAATAATAATAATAATAATAATAATAATAATAATAATAATAATAATAATAATAATAATAATAATAATAACGTTAATAGTAATAGATTGCAAAAAAAAACAAATAGGTGAAAATTCAAAAATATTTATTCTTGGAGTAGGCTGAAAGAATGTGTTACTATGGCTAGAATTAATTTAAATTTATAATATGAAATAAATTAAAACCGATAAAAGTGATATAATTGCTTGTGAATTGAAATAGTCAATAATGATGAAATTGGAACTATAATTAAAATACTTGAAAAGTAACAATTACACTTTTAGGTACTTTTATGTACCTGCCAACTTTTATTTTAGATTGATAACTCTGTCTAATACAAAAAAACGAGATTTTTTTAAGCATAGATATTCGAGATATCGCTTATACGGGAAGAGCCAATTAAAAAAGTGCGAGATACTCGCTACTGAGCTACGCAACCACCTAATTGCGTGTACCGCATATTCTATGCAAAATTTTGAATTAGGAACTGTACTTTCGTATTAGTTTAAAAATTAGAATCGGTTCTGTACAATTATTGAACTGAGTAGAACCGCATTCGGATAAAAAATAATTCCAGAACTGTTCCAAGTAGTTCCGATACGGATGAGTCGCCCCAGAACGGTTCTAAAATTTTATTTTTAAATTTTTAAAAATTAAAATGTTTGAAAAACTTTCGACTGGGCACGACGAATTAGGCAAATTATCGATGACGTCACCTTTTAATGCCTTACCCCCTTCCTTTCATAAATTGTTTAATCAATCCATAAATCTGCCGCAATGTTTAATAATACTTAAACAAGTTGTTATTTTTAATACTTGTTAGTGTTTAAATTTTTTCTTTTAAGAATACCTCGCTTTAATCTTAAACATAAAATCTTAAACATAAAATCGACCCCCTCCGACCCCCGCGGCGAGCACATTTCTCGAGATCGATATTTCCCGGGGCGGCGCGGGACCAAACGAACCGCCCCCCCCCGGAGGCTCCGCGTCGATCGCTCATTTCGCTTTTTCCCACCGCCAATATTTCATATATTTATCCGCGCAGCAAGAAACACTTTTTGCTCGAAAACATCAACTACACTGCCGAATTCAATCAGTCGACTTCTTCGTCGTACGGGTTTTAAGCGAGTTCTTCCGCATCCCTCTATTCTGTCCAATTCTTTTTTTTTTTCAGTCTCCTCGCTTGCCTTTGCGTTATTCTTTATGCCGATTTTACCGTCGCGGGGCCCCTTGAGGACAATGCTCGTATTTTAAAACAAAATACTACAGTTCTCATATAAATAATAAAAACAAGAAGCGGTGTAATTTCTGGGGAGTTTTTTAAACAATAAAACACAGCGGCAACCTTTTCCAAGAAAGCGTAAATATCTAAGAAAAAAATAAATATCTATAGGACGTGCCTACTGCTGTCAAATTGCTTGAATTTGACCGATATTACGTCGAGTTTTGATTTCGTCTGTAAAATAAATATGATAAATGATATTTACGGAAGCCCAGAAGAATACAGACCAAGTAACTTGAATTACGACCGAGATCAAAACAGAAAACAATCTTTTAAACGCATTTTAGAAAGATTGCGATACAACGTAATTGATTTTGAGAAGAAACGGCCAAAAAAAGATACATTAACTCCCTACGAGTTAAAATAAATTGAGCTAATGTTGCAACGTCAACATGAAAGTTAGGCAGTACCACTGTGAGGCATGTGTGCCGCATTTGTTTAAAAAATCAAACTGAAACCTAAACCTGGAGGCACAATCCGAATCATTGATATCGAACTGGAAATTTTTCGTCTCATTCTTTTCAATGACCCAAAAATATAGCACAGGAATTGGATCTGTGTCCATCCACTTTATGGAAGATTTTGCGGAAGGATCTTGGTTTACGTGCTTACAAAATCCAACTCGTGCAAGAATTGAAGCCAAACGATCATCAAGTAAGGCGTAGATTCGTCGAATGGGCCCAAAACGAGATCGTCGTTGTTCCCGATTTTCATAAGCGAATTTTGTTTAGCGATGAAGCGCACTTCTGGTCAACAAATAAAACTGCCGCATTTGGAGCGAAGCTAATCCTCAAGTGTGTGTCGAAACACCGTTACATCCAGAAAAACTGAGTGTTTGGTGCGCTTTATGGGCTGGTGGAATCATTCGTCCGTACTTCTTCAAAAACGATGATGGCCAGAACGTTACAGTCAATGGTGATCGGTATAGAGCTATGATTACTAACTCTTTCATTCCTGAATTGAATAATCATGTTGTCCAGGAGATGTGGTTTCAACAAGACGGCGCAACATGTCACACAGCTCGTGCCACAATCGATTTATTGAAAGACATGTTTGGTGCCCGCCTAATTTCACGTTTTGGACCTGTGAATTGGCCTCCAAGATCTTGTGATTTAACACCGCTAGATTACTTTCTGTGGGGCTATGTAAACTCATTGGTCTATGCGGAAAAGCCACAAACGCTTGACCATTTGGAAGACAACATTCGCCGTGTTATTGCCGATATACGGCCACAAATATTGGAAAGTCATCGAAAATTGGACGTCCAGCCGTGGCGGTCATATGCCAGAAATCATATTTAAAATGTAATGCCACAAGATTATCTTTCGGATAAATAAAATTCATATCAATCGAATAATCCATCGTTGTTTTATTGCAATTTAAAGTTCTATACATCGAAAAAAAAACACCCCTTACAAGTACTTCTTTAAGATCTATGGTTTGGTTTTTGTTCTTTCATTTCCTCCTTTTCTTTCAACACATATGTTGCCTATTAATTAGTATTTTGATTTATATGTTACCACTAATTGTATATTGTCTTGTAATTGGTGGATCCTTTTGCGCAATGAAATCTAATATCATTTTAGACGATCAGCTAAAATAAAGAAACAGAAAAAAATATAATAAGTGAATCAATGGATGAAAAAATCAAAAGAAGTTTAAAACCCCCTAGATATGCTACTGTTACGGTCAATGTTGTAAGAAAAAAGTAATAAACTAAACCAAACTAATTAATTAGATTAATGACTGGGTAAATGAATGACCGAGGGGACGACCCCAAGAATTTAGAAAATTTCCCCCTCCTTTACATTTTTCTCCAACTTCTTATGTGCCAATAAATATGTTCGCTTATTTATTAAAATCTTAATGGAATATTTATTTTACATGCGCAGTTATTGCGAAAATATAAATATCACACCGTCTTAATGATGAAAACAAATTTGACGTAAATTATTGGTAACATTAAAAAGCAAGAATTAGAAAAATTTTGCTTAATAATCCTTTAATTTAATTTTTAAAAAATGTGCTTAAAATTAACAAAATATATATCAGTTAGTAGAGAAGCAAAGCTGGTTCCAGAACAGAATTCCTTACATAACCTCAAATTTTGAAACCGCGCGGTGGAGGCCCCTAATTAATGTAAATCCAGTTGTTTCCTACGCATATAATCGGTTTTACTGCGCAGAACATGGCGACACCGAAATGGGAAAACAATCCGTTAGTCGCGCAATTTCACTTCCAATTAGCAATACAGTACGGACGATTAATTCGCAAAATTAAATTTAACGTTTAACGTTTCCCCCTCGCTCTGCGTGGGCTCGTTAAACGACGAGCCGAATGACATCTATCATACATACGACCTTCGAAGAGGCGCGGGTATCGAATTTAGAGATGCGACTCACCCCCCGGCCGCCCTCCTAAGGAGGGGTCGAGTTTTACGGGTCGGCCATAAAATTTCTAATTTCTCGGCCCATTAATTTTATAACAAGTCAAACATCATTTATGCGTAATTTTAACATTATTAACGTTATTTAACCCACGATAATGGCGCCTGAATGCCTGCGTTCCGTCCGCGGCCATAATTGCTTTGCTCTGACTTGCACAATTCGGTTATTTCATTAGTTTATCGTTTTGCGTTATCGATCGTAGGCGTGTGGCAGGGTTGGACTTTTGGTTACACCTCGCCAAGTTCGCCCGATTCGAGTCCGTGTATATGCTTTCAATGTGAGACCGCGAACACTACTACGACTAAAGTACTGTTTTATTAGGCCAAAAGTCTAGGTCAATATCCTCACTATCACTATGAATGTATGTATGTATTTACTGTAATTTAGTTCGCGAAGTTTTGAGTTGCGATATTTTTTTGATCTAAGATTTATGTGCGGTTATGGGATGTTTGTGCTGGTCAATTGATCACCTCGTAACTGACTAATCAAAAAATGTTTTAAATGACATCTTGCAATTGTAGAGTATTATCTTATGATTATAGTAATGTATGTATGTATAACATGTATGCATGATATCCTATTTACCTATAACATCTTCAACGAATATCAGGATACGATACGTAGCGATTCGGGGTAAAATTCCAATAATAATATCAACCCCATTTGGTTCCCTGAACGATGAGACGGGACGTAACGCGCAATTTAAATAAATACATATAAATTTCATGGCATTTTTAAAATTATTTGGGTCAATTGACTGACAAAAAGCTCACCAATAGAAAGAGAGATAGAACTGAAAAAAAGGGACGTCATGAAAAAAGACACATATAATATGTGTTTTTAATAACAATTAAAATTTCCATGAAGTTTTGTGATTGAGGTTGTAAGCATTGAGATGGCGTTAGCATATCGGGAAAGTATAATATAATAAGTGGATGTTGAAAGAAGAGGCCGAGGCTTTACTCGACTTGGCGAAATCTTTAGAAGTTGCAATATCTAAGCAGTAATATCGAGACGCAGGAGAAAAGAAAGGATTCCGTTAAAAATGTACGTGACATATCAGTAAAAATGAACGAATGAAATTAAAAACCTAAGGGTGTTTTTAATAATAACACATTTGCATGTAATTTTGTGTATGGAGTTGCGAGCACTGAGTTGGCGTTGGCACTAAGCAAGTCTAATAAGGGATAAAAGAAGTATATCTAAAACAAACTATAGTTAACACTAAAGGAAGTGCCGCTATAGATGTAACTTCAAGTAGTAAGCTTTTTTTTTTCGGAATTTCAAAAAAAAATATCCTTCGATCTATTTGATACCCGGTATATATTCAAGAAACTATTGAACTTTGGTCCATTGATGGGTATTTTAATTAAAAATTAATATCAAAATTTTTTGAGAAGGTCCTTAAAGATCGATTAAGTCCAGTTCCTAGAACAAAACAAAATAATAAATAAAAGTCAATATGTTTTTCGACAAGGTAAGTATACAGACACCATAATAGCCTCTTTAACTTCACAAATTTACAGCTCATTGGAAAACAATAAAAAGTAGTTGCAGTGTTTATCGATCCTTCCAAGGCCTTTAACACAGTTGATTATAAACTTATATTGGAGGTCTTGCAGGACTTGCGGAATATTTCGGAAACTATTTAAAAGTTATCTTACGGGAAGAATACAGAAGCCAAAAATTAATAATACTCATTCTTTACATAAATAATTTGCACCAAGTAAACACGTCAGATATCATTCTTGGTTTTGCGGACGACCAAGATTTTCTATACGAAAATCTTAAAATCAAAGTGCAAAATGACTTCAGTAAACACTGGGACAGCTGTTTTAAACAGATGTCACTTTGATATATAAACGGTAAACAATGAACACTATTCAATAAAGTAGGCACAACTCAAATGAAAGGCCATCGATTTACACAACCAAATATTTTATAAACATTTTAAATAAACACCAATGCGAATGCGAAGAAACGCATTAATTAATTAAATTCGTAATTTAATAATGAGGTAAGACAATGCCTAGGCTAGCTCATTAACAATCAAGAAAAATTAATAAAGTAGAAAAAAAAATACTAAATCAAAGCCAAGTTAGAAGGCGGTGAAGGGCACCTCGGTCAGTCCCGGAAGGTGGTAGGTAGGCGCCACGTGATTCGAAAAAGGTAAACTTATCAACCCGAGGTTCCAAACCGTAAAGGAAATAAACAAGTGAATCACGAACAATAATTTATTTCCTTCAACCTGGTGGTAGGAGTGAGTGTCAAATCTCACCTTCAAGTTTTGGCGGTGCAAAAGAATGTAAGACACTATAATTTAAGACTATACGTTCCGCAAACCGTTCTTGAAGAGAAGAGGCCACTTAAGCTACCCAAACCTCAAGCTGTCCCGAACGTTACACAGCTGTCTGTCACCATCCCGGGAACCAAGCCAAGGTGGGCAGTCCCAGATAACCCAGCAAAGTCCCTCCGGAAAGCCGGCTGCTCGATAGGGGAAACTCCACAACTAAACATAGACAAGAGACAGCATACACTGCAAGACACCAAGTCTGGTCTGGTATTCCGGTGAAAGAAGAAACCACGTGGAAGGTTTGCGGAAAACGGAGCAACAATATGTACAATACTCGATTCGAGGGTTTTCTGGAAATGTGGGGCAATGACAATTCTTTTCAAAATCCCTCGTTGAGGAAGATTCCCATTCCAAACTCCAAATAGATCCAAAAGTATGGGAAATCATAAATTAGTGACCAATTTACATATCCCCCTCTTATTGGGGTAGCACTACCGGCTCAAAAAGAAATCGGTCACACAAAAGAACACCTGCCACAACCCCAAGCTTCAAAAGCTAGCGTACAAAATGCCGGACGATTCAGACAACCAGTTTTATTAAAAGGCTAAACGGGCACAAAAAAATTAGAGGGAAAGCGCCACTCTTGCCAACCTAGTCGACGGTACGCCGCCAGTAGCACGAACAACCGAACTATATCTGTGGTGATGGCCGTATGGCCCGTGCCAAAGAATCGAGGTTGCGTCAACGAGATCGAACTACCCGAACGCTATCTATGGTGGCGACCGGACGGCCAGTCACAGAAAATCGAGGAAGAATAGGTTAAGAAACAAAACAATGTTTACTAGGCTCGCCAAGGAATACAAAAGCAAATGTGGTCCCTAGTCTCATAGAGTGACAGATGGTAATGGTTATGACTCCTTCTAATGCGCAACTAATACTCTGTTTTTTGCATTAGTATCTCTCAGTAAACCGGTATCACTTAAGAGAAAACCAAGGGAACAAGGGGCCACGCACACAACCGTTGCAGCATAAAATATTTATGGTTCGGCAACACAATCGGCCGGGGAGTACAAGTCCGAAACTAAAGAAACCGAGTCTACAAAAGAACGTGGGTTCAAATCGCAAAATCGATATGAACCTAATAAACAAGAATTTTAATTGTTGAGAAGCACTCGCCAAACAGCAAAAGGTGAAGCAAATGGACAGTA
Organism: Cylas formicarius; assembly: GCF_029955315.1. Taxonomy (NCBI): domain Eukaryota; kingdom Metazoa; phylum Arthropoda; class Insecta; order Coleoptera; family Brentidae; genus Cylas; species Cylas formicarius. Next base: position 20,424,515 of record NW_026844361.1, on the reverse strand, counting down.
CAATTAATTCTACAAGGTACTAATAAAATAAACCCGTTACTTCGAAAATGTGCCAGCACTGGTACTTTAAAAATGCTAATTTTTACCATTGAAATATGAAACCGTCACAATCTTTAAAAACAAAACGAAACTACAAAATACAATACAAGAAATAGAGAAGAGAGAAATGTGATAACAAATGCGTGTAAAAAATGAAAAATCAAATTCATAAATTCATTAAAAAACATCTCAAAAAACTTATTCTATCCCTAAGCCTCGAAGCAATAAACAACTTAATAAATATGAATGCATAAAGAACAAAAAGTAAACGAAAAGGATTATATTCTTGTGAGACGCCGATGCATGCGGAACATTTGATAGGCTTTATTTAATATTAAAAAAGGAAACGATACGAATAAAAATTCTAGCCGTGAAACCCTGCGCCGCCTAATAAGCGAATATAAGGGAAAGAAAAATGGTAAACGGGTAAACTACGTCACGTAAAATGGTGTATAAAACTAATAAATTCCAACTTTAAACAAGTAAAATTATATATCGGCGCTCGTGGGTTAAAGTTCGGAGTACGTGACAAGGACGTAGTGGCGTTTTCTTTCCGCTCCGGCGGCGGCGGCGGCGGCCGATTGACAGTCCCGGGTAGATTTATTGAACTCCCGGTTTTTGCGGTTTTAAGTTCTTAGATAGTTTTTCTATTAGCGACGTTGAAAAGTTCGCGCCCCTTTTGTCAAGCAACCGAGAATACTTCGCCGGGTATTATATGCAACCCGATAATCACTTAATACTTCTTTTGAAGTTTCGACGCGAATTCTTTATAAAGATATCCATCGAGGAGACGGTGACATTCTAAAATAGCAAAACCGCCGACTCGCCCACCACCATCTCTCGAAAATTTTGCTCAATTAAGCAATTTTCGCTGTCAATTCGCTTTTTTTAAATGGAGTGATGTATTATTCTGATCGTCGATATCTGTGAAAATCTAAAAATGAAAAAAACTAACAAAAATAACCTGTTTCAAATAGTAATCTTCATTAAAAACCAAAAACAAATTAAATAAATAAAATATTATGACGTGAACATGATCAAGAAAGCTGCTCTTCCACGTAGAAAGTCCACTGGATATATTAATTAATAATATTGAAAAAAGGATAAAATTAGTGAACGAGATGCTCTGGTCTCAATTGGTACTTTTAGGTACTTAGGGTAATACAATCCGGTATTTGAATAAACAGCTTTGAATTTATGTAATTGTTAAGACTAAAATACAACAAATTTTTATTGAAAGTTTCCTTAGTAATCTAAAAGTCCTTCTTAACTCTTTTCACTAACTCTCTATACACTAGCCCATAAGTCTATTGACACCTGAGGCATTCTAAGTAATACAATGCGATGCACTTCCGCATATACATTCAATTAGATAATAGCACGACTAACAGACGAGGCAGACATCTGATCGATTGAATTTATGTGAATCCAATTAATTACTCTATTATTATCCTTTGTATACACGTACTCCTTTTTTCAGAGGCAACGAAGTCGATTGGTTGAATAACAAACGTTATTTTGAACTATGCTGACTCACTCTAATATCACCGTTATCATAGTTATTTGAAAGCTCGCCTTCGTCTAGTCAGTTTTAAATTTTATTCACACAATAATTTTAAATCACACCAAAGCTCTGTCTGCTGAATATTATGCGCCAGTGCGTCGCCATTATGAGAGTATATAGATTTTTAGCAACCACACCCTACGAATACACGAACCATCCCTTCAAACTGTAACTACGGCCCCAAAAAAGGAATTCAACCTATTTAGTGCCTGGCAACATGCGAAATAACTAAATAACCAAATACATATAATCCAAAAATCCACGAATTGTATTGTATTATTGTTAATGTTATTGTATTGAACCATTTTTTGATTGTTTGTCCAGATTCCATTAAATTTTCAGAGAACGAACATCTCAAGAGGTACGTGGTATATCTTCTGGTTGTTTTTTTGTTTATCCAAGCAGGTGACGACGTCTTACGACAACTTCCAGAAGTTCAGGTGACCGCGAGTCACCAAGCGCGTAACCCCTTCTTCCAAAAAGCGCCAAAGCGGCGGCAATCTGGTAGAAAACAGCCCGCACTCCCCCGTGCCGCTTTAACATGATTATTCGGGCCGTATAACATGATTCCCCTCACCCCTCGGGATGTCGCCGTTTGGCCCCCCGTACCCTCGACGTATCACGTATGCCCGACCAGATCCGGCGAAAATAAAAGGCAATAATAGGAAATATTTCGAAACAGTTTTCTAGTCGGTTTGTCGGGAAAATTGCATGCATTTATAGTTCGCCAAAAGAAAGACGGAATTCAATCCACTTTTACTTGGTTGGGCTCCGGTTTCCCCCCCGCCGTTGTCACGTTTACTATTTTGGAGAAACTGTCGGTCTTTCAGAACTGAATTAATAAAATTTGTTGAATGAAAAATTTCTCGTGGCCTTTTTACAACTCCAATTTTGAAACCGTATAATTTTATAGCGAAATGCGATGAGATGTTGTTAACTAGAAGTTAATTAACATAACATCTTTCAATAAGCCGCCACTATATAAGTATAAGTATATATATATATATATATATATATATATATATATATATATATATATATATATATATATATATATATATATATATATATATATATATATATATATATATATATATATATATATATATATATATATATATATATATATATATATATATATATATATATATATATATATATATATATATATATATATATATATATATATATATATATATATATATATATATATATATATATATATATATATATATATATATATATATATACATATATATATATATATATATATATATATATATATATATATATATATATATATATATATATATATATATAAGTACACTTCTAAGAGGTACCAAATATAAAATTAGTTTAAAGACAGTTGGCAACTAACTACAAATTCACTTTAAAAAATTTTAGACCACAATACTATGCAATTGTAAACGTATATACTAGAAAATTGTATACGTATATACTGCGTTAGGGATGACAAAAAATTTGGAAATGCATTTTACTAATAAGCAAAACAAATTTTGCTTTTTAGCTTGGTTTTGAATCGTTTCTACAGCAGAGGTTTCACTTAAATTAAAAACGTTAATTTCTACCCCTGAACTAGTAAAAAAAGTCACTTACGTACGAAGGTACGCTGTTGTCATCGATTTTCGGGTTGCGACGTACTAATACACAATATTTTCCACCTTACCAAGGTGTAAGGTGTAACCTAACCCTTTTGTTACCTGTATAATCGTTAAACCATTATTTAAATCCAAAATTAAATTAGCGTATTTGCAATATTTTAAATTTTTTTCCAAAAAAAAAAAAGATCAAACGCAAAGCTCGCGAAGTCACATCGGCAACGCCGCCTCCGCCCGCTATATAAACTCACGCACACACTCAAAGCAGCCCGCGTCGTTTCCCTGGGAGAACGGTATTGTTTTCCTATTGAATTGCAAAAACAACATGTGCTTTTCTCATACGTATTTGTCCTCGATCCCCGGGAAACGTGTCTTTGGGGTTTCTTTGCGTCGTCGGCAACGGCGCAGGTGCGGGGGTGATTTCAACCCCATTTTCATTTCGGCGGTTCGGTTGTCGCCTCGAATACGTAAAACGGAATCTCCAATTTCGATTATCCTAGATACGTCGAAACATATGTAGCTATTAGCTTGTAGCTATTAGCTAGTTTGAAACGCTTACCGAAGAAAACAGTTTTAAACCATTAATTCATTAAATCACTAAAAATTTAGAACCAAAATTTTCTTACCAAAAACTCTTGCAAAGTACTTCTTACAAAACTGCTGTTCGACTCAGCAAAAACCGACGCAGGAGGAATCCAGAAGTTTTGCAAAAAGAATGCGAAGTTATTATACTACGACCAAAAATATAGTGCATTTATTGCTTTGACGTTTTAAGCATTTTACGGTACCTTAACCGCAGACCTTCGCAGGACCTAAGTCTTGCCTGAGATGGACCGAAACGAATATTTGTAGAAAACTGAAATTTTTGTTTGAAACGTAAATGGACCGTTTTAAATGTGGTTCAGCATTGATGCTGCTGGGGTATTTTCAATTAAGCAGAAATGCTTGTTTTAACATCAGGTGATACGTACTGTTCTTAAAAGAGTTTAATCTAAATTGCAATTTGTTCGTATATATAACAAAGGCATTTGACTCTGATCCTTAAAGTAAGTACGTATTTATGTACCTGATTCTCGAGCTTTGACCCTGCGATGCCGTTTTCACTGAATAGTTCAAAGGGTAAGGGGAAGTAAAGTCTGTTCATAGATATAAGAAAGTGACTAACGATACGAATTAATGAAAGACCCGGGCCAGCTGTAGGAATGAGATATGGTCCGTACTTTGCTTAGAATTTAATTATTTGGGGTTTTGTTAGAAAAGATACTAAACAATATTTATTTATTTATGTTTAAATCTAAAATAAAATTCCAAATTATTTTTACCTACTTAAATTACTTAAAATTATTCACATAATATATCACTATCACTATCGCTATCATCGCCTGTTCTAATTATTATTTGTTCTATATTATTTGCAATGTCCAACTATGTGGAGGGATGTTAAAAACTTTTTTTTTAAGTTTGAGGACATTGGAGTTAACATTAACCACTGTTGCGACGAATGGCAGATTTCAGTTGGTGCCAAACATATTCAATGGGATTAAATATACAGTGCCTTAAAGCTATATGCCCTAGATTTTTTGCATAATCAAGCTTCGTAGAACCTCAATTAATTGCTTTTTGGTATAATCTTCGTGAAAATAAATGTCGTTATTATACATGTAGTTTTGGATTGTTGCTTTCGTGAATTTTCCTCAATGTGGCCGTTTCTTCTAAAGATGCTTGCTTGCTGGCACCACATTCAATGAGAGTCAAATAAACATTGTTTATAACTCCTTAGTCTCAATAGAACAGCATTTTTTACATTTTTCTACATAGATACGCTAGACTCGCACATATTTTGCATAATTCCCACACGATTCAACACACGCACATGCGAAGAATACAGATAAATATTTATTAGAATATTATAATTAAACATTTTTTGAAGGTTCCTGTTTTTTAACACTTTGTGGAGACCATGGATTGAAGCAGATGTTCCCCAGTTAGAAGAGGACGTGGAGGACGTGCAGAATTTGAATTCGAATTGGAGATGGTAGCCGAACCTAATGACAATTTAAAAGGCGAACTACCTCAGTAAATAAAAAAAACGGATCCGTGTGTCTATTTGTTTGAAATTGTTTTGAATATTTACAATTTTATAAGAAATTCTGAAGGGGAAGTAGGAGCAAGCTATAACAACAAGTGACATGACTAAAATTCCGAAGTCAACCGTAAGAAAACCCTAGAAGAACTACATAAAAAAGTACTGAGAGACTTAAACATTGGTTATGCCAAAGAGTCGTCACCTACGTTAAGTGCTAATGGACTTTCAAAGAATTTCGCAATGCAAAATAGGCCAAAGTATGTTGTGATAACAGTAAAAAGTGTGTACTAGACGTGCCGCCTTCACATGGAAAGCGCAACATTCTTCATGCTGGTTTCAAAAATGGTTGCGTGGAAGATGCCTTATTTTTGTCTGCCAAAAACACAAAAGATTCCAGTGTGGATTACCATGCAAACATGGCCGCGGAAATATTTGAGGACTGGTTTGAAAATAAATTGTTGCTAAAACTATTGCCAAAAACTGTTATTGTTTTGAATAATGCCTCGTATCATTCAGAACGAAATAGAAAAATTCCAAACACTTCTTCCAACAAGGAAGAAATTAAAGAATTTCTGTACAAAAATTATTTATATTTTGAAGAGAGCTACACGAAAACACTTAATGATAGTACCAATTCGGTAAGAGGTAGCTAAAATATCAGTACTGGAACTGGGAAGAACGAGGAATAAAAGAAGAAAATATTTATCGAGAACGATTAGTGGGGGAGTTGATCATTGAACTAGATGACGACAGTAGCGATAGTGACGATTTTTTTAAATGACTGATCCTTTATTATTATTATATTTAATATTAGAACGTAATAAATTGTTACTTTGTACTAATTTTTTTTATGTACATGTTTCAAGAATTGCTTGGCGAAAAAGATTGAAAACATACTTATATCCCGCTTTTTAGTGTAGAGAGATAAATTCCTAGGACGGTTCTGGAATGGTTACGGGTAAGGGTCTGCTCAGCAGGGGTTGTGGTAAACAAAGCTAATCTCGGGGTCGGTTGTAAAAGCACTATATTTCTGGTCGAAGTATACAACAATTAAAAAACATAAATTTTAATACCTCGGCGATGTTATGAGGAACGAACAACGATATAGCGTCCACCAATTAATTTTACGAGGAAAAGTGTATTGCAAGAGGGGTCCAGGACGAAGACGAATCTCCTGGCCTCAAAACCAATGGTTCAAAATGACCACGGCTGGACTGTTCGGCACAGCCGCCAACAAAATAAGAATCGCCATGTTAGTCGCCAACATTCAGAACGAATAGGTGACGCGAGAAGAAGTAGAACAGGATTAGTAACCAACACTGACGAAGAGGTGGTAAAGCGCCAACCCGGCGATGTCCCCACATCAAAGGTCCCGCCCGTCTAAAGACGGTTATAAATAGAAAACGGGGGGAATCGATACGCAAGGTACGTCTCTCCGGTCGACGTACGCCGCTGGAACGCCCGAAACGCTGCGTCACTGACGGGCGGGCGCGCGTTTCATTTTATTTTTTTAATTTTATTTAAATCCTCTTAACAGTCTACGACTCGACGGCGGCGGGGTGGTGAGGGCACCGTTTTGTTTCCAATCTCCCGTCACTTTCAGCGACCGCGGTCCGTATAAATAATACACAACACTTTAACAAGTCGCCGGACGAATAATTAAGCCGTAGTTTAAATCGTGTGTGTGTAGCGCTGCGGCTGTAGCGCACGTCACTTGCCTTTCGTTCGTTCCGGCTTCGGTGCATGCAATTAAAGTTGGCGGGACGCGAACGGTAACTCCACCTGGTGCAAGGAACTCTAGAGACATTAAAAAATGGTGTAAAGAAAACTAACCAATATCAAAATTTGTACAGGTAATTGCGGTTTAATATGATATTTTTTCGATTATCCCGCGCGCCCTGTATGATAGGCGAAACCTTAAACTCTCTCTCGACACAGTTTACGATACTGTTCAAAGGAAATTATCTCATCTTTAACAGTTTTTTATTCAAGCGTGTAGCTCAAACTATGCGGAAGTTACCCTGGAACAGAGAACGGAGAACGGACAGACAATTTTTTTTTTACGCTAATCATTTCTGTACCATGGGGGTTCCGTTGCCAAGATCTCGAGTTTAGTGAGGGGCGCGTATATTTTCGAAAAGAATCAATTTCATCGATTTTTCGAAAGTAACATGGTTGCGTTCGCCATCTCGTCGCTGCGCGTCTTGTCCTAGGGAAACGCATTGTTTTTTCGATCGCACTCCTGCTGACCACTATGGAACTTTCGCAAAATGAATGTTATTTTATTATGCGCACACCCCGTATGAAGGGCCTTTCATGGCCGCCGAAATTCAAAATCATGGTAAACTTTGAAATACTTCGCGCACCCTGTATAATTGACAAGAACTGTAAATCAGAAAATTGTAGCTCTCGGCACAGCTTATGATACTAGTTACACCAAATTATCTTATCTTTTTACGTTTTTCATTTACAGTCAATAATTTACCCACAAAGATAGAAATTTTCAAGCTTTTTTAGATTTTTTGCACACACACCCTGTATATAATTTGAAAAAAACATCGAAGTTGAGGTGATAGCCCTAAATCTCCCACGTTTCCTGATTCACAATTTTTTTCAATATAGTAAATGGTTTTCGAGAAAATAATTCTTTTCTGGAACTATGCACTACGCCGTAATAATGAATGACGTATAGATTGAGTGCGAAAAATAGATTTTTTTCAAATATCTCGAACAGCGTATGTCATAGACGGGGTCTTTTAGATTTTTATCTATGATTGAAAGACGCTGTTTGAATTCGAAAAAATGCCTGTAATAAAGGTAATAGTAGCTCATCTGCCGCTTCTTTTGCTTCAAGAATATTGCCGATAATTGTTGAAAATCTAATTACACAAAAAAAACTCTTTTTCAGTTTTTTTTTGCGATTATATCCGAAAACTCCACCTGGTACCTAGGAAAATCCCTTTCTGACGACTCTCCAAGTGTATTAAAATACGTTAAGCCTTTCTGGAGATATAGATACTCATTTGAGAAAATGTTCGAACACCCCCACCATTTTCCTTGCGTAAATAAAGCAAACAGCATTACAAAAAAAAAGGTTTGAATTTTTTTTATATCCAAGAAGATGATTAACATTACAAATTTTTGTAGAAACCGTCTGTTCCCTAAGATGGCACCTCATTGGCCTTACTGGGACCCTGTATATTATTACAAAAAAAGTTTATTGAAAATAAATTTGAAATTATTCGATATATAATATTATTATAATAATAGATATTATAATAACTATTGACAATACGAATTTTATTCCTTTTATGGGATATTTAACAAATAAAATTTTACCGATCGACCCCCTCCCCCACCCTACCGCGGTCGTCTCGGTTTTGTGTTTCCGGCAATATTCCGGGACAGACATTCTTAAGTGGGCTTCGAAGCAGTTGGAAAAGTTTTCAAGTGTTGTTGCAGTTTATCGCCACTTTTTCTGTTCTATTCGTCGACGATGAGGCTTATTGGACGAAACATATCGGTATTCTTGTAGTGCTCGAAAAATGGTTCGATTAATACTTGTTCCGTTCCGATATCGGCGTATCTTATATTGCAATTTAATTTGACGTATCTTGACCTCCGAGAAAAAGAAACTTTTTAATTGCGATAAAATTCGAATGAAATAGATTAAACGAGAGAGACGAATGACGAAATCTATCGAAAGTTGTAACACGTTATTAAAGCAGGATTGAGCATTCATGTTCCTGTCTAAAAGAACTAGTGGCGACCTGTTTCCAATTGTTGGTGCGTTTCTCCAAACAGGGTTGGACTGATTTTAAAAAATTGATTTAAATCATGATTTTATTAATCATTTCATTTTTTAAATTTAAAATAATGATTTAAATCAAACCCCTATTTTTTTCTTTTATTGATACACAAAAAGCACAAAGTAAACAAATTATCGCAAATAAAAAGTAAAACACTCTTTAGGCAAATATAACAAATAAGATAATATACACTGTATGCTTCCTCCTTTGTCAATCTCTATCATATTCCCTATATCTGAGTGTACAAAACCCAAAGTCCTGAAAGTTCACTCTAGTGACGCTAAGGAACCAGCTGCACACAGGAACTGTTTTATTATTGGTAGCTGTTTCGCAAATTCTGACTCATCCTTTTATGATGTCCACCACTGTGTTCGATTTACGCCCTTCATTATTTCATCCGAAAACATAATTTTAAATTTATTACTAATGGCAAAGGTCTAGTTTTTCCATATAAATTAATAATTGTTTCGAAATCCGGATTCTGTTCTTTGGGTGTTAACCCATATTTTTGCTTCTGAGGGTTCAACATATAGGCAATAAAATGATATGGCGTGAGTGTCTCCTTATATCAATTCTGTTTTCTTTTGTATTTTGGGTAAAGGTAATTCTACAACATTCTCGAAGATAAATTGTAAATGTTTCCACATACTTAGTAGCCTTTTTTTTTCCTGCAAAATATCAAGAGCACCTGATACTGGTTTTAAAATGCTTAAATATTTTTGTGCTGCATGTTTAAACCCAATATTTGACACCCTTTGGTAAACGGTCGAACCAATTTGGTTTTTGTTTTATTGACAGATTTTTAATAATATATCCCAGTAAGTAAGCAACGCTATCCAATCGTTCATCACTGGGAAGGACTCCTGCTTGACTGAATTTCGCTCTAGCTAGAATATACCTAACAATTTGGTTTACATGGTATTTGTAAATCTTGGCACAGTAAATTCAAAATATATCGAAAGCAGCCATAAGTTATAACTTTTTAGTACGTCTTTTCCTCCAAAGTTTTTCTCATCTGTCACAAAAGATTTTACCTCCCAGTCATATTGTGAGTTACATGAGTTACAGTCACAAAATATTTGAGTCAAATTTCGTAAAGAAATGCTCGTAGATCTTCTGCGCTCATAACCGCCTCATTGTGGACGTTTAACCACCCGCCCATGAACAGAGAAGAAAAACATTTTGCCTTTTCCTACTCACAGATATTATCTAAAAGGCTTGTCAACGGTTGGTGCTAGGGAACCCCCATTTTTTTTTAAATTTTCTGTTCTCTGTTCTCCGTTTCTCTGTAGAACTGGCATTAATTGACTATAACTTTGCAACGGTTTGTCACACGATCTTCAAATTTGGCTCCTTTTACGCAGTACACGAGTTACATAAACCAGTGAAAAATGAGTCCGATAAAACCACGGTGTCCATCTTTTTATTTAGATATTCGACTGTTTTCCGATGTATTTTTCAAAATTTAAAAATCGAGAAATAAAATCATTTCTCAAACAAGGTATACACGATTGAAAAAATTCGTAAACCAGTAAATGCGCGAGATCCGGACCAAAATATTTATTCTTGATAATTGTTTAAAAACATACGTGGTGCGTCGGTAATTTGCAAAAAATTGGGTTCCTCTTATAAGGATAACTGACCATAACTAGAAAGCTGTGATCCAGTTGTCAGTTTCTTTTACATGGTCATCTAGACTATATAAACAGCTGAAATTTTTTGTATTTAAGGTTTTTGCATAATGTATATCTTGAACGATAGTAAGTGCCACAATAATAAATGTAACAGGTGACTTGAATTAGCAGCTTCAAACTTCGAGTTTTGCAGAGAGGTAGTAGTCCACACCGGCATTCACATGGTTGAAACTGGGCGTCATCAACTGTCGCGAAGTATTTTTAAAAAATGTTTAAAAAAATTCTTTTTATTATTTTGACTCCTAGAAAAAAAACATTTTCATGAAAACTGTTTACTTGATGGGCAAAATTCTTCCACCGAACGACCCAGGAGATCCTTTGCAATAAATATTTTTTCATGTATTTTTTGGACTAAATACAGAGTTCTCCAATTATAGACAAAAATATAATGGACTCCGAAAATTGTTCTTTTCCAGAATATATTATTAGTCGTAAATCAAAATTGGTAAAACATTTTATGGCCAATCCGTTCAAACAGTGCTGTAGGCCGTACTAAGAACGACAATTTTTGTATTGTTTGATTCAATCACTTCATAGGATGGAACGACCGAATCCCGCTTGTTCGTAACGATTCGATCACGTTGTTCGCTATCGCTGCCGCCCTGGCCGGTCTGAAGTGACCGAATAGATCGCACCAAAACAAATCGAATTCGCCTTGCGGAATACGATTCATTTGAATGGTTTAAGATTTAAATGCATGACGAAAAAGGAATGGGAGTATTGTTATAATTATTCTATAGTATTGAGTTGCAACATCGATCGGTAGATTTGAATGAAATATCTATACACAGGTATTTGATTTAAACAACTTAATGTATTACTGGTACAACCCAATACGTAGCACCTATTTTGATAAAATCATGATTCAATAAAAAGCAGAACACAGCTAAATATTATACTAACTAACAGAAAACATAATATATAGACACAACAATAATTGAAATTCCAATGAATCTGAATCGGTCGTTCGGACTGTTCAGATTCAGTGACTATTGCCGCTCATGTTGGCAACAAAAAGTATTGAAATGAACGATTGATTGAAATGATTCGGTCCTTTTCGAAATCGGTCCTCGTAAAATGAACGACTGACACAACACTACTCTGCCCAACATCGCATCACTGTTCCAGTATCCAAACGGTCAATCCTGTTGCCAATTGCCCGAAAGGACATCCGAGCCTGGTCCTATTGTCGAGGTGTGGCAACGTCGCGATTTTTCCCGAAAAAGCCAAACCGCCGGCACGCCGCGATTGAGGAGAATTTTAAAGAAAAGCCACGCGGGCGTCCCGGAATCTTTTGTTTTGACGGTCGACGCATTCGTTTGGTCGATTAATCAAAGGTGCTTTGAAATCCAATTCCGGCATCGGCGATCTTTGATGTTCGCTTCCCCCACCCTATATTTTTTGGCCTCCTAAATAACGGTTCTAAATGGGCTGCGTACGGGAGTTTAAACGATCAGCAGGCGTCGGGAGGAAGAGGCCGCGGGAGCCTTTTTGTCGAAAATTTATTTTCCTACGAATCTCGAAATAATTTTAGTTACTTTTTTTATTGTCTGCCACCCTTTACGCTTTTCATTTTTTTAAAATTTCTCTCTAATACATCTATACAGGATGGTTCCTCTCTCTCTGAAAGTGGTATATTTTTTTGGAATGTGACCTCGTTTTCGAAATGCAGGCTGTTCCATTTTATTATTGATTAGTGGCAAACTTTTGTCCATCTGAAACTTTTCAACTAGTTGTATGATAATTATATGATTGCTGTAACTAAATTAAAGCGACATGAGCAAATAATCTGTTTGCTTACTCTAAAACCGTAAGAGACACGAAAAAAATGAAAGAGATAATATCCGCTTAAAATTCATTTATGCCTATTCTTTATCGAAATTATTGTACTGGTTGCCTGGAGCTCCGCCAGTGAACTAATAGAAAAATTTGAAATGCACACAAATTAGAGTACTAAAACTCCTTATTATATGCATCAAATATCAACTTAGCATAAAATCTGTTAGGTTTTCATATTGAATGTAGAATCAAATCTATTTAAAAGAAAATTCCTTGAAAATGTGTAATAATATATAATTAATAATGCTATCAATATGTAAAAGGATATAATACGAGGTATAATTGCCAGTAACAGTGTCCCTACTAACCGATCGACGGAATTCCCTGTACATATACGAAGTGTGTTCAAAACGTAAGGTGTACAATTGGGCGGGCTACGTACGTTCAATCTTCGATATACCGGGTGACACAAAAGAGTGGCTTTTAAACGGCTTGAGATGGCGCTTTGAAATTTGAAATAAGCTGAACGTACAATTTGTTGATACTATGTAGTCAATAGTTGTATTTCCGGTTTTTTGTTTTTTTAAATGTTTATTGAAATTTTAAAAATTGTGTGAAGGAATCTGCGACCATCATATTTACCGGGTCACCTGATCATGAGAAAAATTGTAAATGCAACTTTTCTTTACTTATCTAATGGCAAATAGCATTTAATGTATTTAACTATAAATTTTTTAGGATAACCTAGTTTTTCCAAATAGAACCCTAGTGAGAACAAAAACTTTTCAAAAGCGATACTTTTTTTGCAATATTTTGACACCAAAATTTTCAAAATCCGTTTAAATATAAGCTCACAGGAAGCAAAAAACGAGATAAGTAAATACATTTTTATAAAAATAAAATATTACTTAGGTGGCTTTTCTTCTATTCGTTATTAATTTTCAAGTCGGTAAGATTAAAAATGCGGAAGAAAGTCCCGACAAGCTCATGCAGTGGAAAGAAAAAAACAGATAAGTATTTAAAGAAAAAAATCGAAAGAGAGTTTCTCCTGAGATTCAACGAATGTTATTTTTTGTTGAAAGTGTTTTTATTATGATAAACAGTTGATATGCTTTTGGAATACGGGGATACATGAGCTTGTCGAGTGGAAAGAAAAAAAAAGTGGAAAGAAAAAACAGATAAGTATTTAAAAAAACAAAAACGATTGTCCTGAGATTCAACGAATGTTATTTTTTGTTGAAATTGTTTTTATTATGGTAAACAGTTGATATGCTTTTGGAATACGGGGATACATGGGCTTGTCGAGTGGAAAGAAAAAAAAAGTGGAAAGAAAAAAACAGATAAGTATTTAAAAAAAAAAAACGAAAGAGATTTTCTCCTGAGATTCAACGAATGTTATTTTTTGTTGAAAGTGTTTTTATTATGGTAAACAGTTGATATGCTTTTGGAATACGGGGATACATGGGCTTGTCGAGTGGAAAGAAAAAAAAAGTGGAAAGAAAAAAACAGATAAGTATTTAAAAAAAAAACGAAAGAGAGTTTCTCCTGAGATTCAACGAATGTTATTTTTTGTTGAAAGTGTTTTTATTATGGTAAACAGTTGATATGCTTTTGGAATACGGGTATACATGGGCTTGTCGAGTGGAAAAAAAAAGTGGAAAGAAAAAAACAGATAAGTATTTAAAAAAAAAAGGAAAGAGAGTTTCTCCTGAGATTCAACGAATGTTATTTTTTGTTGAAAGTGTTTTTATTATGGCAAACAGTTGATATGCTTTTGGAATACGGGTATACATGGGCTTGTCGAGTGGAAAAAAAAAGTGGAAAGAAAAAAACAGATAAGTATTTAAAAAAAAAAGGAAAGAGAGTTTCTCCTGAGATTCAACGAATGTTATTTTTTGTTCAAAGTGTTTTTATTATGGTAAACAGTTGATATGCTTTCGGAATACGGGGATACATGAGCTTGTCGAGTGGAAAGAAAAAAAAAGTGGAAAGAAAAAAACAGATAAGTATTTAAAAAAAAAATCGAAAGAGAGTTTCTCCTGAGATTCAACGAATATTATTTTTTGTTGAAAGTGTTTTTATTATGGCAAACAGTTGATATGCTTTTGGAATACGGGGATACATGGGCTTGTCGAGTGGAAAAAAAAGTGGAAAGAAAAAAACAGATAAGTATTTAAAAAAAAAACGAAAGAGAGTTTCTCCTGAGATTCAACGAATGTTATTTTTTGTTGAAAGTGTTTTTATTATGGTAAACAGTTGATATGCTTTTGGAATACGGGGATACATGGGCTTGTCGAGTGGAAAAACAAAGTGGAAAGAAAAAAACAGATAAGTATTTAAAAAAAAAAGGAAAGAGAGTTTCTCCTGAGATTCAACGAATGTTATTTTTTGTTGAAAGTGTTTTTATTATGGCAAACAGTTGATATGCTTTTGGAATACGGGTATACATGGGCTTGTCGAGTGGAAAAAAAAGTGGAAAGAAAAAAACAGATAAGTATTTAAAAAAAAAACGAAAGAGAGTTTCTCCTGAGATTCAACGAATGTTATTTTTTGTTGAAAGTGTTTTTATTATGGTAAACAGTTGATATGCTTTTGGAATACGGGGATACATGGGCTTGTCGAGTGGAAAAACAAAGTGGAAAGAAAAAAACAGATAAGTATTTAAAAAAAAAACGAAAGAGAGTTTGTCCTGAGATTCGACGAATATTATTTTTTGTTGAAAGTGTTTTTATTATGGCAAACAGTTGATATGCTTTTGGAATACGGGTATACATGGGCTTGTCGAGTGGAAAAAAAAGTGGAAGGAAAAAAACATATAAGTATTTTAAAAAAAAATCGAAAGAGAGTTTCTCCTGAGATTCGACGAATATTATTTTTTGTTGAAAGTGTTTTTATTATGGTAAACAGTTGATATGCTTTTGGAATACGGGTATACATGGGCTTGTCGAGTGGAAAAAAAAGTGGAAAGAAAAAAACAGATAAGTATTTAAAAAAAAAAACGAAAGAGAGTTTCTCCTGAGATTCAACGAATGTTATTTTTTGTTGAAAGTGTTTTTATTATGGTAAACAGTTGATATGCTTTTGGAATACGGGGATACATGGGCTTGTTGAGTGGAAAGAAAAAAAAAAGTGGAAGGAAAAAAAACATATAAGTATTTTTAAAAAAAATCGAAAGAGAGTTTCTCCTGAGATTCGACGAATATTATTTTTTGTTGAAAGTGTTTTTATTATGGTAAACAGTTGATATGCTTTTGGAATACGGGTATACATGGGCTTGTCGAGTGGAAAAAAAAGTGGAAAGAAAAAAACAGATAAGTATTTAAAAAAAAAACGAAAGAGAGTTTCTCCTGAGATTCAACGAATGTTATTTTTTGTTGAAAGTGTTTTTATTATGGTAAACAGTTGATATGCTTTTGGAATACGGGTATACATGGGCTTGTCGAGTGGAAAAAAAAGTGGAAGGAAAAAAACATATAAGTATTTTAAAAAAAAATCGAAAGAGAGTTTCTCCTGAGATTCGACGAATATTATTTTTTGTTGAAAGTGTTTTTATTATGGTAAACAGTTGATATGCTTTTGGAATACGGGTATACATGGGCTTGTCGAGTGGAAAAAAAAGTGGAAAGAAAAAAACAGATAAGTATTTAAAAAAAAAAACGAAAGAGAGTTTCTCCTGAGATTCAACGAATGTTATTTTTTGTTGAAAGTGTTTTTATTATGGTAAACAGTTGATATGCTTTTGGAATACGGGGATACATGGGCTTGTTGAGTGGAAAGAAAAAAAAAAGTGGAAGGAAAAAAAACATATAAGTATTTTTAAAAAAAATCGAAAGAGAGTTTCTCCTGAGATTCGACGAATATTATTTTTTGTTGAAAGTGTTTTTATTATGGTAAACAGTTGATATGCTTTTGGAATACGGGTATACATGGGCTTGTCGAGTGGAAAAAAAAGTGGAAAGAAAAAAACAGATAAGTATTTAAAAAAAAAACGAAAGAGAGTTTCTCCTGAGATTCAACGAATGTTATTTTTTGTTGAAAGTGTTTTTATTATGGTAAACAGTTGATATGCTTTTGGAATACGGGTATACATGGGCTTGTCGAGTGGAAAAAAAAGTGGAAGGAAAAAAACATATAAGTATTTTAAAAAAAAATCGAAAGAGAGTTTCTCCTGAGATTCGACGAATATTATTTTTTGTTGAAAGTGTTTTTATTATGGTAAACAGTTGATATGCTTTTGGAATACGGGTATACATGGGCTTGTCGAGTGGAAAAAAAAGTGGAAAGAAAAAAACAGATAAGTATTTAAAAAAAAAAACGAAAGAGAGTTTCTCCTGAGATTCAACGAATGTTATTTTTTGTTGAAAGTGTTTTTATTATGGTAAACAGTTGATATGCTTTTGGAATACGGGGATACATGGGCTTGTTGAGTGGAAAGAAAAAAAAAAGTGGAAGGAAAAAAAACATATAAGTATTTTTAAAAAAAATCGAAAGAGAGTTTCTCCTGAGATTCGACGAATATTATTTTTTGTTGAAAGTGTTTTTATTATGGTAAACAGTTGATATGCTTTTGGAATACGGGTATACATGGGCTTGTCGAGTGGAAAAAAAAGTGGAAAGAAAAAAACAGATAAGTATTTAAAAAAAAAACGAAAGAGAGTTTCTCCTGAGATTCAACGAATGTTATTTTTTGTTGAAAGTGTTTTTATTATGGTAAACAGTTGATATGCTTTTGGAATACGGGTATACATGGGCTTGTCGAGTGGAAAAAAAAGTGGAAGGAAAAAAACATATAAGTATTTTAAAAAAAAATCGAAAGAGAGTTTCTCCTGAGATTCGACGAATATTATTTTTTGTTGAAAGTGTTTTTATTATGGTAAACAGTTGATATGCTTTTGGAATACGGGTATACATGGGCTTGTCGAGTGGAAAAAAAAGTGGAAAGAAAAAAACAGATAAGTATTTAAAAAAAAAAACGAAAGAGAGTTTCTCCTGAGATTCAACGAATGTTATTTTTTGTTGAAAGTGTTTTTATTATGGTAAACAGTTGATATGCTTTTGGAATACGGGGATACATGGGCTTGTTGAGTGGAAAGAAAAAAAAAAGTGGAAGGAAAAAAAACATATAAGTATTTTTAAAAAAAATCGAAAGAGAGTTTCTCCTGAGATTCGACGAATATTATTTTTTGTTGAAAGTGTTTTTATTATGGTAAACAGTTGATATGCTTTTGGAATACGGGTATACATGGGCTTGTCGAGTGGAAAAAAAAGTGGAAAGAAAAAAACAGATAAGTATTTAAAAAAAAAACGAAAGAGAGTTTCTCCTGAGATTCAACGAATGTTATTTTTTGTTGAAAGTGTTTTTATTATGGTAAACAGTTGATATGCTTTTGGAATACGGGTATACATGGGCTTGTCGAGTGGAAAAAAAAGTGGAAGGAAAAAAACATATAAGTATTTTAAAAAAAAATCGAAAGAGAGTTTCTCCTGAGATTCGACGAATATTATTTTTTGTTGAAAGTGTTTTTATTATGGTAAACAGTTGATATGCTTTTGGAATACGGGTATACATGGGCTTGTCGAGTGGAAAAAAAAGTGGAAAGAAAAAAACAGATAAGTATTTAAAAAAAAAAACGAAAGAGAGTTTCTCCTGAGATTCAACGAATGTTATTTTTTGTTGAAAGTGTTTTTATTATGGTAAACAGTTGATATGCTTTTGGAATACGGGGATACATGGGCTTGTTGAGTGGAAAGAAAAAAAAAAGTGGAAGGAAAAAAAACATATAAGTATTTTTAAAAAAAATCGAAAGAGAGTTTCTCCTGAGATTCGACGAATATTATTTTTTGTTGAAAGTGTTTTTATTATGGTAAACAGTTGATATGCTTTTGGAATACGGGTATACATGGGCTTGTCGAGTGGAAAAAAAAGTGGAAAGAAAAAAACAGATAAGTATTTAAAAAAAAAACGAAAGAGAGTTTCTCCTGAGATTCAACGAATGTTATTTTTTGTTGAAAGTGTTTTTATTATGGTAAACAGTTGATATGCTTTTGGAATACGGGTATACATGGGCTTGTCGAGTGGAAAAAAAAGTGGAAGGAAAAAAACATATAAGTATTTTAAAAAAAAATCGAAAGAGAGTTTCTCCTGAGATTCGACGAATATTATTTTTTGTTGAAAGTGTTTTTATTATGGTAAACAGTTGATATGCTTTTGGAATACGGGTATACATGGGCTTGTCGAGTGGAAAAAAAAGTGGAAAGAAAAAAACAGATAAGTATTTAAAAAAAAAAACGAAAGAGAGTTTCTCCTGAGATTCAACGAATGTTATTTTTTGTTGAAAGTGTTTTTATTATGGTAAACAGTTGATATGCTTTTGGAATACGGGGATACATGGGCTTGTTGAGTGGAAAGAAAAAAAAAAGTGGAAGGAAAAAAAACATATAAGTATTTTTAAAAAAAATCGAAAGAGAGTTTCTCCTGAGATTCGACGAATATTATTTTTTGTTGAAAGTGTTTTTATTATGGTAAACAGTTGATATGCTTTTGGAATACGGGTATACATGGGCTTGTCGAGTGGAAAAAAAAGTGGAAAGAAAAAAACAGATAAGTATTTAAAAAAAAAACGAAAGAGAGTTTCTCCTGAGATTCAACGAATGTTATTTTTTGTTGAAAGTGTTTTTATTATGGTAAACAGTTGATATGCTTTTGGAATACGGGGATACATGGGCTTGTCGAGTGGAAAGAAAAAAAAAGTGGAAAGAAAAAAACAGATAAGTATTTAAAAAAAAAACGAAAGAGAGTTTCTCCTGAGATTCAACGAATGTTATTTTTTGTTGAAAGTGTTTTTATTATGGTAAACAGTTGATATGCTTTTGGAATACGGGTATACATGGGCTTGTCGAGTGGAAAAAAAAAGTGGAAAGAAAAAAACAGATAAGTATTTAAAAAAAAAAGGAAAGAGAGTTTCTCCTGAGATTCAACGAATGTTATTTTTTGTTGAAAGTGTTTTTATTATGGCAAACAGTTGATATGCTTTTGGAATACGGGTATACATGGGCTTGTCGAGTGGAAAAAAAAAGTGGAAAGAAAAAAACAGATAAGTATTTAAAAAAAAAAGGAAAGAGAGTTTCTCCTGAGATTCAACGAATGTTATTTTTTGTTCAAAGTGTTTTTATTATGGTAAACAGTTGATATGCTTTCGGAATACGGGGATACATGAGCTTGTCGAGTGGAAAGAAAAAAAAAGTGGAAAGAAAAAAACAGATAAGTATTTAAAAAAAAAATCGAAAGAGAGTTTCTCCTGAGATTCAACGAATATTATTTTTTGTTGAAAGTGTTTTTATTATGGCAAACAGTTGATATGCTTTTGGAATACGGGGATACATGGGCTTGTCGAGTGGAAAAAAAAGTGGAAAGAAAAAAACAGATAAGTATTTAAAAAAAAAACGAAAGAGAGTTTCTCCTGAGATTCAACGAATGTTATTTTTTGTTGAAAGTGTTTTTATTATGGTAAACAGTTGATATGCTTTTGGAATACGGGGATACATGGGCTTGTCGAGTGGAAAAACAAAGTGGAAAGAAAAAAACAGATAAGTATTTAAAAAAAAAAGGAAAGAGAGTTTCTCCTGAGATTCAACGAATGTTATTTTTTGTTGAAAGTGTTTTTATTATGGCAAACAGTTGATATGCTTTTGGAATACGGGTATACATGGGCTTGTCGAGTGGAAAAAAAAGTGGAAAGAAAAAAACAGATAAGTATTTAAAAAAAAAACGAAAGAGAGTTTCTCCTGAGATTCAACGAATGTTATTTTTTGTTGAAAGTGTTTTTATTATGGTAAACAGTTGATATGCTTTTGGAATACGGGGATACATGGGCTTGTCGAGTGGAAAAACAAAGTGGAAAGAAAAAAACAGATAAGTATTTAAAAAAAAAACGAAAGAGAGTTTGTCCTGAGATTCGACGAATATTATTTTTTGTTGAAAGTGTTTTTATTATGGCAAACAGTTGATATGCTTTTGGAATACGGGTATACATGGGCTTGTCGAGTGGAAAAAAAAGTGGAAGGAAAAAAACATATAAGTATTTTAAAAAAAAATCGAAAGAGAGTTTCTCCTGAGATTCGACGAATATTATTTTTTGTTGAAAGTGTTTTTATTATGGTAAACAGTTGATATGCTTTTGGAATACGGGTATACATGGGCTTGTCGAGTGGAAAAAAAAGTGGAAAGAAAAAAACAGATAAGTATTTAAAAAAAAAAACGAAAGAGAGTTTCTCCTGAGATTCAACGAATGTTATTTTTTGTTGAAAGTGTTTTTATTATGGTAAACAGTTGATATGCTTTTGGAATACGGGGATACATGGGCTTGTTGAGTGGAAAGAAAAAAAAAAGTGGAAGGAAAAAAAACATATAAGTATTTTTAAAAAAAATCGAAAGAGAGTTTCTCCTGAGATTCGACGAATATTATTTTTTGTTGAAAGTGTTTTTATTATGGTAAACAGTTGATATGCTTTTGGAATACGGGTATACATGGGCTTGTCGAGTGGAAAAAAAAGTGGAAAGAAAAAAACAGATAAGTATTTAAAAAAAAAACGAAAGAGAGTTTCTCCTGAGATTCAACGAATGTTATTTTTTGTTGAAAGTGTTTTTATTATGGTAAACAGTTGATATGCTTTTGGAATACGGGTATACATGGGCTTGTCGAGTGGAAAAAAAAGTGGAAGGAAAAAAACATATAAGTATTTTAAAAAAAAATCGAAAGAGAGTTTCTCCTGAGATTCGACGAATATTATTTTTTGTTGAAAGTGTTTTTATTATGGTAAACAGTTGATATGCTTTTGGAATACGGGTATACATGGGCTTGTCGAGTGGAAAAAAAAGTGGAAAGAAAAAAACAGATAAGTATTTAAAAAAAAAAACGAAAGAGAGTTTCTCCTGAGATTCAACGAATGTTATTTTTTGTTGAAAGTGTTTTTATTATGGTAAACAGTTGATATGCTTTTGGAATACGGGGATACATGGGCTTGTTGAGTGGAAAGAAAAAAAAAAGTGGAAGGAAAAAAAACATATAAGTATTTTTAAAAAAAATCGAAAGAGAGTTTCTCCTGAGATTCGACGAATATTATTTTTTGTTGAAAGTGTTTTTATTATGGTAAACAGTTGATATGCTTTTGGAATACGGGTATACATGGGCTTGTCGAGTGGAAAAAAAAGTGGAAAGAAAAAAACAGATAAGTATTTAAAAAAAAAACGAAAGAGAGTTTCTCCTGAGATTCAACGAATGTTATTTTTTGTTGAAAGTGTTTTTATTATGGTAAACAGTTGATATGCTTTTGGAATACGGGTATACATGGGCTTGTCGAGTGGAAAAAAAAGTGGAAGGAAAAAAACATATAAGTATTTTAAAAAAAAATCGAAAGAGAGTTTCTCCTGAGATTCGACGAATATTATTTTTTGTTGAAAGTGTTTTTATTATGGTAAACAGTTGATATGCTTTTGGAATACGGGTATACATGGGCTTGTCGAGTGGAAAAAAAAGTGGAAAGAAAAAAACAGATAAGTATTTAAAAAAAAAAACGAAAGAGAGTTTCTCCTGAGATTCAACGAATGTTATTTTTTGTTGAAAGTGTTTTTATTATGGTAAACAGTTGATATGCTTTTGGAATACGGGGATACATGGGCTTGTTGAGTGGAAAGAAAAAAAAAAGTGGAAGGAAAAAAAACATATAAGTATTTTTAAAAAAAATCGAAAGAGAGTTTCTCCTGAGATTCGACGAATATTATTTTTTGTTGAAAGTGTTTTTATTATGGTAAACAGTTGATATGCTTTTGGAATACGGGTATACATGGGCTTGTCGAGTGGAAAAAAAAGTGGAAAGAAAAAAACAGATAAGTATTTAAAAAAAAAACGAAAGAGAGTTTCTCCTGAGATTCAACGAATGTTATTTTTTGTTGAAAGTGTTTTTATTATGGTAAACAGTTGATATGCTTTTGGAATACGGGTATACATGGGCTTGTCGAGTGGAAAAAAAAGTGGAAGGAAAAAAACATATAAGTATTTTAAAAAAAAATCGAAAGAGAGTTTCTCCTGAGATTCGACGAATATTATTTTTTGTTGAAAGTGTTTTTATTATGGTAAACAGTTGATATGCTTTTGGAATACGGGTATACATGGGCTTGTCGAGTGGAAAAAAAAGTGGAAAGAAAAAAACAGATAAGTATTTAAAAAAAAAAACGAAAGAGAGTTTCTCCTGAGATTCAACGAATGTTATTTTTTGTTGAAAGTGTTTTTATTATGGTAAACAGTTGATATGCTTTTGGAATACGGGGATACATGGGCTTGTTGAGTGGAAAGAAAAAAAAAAGTGGAAGGAAAAAAAACATATAAGTATTTTTAAAAAAAATCGAAAGAGAGTTTCTCCTGAGATTCGACGAATATTATTTTTTGTTGAAAGTGTTTTTATTATGGTAAACAGTTGATATGCTTTTGGAATACGGGTATACATGGGCTTGTCGAGTGGAAAAAAAAGTGGAAAGAAAAAAACAGATAAGTATTTAAAAAAAAAACGAAAGAGAGTTTCTCCTGAGATTCAACGAATGTTATTTTTTGTTGAAAGTGTTTTTATTATGGTAAACAGTTGATATGCTTTTGGAATACGGGTATACATGGGCTTGTCGAGTGGAAAAAAAAGTGGAAGGAAAAAAACATATAAGTATTTTAAAAAAAAATCGAAAGAGAGTTTCTCCTGAGATTCGACGAATATTATTTTTTGTTGAAAGTGTTTTTATTATGGTAAACAGTTGATATGCTTTTGGAATACGGGTATACATGGGCTTGTCGAGTGGAAAAAAAAGTGGAAAGAAAAAAACAGATAAGTATTTAAAAAAAAAAACGAAAGAGAGTTTCTCCTGAGATTCAACGAATGTTATTTTTTGTTGAAAGTGTTTTTATTATGGTAAACAGTTGATATGCTTTTGGAATACGGGGATACATGGGCTTGTTGAGTGGAAAGAAAAAAAAAAGTGGAAGGAAAAAAAACATATAAGTATTTTTAAAAAAAATCGAAAGAGAGTTTCTCCTGAGATTCGACGAATATTATTTTTTGTTGAAAGTGTTTTTATTATGGTAAACAGTTGATATGCTTTTGGAATACGGGTATACATGGGCTTGTCGAGTGGAAAAAAAAGTGGAAAGAAAAAAACAGATAAGTATTTAAAAAAAAAACGAAAGAGAGTTTCTCCTGAGATTCAACGAATGTTATTTTTTGTTGAAAGTGTTTTTATTATGGTAAACAGTTGATATGCTTTTGGAATACGGGTATACATGGGCTTGTCGAGTGGAAAAAAAAGTGGAAGGAAAAAAACATATAAGTATTTTAAAAAAAAATCGAAAGAGAGTTTCTCCTGAGATTCGACGAATATTATTTTTTGTTGAAAGTGTTTTTATTATGGTAAACAGTTGATATGCTTTTGGAATACGGGTATACATGGGCTTGTCGAGTGGAAAAAAAAGTGGAAAGAAAAAAACAGATAAGTATTTAAAAAAAAAAACGAAAGAGAGTTTCTCCTGAGATTCAACGAATGTTATTTTTTGTTGAAAGTGTTTTTATTATGGTAAACAGTTGATATGCTTTTGGAATACGGGGATACATGGGCTTGTTGAGTGGAAAGAAAAAAAAAAGTGGAAGGAAAAAAAACATATAAGTATTTTTAAAAAAAATCGAAAGAGAGTTTCTCCTGAGATTCGACGAATATTATTTTTTGTTGAAAGTGTTTTTATTATGGTAAACAGTTGATATGCTTTTGGAATACGGGTATACATGGGCTTGTCGAGTGGAAAAAAAAGTGGAAAGAAAAAAACAGATAAGTATTTAAAAAAAAAACGAAAGAGAGTTTCTCCTGAGATTCAACGAATGTTATTTTTTGTTGAAAGTGTTTTTATTATGGTAAACAGTTGATATGCTTTTGGAATACGGGGATACATGGGCTTGTTGAGTGGAAAGAAAAAAAAAAGTGGAAGGAAAAAAAACATATAAGTATTTTTAAAAAAAATCGAAAGAGAGTTTCTCCTGAGATTCGACGAATATTATTTTTTGTTGAAAGTGTTTTTATTATGGTAAACAGTTGATATGCTTTTGGAATACGGGTATACATGGGCTTGTCGAGTGGAAAAAAAAGTGGAAAGAAAAAAACAGATAAGTATTTAAAAAAAAAACGAAAGAGAGTTTCTCCTGAGATTCAACGAATGTTATTTTTTGTTGAAAGTGTTTTTATTATGGTAAACAGTTGATATGCTTTTGGAATACGGGTATACATGGGCTTGTCGAGTGGAAAAAAAAGTGGAAGGAAAAAAACATATAAGTATTTTAAAAAAAAATCGAAAGAGAGTTTCTCCTGAGATTCGACGAATATTATTTTTTGTTGAAAGTGTTTTTATTATGGTAAACAGTTGATATGCTTTTGGAATACGGGTATACATGGGCTTGTCGAGTGGAAAAAAAAGTGGAAAGAAAAAAACAGATAAGTATTTAAAAAAAAAAACGAAAGAGAGTTTCTCCTGAGATTCAACGAATGTTATTTTTTGTTGAAAGTGTTTTTATTATGGTAAACAGTTGATATGCTTTTGGAATACGGGGATACATGGGCTTGTTGAGTGGAAAGAAAAAAAAAAGTGGAAGGAAAAAAAACATATAAGTATTTTTAAAAAAAATCGAAAGAGAGTTTCTCCTGAGATTCGACGAATATTATTTTTTGTTGAAAGTGTTTTTATTATGGTAAACAGTTGATATGCTTTTGGAATACGGGTATACATGGGCTTGTCGAGTGGAAAAAAAAGTGGAAAGAAAAAAACAGATAAGTATTTAAAAAAAAAACGAAAGAGAGTTTCTCCTGAGATTCAACGAATGTTATTTTTTGTTGAAAGTGTTTTTATTATGGTAAACAGTTGATATGCTTTTGGAATACGGGGATACATGGGCTTGTCGAGAGTTTCTTCGGCATTTTTAATCTTACCGACTTGACAATTAATGCTGAAGAGAAGCAAAGCCACCTAAAGTAATATTTTGTTTTTGTGAAGCTTATGCGAGCTTATATTTTAACGGATTTTGAAAATTTTGGTGTCAAAATATTGCAAAAAGTATCGGTTTTAAAAAGTTTTTGTTCCCACTAGGGTGCCATTAAAAAGTTTTAAAAGTTTAGCGTTAGCACAAGTGAATTATATCTTGGGGGGTTACTTGAACATTATTTTTGATGCATAAATAAATACTCTTGGATAAAATTTAAAAGTCACCTTACTTTTTGAACACACCTCGTAGAGGGTTTTTACTAAAAAAAAAGTAAATTACCAAAATGTTATCATCCTCAATTTAAGTGGTTTTATTGCTTTCCTTGTTTATATCATTAATTTAATACGGTCACTTTAATAACGTTGTTTTTTGGTTGGAATGGTTGGTGATACAGCATTTATTGCCACTATCACTCCCACCATCAAAATGGCTGCCACTTAGTTTTTGTTCATGCGTTCAAGCCCGTTTTGTAGTTTAATAATTAACGGTTATAACCTATATGTTTTTAATAAATTGATAAAATTGTTATCCACGCTTTTAAATGTTAATTTTTTTATTTTAACCGAGAAACTGCCACCCATAAGAAAATACCTCCTCTATTAAGTGGTTTTTCATCATTTAAAATAGAAACTATGTAAGAAGCACAAAAATAAAAAATTATAAAATAACGTTATCTTTGGTGGAATTATTTTCAGACATAGTATGCTTCCAATATGACTGTTTCGGTTGTAGAACGTGATCGAATGCAACACTTCTTCCTATAGTTTAGTATCCCTACAATCTTGGGCTAAAGCTCACAGTAACGAAAAATATATGACATTTTTTCAAGAAGCACATATATAAAGTGTACAAATAAAGGTGTATCTCAGTATTATTGAACTTGCATACAAGTGGAAACAACGGAATTTTTTTTTGCTCTGAGGTTCAGATGTATAGACTCCGTCGATATTAAGTGTTACCTCTACGTCCCGTTTCTTTCCTATAAAATAATATTTATTGCTTCTCATATTATTGGTTTCTCTTTTTCTTTTCCGCTGAAAAAAAATCTGAAAAATACGATCCGGCCGCCATTACCGTTGCCGCAAACCGTCGTTTTTATTATGACGTCTCATATTTGACTTAGACAAATGTAGGCCGACGCCCATATTTTATTCAGGCGCTTCGCGTTCAACCTTCGACATATTTCCACATCAGATTAGAGCCAACGTTACGAAAAAAACATGATAATGGACTACTAACTGCGTGCCCCCCATCAATTTTTCACGGCAACCCGATGCTTATAATTTCAGGCCGAAATACAACGTTAATAATAAACGAAACATTTTCGATTTATTATTTACCCCCCGAAGCCGCCCACTACCCCCCCCCCCCAAACCCTCGATCGCCCCCCGCGCTGTTGAGTGCATATTTTATTAACGGGCGGGACGGAGCCAAAGAAATTTTAATGATTTCGTTTATTTTATAAGGCCGATAAAGATTTTTTTCAATAGGAAAATGCGGCGGCAAAAAAAAGAGATAAAAAAATTAAAATTTTGACAGAGGTTTTCGTTTTGAAACTGATGTGATATAATTTTGGTAGGCTGATTTCAAAAATTATATGCATTTTTTTTTTTGGAATATTAAAGGAAAAAAAACGATATTTCTAAAATAATTTATATTTTTATTCAGTAAAAAAGTGGACTCCTAGTTAAAAAAAAGTGAAAAACTTGACTCAGACTTTTTTAAGTGAAATCGTTTTAACATCCAACAATAATCCATCATCGTTATGCTCTATCTACCTTGGTATCGTCGTTCCATTTCCTTAGCGTCCTGGGGTCATCTAACCTATCTCTTAATACATTTTTGCTACCGGGTGTAACGTTTGTTCTAGAGGGCCATTCTATTTGAGTCCAATGTGCAACAGAAACGCACATTTACTAATTTTGAAACTGAGTCCACCATTGCAAGGTGCAAATCTCCAATGAAATCATTTAATACGCTCTAGTCAAACACTGGTGTTAAATCTAATTCACCTAGGTCGCAATTAGATTCCTCTGATTCTGATGATATGGCGTTTTCTAGTTCGTTTGAGGCGGTAGGTATCGATATATCTGGTCCATGAGAAATTGGTCGAATAGAAGAGTCAAGATTGAGATACACATTTGTTTCTTATTTTTTTCATTACACGACCAAAAATAACACTCATCACTGTAATCCCTAGGCTCTGGCCATACCATAGACACCCCAAAGCTTAAACATTTCTTCCTACCTTCTTGCCAGTTTCTTAATGCTTCAACGCAAACGGAAAACACACTGTGTGGACCCAGGACTTGTCTTTGTCGCCGATTTTTACACCGAAATGAGCATGGTATTCATTTTCCACACTACAACATAAATACCACAGATATAACAGAAGCTATTTGGGTTGCTCATCGATGTCTTCTTTGCATATTTGTACGTTCTAGAACACTAGAAATGCGCAACAACGAAGACAACAACCGCGAACACAGTTATTCGACGGCCAATACGACAAAAGTGCGCATAAGCTGTGTTGACGCCTTCTGGGCCAACTTTGTTGCTTTGCAAAAAAATCTAATATTAACCAATGTTGCCAAATCACATTTAATTTCAAAAAATCCAGTTATTTAAAAGTCATGCCTAACATGGAATAAACATATTCATGTCATTGTCATATTAAAGATATATAGCACAACAAAAAAAATGACATGACGCAAAAATATGACTTTTTTTAGAAAAAGGACCCCCAAAAATATACAAATAAGCAAACAGCTTTCAAACATCAAAATCCTGTGTAATTAAATTAAATTAAAGAAATATTAACAGAGGGAATCTGAATTTACAATATTCATTATCTTTGCGGTAGGTGTATACTAGGTTTGGTTTAAAAACCATTTTTACTGACGTTCCAAAAACTGTTTAAAATATAAATTTTTTTAGTTAAATCATACGAAATATATTCTCAATCTTAAAATCAGAAATTTATTTTTTTTAAGTTACATTTAAAAACAAATTTTATAGATTGTACAAAAGAGAACTAAAATCATGGGTAACTAACTAATTATGTTATAGTGTTCCCAAATCAGTCTTTTACTACAAATCTTGTATAGTCTTTTGTAGGTATACTACATTTACTACATACTGTTTTTACATTAAATTAAGACTAATTCCAGAAGTATTTCGGGAACGGGTGACGACATAAAACCACGTCAAGTTTACTTTCACACAAGCTTAGGAATGCAAAAATTTCCACCATAAAATGATTGTTAATGAGCTTCAAGGAACTTTTTTTCACAGCAAAAGTAAATACAAGAAACGAAAAACATAAAAGTTAATAAATTAATCCCAACCTCAGCCAACGACATAGGGACGATTAAAATGCATCGGAAGCGGTTTGCCCCACATTTCCCCCACTCAAAAATTTTTGACCGCACCTTTGTTCTGGACGTGTTAATATTTGGGCTACTAATTTACTAGACACCGAAAGTCTTATATTTACTTAGTTCTTTTATAGATAATCTTATCGTGCGTTTCATCCGCTGGCTGTCTTGGATTTTTACGTTATAAGGTAAGTTTTTAAAAAAATCCTTGTGATATATAAAAGCATTTTTTAATAAATGTTGTATGTGTATGTGTTTTATTTCGTCATCTTTTTTGGTATATCGAGTGACTAGTGTCTAGTAACGGCGTCATAGGCGGTTGTTGTTCATAAGCGCCATGGCGACCGAATAACACCTTACTAAAAGAATGGTCTCTGCCAGATTTTAAAAAAAATCGCCACGGACATCTATCTCAAAAGAGAGACTGGCGCAACTCAAAGGTCGCCGTGGACGCAAGAAAGTTTAGTGGACGTTCTAAGAAGTATAAAATCTGGAAGAAGAGGCCAAATTATTCTTATTATTATTCCTCGGCGAATGGTAGGCACTAAAAATGAAAGTTTTTAAGTTAATCTGTTACCTTTTTTGATTTTACGGGAAAAATTATGCTATTTTGCTATAATTCAACATAATAATAATAATCTGCCTTCAATTTAAAATATAAATACATTTTGTTAGTTTTACAGTTTTAATTAAATCCACTTTTGATATTGTGTCATTCAAATTTGTTAATTTTTTATGGTACACATAACCTTGCTACCATAATTACTCACCCTTTTAACATTTTTCAAATAACGGTTTTAAACATTACTTAACTATAAAGATTTTCCACTAACCACTTTAACTAATTACGTTTGATATATTTTTAAGTCATCTTACACTGTGATAACATTCTAAAGCATAGTGGACTACATTTTCTCATTAAATAAAAATCTTGTGTCAAGATGTGCCACACTTGTCTGTTTTCGCTTCCTATCTAATAATTTTAGCTAAAACTTTAATATATAAATAAATAATAAAATATATAAATAAATAATAAAATTGCTTTTAAATTAAGCGAAAATGGAAAAGTTTAAAAGCGCTAATAAGTACCATTGAATAGTGTGAACAGAGACAGACAGAGTAGCCCTCCTCGTAAACTTTTGATCAATGCGAAATAATATTCGAACGGCCCTCGTAAGTACATCACGTGACGGTCTTCGTGGACGACCGATAAATTCGAGGAAGAACTCAACACGTCATTAAAAGTCGCCGCAGTAAATGTCTGAAAGGCGGATAAATTATTTGTGTAACATCTGGCCCCGCGCGTCCCCCGCTACCCCCCCAAGAACAATAAATGACGTACCGAAAATTTATATCGCGACATAAATTTTAAAAAAAGGGGCGACGCTGCGACGACGTCCCACGTCTTCCCAGTGAGCTTTTTACGACGGTTACGTTTCAATTAGAGGGCGCCATCTTCCGCAGTGGTCACTATTAAATCGCCGTATGATGATTATAATTTTTTGACCAGCATAGGGCACGGCAAATTTACACAAGTTTTAAGTTGGCTTGTAAATTCGCACCAATTTTTTTAAATTATAATTAGCAGTACTTATTTGCTTTGTTTTTATGTCGCCATTATCCTAATTTTGATATATTTCTTCGTGGGCGTGATTTCCACCATATTGGTGCAAGAAATACTTGTATATAAGCTTGAAGAGCCACTACTACATCATTTTAGTTCTAATATAGCTGTTGGTTATGGTATCTAGGTATTACCTTTATTTATTAAATTAATTTATTACCTGTAACTGCACCTGTACTAACCGTGTGACAGACTAAAAATCTGCGCATAAATAACCGCATTGACGACAGAATCAAAAATTCTTACAGTCACAGCCTGCTACAACGCTAAGAAATACTTACAAAAATATCACAAACACGTACTTCGTATTCGTAATTCGATTTTTTTTTTTAAATATTTTAATAAAACAGACAGACAATTATTTAAGTAAGACATAGTAATGATAATAATTCTCTGTGTGATGTATGATAGAGAAGAGTTTTTTATTTTTTAATTAAAAACCGTACATCGGATTGAAAAAAAGCATTACATTAAATTTCTTTAGAACTGATCGGAGATTGCGAAAATAATTTTCCTTTTAACGTCTGCCAAAATAGACACGTGAAATTTCGTACACCCGCCACTGGTGTATTTAAAATAAATGTAGTATACCAAATAATGCATCTTGATACATAGTACATGTGTGACAAATATAATTATTAATTTTAATTAACTAATTTAATAAATTATTAATTTTAATTAATTATTATTAATTAAAATATCTAAAGTGGTATTACAGATATTAAAAAATATATATATTTTACTTTTGAACAATTTAAGACCCAGTATCTCAAAACATTTCTTTTTAATAATCAAATTAAGGTTTAATTTACACTCATGCTTATCATTAACAAGGTTAATTAAACAGAGATTTCACAAAAACAAAGTGATATTTAAGTGCATGTTACTGTACAAAAGTAAGTAAAACCGCGATACTCTAGCCCTTCGAGTTTTTTTTTTTAGAGAAATCAGTGGTGTAGGGGTGAAGGACGGGCGGGAGGATTTCATCCCAGATTTCGGTCGCGTTTGAGCCGTTTTTTTTTTCTTAGGCATTAAGCGCGCGTATTCCGAACACAACCGGGAGGAGGGGGAAGGGTGGGGAAAAAGCGACGTCCCGCATAAATCAACGCGCGCGTTTGTGACTTTTGTCGTCTTACTCCAAATTGGGGGGACGCGCGAGAAAAGGGGTGGCGTGAGCATTCAAAACTTCATCCCAGAGGGATTTGTCCATTTCCCAGTTTCTTTGTAAATAATATGTATCCCGTTATAACATTTAAAAAAATAAATAAAAAGTTATTTAGCATAAGCAAGCTGTAAAAATATTTTTCATGATATAATAATGTTACTTTCCTTTTTAGGAATCAATTTGCCAGCTAAGAATATGCACATATTGTGTATAAATATAAATTTAAAAAAATATATATCAAACGAACCATATAAGGTAATAAGAACTTTTTTTATAAAACTTCTGGATTCCTCATGCGTCGGTTTTTGTTCAGTCGAACTAGCTAACGTTTCGCCAATCATCCTGTTGGTTTCTTCAGAGCTTGACTGAAACTGGCTCGCATTTGATCTGTACCTGCTTTTATATTGTTCGAGAGGGGTGGACCTAAATGAGGGGCATACACACCGTCTCGGATGACATATTGGTGACAGGCAAAGACCTGTCACCAATATGTCAGAGTGTATAGAAATCTATAAGCAACCTAACAGATGTTGAGACATTTTTGGACAAGTGGTGAATCTGGTTTTGACGTTATATTCCTTTAGAACTTTTTGTTATGTGGTCAGTGATGTTTTGAATGTCAGGAAGGACAACAGTGGCAAATGTGGGATTGTTTTCGGCTTCATTGCCATTGGAAGGTTGTGGTGAAGTGTATTTTGTGATGGAACGCTTAATATCTTTAATATGGAAATTATTAGAAAGAAGAGCACAGGAAAGGAGTTTTAATTCTGGGTTCAGTGACTCGGCCTGAGATAGTTTTAGAGCTCTGTAAACAAGAGAGTTGATAAGCGAGGATTTTTCAACACATAAGGTCCTAAATTCTCACCTTTCACAGTCTTAAAGTTCTGTAGACTTTTAGGACACCCTATATATAATAATAACGTCAACATTTCGGTTCTCGACTCGTATTTCGGACTGCTTTAGTGCGCATTCGCCACTAAATCTGTCAGTGATTATTTTTAAACATTTAACGATGTGTCATCTATTTAGTTGGTCGTTAAGATTTCGGCTGCTTCACGCCCAATTAATATTTCCTCCGTGTATCCAGGCTCGTAGTGTGAAACGCCATCGTTCTGGCGGTTTCGTTTTCCTAGGACGACATGAAAAATGTGTAAAAGCAATCGCGTTGCCAAATGCTCTCCCAACGGCGGCTTAAAAACTCTGTGAAAATTTTAAAAAAATGTATTTACATACGCTTTTTTGGAATAAAAGTAATTATTACAAAATTAACCAAAAAGTCTAACCCGGAAAAAATAAAAGGATCTTTGGATTTCAAAAATTTGAAAAACCCCAAAGGTTCGGATTTTCCATTTTCTCTAGCGGCGAAAGACAAACAAATAAAAAAGTCCCGTGTTCAAATTGAAAATTTTGGTCAAATTACTACAAATTGCAATTTAGAAAAAGCACTACTAATTTTTTATAAAAGTTTTTTTTTAATTAAATGAACAATTAACCAAATTGAAATTTTTATTTTAATTTGTCCGGTATTTTATGTTAGATGCGGCAACGCAACGGGGGTCCCGTATTTATTACGACTAATTTTGACATCTGGCACGTATTCGATTAGCTTGTTTTGGAAACGCTTCTTTATTTTGTTAGTTTTTTTTTCGGGCGGGCGAACATAAGCTCTGACAAGATGATTAAGAGCCCCATCTTGCATGATTTAGGGATACCGCTTTTTTAAAATCCCAATTATGAAAGTGCCACGAGTATATTAGGTTTTTAAAACTCGTACTGATGACGGAACTGGTTTCACGAGACGTAAATTGACCGATTTAGAATCTAGCTGAAGCAGATTTCAAAAATTTAAGTGAGTGAAATGCGGCGTTGTACGTGTTATGATAAAATATAATTAATCCAGTAACAGGAGTTGCTTTTAAACTCGATCAAATAAGAATAATAAAAAGAAATTCTACAGCTGCGGAGACATTTTGGAAGTAAATATTATTCTATCGAAATCAATCAATAAGACTTTTTTTGCAATTATTTTTCAATTATCTTATAACTATTCTTATTTTCTCACTTTTGACGAGAAAATGTATTTGTTTTTCTAGTTTGCCGTGGAGGAATAACGTCACATAACCTTTTAAATGTGAGCTTGCTATAAAATTTATCTTGAATTTATCTGTGAAAAGTTTCACAGTTAATTATTAAAACATTAAAACAATTGAAATAGAATAACCGTGTATTCCAAAAATGTTTTTGTTTTGTTCGCGATTTTATGTGACTCTATTCACATTCATTTGTTTGTTTCATTTTAAAAATAAAAAAAATTCTTTTTCAAGTGCCGTCTTCGTTGCGAAGGTTTGCAATCATCAAGGCAATGCGTATTCGCGACACCGCCGACCGAAATGGCTGATTTGTATTGCATCCGTACCAGTCGCGTGACGCTTCTTCTCACACTCCTTTTTCCATGAAGTTTCCCTTGAAGTACCAATTGTAGCAGATGGCATTCCTCTCCCCTCATGACATCTCCTAGGCATTGCAGGTTGCGTTTTTCTTTATTGCAATAATAATTTGTTTCTCTTTTATTATTAATAGTAATAATAATAATAAATAGTCTTTATTAGCATTACATGGGCGCAGTCCACTTAACTCACACTTAACCCATTTCTAACTACAACTATATATAAATTACAAATATGTATGAAACTACAAAATAGAATGAATGATATACATGCATTCTAACGGATCATTTTACATGAAGTTTAGTAACGGTTTTTTAAATGTAACCTAAAATTTTTACATGAACCAAATAACTTTGACTTGAGACCGCTATTTAAGGAGTTGAACAAGCTTACAGCATTATATGTAAAAGAACATTGAATTTTTTTTGTTATGTGCAATGGCGCATAGTGAGTGATGATTGGTGTCTTAGATTCAAGACATGAATGGATTTCCTAAATACTAATTTGTCATTCAAATATTTTGGAATGTTGTAATTTATTACACGTTTCAAACAGCAAAAAAAGTTGTATTTGAAAACATCTTTGATTTTTAACCAATTCAATTTTTTGAGAGCTTCGGATATGTGGTCAAACTTGCGCAGGTTAAAAATAAAGCGATAACAAGTATTTTGGATTCTTTGTAGACGATGAGATGTCCAAACAGGGGTAATACAGAACGTTACAATAAGACAAGCGAGAGAGGATAAGACTTTGACACAACTGTAGTTTAATATCGTAGGACAATATATAGACCCAAATTTTTAAAAAATTCTACAACTTGAATAAGATTGTTGTCAACGTATAATTTCATTTTGGACTTCAAACTGTTTCTTTTCCTCTTAGGGGCAAAAATAATGACACTACACTTTGATGGAATTAAACGTAAATTACGGCCCTCCGCAAAGGTCGAAACTATGGAACAATTGCGTATCATCGGCAAAAAATTGTACTTGGAACTGTGCAACTACATCAGCCAAATCTGCTGTATAAATCAAAAACAATAATGGACCTAACACTGAACCCTGTGGTACCCCTGATGGAATATCTAGAGTAGATGATAGCCGGTCCTGCAACAGAACTTTTGACGCCTGTTATACAGACGCGACTCAAAAAAGCTTAACGTTTTGTCATTAAATCCCATATGCCGACAATTGGCAATCGACAGTCTATGATGGCTTTTGTAAAATCCAGTAGCCGTCGCCATAGATCTGTCACCCGCTCTCGGGATTTCATCACACAAGTTTAATAGCGAAGTAACCGTGCTATGTCCTTTCCTAAAAATAGATTGGTGGGTTGGAGTATGTCCTTTACAGGAATATATTCATTTATCTGTCTGTACACCACTTTTTCTAGAATTTTAGACAAAACTGGCAACAAGCTTATAGGCCTTGAATCTCCAAGTATTCTTGGGAATAGGAACGACCAATGCCTCTTTCCACGTAGTTGGAAAGTATTATTCTTCTCGTGATTTCCTCGTTCGTCACTCTCACATTAGTTTTCTCGTGTCCCATTTCTTCAAAGTCATAGAATCCTTATTTTTAAATCCAAGCTGAAGTCGCTACAACAAAACAGTCTTTTCATTTTCATTAACATTGTTCTCGCCACTCCTATTCTGGTTTTGACTTCTACAGAACAATCATTATTATTAAGTATTTATAACTGTCAACTTTTGTTGGGTATGGCAACTTTTAAAACCATTAGGCATATGAGCTACCTTCTCGCGCTTTGTGCAAAATTATCGTCCGGGATTTGGAAACGCCCGGAATGTCAACGCCGTCGCAACATCCTGTAGATTCCGGCATAAATTATTGTTAAATTCGGTACAACGTTTCAATTAATTCAGGATTTAATTACGAGATTCGGAATCGCGCGAGTGGTAATCCGATACCTCCCACCCCAACCGTAGGGAAAGGGGAACACCCGCCGGGGATGTTTATTAGTCCAATCCGACTAATTAGTTTTGTAATAACCGTAATTTTGTAGTTTGTTTACATGCGGACGTGTATGGAATCCGTCCGGGCGGGCATCTTGTCCATTTACGCGGGCAAAATTCCAACCAACCAGCGTAATTTGCAGGACCATTGCGTAGTACGGTTTTAAAAAATAAAAATAAACGGCGGAATATTCAAAATGCGTGGCACACCACTTTTTTCAAAGTATAATTTTTATTATACGGGGTGGCAAACTTTATAAATACACATTTTTCCTATATACAAGAAAATAAAAACTAACAAATAACTCCAGCTTGCTTACTGACAATCAGTATTGCATAACTGCATAATAAAAAAAGTTTTTAATAAGGTTGCTTGCTTGCTTGGTATAAGTATGGATGGTATAAGAGGCAATGTATTAAAACAGACCACACAAGATAGTTGTTGATAATTGTAAAAACAATCTTAGGGCAGTATTCCGAATCCTTTGTTATTTTTAATATATCTTAATAATCTTCGTCGTGTTGAAAATAAGTTTTTCATTACAAATTATGCAAATAACAAAAACTTGTTGATTTCAGTCACTATTTTTGAATTTTGAGGAGGGGAAATGTTGTGGGTGGCAAATTTTTACTCCCCAGAGAAAATCTATTCTATTGGTCAAAAATGATATAAATGATCATAACCTATATAATTTTTTGTCTTTTGTGTTTATTCACGCTGACAACTTAACCCACTTCAATACCAATATGATATTGTAAATGCCGATTTGCGAAGATTCTGAAGAATAGCGCACATACTAGGCATCTTGGCACAAATACGATAATGGCCCACTATTCTTTGCTCTAATTGAATAGAAGTAGAATATAAAACCATATGGGTGGTCTGTTTTAACTGTGATTTTTATGCCTTGTATTGTTTGTTCTCGCTAATGCTTTCTTAATAAACTAGTAATAAAATCTTTGTATTAATGGTCATGAATAATGACATGAATACAATTCGTCATTCAGAGAGAACCTATAATATATCAGCAGATGTCATTTCCATTTCTAAAATTTATCTATAAATTCTAATGTTTTTTTGTCGCAATAAATGATGTAAAGTATTTACCTCATAAATTGTTGTTTCTATTATCAAACTAAAAAACATGACACTTTTGTCTTTAAACATGGAATTGATGAAATAGTGTAAGGAGCTTATACGATCTTAGAACTGAAATTTATTTTATGTCAGTAGTGTGGAACGGAAAATTTTAAACTTGCTGCTCGCTTTGAAATTGTCGTAAAATCCTTTCAGGCTTTTATTTTTAGTCAATGAATAATATGCATAATTTTTTTTAAGTCTAGTTCATTCATATATCTCGATTTCAAGAATACCGTTTTAGGGTTTCAGAGATATTTATCAGGAATAAAAATTCTAAAAACTCCCTGGGGAGGAAAACTTTTCTTATTTTCAAGAATAACTGCACAGGTATTAAGAATCGTGAGTATGCAATGTAGAAAACCACAGTATGGTTTAAAATAATTCTATTACAAATAAAACAAATAAGTTACATTCAGGATCGAAGATAATCAAGTTATTAGGCAAGAAAATAAAAATCTAGAAAAAAAATTAATAAAATTAGTGCTTAGATATGGGATAATTATTTGGTGGCTGCACAGATTTTGATTTTAAATTAAAAATTATCCACTGTATATTTTTGAATGCATATTATTTTTGTATGCGGCAAATCGAAAATATTTTTGTACATAGTACAGGGTGCGGCAGCATAACTTCCTTTTTTTAAATGCGCGCCATTCAGTTAGTTGATGTCATAGTGGGGCGCTAGTGGTCTCGTTCAAGAGGGGGTACTGTAAAGTTTTGTCCCGACACGGTTCAGTCGCCATCATGCGTTGGAATAGTGAGGAGCGTGCCTTTGCCGTTGAGGCCTACTTTTCAAGCGGTTGTTCGGTTGTTGCAACACAGCGTGCATTTCGGAATCGCTTTAATTTAGCCCCGTTGGCTCCCGTCCCAGACCGCAAATCAATTGTTACATGGGTCACTACATTCAGACAAACTGCAAGTGCGACAAAACGAAGAACTGGAGTCCCTCGGCCCGTTAGATCACCTGAGAACATTGAAGCAGTGAGAGCTTCAATGTTGCGATCACCACGGCGTTCTGCGCGCAAACACGCATCTGCCCTTGGACTATCCGATCGTTCTGTGAGAAGAATTCTTCGTGATGATCTTCATTTTCATCCCTATAAGATGGCGATAGTGCAGGAACTTACAGAACGTGCTATTGTTTTTTTTAGCGATGAAGCCCATTTTCATTTATGTGGGTCGGTTAACAAACAAAACATGCGCTACTGGGCTAACACCAACCCTCGACAATTGCATCAAAGGCCTTTGCATTCACCCAAAGTCACAGTGTGGTGTGCAATTTCCTCAGCTGGAATTATTGGTCCCTGGTTTTTTGAGGAAAATGAGGTTACAGTGACAGTGAATTCGGACCGGTATGTAAACATGCTACAGAATTTTTTTTCCCACGGCTAGAAGAGTTGGATTTGGGGGACACTTGGTTCCAACAAGACGGTGCAACAGCACACACTTCAAGAGCATCGATGGCTGTTTTGAGGGAACACTTTCCAGAGCGCCTTATCTCAATTAGAGGCGATTTGGAATGGCCGGCACGCTCTCCCGATCTGTCCCCTTGTGATTTTTTTCTATGGGGTTTTTTGAAATCCCTGGTTTATGTGAACCGTCCAAGAACCCTACAAGATTTGAAGACCAACATCGAAGAAGAAATTGCCAACATAACACCAGCTATGCTAACAAGAGTCATGACAAACGCCAGATATCGGTTTACGCAATGTATGGAGAATGAGGGACGTCACCTAACAGATTTGATCTTCAAAACAATGTAAATAAAAACTTTAGACATGTACCTACATTATAAAAAATAAATAAAGATTTTCCGATGCACACAATAGTTTTTATTGAGTTTTGAAAAAAGGAAGTTATGCTGCCGCACCCTGTACATACTTACAACACTAGAACCTAAAACATCCTACTATTCAATCAATCATTTTTTTTTCTAAAATTCTTAATAACGAAGATTTTGCAGTTGGAAAATTGGCATCAACTAAGCTTGAAAACTGAAAATCTTTTTCTTTTTAACGAACTCGTACATTCCCAGTACCTTCCAACATCCAAACAAATTCCACTCTGTATATTAGAATCAAATTAGAACGGAATTTGACTAATTTTATGTTTAAAAATAAAAAGTATATTAGTAGACAACCTATGCCTAAAAATTAGGCCTGCAAAGTTTGGATTTTTCAAATATCGCGTCACCATCCTTCCGTCAGGCGACGGCGGCGACGTCTCAACAGACGTAGACGCGAGGCGTCTGCTTCCGCCATAACGATCCCGTGTTCGCGCGTTGTTTAATTTCAAACCAAACACATGTCCGCCAGTCAGACAGGGAGCCGAAGAAAAAAAAAGGAAAATCGGACGCGCAGTCAAAATTAACCTGTTTCGAAAGTCTCGTTTTCTTATTTTCTGCCTCGCGTCAGACGAAAAGAAACGCTAAACGGATGAAATATGAGAGACAACAGGAAATGGCGGACGCGGCAGATGCGACTCCAAAATGAGACGTTCTGGCGGTGTTTAAAGCCGTTAACACGTCAGGACGAGATTTTTTTCGTTAGGTTGGCATTAGGTAGTCGAGGGCACAGAATAAACGCCGCACAGATGCGACGAAAAGAGTCGGTGCAAAATATTTGGGATTTTA
The DNA here is from genome assembly GCF_029955315.1 of Cylas formicarius. Classification (NCBI taxonomy): domain Eukaryota; kingdom Metazoa; phylum Arthropoda; class Insecta; order Coleoptera; family Brentidae; genus Cylas; species Cylas formicarius. Next base: position 20,384,505 of record NW_026844361.1, on the reverse strand, counting down.
ATTTTAATTTAAGTTTAATTCAAGAGTCTCTTGTATTTACTTAAACTATGCTTAAGTGTATGGTTTTTAAGTATACTAAGTGTTTATTTTTTAACACAAGGTACGAATTTATTTTAAATAGAACGGCCCCGTAAAGTGCTACACAAGGAGAGTTCAACCGTATAATGGTGGGGATCTGTGATGCGACTTTTTGTCTCCATAGGCATTTATCTTCATTTTTTGACATAACTGAAAACTGTCACAGCATGAGTGTATTAAATATTTTTAAAATTTTACGTATGTCAAATAAAAGACTGAAGTTCGTGGTGCCTAGGATTGATCAATTTTTGTTTGTGTCAATTGACCGAAATGATTTTAAAAATAAAATGAAATTAATATTTATATAGTAAAGACAATTTTTAGGAAAGCAAAATGCTACAATTTGCTGGATTTTCTTAAGTGGAACCTCGCTATATATTGCTTTATAGAAGTCTTAAATTCTAGTAATTTGTGCTTTTGGACTTTGTTTATTATTATTTCTGTAACAAGCCAGATGAAGCTAAACTTATAAATGAAATATTTCGAATATATTTATAATGATGACATTGTTTTAATTATCAGGTGATATACAGGGGGCCCCAATAATCAACAAAAGGAGAAACGTAACGACAGTGTGACATTTACATCTATTAAACCTTTGATTTGCTAGCATATGAAACATAAACCTTAATCCTTTACTTGGTATAAATAAAAATCCAAAGGATTTGGTAAAAATGCCCATAACAGTTTCCCTTTATGTAAAAAAATATAGAAAAATGCATCTGGATACGAAACTGCGGCTTACATGCCCCCACTATCACACCCTCTGAATGTGAAACAGCATATTTAAATCAAGAAAGTATGGGGGGCGGGGGTCCTAAGTACTTTAAAAAATTGAAAAATCACACTTGCAGGTTTAAAAAAAACACTTCTGAAAACCGTCAGATTTTAAAAGATATCTTTCGGAACTGTATATCTCTGTAATCTCTGAAAATTGGGAAAATTGGGCGATTTGCTTTGCTTTATTTAGATAGTTAAAAGTCCGTAAAAAGCACCTGACCAAGAGCTATATTTTTGTATCTATGGTTATCTTCTATCACATAGGGTGTGCCACATATTTGAATAAATCCCGTTGGAAATCTGTGATGCAAATTTTTATATTTTTCGCAATGAAAAGCCGGTCTTAAGATATATTTTTGCAAAACGTAGGCAAAGAAAATACGTTTGTTTTTTTTTGATTTTTTAACCCCTCCCAAAATCGAGTATACGACTCACCGCGCACCACTGTCCAGAGCGCCTCTGCCATCCACGCTCGTCCCGCACCTGTTTGTTTTAATTTAACTAAACAAATAGAAAATAACGCAACGCAAATATTAATATTAATAACCCCCCCGCGGGGCAGACGCATACGGCATTATTGTGTAAAATGTTTTTTCCGGCCTCCGGGCAGTTTCGGGTCCGGTTTTTCGTGCTCCGGATTTTTGCCCGCGCGCGTTTTGTTGTTTCGGAACGGCCAATTTTATTTTTATAATAATATATGTGTATATAGATATATACGCGGTAACTTTTATTTGCGTGACCTTTATCGCGATCAAATATATATTGGAAATGCTAGCCAAACAGCCCGCGGGTGCGGGGGATGTTTTAATTTGACTTTTATGCGCGGAACGGCAGTCAGTCCTAATTGCTCTTTTTGCCCCGAAAAAGGCCAATAAATAATGCAATAAAAATATATTCTCCGCCCTGTAAAAAAACTCAAACACTAAAAAGCGGACAGCTCTAACTCTAACTAAGACATATCACATCATGTTTAAATTATTTTTTTTTACTTTATAGGAAAATATAGAAGTTGTTAAATTTCTAGATAAATGTTAGAACCCGTTTTGTTTATTTCCGAAAACTCTTATTAATTTATTAATAGTCTAAACCTCACGTCAGACCCAATTTGATGCTTTCTGGCTATGTAAAGTTTTAGCTTGGGTTCATCCGAGACCATCTGGCTACGTAAAGCTTTAGCTTGGGCTCACGTGACGCATTCTGGCTACGTAAAGTTGTAGCTAGGGCTCATGTGACGAATTCTGTCTAAGTAAAGCTTTATCTGTGGTAATTTAGTCAGAAAAAAATCATAAATTTATTAATAATCTTATCTAATCTAATTTATTAATAATTTAAATATAACAACAAATAAAATTTAGTATTCGTTGGTTTTTGGAATTGCTATCAATCAAAAGAGGGATTTTTTAAAAAAGGAACGTTTTAGTGCAAGCAATGGTATATTATGAAGCAAGTTTGATAAACGTCATTTTTGTCACGAGTGTGTTTTGTGACTGATGAGTGCTTGTAGAAGTTCATGAACATGTTGGCATACTATACTTTTTATACTTTTTCTAGGACCATTACTTTTTGGGAGCATTTTTGCAAAACAGTAGTGTTAAAATTATTTAAAGTAAATTTCTAAATGCAGGGCGATTTTCGATATTTTGCATTTTTAGACATTGTGGCAAAAGGAAGAGGCGGAAATATAGATAAAATTTCTAACTAACTAAATTATGTTAGGACACATTATTTCCTTTCCTCATTCATTGAAAAAATGAATTCACACTATTACAATATTCGCATATTTTTGAAAAGCTTATAACAACTGACTACGCCAATGATGTTAGTTTATAGAATACTGGATAGAAGCAATTAGAAGAGCCCAATGTTAGGTTTGGCCGCATTTCCAATATTCGCTTTTAACTTTTAAGTGGAAATACTAAGACGTAACTAAAATCTGCATAATCATCGATTTCGTTAATATAAATTAATAATTGAAGAAAAAAATTTTTTGGGTCGAAAATAAATGAATATTAATTTCACCTAAAATTTAAACCTGAATATTGGAAAAATGCATAAAGATAACATAAGCAAACTTTATAATCTTGACATCGGAAAGAAAATTTCTTTTCAAATAAATTGAAATATATTGTATATTGTTATTATATATAAAAATTTTCCGACTCACTTTCGTTTTCTTTTCTATATAGGTACCAAAAGACGATATAGAAAAACCCAACATCTTTTGTAATTAAATTCTTTTTCTAATATTTTCTTCTATTTTTTCCATAAACGAACAAAAATGGTGGAACTGTGAATGTCCATTTAAGTTTTACAAGATGTAGCGATTTTCAGGACTATCCTGACTGATCGGAGATGAACCAAAGACGAAAATAAATAAATATCCGGTTGGGTGAACGTCCTGTGCGCGACGCCTTTGGTTCAAATTTCATCTAATCATTTCCATCGCCGTAACATGGCAGCCACGCCAGCCGCATGTATATTAAATTCATCCCCATTCTTCGGATGTTTTGCCGTCGACGGGTTGGCGGGTTCGTGAAACGAGCGAAGAGTCGAGGGGGGCAGGGGGGATCCGAGACCGAGAACTTCGCCGATCTGATATGGGAAAGCTATAACTGGCAAAAATTTAAAAATTTGGGATTATAATAAAGTCGATGGGACCATGCGGCACAAATATTCTTTTTTACTTTACTTGTTTTAAAGGGAACACCATATACATACGAGGGCAGCGTCAAAATGTCCCGGCCTGAATATGAAAGAAACGAAGTAGAGTAAGAATTTTTTATTATTTTTCAATACAATCCCCCTTAACTTCAATACACTTATTACATCTCTTTATTAACAACTCAAAAAATATTCAAAAAATATTCTTTTGGTTTGTTTGCAAAATGAGCTAAAACAGCCTCTTTTAACTTAACTTCGCCGTTAAACCGCCGTCCACGTATGTCCTTTTTCAAATATCCAAACAAATAATAGTCGCTGGGGGCCATATCTGGACTATAGGGAGGACGATCTATCTGTTGGAACCCACACTCTAAAATGGCAGCTTGTGCAACACCAGCAGTATGCACAGGTGTATTATCGTGCAAAACTGACAGTGACAGTGGTATTAATTTCATTAAAATCTATAAAAAGAATTCCTTCACAATCCCAAAAGATTGTGGGCATCACCTTTTTTTTTGGCTGGCAGACTCTGAATTTTCTTCACCCTTGATTCTTTTTTCGACAGAGGGTCATAATAGAGAACCAAAGAGAACAAAGAACAAAGTTTTATCGTGATACTGGAGCTGCATCTATGTCAGACCGGGAAATTTTGGCGCTAACCTCGTATACAGCTCCATTTTTAAGTTTGGATATAATGTAATCGGACAACCTGTAAACAATAAAGTAATTGCCAAGTTGCTCATTGTCATTAAACGTTTTCAACGGTTCCCTTATTTCACTTTGACAATCAAAAATCAAATTTATTTCTAGTTAACGTGACTTTGACAAAGTTTGACGTGTCTTCGGTTTTATTAACGTCAAGGAGTTAAGGGAGGGAACTGACCACCGACATTACATGATTTGACGCCATTATTTTCACCTCTGGAGATGCAAGGAAATGGAAATTGACACACGGTGTCCAATAACATTATTGTTAAGATTAAATAAATACCAAATGAAAATTAAGTAAATCGTTGCAAAACCTTCAATGTGCGCCTTCAGTTAGATTAGCAAAATAATCGTCAACTCAAATTCAATAATTACTGGCATCTGTGGAAATGGCGTAATTGGTTTATAAATTTTTGGCGGCCTAAACGATAAATCAATTCTCAATTTCAATTACAAAAAACGCTTATTGATAATCAAGACATTTTAAAGAAGATCCGCAAGAACTTTATTTTCGGGACAAATCATTTATAAATTATTTCTGATAAAACATCGACATTACCACCGTAAATATTTTATCCGAATGGCCTCAGCAGCTTCCAGTATAATTGCCGGTAATAGTTTCCCTGCTAACCGATCGACGAAATACGAATTGTGTTCAAGAGGTAAGGTAACTTTTGTAATTGGGCGGACTACATACATGTGATCTTCCATTTTTTTTTTGTAATATTCAAAGTTTCAGTCATTTCGTACGTTTACTTTTTTTTGTGAGGCAAAAAAAATTGAACAAAGAATTTGCATAAAATTTTGTGTAAAAATGGAATACAGTGCTGCAAAACACTTGAAATGTTGACAACAGCATATGGCGAATCTACTTCGAGCCAAAAAAAAAATGTTTAAAAGTGGTGGTTAAAAGCTGTTCCAAAATGGTCGAGATAACTGATAAAAGCGTTGAACAAGTGAAACAAATGGTGCTGAGAAATCGTCGAGTCACTATTAGAGAAGTGGCTGAAGACGTCAGCATCTTTATCGGCTCGTGCCATGCAATTTTTACCGAAGGTTTTGATTACTGTTTTCTTTGATTATCGTGGCGCAGTACATCAAGAGTTCTTTCCTAAGATCCTAAGATCAATAAAGAGTATTTGCGTAGTTTGCACCTGCTAACTCATCGTTGCTTGTATCTCACTTATTGGGCAAAAATAAAACCACAATCATGCCTTAGCCTCCATATTCACCGGATATGGCCTCCTGCGAATTAATCCTGTTCCCAAAATACAAGAAACCCATGAAAGGAAGGATGTTTGGAATGACTGAGAAGGTAAATAAAAACTCGCTTGAAGAACTCAAGGCTATACCAGAAGTGCTTCGAAGATTAAAAAGGACGTTGGCACATTGAAGGGGACAACATTAATGTTGAAGGATATATAAATCCTTTTTGCAAAAACAAAAAAGTGGGCCTAATTTTTGAACACACCTCGTACACTGTGGCGATGGACGACTGGGGGATGAAGAAAATATGCCTCGTTTATCGATAATTACAGGACGTTCACGGCAATTCCGCGCCAGCCATACTCGCCTAATCCGAACCTCCTTTATCTTATCGGCGAGAGTCGAACGTTACACCCAACATTCGATACACGTCATTTCCGGTCGGAATGCGCCGCCGAACCCGTCCATTTCCGTTTCCGATTTCGGTCCCCCACCCCCGCGCGCCGCCCCCGGCGATGGTGCGAATCGCGGCGGTATTTATCGGCAAACTTATATTAATTTCGATTCGAACGGGCCTGCGATGATTTTTTGATTTGAGTGGCCCGCCTGTATCGCTCTCTCTCTCTCACCCTTTCTCCCTCCTGGTTTCGAGATTGCGGGGGCCTGATGTGGTGTGAGGAAAAAGGCAGGCAATTATCGACCACCGTTCGTTCGGTTGGTTTTGTTTGTGGAGTTTGGTGAACGGTTCAATTAAATCTTTCGAAATTTGACACTGCTGGATATCTAACGATAAAATGTGATTGGCAAATTTCGCCTCAAAACTTCTAAAAAAAAAACATCACAGGTTACATTTCCTGTACTTCAAAGTTTCTTTTTGAACTTTATTTAACTAACAAAAATTCGAGATTCTATGCAAATTTCTCGTCCATTTGGGATTCGTTAGTCCGTAAAGCAATTAAACGATTCTTCCCACTCTACTGGCACGCAGAAGGTGCTCTGAGGAAGCCAGCAGCATGTTTGGTAAAACATCCGAAAGACAAAGTCTATACGCAGGTGACATGCAAGTTTATAACTACAGTTATAGTTTTATAAATGTCTGTGCCAGTGACTAAAGTACGAGAAACATTCGAAATCGTTCGGCACAGTGGTTAATGAAGCTGATACTTCATAGTGCATACATCTGTACCTAAGTGGGTATTTTAATTGCAATTTCTCCGTTTGGTCATCCGAGTTGTACCTTGTCTCAGACCCTCCGTTGATGTACTACTATAAAATAGAGTTTTCGCAACGACTAGGCTTTAGGGGTGCGGGAGTAGTATCGGAAACAAATGCACAATGGTAGTTATCAAATTGTGAATTTGGTCGTTAGTAGAGTTTCGATTTTCAGTCTTTCAAATAAATGGGATTATACAGTTTGTTTTACGAAAGTCCCGAAGAATGCAGACATAGCAAGCAATATGCACTACGACCAATATAATGATTGCAACACAACCACCTAATAGTCAATATGAGAAGAACTGGCCCAAAAACTCAAAATCAATTCACCACGTTTTGCCAGAAATAGCGCCCTACAGTACCAAAAAAGTACATGGTGCAAGAAGAATCAAGCAAAGAATCAAGTGTGCTATATTTTTGTAAAGCTAATATCTTTTTTTTTTTAATTTTTAATTATCTAAAAACATAATAGGTGTCCCATATAGAAATCGATTTTTCTGTTGATCAACTTATAATATATTAGTTTTACAAGTAGTATTTTTATCCTATCAAATTCTGAAATACAAAATCATCACGAAAATACAAAATTTTTCATAATAATATATTAGTTTCACAAGTATAATTTTGACACTATCAAATTCTGAAATGTTTTCATGAAAATACAATATTTTTCTTATTAATATATTAGTTTTACAAGTACAATTTTGATACTATCAAATTCTGAAATGTTTTCATGAAAATACAAAACATTTCATAATAATACATACATACATACATACATACAAAATTTTTCATAATAATATATTAGGTTTATAAGTATAATTTTGATACGATCAAATTCTGAAATGTTTTCATGAAAATACAAAACATTTCATAATAATATATTAGTTTTACAAGTATAATTTTGATACTATCAAATTCTGAAATGTTTTGATGAAAATACAAAACATTTCATAATAATATATTAGTTTTGCAAGTATAATTTTGATACTATCAAATTCTGAAAAGTTTTCATGAAAATACATAATTTTTCATAATAATATATTAGGTTTATAAGTATAATTTTGATACTATTAAATTCTGAAAAATGTTTTCACGAAAATACAAAATTTTTCATAATAATATATTAGTTTTACAAGTACAATTTTGATACTATCAAATTCTGAAATGTTTTCATGAAAATACAAAACATTTCATAATAATACATACATACATACATACATACATACAAAATTTTTCATAATAATATATTAGGTTTATAAGTATAATTTTGATACGATCAAATTCTGAAAAGTTTTCATGAAAATACAAAACATTTCATAATAATATATTAGTTTTACAAGTATAATTTTGATACTATCAAATTCTGAAATATTTTCATGAAAATACAAAACATTTCATAATAATATATTAGTTTTACAAGTATAATTTTGATACGATCAAATTCTGAAATGTTTTCATGAAAATACAAAACATTTCATAATAATATATTAGTTGTACAAGTATAATTTTGATACTATCAAATTCTGAAATGTTTTCATGAAAATACAAAACATTTCATAATAATATATTAGTTTTACAAGTATAATTTTGATACGATCAAATTCTGTAATGTTTTCATGAAAATACAAAACATTTCATAATAATATATTAGTTGTACAAGTATAATTTTGATACTATCAAATTCTGAAATGTTTTCATGAAAATACAAAACATTTCATAATAATATATTAGTTTTACAAGTATAATTTTGATACTATCAAATTCTGAAATGTTTTCATGAAAATACAAAACATTTCATAATAATATATTAGTTTTACAAGTATAATTTTGATACTATCAAATTCTGAAATGTTTTCATGAAAATACAAAATTTTTCATAATAATATATTAGGTTTATAAGTATAATTTTGATACTATCAAATTCTGAAAAATATTTTCATAAAAATAAAAAAAATTCATAATAATATATTAGTTTTACAAGTATAATTTTGATACTATCAAATTCTGAAATGTTTTCACGAAAATAAAAAATATTTCATAATAGCATATTAGTTTTGATGAAAATACAAAATATTTCATAATAATATATTAGTATTACAAGTATAATAATTATACTATCAAATTCTGAAATATTTTCATGTAAACAAATCTTTTTGAACAACGGTTTATAAACTGAAATGGTACTAGATATCCATGTGCGGTTTTTGCAATTAAGTTTTTTGTGAAAATGGTGCTCTAGACACCGGAAACACTATTCGACCACTTACTATTGCCCAATTTGGTGCACCCCCGCTCTGTAATGCAGATCCGCTTATTTTTTAGGGAAAGTTTTAATGTCTTCTAAACCCTATCTCCCGATAGCTAATCGCTATGCCGCGAACGCGTCCCCCGGACGTCAACGCCCGTGCCCAATTTCGAACCGTGACTCCAAAACAAACTCCCGTCCTACCCTTTGTTTCCCGTTCCGGCACCCCTTCGGCGCATCCACCAACCCCTCCGCACACCCCGCCTGATAATCTCTTACGTGCCTCCCGAGGCGTCCGTAGCGATTAGCGACGCGTACCGTCGGGACGTCGGCGTCGTCAAACAGGATTAATCAGTTTGCGCGCGACTGAGAGACGACAACAAAGGGATAAATAAAACCCCCGAAATTCCCGGTTTTTGTAGCCGTGTATAATAAATCGATCATTCGGAACTATGCAAATGGAAACAGCTGGAAGTGACGATATACGGACCGACGCCACTGGGAGACAGCCATTCTCCCTTTCGTAGTTTAATGAACGTGAGTTCGACGCATCTCGCTTGCCCAAAAATTGATCCGGTTGGTCACACCGCATCGTATTTGGAAACGAAATTAAATTACAACATAATTAGAAAGAATTTTTTAACATTTAAAGATCGTTACTGAACGTCAGTTAGACAAGCCTCGTTTGTCCGAAACGTTTACAAAAGTTCCAGAAAAATCCACCGAAATAAATCTTATATTACAACAACATTAATATTTTATGCCCATAAAGTTAGTTAAATTAAGAAATTAAGAAAGAACACTAACGAAAAATTAAAAATTTGTTTTTAGGAAGAACAATAAACCATTGTTTTTGAAATTGAAATTTTTGTAACAAGCGAGTGACAATAATTAATATACTGTTCTAAATACCTAAAAAAAAATGGCTAAAAATGAAGACAAAGCCCATCTATTATAGGTATCAAAAATAATTTGATTGCGCCGCCTATGGCCGACGCCGAGGTTGAGCGGAACTGAACGGAATTTCTCATTCTTCACACTGTTCTGAAATAGCTTGTAACAACATGGAAACAAAGAAAATAAAACATTGGTTTGGTGCGACATTGATTTCTTTTTACTTAGTTTTAGAATTAATTAATTAAAAAACAATGTTGCCAGAGCATGTCAGTGAATTTTCGAACATTGCCTCCAGCATATTACGCCGGTATTAGTCCGAATGGAGGGAACCCCTTATGCTCTCGCTTATACTCGTAATAATGTAAGGAGAGCTAATAAAGGTTAATTGCGCCGGTCGTATTTCAAACAAATTCCGTATATACAAGCTGAGAGAGGATCAGTGTCATCCGGGGTAAAATATTAACCGACTCGGAAGCGACCTTATTAATACGGTCGATTTGTACAACGTTAAAAGGAATTTTTAATTGGACACCCCCTTATATACGTGCGTTTTTCACTTCACTACCTTCGTTTTTTTTTTAAATTCTCGACCATGACTTCAATTGTTTCATTTTGAAGAAAGAGCAATGGTTTAAAAAAATTTTTCAAAAATTTTCAAAATTCTAACAACGAAAAGATCGGAAATCGATGTTTTTTTTATCACTTCCCCCTAATTTTTCGAAGAAAGTTGTGCAGAGGTTACAGTGCTTCTGGATTCTTCCTGCATCGGGTTTAGACTCTTGACGCTACCCAAACACCCTGTTGGTTCTTCCGAACGCTGTCTCTGTACACACCTTAAACACCTGTGGCGAGCGGGTCAAGGCGGGGGGAGGGGAAGCTTTCATACTTTGATGGATGGCGAGATGTAAAAGCCTGTGTAGCGGTTTATATTGTGTGGCCGCTTAAATTGGTAGGAGAACTTCAGTTCTATTAAATAATGCTGTTCTAGGGCTGAAGTACACTGTATGAAGTTTTTGGTCAAGTAGAGTAGTCTTTGGAGAATATTTGGTCGTGGACATAGTGGTGAAGTATATTTATCAATGACCCTTTTGTTTTACTTCTTGGCCCAGAAATTCAGGTTGAGACAGTGATGGGCACGGTGAAGATGTAACTACTCGATCAATATGAATGTAGTGTCTAAACAAGCAAGATTGTTGTTTTCTGGTAAAAAAAGTGAACAACGAGTGGTAAGAAGGCGACTTCTTTTCGCTAGTGTTTTGTTACTAGTTGTATGGAATATTTCATTATAACAATAAGACACAAAAAGTAACATTCTACACCCAATTAACCCAATTATATATATATATATATATATATATATATATATATATATATATATATATATATATATATATATATATATATATATATATATATATATATATATATATATATATATATATATATATATATATATATATATATATATATATATATATATATATATATATATCGCTCCGCTCGTGTCAAATAAACTCGTGAGTCAAATGCCGTTTACCGCACTTGTTGCATAATATATTATAAATTGTTCAAAGAACACAAAATACAACGGTTTAATACGCCATCAAACTCATTGACAGAATGCACAAAAACCGTTAGAGGACTTCGCTTTACGTCACCAGCGACCACGTGCGATCGATAATTTTGGCGAACGTAGGGAGAAAACCCGTGAGAAATCCAGGGGTGGCATACTATCAACTTATTCGTACCCGATTCGAATATGAAAAACGCGGTGAAAGCAGAAATAAAAAAAAGAACGGGCGGTAGGGGTTTTCTTTGCCCGGAACTTTCCCGGAAAATTAGAAACGATTGTTAGTCGCCGCCGCGTTATTGCCGCGAGATAACCGGTTTTATTTTCTTTTATTGCTACCATTAAATCCCCTGTTCTTTGTCGTTAACCCATTTTGTAACGCCGGTACAAAAATAGCATATAATCCGTTAAAGCAAAGCAAATAATCAAATCCCGGTAAACACGTATTAAGGACCGAAAGGAAAAAAAGCGCGGGGAGATTTACGACGCCATTTTATGGGACCGTAAAAATCCCGAACGATATGTACGGGAAAAGTCGAAACTATGTTATTTTTATAACGGCGCTGTATACTACGCAAGGGCAAAATAAAACAACTTTTATTTTTCACTTATTCCACTGTCAGCAGTTGGTAAGTAGTATATCAACAGAGGTTCTAAGACAGTGGACAACCCACGTGACCAAATGGAAAGCCTAATATCACATTTTATAAGTTCGTTCTTCTTCCTTTGATGATTTTGTGACAGAAGTGAATCCATTAATCTTTAGTGTGCAGTAAAATGACTGTTAAAATTTAAAGTGTAGTTTCTCTGGTTTTTGTGCTATTTATACTGTTCAATAGTATATTATGCAACAAGTTCGGTAAGCGGCATTCGACTCACGAGTTTATTTGACACGAGCGGAGCGAGTGTTTAATAAACGAGTGACTTAAAATGTTTACCGAACGTGTTGCATGCAATACATTCACTGACATGACCGTCAGTTTTAATCTTCTCCTGAAGATGCCAAATTGTTTCGGTTTGCGGTAAAACGCGTTATTGTGTGTTAGTGCAGTGCCGAAGGTTCCAGTCAAGAGTTTCATAACGACTATGTTAGAAAATGTTAAGTAACCAATTTTTTTCTGGTTTATACCTCCAGCATCCTTCTCCAGAAGAGTTAAAACATATCTCTGTTGAAAAGTTCGAAAAACAGTTCAAGATGCACATTCTATTCTGTGTCAGAATTTCTGGAAGTCGTCAAAGAAAAATCATTGCCTTCCCTCACAAATAAAATAACAGTAATAGAATACTTTAAATATATTTGCTTCCACAGCGGAGAAATTTCACTAGTCCGCAGACTATTTTTGTTTACCGCAGAAATATAAATATTGTTATAAGTAAATAATAATAAAAAATGTTATAATTAATAATTTTGTCGCGGATCAAAAAAAGGTTGAGAAACGTTTTCATTATATTTATTTTTCGTCTGTTTTTTCGTAACTGGTTCCTTTCTATTTTTTTTGTAGTGATCGGAACTAAATAAATATCTATTTATCTATCTAGGTTTCACATTATTCGCTAATTATCGCATTGGCTATAAAATTTTCCAAATTTATCACCTTTACGACTAAGACAGACATAAATATTCTGCTCTGCATATTGGAAAATGCAAAATTCACAAACCATCACATCTCAATTATCGGTTGTGTCTAATCGAAATAGTAGCAGAACAATAGCCAGACAAATATTTCTAAGCCGAGCCTGCACCCATTTACAGCGGTTTGAAGATGTTAGGACTTACACAATGGGGTTTAATCGGCCGTATGATTTATCGCCCTAAAGGCCAACGCTACAATGTATACCATGCCATACATAATACAGAAAAATCCGTAAATACGAAGAGAATGCATTCGTACGGTGCCTCTGGAATTCACGGATCCGCATCTCTTTTATTCACTCATATTTGAAAACGACATCGGGCTTGATGGCTAAACTTCGCTTCCGGTTTGTAACAATATTATGTCCACACCTGATTGTTTGAAGCGTTGAAAGTTAACAACTTTTAAATGGCTGACATCAATAGTGAACGCAAATTCTCGTCCTAGTCTTTGTCTTTTTGACAATCATTTGTGTAGGATAGTACATGCAATTATAACTTTTGGAATACTAATAAATTTTACTCTGCGTCCATACCTACTTGAGAATAGGAAATCTGTGTTGCAGTGATCCATCCATGCCAAAGGCTAGCAGCTACTACTCGTACAAGTTGCTATAGAATCATGAAATAAGGCATGTACCATAGAAGCATAGTGTCACGTGTCAATAGTTATCTAAATTTCATGTCATGAAATATTCTGGATAATTGATAATTCTCCTCCTCAAACCTAAATAACGTTCATCTTGATTTATAGTATTTTCACAGCACAACTCCGGAACTATTCAATCAAAATCTCTTATATAAGCACTTCTAGTTAGGTTTTAACTGTGCTAGTCGTGTTACAACTGGCCAGCTACTTGAAAGAGTCAGAAAAGTTGGTGGGATAATAGATTCCTTTTTTAGAAGCAAACCTTTCAATCACTTTTTATATGCGTATATTTACCTTGGAGGATTTATTTTAAATACAGCCTAACATCCCGAAAACAAGTGGAATAAAATATAAAGTGTGTTGTATAACTGTAATAATCAAAATAACGTGAGAATACCGATTAAGTATAGATTTTAATTTAAAAAAATATCAAATATACTGATATCTCAGTCAGTGTTTTATTTTACACTTGTCTGAAATGGAAGCCGAAGCTCAAAGCATTTTCGTTTTTCCGTTACGTAATCGGCTTACGACATTCTATCGCTAATTTATTCTCCTGAAACGTCGTGCTTTAAACATCCAGGCCACTCGCCCAAAACAATGTCAAGGGCCACTCGCGACGCGAAGCAACTCGTCTCTCCCCCTGCTTCCGTAGAGCGGCGCAAAAAAAAAGCGGAGCGAGAATTAAGAACCTGTAAAATTAAAACCCCGCGGAGAAAGTATTTTGCCGTGCAAAGGGAAAAAGAAGTATACTCGAGACGGGCTAAAACGGAGGGGGATGAAGTTCGTTACCCTTTCGTGTGGCCACGTCGATGGTACTTCGTTCGACGAGGGAGCCTTTTCTGTCATACTGCTGGCCTACTTCTTGCGCCCTTTTGATTCCGGCACTTGGCTTGGTTTACTGTTACACAGCGGACAAAATGTGACGCCCGGATCGATGAGTATGCGCCGTTTTAGTGGTGTCTTGCTTCGTTTTATATTCTGGCATAGAAGCCACCAAAAAACGATACAAAAAAAAGAATAAAACATACGAAATTAAATTAAGTTTGACTTTTCATATTGTACAGGTGGTCGACAAAAACAAAACAAAAACAAAAGGTTGGTCCACATTACGATTTTTTTTTTGACGAAACACCCGTATTAGTGGCCACAATTTTTTTTTGGGAGCATCGTCCAGGGTGTTTGTGTTTATATTTTGCACCGTCCCTGCAGCCTAATGTCGGAGAGGTAATAAAAAACTAAAATAAAAAAGGTGCACAAGGTTTTTTATATATTATCTTTTGATAATTTGGAATATTCAAATTTGCTTATATTACCTTTAGCGGGTTTTCAAATATTTGCGTTTAAATTTTATACAACATATCACCTCTTCAGGTAAGTTTCGTCAGGCTAATACAGAAAGAAGAATACCATAGAAAAATGCAATGGGGTAATATTATTAGAAAATTTGAGGCACTTTATAAAGAATTGTGTAAAAAATGAAAGTGAGTATATAGATATTTTATTACACTTTTAAGGTAAACAAGTAAAGTATTAAGTCCAGTCATTTTAAATATTTTGTATTTATTCACTAACTTTACTAGTAAATCAACACGTACCATTTAAAAAATACTCAAAAGATATAGTTTGCCATTACAGGTCTTTGCTATTTAAAGTTTAAGTAAGGAACATCAAGTTATTAAAATCCGAAGGCGATCGTCTTTTCATGTTTGTTGTGGCATGATAAGGTCCTGTTATTTTTGAGGGAAATTCAGTTGAATTAGATACTAAAATTTTATTTCAAAAAAAATCGAACTGCTTTCGAAAAGATGGCCAGCTAATAGCCCCGTGAAACATTCAAATAAATGAATGAAATAGTTAAAGTAACTAATACAAATAAAAATCACATCCGTGTCACATAAATTTGCAAATAAATTAAAATTTACGAAATCCATGGCTATACTTTTGAAACATGCACAATGGAAAAACCGCAAATGATAGGCAAACTTATATTCTTGAAAGCAGGAAAAAAAATATTTTGAAATAAATTAAATATAATATTTAAAATAATGCAAATCATATCATTTTGCTTGATCAGCAGATTGGTTTCTATTCTATAATTACAAAAAGATAATAGTTAAAAAAACCTCTATTTTTTTTATTTAAAGTTGTTTTCTAACTCTTCAGATTTGGCTGTAGGTATAGTGCAAAATATAAACAAACACCCCGTATATTTGGTATCGTATGCAGACCACGCTAACCCTGTATATGAAGAAGGG
The DNA here is from genome assembly GCF_029955315.1 of Cylas formicarius. Taxonomy (NCBI): domain Eukaryota; kingdom Metazoa; phylum Arthropoda; class Insecta; order Coleoptera; family Brentidae; genus Cylas; species Cylas formicarius. The sequence goes on along the minus strand of NW_026844361.1, from coordinate 20,368,602 downwards.
CAAAATACCTGTGCCTGACGAAATTCAATCACCCGGTCCCCGTTGCAGAACCCCCCCTCCGCACCCGAAAACGGGCATTCCATGACGTCGTCTTCGCGCGACACCCGGTGGCGCGTAGGGGCGGATTTAACCCCCCCGGGGGACATTCCTTTACTTTACCCCAACAGAAATCTTGGAGTTATAAACTCCCGGCAATTATGTTGGTAATTACGACGTTACGTCGAAAGGGTGGTAAATAGCAACCAAGTGCCTGGGGGGACGAAATCTCGTTCCCGCCCCCCGACGGGGGAGGCGGCGGTGGCGACGGCGGCGGATATTCGCGTGCGTGTGGGCTGGCTTCCTGATTACTTTATTAGTTTAAGAATGTATTGGATTTTTACCTGGAGGCAGTGGAAAATTATTTCCCAATTTGCGTGAGGGGCGCCATCGTGGGGCTGCGAGCAACAGGGATGCGTAGTGAAATCCAAATTATGCAGACCTCTTTGGGGATATTTTCATCTACTTCAACTTACCGGGGCGTATTATTAAAATTTTTAGAAATTATAATAATATTTATTATTATAATACTTATATATTATCCGTTCACGAATAAACAAGATTGCTTTCGAAAAATGACCGCTGGGCAAGGCAAGTTTATAGCGCATATTTCAAAAGTAGCCGCTTCGGAACTTTCGCAAAATCGATGTAATTTTATTGTGCGTACACCCAGTACAAAGCGTCTTTCACGTATCGCTAAACTTCAAAGTCAAAAATTTGTCTAAATGATAGCTATTTCCAATGATATTTTTTCAAGTATCTCGAGCACCCTGTATAATAGACGAAACCTGACCCTCTCTCTCGACATAATTCACGATACTGAATGGATAGAGAGGTTATAGCCCTGGGTCTCCCACGTTTTCTGGTCCAAGAATTTTCCCGATAGAGTAAATGGTTTTCGAGAAAATAAGTTTGACCGAATTCGAAGAATAGTGATTTTCATATGGATTTTTTTAAATATCTGGCGCAGCGCGTCTGATACACGAAAACCGCAAATACAAAAAATGTACCTCTTGATGCGGCCTATGACACTGTTTGTACCGATTTGCCATATTTATTAATATTTTTAATTTACGTTTAATAATTTACAATGGAAAAGAACAATTTTCTGTGTCTTTTACATTTTTGTCTAAATTTGGAAAACTCTGTATATAATCGAAAAAATGCCTGAAATAAATATTTTAGCACTGGATCTTTCGCGTCTGCTCGTTAAAGAATTTTGCCGATGGCGTGTATAGTTATGGAGAAAAGCATGGTTTTTTATTAAAAAAAAATCAAAATTAAAAAAAAAGTACTTGGTGAAATTTGATTGCACCAAATTTCTACTGTTTAAATGCGGGCAAGGACCTTTCCTTAACCTTAAATATAAAAGTGTTTTAGTTTTAGTCAATTTTCACTAGTAAGGGGACCCATTTTTCAGTTTTTTTTATGAATATTACATTCTTGACAAATTATCAAGAATAAAAGTTTCCAGAGGCAAATCTTGTGCGTCTTCTCGTCGAAGAATTTTCTCGGTTGCGGAAACGGTTTTCGAGAAATGCATTTTTTGTTAGACCCTTGGAAGTTATCGTCGAAAACCCTGGAGAACGGGCAGACAAAAACAAAAAATGGCGGTTCTCTATAGTTAATGAGGAGCGCGTATACTTTCGAAAAGAATCGATTTCATCGATTTTTCGAAAGTAATAACAATATATTTTTTAAATTTGCAAAAACTGACATAACGCAAAAGTGGAGGCGACATTTTTTATAAAAAAACGAAAACTCACTAACGTACACAAGTTAATCTAAAATTTATTAAATAAATTTCAAACAATAATCGTTCTTAGGAGCGATATTTTCAAAGTTCTGGGAATTCTGCTGTAGTTAAATTACACAGAACTTATAGGCAATATTCCTAGTGCAAAACAAGTCTTGACTACAGCTATCTAGTACAATATTGTTCAGTGTGAAAATAATTCTAATCCACTTATTTGCTTTTTTATTTGTTTCTCCTAAAGCACCAAAAGAACCGTGTGACATCGTGTGCATCAAGCAATACATCGCTTTTTTACGACCAAAAACGAGCAACGACCCCTTATCTGGACCGTCCCATCGCTCCTGTCCACATTTCCCATGCAATTAGTTGTTTTCGCTCTGTCGAATCGTGTGCTTTTCTGTTTAATACATCTGCACGCTTTTGTTCGGCCAGGACATACGGCCGTCTAATGGATTTCCGTACGTACGTACCAAAACGATGAAGGACTCTTTTCCCAGTTCTGGTTGTAAAGCGTTTTCAATCTCGGAAAAATTCGAAAAAACTGAAAAACTATACAGTCCACTGTTACCATACAATTTACATTTGGTAAAGTTTCAATTACGTAGTAAATAGTATTATAAACGATTACTTAATACGACACCGACAACTATATGTTAAAACAACCAGTAACTCTATGAATAAAATGCCACTTTAGCAATTTCTCACGTTTCTTGAGTTTTATCGGCCTGACGAGACGCTTTGAAATACGAGTAGTGTGTCGTCAGCAGGAATTGTCACGCGTCATTTAAGCATTAATAATTAACAACCGTCGGTTATATTACGAGAAATATACAATAATGGGATCATTATTTATCAGTATCAGCAACGGAAAGCAATGCATGAAATTTCTATGCGTGTGTTTAACATAATTAATAATATGGTGAAACTGAATTCGCGGTTAAACCTGAGATGGTCCAAAGACTGTTTCTCAAAGGAGTATAAGGCATTTAATTAGAATATATAAGTCACACACCGCAAGATGGAATATAGAAACTGGGATGAATGTTTCCAGAGAATGCTGTCGAAAATATGTTCACAAGAGCGGTCTTAAATTTTATATGTTTAGATACTTGCTTGCAGTATAAATTTTCTATTTTTTGACTTGAGTAGACCAAGAAAAAAACAATGTTGAAGGAAATTCAATAAAGAATCGTTACATTTGGGCCAAACCAACACTTTCGTGGAGCCAACACAACTGATCACCAACAGCGTGTGAATCGCGAAAAAACAGAAATATCCCAAAAGTTTCCACACTGCATGGCATGGGGGTTGTATACTGGTAAAATTGTTAGGAACTTTATCGAAGACACAGTAAACGCAGCAAAACATCCTTCAACATTCGCCTTCACCAAGGACAGCAAAGTCATATCATCTGGAGATTTTAAAGAATAAAAAATTCAGCGTTCCTATAGTATCACACTCCTCAATTCTATGAAGGCCTAGTCGGTACAATGCCTAATGGAGTTGACACTGTTCCAACATTTAGTGGTCAGCATTATTATTATTAAAAAGTAAATAAAAATAAAGTAGTTGTTAGGACCCCTATGCTTCAAAAGCAACAACCAAATCGAGCAATTTTGCTAGTTGTCCAAGTAAGAAAAGTCTTTCCCCAAGCGACTTTGTTAGGTCTCAATCTGCATTTGCATTTTCATTGCACTTGCGCGAGGCTACTGCTCCCCAAAAACGCTCGTGTTATTATTAGCGTCGCTTGAAAAGGAATTTAATAAAAACGTACAGCCCGGTCGTTCGCAGGTACCGAGGAAAATGACTTCCTCCGAGAGTTGACTTTATCTAAATCTCAGATACGAGTGTGCGTTCATTAATAAACCCTTTTTCTAAACAGTCGACGTTGCTTCGACACGAGATCTTAATATAAAACTTTGCGCGGCCCAGAAATGATTGATTACAGTACACGATTTAGATATCTCGACGTATGTTCTTATCTGGCCATCTGGTCCCGATTTAACCTGACCAATAGGCAGAGCTTATCGAAATTGTATACGCCCGCCGCTGTGTCGTAAAATTTTATTTTAGACTAGGCACTTGTCATTAACCTGTTCTAAAAACGCGAACCCAAAAATTAGAGGTTTTGGTTTCACTTCTCTCACGCTTCTCATGACACAACTTCCAATTTTATATATATTTTTAGGGTAATTTTTGAATAAAATGAATAATAAGGCAAGCTATTCAAAAAGAAAACTTTGTACATCCTCTAAAGGTTATGCTATGAAGAAGGAAAATATTTCTTATAAAGTTTTCGATATACAGGGAATCAAACTTTCAAAACGAAAGAAAATAGGTGAATTCCACAAAATTATTGGTGAACATGACATCATAATAAGAAAAAAATGTGCTTTTGCAAAATAATCAATTAAATCAAGTGCTCAGTTTCCATAATTTTCTATCGCAAAAGGTTTCCGGATTAATGTTTCTTGCTGCCATTGCTTCCTCCACCTCTGCGGGGGAGTCCATTTTAAAATTCGTTTTGGCCATGTATCATCTGTCATTCTGTTTACATGTCCAAACCATACCAGTTGTCGCCTTTCTATTTCCTCTGTAATGTCTTTTTCTATTTCCATTTCTCTTCTTACATCGATGTTTCTTTTTCTTTCTAATCGTGTTGCGCCCAAGCTTCTCCGCCAAAAATCCATTTTTGTAGATAATAATCTATTTTTATTGTTTCTATTCAGATTCCAGATCTCCGCTCCGAATAATGTCACACTTTCCACAAAGGAAGAGTACATTCGTTTTTTTGTTGTCTTCCGTATGTTCTTCTCCCATAGTACTGAGTTAAGTGATCGGATTATCTTTTTTCCTTTTGCTACTCTTTCCCAAATTTCTTCCCTGCTATCTCGGCTATTCCCATACCTTTACATTGTCTTATCCACATTTTAAGTTTTTCATTTATATATATATATACAGGGTTTTTCACTTAAAACTCCGCACGCCAATAAGTCCAAAACGAAAAGATATATTTAATTTATGTAAAAAGTAGTCAAAGTGTGGGGTCAAGTAGATATTTCCTAAAGTTTAAAAAATTCGACGCCTGCAAAGAGCTAAGCGTCGCGACGCGTCGAAAAATTATTCGATTGCAGAGACTTTGGAAATACGCGCATACAAAAGTACATATTATTTAAAAACTTTTTTGTTATTTACTCAAACTTATTTATTTTACCCGTTTCTAAGTTATACCGATTTAAAGTAAACATTTCTTGATTAATAAAAAATGTGATTAACGCTTATTTTTACAAGTATGCCATGAATGTTAGTTACTATGGCAACCATTGTTCTCGCAGTTGTTTTAAGTGCAATTACAAACGTAAGTTGTTATTGCTGTATCAAAAAATTGTCACATTTTGGCACAAGAAATATCCAAATTTGTTCGGTTAAAAAACAACTAAGAATTATTATGTGAAAATGGTGCAATTTAGCAATGCGGAAAAAGTAGACATGTGTAGAGAAGCAAAAAGAGTTTACGCACGGCGTTATCCGCATAGAAGAGTCCCCGATGCAAAAACCTTTTCAAGTTTATGTAAAAACTTAAGAGAATATGGCAGCTTCATGAAACCTAAAAGAGATAGGAACAGGGCGGCTACAAATGATGAAAATACTGCTGCTGTAATTCAGCAGGTTGATAATAACCCCAAGATATCCCTATCAGAGATAAAAGAAAATACCGGTGTTACCATAAGTTCTTCGTGGAGAATTCTACATAGAAACTCTTTTCACCCGTACAAAAGTAAACTAGTTCATAAACTAGAATCAGGCGATTATGCTAGAAGAATGTATTTCTTAGCGACATTGTCCGATTTGTATAGCCAAGATACAAATTTTTTCTCGAAAATTTTATGTAGCGACGAAAGTCGACTTCAAAATAATGGAATCGTTAATAGACACAACTGTCGTTTTTAGTCCGAAAACCATCCTCGTTGGAATACAGAAAGAGGTAACCAACGAATTTTTAGTATCAATGTTTGGTGCGGCATATTAAATGGATTCCTTATTGGACCTTACTTTTACGAAGGAACTTTAAATGCAGATTGCTATTTAAGATTTCTGCAAACTACACTTCCGGAACTATTAGAAGAAGTGCCTCTTGACACTAGAATGAATATGTGGCTACAGCAGGATGGAGCGCCGGCACATAATGCCCAAATAGTAACGAGGTATTTGAACCGAGAATATCCTAATAGATGGTTTGATACTAATGGATCGGTAAGGTGGCCGGCGAGGTCCCCGGACATTACACCACCAGATTATTTTCTTTGGGGCTACCTAAAAAACGTTATCTATGAAGAACCTATCGAAGATATGGCTGATCTCATTAACAAAATTAGTGCAGCGTGTGCCGCTATCACAAGAAGGACTCTCCTACAAGTGACCCAAGCTCATCTGTTAAAAGTTTGTGATAGTTGTGTTCGAGCAGATGGACATAATTTTGACGAAAATTTTTGAAATGTCTTATTATGTAGTTAATTGCAATAATAATTTTGGTTATTAACTTGTAGGTATTTTACTGTTTTTTCATTTATTTATCATGTTATCAGAACTAAATCGATAAAAAATAATAAATAAAATCATACTAAAATAGTTGAAATCTATTGTTTGTAATTGCACTTAAAACAACTGCGAGAACAATGGTTGCCATAGTAACTAACATTCATGGCATACTTGTAAAAATAAGCGTTAATCACATTTTTATTAAGCAAGAAATGTTTAATTTAAATCGGTATAACTTAGAAACGGGTAAAATAAATAAGTTTGAGTAAATAACAAAAAAGTTTTTAAATAATATGTACTTTTGTATGCGCGTATTTCCAAAGTCTCTGCAATCGAATAATTTTTCGACGCGTCGCGACGCCCAGCTCTTTGCAGGCGTCGAATTTTTTAAACTTTACTACTTTTTACATAAATTAAATATCTCTTTTCGTTTTGGACTTATTGGCGTGCGGAGTTTTAAGTGAAAAACCCTGTATATATATATATATATATATATATATATATATATATATATATATATATATATATATATATATATATATATATATATATATATATATATATATATATATATATATATATATATATATATATATATATATAATCTTAAACAATGTTGGCGATAAGCAACAGCCTTGTCGCAGTCCTTTATCAGTGATGAAAGGTTCTGTTACACAGCTTGGGTATAGGGCCGGTGTCATATGCCTTTACAAAAAAATGATAACCTAAAACAAGTTTGCCAACGTATTGTTCACTGCATTTTGCATGAATGTACCTGCTCTGCTCGTGACAAAAAAAACTCGTTGCTAAAGCGCCATTTATCAAACGTATACCATTTTCGGAAAACGAAAAACAGTTCATCGAATATTCCGGAAACAAAAAAATTTAAAATAAAACCTAGACAAACAAAACGATCCAATTCGTGACAACTTATTGGCACGCCACGCCCATGAACGAAACACAGAAGTTCGACTTTAAATGCATTCGATTGGTCGTCAATTAATCCAGCTGTTGGGAAGCCCTTTCAGTTCCATTTACGTTTCAAGAACCCTTGACCGGTCGCAGACGGTATGGGCAAAGTTAGTTCCACAACAACATAATTACTATTGTTGGTAGACCGGGATGTTGTATTAGAAATTTTATAGTCACTTAAAATAACGACCCCACCAGCAAATTGTGCCTAGAAAAAATATCCGTCGGAAACAGTACTTTGTTTAGCTGATTATAAGAAATAACGTGGGAACATTTGACAATTTTTATTTTGAGCTAGTAAATGCAGATAGACGCCCGCATATGCTTATGGCCCTAAAAATGTAAAATGATAGGGAATTAAAGTTTGGGAGGGTACATTTTGTTTTTTTGGACAAATTTACCGTTTCTTCAAAATTTTCCGACAGACAATAACATTTAACCAGTAAAGTTCGCCCAAGCATATACCGATTTTATTTATTTTTATAGTTTTGACTTCGGAATGACTTGTTGTGAGGTGGAAGGGACCATTCTTTTCAGAACGAGAACCAGGGACGTATTTAATATGTTAGCCGACAAGAACTGTACCGTGCGTTATATTTTAATACTAGGGATTTTTTTTTATTACACTGTTATATTAATTCATATTAGCGTGCCTTTTATAAAACTTCCTAAAACAGTCCCTACTTGAGGTAGCCGATTTTCGATCCAGAAACGTCGCTGCAAGGAACAGAAGACATCTGTATCAATTAATTTCGGTCGTCGGCAAATTTGCGAGGTTGCCGCTTCGGTCAGCGACGCTGCCCGGGACACTGACTGATAATTGCGCTCATAGGGATTTTTTTTCCGGAAGGCTCGGCACGTGTCGACGACAAGCTTTTACCAGGTTCGAGCTTTTATCAATTTCGGCAACACCGCAAAGGTCGTGACGGGATCGAGCGTCGACCATTATCCAATTAACAGGGCCTTATATTTTTCCCATCGGTCGGAAGAATAGACCTCTGAAGTATCATTCACGTCCAATTACGGCCAACGATGCGTATTAAGTACGTGGACCGATCAATACGGGAATGTACAGCGTGCGAGAAACCATCTACGTCCCATTTCTTTTATAGGATAGAAAAATTCTGGTATAATATTCTTGAATTTTACAAAAATTTTTTTGGAAAGTCGTGCTTATTTAAGAGCTAATTTAAAAAAAAAATACCTGTTTACCTCACCGAGTCTCTCACTCTCTGGCTGGCGCGTGGGCACATCAAAGGGTCAATTTTTTTTTGGTAATCTACGGTGCCCGTTCGTAATCCCCTAAACTGCAATTTCCGACACCGCGTCGCCATTTAATGGACAAATGGACCAAAAAGCAAAAAAAGAGGCGAAATCCATGAATAATTCAGGCCGGCATCCTCGGCAGTCTTCCATAAGAATTAAACAAATACAAACACAATTCCTTTCCAATTTCCATAGTAAACGGGCCCTAAACCTTAAACAAACAGCGTCGTCGGAAAAGCCAATGAATTTTTAGGGATATTTGACGGTGACCGGGATAGCCTGGCGACCGGCGCTCACCTTCTCCCCAATCTCCCCAACACCCTCCCGGCACACACCTTGCGCGTTGATTGATTGCCGATTTTTTTCCCGGGCGATACGAAGACTTTTTTTTTACTACCGGAGTTGAGGAAAACGAGTGCGAGAGCGAGCACTAAGATCAATGATATATACGTTAGTTGACCGGAAGAGAAGTGGAGAAATAAGAGTAGGGTGTGAGACTAGACAGAATACCAAATGATCATCTAGATAAGATTGCAAAACAAGAAAAACCAAATACCACCACCACCTGGACGACCACCTAAAACATGGTATCACAATGGTGGTCTTCAGCATCTCAACTGCTCTTGGGAAACCAATGACGGAAGCACACGAGAATTGATACAAACGAGAGAAGACTGCTTTAAAAATATCAATTGATGAGCCTGAGGTCTTTGAGATATGAATTCTGTTCCCTATAATGAGGCTTTTACATTGTATTTTATGACCTAAATATAGGATATTTCATTGTATAAAATGCAGCACATCAATTATTTTGTTTTATGCACGTGCCTATTAATTATTCTTGCTACTCATAATGTCCTACTGACATTTTAAATGCTTTTGCTGATTTATTCGCTAAATCTTACTCTGCTAACTATTCTTCAGATTTTACATTTAATAATAACGATAATATCCAAGGTCTTCTCAAGAATGTGAGGTGCTAGTGACTCTTAAGCAAAACAAAAAATAAGATAACGTCGGGACCTGATTGCATTCCGGCAATTGTTTCAAGGGACTGTGCGAATGTCCTTGCTCTACCACTTACAGTTCTAATGACTACGATATCTGGAAGTTATGCAGAGTTAGACTCATTTACAAACAAGGTGACAATTTAGATATCAGTAATTTTCGTCCCATTTCATTACTTAGATAATACAATCATCTAAGAAACAGTATAACATCAAAGCAACATGGTTTGATGAAAGGGCGGTCTACCATCACTAATCTGGCAAGTATCACCCAAGTTATAGCTGGGAATCTAGACTTGCGATCTCAATCTGATGTTGTCTATACCGATTTTTCGAAGGCGTTTGACGAAATTGATCATGGGATACATATTTCTAAGTTAAATGATTACGGGTTATCATCTAATCATCTATTTGGTGGATATCCGGTGTTCCTCCAGGCAGCAATTTAGACCCCCTTCTATCGAATGTTTTTATTAATGACTTTGCCGAATGTGTTGATGTTAATTGCTTGTTACACGCTGACGACCTAAAGTTCTTCTGAAAAATTGATAGTATTCAGGACTGCCAAAACCTGTCATTGAATGCAAAGGGTACAAACAAAACTAGTAAACAAATGTGACATTTGATAAAGACACGGTGTTGTCGAAACGTCATGTCATAATATATAATTTCGTGAAAATCTGAATTTTTAGTTCTTATTTATTTTGATAAATGGATTTTTCATCAAGTAAAAGCCACCTCAGTTCAATTTTATAAAATTTTATGTTACTTTGGACAAGTGGTAAATCCGGTTTTGACATTATGGTTCTTAAGAACTTTTGTAAGGAAGGACAACAGTGACAAGTGTGGGATTGCTTTCGAACTCATTGCTATTGCAAGAGTGTGGTGAAGTTTGTTTTGTGACGGAACGCTAATATCTTTAATGTGGAAATTATTAGACTCATTTAGCTCCGCCCTCCTCAAACAATATGTAAGCAAGTACAGAGAAAATTGCGAGCCAGTTTCAGTTGAAGCTCTGAAGAAGCCAACAGGGATGATTGGTGGAACTTTAGCAAGTTCGACTCAACAACAACCGATGCAGGAAGAATCCAGAAGATTTGTAAAATAGTATTGCAGGAGCCTGCGCAAATGTCTTTGAAAAAAAAATTATCGTCTGCATATTTAATATTGTCAATTAGTGCCCTGTTTATCTTTATTACACGTGCGATGTCATATAGAGCTTTTTTAAATATCGCCTCAGAATAAAATTTAAAAAAGAGCGGAGATAATATAGCATCTGACTCCTTGTGTTATAGCTGTATTCCGAAGCTGTGATTTCAAATCCGACTTTTGCCGATTGGTTCCAGTAGAGATCAGAAACAATTCTATCTCTCCTTTATCTCACCCAATTCCTTTTAAAACTTCAATTCGTTTTTCATGTTTTACACAGTCGAATGCTACGAGGCAGGAAACTAGTTACTACAATTTTTCGTAAATTTCATAAACACGAAATTATCTACATTTCGTATTGAAAGTTATTAAGTAACATTTTTTTCATCAAATACCTTATTTCTTAACATAAGTCATCTCTTAAATTCTTATTGAAATGTCAAACATTTGCGTATACCACCAGCAATACGCGAAAGCGTCGACCTGGTTGCGTTCCTACTCCGGCGCGTCCGCCAAACTTTTAATTTTAATTGATCGTGTCGTGCTGATAAGCGAAAACCCTAGATCAACTATCCAGACCAATTTATTATTATCAAAAATCGGCGGAATGACGCCGCCTTCGATGCGAATCTACAGCAAACACGCAAGAGTCCGGCAAATACGTCTGTCAAACGAAATATCGGTTTTGTAGGTCCCCTTCCCGCATCCCCCACAAACCCCCGCCAGTCTGTTAGTCCAGTCTCCGGGCGAAACCACCATCACCCTAGCCGAATCGGCCAGTCATCGAGTTCCATGTTTTGTTTGCGAAACATCATATATTCAATATTTATTAGCGAATGTATAGCTGTACGTGTTTACTTGTGTGTGCGCATATGGTCATTGGCGTACTCGATCTGTCAGAAGCGTTGGTCTAGTATAAAGGCGTTTGAACCGTAAGGGAAGAGACTCTGCGAAAAAGATTACTGCAGAAATTAAAAACCTTATTGCGAAGAGAGATTAAACATGAATAAATACAATTTCCAAAAACACCAAAGCAGAAGAATAAAAGAGGAATACGAAATGAAATGTTAGATTGCATCAATCACTACGTATGGGCCAAAAATTCTTCGTGGTAACAAACAACTCATTTCTCTTTTCCCCGTGATTCATTGAATCGTATATAATGAAAGGTAGAGCAAAAACAGGTTAGTTTTAGGAGAACCAGACAATTTAATTTTAAAAATACCCAACACCAAGATGACACAACAAGATTTTGATCAGGCCCCCTTGTTCTTTGAGCGTGGCCAGCACAAACAAGAACTGCGGGTACGAATTTTTAGCAAAGATTGAGCACTAACTAACCAAAACATAGTAATGTTCAAATCTGTTGTGTTTAATGCTTTTCATGCTTTCAAAATATATTTATCTATCTGATCATGGCCTCACAATGTAGGTCAGAAAAAAAATACATTCGAAAAAAAAAACAATATAAAGGAATTATTATGAAATTAGGTAGGTATTAGATACTTTATACCGATACGCCGCCCTTGTCAAGGCAATAAGAAAGTGAGAAAGGAAAAACAGGAGAAACAGGAAAGGTTTTAATGAAGGGAATCAGGACACTTCATCCCAAAATATCATGACAGCAGGATCCAGACGAGTGGCTATGACATGGATCGCATATGGAGTCCTAAAATGGAGGCTCAGTGCTAGCTCTTGAATCAAAAACTCTAAAGAAGAACAAGAAAGGCTTAAAACGTAGGAGTTCAGGCATTTTATTTTTCTGATACCAAAATCTCAACGAAACTACTTAGAGACACATTGGATGATATTATTACTATGAATCATAACGGCTCGTATGGCGACTTAAACTGCAGACAATGACACTTCACCACGATGACTCCCAGCTTATCTGTCCCCTTAGTCCGTGTAAGACCCCTGAAGTGAAAATGTAAGACCGTTTAAGGCGAGACAAGTAACGAAGTTTTAAAAGCGTTTGAATAGTAGACCGCACGCCGCTGGCGGGAAGCGCGCCGGGGCTAAAATGTAATTTTCCGAAGTTTGAATAAACTAAATGCGGTTGCCGGTTATTTGAGAATTATAAACTAACATCGGGTCCGAGCCCGGCACCCCCCAGACGAGCCGCGGCTAGTTAAATTAGTTTGTTTAATACATGTTTCATACTTGCGAACGTGTAGGTTGGGGCGGGGGGCTTCAACTTTCACCGCTTTCGGTGCACCACCCGCGAGCAGTAACCTGTCTTTCCTTTTTTTTTTTGGCGAAAAAGTCATCAATTTCTTTTGGTTTGCTGGCACTGTAGGAGATGGAGAGAAAATGTTTTCTTCCTGTCTGGTGAAGGAAATAACGCTTGTTAAAATTAATTGGCATTTGTTAAATTCTTAAAAGGTATTCGACAAGGAATCCTGTGTTACCATGTTTTTTGCCCCTAGCCGACTATTGTCTAATATAATTTTCAAAAATAATTATTTTAAAGTAGGTCTTCCTCGTCAGTTATTGATGAGAAAAACCCCCGTTCAGGTCTTCCTAGCATCAAATTTGAAATTCTTCTTGAGGACGTCGGTCTTATCCTCAACAGGCCTACCCTGCTTGCAATAGACGACGACTTTCTGCATATAATGGGGGTTTTTTTTCGATATATAGAACTTTAAGTTGGCATTACTGTTCAAGATGGCGACCGATTTCACAGCTGTCAAGTGATTTATTCTCAGTTTGGTTTGGCAATTCATCATGAATAGACTCACGCCTGAACAACGCTTGCAAATAGTGCAACTTTATTTCGAAAATAATGGTATCGCGCACTACGTCCATTTTATTGTCGACAAAATGGTCCATCAGAGCAGTTAATTCGATTAACGATGGTTTTCGCACCACGTTTACTCTTATTGATAACTCGCATCCCCAGAGACGCCGTACGGTGCGTACAGAAGAAGTTATTGCTGCTGTAGAGCGTAGCATTGAGGAAGACCCGAATGAGTCCATCCGCCACCGAGCATGGGTCCAAAACGAGATTGCCGTTGTTGCCGATTTTCATAAGCGAATTTTGTTTAGCGATGAAGCGCACTTCAGGTTGAATGGCTACGTCAACAAACAAAAGTGCCGCATTTGGAGCGAAGCTAATCCTCAAGTGTATGTCGAAACACCGTTACATCCAGAAAAACTGACTGTTTGGTGCGCTTTATGGGCTGGTGGAATCATTGGTTCCGTACTTCTTCGAAAACGATGATGGCCAGAAAGTTACAGTCAATGGTGATCGGTATAGAGCTATGATTACTAACTCTTTCATTCCTGAATTGAATAATCATGATGTCCGGGAAATGTGGTTTCAACAAGACGGCGCAACATGTCACACAGCTCGTGTCACAATCGATTTGTTGAAAGATACGTTTGGTGACCGCGCTTAATTGCACGTTTTGGACCTGTGAATTGGCCTCCAAGATCTTGTGATTTAACACCGCTAGACTACTTGCTGTGGGGCTATAAAAGTCATTGGTCTATTGGTCTACAAACGCTTGACCATTTGGAAGACAACATTCGCCGTGTTATTGCCGATATACGGCCACAAATGTTGGAAAAAGCAATCTCTGGTCAATCGAATAATCCATCGTTGTTTTATTGCAACTTAAAGTTCTATACATAGAAAAAAAACACCCCTTATCTGTACTTATAAATATCTTAGTTGTCAATCAACTTTGCTGTTGAAATGTTATTATTTTACAGTAGAATACTTCATTCATTTGTTTGTTGCCAACAGAAGAATCACAATTTTGTGATATTTCGCAACTTAGTTTAATAATTGACAAATAAATGTAGTCTTCATCATCAAACCAGCAGCATTTTGAGCTTCAGCGATAAGTTGAATCCCGACTTGTTGTTTACAGACCAAAAGCTTTCAAAAGGTGTTATCTTGGAATCTCATCGGCATTTGCTGATGTATCCACTGTGGTGGTTTCGTCATCGTCACTCTCTTCGAGAGAAATGTGTTTTTATTTATTTACATTTATACCTCATTTAAGCAACTAAGATAATAAAAATAAAGAGTAAAATGATTTATCACCGAAGTAATCTCATAAAAGTCATTATCCAAATATACTTTTAAAAGCACAATATGCAATATTGAATAAGTGTTTTTTTACATCAGAATTGCCCGAAAATCTGTATCAGTTGTGGGGGAATTTTCCTACGAGTTCGATTTTTCGCAGATGACCTCCCCAAACCGCTGCCCCCACGAACCGCCGAAGTCGCCTGGTGAAAAATAAAAAAAAAACCTTCTCCCCCGATATTTTATGGCCGGGGTCAGCCCTCGAACGGCTACGGGCTCTTCCATCGACGCGGACGACTAAGAATTCCCCCAGGTGAGAGAGCCGGAAAGTGCTTCGATAAGCATCCCCGGGTCCGTCGAGGGGCGACGGCGGCGATGGCGCGGTGCTCCCCTTTTTTTGGCGGGAATTATTTATGGGCCGGGGCCAGCGACAGGGTCGAATCGCTAACCGAGCGACGGACACGCTGGACCGGCCTGTTTTTCAAAGGTCCGATTGTGGGCGAAGAGGGGACGAAGACGAGGGTTGAAACGTTGCGTGATTCGAGGTGACGCCGCGATCGGGAAATAGAGAAAGGAAATATCGATTTATAATGGACGGTCTTTTGTCGCCGCCGTCTTCAGTAAGATTATTTTAATGCGTGGAGGTTTCATTCGGTCGTCTGACTTTGTTGTTCAAGAATCCGAGGTCTCTTTAGTCGTGTAAGTGAAAAATCAGAGTTCTTACACTTGACAATCACATTCACAATCATTATGCTTTTTTGCTTAAAATAATGGACTACGCATATCCGGTAACAACGGCTGATCCTAGATCACAGCTCACTGATGCATCTCCAACAGCAATAATAATTAAACATAAATTAAATACCTAAATACGTAAATAAATATCAGCGCACGAAAAAAAAAAACTTAGAAATTTTACAAGATACAGGAGAAGTTCCAACGTTCCCATTTTCAAATTCTAGTAACTTCCAAAGATTTATACCGAAACAATATATGGTTTAAACCATAAAAGGAAAAAAATAGAATGTTTACAATATAGAAGTTCCAACTTTCGAATTTGGATAACTTGTATTATATTTATAAATTAAACTTGTCTTATTTTATGCCAGACTAAGTAGTAGAGAAACGCCCAAAGGCCAAAGAATTGCCTCACCCCAAACCACCGGCGGATATTAAATGACGCGTGTCAATTTAACTTCTCACCGAGGGGCGTTAAAGTAAGACAATGCACCGCGACAATAACACATTTCAAACGAAATTTAAATGTCCCCGGTAAACTTTTCGAAATTCATCTTCTCCGCGCGCGCGTCACACAAACAGGACGTTTTACGTTATTTACTTTAAACAGACACCCGGAAAACTTTGCCCGAACTTCGAATACCTCCGGGGGCAGGAGGAGACCGCATAGCTGTCGAGATGCGAAACGTCTGACTTACCTTGGGTCGACGAGAGGGTAGCCGAAACGAGGAAACAAAGGGTGGCCGCAAATTTTAAGCCCTCGGACATTGCGGCGGTCTCTTTTCCTTTTCAGACGGCCCCTGCGATTTTGTAGAAGTTCGGCTATAGCGTTTGTCCTGAAACGAAACGTGCTCATTATTATAAAGTGCACAGAACGAAGAAAACCAAATAACAATATTTTTCTGAGAAAAACACCATTTAAGGTCTGAACAAAACCATCATACAACTGGACGAAAAATAAGTATCCGACAAACGAAATTATTGCTTTAAATCAGAGACATCTAAAAAGCAAAAAATAGTTTTAGCCTCAAAATATAAACGGGTTTGGTTAAATAGCTGTTTCTATGTTATAGATACAAAATGTGGGGTGTTTATTGGTATTTAAGCCACTTAAGCCACCAGATGGGCTCGTTGTGCCCCCAGACCGCGCTAGAGGGCGTCCAGAATGCCGCAACTCCTTTAGCCCAATACCGTGCAGAATCCAGATCGATCATGGCTGTTCCGAAGACTCCAAATCTTGCCCATGTCAAAGCAGGGCACTCGGTGAGCAAATGATACGAGGTCTCCTCCCCTTCCATGCACCACCTGCACTCCGGGTCGTCTCCAATGTCTAGCAAGTAAAGATGCCCCCTAAGCATGGAGTGTCCTGTTTTAGCCTTTTAACAGCTTTAAACAATCAGAACACGACTATATTTCAGGAGCAAAATAATACACGTTATCGTAACTCAGAAGGTGTAAATCAGAATATCATTTTTCAAGTCTCAAAAACGTAGGACAGTAATGTTCGAACGGTATCTTTGTACCTTCGCTAATGCAGGAGCTGCTCAAAAGGAATAGTCGAAAAAGACACACTCAGTACATCAGAGATATTGATAAATCGTCTTTTTTTTAATACTCTGTGAAACTACAACGAAAAATATAATATGACCGGTTGCCTTACAGCTTACGCAACGAAAAGTGATTTTCTACCTCACGTCATCTGCCACCACAAAATGTCCACTAGAACGCGAAAAAGCAACGGCAACGGTTCGCTGATCGATCTTGGGGACCAATAAAACCGGAATTTACCCATTCCGTGATAAATCACAACGTTTCCGGCGAAGTCTTTGTCGCGGCCACATTACGATTGTCGGCCATGATTCATATTTACAGAGACCGCGGCGGGAGGCTGCGAAAGGGTTCGCAGTTGGGGAAGGGGGGGGTAGGTTATGATGGATCGTCCGAGATTAACGAAATAAACAAGGCAGGGGCATTCTTTCGAAATCCTTTGAAGTCCGTCCCGACCGCGCCACGTGACCGGGGTCCGTTCGAATTATGAGTCGGCGACGTTGCCGTTTTTCTAGTTTACTTCAACCACAAAAAATGTAACGATTTGCTGAATTCATTTTTTAATTCGTAGTAGTACAAAAGGCACAGTCCATTTTAAGTTTATGTTAACGAACTCTGTGGGTCGGAACCGAAGCCTGTGATAGAAATTATTGTGACGGGAGATGAAACTATGGTTCTCTATTACGACTCTCTATCGAAAAATGAATCAATGGAGTGGCGTCGTAAGGGTAAAGCACTTCCAAAAGAATTTAGAGCCTGGCAGTCAACAAAAAAGGTGATGGCCACGATCTTTTATCTCATTATCACATAAATTGCGAGACTGCGTACATGTAAAACATCGAGGAAAACTGACCAGAGGCGTGCGTCTTTTGCACGATAATGCACCTGTCCATACTGCGGGTGTTGCCCAAGCTGCCATTTCAGAATGTGGGTTCCAACAAATAGATCATCCTCCCTATAGTCCAGATATGGCCCCCAGCGACTATTATTTGTTTGGATATTTGAAAAAGGACTTACGTAGACGGCGGTTTAACGATGAAGTTTAGTTAAAAGAGGCTGTTTTAGCTCGTTTTGCAGACAAACCAAAAGAATACTTTTTAAAGGTATTGAGTTGTTAATAAGGAGATGTAATAAGTGTATCGAAGTTAAGGGGGATATATATATATTTCAATATAATCCCCCTTAACTTCAATACACTTATTACATCTTCTTCTCACTCTCTCACATATGTTGCCGACCTTTGTGCTTAACTTAAAGTAAACGTACAGCCGAAACAGTTTGGTACCTCAAAAAACAAACTGCACCGAGGGCGCGTCTGGTTCTCCGTCGCCGTCGTTTTGTTTATTTTTAGCGGACGACTATTTAAATTGCTTCGGCGTTCGTATCGCCGAGGGCACTGACGGGAACGCCCCCCACCCCACCCCCCTCCCGCGACCGTGCTTTCATTCAATTAAAGGTTGTCTTTACCTAGGAATCGTCTCGATTGTTCCGCCGCTTTTTATATTAATAGCCTGCCGGTTTAAAAAACCGCCGAAAGGAAAACTTAAGCAAACGAGCCGGGATGAAAAGACAATAATTCCGGTCCGCCCCACCTCTACCGACCAACCGCGGAGGGGCGGGGGCAGACGGTCTTCCTCTAACCCGGTTTAAACTCGTCGCCGAATGGGTTTTTCCACGCGAAGTTAATTACGCGAAAGAAGAATTGCGACAGTTATTTTAATAGGGCCGGATATCATTGCCGTCATAAAGGGAGGCGTCCATTTGAAATTTAAATTAATACTGCGCGCCTGTTCGCCAAACTTGCGCGATTTTTAGTGTTTAAACTCTATTTCAGAAAGGTGTAGAGTAATAAAACCTCATTAGGTATGCAAAAGGTGCTACAGAGTGGTCCAACCCAGTGTCATTGTGGGTTACAAATGGATTACCGAATAGAATAAAAATTAAAATATGAATAGAACTGAAAACTCAACAAAAAGTTGAATTTATTCCTCTAGGGGTAGACGTTATGATGTCTATTTATCCCTAAATTACCTCCTATGCAACGATAAGGTCAGAGGAGTTGCGAAGTTACGTCAGTTATATCTTAATTGCTACCATTTTTAGATGCGGATTTCAAAGCTGACAAACAAACTTCCTCTGACTGGACTTTCCTTACACAGGATGTTTCAATTCTCACCATTAAGATCTCGGTAACGGCAAGAGATACAGGGCGACTTAAATTAGGGCAAATTTGCACACCGGTGAGTTATTCTTATTACTTCCGGAAATATGGCGCGAAAATCTGTAAATACATTGAAGATTTGAACTTTGGAGGCTTGATCTTATGACCAGGTAAAAAAACCATCTCAAACCATCATCCATTTTTTCTTATAGTCGCCATATTGAATTTTTGCAGTGAACAAAAACTTACCATAGTAAGCAATGAATTTTCAAATTTTTCGATTAGAGGAAGGACAACAGTGGCAGAAGTGTGTTTTGTGATGGAACGCTTAATATCTTTAATGTGGAAATCATTAGAGAGAAGAGCAGAGGTAAGGTGTGACTCGGGCTGAGATTCTACGTCGAGACTAACCAGAATATCTTGTGTACCTAATGTAATTCTTTTTAATTTTTGAATGAAGTGAAGGGAATTAAGTACGAAGTTATTACTTTTTCCTGTAAAGGGTTTTAAAAAAGAAGCTAGATATTTTGCTATATTGAAGAAACAATGGTGCCGACAAGGGGGTCGAAGTGGTAATCCTGTTTTGTGAATCTTAGGGATTCCGTAGAGACGAGGAATTTTAGACTCACGAGGGGCGACAGACTTTTTCACGGAGTCTGATAGAGAAGAAGCCTTAATAACAGATTGACGGTTGAGTTCTATAGATGACGTAGGATCTTTTTTAAGTTGACGATGTGATCCGCCTGTATGATCGCGAATCTTTTCCTGATATTCATTTAGGTTCATGATAACCGTAGCATTTTCTCTATCTGCTTTTTGGATTAAGATGTCGGGATTAGATTTAAGGTTTGGAGCTCTTCGATATTTTTATATTCACCCTGCCCATAAATTCTATGTACCTCTTATAAATGTGTCAAGGACACTGAGATCTGGAGACCTGGCTCGCCATCTCACTGGTCCATTTCCCCGATCTATCTGTCACTGATAATACGAAAAAAATATACATATTACGACTAAATCGAACTTGCGGTTGAATTTTTCGAAATTGCCTAGATATGCTTATTGTTTCGATTAAATATTCCACCATTTGTAAAAGTGCTTTCATCTGTTCAAATCACATTTTCTAGGAAAGCTGGAAAATCGCCTTTGTAGCCAATTACAAAATTTTAATCGACTTTCGAGATCACCTGGATGTAATTTTCTATCTATAGGGCGAATCATAAAATTCAAGATTTCTCCGAAAATTCGCAAATTGGGTTATAACAATAAAGTCAGAGCCTCATATCGTATAATTAGCGTAAAATCAGAAAGAAACTCGACTTTGTTGAAGAAATTTAAGCGTTTTCAAAGACGGTATCCATGGGTCCCCGACAGTTTCAAATAAAACTGGATTTCGTCAAAAAAATTTTAAATTTACAAGTCAGGTTGTAAAGTAAAAAAGGTGGTTAGAGTAAAGGTTTGAGTTCGTGAGAGTCATTTAAAAAGAGTATATTGAGGGGGAAAATGAGAATAGGCGGCGTCCTCGGGGCAGACTTGTGAGAATTTTGTTTGTCCTGCATTAGTCGTAATTCATTTTTACTGCGCTCTCGGTAGGTGGAGCGTTCGGAAACACGGTCTATTACACGGTGACGCATGTGGCGGTGCTCAATGCATAGGAAACGGTTTATCTTTGCTTAGAGCAGACGACGCTCTATAACCCCGAACTCGAGCTCTGCCCTCTGGCAATAAACACTTCGAAGATAGGGGCCGGCCTAGTTTTATAGACCAAAAAAAAACAACCAAAGTTTATGTAAATTTATTTCGAGATATAGGGTGTTCCAGTTAAAAGGGAAGTTTTAGTATATAATAATATAAATAATAATAATAATAATAATATCTTTATTCATGTTGACAGAATATTTACAAAAACTTTATATCTTTTTATCAAATTTTTATACACATCAGAGCGCAATTGATTTTAATAGTGCTTACTAATTTTTTCTCATTAATAAAATAAATAAAAGAAATAAATAATATGCACAAAATCCTTTATTAAAAGAATAACATATTAGATATTGTTATTATTCTTTATACGTCGGTGCACAGCTTACGTTATTTTGTATATTGTATTAAAATAAATATATTTAATACTGTCTAAACCCCAAACATTGGTCACAGCATTAATTAAAAATTAACATTGGTAAAATTATAACATTAAAACTTTGAAAGGAAACTAAGAAAAATAAAAAATGATGCTTTAATTGTGGTATTATGAAAACATTTTTTTAAAAACACAAAACACAAAACAAGGAAATTGTAAAAGAAACTGCAATACTTTAATGAAATTGTAATTAACTAAAGTTTAAGGGAGCACAAAATTAAGCAATTCCGACCGCCGGGAAATGGTCCACCATCTCCCTCGAACGAGACGAAAAGCTTAAGTAACTCTTTTCGTCCCTGCGTCCCCCCTTTACCTTTAAATGCACGACATCCATAACCATTACTTCTCCCTTTTTAAGATTACGTTCGCTCATTAGCAGCCATCCGCGCTGATTACCCTCGGTAAACTCTAAAAATACGACGATTAGGATAAAAATATCGCCCGCCTCCGCCCCCTTTCTCACCCACTTAAAAACGCCGCTGCAATTTTAACCGCGACTGCCGCTTTAATTACAAAAAAAATCACAAATACCGGTCCCAGATAATTGTTACTCAAAAATTATGCGAAAATATTTAATAATTATTATAATAATAACACTATAATACAATAAACAATATTTATTTATATTATATTCCATTTACAAAAAAAACTTTGGATAACTATTAAAAATAGTAATTACAAAAAAAATCACAAATACAGGTCCAGGTAATTAATCAAAAATTATGCTAAAATATTTAATAAAAATAATAATATTAATATAATAAACAATATTTATTTATATTACATTTTATTTACAGAAAAAAACTTTGGATAATTATTAAAAATAATAATTACAAAAAAATCACAAATACAGGTCCCAGATAATTGTTAATCAAGAATTATGCCAAATATTTAATAATAATAATAATAATAATAATAATAACACCATAAACAATGTTTATTATATAATTATTAAAATTTATTATTAAAAAATTATTAAACTAGCAATTTGCAAAATAAAACAAAAACGATGGCGAGTAACAAGTAGTTAGGGAAATAAGGAAGGAATAACAATATTACTAATACTTTTAAGGAGTGCCAAGAAATTCAACATATGAAGAATAGTATCGCCTAAAATTATTATAATCTTGATTCAAGAAAATTCTAAACGATGTAAAAGATTCAATCAACTCTTGGTTAGCTAAGCTAGCAGACCTAGAAATGAATTTTTACGGTGAATTGAATAGTGAAAACTATAAGCTGCTCTAATTGCTCTGGAAGGTATATGAATATTAATTTTATCGGGAATTCCAAGGCTCGACCAACTGACTACGAAAAGTGAGGCCGGACAGAAGAGGCCTATTCCAGATGTGGACGCACCAGAGAACAATACAGCTGTTTATCGTATTTGGACCTTTAAAGTATTGAACTGAGGTGGCTTTTACTTGATGAAAATCCATTTATCAACATAAATAACAACTAAAAGTTCAGATTTTCACGAAATTATATATTTTGACATGACAATTGTTTCGACAACACCGTGTCTTGTGATTAAGATTAAGAAAAAGTTTTGCAGGAACAATGGAGGACCTCATGTCCAGGACCCTTGCTAATAACAGGGATAAAAAGTTTAGTAAATACCTAAAATGTGTATGTGTGCTCAAGAGAATTTCGACATAGGGACTCTTAGCCCTGTCAAGGTGAGCTTGGGGTGAACTCTTGACTGCCGAGAAACACTGACAAGACTAGCGGCGGGTAATTCTGCGGGTAATTGAGAGAGCAACGAGATGACTGATAGATTGGTCCGAGAAGGTAATTTGTACACGACTATTCAGTTGGAATAGCAAATAGTGCGCTTAAGTGCTGAATAAATGGCTCGGGAGGCACTGGGAGAATTTACAGAACCAAACCAACAGGACAGCACCACCTAAGAACTTCATATCAAACTCCATTTCATCTCCTAACCAACTGCGCATGGCAGAAGCTGAACTCCTCGAGCCCCCAAAGTTCCCATTGAGCAACTGTACTTCCTCGAGAACTCTGGGCGATTCTAGGGAAGGGAGCGAAGATGTGCGGGCATTGTGGATCAGAAAGTCTCAATAGGAAGGTAGAAAATGTGATGATTACAAATATGGTCTACAGGAGTCGGAATTTCGTTGGTAGAAATATGAGTTGGTATGCGAAAAAACGGTGGTAATACACAAACACAGACCAGAACAACCACGCTCAAAATGGAAGATTGTTTTATACAAAAAATGCTAGGTTACTGCTAAACAAATTATTTAACCTACATTAAATCGGAACAGAGTGGAGGTCGAGAAGAAAACCGGGTCCCGAGATTTTTCCACTTTTCCCACACGTCCCCCGGGAAACGTACGCCGCAAAACATAAAACAAGGCGCGAGGGGTGTCCCCTTCTCCCCCCCCCCGTCGTTTTTTACGCCGCCATTTACCGACAAACAGACGACAACGGTCGTCCAAATCGGGCGTTATTATCCTCGAGATGTATGACGGATAGAGAGGAAGCAGCGACGCGTCACCGTGAAAATATGGGGTGCTGGATGTTTTTCCTGCATGGTTTGTTTCGCCACTCGAGCCGCGCCGCGACCCCTCTCTTTTTTACAAAGCGCGTGCCGCGGCCTTGCTGTCCCATTACGCGCACCCCCCCGCACGAACGTATACCCTTGATGGGATCGTAAGATTAGCAGTGGGGGAGTCGGAAAAATTACCCCTCGAACTTGTCACTCGGTAGTGGAATTTTAAATATCTTTTCTTTTGCTAGATGCTTGCTTCTTCGTTTAAAAAAATCGGAACAGCCTTATGAAAAGAAAAACGGCGACCTCAACAGATACACCCACAAAAAAGGGTAATAGGGTAACATAGAAGAACAATAACAAAACCATCGCAACAAACAAACTCACCAAAATGATAAATCCTGAAGATGAGGAACGAGCAGCATAGCTGAGAAAGCCTTGGAGTATAATAACACCCGCATTCTTCTGCATTATTAATATTAAAAATGCTTACAATAAGATAAAGCTGAAGCATGTCCGGAAAATGCGAGAGACCCATGGGATACACTACGAATTTCGCAAATCAGACTTTAAACCATTAAGGCGTCCGCCATGTCTGGAAGTCTCGACTATAAGGTGTGGTCGAACAAGTGGCAACAGAAAGAAAAACTGACCTGGATGTTTGAGAAATGAAAACATTGATGAGAATCGTGGGTAGGACAAAGATGGTTAAAATTAAAAGTGAAGATATCAGGGGTGAGTACAAGATTCAGAAAGTTAGCTTTGGGTCCAAAGAAGATTCATGACAACGTCCCTTTAGGAGAGAGAATCAGTGGTCGATCAAGTAATAGGTAGAAAGGCGCTATAATAATAAGAAGAATTTACACGATGCTTTTTAAACTTATTTTTACATTAGTTTATGTAAAACCATTCCCTGCCTATTTAACTTTGCACTAAAATTGAACGTTACTTTGTAGAATATGAAATACGTAGAAGAACTTAGAAAATTTTAACAGTCATATTTACGAATCGCCGAAAGAAACCGGCTAATTGTCCTGTGAGGAAATGCTATGTGTCTATCCTGCGAACTGAATTATTTATTTTGTTTAAGAAGTAGGGCAGGTACGTAATAAAAATATGCTTCTATAAAGTTTTATCATCATATGGTATCAAATATCACATCATATAGTTTTGGTTAGTTTAATTTTCTCAATAAGGACTAATAAAAATTAACACGAATCAGGTTTGAGTGTTAATTTTACCGAAAAAAATCAAACGCCACAGACCGCAAACCCGTAACTTAATTGAGACAAGACCAGACCACTGTTTTATGTTTTCTCGAGTGTTTCCAAATTTATTTATCAATTCGCAAAATCTTAATTTTTTGATTATTCAATATGGTTATTGAATCGAAATCTCTACCCGCCACGTTTTCATTATAATGGGAGGTCCTAACATGGACCCTTGTACGTTTGAAAATGAAGAGGTACTGCTTGATGTGGATACTATAAACTTGAAGAAAAAAATAGTAATATGAAAGGATTAGTATTGTCAGCTTATCACCTGTGGCCCTAAATGTGTGATTGATGATATGTAGTAGAGGTGTACTTTGAGTAACGGGGATAAACTCAGTTGTCGAAGTTCCGTTTTAATATTACCCTTTATTGGTGTATTTAAGATATTAATTTATTAAAGATTAGGACTGTCGTATTATTTGGGCGAGAGTCCTTAGTGAACGTGGCTAACGCCGATTAGCCGCGTAGCGCGGCATCTGTGGGTTGGTGAAATACTGGTTGCATAGTTCCCGAAAACTACATATTCGGATTTGATTCCTAATGGGTTTTAATTTTCAACATTATACGAAGCTGCTTTACAGCGAAGTCCGTAGTAGTTCTGTTCCGGATTTCCGAAGTATTGGTTTGGAAGTGTTAGGTTGGTATTGTGCCTAGGGTTATTTTGTTTTGCTAGTTTTCGATGGGTTCCTATTCTCAGGCGTCGATTCTCTCCAATTTTTTGTGGCGGAGGACTTATATTTAAGGTGGTGAACGGGGTTTTGGGACTCCTTTTTCCTCGATGGATTTGATGGTGGCAGAAGCCTTGTGAAGGTCATTGGAATATCGGTTGGGGATCGAGCCTTCCGCTGTGGCTACGGCGACTTGTTGCTTGAGTGCACCAGTTTCCCGAGAGGGGATTTATCTGCCGTCCAATTCCCGATAGGGACTCCTAGGGGCACCCGACATCGTTGGTCCCCCCGTTAAGAAAACCCTCGTGGCCGAGGTAGGTTAACCTTGTTCTAATCTGGTACTGTTTTCTAATTTTACGCCGTTAGGGGAGTAGTGTTTCTAGAGACGCTTGTTTCTAGGGTTTTTTTTCTTCCCTCCTTCAAGGTTTTTCCGCGTGTCCCGCTTGTCCGGGCTTGGTTTTGTTGGATTGTGAGCTGCGACCCACTTATTGGCCAAGCCCCGTGCACTGTGTACGTATTCCGCCTACGAACACTTGGGCTAGGACGTGGCGAGCGGTGGAAGTCAAGGACGGTAGTGCAATGGGACATGAAACTATGAAGCTTATAAGGTACCGTTAGTTATATGGGATTTTGTTAATGCAATAAGTGACGCCCCCTGTTGTGACGCACCCGAATGAGTGGCACTGGAATTGGGTACTTAGTAATTTAGTTATATTATTTCCAGCTTTAATTAAATTCATTCGCTTAAATTTAGAGTTTCATTTTCTTGC
Source organism: Cylas formicarius (assembly GCF_029955315.1). Lineage (NCBI taxonomy): Eukaryota > Metazoa > Arthropoda > Insecta > Coleoptera > Brentidae > Cylas > Cylas formicarius. The sequence continues at coordinate 20,342,027 of NW_026844361.1, read as the reverse complement.
CCCATTTGTTGAGCCCACTGCGGAGGTGCCGAGGTGCAGAACAGAGGCAGAGCTTTTTCGGGATTTGGGGACTCACCTTGTGCCGTTCGGTCTTGTTCAGCTGCGGTAACCAAGCCGGACCGAAGATTCACGATTCACGTGGCGCCCAGAATTCAACATTTTGTTAGGCCTTGGCGATAGCAGCAAAACTACCCTGAATATCTACGGGTAACCTAGCCGGGTATTGTGGTGCCATTTACCATACGCCCCTGAGATTTTGGCGAGTCACAAAGTCTATCTAAATAATACTTCATATATTGCAATATGTGAAAAAGTGCGGTTAGCAAAGGGTCAAAATATCCACCTGATTGGGGGTTGTATATCAACAAATCGACAAATGTCGATAATGAATCGATCTAAAACAACATTTCTTTTTTTTTTCGCATTAAGCCTCGATTATTCAACAACCTTAATTCTCTCTTAATCCCAGTTCTTACGGACCGCAATTCATACGCGCGCGCCTGCGACACCTGACCATCGGGCCCATTGTGACAGACTTGTCAACAAAAATCACCGTTTCGCTCCTGAGGGGGATGAATCACAATGCGTAATGGCAAAGCACACAGGGAGAGAAATATGATCTATAATACGAGATATTGGTCCAAATCCCCCATATAACATCCCTCTTAAGCAATATAAAAACTGTCACACGCTCTTTTAATCTGATTTCACGCTCCTGTATCCGAAGACAAACAAAAGGACAGTTCATATATAGAGGCGGTGTGTGTTTTTCTGTGTGGGGGCGACTGTATTGTATCCGAGTGACGTATAGGTCGATACCCTGACCGTATATTCGGAAATTACAGTGCGATCCCGTAACCGTATATCGATTTAACGAAAAATTGTGCTTTTATGATATGCATTTTTTTTATGCATTAAACTCACAATCGCTTAAAAAGTAAGGAAAAAAAATACACAACGAAAAAGAATTAAACTCGAAGATTTACGAATTTACCAGATGATACCAGATAGAAGACAAACGAAGCAATAATTAATTAATTAATTAGAAATTTTAAATGTAATTTAATTCCATTACTGAAATCATAATAAAAAAAATAGATTACACATATTAATTGAATTGAAAAACGCTCTATTGCATTATTTTTCAATTTTTTCTATAGCTATATATCTTAAAAATTTTAAAAATGTTATTATTTGATATATATATATATATATATATATATATATATATATATATATATATATATATATATATATACTGAGTGTTCGAAGTGTTTTCGGAGCGCGAGCATTGAAGATGCCAAGTGAGATTTTGGCGAAACGTCTGCAGGATTCCAGTCGGATGCAAGATTTGCAGGATTCCAGTCGGATGCAGGATTCCAGTCGGAGTTCAACGAGCGAACGGATGATATCCCGGAATATAGTGTCATCATATATATATATATATATATATATATATATATATATATATATATTCTTTAATTGCTCTGTCCTTCATTATATTTCTTATACCATCGTTCCATGAGGTCATAGGTCTTCCTTTTTTTCTTCTGTTTTTGGGGGTATATTTTAGTGCTCTTTTTATCCATCTCTCATAGTTCATTCTTTGTACGTGCCCATACCATAAAAGTTGTCTAATTTCTATTCGGTCAGTGCTGGTATGTATTCTCCCTGTTCTTCTTCGTATTTCTTCATTCCTGACGTGTTCTACTCTCGAAACTTGGAATGCTCTTCCCAAGAAATCCATTTCTACTATGTCGATAACTTTCTTGTCGTTCTTCGTTATTTGCCAGCATTGTGCGCCCTACATTAAGATGGGTTCCACAACTGCTTCATATATTCTAATTTTCGTACATATTTTAATAATCTGCGTCGTATTCATCGCAAGCTATAATCACTTGATCGTCTGCAAAAAAGAGGCTCGTCAAATATTTGTCATCTAAATTTACCCCCATACTTGATATTTTTTCATTAATATACATATACATAAATAAATATACATATACATCAATATACCAATGACTTGGACATGTTTGTTCCATGTTTGGCATGATTTTTAAATGAATTGATTTTTATGAAATTAAAAGTGATTTGGCAACACTGAAAAATATTAGATTTCTCTGCAAAGCAACAGAGTTGGCACAGAAGCATTGTAACCTAATACCCAGTTTGATTGTATTGGTCGTCGTGATGTTGTCTTCTTCATTGGGTATTCCTAGTCTTCTCGAACGTATAAATATGGAGAGAAGACATTGTGTGAACAATCCAAATAACTTTTGTTACATTTGTCGTAGTTATGTCGTGGAAACGCAAACGCAAACTCTAACTTCTTTTGTGAAAATTTTTGTAAAAATTGGCGACCAGGGCAAGCCCTCATACTGTTGGTTCTGTTTGCGTTGAAGTATTAAGAAAGTGGCAAAAAGATAAGAAGAAATATTTCAGCTTCGATGTTCCTATGGTTGTTAGCGTAATGTTCAAGGATTCAACACAAAAAATATGAAACAAATTGTGTATCCAAATCTTGACTCAGGCATTCGACCAAATGTACCGATACCTACCACCCCAAAAGAACTAGAAAACGTCATATCGTCAGAATCAGGAGAATGTAGTTCCCACCAAGATGACACAGATTTCACACCAGATTGCGTCTTCCAAAAGATTCACCAGAATTGTTAGCGTTCAGACTTCCTGACAAGTATTTACTGGCTCCTGGCGTCACATCAAGCTTTTACCGTGTATTGCAACAATATTCCTGACTAGGATCCTAACTTTTTTACTGAATAAAAAATAAATTATTTTAGAAATACCGTTTTTTATAATAAAAACATCTGTCAAAAAGTTTAATTTCCTAGACCTGTGTAATTAATAACTTTAATTCAATTAAGGCAATTAACAAGTACACTAAAATGACTCTTATTAGGTTCCTGGTTTCTTTTAACGTTGAAAAATGTAATGAACAATAAATTTTTATCGACATGGTTTGCATTTTTCCAAATAATTAGAGAGTAATGAATTGTTGGTTTCATATTAACTTACGAGATTAAATTATTAAAAAGATAATTAAATTTTTCTCGACCCTAGCGCCTTAATTTAATTTAAAATGTCCAAAATAATATATACATATATATATTTATATATATATATATATATATATATATATATATATATATATATATATATATATATATATATATATATATATATATATATATATATATATATATATATATATAATTCAACAATTAATTATAACTGAGAAAGAGACATTTTTCGATTTGGATCGGAAACGGCAACGTCGCGGCCTCAAAAAATCGTGAAACAACGTAAAGTAATACCGCCCGCATTAATCCCTTAAGGTCCTTTGTCGGGGCGGGATCGGGCGGAGGGAACTTGGTAAAATCGATAAGGGAGTTAGAAGGCGACCGGCGGCCATTAAGAGGGACATATGCCGCAGGAAGCGGGAGACACTGGCCGCAATTAGATTACGTAAAAGAAGACCGTGATAAACCGCGCGATCGCCTGGTCCTGCGAAGCGGATGCGGCGTCGCGAACTTTAAATCGTTCCGTTTGTCGAATCGAAAAAAGAAACGACAAAATGCTCGCGATTTTTCTAAACGAACACATATTCGCGGACGCCTCCACAAAACCGAAAACCTGGAGGCAGAAACAGCCATTTTTCCAAACAAAAATCCGCCGTACAAAGGGTAAAACCTTCGCATATTTTCTCTATATTGAACAAAATGCACCGCGAGACTTTTCTTTCCTTAAGGCGAACCGATTTATTTAAAAGGCGAGAGATGAAATTCCGCCTCTCCACCTCTCTCTCCCTCCCATTACCATCGCGAGGTGTCTTGGTGTTTGTTTGGCGAATTTGATTTTCGAATCGAAGCCCCAAAAGCAAAATTCCCGTGCGATATTTTTCGAATGCGCATCAAAAGGGGTTATCGGATAAAGGGATCCGTAGAAGGTGTTTCGTTTTGATGGGCCTCGGGTTTTCCAATCCTGGGCAGCCTTCTTGAGAACGTGCGTCTCTTTGGAGAGAACTCTAACGCACTTATCGAATGAGAATTGGATGAAGTTTGCGACCGAATTGTCAAAAACATCATTCAAAAAAGTTCTCAACCGATTTTAGTCGTTATTATGAATGTATAATTTTAAAGCTTACAGCCATAATAAACATATAGAGCGCTCGGTATAAATATAAGTAAATGAGTGCAGAAGTGGAAATCGGAGTGGTACAAGCGAGTGCTCAAGTGCTACCCTGGGAGTTCGTAAAACTGGAATATAAGTTCTCATGGGGGCCTTATAAATTGACATTTATGAGTTCTTAGTATTAGTCGTGCTCTTGGAGTTTGTATCAGTGCCAAATTCTTTTTCGATGTCAGTGAATGCATTCGTGTTGTTTTGCGTAAATATACCCAAAAACTAACGGTCGTAGAAAAAGTATAATATGCAACACATTTGTTGCATAATATACTATTAATTGACATTTATGTTTTCTAAGGTGCTATAAGTAACGAAATGAATGTAAGTGAGTGCTCAGTATACTCGTACATACTCATATAAGTGCTTCTGAGGGTCTAAGATATTTTTGTTGTTCGGTTCATGGAGAGAAAATATATTAGTAAAAATAAGTACAACGAATTGAATTAGATGCTTTGATAAATTGCGCTACAATTGTGATAAAGGGATAATAATAAAACTAACCAGAAAATAGATTAACTGACATTAAATTCGATATAAATGTTTCTTTAAGAGATTAGAGATTATCAATTTTTTATAAATAGGATGAGATATAACTCTTTCGAGTCGTGTCTCCGATATCCGGATACGACACGGCAACATGCCACACCCGTATCCCAAGCTCGTGCAGTATCAAAAATTCAATTTGTTCCAGCAGGAGCGTTATTATAAGGAAAACGGAGGCTGCTTCCTTTGTATACTTGCTTGTCTGCTTTGTAGCGCGCTTTGTCGTAATGGCCGCGCCGGCCATATGGGAAATGGGATAACGAATGGTTATCTTCGGACAATCCGAATATCTCTCTCTCTCTCGAAAAATCTGCAACGGAGCCGTGCGTCACACAGGAAATACGATGAATACTTATCGATCAAGAGCCAGCTGATTTAAGCCGGTGGATTATTTTTGATTTTTAAAGATATGGTTCTGAATTTATACAATTTGTTGCTGACAGATTTGCAATTTACAGATGTAATATGCTGCGAAACAAAACTAAAATCTATTTTTTTTTCAAAGTAACGTAACAACTTTGTAAAGTTGGGAGCAAAAATCGATGGATATTTTTTAACATATTGCTTTAAAAATTGGTCGAGTGCTTTCACTGTTTTGGCTTAATGAATGCAATAAAATACCTGTAGCGGTCCCACCGTGACAGAGAAGAGCTCGTCAATAAACATGCTGTAAATGAACCATTAAAAAAAAATAGCGCTACGTCGGACTGCGAAAAGAAAGTATAATAAAAAATTTTACAATAATAATATGGTTTACCGAATTTTTCCAAATATCCAGGAGGGTCCCATTAACACCTTCTTTGTTAGAATGGGAGAAGAAGTTTGCACATGTGCTCTATAACAATGAAGACACAATAATGAGGTTGATGACTGTATTAGCTCGCTATGTGCTAAGACAGAAGACAATCGTGGAGAACCGTTTTCTGAACACCCATATAAACTTGTTACCCTTCTCAGAGTTCTCAGGTACGAACTGTACGCTAAGTTCTTATCTCTGTTATATATACGCCGCCATTTTTCTGATCGTTGGGATTGCAGAAGTCTTGACGATTTTGTAATACGAAACCCACGGTCGAGAAAACTTCCCAAAGACTAGTGGTTCCGCAATTTATTTGCTTTCCGTCATTAATAAGCCTTCAGGCTTCCTAGTTTCATAACTTTTTTCCCAGTGAAATTTTTTAGTTTCTTTAAGAAATGTTTAACTTAATTTATCTACAGTAAACGAAAAAGAAGATATAGTAAAATAATAAATAACTTAATTTGGTGTGTTACGAAACCAGAGCCAGCCGCCCCCGTTTTATACAACGTTTTTTTCACCCCGTGCGTAATTTTCTTCTTTATTAACAGTATAAATATGTAAAGTAAAAAGAAAATGGGAATAACACTGATAATGCCCCTCTCGCTTGGCGCAAAACTCGTAAAATTCTAGGGGTCTCGGCGGCGACGGTGCCGCTTTTCATCCCCCACCCCCTTCGCCTTTATTTCCACTCGCCCGTTCACAGCGGTCGGACCGAAATGGCGGAGGGGGAGGAAAGGTATGTTTTCAATTTTCTAGCTGATTATCCGTAATACGGGTGCGCGCATTGTATATTTCGTTACGCTAAGTAATATACCGGGAAATGTTCCGTTTTTCCATAGATGTGCAGTCACGAAAAATCATTTATGAACCAGCAAATATTCACCAACTCTGTGGAGTATAATATCAAAAAAAAAAAAAAAATTAATAAAATTTTCGAAAAAATTTGTGAAATAAAATTATAAATTTAATGCTTTTTTGCATACATTTTAAAAAAAAAAAAATTTGACGAGTCTTCTACCGTTTACACACATTCTCAATGATAGATGGGTAACAATTGGCAAAACCCATCAACTCAGCCAAAATTGGACGGTGCTACCTGCAGCCGACAACAAAAATGTTGCAATGAAATTAATGGCAGTGAGATTGGCTTAACTACTCCCTTTGCATACCTAATAAATTTTTATTGATATGTATGATAATTAGCACAAAATTAAACGGCAATCTTCACGGGAGCTTCTTAGGACCTATTTCATTTATTGCATATATTTTAAAGAAACTTCCTCAGGACACTGTAATACTATTTCGACTCTGGCTCACATTTTACTCAATACTTGCATGTATACGCGGCATGTTCATAAAGCAAGATAACTTTTAAGTTTTATCAAAAAGTATTTATTTATACAGCAACATTAACGTTGTCCCCTTCAAAGAAAAAAGAAATGAAAGAGTTATATCAAAGACAAGTCAAGGAAGTAATTACTAACTCCACACTATTTAGTGACAAAGACAATTTATTGACAATTATGAATCCACAACCGCCGAAATTATATTATTTAGGTAAATTACATGAACAAGATATGCCAATTAGACCAGTCGTGTCTTATGTAACGGCTCCGGCAGTTAAACTCTCAAGAAAATTAGTTGATATTTAAAAAAAAAAACTTATTTCCGAGTAATCCACCTATGGAAACAGGTTAACCCATTGGTGAAACAAGATTTATTAGATTGCTTAATAGTATCTTTAGGCCAAAATTATTTTGAATTTAATGGACAGATTTACATCTGTAAGGAAAGTTTGATTATGGGAAACCCACTTAGCCGAGATTTTTATGGATAATTTAGAAAATATCATACAAGAACATCTTTTAAGTAAGTTTTCTATGGCGGTTCGATACGTGGATGATGTATTTGCTTGCTTTGTTGGAACGGACAGACAATTGTATTATTTTTTAAATTACATTAACTCATTACATAATCCTATAAAAATCGCTATCGAGATTAAACAGGATAACTCTATTGATTTTTTAGACTTAAATATTACGAAAACGTAAAATAAATTCAATTTTTTCCATTTACCATAAACCTTCACACACGGACGCACGGACGCAGCTCAAATCACCCTTAGAGACACATTTCACTCTTTTATACACATACTAAAATTATAAATAAAAAACAAATCCAGACAACAGTAAACTCCATTTACACGAGACCTAATACAGAATACGAACAATTTAAAACAATTACATACATAATAGAACCTAGTGAAAAAATTTCAAAACATTTGTCAAAATGTGGTTTAAAAATGGCTTTCAGAACTAACAACACAATAGAATTTTTAAAAAACCATAAAACGAAGTGTCCAAAATCTCAAAAATCAGGTGTGTACAGGTTGAAATGCGGATCATGTCCTAAAATTTATATTGGACAAACAGGTAGATCCTTCAAGAAACGCATTAACGAACATAAAAGAGCGTTTAAAACCAATAGTCTAGATTCTAATGATGCTGCACACTTCAACACAGAAAAACCCATTTTTGACGACAATTTTGATATTTTACATACATTGTACATGTCATTTTCGGAATATATAGTAGCAGGTAGTTTGTAAATATTACATTTGATAAAGACAGGATGTTGTCGAAACAATTGCCATGTCAAAATATATAATTTCGTGAAAATCTGAACTTTTAGCTCTTATTTATCTTGTTATGGATTTTCCTCAAGTAAGAGTCACCTCAGTTCAAGTTCTATGGCTTCTTTATTTTTTTTTCGGTAGAAGAATTGGTTACGTGCAAACACTGCTGATGAGTGTCGAGGACATATTTTTTTTTTAACGGTCATATTTATGAACAGCTGTGGGTTCTCCATTCTCCAAATTTTGTATTAATTATAGTAGCTTCAACACCAACATTATAAGCATGGCCTATAACTTTGAATGCCCATGAAACACAGTTATTGCGGTTTTCTTATAAGGGTTTAAATAACAGGCTTTTACTGATAAGTGCATTCGTTAAGGGAGTTACTCGGTACGTGGCTTGGAGGTTAAAAACATTGATTTCCAGAGCATTTTCTGTTTATATCATTACTAAGAACCACAATACTGTAAGTTGACACCCTGACAAAGCATTTATATTGCAAAAGCAATTACTTAGAATAACGTTGTCGTCAATTGTTTCGTGACATTGGAATAATGACTCTCTTAAGTCTCTCTTATAGTCAAACTGTAATTTAAGTGGAATTATTTTTATAAAATTTATTGTTAAGGAAATAATTTAAGTATAATTATTTTTATGCAATTTATTATTAAGCGAATAATTTAAGAACAATTATGTTTATATCATTTATTATCGGGGAAATAATTTAAGTATAATTGTTTTATATAATTTATTATGATAAAATTGTTGCATTATATAAAATATGTATAATTATTTTATTTTGAATAATTTATAAAGAAAGTGTAGAAATCAGTTAGTTATTTAATATTTATGACATTGTTTAAAGTAAGGCGTGTTTTTTTTCGATGTATAGAACTTTAAGTTGCAATGAAACAACGATGATGAAAGATAATCTTGTGGCATTACATTTTAAATATGATTTCTGGCATATGACCGCCACGGCTGGCGCGGATGTAGTCCAATCTGGACGTCCAATTTTCGATGACTTTTTCCCACATTTGTGGCCGTATATCTGCAATAACACGACGAATGTTGTCTTCCAAATGGCCAAGCGTTTGTGGCTTATCCGCATAGACCAATGACTTTACATAGCCCCACAGAAAGTAGTCTAGCGGTGTTAACTCACAAGATCTTGGAGGCCAATGCACAGGTCCAAAACGTGAAATTAGGCGGTCACCAAACGTGTCTTTCAATATATCGATTGTGGCACGAGCTGTGTGACATGTGTTGCGCCGTCTTGTTGAAGCCACATCTCCTGGACATCGTGGTTATTCAATTCAGGAATGAAAGAGTTAGTAATCATAGCTCTATACCGATCACCATTGACTGTAACGTTCCGGCCATCATCGTTTTTGAAGAAGTATGGACCAATGATTCCACCAGCCCATAAAGCGCACCAAACATTCAGTTTTTCTGGATGTAACGGTGTTTCGACATACACTTGAGGATTAGCTTCGCTCCAAATGAGGCAGTTTTGTTTGTTGACGTAGCCATTCAACCAGAAGTGCGCTTCATCGCTAAAAAAAATTCGCTTATGAAAATCGGGAACAACGGCAATCTCGTTTTGGGCCCATTCGACGAATCTACGCCTTACTTGATGAATCCATGATGAATTGCCAAACCAAACTGAGAATAAATCACTTGACAGTTGTTAAATCGGTCGCCATCTTGAACAGTAATGCCAACTTAAAGCTCCATACATCGAAAAAAAAACACCCATTATAAAGATTAATTTTTTAAGATTTAGGTTTAAGTAAATATTGTAGAGTGAGATTTAATTTAACAATTCTTTCTAGGGAAACATATTAAGTATCTTATTAATTAAAGCTTAGTTTACTTGTGGATAAGTTATTAATTATTAATGATATTTTATAAATCTATTCGTACTGAAAACGTTTCCCTAGAATTTGTACAATGTTCTAACCTACGTAAACAATTGACACCTAAGAAAATTACTATGATAGTTTGGTGGTTATTATACAATTTTTTTTGTCTAAATGGAAATCAATTGCTTTTGAAAATTATCTTACTTTAATTATTAAGGAACACCCTGCATACGATTTTCTTGCGAATTTGCTGATATCCAGATGAAGCCCGGCAATAAAATAGTAAATAGTACTCCCATGGACCGCCGCAGTCCACACCATCCCTGAGCGGGTCACTATAAAGACACGCAAACTACAGTCGTGGTTGGGTAGGGAGGGGGGGGAGGTCGTCGTTTCCTCGCAACCCCTTAAACTATTTAAAACTTTCGCGGAAAAACCAAATAAAAAGTTTCCAGTGTCCGGCTTCGGTCCTGGGCTGCATTCAAAACGGATCTCGCCCGGTTCCGGAACGAACAAGTCCGGAATTTGTCCGGAAAGAGTTTAACTCGCCGACGTGCGAGGACCTCCGCCGCCCCTACGCCGTCGCCCTGAATTCGAAATTTCGACGTCGTCGCCGCGACGCCGACCGTCGCCCACCCCCGGCAAAGCACGCGAATTCTTGGCCAACAGTGTCGATGCGTGAGGCGGCTCCTAAGCGCCCCGTATGCGGAAATTAATAACGGATTTTACGAATGGACGTTTTTTAAAGTTTATACAGAGTGTGTCAAAAAAGTGCAGCCAATTTCTACGGCAAAGACTGATTAATAAAAATATGTCAGAAAACGCCTCCTTCAGACAATACGGCTCTTTTTTAAGCGCAAACAGCATGAATTATGAATCATGAATTATTCGCTATACAGGGTGTAAAAAAAAAACGGTTGAGGCAAGATTATAAATATTAAGCTGTATCTTCTGTAGTTCCGCAGGAACGTCCCCTATGCCCGAAAAGGCATTATTGGAAAAATATAGCGAAAACTTTAAGACATAAGGAGGCGAAGAAAAATGAAGACGAGAAGATGTATTGCGAAATGTCAAGAAATATGTAAAATTTTGGAATGTAGTTTTGTTCTGGTTTAGCAGCTTTTAATAATGTTATGGTATAAGTTGAACGGGGTATATATACCCCAGAAGACTTTCGCATTAGATAGGTTATACGAGGGCAGCGCCAAAATTTCCCGGCCTGAATATGAAAGAAACAAAGTAGAGTAACATTTTTTTGTTATTTTTCAATATAATCCCCCTTAACTTATTACATCTCTTCATTAACAACTCAATCCCTTTAAAAAAATATTCTTTTGGTTTGTCTACAAAATGAGCTAAAACAGCCTGTTTTAACTCAACTTCGTCGTTAAACCGCCGTCCACGTAAGTTCTTTTTCAAATATCCAAACAAATAATAGCCGCTGGGGGCCATGTGTGGACTATAGGGAGGATGATCTATCTGTTGGAACCCACACTCTAAAATGGCACCTTGTGCAACACCAGCGGTATGGGCAGGTGCATTTTCGTGCAAAAGACGCACGCCTCTGGTCAGTTTTCCTCGACGTTTTACACATATGCAGTCTCGCAATTTATGTAATAATGTTGAGTAATATTTACCACTGACAGTGGTATTAGTTTCTTTAAAATCTATTAAAAGAATTCCTTCACAATCCCGAAAGATCGTGGCCATCATCTTTTTTGTTGACTGGCAGACTCTGAATTTTCTTGGAGGTGCTTCACCCTCACGACGCTATTCGATTGAATCTTTTTTCGATAGAGGGTCATAATAGAGAACCATAGTTTCATCTCCCTATCACAGGCTTCGGTTCCGACCCACAGAGTTCCAAAAAAGACCGCGCACACCCGACACGGAGTTGTTTTTGAATAGCCGAAAGGTTTTCAGGAACCCATCTTGCACTAACCTTACGCATACCTAAATGATCATGCAGGATTCGACGAACCCTTGAATCAGAAAACTTAGTAATTTCTGAGAGTTCCTTTATCTTTGAACGTAGATCACTCAATACCACCTCTTCCACAATCGCAACAATATCTTCCGTTATGACCTCCACTGGTCGACCAGTTCTTGAATCATCTTCAAGAGACTCCTGCCCCATTCGAAAACGTTTTGCTCATTCTTTCCCTCCAGAATGCGAAGGAGTACTTTTGCCGTACACACCATTCAGCCTTTCCTTAATAATTTTAGGTGCTAGTAAAAAACTTTATGACTGCTCTATACTCAATTTGCGTTATGTGCGGCATTTTTTCGGACACGTCTTGTTGAAAATGCTGTCAATAAAAACTATTTGACGTAAGACTTCAATTTTTTTTGCAGCCTACTAAGATATAAGTTTTAACGTGATACTGGATCTGCATCTATGTCAGGCAGGTAAATTTTGGCGCTAACCTCGTATGTCTCTTAGTGATTGCTATGATTGCCATTATATGCGTTTCCCAGGCAGGCGATAGGGCGCGATTCCGAAAGCGATTTCCACCCCCACCTTAAAAATCGGTCGTTACCGTAACGGATTCCGGTCGCGCAAACGGTGCGTGTCCGCGGGAGGTTGCGTCCCACCCCCGAACGTATTAATTAGCGGTATTTCGAATCCCCCGGACGCACCGAAACATAAAACAGGGTTGGGGGGGGCGGTCAGCGAGCAGCGCTTCGGTGGTCAATGACATTCTCGAATGACCGGACCGCCGCATCCGGAAGATTATGGTCAACTAGTTCTAACCGGAGCGCATTGTTGAAAACCGACCGGGGCGGGACGCGTGGGGTAGTGGACCGGCGTTCGCTAGCCCGATGTATGTGTTTTACGATCAGAACTATTTAGATAATTAAATTTGCCTTTACGCGAGTTACGGTCAACCCGGACCACGGAAAAGGCAGCGTCATGGCGGACGCGTGTAGATCCCGTGATGAATTCGCTCTGCTACAAACTGGAAGAAGTATTTTTTTTAAGAAACTTCCCCAGGCTAATGTAATACTTTCTATAAAACGTCTAGATTCCTCCTGCGTTCGTTTTTGTTGTGTCGAACTAGCTGACGTTGCGCCCATCATCCTGTTGGCTTCTTCAGAGCTTATATTGTTTGAGGGGGCGGAGCTAAATGAGGTGCATAAACACCGTCTCGGATGACTGATTCGCATATGGGTGACAGATAGAGACCTGAGTCGCGGTCAAGATTGTTAGGTTGCTTACAGATTTGATTGAATTGATTACATGCAAGAATTTTAGTTTTATCAAATAAAATTTTAAAAAGCCTACAGGATGATTGGCGAAACGTTAGCTAGTTCGACTCAACAAAAACCGACGCAGGAGGAACATCCACGCAACTATTCCGAATTGCGGCAGACAAAGTCCGAATCGCTATGATGATCGCCAACATTCGCAACGGATAGGCACCCTAAGAAGAAGAAGGTATGCAAAGGACCACCAAACGAGTACAATGCAATTGTTTGGCATTGAATGAACTCATGTCAGGAACTCTATCTCCCCTTCATTTATAATTAATATGATATCTTTAATGACCCTGCTGGACTGCTTTTCGCCAGTTCACTGGTGTCACTTCTTCAATAGTTTATTGCTTTCCCTTGCTTCCAGATAAGTTCTACAAGATTTAGTTCGTAGTGATACGGCATATATATAAATTACTATTATCAATTAACCAGCTGATAATTTATAATTTCCTCCAAGATGAAGGAGCAGTCTATATTCTATGCGTTGTGAATGACAGCTCGCGATATCCATAACTACTATTAAATCGGCCGAAAGATATGTTGTCATTTCACAAAAATAGTCTCCAGAAGCGTCCGAATCCATCTCCATGGTAACCTTCCAAAGAACACGCCTGTTGATGGGGCTTCCAGTTTGGCGAGCGCTAGTTATATTTGCGTTTTGCCACAATTTTAGTAATATGTACCCTTTATTAATGCATGCCTCATCAAGATAAAATATTTTCTACCGCTCTTTTCGGTAATGCTTTATACTTCTCAAGTATTTTCGTCGCCATAGAACAATTTTTTCTACGACCCTTAGTTTTTGGGTAAATTTTGCAAAACGACACGAATACATTCACCGACATGACGGTCAGAATTGACAAAAGTCAAAATTCAAGTCGTGCGATAAAATGTCCGAAAACATCCGATTGCTCCCAAACCCGTGCGGTTTATCCGAAAAATGTCCATTTGGTAAAGAGTATATTTTACAGAAGGGAATAGAAAATAGTTTACAGATACGCTTTTCCAAAAGAATACTTTTTTAAGTAGTCCTTAAAAAGTTTCTACTTATTCTAGTGAACTTTTCTGCGAATTATACTTCTGGTGTTTTCAAAAACACTTTTAGTAGTCTCCACTCCACCTACTGTCTTCCCGTACAGCAAAACTTTCCAATTCTAGTCATTCCGAAACATCATAACATAAATTGCACCTGCAGACACATTTTAGGAATCTATCTTCGCTTCCAAGCGCATGTGTATAAGTGTATTTGTTAGGATTATTCCTTTTTCCAATTTTAGTTTACGTCCCGTCCACCAGCCATGAAGGTTGATGAGCACAAGAAACCTTATCATATTTTTGGTACCGCACACTCCTCATTCCTCCACACGTCATCGAGATAAAAAAAATCTTCTGTTCGACGCGGTAGTTCAACAAATAATTTCATCGCTTCCAAATAAAAAGTCTTTGCGGCTATGTTTATCCCCATTCACATCATCAAGGATATTTTCTCGTTTTCCTGGACTTATTTGAAAGATTCCACTTATTTTACTGCTTCTTCATGCTGGAGTAATATAAATGTCACTATATTCAGTCATTCTGCGACATCTTTTAACAATTTCTTGTTTCCTAAACCTGGGGTTATCATGTTCGATAAGGGAGAATTATTAGAGCTTTTTATTGAAAGGAATGTCTACTTTACTAATAAGGGGTGTTTTTTTTCGATGCATAGAACTTTAAGTTGCAATAAAGCAACGATGGATTATTTAAAATGTAATGCTACAAGACAATCTTGTAGCATTACATTTTAAATATGGTTTCTGGCATATGACCGCCACGGCTGGACGTCCAATTTCCGATGAGTTTTTCCAACATTTGTGGCCGTATATCGGCAATAACACGGCGAAGTTTGCCTTCCAAATGGTCAAGCGTTTGTGGCTTATCCGCATAGGCCAATGACTTTACATAGCCCCACAGAAAGTAGTCTAGCGGTGTTAAATCACAAGATCTTGGAGGCCAATTTACAGGTCCAAAACGGGAAATTAAGCCGTCACCAAACGTGTCTTTCAATAAATCGATTGTGGCACGAGCTGTGTGACATGTTGCGCCGTCTTGTTGAAATTACATCTCCTGGACATCATGGTTATTCAATTCAAAAATGAAAGAGTTAGTAATCATAGCTCTATACCGATCACCATTGACTGTAACGTTCTGGCCATCATGGTTTTTGAAGAAGTACGGACCAATGATTCCACCAGCCCATAAAGCGCATCAAACAGTCAGTTTTTCTGGATGTAACGGTGTTTCGACATACACTTGAGGATTAGCTTCGCTCCAAATGCGGCAGTTTTGTTTGTTGACGTAGCCATTCAACCAGAAGTGCCCTTCATCGCTAAACAAAATTCGCTTATGAAAATGGGGAACAACGGCAATTTGGTTTTGGGCCCATTCGACGAATCGACGCCTTACTTGATGATCGTTTGGCTTCAATTCTTGCACGAGTTGGATTTTGTAAGCACGTAAACCAAGATCCTTCCACAAAATCTTCCATAAAGTGGACGGACACAGATCCAATTCCTGTGCTCGATGGCGGATGGACTCATTGGGGTCTTCCTCAATGCTACGCTCTACAGCAGCAATAGCTTCTTCTGTACGCACCGTACGGCGTCTCTGGGGATGCGAGTTATCAATAAAAGTAAAGGTGGTGCGAAAACGTTCCATGGTTAATCGAATTAACTGCTCTGATGGACGATTTTGTGGACGATAAAATGGACGTAGTGCGCGATACGTATTCCGCACAGAACCATTATTTTCGAAATAAAATTGCATTATTTGCAAGCGTTGTTCAGGCGTGAGTCTATTTATGATGAATTGCCAAACCAAACTGAGAATAAATCACTTGACAGCTGTTAAATCGGTAGCCATCTTGAACAGTAATGCCAACTTAAAGTTCTAAACATCGAAAAAAAAACACCCATTATTATTTATTCGCTGCCTACATGAAATATTTTCCAATGTATGTGTTTATATTTAGAAAGACACTTTTTTATTTTAACGAAATCACATAGTTTTGAAGACAGCATGATAACTTACCACGTGTTAAGAAGTCTACAAGATACTAGAAAACTTTGATTTTACCAGAGAATGCGGAGGGTGGGGAAGTGGGGGGGGGGGGTTTGTCAGTTCATTGCATCTTCTGCTTTTAATCAAATTCGTCTCGTAAATGGCAAGTCGAATATACTTTTGTTACAGCGTCAAAATTCCTGGTTTTAAAATTAGCTATGAATATCAGGGTGCCAGCAGCTTACTCCCCCATATTTGCACCACCTGAGTTTCACTACGTCAAAGCTCAGGAGAAATGGCGACGATTAAAACGCGACAGTTAATTAAAAACAATCGGGAGACTGATAGAGGGGGTCGTAAAAAAGACGAGCGTTAACTGTCCAGTTTTTATGTACGGCGGAATAAAAGCCGAGAAAATTAAGTCTCGCTTTATTAGAGATAAAGTTATAAAGTCGAGGCGTTCGCGTTTGGAAAAATGAGGTAATATAATGGTGTCGTCTGCAATAAAAAATTAACTACATAGACTATTTTCTGTTAATAGGCATCATACCATTTGATGAGTGAATGTTTGTGACTTTTTCCGGTCTAACAGGACGCCTATAGTCGCTCGATAGAACCCTTTCATTTAAAGATCAAATAAATTAAACAGCAGCTGATGAATATCGTGCGCAGGTGCGCCATCAGGATGATTCCAGGAGTTATCAAATCCAGCCCTACGAAAAGGATTCCTAAAGTGAGTCACATAAGCCCTGCGAACTTACCAATCTCTACCAATTACTCGAGGTTACCGATCACCGACTAATCACAACTGCATGCGTTCCTGCAAGCCAGCCTGGCTCAAAATTGTAATCACGGTTGCACCATGACACCGGGCAGTAAAAATGAACCAACAAGCGAAATAGCTAAACACCATACCCCAAAAACCATCGGAATTTGACCTGCCTCCTAAACAACACTGGTGGTCCACAACGAATAGCATACGAAGCCAGCATGGAAGATGTGTCTACCATAATTCGGGAAAAATGGCGACGCACGTCTGCCAATGTGGTGAAATCTAAACTGTAAAACACATTATAGAAGTCTCCTTATGGTGGGACACCCGAAGACTGCAATAGTATACATAAAAAGTACTACCGTATTTTATCATTTGGAGTTTATCATGATGAATAAAATAAAAAATAAAATAATAAAATTTTACAGTTCACAATGATAGTTTATTCAAGAAACATGCAAATCGAGCAAAAAGTATTTGGTTAGTTTCAATGAAGGTTTAAACAACACAGACAATCGTAGGATGCAAGTGATGTTCGATATATTTAGGAATTACTATTATCAATTTAGCTATTTTTGTAATAAATAATGTTCGACCATTAACAGAATCATTAAACAATTTTAGCAACAGCGATGACGAATAACAATATAAATGGAGTCCTACAGATGTTGCAGTCCCTTTCCGCGACTTAATCGTGATAACTATCGCTACTAGTATATCACACCAGTCGTCTTCTTTATCATGCCGCTCACTTTTTGTCTACGCTGCCCCCCTTTTCTTTTCTCTGTTTGGTGGCGTATGATCCATTGCTCTCTTGTCATTAGAGTTTTGATTACCCAACCGAGGAATCATATGAAATTTGGTGTAAAACATGGACCAATTAAATGGAGTTAATGAAATTTTTATGGATTTTATGAAATCATTTAAATCATTTAAAAAACAGCTAGATTTACACATGATACTCATCAAATTGGTTTTACAGCTACCAAAGTAGTATAGTGCGATCTGTAATTAATTTTTGAACCTAGTTTAGTTATGAACAAAATCATAAAATTTATCGCAACTTTTTTTTAATTGAGTTAAAAAAAGAAGCATATAGCCGAATAGGCCTGAGTCGAGTTTAAGTACTCGCGACGTTTCGACAACGCTACCGTCTTCAGGTTACGAGGATCGCCGAGGATTAGTGCAGGTAGTAGTTTGATATTCAATATGGTAACGACCGAGATCGATTGTGGCGACGATAGAGTTTTATGTTGACCGGAATAAAAAAAAAGATTTTGCATCCGCTTGTCCGGTACAACAATAAACCTGAAATTGATTCCATTGAAATCGTTGTTATCGCCCTTTCATAATTCCGGATTGATGACAACAAAGGAGATTTTGCGACAGATGGGAACTCTGCGATTTTATGTGTTGTCAAGCGGACTCTTTTTTTTCGAGTGTGTTTGCCCGGTGGATTTTAAAAATTTCAGTTTGCGTTTGTAATTTTCGACGCCAGCGGCGCGCCCCGCCCGTTTCGAGAGCGTTCGAGAGTTTTCCAATGTCAACATTGAAGATAAATAATTCGCATTTATCAATAAATTTATTAGAAATAATAATTTCAGCAGTTTTTGTTGTTGACAGTTTTTCATTTTTTTCACACTTTGTACTACTTTGACCGTTGATATACGTTGCGAATTGGAAAAATGTTACCACTTACCACTTCTGTGTCCAATTAGAACGTGATTCTTGATATACTATTTACAAATCTTCTGGAAAATAGGTTTTAGTTAAGCCCTGAAGAAACCAACGGAATGATTGGCGAAACGTCAGTAAAAAGTAACAAATAGCCTGTGCAAGTTTCTTTGAAAAATTAATTCTTCATATATATTTTCAATAGCGTAGGTGAGAGACAGCACCTTTGCTTTAGACCTCTATGACTTTGAAGGGCTTTGAGACAGTATTTCTTAACCGTATTTCCATGATTTTTGTGCATATCATATAATGCCCGTACACTTTTTCGAGGTTTATAAAAACTAGGTACGTAGACAGGTTTAGAGCCGTCCGCTTTACATAGGGCATAGAATCTTCCTTTAGTATTAGGCCATACAACCTTCCCAGCGAGTTAGTTGCACTGATGCCTCTATAATGTCCACACAATTTTCTGTCTGCCGGTCCTTAGGCTTTTCCCTTCTTCATGTCTTTCAGTTCTTTCCTTATTTCTTCTCTCTTTACTTTTTGTTGCTCTTCTCCCACCGTGAAATCTTCCAGACCTTAATTTCTTGGAATCTCCGTTTTAGTCTTCTTGGTCGTTCGTCACCAGCCATGCGCTTTTTCCAATTCTGCAGTCCACCAATCCTAATTTTCATTTGTGTTTATTCTCTTTTCTCCTAGAGTTTCCTGAGATTTATATTTATAAACCTCAGGAAACTGTTTTTTTTTCTTTCTACGCATTCGAGTTTTGAACCTAACCTTAGTTTGTATAAAAATTTTACTAATAGATACTTAAAAAATATCTTTACTTTTACTTCCTTCTACGAAGTATACCACAGCGCACCATAATGTATACGATAGATAATACGCGCTGTAATATCATGGTCGCCGTCCTCACAACGCACCGGTTCAAACGTTTAAAAATAAACAAACCGCTTGCACCTGGCGAAAACGTACGTACACGCACATTCTAGCCGTTCGTTTTCCTCCTCTTCTGGGTACCCACCGGTTCCGATTACCGCGTGGCATTCATGGACGTCGGTTCCTCAATTACGTAGCTTCGGCAACGCCGCTTCGCGAGAGCAAGACGACCTGGCCCACCTTTAACCGAAAATTTGCATTTTAAGTGGGGCGCCTCGGGGCCCACTCATGCACCTTGCGTAATCGCTGGTCCTTTTTCGCCATGTTTCTTTGGGCACTTTTTTGTTTTGCCTTAAACTTTTCGAAAAATTTGGTTTCTTGGTCGACGTGGTAGTTTTAATATAATGGCCTTATTCTATGTTATATGTAAATATTTAAGAATGCTGGAATTTTCAATACGTTTCAAAGAAAGTTGTGCTTGAAAACATTTTTAATTTTTAAGCAATTTAATTTCTCCAATGCTCCAGATTTATTGTCAAATTTGCGCAAGTTAGAAAGAAATTTTGAATTTGCACAGTGTCTAAGAGGTAATACACATATTGCAACAGGACAAACGATACAATACATAACTGTATTTTCATGTCATACGACAATACATCTTTATTTGAATACAGCAACCTCAAACTCATATAACGCTGTTTGGAGACATGCGCGAGACAGGTTTACTGTCCACATATCGTTCCATTCTGAACTTGATGTTGATTTTCTTTCTCTTGGCAGCAAAAATAATGACATTACACTTTGATGGATTTAAGCCTAAATTATGCCTCTCCACATAGCTGCTGTTTCCTGCATATTCACAACTATGATAGATATACCCTCAAAACTATGATACAATTGTGTATCATCAGCAAAAAACTGAGCGTGTGACATGCAACCACATCACCCAGATCCGTCATATAAATCAAAAGTAATAATGGTCATAATACTTAGCCCTGCGGCACCCCCGATAAAATATCTAGAGATGACGAGAGCTGAAATGCAGAAAATTTTACGTTCTTTGTTATCCGAGCCTCGCGCTTATTAAACATTTCACCAATATTTTGCGTTACTAAGTTGACCTTATGATTTATATCGGGGCTATAAAGATTTTTATGCCACGGAACCTTGTACAGGTCAATATTGAACTCCTCAATATTTATATTTTTTAGGTCCCTATAAGTAACCATACGAGGCTTAGGTTTGTGAGATTTAGATTGTAGATTTGTAAGGAATGTATTGAATATTCCTATTCAGTACATTTTTCAATATAACCCAACGTTGTAGCTTCGACTTAACGGAACGAAGTAAAAATACATTCCAAATTATGTTTAAAGAGTTCTAAAACTACCCACATCTTATTGTAGTGACTTGGGCGAATGACCCTGGCCTTTTCGACTTTGCGTAAAACAAAAGAAGACTGTGGTGGCGTCGTGTTCCAGTGAACTCGATCTAAATGCCGTGATGGAAAAATAAGGCAGCTTTTACAATAGAAAAAAACGTAGTAGTAATGGGGATTCTTATCATTCTCTTGCTCTTTAATAAAAAGAGGAGAATGGATCATTATCGCTCTCTAAATACTTTATTCACCCACAGGATGCTTTTTTTTTTAAATATTTATAAAAAAATATATAACTATAACAATCAAGCTTTTTAAAAACCATTAGCAAAATCCGCATATATTCAAAATTTCTAAATCTTCTGCAGCGCTTGAAAAAAATTAATTATCAGGACATAGCTGACGAATATGACGTAAAATAAATACGAATTTACCTAAACACGTACGTTTCAGTAAACTGTGATCTGTGATTATTTGAAGTTTGAGAAATTTCAATTTTTTTTACAACAAAATCAAAGGCAAAAACGCGAGTAAAAAATAAGTGCAGATAATATATTTTTTATTTCTAAATTATTCTAATGTTTGTTTATGGTTCGATTTCGATTTTGATTTTTTTTTTTGGCGGATAGGTCTGAAAAATGCACTGAACCTTCTCTTTAGTAATATCTATCCAGCAAAAAAGAATTATCAAAATTGCAAAAGCAATAAGCAAAACAAGGTTTTGGTCCAGTTTCAGAGGCATATATATATATATATATATATATATATATATATATATATATATATATATATATATATATATTTCTAGTTTGTGAGTTTTTTTGGTCCTTTTTTAGTGAAATTAAAATAAGTTTCCGTTACTTGTGAAACATTATATTTTTTGCGACGTTTCGGCCTTCAAGACCTTCTTCGGACATTTAATTTTAACCTTAAGCCAAAAATCAACGGTTCACTATATAGTTGTTTGGTAATTTACAGTTTTACAACATTCACAACAGACATATTGAATATGTAAATCGACAAGCCACATTGATAAGACGACGAACCAAAACAATAATGCCATTATTGAAGCAGCATTTTTGAATTTTTTCAATACGTTGCGACGAATTAGCTGTCAAACAAGGCCCATATATGACATCACAGTGATTAAAGACGGAGAGAACAAGAGCATGGCATAAGGTTTTTTTAAGATTTCGAGTTAGAATATGCCTTGAGCTATACAACCCTTTTAAACGGCCAATAGCACTTTGCGTACAAGTCGAAATATGCTTTTCAAAGCGAAGCTAATAAAAAAATATTTTTTTCAAATCCTCATTCTAAAATACCTAATTATGCATTGAATAGACGCGCAAAAAGTAGCACTTAAGCTTCCCTCCCGACGGTCGCGAGCGATTTCCAATATTTCCTGTACTTAGACGCGGGTTCAGGAACCACTGAAGTGAATGTTATTCGTTTTACCAAAACAATAAGTCCTTTATAATACCTGTTGCATAACATTTTGCCGAATGACACAACTATCCAAACTGCAGAGCATTATGAAACCAATCTGGCATTAACATCAACGTGTTTGACACAGAAAAGAATATCCATTACTACCCATTTCCCTCTAAATAAAAATTGACTCACAAAATCTATATCGGCTACATTACTGATGCAACTATTGTAGTAACATAGACAAATTTCACTACCCATTTTTACTTTTTCTCGAGATAGATATATAGATTGTCACTTCGCATTGCAAAGTCATTTTGTATCACGAGAAAAAATGTCAAAAACCACACAAAGTGTGTCCTGACTTAATTTTCTTATCGTACATGTAATCTGCGGTCCAAATTGGCAACCCCGCGGGTGCGGAGACGGGAGAGAGAGAGAGACGGAAAAGCGTTAGCACGAAAACAAAAGACAGTGACGGAAGAAGCAAAAACGGAACATTGCCACCGAAGGTAGCTGAGCTCAATTTGCCGATGAAATTTAACAGGTCCTTTAACGTGCTCAACTCGGGGATTCTTCGTTAACAGAGTTTTTCGAATTTGCATTCCAATCCCGTGCCGGCTCCGGCAATTCGGTTTTTGTTT
Organism: Cylas formicarius; assembly: GCF_029955315.1. Classification (NCBI taxonomy): domain Eukaryota; kingdom Metazoa; phylum Arthropoda; class Insecta; order Coleoptera; family Brentidae; genus Cylas; species Cylas formicarius. Next base: position 20,318,903 of record NW_026844361.1, on the reverse strand, counting down.
GTTTGTCCCGGAACGAGGGAAAATTGAATGGAAAATTATTGAAATTACTTTCGCAGCGCCGAACGTTGTTTTTCGGAAGGCGACCTGTACATAAACGCGTTCCTTCGCGGACGCCGGTTCCGATGCGTCAGCATTTCTTTGTTATTGCGTTCCGAGCGATTCCGTGTCGCAATAGGTCGTTACCGTGGTATTTAGTATTGGGAAAACTAAATAAAAAGTCCACGTATCAATCGTCACTCTTTATATTTACAAAACGCGCGAACCAAACCGGTGACTAAACAATATCCGAGCGCATTTGTTTACAAATTGACACATCGCGTCGCTTAACCTGAAACAAAACAGGTTGTTCGCGATAATCGATAGCACAGATCGCGAAAAAGAAACAATTCTTGCTTACCTAATCGCCAGGTCACGCGAACATCCTCGGACAAACGAAACGCACAAAAGCGAAAACCACCACGCAATCACAAAAATCACAAAATGTTTGTTTATCGAATCGGACGAAAAAAATCACAAAGGCCGTGACCGCAAACTTGAACGACCCATCGCGGGCAGAAACAATGATCAGAGATAACCGATCGGTCGCGGATAGCACGTCGACGTTTTTATTCCGCGAGTTTTTCTGTGAGAAACAGCATCATTTTCACCCGGCAAATCGCAATGGCAGGGACCGCCACGAATATACTCTTTCCGCTGCCGTGATCGAACTGAGAATTGTTGTGGCACAGTTGTGCGAGTTTGGCCGCGACGTACGGTATTCCGGCGACTGCTGGGGCGGTTTGTACGACACGCGCGAGTCGAGTTACGACGCACGGCGCCGATCAGACTCGACGGGTTGTTAGATAGGGTCGTGTGCATGAAAAATTACAGCGAACGAATCGCTATGGACCGTCCGAGTTTGGTGTTTGCCTTGTCGACGGTTTAATAATTCTAGCTGGTCGTTTAAAGTACAGCTTGCATGTGAGTGAAATTAAACTCTGCTATCTATAATTGCACCAGTTAACTATGAGGTTTAACCGGTTGACTAGAGATGGCGCCGCAATTGATTGCATAGATACATTTTTAACATATATGCATTTTGATCGTTTAGTTTGCTTATTTCTGATGAATACAGATTAATTTATTATAAAATCCATTTATTATTCATGTTTTTGTAGCTCTGTAAATACATAATATTATATATATTATGTTTTATGTTTTATTTCTATAGTGCTCTATAAATATCAAAAGTTAGTAAAATATACAGTTACTTTTATAAAAATTTATAAAGGTAAGAAACCAAAAAGTAATAACATGTTCTGTTTTTTATTTGGAAAATACGCTTGTTATTAGAATTTTCTTCATTGTTCTGTAGCTGTTTTAAAATTCCTAAAAAGATCTACATACTTACTAAATGATTCGTTCATCCAAATGGCTAGCGAAGCTTTTGATTTCTTGCAACATAATCTGTAACAAATCCAAAATTAAAATTACCTCTGTGTAACACTTTTCACTGGGCTTTTCATTAAATGCAACGGAACCATCTGCATCTTTCCTTTCAATTTTAAATGCCCTAATGAGAGATGCTAAGTGTCTCTTCTCATTACGACGTTTCTTCTCTCCAATTGATCAGTTTGAATTTTCGGTGAATCTCCTAAAAACATTAAATGTATATTCTGTAATAGCATTATCTATTGAAAAAATATTTACCCTCTAGTGAAGTGTTAAAAACCACCTTATTCACGAAAAACATGTCCCATGATATCAATACAACCTCCAGTTTTTACACTGCCTTTTCTAACTGAGTTCATAAGTAATAAGATATAATAATAATAAAACATAACACATACATGTTAACTATACTTACTTACGCTGACACTCATATACTTTTTTTCGTCACCATATGGGTGTTTCCTTCCTGTTGAAAACTCTTCAAAAAACTTAAATACAGTTAAGCAATATTTAGTTTTATTAAGTCTGTATGTAAGAGAAAAGAAACCATATTGGGCAAATGAAGAAACTAGATGTTGGTGTGAGTGTTTTATTTTTATATGACCGTGTTTAACTCAGGTACTTGAAAATTTCGGTTATACAGCTCTATTGGCTATTGAATAATGGCCCTATGACAACCAATGATTTTCCGCGCATGCACCTAAATTGAGATTTCAACACACTAAACTCATCGATGATCTGTCAGCGGCCATGTTGGTCGTTGAATGCAGTCATTGGTTAAAAGCATGGTTTTAAATCTCGCCCATTTGCATGTTAAATGCACTTTCTCAATTTTTTTATAGTTTCTTCATAAATTCCTGTATTATCGGCATCTCTAGTATCTATATGGTCCCGATACGACCGGACTAGGCGTATAAAAATGAGGCGTGCGTCGCGACGGCGCGAGACGTAGGTCGGTGATCGAGCAGCGCGCGTCTCTTCGTGGCCGCCCTGTCACGTGACGGCGCCCCGAGACGCCCACGCGAAACGGGCCTCCACACTCGGACGACACGAAGAAAAGAGAATTCTGAAGCAAAGACGCCGCCGAGAAGAGTTCGGAGTGCTTTTTTTATGCGAATTTGGGCAATCGGGACTCCCGAGATGCAGTTTTTGTTTGGGTTTTTTGGAGTGATGTTATTTTTCTGAGGTTTTATTCTTTTATGCACTATGTCAACCAACTAGTGTTATATTTGTAGAATAGTCTCGATCAAATTAATAAAAAACAGAGTTATGCTAAAAATGTGTTTTATCTATATCTTAAAATTATATAAATATACAATGAAACTTTTACAGGTGGTTGGTTCTCGTTTGTTGTTTATAAACAGTTATAGTAAAATATAATAATTTTAAATAAAAATTCCCAATTCCGTTTTAATATTCGAAATCTACTTAAAATTTTCGTTTCTTCGTTCATTTCTAAGTATATCAAATATTTCATAGAGAGTGGGGGGGTTTCCTATTCAGAATAACTCCAAAAACCGTATTTTACTTTTGGAATTGAATTGTCTATAGTCTATAGTATAAGAATAGTCTGTTTTTGTGGAACACAAGGGACATTTTTCATTTTACTGCTTCCATAGCCATTGAAAATTATTTAGTAGCGAATTAAGGGTTAGTCATTTGGCGACCATTTTGCAGTTAACATCATTTTACACAGATTTCGAATATAATAAAATATAACAGAATTGGGGGCTTCTATAAAATTACAACTTTTAAATCACTTCCGGTTAAACTGCAAACGGTTTCAACTACTATAACTCCTTACTATATAAAAAATCAAATCAACATTGTTAAAGATGTAGAAGATAGAAAGGGGTAACTATATATTTTGTCATCCAGTACACACACCGAATGGACTTGTGGGGAAAGAAATCCTAAAACCACCTCAAGCATTTTATTTTACTATAAAACTTACCTTAATTTAATGTATAAAACAAGAAAATAATAAAGAAAATGCAAATATGGAACATCGTACATCGTACATTCCAAGCATCGTATAAATGGATTACCATTGTAAGAGATCTTCTGCGAGTGATCACGTTTAAGAAAACTCTTTTTGGTCCAATTATCTCTTATTAAGGTGGCTTTACTTTGGACACGATGTATATTAATCGACTCTTAGATTTCGTGGTTATCGATCTAGTTGATGGCTTTCATATAAAATGATCGGAGGCCTAACATGCTACACGGATATGCTTCTTGCCTCTAATACGAATATTATTAATAATGGCATTATACATTTCCCCCGGGAATGCCTCAGCATTTGGCTTATTGATTGTCTTTTGTCTTGATACTCAGTATCATCAATTATACGTATTGTCCTAATTAATGAAGTAATTAGTTTATATTTGGTTTAAGGTAGAAGACGAAAGGCATGAATTTGTTGTGACATGTAATTAGAAATAATGTAGTAGCGAAATAATAAATAAATAAGGAAATTTGCTTTAGCTAAAGTAACGACGCCAAAAAAATATTTTGGATTTTTTTTGCTATTTGAAAATTCTTAGTAGATAGATTCATGGGCGGCGCAAGAGTATCGGAAGCATGGAAATAATAAAGGAAAAGTACAAATGAGACTAGTAAATTAAACGTAATTGGGGTAGAAACATGGCGAAAATACTACTAACTGAAAATAGGCCAGAATTCCAAATACACGGTATAGACATAAACATAGACGATCATGTACACAAAATCACAATAACAGAAATTAAAAGAGCCCTAAAGGAATCAAAAAATAAAAAGCCGCTGGACCCGGAGACATGCCCATAGGGCTAATAAAGAATGCACCAGATATATTACGCTATCATCGCCTGTTCTAACTATTATTTGTTCTATATCATTCGCAATATGGATATACGATTGTTCTGCTTTTTCTATATGTTTAGCAGAATTTGCCCAACTTTGTGCAGGGATGTTAAGAAACTTCGGTTTCTATAAGTTTGAGGACATTGCAGTTAACACGGGGAAAAACATGGTTACGACGAATGGCAGATTTCAGCTGGTGCCAAACATGTTCAATGGGATTAAATATACAGTGGTGGCGTAAGGTGGAAGCCTTAAAACTGTATTCCTTTTGTAGGTTCAAGCTTTTTAGAACCTCAATTAATTGCTTTTTGGTATAATCTTCATGAAAATAAATGTCGTTATTACACATGTAGTTTTGGATTGTTGCTTTTGTGTCACATGAGGAAGGGGTTTTACTCAACTGTTATTAGGAGGAATGTTTGTAACTAGTTTGTTTTTAAACTAACTTTCAAATAAATCAGCGGTGGTGTCTTCATGGTAATGCAGAGAAGAATCTTTAATATTTTTCGCAGACAGAGAAAGTCCATTTTGTCCATGTGTTGAATACACGTCCATACGGTAGTTTTGCCACATTTAACACCGGTTTCATCTTTTTCAAGCCTCCTAATTGTTCCTCGTATAACTCGTAAATTTTATGCCGTATTATATCTTGATCACTTTCATCTACACTCGAGAAATGTCAGCATTGCTTCTTTTTTTCCTCGCTAAAAATGGGATTATTCACAATTGATCATGGAATTTTCGTCAATGTGGTCGTTTCTTCTTGCTTGCTGGCACCACGTTCAATGAGAGTCAAATAAACATTGTTTATAACTTCTTTAGTCTCAATAGAATAGTGTTTTCTACATTTAGGCGGGAGCATCTCCTGAGATACACTAGACTCGCACATATTTTGCATAATTCGCACACGATTCAACACACGCTGTATTACACACGAAATCTTGTTGCATTGTATGTTAATCACAACCCTTGGACAATCCTATTCAAAAGCAATTGGTCACTTTCTTATATCTATGAACAGGCCATACCATTTTAATATTACACTGTTTCCTAAAATCTGTATAAAATAGTGTTCCTTGTAGTTCGAAACTAAAACAATTTGAAGAATATGTAGCTAAAACGTTTGAATCAAGTAAAAAAATTTACGCTATAATACAGGTATAATTTAATATCTGCCTGACCCGTCCGGTCAAATACAACAGTTCGCGTCGAAAGAGTTCGATCAAAATTATCCGGTAAAAGTTTACGTTAAAACCGTACAAACACTCAGGTGTTCGCCGTTACATATTTTTAATATCCAGTGTCAACAAACCGGGGTACAGTACTCAACAATTTCCGGCCTCGTTCAGCCATAACGCGTCGCTGTTTATTTTTCTAGCGAAATAGACAAATATTATCGGTCCATATATACGAAGACCAGTTTTTATTACGCCGGCGCCATATTTTTATTATCGACCACCCTCGCGCTGAACAGGTTTTCGATAATTCGTCGGTTTAATTAACATTTGTATCGTTCTTCTCCCGGAATGTCATCGTCACCCATCCCCGACGACGCGGCTAGGCAACCAGATATATCGACCAATTGTAAAATTGCGACGCCTGTATGGCAACACAAGCCGTTGCGCGATGATTGTATCAAGAAGATTGTTTGGAAAACACTAGTTACGTTCATAGGTAATCTATTAAGCTCTCTAAAATATTAAAGACAGAAGACGTATTTGGGAGATAAACATTAATAACCACACAATTCAGAAAGTTCACTCAATAAATTCTCGGACAGCTTGTCCCATGACTACGGAAAGACTGTATTTACAGTGCGTTTTTTTCCCTTGATATTACAGGACATAAGCTTAAGGTAAAAGTTACAAAAAAAAACTGAGATATATCTCCCGTTCTTTATTTTAGCGGAACATGCCAGTTTATATTATTTCTTATCACTCGGGTATTTCTAGATATAAAAAAAACTTTAAGGGCAAACTTTTTATGAATACGTAGAATCCAGTGCAAGCAAGGCAACAGTTTTAACAAAAGTATAAACGCAATATTATAAGAAAGATTCGCAACTTACATCCTGGGTAATTTGTAAGTCATATTTACGACAAATTAATCGGAATCCCATTTTTTTCAAAATCTAGTATGGACTGACGAAGCGTATTCATCTTGCGAAGGAATTTTTAATCGGCAGAGCAATCGATATTGGTCTAACATAAATCGTCATCTGACAGTCGCCAGAGCGATATGTTACATTAGAACCCTCGTACTTATTTTTTTGTTTGAATACAGTTTATGTGCTAATTAATGTTGAAATATGATAATTAATTAACTAGGTCTTTAATATACTAATTATTCAATAAGTATTTAAGCAATTTAGCAAGAAGCAAAATATTAAGTATTATATATTGTTACTACCGCACAAAAAAATGCAATGTTTTGAGATGATAAGGTACAGGGTGTCTAATTTAAGAAAATATTAGTTTTAATACCACACGAAAACTAAAACATTGAATTTTTTTAGTACGCCATTGGATTCCACGTAAAAGATCGCGTATTTAAATTTTTGTTTCTATAAATAACTAAATAAACAGGTAACAATAGATAACCGAGTGATAGTTAATAAAAACTGGCATGTTTTAAGAAGTACCCAATCTAGACACTTATTTCATTTCTTTTCATACCTACCCTATAATATCATTAAAGAAAACACACACCGTACAAGTCGATGAGCATTAAGTAATTGCAAAGGAAGGATTAGACAAAATTAAATTGCGATAGAGGTTAGGTGCGGTAAATAAAAAACAAGCGTTTCAGTGTTTATTCAGTATCTTGAACATGTCAAAAGAAACGTAGATGAAACAATAGTTTAACTGGGACACTATATCGATAGTGGTGCCAACTAATGCGAAACGAATTTTGGAGAGCGGTGGTGTATCGCTGGTTGCGCACAATTTCGATCAGGCGTAGTAATCGTTAATTATTCTATAAATACTAAATAACTCGGAAAATATTAATTACTACACATTATACATGACATTTCATTAACAACGATATATTCGTTTATCGTAGATCCCGGATAAGATATCGATCATTGACCCAAATATGTTATCCGATATTTTTTGTTAATTCATATCCTAGTGACAATTATGTTTTACGTTTTTTTTTTATTTATACGACATTTGAAAGGGAAAGTAATAGTATGGTAAGTAGTATTAGTATCAGTATAAGCATCTCTTATGAATAGCCCAACTAACATTCTTTCTTTTATAAAGTTCTTTTATGAAATTAAAAAGCAGAATATTTTTCAATAAGAAGTAATTAGTTGACGGACCGCAATTAACATTAGTCGATTGTTTGGACAGTATACACAAGTACAGTCTGCAGCTCTTGTTCTACAAGCAATGTTACGAACCTTGAACCATTTAATAAGTATCCATTCGTTTTATTATTATCTGCAAAATAATATTTGAAAATAAATAAGAGTAAAAAGCTCAGATTTTCACGAAATTATATATTTTGACATGACAATTGTTTCGACAACACCGTGTGTTTATCACAGCCACAAGGGGCACGCAAACCTATACATTTGAATGAGATTACCCCGCAGCCGACGCTGGCTTAATGTTGGCAGACGGTATTTTGAGACGGTCATTGTAAGGTGACCAGTGCGTAGCGGCTCCTTGCACTCTTTCCAGAACATCACAGTCACGCAATAGGCATGGGTTCCAGACTGAAAAAGAGTGAAAAGTCTGCAAGCGATGCGAGGACTAGGATTTTTAAAAGTCTTTTTTTTTAAATAACCCGCAGTTTGCTTTCTTTGCGATATTTGATACATGTACAGACCACGCAAGATCTTAAGTTACTGTAACACCTAGAGAATCTGAGAATCGACACTTGACACAAAGTTTCCATTGATATAACAGAGCACTTTTGAGCATTCAGCGGCAATAGCCAAGTTGAACACCAACAAATAGTATTAAAGAAATATAGCTTCAAGTTTCAGGAATAAGTTAATAAGTTATTTAACTTAACAATACTTTATAAGGTTTGCAAGTAATACTAAACTCCCTCGCAACTTAAGAAAGTAGCCTTAGTTGTTTTTAAAAGAAGTTTGGTTGTTTGGTTAGAATGTTTTGGTAAATATCATTATTATTTGCAACTATAAAAAATGCTATAAAAGCTAAGATCTCATAATAAAAATTCCTTATCTAATAATGAACCTTTTAGTTGCGAGGTCAATCAATTTTTTTCTAGACCGAAGAGTCACGACTAGAAGTCAAAAACATATTTCTTTTAACGTTTCTTCCAGAGTTTTGAAACAAAGAAGGAAAAATGAATAAATACGTTCGCTTTTGTACACTCTGTGAAACCACAAATTTCCAATTTGTTTCGAGTCTGTCGCCGCCTGCGACAGTATTTTCGCCTCATGATTTAGCAGTTACTTTAAAGCCAAAGCGCACAGAAAAAAATATAAAACCACCAATTTTGTTCGCTAATGGAATTTTAATATTTTCGATTTAGATTTTTCTATGAGCTAGAAATATTCAATGGCAAATTGCTTCGCTATTAACGCTGAAAAAACACCGAGTGCCGTTCCTTTCATCGGCGGGCGAAAAAGAAATAATCAAAATTGAAATATAGTTCAAGGGCATCGGATCAACTTTTAGAATACTTTATTAATAAATAATTTATCAAAATAGTCACGAAAATGGTTAAAAATAACAATAAATAAACAGAAGGAAAGCGGCAAGGTGGAGCGCACTGGGTCCGAAACCCCCCGACGAGTTGCACAGGTCCCGCTCGCACTGGAAACACGTGGTCGCCACGTTGCCCGCCATTTTGTTTTTTGCCTCGATGTTGGCGCACGTGTCGTTCGAGTTGCTGATGCTGCATCGTCTTGTAAACGTTTTCAAATTCGAGGTTATGTCTGCAACGGAAAATAAGCTGTCGGTGCACCCAATTTTTCGAAAATTTTTGGTCAATAACATAAAATATAATTTCAGAATTATTGTCTATTTGCACATAGTTTATTTATTATATGTTGCTAACAATTTAACTTCTGTTATAATGAACTAATTTATAAATTAATGTAGTAATTAATCAACTGAATTTTAACTAACGCACTCACACAGTTTTATAAGGTCCAAGAGAATTTATTTTTAAAAACAATTGAATAAAATTTTAAAATCTTAATTATTATGTAATAACCTGCCCAAATTATCAACTAATTAGTTGAAAAATTATTTATTGGAATACAAAATTTAAAAAAAATCAGATTTTAAAATACTTCCAACCTAATTTATTTTTGATAACAACTACTTATGTGCCGAAGTGTTGCCTGTTAGTCTCAATAACAAAAATGCCATTTCCAAGTAAAATGTAAGATACGTATCAGTTGCAATAGGCAAATCAAATATTAACATCGACCTTACTTCACACAGGACGTCAACAATTACAAATAATACGTACGTAACTAATAAAGGTGTGAAACGACTTGTATAAATATGTGAATCTTGGAATCAATCATATACACTTATTTTACTTATTTGAATAAATATTTTAATTTTAATTATTTTAACCTTTTGATATGATGATTGGTTTGATAAAAATTTCGTGCTGTCAGTTTGGTTTGTTAGTAAGATAATCAATTTTTTGCTAAAACCAACTAGATTTTTGATCGTTTTACATAATAATAATATTCATATAAAATATATACTATTCATTCAAACAGCTATTTAATTTTTTATATAAACATTACACAGGTCTACAGTGATTTTGATGTTTTAAAGCTGTTTGTTTGCTTATTTGTATATTTTTGTTCCACGTTAAGCATGATTTTTGAATAAATTGATTTTTGTGAAATTAAATGTGATTTGGCAACACTGGATAATATTAGATTTCTCTGCAAAGCAACAGAGGCGCAGAAGCGTCAATACAGCGTTGTAACCGCAGTTTGGTTGTATTGGTCATCGTGCTATTATGTTCGCGGCTGTTGTCTTCGTCGTTGCGTATTTCTAGTGTTCTAGAACGTACAAATATGGAACGAAAATATTTTTTTAACAATCCAAGTAACTTTTGTTATATCTGTGGTCGTTATGTTGTAGTAAAACAAAGGCAAACTATATCTTCTTTGGTGAAAAATGTATACCACCCTTATATTGGCGTAATTTAATGATTTAATTAGGGATTTGCACCTGACAAGCATTTACTCGCACCTGGCGTCACATCAAGCTTTAACCGGGATCGAAGAGTTATGTTAGTATTTTCCTCAGAGAGGTCCGCTAGTGTATTGCAACAATATTCCTCGCTTAGAAAATTATGTAAAATCAAAATAAAATATCTATCAAGTGTTTACTTTTGTTTAAACATATATGAGCACAAATACATTTTAAAATTAAAAGCCATATGCATATTAAAGGCTTTTTAGCTCTAGGAATTTTAATATATCGCTTCCCTTATTAGGTTGCTGTATTTGTAGATTCCATCGTAAGGTTCCCAAGTAGTTAACGGAGCCATACGATGTACTTCAAAATTTTCATTAATTTTAAAAGCATTTAAATCCGGTAGACTTGAATTATATGAAGAAAATTATATGAAATAATTTCAATGGGGAAATAATCTTATCGATTGATTTCTTAAAAAACATTTAAAATAAAGATTTTCATCTTTGAATTATAGTTTCCCATAGACATATTATTATTAATTATATATATATTATTAAGAAAATTGTTTCGAAAATATAAAAGTTAACTTTTCAAATAGGAATTTTAAAAAATGTGTCACATTGGTTTGACTTTGATTAAACTTATAAAACGCATTATAAATTATAAATAGGTCGTATAAGATGTATACAAAATAAATACAAAAAATTGCTTTGGCATTGAATTCTAAAAGACGTTTATTAATAGCATTTGGTAATTTTTTTTGTGAAATGCTGTTGAACCATACCTTCAACATGAATAATTCGACCGGACTTACGAATTCTTTATGCAAATCGCGTGCAGATACAAGTTCGCGGGATTCACACAGCTCGAGTGAGTCACCACCTAGTTGAAAAGCGTTTCTTCTGGTGATTCACTCGCTCGTGCAACCGGTGAAATACCAAAATTCACCAAAGTAACGGGTCGGATTCTTACCGCTTTCGACGAGTAAAAGGCATGCGAAATGCTTGGTCGTCATCCGCATTTGGTCCACCGTGTATATGGACCTGTCGCAGTCGGTGACTGTCACCCGAGATGCCTCGAATGGATCTTTACAATGCTGCCCGTCCGATTCTGTGCATTCGTAGCACGATAGAGACGTTGCTAAGAAAAAAAATATGGTTAGGTACACTCGCAATATATTTAGGGGAGTTTGAACGCATCACACGGGTAAAATAGTATTTTTTTTGTATAAATAAGAAAATAATCCAATCGGGATACTGAAATCACCTAAGAATCGATTATTCTCAATATGTCTACTTTTTTTTATGAAAGGTAAGGGGAACTTGTATAAAATATCCTGTACCCATCCTTTAAATAATATTCGCTGTAATAAACATTTTTAAAATTGTTGTATTTATAGAACAACATCCTGTATAATTTTGTAGGGGAACTAAATAATTGAATATGCTATAAAACCACTTTATATTTAACTTTTTTCAGTAAATCGGATATCATTGAGATACACTCTGTACGCGAAGAATCCCAATTGTACCTCTACAGAAATAAAAAAGGAGAAAAAAGCTAGGTTAGCAAAATCTGAGATCAAAGTCTCTTTCGAAGTACCAAAAAAAAAATGCAAATAGTGAAATTCTTGTTAACTCAAAAAATGAGCATAGAGCATAGTGGTGAACCTATGCAAACGTATAAAAAATAAAGTATTGATCGTAGTTTTTGTTTTGTCACCCAGTCCGTTACGTTTTACGTAAGTAGTGGTGGTCATAGTGGCAATTCAAGTAGATTACTTTAATTATTTCGTTTGAATAGATACAATCAAATAATTATACTCTGTCGTTGATTATTCTCAATACAAGAATAAATTTGCGAAAATACGTATGTATACAGTCTGTCCTATTTTCGATGGTTTTACCGCGAATCTCCCGTATTAATAAAGCTAGCTAGGCTTTCGTAACTCAAGGCACATTTTTCATGAAATGAAAGGTGGCACAAAGAGAAATGTCAGCATTCTTTGATTTTTAGATATAGTGTAATTTTGAAAATTTTACATTTTTAAACACACTTTGTAGGTCGGTTATATAATCGATATGGTTGTTTACGTAGGATTCGATAGCATAAGCACGCATTATATCTTTAATTTTTTTGATGAATAGAAAATTAGTTACTTGTCAAAATAAATATTTTAAACATTTAAAGTAATTAGAAAAACGACACCTCTTTTCCATGACCTACTCATGAAAAACGTCAAAATGATATACGTGCACTTAATAAAAAAGCAGCGCAAGCTTTATTAATTAATAAAGGAGATACGCCGTAAAACAACAAAAAATGGGATACACTGTAAGGAATGTGGTTCATATAAATCATTATTCCCAATTTAGAAGAAGTTTCGTAGATGGAAACCAGAACGATGTGTTCCTGGCCGTGGTGGTCAATAATAAAAAAGAAACTGTAAAAAATAACCCTTTTTTGTATAATCTATATCAACAACCCATGCAATCATCAAGTTTGACGTTTGAGTAATTAGATAAATTGTCAACAGATACCCACATATCACGTTATATGAATATTTCGTTTGGAATGCCCCAGATTTAGTTTATCTCCGATTCAGATCTTACGGAAATTCCTGCGGATGTTTTCTTTTATTATCGACTAGCCGTGTTTTAAAATCCCTAATTTTCTTAAGAAAAAGGCGGCAAGCAGTCAATTATAAATTTCGCAATTTTCCAACAACAATAATATCGGTAAATAAATTTGCAATCGAACATCACTCAAAATCAACAACAAACGTTAAATGATGTGGTCTGAATCAAAATAAAGCCGAGTTTGTGAAAATGGAAAAGAGGTTTGCGTCAAATAATAACATTTCGAGCTTGGGCGATATCTATTTAGTCTATAATAAGATGAAAGTCAAGTTTTCTTTCATTCGCGTATATCAGCGGTTATCCTTGCGAAAATTCCAAGATGCTTGAGGCGAAGGTAAGATTAAAAAAAAATACGCAGTGCATTTGAGTCGTCGGACAATTAGTAGCATCTTTTTTCGATTTAATGAAAATTTAAAACTTATGATACCCAAATGATTTCTAGTATCAACTCGTTTCGAAAATATTTCGTGTTATAAATGCAAAAATAAAATTATTTGCTTTTATTCCAGCGTACTTGGGGCTCCACCTTTTAAATACACGTTTATTTTACTTTTGTATTAAAAAAACGTCCAAACCAAATAAATCGTTTCTATGGTCGTTATTTGATTTAAGTTCGGTGTAAATTTCTTTCCAAAGTCATTAGTGCCGCTGTGATCGCGAAATGTTGAGGTCGTTGTGTCAAAACACACATCACTCAAGTAAAAGCTAAAAATAAGAGTATTATTTATAGTTTTCAACGTAAGAAATGATATTATTATTAATAACCGACTCTAGCCTTTAAAAGCGACAAAATAATTGAATTATGAATTTTTTATCTTTGACGACGTATGTCGCGATATGTGAATCGTAATTGAGGAATATGTTAGCTTCATAGTATTGAAAACTTTTAAATTATGATCCCAAACGGGTCATTTTGAACTGATAATTAAATTACGTCTTAAAAGAAAATTGTTTCCTAAATTAAAAGGCTAGGTGGTTGATAATTTAAAAAGTATATCACAAAGTAATATAAGGGTGTGATTCATACCAAGAGCCTCTTAAAATTATATAAAATTCCACTTCTATTGGGATAAACGGAATTTTTGATAAAGATAAGCAAAAAGTTAACCTAAAATACCAGTTTCATATATCGCCATTTATATTTGCAAAAAATTTGACAGATAAAATTATCAGTTTTTTTTTAATTTGTTCGTGTTCACGAAAGATCATTAAAAATATAAAAAATATAGGACAATAAATATCGTGTCCAAGAGACAGCTGAATCTTGCGAGCCTCTTAGACGGGATGCTCATTTTTCCATCGCAAGTCTAGCGATTGCAGATGAAAATTTCCTCTCCCAAATTTATTATAAAAAACTGTGAGTATACAATTTAACTTGCAAAATTACATATGTTTCAAAAAAATGCAATGTTACTTAAATTAACCCTAAATACACTACAATTGTACAAAAAATTACTTTTAGAAAATACAAAAAATAATATAATTAGTATATTGTATTTTATTAAGTACTTCAGACATCTCCATTTCTCACGCTTACACCCATAAGTTATTATAAGTATATTATTAGCTATTTAATTAACACAAATGATAACAAAAATAAACAATGTTTATATTAATTGTTAATTTTTATGTGAAAAAAAGACATTTTAAAATTGAGGTGCAAGAAGCCGCTTACCTTCCGGTACAAATAAATAAACACTTAAAACTATAGTTGCCGCAGCGGTATTGCAAGACGCGAACATGGTTACTTTAACTTAACTAATAACAACAACAACCTTAAAGACTACGACTTGTACTGATTCGACCGTCGCGACTGCATCGCCAACCGGAGGCTCGCGATCACGCATTTTTATAAAAATTACCGCAAATTCCGCCACCATTGTTTATACACGGTGGTTCGATAACAATTTGTCCTTTAACGCAGACGGAAAAATGGTTCTTTTCGGGGTCACTGTGTATGCTTCGCAGGAAACCCGAGAAGCTGCCACACGACTTTTCTCGGAAATTACCCGTCGCACTCACGTGCCGCCCCCACGTAGTAATTATACAGCGTGTCCGCCGGCTACCTTACCAAAGGTCAGTTTGTAATCAACAAAGCCTGTTTGTTGCCAGCGAATAGCAATTTAATGTAGTTTGGGAATATTGCTTATTGTTATATGGACAAAATGTATACAGGCTATGCCCTAAAATATAGAGACTGCACATGAGCAAAATATCCTTAACTAAGAACAGTTTTTAGAATTAAAAGTTATTCCCAAATACCAAAGTATGACTTTGTAAACGAATTTTCTTTAATAAACAAAGCTATCATCATCAAATCAAATCAATCGCGCCCATTTTTCCTCATTTTCGAGAAATGTTTGAAAAAGTAACTTGGATCTTAGGCAATCACAAAGTTCATGTTTTGTGCAAAAATGTTACAAACTCAAAGTGCAGAATTATCATACTGCATATCACACTGTATATACAGGGTGTTATGGAATCGATGGAATATAATTGAACGTGTGACATCCAGGGTTGAGGGACATGGCAAAAATGCAGAAAGTGCTAACTATGAAGCACGGGCCAGTTGATTTTAAAGTTTCATCCAGTCAGTGATTTTGGTGGTAATAAAGAATATATATTTTTTTAAATTTTTATTTAATAAAGATCAATTAATTACATTAATACATTACAGATAGTAATGTATTTCAGACAAAACTAAGACTTTTTCGCTATAAACATATATTTGAATTACGTTAGTTGAAATTTGATGAAAATAAAAATTCATAATAATATGCACAATTAAATTAGAACGAAAAATGTTCAGATTTTCACAGTTATTTATTACTTTTTCTACTCCCGTCTATAAAACCCCTAGTTACACACCGATTTAGCGTGCAGGAAGCGTCACTTTACCACTCCAGTTTCGTTTCCCACGGATCTGAGCCACTTCGGACATTTCCGGGATTTTACCGCACCGGTTTGGGAGCAATCGGATGTTTTCGGAGATATTTTCCACGCCTTCAATTGTGACGTTTGTCAATCCTGACGGTCATGTCAGTGAAAAAGTCGTAGAAAAAGTATATATGCAACACGTTCGGTAAACTTTGTAAGTCACTGTTTTATTAAACACTCGCTCCGCTCGTGTCAAATAAACTTGTGATTCAAATGCCGTTTACCGCACTTGTTGCTTAATATACTATTATCACAGCTGTTTCGACAACACCGTGCCTTTATAAAATACAAAATAATTTTAAAAACATTTAAATTTATAACCCTACGCCTGTAATTAAGAATCTATTACTACCTGATTGTATAGGTATATAGATGTCGTTATATTGTCATATTTTGTATTTGCTAAAAGCAGGGTGTTGTCCAAACAGCTGCGGTAAAGTATTAAATAACTCTGAAAATCAGAGAATTTTTTTGTTCTAATTTAATTGTGTTAAATGGATTTTCATCAAGTTCAATAATAATATGGCTTATTATATTCCGCATTATTCCTTCCAATTCTTTTTGCTTTTCATTTATATTGTACTTTTTCTGTTCTCTTATTTACGTGTTGTTTATTAGAACATGCATAATGCAATAGGAGTCAATGAAATAATGTATTTTTTATTTTCCACCTGCTGCGACGCTCACATTAACTTCAAATTTATCTAGCAATAATTTTTGCAATGCTGTGCTGAAAGAACGGTCAACAGGCAAATAAAAGATTATATTGTATGTTTTGTTTGTTTGTTTAAATTATTGTTTTTATTGTTATTAAATGATTAACTAACTAAATTATGTTAAATGCGATTTAAACAAACACTCTCTAAGAAACTGCTCCTCAAATATCCATATTTTTTTTTAAGAAAGAATATTACATTCGCAAATGCAGAAATAAAATCTCAATTTGACGATTTAAACGTATTTTATCTTATTCGTTTTTAAATATAAATGTATTTCATTTAGAATTTCTTGGATTTTTGCATTAACTGCCTTGTTTTTTGCCGGTCCTCTCCCTAAAATATCGAATTTCACATCTGCATTGATGCGGCCTGTGCTCTTTTACACTTTAGATGTTCGTGGCGCCATCTGACGGCCGACGCCTTCGCGTGCGGATCATGGCTACCGGTGATTTTTAAAAGACGATACGTTCCACACGCGTTAATCACGACCTACTATCGCGGACGATAGGAAAACCGGAAAGCGGATTTCGTCGGGACGAAAACGCGGTTTTTTGCCGCGTCACGGTATTCCCAGAATATCCGTACCTATGCCTCACGACTCAGCCCGCGCTGATTTTTATTCTCTGTGCATAAATATGAGGCAACCGCGTGTCCACCTTTCGTGTTTTATTTCGCGTCGACTCTCGGACAGACGAAAAAGCTTTAATAAGTACACCGGTAGATACAGTTGTCATTTTATGGTGGCTTAGGAGCGCTGTTGACCACCACCGTGATCCTGAGTCAAAATTTCCGTCTTTACTTTTGTAGTAGTTTCAGTTTTTGATGTCAGTGGGTTTTGGTGTTTTCAATTTGAAAAATTCTATAAACCTGGAAATTTTAAGATAATAAATAAATAAAATAATAATTTAAGTGTGTATTTAAATAGATGATTTTTGTTGAAAGCATTATTTCATTCGAAAAAAAAGAGCTTTTGGAAACTTGAACGTAATATTTCTTCTTCTTCTTCTTTTCTGTCAATGTTTATAAAAATTCCTGAAAAAAAGTCAGCAATTCAGATTGTAAAGTTTTTTTTTTTTAGTCTCGATATTACAATCCTGTGCGATATCATTTTGTTGTTCTGTAAGTTCTAGGGAAATGTCTCTTGTAGCATGCAAAACTCTTTAGATTCCTGTCTAAGTCTGACAGAATTTTCATTTCCAAAATTAAAATAAAATAATTAAAGTAAAATAAAATAAAAAAAATTAAAGTAAAATAAATTTATATATTAATTATAAATTCGTTTCTTCATTCAAAATAGGTACGTCTCTTCTTTGCAGATGATTTTCAAGAGAATAAGTTTTTTATTTA
This sequence comes from Cylas formicarius, assembly GCF_029955315.1. Lineage (NCBI taxonomy): Eukaryota > Metazoa > Arthropoda > Insecta > Coleoptera > Brentidae > Cylas > Cylas formicarius. The sequence goes on along the minus strand of NW_026844361.1, from coordinate 20,300,828 downwards.
AATCTCCTATAATTTGTTTTTAACAATTAATAACAAAACAAATGAAAAAAAATGACAATACTACTTTCTTTCCAATTTTGTAATAATAAACGCTTTTATGAAAGCAATGAGAAAAAAATCGATAATTAAACAAGCAAAGATCGGTTAAAATGCAAGTATTCATTTTTTATACCGAAAATTTGATTTTTTTCCTATTTTAAATAGCACTACAGGAAAGCAAAATAACCGAAAATTCCCTGAAACACTGCGAAACCGCTTTTCAATGAGTTATTGTTTTCGTTAAAATTAAAACCGTGTACGGCCCCAAGCAAAATGGCCGCTTTGGTTTTCACCTTTTCGAGTAACGTTTCATGTACTGCTCCCACACGAATGTCATTTAATTTTAATACCGCTTTCCTTTTTTTGTAACGTTAAACGCTGGAAGTAAGAGAGGGGTAGGGTGGTGACAGTTCTGCTCCACACGGTACCTTGCATTAGTACCTTTGTATTTTGTTGCAAAATAATATACCAATAAAAAAAGTGAATAAATACATTAGATATCTTAATTAGGAGGCTTCAAAAAGTTGAAACCGGCGTTAAATGTGGCAGAACTACCTTATGAAAGTGTATTCAACACATGGGTTTTAGATTTTAAAAAAATGACAAAAGGCAAGGCGATGATAGCGATAGTGATAATGATATATTATGTGAATAATTTTAAGTAATTTAAGTAAGTAATAAAAATAATTTGTAATTTTATTTTTGATTTAAACTTAAATAAATTAAATAACAAAAGCCCAAATAATTAAATTCTAAGCAAAGTACAGACCTGCTCAGCCATATTTCAATCTTACAGCTTGCCCGGGTCTTTCCTTAATTCGTATCAGTTAGTCACATTCTTATATCTATGAACAGACTTTAACATAGATGCTACTTAGCTTGACTCGTCTAGCGATGATAGAGCGACCACAACCCAAACCATTAGAAATCTACGGGACAAACAAATGCGACATTATATTGCTAGAATATTAACAATATAATTTTCTATCGCCTACAAGTTTTTATTCAATTAGAATACATTTTTGGACACTCTGTATAAAAGAAGGGGAAGTTTATTATAACTGTGATATATAGTTACATTTCAAGTTACAAGTGTTCAATCAATTAGAATACATTTTTGGACACCCTGTATAAAAGGAGAAGTTTATTATAACCGGGATATAAAATAATTGTTCATTGTTACATTTCAACGTAAATTTCGTTTTTCTAAAATTGTGTACCGATCAAATGTGGACAAACTTTCGTGAGGAGACACTTTGAAAGTTCTTATACTTTGGCCACGAGTTTGGGAGCGATCGAAACTTTGCGGTCGATTTTAGTCACTGACAGTTTGACATTTTTGACGGTCGCGTCACAACACCGACAACATTGTTGTCCTTCCATTTTATTCTTACGATACCTTTGTCCTTAATTCCAGTTTTGTTCCTTTTTCATTATCTTTCATGACCATCTTTAGATAATGTTAATGGCGGTACCAGAGTACCACTGCGAGAGACATTAGCCCTATTCAAATCACCCTTCTCCCATTGAAATTTCATTTCGGGTTTACTCTTTTTTTAGGAGGTTGATGCTTTTAGTAACTGACTATGATTGATTGTATATTGTCCTCCATATTTAATAAAGTGCGCCTATTCTCTTTGCTATACACAAACTCGGTTTGGATCGTTATCTTCCTCATCCCCTGAGTCGCAGTCGGTATTTTCGCCATCATTTTCTGGTTGGGGGGGGGGGGTAATATAACCTTCTGGCAATATTTGAACTTTATCAGCTTCTTCTAGCAGTTCAGTAACGGAAAGTGGCTTTTTCTTTAAAAAATACCATAATTATTATTAGTCTCATAAGTGCGCAAGGGGTCGTTAACGACCCAGCAACAAAAAATGGCTTGTCCGTTTTATATATTACTAAAAACACTAAAATCTCTAACAAATATGTAAAAATGATTATAAAAACAAAATATTAAAATTTAAGATAATTACCAATAATAATCCGCTTTTTTCTTACACTCGTAAATCTCAACACTTACAAACTACGTGTTGCTAATTAAAGAGGACAAACTCCTAGCGCCATCTCTACATTGCAGCAGACAACACACACAAAACCTTGGGCATTAATGGGTTAAGTATTTGAAACATGAATATCAGGTTTCACATTGACAAAACTCAAATTATTTAAAAAATCTGTCAAACCTTATATTAACTTACGCATTTATTTATTGTTCAAGAAAAAAATCAACAAGAAGAGGATATCTTCGAATAACGACGTGCTATTCTCCAACTTAACCTCCGAAAAAAAAAACAGGTAATACAGATATAACAATAATTAACAGAACTGATTGATATCGTGCAAATATTTAACTGGACTGACTGAATAAGATTTAAGTTTGCATTTAAAAGTGGCGGTGGTTCATTAAATTATTTAAAAAGCCGGGCAAGATATGTTTTAGCATTAGAATAGTCTAACTTTTTCAACATTGGAGATTGGCGCGTATATATACGAAATGGAAAATCGACTAGACCGCGTGCTCCTAGAATAGACATCGGATAAAGTAATGAACCTGTTAAATCGACAACATGAATTTTGTAAATTTTTTATGTTTTCTTTTCCGATTTGCATATGTGACAACCATATAGCTACTAGACATATAGTATGCTAGTAGTACAGGAGCTCGTCAAGCAACTATGTAACAAAATTTTGAGAAGGTTTGGTCCATATGCGCATGCGCGAGATATGAAAGTAACGCCTTGCGACTTCCAACAACCAAGATGGCCGCTGGCAGGTCGTCAATGTTCGGATGCTGCATTTTTACTGCAGTATTTTCTCAAAATATATCGAAATCCCATTAAATGTTCAGGCAAAAAAGGGATTAAGGTGTGAAAAGTGTTTTTTAAAAAATTAGCCACGAGTGCAGAGTACGATCGGTGACCTACAAATGAGGTACTCCAGAATTTTGAGTGGTTGCCTAGAATTCCTGGCAATTCTCAAAAATTCATTCCGGTAATTCCCCACTTTCTCCGGTAATACTTTTGACCAACCGAAAGGCAAACGAAAACTTTTCCATATTGAGTTTTACAAGGATTTGTCAAGGAAAACTTGCAGCTTAATTATTTTCTATAATTCGTCTATATTTCTATATTTACCTTGCAGTTTTTTAAATTATTGCATTTGTCTAAGATCCCATTAGGTCCTCATATTTGCCACAGTTGTAATTTCGTGAAGGAGCAAGTATTGAAAGTACAAAGTATACAGTTTGTGAATGGGAGTCTTATAGAAACCACTTTTAAATCTTTTAAATTAACTCGTACATCAGGCAACACTTATTCGTACATAGGCACATTATTTTCCTTACAGTTCACACCACAAACACAAGTTTTTCACAAAAATACGAAAAAAACGTAAACAACAATGGGGGATTTTTGTGACAACAAAAATATAAAATTCTTTAATTTCATACACTGCTGATCTAGTGAAGCGAAAGTTAAGATGCATATATAATAGTGAAAATTATGAGTTCACCGGGGAATCTAGAAATATTATAGTGCCGAAACATAACATTTTAAAAATATCTCTTTATTATTTTTATTTCTTATATTTTGTACGAAAGTGATGTGAAAAAGTAAGGTGAAGCCATAGTGCTATAATTTTTGGTGTTAGGGTTGGGGGGTGGAGGACGTCACGAAGTACGGTACTTTATAAGCGTATGGTTCAAGGGGGATTTGAATGTTTTTCTTTCGTTTTTCATATTATACGTAAATAAATATGTACAATCCAAAAACGAACCAAATGTTGGCTTTTATATAACCGACGGCATTAAAATTGCGGTTAGTTAATTAATTATGACCAATATTAATGGCAAAAATGAAATACGCAATGAAAAGCTCAAATTTTGTGGCAAATTCGTTGTGAATCTACGAAGGTTCTGTTAAAAATAATGTTTAATAAAATAAAATTTACAGTTTAAAGTGAGATTTTTCCCAAAAATTAGGATTTTTTTTATTGGACCCCCTTCTACCGTTTAAATTAACCGATCAAATTTTAAATCTCATCGATAATGGAAATATATAAAAAAATATTTTTCCGTTTTCCAGTATATCACTTGACTTTTTTTTAGGTAAAAATGGAAAAACACTTAAATGGCTTGCAACGAGATATGAAAAACACTCAAGAGACAAAAATAGAATATTATGCAAGTGTGGTAAACTGCATTTGAGTTACGAGTTTATTTCGCACGAACAGAGCACAGCGGAGTGACTTATAGTATATTATGCAACAAGTGCGGTAAACGGCACTTGACTCACGAGTTTATTTGACTCGAGCAGAGCGAATGTTTAATAAACGAGTGACTTAAAAAGTTTACCGAACGCGTTCCATACTATACTTTTTCTACGACCGTCAGTTTTTTAAAGAAAACAAAGGAGTAACATTCTTTAAATTAATTACATAGCCCGGCGGATGAAGGCTGACTCTAGCTCTTTTTCGCTACTTCTTGCCAGAGAGACTCATCGAACTGTTTCGACCGGTCTGGATCGGCATTCGATCAAAGCATTTCAGGAGCCGGCGGCCTATGATGGACTCGCGAAGCCGGGTCACTATGTTGCATTGTACTACAGAACAAATACATTTTAGCGACCAGACGAGAAATATCAACTAGGCTCAGAGAACATGAAAGAGCCTTAAGCCTTAACTAAAATTCTTTCCTGCAATCTATTCTTCTACCCACGAAAAATCCGAGAGTCTATGGAAATCTATAAGCAACCCAACGATCTTAACCGCGACTCAGATTTTTACGTGTCACCAATATGGGAATCAGTCATCCGAGACGGTGTTGATGTCCCTCATTTAGCTCCGCCCCCCTCAAACAATATATAAGCAGATACAGAAAAAATATACTTTTGTTGCTTAATCCCGAAAACATTGAAAAAGACAAATAAAATAGTCAGTGGCGCGCATTATTGTTAGAGCGCCGTCATCGACGCCACTGCAATTAATATATTTAAAAAGATTGCTCTTAATCTCCCCTCGCTTCTACCGGCTGGCCCGCGGCGTATTTTTTACCTTTGATATGACAGCGGCTGCAACCGGAGTATTGAAAAATCGAAAAAAAATCCGGATAATGCCTGCGCGATCCATTTCCGTTGTGCCCCTGCCCCCCCGCCCCAGTGCCCACGGGGGAAACCCACGCGTTTACGATACGGTTAAATTCTAATTCGAAAATTCGCCGGTCTGGCGGTCAGCGCGATGATGCTTTTGTGGGAAAACGAACAACAGGCCTCTCCCGTTGGCCTTGGGCTTGGGAGCGATGGCGGATGTCAGGCACAGAATATTACGCGTCCGAGGTCGGCGGCAAAGTAATGCTTTGCGTTGTTTTTCGGCGTATCGGGGGCGGTTTTGGGCAGACTTGCTTCGGGGTATGCGGATGTGTATCTCCAACGGTGGGCTATGGTTCAAACGGAGCATCTTAGAGTAGGAGCGAGCATTGTTTACTTTTAGCTCAGTATGATGTGTTGACAAGACGAACCCGAAGATTGTAATGGGTGTTTTTTTTTCGATGTATAGAACTTTAAGTTGGCATTACTGTTCAAGATGACCGTTTTAACAGCTGTCAAGTGATTTATTCTCAGTTTGGTATGGCAATTCATCATGAATATACTCACGCCTGAACAACGCTTGCAAATAGTGCAATTTTATTACGTATATTTATACGTATCGCGCACTACGTCCATCGATAAAATCGTCCATCAGAGCAGTTAATTCGATTAACCATGGAACGTTTTCGCACCACTTTTACTCTTATTGATAACTCGCATCCCCAGAGACGCCGTACGGTGCGTACAGAATGAGCTATTGCTGCTGTAGAGCGTAGCATTGAGGAAGACTCGAATGAGTCCATACGCCATCGAATGGGCCCAAAACGAGATTGCCGTTGTTCCCGATTTTCATAAGCGAATTTTGTTTAGCGATGAAGCGCACTTCTGGTTGAATGGCTACGTCAACAAACAAAACTGCCGCATTTGGAGCGAAGCTAATCCTCAAGTGTATGTCGAAACACCGTTACATCCAAAAAAACTCACTGGTCCGCTTTATGGACTGAACGTTACAGTCAATGGTGATCGGTATAGAGCTATTATTACTAACTCTTTCATTCCTGAATTGAATAACCATGATGTCCAGGAGATGTGATTTCAACAAGACGGCGCAACATGTCACACAGCTCGTGCCACAATCGATTTATTAAAAGACACGTTTGGTGACCGCCTAATTTCACGTTTTGGACCTGTGAATTGGCCTCCAAGATCTTGTGATTTAACACCGCTAGACTACTTTCTGTGGGGCTATGTAAAGTCATTGGTCTATGCGGATAAGCCACAAACGCTTGACCATTTGGAAGACGACATTCGCCGTGTTATTGCCGATATACGTATATATTGGAAAAAGTCGTCTAAAATTGGACGTCCCGATTGGACTACATCCGCGCCAGCCGTGGCGGTCATTTGCCAGAAATAATATTTAAAATGTAATGCCACAAGATTATCTTTCGGATAAATAAAATTCATGTCAATCGAATAATCCATCGTTGTTTTATTGCAACTTAAAGTTCTAAATATAAAAAAAAAACACCCCTTATAAGAACTAACCTAAAAATATTGGCAATGAGAAGTAGGCAAAAACTAATTTTAAAATCTTGAACTCAATAAAATGTTATGCATCGGAGGCTATACAAACACTAAGCTGAAAATGGAAGGTTATACAAAAACTAATCTAAAAATCAAAAGTTACGCAAAAATGAAAGTGAAAATCTTGTCTCAAATGGGAGTTATTTTAAAGACTAATCTAAAACTCAGAGGCAACAGAAAAACTAATTTGAGGATTATACTTTGACCAATTTAAAAATCGGAGGTTATTCGAAGGCTAACCTGAAAATCTTGCATCAAATGCTCTGTAACTTCATTGCTTACGTTTAGCTCAGTACGACGTGTTACTAAGTGCACAAAGACCAACCCGAAAATTGTATAAGAACTATCCTAAAAACGTTGCCAAAAAAGGTTACATAAGGACAAAACTGAAGCTAATTTGCACAGAATAAGAAGTTATTAAAAGACTAACCTAAAAATTATGTGACCGAGGATGTCTCGGTCGGTAAGGCGTTAGACCTGCGAACTCGACTTGCCGGAAGTTGTGGGTTCGATTCCCACGAGCCGCCTTGGGTGTTGTAATCGTTACAAATTTTTTTATAAGTTATAACTTGGTTGTAAGCTGGCCGAAACTTCTTTAACTCATTGGAAGGTTTTACATAGGTAAATCGGAGGCATACAAAAACTAAGTTGAAAATTTTGAAGGTTATACAATAAAAGGCCAAATGAAAATCTTGTCTCAAATCGGAGTTTATTAAAAGACTAATCTAAAAATCGGAGGTAACAGAAAAACTAATTTGAGAATTGTACTTCGACCAATTGAAAAATCGGAGGTTATTCAGAAGCTAACCTGAAAATCTTGCACCAAACCCAATACCTGCAAAAATAAAAAATGCCAACAGCAATACTGTCAGCTTGATCACTTTTACGTTACATGATTTAATTTTGTTATTGTAATGAAATTCCCTATTGATTTTTGTTTCATAATTTTAAAATTTCGTTTCTGTTTATTACTGAACTACGCCAATACCGCTTTTTCAGTTAAAAGTAAATATCTATAAAACTGCCAAAGCTAGAACGATAAAATTCAATACGCTGCTAACAGCAGTGTCGTGGGAGTTACCACTGTAAATAAAAAATTTCTTGACATCTTAGAATTTTAGACGTTTGTGGACATAAAAAAATTTAGAAGTGTATCAGTGAAACGTTCTGGTGAAACTATAAATATTATCGCGAAATCTGACAACATTCTTAACTCGCTGTATACCTTGGTATTGAAGAAATTGTAAACAACACTTATTTATCCCTTAAGGAAAGTCTACAATCAAAATGAAAGTTTTGGTGAGCGTTCGTTATTAAAGTTCCTTTATCGACGATAAAATATATCGTGACCCAACCCATTAGGCCAACAAAATAACAAGTTGCCATCGGAAAATGTAGAAGCATTCACTACTAAATATACTTAAAGTAGGTAGCCGAAACTACGTAGCAGAATGAGGCTTTGATGAGTTTTTAAAGTTCATTAAGCAATTTAAGCAAAAGCAAGTGTTAATGGCAGTGCCATATAAAAAGCCACCAATTTTAAAATCTAGCAGTTTACCACACAATAACGCGTTTTACCACATACCGAAAATCAATTTTATGTACTCGACGCGCGTTTCGCCAACCAAGTTGGCACCTTCAGGGGAAGATCAAAACTAAACTTAACAGAACAGATGCTCTCTATATATATACACATCGTGAAGTGGGAGGGGGAATTACGCACTGTTCACGCAACCAATCAGCGCGTATAATGGGCTAAATGGGATTGGACCTCTGTCCTTGTTCAGTGCCTTATTCCTAATTTTCTGCTATTAATTACCTGTTTAACTAATTTTAAATTACTTATATCTACCTTATGGTTATTGTTGAACATATGTTCGGCTACACTTGATTTTTATAATCTAGCAAATTTTAAATGAGCTAACTGTTCCTTAAATCTAACATTAATCAATCTTTTGATTTGCCCTACATATGACTTGTCACAATCGTTGCAACATATTTCATAAATTCCCGACTTTTCAAGGGTATCTAGTTTTTCCTTGGGATTACCCAAGAATTTTTTTAATTTTGATCCTGACTGATACGCACTTCGAAGACCTGCGGCGCTGAAGACTCTATCAAGTCCACTTGTATATTGGGGAGAGAAAGAAATTGAGACTACTCTTAAATTTTCCTTATCGGCTTGAAATGTCGTTGATTTTTGAAGTTTGTTTTTAAATCTAAATTTCCTAATTAACTTATCGATGAAACTATCTTCATAGCATAAAACTTCCATTTTATGTTGAAAAGCATGGTTAGAATCATTGGTTATGTATCTTAAAGTACTAGTGTCTTTCCTATAAATGTCAAAAACTATATGATTTTCACTGTTTTTGATAACGAGAACGTCCAAAAAAAGGCAACTGCATGTTACTTTCTATTTCATATGTGAATTTAATAGATGAGAAGTAATTATTCAAGTTTGAAATAAAGTCATTTAAATCCATGCGAGTTGTATCAAAAACCGCGAAAACATCGTCGACGTATCTATACCATATCATAGGAAAGTTCTCGAAATTTTCTTTAGCATTATGTTCAAAATGATGCTTGAAAGGTTCAGCCAGGAAAGGAGATAAACAATTTCCCATGGCCGTGCCATTTTGTTGTTCATAATAGTTATTATATAGAAAAATATTATCTCTTCAATTATATCTTTGCTGTAGTTATTATATCCGAGTAATTTCCTGAGGTATTCCAAAGTTTCTGGTAAAGGAACGCTTGAAAATAATGAGGAAACATTAAAAGATACTAAAAGTTCATGTTCATTCAGCCTTAAGTCTTTGATTTTACCAATAAACTCTTGCGAGGTTTTTACAGAAAAACTTGCTAGCAGTTTATAAAAATTTTGACATTATTTCTTACATTAACTGTATTTTAACAATTATAAACAATTTTACTGAAAAAGAGCAATAGAATCCCAAATTTCATTTACCTGACTCCGTATACTTATTCCAAGAACGGTTCTAAATGTTACGCAAAAAGTTATATGAGGAACATTACCACAAGACCTTGTTGTCATTGGCATGGCATTGTTGTCTTTCAAGTTAAGTGAGATATCCGGCAAAGGTGTCAAACATGACAAAAACAACGAAGTGGATTATTTCAAAGTACATTCAGCAAAATCGACTTACCTGGGCCCCATTGCTGAGAAATATTTAATGGTCAGAAGCGCATGGCTATAAATAAAAACATCAGTTTGAGTCAAGAGCACGATTTTTGATATAACTTTCTAAGTGCTTTTAGAAGTATTTTCTGTGCAACGATACAAAATGGCTAAAGTATTATGCATTTTTAAGTCACTAAATTATGAAATTGATTCTCCGAACTTGAAATCGATATTACAGATAAAAAATTCTCGGCCAGGCCATTTCATATTTGAAGTTCTAGAACAAACATAGGTAAATTTCCACATATCAACAGGCTGCAAACCGAAAATGTTTCCGCCATTTTACATGACAGATTGCGACAACCACACGTTATTGAACGTTCAACACGGCCATGTGTTTAGACCATATCCAACTTGGTGGGAATACGGAAAATTATATATTATCTATTAAAGAATGCCTAAAATGAAAAGGAAGGAGCATAAGATGAATTTTATCTGAAGATTTTACTGCCGCAATTGTAATTTTTATTGCATATAGGAACCAATCAAATTTTCCGAAACGCACTTTACGACACGCGTTAGGAATACTTCCCATTATCTTCCGAAATTAAAATTCCTATAGGACTATACCGTCGATAATTAGCAGGGGCCCTGGTAATCGTAAATAACCCTGCGAGGGAATGGCGGGGGCACTCTTACACAATACTTTATTGAGACGAGGTCCATTCCAGCTGACCCTCTCGCCTCATCCTGCCGTTTTGGGGTCAGTTATTGCGGTTGTCGCAGGATTAGCGGGCACGTGACCAGATATACAGAGTACGTAGTTTAAATTCCTGTGAAGGGGGGTGGGGGTCAGTTTTTACGGTTTTGGCGGTTTAATGCGAAATAATTAGGCGTGAACTACTCTGCAAGAATTTATAAAGTTTTTGGCCCCAGGACGTTCTAGGATATGTACATTGCACAAATATTCGAAATACTGCTATGGAGGGGATCGTGATGGAAGAGGACAATAGCAATGTATTTACGTATTCTTATGTATTGTAGCATTCTATCCCTTGTAAATTTATGCTAAAAATAACGTGAAAAAATATTTACAGAACGTATTGACGCGCATACCTTGACTGACGAAGAAGATATGAACGATAACATAAATCTACAAGAGTTTGGGGAACCAACTGATATAGTTGGAACTTTTACATACACCGAATGATACAGCTGCCCTTCAACAGTCCTGTAATTCATCAACTACTGTACCTGAATGGGACTCATCAGACGATGAAACCCTGGAATTCAAAACTTCAAACGACAGGAACTAAAAATAGGCTTTCTGGAAAAACTCCGCTTGAAATATTTTTTATGTTTTTTGATGACGAAGTGATGGATTTGATTTTAAATCTTACTTTGTTTTGCGGCTTTTAAAAACTGATAAAACAATTACCCAAAGAAATCTTGCAACTGCCATAGATGAAGTGCGTTATGAGAATCAAGGTCACCTCATGATTGTTCATGCTAATAAACCCGAAGGAGATGTAGATTTTTTTATATGCTTGGGATAATATGGGTCAACAGCACAACCGTCAAATGTCGAGGCTGATGAATCAAAACTGCTTAGTCTCCTTCACCAATGTTGTCAAGCTTCAATATCGTGGCAACTTGTCTCGTTTGCTGTTGTCTTCTATTCTTTGTTGTACCTTTCCCAATTGTTTAGATTTTATAGTTTACATGTAATTAATGTATTCATGTAATTAATGTAATGCATTACTCTACGTATTATATTGGAAATAGATGTTCTGTCTAATGTCACATTTTTTTTATAAATCCACCCCTAGGGGGGCATAAAGTTCACTGGGAATTAGCCCATAGAATCTGTAGCAAGCATTTCACAACAGATTGTTACCTAGTTTCATTAGTTACAGGCTTCGGAGGAATGTAATTCCAATTGGCATTAAAAATATACCATAGGTAGGTTTAGTTTTGCTGGTGATTTGTGTGAACAGTAAAGTTATAGATATAGATATGAATTCATGTTGAATAGCGAATTGGAGTGAGTATATGAATAATTCGTACACAGTTAATGGAAGAGTAATTCGAGTATAAAGTAATGTTTGTAAATCTGCAGAAATAGATATATTTGTAAGATATAATCTTACAATTATACAGTTTTGTAAATTGATTTGTTTATTCTTTCCAAACTGCGTGTTTGAGCCTATATTATTTGGCCTATATATTTTCACGTTATTCATTGCTTATTCCCATATTTACATATAATCTTCAACTAACCAACTTGTAATCATTCAACTGATTCATAAAATGTTGTTTCTCAAAAACGAAGTACCATGATTTAGGCATAACATTTTTTCAACCTTCAATAATATTTGTTTTTGTTGGTCGTGTAACACGAACGAGCCGCCACTGTGCGCGTCGGGCGCCGAAAAAAAAACGTTGCCCGGGAAATTGACAAGGAAATAAAAAAAAAGCACGCAAAACGAAAACAATATCCGGACCGACTATATACGTCCTCAATTTTTTTTTTATTTTTTATTTTTTTTTCTGTTATTTCTCTACACCATTTCCCGATATTGTGCTGTCTCCCCCCGTCGCGGCGGCGTATGCTTTTAGGGCTAATCGATCTACATATTTTAGTATTTTGTAACAAGGTTGGGGGGCGCGATAGTCCCGGGGGGCGGCGCGCGCGCGCCCCCCATCCATCAAAATCGTTTTAAAAATGTAAGGTAATGTTGGGTTCGAAGGACCAAATTTTGATCGAAATTACCAAAAGCTGTCACTGCCTGGACACGCGTTTAAATAAATAGCCTAAAAGAACAACGATCTGAGCGGTTTTGTAGAATAAAATTGACGCCTTTTTCTCTCCATAGTCGGGGACGATGCGACGCGATGGGTTTTCCTATTAATTTCTTAATTAAAATATGATGCCCATACGAAGCGTTTGTTGTATTATTTTAAAAAATAAAAAGGCTTTGAGGAAAATAATTTCGTATGAAGGAGGGAGTTTCATTGATTATGGGTGACTTCAATACCAAGGTGGGCACAGGGGCAGGCATAGTAGACATTGTAGAAAACTTCGGCCTGGGATTTAGGAACAAAAGAAGCGACTTATTAATCGAGTTTTTTCAGGAAAGGGAACTCGTATCTAAATCATGATTCCAGCTCCCTCCTCGACGCTTATACACTTGGAGAGCATCTGGAGATAACCTAAGTCGAATAATTAGGAATCAGATTGACTTTGTTTTCAACTATATAAAAAGGGTCGCTGCTTATCATAATCCATTGCTAACGTAAAACGAATATTCAACATAAGATCAATCAATTAACAATTGTACACGTAAAGAGAGATATTGCACCAAAGATCAGAAGGCATAAGAAGCAGGAGTGGACGACTAGCGAGATCTTGGATTTGATAGAAGTCCGGAGGCAATACAAGATCCGATCAGATCAACCTATGTATACCCAAATCACTTTTAAGACTAAAAGAGCAAAAGCACAGTGGATGGAAGAATGCTGAATCCCTTCACGATGGTTGCAGTCAACATTTACTGCTGACACTGCTACTTCGAGTCCTCCACACCAGAATAAACAAAAAAGTTGGAAGATTTGAGTGGGGAGACACAGTTCGGGTTTAGAAGTCGCCTTGGTACAAGATTACGTAGGAACACCTTAGTACAGAATTGCTTGGATCAACGTAAGGATGTGCACCTACTATTTGTCGATTATGAAAAGATATTCGACAATGTCAGACATGATGTACTCCAGAAATTGCTCCGTAATGCTACCATCGGTGATAAAGATATATGGATAATCGAAAATCTGTATTGGAATCAAACAACTCGAATCAGACTGGAGAGGGAGGCTGTTACAGAGGAGTTTGAAATATTCAATAATGCATCTTGTCACCCATATTGTTTAACTTGTATGTGGCAAGCATATTAACCGATGTTTTGGATGAAATTCACTGTGGAATTAAAGTAGGTTCCCAAGTAACAATCTGCGCTATGCCGATGATGCTGTCGTAGCTGCTGATAACAGCGAATATTTACAAATGATGCTGACTAAATGGACAATGTTGGAAAAAGTAGACGCTTGAACATAAACATCTCGAAAACTAAACATACATATATCACACTGGAAAACACCAGTAACTCTGATTCAAGCAATGCATGCATTCAAGATTAGGTGGTTATACTGACAGTAAGCTTCCATCTTAACAATATTGACGTCGGAACTAGAACTTAATACTTCAAAGTTATCCCTGTTACTTTATACAAGTCCACACATCTCATAACTTATCTGTTTTTAATTGTTGATAATGAATTACTGGTTTACAAATGACATAGACATTAGTGGCCCGTCTTGTCTTACATTTTAACTTCCCCCTTTGAAAACGCATTAAATTTAATTAAGTTTTGTAATTCTCATCAATACGCTGATGATACTCAGCTTTTGTGGCCAGTGAAGCTCTAAATGCTGCTACTAAAATAGCATCTAAAAATAATTTCGGAGGTGTCTGCGGCTCATAACCTCTTATTGAACGTAGCAAAATGATTAGATTATCTCTCGAAGTGCCTGTCTGATTCGGGTTGACTGTTGAGATTCGTAACTTTCCGGAGATTTTTTAGCTATAACTCAGCTAAAATATTTAATGAAATACCTTATGCTATGCTTCAAAAATTTTATTAGGCCTTCCAGTATCTAGCAAAATCGTATGAGTTTATGATGTGTGTTTCCTTGTACTTACGATGTATATACGGGTGTGTATTTTATTGGCCATTAATGTTGCTGCTGCTGTTATTTTGGTTCTTACGGGTACATGGAAGATTGCAATTTGCGAATGTCGCCACTTTTGTATTATAACTTATACATATTGTTCCCTCAAAGGATTTTTTGTTCACCCTGAGAAATGTCACTGTATTTTTTTTACAAAAAAAATACCACAATTGCAAATTAAAAATGAAAGGTAACTACAAACTGAACGTTTCGTACTCTGTAAAGGATTACGTTGGATTCGGGGTGTCTTTTTGAGATGCACGTAGAAAACATTGTTCAAACGGAATTTATTTTACGTTTGACTAATGGGTTTAATAATAAAAAATCTTTAATAATACTTTTTTGCGGTCTTCTCAGACCCGTGTTGGAATATGCTACGCCAGTCTGGAATCCAATGTATTTTAAATATACCGAACGGCTTATTATATATTTAAAAGAAAAAGACATTTTTTTAGTTAAAGCGCTAACCTTTGGAAAATCATAGAAAAAATCTTTTGATTTATCCGAGGTATACAAAGTGCAATTTTAATGGTATATTATGCAACAAGTGCGGTAAACGGCATTTGACTCAGGAGTTTATTGGACACGAGCGGAGCGAGTGTTTAATAAACGAGTGACTACGACCGTTAGTTTTTGGATACGTTTTCGCAAAACAACACGAATACATTCACTGACATGACCGTCATAATTGATAAACGTCACAATTCAAAGCGTGGGAAATATCTCCGAAAACATCCGATTGCTCCCGAAACTGACGTCATAAACTGACGCTTCCCGCACGCTAGATCGGTGGGTAATTAGGTATTTTACAGACCGGAGTAGAAAAACAATTAAATTGAATGTCCTTTGGTTTTGGAAAAAATATACTTTAACTGCAATGCCTACAAACGTTCGTTGTATCTAGATATCACTCAAACTACTCTTCTAACTCCTCAACTGTCAGATGTACCCCTACTTACAACAGGGTAGAGATAACATACTGTAATAAAAAGCTGTAATTAGTTCTTCATTAGATTTAGCTTGTAAAAAATATTTTAAAAGAGTCCTCTAAAAAAGTGTGACATTTTGTGCGTTCCTTTTATTGGACAGCTGCGTCTATCTATAGGTAAGACTATAAATATTGAAATAAATATATATTGTAATATTTTGATTGTTAATAAAGACCTTTTTTCATTATTATTGTTTTTATGATGTTAAAATTTTAAATACAGAAAACCCGAAATAATAAAAACAACACACTTTATTAATTACAGAAAAACTAAAATTTTAATTAGACTGCTAGTACATTAATAATGAATATTGTATTGTTATCGTAAAGCTACTAAATACCTGCATCAACTTCTTTAGCTTTGGAAGAGACTGCAAATTAACTTGTGAATAAAAGTCAGAAACTAATTTAAAAAATGAAAATAATGCTATTTAATAGATAAATAAGTTGTTTGTGAAAAGTTGTAATAATTATACGTGTTGACCAAGAAGGAACGTCGGACCTGCGTATGAGTGTGTGATATACAAGGCGACCCATTCGAAGTAAGCCTGTCACCTGCATCGCAACAGAAATGTTATTTTGTCGCTATGTTAAGAAAAAAAATTAGGTTTGATAGGCGAAAATTTGAATCGCATATAAAAGTAAATGAAACATCGGATTTTCGACTCAATAAGAAATTGTAGGGGTTTTTAAGACAATCCGCCGCTGCGGGTTGCGAACTAACGCAAGAGAGCGCTGTTAACGGCCATTTTGCCGTACGCATTGCAAAATATTTGAGTCAACATTTCATCTGGCCAATATTTGTATTCCGGAACGAAACGAGAGTTGCGGTTTCGTTATTGACGTTTCGCTTTTTGGCTAGCTGGTCGACATCAGGGACGTAATCGAGACGATTTCGGTATGGGTTATAAAGGATATAGTTTACTTTCAAAAAATATACTCGATATTTTACTAATTGAACTGAGGGAGCTTTTATTTGATGAAAATTAATTTATCAAAATAAATCTTTATCAAATGTAATATTTACAAACCACCTGCTGCTGTATATACCGAAAAAGGACCATAAAACCTTAATTAATGTTGTTGTGAGAATTTAAGTTCAATAAAGGAGACGGCTTCCAATAAATGTAATTTTCTAGTTTTTGTGGCTGTATGTAAAATATCAAAATTGTCGTCAAAAATGTGTTTTTCTGTGTTTAAGTGTAATAATTAGAATCTAGTCTATTGTTTTAAAACGCTCTTATATGTTCGTTAATGCGTTTCTTGAAGGATCTACCTGTTTGTCCAATATAAATTTCAGGACAAGATCCACATTTCAACCTGTAGACACCTGATTTTTGGGATTTTGGACATTTCGATTTATTGGTTTTTAAATATTTTCCTATTGTGTTGTTAGTTCTGAAAGCTATTTTTAAACCACATTTTGACAAATGTTTTGAAACTTTTTCACTAGCTTCCCCTATGTATGTAATTGTTTTAAATTGTTCGTGTTTTGTATTAGGTTTCGGATAAATAGAGTTTACTGTTGTCTGTATCTGTTTTTATTTATAATTTATCCATAATGGACGGATTGTAGCCGTTGTTCAGTGCAATTTGTTTAATGTTCTTTGTTGTAATTTTCTGTGAGAGTGTATTAAAAAGTTAAATGCAGCCATTTTGTGTGTATAAGGGTGATTTGAGCTGTTATGTATCACTGTGTCCGTGTGTGAAGGTTTATGATGTATATTTTTTAGAATTTTTCGGAAACACTCTTGAAAGTATTAGAGAAATTTGAAAGCTGAGAGGAGTAACAGATAAGAGAGACAAAAATACTATGAAAAAAATGCTTGGAGATGGAAAGATTGAGAGACAAAGACACTTGGATAATTAAGAAATTAAAAGAAGGGGGTTATGAATAAAGGCGGAGAGAACAATTGACGTATCTTCAAATTCTTTAGTAAAAATAGTGTGGAAGCGCAACTGAACAGAGGAAGAGGATCGAAAGTGTAGATTATGCGGTGAAGGGAAGGAAGCATAGAACATATGCTTAGGGAGTCATGAAACTGTTAAACGGAAGTGGGACGGGGATAGGACGCGTAAAAAAGTGTGCAATAGAAAGACAAAGCATCTGAATGGGAGTGAAGAGAATAAAAAATATAAATAATTAATATTACAAATTATTTCAATGCTTTGTAAGAAATTGTATGACTTTTCTTTTTTATATAATAAACACAAACTCGTATCTGAGTGAAGTTAACTTGATAAGTGTTACTTACGTTAGCAATAAATATTACAAAATCTTATCTTTAATAATTAATATTATTATTAATTAATAATTAATAAATACACTATTTTTTCCTCTGAAAAATGGTCTAGTTTAGAGTACACCTTAGCCCGCCACCCGATTTGGGTCAAATGAGCTTTGCAACTTCCAGCTGTTTTCAGAATTGGCCAAAAATGACGTCGAAAACTCGCTCGATTGACTTTTGACTGACTTTAAGAAGCCAAAGCGGAATTGCTGCTGCCCTCCTAACTTAAATGCCTATTTAAATCAACTAACCCTCGAAGGTATGTTAAAACCATGCCTAGCATAAATCAGGCTCGACTATAGCGTGGCGAGGTAACAATAACAAACAATTAATTCGCCCCCGATACTTGTCGAAATTTATATAATTCATTGAAGCACTGGTTTACTATCCAGTTTCTATTTTTGTAGCCTATAATATTTAGAATTATATTTTGCACCCGTAACGTTTCGAGCTGTCAGTCTATGTGAGGGGCTGTTTTTGCTGTATAATTTGGATTTGGATTGACGGCCGAGCCCGACCCCCTCGTGAATACTTAAAATCGTAAGGAATCGATCCCGGGCTTGGTGTAAGCTACGTTTAAATTCGGTCACGTTATAAAATAAATATAGTGATTGTATTATATTGTATAAACTTCCTGTGTTTACATATAATTTTTACCTTAAAATCGAAGTAGTTTAGCTGCTAATTTAATTTTTCATTTCAAACAAAAGAGAGTGACATGATTCTAACTTTAACGCATTGAGAAAAGTGTAAAATTTATTATGACTACTTTTTGTTCTTGTTTTATTTGCAGGTTGATAGTCCGTAGCGAAATGTCAACACCACAGGAGTGGTTTTTTGTGTTCTACAATTGGTAAGACGTAAAAAATTGGGAAAACTAAAAATCCTACCGAAATTATTGAACGCGGAAGAGAATCACCAAAGGTTTTCTTCGAGATACTTGGTACCAAAGTGGCCCTGAGACCCTTCTGCTTCATAGAGAAAATTGTGTCAGGAATAACTTTCTAGATACACCTCAAAACTGGTTATTTCTCTAAATTGAAAATGATTCAGATGATTTCATCTTCGTGCAAAATGCAAAACGTTTGACTTGAATAACACCATTCCAGGACGCGGGATATAAAGAGAAGGAGCAGAAGATCAACTCCAGGTCTCCAGACCTCTCTTCTTGCGATTTTTATCTATGAGGTTACGTAAAAAGGAGAGTTTTTACCCCTCTTATGCCTGACAACCTTGAAGATCTGCGGCATCCGATTAAAGAAGCAGTGAATTCGTAGTGTAAGACACAATTAGTAAAATGTAAAAAATTGGGACAATCCTACTGCAATTATTGAACACGGAAGAGAATCACCAAAGGTTTTCTTCTCGATATTTGTTACCAAAATGGCCCCGAGACCCTTCTGCTTCATAGAGAAAACTGTATCAAGAATAATTATCTAGATATACCCCAAAACTGGTTATTTCTCTAAATTGAAAATGATTCAGATGATTTCATCTTCGTGCAAAATGCAAAACGTTTGACTTGAATAACACCATTCCAGGACGCCGGATATAAAGAGAAGGAGCAGAAGATCAACTCCAGGTCTCCAGACCTCTCTCCTAGCGATTTTTATCTATGAGGTTACGTAAAAAGGAGTGTTTTTACCCCTCTTATGCCTGACAACCTTGAAGATCTACGGCATCCAATTAAAGAAGCAGTGAATTCGTAGTGTAAGATACAATTAGTAAAATGTAAAAAATTGGGACAATCCTACTGCAATTATTGAACACGGAAGAAAATCACCAAAGGTTTTCTTCGCGATATTTGGTACCAAAGTGGCCTCGAGATCCTTCTGCTTCATAGAGAAAATTGTGTCAGGAATAACTATCTAGATACACCTCAAAACTGGTTATTTCTCTAAATTGAAAATGATTCAGATGATTTCATCTTTGTGCAAAATGCAAAACGTTTGACTTGAATAACACCATTCCAGGACGCTGGATATAAAGAGAAGGAGCAGAAGATCAACTCCAGACCTCTCTCCTTGCGATTTTTATCTATGAGGTTACGTAAAAAGGAGTGTTTTTACCCCTCTTATGCCTGACAACCTTGAAGATCTACGGCATCCGATTAAAGAAGCAGTGAATTCGTAGTGTAAGATACAATTGGTAAAATGTAAAAAATTGGGAAAACTAAAAATCCTACTGCAATTATTGAACACGGAAGAGAATCCAAAAAGGTTTTCTTCGCGATATTTGTTACCAAAATGGCCCCGAGATCCTTCTGCTTCATAGAGAAAACTGTCTCAGGAATAACTATCTCACCTCAAAACTGGTTATTTCTCTAAATTGAAAATGATTCAGATGATGATTTCATCTTCGTGCAAAATGCAAAACGTTTGACTTGAATAACACCATTCCAGGACGCGGGATATAAAGAGAAGGAGCAGAAGATCAACTCCAGGTCTCCAGACCTCTCTCCTTGCGATTTTTATCTATGAGGTTACGTAAAAAGGAGTGTTTTTACCCCTCTTATGCCTGACAACCTTGAAGATCTACGGCATCCAATTAAAGAAGCAGTGAATTCATAGCGTAAACTAAAAATCCTACTGCAATTATTGAACACGGAAGAGAATCACCAAAGGTTTTCTTCGCGATATTTGTTACCAAAATGGCCCCGAGATTTCATCCTCGTGCAAAATGCTAGACGTTTGACTTGAATAACACCATTCCAGGACGCTGGATATAAAGAGCAGAAGATCAATTCCAGGACTCGAGACCTCTCTCCTTGCGATTTTTATCTATGGGGTTACGTAAAAAGGCGTGTTTTTACCCCTCTTATGCCTGAAAACCTTGAAGATCTACGGTATCCAATTAATGAAGCAGTGAATTCGTCGTGTAAGATACGGTGCTCACGTTGAATGCATACCATAACTGTACACTTTTCCTTATCCACTAACGTTTCTATCTTTTGTAATTTGGAAGAAATAAATGTTTGCAATCTTTCTTTTGAATAACCCTGTATAACTTCTTTGAATTTAAAGTTATGATCCTCTTCACATTTTACCACACGAAATTGTAAAAAGTTACCAGAAATTACCAAAATTTTAAAAAAGCAACCAATATAAACAAAACTATTCAGGCCCAACCGAATTGACTTTTCCTATAACCTTTGGTTGACTAATTATTATTATCAACTTTTTTTCTTTGGAACAAGCGAAACAAATAAATCAAAGAGCAACACATTTAGAAGGCAATAATACAAAAATATTCATTAATGATTAAATATGTTCCAAAGTAAAAACGCTTTTCGCTTAGTGAATTCGTGTCTTATTTTAAATGCCTCACTACTCACACAATCCATTGTCACTTTTGAAATGTTGCTCCCGTTAAGGGAGTGCCACGAGGCTCTCTACTGGACCTCCTATTCTGCATGATTTATACGCACGGCCTATGAAATATTGCAAATGGCGTATCCAAACACCACCCGCCGCTAGATCTGAGAGCCGCTTCATATAGGGATGCGGATGCGCCGCCCCTGGCGTCACCCTGTACCAAAGTAACCGCGGGTATTTACATTTATGAATAATAAATATCTCATTTCAAAGCGAGATTGTGCTTTTTGAGTGGCACGAGTCTTCGTCTTCGTTACCGCAACCTGCAACTCCAACCCCTGCGAGGTCAACATTGAAGCATTCCCGCTGCAACAATTTAAATTCGATCCGGGTCCTTAAAAAAAGAAACGTTTTTGAGAATTAGGGCTGTCAGCGACCCGAGCGGCCCCTCGTTTCCCATTAATAATGCACGTTGCGTTCTGTTTATACGATCAAATGGACTCTAGGATAGTTAACATGGCGTCGTCAATAATTGATCGAAAGGGTCGAAATTGCGGTAATGTGTTTCCCTCAAGGTTAACGTGCCCAATCCGTTTGCCATCGGAAAATAATTCGATTTACATTAGCGTGTTGCTATGGGTTTTGAATCGGACCCGATTTTCCGCTAACATATACAGAGGGTTAAAACATAAAAAGTGTGTAGTTTTCTACATTCAGTAGTGTTTATGTTATTATTTAGTTGCAATTATATTCAAATTAATTATTTCATTAATTATTATTAAAACAACTGAGAAGACATTCATAGCACATTTGTCCCAATATTTTGTGGTTAATGACTTTTTAACCATCTGACTTTTGTTAATAGATTAATGTGAAATTATTCGCAGCCGCAACTGCTACTGGATAAAGTTGAAGTGACCGCGAGTGCTCTTCAGAAACGGTTTTCCTTAACAACTTAGTTTTAAACAATAAAAAAACTATGAAAATGGCGCTATCCCGCAGAAAGATATCACACTCTTGGAATTTGTTATTGATCCTACTCTTTCCTGCACGTCAGATTGATGAGCTTTGGTGAAAGACGTCGTATTGGAACCTTTTTCTAATAAAAGAGAACTCCACTACAAAACATAAGCGCGCGAGATACGTGACTGAGAGCTCGACATTCTAACCTCTCAAGACTAACCACAGACCACCGAACAAAACCATTATGCAACAAAAGACTCAGTTCAAAAATGCACAAATTCTAAGACGTGTCAATAAACAACGTGAATTGTTTAAACCAAGAAAAGGAAAATGATGGGGCATATCATGAGAACCAGAAATATCAGTTTCCACATCTGCTGATCGACGGAAAGTTCGAAGACAAGAGAGGAGTCGGAAGAAAGAAAATGTTTTGGCTGCGAAACATCGGGCAGTGGACACAGATCTACACGATCTGCAGTCGTTAATAGACACCGCAAGGAACAGCAGATGCAATTCAGAACGTTATAGCAAACATCCATTTGTGAATATGCTGTAGCAATTTTATTTATTTATTAGTAATAAAATTGACAATTTACTGACAACAAATAACATTAGTTGGGTAAATCGGTACGATAACGGTAGGTTTCAGTCGTATTCATTTACTCGTTTTTTTTTTTTAATTCACCTTTACGAAGTAACATACAAATGAGACACAATCACTTTTTTTAAACTATGTTTAAATACTCCGACCGTTTTCTCTTTAATTCATTAACATTCAATACAAAATCTTAAGTTAAACTCTTGTTCCATACTAGTCAATGCATTTTTTTTTATATTTAAATAGTTGTTTTACTGGAACATTAGTCTAAAACTCTCTAATAATTTCTTAGTCAAAAACCTGGCCAAATGGTGCCCTCACAAAGCGTGTACAATAATAAAAATGATACCACGATCTATAGCTCTCCGGAAATCAGCTGCCGTGCGCTGCTCTACACAGTAAGTTTGTTTTTTGTGCATTGGAAGAAAAAGAAGAAGAAGAAATAAACAAAAAAAAACGATTCTTGTGATTCTTAGTCAACACAGTTTCAAGTTTTTGGCATTGATATGGAAAAATGGTCCTGCGGTGGGTATTTTGTTAGGGGCTCGTTAAATGTTTTAATATCTACCAAAATACAACTCCTGTTAAGTGGCTCGCGACGTCAACGAATTATCAATATACGTGCATAATTCGATATTAATGAAATACCGCGTACAACAACGCAAATATTGGAATATCTCTGCCTATATTAGCAACTATAACCGGGGTCCAAAATATCCGTCCTAATGTAAATATTCGAATCTAATCACGCTCCGCCGTTGAATAAGCTTCCGTTTATTATCCCTTTGGCTAGAATCTGGAGGGGGGCGTCCTTCTGCCATATCAAGAAAAGAATTTACCACCCCAAACAACACGATCACTTCCATTATAACACAAACATTATTCAAGCACGAACGAGACAAATGCTTACAGCCACAATAGCTGCGAAGGCGTAAAGAAGTTTGAGAATTGCGTTTTCTTTTTTGTAACATTTAGAGTATTAATCGAAATAATATTCAACGTTTCTGATAGAAGGAAAACGCATCAGGGTCGTTCGGTGGTCTGTGTTGTTCATATTCTATGGTCTAGAGAGGTTAGAATGTGGGACTCTCGGCCTGGTATCTCCCGCCTGAACCTCATGACGCAGATTAAATAAAGGACTTGTAGTGGAGTTCCCTTTTATTATAAAAATCCTCCAATATGACATGGTGGCAGCTGTAAATGTGAAAAAAGTCTGTACAGTTGTGAAGGGGACGTAAGCAGATGCTGGACCAGGAAAACGCCAACGTTTTTCGACCAGGCACACACACAACAGGCGGTCAAATACCAGGTGCTGGTGATCAAACAGGCGCAGGAGGTGGTCAAGCTGGTAGCAGTAGCCAAGGAGGTAACATTGTACAAAGGAGTGGCGCCAACCGCGGTGCAGGTACTTCGACAATGTCAAACCAAGGTGTGCACGTGCAAGCTCCAGACAAATTCAATTTCCGGGAACCGGGAGATTGGACAACATGGAAAAGAAGGTTTGAAAGGTATCTAGCGGTAACTGGGCTTAATACCAAGCCAGACAAGGATAAAAACGACATATTGATTTATATCATGGGACCCGAAAGCGAAAGCACTATTTTGCAGTTCCCAAATCAAGAAAATACATTTCAAGAAACACTGGTTGGGTTCGATCATTACTTTTATCCCAAGAAGAATGTAATTTTTGAAAGGGCTCGTTTCAACAGGAGAAGGCAGCAGCCCGGGGAACCAGCGGAATCTTTCATTACAGATTTGCATGTTTTATCGGAACACTGAATTTGTTTGTTGGCTCTACAACCATGAAAAACGATTTTATAAGAGATCGAATTGTTGACGGTATTCTAGATCACAATCTCAGCGACAGATTGCAACTAAAATCAGATTTAAAATCAGAAGACGCAATTTTAAAGGTCAAGCAGGCGGAAATGCTTTCACGACAAAGTAACATTCCAAGGAATGGCGAAGGCATGGGGAAAGAGGTCTGTGCCTTGAACAAGAGAAAATATCGAGAAAGAAGAAAGCAACAACAAAGATGGATTTAAAGGATTAATGGTAAGATCTAATCAAAATTCAGACTCAATGTCACAGTGGTTTTGTAGGCTAGAAAATAGTGGGTTTTCAAATAAAATTAAGTTTTTGGTAGACTCGGGAGCCGATGTGACTTGCATGCCAGTAAATCTTTTTAAAAAATTAAAAACTCCTGAGGATGTCATATCGGGTCCAGATGGCCGATCTTTACATGTAATCGGTACCTTAAAGTTGGAAATCACATATCGAGACAAAAAATCTCAACTTCAAGTATATGTTTTAAAAAAATTGCAAACTCCTATTTTAGGCAGATCAGGAATAGTCGATCTAGAGATCTTAAAATTTACAGATCAGGTGAGTCTTCAAGAGATATTACCAGATGAGAAAACAAAAGTAGATGGCACCTCGTTTTGGCGCCATATGTACAGTTTCAAAACTTTAATAAAAAACCGGTCCAGGTACCAATCCCAGAAAAATCTAAAAGTGATGCGGAAGTTTGTGTTTCATCGCAGCCCGAAAATGAAGCTAGTGCGGTGTCGGAAAGTAAAACAGAACAAAGTGCGCCCATAGAACAGTCGGTAGCAAATAGACATTCATTGCGCCAACATGGCATGGCTAAAAGACTTTCTAATGTAATGTTATTTCATTTAAAAGGGGAAAGATGTTGCATCAGGGTTGTTCGGTGGTCTGTGGTGTTCATATTCTATGGTCCAGAGAGGTTAGAATGTAGAACTCTCGGCCTGGTATCTCGCGCGCTTATGTCTGAACCTCATGACGCAGATTAAATAAAGGACTTGTAGTGGAGTTCTCTTTTATTATAAGAAGCCTCCAATACGACAAAAACTATCTATTACAGAAGTAAATAACTGCGACATAAAAAAACTCATGGGGATACCCGCGAGTCATACACAGAAAATTCACATCTAGTCCTTACCAAGTGGTGCCATCTTAAGGAACATATTATTCACAATGGGACATATACACCAACAGTGATGGTCATTGTTCATCACTTTATTTTATTTCTTTCATGATTATTGTAATTAAATTTTAGAGTTCTAATTTTTTGTCATAATGAAAATGTAATATTTGGATATTACCCACCGTGTTCGGTAAAGCAATGGCGAACAATCTTTTGAATCGTCCAAGGAAAAAAACTCACAAGTTTATAATTAAATGCTCGTGACATCTGCTTAATAATAACGAAAAAAAAAACAATTATTACATTCAAAACTCTGTATTTTATAAATCAACAATATATTTGGGTCAACGATCGTACCACATCCGCAGTTTCATCTACGTTCCAATGTATCGCATTGTATTTTAAACACAAAGCGGATCCACCAGACCGTCGATAAACCAAACCTAACCAAAAAAATGCCAGAAAAAATATTAACATCGTCCAGAAATTAGTAAGATTAGTGATGGCAGCCACTCGAATCATAGAATAGAAATATTTCTACATCAACCATCTCAAGACCACACCGACAGCTAACGCCAATGCTGACTGGCCCAAAGAGGTGGCGGAGTTGCACAAGTCTTTCGTGCAGGTTTCGCATCCGTAGATTCGAGATGATTCCACCCCGATGACACTTGCGATCGCGTCACAGGGAGCCACCCCTTTATGATTGTTCGGTACGCAACCCCTGTAAGTCCTATTTAGCCCATTCTCAACTGAAACGAAAAATCTGGAATTTACTTACTTGCTAAACAACGTAAAGATCTAAACTGGTATAGCAAGCAATGTATTACAAAATAAAATTGAAAAAAACAACGAATTTTTGTATTTATATTCGATGTTAAATATTTATCAACATCGGGCAAAATGAACTGCTATATACAGGATGTTCCAGTAACATTACGAGGCGGAAGTATGACGATAATGGTAACACTTAGAGCTACAGGACAGACACTGGATAAAGTAAATAGAATAGGCAGAAAAGTATTTTGAAGTTCCTAAATAAGATATTTGAAGATATTTGCAAAAAAGCGCCTCTTTTAAGATTACACTAAATGATGAGATTATCTCTCCTTCTTCAGATGGGTGTAAATATTTTGGATTATGGTTTGATGGTGACTTGCGGTTTCCTAAGCATGTTGACTTGGTGTTACAAAAATCCTTCTATAAGTTGCGTTCCTAGACACACTTCGGTAACCTTCCAGAAATCTTTTAGCTATAACGCAGTTAAATTATTTAATGAAATACCTTATGCTATAAGGTCCCTCATTAGGCAAGCCCGTAACGTCAAAAATAAACCCCAGTTGGGACGCCTTGTACTGTGAGTCCCATTTTTGATTTTTTTTACAGCGTACCTCCGTTAATTGTAGTAAAACTACCGTGTTCTGACTACTTTTGTATCGCGAACACTACCATTAGTAAGAGGGCAATTTAATTTGTGAGTTTCGGAAGAAACTGACTACGCCACTGGATCCAACGTAAAAAGCCGTGTCAATTTCAGTTTTCACCTCATCGATACTTTAACGGATAACCGAGTTACAAAAGCATTATTCGTGCAGCGTACATCGATCTGTGAACGCACTATACGTCATTGGACACGAATACTCACAGCTGTATATCGTCTTCACGCACACGAACGGCGTGTGTTCATCGATACCGAGCCGGTAAAAGAAGTCCCACAATTTCCTCTTGAGATCAAAGATTTCCTCGTGCGTTTCCATTAACGCGCTTTCCCTGTCCGAAACATTCGATATATTTTCCCCCGGGAAACGCAATTTTTCGTTTCGGCTCGAATAGATTCCCGTTTTGTTAAACAACTCCCAGATTTTCCTTTTGATGTCGACGAACGACTCGTGGGTCGAGTTCGACGCATCGCCGTAATTGAACAGTTCGGATAGTTTCCGCCTGATGGCGGTCGCGTCGTCCTCTAACAACTCGACATCGTCCGGCTTGCCGTTTAGATGCGCAGTAGCTTCGAAATCTACGCCGTAGTCAAGTTCTGAAGCGGAAGACAGTCTTCCGAGTTGAAAGTCCCTGATACAATGGGAGACCGTACCGAGTGTCGCTTCGTAGGGGTCGGCACAATAGTTGTTGTTGCAGAGATAACATCTGGACACTGTCGAATCGGCTGAAAATGCGCAAACGCGCAAGTTTTTATTGTTTTATTTTTATTTGTAAATGAGTAATGATATCCTGGTCAGGATATTCTTCGTTTTTTAAATATATTTTTTGAGAAATAAATAGCAATTAATTTATGGGGAGCCAAATGTAAAAAAGAAGAAATATATAAGCTTGCATTTGTAGAAATTAGTAAGAAATGAGTGGTAATTACGTGTAATTAGTATTAGTATCATTATATTAGTATAGTATAATATACTAACATATTAAATAATTGCTGTGTCACTAGTGTTATTAGTAATTCTTTAGGTAATTAGGGGATTTAATGTGGTAATCAGTAGTACCAAACAGGTCTGACTCTAAAGATATAAGTAGAGAATTATATGGAACTTAGGTTTTGTAGAAATAGAAAAATTTTCTGTACTAGTGAGATTGAGGGATAATATATATATTCGAAAAGCCTACAAGGAAAATAAAAATTAAACAAAAATTTTGGGACTTATTTATGTAAAAATAAATTAACTTCTATTTATAATTATTAATTATTTATATAATTTAGTTTAATAAGTTACATTTTGGCAGACTTTTTGACTGTTATATTTGTGTTATATTTGACTGTTATATTTGTGATTTGAGTTTTGTTTCGATTGCACTTTTTTTTAATGTGTTTCAACTTTCATATTATTTTCTCTCTTGATGGTGTTATTTTTGTTATTGTCCTCGAAATGTGCGTTAATAAATAGAATATTCACTTACTTGTCCTTATTTATTTAATACAAGCAAATTCATTGCAATGGTAATATCAGTGGTACTTATAATAAATTAGTTGCAATTTAAGTGGTAATTTTTGAGAAAATATGTTCTGATTTTTAATAGAAGCAATACTAGAGTGTACCCAAATCCACTACTGAAATAATATAAGTTTAGTAGATAGCAAAATTAGATCATAGTAAAAAAAATTGCAATTAAGGAATATATAGAAACATTAAAAAACAATGTAATGCCAGATAGGAATTTGTTTATTAATAATAAGTTGTTTAACAAGTAAAAAATTTTTATAGTGATACGGTTTCAAGCAGAAAACAAAGGTAAACTCTAATATTTTTTTGCTAATTTTTGATTTATTTAGTATTAGCTACACATATATAAATGACCGTTCGTGTACGCATTTGTATCAGCAATCTAAAAGCTTATAAGTTATTGATCACACAAGCACACAAACTTTAACAAAAATAATATCCCATTCTACTCTTTTCGTATTAATTCTTAGAGCATTTTTCCTCCCCAATGGAAACATTTGTTCTTCTCTCAACTTACCAATATTTTTAATATTTTGAAACTTGTCTGGGTTATGTTTATGAAAAAATGTCTTTGGCTTTACTATCACTAGATTATATGAACTTGTTTTGGGTTTTTTCAAACTGAACTACTAAAAATAATAAACAACAAAATAATTGCTGCAAATAAAATAATACAATAAAACAAAATAATTACATCTAATTTGTAGTGAACATGAATGTTGGCAGAAATATTTTCAAAGCAAAAAATACTCTTCGCTCACCCTGCGTTGCTATGGATGCGGCCAAGAACACCAACACTGCCTGGTGGTTGATATTCCCCATTTCCTTCCCAAAAAATTAAACCTCTTCTGGGTGGAAGTCACGGAGTAACTACCATTTCGGGATTCGGACACCTTCACTTTTATCTCGTGGGCGTCGCCGTCATAGCGAACATCGGAAGTTACACTCGTATCTCGAAAATCAACAGCGCACCCCTCTAAGATTTTACGATCAACAGATACGTAAAACCCAACAATTACTCACTGCAACTTAAACAACTTGACATGAAAATGGAGATAAACAAACATTAACTGGTCCAGTTAACGGATCAAGGTCGGGCAGGCGCCGTTTTTGAGAGAAATTGGCGGCTTTTCAAGGAAAATCACCAACCAAATAATTAATTTTTTTTTTTAATTGAATACCTATATTTTATTATGCTATACCTAAAAAAATTATTATGAATTATTATTACTATTTAATAAATGCTGTTCTATCGTATTTCTTACTTAACATAACAAGTAAACTTCAAAATATCTCGTTTGTTGGTTGTAAATTAGAATGCATACTATTAAACTTGCAACATGTTTTTGTTATTATTTGACCGCACTGTTCGTGAAAAGCAAACAAATTCATCAAAATTTTTTTTGAGTAGTTCTGCCTTTCACGCATTATGGCTTTCCGGAAGCTTCTACAATATTAATATGACAATTTTTAAACTTGCTTTATATATGATATATTATTTGACTTTGTTTTTAATTATTATTTCGCAATAGCTGATAAAATATAGGGCATATTCCATTTCAAAAAATTTGATTTTGATTTTTTTTGTTTCCATTAGTATAATAGCACATTTTATGCGCCCCTGTGTATTACAGAGTACAAAATTTCTGCAATTGTTTTGAACTGAAAATAGAGAAAATAATTAATTTTTCGAAAACCGCTAAACATAGGTATTACACAATTTGTCCCTTTTAAAATATCAAACGTGAGCCGCCCGTGAGACACTGAATACTTGCACCAAATTCATTTAACATCAAAGATCGGCGTGAGTAAAAGTAAAAGAGATAACGGTAACCCCTTAGGTGGTCGAAAAATGTACAGGGTGGCCAGAAAAGAATGTATCTATTGGTCGTCCAGATTTAATAAAAAAATGGCCAAAAGAAGAAGGTGGAAATTTTTTTCAGATTTGCAAAACGGTGAAGGTCATGGTGCAAAGACACCTTTGATATTGGTTACTATTCACCTACATATTTTGTTGATTTTTAATAACTGGTTATGAATTATAAATATATGAAATGATTTATGTATCAGTTCAATTTTGGTAAAATTTTAACACTTTGGTTTATCTCTGTTTAGCTCTTTTTTATCTTTTTTTCGCATGCCCCAGACAGTGAAGATTCAGGCAAGTTTCTATAAATTATTACCGTATCTTCCGCGAAGTACCACGGAGCTCTTATCACACATGAGACCAAAGTCTTTTTTGTCTTAAGCGTACTTTATTGCACTTTAAATTCAACAATTCTAAAACCCTTAGACTTCAAGAAACTAATATCTGAAAATCCAAATATAAGGTTGTTCGGAAAGTCATTTCGTTTTTTCTCGTCAGAGGACTTAATTACGTTTTTTCGAAACCAACTTCACACTTAAGCCGCATAACCATTATATGTCTTGAGAGCTGATATTGCAAGGCTTGTGTGTGAAAAAGTTCTATTAATTCTACGCAGTAGTTTTTGGTTGGTGCCCTTTTAAATATGGAGAGCAATAAGCAGCATTTTCGTCATATTTTACTTTTTTACTTCAGAAAAGATAAAAATGCTGTCCAAGCGAGAAAAAAAATTGACTGGGTTGTTCGGAAATGACTTTCCGAACAACCCAATATCTCATATCTGATAAATCAGGATGACTGGGACAACCCCGGACAACTTGGCCATTCTGTTAGATTAGGCAAGCTTCAGGGAAACAGTTAGCAGCTTTCTTTCTCTTTTTAAAGTAGTAGCTCTGTTTATTTTGCTTATTTTGATAGGTACTAACATAGCTCCAATAGTTGTGCCAACAGAATTTCCTATAAACATATTTTTCTTAAACAATAAAATGAGTTGAATTGCATTGAATTGACTATGCATTATTATCAGGCTACTGATGTGTTAAGGGCAAAAATAGTCCAATTTTTAGTAAATAGAAAAATTAAAATAACACCCAGATGTTAATAATGATCCAAATATGAAATTTCCCTGGCAACTGCTTCCCTAACTCGATTTTATCCCTCTTTCATAAATATGGGCGGCTATTGCCCTTTGACGTGGCAGAACTTGGTACTGATTTCCTCCGCGGGGGGAGTTGGAGATTTTACCAAGAATTTTCCGGGCTTGAACCCACACATTTCCGACGAATTTCATCGCCCACGGCAGCAACCTCGTTCGGGAAACCTATTAAAACCGCATTAAAATATCGTAAACCGTTATCGGGAAATTTACTTTCAAAGGCTCGTTCTTCAAACAGCAAATTCCCGCCGGCAACAAAATGGTACACACGAGTTTCGCAACATCAGGGAGATTAGAAGCGATGCCACGCAGCAGGGTGCCGGGAATATTAGCAGAATATTTTACGGTCCAACTCGCTGTTAACACGGGTCCCGAGTGGGATCCTCGTGGAACAGAAACGTTGCTCTACTCTAAACGAACAGCAAGAGATATTTGGAGCTTTGCTAGGAAACACCGCAACCTATTACAAGTCGACGTATATTTATAATGGGTTTATAAGAGATCTTAGCCCTTATAACAATTTTTATAAATTTATACGAAAACTAATCGGTGTAACAAGTATTATAATTATTCCTCGAAAACCTTTGGCGTACTTTTTACAAAACTTCTGAATTTCTCCTGTTAGCTTCTTTAGAGCTAGTTTCAGTCAAGCTTTGAAGAAGCTAACAGGATGTTAGTAAACGTTAGCAATTTCGACTCAGCAAAAACCGACGCAAGAGGAATCCAGAAATTTTGTATTACAGTATCCTGCAGAAGTTTCTTTAAAAAATTAACCATTGGTGTACTTAAAAACCTTATTACGACACTTCCTGAAGTTTTTTAGCTTTCTTCGTAAAGCCCTTATAAGTCTTGAAGCCCCCAGTCTACAACTACCATAAAGTTCGAACTCCCATGCTCTTACTGGTGCTTGTACTGTTTTCCCAACTTGTTCTGTTTGCAAAGTTTTACTTAATCCTAAACTATCTACACTTATTTCAAGAACAAATAAATAAACAACTGAAAAGTGAGGTTACAATGGCATAATTGGGACTTAAAATTTGGACAGTAACAGTTGTCTATTGGTTTTTCTAATTATAGTCTGCCCCCATCTTCATCGTGTTAGCTTTCGACGGCCCCCCCTTTAACGATTGTTGTTGTGTAAATCCATTACAAAAAAATTATCCTTACAAGCCATTGCAAAAAAAATAATTGTTACTTGAGTGACAAGGCAGGGGTGAGCCAGGTATATTTCTTGAGTGCTGGTCATTTGTAGCGTTTGTACATTTCGAAAAAGTTATTTTACGAGAATATAAAAATATCGCTTGATGCAAAATGGGTTGTGAAAAATATGTATGAAACTTTAAATCAGTAGAGGATTTATTCAACAAGAAGTTTTAAAAGAAACCTGTCTACTAAAAACGCCAATATAGGAATAAACGTAGTGATTTTCTCACCGTACACCACACAATAGTGTTCAGGATCTAATAAGAAGGAAAATGTATTGTCTCTATCAAAGCGAAATTGTTCCTACCTTGGCTAGACTGAAAAAGAAGCTAGAAGAAGATGAAACCATGGTTTCGATACACCCGACACTGTATCCAAAAGATGGGTTGATTTCACTCAAAATAGGACGAAAGCACCTTCAAATAAAGAAAAACGCATCACCATAATACACGCTGGGTCAGAAGACGGATTTTTTTTCCCAAACTGCTTGCTGTTGTCTGCAAAGAACATTAAGGATTCCAGCTTGGGTTATTATGAACATACAAGTGCCGAACTTTTTGAAAATTGGTTTCAAAACAACCTTTTAATTATTATTCCAAATAACACTGTTATTGCCGTGGATAACGCAAGCTGAGAAAATAATATTTATTTTGAATTCAACGCAAGTTTTGGAAGTCCTAAATTTGGCTGAAAATGTTATTTCTACTTTAAGTCCCAGTGTTGAGAACAAATGTAGTTAATAACGTACCAAATGAGAGATGGAAAATTTCAGAACAGCGCATTATAAAAATTGAGGACTCTAGCATCTCTATACGAAACAGCATAAATCCTATAATAATTCATTTGAATGACTACTCTGATAGTTAGAAAGAAAACATAATTATTAATAGCTATGAATTTATTATACGTATTTAATGTCATTGTTTTTTCTTAGTGTAATTTAATAAGATTATACCTACCTAAATAAACAAAAAATATATATATTCTTACCAAAACTTTTGAGAGTCCGTCCTTAATGTCCTTCAATACCTACCAGACCCGAGATTTATTGTCGTCCGCAGATAACTTTAAAAACAGTAACAGAAATATATATATATATATATATATATATATATATATATATATATATATATATATATATATATATATATATATACAAACAAACTGTTAATTCTTGGGATCACCCCAACTTTGATGGATCGCCGTAACGGGAGCAATAAAAGATGTTGAAGCTCAAAGCAAAGTGGCAACAATTTATTGTAATATCTAGCTTTCGCCCATGGATACAGGCTTCATCAGGACACTAAGTCATATAGAGAACAAAAAACACTTCATCAGAGTTAACAATCTAACCAAAAAAAATAAAAATAAAAAACTTACACAACACGCCTCTTTGAACCTCTACATATAGAGATATGACATTGGTGTATAAAATAAAGTGTTTGGCCTGTTACAATTATCGACATAACACTCGATGGATGAAATTTATGGAAAAAAAAACTTTTACAATTGTAAACAATATTAACCTCGACCATAACGTTACAAAACAATCACACTAACACAAAACGTTAAGGTCAATAAAATATCCGGAATGATAAAATATTTAAAGATGAAATAAAACAACCAATTTGTTACAAACGACACTCCGTATTGTCGAGAAGGAAACTAAATGTGCGGGAACTTATTGACAATTCGCAATAACCTAAAACAGTCATTCCTAAAACCGGTCAATGATATGAACTCCACAGCCAACTATAACATATGTAAAACCCCAAACAAGGGAAGGAATTTTAAACAAAATTCATTCAAATATGCAACGCATTAACACTATTTCAATAACTATGTCTACATTATTGAAGCTAACGTTAACGGCAATTAGAAACAATCAAATAGGTCGGGCAGAAAGAACAAAGAAAGGAAACTAATTTTAAACATTAATAGTAATAATTTAGCACCCACTACAACCTACCGCATCAAAAAACTCTGGTAGCTTATGTTTCGCAGTACGGTTCTGATTAAGAAGATAGATGTAGATGCTACTAAGACCCTCAACATCCTTCTTTCTGTTAAGACTATTACTACAACAGTTAATATAACACATCTCTAAAACCTTACGTTTGAAGGGGTTCTTTTCACTCTGTGCTCTTTTCACATGAGCACTTAAACTAGTAATATTTGGTTTCAACTTACAATCGCTTTTATGAAGTGTTAACCGTTTTTTTAACTTCTGTGAAGTATATATTTATATTCAAACACTCTTTCGAGTGCCGCTTCATTTATTTTTATATTTAGGTCAGTTGGTTAGGTTAGGTGCTCTTCCTGTCTATTTAAATATCATATAAAATGTTCTTTGGGTGTTCAAAGAAAGTCTGTTATAGCACAGCCACTCGAAATACAAATCTTTATTAACAAGTTCTTCCGCACTATCACCCGAGTAAACTAATGCAGCGTCATCAGCAAATTTGAAGTACCTTGCTTTTAATTTTGCATATTTTAGGCTTTGTACACACATACATACTGCTATCACTATTTATTATTGTACAGTGCTCTATGGCTGTATAATAAGATTTAATCAAGTTGTCGCACACCCCACGAAGTCCCATTTTATTTAATTTATTCATCGTTAGCTCTATATTGACAATATCGAACCCTTTTTGGAAATCGACAAACAATGTTATTACATATTTGGTCTTATCCAATTCATTGGTCATAAATTCCAGTATATCAATAACCGCTCCTTGTCTACTACTTTCACTTTGGAATTTGATTAATCTTGCCTTAATAATTTTTTCCAGTACCTTGGACAAAGTAGGGAGATTAGCCTGTAATTTCATCATTTTAGCCACTTTCAGCTCTTCAGGGTAGTTACCAATTTGCAGGACGTAAGTTCTACCATTTTTTGTCCAATGATATTGATTGATTGATATTGATATTGATAGTGCCTGCAGCTCTTTTTTAGTCACACCTCAGGAACAAATACTTTTTTTCTAGGATCTTTGTTGGTTCCAAAAATATGCTAACCACAAATTCTTCTTCTTCAAAATTGGTATTGGAATGGTGTTTTATTTTGTTGGCAAAAGTTTCTCCAATTTTTGAAAAATCTATATTAAATTCTTCTATTTCTTTAGTGGTCAGTTGTCCAGTTGCATTAAATATTTTATGTATTTTTTTGGTGTTGTTTTCCTTGGTGTTCGCTATTTTCTATATATTTTTGCTTCATTAAACTTCAGCGTATTGTTTCTGGAGGTTTGTTCTTAAGTTATTTAATTCATTTCTTGCTTTTTTATATCCGTCTTTACAGTATTCGTTGTTATTTTTTTTCATCTAACGTATAGCTTGTCTTTTTCCTTAAGTTTGGTTAGGTATTGTTTAGTTATCCAGTAGTTATTTCGTTTTATTTTCGCTGTGTATATTTTTGTACAAGTTTTCTTGGTGGCTGTTATTATTTCAGCCAGTTGTTGAAAGGTTTTTGGTTCATTTTACTGTATTTCTTCTTGTACACTCGTGGGCCACTTATCTTCATTTAGGTAACATTTTCTATTTACTAATTTCTTCCTTCTTTTTTATAATTATCGCTTTTTTTAATCCTACGTACATTAATTTGTGATCCGATATGTCGCTGTCCTCCAGTTTGATGGTGCATGTCAAGTCTTTATTTGTTATTATGCGATCTAGGATAGATGCTGTAGTGTTAGTTTTTCTAGTCGCATTTTGTGTCCGTATTATATTTTGGCATTTAAAATCATTCATTTTTATTACGTTCTTATAATTATTCATAGCTTGCGATTGCTTCAATAGGTCTAAGTTCATATCTCCTACAATAATACATCCATTTTTTTGTGGTTCCAGTGGTTTTCAAGTTCATTGACAAAAAATTCACAATTACTTTGCGATGGTCTATAAATACCTATAAGTAAGTAAGCTTCTGCTTGCTGCTTCTGCAGTTCAACATTGCAGCCCTGAATTTGCACTTTATGCTTAGCGTTTTGCAGATAGTTTAGTTCCTTTCTTATATATACACTGCATCCTCCTCGTCGCGTATTCCTACAACGCTACGTAGTTGTTTATGTTAAAACCATTTTTTTCATTTGGGTATATCCAGGTTAATGTCACAACTATTATATGTATGATTTTTTGAACTTTTTTCATATTTTCGGGTATAGACTTTACCTTAAACATTCTGTAAGACCCCGTCGAGTGACGGAGTGATGTCTGGAGACGCCCTACACCAAATAGAGAATGCAATATTGCAATTAGAACGTCGGGCAGTTTATTCGCCAATAAGAGACATTTGGAGGATTTATGGGACGGATTCCCTAGCTTTTGTTTGTAATATCGTCCCCTAAAGGACTCCCGGAATCAAATAAAACGGACCGCACACACCCACACGCACTCTCGCTTCGTCAGATGCGAGGCAAAAATATTCCGGTAATTCAAAATTTTCGAAAAAAAAAAAAACGACTATCGCGTCGCGCTCGTATGGCGTCCCGTGGCGACGTATGGAATTAATACATTTTGATTGCCTTATTAGGGCCCCCGATATTGCTTTCCGATAACGTCGGTGCTTTGGGGACCGCGGTAATCCGATACCGGGAACCGCGACGGCAGCGTCGCGACATTTCGGATAACTACTTTAAAGGCCTTTTGACCACGCCAGTTTTTCAGAAATATTACCGACGAATCGGGCAGTTATAGGCAGAAATATGTAAAAATAAACTTGTTACTTTCCAAAATCGATGAAATCGGAGTTTTCGAAAGTATCTAGGCTTTATATCTAGGAAACGGTAGGTCCTAGGGGACCGTCGTTGGTAGAGAAATTATCAGTGCCAAAAAAAAAATTCTTTTGTCTGTCCGTTCTCCGTTCTCTGTTCTAGGGATTTTGCTCAATTTCAACAGTCCACGATGTGCATAAGATATTTAAATTTAATCCTCTCCTGAAGATGCCAACTTTTTGGTAAAACGCTTTATTGTGTGTTAGCACAGTGCCGAAGGTTTCAGTCAAGAGTTTGATTTAATTCTTGATGATTTTCAAAAACAGGAAGTGTATGGTATTCGCAAAGAATTGAATTCCTCTTTTAATAAAAATTAGTTACAGCACATTATAGCCCGTATTAACAGTTAAAACTATTGTATTTAAGGATATTCCGTGCTTTATACGAAGTGGATTAAGTGTCCTAAATTTAGCAGAATAGTAAAAGTCCGTACCCAGATATAAACAGTACAAATCGCCAAGTATTTTTTTAAATTTTTTTAAAAAATTCATTGGTTATTTTAGCTTCCAGAAAAACATGATTTTCTCAAAAACTGTTCAACCGATCGGAAAATTTTTAGAACCAGGACACGCGAAATATCCGGAGCTATAACTTTTATTTTTTTCGATTATGTAACGGGTTTTTCAATTATGGACCAAAATCTAAAAGACCGTGTGGTATGTACTTTTCCAGAATATATTATTAGGCCTAAATCGAAATTCGTAAAAATATTTCGAATTGGTTTAAGCAGTATTATAGGCAGCATAAAGAGCTACAATTTTTGTATTTACGGTTTTAGTCTATCACGATCTATTACGATAATATAATAATAATATAATATTTTCTTGAAAACCATTAGGCTATTGCGCTATAAGCAATCTTGTTATACATAGTGTTTTTTAAGTACGCTGCCAAATGTACGGAGACGTTGTTCAGCAATTTTAACTCAAAAGGGCGAATAGAATATACTACAAAATAAATATATTAATATAAATAGACATCAATATACTAAAAATGCATCTTTACACAAATACGAAAATTGGACAAATTATCAGTTGTCAAAAATTGGCAACAAAACATTTCATATTTAAAAGGAAGTAAATTTAATTTAAATCAATTGCACCACAACTAAGCACAAATATAAATTTGATTCGATTTATATAAATAATATACATTATATAATATATACAAGCAAGACAACAAGACAACGAAAAACATATAGTCCGGAATCAAATCGATTATATTCTCCTCAATCAGAGATATAGAAATTCAGTGAAAAGTGCCAAAACATACCCAGGAGCAGATGTAGGCTCGGATCATAATCTTCTTGTGGCGGAGATTATGGTGAAGCTCAAAAATCTGAAAATATCATCGAATCAAAGACCTATTGATACTAGCCTACTAAAAAGGAATGACGTGAAAGTGAAGCTGTACCAAGACCAAGAAAAATACCTGTTCGGCAACTCGGAACCAACCTGAAGAAATGTGGCAAAGTTTAAAATCGAATATCATAGAACCTTGCGGAAAGCATCTGAAACCGGAGAAAAGAACAAATCGAAAGGATTGGATGACTGAGGATATATTAGTTTCGACTGCAATGTTGATTATTCTTCGGAAATAAACATCCTCATTGAGAAAGCCCGTGCAGCCTTTGTGAAGATAAAGAAGCTGCTCTGTAGTCGCGATTTGAGCCTAGATCTGAGAACTCGAATGCTCAAGTGTTATGTATTCCCGGTCCTTTTGTATGGTGTGGAAGCTTGGACCCCTAACCTGTTTTGTGAGCGGAAACTGGAAGCCTTCGAGATGTGGGCATACCGTGGGATGCTGAGAATACCATGGACGGAACATGTGACCAACGTGGAGGTTCTGAGAAGAATGAAGAAAGGTGTAGAGATCCTACAGGAAGTGAAAGAAAGGAAATTGCAATATCTCGGGCACATCATGAGAGGACCAAAATATGAAATTTTACAACTCATAATC
Organism: Cylas formicarius; assembly: GCF_029955315.1. Taxonomy (NCBI): domain Eukaryota; kingdom Metazoa; phylum Arthropoda; class Insecta; order Coleoptera; family Brentidae; genus Cylas; species Cylas formicarius. The sequence goes on along the minus strand of NW_026844361.1, from coordinate 20,261,182 downwards.
CAGGGAAAAATTGTGGGAAGAAGATCTATTGGAAGAAGAAGAATATCCTGGCTTAGAAACCTACGAAAATGGTTTAATGTTACATCATCTGACCTATTTAAAGCCGCAGCTTCCAAAATCAAAATAGCAATGATGATAGCCAACCTCCGAAGTGGAGACGGTACATGAAGAAGAAGTCTTGTAAAAATCGTTACTATTAACAACGTAGATCGTAAGATGTATTTACATTCTACATTTTAATAGTCAACTAGAAAAAAGGTGAAATGGGCTCTGGTGTTTTTTTTTGGTTTTCAGAGAAAAAAATGGGTCCCATGAAAAAACGTGCCTTGCAATAAGGAAAGCGCTGTGGAATTTACTCGTATTTTACCAGCTCCTAGCCTGAGTTCTTCTAAATACTGCAAAAAAAAACTTTGGTCGCATCGCAACGATAAAAATATTACCAAAAGTCGATTCAATTTTAATTAAAATAAAAATGCTTATTTGTTGGTTAATGGTATACTCGTTAATTTTGTTTCAATTTGAATCTTGAACTTCAAAGCTCTGTAGATCCGGCGTGAAGCGAACACACGTTTACAGGAAAAAAATCTTACTGGGTAATACATTTTGGGCCACCCTATATATTTTCCATTTGAAAAACTGTCAGTAATTATTGTCAAACAACGCGCATGGGAGAGTGTGCGACTCCTAGGCAGAGTATATTTACCTAGCTTCATAAGGGACCCATATGCGACGAGTCATTGGATCTAATTGAAACTATTCCCGAAATCACGAGCGCTTGTGCGTACCTGTTTTAATTCGATCGATACGTCAACCCCCTCCAAACAGCTTTAAAATATAATTAATTTTACACGCGAACCATTTTCCACTCAAAATTATAATCTTTCGGGCTAGTGTTCGAGTTTAATAGTTTTGTTTCCGCGCGTTTAAATATGGCGATAAATTTCGTAGCTACGTATTTTCCGCGATTTCCGAATCCATTTTGGGTAATTGCTAATGCACGGCAGTGCTCGTTCGTTTCGGGTTTTGAGGGAAAACTCTTTCTTTAACCGATTTCGATCAATTTCCTGTTAAAGTTACCATTTTCATCTAAAGTGCCTGAAATATTTATTTCGCTATCAAAAATCGTTCTTTTCATGTTAAACAAGATTTGAAAAATTGTGCTCCATATTATGCAGTACGCAGTGTACAAAGCTACTACGCAGCTTTGTATTTTAAAGGCTTTTTGTCCTAGAAGGAAGCATTGTTTTTCTATCGTCCTAATGACCAATCCTGTGACTACTATGATGCAACTTCCACAAAATCGATGTAATTTTACAAAGTGACTTTGAAGTCCCGCCAAACTTCAAAATTACGGCAAACTTTGGTAGATATAAAAGGTTTTTACAAATAATAGCGATTTCCATTGATATTTTTTCAAATATCCCGCACACGCTCTATGGTAAACGAAACCAGAAACTATCTCTCCGCACAGTTTAAATCAAATTACCCCATGTTTTATAGTTTTCCATTAACGGCTAATAATTTACGCGACAGCGATATTTTTCGGGATCTTTTTGTGTTTTTTACCCATAATCGACGCACCCTGTACATAATCCAAAAAATGCCCGATATAAAAGTTATAGCCCTAAATCTCCCACGTTTCCTAGTATATAAATTTTTTCGATAGCATAAATGGTTTTCGAGAAAATACTTGTTTTGTAAAACCATGCCTTAATAGTAAATGACGTCATCGCGTCTAGATTGAGTGGGAGATATAGCGACTCTCGCATGGCCTTTTTCAAATATCTCAAACTCAAAATAAAAAAAATACTTGCCGAAAGTTTATGGACTTTTACTTCCTTGAAAAAATTGAAGTCGATAGCTACATATTTGAGACACCTATGACGTTTTTGAATATCCCGAACACCCTGTACAATATGTGAAAACTATAAATACAGACGTTTTAGCTGCCCATATGGGCTATATAGTCATGTGAAAGAAACTGACAACTGAATCACAGCCTTCTAGTTATGGTGAATTATCAATATAAAGGGAGCCCAATTTTCAGTTTTTTGCAAATTACCGACGCACATTTTAAAAAAAATCATATAATTTTTTGTTGGGCCGGATATTGGTTCATGAACTTTTTCGATCGTTTTGAAAAAATGATTTATTTTTCGATACTCTTCAAATACGGTTTTTAAATTTTTAAAAATACCTCCCGACGCTCCAGCCCCCCCCCCCCCCTCCACTGACAAAAAAAAAGATAGACGCCGGAGTCTGATCCGGATTATTCATTATATACTTATGTATCTTGTGGACTGCTTAAAAGGAGCCAAATTTGATGGTCGCGTTAATGCCAGTTGTACAGAGAAACGAACAACAGAGAACAGAGAACAGAAAAAAAAAATTTCATGAATTTCATCGTAGTATTTTTGAGAAAATTCTTGTAAATTATAATTTTATAGCAGTGAACTCCACCTTTTCTAGTCTCTGTCAACTTCCTGTTATTAAACGCATCTACTTCCGACCTGCAACCACTATCAACATCCAAATAAGGTTAATTAAATTACCATTTTCAATATATGCAAGCCCTCTTTTTCTAATCGATTTTGATCAACTTAAACTTCTTTGGTTAAACAAACTACACTATCAAAAATTTCGTTTTGGTTACCCACTTTAGACAAAATATGTGATCACTTAAACTCTATTGGTTGGACTCCATTTTCCTAGTCGATTTCGATTAACATTCGTAAAATTACCTACTCTCACTTGTATTGGTTTTTAATACAATTACCACTTCAAATAAAAATTTCACCTTCGGAATTAACAATTTTCAATAAACACTAAATTATCACTTAAATTTTGCTGAGGCCCGCCATTTTTTCTGGTCCATTTCGATTAACGGCCATCAATCAACACTTACACCAAATGTTAACAACGCCATTTTCTGAATGAAACCGTAGCACTGAAACTGTACTTTACCACTAAAATTACCACTTAAACTTTGTTCTGGAACTTCACTTTTTCTGAAAGATTTCGATCAAATTCCCCTTAGTCAATTTTACCGTCGTCTTCTTTTCAAAAGCAATAGGACAAAAAAAATCTACTTAATTGCATGAAATTGTTTATTACTAGTTTGCGACTCGTTAGTTACACATATTCCCAAATTAAATTAAATAAATATTCACAATTATTCGGGGTACTTATTAGCAACTGTGTCAACTATTTTTGGTAGGTTAATGCTCATAATTTATGATCTATATTAAACTTTTTTTCCTTTTTCTCTAATATAAAAACGATTCCTTTTTTCTTTTGTGCGACATTACATAAAAAACATGAGTGAAATTGATGTTAAAAGTTGTATAAAAATGTCTGGTAAATTTACAATAACGAGATATTTTTTAGTCAGGTAACTTTGGTTCCATTAGTAGGCGATTAACATTTAAACGCTAACATCCCGTTTTCTAGTCTCTGATATCGCCCAGATTTTTCTTCGTCACGTGTTTTGCCATTTTCTTGTCCTGCGAAGTCGCTTTCTTGTTGCCGCTTGCTGAAACAAATAGACCCTTATTTTCCCTCCAATTATTACGTCGAAAACCCGCATTCCAATTTTGTTTATTTAATTTCAATTATATTTGGCATTATATAAGCACATAAAGTATGCATTTTATTTCAAGAAAACTGGCTTTAGCACTAATCGTACTTATTTCAACGTTAGTCAAAAACAGAAGAAAAAAAGCTGCATAGAACAATAGTAAAATGACCGCCCTGTATTCTAAATAACGTTAAAACTTTACAACCAACGTGCGATGGTATTACCAGTCAGTAGCGTGACAGGTCCTTCCGGTTTCTTCAGCTTGTCGCCTTTAGTGACGGATGGAACACCGTCAACGACCGAGCTTACCTTGTAGATGGGCAGGGGGATCACCGTCGACGATACCGGGACCAAGTCTGCGAAAATCCCGGAGGAATTAAACCCGGAACCCACTCGCTGCACTAATTACGTCGCACCAACCGAAACCCGCACGAACGGCGCACCTACCTTTCTCCAGTATACGATTTTCGTTGTATTTGTACATCGTAGGCAGGCAGTGGACGTAAGCCACTGCGAACGCCAACAAAAAACACCCCGTCGGAACCATTTTCTATGAGTACCGCGTCATTAATAAGAAAAAAATTCGTCTAGATCCTCGGCTTCGGTCCCGATATGGATTTGCGACATTGGCCAGTCGGCCAAACGAGTTTCGTTCGGTTTAAAGATCAAGAGACGCGGATGTAAGTGAGCTGGACGACGTCATTCCTTCTCCGCGGAGTGAAAGTCTTTTTGTAGTCAGAGCGCCGATGTACCGCGACAGAAATTCGGCGGACATAAAATGAAAATAGTAAAACGAACGAAGAAAGAAGGAAAATGAAAAAAACGGCCTGGAGATTTTTCAAAAATTTTGACCCAACAAATATACTTCTCAAATTTCCTATCTATTTACCAGGTTCCACAAGGACACTCCTTTTTTTTGTCGCCTCCTCTTAAAACATTGGCTACCAGCATTGCAATTCTTGCTTTTGATTTTTGATACTGAATAGTTTTCTCTCAGAATTTCTATGGGTCTGTCATTCCTCGCATGATCGAATGGTACATTTAAGCTGAATAATGCTATCCGTGTCCCTATTGGATTTCTGGATTGTCTATCACAGAATCCATATTTCAAAATCTAATCAAAAGATGAACCAGAAAACTTGCCTTGTTGCCAAGCTGTGGCGGAAATCTACAAATATTTTTTATTGAAATATATTTGGAGAAGCCTACAAATTTTCCAATTTTCCCTGATGTCATGGTTGTTGCTGTTTGGACGTAAGGTTTGTTTATAAAGGATTATTCATTGCTATTAATTAAATGAAAGCAACTAAGGTCGTAAAATAAAATGTTATTTCCACAAATTATATTTATTTATCAACTCACTAAGAATGAGAATGACGTTACGATTAGCAGCAATATCCAGTCTAACCGGTATTGGTTACTCCCTTTGCCAGATGGCGCTTTTTTGCAGGAGATCTTAGGACTAGTTTGAATCGCTACTTTCACAAGATTTCTAGACTTTCAAAGATTCAAATGCTTCAAAAATACCCACCGACGCAATAAATAGCAGAAACCTAAGAAATAATCAATTTATAGATAACCAACCAAAATAATATAATAAAATATTTTAAAAATCGTTCATTTACAAAATATAAAAATTCCCAAGCGACTTTTTAATTTTATATAGTTTTTTTGCAGTATTACGCTTCGAAAAAAAGGCAGTAACGTCGTTCAGAAAACAAGAAAGTACTCCTTAATAATTGGGACGGCGTATCGACATTTAACCCCGTACTAACTATCGGTCCACTTGCAATTCGAAACCACAAGAATAACCAACAATTACTCTTGTGACGAAACCTTGTCGATTAAAATACGCGGCATTCTCCCTCTTTATTCTGCGCCGGGCGACTGGCAATTTGCGGGACAGAGATGCCGAACAAAAACCAGTACCGAACAAAATGGAGCTTATACAAGTGATACATTGTTAAACGACACCTGTTAACTACAAAGCGACTAATGAGGCGTAAACCGCCGAGTATACGGCACGATCGCAATGGGTTTTAAAGGTAAATGTCAAGGTCCCGCGCTGAGCAAAGGGGTCGGGGCTTAAGTTACGGCGTTCACGGAGAAAATTTGGCACCCAACGTGACCCATAGTCAAACTGACGAGTGACAACCAATAATATGAAACAAAGCTTAGCAAACACAACAATTGATAAAGCTTACTACGCCAGTGCACAAAAAAAAATACTTTGGTCTTTTAAAACAATTATTTCTTATAAATAAATAACGCGATATGGTCATAAGCTATTAGCTATGTAAATATAAATCTTTGATAAAAATAAATTACTTGAGGACTATATTAGTGTTATTTGAAAAATATCCTCCAAATAGAAAAACAACAGTCTATTTTAAAAAGATTCGGGTACGTATGACGTTTTTATCTAGTAATTTAATTTGCAAACTTACTAAACAGTCGTTTACCTATAAATCCGAAGTACAACCTACAACCCTAGATAAATTTACAAATCAAAACTAAAATTTCGGTACATGCAACATAAATCCTCTGAACTCACTTTATTCTCATTAGAGTCCAAGATAAATCCTGTAAATCCGAAACAACTCCGGTAAATCCAACAAATTGCAACTTCAATCCCGGTACATTCAAGAAACATTTTAAAAAAAGCATATTCCGTGCATTCCTGGTAAATCCTGTAAATGCGAACTACATCTTCGGTATTATCTCCTATAAATCCCACAAATCCGAACCATGTCCTTTTATATCGCCGAACTATATCTTCGGTACATTGCTTGTAAAACCAGATTAAATTATACCCATCCGCGTACATTCTTGTTTGTGTACCGGGCCGCTGTTTTTCACATGAAGCGCCCCCTGCCGACTCGTAAAAGAATTAATCTCGTGATATTGACATGCCAGTCGAAGCTGCAATAAATATACTCTTTAAAACCAAACTAAGTTCGTCTAAATCGGTTTAGCCAAAAAAAGTTATTCAACTTTTTGTAAACCAATATTTGACCCTTCCCCCACCCTCAATTTAACGAGATAGAAAAAAATAGTTCAAATAAAAAAGTTTCCTTATCTATGGTGGATTATGTTAAAATTAATTTTGATATAAGTTAATTTGGAATATTTTTGAGAAAACACGTTTTTTCAATTTTACAGTAGAGGTTACGCCCTCTAGCAGCCATTTTATGAACCTGAAAAGAATTTCAAGCTTTTTCTCTTGGTCGATTACCTAAAAACATCTCTTTTTTTAAGTTGTAGGATTAAAGGTTCCTGAGATATGGCCGGCGTCCTTTATTAATGGCCCACCCGGTACACTATCCATTCTCGTACGTAATTTCATGGTTTTACCCTTATTTTAATGTCATTTGCATTCTGATAAACATCTTTCCTCGGCAGAATCTACTTGCGAGGGTTATTGGCGCTAAACCGTCTCGTATATCTTCCGGTCGCCATTAGAAATAATCAGGACAGAAATATTTCGTGTCCTGTTGCGATCGTGGCAAAGTGGACAACGGCCGCTAGCCGTAATGGTTCCATTCTAATTATTGTATTCTGTCTCTCCGGGTTTTACTACCGCTCGACATGCGACCTCGCCAGGGAGTGATCGAGGACAATCTGCCAAGAAATCGCTGCTCTCGATAACGTCCCCCTCCGCAAAAAAGATAGCCTGCGACCTTAAAGCAAAAATCTACAGGTGACAAATAAAGAACTTTTACAACAGTGGTTACCTTCAGGTGAATAGTAAAGAAAATTTTGGTGTGAAGTCTCTCCAGTCGTCTTCAAACTGATACTACTAGTATCGTCAGTCAATTCTAATCGATGGAATTATAGTTATTCGTTCTCCAGTTAATGCTGGAACAGCATTCTAAGCAGCAACGACTAAAAAATATCGCTGGGTGAATACTAAGTTCTTCTGAAGTATCTGAAGCAGATGACTGAGAAGTATTATCAATCACATTCAAATTAATACTGAATACGTATCAAGTATTCCCCAATCGCCCTCAAATTAATACTTCTCAAAAGTATAAAATTGGTATAAAAGCTTTCTGCTGAAAAGTATCTGCAGTGGTTTTCAGATTCTTGAACGATGACAGTGCCCGCCCCTGGACGCGTTTTAATACAATATCTCGTGTGGCCCCCATTAAATCGTCATTTTTATCCGCCGAAAATATACGAACACGGAAATGCGATTATGTATTTCTCGTGCTGTAGTTATTGTTAGAGGTCCCGCCGGTGGGTGGGTCGGGGGGCCCTCGTCCATTCACAGCCGAAAGAACGAGAAAATAAAAGCCGGGAATTATCCTATGTCCCGCGCGCGCTAAGTGAAAATATTTTAAAATGGCCACTCGTCACGCGACCCCTTTCTTCTCTAACGGGAGAGACTTCCCCCCGTACCAACACTTTTTTGGAGAACCGAGCTGAAATTTGAAGAATATGATAGACAAAATATTTACTGCTTTTTTTGAGTCCTTCATAACATCCAAGTGGTCGCTAAAGCAATTTAATTTTTTTATAGCTTGTTCATTGGCATTTTTTATAGTATGTAGTTTAATGGTCGTCTAAGTGTAATAGTTTCCCTCGACGGTAAAAATAAAGTTATTGTTTTAAATGTGTCTTAAATAGTCTTAGAGATGTTGGCAGTTTGTTCCAAAACAACTGCATTTAGAGAAATAACCGTGTTTAGATTAATTATTGCATTACATATGCAGTTCAAGTGAAAATCGGTTATATTCTGCTAATTTGAACTATAGAATTAAAGACGCGTAACTCACACTCAAGAAATTTAAATGTTATACAGAAAATACAAAAATCTGAATGAGGCAACAATTCTTTTAGCAGCCAACGAAAATGCATATTCTACAAGAAATATAAAACAAACATATCAAAACTGAGAAGCGTCTCGAAACTTATGCCAAGGGAGTTAAATATACTACCAAAATCCATACAAGATTTGCAGTCTCTAAAAAACTTTTAAGTGTAATTTTTATTGGTGGCAGGCAGAAATATCCTTAATCATCATCATGAGCGCTGTTGTTGTGAAGAACTCATGGCGAATTGAACATCCGTCGTGGTGGCCAAAACAGACAACAAGAAATAAATATAATTTTTCAATTCGTTATAAATATATAAGGTTGTTCGGAAAGTCATTTCGTTTTTTCCCGTCAGAGGACTTAATTACGTTTTTTCGATACCAACTTCACACTTAAGCCGCATAACCATTATATGTCTTGAGAGCTGATATTGCCAGGCTTGTGTGTGAAAAAGTTCTATTAATTCTACGCAGTAGTTTTTGGTTGGTGCCCTTTTAAATATGGAGAGCAATAAGCAGCATTTTCGTCATATTTTACTTTTTTACTTCAGAAAAGGTAAAAATGCTGTCCAAGCGAGAAAAAAATTGACGGATGTGTATGGAGAAGGCGTGTTAACAGTACGCCAGTGCCAGAACTGGTTTGCAAAATTTCGATCCGGCAATTTTGATGTCGAAGATGCACCACGGTCTGGAAGGCCGGTCGAAGCTGACAAAGATGCGATAAAGGCATTAGTTGATGCAAATCGGCGAATAACCACACGAGAGATCGGTGAGACATTAAATTTGTCGAATTCGACTGTTTATGGCCATTTGAAAGGCATGGGCTTAACCTCGAAGCTCGATGTGTGGGTGCCCCATGTCCTTACGGAGCGAAATTTGTGTCGTCGCGTTGACGTGTGTGATTCGCTCCTCAAACGTCAAGAAAATGATCCATTTTTGAAGCGGATTATTACTGGGGACGAAAAATGCGTTGTATACAAGAATGTTAAACGCAAGAGGTCATGGAGCAGAAAAGATGAACCGGCTCAAAGCGTGTCAAAAGCCAACATTCACCAAAAAAAGGTGATGCTCTCCGTTTGGTGGGATGTCAAAGGAATCGTTTTTTTTTTTGAGCTTTTGCCGGACAATACAACGATTAATTCAGAAGTCTATTGTCATCAACTGGACAAATTGAATGAATCACTTAAAGAGAAGAGGCCCGAATTAATCAACAGGAAGGGTGTAGTGTTCCACCAGGATAATGCGAGACCTCACACAAGTTTGGTCACTCGCCAAAAACTTTTACAGCTTGAATGGGACGTACTGCAACATCCACCATATTCTCCAGATCTGGCGCCTTCCGACTACTATTTGTTCCGGTCCCTGCAAAATTTTTTGGATGGCAAAATCTTTACCTCAAATGAAGATGTCAAAAACCACCTGAACCAGTTTTTTGCCAGCAAGGACCAAAACTTTTATGAGAGGGTAATTATGTTACTGCCAGAAAGATGGCAAAAGGTGTTGGACCAGAATGGCCAATATATAATTTAATAAAATATTTATTCATTATACGAAAACTGTCTTTCATGTTCCCCAAAAAAAACGAAATGACTTTCCGAACAACCCAATACTTTTTTCTATTTCGTTACCAATTTGAAATTTCTTTTTCTGCTGTTGTTTGCTTTGATCTTTAGGAAGTTTAGAAACTTGGGATTTGTTGCACATAATATTATACTTTTGAGATTGGCTGAAGAATTTTCTGGATCCGGAAACTGTTTGGATACCTGAATGTGCGTTTGCAGATGATGTGGTTGTCTTTGCAAGAAATGAAAAAGAAGAACCTGGAAATCTGGAACAACAGGCTAAATGAGAAAAACCTTAAATTCAACGAAGAAAAAACGAAAATTATTACGTCCAAAACAAATGGAAAGTAGCAAAAAGTGTCACCAAGCAGAACTAAATGCGAGAATCGAGAGTGCCTCAAGACTATTTCACACTTCATAGGAAAGAGGAAAATATCAACTAAAACCAAAATAACAATACACAAAACAATATTCATCCCAATTTTAACATTTTGATGTGGAAGCTGGGTACTAACCCAAAAGGCAAAAAATAATATTCAAAGAATGGAGTCGAAGTACCTACGAAAGGTCCTAGGTATCACAGACAGAGACAGAATCCGAAATGACTCGATTAGAGAGAGATTGAAAGTACAACCAGTTCTTAAACATATTGAGAGATGCCAACTACGGACACCTAAAAAGAATGGACAAAAAGAGACCAAGAAAACTGATCTGTGAAGCGAGAAGATTCGGCCGAAGAAATAGAAGAAGACCGCATCTGACATAGCGAACATACTAAGAGAAAGAGGACTGGGGATAATGGAAGCAGCTGAAGTGGCACTAGAAAAAAAAAGATGGAGGGAATTCGTATACGAGTTGTAAACATTATTCAACACCTTAGGGTAGATAGGTTTAGGATTATGTATGTATGTATGAAGATTTTTCAGGAACCTCCTCGTGTCTGTCTGAATCGCCTTTTATTGACGCTTGGAAGCTATTATTGACTTCTCGCAAATGTTTTTATGCATTTCGTAAAATTCTAGTTAAAACAATATAAATTTTGGCCTCAATCTTACATTTTTTCGCCACACAATTTTTAGAATGCTGCGGATAATTCTTTGTAGTTATAAGTTTATTATCATTTATATTTTTTCATCTATTAAACTAAACTAAAATTAAAACCTTAGTGGCTTATATTTGGTTGCCTAACATTTTGGCCACGTTTTTTTTAAGTCGGTGGTGTTCATTTACGATATGCTACGTCAATGCACGTAATATAAATACGCCCCGCGGCATGCGCGCTTTGAAAACTAATTTTAAAAATGGCCGCGTACAAAGACAGCGCGATAGAACAAAATAACGCCGCACGAAAACTTATTACTCCGTTTATTATTATTAAAAAGGCATTATTTCTGTTCTGTTAAACAAAGTGTATTCGGCGGAGATGACAGACTGGAGAGGCAAAAAGGCGTCGGCCCGCCGGGCAAGTAACGTTTTTAAATTAAATTTTTTTCGTTGCCACCCGCCACCCCCGTTCGTTCTTGGTTTAACCTGTCCGCGAGGGGGCGCTCCTGTGTGTGCCTCGTCGTGCACTCGGTTATGGTTAGAGGTTCTTTTTTTTTATAAAAATTTTTTTTATAAAAACGAAGTTCGTGTGGTAAAGGGACGCATTGTTTTTCTATCGTGCTCTTGCGGACCACTATGGAACTTTCGCAAAATCGATGTATAAGGTTGTTCGGAAAGTCATTTCGTGTTTTCCCGTCAGAGGACTTAATTACGTTTTTTCGAAACCAACTTCACACTTAAGCCGCATAACCATTATATGTCTTGAGAGCTGATATTGCAAGGCTTGTGTGTGAAAAAGTTCTATTAATTCTACGCTGTAGTTTTTGGTTGGTGCCCTTTTAAATATGGAGAGCAATAAGCAGCATTTTCGTCATATTTTACTTTTTTACTTCAGAAAAGGTAAAAATGCTGTCCAAGCGAGAAAAAAATCGACGGATGTGTATGGAGAAGGCGTGTTAACAGTACGCCAGTGCCAGAACTGGTTTGCAAAATTTCGATCCGGCAATTTTGATGTCGAAGATGCACCACGGTCTGGAAGGCCGGTCGAAGCTGACAAAGATGCGATAAAGGCATTAGTTGATGCAAATCGGCGAATAACCACACGAGAGATCGGTGAGAGATTAAATTTGTCGAATTCGACTGTTTATGGCCATTTGAAAGGCATGGGCTTAACCTCGAAGCTCGATGTGTGGGTGCCCCATGTCCTTACCGAGCGAAATTTGTGTCGTCGCGTTGACGTGTGTGATTCGCTCCTCAAACGTCAAGAAAATGATCCATTTTTGAAGCGGATTATTACTGGGGACGAAAAATGGGTTGTATACAACAATGTTAAACGCAAGAGGTCATGGAGCAGAAAAGATGAACCGGCTCAAAGCGTGTCAAAAGCCAACATTCACCAAAAAAAGGTGATGCTCTCCGTTTGGTGGGATGTCAAAGGAATCGTTTTTTTTGAGCTTTTGCCGGACAATACAACGATTAATTCAGAAGTCTATTGTCATCAACTGGACAAATTGAATGATTCACTTAAAGAGAAGAGGCCCAAATTAATCAACAGGAAGGGTGTAGTGTTCCACCAGGATAATGCGAGACCTCACACAAGTTTGGTCACTCGCCAAAAACTTTTACAGCTTGAATGGGACGTACTGCAACATCCACCATATTCTCCAGATCTGCGGCCTTCCGACTACTATTTGTTCCGGTTCCTGCAAAATTTTTTGGATGGCAAAACCTTTACCTCAAATGAAGATGTCAAAAACCACCTGAACCAGTTTTTTGCCAGCAAGGACCAAAACTTATATGAGAGGGGAATTATGTTACTGCCAGAAAGATGGCAAAAGGTGTTGGACCAGAATGGCCAATATATAATTTAATAAAATATTTATTCATTATATGTTCCCCAAAAAAACGAAATGACTTTCCGAACAACCCAATAATTAAGTTGTGTATGCACCCTGTATAAAATGTCCTTCGCATCTCGTCGAACTTTAAAATTACAGCAAACATCGGTAAATATTAAAATTTGGACAAGCAATAGCGTTGTCGAATGGTATTTTTTCAAATATCTCACGCCCTGTATAAATGACGAAACCTGAGACTCTCTAACGACACGCTTTACGATACTGTTCAAATAAAATTATCCCATCTTTAACGGGTTTTCATTTATCGTAAATAATTTACCAACAAAAACGGATTTTTTTTGGATATTTTAGTTTTTTTGCCCATAAACGATACACCCTGTATATGATACAATCAGTGTTCGAAGTAGATGTTATAGCGTTATAGCCCTGGATTTTCCACGCGTCCTGGTTCAAGAATTTTTTGAAAATAGTAAATGGTTTTCGAGAAAATAAGTTTTTTCTGAAACCATGCAGGGCGCCGTAATAATCAATGACGTCATCACGTCTTGTCAGCCCCCGAAATATGGATTTTTTCTAGGTATATTAGGTTTTTGCCTATAATTTGAAAACGCTGTATATAATCGAAAAAATGTACGAAATAAATGTTTTTCTGGAAGCTGGAAGCTAAAATTACCAAAACAAAATTTCAAACATTTTTAAATAATGCTTGGTAAAATTTGATTGCACCCAATTTTTACCGTTTAAACGCGGAAACGGGCTTTTGCTTCTCTGCTACATTTGAAGTTGATATCTGCAAACTTAGGACACTTAACACATTTCTTATTAAGCACGGAATATCGAGAACATCCTGTACAATAGGTGAAAACCTTAATTACAAAAGTTTTTGTTGTCTATGCGGGCTATATCGCAATATAAAAGAAAGTGAGATTTTCAATAATATCGATTTAATCGATTTTCCAAGTGTCCAAAATTTAGTTGTCTGGACTCCAGAGCTTAAAGTTTAGCTTAGAGATATTTGTTAAAACACCAACATTGTATATTGTATATACATTGTATCTTTTGTTAAATGAAGATTTGGGAAATTATAATGTTCATTATGAAATGTCAGTTCTTTCTTTGAATAGCTGGTGAGTAAAACTTTTATAATTTTAGTCAAGGTAATTTATTTGTCTTCCAAATCCAAATTACAACACCTTTCAAGTACGCAAAATTGTTCAAGAGCCGCCAATATTGCCTCATGTTGCCACCAATATTTTCATCTCGATCCACGTCGAGTATTACCGAAACGGAAACAATCCTCCCCGATTAATTCATCCCCCCCTGCCCCTCATCACTATAACCAATACTTCCTGGCGTCCATCGCTAATCGACGCGTTTAAAGTGCATCGACGTGCTGTATTTGCATATTCCTATCTGGTTATTCATGGGTACATAAATTCGCTAATGATATAATTGATAACATGTGCATAACATTTCTCGCCTAAGTGGCCGAAAGCAGGAGCATAGCGCCCTCCGGCGGCGGCCCGGCGAAACCTAATCGGATTATGCGCGGGGATTTGGGCGGGCAAGCGATGATTTCGGTGATAGCGGACGCTGATATTTAAAAATGGCTCTTTCAAAATGCCGCCTAGAGATGTCAAACAATTCAGACAGGAGTCACGATGCAACATTAAAAAATTGGTCTCAATTACTGACCTCCCTGTGTGCTTAATTACTCAAAATAACCAACCCAGTGAAATAGGATTCGGTTTTTTTTTCTGGCGAAGGAGGTCAATTTGTCCCCTTTAATACTTCGAAAAGAGGAAGCCTCGGCGAGGTTATTATTGCCATAAGTCGAAGAAAGAAATTAACAGAAATATCCTTTGCTCAATAGATCAAAGGCGATTCGGTTTAATTTATTTAATATTATACATCCGGTGCGCAACTAATGACCTCTTTAAGGTTGGCTCCCAATTTTTCCATTAGTCATTGGGACCCAAATTCGGGTGTCAGGTATGGGGTTAGGGAGTCAAATACTTCTTCACCATTCAGAAGACGTCACGAGTCCGACACCATGACGTCACCATGGATGAAAAATATTGACAAAAACGTTCCTCGGCAAGATCCTTTCGTTTCCTTTCAATATTAACCCATGCCTACTTAATTTAGGCTCCATCCATACTATGTGTTACTTCACCAGGCTGTAACGATGCAGGATTATGTAGACCATTTCTTTTTGACCAGCTTCTAAATGGTGAAACAACCATATTTGGATTTTTGGTTTGTCTCTATTGGTTTGGGAATATTTGAACTTAACGTTTCCCAATAGGTGGATAGGCAGGGGAAGTATATTTAAATGGCGAGAATGAAAATTAAAATAAGTTTATGCAGTTCATGGCGTTGGAAATCATGAATAAGCATGAATAATTCTTTCTAACCTAATTTCCTCACACTCTTTACTATAAATTATCATTCTGTCATAGTCATTGTTTCTATTATACCTACGTAAAAAAGGATTTTTAATTTAATTTTTATTTATGTCTCAGAGGGGAAAAACGATATTGCCATGCGGTGTCTACTACTCGCTGTGTTCTTTTACACGCTCTTTCATCCTAACTAAAAATAATTATACCATTAAATTTTTGAGAAAATCATAAAAATTAACAGTGTGATATTGAGATGCCGGTCGAAGCTCTTATAAATAATCTTTAAAAATAAACTAAGTTCGTCTAAATCGGTTTAGCCAAAAAAAGTGATTCAACTTTTTCTAAACTGATATTTGACCCTTCCCCCACCCTTAATTTGACGAGAGAGAGAGAGAGAGACGAGAAAAAATAGTTCAAACAAAAAAGTTTATTTATCTAGAGTAGATTACGTTAAAACTAATTTTGATATAGGTTAATTTGGAATATTTTTGCGAAAACCCGTTTTTCCTATTTTACAGTAGCCCCATAGTGGCCATTTTATGAAACTAACCAAATTTTTGGTGTTAGGTGTGGGGTTGTCCAACATCCATCCGCTACCATGACGTCAAATGGTAGAAAATTATTGAGAGAAACATTATTTCATAATTTAGTCATCAGTTCAATCGTAATTTAGATTAATTTATTTTATCCTAAGAATTCCATTAGTGCGTGTCTTTGAACCTAAATTTTGGGTGTGGGGTTAGGATGTCAAATCGACGCCGGCCAATAGGAAGCGGCCACGCGTCCGCCACTATGACGTAACAACGCCTTCCCCCGGCACGTTTGGCGACGAAGCAGCGTCTGCCAGAGACTACCGCGTAATTAAACAAGTGTAGACACAGCGAGCGTATCGTTTGAAGCCGCGGTAGCGAAAAGAGGCCGGAGAGCCCCCCCGGGCGAGCAAAAAAGCGCGCGGGGAGAGCGGGAATTGCAGCTAAACAGTCATATTTCAACTTTCAGTTATTTCGGCATTTATCTGTTGGTAACAATGTGGAAGATCAAAGCGCGCGCTTTGTTGTTTGTTAAGTCTTATTTCTTTGTTTGAGAAGTTGAGAGGCGTTTTGAACTTTGGACCGTAGAGGGGAGGGCGGGCGGGCGATCGTGGAGGGTGGGCGACGGAATTTAGCATTGTTCGAAATAATATACAGTTGCGACGGACGACGTTTTGGGCATTAAGAATAAATATTAATATTTATTAAATAAAAATTCGAACAAAAGCACATTCAAAAGAATAATTCATAAAATCGTGAAAATAAAAAATATAACTAGCTTTCCTTCCAAATAGCACTAGTTGATAACTGGTAAAAATGCTAAAACCTTTAACACTGAATTTTTTCACTTGCAATATAACATTTGAGGTTCAAGAGGTTCAAAAATAAGAAGAACTAGGCCCTAGTCAAAACATTGAAGGGAAAACATTGGAAGTATAGAAGTCGCTAAAACCATAAGCAACGTTGTTTCAAAAAAAATGAAGGAAAATAAATGTCATTTTAAAATTTATTAGAAATTTTGTATTTGTTTAAGTTTTTTTTTTGTCGAAAGTAGACACGTTGTAACTTCTAAGTGCAATGTTAGGTTTTCTGTTGTTTGTCGTTAGTCCCAAAAAATTATTTTAATGTTTTGTAAAATTCTATGGAAATTTAAATAGGCCTTATTTTATAACAAACACGACCGCCCCTACCGGCAGTTTGAAGAAAGCTCACTAGCATCTCGAATTTCACTACCATTAAGTCAATATTACGATTTATCGGCAGGAACATACAGAAAAACCTTGCCCCTTTTCCAGCAAATATATTTACATTTTTTGTTTTTGACAATCGAATGACGTCACTGGTATTCACCATTCGAGCACGCCTGGAATGTACTTGTCGATTAGTTTCTCGTAATACGGCCAGAGGGCTTCGATGTCGGGTATTTCCGCGCCTTTCGTGTACAGGTCGTACTGACTGCAAAAAAAAGATTGTTTTTCGAAAATTTGTTTACCCACCCAGCTTACTTGAAAAGGAGAACCCATTTCAGGGTATTGTCGCGGTCTTCCTGGTTCGTTAAGTGCTCGTAATCGCCGCTTCCGTGCCAAGGATAAAAACTATGAAACCTGATGATGTTCAACGCGTGAGGAGGAAGTTTCGATTTGTTGTGACGCAACATCCTGTACAGGTACTCGTCGTGGCCCCAAGAGAGCAGAACGTTCTCCAGGCCGCAGTTCGGTTCGTAGATGCCGTATTTTGAGCTGCAGGGAAATCAAAAAGAAATTTATTTCAAATTCTCAATCTATTTTAAGAAACTGTTGTTATACAGAATGCGTCGTAAGTTAACCGTGACACATACATGTAATCCGCTGAAAATTGTAGTGTTGAAAGTGACACTCAGTCTGAGTACTTTTAAATATTTTGTTCGTTAACTTGTGGTTTTTCCTAAATGTTCACGTCTATTGACCTTTATCTTCTGTTTGTTTAAAGTCTACCTGTACTTGGTCTATCATTATTGAATTTATTTATTTTATATATTTAAATAATTTTGTCTTTATAATTTTTTACAAATATTTTCGTCTTCAAAATATTAAAAATAACTTTGTCTTTCTAATTGAAAACATCTTTGTGTGTAAAATATTTTGGAATATACTTTTGTGTTGTGTAAATTGTATTTTTTAAATAACACAATTCTTACAAAACAACTTTGCCTTTATAATCTGTTACAACTACTTTTTTCTATATATTTTTGAATTTTTTTATAATATTTTTGTTTGAGGTATTTTTAAAAAAATGTATATGCGTATGGAGCAACTGCTTAATGATTTCAAATTTCATTTGATTGAAACAATATTATTGCAAAACATATCAATTTTGCTAAGTTATTACAGCTATTTTTGTCTTCATTTTTTTTGTAATATTTTTGTTTTAGTAATTTTTTTAAAAAAAGTTTTTTTTTTGAATCTCCATTTTTTTTTAGACATTCCGGCATTCTTTGACCGCCCCGGCGGGGTGGTATTTTGTGACGTGGCGAAGTTTGGCGATGAAGAATATCTCTCTTTAAACGGGCGGGATCCAAAATGGCGTGAAAGCTGACACGATAGCGGCGGGTCTTTCCCTCAAAACCTCGCATCGCCACCAGGCAGCCCTTATCCGAAAATTTGTTTTGGCAGAGATTAATTATTAGAGGTAACGCGGGCGTCTTGTACCGCTCCTTATCGCCGCCCCTCACAACCTTTCGTCGCGGCAAATTTTCGTGTTTAATGACAAAATGACAAAGTTTCCATGTCTCGAAGAAGTTCCCGCACGTTTGAAACGAAATTAGTTGCGACGAGCGGCCCAACCCCCATCGGAGCCGTTAATTATTATTAATTTTTTTCGTAACTACTTAAATGTTAAACTAAATTATGATATTGAAATATTGATATTGAAAATATTGAAATTAATCGGGACGCCGCTGCCTGAAACCCCAAATTCGAGTTTCCGTATTATACAGCGCTCATATTGTGACTAAAATATGTTTTTCTACTCCCGTCTATAAAATGCCTAATTACAAACCGATCTAGCGTACCGGAAGCGTCGCTTTACTACGTCGATTTCGTTTCCCACGGATCCGAACCACTTCGGACATTTCCGGGATTTTACCGCACGGGTTTGGGAGCGATCGGATGTTTTCGGGGATTTTACCGCACGGTTTGAATGTCGACGTTCGTCAATCCTGGCAGTCATGTCAGTGAATGTATTCCTAACCAAAACTAATACCCAGAAAGATATTATGCAATATATCAGACAATTTAAATACTATGTGCTACAAGCTACAATTAAAATCTAGTTAGTGGACTAGTCGGTAAGTAAAGTGGCATTTATAATTTAAGTTTCCAACAGAAATATTACAAACCGTTCGCATCGACTTTTTTTACAGTTTTTATATTAATATCTTGCGAAGACCAATTGCACCATTTTCAAATATCCATGTCTCATCAGTACAAAGAAGACCTGCTACACGATCTTAAAAATTTAATCTTTATATATATTTATACCCGTATTTATTGAAATTTTTCGTAACACTTGTTATTAATCATATACAAAAATAAATTAAATTATCTCTGCCACCCTTTTATGAAAAAACTAACCAAAACATTTTGCAAGCATTACAACACTATTATGCCATATAAAATTGTGTATTATATCTTATGTTCATTCAAAAATGTAACCCTATTTTAATTAATTAGTTAAATAAGAACAAACGTTGTTCAGATTTTCACAAAAATATATTTAAATGACAGTTGTTTCGCCAACACCGTGCCTTTATCATATGCGAATATCAAACGATACCGATGTTTATAAATACAAAACAGGTAGTAATTACTTAATATGAGGTATTAAATTGAGATTTAACAAGGGGATCCATTCAAATCCAGTTGGTCATTAAGTAATACATTCGAACCTCTCATCTTATTATTCTCCATAGCTTATAGTAAATTTAATTTTCTACTTTTTGAAACAGTGTGTAAAATATCGAAATTGTCGTCAAAATTGTGTTTTTCTAAATTTAAATGTATAGCGTAATTAGAAACGGGATTTGAATGGATCCCCCTTGTTAGATCTCAGTGAAATACCTCACATTAAGTAATTACTACCTGATTTGTATTTATAAACATCGGTACGGTTTGATATTCACATTTGATAAAGGTACGCCGAAACAGCTGTCATTTAAATATATTTATGTGAAAATCTGAACAACGTTTGTTCTTATTTAACTATTTTAAATGGATTTTCATCAAGCAAAAGCCACTTTAGTACAATTTAATTAATCAATCAATTAATTTTAATTTTTAATTACTTATATTTAAACTTGTAACTTTCAAAACAAGATTGCTTTCAAAAAATCGTCGCCGGGCGGGGCAACAGCTGTTTAAAATTAAAATTTTAAATTTAAATTTAAAAAAATGTAATTTTATTGTGCACGCACCCTGGATGAAGTATTATTCACATCTTGGAGAACTTCAAAGTCACGGCAAACTTTGGTAAATTCAAAAATTTTTACAATTAATAGCGATTCCCGATTATATTTCTTAAAATAGCTGGCCCACCCTGTACGATAGACGAAACTTGAAACTCCCTCCCGACACTGTTTAAACCAAAGTATCCCATGTTTTATAGTTTTTGATTTACCCACGAAAACGGCAATTTCCAGGATCCTTTGTTTTTTTTTACAAATAATCGACACACCCTGTACATAATCCAAAAAATGCCGCAAGTAAAAGTTGTCGCCCTAGATCTCCCACGTTTCCCGGTATATGAATTTTTTCAATAGGATAAACAGTTTTCGTGAAAATACCTCTTTTCTGAAACCAGGCAGTACACCGTAAAAGTGAATGACGTCATCGCGTCTAGATTGAGTGCGATTTTCAAATGAATTTTTCGCGTTATTTTATTGCTCCCAATTTAAAAAGTCTAAATGCGGGACCAGACTTTTACTTCCCTCCCAAGTCTGAAGTTGGTAGCTGCGGACCCATTTTTCAGTTTTTTTGAATTTGTAGCGCACCCTGTATATTTTTGAAAAATTGTCAAGAATGAAATTTTACGGAGTCTCTGGTTCAAGACTTTTTTCGTTTTGTAAACGGTTTTTGAAAAACAGTCTTTTTTGTAGACCCTTGCACACGCGATTTTTATTTTTTTAAAAATACTTCCCGACCAATCAGCCCCCCCCCATTTTTAATATGTTCCGTCAAGGGGCAAAGCTGCATATATGTGCCAAATATGAAGTCGATTGCTTCAAATTTCGGACACTTATCGTGTTTCATAGCAATGTCCAAAGAACTGTCGACAATCGCGAAAAAAAGATGGATACCGGCGTCGGATCAGGGCCATTTTTTATAATCTTATGTGCCCCGTGGAGAATCAAAAACGAGTCAAATTTTAATTTTGTAGCTAAAACGGTTCGAAAGTTATTCAGGAAAAACCAAAAGATGAGAACGGAGAACGGACAGACAAAAACAAATTTTTTTTCGACGGAGATCGTTTCTGTACCAACGGCGATCTCATAGGACCTACCGTTACCGAGATATAAAATTTTTATACGAGCGTAGATACTTTCTAAAAATTCGATTTCATCGTTTTTTGAAAGTTTTGTTTATGTTGATAGTTTATAGATTGTTTCTTTTGGATCTCCTTTTTAATCACGCTTAGACAAAATTTACTCACTTGTATTTGGGATTATTTCCGTCAGGATTGTCGTGGAAACTTGTCGCCCTGTAGACAATATTGTCGGACCACTGGCACCCAACGACAAACGTGTCACCGACGGTCGACCATTGAGGCTCGCCGTAAAACGCCATAACCTGCGATGCGAGAAATGGATTTGTTGCCAAGAGACGTCAAAAAACAAAAATATTTAACTCAAGGAGAGCTCCAAAAATGTTTACAATGCAAAACGGTGTTCTATAGTATAAACGGAGGCAGAGAACGAATTGTTGGTTAGCTTTGGCTGGACGTACGGCGGTGCCAGATTTATGTCCGTTTCTTTAAAGCAAAAATAACCTACGCAAGTACTCAGTAACCACAAAATACAACAAACAAACAATAAGTTTTGATTTTTATAATATTATAATAATTTTACTTCAACTATGCGTAGTTTTATGAATGAATAACTTGCGAATATCATTTGCTTAAGAGTTATTTGTAATATATATACCTTTCCAGCATCGTGTATGAGACCGGTGAGTTGAAGCCATTCTTTATCCGGATGTTCTTTCCTTATTCTCTCGGCGGTTTGGAACGCGTGGACGATGTTGGGAATGTCCACGTCAGGATCCGATTCATCGACGAGGTCGTTGAGTCTGATTAACGCATCTTTCATCGACGATTTGAACGTATCGAATTTGCACCACTGGTTTATTTTTCCTACGAACAGAAGTTGAGTTGGTTGCCTATGCTCTTAAAGACATATCCATCTATTCTTGAAAAAAGGAAAACATGTTACTCTCCGGAAGATTTCCATCCAATAAAAAATTCTCTGAAAACTAGAAACACATGAACTCAGAGAATAAAAGTGAGACAGGGAAAAATGATTGGATGTCCCAAATTTTTCAACTACTACCAATAAACGTCGGAAATTTTATATCACTCATAGTATATTTTTCTATTATTTTGATAGTTAACTGCGTACAATATTCGAAAAATTGGTCTTAGAACCCTAGTTCGCAGGGGGACAAGTTTTACCCCTTTCATATTTTTAGCGTCATAACGACTTTTCAAATTTCGCATTCTATCCTTTTTAGGTGTCATTGGAATAAACTTTAATTTTTCAACGACATTTTCACAGTTTTCGAAATTTTTTATCCCAAATATATTAGATAAAACTTGGAACCGAGGTAACCTTTTTTAATATATAATTATTTAAAAAGTCCAGGGTGTCCCAGGAGCTGATTAACTCAACAATATCTTTATTGATAATTTTCATTGATATTATAATGCCCCTCCGCTTTTGAATATGCGACGTATGATATCATTTTACGCAAACGTTAATATAACTATAACAATAATGATGCAATATGTTTATAGTTGGCACGAATTTAAAAATAAACACAGCAATAAATCTCCCACGTTTGCGAAATTTTTTGATGAGACTGCAAAAATTCACTATCTCACTACAGCAGCGCAATAACCAAAAATTTTCGTTTTTAATTTTAATTTAAAATTTTCACGGCCTTAATCATTTTTTTTTTGTTTTAAATTCAAAAAATAAGATAATTCGATCACTTAACTCAGTACTATGGGAGAAGAACATACGGAAGACAACAAAAAAACGAATGTACTCTTCCTTTGTGGAAAGTTTGACATTATTCGGAGCGGAGATCTGGAATCTGAATAGAAACAATAAAAATAGATTATTATCTACAAAAATGGATTTTTGGCGGAGAAGCTTGGGCGCAACACGATTAGAAAGAAAAAGAAACATCGATGTAAGAAGAGAAATGCAAATAGAAAAAGACATTATAGAGGAAATAGAAAGGTGACAACTGGTATGGTTTGGACATGTAAACAGAATGACAGATGATAGATGGCCAAAACGAATTTTAAAATGGACTCCCCCGCAGAGACGAAAACGTGGTCGACCAAAGCGCAGTTGGAGAAACGAGGTGGAAGAAGCAATGGCAGCTAGAAATATTAATCCGGAAACCTTTTTATATATATATATATATATATATATATATATATATATATATATATATATATATATATATATATATATATATATATATATATATATATATATATATATATATATATATATATATATATATATATATATATATATATATATATATATATATATATATATATATATATATATATATATATATATATATATATATATATATATATATATCTCACGTATTGATTCACGGATGGAAAAATGTGATGACACTATATTCCGGGATATCATCCGTTCGCTCGTTGAACTCCGACTGGAATCCTGCATCCGACTGGAATCCTGCAAATCCTGCATCCGACTAGAATCCTGCAGATGTTTCGCCAAAATCTCACTTGGCATCTTCAATGCTCGCGCTCCGAAAACACTTCGAAGTGTTTTCAACGAGTTCAACGAGCGAACGGATGATATCCCGGAATATATTGTCATCATATATATATATATATATATATATATATATATATATATATATATATATATATATATATATATATATATATATATATATATATATATATATATATATATATATATATATATATATATATATATATATATATATATATATATATATATATAAATTCTTTTTTTAAAGATTATTCAAATGTTATTCAAATTTTTGATCCCTCTTTTGGGAATCGCCTTCATCAGCAGTATAGGAAATCATTGTTTTTTTTTTTGGAATTGAATTGAATTGTTTAAGTGTGTTACTGATTTGGCGTTTGCAGAAAAGTTAGCGTTAGGTAATATTTGTTACATAATTTCAATATATGTTTTAAAAAAATTGTCACAGTGGCAATAGTTTTCTCTTCTTAAGAAAAGTTTTCACTTTTATATCATTTAAAATTAAATTTAAACTTAAATAAATTTATTGCCCAACAATTAGAGAACAAATAATAACAGAAATTAATTAATATCTAGAAGCAATAAAGTCTCTCTCATTTAAGCAGTATTGAAATACATATCACAAATTAATGTAATCTGTATCACACTACGCAGTAACTCTATTGTAATTTGTACTTAATATATAAATCCGATTGCTAATTGCTAGGGGTTTTCACATAAAAAGTTATATGTTAAAATTCGTGATTCGTGGGAATCCAATTGCTGGAGTAGATTGATCGAGTCGATCTTGTTATGGAGGGTTTTATATTATATTACTGGATGTGAATCTTCGCTGTTCCAGTGACTGGAAATTGAACTTACGTCGCCATTGTTCATTGGCAATTTCTCGATCCGGATAACTATCTTCAATTCTAAGATGCAAAACTTTAAAAACCTACGCTATACCATCTCTATAGCATCAACGTGTAAGATATAACTTAGATACCCTATTATAGACGCGTATTCCAGTATAAATTTAATCACTGAATTCCTCAGGCTGATGGAGTCATCAACACCAAAATACTACTTTTTAGTAAGTAAAGGACCCTTCGTCATTAAAAATTTTACTATGAAAATGTGATTAACCCAAACGGTCGTTTTGTCCGATTTCGCCAATTTTAATTTGGTCAAATTAATGCCCCGTGTCTTCCAATTTGAGCCATCACCCCGTCAAATATTTATGTTTAAAAAACACCCTACAACCGCCTACCCTTGACGTAGTCCACAGTTTGGTGAGTGTGCATCTTGAGGTAAGTCTGACGCACCCTCTCTTGAATGGGGTCGCTCAAATCGACCGAATAATCTCGGTAGTTTTCTTTGGCCGCGAATTTGGGTTCCGGCCTGTGCAGTTCTGACGGATCTATAAGCCCGATAGGTTGGTCCTCGTTAACCTAGGAAGAGGTTTTCAATAAAAAAAAAAAACGCAACCAGCTTCAAAAACTATTACCTTTACGACTTTTACTTTCATTTTAACTCGTGTCAATCTTTCCGTCAGGGTAAACCAGCAAATGTGTGGTCCTCATATGCGGCGGAGCTTGCTTGTAGGTGTTATCAATTGATGTGGAAATTTTAACCCCGAGATAATAGGTTTATCGGCGTGATAGGTGTACGAGGGGCGTTTAGAAAATTTGTTGGTAAACAAAAGAATATAATGGGTTTTCCAGGTGTCCAACGATCCTGATTGGCTAAAATAGACGATGTTAAGTGTCAATACATAAACCCCAATTACGACGGCGGTATAAATCGACAACCAATCGGCAAATCGTTTCAACCAAGCGGCGATCAAAAACCAACATGGCCGCTGGCACTTGACATTCCATAGCATGGCTTCAATGTTCAGGCAGTTGAACCAAACAAAACTCTCGTGCTTAAAAATTTAAAAAAAACCAAACCAGACAGCACTTTTTAATGAAGCTTGTTTTATAACAGTAGATATGAAAAACATAAGTTTTTTCATGGATGCCCTAATTTTCCTTTATCCTATGTTGTGAAAATATTAACTATGGTAAGAATTGTTTATTCCACAAAATAGGTAAATAAAGATTTAAGGGAAAATAAAAAAACTTGAAAAAAAAAACAGACAAATCCATGTATTTCATGTATAATTTTAGGTTTTCTTTATTATTGTACCTACTTTTCACTCGTGTATTCTGATATGCTTTAGTAACGTCTTCTTGTATCCCTCATTTAATTGTTTTACTTTTTATTTTTATTTGAAAAACTCTCAAACTATATCAATGGCGGTGAGATATTTTGTTAAAAGTTTAAAGTATACAGCACCGGATCTTTTGAAGCAACTATGAAAAAATTTAGAGAAAGTCCAGTCAACATGCGCATGCGGTAGTCAACAACCAACCAACAGTACACAGTCTCACGCTGCTGGGGTTGTAGTATTCTGTGATAAAATGTTCTTCTTCTTTTCTTCCCTTATCCGTAGATGCTTGCTTATTTAAACAGACAAACTGGCCGAATGATCCTAGCAATCTTGGCCACCAGAAGTAAAAGAAGAAGAAGAAGAAACAGACAAACATCCTTTTGTCCACAAATAATGTAATATAGGTCATGTTAACCAGAATCACTCGCCCATGATGAAAAACCATTGAACTTTGACGTTACACTCGGCGGATCAAATAACTGGTCACGGAGATATGATGAAATGAAATAAGGTTCCACATATATTTGCGTGAAACACGTACAGTGGAAGCGGGTAATTATATTTATGCAAAATGGATATCGTATTTTTCCCCTAGACGCAATTAATATATTAACCGGCTTAGAAAAATAAACGCGAAGGCAAAATATGCATATTTTCGCAATTATACCGGGCTGCTTTGCGCGGCGTGCAATCCAAACCAAGGATAATAACGACGACTTTTACGAACGCGATATTTAGAATAATAAATATTAAAGACATTTAACCGCAGGAGCGCAGTAATATTTACAGAGCAAAATAACATCAGAGATCCCACTGTGTAAGTTTTGGGCACGTGTGCGGCACAGAATAGAAAGAAAACAGAAGACTGACTCTCCCAAAAGTCCATCACAAATAGATAGAACGTAGAGCCGTATTAAATAAAAACTGTGTCGCCAGTTCAGATTTTCTTGACATTGTCATTTTTTGAATAGTTCTTTCGCTACTACTGAGGAGTAAAATGGTTCACCATAGATGCATACAACCAATAGCAACTTTGTTATATCTTTATTTTCAGGTTAGGCAAAGTTTCTTGCGTAAACTGGGAATTGTCCTTCTGGTTGCCCGCTTTATGGTCTTTAATATCGGGAAACTAATATTAGTTTTGGTTAGTAAAAAGAGAAAACTAATATCAGTTTTTATGGTTAACGTTTTGGGAAATGGAATTGTTTTTTCATTAGTAACGGACAAACAACCTTCGGGGAAAATCCCGCTCGCTAAACAATACAATTCGGGCTTCGCTTATTTTCAATTTTCCACGAAATTGCCGATAAACAAAATTAACCAAAACACACACATATACACACACGCACAAAACGCAAACGTCCGTAGGAAAAAAAGAGGGTAAGCAGACATTGAAAATATTTACAAAACCGGAATGTACATGCAGGCCGCAACAGAGTACGGCTAAATAAATCATTAAAAAAAAACGCTTTCCCATACACACGCAATCGCATCATTATTGGTTTGTAATAAGCACCGGTATTGCGGCGCGGGGGGGTGCCGAATCGGATTTTGCTGTATCGTTCGTTAACTGTCATTGGCTTAATTTATTTATCACGTGCAATGACGCGGCGTAACTAATTGTCGACGCTGTGGGAAAACCGAAGACGTAAGGAAATAACTCAAAAACTTCAAAAAAAAAGAAACAATTTCATTTGTAATAATAACGAGTGGACAACCAGTAAAACACCGCACTGGCTTTAACCACAAAAGTGAAATTGTATTTTGAGGCCATCTCCCTAGACATATTTCAAGTATTTTTAAGGTCATATTTAAATCGAAACTAAAAAAATGCTTTAAATGAATTGTTAAGAAAAATTGCTCGCCAGTCTTTAATTAGCAATCTAAAAAATTAAATAAAAACAAATGTTTAATTTTTTTGTGGTGGCGCCATCTTTCAGGCAGTGCGAGAATTTCAAATTAAAATATAGTTTTCCACTGTTTGTTTGATCGCAATAAAAATAGCCACCTGTACACGATAGATTTGTATGTGTGTGCCATCTATACGTCGTCGGACGAAGTTTGTAGTGCACTTTCTTACCAAAAGACCGCTAGTTATGACCAATATGTTAAACTTTTAAATACAAACAAATCAGGCTTCGTTTGTCGGAATAAAATTCGCTTAAAATACTGATACTATTAAAAACTGATCGTGGTTGAAATGGATCGGTGTCCAGATTACTTGATGAAACATCCGCATAAATATGCAGGAATTTATAGAAGTCCGGACAAAATTAAGAACTTCAAAATAAAGTAATTATGTTTTCCCTGTAGATGTGGACGACCCAATTGCTTTATATATTCTGTTTAGACTAACATTGTGGAAGATAACGGATAAGCCAAAAAAATCCGCGGAGAAGCTAGAGGAGAAGGTATTTTCCTGGCAAGAGAAATGCTTCAGCAGGCATCACCACCAGTTCTATCGGGACGAAAGAAATTGTGTTACAGATTTGGATAAACGATACTTTAAAATATTAAATGAGATGAATGAAAGTAACGATAACTCCTTATTTTCTTACGTTAACGAAGATCGTTATGATATACCAAACGACAGGGTCTGTTGCTAATTATAAATAAAACAACACAAATTGAAACTTGTCCTTTATTACTAGACAATCAAGACAAATAATTATTTAAAAAATATATTGGATGGTTCTGGTAAGTTCAATGACAGTTTGCGTGAGGAAGAATATGATTTCCATTCGCATCTGTTGGAGTCAATGCAATACCCGGTAATCATCAGTGATTTGGAAAGGATGTTTTTAATGGTCGATTTGGGGTAACTATGTCCGCGGATTTTTGATCTCGCACTGGCGTTGTTTATTCTTAGTGAATCTTTAGGCAATACTTGGATTCCAAATGAGGTGCTTTTATGCGCAATTAAGTACAACAAAAGGACAAAATGTCTTACGGTCGATCCCGATTTTACCACTACAATGCCTTACCGTTCCGAGATCCCTGCGCCAGAAGATATAAAGTACTGTTTTTTTGTTGAAAATTATTCGCAAGATATACCCGAAGCTGTCGAGTTAAAAGAAGACGCCATGGTTAAAAAGGTAAATACTTAATTTTATATTTCCCTCACTGGTCACCTAAACATTGAATTATTTATTATTGGTACTTCTTTCTTGCCCAAAATATTCATGAATTTTTTGACCAATTTTCCAGATTAGTAGCCTCAAAATGTCGCTCCAGTATGCAGACTTGGGCCGGTTCGAGTTGCCCCCTAAAAATAAATTGCTCGTTTATCTTTTCTTCGACATTAATTCAGGACTCGGCTTCGAGTATCCCGACTTATTTGTCGAGTATTTTATAGATTTGAGGGGAGAGTGGAAATGTCAAAACACGAAAGATTTGAGGGGCCGCACCCAGATCTGTAGGTCGAAGGGTAAAGGGAGTACAGTGCACTTTGGGCATTGCATCGAACTGGTGCTCCACTGTAACATTCAGGAATTGGAAAGGGCGGGTAATTATACATTGAGAGGTACCTTAAAATTGTTTCATTCTGTATCTTGTAGAGACCCTGAACTCGCCATATATATACTTTGAGGTTATCTCGAGGGACTCGTGGGAACGGCACCGGACTGAAGGGTTATGCTATCGAGGCATCCCTTTAGGGACTGCTGGTGCTTTCACTTTCACGTTACACTGTATTCGATTTCTTCCTGATAACATTCTCGGGCGGCTCAGGAGATCTTTCATTGGCGACTACAAAAATTATAACGACTTGACGTGGATCGGAATTCCGCAACAATTCCAGGGTAAGGTTCTGAATAAGTTTGGCACGAACACACTCACCACTGGCGAGTTAAATGTGAGGCTAAGTGTCTTACATCAGTCGCAAGCTTTTCTGGAAGGACTTGGTGACGATTCGGGACTGATTTTTAATAAACTAAAGTCTTCGGGATTGATAAAAAGCGTCGACGAAGTACTGCAGGCGTTCAAACGAGCGAGGCGGCAGATGATGGAAGCCAGGAAGAATTTGTAGGTTTATATCAATAATAAAACCCTTTGAAAATAGTTTTATATATGTTAAAAAAATGTATTTACCAGAAAAACTCAACTTTTTATAATTGCGTCTATAACTATTACATAAAACAAAATGGATGTTTTTTTTTAATAATAGTATAAATACGGTTATGCTCATTCGTCTTTTCTCAACAAAACCAACAAAATACTTGCTTATTTCTACATTATAATGCAGAAGGATAACAACATGGATGCACGATGTTACCATAAAGCCAACAGCATTCAATCAATGCCGAACATGCACAGAATAGAACGAGAAAACTTGTTTTTTCTCGGGTGGGCTAGACTGCTGTGGTTAAGCGCCCATGTTCTGGTATCTGCCAAGGATTTTTCTTTTGGTTGCGTTCATTCATCTCTCCTTTCTTGAAGCTGCTACATAGGCAATTTGCTAGCACCAGTGGTATTTTTTTGAGAAATGTCAGATAAACATCATTGTAGTATCTGGGATAGCACGTAAACCGGCCAAAGCAGCGGATAACACCGTCCCAGAATAAACACATTTGGGGACGCAACTAACCAACGGTAACGAACTTGGCAACACCATCAATTCTTATGACGCAAATATTCCCAAATGCAATGTAATTTCTATAGACAAACGTACCTTTTAATCTCTTTTTCATAAATTCTTTGAATAAAAATTATTCATTCTTTCTTAACTTTTGGCAAATGGTTATCGTAAAGCGCAAGTGTCTTGCCGGAAATGTCCGACATCGATTCGCGTACGTTCGGGTGCGATCTCAACCTTGGCCTCTGAATTTTATCGATCACCCATGTCGCGTTACAAGTTTCTTGCAAATGCCAATTTAATTTTATTGCTGTGGGGTTTCTTTTCCGCTTTGAAATCCGGACCGACGTTGTCAGATTGTCATATTTTCTTCATTCGGTTTTACGTTGGCACCCGCTGCTTACCTTATCTAACCCGGTATGGTTTCCGGACAACGACGAGGCGAGACAGGGATTGGCAAAGGGCATTAATGCAGACAGATGGAATAATAAACGAATAATTAAATTTTGCATAACGTGTAAAATTAAGCAAATTTTGCGTTATCGTGCAAGGTGCAAATAAGCGAGTAGGTTAACTGTTGAGTGTCAATAGTAAAACCGGCAACGTTGCTGAAGAAAATAACCTTTCCGCCCACACGGCAGCAGGCGGATCTTTTTTTAACCAGGTCCCGAGAGAAAGGATATTCTGTTGGCAGTTTTTATATATGGACTTTCTCAAGAACATAAAAATGTTCAAAACTAACCAACCAAAGGCAGATGGCAGACCACAGCCGCTTTTGTTGCTTCCCACTTCTATTTTCTTTAGACAAATTGTTGGTACCTGAGTACTTGCTACCTGGTCGATGCGATTTCAGGAATTATAATTTAACTAACGTTGACTGGTCATTGTCTTTAGTGTATCGATTTATGATGTATGAGGTGTCGTAATATTAGACGATGACTTAATCGGGTTCTTTATCGCTTTAAAGCTCATTGGGGACTTTAAAACAGATTAGATAGATTTCCGATTAGTTAGCGACATCTTAATTTAAAACTTTTTGTCTTTGCGCGCCCTCGTTTATCATGTCCCCTCTCCAGCAGCGTCGTGATGTTTAACACATGTATCAAAGTTAATGAAAACACTCCTCGAAGAGGCACCAAAACTTTACAGATTGGACGATAATTGTACGACGAGGAAAACAAACATTGTTTTGATTTTTTTGATCAAGGCCCTTGGATAACTTGAGTAAAAAGGTCTTCCCATGAACTATATTTTTAATGCCTTAAAATTATACAGATACCAATAAAATGATTAAAATGCCGCTTTTAATAGAGCGTCTATGTTGTGGCGAATGCGCCAGTCTGGAGAAACGTTAGCAAACGCCATCTTCTATTAATTCGATTTTTGCAAAAAACGCAATACCAGCCAGGATAAAGCAACATTATGATAACCGTGATGAAGATAATTTTGTAGCTGCGTGGACGTTTAAACCAAAATAAGCCCGATATTTTTTAACTCCTTTATATCGTAAAAAAATATAATCTCGTAAAGTTGATAAAATCTTGTCTGTCAACGAGCCCATTTATTAGTCATCGGCAAAAACGTTCACTAAACGTAACAATCCGAACGTTGGCTTACAACGTGGACTTTGCCCTCCAGGTTGCGCACAATTTACGGAAAAATTATTTTTTGATTTTGAGAAACGTGCACGCGGGTGTAGCAAACACACCCCACACCCGCTTTGTTCGAGCCTATTTCGGAGAGTAAAAGAATTTAAACCGAAAATTTGTTAGTCTGAGCTTCTGGCATATCCCCTTTAACATAACAGTGTTCTATCCATCTCACTCCGACTCATGCCGAACGCGGCGAAGAACGAAAAGGAAACGTCGCCTAATGGATTCTTCGTAACATAAAGTCAAAGACGTACGTTGTTTGTTTTACAAACTTTAGTTTTTCCAAGTTTTCGGTATCGCATCGACATTGTCGAGGGCGGTGGATGGCGTTGTCGGAACCGGAGCGTTTTTATGAAACCGCGGGTCCCGTTATTTTCGTCGCGGAATCGATGAAAACGTAAAAACAACGCGGAATCGCGCGACCGTTTCACCAACGCGATGCCATTGCGCAGGGCGTAGCTAGACTTGTACGCGCGGCAGCTCCGTCTCACTCTAACCAACCGACCACCCCTGTTTTTAGGAAGATAGATCGATCCGGACCTGTTTCGTGTAGAAGTTCTACCAAGATGTCGACGAAATGGCGCTTTTCACGATATAGTATTTGTATTTTCTGCGTTTAAAATCATCCCGGGGCGGCACCGGCCCGCAAGGATTGGTTTTCGTGTGGTTTTGTGCGCGAAAAAACTAGTGCGAACGTGTACAAAGAGTTTACGGCGTCCCATATGAAAATAACGGTTACTAAATTACCACGTTTTCGCTTGTAAATACGCGTTTTTATACTTTTTCGTCTCGTCGCGATTTTGTGATAAATAGATTCGATAAATTTCGGAATGAAGTAGGCCGGTGGACGGGGCGTTACGCAATATTATGACCGATAGGAAAAAATAACGGTGGAGGCTAGCAGCTTGGGGTCGCGTTTAGCGTGTGTTTTTTTTCTTCCTGCAACCAAATTACTCGGCCCTTCTGTTTTCTTTTCACGCGAGTGTTTGTGGCTTCGTTTCTGGCAATAGTGATGTGAGTCTCGGGTAAATCCATGTCCAATTGTGTTCAATGTGTATGATATGGAAGTACACTCCATGAGGTTAGATCATGGGCCTATACAGACTAATAACATGTCATACCCTCAACGACAGCCCCAGAATCACAGGTAGGTGATATTATTTTTTACGAGGCCGTTTTGTTAATTTAGTTGTCAGCCATTTTATCGAATTACCGTTTTGGCGGATCGGGTTTGAAAAAATGATGTTGCTCGATTTTTAAGGCTTTTCGCAGATAAAATTTCGCAGCGTTCGAAAATCGAGGGGTACGCAAACAGGTCGTTCTGTAGTTTCTGTACGTGCCTGTACCCGCTTATAGCTGAAAACGGGGCTTTCGAAAACCAAGCAGATGTTAATTTAAACATTAGTCGCCATTTTGTTGAAACGGTCGTTTTTAGCTTTACGCGGTTTTGCGGTAAAACCCGGTTTTATTTCTTTTTTCGAAAACTTCTCTGGGGGTGTTTTTTTGTCCGCAGTGCCTACTGCGATGCCCGTG
The DNA here is from genome assembly GCF_029955315.1 of Cylas formicarius. Classification (NCBI taxonomy): domain Eukaryota; kingdom Metazoa; phylum Arthropoda; class Insecta; order Coleoptera; family Brentidae; genus Cylas; species Cylas formicarius. Next base: position 20,227,396 of record NW_026844361.1, on the reverse strand, counting down.
CGCTTGCCGAACGGCAGATATTCGCCAGGCGGAGAAAATTTTCTAAGTGTTTCACCGAAAACAGCCCAAAACTTTAAAAATCTGATGCTCCGGTTCTAAGCGGCGCAGAAATTTGCGGTTTTCGACAAATTCATTGCGAAATGGTCGCCGAGTTTAGTCGAAGGTGATTTTGGAGTATTCGCGATGGTCTGATATATACGAGGCGATTCGAAAAATATTTTTCTTTAATAGTGTGCATCGCGTTTCAAAGCGATCCTTGCAATTATTAAAAGGAAAGCGTCGATGGATACAAACATAATATTATCGAGACACAATGGAGCTTTGAATTTTTTATGGGCCGCATCGGTCGATAGAATTTTCACGGGGTGATTTATTTATAACAATCTCTTCTAGAATCTCGTCGGGGGGTTTTTGGAGGCGTGGTCGCCACGCGGCGTTACCATTAGCTTGTGGAATTGTCAATATAGAAAAAAATCGATTTTAACTTTTTTTTGTTCGTGTAGGCGCGGTCACTTTTATCTAAAATTAACTCAAAAATAACTAGACGCTTGCTTATTTTTTGGAATTTATTCGGTATTGTCAAACTGTGGTGCAGCAAGCAAATCCCAGCTGCATGCCTGAAAAAAATTCGGATTGGTTTTTATAAATAAAAAGTACAAATTTGTTTTTAATAAAATTTGATTACCTAGTTGCATTTGTTAAACACGAGGTTAAATATGAAAATTAAAAGCAAAATGTCCTTAATACTAACAAAAAATTACACACAGGATGCTCCGAATTATACTGAGAGAAATTTTAACAGCCTATTCAGCAAATAAAAATAACTAAAAAAAATCCACTTTTCCTATTTTAATAAAATCTCTTCTATATTTTTATTTCGGACGTATTATTTTATTAATTTATTTGCAGATTTAGATTAACCTCAGATATTAGGTACGTATACAGGCAAAAAAAATATTTTTTTCTCGAAAACGGTTTTCCAGCCAAGAAAAGACGACCGTTTTTTGTTAGAAGTGATTAGGGTATCTACATTTATTAACAAAATTGCGATAAACCATTGGCGTACCACATTTTTATGATTTAAATTAATTAAAAGTGACTTGAAAGCAAAAACTGGCAAAGCTTTTTTTAATAACATTTTTTTAACAATAGTGCAACACACTGTACCTCCAAAAATTTAGGACTTATATGAATTTTTTACTTATTTTTAACTGCTGAATATATTGTTAATAGTTTCTTCATTGTATAATATAGTATAATACAAATTCCGAGAATTCTTATAAAAAATCTAATACTTTGGTAGTACATGTACAGGGTATAGCTCTTTAATGCGGGAATTATAGTCGAGTTTATTATTTGTGTATTTATTGTTTTTTGTGTTCGAAGTTTATTTTTATTATCTTTCGTTGATTCTTACGTTCCAAATTCAATTTTCCCGTTTTGATTTCGTAGTCTTATTAAACTGCATTTTTACAAAAAACAAAATTATCTTTTAGTGTCTGCCAAAGACTAAATTAAAATAGAAAATACAGAATAACAAGGGAATCGTTGAAAACAAGTATAGGAAAAACCGAAGGAAAAATATAGCCATTGAATGCATTAATTCTGCATCGGGCCATAAGTGTTTCTGTCTTTTTTAAAAGGGGTGACGAATTTTCGTTTCCAAATTGTTAGTGCCCACGTGTATAGACATCCAAATCCAAAGACCTCAAATCAGATGATCTAGAAAATCTTAACCACTTTAAGGTAAATAAAGCGATGTTTATTACAGCTCCCGTCTCATCATTCGCCATATACTGTTGCTTAAATTTAAATTTGGAATAAACTCTAGAAAAATCGTTGGGGACGTTATTAGAGAATGTAATACAGTAATAGTTCGATCGAAAAAAAAATTATAACTCTCAGGTGATCACTAATTCCCTGTATAATTATTCATTATGCCTAATTTTACGTCGCATCATTATATTCTTCAAAAATTTCATGACATCTTTCCAGACTGGCAAAATGAATTTCAAATTAGCCAGAAATATCATGGAAATGTCGGTGAATTTTGAATAATTTCATAACAATGTGTATGGAATATAGTTAAATTAAAATTTTTTTCATCAGAACTGTAAGTTACTGTTTAAAAACAGCTTCGGCCAGTGGCGTGCAAATTTTGCTGTTCGAGTAAAATACCAGTGCGCCGCAATCGCGAAATTCATATATACGGGGTGTCTGTTATTTTCAAGTTTTTTTCGTCGAACGTTTTTAGCTCCCCCCATGCCCTTGCCTCAATTAGCGAAGTGCATTATCGTTGTTCTGCGGGGTTCCAGAGTGGGGGGCGGGGTTTTTGTTACTTTGCCAACAACGCGCCGGGTCGCCGATATTAATGAATCCGGGAAGATAAATCGAAAGCCCGTCGCTTTTTTGTTTCCACGGTTTTTGACACGGTTCCAAATTCGCGTCGGTATATTGTAAACGCATTTTTGGATTTTGAAATCCGCCTGGGTTACGCAATCGGCCACCAAAAAAATGCGCGTATTCTGTCCTTTTTTTCCGCAACTACCTACCTACCTACCTACTACCTATTGAATTTCCTAAAGGTCTTAACTTAAGCTCGATAAAAAGTATATTTAAAAAAAAAAGGTATTTAATAAATCGAAAACGAATTTTTGTATTAAGAGAACTCTTATACACGATTCAGAAACAAATTGATGTCCGTTTCATTAAACAACGGGTGTTTTTGATTACGAATAAAAAGGAATATATTAAGCATCTGCCATATAAAAAAAAACTGTGTATTAATACCATCATAGAATATGGAGACTTCTAATAAGGGCTCCACAAAATTATGTAGTGTTTATTTTTGAGTTATTTTATTTATGTATTCAAAATACGCGTGCCTCGATATATATAAAAAGTACATTAAGAACAATGTTCGAGTTTTTTAATAATCAAATCCCTGATATGTTTACTTTCGGTATTTGGGTGCACAAACTGTTATTGTATGTAACCTTATTTTCTAGTTATTACTGTTATTTATTTATTTAAAGAATTATACCTAACAGGCATGAAGCACAACTAACAGGTAGATAGGTTGTAGTGCAAAGTATTTAATAGTTACAGAGGCGTTACAAGTAATGATGATGTGACGAAACTTAACATAACATAAAATAAAAGAAACAAGGGAATGGGAAAAGACTGAAATTAGTAATTATAGTTACTGGGGCGATGACGTTTTTACCTTGGTAATAGATTGCGAAAAAAAGTCCAAAACGTGTCGAGCACATCGAGATACCAGAAAATTATTAAATTAAATTAAACAAGTTATTTAAAATTTTAAGTAAAGTCATTAAATAATGGCAATCTATTTAATATGCGAAAGGCATTATGGGGAGTATACTCCAATTTAGACCTGACGTATCAGTTATATAATATTTTTATCACTTCCGTACTTCTAAAGTCTCTGGTGCCACGTACGATAATGGCATAGCTTTTTAATGCTTCTGCCAGTACCTTATTAATACGAGGAACTGAGGATATGTTCGAGACGAATATTGCTCCAAAATCACAAAAAATGTTGGAACGGGAGAGTTTTATCAAAAAGATGGTGTTCATATTTTATAGCTGAACTGAACTGAAGTTATTATTTACTTAAAACTACTCTAAACACTGGATTTAAAAAAAAACGTCGTCCGCATATATTAAAAACTGTACATCAAGGTCCTTACCAATGTCATTCACGAAAATGTCGAATAATAATGGTCTCGATATTGAGCCTTGAGGAACGTCTGAGGAAGCAATGTATTCATCGGAAGACAAGTATGAAAAAAATAAATTAACAGGCGATTCGGAAAGTCCAAAGGCACGGAGGTTGTGGATTAAAATTTTGTGATTTAGGCGATCAAACGCTTTTGAAAAATCAAGACATATGAAATCCATTTGAGAACCTTCATCAATAGCCTCAGAAATATACAGAATATAGTCGTTTAAAAAAACCATGTCGTTGGGGGACTATTTGGTTCTTAACAACATGAAATATTTTGTCCTAACCAAAACTTTACAGAAATTGCAAATAAGGGAAGTATCCCTACAGTCTTTTTTGTGTACGGGTATAACACTGGTCTGCAAAAAAAAATTTTTTTCTCTCCTTGTTTTCATGCATGAATCCATCTTATTTTATGCTCTAAACACGGAATCTGTTATACAAATAAGTACCACACGTAGGTTTTTAATTTAATATTTATTTCATCAAAAAACAATATTATTAAAGTATGAATTATTATAAGGAAATAAAAAAAATGTGGCGGCTTGAGTTTTACAGTAAAAAATCCTAAATTATATTAACAAAACTAATAAATATCGTCAGTTATTTCATTATGGAGTGATAGAATTCAAATTATTTAGTAGTTTTCTTCCTCTTCATTGGAGTTTGCTGCTGACCATTTTCCATTGTAGCGTTTTTCAATTTGCATTATATCGTGATGAAACCTTTCACCACGCTCATCTGATACAGCTCCAGCATGGATTTGTGACTTTCTTCAAGCCCACCTCTCAACGTTCTTGAGCAGCTATTGCAGCATACTTTTGGCAAGCAACTTTTATCTCGCTACCTCGATAGAAAATCCAAAATATAGCTTATAAGCTGTTTTAACCAGATCGGTCATGACATGTCGCTGTGTTTTTAGTATGTATTCCCCACAAATGTAGCAAAAACAATCTGAGGAATTTTTACGAGTCCGTGGCATTTTGTAACCTAAAATCACATAAAATTAATTATAAAACAACTTTCAAACTTTTATTTTATATTTATTGGCTCTACTACTCAAACTACACATCAAATACTTAAATCCAATGTAGAGAACATGAACTTTATGCAAAACTTACCAAAATATTTGATATAAAAGGTAAACAATTAAACGACAAGTTTTCACTGAAGTGTTGTAGCGTCACAATGAATACTACGCATGCGCGTATTTACTACCATAAAAGTCACCTTAGGCACTTTCCTCCTTTCTCTTACAACTCTCTGAAACTCATTTTGTAACGTTGCCGAATGGAAAAATTGAAAAAAAAAACAACAAAATTTTGAAATATAAAAAAAATCATATATAAATATACCTTTTTCCCTTTTTTCATTAAAACGCTCGATATTGCTTTCAAATATACGCGGGAAGAAATATTGAGTACAATTTTAACGTACATAATGAAATTGTGAGTTTTGCCGCGTTTTTCTATTAACAACGAAAACGAAGATGCCGCGTAATCACTACTTATCATCTGCCTCACATTAAAATATACCCGTGTTTCCTCGCACTGCCGCCTACAGGGTTGCGTATATTTTTTTTGATGAATTCACTAATTATTGACACTCTAATGACCATCGTTTTCTTTCGGTCTATTTTTTGAAGCTTTGGATTTGTTTAAGGCCCGGCGATTACGTCGTGGCATCTTTTAGGCGCTTTGGTGTATAAAAATGGATTTTTTTTAGAGATGCAAGAAAACTGCGTTTTAGTCTCGGTGGAAAACTTGTTCCGAAAAACATCAAAAATATGAGCCCAATGGCCGGGGTATATTCGCCAAGTCAACTTGGTTTCGCGATAGCCGCGTCATCTAAACGCGATAACACCAAACTTAAAAAAATAGACCGCAAAATATTTATTCACTCCATTAACGTTATCATTCCTTGTGTGCATCATTGCGCGGCCATTGCGTTTTCGAGAACCTATTACATCTATTGTATACCCGTATCGCGGACTTTCCACGTCGCCGCGGCCGGTGTACAGGTATACCCAGGGGTATTCCTTGTCGAAGTTTCTCGGCCGATTGGTTTTGGTATACTTTGTTGCAGTTTCTGCACCGATTGTTTTTTTTTTCTCTCGTCTCGATGGGGAGAGAGAAAAGGAAAGCGAAGAAAAACGCCAAAAAGTGTTTTCAATGGCAAAAAATATATATTTTTTGCACCGTTCTAAATTAGGCTTACTGTAATTGTACAGGTGCAATAATTGCTATGCCATTTTTATTGATTGATTCGGCCGATGAATATTTTAAACACGCTTGAAGTGAGGTTAAGTTTGTTGTGGTTTTAAAAACTCTCATTGAAATAAGAAGAATCGGGTCTCCACAATAAAACGCCTGAAGAATAATTCCAGAATTATTTCAATTATTTCTACTCACTAACTAAAACGCCTTTATTTATTATGGTTTTTCTTGTTTTAATGTTTCAGTTGTTATTCATTTTTACTTCCCAAAGTATTAATCACACAACAATGTTTAATTCAATGGTTGACAACAGTCTTTTCCTCAGAGGCTCACCAATTTTGAACTACAAAAGTTAGGTTAAGTTGATCGACAAACGTTTTCTTTATATAAATTTCCCACCGGTTCAGAAAGAAAAATCGGATAACCCCGACCGGCGCGGGGCAAGGGTGAGGGGCGGGTTTGTTTCGGTTTAGTTGACGTCGAGGCGCCGAGACCAGACAGCGTTCCATCGATTTCCCGTCGAAACCTTCGTGCTCGAGGGAAATTCAGATGACACACTACATTATCTCGACTTATATTTTCGTTCTCCAATTGTCGGCCATGTTCGTTTCGCGTGACGTAATCCGACGCGTTTTCCTGACAGACATACATCATGAAAGCAGTACCGGCGCCGCGGGTGGAGGGGGGAACTTCCTTTTTTGCACCTCTGAAGACGAATGCGTGAACAAATTTGATTGTGTTGCCTTTTTTTCGTAGTCGGGGGATACTTTCTTGGAACACCTTGTGTGATTACGGCATGGCGTAAAAATGTGGAAAGAATTATTCAAATGCGTTTCAAGCTCGAATTTAAAAATTTTGACTTTTGACAATGTTCGAAGTACAGGTTATAGCCCTGAATCTTCTACGTTTCCTGGTCCAAGAATTTTTTTGAAAAAAGTAAATGGTTTTTGAGAAAATAAGTTTCTTCTGAAACCCGTGATTTCAATATGGATTTTTTCAAATATCCCGAGCTGCGTATGTGATAGACGAAATGCGCAAATACAAAAACTGTAGCTCTCGATGCGGTCTATGACATTGTTTGAACCTATTAGCCGTATTTTTTTACGATTTTTGATTTGCGGCTAATAGTTTACTCTGTAAAACAACAATTTTTTAGATCTTTCAGATTTTTACCTATATTTTGAAAACCTTGTATATAATCGAATATTTTTAAAAAATACTTGTAAAAGTTTGATTGCGCCCAATTTCTACCGTTTAAATGTTGATACGGACTTTTACTTCTTTGCTAAATTTGAAGTTTATATCTGCAAATTTAGGACACTTAACACATTTCTCATTTAGCACAGAATATCGGGAACACCCTGCAGAATAGATGAAAACCTTAAGTACAAAAGTTTTTGCTGTCTATGCGGGCTATATCGCGATATAAAAGAAAGTGAGATCTGATTCGCAGTCTTTTTTTGTAGTTTTTTTGAATTTGCGGCGCACCATGTGTATTTTTGAAAAATTGTCTTCTGGTTCAAGAATTTCTGTGGTCTCGCAAACGGTTTTTGAAAAGTGCCCCCCATTTTCAATAGGTTCCGTCAATATGAAGTCGATTGCTTCAAATTTCACACTTACCGTGTCTCATAGCAATGTCCAAAAAACAGTCGAATATCACGAAAAAAAATGGATACCGGCGTCGGATCAGGGCCATTTCTTATAAGGTTATGTGCCTAGTGGAGGGTTAAAAGGGAAACAAATTTCAATTTTGTGACCATAGGACCTACCGTTACCGAGATATAAAATTTTTATACAAGAAAAATCATAACATTTTGAAAGACGACGGGCGCACATTTGTAGCGGAGGCTCGCGCGTTGCGGAGCTGAAATTCAACCTATCCTAAATGTTTTTAAAAACAATGGTATTTTTATTATACTATGTTTCTTAATGCGTAATAAAATGACAATTTGAAATATTAGTGATAATTAAACAGGGTTATATCGTAAAGTTCAATGATGGTTTTTAAAAATTCCGAATTTCAATTTTTAACACCTCGAAACGGTCCTAATTTAGAGTCTCACTAATTTGCATACAATACAAAGACGAGTTTGTTGTATCAAAGTAATGTGACCGCGACGTTACTACAGGTAGTTTATTTGAATAATAAATATAATAATAGTTATACATGATTATAATTGTAGAGATCAAGATAGATAAGATCAAGCAAATACCAACTTATATAGAAGTGAGAGTAATATGAAAATAGGTAAAATGTATTAAATATGAATATTTAAAAAAATTCGCTATTTAAAATACTTCATTTTTAAATTTTGGTCATCATGTTCCGAGTAGTCAGATGAACCATAGTCGTTGGATTCCAGAGATATAATAAGGTGCTCCGCAGTGATTTTCTAGCATATTGTCAGCTTCCCACGTTCAACGTTATTTGAAAAATGTCTCAATTTTCATTGTATTGTCTTTCGACGGACCCTCCCCAATAGAACTTTAACGATGTTATTACTCGTTTTACAAAACCATTAACAAAAAACTGCCATCGGCGGGAAACTTCCATAATTGCGGGCAAGAGCCAGGACGGTGAAGATTGAGACAGACTATATTATGCTTTGCGCCCATACAAATTCTTTGGGCTCAAATTCGCAGTGATATGTCCGAAGTACAGTTATTTGAAGCGATTTCATCTACAACACATCTCGTACAAAAGGGGTAAATTTTGACAATCGACTAGTAGTTCCTTCTTCAGCATATATTTTTGAAATTGCTTCTTACTGTGTCATTTTGTTTCCAAGAAGCGACATTTTTTCGTATTTTCTTGACTGTAGCAGACGCAGGAGGAATAAGATCTAGCATTTACTAGAAGTAGTCTTCAAAAACGTTTTGATTGAAATCCTAGTAAGCCATTACGGACAAATCCATTTTTGTTACCAGTGTTAATCTTTAACCTTTTTCTGAGGATGTTTTTATTCCATTCTTCGATGAGAACTTTTATCGCGCTTTTTAAATCCTACCATGTTTTACCAAAGGTCCAGGTAATAAGATAGATATTCCTGTTTTTTCTTTGAATCTGTCCAACTACTCTCAAAAGTGATTTTCTGTTTTTTCACAACGGAAAATCATTTCCTTCAAATTTTTTTCTTACCCGTTATTTTGTCCAAGGTATTTCTTTTTTTAAGTAAGTACTTGTCTTTGACTAGCTGATAGGGCCGCGTTTATCCCCGTGTAGAACTCGGTATACTGTTGACTATCCAACTCTAGTCATAATTCGAACACATTTAACTCCGAATGTCGAGTTTTTGGTGGCGAAGAACTTTGAACACATTAAAAATACACATTTTTTTATTTTTGGAAAGCTCAGTGTTACTAATGGGTTTCACAGCAACAAATCCAAAAAGCCTAGCCATTTTCAAGGATAAACTTTTTCCATAACTGCCGGAAAGTAACCATAATTCTGATTTTAAATGCTAAATACGATTATCACGACCATAGTATTTTTATAGTAATATTTTCAAGTTTTTGATTTTTATTAAGTTGAGGTAATTTTGGGTGAGTTTTAAAACACCAATAAAAAACGCTGGGGAAAACGAGAAGAAGAAGAATGGCAGAGAAAATTTCAAAATCAAATATTTCACAGGGCGATTTTTCAATTATTTCTAAATTAAAAAAAAAACTATAAACGTGTGTCGGAGTGTCAAAGTTTTACTTTGTTTTTTTTTTCTATAATTGGTCCTAAATAATGCCGATTTCTGAACAAAAATTGGTAGCTGGAGGTTTTTTTTTGACATTAGAAATTTGTTTTTGTTTTCTCACCTTCAAGGGCTGCCTGTGCCGTCATACAATTTTGACGTACAGTTGAGTAGTATTGGTGATGATTTTTCAAAATAATCTCGCTACTACTCAACTGTACAACAAAACGCATTGTAAATTAACTTACCAGCCTGCTCATAGGAGGCGTTTTTTTAAGTAAAAACCATTAGGCAATTGATTTTTTTGACAAAAAATATAATACAGGACGGTACAAAATGTTATGTAGAAGCTAAATTAAGACCAAATGCTCATGTAAAAAAAAGCTTAACGCACTTGAGAAATCACCATGCGAAACATTGGTCACTTTTTAAATAACACCCTGTATATCGATAATTGTAGCTGGAACAAGTATACGGAATGAAATATTAGCAATTGCGATTGCAATGTTTTTTTTTTTTTGCACGTTTTACGCCGTACTTAAAACGGCCCGTGTTCCACTAATATTTATATTTTTGTTTGTTGAATTTTTATCCCCGGTTATTGGCCCCCGACGATCCACACACGCCCGCTATTAAAAATTTAACGGCCGATTTTTATGTACCCCGGTATAAAACGGTATTTATTTTAAAACGTCCATAAAATACATATAAGCAGATTGGATTTGAATGGAAATTGGGAATTGTTTTACCGCGTGTAGGTGCGTCATTTATATTCACGTAAAAACAATTCATAAACGTTTTCATTTACCAGTGGCGGATTCAATGTTTTGCGTGTGTAAATCGCAGGGTCGTAAAATCATGGACAGTTTTCAAACATTACCACCGAACTATAAGGTAGAAAATTATTATGTTTTTAAATGAGAGGGATGTATGGCATTATAATGACAATTTTTTTATATTTATTAAATCTGGGAATGAACTATTGATTATATGTTACACCTCTTCGTAGAAATCAATATACGTAGTAGTCCCCATTCTAGTCGCTAGGTGGCACCACAGCTTTAAAGCAGAGCCAAAAAGCTGTGGAATAACTTACCATGACGGTATATTCGCCATCTGTGGTCTTAACCTCATTCATCTTTTTGTGCTTTGGTGGCACATGTTCATTTTTATTCGGCGTCGGTGTTTTCAGCTTTTTTCAGCGTTTTTGGAAGTTAAATGGTGCGAAGAAAGGAGGTTATGGGTTAAAGCATCTTACATTCGATCTTCCGATAATTTTGAAGCGGATAAGGAACCCACGAATTTGAATTTTGATGGTGAATGGTACCTTTCGGACAATGCTTTTGCTAAAATAACAAGCAAATTGGGATTCCCATAAATCGAACTGTTTGCTTCTCGCCTAAGTAAGAAATGCAGAAAGTTTATTTCCTAGTTTCCGGATCCGGAGGCACCTAATGTGGACGCGGTTACTGTTTTTTGGAGCGACATTTTCTTCTATGTTTTCCCCCCGTTTTGCTTGTTGCTTGTTGATTTTACGAAAAATCAAGGCTGATTGAGCTACAGGGATCGCAGTAATCCCTTACGGGCACAGCCAGCATTGGTTTCCTATTTTTGTTGGGAGGCGTTGTAGTTATTTATTGTTTCTAATTCCAGACAAATTACCTTCTTCTTTTGACAGGAGAGGTCACCCTTTGTGGAAATCCCTTACCCTGGCTGCAGGGATTTTGTCAGGCAAGCATTCCAGAAGATTTGCTGGATATTTTTCTATCATCTGTTCAGAGCGCTACCTTGAGGCATTTAATACCTGCATGCATTTAAACTTTGGTGGAGCTTCTACGAAAGGAGGGGAGTGGAGTGTTATTACTTCTCACCTAGGCTGTATTAGATTTCCTTATTATTCATTTTAGACAAGGCAAGTCCTATGGCTCATTGAGTTCTTTCAGAGCAGCACAGCCTTATTTTTGGATCAGAATTATTTAACAATGCAAATCTAACTAGGTTTTTTGAGGTGTTTGTAATCTAAGGCCAAGTAAACAGCACTTGGGGCCCTAGTTATGTCCCTGACTTTGTAAAAGGGTTACGTTTTAATGACTTGTCAATAAAACAATTAACTGTCATTAAAACAATTAAATTAGTTTTCCTACTGATGTTAACGATTGTACATAGAGTCCAAACGCTATCTCTTATAGAATTGGTCAACATAAAATCATTTCCAGATGGATTAGAAATTAGAATAACGAATCAAATTAAGATTTCAGCTATTAATAAGGCTCGACCTGTTTTTAATTTTGCATAAATATGAAGATGTAAATCTTTGTGTGGTTTCAAATATATTATTGAGAGGACCAGTGCTTTAAGAGGCAGTGAATCTCGTTTACTCATTACATTTAAAAAGCCTTGTAGGGCAGCAACTATACCCAACAAAAGCAGATGAATAAAGATAACTTTAGAAGATAGTGGTGTCGACACTTTTATTTTTACTGCTCACAGAACTGGACATGCCTCAACATCGTCTGCGTTTTGTAAAGGTGTTTCAATTGATATGATTGGAAAAATGGCAGATTGGTGAGAATGCTCTAAATGTTTTGCCCTTTTTTATAATAGACCTATTTGTACAACAAGTGCAGGCTTTTTTGTTAATGCCACATTTGGGACATAGAATTTTTCAGAAAGTTTGTTTTCTCGGACAGCCATTTATTTTGTATTCGTACTCGAGGCTTTCATAAACTTCATAAGGTTTGGATTTCCTTATATAGCCGAATAAAATCGTTTTATAACAAATTTGCTGAGTTGCCTTTGAATGTCTACGTATATTGATTTCATAGAAGAGGTGTAACATATAATTCGATGATCAAACGAACTTACCTGGTAAGTGAAGTTCGATCGTAATTATATGTTACGCCTCTTCGTAGAAATCACCCATTCCCGCCCAATTTACTGTTCTGAACAGTACTAAAATGCCCTTTGGCAAATTTATTATAAACGGGCTTTAAAATAGAATGAGGTTAAGACCATAGATGGCGAATATACCGTGCATGGTAAGTTATTCCACAGTTTTTTGGCTCTGCTTTAAAGCTATGGTGCCACCTAGCGACTAGAAGGAGGACTACGTATATTGATTTCTACGAAGAGGTGTAATATATAATTACGATCGAACTTCACTTACCAGGTAAGTTCGTTTGATCATTATCAATTTTAACAGCAGAGCGTCATGGTTCACCAAATTAGGTTAATAATTGTGGAAAAAAGCTGTAGTCATTGTTAAAGAAACCAGGAAGCAACCAGACCAATCGGTGTTGGTTGTACAATGTGTCTTATTTTTTATGGTGTTTTTATGGGTCCCCTATTGTCAAGAAATTAATAAAATATAGGGTGCTTTTCAAAATTTCCAATTTTTATCTCACTTATGAGTACACTTGTCGAAAAGTTGAAAACGGGCCTGGATACGAGATTTTACGTAGAATAAAATGACGTGGTCAGTTTCTTCTGAAAACCGAGTAGGGCATGGAAAAAGTTGTCCATTTTGTGTGTCCTAGTAAGCACAGTTTTTACCTTTACGATAAGTTTGCGCATAATTGAGCTAAAAAAGGCGTGTAAAAATGCAAAATTTTCCAGTACAGAGAATTCTGAGATTGGTGTGAACTCTACAGAGTGTATGATCACTTTGTAGAAGATAAGACGTGTGATTTGGTTGTATTAGAAAATTCGTGAAAGTGATATGGAAGAGCCTCAGAGTTGAAAAACTTATGAAACAGTCCTGCAAGATTTCCGCATAATTTGTATTTTTTTCGTCTCAACCAGACGAATTCTCGTTTGTAAAAAAAGTTTCTAACGAAAATTTTTAATACACATTTTTTTCAATGAATTTCTTATCGTCCCTCTCTCGCCCGATAACAATAGTAATTCGAATTGTGATATCATTTTTATTTAAAAATAAATTCTCTTTCGTTTTACGCCTTCGCATTTCGGCGACTGATAAGGGCGTCCAAAAATTCCCGCGTCTGTGGCGTGATAATTTTTTTGAGCAGCCCGTTTACTCGTATAAGTGCGTAAGGAATTAGGATTTTTTTTTAATCTAAATCAACGATTTCGATTTCCAAGATTTACCCGTTTAAAATTTTTATTTTTGTTGCCACATCAGGCCATATTTTTTTGATAATTTATTGCAACAATTCCAACAATTGACAACTATTGATCCTTTTAAAAACCTAATTACTGAGGTCGACTCTTTCGTAGTCTTTCCTAGACGGGTGAAAAGGGACTTGCCCGTTGGTCCGCTAAATGCGTGACTGAATAAATCCTAACCCAGTGCATATTTTCCATTTTTTTACGTCTCCCGTTCATCGTTTTATTAAAAATCGTTGAGCAACAAGACTCGTTCTGTCCCCCCCCCTGCACCCGTTAAACTCGTTAATTGCATATACAAAATCAGTTCAACGTATCAAAACAACGAGGCGACAACGTCGCAATCATCCGGCAACGCCGAGCGAAAGCCTGACCTAGCAGGCGGTCTGGCCCATAGAACGGAACGGAGCTCGGCGTTGCCGGTTTGTGTCAGCGTTAAAGGCGATCTTTTCAATTATTTACTTGTTAAAATGCTTTTTTTTTAATTAAGCGGAGACACTGGAATTTTGTGCAAAAAAAAGTTTTTAAATCTCTATCATTTTAATACGCTTTGAACTTCAACCTCACTAAAAGGACCGTAATAGAAAAGCAGCTGTGAATCTATCTCTTGACTAAAACATTCCTGTTTTTTCTCGTTGAATGCTGATAACCGGCAACGTCGCCTCCGGCATATTCTAAAATCTGGTCGGCCGATCGACGTACGTTTGGCAACGGGGCACCGCGTCCTCGACACTATTGCAACGTCGCCCGTCGGTTCTCCGCGCTTGCCGCGCGCGCAAGAAAGAGATGGGAGCAGTCACGACGAGAAAAAAAAACAAATACACTTGATTCAACATTTGTGCCAGCTCATCGTTTCCCGTCCTTTTCCCCTCTGCCGTCGCTCCCTCTCGCTGCCGCTTGTAGTCTGCGGTCATCTGCCCTTGTAGGACGTCCGCGACATAAGGCACCGTTGCCGGCTCGTGCGAAAATTCGTTGCTTTGTTTTTTATAAATTGGAAGCCGATGTTTACGTTAAATTAGACTAGGCTGGAAACCGTACCGAAATTATGCACCGAGTTTTTTAAATTGATTTAAACTGGTCGGTTTTTTTTCCAATTATGTACCTTTGCTATATTTTTCCTTAACACGTCCTATAGAAGAAAAAAAATGCCTTTCTGGCTCAAGTAAGAAGTCTTTATTCTTTGGTTTTATATTGTTAGGAACAAAATTTGTAGCGGTCTGCTTTTAGTTCGATAATTTATTTGTATCTATCGATCTATTTGTCTATATTCCTGTCTCTATCACCGAAATAATGACTAATTCACATGTTCTTCTTCTGTGGAGATCACATTAATGTTTTGGTTTTGTCATTACTTAATTGGAAAGACAAGTTATAACTATTATATTACCAATATTTTATCGCTTTAGTTTGGGATTGAAGGAAGACGGATAGTTTTAAAATCGCAAAACTCCAAAGCAATTTTATGGGCAAATTTCCACTATTAGGATATTAATAAACATTATATTATTATCTCTCAACACTTCCAATGGATTTTGTTTTTTTTTTTTACTGACGATATTAAATGGGTGATGTGGCAACGCGGCCTCGGCCCTGGACTTCTGCCGCATTGTCGATTCGTGCGTTCTCCCGCTGCGATGGGCGACGTTGCCATTTCATTCTTGCAGTCGTTTAAAAAATGTGAAGCGTTTAACTGTACATTATTTAAAGAAACGTAGTCGAGGGCTGCGAAGTCTTTTCAACCGCCAAAGTGATACATACGTAGTTATGTATTTTTCGCGGTTTTGCTGCAGTTATAGATATATTTTTGTTTCGTTTCATGAGGAGGACCTTGAATTTTAAGCCGATTCCTTTGAATTTCGTAATCTTAATTGTAAAATTCGCGCGAGACATACATAATTCATTTTCAATTTTTCGATTGAAATTTTTAAGTGGATTCGCAATTTTTGTTACTATTATTATTATAAATGTCGGTTTTTACTAATATACTAGCTGCCTGGAAAATATCTAATACAGACCGGGATAATTCTGGAAAGGTCTACAAAAAACAATTATTTATTTATTCCAGAGTCCGATTTTAATTCTGAGTGTAGTTTGCGATTTTTTTGATATTGATAAAACAAAATATTAGTTTAGCTTTTTTCGAAGCTTGCCAAGAGAAATTCAAAAAACTGATGTAAGTGCGATTGTTGGTTTTTTTTTTTCATATTGTTTTCGAAAAATTTTTAGTTTTAGGACTCTTTAATGGTATTTTATTTATTTCTGTGAATATGTGCCTAACAATCGTCACTTTATCATGAGTCCTTCATTTTTGGTATTTTTGCAAAACAAACCACCACAACGCCATTAATATAATTCTCCAAAATATAATAGAATAAAATAGAATTTGCTAAAATGATTTTTGAGAAGTACGGGTGTTATTTTATCCGGGAAAATCGAAGTGGGCGTTAGGTGACAAGTCGTTTCTAATGCATTATGGCGGTCAATAATTTATTCGCCGCCGTGACATTTGACTCGTCGGACGGCCATTTTAATCCAAATCCAATATGTATCATGACGCGTTTAAAATTAGTCGTTGTTTGAATCTTCGGTTCGAAAATGACA
Organism: Cylas formicarius; assembly: GCF_029955315.1. Lineage (NCBI taxonomy): Eukaryota > Metazoa > Arthropoda > Insecta > Coleoptera > Brentidae > Cylas > Cylas formicarius. Next base: position 20,211,023 of record NW_026844361.1, on the reverse strand, counting down.
CATTGATTTGACAGTTAAATTATTAAGAACGCAGCGCTTATAAAATTACAAATGAACCAAACATATATTATTTTGCAACAAAGAATCTCACAGAAAATAAATAAAATGTTTTGGTTAGTATCTCTACGTTTCGTTATTATTCAGTAAACGTTGAAGTCGAAATAAAGAAAAATACGAACAAAAACGAAAATATATACCGGGTGACACGAAAGTGGGAACACTAACTTTTAAATGGCTCGAGGTAGCGATTTGAAATTTTGGATGTCCAATTTTTTGACAATATGTAGTCCGGTTTGAGCGGAAACATTCGAATTTTAATCAGCACAACCTATATTTTTTGCATTTTTAGATTCACGAGAGGTTATTCATTCTACGTAGGATCGGACCGGTTTTCTCTTTTTTTTTTTTTTTAATTTATATATCTTTATATAATTTATATGAAACTTTTCTTTACTTGTCTTCTGGCAAATAGCATTTAATGTAATGAACTATTAATTTTTTAGGATAACGTATTTTTTTCAAATAGCACCCTAGTGGGAACCAAAAACCTTTTAAAACTGATACTTTTGCATACAATGCGCGGGCCTGTCGAGAGTTTTCTACATTCCCCGTATATCAGAAACATATCAACTCTTTCTCCATTTGTAAATTGATTATTGTTTTGCATGATAATCCAAATCGATAACACGACAAAATCGATGATAATCAGATAAAAGTACTGTCAGAATTTTCAATCATGCCGACTTGATGAAACTTGTTTTTATAAAAATGTATTTACTTATCTGGTTTTTGCCTTCCCGGGAGCTTATTTTTTAAAGTTTTTGTTCCCGCTAGGGTACTTTTTTTGAAAAAACTTTGGTATCCTAAAAAATTAACAGTTCATTTCGTCAAATGTTATTTGCCATTAGACAAGTAAAGTTTCATTTACAATTTTTCACATGACCCGTTAAATAATATTTATGATAGTCACAGCCTCCTAGACACAAGTTTCAAAAATTAAATAAAAATTTATAAAAACAAGAAACAAAAATGCAAAAAAATATGGGTTGTGCCATTTAATATTCGAACGTTATTCTTGTTTTCGCTCAAACCGCCAGGGCAACCATCGACTACGTATTGTCAAAAAATTGCTATCTGAAGCCGTTTAAAAGTTATATGGTGTTCCCACTTTCTTGTGTCACCGGGTAAAAAAATGTTTCGGTTTTCATTAAACCTAATCACGATAAAATAAGTAGGTTAAGTATTTTTTATGAACATCCCAAGAACGTAACTTCTTTTTATTAGATGGTGGTTCTCATTTACCCTCCCCAATCTTCTCCCGTAATTCGTTCGCTCGTCGCCAAAGCCCGAACGGCAACTGCATTCGATTTCGTCGTTCAGCTGTTTCAGTTCGATTTGTTGTTTCTTTCCTAACTCCGTCGCCACCCCCCGGGGGCGGCGCTGTCGCCGCGTTTCCGCGTTCTCCTAACTGGTCGCATCGAAACTTACAGCGGACTTTCAAAACCCGAACTGAACTATATCTTATATAATATCTTAGTATACAAAGATACTCTTTATCTCTCTATAGAAAGATACGGATATGGTTACATTATCTACAGAAATATAAATTTCAAATGTTATGTAAAAAACTTCCAACCCTTAAATCAATAATATTGTGATATTCTAAATAAAATAAATAAAACTAAAAAAAAATTGAAGCAATAGTACCAGCATCATCTTGCTTTACAGTATAATAGGTTTTTAGTTTTATTTTTTTGAAAAATACCAACAATTTTGTGGCTTGGTAGGATTTTGCAGAATGAAAAAAAGCAAAAAGCGTTTTAAATTTCGCGGGGTTTATGTATGGATTAGCGATTTTTAATTATAATGCGTTTGGTTTACTTTGTCAGGTTTTTAAAGTGTTTTATACACATATAAATGTAAAACCAGAGATTTACGATGATTTAATTTTTGCCGCTTGTTGTGTATACAATTACAATACAGTAATGCAATACTAGGAAAAAAATAACAAAAATTAACAAAATACGCAAACCATGCAAAATTTTAGAAGTGCTGAACCTTTTCGTCCTAGAGGAAATTGTCCACTGGGAAGGAAAAATGATTTTCAAAGAAAAATAGCATAAATTTGTTTACAATATGAGACTAGCCCTCCTTTTTTAACCCATTAGCTACCTTTTTCCAATAATTTTCTTTATTTTTTTTTTTTTGTAATTTTGTCTTCATAATCGTAAATTACGGGATATTTTTGTATTTCGTTGATTAAAATTTCTGCGTCATTTGACTTAAATGGCGCCATTTTTTGCCCCAGTCGCTACGATTACGAGTGTTTGAGCTTCATTGGCCAACCCTTAATGTTGATATTTACAAAACTTCTGGATTCCTCCCGCGTCTGTTTTTGTTGAGTCGAACTTGTTAACGTTTCGCCATCCTGTTGACTTCTTCAGAACTTAACACTTAAAATGAAGAGAATTTTTTCTTATAATGTTGGTTGGAAGCTTCCTGCCAAACAGGCCAAACTGTCCCTTGAAGTTTTTTGTTTAACAAACATTTTTTAAACATAATAACTTAAATTTGACGATCACCGGTTAATACGAGGCTTGTTAAAGTAAATATCGCGAAACAAACGGTCAAATTCAACAGTTTCACACGTCAGGGCATGCGTGAGAGACAAGAGAGTGTCTCCAAAAAAAAAATGCTTTTCGGTTCATTCGTTACGCGGACCGCCCTGTATAACGAGAAACGTAATCCAAATGGCTCCCAGCGAAAATAGATCCGAAAATATTTCGAGCTCCAAGGCCGAAAATTCGGCGCATCCGGAAATAGGTCCGAACGTTTTTGGCAGAATACCTGGCAAATCGCGAAAACGAAATCTCCAGGGAAGATGGGCAGAGTTTACTTCTTCTCTCATCCACCGCGGATAGTTTTAACTACAGTATCTATTCTTTTCAACAAAATTAATGCTTGATTTAAGCAAGTAAAGGCTGTTTGACTAGGTGGGTATTTATTATGTATTTATAAGGTCGCTTCTTAATTTTTGATTAGCAATACCATGTTGATATTTCTATTTATAAGTTAGTGCTTAGGGGTGCGCAGGGCAAGGGGGCCAAAAATTACCCAACTTTTTTTTTTTTCGTTATTATAATTATAAATTGTGGGTTATTTCTATATTTTTAGCCCTTTGCGTAATGCCAGGGATAAAAGCGACAGCTTATAAATTCTAAAAAAAAGCTATTCCATATAATTATAACCGAATCATAATTAATTTTTTGATAGTGTTTTTTTTCTTGGTTAATTCTATGGATTTAGTCTACAGGCGGAACTTTCCAAAATCTTATAAATACCAATAACACATTTTTTAATCGATAGAAAAATAGTTACTAGTCGGTAGCGTTTTTTTTATGAAATTCTTTTTAATAAATGATTATAATTACTATATATATTATAAATAGGTTAGATTATTTTTTAAATTTTCGGACAAATGTTTTGACTTCATAGAAAACAGTCCTAATAATATTCAACCCTTGCAAATAGCTTGAAATTCCGTTGCAGGCACTCGATAATAGGATTTCGTTGGGCGGGGGGGGGGGGGGGCTTTAAATATAATGAGGTTATGTTGTAAGTGTACTGACTTTTATAATCTTTCGGTGTAAAGTGGGTTGCCTGCGGATCGCGATTTCTACGAAAAAACTGTTCGTATATTTAAAGTTTAAGTTGATAATGTCGTCTCACGACGTACGGAATCGGTCTGACGTAGAGCTGTTTTGCAGTCATATTAAAAGATCTTATTGTGTTTTAAAAACCATCTATCCCCTCATTATCTTGATCGAAATATCACGAAAGGGCTTCGGGAGTATCTTATTTTTTGCAGTGTTTATACAGAACGTCCAATAGAAGAAAATTGCGTTCTGCTCTGTTATTTTTATAAGATTAATCAGTTTTTCAAAAGATCGTTTCTTTTCGAAGGCCAATTATTTTTACATTTGGTTTATGTAGGGGACCAGAACATAAGATCCATTTTTTCTCTTTTATTGTGTTTTCCCTAGCGATAAACCCCCCAAAATTTGATAAATTTTTCCCCATGGGGTTACACCAACATCCATGTTTCTTGAATTGTGTGTTATTATTATTATTTATATATGAAATAATTGTTGATATTTTTGTTGTGTTTATATTAAATTGTGTGACTATAAATTACATTAACTTTGTTTTGTATCCTTTAGTTTTGGCATCCCGTATTATTGATTATGTGATTCGTATACAGTCAACCTGGTCGGAGTGGTTTTGTTGGTCTTAAAAATTCTAAAACAATGGCTTCAAATCGCAGGAAGTGTGTCGAGGGTCGATTGTTTCAAATGGCGTTTTTTTTTTAATGAAGCTCCCACCGAAACGAAAAAAAAGCGACCGGCCATTGTTTGTCTGCCATCAAAAATGGGGGCGTTGCATGCTCGAATTCCATTACGCGCTTAATAATACCAAATCGACGCCATTACATGAGCCGAGTTCCATAATAGACGAGAACCGTGACTTTTGGTTCGGTAATTTTGTGGTCGGGGCCGTTTGGGCAAACCCCGAGAATATTTTTAAAAGAACAAAATATTTGAAACATAAAATTTACAAAAACAAAACTATTTAAAAGCAATAAACAGGTACGTAATTACGATTATAAAAATAATACTTAAAGATACAAATACAAAAATTTTATTATTTAATAATTCCATTTTATTTCGTACATTCATGTCATTTAAATGTTGGTGGGGTTGTATTGGGGTGGTAATTTTCCGGCACCTTCTTAAAATTTCCACCCATTTCGTAACATTATTCAAATGTCCAATATCTAAAATATTTTTTAAACAATATTTTATTACTACGCGGAAAATCATTAAAAAAAAAACCTATTGGCCAATTTTTTTTAACACGCAACAGTCATGACTTTGTAAGGACCCTGTATATTGCTGAAGTTATTACTCCACAAGGAAGTACTACTTATGATATCTCACTTATTTATAATCGGGAGGAATTGAAATTTGGACTGAACATAATCCCGTCGTTGCTTTTTCCGAGAAAAATATAAAATCAAATTTAGGTCTTGTTTTAGGTTAATAAAAAAATTAATTTCAACCAAACGGTAACAGGTAGGGAAAATTTTTTGCTATCAAAAAATAGGCCTCATCGACCACCATCTTCAAATCGATCGAACCTCCCAAAGTATTTTAAAAAATTAAAAACGTAAATTTTTCAAAAAAATCGCGTCTATAAAAATGTTCGACCTATATTAATTTTTTTCAATCCAGCCGAAACTTGGCATAATCTTAGATGGATATTACTGATATGTGTTCTCCGAAAATGTAGTTATTTTTTAAAAAGAAAAATTCGTGATCCTTCCGGGACTCGAAAAACATAAAAAAAATGAGGTCAACCGACCCATGATCGATAAATTATCGCGCTTACTTTATCAAAAAAAAATAATACCATATCCGAATTCGGCATCCCATATTCCGAAACACGAAAACCCCCCGAACCCACCTCAAAACCATAAAATTGCAAAATGGATCTCTGATGATGGATATCTGACGGAAAAATTTTCGCTCGATTTTATCCTATTCAGTGAACGCAAATGCATCCCGTACCACTGTCGAAAGTATTAAATTTTATCTTATTCCGCGCTCCCGAAAACCCCCGGGATCCCCCTTAAAACCCCGAAATTCCGATTTCGTACGCTGATTATGGCTACCTCGTGAACGAAACAACGTGATCAGTGCTCCCCGGAACCACCCTCAAAACTTGGAAATTCCAAAATCGATGTTCTGATGATGGATTTCTCGGAAACGAACTAACCAAAATTACAGCAAATTGCTTTGTGTCGTTTCCCCAAAACGGCCAGTGATCCATCAATTATGAGATATCATATTCTGTATGTTTTGTATGTTTTGTATGTTTCCTAGATATTTGCATTTTTGCTTGTGTTGAATATACAGCAAATTTCGCACAAAACGGACTGTTATACCGGAAGAACGTGTTCGAAACAAATTAAGGCGCCAAAGTATAAAATATATAAATAAATAAAGTTTAACGATTTATGTCAACCATTTCCAATTTGTAAAGTGTTTTTTTTGTTCCTCCACCTTTGAGCCCGAAAATCAGCAAGAAAACACGGGAGACTATTAACGCATTAAACCTGGCAACAATGGCAAGGATAATGTGCTTTAATACTAATTGAACTATAGAAATGGCAGACGCTTTTGACAGTTAAAGCAGTGTCGTACCCGAAAGTTTTTGGAAAACGCGATTTTTTCGAAAATGACGGAACATTTGGACGAAGTGCTTGGGTCGTATTGCGACGAAAGGTCTCCGACCTCTGGGAAATAGCCGAACGAGGTCAAGATAAAATTATCGAGTCAATAATAATAACCGATGTTGGTTAATATTTAGATACGCGGCTGGTTTAGGGATCCACGCAGTGTACTATTGCGGACCCGAGAGTCTTTTTTTCCCTCCGGTCGATCCGGTTTACCGACCAGATGTGAACCCGTCTGAAAATTTAAGACTTTCGGCTGCCGATTATTATATGTGTTTCTGCTGTTTTTCCAGAAGCTGAAGTCCAGAAGCAAGCAAGTTGTAGTCCGTAGTTGTAGTTGATGTTTAATTATTTTTTCTACTCTACTCGAAATTTCACAATTATATGCACTGGATCAAGGCCCTATGCGCAAAGTGTTGATTTAAGGTGTCGGCTTCATTAAATACTGTTTCTTCGTATTATGACGTTTGTCAATTCTGATGGTTCGGTATTTGCCACTTCAGTGAATGTATATTATTACGTTTAAATAATGAGGAACTTGAACATTTTTTATATTTTTTTAATACATTTGTTTATGTATATAAATGGCGCATACTAAATATCAAAACTCCAAATCCATATTTAAGTTGCAATAAATAATTGAAGTTGTGACACCCGGCTATGCTTTTAAACGACACTAAAAGCGCTGGAATGATCGTGACGTCATACCGCTGCTTTTGGATGGATACGGCGACATGTTGTAGTGTTATTCCCAGGTTATAGGCCTAGAATTATATTATTTTTTTATTTATTTTATTATTTTTGAGTCGTCTAAAGTGTATTTGTATTTCTTGCTTTGCAGGATAATAACGGAAGCAACACAAATCGTGCCTTCGTGTTTGAGTATAACCCGTAAAACGCTAGATAAACTTTTGATTCGTCTACCAGAAAATAAAAGCCGTCGTTTTTTGTTAATAATATGTTCAGGTGTCATTTTAGCCTTAGCCGGGCAAACATTTTTAACTCTTCGAAACTGCACTCATCCTATTGCAGTCTCCATAGGAATGGCTTCCCGATCTATATAAAATAAAGAACACTTTAAGTTATCAATACCTATACATTTTAAAATTAGTATTTAGGTTTCTACTAGTTTGAAAAAAAAACTTTGAGTTTTTTGGGTTGAATAATTTTCATTTTATTTGATATTCCATTTGAATTTTAAAAAATAGAAAACCTTAAGCTTATTGTAATATCATATTGTTTTAAAACTAGTGGCTAATTTTTTCAATGAACATACCTTTTAGTTTTAACACCGCTAACCTCAGCAAAAGAAAAAATTTCGGTGTTTTGTATGTAAGATGTCACCACAAACATATCCACTAAAGAAAAATTATCAGGTTGACCTTCGGTCATTTTCAAAAATTTCTTTTTGATACTAAAGAGACAAGATAACAAAAGCAAGCGACAGAATCAAGAGTAAAATTATAATTAAAGACGAAATTTATATATATATATATATATATATATATATATATATATATATATATATATATATATATATATATATATATATATATATATATATATATATATAAATTTCAGGAAGTACGTGAATTAGCAGGCTGCATATTAAGCATCCGACGGAAATGTTTAAACGAACTTTCGCATGATCGTAATTTTCGCGGCAACTGAAATTAAGAAGCGGATAAAGGAAATTTTCGATGTAAAAACGGTGGCCCGGTTTTAAGCGTCGAGGCACAAAAAAAACACCACGACACGCACACATATATAAACGCGCGCACATACAGGTCTTTAATGTGAATATAATGGTAGCTGTAAACAAAAAATGGTTTTCTCGTAATTATGGCGTATTTCCTTCGTGCGACTGCACCTTGTAACGTACCATGACCACCATCGTCCCATATCCTTGACGCGGTGACCCATCAAACGGTCGTCCCCACCGGGGGTAATAATATAATGATAAGGGCCTCATAACTAGGGTTTATGTACTTTTAAAATGTGAAATTAATTTATTTTTAGTTAATTGTTGGACGCTACCGGATGTTTTGAACGTGTTATTTTTATCCTTATTCTTTTCTCTCTTTCTTCATCAATCAACATCATCAATCTAATGGCTTCAGAAGATGGGGATGCGCAGGACGACGAGGATCTAGAACTTATAAAGCAACGCGAACAACCACCTATACCCAGGTAGAAGCCGTTTATTTGCACAAACTTAACAGTCACAAATCTCCTGGATCAGACAACATCGTCGCTGAAATGCTAAAGAACAGCGGTAAGAAAGGCATCAGATCTGCGCAAAGGTCTGGGAAAATGGTGAATGGTTCGAAAGATGGACCATCGCTCTGATCAGTCATGCCAGTAGAGTTCTGTTGCAAATCATACAGGAACGATTGAAGAATTACCTTCTACCGCAGATTTCCCCAGAACAGGCAGGGTTTTTGGGCCAGACCGTGAAACGCGAGACCAACTTACGACAAATAATGGAAAAAGTGTACGAATACAACGTACCAGCTATGTTCTGTTTCTTCGACTAGACCAAGGCATTTGACACAGTACAGTGGCGACGACTATGGAACGTCTTGAGCGAGATGGGGTTCCCGAAACAAAAAAAAAAAAACGAAACAAAATTCTTGCACCAGGATACTCGGGAGATCCGGCACCATAAATTTTATTTCAAGTGTTTTTTCGATTATGTGCATGGTTTTTCAATTATGGGGAAAAATCTGCAAACAGTTCTTTCTCATGGAAAATTATTAGCCGTATATCAAAATTCCTAAAAAATATGACTAATTGATTTGAATCACAGCCTTGTAGTTGCAGTCAATTATCGATATGAGGGGAAGCCAATTTTCAGTATTTTACAAATATCCGACAGACTCTGAATATTACCAAATTACGAAGAAAAAAGATTTATAGAACTGGATCTCGCGGATGGATCTTCTCGTTCAATATGACAAAAACAGAGCACACATACAAGTAGAAGGGCAATGGTCAATAGGATTCAACGTGAGAAAAAACGTTAGATAGGCTTGCATTCTCTCCCCACCTCTATTTAATATCTACGGAGAATGGAACTGGGATGGCATGTCCTCTATTGGCGGGAAGAAAGTGCCAAACTTACGATATGCGTATGACACGATAGTTCTTGCACAAACTGCGAGAAAGCCGTTAGTTTGGAATCAGGCCTACGTCTGAATAAGTCTGTCGATTGTCGATAGACCTCAGACAACACCAATCCCACTATGATACATTCATGATATAGAAACCAGGGACGCTGTCATCTATCTTGGGGTAAAACTAACAAGATTGCTTTCGAAAAATCGTCGCTGGGCGGGGCATGTCCGTAGCGCCTAGCAGCTGTTTATTTCAAAAAGAAGGAGCTTCGCGGTTTCGCAAGTTTCGCAAAATCGATATAACTTTATTGTGCATACACCCTGATAAAGTTACTTCTTATAGTTTTTCATTTACTTCCAATAATATACCCAGGAAAAAACGCAATTTTCCGGATCTTTTAGATTTTTTGCCCCTGTATATAATTCAAAGAATGTCCGAAATAGAGGTTATAACCCTGGATCTCCCACTTTTTTTGGTGTATGAATTTTCCCAATTCCAAATTCTTGTTTTCTGAAACCATGCGGTACATCGTAATAGTGAATGACGTCATCGTGTCTAGTTTGATGGCGAGAAATGGTATGTGATATACAAAAACCCATAAATACAAACATTGTAGCGGTCTACGATGATTTCCAAACTAATTAGCCATATTTTTTAGAAATTTTGATATACGGCTAATATTCTCCATGAGGAAGAACAATTTTCAGGGTTTTTTAGATTTTTGCCCAGAATTGAAACACCCTGTATATAATCGAAAAAACACTTGAAATAAAAGTTATGGTCTCGGATCTCCCGAGTATCCTGGTGCAAGAATTTTGTCGATTGGCTATATGGTTGTCGAGAAAATTCTTTTTTTCTAGAAGCAAAAACATTTTTAAAAAATACTTCGCAACTTTTGATTGCCACCAACTTCTAAAGTTTAAATGTGGGTATGGACCTCTATATCCATGCGGAATGTGAGGTCGATGGCGATCTTATATTATAGAGCGAAATATCATCCCATACACCTTGTACAATATGCAAAGACCTTATAGGCCATATATTCATATTCAACTGACAACTGTATCACAGCGTTCTAGTTGATATAAGGGAAACCCAATTTTCAGTTTTTTACAAATACCGGACACACCCTGTATATTACCAAATTACCAACAATAAAGATTTATAGAACCTGATCTCGCGGATGGAACTTCTCGTTTAATAAATTTTCAATCGCATAAACGGTTTTCGTTTTTTTTTTTTAATTTTGAAAAATACTTCCCGACCCGCCAGCCCCCTCAATTTCAATAGGTTCCATCGGGGATTTACTTGCTATTTACTTGCCAAATTTGAAGTCGATGGCTTCAAATTTCGGGCGCTTATCGTATTTCATAGCGATGTCCAAAAAACACCCTAAAATTGAAAAAAAAAAAGAGACGGACGCCGAGGCCTAATCGCAATCATTGTTCAAATCATTCGAAAGTTATGTCCATTTAATGCCGCGTACAAAGAAACGGAGAACGGACAGACAAAATTAAAAAAAAATTTTTTCGGCCTTGAACATCTCTGGACCAACCGTTGCCGAGATATAAGTTTCATTGACAAGCGCGCATACGCTTCTTTTGTTACTTTTATTTTATTTAATTGATTAGGTCAACACTGCCAAAATGTACTGACGGGGAGAGGGGGGTTGGTGAATACTATATTAATATGTCAATTAATATGTAAAAGGACGAAAGTTGGTTTATTTGGTTCAATCCGAAGCGCAATGCAAATAAAATCGATCTAACCAAATTTGGTACCCCCTCTGTCCCCCTTCCCGCGAATTAGCGGGCGGTTATCACGGTATATACGTGCACCTATGTCGAATATGTAAATTTATTTTAGATAAGGAGTGCGACGCTATGGGGGCGGATCCTTGTATAACTCGCGTGAAAAGTTAACTGTTTTGATAGATTGCGCAAGCGCGTTCGTCTCGTTTTCTGCAAGCAAACAACTCGGGCTTTTGGCGCTTTGATTAAAATTAATCGCGCGAGGCCCCTGCATCGCTCGACTGGCGTGGTTATATACAGGGCATCCGTTTTAAATGACACCGCTTTAATGCCGTCTTCGGTAAGAGTTGCAAGGCTGGCGGTATTAGGAAAAACTTGCCAGCGTTGCGCAGCGTTGCCAAATTCTTTTTAATTTGTGAAATATCGACTGGTTTTTAAGAAAATTAAGCTGATAATGGTGTCAGCTTAAATACAAAGTGTTAAAAATTAAAAATTTGAAGATGAATTGAGTTTTTGAAATGATCGGCCAAATAAATAGGTTTAGGTGTTTCGACTCATTTGTAAACGAAAAGAAAATTTGGCACACTCTGAATGTGCATCAAGAAAAGCAACATATCTTGGGTACCGTACATACAGCGTCATTGGTATAAATGTAATCAGGGTCGAAAAAAAAAGAAAAAAAAACGTTTTTGATTTTTTGTCTATTTGTCAGTTCTCTGTTCTCCGCTTTTCTGTTCTAACGGTTCAACCTACGGCACTCAGATGTGGCTCTTTTGAGATACATAGGTCAATTAAAAATGGCCGCGTTCGGACCCCGACGATGAGTTTTTTTTTCGATTGTCGGCTGTTTTTATGGTCGAAATTTAAAGCTAACCACTTCAAATTTGAAACATAAATGGGTTTTGGTCTCGTGGCCATCAGAAGTAAAAGAAGAAGAAAAAGAAGGTTTTGGTCCGCTGACGGAACCCATTAATATTTGGAGGGTCGGAAAGTATTGTTTGAAAATAAAAAATCGTGTTTTGCAGGGGTCCAGGAAAAAATAATTTTTTGAAAACCAGTCTTAGAAATCATTATTGGTGGTAATTTTCAAAAATGTACAGGGTGTGCTTCCCATAATTGATTCACTAGAAGGCCATGTTTCAGTTGTCAGTTTCTTGTATTATTTTTCTGACATATAAGCCTACATCATATTTTTTAAAGGTATATTATATATGTGTTTAATAAAATATCTTATTCCGATTAGAATGATATAACACACTGCATTTTGGTCCACTCGTTTTTGACAAATCGGCAAAAATTGAGAATTTTTTATGTAATTTTAAAGGGTGCCTGACTGACAAATAAAAATAGGTTTATGTTTGATATATTAGTAGACAACATTGCTGGTTGAATTATTGTCCAAATCATTATTGTTAAAATGCTTCAACTATACTTTCCGAATAATAAATGTGCAACCGCAACAGATATTTCCAAGGCTGGCAAAGAAATTTGCAGAAAACGGTAACGTATTAAATGCTAAAAAGGTATACCGGAATTATAATGTTGTAAATGAAGAAAAAAATGTTAAGATTCTATGAAGCACATCCAGTTTTTTCTAGTTTATATGAAGAGACAGGTATTTCTCGTTGACAGATCCACTCAGTTTTGAAATAAGAAAAATATAATTTATTTAAATTTCGTAAATCTTAAAAACTAAATCCAGAATATTGTCACGGAACATAATGAGAATAATAATTTTTCGGAAAACATTTTATGGACTGATGAAAGTTCGTTCACTACAAGAAAGGTTAAATACACGATATTGTTCTTTAAATAATCCTACCTAGACAAATACACGAAATAAAAACCCGATCAGTTAGTGTACACCATACATATTTTTGGTCGGATATTTATAAATCAAAAGTTAACTAGAGATCATTATTTGCAACTTTTAGGGCACCAAATAGAGTAATATATAGAAGATTTACCCCTGAAAATATCAGCGCTGCTTATATGGCAGCAAGACGGTGCCCTCACAATGTTATGCAAGTTAAAAAAATTCTTAACACGGAATATCCCAGGGGTTGGATAGGGAACGACGGAACTATGGATTGGCCAGCCGACAGCCCCGGCTTAACTACAATGGATTTTTTCTTTTGGGGACACGTAAAAAATCACGGGCACAAAACTTCTTGTAATAATGTCGTGGAACTTCGGAAAAGGATTTCAGATGCAATCAATCAGTTAAGAGACCATCCGGAAACGTTACTAAATGCAAGACATCATACAATTGAGCACGATGCAGTATTTAGAATCGTTAAAGAATTTGTTTGCTTTAGTGTTTTGTCATTTTTAGTGTTGTTGTTCTACTTTAATTTGTAAATAATTATTGAAATTATTGATAGTGTTTTGTTTTATACACCACTTGGGAAAAAATTTGTTCGCGAACGCTACATTTTGTTTAGTTTGATATTTCTAAAAACAAAAAAGTTACCAATTAAAATGTTATCACGATAAATTGAACACACGGTACATGGTCATATAGTCCGTATGATCAGCTTCACATATTTTACAGGGTCTGGATATTCTGTGCTATATTCAAAAATGTAATGGGTGTGTCAAATTTGCAGCCGTTGACTTCAAACTTAGCAGAAAAGGAGAAGTTCATACCTACATCTACACTCTGACAATTGAGCAGATTCAAATCTCACCATGTATTTAGATTTTTTTTTTGGGTTATTGTAGCTACCAGAAAAAAAGTTATTTTCTCGAAAACTATTAACCAAATTGGTAAAAATTTTTGACCAAGACGCGCGGAAGATCCGGTGCTATAACTTTTATGTTAAGCATTTTTTCGATTATATACAGTTGGTTAGTTAGATAGTAGGCCGAATCGATTTTTGTTTTCACGGTGTTGTCTATAATATACGCTGCTCGAGATATTTGAAAAAAATTGAATTATACAGAGGGTGCGTCGTTTATGGGCAAAAAATCGTAACAGATCATGAAAATTTCGGTTTTTGTTAAAGATGGGATAATTTGGTCTGAGCAGTATCGTAAACTGTGTCGAGAGATAATTTCAATTTTTTCGTCTATCATACAGGGTGTGCGAGATATTTAAAAAAATATCATTGGAAATCGCTATTACTGGTACGAATTTTTTTATTTACCAAAGTTGGCCTTACATCGATTTTGCGAAAGTCGCTCAATAGCGGTCCATAGGAGTACGATGGAAAAACAATGTGTCGCTTTCGGAAAAGAAAAACAAAAGCTTCATAGCGGTTTTGTAGACTGCGTAGCGCGGAGCAGTCGCCTCGCAGAGCAACGACATTGTAGCTCTCTCTAGCCGTTTCGGAGAGAGAAATAGTGGTATAACAAACACGCCATCTATGCGGTGTATGGTAAAGATATGGTTTTTATATAGCCATAGATTGTTAAAAAAGTGGACTCCAAAATTAATTAAAATTCGGAAAATCTACTCCAAAACATTTAAAACTAATAAAGTAGAATTCCTCAATGGCAGATTTTTGAAATATTGGCAAAGAAAGCAAATCGTTTAATATTATTCAGTGCCTTGTTTCAAGACGACGGCGTTTTCGCAAACCTGGACAATTGGAGAAAATTCGGGAAACTTCTTTTTATACTTAAAAAATAAAAGGATAGGATAGAGACCGAAAAGATTCGCTTGGTAATATTTTTTTGTAATAAATTTAGGCGTTCAGGATGGCTGTTTTATACCTAAAATTAATGAAAAGAAGAGGGGGTTTATTTGTTTTAGGGTGGGTTGTTTGAAAAAACGAAATTATCACATTTCCCTACGCGAAGGCAGGCATTCATTCGAAATCCCTTGTCGATGCTTAACCAAAAATGCCTTTTGATGCTTAAAATTGTGTGTCAAATTTCACCAAAACATGTTTGTAATCTAATACTCTTGAAAAATGCTCTCCTACCAACCGTTTGTCATCAAATAAAACCTAATCTACCCCGTATAAATTATCAAATAGTAAGAAAATGTAATTATCGAATCTGCAACTTTTCGTTTATTCGCTGTTCAAAATTTTATATAATTCGGACTAATCCAAAACATGCGAATTAATATTATTATTAAAAAAAATCTGTATATTGTTTTTAAGGCGAAAAAACACCAATGGACAAAAGGGAAGAAACACTGTCACACAGTTTTTGAATTAAATCAAGTAGTATTTTCATTCGCATGTCTTTTTCATTTTTGAATGTATTTATTTAGTTTTACACCAAGGTATGTTTTTAGATTATATTGCATTTAATGTGTTTTTAAAACCAAAAATGTTTTCGTATAATTTTGATCGTGCAACGATCAAGTTTTTCAAAATTGTATTCGATTGCGAAAATATTTATAAGAAAAAGCCATCAGGTTTATGTTGGAACCAGAGAAAGGTATAAAAGAAAAAAAAAAGTTGAAAAACATCATCAGCCTTTCAACATCTGGTCACTACGTTCCAATTCTGTGCTGCCCAGTTTTCCAGTCAGTCGTCGCCGCTCGCCGCGACTCGCAACAGAATCATCCCCGCCGTCCGATCTAAAAGGAGCGATATCAATGACCTCGAGCGGTCGTAATAATAGTTTCCCGGGAGGGGAAGGGGCGGAGTCGTGCGGGAGTCGCGCGCTCTCATTCGTCGACGCACCCGCGGCCATCTTGGAACTATTGAGCAGCGCGGCGGTGGGGGTGCGCATTCGCTGGCAGGCGAGCCAGTTTTTGTGGATGTGCGTGCTGTCCGATCCCTTGGGAGGGGAAACGTCTCCCGCCACTAACGGTGCCCCGAGTGGAGGGGATGATTTGTTTGTTAGTTTCTCGAGTTTGTTTGTTAGCGCAACTTGGCAACTTTATTCCGCTTCTGTTTTTTGAGGAGTAAGGATGGTTAAGGATTTTTTCGATGTTTGCGGGAAAAGAGCGAATTTTCGTTGGGGTGGGGCGAATTTTGACGTCGTACAGCGTTGCCAGATTTTTTTTCAATGTTGGCGTTAATAGTATTTTTACACACTGGTTTCCTCATATTTTTGCATTGCGCGTATTTTTGAAGAAATCTAAGGTGGGCAATCAGGATATTTTAATTTTAACAATTCAAAAACCTAACATAAAAAATGTTCTTGAAGAGAAAAATGGTTTTTTTTGCCGTTTGCCGTAGAATAAAACAGATTAGCTACTGACGACCTAGATAGAAACTATCGTCATGGTGTAGGCATCCTAATAGAAAAGAGCCTACGAAAATCGGTAAAGGATGTTGTCCCTGTTTTTGAGAGGGTTGCTCTGACATAATTCAGGTATATGCTCCCACTTCAGAAAAACCTGACATTGAAGTTGAACAATTTTACGGGCAGATGGAGCAGACAATCAAGCTGACGAAATGCAATGGAAGTCACTGCAAGACAATGAACAACAAGTTGTTCGAAACCAGATTGATTTCGTCATGATCAACCGCAGAGTTAGAAAAACCATAACCAGAGTCGTTGCGTTGCCTGGCGCAGAAAAGAATTAGCAAGAGATTTGACCCCAGATTACTTAGTAACAGCGACATAACATCTTAACAGACGACTATCAAACATCAATGTCACAGACGACATCGACGAATGCTGGGCTAACATCAAAAATGCGTTTGGAACCGCCAGTAACACCTATCTACTAAAATAGAACACCATAACAAGAAATGAGTGGATGAACAGTTAAAAACTGGAACTAATGGAAAAGCGCAGACAATGCAAGATTCATAATGACTGAACTGGCTATCGATACTATCAGAAAAGAAGTCGCAATGAAACCAGAATTGCTAAGAACTGGCGTACACCTTACCCGAATGGGCGACAGCGTTCGTCTTCACAAGAAAACAAAAGAGATCGCAGGTCTGTGCAAGAAAACACCAATAACCCATATCCGAGATGAAGAAGATGAAACAATACTAGAGCCCGAGAAACTGCTGGATGATAATGATTAGAGAGCGCAAAAGCGACCACTACCAGATAACAACTTGCCATACGGCCCATGCATATTGGAGAGTGAATTTTTTAACGCCATAAAATTATAAATGACCAATACCAGACAACATGCTATCAGAAATCTTCCACCTCATAAATGATCAAAACATAACATATCTTCAAAAACGACAAAGATGTAAGACTGATTGCTATTCAATATTGGCGGCTGAAATACGTCTTCAAAACTTAGCAACAACAAAGGAATTTGATATAAGGAAAGGAGTCGGGCGGGGATGCATTCTATGCCCAATGCTTTTCAATCTCTGTTTGCTGAAATAATATGTGAAAGACCTATCGGTGTTATACTTAATGGTATCTAAATTAATAATATACGTTACGCTGACGACACCGCAAGAATAGCCGATAATGCCAGCGATCTGAAAACTTTTCTAAAAGTAAAAAAAATCCTCACCAACCGGGATCTAAATTTCAAACTGAGGTCCTGTACGGAGCGTAAGTTGTCGCATTGAACCGTTCGAAATGTGGACTCTGAGACGGATGCTAAAGGACTCTGCGATCAGATTAAAAAACCTGGGGCACATTATACAGGGAGGGCGATATGACTTTCAGCGCCTCATAATACTACAGGGACAGATTGAAGGCATCAGAAGGAAAAAGTTGGCTTGACTCAGAAATATCCACCGGTGGATCGGTATCAGCGACTTTCAGTCCCTCGAGGAAGTTGCAGTAAATAGACCCATATCATAGGGAAAACGGAGGACGCCTAAGCAGGAATCTGCATGGCACATAAAGAAGAAGAAGGGCACGTAATAACGGTTAAATTGGAATTAGATCTTTGAAATTCTGAACACATTTGAAAAAGAAAAACGCCGCTTTATATTAATTTAACCGAAACGGATATCGCAACGGTGGTTACCCTGTGTACCGCTCGCCCTGATTAACATTATTGATAAACATAAAAAAAAAACGGTCACCCATCTGCTGCGTACGGTCGAATTAAAAATGTTTTTTCCCTCTCTTTTAAAAGCGCGAAAACTAGTTTGCGACTTTGTCGACTGACTGCGTACATACGCGGCCGTACCGTCTGTATTTTTTAAGGCCAACCCAAGGTCGCGCGCGCAACCAACGACCGCCGCAACGGACGTCTCTGATTAAAATGTGGGTCGCGTTCGACGTGGCGCTTCCTAGAATATGACGATTAGACTCGCGGTTAATCCATGTATTATATGCGACGAGCATTTGGACTTCGTAAGCGCCCCGATATTTCCGCTTTTCTACCCACACTCGTGTCGACGGAAAAACCCACCGCGTTAGACGACGAAGCCACCGTCCACGAAGAGCGATCTGCGAAATAAAACGACAACCGGCAACGCCGTGCGTCGCGGAAGACCTGTACGCGCACCCACTCGAGCACAGACCACAGCATCGCCTTAGACCATATACACGATTAGACGTGCGATGTGCGTGGATATATTTATCTATGTTACTCTATTTTGCATTTTTTCGATCTAAACAGTAATGTTTCCCGTACTACAGCCAATTTAAATTTTGTGGGGCAAATTTCATTTGGAGGAGACGGGTAGTAATGGCATTTTTTTCTTACATGTTAATCAGTGATTTTTTATAATTGTTTGCTGTTAGATCGTTTGCTAGATATACTTTGGTTTGCCCTTTTAATGAAGTATTTTTGACTGTCACATAAAGTAAAAAAAAGTTTATTTTTTGGGTAACTGAAGTATGTGCAGGGTGAGCCGTTCAAGAAGGGCCTGTAACTTCCGTCGAAACCTACGCGAGTTACAAAAAAACTTAAATACAAAAGTTGTTTGTATTAAAATGACTTTTTTTCGTTTTTCTAATCATCACTTTTTTATATACAGGGTGGTAAAACAAAGTTTCATTTTTTTTTAAATAGAATACCCTACATTTGATTGCATTTTTGGATAGTCCTTTCAAGGGTAAATTTAGCGCTATATATGAGTATGGGTATGTGATGCACTTTTTCGAACTTATTCAGAATTCAAAATTCGGGTTATGTTTCAACCATCGTTGGGTTGCTTATTAACTTTTTAAATTTTTTTCCATCATTTTTTCCATTATTTTTGCGAAAACAATGCTTTTTTTTAAGCAATGATCAAATTTCGTAAAATACGGGGTGTGGCGACGATTCACAAAATGATACTTTTTTAAATTTCCTTAAATGAGACATCCTGTATATTAATGGATTTTCGTATAGCCACTTTAATAGCAATTTCGATTATATAACATAGTATGGGTCTCTGACTTACCGTTTTGGCTTAATTGGGAATTATTTTCCAATAATACATAGATTCTATTACATTCATATTTAAAGGCTTAGAAATAAGCTCCTTAAATTGAAAAACAAAAATAAAGAACGTTCATGTCTTTAAACAATATATAGAAACCTGCCTGTCGAAAGACACAATCACAATAAATCCCCTCCGAACATTTAAATTAACATTACTGTACGGTTTCTGCTCTGGATGGGACGCATACTATTTTTGTATTACAAACCTTAGCTGAAGATTTGAGTCTACAGTTTCACTTCTTCTTTTTTAATTTCTAAGGATATCCATTTATATATTATATATTATAAATTTAATTTTTGAAAAATATTTATCGGGATTACTACTATTTTGTCGTTGCCTATATATATTTCCTTTTCATAGGCTACTAGATTGCCATCGAGTAGTATTTTACGTTAAAGTAGTAAATTGTGGGGTAATATTATATATTACATATGTTTATGAGTTGCCACATTTGTCGGAATGGTCGTATAAAAAACGATTTTTTTCTTAAAAATTTTCTGACACATTAACACTGTTAAATTAAATGAAAGTCGTAAGGTAGGGGTCGGGAAATTGTATATTTTTCGATTAAAGTGACTAAAACTTCGACTAGACAAATTTTGTCAAATTAAGTATGGTTTAGCAAACGATTGCTTGCTGATTAAAATTAAGTAAAAAACAGCAATATCTAACTCACCAACGAAACTCTTTTGCAGACCGAACCACAGCCAGTCGACGCACGCCACTGCCGAGCTGTACAAACCGTCGCGTTCCCCATTATCCAACACGAGATGTCCATTTCCCATGTCCCCCCAACTGCAGCAGACTTCAACGAATATCAATCAAGTGCAGGTAAGGAGACTGTTTTATTTTAATTGATAATAATAATTATAATATCAAAACTACTGCTTTTCTTTGTTAGAATTTGATTGTAAAAAAAATATGTTTAATCGTTTGACTATTAATTTACGTAAATAATAATACATTATTGAGTATATGGATGTCGTAATTGAAGAACACCCTATGTAATTAAAAAGAAATAGATAGGAGGAACGCGTTTTTCCAGGTATCTCAGAGGTATCCCTCACAAGGGCCGACCGCCCCCGTGCCTACCTCCGCCGCCCCGCCGAACCATATGGGTGGCGTCGGTCCGGGTCCCATCTACCACCGTTTGTACCGCCACCAGAACCGGATTTCCCTGCTCCCTACCGAGTACGGACCTGGCGGGAGACCCCGCGACGCCGTCGGTCTCCTGGGGACTGCCGGGCTCGGAGGGGCCGCCGCGCAAACGCCCGGCCAGAGCATCGTGTGCCTGGACGGCGGGTCCGCGACGCCTCCCGGTAACGTCGCGCAGGGGCAGCAGCCATTGAAGAAAATTCGGCTCACCGACAAGGAGAGCTTTCAACCCCTTCTGATTGATATCAGGGTTGGTGACGTTTTTATTTTAAATTAGAATTTAAAACCTCCTAATATTAATTAGGTAAAGTCTGTTCATAGATATAAGAAAGTGACTAACTGATACGAATTAAGGAAAGACCCGGGCAAGTTGTAAGAATTTAATATGGCCGAACAGGTCCGTACTTTGCTTGGAATTTAATTATTTGGGGTTTTGTTAGGAAAGATATTAAACAATATTTATTATTATTCACATTATATATCAGTATCACTATCGCTATCTTCGCCTGTTCTAATTATTTGTTCTATATTATTTGCAATATGGATATACGATTGTTCTGCTTTTTCTATATGTTTAACAGAATTTGCCCAACTTTGTCGAGGGATATTAAAAACTTCGGTTTCTATAAGTTTGAGGACATTGGAGTTAACACGGGGAAAACATTGTTACGACGAATGGCAGATTTTAGTTGGTGCCAAACATGTTCAATAGGATTAAACATACAGGAAGCCTTAAAACTGTATGCCCTAGATTTTTTGAATAATGATGACAGACGTATTCCTTTTGTAGGTTCAAGCTTTGTAGAACCTCAATTAATTGCTTTTTGCTATAATCTTCGTGAAAATAAACGTCGTTATTATACATGT
This sequence comes from Cylas formicarius, assembly GCF_029955315.1. Classification (NCBI taxonomy): domain Eukaryota; kingdom Metazoa; phylum Arthropoda; class Insecta; order Coleoptera; family Brentidae; genus Cylas; species Cylas formicarius. The sequence goes on along the minus strand of NW_026844361.1, from coordinate 20,189,562 downwards.
AGTTTTTGGATTGTTGCTTTTGTGTCACATGAGGAAGAGGTTTTAGTTAACTGTCTACTGTGATAACTTGCATTGTCCATTACAATTACGCTATTAAGAGGAATGTTTGGAACCAGTTTGTTTTTAAACTAACTTTCAAATAAATCAGCGGTGGTGTCTTCATGGTAATCTAGAGAAGAATCTTTAATATTTTTTGCAGACAGAGAAAGCATGCAAAATAGTTATTCTTTTACCTCTTTTTGATGGCGCGTTTGTTTAACACTCATCAGTTGAGTCAACCCAACCCTTTTCCAGGGTATCATAAGTGTCGAACCAGGTTTCATCCAATCAAATAATTGGCCTTTGTTGTTCTCTGTATATCCTAATTTTTTCTAGATATTCCAGTCGCCATTTCCGAATTCTAAAAGATTCAATTAAAACTTGCCTTTTGTCAATTTTTTAAAATCAAAAACCCATGTGTTAAATACACTTCCATAAGTTAGTTCTGCCACATTTAACACCAATTTCATCTTTTTTAAGCCTCCTAATTAGGATATCTAATGTAGGCACGCATTGTTCCTCGTATAACTGGTAAATTTTACTTCGTATTATATCTTGATCACTTTCATCTACACTCGAGAAAATGTCAGCATCGCTTCTTTTTTTCCTCGCTGGAATGCGATTATTTACCATTTTCCATACAGTTGATGTTGGAATTTTCGTCAATGTGGCCATTTCTTCTAAAGATGCTTGCTGACACCACGTTCGATGAGAGTCAAATAAACATTGTTTATAACTTCCTTAGTCTCAATAGAATAGTGTTTTTGCTACATTTCGGCGGGAACGTCTCCTGGGATACACTAGACTCGCACATATTTTGCATAATTCCCACACGATTCAACACACGCTGTATTGCACAGGAAATAAGGATGATTACCAATAAACTTAAACTAAGTAGTATACCAAACCAAAGAATATTAAACACAAGATTATTTTCTATTACGGATCACAATTTTACCTGAATTTAAGTTCGTAATGTTAATGAATACCCATGGATAATTCCATTCAAAAGCAATTGATCACTTTCTTATATCTATGAACAAACCATACCCAACAAGCTATCGTCAGTGCAAGCAACTTTTTTATTACATCAATTTTGATTCCAAGATTCAAATTCCCACCACATACAAAAACCACTGTTAAAAATACATGCGTATACAAGTTACTAAAATTAAATTATCAGAGGTTGTCTAACAAATCTTTTAGAAAAACAATATTTTTTTTCATTTTTGTATTCCATCGCGCATTTACTTCCAATTTTACAAAAAAAAAAAATACAAAAATATAAAAACGAAGCTAATTTTATAATTAATACTTCATATATATTCTAACTAGTTTTCAAATGAGAAATTACCGAAATGTCTGTGGAAATTATTCCTAATTGGAGAATACGGTTTGTACTTCTCAGCTTAGCTTTTTATGGACTATCAAAATGCATAAAATAAGCTGCTTTCTGTTTGAGAAACTTTCGTCTAAAATGTATATACAGGAGATCAGATTATTTGGTTGATACATAGACATGAGATACAAATAATAATATTAGCTGTATTTTTTTTTTCTAAAAATAATCCAAGAATCCTGTTGACAAGACAAGTGAATTTCGAAGATACCCGTTTTGGATACCACAACTTTTGTAGAACTGTAATTCAATTTTGGTAACTTCAGCAGATTATGCATTTTATAACTTTTATCCCTGTTGAAAAGTTGCCCATACAATCCCATTGAAGTGGTGGCCACCATGCTTTTTTTTTTTTTTTCGAAATTTCACTTTCCGATTTCAGCCGCCGGGCGCTTACAATCCCCAAGTGGAAGCCATTTCGCCGATATTCGCAGAGCAGACGTCGCAAGAGGACCAGGCGTTTAAAACGACGAAGGACGAGCTGATCCAGCAGATAGGCAAGGTGGATCGGGAGATCGCCAAGGCGGAGTCGAAGATCGCCATCCTGAAGAAGAAGCAAGCGGAACTTGAAGAGATAGCGAACAAGCCGGCCGTCAAGTCGGAGGTCGAGGAGGACACCCAGCCCAAACATCAGAGTTGGCCCCAGGTAAAATTTTATAAAGAAACGGATTATAATACAATCTTTTATAACGCGTTACGTTGATGCGTTACGGAATTTTATCTTGTTCGTTTAGAAAGCTGATACGATATTATACGTTTTATCAGTTCATATTGTTATTTTTGAGGTTTACATTATTATTTAACAATTTTTATAATGTGTTACATGGCTGGAACGTCTCCACGTTCATAAAATGTTAGAATGTCTTGCGTGTTTTATATTCCATCATGTGTTACAGGGGTGGTTGTAACGATTTAGTTTTGGAGCACGTTTCGGAATATTGTCGCTCTATAATGTTTATATGCGTTACACGTCATACTTTTGTGTAATACGTTATAACACATTCTTCATAATTTGCTGCGTCACTCTATTGTAATAAAAAACATGTCGCCATTTATAATCGGTTGAAATCATTTTTTTTGTAAATGCGTAAAATTTTATAAAGAAACGTATCTTTTATAACGCGTTACGTTGATGCGTTACGGAATTTTATCTTGTTCGTTTTATAAGTTCATATTATTATTTTTGAGGTTTATATTGTTATTTACCAATTTTTATAATGTGTTACACTGCTGGAATGTCTCCACGCTTATAAAATGTTAGAGTGTCTTGCGCGTTTTATATTCTGTCATGTGTTGCAGCGTCGCAGTGTTGTAACGATGTCATTTTTGCAGTACGTTTTGAAATCTTGTCGCTCTATAACTCTTAACGGTATATTTTGCGCCACAATATCGCGCTTTTATATGCTTCACTTCTCACGTTTGTGCAGTACGCTAAGACATATCCTTGATAATTTTATTTATAATCGGTTACTTTTTATAATGCGTTACAGTTAAATTTATAAAACGTTACGGAACGCTCTCTGTAACGACGAACGTTTTTCCAGAAAATCTACGCCGAAAATCGCAAGAAAGCCCAGAGTGCGCACGCTCAGCTCGACCCGCTCGGTCCGAAAGTCGAGTGGCCGTTGTACAACCAGCCGAGCGACACATCGGTCTACCACGAGAACAAGAGACGCAACATGCTGTTCAAGAAGCGCCTAGTAGAGTACTTCAAGGTGAGCCACGCGGAAAAATACGCGCGCAACAACAACCTGGCCGCCACGTACAGCAAGATGATGCAGGAGTGGATCAGGAAGGTGGACAAGCTCGAGTGCAGCACGAAGCGCAAAGTGAAGGACGCGAAGAATCGCGAATTTTTCGAAAAAGTGTTCCCGGAATTAAGGAAGCAGCGTGAGGACAAGGAACGGTAAACGTCTCTCCGTTTCGTTTCGATGAGCGCTTAGCATAAAGGAGGGTTTTTTCCCGTAGGTTCGGCTTAAGGTTTAACAGGGTCGGGGCACGGGTGAAATCGGAAGCGGACATGGAGGAGATCATGGACAACCTGCAGGAGCAGGCGCTCGAGGACAAGAAGATGCGCAGCTACGCCGTGATCCCGCCCATTTTACTCGATCCCAAGGACAGGCGGGTGCGGTACCAAAACAACAATGGTTTCGTAGAAGATATGGAGGCCGTTTATAAGGTTGGTGGGGGATTTCAAATTTTCTCCGGTTAAGTTCGGATAATTGATGAGTTAACAATAGTCGATTAAGCTATCCTAAGTTGAGTCGTAGCAACCAACTTAACAATGTGATGAGCGAGTGCCCTAAGTTAATGTATCCCAAGTTGAAAACGTGGGGTAATGTTCTGTGGTAGTTTGATATCTGGTTGCACCTTTTTTTTTTTTTTAAGCACTGGTTCCTAGAAAGGGTTTTTTAAATAAATATAAAATATATTATCATGTACAAATATTTTTTTGCTGTCTATCCCTGCTGAAATAGTAAAAAAAATTGAACAGGCATTAGAGCGAATACTTAACGACAAAAAAAAGGAAAATTAGAAATGAAAAAAGAAAGTACAAACGATAAATTTCTAATAGACTAGTTTTTTTTTGTTTCTACTGTCTGTTATTCGCGATGATGGAATTCATACCATTTACGCTTGTATTTCTGGACCAGACTTCGGACACAATCTGACGTTTATTTAGGGGGTTTCCGTTTAAGATTTTGGAAGTTGCCCTTTCTCTATCATCAGTTTTTTTATTCAATGTTAAAGTGCATTTTTTGCTTTTGATGAATTGAGTAATTTTCGAGAGAAATCCATTTCCATATTTCCATATTTTTGGTCGTCCTGCGCATGTGAGGACCACCGCCAAGGAACATTCGGAAACGTTTTTACATGAGGTTAAAGGGCTTGTTAAGGCGGCATTTTTAATGTTTGCCTTTTTTTATAGAGCCGGCAGTACCTCAACGTGTGGACGCCGATGGAAAAGGAAATATTCAAGGACAAGTACCTGCTGCACCCGAAGAACTTCGGCGTGATTGCGTCGTACCTCGATCGCAAATCTGTGTCGGATTGCGTTCAATATTACTATTTGAGTAAGAAGACGGAGGGATACAAGCAGCTGCTGAGGAAAACGCGTCGCGAACGCTTGAGAGAACGGCTGCGGTCCACCAGGAACCAGCCGAGCAAAGGAGGAGGCAGCAATACGTCAGTCGTCGACATTTTAACTACGGGTGAGCGTGGAGCCGAGATTGACATAACCCTAATATGTATGGGTTGAAGGGCAGTTGAGCAAATAAAAAAATTACCTTTATGCTGATTGCTGATAATACTATGGAGTAGTTGAGGGGGTTTTGCCAGATCTATAATTATTAATTCTAGTATTCAAGACAAATGAAATTGATTTTGATTTTTTTTTTTTTTATTTAAAATTCTATTCTCTTTCATGTCATTTCTTATTTTGGATATCTCTCTTGTACAATGAACGGCTGCTTCAGAAGTGGAAAATGAGTATAAGGTACTGTTGAGAGCTCTTCTACGTAAGAATTTAATGCTTTATATAGGGCGACGTCGCAACGGCATTTGGTATATGATAGTACCCTTTGGTGAAGCTGTCGCTGGAAGGTGCTATCGTGGTTATTTGTGTTTTGCGTTGGTTTTATTGTGTTTTTGTTGTGATAATTATGGTGAGGGACAAGTGCAAAAAAAAAACGAGTTTTACTTTTTCCAACCTTGGTTTATCCGTGGTACATTGGACATTCAATGGTCCTTCAACAAGTTCTTCCAACCATTTCCATTCGTAATATCAGTTCCCATCTTTATTGCCGCTTTAGAATTGTTGGAACAAAATATTGATGGGTTGACGGAGTCTCTCTTTTATTTAGTCTGAGAGTGAACGTAATGCAAATATGGCGCATAGCAATAACGTTTGGATGCCGGTCGATAACGGGTTGCCTTGAAAGGAAATTCATTATTTCCAATTTTTACAATATTTTAGATGAATTTCTTCAGAAACTTTTACTTAAGTGTTTTACCTACAAAGAGACAAGTCTTTAGTTAACTACAGATGTACTTTTCCATTTATACATACAAATTGTTGAAAATAAAAAATATTTACTTTTATTTCACGCTCTTTTATCAGAAAAAATTTGAATGAATATTTTTTCTTCTTCTAATTACATCCATAAACAGAACAATTTGGTTATTGGTTATTTGGTATCCCTTAGTCTTGGTTTATGAGGAGGTCGACACCTCAGTTTATATTGTGATTATGTTATTCTATATTAAAAAATGTTGTTCGTTAAAAATAAATTTTAATAAATTGAAGAAACAGTAAAAATGCACCAAACACCACACACTATAGGAAACCCACCCGCTAAAGCTTCACGGAAGGAAGAAACTAAGAAAGACATTTCGTTTTATGTGCTTAAACTGCTTTATCGATCGATCCGCACTTCGTTTTACGACGCCATCTATCGCTTGGTTAGGAAGTCGCGTTATCGATGTCTCCCTTGTCTAAAAGCAGACGTGTTTATCCTCGTCGCTAACAGATGTCGCCAAAAGGTGAAATACCGTTTTTCCGAAAAACTTGTTTAGTTAATTAATTGATATTTAAGTGCGAGCAGAAAAAAATAAGATTATTTTAATTAGTTCCTAAATAACAATTTTTGCCCATAATATTATTTTTGGTATCTATATTTGTATTAGCAGGAACCTGGAATAATTGGTTATTCCAGAGTTTTTTTTTGCGTAATCGGAAGAATAAGGGGGAATTCCTTTTTGAAAATCCATTTTTTGATTTTTTTTTTGTCTTGTGACGAAAATGTAAGATGGCCGTCGTTTCGGTTTTAGGGGTGACCACCAGGTTGCAACGCGAACAGCAACAGCGTACGGGCAGCGGCACGGCCCGGGGCGTCGACCCATCGACGGTGGCCGTCACCGCGTCTTCTGCAGATCCGTCCACGTCGTCCACGACGACGTCGCCGCCGCCGAGCACCACGACGGCGTCTAGTCCGATGAGTGCATGTGGAACTACTACCACCACCACCACCACCACCACGGCTAACGGATTGGCCGCCTCCACCTCCTCGACGCCGTCGGCCGAGTGGGCGGGGCCTAGGGCAACGAGTTTAACCAGCCAGGTCAGTGTGTGTTATTTTTAATATTTAAAAACATTAATTTTAAAAGGATTGTTTCCCCTTGCATTGTTGTAATTTTTGTAATTGTGTCTTTACTGCGTTTGTTTTGTGGGCGCACGAGTTTTTATTAAAAAATTTCAATTATAAAAATGAAAGACAAAAACGACACAATGAAAAATTTTAATTAATGAACAATTTAGATTTTTTTTATTAATTTATTTTTTTGTTTCATAAACGCATCATTTATGTATTTTAAACATTAAACTGGATAACAAAAACAGACTATATTATTTATAATCTTTTTCTTGTGCGGTTTTATAATTGTCGCATTGAAAAAAAAAAAAAAAAAAAACGATTAAAAGAGCTTTCCGAAACCGACAAAAATTCGTAGCTAAAGGGGTTAGCAACTTTACTCTAGTAGTCATTTTCTAAATACCATAATCAAAGTTCTGTTGTGCCAGGCATTAGCACTCTCTCATTTTAATTATGCAAGCTTTATCTATGGCAGCAATGTTCCATTCGTTTGATATTTAACCGAAGAAAATCGGATCATATAACACATAAAATTAATAAGCTTCAGTTGTTGAACATGTTTTATCAAAGGACTTACCATTTGGGTTATTTTGTTCATGATTTAACAAAAGCTCTTTTCTTATAAAAATAACCTGAACTCTGGTATGCCAGAAATACAATAAACTTTTTAATACCAAAACACAAAACAGCAGCATACAAATATGTTTTTCCAACAACAGCATTTGACTTTATAATTTTTTACCACATGATTGTAATTAATAAATTGTAATGTTAAAAAATTCAAAGCCCATTCCAAAATTCATTTATTTCACAAGTAGGTACAATGTTATGGTTTTATGCAAGTGTAGAGTTCTCCAAAAGATATACATACCGTTTTTACGACATAATCCTTTGGAGAATTCTAATAGTAATGCCCTTTCCCCTGGGAAATTACAGCTTCCTAACTACCTGATGATATTAAAGATTCTTAACCAACATTACGCCACTCATCTACAGATCGCAGCACTGGGCAAAGAATTACAGGTTTCTAATTAATCAAAGAAATTACAGACTCCTAACAAAAATAAGGTTTTGCCCCTCATGTTAAAAAAAAATTGTTTGGGATCGGGCTTGCCCGTTTACCAAATCCATCTGTGTTATTACATTTATAGCATTGGGGGGGACAAGGAACAGTAGATAATAATATATTTACTTTCTTTTAGGATGATATTTGGTTTACCATGGTTGTGTGAATAGCCCCTGTATATATTTATATTTTTATACCTTGGTTATTATAAATAAGGTCGATTATTATTGTTAATATTATTATTAAATTTAAAGGTAAACAGAATAATTTATATTATATATAATTGTTTTGTAATTTTGAATTATTTTGGCGAGTTGGACCAGTCAGGTTATTTCCTTTTTCAATGAATTATTAATTTTGTTTCTACGTTTCGCTTTTTCAGTACTTTTCCGGTATTGCTTCAAATTTCTGGACCATTTGGAAAAAAGGAATAATTAACAGGGGAAATTTAAAATATTTTTTTAAATGGGTTTATATTTTGTTTTTTTCCTTTGTGTCGCTTTTTATTCATTGTTTCAAGTTGGTTTTGCAGCCGACGCCGTCGTCGTCGGGGACGTCGACGGTCGCCGTGTCGACGTCAACGTCTGTGATTTCGTCCGTCACGTCGTCGGGCGTGTGTACCCTGTCGACCACCCCGAACGCGAATCTCAGCGGTGGCGGCGGCTCGTCCGCCGCTACGGACGCCGCCCCCGCCACCGAAGACATCAAACCGGTGGTTAAGTTTAGTGACTTTAACTCGTTCGAGGACTACAACAACAGGAAGTTTTACGGCGGTAATAGCGCCTCCGACGGCGGGGGCGGCGACAACAAGGGGACAACGGACAAGGGTGCGGGGTGCAGCGAGCCGGTCGGCGGACTCCTCGGCGCGGCAATCAAAAAGGAAGTGATGGACAGCACGCCCGATAGTATTAGGTAAGTCGAAGAAAGGTTAATTTTTTTTTCTCTCGTAATTACGAATAAGTTCTCATAAATAAATTAATCAGAAGTGAGAAAACATTGTGGAATGTATAGAAACGAAAAAAAAAAATTAGAAAACAAATAAAAATAATAAAGTTACTAGAAAAGCTTTGTCAATATCAAAATTATTGTATTGCTTGCTCAAAAAATGTTTTATTTTATTATTTATTTATTATGTAATGATAACAATATGTATTTTATAAGAAATTAATATGCGTTTGTGATGTCCAATTTACCTATAACCCACGTCAATGAATACTTAGCGATTCGATTCGAATGGCCTCCCACCATATCTTATCATCACTTTATATTATCAGCTGTATTCCTAAAGCGCGTTCGATAGTTTTATCTGCTGTCATGAAAGGTTGCTTTATCGACCAACAATTTGGATTTCTCCCCGATCGCTCCACTGACCTAAACTGGCTTATATTTACAGATTTTCTGCTAGAATCATTGGAAGAGGGGTCTCACGTTTAAGCCATTTACACAGACTTTTCAAAGGCATTTGATAGACGAAATCATCATATCTTTATAAAAAAATTGGGAAACATTGGAATCCAGGGAACACTTTTGCAAAATAGTTATCATCGTACCTTACTGAAAGAATGCAGATTATGCGCGCCCAAAGCTTCCAATCCACTGAAATTAAAGTGCCCGCTGGTGTTCCGCAAGGATCACACCTGGGACCCCCACTCTTCAATGTCTATGTGAATGATATTGCCTCATGTTTTTGTCATGCATTTTTTCTATTATTTGCTGACGACCTAATGTTAGTGTAAAATGCTGATGACTGTTCTGCTCCCTCGTGCGTCGACACCTAGATTATTGTTCTTGTGTGTGGTCAATTTCGTATAACGTTCGCATACAGGTCATAGAAAGAGTGCAGTATAGGTTCCTACAGTATATAGCATTTAAGGAGCACCGAGGACTTGAAGACGTTGATTACTCGGAATTGTTATACTCTGCTGCACTCAAATTCTCTTGGACCTGAGCCCCCGCCGCCAGAATAAACCACTTCTTGGTGGATTTCAATTGTTCTAACTATGAGCACAGTTCTTTTCTTACAAAATCAGCCGCACTAGCAAATCGCTTTTCGGACCAACTTGATTGGTTTCAGAGTGCAAAAATATTTAAGAAAGAACCAAAACGCTATTCTGAGTATTTTGGAAAACCAACGTTTGTCATACTAGATTTGGGTCTTTATCTATCTATTTCATTCTGTTTTATTTTATTTTCTTTTTTACTATTTTGTTTATGTGAATCTTATTTTATATTGGTTGGTAAATAAATAAATAAATAAACTTTTAGCAGAAATCCAATGAGGTTCGTCAATTGGTTCCACGATTCCCCGATATTTGTCTCTCTAGGCGGTTCAGTTTTCCTTAAAAGTCGAGACTATTTCTATTTCTATGCAATAATTTTTAAAAAATTGACAATTTAGGGCATTTTGTTATGACGATTTATAAACTTTTCTGTAGTGTAGTGTGAGAGTGGAGAGTGGTTGTTAGCGGTACATATATTAGCGCTATCTCTTGCCTTATAATCCTATTAATTATATTAACGGCAGACACTCAATTAACCGAAATGATAAAAATATTTTTTTATTAAACACAACTTTTACTGCTATCACAAGTAAATGTTTATTTTTGTTATCGCTTTTTAATTTCTTGTTGGTGTTTAATTATCGAATTTGCATTTGTTTTTTTTTAAATCGGACCGACACTGTCTCGAAATTTGAAACTGTTTTCGAAGTGGGGTTAGAAATTTTAAAGCGCTCGCGTATTTGTCCCCGTTCGGGGGGCGGTTTCCTGCCATCATCAAACAGTTTCAACTTAATCAAAGTATCAATTCGCGAAATCGATTCGTAAGTTTGTCCCAATAATTGCGCTCTCAGCATTAATGCAGTAGGCAGTGGCGGGAGCGCGGCGATCTGCCCCCACCCCCCGGCGGTCAGGATCGGACCTGGCCCACCGACACACCAGTCGTTACCGTAACTAAGTACTAGCATAAAATTTCGAAAATAACATGATATCATGCGTCTGAGGTTCGATAATTAAAAAATTGGCTCATTCACGCAAAACTTGCCATACAACACGAGCGGCGGACTTAAACTATGTGGAAAACTTGAGGTGTACTGTATAGTAAAGTAACAGAGAAAGAAGGGACGTACCACAGTCGTCGAACTAAAAGTAACCGCAAAAGTCATTCATAAAATTTGCTGTTGTTGTGATCCAAATATTGGCAAGGGGGGCGGGTGTGGGTTGAGAAGTGTTCCCTAAATACGAATGGTTACTATGGTAACAACGTAAAATTAATTATTAAGCTTTCTTTCTTTTCTTTGGACATTTGCAATGGATAATACTAAGCATAAATACAAGAAACAAAGAAATAAGTACGTACACATGAAATGACACTTGGGTTTTTCACTTTAAAAAAGTCACTGTTCTCGCAGGAGCTAAAGGTAGTACAAGACCCACGTGAAAAGTCATTTCTCATAAACCATGTCGCTATTGTTAAAAAAAACTATTTGTTATTTAGTAATCCTGCAGTTTACGTATTATCGTAACTAAACCTTTCTTTCCTTCGCTGAGGCGTATATGCCACGTTTATTTGATTTAGACTCTTAAGTCAACTAGCCTCGTCTTGACAGAAAAATGGTGCCTCTTCCAATCGCTAGGTGACCCATAAGAATTTTCCTGTTTTACTATTTGAATTGATATCTTTTTCCGCTAAATGAAATCCACTAAGCGAAATCGGCAATTTAAGTCGTAACAGAAACTGATGAACAACTAATTTATAAAGGGAACGATTTTAGCGGTCCAGTCCGTCCCTGCGCTTCGGTCCTCGGCAATTTCCCTTATTGAGAGATTAAAATGAAAATGTTTGCCAAATCAAATATCAATCTGAAATATTGGCCAGGTAATTTCGGGGTCTCGACTCTCTCTCTCTCTCTCTCCTATCTTGCCGCTTTGATTTCGTTTTTATTTAAATGCTCGCCGTTAAAGTAAAAATGAAATTTATATGTAATTTATTTGTAATTGTTTCAGTGATCAAGCGACGTCCGCGACGGCTGCGTTGACGGAAAATAAGAAGAAGAAAGAGAGGCGAAAAGACAAGGAAAACGCGTCGGTCGAAACTAGCGACGAAGAAACCTCTGCGCAGGGTGAGTTGTTATTGCCGACTATTTTTGATTTTTGACTTTGAATACTTGTAGTCGGTCGCTATTTATACAAAAAAAAAATCAAATTTGATTTGGGTACGGGCGAACTCCTGGAGTAGATATTAGAAACTATTAATTATTTTATTACGCACAATAATATACGAAAAAATCTCAAAAGGACACAAGCATAAGGGAACTCTAAAAATTAAACCCGGCAATTATTAATTATGCCTTCGGTTTCGCCTACGCAGAGCAAGACAGAAGAAAAAAAAATTCAAAATGATGGGGAAATTCTGAGAAAAAACGATTTCAAATATGCGCTTTTTAGGAGCCTAAATATAACATTTTTTATGAACTATAAACAATTCGTGAGGTTAGAAATCGATTTTTTCCTGAATCAAGGAGATAGTATTTTTTTCTCCACCCTGTATAATCACAAATATCAGATACATTCAAAAAATAAATTTCCCATTCGTTACCGTTGCTTTCGGCTATCGCCAGAGGCTATTAAATTCTGTTATACTTTTAATTAATTAATGTTATACTGTTAAATAGCAAAATCATAAAATATGTGATAAAATTACCAACTTTACTGGCGGAAATGTTGTCAAGAAATTGGAATCCTTTGTCGCTGTTTTTTATTCCCCGATTTCAAGTAGTATTTGGTTTCCAGAGAAAGTTTTAGTAGTTTGGGAAGTATTTTTTTTGTTTAATCGAAAATAACTATATGCATATGGCGATAATCCATCTAACATGCGCACGCGCGAGATTTAAAATACATTCAACATTCAACAGCCGGCATGGCCGCTGACGGATCGTCAGCTTTCAATTTTCGTCTACCGCGCATGAGCGTGACGGTTTTTCTTCTTATTGGAACAACCCTAATATGTCCTTATACGAGGTAATATTAAATAAAAGAATGCTATAAGGCCCCTTTAAAACCTATTGTTCTTAAGTTAATTTGATAACGGAACTCTAATTGAAATTCGGAAACGAAATTACAATGAGCAGCGGTCAATTTTCAGCATCGTGGCGGTACATTAGGTTTGTTCCTACAAAGAAATCACGGATTGGTCTCGGAACTATAAGGTTGTTCGGAAAGTCATTTCGTTTTTTCCCGTCAGAGGACTTAATTACGTTTTTTCGAAACCAACTTCACACTTAAGCCGCATAACCATTATATGTCTTGAGAGCTGATATTGCAAGGCTTGTGTGTGAAAAAGTTCTATTAATTCTACGCAGTAGTTTTTGGTTGGTGCCTTTTTAAATATGGAGAGCAATAAGCAGCATTTTTACTTTTTTACTTCAGAAAAGGTAAAAATGCTGTCCAAGCGAGAAAAAAATTGACGGATGTGTATGGAGAAGGCGTGTTAACAGTACGCCAGTGCCAGAACTGGTTCGCAAAATTTCGATCCGGCAATTTTGATGTCGAAGATGCACCACGGTCTGGAAGGCCGGTCGAAGCTGACAAAGATGCGATAAAGGCATTAGTTGATGCAAATCGGCGAATAACCACACGAGAGATCGGTGAGAGATTAAATTTGTCGAATTCGACTGTTTATGGCCATTTGAAAGGCATGGGCTTAACCTCGAAGCTCGATGTGTGGGTGCCCCATGTCCTTACGGAACGAAATTTGTGTCGTCGCGTTGACGTGTGTGATTCGCTCCTCAAACGTCAAGAAAATGATCCATTTTTGAAGCGGATTATTACTGGGGACGAAAAATGCGTTGTATACAACAATGTTAAACGCAAGAGGTCATGGAGCAGAAAAGATGAACCGGCTCAAAGCGTGTCAAAAGCCAACATTCACCAAAAAAAGGTGATGCTCTCCGTTTGGTGGGATGTTAAAGGAATCGTTTTTTTTGAGCTTTTGCCGGACAATACAACGATTAATTCAGAAGTCTATTGTCATCAACTGGACAAATTGAATGATTCACTTAAAGAGAAGAGGCCCGAATTAATCAACAGGAAGGGTGTAGTGTTCCACCAGGATAATGCGAGACCTCACACAAGTTTGGTCACTCGCCAAAAACTTTTACAGCTTGAATGGGACGTACTGCAACATCCACCATATTCTCCAGATCTGGCGCCTTCCGACTACTATTTGTTCCGGTCCCTGCAAAATTTTTTGGATGGCAAACCCTTTACCTCAAATGAAGATGTCAAAAACCACCTGAACCAGTTTTTTGCCAGCAAGGACCAAAACTTTTACGAGAGGGGAATTATGTTACTGCCAGAAAGATGGCAAAAGGTGTTGGACCAGAATGGCCAATATATAATTTAATAAAATATTTATTCATTATACGAAAACTGTCTTTCATGTTCCCAAAAAAAAACGAAATGACTTTCCGAACAACCCAATAGTTTTACTGCGCAAATTCTAAATGATCGATCCAGTAACAAGTTGTGAGATTCTTGTTTGAGGTTTGCCTGACCTTCAAAGTAAAATTAGAATTTTAAATGTTTTAAAAGTTCTGCTAGAACAGGTTTTTAGTTCTGAACCTCTCAGAATTCCCGGATGGAACACGTTTAAGGTTATATTGCAGAATCCCGACGTCATATAGGAACAAACCTAATATTTATTCGCGATGGATTCCTTGCGTTCGTGATAACAAACAATCGATTCGTATGCGAAACGACACGCTTTATTAATATTAAATTTCAAACGAAAATTCAAACCGCTGTCGCTTGGTTCTCGTTGTTCACCGCCTCGACGTCGATGGCGCTGCTGCAGGTGCTGCTGCCGCCGCCGCCGCTGTCCGCCGCGTTCTCCACCTCTATCACGTTGTTCTTGTTGTCTTTGTCGGCCACCTCGTCCGCGTGGCACATTTTCCGGTGCTTGTGCACGAAATAGTAGCTGGGAAATTTGCTGCCGCACGTTTTGCACGGATAGTATTGCACGTTCATGTCCAACAGTTTCACTTCCCGTTTCGTTTCTGACGTTCGCTCCACGGTGGTGACCGGATATAGGTGTCTGCGCGCGTGTTTCTGATAGCAGTACTGCGACTTGAAAGTGTGGTTGCAGTAGACGCATGTGAACACCTCGCCGTTGTTTTGGTTCTCCTCGCCGCCGAGTTTCTCCATGATGTTGCCGCTCATCACCTTGTTCATGGCCTCGTTTCGATTGATCAGTTCTCTGACGTCGCGATTGTTCTCCGTCGCGTCCATAGAGACGGCGGCGGTCCCGTAGTTCTTGTTCACCACCCGGTGGAACCTGACGGGACCGTCGCAACAAGCGATGTCCACGATCACCTTCTCGTTGTCGTTGCCGACCGGATCGCTTCGCCGTTTGGATTTCGCGCCGGGTTTGCGTTCCGCTTCGCGGCTCGTGGACGCCTTCGCCGTAGAGTCCGGCTTCACTCTCTTAAACGGGGTGTCCTCGCTCTTGGTTAAGCCTCCTAGCGCGGCGGGAGTGAATGTAGCCCGCGTGGGAGGGGCCGGTTTCCTGCTGGGGATCGGTTTGATCACGTTCACCCTTTGGAGGTCTTGCGGTTGTTGTTGTTGTTGGTGGTGGAGGTGATGATGGTGTTGTTGTTGGTGCTGGTTCTGTTGGAGTAAAAAGTTGCGGCAGAGCTCGAGGGCTCGGGGCATGTGGAGAATGTGTGTCGCCAGCAGGATGTTGTAGATGTTGGCGATGTTGAGATCCAGGTAGCCGGTGTACATGAAAGTCAGCAGAGACGAGAACTCGTCGACGTTGACGCTGGACACCGCTATGGGGGCGGAGCCTGTACGGAACGCGGTAGTTAATTTAAATAAAATCTATTAAATTAAAAGAAGTAAATAGAGAATTTAAACATTTAACCAATTAAAAAATACAGTTCTTACGAAGGGGAAAACATGATTTACCTGCGTGGTTCGAGAGGGCCGCCTTGAAGAAGCCGCTGTGCGCCGCGAGTACCGCTTTGTGGGCGGAAAAGTGGGTCATGGTGGGGCCCACTTCGAGGGTGACGTCGGGCGCGTCGGGCACTTGGGCGGGCGTCGGCAACGAAAGATTTAACGGGACGGGCATCGGTAACGCGGGAAGGTGCCCCCCCGGCCCCAGCGATAACCACGCGCGATACAGGGAATACATTTCTGAAAAATACACGGACAAATATTTTAATAACAATAAAAACGACCTTTATTATCAAATAATAAATAATTTGAAAAATTAACAGTTAACCATACCAAGAACTGAAAATTATGAAAATGAACTCATCAAGACTACTACAAGAAAAGACCAAAAAAAAAGATAATATAACTATTTGAACCAGTCAAAACTGCAGAGGTGGTACGAAAAGCTTATATATAATTTTGAAAAATAGCAAACAAAAAAAAGACACCAAAATCGTTATTCCGTTTTTTTTTTCTACTTATTATTAAAAGTATTTTTTCTAGTTATTATTAAAAATAAAATTAAAAAAGAATAATATGTCGATACCGTGCCGTTCTTCTCTTACGGCGAACTTATCGCGCCAAAAACTAACCGGGGCGAGTTGAAAAAAAAGAAAGCAACGCGAAGTTTCGACCCCCCGCGCCTGTTGAAGACCCGGTCGGCACGCGACTGACGGATGTCTTGATAAAGTGCCGCCACTTTATAACCCCATAATTCGGGGGGCGCGCGATACGCCGCCGGCCGACACACGTCGCGACGCCGCGACGTTGCCAAGCGGCCGAATTTATCGCGTTACGTTACTTTTTTTTTTATTTGTTGGTTTTTGGTAATTTCAGTAGAGATGTTCTGGGTTCCGGACAACTAGAGAATTCACTGCGAAAAAAAATGAGGCCTTTCCAAATTTGCACGGGGCGAAATGATGCTGTTTTCATATGTGAACTTTTCTCAAAAATCGAACCCGGAAAATTATTCATTTTTCAAATATAAAAATAGAGTGAAGTAAAGATATAGTGACATCGAAAGTTGCATCAAAATTGGTTCGCTGTATCCAAGCAATAAATGAACTTTTGGACACATCTGATGTTTACTCGATGAATGGAGGTTATTACATAATGTATAATATCCATAGCCATATCTTGATGCTGATCGCAGATAAGAACATTATAAAAAGACAAGGATTTTCAAAACACAATGATCAATGTCGAGAAAAGCGTAAAAGAAGTAACTGAAAAGTTTCTCGGGAACTCTAAGGACGAAAACTACGAGAGTATTGTTCAAAATATGTTACACTTTCATTGTCTAGGTTGTAGTATGAGTTTGAGATTGCATTTCCTGTTTTCACAATTGAACAATTTTTCTGAAAACCTTTGAGCAGTGAGAAGAACAAGGAGGGAGGTTTCACCAGGAGATTAAGGAAATCGAACGTAACGCAAATGAAGCATAACGATGAGGACTGGATTTTAAAACGGGATATGCCCTTAAAAAGCCGAATTTCTAGTAAAAAGTCGCAGATTTCACTGAAAAAAGTCTGAGTGATTTTTTTTTCACTTTTTTAAAACTAGAATTTCACTTTTTTTTTAATGAATAAAAAAAAATTATAAATATTTTTTTTTTTTCAAAATAAAAGCATGTGTCAAAAAGATTAATTTTGTAGACCAGTGAATCTGAAATTAATAGGGAGCACAAAAATTCAACTCCTAATTGTTTAACAAAAATTACTCAGTACACAGAAAAATATTTATAAATTTTCGATTGAAATTCGGAATTAACGAACGGAAAAAATTTTAATCGTCGCTCACGTTTTGGCAACACCGCCGCCCGCCGATCCGGCACGCAGTTCAATTGGCGGGGAGGCGGTTTGTTTAAACGCGCGGCATCTTTATCGGGAGATCGCGCGGACGAGAACGGCTCTATTATATTCCCGTCGAGTGGCCGTCGGATTGCGCCAGAACAACCGTCACCCCTAGGTGAGTCGCGGGGGTGGGCTCGTGAAAGATTAGCGGCCCAAATTACGGAACAAATTCTCGTTTCGAAAGGGATTTGGGTCCCACTAAAGTTCGCTAAATAAATAATGCCCCCCGCCCCCTTATTTTAATATGTGTCTCTCGTCTCTGTATTCCTACACTGTGGCGGATTAACGTTATTTTTTTATCGCATACTTGGAACATTGTTACTGTTGTATTTCGAAACAAAATGGAAAATGGATTGCTTTCAAATGGACAACGGTCCAACTATATTTGTAATTTCTTACCAGTTCTAAATCTAAAATCCATAAGTAAATAAAAGTCGTCATGTCTTATGTGGAGTCGAGTTTTCAACTCTCTTCGCAAATCCCTTGGAGCTTGGATTTTTGTAAGACGATCTAATTGATATATGCATCAATTTTTCTTTTATAATTCAATTCATCTCCCGAAAACATCTTTGGTTATGTTGTTTGACATTTCGCTAGACTTGCGTAGTATTTTTAATAGTCAGTTATCGACAGGCAAAGTAAAACAAAGTGATTGGGTTGGTTATTGGTGTAACCACCTTTTGTCAGTGGTTAACTTGGTTGGTGTTTCACCGTCATCTGATACGTACCAATATTCAAGTTGGCCAGATATTCGCTTTTCGACTTTGATTTTATCTTTGACCTGACGAAAGCAGAAGTTCTGTCAAGAAGGCGCTGTGGGAAATCTTAAATTTTATAATCGGAATATATCGAGTTTGTCTTTTTTTTTTTCCGTAGCGTCACAACCCTTTGTGGGTCTTAGTTGCATCTACGACTCGTCTCCATCTGTCCCTGTCCAACACAACCTCCTTCCAGTTCCGTACTCCCAAGATTTTTACATCCTCTTCGATATTGTCCCTCCATCTGAGCCTTGGTCTTCCTAAGGGTCTTTTTCCTGCTGGGTTTTCTTCCCATATCCTCTTTACAAGACGTTCATTCGGCGATCTCTGCACGTGTCCAGCCCACCTGAGCCTTTGTGCTTTTATTTCGTTTACTAAACTCGGTCTTTTGTACATGTCGTTAAGCTCCGCATTCGTTCTTATTCGATATTGACCCGTTCTCTCATCTATTGTTGGTCCAAAGATTTTCCGCAACATCCTTCGTTCAAAGCGTCTTAACACTAGTTCGTTCTGCTTTGTCATTGTCCATGTTTCCGAGCCATACATTACGATTGGCTTGATTACTGCCGAATATATCCGTAGTTTTGAGTTCCTAGATATCAGTCGGGACTTAAACAGGTTCTGCAAGGTGAAAAAACATTTATTGCCCTTTTGTATTTTTGCTTTTATTTCGCTGGTGATATCGTTATCCGAAGTTATAACTGCTTCTAGGTACTGAAATTGGTTTACGCATTCAAAATTGTCTGTGTCCATGGTTATATTCTGTCCTATTCTGCCCCTTCCTGCTCTCCGTCCGGCCCACATATATTTGGTCTTGACCTCGTTGATCATGAGTCCTACCTTCTTGGTCTCCTTCTCTATGTTCATGAACATTTCTTTTGTTTTAATCGTACTGCTTCCTACCGTATCAATGTCATCGGCATATGCCAAAATCATTTCTGGGCCCTTATTTGTAAATATTTCCAAGCCAATATTCGCTTCTTTGATGGCCATGTCCAGCACTATGTTGAAAAGCAATGGTGAAAGTCCATCGCCCTGTTTTAGGCCATTGTTAATGGAGAAAGCCTCGGTGTTGTTCTTTCCTACCCTAACTTTGGCTTTAGAGTTTTCTATTCATATCTTGGTTAGCCTTATGATCTTTTTTGGTACCCCTATGCCTTCCAACGCTTGCCAGACACTTTCCCTGGTGATGCTATCATATGCTTGGCGGAAATCTACGAACAGTTGGTGAACCTCTCTGTTAAACTCCCAGCTTTTCTCTAGGAGCTGTCTTATGGTGAATATTTGATCTGTTGTTGATCTCTTGGGTCGAAACCCGCATTGGTAGTCCCCTAAGTTGTCTTCTGCGTATGGGGATATGCGTCCTCTTAGTACATTTGACAGAACCTTGTATGTTATATTTAGCAGGGTTATTCCTCTATAGTTTTTACAGGCCATCCGGTCTCCTTTCTTATGAATGGGGACGATGGTACCCTCATTCCACTCCTTTGGTAGGGCTTCTGTTTTCCATATGTTTTTCAACAGCTCTAGTATGGCAGTATCTAGATGTTCCCCTCCATATTTTATGCATTCCGCCGTAATGGAGTCCTCACCCGGGGCCTTGTTATTCTTTAATTGGTTTATTGCCCTTTTAATCTCCTCTAGCGTGGGTTCTGGCACATGCACGAGTTTGTCTTGGGCAGTCTAAAACCGCAGTGACCTGTCTAACTGATTATTTTTGGCAATCGACGTTATAGTCGGATTTTAGTCGACAGAATCTCGAAAACCCCAAACGACATCGTGCGCGAGTTTGCTACCATTTTCTGGCATTCTAAGTCTGACAAGACGTTAAACAATTCTTTACTTTAGTTTTTTTTTTTGACTTTCTTCTGAGTTGTTCCTCCTTGAGATAGTGAATTTTTTTTTGTAATCTCCCGATTTAACTAAATTAACAAATTGATACTGGCGGTTTATGAAATCCTCTGTAAGACCACTTGCAAGTTGGAGTCGAAACATGTTTTCAATTATTTCAAATAAGAAGTACCTGATTTTGATTGAAATAATATAAAATACCATCTATTCAAGACTGACTTCTAGTGTGTTTTCGTTATCGACTTGATTAAAGGCATTCGATCTCACGAATTAAGAATTTCATATTCTAACAACTCCTGAGCTAGCACGCAGCAACAAAATTCGTTTAAGTCGTTCATTTCGTCAGCAAATGCACCGTCGTGCATATAATTCGATCATGTACACCCACACTTGCAAATGATCATTTTTAATTGAACAATTTTTTTCTTCAAAATCAAATTCGTGGTCAATTATCACGATGACTGGTTACTTTCTAGTAAAATTCATTCTCTGCACTTTTCAGTGAACAAATCATAATGACGATAAAATAGGTGCTAGAATGATTATTAATTAAGGATGTAAAAAAACTTTATTTTAAAATTTACTAAACTCATATAGGGACCTGGAATGGAGACACAGGTTGCGGATGAATTTTCTTTTCCGGGAGGATTACACCTAAATCGACTGATTGTTCGATTCATGTTCTAATTCGTATCAAACCTGCAATAGTGCTACAAGCCTAGCCCTTACATTTTTGCTATTATCTTCCGTCTTATATTTTCAATGACATTTTCCAGCCACCTTTTTCGTGGACGGCCTCTCCTTCTTCCTCCAATATCCTTTTTGCCCATTTACCCCCATCATTCGCACCACATGCCCTATCCAGCGTAGTCTCTGCTTCTTCATTTCTCGTGTTATTCCTGGTTGTCCGAAAAGTGCTTTTATTTCCGCGTTTACTTTAACACCTCCGTAAATTTTCCTGAAGATTTTTCTTTCCCGGATTGCTTATTTCTGTTCTTCTTTCCTGTTCATCAGACAAGCTTCAGCTCTCAGCTCTTGGTTCCTCTTTGACTTTTAGAATTTTATTTAAAGCACCAGTCGTTTTATTTCCCTTGACAATTCTTTTTTCTATTTCGTATCCCTCTTCCTCCTTTTGCGTCAAAGTGACTCCTAAACACTTAAATTCATAAACATTCTCGAAGCTGTATTCCCTATTCTCCGCTTTGAATGTTCCATATGCTTCATTGGAATTTTTGTGGTAGTCTATTTCGTCTTTTTTTTCATTAATCATCAAACTTTTATACTTTTTTCTTTAAATATAATTTCTAGCTCTTACCTGGCTTCTGCTTTGAAGACTATATCATCTGCGTAGGCTAAACATTGATGATTGCTATCGATTCAGACCTCTACCCACTTAAAAACGATCCGACAAGTGGCTACCAATCATCACCCTGTTCTCCCTTAACACGTGTTAGCCTGAATCGTTTTGAGGGTAAAAATTTTATCACTTCTTTCTCTGAATCCTCCTTGGTACTTCGCTACTACTCTTTCCTGAACACACGTGAAGAA
Source organism: Cylas formicarius (assembly GCF_029955315.1). Classification (NCBI taxonomy): domain Eukaryota; kingdom Metazoa; phylum Arthropoda; class Insecta; order Coleoptera; family Brentidae; genus Cylas; species Cylas formicarius. The sequence continues at coordinate 20,167,907 of NW_026844361.1, read as the reverse complement.
AAGTCTTTAGGATCTTTGCATATATTTTGTAGACATTTGTATCCCCCTTTTTGTGTATGACATCATATTACATATCAATTTTTAATTGCTTTTTAATATTTTCGCTGGAAACAGTGGCGTATCATTATTTCGATAAAAATATTCAATGTTCTGGGTATCTCGACGCCACTGGCGAAAGTAGAAAAATAATTTTCACCTCAAAGAACATGTTTATAAAATACATATTATTATTAAATATTGATAGACAACACTAGTTAAATAAAAAGTGGTCAGTTGATCAGTCCCAACACTGTGGGATTTCTACCAAATTTCAAAGAAATATTTAAAGCAGTTTTAATGCAAAAAAAAAGGAAAAACATTAATAGAATTTTTTTTTATTAAAGTCATTTAAGAAATTACATCTTAGCATGAAACAATCGGTATATAGGAAAGTCAAAAAAGCCTGTTGAAGAGCAAAAGAACAACAGGGTTTTAACTAATACTGACAATTTGCCCTGTTGTAAGTTATATACAGGGATAGTAAAAAGTGCCGGAAAGCTTAAATATCTCGAAAACTTCAATAGCTGCCGAGTTTTTGAACACGCAGAAAATGCTAACGGCAATGTTGCCAGCTTTACTTTTACGTTAAGGTACACGTCATAATTTTGTTATTTTTGCATTGCGCATGTCGAATTTCTTTTTTTTTTGTTAATTACCGAGATACGGCAATACCGCTATTTCAGTAAAATTAATACAACGCTTAAATATCTCAGTTTTGGCGATATTTAAGCCTTCCGGTGATTTTTATTCGTTATTTATTTGTATTTGTATTTGTGGTATGATTGGGTACCACAATTTTAAATATATTTTTCGAGTAGAAAAACATACGTAATTGCTTTTATGCGGCTCCATATGAGCTTACCCTGTACGTTTAGTACCCCCCGTCCCCGTTCCCCAACGTCATTCGGACCCCACGATCCTACGTTAATTAAAATTATTAATTCCTTCCTGTTTGATTTGTTTTGATTACCTTGCGTTTCGGTGTAATTGCAATTAAATATCGGCTGCGGATTTACCACGGGAGCGGACCGGCGTGGTTGAGGGTGGGGGGGCGATCGGGGTTTATTTGCCGGCCGTTGTTTTTTTAGCCGCCGTCCGAGTTTTTGACAAACGCGATTTTGCGTCCAAAATAAAATCGCGCGTTTCGGCGATTTTTAATCGGCCGTACGCGAGGGCGAAATTTATTTATTCTGTTTTTATTTCATTTTTTATTTTTTAATATTCGCCGATCTCTTTATTTCGCGCGGTTTTTCATTATAAAAAAATAAAAAGAATTAAAAACATACTTTAAATGGTATTCGACTATTTAAAAAAATTGAAAGACTCTAGTAACATTTTAGAAAATACACACACACTTTAATTAAATCTTTGACGAATGTTTGTGCTTCTTTTCTTATTATACAGTGTTAAACGCTGAATCGCATGTTTTCCTTTTCTTATATTACAACGAAAAAATTTTGGTAATATCTCGAAGACGGCTTGAGTGCGCCCCAGATTGTCAAGAGAATGTAGTATACTTCGACCAGTAATATAGTGCTTTTACAACCGACCCCGTGATTGACTTTGCCTTTTACTCCAAAACCGCAGCCCCTGCCGAGCAGCCCCTTACCCGTTACCGTTTATAATATTATATAATTATTACATGTAAATAATAGTAGAAAATTAGATGCCTACGAAAGCTTAGAAATTATATATATATATATATATATATATATATATATATATATATATATATATATATATATATATATATATATATATATATATATATATATATAATGATGACACTATATTCCGGGATATCATCCGTTCGCTCGTTGAACTCCGACTGGAATCCTGCAAATCCTGCATCCGACTGGAATCCTGCAGACGTTTCGCCAAAATCTCACTTGGCATCTTCAATGCTCGCGCTCCGAAAACACTTCGAACACTCAGTGTGGTTATTTCTTCTTTGCGGTTTCAACTCAGACCAAATCATCTCAATTGGTTTAAATATACAATGATACGGGGGTTATCTTAAGATTTCATGTCCGTTTTGTTGTGCTATCGAATCGATTTTGGTATTCTTTATTAAAATTAAGTGCGGCGTAATTTTTTTTTTAATAACTCTAAAACCCCATCTCAGGCGGACTACTCGTGGTCTCTCTCTCTCTCTCTCTCTCTGTGTTCAAATAAAACCAAATCAGGCGGCAGAGAAACCCGTTCGGTTCGGTTATGTACACACAAAAAGGAGAATACACACTTTTCTCCTAATTAAATTAAATATTAATATTCAATTTTCAAGCGGGGGCATCACATAATAGATTAAAAAGAGAAAGGAGGTTGCTTCTCTGAACTGGAGCTCTCGGCTGCGGGAGGGCGAGGGAGGGGTGTTGTCGATGAAGGGGCGTTTTAGATTTAGGTGGCTCGTACGGTATTTTTGTAAATTAGTGCGTTTTTTTTAGTGTGGTTTTTTGGGAAATACGAAATTTTCGAGCCGATCATATACGAGGTGTGGCAGAATCAGACCGATTTTTTATTGAGCAAAGTTTTTGTTTTTCTCAAATATCCATATCCATCTTGTGCCATATTTTTCTCCTTGGTCTTAGAATCGTATTCAAAAATCCATAATTCATTACCTGTGATAACATTTTTCTGAGATTTTCTGGCAAAATTTCATGTACCTGCGGTATCTTTGAAATTTGACTGTTCACTCAACATTCGTAAGCTTAAACGACTATCTGATCTCACAGTTCACATGTTCAATATTTTCACTGTTTTTCGAAGTTTATTTGTAATTTGTACGAGCGATAAACTACGTTCTTCACAGGCCTCTTTTAACTTTTCCGCGCGTACTTTCGTAATTTTTTAAAATCGCAAAAAATTATCTCCACACAAAAGCATTTTACATACTCGAGCGTCTATATGATTGGTACTTTCATCTCGACGAGAAGAATATCTTCAATGGCGGCGACCGGAGGGACGGGGGATGGCAGAGGGTTAGGTGGTCTCGGTGGCCAGGTATTTAATTCCCAAAGGCAATTAAAAATAAAAGCACGATCTTGGCCTTTCATTTGCGAAATTGGATAAAACGGTAAACAAATGGGCGATGATTTAAAATATTCATACGCGGAGGCTCCTCTTTGCTTATCGTGCGCCTCCCGATAGCTCGGAGCGAATGATGCTTTACGGGTGCATCAGGATGTAACTGCAATCGAGTATATACGGAACTTACAATCGGTTAAATACTTTTCGTCCGATTTGTTTGAAATTTGACAACGTCGTGAACTAGATTAATGTTGTAAAATCCAGTGCCGACTCGGGAATTGTCTTTTGTCAAAGAAATGTACTCCACTGACTTGTTTATAATTTTCGTTATGTACTTTGAATAAGGCAGTGAGGATAAAAAGTTTTTTTTACCCTTTTGAGTCGTTTTAGTGTCTTTATGAAAATTGACAAAATGTATTTCTATGAACACTTATTTTTCGGATCCTTGGATACAATAAAGTGAGTTCTAAAAAATTTGAATTAAAGAAGATGATACTATTTACAAAACTTCTGGATTCCTCCTGCGTCGGTTATTGTTGAGTCGAACTTGCTAACGTTTATATATTTTGTGCTCTGTATGGCAACAGTCAATTTTCTCGATACTAACCAAAAGTTATATCATAACTATAGCAACACTAAACTAAAATTAAACGAAAATCTATACTCTGACCCAACATATACCAACCTATCATCATTAGCTATTATCCACAAGTTATATCCCGGGTAGAGCAACACATCACCATCAACTTTTATTATCTGATTCTAAACAAAACAATATCAACAGAGCGTTATCACTACATATTATTAATTAAAGTAAAAGTGACATCCCGACTAGATAGGAACCTCGTCAATATCACATTTCATCTACTGATATTAACCAAAACTTAATGAAACTTTAAGTTTACTAACATATCACTATAATCCCATACTAACCAAAGCCGAAGCCTAACATAGAAGTTTGTTGAAATTGGCATGGATTGGTTTCTATTGTCATAATATACTAAACTTTTTTTCTTCAACTCTAATTTCATAGAAGCGATTTTGCAACAAAAAACACTTTCGTGCTGAGACTGAAAAAACAAAAGTATTTATTTATTCATCAAAATTAATGTTGTCCCCATCAAAGTAATCCCCCCCCAGATATGCTAACGTTGTTTTCAATCCTCGAAACACTTCTGGTAAGCACTTTCTGGTGTAGCCTCCAGTTCGTCCAGCGATTTTTTCTTTGTCTCCTCAATCGTTCCAAATATCTTCCCTTTCATGGATAGCTGGTGAATATGGTGGCTGAGGCATGATTGTGGTTTTTTTTTTGGTCAAAAAGTTAGACACAAGCAACGATGAGTGAGCAGGTGCATTATAATGATCCAAATCTATGAATTTTTTTCCCAAAATTGTATGCAAGTTCTTTGTTCCATTTTTTTGACAGCAGAAAATCGCCAAAACAGGTCTAACGCTTCGATCTCACAAAAAGTAGTAAACGTACAAACTGGCTGAAACTGTGAATATATGTTAGGCTCATGTGTACTAACCCAATAAAAATAGATCGAAGATCGAATGTATGTAGCCCGCCCAATTACAAAAGTCACCTTACTTACACATCGTATTATGTGAAACAATCACACAAGCATACATATTCAAAAATGAATTACAGTTTTCTCACAACAATGCTTCGCCCGGTTCGAGATTCGTAATTAACAAAAAAAAGTTCATATCACTCCGTATAGGTACGGAAAAATCATTCTCTTTGATTCTTTTTTTCAAAAAAACTTACAGGCTACTGTAATATTATTTACAAAACTTCTGGATTCCTCCTGTGTCGGTTTTTGTTGTGTCGAACTTGCTAACGTTTCGCAAAAAATCACTAGTCCAAGTCTACCATCTACCATCTGATCTAAGCGAAGCATATCTTTTGAGTACAGAAATGCCTCACCATTATCTTTGATAAAATACTTTGACTGACGAAGAAGATATGAACGATAACATAAATCTACAAGAGTTTGAGGAACCAACTGATACAGTTGGAACTTTCGAGATACCGAATGATATACGTTTATGCGTTTTTTTGTATCAAATCAGGTTTTATTTGGAAAACGCTCTACTTTTAGTTGTTTTCTGTTGAATTTGAACTTTCGTTTGTATATTTATGTATAAATTATATGTGCCCCAAAACATTTAATGTTTTTTCCCAGTGGTTCGTTTACGCACCAGTATTTTTTTTGTATGTTTGGGTTTTTTTTTGTGACACATGTAATGTATTCTTAAGTGCAACAAAATAAATAATTTCAGAACAAAAAAGTATTTTTATTTTTTTTATGCTTGGGAACGTTAAAGTTTCATTAAGTTTTATTTAGTATCAGGTGATGAAACGTGATAGTGACGGGGTTCCTAGTCCTATCTAGTCGGGACGTCACTTTTAGTTGAATTAATAGTATCTAGTGATAACGTCGTGTTTCCACAGATGATAAAAGTTGATGGTGATGTATGGCTCTACTTACGATATAACTAATGATGATGGGGTGCTATATGTTTCGTCAGGGGACGAAATATGTACTATTTTTTATTTTGCTTAGTATCAGGTTATCAAAGATAATGGTGAGGCATTTCTTTACTCAGAAGATATGTTTCGCTTAGATCGGGTGATAAATCACGGTGATGGACTTCGAGACTAGAGAATTTTCATTTAGGTTGCTTAATATCGAACGATGAAAAATGATGTTCGCGTTGGATGTTTAGTTCTGGTTAGTGTCATCATGTTAAAGGCGATTAACCGATGCTCGCGGGATCTTAAAAAGGATTGTGCCTCGGAAACGTTTAAAAATCAGAAACGTCGACGGAAGTGTTTCCGCGTTAACGGCAACGAGAGATAGAGAGAGACCGGAATTAACGTGTAATACCCGGCAGCACGGAGTTAGTTCCAAATCTCTTCGCGTGTTGATTTTGTCGACTAATTAAGGTCGGATTAAACTACTGCCGGTCGCGTTTCGCCCCCAATTACCCGTCGGTTCTTCTTCCGCTGTTTAAACGTTCCTGCGTTTTCAACGGGGCGTGTGTTTGTCTTTCCTATATAGTAAAAAATCCGTTAACGCTATATACGGAATTTTATATATCTCGACTCGACGGTTGTCGGTTAATAAAACGAGGGCCTCGTGCTCGGCTATACGTGAATAATGCTAATCTGTCGTTAAACCTGCTGTTATCAATTTTTAACCTTTAAATTTCACGTTTTTATAGATTTTCTACCGATTTTTTTTTTAAACGTTTTAAACAGTGTTTAAAGCACGCAGTCCCGAGTTTCCATAAATACCGGGCGTTTTCAAACTAATTTTAAATTCCGCGAATTTAAAGTTAGTTTGATTAACAAACACGGGTCCAAAAATGTCTCCCCCCAAAAAAGGGGGTCCCAAAAAACTGCGTATTTTTATTATTAGTTCTGAAACGTTTAAGAGACCTAAATGATTTTTTTTATGGAGTCCCGGGACATTTCCATTTGTTTGTCAGTTACTTCATGTTTCAGACTCTGCGATTTTTTTCTATTTGGGGATCATGTTTAGTAGACGGCGTTCTCACTTTAATTTCCACTATTCTATAGATAATCAGGTTTCACAGTGTGAGCCATCCTTTATTAACCACATCATAATAAATAAACAAGTCTCTTATGCTGGGTTTAAAGATGTCTACAACATGAAAGAGAGCTTGTGATATAAATATGAAGCAAGCTTATGTTGAACAAAAGCAAGAATGTAATTCTTTCTTCGTAGTCCATATATTAATCTTAAATATGCATTTTGTACCTTCTGGATAGGGCATCGATCTGAAGCGTCAAGAGAGGAAAGGACGAGCACTTGACATTTAGAGCACACAATTTTACTAGTTTCTTTACAAAGATGTGTTGCTGTCTGTAAGTTTCAAGCCTCCATAGTGTTTGTTTAGGATTTATCTGTATTTTTAACATAAATAACTTGAAGCTTGACGGATTGAGTTGAAGCTTTCTTACAAAACTGAGCCAAACCTGTTTCTTTACATGTAGATTACATGTGGATGAAACATTTGATGAAAATGTTGTACCCTAGAAAAGACATTTTGGTTGCGCTCTTAAATGTTCGTCCAGAAATCGAAATTATGCGAAAAAAATAAAATAAAACTTCCACATTCTGGGGGACCATTAATCATTGGAGACCACTCTTACCACTCTTTACTATAAAATTGTTTGAGCAATTAAATAAATCCCTGTTCTATGCAAAACGTTGATAAACTGGCTCCGCTGGTGGCCCAAAAAAACTCGTGGCTAAAGTATCGTTTAACGTTTATATTACTTAGTATTCCTTTTTCAAATTTTGTTTTTTTGATTCGACACTGTTTAAATTTTAATTGCGTTTTTTACGAAATACATATAAAATCATTTTTAAAAAAAATGACTGTTAATTTATCAATATTTTTAATTAAATTTAAAAATATGTGAAAACACGTATTTAGGTCTCAAAATTATGAACGATGGATTTTACCGCGATATTTCGCTACCGTGCCGGGGGGAGAAGGGCAAGCTCAATATTTAATATAGATCCAAAAAACAATTTAGCTAATAGAGTTTACAAACGAATGCGGCAACTCGTGTACATTTGCCCAACTAATTAATATTTCACGAATCAATACGACGCCAATGCGAGAATTTATCTATTGCACCCCTCCCCTGCCCCCGATCAACTCCACGGCCGGCCCCCTCCTCGTATTTTTTTATTAAAAATAATTTAGTAGCGCGCGCTCACTGGCCCGTACCTCCCCTCACCGCATATTTATGTTTGCGCGCCCGCCGTATCGATATCGATATCGAAATTAATAAAACTAATTGTCCGGCTTATCGGACAATAACGAAATTGTTGATCGTATCGGCGTAAATAACGTTATTTTCTTTTGAATATTTGATGCGGGGGACGTGTCGCTGCCCGCCCACCCCCGGTACCCCGACCGCGCCAAGCCGAACACAAACAAAAAATTGATAATATTAAAACGATAGCGTCACGTCACGGAGCGTTTTTTCTTTTATTGAAAGTTATCGTTATGCATTCGAAAATGAGAAACTTATTTAGTTGTACTATAATAACAATAATAGAAATTTATTGTTATAAACAATTTTTAAGAAAGGAAGGGAATGGCCACTGCCAGTGTACTAAGTAAACTATTATTTATTAATTCATTGCGCCACATTGTTAGTAATTTTAATTTAGTTAGTTTTATTCAGATTTAACCCGAGGGTATTGATATATTTTTACCTAGAAACTTCCAATAGGCACTATCCACAATAAAAGATAATAAATTAAAAAAAAATAACAATAATTACGTTTATGTGGTAAATGTAAGAGATGAAAATAATATAATATGCTCTAATTAAAACTAAACACAACACTAAACAGAAGTCTTAACTAATATTATGGTTATAGTATGTAGCGTGCGTTCAGTTTATCTTGATAACATTTCAATTGGCTGTAACTTTATTGTTTTTAGAGATATCAAGAGAAACAAAAAAACAGAATGTAGGATTAATAGCCAAGCTACTTCCAAGTGTCGTATAAAACAAAACACTATCAATTTTCTGACATATTCTACATCACTTCTTTTACTAACCCTACATTCTTGAAAACAAAAAATTGACAGTCAATTGAAATGTTATCAAAATAAATTGAACGCACGGTATAGTGTGGCTCAAACTATAAGGTTGTTCGGAAAGTCATTTCGTTTTTTCCCGTCAGAGGACTTAATTACGTTTTTTCGAAACCAACTTCACACTTAAGCCGCATAACCTTGAGTCTTGAGAGCTGATATTGCAAGGCTTGTGTGTGAAAAAGTTCTATTAATTCTACGCAGTAGTTTTTGGTTGGTGCCCTTTTAAATATGGAGAGCAATAAGCAGCATTTTCATCATATTTTACTTTTTTACTTCAGAAAAGGTAAAAATGCTGTCCAAGCGAGAAAAAAATTGACGGATGTATATGGAGAAGGCGTGTTAACAGTACGCCAGTGCCAGAACTGGTTTGCAAAATTTCGATCAGGCAATTTTGATGTCGAAGATGCACCACGGTCTGGAAGGCCGGTCGAAGCTGACAAAGATGCGACAAAGGCATTAGTTGATGCAAATCGGCGAATAACCACACGAGAGATCGGTGAGAGATTAAATTTGTCGAATTCGACTGTTTATGGCCATTTGAAACGCATGGGCTTAACCTCGAAGCTCGATGTGTGGGTGCCCCATGTCCTTACGGAGCGAAATTTGTGTCGTCGCGTTGACGTGTGTGATTCGCTCCTCAAACGTCAAGAAAATGATCCATTTTTGAAGCGGATTATTACTGGGGACGAAAAATGAGTTATATACAACAATGTTAAACGCAAGAGGTCATGGAGCGGAAAAGATGAACCGGCTCAAAGCGTGTCAATAGCCAACATTCACCAAAAAAAGGTGATGCTCTCCGTTTGGTGGGATGTCAAAGGAATCGTTTTTTTTGAGCTTTTGCCGGACAATACAACGATTAATTCAGAAGTCTATTGTCATCAACTGGACAAATTGAATGATTCACTTAAAGAGAAGAGGCCCGAATTAATCAACAGGAAGGGTGTAGTGTTCCACCAGGATAATGCGAGACCTCACACAAGTTTGGTCACTCGCCAAAAACTTTTACAGCTTGAATGGGACGTACTGCAACATCCACCATATTCTCCAGATCTGGCGCCTTCCGACTACTATTTGTTCCGGTCCCTGCAAAATTTTTTGGATGGCAAAACCTTTACCTCAAATGAAGATGTCAAAAACCACCTGAACCAGTTTTTTGCCAGCAAGGACCAAAACTTTTATGAGAGGGGAATTATGTTACTGCCAGAAAGATGGCAAAAGGTGTTGGACCAGAATGGCCAATATATAATTTAATAAAATATATATTCATTACACGAAAACTGTCTTTTATGTTCCCCAAAAAAAACGAAATGACTTTCCGAACAACCCAATAGATTTATATATGAAACTTAGAAGGCGGGACCAGCTTTTAGTGGCGGGTATTTGGTGGAGTTTAGTGTATTAAATGAATTAAATACAAATGTCTTGTACTTATAAATTGTCTCTCTGTCAGTTGTGTGATAAAATATCGACATTTGAGGTGTAATTAACGCGATCTACATACTATGCGAATAAATAGAATTTAATTGTATTCCTGATCTCCAAAAAAAAAACCAAATTCTATCGATATTTTCAGATTTAGATATATAGAAATAACAATTTCGAGAACTCAATGTTAACGCTCGGTATCACTCTAATGAACCGCATTGCACTAAGCAATTTTCAGCTCATCATTATTTTCACGAGTTTAATCTAGAATTGCTTTTTGGTGTATTCATTTTTCATTACTGCATATAAATAACCCTACAAATTAATGAACGAACTTATTTGAAATCAATATTCAAGTCTTGGCAGCTACGTTTTATAGTTTTAGTTCGTGGTGAACCATAACATATATAATTTAAGAGCGTATCCTTTACGCAGATAAAGGATTGAACAAATATTATTTTTCAGTGTGAAATAACCATCACAAAACATCTTACTATATTTTTAAAAAAGCTGGAGATTAAAAAATATGTCACAGAAGACGTCCCTCGAAGGTAGACAAGATAGAAAATAACGATTTTTATTAGTTCACTTATAAAAAATTTAAACTATGCTAATTATGAGAGACTGTATCTGTAAGTGGAGGAGGGTAACCTACACTCCGTTCTATATAGATGCGATTAGCCAAGCATGGTTGCACTCCTATACGCACAGAATGTGTTGTACTGTCTGATCTTCCTGTTCCCACACCCTGCACGTGGGGGTGTTACTAAAATCCAATCTGAATTGGTGTTTGTTTGTTAAGTAAGGAATGACTCGTAGGAATACCTGTAACCATGCGTATAGTGATGTATTTTATGGCTGATGGTTTGGTTTGGATAGCTTAATAGCCTGCTAGCTAGCCCAGAGTTTTCTTTTTCACCCCATCAGTTCTTTAATGACGGTCGTCGCCAGATCGACGTAAAGCTCCGGCGCCCTCATTTCCTCTGGAATGCGCATACCCTTTACGCAGTTAAGGATGACCACAATGTGATCCGACGCATCGATAAGGGCACGGTGACATTCTAGTTCGGATGTAAAACGTGGTCTATGAAGTCCCAGAATTGCTCATCTGCTATCTGTGTAGATGCATACAGTTTTACCAGTAACAACGGCTACAGTGGGCATCTTACCTGTAGTTTGAGGGATTTGGGGTGTGGTCTGTTCATAGATATAAGAAAGTGACCAATTGCTTTTGAATGGGATTATCCAAGGGTAGTCATTAACATACAATGCAACAAGGTTATTACCTAAATTTTCGGAATTTAAATTCAGGTAAAATTGTGGTCCGTAATAGAAAATAATTTTATACCTACCTGTATTTAATATTCTTGGGTTTGGTATACTATTTAGTTTAAGTTTATTAGTAATCATTCTTATTTCGTGTGTAATACAGCGTGGGTTGAATCGTGTGCGAATTATGCAAAATATGTGCGACTCTAGTGTATCTCAGGAGATGCTCCCGCCCAAATGCAGAAAACACTATTCTATTGAGACTAAGGAAGTTATAAACAATGAAGAAACGGCCACATTGACGAAAATTCCAACATCAACTGTATGGAAAATTGTGAATAATTCCATTGCAGCGAGGAAAAAAAGAAGCGATGCTGACATTTTCTCGAGTGTAGATGAAAGTGATCAAGATATAATACGAGGTAAAATTTACCAGTTATACGAGGAACAAAGCGTGCCTACATTAGATATCTTAATTAGGAGGCTTGAAAAAGATGAAACCGGTGTTAAATGTGGAAGTGTATTCAACACAAGGGTTTTAGAAGTTAAAAAATTGACAAAAGGCTAGTTTTAATGGAATCTTTTTGAATTCGAAAATGGCGACTGGAATATCTAGAAAAAATTTGGATTTACAGAGAACAAACAAAAGCCAATTATTTACTTGGATGAAACCTGGTTCGACACTTATGATACCCCGGAAATGGGTTGGGTTGACTCAACTGATAAGTGTAAAACAAACGCGCCATCAAAAAGAGGTAAAAGAATAACTATTTTGCATGCTGGCTCTAAATATGGTTGGATTCCAAATGGACTTTCTCTGTTTGCGAAAAGTATTAAAGATTTTTCTCTGGATTACCATGAACACACCACCGCTGATTTTTTTGAAAGTTGGTTTAAAAACAAACTAGTTCCAAACATTCCCCCGTCATTGTAATGGACAATGCAAGTTATCACCTCATGTGACACAAAAGCAACAATCAAAAACTACATGTATAATAACGACATTTTTTTTTCGCGAAGATTATATAAAAAAGTAATTAATTGAGGTTCTACAAAGCTTGAACCTACAAAAGGAATACGTCTATGATAATTATTAATTATCTAGGGCATACTGTTTTAAGGCTTCCACCATGCCACTGTATATTTCAATCCCATTGAAGATGTTTGGCACCAACTGAAATCTGCCATTCGTCGTACCAATGTTTTTCCCCGTGTTAACTCCAATATCCTCAAACTTATAGAAACCAAAGGTTTTAACATATCTCCACACAGCAGCAGAACAATCGTATTTCCATATTGCAAATAATATAGAACAAATAATAATTAGAGCATGCGATAGCGATACTGATATATTATGTGAATAATTTTAAGTAATTTAAGCGGGTAATAAAAATAATTTGTAATTTTATTTTAGATTTAAACATAAATAAATAATTATTGTTTAGTATATTTCCTAACAAAACCCCAAATAATTAAATTCCAAGCAAAGTACGGACCTGTTCGGCCATATTTCATTCTTACAGCTTGCCCGGGTCTATCCTTAATTCGTATCAGTTAGTCACTTTCTTATATCTATGAACAGACTTTACACTCCGTATCCCTATCCTACTCTTCGACCTGTCGGAGTGGACGTTAATTACGCCTGTCTCGTCTGGTGTTTGCCGTGTAGGGCTTGTGGGGAACGAGGTCATCGCCTCATTTCAAACGCTACGGCCATGCTGCATTCTCTTTACTAGACGTGATATGTGAGGGACATCTTTACTACCTCTAGAGCTTTGGTTCGTGTGGTTTTCATGGCCACTGTAATAGTAAGGAATGCTACTATTTGGATCTGTTTTGATTGATATTAGTGTGGGTCGCATAGATCCACTTGGCAACCAACCCTGGGGGATAGTTCCCCCCGTCTTGCCTATAGTCTGTCGACACTGCTCATAAGAAATGTATGCTTTTCTAATCCTGTTTTCAATCTGGGAATTCCACGATAACTTGCTGTCAAGTGTCACCCAAAGGTATTTTATCTCCTTGGTGGTGTTTCATTTAGTATTTAGGAACTCCGATACCCGATTGCAGAATGACCAAATTATGACCATATGTAATAGCCGTAGTGATTTTCCTTATTGAGGCTATCAATGAGACTGTATTAGTAGAGATACAAATGTCATAAATTTGAAAAGTTGATCAGTAAAATGGTTTAACGTTTTTTGAAGCCAAATTTTTCGTGCCTCTAGTGTTAATCTTTTCAGCCATCCACACAACGTATCATTTTCACAAGTAAAATCGCACGTAGAACAACATATATCTGACAGATACCAAATAGTAGGTACGAGATTGGCAATGCTGCCTGACTGTCCCTTATCGTCTTTTAGTTTTGTTCGGATCGTTTAGAATCCGCGGTGGTTCGGACCATAATTTAAATATCGAAAAAAGGCGTTATCGGTACTATTTGGGCGACACGGAAGGGATATAAAACTCGGGGAGTCTCGCTCCATAATATATATAGTTCCGTTCACGTCGACTCTTATTTGCTCGCCGGTTAATAAGAGCGGAGGAGCTCGGCAAACGCTTGTATTTATTTTAATAAATTTAACTCAAATATCATTAAGCGCTCCGGTTAACCTTCCCTCCAATTAATAAACGCCACTTAGAGTTAATTAATGTTATTTGTCTAGGGAGGAGGGACGTGGTGGTAGCTATACCGTAGGTAAGCGGAAAACGCCGCAGAGATTTCGCGTGGGCAATTACCTCGGCAAATAATCGTTAAAAGTCACCGTCTCGCGTCGCACGATAATATTTTCCCGGATGATACTTCGTTTTTTTGTCCGTTTTGTTCTTGTTTTTTGGTTATCGATTAACAGCGACGTTTTGTGACTTTTTAAGTCACTAGTTGATTAAACACTCGCTCCGCTGGTGCCAAATAAATTCGTGACTCAAATGCCGTTTACCGCACTTGTTTCGATGATCGTTAATTTTTGGGTACATTTTTGCAAAACAATACGAATACATTCTCTGGCATGACCATCACAATTGACGAACGTCAAAATTCAAGCCGTGCGGTAATATCTTCGAAAACACCCGATTGATCCCAAACCCGTGCTTTAATATCCCGGTGGAAACGAAACGCATGGTAAAATGTCACTTTTTCTACTCCCGTCTGTAAAATACCTAATTACACACCGATCTAGCGTGCGGGAAGCGTCACTTTACCACGTCAGTTTCGTTTACCACGGATCCGAGCCACTTCGAACATTTCCGGGATTTTACCGCACGGATTTGGGAGCATTCTGATGTTTTCGGGGATATTTCCCACGCTTTGAATTTTGACATTTGTCAATTCTGACGATCATGTCAGTGAATGTATTCTTGTTTTGCGAAAATGTACCCAAAAACTAACGGTCATTGAAAAAGTATAGTATGCAACAAGTGCGATAGACGGCATTTGACTCACGAGTTTATTTGACACGAGCGGAGCGCAGCGGAGCGAGTTTTTAATATATAATAATAATATACTATAAAGTCACTCGTTTACTAAGCACTCGCTTCGCTCGTGTCAAATAAACTCGTGAGTCAAATGCCGTTTACCGCACTTGTTGCATAATATACTGTTCCGCACGCTAGATCTGTGTTTAATTAGGTATTTTCCAGCCGGGAGTAGAAAAATAAATATTCCACAACTTATAGGTTGGCCAGTTTTAAACATGCTCCTTTCTACCTATATAAATAAGTATAAATATTATTATTGTCTTTACATACACTGCTTATGATACTTGTGCTGTTTATACCTACATTAGTTTTGGTTAAGTTTTTCGGTTTTGTATTTGTTTTGCATCGTCGTTAAGTGTATTTGTATTTTGCAGTGCTAACATTTGTTTTAATTCTTGTGTTAATGCTTATGTCATGTTACTGCAAATATACTTATTTATTATTATCAAAACTACTCAAGAGTTTAAAAGTTGAAAAAAAAAAACGTCAGTAGCATTGAACTTTTTTACAATATTCGCCATGTTTAAAAATATGTATATTTTTTTAATTTTTTCTTCCTCTGCACCAGTACCGGGTAGGCATAGTACAAATTCGACTATCAAAGATATCTTCTTAAACCTCAGTTGTTTTTTTGTACAATTATCAAAAACTTTAAGCTATCGGATACAAAGATTGATAACATTTGCTTGCTAATCTTCCAACTTTTCATGGGTTACAAATTCCTTTATTAAAGATATTTCGTCAAATAGTCCATCTTCAATTATTAATCTTTCCTTATACAATAAAATAGTTTTTATTGCGGGTTGAATTTCTGAGTAATGTGGTATGTTTTGAGTTCTCTATATTTTTTTTACATTCTACTGTTGGTATTTCCTTACCTTCTATAAGAAAACTTGTTTTATGGAAAAGTACGCCCGAATTATGCACAAATAAAAGCCAGAATTCCGTTTCCGGATCGTTGAAAAAGTTTTTAATTATTATGGGTCATTTCGTTATTGACCAAAAGTACGACCTCATAGCGAGAGAACAGTTGAAGTACGCGCTCCGAAGCTGGAAGAAAAGCTAGCCAACATGTAAACTTGCATGTATAGAAATCGGCCCACTGTAAATATTTGACTATAGTTTTTTTTTTTCTAGAAACTATTCATCTTTCCCAAAAAATAAACAAGCTATGGGGCAGACAATTTAATATATTTTAGTATGAATTTAAATTTTTCAAGAGTGCTGATCTTTTATATGCGTAGATACGGTTAAACAAATGAAACGTGTTCATGCAGTAGTAGTAGTGATAGTAACAAAATTGTTATAGACTTAAATTAATCGCCTTTGCCACTGGAAATTTCACATTATTCGTTTTTAACCGCCACACCGCAAAAAGCCGCTCAAGGTATCGCTTTAATCGAAAGTGGATTTCGCCAGCGAGCTGTTGCTCGACAACTGGAGTATTCCAATGGCATGAAGAGACTGAATCGTTTGCTAGGCGCCCTGGAATAGGTAGATGTCTTGTTATTGTGTCAACAATAACAAGAAATCGTCACCTTAATGCGGTTTAAGTGCAACATGAAGTTCGAAGAGTCAGTGGACAGTGAGAAGAAGAAGACCAAAAACAACTGCAATTGGTCCAAAACTTACTCCAGCTCATCGACAAGCACGTCTACGCTTTTGCACGATATCATCTGAAATGGACATTTGACCATTGGTGATCTGTTCTATTCTCAGATGAGATTAGAATATGCCTTTGTGGTTGTGACTCACTCAGGATTGCGATTTGGTTCCTGGATGTATTAGACCACGTGGTACCATATGGCGACTAGATTGGAGAAAATTCATTTTTATGCATGACAATGATAGCACACCGCAAGGATCGCGCAACATTACATTACACAAGTCGGTTTTCGAGTTCGAACATTTATGGGATGAGCGGCTTAACATTCCACAAGAAACAATAACGAGCTTGATTAGATCTATGCCTAATCGAGTAAGAGATGTTATTAGGGCAATAGGGGGTCATACCCATTATTAAAAAATAAGTGTTGAGTTGCTAATTGTCAATAACCCTATTTGTTTATAGTAATAAAAAAAAGTTTTTTCACTATGGTAAACCTAAAAAGCAGAAATAAATTTTAATCATTTTAAAATCGTATTAAAGCATAAAAACCTGAACCTGTACAGGCCAATCCTGTACGGTTGGCCGGCCTGGGATATTTTTGACGAAGAAAAATGCGGAAAAATGGTTTTGCGCGGCGTGACGCAATTGATTGGTGTTGGCGCGCCGATCTGAGGTGTAATGTGAATTTCGTCCCCCACCCCGTCGTAGTTTATCCGACAGCAGCGCGTGACAATTAGCGTTATTACACCGTTTGACATCGAGTGGGGGGGGGAGTAGATGCCCCCACCTCGCGTATAACAATTAAACATCGCCTAATTCGGCGGCGGCGGTGGCGGCGGCACGGCCGTCCATCGCGAAATCTGCCCGGAATAGCAAATTCGATAATTTCGATAATTGCTCGGACCCATCATACACGTAACGCACTGTGTTTGATTAATTATTATTATTGCCGCGCGCGAAATTTTAAACGAACCGACGGTCCGGGGGCGGGCGACCCTCCTCCTCCCGCGCCTTTCCGTACGGAAGGGGATTTATCGCTGATTTCGCGTCAAATTTTAAACCCCGCCAGGGGGGAACGGGTAGGGGATGATCATCGCGGACCGGCACGTTTCGCTAATTGTGGAGCCCGAAGCGGGGAGCGGATTTGCGTACGTCGGCGGTTTCAAAAACCGGACTCCCTAAATGCGGTTCGTTTTTTTTTATCGATAGATCGCCGAATCGGCCGTATTCGCGTTAAATGCGGCAACACCGCACGATAATACGGACACTTTACCAGTGTCCACGCTAGGGATGTTCACCGAAAATGAACATCGAAAAGAAAGCTTCGATATATGGGGGGTAATTCCGTGCTAACTATTACTTTTTCCTTAAAACTTCTAAGATTTTGACACTAGACTGTTTACATTTTTTATGCATATTATTCATCTCTTCTACTGGAAAAATAAAAGCCGGGAAGGATTTTACTACAAGCGTCAAGAACGAGAAACAAATTTCGAATTTTCTATAATTAGGAATTGTTAACTATTATTATAGTCTCCCGTTTGAAATAAATTAGGAAAACATAATTGTTGTACTTATTTTATCTGCATCCATTTATTTCAAATATTGTTTATTATGATTATTTATTAATTTTATAAAATTTATCGAACAGGCGTTCTTAATATAATTGAATTGTTTTTGAAGCGAAATTGCGCCATATTTTTTTCCTTCGTATCCGGAACTGGATGCATTTTACATACAAAAGACAATATCAAAAGTAATGTGAGAAAATCAATTTTATTTTTATATGAAAATAATTAAATGCAGTTCAAAAATATTCTGTCCATATAGTGGACCCCACTAATGCAAATAAAAAATATGGATGTGTATATTTTATACCAAGTCCACTAAAGTACAAGCGAGCAAAAAGTGCCACGTCATCAGCATCCTTAACCTATGGCTAAGGACTTATGCGTTACTGTAGTGACTAAAATAGTGTTTATCATACTTTTTGCAAAGTATACTATTAATTTATATTAACATAAATTCAACTAAATTGTTAATCCAACGATCACACATAACTAAATAATTCAAAATTAGTTTTCCGGTCTCAATTTCAACTAGTAAGTATAAACCTTGACAGAAATACGGTACGGTATACTCATTTATCCACGTTAGTTACGTACTGAAATAAAATAAATTTGCGTTCTAAAATCATATAGACTCTTTGCACTATTTCATCAACTCCATGTTTGTAAACCGTACTTAGATGACGTATTTTCAATATGATTCACTAGACGTTTTATAAATCTCAAAGTAGAAGCAAATTCAAAAATTCGTTAAATTTTAAAGATCGCAATTCGGTTAACTTGAAACATTAACCAAAAAAGTATCTTTTTTTTGTTGCATCATAGAAATAAGAATTTATGAGGTAATTATTTTCAATAACTTATTGCGAAAAAAATATTAAGAATTTATAGATAAATTTTGGAAATGTATATGACACGGTACTGACATTTAGCTGATTTATTGTAGGTTCTCGCTGAATGACGTGTTATATCATATCAAAGGTATGGTGAAATATGTTCCTGATCATCGAAATTAAAACAAAAATTTCATTATTTCATTTTATTATTTATTTCATACATGCAAGAATTTTAGTTTAATCTAAAAAAATGTTATGTCCGGTTTCATGAGTGTGTTCGGCAACAGCCGATGAGTTCATTTCACTTAGTCTTAACGATCTTTCGTGTTTTTGAGGCTGGTTGATATTTTTCGTCCTGTCTCTCAATGCCTCTCTTTGTCGCATATGCATGGAATGCCGTAGACTCCCTTATATTTTCAACGGAATTTTATCTTGGATCGAAAATGTTGAGAGATTTTTGGTAAATCTGATTTTAACGTTATATTTCTTAAAAACTTTTGGTACGTGGTCAGTAATGTTTTGAATGTAAGGAAGGACCACAGGGAGGTTTTGGTAAAGTGTATTTTGTGATGGAACGCTTAATATCTCTAATTTGGAAATTATTAGAGATGTAAGGTGTAAATTCTGGATTCTGTGGCTCGGCATCGATTATCAACTCTCCTGTTTACACAGTCGTAAAATCATCTCAACCCCATATTTATCCAAATTTTAAAAAAATGTTTTAATAAATGTTGCGTAGGATTAAATAGTTAACTAAGTTAATAGTATTTTAGTAAAGTGACACTCCGCACGCTCAATCCGTGTATAATAGGGTATTTTAGAGTATGGAGTAGAAAAAGTTATTTAAATCTGCGCTCATAAGAAAACGTGCATTTTAATATTATCACGGAGGGCGGAGTACTCTAGCGCCAAGAGAAAGCTACAAGAAGGACTTCCGACAAACGGATCAAAAATATACCTTCAACATTAGAGGAAGGAATAAGTAATAGAAAAAATAGGAAAAAAGTATTGACAAATGGTGCGGACACGGGCGAAAAACGATCCGATAGTGTTTAATTTAGTTGTTTCAAGAATACTCGATGCCCCTAAAATTAAAATTTCTCACTTGTGCCGGTATATGTAGAAACTTCTTTGGTCAGGAATCTGTGCTGCCATCTATACACGGGCGGGGGAACTTTTTTTTGTTTAGAACCTACCTTTCTTGGAGTCTATGCTGCCGCTGCCCACCACGAGTAGTGAAATTAAATTCTTGCCTTTGATTAGGAATCTGTGATTTTAATCTCAAGGCCTCGTCTCGATTACTGAGAAGCGTAACAGCAACAAATCGGTACTACTAGTACATTTAGATTGCATTGCAACGTCAAATTTTTATTTTGTAACGACTTGGCAGTATATTTTTGTGCTAGTTTTGTGTATATTATTTGTTTACATGAACACGGTAATTTTTATGGTTAGGTTCACTACTGCGTTAGGGATAGTCGACAGCTTAGTTAATACCACACGCACACCAATTGCTAGACATCGTCTGGGTTTTTTTCGCAAAAGTTTATGTAACTCAATATACGCAAACAAAATGTCTTGATAATATTTAGTCAGCATTACTGATAAAAGAACAATAACAGCGATATGGTTTGTGAGAAATGCTCCTTTTTTTAATGTTTAAACTAAGGTAGAGGAGTTTTCAAGCCTCTTTTAACTAAGTCTGCTTTTGTTTATTTTTTTGTGAAAAAAGTGACTTTTTGAATGTGAAAATGTGTTTCTGGAAGTTGCTATTAACAAAGATTAACAGCAAAAATGCCTTATTACCGTGAAGTTTGCAAAGAACTTGGCGGTTTGAATTCTGAAATGTCATTACATATGTATGTAATCATATTCATTTCGTGTTCTGTGTATTTGTGATAAAATGTAATTATCCATAATATAATTATGAATTTTTTAATATTTACATTATAATCTCATACTCCAACGATTCACTGCCCTTCTTGAGAATTATGTTCTCATACCTTACGTGGTTACCATAGCAACCATTCATAATAACACACTTTACCCCCCCCCCCCTCCATCGAAGAATGAATGTAACGAATACTTTTGTGGTCTCGTTGGACGTCTATGTTTAATACAATATATGAATACGAATGAAATTGAACCTTGTATTATCCAATTCTTCCACTGGTAATTTTGCTTATGTCTATACGCGTAAACAAATGGGATGGACCGAAGCGTTTATCGCCCTATATACGAGGGAACAATCGCGTTGAAAAGTCCCCGAGGAAATAAGCCGCCATACTATCAAAATTCATGCAGAAAATCTCTCGAGTTGAACGCTCAGGGCGCGCGCGTTTGTTTTAGCAAGTCTATATTAATGTTTGTTTTGCCGAATCTCCCGGGGGTAACACGGCCCCTCCCCCTCCCTTTCGAAAGACCCTTTATGGGATTTTTCATTTTTGTAATTGCCCGAGGCGCAATATTCGACGCGACTCGTCCGATCGACGTCGCCGCCGGAACCGATTATTCCAGATTTTACAATAATCCCGAACTACAAAATTTGTCGACTGTATATTTTGATTGTTTTTACTTAGTTGATGGTGAATACTAAAGTGGCTGAAAAATTAACAACCTTGCAGCGATATCAATTTGGTTGCTGAATAAGCTAACTGTGACAAATTTGACTCCCTACCGAAATTTTTTCGATTTTACTCATCGTAAGCTAGACCCAGGTGGCCCATTAATGAAGGACTCCGATCATATCTCAGGATCCGTTAGTCCTACGACTACGAATTATTTCAGGTTCATAAAATGTTTGACAAAACCCGTTTTTCTATTTTACGGTAGCGGTTACGCCCCCTAGCGGCCATTCTATGAACCTAAAAATAATTTCCAGCACTTTTTGTTGGCCGATTTACCTATAATTTTGTAGTAGTTGTAGGACTAACGAAGTCCTTTATTAATGAGCCACACGGTACATTATACAATCCTAATCCATCTAACAGACATAGAGGTTGTTAAATAAAGTAAATGAGTATAATTTTGCAAAGATTTGTTTCGTGTAATATAGTTTCCGAACAATATAGACTTTTTGTCGATTTGGACCGAACAAAATATAAAATTAACACCCTGTATAATTCTTGAATACACATTTACCATTTCATTAATAATATCAGAACTGGGAGGAAAACTTATTTTCCTACTCCCGTCTGTAAAATACCGAACTACCCACCGATCTAACGTGCCGGAAGCGTCACTTTACCACGTCAGTTTCGTTTCCCATGAATGCGAGCCACTTCGGACATTTCCGGGATTTTACCGCACGGATTTGGGAGCAATCGGATGTTTTTGGAGATATTTCCCACGTTTTGAATTTTGACGGACATGTCAGTGAATGTATTCGTGTTGTTTTGCGAGAATGTACCCAAAAACTAACAGTCGTAGAAAAAGTTTAGTATGCAACACGTTCGGTAAACTTTTTAACTCACTCGTTTATTAAAAACTCGCTCCGCTCGTATCAAATAAACTCGTGAGTCAAATGCCGTTTACCGCACTTGTTGTATAATATCCTATTACTCCGTGAGCACAAAAAAACGCAAAAACACAAAAACCATCAACTAAATGACGTTTTTGTTCCGTTTTCAGACAATAGAGGTGCGGCCGGCAGCTGCGCCGTCTGCCACGTCCGCCTCGAACCGCAACTGCACTCGCGTCCCCTCCAGCCGAGCCACGCTGCGCAGTACGGCCTGCGCGAGGACCAGGTCGCCGCGAACGCGCGCGTCTGCAACACGTGCCGCTGCAAGTGCGTGCGCTCGCGTTACACCCACTGTCCCCTGCCGAATTGCCCGAACGCCCGCGGCAGAGTCAAGCGCCTGCGCTCCTTCCCGTACCGTTTGCAGGAATTGCCGGCCGACGTGCGCGACCCCATCCTCGCCGAGTTTCGCATCCCGAGTGGCGTCACCAAGTGCTGTTCCGCGTGTTTCAACCGCGTGCAGAGACGTCTCGGTCCCGCGGAGGAGTGGCCCGACGACGACGTAAACCGACTGAAGACGGCACTCACCGAACTCGGGGCCAATTGGCAATCCGTCGGCGAACGGCTCGACAAACCGCCGCACCAGGTGCGCAGCTTCTACGCGGCGAACCGCAAACGTCTGAACCTGGAGGGGTGCCTAGGCGATCGCAAACCCACCCTGACCGACGAAGAAGAGTCCGGATCGAGCACGTCAAGCTGCGAGGAGCCGCTGCGCGAGCGCCACTCGAGCGACACGACGAGCGCGGCCGAGAGCCCGCCCGTCTCCCAAGGTCAAGGGCAGGGGGCTACGAAAAAAGAGGACTACGACTCGAGCGCGACCGAGACCGCGGACGAAGCGCAAACGCCCGACCATTACCAGGCGACCATCACGCCCGTGTCGAACGATTACCAGGCGCGCCCGAACACGAGTCCGCTGAGCGTCAAAGAGCTAGTCATGAACGAACTGCTCATGAACGTGATCGAGAAATCGCTAAACAAGAATCCGCAGAATGTGGCGGGAGGCGGGGGCGCGATCGCGCCCACCATATCGTCGATCCTCAACAACGACTCGAACGAGGTGACTATAGTTAGCGAGTACAACCTGGGGGGTGTGGCTAGAACGCAGCCCGCGAGGACCACGACCGCGGCCGACATCAGCCTCACCAAGTTGGCGAACACGATCGGGGCGACCATCACCCCCGTGTCGGGGCCGATGCATTCCGCGCAGCAACAGCAACCGCCGGAGCCGCGAGACGATCTGGTCGTCGTGCAGGTGACGGACGCACGCGACTCGATACCCGAAACTCTCGATCTCAGCATCAAAAAGCCGAGAGAACCGCCGCCGCCGCCTCCCGCCCACTCGAAGCACCCGCAGCAACAGCAGCAGCCGATGCATGCGGCGGCCACCGCGTACATTTACCACCAGGAGCGCAAGAGTCCCGCGTTTATGCGGGCCACGCAAGCGAAACTGCCGAGCCCTCAACCCGCGAATCCCAAGACCGGTTCGATCACGCTGGGCACGCCCATCATCAATCAGCCGCGGTACGACGGTCTATTGAGGCAAATCCCCGACACGAAGATGGGTTCCATCACGAAAGGGACCCCGATACATATACCGCTGCAGCAGCAACAGCAGCAGCAGGACAAGCGGGTGTACGACTACTACAACAAACCCGGCAGGATGTCGCAGCAACAGCAGCAACAACAGCAGCCGCAGCCTCAGTACCAGTACCGCCAACCTAGCGCGTACGAGCAACAGATGACGTCGCAGATGAGCTCGACGCGCCAAATCATCATCAACGATTACATAACGTCGCAGCAGATGCTCGGAAGACGACCGGAGAAGCCGCAGTACTACCCGGTGCACCGCACGCCGCCCCCGCCGCAGCAGCAACAGCAGCAAGGCCAGCAGCAACGGCAGGGCGTGATTCAACGGCACACGAGGCCGCAGTACCTGCCGCCCGGGCACGAGGCGCTCTCGTCGCTGGTGGACGTAGCGGTGCAGCAACCGAACCTGCCGGTACCGAACGCGGCACCGCACGAGGGTCTCGGCAAAACGATCGCGGACAACATCATGGAGCAGCCGCACCGATTCCAGATAATCCAGCAGCAGCAGCAACAGCAACAGCAGATCAGGCATCAGCAGCAGCGTATCGAGGAGCAGAGACGGGCGGCCGCGTACCACCATCAGCAACACCAGCAGCGGCAAGCGGCCCGTTCCGACCCGAGCACCATGACGGCCGCGAGCTTGATCGACGCAATAATCACGCACCAGATCAATCAGACGGCCGAAGGTGGGCGGGGCGGCGAGGTGATCGCGAACTCGAGGGAACCGCCCCGCGCGGGCGACCTCCTGTTCCAGGGGTTCCACCGCGATCCGCCGAATCAGGATAACAACGGGGAGCAGCGTCCCTCGTCGGTCATAAGCGTCGACCTCGACGGCGCCGACGTCATCAACAAAAACCTGACCGTAAAAGAGCTGACCGATTCGGTCATAAGCCACGATTTCGGCGCGAGACCTGGCGCGTACTACCACCTGCAACAGCAGCAGCAGCAGCAGGAGAACGTTAACGAGCAGTGGAAACGGCGAATGCAGCAGCACAAAGAGGAGAGCAAACGCGCCGCGACGCCGCAGCAGCAGCAGCAACAGGACGAGCGTCAAATCATCAGAATCGCGCAGGCGCAAAAGTACCACGTGGAGCCAGTGTCGCCGCCCGACAACAACCATCATTGGTCGGAGCAGCAGCAGCAGAATTACAGACGGTACGCGCAGCCCCAATCGCACATATCGCCGCTCGACTACGTGAAGAATCGGATCGCGGAGGTGATGCGCACCGAGGAGGACAAGAAGGAGGCGCAGGACGTTCACGCGCAGCACCACCACCAGGACAAAGAGCGGAGCGACAGTCCGGGCGACATGGTGATCGACGAGGAGAAGCACGAAAACGATTACGCGCAGCAGCAGCAGCAACAGCAAGGCGGTTACGCCTACTCGTACGACGGTGCGCGTAACAACGAGCCGAAACCGCTGCTGTCTGCGCAGTACGAGCCGCTCTCCGACGAGGATTAGCGGTTAAAAGAGACGCGTCGCTTCCGGCGGTGTTAAGCGGCGCTTTTTTTCTCTCGTATGTGTGTAAGGTGATATTTTTAGGTTAAGGTTTTTGCGATATATTTGCGACGGACTATATAAATATACATACATATATTTTCTTTTTCGGTGGCGATTTGAAAATTAAAAACGTTTTCTATATATTTTTACGTAAATGGTAGTGTAAAACCAGTGAGGTAGAGCCGGATTTTCTCCCGCCCCACATGCTCGATTAACTTGCTTGCAACAACCCAGTGATAATTGAAAAAGTTTTTTTCTGTAAAATCCGACGTTTTTCGGCTACCGCACCTATAACTAGATCAAAATCTTATCGAAATACAATTATTAAAAGTCATTAAATTAAGGAAACAAATTTAATTACATCAGACCTCCAGTTTTAGTTATAATTGGTTGGTTTTACAAAAAATAATTAAAGTAAAAAACTTTTTTTATTTAACAACCGATTAAGTTCAATAAATTAAAGATCTGATTGCGGCAATTAATTTTCACCGCACGCGGTGTGGCAGCTAGGGTTTCGCGTTAAATTTTACTACGCGGAAGCGGGAGGAAAGGCCGGATGGATTTTTTTTTATTTACTTATATTCTGAATACATGTAGATAAAACTATTTTTAATGGGTACCATTGTTAAGGAGAGATGTAAATAATTTGTAAAAGAGAATCCTAAGTGTTAAGCCGCAATTAGATTTACGGGAATCGTGCGACGACCGAAGGATAAGACAGAAAAAATGGATTTCTTCGAATCCTTGCCGCGCGATTAAAGAAAATATTAATTTTTATCCCATTACAATTTCTTGTGCATTTGAGATTTAGGAACGCCTCCCCCTTGGACATAGGAATTCAGTGTGTTGCTTTCTAAGTGCAATTAGCAATATTTTTTTTTGTCTGGGAGAGAGCGAAAAAGAAGCAGGATCCGGTAAGGTTTTTTTTTCAAATTGACAACGTGTACATGTTATATTAGTTCGTGGGAAATGTGTAAATAAGTACATTAAAAATACATTATAAATATGACTAAGACGTAATTTGTAAATATTTGTGAATTTTTTTAATTTTTATCCGTTTTACAAGGTACATAATTTAAGTCTCTGCGCTTTCGGCGTCTCAAGATTTTTGACGAACTGATGATTTTTCTACACTGTAATACAAAATGCTTCCAGAATAATGAATATACACGTCAATTTTTTTAGTTTGTAACTACTTTCGGATAAATGACTTGTTATTTTGTTGAAATAAATGACTATCAGTTGGACTTTTGTTTATTTTTGAGCCCCCTCCCGCGACGCCCCATTAAACGCCATTCCAACTTTCGCGATTACAAAAATATGTAAACACGTTGTGTGAAACTCCTCAAGTTTAGGGATGTTCCGATACCATTAAAGTATCGATACCTACTCATTTCGATAGTACTCAAATCTTTTTTCGATACTACTCAAATAAATACTCCTAAAGTATCGATACTTACTCATATCGATACTTTTAGCACTTTATTATTTTTTAATTTATTTTAAGGAAACTAACAATGAACTTTGAAGCACAATAATTAAAACTTTAATACTTTAATCAAAATACTCCATGATAACATTGGAATAATAAGCTGATGATTACAATAAATACAATTATTCGTAAGCAATCTCTCGTATGTTTGACAATTTATGTTGGTTGACAATGAAAAATGAAAAAAAAAGATTATGTTTGTCTGATGCGTTCGGTTTTTTTTTTATTGGTGATGCTGATTCGATTTGATACCAAGCACTTTTGTTTCGATACCAAGTCAGTATCGCAAGATTGATTCGATGCTATAAATACTTGGTATCGAATCAAAGGTATCGAGTACCTACTCGTATTTACTAGTACCGGAATATCCCTAGTCAAATTTGTAAAATAGACGCGACTGGCGCTCCACCTACACCGAAAACCGGAACTATTACGAAAGTACGGCATGAAAATTTAGCACAGACCGTTAATGAACACATTCCGTACCCAAAGGCGGTGACCAGAGAGGTTAGTTATGTTTGATGTTGGCTTCTGGCTCTTAATACAAGACAATTTAAACTAATTAATCTCTTGTTTACTGTTCTTGTTTGGTACTCACTGAGCGGTAACACTGCCGCCATCTATTGGACCAATTTAAAAGCCCCCAGTAACAGTTACCTATTTCCCAATCCTTCGCCTGATAAAAATCCATACCACGGCATTCACCGCTACCACCCGTAAAATCCATATGATAGTAACTAGAGTTGAGCAACAATGCCGCAACATATTTCCCTTTGACTTTATTAGAAATACATGTTTTAAATGGCGGCGGAGGGCACCTACGAGTACGAGTGCATGAGGGCCGAACTGCTGGGCCTCGAGAGACCAGATTACGAAGAATTCACGATAAATAAGGCCGCCAGGGATGCCGCTGAAGAAGACCAAATGGAAGTTATAAATCTCGAGGTAAATGCGTAAAAAAATTAATTACACCTGTTTTAATTTCAATTGGATGATCGTCGGCAGGACGCCGATACCCAAAACGAATCGTATTCCCAAATCGGAGGAAGGCTTGACGAGCTGAACAGCATTTTAAAATCGACGCAACGAAAAATACACAATTTTAAGGTAAATGCGAATGAATGATTTTACCCCTTTATTTCGTATTTTTTGCCCAACCGATGAAGCATAACCTCACTATTAGAAATTATTATCTAAATCAACAGCAGTGGAACTAATTATCACATCGAGATTGCACATTATTTACCAGTATGATCAGTACGGTTATTAAAATTAACATTAATTTAAAATTTAAAGAAAGATGTTAAATGGTTTTTTACTGACTCCAAATGGCCATGCAACTCCATAAAACCATTAACATTAAAATGAACTCGCTAAAATTAAATATGCGTCAGTTTCGTCTGTTACATTTAAACTCAACTTCTTGAATTTAGAGGTCGCAATGGAATTATATGCTATAAAGAACAATAATAACTTGGCAAATGGTAAATTAATGTTAAGGCCATAAGATTCATTTCAAAAACAGGTAGAACTAAATAAAAAAAAAGGGTTACTTTTTTTAATGAAATTCGCCTACGATTGCATTGCCAGCTACAGACCGTGCTTTTAAAAAGTCGCACAAAAATAACAGCCCGCCTAATTAAGGAAAAGTTAAATAATTTTTCAGACTTATGGTTTCGTCTTAAACTTATTCAAAACAAAGGCGGCGGATAAAACGAATTCTAGTGACTCCGGCACTTCTGCATTGAATAAGCAGTGCGAAAACGTATGTAGCGACAATCCTGCGCTCAACATGGAGGAAGAGCAGCCGCGGTCCAAGACCGACAAAACAAGCGACCTGGCCAAAGCTATTGACAGGCACGTGGACGTTTTGGACTCCCTAATAGAACAGACTGAAAAAGCACAATACAGTATGGCTTACCAGAACAGAGAAATGAAGAAATTTTTAAAATAATTCGAAGTCGTTCCATGCCTATGGGTTTTCGTGGACTTTAAAGCAATAATAATTAACTTGTTAAATACTTGCTATTACCTTGTTATATATTTTTTATATTTTGTGTTGCCTCTTGCTGAAATAAAACGTTGTCGTTTGAGCTTGCGATATTTTCTAAAGTATCTTGCTTACTTTGCCCGTTAACGTATATTATTCATTGGATGTATCTTAGGTTAAGTTACTTGCTCAGTCAAATAAAATTTGGACAAAGCTGCCCTAAAGTTATTTAAATTGTAGTGATTAACATACCTACACAATAATAATAATCGATCAATTTTGGGTTACAACTACACTAAAAGTTATCTAAAAGCATTTTGTCGCCACTATCTCTCATCACTGGCATTTTAAAATCGGTACTGTCAAAAAGCCTAAATTTCTAGATTTTACAGTCACAGACCACTTAACATTTCAAATTGTTTGACAAAATCTGATGGGAAATTATTAAACTTAATTGACTAAATTATAGTCACGCTAGGCAGTCGAACGGCATATAAACAATAATTTAAAAAAAATAATATAAACAGTTTAAATCTCATTAAAATTAAGCACAATGACGCCATTATACGACTTGTTCTGTGTTCGGTTATGCGAGTAAATAGGCAACCAAAATAAGGCGCAACGTCGTCGTTGGAAACGATTAAACATTACTTTTGTAGATTAGTTTTTAATCTCTGTAACTTGAAATATATTCGCGGTTGTCACATCTATTTTAATCTATGGTCTTTTCTGTCATCGTCAATTGTAAGTCAATTGTAAGTTAAACGTTAAAAATAATCAGAAACGGGCGTCGCAGAAATCGTTTCGCTTCCAGAAGAGGTCGGAAAAATAACGAAGGGCATTTTCTTCGAAGCAAACCGGCGCGGCGCGGCAAATTTGCCGACAAATCCCACCTTTGAACGGGCCGGCGCGTATCGAGTGCGCGCCACACAACGAAAACCATCCCGGCGTCGTATAGTCGTGTTCCCCGGAGACACGGAAGGTGAATTCGCCCGACGACGATCGATCCGCGTTGCGACCGCTTTCTAGGGGTTCAGATTTCGACTATACACCGGGATTTCAGCGCCCGTCCGGCAGTTTTTTTGTTATATACCGTAAATGGCTTTTCTTCGCACGGTGATCAGGTGCAGTGTTTACAAAAAATACGGGTTGCTGATCGATAATTCCAACAACGGCCTCGCGGTTAAGATCGATGCGGCGAAATCGACCGCGGCCGCCGCCGCCGGCCTAGTCCAGGACCGGCAGAAACAGGAAATCAACCAGCAGAATCCCGTAGGACCCAAGGACCCGTTAGATACGAGTTTCGAAGACGCTAGGGCTGCGTTCAAGAGCAAAACCAACTGGGAACTCGTCAGGGCTCTGATCGTCTATCAGTTGTGCTCGTTCGACGTTATCGTGCAGAACAATAAGGAGGTAAGAGTGTACGGCGAGCGGACGACTCTGTGTCTTATTTGGGCGAAAATTGAGCGCCGGTAACCGAGGCCGGCACAGCATACGGATAACCTTGAAATGCCAATTAGGCGGCCGCGAACGAAGAGTAGGCCCTGCTCCTTTTCGAGACGTCACCAAACGGTTTTTTTTGTCGTTACGTAATAAAGGGGTCGTCGCGGTTCTATATCTAATGTCGCCGGTTCTCGTGACAATTTTCCTTTTAAAAGTGACTAGCAAGGTCGGGGAATCGTACGAGTAAAAAAAGTAAGGACTAGACGAATAAAAAAGTTGAGCATGTTGCCGAATTGCGAATGTAGGTTTATAATTCATATCGCGTTGCACTCGACGGATTCCGTTAAAAGGCTCCCATAATGCCCTCGAAGCAATTATCCTTCGCGTTGCGCTGTTGCCGGCACTGGGTTAAAAGTTCCTAGATCTAGGGAAATTCGTCGAGAATGGCCCGCTCGAACTTCCTTCCTATTTAGATTCAGCAAACACTTCATTTATATAGTTTAACCGCGCTACTAGACACTCATAGTAAAGGGTTTCGAGTACCCGAGCAAACAAACATGATTTCTCGAGCGTGTGGGTTACGATAAAGCAATTCAAATTCCGTTAAATTATTTCCTCGTTAAAAACAAAAAAAAACAGATTTTTCCTAGAAAAGAAAAAAAAAGGATACAAATAACCAAACGTGAACTTTAAAGGCCGTTTTTTCCAGTTTAACTTAAAAACATCCATTATTGAATTTTGATGGCTGCGTTATCTTCGCGGACGATTTAATTTAATTGAGATTTAATTGACTAGATCGTGTTAACAATTTGTTGTCGTTGTTAATGAACCAGTCGTTGGAAATTCGATTACATATCAATTACCAACATTTTTTAATTAAACTGGTGTTGAGTATGATTTAATTCATGGCTTTTGGTGATGATCAACAAGCACGCAGAAAAAAAAAAACATCGCGCCCACTTCATAATAATATGTATAACACATATACAGCGTGTCCCACTTAAGAAATGTACACTCTTGTGGACTCTTTGTTTATGGGTCGATTTTGATTTTTTTTGTTTCATAGATCTGTGAAAAATGCGCTAAAACCTTCTTTTGTTTATTGCTTCAACTTAAAGTCGTGGCCAACTGGGACCATTTAACAAAAGAGAGAGAAGAGAGAAGTACTATTAGGGATTAAAAAATAAATAAATTGGCAGCGAATTTACTTGGATACCAACTATACCAATTTGTATAATGTTTTTATATCGTTTATGCCCCACATAATTTTAAAATCTTTGATTGCAGTTTGATTTTGATAACTTTTTTTTTTGTGGGAACATAAGATATCCAACAAAAGAAGTTATCAAAATCAAACCATAATCAAAGATTTTACAAGTACATACAGCCATAAGCGGGGCGCAAACGTTATTTCAAACACCCTGTATTGAAAAATTATAAAAATTGGTCTAGTTGGGTTCTAAGTTACTCCTGAATAAGAATTCGTTGCCAATTTATTTTTAAAAAACCCTAATTATACTTTGGGAGATTTATTCAGCAAAAAAAAAAAACTAAAAATCCAACCATAAACAAAGATTTTACAATTGTGTACAGTTCTTAAGTGGGCACACTATATATGTAATACTAATATAGAATTTACACGAACAGTCAATAGAAGGTTTTGTTTTAGCTCATCCTGGTAGTTATTTGACATTAATGGCTATAATTAAAGGGGTTGCTTTAATTAACGGGTGGTTTGAACTGTTTTACGTAACAATATTATACGCTTAACAAAAAAGATCTGGAATTAATAAACGAGAGACCGAAGAAGTTCATCAACGTGACCAAAACACCGGAAATGTCCATTTGCGAAAATATTTCTAGAGTAATCTTTTTTTTATCGCCTATTATTATTGCCGTTTGAGGAAGTTTCCCTTTTTATTTCTCGCAAATAGTTTAATATAGGCGCGATTCGTTCTGTATTCTCAGTGTTGATAAAAAAAATCGGAGCCATATAATTAGGCGATATCGCAAACAATGCGGCCATGATATAAATAATGCTTGATGATTTATAAAAGCTTTTTTTGCCTGTAGCCGATTGTCAAGATATACAATTGGAAATGTCATAGGCAACAAAAATTTCCAAACAAAAATATACGCCCACGATAATAGAATCGTCACCGTCTCACATTTTTGTGTCGGGCGGATGACGTCAATGGCGGGCCCTCCTCGTAACATTTTCGGTTTGTATCGAAACTTTATTCGCTGTACTATGCACCGTGAGTAAGGATTTTTGGCGAAACCACGAGACCTGACGAGCCATTTATTTTTAATCTCGCGCGGGAATGCAAGCTCGTCTCGGTTTTCTCTAGTTTTTGGTTACGTGAAAATTAACGGAAAAAAACGGACTAATTGGTGGACAGTTCAAATCATTATACAAAAAAAAACCAAATTAAAGGGAAATTTGGGGAATATACTTATACTTTTTTACGTATAGTTAGTTATACGAGAAATTTTCATAATGATCTCGATTTAACCTTGACTAATTATTGTTTTGAGTTTTATGAAATGAAAATGAACAAGTCGAACACTAAGTAATAACAATACCGACTGCTTAAAATTGAAAAAGACAATAAAAAAAACAAGACCGATAAACGCGTACGCAGAACATTTTAGCCCGAACACCGTATTTTATCGGCGTTTCGGAAAAAAAAAATTGCCTCTGGTGGGAGGGGGCGCCTGTTTACTTCGCGTCATTTGATTTACTTGAAATCGCAAACATAACAGTGACAACTTCATCGAAATCGTTACAAGATTTTACGTGTTCGAGTTGTGTTACGTGTCATTTTGTTTGAATCAAAAAACATTTTAATAAAAGACCTAAGTAGATCGATATGATAATTGTCTTACCGGGAATTATGTTCAAGCGACAACGAGATGGCTTTTTAAAAACTTAAACGGTGGTATGTCAAGAATTACGTTGACAAGAACACAACAAAAAAACAATGCTTTTAAAAATTAAATAAAAACCTGGCCCTCGTTTTATCATATTTTTTCTACTCCCCATTCTAAAGTACCCAATTATGCACTAAAACACACACTTTAAAATGTCAGTTTTATTAAACGCGGTCTTCAGCCAATTCGAGTTTCCGCTGCTTTAGTCACGGGTCGGAAGCTATCAAATGTTTTCACGTCACGCGTCACTCCTTTTGCAAAAATGTACGCCAATGGTCGCGTAGAAACATCTTTATAGTGTAAACTTCTTCAGACACTCATTTATAAATGATTGGTGGATAATTTAGAGTGGGAAATAAGGGGAGTTTTTTTTCCATGTATAGAACTTTAAGTTGCAATAAAACAACGATGGATTATTCGATTGACGTGAATTTTATTTATCCGAAGGATAATCTTGTGGCAGTACATTTTAAATACGATTTTTGGCATATGACCGCCACGGCTGGCGCGGATGTGGTCCAACAATCTGGACGTCCAATTTTCGATGACTTTTTCCAACATTTGTGGCCGTATATCGGCAATAACACGGCGAATGTTGTCTTCCAAATGGTCAAGCGTTTGTGGCTTATCCGCATAGGCCAATGACTTTACATAGCCCCACAGAAAGTAGTCTAGCGGTGTTAAATCACAAGATCTTGGAGGCCAATTCACAGGTCCAAAACGTGCAAATAGGCGGTCACCAAACGTGTCTTGTTGAAACCACATCTCCTGGACATCATGGTTATTCAATTCAGGAATGAAAGAGTTAGTAATCATAGCTCTATACCGATCACCATTGACTGTAACGTTCTGGCCATCATCGTTTTTGAAGAAGTACGGACCGATGATTCCACCAGCCCATAAAGCGCACCAAACAGTCAGTTTTTCTGGATGTAACGGTGTTTCGACATACATTTGAGGATTAGCTTCGCTCCAAATGCAGCAGTTTTGTTTGTTGACGTAGCCATGCAACCAGAAGTGCGCTTCATCGCTAAACAAAATTCGCTTATGAAAATCGGGAACAACGGCAATTTCGTTTTGGGCATATTCGACGAATCTACGCCTTACTTGATGAATTCATGATGAATTGCCAAACCAAACAGAATAAATCACTTAAATCGGTCGCCATCTTGAACAGTAATGCCAACTTTAAGTTCTATACATCGAAAAAAAGCACCCATTGGTATATTTGTGTAAAGAAAACTTCGGTCACCAGCTGACGGTTTGGTTGCATATAAGCCGAATGTGTGATAAAGAAAAATAAGGTTCCCGTTTATTAACGTCTGTTCAGGTGGTGAACTTGGCTCCTGGAGTTAAATCATTAATGAATAGTTACTGTTATCCGTCTTTAGCAGGCCCACCAAAACCAAAGCTAACCAACAACGCACACTGTGCGTCAAAATTCGGGAGACGCTTCGATTTAAGATTTCAAAGTTGCCCCTTCCCCACCTGCATTGGTTTGGGGTGGGGTTACGTTGGATGTCGGAAGCAAAACGATTTGCGACGATTGTAACTAGCGCGATTCATATGAAAATGGTGGTATTACGGTCGTGCACTTGTCTCGATACGTCTATTATGATATCAGTGATGCAGTGGTATTTATAGGTTATAAAAATTATAAAAGCTCACGTTATACAACTTAATGAAAGAAAAATTGCCATTTAACATTTACAAAGTAAAGCCGTAAAACTTACAACAGTATAAAATAGTATTACCAATAGTTGAATCGCCTGTCATTTTGGAGTCAGTTGTAGCTAGTCGTTTTTCTGGTCCAATGCTAAAGCGCCATCTTGAATTTTATTTCCTTCACCTTCCTTCGCCAGTATTAATAGGACTTCACTCCGTTATCAGTTTTTGTGGATATTGGCGCAAGAACAATATCATGCGTGGAAACCCATTTTATCTTCTTTAAGTTGTAATGGGGAGGCCGTTTTGTAGAGGACGACGCCTTATTGATCGCAAGGCATGTAATGAAGTAGCTTAATATTTTTCCGCCTACTTTTGAAGGTCGTAAGCTGGTCATAAGATGACAAGCACGTAAGTTTTGAGCATGAAACGTGTTCCGAAACTTTTCCGAAAATTTTGAACAAAAGGACCGTCGAAGGAGCAGCGCTCAAGAGCTGTGAAACGACGTCCTGATATGCTCAGATGGTGATAAATCATGGGTATATGGTTTTGACGTCGAAACCAAAGCCCAGTCGTCGTAATGGAAGAACCCAGAATCGACAAGACCGATCAAATCTCAAGGTTTTGCTTACTGTTTTCTTTGATTATCGTGGCATGATACATCAAGAGTTCTTACCAATAAAGAGTATTACCTTAAAGTTATGCGCCGTTTGCGAGAAGCAATACGAAGAAAACGTCCAGAATTGTGGGAAATCATTTATGGATTTTGCATCATGATATTGCACCTGCTCACTCTTCGTTGCTGGTGTCCAATTTTTTGGCCAAAAACGCAATCATGCCTCAGCCACCTTATTCTCCGGATATGACCCGCTGCAACTTTTTCCTGTTCCCAAAACTCAAGAAACCCATGAAAGGAGGGAGGTTGGGAACGATTGAGGAGATAAACGAAAAATCGCTGAAAGAACTCATCTCAAACGTTGGCACAAGTGTATTATATCTGGGGGGGGGGGTTACTTTCAAGGGGCTATTAATTTTGATAAATAAATAAATACTGCGACCAAAATTTGCCTTATTTACCGGTGGCGCGAGCATTTTGGGGGCGACCTTGAGGACCAGACATGACGGGTACGCCGAAAAACGTAAGTCCAATCGCCCGATTCGTTTCTGGTTCCGTTTAATCGCGCAATGATAGAACGTCGTAAAGGTTGCGTATATACGTAATAAAACGTCTAGACGGTTTTCCGATAAACCATTCATATTTGGATGAGAGCTCCAATCTAAGGAGAGGCGACAGTAAGGGTATGATCTGTTCATAGATATAAGAAAGTGACCAATTGCTTTTGAACGGATTATCCATGGGTGGTCATTAACATACAATGCAACAAGATTATTATTATTCATTAAGGTAATTATTAATTATTTAACTATTAATTCTTAATTAAGGTAATAATCTTGTTGCATTGTTTGTCAATGACTAGCCTTGGATAATCCGTTCAAAAGCATTTGGTCACTTTCTTATATCTATGAACAGACCATAACTTTTAAAAGGGGGGTGGGGGGGCTTTTTCGTGACCTTGCTTTCCGTCACGATCGATTCTTTTGAGTTTTTACCTTTTGTCGACGGAGACAACCGACAAAAAGGTAGACTAGGAGAAATTTCTTTTTAAGATATTTTATTTATTCATTTTAATATAATGAAACTGATCTTCGAGTATTCATAAAATGCATAGAAATAAAAACTCATTTGTTTTATTATTATTAAAATAATAATAGTGTGATTCGAGGCGTAGACAAAAAGATCATAGTATAAAAATAGTACATTAGTAATATTTTTTAATTTACTTTATAGGTATTAGGATCAATGAAAACATTTATTTTAAAAAAAAAAGATAATACAATAGGCTACCTGCACTTATTTTTTATTTGGTAGAAATATTTATTAGTAGATTTATAACACACCCCTTAAATATTTTTGAAATACACTAACTCAGAATAGACTTACACCGATTCGAAGTTTTAATCGACATTGAGCTGGCTAAAGTCTACCTACAACTTATATAAAATAAATAATCCATGTATAAAAGAGTTTAGGTTAGTTTAACAATTCCTACTGGCTGACATTTAATGCATCGTGACGTTACAAGATGTTTTCGTGTGATGTCATATTTAAAGAGCTCCAGTCGTAAAACAATTATCGGGTAGACTTCACCAGGTCATTAAAAAAAAGGCAAATATGCAAGTATAGTATTCATTTAAAAATATTTACATAAAACGTTATAAAAATCATAAATAAAATAATGATCTATAACTGTCATAAAGTTTT
Organism: Cylas formicarius; assembly: GCF_029955315.1. Taxonomy (NCBI): domain Eukaryota; kingdom Metazoa; phylum Arthropoda; class Insecta; order Coleoptera; family Brentidae; genus Cylas; species Cylas formicarius. The sequence goes on along the minus strand of NW_026844361.1, from coordinate 20,130,541 downwards.
CATTTTTCTATTTTTTTTTCTTTTATTTGTTTTTATACCCGGTATTAAAGTAGTTATTTGTATACTTTAATAAATAATTTGACAAGATAATTTTGCGGGAAGTTTCTAGTAGTTCTTAATGTTTACCTGGTTACCTTTGAACATTTGGCCGACTTATTCTACCTGTATGAGCGACAGCTAAAACGTTATTCGTGACTCCCTTAACCGTTTTGTGGCGTGGTTCCTTATCATAGTTAAGTTGTACGTTAATGTTCAAAGCCCATGGTGTAAGGCCGAAAACCGATCTAGCACTCCTTACCGAATTCAGTAACGATTTTTGTTTGAAAATAATCACAACAGGTTATATTTCAATAAATAACTTTAACTTGTTTTTTTCTAACACGAGGCTTAGTAGTTTCTAATATATGGTATATCGGTTTATTTCCTATAGCCACTAGAGACGTAGGATGGTCCCGCCTGCGCTTTGACGGGAACTTATGAAGCAGTTACAAAAAAAATTAGAAAGGCAATTAAACATGCACATGCGTGAAATTTAAAATTTCGTTTTTAACCAATGACAACAACCAACATGGCCGCTGACAGATCGTCAATAAGTTTGCAAGCGGCATTTTCCCGACAATATCCCGAGATGCTATTAAATGTTTGGGCAAAAAGGAGTTAAAGTTCTCCAAACGACATACCTTTTTTTCGACAGGTCTACCTCGCTTAGGTTTCTCTTTGTAACACTCAATAAATAATAGATTAGCAATTCCAGAAACGTACTTTGGTACTTCGTGCATACAAATGCTGAACGCTGACGGATTTGTGTAGAGTTTCATCTGTGAGATTCCTCGATTATTAGTCCATGCAATGAAATTGGTTAGATGTCGATTTCAAAAACAGAAACGCATTTAAAATCATAATTTTGGCAGCAATCGGCAAATGTGACCCAGTCTTTAATCCATGTGAATTTCACGGATGTTCACCATCAACCACAATCTCAACTTCTTCGTCGTTGGACATCGCAAGTCACTAACAAAATTGAATAATATTAGTATTTGGTGAGAAACAAATTGTAATAAAATGTATTTGGTATATGGTAAGTTGGTAATTACCAATTACAAACACAAGACGGAATGGAAATAACTCCAAAGCTTCGACGGCTAAGAAAATACTGTTTCAACAACCAATAGCAATTTTTTTAATATTGGAGATCAACCTATCTAACGGGCAAATTCAACCTGAAATCGAGCTACCTCTGGTAGGGAATTAATATAACAGTTTAATCAAAGAAAATTTACCCGCTCTTAAAATGCAACAGAAAATTACAGTTCTTGTGGTACACGTGCTGAAAAGAATGTTCTCTCCCGTTTTCCAACAGGCGGGTCTTAAACTCATTCCGAAGTGAAAGCCATAAAAACGGTATACGGTTTGGAGAACTCTAACTGTTTGGCAACATAACCGCAAAGTGCACGTTGGTGAGTAAAAGTTTACCGTATATTATTATCTAGTAGCTATATGGTTTGTGTGAATCCCCCAACGTTGACAGTTGCCAACTAAAATGACCGCTTTTGCGTCGTCACTAATATAGCCTATGAACGCTGCCCGGTCGTAATACGCATGCGTTCGAAACATTAGTATCGAAATTACACGACGGTCGATACGTCGAGAACGTGCGACGCAATATATCACCGCTCCGAACCCATTACGTAAAAATATCGATTGACTTGTTGCGGTGAAATTTCACACGGAAAATGGTCATCCGAGAAGGCGGCCAAAAGAAAGCGAATATCCGAGGTGACCGTGATTATTTCTGCGGTTTGACAGATGTAGGCCTCCCCAACCAAAGTTACGTAATTCTAATTTCGCCAATCGATGCGGACTATCGTCGCTTTTCGATTTATAAGCGTCGAGGTTCGGCTTTCGGCCTGCGAGACTGATACGGTTCCCGCAAGGCTTCCGCTATAAATATCAATTTGTGTGTGCGTATATAATTACGAATAAAGGTGAACGTTCGGAAAATGCGATCGGGAATTGAAAGGCTGACTAACGACAATCGTGAACTTCAAAAATCCATTTTTGAAAAACCTTCACTGCGACAGATCGTCTAAAAAAAGGCCACTAATGGACGAAAACTATAAATAAAGCTGGCAACGTTGTCATCGGTGACTTTCCATGCCGCACCTCAATATGTATTAGAAGTTTAGGTTGAATATTAAAAAGAAAAAATGCCAGAGGTGATCCTGAGCAGTATGCATTTTGAAAATGTCGTATATCATAGAGTTTGACACGTCCTTTTGTTTTATTTATTAGTATTAATTAAAATTTTTGCTAAATTATGTCTTATCGTATTGCGTTTCAACGGTATAAAAAATGATTTAAAAATTTTTTGTAGTAATCATTTTCTTTAATTTAGAAAAGAACTTATCTAAAAAAGGTCAAAATTTCAAAACAAACGACGCGCATTTTGCTAAAGACACAAACGGCATCTTTTTTACATTGTTGGCTGTATTTAGTAGCAATATTACAGCAGTGATGTGACTGAAAGCTTGGAGAATAGCAGTTTTGGTTAGTTTAGGACTTCCAAAATGGATACTTTTGAAAATCACCGTGTAACTTGAAAACTAGGTGATGTATCAAGATGAGGTTTTCGATACATGTGCTAGGAATTCCCCATATCATCAAATCCCGTTATAATCGGCCTACCATAACCGGCAAAATAAAGTTTCCACGGACTTATTGTACGAAGTGTGTGGTGAAGTAAGGTGGCTTTTGTAATTGGACTGGCTACATACATTCTATCTTCGATATTTGTTTGTTATGTTGGTACATATGTCCTTAACGTATGCTCACAGTTTCTGTCAGTTCGCACCTTTACGTTTTTGTGTGAGACAGAAGCGTTAGACGTGTTTTGTGTGCTCGGCGAGTTTCTGCTGTCAAAAAAAAAAACAACAAAGAATACGAAGCAATACGAAGGAAACGTCTGGAATTGTGGGAAAAAAAATCATCGATTCGTTACTTGCGTCTAACTTTTTGGCCAAAAACAAAACCACAATCATGCCTCAGCCACCATATTTACCGGATATATGCCCTGCAATTGTTTCCTATTTCCAAAACTCAAGAAACCCATGAAAGGAAGGAAATTTGGAACAAATGAGGAGATAAAGAAAAAATCGGCGGAAAAACTCAAGGCTATACCAGAAGTGCTTCGACGATTCGAAAAAACGTTGGCACAAGTGTATTATATCGTGGGAGGGGGGTAACATTCATTTTGATGAATAAATAAATACCTTTTGATAGAACTTAAAGGTCACCTCACTTTTTGATCACACCTCGTACAAATAAAATATATAAATATCATTATGTATTTTTTTAGAAATAAAAAAATAACCAGTATTTTGGCATTCCTTATCTATTAATTTAGTTGCCACTAATATTTAAGAAGAAAATCTAACATTTTTTTCCTTTTTTAAGAAATAAAAAATATCGGTTAAATGATGTCCTTGTTGAAATAGTACCCTTAAAACAAATACGTACTGCATATCAAAGAAACTTCCACGGGTTAGTGTAATACTATTTACAAATCTTTTGGATTCCTCCTGCGTCGGTTTCAGTTAATCTCTGAAGAAGCCAACAGGATGGTGAGCGAAACGTCAGCAAGTTTAATTAACCAACAACCGGTGGGGAGGAGTAAATAGTATAATATCACTTGGTATACGCTCTGCTCTACGTTTTTTTGAAAGATAATATTTGATCACTAAATAATAGTGGCTAAATAATTTCAGTAAAAATATATCAGTAAACAAAGTAATGGAACAACGAGAACACATCGCTTTTGTAAAATGTTGTAAAATTTGCCTCATTTTTTGTGACGCCGTTCCATGCTAGTTGAGATTAAGTTCACTGAGAAGCTATAAAAACAAAGTTGAAAAGATTTTTTTTACATTTCATCACCTTCTCAAGGACCTTGGATTAACTAAAAACAACCAGTACACCATTCAAGGATCGAACGTAACAAAACGATTTTTCCAGTTAATGAAATTCGCGAGGAATGTCTTGGGCGAGAAACTGTTCAGCATGGTGATGAAGGCGACCTTCTACGGCCATTTCGTCGCCGGCGAAGACCAGTACAAAATCAGACCGACGTTGGAGAGGCTACGCTCCTTCGGCGTCAAACCAATACTGGACTACTCGGTAGAGGAGGACATCACGCAGGAGGAGGCGGAAAAGCGGGAGGTCGAGTGAGTAAATATATGAATCTCAAAGTCGAGGGACAAATGGCAAAAATACTCTTTATAACGATCTATGAAGTAATGTACAGCTATAAGCCAGGCATTAAGGTTTCCCATGATGCCGGGTTGCCAAATTGGGCAACTGTTTCAGTGAACTTATTTTATCCACTAACACTACAAAAAAGAGTTGCGGAAAAACCCCGAAAAATAAGTTGTTTCAATATTAGCATTGACAAGCATCATCCAAAATACGATTTTATTTTATTATTTTGTCAATCAACACTGCAAAGGAATCCTGAATAGTTTTTGGAAAAAACTTTGTTAATCACATAAATACAAAGCCCAAAAAATAGTTTTTTAGTACCAACATTGCTAATTTCCGATATTCAATTTGTTTTCAATACAATACAAAAAAGGTGACTCACCAGTGCGACTACTTCCCTGCACCACCGCTTTTAACAAAGGGACTACCACTTGTATATACGCGTTTCAATAAATCAGTTTCCAAAATTGACCTTCAACCTTGTCGTACCACACCAGCTACGAAAACTTCCAGTTCATGATTTATACATTTTACTGTATTTCTTACAATACGTTCTACGAAATTTCAATCAAAATGGTAGCAGTAAAATGACACCCTGTAGAAATTAGAAAAACTTTTTTAGAACAGCGTTTAATATGGAGATAATTCCGTTGAAAAAATGTCTGCCCGGACCTACGGGGCTAATATAGTTTGATCCGTTTTCTAGAGCATCTATACCGGCAGCCGGCGATCAAATGGAGGCCGGCTCCCTCAAACAGTACCACGTGGATAAAACGTTCGCGGACAGACGGTATAAGGTTCAGTCCGCGAGGACTTACTTTTACCTTAACGAAGCCACCTGCGAGAGGAACATGGAGACGTTTATCCGGTGCCTGGAGGCGATAGCAGGTGAGCCCGCATGGACTGAACTGACTCGGATATTTTATTTTCCTTATTCGATAATGCACACGTTCACGGAAAATAATGCAATTCCCAATAGAAATTGTTGTTTTCTTTTTTGTATTTGCGGTGGGAGATTTTTTTTTAGTTAACCCGGTTTCGTAATTTGGGTCAGTAATCCTGCAATCTCCTAAAAAATCTGATTTTCTGATCTCAAAATTTAAAACACGACGTTTTGTAATGGATATCTCAGATATGTTTCTATAGACAGTTGACTGAGTTTCCCTGAGTGGTGACTTCGTCCTATAGCAATGAACAGTATTGTCAAATTTCGTCAAAATCAGACACTGCTGAAAGATGAAAAATTATGACGCCCTAGATCTTGAAACCCCATTTTTTTTTTAATTTTCAATAACTGGTTTGCAAAAAAAAATAGGTAAAAGAATTTTTGATAGCTTCTTCATTGGGAAGAAGCACTATTTTCCGTGGCATATTACATGTTTCACCAGTGTGCTGTGTGGGCATGGTGTTAGCATTAGTGCGCCCATGTGTTTGGAGGAGGTCTAGTTGCTTAGGAACAAATTAATCTATTCAACAAAACAAAAAGGTGATACCTGATAAGAGGTTATATAGGGGTGCCATTTTTATTTAATTTTCGGTAATAACATGGTATTTGAGGTTAGTTTTTAAAGGTATGTGCTTTTGTCCTTTTGCTGTTTTATATAATTAAGATTAGTTTTGCGTAATTTTTTTTTCGGTTAATTTTTAAATTTGAAAAAAAAAATTTTTCTAGTTGACTATTAAAATGTACCGTCTCCACTTCGGAGGTTGGCTATCATCATTGCTATTTTGATTTTGGAAGCTGCGGCTTTAAATAGGTCAGATGAAGTAACATTAAACCATTTTCGTAGGTTTCTAAGCCATTCTTCTTCTTCCAATAGATCTTCTTCCCACAATTCTTCCCTGGATTATGAGTTGTAAAATTTCATACTTTGGTCCTCTCATGATGTGGCCGAGATATTGCAATTTCCTTTCTTTCACTTCCCGTAGGATCTCTACGCCTTTCTTTATTCTTCTCAGAACCTCCACTTGGTCACATGTTCCGTCCGTGATATTCTCAGCATCCTACGGTATGCCCACATCTCGAAGGCTTCCAGTTTCCGCTCACAAAACAGGTTGAGGGTCTACGCTTCCACACCATACAAAAGGACCGGGAATACATAACACTTGAGCATTCGAGTTCTCAGACCTAGGCTCAAATCGCGACTACAGAGCAGCTTCTTTATCTTCACAAAGGCTGCACGGGCTTTCTCAATGCGGATCTTTATTTCCGAAGAATAATCCACATTACAGTCGACACTCGTACCCAGGTAATCATATCTCTCGACTCTGTCCAGCTCTTGGTTTTCAACATACAGGTGTTCATGGAGCACTTTGGTTTTGGTGACAATCATGTACTTGGTCTTCTTAACATTGAGTGTCAGACCATATTCTCGACGAATCGAGGTTATAAAACACTCTAAGTAGGCTCTAGTTTTTATGCAATTTATAACAAACAATAATCAATCGGTTTATCTTTAAAAATTAAAAAATTTAGTTTGAGAAATTCCATGTAATCCCAATAAATTAAATTTTTTAACGGCTCTTTATTGTGTCAAATATTGAAACGAAAAGGTTCGCACTCCTCCAAATGCACCCCAGCCCCATCTCCCAAAATAAAATCCTAATTAAATAATTCATTAATACCTATTTAATTTTAATTTATTACTAACGACATTTGTTTTTTATTATTAAAAGTTCGCCTAGCATCCAATTAATATCAATAATAATAATAATAATAATTTTGAGCTTACAGGAAATCAAAATATAAAAATAAAACTTTATTTCTGTAGGAGGGTTGTCGTTTTTTTTCTGTACTGAACTTTTGCTCAATATCAGCAAGTCGATGTCATTAGTTTTCAAGTTACCAAGTACTACTTATATTAGGCAACAAGTTTGATAAAAGCCAATTTTGTCATTTGTTCCATTTGCCACGAATGGAGTGACTGCTTAATAAACAATTGTCTTTCTCTACAACATAAGATTTTTTGTGGATTTTTTCGGAACAAATCTCTAAAATTTTAATTTAACAAATTTAAAAATCTGCTAGTGTTATGTAGTCGGTACGTCGTTTTGTTGGAAAAGTAATAATAGCAATTTAATAATTACAAATACGTTTAGATGGGTAATAATGACTACAGTGGCGTTTGTCAAACTTCAAAATCAATAAAAACTAAAAGTTCAGATTTTCACGAAATTATATATTTTGACATGACAATTGTCAAATCAACCTTTAGTTCTTATTTACTTTGATAAATGGATTTTCATCAAGTAAAAGCCACCTCAGTTCCGTATTTGTCAAGCTTGTTGCATAATATAAGGTTGTTCGGAAAGTCATTTCGTTTTTTCCCGTCAGGGGAATTAATTACGTTTTTTCGAAACCAACTTCACACTTAAGCCGCATAACCATTATATGTCTTGAGAGCTGATATTGCAAGGCTTGTGTGTGAAAAAGTTCTATTAATTCTACGCAGTAGTTTTTGGTTGGTGCCCTATTAAATATGGAGAACAATAAGCAGCATTTTCGTCATATTTTACTTTTTTACTTCAGAAAAGGTAAAAATGCTGTCCAAGCGAGAAAAAAATTGACGGATGTGTATGGAGAAGGCGTGTTAACAGTACGCCAGTGCCAGAACTGGTTTGCAAAATTTCGATCCGGCAATTTTGATGTCGAAGATGCACCACGGTCTGGAAGGCCGGTCGAAGCTGACAAAGATGCGATAAAGGCATTAGTTGATGCAAATCGAGAGATCGGTGAGAGATTAAATTTGTCGAATTCGACTGTTTATGGCCATTTGAAAGGCATGGGCTTAACCTCGAAGCTCGATGTGTGGGTGCCCCATGTCCTTACGGAGCGAAATTTCTGTCGTCGCGTTGACGTGTGTGATTCGCTCCTCAAACGTCAAGAAAATGATCCATTTTTGAAGCGGATTATTACTGAGGACGAAAAATGGGTTGTATACAACAATGTAAAACGCAAGAGGTCATGGAGCGGAAAAGATGAACCGGCTCAAAGCGTGTCAAAAGCCAACATTCACCAAAAAAAGGTGATGCTCTCGTTTGGTGGGATGTCAAAGGAATCGTTTTTTTTTTAGCTTTTGCCGGACAATACAACGATTAATTCAGAAGTCTATTGTCATCAACTGGACAAATTGAATGATTCACTTAAAGAGAAGAGGCCCGAATTAATCAACAGGAAGGGTGTAGTGTTCCACCAGGATAATGCGAGACCTCACACAAGTTTGGTCACTCGCCAAAAACTTTTACAGCTTGAATGGGACGTACTGCAACATCCACCATATTCTCCAGATCTGGCGCCTTCCGACTACTATTTGTTCCGGTCCCTGCAAAATTTTTTGTATGGCAAAACTTTTACCTCAAATGAAGATGTCAAAAACCACCTGAACCAGTTTTTTGCCAGCAAGGACCAAAACTTTTCTGAGAGCGGAATTATGTTACTACCAGAAAGATGGCAAAAGGTGTTGGACCAGAATGGCCAATATATAATTTAATAAAATATTTATTCATTATACGAAAACTGTCTTTCATGTTCCCCAAAAAAAAAACGAAATGACTTTTCGAACAACCCAATATTTATTCTTGTGACTTAAAAAACAAGGAGTAATATCCACATTACTCACTACCATAAAAAATTAAACTTTACCGACTTAATCTCCAAAAAAGTGATCCATTTTTCCATACTTCGACCGGTTATTTTGAAAAGGGTGCAAGTCCATTAAAAAAAAAAAGAAATATCGCGTAATTCATGCTTAATTAAATCTAAATTTTTTTGTGTATAACTAGTCCGTCCGTCTTTAATTTCTTAAAAAATTCCCATGAAAGTCGTGTAAGTCGAATTGACAGTTATAACAGATGGTTGCCGAACAGTATTCTGTTATGTTGCATATGTTTTTTCAAATGGATAACTTTATGTTAACATTAGATAGTGACATAGATAAGAACAAATGGTAAATCAATATTATTATATATCGATTGAAAATATTTATTTTACTTAATTATAAATAAATTTACGCAGACATGAATTTAAACAGAAGAATAATCGAAGATTCGGATGGTGAGAACAAATCCGCCATGAACAACAAAGTAACGTAAAAAGAGAAGAAGAATACTAGAGGTAGAATCTTCACCAGATTAGGATATTGTTAACGAGAACGTTGATTCTACGGAACAAATTAAAGAAAAATATTTACAACAAATGAACAAAATTAAGCCGAATAATGGACAAACGTATTATACAAAAAGAGCAAAATTCATTTGAGTAAAACAATTTGAATCAAAAAATTGTAATTGCTCAAAGAAATGTATTTCAACGTGTTAGTGAAACCCAATGTAATGAAATGTTCGATAGGACTAGAAATAATTCGGCCCCTAAAAAGGCATATGCATATAAATTGGTGGAAATATAAGTTAATACCATCGGTATCTTGAAATTTTGACAATGCACTTAGTGTCTATAATTAATTTTTGTCTTGTCGTGAGTATTTGTAAGTGGTTTTTGATTTTCTAAAATTGAAATTGAACGATTTTTGCAGTTGCCTAATTTTTAAAGTGATGTAAGTCCATCAAATTAAATATTTATAAAACAATAGAAACATTGACTTCATATAATTTGCCAATTTTTTTTTTAATTAAAAGATACGCTAACCTCTAATTTTCTCTAAGCAAGAGAATATTGACCACTTCCAAAATAAACAGTCCTTTTATAATTGTCGAGACCTCCTAGAAACGTCCAAATTTACCCACCTCGGAAAACAATTACAAACGTGGTGTCTATTTAAAATGTGTCACCTGTTGTTTTTAAATTATTACAGTCTAAATCGGGACCACCAGTTGTTATATAAAAAATAGATTGGTGGGTCTATAGTTGTGACATTGCGAGGTGTCGATATCAACATGAATGTCGAACCGTCTATAAATTGCGCTGCAAGGTGCCGTTCTTTTCCGTCGCTTGCGGCCCAATTGTTTTTGTGCCAAAAACAATAAAGTAAAAACGAATTTACGCCGCATTATTTCTCAAAATTTTCTATTAGTCAAAGCGAATCCGTGAAGACGAGCACCGTGTTATATTACGTATACCTATACGCAGCGCCCCAGAATTTCCGTTTGAAAAAAAAAAACACTTTAACGTTTGTTTTTTGGAGTCTCGCCAAAGTTTCTGCCCTACACCAAAAATATCTCGCACCAGATTGCATAATACAATATTTGGTTTAGAAACTAAGCGAAAAGAAACCCTAACTATATATTTTTTAAGTTTTTGAAATCTTGTCCATGTTTGCTGCAAGTGAATTTTTACTGACACTTTTTTATTATTTAAAACAGTCAATGCGAACGCGAGCGAGTGTTTAATAAACGAGTGAGTTAAAAAATTTACCGAACGTGTTGCATACTATATTTTTTCTACGACCGTCAGAATTGACAAATGTCAAAATTGAAGGCGTGGGAAATATTTCCGAATACATCCGATCGCTCCCAAACCCGTGCGGTAAAATCCCGGAAATGGCCGAAGTGGCTCGGATTCGTGCGAAAGGAAACTGACGTGGTAAAGTGACGCTTCCCGCACGCTAGGTCGGTTGTGTAATTAGTGAAAAATTCCATTGTGTATTTGATTTATTTTTCTGTTAAATTGTGCTCGAAACACTCGGTTTCTGGCTATGCTGAGAGCATTTTTATCGAAACTTCATTATTTTTTTTATTTTTGTTCCGCTCTTCATCGGCAAATCTATATTTTTCGCGAAAGTGAGGACATTTGATAATGAAGATTCACTGATCGTTTCCGTGACCATGTAATAGGAAAAAATCAAAATAAACACACTACACTAACACTAATACAGGAGATTCGTCATCCAAAAAAATAAACACGCCGTATTTTTGAAACCAAACCGAACTTTTGTTCCTTATTTTGGATGGCGAATTTGCAGATTTGCGTTTTCGCAGGTTTTTTAAAATATCCTTTATAGAAACAACAACTTTAAAAAGTCGCAGTTTGTTCAAATAACGAAGGAACAAAAAGCTCCCACACTTTTTGACGCCACCATTTTGAAAATGCTATAGCAAAAAATAAACAATATTTAAAGCCACAGACATTTCTATGAAAGCTGTTTGTTTATTTGTATAACTTTGGGGGCCTTTTTTCCAAAAAATACCATATGTCAAGAAAATGTTATTTTGTTTGTTCGATGTTAGGCATGATTTTTAAATGAATTGATTTTTATGAAATTAAATGTGATTTGGCAACACTGGATAATATTAATTAGTTTGGTTGTATTGGTTGTCGTGCTGCTACTGTGTTCGCGGCTGTTGTCTTCGTTGTTGTGCATTTCTACTGTTCTAGAACGTATAAATATTTAAAGACATTCCGTGAACAATCGAAATAATTTTTGTTATATCTGCGGTAGTTGTCATAGTAAAGCAAAGGCAAACTATAACGTCTTTTGTGAAAAATGTATACCACCGCTTATTTTGATGTAAAAATTGGCGACCAAGGCAAGTCCTTGGCTCCTCATACTGTTTGTTCCGTTTGCGTTGAAGCATTAAGAAACTGACAAAAAGGTAGGAAGAAATGTTTAAGCTTTGGTTAGTTCCTATGGTACGATGAGAGCCTAGGAATCACAGCGATGATTGTTATTTTCCTTAGTTTAATGTTCAAGGATTGAACAGAAAAAATATGTGTACCCCAATTTTGACGCTTCTATTCAACCAGTTCCTCACGGACCAGATATGACTTAGATTTCGCAACAGATTTCAGAAAGCCCGAAGTGTTTAAACAGAGCGAATTAAATGATTTAATTAGAGTTTTGCACATTCCAAAGGATGCATCCGAGTTCTTAGCGTCCAGACTTATTGACAAGCATTTACTGTCGTCACATCAAATGTGCCGAATGGGATAGACATTGGACTCAAATAGAATGACCCTCTAGAACAAGCCTTACACCTGGAAGCAAAAATGTATTAAGGGATAGCTTAATTGGCCCCAAATAGTATATTATGCAACAAGTGCGGTAAACGGCATTTGACTCGCGAGTTTGACACGAGCGGAGCGAGTGTTTAATGACGAGTGACTACGACCGATAGTTTTTGGATATATTTTCGCCAAATAACACGAATACATTCACTGACATGAACGTCAGAACTGACAAACGTCAAAATTCAAACATCTGATTGCTCCCAAACCCGTGCGGCAAATCCCGGAAATGCCCGAAGTGACTCGGATTCGTGGGAAAGGAAACTGACGTGGTAAAGTGACGCTTCCCGCACGCTAGGTCAGTGGGTAGGTATTTTACAGACGGGAGTAGAAAAAAATTTTTGTGCCTCCTCTTCATATCAAACTTGGCTGGAACAAGCAGTTTATTAAAGCCCTAGACAAAAATGGGCAGTGTATTTTTATTGGGCCGCAGATAAGAACATTATGCAAATACAAGGATTTTCGAGAGAAAATCCCCCCTGAGTTTCATTTAAAGAAGTAATTGATAAGTTTCTTGGAAACTCTAAGGACGAAAACTACGAAAGTATTGTTCAAAATATGTTACAATACTTTCGTCGTCTTAAGTTGTTATATGAGTTTTGAAAGTGTATGGCGGACTACTGCTGGATGTTAAAACGGGATATGGATGTTAAAAACACTCAGCCGAATGTCAGGACAACGTAGCTTTCTGGCAAAAAGACGAAAATTTCACTCAAAAAGTCTGAGTACAGTTTTTTTTTTTTACTTTCTTTAACTAAGATTCCTTTTTACTGAATAAAAAAATAAGTTTTTTTTTCTCCTTCAATATTTGCAAAAAAAAAACTTACGTGATACAAAAAAAAGTATAGCATTTTTGAAATCAACCTACCAAAATTATATAAAATCAGTTTTCAAATAAAAAACAGCTGTCAAAAAGTTTAATTTTTTAGACCCTGTGTATTATATTATATATTTTTAGTTTTTATTTTTGATTAGCCGATTTAAAAATTTAGGCGATTAGACAGATGAGCCGCCGCCTCCGAACACGTCGGGCGTTTTTTTTTTAACTTAGCGGGCAATTAGAGGTTCACTTGTTTCCGATTTTCGTGCTATTGTTTTTGCAAATTTTTATAACCGGACAATATATTTTTTTTGTCTAGACTATCAGAAGACTCCAGGTAACGTACAAATGCGCGCGAAGAGCCCCCGTACGTCAAACACACATTAACACATAAGGAAGCTTTTGACGTCGCCGCCTAAATCGGTATCCAAATTTAAAATACGCCCGGATAGATACTCGGTATTAAGGATAAGTATCCTTCGCTGACTCCCACTCTAGATGCGACAAAATAAGTAGAAAACGTTTTTGTTTTAAGCCAAACGATTTATCGACAAGAATACATTATAATTCGATTGATATCCCACTTCTGATATATCAAGTTTTATTCAAAAAATTAAGTCGCCAGTGATAAACATCATTTTTATTTGTTTCTACATATGTACATGTATTTGATGTAACATATATCCAAAAGTAAAACGTGGGTATATTTGGGAGACTCTCTTCTGAGACGCCTCCCGTTGGAAAGGCTTTCAATACATTTATTTGTCCGCTGTGCTTTTTATGATTAATTTTTCGTTGTCGCTTTTGCCATGGATTTATTTTTGAATGACGAGAACCGTTACCAAGAATAAAGTAAATTAGATAAATTAAAGGGGTCGAAAAGTGAGAAATAATAGACATTTATCTTATACTACTATTCCATATAACGTATATATTATATTTTTATAATTTAACACTTTGTAAACAAAATCTCTTAAATTGAAGTTCTCTTTGGAAGAACTAGCAATTTTGAGAAAGTAAGCAAGCTTTTTAAAATGTTTTATCTAATCTGTAAAATCGCTTAAAATTTCAAATGCATAAATGTATCGTTCTCCTTTTTTTGGCTTTGCTTATATCGTTTTTTAAGCTAAAATATGCAATGATTCGGAAACAATTGGTTAGTGAAGCCTTTTACGTTCTCTTTGTTATATTGCCGAAATAAAAAGGGAGATTTCCACTTGTTTCTGTAAAATTAGGGAAAAATATGTTGCGAGGTGTTCCAGCATAAATGCTCGTCTCTTCTGTTGCAGGCGCCACCTATGGCACCGGTATAACGGCGATCAAACTTACCGCACTGGGTAGACCGCAACTCTTGGTACGTAACCGCACGGCGCGCCTACGCGCATATCATACCGGGTGGCGCAAAAGTATCAAATATTGGCCGCAAGTTCGTTATTTGCAAACTTAAAAACAATACTTGTTATAAGTTATAAGCGGTTTTTTGCTCTTTCGCTGACAAAGTGCAGTATAATAGTTTTCCCTGCGGCTCGGCTCATAAAAATTACCGCAAGTTATGTGGCAAAAGGAGGGCGGCGCCGGGTTTAGTAATTCAGCGCGACCACAATTATAAAATACGAACAAACTACGTTCTACCCGATAAAAATGTTAGAATTAGTCTCACGCGATTCCTTCTCCAAAACCGTTTATAAAAATAATTCCAATAATCGTGTGTTCGAACAGGACTTTTATTTTAAATTTAATCAATTGTTTGCGAAAATTGCAAATTTACCTTCATACACTACGGACTGCGTTCCAGTTAAAATTTAATTCATTTTCAATATTATATCCGGTGACGAGCCATTTGGAATAGAAGCGCAGTTTTTTCTGTTATATCGGACGTCAGCTCCGCATTCTGCGTCGAATTGATTAATTTTTTTTCTTATCAAAAATACAAAAATTTTATAGAATTTTTATTTTCAATTTTTTTTTGCACTACCAAATTGACAATCGTTATTTTAGCAAAAACATTGTGACAAAGTGAAATAAAATGACCACCATTTGGTTTTATAGTGTAGTTCAGAAAGGTGTAGAGTAATAAAACCTTATTAGGTATCTTTATTTCCTATATTCACGTTTAAATTTTCAGTAAAATTACTAAAACCTAAGGAACTTACTTTGTTCTGCCATGGATTTCGCATTATAATTTTTCTTATGTTGTAATAATCTAAATAATTTTAAAAAAGTTGATTTTTATTGTCCTTACAATAATACACAATACAATACAATACAATTAATTATTAAAAAGTCACATTCAAATAGGACAACTAAACAGACCTTGTTTATCAATCAATGGTAATTTTCCGTTTGGCACGACTATTAGTCATTTCCTCCCTTTTAAGGCACCTTAATACTCGTTGACGTTACTTGTTGACGTTGATATATTGTCTTGCCACATTTTTGGTTATAGGTAACTTTCATTATTCCAAATCTCATCAACATACTGCAACATTGTACTCTCTTTGGTTCCGCTTTATACTTCTGAAGTATTTTTGTCGCCAGCAAACTGTTTACAACTATACGAAGTCTATTTGTTAGTATCTTATTTACAAGAAGGATCGAAAAAAAAATATTGTTGCAAGTTCAGCTACGAGTTTCTGAAATAGGCTATTACTTTTCTACTTCTTCATATTCCATGTTGTCTGTTTCCTAAGTTTATCTCAAATATACGTAAAGAATGTACGAGGTGTGTTCAAAAAGTATCGCGAATTTTGTTTTTTCAAAAATTGTTTATTTATTCATGAATATCTATATTGTCCCCTTCAAAGTAATCCCCATGAGATATTATACACTTATGCCAACGGTTTTTACAATCTTCGAAGCACTTCAAAAAATCATTTTTTTTTATCTTCTTCAGCTCCTCCCTCTTTATCTCGTCAAGAGAAGCGTAACGTCGTCCTTTCATGGGCCTCTTCAGTTTAGGGAACAAGAAAAAGTCACAGGGGGCCAGATCTGGGGAATACGGTGGCTGCGGCATCATTAGTGTGTTGTTTTTGGCCAAAAAGTCGCGCACAAACAACGATGTGTAAGCAGGGGCGTTATCGTGGTGCAAAAGCCAATTTTTGTTCTTCCACAAATCCGGGCGTTTCTGGCGGATTGCTTCGCGCAAATTGCGCATAACTTGCAGGTAATATTCCTTATTGACCGTTCTTTCCTGTGGCAAGAACTCATGATGCACCACGCCCCTGCAATCGAAGAAAACTGTCAGCAAAACCGAACTTGGCGCGCCTTTTTCGGTCTTGGTTCGTGCGGCAGCTTCCATTGAGATGATTGAGCTTTGGTTTCCACGTCATAACCATAAACCCACGATTCGTCACCAGTTATGACCCTCTAGAGCAAATTTGGGTCGTCGCGGACAGAGTTTAAGATCTCATTAGCAATGTTCATTGATAAAAATCGAATGGCACGAGCCAATCGATATGTTTAGGTCCTCACCAACTTCTCTAACGGTGATTCGACGATTGGCCAATACCATTTTCGCCACTTCATTAATATTTTCGTCTGTTGTTGAAGTGCTCGGGCGTCCGGCACGCTCTTTGTCGTTCACATGTTCTCGGCCTTCTGAGAACATTTTGTACCACCGATAAACGTTGCTTCGGTCCAAGGTAGCTCCTCCGTATGCCACAGTCAACATTCGGAATGCATCCGCGCACTTAATTTCGTTTTTCACACAAAATTTGATACAGGTTCTTTGATCCATTTTTTTGAATAGGTAAAAATCGAAGACGATCCAAAACACGTGCAAGCAAAGTAGCTGTCAACAATTAAATGAACATTCAAAATGGCCGAGCTTGTCGGCATAAATGAGAGACATGAGTACCAACATGTTCAAATGGACCGCACTGTATATGACGTCCTTATTAAGCATTTGCCATATTTTTTGATATTATTCCGCCACTATACGCAAACAAATGCTATAGCCTCGCGTTTTCTGCGCAGCTCCAGCTGTCCGAAGTAATTATGCGCACGCGCAAGTTCATGGCCGAGATAGTCGGCGGCGAGGGCAACGTGCTCACGCACCACGTAAGACCGGAAGATCTCGAAGCGAAATTCGACAAAATTCAAGACAAGGAGTCGGTGCGCAAGTTCCTCAAACAGGTCACCTACGATAAGGAAGGGTGAGTCTGTCCCTTCCGAGATCTCCAGTACCCCACCTCGTCCCCCACACCTCCCAACAAACTATCCCCGGTCTCACGGATACTTAATTCTTTCTAGAAATTCGAACGGGGGCGGTTAGTGAGTATTATACCACCTTGACGGTAGTTAATACATGCGCGTTGTATATCACATTGTTTTACTTTCCTGTTTGGGCGATAAGTGCTCCGACGACGAAATGTTTATTTCGAAAGGTGTATTTTGGGTGTGTGAGCTCGGCCTAAAGGCAGGTATAAGGAGTAATGAGTAGTAACCTTCAACAAGACGTAACAAGGGAGCTAAACTTGTCAAAAAACAAAACCATTAATAGTATATTATACAACAAGTTTGATAAAGGTCAGTTTAGATACGTGAGTTATATGAAGAATAACGCTTATATTGTTCCTATTTATCAAATAAATATAAAGTTTTATACTCTATCGTGGCTTTCAAGAAAACAGGTTCACGTAGAGGAAGAGGTAGCTAGTGTGAGAAGACCTACAGGAAGAAAAAGCAAGAAAACAAAACGAAGAAACCAGGAACAGAAGCATGAAAATAATTTTAATTATTGGCGTAAACTACCCTTAAAAATAAGAAATTTAAAAGATGAAAGCGACTTTTGGAAATTTATGTAAATTTTCGATACTAGGGAACTGATAGAGGAATTTTCAAATCAAAATTTAATTATTTGAAAACTAAAAAACCTTTCGTAATATTATAAAGTATTTTATCGCCTTTTTTATTAAATACTTTTTAATAAATAATTATAATTATTATATATAACCTTATAGATAGGAGAGAGTGGGGCACGACGGCCAGGAGCTTCGCCAAAATTAGGGTAAATTTAGTTAAAATTGGTCAAAAATAAATCTACGCGATGGTTAAAGCCACAAAAAATAATAAAAACCTTAACTCCCGAAGTTCCAAACATGCAACCGAATTTACATTTGCATTTTCATTAAAGTTGGCCAACTTTTTTTTATTAACACTCTAGGTATGAAAAAACACTTTTTTGTACTTGCAGCAAAAACTATGATTTGTTCGAGAACAAGTTTTACAGAAAATGGTTAAAATACCTTCAAAATTAGCTGCGATTTAAGCGAATCAATTAATTAAAAGAAGTTATGGCTGTTTTTTTTTATTGGTAATAAAAATTAGTGGAACATATCCAACAACTTTATATTCCGGCAAAAGCCTCTGGGCCATAAAAGAAGCTCTGAAAATGTTAAGAAAAAATATATATTTTTAAATTATTTATCTAAAACGATCCGAAGTCGACGATGGGAATGTGCAAAAATAAAAGTGATATGAAAAAAGAAAACTATAAAACATCGATTGAATTGAGTAAATTGTTTAAATCGTTAATCAAAATTACGGTTCATTTTTTTGTTATAAACAAATAAGTCATCGGAAAATGATGCGATCGAAATGCCTATAACCTTAGGGAATAGCTGATATTCTTTGATGAATTAACACAAAACTGGATACGGTCAATGGAAGCGGACACAGTGGAAGGAACAAAATCAAAAATTCCCAGCTGTAGAACGAAAATTAAATAGAAGATTAATTAGAAGAAAATGTTAATTGGGTTTAAAAAAAAAATTGTTATTAAGCGGCTTTTTTAATTAATCAAATAAAACAAGTTATCAAAAAAAAACAAACCAGTAACAAAGCTCTCATAAAGTGAAACAAAAAAAATTAAATAGGAGACGAGAACTAGAACAAATTTTCATACTCTGACAGGTAAAAAATAGTTTAGATACATTAAATAGACACTTCGGTCCGTCGGATTTCTTGTCTGTCGCAAAACGTCCCCTTAAGCTAGAAACGCATTCGTGACGTCATCCCTTTCCCAAATAATACCGACCCCTCCCCCCCAAATCACCGGCCCGACCTAGACCCTTCACATCGCCGCTGTGTCGTTGTAGGTAAACGCTTGATGATCACGATTCCCTCTCTCTCTCTCTGTCTCTCGCAGCATCCTCCACTTGTTCCCGTGGTCGGGCATCATCGACGAGAACCAAGAATTGAGCACCACGTTCAGGGTGCCGGACCTGAAGACGGGCCGGATGGCCCGCTTGATCACTCAGCTGTCGCCCAAAGAGGAGGAGATGTTCAGGAATATGATCAGGAGACTCAATACCATCGCCAAAGTAAGGCTTATATCAAATTCGCGCTTTTTTTTTGTAAAAAAATCGATTATTATTATTAATAGTTGCCACACCGCGGAACCCCACTCTAGTTTCGAGCGCACACAACTATAGTTCAACAGTTTTTAAAGTATGTTCCCCTGCAAAATCTCTAGCATTTTGAGTGCACCTCCACAAGCTTCATCATTTCATGATTTCTGAACGTAACACCCACATCTCTTAATAATACGTTATCCAATTTTACATCATAAATAATATAATTCAAATAATTTAATTTATATCAAATATGTTCTCAATTAGTTGCTGGCAGTAATATATAAAAAAAAAAAAAGAAAGAGGCATCATCCGCGACAAAATATTTAAATAGTTGTAATTAAATCGGATGTCTAAGAAGAGGAACGGGAAAAGGGTTAATAATTATGGTAAACATAATGACCCCTAATGACCCACTGTGCGGCGTCAATTTTGTTTCGCAATGACGAATTTAAGTGAAAAAAATTCTATCATTCGTGCTGCCTATTATTTTATCGAGGTATTTTCAGGCGGCGCAGGAGATGGACGTGCGCATAATGGTAGACGCGGAACAAACTTATTTCCAGCCGGCGATCACGCGAATCACGCTCGAGTTCATGCGCAAATACAACAAGGAGAAGGCGATCGTTTTTAACACGTACCAGTGCTACCTGCGCAACGCCCTCTCGGAAGTGACGACCGATCTGGAACAGGCGAAACGTCAGAACTTTTATTTCGGCGCCAAACTGGTGCGCGGCGCCTACCTCGAACAGGTGAGCGACATTAAAGTTGTCCGCGGGAGGGCGCTACACGCGTTTTTTTTTTTAAGTGAAAGCAAATGCCAGTTTTCTTTTGAAAACCACAAATGTTGATATTAATAGTACGAACCGATTATCCGTGCGCGGGTTATCCGGACTGTAGATTATCGGTACCACGAGTTACCATTACGTATTAAAATTGTATTTTTTAAATATTATCGAAAACGCACAATCGCCCAGACGATTAAAAAATATCAATTTTAACGCAAACCAAATTGACTTTTTCAAAAGCTACATAAATATCCGCTGTAAAAGTCCGTTAAAATACCCAACGTGGAGTTTTTTTTTTTTCTGTTTACTGGATAAAATTTCAACCAAAAATATGAAAATTTTCAGAAATTTGATATAATAGGGGTGTATCGTGTATTTTTTTATATATAAGTAATAATAGGTGCATATTTAACTCGGGCTTCTTTGCTTTTTTTCTCTTTGAATCGTTTGCTTTTTACTTGTATGTCGCAGATACTGTATAACAAATAATTAATAAAGGACAATTATAGTTTAATCGAGGTAGTATATCCTCAATTTTGCCATTTGTGATATATTCTTTCAATGTATTATAATAAAACCATATTATTATCGTCATCATTATTATTATTTGCAATAAATTTTGTAATAAAAAAAATTACATATATATATATATATATATATATATATATATATATATATATATATATATATATATATATATATATATATATATATATATATATATATATATATATATATATATATATATATATATATATATATATATATATATATATATATATATATATATATACTCATTCTCACGTATTGATTCACGGATGGAAAAATGTGATGACACTATATTCCGGGATATCATCCGTTCGCTCGTTGAACTCCGACTGGAATCCTGCAAATCCTGCATCCGACTGGAATCCTGCAAATCCTGCATCCGACTGGAATCCTGCAGACGTTTCGCCAAAATCTCACTTGGCATCTTCAATGCTCGCGCTCCGAAAACACTTCAAAGACGGGATTCCAGTCGGATGCAGGATTTGCAGGATTCCAGTCGGAGTTCAACGAGCGAACGGATGATATCCCGGAATATAGTGTCATCATTATATTATATATATACATATATATATATATATATATATATATATATATATATATATATATATATATATATATATATATATATATATATATATATATATATATATATATATATATATATATATATACTTTGTATTGGAAATAGGTCTTATGTATTATATATGTTTGAAAATCTAAAAACACGAAGTTTGTGAGTTTCGGGAGAAAACTACGCCACTGGATCCTACGTAAAAAAACCCCATCCAAACCTTTTCGATAACTTGACGCACAACCGAACCGCAAATGCCATATCAATAATGGGACACACTGTACATTTGAGGCGCCGATCATTGTTTTAAATTTACAGAGAAGAGTAAACGGAACAGACTTTAAAAAAATAAATTATACAATAATAAATTAGGAAAAAAAGCTCTAAACTACGCGATTAGTGCTATTAAAAATAGCGATGTGCCGAGTACGGTTTGACTCGAGTCAGACTCGATTCCTGCTTTGTACTCGAATCAGAAAGAATCGATTCGTACTCGCAGACTCGATTCTATTCATGCGAGTCCAACTGACTAGAGACTTTAGTAGTCGAGTTTGGTCAACTCTTTCGTAGTCGTAAATAGTTTACTTAAGCAATGAAGTGGCGCGGCGGGCAAGTTTGAACCTGCAACTTTTTGTTTTGATTTCTTTGATTTGTGTTAGCTAGCAGTTATTGTGAGTACTGAGTATTTCAGAGTGACTTTATTTAATTGTTTATTAATACTAACTGTGTATAAAAAAATTTGATTATAATGCTTACTATATCTAGTATTAAAAGAATTGTTTAAAGCTGTCTCAAATTAATAGAATATTATCTAGACTCTAAGTTGAGAAATTTTTTAATTATTTTCTATGTTTTTTAATTATCTCCTTAGAATTCCTATGCTCTTTGTTTTTATTTAATGTTTATAATTATCTTTCATTAAAAATATTGATTTACCCATTATTATTGTGTCAATGCTTAACCCTCTGGACTAGAAATTCCAGACTCGAATCTTGGACTCGAATCCTGGACTCGAATTTCCAGACTCGAGTTACTAGACTCTAGTCGGCCCGAACTCGAGTCATATTCGAATACTAAACATAAAATTCGAGTACTGGACTCGAATCAGGGAATCGAGTGATGATTCGAGTACCATATAAACTGACTCGAGTCGACTCGATTCACCGAAACAGTGACTCGGTACAACTCTAATTAAAAAAATTATTTTATGGATCGGTATTAATGGGTGATTCCATTGTTGCATTTGACGTTTTCAGTCTGTCGAATAATATATCATTCTAAAGAAAACGGCACGGGTTACATCTATTTTATATTTTTTATTAAAAAAAAAAAAACTAAAATTGAAACATTTCGCTTACGTTTGCTACTCTGCGTGCGATAGGAGAGGGCGCGCGCGGCGGCGATGGGCTACCCAGACCCCACCAACCCCGATTTCGAGGCCACTACCGAAATGTACCACTCGACGCTCTCCGAATGCTTGAGGAGGATCAAGGCGTTCAAGGACAAGGGGGAGGACAAGAAGATCGCGATCATGGTGGCGTCGCACAACGAAAACACCGTCCGGTTCGCCATTGAAAAAATGAAAGAGTTCGGCATCGAGCCCTCCGACAAAGTGATCTGTTTCGGACAGTTGTTCGCTATGTGCGATTACATCACCTTCCCGCTAGGTAACCGAGGCTACTCACAGTTAACAACATACAACCAGTTATTGGTAACCAGTTCTTTTTTTTAATAATCGTTTAACTTGCGTCCGTGAAATACAATTTTGCTCAGAATACAAAAATCTACAGTAAGTATATCTGCCAGTCCTGCAAGCGTTAAAAGAATACTTTCCTAATATAAGATCACACAACATTTCTGTTCCCCAGATATTTATAATAAGCCATTGAGTTTGGAATACCCTGTATTTAATTTCGGAATCCACCCGATTAACTTTCAACTTGGCCTCATTTTTTAGTTGATAATCGAAGTTGACAATACCACGTACCATTGAAAATATATGGGAAACTGACAAACTGCAGTTTGATGGTGTCACAACTTAACACCTTAGAAGAAGCCGTTAAAGAACGATTTTTTGTTTTCAAGTATGGTACAATTACCTATTAGATAAAACATATTTTGTACATTAATTTACATCATTCAACAAATTATTTATAAAACGCATAAAGGATATTTTCCTCACTTCTTTCATGGTTCATATAAATTCAAATGTATTCGATATCATTGTTCATATTTGTACGTTTTTGTTAAGCAAATACATCCTGATGTTTCTAGAAGATATTTAAAAAAAATTGGAGACAGCTATCACAACAAGTCTCGACAACACAGTATAACATTTAAACTAACCAATACATACTATACATATTTCCAAAATGATTAAAATTATGCCCAAAATTTTTCTCGATGTACTTCGTATTTGATAAAGGCACGGTGTTGCCGAAACAGCTGTCATTTAAATATATTTATGTGAAAATTTGAACGTTTGTTCTTATTTAACTATTTTAAATGGATTTTCATCAAGTAAAAGTCACTTCAGTACAATGAGTATTAATTATTTGTTAATTGTTAAACTACGAAACCAGTCGTTAATTTTTTGACGGACCTTGAGAATATAGTGTAATCGGCGGATTTATCAATTAGTGTTACTTGATTCGCCAGGTCAGTCGGGTTACTCGGCGTACAAGTACATCCCCTACGGTCCGGTGGACGAGGTGCTGCCCTACCTCTCGCGGAGGGCGCACGAAAACAAGGGCGTCCTGAAGAAGATCAAGAAAGAGAAAAGACTGCTTGCCAAAGAGATCCTCAGACGTTTGGCGACCGGCAAGATCTGGTACAACCCCAAGGGCAATTACGTGCCGGTTTAAAAATCGTAAGAACTCAAATTTACTTTAATCGTATCTCTGCCTTAAAAAAAAAACATTGCGAAAGGGAGGGTATGTCCGACAGAAATGGCTCAAAATTAATATACTTTACATCAACAGTGAAAAGTAAATAAACGTATAAAAATCCGCGCAATAGGATATCCACTATTGTATAAGATGAGATATAAGATTTTTGTCAAAAATTATGATTTTTGTTCAAAAATAAAAAAGCTACTTTTATAATTAAAGTTAGTTCATTTGCTTTTCATGAAACCACTCAAAATTTAGTAAAAAATCGAAAATATTGCTAATTACAATCTAACTACTTAATGAGGATCTGACTGCCCATTTTCTTCGTATGTATTGCTTAATAAACAGCCCCGTTTGTTAACTTGATAATGAACAGTTCTTAATTTTATTTATTTTCGAAATGTTTCGTTTATTAGTCAGTACCTCAGATTGACTAATTATAGGAAACAAGGGCGCCACACAAACAAGTTCGTCCTTCATTCGTAATGGTTGTTTGATATTATTACTATGTATTTCCTCTTTTTGTTCTTCCCCTCCGGGAGTGTAGAACTTTATTTGTAATGCAAGTCATTTATTAATGGCTATTTACATAACTAATTAACTATTTGGTTGTATGTAAATTGCCACCACTAGAATTTGGGTCAATTTCAATGTTGATTTTCTCGCGAACTGCTGAAAAGATTTGAAAATATAATAATTTTGTTGCAAAAAGGATATTTTGATTTGTTATGGTCTCGATATGGTGAGTATGAGTATTAATATTATTAGTGTATTCTTTTTCATATAAAAGTCGGTAGTTTTCTATAAAAAAAAAAATAACTCACTCTCTATAATAAAGTTTCCAGATCTTACTTATGCAGTATAATTTAAAACTAATATATAGAAACAACTTTTCAGAAACACATTACAGACATTACTTTGTCATAATACGCCCAGATCCCGCTTTAGTGTTAAAGTAGTTAAGTTTGCAATCACCACTATATTATCCAATAGCTATATGGTTGGTTCAAGTTTTACCATAAATTTGTACCTATGAAAAAAACAACGGCAAAAATTATTTTCACTTGCAGGTTCCTAGCCCCCACCACAAGACCCCGTTCGAATGTAATTTACGGTCGCCATATGCCGGGCATGGCTGCCGCATCTCTGTTTATAGATATAAATAGTTTAAAAGACACAATTGAAGTCCGTTTTAGCTGATACGATGTCTGCGTAACGCCGATCGCCGGCAACGATCATAACAACCAACTCTCCCCCGGCGGTTGACAAAATTTTCCCCTCACTGTCAATTAAACGAAAACCAAAACCCGCGGGAGGGAGGAACAACGTAGGCTGCTTCGGCCGTTACGCAGACAGAATCTCGGGTTGCTTGATAAACATTTTTCAATTTTAATCTAGTGGGACAGAGCATTATTGTACAGATATTATTTCCCGTCGTATGGGTTAAGAAAAAAAAATCAAATATCGTTTGAAAGAGTAACCCCCGAATTTTTCTTTTAAGCGTTTCGTAAGCATCGTTTTGTTGTGTTATGTTATTTTATGATATTAAACGAGTGAAAAAAAAACAAAGAACGTCACCTCCAGCACACGCGGTTAAAGTTAATTTATAGTTATCCTAGCTGTGATTTTGTAAGTTAAACGAGGCATAGGACTTTTTCGTTTGGCCAACGCATCGGGCGTCTAAACATTTTCGCCAGTATTTCCCTTCCGTTCTAATTGCGTAGTATTATAAATGATCTGGTATTATTAACAGAGTAGGCCGTCGAAATTGGTGAACTCCGCAAAAATTGTATTATTATTATTATTATTATTTTGTAAACGTGGTTGGGTTCCCAAGATATTAAATTATTTATGGATGTATCCTAAACTTGTTCAGACAATAAATAAAATTTAAACCAAACGCGGAATTTTTGTTCCCCAGACGCAAAAAATTGCATGGTTAATTTCATAAGTACTTACCGCGAAATTCTACGGCGTACACTTAAATCACTGTTATTAACCGAATGAAACGAACTACACTACATAAACTTCACTGCAAAATGTTACGGTGTATACTCAAAACACTAATATTAATCGAATGAAATAAATTACACTACATCAATTCTCTACACGCGTGCAAAATGTATGCTGTTCGTTTCATAAGCGCACGCGCAGCTTGCCGTGTGCGTGGTGATTGGTTCAGAGCACATAAAATCTTGTAAAAAACAAACCTGTCAGGGTCGGATTCAGGACCGAGCGGGGTATTGAGCCGAGTTGATCCAGGCTTTGGGCCATCAACGTTTTTTTATTTAACAATTCATTAAGTCGGCTACACACGATTCGGCAGGCCTCAGTTCGAATTGAATAGTCCCCCTGATGGACTGACCACCCTCCTCACGTTCAGGCGAATATGAAATCAGTCATAATCATGGCCTCTACTGGCGAACGCGTTAGCACTTCTCGGCTTAGTAGTTGCTTTGGGTAAAAAGAAATTTAAAAAAACATATTGTATTGTGCAAAGATTGGATGAAAAAAAGGAGCGTCCGCCTGAACAATCTTAACTGACAGTTCCACCGGAACATACGTTCAGACTGACTGTTCGGTTCGAACTGACAGGCCTCGCCGGATCGTGTGTAGCCGGCTTTAAATTATTGCGCAATGTATTGGGATCATTGCTGGACTCGAACCAATGATTTCATCGAGGGAAGCGTCTTAACATATCGTTAAAAAGAGCATCGAATATTCTATATTCTAAATTATTCTTAAAATTAAATAATCTTCAGTGAATTATTTTTTAAATATATATCGAACATTTGAAAATATAAGAACAGAAATTCTGAAACACGGCGTCGTCGACGAATTCTTTTGTCGTACCAAAGTTTGCAGAATAATTGAAGTTGCTTGATATCTCTGTTGTGGCAGTTGTAAAACGGAATCCGTGCAAAGTGGTTTTACTTGTTTCAAAATAAGCGGAAAATGGAATGAGATTAACGTAACCTTTTATGTGTGCAAGACAATATCTAATTATTTCAATCAAAATAAATAAGAACTAAAAGTTCAGATTTTCACGAAATTATATATTTTGACATGACAATTGGTTCTCCAACACGGTGTCTTTATCAAATCACATTTGATAAAGACAGATATACAGATATAATTTCGTGAAAATCCGAATTTTTAGTTTTTATTTATTTTGATTTTTAATTTAATAATTATAAAGTTCTGTATTATCTTTTTTGATGTAATTATGGGTGCGTTCAGAATTGTAAGAATGGGCCAAAACTGGTAATTTTTCATTCCCGCAAGCTTTGCGGAAAAAAATGGATTCAGGCAGTAAAACGAGAAGATTGGTTTGTTCCGACTTTAAACACAAAGGTGAGTCTTATGAAATAGTTTTCGATAAGTGCAAGGGCCTTTAGAATCTAAGTACTACAAAGTGGGCTATCAAGTTAAAAATTTCAAAAAGCCTATTCATTTTAAGATTACGTGAGCTTCATTCTCAACCGCATGAAATTCAAAGAGTTACGACTTGTTGCAGTGTTGAATAAGCCCACTTAAAAATGCATATTTGATCAAAATATAATGATACGCAGATGCAGTACCGTCTGTTTTATCATCCACGGCACAAAGAGGATATTTTAAGGAAGCTTTCATTGAAGCTGATTTATAATATTCTGCTAAACAATATTACAAAATATTGTATAATAAAGTCTCTATGAAACATGCCTCTTAAAATTTAATTTTATATTACTTAATCCTAATAAAATAATTTAGATATAAAAAAATAAATTAAAATGTCTATGCTCTCCTTTCTGTATGAATTCCTAGATTATTTTTACCTCTACATATTTGTACTATATTTAATATTATATACGACGTAAATATCGCTACTTTTGTGCATGTTAATTTATTTAATTTTAGAAGTTTAATAAAGCTCGCAATTTTAATGTTTTTCTCGGAAAAGCAAAACGCTTGTATCTTTAGATCACTTAGAAAAGGGTATCGTTGGTTTTTTTACAATTCGATAAAATTTAGAAGGGTGGCTCTTTTGTTATTATATAAGTTTCACGTTTGCGTTGGATTTTTTTATTGATATTGCTTACAACACTAGTTGAGTGCTCAAATGGATGACATCGTCAAATGTTGTTCTTCCATCATTTTCCACAACTCACACCTCGAATCAAGAATAATGCTTTCATGACGCCGAAATGCAGGTAGAATGAGCGGGTCAAAGGTTATGACATACTTCCAAAGGGTTACGTCTGTTTACCGCTAGAAGCACCACCATTGTTTTAGCACCGTTTTTTTCATTTTTTGAGGTTATGTTGGTGGGCCTGTAATTGATCACGCCGGCCCACGGCAATTATTGCTAGGGACACGAGAGCTAGATAACTTCTTTCCGGGTAGGCAGGACATTAAAACACCTTTTTTTAATAGAAAAGAGGACGTTTACTATCTTATACATCGGGTTGAACAAGATTCGCTAGCGAAGTATTTTTTTTTTCAAATAATATATATAGGTTAGGTGGCGCTCGTCATAACCTCACTCGCTCTCGTCTTTCAGCTTAGCCAACAGCAGAGCCCGTTGTTTTTCGAGTTCTGTCTCGCTAGCGGCCTCGTTGTCCGAATGTTTATCCTTATATTTTTCGGGCGGCGTATTCTGCAGAAAAATACTCTCGTTAACGGGTATTTTTTCTCGCTACGCGTTTTCGAATAGTCGTCGAAAAAATAAATAAATAAAGGGACTCCAAGCGCACAGATTACCAACTTTTTAATGTCAAAGATTGTACAAACCGAAAAAATTGATATCGGTGGTGTCTCTACAAAAATTAAAAACTAGCTAATGATACAAATTAAAATCGGAGCGGACTAGAACGAAAAAGAAAAGGGGGCGCGAGTCGCTAATAACGGGGCTTCAACTCACAGATGGACTTTTTCGTTTGTGCTTCTTCTTCGACCTCTTCTTTTTCGCGTACTCTTCCGAGCTCTCGCCGGAATATGGCGACTCGCTGCGCGCCTTATGCCTCGACTTTTTCGGCTTCTCCGGTTCAGACTCGCTCGAGCTCGTCGATTTGTACTTTTTGTTTTTCTTCTTTTTCGATTTCTTCGATCGGAAGTGCCTGTGGCTGCACGCCTCCTCCATCTCGTGTTGGAATTCCTATAAAATCATTAAATATTTTGTAAAATCATACCGCCTTCACTAGCAAGAGAGAGTAAAAATTTGTTAAGGTAAACGTGGAAGGGTTTCTGCCGACATAAAAAAACCTGAAAAACTCAACTTCAAAACATCACAAAATCTGGAAATCCATTATTTTTTTCTCGAATGAGATACTTTTGTTACTTTTTGTGTTCTGCTATGCGATATGCTCTGCTTTATTTGAGATTGGACATAAACCCCAAAGCAAAATAATTTATCCAAAGTATTTTTAGCATTTTGCAATTGATAAAAATGAAAAGTCCACTTTTTTTTTAGTTGTTCATAGAATTATAATTTTATGGTGAAAAGTTACCCCTTCATAGAAGAAATAGACTTTTGAATGCGAGTCTGTGTGTGCCGCAATAGATCATTAAGTAGTAGCGGAAGGCCAGACCATCGATCGCATACAATAAATCTCATTCTAATATGTAAAACGTCACATACGTATACGAGCAACATTCACCCTTCAACTGTAACATTTCTAAAATTGTTATGCCCCCATACATAATTTTTAACATTCAAAAATTGATTTGTTCACCTAAGAAACATAAATGATAGGTGTTAGGAAGATATCCGTATGAAATTGCTATAAAAAAACAGTAAATAATATTTCAAACCTTAAAAAAGCGAAATTCAAAACACAGAGATTTTATATTAGTTTCCAATTTATTTGGCTTTAATCTCCACGTTGTGTTGTACCCAGTCGATATCTTTTTTTTATCAGTCGGCTAAATATGAAGACGGAAACGGCAGTAAAAGTACAATATACACAAAAAAAATACGACTTTTACTGACTCATCGTTTTGCAATTCTGCGGGTTCTTCTGCATATTTGATATATCAGACAAATCCACTAAGATTGGCTCCATCATCCATGTTTGGAAATCAATTTGTTTTAAATCAGTGGAGAGAAATGAAATGATTGACAATAACAAGTAAAGCAGTGTCAGTTACTTCATATTCTTTGAGCCAATGAAACTGTTCAAAGTTTTTGTTGTTAATACCTTTCTGATATAACTCTATATTGGTAATGAAACCAAATATCTTTGCCTTTGCGTCGACAAGTATTTTATTTGTTCCTTGAAGTTGCTTATTTAATATATTCAGTTTTTCAAAGCTATCGGCTAAATAACTTAGAAATGCTTTACCTTTCATTGTTAACAGATACTTCATTTCAGGTTTGTGGCTTAAAGAATCACTAAGAGTATCAAACAGTTCCATAAAGTCTCACATGGTCTTCCTCTTCACAAAATAGCTTGAAAAGAAGCTCAGATTTGGCACTAGCTTCAATGACATTAGCAGATTTTATTACTGCTTGTAGTACTTCATTTAGAACAGGCAGGACGTTTTTAGATACCAAGTTTTCCCTATGAATGACACAATGCACAATAACCATTTATGGATTTGCATCTTTCATCAATTTTAAGCAGCCATTTTTCTTGCCCATCAGATGTTAAGTTTTCATTGGTAGTAGTGCTTTTTCTAATGTTTTACAGAACATTTATTCAGCAAAATGTCCTTCATCAATTACTACATACAGTGTTGATAACTTACATAAGTTATCAATACTGCCTCACTGTCTCTCAAAGTTCCATATGCTCTGAGAATTTTTATTGTTTTTTTTTCAACAAGTTGGCTTTCAATATCATCGTTCATTTCGTCTATTCTTCTGCTAACACTGCACACACTCATACTGAGTAGTATAGATTTTACATCTTGGTCATCTTTTTTCCCTAATCGCTTTAAGAAATATTGATATTTCCCTCAGTAAGACGATCATTAGTTAAAGTACAAGCAGTAACTAGAGACTTTAATGTTGTTCCTTTTTTAACATTTTTAAAGTAATTCAAATCTGAATTAATATGAGCACTACGTTTAGCCTTCGAACGCGCCTCAAGACGATCTCGTTATTATTGGCATAAAAACGCACACCGGCTATGAAACCAAATTTTAAATAATCCTCCCAATATTGACGATTTTTTTTTTTGCTTGCATCACTCATTTTACTATACGCTAAAAAAAAGTTCAAATTTAAGTGTATATAAAACATTAGCGATATTTTTTTCACTTAATATAATTTTATGGAAAGTGAAATGCTTCTAAAATTAAAATAAATATAAATAAAATCAATTACTTTTCAATTCTATCTATACAACATATATAAATATATTCAGTCAACGATATATTCCATCACTTATCTCTAATAACCCTGATATTATGTCTAATAATTATTTACAGTAATTTTTTATGATTTTGCATTTTTTGTTGTCACCGATATCAATTATTGCATTTAAATAGCCTGGAGGGAAAGTATTAAAGTCGTGTCGAGTGTATTCTGAAATTGCCCCCCTGTGGGGCGTGGGCCCACCAGTTTATCTTCCACGGACTAATATCAATTACTTTAGCGTTATGATAACTTGATTTCAACATATTTTTTTCTACTGACTACTCTAAAGTACCCAGTTATGCACCAGTTATTTATAAATTAAT
Organism: Cylas formicarius; assembly: GCF_029955315.1. NCBI lineage: Eukaryota > Metazoa > Arthropoda > Insecta > Coleoptera > Brentidae > Cylas > Cylas formicarius. Next base: position 20,098,690 of record NW_026844361.1, on the reverse strand, counting down.
GTCTGAAGAGAATTCTCCAACATTTTCTTTACAGTCCAACGCACCTTGTATACCCTCTCGCGTTCCGTGTCCGAATCGAACGCCAGAAACTCCTCCTCTTTCTCCAGCTTGACCTTCGCCTCCTCCCACGACAGCTCAAAGTCGATATTCATCTCCTTGAGTAAATTCTTGAGGCCGTTCTCCAGTTTCTTGACGCGTTTCGACTCCTCCTTCAGTCGCTCCTTCTCCTTCACTTCCGCCTTCTCCAGCAACGAGTTGTATGTCAGTTTGACGTTGCCTGCGTCCAAGGTCGCGCTCCGCTTGTCCTCGCAGATCACCGTCGCGAACTGATCGAACGTCGTCCCCACCTTGACGTCGAACTCCTTCTCCTTGAGGATCTCTTTGATGATTTTCTTCTCGTCGTGGAACCGCGACTTCAGATCCTCGACGTAGAACTTGAAGAGGTCCAGCGGGGTCGAACCGCTCTGCCCCAACATGGCGGAGAAGCGAATGTCCGCGGATATGATCGGATATAGCTCCACCCACAACGACATCGACGTCAGTTTGCCCTCCTCGTGGAGGTGGTCAAGTAGCGCGAGGAACTGAAGCAGACAGACGACACAAACGCAACATATTAAAAAATTTACAAACAAAAATGAGAGAAATACGGAGAGGCGGTAATTGCTTGCTAGCCCGATGTTGCTTATGGCTTTCTGCATTTTAATTGTGTATTGTGTAATTGGTTAGTTTTGTTTACTTTCTGTTATTCTGCTGAACTGACAGAGAAAGCATATACATATTTACACCATTATTTTAAAATACATACAGGGGGAGAGAGAGAGAGACAGAGAGAGAGAGAGACGGTACAAATTGGCAACAAATATATAATCAAAAATAAAGTGTGTCAAATATTAAATAAAATTACAAAATTAAAATGTTCCTACTTAATGAATTTGAGTGTAGGATGACTCTTGTCACAAAATGCAAAACTCGAATTAGACTCGTAAATGATAGGTACTTCACCTACATTGAAAATTCGGAACGAATATTTCCAGGACCGTACTCAACAGGTCAAGCTTGGCTGTTTTCATTCCGCACCAATTTAGATGTAATATCCGGATTGCCTCAGGGGTCCCATCTGGCCCCAAAATTGTTTCTTCTTCTGGTAAATGATATATTAAATGATTATTAACTTTTTGCGGATGATTCTAAAATTTACCGCTGTATACGGTTAGTGGATGATTTTGAAGTGCTACAAAGGGACATAAATTCGCTAGTGGAGTGGTGTAGGACGAACAAATTAAAATTAAATACTGAAAAATGGGCCTGTATGATTTTCTCGACATAAAAATTGCTGACATAGAATGGATGAGTGTGTGTTGAAGAGAGTGCAACTAGGATTTAGGTATAATTACGTTTTGAGCGGCACTTTGAGGATGTCATGAGCCGAGCTAACCGTATGTTGGGTCTGGTGGTCCATTCTATCTTGGAGTATGGGTCAACCATCTGGTCTCCTTTTACAAAATTCACAAACACCGAATTGAGGCTGTGCAGAACAATTTTTTAAGGTATCTTAGGTATAGTATGGACCAGAGAGGTTGACAAATGGATGTCATTGAAGTGGGGAGGGCCTTCATGGACTGGCTATTGTTGAGGACCATAGAGAATTTCGGGATATACATTTTGTCTTTCGAGTGATAAATGGTACTATTGATCCTCCTTGTATTCAGTCAAATTTTAATTTTCATGTCCCTTCTAGAGAATTGAGAGGAAGTCAGCTTCTGTCTCCTGTACTGAGTAATACTCGACATGCTCAGAATATGCCTTTAAATAAGCTGGTCTCCTTTGTAAATCAACACACCATTGATTACACCGGTGTTCCTTTAAAATTAAATTAAGACAAATTTTGTTAAATTGATTTGTAGTACAGCCATCTGAAAAATATGTAGTTTTTTACTGTCCATAGTTTGTTATTTTCTTTTCATTATATCCTAGTTTAAGTAAACATAAGCTTGTGAAGAAAAGATCTTCAAATTTTGAAAAGTTTAAATGATTTTCCGATCTTGCAAAATGTCTTTACGATCAGTTTTTATAACAGTTACCTGATCACGGTTCTTCCGGAATTGCCGCTTCTGACGTCTCTTCTCCCTCTCCTTGTCCTCAACGTACTCCTTCTCGAGCAAGCGGATGTGTTCTTCGAACACTATCAGAGCATCCTCTTTGTCCATCGCGAGTAGGTTCACGTCATTCTTGAACGCGGTGTTGTCAAGCAGCATGACCTGAGCTTCGCTCCATGTCGTGTCATAGTTAATTTTCGTCATGCATTCGAGCACCTCGGCGAGCTTTTTCATGTTGCGCTTTTTCAACGTCTTGCCGTCCTCCTTTTCGCGTTTCGCTAGCGCGAACACGGCGTCTTCGTAAATGTCCCTCCGATCCGAGTCCGAGACCCTCTGCCATACCTTGAGGAAACAAGACCAGAGGGTTTCTCAAAACAAAGATCATTTCTGTGACTTTATTCATTAAAGAATTTAGCGTTGAATGTAACCTTTAATATAAAACCAAGGAATACTAGTCAAAATTAGAACATAAATTGAAAGAATATTAAATATAAAAAATAATATTTTAATTAAATTATATACAGAGTATTAGCATATTTAGCATCATATAATCTAATTAGTGAATGTGGACCACGCCCACAATGCAGAATCAATATCTGATATTTTCTTCTATCTAAATTTGATATAAAAATTGCCATTTTTTTCCTAACGGAAATTCTCACTGTCAAACTGATAATTGCGATACCTATCAAATAACTCAACACCGCGAAATGATCGTGATCGTAAGCGACCAATATTTCATGTTAATTTCGATAAATACGCTACCAAACAGGGAGTTACCTAACCTCTACAGCAAAAGGAAGGAGGAGAGTTCTCACCTAATTTTAAGACGAAAATGTTTATGAATACTAATTTTTCGAATGTCACGTCATTTTGGAATCGCAGAGTCTTGAAAAAATATAATTCCGAGTGTTTTCTTTTTAATATTATTTATTGACAAACTAGTACCATAACATCCATAATTTCATTCTTTTGATGAGTTATTCAGAAAATCTGACAATCTCCTTCAGTAAAGTAATTTGAAAAAAAATGTTATATTACATTTCCACCTTAAAATTTTGTGATAATTCTCTTCCTAACCCTGAGACTTGCCTACCAGCCACATGTTAATATGTCAAAAAATATCAAATATTCATGCAAAGTAATCAAAAAAAAATTTTTTTTTGGAACACGACGAAATTTAATCATTTAGCAAAAAAAAATACTGTAAATAAAAAAATGTAATACCAAATAAAAGTAAAATAAATAGAAAAAAAATTAAAAAAAGCAAAATTGAGGAATATAAAATTGTAATTTTTGTTAAAAAAAAGAAAATATTATTTCAAAACCACAAGCAATGTCATTTAAAAAACTCTACCTCCAAATGGCCGAACACCTCATCGCACTTGTAGTATTTCAAAGTGGACGACATTTTATCAGAACTGAGCAGGAAGGCCTCGAGCTCCTCCTTGTATTTTTTGGCCTTGAGCCTTTGCTCCTCCTTCTCGTCCTTTTGCTTCTGCGTCTTGTAGGCGTTGAACACCTGCGTGAACACCAATTGGTCATCCATACCACCTCAACATTCCGCTAGATGACGCCCACTTACCTGCTTTCTTTCATTTAGCTTCTTGAAGGACTCATACCGGGGATCATTGGCAATGATTTTAACGCACTGCTCCCAGGTGGCGTTCGAAGGCACGTTCTTGTCTTTGAGCAGTTCTTTGAACGCTTCCATCGCCTCCTTTTTGTCCCTAAACACCTTTGGCTCTGGCGTCGACGTTCTCGACTCCTTTTTTTCGCTGTGATTTGACATGTTCGAATCTTCGTCCTGCCTAGGGGGTGGAGTTGGTAACGATATGGCGGCCAGAGTCGCCGCCATCGAAGCCTCCAAAGCGCTCTTTCCGCCGGGACTGCTACTGCTTGCCACCGTTGGAGAATTCGGCCCGGAAATCGCATTCGTTGGAGTCCCCATTATGGGACTACTCACGTCCTGAGGGGTTACTGGATTACTGAGCGCTTGCACTGCCGGAGTCAAGGCCACTGTGCCCGGAGCGCCCAAAGGCGGCATGGCGGGCACCACGCCTACTTGAGTCGCTATGACAGGCAGCGTTACTCTAAAACCCGCAAATATCAATTTAACGGCGTCGAATAACTTCAAACTTACTCTTCCGTCGCAATTTTTTTCTTAATCTCTTCAAGTTCCGGTGGGATAACCCATCTGGACTCCTTAGTATTTATGTTGTGATAGTAGATTTTACCATTATCGGCCGTGTACTCCTTCCACGGGCACTGCGAAAGTAGAAGCTGCAATGGGAATGTTATTATTGTAGTTCTAACCTAGCTTTCAAGGGCTACTTCTGAAGGGGTTTTTAAAACGTCTGGTTTCTGCCATGAGCTCTGCTTCGTGACGGAGTTGTAGTAGTAGATACGTCCGTCTGGAGCCTTGTGCTCGCTCCATTCGCCTTGAGCGGCTCCAATTGGTGGAGGAACAGCCCCAAAACCGGGCGGGGGTACGCTAAACGGAGGTATTATCGGGGAGTATGCGGCCATGCTAGGCAAAGGTACCTGGGGCATTATGGGCGACGTTCCTATGCCCGGCGGAGGTACGAACGCTTGCGACGGAAGACCCGAGTCCTTAAAAATTTGTTAATACATTTTCGATAACCTAAATATAAAGCGCGGCTTACCATGGCGATTTCGGTCGTTTAGAGCGGGGTACGCTTTTTCAATTAGACATTATTCGTTTTTGAAATATGTCTTAGGAGATAATAAATCTCTCTTCAAAATCAAAATGCAAACCAACATCCCCGAATAAGTGCAAAAAAGATCTGTGGGTTAGCGGTTGTGTTTTGTCAGCTTTACTAAGCCGTGTTTCTGTGGTAGGCAGAACCAAATCTTGTTAAATTTAAAGCAAAAAACGTAAATGCGTTAAAAATGTAGTGGATCCGAAGTTTTTTGTTAGAATCTGAAAAATACTCTTTGTTGATTAGATCTGAATTGACGACCAATTCGGCAATGAGCGAACGATTATGACAATTTTCAGAAAAGAAGAAGAAATAATATTAATATTTTGAAAATGAGTATATTCCCTATAACATATTAGAGAAATTGTTTATGTAGCTCATTTTATGAAGTCTGCTGAAATAAAAATGTAGCAGACCGCCTTTTTCTAGGATGCTCATGGCTTACTTTAAGTAGCGTATGTGCGCAGCATTTTACCACAAATGTATTAGCGATTCTTCGTCGACATTATAAAATACTTCTCTCACAGTTCTATAAATATTTATGATAATGCTCTTCAACGGTGCAATTAAAATCCTAATAGGTAATATTTTCATAGCGGTTCTAAGAATAGTATCTTAAAGTTATACTGAAAACATTTTTTGAAAGTTTATTGTAAGATCTCTTAAAGGACTATAGAAGCATTATCTAAACTGGGTCCCTTTATGGTTGTATATCACTTTATATCCACATTATAAGATTTATGCTTTAGTATAAAATCTGCTGTATAGCGGTTTTAAAAAATTTTATAAATCTAATCTTACTTGTTTTGGTATTTAAATAAAAAAAAGTCTTAATTTGAGCCCGTAGTGACCCCAACATTAAAAAAATGCGAAAGACGGACATCCGAATTTGCGACTGAGTTTTACGAAATATTCAACTTAAAATCAATTTTGAAAACAGTTGAAACGGAAACATAAATATAACATTACAACAATTTGTGAATCGCGTCCGATAACCAAAACAATATACAGCGCGAGTTACTATGACGATTACCTGGTTAAATCGAAGAAATATAACAGCTTGGCAATGCTGCGCGGCTGTGTTTGAATATTACGTTGTTTGTTTACTTTTATACTGTGGTTCCCTAACCGCGGTAATTACCAGTGGTCCGAGTTGAATCCCCTAATTATGTGGTTGTGAATGTTGTGAGTAGTAGTTGATAATATTGCATTGTTGCCCTTATCATTTAAAATGTCTAGAAGACGCGGTGATATTTCTGTAAGTACTCTACTATATAGGTTCTTAATATCGGCTAATTGGCTGGTGCGATTTATAGAAAGAGGACATTGCCAGGCAGTTTGTTCTGCCAGAGAGGCAGTCTAAAATCGACACCCTGTTAAGACAAGATGGTCAAGCCTATTGCATATGTAGATCGTCCGATTCGTCTCGTTTTATGATAGCTTGCGACGCCTGTGAAGAGTGGTATGACAAATTATTATGCAGGTGTAGTAATTTTCGCTAACATTGGGAACCATTTTTCCCAGGTATCACGGCGATTGCATCAAAATCTCCGAAAAGGAGGCGAAACTAATCAGGCAGTACTTTTGCATCCGTTGTCAGGAGGAAGACCCATCTTTGAACACGCGGTGGAAGACGAAACGTGAAAAGGATGAGGCTTCAGTGCAAACAAACATCGATGACCGCAAGTCAAAGAAACGAAAAGAGAGGAGCGAAAGTAAGCCTGATAAAAAGACGAAAAAGAAGTGCGGCGAGTGCATGGGTTGCTATCGCACTGAAGACTGCGGTAGATGCGACGTTTGCGTGAGAAAAAATAGGCACGGCAGCTCGAAAACTAAAGAGAGATGTAAACAGAGGATCTGCATTAATGCATTGGGCGGCGGGTGAGATATTTTTCTGACACAGAGTTGTTCACAGGAGACAGGATGTCTGACATATTTAGAACGAAAATTACTACCCAATTTGATTATTATTTATGGAGCATGTCACAAAGTTGTCACAAACTTTGCGATTCATCTGTCATTCAAAGGGAAGGAAATCAGAGTGCATATAAAGTGATATACTATTTACAAATCTGATGGATTTCTCCTGCATCCGTTGTTGATGAATCGAACTTACTGACGTTTCTTCAATCATTTGAGTTCAGTTAAGCTCAACAGGATGGTTGTCGGATCGTTAGCAAGTTCGATTAATTCACAACTCACGCAGGAAGAATCCAGAAGATTTGTAATAGTATATTATACAACAAGTGCGGTAAACGTCATTTGACTCACGAGTTTATTTGACACGAACCGAGCGAGTTTTTAATAAACGAGTGAGTTAAAAAGTTTACCATACCTGTTACATACTATACTTTTTCTATGACCGTTAGTTTTTGGGTACATTTTCGTAAAACAACACGACATGACCGACAGAATTGACAAACGCCAAAATTCAAAGCGTGGGAAATATCTCCGAAAAATTTGATTGCTTCCAAATCCGTGCGGTCAAATCCCGGAAATGTAATGAAAAATTTGCAGATATTGTTCGGTCTATAACTGTTAATTTTTATATATAAAATTTTTCATCTTGAAAATATTTTAGCAGGATGGGCCCACAAACAGTTCAAATTTTCAAATGATTGCCACTTATAGTTTTCCCATAATAGATCAACGAAGTTCCTGTCTGTATAAAATAGGAAATTGTTCCGAAAATTCGAGAATTTATTTTATGGGTATATAGGCTTTACCAAAAGTGTGACAAGTAGCAAAGTAATGTTTTTTCTTTTTAATGGAATCCCCTGCATGTACTTCATTTTTTGGATTGTCGGATTTAAATTTACCAGATATGACATAATAGCACAAAAACACCTAACACCTAACCTAAGTAGAAGAAGCGCATTTAGAATATTATGATTGCTAATGTTTTTTGATGTTATTATTCTGTAATGCTTCTTAGAAGACTGTAATTATGTTGCGCAAGCGTGAAAAATTGAGTTCTAATTTTCCGAACGTTGGTTTTTCTGGCGTCACTTTGGGCAATCAATAATCCTCCAATAATCCTCCAAGCATTCCCCCCACTTTGATGTTGATACTTCATAAAAGCTGCGAAAACGCCTATAAAATATTTTTACTGTGGCGCCTACTCCAAAATAAACTTATAGTGAAGTAGCACCAGCGTAATAGTAAGCCAATAATTTTATAAACATATATATATATATATATATATATATATATATATATATATATATATATATATATATATATATATATATATCTTGATCTTGAGATCTTCAGAGTATGATCCCGCCAATAGAGAACTACTTTTACTCTTAATTTATGATAGCTTTATTTTGGTATTCGTAACTGACTAACTCCTATTGATCGATTTTTTATCTTTAATGTAAGAAAAAAATTCTATCTCGATTATAGAGAGGTCGACTAAACAGCAAACAATATGACTCTGGGAAAATGAAGAACGGTTCCTTGATCACACACTAGCTAACTAACACATAGTCACAACTCTGTATATTCCAAATGTGAAATGTGACAGTGAATAACCGCGTTAAGCATGGGATTTTCGATTTTTGGGTAGCGCCCGGAGAAAAAGACGAGATTCGGGGTCCGACATGGAGCAAACGTTCAACGAGCACCTGAAAACCGATTATCCCAGACAGTGTTACGGGCAAAAATGCGTGAGGAGCGCGAGGTACGGCTCGAAATACTGTTCGGATCAGTGCGGCATGAACCTCGCCAAGACTAGGATTTTGCAGGTGCTGCCTCAGAGATTACAGGAGTGGGCGTTGAGTCCCTCGGCCGCAGAGGAACTTAATATCAAAGGTACGCGCGTGGGGGTTACCATATGGCTACTAGAGATACAGAGGCGTACGTACAACATGCGCATGCGCGACATTTAAAATCTCGTTTTTAACCGGTGACCTAGCGGCATTCAAACTAACCGACATTGCCGCTGACAAATCGTTAATAAGTGTGGATGCGGCATTTTTAAGGGAGTATTTCCTCAAAATATGTTTAAATCTTGTTAAATGTTCTGGGAAAACGATTTAAGTGTATGGAAATCGCTGTTTAGAAAGAAATGGCGCAAAGTACAGGTTAGTGGGTGAAATGTACAAGCATGCGAGAAAAATGATTTCCTTTTCTACGAAAATATTAGGGCCACTATATTATCTAATAGCTATATGGGAGCGGCGCAATGGCCTTAAGTTTTTTGATATTTCGTTGTGTTGTTTGTAAAATTCATTTTTCTTTTCTAATTGTAGGCTTTTAAATTTGATCTTTGTAGTCTTAGGGCTTCAATATTTGACATAATGTTATTTGACAAATAATAAAAAGTAAATGCATCAAGTTTTCACCATTTTTAAATATTTAAAAACTAATATCGCAAAAAAAAAGTTTTTTTATGGACACAGGTCACAAAATTAAACTTTTTGACAGATGTTTTTATTTTGAAAACCGATTTATATAAATTCTATGCATTTATTTGTATCACGTTTTTTTTTTTGCAAATATCAAAGAAATAAAAACGATATTTCAGTAAAAAAATACATTACTAGTTCAAAAAAAAAGTGGAAAAAAAAAACTTTACTGAGAGTTTTTTGGGTCAAATCTTCGTCTTTTTGCCAGAAAGCCACGTGTGTTTTTAAGGGTATGTCCCGTTTTAACATAATTTTTATGCTCTGTCTTCCTCTTTCCCTGTTCTTCGCTAACTGCTCCAAGATATTCAGGAAAATAGTTCAAGTGTAAAAACAGAAAATGCGCTTTCAGACGATGAAAGTGAAATACTTTCGTAGTTTTCGTCCTTACATTTCCCAAGAAACTTATCAGTTACTTCTTTAAATGAAACCCAGGTGTTTTTCTCTACATTGGTCATTGTGTTTTGAAAATCCTTGTCTTTGCATAATGTTCTTATCTGCGACCCAATAAAAATACCTTCTTTTATCTTGGCACCAGATATTTTTGGAAATTTTTCGCACTGTCTACGGCTTTAACAAACAGTTTCATCAAGTCCAGTTTGATATAAAGAGGGGGCAGTAGACCTTTTATGGGGTCAACTAAGCTGTCTGTTAATACATTTTTGCTACCAGGTGTAAATCTTGTTCTAGAGGGCCATTCTATTTAAGTCCAACGTCTATCTCCTACCCGACGATCCCACTCCTAGGAGCATGCACAACACTGATGTTCGTGTTAGTTTATTTTCTTCCAAAGAATGTGCAACGGGAACCGAGACGAGTTCGTTACCGTTCGTCCGATAAAACGTTTTTTAAACTACTCTTACTTGAGTCAGTAAACAGGCACAAATTTTCTTTTATGTACGGCACATTTCTTAATTTTGAAACTAAGTCAGATTGTTGTTGCAATGCGCTGAGTAAAATATTGAAATAACTCTTTCGCGATCCCGGTAAAAGCATGAGTGACGCCAGGTGCCCGTAAATGCTTGTCACAAAGTCTGGACGCTAACAATTCGGATGCATCCTTTGGAATCACTAATTATTTACTTCGCTCTGGTTAAACGCTTCCGACTCTTTGAAATCTGGTGTGAAATCTGAGTCATCTGGGTCGGAATTAGATTCCTCTGATTCTGACGATATGGCGTTTTCTATTCTTTGGGGGTGGTAGGTATCGGTATATCTGGGCCATGAGGTACTGGTCGAATAACAGAGTCAAGATTGAGATACACATATTTTTTCAGTTGAATCTTTGAAAATTACTGGGCTCTCTCCATACCATAGTTACACCACTAACCTTTTTGTCAGTTTCTTAATGCTTCAACGCAAACGGAACAAACAGTATGAGGAGCCCACGACTTGTCTTGGTTACCAATGTTTACAGTAAAATATGCTTGGTACATATTTTTTACAAAAGAAGTTATAGTTTGCCTTTGCTTTTCCACGACATAACTACCACAGATACAGCAAAAGTTACAACGCTGTATTGACGCTTCTGCGCCAACTCTGTTGCTTTGCAGAGAAATCTAATATTACGCAGTGTTGCCAAATCACGTTTAATTTTATAAAAATCAATTCATTTAAAAATCATGCCTGACATGGAACAAACATATTCACGTCATAAGTATGTATATTAATAAAATAACATTTTCAAGATATAGAGCGCTATGAAAAAAATGACGTGATAGAGCAAAAATATGGCAAACAGCTTTCAAACATCAAAATCTCTGTGTAATTAAAAACCATGTTTTCCGTCTCTCCGTTTAGATAATTGTTACCCAGTTAGTGTTGCTTTTTTCGTAACACGTACATTAAACATATTGTATATTATTTGTAATTTAAATATAAATAAAACACCTTATTTATTGATTTAAGATTAATAATAAAATAAATAAAAAAAAATAAATTTACCAACAAATTAAAAAATATAAAGTTGCATATAGCACCTTAAAATTTCAAATATATTATTAATATTATTAACAAATATTTATTAATATGTTGGTAAAGCTATTTACAAAACTTAACTTCCGTAAACATCTAAGTTGTGAGCGGGGCTTGGTATACGTGTTGATTGTTGGTTTTTTCCGTTAGCGTTGGATCAGGTCAGAAAGCAGCAGCTCGAGGTGCGGGAGATCTTGCATGAACTGGACAAACGTCACCGGGAGATCGATTATCTCGTGGATCGCGCGAAAAGCGCGACGATTGATCCCAATTCGGAGTACGACGTCGAGAAGGACGAGGAGAGTTCCATGTATTGCGTCACGTGCGGCCACGAGATCCACTCGAAGACGGCCGTCAAGCATATGGAGAAGTGTTTCAACAAATACGAGTCGCAGGCGTCGTTCGGGTCCGTTTTCAAAACGAGAATCGAAGGTATAATATTTTTGAGAGCACCCCGTGTGCTTCGATGTAACAAGTCTGTAAAAATAAGTTAAATGTTTTTCCCTTTACATCAAAAATAAGGCACTCAAAATATAGTAGGATACTTTCCAGACACCCATATTTCACTTAAGTGAAATATGAAATAATTCTGGAAATATGTTCAGTATATGTAGAGTTAACAAAATGCTTTTGAAGACTCGCGCTATACCAAAACCTGTGGTTTTCGTGGAATCCACAAAAATATGTTTTATTTATTCTTGACATTACAGCTAAGTACAAAAATTAACCAATTAATGAAAATAATGGCATAGACTTTACACGGAAACTTATTGCCCTTAATACATTTAATTTTTTTTTATACAATTGAATATACAAATAACAGACTTGTTACTTTCGAAAATCGATAAAATATAATTTTTCGAAAGCATCTACGCTCGTATAATAATTTTATGTCTCTATAACGGTAGGTATTTAAAAAAAAAAAATGATTTTTTTTTTGTTGGTAATTTTGGTTTCCAGAAAAATTTGTTTTTCTCCATAATCGTTCTCCCGATCGGAAAAATTCTTTAACCACCAGACGCGGAAGATCCAGTGTAATAACAGTCATTTTTTCGATTGTATACGGGGTTTTCAAACTATAGTCAAAAATTTCAAAGACCCAGAAAATGGTTCATTTCTTCAGAAAATTATTAACCGCAAATCAAAAATCATAAAAAAATATGGCTAATCGATTCAAACAGTGTCATAAGCCGCATAAGTCACATTTGATAAAGACACGGTGTTGTCGAAACAATTGTCATGTCAAAATATATAATTTCGTGGAAATCTGAACTGTTCTTATTTATTTTGATAAATGGATTTTCATCAAGTAAAAGCCACTTCAGTTCAATCTTTCATTTCTTAAAAAAGAAAAACAAAACGGTAAGAGATAGAAAAATTAACACATATGATCATTTTGTGGATAATTTGTTGGCCTTGTCAATGGAATTCAAAAACTTTTAGATATTCATTTAAAAAAATATATTTTTTAGTATTATTGTCTTTCAAAAGTGCACTTTTTCGGTGTCTCCTGTATACCATATTGGCGATATTACATGCACAGTTTTTAAGTACATTCATTAGCTATTACTTGTGAAAGTGTTAATTGAATAATTCGTTTTCACCCCAAAATGTCACATTTTATTTAAGAAATAAAATCAAATTTTTTCCGGACAAGGTGGCAGATAAGTGTAGGAACAATGAGTGGAAGTTGTTTAAATTTTTATGTCGAATACCAATATGCAGTTGAGATGTCAATGTTGCCAGTGATTTGCGGTAGAACTGGCAACACTGCAAAAGCGAAAATATTTTTAAATCGTGCCTTGTTGCACGACATTGCGCATTGCACTTAGATAAGATTTTATTCCCAGGCAACAACATGTTCTGCGACTATTACAACCCGATCAGTCATACGTATTGCAAGCGTCTGCGAGTGTTGTGTCCCGAGCACTGCAAAGACCCAAAGATCGGAGACCACGAGGTGTGCGGCTGTCCGCTGGTTACGAATGTGTTCTCGCCGACGGGCGAGTTTTGTCGCGCTCCGAAGAAGTCCTGCACCAGACACTACGTCTGGGAAAAATTGAGACGGGCCGAAGTGGACCTGGAGAGGGTTAGACAGTGGCTCAGGATGGACGAGCTGCTGGAGAAAGAGCGCCAAATCAGGACGAGCATGGCGAATAGGGCGGGAGTCTTGGCGCTGATGCTGCACAGCACCTACAACCACGAGTTAATGGAGCGCATCACCAAGGCGCAGGATCAGCAGAGCATGCAGCGCGAGATGGAACAGGCCCGCGCGAAGCCCAGATCTAGATACGCGTGATTTTTTCGCGAGTGTTTTTTTTTATTGAAAACTGGCAATAGAAAAGCTTTCGGATGTTTCACGTAATTTTTATGAAAGGTACACTTAAATTGTAAATAAAATAAATTTCTTTAGAAGACTAATAACACTGTATAGATACCCCGTATAATATATTATAGTTAGTACTTTTTGAAACAGTGCATAAAACATTCGGTAAGTATCAATTATATGAAACCTTAATAAAATAACGTGCTTATTTCTTATATTTACATTAGAACCACCTTTTATATTAAAAAGTGCTAATGTGTGTGTGCATAAATCAGGTAAGCCTTTTACTTTACTTTTTTTACTTTTAAACCACTTAAGTTACAGATTTAGATAAATGTGAATTTAAATGAATAATGCCCGGAATTACCAAAACTAAATTATCAGTGTCGGATTAACAAATATTTTAGAAAAATCAAATTCTTAAATTTTAGAATTCCCTGCCTAGCACATTTAGTTCAATTTTTACAAAACATTATACAAAGGTTTTGTTCAAAATGAGATTCTCCGATATTCACCTGTTTTTCTCCCAATGTTAAACTACTGTCAATATTTAAATTTTAAGTTTACTGTTTCTCTTTGTCAAATCTGTTGAAATTTTTCAAAATTGGAGAAAGTTGTTTACATGTTTCAATCTTAGCTTTTTATGGAATATTAAAATGCATAAAAATGTTACCACAGCGGTGTATTTGTGTTGTTTTCCGTTTCCTCCAAATCAATTGCTTATTACATGCAATCAGCTTAGTTTTTTGTAAAGAAAGACACAAATTGAACAGTACTTTTCTATAACTTGTTTATAAAATTTACAAATGTTAAGCCAATTTGTCTACCTGTTAAATTTATTATGGTAGCTTCAGGACATTATGCATCTAAATATCCCATTAGGTGGTTTTTAACCCTTTCAATTTCTGGGAGGTCTGATTTGTCGTATCTAGGAAATGACTGCATATAATTATCGAACTACTCCAAAACTGAAGTTAGAGAGAGAAAGTGTTTCGCTAGGTAGCTGGTAGCTCTAATAACGATTTTAATTTTAAAGATACAAACCGCAAAAATCAGAGAAGTTTCAAAATTCCACAAAAAAATCTAATTGTCATAATATTAAACATAAAAAATTCACTGTTTATTCCACTGATTATAGTGATGAAATGTGAAATAAGTAGTGAAATAGTTTTCAGTTAACTATAAGAATATCACTTCATCAACTCAACTTCGCCATTGGTCAATTTGTCTTTCATTATATTTCTTCTATTATTTTTCCCTTCCCTTTTAATTCTGTATTAATTTATTTATATTTGACTAATAAAGACTACTTTATGAATCAAGAGATCCAATATGGGGACCCTGGAAATTATTTTTTAACCTCTTCATCCTAAAAGTCTGTAAATTTTTTTTTTCCTGCGAATGTGTATTTAAAAGAAAACAATGGATAGAAAAAGCAAATTGTTACATTTATTGTGAAAGGCAGGCGAATACAAATTAATAGGTCATCATATCCCTAGGAGTGCCACTTGGGTGTTCTAACCCTTTAGGCTACTCATGCCGGCTCGCATAATCTCATCCACCAAAATCAGGTTGCTCGCAATCACCGAACACGAGTTGATAATTTGTTTCGTGACTACGTAGTTATCATATATTCCTGCGTCCTTGGGATTGATCGGTTCGCCCGATGTCAGATCTAACCCTATGGGTTCCTCGCTAAGACGCGCCTCCTCCTGCAGCTTCACAATTGTCTCCTGTACATCGAAACCCGAATTGGTCGCCAACACCTTGGGTATGACAAGAAGTGCTTCTGCGTACGCGACCACGCCCAGTCGCGCTTTGCCTTTTATGGTGTCCTTGAAATCGAGCAGCTCCTTGTTTGCCGTTATCTCGAATGCTCCGGCCCCTATTTCCCACATAGACATTATCAAATGGTCACAATTTATGTCAAAGTCAAAGTGTCACTTGTTCATTGTAGGGTTAAAAGTCAAAGTTCGAATCTTATCATGCACTCACCCGGGATAAGACACTTGTCCTCGATGGCGTTATTGATAGCCCTTAGACCATCTCTCACGGCGTCTTTGATTTGTGCGAGGCTGTGTTTGTTGGGGCCTTTCATCAAAATGGTCACTGACAGAGGGTTCTAAAGAAAACAATTAAAACAATGGTATACCACAGAGATGGTACCCACCTTGCAGTTTTCCACGAATGTATATTTTGTTTCGCCTAGGACGTGTTCATAGACCAAACCGGCATAGCCCAAACACTCTTCGGTAAGGTCGTCAAAGCTGTTCATTGCCGTACCGCCGCAGGCCAAAGCGAGACGTTCCATGTTTCGTCGCTTGGCCCGTCTCAATCCCAATATGCCCTCTTTCGCAAGCATGTCCAAACTGATAGGATCAATTCCCTTTTGATTAATGACAACGAAGGTTTTCTTATTCCCGCTACACACTTTGCGTTTAAGCTCGATAACTTTCTTAACCCTCTGGTCGATGAACTCGCGTTCGGCCAGCACCTAAAATACAACATCCTAAAGTCACTTACCACTGGTTAGTGAAAGATTTAATTACCATTTTGTCCCTCTCTTCCGCGGTTTTGTAAAAGAATCCAGAATTAACCTCACTTTTTTCGTATTCCAAGCTCACATTGCACGTTAAAATGTAGCAATCTTCGAGCCGTTTCGGCATGTCGGGGTGACGGGCCCCGTGATCCAATACCAAACCTTTGACCAAAGAGGTATCCGCCTCGGTTTTGTGCTGCATTTGCATCAGTTCTACCATGTGTAAATCGACAGGTTTGTCTTTTTGTTTTATCGACAGAATTGCATCGACACACACTTCTGTTAATATATCTGCCAGGTTTTGATGCACCTAAAATTTGACAATTATTAAATTTCATATTATTCATATTACAATAACAATATATTCAATTTTTCAATTTCTAAGCATAAGTTACGATATTACAAAATCTATTTGACTCAGGCATCTAAGTTTAAAAAACCTGTATGTGTCAAACCATACATTTAATTACTTAATGTATCAAATTATCAGTTACAGCTTGCATCTTAAATAGGACCCAAATATTGGTTTTTTAAAAAGCATGATCTAATCATATTCTTGACTATGGTCTAGTCACATATATATAGATGATATAAAAAGTAAAACCATTTGTTATCATAAAATTCAAAGACAATGACATCCAAAGATGCAATTACCTTAGTTCTCAAGCTAGTTCGGCAAACATCCATCAAGTTTTCTTTGTTAATTTCGATTGGTATTTTAACTTTATCCAACACTTCTAAAGCCTTAGTTTTGGCTTTGTCAAATCCTTCCGCGAGAATTCTAGGGTGGAGCCCCTCGGCGATGTAGATATCCGCTTGCTTGAGAAGTTCGCCGATCAAAAGGACAGTGGATGTTGTGCCATCACCTATATAAATAAAACGCGGTTGGTTTATAATCACTGATAAAAGAAAAATTACCTTACCGGTCATGTCGTCCTGAGCAGTGGACGCTCTTGCAATCAGCGAGGCGGTGGGGTGCTGTATTTGCATCTCGTGCAACAGCACGTTACCATCCTTTGTTATTTTTATATCACCCGCTCCCGAAACTAACCTATAATCAAATCAAATCGCGGCTGGGTTAAAATCAATAAAAATTGAAGGTGTAATAATCGTATTCAAACTAACTAAACACAATTCGTGATAATATATTCTCAAAAAAACGCAAAATTATAAGCATGTGGTCTTACATTTTCATGGTTCCTTTCGGACCCAAGTTCGATTTCATCACATCCTGGATTCCTTTGGCTGCCGAAATGTTTATCGCCAAGGCTTGGGCGGCACGCGCAACTTCCGCTTTCGGATTCAACAAACTAATTGCCATTTTTTCGATAATCCGGCGAAAAACTTCACAAACTCGTTTCCAAAGTCTACCAGCACTCACCGGGGATGAGTAAATTTACGTTTTGGTTGTACAAAATAAGACAAATACCAATGCTCAGTTTTGGTTAGTTAACATTGACGCGGCACCGTTACGATATAATTAAGACGCAGTGTGAACTTTTTCCCAAATAGGAGTTTTAGCGTTAAGCCCTACAAACTTTTTAAGGTTATTTGACAGCATAAAAATCTTTCCATTTTATATTAATTTAACCAAAGCGAGGAGACGGGAGACAAAATATTTTGTAAAAAAATCCCCTAGAATAATTCATTTTTTAGTAAACAATTAATAAAAAAACTAATTTTTTGCAAGGGAAATCTCAAAATTGTAAAATTGTCAGTTCATCGAAGTGTTCGGTAAAAATCTTGTCAACGAAGTTATTCCAAAGCAAAAGTGATAGTTTATTATTTATAATTATTTTTTATACAATTTTTTTTGCGAAAGTTGTGTTATATTTTCTTCTCGCCTATTTCTGGTTATTTTTTAAACAGTTAAATAAAAAAGATTAAATTATAGAAATTCAATTTATTAATAAAAATACAACAAATACTAAACATTACACCGCTATGTCAAATTATATCAGAACATATATTACCACAACGTAAAATTACACAGTCTCCCTACTGTAACAAAAATTAAAACTACATATAACTTAGTTTGGTGAAATACGAAATAATTAAGGGCTCCTTTAGTGAGGTTCCCCACCACTGAATAACGAATTTTACAAAATATGGGCGCAAAATTTACGAAAATACAAATTAACTAGGCATTTTCATTACATTTATATGCTGTGGTACATTTAATTTAAGTTCAGTCGTTTATCCAAATCCCACGTAGCCTGCGAAACCTCTTTTTAATTGGTTTATCAACAAAAATATTCAACACTAGTTGGCTTTTGAACAAATTTTGCTGAGGAAACGGAAATTACCTATTACCCAGGGCGCAAAAAAAAAACCAAACAAGTTTGGAACGCGTACTTATTCGAATCAACAATTGCTTAGCAAATTCCAAACTTAACAAGTTAAAAATACTAATAAATTTTTTAAGTCACTAAATACTATAAGATGACGTGAGCCACCCACGGTTGCCAACATTGGTCATTTAGGCAAAACTAAACTGTGGACGTTCCGTTGTCAGAGACCGGTGGTGCAAATCTATGAGTAATAAATATCCCTAACTAATTATCCTAATCAGTCCAGGCTCGGCGAACTCGCCTTCAGATAGGGCGGAGCGCTCGGAGAATTTGGAAACCTTTGCATGTAGCGCTCGAGTCGCAGGTATTTCACGGTCACAAGATGTCCGGCGTACCTGGTACATAGGTTAATCAGAACTTGCATTACTACCACGTCATGTGTGATAAACGTGGTAAAAATCGAATAACTCTCGCTATCTCTTTCTTCAGTTCGCACTTACCACCATCCGTGCAGATTCCTGTAGGCGACGGCGGCATCCTGGGTATCCGCCGCCTTCAAGTACACGCACCCGCTGCTCGGTTCCGCCTGGCAGTGCAAGATGCGGCAACGGTGCGCGCACTTTGACAACACCGCTTCGCGAGCCGACTTCGCGTTCGCCACCTCCCCGTCGGAGAACATGCCGCGGATTTTCAGGCATGGCGTCGGCGAACAATTCAACGAGTTGACAGATCCGACCTGGGTCTCGAAGGCCTGACCCTGCCAGCTCTTGTTGCCGCTTCCCGGGGAGCTGTAGATCGCCGAGAACGTCATTTCGTTTTTAAAGAGTTACCGATGACCGATAAACATTTGACGGACGTAGGAAAACCGAAAACCTCGCCCAAGAAAGCAGAAATTTGTTGGTCCAGCACTTTTACACAGCATACAATTTAACGCATATTATAGAAGCTGTGATAGCTCAATGTTCGCGCAAATTATGGAATTTATTCACCCCTTATTGGAATGCTGAAAGCGTGCAACACGCTCATTTGGTGCTGATGTGTTCCGTTTGAGTGCCTTCACTTAATTCAATTTATTGTTATTGTTATATTTACTATTTTATATATTTACTAAGTGACTTTATCTAGGTAATATCCTCAGAACGATAAACCATTGTTCGACCGTTATAACTCGGGGCTGTTACATAAAGCTCGAGATTGCGAATATGTCGAACGTTATGAGTTTTTGCTTATTTTGCTTCAACAAGAAAGGAAAAATTTTTAAGTGGGCTCTTTGAAAAAATGCAGGATATTTTAAAAATTCGCATCGGCTGATCTTCCACCATAAAACCATAAAACTAATGAAGTTAACTATTTCTTCAACAAATTTTAGCTTTCTTGATATAATTTTACCACTCAGCTGATACAATATGATTAATATATAAATTATGCCCTTTCTTAATATTTTTTAAAAATAATTGTTGTACATTGGTAGCCGCCGCGGCTACACCCACCGATACGGCCGACGTTCACTTTAATCGAGAAATGTTAGCTTTCTGACTATTAGTCAAAAATACTTTTCATATTTATATTTATTTTTATGGACACAGGCGTTGCCCCGACATTTGCCAATTTCGAATACAGGAAAAAACGATCTGCTCCGACTTTTTTTAATATTTATTTATTTTTATAAGCACTATACATGGTGTTGTTATAACTACTATACCTACGTTACTGGTTAATTCTACGTCTAAAACTGCATCTTTAGAGACAGTGTATGTTATAAAGCACATAGCCTGGTTTGTTCTGTATAACTACTTCATTTTAGAGTGTGTTAAAAATACCCCGGTGTGTTTTCTTTCTCTCTGTTTGTACGGGTTTTAGACCTAGAGCGTCTGTTAAGCAACACTGTACTCTTCTTCTGATTTGCTTCACAGTAAAAGTTTCTTTAACGCTGGTTAGTAATGGTACACTTTTAGAGTTAGCGGGGTATTAAAAGGGCAGCTTTTCTTCTTCTGCTCCAGTCTACAAGTAAAATGTTCACTCTTCAGAATAGAGCATGCGTCTTAATCGTGTCCCCAGTTTTATCCGATTTTCAAGATGCAGGGAATATTAAAACACCACCCATGAAAAATTCCAATCCCTAAACCTCGCTTAAAATCGCGGGAAGCAAGTGATCGAAATAAAACGCCTTCAGCTTGGGAAGCATCTGATTCCAGCAGTCGCGGTCCGCCTCTATGTATTCGTAGGCCACCGCCTTGGGTGTCCAGACGACGAAGTAGCACCCTGCCATGCCGGTCACGAACAGCTGACCCTGCACTTGATAATAATACTTGTCGTCTCGGTTCAACGTCAACCGCCGGTCGTTCCAAGTGACGAATCGGATGTCGCCGCGAGCCACGCCCTCCTCGACAGTCGAGTCGCGCGCCTTATAGGGACACTTAACCTCGACGAGGGCGTCCTCGCCGTCTACCTTACCGTCGGGGCTGCCCGCCAAAAACGGGTAGTCCTTGTGGACGAACAGTCCGCACGGCGATACCGTCTTGCCTGTAGCCATCTGAAAGTCGTTCAACGCTACCGCTTCGTTGTCGCGACCGTAACGGGTGTAGACGTTGCCGACGAACCCCGAGCCCAGCAATTCTTTGACGATGGCTTCGCGGCCAGTCGCGTCGCGCATCTTGTAAATCCTTCCGAAATTAGACGCGGTCAGTCTCTTCCTACGCTCGACCGCCCAGAGGTCGTTATCGGTCTGTCCTCGCGTCATTATCTCGATCCTGTCCACGTCCTTCCCTAGTTCGGTAAGAAACTTCTCCCTTTTCGCTTCGGCGCTCGAGCCGTCCGTTTTATCGATTGGAGTGGAACTGCGCACGCATGTAAAGCTACCCTCGGTGCTTGTCGTCCTGGTGGCATCGTATATCTGGTGTAACTCGTCTAAATATTGCTCGTATTCTTCTCCTGTCACAGGCGGTACGTGTATCGCTGAGCAGAGCTCGTTGAGCTGGTAGAGGCTGAGACCAAGGCTCACGATTCCCGCGACCGTCGCGAGGTTAACGTCCAGCAGTTCCGATTTCGGTTCTTCGCTGCACACGGCGTGTTTCTTTGCGCATCTGGAGCATCTCAGCAAGTAGATCGAGAAAAATCCTTCGCGGACCTCGTGCTCTATGGCGACGTCGTCCGAGCGACAGAAACGAAGCTTAGCGTGTGGAAATTTGAGCACGTGCTCGATCAGGTACCGTACGTCGACTATACGACGTCCCGGTCTGTATTGGTGGTTTGTCCTGCAAACGCGACCGCTTTTGTTTTCTTTCGCGGACGACGGCGTGGGGGCGGCGGCGAAAGACAGTGTGTGGGCGTCACCGTTCTTCTTGCCCGCGGGTTCAGCAAGTTCGCGCGTCTCACGCACTTCACAAAGTTAAACGCAACGTACAGCGCGTAACGGCAAAAGTGTCGCAAAATAATAGAGTAGAATTTGAATTTTTAGTGTTTAACCCTTTCCATCCTGTAGATATGAAGCCAGGTAATTTCGAAACACACTCTCTTTCACTACCAGGGGCGCGAGGGTAAGAAACGTCAGCATTCTATTGGGATTTCAAGATAAGTTGTACGCCACCTGTTAAACTATTGGATAATACACATAGGTTATTATTTTTAAATTTTATTTGGCTTAAAAAACTATTGTTTATTGCAAGTTTGGTTGTTCTACAAGTGTTGGAGAGTGATTCTAAATATGTTTGGAGTATTTGTGTGCAGTTTTGTTTTGCTAATGACATCCAGAGCTGAAAGTTCAAACCGTTATTGTTGTGTTTCTTAAGAAAGGTGTAGATAGAGAATTGAGCTGTTCGACCCTAACAATACCAGACTCTATTATCTCAAATACGCTACTCATCGTTTTCACACAACTATTAGGTGCTAATAGAAAATGTGCATCCATAATAAACTACCGCCGACACTTCAGAAGAAAAGTAATTGTAGCCAAAAAAAAAACAAAAAATTTGGAGCCAATCTTTGGATTGAGCCATTTTGTTCCGTTGACGCGGTTTCACTTTATTTATACTTATTTTTTACTTGAAATCCCAATAGATGTTTCCCGCCCTCACACGTAAACTCCGCCTCCCACTCGCGCTCGTCACACCTACACGTTCACGCGTCACCCCAACAACTCACCCGCTACGGTTAAGGCTGGCCGACCCGATCCACCTCCACACCTCGAAGGACTCGCCTTGCACGCTCTGCACCTCGGTGCGGATCCTCGACTCGTTCTCGTTGATGTACTTGACCGCCTTCGCCCAGCTGCCGCGTTTTTCTGCGAGCATAAACGTAATCTTGACGCGTCCGACGGGGCGCAGCTTGTATAACTTACCTTTACGGTCTTTAACTGTCAGAATCATGTCGCGCACGTGATTGATTACCACGAAATTGTCGCCGGGCTCCTCGCTCGCGTTCTGCAATATCTCGATGATCCGCTCCACCAAGAAGTTCACCTGAATGTAAGCTTGGATTTTAGGCGCAAAATATATAAATCACACCAATGCAAAATAATATCTATTGCATTTTTTAACTCTTCGCAGTCTGCTACTGAAATTAATACTGCCTGCTAGCTAAAATTTAGGAAATTATCGTCTCTTAGGTAGGGATTTAAGAGACATATTAAATCCAATCTTAAAAACCAAAAAGTGTAGTACAGATTAATTTATGGAGGCTCAGTTTTTTTTTACTACATTGTATTATAAGCGAATTAAATAATATATGTATATAACCTATCGATTTTAGGTGGAGTTCATTCACAAGAGTGCTGTAATTTTGTTATTCTCACACCCTGTATAAAGCTTCTCGTCGAACTTCAAAGTCACGGCAAAATTTGTACAAATAAAAGCAATTTCCAATGATATTTTTCCAAATATCTGAAGCACACTCTTACAATCTACGATACTGTTTAAACCAAAAACACACCCTGTCTGTATATTATCGAAAAAATTCTGAAGGTAGGGGTGGTAACCCTGGATCTCCCACGTTTAATGCCCAAAAATTTTTCCAATAAAGAAATTGGTTTTCGAGAAATTATTTTTTTTCTGAAACTATGCAGTATACCGAAACTGGACTTTGCACAATGTTTTAGCGGATTAGCCATATTTTTTACGAATTTTGATTAATAATTTACTCCCGAAAAGCACAATTTTCAGGGTGTTTTACATTTTTGTCCTGTATATCATCGAAAAAATGCATAAAACAAAAGTTATAGTCTAGGATCTTACACGTTTCTCGGTTCCAAAATTTTTAAAAATTTCAATTTAAAAAAAAATATATTTGGTGACATTTGATTGCATTTGCACTGTTTAAATGTGGGAACGGGCTTTAATTTCCCTTCTATTTAAGACACTTAACACATTTCTTATATAGCACGGAATATCGATAACACCCTGTACAGTAGGTAAAAATCTTAAATAGAACAGTTTTAGCTATCTATAAGGGCTATATCGTCATGTAAAAGAAACTAACAACTGAAACAACAATTTTTGAAAAATTATGTTTATCATCGACCCTGGCAAACGCAATTTTTTTTAAATACTAAATAAGTTCCGTTATTCGGCTAAGCGCCAAATATGAAGTCGTTTGCTTCAAATTTCGAATACGGTCGAAAATCGCGAAAAAAAGATGGATGCCGCGCCAGATCGAGGCCATTTTTTTTATAGACAAGTTACAAAGTTATTCCGGAAAAAAAATTTTTTTCGGCGATGGAGATATAAAACTTTTATACGAGCGTAGATACTTCCGAAAAATTCGATTTCATCGTTTTTTGAAAGAAGATGAAAAAAAAAACAATAATCTATTGTTTGGTCCATTTGGTTTAATCAAGGGACCATCTATGATGCAGCTAAACCTTACCTCGTCCTTCTGCCTTTGCTCGTGGCGTCGGTAGTACTTGAAGCCGAGATCGCCGAAGTAAAGGACTGCGAATATCGCGCCCACAGCGGCGACGGTCTTCACTAGCGACGACAGCGTCTGGTACATGGAACAGCGCCACGGTAAGTCGGGCTTGAAAATCACCAGACTCGTGATTTTCGAGTCGTTGTTGAACACCACCTGCTCCTGGCGTATAATGCAGCGGTCAATTTTATTAAACACACCTCCGCGAAAACGAAAACTCAAGACCCTAGCGTACGGAAACCCTCACTCACCATATTTTTAGCCGCGTTCTCTTCGAACACGCCCCCATCGTTGCTCTCCGTTTGCACGACGCTGACGCCCCACTCAGGATTGAAAAAAATCATAATTTCCAAATTTCTCAGGTCGTTTTTGATCATGTACGCGTCCTTGATGCCGAAATTCGTTTGGCAGTACGTCACGATTTCCGCCTCGGTCATGTGCGGCTTGATCTTGGGGTCGAAGCAGCGATGCGCGACCGCCCTTTTGAGCAGCTCTGGACGTAAGACGTTGAGTAGGTTGAGCACGTTCTTCACGTCATCCTCGTGAACACAGTTGACGCCCTTTTTGCTCTGCGGGTCGCCCAGGTGACACGCGGGCGTGATGTACCCTTAAAAAGTGAAAAAATTTTAGAAACTTTGTGTTTTAAATTTAAACTTGTCAAATATGAATTTTCCAAAGGAACTTCCACAGGTACTGTGATACTATCTACAAAACTTCTGTATTTACTGGATTTAACTTGCTGGCGTTTCGCCAACCATCCTGTTGTCTTCTGCGGACCTTAACTGAATCTGGCTCACATTCTACTCTGAACCTACTTATATGTTGCTTGAGGGGGAGGAGCTAAAGGAGGGGCATGAACATTGTCTCGGATGACTGATTCCCATAAGACCTGAGGCGCGGTTAGGATTGTTTGGTTGCTTATAAATATATAAGTTCAACAAGAACCGACGCAGGAGGAATCCAGGAGTTTTGTAAATAGTATGGTAGTCATATGGAACGGCACTCTATAGCATAACAATTTAAAGTGTGTCTGCTTGCAAAATTTCTAGGACTTCTCATTATACACCGCAGCATTTTTAGTGCATCTCCACTCCAATGTGGTTTAAAAATGTCACATCTTGATAATAACATGTTAATTGTCTCTCAGTTATTTCTTTTTTTTTTTTTCGAGACAGACAATCACAATATAAGGATTTTTTGCATATCTTATTTTGACGGTGTTTTACTTTATCCCTTATTAAAGCGTGAGCACTTGATGAAAAATAGTGTTTTTAAAGCGTAGGCGGAGTTGTTAGTAGTACTACCTAGTACTGCTGCGGGACGCCTAAATCCTTTTTTTAATTCTAATTTGTGGGATAATTCAGAAACATGTTAGGACCCTAACATTATTTATAAATTAAAAGGTCTGCCCGAACATTGATTGAAGGGTTAATGATCGCAAAATATCGTGCAAAATCATGTTTCTCATAAGATGGTGCTGCCAATTGCACTTCTGCATCTTAAAATTTCCTCAAATACATTTTTCTTTGCGATAAATATTTTTTTTCTTTTAAATAATGAAAGAAATCCATCTAACCTCTAATGTAAACGTGCAAAAACTAAAAACGTTAAATTGAAAATAACGTCAAAAGAATTAGGTTACAACCCGTTAGTAACCAAAGACACGCAAACAATTATAGAGAGAGAGGGGAGCTCACTAAGTTGTTCTCCGCCACTACTGAAGCGTCCTCAAAAAAATTATTATATTAATATTTATAAAAAATTTCAAAAATATATAGTTTCTTTCAAATAACTTTAATTTTTTAATAGTACATGAAAACAAGGCGAAAATCATAACAAGGTTTGGCCATTTGTGATTGTTAATTACATCGAACCATCAATCGGAAATAAGCAGTCAGGTTTGACACAATTTTACTCGGGCTCGGTTTATATTTCCGTAGAATTTTCTCCAAATGCCTGCTGCCACCTTTTAATAAGCAATAAATATTTTGGCATTTCTTCCGATAGGAGTGAGCAATAAAAGGAACATGACGGGAATGTTTCCGAAGACAAACGAAACAAAAAAAAACGATTCTGTAACTGGGAGAAATATTTATTGTTTATTAAAAAATGTGCTACAAGCTGGAGGGTTTATAAAAAATAAATAAAACAATTCAATTCGAACGGTAAAACTTACATTAAAATCGACAGCGCGAACGGGTCCACACATCAGCAATAGAAGTAGAAACGAAAGTGATTTTGGAAAGGACAAAAAATAGAAAAAAATATCAAAACTAATTCAGATTAGACAGGAACCAAAAGCCCGATTAAAAAAAACCCTTACGAGCCATTCGCGATACAGTACAGAAGAATTTTCTATTTTTTACGTTCAGACTACAGCGAGATCCCGATCGCCCGAGCGATCGAGGTTTTACTGTATCTCGTTTCAGTTTTCGCCTTCTACCTATGTTGGACTTACACTTCCGACCGGATATTTTTTGCCAGTAGCTAGGAGTTGGGGGGAGGGGCATGTATAAAAACAAACCAAAAAAAAAACTAACTACAAATATTCATAAAAAAAAATCTCGCCAATTTTTGAAATAATTCAATTCCCTTCTAACAAAATTACCGCAAGGTCAAAAGGGAAGCGTGCACCCAATGATCAATGTCTTAAATACGGGTTCTCACCGGAAGTGACAATCGCGGTGTCCGATCTCATTCCCAGATAAATGACCGCCAGGAATATGAAAAACAACGCGGCACCGGCCAGCACCGCGAAAGACACAAAATTGCTCTTGCCGCTCAAGTGGCCGTTCTTGTAATCGTAAAGGGGTTCGCGTCTCGTCGACCTGAAACTAAAAAGGGGACGCGTTTCAACAGGTAGTTCAAACATACCGCCCGGTTTTCGCGGTAGTAGTTCGAAAGTATCAATTTGATGTGACCGTACCTGGACAAAT
Organism: Cylas formicarius; assembly: GCF_029955315.1. NCBI lineage: Eukaryota > Metazoa > Arthropoda > Insecta > Coleoptera > Brentidae > Cylas > Cylas formicarius. The sequence continues at coordinate 20,071,495 of NW_026844361.1, read as the reverse complement.
AAGCTTTCGGGCCGTATGGGGAGGAGCCGTTGGTGTCGTGCTCTTTGACCAAGTCGTTTCTGTTATTTAAATCGGCGTTCCTCGAAGACGAGAGCGCGGAGAGGCGCCTTGTGAAATTGCTCAAAAACGGAGTTTCCGCTTTGTCATCCTGATCGTTGGCCGTTGCCAGGGATGAATAGCTTGGCCTCTCGTAACCTTTAACCGCAGAGAAAAAAATTCCATCTGAATCAAACTGAACAATCGTGCAACGAGGTTGAGTTCTCCAAACGATATACAGGCCGTTTTTACAACCTCAGTGAACTGTGTCGTGCGGACTGTTCTATTTTAAGAGTAATGAAATCTTCTTTGATTCAACTGTTATATTAGAATTATTATGGGCAAATTCAATTTGATACCTCATGTAGGGTAGGGTTTTAGGAAGATTTATAGCACACTTATATATTCATATATGAGGTCGCTCGATTCCACCCACTAGATAGGTTGATCTATATTAAAAATATATTAGAAAGCTTAAACTGATTTCCAACTTAAGGATTTGACATAATGACTCTAAAACATTTTCCTAGGAATTGATTTATAATGGATGTTTTCCCAGTTTGCTATTGGTTGATTTGTGGGGGTTGGTGAAATCTGAGTATGCTGTCAGTTTTATGGAGTTGTTTCTATTCCGTCTTGTAATTAGTAATTACCAACTTCCTGTTATGCAATTGGTTTTCAAGACTCAGTGTGCCATTTTTATAAGAATTTATTTCTTACCAAATATTAACATTATTCAATTTTCCAATCCACATCTGGGGAAAGTGAAGCCATAGAATTAACGTCCGAGATGACTAAAACACCGTATGTGACAAAAGAAGAATATTGTTTTAACAATTAAAATTTTACGTGAAGAGTTGCATAGTGTTTTGAACATTGACTGTTGCCAAGAGACTTTGCGTGGATGGTTCATAAAAAGAATTGGTTTTTATTACAAAACCATCAATGAGAGACAAATTTTTGTATGCACGAAATATCGAAGTACGGCTCTGGAAAGTCATTGTGGGATTCCGAATCTATTTACTGAGAGTTACAAAGAGAAGCCCAAGCGAGGTAGGCCTGCGGTTAGACTTTCATAAAAATTTACCAATGTTAAATACCAGATTATGTCGTAAAAGCGATTCAATTCCTTTATATATCCAGGTTTACTTAATGTTTTGTACACTGGCGTCGCTTGACTTAAAAAAGATACTCTCGTTTAAAATCAGCAATGTTTAGCAAGTAAGGCTCAAGAAATAGATTATTTTAAGTAGCTGCTCAAGGGGGTAATGAATGTTTCCGAAACAAAAACGATGTAAAAATAGTGTCAATTATTTTGAACTTGTCTAAATTTCATGTAGGTATCTCAATTTTTCTTTTATAAGATTAAAAAAAAAATACTTTTTCGGTCCCTGTTTACAGTATCTTCTGACGAGCACTTTCCCACAGTTGTAGAAAAATTCAAGTTTATTTTATCAAACTCTTTCCTGTTTAGGTTTAAAAAAGAACACTTTATTGCGTTTCACCAGATGATTTTTGCTAGTTTCTTAGATTATCGTTTTAAAATTTTAGTTTTTTTTTTGTAAGCAAAGTATTATTACCAGGACTTCCAAGGCTCAATCTGTTCCGCATCTGGTTTAATTTATCCGCGGCATACTCCGAGGCGAGTGAAGGTGATCCGAAGGAAGTGTGTCTCGCTGGCGAAGTCTGCGATGAGTATATGTTTCGTACGGTAGTGTAAAGAGTATCGTCCGATTTCGGAGACGAGTAAGGGCGGTCAGACAAATTCGACAATGTTGATTTGACAGGAGAGCTTCTTTTGTAATCACCATCGATTGCCGAGTCATATCTAGATGAAGCCACAATGTCTGACTCAGAGTCGGAACCCGTATCAAACTCATCCTGGCTCGTTCTCACAATTCGCTGCGTTCGCGTCGTAGTGGTGACCGTGGCGTTTCGGATTTGCCTGTTCGGGCTGCTTGAAGCAACCTGATACAAATCCATTAATAAAAGAACAATGGCCAATTAGGGACACTAAGCTGTATCTCGAAAAGTAATTGTAGCCATTGTAAAGAAACACTATGGGTGAAAAAACTTATAACTAAAGGGGGTCAAGAGAAAATGCGAGAAATTTTTTTCCTAGAAGTTCGAGAATGACCCTCAGCTAAGCTGTAAAGCCGGGATAAAGTCGATTTTGTTCGTTAAATGGTTTTTGCTTTATCTCTTAAGCGAAAGTTTATGGGGATGTTCAAACATTTCTGGAAAAAGGATTGAATTTATCCCAACTCTAAAATGCTGTTCATTTTTCAAAAAACCCTTTACAACAATTACTGTTGGAGATAGGGCCCTTCTTAATTGGGCACATGGTATATAATATAATATTACTTCAGGTTCTACAATCTTCTTTGCAGTCTTTGGGGCTTGGGAAATTGGAGCTGCCATTGTAGCCCGGCGATTTTTATCTTTTTTAATTCGTTTCGCCTCATTGTCACTTTCTTCTTCACTGGAGTAGCGACCGAGTGATCTGGAAACAATAACAAATACCCTTTTAGCCTTTTTGGAGACCAGTTTCTCGAGTTGTTTACCTTCTTCCCTCTGAAGAACCTACTTTTCTGTCCTTGTTCTCAAGCAGCAATTTGAGTTTTTTTACCATCACCTTCCTCGTGGTTCCCGTAATCGGCATAACAGGAAAACCAAATTCGAGAAGTTTTGTCCGTATCTCGGCATCGGACAACTTGTCCACATCCACCATCTAAAATGAATCGAAAGCTCGCTGCGTTTTTGGGTTAGGTTTGGCGAAAACGCATGCAATGAGAAATTACGGGCCAGAATCGCGTAAAATACATAACTTGAGTATAGAAAAGTTGATTAAAAGCCGGGCCTTACCTTTAATACGATTATTTAAAGCGAACTCAATAAATATTCTCGGAAACGCAAACAAGAAACCACATTTGTCTGACGAAAACAACTAATAAGGCGGCAAATCACGACCTTGTACTAAAAATAAAGCGGGAGCAAGGCAGTACCACTATGACTTTTCCGTTACGAGATTAAACGCAACTAACTAAAACGGCTTTTTTTGTTTTCTGTTTTTAATTTTCACTAGTTTTTTTTTCAAGATGATTATGAAATTTGTAAGAAATCGAGGATCTTTTCCTTAAATAGAAATGACGTTCGCCAAATCCAACATGGCGTTTCCGTCAAACCAATTGTATATCGTGATTGGCCAACGCCAAAACGCTAGTTCGATTCGCCAATCATAAAGCTCGACACCCCTAATGACCGTTGGAATCCGGTGCCTTGTCTCTATTTCGAATTGGACAAGTAACTCAACTCAAAATCGATTTTCAAAGTCAATAAAAATTTCTCGATTTCGTACTGATTAAAATTCAGTTTTCTATAAAAGGGAAAAAATAATTGCTAAATATAAATTAATTGCTTAAAATGGTGGGCTATCTAAAAATGGCCCAATGACCTCCGCATTACTAGAACGTACTTTACCATTTTCTATTCTGCGAAGAATTTCAAATTTTCGGTTGTCTCCTGAATGGAATAGTTTGTGTTATGTATATTAGTTTTCTGTGTTGTTAACCAAGAGATCATGAAGAGTAGTTGAAAACATTAATCGAAGTTAGAAAAATAATTTGCTGTAATGTGATAACTAGAAAATAGATAGGTCAATTCAAATTTGTTTACACTTAAACTGTTAATATAATGTCGGAAATTCGCGTAAGTTTTATATTAAAAGGGGCCAGTAGTGAATCTGGGGCTTCAGACTTAATGAAACAGGCCTTTGAGGTAATAGGAACAATGGGGTTTCGATACTAACCTATTAAAAACGCTCCCTGTTTTTTTAGATATGCCGGCAAATTATCGACAACACAAAATGGTTGAAGGAAACTGAGGTACGAATAGGAGAATTGACCAAATTAGACTACTTGATATTTGAGGATTTTGCAGACAGAGATCTTACAGACCTATTGCAAACGAAATGCGCGTATGTTTGCTTTTATTTTTTCTGTTTCCTTAATATTATTGTGGGCCCATTTAGAATTTTAGGGCCACTGGCATTAAGTGCTTGTCTCATGGAAAGCAAAGCAATACCGTCATTTCAGTGGCCAATTTTAAATGTTGCCTTGTATGATTGCGTTGTGTGTTGCTCTCACTTGCCCAAGAGCGAAAAAGTCAATATAAAAGAAAAAGTTGAACTCATGGGAGGCCTTTATACCAACGCTATTACCTCAAAAAATACCCATTTAATCACGGACAGTGCTAAATCTGAAAAATATACGGTGAGCGGCCTATTTTTCATTTAGTAGAGTAGCACTTTAAATTAAAAATAGTTTGCAGCAGAAAAAGGTTTGCAACTGATGTTGCCAAGCTGGGTAGATCATGTGTGGAAAACGAGCCAATCAAGCAACGTAAACGGGAATAGCTCAGTCATTATCAAAAAATACAAATGCCCCTGCTTCCACAAGTTAAAAATTTGCACCACTGGTTTGACAAGCAAAGGTCGAAATGAACTGGCTGAATTAATATCAAAAAATGGTTATTAATCGCAGGCTTAGCATGTACGAAAATGAAAGAGTTGTTTTAGGTGGGGAGATGGTGGGCAAATTAAATCTCAATGAAACTGATATATTGATTTGTCATGGACCCAACGGTACAAATAGCGATAAGTTCAGGGCTGCTCGGAAGGTGTCTCACTTGTATTGTGTCACTGTTGATTGGATATACGATAGTATCGAGAAAGGTTATGCCTTGCCCCATGAATCTTACGAGGTGAATATATGGTTTGTCTGATTTACAAATGTTCCAAATGTCAAGCTTTTCACGTAGCTGAAGTTGGTAAGAATTAACCTTGGTCTTGACAAAATTAACACTAATTTAATTTCGAGATGAAATCGACTAAGCAGTTCATTATTGGTGTAGAAATAACACTCCTAGAAGGCTGGTAGAAAAAGAAACCTTTCACCGGATGTATGGAATTGTAAATAATAAGATAGCTATATACTTATACTCTTATAAAATAAAAGAAAACTTCCCATTTTATGTCAAGTTTACATACATAAGAACTAAATGTTAACCCATCACCGGCTTATTTGAGTAACTCTCTACATCAGAAATAATATTTTTATGTTTTTTCCTCATATAAAGCTATAAGATGTTCGTTAATTTCTTTGGTTGGCATTGTCAGCTGAAAGTTATGCGCCTTACACCCGCGAGTTTCTTTTAGTGTTTTGAAATTTGAGCGATATTTGTGAAAAGGCTGCGTAAATTAACCCCAGAGCTTTTTTTTAACACATGAATGTTCTCTCTTACTTTCTTTGCGAGTAAACTAGCATTCTAGGATTATTAATTCTATGATTAATGTATATAAAAATTATATATATCAACTAACCTAACCAAACTATATGTTGGCAATTTAATTTTTCAAAGAAACTTCCACAGGCTACTGTAATACTTTTTACAAAACTTCTGGATTCCTCTTGCGTCGGTTTTTGCTGAGGCGAACTTACTGACGTTTCACCATTCATCCTGTTGACTTCTTCAGAGCTTGACTGAAACTGGCTCGTAGTTCACTCTGTACCTGCTTATATATTGTTTTAGGGGGGTGGAGCTAAACACCGTCTCGGATGACTGATTCCCATATCGGTGACAGGTAGAGACCTGAGTCGCGGTTAAGATTGTTAGGTGTTTATAGATTTCTGTAGACTCTCAGATTTTTTGTTGGTATAAGAACTGATTACATGCAAGAATTTTTGTTTTATCAAATAAAATTTTATGTCTGGTTTCATGAGTGTGTTCGGCAACGGCTGATGAGTTTATTTGTCTTAGTCGTAAGGCTCTTTCATGTTCTTTGAGTCTAGTTGATATTTTTCGTCTGGTCTCTCCAATGTATTCTTTGCCGCATATGCATATGCATCTCAAATGGAATTTGAGTGGTAAATCTGGTTTTGACGTTAACCTTCTTTAGAACTTTTGATATGTGGTCAGTGATATTTTGAATGTAAGGAATGACCACAGTAGCAAGTGTAGGATTGCTGTCGGGCTCATTGCTATTGGAAGGTTGTGATGAAGTGTATTTTTTGATGGAACGCTTAATATCTTTAATGTGGAAATTATTCGAGAGAAGAGCAGAGGTAAGGTGTTTCGATTCTGGGTTGAGTGACTCGGGCCGAGATAGTTATACGACTTTGTAGACAAGAGAGTTGATAACCGATGATTATTGGGCCAGATGGTGATGTGACTATGCATTAAGGTATCGGTCTGTGTGCGTCTGAAGAAGCCAGCAGGATGATTGGTGAAACGTCAACAAGTTCGACTCAGCAAAAACCGACGCGGGAGAAATCCCCTAAGTTTTGTAAAAAGGTTGACAATTTCTTTCTTTAACTACACTTGACAAAAGGGGAAACTTGTGTTTTTGATTTTCTTCGAATTTTGAAAATGAAAGCACTAACATTGCTTGATAAAAATTTTGCTGTTAACATCGCCCTACTTCCCCTCCGAAAACAATTAAAAAAATTAACAGTATGACTCTTACAAGATTTTTAAAACTGAACCGCTGGTGTAGTTGACGTTAGTCTTAAATCTCTGCGAGGAAGCCATATTTTTCGAATTCAAAGAAATGAAATGAAATGAAATAAGAAAGTGGCCACAGTGGCAGAATAAGTGTTACCTTTCATAGAGGAAGTTGTAGGCTGTAGTCCATTTGCTTCGTTTCATTCTATATACATTTATAATCCGGTTTCCAAGGTTAAAGCTGTCACGTCGACACCGACGAAAGGGAGCGAGAACATTGATCCCAATTTCTCGGCGCTGAGCGCGATCGTCGGCCCAAACAATACTCAACGTTCGCAAATCGACGAGACTGCCACAACCCCAAAACTTTTTCCTCAGTCGGCGTCACGGAAAAAGCGCAAAGGTTTGTCCATAAAACTTTTGCATTTAAAGTTCAGACCAAGAACTGGAGTGGTTTAGAACTGATTATTAAATTCTCTAATTTTCTTCAAGCCAAACTTCAGAAACGATGTTAGGAAAAACAATTTTATTTAAATTTAAGTTTTAGTCACGTATGTTAAGAGTAAAAGAAAATCAGGAAATTTCCGTTGACAGTGTTGTTATCTGTCTGAGTCAATGCATAGCTCCATCTTTTGCCAGAATCTTGTTTCTTATTCCCATCCTTATCTTATAAAAAATGAAAAAGTTTGGCAATTTACAAGAGAAGCTTTATTATTCCATGCCACATACTGCAAGATGATGTAGAACACATTATCAGGGAAATATGGACTAATATTGATCAAGCGCAAATTAGACATCAGTTCGAAGTATTTTAATCTATTAGAAAGAGTAGAGGAAACACCTGATAATTAATTTTTTGTTTGTTTAATGTGTACCATTTTGTTTCAAAAGTTTTTGTGGTAAACTGTAGTTGTTACGTTTGATATTAATTCCTTATTTTACTTAATAGGTTAGATAAAGGACGTGAATAAAACTACATGTGACAAACAATGGGTATAAAACTAGCTTTTCTTTTTAATACCTTAACCTCATTTTTTAGTACATTTTTGATGTGAAATTTATAATAACGGCTCTTGAGAATTTGATTAATGTCAAATTTTTAACCAATCACAACGTTTTACCGAAAGATCATTAAGTACTTAATCTGTTGTACCTTTTTTTTTTAACTAGTTGGATGTTGTTCGCTAATTCTTTTTTGTTTATTTGGTTCCATGACCAATGAGATATTTGAGTTTGACACATTCTAGGAATGTTATCGAAAGAGAAAATTATGTAATTTAACATTTGGGTGCGAAAACTTACAGCTTTAATGAAATTACTTCTAAAAAAATCGTATCAGGCGATGATGAGTAGGTTCATTGAGATCCCGCGTCACTGTACATTTAGGTATTTCCTATCTAAGTTATGTATATTGCCCGTGTGTTTGTGCCTAAACTGGTAGCGCTGTCACCAGCAACTCTCCCACCTTTTATATGTAAATATCCAAAAATTATGACACGCCCCGCTCTTTGACGTTCGTTGTGCGGTTTAAGCTTCCGCCGAGCTGGTGGACAACATGGACTTGAAAAAAATCAAAGGAGCGGGCCAATTCCTGGACGGGTGTTCGATCTTCGTGGCCGGCTTCGATCCGGAACACCGCGATAAGCTGAACAAGATTGTCAACTTGAGCGGAGCGACGCGCTACGACGAAGTATCCGACAGGATCACGCACGTCATAGTAGGCGACGCGTCGTGTCCCGAGGTGATAAATATCAAGACGGCGGGCCTGCCGTGTCTGCTCGTCTCGGTGCATTGGCTGCTCGAATCGGTCGAGATGCAGCGGCCGGCGGAAGAGAAACGCTACCTCTTGACCTCGGCTGATTTTGATGAGGTCGATCGGAGCGAATTAGACTCTCCTATCAGCAAAAAGGTAGGAGGGGGCGTGGCACAGAGGTTTTATTTTATTTTTTTTAGGAATTAAGTTCTCTGGCCTTTACCCTTAAATGGTACTCTAGCGGTTGTTATTTTTATTAATCTAGTGTACATGGTGAGAACTATGACGTCGATGTAATCCACTTTCCGCCGCCAGTTTGTCGCTCCTTTGTATAGGATAAATACAGCCGTCTTCACCTTATATAAAATTACTATAATATTTCTCGATCTATGTTGCATATTCATAAAAGTAGGGTTAGCCGGTAGCTCGAGGAGGCAATTCTGGTAGCTCGATTTTAATTTTAAAAATACAAACTGCAAAAATCAGAGACGCTTCGAAATTCCACAAAAAAATCTAATTGTCATAGGTAGGTCATAGAGGTAGTTCACTGTTTATTCCAAAAAATTAACAAAGTAGCTCAATACATTGAAGAGGTTGGCTACCACTGATCTAGAATATTCTTTTGATGCCAATATGACATCCAAAAATAACCGAAACATTAAGCATACCGATATCTTGCACCCTACCAATTTCATCTTACTTAGGCACTGAACCTATTGAAAACGACATCTATTGTAACCGAAAATGAGCTGAGCGCCAGGGGCGGCGCACCACCTCCGGAATATTCCGCGGACGAGCAGGACGTGACCCTGCAGCGCTACATGAAATCAGTAGCGTCGTCGGGTAGGACTGCCTCTAATCTCACTTTTGCCCTCGAGGCCGAAATTTATTTGCTATCATAGAACTGACAGAGGACACGCTGGCGGACTTGCTGAAAAACAACGACAACGGCACCTTGCGTGGCGACCGCGAGGCCTTCTCGATCAAAAGACCCGACCACGGATTTAAACCAAGCGACGCTTCTACCCAGGTGTCGGAGGTGTCGACCACCCTAAGTCAAGAGATGAGCGCCGATCTGCAGATGTTCGACAAGTTGAGGTTCGTGTTGGTCGGTTTCGATGAGGAGAGCAGTGAAACGCTCAGGGAAAATATAGAGAACACCGGCGGTACGGTGGTAGGGGGTCAGTTTAAAGGTATTCCCGATTACGCCGTGGTGTCCGCGTTCGCTGAAGTCACGCTGACGCAGACCGTCAAGCAGGAAGTGAACGAGTTCTGGATCATACAGTGCCTCGAGGAGAACGCCCTCGTCGACATCCGGTGAGTCGCTCCTCCCCTATTCCACAGGTGTCTATTTTTCCAGCATAGCAACCAAAGTTATAAGATGGTTATTATAGACTTTAAATTTGAGATAGTCCCATAGAAAATAATCACATGTACCAAAATCTGGCGTTAGGAGGCAAATTATCGAGGGACGTTTCGCGTGCCGTTTTCGTGAAACAAAAACACGTTCGGGATGTTGTTGTGCAACTATCATTTGATAAACTGAACTACACCACAATGTTAACGAATGTTTACATATAAGTCTCTACAGTTTCAATGGCGAACTCTGTATAATAACCAAGTCGAGTCATGTATATGGCAAGTAGATAAGCGAAGAGAGCTACAACAACAAAAATTACAAATACAAAGTTTTTCAGAGAAAATTTCACAGGCTATTGTAATACTATTTACAAAATTGCAGACGGTTCGCCAATCATCAGAAGTTTTGTAAATAGTACAAATATAAGGTCCTTAGTCTGTGGGAGGTATATTAACTTAGTTTAGTTCACATGTCTTATATAACTCCGTAGTCTACCTCTCATATATATATACGAGTTGGTGAGATGCTGTACATTTTGCTGCATATTATATACTCTCTTCGCTTATTTACTATGCTAGCTTTAGAACGGGGTTAGGCTCGCAGACGTCCAACCACATAGGTCATAATGATAAGATGAGAGGAAATAATTTCCCTGTGGCGTGCGATTAAAATTTACAAACCAGATCGCTATTATTAAAATTTAAAAAATTAAAAAATTTTGTGACCTATATTGAGTTAAGTTTCAAATTTACCTATGATTTTGAATACCTAAAAATATGTGCATATAGTATCAGTAAAAACTACCGCCGATGTTTAGCACTGGCAACATTCTTTGAACCCGTCAAGATGTTTGCATCACGTTAAAAAGAAAGCAATACATATCCCTGGATTATATATCTATGGTTGCGCTATAACGTTTGTGTCGTACAAGTCTTGCACTAAAGCCTCATTAATTTTTATTGTATTTTCTTCGTTAGATGTAATAATTTCTTCTTCACCTGAAACATGAAAATTTGGTGTTCAATTATTTAGCATTTTCTCGCAGTTATTATGCGTCCAATGCTACATAGATTCCCGTATAATGCTATTTTAGATACTACCACAAGCCGATGACTTTGCATGCTACCAGACCGTTGAAGAACTGCGTAGTGACGTTGAGTAGTTTCGTCGGCAACGAGAGGCAATTTTTGCGCGAACTGATCGCCGCTTTGGGGGGCGTGCCCCAAGAGCAGTTGTCCCGTAAACACATCGAAAGCAAAAGTAACTTTTACGCCGATTTTTACCGTTCGTTCCGACCCTAAGCGTTTCTCCGTTTCCGTTCCGAATTGTAGACGTTCTCGCATCTACCCATCTGGTAAGCTTAGAAGCCAGCGGGAAAAAATACGAAGCCGCGTTGAAATGGAACCTGCCCGTCGTGGCGAAAGACTGGTTACTCGAGTGCGCTCGCACAGGCATCAAAACTGCGGAAAAGTGTTACGTACTTGGTAACGGCGTGGCGGAATCAGACGAGTCGCTTAAAACTCCCCCTCGCGAAGAGAAAACCAAGCTCCAGAACGACGATGTCGACCCGAGCAAGATAAAGTCTTCGGTCGGAACGCCCGTGAGCAGGAAACTCGACAGCAGCACAACAGGTCAGTGGCGTAGCAGGTGCTTTTCGTTACTGACGTTACTGATGGTACTAGATACTATATATTTTGTATTATAATTATTGACCTATTAATATGAAGCGACAAAGGTCAACATGCCTCAAATGTCGCTGGTTTCAAATATACAGAGCGTTCAAATTTTATTCTCAATTTTCTCATTGAGAAAGTTTTTATTGTATAATAATAAAAATTCGTAGTTTTAGGTTTATGATTTTGACACTTATTTTTACTTTGGTCCTATAGGGCACTGTTTTTGAAAGTTGTGTGATAAGGTACTCTTGTTTAGGCCGTCTAATGCTGCGGTTTTTGACTCAAGTTCAAAGTATTTTTTCTGAATTTTTTAAGTAAATACTTAAAATATCGAAATGTAAGCAATAGAACCCCAATGTTTAACTATAACAATTATGGTGATAGTAATAAAAAAATATTGTTATGTTCCAGCTCTGTTTCAGCAATGACTACATTGTACAAAATGCTTAATAACTTGATGGATGCACCAGATCTTCTGGCACCTGTTGGTTTTCATATTTCTCCTATTAATGCAGGAAATAAGGCTCTTTTTAACATTGATTTTCATAGGACCAACTATGGCGTTAACTCGCCTATGAATCGAATATGCAAGCTGACAAATATTTTACTCACAAATAACGAGCGTATTGATTTATTTTCTGACCCTCTCAGTAGTTTTAATTGCAAAGTAAAGAAAACTGTTTTTAATCAACCGGCCGCGTTGTAAACTGTTTTGTTTTCCAAGGTTACAAAAATTTATTTTTGAATAATAAACTCGAGTTATTTTAGAAACGGTTAAACCTTTAACAAACTCTTTGAAAAAATGGAGATGAAATTCTTGTAGATGCTATCGTATGATGAGGCAATTTATTTTATTTATTCTATATTAATAACGCTCCTGCCCTTGTCCACGCCCTGCAGAGAAGACGCCCCTAAACCGAATCTACGGAACCGAGAATGGTTCAGACACGCCGGAAACGTACAGCCAAGTGACGCCGATCAACAAGATCGTCCAGGACGCGATCGATAACAATCTAATGCCGACCCCGCCCAGTCCGAAGGTGTATTACCCGTGGGACCCGAAAACGCCCGACACGCCCCTGGGCGCGTTCATACGTCCGAACCCGTCGCCCCGCCTCAGGAAAGAGATGCAGCGTTACGTCAATTCGTTTCCCGAGTTCGAACCGCCCAAGAGACGTCTCAGCACGCCACTGTCCGAGCTCAAGCGCCGTCTGATGGACAAAGTGATGGGGCGGGGCGAGTACGCGGCGGAGGCGGTGGCGGGACCGAGCACGGAGACGCGCGACTCGGAAACGGAAGAAGGCAGCGGCGACTCGCACGTGTTTTCCGACAGGGACGCGCGTACGGAGGTACATTTTTTTTTGTTTATATTTAGAATATATTATTAATTGTTAACGTTGAAATACTAAGAGAATTTCCGTTGCCTTTTTTTATTTTTAATTATACGTCTCGGCCAATTGGATCACTGTAATTTAAAATAAAGGCAATGCAAGTTTGACAATATCTTAGTATTTCTACCGAATCAGTATCTACTTGTTCGACGTTGATGTCCCATATCGGTATTACTAAGTAACTAATATTTAAAATAGCCATACTTATCTGGAACATAACATTAGAATAGGTAAAGATAGTCAAATATGTGAGATTTAAAGCCGTATATGGCCACATATGGCTCGGAAATACTTATGTTGACTATAAAGCCCGCAGATAAGTTGAGAGTAAATCAAAGAAAAATTACAAGAAGAAACGTGGTATCAAACAGGCTAGTGAGATAAAAAAAAATACTCAAAGCAAATGGAGATGGGCGGTTATATTGAGTGACAAGAGGTGGACCAAAAATTCATAGAATAGAGACCTAGAGAAAATAAGAGAAAGCGGAGTGGACCCCCAACAAGATGGGAAGACGACCTGAGAAAAACAGCGAAAAACCGAAAGCAGAAGGCACAAAACAGAATACTGTGGAAGGAGATGGAGGAGACCTATATCCAACAGTCGATGCAAGAGGTTGGCGCATGATGATGAATATTTAAAAATTTGTTGAAAATCTTGTGCACCCTAAGTATCATGTGTATCATATAGTGGGTGAACGATCCTTTGTATTGTGATTAATCTATCTTGCGGATCATAAGTGAACAGTTATTTCTATCGTACGTAAACTTCCTTTGTATGGAAATGCACAATCCTGTGTATTGTGCATAGCGGGTGATTGGTGTTGTGTATCAATATTGTAGTTTTTTTAGTGTATTAGCAGCGGACTCCTCAGGGTCAAGATAGTCAAACACATACAGAGTTCTATGAATGAATTAACTGTAGATTTTCTTCTGTGCTGGCCTGATTGTCTTGTATCTTACGAATCGCTCATAACCTTAGTCAGTAATTGAACTGACATGGCTTTTACTTGATGAAAATCCATTTAACAAAATAAATAAGAACTAAAAGTTCATATTTTTACGAACTTATATATTTTCATATGACAATTGTTTCGACAACATCGTGTTTTTATCAAATGTAATATTTACAAACTACCTGCTACTATATATACCGAAAAATGACAATAAAACCTTAATTAATGTTGTTAATGTTAAGCAATACATTCGAATGTCTCATTTTGTTAATCTCCATGGCACAAAAAGGAGAAAATTAAATTTATTGGAAGGCATGGAGTTAAACAAAATGAGACATTCAAATGTATTGCTTAACGATCAATTAGATTTTTCGGTATATGTGGTAACAGGAAGTGTGTAAATATTACATTTGATAAAGACACGGTGTTGTCGAAACAATTGTCATGTGAAAATATATAGGGTTTTTTTTTTCCATGTATGGCATTACTGTTCAAGATGACGACCGATTTAACAGCGGTCAAGTGATTTATTCTCAGTATTTGTTTGGCAATTCATCATGAATAGGCTCACGCCTGAACAACGCTTGCAAATAGTGCAATTTTATTTCGAAAATAATGGTTCTGTGCGGAACACGTATCGTGCACTACGTCCATTTTATCGTCGACAAAACCGTCCATCAGAGCAGTTAATTCGATTAACCATGGAACGTTTTCGCACCACGTTTACTCTTATTGATAACTCGCATCCTCAGAGACGCCGTACGGGGCGTACAGAAGAAGCTATTGCTGCTGTAGAGCGTAGCATTGAGGAAGACCTGAATGAGTCCATCCGCCATCGAGCACAGGAATTGGATCTGTGTCCATCCACTTTATGGAAGATTTTGCGGAAGGATCTTGGTTAACGTGCTTACAAAATCCAACTCGTGCAAGAATTGAAGTCAAACGATCATCAAATAAGGCGTAGATTCGTCGAATAGGCCCAAAACGAGATTGCCGTTGTTCCCGATTTTCATAAGCGATGAAGCGCACTTCTGGTTGAATGGCTACGTCAACAAACAAAACTGCCGCATTTGAAGCGAAGCTAATCCTCGAGTGTATGTCGAAACACCGTTACATCCAGAAAAACTAACTGTTTGGTGCGCTTTACGGGCTGATGGAATCATTGGTCCGTACTTCTTCAAAAACGATGATGGCCAGAACGTTACAGTCAATGGAGCTATGATTACTAACTCTTTCATTCCTGAATTGAATAACCATGATGTCCAGGAGATGTGGTTTCAACAAGACGGCGCAACATGTCACACGGCTCGTGACACAATCGATTTATTGAAAGACACGTTTGGTGACCGCCTAATTTCACGTTTTGGACCTGTTGGAAGACAACATTCGCCGTGTTATTGCCGATATACGGCCACAAATATTGGAAAAAGTCTACGAAAATTGGATGTCCAGATTGGACTATATCCGCGCCGCCCGTGACGGACATATGCTAGAAATCATATTTAAAATGTAATGCCACGAGATTATCTTTCGGATCAATAAAATTCATGTCAATCGAATAATCCATCGTTGTTTTATTGCAACTTAAAAACACCCCTTATAATTTCGTGAAAATTTGAACTTTTAGTTCTTATTTATTTCCTTAGTCAGTAACATTTCCGATATTAAATTAATATGCATATTGCGGATTCTTTTCCATTGCGTTTAGAAATCCGAAACCAAAAAGGCCATCGACCACAAACTTCAGAAGTTCCAGGAGATGTTGATGGCGAGCGGCAGTAACAGCGGCCCCAGGCGGAGCAGCAGAGCGTTCGAGTCCACCAAGAACCTTCTAGGTAATTTTGAAGCCATTCATTTCCAGACGTTTTCCTCGATAAAGCACGCAAGTACCGTTCTGAGAATGGATACAACAAGTTACTTTGTTTTCTTCAGGGACGATCAAGAAGAACGATGTACAGTCGCAGGCCTACACCGTCGGCTGGGACTACGGCGAAGAATCCGACAATTTGCCTCAGAGACAAGTCGAGCGAGAGTCGCCGCGGCGCGTCTTTATGTTGTCCGGCATCCAGAGCGCGGAACGCGACCGCATAGCTAAGCTGGTGACTGACTTGGGCGGAGTCGTAACCAACTCTGCCAATTACGATCCGTCGTGCACGCATCTACTCTGTTCCAAACCGGGTCGCAACGAGAAGACGTTGGCATGCGTGGCAGCAGGCAAATGGGTCCTACACGTGTCGTACGTCGACAAGTGCGTGGAGGCGGGAGCGTTTTTAGATGTGAGTATTATGGGATTTCCTAATCTGCTAGTAGTGGTTAGATCTATTGAGACACTTCGAAACCATTCAGTCAACTAACCTACTTTTTAACAATATGCTATGTATAAGCCAATTTGCGGGAAACTCAATGTTTCCTGGAGTTCCCTTTTTTGCAGCCGCAGGTGGAATAATAGTATAAGTTCACAGGACTAGGTCGAAATTAAGAAACAACGAAACAAAACCTTGAATTAAAGTTATAGGCCTACCTTATGTGCATGCTGGAGTAGGATAGTAAGCTCGGATTTTGTTGTCCACTGAAAAAAGATCAATTATAAAAAAAAAATTAAATTGTAGATATTGGTAGAAATAGTTCACTAACACTAAAAAGATTAATGGGTTACAGAGAAATATTTGGTTTATTTTTCGCCGTTTACGGTAAGCTCGCATTTTTCCCATTCGTGAGCCTTAAAGTCTTCCCTTTTTAAATCACTCCTATAAAATTACCTTCGCCCGTGGATATAGGAGGGACCATTCGAGTTCGGCAACCCGAAATCGTACGACACTCTCCAGTACGACGGTTTGGACGTGATGATGCAAAACGTGTACCATTGGAGGACCGAGGTACAGCGTAGAGGTTACGGCGCCTTCAACGACATGAGGGCGATCGTCATCGCGGAGAAACGGGATCCCATCGTTAAGGTTATCGAGGCCGGAGGCGGGGTCGTGGTCAATGTAGAGTGAGTGCCGGTTTCCGGGCCTTTTTGGACGGTCCCCCTCTGTATTGTCACTCTCTGGTTATAGGCCGCCGTTCGATGACGCGATCCACGCGACTCACTGTTTGTTGGAACCGAAAATGGTTAGGGACCTTGCGAGATTCGTGCCTCTCGCCCAACAGGGTATCAAGTGCTACAGCACCATCTACATTGATCATTATCTGAGGCGGACGATTAAAGACTCTAACGATCTGCTCGTACCGGAACTCGCGCGGTACTACCAACAGACCGATGATTTCGACGATAATTGAGTTGTCAGCTGTTTTTGGCATACCTTTCATTGAAATTGTATTTTCATTTATTCTATTTTTTTAAATAAACTACTTTTTAGGGATTTTTGCTTTTTTTTAAATAGAAATATTAAATTAAGTTAGATGTACTGTGTTTGAGCTCATTTATATTAACACTTGATGAGGTTTTAAAATGAAAATACTATACATAGAGTAACTCACCAACCCCCGCAATTGAACAAGTTAATAATGTCAAAGTATATTCACAACACTTACTATATACAAAAGTATCGTAAAATGATAAATACTTTAATGTTTTTCATTTTCGTAACTTTGGGCTAAGCCCTTTCGCCCCGGTTCGGCCAATTTCACCTCCGTCTCGCCCAAATTCTGCTCCAACCCTTTCCAGGTCTTTTCGGCTAAGAAAGCGGCCCCGAAGTTGCTACGCAACGCTATAATTCCGTCAGTTTTTAAAGCCAGTTCGTCGCCACTCATCGCCGGCAATTCTTCTTGTACTATATTAGCGGTCCTAACTTTACCGGTCAACAAACTCACGTCTGTCTCATTTTCGTCCATTTTAATGGATCCGATATCGTCTACGTCTTTTAAATATGCATTGTAATCATACGAAAATTGAATACCATTGGTGGAAGGATTTAAAGCTAACTCGATATCGAACGGCGTCACTATGGGTCTATAAAATTCACGGCTTTCATATATTTCGTTCATGGCGCAGGTTATCATTACATAAACATCCATCTAAAATGAAATGAGTAGTAATGAGGATCCTGGAAAAATATTCCCAACAACATTATAGGAGAGATCCAACAAGTCATTCGCCGAGAGGTAAACCGCTGAGGAATTTTAGTGTAAAATCTTGAGAATTAGTGAGGTACTAGTCAAGGAATTAATTAACGAAAAACTTTTTCTTAGCGTCAACTTTTATGCAGAATTTACTGCGTTGTTAACTAAAATGGTTATACAGTTATTCTAAAATGGTTTTGAAAAGCATACAGCTGACTGTTGTTATAAGCATAACCCTTATATAAGATAATAGTTATTGTTACGCGAAAGTATAATATTTGTTTATTGTTCTTCTTAATAACAATTCTTTAATTTTTTGTTTAAATATTATTTCTTAATAGGCGTTGTATAGGTCTTAAAATATTAATGTTTTTTTATTTTTAAATTTATTCTTATTAATAAAAACTTGGCATCGAATTGTTGGTATTAGTGATATTACTAAGGGAAATTAGTAGTTCCAACTAGTTAGGGAATTTGGTTGTAATTGACATATTAGTAACAAAATTAGTGGTATAGTGGTAAAATTGAAAATTTAGGGTCATCACTAGGAATTAGTATCCAAGTTTTTGATCGCGGTTCACCCCTCGGCATTCAAAGACTTGTACATCACATTTAGCAAAAAAATCTGAGAGATCTCTTTTCCCAAAAAAAAAAAAGATACAAACAATACAGACCTCTCCTATGGTGTATTTGTGCATAACTTACTTCCGGAAAATTGGCCAATTTGGCAACTGTGGGCTTGCCAACGCTAATTAAATAATACTTTTTGCCCCTGGCCTCTATTAATTTTTTAATCCTCTCGATAATGTCGATGTAATTTTTTACACCTAGTGTTCCAATGACAATTCCTATTGTTTTGCTGTCTTTGATTTTTTCCACAAGAAAATGCCTTTTCTTAAATATTCTGGCATCCAATTCAAATTTTGAAAATTTCGCGGAAATTTGTTTGGGATTGTAAAAGAACACGTCTTTGACTATAAATTAAAATATAATGAAAGGATGTGACATCTTTAAAAAAAAAAAAAAATCTTACATCGAAATGTCAGGTAAAGATTTACCACTTTTCTGTCACTGTTTCCAATGAATAATACAATTTGACCTTCTAAACTGGACAAATCCTGTTGTATTGTAAAGATCTCGACCTTATGGTACAACTTCAACACATTTTCAATGAAATCTACAAATAAAGATGCCCTCACTCCTATTCCTACATGGAATAAAATAAGACTCACCCAGCTTGTGTATGTACTCTGAATCCACCACAACACTAACAGGGTTCTGACTAAAATGCTCATGGTATAAGAATTTCAGTTCCTCTACATCTATTTCAAATTTTTCATAGATATTTAAGTAAGATATGCTTGCGGAGGATTTGGAAAAACAAGTTGGACCAAAGTGAATGATAGCATCTGCGTTGATATGCGCCGCGGCAATGTAATCAACGCAACAGCTGCAAAATGCGAGGATTATTGGAAACCGTTTCCAGACGGCTGTTTAGTAATACCTTTCATAAGCAGTGTCCCCTAGAATGTACACGGTTTGACCTAAAACGTCTTGTAATCTGAAAGCGACCTCGCTAGAATCCGCCAACATGTGATCGGGAAATTGCAAACACACCTAACAAGTAAGTATGTGCGTAGAAAGCATTAAAAACATGTGTCAAAGTTACTTTTTGGAATCCGTTGAGTCGGATCCAATCTGCGCATTTCTTTATTTCGTACACATCTTCAAGAAGTTCGGCTGGTGTGATTCCCGGCTCGTGGCTTAAATTAACCCCTTTTTCTAAACTAACTGCTTCGGAAGACGAAAACTGAGGCATTTGGAGTTAGGTTAGACAACGAATTATAACAATTAAAATTCTCTTCTTTCCTTTTGATGCATTTTATGTAGTAACACAACATTCTTCTTCTTAAGAATATTAAGGATCAGGCAAGTTCGCTGTAATTAATCGCCCATCACCGACATCAAAACAATATTTAGGATCTTCTTCTATTTACTTACAAGGTGAATCTGCTGGTGCCATTTAGCATACATAGCCACTTAATAATATAAGGGCCCATTAACGATAAAAAATGTGCCATTTTATTTCTACACAGCGATTTCCGCACACTTTACTCATTTTTCCAGAACATATAACGAGATCTAGGCATACTTTGACAAAATACTGCAGTAAAAATGCCAATCCAAACTTATTGACGACCTGTCAGCGGGCAATAGATTTTGAAAGCCGCAAGATCACTGGCTAAAAACGAGATTTTTTTTCATAGTTACTTCATAAGTTCCTGTATTATCTGCCTAGGCAGCGCCTCTATATTTCATGTAGCGTAGGGTGCATTTTTGAAACTCACTTTAGGCAACGCACGTGGAGATAGAGTTTCAAAAACTAATGCCGCTAGTTTATAGCTGTTTATCTGTGGCAAGAAAAAATTTTCAATTCACGTGACTATTCGCGCACCATGCTGCGAAAATTTAAAAATCTCTACTACAGTAAATTATTCAATCACTTTATTCAACACGAAAAAAACAAGATCAAGTTAAAAAACTTTACTCAACACGAAAAAAACAAGTTCATGTTGAAAAATTTCATTGAATAATAATACAATGCAAAGGAGTTGCTCATACTATGAACTACAACCATGTCCACTGTTATATTTGACAGTAAACTGGAACGATATTCTTAAAGTTGAGGTATTTTCTACTGTACTGGCCACTGCTGCCAAGATCATTGACGTTAGAGTCAGGCGGATCTTCTTCTAGGTCGAGCACTTTAAGACGTAAGCGTATTTTTAAAATTCTTTAATGGTTTCGGCAAATAACTTTAACTTGTAACTTGTTTGAAACGCTAGCTTCGAAATTTATAAACTGCAAAAAAATCAAACGCACTTCCAAAAAAAAATCTGCCTCCATATCGGTTCGCGCATGGTTCGCCTCCGCATTCGCTCTTCCGAAACGGAGAAAACTTCTGAATTTCAGTGCGCGCACCCAAATCCGTCGGGAAAGACGAACGTTATTTGCGCGTATCCTCCTCAGGCGTCGTCGCGAATCGACGTCCAATGTGTTAACGCGTCTTCTTTGCGAACGTAAGTGGATGTAAGTTTCCCAATTTTCTCTCGCTGGTCAAATGAGCTGCTTTTTCGGTTGCTTATTGCTCATTCGAGTTTTATATTTAAGCCGGCTTTTAATCCAAACGAAATGAAAACAATTGATGAGATAAAAAATGGTGTACCAGCTATACCGAGTGTTTCAATGTGTCGCCATTGGCATCTCGGAAACTGTAAGAGATATAGAGAGGCTCAAATATCGTATATCGTTTTAGAAAGTGAATTTATTATGTTTTTTCTAAACAAAAATAAAATGTCGAATTAATGAACCATTTTTAATTTTCTATGATATTTTAGGCGGGATTGTGTCTTATTTTCAAATTATTTTGTTGTCAAGGCGATTTTGTCGCAAAATTTTCGGTATCTTCCTAACCACATTTTTTTCGCAGCGAAAGTACTTACAATATATCCACAAACTACGCATTTAAAGCCTGTCCTAAAATTGGCGCCAAAAAGAATATAATCAAGAAATTAATATGATCGCAAAATTTGGGCCGCAGTTATCTCTGTTGTAGGTAAATGGTAAAATAATATCTCTTTTAGTAAAAAAACGTTTTACAGTGAACTCCGGTTATGAAGTACCCTCTAGGGACCAGAAAATGAGTACTCTATAAGCGGAAGTACGCTATAAAAAAATACGAAAAAATTATGTGGGTACGTAAATATTTTTATTTTATATAAAAATTGAAAATTAATAAACACTAATATAGGCACTAAAAAATAAAAAAAATTAAGCTACCTAAACTATAAACTTATCTATCTATATAAACTGTACAGCGTACAAGTAAAAATACATACTTTTTTTTTAAGTAAAAAATTCGTTATTTTTGTTTGTTTATTTTTTTTCAATGCAAGTTTCATATTCTCCATATGCTTCTCAACCTTCCAGGACGCTTGCATTATATCATTCAAAAATGCGTAACCATTCTAGCGGCACAAAGCGCTTCAGAATAACTTGGTACTTGCTCCTATTGAACATCATGGGCATCCGTTGTTATTAAATTATCATCAACTTGGCCGCTATTGCGCAACCAATTACTTAGGGGAACCAATCATCATCGGCATTATTTTTGTACTTCCCGAACCACTAAACCAGAGGTAAGTCATCGTCTGAATCAAACTCATATTCCGATTTTATCAGATCTGCATGTCGAAAGCAGTTTGAAATAGTGGTTGAAGTAACATTATTCCAAGTAATTTTATGGTGTCTAGGGTAGTGATGTTGAAAGGTTCATTATTTTCAAATGACTGGATGAAACGATAAAAAAATATTTGCGGTAATATGTCTGAAGGCCCTGATCCATTTGTTGGACGACTGGACTGTTGGAAGCAAAAACTCTAATCTGATATTTGAAAGGAATATATTTTTTCCATGAGTTGCAGAATTGTCAACCAGAAGCAATATTTTGCTATTCTGACGTTTTAGTTTTCCATCCCAATCATTTAAATAATTATAAAAAACTGCTGAAGTCTTCCATGCTCGCTGGTTTGACTGACAGGTAGATTTTTTACATTTTTCATTCATCTCGGTCGTTCACATTTACCAATAACAAGAAGTTTCCGCTTCCTGCCATATTTCCGCAAACCCAAACGGTGTACCTCAACTTCGACTGCTTCCCACCCAAACAATTTTCTCCTCTTAATTTAAGGGTACGATCTGGAGTCATCTAGTAAAATAGCCCAGTCTCGTCACCATTGAAAATATCCTCAGAGCTGCAATTTTGTGCAATACTGGGCTACTTATCCTCTAACCATTTCAACACAGCTTGCTTGTTAACATCTCCTGCTTCGATTGAACTGTGGTGGCTTTTACTTGATGAAAATCCATTTATCAAAATAAATAAGAACTAAAAGTTCAGATTTTCACGAAATTATCTATTTTGACATGACAATTGTTTCGACAACACCGTGTCTTCATCAAATGTAATATTTACAAACTACCTGCTACTGCATATACCAAAAAATGGCCATAAAACCTTAATTAATGTTGTGAGAATTTAAGTTCCATAACGATTTTAATTTAAACAAACATGTATTAGCGAATATCATAAACTCTCAATTAATAGATAACAACAAACACATAGAAATTTCTCAAATGTCACTAGTAAAAACTATCAAAAGCAAAGCTTCTGAAAATAACATAATATTTACACGTGCAGATAAAGGGAAGACAGTCATAGAGCTATCGAACTCCCAAAATATATTTCAAAAACCAACAATTTTCTTAAACCGGAACTTTTTCAACGTATCAAACACGATCCTACCGAGTTATATCAAAGACACCTCAAGGAAGTAATTACTAACTCCACGCTATTAGCGACGAATCCACAACCGCGGAAATTATATTCTTTAGTTAAATTAGATCAGTCGTGTCTTATGTAACAGCTCCAGCAGTTAAACTCTCAACAAAATTTGTAAATATTTTAAAGTTCCACACAGATTTTAAACCAAAATTTGCAATACAATTTTTTTTTTGAATTAATCAACAAAATTAAAGATATCAAAATCCCTTCTAACGCAACACTATTGTCTTTTGATGTACAAAACTTATTTCCCAGTATTTCACCTATGGATGTGATAGATTTAGTCGATGTCACCCTAATTCGGAAACAGGTTAACCCATTGGTGAAACAAGATTTATTAGATTTCTTAATAGTATCTTTAGGCCAAAATTATTTTGAATTTAATGGACAGATTTACATCTCTAAGGAAGGTTTGATTATGGGAAACCCTCTTAGTCCTTTGTTAGCCGAGATTTTTATGGATAATTTGGAGAATATCATACTAGCACATCCTTTAAGTAAAAGTTTTCTATGGTGGTATAGATACGTGGATGATGTCTTTGCTTGCTTTGTTGGAACGGACAGACAATTGAATTCTTTTTTTAAATTACATTAACTCATTACATAATCGTATAAAATTCACAATCGAGATTGAACAGGATAACTCTATAAATTTTTTTAGACTTAAATATTACGAAAGTGCAAAACAAATTAGAATTGAACTTAAATTCTCACAACAACATTAATTAACGTTTTATGGTCCTTTTTCGGTATATATAATAGCAGGTAGTTTGTAAATATTACATTTGATAAAGACACGGTGTTGTCGATACAATTATCATGTCATAATATATAATTTCGTGAAAATCTGAACTTTTAGTTCTTATTTATTTCGATCTCCTGCTTCACCAGAGATGTTTCCGACATTTATGTTGTGACGAACTTTAAAACGTTCGAGACACCCTGTAGAACAACTAAAATCTTCATATAATAATCTCTATCTTTGCTACTTTTCTTTTACAGTAAAAGACTTGCGTCGATCCGCCATTTTAACCATAAACTCAAAGAATCCTTTTCATAAAAAAACAAAGTGGAAACTGTCGGCCGGACACGCACGTTTCAGAGAAAACCTAGAAAAATGAAAAATCCAGATTATTTTGGCCGGACCAGTAAAATATGTACGAAATACCCAAAAGTACGTTATAAACGGAGTTTACTGTATTTACCAGGAATTTAGATAACTGATGTAATGTTTTTTACCTGCGGACGCAATGTATCTAGGAGTACAAAGTCGTTATTAGATTGGTAACACAGATACACTTTTTCAAAAAGATTTATTGTATGGAAGGGAGATCTTTTGTATATAGTTTTTGCTTATTTAAATTATTACAGTACTAATTTACGGGCTGTGGAAAACAGAGTGCGAACGGTTTTATATTAAAAATATTTAGTTCATATTCATAACGGCCATTAGTTCTGTATGGACAGGTCCGGATTTAAAGGTTTTCATAATAAAAATGTCGCGGGAAAAACTTTTTTTAATACAACAACATTTTGAGGTTAAATTAAATTTAGTTATCTTATCGAATGTTTGCAACCAGTCCGACCACATCACACGGAAAAAGCCCTTGATTAATTATTCACATTTTGAGCCAAAGCTTCTCAAATTACTATTTGGCCAATTGTCCACGAAACTCCCTGTTACGAAAAAGAAGATGCTACGCCAAAATTTCGTCCGTCATATCGCGTTCTAATCGACGATGAAATCACGAATATATCATTTTATGAGCGGCAAAAGGTCCGCTTGGCACAATGGACGTTGGTTTTATTCTCGAAAATAAAATTGGAACCAATAAAACACACACACACACACATACATCGCTTGCGGTGTGTGTTTACGTCCCGTTTTATGATATACCCTTTCGATTAAAACGAAAAGATACCGCCATTGTTCCGCGGACATTTCCATTGGACCTTTTATCGTTTCGATACATGCGACAAGCTAAATGCTGCGTTACTAAGTTAGCGTACTAAAACATTCAATCTATATAGTAAATAGGAATATCAAAAAAAGAATATTTATTGCTATCATTATTTGAGCGAATGACCCTGACGTACATGCCTAATGTTCTATGGTCAAATCACGTGATACCATAAGCATGGAATAGACATGACATTCAGAATATCCTGTCTCAACAATAACCAAAAAGCTGTTCAAGACGTCACAAGAAAAATATATATTACATCAGAAATAATCCGAAATCGAAAATGTACCGTTTTCTTACTCAAAATTGTCATTGCCTCTGTTTTTCAGTTAAATCGATCTAACTTCTTAAAATAATTCAGAAAATAGAAAAAGCAGAATAAATGTATGTTCAAAAAAAAACTTAAAATGCTCACGATCAGTTATTATTTATGTGTAAAAGAAAATCAAAAATGGCATTGCAGGAGTAGGTTGACTTATAAAAAAAAAACATTTTGCCATCACTGCAACCGTATTCGGCACAACAGTTTAGCAATTAAAAAAAATGTTTATTAATTCATATCAGCATGAAATTATTTAAGTCAATATATAAAAATATAAGCGATTAGAAAGATCTCACGGGTTATTTTGCACTCGTTTTTAATTGGTTAGCTTCATCAGAGGTTTCATTCTTCTTATTGGACGAATCCCCGTGTGCGATTTCTTGGCATGGGTATTAAGTTATGCTATAATATCAATAATTTTATGCTATATACGATATCCCAGGCGGGGGGCGACAAAGTGAGTTGGAACGGGGCATTCATCTCAATTATCGGTTTTATGTGAAAAAGAACTCGCATGTTGACGAGACACCAGGCAGTAAAACTCAAATTTGTTTAATTGTGTTATTGTTATCCAATCACACATGTGCGTCCGGGTAATAAAATACCAGTTTTATTCGTACGGGCGGATAAAAAACTATCCTTTCTTCGTCTTCCGTTATATCATTCATTCGTTTAATGACAGAATACGCGCTCAATCTCTAGTCGATCCGTTCTAGCACAAGTTGGAAGATGCGTAATTAATTATGGGAGTCACTTCAGCACCACCAGTCTTTCAACGCACAGCAAAACATAAGTTTGGACACCCTATATGAGTTCCTATCGAATAAAGAGAATAAAGACGTCACAACTGAACCGGATTTGAATAAACACATTCCAGATTTGCAGATTTTTTTTCTAGTGCACCATAAATCGAACATTAATCGTTCACATTTTCGTGAACGATGATTTTTTTTAGTCGGTGAGACGAGAGAGCAAAGCTACCTCGAACGGTTTACGTTCAGCAAGACAATAATTTTTATTCGACAATGTTGCGAAGTTTCCCAAATTAAACGCGGCAATAAAACCGGTCCGACACTGTACATCTGTCGGGATTTGTTTGGACTGCCGTTAAAACACAATTTCTGGCAGATAATAGCGGGAGTTGAAAAAATAACGACCGATCCGATAAAAACAGGATAATAAACGTAAAATAAGTTAAGTTAGTTTTCGTGCAAAAGTTCTCTATGAATTTGTAAGCTTCAGTTTGGCCTCTATAACTTTAAGATTCATTAAACGCTTCAATTGGATACATATTTTTTAGCCTTTCTCGAGATCTATATTGTAAATTGTTGTGATCCATATACTGGGTGTCTCACGGTTGATGAAACATTTGACGTTTTGCGAAAATGGCGATTTGCTGACAATTTGGTCACATAGATTTTTGACTGTCCTCGATCTTTTCAGGGTCTCAGTGTTGCCGCTTATATCGAAAAACAGGGCCCACTTTGTTTTTTTTACACGGGACCACTTGTATCTTGTTCCGCTGTGACTTTCTGATTGTTCTTATATCTAGCGGTTAATTTTAGCTAGTTTGCCAGTATCCTAATGTTTCTACCGTCTTACACAAGATAGGCAAAAAAATCATTTTTCTCTGTTAAATATTTTATAGTTATATAGTTTTCTAACAAAATCTAATTATTTTGACATAGTGTAAGGTACACATGACTGTCATCAATTGACAATATTTATTGCTTTGACAAATAGAAGGTTTCGACGCGAGCCCTGACGTCATGACCGATGAGAGAAAGTTTAGCGAACTTGAACCGATAAGGACACATCTCTTCATTTTTTTTTCCTCTAGAGCACTTTAACGTTGTTTTGGTTAGTTGTTTAGTTAGTTGTAAAGCTGTGTATTTTTAATTATTTTATGATAATGTGAACAAATCTATTTTTTGTGTGTGTGTTGTTTTGATAAGGAATATTTTTTTAAATATTTTGACATGTATAATTTAGAATATACATCATGTCTTCATTTTTAATTTAGTTTTAATATTATCAATATACATAATTATCGGTAAACAAAATATTTGAACTTCTATATATCGTATTCATATTTTAATCAGATTTAATAATAATAAAATACGAACAGTAGTGAGATCTGGCAACTTAGCTTACGAGAATAAACGTCAAAAATGTTTGAGTGCGCGTCAACCATTAAAAATGGCTGTATAACTGGTCGTCTATCGTAACAACTTTAAAACCGCCGGAGTCAATCGGAAGCGGGGTCCGTGGAGAATGTCAAAATGCCAACGGGCATCATGTTTAACCAAATATTTACCAAACCACTTTGTTGCAGGTGACAAATGATTTAAATTCAAAAACAATCGAACCGTCATCGCCTATAACGAAGAATCTGTCGTCGACCAATATAATTAAAACTGATGGTGGCCGCGCGTGTGAAAATCCGATCATGGCGGTCGCAAAATGGATTTTAACCGAGACGGCGTCGGAAGTATCAGGGTGAATCGGAAGTGTTTTATCGTGACAACGATGTTGTTGACGTTTCGAATGTTGATGGTGTTGACTTTGACGATGGTCGCGGGTTCAGAAGGTACGTGCAAAGAACATAACGGACTCACAGCGCTTGCGGTTAGATCAAAACGTTTTATTTCGAAAATTGAAACTGTCAATATAGAAAATAACCGTTTTGGCTCTATTTTTTTTTTCAAATTTTTCATAGTTGACGGACTATTTAACATTCTGCACTCTTATAATTCATATTTTTTTAATTATACAGCTAAAATCTAAACGGTTCGAGCACATGTCCTCGGACAGCATACAATTCTAATAAAAAAAAATGTATATGTTAAGATATAAGTAGCTATGTGAGACTGGGCTTTGATCTTTTTTAAAATCCTTTCACAGTTCCATTTTTTTGCGCTCCGCTATAGAAGATATATTATTATTATTATTAAATAAAATTAATGAAATTCATCAAAAATGGTGGTCTTTTTAAGTTGCAAACATAATTAAAATTTTATTTAAATAAATTATGCTCAAATATAAAATATATATGACATTTTGAGGGATCTTTCTTTTTTGGTCGAAAGTTTTTTGAACTTTTTGTAACCAGCTTGGACAACAATACCATTCTTTTTCGTCCCATACTCGCGCATGTATATTACGGAAAAAAGCTCCTAAAAAACGCCCTCTTTCCAGTGCGGCGTGTCGTCCTGAAAGCGAAATTTGCGACAAGAAAGGGAGAACGTAAAACACCCAATATGGGACGCGAATGGCTTCTCGCATAATGGCGTCGAAGAAGGATCCGGCGAAAAAAATCGTCCCCGAAAGCTTTTTTATAAAAGAACGCTTAAGCTTTCGTATTTCACTCCACGTCGACTCGCGTTTATATTTTTTATTTGCTCATTTTATTTCCTTTCGGTAGAGAATAGGCCGTTATTTGTCGCCGTAATGATTCATATTCACGCAAGCGGACTGTAATGAAGTCGAGCGTTTGGTTACAGACGTTCTCTGCATTATATTTATCAATGAACGTATGAGCGTGTTTAATAGTTACAGAATAGAAACAGAAAGGGAATTGGGGCTAGAAAATAATACATGTAAACTTTGTCTCACCTGATCGGTCGAGCAATATTTAGGTATAATAAAATCACATTAGTACTAGTAGAATATACGATGTCACTAAATGTACAAATTATCAACTATTACCTAAATAAATATTCAATGTAGGAACAATCTTCATAATATCTACAAATTACTAAGATATTGACCAGCAAAATGTCTGTGACGTATTGTGTAGTGGAAGGATGTGGTAGTAAATTAAACCATTACCTTTTTTTCGTTAGAACAAAGTTGGATAGGTGGTGCATTAACGCACCACTGGGAGAAAATGGGTTAAGTGCTGTAAACGAAAACTATTTAGTAATTTTTAGTTTGTATATTTGACAGTAGAAACGTCAGTGCATTAAAAATTTAATCAGTCTGAACTACCGTTGCATGACGATCTTGACATCTTACGTCACCAGACTGCGAAAACGCGACTTTGATCAAATAAAAAATAATCCAAATTGATTCGCGGGTAATTTGTTTGTTTTCGATTTTCAGCATAACGGAGAAGCACACGGGAGATTTTCAATCCATTCCATTGTTTATATATACTGACCTATTGCGTCAATTCGTTTTTCATTTGTTTCAGCTTTCATAGTCGCCGTCACGAAAACAACCGTCTCTCATCTCGCTTTGGGTCGCACGTAAAAGTATTCGCCGCCTGCGGGTGGGGTGTGGAATTTCATTCGCGACCCTGACAGTTTTGATTTGCCCCCCTCCCTTTTTCGTCGAATTAATTCTTGCGTCTTGCGTTGTCGGAAACAACTTCTGTACGAGGCAGAAATGCTTCAAGGAATATATTCGAATTCATTTAAAATTTGTCTCGCGCACGTTGCGCACCGTCCCCGAAATTGCTTATAAATAAAGGATTTCTACGTAAATTATAATTATAAATTATATTGTCTTTATAAAATTTTTCAATCCTACATCAGTCCTCGGACTCAGTTTGTAGAATTGAATTCTGCAAAATCCCAAACGACCCGCATCACATCTGGAATTCCTCAAGGGTCCCATTTGGGACCATTGTTATTTTCACTGTTTATCGCAGATGTCAGTAAATGTTTTCTTTTTGCTAAATCAGCATCATACGCAGATGATCAGAAATCATACGCGCCCGTGAAAAGCCTTAACGACTGTCATAAGTTTCAAGAAGATCTTGATCGTTTTTATGAATACTGTGTGAAAAATCGTCTATTTTTAAATATTGATAAATGTTACTGTCTTAAGTTTAGCAGGCGGATAAATGATATAAACTTTGACTACACATTCAATGGTGTAAAAATAAAAAAGTAGAGCAGATTAGGGATCTTGGAATAACTATAGATCTAAAATTAAGTTTTGATATCCACATTGAGAATATAGTAAAAAAAGCGTATAAAAATTTAGGTTTTATATTAAGAGTTAGCAAGGAATTTCAGGATCACAAATCGCTTATTATTCTATACAATTCCTACGTTCGATCTCACCTTGACTATGGCGGTGTGATATGGAGTCCTCAGTATCATAAATATATAGACAGAATCGAGAGAATACAAAAAAAGTTTGTTTTCCATTTAAATTTTAGGTTTAACCGTAACTTACTAACTCATTCGTATGAAGCTAGTCTTAATTTCTACCATATACTGAAGTTATCTGTTAGAAGAATTATCTCCAGTGCTATATTTTTGCATAATATTATTAATAGTAGGATTGACTGTCCTTTACTGTTGGAAAAACTATCCTTCAATGCCAGAGTCGTTATAACAAGAACTCCTTCATTATTTTACGTGCCTAGATTTAATACAAACTTAGGTAACAATTCCCCAATATCTCTTTTACATAGACATTACAATAATTATTTTTCGCACGTTGACATCTTTGCGTTATCACTTAATTCGTTTCGAAATCAAGCAATTAGGGTTTTTCTATAAATTTATTTTAATTTTTGATTTGTTTTCCTTATTTTTTCACATTTGTTTTTTGTAATTCACGCACTTAATATACAGTGTTAGTTTTGGTTTAGTTTGGTAAGTTTGATTGTTATTATTATTTATTTTTTTTTTATCTTCTGCTTATCGTAGATATAGGTAGGTACTTACTTATAAGTTTTACTTTGTTAATTAAATAATGGTATAATTGTTAGTGTGTCCTTGTAAATTGTGAAGTTAGTTCTTCATGTTAGGGCACCTTTGTAATAAATAAATAAATATACGTTTTAGCTCTTCGCCTTGAAAATAAGCCATCATTAGGTAAATTGAATTTAATTTGACTTCAACTTTTTTAAATTGAAAAAATATTTTTCAAAAGTAAGTGCCATAATATTTAAATCACTTAGTGGCTACCTGTTAAGATATAAATCAAATGCTTGGTCACTGTTTTCATGACATCCGATGAAAAGAACCATCATATTTCATATTTTCAAAAATACTAAGCAAGATTTTCTCAGTCCAATCCTAAAACGTAACCTATGCTAAAGCTTAGTGTTATCACATTCTAACTACTGCGATCTTACTTATGACCCCCGTCTAGCTCTTGAGTATGGGTCGCAGACAAAAAATTCAGAATATCTATTGTAGGCTTGCTTGCAATTTTCGTAAATATGATCACGTGTCAGAAAAAATAAAAGAATTGGACTGGTTAAAAGCGGAAAAGCGTAGGACTCTCCGTTTGGCAAATATTGCTCATCGACTTATTTCAGGTAGTCACGCTTTCCCTCCACAAAGCCAAGTTTCAGGTACGTCATAAGAGCCGTTCACGTAGTAATTTAGGAAATGATAGTGTTTTTAATTCCTAAAGATTATACTTCCCTGTTCAGGAGAAGCTATGTCTATAATGCAATTATGTTGCACAATTCACTGCCAGAAAATTAAAAAAAAAAACTTTCTTTAAAAAGGTATAAAACAGAATTTATAAAATGTAGAGTAATAATTTGTGTGTGTATGCTTTTTTTCTCTCCATTTTAGATTCCGTCTACTTCTTTTTCTCCCGTTTTTTAGTGGTTAAGTAGAATACCTTTTTTCTACTCCCGTCTGTAAAATACATAATTACACACCGATCTAGCGTGCGGAAAGCGTCACTTTACCACCTCAGTTTCGTTTCCCACGAATCCGAGCCAATTCGGACATTTCCGGGATTTTACCGAACGTATTTGGGAGCAATCGGATGTTTTCGGAGATATTTCCCACGTTTTGAATTTTGACGTTTGTCAGTTCTGACGGTCATGTCAGTGAATGTATTCGTGTTGTATAGTATAGTTTGCAACCTATTCGGTAAACTTTTTAAGTCACTCGTTTATTAAACACTCGCTTTGCTTCGCTCCGCTCGTGTCAAATGCCGTTTTCCTACTCCCGTCTGTAAAATATTTAATTACCCACCAATCTAGCGTGCGGGAAGCGTCACTTTACCACGTCAGTTTCGTTTCCCACGGATCCGAGCCACTTCGGACATTTCCGGGATTTTACCACACTGGTTTGGGAACAATCGGATATTTTCGGCGATATTTCCCACGCTTTGAATTTTGACGTTTGTCAATTCAGACGTTCATGTCAGTGAATGCATTCGTGTTGTTTTGCGAAAACGTATCCAAAAACTAACGGTCGTAGTCACTCGTTTATTAAACACTCGCTCCGCTCGTGTCAAATAAACTCGTGGGTCAAATGCCGTTTACCGCACTTGTTATTTATGAAATGTATTTTTGAGAAAAATGTAATTAATAAAAGACGTTTTATTAATATTATTATTATCATTGTTATTATTATTATTATTATTGTTATTATTATGATTATTATTTATTACTATTATTATTAAATCGATATTCTCTGAAATAAAATTCACTGTCTACGTATGACCCAATTTGTTAAACATTTTAAATAAAACTTACTGCTAGCGCGGGTGGGAGAGAAACCCCACCCTCCCCCCCGTAGTTGGCGCCCGTCCTTTCGTAACTTTAGATTCGGTTAGCGTTGAAACTTCAAAGTCGAAACTTTGCATCACCTGGGGGTATGAGCAAAATGCAACTTGGACTTGCCGTCGGCTGTCAGATTACAGACCCGCTTATCAAATCCGCAGCGGGGGTGCGCGCTAACAGCGGTGCGGGCGGGGATCATTCTCGCGCCATAGTTTAGGTGACTCAGGATAGAACACTATAGTCCAAGTCACACTGAGAACACAGTAGGCGATGCATTTCAAATGGCAGAAAGCAACAAACAATAATTGACAAATGATAATTGTGTCATTTTATATGGACATAAATAAACATATTAAATGGAATACTCATACAAAGATTAGAATAACAAATTTTTAATATAATTTGCTCCTTAGTGAATGATAAAAAGTTGAGTTTAAGTGCAGCTGTGAAAGGA
This sequence comes from Cylas formicarius, assembly GCF_029955315.1. Classification (NCBI taxonomy): domain Eukaryota; kingdom Metazoa; phylum Arthropoda; class Insecta; order Coleoptera; family Brentidae; genus Cylas; species Cylas formicarius. The sequence goes on along the minus strand of NW_026844361.1, from coordinate 20,038,127 downwards.
AGTTTTGAATATGTGAAGCGTGGTCGCAAAGTTATAATGTTAGAGCGAACAGAATAGAAACTAACCAAATTTGCTCTGTACACCCTTCAGTTGCTAGATATATTTGTCGTAAATCGGTGACCAAATTATAGCACAGTACTCAAGCTTGGATATAAATAGTGTTATAAGAACATTGCGGTATTGCGGAAAATAAATCTCATTGTTTTGGTAGCCTCTTTAAGCAGAAGAAAGTTTAGAGTCTTACAGGATTCCAGGGTCCTTTACATCATAATATAAGTAAGCCATGACAAAGCTTTTATTCCGACTCAAAGTGATATTGCTAACACGCTAATCGCAAACTGATATCAGATCTTTTTGGTACTCAATATAGTCTCTCACGCTCTTTATAACTCCAAAAAGCTTTAGATCGTCGTGTTTTTTCAACTATGCGCTGACAAAAATTTTGAGGAGCGATGCACACGGATCTCAACATGCCGAAAAATACGATCTTAAAAAATGTGTGTCGCTGAATCCCAAAGCCTCAATTTTTCTAAGGTCCATGGTCCACTCTAGGAATTGCTTTTGAGGAGTATTATCTGGAGACTGACTTATATAATAATAATAATAATAATAATAATAATAATAATAATCATTTATTTTCTAACAGATTCTATATCCATTTACAAGACAATCTTACAAGCATATGATACATCACACTTGTACTCGTACGTTAATAGGGCATTTTGTTTTGAGAATGTTTGATAACTGATCATAGGAGAGGTTGAAAATGTCAATATCACTACAACGGTCATTGAAAAGATACATAGCATTGTACAAAGGGGTTTTTATAAGGAAATTTGTAGATGGGGTGGGCAGGTGGAAAATCGGCGAACTGCGGACAGATCTTTGAGGAACATGGAGGGGTAATTGCATTAAGAGCTCCGAGCAGTCAATCGTGGACAGAACAATCTTGCAGAGGAAGATAACCGCTAGATAGTTTCTTCGCCATTTTAAAAACGGGTGTTCAAATCTTTCCAAAAGTAATGACTGTTCACTACCCCGCGCCGGAAACACTCCGTCAGTTTTAAATGCCAGGAATTTAACGAACTTTCTCTGTGTACCCTCCAATATATATTTAGCGTGAATGCCTTGAGAGTCTGAATTTTCTGAAACTCTTTAGCGTTACGAAATATAAAACCCATCGATTTGCATCTTTGCAAATGGTTTCAATATGAGAGGCAAAGAATCGTTTAGTGTCGTACAAAATGCCAAGGTCCTTGAAAGAGGTGCATCTGGTAATTGGAGTAGTTTCCAGGCTGTAGTTAAAAACTATTGGGTGCTGTCTGTTACAAAACGTCATCACAGAACACTTATCCGGATTCAGATGAAGATTGTTTGCCACTCACCAGTTATTCAACGACTCCAGGTCCCTCAGCAATGCTGTACAGTCTGCAATGTCCACCACAATCCTAAGCAGCTTCAGGTCATCGGCAAACAATAGGGCGCAGCTAGTTATGTAGTCGGCTATGTCGTAAGTAAGACATGCTAGATTGCTGGCAGTACTTCTATTGGTAAAGAATCCGTGTTGTTTTACTACTGAGTGAGACATGCTAAATCGATTGCCAAAGAACCCATGCTGTTTAATAATACTAGTAATACTACTAATACGGTGTTTTATAAATAGAAGTCTCAAAGATCTTTGCGAATGTACGTCTGCATGTGGTGATATCGTTAACATTGCCCTTTTTAAATACTGGGGTTTGGTTATCTTTGCATCTTTTCCTACTCTAGGGAATGAACGGGCGAGAGGTTAAAAATATAAGAGAATGGTTCAAGCGGCACACGAGTGCAATCTTTGGTGATGGGATATTATTTGGTCTCTGTCTTTCTGCGGCTAAGATGGTGTGATATGAGAGACTGTTAACGGTAACGTGAGAGTCGAGACTCATCTTGTTCGTAGACGTATCTCTTCATGGTGAAGCCAATGCAAACAACACCTCCAAAAAATTCAATGAAGGCGTTGTTATCAGAATATTCCACCACTCCATCGGACATAACTTCAGACGTCGACGTTGAATATTTCTTTGTCCCGATAAAGACCAGAAGGTTTGAGATTTCTGCTCTATTCAATTTTTTAAGTTTAACACGCAGAGCATTATTATGTTCTGCGTAAGAACTTTTAGAAGTGAGTTTTCCGTTTTATTTTCTTTTATTTAAAAATAAAAAAAATACTTTGCAAATACTGGTTGATTGAAGAACCCTTACACAACATCTCGGTTTACAAAACATCGAACGAGAAACTAAAAGACGTCCATTTATCCGCGTTACTTCCGGTAGGAGAAACTCGACTTTGACAAGAGCAAAAACCCATTTCGCGGAGCGTCTATTCTAGATAAACGGTCTCCTGCACGCGAACGTAGAAAATGAAACGGCCAAATGGAATATCCATTCTACGTCACTTCGTATCTCGCGATTTTGCTTAAAAACGTTGGGACTAATCCAGGGACGGCGGATAAAATATTTGATATACCAAAATGATGGGTCGGATCGGCAACAGTAAACGTCGATTTTGGGAAAAACAAATAATAAAAAATAATTAATTTTTACAGTAACCATATCTCTAGTAAATGCGAATCGAAAACGGTTAAACCCATGATGCCGGTAAATAATTTTGGTTATACTGTCCCGAACGATATACCGTTTTTACGACATAATTAAGTATTTAACTTTGGTAAATTTCCACACTTCCACAATCCATTGGTCCATGTAGTGAAAAATCCATTCAACAAAATTGAATAATGTTAGTATTTGGCAAGAAATAAATTGTAATGACTGTTTTAGGAAGATTTATTAAAAGTACACTAATATGAATTAATATAACAGTTTAATCAAAGAACATTTCCCTACTTCCAAAATGCAACAGTCCGCACGACGTAGTTCGTGTCGGCTAACATCTTAAATACGGCCCTGGCTTGTGGTACATGTGCTCAAAAGGATGGTCCCTTTCGCTTTACAACATGCAGGTCTTAGACTCTTCCCGAAGTCAAAACCATAAAAGGTTGTAGAAACGGTTCGGCGGACTTTAATAACGTACGCACTCGGCCTCCCTTGTTAAAGGACGTAAAGAAGCAGCATCTTAATGAGTAACCCATTGAAAAACAATGAATTCTACCCTCAAATAGGGAAGTCTAAGCACCATGTAACAATGCATTATTCGAATCATAATTTTTACTTGCTTGTAAATTGCTCATCACACTGTGAGCAACTTGGAAAAATTTTCTGCATTTTTGGAACGTATTATCCACAACAACAAACACGTAAATTCTATTCTATCTTCTGCTTTTTACTTATAATATTCATTATGTGCTACTATAACATTATTAAAAGCAACCGATTTTTGCGATGTCGCCATAAACACCAATAAACGTGAGTCCATTTTTACAAATATTTTGAGTTTTTGTTGAACTGAGGTGGCTTTTACTTTATGAAAATCCATTTATCAAAATAAATAAGAACTAAAAGTTCAGCACTTTTAATTAAATTAATTGATTAACTAATTAATTGTGTTAATCAATTAATACCGGTACAAGTAATTCATATATTTTCTCTCTTTCCTACTTTCCCTTTTTCTACGAAAAGAAATATCATAAAAAAAATTGAAAACACCTTGTACAAAAGTTCAAAAATTGACTAAAACTTTTAAATTATAATTCACGAAAACAATTCAAATTTCTTCGTTCAAATAAAACTGCATATTGTGTATGTTATTATTGCTGATGTTTAGTTTATTAATGTTTTTATTTCATAGTTTATATTACCTTATAGCTTTTATTCAAGTTATAACATAGTTTATGAACAAAGTCCTGTAGCAGCTGCATCTCAGAAACTGTCTGTTTCAATTTAATATGGGCGATGTTGCCAAATCTACAGTGTTTTCTTGGATTTCCGAACTCTGTTTTGAATAAAAAGAATATTATTACGTATATACGAATATTATTAAATAAAAACGTACTTTTTCATTTAAATTAAGAAACTTTGGACCTCTGGGAAAAAAAAGATAAACTTTCCATGATTATAGTTATTGAAATTATTATTGAATATTAAATTGTTGGAAATTGGAAACGTAAATAAAAAAAATGACTGGGCGACCGGCGACCAGATTTCCGGTTTTCGTTTAATTCGGCGGAGACGAGCGGGGATTTGTTTATTATCAGAAAATAAAGTGCTTCCACCATCTTTTAACAGAAAGCATACATCGGCCGTTAATTTAATGGACACTTAAGAGGATTAAGTTTATTTTACGAGTGGCTATAAAATCGAGGTATATCGAGGCTAATTTGCTACTCGATTTTAGCTGCGGTTTCGGCTTCGCGCGGCGGTTTATTATTTTAAAAACCCGTTAAATGTTGTTGACTCGATCGATAAAGCGGATTCGGTACGCGGGAGTGTGTGGCATCATCGGATATGTAACCACAATCGAAGTTTGCCAAACAATCTGACAAAACTGACTGTTGTTTTTTATATGATGATATATCCGGGTTCCAAATTCCAAAGTTTGATCGCGTTTTAAGATAACTTAGTGAGTAATATAATAGAACTCTTTTCTAATAGTGGTGTTCTGATAGTAGTGTTTCAAAAACAGATAATAATAATATTAGTTGAATTAGAAATAGCACATTCACAAAAGAACATTAAATAAGTAGAGATACTTAAATAGTAAATAAACAGTTGAAAAGCTCGTGAAATATTACCAAAAGAATATTTAATTTCTCAAAGAAGCTTCCACAGGCTACTGTAATACTTTTTACAAAACTTCTGGATTCCTCGTCCGCGTCGGTTTTTGCTGAGTCGAAATTGCTGACGTTTCGCCAATCATCCTGTTGGCTTCTTCAGAGCTTGACTGAAACTGAACAGTTTATTATTATAATATTTTTTGTTATTATTATATTATTATAGTATTATATTATCAATAGGAGGAAAACTGTTTTTGAAAAGTATAATAGTTAGGTTAGTAATTGAACAGCCCATGTTGCCCATGTTGCATCAGTATATATATACGAACCATATCGTTAATGTACAAAATAGAGAGAATTAGACCCCTGTGGAACTCCATATTCAACCTTTCTTTTATTTATTTATTTATTTATTTATTTATTTATTTATTTATTTCAAAGGTGCCCTAACATGAAGAACTTCACAATTTACAAGGACACACTAACAATTATACCATTATTTAATTAACAAAGTAAAACTTATAAGTAGGTACCCACCTATATCTACGATAAGCAGAAGATAAAAAAAAAATAACAATCAAACTTACCAAACTAAACCAAAACTAACACTGTATATTAAGTGCGTGAATTACAAAAAACAAATGTGAAAAAATAAGGAAAACAAATCAAAAATTAAAATAAATTTATAGAAAAACCCTAATTGCTTGATTTCGAAACGAATTAAGTGATAACGCAAAGATGTCAACGTGCGAAAAATAATTATTGTAATGTCTATGTAAAAGAGATATTGGGGAATTGTTACCTAAGTCTGTATTAAATCTAGGCACGTAAAATAATGAAGGAGTTCTTGTTATAACGACTCTGGCATTGAAGGATAGTTTTTCCAACAGTAAAGGACAGTCAATCCTACTATTAATAATATTATGCAAAAATATAGCACTGGAGATAATTCTTCTAACAGATAACTTCAGTATATGGTAGAAATTAAGACTAGCTTCATAGGAATGAGTTAGTAAGTTACGGTTAAATCTAAAATTTAAATGGAAAACAAAATTTTTTTGTATTCTCTCGATTCTGTCTATAACGTTATGCGCTTCGCCGTTTTTTTCTTAAATAAAAATTAATATTTAAAATTCCCATCGTATCATTAACTTTTTTGTATGTCTATGAAAAAAAAAAATAAAAAGCATTGAAAATTTTACTTTTAGAGAGATTTAAACAAGGCAAATGCGAAATTATATAGGGGTAAGCGCTGCCTCGAAAATGTAACGTGGTAAAATTTTAAACGTGAAGCGAAACATAGACGAAATGTAGATACACGATGTATCCTTCGAAAACACAATCAATTTCGTAAAAGTTTTCTCTAAATCCCAAGTTGCGGAACTTGTTATTTCGGAGGGAGAAAAAATACCAAGGGAAAATTCAATTTTGCAGGACGTCTCGTTTCAAATACGATATAGCTATCTTTTACTGGTACTCATGACGTTAAACCGCATAAGAGAACCAGCTATCCTCTGTTTCTGAATGCGAGAAAGTTATAAATCATTATTGAACTGCAAAAGTTACTGGTCTTAGTCGTATTTCATAGACTAACTACCTGCACCTTAGTATTTAAAAATGGTTCTTGAAAATTTCTAAATTCTCGATGCGTTCAAAGCCACGAAAACTCAACATTAATTGTGTTATATGACTGCAACAAATCGAGTCACCAAAGAGAATTACAGAGAATTAAAGAATGTTCTCCTTTTTCGGAAAACTGTCACTGCAATTTATCTGAACTTTCGCATTAAAAATCCTACAACAAAACTTCTGGATTCTCCCTGGTTCCTTCAGAGCTTAACTGCCTAGTTTCAGTTTCAGTTAAGCCCTGAAGAAGCCAACAGGATTGGCGAAACGTCAGCAAGTTCGCCCCTACAACAACCGACGCTGGACGAATCCAGAAATTTTGTAAAAATGAAAGTTTCTTTAAAAAAATATCTGATCTAAAATAAGATTTACGTTTGGTTTGCTTGTATGGTTAGTGTTTTGTGATATACGTTTTAATTTTAAGGCCGATATGCAATCGTATATTATCGGTGTAATTCGATTTCGGGCCACACAAATATCTACTGGGTATAAAGGGTGTCCAAATCCTCTGTCAAAATAATATATCTTATTGAAAAAAAAAAGTTTTCAAATATACATAGCCGGTATATTATTCCATTAGCAAATACTCCGTTTTATACTCCATCACCCTATATGGTTATGGACTATATCCAGTGTTTTCAGATTTATTGCCTTTTTCCCGTCCCGTCAGTTCAGACAGTTGTTATTTTATTATGCCAACAATTGTATAACGTAGTACAGTCATTTATCCAATACTTTTCTTGAAGTTGTTTCGAATCGCCTATACAGGGTGAGTCAAAATGAAAAATATTAATTTTCGTGAAAAAATCAAATAGAGCACCCAGTATATTATACTTAAATTAATTACTCCACTAACTTTATGAACAGAACCCCGAAAATTTGTCAAATTATGGGGAAATATCGCAATAAGCCAAGAATAGTGAAAATAGGTACATATTAATTTAGAATTTTTTCCTCTCTTAAAGCCCAAAATATTATAGAAGCATAAAATAATGCTTTCGGATCGCGTCTTTTAGCGTCTTAAGTGGTCTTTAAATGTTTGGGGTGGTATAATCGGAAATAAGGCCTCATTTTTTTGAAAATACGGCGAATGGACATAATTCTTGGAGAGGAGGTTGCACAGAATGTGACTGTCTTGACGGGCAAGTTAACTACTTAGAAGAAGTGATGAAGGATAACCTATTTTCTACGGAGATATGTTAAAGACCAGGTGTTTAAAACTGCTCTCACAACAAAGGAAGACATGAAACAGAGGATAAGAGAAGTCTTTCAAAGTGTTAGTCGTGAAATGATAACGAATACTGACTTATCGTTTAAAAATCGTGTTAGCGCGTGTATCGAAGTCGGCGGGAGACATTTCATGCAATAAATGAAGCGAAACTTAATTAAATAGTTCTCTTTTGTTTTGCAGTTCTGTCCTTAGTTTTTAAGTGTTTTTTCTGGAACTATTAGCAATATTAACAATGCATTTTTAATATTCTCCCTATCGTTAAATACTGTAGAAATTGTTTTTCAAAGTTGCGCATAATTTTATTTTTGTTTAAATAAATTATTTCCGCATTACATTTACAAAGAATTATACTTAATTTGTCTCTGTAGACCTTTCACGTTTCACGTTTGAAAATTTTTAGTATAGTTTAGGTACAGGGAATGTTTAATAAAATTGAAAGATTGATTTTTTCACAAAAATTTTTATTTTTTATTTTGATTCACCCTGTAGACTTTAAGACAAGTATAGGATAAATGACTGTACCACCTTATAAAATTGTTGGCATAATAAAATTGCAGCTGTCGTCAAAAATATAGAGTATATAGGGCATTTTTGATGAAAAAATGGCTACAAATCCGAAAACACTCAGTATAGACCATAATAATCCTACATTAGGTGATTGAGTATAAAAGGGAGTTTCTATTACTTCCCTAATAGACAAATAATTTTAAATTGTTTCTGCCAAAACTGCCAAAATATTTAATTTTCACGTAGAATATATCCTAGGTAAACTAGTTTTTGTGTAGTTTTTTTGGTTGTATTTCCTCCTTTTCTACCTATACTGGGCTCAAGGCAGAATTTTTTTTTTTTTTCATCTTTCTCAAAAATCAGTAAAATGTCAACGAAATCAATAATTAGCCCCCTGCGGTCCCAGAGTCTTTGAGGGCATGCGTAGGCATAGTTGGAAAACGTCAACCATACGGCGATGCCAGATTTATGTTTATTTCTTTGGGTCCTTTTATCAGGTTGACTACATTCTTTCATTACAAGGATTTTACTTTTCATTTGGCTGCGTTATCTAAAAGCTTAATATTTTGCACCACCATCGCTCACCAGCTCTGTTACTGTAAAATGTATTCTCCTAATAAATAACTTGTAAAACTGTTTTTTTCTGTTTTTATAAGACGCCTAATCTTCACCAGCATAAGATGGAGAAGTGAGGAAAAATCGGACTAAAATTTAGCAAGACCAGCAAATAGGACAGAGGTGACGAGAGAGCTTTTATTTTTTAGATGAAAAATTCTTTAAATAATTGACGCGATCTTCTTATTAGTTTTGGTTAGTTTAGATTGGCTGGAATCGCTCCATACATAAACCAGTTCTGCCACCGAAATAGCGAGCACTTGGCTTTCCCAAAAGCGGTGTTTATAAGTTATGTTGGTTGTCGCATTTGTAGGGGTTTCGACCTCGAAACGAAACGTTTAGTTACCTTAAATGTACCAAATTTGCAAACAGAACCCAACAAAGTCGACCAAACAATTTACCCGAAATTAACACGTACGTCTGTAGACGACAACGACAAAACGTAAATATCATTAACTCGAAAAGCTTTCTTCCGCTGTACCTGAAAAGTTTATAACGAGTTTAATTCGCCGGCTTACTCGATTTCAACGCCTAATTTAAAGTTGTCCGATGTGCCATTAGGAAAAACTCCGCGCGTCTCCTTTGGTGACGGAAAATTGAAAAAAAAAACGATGCGACGCCCCTGGTCTCTAGAAGGGAGGGGTTGGTCAACCCGGGCATTTGCTCGGTGCGGCACATCGGTATTTTGGCTCTGAATATGACAACATTCTGATTTTTTTGAAGAAAATTAAAATTTATTTGGTATGTTGGTTGGTTGGTTATTTGGTCCCGTTTCTGAGGATTTCGAGCCAATGGGCAAAAGGGCAATACGGGAAAGGAAGCATACAAAAACAAAAAGCAAGGGACGACGCAATCTAAATACCTCAGACGGGAATCACGCTATCCTTTTTGACAAAACAGAAGTTTTATGGATCTAATATCATTTCTACACGAGACTGCAGCTAGAAGGGATCGAAATTCATTAACAAGACAAGAAACGTAGCCATTTAAGATCGATCGATCGGGACAGAGCCCGACGTACACGACTGCGGTTCAGTCCTCCGTCCGACCGGTCGAATCAGTACTCAGTACCGTGCATCCGACACTCTACACGTTTAGGGCGCGATATCACTGAAGGTGACTATCTCGAAAGCTTTGAACTCTCAGAAATTGGACCACGGCCAAGCTGACCAAGAAAGTTTACGTAAATTTATCAATTTATAAACTATAAACATGTGAAGCACGAGACCAACCAATCGAAGATCCCGAAAGAAAATACATATATTTTTTTATTTTACTATTGATAAAATAGTAAATGCACTAAACCCTAGATTTGAACAACTTACAGAAACGAGCGATTCTAAAGAAATGGAATCAAAACACTATACAAATTTAACTGATGGTTAGTTGTTATAAATGGGGCAAAGCTAGATGACGAAAATTTTGCGCTTTTGGATAAAAAAGAAAGGCCAAGCGATGCACTAAAAATAATAAGGTTAAATTTGGCCCCAAACCTTTGTGCTGCTTTAAGAATATTCTTGACTATTTGGTTAAGGCTTGATGAAATGTGACCTTTGTTCGGTTCTAAAGGCCGTCGTCTGTTGAAATTGCTTCCTAACGTTTAACTAGCTTCAGTGATCCTTCGTCAGGAAGCAGTTTAGATTTTACACCCGAATCAAGACAACAGTTCATTGCAAACTATACCAAAAACTGTTGCAAGTGGGGAAATGAGTTTCCGAGATTTGACAGTGGAACATAAAATGGCCGATCAAACAGACTTTAAATACATAATTGCTGAATTTAAAGTGAAAAAGGAAAATTCTGCTTAGTTTATGTGTTTCCAAGATAAAAAAAAAATCTGAACTTGAGACCGGTTCATCAACGTAAAGTTAAAACAAAATCCACCTGCTCGTTCGCCGAGAATGTTGTTCAATATAAGTTTTTATAATGGTTAAACTAAACGTTCGAAAGCTGAATGTTTCATTAGGTATTCGTGTTATTATTATTATTGTTATTATTATTATTATTATTATTATTATTATTATTATTATTATTGTTATTATTTTTATCAATTATTATTATTATTACTATTATTATTATTATTTAATGGATTCCTCAGTCATCGCTGGATGTGGCTCCTTCCCTGTTTCGGCATTGGCTGCAAGAAGACAGGTGGGCAAGTTTTAGGTTATTTTGAACATGTTTAGATGTTTATTTGTGGGGGTCGTTAAGTACGCGTCTGACAATTCCGCTGGTTTCAATGAGAGTTATTTTTTGTAGTTGGTAGCATATCTGTTCTCTAATGTTGAGCTTTTTAAGGTTTGCGATCAATGTATGTGGTATTTCTCCGGTTGCGCCTATAATAATTGGTACTACAATGACTCTTTCTTGGTTCCACATCTCTTTTATTTCATTGGCAAGAGGTAAGTACTTACTAATTTTCTCGTCGTGCTTTTTTTGTAGGTTTGTGGCGAGTGGGACGGAGAAGCCAACCAGGTAGGTATGTTTGTTTTTTTTTTTCGGTAAACACCAAGTCTGGTCTAATATGTTGCAGAGGTAGATCGGTTATTATTTCTCTGTTCCAATACATTTTGTAGTTTTCCGTTCCAACTACATTTTCTGGATTGTATTTGTAGTACGGTATTGTTTCCTTCGTTTCTGTGTCGTGTGAGTTCTTGGTGTATTACTTTGCCTATGTTGTCATGTCGTTATTATTATTATTATTATTATTCCTTTTTATGTGAAACACCACATTATAGGGATAATATATAACACTATTAACAAATTGTTTTGCCCCTGTTAGTACAAATTGTAAAATTGCTGATTTGCAGTCTGCATTAGTTAAACCCTCACTCTAAGCTTAGTCGTTATAAAAAGATATAAACGTACTTTTTATTTGACAGAGTTTAACTTTCAAATCGGGACTTTAGCTTGTCTCATAATGTTTTTATCTTTTTTATTCTTTAAACTTTTACGGTTTTAACTAACAAGCATCTGAATAAAATTTTATAATTAATTTTAGAATTGAAGCAAACCCTTTTTTAATTGGATTTTAAGGACGGAATTTGCTAGTGTTATTAGTGTTCGGAAATTAATCTCTTGCACCTTTATAGCAAAGTATACAATAAGCAAATTATTACAATAAGTTATAGCTGTTATCTATTATAGCGGATTTGATATGGAGTTAATGTTATTTTCCATTCCAGTGCATTTTGTCTATCAAATATGGCATAAATTTTCTTTGCATCACTTTTAATGAAAGTTTGAAATATTTTTTTAAAGCTATATATATAAGGCCGTCGATACGGCGAACTGCATTCTATTTGCCGATGATTTGACCTTCATCTTTTCGGACAAGGATATTGCGACTTTGAAGGTGATGGCTGACGCTGATCTTCAGGCGGTTGACCAATGGTTCGCCGCCAATAAACTTAAGCTTAACACATCGAAGACGAAAAAAACGCTAATAACATCCAACAAAAGAGCTGTAAAGTCACAGCCTGCTAAGCTTCTAGGTATCTTTCTCGATACCCTCCTAACCTGGTCGGCTCATATCGAGTATCTATGTTCCAAACTCTCGTCTCAAATCTTTGCATTAAGGCAATTAAAAGACTGCATTTCGCAGAAGACCTTAAAGACTATCTACTTTGCACTCTTTTACAGTCATCTGACCTATGGCGTGCTTCTTTGGGGTAACTCTTCAGATGCTGATCGGGTTTTTCGGCTTCAGAAGGCAGCAGTTCGCATTCTCCAAGGGGCTCCTCCTGGAGCACATTGTCGTGAGCTTTTTATTAAATTTAAAATTCTAACTCTGCCTTCCCTATTCATATACTACAAGCTTCTGGAGGTCCATGCTGGTTTGGAGAGGTATCCTACTCATGGTGACTACCACTGCTACGACACACGGGGATCTAGCAATATTGTTCCACTTAAGTCTAGATTAGCCACTACTCAGAAAAATAAACTAAATTTGAACATATATAACATATTTGTGAACAACTATAACCGCTTGTATAAAGCTAACGCTAAGCAATTTACGATAAGAAAATTTAAGTTATCGGTTTGAAGCTATCTTTCCAGTTATGGTTTTTACTCAGTTGAAGAATTTCTATCGCATATCCCAAGAATATAGTGTATACTGTTAACTCAAGCAAATATTTTTATTTATAATTTTTTTTTCTATAAACATATGTTGATATACTTATTATTTTTTTATATTTCTTGTTAAATTTATCAAATTGTTGTTGTATTTATATTTTCTTCTTTTTGTTATTGTTGCTGTTATTTCTATTTTGTTATATTACTGAGTTTCGACTTCACAAATACATGTATTTATAGGTGGTCAATAAACGATATCTATCTAATATAGGAGGTCTCTAGGACCCTCGACATAAAGGGCTTCGAAAAATATTTTCTTTAAATAAACTGCAGTTTTACTGAGGAGTCGGCCTTCAAAGGATTTAATTAATCTCTCCGTGAAATAAAATTCTCTTCTCAAAAATTATTGAATAGAATTCGCCTTATCGGCAAAGTATTTCATTATTAGGGCCGGTAATTGCACAAGGTGGCGAAAATGCAGCCGCTACTCTATTGAACGCGAACAGCCAATTTACCACCCGCGCCTGTCAAAAACCGCTTTGAAGTCCGAAATTAGAACCTGATTGCAAATTCCGCTTAGGGACAAATTCACAAAAAATATTTAATGAATCGATGAAAATGTTTGTCGTTTGCCATCAAGAAGAATTTTTTTACGAATTTCGGGTTGACACGGCAACATCGCAATGCATTCCGCGTCGCCCACGACAGATAAATAATTAAGGTAAAGTCTGTTCATAGATATAAGAAAGAGACTAATTGATACGAATTAAGGGAAGGCCCGAGCAAGCTGTATGAATGAAATATGGCCGAACAGGTCCGCACTTTGCTTAGAATTTAATTATTTGGGGTTTTGGTAGGAAAGAAACTAAACAATATTTATTTATTAAAATTACAAATTATGTTTATAACCTACTTAAATTACTTAAAATTATTCACATAATATATCAGTATCACTATCGCTATCACCGCCTGTTCTAATTATTATTTGTTCCATATTATTTGCAATGTGGATAAACGATTGTTCTGCTTTTTCTATATGTTTAATGATATTAAACAAATAGCACTGAACAACGGCTACAATCCTTCCACCATAGATAAAATTATAAATAAAAAACAAATACAGACAACAGTACACTCTATTTATCCGAAACCAAATACAGAACACGAACAATTTAAAACAATTACATACATATAAGAGCGTTTAAAAACAATAGTCTAGATTCTAATTATGCTACACACTTAAACACAGAAAAACACATTTTTGACGACAATTTTGATATATTACGCACAGCCACAAAAAGTAGAAAATTAAATTTATTGGAAGCCATGGAGATTAATAAAATGAGACATTCAAATGTATTGCTTAACGATAAATTAGATTTAAATACCTCTCCTTTATTGAACTTAAATTCTCGCAACAACATTAATTAAGGTTTGATGGTCATTTTTCGGTATATATAGTAGCAGATAGTTTGTAAATATTACATTTGATAAAGACACGGTGTTGTCGAAACAATTGTCATGTCATAATATATAATTTCGTGGAAATCTGAACTTTTATTTCTTTTTTATTTTTCAAACCAAAGAATATTAAACACAGGTAGGTATAAAATTATTTTCTATTACGGACCACAATTTTACCTGAATTTAAATTCCGAAACTTTCAAACATTCAAAAGCAATTGGTCACTTTCTTGTATCTTTGAACAGATCATACTTATTAAAGCATTCACGGAACAAGCTAGACAAGCTAAGCGATTCTCTGGGCAGCGCGATAACGATAAAAAGGTCCCCTCTCTCGCTGTCAATTCAGCCGTTCGATTAAGGACTGCGAAAGTAAGTCGCCGATATCCAAACGACGTCCTGCGATGCTTGAATATCAAGTAGCTATCGGAAATTTGGATTCGAGCTTAACACTTTAACACAGGTTCGTTTTCAAGATCGTCAACAACGACGGCCGTTTTGTTAGATAAATTAAACAGTTTGATTACCTTCAGTATACTTTGTTTCAAAGTGTATCGATTTGACTTTTGACAGCAAAATTGAGATAATTTGTCGCCAATCTGACCAATCGGTATTCTAGCACTTAGCCTCAGGGACCGACTTTCAAGGTATTTTAAAAATATAGAGAATAAATGTTGATTTAGGTATCATAAAATCACATTAGTCCTAATAGAAAATGTGATGACTGATAATTAATAACAGTCGTCATTAAGATTAAATACAATTTTCAGGTAAACTATCAAATCATGTTGTTTTTTAAAAGCATATGTTGCGCTTTCTTGTAGCTGAATACAAGATAAAAATCATTCTGCAACAAATATTCTTGAATTTCAGTTTTTGCACCTTATGAATTTGGTGCCTATAATATTTTTTAAAAGGTAATTTGAAGGCCAGTTTTCAAAAAGTTCTGCATTTGTACCTTCAAAGTAGTCCAAGCTAGAGTCAATATTCTTCGAATTATGGTGACGAATTTTCCTTTATTTGAAGGTGCTTTTGTCTGACACTTTGGATACTGTACCTTATGTATCGAACCAAGTTTCATCTAGGTAAATCATACAACTGTTTTCTGATCTATGTTGTTTAATTTCCTGAAGGTAATTAAATCTCCAACTGCGCAATCTGTGGGATTCCGTTACAACTTGTTTTTTATCTATTTTTCGGCATTTCAATCGCATTTTAGAAATAACTATATAATAATAATTGTTAGAGCGTCGAAGGACCACCCTGTTTTTGTTCAGGGAAGCAGTGGACTCGGTCGTGAATGAAAAGTCGTGGAATTGCCAAACTTAAAAACTACTTATTTTTGAACAAATCGTTACAATGTGCCTGCGGCAGCGTGATAATTGTGGACACATGCGTCCTTACGCGGAGATGTCTGAATCGCATCTTTTTCCTGCTTCAGCTGCGCGTGCATACACGGAACCTTTTGTTAATAAAGCAAATCACACACGTAAGTTCGTTTTACTCTCGAACAATAATAATAACGTTCATTTTTGAAAAATCAATACTAAAATGGTACAGTATGCAGGAGGAACGAACGAAAGATAAATGTTAAGATATCCACCGAAGCATTTAACAATGCTGAGAATCACTAGTATGGTCTGTTCATAGATATAAGAAATTGACCAATTGCTTTTGAATGGGATTATCCAAGGGTGGTCATTAACATACAATGCAACAAGATTATTACCAAAATTTTCGGAATTTAAATTCAGGTAAAATTGTGGTCCGTAAGAGAAAATAATTTTATACCTAAACCATTCTTTGGTTTAGTATACTACTTAGTTTAAGTTTATTAGTAATCATTCTTATTTCGTGTGTAATACAGCGTGTGCGAATTATGCAAAATATATACTCCCAAATGTAGAAAACACTATTCTATTGAGACTAAGGAAGTTATAAACAATGTTTATTTGACTCTCATTGAACATGGTGCCAGCAAGCATTGACCAAAATTCCAACACCAACTGATTTAAACATAAATGCATACATAAATAAATAAATATTTTTTAGTATCTTTCCTAACAAAACCCCAAATAATTAAATTCTAAGCAAAGTACGGACCTGTTCGGCCATATTTCATTCTTACAGCTTGCCCGGGTCTTTCCTTAATTCGTATCAGTTAGTCACTTTCTTATATCTATGAACAGACTTTATCAAAAAATTAGCTTAACAGATATATTCAGAATTAAGAGAGGACGAGGGTTGTGCAGTACAGATATAAATGTTAACCTTTCTATTTTAAGTACTTCAAGTCAACAAGATCATTTAAAAGCTGGGGATCAATCGCAATTAGCCATTGTTTTCTTTCGTAATTAAATTGTTTAAAATTTTCTTGTATACATGTCGATAACATGTTATACAGCCTGGGTATTATGCATATAATAATATAGTAATAGTATATAATATAATAATTTATATTATACATCTTATTAATATAATAATAAATAATACGTACACAGCTGCTGTATATCCATCGGGTCCTGAAACATGAAATTTGTTCGGTATAATTTTGGTTTTGCGTCATATTATTTTTTAAACCATTTTTGCAGACTCTTAAGATTCAACATGGTTTCCCGAAACTCCAACCCAGCACAGGAAGTGTACACAGTTTTTTATTAAATTAAATTGAAATTTAGACAGTGACCCTACATTTATAATATGTAGATCCTTCCTAAGCAAGCTGTCTATAGCGATACCTAGATATTTTACAGGATACGTTATATTATCAATTTAGAGTCTATTTGTTGTGTTGCTACCAGTTGTCGAGAATTACGATATCCTCTTCAATCAAAAGTCTCAGTGATCCCCACGAATAAGAGTGGCACGGCTAATACTCATATTGGTTTCATCTTCTCCTAGCTTTCTTTTTAGTTTACCCAAAGTAGGAATCATCTGATTTGGACAAAGGAAATATATTTTCCTTCTTATAATATCTTGTTCATTGTCCAGACGATGATATCTAATGACGCGAACTTCACTGATATCAGCCGATATGGTCTACCTGACATGCCAGTCCTTGTCCCTTATCTAGGAATAAAGTATAGGTTACTGGGTCTTGCCAATAGTAATAGGCACAATGGTCCTAATTCATTTTGGGGTGAAAGGGAGGGCGGTCCGTCAAAAGTCAAGTCGATATACTGTAAAACACGCGCCATGAGCATGACAAACTGAGGAATAGAATTGACGGAGGAAATTGCGGCGTAAGTTGGGTTGCCTAGTAGTAGTCGTAGAAAAACTAATTGAATAAATGGCGGATTTTTAGGTCGATGTATAGATGTTTATAAATTTCCGGCAGGTGGGAAGAAAAATCCGTCGAATTTAAACCCGTAAAATCGCAACGTAATGTCGCCTCTAAAATTTTTACGAGGATTTTCGGGGTACGTCCCTTGGCGATTTATTTTCTCCGCACGCGTTGAATGTAAATCGATGCGGAATATATTTGACTCGAGGCGTACTTTATCGTAAAGTCCTTAGAAGGTTTCCTTAACCCCAGCAAATTGCGTATATCCGGCAAATGGCTTTGAGCTTTTGTAATTGGGGCTAGCCTTAGTTACCGGCTAATCAATTCCGGGACGCAATTTAGTTTTAAGAAAACCAATCATTTAGGGGCGCTTATTCCGACGTAATTAGTAAAGAGGGGGGTGGGGGGGGCTACAGTTTATCAATTTGTAAATTAATTGAAATTTTCGTCACGCTAGACGAGTCCACTATCGAAGGACGGAGATGTCGTTTGGTTTATCATAAAATTGTTTTTGTCAGTGTTTTAACTCAGATTGTAAATGCGTACTGTAACGATTTAATGAAGCATTCATAAAAAGTTTCTTAGACAAAAACTAAAGTTAGACAAATTAATTTCTAATACAAAAATATCTAAGCCAGTTATTACAAAGTATACCGACCACAAATTTTACAACAAGTTTTTTGAAAATAAAGTTGAATTTCTGAAATTTAACTTACAACACTCGAACATTAATAGAGAAATAGACTGTCTCGGGGTCAATTGTGATTTAGCAATTAAGGACATTAACGATTCTCATTTAACTCTCAATTAATAGATAACAACAAACACCAAGAAATTTCTCAAATGTCACTAGTAAAATCTATCAAAAACAAAGCTTCTGAAAATAATATAATATTTACAGGTGCAGATAAAGGGAAGATAGTCATAGTTATCGATCTCCCAGAAGATATTTCCAAAACCAGCAATTTTGTTAAACCAGACCCTTTCCAATGTATCAAACACGATCCTACCGAGTTATATCAAAGTCAAGTCAAGGAAGTAATTAATAACTCCACACTAGTGACAAAGACAATTATGAATCCACAACCGCCAAAATTATATTCTTTAGTTAAATTACATAAACAAGATATGCCCATTAGTCGTGTCTTATGTAACAGCTCCAGCAGTTAAACTCTCAACAAAATTAGTAAATATTTTAAAGTTCCACACAGATTTTAAACCAAAATTTACAATACAATTTTTTTTTGAATTAATCAACAAAATTAAAGATATCAAAATCCCTTCTTACGCAACACTATTGTCTTTTGTTGTACAAAACTTATTTCCCAGTATTCCACCTATGGATGTGATAGATTTAGTAGATTTCACCCTCACTGGGGAACAGGTTAACCCATTGGTGAAAGAAGATTTATTAGATTGCTTAACAGTATCTTTAGACCAAAATTATTTTGAATTTAATGGACACATTTGCATCTCTAAGGAAGGTTTGATTATGGAAAACCCACTTAGTCCTTTGTTAGCCGAGATTTTTATGGATAATTTGGAAAATATCATACTAGAACATTCTTTAAGCAAAAGTTTTCTATGGTGGTATAGATAGGTGGATGATGTCTTTGCTTGCTTTGTTGGAATGGAAAGACAATTGAATTCTTTTTTAAATTACATTAACTCATTACATAATCGTATAACATTTATTATTTAGACTTAACTATTACGAAAAACACAACAAAAATATATTTTTCCATTTACCATAAACCTCACACACGGACACAGTCATACATAACAGCTCAAATCACCTTTATACACACAAAATTTCACTCTTTTATACACAGACTTCTTAATACGCCATTCTCAACAGAAAATTACAACAAATATCAATATATACAATTGCAAATATCAGCAAACAAATTGCACTGAACAACGGCTACAAAAATTATTAATAAAAACAAACCCAGACAACAGCAAACTCTTTATCCGAAACCTAATACAGAACACGAACAATTTAAAACAATTACATATATAGGAGAACTCAGTGAAAAAGTTTCAAAACATTTGTTAAAATGTGGTTTAAAAATAGCTTTCAGAACTAACAACAAATAAGGTAAATTTTTAAACAACAATAAAACGAAATTTATATTATATTAGATCCTTCAAGAAACGCATTAACGAACATAAAAGAGCGTTTAAAAACAATAGTCTAGATTCTAATTATGCTGCACACTTAAACACAGAAAAACACATTTTTGATATTTTACTTACATTTTGCATGTCATTTTTCGGCAGGTAGTTTGTAAATATTACATTTGATAAAGACACGGTGTTGTCGAAACAATTGTAATGTAATGGATGTAAGTAATGGATTTTCGTCAAGTAAAAGCCTCAGTTCAAATGGACATTGACCGAATAACATAGTAGAGGGCAGTTTTTATTCTATTCACCTTGAATCGTTCCTAAATAAAATTGTGATTTTTTAAATAATGTGTGTAGAACCATTTTATTTATCCACTTCCGAAAATGGTGAATCCTCGAGTGGTAAGTGATTTTGTTAAAAGCAAGAACCTTTTGCGGTGTTGAAATCGGGAATCATTTGTAGTGTTAGTAGACAAAATAATAAGATTGTTGATGGTCGAATCAGTTTTTTTTTTCATATTTTTTATACGTGATTTGGTGCAGAAATGTTGTTAACACTAACACTGGAAAAATATATATTGGGGTTAGAATTTATGAGATTAGCAATATTCGTGTTAAAAATTAATGGCGAGAATTTTTTTTTTCAATATTTGAGCGTATTAAAAGCAAAATGCACGATTTGACACCCGGGCAGCATTTCATCCGAAATACCAGACAATTTTTCCGGAATACCATACAGCGACCATCGCAAACAAGTATTCTTGCCATTTGTCCCTCGATTCTTAACACACCGTATTATAAAAAACTAATTTTGTGTATGTCTTGACGATCTATGGACGACCTAGTAAATTTTGTCAAAATATTTTTTGTTTAAAATTTTGATTAATTATTAAGTATTGTGAGGCAATTTATCGAAAATCTCCTATACAAAGGTAGTTGTGTCAATATTGTAATCATTAGGTGAAAAAGTATTTTTTAACAAGTGTTTATAACATCATGGAGTCAAATAGAGCGATATTAGAATTTTAATATTACAACTGAATTGTGTTCCATTTTATTTTTTTTTTGCTCATTTCGAATAATAACCATTTTAAAACGAAAGCGCCTATATACTTTTTGGCTCATTTGTTCTCGACTTTCCATCTAGATTGCGTTCGTTTTGTTGACATAAATCCGCGCCTGCCACGCTTGCGGCGGAGAAACCGGCAATTACGTGCAAAGTACAAAGGATCGAGTTTTTTTGTTTGTAGTTCAGTAGTTAAAAGTCAATCTTTGATGGGTCGGGGTTTTTATGTTAATTGCAGTGCTTTAACATTGCACAGTGATACAGCAAAATTTAATGGCTTTATTGCTGGTGAAAAAATATAAATTTTCACTGAATAACAGTTCTTATCCTTCAGCCCAGAAGGAGTAGGGTGTTAAATAGTTACTGTTTTTCTGGTTTTCCTAATTTGGTATCTAATTTTTCGACAATTAAGTTTCACTTGCAGGATGCTTTTAACAAATTTTATGTTGGTTTGTCAGTTTTGCTCTCTCATTAATTTAACATACGTTTAATTAATATACGATATACCACATATACCATCTGACGTTTATCTCGATTCCTAAATCAGCAAAATTGCAATGAGCACCACACCATGTCTTGAAATTGTTTCTAACAATGATACATAGAAAAATTTACGCCAAAATTGAGAAACACATCAAAGTTACTCATTTCGGATTCCGTAAGGGCCTAGATACAAGGGAGATGTCGAGATATGAACTGAGATGTATTTATGCGTTTTATTGACTTCGAGAAAGCGTTTGACAGAGTACAACGCGAAAAAATGATAACAAAGACTTGAGAATCATTGCCAACCTCTACTGGCATCAAAAGACAAATGTGAAAATAGGAAATAATACGACTGAAAACATCTCAATTAAAGGATGGATAAGACAGGGTTGCATTCTGCCACTGTTGCTTTTCAATTTATACTCCTAGACAACATTCCGAGAAGCTTTAGAAAATATCGAAGAAGGAATAAAACCAAATGGGGTAATAATAAACAACTTAAGATATGCAGATGATTACCTTCTACTGGCAGATTATATTAAATGACGTCAAAAGCAAACTTGAAAGGGTCAAGAAGATTAAATATCGGGACAACTATCAAGCGAGAACTGGGACCATTCACTGGAAATAAATCCAGAATTGAACAAGCAAGAACAAGGTTCATACGTATGAGGAAAGTGGTGTGTGGACACGTACTTAAAAGTGAGCTCAGAATGAGAATGGTCCGATGTTACGTATTCTCAATCCTGTTGTGTGGAGTAGAATGGTGGACTCTCTCAGAGACTAGCTCGAAAAAGCTGGAAGCTTTTGAAATGTGGGCGTACAAGCCCCTATTGAAGACAAATTGGATGAATCGGGTCACTAGAATAGAAGTCATAGACAGAATGAATAAAAATAAAGAAATCATTGGTAACATCGAGATTAAGAATCTCTCATACTTTTTCCATGTTATTAGACATCATGAACATACAACATCCATCATTTGATCATTCAGGGCAAGATTGAGGGAAGACGATGCCCAGGAAGAACAAGAACATTTTGGCTGAAAAACCTACGACAGTAGTTCGGACAATTAACTAATACGCTGTTTAGGACAGGGGTAAATAAAGTATTGATAGCCAACATGATTGCTAACATTCGGTAAAAAAACGGATATGGAATATCAAGAAGAAGAAGAAGAAGCTCTATATCGCATAAATTATAGAACACCCTGTGTGTATATTATCAGGATAATGCCACAGTTTAACCAAAACCGCCTGGAACCAGATTTAAAATTTGGTCCAGCTTTTGCCAAAAAAAAAGTTTATACTTCCTGTTTATGTAAAATAATAAATGTTTTAATAATTTTCAAATCAACATTTGAGAAAAGTAACATTTTCATTCTGTATTGTAATGAAACAAAAGATATTTGTTTTCTACATGCACGTGACAATTACAAATGAGCCCAATGGAAAATTGCAATTTTCCAGTATCGCGAGTTTTCTAAATTCTAAAAAAAAGGAATCTGTATAATTATTTTGCAGGCATTTTAAAATAATATATTTTCACCAACACAAAATGCCATTTTTTCAATATAAATATAAATGAAGTTTTTCATATTATTTTAGTCTGTGGTTTGTTGTCCATTCATTCGGCATTAATTGGTAAAAATAGACCCAGATCGCATGATAATATCGCCTTAAAACCTAGTCAAGTGTGTGGCCAAAGACATTTACAAAAAACCAGACGGTACGCACTCATACGCTTTTTCAAAAATTGTTTTGGTTTCAGATTCGCTGGTACACATCCTGAAGGGTATTTGTCCGGTGGGCTACTTTCAGTGCGTTAATGACACCATTTGTGTACCCCAGAACAACCAGTGCAACGGTCAAAACGACTGCCCCTCTGCCAGTGACGAACTCGACTGCGGTAAGCAGCAAGAAATGTTTCTCTCTTGGTTTGGCACAAGCGTTAATTTAAAGGAAAAGGAAACATTTTCAAAAATCGTACGACGTACACTTGACTATCCCATACTCTTTCATAATGGTTTCCCATAATTTCAATGTCCTGTTCTTTACTGCAATTACCTAAGTTTCCTGGAAAGCGATCTAGGTGGCTGTGGAGGTCGTGAATTATTATTATTAATTATTAAATATATTGAATCTAGGAGAAACCAAAAAGTAAGGTTGCTAACAAAAAAAAAAATGGGAGGAAAAAGAGTTACACTATATGAAAAAAATTAGTAATTGTAATATTAATCACAGAAAGTAGAAGTAAACAAACAAATTGATATAATATTCAAAATTTAAACTTTTTATTTACTTTAAATGAGGGTGCTTATCGAATATTTTTGATAAAAAATATCTGGCCCACATAAAAATGCAGCTTTTTGTGTCTTGAATTTTTTTTGTATTTTGCTTCGTTTCAAGAAAGAAATGTATTGTATATCTCTCACTGGCTACATATAAAACTGGAATACGGTTATTGAACATATTATTTTAAAGAAAACAGATTTTTAGTTTAACACGCTGGATAGTTTTATTTGGTTTTAACATTGTAATATCAAATAAAGTTTAGTTGAAAAATACAATAAAAACGTTATAAATAAATAAAAAATGATCGGTGTTTTTGCAGATGACAAGTTTGACAACGAGTACTACGACCACCTGTATAGAAAAAACCCGATAGCGGAACATGACGATTTCAATCAAACGTGTGGTAAGGTTATTTAGAGTGTGCCCTGCTCGAGTATATTGGCTTTCGCAATATTTGAAAACTTTTCCAAATTGAAAATTGTTCGCTCGCCTTTTGTTAGAGTTATTCGCGATGCCTAGTATTATGGAATCGAAATTTCAATAAAAACCCTATTATGCACAACGATCGGGCATTGTCGGTCGACTAACAATGGGGGTGTGAATTTTCCGTTTTCCTTTGTATTGTCTGCCGCGTCCGAACGAATTTCGAATCTAGAATTTCTATTTGTGTCATTAATTAAGCTGGTTGGATGGAAAATATGCCTATTTCGAAGCGAAATTTCTAACGGCGTTGCCGTTTCAAAACAGTCGATGTATTTTTGCTGCTATTCGTTTTTTTTTTATTAATGTTAGTCGTTTTAGCCTTTTTTGTCACTAAAATGAATATTCATAAGTTATCAACTTGGAATTTGGCATCTTTAAACTATTTTAAACACCTACATATATATCCAAAAGTTTTGTTTTGGAAACAGTAAATATAGAATAAATTCGCCGAATATCCTTAGGGATTCGCCAAATTTGTTTTGCTTTCAGGCCTGTCGTATAAAGGAGCTTGTCTCTGCAGAGCGCGGGACTTGCTGTGTCATCACCTGCAGTACTCCAAGGCCCCTGGGGATCTACCCCGGGAATTCATCGACATATTGTAAGATACTTCTGTTTCCTTTTTGATTTATTTATTTGCAAACGGCCTACGAAAAATATTATTATATTCTTGTTATAAGTAGAAGGAAATCTTAACTTCTACACCCCCGTCTCCCCAAGGAGATTTTGACATATCAAAATTTGTTAAATATATACGGATATACAAGATATCTCAACAACAATTTTTTAAATTTGTACTGTTTATGTATTGAAATAACGCATGCCAAATATCAAAACTCAAAATCCAATATATATTATTTATGTTTTTTTTTAGGTGGTGTGTTTGTATTTAATCTATTTTGTATTGGTGCTTAGTGAAGCAACATAAATGCAATATAACAAATCGTGCCATCTTGTTTGAGTACAACCCGTAAAACGCCAGATTTTATTCGTCTACCAGAAAATAAAAGCCGTCGTTTTTGGTTTTGGTAACATTATGTTCAGGTGCCACCTTAGCCTTAACAGTGCAAACATATGTGACTCTTCGAAATTGCACCCATTCTATTGCGGTCTCCATAGGAATGGCTTCCTGATCTATATAAAGAACACTATAAGTTATCAATACAATATACTTTAAAATCAGTTTAAAAGAAATCACTTTTGAATTTGAATTTTGGAGATTAGAAAAATTTAAACCGATTACAATATGATATTGATTTAATACTAGTGGCTAATCTCAGCAAAAGAAAAACTGTCGATATTTTGCATGTAAGACTAACCAAAACTCTCTTTTCGATAATAAATGCAAGATAACAAAAGCAAGCAAGTATTAATTTGAAAAGCTTCCCAATTTTTCCAAGAAACTACCACAGACTACTGTAATACTTTTTACAAAACTTCTGGATTCCTCCTGCGTCGGTTTTTGCTGAGTCGTAATTGCTGACGTTTCGCCAATCATCCTGTTGGCTTCTTCAGACCCCGACTGAAGCTGAAACTGAAGTTTTGTAACAAGTGTTGAAAAGCTTCCATTTATTAGTTCTTCAAATTCGTTAACGCGAACCACCCTATATAGGATCGCGTTGGATTTGAAAAGGTGATTTTCTGAATTTGCCCCTCACATTGTTTCCGACCGTTTAAAGGAAACAATTTGGACTACCCAACATAATTTAACCCACCTGTTACTCGACGTTACAGCTTATCGTCTTGCGCGTCCTTTATATGAGATAAAAATTGGCTTCTACAATATAATGCTGCCGCGTATTTTATGATGTGCTAGGTGCCCAAATAAAATTCAATGTTACGATGTCAGTTTTATTTATGCCAGGGAATTTTTCTAATAAAACCCAGTATACCCGGTATACCCACAAAGTAAAATTGTTCCTTTTCCTTAAGGCATTTTGGATAATTCTCTTCCATCTAATTACGCTGGCGAATTTAAAAATGCGGTTTTTAAAATTTCACTGGTAGACCAACACGATTAATGTCTCCGTCAAACATAAAGTTTCCCTAGCGTAGCAGGTAGGAAGAAACATAAAACAAAATCCGCAAAAAACGGGAAAAAAGACACTTCGTCACGTGACGAGAGAGATGGAGAGAAAAAGAGAGAGACGAGAAAAAAGCTCGACTTTTGACGTGACCATTTATTTTCATCTCTTCACTTTCAGGGATTTTCACGGGAACAACTTCACCGTGCTCAGCGGGGATTCCCTGGAGACCGTCCCGGATAACGTAAATAAATTGTAAGCACTTAGTAATAATCAACTTTTAAGCTGGAATGTTGTTTTGGCTTTTTAGAAGAAACTTGTCGCATCAAATTTGACCGCTCATCGAACAAAAATTTAACTTGGTGGAATGAATTGAATGAATGAATATAAAATATTTTTGAGCCCCTCACTCGCTGCCGCTGCCGTGTCCCACGGGATTCGCGAATAATATATTTTTGAGACTCATTTTAGTTTCATGTTATAGGGCTATTAATATTATCTGATCTGCTTTAATTAGCGTCGAATATAATTAGGTTGTTTGACACAGATTGTTGATTTATTAATATTTTCGTAAATTATAGATTTTAAACCAGATTTACGTTAGTCTTATTAGAAAATACTGAAATGTTTATTCAACATCATACGATATTTAAATTTGAATTTTTCAAGCAGCACTTCTTTACTTACATTTCACTTACAACCCGTATTTATAAAAAGAAAAATAAAGATTAGTGGTAGTTAAAAGACGACCTTTAAAAAAGAGAGGTTATGTTGAGAATTATGACTTTGTTATTTTCAATATGTCAATATCGACCATAGCTTTTTTACTAAGCACAAGGACGAAGGTTCCGTGACAAAAATTTTGTTACTTCCAGCAGATAATTCCGTAAAAAAAGAATCCAGACAAATAAAAAGTGTTTCCATTATCCGATATGCGTGCTGACGCGCTTTGAAATGTTGTCGAAGGGCCTGGGGGACCAAAAAAAGGAACCAAAGACGCGTATTAAATTACCATACGTGCGACTGGAATTCGCGTAATATTGTCGTGGAGGGTTTTACGCCCTGCCTGAGGCAGAAAAAGGACCTCGCCATATTAAATTCCATTGATGATGGACATGGGATGCGGGGGTGGTTTAAAAAAATGTGCGTCCGTGTCGTCGGAACAAACAATGGCTCAGAATATCTTGTCAGAAACAGTATACAAATGAGAGAGCTATTGAATGGTCGAGATTAATATCGACGGCTTAAGTCAATGAATCGAATGAATCATGCTTGTCGTGGCAATCGATCTGGCATTTGTCATCTGACAGTTTAATGGGAAAATGGTTTTTTAATAAAAATTTCTGATCAGGCGACTCCATAGAATAATAACAATTGCGCGATTGCCTGTTAAAAGTATCTAGAGAACTGAGAGAGATATTGTTATAAAATTTCGGTTGTAATCATGAAAACTTGTAAGATATTCTTGCCATCGCAGTTTTGCCAGATCTATCCAAAAGTCAGAAAAACTTTGGAAATGGCTTTTTTTTTGGAAATTTTCACTAAAATAACAATTTTCAGAGAGTCCCATATTTTCTAGGACATCCGATAGAATGTATAAAATATTAATTTGATACTTGTATATCGTACATTCGAATAAAACAGAAATCGATGGTGTGGTACAAATAACGTATGAGGCTGAAGTTTTGGTAGAATATTTTGCTACTAATACATAACCGTATATAAAAAATTATAAGCCTTTTAGATAATATTTAACTATCTTTAAGTATGGGATTGCACATAATTTATTTATTTTTATAAAGTTAGTAGTAAAGTAAGTGAAAGTACAATGACCGACAGATATAGGATTTTATCTGCAAAAATAGTTATTTCGAAAACTTGCGGTAATAGTGCATTGCGCACTACATAAGCCACTTTTGTTGTTTAGCATTGATTGCATTGCAAAATTCTTTCTTTTTACTGGGTAGAAGTAACACGGTTTTGCCGTTTTGCCGTTTTGCCTATTGTTCCATCCATCCACACTGAAGATGTTCTGACGAAGACGCTCCGGCATTATGCTCGTCAAAAGGAATACTTTTATTTTAACAGAATAAAAATTGATACATTTGCAACTAGTTCTATCTCCACAATATTTGTACATGATATCAGGTACCATCATTAACATTGTGGGTTTGTTTATTATTTAGTCTAAGGGGATGAGGAACAGTCCGACGTTGTGGCAAACTAACCAAACCCACATTTAACGTAGAAAAGCAGGTATGTACTTCAAAACCCTCTTTTTGGGACAAATAATTGGTTTCCCTCTCGATTTCGAGCAGATTATAGTTAAAACCTACATTTTTATAACTTTCCGGACTCAAATCTACATTAAAACTGCAGATAACTACTTAAAAAACCACTTACTTGGATTTATAGTGGGTGTTTCTTCAATTTTTCAAACAGATCCCAGTCAAAATCGTCTCCTCCGACACATATCTAACCAAAAACCGCATCAAAACTGCAGATATCGCTCAAACTATCATTTTTTCATCCAAACAGTTACTTTTTGTTGTCAATATGTTTCAAATCCTAGTCAGAGTTGTCGTCTTCGGGCATTAGAGTAAAGCAAGCCTTTATAAACTATTAGATATCGATGTAAAACCCCGTTTCTGAGTCAAATAGTTGCCGATTTCGATAAGATCTTAGTCAGAATCTGCTTTTTCGCGTCCTATTGTACCCAAATCTACCTTAGAAATGCAGTATGTACTAAAAAACCCTCTTTTTGGGACAAAAAATTAGTTTTAGCCCTTGGATTTACGGTAGATTATAATCAAAACAGGCATTTTCATGACTTAACGGACTGAAATGTACATTAAAACTGCAGGTAACTACTTAAAAATTCACTTTCTTGGATTAATAGCAGGTTTTTCCTTCTCATTTTAAACAGATTCCAGTCAAAATCGGCTTCTCCGACCCATATCGTACCTAAAACCGCATCAAAACTGCAAATATCAGCTTAAACTATCAATTTTTGATTCAAAAAGTTACATATTCATGTCAATATCTTTCAAATACTATCCAAAATTGGCGTCTTTAAGCATTATAGTAGAGAAAATATTTATAAACCATTAAATATCGGTGTAAAACCCCCTTACTGAGTCAAATAGTTGCCGATTTCGATAAGATCCCTGCCGCAATCTGCTTTTTCACCTCTTAATGCACCCAAATCTACCTTAGGGCTCGACTTGATAAGAAATAATTTATTTTTTTAAAACTCTTGTTACAAACAAATGGACATTTGAACTGTGAAAGTGATTCATCGGTTGAAGCATTTTTGTGTTTCGTCGTTTTTACGTGGTGGTTTAGGGTGATATAGTGATGGCAGCTGATGGTATTGGTAGATTACCAGCGACTGTAAATATATGCAGGTGTCTATTTAATGCTGTTGGGCTATGCAGACTGTCCAAAGTGTTTTATGTAAAAAAACATCTGGAAAGTACAGTGTGAGTGAAGTTTACTGGGCATATCTGTTTACCGACATTTCTTATTAAGTACGCTCTTTTAAAGCTGATTTAAAGAAAAGAGGCAGTTCTGTATTGACTGAAACATCTTTTTTTATTATGTAATACAAGTTTTAGTAATGTTGGTAGAATTTGTTTTAGAAGTACAAACGGGCAATTTTGATTATTTGGTTAGTTGGCCACAACGTCACACTGTATTTATTCCCTCATCATCTTAGACTAATGATAAACAAACCTTCAATATTATTATTTAAACATTAAACAAAAAATACATTATGTTTTTCGTCATCTCAGGAATTGTCATCTCTTCTTGACGTTATCATTAACGAATTACTGGTTGGAGTCAACATTCCACATTTTCACCTCTTCTTTAATTACTTGCTGTTCTACTTGTCGCCAGTACTTTAGTGTCACTTCCTCAACCAGTTGTTCAAACAGTATTTTGAGGTCTTGACACAATACCATATATTCCACGACGTGTTTATATTATGAAATTATTTTTAAATTCAATATTTTTGGTGATTAAAAAAGAGAGATAATATTTGCTTTTGTAAAGTTGGAGTCTTCTCTCTGCATGGTGAATGATAGCTTGCGTTATCAAATTTCATAAAAATTAGTCCATGCCTCTGGCGAACTGAACAAATACTTTTCCGAAATACCTGATAGTTACAAATTAATTGGCAGTTAAATTTCATTTTTCCATCCGTTGAACTGTGGAATTTATAACATTGGAAGAATAACACTTAATAATTCCCTTATTACGATAACGGTATTTGGTTAATATAGCATAAACATTAGTTGAGCTCTTGTATACCATAACGGTAAATTATCGCCCGTTTGAACACATGACAAATATTTTCGTTATCTGGAGTGAACGTCGTAATTAGTGCTTGGTTGCACTCAATTACCCTGTATTTACAATAGAACAGTCTTTATCGATTATTTGGTTAGTTACAAAAAAGGTTATACAATAATTTTGGGATTTTCAGAATATTTTTCCTAAATTAGGAAGGAAATTCCGAGTTTTCACATCTGTATCATTTATCAATGTTAGAAAAATGGTATTTCTAAAAAGTTAATACCTACTTTTATTTATTTTTGGCATAGCAACACAGAACTTGCAAACTAAAACCCCAGTCTTTCCAACTGCTGTCATTTCTTCTTCTTTTTTTATTCCGAGGCACTTGCCCTAAAATCTGAATGCTACGTCTTCTTTCTGTAACGTCGGATATATGCCGAAAGGTCATACGCCATAATATAAAAAATAAAACTAAGCCAAATTGTCAAAGGAAAGGTCCTAAAAACCGAACTATTTTGGTAGAATAGTGAAACCTTTCGATAAAGGCAAAGCGAAAGTTTACGCGCACCCTGTAAATTTGCAATCGACGCGCGCACATGCAAAAATGTTTATTAAATTCCATTATTAAGATTTCATTATACGTCCGCTCGTGCATACGTACGAGGGACGGAACAAAGCGGAATATTTTATTTGGCGGGTAAATTGAATTTTTCTCGCTGAATATGCGACGGCATTTTTTTTCGCTAGCCAGAAAAACCTAATAAATATTAAACAACGCTAAATTTAACTCCGGGAATATGTCCCGGTTATGTATATATTATATCTTTCGAGAGAGGTCTTTATTCGTAGCAAGTTTTCATATTATTGCTCCGTTTTCCGTTCACAGAGAACATAGACGTACAAACTCGGCATTTTCTATTTTTCAGAAGCCTGGTTCACTGCAACGTCGGCCAAATAACACCCGGGGCATTTTTCCTGCTGCGCAGCCTTCGGTATTTGTAAGTACCTGCTCGAGTAATATTTTCTCTTTAATCCACCGAGACCATGGGAGACATATGAGGCAAAGTTTACAATACAAATTTCGTGTTTTTCTCTTGCCCATTTATATGTAAATGGGAGAATGAGAAGTTTTCGTTATTTGATTACTTTATCTAGCAATATATTTTTTAAATTATGTCTAAAAAATAAAAGTTTCAATATACCCAAATTAACATAACTTATTAATGAACCTCCGAAAAAAGTTAAGCTTTTTCAACCTTCTAAAAAATTATTGGTCAGAAAATGTCCTTTTCAAGAGTATTTTTTCAAAAAAAAAACCTTGAAATACGTTTTTGTAACCCAAGGCTGATATTTTATAAAAATAAAACTATGCGCTAACTTGTCGAAGAGGTGAAAACTGATCTGGATAGGGTTTTTCACGTAGGGTCCGGTGGTTCAGTAGTTTTCTTCTGTTTCTTTTTAGTAGAACAAACCGTATGTCTTTCAATAATTTCATTAGGCTTGTTGTGAGCCTATAAAAATATATGACACTTAAAAAAATATTTCAATTTTTAATTTTATATGAGATATTTGATCAAGTTCGAGTTCACTGGGCGCCATATAATGGACCGCGCCTCAAAATAGTTGGCAAATATTTAATTTCATTTTCTAGCTATCTACAAGTCTAAATAATATATAATATATAAAAGACGCATAAGGTTTCTAGATTTATATGTTATAATAATTAATAATATTAATATTAATAATTACAATAATAACTATCACTGCTGGTTTACCGTTCTCAGGTGCTTCTTTAGCTTATAGAAAGTGAGGTTAGGGTGACAGATTACTCAACGTTTCATCCTTTCTTCTAAATTGCATGTACAAGGTCACCAATATAATAAAGTTTATTATCTCACTGGTTTCAAAAGATATGAAAAAATAATAAATACAAAAATTGTAAAGATTGCATATGGGATGGTTCAAAAATGCGTGACACGTTTTGTTTTGAATTCGCTTTGAAATTCTTCAACTTTTTTGTTAATACCTATAACTAATATTTTTCCAATATTTTAATTTTGCTAAAAAATACTAGTTGCGCCATTATTTTTGAAGACAGATCACTCATATTTGATATTAACGTTATTGAAATAGATGCTACAGGGTGTTCAAAATACACACACAAAATAGTAAATATAAAAATGCATATTCATTTTTCATGCAAATACCGACAGCTTTTATTAATCATTTCATATACCTAATTTTAATATTTTTTTAATATTTATCCTTCTTTCTGTCTGACTATTGCTATAACATTAGTTGGCCATGACAGAATGTTATTATGGAATTTTAACCTGACAGCTGAGTAAATAAATTTATTAAATTTACTGTGGTGTAAATAAATTAATAGAAAAACTAAGTATGGATAAGGTTGGGAGAAGAGGAAAAATACTTTCTTGGCAGGTAGTAGATAACCAAAGGGGGTTCCGACGAACATAACCTCAAAAACGTCCGTGCGGCTTCGGCCCTTCTAGGGGGTGATCTGTCGTTTTTATTTGATTTAATACGCAAGTCAACGCTCAACAATAGACGACGGGTTCCGGGTTCGATCCTCGGTAGGAAAAAAAGTTCATCACGGTTTTTTGAGATTATGTTCGTCCCAACTTCCTATAGCAGGTCCCACAAACATCGGGTGCCGTGTTTGGAGACGCAGCACATCTTAAAAGCATCGCGGCCCCACTTCGGATACCGAGCACCCCCTAGGAGGACCGAGACCCCACGGACGTTTTTGAAGTTATGTTCGTCGTAACCGCCTTTGGTTTCCTACTTATGTGGCACCTCCTAATCTACCGTTAATCGCACCTCTAAAAAGCACAATATTTTGCGATGGAGCTACTTTTCGCAGTAATGATGTAGTTAATCATCATAACATGCATTATTATTCAACAGGCAATCCATTCTGGTTAGTCGAAGTGCAAAACCACCATGTGCGGTGTGGAATAAAACATTTTAAAGTTATTGGATCATATTTTTTTCGCGAAAATCGATATTTTTTAATTTTAATTGTTTTAAATATATTCGTTTATTTTGAACACCTTGTTGCATCTAATTCAGATTCCGTTGCATATACCTTTTCGAATCATTTTTGATTCACGCTAATGTCAAATAAGAGTGACCTTCAAAAGTAATGGCGGTATCGTATTTTTTTGCAAGTATGAAAAATTAAAATATTGGAAAAAGTATTATTCTTAGAAATGTACCATTTTTAACCAAAAAGTTGAAAAAATTGCAAAAAATAAATAAGGTTTAACAATTTAAAAAATGTATGTTTTATTTGTCGCCCTGATGATTTTAAATTGTGCATCCTAACAATATTTACGAATTCGAATATAATTTTAGGATTTGCGGTTTCCCGTCTTCTTTTCAGACATTTATCCAACAACCATCTCAAGACTATTCCACCGAACATTTTCCCACCAGAAAACCATCTGATGACGTTGTAAGTGGTGGAAAACTTTGAGGCTACGAATCAATGGTAATTTTATAATCTTAGGTCTTTGATGCACAACGCCATCGTCTCGATTCATCCAGATGCGTTCGTCAATTTGAAGTACCTGATCGAACTGTAAGTACTTCAGTCAAAAGGGCCAAGGAGGTCGGTTTGGTCACTTAACTTCAAAAATTCGGAAACTCGCGTTTTTTTTTTTTTTAATAACGGCAGATAATCGTTTTCCAGTCGCTTTTACGTCATTAATTATTTTCAGCGACCTGAGGGGAAATCAGATCGAGAAAGTCGACGGCAAAGTTTTCATCAATCTGCAAAGTTTGGCGATACTGTAAGTGACGTCAACAAAAACCAATTATCGCGTTTAAAATGGCAGAGCGTGGCAACGAGAATGCGATGTTTACAGATATCTGCAAAACAACCGGATTAAATATCTGCCAACGGATGTGTTTCCACCGCTGCCCGTGTATCAGATATCGCTGGCAGATAACAAGATCACCGTGATTGAAGAGGGCGCGTTTTCCAATCTGGCCTCCCTGAAGAGTTTGTAAGTACTAATATTATCCTCAATAGTAAGATAGATTTAGATAAAGATTAATATAATTACGTCACTCCGCTGTCTCTAGGTCCATTTTTTAATGGTAAAAGAACGTAAAAAGATGCTTTTGGCTCATTTAAAAGTATTCATATGTATTTGGTTTTAGTGTAAGATCAGAGCTAAGATCGATCTTCCCCATAGTGTCAACGGGATGAAAATGACATTTTATCAAATAAAATAAATTTCTGAACCTGACTTGATATGGAAACCTCAAAATTAAATATAAAAAAAATAAAACTAACTCTAATGAAAAGTATATACTATACACAATATACAACACCACAGTAGCTTCCTTTTTTTGATCTCTATTACCTGGTAGCTTCGGCCAAACAGGTAAGTCGATATTAATAGTTTCACTATTTTATCAACCAATCTGGACTAGTCTTAAAAGAAAAGTAATTTAATCATAAATATTGTAGTATAAGATTGCCTCGAAAAATTTGGTCATAGATGCTAGTTGTAAGACTTTTAAATTAAAGAATTCGGAGCGAGCGAAAGAGAGAGACAGCACGTATTTACTCTCTTCATCGTGCTGCGGTTGCACAGAGGCATGGAGTGCACATATTCCTCACGCTTAGGAAAAACAAGGATAAATTAATTTATTACAGAGCAGTGTTTTGAACATATATATTTTATTTTTTTCCATAATAGAACATGACGAAGAAATAGGGTTTTTTGTGTATAAAAAAAGTAATTGATTTTAATGAAAAATATTATAAACATTGCTCTTTAAAGTTGTAATTTCGACGATTATGAGGTTTTAAATACGCTCACGTTGAGTTAACTCAAATTCAACTCAGTTTGAAGGTTATCACTCCGATTGTTACAAAAAAGGAACTGTTTAAAAAAATGCTGAGGATTTTGATGCATTTATTAAAAATCTTGAAGTGAGTTTATTGTTCATTTTTGTATTTTATTTACATCAGAAAATTTTTTCTCCACCCATTTTGCTTTCATGAAGTATCTCAAAGTATTCCAACTGAATCGAAAATTGATGAAAGTAAATTCAAACTCTGAAACTGGAATTTTTGAGATTAAAATTGTATTGAAATTTTGCATTATTATTTGAGAGAGACCAGATGCCTTTAGAAACAGATGATATTTTAGAAAATGGTGACGGTTCTTCTGTCTTTTCCACGATGAGAAGTAAATACGTGCAATCCTTCTATTTCTTATGATTTTATTTTTTGAGGCAACCTTAAACTACCTTATTTATAATTAAATTACTTTTATTTTAAGTCTATCCCGGATTGGTTCCATCAGCTTACCTGTTTAACCGCAGCTACCGGGTTACAGGGACCAAAACAAGGTAAGCTGTTGTAGTGTTACATATTGTCTATAGTATATACTTTTCACTGGAGTTGGTTTCGTAATACGTAATTTTAAAAAATTAGGTATTTTTTAAATTTGAATTAAAAATAATCTTGAACATTTCACTTGCGGTTGCCATATCAAGTCATGTTCAGAATCTTAATTTATTTGATAAAATGTTCGGATACTCCACTATTTCATCCGATTGTGTGAAATCATTAAGAATGTTGTACTGTTGTTTATTGAATTTGTAGAATTTACACCAAGCATTTAAAACCAGTCTCTGTTATAAACACCAATTGCTTACACAAACAATAAGCATATGCAAGTGACGTGTTTAAAAATGGTAACCGCTTGATGAACTTCCCGAGATGGTCTGTAGTTTCCCCACGTACCGCGCTACTTATTTTCCGTCGAAGTTCGACCGACATTGATGAATTGCAAAAATTATGTCAATCCGTGTTAACGAACAGAGAAAGAAAAAACTTGGCAGGTTTAAATTTTGCCGGTTCTTTTTGCTCTCGGATTGAAATTCCCCCCTAAATCGAATTTAAGTAGCTCGCTATCGACTGACAAGCGTATACGGCAGAATATAAAGGCCGTCGGGAAATTCAGAAGTGGGATTAGAGTGTTGATGAGATTCGTAACAAAGAAAAATTATTAATTAACCATAAAGTTTGATGAATTTGCCGTTGGGGTTTCAAACTTTCGACTGTGGCTTTAAAATGTCTCCAGTTTTCAATACGATCTATTGGTTCCATTGAAATTTGACATTCGAGAGACGTCACTGACACCATAAGACCCTCTATCGTCTCCAAGTTGAATTCGCTATGATTTGACGCACAGCAGCTTATAGCTTTTATGCAGGTATGGTCTGTTCATCGATATAAGAAAGTGACCAATTGCTTTTTAATGGGATTATCCAACAAGATTATTAACTAAAATTTCGGAATTCAGGTAAAATTGTGGTCCATAATAGAAAATATTTTTATACCTACCTGTGTTTAATATTCTTTAGTTTGGTATACTACTTAGTTTAAGTATATTAGTAATTATTCTTATTTCGTGTGTAATACAGCGTGTGTTGAATAGTGTGCGAATTATGCAAAATATGTGGGAGTCGAGTGTATCTCAGGAGATGCTCCCGCCCAAATGTAGAAAACACCGTTCTATTGAGACTAAGGAAGTTATAAACAATATTTATTTGGCTCTCATTGAACGTGGTGTCAGCAAGCAAGCATTTATAGAAGAAATGGCCACATTGACGAACATTCCAACATGAACTGTATAGAAAATTGTGAATAATCCCATTTCAGCGAGGAAAAAAAGAAGCGATGCTGACATTTTCTCGAGTGTAGATGAAAGTGATCAAGATATAATACTGCGTAAAATTTAGCAGTTATACGAGGAACAAAGCGTGTCTACATTAGATATCTTAATTAGGAGGCTTGAAAAAGATGAAACCGGTGTCAAATGTGGCAGAACTACCTTATGGAAGTGTATTTAACACATTGGTTTTTAATTTTAAAAAATTGGCAAAAGGCAAGTTTTAATTGAATCTTTTAGAATTCGGAAATGGCGACTGGAATATCTAGAAAAAATTAGGATTTACAGAGAACAACAAAGGCCAATTATTTACTTGGATGAAACCTGATTCGACACTTATGATACCCCGGAAAAGGGTTGGGTCGACTCAACTGATAAGTGTGAAACAAACGCGCCATCAAAAAGCGGTAAAAGAATAACTATTGCATGCTTGCTCTAAAGATGGTTGGATTCCAAATGGACTTTCTCTGTCTTTAAATTTTTAAAATTTAAAATTTAAACATAAATAAATAAATATTGTTTAGTATCTTTCCTAACAAAACGCAGAACAATCGTCTATCCATATTGCAAATAATAATTAGAACAGGCGATGATATTTATAAGTAATTTAAGTAGGTAATAAAAATAATTTGTAATTTTATTTTAGATTTAAACATAAATACATACACAAATAAATAAATATTGTTTAGTATCTTTCCTAACAAAACCCCAAAGATTTATAAAAATATAAACTATATTATATTAGAACCTTTTTAAATTCGACAATCCGTATTTTTGAAAATATTTATTGAAACTCTGGGCGATATGAAAATCATAGTAAAACTACATATCCTAGTCAACGATTCCATGAAAAATAAAATTTGGGAAAGCGTAATAACCCAAACAATAGGTACGAAATTTGCACAAAATATGTTTCTACATAAACCATTAGCGAAAATGAATACGTGACTAAACTTTTAATGAATATTGAATCGGCATAAAACTCTCCGTAATGAATGCAGATGAATGGCGAATTAATATTTGTTTTGCATTTGATGTGCGTTCTGTTAATAATAGTTCCAAAAGTAATTATTAAAGGTCATACAAAACATTTTTCGAACTGCTTTTGGAACTACTCGCTACTCTATAATTTTTTTACAATTTCTTACATTATTTCCCCCCTTATTCACGTTTTCTGCTCGGTTTATACAAAACCGAAATGAATAATTCTTAAAAATCGGTATAAAATGTATTTTCGACCCCTTTTAAATCGAGACGCTCTCGTAATAATAAAAGGGGGTCAATTTGACGACGATCTTTTTAAGCGAACTCGACCCGATTCGAAATTGGAACAAATAAACGATGTTCTCCATTTTGTGTCAATAACCCGGAGTGTCCTTATAAAATCGCCTCGTCCCGATTCTTAAGGGCGGCATTTTTTTAGCCTCGGGGTGCTTGACTGATGACCCTGAAAGCAAGACATCCCCAGAAACCTTAACGATAAAACGAACGACATATACTGTACCGGATAACAGAAATATTATAGTACAATTTTCAGTTATATGGTTTTGACTTAAGGTTCTTCTTCTTTAATTGCTCATGCCCTGGTTTAACGATATCCAGACTATAATAATACCTATAATATCCTCCGTTTTGTTTGTTTTAATTTACAAGAGAACAATTTTTACAATCTTTTTAATAACAAAATTTAGGATAGTTACCCTTTTCAAAAATATATGCGATATAATATGACGTTTCACTTTTAGCTTTCTTTATAACATTACTAGCATTTTTTCATATTCATTAGGGGGGGAATGAGGGGTGCTCCCTATTTCTCGGGAGCAAACCAATTCTACCCTGGATCATTATTGTTGAATTTTAGGAAATAAAAATGTTGTAGGCAAGGCGTCATTCAAAAATTTTATTATATTCGTCATAAATGATAGAAATCAGAAAAAAGACAAGATTATAATATACAGATTTGTTTTTTTTTGTTTTTGTGCTTTTTCACGATATTTTTACTACTTAATTAATTTATAACTATAACTAACCAAAAATCGTAATAATAATGGAGGACTTTAACGAACTTGTGTACTAGGACATATTATCAATGTTGGTTTAGAGGAGACTCTGCAGGAGGTTGAATCTTCTTTTCTTAAGGTACCAACTCCATTCAATGAACATCGGCAACTATCATGGCAAATTGGTTTGGATCTTGCGCACTCCTCAGCAATGTATGGGAGTCTAGCCCTGTCCAATCCCTCACGTTCTTTAAACATGAGCCTTGTCTCCGCCCCGGCCCTCGTCTACCCACAATTTTACCTTCTATTATAAGTTTTACAAATGCATACTTGTTGCCTCTCATGATCTGTCCGAGGTAGGCCGTTTTCCTTTTCTTAATGATGTTTATGAGGTCCCGTTCTTTGTTCATCCTTAGTAATACCTCTTCGTTATTTACATGGTCAGTCCAGCGTATTCTCAGCATACGTCGATAAACCTAACACCTCTGATTTGTTTAGCGTACTAGTCTTTAGCGTCCACGACTCGACCCCATACAATAGCACAGAAAACACATAGCGTTTAACGAAATTATACCGGATTTGGATGTTAAGGCTTTTGTCACTTAGCAAGTTTCGCATTCTCAAAAATGTTGCTCTGGCCATTTCTATTCTTGTTCTTATCGCCACATCAGGATTTAGATCTTCTCCAATCCAGCAACCCAAATATCTAAATTTCTGCACTTTTGATATAACTGTCCCGCGTATTCTTCGGGTTCGGCTTATTACAATCGTTTTTGTATTTATTTGTAGCCCCATGCGGTCACTTACCGTTGTTATTTTATTTATTAGATTTTGCAGACCTTCGGGACTGTCCGCAATTATAGCGGTGTCGTCCGCATACCTTAAGTTATTTCAATTGTTCAATAACTTGTGTTAATCCTTCTTTGATTCATTTTATTAGAGTTGATGGCAAACACCACGAAACGGGAACGAAAATAAAATATAATAATGACATTACCTATTTTTTTGCTCAGTTGACTATCAATATCATAGAATAATATACCTGGGGGATGTGATTAAATTATTGACGTCCATTGGTGGAAATCCTGTCGTGTCCTGTTTGATTTCTATGCCCCGACTTCAAGAATACGAATTTTTGGTTTCCAGAGAATTTTTGGGGGTATAGAAACCGTAAAATCTCCCTGAATAGTGAAATTCCTTCGATTTTCAAGAATAACCTGCAGTGTACATGACGGAAAGCTAGAGCGCGACACTGGTTTCTATCACGGATACCCTTCAATTTAATTTGATTTTATTTTTGTTTACGTTCGTCGGACCGCTTGTGGGTCTCGTTGAGAGCCATGATTTATCCAGTCGGAAAGCTCCGTCCATATTGCTTTATTACCGAAGTGTTTGCACAGCGAAATGATTTTTTAAGCAACTTCGACCCGAATACGATGTAGAAACACGATTCATAGCACGTTGAAGTTATACCAGATAAATCCGACTTAAAGAAACGACACAGCTGGGACCGACTTTTATGGCGCATGCGCAAAACTAAGTAACAACGCGCATGCGCGATGTGGGACAATTTTCAGGATGACAGGACGACTATGTGTTATGTATTGTTTACATAGTGGGTCGTTTTACAAGCTTCGGCTTCTCTACTTTAATAAAGATATTCTGGACACAGCAATTAAGTTATAACTTACCAATTCCTTAATTCTCTCCTCAATTTCATACCGTACGGTAGTTTACTGGCCTGCCCTACTTCGAAAGGGCAAGGTTAGTCTTCAGAATGTCTGTCTCAGATTCTCATACAACATTCGTAAATTTGATCACATATCTACTAGCCTAGAGGATTCGTCTTAATTAAAAAAGTAATATCTCTCCAACGTCCGACGTATCTTTTTGACAAACTTAGTCGTGGATCAGATATTCAATCGGTTAATACTCACCATAGGGGTGCTGTTTACCGTTCCCAAACATACTTCAGCATAGTTTCAGCGCCGTTTCACCTACAATGCTATCAAGGCTTACAACAAACTTCCTCTCCAACTGAGATCAATCGCCTCACTAACTTCATTCAAACAAAAACTTAAACAATACATTTATCATAATAGAGAGCGATCATAAAACTAGTAACTATCAAATTGTACCATCTTGAATGAATGTCAATGTAATTTATATGCTATGTTGGATATCGTCCCCACAGTTATATATTTTTGTAAGATATCTCCTTCGAAACCGAATAAAGGCCCTTTATTATTATTACTATTATTATTATCTCAATTAATTATTATCAAGGACCAAAAATCTTAGATGGAATATAAATAATGGAATATAAATAATAAATAACAACTCTACAGTTGCATTGAATTAGCAATATTTGTACTTTGGTTTAAACGGGCTGGTAGACAAATGACTAGGTCCGCTGAATTTTTTTTTTCATATTTGAGCTTATTAAGACTAACCAAAACTTCTCTGACTTATCGCTGTCTCTATTTCATCCCCTCGGCTAGCATTTTATGCGATATTTTTGGAGAAATTCTGAAATAAATGTAGCGTTGGTTTTGGTCTATTTTGTCAATTACCGCGTCGTAATCATTTTGGTTTGTCAAAAAGCGCGTTTTGGGCGCTGGTAGGAGTCAAGTAAACAAAACAATTACTTCGGACTTTACTTAAGATCGCCAGAAATTTCAAAAAACATACGCGTGGGAATCATACAAATTTCTCGAAGTGAAATATGTAGGATTGCTTTCCAATGACCAGTTGACGTTGAACTGATGGCCGTTGCAATGATCGCCGGTGCAACTCTTACAGCTGAGGAGTCTGCCCGTTTTACTTTTGAACGAGGCGCAAAAATCCGTTGCATTGCCGTTCGGTTCGAAGCATCTTCTTTCGACTATTCCCAACGCTCCATCTTAAACACAATTAGATTAGAACTCCGGTGGGAGGTGTGAATAAAAACGACGTACGTTCTAATACTTTCTAATACATTTCCTAACACAGTAAATACTTCAAAACTAAGAAGAAACTTCATTTGAAAGTTTTAATTGTCTTGGAAGACAACTTATCATTTCCGCGACAATCTTTGCTGCACAAACAAAAATCAGGTCCAATTACATTTTCTAATTTTGGCAAAGAATTTCAATTTTATTTATTTTGTGATCATTTAATTAATTCTTCTTGGAAATTTTAGATACGACCCTGCTCATTTTTTAACGCCATCTCATGCTACGTGAAATCAACGTTTTTTTGTGATCTAAAGGGATTTTACACTGAATCAGATTTTCAAATATGAACACAATGGAAACAATTCTTATAGAGATTTTTTTCCGTCTAAATTAAACGTAAGTCCATATACATCTTACTTGTAGATTACTTAAGGGTAAATTGATTTATTAAATAGTTGCCAATAGCAGTAATAGTTATGGAAGATATACCATAACGTGTAGGAGATAGGGAAGGTTGTATAATAATTTTAATTTGTAAGGTGAATTTGGAATCAAACATAATTAGTAATATATATAATTCGAAATTTAACGTTTTTGTCGAAATTATTCATATCTGTATCTGGTCCAAACTTAAATGTTACAAAACGAACAGTTCTCTTTTTTAGAATCAGATAAATTCTTTTTTTCTACTCCCGTCTGTAAAATAGCACGCGGGAAGCGTCGTTTTACCACGTCAGTTTCGTTTCTCACGAATCCGAGCAACTTCGGACATGTCCGGGATTTTACCGCACGGGTTTGGGAGCAATCGGATGTTTTCGGAGATATTTCCCACGCTTTGAATTTTGACCTTTGCCAATTCTGGCAGTCATGTCAGTGAATGTATTCTAGTTTTGCGAA
Organism: Cylas formicarius; assembly: GCF_029955315.1. Taxonomy (NCBI): domain Eukaryota; kingdom Metazoa; phylum Arthropoda; class Insecta; order Coleoptera; family Brentidae; genus Cylas; species Cylas formicarius. The sequence continues at coordinate 19,995,282 of NW_026844361.1, read as the reverse complement.
AACGTACCCAAAAACTGACGGTCGTATGCAACACTCGTGAGTCAAATGCCGTTTACCGCACTTGTTGCATAATATACTATTTTCTAATGGCTGCTAATTAAAATATACACTTAGCTATAAGTAACGCAATATTTTAATTAACGCGTGAATAAACCAATAGGCGCCTTTGCCTATTATTTCACTGAAATAGAAATCAGAATAAATTTGAGTGCCCTTAGGAAAAACAAAATTTAAACTAAGTAGATAACCGAAAAACCTATCCTATGGTTTCATTCCATCACAAGGGCATTTTAAGGATTTCAAGGCGCCCAGTTCGTGTTAAACACATTAAAATATTAACAAATTCGTAAAATCGTTTTATGTGCATGAAGACCTCGCCTTGGGCGCACTTGAATACGGAAAAATATATTCTAATAACAGGTTTAACGAAGTAGAAGTTTGGATTTTTTTTAAATTTATTTTAAAATTAACTGTGTGTAAACTTTTTCGTGGCCTAATGGTAAACTACTCTTGCCAAAAACATTTTGCAGCATTCAAATCTCATTTGGAACATATTATTCCATATCCTCTACAAGAAAGTTCAGATTTTCAGAAAAATTACATTTTCTTACATGAAAATTGTTTCGACAACACCGTGTCTTTATCAAATGAATATATAATTTCGTGAAAATCTGAACTTTTAGTTCTTATTTATTTTGATAAATGGATTTTCATCAAGTAAAAGCCACCTCAGTTCAATACTTAAATAAAGTTTTCCTACTCTTAAATTTTGCAAAAATGCCTTGTTTTTGATAAATTTCTATTTAAAAAACAGGAACATTTTTATTCCCCAGGGATAAATCAATTCTATTAGTCATGAATGACAGAAATGGAAAAAAAGGCAACATTATAACCTACTAGCCTTTGATATTTTTACTACTAAATTATTATCTAGCAAAAAATCGAAATAATAAGGGACTACCTTAACGAAATTGTCGTCGATTTTGAGGAAGCCCTGAAGCAGATTGAGATTGAAAGATACATACTTTTAGACAGAAACTTTATTCAGCAATTTAGACTAACAAAACTTCCTTCTCAACAACTTTTTATATTTAAGGATTTCTTTTATATACGAAATCACCAGCTTTTTTGTTTGACTCTAACTTTTCTTGTATTCGTTTTACTAGCTTAAACACTAGGTATCTTGGAATAGGCTAAAAATCATATAATAATATAGAACGTTTTCTTCCTGTTTCATTTCCCAGATCTCAGGAATATGGGTTTTCGAGTTCCAATGAAAATCTTAAAATCTCGGTGGCGAAACATTGTACGGGGCGCGTGTTTACCGAGACTTGTTAGTAGGAATGCCAATTAGTAACTCAATCAGTAAACATTACGTGCGCTTCCTTACTTTGGTACATAATAAAAGCTTCGTAGCATTGGGTGGATCGTTGGCTACACGATACGTCCATTCCGGGAGGTAGCAACTGACCGCAATACGATTGTGGACCGCCGTCACAGTCGAAACACGTCAAAAAGTACCCTGCGCAAACCAAAACACTAAACATCGTAAATTACCTATTAAAATTTTTCGTTCTCAATTTGTAATAACTTATACTACTATTGAAAAAGAAATTAATTTTTCGCGGAAACTAAGGCGCTTCCAATTTCTGAAAAACGGCATTTCTAATTGCAAACGCTTTATGAGTGTATACGTTATCCGATCTTCCTAAAGCGAAAATATTTTATTGGGTTGTTCGGAAAGTCATTTCGTTTTTTTTTGGGGAACATGAAAGACAGTTTTCGTATAATGAATAAATATTTTATTAAATTATATATTGGCCATTCTGGTCCCACACCTTTTGCCATCTTTCGCCATCTTTCTGGCAGTAACATAATTCCCCTCTCGTAAATGTTTTGGTCCTTGCTGGCAAAAAACTGGTTCAGGTGGTTTTTGACATCTTCATTTGAGGTAAAGGTTTTGCCATCCAAAAAATTTTGTAGGGACCGGAACAAATAATAGTCGGAAGGCGCCAGATCTGGAGAATATGGTGGATGTTGCAGTACGTCCCATTCAAGCTGTAAAAGTTTTTGGCGAGTGACCAAACTTGTGTGAGGTCTCGCATTATCCTGGTGGAACACTACACCCTTCCTGTTGATTAATTCGGGCCTCTTCTCTTTAAGTGAATCATTGAATTTGTCCAGTTGATGACAATAAACTTCTGAACTAATCGTTGTATTGTCCGGCAAAAGCTCAAAAAAAACGATTCCTTTGACATCCCACCAAACGGAGAGCATCACCTTTTTTTGGTGAATGTTGGCTTTTGACACGCTTTGAGCCGGTTCATCTTTTCTGCTCCATGACCTCTTGCGTTTAACATTGTTGTATACAACCCATTTTTCGTCCCCAGTAATAATCCGCTTCAAAAATGGATCATTTTCTTGACGTTTGAGGAGCGAATCACACACGTCAACGCGACGACACAAATTTCGCTCCGTAAGGACATGAGGCACCCACACATCGAGCTTCGAGGTTAAGCCCATGCCTTTCAAATGGCCATAAACAGTCGAATTCGACAAATTTAATCTCTCACCGATCTCTCGTGTGGTTATTCGCCGATTTGCATCAACTAATGCCTTTATCGCATCTTTGTCAGCTTCGACCGACCTTCCAGACCGTGGTGCATCTTCGACATCAAAATTGCCGGATCGAAATTTTGCAAACCAGTTCTGGCACTGGCGTACTGTTAACACGCCTTCTCCATACACATCATTTTTACCTTTTCTGAAGTAAAAAAGTAAAATATGACGAAAATGCTGCTTATTGCTCTCCATATTTAAAAGGGCACCAACTAAAAACTACTGCGTAGAATTAATAGAACTTTTCCACACACAAGCCTTGCAATATCAGCTCTCAAGACATATAATGATTATGCGGCTTAAGTGTGAAGTTGGTTTCGAAAAAACGTAATTAAGTCCTCTGGCGGGAAAAAACGAAATGACTTTCCGAACAACCTTATATTAAATTCTTGAAAAATAAAATTTCCCGTCGAATAGGAAGTTATTAAAAAATATTTTTTATTCATAAGTTCCACCCGTCTTACACCCTTTTGCGATACCAGTGGTTAGTATACTTATAACTTATTAATCTTGACAGCGGTAGAACAGAAAATTCAAAAGAAAATGGCCGTGTTTCTATTGGGAGCGCACAATTCCTAATGACATATTGTATTATTTTGATATTTCAGGCAGTGTTGCCAGTGAGGAATTATTCCTATCATCATATCAGAAAACATTTTCAGTTGACTAAACCAATTTGGCAACATTTTACCAAACTTTTATTGAACAAACAAGAAAATTAGCTCTAAGGGTAGAACGACTAAAGGTAGGCATTGATTTTTTTGAATTTAAAGTTGTCATTTAATTATTTTATGGTAACCGTACACCAGTGCCATGTATAACAGTGGCATCAAATCAAGACACAAACGGAAAAAATTGAAAATTCAGCATTTAGACAGAACTTCCGACGCACTGATTGGCCTTGGCCTCTCCCTGTTTATTCGAGAATAGGTCTTTCGGTTGGACAGACTGAGAAAGCGTTGATTCTATTTTATCATGACAAAAAATAATGGCTCTGGATGGAAATAGACTATAATAAACTTTCTTAAACTTAAATGTGGCTCTCACCCGTTTTCAAAAGCGACAGCACCACCAGAATCGTAGCAATCGGAAAAACCATACTCGTTCGGAGTATCGTACCTAACAATGTGCCGTCTTTTACAGTACAATTTAACGATAAACCTATACTTAACCGGGAATTTTATCGCCAAGTTTTTAAGTGCCTTTCCTTATTAGCGGTTCTGCGAAAAATAATTCAAGGGGTTGGGAGGGGGAGGTACTTAATGTCCATTATAATTTAAAAAATTGGTTCTGCTATGAACCAAGCCCAATAGGATATAGTAATTTTCTGGTCGCTATTTGTTGTCAACTTTTGATATGAAGATATTTTGATATGCCCGCATTTGTCTATTCACGCCGAGAGAGACATGATCAGATTTCCAAAATCTGGTTAACCGCTCGGTTGCTTATTTAACGGTTAAGCCGTAGGAAAGTATTATTTCAAACCAACTTACTTTCTTATTCTTTTATTACAATACCCTATACCAGTGTTCTCCAACCTTTTTTGCGCCATGCCCCACTGTAACATTTCTAAATTTTTTATGCCCCCATACCTAATTTTTAACATTAAAACATTGCTATCCAAAAACAGTAAATATAATAATTTAATTTAATGCAGATTTACTATATTAATTTAGTGCGATCCTTGCGCTTGATGCTTGCTGCACAGAGATTTTATATTAGGCTTCAAATTAGCCTTAATCTCAAGTCTCCACGTTGTCTTATATCCGGTCGATTTCTTTTTTATGAGTAAATTATTTACAACACTAAATCCACACTCGGCCAAATATGAAGATGGAAACGGTAGTAAAAGTTGCCATGTATTTTTGGTTGCATCTGGGTATTCAGTTAAAGCAACATCGCTCATTTTATATTAAATAAAATGTTTACTGCATTTCCGCGAGTTCTTCTTGATACTGCATATTTGATATGTCAGATAAATCCACTAATATTGTTAGGAAATCATTTTGCCTTAAATCGGAAAATCTTTCTTTTAAATCAGGGGATTGACAACAAGTAAAGCGGTATCAGTTACTTCACATTTTTTGAGGCAATGAAACTGTTCAATATTTTTATTGTTAATATGTTTCTGATATAACGTTATATTGGTAATGAAACCAAATATCTTTGCCTTTGCTTGGGCAAGTGTTTTATTTGGTCCTTGAAGTTGCTTATTTAATATATTTAGTTTTTCTGAGATATCGGCTAGATAAAAGATAGCCATCTTACTTCAGAATGAAGTAAAAGGCATATATATATATATATATATATATATATATATATATATATATATATATATATATATATATATATATATATATATATATATATATATATATATATATATATATATATATATATATATATATATATATATATATATATATATATATATATATATATATATATATATATATATATATATATATGTATATATATATATATATATATATATATATATATATATATATATATATATATATATATATATATATATAGATAGATTCAAATTCGCTATTAGAACTGATACCTTTTAATATCCATTATTATGTAAATTTATATCGACCATTTGAATGAAAATTATAACTAATGCGTTATTATTTATCATTCTCGCCCAAAAATAAATATATTTTAGTAACATTAAAAACTACTTCACTTCCTCAAACTATTTTGACACTTAAAACGCAGACAAACAATACATAAAATCGTCCTCGCTGCGAAAGCGGGTCTACAAGCGCACGTCGGAACCGCAAAGTGGTGTATTGTCTGACCGTCCTCGCAAATCTGACCCTTGCTCGCAGCTTCGCTGGCGGCCGTGATATTCACGACATGGTTTCACATTTTGCTAATTTAAAAAAAAAACTGTATATCAGATTGGGGTTTTTAAAAAAATAACGGATTCGTTGATCATTAATGCATATCGTTTATAGAAAACACTTTTTTGATAAAACAAATAGTTTTCAAGTTACAGCGAGGTAAACGATAACATAAAAATGAGTTTTCAGAGCAAGCGTTTATTCGTTAGACTCCCATATAAAAGCAAATATTGAAAAGCGTGGTTTGGTGGATTTAATAGCAGTACGGTGTAGACAACAAAAAAAATTAAAAAAATTGAAATTTTTTTGAAAATTCACCCCCCCACCCTGCACCGCACTATTTTTATACGACCAGTTGATTATGCATTCTTAATGTATAAGAAATGATAGACAGTGGTTATTACATTCTAGCAAAAAAGTGCAAACGAAAATCCAGTTTAATAGAATTTTGCGAGGTTATTCTCGTAACTCTACTAGGGAAAAAGACATTTCTACTACTACAAGAAGGCATGTCAGTGGTCGCTGATAAGAATTTGATGGTTTCACTAGTGTTGACGTTAGTTTTTCAAATTTATGAATGTGATTTTGGGTAGAAGATAAACGAAGGTTTAAAACTTTGTCGTGAATAATGTTTGAAAGGGTAACGAACTCGGGACAAGATGGAAGCAATTTCAAAATGTCAAAATGTAGAGACAGAAGAGTCTGAAATATAACGTCAAAACCAGATTTATTACTTGTCTAAAAATCTCTCAACATCTTCGATTCCCAATATGGGAATCAGTCATCCGAGACGATGTTTATGCCCCCCCCCCTTCATTTAGTTCGGCCTTCTCAAACAATACATAAGCAGGTACAGAGTAAAATGGGAGCCAGTTTCAATTAAGCTCCGCATAAGGCAACAGGATGATTGGCGAAACGTTGCCAAGGTCGATTCAACAACAACCGACTCATCCAGATATTTTGTAAATAGTATAACTATTCAATTTGTCTTACAAAGTTCTCAGAGCTCAGAAGTGCGATCCGCCGATCTGTTGCATAACTGTTCCGCAATTCGCTCTAAAGACCACCCCATTTCCGGAAAATTGAACGAGAAAACACTCGCCCTCTTCAAATTCGCGTTCCCGTGTATTTCACGTTTATGGTTATGTGTGTGATATCTTTTTAACTGCAACTGCCCGCCCGTCTAAATGAGATAACGGGCACGAAGAAATTAGGGACGTTTGGCGACTAGTTAAGTGCTTGGCTTAACGTTTTCGCATATTCGTAACGTACGGCAATAAGTAAAAATTACACTAGACATTTAAAGGGCAGAAAAATTCGCTCAGATTTTTTGTTGTGAGTTTACAGTTTGCAGAAATTTTAGGTTATATTTTAAAAAGGATAATTAAAACTACTTAGCTTTTAGTTGTAATTTTTGTCGCGCTTGTCGCATATATATTGAATTTAGAGGGCTCTCATTTAACCTAACCAAGTCTACCTTAAAGCAAGCTTTCAAGAGACAAATTACACAGTACATTACGAAAAAATAAGACTAAACAAAAAAATAGGCAATAACATTCTGCCTTTGGTTAAATCGAGTTTCTTCTTCTTTTCGGCGTTGGCTACATGCCGGCCTTTTCAACGATTCTTTATTTTTTGATTTTACCGAATTAGTCGATTAAGCGCGTTCGCACTCGAGTTGGAAATAGGATTTTAAGCCTTCAACCGACAAGGGAAATCATTTCCTCTCGCAATATCTCATTTTTGGTAACGAACGGTAATAGGCAGCAAAACAGCAGGAAAAAGTACCTCGAATTACACAGGTTAAGATTTAAACTACGAGACGGGAAAATCCAATTCCTCCTCGGCCGCGCTCAAAATCCGCCAAATGGGATAATCCGATAAAATGAATTGCATTTTACGAAAGCTCTGGAAACCCGTTTTAAAACGTTAAAATCGTCTGTAAAATAAAAGTTAAGGGTGGCTCGGCATCGAAGTGCCATTCTTGTTACTTGTGTAGATCACATCTTCAACCTGAACCCGCGACAAATGAGCACAGGGTCGGCATGAGAATATTCATATTGGTGGCTGCAGTCGTACATAATTTGCATCAATACATTAAATATTATTTTATAGTTTGGGAAACACAGTGCAAGGTTTATTTCAAATATAAAAACAATTTTAACAATTTAAATTTTATTAATGGTTAGTTTCTACTAAAAGTTATCTTACATCACGAAGGACATCTTGTCATAGCCATCAGCGCAAGTCCGTTGTTTAACTCTATTACAAAAAATAAAAAAAATATATTCCTTGGCTTTATTATGGCTAAGGCTTATAAAAGCAAAGTTATAGAGACAAGTAAACAATATGAATTTGATATAAACACCGGTAAAACTAAACTTAAGTAAGAAAGACATCAATGGACATAAACCAAACAAGAATCGAAATAGTCTCACAATATAATTAATGAATTGTGGGACAATTCTTAAGAGATGCGGTGGAAAGGCCACAATTGCTGTGGGTCAAGTATTCACGAGCCACAATCTCTCACTGGAAGTAAAGAAAAGGCTCCTGTGTGTACTCGGTTAAAACAGGAAACCATGTCCCAACTAATGAATGTACTAATGAAGAAGTGTAACGGAGAATGAAAACCTTCATGGAAATAGTGAAATGCCGCAACCTTCAATACCTGGGCCACATTATGTGAAAGAAAAGAAAAGAAGATTCCAGGAAAAACAGCGCCAGGACGTAGGAAACTTGACTGGCCAATCTTCGAGCATGAAAGACGCATATTGGGATACGTTGTTCGATTGCGGACTTGGATTTGTTCTTCGTGTTTTAAAAGGGAACTTGCGAAGTTTATTTACCACCGCATCGTGATAAAAATATACATATCGGGAGCGGAAACCGTTACACACCCCAATTTAGGGGTATATCTGCAAAATAAATTGACTTCGAGGCAACGCGCTAGTGTTCGTCCTGAATTTGCAATCAGTGAGCGAGCAAATGGAGATCCCGAGTATTCCATTTCACCGGATGGAATCCGGAACAAGGGCCTTAAAATTGGCTCTGATTAACGCCTACCAACGCACGAACACGGGAACTTTGCAGAATCGAGGCAGAAGAAAAAGGCATATCTCGGTCTCACTCAACTCTCACAAAATAGCGTAAAAAAATTTATATTATTACTACCACAATATGTGGATAATAGACGAGTCGGATTGTGCGCGTGGGCGGTGACGAGCGCAGTTGCCAAGTGCAGCTAAAAGCTTATGTCTCTCAAAATGATTATTTTAATTTGTCCCTAGACGGACGTTTATGTGTATGCAGAACGTCAGATCTTGTACGTGAATGCGCGTTTTGTAGAATGTCTGTAGAATTCCTTGAAATGCTGCAATATAAAATACAATTAACAATTGAACAATACCATTGATACGTTCAGATAATAGAAACTTTCACAACATACAATTGGTAAATTAACAATCTTTTCTTTGTAATTAAAGTCTGTTCATAGATATAAGAAAGTGACTAACTGATACGAATTAAGGGAAGACCCGGGCAGGCTGTAAGAATGAAATATGGCCGAACAGGTCCGTACTTTGCTTGGAATTTAATTATTTGGAGTTTTGTTAGGAAAGATACTAAACAATATTTATTTGTTTGTGTATATATTTATGTTTAAATATAAAATAAGATTACAAATTATTTTTATTACCTACTTAAATCACTTAAAATTATTCACATAATATATCAGTATCACTATCGCTATCATCGCCTGTTCTAATTATTATTTGTTCTATGTGCTATGTGCTTTTTCTATATGTTTAACAGAATTTGCCCAACTTTGTGGAGGGATGTTAAAAACTTCGGTTTCTATAAATTTGAGAACATTGAAGTTAACACGGGAAAAAATATAAATATAGAGTGGTAAGGTGGAGGAAGCCTTAAAACTGTAATTGTTGTATATTAGATTTTTTGCGTAATTATCACAGACGTATTCCTTTTGTAGAACCTCAATTAATTGCTCTTTGGTATAATCTTCGTGAAAATAAATGTCGTTATTACAAATGCAGTTTTGGATTGTTGCTTTTGTGTCACATAAGGAAGGGATCTTAGTCAACTGTCTACTGTGATAACTTGCATTATCTATTACAATGACGCTATTAGGAGGAATGTTTGGAACTAGTTTGTTCTTAAACCAACTTTCAAATAAATCAGCGGTAGTGTCTTCATGGTATTCCAGAGAAGAATCTTTAATATTTTTCGCAGATAGAGAAAGTCCATTTGGAATCCAACCATCTTTAGAGTCAGCATGCAAAATAGTTATTCTTTTACCTCTTTTTGATGGCGCGTTTGTTTTACACTTATCGGTTGAGTCAACCCAACCCTTTTCTGGGGTATCATAATATAATAAATCATCGCCATTTCCGAATTCTAGAAGATTCCATTAAATCTTGCCTTTTGTCAATTTTTTTTAATCTAAAACCTAAAACCCCAAACACTTCCATAAGGTAGTTCTGCCACATTTAACACCGGTTTCATCTTTTTCAAGCTTCCTAATTATGATATCCAATGTAGGCACGCTTTGTTCCTCGTATAACTGGTAAATTTTACGCCGTATTATATCTTGATCACTTTCATCTACACTCGAGAAAATGTCAGTTTCTTGTAAAGATGCTTGCTTGCTGACACCATGTTCAATGAGAGCCAAATAAATATTGTTTATAACCTTCTTAGTCTCAATAGAATAGTGTTTTCTACATTTGGGTTTGAGCATCTCCTGAGATACACTAGACTTGCACATATTTTGCATAATTCACACACTATTCAACACGCGCTGTATTACACACGAAATAAGAATAATTACTAGTAAACTTAAACTAAGTAGTATACCAAACCAAAAAATATTAAACGCAGGTAGGTATAAAATTATTTTCTATTACGGACCACAATTTTACCTGAATTTATATTCCGAAACTTTAGGTAATAATCTTGTTGCATTGCATGTTAATGACCACCCTTGGATAATCCCATTCAAAAGCAATTGCTCACTTTCTTATATCTATGAACAGACCATACCCTTCAATCTATTGGAAACCGGATCGTTTTTGTTCCAGATACATTTCCAACAACCGCCTTGAGCACATCAGCAATGGAACTTTCAAGAACCTGACGAACCTAGAAGGACTGTAAGTATAGCAATTTTTAAATTGTCGGTAATCAGCGAAACTAGTGGCAACATTGCGCGCGACTGAATAATCAACAATATGTAACAATTAGGTATGCTACGAAGTGACCCAACGAGTACTTTCATGCCAATGTCACTTTTCGGTGGTGAACACTAGGGATTAACGGCAAATACTAATGCGTTGAACTAAGGCGGTATCGTATGATTTAATTACATTATCATTAAAGCGTCATTTATTTCCCTTCACTCGGGCATAAAGGAATTAATCAAGTAAGATAGTAAGTGGGTAAAAATGACAACAAAGCCTCTTTTTTTTGTTTGATTGCACACAGCTTGCTGGCCGACAATAAAATTGAGCGGATCCGGACAGAATTTCTCCAAACTTCTTTAAAATGGCTTATAACTAACTAACTCGATCGTCAGGCCTTAACAAAGTTGCAATTTAATATCGTTATTGAAAAAAAACAAGTCATAATTTCTTATCATCTTATTTGCCCATTAAAAGTTTTAATAATTTCACAGCATTAAAAATTTTAGCGAATATAGGATAGTAACATAACATAACATAAATCCCTGACTAAAATTCCGCAATGATCTTATATTACAGATAGCTAAAATAGATAGATACTGTACAGCTATCTCTTAAAGGCAAGTGGTGGAGGTGTTCGAACATTTTCGGAAATAAATGTCAATAACTTCAGAATGCATTTGGTCAAACTCGGAGTCGTTGAAAAGGTCTCTTCTTGTTCCATCAACGCTGGCCTGGGCGGATTGATTTCCATTGCTTGCGTCTGCGCTACAGTGTTTTCCAGCATTGCAATAAATAAAATTTATTTTTTTCAAAAAAATTAAATGCAACGATATCACTTTACTAACTAACTAATGTGCTCTCTTGTAAATAAAGCCCGAACCATTGCTTTATAATTAAACTTGTTATTCAAAAATCCTATATTTTTTTACCTATCCCACAGACTTTCTTCATAAACAAACTAGTAATAAAAGTTGTTATTCACAGATACACACATTGATACTTACATAGCAAATTGCAAAACAAAAAATCTAAAACATAAACATCTTCGAGTGACAAAGTATTATTTGCGATTATAAAAAAATAATACAATTAATAATAGCAACTTGCATAATATACAATTCTTAACAGACTATCCTTCGCAGTTATAAAAACATTTGTTTTTGAAAATTTCCCAAAAGAAAATTGCGTCTTTTATCTGTAAACAAATGGAATTAAGTGCGTTTTAAATTTATACAAACCCATTTCTCTTTCAAGATTAATGAAATTGCCTATCAAAACTTCTCAAATATTTTTTACTTAGGTACCTGAAACTTTTTTGTAGTCTACCTAAAATTGATTTATTAAAGCCCACTCAATCTGTCATAGAAACAATTTCGCGAGTGCTGTAGGTACAAAAGAATAATATGTTTGAATATTAAATTTTTTAACTAATTCAGATTTCTCGGCATAAAATATAGCAGCTGTTAACGTAGCGAGTTATTACTGGTTGTGGTAGTAATGAAATGTTTGGACAATTTTTTTTATAACAGGTGCTTTTAGAAATACTTTTTTTACTTGACTAATTAAATCATTTACCAATGGAAACTGGTCTGCATAAGATAAGTATTCTCCACCCTTTTAATACCATGAGCAAAGCAAGTAACATAAAATAAGTTAGAATATAATATTTTCAGCATCCGATAAAAGGAGGAGGAGGAAAATTTTCTGTTGAAACGCTCTTGGGCAAAAATAAAATACAAAACAAAACACAAACAAAAACTTTTTGCTTTTACTGGGGAAACATTGTAATGTGGTTTATCTTGGGTAATTCTATGAATCTAGACATATAAGAAAGCAGTAAAGTACTTGAGTCGGCTCCTTTTATACAAAATGCGTTTTATTGCTTCCAAGACCTAGCAGAAGCGTGCAGACGGTTTGAGTTTGAATTTGAGTGGACAAATGACATTGTGTTTCGTGATTTGATGGGAAATGAGCCTGTCATTTGGATGGCGAAACATAAAGACCATAAAAATCTTGATGCCGTCAATGATGCGTGGAAAAGAATACAAGATAACATATCAGTCCAGTGTGCTATAAATGAACTGATGAATGACACCATCCACCATTTTCTTCTGCCCTTTTTCTTTTTGTTTTAATTGAATTAAATAAGCGGAGTTTTTAATATCAGAAACGGCAGGGGATGGAATCCAAAGTTAAATACAAAAGTTAATTGAGGTATTATAGCCCTTCAATTTATTTTAATATTGTATATACAGGGTGTTTAATTTTTCGTGGGCGCAGAACAACTTTCTTATTTTAAATAGAACACCTATTATATTCTTTATTTTTAATTCTATGTATTCATGTTGCGTGTATAATGTCCTATACCTAAGTTTAAGAGTTTTTTGACATTTTCAATTTTTTGTGCGAAACATGACGTTTGCAAGACGTAAAATATTGGCCAATTTCTTCATACGGAAGCATTTATCGTTTCCCTTAAGTAAGTTTTGTTGTAAACAAAGAACTCGAACAACGGATTTCATAAGAAAATTCGATATATATTAATACAGGGTAAGATTCAAAATTAAATGAAAAAAACCTTTTTTTTAATGGAAACTACCTATTTTTATAACCTTATCATATTTAGCATTAAAAATTAAGGCAATTTTATGTAAGGTTGTTTGCATAGAATTAAAAAATAAATAATATAATAGGTGATCCATTTAAAATAACAAAGTTGAGACTCGCGAAAACTTAAACGCCCTGTATATACAAAATTAGAATAAATTAAAGGTTGGCAATATCTTAATTAAATTTAATTAAAATTAATATCTAGAGAAACGGCCCACCCTATACAAGTCACGTGAGCTCCGTGCTTGCCATCGCAATTAGCAAAGCTCGTATACTTGCTAAGTACGCAAATAATTCTGTATTTGTCAAGTACACGAGTTATTATAACCATAATAACCATCATAACCATTGGTTTTCTGAACAAGGAGCACTTTTGCCCAGTACCGTCGAAAACGTAATCGTTGATCTTAGTTTCGGTGGGTTTTGGTTAGTTTCGATTATAGCGGCGCGATTGTTGCCACTAGGAAAATATCGCGGCCGAATGCCTCGTCGAAAATTAATTCGGATTCGGATTTCAGAACTCTCAACGACAACGTGATCGATTCGATCGAAGCTGGAGCGTTTCAAGACGTGCCACGGTTAACTTCGTTGTAAGTCGAAAGTAATTCGATTTTGAAATACCCCGCGTGTGCTGTCGCGGGGCATCTGACACGATGTCTCTCGTGTTTCAGGAAACTGGAAAGAAACCGGTTCAGATCGGTGGACAAGGCCGTGTTGGCACCGCTGAAAAACTTGCACAACATGTAAGTTTGTACTTGTCGGAACGTACGTGTTCATCAATATTTTAGTCTAATAAAAACTATAGCATGATAGTATTTAAAAAACGAGGTCTAAGAAGGGAGAGGTAGGACATAATATTTATACATGGTATCTATCTATCTATCTATTTATTACATTAAAAAAACCAAGAAAAAATTGTTGGCATACCATTGAACGTTGCATTGCGTTTTAAATCATTTGAACCTGAAGTTTAATAATAATAAATAAACAATAAAATAAGGCACAATTAAATTAGAACACAAAACGTTCAGATTTTCACAGTTAGTTATTACTTTATGGTAGCTGTTTCAACAACACCGTGCCTTTATCAATTAAAAAATATCACAATATGACAGTCATGGCTATCCATCCTCAATATTCTCGACATTTCAAAAACCAAACAGTTTCTTAAAGCAGACATATATCAAAGTACACAATATGATCCCACTTATACCAAAAACAACCTCCAAAATTATATTATTTAATTAAATTACACACACACACACATCGTTACACTATCGTTTCTTTTGTAACAGAACCATCAGCTAAACTTTCAACAAAATTAATAAAAAATTTAGAATATCATGTTCCCTTTAAACCCAGATAAGTTATCAAAAAGACATTAAATTCCTCAATTCTAGTTTCATTTGCCTAGCCGATTGACGCATAATAGACAATACGGAAAACTCCATACATAATCGTATAAAATTTACAATAGAGACGGAAGTAAATAACGTTCTGTACTTAAATGTAACCAAATTACAGAACAAATTACCATAAACCCTCACACACGGACACAGTGACTCATAATAACTCAAATCACCATCACACAAACACAAAATGGCTGCTTTTATTCTTTGATCCGCAGACTACTTATTATACCACCTTCCACAGAAATTTTTGAAAAAGAATTAAATTTTATAAAACAAATAGCATTTAACAATAGTTACAAACCCTCTTTAATAGACAAGATAACTAAAAAACAGTTTCAAATAACTCCCATATTAAATACCGAACCCTAAAGTTATAAAACAATAAAATGCATACGAGAACCTAGCAAGAGAAATTAGGAACATCTATCTAAATTTAGTCTTAAGATTGCTTTTAAAACTGAAGACACCGTTGGAATTTTTTTAAAAAACAATAAAACTAAAGCGTTGAAATGAAATATCTATTAACGAATATAAAAGAGCGTATAAAAATAAAAGTTCGGACTCTATGTCATTCACTTAAATTCAGAAATACACAAGTTTGATGATAATTTTGATATTTTCCTTAATGAAACAAAGAGCAAACAACTAAATTTATTGCTAGCTGTGGAGATTAATAAAATGAGATATTCGAATCCATTTCTTAATGACCAATTCTTGTTAAATTTAAATTTACACTCTATACCTGTAATTAAGAATCTATTATTACCCGATTGTATATATAGGTGTCGGAATATTTCATATTATGTATATGATAAAGGCACGGTGCTGTCGAAACAGATGTCATAAAATCATAACTAACTGCTCAAATCCGGACATTTTTTGTTCTAATTTATTTGTGTTAAATGGATTTTCATCAAGTAAAAGCCACCTCAGTTCAATTAATAAAATAAGGCGCTTTACTCTAGACAATTTTTTTTTTGCAAGTAATAGAACTTTGGCTTCATTTCAACACATTTTGATGTCTTTAGGTTTTTTTTAAGCTTACGTCTTCCCATTACGTTTCGAATCATTTTAAACTGATGTTAGTTTCCAAGATATGGGGCGTTTAAAGATTATATAAAAATAAGTATAAATATATAAAAAGAAGGAGTCCATAAAATTATTGTTCATAGAAAATGTTTTGAAGCTTTTCATAAGTTTTATTTCTTCGCTTGAGAACGAGTAAAAAAAGTTTAATTTTTAGTGGCGTATCGAATGTAATAAAAATTGCAAAATGGTCAGTAGCTTACATCTCAATGACAATAATATTAGTTAGTATACGTCTTTGTATCTAGTTGAAGCAAATTTATCCGTTGATCATGATGTTACCGAGTTTCAACAAAATCGGGCGGCGTGTACTTCGAAACGCGCTGTATGTTTGTCGTATTTCGACAGTGGTTTTAATAAAACATGAAGTAATGTACACCCTGTATACAGGGTGTCCCAATGAAAGTTTAGGCAGTCGTATCCGACCCAATTAATCGTTTTGCCGCGTCTGGCTCGCCTCGGAGCTTTCACGCGTTACGAGGGGCTGTCAAAAAATAATTACGTTCGTAGGGAGATGTCTCACCTGTCGAGTCGCACGTTGTTTGCTTTTGGGGCCCGCCACGGCGGCCCTTAAGTATTATTATCACATCCGGCGGCTGATAGTTTATCGATTTAACGCGATACTAATTACATCGCGACGGGGTGAGGGCGGCTGCGTTACTTTCGACCGCGCGTTGTCCGAACTAGTGAAAAGAAATTTAATTACTTACGGTATACAGGGTTATTCACGGTGAGCGTCCTATTAGACGTTTATGGAGAACGACTGCGGTGTTGCCAGATCTACTCGTAACGTATATCAACATTCGTTTTTGAAATGAAACATCCTGTATGTCATTACATTTTTAGATTCTGTGAAACATTCTGGAACTTTTTTATGTAAAATGTACTCTCTTAAACATTTTCTGAGATAAAAAATACTTTTTAATAGATTTGGCAACAAATAAACCGATATATATATATATATATATATATATATATATATATATATATATATATATATATATATATATATATATATATATATATATATATATATATATATATATATATATATATACGTATTGATTCACGGATGGAAAAATGTGATGACACTATATTCCGGGATCTCATCCGTTCGCTCGTTGAACTCCGACTGGAATCCTGCAGACGTTTCGCCAAAATCTCACTTGGCATCTTCAATGCTCGCGCTCCGAAAACACTTCGAACACTGGGAGGTTATCGGCGGTGCATGCGGTATTTATACTCTGCGCCGGAGATGGTAACGGTGCTGCTTGTGCGTGGGGGGAGGTGGCTCCGCCCCCCGAATTGTCGCGTTGTTAATTTCGCCCGATCGTAGATCGTAAATGCAGAGCGTCGTGTCTCGTATTGAGGTGTCCAGACTTTTCTATTTCGATGGCCTCTCGTATAATCCTAGTCCTAAAATCAGGAATATTAGCTATTTGTTTGCAAGTCCCGAAATCAATTTTATGGCCTGTCTGATGTTGGTGCTGAAACAAAGCAGATGTTGTTTGTTTGTTTCTTATGGCTAAACCAGTCGGATGCAGGATTCCAGTCGGAGTTCAACGAGCGAACGGATGATATCCCAGAATATAGTGTCATCATATATATATATATATATATATATATATATATATATATATATATATATATATATATATATATATATATATATATCGCTTTTCTTGTAGAAATTTTGTATTTTCTGATGACAAAAAAGGATTATTCCTTCTATTAGAAAAATACCCTCCAGTGAAAATGTTGACTCGTCCGTCCAAATAATTCTTTTATCATCTAACAAAACTCGACGCGTAATGGTGCATCGCGAGTAGTAGTACAATGTAATGTATTATTAGCATCGGAATAGAAATATGCAAAGTCGTTGGTTTATTTTCCTCTTAGGTTTTGGAAGTTGTCTTCTTCGTAGATTTCGAAAAATTGCTTCAGTTATTTTATATTTTTTGTCACACGTTGGTCACAAATGCCGATATTGTATCAATTCTTTGCCACTCACCATAAATGTAAAACAATTTCCAAATATCTGCGTTTGCATAATTATGTGCCATCTTGCAATGCAGATGCAATAAAATGAGAAATCCGACATGTCAGTTATTTTTTTACAGTAAACGTCATCATGGCCGGCCAAAGCCTGCTAACCAGATGAAATGTGGTTACTTTATTTCGATTTAATTGCAATATTTTGGTTTTGGGGTGATTCAGTTAAAATTCCCACGTAACATATATTTTTATATCTGTATGCCATAAGTTAATTCTCATATTATATTATAATAAAGCAATGTAATGGGGAAATTCAAGTGTTTAGCTGTACGGGTCGCGAAAAAAAATTTGGTGCTTGGTGCTGAATTTCTTAAAAAGTATTTTTTATCTCCGAAAAGGTTCAAGATGGTATAGTATATGTTACATAAAAATAATAAATAAATAATAATGTACACGTTTTTTTCATTGATGATATTTGGCAACATCGCATTGCCAAACGTTTCAGGTTTTTACCGTAACTCATTCTCCATAAACGTTTAATAGAACATTCACCGCGAATAACCCTGTATACTTCGGAAAAGCGTTAGAAAAATTAACCCCCCCCCCTCCACTCTCGATACGTGCCGCGTCGAAAGGTGCAAGCTAATTAAAATCGTACGTCCCACCCTCCCGACCCCCGTTGAGCTGTCGGTCCCCGCATATTTTCGCTCGCCGTAGAAAATGAAAATGTATAAGTTTTCACGTAATATTTCCGAATTCTGCGTTAAATTACTTTGTTCGAGAATGCGGAAAGCCATGTGTATGCAAAATCCGTTTATGAGTCGGCTGCGACGTATTGCGGCGTCACGAGTGGTCAGTGGGAGGGCGGGAGGTTTCGACGCCGCTAAAAACGAATATTCGCCAAAAATTCATTTCAAAAGGACACACAATTTTCGAGTATCGACATTAGATATGAGTGTTAACATGGCACGATGTTGGCTTGTTGTCTTTAACATAAATCGGACATGATGGAAGTGACTTCAAAAAGAGAAAACAAAAACCGCAATTGTTCACAATATAACATATTATTTTTCTACAGCAAGAAACACGTTAATATGTCACGAAAAATATTATTAAGGCTCTTGGAATGTTAAAAAGAAAAAATAGAAATCGTCTTGTTTTTTTCTTTAAATGGTAGTATATTCGGCCGTAGATATGGTTCAAATTATTAATTCGTTATTCTGCGTTAGTACACCCCGATAAATTAATGTCAGATTTGTGTTATTTCACGTCCATATAAATGACCAGAGAACGTCGAGAGTTGGAAGTTAGTACTTTAACATATTTAAACTTTCCGTGAGATAGTATTCAAATTTCCCGGGAACTTGAGGCAGAACCAAGAACAGTGCAGAATATTTCGAAGAGAAAAGGATACAAGTGTTATGAGTTACAGACCACGCAGGCGATTTTACCAGCAGAGCATGGCATTCTGTGGAGAAATGATCGAACGAGCTAACCAAAATTGGACTTAGTATCCAGAAAAAGTCAACGTAAGGGCTGGTATTTTAAGAAACCATACCTTTGGCCCTTTTTTATTGATAGGAATTGAAATACAAACAAATTTACCATTAAGATGCCACGTTTCCTAATCGTACAATAAGTATGCAGGGAATAATGAAATGGCCACCTAGATAACCAGATCTAGCACCAATTGATTTTTTTCTTTGGGGTTACGTCACTAGCACTATTTAAAGGCACACACACGATCGTGCAAATTATTGAGAGAAACTGCGTAATAAAATTACAAATGCTATTAGCAATTTTACTGCTGAACCACTGGCCAATGTGCGACAAGAATTGCTCAGCTAAAAACGGTGAACTTTTTTCATCTTTTATTTTATTTTATTTTTTTTTTTTAGTTTTAGTCTTATTTTTAGAACTTATTTTTTATTTTTCATGTCGAGTGGAGAGCTATGATTTTATTAAATAAGGTCTTTTTTTTTAAAATCAACTTTTTTCTTTTCGTCCAAACGAAAACAAAGAACAATGCAAAACTTATCCCTGACTGAAACGGCATCGATAAACTGCCTACAGTAGGAGGAGCTTTATATCCAACTATAACCCTATAACTGAATAATATTTTTCGTGACCTGGAATCGAATCTCTTGGAAATGTCCTATATACGAACTCCATCGATTAAGCAGTAAGGAATTACAATTTTAAATTGTCATCCTCAAAATTACTTCCAAAGAGATATAGCGCGGGAGACGGTTCCTCCGCTCCTCATAGCAGATCTGGATCTCTGATACTGGAATATGTTTCAGCTGGTCAGCCGTTTTAATGTTTTCAACTGAAGAAAAAAATGTCAAGTCAGGTGAATACGGAGAACGAGAAGCTACAGGAATGTTTTTTTTTCTCGCCCAAAAACTCAACTTTTTTCTTCAAAGTTTGTAAAGAGCCTCCCGGTAGAAGTATTGGTTGAACGTTTAGCAATGAAGTGGAAACTCTTTGTGGACGCTTCCGTGGATATAGAAAAAACAAAACAGATCTTCGACTTCCTCTTGATCTAGCGCTTGGTTTCTGGATGGTACTGCAACGGCCATGACTCCTCATCAGAAAATGGATCCAATGTCCTTTTGGTCTAGGCAAAGGTTTTGTGGAACCTAATTTGAATTCATTTGGCTTCATGGTCATCTTCAGTAGACTCTCTCCTTTGTGATTATGCCTTAAAGCATCGAAAAATCTGGGCTTTAAACAAGACGCTCTCAACGTCGACCTGCCAAAGTTTATCAAGAGTTTCCGTTGCACTGTATTTAATTCCGAACACCGTTGCTCGAAATTGATGTCACTAATCTCCTGTCACAATGGAAAAAAGTGTTTTACAAAAAATTCTGCCTACACATCCTAATAACTTGAGCGAGTTCAAAGCCGTATTGAAAGCGGATCACTTCTACCCCTTCCGCCCCTCCATGCTAAGCGCCTCGAGTATTCCAGATAGAACGCTACTTTACCATTATCATTACTTAGGTTACAGACGTCGTACCATACAGAGTAGAGATAATCAGAAAACTTTTGCCAGAAGAAACTCCAAAACGAAAATGAAAGGTAACCCGTTTTCCACATAAGGAAGAGAAAAGGAAACGGTGCAGATTATGCGGTTAACAACAAAAATGAAGCATAACTTTTTATTTGAAGAAAGGAACTTCTATTCCGTGTTTTTCCCAAATTAGGAGTTTTGTGGTTTATTTTTTCTAATTTTTTATAATACATGTTCCAAAAATGTATTCTTCGTTTTATTTAGAGCGTAAAATTCGTTCTTCCAAATAACCCGTCACACGATTGAAACAGAAGCCAAATAATAAATAAAAGTAACATAAAAAACTATAAAAAATATAATACTTTTGTAAAACGTTACGTTAGAAAAAGCAGTTAGCTTATGTGTATAGTAAAGTAAAGTAAACAATTTATAATCTTTCTGTCTTATTATGGTATTTATTTGTTGAAATTTTCTTCATACAAACGGAATTTAGGAGGAAATTTTCCTAAGAATTTTGTTTTTTTTTTTGAATAAAACTAGTTTCTTCCGGTGCCTTTACTATCGTCGTCGCTACTAACAGAAACCAATGAAACGTAATATATCTTGAAAAATAACGAACATTAAAGAACGGACCTGCTTAGTAAACATAACAATGATCCGTCTGAAGTCCGTACGAGAGAGATTGTAATCGGTAAAAAATGTACAACAGAACATATTGGATTCACATTATTATGAACCATATAGTCATTAGAGATATAGAGAGCCAGACTCATGCTGATAATAAATTTATAAGGTAACTATGAAAAAAAAAATAGGGAAGGTCCGTTCAACGCGTTGATTTTTAATGCCAGTATCCACCAATAACTCCCTAAGCATTTGTTAAGAAACTGTTTGTTAACGCTTACTGGTAGTTTACTTAATTGACGTCTCCAGCATGACATTTTAACAAAGAGTTTAAAAACCGACCTTATGACAACGCCGCGTAATTTTCTTAGCGCCATCTATGGAGCAGTATCAGATCTAAAAAAGATGCATTTTTACGTAAATTTTAGAACATAATTCTCATGAAAAATGTCAAGAACGTAATTTTTCACATTCATTTGTTCTGTTGCTTATGCGAACAAAATAAGAAATAATTTTTATAAAAAGTAAAAAGTAGCTAGTCCCTGAAAAAACATTTATTTTTCTTTACAAGCAAATTGTCAAGAACTTATTGGGTATTATTAATTATTTGTTATATTGTTTCGTTAAGAAATTTTACCTACTTTTACAAGAAGATACTAAAATACAAAAAATACAAGTTATATCCTGGTCCTGCGTTAGGCATCGAATGAAATCGAAACTTTCGTCATCACTTTTCTGCTAGCTTTTTTAATAGGAGCCTAAAGATGAGATGTAAAAAAAGACAGCCAAATTTCTTCCTTTTTTATTTCTTCCAAATAATCTCGCGTTTCCCATTGTGCCCTAGGAAACCCATCGCGGACTACATCCTACATAAATCTAGTAAAAACCGGCTCAACAGCGAGCAAACTGCAACTCTAGCTCGCCACAATCAAGCACAATGCTCATACGTCGCGTTCCTCACTCATTAATTAAAAGAAATATTTCTGTGGTCTCAGATACTTCGACCGTTTCGAGATGTGTTCATTCGCTGCCCACGTCAGGGTCTGTCAGCCCCACGGGGACGGCATCTCCAGCCACGAGCATTTGCTCGACAACATCATCTTGAGGACTTGGTAAGCACCGTCGCGTCGTTCGCTGTTCCTCCCTAGTTGCTCCAATATGATTGACGATTTTCCCCAGGGGGCTAAAATACTAACGGTGATTATTTCGGCCACATTGCGTGGGCGCATTTTAATTGGAATCAGCCCCGGAGGAATCCGGTAGACGGGCAATAAATATTAAGTTTTGCGGGTCAGTTGACAGGTTTTGGGCAAATTGCTTTCTCGCCCCTTTGTACCGGTATTTGTCTTCTGACTGAATATTAGTCGTCGCTTAATGTCAACCAACACGTATCATTGACCACACTTCATTTTAAACCTATCAGTTGTTTTTGCGATAACATTCTACTGGAAACACCAGATATTAATTTAAAAGGATAGACGATAGAATTGTCAGTTGCCGCACTCAATGTATTTTAAATCAATAACATAATATTTTGAATACCTGACCTCCAATTTCGACATAGAAATGTATTACGAGTCTATTATAATATACACTGTTTGGTATGGAGTAGGAGTCTCCCTAAAACGTAGTAGCATCCGAGGCAACGTGAAGTTCCAATTATTTTGTGGACCACGTCTTTCTTTTTGCTACTATATTTGTAAAAGTAATATTAAATTTCGAGTAGTCGTTGTCAGTGGTGACCATTATATTGTGGATCTGAAAGATACAGCAATATACGCATAGAACGTTATCACCTGCGTGTTTGTACCTCGAATTTTTGACAAAGAGAAATGTATATGTTGTTGTCTTTTTTACCCCATTGTACATAATTTTGGACAAACTCAATTTGGTCTAACTAACTCCATTGAGTTGATTTTAAGTTACATTATATAAACAGGCAGTTACAGTTTTTTTTACAATTTTACAAAAGTTGAGGAGACTATTTAATGTGCGCATGCGCTCTCCTTTCAAAAGCAACATGGCCGCTGACAGTTCTTCAATTCGACCAAACCAAAACTAACTAACCAAGCAAACCAGATGCTACATTTCGAATTATTTATAAATGAAATACTTAGTAAATGAAGAAATGGGCTTATAACATCGAGAATTGTATATAAAAATAAATTTTTCTTGACAGAACTTGACCGAATTGAGGTTCATTGGTCGTCCTGACCGAACTAACCTCGGAAGGCCCGATACCGTAACAAACGTAAAACTGTCAGTTTGTCTTGCGGGCTTTATATTCAATTAGTTTTATCTTAACTGGCAGGCAAGTGTGTGTGTTTGGGCCAGAGCTTTAATAATAAAGCTGTAGTATCCTAGGCATTATCTCGACCATCAAAGGTAATTTCAACCGTGAATTATGATAACGCGAGCCCCATTGTTCGACGTAAACCCCCCGGGAAAAGCGGATAATTAGTGGTGGGGGATTTAAATGGACCCTCGAAAGACGATCGGTCTGACAAAGCTCACGCTATCGTCGTAATTATGTTGTCCACGGCACGCCTCTTTAATAATATAAAGTTTTATTTGCATTACTTGTCGGCTAATACAACCCATTATCAATTAAAATTTGCGTTTCTCTAAATTGGCAACTTGTAAACTTGGGCGAATGGCCCAGATTAAAGTGGCCATTGATATTGATTGATATTTTCTCTAATACAGGGTCTTATGTGATTCACATCCTATAATTTAATAAGTGAATCTGCACTCCTAGCCTGAGACCGAGTAAACGTTTTGCTCCGTTAAATTCTGATGTAAAAAAGGGTTTTTGTATCCTTTGGCCATTCAACTGTGGTCGCTATGCGATATTTTAAGCCGGACAAACAAACACACAAGCAAACTTAACAAAATTAAACGAAAATCCTGTCAGGCGAATTTTACAGGATGCAGAATTTTTAAAAAGTATGAATAGTGCGTAAACACTTTCCTTTATTTTATGGATTGATCAAATTAATGGTGATTCAAGTTGATTACCATTGTATATAAATGACAAGAGAAATTAAATGTGTAGAAACAAACATTTTTAATATTATCTCTCTCAAATGCGCGAAGTACATTACTACCAGCCTCTGTGCTGGAAGTTACTGCTTGTACCTTTGCAGCGTATGGGTAATAGGCGCGGTAGGCCTCGCGGGCAATCTGCTGGTACTGCTCGGTCGGATGTTCGCACCAGCCAACAACGTAGTGCATTCCCTCTACCTCAGGAACCTCGCATTGTCCGACTTGCTGATGGGAGTGTACTTATTCATTATAGCGTCTGCAGATACGAATTACCGAGGCGTCTACCTACGTTACCAGTACCTGTGGCGTCACAGTTACGTGTGCAATATATGCGGTTAGTCGTGGGAACTACAAAATGAAAACGGCGGAACCGCGAGCTTATTTCCAGGTTTTTTGAGCACCCTCTCGTGCGAATCGTCCGTCCTGATACTCGCGCTCGTCACGTGGGACCGGTTCATTTCCGTCACGCAGCCACTGGCGCGCAAACAACCGTCACCGCGCGCAGCCGCCTTGACACTGCTGGCTCTGTGGTCTGTGGCCGTGTTGATCGCGATCTTTCCGATCGGCGGCTTCGCCAGGGCCTACTTCGGCGACGAATTTTACGGCAACAACGGCGTGTGTCTTTCTCTGCATATCCACGAACCGTACGCGAAGGTAAGTGACGGAAAATGAGTGTGCGGCGTCGATCCATACATAGACTAAATATCACCCACTTGAAAGAACAAATTTTAAATGTCAAATGACGAAATTGTACAGAGTTGCCCAATTTAAAAAAACACACATATAATGGAGAATTGATAACATATGCTGAAATTGCGGTGTTTTTTCTGGGACATAAACAACTATAAACAAAAATTTTAAATGGTCCATCCGACATGCGCATAAGATTTAAAATCTTGCCAACATAGTTGTTGACCAATCGTCATTAAGTTTGTGTGCGGAATATACGGCAATACTTCCTCAAAATCTGCGTAGATCTCGTTAAACGTTTCGGGAGTAAATAGTTAGTGGGTGAATTGTTGACGCATGCGCTGAATATCATTCCCTTTTCTACAAAAATGTCAATAGCGCCTACGGCGCATCAATTTTTATAAGGGCCACTATATTATCTGATAGCTATATGTTCATTCTGGATAGAAATGAGACATAAATTTAAATATGGCATATAATTATCAACCTATTTTTGATTTTTTTTGACAATTTGTGAATAATCGGCAGGGCTGGGAATATTCGGCGGTGATGTTTATCATGGTCAACGCGATGGCGCTGGTGTTCATATCGTACGCCTACCTGCGTATGATTCAAGAAATCCGTGCCAGCGGCGTCGCCTGCCGGTCGACGAGACAGAGCCGAGATCGAGACAAAGTCGCTCAACGTTTCGGCATAATCGTTTTAACTGATTGCCTCTGTTGGGTCCCCGTTATCGTAGTAAAACTAGTGGCACTTGCCGGTAAGAGGTTTGTCGATTAGAATGGTGGATTTCCGCTCCAATGCGAATATTTTTAACGTCGGTCGAGGCGGATCACCAGGATCGTTCGCCCATATGAATACTTTACTGTATCTCGCACAGTTGTGATTTTACAGTTTTTCCGTCGGTTACCATAACCTATAAGTTTTGTGTGAATGTCTATGGATTTGTCTGGTGTATTGCTCGGCTTCCGGATGTGTTATATTCACGCTGGTATCCAGGCCAGATGGGATCGGATATCCCGTATGAGATAATCGCTGGAACCGCTAGATGAATCAGTCGTCATTTCATGACTAATTATTTAGAAGTTTGTTTCACTCTATGAGTATGTTAATCAACCGGGAGGATGATGGAATAGTCCAGACGCTTTCTTTAAAAAGGCATCCTTTTTGGAATTTTTGAATTATATATACTAATATTTGTAAGCTAGCCAAATTGCCTGAATTACAGTGCCAAATAAAAAAAAACTACAAGTTTCGAACTTAAAAAGATTTTAATTGTGAGTTAACCTAAAAAAGCACTTTGTAGGTGTGCCCATTCCGGAAAAATTGTATGCTTGGCTGGCCATTTTTATTTTGCCAATTAATTCGGCGTTGAATCCGGTGCTATATACGCTGATGACAACCGTATTTAAAAAACAGGTATTTGTTGCGTGATCTTACGTATTGAATGCACTTTACACGTTGTGATATTTCGCAGTTGAGGAAGTTGGTCAACTCCTGCGTACACAAGAGCAAACCGGAAAACATGCCCCAGTCGGCTTCAGAATCCGGATTCAGTTTGAGTTTCGGTATGTTCCCGCTAAGCGGCAGCACCAAGCGCGGCCTCACGAATAGGGTAATGAAATTTCTACGGTTTCGGAATTCTTTATCATTATGTAACGCATGTACAATAAAACTTGCGACAGAAAAATATTGGTAACTTCCCCTCCCCGCAACAGGGTACACAGAGCAGCCTTACCACAAGCAAGAACAGCTGGAAGAGGTCGACTCCAGTGTAAAGACAGGTAGTATCAACGAATTACTTTTCAACAAAATTTGTTAAAAAAAATCGAGTCGGCTTTGACACATTTTTTAGTTCAGGCCTCTTGCCCATCGAAGAACACAACGATACAGTTGTGTTGTTAAAGACTGTTCTTTATGAAATAAAAATAAGGGGGAAATACGTTTTTAGGTAACTAGTTATCGTCTTCATTATTGTATTTCAGTTTTGTAAAATTGTAATTAAGCAAAATCGAATTTTGTACAAATATTTGTAAAGTGAATGGCCGTGGTTATGATGTTTAAAACGCTACATATTTTAATAATTTTATGTCAATTATCAATTAATATTTTTGTAATACAGAAATACTCAAACAATTGATGTCTGGTGGGAAATCTTAGTGTAAGAATATTTGTTATTCGATGTCGAAATAAGTAACTGTCTGTGATTTTTTAGATAAGAATTTAACTATAAATAAAGCGCATGATGACATAAACGTAATAGGGTGAATAATGTAGACGAATTAAAATGATGTTTGCCTGGTTATTTGCCTAATAATTTTAATCTTATAAAAAAATTATTAATTTTTACCGAAATGTACGTTTTCAATTTATTGGCAACGTGTTCTTGGTGTGGTGTTTAATTTTTAGAGCAAATAAAACATGTTTCGACATGTGTTTTTTTTATTTAACCTTCTACCAACGACATGAAAATCGTATCGACGGCATCGTTTCGAAGATTGTCGGTTGATCTTCGCGTCACAAAAAAAAACTGAAATGGTAATGTTTACTAATTTATCAACCGCCGTACTCATGCATCATAAGAAGAAGATATAAAGAATTTTGGATCTGTGCTCTGCGATCTGCCATAGACCAAAACCCCCGTGACATTGACTGTCACAGCAGATAAAGATTTTTGCAATTAAAAGTACGTGTATATAGTTCTTCACAATGAGCGGTGATATTGCGTGGGCAATAAAGAATGGTGATTTAGAACAAGTGAAAGACATAATCGAAAAACTGGTACGTGCGCTGTTGTTTGCCATTTATCAGTGATGAGTCATTTTTCATCCCTAGGCTGTCGATGTTAACCAAGAGTTTGGGGGCCGTCCGCTCATTTTATACGCCGCAGATTACGGTCACGCGGCAGTCATAGAATATCTCATTTCCTTAGGAGCAGATGTGAACGTAAGTTTGCGAACAACGTAAGTTATTATGCTTTAAACCAAAGATTATTTTAGTCAAAAGACAAACATGGTATTACACCAATCCTGGCGGCGATTTGGGAGGGTCACAAAGACTGTGTGAAGTTGCTCATCGAAAACGGTGCCAAAAAAGATGGAGTCGCGCCTGATGGAAAATCTTACTTAGAATCGGCGGAAAATAATGAAATCCGACAACTGTTGGCCTAAAAAGTAAATCGCGCGATCGGCCACTTTTTTTGCGTCGGCCAGCGCATCATAATTTTTAATCCAAGGGACTATGTATTAAGTTTTTTTGCTTCAAATATTTGAAGCCCATCATGTTACCCTAAATATCAACCCAATGGTGAAGTTATTTGGTTTTGCTCAAAAACTTAATACCTATGTTGACACCGCGCCGGCTGTGGTTTTGGAACAAATTGTTTTGTATGCCAAACAAAATACAAAATGCCACTTACTACAATGAGATAATTGCTGTCCTTTTTGAAGATGTCCATTAAAATATTTTTTACAATGACAAGATGCAGTGTAGAGCGCTTAAAAACGTTTACTATTTAGATGTTTCAGTGGTAGGCTAGTTTATAATTTATTCCAGAATAAATTTTTTTTAATTAACTGAGTTTATTGAAACGAAAAATTTAAAAGAAATGGATCTGTACTTATTATTTATTTAGACCCCGCAAGTGATCCTCTTAAATAATTCAATTCAATTGGAAAAGGTATGTATCATTGAAACATTTTTTAATAACATATCAAATCTACTACGGTTATTATAATATGAAACTGTTCTAATTGTCAAACTCGTTTTACGTTGAGGGTAAATTCGTAATTTTTCACGTCAAATACGTTGAGTTTTGAGTGGCGTAGTTAGAGTAGACCCTCAAGACATTTTAAAGAAAATTTTGATTACCAAAACTTGTGACAGAAAATCGTGAATCACATACGTAAAATGTAAACCCTTTTACGAATTTTGCGGTTTGAATTAACCTACTTTGAAACCGTTTTCTTAATCATATTAAAATTCAAAGTCACGTTTAGAAAACTTCGGTGTTTATAGCAGGGAGCCTTAATTTTTTTAGTTCTCTACTTTAAGATGCAATAAAAATACCAACCATTTGAAACATCATCTTTTAATTTCATTTCTCTATATAAATATACACCATTTTATACATGAAAAAGTCACTTTATTTACAACACTTGGGTGGCGACGCTGTTGGTAAAGTACACGAACGCGCCCACCAAATTGCACAGGGTCGCGCCTAAAAACACCCCCAGCCATTTGCCGTCGGACATCGTGACCAGACTAGCGGTCACGTGGCCGCACAATATCCCCGGTATCGTGGCTATCGTGTTGCTGATCGCGAAAGTGGTACCCGCGTGATTTGGCGCCACATCGACGTGATTACTTAAGTGGCCGGCGGAATTGCAAGCGGACAGTCCCATCGAGATGCTCACGAGTACCAGCGCAAACGCGAGATGGTCGACCACACCGAATATTGCAAGAAATAGGGCGGGGCCGACCAAACCCACGCACGTCATTAGCCGTCTGACGTTTAAAACTGACCAACTTTTGTTCAGCAACAGTCCGTCAGCCACGTGGCCGCTAACGATACCAAATATCGAGTTGACAATGTAGGGTACCGCCGTGAGACTTAAACTATGAGAGTTGGCACCCAAATAGGTACTCATGTAAGTCGGTAACCAGTTCATTATGATGTAAGAGGACCAGTTCATTGCGAAATGCGCGGCGTATATCGCCCACAGCGGTTTGCTCAGTATAAAATCCGCCCAGCGAATACTGTGCGATATCACTTTGGGCATGTGCAGCGGTATGGTTTCGTCCCCGCCAAACGCGTCGCGAGGATAGAAACAGTACCACAAAATCACCCACATGAAACCCAACGAACCGAACCAATAGAAACAGGCTTCCCAGTCGAGGTGAGGACACAATATGGACGCAAAGGTTTGACCCACGGAACCCGATGCCAAGAGGTAGGAGAACGCCCGAGATCTTTCCTCCACAGGAATGCTGTGAGCGAACAAGTGAAAAATAGTTGGCAGTCCTAAAAAAAATCGCGATGCAGTAAACGCGGTTATAAAATTTATGATATAATATAATTTAGATCCCCACCTAAGCCTTCAGCGAAACCGAGCCCGATACGGCACATGATGAGGGCCGTTGCGCTGTGAGCCAAAAAAGGGGTTATGAAAGTTGCGACGCTCCACAATAATACGCTACATATCAAAACGTTTTTTGCTCCCAGCTTGGATGCCCAAAAACTACCTGAAATGCATGGGAAAATAACACTTAATAAAATTCAGTAGGAGACTTCTGTACCTAATATCTGGCTAGTGAAATAGCCGCATGCGAACGCTGAAAGTATCCACCCTTGCAAGTGCATGCTCCATCCGAACACTTTGACCATAGGGACGATTGCGATGGGCATGATAACCCTGTCCGCGCTGTTGATGAAATTTGCGAAACTGCACAACGCTACTATGCGAGACGTACGCGTGAACCACCTTATTCTTGCCATTTCGAGATTATTTTTGGTTTACTTATCACAATGTGTTACAGGGTGTAACGCCAGGATTACTAAGTTATTTTAATAGTACATTTACGTGTAATGGTTGTCAAAGGTAGAACAATGTCGATGTTTGTTGTTCAGTTCTAGTTTCATTTTTGGAACTGCATCAGTTTCGCCGCGTTCGACTTTTCATTTATTTCGTTGTCAAATAAATAGTGATACGTCAACATTGAAACAACGTAAATTTTTATGCCAAGTGGATAACGTCAAACACAGATAAAAGTTCGAAACTTTCGTTGAGTAAAAACCAAATGCAAAGATTAATATTACAACGTCAAAAATATAAAAGCAGATACAATTGGTAGAAATGGTGAGATAACGATTCTATTAAAGAAGAAGAGGATAACCATAGCCAAACCAAAGTTTAATATATTTCATACGATTTTAACAGTAATGATTCGCGCTGTATTAATTGATTTAAGCGGTACCTTGCATATAGAGAACCACGCAATTCCTGGTTGTGTGGAAGCATTACAAAAGTGGGTCGCAGTCTTTCATAATTGTGTAAAGGGCACTGACGGCAATTTTATTGCAGACTTCTGCGAAAGAATCTTACCGTAAAATTTGTTACAAACACAACCAAAGAGAGTAAAAGGATTTTGCATAACAGACTCTCAAATTTGGGATTTGAAATTGATAAGGATAGTATTATTAGTTCCTTAGTGGCTGCAAGGCATTTGATTGAAACTGAACAGCTCAAACCTCTCTTCCTGCTTTCCTCCGATGCCCTTGAAGACTTTGAAGGGTTGGCATGCCCCTCCAACGAATCTCCTAATGCAGTTGTAATTGGTCTAGCTCCATCAGAGTTTTTTTATGATAAATTAAATACAGCCTTCCGGACTTTGTTGAATGGAGCTCAATTGATCGGTATTCACGCCGGTAAATATTACAAAACGTCGGATGGGTTGTCCTTAGGGCCTGGCTGTTTTGTAAAGGGCTTGGAATATTCAGCTCAGTGTACAGCCCGACTTGTAGGTAAACCAAGTAAACTTTTCTTCCTCTCTGCTTTGGGAGCAGTACCACCAGAACATGCTGTAATGATAGGAGATGTGAGTCTCCACTTTCATATAGCTTTGGTTTAATAAGGCAGAATTATACTTATAGGATGTAACAGATGACATAAAAGGTGCCATGGATGCAGGTTTGCAAGGCTATCTGGTTCAAACTGGAAAATATAGGCAAGCTGACGAAACTAAAATCCCGGTACCACCTACCAAAGTATTTCCTAGTTTTGTGGAGGCGGTGGACGAAATAATTGCGCAACTAGAATAATCCTAAACATTTCTTGTAAAAAACGTTGGATGTGATATCAGGGTGCAGGCAGTCACTCAATAAAATATAACGGATAAAGTTAAAGTTGCTTGACGCCTCATTGTAATAAAACTTTTTCTCACATGACAGTACAAATCAATGACGCCCAATAAAGGCAAAAAACAACGATTTAACAAAAATGTCAAAAAAATTATTCAGATTTCGGAAATGGCCGAATGATACTAGTAGTTTTGCCCAATATTTTTTATCATGCCAAAATGAATTAAAATATACTACCAAATCCAGCATTCCATGATCCATGAATGTAACCTGCATCCATTTGGCGCTTTTTCGTTTTAAAAAAAAATTATATATTTATTCGTTAATGTTTAATTCGGACACGGAAAGTATGGAAAAAATCGTCTCCACAGCGGCGCGTTTAACGCGACCGTTCACTGTCGTCGTAGAGGGAAACATCGGCAGCGGAAAAACGTCTTTTCTGAACCACTTCAGCAAACACAAGGACGTAATGGTTCTTACGGAACCAGTCAATTTGTGGAGGAATTGTAACGGCCACAACTTATTGGTGAGTTCTGGATACGTTTTTGATGTTGCGTAACCGTTTTTCTTTTATCTAAGGGTTTAATGTATGAAAATCCTGTCAAATGGAGTTTTACGTTTCAATCTTACGTCCAGTTGACGATGCTTCAGAATCACCAGAAACGCACGCATTTGCCGGTGAAACTCATGGAACGGTCGATCTTTAGTGCCAGATATTGCTTTGTCGAGAAACTTGCGAGGGATGGATTACTTCCCAAACCCTCAGCGGCGGTGATCGACAAATGGTTCCGTTGGGTTTTACACAACGCCGACGTAGACGTAGATCTCGTGGTTTATTTGAGGACCTCACCGGAAACCGCCTATGAGCGGATATTAAAACGCAATCGATCAGAAGAAGAAACCATAAGCTTCGACTATGTCAAATCATTGCACGAAATCCACGAACAGTGGTTATACCGGAAAACGTTGTGGGAGTGTCCTGCTCCGACGTTAGTACTCGACGCTGATCTGGATATGTCGGTTATAATATCAGAGTATGACAAGTGTGAGCCTTTCATTTTGAACAAGGTTTCAGTTCCCTTAGAGGCTCGGGCCATGTAATTATTGAATCTTTTCCTCATTTTATGTTACCCCAAGGATACTACTTGATTTTTGCATTTACAAAACGGTGTTGTCTTCACTTACTGAGAAAGAAATGCATTTAACACCTGTGATCCGCGGTCAGCTTCGCGTTTTTATAGTACTGTAATGATTTTGTTTTGAGAAATAAATTTGTAATTCGGTTGGAATTGGACACTCTGCGGGTGGAAAGTGCACCCTCTATATTTCCTTAAAATAAATAACGCATCTAGACCATTAAAAGATGATTAAAATGACAAAAAATAAAAAGAAAACTACAGTGCATAAAAGCAGCAGAAAGGGGAATATATACTGCATGGAACATGTTCTGTGCTTCATAAGGAAAACATTAACAAAGCAAAATACATTCCCATAATTCTAAGTAAAGGAGTTATAGAACTTAAATAATGACCTTTAAAGTCAAAATGTCAAACAAAAAAATGAGAAGGAAGAACTATCTTAGAAAGGAAATAATATACAAGCAACATTTTTGTACCAAATACAGAAAAACTGAGTTAAATCTCAATGATTCTAAGCAAGGGGCTTATAAGACCTCAGTAAATAACGCCAAAAAAGTAAACATGCTAAAGAGTAAGTAAAGGTTGAGAAAATAAAAAATATTTTTAATTATGAATGAACAAAATGTCAAAAAGCTTTTATATCTCTCTACCTCTAAAAAAGGCATTGAAGCGCACACAATCTGTGACGTGATCGTCACAATTGAAAAA
Source organism: Cylas formicarius (assembly GCF_029955315.1). NCBI lineage: Eukaryota > Metazoa > Arthropoda > Insecta > Coleoptera > Brentidae > Cylas > Cylas formicarius. The sequence goes on along the minus strand of NW_026844361.1, from coordinate 19,961,423 downwards.
CGTCAACACGACTAAAATCTATCGAAATCGCTCGCAGATCACTCCTAACCCATGACTTAAGTACCGGAAACGCTCAAATAGGCCCGCGATAATGTTTAATAAAACTGATGTCTTGAATGCACTAGTAAAAAAACAAAATTGGATCCAATATTTTTTTGGACTGACCTCGTATATTTAATTATGCTTGAAAAGGTCTCACTAGCAAAACGCAGGAGAAACCGAACTCTTGAAAAAATTGTATTAAAATATATAAAAATTTATTTCAATTCTAACAAACTATATTATCGCATCCGAATAATTTCTTGCGACGCTATACGGCAAATCTCGTGGAAGTCTTCTCCTATATGGCTGCGCCAGAATTTGCACCGCCCCCAAATCACTGCCGGGTAGTTGGGGCTCTGTATACCGTGAAATATCCGCGCTATCACCCGGCCCGTGAACTGATTATCCCTATACATTGAAACCATCGCGTGGATATCGTTGACCAGCTGCTCCTTCTTGACTATTCTCGGTTTCACCTCACTGATACTTTTCAGAGGATCGGTCGAATTAAAATATTCCCGGATTTTTGACTTGAGCCGCTCGTCCTTAGACGGATCCAAGACCGAATGAGTTTCCCGAGCTACCTCGACTAGGGTGTCGTGTATCGCTGTCAATTGCTTCAATGCCATCCCCTCCTGCTTGATCACCTGCTTGGTCCAAATTGAATGTAACAAAAATGAAAATGATGACTGTTGAAACGTGTTGCATTAGTTGACAATGGTCTTAGTCTAAAGTCTAATGTGTCAGAAAACAGAAACAGAAAAAACACTGCACATCTTCTTTAAATATACGGTGAGAAATGTAGCACTCAAATTGGAATTAAACATATCATTTTGGCAAACAGCTTTTCCGACTATGATATGGGAAATGTCTAGTAACAAATGTTTTCGTCAAAATATAATAAAAGTCGGACGAGTATTGACTATTTCTTATAAGAACAAAAAAATCCTCAAGACTAATGGGAATGCATAACTAAAAAACCGCTGAACATTCGAATAGAACAAAAAGCGAGGTTTGCAATAACGAAAAAAAATAGTCGCTAAGAATGGGACCAAAGGCTTAATACACCAACATCAAATGTTTAATGTAATTTAATGAAAGTCTTAAATGTAAATGATGCCAGACAGAGACGTACAACTGTATAAATGGGAATTTTACACACAACAGCTTAAAATTCTAATAGGAATTTTACACACATCGTAAAATTCTAATAAGAATTTTACACTGTTCAAAAATGTATAGCACGTTTTATAAAATTCAAATTTATTTGAAGAAATATTGTTTTGCAACAATAACACCCAGGAAAATGCAATATTCTCGTACTGTCGAAAGAAGAGATATATAAATTTTACCTTCGTGTACAAGCTGTCCAAAGCCTCATCGAGATCTTTCTCCGGTAAATTTCCGGGCGCCAACAGTCGGAAACCCAGATTAGAAAATTGCACGTTCAGGCAGGACCGTTTCGGCGCGTTGTTCTCCGCAGTCCACTCCAAATTTTTCAATTTGTGCTTGCAAATGCCGCTGTCCCATCCGATGGCGGATGCTACCTCCACCACCGGAAACTCTACGATGTTGTCCTCGTTATTTTTTCCCTTGTACATCGCGAGAGCCATAGCGAGAGGAGGACAATCTTTGGAAGCGCGCGTCAGCTGATTCGGGCCCGCGTAAGAAACTATCCGACACCGGGTGTAGGCGGGACTCAACACTTCGACATATTTCTTTTCGTGGAGCTCGAGATAGCACAGGAGCGTGGCGACGTTCTCCTCGGGGATGTCGAGGGCACGGATGGTTTCTTCGATAGAGAACGCTACCTCGTGCTTGGGACACGTGCCCGCGCACGCGCAGGGCACGAAGATTTTGCTAAGCAGTTTACGTATGACGTGACGGTCGATCGAGTTAGCGTGAATGTGTCTACGCAGCTCGTTCTCGTCCCGCCCCTGCGCGAAGCGTATGTTAAGGAAAACGGTCAAAACGAAGGGAGATAAATATACGGCGCGATGAAGCCATACACACGCAGAGCGCACAAACGCGACAAAAAGAAACCAACAAGAAAGCTTCTAAAACTAAGTTTCTAAAATCTGATTATTTCGCATATAACGTAAAAGCGTCATATAATAGTGGCCACAGCTACAAGTTGTTGAACAAGGGACTTTGTCTAAATAGGTAAATAAGTTTTCTGTTGAAAACCTTAAAGGGATTCGGTCTTTCATTAATATTATTGCCGTTTTTGGCTGGATATGAATTTAGTAGCAAAAATTTCGTGAATAAGTAGCCCAGTAAAAATTTCCTAGTTTTTTTCATATAAATTTTTGTCGACAATATAGAAGAAACATTCAAAAGTAACAAAGATACAGACACATTGATGTCATCTAATTTAGTAAAATACATTTAAAAAAAATCTTATTTGGTAAAAATGATACTCGAAAAACATAGCAAAAGAGTCACCCTTACATACCGCATATTTCAAATTTTATTTTGTTTTTTTTTTCGATTTCATTCTTTTGATTTTTCTTATCTATCAAAATTAAAGTTTTCACGTAATGTTTTTTCTCTATTTTGAACCGGATATTTTTGCTACCACCTTTAGTTTTTGACCATTATAATTGACGAACGAAGTGAATAATCCGAATAGAGTTGAAAGTAGAAACCTAAAAACAACTCGCCTGGGAATCCAAAAACACGTGACAGTGGGCGGGCAGACCGTCTCTGCCCGCGCGCCCCACTTCCTGCACGTAGCTCTCGAAGCTGTTGGGCATGTTGAAGTGAATCACCGCCCTTATGTCAGCCTTGTTGATGCCCATCCCGAACGCCACAGTGGCGACGACTATCCGCAACTCTCCACTCATGAACGCATTCTGAACGGACCTGCGCTTTGAAGCCGACATGCCCGCATGATAGGGCTCCGCCTGCGCGCTCAGCCTCTTCCTCTTCTTAGCTGCGACGGCCAAATCGTCGTCCTTAAAAGTCGTGCGCAAAAAGGACGCTATTCTCTCGCACTCATCCCTCCGAGTGCAGTAAACAATGACACTCTTGCAGCTCTTGAATCTCTCCGACTGCAACAGCTTCAGTAGCGACTGGTCACGGTTCGGATCCTTCGACACCGTCAGGCAGAGGTTGTCGGGCAACGGGGTGTCGCTTATGATGCCCCGGAAACCGTCCCGGATGTCCAACAGCTGAATGATGTTCTCGCAAGTGGCCCTGGTAGCGGTGGCCGTCAGACCCAAGATGGTTTTCACGCCCAAACTCTCCTTGAGGACGCGGCATACCATTAGGTAACTCGGACGGAAGTTATGTGACCACTGCGAGATGCAGTGCACCTCGTCTATACAGGCGAACGCTATTGGTGGAAGTTTCCTGAACAACGAGCCGAACCCTGTGAAAAAATGGTTTGAGAGGGGTAGGAGGAATAGCAAGAGGCCGCGAATTTACCGGTCTGTTTCTCTCCCGCAACAATAGCCTCCGGGGAGATTAGGAGAACGTCGAGTTTTTTCGTCCACAGGGCCTCGGTGATTTTTTGCCTCTGTGTACTGGTCTGGTTGGTATGCAAACAGGCCGCCTTTAAAATCTTTGGTATTCCTACAGGGCGTACACTTAGAAAATATATTTATTTACGTACAAAGTGGCTATTTCAGACTTATGTATAAACGATTGAGATGTGTCTTTCAAAAACTCACTAAAAAATGTTGCTGTGGTGATAATAAAAAAAAAAAGAAAAAAGATGCACGCAATAAACTTGTACGCACCAATCTTTAAACCACCTTTTATTTACTATTCGAATGTAATACAGGGCAGATTAAAAGAACAATTCGTTTTTTCAATTTTTCAAAGAAACTGCCACAGGCTACTGTAACACTTTTTTATAAAACTTCTGGATTCCTCCTGAGTCGGTTTTTGTTGAGTCGAACTAGCTAACGTTTCGCCAATCATCCTGTTGGCTTCTTCAGAGCTTGACTGAGACTGGGTCGCATTTTACTATGTACCTGCTTTTTATTGTTTGAGGGGGGCGGAGCTAAATGAGGGAGATAAACAGCGTCTCCGATGATTGATTTCCATATGACGTCAAAACTAGACTTACCACTTGTTCAAAAATCTCTCAACATCTTCGATCCGTCAAAGACAAAATTCCATGTGAGATGCCAGGAGTTTACAGCATTCCAAGCATATGCGGCAAAGAATACATTGGAGAGACTGGACGTAAAATATCAACTAGGCTCAAAGAACATGAAAGAGCCTTAAGACTAAGACAAATAAACTCGTCAGTAGTTGCCGAACACAAATCACGAAACCGGTCATAAAATGTTATTCGATAAAACTAAAATTCTTGCATGTAATCAATTCTTCTACCAACGAAAAATCCAAGTCTTCAGAAATCTATAAGCAACCTAACCGCGACTCAGGTCTCTACCTGTCTCCAATATGGGAATCAGTCATCCGAGACGGTGTCTATGCCCCTCATTTAGCTCCTTAGCTCCGCCCCCTCAAACAATATAAAAGCAGGTACAGAGTAAAATGCGAGCCAGTTTCAGTCAAGCTCTGAAGAATCCAACAGGATGATTGGGGAAACGTCAGAAAGTTCGCCTCAGCACAAACCGACCCAGGAGGAATCCTGGTTTATTTTATAAAAAGAATTAATTTTGTTGTTCGACTTCTGACTCAAAAGGGTTTAACAAAAATTACAAACCCGTAACTTGGTCCTCCATGAGCGAAACAAGTGGTGATATAATCAGGGAAATGCAGGGTTCCCTTTGCGCGTACAAATAAGCGGGCAGCTGATAACACAAGCTTTTGCCCGACCCTGTACTCAGAGTGACCAGAGTCGACTTTCCAGAGAGAATGCGCATTACCGCCAGCTCCTGTCCGTCGCGAAACGCGGAATGGCCAAATTTTTTTAAAGCGTCAAACACTTCCGGCGGTGTATCTGGAAGAGATCGTTTTTGACCCGCTTCGTAGAACGGCACTTGACCACTCAATAATTATATGTTGGGAGCAGTGTGGAAAATCGGGCATTGCTAGCATTGCCCAGGCACTGTGGACAATATTTCCCATTTAGCCACACTGCCCAACCAATCAATACAATTATTGCTAACATTGCTAATTACCCACTATGCCCGTAACGTATCCAAGGGAGCCACGACAAGCGCTCATTCTGGAGTTCTGTACCATTTTAGCTTTCAATGAAACCTTAAGAAATGCTTAGAGCAGCGCAAGGCGAATCCATATTATGAAAGGACTAGAGGACCTTTCTGGTTGCTTTTAATGTAACTTTGCTGAAATACGCTCATAACGGTACTGACGTGCTTTTAAAGTGTTTCTTAAGTATACATTGTGTTTCATAGCACATTCTAAAATGGTCAGGTTGTCATTAAATTATGGTTTCTTAAGGTTTGTTCTTCAAGTATATCTTATAAGATGCTTTGCAGCAACACCTCGAGCACCTTGATCTATTTTACAGTAAACATGAAATAATCTCATAGACCATCCGATAAACATTTACAGTGGTGTCTTGAAATGGTTTTATAGTAAAATAAAGACATCTTCACCATTCCTTTAAGTAAAGTTTTATTGAAGCACTTCCATCAGTAACCACCAGTCAAAGGGGAAAAGTTTTTAAATCATTTGATTTATCACTTGTCGCTCTCCTCGGGATACAATGTCATCGCTCTTACCTATAATCGAATCGTCGCAACTTAATTCGTAATAAGGTTTGACAAGTTTGGTCTCGTCGACATAAGTTTGAACGTCGAGCCGCCTCACGTGTTCTTCCAATTTTAAAACCTCCGCCAACAATTCAGAGTCGACGTCGTCCGAAAACCCATCCTCGTCCCCCTCCTCCTCCTCCACCTCGCCGTCTTTGACGCCCGTTTTATTTTTCAGCGCCAATTTAGGTACCCTAACGCTCAACGCACTATCCAAAGCCATTTTCGACGCTTCTTCCAGCGTGGGCACCGGGCACTCTTCGTCCGCCGCATCGGCCGGTAACAGACCGTCCCCTTTACCGTTCTTACACCTCGCTGCAAAATGTCCTTCCTGTCCGCAACTGAAGCAAACGAGTTTTCCGCCGTCACAGCCTCCCATGTCCATGTCTGGCCCGTAAAGCGCCTTCTTCTTTTTCTTCCACTGCGCCTTTTTGTATTTGGTGTAGTTTACGCCCGATTTGCCCCTGGCGAAAACTTTTTTGCGTAAATTGATCGTCACGAAGTTGTCGTTCAAATGTCCCGACTCCATCTTTTTCTCCAGCTTCTCTTTTAGTTGCTGCCTTTTGCTTTTTACTAGTGACGATGAACGATCCACTTTATCTTTCGCCGGTCTAGTCTTCTTCAATAGTTGAATAAAGTTTGAAGACCTGGGGGCTACTACTCGCGGTTTGACGCAATACTCTAGTTCGTAACGGTCTTCATGTTGAGGCTCCGCCTCTTTGTTTCTAGGCGCTGATTTACTGCTCTTTTTAGCGCTCCTTCCGCTCGTGTCTTCTTCCACCAGATGCTGAAAATGTCCAAACGTCTTCCTCTTTGATGTACCACCCACGGTGAATTCAGGGTCTCTTTCGTCATTATCCGAATGGAATGGATCTTCTTCGTCGCTGATGCCTGGCGTTTCCTCTAGGCTGATCTTGACCTTGTTTTGCCTGCTCGATTTGCGCGGAGTTGAACTTGTATTCACTTCCGAATTCTTCGTTTTCTTTCGGGATCTCGGTTTCTTCTCACCCCTCGGGTGCTGTTTTTTCGATGTCAAGTCGAATTTTTCCTTTCTTTCGCTTATATCGTTTGCAACTTTTTCTATACGACTTTCCTCTTTCTCCTCTCCAGCCACGGCCGGCGGATCATTTGTTAATGTTAAGCTGGCCACTGTATCGCAAGAGAGTTTAATTTTTTTAGCTACATGCAGGATGGGCTGTTTCCGTGAGACCTCGTCATCGTCCGAATCCTCTACAATATCGTCGCTGTCGTAATCGACTTTTGAAGGAACCGCTTTAAGTTCCGGATTGTCCATACTTATTCTAGAGTTCTGAACGACTCTCTGCAGCCATCCCGTGTCGACCGTTCTCGTGGGGTTATTTATTTTTGTATCTATGAAACCAGCAATATTTACAGGTCGGGAATTCGACATTTGGGATTTATTTTGCAAAACCCTGTATTGGGAGGAATCACAGAACGAGCCGATGTCCGATTCGGCAGACGGCAAATTGTCAGGTTGCGAAAAAAACGGCGCGACGTCGACATTATCCTCGCTCTTATTTTTCTGCGAAAACGACAGGGATTTCCGCGGATTGCGTTTGTTAAACTTGGCCCCGCAAAACAACTTTGATTTAATGGTCTGCGTCACTTTGTTGGTAACCACGTGTTCTTTCTCATTCTCTCTACCGGAAGGAGTTCTGTTTAGGTGGGGGCCCCACACTTCTGGCGACTTCGATTTTGTATCATTGTTTGATAACGGTTCAGGACTTACCTCGTTGCTAGCGCGCGGTAGCTCTGTTAATGGTCCGACACTAACAGTTTCGACTTCGTTTCCTTGAAAGTTTTGGATTTGACCGACTTCCTCGTCGAAACCATCTATATCCATAAAACTTTGCTCCAGGGCGCTAGTTTTTAACTGGAAGTATTTTCTGTAAGCGTGGCGGACTTCTACTGGCGCTTCCCTGATGTCCAACTAAAATTTACGTGAGTGTAGGTGTAAAATTTAATCCATGCAAAAAATACCTTCGAAGGCACCCTTTTAAATGTTTTCGTAAATTCGTGTTCCCACAATTTAACTTTATATTTACATTTTTCATAAGTTTTTTTGATTTCGGGATCCTGTAATAAATCCATCTGGTTTTCTAACAGTGTGTTTTGTGTTTTCTGAAATTAATTTTCATTTCCCGCCAATTATATTACAGGTTGGAACAGAAATCGTCTTCCTATCTTCTTCGAACTCAGAAGCAATGTTTTTTGCTATGTGGCTCACTATTTTTGGTATATTAAAAGGGCATAAAAAAGAAAACTATCTAACTCTAACCTCGTTCGACTGGTTTAGTTTTTAGTTAATATTTTTTTGTAATAGAGACCTTTAAAAAGTAAATAATGGCATCTGGTCTGGACAGTTTCGTTAATCGTATCCTTTAAATTTTAAATAATACATTACCAAACTTCTAGAAATTCAGAAATTGTCCCTTAATCTTTTTTAGATACTGTCTCCATTATAACATCCGACGGAAGGAATTTTATCGTAAGTGACACAATGATGATACTTAGACGCATTAGGAACTGCTATTATTTATAGGGAACATTAAAAGGTTTTGATCAGACTATTAATATCATTTTGGATGAATCTCACGAAAGAGTTTATTCAACCACTTCTGGTATAGAGCAGGTAATGCTGGGACTCCACATAATTCGTGGGGACAACGTGTAAGTTATCTTTTGAATGAATATTGCGAGATTACTTCAAATTTTGCAGGGCAATCATAGGACTGATCGACGAAGAAATCGATAACAGACTGAATTTAGCTAGTATTAAGGCCGAACCTTTAAACCCTGTAGTCCATTAGTAGAATATTAGTAATATATAAGATCTATTACATTTGTTTTTCTTTATTTCCGCCTCTGTGACAGTGACAAGGACTCCTCTGTCACTCCTGAACTGTAATGTCAGTTTTACCATTAATTTTTATACAGTTCCTTAATGTATTTTGTACAAAAGCTCCAGATTGTCATCAGCAGCCTAAGGTTAGCAAAGTTGCTAAAATTCGCACAGCAGGAACCGGAACTGTCTTGTTTAATCCAACTGATATTGACAAGCAATGTTGGTCTCAAGATGAGTTAGCCATTTTAACAGCAAGGTGAAAGCAAACTTATTTCTTGTGTTGCATTGTATCAACTCTTTTTTCAAGAATGGTGTTGGAGGATGTAGTACCCGATCCGAGGACCCTGTCGCTAAAATGCAATAATGATGTGGAGGATTTAATTGAATATTTTAAAACTGTTATAGAAACAGTAAGAAGTTTGAGTACCGGACGGAAAAAGCACATCATGCTACTCGCGGTGACTGATTTGCTAGGTAAGTTTCAAATTTACTTACTTAGATTTGTCAATTGTCAAAAACGGGAAAGGATATATTACGGGGGAGCGACAGCTACTAGAATCTGAATATTTTATTCACATATACAGGCGGGTACATGCATCACGCAGTTCTGCCGTTAGCGAAGCGCGGGTTCTACGCTGGTATTATAGATTACGTATTTATAGAAAAGCTTATACAGTTCTATGAGGAAGTGAAGTGGTTTCTGAAGACCAATGGACAAGGTTGGAGCAAAGCTGTGACTCCCAGTATTTATGAAACATTTACGTTTGGCAGTATAAATTGTATAATTTTTCTTTGGTAGAAAAACCAGTCGATGTCCCGGTAATACAGTTCGACGTAGAACTCCCTAAAAAGCTGGGCAACGATAGCTACTGCTCCAAGCTACTATATTATGAGTATGAGCCCCTGAAATCGTCGGCCAAACGCTCGGTGTCGGGAGAAAAAGGGATCTATTTCCCTCTACCATTCTTCGACGCAAAATACCGACCTACGGCCATAGTTGTTCCATTTAAGAGGTCTCGTAAAGTGCTTGCTAAATATTGTACCTTCACAGCTGCAACCGAACAAGCACTTATTTTTTATTTTCTCTTTTAACTTATAAGATTTGTTCAGCACAAACAGACAAAGAGTAAACGCGTGTTGGGACAAAGACACCACGAAATTGTGACAAAGTTTATCCAAATAAACTATCCAAAGCACAAAGACAAATATTTCAACAAAATTCTGTTGCATGAATCAGAAGAAAATTCTAAAAACGAAGATTTATTGCTAATCGTCAGTTTTGGCAACCTTTGAAACGTATCAAAAAACGTCAAACGTAAAAAAATTTGCCTCTTGAAAATTCAGCTTGCAGGCTCATTTAAGGCTTATTTTTGGCTTGCAGTTCATATCCAAACCATTTCGAAGTGAAATGTTGACCTGTCTCCGATTTCTTCATTGTTTATCGGCCTTTCTCTCGTAGACTGGCTGTTTTTATTTCACATTTTCTTTTCAACATCATTCACTGGGTTGCTGGTTGCTAAATACATCTTTCAATGCATCAACTTGTAACGATTTTTGTAACTTTTATTTTTAGGGTCCCATAAGTGTTTTCCGTGTTCCCGTTTTTCGCAAGGACACTAGTAGTAGTGCAACAAATCAGAATTAAATTTTTGTAATTTTGCACCGATTTACTGGTCTCTTACTTTTGTCAGCACACACGTCTATACTGCGTCGACAACTTGTGAAATATGTTGACAAAACAGAGACTTTTTGATCCTTACCAACTGGAGACGAGACTCGCAAGTCTCCGAATTTTAAAACAAAAAAAAAATAAGAAAAAAACGAAGCATAAATATATCGAATTCGTCGCGAAACATGGATGTCTTTGTTTTATGTGGGTGGCTGGCTGGTCTGGACAACAAAAACTGTCAAAAATTCTTAATGGAAAAATTTTTACAAGCAATATTTTTTAACCTTTACGTAATAACGTATGTAAATGCGAAAAGTCAAAAATAAGTACCTGTTCGGTACTCGTTGGCGTACCCCTTATTTACGTGCTCAAACAGGTTCGCTTTGAGAAACATTGAGTCGAAACGATCCGCTTACTTGCTTATGAAGTATTACCTCGTCGCGTCCAAGTGCTTGGCGGAAAAGAATGCCAAACCGAGTATGGTGGAAAAGTTTCAGAACAATTTGTACGCTTGGATAGATACGGAAGCTCTGCCGAAATTAAGGGACGATAAGTTTTATTCCGCGTTTGGCGGTCTGCTTCGTGTAGAGGCGACTTTGAAAGCGATGGGTAGCCATTCGAATGGATTGAAATCTCTAGCGTAAATAATGTAATGTGTGGTAGGCGCGAAAGTGGGGGAAATAAAATCTTGCGACGTCGACAAGGGTGAGGAGGAGGTGGGCGCTGTACCGACCGTAGGTGAGAGTAGCAAGAGGACTACGATGGTCCTGGCCGCCATTCTTATTGTTATCATGGCTTGGTTTATTATTGGATCGTGCTTTGTTTGTCTTCGGATGAAGGGTAACGGTACGTCAGGCTTAATAAAAACTGTCGAAGTTTGAGTTTATAGGGTAACGTTTATAGGTAGAAAAAAACCAGATAAAGAAGAAAAGGCAAAACGGTCTGACAGCGCGAGTACATTGTCATCGTCCAGGTGGTCGTCCATATGGAGCAAGACTTCAGCGAAAAGGTAACTGGGATTTAGGTATTTAGGTTTCACGTGTACCATGCGTTCAATTTAACATTTTAATTGGCTTTGTTTTTAGAGATATCAAGGTAAACGAAAAGACAAAATATAGGGTTAGTAGCCAAGTTTTTTTCCAAATGACATATAAAACAAAACACTATCGATTTGCTGATATATAAGCCTACATCATATATTTTTTAACGTAAAACCCTGTATATTGTACATGTGTTTATTCCGATTACAATGGTGTAACACACTTTATATTTTAGTCCACTCGTTTTTGACAAATCGGCAAAAATAGGAAATTTTTATATAACCTCAAAGAGTGCCTTGACTGACTGAAACAACAATAATTATTTACAAATTCAAGTAGAACAAAAACACTAAAAATGACAAGACAAACTAAAATAAAAAATTCTCATACTCTAATTGTGTCTTAACTGATTTGCCGAAGTTCCACTACATTATTTCAAGCAGTTCTGTACACGTGATTTTTTATGGGCCTCCAATAGAAAAAAATCTGTTAAAGTTAAGTCGGGGCTGTTGGCCGGCCAATCCATAGTTCCGCCGTTCCCTATCCAACCTCCTCGGGGGATATTCCATGTTAAGAAAATTGCTAACTCGTACAACACTGTGAGGAGGGGCACACTTTTGCTGCCATATAATCAGCGCCGATATATTTAGGGGTAAATCTTCTTTAGGTGCTCTAAGAGTTGCAAATAATGATCACCAGTTAACTTCTGATCTATAAATCTCGGACCCAAAGTATGCTCATCTATGACACCATACCATACATTATTTGATTGGTACACCTGGGTTTTTATTACGTAGGATTTTTGAAAAACTAATATAATATAATATAATATAATATAATTTTGTCTATTACAACCCTCCATAAAATGATTTTCAAAAAATTATTGTTCTCATTATGTCTATTAAAAGAATCGAAAAAAAACTGCATCCTCCTTTGACACTGTTCTGCACTTAGTTTTCGAGTTGTACGAAATTTAAATGCGTTATATTTATATTCTTTCAACTGAGTGGACTTATCCCCGAGAAATATCTGTCTCTTCGTATACTCTAGTTATAGGGCAAACGGGATGTGCTTCATACAATCCTAATATTTATTTACTTCATTTAAAACATTATGATTCCAGCATACCTTTTTAGCATTTAATACGTTACCGTTTTCTGCAAATGTCTTTTCCGAATATCTGTTTTGAAGTCTGATATACTGACGACGAGCTGCAGTTTCACTTTTATTATTCTAAAGTATACTTGAAGCATATCACTTCTTTCACAGATGCTAAATTCCCGAAAAACCATTTTAACAATAATGACCTGAACAATAATCATAATACTTAGAAGTCAAACATAAACATTTTTTTATTTCAATCAGGGCACTCTTTGAAGTTATATAAAAATTTCCAATTTTTGCCGATTTGACAAAAACAAGTGGACTAAAATATATCATTGTTTTAAATACATCTACATAAAAACAAATAAGTTACAGCCAATTAAAACGTTATCTAGATAAAATGAAGCACATTATCGTAAAAAATTAATATATTTTTGACAAAATTTTGGGTTGCAAAATCTTTAGCACCCTGTATGGATCCTAATGGAATTTCTAACATGTATTTAGCAAATCGACCGAAGCGACTTGCAAATGTTGCGCCTCCGTAAGCGAGAAGTCGACCGTTGGCTATACGTCCTCAAGCGAGTTTGACAACGGCAAAACGAAGAAAAAAGGTAACACTTCTGATCGCAAAAATTTGTACATTGCAGAAATGAAAAAAAAAAAAAAGCATGAAATAAGTGGAGACACATAAACAAGCAAGGAAAAAGCTCACCAAATATTAGCAGATGAATATTTCTTTGTGACCTGAACAACATACTTAAATCAAAAAATAAATACATAAAATTTTTGCAAAAATCAACACAAACTATATGGATCTTAACTAAAAACTTAATGAGTTGTAATAATAGAATTTTTGAAATCTATTTGTTGGTGGATATAAAGTCTCGGCTGCTGGGATAACCCATTCTTTTATTTTCGTTTTAAATTCATTGTAGGAGTCTATAATTTTGAATCGCATCAGGTACCATGGCAATAATTTTTGTTAATAGGTAAGAAAGGCATCTTTTCTCGCCTTGTTACTCGCAGTTTTTGCCATTGAGATCGTGTCGAACTATCGTGCTCGAATAGAGGTAAGCTGTCGTTGCGTTTGTAATAATAATTCGTAATTTGGACAAAAAATAATTGACTACCATCTAAGATCTTTGCCATTTGATAGAGTTCTTCTGTAGGATCACTTTAAGAATCCACTTTTGGGTAATTTAAATTTTCCGGCAGTAGTTATTAGTCAAATCAGCCCACCCCAAGAGACCATATGTGGGATGTGGTTCAACTAATGCACTACAGCATTTTTAGGTGTTTTATATCACGAAATTCGCTGGCATTTTTGAATATTGGGAGAAGGGATCTCAATTTTTTAATAAGTTTATCAGTGTTATATTCCCAAGTCAGGTGCATGTCCATGTAGATATCGAGGTATTTAATATAATTGGGGGAAACTAATCGATAAACTCATTCAGTGTAGTCTCGATTCGAAGTTTTGTGAAATTTGGCAGGAAGTTTAAAGTTAGCTCTTTATAGGGAAGGTAATTGTACACTTTTGTTTATGAACCACAGCCCATGATGCCTGAGTATAGAAAATCGAGGATTCATCTGCAAAACTCGAAATATTCCCCTTTAAGTTTACACGAAACATACCATTAATGTACAAAACAAAGACCCAATACAGTTCCCTGTGGAACTTCATATTCACTTATCGAATGCTTTCTTAATAATATCTAAATAAATACAGAGTGATTTAGGATTTGTATCTAATGATTTATAGATTTTTTCTGACAGTGTCAGTGTCTATTTTTTAATATTTATTTTATTTTTTTAATAATTTATACAATTGTCGCCTTTTGTATTTTTTTTTTGCAATATCCCTTTATTAATACAATAATTTAGAATATGAGTTAGAGGGTTTACAATAAAGCCTAGTGTTTTTTTGAATGTTTCCGCCCACGTGCCGTCAGGTCTGGATTTTCGGGCTTTTAAATTTTGTACTATGCGCTGCCCTCGGTCTCATGGAGTTCGGGAGGTATTCTGTTACTATTATTATCATCGACAATATAAAACAAAAAGTGTTATTCTTTAAAGGTATTTTTATTTGGCGTTGTGACAGCTTCCTCGTTCGCTCAGTATTCCGTTAAAAATCCTTTGGGCATTTCACGCTGCAAACTTAGAATATGGACACTGCAACAAACAAAACTATACAAAACAAAAATTCGTGCACTTAATGGAACTAAATAATCGTCACGCATAACCTCACTTTTATCAACCGGATCATCGCGGGCTGTCAAAAACGATCGTCGTTCTAGGCAAGTACAAATCGTCGTCGCGGCCGCCGAAACGGGACAAACGAACGTCCCAAAGTTCTCCCTGCGTGTGTCCCCCAGACGACGGCCCCGCAATAATCGAAACCCGGCACTCAATGAAGGTGCTCCCGTCGATAGCCGAAATGTCGGAACACTCTACGTTGGACAAAAAGAGAGGCGGTTTCAGGAAGATAACGTTCGCGCGACGCGACTCCGAGGATGCGACGACTACCGACGACGAGAGAGTAAAGAATAAAAGGTGCGCGGCCCCGTGGGATCAAACCGAGCGTACGGTGCAGTGCCCCAACAGAACGCTAGACAAGTCGACGACAGCGTCGAGGTTGGCCGCGATATTCACGCGATGACGTATGTCAATTCGGTTTGGTTTTAGTTCGGGTCCCCCGTTAAAACAGGTATAGCGATTCGCGTAACACTACTCGATATGGCTTTACGCGATTTTAACGACTCGACGGGGAAACGACAGCTGTAATCGGTAATACTGCTCAGTTTACGTATGTAATAGATGGAAAATCCTGAATTGTGTTCGCCAGATGACGCGTTGCCAAACGCTTCCCGATTTTTTTCCTATTACCGGAAATTTCATTAAATGTGTAAAATTGATGAGTCCGCATATTGGTTATTTTGATATCGATATTTTTTGATATATTCTATATGTTCATCCTTCTTTCTTTTCTTTTGTTCCATAAGCTCCAGAATTTCGTTCGTTATCCATGATTTACGTTTTGTGTGGTCTTTCCTAAGATATTGTTTCCATTGCTTTTTGCTTACTACACAGTAAACATTCCCTGACTCTGTAGTAGGTCGTGTTAACATATATTATAGAAATTAAGTCTCCTCCCTACTCCAAAATGACCATTTTTATTGGGTATTTTGTATATTAAAAATACGGTTTTGGCGGCGAATAAGAATTAAATACAGAAAACCTGAAGAGAAATAATTTGTCGAAAACTAAAACGTTTAAATCGTTAAAAGAGAATTAAAAAATATCAGCAAATTAACGATTGAATATATGACAACACGACTAGCATTTAGCGATTTTCTTCAAACCAAAGTTTACTTATTAATTTCAAATCCATACACAACACAAAATGCTGTGTTGAACTGTTGAACGCGATTTATGGATACTTGCCTTCCACACTAGTTGACTGGCCATTAATTTCATAGGGATTGCTTTTAATTTTGCTAGTTTGAACGCACAATACAAAAACGTCTTTTGAGTTATCTTTGCAGTAGACGCAATTAAAATAACATGTTACATTACCTTCTACAAAATTTCATCGAAAGATATTGTTCGTACGTCATTTTCCGCACATACTACAAAAAATGTTAACAGAGCTACGAATAATGTTTACGCTTGTACAGGTAGAATGACCGACCAAAGTTTCAGTTCAGTTTCAACGTAAACATTATACAATACTTCCGTATTGCCATGTTTGTTTGCTGTCACTAGCGCCACCATCGCAAAATAAATTCGCGAGAACAATGGACCAAATAAAATGAGGGTGATAATACCGACGAAACTAGTCATAATATAAAGGTTAGACTGCACAAAAATAAACACGCCGTTTTGTCAGGCATTTACATGCAATTTCAGCTAAAACGATTATAACCGTACTACTGGCTTCAAATGTACTGAAGATAATATTTTTACAACTAAACAGAACCTAATAAAAATGTTATTTTAGTGGTCATGCCAGTTTTGTGTCGTATACAATAAGATTTTCAATACTTTAATACTTTCTAGCATAACACAACACTTTATACACTAACAACACCAAAAATTCAAAAAATGGTCCCAGAAATAGCTAAACAGTCCGAAGGATACAAATATATTACGGGTGCGCCAACTGACCCTTCCGTATTTCACGACCCTGTCTGTTACATACGTACACTGGCGGGATTACCAACGGAACTTAACTCCCTCTGCAGCGCGATTTTCTACAGGCCAACTACGACTCCGTGGGTCGTCGTAACGACTTGGAACCCAGTAGCGGGACAAGGTGTTTCCGTTACGGTAACATAATCCTTGACGTGTGATTTCTAACATTTCAGGAAAACGAGTGACAACGCGGCTAAAGAAAACGACACGACTACAAGCGACTCGCGCTCGCACATTAACGAACGCAGTAAGACAGATTAGAGCGAGATGGGCGTTGCCGCCCGTCAAATGCGCAACACATTGCGATGTATTTTTTAAAAGCGACTTTTGGCACCTCTTGTTTCGGCGTTGTTTTACTTTATCCCTTATTTGATGACAAATAACGTTTTCTCTTGTTTGCAACGGCAATAGTAACAGGATAAGTTTCGAAAAAAGGAATAAAAAATAAAGATTTGCTTTTATTTCATTGTACTTGTACTGTCAACTTTCAAAGATTTTTATTTGACTGGTGTATTTCTTGTTTTTCTTCTAAAATACATCTAATGCATCGACAACATCTTATTTTATCGTTCCAAGGAAGTCGTTTCTATGATCATTACATATTGGAGTCAGTGATTTGTAAGGTAAATTTTGTTGCAGACATTATAGGTTTCTTTTACATTTTCCTACTCAAAATATTGGAAAGTGACTTTTGGTGATAACTACTACCTACCTTTTTAATCCTAATTTGTGAAATATAATATTATTTCTAAATTAAAAAGAGGTACTCCTGAAGCCCTATCGGGAGATTGATCCAAGCCAAGTGCTTTTTTGCATCTTAAAACTTCATCAAACACATTATCCATTACCAAAAACAATTTTATCTTTTAAATATTGAAACAATCCCAGGCAACTTTTTAACGTAACTTCAACAAATAAAGGACGTGCAGAAAAATTATGTTATAAGCCGTTAATAACCAATAAAGTGACATAAGGGTGCAATTTCATAAGAGGTGCAAAAACAATGTTATATCGTTTTAGTTGAGGCAGAGAATGCGAGCAAGCGAGACGACGAACGAGTCAGTGGAACGCGGGACGCTGTTTATCAGTAATTATTGTTAATTCCACGGAGTGTCAGCAAACAGGCTACATTACGTAATTGCAGAGATTTTCACATGATGGCGTGCCATTCGAGCATGAGCGGCAACTACGCCCGTTATCGGGAAACTGACGAAAACACCCCTCGCATATTTGGTTACGATTTCGGGTCATCGACGTCATCCGGTAGTGTTTAAAACTCGATTACTTTGACATGCGACTGGCCGAACCACAGAATAAATATCGACAGAAGCGATAAATAGACTTATTTCGGTACCTAACTTATGACGTCACATTTAAATATTAGGTTGAAGATAAACAATAACAATCTCAATAAGTGCTTTGGTAACAACAACAACAATCAAAAAGTTATGCAACAAGTATGGTAATAGTATATTATGTAGTCTGGTAAACGGCATTTGAGTGATCAGTTTATTTGGCACGAGCGGAGCGAGTGTTTAATAAACGAGTGACTTAAAAATTTTACCGAACGTGTTGCATACTAAACTTTTTCTACGACCGTTAGTTATTGCAAATGAAACTAACGTGGTAAACTGACACTTTTCGCACGCTAGGCCGATATAGGTATAATAGGGAACTTGAACAAAATTTTGATTTGAAAAATATAAATAAGTTAACTAAGTAAACTATTACAGGAACCAAGGAATCAAGAATTGTAAAATTTAAATCCTCTTTGAAACGCGTCATTGGCTGGGACCGGTTATGACGTCAAGAAGCCATTAGAGAACGACAATGCGTTCGTATTGGATAATTTAATTTTAATATTAGTCTTGATCCTGTCGCTTGCTTTTGTTATCTTGTGTTAAGTATCAAAAAGAAAGTTTTGAAAATCACCGAACCGATTTTTTTAAAATTCAATCTGATAATTTAGCTTTAGTGGATACGTTTATGGCGACATCTTACATACAAAACACGAGGAAAGTTTTTCTTTTGCTGAGGTCCACGGTGTCAAAGCTAATAGGTATGTTCATAGAAAATTTAGCCACTAGTTTTAAACAAATATAATATAATCAGTTTAAAATTTTCTAGTTTCTAAAATTCAAATGGTATATCCAATAAAATTTAAATTATTCAATAAAAAAAACAAAAAGGATTTTTTTAAACTAGTGGAAACCTAAATACTGATTTTAAAGTATATTGGCATTGATAATTTAAATTGTTCTTTGTTTTATATAGAGATTGCAATAGGATAGGTGCAAGTTCTAAGAATTAAAAATGTTTTGCACGGTTAAGGCTAAAGTGACACCCGAAGATAATGTTAACAAAAAACGTCTTCTTTAATTTTCTGGTAGACGATAAAAAGTTTATCTGACGTTTTACGGGTTGTACTGAAACATGATGGCACGATTTGTAATATTTTTGTGTTGCTTCCATTATTATGTAAAGCACACTAAGCACAAATACAAACTGACGTCGATTAAATACAAACAAACTTCACACAAGTCAAAAATAAACGTAAATAATATAATTCTCGGCCTGTGACCTGAGCATAACACTATAACATGTCGCCTTATCGATCGAAAAACTGCGGTATGACGTCACGATCATTCCCGCGCGTTCATTGCCTTGACACACCTTCACACACCTTGAATTATTTATGACGTACGTTATTTCTAAACATAAACAAATGCATTAAAGAAATAAAAACAAACTGTTTCGTATTGGGTGTTTTACAGATGGGAGTAGAATTTTTTTTTTAACAAAAACATATTACATGAGTTAAATATTTACAGTGACTTAATTCTGGTCACTCGAAAATTTTAGAACACATTTTTTTGTACGATACTTATTTTGGGGTTAAACAATTTCCGCCAAGAACTATATATTGGTGTTACGGTCCTGGCAAAACGGCGGCGAGCGGGTCCGGTCCTGTGAGTTGGGTATTTTTAAAGTCTGTGCTGACGTACATTGGTTGTTATGACTCAAAACATGTAATAATTATTGTTTAGTGCTTAAAATTATGCGCTGTGTACGTTACTGATTTGGCTTATTTCCCTATTTACGTTGGGTTTTGTTACAGATATGAGCGACGACGAGATCGACTTGAAAACGTCAACATCGAAATCGTAAAAAACACCCGTCGTTTTCCTTTTGTGTTTTCTTTTTACGAGTGATACGCAATAAAAACTATCAAAACAACATCCTTGCTGATTTTTTATGCTTTGACCTTTTTGCAATTTACGTTCACCAATTCAACAGCAGGCGGGATCATTTAAAATAAATATAACACGATCGTTGAGTAACCCGCGCCCCGCGCACGTAAACACTGGAAGGGAAAATTGCAAAACTGCATAATTAATGTCGAAACGCCTCATACATGGTCATTTTGAGTCGAATTAGAAAGTAATGTCTATTTTTAAAAATGGTAAATAAACTTTGCAGATTTCGATTGTGTAAACGTGGCTTTGGGTTAGATCGATTCGGAAAGGTACTCGGCACGTTTCTCACCGGATTACTGTTCGCGACGTACGTCCCAAGGAGACGGGACGATTTTCGCGTGGTTAGAGACTGGCGAGTATAGATGACGTACGTCGTTGAAATGAATCAGCTGATAAATGGAATCTGAATGAAGTTAGAACAAGCGCACTGCGTCTCACACTGCGCAAAGATTTTATATCAACGTCGCCATATTGGTAACTGTCTAAATCGAAAATTCAAAGTAAGTAAATATAAGAATATTACAATCGTCCTTTCGGATTTTTGTGGGTTTTTGTCAATTTGCTCGAAGCCGTAATAAACACGCGTAAGTAAAAGCAGTAAACACACTCAGTTAGGATATACAATTCAGTTTTTTCAATCTGGACAAAGTCGTAAAGTTGTTGCATAAATTTCGTACGAAAGTTCTTGGTTGATTTTACGCCAACAAAGACGGGTCATTAAAAAAAAAAAAATTGGCATCGTCCTCGGGGATTCGGGCAAATTTGCGGGATTGCGTTACCAAAATTTTTACCCGAATTGATAAATTTTTATGAACTTAGAAGTTTGACAGATGTTGGAATTCCTTTGACAATTTATCGAATTTTCTGTTAATATTGTTGCTCAAAAAATAGGTATCTCGTTTTTTACACAAATATTTTTGGTTCTCGTAGGATAACGTTGCGTTTGTTATCACGCAAGTTTACGTTAGCTTCCGGTCCTAGTAACAAAGGTTCTAGGAAATTAGGTGATGCATAATTATCTGTCGACCTATTATACTAATTTTTAAAGCGATTCGATTATAATGACCTCCGTTTTTTAGGCAAGAGTTATTTGAAGAGAAGCGGAACCGCATCAGAGATGTCTGTTTTGAATCAAAGTGGTGAAGAACAAGTGGAATGTCCTCTCTGTATGGAACCGCTTGAAGTGGATGATCTAAATTTCTTCCCCTGCACATGTGGATATCAGGTTTTGTCCAATGAAACGATAACCATTTAAATAAAATAAAATGGGTTAATTTTTAATGTCATTTTTAGATCTGTCGCTTCTGCTGGCACCGTATCAGGCTGGACGAGAACGGCGGTCTGTGTCCCGCGTGTCGCAAGGCCTATTCCGAAAATCCGGCCGATTTTATTCCTTTGTCTCAGGAGGAGGTGGCGAAGCTAAAAGCGGAAAAAAGGCAGCGAGATCAGCAGCGCAAAGCGAAGTTGACTGAGAGCCGTAAGCATTTGGCAAGCGTCAGGGTGGTCCAGAGGAATCTGGTAGGTGTCCGGGAAGGTAGTGATACATGTGGTACATTTCGATGTTATTGTTACAGGTATTTGTTGTTGGTTTGCCGCCCAGGCTTGCTGAGGCGGAAATTTTAAAACGGCACGAATATTTCGGCAAATTTGGGAAAATCCATAAGGTAGTGATAAATCAGTCAACTTCATACGCGGGTTCGCAGGGTCCCAGTGCAAGTAAGTGGGTTTTTGTTTTGTCGTTTGATGTGGGGATAAAAAAATTTGAAAATACACCATGCGGTAAAAGTAAAGCAGTTGAGTTGATTTATTGATTTGTTTAGTAACTTATAGCCTACAATAGTCCACTCACCACTAGAGAGTTGAATCCCACATCAATGTTGTCAAATTAAATTGTTGATTTTTGTACATTTTCCTGGGTATTTCTTTCATTGCTCTACTTTTGCATGTTGATAGATATTCATAATAAATATCACACAGAAAGAATTCTGCAAGTAATGAATTGGTGAACCTACGTAAATTGTTGCATAGAAATATATTTAATTCTTTAGAAATCAAACTAAAATGTAAGTGGTGGAATTAGTTTGAGCCCATAATATTCCACCAAAAAATATTAATCACTTCTGTGTAATGTTTATCCCGCTGTATTAATCTTTGGGAGTGGAGTAGGTTTAATAACCCACAATTAAAAAGGGTATTTAAATTGTGGTTTGTTACCTTTGAGAACCATTGTCAGTGCATCTAGACAAAACTGTTCTATTGGACGGATACTTCAGGTGCCTATGTAACTTATATGAAGAGTGACGATGCCTTGCGAGCTATACAGGCTGTCAACAACGTAACGATAGACAATAGGGTGATTAAGTCCAGTTTAGGTACGACAAAGTATTGTTCTCATTTCATGAAAAATCAGCCGTGCCCGAAGCCCGACTGCATGTACCTGCACGAATATGGTGAGTTGAGAGCAACACCACCTATAATAGTTCAAATTATACCGTTGCCTTTTGGGCTACCATAAAACGCTAATTCTTGGTTTGACCGCGAATTTGACGCATTTTCCAACAGTGGTCCAGTAAAATTTAAGTAGTTTTAACATAGATCCCTAATTATTCTACTTCCAGCTTAGTTTTAATCTTGCACAATGTCTGCCAAATTCCAACGTAAATGTTCATTTTAGCAATTTGAAATCTGATTTATTTATACTCGAAGTTTGAGAGGCGATTTCAAGCTAAACGTTAAATAAGATATTTTTGACGAAAAAAATGAGTATCGCCAGGACTATAAATATGTCTTGGGATTTCTTGGAATTTTTTGTAGGACCTCTATTTCGAGATAAAAAGTGAACACTTAACAGCACAAAACTTTTCTAAAATAGCATTTAATTTTTTTTTGTGTGTGGGTCAATGCTAACACAGTACAAAAGCAAGCGGACACTGTACTGAAGTTATCCCATATTATAAGGGAGAGTAATAAAGGATTAATTAAATGTCTTTAATCAAAGTGATTGATTGATTGATTACAAATTCAAATAAATACATTATGATACATTCAATGAGGTGGTCCAGTAGTGTCAACGGTAAAGTTCGAATCTTATTATGTATATACAGGGCGTCCTTAAATTAGATGACAATATTTTAACCACATTCTACGCCGTAACATATAAAATTAAAGGTCGGATATTGAGTTTCAGTAGTTTCAATGGATTATAAAAGGTTTAGTCACTGCGTCCCATTTTAGTTAATCATCTTTACAGGTTCTGAAAATATTTACAGTGAACCGTCGTCAGTAACATCTCGTATTTTAAATGCGAAAAGGTATTGCTCTCTAGTTTATCGCAATTTGTATCTCCACGTTAGGGCGTAGAACGTGTTGTTAAATTGTCGACGTTCAATTACGGGACACCCTGTATAACTCGTCAGTCCCCTCCCCCCCATACATGGTATGTGGTGCTGTGCCCCTTAATAGTCCGCTCGGTTGTGTTCATTTAAGGAGACCCCGAGGCGAGTTTTACTAAAGAGCAGATGCACTCCGGCAAGCACCAGGAGTACGAGAAGAAACTGCATGACGAGCTGCAGCTGCGGTCGAAACACGCGGGCAGCGGTGGGGCAGCAGCTACGACGGGAGGTGGGAACGCGACCGCCGCCCCCGCGGAAACGAAGAACGGCCACCAAGTGAACGGAGCTGCAACGCACAAGGGACAGAAGGATGGGGCGGCGACGGTAAGAACTGCGAATGGAACGTTGTTCGGAGAATGATACGATGAGGTGGAGGTTAATGCGAATATTAAGAACAATACATACATAGTGGCTTACTGCACAACGCGAAAAGAGTAATATGGTTATGTTTATCAACTTTGCGTAACTTTTTATTTTCATGCGCTTTCTATTAGCGACTGTCAATGACGTCAGATTATTTAGGATTATTTAGTAAACCAAGTAAGGGTAAGTAAATTCGCGCCGAAATCGCCTTATAATAATAATAATAATAATAATAATAATCTTTATTGCGTAACAGATTAACATTCATTCATTTAATTCATCATTCATCATTCGTTCAATTTCATCTTAAGAACTATAAACTATAACTATAATAAGAATTGAACTATATTCACTCCAGCAAAGTAATAATGAATCATACAATCCATTATATTCGCGCCGAAATCGCCTTATAATAATAATAATATTTATTGCGTAACAGATTAACATTCATTTAGAAGACAATTTCATCTTAAAAACTATAAACTATAACTATAATAAGAATTGAACTATATTCACTCCAGCAAAGTAATAATGAATCATACAGTCCATTATATTCGCGCCGAAATCGCCTTATAATAATAATAATAATAATAATAATCTTTATTGCATAACAGATTAACATTCAATTAGAAGACAATTTCATCTTAAGAACTATAAACTATAACTATAATAAGAATTGAACTATATTCACTCCAGCAAAGTAATAATGAATCATACAGTCCATTATATTCGCGCCGAAATCCCCTTATAATAATAATAATCTTTATTGCATAACAGATTAACATTCAATTAGAAGACAATTTCATCTTAAGAACTATAAACTATAACTATAATAAGAATTGAACTATATTCGCTTCAGCAAAGTAATAGTGAATCATACAATCCATCATATTCGCACCGAAATCGCCTTATAATAATAATAATCTTTATTGCGTAACAGATTAACATTCATTTAGAAGACAATTTCATCTTAAAAACTATAAACTATAACTATAATAAGAATTGAACTATATTCACTCCAGCAAAGTAATAATGAATCATACAGTCCATTATATTCGCGCCGAAATCCCCTTATAATAATAATAATAATAATAATATCTTTATTGCATAACAGATTAACATTCAATTAGAAGACAATTTCATCTTAAGAACTATAAACTATAAGAATTATAAGAATTGAACTATATTCGCTTCAGCAAAGTAATAGTGAATCATACAATCCATTATATTCGCGCCAAAATCGCCTTATAATAATAATAATCTTTATTGCGTAACAGAATAACATTCATTTAGAAGACAATTTCATCTTAAGAACTATAAACTATAACTATAATAAGAATTGAACTATATTCCCTCCAGCAAAGTAATAGTGAATCATACAATCCATTATAGTATTTCATGTGGTAGATTGTGAGCGACTAAGACAAAAAACGTCAATATCATTACAGATGGCATTCAATAATTTCATCAAGTGATAGAGAGGACCCTTGATAAAAAAAAATAGTTCTCGGAGTTACTAGGTGAAATACAGGTGACGCCCTTGAAGGAACATGAAAGTTCATCTGGCTCAGCAACTCAGGGCAATCCACTAACGAATTGCAAAGTTTATATAAAAACTGAAACCTTAAACATTAGTAAAAAAGCACTCTGTGACAGTTCCCTGGCCGGAAACCATTTACACGAAGAAATTTCTCTATACGTTTTCAATTTCAACAAGCGTGATTTCCGAATTAGAGTTTTGTATCAAATGTTACACCCAGGTCTTTAAAATTATAATACGTTATTCAGATGGTAATCAAAAGTTAAGAGTATCAGTTGTGGTTTGAAAATTTCATTGCGAAACATTTATCTGTATTTCGGGGTAGGTTATTAGAAACATCAAGAATCAATAATCTCCAAATCATTCTGCAGAGTCATGCAATCGACCACACGCATGCCACAAAATGTTATGTTTGCAGTATCCTGAATCTCGGTATATAGGCTTTAAGCGCGCCGCAAGACTGTCGATATAATTTGTTTTTCCAATTAGATTCTCTAAACATATTTACAAAAAAACATAATTTACGTCCAACAGATCTTTGTAGGGAAAAAATTCGCATTCGCTCGCTATATAGTCTATTGCTATATCGATCTAAATAAAGTCACTTTAAATTCATTTTTTACAAATAATTTTAAATAGTTGGGACCTGCATTATATAATAATTTGCCTCTAAAAATAAGACGGATGATGATGGTGATACCGGTTTTTAGATACCTAGGCGCAACAAAAAAAATAAGTGTAAGTAGAACTTCTTGGAATTTAATCCGTAATATATTCGTTAACCCAACTTGATGTTAAATACAAAAAAAAAAGAAAAAGATAAATATTTAGTCTATCGCGGGCAGAGCAATGGCGGGTATAAACAAATTGTAGCTCATTGTCAGATCATAGTTTCAGAAACGTTATTCTACTTATGTCTCAGAGTAACGGCGGCAACGGCTCGTCGAATAAAGACCCGTCGTGTCCGCACCAGGAAAAGGAAAAGGGCAGAAAGGGGAAAACGAAAGAGGGCCGGAAAGAGAAGAGGGACGCGAACGCGGGCAAAAACGGGGAGAACAAACCTCAAACTGGGCCCCCCGGTAACCAAAGCGTAAAAATAGAAGGTAGCTTTTTTTTTTGAGAGAGAAAATGAAGTTTTTGGTGGAATCTACGGAGAAACGATTCGCTTATACTTCGTTATTGTTGCAGTAAAAGACGTCGCCGAGCCAGACACGTCGTCGGGTCCGTCCTCGGAAGCGACGCCGTCGTCGTCGCCACCTCGTCACCAGAGCCCTCCCTTCACGGTGTCAGCAGTAGGGGCCGCGGCGGCGGTCGAGGCGATAGCGACACTGTCGGCGCCCTCTGACGACAACACGTCGTTCTTTTCCAGCAGCGACGCGTTCCACAAACTTCACGCGTCTTTGATGGCCACGAGCGACGCTATTAGTGATAAGGCGGAACGCGGGGCGGAGGAGGAGAGGCATAGCGAACGAGGCAGTAAAGGCGGTACACAGGTTAGATTTATTTATTTATTTATTTATTTATATGGGGTTAGTTTTTCAAAGAAACTTCTGCAGGCTACTGTAAAACTCTTTACGAAAGTTCTGGATTCCTCTTGCATCGGTTGTTGTTGAGTCGACCTTGCTAACATTTTGCCAATCATCCTGTTCGCTTCTTCAGGGCTCAACCAAAACTGGCTCAAATTCTACTCTGTATGTGCTGGGCGGATGGTCTGTGATGGGCGGAGCTAAAGGAGGGGCCAACCACCATGTTGGCTTCTTGAAACTGGCTCCGATTTTACTCTGCACCTGCCTATATATAGTTTGAGGGGGCGGAGCTAATTGAAGGGCATTAAACATCGTCTCAGATGACTTGATTCCCATCTTGGTGACAGGTAAAGACCTGAGTCGCGGTTAGGATCGTGTTGTATTGTAAATGAAAGGATAATGGTGATAAGTGTGGGATTACTTTCGGACTCATTGCTATTGGAAGGTTCTGGTGAAGTGCACTTTGTGATGGAACGCTTAATACAAAAATAATTAGAGAGAAGAATATAGATATGGTGTTTTAATTCTGTAAACGCAATGACCCAAGAATATCTAAGAATGGGAGGTTATTATTAATTTCTAATTCAATGGTAAACGGTATGTTAGGGTGTATATTGGCGATGACTGGTGATAATGAAGAACCCATTGCTGTTCCCGACGTTTGTCCAAAAATTTGACCGTTATAAGAAAAAGGAGTTTACAGTATTTCATGCATATGTGGCAAAGAATGCATTGGAGAGACCGGACGAAAAATATCAACTAGGCTCAAAAAACATGAAAGAGCCTTAAAACTGTGACAAACTCATCAGCAGTTTCCGAACACAATCACGAAGCCGGAAATTTTATTCGGTAATCAATTCTTCTACCAAAAAAATCCGGGACAATGTTCGTGCCCCTCCTTTAGCTCCGCCCATCTGAAACAATATATAAGCGCGTACACTGTAGAATGTGAGTCGGTTTCGGTTGAGACCTGAAGAAGGCAACAGGATGATTGGCAAAAGGTTAGCAAGTTCGACTCAACAATAACCGACGCAGTAGAAATTCAGAAGTTTGGTAAATAGTATATACGGTTAGGTAGATTATAATAAATATCACAATTCATAATCAAAAGCATCATCTCCAATACCCCTCTTGATAGATAAATAAGCACCATAGCATAAACACAAAAATTCAGTCGCCTCTTTTCATAAATTCCTGGAAACATCAAATACTGAACATATTATTAACCAAAAATGGCAAAAGTCCTACCTGAAAGGTGTTTTGGCTGAAATGAGACTAATTTTCAAAATTTCATGGAAAATATAACATATGATAAAAAAACAACCACATTCCCGACCTAGAAATCCGCAACCAATATAGATAAAGCAGTTCAGCGGTAGAATGTGACGTGACTTGTTTAATGTGTTTAGCATCGATGAATCTGCGTCACGCCTTTTCACAAAAACTACCTCGTTGGGAAGAGTTTATTTGGTTAACTTTCCTATCGAGAGTCGACAGCTGTTCTAAATTTGAACACTACCGTATTATTGTGTTTTTGGGCTATCCGCAGATGCTCACAGACAGTTTGCCCGCCATCCGCACTACGGAAGACTGGGCGGCGGCGTTCGGTTTCGTGGGCCACCAAAACAGGGACCACGACCACTCCCAGCAGCAGCAGCATAAGTTACAACAACGGGACGTTAGCAAATTGTCAGCGTTTGGCGGTTTCGGCCCGTTGGGCGGACAGGACAGCGAGTTCGGCAAGGGTACGTGGCTCCCTACCCATACGGCTTGCGCTTCAAAGGAAAACGCCTCTTTCGAGCAGGCATCGACAGTTACGGCGGCTTCTACGAGATATCGAAGATGCAGGAGAACCTGATGGACGCGTTAGCGAACAAAACTAGCGCCGGCGACGGTCTCGGCGTAGGCAAATTGAACGGGTTCAGCGCGAGGGCGACGGAACCCGCGCAGCCGCACCACGCGACGCACACCGCCTCGAACGGCCTCGACCACAGCATGCTGAAGTTTATGAGCGACTTTCACAAGACTAACGCGAACAAGGTTAGAATAGAATTAAGTTCCATTCAATAAAAAACAAATTTTACTTTTTGATGCTTGCAACTCTTAAAATTCCTGTCTTGTATTTGGTCCTCCAAGTGTTCATGATTGTGTTGTCCCTTCCTTAAAACGAATACACCATTCTCTGAAGAGAATGGTGTAATGGTGTAATGCCATCTTTGTCAGCTGCTATAAAATATTAAATCAATTTTACCTCGTTCGGTTATACTTTTTGCGTGTATGATACCCAAAGTCGTAGTGAAAAACTCTATGTTCTGCATTTCACCTACCTACCCTATGAATTTACTACCTACAATTAACAGAATTCCTGTTTAATTTTAGTATTAAATTTGATATCCCTATAAAAATTACTGGTTCTAATCTAAATCACGTATAATTTGGCGTTGTTCGAAACGAAATTTATTTTTTTATGTTACTTCATTTTGAATATCGAAATCTTAAGATTTATAAAATAATTTGACCATATTTTATATCTCAATTATAAGAAACTTCTTATCTTATGCAGGGTGGTAAAAAGTTCATCCTAATGTAATAACAACGTTTAAGAACTTTGTTTTGCGTTTTTGCAGAATACGCCAAATCATGATTTTTGGCGCCATTTCACGTTTTCTAAATAAAAGTTATATAATGACCCATAATTTAATAAGAACGGCATATTGATATTATCTTTTATTATTATTTTCATCTGAGTTTTAATCCTTGGATAATTCTATCAAATTAGTTTATTGGCTTCTCTAGTTTTCCTAAAAGAAATCATTCCAACTCTAACCAGGAACTAAGCAAGTTGGTTAGTTAGGTCAGCAAGGTGGACTTTTATCAACAACCGACGCAGAAGAAATCCATAAATATTACAGTAGCCCGTGGAAGTTTCTTTAAAATACAGCTTTGCTAAGAACAATAAAACATTTATTTAAGTAACACCAAAAACCATAATTCGAAGTATCCTGCGAATATCTGAAGAGTTAGTTATATGACACCCCGTAACGATTGTAAATGGAATATATATTCGCTGATGGTGTTGCATTTGAAATAATCAAGTTATAGCCACTTGAATTTGTTATTAGATCAGGATAAACTTTTAGCCATCCTGTGTGAGATGGAAAGTCTTTGTAGTTACTCTTTGCTGTAAATTTCGCTTATGTACTTTAAATATTTCTTATGTATTTGAGAAATTAAAATTATATGACAATTTGACAAACTTTAAATTATTTAAACTAAAATTTAATTTAATAAATTTAAATTATTTAAAAAAAGGTAAACATTATTGAAACATATACTTCTTTTGGTCATAGAATCTAAAAATGCTTTTTTCTACTCCCGTCTGTAAAATACCTAATTACACACCGATCTAGCGTGCGGGAAGCGTCACTTTACCTCGTCAGTTTCGTTTCCCATGAATCCGAGCCGCTTCGGACATTTCCGGGATTTTACCGCACGGATTTGGGAGCATTCGGATGTTTTCGGAGATATTTCCCACGCTTTTAATTTTGACGTTTGTCAATTCTGACGGTCATGCCAGTGAATGTATTCGTGTTGTTTTGCGAAAATGTACCCAAAAATTAACGGTCGTAGAAAAAGTATAGTAGGCAACACGTTCGGTAAACTTTTTAACTCACTCGTTTATTAAAAACTCGTTCCGCTCGTGTCAAATAAACTCGTGAGTCCAATGCCGTTTACCGCACTTGTTGCATAATATACTATTAATGCATTTAAAATTTAAAAAGTTGCTGCAAAGTAACACTTGCCAAAGGTAAAACTTTTTGACCAGTGTATTATTAAAATTAGTGTTTAATTAATGTTATCCTGTGAAACAAAAATCGCGTATGCTCTTCTTGAAAAATCGTACATTCAATAATAGAAATAAGGATTCCCCTTTATGTAGATGGGAACTAGTTTAATGTAACACTCCTGACCGACATTACATTACTGTAAAGGGCCTTGTAATATGTAATGTGGATAGTTATACCTCAGTAAATGATTAGATCCTAAATATTATCCATCCGCTAAAACTGTTGTGAAAGAAAATGTAAAAGTGTAGATGGAATCTGTTTTAGCCTATGTTCTAAAGCCAAACGAACATTTTGTCTATCTTGTCTTTGTTATTATCTGGTGCTCTGGTGTAGGTTTTGAGTCAACAATATAGGGTTCTTTCGTCTCCTGCGCAGAATGGCAATGCAATTTGACGACTAACTTAATAACTAATAATTAATGAATAAGTTAGTTCACAACTTATAATTTACCGGTTACATAGGAGCAGCCGCCATTCCAAAACGGTTTCAACGGCATTGGCTCCTACCACCAGGGACTCCTACTCCAGCAGAAGCACATTGAAGAGCAACTGATGAATCTCGGTCTGAAGCAGAACTACGGCGATTCTCACACGGTAAAATTGCGCGTTAACGTTTTGAGTACTCCAAAAGATTTGCGAATCTGCTCTTTCCGCAAATTCACTGCCCTCTATTTTCTATAACTGTCTTCTCAGGGGGCATACCAAAACGGGCTGGGCGCTTACCTCAACAGGGAGTCGTCAATGCTGAACGGAGGACTGGGCGGCATACACAGTCTGTTCGCGAAGAAAACGCATCAAACCGCGCCTGCGCCTCAACAACACCATCACCACCACCACCAGCTTAACTCGCGAAACTCCGAAGCGGAGCTGGACTTCGACCCGTTCCAGGAGACGCAGAAAGCATTAGCCGAAATGATGGCCAGCGAGCAGAACCACAAATCGCATAATAGTTCAGGTAAGGGACTTTAAAAAAAGCTCCATGTCATTACGAAATGAACTTTTATTCGCAAAGTTTATTAGGAAGTGAACTATTTAAATGTGATCCATGAACCAGCGTTGATTATTGTGGTTTTGTTCCTCAGGCTTTGTTCAATTAAGGTATGGTGGAGACCAAAGAAATTATTATAAATATATAATTATTTTTGATAGTACTCGATATTCTTCAATTTCAGGTCACAGCAATCAAATAAACGGGATAGTATACAATCAAAACGGAAGCCACATGCCGCCGCCGCCGCCCGGTTTCGTCCACCAGCAACAGTCCTCCTCCCACATGAACTCGTTCGGTCAGTAGAACGTGTGTGTTAGCGACCACTTTTAACCCCCCCCCCCTTCTTCGTCGTTCTTTTTAGGTAGCAAAATATTACCCTATCTGAATATGTCAAGTAGTCAACAACAAATAGGCAACTCGACTAGTTGGCCTACCAGTTTTAGCGGCACGCCACTGCAGCAACAAAAAAGTGAGTTTGTAGCTTAGATGATGCGCCAACGGTAATGTTTGGTGGGGCAACAATTTTGACGGTAGTTAAGGCATAATTGGCAATTAAAGCCTTTTTTTAAAGAGTCAAAAACACGGAATATATTGCGAGTAAAATATAAGATTTTGAAAAAGTTTTACTTTTGGGGTAAGTGAAGTCACATTACGGTACCTTTTTAAAATTACTTTCATACTTTCTTACTATATGGGTTGTCCCAAAAGTATGAAAGAAACCATATTATTTATTAATATTCTCGATTTCTTCTGCGTCAGTTGTACCCTGTGTTAATTATATATAATTGAGATTTAAAATATTATTTTTAAAATAATATTTAATTAGATATCATAAACGTTATATACGAATTTATTTTTAAAAAATCCAAAAATGCTGTAATATACAGGGAGTTCCATTTTAAAACAGAATTTTGATATACCACAGTAGGCCTTGTGGAAATTTCTTTGAAAAAATAAATGAAACACTCTTTTTTTTGGATTCTGAGT
Source organism: Cylas formicarius (assembly GCF_029955315.1). Taxonomy (NCBI): domain Eukaryota; kingdom Metazoa; phylum Arthropoda; class Insecta; order Coleoptera; family Brentidae; genus Cylas; species Cylas formicarius. The sequence continues at coordinate 19,928,906 of NW_026844361.1, read as the reverse complement.
TTGTGTTTTAATAGAGTCTTTATTTTTTGGTTGGTTTTGGTAAATTTTGCAGGAACAATAGATATCTTATATCCCAATTTTAAAAATTTCTCATTTTATACAGAGTGCCCAAAAATTTATCCTAATCGAAAAACAACTTTAAGTGACTTTAACTCCATTAATTTAAAATGAAAACAATATTTTCAAAGTTGCCAGGGAATGTACTTTCCAATGGTTTTATGCTGTCCTATTCACGAAAGATGACGATTACATTAGCAACGACACCAAGAGTATTCTTATAGCATTTGCTAGTGTTATTATTGGTTTTGTGGAATACTCGAAATTATTCTCATTTTTTAAATAACAGCTTTATTGGGTCTCCTTGTTTATGGGATTTGTTTAAGGCTGACAGTTTTGTATCATTTCGCAATATGTTTTTTTTTTGTAATGTAGAACAACAATACTAGATTATCATCACAATTTTTAAATTCTAGTTTTGTAAATAGGTGTATTGTTTTCCAAAACATGGGTTTCAAAATTGACCCCTCAGATCGCCACACTTAACACTTTCTCTTTTTATGGGTTACATCAAAGGAAATATACAACACGCTTCCAACCATAGCAAGTAATGTGAAAATCCTTAACCCCGTAAACATTGTCCTGAATTTGCAATATTTTCAAGAAAAGAATATGTGCCTGGAAAATTTATTGTAAACATGTGTTTTTCTTCATTTTTATTTTTTTTTTAAATTGTTATTATCCATATTCAGAGTATCTACTTTGTTGTTGAACCCCAATAAAACATTTAGTTAAATAACGCCAAAAGCCGTAATGTCTAGAAAAACGCGAGGAGTCAGGATGCCACTTAAAGTTTTTATTAGATTACAATAAATTTTTGGTTATGAGATTTAAAAAATGTATATTTATTTAATTAGGTGTTATAAAAGTTATTGAAGTTATTTTTGTAAAACTTAAACTTAAAAAAAAAACAGATTATAGTACAAAAGTAATTTCGAAAACCTTATATTTTGGTAACATATATTTCGTGCGGTATGGCGTGAACTTGCAATAACATTTTGTTAAATGACGAATGAAAGTTTTGCTCTTCTAGAGCTGGTAGTTCCTTAAAAGGTTTTGTCAAATATCGTCATATTTCTTCTGTCAAGTAACGGGACCGCCGTCTCGCGCGTTTTAGGTTTGGCCAACAACACGTGCAACGATTGGAAAGTATTAGACCCGGCGATCCTGTCTGCGTCCAGTCGCAATTACCAGATGGCGCCACCGCTCAGAGATCAGTCGGGTCCACAGCAGCAGCAGCAGCAAAGGTCGTACGACTCAACGTCGGCGTTTTCGGCATACGCGCAGCTGCAACCGTCGAATTTCAATTCGTTCGCGCATCCTACGCTCTGGTACGGCAACGATTTGAACGCGCAAATATCGAGCCCGCCCGGTTTCCGAAACAGTCAGACTTCCAAGCAGCAAGAGTGTTGAACGAGAGAGAGCCAAAGCGAGAGATGAGAGAGGGACGCGTGTTATTATGGATCAATTTTCGAATTAAACGAGTATACCGGTCGTTTTGGCAGGACTACAAACGCAAAAGTAAAGTCAGTTCTCCTCCCGCTCCTCCGCCATTTTTTGTTTATTTTTAAATTCGCCATCCGAACGACCATTGATCCATAAAGGCGTAGAAAATGTTATTGGTATAGCGTTATTTCCGTTCGTTTTGCGCGTGCGCCGTCGCGGGGGGCGGAGGCGCTCGTTGGTAACACGCGGAAACTAAAATACTACTCTTCATTTCAGTATATCGGAAAAAAAATAAAAAACAGCTAAATATAATGTCATACAGTATTAACGGAAGTTTTATTTCGGTTGAGTTTTGATGATTTATTTTGAAGTACACAATAATAAAACAAATATAAAGAATAACAAAAAAAAAAACAAAATAAGTAAGTAAAAATAAGGGAAAAATCTGAAACTGTAAGTGACCAGCGAGAAAGAAAAACTGAAAATTAAAAATAAACTTGTGTCACAAAAATATCGGAATCTCTTTCTTCAAAATTTTGACAATTCAAAATCTCGGTACGTCACAAATATTTACATTACAACCACAAAAAAACATAAGGGTTCCGCTAGCGTAAAGAAAATTAAAAACAAAATTAAATGAGTAACAAAAACATTCAAACCTCATCATATTTTTGAAATTTTGACAATTCCAAATCTAGGTCTGCCACAAATATTTAGATCACAACCACAAAAAACAATTGAATTTAACTTTATCCGAACAGTACTAAAGGGTGATTAAAATTTCAATTTTGATGCCACTTAAGAAGTGTACGCCCTTGTAAAATCTTTCTTTATGGTTCGATTGTTTTTTTTTTTTGATAGCTCTCTAAACAATGTATTAAAACCTTGTTTTGCTTATTGCTTAAAATTAAAGTCATGGCCAAGTGAGACTATTTAACAAAAGAGAGAGAAGTACTATTAGGGTTTTTAAAATATATATGAAATATCTTTTGCGCCCTGCATAAGGCTGTACATCATTGTAAAATTTTTGATTATGGTTTGACTTTGATATATTTTTTTTGTTGAATAGATTTCTCAAAAACGCACTAAAACTTTATATTTCTTATTACATAAACCAGAAGTCATGGCTAACTGTGACAATTTTTTTATGTCAAATATCGAGAAGAGCTATTAGAGGATTTCTTTAAAAATAAAGTGTCAACGAATTGTTATTCAGAACTACAGAAAACCAAACTATACTATCGAATACAGGGCGTTCAAAATATAACGAGCGCCTCGCTTAAGCATTACTCCTGTACGATGTTTATTTATGGCTCAATTTTAATAACAGAAATTTCAAAATTGGTTGACGTCGGTATACTGTTTCCTTTTCAAAACCAAGTTTGCCATGGAGAAGCGAATATTCGACTGTAAAATTTACTCGCTAATTTATATTTTCATTTTGTTTGCATTATACCTTTCAAATACTAAGATTTATTAATTGTTTTAACATGATGTTAAAAAATAAGTGTCACTTAAAAGCTTTTTTTATCATTATTTTTGAAATTTGTATAATTCAAATTTGTAATTAAATCAAATTAAAATCACATACAAAATAATCGCAATTCACAAGCTTTACAGTAATTGAACTGAGGTTTTACTTGATAAAAATGCATTTATCAAAATAAATAAGAACTAAAAGTTCAGATTTTCACGAAATTATATATTATGACATGACAATTGTTTCGACAACTTGGGGTTGGTTTTATTTTTATATTTAATAACAAATTTTAAAATAAGATCATTAAATTTAACGCGAAATTTAAATCACCCGCTTAGTGCTATACTTTCAAGCTAAACAATTCCAGGTGATCGAGTGCCGACATACGTGCTTCGCGCATTCCGTAAACGACAAAGACGATCGATCATGTACGTCAGTCCTCTCGACGTCGAAACTCGAAAAACATCTGTCGTTACTTTCGTTGGTCCGCGCCGCGACCATTAGTTAGTGAACGGCCGCCATTGTGATTTTCGAGTGGCCATATTTGTTCGACCATCTTTTATAAACAAAAAAAATTATGGCGGACCATCAAAACATTATGTGCGAGGTGGAAATTCAACCGGACATCCAAGAATGCGTGGAAATAGAGACGATACCGGTGGACATGAGTGATACGGTGGAAACAATCGTAGAGTGCGGGGAACCTATGATGTCTATGCAATCTTTAGAGGGTAGAGAATTAATTTTGGAAACCCAGGAGGAAATTATAGACGACTCGGGGGACCCTTTAAATCTGTACGACGTCCCGGTGCCGGACTCGTCCGATTTATACGTCGAAGCGTCGGCGGGGCCCTCGAGGAAAAGGAAGCACGCGAAAAATCGGATTCTGGCACGTCGCGAAAACGAACTCTTGCTAAGCGACATGCACGTAGAAACCAAACCCAGAAAATGGGAACAAAAACAAGTGCAGATCAAAACGATGGAAGGAGAATTTTCCGTAACTATGTGGGCCTCGGGAGCCAGCGACGGTAGGTAATTCTGATGTTAGCGCAAAGACACCGGCAAAATTTTGTCCAGCTTTCCTTTACCTGCGTTGTTTGATTGATTTTGTCCGCCAAGGTCAATCGGGTCACAATAAACACTGCTTAAATTAACTTGCCGACTACCGGATAGTTTAAAAACAATCAAATTTCGGTAAAAATTGGCGAACACTGTGACATTGTTTTGGTTTTCAGCGGCCATCACTAAAGAATCTGCCATGTTTTAAATGGCCGATCGTTTTGCAATGGAGGTTTGACACACGGTCGGCCATATTAGCGCATCAAATTCAAATTAGGAATGCGAATTTTTCATTTCTAATTCGTGAGAAATGAGATATTGAGGCAATAGGGACACGTTTATAACGTCGCGTACGTTTCTTTTCGTCTGCCAAAGGCGTTCCGTCATAATATAACCGAAAATTGCCTTAAAAAAATAGTTTATTTTTAGATTTGAATTTAGTATGTACAATTCTTTCCAGGCGGCGCTGCGGTTCGATAATTTTCAAATTTTCGCGCCCGAACTGCTTTACAGCTTGACACAGACAGAAAAACAAGTTTGTTTTTCCATTGTTGGCTATTCTGATTTTTATAATTCAAATTATCTGTTGTTTAAACTGATAAACGGTTGAGGTTATAAACATATTCGCCTACACAGGTTTAAAGAAGCGTTATCGACTATGAACCGTTTCTATCCAGTAACTTTCTGCTCCCCAATTTTAGACGAAGGCTCAAACCCTGAGCCAGACCCGGATTATACGGAGTACATGACTGGTAAAAAGATACCTGCGGACGGTATACCCGGTTTGGATCTGTCGGATCCGAAGCAGCTAGCCGAATTCGCCAGGCCAGGATTAAAAAGCCCAAGGGTGAGAAGACCAAACCAAGATATGTCGGAACGGACCATCGGTAAATATATACCGTTAAAAATTAAACTAACACATTATCACTCGTTTTTTTACAGCGTGTCCGCATAAAGGTTGCAATAAAATGTTCCGGGACAATTCGGCAATGAGGAAACACTTGCACACTCACGGACCAAGGGTTCACGTGTGCGCGGAGTGCGGCAAAGCCTTTGTCGAATCAAGCAAATTGAAACGACACCAGCTAGTCCACACGGGCGAGAAGCCTTTCCAGTGTACCTTCGAAGGCTGTGGGAAGAGGTTTAGCCTTGACTTTAACTTGAGAACTCACGTCAGGATACACACGGGCGACAGGCCCTACGTATGTCCATTTGACGGGTGCAACAAGAAATTTGCCCAGTCAACGAATCTCAAGAGTCACATCTTAACTCACGCCAAAGCAAAGTAAGTTGGACGAATTTGGAAGATCAATATTGAACGATTTTGGGTTAGATCCCTTAACAAGGTGGAAAATAAATTTCCAAATAAAATTAAAGTGAACAAAACGCCTAAAAAATGGTGTTAGGTTTTCTGTTATAATTATTGGAATTTATATTTAATTACCACAATTGTTAACAAAATTGTCAAAATATTATGTGGCCAGTAAGCAATGAAGGAAGTGCCTATAACTTCATATAGAGGAAGGTAGCATAGGACAGCTGCTAAAAAAAGATCCATTAAAAAGCACCTTAATTCTTTTAGCACTGGTGGTTGTGGTTTTCAAAATGTAACCTTGAGCAGGCCTCCAGAAATCCAAAAATTGAATACTTTTTGAAAGCTTCATATTCAAACCAGCCACCGTATATTAATACCAAAATTGTTTAGATCTAGAAATAATGTGCAGAGCAGGCCGTCCAACAACGTCCAAATGATGCAGCCGCCTTTTGTACAAATTGAAGTCACGGACCCAGAGTATATCGTTTACACTGATTAATACAAGTAAGTTGCCATTCTTTGGTCTTTCGTTTTTAAATATATAATCTACTAGATATATAGAGAGTTTGCATTTAATACATTCACTGCTTAAATCAGCATGGAAACTATTGAGAAACAATATTGATATGTGCACGCGCATGTCAAAACTCGGTTCCAAGCAATGAAAAGTTACGAGTTAACAGTATTCAGCGTCAGTATTTTGTCAAAATATGCTCAGATCCCATTAAATTTTTAAGAAAAATTCGAGTTCAGTGCGTGGAGATCTCTGTTTAGAAAAAAAAAATCGTCCGAAGTGAAGTTTCATATGTAAAATTATTCTGCATAAAATGAGGTTTTATGTTATCTACGGCCCCTATCTTATCTAATGCCCATATAGTTTCATATTGTCCCAAAACAAGCGAAGTTTTTTTTTTTGGATGACGTCACAATTTATTTTTCTTTGATTTCAGGACTTGTACATACCCTAGGCTAAGCGAACCACAAAATTGTCTACCTTGTATAAACCAAATAATACACTTCTTTCGTTTAATATCTATCGTTTGACCAATCAAAAAAGTTTCTGCATTTGTTTTTGATTTTTTTTTTTAACCGAAATCAAGTCGCCCGTTGTCGCGCTCCCCGCACCCGCAGTCATCCAATATCATACCAAAGGTATTAAAAAATGGCGTTGAGAAACCTTTTTGATTTGGTCGAAATCATTCTGTTTGAATTTGCCATTTTGTATTTTATAAGTACATAATATATATATTATTTTGTGACTGAATTTTTTGCATTCAGAATTATTAAGATTGTGTTGTGGATCAGCGGGTTTCTAATATGTGATGTGAGTTGTTTTATTTCTTTCAGAGTGTTTCTTCTCTATTCCTTAAGTTAGACGTTAATTTAACAATGAGTGTCTTGTAAATTATGTGAACATATTGTAATTAAGTGATATATGTACATAGAACACAGTGATTTTTGTATAAAAAAAGAAAATAAAGTTACTTTGGATTAATTGGCTTACTTTTTGAAGATTAAGTTACAGTTCCAGTAAAACTCGGACATTCCCTATGAAGAATAAACATTGAGACTTTTCCCTTTGCTTATATGAACCAATTCTTTTTAAGTTGAAGTCAGAATATATTAGCCTCGCAATACTCCAGACATTGTTTAAGGCCTTAGCTGTACACTTTATATAATAGGATTTTACATTAAATTAGTGTGAAGAGGAACAAAGTTTCTTTTCTCATGAGTTTACTACTCCACTTGGAAAATTTTAATTTTATATACCAAAGGTATAGAATACAAAGACTTTGTTTTTTGCAGTAACATAAAAAATTATATAGGCTAAAATTGATAAAATGTATTGTTTCAAGGATTTCAAGAAGCTCTTTTGCAGTTATGTGCTACACAAACCCAGTGCAGTTCGCAAATACATATTGAACATATGTATATGGTGGATACACAAGAATCTTGAACACTAATACTAATTCAAAATATACAGCAGGTAGCAGAGAAAAAAAGTTAAATGGTTCTTTAGTGCAACTCCACTAAAAAGTTTTATCTTTTCATAATGCGAAATGAGATATAGCCATGCGGGTCACGAAAGCCAGCTTTGTTACGTTTCGAATTCAACTTTTTGAACAACCCCAAAATCTATCGTGAACAACTGAAAGAGAATTTTTTTATTATTTTCTATTTTATTTAAAAGAAACCGAAAATTAAATTATTTACCATAAAGAAATCATTGGGCACTAAATGTCATTTTCTTAATATTAATGTTAAATTATTGCTAAATTAGTGTTAATGGATGATGCTTGTGTGAATCCACCATTGGAGAATTTAAATAAACAAAACAAAAACAAATTGCATCCTATCAGTTCTCCAACTAACTTACCTCCTCGATAGACGGCGAACAGCGAAAAATGCAAGCGGTTCATCCAGCGTCAGTTAAACTAACTTTACTTTGCGCAAATTTTTGTGCAATAACAACAACAAAACGCTAAGAGCCCACGCAATCACCTGTTACCGAATAACACTGCGTTGACGTCGAAATCACAGCCCACTAACTGTAGCGACCATTCTTTTAACTAAAAATTTGTATTTCGCGCGCATACCGGCGCAAAGTCGGTTTCTGCAATGTGACAAAAATAAAAATTTCTCCATCATATTTACCGCGGCTGGATAATATTGTAATGTCATATCGATAATCCATTTTACCATTTTTAATATTGTACTCGTATTTGTTACAAAAATATAATTTGATTATGATAATGAATTCTCAATGGCAAGGTTCGTATATTTAATTTAAATTAAATTTAAGAAGTTGGGATTTTTTATTAGTAGAGATATATAACCCCTCAAAGCAAAAATTTGAATCGTTTTTTATACATCCATGCGTTTAAGGTATTTGTAATTCTAGTTAATGACAATTGTCAATTATTATTATCTCAGAAAACTTATTGAACTCTTCAATTTTTTAATAATTTACAAAGGATTTGAATTATAAGTAGTACAAACAACTATTTTTTAGAGATCGAAATGTATATAACTCAACACACTTTCTAGCTGCTTCACGATATAATTTTTTTGAACATCTATTTGTTAGCTCAACTAGTAGGTCCAAATCATTTAAAAATAAATCTAAAATTTTTGATTATTTTGCGCTACTTCTGCTGCTTTTCTTAATAAAATAATCTGTACTAAAATTTAAATATATTTCTTGTTATTATTTAAAATTTCTAAAGTTTTGATTTCTGAAAATACTAAATAATATTGAATGGAAGAAAGAATAAATACAAAAAATTGGCGAAAAAAAATTCATTTATCCTAACGCAATTTTTTTGATAAAATATTTCAAGCTAGATGCACGATTTTTTAATTCAACCTTTCTTGGGATTCATCGAATAATGTTAATATAGTTTATAAGCAGAAATGCGCTGAAGTAACGACTTTTTCTAAAAGAAGAGTGAAAACCAACTTTGTTTGAAAAGTCTAACTATATAAAACTAAAATATACATAGGGATATTCTATATATATTTTTAGAATTTACAACTTTTGAGATTTTTAGAGGAAACCAAGTGAAAAAAAATCAAAACAACAGTTTTAACGTAACTCGCAATAAGAAAACATATTTCTGAAAATATTCAGAATAAAATTGAAACGCTCAGGCTGACCTATCTGTTTTTCCGCCAGGATTTTCCTGAAATTTATTTCCCTGAAGTTTTTAGCGAATCGCGGGTGCCCTTGACTAGCCGACGTCACCGGACTGAAACACCGTGGAAATAATCACACATCCCACTGTTGAAAATATATTTTTATTTACGACTTAAGATTGCGGCGATCATCAATTTTTTATTCAAAGACATCGTAAAATACTATTTTTAGAGAAAAAAGAGGGTTATATGTACTATGAGCTACGTTTTAATTGTTCCTTCAGAACTCTCGCTAATTCTAAATAAAACACGCAGAACGCACAATTAAGGCACAATGAAAACAATAATCTAAACTATTTTTCGGTTTCCGACTTTATTGAACACAATGAAAAAGTAGTTCACTGAGGAAAAAGTAACTTAAATTTACCAACCTAAACTGGAAAACTCGAACAACGGATTTTCGTGACGCGGTCGTCCGCACCCCGATACACAGATTTTGAACCCCCATTAAAACGTTTGTTTATACACGCAAATGGAAATGAAAACGAGAATAAAAATAAAAATCGAAAATTAAAATGACAATCTCTAAACTTTTTTGTTTTCGGAAAAAAAAAATTTTTTTCCGAAAACAAAAACGCGCATTCGATTTTGATTCCTGTTTTTAATTGCGTGCATAAACCGACGTTTAACCCCGGGCGAGTAGTTCAAACGTACCCGACCCGAAACCGTATACACATCTATATAAAATAAAAATATATATAAAAAAAAGTTGCGTTAATAAACTTTGCGTCCTTTTTTGCGTTTGCAAAGAACTAAACCTAAATTCCTTACAACTATCGCACAGTAGGAAGTAGAAAAAAGATCCCCCCCCCCCGTACTTCCGCACACCGCGCGAACGCTTATAAATGCTTCTCGCCAAACGCACCCTTCTCGAGCCCCCCCGCCCAAATTTAAAAAAAAAAGATAAGGTCGAATTCGCCAGAGAGGCGAACTACCGGAAATTATGCCCCCACCCTTTACCTCCCGGGGTCGCATCACATCAGCCGACATTTTTCGTCGCCTTGGGGGTCGCCCTGCTGATGATGCAACTCCTCGTGGCCTAGGTACCCGCCCGCCATCTCTCGGTGCCTCAGATGCGAACTGGAGAGCTGCCTCTTCACCCTACATCACCCACGAAATATTAAAATAAATTAATAAAAAAGGCACTCTGAATTTTAACTAAATGTAAAAAAATTAAATCCCTTGGGATCTGTATAGAATCTACTTTTATAAAAATGGGACTGACTACAATGTTCATTTCATGAAATATCCACCCACACCAAAAAAGCAAAACGTTTTATGGTTCATAGTTTAAGCTGTTAGTTTTCATTTCCAACACCTGCCCTTCAAAGAGCTTAAAAAAATATTGGATGATTTATTGATATTTCGTAAACGCCTTTCAAGGAGAACAAACGTTTTTGTTTAATGCGACCTTTTTTTAAAATTCCAATGACATTACCAGATTTAAAACTTTAGGTGTTTAACGGTTAACATTTCTATCATAATTTTGCCGATTTCGCCTCTATTAAAATATTTAATTGTTACGTCAAAAATTGAGAATTGAGAACTTTTTCATTATAATTTTATTGTAACTGCCATTTTTTTTGATATAGGTGAAGTAGCACCTCTCAGGAAAATATTTTATTTATACCAAGTTACATAATCATGTTTGGGTACCCGAAAGCAGAAAATTTGTTCTAGAAATCAATAATCATTGTACCATCACTCTCAATTTCCCTTTAAATATTTTTTAAAAGTAACATAACATTTTGAGCTGGTAAGACCCGGTGTCCGTCTTCCCCCGCCCACTCACCTCTCGGACACAGCGACCTCCTCTCCGTCCGAATTGAACACGGTGGTGGTCATGTTGTCGCCGACCACCCACTTCTGGCCCTTCATGACGAGATTGTGAGGCGGTTCGTGTTCCCTGTTCAAGTCGGAACTCCACACGGTCACGGTGCCCTTGCCCTCGATCTTCGTGGACCTGATAAACTTGTACTTGGTCTCGTTGTCGCCAGCCTGCCTGATGATGTGCCACCCGCCGAGTGAAATTTCCTGCCCGCTTTTGTTGTGCAGTTTGACGAATTTGCCCTCCGGATCGGCCTCCGACACCTCGATGTCGCCCTTCGACGAACTGGTCACGCTATAATCGGCCACGCTCGACTCTTGGCTCTCGTCGAGCAGTGTGCGCTTGCGTTTCGCACCCAAGCGGACGGGAGTGCGCCGCTGCGACGAGCTGCGCGTGCTGCTGCTGTGCGACACCTCGCGTTCACCTTGAAATGGATCGAGTTATGGGTTGCGCACGCGTGCGCGCCGGAGGGAGGTCGCTTACCACCGGGCGTGATGTTCAGCCGCGCCTCCTCCGACTCGAGCAACTTGCGGTAGGCGGCGATCTCGAGATCGAGCGACACCTTGATGTCCATGAGATCCTGGTACTCTTGGAGCTGGTGCGACATCTCGTCACGCAGGCGCGCCAGGTCCGCCTCGAGCGCCGCGAGATCTTCCGCGTGACGTAGGCGCTCGTTCTGAATCGAAATTGTTTATTTAACTTTCTTTTTTTTTTTACTTTTGACCTAATTCCTAAAGGTATAGTGTTTAGGCTTTCGTGAAAATTTTCCATGAAAACTGGACTGGATAAGATATGATTTTGAGGTAATATTTTTTAAAAATATTTATTTATTTATTTACTATAAATAACAAGGTAAAGTCTCTTCATAGATATAAGAAAGTGACTAACTGATACGAATTAAGGAAAGACCAGGGCAAGCTGTAAGAATGAAATATGGCCGAACAGGTCCGTATTTTGCTTAGAATTTAATTATTTGGGGTTTTGTTAGGAAAGATGCTAAACAAAATTTATTTATGTATGTATTTATGTTAAAATCTAAAACAAAATTACAAATTATTTTTATTATCTACTTAAATTACTTATAATTATTCACATAATATATCAGTATCACTATCGCTATCACCGCCTGTTCTAATTATTATTTGTTCCATATTATTTGCAATATGGATAGATATACGATTGTTCTGCTGAATTTGCCCAACTTTGTGCAGGGATGTTGAAAACTTTGGTTTCTATAAATTTAAGGACATTGGAGTTAACACGGGGAAAACATTGTTACGACGAATGGCAGATTTCAGTTGGTGCCAAACATGTTCAATGGGATTAAATATACAGTGGTAAGGTGGAAGCCTTAAAACTGTATCGCCCTAGATTTTTTGCATAATTATCACAGACGTATTCCTTTTATAGGTTCAAGCTTTGTAGAACCTCAATTAATTGCTTTTTGGTATAATATTGTTGCTTCTGTGTCACATGAGGAATGGGTTTTAGTCAACTGTCTACTGTGATAACTTGCATTGTCCATTACAATGACGCTATTAGGAGGATTGTTTGGAACTAGTTTGTTTTTAAACCAACTTTCAAATAAATCAGCGGTGGTGTCTTTATGGTAATCCAGAGAAGAATCTTTAATAATTTTCGCTGACAGAGAAAGTCCATTTGGAATCTAACCATATTTAGAACCAGCATGCAAAAAAGTGATTCGGCATGTAAGCATCGCTTCTTTTTTTTTTCTCGCTGAAATGGGTTTATTCACAATTTTCCACACAGTTGATGTTGGAATTTTCGTCAATGTGACCGTTTCTTCTAAAGATGCTTGCTTGCTGGCACCACGATCAATGAGAGTCAAATAAACATTGTTTATAACTTCCTTAGTCTCAATAGATTAGTGTTTTCTACATTTGGGCGGGAGCATCTCCTGAGATACACTCGACTCGCACATATTTTGCATAATTCGCACACGACTCAGCACACGTTGTATTACACACCAAATAAGAATGATTACTAATAAACTTAAACTAAGTAGTATACCAAACCAAAGAATATTAAACACAGGTAGATATAAAATTATTTTCTATTACGGACCACAATTTTACCTGAATTTAAATTCCGAAACCTTAGGTAATAATCATCTCAAAAGAAATTGGTCACTTTCTTATATCTATGAACAGACCATACCCTAGCATGACGAAATAACGTCACAATTTACAAAGGTTCACTAAAACTAAGTCAAAAAGTAACTGTTGTAATTTCTTTGCTTCCTAAATTTGTATATTTATAGTACCCATAGATAAAGCAGTCATTACTACCCTAGCATTAAAGGATAATTTTACCAACAGTTTTGGACAGTCCGTTATTAACAATATTGTGCAAAAACATATCTCTTATTATTCTCTCAATAGACAATTTCAACATATGATAGAAGTCAAGGCTTGCTTCATAATGATACTCCTATTAGATTGTGGCTATATCTAAAGTTCATGACAAAAATAAACCTTTTTTTGAATGCTTTCAATTCTTTTTACATACTTATGATATTGGGGACTCCATATCACACTGGCAGCGACTTGGGATCTTTATATTCTTTGCTAACCCTTGTAATAAAACTTTCTGCAAGCCTTTTACACTATGATTTCAAAATGAATTTCAAAACTCAATCTATAGTTACTCCAGTATCCCTGATATGCTTTACTTTTGTTGTTTTGTTTTTGTTAGTTTTGTCAATAATTAAAAACAGTCGATTTCCTAAGCAGTAGTCATAAAACGAAAACATTTACCCGCGTCCGCTATAAACAAAAAAAAACAAAATAGGTCAATCGATAGATTTAGATTTAGCTCCATTTAACTCAACAAACTGTGTCCTAGAACTAATCTATGAAGTTTAAGAAATAACTCCTCTGTTATAATTACCTCAAGCACTTTGCCCGGAATTGATATGGGTCGACTTATGTTTATGACCTTGTCTTCGAAAAAAAGGTGCCTCTTTTCCCAATATACTTTACTTGTAATTCAGTAGTGACCTTTCGTAAATATTATTGTAATTTCTGTCTCCTATTCCGCGTTTAATACAGTAGGCACACAAGTTTATTTTGACAGGTTTTGTAATAAATAAGTGATGTAATTTATGAAAAAAAACTGTATTTTCCATGGCAATTCATAAAAAAAAATACAATGAAAGATATTCGTATTTGGATTTGCCTCTATGTGTCATATTTTTGAAAAGCTAATAGGCGTAATAAGACGTACATACAGGGTGATCCGTTAAAAAACATAATTGCAGTTTATACATCAACATTAGTGAATGTCAGAAGAAAACAAATTACTTCATTGGATCCTACCCAAAAACCCCATCTTTATTGTTTAATCAATAATTTCATCAACTGATAGAGATCAAAAAATTGGTTCTCGGAGTTACTAGGTGAAATACAGGTGATGCAGACGATGTGATAAACGAAGAAGAAGGAACAAAAATAAAAATGATTACCACAATTACGATCAAATAAATAAAAAAATATTTTACAATGAAAAAAACAGTCGGAGAACGTAAACGGAAGAGAAAAGCAAAATCTTCGGAAAAGTCTTGCAAATTTTTGGAATTTAAGTTAATGTTGATCAAGACGGATCTTACCTCGAGCAGCTTCTCGAGATCGCGTGCTCTGGCGACGAGTCCCGCGTTCTCGTTCTCCAGCTGCGTTACCCGTGACGTCAGAGTGTCGATCCTCGTGCGAACCGAGCGGGCCTCGTCGATGGCGGCCGCGGCCGCGTTGTTGTGCCTGTTTGCGGCCGACTGCAGATTCTTAAGATAATAGAAGAAAATTCGTTAGCCAGACGACTAAGGGGAGATGTAGCGCGCCTACTTTGATTTTGTTTTCGTAGAGGAGCTCAATTTCGGCGCGATTGTTCGCCATCTGGGTCTCGTACTGATCACGGAGATCTTGCAGTGCCTCCTGGAGCTTCGCCTCGTATTTCTCGGCGAGGCGGCCATCGATCTCGCTGATCTCCACCTGACGTTTGGTACGGGTCTCGGTGAGCTGCTGCTGGAACACCTTAACAAACGCAACCCGTATTACAGTATTGTACATATACAAAATATTATGGTACGTCATTGGTTATATTAGATAGTTGATTTTTTTTAAACACTCACACAACAAATAATTGCTCTAAGCTATTTCCATCAGATTTGGCACAGTGTCAACCAAAACTCGTTAGATTTTATTATATGCTTTGTAAAAATAAAATTATGTTACGCCGCTGATTAACTTACCAATTCTTTTTGGCTAAATCAAAATAAATAAGAACTAAAAGTTCAAATTTTCATGAAATTATATATTATGACATGACAATTGTTTCGACAACACGGTGTCTTTATCAAATGTAATATCTACAAACTACCTTTTACTATATATACCGAAAAATGACCATAAAATCTTAATTAATGTTGTTGCGAGAATTTAAGTTCAGTAAAGGAGAGGTATTTAAATCTAATTGATCGTTAAGCAATACATTTGAATGTCTCATTCAAATGTATTGCTATTTTTAAACCACATTTTGACAAATGTTTTGAAACTTTTTCGCTAGGTTCTCCTAAGTATGTAATTGTTTGAAATTGTTCGTTGTCTGTATTTGGTTTCGGATAAATAGAGTTTAATGTTGTCTGTATTTGTTTTTTATTTATAATTTTATCTATAATGGACGGATTGTAGCCGTTGTTCAGTGCTATTTGTTTTGTTTTGTTCTTTGTTGTAATTTTCTGTTGAGAGTGGCGTATTAAGAAGTCTGTGTATAAAAGAGTTAAATGCAGCCATTTTGTGTGTATAAGGGTGATTTGAGCTGTTATGTATGACTGTGTCCGTATGTGAAGGTTTATGATATATTGAAAAATCTAATTTATTCTGCACTTTCGTAATAGTTAAGTCTAAAACATTAATAGAGTTATCCTGTTCAATCTCGATAGTGAATTTTATACGATTATGTATTGAGTTAATGTAATTTAAAAAAGAATTCAATTGTCTGTCCGTTCCAACAAAGCAAGCAAAGGCATTTACTTAAAGGATGTTCTAGTATGATATTTTCCAAATTATCCATAAAAATCTCGGCTAACAAAGGACTAAGTGGGTTTCCCATAATCAAACCTTCCTTAGAGATGTAAATCTGTCCATTAAATTCAAAACAATTGTGGTCTAAAGATACTATTAAGCAATCTAATAAATCTTGTTTCACCAATGGGTTAACCTGTTTCCGAGTTAGGGTGAAATCGACTAAATCTATCACATCCATAGGTGGAATACTGGGAAATAAGTTTTGTACATCAAAAGACAATAGAGTTGCGTTAGAAGGTATTCTGATATCTTCAATTTTGTTGATTAATTCAAAAGTATTATTTATTGCATATTTTGGTTTAAAATCTGTGTGGAACTTTAAAATATTTACTAATTTTGTAGAGAGTTTAACTGCTGGAGCTGTTACATAAGATACCACCGGTCTAATGGGCATATTTTGTTCGTGAAAATCTAAACTTTTAGTTCTTATTTATTTTGATAAATGGATTTTCATCAAGTAAAAGCCGCCTCAGTTCAATCTTTTTGGCTAGTTTTATTATCGTGGCGCATTTTTTTTTCGCTAAATTGGTATACTGGGCAATTATTTAAAATATTAAAGTTAACGATGGTTTCTAGGGAAGGAAACGTGGTAGTTAAAAATAATAAAACTTTCAATTCAGAATCTTCCAATTATATATTATATATAGAGTATTATCTACAATTATTTAATAATCACTTATATTTTATAATAAGTTATTATGAGTACGAGTTTGTGATCTCCAATAATAATAATAATAATATTAACATAGACTCTGTTTGGTCGCCAGAACGACGCGACGGCGACGTAGCGCACAATATAAATAAATAAATAAATATAAATTTCTTGGTATTTTTAAAATTATTTCGGACAATTGACACAAAAAAAAATCGACGGGTCAATTCCGCAACCCTACTTCCAATCTTTATCCAAGCTTTAAATTTTCCAACTTTTTTTTCGAAAAGTTATCGAAACTTTCAGCGCTGCCGATATACTAATGTTTTTTCTATTACATAGTTGGACCCTACATAGGGCGATACACATTCAACAAATACACTTTCTGTTTTTCCCCGTATCTTTTTTTTTGCAACTTTTTATGTACTGTTCAATACCCATATAAGGATATTCTTAACGTTTTTAAAATGACCGAAAAAAAAATCAATTATTTATACTAATCATTATTTTAAACGTACCCGCGCTTTGTTCATGTGATTTTGGCTGAACGTGTCGAAAAAAAAAAAAGAATAGTACGACACTGACCCCGCTTCGCGCAACTATCGATCTACCTTTTCCTATCCGTCAGATAAAACCCACGCGATAAGTAAGCAAACAACAGAAACGGGGGATATTAATTTAACTCCGACCTGCCACCGCAATTTTTTTTTATTACCCCTCGACACGAACTGTGGATAAAATCATTCGTAATTTCGTCCCACATTTTCTGGTTTCCAAATTTAGGTATTTCAACAAACCATCAACATAGTTCGCGTGTGCCAGAGGAATCCCGATACCACCAAAACAACATTGCGCTATAATACTGACATGAATTTGCTTCAACTGCCATCCCCCATATAACCAATTAAAATTTTAAATTAACGCGGAATGTTTCGACGTCAGTTTTGACAGTCACCTTAATTTTATTTTTTTAATTTATTAATTTTATCCTCAACAAGACCTCGCCTTAAAATCTCGAAAGAAGCAAAGTCAATAAGAAACTGCTAAACAACTAGTCCAATGTGTTTCCGGTTCATCGCATACGCGCAAGGGGGCCAAACGCTAATTGTCTATTTTTGTTACTAACTTTATAGCTCTAATCTAAAGTTAAAAGGCATGCGCCGTTCACATTGCCACGGAGAAAATACTTTTCCAACGTCTAATACACACAGCAAAAGAGAAAAAAAAAATTATTAGCTTAGGCAATAAAAGTGTTTTTATTATGAATACATCATGAGGAACTTGAAATGTCCGGTCTTTTTATGGCGACGTACTCTTATGTGGGTTAAATCGATAACCGTGTGAAGGCCGTGACGTATATTTATACCAATGACGTCATCACACGAAAATATTAACAATTCGAACTATTTTCGAAAAAAAAAAATGTTATCGTTTTAGTTTGGCTGACCCAGAAAAAAAAATAAATGGCGAAATATCTGTTTCGCGCGGGTCTTCAAGGCGGAACCGGCGATAATAAAGGACGAGGACAGAAAAATTTCGATTAAAGCCCATGATGTCATCTTCGCGTTTACCAAAAAATGTCGTAAATGCGGCAACCTCATTAGCAATTCAAATCTGGTTTCGGTCGTTACGCCATTTGTTTATTCGAGAATCTTTATTAAAAATATATACATAAATAATATATGCTCAACGACCAGCCCGTGTTGGATTATTATTATCATTATTTTATTTATTATTTGTTTTCCAAAACCCATAGCAGGGTTCACTGATTATTCCTCCAAAATATTCAAATAAAATCGACAAACCAACTCGTGTTCTTTTTTGACGCACCCTATAAGCGCGATATCACCTCTATTTTCGACAGCTCCTAAAAATAGTTACATTACGTCATCGATCCAAAGTTAAAAGTTACGTTTTGCACACTGTATATTATATACACTGAGTTTGTAGTTTTTAGAAACAAGTTAATATAATCTTGGCCTGCAGTTCTGACCGCATGCTAATTTATGGATTGTTTTTTTTTTTAATTTGCAATCTAAATTTTTGGCTCGCCCGGATAGGTGAATTTTTAGCGATGACGCGTACCGAGATATATTATACACAATTCGCTTAGGAGTTGCGGAATTTTTGGCTCACCGTGTTTTATCAATTTGGTCGATGACGGCAATGTGCTATGAAACATCTCAACTATTCGAAATTTAAAATCTACTGACCCTATCCGCCGCCACTTCAAATTTAATATATTTTTAGTAAATCGCAATTTAAGGCGACCTTACCTGGTCCTTAAACGATAATTCTTCTCTTAGGCTCTGGTTTGCGTTCTCAACTTCAACCCGAGCGAGAGATTCTTCCTCGAGTTGCTTGCGATGTTCATCAAGTAACTTCTTAAGTTTGTCGCGCTCTTTTTCCAGATCTCTGAGATCGGCGGTCGCTTTCTTAGCATCCGCGTTGGCCTGGTTATATTTCAGCTGTAACTCGTTGCATCTGGTCTCGTATATGCGCGCCGAGTTTTCAGCCAGCACCAAATCCTTGCTCCTTTTCGCAAGGTCCTGTTTAAGTTCATCATTTTCATCCAAAAGACGTTTAACGTCGATCTCTAAACGCGCTTTTTCGCGATGCGTCTCGTCGAGAAGCTTTCTGGCGTCAGAAAGCTCATGATCGTACATAGACTTGATATTGGACACCTCTCTGGTGACTGTTTCTTGCGATGTTTGTATTTCACGGGTTAACCTGTTATTTTCGGCCTCCAAATACCGCACTTTTTCGATGTAGCAAGCCAGCCGATCATTCAAATTTTGTAGGTCCGCTTTTTCCTGCAATCTGGAATGACGCGTCGGACTCAGCGGGCTAGCGGGCCTGGGGGGATTCGAAGCCGGCGTAGACGACTTCTTCGTTTTGGAAGCCATGACGAATTTGAAAAACTATCGCGTCACCAAAACACTCGATAAGTGGTTAAGATCGAGACTGACCACGCGAATGCCGCACAAACCAACAGAAAATCGGTCGAGGTCTCTCACCGAGGTAACCAAACTATTTTCGGCGATGATTAGGGGAGCGGCAAGCGGCGTTTTAACGGTTTTTCTTCGGTGAAACGCGACTAGGTGGGGCACGCGTTTACACGGATTTCTGCCACCATGGAAGTTGACATACGTGTCAGCGTCATCTGATAGATGGCAGCACCAAGGATAAACAATCATGGACCACAAAAGTTAAATTTTAATAAAAGGTACCTTTAGTTCACTTTAATTCAAATAAATTTATTTATTATATCGCATTGAGGCGAACCGGCATTAATTTCATAAAAATCCGAAAGGAAAATAAAATAAAAATAATCCATCTTATATTAACCTCGTTTTACCAATACCTTTTTTGTTCCGCGAGTTCTTTTTCAATATGACAGTTTATGCTATGAAATTTTTGATTTATCATTTTTTGAAGATTTATCAAAACTCGCTTTAGAAATGGCAACCGTAAATGTTCAACAACAAAATATAAGCGATTATTTATCCAAAAAACAAAAAGAGAGTTCAAAAGAATTGGTTACAGAATGGGCTCAACTGGAAGAACTTCATAATAAAAGGTAGAACTTGATCTTAAAATTTGACAATATCGTAAGCAGTGTATCCGTTTTATAGATTATGGCATCAACTCACTTTAAAATTACTCAGCCTTATTAAGAACCCGGAATTGCGGAAAGATGAAATCTTAATACAGTTGTACAACAACTTTATCCAAACATTTGAAAACAAGTAAGTCATTACGTGGAACATAACCTCAAAACCGATTTTCGCTGATTTTAGAATAAACCCTTTGTCGCTTGTCGAAATAATCGCTGTGGTTATCGAACAGTTTAAAGATCCCAAAGAGGCCATATCTTTCCTTGAAAAAACCGAACCCAAGGTGAAAATAAGCCCAGACGCGCAGAATTTGTGTAAAGTTCTCGCTGGACAATTGCACCTTGAAAAATTAAAAGATCTGAACGCAACCAAAAAAATAATCGAAGAAGTTGAGGCGACGTTGGATAATGCCGATGGCGTAACTCCCGTGCACGGTCGATTTTATTTGCTTGCCTCGCAATATTACAGGTAACCTAGCCTCAACACTCTCTCTAAATAATCCGCAATTTTTTTTAATTCATTTAGGATACAAGGGGATCATGCTCAATACTATAGAACCGCTCTACGTTATTTGGGTTGCATTGAATTGGACAGCTTAACAGAAGACACTAAAATTCAGCAGGCGTTTTTCCTGGGACTCGCTGCATTATTAGGGGAAGGAGTTTACAATTTGGGAGAACTTTTGGCTCATCCTGTGTTAGAAACTTTGAAGTCAACAGAAAATGGTTGGTTGGTCGAATTGTTATACGCTTTTAATTCTGGCGATATCAACAAATTCGAGCAGATGAAACCAAAATGGAGCACAATTGCTGATTTGGCAGCTCATGAATTATTCCTGAGACAGAAGATTTCGCTACTGTGCCTAATGGAGGTAAAGCTGGATTATTTTTAAAAATATGGGTTGGTTTGGAGGATACTTAAATGATTTCAGATGACATTTAAGAGACCTTCTCACGATAGACAGCTTACATTTGCAGAAATCGCGAAAGAAACCAAACTGCCCATAAATGAAATTGAACTGCTGGTTATGAAAGCACTTTCTCAAGGTTTAGTCAAGGGCGCAATCGATCAGGTACATTGTTATAAATTGGAGCTGAAATTGCGGATATGGAACTAATTTTGTAGGTCGCAAACACTGTAAACATGACATGGGTACAGCCGAGGGTCCTTGACAGGCCCCAGATATCTATTATGGTAGAAAGACTGAACGAGTGGTGCAAGTACGTCAACACCATGGAGAAATTGCTGGAAGAAAAGGCCAGTGAGATTTTAACATTGTAAACCAGTGAGCAAAAGTATTTATAAATTTGTTTTTGTAATTAATTTAATTAATCCATACCCTGTTCATCATAAAATAATACTTCATTTTATTATTTCCTGGGATTGTATTTTTATTTCTTTAGAATAGGTACAGAACCCTTCTTTGCGTAATTTGTAGTTTGAGGTGATTGATATGATCAATCAAAATTGGTCATAATAATCAACAAACAAAACAAAACAAAGACATTCAATATTAAAGTCTTTAATAACCGGCAAACATTTTTCTAAAATAAAGAATACGACGATTACATTGGGTTTTGTTACAGTCGAGTTCATTCCCAAAAACAAAATGACGCCCGGACAGTTAGAAAAATTAGGAAAACCGAGTTAAGACACCAACGAAAACTTAACGTACATTCCTATTATTGCTTCGTTGACGATTTACCTGAAAAACGCCGATCAAATTTCACTTACCAAAGTTTTATTCATTTATTAAATACACAACCCTTCGTCGAAATGCGAAATTTTATCGGCCACAACGAAATACCATAAATTTGGCACCATTGCACGGACACCCTACAGTGAAACTTCTATAACATGTAACAAGCATTATATAAAAATAACTCTATCTCGGCAAGGCAAGTCTACATCACTGACAATTTAAAGTATACCCTTATCACTAGTGACGAACATAAAAGAAGCTCAAAAAAATATGAGACGCCACTTAGTGGGTAATATTGCATGATCTGGACGAAAAAATAACAGAACCGACTACAATAATATGTAATTATTTTAGTTACTAATTAATATTAACGTAAGATTAATAAATTAATGGCGTAGTGAACACAAATATTCCGACCTAAATAAATAACGAGCAAACCAAGAGGGAGCCTCATGATTAAACTGCCGTCGATTATAAACACGCTGGTCTAAACTAGTTGTAGCTGACACGTGACTGGATACTGGAAAAGCAAGAAAATCTACCCGATTGTCTGAGTTGCCTGAAACTACGGCGTGACAAAATGCTACACCCCGTTCCCATTATTTTATATGGCTCTTAGCTGCACCTCAGGACACCCCGTTGGTCACCTCCCAACCGGTTTCAATTTGAGATTAGGTTGAAAAAAACCAACAATGTCCACTATGACGTTCGTTTTTTAGGGCTTAGACCAGCATGTTAAATTTCCCCAAGCCTTAGGCGTATGCGTACCACGGCTGCCTGCGCACCCATCGCAGCTTGCCGTGCGTTTGCGCATGTATCTTGACGCTTGCGCTCTCGGCCGCGCGTACCGTCTCCTTCACGCTCTGCATCAAGTTCTGGGCGTTGCCCTCGAGCATTTCGGTCGCTTCCCTGTCCTCTTCCGAACCTTTAGAATAGAATAGGCTTTTATTTGACTAAGTTTATTTAATATATGTTTACGATTGTGGTAGCAGTCAAAGCAAAACAATAATGACATGAGACACCACAGACAAAAATTAATTTACCAAAAAATAAAATGTAAGCAACACACTTACAGCTTAAAATTGGATCTCAAGTATTCTTTTACAATGTAGAAACGTTGGCCAAGAAGATATAACTTAAAAGTTTTCTTGAAGTTTGTCCAGGAAACAGTTAAAAATCTTAAAACTTAAACAACTCACAAAACATACGAGCCGGTACCCAAAAAAAACCGGAATCATTTTTTATAAACTATATATTGTTTCGAAAATCACAGAACGACCTCCTCCCCTTCAAAATACTCTTACAACTAATACATTTGTCCCAGCGGCGCTTCCACTGTTCGAAACATTTTTTATATTCATCTTTGGCTATAGCCGACAGCTCGTCCCTCGTTTTTTTCTTGACCTCTTCAATGTTGTCAAATTGCCGTCCTTTCATGTCCCCTTTCATACATGGAAATAAGAAGAAGTCACACGGAGCGAGATCAGGCGAGTAAGGTGCAAAATCTTCGGTTAAAATTCGCCGAACCATGCTCCAAGACAACCCACTAATCTTTGATAATTGTTCAATTGTCTGTAGATTTTCGTCGATTCGAGCAGTTGATGGACGTCCAGAACAAACCACTGGTACACTTGAGTTTTTCCCATCGCATCATCTTTATAAGCCGTTTTTAATATTGAAACTGTTTCAGCACCACTTTTACCGAGCAGAAAACAAAATTTCACAGCTGCACGTTGTTCTTTTAAACTTGCCATCGAAAAAAACGAAATAACAAAAAAACGGCGTTACCAAAAAATAGCACTGCAAGTGAACAAAACAAGTTAAATTTAACTCGCAATAATAAGTTTTACTATCCACAACTTAGCGAGAGAAAGGTGTACTTTTCAAGCTCTGTGCGCGGCAATTCAATTCCGGTTTTTTATGGGTACCCCCTCATATGCATGCTGAGAGCTAATTTTGTATTGATGAAAATATGAAGGGCTCTTTTTTGCATTATAAAAAGTCCTTTTTGCCACAAGTTAAGCCCTATAAGCAGAAAAATCTAGTGATCCACTTGAGCCGACCAGTTTAAACTATCATCGATAGCTTTTTTGGTTTTTTGTTGACAAAGATTATCCTTTGGAATGATCAACGTTTGGGTTTTTGTTGTATTCAAAAGAAATGCGTTAGCCGTGAACCACTCCCCGGTTTTCACTACATTGCTATCGGAAATATTTTTCAAATAAACTGACCATTACGTGACGTAACTAAGTAGGTGTGTATATGCATAAATCATTAATAAAAATGATAAACAGCAAAGGTCCCAGAAATAAAATCTTGAATAATGAGTTCGGTTAGAGACGTATTGCATTAAGTTTATATTAAGATATCATGGGGAACGCAATCAATAATAAATAATCATAAAGAGAGGATAACGCACCATACAAGTTAAAAAGATGGATCACCAACTTTTTTCCGGTTTCGTGGTTTACTTGGTGGAGATGAGAAATCTCTTAAAACGAACTAAGCCTCGCCCCAAAATTGATTACGATGCTTAAACGCTTCGCCGATGATGAAAATTAAACCTTAATTTTTTTAAGCCAAAAATTCCATATTAAAAAAATTAATAAGGCCGGTGCATACGTACCTTTAACTTTAGTCCAGTTGTGCGTAAATGCGACGAAAAAAGCAAATTTACAGCATTATTCGAATCGATAATGTATAACTGGAGGTATGATATAAAAGTCAGCGGCGTGCAGGGGCATTGGATAGTATTTCCACAACGAATTGATACGAATAAATCCGAAATTTCTGGAAATCGAGAGCGGAGTAGAGGAAGTGCCTTGCCAGTCAAAATAGCGCCAGATAATTTAATTTCGTCCGTATTAAAAAAATCACGAGAGGCACGCCGCTGACGAAAATTATATCCGCCACGCCTATATGCGACTGCGCCCAAATAGAATATTCCATTGTCGTTTTGGCTGCCACTGATTTATGGAAAATTTTACTCATGCATACTAATTTTTTTTTTACCCCGAATTTATTATTATTAATGATGTCTTCGAAGGTAATTCGTTTGGTTACCTTGAGATCCTAGCATTGTGGCCTTGACCGTGCTGAGAATCTTTAACTGAGTCGCTATCGTGGGGATGCGCTCGCACACCTGCAGCAAATTGGTGCGGATCCTCTTATCCGTGCACTCTCGGGCCAGCTGCTTGGCGATCCTGGTGACATCTGCGCTGGCGTCCGCGATAGCCTTGGCTGTCGCGATCAGTTCCCTCTTCGAGCCTGCGGACATACATCATCGCAGTTGGCATAATATATATATATATATATATATATATATATATATATATATATATATATATATATATATATATATATATATATATATATATATATATATATATATATATATATATATATATATATATATATATATATATATATATATATATATATATATATATATATATATATATATATATATATATATATATATATATATATATATATATATATATATATATATATATATATATATATATATATATATATATATATATATATATATATATATATTTTTTTTTAATGCAGGAGCCAAAATAGTTACAAAAGAACTAGCACCCACGCCTTAACAATCCTATTCTTGACATTAGTAATTACGTATACATTAAGGTAATATTATTATAGCACACAAAAATTTATATCTAACGCTATATTTCTTCTTCTTCTTCCTACTGCATGACTGCCTGTTTTTCTCCACATCTTTTCCTAGGTCTTCCAAGGCTCCTTCGTCCTACTGGTGATTTGTCCCTCAATATTTTCACTATTTGTTCTTCTCCCATAGAACCAATGTGTGCGTTCCATTTTATCTGTCGATCCAACACCCAGTCATTGATGTTATCTACTATGCACACTCGCCTTCTTTCCCTATCCACAAGCGTTTTTCACGCTATTCTTGGAACTATTTTCATTCCCGTGGTCTCTAATATTCCATTTGTTTTCGAGGTCCCAGATCGGGTTTTTGCTGCATAGGTCTAATAGCAGTTTTATATATCAGGGTTATTGCTTCAGTTACTAACTTCTGTCCTAATGTCTCTGTATCCAGATATTTCAATTCCTAAATATTTGAATTTTATTTTCTGTCGTATTATTTTGTCCTCAACCTTAAGTTTGTATCTGTCTGATCGGTGATATTAAATTGTTTCGGAGTTTTATTGAACCTTCGTTCTCCGCCACAAGAACCGCGTCAACTGCATAGCACACAATTTTCACTACCCTATTTCCCATTTTGTATCCACTTAGTTTGCGAACTTGTTTTGTTATTTCATCAATTACGATCTTAAAAATAACCAGAAAATTTATCAATAAAAATGTTCAATTAATTTTTATCGGTTTTTACTTAAATACTTTTTGAGGTTAAGGCTCATTTTTCTTCTGAATAGTTATGCCTTTGTTTCTCACATGGTAGTGATGGACTTACTTAGTAAGTTTTAAATCTATAACTGATTTTTTTTGTTGAAACCTTTTTAATTCACTGACTCTAAGAAGTAGTTCATCGAAAAGATAGTTTTTATTGATTTGTTCGGTAATCTCTGTAATTTATTTATGTCAACACCAGCACAAGGATAGGTCCGTCCGCTGTCGGACGTCAAACGTACCTTTGTCGTCGTTGTGGACGAGTTCCGACAGCCGCGCCATCAGCTTGGCCATCCTTTGCGCGGCGGCGATGAGCTCGTTGTCCTTCGCGGACCATTGGCGCACCTCGCGGTGCAGGTTGTGCGCGGCGACCTTGAAAAAACAAACATGCGTGACTCCGATTTTGTCAGCGATTCCCCAAGTGTTCTCACCATGATGGGTTGGCTCGCGCTCGGAGCGGTCTTGAACACCTCGTCCTCGTCGTCGGTTTCCGGTGGCGGAGGCCGCATCGGGGCCCCGTCGTAAGGCAGCGGCGGACGCGGCGGAGCCTGCTCTGTTAACCGTCCAACGTTTTTAAAAACAACCATGGAGAATCTGTATTAGATTACTTAAACCAACGTGTTCCGCCCGTCTCTATCCGGGTAACACAAGAAAGTGAGAACACTCTACAACTTTTAAACAGCTTGAAATTTGGAAGGGTTAACATTGCCTGAATATCCATTTTTTTGACAATATGTACTCAATGGTTGCACTTCCGGTTTGAGCGGAAACAACAGTCACTTTCGAATTTTAAATGGCACAACAGGAGATAGGACGGTTTTCTTCTTCTTTTTTTCGTTTTTTTAAATTTTTATTTAATTTTCGAAAATTGTGTCTAGGACTCTGTGACCATCATAAATGAAACTTTAATTTTGGTTAATTAATTTTTAATTAATTTAATTAATTTTTTAGGATAACCTAGTTTTTTCAAACAGCATCCTAGTGGGAATAAAAAGTTTTTGACACCAAAATTTTCAAAATCCGTTAAAAAATAATCCCACAGGAAATACCTAATTACCCACCGATCTAATGTGCGGGAAGCGTCACTTTACCACGTCACTTTCGTTTCCAATGAATCTGAGCCACTTCGGACATTTCCGGGATTTTACCGCACGGATTTGGGAGCAATTGGATGTTTTCGGAGATATTTCCCACGCTTTGAATTTTGACGTTTGTCAATTCTGACGATCATGTCAGTGAATGTATTCGTGTTGTTTTGCGAAAATGGACCCAAAAACTAACGGTCGTAGAAAAAGTATAGTATGCAACACGTTCGGTAAACTTTTTAACTCACTCGTTTATTAAAAACTCGTGATTCAAATGCCGTTTTCCGCACTTGTTGTATAATATGCTATTACTTATCTGGTTTTTCCTTCCTGTGAGCTTATTTTTTAACGGATTTTGAAAATTTTGGTTTCAAAATGTTGCAAAAAAAGTACCGGTTTTAAAATGTTTTTGTTTCCACTAGGGTGCAATTTGAGAAAACTAGGTTATTCTAAAAAGTTAATAGTTCATTACGTTAAATACTATTTGCCACTAGACAAGTAAAGAAAAGTTTCATTTACAATTTTTTCCCTGATCAGGTGATCCGGTAGATAATTTTCAAAAATTAAATAAAAATTAAAAAAAAAAACAAAAAAAAAAGAGAGAAAAACCGCCCTATCCTACGTAGAATGGTCTCCTGAATCTAAAAATGCAAAAAATACAGGCCGTCCCATTTAAAATTTGAAAGTTACTGTCGTCTCCGCTCAAACCGGAAGTGCAACCATTGACTACATATTTTCAAAAAATTGGACATTCAGCCTATATTAACCATTCCAAATTTGAAATCGCTATCTCAAGCAGTTTAAAAGTTATAAAGTGTTTCCACTTTCTGTGTCACCCGGTACACTGAGGGCTGTCATTTAAGTATGTCACTTTTTAGCAGCTTGACCAAAAAAACACGGTGTATGTCCCATTATTAATAAAGCTATGTTGCGGTTTCCGTGACTCATAGCTGCTTTTGTGTCAAATCCAAGGTGCCACAAACAGAAATATCGTAGCTATCTTAGCCTTTGCAACGCTGTTGTGCGTTCGAAAAGCGAAAACTAGACTATATAGGGGTTTTTACTGAGGATCCAGCGGCGTTTTAAAACTCACAAATTATGAAATACACACTAAACTTGTGTTTTTTAATTGAACATCCTGTATGCCTTAATCAATTTTATTATGCTTTTTAAAAATATGTAACACATAAGTGGTATTTGAAATACAAAGCCCATACATTTAATTTATATTTTTTGTTATATCTAGGTCATGTTTGTTTAGTTGTCATGGAACAACCGTCATGACATTTGCTAATATATATATTTTTTTAATTTCGGCCTCTTCCTTCTGCTATGGCTTATATTTACTCAAAATATAATA
The DNA here is from genome assembly GCF_029955315.1 of Cylas formicarius. Classification (NCBI taxonomy): domain Eukaryota; kingdom Metazoa; phylum Arthropoda; class Insecta; order Coleoptera; family Brentidae; genus Cylas; species Cylas formicarius. The sequence continues at coordinate 19,900,109 of NW_026844361.1, read as the reverse complement.
AATATGAGACATTGATTGAACTAACTGTTTACAATAAATTATGTAATTTGTGTAAAAAAGCTGTATTTTAGATAAAACTGAGCTACAAGACATTTTCTAAATCATCCTGACATATTTGTTGCATCCCCTTTCATTTCGCGAAAAAGTAACACGCTGGCTTTATAAATAAGAGAGATACGCCGTAAAACCATAAAAAATGGGACAAACTGTACAGGATGGGTCGAAAAATATATAAAATTGAGAAATTCGGGTAAACTTTTTTCTTTTTGTTGAAAGGAATAAAATATAAAATAATAAGTAATTTAAATGAAATTCCGAAACAAATGCTTTTGTAGATATTGAACAAATATAGGAATAATGCTACGTTGGGCAACATTTTTTTTAAGTTCGAAGGCGTCGTTGCCAAACCAGTCAACTTCGAGAATAGCACGTTCACTGATTGATGCAACTTCTTACCCACTCTGTACGTAAGACGTAATCAAATAAAATCGACCCAGTGATTCCCCTAAACGCGGCGAATTGGCCCCATATTGACTTCGCTCTAGTTTGCGTGCAACAAATTGCCGAACACACATTTAAGCCCATAGACACGCGAGGTTAGGGCGGCAACGAGCAAATAGGGCAGATAGCAGCGAATCCGACATTATCAGTTAGTATACTGCGTTTATTATTACCATCTTCGATGATGTATTCGGGGATAAAGCTGTAATATCCTTGGCGGCGTGAAAAAAATGTGCACAAAAACCGGTCAGAGCACGTCAAGTGGTAAAAATAGACAAAACAATCAGCAAAAATAATCGGGGCCCTTATACACCCTTAATATCACTGCATTGACTTTGTATGTGGCGCCCCCTACCTAGTAAATGCTGATTGCTTTGTACAACAATCGGTATAAATACGGCGGTTCGTGTATTCGAAATGCGGCGAGCAACTATAGTTAGCATACTATCGAAGCAAAAGCGGTTATGTTCACATTATCTCGGCGACGAACTGAGCTACACAGTCGCGTCTTAGTGCAAACAAATCTCCGTGTCAACACTAGAACGGGACTATTGTTCCGGCACTGTAAGGAAAAATCCATGCCCGATGATAGCCAGGGGTATGTAAATGAACATTCAACAGAGGTGACATTCCCATTTCGTTCCAAAATGACTAAACAGAAATATCTATTTTTTACCTGACGATTGATATACGTTATTAGGTAGCAGCTCCCGACAGAGCAGATCGGAATTGTCGCCTGAAAGCGATTTCGTTGTAACGACCTTGCGGATGTGTCGGAAAGGGGAGACTTGCCGAGGAATAAGGGCACCAAACCCTTTATACGACCTTCTAAGAGCACTTTCGATTATACGAATGCGCAGCAATTTTTTAGGCTTTGTCTTAAGGGAGAACGGAAATTTTATTTACAAAAAAATTGTTTTATCTATTTGCAACATCATGGTTAGTTCCAGCCAACTCCCACGTCTTGCATAGATAATAATAATATATTTTTTTTGTTATTTTTGATTTGTGATAAAAATTTGAATCCGACTATTGACACCAAATAAAATATGCCCATCAAATAAAATGACTTACCCCGGTATAAAATCTTTTAAAAGACATACAAGGTCTGGAAATTAATGAGACTGAATTTTTATTTATTTCTGATACTCTTTGGTTTGTTTTGTTTTCGGCTGTCTTAGAATGACGTCGCTTGAAGTTATTTTTCAACTGAAGTTGAAAGCCACAGGAATGTTTTTTCTGCTGATTGGCTGTCATTGCGATCATTTTTGTGCAGATTTTTCTTATCATATTTGTCAAAATCTGAAGGGTGGTCTGGGTCAAACTCAATTCTTCCCCAACCATTCTGACTGTAAACTAACAGATCCCAGACTCTATTGACATTTTCATCGGTTCTTGAAGATTTGTTTCGCTTCATGGTGCATCTTCAAATGACTCTCTTCATTCTGAAAACGCCTTGAACCACTGAAAAACCTGGGCTCTTGACTAAACACTATCTCCGTAGACTTGCCCAAGTTTAACGAAAGTTCTCGTCTCCAATTTCTGATAGCACACAGACCACAATAGAAAAAACTGTTTCACAGGTGTTGCCAGATAGAACGCTACATTGCCAGTCTCATTACATAATTTACAGACCTCATACCTGCCATATTTCAAATCTGTAAAACGATTTTCCGCAGGGTTAAAAAAAATTCGCCCGTCGCCTCTGCAAGTCTCCGCCCACTTTCGCCTAACGCGCAAATAGTCGGGCATTGTCTACCTCTGGCCCATTTGGGCAACGGGCTTACGGGCCTCAAGCCTTGTGGGTGCTGCGTGGGACTCACGGCCCCTTCGTACTCCCTGCCGGGTGTTGGGGTGTTTCGCAGCGACGCCCCCACTACAAGGTCGGTTATAATAGCCGTGTTAAAGGGGCGTGGTTTCTCGTTTTTGACTAGACGCGTAGCGCGTGTAAAGTGGCATTATGTACACGTATTTTGAACAGGGCGATCCATCGTAACGATGCACGGAAAATATTTGAAAGCAGATTTTTTTAAATTTAAAACGTTTTTTGAATTACAAGTAATTTCCGTGCAATATTAATGATTCGCCCCGGATCCAAATACTTTTTCGACAGCGGGCCTATACATAACGATGGCGAATATTATGGTACACGTAGTTAAATTGTTGTATTTAGACAGGGTTTTCTAAAAAAAAAATGAACAGTAACTAATCCCAAAAATAAAAAATATAAAAACTAATGACCAATTATATAAAAAACACTTTTTAAAAATATTTCCCCCTGTATAATATCCGTTCAGCGTTTAGTACGGGCCCGAGTTCGAATTTTTTATTATTGCCTGCAAGTTTGAACACGCAAAGCGGGAGAAAAATACCTTTCTCGACAAAGTATCTGTTCGGGGTGGCTTCTGAAAGAGACGTTAGCAATTAGTAGATGTTTGTGCCCGCCGTGTCGTGCCGAGTGAAGGAACACAAAATTCAAACTGGCAAACAAATAAAAAACGATTTACAAAAACTACGTCACTTCGCTCGGCCGACGATATTAGTCGACCTGCAACCTTTTAACGCTATAGCTACTTTTTTTTTTCTTGTAACACTCACCCAGGTGAAGGTCGTTCATGTCCGGTAATGGTGGCAGCTCTGGATTGACCTGGACCGCGTTCCTCACGTGACCCACAGCGTTGAGGAGCTACACAAGTCACGACGAAATTGAAGTATTATTAAAATTCGAAAATAATGTATAATTTTAGGGAATGGAAATGTGGGAAATAGTCAACACTAGTCTTAAAGTATTTAAATTCAGTATTCTTAAAAAATTTCTAACAAAATAACAGAGAAATTTTTATTTCCCCAGGAGAAACATGGCCATGAATGACAGAAATAGGGAAAAGGTCAAGATTATAACCTATAAATTTGCATTTTTTGTGTGTAATAATAGAGGACTTTCACAAACTTGCGTACAATGCAGATTTTGAGGAGGTTCTGAAGGTAATTCAGCACTTTAGATTAACAACTTGTGGGTGTGGCCGTTAACAGGTGAGGCTTTTCAAAATCATCAAATCTCTTTGTTCGGTGCTGACCTTTTTTGTACTATCTTATTAGAGTTATTAGAGGTATCTAGTGGCATTTATATATTTAGTACCTATATGGTGGTAACACCTTTGCACTTGATGGAAAAAAAAGCAATTAAATGAATGCCAAATGGAAGTTTCTTTGAAAAATTAATTAAGTCTCATTATAACCATTATGGAACAGACATAAAAAGTTAATCTTATCGCGACGCGCCTTATTGAAAAACTTGCAGTAACTGGAAATACATTTGGACTCACGTGTTTGTTAGATTCGCGCCACCGCGACACGGCCAGACCGTCGGCAGGTTTCACGGCAACCGCTTTGGCATCCTGAACCATCGGCGGCACACCTTCAAATTTACGAAAACACATTTTTTATAGCAAGATGAGCACGCTAATCGACCGAACTCACATCCCTGCAGCGCTTCTGCGGCCCTGGTCACCTCCTCGATAAAGTTAGGGTCCTCGGAGTTGTCGCTTTCCTGTTTCGCCACCAGGAGGACACGGTTGGCGAGGCGTGCGATCGCTGACGTGTTGTCCACCATCTTCTGCGGCTGACGGTTCTTGATCGCCTCTTCGCACAGGAATGTGTGCTTTTTCATCTGCTCCTCTGTCGGTGCACAACAAAAGTGGCATGTAGAATTCTACTGATAAGTGGGGTTAAACAAGTTGTTTTCGGATGACTCTGGTGCTCAAATTTTATAAGAAACTGACTGGTTTAAACAAAAATTGACCAACTCTCAACGTTTGACTGCTAGTACAACACGAAAATGTCAAAAATTTAGAATTAGTTTAGTGATTCACGAACTTATTGCTTATTTAAGAGTCTCGAACACAGTCCCTTTTTTATAATGCGTTTGAATCGAATTCCTACATTTCAAAATCCGGTGTACCTCACGGCTCAAATATAGGTTCTCTGGTTAATAAATTCAATTATTATTATTGATTTGTGGTTAGTTTGTTAAATCTAAATATAAAATTTCTCAATAACAGTAATTAAGAATTGATTACCCATTCTTATATTTACAAAGTTAAATATTTTGAGAAAATCTGAACCATGCTTCTCTTTTATCTTGTTAAATGGATTTTCCATCAAGTAAAAGCCACATCAATACAATTTTGACTGGCTAGGTATTAGATAGGTATTAAATAGTTCTGATAAATTTTATTTTTTTATAAATTTATGTATCATAATGGTATATTATGCAACAAGTGCGGTAAACGGCATTCGACTCACGAGTTTATTTGACACGAGCGGAGCGCAACGGAGCGAGTGTTTAATAAACAAGTTAGTTAAAAAGTTTACCGAACGTGTTGCATACTATACTTTTTCTACGACCGTTAGTTTTTGGGTACATTTTCGCAAAACAACAAGAATATATTCACTGACACGACTGTCAGAATTGACAAATCCCGGAAATGTCCGAAGTGGCTGGGATTCATGGGAAACGAAACTGACGTGGTAAAGTGACGCTTCCCGCACGCTAGATCGGTGGGTAATTAGGTATTTTACAGACGGGAGTAGAAAAACGTTATTGATTAAAACCTAAACCTACTTAAATCATAGAATTCAAAAATGTGTTCCAAAATCTATTTTGTCTAGATATAATAAAATCATATGGTCTAGTTTTTTTAGTACTAAAACCTATTTGTCTAGTTTTGATAAAATGATATGATCTATGTGGTCAAAACGCTTAAAGAAGTGGGTATACGCGTCCATTTTCCCTACTTTATCCGCAATCTCTAAACATGCTGATTAAAGGACAGCTGATCTTTTATGGCAAGATAGATTAAGGTATAAACCAACACTTCGAAGAATTTTACAGCATATTTTGCAAACATTCAAAATATTGCTAGTTTTGTGTAGTTTCAAATTTCTAGACAACTGGAACTAATACGACAACCAATTTCGAGGTATAACGTGAAATTTTAATATCGGTTATCAATTTCTGTTTTGTCCCTTCTATTCCTCGTTCATTCTCGTATTTCACCTCACTGCTTTTGATTGTGTTGAATATACGAAGCTGTAAAAATGGACAGAAAAGCGAAATTCAAAACTGCCTTGGGATTTGACTTTCCCAAAATATTGAAATGATTTAACTGCAGTAATTTAAAAAAAAAGAACTTTTATTTTGGCCACGATATTCCGCGTCGTATAGGGCAGTGGCGGCTCGTACAATAAAAAGGTGGGGGTTGCAGGCCCCGGTTATAGAATGAGGCCAATTTTTTTTTAATCCAAAAAGTCTAGAAGCAGTGGATTCAAAATGATTTAAAATATATAAACTAACAAACTTTAATAATACTTACATAATAATTTTTAAAAATGAACACCTAATAATTGGGATTTATTTAAAAAGAAAATCCAGACGCAAACTTATCGATAATCCCGATTGAAATCAGGTATGCTTTCAATAATTTGATACATTGTCAATGCCGAAAATCTTTCTTTTCCCGTGGTATTTTTAAAAATGTTTTTATCCAGTTTAAGGGTTGAAAAGCACCGTTCTGCTTCAGCTGAAGCCAATGGGATTGCTGTTAAAATTTTAATGAGTTTTAAAGTTTCACTAAAAGTTTCACTTAGTATTTTGAGTTTATTAAAACTCGTGAGTCAAATGCCGTTTACCACACGTGTTGCATAATATACTATTTTTTGCGATAACAGCGTCAATTTCTCTTTTTTGAAACTTAACAAGTCAATATGTGGCATTATCTTGTAAAATAATTGCAAAATTTAAATAAATTTTGACATATCCTGAAGCTTGGGTGGTAGTGCTAAAGTTTCTAATCTCATTTTGGATTTTTTCCATTGTCTCCAGAATACCGGCTCTATGTTCATATACGGTACAAACAACCCTGGAATTAAAATTCCATCTGGTCGACGCGGATCGTGGTGAGCGTTTTTTAATAATTTGGTCTAGTACTGCGGATCTCTGAGGGCTACTTGAAAAAAATGTACAAATTCCTTGTAAATTGGCAAAAAGAATTGAGACATTCTTGTCTGCGGCGTTTAACATTATCAAATTTAATTGATTTGCATAACAATGCACGTATGCAGCGTGTTCGTAAGTCTTTTTAATAATTGCTTGCGCCCCGTTAGATGATCCGCTCATAACTGAAGCACCGTGATATGTTTGTGCAATAAGTTTGCTTTTGTTGTTTTTTACGTGCTTTTCAAGTTCCGTGAGAATAGCTGAAGACAAAGCTTTGGGGTCATAATATAACGACAATAAAAAATCCCAAAATTGCTTACCTTTTACAACATATCGAAATACAATTGCCATTTGGAATTGATTTGATATGTCATTAGTTTCATCAGCAATTATAGACAAATAATCGGCTTGTTCTATTTCTTTAGAAATTTCTTCTTCACATACATGAAACATTGTCTGTAAAATTTCATTTCGGATGCTTTTTGACCTTTAAATATCGTTGCTTTTTCTAGGTGTTGTTTAAGAGCACCGTCAACACTAAAGTCAATTAGTCCTTGAAAAACCCCGGGATAATTTTTAAAATATATCGATTATGTCTCACTTGTGCAACTCAATATCACGCCGATAACCGGTGCTCGACTGAGCAGCTACGCCTACTGTTCCAAAAAGTAAATATTGTAAAACATTCTTCATGTGTTTTGCCGACGATGTATGGATTATTGATGCGGTCCTCTGAACGATTTAAGTGTGTAAAACCATTTTTTGTCCATGAATCTTCTCCGTGGAAACAAACAAGGAAAACGAAAAAGGGCATTTTTAATTTCACAACCACAAACCATGTTTGTTTATTATAAGTTCTGGAATAAATGTTCCGTTAAAAGTCCGTTTTTTGCTAGACACAGATTGTGCTATTTTTAAATGTGGATAGGCCTCCCAAGTCGCTTTATTTTAGCCTTTTCGATTAATGATCGACCACAGAACGGATTTGAAAGTAAAATTTCAACTGAATTCATATTTTAAAACACAAACTAACACATAAAAAAGCGATTTAATTATCTAATCATCTAATAATTGACTATTTCTCGCGTGTTGGCATTGATACAGACTTTTGGCATGACTAAGAATTAAAAAAAAAATTATTAGCATTTTACCCAAGAATCGCAAACCAATAGGACTGCCTAATCCCATAAGACATACGTTCGCCAAAATTATCGATCGCACCTGGTCGCTTGTGACGTCAGCGAAGTCCTCTAACGGTTTTTGTGCATTCTGTCAATACGTTTGATGGCGTATTAAACCGTTGTTTTTGTGTTCTTTGAACAATTAAAATAATTTAAACTAGTGATTAGTGCGCTTATGTCTGTGTTGTGTTTCTGTAAAAACAACTTGGACAAAACAGTGTTTTTAAGCTTTTCCAAATACTTTAAAATTGTATGTATGTGCTTGAGTGGCGAGAACTGAGAAAAACAGTATTTGTAACCTTAAATAAAGACTTAAAAGTTTTGTGTTCGTGCTGCTTATTAGCGGTGTTATTAGTTAGGAGGTAAGCTCAAAATATTACACATAATAATATAGGTAAAGGTAAGAAATACATTTCTTTTACCTTTTTCAGTGGGATAAGTTACATCAAAAAATAGTTAGGTATGCCTGGAAAGAGATGAAAAAGCAAGTTCTCGACAATGCAGTTTTCATCGCTTTCCCAAAGGGAAAGATCCTAGTATCCCGAACTATTCGGAACGCGAAAGAGACTTACAAAATGGGTATTTTTTTTTGTCTTGAGTAACACATTAAATTCAAATTTTAGGTTTACCTTTAAAAAAGATTCTAAAAAAAACTGCTGTTCCCACCCTATTATTATTTAACAAGAAGCCATCAACAGAAGCAGGATTATCTAGATCAAAAAGACTTCCAAAAATGCAAAAAAAAAGCTCAGCAGATATTGTCTGAGCTTTTAGCAACAACATCGAAAGCCGCAAGTGAAATTCTAGAGAAAAATCCATATCTAGAACCAAGATGATAGCCCCAGAAAAAAAAATTAGAAACTATGGTAAAATTGTAAAATAAAGATTTAAGTATATGTAGTAATATGTATTTTTTATATTATTTACATACGAGGGTACCATAACCTACCACCTATAAATAGTTGTTATGTATGCCTAATATATTTTTTGTTTTTTAATATGTTCTTTAATATATCCAAAAATAGGAATTTCTAGTTATTAAGTATTTGTTGATTTTTGTATATTTAAAATGGTAGAAAGCCGTAAAATACAAAGTTTTACAATTAAATCGGTTTGTTCGCTAGTTTTATGTATGTATGTGTAACAATTTTTAATTAATATATGTTCAGGATAATACACTTAATTGCACTGAGACCCTACCCTACGTTACTTCCCAATAATTATTAAATAAGTACTAAAACGATTTTAGCTACTCCAAAATACTCAAAGTCATCAAAACTCGGCTCAGGTTCGGATTATTTCCATGCATTTACATAGTAAACGCGCCAAATAGGACTTCGACTGCGTCACAGCCAGCGAGAGTTTTCGCATTTTACTTGCGGATAGATTTGGCGGATTAGGCAATCGTAGGTTAAGATTACGATTCTTGCATTTTACCTACAGTTTTTGGAGGTTGCGCAAACCTGCAAACCTAAGGACGAGCCGCCACTGGTATAGGGTAAGTAACCCTGTATGTTGCCGAATTAGGATATTACCGGATGCTTTGATGAAATCGGCCGAGTCGGTGGCCTCGTCGCAGAGGTTTCGCATTTTCGTCACCGTATCGGCGTACTGCTGCCTCAGGTTCTCAAAGTGCTCGTCCGCCGCCTTCGACGTCGGATAGTTCATCCGGATGCTGCCGGCGGACACGAGCTGCGGCGTCAGGCTTTCCACTTGGTTGGCGGCGCTCTGCAACGCCTCCGCCAGTTTCTTGTTGCCGCCGCTGCCGCCTGCCGCCACCATCCTCGCGGTCTTGACCGCGCGAACAGAAAAGTTCTGCAGGTTGGCCGCTTTGTCGTGGAAGTTTTGATCGCGGTTCGGGGTGCCTTCGGGCGCGAGCGCCGCCTCCGTGAACTGCTTTAGCGGCGTCACGATGTCAATGAAGTCCTCGACGACACGGTTCACCACCGCCTGGTTGATTTTCTCTTTGAGCTCGTGCAGTTTCTGCGACAACCTGAACGCCCGAACTCAGGATGATTAGAAATATGCACGGGGAATCAAGGAAAAGTACTTCGTGTAAGACCTTCTTGAAATTCTTATAACTTCTATGGATAACCTATACCTCTATGAAATAACTCGAAATATCTGTTTAACCCAACTGTTTGAAAACTGTAGAGATTGGGCTGTGGGACAACGGCCTTTATTTCTTTCTAACTTATTTATTCAGTACAAATTGTTAAAAATATTATTACTAAACTAAATAATATATAAGTTCTATGAGTTATGTAGATGTTATCTTTGGAGGGACTAAAATGGTGGGTAATGCCAATGGGACGCATGTGCTGGGGTTGTAGATGGCTCAAAAATAGATTATAAAAACAATGCATTAAGAAAAAAGCACAATGTGGCTCTACTGAAGCCCAAACATGTAGCGTGTCAGAAAGATATATACTGTATTGGGCCAAAAGTGGTCAATGCTCTGCCTCCTGAACTAAGAGTCAAATCATATAATAGAATAAAAAAAGAGTTACCTGGACTAGGCTCAACAGTTTTGATTTAGTTTATTTTTAGTTTTATTTACAATCAAATGAACAACAATAAAATATTATTATAAAAAAATATTTTATTGATCAAATATTTAAATAGTATAACTTTTTATACACTTGGATATTTTGGATCCTAAATATAACTTCTGCTTTCTATATATAGTAAATTCTGCTACGTTTATGTGTTTTTTCAATGTGAACTCTGTGTAGTACTGATCATCAAAAAAGAGGGGTTGGGTGTTGCGTTAATAACCAACAGTACGAAAACCATTTCTGTAGGAACAAAATGAATTTCACAAAAATTATTTCAAAAGCAGTGACGTGGTCCAGGTAATTTGCTTTTGTTTGCAGAAATCAACTATTTTTTTGCCAATATTTTCATGTTTTATTTCTTTCCTAATGAATCTCTATGAATTTCGATGTGAACTGCTCTCACTGAAGTGCATACCATGTACACAGGACTTGTTGGAACGAATTAAAGACGTAACTAAAGATTTTTGTACTAAAATTATTTAAATTCTTTAAATCAGATCGAAATTCGCTTTTGTGTAAGGAAAAATTTATTAAACAATATAAGGTACAACATCAACAATGCAATCTTCTATTTTTAACCAAACTAACCAAAAATGAAGTGAGACTTTATTGTTGTATGTAAAATATTGTCTTTTTAAACAATGGTTTCACAAGCCAACAGCGTGACAGCCAAAAAATTTCCAAGATATGAGTCAATTAATGGGCTCAAGTAAGTTTGCTAATAAATAGTATACTATTAATAAGAAAATATATTTTTTCGAAATTTCAACCTTTACTAAAATTAGAATAATACCAATATTTTACTAGTTATAGTTTACCTTAATTGGTTAAAGTTCTTCCTGGCTAAACAACCAGTACACTATCAGTATACAAGTAATGTCTTATAATTCCTAAGCTGAATTTAAAAAAGGTATTTCTTCACAAGCTTTTTTTTTATAATTCTAGAAGTGACGAACGTCCGCTATTTTTCAAATTTATATTTTTTTATATTTTATATTTATATATGTATTTAAAAAAAAATTGTAAGCCACTGACATTTTTTTAGATGAATATTTTCTTAGGATAGCCTAGTTATTACCTGCCCAAGAATAACGTTTTATGTTGCTTTTCAATAAAATAATGAAAACCAAATAAAAATATTCACCAAAAAAAAATGTAAAAAATAAACAGCACTGGCGGAAAGGAAAAAAGTGCACCTGAAAACGGTTGAAGCATAAGAATGTATTTACCAAATTTTGCAATAATATATAAAATAATAATCCCGTTCATTATTGATACACTTGATAAATATCCTGGATATTATTTGTAAAAAAAATATATTTAATAAAATAAATGTTAACGCTGACAACTCTTTCTGAAAACCGAAATTTCTCAGAATTTTCCTTCCTTTTCTTTGTTTGCAAGCATATTTGTTTTTCAAAGCCTATCTCTTTGCAATACTATCGGCATACCCATATAGCTACTAGACATATAGAGAGCCTAACTATGCTAATAGTACAGGAACTTGTGAAGCAACTATGTAACGAAATTTTGAGGTCTGGTCAATGTGCGCGTGCGCAAGATTTGAAATTTCATTTTTAACCAATGGCAGCTCTAACTCCATTTTCTGACGTTCTACCCATAAGGCCTTGCGGCTTCCAACAACCCACATGGCCGCTGACAAGTCGTCAAAGTTTTGATGCAGTAATTTCTCAAAATATGTCGAAATCCCATTAAATTTTCAGGCAAAAATGGAATTAAGGTGTAGAAAGTGTTGTTAAAAAATAAAGCGACAAGAGCAGAGTTAATATTAACCTGAATTAGAGTACGCGGATCGGCGTCTTTAGTATAATTCTGTAAGTATTTTAGTGTTTTGGTTCTTTAAGCGCTATAGACACGATATGAACTAATTTTTCCCGAATTTGTGCCGATAAATGGGAGCAAACAGTGTGTTTTAATAAACTTATTGGTTTAACTTCTATTGAAAAGGTAAACCACTTTTAAATATTTTAAATTAAGGCACATTCTTTTCCTTACAGTTTTGACACTAAACACAAGTTTTTCGCAAAAACAAGAAAAAGGTACGGAGAGAAGACTATTAATAGTCTCTGCCAATAGCAGTTCCTATTTCGGCGTTGCCAATTATATTCGGATTTGCGTTCTTATGAAAACTAGACAATTTTTTAAGAAAAATTGTTGTTAGTTGGGGCGTGACGCATGCGCAAAAGATCCACCCCTTCTCTACGAAAATATCATAGCCACCTGGGGCGCATCACTTTTTACCGTAGTAGGGCCACTATCCACCTAATCCAAATTCCTATTCCTTTGAACTATCAAGTGACTTTATATCAATACCTGCGCGCTATCTCCTGCGCTTGGGGCGTGTCGCCTTTGCCCTGCGCGCACAGGTCAGACAGTTGCCTGCTTAAACTGTCTACCTCGTCGCACAGCTGCAGAATTTCAGCTTTCTGGACACCCGGCAACCCGTCCGCCACCTAATAGAAAACAGTCCAAATTATCGAAAGTTTAAAACAAGTTTGGTTTGCCTGGAAAGAGATAAACCATATAAAACCCATGAATATATTACTGAGGATAAATGAGATAGAACAAAGACAAGATGAAGAAATTAGGTGCACATCCACATCTCGAAAGGAAATGCCAAGAAGACAAGGAAATGGGGAATGTGATTATCCCAGATGTACCTTGCGCCCTTCTTCAACGATGGCATTTATGGCCCTACGGCCGAGCCCCTTGTCATCGCGGCCCGGATTCGACAGCCACTTCCTAGCCTGCTCCAGCCTACAACCCAAATATCGGGCTTTAAAAACCCGGCTCCTCGCCACCAACCCCATTACTGTTACCTTCCCTGTACTGTGTGCGCAGTCTGTTGCAACCCGGCCTTGTCGACCGCCACCACCGCATTGATAACTGCCTGCTGGAGGTCGCCGAGCTTCTCTTTTATGCCGCGCGCCAGGGACTCGGCCTGCGGAGTCGCCCCCTTGCCGTCCTGACGCAATTCGCATAGAGCATCCGTCATGGTGGTCAGATCGGAACACAGTTTGTTGATGACGTTTGCGTCGTGGGGCAGACACCTGTAATCGCAACTCGTGTCCCCTAATCTATTTAACCAAAGCAATACCCCATCCCGACCCACAACTAGTTTTTTCCCGCATTTTTAAATTGAAAAATTATTCTAAGAGGAAGTGAGGATAATTTTTTTTTACTATACCCTCTCGCTCTTTCCCTGTCTTGAACATTTGTACCTTGTTGTATTTACCCCTATTTAAAACAACGAAAATGCAATCTTTAATGTTATGACCATTAAACAAATAAATAAAGACAATAAAAAACAATTTTAAAATTTCCGCTCATATTTGGTTTATGCAGCACACTTCCTACCAATTATACACTTTTATACAAATTTCTGATTATATCAACCTAATATAAAAATCTGCCAACCTGCCTACCACAGTTCATGCTTCCCCATCATACCTTTGAGCTACCTTTTCAGCGTCCTCAATTATCTGCCTGAGAGATTTCTCGCCTACACCGCCTCTCACTGCGTTAGGGTCCTGAAAAATATTGCTCAACATTCTACCGCCCCCGAGTAATCAAAACGCCACCGGACTAACCAATAACCAATCGTTTGCAGCGTTGATTTTATTCTGAATCGCGTTTTGTAACTTTTTCAACACGGTTAGGTTGTCTAAATCACTCTGTTCTTCGTCGTAGCTGGTCAACTGCAACACCCTTATGATTTCGTTGATCTCGTCGGTCATCCGCTGACCGAGGTAGTTGCGATTCTCGGCCGCCTCTTCCGCCCCCTTGCCGCCTTGCGACACTATGTGGATATAGATTTTCATCGAGCATATGAGGATGGGAGCCAGCGTTTTCACTTGTTCGAGACATCTCACCAGGATCTCTGAGTGTACCTTTGTGATAATATCATAAATCAATATTATCTACATAAAACCCAAAAAAATTCAATCCTTTTCCTTTAAAATCATAATTCAATATGCATTCAGTAGAATAAATGTGTTTTAAATTAATTTCCAACAATTTAACAATAATGTATGGTACCAATCAAAAGTAACCAACCAAGTAAAGCGCACAATGAATCACGTCCGCGAAAAATAACGATTTTATGCGGTCGTTAAATTTTAATTTGAGCTACGATATAAACGAGGTATTTTTAAACGAAATCCGTTCCACTCTGAACGAAAAGCGATTACCTGGTGAGTGAGTTCCTTCTCTCTGTCGCTCACTTCCCTGGACACCCGACTCAGACATGGGCTCAGATCTCTCAAAAACTGAACAAGTTCGTCCAAAGTTTCAATCACTTCAGCTACCGCGAGGTAATCGAGCACCCTGTGGCACTCCCTGATGATCTTCCTCACTTCCGATTCGTCGAAGCACAACAAAAGGGCAGAGGTTGCCTAGAAACGACACGCGTGCCTAATAAATTCACACGGCAAAAAAAAATTCGTTTACCTGAAGAATTCCGCCACTGCCTTCTATCAGCAATTTCCTAGCTGGAGCGGAATAAGGATCATCTTTCAGTCTAGCACTCGCCTCTTCCAGCAATTTCGACGACCGTTCGACTCTAACCAGGGCAGTGGGCATATCTTGACGCAAGATAGGATCATCCGAACTGTTAATAGTATCCCGACCAACCTTAACCAAGTTCGATACGGCGTTACTGACGGACCGCACTGGCTGTTCGAGGTCGGGCATGGGGATCCCATCTTCCGCCTCTTCATGAAGAATCACTAGTTTGGAAACCTAAACGTAGAGATGGAAAACTTTCATTCCATTTTTTACGTTTAAAACCACATTTTTAATGAAACAAGGTGTATCCTGCGTGTCCAATATAACCATGGATATATTTGGAACCATAGAAGATACAGGGTCGCTCCGCTCGTGTCCGAATGCCATTTACCGCACTTGTTGCATAATATACTATTATCGACAGCTTAACTTCGGCTTCAATACAGATAATTAGCTATTTGTCTTTTTAATTTATTTAAAAAATGGAATAGAAATTTTCTTTTGAGAAGAAGTTCGACGTCTTGTCCTACATTTTGTGCCAAATGGCAAATGAACAAAGATATATTCAGCGGTTTCCTGGCCCGCGAGTTCTAACTCCTTCCGACTTTTGTCTTTGGTGTATTTCAAAAATTTTGTGCACCAACGTAATTCTGACATAAACGAACATGTTTTGTAATCGAGGCTCTATATATTACCATTAACAATATTAATTAATCAACAATATGCCTTAATTATTAAATTACATTTCATAAATTTAAATTATTATTTATTTATTCCAACGTAAGTAGCAAGTAATTCTAATTTATTCCAATGTAATTACATTCAATTCAATTCAATTTTGAATAAACAGTAAATTTAATACTACTTCACTGTATGCGATTTTGCGAATACCAGTCGACAGCTATCATGTCGATCACCGTGACCTGAAGAGGCCTTAAATGCACATAATTTTTTTTATGCTCTATCTAATAATGAAAATATTAAATATAGCGTTCATAAAAAAAATAAAAAATCTATAGTATACCTAGAAAACAACTCATCCTATTCTTACACTGTTTGCCGTATTTCGGCATTTACAGACAAAAATAGAAAATCCAACTTTTTATATTATCTCAAACTTTCCAGAAACGATTTAAGGGGGCGCATTTAAGTTTCTCATAAAATTCATTTAAACTTTCCTATACATTCTACCTCATTCTGGACACGCTGTATATCTTGAAATAGTCGCCGTAAACCCAAGTTCCTCTATTTTCATTCATTCATTCTATTTGAATATTCGCATTATGCCAAACAAGGCGACATTATAATTTTATTATGATCATAACCATTAATTAATCCGTTTGCTAATAAAATTAGTAAAATATATCTACTGCCGTGACGTTTTCTTTCCTGTAGGTGTCAACCTGCTACAATTTCGTGACATCTGCATAGTGGGCATTGGAAATTTTCATTAACAAAACAAAAGTAGCACATAACCTTTTTTGGTTACGTCAAAGTTCGCACAGCTGATCAAATTGTGCCTTAAATGGGGCCAATTGCATGTATAAACTATAAATAAACCGTAAAAGATTAAACAAACTCGATACGATACATTGTTTATTTTAACACTTTAAAAATAAAACGTATTTTATATTTGCCAGAAGGACAGGCATGGAAATATTCGGTCGTCTGAAAATGTGACAACGCCTATTTTTAATTAGTCATTCTCCTGATTTTGCCCGTAAAATTAAGATCTCGCGCGAAACAAAATACAATACGGGCGATTTGATAGGTACAAATAAAACAACTGTCAACTTGCCAAAGAGTTTTTATATATATTTTTTAGAAATTCATGTTAAAAAACGAGAAAACTGAGACGTTTGAGTAACAATTTATTTTTGAATAATAAACAAATCAAGTTACCTGTTGTGCAACGGGTTCCAAAATAGATTCGATTGTTTTGGTGTGAAACACAGGCATTCTGACAAAAAATATAGCACAAAACACTGGCAAAAAACTAGACGACAGACGCGAAACCCGTAAAATTCAAAGAAAAATAATTCGAGCTGGCTACTTCACAGAAAAGAAAGGCACTTTTAAGGAGACATTTGCGCTTTGTAATAAACATAAGAAAACTGAAGAGTTATAAATAGAATTCATTAACCTATCTTCTTTGCGCGCCACCTGGCGCGATGATAGCGAACCGAACCGAGTGGAGGCCAAATTAAAAGTTTATGTGCAGGAAAGTTAAAGCTGGTAAATCAAAACCTAAACAGAAACCCAAATCTTTATTAATCTGAAACTGTATGTAGGTATTGTTGTATTGTGCTGCGATTAGCAAATCCAATGAAAAATATTGGCTTCATATACGTAACTGCACTAACCAACCACATTCTATTATCTATGAACAGCACTATGCGTTTTGCTATTGCAAAAAAACTTCGTTTTTTTATTCAGTTTTATAAAAGACAGTGAAATGCAAGTTAAAATAATTAGTCTCACCTAAACCATCCGGACATCAACGGAATGAATGTTACCAAACACTATGAAAATTTTGGTAGTGTATTAATCACGAATATTTTTTCAGCCCCCAGATTCGCCATTCTACGTGTAACAAAACTAAACATCGAGGACACTTTTTTTGCTGAAGCCGTGAAATAGGGTTTTATCAAGCTGGCGCTTTGCAGCAATGAAAATATTTTAAAGAGAGATTGCGACTTCCTTTTTGAGACTTATCTCGTCTCGGCATATCCGTTCCGCCGATAGAACTGTTCAAGTTTAAGCACGAACTGTAGATTTTTCGGTTTAGTGCCCAGTGGGATATCGGATTATGTTCGGTTTTTGAGAGCGTTTTCGAATATATGGTTTTGCAGAAATGCGGTTGTTCTTGTTAGTTTGTTTGTGCCTAGTTGACATAGCGTTTGAAAGATCGGCAGGTACCTATACCAAATGGCTACGGGAGAAAAAAATCGATTACTCGCATTTTTTGCTGTATATATTTACTTATCTTTCCAGTTTTTGTGCGATTCACAATTTATTCTTATTCGCTATGGATATTTTCTTGTGGTGCCTCTTTTACGTAAATCGAATAAGGCTTTTTTTCGTTTAAATCACTGGCAATTTCGAACTAGACATCGCTCCATCTATAAGTAATTACAATAACAATATCCTTAGACAATACGTACATAGATGGTGCTGTTGCAAATTTTTTTTTCTATGGTTTTCTAGCGGCTTGTCCTGCCGTAAGTTTGAAGAATGGTAGAATAAGGTCTAGACAGAGAGGAAGGTTCCTTAAATTCATATGCAACGCAGGATATCTTTTAGCTGGAGAGAAATACAGCATCTGTACGCACGGTAGATGGGATCTGCCACCCCCAAAGTGCGTTCGTAAGTATATGTTATTTTGTTTTGCAATTATGCCGAACTATGCTTATGCTGTGTAATTATTTGTTGCTCGATTTGTTTTGATTTTTTTCTATATTTAAAGTGTTCTGTACTGTATACCAAAAGTTTTTAGGTCCAACCTGCCAAAATAAAGCGAAAGCGCCTGAAAACGGGCTGATATTTCCTTCGCACGGAGGCGGCGTTTTAAATTTTTATTGCAAAGCGGGCTACGAATTGCGAGGCACCTCTGTCGCTTATTGCGACGGCCTTAAGTGGGATAACGTGCCGCCCACATGTTTCCGTAAGTTGTACCTCGCGCATTTGCATAAAACTCAGTACGCGCATGCGGTCTTACAGCCACTGACAGGAAGCCGAAACTGTTTTGCGATTTCGAAGACAACGACATCTGCAGTTGGACTCACGATCTAAACCACCACTTCGATTGGAAACGAGAAAGTTATCAGACGCCCAGCGGGTCGATAGGAACGGGGCCCAGTTTCGATCACACCAAAGGAGCAAAAGGCAAAAATGGTACGAATACTCTATTTAATACTGCCACCGCAAAATCTGACGTCATAATATCACATAAAACATACAAATTCAACATTGTCGCCTATTGTATCGGACAGGGTGGGACTTGCTCAAATTTTAAAGATCTTTCCCTTCCTAAATTGGCATTTTATCAAAACGAAACGTCAATTCAGGTCACTACATGTATATCGAATCGTCCTCGAGGTGGGAAAACGACACTGCGCGACTGATTTCGCCCGTATTCGATAAGATGGCCACCAACAACACCTGTTTGGAGTTTTGGTACCACATGTTCGGCAAAACGACCGGCACTCTGCGCGCCTACGTGAAAAAAGTCAAAGACCCGTGGCCTCTCTCCCCCCAAAGCGCAATATTCAGCAAAAGCGGCAACCAGGGCGACATGTGGTATAGGTCGTTTCACAATCTCGGTACCATAGACGACGACTTTCAGGTGGTTATGGAGGGGGTGAGGGGCCCGGGGTACGTGAGCGACATCGCCATCGACGACGTTAGAATCATCGAAAATTGCGATCCGGACGATTATGTCTACACCACCACGTGAGTAAAAATTCGCGTAAAATCATTCCCGGATGCATTGAGAACGTAATCTCAAAATTTTCTAAAACATTTTTAATTTGGAGTTTTTCATAACTTCGAACCGTTATTTTCAATTAAACTAACTTTATTTTGGGCTCATTGCATCTCAAAGAACATAACTAAAACAATTGTGAAATTGGTTAACTTTGACGTCACGTTACTAGACAAATTAACGATTAAAGCTAAAAATAAGCATCATACGACAGAAAGAAGCAACAAAAAGCTCAGAATAGCATCGCTTTTATGGATACAGGATTTCGTACGTCACGTTTGAGATATTATTTTTGTTCCGAGTTAAAAATCAATTTATAAAAGACTTTATCATTGTCATTATAAAGCCGTTCCGTCAAGCTTGAAACTTTGAGAACAGGTAAGTCAGTTTTGGTTAGAAAAAAATTTTTGACCGCATCGTTTTGTCGCTTCTGTATGGTGTTTATTCTTGGAAAAAAGTGTGCGTGCAGTAAGCCCACTGAGTTATCTGGATAATAACCTATAATTGAGCGAGTGAACCGCACAAAATGTTTAATAACTCGCAGTGAAAAGCAGGCAAATTAGAAGTATTCTTGACACATGTCCTGACGATGCCAGGGCCGCATTTAGGTAGGTTTGTGACCGTTTTCCGTTTTAAATGTATGTAATTCGGGCATATGCAATTTAAATTTGTGATTGCGGCGATCTTCCATTTAAGCGAAGAACCGGTAACCGAAAACGAAACGCCAAAAACCGTCGAATCGTGCGCAAACAGGTGCGGACTCGTCGCTTCAGGCAACGACGGAAACACTATGATCGCTTGCGACTGCAATGACAATTGTTTCGACCGAAACCGTTGCTGTCCTGACTACTTCGACGTGTGCTTAGCCGGTAAGTGGGGTGGTGATTTGTATAAACAAAAAACCCTACATGACTAAAAGCATACCAACCGAAAAAGGAATGATGTGGTAGTATTAGTGATTAGTCTGCGCGAAACAATTTCTTATTTATTTTTTCGAAAGTAAGGGAATAACTTAATCAAATTTTGGTAATTCTGTAGTTTACGACGTGCTTAGTAGATGGGGAAATTTTAACCGTGATTTAACCAAGAAATTTTTTTAAACTGTAAAATTGCAAGTTGCAACTCCATAAAGTTAGCTAAACTCAATTAAGTTTTTTTCCCGAAGTTTCGCTATAAAAATTGCAAGAAATTTTCAAATGCGTTTTTAGAGCATGCAAATAAGGGAAACACTGCTAATTTGTTCAAAGGACAAATAAATATTTTTTCATTCTAACAAAAATGTGTTTATTTTAGGGAAATAACGCCTTTCGAAATTGTTGTGACGACATTATCACTCATGACAATTCTATAAAAAGTATAACAGAATAGTTATTATTGCCGATCAGCCGACACATGATCGATATCTACCTGACTCGCCCCTGTCGTGTCTCTTACCTTTAAATAAATTGTCGGTTGCTCCATACGTATTGTTACCCAGTAACAATACGTATGTATTTTTTGAGGAAGTGTACATCAAAAGTCAAGGCGATATGCTGTGAGATACACTATACTTGTGGATCTCTCTACATTCTATTGTATAAACACTTAACACAGACCAGAAAATTATATTTTTCCCTATCCAATTTTTTGCTGTGCTAAATTTTTTTATGTCAATTGACCAGTAAAAAAATACAATTTATTTTTATTTATTTATATATCGCTAAGTATCGTATTCGGGTATTCTTTGACGAGGGTTATAGATAAAGTTTAGCGAACGATATACCGTTTTTACAAACATTAATGATTTTGACTTCGGTACGATTTTAAGACCCGCCTGTCGTAAAGGGGAAGGGACCATTCTTTTCAGCACGTGTACCACAAGCCAGGGCCGTATTTAAGATTGTTAGCCGACAAGAACTGTGCCGTGCGGACTGTTGTATTTTAAGAGTAGGGATTTTTTTTTATTAAACTGTTATATTAATTCACATTAGTGTACTTTTTATAAATCTTAAAACTAATTTCTATTCCGTCTCGTGTTTGTCGATAGTAATTACCAACGTCCTGTTATTCAATTGTTTTTCAAGGCTCAGTGTGCCATTTTTATTGAGGTACTATATACATTTTATTACAATTTATAAGGTTGTTCGGAAAGTCATTTCGTTTTTTCCCGTCAGAGGACTTAATTACGTTTTTTCGAAACCAACTTCACACTTAAGCCGCATAACCATTATATGTCTTGAGAGCTGATATTGCAAGGCTTGTGTGTGAAAAAGTTCTATTAATTCTACGCAGTAGTTTTTGGTTGATGCCCTTTTAAATATGGAGAGCAATAAGCAGCATTTTTGTCATATTTTACTTTTTTACTTCAGAAAAGTTAAAAATGCTGTCCAAGCGAGAAAAAAATAGACGGATGTGTATGGAGAAGGCGTGTTAACAGTACGCCAGTGCCAGAACTGGTTTGCAAAATTTCGATCCGGCAATTTTGATGTCGAAGATGCACCACGGTCTGGAAGGCCGGTCGAAGCTGACAAAGATGCGATAAAGGCATTAGTTGATGCAAATCGGCGAATAACCACACGAGAGATCGGTGAGAGATTAAATTTGTCGAATTCGACTGTTTATGGCCATTTGAAAGGCATGGGCTTAACCTCGAAGCTCGATGTGTGGGTGCCCCATGTCCTTACGGAGCGAAATTTGTGTCGTCGCGTTGACGTGTGTGATTCGCTCCTCAAACGTCAAGAAAATGATCCATTTTTGAAGCGGATTATTACTGGGGACGAAAAATGCGTTGTATACAACAATGTTAAACGCAAGAGGTCATGGAGCAGAAAAGATGAACCGGCTCAAAGCGTGTCAAAAGCCAACATTCACCAAAAAAAGGTGATGCTCTCCGTTTGGTGGGATGTCAAAGGAATCGTTTTTTTTGAGCTTTTGCCGGACAATACAACGATTAATTCAGAAGTCTATTGTCATCAACTGGACAAATTGAATGATTCACTTAAAGAGAAGAGGCCCGAATTAATCAACAGGAAGGGTGTAGTGTTCCACCAGGATAATGCGAGATCTCACCCAAGTTTATTCACTCGCCAAAAACTTTTACGGCTTGAATGGGACGTACTGCAACATCCACCATATTCTCCAGATCTGGCGCCTTCCGACTACTATTTGTTCCGGTCCCTGCAAAATTTTTTGGATGGCAAAACCTTTACCTCAAATGAAGATGTCAAAAACCACCTGAACCAGTTTTTTGCCAGCAAGGACCAAAACTTTTATGAGAGGGGAATTATGTTACTGCCAGAAAGATGGCAAAAGGTGTCGGACCAGAATGGCCAATATATAATTTAATAAAATATTTATTCATTATACGAAAACTGTCTTTCATGTTCCCCAAAAAAAACGAAATGACTTTCCGAACAACCCAATATTTCTTACCAAATAATAGCATTATTCAATTTTGTTAGTTGCGATGATGCGATGTGTGATGACGAAGGTTTTGACATTGATGAACATCCGTCAAATTGAAATGGATCAAAGACTCGGTCACATTTGCCGGTTGCTGCCAAAATTATAATTTTAAATGTGTTTCTGTTTCTAAAATCGACATCTGAGAAAAATGTAAAATTGACGTTCGAGATGACTAAAACACCGTATGCCACAGTATGTGACATAGTTGTAAATGGTGTCCAAGAAAGAGAAGCGCGGAAAGATCGTAGGGCCCCAAAGAGTCTACTTGACGTTGATGTATGATGCGTATCGGAAGAATATTGTTTTAGCAATTCAAACTTTACATAAATAGTTGCGTCATGTTTTGAACATTGACTGTGTCAGTTTCGCGGGGGAACGAATTATCATACTAGATGCGGACTTTGAAACTGGTTGAGTAGATAACGGTTTGTTGCTTTCTGCAAAAGATGTCAAAGAAGCAAAGGTTGACTGCGACGAAAACATGATAGCAGACATCTTTAGAAAATGGTTTTCTGAAAAATTGCTTCCCAATGTTTCACCAAACAGTGTTGTCGTGATGGACAACGTCTGCTACCATTCTGCACAAGCGGAAAAAATACTGAATTCATCAACGACTAAAGAAGTGATTTCAAATTTTTTCCCTGCAAAATGATATGTATTATGAAAATTGCTACACAAGGAAGCAGTTATTGAAAGTTCTTAAGACGCAATAAGGTGGACAAGTTGGCCATACAGCGGCGATTCAAAGTTGTCCGTCTTCCACCATATCACTGCAATTTTAATCGGATAGAACTGACATCGGGCCAGCTGAAACCAAGTTTAAGAAGAACCAACACCTCGTCGAAATTTAGTTCTGGGGCAATAGAATTAATTAGAAGTGAAATAGAAAAAATATCTGCTTCTAGATGGAAAAAATGTGTAGAACATGTCATCGAAGAAGAAATGTTTAATTAATTACAAATGTTGGGGACGAGTCCAGTGACGATAATGATTATTTTCATGTAGAATAACTTTTTTTATTATTTATATTATATTATGTTGGTTTTATAGCGAAATTTACTCATTCATTTATATTCGTAATAAACATGTTAAAGTAAGAATGGTTTTTTCTCTCACCTACGAAACTCTACACAAATCCGTCGGCTTTCAGCATTTGTATGCACGAAGTACGGTAAGGTTACAAGTTAAATACCGAATTATGTAGTAAAAATGGTATATCATTCGGCATAATAATTCATTATAAAATACATATTATTATTAAATAATGATAGGTAACACTCTAAAATTGCATCGAATTTGAGTAGACAATTAAGAAATGCTCAATTCACGGTTCAATTGAGCAACACTATTTAATACCGCCGTCGATTTGACAGTTGCGTCTTCGACGTCCGATGTGTACCCTACGACGACGGACGGCAGCGCCGCCCGCGAGACTTCTGCGCAAACCGAAACTACGGACGCGACCACCCAATACAAGCCTCCTACGATTCGTAAACGACCGGCGGTCGCGGTTCCGAACGTCACAAGGAGACCTATCGTTTTACTCACCCCACCACCGGTTCCGGAATACGTCGAGAAAGTAAACCCGAAATGGCCGCCCTTACGGTTCCCGCATACCGCGAAACCCGTTCAAAACGTCGAAACGAACGACGTGATCGACTTGCCGCCGCCTTCAACGAACGACGACGACGACAACGGCAACGTCGCGGTCGTTGCTACGGCGACGACGCCTCTTGCCGACGACGAAGACAACTCTGCGTTTGACAGGTAGGGTCGGGGCGTAATACGTGTTTAGTAGATCGTGTTGGTTTTTTATCGAAGTTAGCGGCCGACGTCAATATAATTCTCCCGACCTGTAGGTATTAAACTAATATTTTTTGTGTTATATTGGTATACTTGGACCAGAAATATAGTGATTTTGCAACCGTCTCCGTGATTAACTTTGCCTACTGTTTATTATAATATATAATATAAGTATGTTGTCAATATTTTTTGCAATTTAGATTAAACTCTTAAAAAAATACTTATCACCTCATTAAAATAAACGCTACTACTATTTAAGTTTCAAATAAAAATTTCAAGTTTCTACAAATATTCGTTGCGGTCCATCTCAGGCAAGACCTACTTAATGCAGGATAAACATCTGTTGGGTGTCGGATACCTCCAATTTAGAACTTTATGGATCACCCTGTATATCTGAAAATATGTCCTCATGTTTTAATATTATATCAAGTCTATTTCTATATGATATGGCTAAAACTTGGCCAACCACCTGAGTCATTTTTTATTGCAAGTATGACAAACGCGCACAACCGTTGTCCTATTTCTTTTGTTGACTTCACTCGTTTTGCCGCATCCAAACTTATTGACGATCTGTCAGTGACCATGTTGGTTGTTAAATGCCGCAAGATCATTGCTTAAAAGCAAGATTTCAAACTTCGTCCATGCGCATGTTGAATAGACCTCATTTTTTTTATAGTTGCTTCATAAGTTCGTGTATTATCGGCATAACAGGGCTTCTACATCTCTAGTAGCTATGTGAACTAAACCGCAAGATTAACCAAATTTTAATTATAATAATTCCAGAAATTTAACAACAGGTACAACTAGTGCTAAATAGGAAGTAGTATTCTTTGTGTCATAGTGTAGGGTCTTGGTTTTTGACGGCAATTATCTAAATAATATATAATATAAATATAGTTTGCCTTATCGTGTTGGCTTTTGCCTGCATGTATCAAAGTTAGCTGCCGACGTCAATATAATACTCCCAACCTGTAGATATTAAAGGAGGGAACATTACCAAACTAATTTTGTTTTATATTGGTAACGGTTACGTTTCTATTACTTATTTTGTAAATAATAATAAAAAACTTTATAAAAAAAATGCGAAAAATACATCGAACTTTTGAAATGCAGATAAGTCCAAAACCGACAGAGTTAGGAGGCCTAAACGTGAAAAACATGAAAAATAAAAAATTGTTTCAAATTTTTATTGTGTTTTAACCGTAACTCGACAGAAAAAAAATCATTCGATATAACTAAATAATATGGTAAAGCTGGCGTCCTCTGGGACCTACGTCCAAATAAGTTTCAAATTAAAATCAAAAAACCTAAAACTATAAAAACTTTTTTCTACTCCCTTCTGTAAAATACCTAATTACAAATCGATCTAGCGTGCGGGAAGCGTCACTTTACGACGTCAGTTTCGTTTCTCACGGATCCGAGCCACTTCGGATATTTCCGGGATTTTACCACACGGGATTGGGAGCATTCGGAGATATTTCCCACGCCTTGAATTTTGACGTTTGTGAATTCTGACGGTCATGTCAGTGAATGTATTTGTGTTTTGTGAAAATGTGCCCATAAACTAACGTTCGTAGAAAAAGTATAGTATGCAATACGTTCGGTAAACTTTTTAAGTTGCTCGTGTATTAAACACTCGCTCCGCTCGTGCCAAATAAACTCGTGAGTCAAATGCCGTTGCATAATATACTATTCCAATTAACGTGAGAATTCAGAATAAAGTACATTTTGAACCAGCTACAGTTGCATGAGACATTTTGAGCTCAATTTTGGTGTCTGATACCTCCAGTTTAGAACTTTATGGATCACCCTGCATATCTGAAAATATGTCCTCCCGTGTCTATATGAATGGCTAAAACTTTATAATTGGCATGTACATTTTCCAAAATAAAGGTACTATTGGCCAACCACCTAAGCTATTTTTTATTGCAAGTTTGACAAACACGCACAACCGTTGTTCTATTTCTTTTGTTGACAGGGACGAGTACGTCGAGGAATTGGCGAAGGAGTTTGAAGTGCCGCGCGTGCGCGCCCTCGACCCGATCCACAATAAGGAGTTCGCGCAGAGACAAGACGAACCGTCAGACGTGAAAACGATACTCGCGGTTGTGACATCGTGTTGCGGCGTTGCCGTTTTGATAATCGTGGCGGTGTCGGTGCTCGCGCGACGCAAGTGTGTCAAGTGTTACAGAAAAAGGATAGCCGCGTCATCAGGCAACGGGGACAGTCAGAGTGACGTAAGGTTTTTGACGGCCGATGAAGTGCTGGACTTTTCGTTGGAAAGGGACTATGACGACTTGTGATTTCCTATACGTCGATGTCGGAGGGGATTTCCTAATTTATTGAAACAGTTTCCGTAAATAAACGTCTTGTTTCTAACGAGCGGTCTTTGATTACTATTTTTAGTACTGGAGAAATACTAAAAAATAAATATAAATATTTTTATTATAGTTAATTTGCATTTTCTGTAGTCTGTTTTCTCTTATGTCGAATTGGATTCTGCAATAGGCATTATCCCTAGTAGACTGGACTGGGTGTTAAAAATAGAAAATAGAGAATTTTGATTTACTCATCCATTTTTAAATACATCATAGCTTAAGAGCAGTTTGTGTTTGCGCAGGCATGATTAAATACCAAAAATCACCTAAACAATTCAAAATAAAGTTTAATATAATTAAAGATTTGCTAACCATTCTCTTATACTTAATTTTTTTATCACAATATTTGATTGATTTTTTATCAACTATTTCGAATTTGTTCCAGTGCCGGTTGAATCCGTGAAACTATCTTTTTAACGGCCTCAATTTCCTCCAATGTTTCAACGCTAAAAAGAAGTTTCTGAACGGTTTCAGCCAGTGCTTGTTTTTCAAATAGAAGCTGTAGGTTCTCTTCCTCAGGGCTTGCTGCCATAACAGTGTCTTCCATTCCTTCATGTACATCAGTGATAAAATTTTCTAAAAAAATTGTACATACGGTTTTTATAATCAACATCAAAGTGCAAGAAACACATGTACAGATAGACCACTGAAAACTATAAAAGTATTCTTTTACCTTTAGTTATATATTTTTTATTTCTTCCTATATTTTCTTCTAATTTATGACCTACATGAGTATTACAAAACTTGACGGCACATTTCGTAGGTTCAATTGTCACCCACATTTCTGCAGGGCAATATCCATTCATTTTGTTGCTTTTCCGTGACCTGATATTATTCCCCCTTTTTCTGATAGTGCCCGACCTATGGCATGTGTACTTTATTTTTTCACAATTTACACCTTTTCTAAACCCATGCATATTTACAAATGAGGAAAAAGTCTGCTTTTCGGTAGTGATTTTCCAATCCTGAAATTCCTCAAATGTTTTAAATTCAACTGTCTCACAATCAACTGTCAAGGAATGTCCTGTTCGGTAATGGCCAATTAAATGTTTGGAAGATGGTCCTGTAAATTGGCACAATGGGCATTTTAGCATCTTGTTTCTAATCTCATGTTGTGATCTTCTGTGCAAAACTAATTTTTTTAACATGTCAAACTCAGAATTACATTGTTTGCAGTTAAACGTTTTTTTGGCAGGAACCAATTCTTGCAGTTTATCTAAAAATTAACCAAAGCATTAAACGAGCAAATAGCGGAACAAAAACCTATAAATTATAACCTACCTGCATGTTTCCGTCGTACATGAGTTCTTAAGCTGCCAATCCTCACAAATGTAGCCCTACATCCTTGGCATATAAGAGTTCCATGTCTCCCCTTGAGCTTTGGAGCCAGTATATCAATTTTTCCTAAAAGACTGTGGGTTCCGCCACTGTAATCAAAACAAGAAATTAGTTACTTACCTGGATGCTTTTTTTTCACGTGAGCTCTTAGATTGGACATTTTCGAAAAGCTCAATTTGCACTCGGCGCAATATACCATCTTGCAGAGTTCTAACTTCAAAATCTAAAGCATTTAATAATAATTTTTCCCTAGGTAGACATTAAAGTATTATTTTCCTGTTTTTAAAACACAAAGCTCACTTCAAAACATGTCAACAACCACTAAACCAAAAAACCTTCTAACAAAAAATTAACCTCAATTACACAGAACTGGTTGACAACTGTGTTCATTATATTCTTCTTCTTTAACGTTTTTGGTTAAAGCTCAAAACAATTTCCCACTATGTGAACTACAAGGCTCACCTTAAATGATCAATGAAATCAATCAATGAGAACTTGTGACAGTATTTTAATTTTTTTGCGATCTCGCAGTGAAAGAGCAGCGCGACCAACAGTCAATAAATAAAAAAGCGAGCTAATTTACAACTTCTTTATTAAATGCGGTGTAGTTTTTCTTTTATTTAGTACAGCCGATACGTGTAAAAACACTTAGGCACTAATGCAGGCATAGTAATAAAATACAACTATTTGTGTAAATATATATCTGTGAAATTCCACACTATGCGCAAGGAAAACAGTAACAGATTTGCTAAATTGAGAAGGGCGACAAAAATAATTCTGGCCTGGGTGGAAAATGGGACACACTAAATTAAAAAAAAAAAATTAATTTATTTAAGTCTAGATTAAAACATGACAAACCCTAAAGTCAGGTATGAAACCTATTAAAATTACAGTTTTTTTTTAAGTATATGAATCCTGTGAGTTAGACAATTTACTTGTTATCTAAAATGGTGGCCTTCAACTTATCATAGTTGGCTCCCGAGAACGTTTGAATGACGGTCTTGTTTTTGATGAAGACGAATGTAGGCATCGACGAAATATTATATTCCATGGCTAGCTCTTCACACTCGTCGACGTCGACCTACGATACAAAACCCAGATTAAACCCAATTTTCTTTACATCAAAAACGTTAATTTAGATTTTTCACACCCATTCATTAAACGGAAAAAGAAGATACGCTCTATCACAGAATACAAGTTGAGTAGTGTGGTTCTGTTACACTCACCAAGGTCAGACATTACACCATTGCATTTTATTTGGCGCAAGTTTACGACTACTTGCAGAGCGTGAATGTGTAAAGTAGTTTAATAAGTCATTGACAATCAATTTTCATGTCAGCACGGCAATGAAATTCTCTCTCAATTTCCTGATTACCGCACCCTCGGACAATGCATTTCCTTGATTGGGTATGTATTTGTAATGCCGATCTAGGTTAAAAGTAAAACCAAGCTTTTAACGGAAATGAAAATGAAATATAAATGAGTGCTCTATTTGGAAAATAAAACTAGGTGAAACATGTTCGAGTATAAAAAAAAGAAACCATGAGAACAGTAAAAATTTTGTTTATAAATTTTGGTTCTCCATTCTGCACTAACGGAACTAGTTTTTCTTTGAACATCCAGCTCTATTTGAACATATTTGTAAAAATACTACCACAAAAATGCCACATTGGGAAAAAAAAGAGGCACCTTGAGGCATTTTACAACTAACATGGCCGCTGACAGATCGTCGATAAGCTTGGATGCGGCATTTTTACCAAAGTATTTTCCCAAAATATGCATAGATCTCGTTAAATGTTGTGGGTGTGTGGAAATCGTTGGTTGGAAAGAAAATGGCGCAAAAGTGCATGTTAGTGAGTGAAATGCGAAGTTAATACATTTCGCCATCAGATGATGTGAAGATTTCTGGTACCTGGGCTGGAGCATATGACATTTCACATTTTTAAACATTGTTAGAGATAGAGATATAAACTTATTTTTACCTTCAGGATGAGTATGTTGGTGTACTCGTTGGCCAATTCTTCGAGTTTTGGAGCGATTACGCGGCATGGTCCGCACCAGGTTGCGAAGAAATCGATAACGACCAGCTGGCTGCCCGCGTCGTTCAGTTTCGATTCCAGATCGTCCTAAAAACAGTAAAATGAACGCCATTGGGAACCTATCTCACACAAAAATGCTGCGTACTGCTAAAATTTAATTGATAAATGTTGGCCGGCATTGACATATAAAAAATCCCTATTCTATGGTGGTTTGGAAAATAGTTCATGTTTTTGTTTTTGATTAATGAATTTGGATTTAAAGATGCTTTAAATCATTTAAGTATATTTTTACTATTTAGAAGATGTACTGAACAACTCTTTTTTTACATTGAGTGTATTTAACGCGTACGCCAATGGAATAAGGATATATGTCTCCATTATATATTGATCCCGTCGATTGTATAATAAAGAATTAACGTCGGAAAAATAAAGCGTAGGGGACTAGTGAGGGAAACATTGTAACCCCCTTCTAGACAAATATGGTTTTTCTATATTTTCCAATAAAAGAAACCTTAATCATTCATTTTCATTTTATTTGTTTATTTTATTTTGACACTTTTGGTTAATATAATGTAATGACGAGTTTTATAGCGGTGTTCTGTTCTTTTTTGTGGCCTTCTACTTATTCGGCACACTACGTCATGTGAATCCAGAACCAACCGCGACCGAAGTATCATTTATCGCACATAATTAACCGAGAGTAGATTTTCGTGTTACATGGCTGTTATCGACACTTGAAAAATACTGTAACTTCATCATAACAATATCGCATTGAGAGATATACATATTTCGAGTGGCCCCATAAGGTTATTAACATAGAAATGACAAATTATTTGTCGGAGAGATTGCGATCGCGTCTGAACGAATCCGGATCGGCCTCATTTGTCTCAATTAACGGATCAAACGCAGCTTACTATTCGAAATTAGTAAGCTGCAAACTTCGCAACATAAATTCCACGGCGTAAAACGCCCGTCCTCGCCGCAATTCCAAGAATGGCAGAGAATTTTTGCATTGACATGCAATGTTCGCAATAATAACCGTGACGCAGTACGGGCGGATTACACTGCTAATCCTTCCCGGTGATGACGTCACCGTTCATAGTGAATTCACACCGAATGACAAACCGAAAATGTGGATATCACCGCGACAGAAAATCCTACGCCGCGATAAGAGACCTTCTCCCGCGTAACATTCTCGAAATCTATAAATCGTTCCCGATAACCGCGGACCGTCGCGACATCAAAACGCCTGAAAGTATTTTACCATTAACCAAGCATACGGTGATAATGGTCGGCACGGCCTTGGGGCGTTTTTTTCACCATAAGAAACGTCTCTGCTGGTTCTCTAGGCGAAGAAAACCAATCCACCGCACCGATTCGATTGCCACCCGATAAAATAACGTTTTCTAAACCTTGCGGCGATAGCGTGGTTAACATCGACTGCCGCATTGACAGCGCGACACGTATAACCTGATTATTTCCAGTTCGATCTCAACCACTTACCTTGTCTTTAATGTGAGTAACCATTTTGATGTTTTTTGTCGAAAAAGCGGTCTGCAAACAGTACTGAATCAAACACTCCGAACGATTCGTGTATCTGAATGTCACTAAATTGCAGATGAATAGAATGATTTCGACGGACGTGGTGCGGTTTTATCCACTCCATACGTTCCTTTTTCTGTCTCTGTTATCCCTCCTTTGAGCTATCGCTTTCACGTTCGCACGTGACGCGTTTATTCATTGTGTGGTGTTGGTTGTCTAACTATGTACTGACTTGTGGGTGCAATAATAGGCATTTTTTTATCGCGAAATATATATATATATTTATATTTTTTATATAGGTCCACAAAAAGAATAACATTTGAACATAAAGTATATAGTTTAAATACAATGCTGAGGTTTATTTAAGTGCACTAGAGTTTGAAATGCAATTTGGTGCGGAAAAGTGTACACATGTTTGAAAAATTTCAACAGTGCTTATAATTTAATACAATATATATATAGATGACAGAAGTGTGTGAAATATCGAACGATTTTATTTTAGGTGCACTGAACAACGATTCAGCAATTTGAAGAGCCATTTAATGAAAATTACGCTTAAATAGACTTTTTTTCTCACTTATAAGGCAAAATTATTTCCGTATCACAACTCTTATAAAATATGCTTAATAATAATAATATATAAGAAATATGCTTTAATACTGATATACAAGATCCCAAAAAATATACTTAATATAAAAATACTGAAAGTTAGCATAATAGAGGACAGTACTACCTGACCCTCGGCTTCAAATGTGGACATCTCCCTAAATTATTTTGTACGGTAGGCAAGTTGTACTGCGTATTTCAGAATGTAATTGTCCATTTTGAGATACTTAATTTACATCCAAAGTAAATAAACAATGGCTGCGTTATTTATTTACTCGGCCGGATTCGCTGTTAGAACGCGGACAGTCCGTATGAATTATAAAAAATAAAATTTAAGTCTAATTATACAATAATAAAATAGAGCTCGAAGTATTTAAAAATATTTTCAATTTTTTAAAATCTTGGCGTGTGTCACATACCGGGCTTTTATCAAAATCAACAAAAAAATTTAACCAACAACCACCATTTTCGCTATCTACAACGTACATCACAAAACTTTGGCCGCAATTTTTAATTCCTATTAAAATATCTAGAAATATATACTTTACATTATTATATAGTTTAAACTTCAGAAACGATTTTTTTTAATGGGCTTAACAAAGTTTTATTTATATATATATTTTAATGCGAGTTTTAAGCTCTGTATTTTGATTGTTTATGTTATATTGTTATATTTGTATTTATACCACCCATCCGTTTAACAAGTAAAATAAAATGTTACAGTGGGGGAGCAGTTACGTACATTTCTTGTGGTAATTTTGTTTGAATTAATTTTTGGTACTCGCGATCTCCAATAGAAAGTTCCCTAGTTCTAGTGTAGTTAGCACTAGTTGCTCAAAGTAATTTATCAATTATATCATTTATGCAAATTCGCGCAGTTGCCGGCAATGCAATGACGTAATACTGCAATACATAACCTCCATTATGTGCAGGCCCCCACCGACATAAAAATAATAATAATCATTATCTACGTGCGTGTCTCGCGAAAAATTATTAAATTCACCGCGATGCGGATATTGCAAATTTTTATATAAATTTGACGGTATTCGTCAAAAACATGTTCGCCTAACATATAGTAACTAATAAATTGCTGAGATGACCTCTCACAGTCGATCAACGCCTCTTATGTGATAGTTTGTAATTTATTGTAATTTATTTATCGTGCTGGCTCCGAAATATTTTTATCAGTGAGGTTGGGTGTTTCATCTATAATCAAAATCTAAAATTATCCCGACAATAACCGATTTTTTTTAAATTTGCGCGGACCTTAGTATTCTGTGGGTAATACAGTAAGTTTCGAGCGAGATTTCTAAACAAAAGTATATGACTTATTGGATTGACCATGAAAATCATCCCATGTAGCGGAGAGCCGTCAAAATGACGTCATTAATTAGTCACCAAATGAAGAAAATGACTTTATATATGACGTCAACAGGACGTGTCAAATCCACGTCCTATTGTCTCAGACGAATGACGTCATTCAAGTGACTTCTCTTTAATGTCAATGTTGTCAATTTTTTTCATTTAAGTGACGTCTTTTTTACGTCAATTTAAAGTCAGACATTAGCTATTACCGCCGAAATATAAAAAATTCTTTAAAATGGTTTTTTCTTTTCGGCGTGGGGAAAATCGAAAGTAAATCGCGCAGAAACTGCGGTTTTAATCACATAGTCTGTTACGGTTGCGGAAATTGGAGAATTATAGGGAATGACTAAAGATGGGCCTTTCTTTTAAATAACGGAAGTATGGAAAATGGTCATAAATCCGAAAAAACTGAGTATAGACCATAACAACCCTACATTGGGTGATTGAGTATAAAAGAGAGAATTTATTAATGCCATAATACACAAATATATAAATTTGATTTCCCACGTACTTATTTGAAAATAATTTTAAATTATTAAATAATAAACGAGACACATTTCTTTGACACACTATCTGGAGACCCTCTGGTTTTAAACAGAAGAATTTGACAACGGCTTAAATTAATTATTAAGTTTAAAGTCCATATCGGGAATTAAGCGAGTCATTTGATGACGACATTCGAAAGTCATTTTTGTGATGTTAATAAGACGTACTCTTTTTAACGTGTTTTTCGGACCACTGACGACTAGCGACCACTTATGATTCGAAAATGAAGAGAGTTTTCAGTGGAATTCGTCCGTTGCTTTGGTCGCTTGACGCAGGTGGTTTCATTCTTTAACCCACAGATGGCGCTCGGTGTGATCTCGCCGCCCACTTTCAAACGACATATAAGAGGCGTCGATTTTTGATTTGTGAGTGAAATTACATATGTGTAGTAACGGTACTCAATATATTGTCGGAAGCGGTATTGTTAACAGCCTCGGCGATGGCGCAGTAAGGCATCTCGCTATCGTGCGAGCATTCGTTCACTTTGTCGATATCGAGAAAGAGAAAAATGACGCCCAAAGCGGCGACCGTCGTTCCGAAAATGGCCACTCCGAGGGCAGGCAGCTTGTTCCGGTTCAGGACGAAACCTTCCTCGAGACGGAGATAACAAAGGGCGGGCAACACGTAGGCTAATGGTAC
Organism: Cylas formicarius; assembly: GCF_029955315.1. Classification (NCBI taxonomy): domain Eukaryota; kingdom Metazoa; phylum Arthropoda; class Insecta; order Coleoptera; family Brentidae; genus Cylas; species Cylas formicarius. The sequence goes on along the minus strand of NW_026844361.1, from coordinate 19,865,161 downwards.
CGCCGCCAGCACCCCCTGCTCGTGAAAATATCCGTTTGACCTTACCGCCCTGGATGTGGTTGAAGTTAGATTTGGATTTGGCTTCGGATTTGCGAATATTACAGTGGACCAGTTCGGTATTTACCTTAATTTAAAAAACGTATTCCTGTGGAAATGCTGGGAAATTAAGCAAGGAAATATTGTAAGGGAACTTCCAAAAACCATGTTCAATGTTGCTATACAGCTAATAACCTCTTTTCCGCTCGCATCACCCCAAATAATTCGTTATATTTATTTCGCAATCTCAAAAAAATCTGACGTTGTCCCAGATATTGAATTATACCATTAAAGAGCCTTAAGAGAGCTTCAAAATGATGTATTACTCGGGTCGGGGCGGTCGGAAAGGTATAAAACGACCCCCAATAATGAAATAACCAAATGTGCGTTTTATTTATTTCGGAATCTCAAAAAAAATCTAAGGTTGTTCCAGCTATTGTATTAGACAATTAAAGAGCTTCACAATGATGTACTACTCAACCACCTTGAAGCAGTCGGGAAGATATAAAACTACCCTCAATATATGTTTCTTCAAATGTTGCTTCAAGGTGGTTGAGTAGTACATCATTGTGAAGCTCTTTAATAGTCTAATTGAATCTCTGGGACAAGGTCAGATTTTTTGAGATTGCGAATTAAATAAAACAAATATTTGGTTATTTCATTATTGGGGTAGTTTTATACCTTCCCGACCGCTTCAAGGTGGTTGAGTAGTACATCATTTTGAAGCTCTCTTAAGTGGCTCTTTAATGGTCTAATTCAATATCTGGGACAACGTCAGGTTTTTTTGAGATTTCGAAATAAATAAAACGAATATTTGCTTATTTCATTTTTGGGGGTAGTTTTATACCTTTCCAACCGCTTCAAGGTGGTTGAGTAGTACATCATTGTGAAGCTCTTGTAAGTGGCTCTTTAACTCTCTAATTCAGTAGCTGGGACAACGTCAGATTTTTTTGAGATTCCGAAATAAATAAAACGAACATTTGGTGTTTCATTATTGGGGGTAGTTTTATGCCTTCCCGACCTCTTCAAGGTAGTTGAGAAGTACATCATTGTGAAGCTCTTCTAAGTGGCTCTTTAATTGTCTAATTCAATATCTGGGGCAAAGATAGATTTTTTTGAGATTCCGAAATAAATAAAACGAATATTTGGTTATTACATGATTGGGATAGTTTTATACCCTCCCGACCGCTTCAAGGTGGTTGAGTAGTACATCATTTTGAAGCTCTCCTAAGTGGCTCTTCAATGCTCTAATTTAATATCTGGGATAACGTCCCGTTTTTTTGCGATTCCGAAATAAATAAAACGAACATTTGGTTATTACATGATTGGGATAGTTTTATACCCTCCCGCTTCAAGGTGGTTGAGTAGTACATCAATTTGAAGCTCTCCTAAGTGGCTCTTCAATGCTCTAATTTAATATCTGGGATAACGTCCCGTTTTTTTTGCGATTCCGAAATAAATAAAACGAACATTTGGTTATTACATGATTGGGATAGTTTTATACCCTCCCGACCGCTTCAAGGTGGTTGAGTAGTACATCATTTTGAAGCTCTCTTAAGTGGCTCTTCAATGCTCTAATTTAATATCTGGGATAACGTCCCGTTTTTTTGCGATTCCGAAATAAATAAAACGAACATTTGGTTATTACATGATTGGGGTTAGTTTTATACCCTCCCGACCGCTTCAAGGTGGTTGAGTAGTACATCATTTTGAAGCTCTGCTAAGTGGCTCTTCAATGGTCTAATTCAATATCTAGGACAACGTCAGATTTTTTTCAGATTGCTAAATAAATATGACAAACTTTTTGGTATTTCATAATTGGAGGTAGTTTTTTATATTGCCGACAGTTTCAAGGTGTTGAGTAATACATTATTTTGAAGCTCCACAAAGTATCTCTTCAATGGTCTGGTTAAACATCTGGGATATTTTCAGATTTTTTCAAGATTGCGAAATATTAGTTCAATTATTATTCGCTCTGATAGGAGCGGAAAAGGTGTTATTTTCTGTATAGTTACATTGAATATGGCTTTTGGGAGTTCCCTTACATTATTTCCGTCCTTAATTTGCCGGCATTTCCGCAGGAATACATTTTTTTAATTACTGGAAATAACGAACTGGTCCACTGTAATATTCGCAAATCAAAATCCAAATCTAACTTCAGCCACATCCGCCCTGGCGGGTTCCGGAAATAACTCACGTTTAACTCCAACACTACTCCGAGACAGTCTGTGGCCATGGATATCAAATAGGTCGTAACGATTATTGATAGGGTTAGGCCGTAGTGGACTTTTTCGGAGATTGGCACGTTAGGATCCCTGCCCAACACCGTGTTTTCGATCACCTCCCGTGAGACGAAACATTCTATCGGATACGTAAGCAGGATTTGGACGCTGAACAGCAGGCGGCTGACGTTCATCAAGTCGTCATCCCAGCAGTAGTTTTCCAGCAAATCGCCTGCGAAATTACGCAATTACGTAAGCGCTTACGTAACGCGTAGTGCGTAGAACGTAAGGGTTTAAGCTCTAAATTACAACGCGCATCGACTCGCAAAACAATTTTTATCCTGAGAAAAAAAAATGGTCAAGTTGGTTGGCTTGGGTTACCTTGTGAGTGCGCTTTAAACGTGGCGTACCCCGCGATCCCGAATAGGCATGCGACCACCAGACTGGTCAAGATGGACGCGTGAGTCACAGTCTCCCATTTTTTCTGCGAGGCATCGGCTATCGAGCTGTAGATGAGGAACGTGTTGTGGTGGCACATAAACGCTTCAAAAGAAGATTCGATTAAGTGAATTGGTTAGTCTCGCCCTCCCCACCCCTAGGCTTACCGAACGCCATGATCCCTATCGCCGGGATGATATCCTGGTTGAAAAACCTCCAGGATTCCTGGTGCTTTGGGCTGAAAGCTGACCGATAATTTTGTTTGGTATGCACGATTCAAGATGATACTCACACGATCTCGCTCATCTTCCCGATCCGCAGCAGGATGGAAAACAGGATGAATCCGATACAGACCAGACTGAAGAAGGATATTTTGGCCAACTTGCTGATGTCCCGGTACAAACACAACGGGACGGTAATGAAAACGGTCGCTATCAAAACTATCACTTGCCGTTTGGCGAAGATGTTGTGCGGCGACAAACCAACTAGTCTTATTATTACTTTGGTCACCGTGTCCCCCACCACCACGTTGTACGATACCATAGCTACAACAATGTTGCCGTACAGGCTCGCCGGTATAATGATTTCGAGATCGCCGAAACCATATAGCTACTAGATAATAATATAATGACCCTAGTACAGTAAAAATCGATACTGCAATGATATTTTCGTAGAGATGGAAATGATTTTCCGCGCATGCCTCTACATTTTTACCTACTAACCTACAGTTTGCCTCATATTCTTTCTAAATAGCGATATATACCTAATGAATTAACTTGCCTGAAGATTTAATGTGCTTTGGACATTCCGCACCCGCATTGGTTTTTGAAGGTCATCATCAAAATTCTTTTCATAGTTGCCACAAAAGTTCCTCTATTATCGACATAGGCAGGGCCTCTACATCTCTAGTAGCTATATGGGGCCACCATATTATACATGTTTCCCACCCATAGATATAAGAGTTTATATCTGTGTTATCAATTCGCATTTAAACCACAGAAAACAGAATCTGTTTTCCGTGATTTGAATAGTTTTAAAAGGCGTCCTGGTTATTATGGGGTGACAACTTATCTCTTATTTTTATATATCCAGGAAGTCTGCATTTTCATGGTCAAGTAACAATTTTCTTATTTTAAATAATAGAACAGCCTGTAAATTCATTTCTTTTTTGTTTCTCGGAACTTTCTAGGGATATCTAACCGTTTCGGATTGACATATTTAAAATTTTATGTCCAAGTGAGATTTGCAAGTGTTTATAAATCTATGGATTTTAACCACTTTTACCACCTTTTTTGAATAAAACTAAAAATTTAAATGAAAAAATCTTTTTTTTATAATGTGTCATCCCATAATTAACAAGCTACCCGGTACATGAAGTGAATGTTATGAGGTAATTGACTACCTTAAAGCGCATTAACCAAATAATTTATTCTTTTATTTTGCGTTGCAAAAGTCTGAAAATACTTTTTTTAAATTATTTCTTCAATTCTTACCGATAAAGGGGTAGAAAAACTGCAACGCGCCCAGTAAGTAATACCCGGGTCTTCCGAATGCAGCCTCCATGATTCCCTGATAGGAAAATCTGCCGCTTATGTGACCCGCTTTGATCATCAGAATTAGGGAGTAGTCTGTGACGTAGGCGACGAATACCAAAAGAAACAGGCCGAAACCGAACCCCGCTTCGTGGAGCGCGTACGGGATTCCTAGTTAAACGTTTTTATAAAATTAGTCAGATATTCAACTTTTAAAATTTGCCCAATGATTCAATCAACTCTATAAATTTTCGGTATCAATTTGGACGAAAATGCGCTTCAAATAACTACGATCGAACTTCACTTCGTTTAGTGTATAAATTTAAACGTTTTTTCTGAGAACTGCATCCAAAGAACCAAACAAACTAGAAAACACCAGATGTTTTACATTTATTTATTACAGGTAAGAGTACAGAGACCGAATCGATACCGAAAATTTTCGAATGAAATTTTTAAAATTGTAAACTATCGGTGTGACTACTAGTCGAAGAGCCAGTGCGCGGCTACCTGCATGTCTTTGACCAGACCTGGGTTTTTGTACATCGAGGCCCCTATACCTACTATATATGATGTGGGGACCCACTAAGCCCAAAGCGGCGGACCCAGGTACTGCGCAGGTGAGACAGGTATTTATTTTTGGAGAATTTTAAATATATTTGACCACGGCTGCCGTTTTGAAATCTTAAAATATATTATTATTATTATCGAAAAATAATAAGACAGACAGACAGACAGACAGTTTTGAAAATGCTCAAAAAATTAAAATTTTAAAAGTATTTGACCAGATCTACCATTGAGATATTATTTATATATATATATATATATATATATATATATATATATATATATATATATATATATATATATATATATATATATATATATATATATATATATATATATATATATATTATTCGTTATAGTCTTAAAAACTTATATTAATAACGGCAGACGTTTTTATTGAGTACACTCCTCAGTAGGTAACAAAATCTGTACTACTACCCGGACAGATGTATGCTTACACTGCAGATAGCTATCTTTTTTCTCTCTCCTATTTATTACTATTCTGCTCATTCCAGCTTATAGTATTTTATTTTATAGCTACTACCACTTAAATAATTTAGGGTTTATAACTGAGATGGCTCTGTTATAATTCCAACCTAACGGTTTTTGTCAGATGTTTTCAGTATGTTTGTGAATCTCGATACAGATGCCTCGTGTTTAGTGAATTTAATAAAATACACAGTGTTGCTTTATGTTATTTTTCTTTAATTAAACTAGTGAAGAGTGTTTTTTGTTCCACAGCAAAGACTGAGAAATTATTGACATTTTCAAAAGAGAGAGATGGAATAATGTCGACAAATTTTGAGGTTAAGAAAACATTATAAATTAAAATACAATGAAATAATTCTACTGGTCGAAATTTTTGATTCTGTATATCACAGTAGTTGTTACAAAGCGTTTACGGCTTAAGAAAAAAATGCAACCGATCTCAACAAAGAAGCTGTATTACAACCCACTACGTCGTCGTCTGCAACTGAGCAACCATCAACATTAGCGGATAGCTTAATAACTGATGATGATACAATAGACGTAAACGTTTCTGAGACAGATGAAGTCGTAGAAAAAGATATTGGGGCTGATTTAAATCGGTCGTTGGAGGAGGGACCCTCTGTAGTACCGTCAGTAGTTACAAAACTTTAGTAAACTTTAGTAAAAAAATACAAAATTTTGACGCAACCTCAATACCACCATGTAAGAGTGAACAACTTCTGAGAGCCCATTGCATTTCAACTATTTGGAAAAACGCTTACAAAAAGCAATCTTCAACCTTGGACCCATCGGAGTATGGTTGGTTGGCTTGAGTTGAGAGATATCAACTTCCATCTTTTGTTATCGACTTAATTACCAATGTCCCTTGCAAGTTGATAAAAATTAATTCTTTATCAAATATATTCTATATTTTACAATTTACGGTTTATTTTTACAGAGTCAGATTCAATGGAAGATGACTCCCACACCTTTCAAATTTTGTCTTAAATGAATAAAAAAAAAATACAGATTTGAATTGTTTTATGTTACTTGCATTATACCACAAGATTTCAGATTATTTCGTAATATATCTACTTCATTTATCATCAATCTTATAAATTTTAGTATATAAAGTACAAAAAAAGTATTAATTTTATACATATAGTGATAAAATTAATTACAAGTGAGTTAAATTTATGTAAAACAGCGATCATGATACATCTGACCGGGTAATAGTAAAGATTTTGTTATCCACTGAGGAGTGTACTCAATAAAAACGTCTGCCGTTATTAATATAAGCTTTTAAGACTATAACGAATAATATATCTCAATGGCAGATCTGGTCAAATACTTTCAAAATTCTATTTTTTTGAGCATTTTGAGCAAAAATCCAGGTCTGGTCAAATACATGCAGGTAGCCACCCACTGGCTTATAGAAAAGGCGCGAATATAATTGTTGTAATTAGGAAGCGAATAAAATTATTGACCTGGCGAATCCAAACGCTTTCTAGAATAACATTAGGAGTGTAAACTCTATGAAATTAAGCACTGCGTTATGAAATGCGTTAAGCGCCGCCTATAAAAATATCAAGAGTCGATGTCATTAATTATGGCGCCTTAAAGAGTTTCCGTTTTATTACCTATTACTCCGCTGCCGATAATTGAATTGATGAAGTTAAAGCTGGCCGATGGTAAGGAAGATTTCTGCTCGTTCTCGTCCTCCTACAAATGCCAATCAATAATTGCCGGTTTTAATCATCAGCGGACTCCATTTATCGAACTGGAATGGTTGCCGCCATATAGCTACTAGAGATATAGAAACCCTAGCTATGTCGAAAATACAGCAACTTAAAAAGCATTTATGAAAAAAAAAATCAGATGATTAATTGTAATTGCGCATGCGCAAGATTTAAAACTGCGTTTTAACCAATGACCTCGCGGCAGTCAACAACCAACATGGCCGCTGACAGATCGTCAGTAAGCTTGGATGCGGCATTTTAACTACAGTGTTTTCTCATTAAAATGTTTTTTGAAAACGACCTAAGTGTGTAGAACTCGCTGTCTAGACAGAAAATGAGCAAAATGCAGCTTAGTGGGTGACATATAGAGGCATATGCCGAAAATCATTATCTTCCCTACATTTTTCTCCGTAGTGGGGCCTCTAGTCACTATCTTATCTAATAGCTATATGGTTCCTATATTGCATTGTGTTCTTTGTCATATACGTTAATATTAATGGTAGACAACAATACTTCCACCCGTTTACTTACTTTGTGGAATCATTTAAATCGTTTATCCTTTGAACTAAGTGGATTATGATATGTTTTAACTATGTGTGAATGCGTATTATAATCAACAAAGAAAAGTTTCTTTTCTTAGTATACCTGTTGCATATTACATGATCTGATTTTATTTTTATAGGGAAATAAATTAACCAAACAAGAATACCCCTATTATCCCAAGAGAAAGACAACAATCCCTATCGATAGCAATTTTGTGCCAAAAAATCAAAAATCGGAACTGCGTCAGTATGTAACTCAATAATAGGTATTTTCCATACTTTTTGAAAAAAAAAAACGAGTAGGTCTAAAATTAACCCATAAAACCATATTAATTGGGAAATATTTCAAAGTATATATCGAAGTTTGGTGTAAAGACTGCATTTAAAATAGATAACACAACTGAATATAGGGGTTAACGTGCTGATCATACCTTTAAAATTTATATGAGAGTAATATCTAATTACGTCACTCACTTAAATTCAGTTTTGAAAAGTAGAGAATTGAACCTAGTAGAACCTATGGAGATTAACAAACTGAAATATTCAAATGTATTGCTTAATAATCAACCAGATTTGATTATTTTGTCTATATTAAACATAAATACCTAGAATGACAGTAAGCGTCATTACGGTTTGATTAAGAAGACATGCAGTTTTAAAAAATACAACACAATAACTAAATAAATCAAATACCTGAATACTTACGTTTATTAGCTGCTTCATGTCGTCGAAGGCATTTTCGTGCGAATCTATGCTGCTACCCTAAAAAACCTCCGGTTAACGAATTAGAGTCTAGTCGAGGTTTGACGACAACCGGAAGGAATGATTTGTTCGACGATATTTCATTTTGAAAGTCAGTTTTGGTTAGTTTATTAACAATAAAGATGTGAAAAATACAGTGAAACTTCTCAATAGGCGGACACTCCTCTTTAAACGGACATGTTTTTTGGGACGAAAAAAAAAACGTATTTTTTAACAAATGTAAAGGTTAACAACACTAACACGGAGTATAAAAATCGCACAGATAGTGCAAGATAATATGCTATCACACATTTTAGTAAGCCAAGGATTTTAATTTAGTTTTTTATTTTGTTGGAGTAATCGTCCACACTATAGAAAGAATTTTCAATAAGCAACACTTTGATATTAGTTTTGAACACCTCAAAAGCCATATCTGGCAGCATATTATACAAGTTAATTTTTTTTCACGTGTTGGATAATTATATGAGACACACCTTGAAATATATTAGTATGTTTGTTCATTTCTAAAAGATTGTGGAGATATAGATACAGGGCAGTGTCATTATCTTATATTTTTTAAAATATGGAGAACAGTGTTCATCATGCTTAGCCCTAGCAAGAATTCTTATAGCCCTTTTCTGCATCCTGAATATTTGAACAACATTGACAGAGTTTCCCCATAATATCGTGCCATATGATATGTGAGAATGAAATAAAGCACTGTCATTAGGGCATTTTGGTCTAGGCTCTCCCTAATTTTTCTAAGGACGAATATGCTGGAAGATCGTCTACTATCAAGTGTAGTGCAATGTTGTTGTTGTATTTATCTAGCGAAAAGAATATATTTTAAGTTTTGCCCGTATTCAATTTCAAATAATTGTTATAGGGGAATTACCTTTTTCATTTTTCATATCATCAAGTTGAGACTTGCAGTTTTATTTTGCAAGCAAATGCAGTAAGTTGATTCCACAATTTTTTACTTTGCGAGAAAAAATGTAAATTGTTAACTTTTCGGAAAAGGACAATTTGTCGCAGAAAAATTTGAAATCGGGAAAACTCAAGCGGCGGAAATTGTGAAAAATAAAGACCGAATTCGTGTACAGTGGAAGTCGGGAAGCAACATTGATCAAAAAAGAAATTTTGTAAAAACTGAGCGTCTTCAAATTGACAAAGTGATTGGTTTTCTCGGTTGCGAGATCAAAACATTCCAATATCGGGGCACTTAGTAAAGGCCAAGGCTCAAGAAATAACTGAAAAACTTAATGTTTAAAGATAAGTTGTCCGCACTACTCCTCGGATATCAGCCACACGATGTTTACAATGCCGATGATACTCGTCTTTTCTTTCGAATCTTACCTAACAAAACACTTGCTTTGAAATCCTAAAAATGTAGTGGCGGCAACCTTTCCAAGGGCTTACAATTTTATTTTGTGCTAACATGACAGGACAAAAAGAAAATTTGCTCGTGATCGGAAAGGCTGCCCGACCTAGGGCATTTAAAAATGTAGCAATTAAAATGTGGAAATTTATGAATTTTAAATTTTTAGCATTTTAGATTTTTTGCCCATAAACGACACACCCTGCATATAATCCAAACAATGTTCGAGATAGAGGTAATAGCCCTGGATCTCCCATTTCTCCTGGTATATGAATTTTTCCAATAGTAGAGCAACTGGTTTTGAAAAAAATGCTTGTTGATGACGTCATCGCGTTTAGATTCAGGGCGTGAAATGATGTTTTCATTTGTATTTTTTCGAACAGTGCATGTGATAGACGAAAACCGTAAAGACAAAAGTTGTACCTGTCTATGTGGTCTGTAACACTGTTTAAACCAGTTAACCATATTTTTCACGAATTTTGTTTTAAGGCTAATAATTTCATAGCGAACAGAATGATTTTCAGGGTCTTTTAGATTTTTGTCTATATTCGAAAAACCCTGTACATAATCGAAAAAATGCTTGAAATAGAAGTTATAGTACCGAATCTTCCGCGCCTCCTGGTAAAATAATTTTGCTGATCAAGTTAACAGTTTTCGTTGTCGTCAATTATCGTTATAAGGGGAACCACATTTTCAGTTTTTTGCAATTTGCAGGCGCAACCTATACATTTTTAAAAAATCACCAGGAATAAATGTTTTTGGTCAGGATCTCGCGCGTCTTCTGCATTAAGAATTTTTTCGATCCCGTATACCGTTTTTAAGAAATTATACCCCCCAGCCCCCCAGTTTTAATAGGTTCTGTTAGGGGACTAAACTCTATATGTGTGCCAATTTTGAAATCGCTGCTCCAAATCTCGGACACTTATCGTGTTTCATAGCGATGTACGAAAAACAGAAGAAAATCGCTAAAAAAAGACAGATGCCAATTTCCAATCGCGGCCATTTCCTATGGGCTTATGTGTCTCGTGGAGAGTTTAAAAAGAGCAAAACTTCAGCTCCCTCTATCAAACCGTTCGGAAGTTATTCGCGTTTCTATGGAGCGTCGACAGAGAACAGACAGCAGAGAACGGAGAACAGACAAAAAATTAAAACGTTTCCATCGGTACCAACGGTGACGCTGTACGATGCTCGTTGCCAAAATTTCATAGATTTTTCGAAAGTAACAATAAAGCATGGATGACACGAGACATTATGAATGAATGGCTGTTACAATTTGATAGAAAAATGGCCCTACAAAAGCATCGCAAATTATAAAACAAAAGTTATCTTCTTGCCTCCAAATACGACATCAGTATGTCAGCCTCTAGATCAGGGCATCATACAGAATGTTAAATTTTATTATCGTGGACTCATTGTGAAGCACATTTTATCAAAGTCAATGTCCGCGTCAGATTTTCAAAGCCTGTAGATTTGAGCACGTTATTTTATTAAATCAGCCTGGAATAAAGTTTCGTTGGAAACTATACAAAATTGTTTCAACAAAGCTGGTTTTCAAAAAATAATGATTTTTCTACATCAATGGAATCGGATCCAGAAGATAATATACCACTATCTAAGATAATTGAACAAGATAATTGAACAATGTGTTAGAGAAATGAACATAACGCAAGAAACTCTTCGAAAATATTGGAATCGACAATATTACAGCCACGGAGGAGACTCGTTTGAACTTTGAAGATTGAATTGACAACATGAAAGAACCTGAACCGGAAGCAGACAGCGATCTTAAAAATAATTACCTATCTAAAATTTTTTTGTTAAAGAGGACCAGTGCATTTCAACACCTTAAAAATTTAGAAGATCATTTTCAGTCAAGTTTGTTAAAGCAAAAAACAATAAATACGCGTCAGGCTAGTATCTTGGAGTTTGTAAATAAATAAAATTAATTCACCTACATTTTTTTCTATAGTTTTTTTTGTATGTTTTTAAACAAATATATGTAATACATATTTACGATTTATGTTGTTTTTTTTTTCTCATGCACCTCTAATGAGCGGACAAACAGTTATGGTAGTTTTTACTGAACTTTTTTTGAGTGAAGCTTTAGTTTTTCAAAAAAAAAGTTTCTTAACTTGTGCGCCTCGAAAACACCTACAAAATGGGCTGGGGTTTGAGTGAATCGCTTCACAAACAAAAAGTTATGGCAAAATACCTTCTAAAACGGCTGTTTTTTAATTGTTAATAAACCAAACCATACCATACCAGACCATACTGAATAAGTTTCATACACATAGCCATAAAACAAACCCTGGAAAGTTCAAGTAAAAAGATTCAATTTTTTTCTTATGCTTATTCTAGCAATATCAGAGTTACAGTTCATATTCTTCTTATAAACAAACAGAATAATTAACAGGAAAATAATGCGATCGAAACTCCGAAGACTTTTAACATGAAACATTAGCCAGCGATTTATTGCTGCCACTGTCCTCGCACCAGGTGGCAATTACAAGTGCCCCAAATACGTTACGTTTGGATTAAGCACGTAATTGGAAAAATGGTATTTCCTCGCGTGTTCAAAGTTTTCGCGCCGACCAATTTAACGGATCACGCGAACTGCCGTGTCTGTAGGTATGCGCAACTGGTTGGTAAATAATAATGATTTGGCTGAATCCCAGTTGTATCAGTGTCATAGTTCGCCAGCATTTCATATCAACCGAAATAAAAGTATGTTCAATAGGTAAGACAAGAAACATGTTTCGGGCGACATGTTTCGTCCAAAACGGCGTCATCAGATACATAAAAATGTTGAAAACATATCTCAAATTTTATTATCCATATTGGTGATTTTCTACACCGACCGGGACTGTTGATGCGATCCTTAGCGAATTTTTTTTATATTAAATTTGTGTTTTCACGAATGATACTCTAGGTTTAGTGGCTTTCTTGTATTATATATATTTACCCCAGTATCTGAGAAAATGGATGAATTTTTCAGTTTTTTTTTTAAATTATAGTCCTACTGGTAACATTTAAAGTGTAATTGAAATTATTTCAATTTTTGTGAAGAAAAGGAGTGATAAAAAGGGGTACACGTGGACCAGAAATATAGTGCTTTGACAACAGACTCCGTGCCCACTGTTTATAGAGCACACTGCCGAGCAGACCCTTATCCGTAACCATTCCAGAACCGTCCTAGGAATTTATCTACTTACACTAACAAGCGGAGTGTAAATAAGTTTTCAATCTTTTTCGCTATTCTTGAAGCATGTACATAAAAAAATTAGTACAAAGAAACAATTTATTACGTTGCATTTCATTACATTTCTACAGAGTATCATTATTAATATACAAAATATTAAATATAATAATAATAAAGTATCAGTTACTTAAAAAATCGTCACGGTTATTAATTGTTTGGAACTGAAAAACGATTTTCTTCGAAAAAGTATGCAAGACTGTTGGGTACAAGTAATGTTTAAGTCTGTAAGTACCTTTTTATGCAATTCTTCTAGCGTTAGATCTGCGTGTGGCTTTTTAAAAACTCGCATCACTTTCCAGTTACAGTTACAGTTGACTCCATAACATTAGTCAAGTCACTTGTTTGTATTGTTGCTCCTACTTCCCCTTCTGAATTTTTTCATCTCTTATAAAATTGTAAACATTCAATACAATTTGTTTAGTATCCGAGAACAAATTGGATGCGTTTTTTTTTATTTGTTGAGGTAGTTCGACTACCATCTCCACTTCGTCTTCAAATTCTTCGTATTTTCAAACTTACTTGTAAGATAAATAGAGTCCAGTATAAATACGAACATATTGCAATTCAGATTAAACTCTTAAGAACTATGTTTATCACCTGATGTTAAAATAAACGAAAATACCCCACAGCATCAATGCTTAATCAAATCTAAAACAGTCCATTTACGTTTCAAATAAAACTTTCATGTTTCTACAAACATTCGTTACGGTTTATCTCAAAACAAGAACTACTTAATGCAGAATAAACATCTGTTGGATGGGGCCTGCGAAGCCCTGCGGTTAAGGTACTGTGAAATACTTAAAAAGTCAAAGCAATAAATGCATTATATTTTTGGTCGTATTATAACAGAAAAGCAACTTAATGTAGGCTACTCATAAACATAATTGTGATAGCTTAAAAAGTAAATATATATATATATATATATATATATATATATATATATATATATATATATATATATATATATATATATATATATATATATATATATATATATATATATATATATATATATATATATATTATTTTAGAAACAAGCAAAAACGTTAAGACTCAATAAAACAAGTTCCATTGGTAAAATAAGAAAAAAAAAATTTTTTTTGGTATTGACTGGTTGGCATTTTTATTTAGAAAGCGCGGAACACCCTGTAGGTACTTGGAAGGCGGAATGACAAGGATAAAAGAGCCTATCACCCCCCTCGACTCACCCTATCTTCGGAAAACTGCCGTCTCGCGTCCAAAATATAACTATTTTCACCGACGACGCCTCTCGTCGCCATCGCGTCTCGGAAATCAGCCGGTGTCAGTTTAAAAAAAAATCCGGAAGAGTCGCGGTCCGAGATGGAGCATCCCGCAGGACACCGTTTCTCACGCAAATGATTAGGGTGGATTGCGTAACGGGATGGAGGGAGCGACGCCGGATTCATGAATGAAATCCGACACCACACAATTCGGGGGAAATTATTGATTTTCAAGAAATCATGCGCGCCTTTTCTCGTTTTCTGCTTTATATACCGAGCGAACCGCAGAAATACGGGTGGATTTTTTTTCAAATTCCGTCTTGGTGCATGTCGACGTTGCATGGCATGGCATTGCAACAACAATTCTTTGATAATATTAATCGGTATAAAAAAAAACATGTTTTTCGAATATCCAACAATAGAGTTGGTGAATTATTTCTATATTGTAGATTAATAATTATTATTCTTAAAAGCTATTTCTATATTAATTTTTCAAAGAAACTTCCACAGGCTACTGCAATACGTTTTACAACACTTTTGGATTCTTCCTGCGTTGGTTTTTGCTGAGTCGAACTTGCTGACGTTAGATATTATTGTTCGACCCTATTCGGGCCCTTAATATTCTCGTCCTTCGAGCCGGATTATCTGAAAAAGCGCCTGGAAAATGCAGTCTATTTAGATATTGTTACCATTTTGCACGTATTTGCACCTTCTTTTGCAGCAATCACGTTTTTTATCTCTGTTGCTAACCGTTTTTTTGCACTCTCCGGATATCGTTTTTTGCTCAGTGTATCACGCACTTCGCAGCTTGCAGGATCGCGTTCGGAATTTGGCTCGTTGGCCACAGGACAATTGAACCTAACCACATTCGTTTGACACTCGCATACCACGAATTTGTTTGTTTACGTTTTCGCGTCTCGTATTCCAAGTTTCGCGTTCAAATAAATTGAATCACCTCCTTTTGGATTTATTGCCTAACCATTTGTTTTACCATTTTTGGATTGGAAATTGCCGCCGCGTCGAATTTCACGAACCTTTTGAAAATACGAATTTGCTTGTTTACTTTTGCAGAAGCCTTTACATTACATTTAAAAATGAGTGAATACACAGGCCTTACTAGACAGCAGAAGTCCATCCTAACCCGTTGTGAGAATACGCTCACAAAAGCGCAAATGGCGTAAGATGCACATGCTGACACGAAAGACATGAAAGTTTTTCAACTGCGTCTATCGGATTTGGACCCTCTCATTACTGAATTTGACGATTTGCACTGTCAAGTTTGCAGGTTAGATTTAAACGAGCAGCAGGAAAGCGAACAGGAAGCACTGGTAGTTTCATTTGACGAGATAAAATATTCCATAAAATCCATTGCTCGCGATCTTCTTCCTGATACATTCCCACAAAATTCTTCATTATCGCCGATGAACAGACAAGGCCATACCACCGGTTTGGAAATTCAAAAGGTAAACGTACCACCCTTCAACGGGGATTAGAAAGCGCGACTCTTCCTTTTCATACTCTTCCAAATCCCTCTGTTTCAAAGAGTTATATTTTTCTCTTTGTGTCATCGTTAGAATGGTGCAACAAGAGGTTTTCTCTGAAGAATTGAGGAGGATTCTGAAGAACAAACCTTGTTCCAAACCCCTTCGTAAACTGGACCTATGCTTGGACACTCTGGGCGTTCTCAGAATGGGGCGAAGGTTGCGTTACACGGACCTTGAATACGAAGTCAAGCATCCTATATTGTTACCCCGGGTTTATAGAATCACCACATTAATAATAGAGAAATTCCATAAAACCCACGGACATCCAGGTCCTCGCCTACTAGAACATTTGCTAGCCCAGCAATTCTGGATATTGTCCATTAAGCGTGTCATTCGCAGTGTGATAGCACATTGCGTCATTTGTGCCCTTTACCAGCCAACTAGCCAACTTCCCATCCGTGTTTCGTCCTACATACATGTTTTTAAATGAGACAATTGATTCCATTGAACCAATTGTCACTTATTCCGCTCCGCTAGGGATACAGGAGTGTTTGTTGCAAAACAGTGCAAAGAGAATTTCGTTTAGTTTCTTCTTATTTGTTACATTTGGTTTTCTTTTTTTTTTATAAAACATTTTGTATAAAAATTTGTATTTTTATAGTGGGGGAATGTTCAGAATTCATTGTTTCTATTTTCAATAGTCCTTTTAACTCACTAAAGTCGGGTTAGAGACCTTTTGGTAAGTTAAAATAGAAACAATGGATTCTGAACAGCGCCAAATAAACCTATCTAGAGGATTATTAAAGATTCAGCTGCCAATATTTCCTAATTTAATAATATTAATGTTAAATTAAATGTTAATGTTAATTTGCTAATAGCTACTAGAGATATAGAAACAACTTTGAAAAGGAATTTTGAGAAGATTCAGTTTTCATCCAATGAACTTTCGGCAGTCAACGCCCAACATGGCCGCTGACAGATCGTCAATAATTTTGGATGCGGAATTTTTACGGCAATATTAAAAATAAGTTAAGTGTATGTATAACGCTGTTTACAAAGAAAGGCGCAAAGTGAGCGAAATTTAGAGGCATGCGAGGAATTGTTAAGAAAAAAACATAGCCACCTGAGGCGCACTAATTTTTAATGTTATTACCCAAAGGAAATGTCAAATTGGTTATGCTGAACAATTAACGATTAAAACGTTCTGAAATACGAAATAGTTTATATGCTCCCAATTCATTTAAAAACAATCATCTCAAAATTTATTGATGTGAAGAAAACAAAAATAACAGTTTTATATTTATATTTTATATTTATATTTATATTTTCTTATGAATATAAAATATAAAAGAACCGACAGATGCAGAAGATCCAGTGCAATAACATTTATTTCAGGTATTTTTTCGATTATATAAAAGGTTTTCAAATTATAGGCAAAATCTGAAAGACCTAGAAAATTGCTTTTTTACAGAGTAAATGATTAGCCGCAAATCAAGAATCGTAAAAAATATGGCTAATTGGTTCAAATGGTGTCAAAGGCCGCATCAAGAGCTACAATTTTTGTATTTGCGGTTTGCGTCTATCACATACGCCGCGCGGGATATTTGAAAAAATCCACATTGAAATCGCTATTTCGGGAGCTGTCAAGACGCCATGACGTCAGTGATTATTACGGCGTACTGGATGGTTTCAGAAAAAACTTATTTTCTCGAAAACCATTTACTATTTTTAAAAGATTCTTGAACCAGGACGCGTAAAAAAGCCAGGGCTATAACCTCTACTTCGAACAATGATTGTATCACATACGCGGTGTGTCGTTTATGGGCAAAAAATCTAAAATATCCTAATAATTTCCGTTTTTGTGGCAAAATTAGTGGCGATAAATGAAAAACCGTTAAAGATGGGATAATTTTATTTGAACAGTTTCAGGATTCGTCAATGATACAGGGCGCGAGATATTTGAAAAAATATCATTCGACAACGGTATTATTTGTGCAAATTTTGATATTTATCGATGTTTGCTGTAACTTTGAAGTTCCACGAGATGTGAAGGTCATTTTATACGGGGTGCATGCACAATTAAATTACATCGATTTTGCGAAAGTTCCATAGTGGTCCGCAGGAGCACGATAAATAAAAAGTTGCTTCGCGCTACGCGCTACGAACTTACCCCGCCCAGTGAAGATTTTTCGAAAGCAATCTTGTTACTCGTATAAAAATTGTATATCTCGATAACGATAAGTCCTATGGGATCGCCGTTGGTACAGACATGATCACCGCCGAAAAAAATTTTTTTTGTCTGTTTGTCCGTTCTCCGTTCTCGTCTTTTGGTTTTTCCTGAATAACTTTGGAACCGTTGAAGCTACATAATTGAAATTTGCCTCCTTTCTAACCCTCCACGAGGCACATAAGCTTATAAGAAAAGGCCCTGATCCGACTCCGGTATTCATCTTTTTTTCGCGATTTTCGACTGTTTTTTGGACCTTGCTATGAAACACGATAAGTATCCGAAATTTGAAGCGATCGACTTCATATTTGGCACATATTTGCAACTTTGGCCCTTGACGGATTCCAGGATACCGAGGAGATCCAGGGCTATAGCCTCTATTTCGTACATTACAGTTAGATACAGGGTACCTCGTTTGTAGGCAAAAAATTCGAATAGATCCTAGAAATTTCCGCTTTTGTAGGTGAATTATTGGCGATAAATGAAAAACTTTTAAAGATGTGATGATTTGATATGAACAGTATCGTAAACCGTGTCGAGAGAGAGTTTAAGGTTTTGTCTATAATACAGAGCCCGCGAAATATTTGAAAAAATATAATTTTAAATTGCAATTACCAGTACAAATTTCAATATCAAAAACCTTTCCAATATAACCTGAATTGCGAAAATATTCACTAACAACGGTGCATTCGTCTTCGTTGTTCGCAAATGATAATTATAAAATATAATAAACATATACAATATATGGCGTCCTTTTTTAAAAAAAAAAAAGTAACTTTATTTCACCTTCCTGTATCTAATTGAGTGAAACTTCAAAAAACATAGAAAAATACAAACATCATTTTTTTTATAACACTCATAGATTTCGAGTATGCTCCCTATTAAACCGGCCACCCTGTATGTGTTTTGTGCAGTTGTAATAGTAACATTTGACGCCTGTGATTGGCAGACCGCACTTGACGCGTGGTTATAGACTACGTGTTGTTATAAAATGACGTGCTTAATAAACGCCTGAAACAGTGTATTAGATCTTTATTTTTAAATGTTGACAGTTTGCTCATGTAATAAACAATAATAAATAATAAAAATAATAAATAAAAATAAAAATAAAAATGTGCGCAAACTCGTGACTAAATGGCGTGTATCTTCTAAACTTTAACTTAACTTAAATTTTTCGCCATAATACACTATTAAAACAAATTTAAAACAATTATTGCTAGACCTGGAAAAGTATAGCGACTTTTTACACATGTTGCTAAACAAAAATCTTTAATCTGAATATTTATTGATCAATTTAATTATACTGCAGATTTTCGCAACTCGTAGCAATTCGTTTCGGTTAGGTCGCAGCCAGCGTTGAGCCGATCTGTCAGATATTTCTCGAAGTTGAGGACCACGTACGTGTTCATCCGCATTCGGACGTCATTCATGCACGATTGGTAGGCCTCTTTTTCAGTGTTCGTCGTTAGACAACCGTCGATACTCGAACTGGCTTGTTCATCGGGAAGGTTGAACGAGAAGAAACTGTCGTATAATTCCTGCCTGTACAAAATGAATGAAAAACATTTTTAATGAGCTTGAACATCTGTCATTTGGGTCGTTCCCATCAACTTCCTCTACTGTTGCAAATTGAGGTTAAGGGACACTTTCGTCTGTCATCTTTTAAAGGCAGAGAACAGTGAGTTGCCAACTAATTAGACTTATTAAATTTATATTATGATGTACATAAAAAGAGTTTAAAAAAAATCTATAAGGATGTTTTTTTAACTTTTTCGAGCAGGGGGTCGCAAAATACTACATTTTCAAAAATGTATCTTAAAAACTACAATGGCTATGAAATTGTTGTAAACGGCAACCTTGTCTTTCGAAAAAGTAGCGCAATGTGAAGATAAATCCAAAATGGGGCGCCCGGTATTCTATACATCCCTGAAATAGATATAGTAGTTAGTTTTTACCTGGCTTCCCAAATCAAGTCACCCTTGGGATCGATTGTGCATTTCGTTATATTTTCGCAGGCAAGTGTCACCGTATAGGAGGGAATTAAACTATTCAAACCCGTTACCCCCTCCAGCGTCGTCATTAACTGGTACCACACGCTGGTTTCACTCGTGTCTTCGTCGTCGTCAGTGATCGCCG
This sequence comes from Cylas formicarius, assembly GCF_029955315.1. Taxonomy (NCBI): domain Eukaryota; kingdom Metazoa; phylum Arthropoda; class Insecta; order Coleoptera; family Brentidae; genus Cylas; species Cylas formicarius. The sequence goes on along the minus strand of NW_026844361.1, from coordinate 19,845,154 downwards.
AATTTTCTACCTAAATTTTGCATTGAGCAAAAACCGCGATTGGAAATGTAAACCCGAGAAAAATATAACCTCTCGGTACATACCGCGTATGCCCAGCAAAAGTAAAACATCACCAAACAAAGGGGAATGATTCTGAAGGAAACCACAGCCATTGTCGAGCACCTATACGCCTAAACTTGTCACGGATAATCACGATTTTTTGCATTTAAGATTTATCTTATCTTATCCGTTTTTATAAACAAAAGTTTCGAGGCTCCTTTACTCGTAGATTATTATTACTCATACAGCAATGCGAGATGCAGCGGCGGGCTATCAGGTCCACAAAACTGTTGGTATTTTTTAAAATTAAACGGCCATATTATATCGAATATACTAAAGTTAGGGCCGGAACACATTTTGGGGACTTTTTGATCCGAAATGCCCCCGCCTATCGAGTCTAGACGATTACTTATGAAATACCCTGAAGCGATAAATTTAATTTACTGACTGCTGCATCTTTATCTGAAATGGCATATTCAATATACAATACAGTACTTCTATTTCGATCGAACGGTGACATAGGACATGTAAAATTTCTTAATACTAGCCTATTTTTACACTGACAATAAATTTTTTCAACAGACTCCATAGTATTTGACTTTTTTGTTGTTTGGATCAGTGGTTATTCATAACTGTCCTCATTTGGAAATGTTTAAGCCCCAATCTGTTCTAAGGAAAAGTAAAAACTATACAAGAATTAGACTGCCCTTGCTCTTATTGCTGAAAGCTAGAAAATAATAATAAGGGGGGTTAAAATTGATAAAAAACAAATTTGCAAAGGACTTTGAACTGTTTAAATAATTTTCGAGGCTATCAGCAGAAAGTTTTGATAAGATAGACGAACTGAATAGACATTTTTGAGATGGTAACCCATGGTATAATTGCAAGTTGACATTGATGAGTTGAAAGAACAAAGTTCTATTTCGTGATTAAATTTACGAAGAACTTCTTCCATTTAAATGCACGTGTGCACCTTTTTTGAGCCACAAAAATCAACCTTAGTGTGGTAAAAGCCCAAAAACAAACACCTTTACCTTACGTTACCTCGACACTTGCAAAATAAACCTGAATTAGGTGTTCGAAAATTGATAATCGACTCTAGGTATAAGATATTCACAATATGTTTCGCAGTAAAGCATATACTGTATATATATATATATATATATATATATATATATATATATATATATATATATATATATATATATATATATATATATATATATATATATATATATATATATATATATATATATATATATATATATATATATATATTATCGCTAAAAGGGATCTTTTCGTTATCCAATTTAATTTCCGATTCACTAACACTCTTTTGTGTGTCATAAAATCGTATGAGCGCCGTTTTTGATGAGTTAAAGAAACTGACCAATGATCCAACTACATATTAAGTTTTTTAAATAAACTTAACACTTTGAAGAACTGTATCAGAGATATCCGAAATAAAATATGAAACATCATTGGCAAACGCTGTGAAAAAAACGTTAGGATCTACAGTGTCAAAATGATTTATAGACAGTTACAGTATAGTTTCTAAAAAAATGATTTAGTGTAATGTGCTGAAGGTATTGTCTGTCTCAAAGTCTGGAGTTTGATGGCCATTATCGATATATTATATATTATATTATTATATTATATTTATTTAGGTATAATACCTCATCGCCGGTCTATCGAGCAAGACACGTGACAAGTGCACCTAGTTACTAACTCATCAAATAAACAGAAAATTTAAAAACTAAATTGCAAAAAATTAAATTCATCTAACGAAACACTAGAAATGAGAGACCATTAACAAAAAGTGATTTGACAATGACGTTTATAACCTATAATTTACTCTAAATTGATTAGATTTGCATGTTTAAAAATAATTAACTAGTCAGCCCGTTCATTGCAATTATTTTAGTCAAGCTTTACTTTTACTTTACTTTACCGCTCAAGAAATTTAAGAGGTTTAGGAGATGAAACTTTATTCTTAAAATGATCTTAAAAATTACGCCCCTCAGTACTGACACATTAAAGAACACGCGCACGCTTAAATAAAGTTAAATTAGCATTAAACAAAAAAAAAACATTTTTTCTCTTTAAATAACCATTTTTATCTGAAATTTTCACATATTTATTTTTATTAAACTGGATTACAATATTGCCGACATATCGGGAGTTTTGTTGCCGAAGGCGTAACTTTTTTTTGTCTCAAAAATATTTTTTGAAATGCGAACTACATGCATGGTTGAAGCAGAAAAATTATCAAGATCAAGAAAACAAAAGAACATCAAGACGTTTTCGTCGTTCTGATAAATAAATTAATAGATAACGATGGTTTCTCGGATCTTTTGAACCTCGCAGCAACGCTCTTCAAAAGGCAGCTGCCGGTTAAAAATACGGAAAGCCGCCCAATGATGAGCCCTACAGCGACAGGTTCCTGTACGTCCATAGAGTCGAAGGGGGTGGCGTATTCTGTTGGGTGGTCGTTTTTGCGGTAGAGTCTTCAGCAGGCAGCTAGCCAAAGTCAATCGCACGCTAATCTGCCTCGTGAAGAGCCCTGTCGCATTTATTTTACGCCATCGCTCTGCAACGCCATTGTCCGCTCTGTAAGCAAAGTTAAAAAATAAAAACGCGACTCTTGCAAATATCACAAGAAAGAAACTGGACTTGATGCGCGATCTTAAATGAAACTTCTATTTGATGTTGCATATTTATTTGAAAAAAACCTGGAGATATAAGTGGCAATCATTTCTTTAAAAACATTTTATCTTGTAATGCACTAATATTAGTACTTATTTTTAAAGAAATATCGATATACATATTTAAATTTTATGTAGATCGAAGTGCATGAACAAAACAACATTTATTTTTGAAGAAATATTATTATATTAAATAACAACGATTTAAATAATAATGAACGGATGTATAAAATTTATTTTCAAAAAATACTTTAAACAGCATTCAAAACTATACGTTCCTAGTAGGTTTTATTAAATTTATATCTAAATACACACACACACACACACACATATATATATATATATATATATATATATATATATATATATATATATATATATATATATATATATATATATATATATATATATATATATATATATATATATATATATATATATATATATATATATATATATATATATATATATATATATATATATATATATATATATATATATATATATATATATATATATATATATATATATATATATATATATATATATATATATATATATATATATATATATATATATATATATATATATATATATATATATATATATATATATATATATATATATATATATATATATATATAATTTAGATATAAGATTTAAGTCAATAATAATTTAGTTGTATAATATTAGCAACATATTTAAAATAATCGCAATGATTATGCAATGAGAATATTTTCGCACAAAGGGGGTTTTACATCGAGAATAGATAAAATTTTTACAATTATACAAAAATTTTTACTTTACTATTTGCAGTATTGTGCAACTTCATTGTTCAGAATGTCCAACTGTACAGGAAGAGAATTTGAGATAGTACAAAACACTGCAAGGCTGTAACTCTGAAATGTAATATTGCCAAGGCAAATATTTTCTGTAAGGCACAACATAACATTTAATGCTTTCATAAGATCAAAAATAAATATATAATTCTATACATTATCTGAAATTTTTGTTCTGGCTATTTTATAATAATTGCTTGTTGTACTTATACCGTGCTATTTTGTTGCTATGTGGTTAATTTTTGTATGAATTTATATTATCAATTTTATTGTTATGTATGGTGCGTTTTAGTTGGTTTCAGAAAATAGAAAACAGGCCAGAGTATAAAATTATCAAAATGGTTCGTAAAAAATAACGGTACATTTTTTACTTTTTAAAGCGTCGCCCTTTTCATAAAACTCACCTTGGAAAAGTGGAAAATCGACGAAATCCACCACAAATCCACGCACCAAGTCCACCAACTACGACCCCGGGAAATAAGTGAAAAGGCGGTACTGGCAGCGTATGTATTTATATCAGGAATATAGGCAACGCACCAAACGCTGTCCAAAGAGGATGTATGGTTTCTGATGATAACGTCGCTTTTATCGCTGTCGTTTTGCTCGCGAGGAGAACGTTGACAAGAAAAAAAATCATTTTTGAATCGATTATGAAAACAAGCACTGTAATAATAAGTCGTAGCCCACTATCCCTATAAATTCAAAAACGAAATAGATGTTTGAGAACGATCAAAATTAAGGCAAGCTGCCTTTGTTTTTGAAAACAAACACTGTAATAATAAGTCATAGCCCACTATCCCTATAAATTTAAAAACGAAATAGATGTTTGAAAACGATGCATCTGCAAGCTGCCTTTGTTTTTGAAACTGCAAATTTGACCATTTCATTTCCCCTTTGTTTGTTGAAAACATGTATGAAAACGGAATCTTATGCTCAAACTGATTTCAAACTGATTGATGGTGGTAACTGGTTAGGAGATGAATTGGAGTTCTCTCCAATTCATCTCCTAACCAGTTACCACCATCAAGAGCTCTGCTGACTGTACTGTATTCCCTCGAAAGTACAATGGCTCTTTTAGGGGAGGATGTGAAGACGAGTGGGCATAATGAATCGAAATGTCTGAATGGGCATTAAGGGACAGGGATGCACGGGAAGAAAATGGATTTCCACCAGCTGCCAGACAGTTTTCGAATAATTAACGAATTCTTCTTTAGACGAGGATGACTGGTCTACCACGTAGTGTAAGTTTTGAGATACAACCTTGCAATGGCTTCTAAAAATGTATAATAGTAAGGGAATATAAAAAAAAACAGTGTATATATTTGCACCTGTTGATTGGCTACCCTAACATTCTACAATAAATTTCAAAAATGAAAGATGCGAAAAATGTCTGAAAGCTGATGAAAATCAATTTGTGCAAGTCTTTTAATGTTTAAATTTTTTTATATTCTGTTTTAATTTTTTCTAATAATAATAATCGTAATAATAATAAATAGAAAAAATAAAAATAAATAATAAATTAGGATAGAATATAAGTATTTTCTAGAATGTTCTTAAAAATATACAGATCGTTTCATTTAAAAAAACAGCTCATATCATCAAAATTGCAAAAAATCTGAGTACGCCAATAGGTTCTACGTAAAAAGATCTATAAGATTACGTTTTATCATCGGGGTGTTTAAAATACAAAAGGTAACTAAAATGGCCAAATTTTCTGTTTTACTCTATACAAAGCCCGGTAGAATTGTTTTAAAACCCCTATCTTTTGTTTCACGAAATTCGAACACAGTATTTCGAAAACCACATCGCTCTATCTGTTATAATAACTGAGATACCCGGCAATAATAACGAAAAATGGACACTATAGGGTCCGATGACTTTCAAACCTTTTCTCTTATACGGAATGTACCTCAATGGTAAGTTTATTATAACCTAATTATAAAAAAAAGCACCGAAGGTACCTTAAAATGCAAAATTTCGAAAAAGCCCTGTATCTGAAAAACAAAAAAAAAGTTAACGCACTAAAACCGCATCTGAGATAATGCACACTTCTCGAATATTTTTAAAATGTAAACAAAACTCAATTAAATATTAAAATGATGAAAAATGATCGAAACAAACACCAAGGAAAAATTCTAGGCTTTTAAATCGAGGTCTATATTATTTTCGTTTGTATTAAAACCTCGGCAACTACAAACGCGTTTAGATCATTTCGGAATAACACCGGAATTCATTAAAACAAACTACCGATAAGTTTTAGAAAAAAAAAAAGGTGACAATAAAATGAACAGAAAGTCTAGAATTTTCACTACCTCGTCGGTGTTGTGGAAACTCCGGGAAAACGTCTAAAAATCAAGCATTTTTTTTTTCGAACCGCAATTAAAATCGAGCAAAAATAAAGACCACCGCAACGAATTCCTTTGGGCAGGCGCGAAATGCGATAAGCGTTTCTCATATCTTGCTGATAAATAGAGGAAGTGGTGTCCCATGTTTCGTGCGGGAACGCCTTTGCTTTTATCCGAAACTTCGAAACACTTGTAATAACAGGATTATTATTTTATTTGAATATTTAAGCATAACATTCGTTCGCTCGATAACCTTAGAAACGGTATAAACACTTGGGGATGGATACATATTATAGATAGACCATGAAAAACGTAATACAAAATAAGGCTTGCTTTGCCATCTTCACACTCATTGCATGCCGAAATCAATCGCTTAGCGCAAAAGGTATGGTGTGTTCATAGATATAAGATATAAAAAAATGCAACAAAATTTTCGGAATTTAAATTCAGGTGGTCGGTAATAATATAATAATAATAATAATAATAATAATATACTTTATTCTGATAATTTCGACAAGAAAAATTACAAGAAAAGGCAAGAGTGCAGCGCCCAGACGAATCTGGTTGCTGATTTCTATACTTATTCTTACACATAACATCACACCATGGTTTTAATTAATGTTTACAATTGCGTTAAGTACCCACTTAATGATATAACAGAATGAAAAACCTAAACCTACCTCTGTAAATAAAAAAACTATTAGCGAAAGTACTGTAAGTACCACAAATTTTTAAAGAATTCTAGCAGTGCACATTGGTTAGATCCTTCCTGCGCTCTGTAACTTCTCAATGTTTTTTTTTTTCATTTCAGCAAGCAAGCAACTTTAGAAGAAACGGTCACATTGACGAAAATTCCAACATCAACTGTATGGAAAATTGTGGATAATCCCATTTCATCGAGGAAAAAAAGAAGCGATGCTGACTAATAGTAATGGACAATGCAAGTTATCACAGTACACAGTTGATTAAAACCCCTTCCTCATGTGACACAAAACCAACAATCCAAAACTACATGTATAATAACACATTTATTTTCACGAAGATTATACCAACAAGCAATTAATTGAGGTTCTTTGTGATAATTATGCAAAATAATTTAGGGCGTACAATTTTAAGGCTTCCACCTTGTATATTTAATCCCAAATCTGGCATTCCTCGTAACAATGTGTTAAATCCAATGTCCTCAAACTTATAGAAACCGAAGTTTTTAACATCCCTCCACAAAGTTGGGCAAATTTTGTTAAACATATAGAAAAAGCAGAACAATCGTATACCCATATTGCAAATAATATAGAACAAATAATAATTAGAACAGGCAATGATAGCGATAGTGATACTGATATATTATGTGAATAATTTTAAGTAATTTAAGTAGGTAATAAAAATAATTTGTAATTTTATTTTAGATTTAAACATAAATACATAAATAAATATTGTCTCTTTCCTAACAAAACCCAAATAATTAAATTCTAAGCAAAGTACGGACCTGTTCGGAAATATTTCATTCTTACAGCTTGCCCTCGCCCGGGTCTGTCCTTAATTCGTATTCGTTTAAATAGCGAGCTAACATTTAAAGAACATTTAAAAAGCATATTTCAAAGGACATATACGGCAAAAAAAAATTATACAGTAGTAGACAAATTTTAAGAAAAACTAGTTCGAGTCCTTGTCGTGTCAAATTTTAATTATTGTAAATTTGTATATGGCTTTTGTTTAGATAATGAAAGTGAGTGACCATTTCAAAAAATTCAAAACCAGTGTGTTCACTCTTGTGTATGGTTTAAGAAAATGTGATCATATTTCTAATTTTTATAAACAGATTGAGTGGCTTAAGATGGAGTCTCATAGAAGACTACATTTCTGTACTTTTTTAACAAAGACTATAAACGATCGATTCGGAAACGAATAGTGTTTAGGTGCGAAATATATCACACGAATGTAAGGGCTAAACAATTCCTCATCATCGGAATGCCATCTTTCGTAGCAGTTTTTCGCGTAACGCCGTAAAACATTATAATTCAATACCTAAGAACCTGGTAAATTTAAATTGTAATATGTTTAAAATTAAATATAAGAAAGAATTACTGCGTCTACAGAATTTGCTTTAGAGATTTTATCCGTTTTCGTTTAAGTTTTTCTCATGCATTTGTTATAACTATGCTTTAAAAATTGGTACCTGGGATAGGACGTCAACTAACGTCAACAACTAATTGGTCTCTGTATTGTAGGTTTGTTATGCTATTATTTAAAATAAAAGTCGTTTATTATTATTATTATTATTTTTATTATTATTATTATTAATTATTATTATTAATTATTATTATTATTATTATTATTATTAATTATTATTATTAATTATTATTATTATTATTATTATTATTATTAATTTAGCAAATTTATAAACATTTGCCTTCACCTGTCACAACTGACATTTTTTGTAAAAGAACATGAAAAACTTATATTATTTTTGAAAACATTAAGAAAATTTATCCGAAAAAGTTGTTTTTTTTTCGGTTTTCTACAAATTTATTTTTTCTCATATTTTTTTTAAATTCTATTTTTTTAGTATATCAAACCGCTTATATTACAATTTAAAGAGGATTTTTTTAAATTGAACTAGACTATTGCTATAAATGCATTTGAAGTTTCTTTTTAATTGAGTGTTTAAAATAAATTTAAAGTAAAACACTTGATTCTATTGAAAACATGCGCATTTGTAGGAAACTGAAAAAGAAACAACTTTTTGCCCATAAAATTTTAAAATGTTTTCAAAAATAACCTAATTTTTTAATATTTTTTATAAAAAAATGTTTTTTTTACAGGTAAAGGTAAATGTTTAAAAACTTCCGTAAATTTAATTATTTGCAATTATTAATGTACATAAACTAACCAAGAAAAATCAAATCAAAATCAAATATCATAGTAATTGCTTGAGTCTGATATTTTTTTATTTTGTCAACGTACTTCAAGATTGGGTTTTCTCATTGACGTCCTAATTTTTCCAGTAGTAGATAGTACCAAAAAAAAAAATAGGTATACCTAAAATGTAAAAACAGATTCGTTCTTTAATATCTATAGAATTAAGGGGCGTGCTTTTTTTTGGTAGCTTCGAGACATTGTGAACCTAAGTTCACAACTACCATCCTATTAAGAGTTAAAAGTTACCCACAAAATGGCCATCGAAAAAGTGGCTACCATTGGTCTGTAGCGACTGGATATGAAGAAAACAACTTTTGACCCAAAAAAACTGAGTGAATTTGCGGAACTCTTACGATTCGGTATCACTATTTTTGAGTTCGATATACTAAATAGGTATAAATTATGAGCGTATGAACTTTGCGGTCTTCTTAAAAGTAATTATTTCTATGCATTTTAACAAGTACTCTCCAGTCAAGGTAAAGTAATCATAATAAAAAAATGAAAAAAGCAATTATATACAGGGTGTTTTGTTTAAAACAAACGCGTCGGCGTCTATTGACCTAAGCTTGAAATCGGGATACGATGCATCCGTAGATATAGGGACTTTTTTGAGGAGTTCTTTACACCATTTTGATGGCACCCTGCATTTAACAGGGATCGTGGGAGCGTGGGGTAAAAACAAAATCTGTCAAAACACTCACGTTTCTTCAAGTCTTCCTTCCTTCTCTCCCGTACACGTAAATACGTAGCTTCGACTTTTCGACTTAAGTCTAAATCGACATTTCAACATTACGGACCGACCAACCAACTAACCAAATTTTTTAAACCGTTTGAAACAGATTTTAATATTTGGTACTTGTCTTTCCAGAGCATTTGGAGATCGGGTTTACAAAAAATAGTCAGTGGCGGCGTCCGAAACAGAATCGCAACCCTTAACGATTTCAGTCTACGGAAGCAACACTTTGTCTGCGTGTGCTTATTTTTGTGAGTGCCTTCCTTTTCAAAATATAATCACACCGCTTGCCAGGCGATTTTAAGATACGTATAGTTCGAAACAACGCAATCGATTTCGAAGACCCAAAGGGTACGGCACTGGTACGCGCAGAATCGCATGGTAAAAAGAAACAAACATAGAGCCTAATGTGTGAATGTCTACAGGAGGCGCGTAAAATTGAGACAGAGCTATTAGCGTAATGTGGCGAACATGTGGTTTTACGATATAAGAAAACGCTACCGATAGCGTTCGAAAACACGATACGGTTGTACGAGAAATTAATCACATCTTGCGCGCTTAGACATTTATTAAGCATTGGTGATTCATTACTTCTGAGCGTAGATTGTCTGTGAAAGAATGGTGTATGCGCCAGCCGTTATCACCATAAAGAAGTCTGCAACACAACACATTCAAAAAAAACGTAGTTTCAGGCTCCTACGTGTGATGGCGCGACGGGGTGTTCGTGGCCAACTCGAATGAAATGCGCGTAGATTGACCTTCCATGTCATTGAGAAGTTTGAAACGGGTACCGATTTTTGTCGTATTCTTTAAGAAATTTATAGAAATTACCCATCTGATAAGAGGCTAGTTGCGCGACGTAAGCGAGCGGGACGGTCGCAAGACGCAGATTACACCGTCCTGTGATAAATTTCTTCACTGCGAAATATAACCTTCAAATCGTACACTGTCCGTGTTTTTTCGAAATTTATCTTCAAAGTGCGGGATTAGTTGACTTCAATTTATATCAATTTATCTCTTAATCGTCGCCGAAAGTCAGCTGGTTGTAGGTTAGTCGCACTTCATATGATTTACTCTGCTAACTAGTTAGCACATTATTTTTTAAATCCAAATATTTGCTGAACTTATTTCTACAGCGGGATGGCGGCCCTACAGTCGGTAGTCGTCGAGACGACCCCGTTCGACGATCAAAAGCCGGGCACCAGCGGTTTGCGAAAAAAAGTAAAAGTGTTTATGGAAAAAAATTATACGGAGAACTTTATCCAGTGCATTCTCGATGCTCTGGGAGATAAAGTTAAGGGCGCTACCTTGGTAGTTGGAGGAGATGGTCGCTACTTTTCCAAACCCGCGATTAATACCATCATAAGAATTGCTTCTGCCAATGAGGTAGGTCAATTTAACCATCATGTATGTATATAATTTTATGTACAAATAAAATATCAATTTTTCTTATTGATATAAAAGTTTTTAGGCATATAATCTTTTTTTTGCATACAATAGTATCGATTTATGGATTCATTTTTAATTCCAGTTTGAGTTTAAAAACTGCTTGTAAAATTCAATTAAAAATCAATTAATTTCCTTATTTGCATTAATTCTAAAGTCCATCGTTTAGTTAGTTGAAATTTATGTACTGTTACTTGTTAGACTTTAAAATCAGTTTTCTTTCACCAAATGTTAATAAATAAACAAACTAATTTATTTTGTTATGTAAATAGGGACTGCAAAAATAGATATAGTTCTCTTATTATCAACAGTAACATTTGACCTTATTTGATAAGAGTTCGTTGCGAGCTTTTAAGAAGTAAAAGTGAACAGTCAGTAAATTACCTATTTTAGAAAACAGAATACAATCGCCATATTGTCAAAAATTAGTTAAAATTGAAATTAATTGAAATCAATTTATTCTGGATACACCTACTATCAGATGACTGGGAAAACATTTAAAAAAATACTCAATATTAAGAAAAACATGCTATACCAGCTCAAATGTATCATAAAAAAATGATGTATTATATCAGACGCATAAAAAAAGTCTGTGCATTTCACGGAAATTCTATGTTGAATATTGACCTATTTGTGAATCCTCACAGCTATTAGAATATCCTAAAAATTGACGCGCCTGGCGCGGCAATGATGTTTTTTTGTAAAGATGGGAATAATCATCTGCGCATGCACTAAATTTCACGAACTAACCTGCTTTTTGCACTATCTCCTTTCCAAACAGCGATCTCCACACTCGTAACTCATATTTGCCAGAACATTTAACGAGATCTGGGCATATTTTTAAAAAATACTGCTACGTCTAAACATCTATACTGAAACCTGTCCAATTGACGAACTGTCAGCAGCCATGTTGGTTATCGCGGAGTCTTACTGGTCGAAAACGAGATTTCAAATCACCGCGCATGCGCATATGAAGACGTTTCATCTTTTTTTATCGTCGCCTCAAAAATTTATGTATTATCGGCATAGGCAGGGTCTCTGTATATCTAGCAGCTACATGCGTGAAACAGTATTAGTAAATTCTAACGTTTAAGATATTCATAAAATCAAGTGACATTTTTTAAAAAATAAATGAGTGAAAGGTAGATCTTGCAATATTGTGTAACTATTTTATGAGAAATGTTTTTTCCACTGGTATCTTTGTTAGGTGTGGAAATTGAAATACAATGAATGTGTATTTGGGTTTTACCTAAACAACGTTGCTTTTTATGGTCACCCGACAAATCATGGGATTTTCTGTCAGTGATAAAGAATTCATATGTAAAAATGAGGGACGTGACTGGAAAATTGTCAGCTTGATTATTATTTGTTGGGAAGCCGCTAAAATAATGTACTTAATGCCTGTTTCTTACCTTGGTACTTTCTGATTGGTTTCTCTCAATAACTTCAAATTGATATGCTGGCTTATATTAACTTAAAAGTCAATCGTCTATTTTCTGGAACAAAGGTTTAACTTTGCTTTTCGCACAAAGAGAGATAACTTTGTCCAATCGATGTTTAGAGAGTTATCAATAACAATAGATGGCAAAATAAAAAATTCACCCTGATTAAATCAGCTGTTACGTCGTAGGCTGGTAATGTTTGGTGATGCTACGAGTCCTAACTATTTGTTCAACTCGACGAACTGACATCGACGTCGAATTGAAAATCATCTGTACAAAAGTTGCTGTACCTAATTAACTTAACTTATATTTCAATTATTATTTTATATTGTTAACCAAAGACAACAAAATAAGTGCCAATATAGTTTATGGTCTTAGATAACAATTCTACAAAATTCAGGTAATAGCTTTTATGATCCCCATCCATTTCGAAAATTCTCTGCTGACTATTTTTGATTTGAGGTCACAGATAATAGCGAAACTTTAGTTTTATGCCTACCCATAGTTCATGATTTAACCTTGGATCGGAAGATTTATATCTTGTTTGTAAAGAAAAATTGTCAAATGACATTTTTTTGCAGGTCAGCAAATTGATAATCGGACATTTGGGAATATATTCGACGCCCGCGGTGTCGGCGATCATTAGGCAACAAAAAGTTTTAGGTATACGGAGAGACAGTCATTTAGGCGTGATTTGTATTTAAACCGCTCGGGGTGATTTTTTCAGGTGGTATCGTGCTAACAGCGTCCCACAACCCCGGCGGTATTCGACATGACTTCGGGATCAAGTATAACATCGAGAACGGGGGTCCCGCCCCCGACTACATCACCGATAGGATCTACGACTTGACCAGAAAAATAAAACAGTACAAAATTACGCCCGCACTGGAAACTGATCGGATTATCGATGTTTTGGGAACTAGTAAATTTAACGTACGTGTGATATTATTTCTTTGTGCCCGTTACTGTGCTTTATAACCTAAGAATCAAACTTTTGTTGTGAAGTGTCAGAGCTCAAATTAGAATTTGATTATTTACAGGTACCTGTTTTAGTACATGTGTGCCTTTTGTGGTAATATTTGTCCTTTAAATTGACTAAACTTTTGAATTAATTCTTAAAATGGGTATTGTTCAAAATTCAATTGAACGCCCCAACTAAAACAAACCTGATATTATGTTAAATCACAAATAGACTTCGGAGTTAGGGCAATTCACACAAGAAAAACTGAGTTTTAGGATTAAGTCACACTAACAACACAACTAAACAGCCATAAAGAAATACAACCAATCGGAAGAGAAAAAAAAAATGTCTCTTCTGAATGATTGAGAAATTTCTTGGTGGAAAATTTTTCACTTCATACCTAAAACTATTGTGTAAAATAGCGTTGGTCGCTTAGGTTGAGGGCAGAGACTTCACAGTAGAAATAATCGATTCAACCAAGAACTACGTGAACCTCATGAAGGAGATTTTTGACTTCAACAAGCTCAGAGCGCTGATCCGCGGTACCGAGTCGACGCCCCCGTTCAACATCCTCCTCGATTCAATGAATGGCGGTAAGTAATAGGTATAAAAGTGGTTACATATCTACATGTAAAAACTGCAAAAGAAAAAATAAATGTCTTTTATAAAAAGAAAAATAACAAAAATATATATTTAGATCTTTAAAAAAGAGGACTCTGCAATATGTATCAGTGTAACAAGCCTGATCCTGCATTTTCCTGATTTCTTCAGCTTTTTGAAGTACTGGAAAGCCAGTTGAAGGTGAAATATACAGAGAAATTGAATAAATAAACTGGAGTGTAAGAATTTCCGCCTCAGAACTATGAAATATCGCCGAAATGCATATAGTAGTCCTTTCACTTGGCAGAAACTGAAACTGCAAGTACTGCAAACAACTCAAAAACTCTTTTTTATCAGTTGGCAGCATTCTCCATTGAAATGTATTGACTTTATGCATAGAATATTTCCAGTTGGAAGTATCATTTTGTGCATGGGACTTTTTTTTTTCACTTATATTTGAAAAATCTTAATCTTTGGTTGAATAAAGCTTTTTAAGATTTTCATATATAAAAAGGGGCTCATAATCATTGAAATACTCGAAAAAAACATAAAAATGCCTCTCACAGACTACAGGTGCGTATGTGTTATTATCTCACCCAATTTTTTTTGAGCAAGTTATTTTTGGAATTTAGAAAAAACTTGTCCCGACTAAATGTGATGAAAAAAATTTGAAAGGTTGTCATTACTTATTAAACTAGATCTGATTACGCAAAACTAAAACCTAAAAAATGCACCAATACATAAAAATCAATCCTTCTGACTAACTTTTGCCTTTATCTTTCATTAATCTTTTTTTTAATAATTATATAAAAAGGATGAGTTAAGGTGTTACCGAGTTGAAGTTCTTTTTTTGTTTTCTATTTATTTCCATTTCTACTAAACATTCTGCTAATACATTCTGTTCCCTTTTTATTTTGCACAAATACATAAAATGATTTGGTTGTTGAGTTAAAGTGTTTCTTTGGTTTTGGTTAGCAAAATATAACATTTATGTTGATTGAGTGCATAACTGTATAATTTTATAAATATTTTCTGTGGAACTACAAATATACAAACAGCCACTGAACATGACCAAAACTTAAAATGAATTAATCGCTCCCAGCGTTGCATCGGAGGATTTTTAGGTTAGGAAAAGTTTCTCCCGCAAAGACTTATTCTTCTGCTTGTTTCTCCGTTCTGTGAAGCAGTAATCAACATTAATCATTCTTGATGAGCAACTAATCAGAGAGCGCTATAGTTTGCGTTTTATTTCTGGGTGTTTCGTTTTCAGTGACCGGGGTCTACGTCCGCGCCATTTTTGTTGACGAGTTGGGCGCTTCGCCCGACAACAACGTCTGCCGGATCGTCCCCTTGGACAACTTCGGCGAGATCCATCCGGATCCTAACCTGACCTACGCTAAGGATTTGGTCGACAAGCTCCAAGCAGACAACAATTACGACTTCGGGGCCGCGTTCGACGGCGACGGGGTGAGTCGACTTTTCATTTCATACAGGGAATTGTTGAATCGATATAATTTGATGAGCGAATCTCAAAAATATTCGTTAGAACGATTGAATTACAAACCAAACGGTAATTAAACAACTTCGACCTTAAACGACTTTAGCATTTTTGGAACAAACTATAATATTTCATACTAGGGATTTTCAAACTTCAAAGTCACGTCCAATAATTTATCCAAAAATAAAAAAACATATTTTCAGGATATTTTAGAATTTTTGTCCCAAAACAACAGACGCTGTATATAACTCAAAAATTGTTGAAATTTTAATTTAGACAAATAATTTGCTCTGGAAAAGAGCAATTTTTAGGGACCTTTAAAACCCTGTATATAATCGAAAAAATGTTCTTTCCCGTCTCCTAGTTAAAGATTTTGCAAATCGGGTATACAGTTTTCGAGAAAATAATTTTTTGCTGGGAGTCAAAATTACCTAAAACAAATTTCGATCCGTCCAGTTTCAACTGTTTAAATTTCGGTGTGGACTACTACCTCTCTGCCTAACTTGAAGTGGATAGCTGCAAATTTAGATCACCTGTTACATTTCTTAATATAGCACTTAATGTCTTGTACATCCTGTACAACATGTAAAAACCTTCAATTCGAACGGTTTAGCTATTTTCTCATTCTCGTTTTTTTGCAAATTACCTGTACATTTTTAAAAAATCAACGAGATTTCATCGATTTTTCGAAAGTAACAAGTAAAATTTAAAAAGAAAAATTCTAAATAGGAAATGTGTTGCCCAAGTTTTGTTTAAAACTAGTTGATCAGATGTTTGAGGGAGTTTATTGTATAATAATATATGAAAGATGAAACTTTTCAAAAGTGTTGTATTTTGGCAGCAGTTTTCTGTCCGTTCGAATGGCACGTCATTAGTCGGACCAGATGTTATAGTATCCGGGTTGTCTAATATCTGTCAAAGGTTTTTGCAGTTATTATTAGTTAAATAAGGTCAGTAATTAATTAATTATCATTATTTAGGTAATTAATAATTATTGGAAAATTTGAATTCGCCTTAATAGATAAAGATTTGCTCGTTAATTTGTATCATGTAAATTACGAAGCTCTCAGTATCATGTGTCGATTTGTCTGTTTTAAGGACCGCAACATGATCCTCGGCAAGAACGCATTCTTCGTCACCCCGAGCGACAGTTTGGCAGTGCTAGCCAACAACCTGGAGTGTATACCGTACTTTAAGAAGCACGGTATACACGGCTTCGCTAGGTCCATGCCCACAGCTGCTGCAGTCGACAGGTAGGGAGCACTGACTTTTTTGGATTGTTTGATATTTACTTTGAATAAGCAACTAGAACTTTTTTTAATCTCGTTTTCGAGCGAACGAATAAAAATCATGAAAATTGACAAAACATATTTTATAAAGCATTATAATACTTGGTCCTAAAAAAAATAATGTTTTTTTTAATATTTATTTCTCCTTTCTTCTAATCTAAGCATTTCCCAACCAAATAAATACGAACTTTTTTGCCTTTTTTTTTTATTGGGGGACGAACTTACAGGTTGGCGCATGTTTTTTTTTTTTTTTTTTAAACAAACTTGATAAGGTAATAAGAATTGCGGATAAATTAAAACAGGTTTAGAAAAACAAGAAATGAGAACCAAGTTTCGATATCCTTCACAACCAAAAAAATCCATCATCTTCAAAAATAAAATTTTTACTCAAATAAAAGTACACACCTGTGGGTAAAGTTACTTTTGAGAAAACTATAATCATTAAGCTGCTGTTTTGACTTGGCCGGTCAGTTATGTCAGTTATCTGTAGTTAGCAATTTTGATAGTTATTAATACAAGCTGGTGCAAAAGATTACAACATTTGTAACACTAAAGCTTTGCTTAAAGTTCTAAAAAAATATTTCACCCGTTTCAACTATGTTAGGTTATGTTAAGTTACGTAATTAATATTATAGAGGATTTCCTATAGGGCTTTGGGAAATTATTGTACGTGAGATATGTCTGCAGTAATAACAATAACAGAAATTATAAACTTTTTTTATATTTTATTATTTGGATTCACACATTACTTATCAAAATACGTCCGTTACAATTATTCCATTTAGTGTTTATATTCTGGTTTATTAGCAGTTAAAATATAAAGATCAATTGTAAATAAACAGGGTGGCCGCTAAACTCGGTAAAGAAATATTCGAGGTGCCGACCGGTTGGAAGTATTTCGGAAACCTGATGGACGCGGGACGGCTGTCCCTGTGCGGCGAAGAAAGCTTCGGTACGGGGTCCGACCATATCCGCGAAAAGGACGGTATATGGGCGGTGCTCGCGTGGCTCTCGGTCATCGAACACAAACGCATGAGCGTCGAGGAAATACTCAAGGAGCATTGGAAAATTTACGGTCGAAACTACTTCACGCGGTACGATTACGAGGAGTGCGAGACGCAACCGGCCAACGAGATGATGAAACAGTTGGAGGGGTTGATTGCGAGCGGTACCCTCGTCGGTAAGAGCTACTCGGCCGGTAACAAAACGTACAAGGTCGAGAAGGCGGACAACTTCTCCTACGTCGACCCGATCGACAATTCCGTCGCCAAGAATCAAGTATTAGTATTAGCGGGACCGAGGATTCGATCGGCATATAACCAGTCACGTTTTAGGGTATAAGGATACTGTTCGAGGACGGTTCCAGGTTGATTTATAGGTTGTCGGGCACAGGTAGCAGCGGCGCCACGGTTAGGGTTTACATCGAATGCTACGAGAAGGAGAACGTGTTATCCGACGCTCAGGTAAAGAGACGTGAGTCGCGGTGGCCGGTTGGGAAACAGTCCTTCAGAAAGCCTGATGGGGGGAATATTGATTGAATATTGAGGTTCTTTGAGGAGGTCGCGCAACGCGCAATCCGATAAAATAAAAAAGGCACGTCTTCTTTTCGACCTTCTCAACGCCCCCCCCGCCCTTTTGGGAGGAGGAGGAATTTTTCGCTAGGGGCCGAAAGGACGCGAAGTCGACTACCTTCGGTATCAATGCGAACCTCCTAGAATCAACGACGCCTCGTCAGCGAGCATCCAAGCCCGGCCCTAAAGAACGAGCTATTTTTAAGTTTTTGAGGAGTCGCGATTCTTGATCGATCCGAAAAACCCCTCCAACAAATAGAATTCGAACCGATTCGGCCCAAACACTTCGGAGATAGCAAACTTTTTCAACTTCAACTCAAAAAAAAATCCACAGACGGGGTTATCGGCATCGAGGTTCAGAAACATGCCCAAGTATAGGCACTTCTACCTCGGGCCGATTATTTTTTTCCTCCCCCAGACGTAGTACAGGGCCCCCCGGAATCGAACGCAGCGAACCGCGTCTCGATTGAAGCACCCGCCTGCTCAAAAAAAAAAACCGAAAAACTCAAAGGGAGAGTTTTTTGAGGTCGAATCGTATATAATTTTTCGTCCCGAACACGATGCCGAAATCGGTTTCCCCGTAGGTGCTACCGTTTCGCCGTGCCTCCCATCAACTCCTGAACCCTCAATTTTGAGGGTAAAATATTTTAGGTTTTTTCTAATTATCCCGATACTAGTATCCCATAAAATTTTAGTGCCCATTCAATAAATAAGACGCCCAACTCGTGTTCGCGCTTACGAGAGAGACGTTTCTTTTTTAGGTTATGTTGAAGCCGTTGGTCGACATCGGCTTGCAAATATCCCAGCTGAAGAAGTTTACGGGGCGGGAGGAACCGACCGTCATCACATAAGACGATTGTGGGCGGTACCAGAACGTAACTTTCGCCGTTCCAGCTTCCGAATAATTTTCCTACGTGGTTCTTTCATTTGCCGGTTATTTAATATATTTATTGCGACGTTTTAAGCAAAAAAGAAAAGTGTTGTTGTTTATTTCCGAATATGTTAAACGTTTTATTGTTTCCTTTTTTTTTGGAAATAAAGTTCATTTTCTTTTAGAATTCCCCTCTATCCTTGCCAACACACGCAATTTTTAAAGAAGTAGCAAGTTTTGCGTAAATTTTGTACATTTTTCCTTTCCGCATTGATGTTGGGACAAAAAGAATCTAGGAATTTGTATTTTTGCTGCTTAGGATAATACTGATGAATAATTCAGGTATTATTTGAACTGAGGAAACTTTTACTTGATGAAAATCCATTTATCAAAATAAATAGGAACTAAAAGTTAAGATTTTCACGAAATTATATATTTTGACATGACAATTGTTTCGACAACACTGTGTCTTTATCAAATGTTTGATAAAGGTCAAAAATCTTGTAAATATCCAAAATCTATGGATATCAATTAAATCCATAGAATAGAACAAATATAAAGAAATTGCCCAGTGCGAAGTATCAGAACATCTATGGCACATCATCCCTTTTTTTAATGTTGAAAAGGTACGGGACAGAAATATATTATATAATCTCCACAACACGTACGGGTATATTTTTACTTTATAATAACGGTACGAAATCAAAATCAGTGTTAATTTCAGTTTGGTTTTATGTGTCACTTGCATTTACATTCATTGTTGAAATTCGAAATTGCGATTCATCGCACGTGAATTTGCTGAACCGACCAAATTTGCTTCTTTCCGTGCTGCCGAATAAATATTGTAATTAATGTAATTTAAATTTCCAATTTCTACTGTAGTTACAAGCTAAAACGAAATAAACTA
This sequence comes from Cylas formicarius, assembly GCF_029955315.1. Taxonomy (NCBI): domain Eukaryota; kingdom Metazoa; phylum Arthropoda; class Insecta; order Coleoptera; family Brentidae; genus Cylas; species Cylas formicarius. Next base: position 19,824,989 of record NW_026844361.1, on the reverse strand, counting down.
CATTAACGCGCTCTTCAGTTGTAACATGTTAATGCGAAAATAATACCTTTTTTGCAAAAAGTGGTTCATTCAACAATTAAGTGAGCCGTTTAAAACAATTGGTGTCGTCCAATCAATCCTCGCTTCTGTCAGGTTTTGTCATAATTTCGAACACGCGGAGTTCGTAAAACGTTTTGAAAAATAGCTGCGGCATACTTTTAAAGCCCCGCGAGTTTAAATTTGGCGCTCGGCGTCGCGTTTCGGAAAACCACGAACAATCTTCGCGGACGCTCGTTCGTTTGTTCAGTGTGGCGGGCGCGGCCATATTGGTAGTACGTGAAAGAGGGAACCGAATTGTGTGAATAAGTGCCGTAAAGAAGAATCCAAAATCATCCGAAAATGTCTGAAAGGGAGGATAATGTGTACAAGGCTAAACTGGCCGAACAAGCGGAGCGATACGATGGTATGTGTATTTTTGTTAAATCGTATCCCCCGGGACGATGATCTTTTGGGAAGCCGCTTTTTTATTATCGGCTAATAGACGCTACCACCATTATTGACATTTGTGACAGTTGGATAAAAATTACGCCGAACGGTCATGCTTTTATGTTTAATTCACGCCGAAATTGTAAGAATTCGTTCTAAGCGCGATGCTGCCTGCCCCGGATCTACTACCCGAGTATCGATTTTGCCATTTCACGAACCGCGATTTTAAACGTTTGAATTTATGGATTTTTCAGGGAGGTTTTCCACGTAGACCCCCGGCGAAAATCGTAGCACGAACGCCTTTTATTCCGAGTTTACTGAAAGCGCTATTGAAAATTAACCATTACCGTGCAAAGTGAAAATAATCGATCGGGAGTGTGGTCAAGTCTCAACGTGCCATTTTGGGGGCGAATTTGCGAGAAATCGCAATCGAAACCGGCAGAAATCGTGCGGTAAAAGAAAAACCAGCATTTGGCCGGGTGTCCCGTCCGAGAAATTCCAATCCTACGCCCGGCTGGTGAAATGAAGGCGTATTCTAATACGATGCGGCAATTATTCGTTTTTGTAGGTGACTAAAATGTTGAAATTTAAATGGTCCGTTTCCGGCGTTTCTATCCGTTTGCGGAATTATTATTCGTGTTAAATCGGTGAACGCCCCGCGTAACGTCATCTATAGTTTTTTTTTCATTTGATTTTTCGGTATCGGTTAACGATGCGTGACTATGTGACAGATAAGGATTAATTATACTACCGGGCGGCTCCAAAACAACAGCGCGTCGTTTCGGGTTTGTTTAGATGGCCCTTTTTTTGTTTCTGCTTTATGCTGGATATGGATTTGGGCAGACGGCGACCTTGAACTCTATAAAAATATCGCTGAGAAGGCGCTGCGGAAAATTGTTGCCCATCGTTTGTGACGTTTGATAGGTACCGACATAACCTATTAAGGCAGTAAACGCGATCGGTAAAAACGCAGGAAGCTGTGGAGTTTTCCGTTTTTCCGCATTACAATGAATCATTTTTAATAGTTCTTGATGTATGTATAGCTTGCAATAAACGTTTTTACCTAAAGTTTACTTAATTTCTTACTATTTTAAATTCTATATATCTATATATGTTTTTGTTATTATTGTATTGATCCACGTGAACGAGGGTTTTGATTTTATCAGAGTGACCTAGTTTTTCAGACTACAACACGGAAAAATCTGGAAATGTCATTGAATTTAAAATAATCCTTACATAACACGGAAATGTCTGGGAATTTTGATTAATTTTCGTTATTGTCTCAAAAAGGTGTTATCAAGTTTTACGCATACCATTTAAGTAATTGGTTTTTTCTGTGTTCTAGCAGCTTGATCTGGAAATGTCGGGGAAATTTTAATTTTTAATATTACGGAGTACCTCCTGGCTAAATTTTTGGCCGTTGACGTTACAAAACGGTTTAACGGTTTAATTGACGTCAATCGGGCGGTATATCCGTGAGTTCGGACATGTGCTGGTGTGTAAATCAACATTACAAATAGAGAAGATGTTTATAAGATCCGCTCGACCCGTGTGTTGTTTTTTTCGAAATAATGCTCGACTGGGTCTTCGTTTGTAAAATTTACATGTTACGTAGGTGTGAAGCGTGTAACTGGAAGGCACTGGAAGTCGATCTGTTCATATTAAAATTCTTAAAATTTATCAAACATAGTTATTTTAGGGCCAAGTGATTTTTTGCCGTTATTAATTTTAACAGTATACTCGCGTTTCGCTTTTTAAAGTGGACGAAGTCTAAAAAAAATATGTTAAGTAATTTCCCTGTTATTCAAATGTCGTCAAGTAGCGGCTTACGATCATTGCCAAAGTACATACTAGTTGATAGTTATTAATCAGTGCGGTATGTGTTTTCTTAAACCTATAAATAAAACTAAAAACATGAATTTGCCGGAACTTTGGGATTTGTAGCCGCTGTGTCACTCAGTCGATGTTGATTGCATTCAAATTATAGGGTGTAGAAAACGCTAATGTTAAACCTCGGTTTTAAAATAAAAGACTTCTTTTAAATCACAGTTAAAAGCGTTTAAATCGATTGATTACGGTTTAGGATGAAAAAAAAAATAAGACGCTGCACCTGTGTGATGTCCGTATATATTAATACTTTTTATTTAATGGAAGGAAACTAATGTTACGGTTTTGTTCCCATTTCTTGTGTTTTATATTTACTTTTTTTTTATTACATTTTTTTACTAACGCTCCTTACCTATTTTTGTTTTGGCGGGTTTTATTTGTTTCTAATTAGTGAAATTGTATTACCTATTTGATGTGATTTTTACTGTTGTCGTGGGGGCCAGGGATTTGTTTTTTTTTTTTTTTGCACAGACTTTGACGACCGTTCCGTCCCTCACGTGAGCCTATAATTAAAACGGGTTATCTATTTCCCCCCCCCCCCCCCCCAATTCCCTCAGCAACAGTTGAGCGGGACGGGACACGTGTACGGACGACGGGATATAAAGAGGTGGTGGCGGGCTGGTGCCGTCGACATCGTCCCAAAATTGCGTCCCCGGACGGGGTAGGTCTAGCCGCCCCCAACCGCCGGCGGCGTTCTTTGAGCGCTGCCGCCGCCGATCGGGTCGAGATTCGATTACGCGCCCGACGAGCCGTTCGCCAAACTCGAGCGAGGGGGAATCCGGGCGAGATGCGGGACAACTTTGCTCGGGTCGGAAAATAAACGGATTAATTAATAGAGGGGGGTTGGGGGCGACCGGAGTGCTGAAGTTGTGCTGCAATCTCGTTTTGGAGAGGCCGCTCGGGGTTACTGCTAATAATAATATACTTGGGGCTACTACAATGGTCCCGACCGTGGTGATGTGGTAACGCGGTGACGTCACGCGTTGAACGGTAAAGCGGGCGTCCGCAAGCATCGCACATGGGGTAAAAATCCATCGCCAATAATTCAAGTTTAAAAAAATTGGTAAAATATGAAAAATGTAGATAATGAACGACCATACACTTTCAAAGATTTTTGTTCAAAAAATTTGTATATTTTATTTCACTGGATAGTGCCATTTGAAGTAGACCGTTGGTAGTAACAAAAAATACTAAAAAGATATCATAATAAATTTTAAAATAAAACTTTTCATTTTTTGTTTTTGGAATATTTAAAATTTCAGTTCAACTCCGAAACTAAGCAGATATATATTACAAAATCTTGTTATTGTCCGTCCTCGGCAACATAACCGTAACACACATTCTATTAAGAATATTACTAAAATTTCAAACAACCGATTATCATTGCGAGCTACAATGAAAACGGCAATTTTAAATTATCATTAAAAAAATAATTTATTAAAAACTTAATTATGATATTTATGAAATTTGATATAATATCCGAGTGAAGAAAAATATTTTTGTGAACAGAAGTTGGAATAGGTACTGCGCGTGTAACTCGTACTTTTTAGCTGTGTCAAGGCAGAATTTTTTGAAAAGCTCCCTCCGTGCTTGCCTCGAAAACACTGGATATTTTTTTTTAATATAAGTATCTGGCTGTTGTTCTCGCAGGAATATCCCAATTTTTAAAAAAACACCTGTCGTTTGAAGTCTCAATCATAAAGTCATGAAAATGTTATATCATCACTAATTCATATCGTTTGAAAAACAAAGTTTTTATTTTTTTCAAATTCTTTTTCATCATCCCTAATTTGGTTGGGCTGGTTTCCTGAAAATTTTCTGAAAAGAAGGAAACAATAAGTACAAAAATCCAATCTTTCTAGGGATTCATTGAGTAAAAGGTTTAATATACATAATTTAAAATACGCAGAATAACATCCGTTACAAAAAATGTCAATTTTGAACTGACATATTTGTGAAAAATATTCATAATAAAATAGGAATTAGGGTAGGGATCATGTCATTGAGTGCTGCTAGGGGTATGGTAGGGTGTACTAGCCAGGTAACCAGCTAATTAACGGGTCTTGCAACTTTTATGTGTTGACACACTGTACAGATATAATATATGGTACTTTCATTTTGTCCGTGGCATACATTTTTATTTGCAATTTGTCATGAGATCCGGTGCCGTGATTATTGGCCGTGGAATGCAACCGCTGATAAGTGAAATGGCGTCTAGTTCGTTACTCGAGTCTTCGACAAATAGAGAACCACACCGGAACTTTGACACGTTTTTATTTCCATTATTTTATTCCTGTTCATTTGATCCCGTCGTAAAGAGTCAGTTCAAACGTTTTAAATTAGCCGTTTAAAATCCTTTCTACCCCACGTCACTATTATTGAATTATAAGCAGTGAAAATGTTGTCGGCAAATAGTCAAAAGTGGACGTGTTTTTCTAAATATAGTCGGTGATAACGTTTTATCGGCTTTAATAACGCAACTAATAAGCCCAGTTTTCGAATCACCCCGTTTATTGGTGTCAGGGAGGAAATTTGTGATTGGAGGGTACATGTAGAGGAGCCGCCTCATGGACAGGGTCGTTTTTGAAATTTGATGAAATTAGATGGGTGGATATAAGTGACTTGGTAGCCTTGATAACAGTGCATGCGTCAGTCGTTATTTTCGAGTAAAATGGGGCAAAACATCCGAGTCACATTTTCATTACGTCAGCATGTGTTTTTGTTGAAACGGTTTTATTGTTTTGATCCAAATTATGAAGGTATTGAACAAGGATTTGGAGACAGATGGCCTGATCTACATTTCCCAAACCGCAAGCTGACTTATACCCACAGCATGTAGCTCGTTTAGTCTTGATTCTGTGTGTTTTGCAGAAATGGTCGAGGCGATGAAAAAGGTGGCGAATTTGGACGTGGATCTGACGGTGGAGGAGCGCAACCTCCTCTCTGTGGCCTATAAAAACGTGATCGGCGCGCGGCGCGCTTCCTGGCGGATAATTTCGTCGATCGAACAGAAAGAGGAAGCGCAAGGGAGGGACGAGAAGCTCGAAATGATCCGGCCATACAGGCAACAGGTGGAGAAGGAGCTGCGCGACATCTGCTCGGACATACTGAGCGTACTGGACAAGCACCTGATACCGTCCGCGTCGACAGGCGAATCGAAGGTGTTCTACTACAAAATGAAGGTGGGTGCGTGATTTAACCTCGAAATGTGGTGTCGTTTATTGCCAATTTTTTAGCCACCCGGCTTGGTTTGCTAGTTAATGTTACTCTTTTCTCTGACTTTACTCGGTGATTCACTGTAGTAAGTACGTAGGTGGCTTGCATAATTTTTTAGTTCTCGAAATGATTCATGTTTTTTTTATTGCGTTTTATTAAACGCGGTGCGAGTTGTTAGCAATGCCTTTCTCTTTACGCCTTCGTAGAACTATCATCGAGTGTAGCTAAGAAGTTTTTGGCAATGTTCGCATGACTAACGTCAGTGGGCGATATTCGTTGCATTTGAGATTTGCCGACTAATGCGCACAATGATCTTTTGACGATTGCAGCCAGTAAGTAGAAAGAAATGAAGAAGAAAAAGGAAAAAAAAACGTCATTTACAAAATTCGCAGAAGAAAAAAACGTCGCAAGAGTTTTCCAATCAGATAGTAGTGTTGCTTAAGTTGAATGATCTTGGCGGTCGTGGCCAAGGAAAGCGAAGGAAGAAAAATAATAAAATCTACAATGCAAATGGATACAGAAATTAACAACTCAGCAACAAAACGCGAAATACATTGAATTAACATTCAAATAATAAGGTTAACGACTCGGCGGTACCGTATATTTAATGTTAGATTTAAAATAGCATTAAATGTTTTCTGTGATATCTATTTATTTATCTATCTCTATCTATTGCATTTCAGCGTTGCTTTGTTTTGTACTCTTTGAAATTCTCCGACTCTGGAATAAATTTAAACAATTTTGAATAATAAAAAATTATGATGTCATTGAGGTAATTTGCGTCCGAAGGGTTTCGGTGTCGAAAATTTTTTGAATCCGCTGATTTAGCCGTGCGACCCCCTCGCGAACCCATCCGCGCTAGCTCACGCTGACACGTTCCTCCTTGTCCAGGGCGACTATCACCGCTACCTTGCCGAGTTCGCGACCGGCGTCGACCGCAAGGAGGCCGCCGAACACTCCCTGGTGGCCTACAAGTCGGCCAGCGACATCGCGATGGTCGAGCTGCCGCCCACGCACCCCATCAGGCTCGGCCTCGCCCTCAACTTTTCCGTCTTCTATTACGAAATCCTAAACAGTCCGGACAGGGCGTGTCGGCTGGCCAAGGCAGCGTTCGACGACGCCATTGCCGAACTGGACACACTGTCGGAGGAAAGCTACAAGGACAGCACACTGATCATGCAGCTGCTAAGGGACAATCTGACGCTGTGGACGAGCGACATGCAGGGCGACGGTGAGTTTTTCTCCCCCCAGTTTTAAAGTTTTTATCGATTTTCCATATAGCTTCGCTAATTTCTAATATATTAAAAAATTGCGTTATTTTGGTTAATAGACGCATGTGTCAGAAGACCCAAAGGGGTCACAAAAACGATTTTTTGTTTATTGTTTTGGAAACGGTTTAAGATAATTACATGGAAATTCGACCATAAATAAATACTTTTTATTTCGTCATGAAAGCTACCGCTGGCAAAATATAAGTTCAAAATTTCCAATATTTTCATTTTATGGATGTTTCTGAAACAATCGTTGTTTGCCTGAGATAATTCGTTCTCACGTATGAAAATTTACTTGCTAAAACCTCATATAACTCCCGAAACCAGTTTTTTTTTTTTTTACTTTATGGAAGCAAAATATTATTTTCGATTAAAAAGTTATGTATGCGACCGTTTTGGAATTAATTATAAAAAACGATTTTTTGGGTTAGAGACTGGACTTACTTGTGAAGTCATTCTTTAGAGGTTGTCACTGGAACCTTGTTTTTATTTGCGAAGAATCTCAGCATATAAATACTTATGTAAGAAATTGCAGGAGGTAGAATGGGCTGCAAGTCGCAGCTTTAAATTGTAGCAATTTGTCGCAACGTGAAAATCCAGCTTAAGATTTTCTTCATTCTTCTTCTTCTTCTAGTACCTTACCTTACCTAGTTGACGTTGGTGATTATATTGGTCCTGAACAGTTCGACAGATGTTTTCCCTGTCCATTGCCTAAGATAGTGTAACCATGAGATTCTGAACTGTGTTATAAGTTGGAGTTTTCGATATTTTTCATTCCTCATAATGTGCCCGAAGAATGTAATTTTTCTCTCCTTGATTGTCTTTAACAGTTCTTTATTTTTATTTATTCTGTTACATGGTGCGTCCCTGAGACGTGCATCATTCTATGAAAGCACCATATCTCAAATGCCCCACTCGCTTTTCTGCAGCTTCTTTAAGAGTCCAGGCCTATACACCATTACAGTTTGGATTACAGAGAATGTTTCTGAAGGGGTCACTGAGCGTGCTTTTTTCTATACGAGTAATAATTTCCCATGAATGATCCCACCTTTTGTTTAAGCTGCAATCAAAATACAGAATTAGTTCTACTTTTTCTAATTTTAATCTTGGTCTTCTTTGTGTTTAGGCTCATGTCATATTCTTCGCATATATTTACGATTCTGTTCTGCGTTGTTTTATCCGCATATCTGAGATTATTTTGCCTGTCTGCATCTTTTATTCCTGATGACGGTAATATTTCGAGGAGCATTTTATACCGGACTTTGTCAAACCCCATTTCAAAATGAATAAAGCAAAGAAACACGTCGCGAGCCCTTTGGATCAATACTTGAATTCCCAATAATACTTCTCTGGTACCAAGGCGATTCCTGAATTCTATTTGTTTCACCGATATGTTCTTTTAGTTGAGGGTGTATTCTATTGCATCGCCGCGATAGAGTTATGTTAACACCAAGCAAAACTAACACCAATATATGAATATCAAGTTGAAAAGTGAAACACAATAAATAATTATATTAAAATAGGAAGTGACGAAATGAAATGAAATGTTTCATAAAATCGTCTTAGTGTACACCGGAACGCTTATCACAATTCTTTCAGAAAGTTCAAAAATCCCGTTTGAGATTCGTTTATGGCATGGCAATGAAAAAAACTCCACTCTTTTCATAAGGTTATTCATATTTAATAGAGAACTGATATTCATAGCCTGAATCTGAAATTTCAAGGTCTGATAACCCCACGACAACACTAGGACATTGTTTAAAAGAAGCTTCTCCTCCTACAACGTGTATAGCCTGTACCACGGACTTCTCCTAACACTAAAAAAAAACTAAACATACAAAGATTTAAAAGGCAACCAAAGAAACTATTGCTTGGTGAAAAATAGATTCCCGCACATTATGTTAATTGCTCCTCCTTAAACCAGTACATGACGATTAGTATTAAAAAAAAAATTGCTCTGTACATTTCCCACTATGGTTGAAGCTGTTGTTTTTATGTTATCATTAACCTCGTCAGTTTTCTCCCCGAAGTTACAAAATTTAAAGATTAAACCGTTTTAAATCTCTCCTCTGTGATATTGTGCTTTTTAGTTTGTAAGTTAGGTAAGATTTGGGGGCTGAGACTTGAACAGCTCCCAGCTCCTTTTTGCATTATGTAATAATTATTGATTTTGTATGTGTTATTTTACTTTTGAAGATGCAAATAAATGTATTATTTGCAGGCGAGGCCGAACCCAAAGAGCAGCTGCAGGACGTCGAGGACCAAGACGTGTCATAACTTTAATAGGGCGGTGTGTGTAATATCGTCGTCGTTAAACGCGTATCAGTAAACGGAACTGTTTCGAGTGACGCGTAAGCGCCGGGGGGGTCGTCTCGCCCCGTGCGCCCCCACCCCCCCCTTCTCGGACGTTGGAACGCGGGCGGGAGCTCGGAGGGCACGACGAATAACTTCGCCGCCCCCGAAGCCTCCCCCTCCCAGTACATACTGTATTATTATTATTATTATTAATATTATTAATAGCTGTAATAATCTATTTTACTTATTAGAGGCGCCGGCCCCGTCCCCACCTGCCCTACGCGTAGGTCCGACGGCGACGACGACAGATGGCGCAAGGGTAGAGCGGAGACCGGACCGGCCGCGTCGCGCACGGTTTGGGCGTGGCCGAATGGGTGAGTGAGCGCATGCGCGAATGGGCGGAGCGAATGTGGCCGTTTTTATTTAATCTTTTCGATTCTTTCTGATTTTTTCTCTCGTCGTCGTCGTCGTCTCGCTTGCTACAAGTACAAGAGGTGTGAACTGCCCCACGCTCGAAAGAGGTGAACAAAGAATTGCCATTTTTAGAGATGCGTTGGTATCTGCAAATCTCGGTGGGGATGTCTGTCGTTTTCCTTTTCTCAGTATTTTTGAACAGATGTTTTTTAATTTTTTTGAGCCTAAAACACATTAAGAACACTGGCCTCGAGGTTGGTAGGTCGAAATTTGAGAAAATATTAGATGTTGGATTTAAAAATCGGTCGTAATGAAAATAATCCGCACTTTTTTTTGGTTAGCTTTTCGTGTGTGCGGCAGTTTATTTATGCAAACTTTTGTCTTTCCTCTGGAAGCCCCGAGCTGCTCGCGCTTTACAGCAACGAACCTTTCAAAACTGTCGCGCGTCTATGGGACTCGGGAAAGGGGGACAGCGATAGCATAGGAGTCGCCTCACTTTGAAGTAATAACTAGAATTAAAAAACCCGTTTCTATATTTCGTACGAGAGCGGCGTTCTTTTGTCTCCTTCCCGCCTCCGCGTTCCTTTCAGTATTTTTATTGCTACGTTTTCCTCTTCTTTTTTTCATATATTCGAAATGGAAGTCTGGCGGTGTGTAAAGACGGGGTATCGGCATTCCTTTTAGCATTTGCGTCGTTTTTCATTATCTTTTAAAATTCGTTTCTTCGTTTGTACTTAATAGTATGCAGAGTCAGGCTTTGCGCGAATGGTGTTCGAAAAAAAAATAGGCCAGGAGGGCGCTGGTCGCGGAGTAACCGGGGTGTGTTGGGGGCCGCGTCGGAATCTCGACAGCGCAGGCGTGGCCCCGCCGACGCCATCTGTCGGCTGCCCGCGGTTTGCGTTTTTCTCTTTTTTTTATGTATGAATGTAAACAATGCTGTGTAGATTGATATAAAGAATTGATGTATTATTATAAAAAAAATGCTTTGTTTTAATTCCCTCCCGCTGGTGAATTTGTCAAATGAATTACCACCCATAACAAATATAGAAATCCTGATGAAACTTAATGTTATCGTCATCAAAGTTATTTCACGGCAGCGAATCAACCGTATCACACGGGCACGCTGGACTCCCGATGCGACATGGTTAGCGCTCAGCATCATGTTAGTAGCCTCTGCCGCGCCATCTAGGAGGTCCGCAAGGAACTACCGTATCGCTTAGCCCCACCGAGCCTGGCACGTTTGCGAAGCAATCCCATAAGCAGCCGGCTACTTAAGCTTATTGTACGAGCCCTAACAACTAAATGTTCGGCGGAAGATGTAAAAAATGATAGAGATTTTTATATCTATTTAAAAAAAATTTTTGCTTTGTCGATTGAAAAATCAATTTACGCACATTACGATAGCACAGAAAGTGCTATCGTAATGAATTATTTTTTATTTCACATGAATTACGTAGCAAAATAACGAAAACGTACCAAATTTGCTGACAAATAAATATTCGTACGCGAATGTTTATCGACCAAAAAATCAATGCTTCCCGTGCATTGATGGTAAAAGGTAGTTTGCTTAGATAAATGAGATGTCAGTTCGGGTGGTATTTTTCAAGTTTGTATAATAGTTGCTAAGAAAATGACGCGTGGTTTTGCAACAAACAAAAAAGTGCGAGAAATTATCATATCTCAGTACTGCAGAGGTAAATCAATACAAAAAAATTCAATTGACAAGGTAAGTTTACAATTCTTACTGTTTCAATATAAAAATTATTAATATTCTATGATCTACTTTTGTTAAAGGCAAAGAAAAAACCATTATCAACGTCTATTCAAAAGAAAAAACGTTTGGATTGGTCAAGAAAGCGTACGGTAAAATTTCCGCAGGGTGTTATGATTTGGGGGTGTTTGAGTGGTAAAGGGGTTGGCAACTACGAGTTCATTGATGGTACTGTAAATGCAGATAAATACCAACAAATTTTATCAAGAAGTTCGATTCCATCAATAGAACGAACTTTTGGAAATGAACATTTTATATTTCAACAAGACGGTGCGTCCTGCCATACTGCGAAAACAACAAAAAAAAGTGATTTGGGGGCCATAATATGAAAGTTTTATCGTGGCCATCAAGTAACCCCTATTTGAATATTATTGAAACTTTATGGCATTGGGTGAAAAAGACAAGGCAAAGGCAAAAGTCACCGAAATTTGGAACACTTTTTCTCCCAAATATTGCAAGACTGGTAGATTCCATACCAAAACGCATAAAAGCTGTTGGCGCGAAAGGTGATGTTACTTCTTATTAATGTTCGATTTAAAGTAAAAGATTTAAATGCGTCCGAATATTTATTTGTCAGCAAATTCGGTATGTTTTTGTTATTTTTTTATGTAATTTATGTGAAATAAGAAAATAATTCATTACGATAGCACTTTTTGGTATAAAAATAAGTGCGTGATTTCACTTTTCAATGGAAAAGGCAAAAAAAATCAATTTAAAATAAGTTTAAATATGTTTTATTATTTCGTACATCGTCCGAAGAATTAGTTCTTAGGGCTCATACTTGGGAGGTAAAAGCGGGGCAGCTTGTGCTTAAAACATTTGTCAAGAGCCGAATTACTCCCTTCTCTAACCAAAAAAACTTCAGTTTAAGCAATGTACGTTTATTTACATTATCACATTAGGAAAAGCGCTATAACTTTCATATATCTCGCAATATATACAAAAGAAACTGAAACGGAATAAGGGTTACAACATACTGTGGTTATTACAATAAATCACATTCCTTAAAAAGAAAACCGATGGTACATGGACCGTCCACCCGTTGCCTAAAGAAACCTTTACCACCGTCTCCAATGGCGATGATCAGCTAACAAAGAATAAAACAACGCGAAAAACCAACCTCCTACGGCCTTTCGGGAGCAAACGATTAAATCAATCAGAAAAATAATGATAATTTCAACCGGCGAAACTTAGGTACCGAATTGTATAACTGCCCCCTCTAACGGTATCTATATTTATTACGCTTAACCTCAAAAGTATCAACTGTACTTTACAAAAAACGGTTCACAGTTCGAGATAATTATTATTGATTAAATTATTAACCTGTACCTAAATTGTCAACAAATGGAACTTTTTTTTTTCATTACATAGTTTAGAAGATGTCTGGACACGCCGACCAATTTTGCTCCTCCTTGCACTTCCAGTACGTGCCCTTGTATACGTGCGTTATCACGTCAGAGTCACCCTCCGTCTTCTGCTCGAACCACAACGGCTTGTACGGCTCGTACGGACGGCCTGCAATCGAAAACGCCAACGTTTTAAATCACACCGACTTAATAGTTTCTTTCGCGCATACACAAAATGACGTAAATGGGAATGATTCATCTTATTTAAATCTAAAACATGGGGTCCCTCAAGGTTCTGTCCTACGGCCACTTTTCTTCATTATTTACATAATTTATTTTCTCTCATGCATTAGTCCCATCAAATGTTCACCTTTCGCTGACGATACGATAATAATATGCAGGAGCTATTCTTTAACCAGATTTGATGAACAGACTTATGGAGTTGAGCTGAAGGTTCAGTCTTGGTTTTCGTGGCACATTTTATTTGTAAATGATCATAAAACACAAACACTTTTTATTTCAACCAATGCATCTCTTACTAAGGGTGATAGCGTCACTCTCCTTGGTGTCACCTTGGACTATAATCTTGTGCTCAAATTGATGTTTTATGTAACACTCACACTCGAAAATATATTATGCAGTTACACTATGAGGAAATTCTAGCCACGCAATAAGCGCTTTTAGATTCCAAAAAAGGCAATTAGAATTCTATGAAGCGAGAATCATGTCAACCTTATTTTTCTAGTCTTGGAATAATGCCAGTACTTTCAATCTTTATATATTTTCATCTTCTGCAAGTACCTGGTTATAGTTTTTAAAAATTCAAAATTACTCTTTAAATCTAGCAAGCTAAGCTCTTCCAACAGTGTTTATTAATAATTGCTTTTATATCAATGATGAAGAAATTGATTCTCTTGTAGACAATGTGAGGTAAATCCATAAAGTATTTTCAATTACTTCATTTCTTCCACTTTTTCTTTTACTTTTTAAGTATTTTCTTAGCAAGTTGAGGGAAAACTTAAAATATTAATTTGACTCTTTTAGGTTTTTGAGCAAAATCCGTATTTATATTATATATTATTTATATTATATTTATTATTTTGTTCTGTAAGTAACCCGTCATTTTTGTTTTTACATTTTTTGTGCTTTTGAGCCATTCTGGAGGATTCATCGCTGCTTTTCCTCTTTTCTTGATATTTATGATTGTTGTATGGCTGCGTTGTGTTGCTTTTAAAGCGAGTTCAATATCATCATTATCAATTTGCGGAAAGGATTCAATTTTTGGCTTGGCTTGAAAAAAAAAAAAAAAAGGCAAAGTATTTAAAACTATTAGCAACGAAAGTTTATGAAAACGTCAATTCTAACGAATATATTTTGACAGACACACAACCAAAACCGACATTGACTATTATAAAGAAACGACAACGATTTCTTTAATTTTTTTTGTCTCTGTCAAAAGACAGACTAAAAAAAATCCAAAATAACGTCATTCCAGAACCAATCAACAATATATGTATTTTCCTTATCAAGCGGAACCCTCCTTTAACTCGTTGCCGCCTCAAAAGCAAAATATCACTCACCTTCGGCCGCCGCCCTTTCCGCGTCTGCCTCCCTTCTCCGCCTCACCGACCGTTGCTTCTCCTCGATGCGCAGCTTCTCCTTGTTCGCCTCGTCCCACCGTCCGTTCTCCATCAGACGCTGGTCGGGGCGGAGCCGCGAGTCCGTCGGCGCCACGCCCTCTTCCGGTTCGTTCAGTTGACACGCGAGGTACGTAAAGTTGTACATGCGTTCAGAGTCGTCGGGCACGGGGTTACGTTTCCACGCCAGTACCGGCGCCCCCGTCTGATACACGGGGTTGTTCGGGGTGCCGGTGTTACCCGTCACGGGCGCGATCTCCACCTCGTTGTCCCAAGTGCCGTTGATCACCCATTTGACGTTACCGTTGTCCATGACGACGCCTTTGACGCGACGCTGCGAGTCCCGCGTAAAGTACGAGTACGGTATAAATTTTAGCTGACAGTTGAGGCCCTTGGCAGCGCCCTTGCCGGTTATCTCCATGTCACCGTGCTGATCCACCCACAGTTTACCGACGATGATGTTGTGAACGGTGGTGGTCACTTTGCGCCACGAGAACCGGTGCCCGTTGCCACGAAACTCGACGCTGGCGCTGCCCAACGGGATAACCTGAAAGCCGGGAGAGAATGAACCATTTTCATTCGCTCAGCTCCACTGTGGGGAGCGTTCAGTACTAAATTCGATTTTTAAAAAGTCACTCTATTTTACTACTTTAGACTTTCGAAATATCTTCAAATAAAGTGACTAATAGCGTTTAAGTTGCTAATATGGCCCCTAATCACAATTGTGTTCACTTATTACCATTTATGTTAGCAAAATAAATTTAAAAAGTTATACAATTATTAAAACTGATCTAATTGAAGAAAACTATTTCTTTTTCCGATTGGGTTAAGCCCGACGATATTCCAATTATGCATATTTTAATAAAATTGAACGCAGAAAAACAATATGAACTACAGACCTGTGAAAAAGTATAAGCTCATACGTATTTAAGGATTTCTTGTAAAACCAATTGGATATTTCTGAAAATAGTTTAGGTACATAAATAGTACACGCAAATAAAAGTGTCATTAGTTTTTGAGTTCATTGACGTTATTTATTTTTTGCTTGTCCTGATCATATAATTTCCTTGTTTATATTCCCCAGACGTTCTCTATCGGATTTAGATCTGGATTAACTGCTGGCCATTCTAATAACTAGATACTGAAGCCTTGAAACCACTATTTTGGGGTTGCAGCTATAGGAATGGGTGCGTTGTTCTGTTGAAAAATTTTGTTTTCGCCTTCAGCCAGGGCAATGAATGGTAGAAGGTAATCATGTAATATTGCTTGATAGCTATCAGCAATCATATGTCCATCGATAAACGCCAATTCTGTTTTTAAGGAGGCACATTTACCAGCCCAGAGAGTAACTGAACCTCCTCCTTTAATTCTTCGAGACACAATTTTTCTATCAAATCTCAAGTCAAGCCATCCATCAGGACTATTAAGATTGACCTTCTTTTCATCACTAAATATGACATGTTGTCAAAAGTAATCTTTTGTTAAAACATTTTTCTTTAAACTTAAGTCCATTCAATTTATGTTGTGTTTTTAACACTGGTTTACTAAGTCATTTTTGATATTTGAAATGTTTTGATTCAGCTACCCAGTCTCATGGCATATTAAAAGGCAAAACAAAACTGGCCGGCTAAACCGATTATATTCAATGATACGTTTTGATTTTGGCTTCCAAAAATAATGATATACAAACTACGGCTTGCATTTAAACGGCCTTGCATACGATTGAGATTATAAATATTCACAGTTTAAGTCGTCCAGCTCGAGACAAATGGACGTCTCAGCGTCAAGAACAAATAAAGTAAAACAAAGTTCACACAGCAATCGCATTGATTTATGTCACTGGGATTAATGTAATGAAATATTGAAAATATAAAAATATGTTTTGTGGTAATAAAAAATATGACTATGCCGTTGTCAGCAAAAACTAAGTTGGCTGGTTTCGATAAGATTTGTAAATAGTATTACAGTAGCCTGTGGAAGTGTTTTTGAAAAATAAATGTTTATTCCGTTTGTCATAAGTTAAAATTTATACCGGCATTTTGCTTCTTGTTGATATTTTTCAAATGGGCATGTGATTGAGCTTCAGGCAACTAATTTAACAATTTCTGACGTCTTTGTTATGATTTAATATCCTCTTCACACATTACCATTTTCTTCCAAATTATTTAAATTTATAAACTAATTCCCAGAATATATTAAATTAACAGAAAGTACACAAATAAAAGTGAAAAATGCGATAATACCATAATATTATACCCTAATATACTGCAGCATATTTTGTCATACTTTGTCCTTAGGAAAACTGCAGCATTTTGTAAAATTTGTATAGTTAAACCGGTGGATATGAACAATAGGGTGGGTAAAAAAAAACGATTTTTTTTCGGATCTGACACAAAAACAACAACTATTGAACTCTTAATATTAAGTTATGCATTTTCGATTTAGTCTCATATTTAAATAATCACATCTTATCACCAATCGATCAATAAGCCAATTTTATTGATAATTTATCACTGTTTGATGATACTATTCCACTCGACATGAAAAAAAAGGTAGTCGAAGCTATAAAAATTCGAGATGGTTTTCAAAAATCATTGAATTTATTCAAAATCTTTGACCTACCATATGATTTCCTTGATGTGGGCTTCAAATGAGAGTTATAAGGAAAATGAAAAGTATTTCAATTCAAACAAATGAAAGCTGTAAATGACGCAGCTGAGCGTGGAGCAGCGTTGGTATCTGAATATAATCAGAGAATGAACGAAAAACGAAGAAAAGTCTAAACATGTGCTTGACAACTTTTGTATAAATCTAAAAAAAAAAATCTATTTTCCTATTAATACTGTATTAAGATATAAAATTTCATTTGGTGGAACAGATTTTTTTTCTATCATTGCATTCATTGATATTTCGTGAATAAAGAACTTTTTTTTTCTGAAATAGATCATAAAAAATAAATTGAAAATATCTATTAAAAACTATGAATATAAGTACCCATTGGGATTCCGATGCGTAATAGGTAAACCACAAGACAGACACCTTTTTTGTAGAGCATTAAATTTTTCAAAATTGAAAACGAAAAGTTATTTTTCTTTAAATTCTTCAATCATTGACCTCGAATATCTTTGAAATGGTTCGATTTAACGAAAAAGTATAAAATACCATTTTTGTAGAACATTCCATTTCCTATAAAAAATATTAATAAAATTGGCTTAATGATCTGTTGATGATAAGTTATGATTATTTACATATGAAACTAAATATAAAACGCAAAACTGTAATGAGGACAATCTTCCCGTTAATATTAAGAGCTCATACGTGGTAAGTATTCTCTAGAGATAACTAGTAACTAGTTTTTGTGTGTCGAATCAAAAAACCACAACCCCATATTAAAGTTGTCGAAATTAATTAAAACCGCTTATATACCTTGTACTACCATCGGGTCAATATTGCAAAATTCATAGTTTTGACTTAGTACCTGCAAGTATTTGCCCCTAAACTTGCTGGTCATTGTGAACTCCTGCCAGCAGTTCCACTCGCTGCCCTCGCAGTACTGCGCGACGATCGGCGGGTGATGGGAAACCTGCTCGCTGAAGCAACGCCAACCCAAATCGTCGATCCGGTCGCACTCGTACGTCTCACCCAGTAGCGGGTTGAACGGTTTACCGGTACGATTGGCGGTCGTCGAATAGGACGATATAGTGAAGGCAGCGACGTAAGCGAGCTGCTCGCAAGGATCGCTGCAACTAAGGTCCAATACGACGTTAAGCAGATATCGCAGATAGAGTTACGGAAGCCCAGTGTGCATTTGCTTTCTCCCCAAAAATGTACAGCACTATTATTGTATTAGCTTATTCGGAAACGGATTTTCAGTGAAATCTAAATTACTTTTTGGAGCACAAAACTAAAATTATAAAATTTAAACCTAACATCGTCCTAAATATGGTGTAATCAAACTCGACCAATTAAGATCGTGAATCTAAGGAGAGTAATAAAACCAACTGTTTCTGCTCGCAAAAATGCGAATTTGATAAAAGAGGAGCTATTACATAACGTAATATTTATACCATGAATTGCGCAGTGGGAGTTCTCGCTTCTCGCGAAGGAGTGTTCAAAAAGGAACGTCATTCATACCCACGGCTTCGATTTTGACGTTTGTCAATTCGGATAGTCATGCAACATGTCACTCAGTGATTGTATTGATTTGAAAAAGTTAACTTTTTATGTTAATGATCAAGTAATTCTTTCCCAGTTAGTGTCTTTTTTGAAGGGAAGGGAATTTTGCAGGGGAATCAATGCCAAACAATGAAAGTGGCAAAGTATCCAATAGGCCCATCTGCATATCTAATGGGGTTTTATTACTCTACACCTATAATTAATAAAAATAATTTCAAAATCATTGGCGTTTGGGCAAATATTTCGTTAATCTTTTTAATGCTAAAAGTGAGCTATTCCTTTTTTTTTTAATACCAATTATAGATTTTTTTTTGTTTAAAAAAAACTCCTTTGGAATATAACGCGAATTTCGAGACACAGTACTTTATTTTGTGCTTTAGGTTACAACGTTGAATTACTCACGACATGCAAAAATCCCTCTACCGATAAACTATTTTGGCTGGACGCGATTCTTGTCAGTCATTAAGTGAACTTTCGAGGTTTAACAATAAGCCTTTCCTTACATTGAGGTGATAGTAAACATATTCATCGAATTAGTTCATATAACATGGCTGATCCTACTCACTCGATTCTAGGAGAATAGAAGAGATTCCTTTTATATTTATGTTGAAAAATTGACACTGTAAATGATGCTGTTGTTTTAGCCGGCGCGATTTTGAAAACGACAAGAAAACGAGTGACAGTTGGAAAAACAGCATATAGCATTTTTTTATTACATTAAATTGCCACGTATTACTTTTTCCTCTACTTGCACCAGCTTTTTCAATCGCAAAATCCACGTAAAAACAAAAGGTATGCCATCCTTTTGCTTTTAATTATAACTTTTTTTCGTATGAATATTTAAGAAGTCTCTTTGGATTACTTCCACAAAAGACTACCTCATACCTCAGAATATAAATTGTCAGCAATACAAAAAAACAGAATCACACGTACTCTTCTATTTATTTTATTTCTATTTAAGAAGGTTGGCTATCATTGGTGATTCTTATTTTCGACGCGGCTGTTCCGAGCAATTATATTTATGTACTCTCTTAAGCTTTTCAGCCATGAAGTGCGTCTTCTCCCCACGCTTCTCGTGTCTTGTATTACTCCCTGTATTATAAGTTGTTGCATGTGGTACCTTTCTCCGCGCATAACGTGATCCAAGTAAGCAAGTTTTCTTGTCTTTACAGTCTTCACTATCTTTGCTGTGTTATCCATTCGCCTTAATATCTCTGTATTTGTTACTCCGTCTTCATTACAGTTTTTTTTGTCATTGTAACGATGCGAATGCGAAATATGAATTTTACTTTACTGTTACTGTTACTTTACAGCCTGTCGACAAAGAAGGGTTGTTGGGAGGGTTTATTACAGAAGAATAATTAATTTCATGTTTTGTATGGGTCAGTAGTTGGAAACATAGGTTCTTTGCGAGTAGATTGACGTGTTTTTATTAAAAAAAAAAACGTTGAATAAAATGTTTTAGCTAAACCATTTAATTATGATTTTTTTCTGTATGTTCTTAATTTTTTAGGAACTCTGCAACACCGCAGCACATACGCACCGGCCACCCCTTTATTAATTAAGAAATTAAGATATTCCGCCATTTATCTTTGTTTCCCGCCGATTTCACGACAAATTGATATTTTGTTGGAAAAAAACCTGGCCAGCTATATCAATACAGCAACTAATAACCAGGAGCAAAATTTTCTTCGGAGCACACGCGACTAATTTTGGATTCTATCGATCATTATAGTGCTGCTCGGAGGGTGATTTGGAACGATTGTCGGTTCAGTATTGACAATTTTAATATACTGAATAAACAGTGTAAATTATCTTGTTATAAATCTTAGTCAGATTTTATCTAGGCAACAGTTGCTTAATTACGTTATGGAATCAATTTGTGTGGAGCATCTGTAAATGTCCATAAAGTATGTTTCGCTCAAAAAATTAAAATAAGTGCTATTGCGCATATTACCAAATTTACATCTTGTAGGGGTTTATTTGTCCAGCATAAAATTCTCACACCGGCGGGTCTATAGATTTTTGAAATGTCATTGTATGTCTTTAACCATTTATCGTAGGTTTAGGTGTCCATATTTTTAACAACCTGTCATTGGACTATGGTCTAGACGAATTTTCTTGAGTATTATGTATTTTGAATATTCCTATACAATTTTGTAGTTGCCTTTGGGAAAATAAATATTATTATTATACAATACACTGTTCACTTACCTCGCCGCGCGGTCCAATATGTCCGCGTACTCGTAGTCCTCGGTCAGGCGCTGCAACATGGACAGCGGCTCGTTGAAGTTGACCGGCATCGGTATCTTCGACAGGTCCTTGCCGATGCAATTTTTCATGATACTCCACAAGTTCAGCGGATAGTTCGGTTTCTCCGGCACGCGGGTCCGCCTCTGCCGCCTGCTCCTGTTGCTGCTTTTGAGGTGCGCCACCGCGGTCGAAACGTTATTTTCATTACTGCCGACGTCCTTGTGCAGGTACTGCGGATGTTTCCCGCCGGTCACCACCACCACCTGAAACGCGGCTTTTTCACTACTTGCCGCAGTTCAATTTTGACACGACGAAGAAAACCTTCCGACTAATATCGCTATTCAAATTTACGTTCCAGAATTTTCGCCGCCAAGTTAATTATTATAAACGGTAAATATTTAAATACAAAATTATCCTTAGGCGAGTTTAACTAAGCGTGTTTACTTGACGCTTATTGCTTCTAAACCGATTAAAAAAAAAAAACATTGAAACCAGTGCGGAATATCTCGAGTATAACGCAATTGAACAAAAAAATATATTTTATTTTACAATTTCAGAGCCTACTTAAAATGCATTTTTTAGACCCCCGAATATGAACTATATATTTGCGGCCATCACATGACCAAAAAACAATACGGGCAAACGATAAATAGAATTTTTTCTACTCCCGTCTGTAAAATACCTAATTACCTACCGATATAGCGTGCGGGAAGCGTCACTTTACCACGTCAGTTTCGTTTACCACGGATCCGAGCCACTTCGAACATTTCCGGGATTTTACCGCACGGATTTGGTAGCAATCGGATGTTTTCGTAGATATTTCCCACGGTTTGAATTTTGACGTTTGTCAATTCTGACAGTCATGTCAGTGAATGTATTCGTGTTGTTTTGCGAAAATGTACCCAAAAACTAACGGTCGTAGAAAAAGTATAGTATGCAACACGTTCGGTAAACTTTTTTAACTAACTCGTTTATTAAACCATCGCTCCAATCGTGTCAAACAAACTCGTGAGTCAAACGCCGTTTACCGCACTTGTTGCATAATATACTATTATTATAGTCTAAAAAAACAATCCACCAAGAAAGCAATTACGTGAATTATACCATTAAGTTCGAATCAAAAGAATATATTGATTCTTATCTGTTATGTTTCGGTATAAAAAGCGTCTATTTTTATCTGCATCACAAACATAGTAAAAATGTGATTCGGTGTAATTTTTTGTTTTATTTACAATCTGACAAAGTAGAGACAGTTAAAACCACTGGACCTTACAAAACCTTCGCAAATAGTTCTCGCCACAGTCACCAAATTAACCGAACTTTAAAATTTTTCGAATGTGCCATCACAGAAATATTGTAATGTTGGTTGTGGGTGGCTTCGGGAATTCAATGATTTTTAAAGTTTCCAAGTAAATTCCCACATAAACATGCGAAACACTGGCTGTGCTGATTAGAAATAAATTTGATAATTTAGTAAGAAGCAAAATGTTTATTTGAACTAGTAGGATCCACACAGTACTTCAAAAATTGCGATCTGTAACGACAGTTGATAAAAAAAAACTGTTTCAATAGGTACACCAAGAACGAATTTTAATCGAGATCCTAACCTTAGACAGATGAGTAACACAGAAAATTTATAATCTAATCTTAACAATGAAATTTTCAAAAATAATGAAACAATGTTTACCAACATTGCAACACAGTTTGATGTTTTATTTACTTTTTTTACAAAGGAATAATAGAAATTAATAATCACAGAAGTTTCCAGGAACGTGTCAAATAACCTCGCCGTTCAATTGTCGCGATACGTACAATTTTTTTTGAAAACACGTTTCAATTTGTGTACAACGAAAACCCGCAACAATCCATATCCGTAATCCTTATCTGTCGACCGCTAATTACACCATGTAATTTTTATAACAAAACCGGGCCGTTAATGTTTTTAACGGACAAATATTTAAATAGGAAATTATCACGGCATGAGTTTAACACCAAGGTCGAATCGAGAAATAACCAAAACCCACCTGCTTGGTTTCTTGCGTTTCTTCCGCCTCGCTCGAACTATCCGAACTGTTCCGTCTCACCCCCGTGCGTGTACGAATGTCTAACGTGAAATGTTCGTCGGAGGGCTGGGGGCCGCCGCTTTCCGCTACCGCGTCGTAGAACTCGTTGTCGTCTTCCTCCTCGTTCTCGCTAACTGCAAACCACACAGAATCTCACCTCCGTCACTCCACCTTCCTTGCACTGGGTAAATTTTGTAGGTTAAGTGACAGCGGCCACTGACAACGCCGAGTGTCCAAGAACGACAAACCGGAGAGGATAGTCACACCCTCTACTGCCTTAAAAGACGTCATCTGACCCACCGAAACAAGTTTGCACGCGTTGCTTGAATTTCCAGTGAAAACACAGTCCAACTTGTCCTTACTGTTACTTTGGCGTTTAATCCCATCAATTTCGACGGATTTTATAGTGCGACAAAGCACTTCAACTGCCAACCTGGCTAATAGGAAATTATTGAATTCAAATTATAGGCCTGTAGTCAGTCCATTTAACAATTATGAGTGTGTCGAACCATGGCAACGTGTACCATACGCGAACACACAAATTTGACTGCGTACAACGCGTAAAAAATCGATTATACCAAATCTATCGGGAGGGCCGCAATACGTCACACATTCGTCATCGACCTTGTCGAATAGTAACCGTCCTCTCCGGTTTGACGTTCTTGCCGCGTGCCAATTTCGAATCCAAAGCCTACGCGATTCGCGGCCTCGGTTCTATGTTACGTACGCGCCGAATCTTACATTTGCGTCGCAGAAACTTCGGTTTGAATCGTTTCATCGCAACCGAATCCGGCGACCGGACGTACGAGACAATTATAACCGCATATCCGACGAAATAATTGCACATTCGACGCTCTCTCCACTCGTAATTTTCGACGACTGATAACTAAGTATTATCGCGGTCGACGTTCTGACCCGCTCTCTCGGAGAACGTCGCCGTGTCGCGTCGGCTTTCGCGCTTGTACGAAAAACAGTTTACGATAAAATTAATTTATTTATTGCCGTGAGAACGGGTCTCGCGTCGACCGAAACCTCAAGGTTAAACACCTACGGAACGCGGCTATTGGTAGTGATCGCCGCAGCCGCCCATGATTCGAAATTTGATATCGATTAATTTTCGACGTGGCGTCTGTGATAAGCGACGCGTAAATACGAGCGACTCTCTTGGCGGCCCGCTGTTATCGTTATCCACAAACTTAAAAAATTCGTCGCGAGGACAGCGTCCCGGCGACGGCACATGAAGTCTGCCGAGAAAGCGTTGCTTAAACGCGGCGTTGCCACGTTTCGCGATTTGTCACGAGATATTGAGATTTTCTCGCGCTCTAATTTCCAATGATTCTCGACGCTTATCGAAGTGTCATCATTTTAGGGGACACCTAACCTCTGCTATCGAAAATGTGCAGATCGCAAAAAACCATGAATACTGAACAAACAACAAAATAACAGTTACACTTCATCACACCCTTCCAATAGCAATGAGGCGGAAAGCAATTACCACACTTGTCACTGTTCTCCTTCCTCACATTCCAAATATGACCGATAACATATCAAAAGATTTGCCACTTGTCCAAAAATCTCTCAACATATTCGATCCGTCAAAGACAAAATTCCAAATAAACTCATCAGCAGTTTCCGAACACGATCACGAAACCGGACATAAAATTTTATTCGATAGAACTAAAATTCTTGCATGTAATCGATTCTTCTGCCAACGAGCTTTGAAGAAGCCAACAGGATGTTTGGCGTAACATTAGCAAGTTCGATTCAACAACAAGGCAGGGGGAATCCGTCAATAATGAAAATGTGACCCTCCATAGATAAATAGTTTTGGTTTCTAACCATTTTGCCTTTATTTAACAACAGTGTGAGTATACTATCTATCTTCTAGAAGTATTAACTCTGTAATCACAGAAAATCTCTTATAATCTTGATGATGTCAAAAAATGGTCTTAAGCGTGTATTCGACGAACCAAGATTTATAAAAAAAAAAAACAAATCGCTACTTAGACAAATTTATCGACTCAGAATAAATAAAATTGAAAAATATCCGTTCAAAACATGTATTTTCCAAGCAACTCGAGCGCTAGAGTCGTATCGTGTTGAAATATCATCTTCAAATTGTCAACAACGGCCATTTTTATGGTCCGTGAAACTAATTAAAACGCTTCTAATGCGAAACGTAAACCGCCGAAACAAAAAAAATCACTTCTCGGTCATAAAATATACCCGTTCCCAACTCCGACGGTTAGGTTTGGTTTAAGTCAAGGATTTTGCACAAATTCCGATGGAAAAATTTGACTTAGTCGACAGCAATGCAAATGCAAAACTGGCAAAATTAAAAGCACTTCCTACCAAGTATCCATAAATCGCGTTAATTGTTTGTTGCAAACAACGAATAAAATGTTTTACTGTTTAATATTTCTCGACATCCATCACCAAAGTAATTTTGTTTTGTGACGGTATTTCAAACCCGCAAGCTTTTAGTTTAAAGTTGAACACAGTATGATGTCTCGTTGAATTGTAAACTACCTACCTGTGGGTCTGTGCGTGTGCGCGTTGGCCGCTTTTTCCAACTTCGAATGCTGCTCGGCCAACGTTTCCACCATTTCCTGCAGCCTCTGCCGCTGCTCGCGCTCGTGCTGAAGCAACTTGACCAGCTTGTGGCCGTGTTCCTGCGCCGTTTTCTGATACTCCGCGCAGGCCTGCAACAACGCCACTTTGTTTTGAGAGTTTGCGAGGCAAAGCCGAAAAGTGTAGAAAATAAAAAGAAATTAAAACTTGGACGGGTGCAGCGGACGCAATAACCTAAAATTATTTTCATGTACGCAGGATGTAAAATCTTTTTCTTATGCGATGTGGTTTTTGATGCAGAATTATGTTAGAACATGATAAAATGTTAGTTTTGATAAATTGGATGCCCATTTTTTTGTTTCTTGCTGTTCCTAACATCAAATGCAATGACTTTTATTATAAGCTAGCCATATGCTTATATGATATGGCTATATTACTGCCTAAATCAAATTGCTAAGTTTTTTTGCGTTTTTTCTTTAACGGGTACAATTTACCCTGGGAGGGGCAATTTTCAGTCTTTTGTTTTTGCTTAGAATCGACACACACAGTCAGGTAAATGGTTCTCGAGATGTTTTTTTTCTGGAACCCAAAAAAATAATCAAAAATATATAATTTGCGAAGTTTTTGCGGTCCAGTGCCAAATTTTAAGTTGATAGCTACAAATTTCGGGAATATTTTCATTACTCTAATATATCTTACCATATGATGTGCAAAAACTTAATAAACAAAGTTTTAGCCCGCGACACGTTGGCCAATAGCGGAATGAAAGAATCCTTTTTTAATTATCATTTTTTCGCCCATAACCGACACATCATGTACATTTTTTACAACAGGTATAAAAAAATTTATGGCCCGGAATTTCGTTCAAGATTTTTTTTCCTTCAGGCAAACGGTTCAAGTGCTACGACGTTTTTTTTCAACTCCTAAAAAAGCGATTTTTCAATTTTTTTAAAATACTTTCGTTTCATCAATTTTTCGAAAGTAATAACCACAATTGTATAGTTTCATATAATTTTTTGGTTAAATCAACCGAATATAACAGTTTGGCAACGATGCGCAGCGGCGTGTCAACTGGCGATAAGATTTAAAATGACCGAAACTAATCAAAAGTGTCGCAACGGCAACTAGTGGTTTAATCGTACTTACGTTGATCATGGAGTTGGCGGCAATCCTGAACAGCGCCGCCTTCTCTGACAGTTCTTTGTATCTGGGGAGTTGGGCGGTTTCCCCGTCCGGGGGCTGCTCGATATCCGCGAGCGGCGTTGCCAGATTACTCCAGCTTTTGCCGAGCCGCTCGCCGCATTTCTCCATGGCGCTCAGCTGCGCCGCCATTTTGCCGACGATTGCGGCCTCCTCAGACGGTCCCAGTTCCTCGACCTCGGCCTCCTCGTCCTCCGATTCCGCGATCGCGCTACGAAAGATTAAAACTTCCTTCTAGGTGGGCGCCTCAAAGGTCCAACTCAAACGTGTTTTTTGCTTTAAAAAGACTCAAGGCAAGCAAAGCGACAGTTTAGGTTAGGTTCTCACGCGCCTGTCAAAATAATTCCGCGACGACTAAAAACCCGATTTACAATGAGAAATCTTCGAATTTTACGAAGCAAACAGAGAACGTGCCTTGTCTTCAGTCAAATTCGGAAGTACCCCACCGAAGGCGTTTAAAATCCGTGCTTCATTTTGAATATCACTCTTTGCTTTTTCACAAACACAATACTAATCGCAGATCAGTGAAATTAATTGAAATTGATTATTTCTCAATTTTTCAATCGGTTTAAACTTTCCGAGGCGAATTACTATGTTAACGGGTACTTTGTGAAATCATTTCAATCGTGAATTTTTATTCGAACTAAGTGCTCGAGATATATTTTACTATTTTTGACAGTGAACACCTTCTGTAGGATACGAACCAATAATTTCATTCGGGTGTTAATTAATAAACATTTGTTAACAACATTTCATTCAGAATTGTGATTTTTGGCAGAAACCCTGCATTGTTGTTAGGGAAAAATGAAGTAGTTTCAGAATATAATAACATCTTGATTTTAACAAATGGAAAGCCCATTTTTTTATTTCTTGCTGTTCTTAACATCAAATGCATCCTTTTATTTCTATTTGCATTTTTGTCTGTGTTAGATATACGCATGTTTGTTTGAATAAGCGAAAACCTCGACGAAAAATGTGAATAAAAAAATTGTTGCTCTCGATATGGCTATATTACTACCTAAATCAAACTGCTCCCTTTTTAACGCTTTTTCTTTTACGGCATCAAATTATGCTCGAGAGGCAATTTTCAGTTTTTCGTTTTTGGTTTGAATCAACACACCCCGGACACAATCAGGTAAATCATGTTCGAGAGATTTTGGATTCTGGAACCCAAAATAACCCAAAAAAATAAATAAATAAATTTAAAAAATATATAATTCGCGAAATCCAATTGGAACATAGTAGGTAGACTTCCGGCCAGTGCCAAATTTTAACGTGATAATTGCAAATTTTGGGCACATTTTCTTTACTTTAATATAGTGACTATATTTTGGCATATGATGTGCGAAAACCTTATAAAAAAAGTTTGTTGAATTGGCGGAAATGTTTTTCTTTTCCGTTGTTAGGGGATAAAAATTTTAAAATCTCCCTGGCGAGAAAAATTTTTCCTTGAAAAAAAAGTTACAAAAAATTTAGCTATTTTGCTGTAAGCTGACGACTTACATCGCTTTGGCCTTGGCCAACTCTAGCGCGTTGAGCCACGCTTGGCGTTCTTTTTCCGAATTGGCCTTGATGTGGAACGTCTGGGTGCCCCCGTTTGAGATGACGAACGTGCAGGAGTCGACCGAGTGAATGACCGCGCCGTACAGCGAGATGCTACCCCTGCAGGTGTGCGCCATTTCCGCCTGGTTCCTGCAAAACGAAATCGAACCGGTCAAGTGGCAGGCAATTTTTTTGGTCGTTCGTTTTCACATCTTACCATGACCAACCAAATGACAGAAAATAACTTTAAAAAAATGAAAGAGGGGACCGCATCAGTTGCCATCTAACCGAGTGAACATAACTTTGTGATCTAGGACGAAAAGTGCATCTTTCTGCGTTTAATGAAAAAGTGGCCTGCAAACCATTACAAAAACCGCATCATTCTATTTTTCAAGATTTTTTTTTATATCTCTTTGTTTTTCCTAACTCAGTACAGTAATGTAACAAAATCTTTGAACAGCGCTTAATGGCACGAAAGTACTTCAAATTGTTTATCACAGCGATGGAGAGATTCGCTTAATTATAACGATACCAAAATATATTTTAATTTGCTTGAAAAACAGCCCTAAAGTTTTTTAATATTTCTCGACTTTCCTGGAACCTCTATGTATGTGTTTGTTCCTGACTAGAAGAAAAGGGTTAAGTCCGATATTTGAGTGTGTACATATTTTATAAATATTACTTAGAGACACTATTTACAAAACTTCTGGATTACTCTTGCGTCAGTTGTTGGGTCGAACTTGCTAACATTTCGCCAATCATCCCGTTGGCTTCTTCACTTCTCTATACACCCTAACATACGTCTTACCATTGAATTAGAAACTAATAATAACCTAACATTGGGTCATTGTATTTAAAGAAAACCTACGCATACAGACCCATACCTTAGTGCATTATCACATCACTATCAATTGTTTACAGTGCCGTAAAACTACCTCAGCCCGAGTCACTGTACCAATAATTTCCCCATTAAAGATATTAAGAGTTCCATCACAAAATACACTTCACCATAACCTTCCAATAGCAATGAGTCTGAGATGCCAAGAGTTTACAACATTCCATGCATATGCGACAAAGAATACATTGGAGAGACCGGATAAAAAATATCAACTAGACTCAAAAACTCAGCAGTTGTCGAACAGAATCACGAGTCCGGACCTAAAATTTTATTCGATAAAAGTAAAATTCTTGCATGCAATCAATTTTTCTACCAACGAAAATTACGAGAATCTATAGCAATCTATAAGCAACCCGGCAATCTTAACCGCGACTCAGGTGTTTACCTGCCACCAATATGGGATTTAGTCATCCGAGACAAGGAAGAATCCAGAAGTTTTGTAAATAGTATAACAGTAGCCTGTGGAAGTTTCTTTGAAAAATTGAAATTGAAAATTATGTATATCGTTAGCAGTCATAATAATTACCTTGGATTTTTGTGTTTTATTTAATATTTTGTAAATTAATTGATCTTCTTCAAACTCCAATATAATACTAAACCTAGAAATATAAGTTCGTCATACAGTCTGTCCGTGTTCTTTAATTTAACATATTTATAATAATTATTAACAAGATTGCTTTCGAATAATCCTCGCTGGGTGGGGCAAGTTTGTGGCGCGTAGCGCGAAGCAACTTTTTATTTATCGTGCTCCTGCGGACCACTACGGAGGAACTTTCTCAAAATAGATGTAATTTTATTGTGCATACACCCTGTATAAAGAGTCTTTCAAGCCTCGCCGAACTTCAAAGTTTCAGCAAACTTTGTTAAATATTCAAATGTGTACACATAATAGTGTTGTCGAATGATATTCTTTCAAATATAATTGACGAAACCTAAAACTCTCTCTCGACACAGTTTACGATACTGTTCAAATCAAATTAACGGATTTTTAGCAGCCTTTCATTTATCCCCAGTAATTTACCAGTAAAAACGGAAATTTTTAGGATATTGTTGATATTTTTGCCCATAAACGCCACACCCTGCATTTGACTCAAACAATGTTCGAAATAGGGGTTGGTTATAGCCCTGGATCTTCCACGTTTCCTGGTATTTGATTTTCTTCAATGGAGTAAGTGGTTTTCAAGAAAATACTGGTTTTCTGAAATCATGCGGTACTTGGTAATAGTAAATGACGTCATCGCGTCTAGGTTGGGGGCGAGAATCAGCGATTTTCATATGGATTTGTTCAAATATGTCGAACAGCGTATGTGATAGACGAAAACAATATGTGAAAACCTTAAATACAAAAGTTTTAGCTGTCCATACGGGCTATATAGATATGTGAAAGAAACTGACAACGGAATCACAGTCTTCTAGTCAATTATCAATATAAAGGGAGCTCAATTTTCAGTTTTTTGCAAATTACCGACGCACCCTGTACATTTTTAAAAAATCATCAAGAATAAGATCGCAAGTGCGGTTTTTAAATTTTTAAAAATACTTCCCGACCCCCCCCCCCCCCCCCCGTTTCAATAGGCTTCGTTGCGAAGCTAAGCACTATATATCTGTCAAATTTCAAGTGGATGGCTTCGAATTTCGGATACTTGTCGTGTTTCATAGCAATGTCCAAAAAACAGTCGAAAATCTAAAAAAAAGGATGGACGCGTTGCTTTGATCAGACTCATTTTTTACTGGTTTGTGTAGCTCGTGCACGGCTTAAAAGGAGCCAAATTTGAAGCCCATGTTGCAAACCGTTCAAAAGATATGGCCAATTAATGCCAGGTCTACAGAGAAACGGAGAACGGAGAACAAAAAAAAAAGTATTTTTTTCCGACGCTGATCATTTCTGAATCAATGGCGGTCCGGTAGGACCTACCGTTGCCGAGATATAAGTTTCGTTGCCAAACGCGTATACTTTCGATTTTCGAAAGTAACAAGTTGAAAATTGTATTTGAAGCACTTGAGCAGCGTTAAAATCAGTTTTATCCATGCTCTAAGCGAAGTACCCCGCAAAAGGGTTGCACATTATACAACAATTGGGCTGTCCTGCCACAATGCAGTAAATATACATGAATCTGCCGCGATAGTTTAAATATGACGATTTGTTTTTTGCTTAATAGCCAGCAATTTAGAACAAACGTTTACAGAACGTTTAGTCCTATAATAAATAACACTCGCAATAGCAGGCAGGCTATTCGGGTAACATGCGTAGCGTGATAATACCCCAAGGTTAAGGGTGTCTCTCGTTAGACAAATTACCGGAATCAATTGACAAAACCTCTAAAATATTCAATGCCTGTGGTAATAATAACAGGGCGGTGTTCGTATTGACCCTACGGTTGATTAATAATTAATAACGCACGAAAAAATGGGTTCGATGGCCATCTCACCGAATTCGATCCTTGTTTGTGCATAAAAAAAGCACCGAGGTCTTTCTCTCGCAACGTATAAAGTTCTGAGATTCTCTTATCACAGATTATGAACGAAAGTTGTGATTAAGAGTTACACAAATACACAAAAACATGAGCTTAAATTTGCAACGGATTATCAGCAGATACAACGCAATCGACTAGTCAAGAGGCTGACTAATGTGCAGGCAACCAACCTTACAATCACGTGTTTAATTTGTTCCGAAGTTATTGTTTATTCAAGATTTCCATTATGGTCGTGTACGTTTTACAACAGAACTCCAACATCAAGGGTACAATTTCGACCTTCCTGCCGTAGGAAATTACAAAACAATCGATAACAAACGTGCATTTTCGATAACCAAGCCGAAAATGCCACTCTTTTTCCCAACGTCCGCTGCTATTATCACAATTACGTCGTCGCGGAAGTAGAGTTTTGTGTAATTTTCCATGAAATAGCAATAATTTTGTATCCGGGTCGAGCGAAGAAAAAAATTTAGCCGCCGAGTACAATAAATCAAACGTAATCATTCAAGTAGGCATCGTTAATAATTATGGAAAATTCAATTACTGCCCGTCGAAATTAATGCGGGCACACATAGACCTATCAATTGCCTTGTAAGTTCAAACGGCAATTGCGTGTGATCTACGGGATTGTCGCGTTCGACAGTCGCAATTAATGAGGGTAAATTATCGGTAATGTTCCTATATGGTCGCGTTCTCTTTTTTAAATTTACAATGTTACCTGCACATGACGTAACCGCGATTTGTGCAAAGCCAAATCGGTTAGTTTGCCTGAGAAAAACTACTATTAACCTACATATTGGTTTTAAAATGACAATAATGAAATCGAAACTACAAGGTTAGAAGCAAAAAAATCAATAATTAAATAAATAATGTACAAATGATAACGGCATCCACACTTAAATATTTTTACTCCAACACGCAAACAGACATATACACACATTCGGCATCTTTCCGCTTCCGTTTAGGGTATTCAATTGGGGGCCCCCTATACTTACCTCTTGCGAAAAAATCTGAAATTAAAAAAAATAAACCACTCATTAGAAGAATTATTAGTATGTCCGGCCTTCGTTTACTGACAAACAAAGCTTACAACCTGGACCTAAAAAGCACGACTCCACATTGCGGTTACGGATGTGAAAGGAGCAAACCAAAAATGGGTAAATGTTAATTCTGGGCACTAAAAGTATTTAACACCACGAAAAATTAAAATTTAATTACAAACCTTACATTATTTATATTTAAATAGAGGAAAACTAAGGGCCTTAATGCGGGTGATGATGAATTAACCTCACAAACTAACCATATGTTTGTTAGGGCACAGAATAATCAGTTTACGGTAATGACAACCCGTGACTTATGACAGCTAGAGCTTAATTTGTTGCAAAAATGTTATCATATTTCAATCCAAACTATAAAAATTGTAAGAATAATTAAATTGACCAATTGACCAATCAGCCCTAGCAAATGGAATTTAATATAATCTAATAATAACAACCTAAAAATATTTTTTCTTTCTTTGGTTTTGCAAGAAAAGTACTACCGTAAACTCTTTACACTGGGACGAGATGACACAAAGACACGCTCAGACCACAGACATATAAGGACGCTGCGGCCCGTTACCGTTACAGGGTTAGGACACATGATCAATGTTAAAGCGTTTAATACATCCCGCCGCAGACAAAGCACCACTGTTGTGCAGGGCCTTTTTTTCCCATGATAGGTTCTTTTTTTTATTTTGTTCTTAATTTTTGCTTACTCACCCCTGTCTGAATCTTCTGCGCCTACGTATCGATAGGGTGGGAACACCTCCGTTGTTTTCGGCCCTGCACAACAACATTAAAATAAAAATTCTAATAAGAGATAAGTTCGGTTCAATTCTTTTCACTAAAGCTAAAGGTGGCCTCAATTAAGCCAAAAAGACGGTGGTATTTTTTTTAGCTCAATGACTCGAAGGTTCAATAACATTTACAAAACTGCAAAGAAGCACTTAACGGATAATATAAAAATTTCTTTTAAATACCCACCTGTACGACGTCGGAAGCCGATTGCCAAATATCCATTCTCACTACCATACGTTACCATACTTTAACAATACGCCATTTGACGAAAAAAATTATACAATGTTTATTATAATCTTGAGACAGTGACTTACGTTAATATTAACAATCTAAGTAACCGCAAATACCCTGAGATAATTTCCAGAAACCTGACCAAACAGCCTATTAATATTAATTTAATTTGATAGATGTATGTTGGGAAAAAAAGTGGCTTTACATTGCTGGACATCGAGCCTGCTAATTGATTTTATAATAAATAATTATGTAATAACCAGCACAATAACTGCTTAAATTAATTCTGTAATAACGCAGAGGGAAAAAATAAAAAGTATACTACTTTCATTATATTATTCTATGAACCATGTTAAATTGACTTTATATTTATATTTGAACTGGCCAAAACAATTAGGTACATTTATGCAATTTTTCTTAATTCCTAAGTTAAAAGTTACCGTAAGAATGAATATTCAATAAAACAAGCTGGCGATTCATTTACTAAAACAGAAACCAAGTACGCGTTAAAAGATTCTAGTGCTAGTTTTTAAATTGGCAAACCAGTTTGCCTATATTAATAAATTCTCTGGCAAAAATAAAATAAATTTATATGGGCGCCAAAACGTTGTTTTCTTTTAAATGTTAACGATTTATTTAATTTTTTGAAGGCAACCAAATCAAACAATAGCCTATTCTTGCGGAGAAAAGTAAATGTGCGAAGGTCGCTAGGTATTTATTTACTCTGGTATTATTGTTCATTGTTGATAGCACAATAAATTTATTAATGGCTACTTAATAACATTTAATTGTGGTAATTATTAACACAAGCACTTAAATAGTCAAAAAGAAACGGAATTAATATAATCATGCAAAAAACATTGACAAAGTCGTGTACGGTCATTGAATGTTTTATAATGGCTGATAATGAAAGACATTGAGCCCGAATCAATGACAATATAAAATATTAATTTTGTTGAAATTTGAGTTTGCATTAAAGTATTAAAATGACAAGAATGCAAGGATGTTAGTGGAACAATTTGAAAGTTAAATTTATTACAAAGTAGCGTGTTGAAAATAACTGAAATATTAAAAATTTTGGGTCTGCGTAGTACTTTTTTCAATGCCCATATATTTGGATTCCCTATGAGCAAAACAAGTTTATTTCAGGATTCAATTCCTATCAGTTCCGGGTAAACTACGTTTTGTAAATATTCAGACAAATTAACGACGCATCATATTTTAAAACCTCTTAATATTACATTCAAAACAAAAACTGCTTACAAAACGCGACAATATGCTAATTAACCGATTTGTTAAAATCGAAACCAACCTGTAGTAGGACAAATGTCCATTCTGAAGCACGAACCACCTTCTTTGATAACCTTTCAAATAATTAGTCCACTTGAAGAGCCACCCTTTCTTCGTCGGTTCGTTTTGCTGGGAAGAGTTTGTTTTTGCTGTTACACCGTCACCCATTTTTACGACGTGCAAGACGCGGTTTTTTGTTTCGAAGTTCCACACGAAACTACCTTACACATCCTCCATATTGAACGAGTGACGTAATGTTCTGCGACAAACGTCAGATTGACGGTCCTTGACGTTGTGAGGCGTCCTGTGGCGCCATCTTTTTTATTATCGGTCACATTTTATATCATAACTTGCTTGGTAGGTAACAGATGTCGGAATGGTACAATTAAGGTACAATTAATTAATTACATGAATTATAAAATGATTAAACTGGTATTTTTACTTATTTGAAAATTCTTTCAAGGTTCATTATAAAAATAGTTAGCTCCATTTTTCTTTCGGCAAAGAGAACTAACAATGGTCAACAGTAAAAAAAAAATATTTTTTATATTTATTATATAAAAACCATTGCAACCCAAACATAAAGTTCATAGGTGAACAAACATAACTTTTACTAGCATATTTAACAACATCCTCAACAGACATTTCAACTAATTCTATATTCTCCCCTTCAACACCCCCGCCGCCATGAACTCTCATGTCTTCTGTTACTTCACAGTAATAAAATGTGCTTCTAGCACCTGTGGTATCAGATAAATTGCAAATATTAGCAATTCTCTCGAGCTTATCCACAGGGACTTCATATCCGCATTCTTCCAAAATTTCTTCCTGTGCTACCTTATCTGTTTGAATATCCTTATCTTCAAGCCCAGCACAAAATTCCAGGGTAATTCCCAGTCCTACAGGGTATTTCATGGTATCAAATTGCGAGTGTCTTTCCGTTTCAGGAATGTTCTGCATATAAACGGGTGCACGAAACTGTTTCACAAGGACTAAGGCGTCTTTGCTGACGTTATATAGAATGATAACAACTCCATTCCTTTCTGCGAATACGTCCCCTTGCCTGTCTTTACCGTTATGCTTGTAGTGAAGTGACAATGGTGTCGTATAAATACTTGGTATATAATCGGTTAAATAAACATCGGATATATCATCCATAGTCAATAGATAATTGCCCTGTAAATTCTTTTTAAAGCAAACACTGAAACATCATTAAATTTGCAGAGGTTAGATACACAGAATACAGAAACATCCTGCAGAGTATAAAATAGACAATAAAAACGTAGAAAATTAGCAGAGGATCAAGCACTTGGGAAATTGCAATCACAAATTTATTCCACATTTAAAAGAAAGTATTATTCAAAGTTAAAAGAATGCACCAAATTTTAGAGTGTAGTTAGTTAATTTTGCATTATTGTACAATACACATTGTAGATATTCAAGCCAATTAAAAATTTAAACAGTTGTTTTTATTTACACATATTTACATAAAAAAAATTACTTCATTTTTATAGCTCATTATTGGAGTTCTTTTCAACCTAACCAAAACTAATCCGCACCATATATCACCCAGAATGAGAGGATTATCTTCCTAGGTGGTCCTCAATCTTAAAATGATGGAGTAGGAGTCGCTGCAGCATTGCTTTTAGTTTCCTTTTTCGGCAAGTGGAAAACTAATTTGGTCCATTAAGTCGTCAATTTTGGCTTGCAGCACGTCTAAAATATCTGCTGAAACGAATAGGTGGTACTCGTCTAAATCTTGAATTATAAATTTTCTTCCAAGCTTCATAGTTTCATCCAAATGGAGCAGAAATTGTTTCATCGCTTGGTCGCTACAAATAAGGAGGAAGCGGTTATTAATTTCGTAGATATTGGTTTAGCTGTTTACCTACCATTTAACCAAAACTCCTTTCATAACATTTACCATTTTGATTATGTAGTTGCGAAAACTTTATTTGATCTTATTGACAAACACAAGATTACCTCTTCGTTTCTATGGGACCGGTGGCTCCGAAGCTAGTTAAACCACAGAAACATTTTTATTTTTAGAAAAATGCTTATTTCGATATTTACAAAAAATTGGAATTCAATTACGAACTAAATTTTTAATTTTGGATTTATGAATGAACGATGGAAAATTATTTGTGCTATACGTAGCAACAACAAGCAAAAAATTGGTCATAAAAGGAAACGTGTATTGTTTGTTCTTATTTTGTGATAAACAAAACTTGTGGTTTTACCGTTACTTACATTCCCTTAAGTTCGTGTCATTAACTAGCAAACATAAAATGCAACATAACAGAGAATTCTTCTTCTTAGTGAAGGTATTAAACATTGAAGAAGAAATTTATGAATGCAGAACAAAATTAGCAAAGGAAGAAGAAGTAAAAAACTTTATTTTTTTGACATTTCCCCTATCGAAAAAATAATGCAATAAATAATTCTATTTTTATACTTTTATAACGCACAATTAATAAAATGGTAATTTTGCAACTGAAGGAACAAGTAAGTCGTGCGCGTATTCGCCTCAGTTTGAATTAACACCCACATTTATTTGCAGCCAAGTATTATACGAGCAATTTTTGAAGGAGATATTATTGAGGTCGGTCAACTAGCAGCATCCAAGGATTCTTTGAATTACGTAGGTGTGTGACACGAATTTCGCACAACATGCATGAATTCGATGTTTTCATAACCTTACTTTCAGATTGCGAGAAGCGAACCCCACTACACGCCGCTTGTTTTAAAGGGGACGCGCAAATCGCCCGTATTTTATTAGAGCACGGGGCAATAGTCGACGCCAAAGACAGCAGATGGATAACACCGCTTCACCAAGCTTGTGCAGTAGATTCCGGAGAAACTGTAGATGTTTTGTTAGAGTATCAAGCTCTTGTGTGCGCCCGAAACAGACTTTGGCAGACTCCTCTGCATATAGCGGCGGCTAAAAACGCCTACACTTGCGCAGAGAAGTTGCTGAATGTCATACCCAATCCCAATGTGACAGATAGATATGGAAAAACCGCCTTACACCATGCTGCTATGAATTCTGATGCTTCCATGGTAGAACTGTTGATTAATAGAGGTTGTTTTGTAAATGTGAGCGATAAACGGGATTGCAGGTATTACACGAAATGTTTATTCAAGGTTAAATGCTTTTAATATGGTAATTTAGGCCCTTGCATTTTGCTGTAGAAGCAGAACATCCTGAGACGGTGGAAACATTGATAACATGTGGTGCAGATGTGGCTGTAACAGACCATAATCAGTATACTCCCTTGCATCTTGCCGCGGCAAGTAATAGTAAGTAAATTTGAAGATAGTCAACATTATTTGAGAGCTTATATCAACTCAAATCATTCATCCGGGTTGTTTCAAAACTAATGCGAAAAACTTAAGCGGGTGATTAGTTGTTTAAAATAAAGGGTGGTTTGTTATATAAACCTTGGGTCAACAGCCAACCATTAGGCAGATATCCTTCTACAAATATGGTTGAAAAATAATGTTATTACAGGAAGTATTACTATTAAAAAAACACATTTTCTGTATATTTCTTAAAATAATTCTTCCCAACTAAATTTAAAGAAAAACCCAACGCTTGTGTTCCAATTAGGAGGTTGAGAGATAGACTATGGTTACATATTTAAAACTCTATCTTTTTATTGCTTTTAATTTTTTTGCTTTTTCTTACTTTGTTATTTTACCTAACCTGTGTCTTTGTGTTCTCTATCGATGGCTGTCTTTAGGTATATCTGTATTTACATTTGAATTTTAATTATTATTTTTAAATTCGTTAAGTATCTATATGTTATGGTGAAATATTTAGACATTGGTTGTGTGATTGTATATCACCTTTGTCGACAATGAAGCACTCTTTATTTTAAACATGGAATGACCCCCGTAAGTTTCTTTCAATATTTTTGAAACACCCTGTATATCTTAATACACATTATGAGTTTAAAAGCAATAGGATTGTGGCTTTTTTGTTGTAGGTATAGGAAACGTAATTCGCCTTCTGTTGTCCGCGGGTGCTGATGTTAACGCCCAAAACTCATTCGGCAACACACCATTACATGTGGCTTGTGCCAACAGTTCTTATTCATGCTATCAGGATTTGATTGAGGCAGGAGCGGACATCGAGGCCGTCAATTTCCGGGGCCAGACGCCTCTCCATTTCGCTGCCGCCTCGGCTCATAGCGAGAATTGTATGATGTTCCTCCTGCAGAAAGGGGCCGACATAAACCGGAGGAGTATGGACGGGCGTACTCCTCTACACATGACCGCGATATATGGGAGGTTTATCAGCAGTAAAACTCTGATCGATAAAGGTCGATATATTTATCGACTGTCTCCTTCTCCCAAAGATGAAAATGTTTTTTTTTTGTATAGGTGCTTTAATAGACTGTCCCGACAAAAACGGCCTAACGCCTCTGCATATAGCTGCCCAAAACGGTCACGATATTTTGGCAAACACTTTGTTGCATTTCGGAGCCAATCCGAGCGCAAAGGGGTACGAGGGCCGGACGCCGCTACACATGTGCTGCTTTTCGGGTCACGTCGAGTGCTGTCGGAAGTTTGTGCAGACCGGGGTCGATTTGAATGATCGCGACAATAGCGGCCGAACACCCTCTCATTGTGCAGCATACAGGGGGTGACTATTTTTTTATATGTCCTATATATTCATCCCACTCCTGTTTGGTTAAACGCCAAAATTCAAATGTTCAGGTCCGAGTAAACGTCAGCAAAGAACTGTTTTTCTTGAACCTGCAGTAAACATATCCCACTTCTGATTTGATTAAATATTAAAATTCAAACGTGATGTATTCTTTAAAGGGGACACCTACAATTTCGAAACTTATTTTTCAGATTAAATATCAGAGGTGAATGTTAAAAGTCAAAATTGACGTGCTAATTATCTCATAAGGGCCTATTAAACGTGAGCAAAGAGCTCTTTTTCTGGAACTTGCAGTAAACACTATCCCGTTCTTAAAGACAGCCCTTTACAATGTCTGAGCTTCTTTCTCATATTAAATATCACAGACGAATGTTTCATCTGGCACTTATACCTGAAGGCCATTTCATCCCACTCCTGCTTTGTTAAATGTTTAAATTCGGTGGTTATTCAGATCGATCGAGTGCCTTGATCTGCTCACGAGCAATGGAGCAGACTTCAAGCTAGCCGACAACTATGGACGGCTTCCGTTGCACTACGCCGCCGCTGAGGCTCATTTCCATTGCGTGTTCACATTGATCGGCATCGGGAGTCCTATTAACAGTCGCGATTGCGACGGTTGCACGCCCCTCCATCTCAATGCTACTTGCGCGCGTGACTATGGGTGCATAGAATACTTACTTAACCACAGAGCCGATCCGAACATTAGGGATAACCGAGGTTCGACTATTTTCGAGCTCACTGCATTCAGTGAGGGGGAGGTGAAATTAATTTTTCGTCGCAGGTTTTTACCCGTTGCATTACGCGGTCGCGTGCGGCAGACTGGACACATTGCGACAGCTTATAGACGTTACGGAAGAGGCGGCGTTCAAGAGCGAGGCGGGGTC
The DNA here is from genome assembly GCF_029955315.1 of Cylas formicarius. Lineage (NCBI taxonomy): Eukaryota > Metazoa > Arthropoda > Insecta > Coleoptera > Brentidae > Cylas > Cylas formicarius. The sequence continues at coordinate 19,784,595 of NW_026844361.1, read as the reverse complement.
GCCGGACGTCACGCCGCTGCATTTGGCGGTGAGCGGGGTTTTTCGCAATAATCATCAACCTTGCACTACAATTTAATGCGTTTTTCATTGACGCAAAAAAAATATTATCCGGCATTAAAAATTGTTGTTGGCATATGGAATTGGTAATCTGAGGCGTGGTAATGCTGCAGACCTGGCCATAAGAAAAATTTGAGCTTTGTCTCCTTCTCCCTAATTTGTTGCTGCAGTAGATTGTATTAAAACGTCGGGATGCATATCCAATTTTTCACGCATCCAATAATGATGGGTGTAAAGTGTGTCTGGAGGTATATCGTCTTGGCTTTTGAAGGACCCTCCCCCAAAAAATAATTACGACCTTTATACTTATTATTACTGAGCAAACCCGACGGCCAATAATTTATAGGTAAGAGACAAGACGGTCGTCATTCATGTGGATGCCGTTTCGTGCGTTTTAAAAATCTAATTTTCCATTTGTCAGGTCGAAATCACTTGCCATTAGATAATAAACAAAATGCGAAAAATGTGTTAATAAGTGAAGGATTCATTAAACAAGAGGCTAAAAGAAATCTGTCTACTTACAAAGAAAACGTAATTATTTTCAACCTTACGGTCTCGATAATAATGAACAAGATGAAATGAAACTAGAAAAATATGAAACCAATATAATTACTAGCGGTACCAACCCCCATAGAGTTATTTGTAAAATGGGATTTAAATATCAGTAAATGGACAAAAAATAAGTGACAATGGAATCGCACAGATTGCGCGCTTGGAGCTTTAATTGTCTACGGGAAATTAAAAAGTATAAATAGATCCAGATGTATAGTTTACCTGGATGAAAACTGGTTCGATACACACGATGCAGAAAAGATTGGTTGATGCAAGTGCAGGACTTTTTGAAAAATGGTTTCACATTCTCTTTTAAAAAATGATCCGGATAACAATGTCATTGTAATAGATAGCGCTCATGCTACAAAAACACAAAACATTTGTGGTAGGAAGTGAATTCAAATGTTACTCCCACTTTTAAGTCTGAGTATAATAAATTTAATTAAAAATATAGTTAATAGTAAACCTGTTGAGAGTTGGAAAAATGCAGTACAGCAAAAATAATATAGAGCCCATTGCAATTAACATTAATGGTGCCTCTGAGAGCGAACCAGAATTAAATTTTCAATAAAAGCGCTCTTATTTAGGTAACTATTGAAAATTTTTGTATATTCAATGTAATTTTTTGTTTAATTTTCATTAATGTGACACGTTAAAAGTCCGTTCCCGATGCTCTGTCAGATGTTTTATTGTCGTCGGCAGGTTATTTCTATAATTACCGTCGAAAACCATGTCGATATACTTCGAGACAAAGTATACTTTTCCTGCAAAAATGAACGAAATTACAGGCGAAATCTGGAAACGCCGACGTCTTGGCCCTGGTACTGACTAAATACAAGGACGTCAACGTGCAAACAGAACAGAGTGAGTACGCTTGCGTCATATAAAGTAGAAATAATATACATTGAGGTTATAGACGTCACACCCCTCGTCGTGGCCGCGACCCAAGGTCACATACAATGCGTCCACTACCTGCTTAGGGCGGGCGCGAAAGTGGGCACGCCCGACAAGACGAACCTGATGACGGCTGTGCATTATACTGCGAAAAATGGCCACTGGCAGTGCTTATCGCTGTTGCTCCACAACGCCGAAGATTCCCACGTGGTCGACATGGTGGATAGGTTGTTGGATGACCGCCTGCGCGTCTCAAGTCCGGGCGCGTTTGACTCTGGTCGTTTTTCTCTGTTGCAGGAAACAGAGGACGGCACTGATGCTCGCAGCGTCTGGCAATCACGTCGAATGCGTCCAGGCCCTGCTAAAGGCGGGCGCGAATCCAAACATAGTGGACGCCGACAACCACTCGTGTCTGTTTCGAGCCGTAAGTCGACCTAAGCTTAAATTACATTTATTAAAACAGTAACAATCACAATTGTTTTTAAGTTCGCTGCACTTAAACTCCTGCGTTTATGATGGTCGTTTAAATAAATAATGTCACGTCATCAATTATTTTTGAAAATAAAATAAAACAAATTGCTCATACTCGAAGAGAACTAACTATAACTTTAGCAAAAATAATTTCTAAAACACGTATTAGCTAATTTAATGAAGTCTCAACTTACATCTAGGAATAAATTAAAAATAAGGCTTCCCAAAATAATATAGAGAGCAGATAAAGGAACAGTTTCTGAAACCAGACATTTACCAAAGTATATAATATAATCCCACTGAGTTATACCAAAAATAAATAAGTGTAATTACAGATTCATTACTTTTTAATAACAAGGGAAAATACCAACTTATAATTATGAATCCACAACCTCCTAAAAATTATAATTCTTTAATTAAATTACCAATGCAGGATATGCCAAATGGGCCTATAGTTTTTTTTTGTAACAGCACTATCAGTTAAACTTTTAACAAGATGAATAAAGATTTTAGAAAATCATATTGCCCCTTTAAACCTAGAATATGTGATCAAAAATTCGTTTGAACTAATTAACAAGGTTAAAATTCCTCCTAAGGCAATTCTAGTTTCATTTGACGTCCAAAATCTATTTCCTAGCACTCCACCAATTGACGTAATGAACAAATGAATAAAACAAGACTTGCTAGATAGTTTAATAGTTTGTATAGACCAAAATTATTTTGAGTTTAATGGTCAATTTTATATTGCTAAAGAAGGATTAATTATGGGAAACGCCCTTAGTTCACTACTTGCAGAAATTTTCATGGATAATTTAGAAAATATACATAAACATCCTCTGAGTAAAAGATTTCTCTGGTGGCATAGATACGTACATGATGTTTTTGCTTGTTTCACTGGACCAGAAAGACAACTGCAGTCCTTTTTAACTTAACTCCATTTGATATGGACTTAACTATAACTAAACTACAGAACAAATTGGATGTTTCCATTTGCCATAAATCCTCAATATTATAAGTCAAATAACTTTTAACAATGGTTACGACCCCTCTTTGATAGATAAGGTTATAACTAAAAGGCAGTTTCAAATAACTCTTAACTCTATCTATCAGTATTAAACACCGAACCCAAAATTTATAAAACAATAAAATACATAGGAGAACCTAGCAAGAAAATTTCGAAAGGTCTATCTAAACTTGGTCTTAAGATTGCTTCCTAAACTGAAAACACCATAAGGCATTTATTAAAGAGCAATAAAACTAAATTATGAAAAACTCAATGTGTGAAATGTGGATCATGTCCCAAAATTTATATCTGACAAACGGGTAGAATATTCATTTAAATTCAGAAATACACAAGTTTGACGATAATTTTGATACTTTTTACAAAACTTCTGTCGGTTTTTTTTGGGTCGAATTTGCTGACGTTTCGCCAATCATCCTGTTGGCTTCTTCAGAGCTTGACTGAAACTGGCTCGTATTTTACTCTGTACTTGCTTATAATATTGTTTGAGGGGCGGAGCTAAATGACGGGCATAAACACCGTCTCGGATGATTGATTTCCATATTGGAGACAGGTAGAGACCTGAGTCGAGGTTAGGTTGCTTGTAGATTTCTAAACACTTGGATTTTTCGTTGGTAGAAGAATTGATTACATGCAAGAAATTTAGTTTGATCGAATAAAATTCGTGTTTCATGATTGTGTTCGGCAACTACTGATGAGTTTAGTTGCCTTAGTCTTAAGGCTCTTTCATATTCTTTGAGCCTAGTTGATATTTTACGTCCGGTCTCTCCAATATATTCTTTGCCGCATATGCCTGGAACGCTGTAACCTCCTAGCATCTCAAATGGAATTTTGTTTGTGACAGACCGAAGATATTGACGGATTTTTGGACAAGTGGTAATCTGGTTTTGACGTTATACTTCTTTAGAACTTTTGATATGTGGTCAGTGATGTTTTGAATGTAAGCAAGGGCCACAGTGGCAAGTGAGGTAAGCGGTTTAATTCTGGGTTCAAATTATTGCATGTAATCAGGTCTTTTGCCAACGAAAAATCCGAGAGTCTATAGAAATCTATAAACAACCTAACAATCTTAACCGCGACTCAGTTCTCTACCTGTCACCAATATGGAGATCAGTCATCTGAGACGGTGTTTATGCCCCTCAAACAATATATAAGCAGGGACAGATTAAAATGCGAGCCAGTTTCAGTCAAGCTCTGAAGAAGGCAACAGGATTATTGGCGAAACGTCAGCAAGTGCGACCCAGCAAAAACCGACGCAGGAGGGATCCGGAAATTTTGTAAAATGTATTACAGTAGCCTGTGGAAGTTTCTTTGAAAAAATGATAATTTTGATATTTTGCATATTCAATCAAAAAAACGCTGACTTGCGGCCAAGCAACTTCCTACAATACTTTGACAGGTAGTCAACAGTCAAGGACGAAACGGTATAGTGAAAATGTTGCTGGACAGTAAGGCCGACGCCGGCATCAGGGACACGAACGGCAAAACGGCGTTGCATTTGGCAGCGGCGTGCGGCTATCTGGCGTGCTTGCAACTGATCGCGGAACACATGACTGATGAAGAAATGCGTATCAGGGACGAGCAGGATTGTACTGCACTGCACTGGGCGTGCTACAATGGTTGGTGATTCGCACGTTATACGCTTAGGAAACCCGATAAAACTCCGTCGACTACTCTCTTTGCCCTTTTGTTGTTGTGGTTCAGTATAATTTACTTCCCAAAGTCAGGATTTTCGGTGTCTCTTACTTATGAATGGTCTTGGACTATCGTTTTAAGAGAAGTTGTTGACATGAACATTTTAGTAATTGTCAAACGTCTGACTATTCCCTCTATTGCCATTGAAAAAAGGTCTCATCGCTAATGTGTCGGCCTTTTACCTAAAATATTCCTTATTTATTTTGATTGTGTGAACAGCGTTGATCATCACCCTTCTATAACCTATTTTCCTCCCTTGCAAACCCTATTTTATATCGAATAAGACAATGAAAACGGCTTACCAGGATTGGTTTTCTTTACAAAAATAGTTTCTCTAATTGTGTATATAGGGTTCCGCAAACTCGATGGCCTATTAGAAGTTATGTATATGGAGAATGGAAAAAGATTAGGTATTTGAAAATTGGGTTGAAGCAGATCTGCATTTCTAAAATATTTGGGACGTCCCAGCGTTGCCCCATCCACTCGAACCATATACCAACTTAATTTTTGTAAATGAAATGCCTATTTTAAAACTTCCTATGTAACATATATTGGGATTATGTTACGGTATTCTGTAATGTAAATGTAAAAGAAAGAGCTCATAGTTCTTGTATAACCCCAATTTTGTAAAGGTCTATCTATCCAATCTCCATACTTGTAATAAGCCATCGAGTTTGGGAAATCCCGTATAATGAAGTTTGGAAACTCATTAAGCTTGTTCAGCGGTGCACCAAACGTTCTTGTTTCTGAACACAAAAGGATCACCTGGAAAAATTTGTTTGCATGAAAAGTTTGAAATGAAATGAAACTAAAACTCGCGCCTAAAACGATATCTTAATATTCTCAAGGTAACATGGTATTTTTGACGAACACTCTATAGTGAAAATGTCAATTAGCAACCTGTAATTTGTAATAATTCACTCACTATCTAGCTCGACATAAGCAGAAAAAAAATCTTTCTGAGTAAAGGAGTCAATTTTTCTTTGATGCAATTGATGTTGACCAAAATTACGTTCAGCAGATATCGCTGGGGCGTCACAGTTGTGACCAGCTCAACAAGCACATTGATTTACAGGCAACGCGAGCTGCGTCGAACACCTATTGCGCAACTTCAACCAGTTGGAGGGGGGGAACGCGTTCTCTCCGGCTCACTGCGCCAGTTTTTCCGGTTCCGCGGAGTCCCTCGAATTGCTGTTCAATTACTTTGGCGACGAGATCGTTCATTTGCGAGACAGTCGCGAGAGAACGCCACTGCACGTCGCTGCGCTGCACGGTCACGGCGAGTGCGCCGTTTTACTACTTAAACACGGCGCGGCATCGGACGCGTTGGATTCCGAGGGCCGAACGCCCCTTATAGCCGCCGCGCAGTACGGTCAGTCCTCTGTCGTCGGTAAGTAAAACGTTAAGAGCGTGAAGCCTTTGATCCACTTGCAAGTGACCTGCTACAGTTTTTTCACTACCCGCGTGCCCACACTGTATTAGTGTATTAGTTTAGCAAGTTCGTTTGCTCAGAAATGTGTACACGCACTTTAAAAAAATGACAAATAAAGAAAAAGAAAAGTGACAAAAGGATATTAAGAAAACCTATGCAACTTGTCTGTCGAAAGCAAATGTTACACGGGCGGGAATGACCAATGGCGACAAGAAACAATTGTTCCTAGAATGCTAAAAGAATTGGAGAGAATTGGGAAACTAAAACTAAATTAATACGTATTTTAAAGGTTACATTACTTACACTACTTACACATCACATTAAGGTTATTAAGCTCCCTTTTTAGGAATATCTTTTTGTAATAAAAATTAATATTTAAACTTAAAGAATCAAAGAATTTCCACAATATAAAATTCATTTGTCTACTGTTCACTCTTTTTCTTTTGCATTGCTTGCGTGCCTCAAATAATTTTGCCAATTTTTGAAGTGTGCCTTTTGTTTTCAAACTTTCCATTGCAAACCTGTGTTCCTCCAGTTTTGCAAAAATTTGATACATTGCACTACATGCGCTTAACAAGTTGGCAAGTACAGGAGGATTTACTCTCGGGCCAAGTAAGTAAATTTGCACTCATTGCAAGTAACTTGTGAGATTTGTATAGCCAAAGTTTTTTAAAAGTGGACACGAGGCTTAAACGAAGAGCAGCTTAAAGTGTTGTTGCCTTTTTAGAATTACTGGTCTCGTGTAACATAGAGCTATCAACCTGTGATAATTTCGGCAACACAGCCCTACACTGGGCGTGTATCAAGAGACACCACCAGACGGCGCTGTTGATCCTCGAGAACTGCCACGACCGGGCCCTGATCGATATCGCCAATAGCGAAAAGAAAACGTGAGCTTATGATTATTGTCGACGACGACGACGCCGTTTGACTGGAATTTTTTTTTTTCAGGCCTCTCCATCTGGCGGCGAAGAACGGTCTGATCGATGTCACCGAGGAGTTGCTGAAAAAAGGGGCATCGGTCCTGGCGGTCGATAACGAGGGCTTGACACCGGCACTGAGTTGCGCGCCGAACTACAACGTCGCTCGATGCCTGGCACTCATATTGGAAGCGCTGCCCCATTTTTTGGGTACTTCCAACCGAGACAGTAAGGATACCTATCGTCTGTTTCCTTAAAGTGTAGAGTAAAAAAAGCCGCTTACACCTGAATTATTAGAATAGTTTTAAAAATGCAGTCGAAGGAAGTACTTTTTTTTTTTTTTTTAAATTGAGGGATCAGGATCACTATTAGTGCTTATTACCTTAAACAATATTATTTTAATTATTAGGGAGAAATAGGATGAACTTTTCTCTAAAATGTCACGCTTCCTTTTACATTGTATGTGACAAAACCGCCATTTTAATATCATTTTAAATAACTGTATTATTTAAAATGATAGTCCAAACTTGATAGTCTACAAGGAAATAAACATAGACCTTTAAAAATTGAGTTGCAGCCTTAAGAGACTATGATCCCTGTTTATTATTAATTTTTAATATTTAAAGACATTGCGGCGTTGTCACATCTACTCCAATCACACACCTTTTTTTTAATCGAATGCGCTATATATTATTATATTTTAAAATGCTATAAAAATTTTAAAAAACTTTCTATGGCTCTGTTCAGCTATTTTGGAGATAAAAATTATTTTGAGAAAATTTGGTGAAAAATGTCATATGAAAATAATTATTTCTTTTTATCTGAACGATTTATAAATAAAAAAACAAAAAAAATTACACTCGCCAGTCTAAATAATCCGTCTTAAAAAAATTTTGATATTTTATCAAAATCTGAGGGGAGTCATTGGGTTAAAAAAAATGCATTTTATTTATTTATTTTTTTTAATCCCGATGTATTGAAGTGTATTTAAGTACAATGTTGTTATAGCACTGTTTATTGACGCATGAAGATATCCATAAAATTTATAGTGCACTGGACTGTTAATATAAAATTAATTTAATAAGTAAAATATAAATACTATATTAAATTGCCAAACTACATCTAGCTGTACTGCTAGAAATTGCAAGATGAAAGATGGTTAATTGTTTTCGTGATTGATGCTTTTCGCAATATGTCAAAAGAATATGTCACCTAGAAAGTTCCAGAATTTTTCATGTAATAATACATATTTTCCATTCAAAAACATGAAGTTGGTGTCTGGTTTGAGTGACAAAAAATCATTTTCCATTCCTCATATACCTTTAATAGGCCCTGGATATGCCTGTATACTTCATTCTACTTATGGTCTAACAACGATCGTAATTTATTATTACTCTACACTTTTCGGGAGACATCAACATAATAATAAAACAAACCGAAAAAATCGTACCAATTTCCTAGACGCGCGTCAGTCCCGTTATTTCCCGCCCAAACCTCCGGTCAGATCGACCGAATCCCAAACGTTCCCGCCCAAGTCACGCGGCGCGAACCGAGTCAAACTAAAGGGGGCGGGGGGTAAACGCCTCCACGAGTCTCACGGCGAGACGGCGATCTCGATAGCGCGACTCAACCCTCTCACCGTCAAGCAGCCCGTGAAAATAACGTCGAGATGCGGCGCGTGCGCCAAGGCACAAAGGACGTGTCTCGATTGCAAAACGAAACATCTGTTCGGTAAACACCTAGACGCGACCGCGTTGGGGGCGTGTCTAAAGAAGTTGCTCGCGACCGTTCCCAGCGCTCCACCCGACTTGTTTTTCGAGAAGGAAAGGATCGTGAGCCTATCCGAAGCCGATATTAGTTTCAGCGACGAGCTCCGTAAGGGCGTGAATAAGGAATTGTTGTCGGAGAAGCGACGTGTTTTGACACGCGTCACTTTCGGCACGTCATACATATGCGACGTGCCCGACGAAAACGGTGGGGATGATCCGGTCCCGGCCGACGGGCGGGGCGAAGAGATGAAGAAGGTTAAATCGAAATACCAATTCCCTTGCACAGTTACGTAAATGTTTACCATACAGTCGGATTGCCACGCCCACGTGGTTTCGACTCCTTCTACTCCGATCGCCCGTTTCGTTCCCGTCGTTACAAATCCCTTCCACCCCGCGCTTATCATTTTCAAAAATGGTCCGCGCTTTTTGGAATATCCATTTTAGAGATTGTACAAAGATAACAATGACGACGTCGTGTCCGAAGAGGTACCTGGATATTTTCAGAAAATGCTACCTTATTTATCTAATTATACAATTATAGTATCGCAATATACTTTAATAAATTCTGGGAAAAACCTTATTTGTTTTTAAAGCACTCAATAGAACTTGGTACGGTTAATATCGCCCAGGGAAAAGCAAAAGAAAAAATATGAAAGACTTAGAGACATTTTAGTAGAAATTTTTGTTATGTTTTGAACTTCTAGAATGGTCAATCGTTATTTGGGAACCAAGCATAGAAATCACAGTGTTTAGACTCATGATATGGACGTGAAAAATGCCAAATTGTTCCAAGAATTTAATTTTTGCAATTTTATATATCCTCTAAGGCTTATTTGCCTTAAAGTCTTTTAGTGTTTTTTTAGATCTAACGATACTAGTGAAATAATAAACATACACGAAAAGACAAAAATTTGGCAACGGACGTTAAAAAAAAACAGCTCTGTACGTAAAATTCATGATAAATAAATTAAAACGATTAAAAGCGCAACAAACAAAAAAAGTAATTAAAATGATAAAAATGGTGGACTGTGACTATTCCTTACCTGTTTTCTTCTTGCAGACTCGGCCGCTCTTATGGATTCCACCAGTCCCGAACTTCAGCTCGCCCTAAAATTGTCAATGCCCAGCATATCGAATTTAAATAGTGCCAAAAACGAAAATTCCAATCACCCAAGCGATGACGAATTTTATTGACCTCCCATATTAGGACGTCAGCACAATGACGTTAGCAATTAGTCAAATTTAATAATGTTTTCGTCACCCGTACTTAACGCAATTTTAAGCGAAATACCGGTAAATATTGCGGTTACGTTATTGAACAACCTAAAATTGACATTTATAACCGGAAAATATACCTGTTAACAACCGCATCACGCCACGTCACAAAGACTCGGGTGGCGATGTCATGTCTACTTAGTCAAAACCGTAAACTTAGGATAATGTCGAATTTTATCGCCTTGCCTTCGCGACCCATTCGAATAAGCGACTGATTCCCTAGGAACGCAAAAAATGTGATATTTTGATATATCCGTGAACCTACTTACTGCTACTTCTACTTCATGTCGTTACCATTTTATGTAAAATATATCTACACTATTTTTTAGGTGACGCGCCGTATTATGGCGAACAGTTTGATATTATACTTTTTTAGGAAGAGTATGTAATTATCGTGTAAATATACTGGGCGGTAATTTAAGCTTTAAAATTACCTTTAGTTTGTAGAAGTTAAAAACAAAATCGCAATATTTTAAAGTACTTATTTACTACTCCGATTTAACTACACTTTTTTTTGTAATATTTTCATTTGATAAATAAAGATTTTGGTCATATCTTAAAAAAATATGCATATACCTTAATTTCACATTCCACATTCAGGTAAGCAAGCTGAAGACAATGACGTCGCGTGACGTAGTTTATTTATCCATTATCGCGAAACGTTTTCGTTAGTCTTATAAAACCGCTATAGCACTCTCATCATTTTTTAAAAATTAAACGGCAGAATGTTTTTTAATCGCATATGTTTATAGAAATATGTCTTCAAGTTTCAGCAATATTGCTTAATATGCAACGTTCTTCTCTTTTTGTAAAGGTGTTCATGTCGATAAGAAAAAACATGAAAAGGTTTCCCTTGTTTCTTGTTCCCTTTGACTTTCAAGTATTATCAAACGCATTGGAAAATTTAATAAAACTTACCTAGGTGTCTTATAGCACTATTGTTCTTGCAATAAAACCTAAGTCAGGATACAGTTTTATAAGTTAACAAAAAGTTTTTCATAAAAACCTTCCCAACCGCTTTGACACTGAAAGTAACCGGAAAGCCAGTTGGGAACTATTAGTGCGCGAATATCAATATAACCTACAATCATAACCTCATTGCCAGATTCTGAGCTATAACTTTACTTTATATGCATAGCAAACCGGTGCTATATTCTGGAATTTGTTAATATATTGTTTTTTTTTGTTGTTGGAACCAAACTTGTTGAGCAATCCAGAAGATTTGTAAATAATAATATCGTCTCTTTGAAAGTCTTATTTTTCTTTTGGATATTATCCCTTGTTTTACCACTTGCTATAAAAGCTGCTAATTTTGCTTAGCTTATGAAAACAATTATTAAACGTTATAACCTCAAAAACATAACGGCGTGCTTCTACATAAAGTTTATAATTTTTTAAAAATTCTTTCCATTTCATAATAGATGTAGAATATTTATTAGGTGTTTTAAGAATCATGAAGCTATTGTGGAGTGAAAGCTTCATAATAAAGTTTTTTACCAACGCTATAAAACATAAAAAAAACTGAAGTAACCAACACCAAAGGATTTATAAATAAAGTAAAGGAATTTTTTGGATTTAATATTATAAAACTTAAAGTATTTATTGGACGTCTTAAAAAATTTGTAACATCTTATAGAACTCTAAAAACTGTTATAAAACCTGAGGTTTCTTATAAACTCCTTATAAGTATCCGTTACCTTATAAAAAATCTTAAGCTGCAAAAAATGTTAGGTATTAACTACTTTCAAGGATGGCATGAAGTAACGACAATGAAAAACGTGGTAGAAAACATAGATAAACTTTATTGAGAAATATATCGATTTTTAAGGACGGATGCATAGAGTCTATAGAGTCATACAAATTGCAGAATGGCACTTGGGCGTTAGAAACCACGATTACCTAAAATAATGAGCCGGCGGCCACAAATGGAATTTTATATCAAATGATGAAGCGATTAACTAGCTAAATACTGAGACTGCATAAAAATTATATAAGTTAAAAAGTCGAGAACTTCTAAACATAATAAAATGCACGTAGAGAGAACAAACAAAAAAAAAACAAGGTACCGAATAAAATGACGGTCACCTAAAAGAGATTCAACAGTATAATAATAGCGGTCTGCGTGACTACCTCAATGACCTTTAAACGGAACAAATAGAGACGGCGGGCGAAAGATTGCGCTATTAGGGACAAAAACCAACCAAAAACGGAGGTTTAATAAATTTGCAACATTCTTTTGCCCATAATAGCTCTTCTTCTCTCTCCCTCGAACCTATCTTCGATATTCTGTTTATAAGTCCTACAACTACCACCCAAAATATTTTGAGCCGGTAGGGCAAATATACTAGCAATTAGTGATCTGCAAGACCAGATACGAAAAAATGTCCGTCACGGTACACCCGTATGGTTTTGTTTTTTTAACTTAACCTGTATGATTTTTTTATGAGAGGGCTATTAGCGTATGGCTTATATATGGCTATTTTGGCACAATATCCCGCGCGGTAACGGACATTTTTGTCAAGTAAGAGGTCTTCGTCAATATGACCAACTCAAAGTTGGGTAGTCACGACCGATTTTCGAATAATAGCCGTTTCGGTCGTATTCACTTTAGCTACCGGGGACGATATCACTTCCTGGGAGACGAGCCACGGCGACAACTTGCTCAAGTTTGGGCTCATTGGTGTGGGTGGTTTCTCCTGAACCTTCACCTCCTGTAAAAACACAGACCTGACAACAGCCACCGCCTTAAACTGGGCCATTTCATTAAAAAAAACTTGTTACTCGCGTTCTAATTGTCCCCTGATTTTGCTTTGACTTTTTTCTGTATGCTGTATGGCTAATTTTGAATGAAAAGAAAGGTGACACAGGACAGGGTGATTTTGGAAATTTCGCATTTTTAGACTAAACCTATCGAAAGGTGAAAAGTGTTCTGAATAGGGTTTTTTTTACGTGCAACCCAATGGTGTAGTCATTTTTTTTCTGAAACACAAATGTTGATATTGAAACTAAACTTGTTTTTTTTTATAATGGAACAAGCTGTATTTCTTTTAATACTTTTTGCATATTTTGGCTTAACATGAGCTTCTGCTGGAAGAGGAGGCAGAAATTAAAAATAATAATTATGAATGGGCATAACTGTTTGACAACTAAAGTGTATATGATAACAAGCTCATAACAAACCTAATAAAATTTTTAAAAGACATACTCTTAACAAACACAAGGTAATACAATAAACACGCGTACAACTACAGTATCATTTGTCAAAACATAAATTTAATACTAAAAAATTGCATCATCAGGCCAATAATTATGTAAGAATCGCATAAATTTACGAAACATGTATCCTGTGTGTATCTGGAACTTGATTTTAAGTAAAACTATGGAGACCAGTCCTACCTTTTCAAAATTATCCCGTATCGAAAAATCCAGCGGCATTTCATTTCTTAAAAAAGCAGCATTGTCACAAGAGGAACTTTGCTAGTAAAACAACTTTAATGGTTTTTCTATAGGTAAAATGTCCCCCACCCCCGCGGCTCATCAATTTCAATTTGTTATTTGTTATTTGGAATAAACATATTACATATTACTATTATTATTATCAGTGATTAGGGGCTGCAGAAGTACTCAAATTTACAACCATTAACATGGTTACTGAAACAAGGAGGGGGAATTATTCGATCTGTTTCTCTAAAGGTAGACATGGATTGATTCTGGTCAATACTGGCGTTTCGAACTTAAATCATCTAGCAGAAACGTCGTGTTTTTAGACATGGCAGTTTGACACGTCAGTCATTCATAGTATTCTATTTATTATTTCATCAATAGTTCGATGGATAAAAAACACATGACAATATGAAAAAGCCAACGATGTAGACCACAATTTTTTTTTATATTAAAGCTCAGTCAGACTCTTGGAACATCTATGGATATTTAAGGGCAATGTTTAAAAAAGGCTCCGTTTATCGATGGCGGCCTACCTCGCTACATTTCTCGTGCCCCTCCTCCTCGTCATCATGTCTTGTCCCCTTTAACCCGTCAACTTGTTCGTCGGCTCCATTCTCGACGAAGGGGTTGTTTCTGTTAAATATCACGCTGTTGGCGCCGCTGAACGGGTTCAGCGAGCTCGAAGACAGATAATTGGTGAAAGGGTTGAGCGAAAGCTCTTCCTCCGCACCTCGTTGCTCGGTCTTGTCGGTCGTGTTGTTCACCTGGCAAACTTCCAGTTTGCCGTCGTTCATTGCCTGTCCGAAAAACGTCACCGTGATCGGCGTGGTGCATCGCTTGACCGGCTCTTTCACGGGTTCGATGCTCGGCGGACCGCTGACAGTGAGCGTCAGTTTGTCCCCGCCCTGCGCACCATAGATGCTCACTATACATATACTTATTTTTTTGCCAATATTCATATAAATCAAATTGTAAGTAAAAGCAGTGTCGACGGTATTTTATTTTCGCAGAAATAAGGTGGTTTGTTTCACTAAACTTTCCTGAAATTAGTTGAATTTTGATCATTGGTGAATAGGATGAATATTTAGCACAGAACTAAATCGTAAGAGAGAACCAAGTTAAAAAGAACACAAAAAATTAACACTGCATTCTCTGTAATGCACTAGAAGTTAAACGCAAATCGATACGCCGTCAATAACATCAAGGGCATATGCAAAACATTCTAGTACAACGGTTTTTTTTTTGTTTTACAGTTAATATAGTCGAATATTTTAAGAACATAGGTGACTCGGGGTATGTTTCGAGCCGATTTTAATTAATTAGTTACAACTCGCTGGATATGATTTTCTAATGTGTCCATGTCCATTCCAAATATCGCTTAAATTAGTCCGTAATTTCTCAAATTGCACATATAACGTACCTTAACAAAAGAACAGTGATAGTTGATGCACTAGCAACAAAAGTATGAGATACATTAAATTAAAACAATAAGAAATAGTAAACAAATGGAACGCATTGTTGCGTACTTTTGGAACAGTTTTGGTTAGTTTAAATCTGTCCAATGAATAAAATTAAACGTACGGTTACGTTATTTCAAAATATACAATTTAATTTAACACGCGTAATTAGGTTTAAAACTACTACAGTGCTACACCGTTTAGGTGCTAGAGAGTGAATCACCAACAAGTAAAGTAAAAACATAGGCAGGCATAAAACATCGGTCATTTAGAGAGCATTGCGGGAAAGTTACGCACATGACCCTGTAGGCACCAAAAAGTAGCTGCACTGCTGAATCATTTTATTTTGTAATTTGTACTAAAATTTATTAGAAAGCGTGTCGTGTTAGCAGTAACGCTTTTTTAAACCTAATAATTAGACAAATTATTTTTTAGGGGTTTCAATTTATGCGACCAAGACCTGACCCTTATTGCCTGGCTTATCGAGATCATCATTTCATCCCGCCGAATGATACAGTGGCAGGACAAGCAGTTTATATGAAATTTTTGGGGCAATTGTTGGGGAATACCAGACGACCCTTATAATGAGTATTTTGGCCATTTGTCCCTCGACCATGGGATTCATTTATTAAATTATATGTCATTTCAATAACACCCTATACATAGGGATTGACAATGGCTCAATAGTTTTAATATATTACTTTTTACATTGTAATCAGGGACTTTATAAAGATTTTAATAAAATATTTTGCATCTTGTATGTAAATTTTATTTGTTTGAACCCTTTCAATATGGATCCTTTTTACGTATGTAGTATGTAGATATGTGGTAGTAGTAATGTATTAACATCACTACAACTCGAGACGGAATCAGATATCTCGATATAACTTTTAACTGCCTTAATAAGTGAATAGACTTTTTTTTTATTTAACATATTCAATATGGGGGCTCCATGTTAAGTTTTCTAAAATCACTTGCCGTCATCAAAGACTTACCACCGATATGAAAGTGGCGGCATTCAGCGAAGTGTCCTCGTCCTTGGGGGCCTGCACGAACATTTGGTTCGTCAGTTTCGAGTTTTGGAGTTCTTCTTCAAGTCTCGCTGCGGAGAAAATAAAACATACGCGCTACATATCGACTAAATGTAAGTCTTGCTGACCGAATGTGATCAGTTGGCATACTTCCGTAGGCTTTCACGGCCAGTATCGTAATTAATAAGTTTTTATGGGCTGTTAAGCCGTAGATTGTAGCGCGACGACTGTTGTGGTGCTGGGGCCGGTTGTTCAAGTCGTATCCGTGTTGTAACGCTCGGACGGACGGCAGACTGAGCGTTTGTTAGTACGGCCCGCCCCCTTGCCGAGTTGTTCGTATACGGTTTCGTGTGTGTTTTCTTTAAGATGTTGTGTCATATTTTACTCACTTGTAACCCTTCATAACATCAGACTTGAAAACACGGAAGTATTGTCCACGGAGAAGCACTATTATGCAAGATTACATCGAGAAGTCGTCGAAATACATAGACAATTTTAACCAGAGAGAGGAACGGTTACAAGTGAACAAAATATGGCATAACATCTTAAATAAAACACACACGAAACCGTATACGAACAACTCGGCAAGGGGGCGGGCTGTACTAAAATCCGCTCAGTCCGCCGTCCGTCCGAGCGTTACAACACAGGTACGACTTTGACCGCAACGCGATACAATCTAAGGTCCACTACGGATGGCTGTCGCGAAAGCTTTGGTAGCAAAACCAATAGAGCACGGCCTTACAGCCCAGAAAAACTCCTTATTATTGGTTCAGTGGAGCGTTTTGCAAAGTTTATAATTAAAGTGTATATTTCCTTTTAAAAGGTTACCAGACATCTTATTTTTTTACAACTAGCTCAGTGAGTTCAGAATCGTCCTTTCTTACCTTTGAGTATGTTGCACTTGATCTGCCCTGGTGGGAGCGGTTTGGCAACGTTGGAAGCCTTTGTGATGTTATTGGGGATCTCGGCGGGCAGGGACTTAGCCCCGCTAACATTTTCTGTTTCTTAAAAAAATAAACTTTAACGCATATAAAAGCAATAAAGAAAAAACTACACTAGGTGGAAAAAATCCAAAGGAAATGTTTTGTTTTATTTTTCCCGGGGACTCACCCAACTTATTCCTGGATTCGTCGCGGCTAACCCCGGTTAGCGACTCTTTCGCGAGACTCTTGAGGAGAAAATCGAGCTGGCTGTCCGCGTTCGAAGACGGTGTCGGACTGACGGGGGGCCCCGCCCCGGTCGGCGTTCCCGCCTTGTTTTTCCGCAGGGTTCCGTTCTTGCTGCCAATGGACGGTACAGGACTGAAAAAAAATGCCAAGAACGTCACCAGCGTTCCGCCTTCCCCGCCTTCCTGTAGTCGTACCTGTAATGGGAACTACCTCGCGACGATCCCTTGCCGAAGGAACTCTGCCCCACTGAACCCTTGCCGAAACTATTCTGGCCGGTCACGCCCAAGGAGCACGGCCCTTAAAACGATTTTTCTCTATTTTTTTGTTCTTTCTTAAAATTACTTTGTTGAAAAGTTGCAAATATATTATGGGAGGTGGAGAAGCAGTTCTACAAAAGTATGGTAAGAAGGTTTAAAAAATATTTTTTTACAATAGTTCTGATTAGGATAACTGTTATTTAATGTTTCCATTAAACAAAGCAATTTGTGTTGTGTTTGTGTTTGAAACAGATAAGGCACAAAAACCTTCTAAAATAGTTTAACACTTCTGTCGCACTCATAGTTCAAATGACCCTAAAACTAGAGGTCTAGCGACACGGCTGGGAGCAGTAGCAACCCACTAAATGTAAAAAAAGGGCATAATACCCATAACTATTGAATCTTTTTCTCAGTATTTAACTTTTTGAAATAACTTTTGACGAGTTGACAAACCAATGTTTTCGATCGACAGTGACGGACATTTTACATAACCTTAGATAATGGTTTATAAAAAATTAATAACCAGTCGACATCAATTATTTTTTAAATTGAAAAATGACATCATTACAAATGGGGATAATGCTGGCTTTACTCACTAGAGGGGGTGGGTGTCAGGCTCTTGGTCAGATCATCCTTGACTTGGCAATAAAGGGGTTCTTCGGTTGTGTTGGTCGCGCTGGACTTGGTCGAACGTTCGCTGCATCTGCTCGACGACGGCTGGAAGCCATCGTGTGTTTTGGACGACGTACTCTCGGTACTCTCGCTGGTTTGGCCCTGCTGCTGCTTCTGTCTCTCCCTTAACACGTGGCTCTGCCTCCGCCCATACCTAGAGGCAACATCGCAACCGCCCTCAATGTAAATAAGTTAAAATATCAACTTCGAATTATCAATTAACCTCTGGCTGGGTTTCCGCTCGAGTTGCACGGTCCTGCGAGCCCTGTTCTGGTAGGTGCTTTGATACTCCGTCCGGCCTGAGTATCGGAACCGCGAGCCCATCCGGAAGAAATTTTGTTTCGCTGACGGGCCCTTCACCGGCGCGCGTAACCGGAAGAATCCGTGGTGCTCGACCGCACACTTCCACAAATGTTTACAGGCTTTCTCGTTATGAAGCCTTTAAATTATAAATAAAACTAGATACGTTACGTATGTCGCTATGTCCATAACGAAGATAGCATAGAATAAGTGCGATTTACCAGTTTTCGCGAACCCGCAATCCACTCTCGCATTGTTTCCGGCTTAAATTTGCCTAATAAATATATTCGGTGCCTTTAGAACAAGGAGTAATAAAATGTTTATAGATATGTTCATTAATTAGTCAAAAGCCACAATATGTGCATACATTGCTTATACAACCGCAATTCAACACAATCTTCAAAAAAAAAAAAAAACTTTAAATTAACCAAATCCAATAGAAAATATAATAAAATCCCATGCTGGGGAAGTTAGATAACATTCTTGTTCTTTACGTTCCTATTTCCCTGGAACCTTCGATTATGATGAGAATAAACACAAAAAAGAAATCTGTCGAAAAATCTGTCTGAAAAATGTCGCAAATAAGACTACCTGAATACAAAGGTGTGTTCCTGTTCCCGCCCTTCGTCGTCGTCCTCGATGACGACCAACGTTAGCTTCTTCTTCTTAAAATTGAGTTTACTTATTTTCGGCCAGAAGAAGAGGCCAATTTTTATGTTCGGCTCCTCAAAGACAAGAATGCCGGTGGGCGTCAAACCGAGTCTGTATTCCATTCCGTCCTTGCCCTATAGACATTTACAAAAATAATAGCGATAACCCATGGATGAACCCATCAGATAAAATAATAACTCAGTGTCTGTTTCTTCTTAATGACAAATATTTTTTAAAAGCAGACTAAGCCTGATTAAATACTAATCGGACCCACGGTCTCGAATAAAGCAACAACCAGAACCACAAAAAAATTTAATAAGAAACTTAGGTTACAATCTATAGAAAAAGGTAGTGCTGGGACTGATGAATTGACCACTTAAATGACTAATCATATTTGACCAAAATGTTTTAAATAACATCTTGCAATTGTACAGCATTATCTATCATTATTTAATGATAACATGTATTTTATAATAAATTATTATGCGTTTGTTATATCTAATTTACCTGTAACCCTCAGGTCTCAGAACGAGGCGATGTAACGCACTATATTAATAAATATAAATAAATAAATATAAATTTCATTCTAATATTAAAACTATTTCGGTCAATCGACACAAAGAAAATTGGCCGGTCAATTCCTCAACCCTAGAAAAACGTGCAGGTTATTCACACATACTAACCAAAACAGTGTGCATGTCGACACCGTACATGTCTAGCCACTTCACTTCGTTAAGGTAGGCTTGTTCAGCGTGAGCCGGCGAGAGTCCTTTACACTTTTTAAACTCTTCGAGGATATCAATTTCGATTTCTTCAGTTTGATCCGGAACGAAACGGAATTCCGATACCGTGGCTGCAGTGTGCTGCGTTTCGTCATAGTCTCCCAACTCCGCTACGACGTATATAGACTTGTTAATCTTATCCTACGATCCATTCTTATTTTTCAAAAAATGACGGCGAAGGCGGGAAATTCAAAATTTAAACTCAAATAAATGGTTAAAACCACTAAAACGAAGCTTTAGTCATAGGTTTACGACACGGCTGTATGGATGGGCAGAAAGAATCACGCACAATCAATTTGAGCGTCTTTAAAGCTAGGTGTTAGGTAAGTGAACTTTAATTTAATTAAATATGTACTAATAAAAAATTCTTGGATTCATTAAAAAAAAATTATCAACGTAGGATTGTCATAAACGCACATAACTACAAGATTCGGAGGGGCGATGATGTCAACCCCAATTTCGTTAATTTATTAATATTTTAAATTAAAACAAAATAACAACAAAAACCGTCGCTCATCCTAACAAACACTGTTCATAGTTTTAATTGTTTTTTTAAACCACATCATTAATATAATTATTAATAGTGCTATCTGCTTACATTGTAAGGCATATGCTGCCAATTTAACGGCCGTTTCGGGAGGGCAAGTAAGCTTGCCTTCGACGATATCCTGTTTGAGCTGCAAAAAGAACTGATAGCGGGTCAGTTCTTCCCTAAGATTGTTCGGTTCCGAGGAATAAAACTTGACCTTCAACCTGAGTGTGTATGGAGGACCAACTGAAAATTATAACAGCTTTTCTTATGCATTTTCCGCCCCAAGTTGTTGTTTGCATTGGGGCTTACTTTTAATCTGTTTTTTAATAGTTTTGGTGGGGTCCAGCCAGTGTTTGACATGATTGGCGTCTGTGAATTGCAGACCAAAATAGTCTTTCTCGATCAGGTCGAGGGAATAGAACACCTGCTCATAAAGGTCCCTCGCTTTTGCTTTTTTCTAAAATACGTGTCAGCATCAAAATGTTACAATATTTCGGGTTTAAATTTATTGAATGTCTGATTCTAACCAATCAGTTTCGGGTACAAAATTATTTTATTGAATTATAAATTGTCGCTAAAAACATTAACTTCAATTTTTTTAACAATTTAAACAATCCACAAAGTGGTATTCGCAACATTTATGTAACGTATAAACGACAAAATAAGGACCTTTCATGGGAAGGCGCGGAACACAATAGAATAATAAATGCTTTCTAAAAAATCTTTCTCAAACGCAATTAGGTGTTTGTGAATGTGTGAAATGGAAGAACGATTGCTTTGATGAACTGACCTTGGTTCTATATAACAATATTGGGTTAACGTTCTTACCAATTCGTTTAAAAAATACTAAAATATTAAAATTAACGACCTGTTGACATTTAATATTCTCAACGCCTACTTACACACTACAACGTACGCTCCCATGAACAAAAAAAATCTTGTACACAATGTCCAAACCTAAATAAAAATTGGAAATAACCAAAACTTACCGATAATTCTACAGACAAATCGGTGCCGTCCAAAAGGACCACTTTGCACTGGATCACATTTTTTATGTTTTTATTTATGTTTTTGTTGTTGCTGCTGGCGTTTCGGGTCTTTCGGCCACTCAAGAACCTAAACATTTTTCTGGCGTTTGTTTTTTCACAACAGTTTGAACGTTGCCGCCCCCAACTCCGTTTTTTAGGTTATACCAACGCACGTTATTTACGTTTTGTAACATTTGTAATTGCTCAGCAATTAAAATTAATTATTCCGCGTTGCATCGCAGACACAAACAACCCATTTCCCCTACACACAAACTGCCATATTTTATTTATTTATCGGAAATGCCACCTGTTGATGGAATTTAAAAATATCTTAACTACGTCACCACAATTCTTCTTTACAGCCTCTGAGCCTCGAAAACACTGATGATTTGAGTTTCCCGAACGTAATATAAAGAAGAATAACAGCTTTTGCTTTTTCAGGTTATGTCTGAATTTTTAAAATTTAAAGGGATTCAAATAGAAAGACGACTTTGTAAAACATGACTGCTGAAGCAGCACCGATACGCAAACTAGAACAGGACGTTATAAACAGAATTGCGGCCGGTGAAGTAATTCAGAGGCCCGCAAATGCCCTAAAAGAGTTGATTGAAAACAGTTTAGACGCAAAGTCTTCCAACATTCAAGTTACAGTTAAGAACGGCGGTTTGAGACAATTACAGGTATTCGATTATAGCGGTTACCTTGTGAATTAACAATTTACAAATATTTTATAGATTCAAGATAATGGATCGGGAATAAGGAAGGAGGATTTTGAGATTGTATGCGAGAGATTCACCACCTCAAAATTGAGGGAATTCGAGGATTTGCATAAAATATCGACTTACGGATTTAGAGGGGAAGCTTTAGCGAGTATTTCGCATGTTGCCCACCTTTCAATTACATCAAAAACCAAAGACAATGTTTGCGCTTATCAGTGAGTAGCTTTCTATGGAAACAAATACAAGTTTTGATACATAATTTAGCGCAGAATACAGCGACGGCAAATTATGTGCGCCGCCTAAACCGCTCGCGGGAAATCAGGGCACGATTATTTCAGTGGAGGACTTATTTTATAACATGACCGTTAGGAGAAAAGCACTTAGATCCCCTGCGGAAGAGTACCAAAAGATATCAGATGTTGTAGGCAAATATGCCATTCATAATGCGTCAGTTGGTAGGCAGTTAAATATTGAAAATGGGTTTATGTGTAGGGGTTTTATTTTAGGGTTTGCTTTGAAAAAATCTGGAGACAGCAATGATATACGCACTCCTATTGGTTCAAATCCCACCGATAATATAAGAATAATATATGGAAGTGGCATTGCTAGGTAGGATGTAGCGAGTAATATTTTTTTCTTGCAATAAGTAATTGTTTTAAGGGAATTAATTGAGTTTGATATGGAAAATGATCAGCTAAAGTTTAAAGTGAAGGGTTTCATGACTAACGTAAACTATTCCACGAAAAAGTTTCAGTTCTTGCTATTCATCAATCATAGATTAGTTGATTGTCAAAGTAAGTAAAAGTAATGATTTCTCTTTGGGATTAGGGTGGTGATCTCGGACATTTCTCACAGGTTTAAAAAAATGTATAGATACAGTTTACCAGACCTACTTGCCAAAAAATTCGCATCCTTTTGTATATTTGAGCATGGAGCTTGATCCCAATAATGTGGACGTGAATGTCCATCCCACGAAGCATGAAGTGCATTTTTTAAATGAAACCCAAATTGTCGAAACAATTTCCACTGCACTGGAGGCTAAATTGTTAGGTTCCAATAACTCAAGAATGTTTTACACTCAGGTATATAGGTTGGGTTTGGAATTATAGGGAACATGCATGTAATCAAAATAGTTATTTTGTTGGTAGGCCAAATTGCCTTCGCTGCACTTTGAAACGAAAGAGAATTTGCGTGATAAGGCAACCAAAACTGAAAGTCCGAAATATACGGTAATTTACATCAAATCCGCCCTAAGATAAATTGATTTATCATTTTTTTAAATTTAGATTCGCACAGATTCAAACGTACAAAAATTGGAGAAATTTTTTGGCACCACAGTTAAGAAAAGTGATTTGAAATGCCATGGTAAGGGAGCAGACCTGGACGGCAATACGATGTGTGTTCAAGGTGCCTAAATATTTTTTTTATCGCCAATTTTGTAACTTGTGGCAAGGGGTGGCCCAAAACTAGTGCAAAATATTTTAGTAGGGTATTTTAAATCCAAAATTCTTTTAGTATAAAGCATGTGCTCAAAAATGCACAGAAATACTTGAGCAAGAAATATTAGATAAAAATCACTGACAAAATAATTGCAAAATCTATATTAAAAGCTCAACAGAGCTCGTCACTCCCCAGTTCAGTGGACGTGTATATTTTGAAATTTGTTTTGTGTATGGCTACTAAACAAAATGTGCAAACGCGGATATTAGAAATATCATTTTCAACCAAAAAGCTCTTTTATTTCAAACCTGGCATCTTGTAATTTTACGTTTTTTGGGCCACTGTATTATCCCGTAGCTATGTTGCATAAGTGGTAACAATCAAGTAGACTGTGATGAGATTTGTACAGTCTTTTTTTTCTGAAATTGTAGACCTTTCATGGTGCGTGAGAACACGCGGAGCTTGATTTTCAATTTAGTGTAGTTTTCTTTCTTTCATATGTTAAATTAGTACAAATAAATTAGCTAGATAAAAAAGTAATGTATTCCTAGGAGAATGTTCCCCCGTTTCAAGAATTGGGCCACAAGAAAAAGGAAACGAACCCGTCATAGGAAGCGAGAAAATCGGAAATAAAGTCACCGATACGTCGATGACGGAAGACGAATTCAACCAACGACATGAAGACTTTTTGAAAAAACAAGAAAGTTTCGAAGAAGCGATTTTGAACGAGACCGTAGACGCGGAAGAAAAACCAAAGGAAATAGGAACATCCAAGACTAAAGGCGATTTTGAACAGGAGACGCGACCCAAACTAAAGGCTACCACCTCCTGTCCGGAGGAAGTATTGGCTTCTCAGGAAGCGAAACGTTCCCAAGTACCACTTAGTAAACATTTCATCAAGAAAATAACGAGGTGTTTCCGTGCATTGTTCTGATCCATAATCTAAACTAACCACAACCCATGCGCAGGGTGGAGACAAAACTGACCAGCGTTCTGCAATTGCGCAAGTCGATAGAAGACAACTGCCACCGGACGTTGAGGGAAACGTTCGCGCAGCATGTTTTCGTCGGGCCGATCAGCCCCAAACAGGCACTGATCCAGTACGGTACTCAGCTCCTGCTGTGCAACACCGCAACTATTCTCGAAGAGCTTTTCTATCAGTTGGCGCTGTATAATTTTCAGAATTTCGACAGCTACAGGTAAACCGTCACGTGTTTGGTAGAGGGAGGGTGGGGTCGGGTTAATGACATGCGCGAAGATAATGTCGTGGGGACAATCATAACTTATCAAAACGTATAAAAACATTTCCATACTTTTTCCGCGACTTTCAGGTGACATTTTCCAGAAAGGCTACATACAAAAATAACGGGGTGAAAATTTAGACCACACGTTGATGATGATGATGAAATATTTTGTTTGCGGCCAATATTTCATGTCAATTTCAACCCATTTAGGTTATTTATCTGGGACATGGTACGTTGTAACAGTACAAAACTAACCGACCATACTGTTAATGTGTGTTGTTAAAACTCGGGTTTTATTTACAATTAATTAGTAGCAAAGAATAAAAAATCTTTAATGATTATTAAATGGGAGGATAAATAAGATATGCTGGTTCCAAATCTTTATAACGACAAGTTTTCTAAAGATGTCTAGTTTTCACTCTACACATACTACAGTATTAATTTTGAAAGATAGAAAAAAAGTCCGTTTGAATAATATAATTTAATTATTTGACGTTTTACTTCCTCAGTATAACCCCTTTGAAATATCTTAAGTTACTTAATTAGTTGTCAAAAGAAGAACATTGTTAAAACAATTGCAAATATAGATAATATAGTTGCAGACTTGACAATTTTTAAACAATATGGCCACTGACCGGAAATCGAATGATAAGTATTTTTAAAATGTCAATAAACTATAGGTTTTCAAAATCAGGAAAAGAAGATTTATGGTTTAAGCTCATATTGTATAATGCATTCCATTAAAAAAAAATGATGTTGCCGTCATTTTGACAACTTGCGATGGTCGTTTGTTTTTTCTGAAAGTTGCAAACATTTTCAAACTTTTGTATTTACACTTGTACACAGTACAAGATGAACAATGTACAAATGAACAGTGATAGTGTATTCATTAACAAAACTATCATATAAAGCACACAAAATTACAAGAATAAATAAGATCGAGAAATACTTGTTTAAATGTCTGTTTTAGTTATTTTTTGGGATCTTTTTGTGGTGTTATTGGACAAAATAAGAAAGATTTTTTCTCATTGCTGTCATATAATCCTGCCGAAAGATCCAGTGACGCGAACAAGCATTTTATACGAAATTTTCGCAATTTTTCCGGAATAAGTCTAAAATGTGTGAGTGGCGTTTTTTTCCTGCATTTATTCGCAAATCACATTTGAAAAAATGATTGTGTAAGTAAAACACTAGATAAGTTCCCCAAGGAGAAAAGGTATACTACACTTGACATATGACCAAAAATTTACCACGTGTTTGAAAGTGAAGATTACACAGGTCTCCAAAATTAAACTTTTTGACAGATGTTTTTATTTTGAAAACTGATTTTATATAATTTTGATAGGCTGATTTCTATGGATGCCATGCCATGCAATAAAGAAAACGATATTTCTAAAAAAAAATATTTTGTCCCGACATTCGGCTATGTGTTTTTAATGGCATATCCCGTTCTAACCTCCAGCAGTAGTCCGCCATCATCCATATGCTCCATCTGCGTTGGTACCGCCGTTCCATTTCCCTTAATGTCATGGTGAAACTTCTATCCCGGTCCTTCGCTAACTGCTCCAAGATTTTCAGGAAAATAGTTCAAAACAGGGAATGCAGTTTCAAACTCATATTCCAACCTAGACGATGAAAGTGTTGTAACATATTTTGAATAATATTGTCGTAGTTTTCGTCCTTAGACTCCTCAAAACACATCAATTTTTTCTTTAACTGAAACCCAGGCGTTTTTCTCGACATTGGTCATTGGGTTTTGAAAATCCTTGTCTTTTCATGATGTTCTTCTCTGCGGCCCAACAAAATTTCTCGCATTTTTGTCTAGGGCTTTCACAAACTGCTTCATCAATCTTTTTTTGGGGTCAATGCATTTTTCCTACTAGATGTAAGGCTTATTCTAGGGAACTTCTGGTTCATGAGGATCTGGTCGAATAGCAGAGTCAAGATTGGGATACACAATTTGTTTATTTTTTCTGTTGAATCCTTGAACATCACACGAACAAAAATAACAATCACAATTGTGGTTCCTAGGCTCTCGCCATATTATAACACCAAAATTGTCTTTTTGTCAGTTTCTTAATGCTTCAACGTAAACGGAACAAACGGTATGGGAAGCTCAGGACTTGTCTTGGTCGACAATTTTTACACCAAAATAAGCGTGGTCTACATTTTAAACAAACGAAATTATAGTTGGCCTTTGCTTTACTACAACATAACTGCCACAAATATAACAAAAGTTATTTGGACGTCTTCTTTCCACATCTATACGTTCTAGAATACTAGAAATACGCAACAACGCACACAGTAGCACCACGACCAATAAAACCAAACTGCGCATAAGCATGTTACAACGTTGTATTGACGTTTCTGCGCCAACGTGATTTGCAGAGAAATCTAATACTTGTCCAGTGATGCCAAATCACATTTAATTTCATAAAAATCATACCTAATATTTGAAAGATATAGAGTGCTATAAAAAAAATGACGTGATAGAGCAAAACTATTGCGTTTTTTGGAAAAAGGGCCCCCCAAAGATATACAAATAAACAAACAGCTTTCAAACACCAAAATCGCTATGCTATGCTGTGTTATATTAAGTGAAGTAAAAAATCTCATATCGACGTTTCATAATCGAATCTTCGCTCTTCGACTTGTAAATTTAATCAACGGTAAGTCTTCCATACGTCACATTACTCTACTAGGTCTATTTAGTCAAATGCAAAAGGTTGAGTTCAACTGATCCGCATAGGTTCGAGACGCCAATGACGGTTGAGGAATTGGCGCTGATCGGCCTCGACCTGCCGGAAACCGGTTGGACGGTGGAAGACGGTCCAAAAGAGCAGCTCGCCCGACGCGTCAGCGACATTTTAATCGACAAAGGTCAGATGTTAAACGAGTATTTCTCGATGGAAATCCGACATGACGGCCAGCTCGGAACTTTACCCATACTGCTAGGTACGAATGACGTAACGAGGTCGGTTGTTACGTAAGTGGGCGTCTTTTAGCCGGATACATACCGGACGCGACGCGTTTGCCGCTTTACCTCATCCGACTGGCGACTGACGTCAATTGGGAAACGGAACGAGCGTGTTTCGACACGTTTTGCCGCGAGACGGCCAAATTTTACGCGCACGTGTCGTCCGAAACGGACGAGAATGGAAAAGACTGGAAATGGGTCACAGAGTACCTTCTGTACCCTGCTATTAAGGAGTATTTTATACCTCCGCGGAGTTTCACGGAGAACGGGGCGCTTTTGGAGATTGCCAGTCTACCAAATCTTTATAAGGTATTTGAACGATGTTGAATTAATAAAACCTTAAGTTGTTTAAGTGTCTTTTTAAACTCGAATCGCAATATCAGCGGAAATACTTGACTAACACGTGTAGTGCAAGCTCTGGTATGTAGCGCTCCGTCACAGAACAGCAATTCACGCTCCGCAAATAAGCATTAAAAAAAAAAGATTTTATAATTTTTAATTTATTTTTTACAGATACAACATTATTGGTATTACAAACAACAAAACGAAATAAATATTTATTATATATTTATTTATTATATTATTTCACAATTATTGCACTGCTTTATTTCCAGTATTAAAATGCAAATTCTCTTGCTTTTATTTTCATTTTCATTTCATGGAAAATTAAAAAAGTACTTACCGAAAGTTTAAGCAAATATCTATCTAATAATACATCAGGAAGCGCACACTTGAACATTTGATTGACACAAATATATAACTTCTATTATCGTAGAAATTGACGTTCGTAATGATTAAATTTTTATAGTATACATACAATAAGTAAAAGTTAACCATGTAAAAACTGCACTGAATGCAAGATTTTTCGGGTTTACTAAAATCGTCGATTTCAGACTCCGTAATGGTCATAAAGTTACTCTATGACAAAATATCAATCCCTCATCGCACTATCTTACTACAATTACAAATTTTGTTTGAATATCGCGTAAATTTTGACGCAAGAATGCGATGCACAGCCGGCGCCCACCGCAAGTCGCGCCCTCTATCGATACGTCACGCGTTATGTCAATTATTCGGCACATAGGTAACCATATAAACCAAGAAGCAGCGATTAAAAGCAAGTGGGTATAGAAAACAATATATTTTATATTCTTATTGGGTTTGATTAATCAGCAACCATATCATTTATCAATTTAACAATACTTTTACTTGCACTTAGGAAACAGAACCAATACGTTTAAAACAAAATTATTCTCTTCACAAGTAACTTTCCGTGTTCAGGGTAATTTAAAATATCCCTGGCTGACCCTTTGGGAGAGCAACTCGTTCACTAAGAAGGGAAAATAACAATAGGAAAAACGACGAAAATTCGAATAGAGCTTACTTTTACTCAGCTTCCTCATTTCCTCCTCAAGACCGCGAATCTTTTCGCCTGACAAACTGAGCTCCTGTTGCATCCTTTTGAACATTTCGCAGTTGTACTGCACTTCGTACTCCTTGTATGACTTCAAAAGCTCGTTGTACCGCATCTTTTGGGCTTTAACTTGTTGGTCTTTAGCCTCAACCTCTTTGAGTAACTCGACAACCTTCAAATGTAACAAAATTCCGTCCACATCCTGTTAGTTAATCACCACCCACCTGTTTGGTTTTGGAATCGTAATGGTTATTGAAATTTACCAACATACTATTAGCCTGTACCAAATCTTTCGACAGTTCATCGATCTTACTATCCTTTTCCGTCAATATTAAATTCATCTTGTTTAAATCCTCTTCCAACTCCCCCTGCAACAAAATGACTTGCGTTCATCCAAAAAGTGGGCTCCAAAAATCATATTCACTATTCACTCCTACCTTTTTGCTGCCTAAATATTGATTACTGATCTGTAAATCCTGGACCGATTTTTTCAAATCTGCCACTGTCTTCTCAAGACCAACCCTTTCTATATTTAAAGAACTGTTTTGCTTTTTCAGATCTTGGATCATAGCCGCATTTTGTGCATTTTCAATCCTCAAGTTTTCAATTGTTTTAGTTAAATGATGGTTTGAATGTACTTTCAATTCATTTTCATGCTTCAATAGGACAACCTTTTTTTCTAAAGAGCTTAATTTTGTTCCTTGATTCGAAATTGAATTTAACAACTGGTTCTGAATTCTGGCAATTTGATTGGAAAATAAGTTGTCGACTTTTTTCATATGCTAAAAATGAAAATTATTATTTTTTTTTAATAGATGCTACTTCGAGGGCCTACAGTGAAAAAGTAAGCACTCAGTCGCTTTTTCTCCATTAGCGCCTCATTCAACTCGACGTCTTTGTCTTGGCACAGTTTTCTGCTCTTGGTTAACTGTTTTTTCAATTTCTCGTTAGAGTCCTACAATTACCTATTTAAATTTTTATTACATTATATTTCCTCGCTTACTTGTAATTCTTGAATTTCGGCCACCATTTCGGAGACAATAATCTTTTGATCAGTCAAATGTAAGTCCAATGTTAAATAAACCATGGATTTAATTTTGGATTTTGTAAAAAACACTAATGTACATTTTTTATCCCCCACCTGACACTTTAGAAACCTTCAATTTTTCAGTAAGATATAGAAGTCATTTAATATCCGCCTTACATTTCTTTCTTTTGAAACTGGTGAAGCATTTCAACAATATTAACCTTGAACTCTGAAAAGTTGATATCCAACATTTGATTAACTCGTATAACATCAAAGTCTCCAAAATCAATTATTTCGGTATAATTGAAAGAATAATCTGACAAGTCTCTAAGTTTAATTTGCTAAAATATTAGGAATTATCTAATATGCAGTAGATTGCACACCACTTACCAATTTATCAATTAAATCCAAAATATGTATTGTTAAACTTCGTTCTTCCTCCAAACCATTTTTCTGATTATAAACCGGAATAACGTGACTACTATTGTATAAACAATATTGTTGCTCGTTCATTTTTAAAATTAAATTTCATAGGAAAAACATTAAGTTTAAAACTTTTAAATTCATTGCTAAACAACCTTAGAAATAACCGAATCTTCTTCGTTTTATAGACAGCCAGTAGCACACACTGTATTGGGTCAAAACAAAAGAACCATGTTTTAGTGGCATTAACCTCAAAGCAAGAATCGTATATTGCGGTAGTAAATAAACCGGCTTGTTCGAGTATTTTGTAACGCGAGTTTTGATATGGAGAACCCCGAACTCCTTTTAACGTCATCGCAAACGTCGCAGCAATTTTCAGTGTGTCTGTGGGATTACAATACCAAAAATATACTGAAAGCTTATAAAAACGGTGGCACCGTGTCTTGCAAAACTCTCGATTTCATCGGACGCGACTACTTATTAACCGGCGAATTAAATAAGCCCCTGTTACACATCTGGCCGGCAAATGGTCAGGAACAAGATAAAAACATCAGGTAAAATGAAATAAATAGTGGTAACAAATTATAGTCTATATTTTTAGGTTAGTACTGCCAGGACCAGCAACTTGTCTATCAGTATGTCCCAAAAGCAATTACTTGGCCATCGGGATTGACACGAAGCTATACATTTGGCAGCTGTGTTCAGGAAAGTTACTGTCTGTGCAGCAGAAGCATTATCAACCAATCACTTGTATAAAATTGTCCTCAGAGAGTGAATATGTAGCCGTGGGTGGTGAAGACGGGCTTTTAGTGGTGTATTACTTGGCCGACTTGATCGCGATTCAGCAC
Organism: Cylas formicarius; assembly: GCF_029955315.1. NCBI lineage: Eukaryota > Metazoa > Arthropoda > Insecta > Coleoptera > Brentidae > Cylas > Cylas formicarius. The sequence continues at coordinate 19,753,094 of NW_026844361.1, read as the reverse complement.
AGTTTGTTAACCCAAAGCAAAATTGGTCAAGTTGAGCCCATTTACAGTAAACATGATCACTCTATGCCTATAAGGGACATCCACATTGGTAAGGGCTGAAACTGAATTTGAAATGGAAAATTTGGCTGACAATGGAATCTTTTAGGTCAGTTTGGTAGTAACTCGCGTCTAGCTACCGTATCTTCAGATCAAACATGCCGATTGTACTCTCTGTCAAATGGTGAAACACTCTTAACCTTGGTCTTTGGCGAACCGCTAACGTCGGTCATTTTTGATTCTCCATGTTGGCAGCTTTACGTCGGTACCAACAGCGGCGCGATACACCAATTTAATCTCAAAAACCCGCCCCGTGCATTGACTTACCACATTAACAAGAAATCTAGCGAACAATTTATCGGTCATAAGGGGAAAGTTATTGGCATCGCGTTAAACATAAATAATACCATCCTCGCCAGCGGTAGCGACGACAATTTCGTCTTCACGTGGGAAATAAATAGCAAACAGATTTTGCAAAAATTCGAACACAAAGCCGCCGTAACTAACCTAAAATTTGTAGCCAATTTTAAAAACTTTTTCGAGCAAAGCTTCAGGCCCGGCATAGTTGTCAAGTCTTTAGATCGTGCTCTGGACATAAGCGATGACGAGTTTGTAGTTTCCGTGATCCAGAATGAGGACATTGAGATTAGCGACGACGAGAATGTACTAGAGAAGGAGAAATCGCGCGACGAATTAACTAAGGAGAATATGAAGCTACGTATCACGAACTATCAATTGTACAGGGCTGCCTTAGAGATAAGCAAAAAATACAACAACAGATAGGTTTATATTTATTATTTCCTCTGAACCACTTAAATTTAAGTAATAAATGAGTGAGCCAAATTTATTTGTTCAATAATCTCATCCCCTACCTGACACATTAATAATTTCCAATGATTTGCTGCTTAAAATCTGATTTCGTAGCGTTCGTTAGTAGTTCAGCATACAAGTCCAGCCTCTGAGTCATCTAAAACAGATACCAAATAAAATAAACATAATTATGAAACGGCATCCCTAACCTGAAAACCCCAATGGTCTCTAACTTGCCGGCACATATTTAAATCCACTTCGGTAATTAGCAGCCCATTATTCGTCCTCGAAAGTCCCTAAAAGTTGGTTACATTTTCAATAAAATTTAAGGTTGGCACACCTAGCTGCAATGTGTCAAGTTTATGAGGTTCGCCGGGCATGCGCGTTTTATGTTTATTTTTTAATTAATTAAAAACGAGCTAGAACAAACGTGTATTATGTGTTACACCAACTTCCCAGGGAGTAAATGCTAATTTAGGCGGTAATAAATACAAAAGAAAGAAATCTTTGGTTTCAACTGAACTTACGTCGTGTTAACTACCGTTTTTAAGGTGTATTTCAGATCTTGCAAATATTGGGTATTATAATAGTATATTAAGTAAATAATCAGCTTAAATATGTCAGTGTGTTAGGCGCAAAATTTAAAATAACTTCTGTGCTTCGCCCTGAACGTCATTAAAAATGACGCACGCAACTTACGGGAGTTCTACTGCCGTTGGGCGCCGCCACATAACTCGAGCCATAGAAATGGCCGAAATCGTGATGGGCCGGTTCTCCGTTTCCGGAAGTAAACTCGTGCTCGAACGTTTCGGTGCCAACCCTGTTAATTGCGCAGGTAAAGTATCCGTTGGCGATGGCGGCGTTCCTGGCCTCCACGCCCCACAGCGGCTCGCTTAACTGCCCGACCTGGAAACCGAATTCTCCGTGCTAGCTCACATGCGAGCGTGGACGACATCTCGGCCAAAAATCCGGCACCAATAATTCGAATTAAAAAAAAGGTGAATAACCAGATGCTTGCAAAGATTTTTTTCGAAAAATTTTCACGTTTATTTTACTCGATGGTGTAATCCGAAGTGACTCGTAAATACTTTTCATTAGTAGTAACAAAAAATACTGCAGATTGTGAAAAATGGCCACAACTTGTTGCCTATATCACAATCAATTCACAAAAACGCCGTATGAATCTCCTTCACTCGATCAATTCAAAGTAACAGCAATTTGAAACTCAAGATGGATAAAGAAATCTTACTAATATAGTACATAGTAGTACCTATATCTAAAGTCAACTAAAACTGCCCAAATAGCACAAGAGACAAGCAGATTATTAAAAATCTCTTCCATATTTTGTTTTATAGAAAAGTTTGTAACACTTAATTTCCTGTACCTTTCAACACCTTTATTTCATGCTTCCTGAACCTCTTCACTCAGCTGCCCAATTGGGATGATGAAATTTTACATGATTCCCGAGCTTTGTGATATTGTACCACACCTACAACTCATACTTCCTAGTTGGTTTAAGGTAGAATTTTTTAAAAGCTGTATTTATCCCGCAACCACTGGATATGGTTTGCAACATTGTTAACTCAATGTATTTAAAAAAAAAGTCCTGAATTCTCTTTTAATTTTGCGCTTCTTTTTCCTAGTTTTCTTTATAACCAATTTAACCAAAAAAGAAGGAGAAAATAAGTACAAAAAAAATTCCGCCAAAAAATGTGGATTTTGTTTAGCGCAACCCTAGTTTTGTTGAACAAATATTTCGGGCAAGACCGCAAATTAACTGGATTTTAATTAATTGGATAGAACTTTTTCTATAAAGAGTGAAAACACACTTTTTTTGAAAAATTTTGTAACTATACGAAAATAAAATTGATTGTTTCTACACTACCTTCCCACTAAGGACTTTTAAAATTTTTATAAGAAGTTAAGTCGGAAATTATTATTTTAAAATACAGATTTTTAATGTAACACAATAAAATAAAACCCCTTTAAAGAAATGTTAACTTTGAACTGACATATTCCTGAAAATACTCAGAATGAAGCAGTAACTAGGGTAGTTTAGTTGCCTGAAATGCTCAGGTTGGCATTTCTGATTTTTGGCCGGGATTTTCGCCTCTGTGTGCATCGTCTTACGGTTGCCGACGGATTAAACACGACTTCCGCCCCGTTAAGCCCAAATGCTAGCCAGTTTAAGGGATGATGTCGGCCATAACATATGTTTATCGCCAACCTGCCGAACTCTGTCTACAAATTAACCGCCATTGTAGCACTGTGCATTGTAGCTTACTGCCAATTTTCGGCGTTACTTGGAAGACGGGGTGGCCCGTGTTTCCCTCGAAATAGTACGTTGATTCGTTAAAGTCGCCCACCCGGGGGATGTGATTTTTACGGTGTTTGCCCAAATAGCGACCGTGATTGTCTATGACCACCGCCGCGTTCCATATCGTGTCGCCGTGGGTTTCGTCCCGCTCCAGTATCGGTGAAATTATTACCATATTGTGTTGCTTCGAAAGCTAAACATTTAAAAAATACTATATTAAAGCTCCTCCTATTTTTGAAAAAAAGAAAAAAAATTAAGCTTTACCAAAATCTCATAAAATTAATACAAGAAATGTTAGCGTCCAATAAAAGGATCCGATGATCTCCTTATATAACAGAAAATAATATTGGGCATACCCACAAGTTGTGTATGTATGTGGTTTTGTTAGTCTAAATAGCTGGAAGAACTTTCCAAATTGTAGGTTAGGATCTTGTCTTTTCCCCCCATTTCTATCATTCATGACCAATAGAATAGATTGCTCCTTGGGGAGTAAAAATGCCTATTTTTAAATAGCAATTTTCCAGGAGACACTTTTGGATCTATATATTGAGAGATTGACTTTATTGAATATAGAGGAAAGAGTTACCTCATACTGTTATGCGGTTTTGCACTGGTAGCTGGAATATTGTGATAGTATAGGCAATCAACGAACCTCACAGAGTTATGAAATGGATAACTACTACAAACTCTCTCACTCTCTCTAAAAGTAAATAAAAGTAACTATATGGCTTTTTTATATAGCTACTAGAGATGTAGAGGCTCTGCTCATGCCGATAATATAAGTTTTGAAGCAACTATGAAAACAATTTTGAGTGAGAAGGTCCATTTAACATGCGCATGTTATGTTATTTACAACTCTTCTGGATTCGTTGATAAATCCAACCTGCTCAGTCCCATATTGGTTACTCACATTTAAGATTGCTTACAGATTTCTATAGATTCTTGGATTTTTCTTTGGTAGTCAAGAATTTTAATTTTGTCGAATTGCTGCTATTCGTCGTAGTTTGAAGATTCTTTCATGCTCGTTTAGCTTAGTTGATATTTTTCGTTCTGTTTCTCCAATATACAAAATGTTTTTGATAGATCGAAAATCGGATCTTTGGACAAATGGTAAAGCAACGTTATATTTCTTAAGACCTTTTAATATGTTGTCAGTGATGTTTTGAATGTAAGGAATGACCTCAGAGGCAAGTTGCTTTCGGACTGATTTTCTTTGGAAGGTTTTGGTGAAGTGTATTTTGTGATGGAGCGCTTAATATCTCTAGGTGTGGAAATTATTAGAGAGAAGAGCAGATGTGAGGTGTTTTAATTCTGGACTCAGTCGGTTTGAGATAGTTTTATGGCTCTGTAAACAAGAGAGAGCAGAGAGCAGGCACAGAGTAGAATGCTATGCAGTTAAGCTCTGAAGAAGCCAACGGAATAATTGGCGAAACGTCCAGAAAATTTGTAAACAGTATAACAGCACCCTGTGGAAGTTTTTTTTTTTAAAAAAAAAACGTTACTTATATCCAACAAATATTCTAAATGGGGAAAAAGTTAATAATAAAGTGTTGGAAGCGAATTTTATAAAAATATTTTTACTACACATTATACAATATGTTCTGTAAACATACGACTGATAAATACAATAAGTAGATTTAAGAACGAATGTCATAAATTTTTGTTTGTTTGCGTTGCATTACATTATATTAACATAAGTTAGATAATATAATAAAGTATCACCATTACCATTATTTTTAAGAAATAACAGGTCTAGACGCAACGAAAAAATAAGTGTAAGTAAAATGCTTTTTATAATTGCTAACCGAACGTGTTAAAAGTCACGACAGAGCCAACAACGATTCCCTTATTCAGTCAATACTCTCGTTATGGTCTGTTCATAGATATAAGATTATTACAAAAGTTTCGGAATTTAAATTCAGGTAAAATTGTGGTCCGCAATACAAAATAATTTTATACCTATCTGTGTTTAATATTCTTTGGTTTGGTATACAACTTAGTTTAAGTTTATTAGTAATCATTTTTATTTCGTATGTAATACAGCGTGTGCTGAATCGTGTGCGAATTATGCAAAATATGTGGGAGTCTAGTGTATCTCAGGAGATGCTGCCGCCCAAATGTAGAAAACACTATTCTATTGAGACTAAGGAAGTTATAAACAATGTTCATTTGACTCTCATTGAACGTGGTGCCACCAAGCAAGCATCTTTAGAAGAAACGGCCACATCGACGAAAATTCCAACATCAACTGTATGGATAATTGTGAATAATCCCATTTCAGCGAGGAAAAAAAGAAGCGATGCAGTAGACAGTTGACTAAAACCTCATGTGACACAAAAGCAACAATCCAAAACTACATGTATAATAACGACATTTATTTACACGAAGATTATATCAAAAAGCAATTAATTGAGGTTCTACAAAGCTTGAACCTACAAAAGGAATATGTTGCATCATGGTTTTGTTCCGTGGTCTGTGGTGTTCTTATTCTATGGCCTTGAGAGGTAAGAATGTGGGACTCTCGGCCTGGTATCTCGCGCGCTTACGTCCGAACCTCATGACGCAGATTAAATAAAGAACTTGTAATGGAGTTCTCTTTTATTATAAAAAGTCTACAATACGACAGAATACGTCTGTGATAATTATGCAAAAAATCTAGGGCATACAGTTTTAAGGCCACCTTACCACTGTATGTTTAATCCCATTGAACAATATTTTTCCCCGTGTTAACTACAATGTCCTCAAATTTATAGAAACCGAAGTTTTTAACATCCCTCCACAAAGTTGGGCAAATTCTGTTAAACATATAGAAAAAGCAGAACAATCGTATGTACTGATGTACTATGTGAATAACTTTAAGTGATTTAAGTGGGTAATAAAAATAATTTGTAATTTTATTTTAGATTTAAACATAAATAAATAAATATTGTTTAGTATCTTTCCTAACAAAACCCCAAATAATTAAATTCTAAGCAAAGTACGGACCTGTTCGATCAGATTTCATTCTTACAGCTCGCCCGGGTCTTTCCTTAATTCGTATCAGTTAGTCACTTTCTTATATCTATGAATAGAATTTACCTCTTGCAAAAATTTGGTGGTCGGTCCGTGTTCGGCGGACTCCGCATACTCACACCAGGGAGACTTTTCGCGGGTACAGAAAGCGAACGGCATGTCTGCAAAAAGTGACTTTCTCTAGGCAAACAATTCATCATCTCGAACAAAATATCTTACTCCACGCTTCCTGGAAACAAAAAACGTTGACCCCGCCCCCCGCGGCAAGTTCGACGGCGTCGCGGGCCAGCGCGTACATCGCGTTGCGCATGTCGTCTATTCTGGACGTTGTCGGCACAGGGATCTTGTGCTGGAACAGCCCTAATCGGATTTTACGAGGCGGCCTAAGTTGTTCCTCCGGGCAAGGAACGCTCCACGTTTGTAGTTCGATGTTGGACAACTCTGCCCGGGTCGTTACCGAGTTGGGTACATCGATCTTCCTGTTGCATATAATACAATCCAATATTTTTGTGTAATAACACAATTAATTTAGAGGCAAAATAACCATACCACTTTACGTATAATTATATAATCCCAATGGTAATGGAACAACTTTAGCAACGTATTCAGTAAAAAAAAATATATGAAATGGTTCACATAGACCGCGAAAAAAATTTTTTCCTGCTTTTCAAAAATCTAAATAAACTCGTTTTTGTTTAACCTCTGGCGCCGCAGGTGGCTGTGATATTTTTGGAGAGAAGGTATATGGATCTTTTGCGCATGCATCACCCGCCAACTGTCTAAGTTGTACGTAATTTGTCTGGACAATTGATTAATTTTTATAAGAATGAAACATCAATTTCTCGAACAAAAATGGCAACGCCGAGATAAGTACAAACTTGTATAATTTGCGCCTAACAGAATTCCCGACATTTTAAGGTACACTTAAATAGCTACGAAAAATGTTTGGGTAATACGTTTTACTGTACACAAATTACAGGAAATCTAAAAAAACAATTAAGCTACAACTTGAATTTTTACTAGAACAAGCATAAAAAATACCCATTGTCAACTACTGTCTATAGCAAGTGCTTGTTGAACATTTTTTCCGCTTAGACGATTCTCAAAGTTATTAGTTTATGAAAACTAACGCTTTGCGTCGATGTACAAGCAAAAAAAATCGGAAAAAATAGCTTACATAAAGAAATACATTTAGAAATTGCATCCTATCTACAGAGCCTAAAGAACAAAAACACCAAATTAATTACAGAATTGTACTGACGCCGACGCGGGTGCTGCCATTCTGCACTGCTTTTTCACATCTTAACTCCTTTTATGCCCGAAAATTTAATAGGATTTCGAAAATTCTGCCGAATCCAAACATGGACGATCTGTCAGCGGCCATGTTGTTTGTTGAAAGCCGCAAGGTCTTATGGATCCAACGTCAGAATTTGCCATTGGAATGGCCATTGGTTAAAAACGAAGTTTTAAATCTCGCGCATGCGCACAAAATTTTTACATAGGCAGCATAGGCAGGGCCTCTATCATGTCTTGCAGCTATATGGTTTTATTTAATTTAAATAACAAAAAAGTTGCGCGTCAAGGTTTGATCAATTTTAAACAAAAATGGCCTCTCGAGTTTTCGCCCTAAATCGAGAAAACATAACGTTTTGTGTGCACCTAATTGGCGTACCACTTTTTTCATTATTTAAATTAATTAAAACGACCTCTCGAACGCCATCGGTTAAACATAAACAAATTTGTCTACACTATTTTGGCTAAAAAATGAGACAGGAGAAAAAGATATTTTTTTAGAATACAAAAACACGTTTTTCCCGAAACATTTAAACACCCTGTATCTCCGAAATGAAGTATTTTACGACATAAGTTTATGAGAACTTTCATTTTTTTCTGCTGAATATGCTGTCAAAGTTTCTCAATTATAATTTGGACCACCCTGTATAATTAGTAAGCGCCAGCTGTATGAAAACAATAACACAACCAATTATTTTCATGTAATTATATAGACATTATAGTATCCTACATTTCGGCGCACAACTTAGCTATACACACCTCCACCTATCAATTTAACATCCAAGACCATGCAAACACTACACATAAATGAATTGTCGAACCCTCGTTCGGGACTTACCCCACTGCGTTTCCGTAAATAACTTGTCGGACCTTCTCGTAATCGCCACCAGAGAGTTTTTTCAAAATTTCCTCGACGCTGTTGAATTGCTTAAAGTCCGACATCGTATCTGCACGTTTAACACGACGAATTCAGTTTAATACTTTCTACGGTTTCACTTGATAAATGTGCACGTTATCTATAAATAAACATATTTAAACTTTATGTTTATATGTCCCAAACACTGAATTAAAGTATGTGGATGCGCGAACACACGATAACACCACAGATCATCAAGGTCAGGAAAAGTTACGAAATGTAGAAGGCAGTGCCATTTTAACATTCAACTCTCCAGCATTTTACTTTTCACCAATAACGAAATATTATTATACGTACCTCAGACCATAATTATCGAATAAATTTCAATTGAATGGAATTTATAGCATTATGAAGAAAACCAACACTTACCAAAATGAAGTGGGTCAAAATCATAGCCTTTTACCGACTTTAAACATTCCGGACAAAAGTAGCGTATATATTTAAATGCCCCTTATATAAAAAAAATAGTTAACGTACAAATACACTACTTTGAATTATCAACTTGTAGAAAGATGAACAGAAATACCCTTTTTTTACTCCCGTCTGTAAGATACCTAATACACACCGATCTAGCGTGCGGGAAGCGTCACTTTACCACGTCAGTTTCGTTTCCCACGAATCCGAGCCACTTCGGATATTTCCGGGATTTTACACGGGTTTAGGACCAATCGGATGTTTGGAAAAATCCTGGAAATGTGGATGTGGCTCGGATCCGTGGGAAACGAAACTGACGTAGTAAAGTGGCGCTTCCCGCACGCTAGATTGGTGCGTGATTAGGCATTTTACAGACGGGAGTGGAAAAATACCGTTTACCGCACTTGTTGCATAATATACTATTATGTTTTTCGACTCCCGTCTGCAAAATACCCAATTACACACCGATCTAGCGTGCGGGAAGCGTCGCTTTACCACGTCAGTTTCGTTTCCCACGAATCCGAGCCACTTCGGACATTTCCGGGATTTCACCGCACGGGTTTGGGAGCAATCGGAATGTTTCGGAGATATTTCCCACGCTTTGAATTTTGACGTTTGTCAATTCTGACAGTCATGTCAGTGAATGTATTCGTGTTTTGCGAAAATGTACCCAAAAACCAACGGTCGTAGAAAAAGTATAGTATTCAACACGTTCGGTAAACTTTTTGACTCACTCGTTTATTAAACACTCGCTCCGCTCGTGTCAAATGCCGTTTACCGCACTTGTTGCATAATATACTATTTTCACGTTCCATTGTCTCTGGTGCTTTACTGTTAAGAATATTGATATTGTTTATAAATGTCTACTATAAATTTTTAGGAATTCTTCCAAAAAAACATGATTTTTTTTAACATTCATTTCAACCGAAATTGTTGATGGTCAAATATATCAGATTCAAAGGCATACGCCCGTGGTGCATGTGAAAAGATAGGTTATATGAATAAGACCAAAACTCCACAAAATATTTCTATTATGTAAAAAATCGTTATAAAGCTCCAAGCAACTTCAGGAATTTTTATCCGTTTAAGGGCACTATAAGGTTCAAGTTATTTCTAAAAAAGCTACAACTGTGTTAGAATCGAAATTAATTGCAATTTAATGAAAACAAATATAACAAAAATACAAAGCTCTTAGATAATATTTCGTATTTAATCGTAAATTACACACATCGCTTTTACAACTCCAAACAGTCTTTCGAGTAGGACAGAAAGTAGTCGACTTTTTTCAAGTGATTCTTAAGTTTGTTTTTGGACTCTAGTTGTACGTTGGGGAAATGATTGTTTGGGAACTGCCTGTTGAAACCCGAAGTTCGCCCGTTTTCATCGGGCCTAGGCCTGAGGGCGTTTTGAAACAAATTTTGCAGATCTGATAAAGCACAAAGAATGTAAAACTTTTTTTCCATTGAATTTGGACCCGCAAGGATTTTCTTAAGATCCTCCCGCATCAGATCCAAATTTTCAGAGTCCGTCATAATCCACTCGCACTAAAAATTAAAAGCAAGTTGCCTGGCACAAGGGGCCACTTCCTTTGAGAAACTTACACCTATACATTCCTGTTCAACAGATTTCACTGCAGTCTCAAAATCGTGAAAGTTTTGCCCATTTTTAAGAGTCAAAGATACCGTTGTTACGCAGGTGGATGCTTCTTTCGGAAAATCGAAATGTTCGCCGTTAAAATAACGCGCAGTGAAAACGTAGGCGCATAAAACGTTTGTTAGGTTATGTTTAACAGTCTCTGCTGGCGTTGCTGACTAAAAGCATATTACTTATCATACCTGATTAGAATTATTGCTATCCCTACCGTAATACTAGAAAATGCCTTAATGTCTGCGATACCTGGGCATTTATTTTTGAAGTCTTCTACAGCATTAACCTCAGTTACTTTGCTAGAATCGCAGTAGAGCCACCAAGGTTCCCAAGACGGGATCAACTTTGAAACATTTTCAGTCCTGAAAGAATTAATAAATTTTTAACTCCAGAATTTTTAGTAAGTTCAAGGACTTGCTTTAAAAACGCGACAAAATCCTGTTTCTCATCTTCTGTAAGCCTATCCCAAACAGTTTCGGCGTCGTCTAAATCGATTCCTGCCAATCGTTCTGCTATATCCACATACTGGTCGTCATCAGAGTCTAAATCTTCTTCCAAATCTTCTATGTCAACAAACTTTGAACAATTTCCTATATCGTCCATGTCAAAAATGGACCCATCGCTATCTTCAAATGCGTTAACGGTAATTTCATTACCTTCGTGAGTTCGCTGAAGGATCTCCATCATTTTGGCTTTCGATTCTTCGTTGTCGGGATTCAAATTCATTTCACGCATTACATTGTCTTTATAAAACTCTTCGCTACATTGCAAATGGGCCGGCGATTGATAACACGTTAATGAACAATAAATAACATTGCATTTTGGGCATGAATATTTGGCTAAGGCATTATCACAGCTACAATAATCGTAAATCAAAAAACGAATTCTAGTAGATTGGACTTACATCTTGCATGTATTGGTTTCGTCGAGCTCTATTATTTTCGCACTGGCCATTTTAATTTGCTATGAATTATCCGAAAATATCCGTTTTATCTTCATATGCGGACAATTTCTTCAACACTGCTCACGTTTGTAGCCGATTCCCTTTCTATGAACATAAACAAAAAATGACAAATGCAATGCTGCCAACGTGTGACACGAAAAATATTTGCAGCCACCGGTTGTCCCCACTCCGTACCAATTTTCTGAGGGGAGCAAACTCATTCCTATACTCGCATTATTATTGTTCTACCAGGGCGACCATCGTAGATCATAATCATCAATAGGAGAGAAGTACAACCGAAACGCTTTCTGCAGGTGGTTCGAAGCACGAGCGCCTTTTGTCTTATGGCGCTAAACGCCTTCAGCCTCGCCGGGTGGATCAATCACTCGCAGAACCACGCACAAACCCGATTCAGCGGTACAATGGTGACGAAGCGGGCGGTTTCGAGTCAGGGATGCCGAATAAATTTGAATATGTTTAATTGCTTTAAATGGGCCGATCCCGGCGGTACTGCAATACCGGGCCAACCCGCGATGGAGGCGGAGCAAGCCCCTAATTCTCCATCAATTTCCAAAAATCAGTTTAATATACTGGCCCCGCATGCGGGGCGTATCAGATATTAAGCTGATAAGAACAGATACTACACTTTGATCTTAGCCAAAAGGCCGAGAAGCGATAACTCTCAAAGTTAAAATTTGGCTTTTATTGTAAAGAAGTAGCTTGTTGTCGGTAACGACAGAAGACACGCCACCTCTTAAGCTCTTGCGGAAATTAATGCGATCATCCTGTATTACGCGTTGCCTAACAACTGTCAACGGATTTAACCTTAACCTATTTTTAACGTCATTTTAAATTCCAAATGTTGTGCACGTTCTTTTTTCTTGACCTTAAAAAGTTAGATTAGGTCTGGCTTTCTTCCTTTGTTTAAAAGAAAAAAATGTGTTTATCGCAATGAAAAATGTGTTTGATGAAGTTTTAAGATGCAGATTTTTTTTTTGCGCGAATTATAGACACAATCTAGTAAGAATCATTAAATGTTTTTTTAGAATAAACAAGAAACTAGTCAACAAAAAATATTTAAAAGTTTCGAGTCAAATCTTTTTTTTTTAATTCATAACCAAACGTGTATTGCTACCTGACAAGACCGCCTACGGTTTCAATTTTAGTAACGGAAGCCTTACTCCGTCGTAGGTCGAATTGAACTTGTTAACAAGGAAAAACGTTATTTCCCATCAAGTGCACACACTTCAAACAAGGGATAAAGTAAAACGTTAAAAGAGGAGGCGCAAATAATGATTATGTTATAACGAATTTGCAGAAACACAAAAATGTTAATTTGCTAACATAATTATTGCTGTTGTACCCTATAAGGCGTTGGCCATGGTTGCAGTGAAATGATTCAGATGTTTCGATTGTCCAGTCGCTGGTTTTATTTTGTCAAAGATTTACTGACAGAAAAATTAATTCTTGGATGCCTCATTACAGTATAAAAATTGATGAAACCGTCAATAATAAATGTAGAAATAGTTGAGTTACAGTGTATTGGTGAATCGAATTGAGAATTCTTTTTTTAATGAAGAGTCGAAAAGGTGGCCTGCATTAACCGCCCGGACAACTCATCTCCCGTCATTCCATTTGGTTTGTGCCCGTGGGATGTTCAGCGTATGTCTTGCACTGACTTTATTTTACTCCAGTTCGTTATAAATGAGCTGTTAGTGGCTAAACTACGATACTACGGTTTCAATGCAGACTCTTCTAATATTCCCAAATCATACTTAACTTTTAGATTTCAATCATTTTTTTCAAATGATACATACTCGGAGAAGATAGAAATTCTATCTGGTGTCCTACAGGGATCCATTTTAGACCCAGACATTTTGAGATTTTTAAAACTCTCTAAAATTCAAGCCTTTGCTGATGACACACAAATTTATTGTAGCTTCAGCCTTGACAATTATAAAGAATTTCAATCATACATTACATCAGATGTCTCAAGACCACAACTTTATCCAAGTAAATCATGTGTTATGGTGTTTGAGAATGATAAGAATGTTAACTTCCTAAGGAACAAACTAAATATTCATTTTAAAAATTGTGCCAAGAATCTCGGAGTTATCTCAGACAGCAAACTTAGATTCAAAGAACACCTAAAAAAAATATTTCAAAAATACTTTGCCTACATAAAAGTTTTATATAATAATAGATATATTCTAAGTAACCGAGACGAAGTTTGTTTGAATCCTTGGTCCTCTCTAATTTCAATTGTTGTGACTTTGTTTATGGTTTTGTTTGCATCAGGAAAGTGAGAAGTTAAGATAATAAATAATCCCAATTCGCCAGTTTCCATAAAAAATCGCTTAATATTTCGTAACACTGGCCACAATATTAATATTAGAAATAATGCCCAACTAACTATGCCACGTCATAACACTGCAATCTTTCAGCTATCATTTTCATAAAACGCCGTAAAGTATTTGAACTGGATTCCCAAACAGTTTCTTGACATGTCATTACATAATTTCAAAATAAAATATAAAAAATATCTTTTAACTCTCTATTAGCGGACTTAATAGTACCTACACATCACTGAGTTTCAAAATGTTATAAAACCAATTAGTTTTTCTCCAATGTTATAACCTAAAAGTTACTACAAGCCCTAACGACTAATTGTTCGGACGATGTACGAAATAATAAGAAAACATATTTATACTTACTTTAAATTGATTTTTTTTGCCTTTTCGATTGAAAAATGAAATCACGCACTTATTTTTATACCAAAAAGTGCATCGTAATGAATTATTTTTTTATTTCACATAAATTACATAACAAAATACTAAAAACATACCGAATTTGCTGACAAATAAATATTCGGACGCATTTAAATTTTACTTTAAATCGAACAATAATAAGAAGTACGAACGAGCTGTCTCTCCATACTTTTTTATAATATCCCCGACTGTTGATTTTGCAAATACTCGTCATTTGAAATTTTTTGCATTGATTTACCTCTGCAGTACTGAGATATGATAATTTATAGCACTTCTTTGTTTGTTGCAACACCACGCGTCATTTTCTTATCAACTATTAAACAAACTTGAAAGATACAACCCGAACTGACATCTTATTAATCTAAGCACACTACATTTTACTATCAATGCATAGGTAGCATTGATTTCTTTGTCAATAAACATTCGCGCCCGAATATTTATTTTTTAGCAAATTTGGCATGTTTCCGTTATTTTGCTATGTAAATTTTTAAATAGATATAAAAATGTCTTTTTTATCATTTTTTACATCGTCCGAACATTTAGTTAGGGCTCGTATAACGTATATAATTTGTTTTCTCTTTAACTTATTTCCGCAGGTATAATTACTAAAGTAGCCAACCCAGATAAATGAAATTATTTCTTTCTAATAACTTTATCATATATTGTTCAAATAAAGTAATTATTATTATTATTATTATTACAGATTTAAATATTTTCTTTGGTGAACTGCCTCGTTCTGTTGATGTGCGAAAATATTAACATATTCTTATGTGCAGCACTAATGAAGAATCTATCTAGTAACAAAGCATAAATTTTAATAAAAACGCCGTAGATTGTTCTCCGTTATTTATTGTTTTAAAATTAATATGGCACAACGTTAGACCTAGATATTATATTCTAACACTTTCTTTCGAACATTAATCTCTAATCTGACATATTTAGTTTCAATCATGAAATAACATGCTTTTCATCGTTTGTACTAAGAAATACAAAATTATATCCACGTACAACTACGTCTACGGGTAGTTAATCAAAAACACACCGAGGTTAAATACACTTTTTTCTTTTTATCTAAATCGTATTAAAATGTAGAAGAGTCATGGTAAAAAATCACTCTTTTTGAACATATAAATCGATATTTTTGAAAAGTATTACCAATCTTGATAATGCGTTTTAAAAATATTACTATATCACATATTGTGCAATTTTTAAATGTAAACAAATCTTTAATTAAAAAATACAAATGTTGGTCATGTACCATATTGCGGCGAGAAAGCGAGAAAACACCCTGTGTGTGTGTACTGCTGCAACAAACACACACACACAATTAATAAATATCCAAAAAAAACAAACGAAAATATAAAAAATATAAAATTTCTATGTACACTGATTTACCTAGATTGTCCTAATTCTATAAATTATCACATAAAACAACAGATGATTTTCGAATGGTTAGTTTCGGTTTGGAGACTTTCTAAAATAATGCCCGCCCTTAACCGGCGTCCCTTTTTCCACAGAGACATAACAACAATCAACGCAAAACTTATTCTACTAACAAGTTGGACGCACAAAATTCGGAACACGCCCGGCGCATCCCAATACAACCAGTGTTCCAAATATTAAAAAAAAAAAAACAACTTTGGTGAATCCCTATCAACACCAAAACAAAAGGTAACAACACTCACCGTCAACATAACGTCACGGTACAGCCAGAGCAATCGTCACGTTCACCTTGATTTGAGTATTTCACTGGTCTTTCAGGAGCAATAAATTTTCTGAAACCTCTTGGAACATAAAAATAGTATTTTTTGCGTATTATAACTTAACCATCAATCTAAACTTTCTTAATAAACTGGAATCAACAATTACATATATATAAAGAAAGTTTCCGGAAATAATAAATTGTTCCTAAGTATTTTAAACCGTGCTATTAGGAGACATTTTCTAAAGGGCTACATATACGGAAATTGAGTTGGGAAATTTGGAAGAAAGATTCAACGTGGCAAAATAATAAGTCACGTAACAGAAATTCGAAATCGTAATGTTTTTTGAGTTATAGCTATATTTTATTTATTTAGACTGATATTGAAAAATAGAACACATTCCCTTAAGCAGAATCACAAATCCTCAAAAATTGTTACTCTCGTTTTGAGTCGATAACGTATGTCGTTTAGTCACAAATCTATTTTTTATTTTCGGCTTGAATTTTATGATTTTAAAATTAGTTTCTATTAAAAGAGCTTATTATCGAACTGTTACTGTGATGCCCCATCAGGAAGATTCAATTATTGAATAACGTGATATGCATTTTAGCCGCGGAAGACCAAATGGCGGCCGCTTCTCTCAATAGAAATGTCCCATCTGCTAAGACATTCATCAACATATACAGAAGACTTGGTGAAAGAGAATCATTCAAATCTGATAATATGAATGAAGGGAGACAAAGGTATAAAAGAACCGCTGTAAGAGAATAAAAAATACTTCAAAAACTTGCTACTCAGGAAAAAATTGCTTCAATTGGTTCAATTTTATGCAATCAAATTTTAGAAAAAAATCGTAATTATCTGCAATTCTTAAATGTGCTTTTGTTGGCTGACGAGCCTGCATTCAGTCGCGATGGCATTATAAATTTTCGAAATGTGCATCAGTGAAACATTGAAAACCCACATTCAAAAATTGAAAGAAAACATCAGCGCCGTTTTTTTTGTTTAAATGTATTTGCAGGGATTATAGGAGATAATCTTGTGGGACTTCATTTCTTTAACGGATCGCTTAATGGGGAAATTTTGGTATTTGCACTTTCCCCGAGAGGAACCAGCACCTTTACTGGAAGAGGCACTCGTGCAGTAGAGACAAAACATGTGGTTAATGCAAGTTGGAGCTCCGCCCCATTTTACACCTCTAGCTTGGCCGCCTCGCTCACCAGACCTTAATCCGATGGACTTCTTTTTTTCAAAAAATAATAAACGAACTTATAGCTTATAGCCAATAACGGTATTTTATTATTAATTCGACGGTACAAGGTATTTCTTATGTATGTATCTAAAAAATAAACATTTCCGAAGCTGTTATTGGGCCAATTACCATTATGGATCAGAAAATTAGCAACAACATTTAGAAGGAAAGGACGACTCAAAGGTGGAGATTTTTGACACAAGCATCCAGAATAATCCGATTTTTGAAATGAAACAATTAGCATTATGGATCAGAAAATAAGCGAATAACATTTAGAAGGAAAAGACGACTCAAAGGTGTAGAAGTGGAGTTTTTGACACAAGCATCCAGAATATCCCGATTGGAACATATCTGAAATGAAACAATTAGAGAAAGAGCAGTCATAAAAGACGATATTTTAGCGAGAATAGAGCGCAGACAACTAATATTGTATGTACACTTAAATAAAATGGACAGAAACGGGTGTCCAAGAAGGCTCCTAATATATATTCACTGACAAATGGAAGGAAAAGAGGGACGCAAATCTTGGACAGAAGGAATTCAAGATGCCATGAGAAAGAGAGTAATGAACGAAGAGGATTGCCACAATAGAGAAATCTGAAGATTGAAGCGCGGGAAGCGGCTAAGGCTGTATATTTGTATACATGTATCCAATTTTTATGATTCTTACAATATATATATTTTTTAATTTTAAAAATACAAATTATCTTTTTTCGTTTCCTAGACAAAAAATTTAAAACAGCCAAGCATTTTAAGAGGGAAAGTGTCTCGCCGCCGGAATTAATTATTTGTCCTTTACTACCCTGAACCCCACAAATTGAAATTAATTAAAATAAGAGTCGGGTAAAACACTGTGTTAGCATCGCCAGTCAACACTCGTTCTCCTGGCTGTTTGCATAATGGGGAGCGCGAGTCTGGGCCGTAGTTCGGCAAGTGACCAACGACGATCTGTGAGAGGGCGCCACCGTTCACGCACAACGCTCGCTGAAGCCCGTCAGCCGCCGGGCATTCACTTGCTCCGCGTGTGCGTGGCATAAGCGGTTGTTTTGTATTTTGTCAAATAAACCCCTTTTTACTGTTTAATTTTTGTGCAATCATTAAGTTTAACGCCCTAGAATTTATTATCTATCACACTGTTAAAATATTTTCCACTTGCTTTTCCGTATTACAAATGAATATCGCGATATCCAATATGACCTTTTTGTAAATTAAAAGTGCGGGGTATTCGGGCCGAGATTAAAAAAGTCGATTTGTGGTTAAACGATAACACTCATCGACTAAAAACAAGAATAGCAAGTTTTGAGAATTTGTGATTATGCTTAAGGCAATCTGTTATATTGTGCAATATCAGTCTAAATAAATAAAATACGCGGAAAATTTGTTACTATGACTTTTACTAAATCAGAGCCTCACCCTCGGGAAATATTACGATTTCGAATTTTTGTTACATAACTTACTACCATTACTTCACCACGTCGAATCTTCCATCCAAGTTTCCGAACTCCATTCCCGAACATCCTGTAGACCCTCAGCGCGTTTTCATCGCCCACGGACTATTTATTCACTCTGCGTCAACGAAAAATTTTATTCTCTGGTACGCCACCGCTTTCGGACGCGCCCGCACACGGGCGGGGGTCAAATCCGCCCCGACCGCGTACACGGAACGCCCTACGCGCCCTGCTGCGTGTACAAACTCAACACCCTGTGTATAAGTTCGTATTGCTCGGCGGTCTGCACCATGCCGCCGCGGTTTAACCTCAACGAACACAAAATCGCCAACACGTCGACGTTGGAACTGGCCCTCAGCTGCTGTATACCGTTCAAGATGGCGAGAAAACACCCGGTACGGCCTATACCCGCGCTGCAGTGTATAATGGCGGGCAGTTTAACGTTTTCCATGGATCTTTTGCGTTCGTGCGACGGTACGGTTTTGTGTTTGCAGGTTGGGATCTGCGCGCGGCTCGTCGACGCCGCCCTCGCTGCGCCGTCCACTTTTTCGCATTCGATAAAATTCAACACGTCCACGGCGATCTTGAGCACCTGCTCGGGTTTCGCCATCTTGTGATCCGGCCAGTTTGACAGCCAGTAATGGTGGACGATGCGCGGCTCGACGTTCACGTCGGTCCTGCGCAGTTCCAGTCGACGGATCTGGCACTCGTCGAGGTCGCGCCGTCCGATGTGACGCACCCTATACTTACCGAACGTCACCTCGTCCACTTCTTCGAACTCGTAAACCTCGTCTTCTTCCTCGTTGACGTTCTTCCAGTCGAACGTGAACTTGTCGCGCACCTTGGCCGTTTTGACGTAAAGGAATGATTTTTCCGGGCCCGTCGCACTCTTGCCCAGCGGAAAATACAGTTCGCATTTGGTGAGGCCCTTCTCCACCAAACCGGTCAACATGACGACGCATTTACACTGCAAAATGGCCGGCGTTTAGCAAGTTTAAAGGTTCAATCTGCAAACGACGTTATATCCGATGTGGACTGTGCAATGAATGAGAAATCTGCCCGCTCTTTCCACGAAAATCAACGCACTCGCGTGTAGAACTTATACCTTACAGCCAATAACGGTAATTTATTATTAATTCGACGGTACAAGGTATGTATGTATCTAAAACTGAACATCTCGTTGTCAGAGGATCCCTTTCAAACATACAACCCGGAACTTAAAGATTGCAGAGAGTTATAAGTCCCTAGGAAGCTATATTAGTGAAGAAGGAAATACAGAAAAATATATTAACACAATTACGCAAGATTGCTTTCGAAAAATCGTCGCTGAGCGGGGCAAGTTCGTAGCGCGTAGCACGAAGCAGCTTTTTATTATAAAAGCAAAGAGCTTCGCGGTTTCGTGTATTACCAATGACGTCATCGCGTCTTGACAGCCCCCGGAATAATGATTTCAATATGGATTTTTCCAAATAACCCGAGATAGACGAAAACCGCAAATGCAAAAATTCTAGATCTTGATGCCGCCTACGACACCGTTTGAACCAATTAGCCATATTTGACTTGCGGCTAATAATTTACTCGGTAAAAGAACAATTTTCTGGGTCTTTTAGATTTTTGCCTGTAATTTGAAAACCCTGTATATAAAATACTCGAAATAAATGTTATTGCACTGAATCTGCTGCGACTGCTGGTTAAAGAATTTTGCCAATCGGATGAACGATTATGGAGGAAAACATATTTTTCTGAAAGCTAAAATTACCAAAAAAAAAAAAATGTCAAACATTTTAAAAAAATACTTGGTAAAATTTGATTGCGCCCAATTTCTGCCGTTTGCACACGAACTTTTACTTCTCTGCTAAATTTGAAGTTGATATCTGCAAGTTTAGGACACTTAACACATTTCTCATTTAGCAAGGACTATCGGAAACACCCTGTATAATAGGTGAAAACCTTAACTACAAAAATTTTCGCTGTGTATGCGGGCTATATCGCAATATAAAAGGAAGTGAGATCGAATCATAGTCTTTCAGTTATAACCAAATTTCAATAATAGGGGGACCCATTTTTCAGTTTTTTTGAATTTGTATATTTTTGAAAATTTGTCAAAAATAAAAGTTTATAGAGCCGTACCTCCTGCTTTTTCTGATTCAAGAATTTTTTTGGTCTCGTAAACAGTTTTTGAAAAATGATGTTTTTTGTTGACCCTTGCACGCCCACCCATTTTCACTAGATTCCGTCACGGGGCAAAGCTGCATATACGTGCCAAACTTTAAGTCGATTTCTTCAAATTTTGGATACTTATCGTGTTTCATAGCAAGGTCCAAAAAATAGTCGAAAATCTCGAAAAAAACATGGATACCGGCGTCAAATCAATTACCATTATGGATCAGAAAATTAGCAAATAATATTTAGAAGGAAAGGACGACTCAAAGGAGTAGAAATCGCACCGTCTATTTATATACATGTATCTAATCTTCATGATTCTTAAAAAATATATATTTTTTTAATTTTAGAAATGGAAATTATATTTTGTCTTTCCCTAGACAAAAAATTTAAAAAGAGGCAAGCATTTTAAGCGGGAAAGTGCCTCCAATTGAAATTAATTAAAATCAGAGTCGGGTAAAACACTGTTAAAATATTTACAATTTTTATATATACTTTTAATGTTTGATCCCTTGATTTATTATAGTCCTCTGTGGCTTGAGAATTTTTGTTAGCAGTATTAACCTTACCTGCGAATGCCACACCATGTCCCAGAAGTCGTAGCAAGTATTCGACAACGGGCCTTGAGTGGCGATGTAGGCAGTTTCCGTATAATCGGGGCCCTGAAATCACCAAATTTGATTTATGTGGGGCCACTACTACTACAGTTTAACGGTTTTTATACAAAAAAATAGCCTCTCCTAGAGCTATAAAACTGGATAAGGACTAGAGGCGATTTCTGGAGATCTTACCTGAACACACATAAATTAATTAGAGACAAAAAGTTTGTTTTCTCTCCCTTACGATCTAACAGAGTATAACAACAGTGTGACAATTTTTATTTTTGTTGACCAGTAATCTCAACATACCTTGATATAGTTGGCGTGAATGTAATTCTGACCGCCCAAAAGGTGAACCCGACTATGCTCATTAGGCAACACACCTCTATAACGATTTTTGCTCTGACTCCCGGAAACATAACATTTCTCCTGCAGATTCAATGGCACCTCCCAAAACTCCTGATGCAGTTTGGGAACCCGAGCGACCTTAAAAACAAACCAATTTACTTTTATTAGTGTAATATGTTGGTAAACACGCTGACTTATAGTTAGCTATCCGACGAAAATTGTAAATGAAAATACTTTAAGGGATAGTAAACAATGTCAAACGTCAAATGAAGGAATAAGTTCCTGTGAGTCTATATAGAAGCGCAAAAAAATGCTGTACTTATGAAAGATTAGGTGAATTTGGCGAGACTTACTCTTTATCATAGACTTAGCTAATAAGGGAATGTTTTCAATCGATGAAAATAATTTTTGTCCGAGTTTCCCACTTTCTATTTGGATTAATGTACCCAATATTTAATTTTTTGAACTGTCAGCATATTTATCTTTCTTCCTTTGGTAACACTGCATTTCAGTTATTAAATCACAAGGGTTCAGACTGTGTAGATGGCGGGAAGAATTTAAGAAACAAGAAGGTTATGATTGTGAATTTTAATTTTCATGGAGTTAACCTTTTGTTGTTAACGTTTTCTGGGTATATTTCAGAAAGGACTCATACTTCCTTTGGATATAACATTATAGGTAAGGCCTTCAACTAACCTCGCAGGCTTGCTGCAGCTCTGCAATCGTCAACACATTGCCGGCCGTTTGCAAATACTGTATGTTCTGCAAGTGCAGCTTGAAATCATCTGAGAGCAGCTGCGCGGCTTCAAGATCGGGCTGCCTGGGAAAAAACGCTTTTCGATGCCCCTTGCAATGCCTCATTTCCATACACTCTTTGGTCTCGCCCGTTTCGCAAAACCCGCAGGGCGGAACGTATAGGTTTTCGTTGGAAAGCGATTTCCTGCGGGATTTCGTGCAGCAGCTACACCTCTTCAAATTTTGGCATTTCACTTTGCACATATTAACCTTACTTGGTACCGATTCGTATATGGTGCAGTTGCCGCAAGTCTCTTGCGACTTTCGCCGCTCGTAAGTTTTGGCGTCGCACTTTTTTATGCAGGTACATTTTTCAGTCGATGCCATCGACGACAGATAGAGGTTAGACACACTTTTCGCGGTATTTAGACGGTTCAACGGTACGGGTTTCACTTCTGTGATGCTCGAATTTGAACCGAGATCAATTGTCAGGCTCGCGTTTGATCCTCTTCTCTCCAGCAGTCCTTTAGTCCGCACCTTAAATGGTTCTTGGACCGGGCAATCTGAGAAATCTTGCAGGGTCATGATCTCCGGCAGAGTTTTCAGTGTCTGTGAACCAGATATGCTATTGTTTGACGCAAATTTCTTTAGGTTTGAACTAAAGCTTGGGGCCAAAGTGCTCTTTTGTGCCCCGTCGTCGAAATCGCAGGATAATTTCTGTTTGATTTGCCGTTTCGGCGTATTTGGCATTGAGAATACATCCCTAGATACTTCCAAGGTGTTCGCGGTGGGCTGAGGGTCGCTATCCAAGCTGACAGCCTTAAATTTGCGCGACAAGGTCGGGGTTTTCGGCGACTGAACCACCAAAACTGGTTGAGTGTTGGCATTTAGAGTGGACTGATCCTTTAAATCCAAAGTGGGAAAGTTGCGCTCTTTTTTAGAACGGTTATTGGGTGCACTTTCGTTGAATTCCATCTCGGGACAGTGTATCCCAGCTAAAACAAAACGGCAATAGTTATTTCGAATCCCGTTAAAATATCAGAAATAACCCAAGGCTAATTAAATCATGCGTTTATTACCTAAACAACTCGAACGTGCGGGTGTGCTCAACAAAGTTTACACAAATACACAAACTTTTCTGCCGTTTGTAGGTTACTTTGGGCTGTTTTTGAAACATCGAAATTTATTTGACGTTTCCCACTCACGACGGACATTTACATCGTTCAGTAACCGAATAATCGAAAAACAAGGCGAGCGATTTCGCTAACGCACAGAATCTCCTTCGAAATTTGTAAACAGTCGATGCTAGTAGAGTAGGTCAACGCTTGCTAGGATTTCTGAAAGAATGTCAGATGATTAATCAATAAAATCGTAGTTTTATGAATGGGCCGCGAAATTATCAATGAGGTACAAGGTTTCCGTTTCGATAAGGTAAAGTTTACCTTTGAGTTACGCAAACGTACAACATGACCGTACTCGCAAGCTATTAAAATCAAAAACATTGATAAATGGGTATTTTTAATATTCTTTAAAACACTGCGTATGGTTGGTTGTCTACCATGGAAACGTGATGTGACAGTGACATCTTACGTAACTGGTCCGAACGATTCACTTTTTAACTATCGTTGGCCTCGAACGTTAAGTAATTATCTTTACCATTGTCTATGGACATATTAGAATAAGTTTTCAGTCCTCAATAAAAGTCTCTCACAGTTTAGTATAAACAAGATAAATGTACTCTTTTTAGAGTCTAGATCGTTGCTGACCCCACCGCGTTCTTTCTCAAATTGTACTTTTTGTTATTGCAAAAAGTAATAAAAGTTTGATTAAAGAAATTCAATATTAAATTGGAATGTTTTTCGTTAAAAAAAGGTAAAACGACAATTTATTTATAGTCTATTTCACTTCGACATACACGATCAAAACGAGACACACGAACCCGCCGAACATTCCCACATAATTTTAGATAAGTCCAAAGAAAAATTGCCCAACAATTTGTTTTTAGGTACAAGCAAAGCTTACAGTGCATACACAGGTTTAACCAATTTGTCAGTTTGTAAAAACACGTTCAAAATGATTCCGTCACGTTTTCTAGAAACGTTATAATATGCAAGACAAGGATCGCGCTACTTCTACGAATACAGAGAGCGATCTGTCAAATAACGTGGAAAACAAGTGTTTACTACTCTTACGAAAAGTTTAAAAGTTTTGGGTGAAAATGTGAAAAGTGCTCGTGCCGCGGGACAAAGAAAACCTCTAATAACAGCGAAAATGATCGTTTATTAACGGAATAATGGATAATCTGTCAGCGGATTTGGCGATTCAAGCGATTTTAGGTGAGTCGTGAACTTTTTAGATCGGCATTCGGGTCGTTTTTATTTAATTTTTTTGTTACCCGCGGTCATTAAATCTTAATCGGCTCGTTATAGCGATAATTAGTGCCCATTTAGGCTGTGATATCGTGTGAGATTTTAATAAATTGCTTTTTTGTCGTTCAATCTGTTTTTAAATTAGTTAATGGCACATTT
This sequence comes from Cylas formicarius, assembly GCF_029955315.1. NCBI lineage: Eukaryota > Metazoa > Arthropoda > Insecta > Coleoptera > Brentidae > Cylas > Cylas formicarius. The sequence continues at coordinate 19,728,162 of NW_026844361.1, read as the reverse complement.
TTATTAAGGGGAGGACACAACAATAAGACCGGATAGATTTATATTGGTCACTTTCGCGTTAACCGACTGCCGAAAAGGAATCGCCGTTTAAACCAGTCCCTGGATTTTTTTCTATTTACCTAAATAATTATTTCGTCGGAAAGAGCATTCAACAGGTGTGTGAACGTGAGAATAAAAGTGGGGTTTTGCCCGAGCGGCTCAGTCCTGTATGTAAATATTTCCGATATTGTGCATGTAAAATGGTTGAAAGTGTATATAACCATATTTACACGCAAATAAAATATCTCGTGTCATGATTTTTCCAACGTATTAACGTGTTAAAATTAAAATCTTAATGTCCGTTTTGAACGATTAATGCTAATGTGCTAAAGAAATTTACAGAGTGAGACAAATTTATTTTGTGGCCTTCGAAAGTGGAACGAATGGTATCGGAAATTAGTAAATTTTGAATAAAGTTGAATAACAAATATTTTTTTCTTTTTTTAGTTTATAATTTAGTGTGTTTTATTTTTCGCGCTGCTTTTTTTTTTTTAATAGCAAGCCCGTATTTGACCATACTTGCTCAAATGACGCGTTTTGCGGAAACGGGCATCCACAGGAATGTTTTAAACGTCGGAAAAATGCAATAAAGGATTGTGCACGATCCGCGCGTGTGTGTACGTGTGTGTGTGTGTGTGAAGGTCGTCCAACTTTTGTAGCCGCACGGATTTATCTCTCTCGCGCTGGACTTTCTTATCGAAAAATTGGTTTAGTTACGTTTTGTGCGCATTTTATTTATTTTGACGGGCGTCTGGACACGAGAACGGTAAACCAAAGGCATCATCGGCGATATATTTGCGCCAGCCGTGGTGACGTCATCTGGCCCATTCAAAATGTTCGTTGTGTTATTCTTATACGTAACAAGGAAATATTAGCATACGAATTTTAATTAATAAGCAATGGTTAACGTTTCTGTGGATCTACAGAAAATAGTAGAATTCCAGACAGAAGTTTTTAATCCAAAAACATTTCTCTATTAAATAATAAATGAAGATGTGCAGAAAATTAATTAGTGTAATAACCCAATGATTAGAACCATTTTTATTCCATAAAATGGAAAGTAAACATAGCAAACTAACCAAAACGATCATCTATCGTCTTTATTTATGCAGATCATTTTTAATATTATACTTACTTTTTTATACACACAACCAACACAAGCTTGATCTGTTACCACTTGTAATAAAAATATTAGAGAGCAATCTAACATTTGAATTGAGTGGGTTATAATACGTCATATACTCAGTCATTAACTTTTGCTGTAAACCAGAATCTTTTTTATACGTCTATATAAGTATCGCGGAAAGGTAAAAAGAGAATGGAGCATGTAGTCGATAGAACACTAAGGATTCTTGCAAAACGTTTGCAAACAAAACAATGATCAGCTGGTATTGGACGATCAAGTTTTGTTGGTGCGTTTGTTCTAGAGATATTGATTTAGCAGAGGACTTGGATTTCTATTTTTAACAACTTACTAATCTCGTAAAATACAGGAAGGCAAACCATAACATATACAAGCTGCGCCCCTGCTCTGTTTACCCTCCACGTCAAAAAACAATGTTTAGGTCTAACAAATGACTATTAGAAACGTCTTTCTTTCGGCACGCGTCACGCAATTTGATATATCTCTCTTCACTTCGTCATTACATTAAAATTCTCTAACAGGGTCACTATTCTTGAATTCTAGGGAATAGAAAGTCGAAAAATTTGTACTCCCCATTAAGAAATCTATTGGTCATGAATGATAGAAATAGAAGAAAAGTGCAAAACAGGAACCTACAAATTTGTTTTTTTTTTAAATTAATATCTATCGCAATAATAACGGACTTTTTTATCGAATAGAAAATTTATAGTCTCCCTGGGGAGTAACCTTTTTCTGGCTACGTAGCTAGTCCTAAAATCCTTTCACCACAAAGAAGCAGTTGATAGAGTAACATGTTGCCAACGTAAAAATAAAAAATATTGTATGTACTATCTTGCTTTGTTACTTAACCTCACAATTTTTGAGGTTATGTATTTTGACGAAAATGAAAATATAATATATGGAAAATTTTGAAGCGGCACTTAAGAACTGTACAGCCTTATGAAATATTTGTTTATAGATCGATTTTGATTTTTTGTTGTTGGATAGATCTCTGAAAAATACACTAAAGCCTTGTTTTGTCTATTGCTTCAAGTTAAAATCATGGCCAACTGGGACTATTTAACAAAAGAGAGAGAAGAGAGAAGTACTATGGATTAAAAAACAATAAATTGCCAACGAATTCGTATACAGGAATAATTTCTGTAATGTTTCTTTACATGGCATATGAAATATCTTTTACGTCCCGCTTAAGGTTGTACATCTTTGTAAAATCTTTGATTACGGTTGTGTTTGTGTTTTGTGTCACATCAACCTGAAGTCATGGCTAACTGGGACTAATTTTTGATGTCAAATATCGAGAAGGCTATTAGGGATTTGTTTAAGAACAAAGTGTAAACGGGACTACATAAAACCTAACTGTACTATTTTCCATGAAGTTCGTGTAATTTTGATAATTATTTTTTGCTGGATGGATCTTGCTAAAGAGAGATGATATGTATAGCATCGCAGTCATGGCTAACCGACATAGTTTTTTGAAGCGGAAAATCGATAAGTACTTTTAGATTTTTTTTCAAATTGAAAATGAGAGCAGCTTCCTTATTCAGGACTACCTAAAAAAACTAGACCAATGGTTAATGTCTTTCATTGAAATTTATCAAAAAAAAAAAAAAAAGAATTATCAAAACTGAGCCACAAACATTCTACATTCTATTCTGAAAGAAATCTCTAATAGGCTTTTTTTATATTTGACATCTAAAAGTAGTCCCAGTTAGGTATGACTTTCAGGTTGATGTAATAAGATACATAAAATTTTAGTGCGTGTTTGAGAGATGTATGCAACAAAAAAAAATTATCAAAATCAAACAGTAAACAAGGATTTTACAAAGGTGTACGTACAGTTCTTAAGTGGGACACACTGTATATGTAGCGTTTCTAATTTTATCTAGATTTATGGGAAATTATGAGTCAGTTACGTTAAAAATATTATTTTACGGACATGACAAATATTTAGCGTCTATAATAAAATTGCGTTTTTGATTCACCACCGAAATTTTTGGTTGTAATGTTGCGAGTTTTGATTTTTATTGTGCTTTGATACTGTGTTGTTCAAAATATATAAAAGTAAATTAAACGTGAATTTTAAAAAGCACCTCTTGTCTTGTATTTTATTGCGGCAATAAAAAGAACGATTCAGTTTTGATTTGAAAGTGTTATACCTATTTTGAACCTTTTTGGAGCAGTTTAACAGATCAATTAGGTATTCATCAAAAAATTTATTTTATTTATTAATTTATGTTGTTTGGATATGGCGAATTCATATTCAAACAACCTTACAAAATATAAATGACGGCATTAAAATAAATGGCGGAGTCATCAACAACCTACGCTGTGCGAATGACCATGATGTCTTTTTTCTTTGGAGATATAGTTGCCTCCACCTGTGAATACAGTCATTTTGGATAATCTCTTTGATTTTATTGTATTTTTAGAGACTTTGTATGGCAAAAAGTTATGTATTTTGGGAGATTTCAATGTGTATTTTGAGACGCTGGTACAGAAAATCAATGTTTTAGATTGCTTAGCAATTTCATGCACTGTATGAACCTCTCGCAAAGTAATTTTCTCAGAAATAGAAGAAATAAAGTTAAGTTAGTGGAACGTGCAATAGAGGTGCTCAGCAAGATCATCAACCTGTAATTATTCTGTCACTTGAATTTCCTCATTCCTTAAATAGAAAATACGACTTTCCTACATAAAAGCTACCTACTGAAAATTGGGTGTGACATTTAAAAAGATCCTAAAAAATTTGGATCAAAAACAAAAGTGTACCCAGTTATATGGACTTTAATGACACTGTTTTTGACTATTGACTATTTGACTATGACTATCGTTTTGTTCCGGTACACAAAAAAGACTGTAAATCGCAAATCGCCAACTAACTAAAACTCTGGGCCTATTTCCCTAATCTGCAATTTCTGTGAAGTTCTCCTACAGGACAAAATATTTCATGTTGTTAAGAACCAAAAAAAAAAATTAAGGACTATGTCTCAATGTATTTCTGAAGCTGTTGATGAAGATTGGACGTCATATATCTTGATTTTTGAAAAGCCTTTGATCGCCTAGATCACATAATCCTAATCCGATTCGATCCGGATTTCGATCTGATTGTTAATTAGTTTGCTTCATACTTATCTGACCGCGCTCAGTACGTCTATCTCTATGCTCACACTTCTGATGAATACATTGCTTTCTCAGGCGTTCCTCAAGGCTCAACATTGGGGCCATTATTATTCAACATTTTCGTTCCGTTTTGTGTTCAGAGGATTGCCTTACTCTCCAGCGTAGTTTAGAGCAAATCAACAATTAGTCCCTAAATAATAACTTGCAATTAATAATAATGTTTCTAGTCATAGGGATAGCAGATCGGGGGTACCGCAGGGAAGCGTGTTGGGCCCGCTTTTATATATTATTTATATAAATGATATGCATCAGGTTTTAAAAAACTCCTTTGTTAACTTATTTGCTGATCACACGCTTATTTCAGTCTCTGGAAACGATTGCAAAGAAATAGCTACCAAACTGAACACCGAAATGCAGTATTTCTACGAATGGCTGTGTCAAAATAAACTGAAATTAAATAGCTCCAAAACCAAGTGCATGGTTATCGGTTCTAAGGTTAACTGTCAAAAATTTTATAAGTCGGGGTATTCTGTGGATATACAGGGTAATAAAATTGAGTTTGTTTCCGAAATTAAATATTTAGGGGTGTATCGCGGTTTATGTCGCAGTGGACTAGGATATTAGGGTATAATAGTATAATTTTGCCTCATTTTTCATATGTTTGTTCATTGCTTATATCTTGTACAAAAGCAGATTTAAATAAGTTACAGTTACAACAAAATAGGGTTATGAGAATCATCCTGAACTGTGATAGATATACTCCTATAAAGAGTATGTTAGACCAGCTAAATTGGCTAAACGTCGGGCATTTCATTAGAACAGCAGGTTAAATGTTGGTTTATGGAATTGCGCACGATCACCAACCAGGCTATCTTAAATTATGGTTGGAAAAAAGGTCAAACTTTTATCATACGTTCCAATCAGCACTTCAATGTTTCTATGGTAAAAACAACAAATTTACAGAAAACTCTATTCTACGATGGTGTTTGTAATTTTAATGAACTGCCGGATAATATTAAGGGCGCGCCTTGCCCAAGAGTGTTCAAGAAGAGACTTACGGGGTATTTGCGAAGTTTATACATTTTTTATAACTTGGGAGTGGACTCGAAATTATCCTTTGTTCCTCACATCAATAAAGTAGTAGAAGCTTCAAAAAGCTATGGATCATACGTTGCACCAGAGACTTTAAAAACACAGAAGTGATAAAATATTATAAAGGGTGGTTCAATGAGGGTTTACACATTAAAGTAATAAAAAAAACTCGGAAGAATATAAAAATATACAAACATTTTTGTTTGCCATTTTAGATTAGTGTAGATCAGGTTCTATGCCGGCTATTTCGCATCTAATCTCCTGTTTCAGCTCTGGAATAGTGTTTGGTTTATTTCTATACACTTTGCTTTTTAGATACCCCCCAAAAAAAAATCAAGGGGAGTAAGATCACATGATCGCGGCGGCCAATTGATATCGCCGTTACGTGAGATAATCCGACCAGGAAACTTGCCCCGCAGCAATTGCATCGTTTCTCTGGATGTGTGACAAATGGTTCCATCCTGTTGGAACCACAAATCTTCAATGTACATACATACATGTTTCGACAGTGAACACCATTAACCGTAACAGCGCTCTCCGCATTATCACTTTTGAGGATGCATTGCTTTTTGAACAACCTCTCTTGGATTTTCTAATCACCAAATACGAGCATTGTGTTTGTTTACGAATCCCCCAACGTGAAAATGTGCTTCATCGCTAAAGATCCATTCTGCAAACACGCCGTGCTGTTGATGATCTCGAGGTTTCAACCCCTGAGTTATTTGGACTTTATATGGGTGTAGATGCAAGTATTTTGTTAAAATTCGCTGTGTGGTTGAATACGTAAGGCCCACTTGCTGCGATCGGCTACACTTTCGCGAACAATGACAATATTTTGATCTGACCGACTTGCACGAGCAAGTTGATGGACTTTGAGGTTAGTTACGGATCCAGTTTGCTCAAATTTTTGAACCACATTCCAAATTGTCCTCTCAGAAATGCATTTTTTCTTGATCGACCATTTTCATAATAGGCTTGCACAATTTTTACACGTTGTTCAGTCGTATATTGCTCTATGACTAATTTTGTTTATGTTTCGAGGTTAGAAATCTCATATGATAATAAACAAATACACTGGCGGTTCAAAAATATTTCAGATTGTAATGTGGAAACTCTTATTGAATTAAGTAATTTGGTCTCCTGAGTAAATTTGTTATAAGTTATATACGTTGGACAGAGTACCATTATTCAATGACTTTTAATGTTTTAATAACTTATTTGATTGCTCTGACCTATTACATAGAAGAAATTTTCTGGTTTCCCGTATTAACTCGAGACATAGTAACACATTCTTTCCGATCACACCAGGAACAAATATTTTAAAATTTTCACCTATGTTCTCAATGTGCTCCAAATACAAGGCTCGACACGATTTGGACTTTTTTTCGCAATGTATTACTAAGGTATCCATCCCATTAACTATAATTATTAATTTCAATCTGTTTCCATTCTCTTGTTTTTTTTTTATTAGAGTTAATGTTTATGTTTGCCTAGATTTTGGGTTAAGTTTCGTCATATCATCATTACTTTTAATGCCTCTGTAACTATTTAATACTTTGCACCTTCCCGTTAGTTGGATTTCATGTCTGTTGACTTCTTTAAATAAATATATAAATAATTTTCGATAGTCCACAATTGTCATAAGACGAAGGTGCGTGACTCGAGTAGACGTGACAGAGCTGCAATGTCCCAAACATTACTATTTACAAATCTTCGCGATTCCTCCTGCGTCGTTTTTTTTATTTCAAAACGTCAGCAACTTGCAAGTTTGATTTATAAGGGGTGTTTTTTTCGATGTATAGAACTTTATGTTGCAATAAAAGAACGACGGATTATTCGATTGACAATTTAATTATTTTAATCAAATGCGGTGCATCTGACAAGCAAAACGAAAGAGGTGATTATAATGCAGAAATCACTGTACCATCCAAACCACAAAATTCCCTTGAAAAAATACAATTTGTGACCGTTTTTTCTTCAAAAATATGCTAGTCAAATCGAGCACGGATGCGCGAAAGTTTAGGACATACGTTTTGTCCTTAAAATGAGAATTAGTATTGAAAAATAATTGAAAAGTTTTTATTTACAAAGAGCTAAACAGAAAAACATGTATGACAACAGGGCGAAGTTGCATTCCAATTTATAACCAGCGCGTCATTGTTTATATGGCTCTTGATATAAGGCGTGTTTTTTTTCGATGTATAGGACTTTAAGTTGCAATAAAACAACGACGGATTATTCGATTGACATGAATTTTATTTATCCGATAGATAATCTTGTGGCATTACATGTGGCGCGGATATAGTCCAATCCGGACGTCGAATTTTCGATGGCTTTTTCCAACATTTGTGGCCGTATATCGGCAATAACACGGCGAATGTTGTCTTCCAAACGGTCAAGCGTTTGTGGCTTATCCGCATAGACCAATGACTCTACATAGCCCCACAGAAAGTAGTCTAACTGTCTTAAATCACAAGATCTTGGAGGCCAATTCACAGGTCCAAAACGTGAAATTAGGCGATCACCAAACGTGTCTTTCAATAAATCGATTGTGGCACGAGCTGTGCGACATGTTGCGCCGTCTTGTTGAAACCACATCTCCTGTACATCATGGTTCTTCAATTCAGGAATGAAAGAGTTAGTAATCATAGCTCTATACCGATCACCATTGACTGTAACGTTCTGGCCATCATCGTTTTTGAAGAAGTACGGACCAATGATTCCACCAGCCCATAAAGCGCACCAAACAGTCAGTTTTTCTGGATGTAACGGTGTTTCGACATACACTTGAGGATTAGCTTTGCTCGAAATGCGGCAGTTTTGTTTGTTGACGTAGCCATTCAACCAGAAGTGCGCCTCAACAAACAAAATTCGCTTATGAAAATCGGGAACAACGGAAATCTCTTTTTGGGCCCATTCGACGAATCTACGCCTTACTTGATGATCGTTTGGTTTCAATTCTTGCACGAGTCGAATTTTGTAAGCATGTAAACCAAGATCCTTCCGCAAAATCTTCCATAAAGTGGATGGACACAGATCCAATTCCTGTGCTCGAGGGCGGATGGGCTCATTCGGGTTTTCCTCAATGCTACGCTCTACAGCACTAATAGCTTCTTCTGTACATACCGTACGGCGTCTATGTGGGTGCGAGTTATCAATAAGAGTAACTATTTGCAAGCGTTGTTGAGGCGTGAGTCTATTCATGATGAATTGCCAAACCAAACTGAGAATAAATCACTTGACAGCTGTTAAATCGGTCGCCATCTTGAATAGTAATGCCAACTTAAAGTTCTATACATCGAAAAAAACACCCATTAGAAAACCGACGCAGGAGGAATCTAGAAGATTTCTAAATGCTATCACGGTACATTGTGGAAGTCTCTTTGAAAAATTCGAGTTCCAAATATTTTTAAAATAGACACCGAAGTCTCGTATGGCCGCAATGCCATTTTGAAGGGGCTATCTTTATCCATTCTCGATATACTTCTAATAGGCCTTCGAATTTGGGAAACTCGCATCTTTTTTCTGCGTGACGAGAAGTTCGGAGACGATGTTCATTAATTTTCCTGGTCGGCGATAAATTACGCAGCCAGTTATAGCGGCGTTTAGCATCGCTGCCGTTTTCGCGGTGTTTACCCTTGTGTGAAACGCACCTTGCATGTTTCGACGCGTTTACATGTGTGCGTGAGTTACCCGCGCAGGTGAGTACGAGCGATTAATTTTTTTTTATACTTTTACTTCAAACTCCCCGTTTGATCGCCGGTGTGTCGTAATTGCTACTTCCGGGGTGTACAAAAAAAATGGCGCGTGGCCTATATGTCTTTGTCGCTTGTAGGGGTGAAGGGGCAGCCTGCACTTTTCGCGGAAGTTCGCATATTTATTGACCTCTACAAAGCATATGATACTGTCCCTGTAAACAGATTGTTTCAAGTATTACTAGAACCAACATGAACTTTACCCTAATTAAAGCTTTAAATAACCTGTATAAAGAATCCACATCTCGGATAAAGATAGGTAATACATTGTCTGGAAAATTCATAGACACTGGAAGAGGAAGTGCAACGGTATGACAATTGACAATTGGCAATTTGCGAATGATCAGGTTAACATGGTCAATGATAAAGAAGTACATGACGAGAAAATTGCAAGATGACTATAAACAATCGGGTTTGGAGATCAACACGCAAAAGACCAAATATCTACTGATTGGCGCAGAATTACCTACTGTATAATTGGCAAAAATAACTCAAGTTAGACGAACAGTTGGCTGTCTGAATCATAATAATGAGCTAGCTACCCTCAGGCTAATATAAACATTCTTTCACCGTGTATGGTTGTTGATATACGAGGTGTGCTCAATAAGTAAGATGACTTTTGTAATTGGGCGGGCTACATACATTGGATCTTTGATATTGTTTTTGTTATGTTGGTGCACTTGTTCCTAACATATGTTCACAGTTTCACACAGTTTACACGTTCAATTTTTTTTGTGAGACAGAAGCGCGGTAGACGTGTTTTGTGTGGTCGGTGATTTCCTGCTGTAAAAAAAAAATGAAACAAAGAAACTGCATAAAATTTTCTGAAAAAAATGGGATACAATACTGCAAACTACTTGAAGTATTGATAACGGCATATGATGAATCTACTTTGAGAAAAAAAATGTTTATAAGTCTTACAAGCTATTCCACGATATCCGAGAAGACGCCGATGACGAACCTCGTTCTGGACGTTCCAACACGTCAACAAGTGATGAAAGCGTTGAAGAAGCTAAACAAAGGGGGTTGAAAAATCGTCGAATCCCTATTAGAGAAGTGGCTGAAGACATCGGCATCTCTAATGCCTCGTGCTATGCAATTTTTTCCGAAGGTTTGGGCATGAAACTTGTAGCAGCAAAATTTGTTAAGAAACTGCTGACGTCAATAATGATCCTGATATGCTCAAAAAGGTCATAACTGGTGACGAATCATGGGTATATGGTTATGACGTCGAAACCAAAGCCCAGTCGTCCCAATGGAAGAACCCAGAATCGCCAAAACCGAAAAAAGCACGTCAAGTTCGATCAAACGTCAAGGTTTTCTTTACTGTTTTCTTTGATTATCGTGGCATAGTACGTCAAAAGTTCTTACCACAAGGCCATACGGACAATGAAGGTCAAATAAGGGTTGAAGTTATAACAAATTAACAATATTAATTTTTATAATTAAATAAATACTTTTTGATAAAACTTAAAATTCACCTTACTTTTTGAACACATCTCCTATATCGTGAAAAATGGCTGGGCCATAAAACGTTTTTTGTTTATTTATAAGTAGTCCATGCATATGCCAGGAATGAAGACCGTATACTTGACAATGGCCGTGTTAACAATACTACAACTTTTTTATTTATTATATTCACGTTTGACCTATTTCAATCGAAATATTTTTCAATGTTTTTCATTATGGGGAAAGATTTAAATATTAGCAAAAGTTTAATTATTGCTTAGTAAAAAGTGATTTTTATACACCCCCATTTGCTCCCCCCTGAAAATTTTTTTGAAGGAGCCCCGGCGCGTATGGCCGAGTTCTTCGTCGACTCTTTTCTCTCCCTATAAATATCGATCAAACTAACATTGTCATCGAAACATAATAATATTTAAATCCGTCGAGATGCCTGTTTGCACGCGAACCCCACATTAAATGGTTTGATTAAGCGCTGCACAATTTAACGGTATGATAGAGTCTTTTGCTTAAGCAAATGGAAAATCATTCCCGTTTATATTGTTAACATTTTTAAAATTGACAATTATTGTTCGGGTTCGTCACTCCTTAGAAAACCTAACCGAACTTAAAGAGAAAAAAGTCAATCTATTATGTAAATAAAAAGATATTTGCGAGAAGTGTTCACCTTCACAAACAATTTTTAGTTCGAATCATTTTGGATGTTAATTTTTTGATCACTGTGTATAAGGTGTTATTTAATTGTGCAGTACCATTTTATAGATAAAGAACATTTTGTATATAGCTTTGGTTTTTGAGAGACGCAAGCGATTATTTTTAGTAGTGTAGGTAATCGCAGTGATTTTATTAAAATTACGTCATATATTTTAATAAATGAATCTCATGGTCGGAGGCAAATTTTAGAAATACTCGTTGTAACCGTTGCATTTCAGGAAAATTTTGTTGATCGGCAGGATAAAATAATGTCAATCCCTGCGCAATTAGTAAGTTCACATATGGAATTGTTTTAGAGGCCTTATAATTTTGTCTAGTAACACTACAAAAGTTCCCGAAGAAATTTATACGAACATTGCTTACCTCATGAATTCAATCCTCCAAAAACAATTTGTTTGTCTATGAACATTACGAGGCATTCCTGATTAATTGTTCTATTATTAGTGGTAACAAAATATGGCCATTAGTCCGCAATTAATTAAATCAATCCAAATTACAAAATGGTACCCATGCAACTACTTTTTCTGTCATCACTGCGAAAAGTTTTTACTTTAAAAAGCTTCACAGAAATTATTTAACGGCTCATTGTTCAGCCATTCCACAGCTGTATCGTAAACGAAATCTTCCAAATTACATTACATTAGCAAAATTGCGGTACGGTGTCTTTATTTAGTTGATTCGCAAGTACTTTTAAACAACTTTTATTTGGCGATCAAAAAATAACTTAACCAATCTGGTCAATCAACTTAGTCAATCTGGGTATTACTGCTATGCTCTGCAATAGCGATGTTTTAACTTTACTTGTTTACAGTGCAGATGGCGCTGCAAATATTGCTCCGACAAATAATAAGATTAGATTATACATTTTCATTGGCTTATACATACATTATACATTTGTTCCACCAATAAACACCCTAATCATCCATTAGGAAACTGTTGATTAACTTTTACTGATAGTTTACTTAATTGACGTATTCGCCACGACATTTTAACAAAGACTTTAAAAATTGATGGTCTGTAGTGTAGCAGCAGATCTAAAAAAGTTCAGAAGTGTAATTTTACACAGGCATCTGACAAGTTAGAAAGTGCGGTGTCACTGGTTTGTTGTTATTTTTGCAAAAAAGTTAGAAATAAGTTTTATGAAAAGTAACAGGCAGCTAAATAGTCTCTAACGTGACAACGCACATAGTTTGCCATACATATTATTAATTTATGCATAGTTCCAAATTTTTGTCACCCTTTACAAATATCTTCATTTTTTACTTCTTCGAAGTAATCTCCTTCCCTCTTCCCGTTGTGCCCTCGGAAATCGTTTTATCAAATCGCAATTTTGTTTTTTTTTTGCTTTTTTAAAGCAAACTGCTGGTCTGTGACCAAATGAAAAAATTCCTCGACGGATGTCAGTAATGGGCAAGTGTCCTGGGTGGAGTTGTCCACATGAAAAGCAAAGAGAGATTGTGTGTGTTTAGACCATACCAATTTGTGGCAAAAGAAGAGAGAGATTATTTATAAGGAAAACGTGTGTTTTGTAAGATTTAAAAAGATGTACTGAGATTATGACCAAGTAATTGATGATAAAAAAATTAGTGTGGCCTAAACTCTTTTTTGGAGAACAAGATTGCCTGCGAAAAATCGTCGCTGGGTGGGGCAAGTTCGTAGCGCGTAGCGCAAAACAGCTTTGTATTTCAAACAGAAGTCGTTTCGCGGTTTCATGTCAAAAAAATCTGGTTACTAGTTTTTGAGAAAATATTTTTTTTCTGGACGCCAAAATAACCCAAAAAAGTTTTCCAAAATTTTTAAAAAACACTTGGCGATATTAGATTGCGCCCAGCTTCTAAATTTGAAGTCGTAGATTTGAAACACCTACTACATGTTTCAATATAGAACAAAATATCCAGAGCACCTTGTACAATATGCACCTTAAATACAGAAGTTTTAGCTGCTCATATGGGCTATATAGTCATGTAAAAGAAACTAACAACTGATACACAGCCTTCTAGTTATTTTCAATTACCAATTTACGATTTGCACATTTTTGAAAATTATGACGAATAAAGATTTATAGAATTTGATCTCTTGAATCTTCCCGTTCAAAAATTTGAACCGTCCAACTCAAACGGTTCGAAAGTTACTGCCGAAAAAGTTCAGGAAAAGAGAAATGAGAACGGAGAAACAGACAAAACTTAAGGAGGAGCGCGTATGCTTTCGAAAAGAATCGAGTATTCTTCATCACTGTTCATTTACTAGATTTTTTCTTATCTAATGTGTTGTAAGTGTGAGAAATTACCAACATCTTTAAGGGATATTTGGATTGGATTCGTTAGAGATTTACATCAGGTGAGTTGTAACTTTTTGATCCTTGTTCCTCCATAATAAACGATCTTGTTGCTCAATTTTCCAGATAAATAGTCTGAATAGCTTTTGAAATGGTTTTGAAATATGTTACATAACGTCAAACAACATAGTTTTCGTAATTTAAGAGGTAAGAGTTTCCATAATCACCCCGTACAACGCCGTTATACGAAATCTACGTCTCCGTTTCCCGATTCTGACGTCAATCGAGTCGATTTCGCGGGCCAAAAGACGGTGTAAAGCGGTTTTTTTCCTTATCGAAAGAAAATCTCGGTCCCTATATAAAGACCGCATGCAACCCCCCATCGATTCGCCACCGACCCGCCGGCCAATGCGGTAACTGATCGATATTTCGCGACCGCCGATTGGCCAGCACGCGGCCTTCCGCTGACCAATAATGGTTTTGTCCGCGCGGTGTTGGGGGGGTGCTCGCTGTTCGCGACGAAGCTTAGTTTTTTTTTTGTTATCGAATCGTGGCCTATGCATGGGTTACCACATTTTTCTGTTCCAAACACATCTCATAGCTTTTATGTTTAATTATTCTGAAGGAAAACAGTATAGACAGTTTACATCGACCCATTCTATTGTTTCAGAATAAGATGTTGATCCTTAATCATTTGATTTCTTGGCAAAAAGTTTATATCAATAAAAGTTCACAATCGAATCAGTTTTGATATATAGGGTGTTGAAGATGTAAAAAGAAATTCAAATTTTGGCAGAGTACGAGAGCTGAATGGAACTGCAAACAGCTGATTCAGATATGTTTTTATTTTTGTACCCGTTTTTTAATGTTAGCTTTTCTTTTTTACTAATAAAATATCTAATTAATCTTTATTTCTATTGCTTTTTTGTTCGCTGAAAACTGGAAATTTTTGCTAAGAAATGAATCGCGATTTTTAAAATGTAATTTATTTCTGAAGTAATCAGTATCGTATGGTATGCGTCCGTCAATGGATTGTACTTTCGACTTGAGCTGAAACGACTATGAATAATAAACATTTTCAATTCAAAATTTTGGAAAACCGTTAAAAAATAAACTCACAGGAAGAGAAAAACCAGATCAGTAAATAGATTTTTCTGAAATTTAAATATTACTTCAGGAGAAAAAGTTAATATGATTGTGATATACGGAAAATCCAGACCGTATCCTATATGGCGCTGCCATCACTACCATTAATTGTTGTTCCGTCAAACTCATCATCCACACAAGTTTTTTTCTTCAGAAAAATGTATTAAATGGAAATTTATGATTCCGTGGGAAAGAATATACACCCTGTATACATTTAAACCATGTAAATTTTTTTCATGGAAAAAATCCTACGTAAATAAATTAGTACAGTGTATTAATTATATAATTAATTTCTTATTGTATTGTTTAATGCTGAATGGTTATAAAACCAAATAAACTTTATTCAGTTTTGACATGTTAAAACCATGTTAACCTTGCGTCAACTTTTAGGTGCAGTTGAAGATTTTCTTTTAATTGTTAAGATGAATTTAAAGGAAGCGACTTTTTAAATTATTGAGTCCATTCTAAGTACTTGACTTTTCTTTAAATTTAGGTTTCTATTTTTTTTTTTAAATTTTTAAAATGTAACCTAGGATCAAAATATATCAAAACTCATTTATAAAAAATAAAAAAAAATAGTGCGAACTTTAGTGGTGACACTGTATATAACGAACAATTACAGGTTATCATTTAGAAACAGGAGTGGCTTAAAATGCAGATTTTTCGAAGCAATACGCTATATGTAGTATCTCCAAAACTAAAAGTTTCATTTCCATCTTTAAGATCCTTAAGTGACACCATAAGTATCGAAAATTGGGTGTAATGTTATACACTGAGAGAAATATTTTAGAGAACATAAATTATTATTTTGGATTGTTGTTATATTCTTGACGTCCAACGTCACATACGGATCCGCCAATTTTTCGGTGCACCAGGTGGATGGGGCCTAGCGTAAACTAAAAAAATTAGTTTATCAATCCCCTTTTCCCTCTGACGCGTGGCGTGGGAGAATCGGACCAGCAGCACGTCCGTTTGGTAAGGCTTAATGGTAAATAAGTTGCCTGGCAACTTGTTTACGGTATTGCAGGGGGCGAAGGGGTGGCGCGGGGTCTTGGGGGTCGAGGCGGGTCGAAAACAACAAAATTTAGCCGACACTAGTTTCGACGTCGACGACGACGCGTTCGCTGGCGGAAATCGAAAAACCGGACACAGCTCGCTTTTCTTGTGCTTTTATATATTCGAAAACCATGAAACGAAATAATTTCAAACCGGATTGAACCGGTCCGCGCGGGTGTGCTTTGGGGCGAATTTTGCCGCGCATCTTGGGGGGATAACGCGGGACTATATAAATCATGTTCTTGAAGCGTTGAGTAAAGTATGGAATTTTGGGATATGGACGATCGCAGGGGTACCAGAAACAGAAACTTGCCAGGTGACATTTTGCCCTCGGACTTTACGTAAACGTGACGGCATACTATGGGGAAATCTCGAAATCTAGTGCCCAAAATTTTTCAATATTTTAAAATTTACTTATAATCTGAAGGTATTCCTATATTGTTGTGAAAAAACACTATTTAAACTGAAAAATACTAAGACGTTTAAAAAATAAAACGACAATTTAGTTGCAACAATTCACTATTCTCTGATTAAAACACAATTGTATTATAACTCTTAACTAATTTTCAAATTATCGTTATTGTACAGTGTGGCCCAAACTTTAAAAACTATTCGGCGGCCAGTTTTTTTTTGTGGAGGTTAATGTAGGTAGTACAATGAAGATATATCGAAAACAGTATATTTAATCGAGGTGAATGTAGTATTTCGTTTATAATTATGTAAAATAAACTCTCTCTATCATAATTTGCCGAAAATAAACTAAGAAGAGTTTTAAGGTGTAACTACCACTCTCTTCATATTGTGTGGAAACAGAATGTATATCCTTGCCCTAAAACCCCCCCAACACGTCACCCGTCACGTCCATATCGCAAAATTGGAGTTATAAAGATATAATAATTCCTAACCAAAACTAAATTTTAGCACATTAATTAACATTGATGCATTTTAACTGAAACGCATACCTGAAAAATATGCCTTAGAAAACTTTAAAACAGTATATCTAGAACTAATACTCTGGAGGTTGATCTATAAAGATAGGCTAACCTTATTTGGACAATAAGATGGCTTATTAATGCACTAAAAAATATTTTAAAATGTATCTAGTGCGCTAGTTATTAGCATATTTCACGAATTTAAAACGCCCTCTGTGTCTTTTTCTGTATTTTTTATTATTTGAATTACCTATTATCAGCGAGATTTTTCTCCAGAAAACAAACCTGACAGCCTGTACAGTGTACAGAGTATCCGATTTCCAATATATGTTTATGTCACGACCTTCTTAATAGCTAAATAATAATTTGTTGGATATCACAAACAAGTGCATAAAATGTGACTTTTTTTGGGGGGGAGGGGGACTATGTCTGTGTCTTTTCTTTTCTATGTATTTCTGTTCTTTTCTTTTGAAGTTATCCTCTTACAAGGGATTTTTGATATGAAATATGAAATGAACTTGTAAAAGTGATCTTGAACATTCTACCATGTATGGGTGTTCTAAATTCATAAACACGCATCTAATATACCTACACTTCTACAAATGCAAATGTGACGTCTCAACATGAATTTCCAGTTCAGTCATCTATATCAAAAATTGTAAACGATAGACCACATTTTGAAAAAAAAACGTAAACGGTTACCATCTTTTATCAATATTATCGTTAAGTTTGAATTTGATATTTTTTAAGCCTTGAGTAAATATAAAAATAGTCACTAATTCCATAGGGAAATTTTAATTTCAAAAATAATGCTTATAAAAGTAAGTTTGTACTATTAAAAGAACCACAGTTTACAAAAAAAAAAGATTCGTAGTTTCTTGTAACAAATTCGTTAGACTACACACCAGCCGTAGCCATTAGAGAACAACAACGCCTTCATCTTCTCAAACTGTTTGCACAGTTTAAGCCAAAGTGACACCTGAGCATAATGTTAACAAAAAACGATCGCACGATTTGTAATATTTTTTTTGTGTAGCCTCCATTATTATCATGTAAAGCATGCAGAGGACAACAAAATGACGGTTAAATACAAATACGCTTTATACGAACCAAAAATAATTGTAAATAATATAATTCTCGGCCTATAACCTGAGAATAACACTATAACATGTCATCGTATCGATCGAAAAGCAGCGGTATGACGTCACGATCATTCTCGCGCGTTTAGTGTCGTTTAAAAGGAATAGCCGGGTGCCACAACTTGAATTGCAACTTAAATATTGGGTTTTGAGTTTTGATATTTGGTATGCGTTATTTCTATACATAAAGAAATGTATTAAAGAAATAAAAAAAATGTTCGTTTCCTATTGGTTTAATTTTTTAAAGAAACTTCCACAGACAACAATTTCTAAATCTGGATTTCTCCTCTGTAGGTTGTTGATAAATCGAACTTGCTGACGTTTTGCCAACCATCTCGTTGGCTTTAATTGAAACTGTTTCAGTTAAATTCCAGGATGCTAAATTCCATTGTTTTTATTTTATTTATATGCATTGAAAGTTCGCCAATCTCTTAGTTTTACTTCAACTCCTGTTATTGATACGCCCTTCTTTAATATTACGTAAATAATTAATCAAAAGTATCTCGGGTGATTAGCATCGAATCCTTAACTTGTGTGACTCGATATTTTCGTATAGGAATAATTTTTTGCTCACGCATTAGCCTACATTTTGCGCCATTTTCTTTCTAAACATCGATTTTCACAGACTTAGTTCGTTTTCCGAGAACATTTAACGATGTCTAGGCATATTTTGAGAATAAAATATAGAGTATACAATATTTTTTCTACAGCTGTATCGAAAAATATCCTCAGATGTGCTGCGTCATGATGTGCTATTTCTGTTTCTATTGAAATACCATTAACAATGCGCTAAATACGTCGTATTTGTCACACTGACGACTATTAAAAACTGTCACCATTTTTTGACAGCTGCAGACGCATTGGAAAATCGAATCAGATTTATGTAATGTCAAAACTTTATTTGACAGTAAGTATCACGGACGATAAGAGTTTAATATCAACCCGTGGCTGAGGGATTCGCGTCCAGTGGTAAACCACGTCGATCGACTTTCTAATCCCGTCGCCGACCGCGATGTTTGTTCAATAAATCAGATCTTTTGTTTAAGGGTTGCCGTGGTTACCGGTCGCGACTCATTGTCCCTTACGCCGAGCTTCGTTGGTCAAGTATTATTGATGATTTTAGTAATGTTTTAATATTTTTTGCAATTACTTACAAGACGTGCGACAAATCGCCGAAAGTTTTGTTTTTAACGACGTATATTAATGGTTCGTTCTAAACAGTCCGTTAACAATCAATAATATTCGGTCCTGATATTTTGACGCATTTTTTTAACATTTTCTTTCAAAATTGTCGCAGGCAGAGGAACGGAATTTGTGGGCGGCATCGACAACGAAGCGCTAGACTTTTCGCAGCTCGAGGACTTCATTAACGGCGACAACGCCCAGGGAAACAACCCGTATTTCGGGGATTCCCTGGCCGGCGCGGCCCCGCCCCCGTCCGGCAAACTATTGAACGTCATCGTCGAGAACAAAAGGAACAACAATAGCAATGGGTATGTGTCCCCTTCGCGCGCCCCCACCCCCACCCCCTTCCTATTTTAAAAAGGTTACGTTCGGTTAATTGTTTATTTATTGTTTATAAAGCGATAAACCTATTATGCACGCTGATAATAGCGTGAGAATATATACCCAGCAAAGTAAAAGTGACAAATAAGGTCTTCCACGAATGTTTTTAGTTGTCATATGCTATGCTACGGCTAAACATAGCCAAGCTGGCTGCACATACATAATATCTGTAGGTAAACTGTTCGAATGGTCAAATGTCGTATTACTTGTAAAATGTAGCCAATGCGATGTTCAGAATTGTTCTCTCTTATCTTATCTTGAATTTTTTTAATGTTCAAGAATGTTGCGGACAGACCTCCTACCAATTTAAACCTATTGTTATTTTGATACCATCTTGTCGAGGGAGGAACACCACCATTTGCTTTTGTGGGTGACCGATTTAACTCGTATACTGAACATAAGATTGCCTCTCCCCATAACTCTTTGGGTAAATTTGTTTCAGCAAATTTAATTCTTACTTTATCTAACAAACTTCGGTTCATACGCTCAGACTTACCGTTCTGCGGGCTACATGGCAGCGTATACTCAATGTCAATACCTTTATTTTTGCAATACGGTTTGAAATAATTTGAAGAAAATTCACCACCATTATCACATCTAATTTTTGTGTTTTTTGACCCTGTTGTGTTTTTATTTTTGTATGTTTTCTAATTGTTTTATCAGTTTCAAATATTATTTTAAAACCTTTTCTTAATAATTTTGACACAGGAATTGAACTATTAGAGCTTCTAATTTTATTTTTTTACCTTGGCAAATACCACTCATTGTTCCCTTTTTCTCTGCAACCAACGTCTCCCCACTCTTGGCCGTACCTATTTTTATTTCTGTCTTTAAATCTTGTATATCTGTCATATAGTCTTGCAGTTCACTTGTCACTAAATGTTCAGTAGCTCCAGAGTCCAAAACAAAACGGTTTATGTTGTCATTCAAGGTCACACTATTTAATGCAATAAATGCGACTTGTTTATCACTTTCTTTTATTTCGTTTGCATTCGCACTATACCTAAGATTACCTCGACGTGAACCTCCGTAATTTGTAGCAAACCTACCTCTATCTCTATGCCTATTCTGTAAACACTCAAAAAATTTGTGACCTTGTTTGCCACATTTATAACACACATATTGGCTTGCTTTGAACGTAACTTCATTATCATTTCTAATATTATTCCCATTTTTTGATTTCATTTTTAATTCTTCGTCCAACAATCTCGATGTCTCAATGTTTCAATCGCCGTTATTACAGGATCATAGTCCTCATTAAGACAAAAGTAAGTGGCACACATTATCCGATTCTTCGATTTTAGACCCAATACTTTCTAATTCTCTTATTACAGAGTCAAATTTCAAAAAATGATCCTCTAATTTTTCGTTCCTTTTATAGTTTATTGTTAGCAACTTCTTCTTTAAAGTTAACTTCGAAAATACACTTTTCCTCTGAAATACATGTTCTAATGCTTTTAACATATGCTTCACTGTCGTTGAATTTTTAATTATATCAAGGTGTTTGTCACTTACACATTGCACTATGATTGATTTTGCCTTTGCATCCCTTATTTTAAAATCTGTCTTCTCTCTCAATACCTTTATTTGATACTTCCTTCTCCAACGTATCTTCAATCTGTTTCCCTTCCAGTTATTATAATTCTGTGCATTTAATTGTGGAAATACCACCGACGACGTATTCATTTTGCCGTTACATGTTTAATACACATGTTAATATAATAACCTATAATAATCTATTGTGAATTTATGAACACACTGATGTATTAAACTAAAATAACTTTATTAATAATGAATATACTAATTTTAAATTAACACTCTCATGTTAGGTTAGGTTCTATTCCACACAGTTTCCTCTTCACCTTTTACAGTGGATTAATGACAAGTAATCACAACAAAACCGTTATTATTTTCAAATGGTCACTGAGTATTGCAAAGGTTTCTCTGTAAGGCCCCTAACACGTTCCTAGGCGGTTTTCGTGCATTTTAAATTTAAAAAAATTCAAAGAAAATCTATACCAAAATTTCCACCAATTTCAAATCAAATAACTATAACATATTAAAAAACAAAAAATATATTAGGCATACATAACAACTATTTATAGGTGGTACCCTCATATGTACATAATATAAAAAATACATATTACTACATATACTTAAATCTTAAATTATTTTACAATTTTACCATACTTTCTAATTTTTTTTTTCTGCGGGTATCACATTTAGCTTTATAATTTATTATTTGGGGTTCGGAGATGGGTTTTGGCCGGTAACCCATGCCAGAGGGTTCTGGAGACGAATTTTTCTCTAGAATTTCACTTGCGGCTTTTTGATCTAGATACTCCTGCCTCTGTTGGTGGCTTCTGGTTAAATAATAATATTCCACTGAAAAAAGTTAAAAGAAATGTATTTCTTACCTTTACCTATATTATTATGTGTAATATTTTGAGCTTACCTCCTAACTAATAACACCGCTAATAAGCAGCACGAACACAAAACTTTTAAGTTTTTGTTTAAGGTTAAAAATACTCTTTTTCCCAGTTCTCGCCACTCAAGCACATACAATTTTAAAGAATTTGTTAAAGCTTAAAAACAGTGTTTTGTCCAAGTTTTTTTTACAGAAATACAATTAACACAAACATAAACGCACTACTCACTAGTTTAAATTATTTTAATTGTTCAAAGAACATAAAATACAACGGTTTAATACGCCTTCAAATGCATTGACAGAATACACAAAAACCGTTAGAGGACTTCGCTTACGTCACAAGCGATCACGTGCGATCGATAATTTTGGCGAATGGGATTGGGCAATCCTATTAGGTTTATCATTCTTGTCCCTGTCCGATGACCATTCTTCGCAAAGTCAAATGCCCAGTTACTTAAACTAATCCACTCTACGTTAACTGTTATGGTGGAGTTTTCAATTTTTCTTAGCGTGTTAATACATCGCTTTAAGCTTTATTCATATAAAGGATAAAGGAAGTGTTACTAATGGAAATTATAGATTCCTAACCAAAATTACTCCTCTCATGTACAGATTGCAGAACAGGGCAAAGAATTACAGGTTTGGCTTGTCGGTTTACCAGATCCATCGCGTAGTTTTATTCTATGCTGTCATTTCGATTCAAATTAACGCACTCACCGATGGGGTTTCGATTTCAGGCACTCTCTACCGGAAAGTCCGCCGGACTCTAGCTCGGAGCACCCGTACAGTCCCGAAGAGGGTTGCGACGTGCCGATCAGCAGCGCGGATAACATCTACACAAACCTCGCACAGGGCATTTACAAGCCCGCAATACTCAATCCGATACTGGCGGATAATTTGATTTTGGGCTCGCACATCGTCGTCGCCGACCAAAACGGCGACCAGCTAATGGACGGCGCGAACATTTTGCAGGCAAGGGACATTTAAATCTCGCAAAGAAAAGTGGAGAATTGCATTTTTATACAGCCCTGCCGTTTTTTTTTCCAGATTTTTTTGCCCCTTTTATTCATTGCACACGAATACGAATGTTCGCCAAGGAGTGCTTTTTTTTTAATTTGCAGTATGTCTAATTAAGTCGTCCCCCCCATATGAAAAACTAAAAAGTTCTGCATGGTCTAAATTTTAAGGTGCAACCATCAGATGCAATTTTTTTTTGGTCCACATAACCCAAAACCCAAATTAGTTTTTTTTCTTTTACTCTTCCACAAAATTCTTATTTTTCAACAAACCTCGTATACAGCTGAAAAAATGTTATAGTTATATTTTAGGATTTATAACGTTTCATAAAGATTAACTTTTTCTCTTAAAGTTTCATATGAATCCAACTTTTAAAATACCCGAATTTAACATTTTCGTAAATGGGTGTGATTCGATATCTACACCAAATCAATAGAGGTACTTTAATCCTGAGCAAAATTCATACTACTTTTCGCTTTTCGTATACTCCTAAAAAATAATGCGTATGGTAATATTCTAGGTTTTACACCACGCAGAACTTTTTATGAAGAATATAAAAGGTTTTCGACTTAATAAGACGCAAAATAATTTCCCATGAGAGCAAAAATTAGTGAATAACAAATTAATAGGTTTTGTGATTTGCAGTTTTCTGTTTGACGGATAAAGTAGTAAAACATTATGGCTAAGAATAAACATCAATTAACACTTGACAGTAGAAAAATAATACGTCTATTAAGTATCCATATAGATTGTGGGTTTTACCAATGCGTTCTATAAAATATTTAACCAAGAAACCATGTTAATTTTTCTGATTGTCTAAAATTCCAATGACATAACACTGCAGTAATAAATACTTCTCGCTGAGAATATTTACTTGTGGCTTTGCGCGATTTGTAGTAACCCTTCCACGAAATATGATACCGTAAACTTTGCAATACTTTTGATATATATCGAAAATTAATTAATTAATAACGTGAGCGGCTAAATGTTATGACTCGGTTTTGATATTTGTTTACTGTTTTATTACGTCACCGTGATTAATACTCCATCCTCATTAATCCTTTTCAGAACTACTAAATAGCCTAAATGCTCTTTGCAAGCGTAATGGTCTTATTTACCTTTCTAATGAAATTGACATTTTAATTTTTGTACGGATTTTCAAGCATTTTTGAGTCGACGTGTAAATTGTTGATCGATATTTTAATCGTTTTTTAGTGTGTTTTTTTCTAATTAACAATAATTTTTTACATCAATTACAAACGCTTGTACAAACACTACCAATGACATCTGCCCAAGGTAAACGCCTGCGTACTGGAACCACTAGGTTCTTCTTTCTTCTTAACTTCTAATGGCCACGACTGCATAAGGTCATTCGGCCAGCTTACACACCTAAAGAATGCTTTCTTAAGAGAAGGGTCTGGACCAATCCATCGTCCTCCAGGTTATTTAACGTATACAAAAACGGAAACAACTTCTAAATAAATTGTCAGAAAATGACGACCGATTCTTCAAACGGCTCCCGCAATTATCTTATACGGGATATCCGATCCCATCCGGCCTGGTTACCAGCGTGAATACAAGACATCCGGAAACCGTGTTAACATACACCTCATGGAATTACACATCACGAATCCGTGTACATCCGCGTAAGACGAACACTATTTCCCAAACTTTTAGGCACTACATCTCTAAATACGTAACAATATTTTCTTTAAACGACACTAATTTCGACCGATTTCTACAAATTTTTAGGTTAGGTTAGGATGAAAGTCGTCGACGTTTCTTTTGTTACCGTTGTTGTTTATATTTTTTCATTAACATTTCGGGTGTTTCGAACTTGATATGTACCGAGTCCGCTGTGGGTTCTGTGTTACAATTTGCTACTTTTTTGTAAAACCAAAGATAGTGTTAACAGCGTTTTAGAAAATGTTTCATTTTGGAGCCCCCTTGTATGTCCGTTATCCTTAAACTGAATCGAAAAAGTCAATAACACTCTTATAGAATCCAGTGTTATCGATAATTTTTGTTACATTTACTGTTTTTGAGTTATAATCCAACTTATGTTTTTTTTACCTTTTTAAAAATAAATAAAATAGTATTTTTCACAGAAAGACGCAAAAACATCGACATTTCTCAATTTTAGATTTTTTGTAAGGATACAAAATTCGATTTGACGACCTAGCTGGACTATGGGAGGCAATTGATTTAGCTTTTCAAAATCTGAGAATGAGACCAATGATCCTTTTTAATGTTATTCAAGAATGTGTTCATTTTGCACTGGGATTTCCTTTATTTTTTTATTTTTTTAATAATGTTATTTTATACCTATGCAAGACATCCAATTCTTTCGTATTAATATGAAACTTTCAATTGTTAATTATTGTTCCTCATGGACTATTTAATTATACATTTAATTTTAGAAAATTGTCATTTATTTACATGTTTCAGAGGAAACGTGCGTCATATATTTTTGTCAAAGTAAAGAGTATGAAAAAAAAAAACAAATTTCATTTGTAACTCCAAAATAGTAAATATGTAACAAAAATTATCTTTACTTTAGGTTTTCGATAAGCTTAAGGAGATACGAGTACATTGTACATTGTATACATTGTATCTTAAAAACTAAAAAGACTATGAAAATGCTATTTAACTTGTAATACAAATAATGAAAAATGAAATGAAAAAATAAGACCGAAAATTGGAAATTTTTGG
Source organism: Cylas formicarius (assembly GCF_029955315.1). NCBI lineage: Eukaryota > Metazoa > Arthropoda > Insecta > Coleoptera > Brentidae > Cylas > Cylas formicarius. Next base: position 19,702,563 of record NW_026844361.1, on the reverse strand, counting down.
AAGGGATTTGAAATTCTTTAAATTTTAAACGCGTTACTCTGCGGCCATTTTAGGATGGTCGTCTTCTGGTTGCGCAAGACATGCGAAACGGCGGAAGTCTGCTACCGACCCGGATCATTTCGGAAGATTTGCACAACGATTCCGGTATCGTTCTCGCCGATGGAGTTCAAGGTAATAGCAGCACAACAGAAGTTTGAAGGGGCGCTCTATATTAATAAAACGTAAAAATTAAATTTATTCAAAATTACAATATCTTTAATATAAGCTTTTTTTTTTAAACGGGGCTATAAATACCAAACCTATTAAAAGAATGGAAAACTTTGTGTTACGTTTTAAGCAAAAGAAAAAATGGAAAATGTGGTTCTAGTGAAATTATATCAACCAGAGGGCATTTTCTTTGGTTAAAGTTAAGTGAGTTAAACTTAGTTCGCCGCTGATAGAGATGTCACTCATCCAATTTCCAGGCTTTTTGAGACCATATTTCCTTAGCGATGGTGTCATATATATATATATATATATATATATATATATATATATATATATATATATATATATATATATATATATATATATATATATATATATATATATATATATATATATATATATATATATATATATATATATAAATTCCCTCCGTGGACACCGTTCTGTACGCGCTGCACACTCTCAGTGATAGCTTTCTTTGTAGTGTTGATAACACAGCTATTAGTCTCTTATTTTCGGTAATCTTGCTCCAGACTGGGGCCCCATACAGTATCTGAGAGTGTACCACGCTCACTAGAAGTCTCCGTTTGGATGATCTTGGTCCACCTATGTTTGGCATTAAACACAACAGCGCAGAAGTCGTTTTTTCTGCCTTTTGTACAGTTCGCTTTACGTGCTCAGCGAAACTTAGCTTTCTGTCAAGCCACACTCCCAGGTATTTGACAGTATCACTCAAGCCAATCTCACTACCCATAACATCGAAAACAACGTGGCCTATCTTCCGTTTTGTGGTTAGCAACACTGCTTTGGTTTTCTCCGGCGCTAGGGCCAACCGTCTCTGCTCGAGCCATCGCTCCGTGTTTGCGTTGCACATCAGGAGCTCCTCGTTCTTTGCTACCACAATCATGCCGATGTCGTCAGCAAACCCTATTAGTGTCACTCCGTTTGGCATCTAAAACGCAAAAAGCCCATCATAGAGCACGTTCCACAGTGTGGGTCCAAGGACCGAGCCCTGTGGTACTCCACTTGTTATGCCGATATATATATATATATATATATATATATATATATATATATATATATATATATATATATATATATATATATATATATATATATATATATATATATATATATATATATATTTTTTTTTTTAAATAAAAATGTTTGTTTTTTAGCACGAATCGCTAGGATCACTTCTGTAGTAACCATATCAAATTTGAATTTTATAGTATATTCTCGGGGTAGAACATCAGTCGTCCATATACAAGTCGATAGCAGCGTTATTTTCCAAATTTAATATGAGCGTATTATTTATATCTTTATTAATTGAATCCTATTAAAATAAATTTGCTATAAATTGCTCATCGATTCAGAGGCGTTGTTTATGTTTTTTTTTGTTGTCGTTTGTTTATAGATAGCACTAGGTCGTTGCTACTGGCCACGACGGAGTCGACAACGCCGAATTTTAGCCGAAATGGTTACAAAGAAGATTTCGACAAGGGTCAGCTCGTCCATTTGGGTTACGGGACGACCATCGAGAACATGCCCAGGGCCGAGATGGAGGGCGGCCTGTGCGAACAAAACCTGGACGGTATGCCGGGCGTCTACACGAATCTACAGTCGGTCTCAAAGAAACGGAAACTCTCTCAGGATTCGCTCTTGGTGAAAAGCGAACCAGGTTGGTTTTAGTTAAAAATGCAAAGTTTAAAAATTGGCCAAGACAACTGGCACTAACTAAACTAACCAAAGGCATTATACCACAAGAGCGAAATGTAAAATGATAAATTGACTTTAGTACAGCAACTACAACGCAGCAAATGTTGGGAAATGACATATATGATAATGTCTGCGTAATGTGATATTTATTTACTTAAACAATAGGCATAAAACGCAAGTAACAGGTAGGTTGTAGTAAAAAGTATTAAATGGTTACAAAGGCATTGCAAATAGTGATGATATGACGAAACTTAACATAAAGTCTAGCCTAACATAAACATTAACTCTAATAAAAAAGTAAGAGAAGGGGAAAAGACTGAAATTAATAATTATAGTTAATTAATACATTGCGAAAAAAAGTCCACACCGTATCAGCATTAACACACAATAACGCGTTTTACCAGAAACCGAAACTCAATTTTACGTAGTCGACGCGCGTTTCGCCAACCAAGTTGGCATCTTCAGGAGAAGATTAAAACTAAACTTAATCGAACAAATGTTCTCTATATATATATACACATCGGGAAGTAGGAAGGGGAATTACTCACTGTTCACGCAACCAATCAGCGCGTATAATGGGGTAAATGGGATTGGACCTCTGTCTTTGCTCAGTGTCTTATTCCCTATCTTAACAATTTCTAAGCTTTCGTAGGCATCTAATTTTCTACTATTATTTACATGTTTAACTAATTTTAAATTACTTATATCTACCTTATGATTATTGTTGAACGTATGTTCGGCTACACTTGATTTTTCTAATCTACCAAATTTTAAATGTGCTAAGTGTTCCTTAATTCCTCCTTACATTAATTGATCTTTTGGTTTACCCTACATATGACTTGTTACAATCGTTACAACATATTTCATAAATTCCCGACTTTTCAAGGGTATCTAGTTTATCCTTGGGATCACCCAAGATATTTTTCAATTTTGATCCGGACTGATAGACACTTCGAAGACCTGCGGCCCTGAAGACTCTTTCAAGTCCACTTGTATATTGGGGGGAGAAAGGAATTGATACTACTTTTAAATTTTCCTTATCAGCTTGAGAAGTCGTTGATTTTTGAAGTTTGTTTTTAAATCTAAATTTCCTAATTAACTTATCGATAAAACTATCTTCATAGCATAAAACTTCCATTTTATGTTGAAAAGCATGGTTAGAATCATTGGTTATGTATCTTAAAGTACTAGTGTCTTTCCTATGAATGTCAAAAACTAAATGATTTTCACTGTTTTTGATAACGAGAACGTCCAAAAAAGGCAACTGCATGTTACTTTCTATTTCATGTGTGAATTTAATAGATGGGAAGTAATTATTCAAGTTTGAAATAAAGTCATTTAAATCCATGCAAGTTGTATCAAAAACCGCGAAAACATCGTCGACATATCTATACCATATCCTAGGAAATTTTCTTTAGCATTATGTTCAAAATGATGCATGAAAAGTTCATCCAGGAAAGGAGATAAACAATTTCCCATGGCCGTGCCATTTTGTTGTTCATAATAGTTGTTATTGGGTTGTTCGGAAAGTCATTTCGTTTTTTTTGGGGAACATGAAAGACAGTTTTCGTATAATGAATAAATATTTTATTAAATTATATATTGGCCATTCTGGTCCAACACCTTTTGCCATCTTTCTGGCAGTAACATAATTCCCCTCTCCTAAAAGTTTTGGTCCTTGCTGGCAAAAAACTGGTTCAAGTGGTTTTTGACATCTTCATTTGAGGTAAAGGTTTTGCCATCCAAAAAATTTTGCAGGGACCGGAACAAATAGTAGTCGGAAGGCGCCAGATCTGGAGAATATGGTAGATGTTGCAGTACGTCCCATTCAAGCTGTAAAAGTTTTTGGCGAGTGACCAAACTTGTGTAAGGTCTCGCATTATCCTGGTGGAACACTACACCCTTCCTGTTGATTAATTCGGGCCTCTTCTCTTTAAGTGAATCATTCGATTTGTCCAGTTGATGACAATAGACTTCTGAATTAATCGTTGTATTGTCCGGCAAAAGCTCAAAAAAAACGATTTCTTTGACATCCCACCAAACGGAGAGCATCACCTTTTTTTGGTGAATGTTGGCTTTTGACACGCTTTGAGCCGGTTCATGTTTTCCGCTCCATGACCTCTTGCGTTTAACATTGTTGTATACAACCCATTTTTCGTCCTCAGTAATAATCCGCTTCAAAAATGGATCATTTTCTTGACGTTTGAGGAGCGAATCACACACGTCAACGCGACGACACAAATTTCGCTCCGTAAGGACATGGGGCACCCACACATCGAGCTTCGAGGTTAAGCCCATGCTTTTCAAATGGCCATAAACAGTCGAATTCGACAAATTTAATCTCTCACCGATCTCCCGTGTGGTTATTCGCCGATTTGCATCAACTAATGCTTTTATCGCATCTTTGTCAGCTTCGACCGACCTTCCAGACCGTGGTGCATCTTCGACATCAAAATTGCCGGATCAAAATTTTGCAAACCAGTTCTGGCACTGGCGTACTGTTAACACGCCTTCTCCATACACATCCGTCAATTTTTTTCTCGCTTGGACAGCATTTTTACCTTTTCTGAAGTAAAAAAGTAAAATATGACGAAAATGCTGCTTATTGCTCTCCATAATTAAAAGGGCACCAACCAAAAACTACTGCGTAGAATTAATAGAACCTTTTCACACACAAGCCTTGCAATATCAGCTCTCAAGACATATAATGGTTATGCGGCTTAAGTGTGAAGTTGGTTTCGAAAAAACGTAATTAAGTCCTCTGACGGGAAAAAACGAAATGACTTTCCGAACAACCTTATATTATATAGAAAAATATTTTGACTCATGCAAAGCTTTGTCAGAGTGATTAGCTCTTCAATTGTATCTGTACTGTAGTTATTATATTCGAGTAATTTCCTGAGGTATTCCAAAGTTTCTGGTATAGGAACGCTTGGAAATAATGAGGAAACATCAAAAGATACTAAAAGTTCATGTTCATTTAGCCTTACGTCTTTGATTTTACCAATAAACTCTTGCGAGTTTTTTATAGAAAAACTTTCTTTTTGATGTTTTAAATTTCCAAGTTTTGCAACCACTTTGAAATATTATATGTGGGAGAACCTATAGTTGAGACGATAGATCTCATTGTTTTTCCAGGTTTATGAATTTTAGATATACAATATAATTTGTAGGATTAGATGTCTGCAATTTGTATTTCAGATTTTGGGTAATAAGGTTTTTACAACTATTTAATGTGCTTTTTACCTGCTGTGCCAGCATTGTATAGGTGAAAATTTTAAAATGTTAGTTATTGGTGTGGACAGAAAGAAAGTGTTACTATATCTAGAGTTAATACGAGGATCCAAAAAATTTAGACCAAAACAAGCCATTTAAAATTTTAAATAGTCATTAAATAATTGTAATCATGACGATTACTAAAAGACACATAAGCAAATCTATGTGTGGGGGGGATATACTCCATCCAACTTATACGAAACATGTTTCGAAAACTTACGCTAAATTTTTTCAATTTGACATTTTGACAATTGTACCCAGGAGACCAAACTACTGATGCATACTCCGTGACGTTGAATTATTTAATATTTTTATCACTTCTGCATTTTTAAAGTCAATGTATGATGAATCCATAGCTCTTTGAGACTTCTGCCAGTACCTTATTAACATGAGGAACAAAGGATACTTTCGATTCGAATGTTACTGCCAAGTCACAAAAAATGTTAGAACGGGAGAGAGTTTTATCAAGAAGATGAAATTCATTTCACAGCTACACTCATGGTGGAAAAAAAATACATTACATTTGGCTGTGTTAGGTTACAAGGTATTTACAAGTTACAGCTCTCTTAAACCCGTGACTAAAGTAACGCTGCAGCCCGCGACCGTGAATAAAGAAGCGAACGTTTTGGAGCGACATATTCTTCACGGTCGATTGTGTATTTCAATATTATTTTTTTTAAGCGAGAACCAAAAATATTCGGTGCAAATTCCACAGTTAATAAAAATATCTCGAAACAAAAAGTGGTTTTTTAGATTTCCTTAAAAAATCCACTTGAATTCTTTAGAATTCCTCTAATTCTAATGAAGTACCCTTTATTTTGAACACGAATTCATCCCCATAAATTTTTAGCATTTGTTTTGGAATCACTCTGTATATATGGTGTCTTAAAAAATAAGCGCGATTTCGATGCAATACGAAGAATCGCGTCGTTTTCTGTTAACCAAATGGAGTCTATATTGTTATTGGGATTCCCCGAATCGCTAAGTATCGTATTTGGATATTCTAGAAGAGGTAAATTGAACATCACAACCGTCAACCGTTAACCAGTCAATTAAGAAGCGGTCAATTGACCAGTCCCAATACTACGTGCGCCATTGCTTAGTCGTTGGCTTTTTTCTCATAAGCTATTCTATGGATTGATGTCTTTGGTTCATGGCACCAGTCCCCAAGTTCACTCGACCGACATTTCAGAAAACTGTTCGACTAGTCAGCTAAGCCCTTCGGAACAATTCGCGGCGTCTATTGACGAAGAGTACGCTTCGTCGGAGGCGTGCCTATCAGAATCTCAGTACCAGTGCATCCGGTTCAGTTCGTTTCAGCAACCGAACTGGCACACGCTGTGCGACCAAAACCTCACCGAACTGTGAGCTGCCGCGTGGAGGTTGCGCGCGCATTCGCAATGACGTTTCGCCCCGTTTTGGTTTTCAGACCGACGCCGCACTACAGGGTGGACGCGGACAAGGGGTTCAACTTTTCCAACGCGGACGACGCGTTCGTGTGCCAGAAAAAGAACCACTTTCAGATCACGTGTCACGTGCAGTTGCTCGGCGACGCGCAGTTCGTCAAAACGCCGGACGGCTTTCAGAAGATATCCAGCTTCCATTTGCATTTCTACGGCGTGAAGCACGACTGTCCGACGCAGACGATCAGGGTCGAGCAGAGCCAGAGCGACCGCAGCAAGAAGCCGTTCCATCCCGTGCTGTCAGTTGATTTATTTATTATTAACTAGGTCGAATGCGCTTTAGAGTATTTTTTAAACATTTTCACTACCAGAAACTTCTAAGCCACAGCCAGTATAAAATAAATCTTTGGACCGGGTCCAATGATTAATTCTAAAATTCAATTTTTAAAGAACAAAACTACACTTCACTACACCCGACATTGACTCAAATAAGTCATATGTAAGTCTTCTGTAAGCGAATATGAGCTGCGTATGTAAAATATTTTTGGCCATGCGGTGTTGCCAGATATACTCGTAAAGTATATATCAACTTTCGTTGATATGTTTTTAGATTCTGCGAAACGTTCTGGAACTTGTAACATGTACCATGTTATCGTAAACGTTTGTGGAGATAAAGGAATTCGACAACAAACACCCCGATATAAAAAAAGTATATCTTAATACTTGAATTTTTGGATGCGTTTCCCTATTAAATTGCTTTATCATAATATAGTATGAGAATTAATTTATCGCGTTTTGGGCGTCCATAAGGCCCAATTGGCAAGATATAAAAATCCGTGTTAAGTGGGAATTTTAAATGGACCGCCCCATATTTTACTTTACTTTGCCATCCACGAGGTTAGCGCGAAAATTTCCTGGCGTAACATAGATGCAGCTCCAGTATCACGATAAAACATTGTCTTCTTTTAAATATATATCTTAGTAGGCTGCGAAAAAAAAATTGAATTCTTGCGTCAAATAGTTTTTTATTGACAGCATTTTAAACTATATTGTATTGGGCGATCGTCGTTTAAAGGTCAAGGAAATCTCAGAAATTACTAAGCTTTCTGATACAAGTGTTCGTCGAATCCTGCATTGATCATTTAGGTATGCATAAGGTTAATGCAAGATGGGTCCCTAAAAACCTTTCGGCTATTCAAAAACAACGCCGTTTTTGGAACTCTGTGGGTCGGGACCGAAGCCTGTGATACAAACTATTGTGACGGGAGATGAAACTATGGTTCTCTATTATGACCCTCTATCGAAAAAAGAATCAATGGAGTGGCGTCGTAAGGGTGAAGCACCCCCAAGAAGATTCAGTCTCCCAGTCAACAAAAAAGGTGATGTCCACGATCTTTTGGGATTTTGAAGGAATTCTTTTGATATATTTTAAAGAATCTAATACCACGCCGAGGAAAACTGACCAGAGGCGTGCGTCTTTTGCTCGATAATGCACCTGTCCACACTGCTGGTGTTGCACAAGCTGCCATTTTAGAGTGTGGGTTCCAACAGATAGATCATCCTCCCTATAGTCCAGATATGGCCCCCTGCGACTATTATTTGTTTGGATATTTGAAAAAGGACTTACGTGGACGGCGGTTTAACGACGAAGTTGAGTTAAAAGGGGCGGTTTTAGATCATTTTGCAGACAAACCAAAAGAATATTTTTTTAATTGATTGAGTTTTTAATAGATGTAATAAGTGTATTGAAGTTAAGGGGGATTATATTGAAAAATAATTTTAAAAAAGTTACTCTACTTTGTTTCTTTCATATTCAGGCCGGGAAATTTGGGCGTTGCCCTCGTAAAAGTACCAAACTATGGTATATCTATGTTCACTGGTTAGTTAGCAATCACATTTCATCTGGATAGCAGGCTTTGGTCGGCCATGGTAACGTTTTTTGTCAACAAGTTTGCCTTTGACATAAATAAGCTTAATATTCCGTTATTAGCGTATTCAAATGATTGTGATGATGATTGTTACAGTGAAACTGGAAGGAAATACACCGACCAGAGCTTGCTACCCAGATGAAAAATGAATAATTTGCTTTAATTGCAATATTTTTTTCTTTTCGAAAATCAGTGAAAATAGATATACCATAGTTTGGTACTTTTCGATGGCAATGCAATTGCTCATTTACGTGCCAGTATAAAATATGAAAAATTGAAGTATTAAGTTGTACGGCTTACGAAAAAAATTATTTTATATCGGATTGTTTATTGCCAAATTTTTTTAAAAATATTTTTATCTCCGAAAATGTTCCAGAAGGTTTGTCAAAATCTAAAAATGTAATAAAATAATAAAAACTAAGTTGGTAAACGTAACCAGTGGCAACACCGCATGGCCAAAAATATTTTACATAGGTAGCTCATATTCGTTCCATATACGTCTAATGGGACACTCACCTTGAATAACCCTGCATAAATGCATGTAATAATGGCATGGTATAATTATTAAATTTTGGTACTTTTAATGGATACGTAATTTTTTTAAACATTTTTGTGAGTTTTATAAAAAGGGGACCAAACCTGGCCGGCATATTCCAATACTAAACGGACAACGGGGCAGTACAAAAAAGGCAGGTGGTAACAAGTAGGTACTTGTGTGTTGCCTCGCGTAAGGCCATTTCGGAAAAATAAAGAAAAGTCGATTCGATTTACTCTGCAAAGTAGAGTTTTCTACAGATTCTTTTCCAATAATTTACTGTAATTTTATGGAGAACTCAGTTTTGTAGTGGTGCTTCAATGGCTAATTACTATATAAATATTGAAATCAAAATTTTGCACTCTTCTGGGAATTATTTTATTAAGCTCAATTTTAACGGAGAGTATTCTTGAACTAACGTCGCCCGAGTAAATCCCAAGCTTGAGGGACACACCGAAAAAAAATCCGTTAATAAGGGCAACAGTATAGCATTGAAAAGAGAAATTGCTCTGAAATTTTGTTATAAAATAGTACCGAAGCGCCAAAAATTGTTGCAGTTGGATAAAAAGTATGAATACGAGGGTCGTTCAATTACTTTTTAACAAAAAATATTCTGTTTTACTCAATTAATTTATCTAAAAGGCGCGTTCTTTCTCAAAATAGGCATTGGTTTGGTCGATTTCTTTATCGCAGTGAACGTATGATCACATTTAAACTTGTTCATCCAATTGCAAACAGTTTCATGACACGTGCCATGAACGTCGTCCAACTCTGCTTTGATTTCCTTCCGGGTCAACCTTTTCAAATACTAATAATAAATAATATGTAATCACTACTTGAAATTCACTTTTATCTATTTTTTTAAACAAATTTAAGTTGTTTACTTCTATGTGATGGATACAGCGGACCAATTAGAAGTGCTACTTATTATCAATTTTTTTCCATACTATGATCGCTATCTCTCCGATTTCCTAAAAACCCATTGAAGGACCATCATAGAAAAAAAAAACAGCCCTCTGATTGGTTCATCTATGAGCTGTGAGGTCAGTTTTGTTATCGTCGTTGTTAATTTCGTCAGTTCAAACACAAAAAATAGTCTATACAAAAAATAGTCTATACACCATTTGTCCGAGTATTGTAATTGTTTTTCACAGCACTACAAATTGTTTTCGTTTGCTTCAAAACTACTCTTCGGAGAATGATATACTGAAAAATTGTCTCTCTAGCCGTGTCAACAAATTCTGCGTCCACTTTTAACATATTGTTCAATAATTCTTCTCGCCCCATGGCCATCAGGAAACATTATTTTACAGAGTGGAGCTGGTCAATTCACAAGTCACGAAAGTAACGGTGGGCAGGCTGCATTTCAGTGAGACCACGTCGAATAATATGAGGAAAAAAGGAAAACCGAATCCGGAACAGCGATATTTCCAGGTAAGCACATATCAACGTTCGATTAAAATCCCATAAGAAAAGAGATAGTTCGCATACGTTTGGCAACATCGTTTGTGTTTTGTTTGTACAAAACATTTTGATTCTAAAGTTCTCGTCTGGCGGCTATGTCAAGCCAAGGAATGATTGCCACCTGATCTGCATTTTTTTGACTCCTGAAATTCAGACCCATATAAAATTAACGCAAGGAATAGCGCAGTGCTTCAGAGTAAGATCGAAAAGTTGTGAAATGGTAAAAGGTCAATTTATTTCATACTCATAAGATTTATCTTTATTGCAAATATTTTTGAGTCACCCTTCAGCTACGAATTGTCACGCATCATCTTTCTCACGACAGCTCGTGGTCGGCCTCCACGCTCACACGTCGAATGGCAACTTTCCCGTGGTGAGCCACGCGAGTCAGAAAATCATCGTGAGGGTAAGAATGTTCGAGAATAAAGGACAGGGTTGCCGAATCGTCGGGCGTTCTTTTAATTTCGCAGGCGTCAAATCCGGGTCAGTTCGAGAGCGACGTGGAGCTCTGCTGGCAGAAGGGACAAACTCAGGTGCGGTCTTGAACGGAATGAATGCGACAGAAAGGTAATTCCGAATCTGAAATTTCCAGGACTCGGTGTGTCATAGCGGCAAGGTAGGCATCAATACCGACCGTCCCGACGAGTCTCTGGTTGTTCACGGCAATATTAAGATCACCGGCCACATAATACAGCCCAGCGACATCAGAGCGAAGAAAAACATCGTCGAATGCAACACGGCGGAGCAACTGAGGAACGTACAAAAACTGAGGGTCGTCAAGTGAGTGATTGGGCGAGGAGGGGTGTCTTTTTTGCTTCCTCGCTTTGAATTTAAATCGTAATTGCAGCCATATTTGGCTAAAATTTACGAAGGTCTCCAATTCATTTTGTAATGCACAGGGGCGTACCAAAGTACCACAGGTATAGTCTGACTCAATCTTATTTTTACTTGAGTGACAAGGCAGGGGTGATCCAGGTATATTTCTTTCTTTCTGATATATTTTTTGAGTGTCAACTATTTGTTTCACCGTTTGTACTGTGATTTTCGATAAAGAATGTCGCGTTGAAATCATTTGTCGCTTGATGCAAAACAGGTTGTGAAAAATACGTACGAAACTTTAATCGGTCGAAGTTATTCAAGAAGAAGTTAATTAATGGTGGATAATTGAAGAAAAGGAATAGACGTAGTGATTTTTTAAGCTTACCATATAGACAATAGTGAAGAGGAGCCCATAAGAAGGAGAATATATTGTCTTTATCAAAGCGAAGTTTGTAAAATGGAATTTAAGTACAGCAAAATAGACAAAAGGCAAGTAGTAATGGATGCACACATATTAGGCACTTGGAGATTTAATTTCCTTCAAAAAATTAAAAGTTATAGATGAGACGACAGATCCATAATTTACCCTGAGGAAACATGGTTCTATACACACGATGGGTCGGTTCCCCTCAAAACCATTAGACGAAAGCACCTTCAACTAAGGAAAACGCATCACCATAATACACGCTGGATCAGAAGACAGATTTATCTCAAAATGTTTGCTGTTGTCTGCAAAGAATATTAACCCATATTATCCCAAACATAAAAAAAATAAAAAAACACTATTTTGCTCTGAAATTGTTTATTTCGTTTGTGTCTAAAAATAAAATAAAAACTCGAAACATTTTCCAAATAGAACCTGATTTGATACAAAAAAACGCATAATATTTTATGGTGCGTGAGCGCACCACTGGTAACACCAGGTTTCATTTTACAAAGCATGAAGTACGTAAATGCACATTACACTTGTTTCGCTGCGGCAGATTCTAGACCTCCTTCGGGCTTTATTAGCATGAACAATCATCAGGTGATTATCATAACGTACTTTATCTATGGTAGGTGCAAGATTTCTTTGAGTAATTGTTTTATCATTTTTTAAAAGTCGCAAAGCAATGTAAGATTTAAAATCAAATTAATCACTTCATCATCAAAAAACAAAAAATATTTCAAGCGGAGCTTTGCCTTTTTTTTAGTTCCTCATATGATCTAAATACTCAATCTGACCTTTCTTCTATTTGACAGTAGAAGCAAGCTTGTCGTATGCAGAAAGCATACGTCTTCTTTTGAATTCCAGGGTTTCATCGTCTGGAGGAAAGGAACTGACGTGGTAAAGTGACGCTCCCCGCACGCTAGATCGGTGGGTAATTAGGGATTTTACAGACGGGAGTAGAAAAAATATATTCCCAATAACAGTATTACTGTCATGGATAACGCAAGCTACCACAACCGTCTGCTACGCAAAGCCCCAGCGTCATCAAGTTCAAAAACTGAATTCAGGAATATTTCTTAGTAAATGATATTTATTTTGTATGCAGTTGCAAGTAAAATCAAAGGTCAGAACAGAAAATGTTATTCCTACTTTAAATCCCAGTGTTATAAATATGATAAAAAATGTAATTAAATACATGCCAATTGAGGACTCTTACATTTCTATACGAATGACGACTCTGATAGTTAAGCAGAATTAGATTTAGACATTTAGCATAAAAATGTAATTATGTGTAGATATACCTAGCTAGGAATTTATTGTATATATTTAATGTCATTGTTTTTTCTTAGTGTAATTTGATGTGATTATACCCGCCTGAATGAACAAAAAAAATAATAATAAAACTTTTGAGAGTCCCTCCCTGAAGTTTTGGCTTTTAATACCTACCGAACCCGAGTTTTATTGCCGTCGGCAGGTAACTTTCATAATTGCATGCAAAAGCCAGCACAATGAAGATTGAGACAAACTATACGAACATTTTAAAAATTATCTGTTGCCATTGATAATTATTACCTATTGTTATCTTTTCCTCGGTATTATTTAAAATTTTTCGAAATAACTTTCGACAAGTTGGCGAATCAATGTTTTTGACTTACAACGATGCATATTTCACATAACCTTAAATAATGACCTGTAGGTACGAATACGAACCATCCTTGGCGTCACAGCTGAACCGGGATAGCGAGTTCGCCGATACTGGCGTCATTGCGCAAGAGGTGGCGCAGGTGTTGCCGGAAGCTGTCAGACCGGCGGGCGATCTCGTGCTAGACAACGGCACCTCGATAGACAACTTTTTGGTTGTTAACAAGGTACGCATTCGTACGATCTCCCGCAGGTAATAGTAACGCTGTTTCTTCTGGTTTAAAGGAGCGGATATTCATGGAAAACATCGGGGCGGTGAAAGAACTGTGCAAGGTGACGGACAACTTGGAAACGAGGATCGACCAGCTCGAGAGGATCAACCGGAGGCTCAACAAATTGAAGAGGGGCGATAGTCTGAAGTCCGACAGTACAGGTACTGTGGAGGGGCGCGGATCGGTCATTATGAGCGTGGTTTATTTATTTATATTATTATTTATACTAATAACGATTTTCGCTTTCGCACTTACATATTGTTTGCTGTGATTATTGCAGTCAGCACGAAAAACTCGTACCCGCACACCCGGAAGTGCTCGAAGCACCACACGTGCAAGTCCTGCGAGCGGGAGGAAGAGCTGTGCTCGAACAAGTTCATCCAGGTGGTCATTGTGGTGCTAGTTTTGATCATGGCGTTTTGGTAAGTCTGCGTTATGTTATTAACTACTGTGACCGTAAGAATTGAAAAGGAACCGTATCTCCAGCATCAGTTTAAAATCGATTCAGGTGGATTTTGGCGCAATTTAAAATCGCTTCCAGATATTGACATTGATAAAAGCAATAATAAATACTTGCACAAGTATGCTACTTCAATATTTCATGGTTACCTGAGGGAGTTTGTCATTTGAAAGATAAAGACATAGTGATGGGATTGATATCAAAATGATAAATTATATTACTCCCCATTTGTTTTTTTGGTCAATAGCTGTATAACTTGTAATAAATTCCTCTACCTCTGGAAGCGCGCCATTGTGATTCTTCTTTCTCTTCTTCTTCTGTAGCTCACAACCCTTTGCTGCAAGTACTGCCTGCCTCCACTTGCCTCTGTCCGTGACCTCCTCTCTCCAATTCTCTACTACCAGGGTGTGCAGGTCAGGGTGGTAATATTGTCTCTCCATCTTAGTCTAGGTCTCCCTAAAGTCTTTTTCCGGAAGGATTTTCATTCCAAATACATTTAATAAGACGTTCGTTTCGGAATCTGTGGACATGTCCTAACCATCTTAGCCTGTGTGTTTTAATAACATTTAAGATGGATGGCTCGCTGGACAAGTTTTCCAGTTCTTTGTTGGTTCTAATTCGGTATTGTCCTGTTTCCTCATCCACTGTAGTCCGTCCATATATCTTCCTGAGAATGTGATTCGTCTTAAAACTAATCTACTGTCCAATTAATACCTTTTTGTTTCTTTTTATTTCATTTATTTCTGTAGTTCCTTGCGCCACCTCAGTTCCATTAAAGTGACTAACTATAAAAATGTATTTGAGTTTTTTGTTGTTAATATGTGTATAAATGAACTTTTTTAACCCCTCTTTGATAGTGATACAACCAAGTTAATGTTATAAATTAATTCATAAAACCTCTCGAGTTAGAGTGGTTAAGTGTGGCTTTGCTAGATCTCGCCACCATCCCTTCTTATACTGTCTTATTTCTGATTGTTTATAGATATATAAATAAAGACTTGTATTATTATTTTGTAGCCTGGCGGCAATCACGACGTTGTATTTGCTGGAGACCGCGCGGCACAGCGAAATCTTGCAGTCGACGGTAGAGGGCGTCCAGAAAGTGTTGACCACGCGCCACCCGACGAAGGGACCCAAACCGTTTAGCACGTGGCCCAGTCCGCCGACCCGAAAAACAACGAACTCTTATCGGGAGGACGGTAATTAATGAAAAATTATTAAATATACTCGCAATAATCTCTCGTGACTGTTCAAACACCATCATTTTTAATTTATAATAATAATAATAGTAAACTGTCTTTATTAAAAACTATATGCAAGGGTGGCGACATTCGCAAATTGCGCAGTTCCATGTAATCCCAAGAAAAACAGCACTCACATGTATATCAAAGAGTCTAATAACGCCTTATACAGTACAACAGTAAAAATTACCTTCACAAATTTAAATTTTTGGTTTTCTGAAAACTTATTATACCATAGCATGTTGTTACTGAATGACTGTCATTACGTTATATTTTTTACACTCCTTAAAACAGTAATTATTATTTGCGCCTCCTCTTTTGACGTTTTACTTTATCCCTTGTGCAATTGATGAGAAATAGCGTTTTTCCTTGTTCACCGATAAAGTTGAATTCTGCTTACGACGGAGTGAGGCTCCCGTTGCCAAAATTTAAACCGTAGTAGCAATACAGGTTCGGAAAAGAGCATGTATTGTAGTATTAAATACTTTGTGTTGACTAGTTTCTTTCTTGTTTATTCTAAAAAAAAAATCTAATTTTTTTTATTAGGTTGTGTTCAAAGAGTATAAGATAGAGGGGAAGGTATACTGTTACGAATGCCATTATTTGTGTCCAAGTACTAAAGTACTGTCGTGGCGGTTTGAAGTAAACACTGAAAATACTACAGTAGCTTGTAACGGATAACAGCATTTTATTTATATTTTAGTAAAAAAAAATTAAACTATTTCGACATAAATTATTTTTTCTCACCGTACGTCCCGCGCGTTGAAACTCATACGTTTTTTAACATCGCCACTAATGGGAGCCTTCCCCTCTATCTTATACTCTTTGATGTATATTATATACCTACATCGTATGTACAAGGAATAGACGTACATCATAAACCCATACGCTTTTGTAGATAGTAATTCTTTTGTGAAGGACGTTATTATGAGGATGGGCGTTATAGCATAAGGTATTTCATTCAATATTTTAACCGCGTTATAGCTAAAAGATCTCTGTAAAGTTACCGAAATGTGTCTAGGAATGCAGTATCTCAAACAGTGGCGGGTCTATCGATTATGAATATCATATCATCTGCATACAAGTACGACAGAGTCTTATTGGAGTTTAGTAAAAAAACAAATTTGGTTAACTGAACTTCATAACGGTCCTCCCGCTTGAGCCAACTCGAATCAGAGATGCACTGGCAAATGTGGTCCTACTTTCTGATATTATAACTAGACTGAAAATCGTTGGCGTCTCTCCTTATTTGGATTACTGTCCAATAAACGATACTGCAATAAGCGACATGGGATAAAACTAACATATCACAGAGTTTAACTTTGACTTCTTTACTGAGAAGATGTTTATGGATATACAATTCCCTCAACTTATTGAACGATTTTTGCAACACTGAGTCAACATGCTTAGAGAACCGCAAGTCGCCGTCACGTCTTAAAAGAGGCGTTTCTTACAATTTCTTCCCTTTTACTTCTAAATAATAACATCTGCGTTTTGTTTCTATTCAATAAGACGTTATGAGATGCAGACACCTCCGAAGTATTTTTTTGAGATCCAAATTTATTTTAGTAGCAGCATTTAAAGCTTCATTAGCAACAAATAACTAAACATCATCGGCGTATTGATGACTTTTTCAAAATTTAAGAAAAGTAGAGTATAAACTGTGAACAGAATACGCCCCTGGGGAGCAACCCTTTATATCCTGCCGAGAATGAAATGATCCAAGGTGTCGAACGCTTTGCTATAGTCCAAGAGTATGAGACAAGAGTTTCAGTCAAGCTCTGATGAAGCCAACAGGATGATTGGCAAAACGTCAGCAATTTCGACTAAGCGAAATGACGAAGTTGTTTGGCTGTAATTTTTTCAACAACCTTATCGTTATTATTCTGCACCTTCTTTACTATTGATTTACGCAATACAGACAGCTTTTTAAAACACAACCCTTTTGAGCTTTTCAGATAGTAGAACAAAGAGGAGGGGACTACTTTTATCCTCGACGATTTTCTTTTTTTTTTTTTCTTCCGCGCGTTTATTTCGGCCGCCGATTTCTAGGCATTTCATCACTATTTTGTAAGCGCACGCGTTCCAGAAATCACCAAACTGACGCTGGACCCGAACTTGATCAAGCTGCAGTCGTTTATCATCGGGAGACCGACCGAATGCCTGACGGTCGAACAGGACTTGGAAAGCTCGAGCCTGTGTCGGATCTATTGTTGTGCGACGCCAGCGCCTCGGCACCAAGACGCCGCCGCCGCGTATTCCGAAAAACGTCCCCCGACGCTGAACAAAACGAGGGCGGGTCCGTCCCTGATCACTCTGAAGGAGCAAAACCCGCAGAATCCGCTGGAGAAGACCAAGGTGGCCAAGCCGTTCCACTCGAACGACATCGACAAGCAGATCAGGCAGAGGCGCGACACTTACGACATAAGCGACGAAGCTAACTCCTTCGACTTGGCCGGTGAGTATTTTTGAAGAGTATTTTTTTAATGAAAAATCAAGAAATCCTTCATGCGCAAAGTGCAATGCAAAATTTCGTTCTCTTCAACTTGCAGATGTTTAAAGTTAGAGGAAAAGTAGTGCTTTTTGATTCCCATTTTGGATACTTTTGTGGGGCGCATCTATTACTTTCCGTTGCGGTTTCGCGACAGTCTGCCCCTTTTTCCTAAACCTATAAATGCCGTTAACAACATTTTTATCATCCGTTTAGTTTTTAGGATACAGGGTATATTGGCCTTTATCCTTTTGTCCAAGGGATGCAGTGGTGTAAAGAACTTCTGTTACATTTGTATTATTTTTAAGTTATTGAATTAGTTATTTGTTTTACTTTTTCCAAAATATATGTACGTTTCGATACTTCAAGAAAGAAAATAAATAAAAAAAAGTATATAAATGCTCAGGTTAATGTTGCACAAAAGAAATGAATTTTTATTATCCTCAAAAACCCTTCTAACCACCGCTAAACGTTCACATTATTTCCAGATGATCAGTTATTCGCAATTATAATCCAAGGGAGGAACTTTAACACGACCCTAACCCAAAAATATCTCAAATCGTACAGCAACACCCACAACTACACGTACACCGTGCCGATTTCCAAGTACATGCCCGACGAGTTCGTCAATCTGATTTTTCGGTAAGCCCCGTACTTTCTCCGAAACGCCGCTTAATCGGCGACGAACTCGCGCAGGTCCACCCAGCTCAGCGTCAGAGAAATCGAGCACTGCTACAACGACTACAAGCATTACGAGTGCCCGTACGTCAGTCCCATGTACTACGAGGACAAGGCGAAGATAAGGCACAAGGTTAACGAGAACAATCCGAGTCAGCTGCTCGGCCAGCAGAGCGTCATATTCGAGGTGGACATGGCCGATTTTCAGTCAAAGATTATGACGTATAGGGCGTCGTTGGCGCCAATTCAGGTACACACACACACACACACACACACATCTATGCGAGAATAACCAACGCAGGAAATAAAATGTCTATCGGTAGCGAAATGCCTATAACATTTACGCCCCCTATCGATAGAGATAGAAACCATTTCCCGTAATTTTCTATGATTAGGGGTTTCATTCGTGCACACCGTTAACTTTACATGGTTTGTTTCTGCTATTCTGGACACAACTTTATCTTGCGGAAATATTTAAAAAACAGATTTGTTAAATATTCACTGCTGTCGTATTTTTTTTAAAAAAATTTTCAATATTTGAGAAATATGAATGGGATTTTAAAAGAACAAGACCATATAAATTGGGAAATTTTTTTCTGAATTAATTACGAAAGGATTTTATTTTTATTATTTTGGAATCTTTATGAAAATTCAAAGGATACATTTATCAAAACAGAGCGTTTATTCAAATATTTAGGCTTACTAGGACTGTGCTATTAATTGTAGTTCAGTTAGAGATAGTTCAAATGTATCAGTTATTTATTGGCGATTTTCCAATTGAATGAGACCTCTGGCGGAAAAAAATGTTACTGCAGATTGCAAGTAAAATTGGGAACGGTTGCATTGTTTTCATGTGAGGTTCATGCTTGTGTTGTCTTTTTTATAGTTATAGTTAGTTTACAATTAACAGCGCCACCATTGATTCTGCAGATTCTGCAAAATTTAAGTTACACAAAACGCAGAATCGACCTATTATCTTTTTATAGCTGTTATTATAAAACAGCTTGGAAAATAATGTTGTTTTTCCTGACTATACTTGTAATTAAATTATATCGATCTAAAAATAAATTGCAAATTTACACATTTTTTCTTCCTCGAGGCCATTTTTTAAAAATGCGGCTGATGGCGTTATTTTTGGGAAGGTTCCATATTGAGAAAATTAAAAAAAAAGTAAATACCTTCTAAAATATTTTTACTGTTCCTAGTTTATTGGTACTTTTTTTATTTTAAGAAAACAAAAAGATAAGACATAAACACAACGCCGCTTTTGCGTCTCTGCGTTGGCTATTTTCCGCCTCTAGCGATTCGCAAGCGGGGGTGAAAAATAATGCGATTTTTTCTTTTTCAGAATATTTGTAAATTGTCGCCATTAAAATTGGGAATGGAGTACGTCGAGTACAATTTTCACTTTTACAGGCACTGCGACGAGTGACGCGCCGCTGTTTTCACCGCCCCTCCCAACACCCACACTTGTTTTCATACTATTTCGACCAATTTTTTTTTATCTCGAATTTGTTTTCGTCTCTAAGAACAAAATATTTTTAAACTTTTTTTTTTGTTTTAAATATTTTATTTTGAAGATTTATATATATATATATGTATAGGTTTTAATATATTGCAGTGTATTTATTTTTTGAGTCGTCGGCATATTTAACTGAGGTGTATATTTTATCAGTTTTATGGTGTAGTTAATTGTTTAGAGAGTGTTCCGCGATTTCTGGTGCTCGCAGGAGCAATTTCCGCGATTAGCTGCTGTAATTTATTCTCTCTCTATCTCTCCCTATGTGTACATACAGGACGGTAAGGAAAGTGCAGCCAATACCACGGACGCCGCTGGAAATTGTTTTTTTTGCAGAACTTTGTATAATTTAATAAATATTTAATGTGGAGGGCAATAGTAAATAGTAGAAGAGTTGGAATTGGTTAGAAGCTTATTTAGCTTTTTTGTTATGCCGAGGACCCACTGTTAAGCCTTACTGCTGATATTTTTAACACCCAGCCTCAATTAGGTCAAAAAAGATGTCTGCGTTACTGGCGATTACGTACAAATAATAATAAAGGAATTATTTCATTTATTAAGAAGGGACTTTAAATATGAATCGTAGGTATCAAGTGTTTTCTTCGGAAACACAAGGAAATAAACCAGGGCGGGAAATTGTTGAGACGGATAAAAATGCAAATAATATTTTTGAGTATTCATCATACAGGGTGGTGAAAATATAAGCACTAATCAAAACTGGCATACTAAACAAATATTTCTGTATCTTAAGAGGTCTTATTCTATGCAAATGCCAATCATTGCTTACACTTTCCTGCACATTCTGTACAAACACATTGAATTTTGTCCAATTTCTTTACAATTCCATTTCTCACCCTCCCCTTCCACTTCCGCCGAAGGATATTATTTTAGTTATCTATTTAAATTGTTATCATTAAACATGATCTTTTGACGTACTTAAACGGGATGAATGTAGCTGCTGTAGATTCGCCACGGGATATTGTTCCAAAGGGAACCCGGTAGGACATCACATTTTGTTTTCTTTCGCGATATTTTTGTTAGGTATAGATACCCAGAATGTGGCATATCAGAAAATAATCCGGAAATGTGTAAAAAAAAAACACTTGTCTCTCTTATAGTGTAGCGACTAACTGATTATATGACATTCCATAAGTTTTAAGGTTAAATGAAATCGTAGTGAGCTATAATTTCCTATTTTTAAACTGACAAAAAAGGAACATAATGTAGGTAGCATTAGACTAGCCACGTAGGACTCAATCTGTATAGTTTTACCCTGTCTCTTGCAATACTGTTTTGTGATCGTGTAAAATAAAATTTGTTTTTCTAGTTTTATTTTATACATTTTTCATAAGCAGTCCTATGCAACTAATTAGACTGCCAATAGTCACAGTCTACATTAACAAAACTAGGCTGAACACAAAATTAATATGTGGGGGGGGATTAAGGAAAATCTTCACTGGAACTACCACATATGTTGTGCATAACTTATTATTAATATATTTTTATTAATTGCAATGACAATAATTCAAACAAATAAACTATATAAACAAAACAATTGTAAATTTAAAAAAAAATGACTAGATAAACAAAAGAATTAATCTGGAAAAAATATAGTTAATGTGGAGTTCCCACCATTTTGTAAAACACTTCAAAATATTTTCAACCTTTACCTTATATATTTGATGTTTTTGTCTTATATCATGTTTACACCAGCATTGCTTGACAAATCCAATACTCCACCACTGTTACCATGCATGGTGTTCCCATGAATTTTCAGTTTCTTCTTGGAGTCCGCCTCAAAAAGGCACTCCTTACACTGAATACTTTTGTTCTGCTGGATGTACTCCTTATGAGTCTTCATGTGAAATGTATACAATGACTTGCTATTGGTACTGAATTCGCATTCAAACTTTTCACACTGAAATTTCTCACTCATAGTTTTCAATTCGTGTTGTTTCATGTGTCTTCCAAAATTGATTTTTGTTTTTGTCTGATAGTCACAATGGGGACACTGTAGATACTCTGGATGGTACTTTCCCACACTGTGTTTTATTTTCATATGATTTTTGTATGTGTTCCTCCATTTTGATTTAAAATCTGGACAGAATTTGCAACGAAAGTAGTGCTCTTCACCTTCCAGATGCTTTGTTTGGTGGGTTTGAACATTGTGTAGCCATTTGCTCCTGTAGTTACAATGATTGCACTTGAAGGTACCAACCCTGAAGAATATACAACTTAATTAGTAAGTGTAACAATCTCTTTGAGAATCACAAATATCAGCCACAAAATGGTCCATAGTATAAACGTTAGTTTAAATTTACAAAAACTGCATTAATGGAACAAAATGTAAAGTATTACCCTGTATCGCCTGAATCTGAAACTTCCTCCTCCCTACTGATGTTATTTATTTGTTCTGAACAATGTTCCTCTTGCATATTACCATCTTCAGACTTTATTAACACTTCTTGTTTAATATCCTCCACATTACTGACTAGATAACGACTAGAACTGTTATTTTTACTTTGTTCTTCTAAATTAGTTCCTTCTTCCCCCCTTTCCAACTTAATTTTAACATAAACTCTTTCAGTATCCCCTATTTTCGGCTCAGTATCCAATTCAGCTGGTAGTTTTCTTCTTTTCCTCACAGTACCATGTATAGCCTCTGGAAAATCTGGAAAAATTGAGGGAACAGCATCGGGTCGTAACTTGGGTACTTTATACTGTTCCTGCAATGTTAAACAACATAGATTGAACTTTTACAGGTTCTTAACCACCATACTATTTCTCCCTTGACAACCCTGCTGTGGATAAAATCGTCGGCTTTAAAATGTTTCTGACAAACACAGTCGTTGGGGGTAATAGGACGGTCCGCTCTCGCGATAGCCTCCTGCCATTTATCCAAGAAGAAATCATTTTTGGGAACCCCATACATGGGATGCTTTTCGTTGTATTTTGTGTAACCCGTGTGACAAAAAGGCACGCAGCACTTTTTGCCCATTTCCCTAAGAAGATTTCTCCAAGCTAAATTGATATTTGGTTTGAATTTTCATATCTCCGTGTCCTTTTATTTGCAAACAAATATCGATTCCTTAGATAGTTTGATAAAAGCGAGGTTATGTTTAATGTAAGTTCTTCTTTCGATGTGATGGGATATGTATTTTGTGTTGCCTATGAGCAAGACACAATTTGAGGTGAAAATTATATACCAACCCTAATAGAAAATCGAATACAAAATTACATTTAAATGTAAAAAATGATTTAAACGGGACAAGTTTACACCGTTATAACGTAACGCTGAGCCGTTATTCCCAGGTTATATCTTTCTAATTCTATTTTTTTTCAATAAAGCACAGTACTTTTTTTTATAGATTTAAAATGTAACCATTATACTACACGTGTTCATCTCGCGGGTCTTCAGTTGTCCGTGATTTAAAAAAAGCAACTTTGTTCTAGTTAATTAGTGTATTACAAACTTTTTTATTTTATTATTGGAAAATGTGTTCGTCTGGGGAAATTCACGAGGTAAGGTCTTTTTGTGATTATGAATGCACTCTTAAGAGTTGCCGCAATAATCGGTAGGCATGTGACATGAATTTTATGTTATTAAATTCTAGCGCCGCTATGTTTTGGAAACAATTGAAATACAATGACAAGTTGGTCCCTATAAAGCTAAAACCTTGTTAAAGTGAACGTACGTGTTGTTCGCGAAAATTATTTGTGCCAACGTTTTGTGAAGCGTAAACAAAACCGTTTGCTTTGATTACGCGGTGCTCAACGTAGGCCTTCGACAAAGAACAAGAATTTCAAAGCCCCATTTACCAGATTTTTAGTTGACCGGTTATTTAACAACACCCACGCTGGTAACTAGATACCTATTTATAGGTCAGACGGCTTGGGAAATAATTTGGGTTAGATTATAAATCTCGCGCTAAACAATAGCTAATAAAGAGTACGATCAAGTAATCTTGAGGACATCATAATGCCTTATTAATGTTTTTGTATGTTTAATAATGCCAGTGGACTACATTGATCGTAAGTTTGTCGGAGTTGTGATTGAGCGACGCTTTTTATATAACGCGCTGAACGATGAAGGAATGTTAAGGCGTTACCTATATACATAATAATATATCAAATTTCCACGCCGACAAATTATTATTTTCATCATAGGTTGTTGTTGCGGCAAACCAAGTGATTCGATAGTCACGAGTGACGTAAGACTTTAAGGGCGAAGAGGTTACGTAACGATATGTTTAATTCCCAGTGTTTTTTCAAATAATGTGTTCGGGATACCCTCGTCCGTCAATCATCGGGTTCGTTAAAAGCGGCGCGAGACCTTCGTCCTCGCGGAATAAAAAACTTTTACTTTCGCCCGTTTAATTCACGAAACGTCAAGAGTTCAACAATGTAACGAAATTAAAATTACAAACGGCCGCGCGATCACGCAAAAATGCGGACCGATAAAATCAACGGCGTTTTCGCAACAAAACATTTTGCGCAACACCTATTAAGATGGGAAGACAAAGTGCTTAGCGTGAAAACACAACGCACATTGGAATTGTCTGCGTTTTCGGAACCAACACATCGGGACCTTTGCCTAGCATCGCAGCGCTTTGATCTTTACTATAGCGTTTTTACATTCATCAATTCCAGGCAGGGCATATTTGTCTTTGGTCCGTGACGATATATGACGTTTCGCCGATTGCGGAAAGAGGGCTGTGATTGCATAGAAAAATATTGCGACCCAGTTATAAATCAGTTGCGCTTGCGTCGAAGATGACCTTTTGTCCGTAAATTTTTTAAACAGACAGGTGAGTGTTATGCGGGTACTTGTACAATGCGTTTTCATATACACAACCGGGCGCATTTAAGATTCCTCGACTTTCACTTTTTGCGTTATCTTTGACATAATCGCCTCGATGCTGTACGCGTACGCCTCGATTGTTATGGGAGGTTCGCGCAACTTTACATAAAAGCCTGCCGGCGTTTCAACGTACGAGAAATAAGTATTATTACGCAAGTCTCACTTTTCGATGCCCGGGTGCGATAGTTTAGTTTCTAAATCGCCAATCGCCGATGATGATTTTGAAACTGACAAATTTAAGAAAAACGTAAGGTTAGGTTTAACCTGTGTATTTCAAACAGAAAAGTTTGCTTCTTCCTTCCTAAGAGTTTGATGGAAAAGTACAGTTAGGGATAATTGTCACCTTGCTTTTGCCGTTACTGACTTTTTGCACTTCTTAATTTATGTCATTTTATTAACGGCCTATAACGTAATTTTGCCATGCCTCTACATTCCACCCACTATTCACCACCAGTTTGCGTCATTTTCTTTCTAAAGGACGATATTGATGCACTTTTTCCCATAATATTTAACGGGATCTAGGCATATTTTGAGAAAATACTGCCTTAAAAATCCAAACTTATTCATCTGTTCGATGAAGTTCTAAGATGCAGCATAATCGCAACGTTATAAGCAATAATATTTTGCATGATATTTCTGATGAATAACGTGAACACATTTCCATTTAATGGATTTATGCCTTCCGCAGCAAAGTCCCCATTATCGCTAAGCTACTTTCCAATATTTTGCATTTCCGAAAAATAAAAAAGGAAATTATAAATGCTTTTGCTACAAAAACTTATTTTCAAACCACTGACTTAAATATGTAAGATCATAGAAACGACTTCTTTGATATGACGTTGCGTTTGATGTAGTTTTTTTTTTAATAAACAAGAAAGAAAATAGAGAGAAATATTTGGCAGTTGAAGGATAGTAGATGCGTTTGGTAGATAGTTCAGTTCAGTCTATATTCCCTCTGTTAAGAATTATACAGGTGTGATGTCTCTTTCAACGCATGGTCACATTGGTATTGTTGGAGTTACCGAAATGCCGGTTATCAACGCCCGCACAAAACTGAAAAATAAACCAACAGTCAGTCCTGATGGTATCCCTAGCTTCTTTGTTAAGAACTGTATCAGTGTCCTTGCTCGTGTACTTACTCACATATTCAATACCATTATCAAATCGCCGCGTACATTTCTTAAGTTGGGGAAGATTGCTGTTTTTAAAAAGGTTGACGCGAGTGTAATTGA
Source organism: Cylas formicarius (assembly GCF_029955315.1). Taxonomy (NCBI): domain Eukaryota; kingdom Metazoa; phylum Arthropoda; class Insecta; order Coleoptera; family Brentidae; genus Cylas; species Cylas formicarius. The sequence goes on along the minus strand of NW_026844361.1, from coordinate 19,676,387 downwards.
AAATTGTCGGTCCATATCAATTGTTTCCAATTTTTCTAAATCTTCGAAACAATGGTTTCTGAGTGTATTTATTCTAGTGTTGAGAATAATATTAGTGTTGAGAATAATATTAGTGTTGAGCAACGCGGTTTTGTTTCAAATAAGTCGGCCGCAGGCAATCTGGCAACGTTGACTCAATATTTAAGTGAATCAATTGATGATTTAGGTTAGACGGATGTAGTATATATGGATTTTCAAAAGGCGTTTGATCAAATAGATCGTTATATGTTATTATCGGAACATCACACTGTTGGCATAACTTTGTTGTTACAAAAATTGCTGAAATCCTGCCTATTAGGTCGTAGACATCTCATTCAATACGAGAGGTTTAGCTCCCTAGTATTTCATCCCACGTCGGGGGTATCACAAGGATCAAATTTAGGACCCTTTCTGTATCACCTTTATTGCAATTGAGTAAGATCACGTCAAGTGGACCCCCCCATTTACCCCATTGATCATAACAAATTAATCATGTATATTTTTATAAGCACTTATGACGGAAAATTGATCCCTCAAATGATTTTTTACAATTTTGATTTTAACAACATATTTTTTATAATCAAAATTTTAAGCACTTTTAATTAAAAAATGGATTAAAAATCAACCGCAAGAGGTAAATTTATGAAATTTTAAGCATCCAAGAATATATTATCGACTTAAAAAATTATTTGTTTATTTTTGTATTGTTAACTAACTTTTAAGTTAATAAATGAAAATTTAACTGATTTTTTTATCGGTCAAATGCTTTACACATTTAAGTTTAAGATTCCGGAAGAAAATTTCACGTCTCGAACTCCATTGAAGGTTTTATCAGTGATAGTTTAAAATAATAATACAAAATATTATTATTCTACATACATACATACAACATACTGAATAGAAGAAACAAGCTTAAATAATTAAATTGTAAATTTGTCGTCAGTTATTTTTATTTATTTTTAAACTTTTTTTTTTCGTTCTCTGAAACGAGCCTGCATTCTAGTGAAAAATTTCCAATGGTTTGTAATAATGAAACTGGCGAGTATTTTTTTATTGTAGTCAAGCGTTCGAATCGTGGTTGATATTTTTTTTTGGGCCCACTGAAAAAAGGAAAGTGGGGTTGTTATGTGCTGTTTTTATCACATTGGAGACTAGCACGATAAGCACCAAAACCATTTTTATGATCAACTGAATTGGCAAAATTATATTTAAATAATAATTGAAACTATTTTTTTAATCACATATATATATATATATATATATATATATATATATATATATATATATATATATATATATATATATATATATATATATATATATATATATATATATATATATATATATATATATATATATATATATATATATATATATATATATAGATATTTTTTATGATGAAGTGGTAAATGGGGGGTCCACTTGACGTGATCTTATTCAATTGCAATAAATTATAAGGTTGTTCGGAAAGTCATTTCGTTTTTTCCCGTCAGAGGACTTAATTACGTTTTTTCGAAACCAACTTCACACTTAAGCCGCATAACCATTATATGTCTTGAGAGCTGATATTACAAGGCTTGTGTGTGAAAAAGTTCTATTAATTCTACGCAGTAGTTTTTGGTTGGTGCCCTTTTAAATATGGAGAGCAATAAGCAGCATTTTCGTCATATTTTACTTTTTTACTTCAGAAAAGGTAAAAATGCTGTCCAAGCTAGAAAAAAATTGACGGATGTGTATGGAGAAGGCGTGTTAACAGTACGCCAGTGCCAGAACTGGTTTACAAAATTTCGATCTGGCAATTTTGATGTCGAAGATGCACCACGGTCTGGAAGGCCGGTCGAAGCTGACAAAGATGCGATAAAGGCATTAGTTGATGCAAATCGGCGAATAACCACACGAGAAATCGGTGAGAGATTAAATTTGTCGAATTCGACTGTTTATGGCCATTTGAAAGGCATGGGCTTAACCTCGAAGCTCGATGTGTGGGTGCCCCATGTCCTTACGGAGCGAAATTTGTGTCGTCGCGTTGACGTGTGTGATTCGCTCCTCAAACGTCATTTTTGAAGCGGATTATTACTGGGGACGAAAAATGGGTTGTATACAACATTGTTAAACGCAAGAGGTCATGGAGCAGAAAAGATGAACCGGCTCAAAGCGTGTCAAAAGGCAACATTCACCAAAAAAAGGTGATGCTCTCCGTTTGGTGGGATGTCAAAGGAATCGTTTTTTTTTTGAGCTTTTGCCGGACAATACAACGATTAATTCAGAAGTCTATTGTCATCAACTGGACAAATTGAATGATTCACTTAAAGAGAAGAGGCCCGAATTAATCAACAGGAAGGGTGTAGTGTTCCACCAGGATAATGCGAGACCTCACCCAAGTTTGGTCACTCGCCAAAAACTTTTACAGCTTGAATGGGACGTACTGCAACATCCACCATATTCTCCAGATCTGGCGCCTTCCGACTACTATTTGTTCCGGTCCCTGCAAAATTTTTTGGATGGGAAAACCTTTACCTCAAATGAAGATGTCAAAAACCACCTGAACCAGTTTTTTGCCCGCAAGGACCAAAACTTTTATGAGAGGGGAATTATGTTACTGCCAGAAAGATGGCAAAAGGTGTTGGACCAGAATGGCCAATATATAATTTAATAAAATATTTATTCATTATACGAAAACTGTCTTTCATGTTCCCCAAAAAAAACGAAATGACTTTCCGAACAACCCAATAGTATATGCTGATGATTCAAACATCTATCGCACGATTAGTTCTCACGAAGACTGCTTGTTGCTCCAGGTGGTGATGCCTGGTTAATCGATTAGGTTTAAATCTTTTAAGTGTAACGTGTTTACTTACTCTAGAAAGCTGAACATAAATTTGTTTAATTATTTTATAAATGGAACTGTATTAAATGGATTAAGTGAAGTTAAAGACTTGGGTTTTGCAATTTAAAGTTGCCGGCACTTCACTATTAAAACTCTCTACTATTCTAACGTGAGATCTAAATTAGAATATGAGTTATTGCTGTGGACCATCAGGTACTATCAGGCAGGTTCGTCGAATCATCCTTGGAGGTAAAATTTCTGAATGGGCTTTTGCATGGTACGGCGAGCTCTGAGTGGCTTCTAAGTAAAGTAAAATTTTACGTCCCCAGAATTGAAGCCAGGTTTAGGCCTACGTTTCGTCTCCCTACACCTAGGACAAATGTTTTATATTAGTCGCCAATTTTGGTTATGTATGGCAACTTAAATATTGTTTCAGATATATGATGTTACTGCTCCTTACAGTATATATGCGAGTATTTTGTATTTTGTACTGTATTTTCATTATTTTTCTCTTAAATATATATTTTCTTTAATTTTGTGTAAACCTGTTAATTCATAACTTACAATAACTCCTATTTTCGAAACTTATACTGAGAAGACCGCCTACGCTTTAAATTTTAGGTAGCCATTGAACTCAACAAGAGAAAATGTTCTCATCAAGTGCATATGCTTCAAATAACGGATAATACAACTTCAAAAAACGAGGCGCAAAAGTCCCTTATCTCGGTACGTTATTTCTATATCCAGTAAACTAAATAATCACGTTCTGTCAAAAGTGCGCTGCTGTTTTCGGATTGAGTGTCGATCGTGTGAATCGACCCAAAGCTGTCGATTCACCTTTTAACATTTAAAGCACCGAATCGAGGAAGGTCCGCCGCCCGGAGATCGTAATCGCTCGTCTGATTTTAGAATTTCAATTCAAATTGCACGTATAGCCATTTCTATAGGATTATAATTAATGATTGTTGTTTTCCGTTGCGTATATATGTAATTTCCTTACGGTGAACGTGGGTATTTCGCAATGCGAGAAAATCGATGATTATAAATTTACTTAACAAACCGTGTGTAGTATACGTAACTCGTTTACCGGCGTTCAACGGAGGTTTTCGCTTTTGCGTAAACATATGTTTTTGTGTATGGCGCATCCCAAATTCCAATCGGAAAATACAGCAAAATATATTTTTCATTTTGTCCTAACGATGCACTGTGGGCCCATCGCCCAAACTAGATTGCGTTAATTCGATTATTTTCTAGTTAATTAAAAACCTTAAAAAAAATTATTATTTATTATTATTATACATTGCCGGTAAATAATACTACATTTTTTTTCAATTTTACAGCGTTGCCACATTAGTATTTTTCGGAGTACATTAAAAAATAAGAAAAAATTGGAAACATTTTGCAATTACTGACAGTTTTATTCAAAAAGCTTCTGCAGTCACGTGAAATAATTTAACTGTATTTAAGGAAACAGAAAACACACTGGTTAACAAATTCCAAATATATGAACTATTTACCGAAATTAAATTAACTTATTGAAAATATAACTATTTTATTAAAGCAACACAGCAAGCAAGAGATCATACAAAACACAAAAAACTTAAAGGATAAGAAAAAGCCTTAGAATTGGCTAGTTAAGGTTTTCGAACGAAGGATCTCGTTTTTAAAAAACACTTTTTTTGTTTTACAAACAGAACTACGAGGTTTTATTTATCCCGCTACAAGGAGAACTGAACGCAAAGTACAAAGTTGTTATATATATAAAGTGGAAAACAACAGGGACGAAGGGTTGTTTTCGGAAGACTGGTCGTTCTTGGTTTTCTTGGAATCTTGCAGCAAATGGCTCTTGTAGATTTTCCATGCTATAACTATTAACAAGATTAAAATAAACATCATTCCTGTTGAAGTGGCGAGACTCCAAGTGACTGGATGAATTTCATAACCAATGTCGGGGATCGATGATTTCGCAGCTTCTCGTAGTTTTTTGATCGTATTGAGATCAATCGATTGTAGTTGGAGTGGCTGGTACTTTACATCGTGATGTTCCATATTTTCAATTTTAATGGGTGGCAGTGAGAATGGGTTTGTTTTAAAAATTTCTTCTTTATTCCAAAGCTCAGTATTTTGGGTACTTATACCACAATTATATGGAACATTGATTAGGCAGGCTTCTTCAATAAAAGCTATTTCTTTGTTTTGACAATTCATTTGTAATTTAAGTTTCTGTTCCGATGGTATTATCAAAACAAATCTACTAGTGATTGGTCGTATTATATGCGTTGAAACATTTACATTGACTACGTGGCAATTTTTGTTTTCGGCATATTTAATGAGGGTTGTCACACAATCACCGATGGGCTAGGTAAGTTGATTTTCGCAAACGTAGGTGTCTTCAATGATTGGGCAGATTGATTCTTGATATTTTTGCATGTCAGTGCCCAATATTAGGTAGGGTGAATTGGTTGTACATAATTAAAATTTTGGTTACTAAAATAATTTGGATTTTGTGAAAATTGTTTAACGGGTTCGATAGAAGTATTAGGTAAAACTTTTGATTGAATTGGAGTTCTGAAGATATTTTGTGTATATTGAAAATTTTCCTCTTCAATAATTTGGGTCATAGCTAATTCTATACAGCTCGGATTTTTAAGTCTTATAATACTTTGTAATTGTCCTGGTAATCCTCTAATAAACGTCCTTAAACAAATTTGATCGTATTGACGTAAATGAATTACTTTGCTTGCATTATCCATAGTATCGGCAGGAAATGCATTAATTTTTTGAGCAAGGATACTTCTTAAAACTTGTAATCTTTTCCCAAAATCTAAAGGATGTTCATTTTTAAAGGGGGTGGCCATAAACAAATCCTGTTCTAAACATTCTAAATTTCGTCTATCGCCAAAACAATTTAACAAAGCTCCTTTAATATTGTCCCACGTTACTAACTCCATTCTACAGACTACTAGAATTTGTGCGCGATCAACAAGTTTCATTCTTATAGTTCTTAACAAATATTGTTTTAAAATTTCGTCGTTTCCTTGACCATATGTATCAAAAAGGAAATCTCCAGCTGATAGAAAACTATTTAAAGTGTTGGAATCACCATTATATGGCAGAATACTATCTATAAACATTTTTAACAAAGTGTAATTTACACCTGAATTCGACGATTGATTAGAATTCATTTTCAAATTGATTTGACTATTCTCTACTTTCTTTTCCACTAAATTTAACGAAGTAAAAAACGCACTTAAATTGTCGACGTCTTTATCTTCGTTCATAAATTTAATTGATTTTGAAATTTCTTAAAATTGAACTTAAAACTAAGAATCCTTAAAATTATTTCCACCGTCCTAACCAGGGAAGATGAAAGGGGAACAATAGGAATTTTGGGCACTAACCTTGATTTCTCTTAGTCGTCAACCTATTCTTCCTATTGGAATTTTCCTTGTGTAGCACTGCTTGCGGGGGTGATTTCTTGCCTTCCTTGCCCTCAGTCGAACTCAATCACGTTGGGTTTGTCAGACAGTCTATCACTGGTTCGTTTTGGAGTCTAAGGGTTGAAACCCACGTTTCGCGATCAAATCGTCCCGATGACGTGGCTTTGACCGAAAACTACCCCAAATCCGTCACGACTGCGCCAGTTAAGGTTTTCGAACGAAGGATCTCGTTTTTAAAAAACACTTTTTTTGTTTTACAAACAGAACTACGAGGTTTTATTTAACCCGCTACAAGGAGAACTGAACGCAAAGTACAAAGTTGTTATATATATAAAGTTTTTATGCAAGCGTCGCGTCGCAGATACTGGGAATACTGAAGCTAGCATTTCATCAGCATATTCTATCACATAATTGGCTTATAAATAACTTTTTGGCATAGATGTTTTCTACTTAACATACTTTTTTTAACCCTGAAACCCACTAGGTAAATTATAATTTTAGTCATTCTCGCTGTCATGACAAGTCAGACTCACTACCCATACAGTCACAGTCATATTCGGAGGTCTGCGAAAAATAGTCATTTTTTGTAAGGTATGGAAGCTCTGTTCTTTCAAGTAGAGCCATCATCATCATCAGGTGATAAACTATAAAGTCTATAAAGTCTTTATTCGTGACAATGCGCGATTTTTTTTGGGTGTGATGGTTTTCTGTTTCTGGTTTCTGGTTTCTGGACGGTTATGGGCATATAATACTTACTAGAGACACTCCAGAATTGAAACAACGTTTTTTTCGATATTTCGTACATTTCTAAAAACGAAAAAACGAAAGTAGTCTTGCAATTTTGAGTTTAAACGTGTGTATAAAATGAAAACAATATGTATAAAAATAATGCATTATAATTGGCTCATTGCGCGAGCAATACATGCGATAAATAACTTTAAGAGCATATTAATTGTTAATGTTTTTATCACTCAGGGGTTGACACTTTTAACTTTGCGACTATTTGCGACATTTTTGGCTAACAGTTTTTAGTAGTTTACCCTTGCCTAAATGGTTGGCACTCGTTGGCCTTCATATTTTTTTACTCTATAGAATTTAAAATATTAAATATTAATGGTACTTATTCCGTCACTTCTTGTCAAATCGCAGAGAAAACACAAACATTCTACATTGCATGTACAGGTCTAAACTAATTAACAGGACTGACATCAGTTGTCAATAAAAATAGACTTTCTTTTAAACACCTGATATTGTGCCTTCATAAAAAATTCTTGCTAAAGTATTTTTAGAACGCAATACTGTTTTTACGTGTTTCAGTATGTTCTTAATTTGAAAACATTGACAAATTTTGCATTTTTAATAATGATTTATTGCAACCTAGTTTATGCATGGGGCCCACAGTGCGATGGAAGCCGACACTTGGAATAGTCGTGCATTATCCAACTTCTTTGACGAACACTCACTTACCACAAATTTGCGAAAAAAACTGTGCATTACCAAGTTACCAAATTGCGCTGCCTATGCTAATAGTACACGAACTCGTGCAGAAACTATGTAACCGAATTTTGAGAAGTTCTGATCAATTTGCGCATGCGCGAAATTTGAAATTTCGTTTTTAACCAATGGCAGCTCCAACCAACATGGCCGCTGGCAGGTAATCAATGTTTGGATGCTGCATTTTTACGGCAGTACTTTCTCAAAATATGTCGAAATCCCATTAAAATTCCAGGCAAAAAAGGAATTAAGGTTAATATTATGCTGAATTACAGCAGACGGATCGGCGTCCTTAGTATAATTCTGTAAGTATTCTAGCGTTTTGGTTCTTTAAGCGCTATAGACACGATTCCAGCTAATTTTTCCCGAATTTCAGCCCGTAAATCAGCGCAAGGGACAAGCCAAAGAGATAATATAGAAGATCACGCGCAAATTACCTACAAGCAAGTAGAAGAGACAATAAACAAACTTAAAAATAGAAAATCTCCTAATCTAGATAAAATACCAAACGAGTTAATAAAAAACGCGGGCACGGCCATCACAGAGGAATATACAAAACTGTTTAACATTATATTACAATATAAGAAAATACCAGAGGAATGGAAACAAAGTATAACAATACCCATTTTTAAAAAGGGAGATAAAACAGACCCAGCAAACTATCGAGGGATAACATTACTGAGCACCTCGCTAAAACTTTTGACTAAGATCATTGCGGATAAAATCTCCTCAACAGTGCCAATAAACGAGGAACAACAAGGATTCCGAAGAAACCGCTCCACTACCGATGCATTATTCATACTCAGGCAACTGGCTGAAAAATCTTTAGAATATAACTCTCCAGTCTATCTATGCTTTATAGATTTAACAAAGGCCTTTGATAGAGTCCAACTAAAAGACATTATCACCATCTTGGAAAGCAGTAATTTCTCGAAAGAACTCAAAGAACTTATCAAGGACTTAAACACAAACACAACAACCCAAATAAGAACAAACTTTACCTTAATGCAACTACAACTGGTATTCGCCAGGGCGACAGTCTCAGCCCTCTGCTATTCAACACAATCATGGACCAATTAATAAAAACCGTTAAGAATACTGGATTAGGATATCGAATGGGAATACATAAAGTAAACATATATATGCTATGCCGATGACGCAGTACTTATTGAGAGTCCAAAGAATGCTACAAGCTTTTAACAGACAGGCAGAAAAACTTAACATGCAAATTTCCACAAATAAGACCATTGCAAAGGTAGCCTTTACGGTGCAAATTGGTAATAAAAAACAAAACTATTGATCAGATAATGTCACTCGAATACCTGGGATGCAAAATTACAAGCTCGGGATTCCTGGAAGAAAAAGTAAGGAAACAAGCCAATAAAGCTGCCGCAATATCAGGACATCTTAAATATCCCATATGGAAAAACAAACATTTGAGTGCAGAATGTAAGTCAAGAATATACAAAACCTGCGTACGACCAGTGATGACATATGGTGCGGAAACCAGAGCTGAAACATCAGCAACAAAGAGAATCCTACTAACTACTGAAATGAAGACCTTAAGAATGATAAACTGGATACACATTGAGGGACAGACAGAGAAATGTATACATAAGAGAAAAGTACCAAACAAATGACGTTGTCAGATGGATAAGGCAGAGAAGAATAGAATGGAACCAGCATGTCAGTAGAATGGGTCCCTACAGAATGGCCATAATAATTCGCAACAACGTACCCCATGGCAGAAGACCTACTGGACGACTAGCTAAACGTTGGCGAGATAGTTGGCGGTGAACCTCGCAAGAGTTGCTTAGACGAGGAGGAAACCGGAACTAAACAGGCGATACGCCTTCTAAAAGAGGAACAAGAAAAAATCGGCGCAGTTTGTTCTTATAAATTTATTGGTTTATCCTCTATTGAAAATGTAAATCAAGTCGAATTCATGAAATGTGACTCAAAAAGTGTCAATATAACTTTGAGGTACTAGCACCTCGTATAGACAGAACGCTCATTCTTTCATCCTAAGTCTAGTAATTCCAGAAAGCTTCGCCTCATACCGAGCCAGATGCCACTGGCAAAAATTTTTTTCTACGCATTGTGGACATCTGCCAAACATTTAATAAAATATCTAAAGCAGTTTCAATTAAAATCGGGAAAGACATTAGAAAATAAATGAATTATTTGCGGTGGTAAACGGAACTCTACTAAAGATGTTTTTTATAAAGAGACTTTAGTAAATCTAGCATTATTTCTATGCTGGTGCTTATTTTATTCCGAAAGTTTAGTAAGAGTTACTAAAATTTTAATTTAAAAGTAGCAAATCATTTTCTTAGTGTGAAAGTTGAAACAATGTAGAACATTTTTTTAAGGGTAACAACTTAAATAAGCAGTTTGTAAATGGTCAAATTGTAGCTAAAAGAGTTGAACTGTTACTTTAATTTGCGATGTTTATTCGACTATTTGCCTTTTTAAGGAACACGTAGCGCTGCTGTGGCGCGATAGTACCGTACGATGTTTCACACACGAGCGGTTTTGTCCGGGCATACCTACGATCGGAACCGACCTTGCTTCGACCATCCAACCCCATACAATTATAAATTTTACAGTTGCTCGTTACCCGTTCCTTTTGACCTTATTTGCTGAACTTCTCTCTCTCTCTCTCTCTCTCTCGCCTTCGTGCTTTCAACAAATACCTACGTTGTTTCAAATAAATACGCCTGTTCATTGGCGTAATTGATAATTGGAACCTTACGATGCGTATAGCGCCGTGAATTTTTGAAACGGTCTAAAAATTCCGAGCGGGCCCTCAGATATCCGTATATGCAATGGAAATTTTGGAAAGTCGTTTTGTTTCTTCGCGCCATTTGATCTTTTTGACTTACTATTTTCAACAGATTTCTATTAGTTTTTTCCACTGTTTTTTCTAATAGAGATATTCTACTATTTTCAACAGATTTCTATTAGTTTTTTCCACTGGTTTTTGTAATAGAGATATTCTCCTACGTAACAATGTTCATACAAGTGGAGGAAAAAACGACCCCATCTGAATATAGGAAGAAAAAATGGCCAATTCATACTTGTTTTTGCTTCGAAATATAAAATAACTGATTACACAGAGATCTAGCGTGCGGGAAGCGTCACTTTTCCACGTCAGTTTCGTTTTCCACGGATCCGAGCCACTTCGGACATTTCCGGAGATTTTACCGCACGGTTTGAATGTTGACGTTTGTCAATTGTGACGGTCATGTCACTGAATGTATTCGTATTGTTTTGCAAAAATGTACACAAAAACTAATACACAGAAAACTGTTGCGCAATATATCAGATAATTTAAATACTACGTGCTATAAGCTACAATTAAAATCTACAGACTAGTCGGTAAGTAAAGTGACATTTATAATTTAATACTTTTTACAAAACTTCTGGATTCCTCCTGAGACAGTTTTTGCTGAGGCGAAATTGCTGACGTTTCGCTAATCATCCTGTTGGCTTCTTCAGAGCTTAAGTTATTTGGCCTCATGGTCCGTAGTAGATTTTCTTAGACATTTAAACTCTATACGCCGTAACAACTTTACCATTGAGTTGGAAACTGATAATAACCTTCCATTTTTAGATATTCAGACCTGACATTGGGTCATTGTTTTTTTCAGAAAATCTACGTACACAGACTGATACCTTAATACATGGTCACATCACCATCCGGCCCAAAAATCATCGGTTATCAACTCTCTTGTTTACAGAGCCGCAAAACTATCACAGCCCGAGTCACTGAACCCAGAACCTTACACCTCACCTCGGCTCTTCTCTCTAATAATTTCCACATTCAAGATATTAAGCGTTCCATCACAAAATACATTTCACCACAACCTTCCAATAGCAATGAAAGCAATCTCACATTTCCCACGGTTGTCCTTTCTTACATTCAAAACATCACTGACCACATATCAAAAGTTTTAAAGAAATATAAAGTCAAAACCAGATCTTCAATCTTCATCTTCAATCCGTCAAAGACAAAATTCTATTTGAGATGCCGGGAGTATACACCATTCCACGCATATGCGACAAAGAATATATTGGAGAGACCGATCGAAAACTATCATTTTGAAGGTTGAATTGAAGGTTTGGACCTGCTTTTTCGTGCTTGCACGATTTTAAAAATTTAATCGTCTTAAAAGCTGTTTCAGTGGATGATTTTTCTTGCAATTACAGTCTTTTTCTTTAAATAAACTACTTAATCATCAATTCCAAATGTTTAATAAACAACACAATGTTTTAAAATTGTGTTTATTCTGTTCTTTATGTGACATATCCAATGATACATATCTCTCTCTGTCTAACGTACACAGTTGAAAAGAGACAACGAGATATTTGCATTTTAATACGACCACCAACTTCACAAAAAAATCGACCACCAACTGATTCCAAATTAGAAATGGGTTTCCTCGTGAACCCCTCGTTTGACCTTTTTTGAGAATTGCAGACAAGCGCCATGGTATCAATTAAAAAAAGGTAATCCAAACCAAACGAACGAATTTGCAACCAGCCGAGGGGATGCATTAAACAACATATCTCCAAACTGATGTGTTTTATCTAAATAAATATAGTTAGTATATATTTTTTACTTAGAATTCATCATCGTATCATAATCTTTAAAACAACCTAATTTTTTCTAAAAACCCTCGAATTCAAGTTTTCACGTCGAAATTTCAAAAACTGCTTGAGCTATACTTGGCCGAAATTATAATGGAGAAATTTTAACGGTAGATGATAAGTAATTTTAACAGCAGACGATAAGTAAAAAAGTTCATATAAACTTATATCTTCATTCGATGGTAAATGTGTTAAATATTGCGAAAAACTCGTAGACTTTGTCTTTAAACATGGCAGGTAAAGTTCGCCGGACGATGTACCGTTTTTCCAACCTTTTATGGTTTTGACTTCGGAATGCGTTTAACACCCACCTGTTGTAAAACGGAAAGGACCATTCTTTTCAGCACGTGTATCACAAGCCGGAGCCGTACTTAAGATGTTAGCTAATAGATAATAGCTTTTTACATATCTTACTAAAACAGTCTCTACTTGCGGTAGCTCGATTTCAAGTTGAATTTGCCCATTAGATAGGTTGATCTCCTATATTACAAGCATATTACAAAGCTTAAACCGATTTGTAAATTAAGGCTTTAGCGTAATGACTCTGAAATATTTTCTGTAGATATTTGATTTATAATGGATGTTTTTCCAGTTTGCTATTGGTTGATTTGTGGGGCTTGGTGAAATCGGAGTTTGCTGTCAGTTTTATTAAACAGTGGTTCTGTTCCGTCTTGTGTTTGTAATTAGTAATTACCAACTGTTATTCAATTGTTTTTCAAGACTCAGTGTGCCATTTTTATTGACGTAGTTGTGAATGGTGTCCAAGAAAGAAAAACGCGGAAAGATCGTGGGGTCCCAAAAAGACTATTTGAGGGGCACCTTGCGGTAAGAGCGAGAAGGTTGATATATGATTGTGGCGTGTTAGAGCTTAAGTGGATTTTGATGTTTTAATTATTTATCTTTTAAAGACAGCTCATTGTGTGTTTCATTAAACAATTAAAGCAATACCTGTGCATAATTGGTTTATAATGGTTTGAATCGTGGAAATTTATCTCCTAGATGACTAAAATACCGTATGCCACATCACGTAACACAGTTGTGAATGTTGTCAAAGAAAGAAAAACGACCGTGGGGTCCCAAAAAGTCTATTTGATATGCACCATGCTGGAGCAGTGAGACGGTTATATGATGCGTATCAGAATAATATTGTTTAAACAATTAAAACTTTACATGAAGAGTTGCGTAGTGTTTTGAACATTGGGTGTTGCCAAGAGACTTTGCGTGCAGTATCTGTCTGGACGAAGTACCGAAGTACGGTTCTGGAACGTCATTGTGGAATTGGGAATCTATTGAGTGTTACATAGACGAATCCAGGCAGGGTAGGTCTGCGGTTTTTTTCTATCAAAGTTAAATAGCGAATTATGTCGTAAAAACGGTATAGCTTTAAGGGAACTATATACCCTTGGTATTTTCTAGACAAATTTATATAATATCTATAACTCGCCTTTGCTTAAACAGTGACGTTCGTGAGACCGTCTTAGTTAATTTAAATAAAAAAATAAATGGTACGTGAATTAGGTGCATATGCAAACATTTTTTTTCTCGATAACGGCCCTTTTTTAACGACCATTTTTGTTTATAATTGGTAAGGGTATCCAGATTTAGTAACAAAATTAAAATTATAACGGTTTCAAGAACGCCACTGATTAAACAAAATGCTGTGAAGTTGCTTTTAAGTGACAATAATACCCGCCAAGTTTGAAAGCAAAATCTAAAAGAGATAAGTTTGAACGAACTTTTTCACTTATTTTTTATCTGCTGAATACGCTGTTTAAGTCTCTCCTCCCTGCAGATAAATAACAATTTCGATAATCAAACCTATCGGCATTTCCACGAGCTTAATTTAGGATTGTTTTTTGACGAATTCATTACGCACCACCTTGTATATAAAACAGTTTCAAGGTCGTCTCCACTTCATTTATCGCGATGCATGCTTGAAAAAGTGCGTCGCGAATGGATTTAACTCGGGCAGCGATTTATGTTAATCGGGGCTTAGAGTTAAGGCGCAACGGATAGTTATAGGGTGTCGCAATAGACAGCGTTCGTAATGCTTCATTATTTTTTTTTTCTGCAAACGGATAACAATAATGATATGTAACGTTTTGTAATAATAGCCGTCAATTACGATTAATCGTGTGCTTAGTTTTAGCGAAGCTTCATTATGCTTTATTTATCTTATAATAGAGGCAGGTATTTATTTACCCGTCTGGTATTTATTATTTAACATTGTTATTAGCATTATGTATTTGTGTAATCTCTTGTAATAAAATTCCAAGACTCATTAATAAAATTGCTCATTGTGGTGGTCCTCAATGCGTTCCCAAACGCAAAATCAGCCTATACTGTGATTTTTTTATGGTAACATATTAGGGATTTGTTTTAAGGACTTCTCAAAACGTTTCCAACAGTAGGGTAAAAGCGGGATAGATGCCCCATTTTTTGTAAGCTGACTATAACTTTTTTTTTAAAGCACTATTCGAGTGAGTTAACTATTTGTAACAACTACAGTCCTTATACTTACTATCTACTCATATCATCATTCAATGCATACCGTAGATTTGTAGATATTCGGCTCTAAAAAAACTTATTGTTTGAGGATAGACGCCTACTGTATGGGGTAGTTGCCGACATGAGTATAGATGCCCTACAATGGGATAGATGCCTCCGTAATAAAGAAAAAAATCGTAGAAAATTAAATAAAATATTTATTTGCTTTCTTAGGTGCAATAATATATTATAAGGTTTTGTTATCCAAATATACCGTAAAACTAAAGTAAATGGCACTTTTATAGGAACAAATGGCTCAGTCTTTCAATCATTCTTTGGGTAAATTTGGCAACTTAACAACGTCTATTAAAAAATATTTAAAACTTTACCGAACTCAATTTAGGAATAATAAAACTTAAAACAAATCCGTCCCTTAGGACTTCTTTGGACAAAAAACAAAGCTTCCTTCTTAAAAAAAAACTAACAGTAGTCAAAATTTTCAAATAATCAACAAATATAGAGATACTGTTTACTTTGGCCAGGTTACTTATTCTTTGAATTCCACATCTATTACAGTAGTCGCCATATAGAGTGCAATCTTCGTGTAACCAGAGTTTACACATCAGGCACTGAATACAGTCCGCCGTGGACTTGGTACTTGCATAGTCATCGAAACATTCTCTGCATTGAGTATTTTCTTTATCAGATTTAGTCTGGTCAGAATGTGATTCATCGAACTCTTGTTCACTTTCAGAGCTAAACCTCGGTCTTTTCTTTGTAGGAACTGATTTTTGGTTGTTTTTTCGAGGTTTGTCTGGTGTTTGCTTCTTAGCTTTATCTTTCTTAGAGTTAATATGTTCTTCTGAATTTAAAACGACAGCACCTTGCTTGCCTCTTTTGTATAATGCAACAGGAATTTTCGGGATAGGTGAACATTCGTTAAGATATTTACTTGGAGTTTTCCCAAAAGCTTTGCAAAGGGCTTCTTCAGACCAAGCAGCACGAACGGGTGCCCCTATTTTACTTTTATATTTTGTCTAAAATAAAAAATGAAATTAGGTGATACGCTGCATTATTTTTTACAACTACAGTGAAGTACGACATGTAAACTGGAAAGTAAATTTTCCTACTAAGTTGCAGTTGCAGGTTATTTAAATAAATCTTACCTATAGCCTAAGTACCTGTGAATAAGTCATAGAGGATATATGCCTCTAAGGGCGTCTATACTCAGTGAATAGTGGGGCCTCTATCCTTTTTAGTAGGGATAGACGCCTCAGCAAATAAATAAAAATGCTTAAATAATTTCGTAATTTTATAAACACAGAATCATGCAAGCGGGGTAAAATTTGGCGCAGACTGTGCTGTTCGAGGCGAGGTTTGTCCGAGGAACTTGGTACTAGAGCGTGAACTTGGTTTTAAATTCTCTTTTTTTAAGGTGCGGCGTCTATCCTCCAAGGGCGTCTATCCCACTTTTACCCTATTATATCAGTCAACAAGTGTTTGCTTTGTGATTTAGTTTCTGCTATGGTGGCGTTACCTTGCCCGACCGCCAAACATATAACGTAAACATATAAGAAGCACGCAGACACAAACTTTCTAAATTTACATTCGGCGATCCTCACATTCAGTCTGGCGTCATACCATCACGAACAGACTACGCACAATAATACATATCCATAGTTTATTTTTCTTGGGTCTTTGTACGGTCTTTCTCTAACTTGTCAACTGCCGCTCTAAACAGCAATGCCAAACTTAATCTACATCTACACATTTATTTTGTAACGATGACTTTTACTAAATGAGTGCTGTGTGTGACAAGCTATAACTCGGAAAATATTGCAAATTCGAATTTTTGTTACAGGACTTACAATTATTTTGAATCCTTCCTCCAAATTTCCGAACTCAATTTCATGTACGTATATCACTCATTAGCCCGTTTTCCAGAATCTGCTCTTCGCAAAATTACAAAAACGACTTTCGCTTTGTACATTCAAAACCACAACACCTTTTACCTCAACTTGTCTTCACCTTTCCATCTTTACGACTTTACAAAGTTAAACAATAAATTTACAATAAATTTCTGACGAAATTTTAACGAGTTTTTCGATATAGCTAAGCCGAAAGTATTTTTAAGAGTAAAATTAAAAAACCAAGACTAACGAAAAATTGTTTTTACCCATCAATTTTTAAATTTCTTAAAAATATTCTTGATTCTTTGGAATTTTACTCGCATTATGAACCTAATTAATATAATTTAACTTTAATAAAAAAAAATAACTTGAATGCTCCGATAAATTAGCGGCCTCAATTAAAACCGCGAGTTTGGGTGTGGGGTGGAGGGGGGAGGGCGTATAACAATTCACGCACTGTTCGAAACAAACGCCGTCAGAGATATTTAATCTCTGCTGGGAAGCGGGGAGGGCCTCCCCGTCGCGTCCGCTTGAATAATACCCGCGTTAATTAATAAACGTAGATTCGTTTCACAATAAACAATGACGCTATAAATAAATCGCTCGCTCGAAACATTAGATATTCCAACTAATCAAGGATTTGCCACCTGAGGCGGCGCGCAACCGCCGCCGCTTTCGCGTTACGTCACGTCCGATAAATTGTAATTGCGGGCGGTTTTCTTCTCATCTTTCGTAGCGAGTCTCGGACATAGGCATAGGCGAAATCGTAGCGAACCGCTTATGGACCAAGAAAAACGACTCTTAGTCCTCCTTCCTCAAAAATTCGCGATTGCTTTGGAGAAGATAAGGTCTGTTCATAGATATTAGAAAGTGACCAATTGCTTTTGAATGGGATTGATTATCCAAGGGTGGTCATTAACATACAATGCAACAAGATTATTACCTAAAGTTTCGGAATTTAAATTCAGATCAGATACCTGTGTTTAATATTCTACTTAGTTTAAGTTTTTTAGTAATCATTCTTATTTCGTGAGTCATACAGCGTGTGTTGAATCGTGTGCGAATTATGCAAAATTTGTTCGAGTCTAGTGTATCTCAGAAGATGCTCCCGCCCAAATGTAGAAAACTTTGTGTCAGCAAGCAAGCATCGTTAGAAGAAACGGCCACATTGACGAAAATTCCAACATCAACTGTATGGAAAATTGTGAATAATCCCATTTCAGCGAGGAAAAAAAGAAGCGATGCTGACATTTTCTCGAGTGTAGATGAAAGTGATCAAGATATAATACGGCGTAAAATTTACCAATTATACGAGAAACAAAGCGTGCCTACATTAGATATATTAATTAGGAGGCTTGAAAAATATGAATCAGGTGTTAAATGTGGCAGAATTACCTTATGGAAGTGTATTCAACCCCTTGATTGTAGATTTAAAAAAATTGACAAAAGGCAAGTTTTAATGGAATCTTTTAGAATTTGGAAATGTAATATCTAGAAAAAATTAGGATTTACAGAGAACAACAAAGGCCAATTATTTACTTGGATGAAACCTGGTTCGACACTTATGATACTCCGGAAAAGGGTTGGGTTGACTCAACTGATAAGTGTAAAACAAACGCGCCATCAAAAAGAGGTAAAAGAATAACTATTTTGCATGCTGACTCTAAAGTTTTGGTTGGTTGGATTCCAAATGGATTTTCTCTGTCTGCGAAAAATATTAAAGATTCTTTTCTGGATTACCGTGAAGACACCATCGCTGATTTATTTGAAAGTTGGTTTAAAAACAAACTAGTTCCAAACATTCCTCCTAATAGTGTAATTGTAATGGACAATGGATAATTATGCAAAAAATCTAGGGCATACAGTTTTAGGTCTTCCACCTTACCACTGTATAATTAATCCCATTGAACATGTTTGGCACCGACTGAAATCTGCCATTCGCCGTGACAATGTTTTCCCCGTGTTAATTCCAATGTCCTCAAAGTTACAGAAACCGAAGTTTTTAACATCCCTCCACAAAGTTGGGCAAATTTTGTTAAACATATAGAAAAAACAGAATAATCGTATATCCATATTGCAAATAACATAGAACAAATAATAATTAGAACAGGCGATGATAGCGTTAGTGATACTGATATATTATGTGAATAATTCTAAGTAATTTAAGCAGGTAATAAAAATAATTTGTAATTTTATTTTAGATTTAAATATAAATACATACATAAATAAATAAATATTGTTTAGTATCTTTCCTAACAAAACCCCAAATAATTAAATTCTAAGCAAAGTACGGACCTGTTCGGCCATATTTCATTCTTACATTCATTTGTATCAGTTAGTCACTTTCTTATATCTATGAACAGACTTTACTTACAAATTTTGGGAATACTTATATCCTGAAAATACCATCACTGTGATCCATATAAATAAAACAATCATCGTGTTGCCTTCGCCAGCGTTTGTGAGGTATACAGTGTGCAAATGAGCTAAAATGTCACAGCCGTCATACCTGACAACGATAATGGATAATGGTCTCTCTTCTCATTAATGTGCCAGTGGCGTGCCGCTTGCGTTATTCGCTAGTCAACTATGCACGGCTTTCACGTGGTTCAAATTAAAACTGCCAAGTTTTTATTTCTGAAGTAAAATGCTTAATAATACTAATTAATTATTATAATAAGAGTGCATGTACAAGCTGTACACTAGATTAGGTAATATTTTAAAACCATTTTGCATCTATAGTATAACCTTACCTTCAATTTCCCTTTGTTTTGAAGTTACAAGCATAAAAACACCCAATATAAAACAAAACAATAATAAATAAAATTGATGTTCAGTTAAAATTGGGTTCTCTGTGTACCCAACGTTTTGCCTTTTTGCAGCTATCCTAGCGGATACAGATAAAGACAGTTTGTTGAAATTTGGGGCGTCTTGATTTCCGTTGCAATATTATGGTAGAGTTCTTCAAACGATATACCGTTTTTACGACATAATCCGGTATCTAACTTTGTTAAATTTTTAGGAACGTCTAATGGCAGGTCTTGGATTTCTATTTTTAATCCTCAATAAATAGATTCGCAATACCACAATGACGTTCCAGAAGCGTATTTCGGTACTTCGTGCATACAAATACCGAAAACTGACGTATTTGTGTAGAGTTTCATTGATGAGAAAAAAGTTATTCTACATCAAAATAATTACTATCGTCACTGGATTCGTACCCACATTCTGGCACTCTCGTCGACTTCTGTAAACATTTTCTTCTTCTATGACACGTTCTAAACATTTTTTCGAACTAGAAGCAGATATTTTTTCTACTTCACTTCTAATTAATTCTATTGCCCCAGAACTAAATTTCCGCGAGGTGTTGTTTCTTCTTAAACTGGGGTCCAGCTGTCCCCATCTTACTCCTATCAATTCAGTTGAATAACAGATAGATAGATAGTTTTATTCACAAAGCCCAGTACGTATACAGTGGATGTTTCGTCAGGAAACGAGTACATTATAGAGTAGTATAAAGATACATGGAATTATGTATATAAACCATACGATAATACACATTTAACAGTACAGTATACAACAGTTACAAACGGACATACAAACAGTACAAACATATTGACAAAATGTAGAGAAAATATCACTAAACTCATCAGGGCACTCTAATATATGTTTCAAATTCTTTCAGGTCGTAGGAAGCATTGGTTGACAGAAGCTTTCTGATGCATTTTTTAAATTGTCTTGTAGATAATGCTTTTATGCTCGTAGGAAGCAAATTATAGTAATAAGGTCATGTGGAACATGTGGTTCAGTCTTGGCTTTAGAAGGTGTTCACTGTTTCGGGTGTTGTAATCGTGTGTTTCTTGTGAGAGCCACTGTTAGTATTTTATACTTTATAAATATATATTTGCAGGTTAGCCTCGGGGGCAGTCTGAAAATCAACCTAAGTATCCTTTTTTGCTGAATGAGCACCGTCTCCGCATCACTCGCTTGTCCCCAGTTTACGATATTATATGAAATAGACGAGTATGCTGAGGCGAAATAGAAAGTCAACAAGGATCTTTCAAAGAAAGAATCTCTGATTGTTAACATTGCAAAAAACGTTTTGTTAAGTTTATTACAAACACTATCTATGTCGTAGTCCCACTTTAGGAAGGCATCGATGTTAGATCCGAGAAACTTTGTTGTGTGGTTTAATTCCACGCGTGGACCCGCAAAGCTGAACGCTAGTTCAGTCAGGGGTTTAACATACTGACCAGTGAATTCGATCGCAACTGTTTTTCCCAAATTTATGATCAAATGATTTTGTTTGCAAAAATCAACAAACTGTGCCACAACACTAGAGAACCTGTTATCAGCTCCTGAGCCTCCCTTCCGGAGACGAAGATGGATGTGTCATCCGCGTACATACGCAGCAGTTGGTATTGAGGAAATCAGGAAGGTCATTCACGTACAGAAGAAAAAGTAGTGGACCTAAGATTCATCCCTGGGGCGTGCCTAAGTTGACGTTGAACGGTTCCGAGTATATTCCATTCACTTTGACCCTTATTTCCCTGTGTTTCATATATGATATTATCCAACTATTGATATTACCTCGGAACCCCAGGCATTCTAGTTTTTTTTGCCATAATATTCAAATCTAAGGAATCGAAGGCGCGCGATAGATCAAAAAACACTCCCACAACTGTCTCACCCATGTCGAGTTTGTCGTAGATATACTGAACGTTTCCGTTGAGTAACCAACACGGAAACCATGTTGCACATTCGATATAATGTTTTCTTGCTCCAAAAAATGTGTCATTCTGTCGTACATGGCCTTTTCGAGTATTTTAGAGAACCAACCTGCGATTGTTATAGGCTATAATTCTCTATTAGCTCAGAGTCTCCCTTTTTGAATACAGGAATCATTTTTGATTTTTTCAATGCCGCAGGGAACTGCCCGCAGAGAACGGACGTATTGGTAATAGTAGTTAAATATGGAGCTAAAACTTCTCCACAGGTTTTTATGAGTTGTATAGGTATTTCATCGATTCCAACAGATCGCTGGTTTTTGAGTGATTGAATTACGGTTATGGCATGAAAAACATACTCTTTGCCTTGGTGGTTGGAAGAGTGCCAGTTTCATCTGTAGTTAACATAGTATCGGTCTTCGACTGCACGTGAGTGGCAAAAAATTGTCCGAATTCATTTGCTATTATGTTATCATTAATTACGTTATTAACATTTATTCGTATACGGCGTTGAGTTTATTCCTTACCCAGCTTCTCGTTGACAAGTTCCCACATTTTTTAACTTTTGTTGTTAGAAAAACTTATTAAGTTCGAGAAGAAAGCCAGGAAAATATTTTAGCGTCATTATGTCAAATGCTTAAATTGGAAATCAGTTTAAGCTTTTTACTTTGTTTTTAATGAATATGGATAGCATTAACTTAAGTAAGGACTGTTTTAGGAAGATTTATAAAATGCATACTAATATGAATTAATCCATCAGTTTAATCAAGAAAATTTCATTACTCTTAAAATACAACCAGCCCGCAGGGCACATTCTTGGACCCTTCCGCGTTATAACGGGCGGTTATTAAACTCATTCCCACGTCAATACCATAAAAGGTTGTAAAAACGGTATTTCGTTTGGAGAACTGTACCCTCATTATTCTCATTAAATTCGTCACTCTCTTTTTATTAGTCGCCTATTGTTGAGAAGTAAATACTAACTGTTGGTAAAACGTAAATCTCTTTTTAAAGACAGCGAGACGTGAAGGCCAGAGATGCGGCTTATCACTGGAATACTTGAGACAAGGGAAGTGATTGGTGATCGATGGTATCACGTCAGCACAAACAGGATCGAAGAATTAGAGGTAGGTTATAGTTATAGTCTGTTCGGTGACAAGAGAGAGTAATAAAACGATATAAGACTTGGTCAGAGTTGCAAATCATATACGCTTACCGTATGTGAATTCGTAATTTTAGTTTGCTATGCGGTTGAAATTTATGATTACGAGCCTTCTAAAACTTTTAACACAAACAAACCTAATTTTTAAAAATAAAAAATTCGACAGCACAGATGCTCGAAACACTTTTCTGATAGTTTGTGTTGGATGCAGATCAACGCCTTTGGATATAGCTCCATTAAGTTTATTACCCTTGCTAACTATTATCGAGCGATATAGCCAGTTGAATCAAACAACACTACCGAATCGATCGCCTCAAATTAGACACTATTTAAATCTTTTAGGTACTGTCGCAATCTAACCGTTTCCGGTGTAATGCTATTTTTGATCGTAGCAGGAAATTGCGTTTTCGATTTGAATCGAAAACGATTGTTCTGTTCAGGCTCGGGCGTTTTGTAGTCCAACGTTTCGAGCCTGAAAAACGCATTCGATGAGGAAACGGCCGAGAATTTTATTATGACCGCTCATTGATGTCGTATAATTTGTTTCGGCCGTATGAGGGAGGTTTAATGTCGTATCCGGTACAGACAATGATTTCGTATAGGTTTGTTCGAAATCGTTTTATTCCTTCGTATGACATATCCCACTTTTTAAATCTTTGGTATAAAGCAGTTTAACAAAATATTTAATTTGACAACCATTAGATAATCGCAAACCGTCAATCCTCAACAAATCGCTCTAGGCAACAGTAAATAAAACGCACAAATACATATCATTTGTTTATATTTTACAATTATAATATACAACGAAAGTAGTTCATTTTTATATAAATATGCGACTTTTAAAAAGATACAAACCGTCTCATATGTACACAATTTTTAAAACGTTTTTTTAAAAATCGTCATACCTACACATTATTTTTAATAATAACCTTTTTTTTAAACATTATTTTTATTTTGTTTCACTTGCGTAGACACCGAACGAAGAGAAGAGGGGGTGTGTGGTTCGTATTCGAAAACGTAAAAAAATACTGGCAAATCAAAATCGTTATAGTAAGCTATAAGTACGTTTATAGGAACAACGCTATGCCGTAAAGATATAATATGATATACAGTGCGTTCGTCGGCCGGACGGGCTGGCTGACTAGCTGTTGGACGTGTGCCTCACAAAAACAAAGATGGCCCAACGGTAACGAACGCGCTGTATAGGATTGCAATCGAGGAATGTATCGATAAAAAAATATTTAGGAAAACACACGTTTAGCGGACAACAATGAAGCTGATTTGTTATTTTTGTGTTGTAAATGTCGTTTCAACATCGCTGAACGAGCAAAATTTGCGACAATTCAAACGTACTTGGCGATATGACAAATACTGCAGAGTCAATCTAGGTGGTATAATACTGTAAAACAATAATACAGGGTGTTTCTAAACTGGCTTAATATATCTTTTGTCCGTTCGGTCGGTGTTCGACGAATTGGTTTAAAATGACTGTTACAAAATAAAAAATGTAAAAAACACGCGATACAAATATTTAGCTGCCTTCATTTTCAGGAAATTGTAAACGCGGCAACCCTGTTGATCTGACTGCATCCTTAGTAATGGTTTTCATTTGTTTTTCTAACTAAAATATAAGCGGGCATCCAAAAATTCCCAAGAAGTTTTCGATGTAACATGGTCGCCAATAACTTTAAAACTCTTTTTTCAATTTTCCAATTGCTTTGTTGATCACACCTAGCCGAAGGAAACCGGCAGCTGACACATATAAAGTTCGGACGCACTTTGAAAACACCCTGTACCAAATAAAATAAAAAACGAGTGTACAACTCAAACAAAAATGGCAAGTCGATTATATTGGCAGATATCGTTAAATACATATATACAAACAATTTACAAAATGCAGGCGTGTAGGTTGGGCGAAAAAAAAAGCCACTCGAAAAAGGCAACGTAATAAATATAAATTAGGATTTTCGTCGGGACGTCGAGGAAGATGGGGCGAGTTGGAGGAGGGAGGAGGTGACCCACACCACTCGACGCGATTTCTCGCTTTTGTCAAACGGACAAGTAGCGCTCGGCAAGCGGAAAACAACGGAACCAAAGGAACAATTTCGTAACAATCACTCGTTTTGAGGACGCCGAGAGGGCGGGGCCGGGAGTTTCCCTACCGCGAAACCGGGCCAAGCTCTCTTATCTTCAAGTCGAGACATAATTAAATTCTTCAGCACGAACCTCGGAAATAGTCCGCACAAATACAGTTCAAAAGAGAATTTTTTTTCTTTTTAAAAAATTTACCCTTCGCACAGAGGTATAAAAAAAACTGATTATTGTGTACCGATTTTTGAAACATACATCTTTGTTTGGTGTTTTCAGTTTTTTCATGAAGGTTGATCCAGTTGTATGTTGGCAAGATTTCCGAATTATACGTTTTATTAATCAATGTTCAGCTATCGAGGATGAACCATTTAAAAGTGCTTGAAATGATAAAAATGTTAAAGATTTCAGGTCGACTTAAAACGTTTATTTCTTCAAGATTGCAGATTTTTATTAAGGTTTGTTTTTTATTAAAAACTATTATTTGAGACACCTAGTATATATTTGAAAATCTTCACCACTACTCGTCCTTTTTTGGATCTTTGACCATTGTAATTAAGAATTAGCCCTGTATAATCCTTATGCTGTCCTGTAATTGACTTTATATTTTTATATACAAATGTCACTAAAAACTCTCGAATGAAATATCGATTAAGCTTTTTTTTATTATATTTGCCCATAGTTTCTCGTAATTTATTTTTTATTGATATTTGAAAGTTAATTTTGACGTAATTCTTAATACATGGAATAGATTCCTCCGTCCCAGAAAAGCACCGTTAAATAACTCGTGCCACGTTTGTGTTTAACGCGGCAATATTAAAAATTCCCCAACACGGACGGTTAAGCGAATATTTTTGTTCGCAATATAAAATAATTAGGAGTTTCGGAAAAATATCTCAGTCGATTTTTTAAAAACTAAACACGAATCCAAAAAAAAAATCACGTTATACAGGGCAAGTGATTAACAGCGCAGTGTTGTCGGGTTTCCTTCAACCTACGTAAAGTTCGCTAGCTGCCCCTACTTGCGAAACGCGAGCCACCCTGTACTTTACAAGTAACGTATAAAATTATATAAAAAATTAAAATTAATATACTTAACATTATTATATACACTTTTTTTTGCATTCTCTCGTATTTTATACACAGCTCTCTACAGTAAATTGAAATATTTGTCTTCCCATATATTAAATACTAGAGTCTAAACAATTATTAGTGCGTAAGAAACCTTACGTTGCTTTTTAAACATTCAAAACTGCGGAGTATTTTTTTGTAATATATCACTTACAACGGCGGCGGGTGGCGAAACGCCCCCTCACCCTCAAATCGGGACGATTCTAATTCCGACGGCCCCCGTTCCCACTTAGGCCACGAACAAACATTTCCCTACGCGCAACAAGGAAAAGTACACAAAACGCCGATTTTCTTTTTTTTTTCTTAATAATTTCAAAACTCAAGGCAACTAAATCGCTCCGGCTCGAAGGACCAGAAACGTCGAATAACGAAATGCTCTCGTCTCAAATCGCGCCGCGACGCCCCGCGCCCTACAAGAAAATCTCGCCTCTTGTGCACTTTCGCCCTGTCGGGATTAAACATTACGCGTCGCTATAATGGTTCTGGTCTCTCATCGCCTTGAATCGTACGAAACCCTGATCGTCCACCAGCATCGTCTGTTGCCTCTCGTGATTCGGCAACGTTTGCACTCCCAAGTGCGGCCTGGGGTGGTTTTTTCTCGCCCGTCCCGTCGATCTACGTCCCGAAGTGTTCGTCGAATTGCGCGAACGTCTGTCAAAGTCCGAACGTTCGAATTCGTGTCGCGTCCTTTCGTACTGGTGCTGGTTCGGGTTATCTATCGGTTCGCTGTATATATTCCTTTCAGAGTTCGAGACCGCGTCATGCTGATAATCCTCGTTGTTCGTATAAAACTTGGACGGGTCGAACATCGTCGCCTTCCTGGCCGACGACCTCTCGTTCCTCATCGAATTGTGAACCGAATTGCGGTCGAAGTTGCCGGAACTCGGTTGTCCGAAATTGCTCAAGCTGCCCTGATCGATATTTTGGCGCGAATCGAACCTGTCCGAACCCCATTTGGGCCTCTCGAACCTGTCAAAGTTGCTGTTCCTCTCGCCGTCGCTCTGGTACCTTTCGAGAGTGCTCTTCTTGTCGAACGAGTCGTTTTGGAACGCGTTCTTTAACAAGTTCGGTCTATCCACCGTCTCCGCCGGTATATTGTCCAGAACCATTTCTTGACGGCTGTAATTCAATGCGTTGGGGTTCGTGTTACAATTGTTGGGGTAAATGTTGTCCGTACTCGAATCGCTGGTGGTGCAGGGGAACAATGGGAACCCGCCGGCAGACTGTTTCTCCCGTTGCGACATCCTTAGGCTGACGACTATCGCGAGTAGGGTGATGATCGATATCTCGATGAGGCGCACTGAAAGCTCGAAACTCCACAGTATCCAGTGGTGGGGGTACTCGCTACTGAAACGGTCGCCTTTGATGAAAAACAACGCGTAAAGCTGCACGAGCCCCAGCAGGTTAAACAACAGCGCCACCGCTATGGTGATGTGACTCGCGTACGAGATGTTTTGGGTACACATTTCCGATAGGTTTTGACTCTTCTTCGCTAGCACGTTCTTAATGATTCGATAGAGGTAGATGTAACTGATACCCAACGCCCAAGCGAGAAGCACGAACACCGGTCTACAGATAGTGAGGTTCGCGTTTTTGAGGTGACCAAGCGTTTCGACGACGCTCAGCACGAAACAGAGCACGATGTGAAGCAGGGCGAAGACTACCAACACCACGGGACGCGTCTTGACCTCCAAATGTGTAAGGGTGCGTTTGAGGAGGAACAAGATGAGGACGGCGAACGTAGTAGCGAGCAAGCTCAGAGGGAAACTATGGAGAAAGTCGTAGAGGAACGGATTGAACGATTTGCGTACATTATACGCGTCGTAGATGAGGTAAAAGATGCGCAGAACGCATATCACTGTCAGCATTAAGTGGATGGTGAGGAAGTAGCTCTTGGAGAACATGTGCGGATCATTTTCGTAACGGATCAACTTGTAAATCGAGAAAGCGGCCAGGAGGATGTAACCGACCACCGCGAGGTATACGTGAACGTTCCAGCACACCGTCCAGATCTGATCCGAGCCCACCACTGCCGCCGTAACGTTCGTTTCTTTCTCTTTAACGTTGGGCAAGTTCACACTGTCGCTCATTTGAGTGGTCACGTCTTCCACGTGGACCTGCGCGGGCGGTTGCGCGTCTTTCTTTACCGTAACACTTTCCGACCGCTCCGGCGGTATTTCCTCTTGTTTCGGCGTCGACTCGCGAGGTGGCGCCGGCGGCGGTTCCGGCTCTTGACGTTTCAGACTCGGTTCCGCCGCCGGCGCCCTAGTCTTTGTCACCTTCGGCTCGAACCGGTCGGCGTTAGGCGTAGCGGTAACGGTGCGCAGTAAAATATCCGATATGTCCTCGTGACGTCCGTTGGAACCGCTCAGTATGCGCGTTATCGACGGCACGTACGACTTTTCGTATTCGAAGTTACTTTCGTTGACGTTCCTGGCGCCGCCGTAGAAATCTCCCACCCTGACGTTCTGCGACGGCGTGTTTAGGCTCTTTTTCTTTTCGTTCTTCGCATCTTGGTGATTCGGTTGTTGGGGCGGTTGCGGCTGAGGCGGCGGCAACCGTTCCGGTACTTTTTCCGCATTCACTTTCGGCAAATCGGGCCTAAACGGAATACGATCTTTGGCGGGCATCAACGACGGGGGCGGTATCGGTCTGCGGTTCACGAACCTGTCCGAATTGGTACCGCGCAACGTCGGTTTATCCGCGAACGGGTTCTGGAGGGCCTTCGGTAACGCGGGCGTGAAAAACACACGACTCGGAGGCACGTACGACGGCGACGCTTTGCCGCCCCCGTACATCGCCTTCGTAGGTCTGACGTTACGTAGCAGGTTATAAGTGGTGGTCGTCTTGTAGACGTTCTCGGTGACGTGTTCGGCGTCCGGTCGTAACCGGTCATTGTTGTAACGGTTCGGGTTGCCGTAATGTTTGTTGTGGTTATTTTTCAAGATATCCGCGGCCGGGGCCGAGGTCGGCAGGCCGTGGTCTTTCTCCAGGTCGACGCCGTAAGCGTCCAGGTCGCGACGATTGTTGTCCGCGTCCGCGACGTCCGGCTGCTCGAACTCGAGGTTCACCCGGGACGTGTCCTTGTTAACGTCTTTGACGTCGACGCGACGCCACTCCTCGCCGTTACCGTCCGCGTAGCGGTACGTAGTGAGCAGGGGTGTCGCCAGCGTCGTTACCGGGTACGCGTTGTCCGGTATGCTGCGTTTGGTGGTGCTGCCGTACGCTACCTTGTTGAACACCGCCGCGATACTTTGCTCGAGGTTAATCTTGTCGAAAAAACGTTCGGTTTTGTCGAACTCGGCGTAACAGTTCGCGCCGCGTCCAAGCGTGGTTAAGATTAGGGCGGAGAACAAAATGGCCGGGCACGGTCGTCTCATCATCGACCGTCGATTGACGTATAATATTAGGCACACGAATAATTTACTTATCGATAACAGTATCGTAAAACTAATAGAGTCGCAGTCTTGTTCGATTCGATCACAGACACAGTTCAGTTCGGTAATGTTGTCGTCCCGCGGGAGGCGCCGTCGCGTCCGTCGACGTTTCGCGTGTCGAGGGCGGCGACCGTCCTCGGGGTCCGCCGGCCCGGTCGTCGCCATCGCGCCCAGCTTCGGACTATAGTCGACGTTTGCCGAGATCATTTTGATTTCATCTTGCGGACGTGGCGGCGTACGGTGGTCGTCCGGCTCGTTTCTGAAACGAAAACTTTTGTTAACCTCGAGACTAATAGCTAAATAGAATAGAAACGACGAAGTGAAGCGAAGCTGTTTTCGACATTTCCACAATTATAACAATTATAGTTGCGATTATAGATAACTACTTCACTCACCTAACTCCGTTATTTCATTAAATACGACACACAAAATAAAATTACAAATTATTTTTATTACCTACTTAAATTACTTAAAATTATTCACATAATATATCAGTATCACTATCGCTATCCTCGCCTGTTCTAATTATTATTTGTTCTATATTACTTGCAATATGGATATACGATTGTTCTGCTTTTTCTATACGTTTAACAGAATTTGCCCAAATTTGTGGAGGGATGTTAAAAACTTCGGTTTCTATAAGTTTGAGGACATTGGAGTAAACGCGGGGAAAAACATTGTTACGACGAATGGCAGATTTCAGTTGGTGCCAAACATGTTCAATGGGATTAAATGTATAGTGGTAAGGTGCCTTAAAAAAAAGCCTTAAAACCGTAAGTCCTAGATTTTTGGCATAATTATCACAGACGTATTCCTTTTATAGGTTCAAGCTTTGTAGAACCTCAATTAATTGCTTTTTGGTATAATCTTTGTGAACATAAATATCGTTATTATACATATAGTTTTGGATTGTTGCTTTTGTGTCACATGAGGAAGTTTGTTTTTAAACCAACTTTCAAATAAATCAGCGGTGGTGTCTTCATGGTAATCCAGAGAAGAATCTTTAATATTTTTCGCAGACAGAGAAAGTCCATTTGGAATCCAACCATCTTTAGAGCCAGCATGCAAAATAGTTATTCTTTTACCTCTTTTCATAAGTCATAAGTGTCGAACCAGGTTTCATCCAAGTAAATAATTGGCCTTTGTTGTTCTTTGTAAATCCTAACTTTTTCTAGATATTTCAGTCGCCATTTCCAAATTCTAAAAGATTCCATTAAAACTTGCTTTTTGTATTTTTTTTTAAATCTACAACCCAGGGGTTGAATACACTTCCATAAGGTAGTTCTGCCACATTTAACACCGGTTTCAACTTCTTCAAGCCTCCTAATTAAGATATCTAATCTAGGCACGCTTTGTTCCTCATATAATTGGTAAATTTTACGCCGTATTATTTATATCTTGATCATTTTCATCTACACTCGAGAAAATGTCAGCATCGCTTCTTTTTTTCCTCGCTAATGGGATTATTCCATTTTCCATACAGTTGATGTTGGAATTTTCATCAATGCGGCCGTTTCTTCTAAAGATGCTTGCTTGCTGGCACCACGTTCAATGAGAGTCAAATAAACATTGTTTATAACTTCCTTAGTCTCAATAGAATAGTGTTTTCTTCATTTGGGCGGGAGCATCTCCTGAGATACACCAGGCTCGCACATATTTTGCATAATTCGCACACACACGCTGTATTACACACGAAATTAATGATTACTAATAAACTTAAACTAAGTAGTATACCAAACCAAATAATATTAAACACAGGTAGGTATAAAATTATTTCTATTATTGTATGTTAATGACCACTCTTGGATAATCCCATTCAAAAGCAATTGGTCACTTTCTTATATCTATGAACAGACCATACCTGCGACCAGGACCACGGTTACCCTCTATTTTTCTTTGCATGATTGTATGGAGCAATTTATATTTTTGGCTTTCTTCTTTTAATCGTATTAAGTATATCATGATATCTTCAAGATTGTCCGGTAAGCCCACATTTCGAAAGCCTCAATCCTCTTACACATTGTTTCAGTAAGGGTCCATGCTTCCATACCGTTGAATAATATGCTAAAGACAGCAACATAATAAGCGGATTCTTAAGGCTTTGATGGATTGCATGTTCTTATAAGATGTTTGCTCCATTCTGTTTTTAATTTCTTGAGTCGAGTTTTCATTTACCCAACACCCCAAATAATTGTATGTTTGTACCCTCCCAACTATTTCCCCATTTACGCTGTTAAGGTATTAGGTTTTTGTTTTTGCTTGTTTTGCAATCTTTACCTTTTACCAATATGGGAAGCAGATATCCGAGATTTTTCCTTTAGCTCTGTCCCCCTTAACCAGTATAAAATCACAGTCCAATACAAACCAGTGTCCGTTAAACTCTGAAGATGGTTTGCTTGTCGTTGTTATTATTACGCCACAGCCTACAGGATACACAAACCTTTCAAATATTGGGTTTTCTAAAGTTTTATTTCAATGTTTTCTAACATCAAATATTAAAAATAGCAATTTAGTGAGAAGAGGGAGAAAAAGTATACTGATATCCAGGTGGTAATTAAAAGTTATAGTTTAAGTTCATGGGTAGGTTATTGGAAGCACAGCAAGAAAAAAAGAATTCACATCATTAGCTTAGAACCCGAAATTTTTGGAGGGCGCTAGTTTTTTTAATATCAAGTATTAAAAATAGCTATTAACTGAGAAGAGGGAGAAAAAGTATACTGAAATATTTTCACTTCTTAAATCCAAGTGGCAAGGGAACCCAAAAAAACGCATCAAAAGAAACAGCCGAGTTCTGGCCTGCCGCGACGTCATCAAATTATAAAATCTACAAGATACGACCGTAATACAGATGTCGAACGGCCCTAAGTATAAAAGCGACGGAATAAGCTACTTTCCATTATTATTCGTTATTGGGGTGTCGTAAAACCGGGCCTTTATCCGATTATTTTGCGAAAAAGGAATTTATTACCTTTTAGGGTAGATGCCGTTCCACCGGCCTGGTGTGTTTAGGGTGTAGCTTCGAACGTCACCACCCGGTCAGTTCGGGAATGGCAAACACCGACGGTAAACATTGACGATATAATTCTTTAAGGCGATTGTTACCCGGTACTTTTTGACGTAATTATCATAACTGAATACCGGTAAACAAACCAGCATAGAAAACAGTTTTTGAGGGAGAACGGGAAGTTAAAAAAAAAACATCAATTGTAGTTTGAAAATTAGAACGGACGGGTTCAAGAAAACCTTGAAGCGATGAAAAAAGGAAGAACTATCAATACGGCGGATACTTTTAAACGCTGACCAAATTCGATCGTGTTGTTGTCTAAAAATATCGACTTTATTCCCATCTGTCGTAAATATTAGAATAGCCCATTATCTATTTTAGCTTTTCCGTATTTTATTTAGGACGGCCGCCTTGACGTAGATCCACATCACCGCGGATATAGTAAGCCACTGCAGATCTACACGTCATACACCCAACGGCGGCCGTTATTTGATTACCCCGTATAAATAATTCACGCGTCCTCGAAAATTATTCAACACGGCCGCCGTTCGGATGCAGAAAATTGATTGCATCAATGATTTAACCGGGGATAAATAAAAGATCGAAATTTGTATTGCCACGCGACATTTTCGTTTAACTTTACCAATATACCTATAAAACGTGCCGTATATACGTTAAATATTTGATCTGACAGGGGGCGCTGCGAGAAAATCCAAAAATGACGCTACCTATAAACGCTCCGGTAGAATTTCATATTAAATGGTCGATGGGATTAAACTACATTATTAAAAAAATTACTCAGGATGTTAAAACCAAAAATTTTGACCACTATGGCTGCTCTGTTAAGACTCGCGACGGTCGCTGGCTGTCAGCTGTCAACAAAACGGTGCTGTCAAACAGAAAATAAAGTATAACAATGCTAATATTCGCTTGCAAAATCTTTACAATTTATCATTATGAAAACCAGCATTTTTAGTGCATCTCCATAGGTTTGACCAATGTGGTTCTAAAATGCAGTTTTGTGTCAAACGTTGCAACCCAGAGTTTTTATAAAACGCAACGAAAACCGACGCAGGAGAAAGTTTTTTTGAAAAGTTACACCCAATACTTTAGAAGCGTAATTAAAAGTTATAGTTTAAGTTCATGGGTAGGTTATTGGAAGCACAGCAAGAAGAACAATTTCACATCGTCAGCAAAGAGCAATATTTGACTATCTACGAGGGTCACTCGAAAAGTTTCCGACTTCATCCTGAAGATGTGAGTTTTTGTGTAAATGGAAAAAAATGAGTATAGAGTTGTTATAAAATATTTGTTTTTGAAAGGAAATACGCCTATACAAATTAAAGTTGAATTGTACTCTATGGAGTCTGCACCGTCATTTGCCACAGTGAAATTTTTGGCAACTGAATTGAAACGTGGCCGTAAGAGCTGTACTGTAACTGCCGACGTTAATATTGGTAAAGTTCATCAAATGGTGTTAAACGACCGTCGAATTAAAGTGAGAAATATAGCAGAGGTTATGAAAATGTCCGAAGAACGTGTTCGTCACATTTGAAATCGAGATCTAGGCATAAGAGAGCTGGCCGCGTGTTCGGTACCGTGTGAGTAAGACCAAAAACGTGTTCGAATGAACGTTTTCAAAAATGCAGTTAAAACAGTGAATTGGGAAGTGGAAACCGACTGGGAAAAAAGCAAATACCGTTTTTTCTAGGAAAGTGATGGCGACTGTTTTTTGAGATAGCCAACTTCAAAATGAAAAACCATTACAGGAGCATACTACGCATCGCTATTTGACAAGTTGAGGACAGAAACTGCGGGGCAATGGCAAAAAAATCATGTTTCACCAAGACGCATACCTCAACGGCAGCCTCCACGAATTAAGGCTTGAACTTCTAGACCACTCACAAGATCTAGTCCAAAGCGTAAAATTATTTGGACGGGTTAGATAGATGAGAGAAAAAATGTTTTGTATTATTGTTAGGTCGGAAACTTTTCCAGTGACCCTCGTATAATCATTAATAAAAAGCAAGGAAATCAATGGCTCTAAATGACTACCCTGGGGAACGCCGCAGCTAGTCACAAGTATAAAGGATGACTGTTATACAGATACGCTTTTATGAATGCCACAAAGTCAAATGCCAGAATTCAAGCATCCAGTTTAAGAATAAATTATTCGTGAAAATTTGTGAAATGTCAAAATACCTCAAAATTGATTATTATGGAAATTTACTTGACGCTCTGTTTCAAAATTTCTAAATAGAGACGCTTATTTTGTCAAGTGGTTTTATTGTATATTGAATATTATTATTAGAGGAAGAGGCATTTCTTTGGTATTTAAATGTGTCCGAATACAACAATATTTGTGTCAAGAGTCAGACCAAGATATCGAAACAAACAAGAATGTCCTTTAAGAAATAATCCGTTGGTCTTGTAGTGCAATGCAACGCGATTTTCATAACGGCCTGCATAATAGCCGAATGGATTCTCATTTTCCGTAATAAACAATTCCAGTTGCCGGCTACAGGGGAGCAGGACGGGGCGATAGCCGACGTAAACGAAGAACATGCCTCACGGCACCCGCCCGACCCCGCGAGGGTTGTATTATAAATGTAGGTCGCGATATTATCGATCGAGCATTTCGCAGAATCTTTTTCGCGCGGAAAAAACAATTTTAACACGGGTTGGGCGGTTATAGGATACGTTTCGCGAAATGAACCAAGTGATTTATTTAATTCCTTTATTTGTTTTAGAAAAGAAAGCAAGCAAAAATGTTTTTTTAACTTTCTTTCACGACATCGTAAAAAAAAGAAGCAAATTAAAAAGGAGTTTTTTAAAGCTGTAAAATGCCGTCCCTGTTCGGTGACGTCACAAGACAGTAAGGTAAATATCAAACTTCAAATGTATGAACAGGTTGGAGCCTCCGAAATTACTTTTATTAACAATCAAAATACCTCAATTTTGGCAATTCAAGATTCAAAATTTGGGAGAATTAGCAATTGGCTTGTCCGTCACCGGCACCTGTGGTAGTGGCCTCCTGGTGAACCCCTCGTACTGTCGATAAGCCTTCGCATTGGCATATGGTACGTGTGCGGTTGCTTTCTACTTTCCTTCTCAGGAGCTGCATTCAGTGTTTTCTTCCACGTCCATTCGTCGGACGAATTCTTTCGCCTGACATGTTTCTTTCCATCTATTTTTGCTTGCTGATTTTGCAATAGATTTGGTTATCCCACAAAAGAGATGTGGTCCAATCATACGCCTTTCGTTTTCTTTGTCGCCTTCGCATCAGCATTCATTTTTCTCGCACGTGCCATCTCGTTTGACGCCTTATGACGGTCCAATTGAAGTTATTTTGCTGGAATAGAAATTTTTATTTTCTTTCTGGGTTCAAATATTTCAACTCCTACTCTTTGTTAAGTTTGAGATCGGTCTGTGTATTGTATATTGCTGCCCTTATTGGTGCACCATTTATCCAGTCCTTTGTGGTTGGCACACCTGTAGAGGTCGCTATGTCTACCAATTATTGGTTTTGCAGTAATTTATATGCGACCTCCAATGGTGTAAGGGGAGTGGTGCTCATAGCTCCAGTAACGCATTCCCTAGCCTTGCACGCTACTTAACTGCATTGTCGCCTCTTGTCTACCAGACGCTCCAGCCAAACTGTTATTTCCACGAATCCTTCTGTATGGTTTGTTCATAGATATAAGAAATTGACCAATTGCTTTTGAATGAGATTATCCAAGGGTGGTCATTAATAATTTTATTTTTTTTATCAATTTTATTTCGTATGTAATACAGCGTGTGTTGAATCGTGTGCGAATTATGCAAAATATGTGCGAGTCTAATGTATCTCGGGAGATGCTCCCGCCCAAATGTCTTCTATTGAGACTAAGGAAGTTTATAAACAATGTTTATTTGACTCTCATTGAACGTGGTGCCAGCAAGCAGGCGTCTTTAGAATAAATATCAACTGCGAGAAAAAAAAGAAGCGATGCCGACATTTTCTCGAGTGCAGATGAAAATGATCAACATATAATACGGCGTAAAATTTACCAGTTATACGAGGAACAAAGCGTGCCTAGATTAGATATCTCAATTAGGAGGCTTGAAAAAGATGAAACCGGTGTTAAATGTACCTTAATAGTACAATTGTTATTTTGATATGTTACAAACTTGTCAAACCAAAAACATACGCGAATAAATTCGATGGGTACTATGAAGGTCACATTTAAAAACCGCCTACCGTTTCACGATTTGAAAATGTTTGTTGATGTTGGCTGTGAATTTCCATGCATTTATTATTCCTTCTCTTTTTTAACATTATGTTCGCAATAAATATCAGTTACGCCTCTGGTTCATTTCATCTTTAAGGCATCGTCCTCCGAATTTTCCTCGAGTAGGTACCGAGTGTGCGTGTCGAAAGGGCTTGTTAATGTATTTACGATCCCTCGATTTCACGGTGCAGCCAGCGATGGCCCGCCTACGGCGAACTTTTTCGGTCTTTACGACCGTATCCGTCCACAGATATTGATAATATTCATGATGCTTCTCGGCTCTTTATAGAGTGATCTCTCGCTGGGAAATAATTTAACAATTTTGTTACGTTGCTCTATAGGGCCGACGTTTTTTTTTTTATTTATGACGTGTCTAACGGTTTATGAAATACTTTAAAGGGTTCTCAACAAACATGTCCGAAAAAGACATACTGAGTTTTGCATTTTCATAGTAAAAGGTCAAAATTGTCGTTTTCAGGTTTTCCAATGAATTTAAATATGTAAATGTTTCCTATAAATGAGCATAATTTTCTTTTAAGTTTCCCATATTTTTCCAATTTTGCTTTTGCACGTCTGCCCGTAAATATTAAAAGGCTTGGCGGGTCACTTTTCGATGTTTTTCAATTTTTGAAAAAGTGACGGTATTAGTTTCGTCAAGTTGAGAAAAACCCCGAATATAACGGGGAAGCGCAAATTTTTGACTCTCCTTTCACGATTAACCAATTATTCACGAAGCGGTAAAGAATCTCCGGGCATTTTTATTTCGTGGATCGGATCGGCCGGTAGAAAAAAGTTCTCTGGGTTATAAGACTGCCACGCGGGAACGTTAGAAACCGGACTTTACAGTTTATTCAACTTGATCGCCTGTAAAAGCGGCAACGTGAGTAACAAATAATACTCTTTGTTTTGTCATATTATAATGTACAGGATGGGCCAATTTCGGTGGCATTTGATTGATGGTTTGGTGTACTTCTAGCATATATATCGAAACATGGGCTCAAAAAATTCACCTTATCAGCTCGTTTCCAAGCTACGGAGTGATTCTTGAAAGTATACATCTTGAAAAAGTCTTCAGGAGTTTTTTATTTCTAGAAATTCCAATTTTTGGCACTTATTTTTAGTGTTTTTTATTTACGGAGCATGTTATTATGTTTTACTTATTTTTATTCTTTATAAAATTTCTTTTAGAATGATGTATCACAAGCCATAATCTGATTTGTACTTTTTGAGATATTTAACCTATTATAAAATGACCATAGTGGGCTATGATTATTTAACTCTGTATGGGACGCGAGTTGATGTTATACTTAAAATCATTTAAAACTGCGCTGCATCAAGGCTTATAAACAGATTTAAAATAAGTGCACATTATGCTGGCATGTGGATAGCAAATCGTTAGAAGTCGCAATTTATTGGCCACCCAAATCGCCCGATCTAACCACATGGTATATCGTCGCCAAATTAATAACTTCGACGAATAACAGACCTTCAAGCTTTCGGTCGCATCACATTGCTGTAACATTGCTAAATGCTGTTTTGTGCCTTTAGCAAAATGGTCGTTGTTTGTTCTGTAATTTGGACCTTTTTTTTTTACTTTTACTAAAAGCATCTTCGCCACGAACAAATTATGTTCGTTATTTGATATGGATTGCCAAAACATTTTTTAAATATCTCAAAAATTGAAAATCAATCACTTTTGATACCTTGTGTTAATGAAAAATTTATATAGAATAATAATAAATAAAACAAAATAGTCAATAAGAAAAATGCGCACTTTGTGCTATTATATCTTGAAAAATCGCGGCATATGATATTTTAACTAGTGGATTTACCCAAAAAAATATTTAAAATAATTCTAATTTTATTGAAAATTGTTGTGAGAATTTTATTAAATCAAGATGAGATTTTCATACTTTTTGAGTCCGGAAGACCAGCTAGTTTCGGTTATTTGTGCTTAAATTGCAATGCAGAACTACTGCATTGAAATATCTTAGTGTCGTGAAAAAACTCTACCGCATTCATCTTTTTTAGTACTGCCACAGCAGGCAAGTATTCATTCAAATTCAAGTTAAAAATTAAGACTACAAATATGTTGGAAATTGTTAAGATGAAAGTAGCAGCCAAAGAATTAATTAAGAGTTTAGTTACTACCTATGTCAAGAAAGGTGTCAGCACACAGCACACAGCCGGTGTTGATGTATAAACGCAGGGGAGATGATGTGTCAACTATTCCCAGCTATGCCTAATGGCTACAATGCAGTAAGAACAGCTATGGACGTGTGTTTTGTCAAGATAATAAAAAAGATAAAGTTTGATTTTGTAGAAAACAAGATGGAAGAATCAAGAAAAAGAAATCGGGAGACAGATCTAGCGTTTTCTGGGTACAAAACTACAAACCACGATAGAAAACCGGCTGAATCCAGCAAAAACTCAGAACGTTTTCTGTTTCGCTGTCATTTATGTAGGAACCAAGGAGAAGTTTTGTCCTAAAAACAGATTCAGATTCTTTAAATTTCCGGAACAAAAAACCCGCCAGGTCAGAACAAACTGAAGAAAGAGAAAAAGAAATACAGGAGACATGGAGATGGAT
Source organism: Cylas formicarius (assembly GCF_029955315.1). NCBI lineage: Eukaryota > Metazoa > Arthropoda > Insecta > Coleoptera > Brentidae > Cylas > Cylas formicarius. Next base: position 19,637,148 of record NW_026844361.1, on the reverse strand, counting down.
ATCGAAAATGAAGCTTTGGAAAGTTTCAATACATACTGTGATTAGACTCACTCGTCACCTAATTAAAGAGGAATTTGAGAAACATTTAACATGAAAAGTTTATATCAAGAGATAAATGTAGCCAAGAGAGACTAAAAGTAATAACTGAAGATCTAGTAGACAACTTTTGTCAATTAGAAAACTAGAAAATTAGATTAGGATAAGAAGTAATTTCTAAATATAAGGAAGTTAAGGCAAAGAAAACGGAAACAGCATTTTTAATAGGATAACGATCCGAAAATTTATACTTTATAACATTTAACATAATAAACCTAGAGCCAGCGAATTTAACTCAAGCAAGTAACCTACACCAGGGCTCTGTGAAACCTACTTAGAAGGAAAACAGACTGCCATTTAAGACTATAGAAAATGAGAGAAAAGCAATCGATAATTTTTCTGTTTTCAGCATTGTATTTAATGAAATATAGGTCAAACGTTTTCGAAAAATGTTTAGAATACATCAAACAGGCAAAGTTTAGTACGAAAATTGAGAAGCCAAGATGTCACAATGGAGAGTATGTGTCAAAAGAGTTTAAAGAAATTTAAAACCTGTCGGATATAGAGTGTTACGTTTATTATAGAGCACAGTGCATACGGTGAATATAAACTTACATATCAAATATAGGAAAAATTTCTGCTAATTTTATTCCGACAAAGTGCGTTTCAGCCACAAGATGGCGGCGGGCTCCGTATAAAAATGCCATTTAAACGTCTGAGCGTCTGGGGTACGCCCGGTGCGCGCGTACGTGCGGCGGTTTTGAAAACGAACCTTCACGACCTTGGCCGATTGCAAAAAGGTTAACGTTGCCGATCCGGATTAGCATAATCATATCGGCGGGTTCGATCTCCTATCCTCGCCGCCACCGTCGAGGCCCTTTTGTTTACGACGTGAACGTAATTAGTTGGAAATTAAGTCAGCTTCGGTTTCGGAAGGCTAACCGTATAACCGAGGAGCCTCTATAATGGCGTCCTACATCCTGGCGTCCATTAAGCCCCTCTTGTGTGTGCGGAGTGGCAAGATCTCCATCGTCGGGCGACAACAAACGCAATTAGTTGTTGTTTGGCCCGGTAATAATGTGACTTTGTGTTGCATTGTGCCATATGGAAGACGAAACAAATTCAACAATCCGAATTCCATTAATCCGGATTCTCCAGTGATCCGGACAAAATTTAAATATTACTTATTTACATTATGTATTCTACACTCAGCATTTCTTATGTATTCCGGATCATGTGTTCTTCCTAGAGGTTAAAAAGCATCATGGCACCAAAGAGAGCACACCAAACTTTAACACCAGCGGAAAAATATAATATTTTAGAAAAATGAAAAAATGGTGTTATTGGCTATATGTTAATTTTATTTTATTTATATGTATCTAAACACTTATTTCGAAATAAAAATTACATACCTTAAAAAGACCACTAACCTTTCTATTGTACAGATCGCTAGTATCGATCTTTTTAATTCTTTCTTCTACTTTTGAATATAAACTTTCAAATTGTTCCCTAGACAGTACAGTAAGCACATATGAAAACGACTTTTACCCTTAACCCATTTTGTCCAAGTGGTGCGTTAATGCACCACCTACTCTATGATTTTTTTTTGTCACATCCAGGAAAGATTTTTGCACATCCATTTAGAAATTTTATTATTATTACTACTAAAGGACATAAAACCGTAGACATTGCTAATTTACGTGTAAATGAAAGATCTTATATATGACTTCAAAAGTTATCAAAAGCGGTACATAAATTTGTATAACATTTTCAAGTAAATTCAAAATAGAAAAAAAAAATATTTTGGATTTGTATTGTCATTTTTGTTAAATCTTTAGCATGTAGATTACATCGCAGAAAACATTGATTGTAAATACTATATTGATTATGCTTTATTTTTTATCTATGCAACAAAACTTTCTTATTGCAAGTCTAGACGAGTCGGCGCATGTTGAATAAACATCCAACAATTAGCGCGTTCTTTAGTATTAGTTTGTGCCTTGTGCAGTGAACGTTACAGTTCGTAAAATATGGCATTTCCGAGGTACTTGACTCAAAAGGAATTAGAGGCGGCTATGGAGGATATCGAGATGGATGAGGACAATAATAATGAAAGTCGTAAATATTATTTGGATTTACGTATTCTTATGCATTGTAGCATTCCATTCCTTGTAAATTTATGCTAAAAATAACGTGAAAAAATATTTACAGAACATATTGATCCGGTCTATATTCTACCCGACGTGGATACGTTGACTGACGAAGAAGATATGAACGATAACATAAATCTACAAGAGTTTTGAGAACCAACTGATATAGTTGGAACTTTCGAGTTACATACACCGAATGATATAGCTGTCCTTCAACAGTCCTGCAATTCATCAACCCTGGAATTCAAAAGACTTATGCTTTCTGCGAACGACAGGCTTGCTTCTACTGTCAAATGGAAGAAAGGTCAGATTGAGTACACTCTCACACCTATATCCGATGAATTTAGATCATGTGAATAACTAAAAACTAGGCTTTCTGGAAAAACTCCGCTTGAAATATTTTTCTATGTTTTTTGATGACGAAGTGATTAATTTGATTTTAAATAGTATATTGCTTTGCGACTTTTAAAATCTGATAAAACAATTACTCAAAGAAATCTTGCACCTGCCATAGGTGAAGTGCGCTATGACAATCAAGGTCACCTCATAATTGTTCGTGATAATAAAGCCCGAAGGAGATGTAGAATCTGCCACAGCCACACAATTTACGTATGCAATAAGTGTAATGTGCATTTACATACTTCATCACCAAAAATAAAACCGGGTGTTACCGCAACATAAAATATTATTCGTTTTTTGTATCATATCAGTTTCTAATTGGAAAACAATCTACTTTTAGTTGTTTTCTGTCGAATTTAAACTTTCTTCTGTATATTTATGTATAAATTCTATGTTACATCTTATGTGCTCCAAAACATTGTTTAATGTTTTTTCCCAGTATTTTTTTTGTATTTTTCCAGTTTTTTTTTGACACATGTAATGTGCAACAAAATAAATAATTTTCAGAGCAAAAAAGTATTTTTTTTATGCTTGGGATAATATGGGTTATAAAAAGTAGATTAACTAGCGTACGATATTCCCCAAATGACTATTTTCGTTTATTTCGTGTATCTAAATTTTTCTCTTTTTATGTACTGTAGAACAAATCAAAGACGCAGCACATTCTTCCAATTTATTCTTGAAATTCATCTGATGAGCTTGATATCATGTTGAATGGACGCAAACGGTATATGTACTACATACTACGCGCCATGTTTACGAGTCATCGCGACATAACGTCTCGCAACATATTATACATATATACAGGTCAGAACAGTGTGTCCCCGCCTTAACACTTTTTGACCTGCAAAATAACCAACTACATTGCTAAGTGCTACAAAACAGTAAATCCGAGGGTTGAATCACGCGCGAGAGTCTGTTGCATTGTCTGTGAAATCTTTCCATGTTTTTAAAATTTCGAGATTTGATCACTTCAATTTGACTTTAAACATAATTTTTTTATAGACCCAAAATTAAGAATAAGCGGAATTCCTAACTAAATAGTTTTAGAATGTCCGTTTCTTCGAAGAAAATTACTTAATTAAAGTTAACGAAAAGGAAATTAAATGTTGAAAAAAAAAAAGATTAAAAAATATTATTCAAAATCGGTGAAATCTGGAAAATCGTTTCTAAATCTTTGTAGAATGTGTGAAATTTTGGATTCGGTGAAATCTTCGTGAAATAATATGGTTGTGTGAAATCCGGTGTACCAACTTTGGATGGAATTTGACCCTCGAGTAGATCAATCTGTTAACCATGTCTTGTTCTTTTGTCGATAATAATCGGAATTTAAATTTGAACGCTTTGTTTTCACTTTGTCCAACAAAACTTTTTAAAATGTACCATTTATTAAAATCCGGTGTATTTTAAAATCTTTTTTAAATTTGGTCTGGTCTATTGTAAAATTTTTGTACGATATATTTTTACTTATAGCTCAGACTGTGCTTGCTATTGGCGTTGCGAGTTGGTTGTTAGGAATATGACCGTGTATTGAATATTTCGATTTGAACTTATTTTAACCGGAGCAATAAGAATCGTCTAAATTCGTGTGTGCTAAATAATTTTTAAATTGTTGACTGACAGCGACATTTAAAAGTTCACCTGCTGTGATCCGGTAGGTAATATACAGGTACGGAATGTAATATAATATATAGTGTTCAAAATACCTGACTTGCATGAATGGCTCTATTTCAACAAATCAAATGTCTGCTGCCCTCTTTCTTAAGTCGTATATACTGATTTTAAAAGAGTCTCCTGCATTTATTGATTTTCTAAATGAGGCTAAGTTATTAATAAGATTAGCTTGTTAATAATTCATATAGTTAAAACTTTACCTTATATTGACAATAGATATATTATTGCAAAGAACTTATAAAATTACAACATCTATGCTTAATCATAACTTACGCATCAGGAAACAAATTATTCTACATTAAATTTCCTTTGTTATGCGCAAGGTGGGTAATTTCTCGGATTTTCACAAACTCTAATTGGTCGTGAAAACGTGCAAAACACGGGAATCCGCCTCAAAAAAAGAAAAAAAAAACAAAAAGACAAAAAAAGCACGAACCGTTCTCACCTGTGCGTACGTCCGAACGCACGCGGCAGCGGACAAAAAAAATGAAAGCAAGCAACTGCGGCCATTATTCATTCCCACGACCGACAGTATGAATAACGGCCGTTTAAAGTGAGACATAAATTTTCAATATTCCATTTTTTTTCCGCCGAAAAAGATAACGACATGAAAACCTAAATATTTCAAAGCGTCACCCGCGTGTTTTCGCGACCCATATGGGAGTCATTTCATTCGGGAGCGGGAGGGGACAATATTCGAAGATAGAGTCGACGAACAAAGAGCAAAGCGTACGGAATACTATTAACGGGAATTGACGCAAAACCGGTATCTATGTATATACCGGTCTTCTTCTTCTTCGTCTTCTTTCACTTTTCAGCGGCGCATCACGTCGTTGAAATGGTGTAAAAAGATTCGGTGGAGGGGGGATGGTAGCAGGTATGGTATGTCTCAAAATATAACTTAGGTTATATCCTTTATCGACACACATATTTTTCAAAATTTGTTTTGAATTCAATGACAAGTGATTTTGAAAGGACATAATGGACAAATTAGTGATCACTTTTAAGAAGTTTTTTCGAAACATACAGTAGAACGATTTATTCAACACTGCCACTGATACGCGGTCGACATCTACCTGACTCGTTTGTCTTGTCTACCTATTTATAAATTATTGGGTGTTTGTTTAACTCAGCAAGAATAGGAATGAAAGTCATAATTACTTTTTGAAGGAGGATCCCACAAAAACCAAGACGGTATACTTTGAGACACACCATACTTCTGAAATTCCTGTTACAAGATGTTTGTATAAGAGTCGGAAATGCTAAAAGGGTTTAAGATAGGTTGTTTTATGTTTATTATCATATTTTTGGTATTAAAAATTCCGCAGATATGAGAAAGATTTTTTCAAATTTAGGTTATTAATTGTTAAAGTTAACATATTTTATTATACAGACACGATAATTTTTTTTAAGATCCTACCCACTTAAGTTTTTCAACATAACCAAATTTGAAATATAATCCTGCATTTTTTTTTTGGAAGGTTAGCCGCCAACTGATGTGTTTAAAAAGTCAACATGTTTACATATATTACACAACTGTGCAACCTTTTTTAAATTTGTTAATGGGAAATAGTATATTATGTAACAAGTTTGAGGAACGGCATTTGAATCAGTTTTGTTTGGGTACTAGCGGAGCGCAGCTACTTGCTCAGCTGATAAACGAGTAACATAAAGTGTTGTATCAACGTTTTGGAAACTATACTTTATCTACGACCATTCATTTTGGGGGGTACATTTTTGCAAAATAACATGAATACATTCACTAACGTGACTTTGAAACGTCAAAATTCTAGGTTAGCCAATATCGATGACGATGATCATACAGAGCGTTACAAAACTTTCCGGTTGGTTGGAGTGTTCTTCACACGTACCTTGTATTTTATTAGCTTACTACCACGTACTGTGAATATAAGTGAAATTTTGAAAATTTCAAAACAAAATTCCTAGTTACTTTGAATTTTTATTCCGCGGAATTTGTAAGTCAAAATTAAAAAAATAGGTAAATCTTTTTTGGGCAGTTTCGAAATTTTATTACCGCAATAAATTACGTATATTGTCTATTGACGTAAACGTACCCATCGTGCAAATAATCCGTTTCACATGTGAACACCGTTTAACAGCAAAACGCATTACTGATAATAACGTGATAACTTTTAACTTGGTCCGTTACCACCAGACAAACGCAACCCGGCAATACTGAATTTCTCAAAAGCAATGGAACGACCCCGGAACCTTAGGTACCATTTTATCCAGTCATGCGCTTTTCGGATGTAAACACAGATGACTACTCGGGTCCTGGACAACCCCGAAAGTAATAAATCAAGGGCCCCGCCGAATGTCAATTATTATGATTTACGTACCTTTTGTCGCCCGTGTCGGACGCTTAGTAATTTTTAGATACCAAAGAAATATTTTACAATGTCGAATTGCCGCCTAATAATTACTGTGAAATTTGGAAAATCGCCTGAAACTTGGTGTTAATCGAAATTAATGAAACAAATACGTAATATCGTTATCATTTTTCCTCTATACCCAGCATACCTACGAAATCAAAAAAAGCCCGAGTCCAATTTAAATAGTGTCGATCGTTTGTGATTGATCCCATTGTGCCGAACTTTGTGCCATGTTTTATAAAATGCGGTCCGTGTAAAAACAGATTGATACGGTTTTTGGAAAGTTGTTTACGTAATTCGCGTTAAGCGACAAAAACAACCAAAATAGAAAATATTACGCGTTGAATGGACGAATTAAATCAGACCAGCCACTAATTTCGCGGCGTGTTTACGTGTAAAACTCCATTTTTATCATCTCATTACGATACAGGGTGTTTAAACTCAAAAGATAGCCGAAATGGATATATTTTGTTTCACCCTATATTGCTTTGAAAACGGGATCTTTTGTTTCACGAAAATTGAGGACATTATTGTCAAAAACCGCATCCCCGCAAGGAACAAATGATCACAAAATTGGACTGGTATTGAAGAACCTGAATTATTTAAGATCACTATTGTATTGACGTATGCGCATTAACATGAATGAATCACAAAAAAATACCTCTCTTAAAAGGACTTGAACCTCCAATAACAAGACAAAGCATTTTTCATTCATTTCAATTACATTTTTCATTTTTCACATCATATCGTATTATTCATTACGCCGTGACTTGCAGATTTATTTTGCAAGCAAATTGCGTAGGTGGATTGCACAATTTTTAAAATGACACCTACTAAAAAACTTCTTACTTTGCGAGAAAAAATTGAAATTGTTAACGTTTCGGAAAAAGGAAAATTTATCAGTGCGGAAAAATTTAAAATAGGGAAAACCCAAGCGGCGGAAATTGTGAGAACTGAGCACTGACACTGCATTCGTGTACAGTGGGAGTCGGGAAGCAATATTGATCAACAAAGAAATTCTGTAAAAACTGAGAGACTTCAAATTGACGAAGTGTGTTTTCATTGGTTTTCTAATGGATGGCTGGAAAAGTGATGCAAGAGACATGCAATAAGTTTTAAGTGTATCTGTAGAAGACGCCAATCAGTTTGAAGATAAGTTGCTCGCACTACTCCTCGGATCAGCCGCACGATGTTTACGGTGCCCATGAGACTGGTCTTTTCTTTCGAGTCTTACCTAACAAAACACTTGCTGTGAAATCCGAAAAATGTAGTGGTGAAAAGCTTTTCAAGGGGAGGCTTACAATTTTATTTTGTGTTGCAGGACAAAAAGAAGATTTGCTAGTGATTGGGAAGGCTATAGCAATCACAAATTTACCGGCAATATGGAAATTTAACAAGAAATCATGGATGACACGAGACATCATGAATGAATGGTTGTTATAATTTGATAAAAAAGGACCCTACAATAGCGAAAAATGTTATTATTCTTGGATAATGCAGCATCCCACCCCCGTGAGGTAAAATTATAAAACATAAAAATTATCTCCTATCATATTCAATGTTAAATTCTATTATCGTGGACTCATACTGTCATGTCCGCATCAGATTTAGCAAAGTCTGAAAATATTTTAGAACCACTTTATGTTATTAAATTAGCCTGGAATTGTTTTAACAAAGTTAATTTTCAAAAAAATAACGATTGATGATTGATCAATGGAATGGGTCCCAAAAGATAATATCCCACTATCTATGAAACTTGAAATGGAAAGATTTGAGAAAACTATGTTGGAATCCACAATATTACAGCCACTGAGGAGATTAGTTTGAACACTGAAGATGCAATTGAAAACCTGAAGGGGAAGAAGACAGAGATCAAGAATATGATAATGGGGAACCTAGCACACTTATTATTAACAGCTATAATGAAGCCTTAAAAATAATTACCGATCTAAAAGTTTTTTTAAAGAGGACTTACATTGCATTTCAACACTTTAAAAATTTAGGAGATAATTTTCAGTCAAGTTTGTTAAAGCAAAAAAAAAAATAATATGCGTCAGACTAGTATCTTAGGTAAATAAATAAAATTCATTCACCTACATTTTTTTCTACAGTTTTTTCAGAAATAAACGTTATACGTATTTACGATTTATTTTGTTTTCTTTTTCATGCACCTCTAATGGGCGGACAAAACTAGAGGAACCGTGAGTGTCCGATTATGGGAGTTTTCACTGTAATTCGTAGATTTCCTTTAAACAACAAAAACAACGAATAATTATTTAAACTTGCAGCAGTTAATTGTATTGCTATAATATTAAACGGTAACACACAAACAAAAAGTAACAAATATTTTAATTATTATCATTAACAAATTTTAATTATGACTAAAGACTTTACTCGAATAGACCGTGTTATACAGGAGAGAATAAAAACGGTTCTGTTCAATTCCCTATACGTGGAACCATCGTTAAAAAAAATCTATTCAATAAGTATAGATTAAACGCAAACAATTTCTCAGAGATTCTTATTGAAATAAATTAATATACTTAAGATGCGAATGCTTTTGTGTGCTTCGTCTAAGGGTATATTAAATAGATAATAATGTGACTTTGATGTTGGCTGAATAACTATGGCGGCTCGTCGAAGCTCGACGTCTACTTTCTCATGCTAATACTACTTTAAATATGTACCGATGCGATACTTAAATTGCAGTTTACTTCATGACAATCGCTTTTGTGCGGTACCAACTATATTTCGAACACCTTATATTATTTTGTTCCGCATAACAATTCGCTGCAATAGTTTCCGTGGATGTCGAATTTAAACACCCCATGTACCAGAATTTTGTTTTTTAATCAACTTGCTTACAAAGTTATCTGTCATAAACGTGTGGTCCAACACAAGTTTTCGTTATTGTTATTGCTATTTATGCAAAATCTTCTAAAATGGAAAATTGGTAGAGCTGTCCGAATGATATACCGTTCTTATGGTTTTGACGGAATGAGTTTAAGACCTGCCTGTTGTCTTTTCAGACCACAAGTCAGGGCCGTGTTTAAGATGTTTAAGATGGCGACACGAACTGGGCTGTGCGGACTGTTGTATTTTAAGAGTTGAAAAATTTTCTTTGATTTTTATATTTCTTTATAAAACAGTGCCTACTTGAGGTAGCTCGATTTCATGTTGAATTTGCCCATTAGACAGGTTGATCTCCTATATTAAAAACACATTAGAAAGCTGCCATTGGTTGATTTGTGGGGGTTGGTGAAATCGGAGTATGCCGTCAATTTTATGAAACTTACTGTTATTTTATATTTTATCCGTCAAATTCAAATGGGTCAAAGACTTATAATTTTAAATGATTTCTGTTTCTAAAATCGACATCTGGGGAAAGTGGAGTCATAAAATTAACGTCCGAGATGACTAAAACACCGTATGCCACAGTACGTGAGAAAAAAGTCTACTTGACATGCACCACGGCGGAATAGTGAGACGGTTGACGGTAGAAGAATATTGTTTTAACAATTAAAACTTTACATGAAGAGTTGCGAGACTTTACGTACGTTCGTACGAAGAATTGGTTTTTATTATAAAACCACCAAATAAGAGACAAGTTTTTGTATGCACCAAGTACCGAAGTACGGTTACAAGGAGAAACCCAAGCGAGGTTAGACCTCCATAAAAATGTACCAAAGTTATATACCGGATTATGTCGTAAAAACGGTATATCGTCAGGAGAACTCTACTTGGAAAATTTTTGAATTTGCTCTTAATTTAGTTTTTCTTTGTAGGGGCGCTACCTACATGTCTTAAATTCGACGACTCATGACGCGCCAATAGGTGCCACAAGGTACTGACTGCGGGCCACACGTCTCCGGACACGTCTTGCCGCGTATACATACAGGTGATAAAACGCCCCAAAATTGTCGGGCATCGGGCAGATATAAAGAACGACACACGTATACCCACAGTATCGGCCGGTTTCCGATAACATGTTTCTTTTGTTATCCGCGCGGACGACTCGACAAAAAGAACACAAAAAGAATGGAGAAAGCGAGCACACGTGTCGCGTAAGTACGAGAGAGAGAGAGATAAAAGATTGAATACGCGGTGGCGGTCGGCGGCAGCTGAAACGTCCGAAGAATGGGGCCCCCGACTCTACAATGGGCCAGGCATTTCCACGAAAATCGTGTGCGACATATTATACGGGACGTCTCGCGAGGGGTTTGGGGGAAGGGAAGGTCAAACAACGAAGTCGTACCAGAAATCGGACGGTCAAAAATGACGGGAATCCGCGCCGACGTTAATCGTAATTGGGACACCCAAATATTTTAATCACGTTAATTTTTGCGGACGACTCGCCCCTCTCCTCTAAACAGTCGCATATACTGTCGTGGTTATGAGCCACTTCGTTTGGGGATCCGTAAAAGAAGTACATATTAAAAAAGTAAAAAAAAAAACTAGTAATAATATCCATAATAACAGTATTGGTTAGTTCGCGATGACTGCTGATAATGGAAAACCTGTACCTGTCCCCGATGTTCATTCAAAAATTTGTTCCAAGCAAGCATTTTTCAATTAAGATTGGTTGCACGTGCTCGGATTTTAATATATCTGAAATAATATTTAGAGTTAAGGAATAGGGATTTTATTAAAGAGGGGTTGTGCTAATCAAAATATTCATTCTGTAGATCTAATGTAATGCATGGGGTGGGTATTAATATATAAGCCAGATATTTTGCTAGAGAAAGTGCTGGAGAACCAATAGCGCTGACAATAGGTCCTGATTAGTTTGGTTAGTCAAGTTGACGGTCGGGTTCGTTTGTAAGAGTATCTTGATTTTTTTCCCTAATATTCACTTGTGTTCCTTTATTGCTTTTAGAATTACGATGTCGGGACTAGATTTTAGAGATTTTAGAGCCATGCGTTCAGGCTTTGGAATATTAGATTTAGGCAGTTTGGATTTTTAAAAGATTTTTGCGGTTTCATATCGAATTTCATTAGCTGTTTGAGATGGTAGTGTGTTTAGGATAGACTCGACATTTGAAATGATTTCCCCTTTTCGGATAATACGTAGGACAAGAACAAAAGAACTGATTTTTTCGTCTCAGAAAGCTGGTGCGATGATACATTTACCACAAATGTATGATTGGAACATATTTTTCTTATAACGGTCCAATTTTTGAACAAACGTCGGAAACATTCCATCGTCAATATAATTCTGAAAGCCTTTGAGAAGAAAGCCCTTCACTCCTAAAACGCTACGTTGATGATACTTTTATTTGTCCTCATGGTCCAAAACTATCTCAGCCCGTGTCACTGAACCCAGAATTAAAACATCTGTTCCTCTCTCTAATGATTTCCACATTAGAGATATTATGCGTTGGATCACAAAATACACTTCCAGCATTCCATGTATACGCAGCAAAGAATGAAGGAGTCTTAAGAGTACGACAAATAAACAAAGATGTGTAAATGTCCGTAGCCTGTGAAAGTTTTTTTGAAAACTCTACCATATGTACTTTTCAAATTAAAATCTTCTTTATTCATCTAAATTGTATCGGAAACTACCGCATCATATTTAACCAGTGGGGTTATTTATATCAGCGATTTTCTCGAATTTTTCGGCTGTCCAGCCTCTTTTTATCCCTTTCGAAGATGCCGGCCGGTGAGTGTCTTTTTTTTTCTCACGCGTGACCAATTCGGGAAGTAAACACGCAGAAACAAAAACGCACCGTTTGGTAATCACCGTTGGTCGGCCAATTAGCGACAACGGTGGCGATCACGCCTAGCTAGAAAAACAAAATGGGAACGATAAATACGAGATTTGCATGCGTAACATCAGAGTGCCGATAATCCATGTGGCGAGCGCGTCCAATACGCCCCGAAGTAGATTGAAGATGCCGAATGGCGGTGCGGCAAGACGTTTTACAATCTTTACGTTACAATTATGCAAATGTGACATATACGCGATAAATACTTATTAATCCCGGGACGGTTTATTAGTTATTATGGGCGGTGTTGAGGTTGAAGAAGAAAATAAACTATTCGTTTGATGGCTGTGCGACGATGCATTTGTGAAATAAAAATGGCAGCTGACAACACACGTCAATTGAAAAATTGCGCCACTGATTCATAAAAACCGGTAAGTTTTTAATAAATACTTATAAAATAAATGTCACGAGTACATGAAACTGACGGAAGACAATTAATTAATTGATAGTAGTATATTTTTTTTCATCCATAAACGTCCGGAAACTATTAAAATGGATAGTTTAAAAAAAAAACAGAAGATCGGTTTTAATAATATAGACAAGAAGACATCGGTTGATAAGGAAGTGTTTGAGGAGTACTAACATTGATTAATTAATTAATATAACGGTTTAATCAATGAAAATTTCCCTACTCTTCAAATACAACAGTCCTCACGGCACACTTCTTGTGGCTAACATCTTAAATACGGCCCTGGCTACTGATAAACGTGCTTAAATAAATGGTCCCTTCCGCTTTACAACACGCGGGTCTTAACTCATTCCGAAATCAAAACCATAAAAAGTTGTAAAAACGGTATATCGTCGGGTGAACTTCACTAATCAACCACCAACACAATAGCGGATTATTGGGTGCGGTCATAAAACAGGGCGAAGTAGTCGAAATACAGTAAAAAATTTTACAGTTTAATAAAACACACATTGAGTGCTTTAAAAAATGTCGTTTAGCCCCCCCTAGGGGATTTGCGTAAATAATGAGCTAGCTTTCTTTAAAAGATACATAATTAAAATATCAAAATCCGCGCAAGCTCTTTCAAACCACAAATAAAATACCAATTACTTTTTCCAAAGCTTGAACTTTCGTCACTTCAACTCAGACAGGTCTCGTACAAAGCGCCAACAAAAATCAAAATAAAATCGAAAAACAAACATAATTACTTAATTTTCAAGCCACTCGAGTGGCACAAACGAAATAATAAAGAACAAGAAGAAGCTAGGGGGGGATCTCCATTAAAAACTCATAAAACGGAGTCAGCGCCCCCTCGCGACCTTTACGCTAATTACATATTAACGCGCTTCTTGCTCCCGTCGGCTGGTTCGAAAAAATACATCCGAATTGTTTCATTTGGACCCGAAAGTCGCGCCCGTCGTCGCCTTCCCCCCACCCGGTCAATTTATCTAAATTATGACGTTTTTGTCGGCGCGCCGAACGCCAGTCATTTGTTTATCTTTTTCGGGGTACCGCTTGATAAAAAGTGCCGCGCGGCCCCTTTTCCCCCCTACCAACGGATTTCGTCGTCGAACAACATCTGCTCCATTTTTAATAACTGCGTTTCGTTGAACTTTCATGCGTCGGTAATTAATCTTCCATGTGATGGAGACGCATTATGAAAAATCCATGAGATTTTAATTACAATAATTAGGAATGTACTGGATGTTATGATTTTACTAGATTTTCAAATATTGAGGTATTTTGCCATTTGTCACTTCTGATGGTCGCGTCATACCTCACAACAAGTGACTGTATTCATGGAGTTTTGCATAATTGTACCCAAAAAAAGTGTAGCACGTTGATAACCGCTCAAAATCGTAGTTGCGTTTATCAAACTTGTTATATAATATACTATTATTTATTTATAAAAAAATGCATTGTAACAATTATCTTCATTTCGACTATTAATTTCTCATGGAAATTTTGGATTTACTGATTTGTGCAGCTTTTCCCTCACTTGATTGTCCGAATATTTCAATATGATAACTTATGCCCAGGTATTTTGGGAATATCTTGATATTTCGGGGGTTGGTTTCAAAAGAAGTTTTTAACGTTTTCGAGCCATCGAGCTTTATGGAATAATGCTTGCAGATAGGCAACTCCCACAGAGAAACATCAATAATATACTTACGGAAAGCCAGGCAGCATTCAAGAGACGCTATGTTACGAAATAAGATAACCCTGACATGGATACTTGGAGGGAAACAAAAACCCAAACCTTCCGTGAAAGGGACAAAGACGTCATCCATAGGATCAGAACCGATGTTGGCAAGTTCTTGGGAATCAGCAAGACATTGTATACACCCCTAAAGTGCAGAGGAAGTCTCCATTCGCAAACATTAATGGAATGTCCCACGAAGAAACGTAAAACTGACAGTAACTGTTAGGAATAAGCAGAGCATATTGCTACCTTAAACACTCCATAAACAAAATCGGCCTTTCGAACGATCTAGGAGTGCAGGATGTGCGTGGAGGATGAGGAAACGACCCAATGCCCGGCGGTAAAGCTACCGACATGAACTTAAACTTGGACATACCGACCCACAAAAATAACGGACTTTATACAATGCCTCAAAGGGAAAAATATCAAAAAACGATAAGGCTACCCACACAGAATAACCTAAGCCTCACGGCCTACGGGTATTTTTCAAACTGTCCCAGTAATAAGCAGGGCAAACAAGAAAACCTTAATAGGGATGTACAGACATTGCTGCCTCAAACACCACATACACAAAATAAATAAGCCTTTTGAACAACCATGACTGCAGGATGTGCACCAATCAACTTGAATTTGAACTTGGACATACCGCGTCACAAAAATAACGGACTTCATACAAGGCCTTGGGGGGAGAAATATAAAAAGACGAATAAGACTACCACACAGAATAACCTAAACCTAAGTACCGTCAGGTATTTCTCAAACCTTTCTACTAACCTAGTGCACGATTACAGAAAATCACAAGTTCTGGGGAAAAATGCGCAAAATCCGGCAACGCCGCCGCGAGCGTAGGGACCACCTGCGAGCAAACCGCCTACCATACTTCGGTCGGTCCAACGATTAAACGAATAAAATAATGGCGTTGTTTATATTGCGGGACGCGGCAAAGTGTGAATCGGCGCGAAATGACGCGTCGCAATTGGGTGCCGCCAATATGACAAAAGGCCTCGTTGTATGCGGAGGCGGCGGTACTTTTAAGGAGTCATCGGAAATCAGCGCCGACCGTCATCTGGATGCGGAATTTTCCGCCCGATTTAAACATTTAAACGAATTAATTAACCAGATGTTAAGGGATTGTTCAGAAATTTCCGGCACTTAAGTTAAATTATTTATTATATAGAAGCAAAGAGAACCGCGAATTTATTATTAAGTGTAATTTTGTCTTAATGTGCTTAGTCTGGGATACAACTAGCATTGGATGATATTTTTCGAGCGTATGATAAGCCAAAAGCCATAATCTTAAGTTAAACCTTTCAAAATCTTCATTATTACTTTTTGGTAATAAAAATAAGATGAATTGGATCAAAAATTCTTTAAATATTTCAATTGCAGCGCTTAACTTCGTTAATAACACTAAGAACTTGGGTATTTGTTTATAATAATAATAATGATGATGACAATATGCTTTATTTACTTTTCCACACTACATAACGTTCAGCATCGTCGTCTATACGGCATTAACAATATTATACAAATTTTAGGTCAAAACTTAAGGAAAAACTCGTCCGAGTCTTATCAAATTTTAATTATTGTAATTTTGTATATGGTTTTTGTTTAGATAGTGAAATTGAGTGTAGAATTCAAAAAATTCAAAACCAGTGTGTGCACTCTGTGCATGGCATAAGAAAATGGGTAGCTTAGGATGGAGCCTCGTAGTAGACTACATTTCTGTACTTTTTTAATAAAGGCTATAAACGATCCTGATACGTCCTCGATTCGGAAACGAATAGTGTTTAGGTGCGAAATATATCACACGAATGTTAGGGCTAAATAATTTTTAACAATTCCTCGTCATCGGAATGCCATGTTTATAGTATAAAGTTAAATTAGCTATACTTAAATTTATATATTCTTTAACATATTAATAACATTTTTGTTGCAACAGTTTTTTTTTTCAGTCAAGCTCTGAAGAACAGCAAACACTGACGCAGGAGGAATCCAGAAGTTTTGTAAAAAGCATTACAGTAGCCTGTGAAAGTTTCTTTGAAAAAAAAAATCATAACATAATCTTTAGCAAACCAGCCAACTCAGTCGGGCTTCGATTTCATTAGAGTGTCCTTTTTGTATTTGGAAAGGTCCACATTAAAAAATATGTATAACAATGTAGTGTAGTGTTTATGAAATAAATACTATTTGTTTTTTAATACATTTAATAGTTCGATCTAAACATTACATGCACGGCGAAGAGTTGTACTGTCACATTCAAAGCTTTTTAATAACTGAATGACCCAAGCCTAAAGTTGTCCTTTCGTGGGCCTCTAAAAGTAATATAAGACTAATAGTGTTTACAATATGGGAACACGGGGTTGAGTCGCCGATAAAGGACGCCGACGGTATCGTTCTGTGTGAATGACGTGACCGCACGTCGCTAAGGGTGCCGACGGCAGTAGGTTAGTTTGGGGACTGAACTTTTTAAAATTGGTTTTCATTAGGCAAACCCATAAATACACTATTATTATTGTTATTATTATTATTATTATTATTTCGCGTCTCTAAAAATCAGCAACGTTTCGAAACTATTTCGTCCTCCGTCATGCGGAGGAGGTCACGGTCAATCGATGGGACTATAGAGGTATACGCAAAACGAAATAATTACGTAAAGACGTTTGGATCGGAATGAATATAATTAGGCGTTCGGATTTGCGCGTATTTTTGCGCCGAATATCATTCGTGCGTGGCAAATTGCAGCTAATTTTCGCCAAATCTTCGCTCATGCATGTTTCGTTCGTGCGGATTTCTCGAAAAACACCAATAATTTCCAGCGGGGACGGTTTATATACATACCCCGGTGCTTATTGCCTGTCGGGGACCGTATATTTAACGATTTCGAACGCCCGTATTCATTCTTCAGCTCGATCTCATTTCCTCTCTCCCCCCCCCCCCTCCTTTTCGAATATCAACATTGTTGCGACGACGGCTCATTTAAAATCTTACCGGAATTTTCGGTGCGAAACTCTCGTGACGAAAACTTTTTTTTTAATTTATTTAATGCCCTCGCGTGTCAAAAAAGAAAAACATTTTGATCGACGAACATTTTCTGCTATAAATGTGGAGCGTGCGGTAATACCATTATATAAGGGTGGCTTTAAACAACAAACGACACTTCGGTTGTTGCTTCTGCAAAACTGTCGAATTAAAATTATCAAAATTTCGTACGACCACAATAGTTTTTTCCGGAAGAAATGTTAAAAAAATGAGGTGGCGAACATTGATTGTATCTAGCTATAAATTTGAGTATTTCCTTCTTCGTAAATATTATAATGTGGTTTTTTAACGTAATCTGCATTTGACAAATTTACTTCAGTTAAACTCTCAAAAACTAAGCAATATTGCACTAGATGGTTAGAGGACAGCTAAGGAGAGTTACAAAAACACCAAAATAACCCCTTATATTGTAGAGGGAGCAGGTAAATGATGCTTTCCCCCGGGTTTGCAGACTTTATCAGGAATGCAGAAAAAAAGAACTTACATTAATATGTCGTTAACACCTCCACTGAGGTTACATAATTTTGTGGTCAACAGGCAGACTAGGCACAAAGCTTCCGAGACGGCAAACTAACTATGGGCATTAATATTATCTACCCGCTTTCTCTACTATATGAGTTATTTTGGAGCTTTCGTTAGACAGTGCATAAAGCTGTCGAAACTTGTATGCGTAATTTGCGTAATTTAATTATAGGCCAATCCTCAGAACTTCTCTCGTATTTTAAAGTCAGACGGATGATGATGGCGCCTGTGGGTTCTTAAATTCCAAGTTTTGGTTGGTTGGATAACGTTTCGAGTGGAATTTTGAAAAGGTAAAAGTAAAGGAAAAATTATTGAAGAACGCAAAAATGGTAGCAACAAAAATGAACAATAACGTAAGTTTCAACGTTGAACCAATGATTGGGTTTCCGGTTTAATTTCCGTTTATCTAGCGTTTGTCGAATTTTGGAAAAAATTAAAACATCAACGCGACAAGACGTATATGCTCTATTTTAGATTACAGGTTTAATTTTATATCATTGTACCCATTGTATCAGGAGTTTAGTTGGCACGAGCGCAGCGGAGCACAAAGAGTGAGATAAAGAGTTTACCAAACGTGTTGCATACTATACTTTTTCTACGATCCTTAATTTTTGGGTACATTGTTGCTAAACAACACGAATACATTCACTGACATGACCGTCATAATTGACAAACGTCAAAATTCAAACGGTACGGTAATATCTCCGAAAACATCCGATTGCTCCCAAAACCGTGCGATAATATTGCGGAAATTTCCGAAGTGACGCTTTCCGCACGCTAGATCGGTGTATAACTAAGTATTTTACCGAAGAGAGAGTAGAAAAATCTTTTAATGCAAAAGTTGTACAATTATTGTAGCTACTACAAACATATACTTGAAAAATTGGTGTATTTCACTCGACTTTTCTGAATGTTTTTCCGAAGAATTCCGATTAATGACTAGTCGGAGCTCCCGTTGCCAAAGTGACATCAAAAGAAGGCTTAATTTGAAAAATTTCTCTAAAAAATAATAATGAAAAAAACAAATCTGAGTTTTTAATTAGCCCAGGTTAATAGGCGCACGAAATAACAGAGCACACACAAAACCAAAGATGAAATTGATAAAAAAGGTTCCTGAACGACAATAGCGAAACGGAATGTCGCGTAAAAAAAAAACAATCGAGGCTCGAAACGTCGGCCCAATTAAAACGACTCAACATTCGAACTCTCTTCAAAGGCGCGCGTGTTGTGTGTAGTGTGTTTAAACGCCATTATTTCTTTTGCTGTCCCGTGTGAGGTCGTTTTTTGTTTGGACTTTTAGTCGACAGTGACGTAGGCGGGCCCGGTCAACCGAAAATCCACGGAATTTAAGTTTCAGCAAAAAAGAAAACGACCGCGACGTGGCAACGCCGCACAATTAAACATATTCCACTAATTTACTCCTAGAGAGAACTAGAACATCACGTAATGAATGCAATTATCACATTGAAATATGTTTTTTTTAAACAAAAAAAGAACGAATTACGTTATAGCTCCACCTTCATCTTATTTATCAAATTGTGTTACACCATTGTTCTGTCATTGTCATCCGTACCCTGTAAGTGATATAACCAATTTTGCTAATAAAACGACAAAAAGAAAGGAACTAATTTAAATTGTATAGCAAGTGTGCGAGACACTGTCCCGAAACGTGTCGGTCATTTGACAGTGTTGTCATTTGGTTGCTTGGCAAGTTTGGTCTATATGCATACGTCCAAAATATAATCCGCATCACATGATCAGAATTTTAGGTAACTTAATTCTATTGCTATTGAGATGAATTAGTGTTTGAATAGCTTTCGTTATTTTATTCTTAGCTGGGTATTTTTCCACATATTAAAAGTGTTTTTATTTTTAAGTCGACGAATATTCTATAAGTAGCGATTTAAAACTAATTCTTTTAAGAATCGTAGTTATTTTGCCAATTAAATGCTAAAATCATTAAATAGTCGGTGCAAAAAACCTTGAGTCGATGGTATTTTTTATTATTGTAGTTATCACAGACTTAATTAATATTGGTACGTATCAGACCATGATCTCTTAGTTAACCACTATTATAGCAATAACCAACCTAACCCCTAATGCCGATATGTCAAACAACATAACCATAGAAATAAAAAGAAGAAGAATAACCAAAGATGTGGAGAATGGGGGAAAATTGTACACGGCGTTTGTTCCAGCCTATAGTTTTGTGAGTTAAGTGTCTGTTTAATGCGGATGTCTATGGATTTGAAGGGTTTATTGGTTGGTTTCCGAATGTCTTATATTCACGATGGTATCCAGGCCAGATTTGATCGGATATGCCGGAGTCTGGAGCCGGTCATCATTTTATGACTGATTATTCTTCTTTATGAATATGTTACCCTGGAGGTTGATGGAATACTCCAAACCCTTTCTTTACGAAGGCATTCTTTAGCAATTTTGAATTATAGTTCCCAATATTTGTAAATTGGCCGAATGGCCTTTTATTAGTCGTGGCCGTTACAAGTAAAAGTAGTAGTAGTAGTAAGTAGTATCCACAGATTAGCAACCGAGGATGGCTCGACTGGTAAGGCGTTAGACCTACCAACTCGACTTGCCGGAGGTTGTGTGTTCGATTTCCACCAGGAGTCTTGGTGGAAATATGGGAAAAACCAGGGCAGCCGTCTAATGGGCTCGCGTCTTTAGAGCTCATTGAATTAAGGGAAAAAACTAACCAAAGATGAGTTTGATCCCAAAGAAACAAGAAGAAGAATAACCGAATATGTTTGGAGCTGAATTTCTCTAAGAGATATAAAAGGCGAGTTGAAAACTCGACTGACTTCATATAAGACAAGCCTAGATTTTTATTTTTATTACTGCTGATGTTAGATTTAGAACTGGGAAGCAATTACGAATATAGTTGACCTGTTACCTGGTTGAAACTAATCCATTGCAGTATGAAGAACATTTCCACGGATAACTAGATAGTATTATTCCAATTTTTTTAAACAAATAAACATTCATTAATGATGAAAACAGATTTGAAATACAAACGTAATAAAATCCCGGGTTTGGGAGAATTAAGATTTTTAAAAGACATGTGACAAAAGGCCAGCGTTAATTTGTTTTTACTGATGAGTTATGGTACGATGGGAAATCCATGGCAAAATACACTCACCGTAAAAAATGACCACTAAAAACTAGACCCAATTTTAAACTTGGCTCCCTCGCGAACCCCTCGTTCGATTTTGATGATTTCTTTTTTAAATTATAGGTTAACGGATTAACCTTACATATGACAAGAATGTAAATTTCCCTCACTACTTGGCAACGCCTATTGAAGTGCACCGGATGTTTGTTTTGAATGAAGCATATATTTTTAGGGGTCTATAAAGTTAAAATTTAATTGCCGCGGTGTATCGTATTAAATAAACATTTTCACGTGAAAGAAAACGGCCTTTTGCTTCACTCGAATGTCGTTAAAGAGTGCTTCGTTTTTGTGGCGAAAATAATTTCGATAGAATTCGAAAGGGTTAGCTTCAAAAACTATGAGGCTCGCGTGGGTTTAAAGAGCCACTTTGCCCCTATATATTTTTAAACGGTGCTAAGTGGAAAATTGAAAGTTGTTCATTTTTCCTCGCTGAAAGCGGCGACAGGATTTTCTTTTTTTACCACTATAGAAAGAGCGAACAAACTCGAGTAAAATATTGCACAATTTTTTTTACAAAAAGTTGTGTGCGGTCAATAACGTGATCATTTTTGTGGGTTCAAAACTAGTTCGGTTTATTCGCAGATCTTCCGGTTAGTCGAACACTTGCCTGACGCGGCGCAGAAGGTACCCGACGTTATATTAAATTACAAGCCCCCTTGATTAATAAACAAAAAGGCTTCTTCGGTTACACGATAGAACGCCGCGTATACACAGGGTGTTACTGAAAAGACATCATATAATCTGATCCCTGAACTTGGACCCTACCATGATGCCGAATCCATATTTTGTTCGAATCGGATAAAAAA
Organism: Cylas formicarius; assembly: GCF_029955315.1. NCBI lineage: Eukaryota > Metazoa > Arthropoda > Insecta > Coleoptera > Brentidae > Cylas > Cylas formicarius. The sequence continues at coordinate 19,615,018 of NW_026844361.1, read as the reverse complement.
GTAAAGTAACGGGACGATTCATATCACAACCTGGCATCAGTCAATCGCGATGGCTATAAAACAACCGGGTTGCCGAATGATCAGAACTTATTGCGTGAAATATTTCATAACTAACCAAAACTAACGAACAATACCATTTATGGTATGTTGTTAATATGACTCGGGTTATGTTTTGTTTGCGAAGTTCGCCGATTCCCATTAATTAGTAACAAGGAACAAAAATCTAACATGGTTATTAGACTGGACGAATAGATTCAAAGATTAAACTTTGGAGAAGCCTGTTCAACACTGAAAGCAAAAGGATCTATAGCCATAGTACTGTCTCTGCGTTAATCGTTCTGATTTTACTCCACAGATTCGATATTGGCTCCTTGGTATAGCTGGTGGCCTATGATTTGGTTAGGCCCAACCGATGAAAATGGACTTTTGATAGGCATGGTATCGTAAGAAATGTGAGGCAGAGCTGATCTGTTACGATTCTTTTAACAATTTTTGGAAGTTTTTGGAAACAGTGGATATACTTAGAAGTTTTGGAAAACTGAATGGGATTTTTTTTTTCAAAATTGATATATTGCCGTTGTCGGCCTCTTTTAAAATATTTACTCATCTGCAGCTTTGCCAAGTCGAAACGGTCGAACAAATTGGAAATTAAAATAGAATACGTATATTTATTAGGTTTCTGTAAGTACATTTTCGGGTAGTGATACAAGGTGTCCCAAAAATTTGGAACAGTAAAAACTTATGTTTTAAAATACAAACCTACATTTTTGACAATACCCGTAAGTAGTTCAATAATTTATCTACAGAATCTCCATACATGGTCTTGTACCCATTGACAACAGTTCGACTTTTAAAAATCCACGCAAAAAAGATTTCTCTACTAAATTATTTACCTAAGTAGGCTATGGCTCGCTTATGTTTGACAACTATTTGACATCTGCAAACAATTTTAAATAGAACACGGAAAAAAAACCAAAAATTGGAAAATGCAGATGAATATTCAAATATTTAAACTTGTTTCCATGCATGGAGATTTTGTAGATAAATTATATATAACTCATTAATTGGAATATCAGATTTGTCGGGTTGCATTAAAAAAATTCATTTTCACTACTACTAATTTTTTTTTCAGAAATATACATTTTTGGTTCACTCTATATCACTTATCATCAGTGTCGCATATCGCGTTCGAATTTCCAATGTTGCAGGTAAATATTTCCAAAATGGAGTATGGTGCACTACGGTAATATATAAAATTTAAATAAGAAAACTATTTAGTTCTTCCGACTTCTAATATGAAACTTATAGGGTAATATTGGTAAGATTGGAAGTCTGTCCACTGTTGTGTGGAAAAGTCCATTGGTCCCGTTCATTGCATAATGACGAAGCCATGAAAGTTTCTTATGATCAGAGCTTTTTTTTGCTTTTATTTTTCCGTTCAGGATCAGACGTAGGAAATTGTACTATGGTTCTCCCACTATATGACCGAAATATTCCATTTTTCTTTTTTACAGCGTTGAAAAGATGTTGTTGTGTCACTGCTCCATGATGTACATTTTGAAGATTTTAATCTTATTTAGGATTGCTTGTTAGGACCCAATTAGTTATCCAGAAAGAACCTTAACAGAATTTTTTTTGTAATTTGTATATATGGTTTCAATAATAGCGATTGCAGTTTGATAAAAATAACGCGAAAGTGTTCTACTTCGCTTACGCCCTCCGTCGATACTTCCTGTTTACTAATAAGCCCAGCAACGTTTGAAAAAGACAAAAAAAAATCAGTCAAAGTTCCTCCCGCATTGTTATGGTCGAGCGTTTTCGGTTCGTACGGCACATACCATCGCAAGTCTCGTTAAACAAAATACATACAAATAATAAAAGGCGAAAAAAAAACGAAACTTCCCATGCGGCGTGACGACGACAACGTTAAAAGGGCAATAAATATTAAATTACCGCGAATGCGATAATTAAAATTGTTAATTATCCTCTCTGCTTGCGTTAGAGGCGATAATGATCCATCCGGGCGGTGCGTAAAAATTCGAAACGGCCGATCCGTTATGTTCAATTTTACCCAATTTGGGCGCAATAATTTAACGACGCTAATGATGCCTCGGGTCGTTATTTGTTACGTAATGTAAATATTTATGAGAAAGGCCGTAAACGCGTCCCCCGTTTTTATTTTACTTATAATCAACCGTCGATATATTTTAAGCCTAAAGTCAGACGCCGATGGTGTAGGGATTCGACGAAAGACCAGTCAAAATAGGCAAAAATAAGTGAAAACTTGGGCAAAATTCACATAGAGCTGAAAATGGGCAGAGACGTCAATTCAACTTGTGCAAAAATTTTTATTCAAGATCAAACGCACAAAATTGAGGTTTTTTCATTTTTCTCGAAAATCGTGAAAATAGATCAGATCATACATCCACAAAAATTATTTAGGCACTTTTTTTTCTCACCACTCACCATTCGTGAGATATCGCGGATTTAACTATTAGAAAATTCGTATTTCACATAATATGTACACATTTCTGCACCAGCTATGAGGTAATATACTTGGCGCATTGGTCTCCCCAGTAGGTACAATCCACGATCTATTGTAATGAAGAAAATTTAACCAAGTCCAAGTGGTGACTTATTAATTAATTAATTAAAACAAAAATACTGAAGGCACGCTTCCGTGGCGAGAGATCTTTTGTGGATTACAATTCCACATAGACTGGAGTGATTTTTGTCATGCCTTGAATGTTGGTTAGTTTTGGTTGTTTTGGTTTTTGATTGGTCGCTATTCTTGGGATAGCTTAGGAAGGGATTTATGCTAAAGTTTTTCAGGTAGCGTTGATTTTGGTAAACTACTGCCTTCCGGCAAAGTGAAGTTTTAGCTTGGATTCACATGACACCTTCTGGTTTTGCCAAGCTTTAGCTCAGGTTCATTTGATGCCTTCTGGCTATGTAAAGCTTTAGCTTGGGTTCATTTGGTGCCTTCTGGGTGTGGAACCTTTTAGTCTGGGTTCACATGACACCTGGACAAGTAAAGTTTTAGTTTGGGCCCATATGACACCTTCTGGCTAAGTAAATAATGGCCTCATGTGAAGCCTTTTGGTTACGTAAAGTTTTACTTCGGGCCTTCTGTCTAAGTAAAGTTTAGTCTGTGATAATTCGGTTAGAAAAAAATCATTTTGTTGCGTGACTGTTGGGAATTTTAGAGACTGCTCTATTAGTTGTCATAGAGTGTAACCTATAGCAAAAAGCCTTGTTTCTGCTACCGCTTTAGAGATAATCTATAATCCTTCTATCCCATAGCAGTCAGGATCTGGCGAGCTGACTGAGCCGAGAGCGTCTCAGTGTCAGGTTAGCCATGTTAGCACGACATAATTATCAATATATGAACAATATTTGACGCCACTGTGTTTAAATAAACATCAACTCCAAGAAGTCGTTCGTTGCATAAGCCCGAGATAAGGAATGCTAAAGAATCACAACTTGCCTTGAACCGTATGGACTCGTCTAATTCGTGTCTCAATCTAACAGTTTCGTAGTTTCAAAATATTGTTTCTATTAATTTTTGAGCCATTACACCTCTTATTCAATAAAAGGTAGAGGAACTCTTAAATATCTCCAAAACTGCCAATTTAAAAATTGATTTTGTAAGAAGTTACTTACAGAAATAATATTTTTATTATATAATATTTGTTATTGGCCTCGAAATGTAGGTTAATAAATAGAATTTTTAATGGCACATTCTTTTAGTGGGTAATAATTGAAGTGGTATTTAGTGGTAATTTCTGAGAAGTAGACATATTTTTTTAAGTAGATAAAATGTTAGAATTTGGACTTGCCCTGAATAATATCTCTAATATCTCTCTTCTACCTATGCATCCCGCCATTTTTGCTAAGTAAACAAAATGCGAAATCGTTGTTTACTACAAGATGATCAATTACGAACGAGTATATTTCCATCGAATGTCCAACGGGAGAATCTCTGAAACCTTAAAGAGTTATTAATGACGCCAAAACCTTCGTTCTGGAACGTGAAGCTCATACAAAAAATTTCCCTTATTTCTTTTTTGGCCTCTCGTTCCGCTCCATTTCTCAAATGAGGTGCGAGTAAACACAAAAGCACTTAGGAACTCAATAAAAGCGTTTTATGCAAACGCGCAGTATTTAATTCAGTTTACTTGACGACATTTTGTCCGGGGGTAGTAACTTACATTCCGGGTAGTGGAAATTGCCGTGTGAGTTGATGGTATCGCGCGCCCCCACCACGATAGTGTTTAAAATATTGTATCGCGGGTTGGTTTACAACTCCGGGGAAAAACGCGGGTCATTAATATTTATAGAAATTTTACCCGGAGTCATGAAAACCGTATGGAAATCTTAACCGGATATACACGACTCCGGGCAGGAATGCCGTTAAAAGAAAATATACTCGCCATAATTAACGTCGCGGAAATTGAAAGAAAAATGGCGATAACATTATAACATATTATATAGGAGGCCGACAAAACATTAATGTGTTAAACGCAGAAGATGATAGATAGATCAAAAAGTGCGACATAAGAAATCTCCATCATAATTTATGTCTTGTTTTGCCTAACCTATTCACACGATATTTTTAAGGTGAGCAATTGGTTGAACTGTGCTGGTAATTTCCACTGGATGTTTGAAAAATGCTCCGTTGTCACTAACCTTTTCCGAAAAAGATTCTTCCTTTTTCTGGTTCCGGCAACCTATCAATGATGTTCCACATCATCTTTAGAAAAGACAAATTTTTATTTCCACTGACTTTTAAGCAAATATAGGATGGATGATATATAATATATAACATATAAAACTTGTTAAAATTAAATAGATAATTAAGGCATAGGCTCGGAGGCGTTGCAATTTAGATATTCATCTATAGTACACTTTTAAGGGCACTATTTTTTGTTTTTTTTTTTTTTAACTTTAGTGGGAAGTTTATTATCGAGCTAAAATATACAGAGACGGGAACGTTAATAAATTTGGTTTAGGAAATAATTAGCAACAATGACATATGACCAGTAGGATTTTACGTTTCCATAGAGAAGGGTGGGACAAGGCGGCCCTTAAGCTTTTTATTATTTTTTTGTGGCTTTTAACTAACTAAATTTACTCAAATTTTCGCGAAGCTTCTGGCCGTCGTAACTCTCCCCTATTTATAATTTTATATATAATAAATATAATTATTTATTTAATTATTTTATAAAAAAAAATTACTGATTAGTATATATTTTTCTATCCATTAAAAAACGTGTTATTGGTATTTATAAGATTTTCGAAAGCTCTGGCTTTAGGTTAAATCCGTAGAATTATCCAAAAAATAAAACTTTCAATAAATTAATTATGATTCGGTTATAATAATATGGAACAGCTTTTTTAAAGAATTTTTGAGCGGTCCCTTTTACCGCTTGTATTACGCAAAGGACTAAAAATGTACAAATTTGTCATTTTATTTACCGCACAGGTTGATATTTTGGATAAAATATCTAAACTAGCATTTGAGGTTATAAGTATAGCGTCGTCCGCGTATGCGGCAACATAATCACTAGGAAATTCCTGCATAATGTTATCAAAGAAAATTATGAATAAAAGTCGTCCCAGTATGCTTTCTTGAGGTACTCCGCTGATCTGACTCGCTGAATGACTGATCTTTGCGTACTTTTAGGACCTACAACCTATTTTCTATAATAAAAGGAGAAGTGAGTTTTTCACTATTTAATGGTGTTGGGCTAGAAGGTGACACTTGCTGGCCCCAGCATAACTATATAAGGTTAATGGTTACCATATTCCCCTCTAAAGAGTCATATAGTTTTCGTCTACATTTTATTCTGGATAGAAAACTACAACATGATAATTGGGTCTCATATTTTGAATAATGAACTGCTTTTGCTTCGTGGCAACCACCACGTTATTTGGTAAAATTGTAACTTAGTAGTCAAAAGGTACCTGTGATGCGAGCGATAAGGCGAAAATTGAAGATTTTCTGAAAATATACAAGGCTGTACTAGAAAAAGCACAAGTACCCATTATACAAAAAAGCAAAGAGAATACTTTAATGAAGTTACAAGCAGAATATCTGATGCTGACAGGAAAAACAACTAATATTGTAAAAGAAAATAAATAAGATAAAAATAAAACTGGTAGCAAACTGCTAATAAATAAATAAAGTTAAAGGCATGGAAATATCCCCGCATCATGTTCTCGATTCACGGTTTTTTTTTTCATGACCATAAAAATGACTAACTAACCAATGCGCACGATTTCATTTGCCCACCCTGGATAACATTGGATTTCTCTGCAAAGCAGCAGAGTTGACGCAGAAGGGTCAATACAGCGTTATACGCGGTTTGGTTGTATTAGCCTTCGTGTTACTGTGATGGCGACTGTATATAGCAAACTATAACTTTTGTGAAAAATGTTTACCACGCAAGATAAGTCCTGAGCTCCTGATACTGTTCGTTACGTTTGGGTCGAAGCATTAAAGAACTGGCAAAAAGGTAGGAAGAAATGTTTCAGCTTTGGTGTTCCTATGATAAAGCGAGAGCCTGGGAATCGCAGCAATGATTGTTATTTTTGTTTGTGTAATGTCCAAGGATTCGATAGAAAAAAATAATCGATCAGTTGCTCATGAACCGGATGTGGGCGATACCTACCGCTCCAAGAAGAAAGAAGAAATCGAATTAATTAAATGAATTAAATGATTTAATTAGAGATTTGCACCTTCCAAAGGATGCATCCGAATTGTTGGCGTCCAGATTTTGTGACAAGCATTACATCGAGCTTTTACCGGGAACGCGAAAAAGAGTTATGTCAATATTTTACTCAGGAAGGACCGCTAGTGTATTGCAACAATATTCCTGACTAGGATCCCAATTTTTTACTGAATAAAAAAATCAATTATTTTAGAAATATCGTTTTTTTTTTCCTTTAATATTTGCAAAAAAAAACCTTTGGTGATACAAATAAATGCATAGAATTTTTGAAATGAGCCGACCAAAAATATATCAAACATCTGTCGACCTGTGTTATTAGTGAAGCGATTGCTCTAAATTTATTATACACTTTTGCTATTCTTTATTCATGTGACCTGATATATACTTCAGTCGCCGAGGTTTTTGCTCAAAAATATTACCACAATCTGTTCAAAGGCCTTTTTTATTAAGAAAAGCTGCCATTGTTATAAAGTATCCGAAATTGGTTCGTTTCCCGTTGTAACTTTTTGCCGCTTGGGGTGTAACAACCGGCGCGCGGTTAAAAGTTGCGGTTTTCTTTACACAGAATTTTTGAGCTAACGGTGAGACGTTTAAACTTCCGTTAGCTTCCGAAAGTTTTCGCGACGAAAAGTTTTCCGAAAACGGGACTTTTGTTTATCGTTTAACGGTATAGGAAAAAAGTTATAATTTTTCGGCGTTTTTACAACAAACGTTTCGTGATGGTATAAAAAAATCGAACAAACTCGGACTAATTTTTCCACGATTTTTCATTGACCTGTGTCCCCTCCCGCCGTTTTCTCGGCTTCCTTTGTTCGGTTTCAAGAGAGAAGTCGTTAGAAAGTCATTAGCGGGGTAAAAAAAGCGTCGCGTCACGCAGATAAGCCCGGAAAATGTTAAGTGGGCAAAGGAGGGGGCGGGGGGTCGTCGTCAAGCGGGCCGGATCGGAAAAAGGACCTTTTATCTTTCGTTAATTTCTTTGAGATCGGTCTTTTTGGCAGGGCTGGGAGAAAAACGTTTTACATATGGCCCCGTTTCGCAACCCTCGTATCTATATATATCGCGATTTGCAAATTCATTTATTCATTTATTTAAACAAACAGGGACACTCAAATGGTTTCTTAGACAAAACTGATTATAGAGCAACAGGAGCAGATAATGACAATGTTCGGTAAAGGTTTGCAAAAAAGTAATAGTAAAATACTATAATCAAATACAATAACGCTAATGGTTCATATCAAGGAGATGATACCTGGACCCGTCCCTGAATTAATGCAACAATAGCAGTGGTGAAATTGTAAAATAAAAGAAAAATGTTATTGCTTACTATTGTTGATCGGGGTATTCCCGAGAGTCTGGAAACAGTCCGAATATTCTTGTCGGGTCTTTCAAATTATAGTTTCCCCGTGATCTCCCCCGTCCACGATTACGTCCAAATGATCCACGCTCAACGAAATGCTAAATCGTTATAAAGAGCTATAGGCAGTTGAAAAATAACAATACGCATATGTATTCTGTAATATTTTTAATCATTTTATATACATATTTTAAGGTCTACTTAGGAAAATTTTATATAAATGTTTAAGAACTACATTTAGGGTTTCAAATAATCGGTCATTTTCTTTTGAATTTTTTTAGTATGCCAATATGGATCTCATACTTTGGCTTGTATTTTCATTTCATTTCATTTCTTCGAGAAGGGCATCTTCCCCATGATACACAAAAAATTTCTCTAGCAGCTTAACTGAATATAGGGCTGGTTGAATGGTTGATGGTGGTCCCAGATCAACTCCTTCATCTTCTTCTTCCTCTTGATGTACTATGGCTTCCTGTGTCAAGTCTTCTATTGTAGGCAAATCCTGATCTATCACCATAAAATCTTGCAACTCCTCACTTGTAAACTTGTAATTGTTGTTTGAAACTGTTTTATCCACTCGCTTAGTGGCTGATAATCTTCCAAGCCCTGTTCGCATTTTGGTAATAAGTCCTGACGATAGGAATACATGGGACATCTAATGAGGGGCCCGAGATATGGCTTGCTACAACTAATTATTCAGGTAAAAATCCGAGGAAAAAGAAGTGTCGGAAGGCGAAAAATATCCTGCCTCAGAAATCTGAGGGATTGGTTCGGATGTAGCTGCACCGAGCTGTTTAGAGCGGCTGTCAACAGGGTCCGCATTGCCATGATGGTTTCCAATCTTCGATAGAAGATGGAATTTTAAGAAGAATAGGAGTGTCGAATTGTTTCTGCTATCACCTCTTTCCAAGCTTTACTAATAAGTTTGACTGCATCTAGCATATTAATGGAAAATTTGTCTTCGGACTCGATCATTTCCATTAAAATGTTTTTCCTGCATCGACTCTTAAGACATTTTATTGCGCTCTAGTTCATCGGCTGTAATACACTTGTTGTTTTGGCTGGAAGAAATGCCATTCAATATTCCGTAGATTTGGAATATGGGGATGTGCAGGGCAGTTATCTAAGAGAATTAATATTTTCCTCCCCTTTAATTCTGAATCCCATTTGCGTATCTCACCAGCCAATGCTCGATGTTCTTAAAACATCGTAGGTTAGTTGATTTTCCAATCACGACTAGCTTTCTTATTTCTCTCCCACTCATACTGGCAGCTACTAACACTGTTATACGTTCTTTCGAAAGTTTTCCACCCACACACTTTAATTTAAGAGTTTTATCTGGCGTCATTTTGTAAAAAATACCAGTTTCGTCGGCAGGGTACCAAGCTGTTCAGCAAACTTGTACTGCTTTTAGTTTTACGATAGGTCCAGAAAGTGGTACATTTTTAAGACGTTGCTGTTGGAACTATTGCAACATTGCCCGATCCATATCATCAAATTTTGGCTTTCTTAGCTTTTTACTAGAACTGATTACCGTTTCAGCATGAATGATTTTTTCGTATCGAGAGAGAGTGAGAGTGAGAAATTCGTTATACAGAGTGGATTAATACATAGCTTTGTATGGAGACCTGGATAGTACAACAAATTTTGTCCGTAATACAGAGTTTAACGTTATACAGACTTTCGCTATAGGGAGTTTTCACTGTATTTATGTACCTCCGTCTTGTCGAAAAAGCCAAAAGTTCGCAAGCAATTTTATAAATAACGTATGTTGTAGATACTTAATAAATTGAAAATTTTGAATTAGTGATGTCGTCACAAACCCTAATAATAGTTAATAAAGAATAAATTAATAATCTTTAATAATGTCAGTCGTCGTCCATCAAATCAATTAATTTTTATCGTCCCCGCACCCCCCTCGGCGCGCGGAAATTGTCACACGCGCGTGCGGGGAAACGGGCGGCCATTTGTAAATTTAACGGCCCGGCAAAATTCGCGGTTAAAGTAATCAAACCGAATTATTCGAAACAATTAAAACGCTAATTGATGATTAACAATAATTTATGCGCATAATGAACGGCGCGAACGGGATAATTAACGATCCGAACGACGTCCCGTATAAATTAAAAAATCGACGCCGCCGACGCCGCCAGCCGTCCCTTCGAGCGACGCGAACGCAATAAATACAAAGCGTCATACGATTCACGTCAAACAAACTACTTAAGTCACCCAGCTCAACCGGAACGGCGTTGCCAGCTTTTACCTACTTATCCTTGGAGATCATTTGTTCATAAGTTTTTCGTCTTCCGTTTCTTCCCTACCATTCAATTATTAGATTTCTTCGCAAAGTACGAATGATGATCTCAAGGTTATGGCGGATGTGCTATAATTAAATTATTCATACCTTATAGGCAATGTTATTGGTGCCAGTTAAACTTATTGTCTGGACCACTGCGATAGACCACTGGAAAGTTGCATGATATTCCCCGGATCTTGAACCCTGTGGTTATCATCTATTCTCGGATTTGTAAAAAAAAAACCCTTATTATGGCGTATTCGATAATAAACATATTCAGTTAAATGGTGATTATGTTTGTAAAGAACTACATTATTCATAGTTCATTCTAGAGATTTTGCAAGGGAATATACTTTAAAATCGTTATAAGTTGTTTTTTTTTTCGATGTGTAGAACTTGCAATAAAACATCGATGGATTATTCGATTGACATGAATTTTATTTATGCGAAAGATAATCTTGTGGCATTACATTTTAAATATGATTTCTGGCATATGACCGCCACGGATGGCGCCAATCTGGGCGTCCGATTTTCGATGACTTTTTCCAACATTTGTGGCCGTATATCGGCAATAACACGGCGAATGTTGTCTTCCAAATTGTCAAGCGTTTGTGGCTTATACGCATACACCAATGAATATAGATAGCCCCACAGAAAGTAGTCTAGCGGTGTTAAATCACAAGATCTTGGAGGCCAATTCACAGGTCCAAAACGTGAAATTAGGCGTGTCTTTCAATAAATCGATTGTGGCACGAGCTTTGTGACATGTTGCACTATCTTGTTGAAACCACATCTCCTGGACATCATGGTTATTCAATTCAGGAATGAAAGAGTTAGTAACCCTAGCTCTATTCCGATCACCATTGACTGTAACGTTCTGGCCATAATCGTTTTTGAAGAAATACGGACCAATGATTCTACCAGCTAATAAAGCGCATGAAACAGTCAGTTTTTCTGGATGTAACGATGTTTCGACATACACTTGAGGATTAGTTTCGCTCCAAATGCGGCAGTTTTGTTTGTTGACGTAGCCATTCAACCAGAAGTGCGCTTCATCGATAAACAAAATTCACTTATGAAAATCGGGAACAACGGCAATCTCGTTTTGGGCCCATTCGACGAATCTACGCCTTATTTGATGATCGTTTGGCTTCAATTCTTACACGAGTTGGATTTTGTAAGCATGTAAACCAAGATCCTTTCGCAAAATCTTCCGTAAAGTGGATGGACACAGATCCAATTCTTGTGCTCGATGGCGGATGGACTCATTCGGGTCTTCCTCAATGCTACGCTCTACAGCAGCAATAGCTTCTTCTGTGCGCACCGTACGGCGTCTCTGGGGATGCGAGTTATCAATAAGAGTAAACGTGGTGCGAAAACGTTCCATGGTTAATCGAATTAACTGCTCTGAGGGACGATTTTGTCGACGATAAAATGGACGTAGTGCGCGATACGTATTCCGCGCAGAACCATTATTTTCGAAATAAAATTGCACTATTTGCAAGCGTTGTTCTGGCGTGAGTCTATTCATGATGAATTGCCAAACCAAACTGAGAATAAATCTCTTGTCAGCTGTTAAATCGGTCGCCATCTTGAACAGTAATGCCAACCTAAAGTTGTATACATTGAAAAAAAACACCCTTTACTATAGTTATGTCGGCTCCAAACTAGAGTACGGTTCAACGGTGTTTCGACCCGGTTAGGGAACTGTCACAGAGTGATTTATTACTAATGTTTTAGGTTCCCTCAATGTTGAATCATTTCAGTTTTTATATAAACTTCATTAGCGGAGCTGAGTTGCTGAGCCAACTTAACTTTCATATTCCTTCAAGAACTCCAAGAACCATTTTTTTTTTATCAAAGGTCTTCTCTATCAGGTCATGAAGTTATCGAATGACTTTCGTAATGATATTCACGTTTTTTTTGTATTAGTCGCTCACAGTTTACCACATTAAATAAACATAAATTTGAAATACTATAAAGGATTAAATTCACTATTACTTTGCTGGATTGAATATAAACTTGCGTGCATAAAAATTGGCTGAACTTTTCACTTCAATTTCATTTTTTTTAGAAACTACTCAGATAAAAAAATGTTGTTTGAAAGACTATTTAACATGTTTTAAAACAAGTTTAAATTAATTAAAATTTATTTCTGCTTTTTAGGTTCGGTATAGTAAAATAACTTCACGAGTCAAATTTACTTTTTTTTAATTACTAAAAACAAATAGGGTTATTAACAATTGGCAACTCAACACTTATTTTTTATTGCCTATTGCCCTAATAACATCTCTTACTCGATTAGGCATAGATCTAATCAAGTTCGTTAATGTTTCTTGTAGAATATAAAGCCAACTCTTCCTTTACTGCAACAATAAGCTCTAGCTCGAATTCTCCGTTTTAGCTCATCTCATAAATGTTCGATGAAAACAGGGTCGATTTGTGCGTCCTTAGACATTGCACCATATCATGCAGGAACCACATCCATAAGGGCTCATCATTCCAGGCATTCTGCAAATCGCTCTCCTGGTGTTCGGTACACTTTTTTTCAGCGGTTAGTACCAAAAAGGCATATTCTGGTTTCATCTGAGTGAACAGAACAGACGTCCCCCCCCTCCCATTGGAGCAACGTCCAATTCAGATGATTCCGTGCAAAGCGTAGGTTTGTCGATGAGCTGTAGCGGTTTTGGACCAATTGCAGTTGTTTTTGGGTCAAGTTATTTTGCTTCAGTCTTCTTCTCACTGACCATTAACTAATAGCTTTTCTTCGAAATTCACGAAGCTGTTGTGGCACTGGAACCGCATTAAGGTCACGATTTATTATTATTGTTGACACAATAAAGCGGTCTTTCAAACAGCATGTTTATTTTTTGGGTGAGATGAATAGTTTCTAGAAAAAAAAATATCCTAAAGTCAAAAATTTACAGTGGGCTAATTTCTATGCACGCAGGTTTAGTTGTATACTTATCGGAGTTATAGGTAATAGTGAAAATTGTCTTCTAAATCGATGTTAATTTGTTAGACAGTAAAGATTATTATTATTATTATTATCATAAAAATTTTAGTTATATTCCCAGAAATTTGTAATCATTCCGCCCATATAAAATAGAAACGTTTTTTTTTGGTTAGTTTAGTCTAGCATATGACGTTGCGCAGTTAAAATGAAACATCCGAGTGTTTCGCATTGATTCAGCTTTGTGCTTTGACGGCGAAATTTTTTGCATCGACGCAAATATCTGGAGGCCAAAGAATCTTCGGCAGTGCATATCTTCGAACGATCCTTTAAAACGGTATTTCCCGTTTACAAAGGACAGTGGAATATTATCGTCGTACGTGAAGTTACGTCCAGGAACTCGCCCAACTACAAAGGACTTGAAGGCCTTGATAAATATCGACCCGTATAATAACAAATAGTATTCGCGACAATGCTTTATAGTAGCTCGGTGCAGTTTATAAATTTATTGATTTTTAAAATACTATTGCGTCTTTTTATATATTTTATTTCTCGTTTTGAAATTTGTAATGTGTTTCTTCGGTCGCATTAATATAACAGTTGCCTAGTGGTCCAATCATTTATTTACAATTAACACGTTGACTGCCACGGCAATGACAATTTGATTTTCTCACATTAACTTATTAAAAACTTTTATTCTATTGCACAGGTATTATCAAAAATCATAAAAAGTGTTTTCTAAAGGGCTTATGAATTATCTTTTTTCATAGATATTAGCACTGAACACAGGACGTAGTTGTTGTAGTTGGTGTCCTATAAAAGAACGCAATCTACAAGTTGTCGCATAGTTGACAGTCAACATGCTAACAAAATAGTCTTGATATTGCGAACAAAATCCTTTCGAAATTTGGTATTTGTGAAATAACACATCTCATGTCATTCTTTCTTCTTCTTCCAGTGCCTGCTTCATTCTAGTGAAGGTTGGCAATCATCCTTTGGAATTCCTCGCGATCTTCAGTCATGCGTATTAGATTTACGGCATCACGTACATGGAACAAATCTCGAAGGTTTTTCAACCACGAAAATCTTTTTCTACCCAGGCCGCGCCTGCCTTCTATCTTTCCTTCCATGATCAGCTGTAATACGGCATATTTTTGATTTCTGAAAATGTGGCCAAAATAGGAGGCTTTCATTCGTCTGAGCACATCTTCGTTGGTCACACGATACGTCCATGGTATTTCAAGGATCCGTCTAAAAAGCCACATTTCAAAAGCTTCCACCCTTCGCATGCTGGATACCTTCAAAGTCCAGCTCTCAGCACCATAAAGTAGGGTAGTCAAAACATAGCATTGTGTTATTCTCCAGCGTGTTTTCAGGTTAAGATCATTACTTGTGAGAAGCGACTTTAATTTAAAAAACGTGCTCCTGGCTATCTCTATTCTTGTCTTAATTTCTTCATCTACATATCCATACATATCGCCATAATATATAAAATCTAAAAATATACATGTATAAAAGTACTAAAATATCGGAAATATTTCCTCTGGAAAAATGTGGCCAAGCCTAGTGTGATTTTTTTCAATTTGCGTAATCTTGATTTTTTAAACGGTAAAGCATTTAATTTTTAAATTTTAAAGCATTTACCACTATTTAAACACCGAAAATGAAAACAAAAGATTGATTTATTAATATCTACAAATCCTTTGGATTCCTCCTGACGTTTCGCTTTTTTTTCCTGTGTTGATACTTTTAACTTGCAACAAATAGTCAATACTGCAACTAGAGTCACCGATAGAGCTAGTAGTTTAATAGATTTAATTTTAATACCTAAAGAAGAAAATTATACGTTTTCGCTAAAAAATGTGCCGCAACTTTCAGATCGTGTATTAACACAATTTCACTTTGAATACTGAAATAATTACGGATAATGAAAAATATTTTGTAATGCGAAATATAAAACGGATTGATAAAGGTTTACTGGCTGAATTGAATGAAAGTATTGTATTCGAATATTCTAATAAAAAATATCTTCGAGGTTTTGGTTCCCTTGACAATTATAAAAATTAAAAGGCAAAAACCAGCACGGTTAACAGATACTGTGGAAGTTCTGATTGAACTACAAAAAATAATAGTCATTATCATAGCAAAAATGAAAAGAAAAGATATCTAGAATCAGTCTTTAATGAACGTAATAGTAAAGTTCTTTGGAAAAAGTTAAGAAATTTAAATATAACATCTAAAACTACAAATATATTCCTTCCTGATGGATTCAACAGACCTTCAGATATTAACCAGTATTTCCTACAGCTTTCCAAAAATAAACAACAAGCGGATACTATGTTGCTACAGTATTACCAAAATAATTAAAAAAAAAAGTACTTGACAAATTTTCTGGTTCAGATTTAAAAAATATAGAAATGGTTGCCCCAGAATTCTACCATTTCTCACTAATATAGTAATCTCATGCCTCCTTGAAGGTGTGTTTCCAGATGAACGGAAAGTTGAAGGCGTTACGATAATAAAGTATAAGGTTGTTCGGAAAGTCATTTCGTTTTTTCCCGTCAGAGGACTTAATTACGTTTTTTCGAAACCAACTTCACACTTTAGCCGCATAACCATTATATGTCTTGAGAGCTGATATTGCAAGGCTTGTGTGTGAAAAAGTTCTATTAATTCTACGCAGTAGTTTTTGGTTGGTGCCCTTTTAAATATGGAGAGCAATAGCAGTATGTTCGTCATATTTTACTTTTTTACTTCAGAAAAGGTAAAAATGCTGTCCAAGCGAGAAAAAAATTGACGGATGTGTATGGAGAAGGCGTGTTAACAGTACGCCAGTGCCAGAACTGGTTTGCAAAATTTCGATCCGGCAATTTTGATGTCGAAGATGCACCACGGTCTGGAAGGCCGGTCGAAGCTGACAAAGATGCGATAAAGGCATTAGTTGATGCAAATCGCCGAATAACCACACGAGAGATCGGTGAGAGATTAAATTTGTCGAATTCGACTGTTTATGGCCATTTGAAAGGCACGGGCTTAACCTCGAAGCTCGATGTGTGGGTGCCCCATGTCCTTACGGAGCGAAATCTGTGTCGTCGCGTTGACGTGTGTGATTCGCTCCTCAAACGTCAAGAAAATGATCCATTTTTGAAGCGGATTATTACTGGGGACGAAAAATGGGTTGTATACAACAATGTTAAACGCAAGAGGTCATGGAGCGGAAAAGATGAACCGGGTCAAAGCGTTTCAAAAGCCAACATTCACCAAAAAAAGGTGATGCTCTCCGTTTGGTGGGATGTCCTTTTGCCGGACAATACAACGATTAATTCAGAAGTCTATTGTCATCAACTGGACAAATTGAATGATTCACTTAAAGAGAAGAGGCCCGAATTAATCAACAGGAAGGGTGTAGTGTTCCACCAGGATAATGCGAGACCTCACACAAGTTTGGTCACTCGCCAAAAACTTTTACAGCTTGAATGGGACGTACTGCAACATCCACCATATTCTCCAGATCTGGCGCCTTCCGACTACTATTTGTTCCGGTCCCTGCAAAATTTTTTGGATGGCAAAACCTTTACCTCAAATGAAGATGTCAAAAACCACTTGAACCAGTTTTTTGCTAGCAAGGACCAAAACTTTTATGAGAGGGGAATTATGTTACTGCCAGAAAGATGGCAAAAGGTGTTGGACCAGAACGGCCAATATATAATTTAATAAAATATTTATTCATTATGCGAAAACTGTCTTTCATGTTCCCCAAAAAAAACGAAATGACTTTCCGAACAACCCAATAGATTTTTTTTGGAAACTAATAACATTTTGCCTTCGAACCAGTCGGGTTATCGGTCTGGATACAGTTGGGTAACGGCGCTTTTGAGTATTACAGATGACATAAAATCAATAGATTCGTGTCAGTCATCCGTTTTGGTGCTTCTGGACTATTCGAAATTATTCGACACTATATGTCACGAACTCCTGTTAGCTATTTTAAATTATGTCGGGTTTTCGCTTGGTGCGATAAAACTAATAAAAAGTTATCTTGATGATCGAACGCAGTATGTTGAAACAAGTTTAGGTCAATCAGCTAGAGAAACTGTTAGTTGCGGTGTGCCGCAAGGTTCCATACCGGGGCCGCTTTTATTCACAATTTACACCAGCAATTTTGTATCGTGTATGAAAAACGTTACGGCATATTTTTACGCTGATGACACCCAGGCATTACATTCATTTGACCCCAGCAGTTGGCATACGGATCAAAAATTGATCAATGCAGATTTAAAAGAACAAACAGATTTTTCACCACGTCATGGATTGATAATTAATCCAAGTAAATCATCTGTTATGCTCTTTGGAAAGAATAGGGATCGTTTGGTATCTGAACTTAACATAAAAGTGAGTGGTAGAGTTTTGCAATTTACAAATTGTGCAAAAAATCTTGGCCTTGGATTAAATTAAATTAATGGATTCTCTAGTATTAAGTTACTTTAACTATTGTGAAATTTTATCCGCCCCGTGCCTAGATAAAACTGACACATATAGAATTGAGGGAGTACAAAAAAACTGTTTGCGGTTAATTTATGGTATAAGAAAATATGATCCAGTGCTCACACAAACTACAGGATGCTAAGTGGTTGAATGTGCAGAATAGGAGCAGACTACACTCCTTGGTATTTTTTCACAACATTATTTTTAATAACAGTCCTCGTTACTTGACAAATAAAATAACATATCGGACAGATGTTCACAGATTGAACCTTAGATTCAGGGATCTTATCTCTCCACCACTTCTTTTTCAAAGAAGCTTCTCCTATAACGTTTACAAACTTTACAATACCTTTCCTCTCTCTTTAAAATCCTTATCACCATCAAACTTCAAAAAAAAAAAAAAAAGACAAGAAATGTTGATCCAACAAGCAAATTGCAAGTGACTTTCGAGAGGAAGTTCAGTCTTAAAATTTTCTATCCAATTTTTTATTTTTATACACACGTACACATTTTCTTTTTTTGCTATAGTTATCTCATGCGAACTAATAATTTTAAGATAGTTGCTATATATTATTTTATAGGGGTCGAACTTGGAACAATTTTAATTGGTTTCATCTCCTTTTTTGCAATTTATGTGGTTTACTGGTATTTTATTGCATTGCAAATTGAACATTGCAGAAAAAACGTATTATTATTATTATTATTATTATTACGACGCAGGAGGAATCCAGAATATTTGTACATTACGTGGAAGTTTCTTTGAAAAATTAAAAAGATGATCCTTTCGAAATTGATATAGTATACAGTGTGACCAAAACTTACTAATCAATCAGATTTCAAATACGACACACATCGGATGCAGGACTTTTATAAATAAAATTTTCCACTAAGACAAACTTACATATGAGAACATAAAAGAATCCCGATTTGAGAAGCTACGTAATAATGAAAGAAACAGCCCTTTTGTATCGGAGATTTTATCAATCGAGCATACTTTTTTTTAAACATCTGCAAATTAGCGATGCGTATACGTTTTATATGTCGGCCATTAATTTACCGAACGTGAATCCGCGTAGTAATCTTTCATCGAGGGGGACACCGAAGAAGAAAGAATAATAAATACGGCCGTGTAAAACGTGATTTGCTTAATCGGATTTGGGGTAATGGCGCATATTTTAAAACCCAGCGTTTGTAACCTGTTCGACACGCGTCCAACGCGACCGCGCGGGTAATCCCGCACCTGAAACGAATACTTTTTAAGCGAGAAGAAAACGGGCATTAATATCCTGCTATTGTAAATATATGAGAATCGCGGCGCACGAGATAGCCTCCAACATTTTTTTTTATTTTATAATAATAATAAATAAAAACCTAAACACAATACGTCTGAATATAGATATACGGGCTGTTTCATAATAAGATGCTGATCCTTAAGCGTGTGATGATAATAAGGAAAACAGTTTATATAAAAAACCTTATTTTCATTGAAACAGCCTTAGATGCATATTTTGCTGATTTTATTGATTGAAGCCCACAATGCATAGAAACAATGCTCAGATCGTTTAATGCTCGTATTTCATACTAAATAGTACAATACGATTATCTTGAAATTATTTTCGCTGAAAACTGTTTTACGAAGAAATGATTTGCAATTAAAAAAAAAGTTATTATTTTTTTAAAAGTTACTTATATCGAATGTGCCTTAGAAAAGTTTCCATACATAGTGCGACCCTACCAAATTCCAACGTAATATCTAAATCAGAAACCGAAGTTTTTTAGGACCTACATAGAATTGATAGAATGGGACAGCACGTGAGGATTGGTATTGAGCTGAGGTGACTTTTACTTGATGAAAATCTATTTATCAAAATAAATAAGAACCAAAAGTTCAGATTTTCACGAAATTATATATTATGAACATTTGATAAAGACACGGTGTTGTCGAAACAATTGTCATGAAAATCTGAACTTTTAGTTCTGATTTATATTGGGATTGGTATTGTTTGGAGGCAATCAGCGAATGTCTTCGTCCCCCAGCAGTGGCCTGTCGGTTGATTTTGAATATTGTAATTGATTTTTGTTATGTCTACAAGGAAGTTGCACAAATATGGCTCCAAAAAAAATTAGTATAAAAAGGAAACTGCTCGATTAAACATGAATTATGCACCCCCACAGGCTTCGGGTTCGCGGGCGTCCGCAATCATTAATTAATTTATAACAATAGGAATGCAAAAAAAATACAAAGTAAAATAAAAGAAAAAAATGAAGGCGTAATTGGACCAAAAAAAAAAAACTAACAAAAAGCAGTTAAATGGGAAAAATTGAACTATATATAAGAAAATTACGCAGAAATATTGCAAGTAGAAAGTTATGTTTATGTCACCGATCTAAGTTGGACGCGTTCTAGCTGGCGCGGCATTTAAATTGAGCTGAATTATGGGAACGACGGACAGTTCCCTATCGCTGAACTGAACAAATATCTGAGCTGCGAGTAAGATTCTCAAATAAGTATATTAGCCTTTGTAGAGCGACTATTTTTTTAATTAAAATCACAAGAGCTGCGATTTAAAATCATCTGAAGGGTATGATTTTAATTAATTTTGTCTTGTCCATATTTATTTACGTATTTATATGGTCGCCGAATATGCGCGGATTTTTGAGATACATCGTTTCTTGATTTCGTTCATCGTTGACATACGGTCGAATTATTTATTTTTTGTATTTTGTTGTTTAAGGAAAGTTTTCTACAACATCGTTTATAAATCGCGAACAAATGCGTTAAATATTCAAAATCGTGACCGAGGCTCATAAATCGTCGAACTACATACATCGGGTTTTACCCCGTTGGCAACATTTATAGAGTCATATTTTAACTCTTATCAAAAGGAATTATCAAATTACGTAAATATTAACTCATTACCACGCCGCTGAATGTAAATTGGTCACGTCGATTGAAAAAACTCTCGACCCCTTGTTGCCTTTTTTACGGAACGTTGAGTTTTTTTTTTTCACTAGCGTTTAGTAACTAAATACGTGCATTATTTTTAGGGCATGGATGATATATATTCCACTAATTTGTTTTTTTTTAGCACTTGAACCGTTACGAAATTCTTACGTTTTCTACCTTCGAAAATAAAATTCCAACCGTGTCGCACCGAAAAAGTTTGTTGATGTAAAAATATGCATTATGCAAGAAAGACATAAACCTCCCCTGGAGAGAACGGAATCATAAAAGAGTAATGTGTAAAAACATATTTTGAAACAAGAAAAAAAAAACACTATATTTAATTTAAATGGAAATAAATAAGAACTAAAAGTTCAGATTTTCACAAAAATAACAAAAAAAAAGATATTGCAGCAAGTTTAGGATGGCTTCATCAATTCAAGAAAAGATTTGGTATCCGCCAGTTAACAGTTTGTGGAAAATCACTTTCAAGCGACTACGATGCAGTCTTGCCATTTGTGGAAGTTTGCTGGTATAATGGAAGAAAAAAAACAACTCCCCACCAAGTATATAATGCTGATGGAAGTGTGCTTTTATGGGGAGTTCTTCTAAGCAAAACCTTAGCAAATTCAGGAGAAAAATTTGCTACAGGACGAAAAGTTAGCAAAGAACGAAGCACTTTTATGCCTTATTGCAACATTGTTGGTAAAAGTATGAAACCCCGTGCTTTTAGAAATGTTAACATTCCTTTCGTACAAAGATCGACGCAGAGCTTGAGTAACGAGAGAAATTTTCACTAAGTGGTTTCACGGTGAGTTTGTTCCATCAGTAATATATTAAATGAAAGAAGTTAACCTTAGTCCAATTCTAATATTGGATAATGAACCTGGACACACAACTCAATTGTATAGCGATGATAATAACATTTCTGTGCTTTTTCTTCCCCCAAATTGTACGCCATGGATACAGCAAATGGACCAACATGTTATACAGGCTATAAAACTATTTTATCGTAAGAAGTTGCTCCAACAAATTATTGCGACTGATATTCCGCAAGCATTTAATGATATAACACTGAAGGACGTTGTTTTCTCTTAGAAAGAGGCTTGGCAAAATGCGGGTACTGGCTTAACTACAAAGTCTTGGAGTAAAATTTTGCTTTCAAATGTTGATGGTAGTGATGAAGAAGACGACATTTCGTTAGCGCGCTTAGTAAGACAAATTCGAGATTGAGAATCCGGAGAGATTCAAAATGATCTGGAAGAGATTTGAGAGTTAGGTAAAAAACTTGACCAGAACTCAACGAATCGAGAGATCGAAACATGGGTATCGAAAGCAATCAGCGACGCATTAACTGGAGCTGGTATATATATATAGATTTTTTTTTATTGTATATTCGTTAATCCGAAGAATTTAATAATCAGAATTGGACCTTACAATTAGGTGTTCGGACTAAAGAGGTTTCACTGTATAGAACCTTGTAAACCTTTGTTTTATTAACACTCCTTTAGTTTTTGTTATTGGACAGTGTCGTTAAGAAGCTGTGTGTGCATTAAAAAGATTTGCGTCCAATGCTGGCCTCTCTCTCTCTCTCTCTCTCTTTAGAAACTTGGGACACGCTTCTGCTTTAAATCGGTCATTTGTTTTCGCGCGACATTTTAACACGAAATGAGATTTTTACGACTTTCGTCGGAATTTTGTCGAGAACCGTACCCTTCCGTCCGAAATGGTTATATTTCGGATGAAAACCAGCACCGTATATAAACTTTACGACATTCCCCCCACCCCCCTCGTATCGTAAAATGAATCATTGTTTATTAACCCGCGAAACGGCGTCACTTAACGTTGATTTTACGACGCGCTTCATTGCGGCAAAAACGTTGTTTTACGGTCGCGCAGAAACCTTCGAAATTGTTTCGGTAAAATTGAGAAAAACAATTAAATCAAATGCGACGTGAACCCGCTCCAACTAGATTAGTATTAGAGGTGATTTGCAGAGAAACATCCACCTAGTAGACTTTTCCAAAGGATATACCGTTTTTACAACCTTTTACGGTTTTGACTTCGGAATGAGTTTATGACCCGCGTGTTGTAAAGCGGATTTTCCACTGCATGGTCTAATAATAATCGAGGAATCTCAGTGATGAAACTCTACACAAATCCGTCAGCTTTCGGCATTTGTATGCACGAAGTACCGTCTGAAACGTCTTTGTAGAATTGTGGATCTATTTAATGAGGTTTACAAGCGAGATAGGCCTGCATAAAAATTTAACAAAGAATACCGGATTATGTCGTAAAAACGGTATATCGTTCGGGGAACTCTACCAGACACCACAGTAAGTTTGAGGAAGATCATATTTGGGCTTCTTTTATGGCTGCTGCCATACATTTTTTGTCCAAGATTCACTCAAATCCAGCCCATTTTATATGTATTTTCACTTTTGTATGAAAAAGTTTTCGAAAAAAACGACTGCATGTAAAAAAAGATGTTTTTTTACAACTTCTTAATACACAAATAGTTGCTCAACTTTCAAAATGAAACAACATAGGCTACCACTGTCTTCAAACCTATTGTCGAGTCTGCCAGTTACAATTACAAGATTTTGAAGCGAATTTTAACATAATTACGTCATGAAACAGAAAAACAATTATTCTCGATGCTAATTAATCTTAACCAAGCGAGCACAGACGAAAATTTCCTATAGAAAGAATTAGATCAAACTACTCCGATTATTAGATTTATTTTATTTAACCCGGAATTTGCTTACAAAACCGTATATGAAATTTAGGAAAATATATCTATTTAGGTGTCTTTTTGTATTACCGACCCTGTCGTTTAATGTTATTAATATGTGCCCGTTGGATATGCGTTGCTTTCGTTAATAGATACCATATTAGTTAATTAGAAGTTGGTCTTGTAGAGGGCGCGGACAACAAAGAGCAGTAGAGCAGTCTTCTGTAAACGGTGTTACTCTAGTTCTAGTTTTTAATTCGGTGACGGGAAAGAAAATACTTACCACCAAAAATTCGTCAGCTTTGTGAGGTGCTGGGTAGTGCCGACGTTTAGCGATGTATATGTCATTAGATTAGCGCTTGAAGGACGTACACTGACTCCTTATCTGAAAATGAAAACAGACCATCGTTAACAAAAGGAAATATTTTTGTTTTATTTTTCTTTGCAGTGTTTAACAATTTGTTACTTTAATTTCATTGAATTTTTAATTTACAATTTACAATAGTTATCCATAGGACGAGGGGGCTGTTGGAGGGTTAGTCCAGCCCAACAAAAAATTCGCTAAATTTCAAGTCATTTTTTGCTAATTCGGAGAAAACTTCTGTAGTTAGATAATTAAGTTACTCTTTCAAATTTCTTGTGCTCGCGTAGTCTGATTCTTGACGACGAAAACGTTCCAAAACAATTTCGGTAGTGATAACACGTACCACAAAACCGAGAAACATTTTAATAAATTAATTTTGTGGGAGTTAATAGTAATTCCATACAACCATGAGATAACATAGCGGGCCTACTACTGTAAAAATTGAATCATTTGCGCGTGCGTCGCTCCCCAACTGTTTCTGCTATATTGCCGTAATTTTTGTGGAAAATTCATGCATTTTTATAAGAACGCAATATCCACCTCTGAAATGAGAACATAATTGGCAACCCCGAGGGATGTAATTACTGTTGTTTCAGAACAGTCTGTGCCCTGTGCCATCGTCGTTTTCATTTTTGGTATCAATATCTCCGTATCGCACTCACAAACTTGTATAATTTGTGTTTTCAACACTTAACTGAAAATTCAATAGGATTTCGACATATTTTGAGAAAATACTGCAGTACAAATACCGCATCCAAACATGGACGATCTGTCAGCGGCCATATTGTTTTTCGAAAGCCCCAAGGTCTTATGGGTCCAACGTCAGAATTTGCCATTAGAGCTGCCAAATTTTCCATAGTTGCTTTATGAGTTCCTGTACTGTCAGCACAGGCAGGGCCTCTGTATGTCTAGTAGTTATATGAATAATTAAAAGACGAATTTGGCTTGGAACTTCAGTCTCCGTTTCGAGCGCTCTTCCACCGACCAGGTAAAACTCGTTTACAATGATTTTCTTCAACGTTAATGCCTGCTGCTGGATAAAATATGTTTTTGAGTACCTTCGTCATAACCCGCTGCACAAAAACCCCTATCGGGTTACAACGTACGCCTGTCCCTTTGAGTGGAACACAAAAGGCTCGTTTTTATGGTTTTGTTGGCCTAGATTTACCTAAACCGAGCTCCCGCATGGTTTATTAAATAAAAATTAATCTCGCCCCCTTTTTTAACGGACGATTTCACAATGGACATGGTGTATTTATCATGGGTTGCTTGTTAATCGACCAACATGACGATTAAAACGGTCATCCGTTTTCGGAATGAACGTTTTCGAAGTATCCAACGCTTAAGATTTAACTTGAAAATTAGTCGATATGAGCATTTTCTAGCCAATTCAGGGAAGATCGATAATGAGATAGTAAGTCAAGCCATCCAAACAACAGCAGACCAGAACGAAATATGATTCAAATTTATTAATATAGAATGTATTAGGTTTGAGACAAATTTTTGAACTTTTTTAAAACCGTCCAGACATTTTCTGACCTAATATTAGACCACAAAAACGTAATAACATGAAAATGACGTCAGAGTCTGGTAGAACCTTTGTTAACCGTCTAACTAATATTAGGCCAAAAAATCGTAGTTTACACGAAAATGATGTCAGCAGACGTTTTTTCTACTCCCTTAATCGATCGGATTACTAACTACCCACGGATTTGGGGGCAATCGGATGTTTTCGAAAATAATATCCACGGCTTGAATTTTGACGTTTGTCAGTTCTCACTGTCATGTCGAACGTCACTGAGGGAATGTAATTGTTGTTTTGCAAAAATCAACTCACAAAGTACTAACGGTCGTAGAAAAAATATAGTATGCAACAGGTTTTATTTTATAAGACTTTACATTTTTATGTAAATCATTTTCTTACTTAATATTGGCTCGAAAATAGTATATTATGCAACAAGTGCGGTAAAACGGCATTTGACTCACTCACTCACTCGAAAACATCCGATTCCTCTCAAACCCGTGCGGTAAAATCCCGGAAATGTCCGAAGTGGCTCGGATTCGTCGGAAACGAAAGTAACATGGTAAAGTGACGCTTCCCGTAGGCTAGATCGGTGCGTAATTAGGTATTTTACAGACGGGAGTAGAAAAAATAAATAAATATGCGTCAGACGAGTACCTTGATGTTGAAAAAATATTCCGGGATATCATCCATTCCCTTGTTGAACTCTTACTGGAATCCTGCAAACGTGTCGCCAAGATCTCACTTGGCAGCTTCAATGCTCGCGCTCCGAAAACGCTATTATTATTACGTAAATAATACTGTTGAGATCCCTATCCAAAAAAACAACGCATAGGTACGCATTAAATTATATATTTGATTTGATTAACTAAATATAACGATGCGGTGGCATTTTTTCCATGTCATACCACATTTTTGCAAAATTACAAGAAGTAAATGTACTTATTACACAAGAAAACTGGTAATTGTACATCAGAAAATTACGCACTAAAAAAAATATATTAGACTGTAAATATTCTTAACCTTATCGTATTAGACAAAACACCAACCAAAATCAAAGCGATAAATTATGCAATATCGATTTTACTGATGTTAATAATTAATAGTTTCATTGTTGGGAACCAAAATGGTTTAGAAAAGAACAAAAACTAAATTTTCTGCTAGGACAGGCGTTTTATTGTGTAGACAATTTTTTCGAATAATTATGTATTATCCCCGATCTACAACTTTTATTCTTACTTGACATATATATTTATTTGTTTTAACATTTTATTTCAATTTCTTGGGTTTTATTTGTGATAAAATAATACATATAGGCACTGTCTTATTTTATTGTGTTGTCAATAATAAATATATTTTAGTGGACAATAAAATATACTTCGACATCGCAATTATCATTATAGAATAATTTCTGGTTTTGTATATTTTTTACACTGCGGTCTTCCAATTTTTTGTCAATATAAAACGTCGAGAAAATGCAAATGGCAAAAAAAGAACTTTCATAGTTGGACGAAAATTTTATTTCCGGTGAAAACTCGTTTATTATGCAGTCCGAATTAACGAAGAGGGCCCTCTTTCAGCGACCCTCGATGATAATAAAACTTTAATCGAGCGTCACCCGTGACGACTTCGCGAGAGTTTAAAAAAAAAAAAAGGTTGTCGAGGGCGGAAATTTTGCGATTGCGATGTCAACTGCAAATAAGTTGGACGTCCGCCTCCGAGTCGTCCTCTCTTCTGGAACGACTTAACGAGGATAGGACGAAATCATTGTCTTTTTTTTTTTGTTTTTCTCCGGAAGGTAATAATTTGAACTCGGACTTTTTGGGCAAATTTTTGTGTAGGTCCGCATTAAATGAGAACGGACTTTTAAAAAATGGCGACGAAAGTCTTTCTCCAATGACGTCATTAGACATTAATCTGCTCGGAACCTTAGATGAAGGTCTTGTCATTATGGAGTCACAATGAAACCTCTTCATGAAGGAAACTAACATTACCACTTGGCAATTTTTAATGTTTTATACAGGGTGTTCGGAAATTTGGAGGAAAGAGTCATCCTGGTAAAATAATGGTGGCGATATGCAATTTTGCTATGGAAGAGCAAATGGAAATACAGATCAAGCACGACGGCTTTATATTGAGGATTATCCCAACGTTCCATCTGCTAAAACATTCGTCAACATCCGCAGAAAGACTTGGTGAAAAAGGTTTATTCGAACCTGATAAAATGGATAAAGGGAGACCAAGGTATAAAAGAACCGCTGCATGAGAAGAATTACTCACATTAAAACTTGCCAATATGGTAAGTAAAATTTTGGCTTAAAGGACTACCTATGAACTAAAAATTGCAAATTTTTAGAGAGTTCTGTAGTTAGTAATATCAGTCTAAAGGGAATTTTATGTTATATGCGTCATCACAAATTTACAAAAAAAAAACACTTAATCTATAAATAGAATATTCAGAAACTGCAAGTTTTAAGGAAGATAATGTCAATTTTCTTATGCAACATTGCCGAGGATTTTTTTTTAGAAAAAGGCTCCGGGACACTTTTTTCTTTTACGACATAAAAGGTACACCTAACCTATAAAATAATATCCAGAATTTCCGCGTAAAGTTAGCATTATCAAGGATATATTTTTTTAAACCCTACGGGAATTTGTTCTTAAGACAAATTTATGACCAAAAAACTACATTTAATGTATTAGAAAAACCATCAAAAATTTACCAGATATTTTACACAAACCCAAGTTTTGGTTCAATTTTTAGAAACGTGTGGAAACCGTTAATATCGCGAACAAACGTGTAGAAAAATTAAAACCAAAATTTTGAAAATTGCTAAAGATTAGGGAAAGCGGCGATTAAAACACGTATATATACGCCCAAATCCAGATAGTTGCGTAATTTTTAATTTATTACATGCAATTGCTGCAAATGTACGGCCTTAACGTTATTATTAATGGCGGCCTATGTATAGTGGATGTTTGTAAAATGGCGTGACATCATTTTCTTCAACTCTATATATACATGCGGCCGCACCTTCTAAACCGAACGTGTAATGGCAAAACGTTGGGAAATGTGTTTTTACCCAATAATTACGGCTTTATTTTCATCAAATGCGGACGGCGATTATTTTTGCTTGTCTCGGAAAAACGGCTTCCTAGTTAGGCGATTTTAACGTGTTCCAATTCAAACTTAATGCCATTACTGCCTGGCTACCGGTTAAAAGCAATTTAAAACGTCGAGTTATGGTAATTGAACGAGAACGAATTATTGGTTTTGAATATTCCAGCGGGGTCGGGGGGTAATTCGTAGCCCACACCCTACTCAACGTTTGTCAATATTTTAGAATTTTAAAAATTGAAATAACAAATACATTTCTTGTTGAAGAAAAGGGTAAACTCGATTAACAAATGAAATAATTACTCCGAAAATATAAAAATCACTTGTCGTTATAATAATAATAATAAAAATAAATAATAAAAATTTTACATCCCGTAATCCTTGGTGAAATTTAGTTTCATTATTAACTATCACCTTGGTAAGGAATATTTCTTCCCTGATAAGATATTTCTAACAATTACCAAAAACAAAAAATATTACAAGGGCACAAAAAAAAAACATGTAAACAAACCTCAGCAAAAAGAGTGTCTGTTTTTTAATAACTGAAAATTGTATTTCAACGTTTGGTTTCGATCTGAGGGTTCAATTTTAGGTCGCATTTTTTCCTTGTCACAGGGGTGACCGTAGCGCTCCTACATCGGCAAATAAAGACGATTTAGAAATAACGCCCCTAAAAAAATTACAAAAAGGTCATTTTCCGGTGTGCGATTCGAGGATCGGTTTCCTGCATTCCTTTTCGGGGTGCTTCATCTCACGCCCAATCTCGGAGCCTCAATCAGAGCCTAACTAGGTCAAGTGGATAATATAAGCTTAGACGGCAGCAAAGTTACGAGAGTTTGAAAGGTAGCAACTTTCGAGGAGGCGTTGGGGTAAAAACCTAATTAACATAAAGAGTTTTAGTTAGTCGAGGGAGGAATGGTAAATTTTTCGACGCCCTTACCCCCACCCCCACCACCCATCACTTCATTCCGCTTAATTGGAGACCGTAACCCGAGCTGTGTCATTTTATAAGCTATTAAAAGGAAGTTAAATTTATAAATTAAATGGAGCGATAAATTCCTGCTTTCGAATTGTTCTGGGGCTCATTTAATGTAGCTACAAAAAAAAATGCTTTGAGCCAAGCCTATAGTTAAAATTTTTTGTAATTTTGTAATAAAATAATAAATCCAAAACCTTTTCTCAGGCCATTTTATCAACGCCTATAAAGTACCTCCTCACTCTCCCTAAATCATTTGTTAGCTTCGGCCCGCTTTATGGCGCCAGGTGTTTTTCTTCGACGAGTTACAGGGGAAATTACATATACAGTCCACCAAAACACCGGCGAGTTTGCATACGTGGCGTATACAAATAGCCGGAATGATAAAAGTTAAATATTTCAAATATGTCACTGAACGGTGTGGTCCCATTGATGGCGTATCTCCCTTATTAATAAAACTAGCGTGTTCAGGCTTTTATGAAATGAAAAGTGGCGGAAATGTTAATGTCATAGCTAGCTTGAGTTTTTAGGTATAGGGTTTTTTAAAATTTAGCACTTTTAGACACGCTTCGCAGCTCGGAAATGGGTAAAGTTATCAAAAAGATGAAAACTGATCTGACTTTTTTACGTAGGATCCGATGACGATCAGTTTTCTCCTGAAACTAATAAACTTGTGTTTTTTTTTATTGAACACTGTATTTTCTTTAATAAGTTTCCTTTAAGCTTTCAAGAATTATATAACATATTAGAGGTATAGACGTTTACGCAAATAACATAAATTATTACAAAAAATCAAAATACACCTGTGCGCAATATTAAATACGCATTGATAATCCTCCCCTGTTGTCACCCAGAGCAGAAAACAGAAATTAAAATAATAATTACGAAGTGTCTGTGAATTTTTTTTTTTAATTATTGTATCAATATTAGTTCAAAGATATTTTAAGAAGATAGATACGTGAGCATTTAAATTTTCTGTAGGCTTCAGAAAGAAGTTATAATGAAAAGTTTATCAAAAAGAACCGCGAAATAAGCTAAATTTCACCTTGTATCGATTCCGCTTCTCAAGTGCAGCGACAGAGGGGCGAGGAAAGAAGTACGAGGTTAGCGCCAAAATTTCCCGGCCTGACATAGGTGCAGAACCAGTATCACGATAAAACTTTGTCTTCTTTTAAATATATATTTAAAAAAAAAATGAAGTTTTGCGTGAAATAGTTTTTTATTTTAAACAAGACGTGTCCGAAAAAATGTTGCAAATAGAGCAGTAATAAAGTTTTTGACAAAAAAAAGGTTAGCACCTAAAATTATTAAAGAAAGGTTGGATGGTGTGTACGGCCAAAGTTCTCCTTCGTATTCTGTAGTGAAAGAATGGGCAAAACAATTTCGAATGGGGCAGAAGTCCCTTGAAGATGATTCAAGAACTGGTCGACCGTTGGAGGTCATAACGGAAGATATTGTTGCGATTGTGGAAGAAGTGGTATTGAGTGATCGACGTTCAAAGGTCAAGGAAATCTCAGAAATTACTAAGCTTTCTGATACAGTGTTCTTCGAATCCTGCATGATCATATACGTATGCATAAGGTTAGTGCAAGATGGGTCCCTAAAAACCTTTCGGCTATTCACAAACAACGGCGTGTCGAGTGTGCGCGGTCTTTTTTGGAACTCTGTGGGTCCGAACCGAAGCATGTTATAGAAACTATTGTGACGGGAGATGAAACTATGGTTCTCTATTATAACCCTCTGGGTGGTGTCGTAAGGGTGAAGCACCTCCAAGAAAATTCAGAGTCTGCTAGTCAACAAAAAAGGTGATGGCCACGATCTTTTGGGATTGTGAAGGAATTTTTTTGATAGATTTTAAAGAAAGTAATACTACTGTCAATGGTAAACATTACGCAACATTATTACATAAATAGCGAGACTGTATACGTGTCACGATAATGCACCTGTCCATACTGCTGGTGTTGCACAAGCTGCACAAGAGTGTGGGTTCCAACAGATAGATCATCCTCCTTATAATCGGCGGTTTAACGACGAAGTTGAGTTAAAAGAGGTTGTTTTCGCTCATTTTGCAGACAAACCAAAAGAATATTTTTTTAAAGGGATTGAGTGTAAGATAAGAGATGTAATAAGTGTACTGAAGTTAAGGGGGGTTATATTGAAAAATAATAAAAAAATGTTACTCTACTTTGTTTCTTTCATATTCAGGCCGGGAAATTTTGACGCGGCCCTCGTAGGTAGTGGCCTCGAGTGATGGATGCAACTTATATATAATTCTGTGGATGCTGTGATTTTATCTACACATTTGAATGTTTAACTTTGGGGTAATTCACACTTTGTAAAAGAATAGCGACGCAGAAATACTTTTTTTTTTCTTCATTCATCAACCCGGTGTTACGACAATGCAAAAGGAACGGGAAATCCGCATTGAAAATAGAACCGAAAATTCGTTCGTCAGTTAATCACTTTATTTTTAAAGGCCCCGAAAACGCGGCAAACACTAAGGAGAAGGATGTTGTGCATTTTCTCGGTCCAAATTACGAACGAATTCATCGCGCCGCGCAAAAATAACAAAAACTTCCAGCAAGTTACTTTATCACGTCCGTTAACTCGGCGGTAGTCGTGCCAACTCTCGGTGCTGGCGCTGTCACATTTTTGCCTCCCCCGTGCCCCCGTGAAATATATTACACGGTCCTTGGCTCGTCGTGTTCGAAATTCGCCCGCCGGAAAAGTTAAATTTTCGAATGCCGAACGGGCATCCGCTTCGAAGGACCAGATGTTGTGCGATCGCATCGCTACGCGAGTTTTGAGGGACCGTCGATGATTTTAGTTTATTTGCTTAAAAGTCGTCGTTTCTCTATGCGTAGTTAGTGTAAGTGAAATGACGAACTTTGGAGACTGAAATTTAATAGAAGTTTGAGAATTATGCAGAATTGTCGGTGGAGGCAACTCGTTTGAGCATATTTGCCCTGATTAATGCGACAATTTCTTCGCTATAGAGGGAATTAAAAGCATGCGCTGCTAATAAGTTGGAGTATATTTATTATAAAATGGTTAAATTATAGAGAAGAGAAACCTTTGATGAGAAGTTATATCTGCTGGCTTGGCAACACCGCATGGCCATTGAAGGTTGGAAATCCACATTAAGAAAAAAAATTAGAATATACAAATTTCCAACACTAATTTATTATGATATCCCAGTGAATAGGAAGAGTTTTAAATTAAACAATTACAGACATAAGAATGCATAAGTCCTATTTTTAATTAATATTAGAGTTTCATGCAATAGTTGTACGCTATAGTAAAGTAGATCTAAATGAACTCTTACGTTTTAAGAGTACAAATCAAAATACTTTAAAATTTCATTAATCGACATAATTTTCACTGGCTGATTTTTCTAAATAAATTCCGACAACTCTTTCTAAACTTCTGAGTGTTCCGGTGCGGTCATTTAACAGAACTAGTCTTTGAAATAGCAACGAAAGAATGGTTGGATTTGCCATGACTCGTTGCGAAGGCAGAAGGGTGATAAAGGTGGGTCCATTAAAGGTGATAAGTAAATAAAGCAACTTTTCCATAGATCTAGTCTACCTGTTCTGTTCTCTTTTACTAATAAAAAATAACCCTCTCCATCCTGGAGGGAACCGGATAAGTATAGAACCGGGGGCGGTCTAAGAAACAACATACTTCATGTGCCCCGAGAGCTTTCTTTCTGAAGGTGGCATCACACAAAACTCAGGTAGAGATCAAGATAAAGGTAATACGAGCTTTCGATGGGCGTTCGGGAACTTTCTAACAAGCCGCAGCGCAGAAATCAGTTTTCGATGCATGCACTGCATCCGCGATCTTTTGCCTTTTTGTTTCCTAAATTGGTTTTACAAATGCGATTTGTATCCGCCGAGATACTACTTTTGTAGAGAGACCAGGATCCGTTTTTTCCCTTTTTATTATTCAGTTGATTTTCCGGTGCGATTTTTTTATACTCCCTACTACCTTCGTCACTTATTTTATTTACTTCCGAATTGCCAAATTACCAAGTGTACTGAGGAAGACGAATCGAGTACTGCGATCTGAATTCGCCTTAAATAACTTCAAAGAACATTTTATTATTATTCCTGCAAATTTATCGAGTCTCATTATTAGATTAGATCATTAGATCATTAGATCATGGCAATAAACAAAACTCTCTCGTAACAATTTTGTCAAAGAAGTAATGTTTTTATATTGTATTGTTATAATTATTAAAATTTTCCGTCCACTGACATCTCGAAAATTGAACAATAACATCGAAGCGCTACAACATTTTTTTTCTACTCCCGTCTCTAAAACACCTATCCAATCTAGCGTGCGGGAAACGTCGCTTTACCACGTCAGTTTTCTTTCCCACGAATCCGAGTCACTTCGGACATTTCCGGGATTTTACCGCACGGATTTGGGAGCAATCGGATGTTTTCGCTTTGAATTTTGACGTTTGTCAATTCTGACGGTTTATGTCAGTCAATGTATTCGTGTTGTTTTGCGAAAACTAACGGTCGTAGAAAAAGTATAGTATGCAACACGTTCGGTAGACTTTGTAACACACTCGTTTATTAAAAACTCGTGAGTAAAAATGCCGTTTACCGCACTTGTTGCATAATATACTATTTTTTAATTGGCCGAAAGTCGTTTTGCGTAAGAAAAGTGACTGATTCTATGTTTTTGTCAACTATTATAAACTTGAATTACTGTAAAAGTGGGGTTAGACACCCGATTGTATCTATTTACATCCGGCGCCTCAGCCACTGCGTATAAAGTGTTCTAGATACCCTGTTTCCAGAGCAAGTTCCGCCTCCCAGTGTGGTCCTTAATCAGCTAGAATAAATAGTGTGTCAGCAAACAAAATCCGGATTAGTTTTCTCGGGGTGGTATTGCTTTGTGCAGTTTAGAGGAGGAATTATGTTGACACGACGAATTGTTTGAATTATCGAACTGTTTACTTGATGCCTTAGAATTCCGTTTTAGCAATTTCAACGGTACTGATTTTATTGGAGGCAGTTTAGTTTTGTTTTCTTTTCCCTTAGTTAAAATTAAAAATTGTTAGTTATGTGGTGCCACAGATGACAAAAATGTCAAAATGTAGGTATTGTTAGGAATATGTTTTATTCGTATATCTGGAGTAACCTTTAAAAGAAGTAGTATCATGTCTTTGCTATTTAAAAAATACCTAATATTGCCAACATGCGACCTAATGTGGGCAGCTTTAAAAAACACTAGTATTCATAGTCGAGCGCCAGCCGCCCGCTGGTTGCAGATTTCCTGAAAATGTTCATTCTTATTTCATAGTCGAGCGCCCTCCGAATGACGCCTGCGCAGAACGGTGTTTTGATGTTCTAAGCTCTCGCCGGCGGGCGATTGGATAAGTTTATTTTGTTCGTTTCATAGTCGAATTTCGAGGAAAGAACACATGCGCTGTTTAAGCTGAACCGATTGTCTTTCGCCGGGCGACTGGAGCATGTCCCGACATTCTCCGGGCGACTCGCCAGTTGAATTTAAGAGCATAGACTTGCTATAACTATTATGGAAAACCTTTATAATATTGTCCGACTAAATGCAGAAATCGACGAAAATGATGACATTAATTTAAGAATGCCTAAAAGATATATTAGAGATATGCAAAACCCAGTTCAATTTTACAATGATTTCGAATTTAAACGTCGATACAGATTCAGTAAAAATGTAGTTATGGAACATTTAATTAAATTAGTGGAACCAGAACTATTAAAAGTTAACCAGCGTGGTTTACCAGTTTCGCCTTTAATAGCAGTGTTATGCACATTACGATTTTATGCATCTGGAAGTTTTCAGGTAAAGTATTTACTAATATCTATTTTCACTTTTTCTTTCTGTTTTTATTTCTGTACAGTAAATATATCTAAATAAATGTATTTTTTTAATTGTATTAATATTTAATTTTTGCAGCTTACTTGTGGGGATCTTGGAGGAATCACACAGTCAACTGTGAGTAGAATAGTAAAACAAATTTCAACAATATTTGCAGCTCAAAGTCGTAATTCTATTAAGATGCCCACAACACATGCAGAAGAACAACATATATATGAACAATTTTGCCAGATTGCGCACTTTCCTGAGGTAGTTGGCTGTATAGACTGTACGCACATACCAATCAAGAATCCTGGTGGTTTGGTTGCAGAATTATACCGAAATAGAAAACGTACATTCAGTATAAACGTTCAAGTTGTTGCTGGACCATCTATGAAAATTATGGACATTGTTGCAAGGTGGCCTGGAAGGGAACATGACAGCATGATTTTTAATAATAGTTCATTAAAAGCCAGATTTGAAGCAGGGCATTTGCATGGATATTTGTTAGGTGACAGTGGGTACCCTTGTTTGGCATATCTTATGACTCCTCTACTGCACCCAGAAAACGACTCCGAAATTTTATACAATTCGAGCCAAATTAGAACAAGAAACGTTGTAGAAAGATTATTTGGAGTGTGGAAAAGACGTTTCCCTTGTTTGGCGAAAGGGCTAGGAACTAAATTAGAAACTACTTGCGTGATAGTAGTGGCTTGTGCGGTTTTATATAATATAGGAATTGATTTTGGAGAGAACCTAGATGAAGTTTTGGTGGAAGAAAGAGATCCAAATATACCAGAAAACTTACAAGTAAGGGGAAATGCTCAAGGTTATGGAGTTCGTCGTGCATTGATTGCGCGTCACTTTACAGAATGAAATAGTTTTATTATATTATGCTATTATACATATATAACTATATTGAAACCTATTAACTAACCAAATCTAACTTTATTACTAAAATATATGGCATATTAACAATTAGGCATTACTTAATATAATTTAGAATAATTTTTTAATTAATAAATTGATAATAAATTAATCGTTTTTTAATAAAAGTTGACGTAATTCCTCCCTTTTTATTGATAACTCCACTTCCGCTATTTGCCTTCTAATTTTCGCCTCTTCTCTTTTTTCAATAGCTTCTTGTTTGTTTATTTCGTGGATGTCTATTAAATGCTGTCTTTCTAATTTGGCATTAACAATCCTCTCCTTAAAAAGAGCATTCAAGTCCCCACTCGATTTAGCAAAAACAACTTTATCTTTTTGCTTTGTAATATTTTGTAATATTTTTTTCTCATCCGGATATAGCCTTTTACGAGAAATAGAATCGCTGGCTAACAGATTTTATCTGGATGGTGGAGGATGTGGATGGTGCATTATTATCTTCTGGTAATGATGACTGGTCTTTTGTTATTGTATGTGAAGGTTCGGATATATCTAAAAATATATGTAGTCTAAATTCGATTTTTTAAAATAATTTTGAATAAAAATAGTTGCACATAATGAATTTAGTTTTACCTAGAATTGTATAATCTTTTTCTGCTGATTCAAATTTGCCATCTGAATCAAAAGGATTTTCCACATGTTCCGTTAAATGCGGAACAACTTCATCAACACCAGGAATTAAAATTTTATCAGGCATGGATTCACCACCTCCTGTAAGCATTCTCGAACGTCGTTCCTCAGCTAATTCTTCTTTGCGTTTTCTTTTAATTTTATCCCAACAACGTTTTAATTGAACACTAGTGCGCTAAAATTACATTTGGATTTATGTACAATTTATACGGTTATTCAAAGTATGCTTCTGAGATTTGTGAGATAATACCCAAGTTTTAAATACTATTTCCATATTTAAAATTATTTGAGGTGGTACAGTGATATTTACCTTTTCTGTAGTTCGACTTGCGTTAAAGTCGTCTGTAACGCTGGCCCATGCCGCATTCTTTTTCTTAATTGTTGATGCATCTGTTCGCTTATCTTCAATGATATGGTATTTTTTTATAATGTGGACCAATACTTCTTTATCTTCTCGAGTATAAGGAACTGCCATAATTGCATAAAAATTAAAACAAAACTGAAAACTTTTAAAATGACTGGTTCGTCCTAGAACGATTATCGTCGACTAACTGATTTTATTTAGAAATTTTTCGATGCATTAGGTATTATGACCATAACGAAAAGAGGAACATCAAGACCCATATATTTCAACACAACCATAAAAAATGTAAACAAAATTGAATCGCTGAATATGCGCCATCCTCTTCGCCCGCCAGCGATGCGCTGGCGACTGTCTATGAAAAGACCAAAATTTTCTTTCTTCATGCAGGCGCTCGCCGGAAACATTACCAGCGAGCGGTTGTTTTCGGCGATTCGCTGGCGTTCGACTATGAATACGAGTGAAAGTCAACAAGAATTTATAGGGATGTTATCTTAAAGTTCGAATATCTCAAAAAGTAAGTAAAATTTAAATATAAGATAAATTACAAGAGTTACCTTATTTTTTGTCCTAGAATTGATATCTGAATTGAAAATCATGAGATTTTATTAAATGAATTCGCCAAAACGGCACCACCTATTTGGGACACCCTGTATTGAAATTGGACCATAGTTTCCGAATTCCTCGAGTTAGCGATGGCAGACAGAGCATCCTCATCTAAAACGACATTAATTAACGTCCTATAGTAGAATCCGAAACTGTACCCGCTATATCCAGAAAAAAAAAAACAAATGAGCTCGTTACGCTCGACCGTCTTGATTCCTATGCGGGTCCTATAAATTTGAGCTAACGGTTTTCCCTTTGCGGAAAACAAACGAGCGCGACACGTTAACGAGACGGCACGCGTAAAAAACGCACTCCCCGTCTTTTTTTTTTTAGAACCGAATACGAAAATAGATTTTAACGAGACTTACGCTTCGGTGTTTTGTGCGCGCGTGTATAAAATCGACTCGGTTTCAACAAATAAATTTAGCCCCAAAAATTCCGTTCAATTCGCGATAAATCATCACACTACAATCGTGCAGTCTTTTGGAGTGATGCAAGCGGAATAATCATCGATAAATTATCCAACAATCACTATAAAACTCTTTCTAAATCACTTTCGAAGAATACATCTTGATAAATCCGTTGAAAATTCTGCCCATTGCGCAATAAGTCATCATATTGCAATCATGTTATTGATAAATAATAAGAAAAAAAATCGCTATAACACTCTGGATAAAACTTATAAATCACTTCTAAAAAATAAAAGTTGATAAATCCATCCTAAATTCCGCTCAATCCAGAGCTTTTTTTTTTTAGTTGCACAGACGCAATAATAAATAAACACTTATAAAACTCTAAAAAACCGATGAAATCAATAATAATTTCGATTATCCAGAGACGAATATATTTTGGGACAAGCTAAACAAGCGTTGGCTCGATAAAATAAGGAAAATGTGCTGCGACGGCAGATTTTCCATGACAATTTAAGTTTTTAACGTAAAATGGTAAAAAACAATTAATACTTTTTCATAAAACGTGGTAATCCTATAGACAGGTCTGTTCTCAACACTTAATACATCAGGATGTATAGTCTGTCTCACTCTTCATCTTGCTGGCTTTTGCCCGCAATTATGGAAGTTACCTGCCGACGGCAATGAAGCTCGAACCCGGTAGGTATTAAAAGACAAGACATTGTTTATTTAGGTGGGTATAATCTTATTAAATTGCGCTAAGAAAAAACAATGACATTAAATATATACAATAAATTCCTAGCTAGGTATATCTACACATAATTACATTTTTATTCTAAATATCTAAATCTAATTTTGTTTCACTATCAGAAGTCATTGAGTATAATTATAATAGGATTTATGTTGTTCTGTATGGAAATATGAGAGTCTTCAACTTTTATAATGTGCTATACTAAATTCTTCCAACACTCGGTTGGTACATTTTTACATTTTTTTAGCAAATTAATGACAATGCGGTTAAGCATGCAACAATATGGAGGAAGACGTAAAACAGTATTTCCAGCCTGTTCAGCCAAATTATAGCATACATACTGTTTTTTAATTGCACATGAATTTAGGACTAACCAAAAATTACGCTTTTTGTAACTGGATTCAAAATCAATTGCACTTTCTAACAAATATTCCTGAAGTTCGGTTTTTAAACTTGATGAAGGTGGTGCTTGGCGTAGCAGACGCCTGTGGTAGTTTGCGTTATCCATGGCAATAACACTGTTATTGGTTTTGAAACCAATTTTCAAAAAGTTCGGTACTCGTGTCCTCATGATAATCAAAGCGGGAATAATAATTTCTCCAATCTGCGTGATTATTCCATTACTAATTGTGTTTTGTCTAATCTGCCGCACTTAAATCCCATTGTACAAACAACTCTATGCACGGTTGCACGGTTTATATTTATATTGGTTCCATCTTCTTCCAGATCACTTGTCTATACGGTGAGTTTGATAATTATTCCTTCTCCTCAATTCTTCACTATTAATACTACCCCTTATCGACGATATTGGCGTTTTTGTACACGTTTCTTTTAAAGTTTTTTGTTTAATAAGTCCTCTGCAGATAAACCACCTGTTTGCCATCAAGCGACATTGTTATATTTTCATAAAATAACTATTTCGAAACACGCAGTCAAAGCGATTATTCAACACTGCGACAAATCAACACTCATCACTCCTACCCCTGCTTTATCACTCAAGTAAGAATAAATTTTTTGTTAATGGCTTTACCCAATAACAATAGGTAATAACATCGTTAACGTTTTTTTTTTTTTTGGGATGACAACACTATACTATACACTATACATTGCATATAATAAATAAATATGTATTTATAAATTCCTAAGAATGCAGTTAAGTACATATCAATATAATAATTTCGTATAAATAATCATACTGCTTTTAAACCGAATGTTGGGTTGCGTCCATCCAGATCGACATTTTTGAGTGACATCAAGCGCAAGCGCAATAATTCTCGACCATCTTTCGGACCATCAAGAATCACTCTTTCAAACTCATATTTACCCAATTTCGTTTGTCTAAAATCAGATCTTAATAATCAATCATCGACCACGACGATCTCATATCAATATTTGTACGAGCGCAAAGAAACCACACGGAAAAAAAGCAGATCCTTGTTAACGGGACAGAATAAAGGAGAGAGAAAAAAGAACGAGAAAGCATTTATAATAACTGACAGCGTAATACTATCCGGCAATCTTCGGGAAGATGTGATCTTTTTCGGGTTTTGTGCGTCCTTGCCAGTGCCCGTCATCGCGACGTCTGATAAATCTGTCAAAGGCATTATCTCCGAGCCGTGTCTTGTTTTACGTCTCGCTCTATTGCCAGACGACACACGACGTCTCGGATGGTTGGCGGGCTAAAGAAAAAAATATATCCGCAGATTTTACACGTAGCCGATCTTTTGCGACGGATTAAAATGAAAAAATCGATTTTATGAAGGGTGTATCCATAAACAGAAGATGAAAACAACATTCCTAAAATTGCCTTTGTTGTGATGTACGCATTTGGCAAGGGGCGGGAATTGTTACTTAAATATAAACGTAACCATGTAAGGTGGAAGAAAATTTCCGAGAAGAATATAATGACAGCATAAGTTGGATTTCATTGTTAACATGGAATGGTGCACATTAATGAAAATTGTTATTACAAAGTCATTACTCAAAATATTTTGGGAAAAAAGGGTTGGGGAGGGTGCATCAGACGTTACATTTTTAGGAGTCTAGAAAGTGGACTTTTTGGAAAAGGATAGTTTTTTGTAGAATTCACAGTCGAAAAACACGTTTTTACTTTCAAAAAGTCACCTTTGTCCCAAAAATAAACAGAAGTAGACGCAGTAGAAGACGCACGTGATATCAAATCAAAGTGAAACAACATTGCATTGGCATTGAAGAAGCCATTTCTTACAAACCATACGAGTATTTGAAAGAAACTATTTGTTAATTTATGGGTTATGTTCAATGACATGTTAACAAAACATTTTGACAACCTAGCAAACTTCCTTAGAAGAAATGGATAATGAATGACGTTGTTCCAAAATAAAATTTTCGAAGTGGATAAATTTAAAAATATACTTAAAAAAGATTGGTTTTACATTTTGAAATTTTTAGTTTTGGTTAGTTTTAGTTTACAAAAATCAGGCTTCGCTCAGACCAGCCGAGTATTTACTTGGTTCGACACATATTATAATCCATAAAAAGGTGTATGGATTGATACAAATGTGCATGGATTCGGAATGATCTGCAATTTGGAAAGAGTGATAAATGCTGATCTTTGGATTACCACGGGGAAACCTTCGCAGATTAGTTCGACTACTTCACAACAATCACACTAAAACAGCAATTCAAAACTACACGATACATAATGAGGAAGAAGATTTAAAAACTTAAAACAAAAAAAAGGAGTACCGATATATTTTGAAAAATTGGAAAAATCCTATGGTATATTTGCAAACAGAGATGGGAGCAATCGTAGAGACAAATGCCAGGACAAAGGCAAGCCAAAGAAATCCTCAGAGCCCAACGCCAAAGTGTACAGCAGACCTGCCAAGCCAAGAAAGGCCGTAATAATAATGGTAGGTCTACTAGAGGATCGCTGAAGAGGAGGAAACAGGCACAGAGCCAGCCAGAGGCGACGAGCTTCATCAAGGAGTCGCTATCAAATCTCAGTCTAATCAGATCAAACCTAGCGCTATAGCTAGGAGCTATTGTCAGATCCTTTGGTAAAGGAGGTTTAGTGACAAACCGCCAATTTGAATCTTGAATATTGCAAATACTAAGGAAGACTTAACAATTAGACTGGTTAATAAATAGTCATAGTGACAGTTTTTTTAAAAATAAAGTTTTGAAGTTAGCAGGACATATTTTAACATTGCCAACCTAAATTAATCTTATGAGTTATACACGATAAAAGAAAAAAAAAGATTAAACTGACTCGTTGGCTTCAATAATAAAGTTATATTAATAGTGCCGGGCTATATACTATAAAGAAGAGATATCCCGTTTGACATCCGACATTTACGACGACTTTAAGAGCGAAAAATTTAATAACTGTCCGGAACGTGTCCGTGTACCACCCCATCGAAACGATCCGGACACTTAACAGCTGCGTCGGCTTTTGAAATTGCACTCGAAAATAGACGCCAGAGATCGCGGAAGATAAGTGGACGTTTTCTACGTGCGTTTGCCCGTATCGAAAACGGAAAAGTCGTAAGAGAGATATGACACGAATGGCAACTAATATTAAAAGGCCCCGTATTCAAGAAAATTGGCCTGGTTCCAGAACCGCCGACGCAAAATAAAACACAGGAAAACGCGTTAATTTCCAAACGGATACTTCCTAGTCGGCGCGATACGACCTATTACGCAATGCGAACGCGAGCCATAGGGAACTCGAGTTTTTTTATTCCTTTAATATGTTTGTTTATGTATAGAAATAACGTGTACCACATATCAAAACTCAAAACAATATTTAAGTTGCAATAAATTATTCAAGTTGTGACACCTGACTATTCCTTTTGAACACCAAACGCACGGGAATAATATGACGTCATACCGCTGATTTTCGATCGATACGGCGACATGTTATAGTATCATAAACCGAGAATTAAAATTTCTGCGTTTATTGTAGGTTCGTGTAAAGGTGTGTTTGTATTCAATCTCGCCAGTAAGCAACACAAACACAATATTACAATTCGCGCCATTATGTTTGAGTAAAACCCGTAAAACGCTAAATGAACTTTTTATTGTTCTACCAAACAATCAAAGCCGTCCTTTTTGTTAACATTATTTTCACTTTACTTACACACACTTAACATTATGTGTTACTTTAGCCTTAACAGTGGAAATATTTGCACCCATCCCATGCAGTCTCCATAGAAATGACTTTCTAATATATATAAAAAAAGAACACTTTAAGTTATCAATGTCAATATACTCTAAAGTCAGTATTTGGGTTTCCTTTTTGTTAAATAATTTACATTTTATTATACCATTTGAATTTAATTATTAGAAAACTTTAAGTCGATTACAATATTATATTGGTTTAAAACTAGTGGCTAAACTTTCTAAGAACATACCTTTTAGCTTTAACACCGGGAACCTCAGCAAAAGAAAAACGTTCGGTGTTTTGTATATAAGATGTCCCCATAAATATATCCACTGAAAGTAAA
This sequence comes from Cylas formicarius, assembly GCF_029955315.1. Classification (NCBI taxonomy): domain Eukaryota; kingdom Metazoa; phylum Arthropoda; class Insecta; order Coleoptera; family Brentidae; genus Cylas; species Cylas formicarius. The sequence goes on along the minus strand of NW_026844361.1, from coordinate 19,571,489 downwards.
TTATCAGATTGGCCTGTTAAAAAACCGGCTTCGGTCATTTTCAAAACTTTCTTTTTGATACTAAACAAACAATACCAAAAGCAAACGACAGTCTCAAGAATAAAATTAAAAAAATAAAAAAACCGCCGAGACGAACGCGCGTAGTCTAACGTGCGAATTGACGTCACAACCGGTCACAGCCAATGACGGCGCGTTTCAAGGGGGATTTAAATTTTACATATATTTGTTACATAGAACTATTGTGAACTGTGTTTCTTTTAATATTATAAACTTACTTTTATAAGCAATATTTTTCAAATTGTGGGTTGTTGTATACACTGGCTACATTCTTCTCATGCGTTACTAAAATATCGTCTATCAAACTTATTACATAATATAATATTTTGTTTTTTCACTGAAATTATACAACTGAAACTGAATTATTTATTCAGTTGAAATGTTAATGTCAAATGTTGCTTATGTTTGTTAGATAGAACTAAAAAATATTTTTTTATGAACTGTGGGTTGTTTTAATAGCCGCAATATTTCTCAAATTAAAATTTTGTTCAAGCTATTTATTTCGGTGCCAAAGATGCACGCAAGCACTAGGGTTGGTACGAGGGTCTTCAATAAGTAATTAGAAAATCCAAGATATCCCTCGTAGTGTTGAAAATACATTAAAAACGCAGTCAGCTGTTAAATTTTGACAATAAAAAAACTGGCACTATCTTCCGTTGAGAAGCAAGTCTGTGCTACCCGGACCCAATTCTACAGCCGTGAGTATAAAGTTCTAGGTTTACAAATATGTGTACATTCCCTAACCTTTGGTTCTGCCACAGGATGATATATACCCACCACACCTGACTATTTTTTAGAGATTAAGTTAAAGCAATGTAAAATTATTGACACAATCATAGAAATTTAGGAAGAAAAAATTAGGCAGGTAATGTTGTAAGCGAGTAGAACTAATTACACTAAGTGCACTATAATACAACGCAAATCCCTAAAATTCAAAAATCAAGTTATATGTTTCATAAATCCAGTTTTAATGTATACGGTATAAATAGTTCAGGATATCTTTTTACTACTTGACCACAATTGGCAGGAATTTAACTATGCCTTTCCGAAATTAATTGTAAAGGTATTTATTTTAAAATCGGCCTTAAATTTTAAAATATCCATTGCTTGTTTCAGAACGCAAAGTTCAGTCGAAATTCACTCAAAATTATTAACCGTTTTTACAGCATGAATTTATATAAATGAGGAAAATAATTGGACAAATTTGCAGTTATTATAGGCAACGAAAGTCAAATAATTTTTTTTTTTCAGGTAAGGCGTGTCGAAAGTGAGCAAACTAATTCTTGTTCTTGCTCTAATATGTCAAAACGTCATGACGGGTGAATGATTTCATGAAATTTTTTGACAATTTAATTCTAGCAATAAAATAAGCTGTTGAACTATCCCCATTCTTATATTTTGTATACGACAAGCATTTGTAAGGTTATAATTTCGTTTTAGTCTAAGTATAGAAGAAAGACAATATATTCAAAATAGAGAAAGAGAAACTGTGAGGTAGGAAAAGAATAGATTATCCACGATTTGGTTGGACCAGCCAATAGCGTTCTGCGCTTGGAACTGTCGGTCTAGATAGATTTGTTACGAAAACTGAAGTGGCCGTAATTGGTAATTCCACTCGATAAACAGCTCAAAATTATTTTAAATAATATTTAGAAACAAAACACTTCTGAAATCTCTCAAAATTGCAAAATCACCAAGCAAATTCGAAATGTCGAAAACCTCAAAGCATCTTCAATAAAATAATTTCTCTGTTGGCCCGGTAATATTAGATATTTGTCTTGTATCTCGGATGTAGTGTCCTTAGTATGGACTCTCGTCGAATGAACTCCATTTGACGTGCGGTATTCTATAATAATAAAAGTTTTTGAAAAAAATTAAAAGCAATATTTAAATAAAATTCAATTCATTAAAGCGCCGACTTAATTAGCGTCCACTTATCTCACGGACGTCTACCGTCTTAATCGATTCGAGTTCTACTTCAATAGAAATTTTCACAATTTTAATTGCTTTTTAATTCAATTTTTTTTTATTGGATTTTCACGTCCCCCCGCCCTCCACCTAAATGGCGCGCCACCTGAACCCCGCCATTATTAAAATTAATATTTTCGTCGTGTTTTACGACGTTTAAACGCCCGGCTTCGTTCGTTGGTTTGTTTGGTCTACGCCGTCCATATTTAAAACTTTATTATCGGCCGATCATCTCGGCGGGACAATCACCCATAAAGCAGTCATTGTGTTCGCCGGGTCCCAAATAATAAACAATTTGCGACAATTACCGAATAACTAAATATAAACGCGCTGGTCGCACAATACAATCGTTCAAACAATCGGATAGAGAAAAAGGCGCAGGTGTCCTGACACTCCTTTCGTCAGATTCGAGGTATCATTCCTCATTCCATGTGCGTTTCTTGGATGAACATGTGGCTACGTGTGCGGATTGCATTTACAGTAATAGCACGCGGGCTAGAAAACGTTACTAAAATGTCGGCTATAGTAACAGCACGAGCGATAATCAAAACAGCACTTTTCTATGGACAAGTATAGATCAACAAAACTAAAACACATACCAATACACATAAGAAGCAGTGTTATATTTCAAAAAAAAAAAAAAAAAAAAAACAGAACAGTAGAAAGAGCACATTCTTATCAAGGTAGCATAAAAATACTTACAAAAATGTAACTGAAATTGATTTTTTAAGATAAAAGAATTACATTTTTGTTACTTAACGTAAAAAAAAAACAAATGAGGTATATTTTAAACATTATTGCGACCTATGTCTATCTTATACAAAAAAAGGTGTTAATTACTTTTTAAATTTATTTCCTCCTTTATTAACCAGACATTGCCTTACAGCTGAATAAAAAGTAATAGGATCTTAGTCAATCCTATCTAAAATGTCAGTGCAAAAACTTCACCATTCATTTTTAAGGGCTGCAATTTCCTATGGGAAGGGCATATTATTAATAAATTCTGAATTTATGTCGATGTTGTTGGAACCTTCATTGCTTTCCATTTTGCTTTTGTTATACGAATTCTCTACAGGAATTGGATCCATCTCCATCTCCTGCTCACTCACAGTACACTGTAATGGTAAAAACATTTCCCTGTTCGCACATTGACCACTCGCTACCACATATAAGTGAATTTTTGTACTTAAAGTTGAAGTATTAATGCTAAAATTTAAATTATACTTCAGCAATACAGCAGCTTGATGTTTGCAATGCTTTCCGTTAAACCCAACAGGGCAAGAACATTTTCCGATAAGCATTCCACTATGTAAGTAACTGTCTTATTACTGCTGCTACGGACGTTATATTCAAATTTATTTATTTCACGAATCTCGTTGTCATTTACATTTTTACTAGGTGTAACGTACCGATTTAACATGCTTTTTGTGATTCGGCTCATAATTAAGTCTAATTAACGTTGCTTGTAGTAGCTCTCAATTTTTTTTTAAATAAAATCAATCAATTGGGTTAAGTTGAAAGCCTTTGTTCTATCTAGAGCTATATCTTTAAATAAACGAAAAGTAACTTCAGTAGTTATTTGTATTAGTTCCCCGTAACAGCAGATTGTTCCTATAAACCATACACCAGATTTCCTTTCTTTTTAATAAATTCTCAACGTACTTTACAAAGAATGGATACTTGCAACTATCTTTAAAAATATTTACAGCATCTTCAAGCGATTCGTCGTCATTTGCCAATAAAATATTGCGAAATAATTTATATGTGGCCTGTTGATCTTCTTTTATAATACCATTCCTTCCGGTTTGGATCCACTTCCATGCAGCCTTAAGAACATGGAAAGTACATAATAAAAAATGGGAATTAGGCCAATGTTTGCGCAAAACATTAATTTCGGTTAATTCATCATCTGTTAAAATAGAGTTAGGTGAAATTTTGACAGGAATGATTTCTATGAGCTTGCAAAGAGCAGAATCAAACAGTTCGGATTTTAGACTGGTTGATATTATGGAGCCTATGGGTAATCCTCCTACTGGAGTTTGGATAATGAAAAAATAGATCTTATGATTCTGGACGTCGCAGTTTCCAGAAGAGTCCACTAATATTATTTCATTCACAGTAGGTAGTTTTTAAGCTCTTTGCATCAAGGGAGTTTTTCCCCATCCATATTTATATTTTTACACAATCGTATGTATATAAAACTAACAAATAAACACCACCAAACACACTTAACCAAAGAAAGAAGGAAGTTTCTAGCGCATTTTTCTCGCTAGCACAAGTGCTGTTACTGATAAGAATTTCGCAGATCCGAACTTAAACGAAGTTTCTAGCCCGCGTGTTGTTACTGTAAATGCGTGCGGATTGTGTGTCGCCGCTCGTAAGGCTAAATTTTTGGTTTGCTTCAATATATGGAAAAAGTCCGCTGCCCTTCCCACCAATACTTTTACGATCCATCTAAATTTAACTTTCATTTGCTAAGCTACCTAAATATGGAAGCCCGCTGTTGCCTGTCTAACGGCTACTTAACTAAATATGACTTAAAAATTGTGTCAAAAATGTGAGAGAAAAAAGTTGTAGCCTAAAGCTGAGCTGCGCATATACAACGATTTCTTTGAATGGTTTATACTTCGACCAGAAATATAGTGCTTTTACAACCGATCCCGTGATTAACTTTGCCTACTGTTTATTTATTACTCCAAAACCGCAGTCCATTATGAACACCTTGCCGAGCAGACCCTTACCCGTACCCATTCCAGGACCGTCCCAGGAATTTATCTACCTACACTAACAAGTGAGATGTAAGCAGGTTTTCAATCTTTTTCGCAATTCTTGAAACATGTAGATAAAAAATTAGTACAAGTTTAATGCACTATATTTTTGGTCGTACAATACCAGAAAACCACTTTAATATATTGGACAATTTTACTTCTTTAACACATTGGCTGTCCTGCGATCCAGATGTTCTGGTTTATAAATTCAATGAATCGTGCGAGATGCGAACAAAGTCAGCGTTCTACACTTTCATATGGCCACTATGCCACTGCCGCAAATGGTCAACACTCAAGAAATATAACAGAAAGAAAGAAAAATACCTGGCCCACCACTGGCTTGTCACTCAAATAAGAATATTTTTTCGTTAATAGCTTTATCCAAATCCAATAGGTAAACAACATCGTTAAAGTTTTATTATCAGGGAAGGTCCGTCCAAAGTCAACTCCATGAAGATTGAGACAGACTATGCTTATATTGCTTCAAATATTTCTGCCGAAATACTATTACGTTTATTTAGACTATTCTATAATGAAAATTACCTACAATGTATCTTTCCCACAACTGGGAACACTGGCCTACAATGAAAACAGGAATCAAAGAAAGACAATATCGACAAAAAAAGATGTTAGGGTCTACCGAATTACCCCTACAAAAAGTTAATTTAACTAATGAAAAATAGTGAACATCCTTACAAAACAGGATTAAAAGGTCATAAGTGCACAGTTGCAGTACTGATGAGACCAGTAAACGTATCAAATAGGTGTTATAATTTCTTAACAAAAAAGAAACAGCATTATCAGAAGAGCGCTTAAACAATATTTCAATACTTATATTTTTAAAATATGTTGAAAACAAATAACATAATTAATGTAACATTTTTTTTCTACTTCCGTCTGCGAAGTACACACCGATCTAGAGTGCGGGAAGCGTCACTTTACAGGATCAGTTTCGTTTCTCACGGATCCGAGCTACTTCGGATATTTCCGGGATTTTACCGCACGGGTTTCGGAGCAATCGGTTGTTTTCGGAGATTTACAGCACGGCTTGAATTTTGACTTTTGTCAATTCTAACGGCCATGTCAGTGAATTTATTCGTGTTGTTTTGCGAAAATGTACCCAAAAACCTAAAGGTCGTGGAAAAAGTATAGAATGCAACACGTTCGGTAAACTCGTTTATTAAACACTCGCTCCGCTCGTGCCAAATAAACTCGTAAGTAAGAAATCACTTCGTAAATACAGGTCGATACATAGTCGCGCAATATTTCATTCTATTAACGAGTCCGTCTTTGTCTTCATGCGCTCATCAGCAGGGTTCTATGGGCAACGACTAATAAGGAGGTCGGTAGAATGCTGATGCTTCTATACCTACAAACGCGGTTTTCAAATAGTGCCTAAATGACCCTCGGACACATGCCGCCTCCTTGCGTGGGAGTTAAATAACTCATTTCCAACCCGTATATTTAATTTTCAATATCGTGGTGGAAACCGACAAAAAAAAACTCCCCCCCGTCGAACAATGGCCGGTTATTTTTAAAGTTTTCTCATATATAATACCGCAGAGCTCGGACGGGTCCTTCGGCCATTAAAGTACGCCCGATATCCCGTAATTATCTCGTTGAGGCCGCTCATTAAATGGCAGTTAAAAAAAAGAGAGCGATTTTCGTCGTAGGAAAGTTTGAATGTAATTAAGGGTCGGATAATCAACGGTTATTAGCAAATTACTCGGTTATTACATCGTAGTATAGGTATTACATGCGGAAAAGGCCTGTGTAGGTATTATAAATAGTTTTTTTTTAAGGTTAGGACCGTGACCGAGAAGCTCGTTGAACCGCACAATTTTTGACCATCGAAACGGACATTCTTGTTGCGTTGCGCACCAGCAGCCGATAAAACGTAAAACCAAAATTTATGAGAAAAACTTTGACCGTGTCGTAAGCGATGCTTCCACGAATAAAAAGCAATAAAAAAGTATAACAAACCCACAATATTTCGATGAAACGCGAGAATAAATCAAGAACTTGACAGCCAAGTATGTCCGGTCCGTTGAAATTTCATCCATTAGTAACAGATACCTGCCGGGGAATAAGTCATTAGATGTCTCGACATTAATCTCTCCGGCCTAAGTCGTTTTCCAATTGGGCAACGATCAAATGTGAATTTTAAAAATGATAAACTACACTACAGTCAAGGCGGCGTCGTCTTTTGGCGACGGTACGGGTATACGGTAAATGTGGTATGCCAAATTATGCCTGTAAAAAGTAAGCAAACTTTTAAGAAATTACGTTCTTATGGCTACGGAGATGGTCGGTCTGTTTACTTTTTAAAAGAAACTGTGGTAGCCCATGTAGATCCCATACTTGGTAAGGTCTTCGAGACACTTTTAAAAAATCAATTATCACGGTTTTTTCAAAAAACAAAATGTGTGATTCCCAATTTGGTTTTAAGACCGGCTGCTCCACGGTGGAGGCGGTTCGCAGGGTTGTGGGAGACGTGGTGGAGGGCCTGGAAAAGGGGGGGCCAAGCTGCACTAAGGCTTTCGACTGTGCCTCTCATGACCTGCTTCTGAAGTCCGTGTGCATGGTGACCCTCAGGATCTTATCCGGTCATATTTAACTGACAGAAGACAGTGTGTCGCCCTTAACAACATACCGGAGTTGAAGGTTGTGCGCAGTGGCGTGCCTCAGTCCTCCGTCTTGGGTCCTCTACTATTCACTATTTTTTCTGTTCCCCATTAAATGTACATTTTATGTGGACGATACGTCGTTTGTGACTTATGGCAAAGACTCCAATGAACTTATGCACAATGTTGATAATGTTGAACGGATGGGGGAACTTTGGTTCACCAACAATAACCTTAAACCAAACACAGATAACACACAACGTCTTGTTTTCTCGACTAATAATAATTTAATGGAGGGCAAGAATGTAAGGCTCTTGGGAGTAAATTGACGATAGTTTAAATTGGGCCCCTTATATTGACATCTTGTGTAAAAAACTTGCCTCTAATATTTTCATAATCCGTAAACTTAAAGGACTGGTTACTGCGGGCACATTGCGAGTAACTTATTTTTCTCCTCCAAAAGAAAGTTGTTCGTTTGATTGCTGGTGCAGTTTATCTGGAGCACTGACAACCAATTTTTAAGAAGTTGGAAATTATGCCACTTCCTTGGATGTATATTAATTACCAAATATTAGAAGTACACAAAAACATAGACATATTCAGTAAGAACTACTCTTACCATGACTATTTAACTAGAAATAACAAGCTACTTCGTGCTTCAAGATTCAAATATACCAAACGTCAAAAAAATGCACTAAACTTAAACTTGTACAATAAACTACCAGCTAATGTGAAAGTTTTAAGTAATAGAAAAAAAAACGTCTTAGCCTTTCTTAAAAGGTACTGCTCTTACTGTGATTGAAGTCAAAGAAGCGTCTGTGAACTGTGCAATGACTTTCTATAACTTTGTTGATGTTCCTTCCTTTTATATATTTATATAAACTTCTTGTTCTTTGTTATATACACTGTCCTGTTTTATGTATTATACACTGTTTTATATTACTTAGACACTCTTTACATAATTTTTTTACATATTGCATTTATTTATGACAATTGAAACTGAAACTGTCAGTCAAGCTCTGAAGAAGCCAACAGGATGATTGCCGAAACGTCAGCAATTACGACTCAGCAAGAACCGACGCAGGAGGAATCCAGAAGTTTTGTAAAAAGTATTACAGTAGCCTGTGGAAAAAACACGTAAGTATCTAAAAATAATAGACATTAATATAAATAAAATATGAATGAATTAAAATTTTGGCAAGAAAAGACAAAAAGGGTATGACATTTTTTTAAATTATAAATGCCTCAATTCTTTTGTGAACGTTTTTGTGAATACCATACTTTTACGAGATGGAAAGTTAGATAAAAACGAAATAAGTAACAAAATGTAAAACAAAATATTATCTACCTACCTGTGCATTCGTTTCTTGTTGCTTATTATCACAAACATCACGGTGTGCTTTAAGTCCATTCCTTGAAATATTTGGTTCTGATGTTTTAATGTAAAACCACAAACAAACCACAACTAAATACACGAGACGTATTCGACAACGACAATTTTCAGATCGGGAAAAAAACAAGTCAATCAACGTTTGCCCAGCACTTGGATTCTATTTTGTGTAGTTGGTTAGCAGTGGCTCCGTTATGTTCCTTTCAATTCACAGAGTAAGAATATGTAGGCTATGTTCCTTATATCTTATAAGATACTTTGAAAAACTAACAACGTTGCCGCGTCGCCGGTTTTTAAATAACGTGGCAACGTCGCGTCGCAAAGTTTTCACTCGCGACCTCCCTAAAAGCAAAATGTCGACCCACTGTGCGCCGGATCATAAAATGAAAGGCGTATCTGCATGGAATAATCTGGCGAGATATGGCCGCGCGGCAATATTAATTAACAAACCCATTAAAACGAAACCCTTCGAGGCGGTAAGGTTTTAACGCCCTTGGAAAGACAATAATCCATGGAGCAACGTTTTATGGAAACTTATCGTGACCATTTACGGCCGCCGCGGTCGCGTCAAAATTGCAAATTGGGTTATATCAACAAAAATTACGGAATTTACGGGCAAATGACTTTCTTGCACAAAAGGCTTTATTTTTTTCTTAAATAAAAGCGATGAGCAACTCCTGAAGAAATATTTGTAATCGTATTTGCATACATATTAAGTTAATCAAATTAATTAATTATAACAATAATATTATTAATAATAATAAGCACCAACTAAGAAGTGCTGAATAATTAGAACCTGATGATACAATTAATTAAATTTTTTGAAATAACTTAGGCAAATAAACAGAAATACAAAATATACAAACCTGATATTATAGATCAGTGGCTTCCAACCTTCTTGTACCTGCGCCCCCCTTTAAAAAAAAATGTTGGTCCCCCCTTAATTTTTCTAACAATCTAATTTCATAAATACTCAACTGATATTAATAAAAAAACAATTATTTATTATTATAAGTGATAATTTTAAATGCAATAAAAACAAATCTTACAAAAATACAAAAAGAAAATGTTATTTTGGAAACAGCTGCATGTCCCCCTTGCAACAGTTTGCGCCCTAGGGGGGCGCACCCCACAGGTTGGAAACCATTGTTGTAGGTATTCTTTAATCGTAGCTTTTGTTTATAATCCATTTATTAAGTTTTTAGGTGGCAACTTCAAGATCTCTCTGTGGTCAATTCCATACCGTATTTGGAAATAATTAATCTATTATAATTTGCCCTTAACAATATTAATATAATAAGTAATAGATTAATTAATGTGTTGAGTATTTTTAATAACTTAAAAATTTATGACGCGTTTTATCATAATAAACGTAAAATTTGTCTAAGCTTCCCTCACTTCTATTTGTAATTTCCCGTTCACACACCCTTAGCAAATTGATTGCAAATTATGTTGTTTTTATTACCTTTTTTTAATTTTTTAATTGCAAATTTTTAGATCTCATCAAGTGACCGATTTCATAGCCTGGAAATAATTTTTGAACAATGATTATTACTCTCAATTAAATGTTTTTCCCTAATAATGGACATATGAATAATTAACACATTAACAATAAGAATACATTATTTGGGGGAACTATTGCACGGGAATTGCCAATAATTCCTTAAACAATGATTATTAGTGGTTCTGCCAATAATGATATGTTTTTTTATAATCTCCTTATTCATCTATTGCAAGAATATATAATTGTGTTTTGTGTGAATAATTACCAAAGAGAATTATTATCAAAATTAATAGTAATAGCTGCCAATGCCGCAGTTATCTGACGGGCCGGTGAAGATATGGGTCGATCGATGTGGGCTAAAAAAAACGGACAAACAGAATGCTAAAACCGCCGCAACCCCGTTTTCGAAATATGATATTTATTGCCGGGCTTTAAAAGTGCCCCAATAATTTCCCGGATATTTTATTGACTAATCCATTTCCATTTTATTGTTTTCGAACGAATGCACGGACCGGTCGGCGGGGGTCTCTTTTATTTCGCGTAAAATAACGCGACGCACCGTTTTTTACGCCCAAATAAGCGCGCGTACGGTTGTTTATTAAATTGGATCCGTCGGTTCGTTAAAATGAGTAGCGGTATATTACGCAACAAGCTCTTATGTTTGTTATTTTGCATTTAACGGGAGAATAAGCATAAAAAAACATTTTCCCCGGTAATGGGAGCGATAAAAAAAAGGCAAATGCGGCCAGTGGATTTATTTTACGAAGCGCACACGAAAAAAGGTATTTGGCCAGTCTAAGAATTGAAGTAAAGCTGCCAACAAACCAATGAAGGGTTTCGGCATCTATGGGGAACATCCAAAGTCCGAAATGCGCATGATTGTAGAGAGGCAACTCGCAGAGAAATGTCAGGAAATGCAATCGACGGATGGAGAGCGGAGGAAGCTCGCCTGCACTGGCTACGAATACCAGGACTAGTCTATTCTAAGATATTAACAGAATGGCCCACGACGAAATGCACGAAAACACCAGACACCGTATACGCAAAATAGACCTTTCGAACGACAATAAGTGCGAGGCGTGTTCAAAAAGTAAGCTGACTTTCAAGTTTTATCAAAAAGTATTTATTTATTCATCACAATAAATGTTGACCCCTTCAAAGGACCTCCTCTTGTGCTGGTAAGCACTTTCTGGTATAGTCTTGAGTTCTTCCGGCGATTTTTGTTCCAAACCTCCTTGCTTTCATAAGCTTCTTGAGTTTTGGGAACAGAAAAAAGTCGCACGGGTCCATATCCGGTGAATATGGTGGTTGAGGCATAATTCTGGTTTTGTTTTTGGCCAAAAAGTTAGACACAAGCAACGACGAGCGAATTGTTTTCCCACAATTCCAGACGTTTTCTTCGTATTGCTTCTCGCAAACGGCGCATAACTTCAACTTATTGACCGTATGACCTTGTGGTAAGAACTCTTGATGTACTACGCCACGATAATCAAAGAATTTGACTGGGCTTTGGTTTTGACGTCATAACCATATACCCATGATTCGTGACCAGTTATGACCTTTTTGAACATGAATAGCCCTCGAGTGATGCTCATTCGACGGTCCTTTTGTTCAAATTGAAGCAAATTTTGACCAAAACTTAGTAAAAAATTGCATGGCACGAGCCAATAGAGATGCCGACGTCTTCACCCACTTCTCTAATATTGATTCAACAATTTTTCAACACCATTTGTTTCACTTTTTCAATGCTCCTATCACTTATTAACGTACTGGGACGTCCAAAACGAGGTTCGGCATCGGCGTCTTCTCGGCCATCTTGGAACAGCTTGTACCACTTATAAACATTTTTTTTGTCCAAAGTTGCTTTGCAGCGCTGTATATTCCACTTTTTTCGCTAAAGTTTATCCAAATTCTTTGTTCCATTCTTTTGACAGCCGAAAATCGCCGAGCACACAAAACACAAAAAAAAAAAACAAAAGTATTTATTGTGCCGATGCCCTTCGGTGGCAGGGATTAGATCCTTAGTTCCCAAAGTAGTCCAGGTGGATCCGAGGGCGAACCCCCCACATTTCGCAGGGGTCAACAAAAAATTATTACATGTAAAAATATGCATAATCTATATTCCGGAATGTAGCTGCAGGGGGTCCGCCGGAATCAGCTAGATTTTGAAACTCCGAACACCTCTGGATTAGATAGTCAATACTAATCAAAACTTGAGAATTTTAAAGACATACATACTCAATAACTTGATACCAAAGCTGCACTTGCACTTGCAAGCAATATGCGCAATGGATAGATTGGTCGCGGCGGAAGCAAAACAAAACCCACGGGCCGAATTTCATACCTTTATGGTAAAAAGCCTCCATGCAACGAAACAATTTACATTTATACGCGTCGCTGTCAGATAAAACAAAATTGCATGAAGTAAAATTCTTTTTCGCGTCGGATTTTTGAGATGTAGGTCGAACGGCTCCTAAACACTATTCTCGGCAACAAACAACGAAACGGATCACGCACGACTCGACGACGAAAGATATAAAATGATTTACGACCATTCGCAGGTGCTTTCGCTAGCTTTCTTGCGACTTTTATCAGTCTAAAACTTGGACAGTGGCGTCGACGACCGAGAGGGTTTTCTATTATAATACATCTAAAAATAATATTTACTCGTTTTATCGAGACTTGGCACTTTTACTTCAGTAATCGTATTTGGTGTATTTAGAAAAAGCTAAATACCAAAACATCGCTCTTAGATTTCCAAAAATGGACACATTAATCAATACTCCCAGAAGGCTGGTAGAGAAACTCCTCACGAAGCAAGAGAGAAAGGAATGGAATGGGATGATATGCGCCTACACGCACAATGACTGTTACGTAAACCTTTAATACATAAAAACAATTTAACCTTAATTTTTCAAAGAAACTTCCACAGGGTGTTGTAATACTTTTTATAAAACTTCTGGATTTCTCCTGCGTCGGTTTTTGTTAAGTCGAACTAGCTAACGTTTCGCCAATCATCCTGTTGACTTCTGTACCTGCTTTTATATTGTTTAAGGGGGGCGGAGCTAAATCAGGGGCATAAACACCGTCTCGGATGGCTGATTCCCATATTGGTGACATGTAAGATTGTTTAGGTTGCTTATAGAAATCTATAGACTCTCGAATTTTTCGTCGAAGAATTGATTACATGCAAGAATTTCTGGGCATGTGGTAAATCTGATTTTGACGTTATACTTCTTAAACAAGAGTGTTGATAACCGATGATTTTTGGGCCGGATGGTGGTCTGATAATGCATTAAGATATCGGTCTGTGTGCGTAGGTTTCTATTGATAAGGATATCTAAGAATGAGAGGTTGTTATCAGTTTCTATTTCAATGTTAGGGTGTAAATGTCTAAGAAAATCTACTAGGGATTCCTGACCATGATTCCAAAAAACAGAAGTATCATCGACATAGCGTTTCCATAATTTTGGTTATAGATGGAAGGTGTCGAAAGCTTTCTTCTCAAAGGCTTCCATAAATATATTCGCGATGACTGATGTTCCAGACAAGCATTTTTTAAAATCATAACCCTCTTGTTTACAGAGCCGCAAAACTATCTCAGCCCGAGTCACTGAACCCAGAATTAAAACACCTTACCTCGGTTCTTCTCTCTAATAATTTCCACATTAAAGATATTAAGAGAAAAATACACTTCACCATAACCTTCCAATAGCAATGAGCCCGAAAGCAATCTCACACTTGCCACTGTTGTCCTTCCTTACATTCGAAACATCACTGCCCACATATGAAAAGTTCTAAAGAAGTATAAAGTCAAGATTTCAAGGAGAAAATTTTATATTCATTATATATACCAACTTTCCAACCAACCTTCAATGCCTGATGAGGTGTCAAATTATAACCAGACACCCTGTAAGTTATCGACCGTGCGGTCCGCGCCCATAACCGCCCAGGAACACCCATTCGGTCCTCGTGAAACGCGTCTCATTAATAAAATAAAATCCATTAATAAATTTGAATATAATTTAACGTTCATCGCGTAGATACGTCGCCGACGCGTCTCTCGATAAAAATTGACCATTGTGCGTTCACCCGCAGACGGTCGGACAATAAGGACGACGATAAATCAATAATCCGGTTATATTGGAAGGCTGCGAAAATACAAACCGACGACGACGTCGCGTCGACGCCGATTTACCGCGATGGGTATTTGAATGTGCGAATCCGTCGTCCTTCGTTCGTGCCTTTACAATTTGCAATTCGAATCGGGATCGTTTGCCGGCTGGTTCGAGAGATACGACGACGTCAAGTCCGTATAGTAACCTCTCGTTTGAGAAATATCGTGCAGGTTCGCAGCATCGAAAATAGTAGCATTTGACAAGGGCTACCACCCTCTTTTATGGATAAGATTATAACTAAAAAACAGTTCCAAATAACTGAATTTATGAAAAAATAAAATATTAGAAGAACCTAGCAAGGAAATTTCGAAACATCTACCTAAATTTCGTCTTAAGATTGTTGTTAAAATTTTTAAAAAAACAATAAAACTAGATATGAACGATAATATAAAGAAAGAAATCTTGCACGTGCCATAGATGAAGTGCGTTATGATAATCAAGGTCACCTCATGATTGTTCGTGCTAACAAAGCCCGAAAGAGATGTAGAATCTGCCACAGTCACACAATTTACGTTTTGTAATAAGTGTAATGTGCAATTACATACTTCATGCTTTGTAAAAAACAATATACTTTTAGTTGTTTTCTATCGAATTTGAACTTTCTTTCGTATATTTATGTATAAATTATATGTTACATCTTATGTACCCCAAAACATTATTTAATGTTTTTTCCCAGTGGTTAGTATTTTTTGTATGTTTCAGAGCAAAAAAGTATTTTTTTATTATTTTTTATGCATAAGATAATGCCGGTTAACAAATATAAAAAGCGTATAAAAATAAAAGCTCGGATTCCACCAGATGACGCAAAAAACAAAAAACTAAATTTGTTGGAAGCTATGGAGATTAATAAAACGAGATCTCCCATTCTATTATTTAATGACCAATTGCATTTAAATGTGACTCTGTTGTTAAATTGAAATTTATACTCCTACACCGATAAGTAAGAATCTATTACTACCTGCTTGTATATATTTGCGGAATATTTGCATATTTTGTATTTGATAAAGGTACGGAGTTGTCGAAACAGCTATCATAATGTAATAAACAACTGTGAAAATTTGAAAATTTTTTGTTCTAACTTAATTGTGTTAAATGGATTTTCAAGTAAAAACCACCTCAGTTCAATAAATCCATCCTTTATTTGCCTATAATATCCTGACGGGCTGAGACATTGTTTTCAGTGTTGGACATGGAATAGTTAAACGCTTAGGCCAATGTAGGAGATGTTTACTACATCTACTTTTGCTTTTTTTGTGGGAAAAGTTACTTTATGAAAGCAAGTTTACAACAAACTTGACGATTTGAATTCCCAAGTATCATTTCATGTGTATGTAAACAAATCGAAGACATGTTTCATAGGGTCGTGTACTTTTTTCTTGTGTTTTGTATTTAGGCTTAGTATTATCCATGAATTTCCAAAAAACGCCTAAACGCATCGGATGTCGTTTGCATTATCTCTAAAAGTTTTGTTAAAGGTATTGTGACCTTACGCGAAAATGATTAATTGCCCCTCCTGGAAATTATTCTCTATCATCTTACATAGGAACCATTTATCTTTAGTTAACACTCTTCACAGCGCAAAATGAGTTTATTTGCATCACAACAATAGCGATTTTATGAACGACTTTATGAAATTCCTTTTTCGTTATCTTATTTTGCCGTCCTAGGACTTAATCCAACGGCAACCCATTTCTGAGACAGAGATAATAGACAACTTGAATGTTTTTTTTCTATCTTTAATACATTTGTTTATGTAGAGAAATAACGCATACCAAATATCAAAACTCAAAACAAAATGTTTAAGTTGCAATAAATAACTCAAGTTGTGACACGCGACTATTCCATTTAAACGACTCTAAACGCGCGGGAATGGCCGTGACGTCATACCGCTGCTTTTCGATCGACGTCAACATGTCATAGTGTTATTCTCAGGTTATAGGCCGGGAATTATATTATTTACATTTATTTTTGACTTGGGTACAGATGTGTTTGCATTTAATCTAGAGTAGTTTGTATTTGTGCTTAGTGTGCTTTACGTGATAATAATGGAAGCAACACAAAAACCATATTACAAATCGTGCCATCGTGTTTGAGCACAGCCCGTAAACCGCAAGATAAACCTATTTATTATTCGTCTACCAGAAAATAAAAGCCATCATTGTTTGTTAACATTATGTTCAGGTGTCACTACTTTAGCCTTAACCGCGCAAATATTTTTAACTCCTCGAACTTGCACCCATCCTATTGCAGCCTCCATTGGAATGGTTAATAAATAAATAAAAAAATAAAGAACACTTTAAGTTATCAATGCTAATATACGTTCAAATCAGTATTTAGGTTTCCACTAGTTACATTCGGTCCTATGTATGTATTTTCATAACTTTATTTTTGATACTAAACACAAGAAAACAAAAGTAAGGGACATGATTAATTAATTAATCAATTAACGTCACAACCGGTCACAGCCAATGACATCACGTTTCAAAGAGGATTTAATAATTACAATTTTTAATTTCTCATATTTGTTACATTGAAGTCGAATTTATCTTTACTTTTAAATGTGCTTTTCTTATAGACTTTTATAAGCAAAATTTTTTAAATTAAAATTTTATTCAAGTTTGCTATTAATTGGAAGGTTTCTTTCTTTCCTTCCTTATGCGCACCACGTCAAAATCTCGTAATTGCTGATTATACTGCAATAGACTGCAGTCCGAAAATAAGAAAATGAACTGCACAAATTTAATTAATCATTTTTAAAAAAATATTAAAATAATGTTATATACTACCAATAAATAATAGCAATGGGCGTCAAGAATAATCCTAAACAATCACCAAAAGAAAAGATTATATCTAAATAAGATAAACTTTCAAAGATGAATGTTCTCGGGAAGACCACCCTTAACGTGAGTAAGCCCTACGATTCATAAAAAAAGGAAAGCCGCACTGACTTGAAGTCAGTCGAAACGGTGCGCCGGAACGCACAAATATAAAATAATTTTCAATTACTTTATTTTATTTTTGTTTTAAATTATTAGTTATGTGTATAGTGAATATTAATTAGTAACCATATAAAAAATGTTCTACGTTATAATTTATTATTACTTATAGTCTGTAGTTTTTACATGCAAATTTACTCATTATTGCTTATCAGTTATTCTCGATGTCACCTCGACTAGTTTTAAAATATCCTAATCTGTTATGAAAATTTTTTCAACGCCCAGCAAATAAACGCATCTTTCTTTTATTAACTCTCTGAACTTCCAAAAATCGACTGACGAGAAAATAAAGCGGGGCGCATACACAGGAAGGCGAAGTGGCAAACGCGAATAAAAAGAAGCGCTTTAAAACGATATCGGAGCGTAAAATTAAAAAATAACCCCGCAAAATTGGGTAATTCCGTATATGTAGGCGAGTCGAACAATGTAATTATTTTTATAGAGTTGCTACGTGCTCCGTTGTACCGCACTGTCTCGATAAAAACTCTTCATTATTTCGTTTTCGGACGATACGCGGCCGGGGCTTTCCGAATTCATTGTCGGCGTGGCGAATCGACGCGACCCATTGGCGCCCCAATTTAAATATTAAAACGAGAAGAGATTAATTTTAGAATTAAAAAAAAAAGAAAACGCTGTACCTTTTTTGGTACTTTAAAGTAATGTTTAAAAAGTGTCGGTTTTTCTAAAATGAAAAATTATAGTGTACAAAGTGTGAAGTAAAAAAAAAAAAATTCAATAGTAAGTTGCGCCTCCATTTGAAACTTGCTTTTTAAATTATACGTTATACCTTTAAATTAGCTATATAAGATGTGGCAACCCAATCAGTTTTTCTACATGTCAAATCTCATACATTACCAAACAATAAGTCTGATGGTTTTGACGGCAAGGGAATAAAATGGTTACATCCGCTTATCGCGGGCAGTGTCTAGTAACTGCTTCTTCTTCCAACTGTCATGGTACGCCAAACCAATACTCCTTCAATAAACACACTCACAAATTCCATGTAAAATTGAAGTTGGCTCTTGTATAACCATCATCGTGAGCCAACAAACAAAAACTTGTCAATGAAAATGACCTGATGCCACTTCTGATTTCAGTGAGATCATTCTTAACACTATGCTAGTCGTAGTTGTGTGGGCTCTTTGATACAAACATTCGATCTCATGCCTTTCTGTTGGCCCCTAGCAACCTTCCACTTAATTCTGATGGAGCTGGTTGTCCTAAAACGGTATTTAAGGGCACTTAGGGAGTTTTCAGGATCACTGACTTTTCTGAAAGCTCCGGTGCCTCCAGTGTATGACGACGATATACAGACGACGCTGTAGCATTCCGGCTAGTCCTATTTCTAATTTGGGTCTTTCGTAGTACTATTATCCTACCTCGATCAAATTCACTTAACTAACGATACGCAACGCGTTTTCTCACAGGAGCCATTGCTAAAGGTTATTCTCAATTTGGGATTATTTTTACCATATGAAAACCATTCAGCCATTCCAAATTTCACCTCGGAACTAGCTTAATATCTTTTCCGTTAGAGACGTCATCGAATTATAAAATCGCCACTACCTTAATGGCTATAGACCTCTTCAAATTCTTTAAAAAATAATAAACAAAAGTAAAACTTATGTTTTCGGTGAGGCAATCAATCTACAAAACCGGGTGTTACGCACGATATAATTTGGAGACTCGTGATAGATTTGTCAAATGTTAATCCGCTCCATTAAGCGACTCATAATTCGTGGAATTATCGCGCATTCTCAACGGTAGTTAACCGATCAAAACGTAATTGCAGTGGAAGAAAACGGGAGGGATATTAGCCGCCGTTGAAAAAGTCTAATGTCATAATAATTCCGACGGCAAAGTAATTTTCAGTGTACGAGGAAGACACGCTACATTTACGATCTATTAGGAGCAGAAAGATGCGTTTCGAACGTTCATTAGGGCCGTGAAAAATACGTCTTTAAAAGTATATTATATTATTGTGTACATTCATTTTTCATCGCTTGGGATATAAGCCGTATGAGAATTTAAAGTTATATGTTTATCAACGAAGGCGCAATTTTGCATTTCATTCTTCACTTTTAAAATGCTACATAGAAAGCGCTGCACATTTATCAATCACTCAACCAATACAAAGAAAATAGATATGTGGGCATTGGGCAACAAGACCATAAAACACTACAATCGGCTTTAATAGCAAGAAAATGAGTTATAAGACAAAGTTGTGTTGCCCAGAAAGAAAGAAAAGAGAAGCCGAAAAGATGATGTACCTACAGGAAGCTATGTTAACAAGAAACGATGGAGATAGGCGGAATAGTCGTAATAAAAATATTTATTATTGTTAGTCCTGTTTTTTTTAACATTACACATTATTAAGAGCAACAAAAATTCGAGATGTTCCGGATAAAAAGGCATTGAAGAAATATGTAAAGAAAAAATTACCTACGAATTTCTAATGTTAACAATTTTAATCAATGCCGAAGTAAAAATTGAACAAATGAACGGAAACTATTTAAAAAACAAATTTGACACGCACATCAAAAAATTCGTTTAAAATTTCATGAAACTTTAATGAGAATAATTTTAATAAAAGGCTTGTTTTGAGGCTTGGGGGCACTAGGACAATGACAATTTTTAAATGGATTCGTTAATTTAAATTTCAAGTGGAAAACGGCAGTGAGAAGACGTACATCGTTGGTTCCTTAGCCGACAATTTGTTTGGAACTCTTCACGGAAATCCTTTTAAATACCTGAAATTCCTTCGTACTGTGATTCCTTTGCAGTTTGCCCTTCGTTGAATTCTTAAGAGACGCTTTTCCATTTCCATGACCAAATGTCAAGAGGCCCGTAGCCATATTCGTAAAAAAAAAATAAGAAACCGTCTTCCTATTGGTACATAAATTGTTTCATTTATTGTTGTCAATCAATTTTATTTTAGAGTTAAATCAATGGAACAGTATTGTATTGTATTGTATTGTATAAAAAAAGGAGTCTAGGAAATGGTTGATGATTGGCAACGATGTGCCGAAAAACAGGCAATCATGCCTATATGCAGTAGGAAGAAGAAGAAACAAGGACACATCATGGGTTTGTTACGCAATCGTTTCAATCCGAAGAAAAAAATCGCTGACGAAACTACGTCCATCAGAAAGAAGCTGGCAGCCGCCTAATGGCAATAATCGCCGCTCTCGGTTATTGTTTCTTATTAATGAATCTGGTTAATTAAACGAATTATTCTGTGGGGGTGATCGGTTAAGAAGACGAGGTCAGCCCGTAGCAATATAGACACGTCAATTTCGCGTGAAAGTATATGTTCGCTATCGCCTCCACTATTACCGTAATTAAAATTACATTCGAATTTTTATAATTGCCCGTCGCGGTCGGTTTAATTACAAGTTAGTTTTGATTAGTTACGAGCGACGAAAACGCCAATCGGCCGTTTTTAGTTAATTGGAAAAATGACGGAGTTGGGGGGTGGGGGGAACGAAGAGGTTTTTCGAGAGCGTTCGTCGTTACTGGGATAAAGTAATCTAATCTAACCGGGACGTCCTACCAAAGGAAAATGGCACGGGACGGGCACGAACTGCGTCCTTTTAACTTAATAACGACAGAGTCTATGGCCTTCAGTTCCTTGGTTAAAGAAGGATTGAGATCTGCTTCTCCATTCAAATTTAATACCGCATAACAAAGGCATACACTTTGAAAAATTGTAACATTTACTTGGGTTTCACCTCGCTTTTAAAACTCTTACAAAACTATCTAGAGGTTTTCATTTTTATAAATATTAGTTTATTAGAAATTTGTGTTTAACAAGTTACGTGCAGAAATAAAAAATTGCGAATTAGAAAGAAAAAGTCAAAGCTAAAGAATTACTGCTGTTAACATTATAAAAAATCATGAAAAATTATGGGCGCCGCGTTCTGAGATTTAATGTGAACGTTTTCTTGTGAGGGAGACTTTTTGACAGGTTTAATGAAACTAGTCGCTTGCTAAACTTGGAGCAAGTCAAACGACTGACGCTCCGTCTACATCGAAAACTTCAGTCACCATAAAAGTAGCGACGGAAATTTTGAGACAAGTATGGTCTGTTCATAGATATAAAAGAAAGTGGTCAATTGCTTTTGAATGGGATTATCAAAGGGTGGTCATTAACATACAAAGCAACAAGACTATTACCTAAAGTTTCGGAATTTAAATTCAGGTACAATTGTGGTCCGTAATACAAAATAATTTTATACCTACCTGTATTTAATATTCTTTGGTTTGGTGT
Source organism: Cylas formicarius (assembly GCF_029955315.1). Lineage (NCBI taxonomy): Eukaryota > Metazoa > Arthropoda > Insecta > Coleoptera > Brentidae > Cylas > Cylas formicarius. The sequence continues at coordinate 19,549,734 of NW_026844361.1, read as the reverse complement.
ACTGCTCAGTTTAAGTTTATTAGTAATCATTCTTATTTCGTGTGTTGAATCGTGTACGAATTATGCAAAATATCTGCGAGTCTAGTGTATCTCAAGAGATGTTTGTGAATAATCCCAATTCAGCGAGGAAAAAAAGAAGCGATGCTGACATTTTCTCGAGTTTAGATGAAAGTGATCAAGATATAATACGGCGTAAAATTTACCAGTTATACGAGGAACAAAGCGTGCCTACATTAGATATCTTAATTAGGAGGCTTGAAAAAGATGAAACCGGTGTTAAATGTGGCAGAACTACCCTATGGAAGTGTATTCAACACATGGGTTTTAAATTAAAAAATAAAATGACAAAAGGCGAGTTTTCATGGAATCTTTTAGAATTCGGAAATGGCAATTGGAATATCTAGCAAAAATTAGGATTTACAGAGAACAATAACGGCCAATTATTTACTTGGGTGAAACCTGGTTCGACACTTATGATACTCCGGAAAAGGGTTGGGTTGACTCAACTAATTTCATTTTAGATTTAAACATAAATACATACACAAATAAATAAATACTGTTTAGTATCTTTCCTAAAAAAAGACCCAAATAATTAAATTCTAAGCAAAGTACGGACCTGATCGGCCATATTTCATTCTTACAGCTTGCCCGGGTCTTTCCTTAATTCGTATCAGTTAGTCACTTTCTTATATCTATGAACAGACTTTACCTACGCAGGAATTCCCATCTCTATAAATCAACTACTCAATAGTTTTGTCATAGCTCGCCAACGAATTGTAGTTTTTCTTAGCTATACTTTTTGCATTCTTACGTTTTTCCCTCATTTTTTACAGTTCAATACCACTAAACGAATGGCCCCACAAGAACAAATTGCATAAAAACGAATTGTACAGAATAAAATATAAAATACTAACCAAAACTTTATTACAAAAAAACAATCATTTTTCTGTTCCAAAAGATTATCTGAAAAATACAAACAAATTTGTGAATATTGATGGCGTTAAAAAACAAAACAAGAACGATCTCTTAGATATTGATAGTGAAGGATATATATATTCAGTATTGCAGATGACGCCGAAATATTTTACACCGCAGAAAATTGGGATCAACTTAAGTGCATTGTAGAATGACATTTTAGCAATATCAGCAAGTAGAATAAACTGATTTTAAACACTCAGACAACATTCATTCCTTTTGCATCTTACTCTAATATTCGTGATAGTCATCTAAGGTGGAACAAACATATTCAACGTTTGGTTAATAAAACAAGATTTCTAGTTACGAGATTTTATAATCTCAAAAATTACTTAAATATTCATTATCGTAAACATGTTTAATACTCGTTCTTTAAATCGGAAATAAATTACGGTATTGTGCTTTGGGGAGGGGTAAGAAACTGTTATTTGGAAAATTAATATTTAATAAAAAATCGGTTATACCCTACTCAAAGTTTATATAACGAAATCAAAATACTAGAAACCAGTTAACTTTAAATCAATAGCGTGGCGTTATTCATTAACAGAAAAAAAAAACTTGAAAATATCACAACAGTATACCCGACATAAAAATTATTGTGTAGTGTTTCCAATGAGCAAAAAAACCGTCAAGCAAAGACGATTTACGTTTCTGGACCCAAAGTTTTTCAACTACTTACTCAAAAAAAAAAGTTAAAGACGCTGTATATGATAAAAATTTCAAAGTAGAGCTAAAGAAATTTTTGATAATTACATTAGAAATTCATAAGGTTTTTGCTAGCGTTATTTGAAAAAGCGGTGACTTTATCTTATCTTATATTGTGATTAAACTAAACTGAACTGTGAATGTATTCTAAAAAATGACCTCCGGTGGTTATATTAGGTACGAACAAGCACTAACAAGCAATAAATGTTGCTTCAGTATTGAACAGTTTATTCATTAGAATATGTACCATTTTATTATGTACAGGGTGGTCGGCTTAAGAGGGACCTATATACCTTATCTCGAAACCTTCCAGGATTACAAAAAAAAATTTAGGTCAACTTTTTCCTCCTTCATTTACATTATACAAAATCGACTCAACAACAATGCAACTCAATAAAATAAATAGAAAATAGTGGAAGTCCGAAAAAATACGCTTAAAACATTATAATACACCTTTCAAAAAATCAGTACAGAGAACTACTATTTTTTTCAAAGCTATGCTATGAATATGTCAAAAAGATCATTTGAATTTGTATCTTTCAATAGGCAGGTTTCTATATATTTTTTAAAGACACATATAGTCTATTTTATTAAGAATATGATTATTTTTTAAAAGTTTGTAAAAGAATTTATGTATCATTGGAAAATAATTTCCAATTAAGTCAAAAAGTAAGTCAGAGACCCGTACTATGTTACATAATTGAAATTGCTATTAAAGTGGCTACTCGAAAATCCAATAATATACGGGGTGTCTCATTTCAGAAAATTGAGAAAACTATCATTTTGCAAAACGTGGCAAGAAAATATTTTAAATTTGATCATTAAGTATATATCATCAAATCTCACTTGGCATCTTCAATGCTCGCGCTCCGAAAACACTTCGAACACTCGGAGCGCGGGCATTGAAGATGCCAAGTGAGATTTTGGCGAAACGTCTGCAGGATTCCAGTCGGAGTTCAACGAGCGAACGGATGATATCCCGGAATATAGTGTCATCACATTTTTCCATCCGTGAATCAATACGTGAAAATATATATATATATATATATATATATATATATATATATATATATATATATATATATATATATATATATATATATATATATATATATATATATATATATATATATATATATATATATATATATATATCGTTGAATTTTGTCTTTGAAAGAACTATCCAAAAATGTAATAAAATGTAGGGTTTTCCATTAAAAAAAAGTAACTTTGTTTTACCACCCTGCATATAAAAAGGTGACGATTAGGAATATAAATGAAGGTCAATTTAATAGAAACAACTTTTGTATTTCATTTTGTTTTGTAACAGTAGGTTTCGAGATAAGGTATAGGTCCCTTTTAAACCCTGTACGTAATGTTAACATTTATTTTGATGAATAAATTTTATTATTATTATTATTATCATTACTATTAGTATTATATATAACTTTCAATTTAGTATGTTTCCTCGTTTGCAACTTAAAATTTTTAAATCTTGACTGTCAAAGAACTGTTTTGAAATATTGTTTGAACCTGGGTTTTTGCTATTTTGATGAAACTATCCGTTGGTGTTACGGCAAACGGAAAAGACCAAAATAATTGTAATCCGGTAAACCTGAATGTTCAGATTTTTTTTTATTTCCCTGTACCGATAACCCGGAATCGGCAGCCTTTATTAACTTTCGAATATTTCAATAATTGTAGACGGTCGCAACATCTATATTGCGATCGGCACCTTCGTGCTTTATGGAAGCCGCTTGTAGTTTCTAGGCCAAAAAGTTTTGTTCCGTATCGGATAACCCGCACAATTTTACTCGAATCGATAATGGCGGCGCGTCGTCGAGAATTGAAACGTTGGAAGTTTCCAGCAAAACACATTAGAAACGTGTGTTTGTGTGTGTGTGTGTGTGTTAGTGCTATGTGCCTTCGGACCGGCATTATCAACGTCTTGCATTGTCCCGGTTTCGATGTAGCGGCGGCAATGAAATAAATATCTCCTGGGGATTCCGTGCGGTCCGTTTCACTCCGGCTGGAATTATTTAGAGTATTTTCAGAATTACTTGTTTCGACCGATGCGCCGTAGAAAAAGAAACGCCGGGAGAATCGTAATAGAACATATTAAGATTCGTCTTGTTTTGTTATGAAGTTCGCATTCACGCGGTTTTTGCTTTTGTATTATGCGCAAACGTCAGAGGCGTAACTAATTGCACGGTGGTCCGCTATCGAAAAAAGACTCGGAAACTGATATTCTTTTCACTACCCACTCTAAAAGAGAGTGAGAGAGAGTGTCACTTTAGTCACGCGTTTCAGAGTGGTCCGATGTTTTTTTAATAGGGATTGGTTCAAGAATTTTAACAGTGAAACAAAATAAATTTACGCTAAAACATTTAAAAAATTTATGGTATTTATAAGTATTTCACCAAGGGAAAGGATATAGACATATTTCTATATTATATTCCACACGCCCGGATTTAATTCGACGTTTATCAATTCTTCTGAACTTCAAAAAATATAGTATGGAACACTTAGACTTCTTTAGTCACTCGTTTACGAGTTAGTTTATTAAACAGTAGATCCGCTGCGCTCCGCTCCAAACTTGTTGCTTAATATATGTCGGAGATCGTAAACTAAATAAATAAATAAATAAATAATAATAATAATGAATTTATAAAATAACAGTAATAATAATAATAATAATAATAATAATAATAATAATAATAATAATGATAGTAAAATAGAAATAGAAAGCCGGACTGGTGGGTTCTGATGGCGAGTGAAGCGATATGGGCTTAGACTTCTCGGACATAACAATCAAAAATCAATCAAAAATAAACTATCGGAGCTACCCAAAATTCGACCTAAGCAGTGTTTCCATAAAGCCAGGCTATCTTTGTCGGTTCGCGTTCCCATGGGTCCACAATATTACGAATGACAGAATTATAATTGTTTAGGCTAGACCGATAAATAATATTCACATTCCAAAGAACCAAAAAGGAACCACTTAAACCTAAGGGCGTCGACATATATTACTTCTTAAAACTTATTTTAGTGATCCGTAAACTCTTAATTGGAGTTCAGTATGATGGCGATTTTTTAAGTCAATTTTAACGAAAGACCCATTGAAACTTATGTCCTAAACGTCTTAACTTTTGAGATACAGTGTGGTTAATGTAACAAAAATTAATTAAAACAAAGACATTAAAATTTTCATTTCTAGGCCCAGCATTACGAACAATGTTCAAATGGGTCACAAAAGTATTAAAATGCATTATAAATTTACTTACGATTTTCATAAATAAAAACCAAAATTATTTATTTATTTATTTATTTATTTTCTACGAGAGGAAAACTCAAGACCAAGAAGGGTCTTATAATGGAGTGCCTAAAGTGTAAATTAACAGAATTTATATGGAGGTGGAAATTTTTGTTGCGCGGCGTGGTCCGCGAATGTGACCCACTATCCAATGCGAAAAATTGTAAAACCTACCAAAAAAAAAAAAAAACTTGCCACAAATATGACTTTTATGTATACAGGTGCAAACTTTAATATTTTTCGTGACCAGTTCAATCATATGTAATACTGGTGGTGATCTGTGATACGATGTATTGTATTCATAGGAGTTTTTTTTTTGACAAAAAACTGTTTTAAATATTTTTACATTTTTTTAAGTGAGCAAGATGTAAATACTACATAAATACAAATACATAGTTAAATTGAGCATTACAAGATCATTTCAACGAGAGATCGAAAACACCTGTTTCGGAATCATTGACAAACGTTCTGCTAGAATGACTAATTTACTAAATTTAATTCCCTGGTTTTATGCTTTGTTTAATACCATTTTAATACATTTATAGAGCAGTTGATGAAGGTGATAGTCAATAATACCATCGACCTCAGCTATTGTCTCGTTGAAATTTCTTTTTTATTTTCACTTTAATTATAAGGTAACGTACAGGGGTGCCATTAAAAATAATTGTAAATTTACAAAACGCGAAACATTGTAGCATGTTCATAACTTGTCTGGGTACGAAAAGCTCCGTCACAGCCCTGCGCTCATATTGCGTTGAACTCGTCTTGGAAAGCATTCTCCGAATGATGGCGTTCAATTTAAATTTGCACCTTGCCCGAAAAATACCAGGTCATACCACTTCACAAATCGCATAGCGGGTCATCTTGCATTGACCACGAGTTCCATTGATTAATCATAATAATAATTATAAAGTGTTTTAAGAGTCATTGGACCGTCACCATTACCTACCGTAACGCGTGTCGCCGATTCATTAACGACCCTATTTTTGACACATAACCACATGACATTGCGCGGTTCAAAAAAAAAACACACACACACACATTAAAACGAAGTTAAAAACTGATTACGGCGCGATGGGAAGGGGGAAAACGGGGGGACAAACTGTGCGAACTGCGTGAGAGAAAAAAAAGCCATTGTGCTTAAAAAGCTCGCGCCGTGGGTATTGTTTTCCGTCACGGCGAATTGCCCCCGCGACGCTGAAAAAACGACGGCAAATTAAATTATAAAATGGCACCGATACGACGACGACCCGGGCGTTTAATTATTTCGACAATGGTCGTTGCCTCCCGAAAAAAAAAATGTCGCGACACCCTATAATTGCATGCCGATTCATGCCCTTTTTCCGTCCCTTTTTTCCTTTTTCCCGGGTGAGTGAGATCAACTTTTCGCGCGTTAATTTTTGCAATGATGGAGAATATTGAATTACAAAATCACCGTGGGTGTTCATTATGATGATAGGGGTTCGTTCTATGGTCTATAGATACAAAACAACTCAAGCATTTAAGATAATATTTGAATACTGAAATCCTATGATGCGCCGCGCACCACACCACAACACAAAACTAGAAAATTTCACTTTTCTTAAGTCGAAAATTTAATTTTGCATAATGGAAAATCGACATCAAGATACGAACCTGAATGGGACTCATCAGATGATGAAACCCTGAAATTCAAAAGAAGACGTATGCTTTCTGCAAACCACCGGCTTGCTTCTACTGTCAAATGGAAGAAAGGTCAGATTAAGTACACTCATATCACTATATCCCATGAATTTAGATCATGTGAGGAACTAAAAAATAGCCTTCCTGGAAAAACTCCGCTTGAAATATTTTTTATGTTTTTTGATGACGGAGTGATTGATTTGATTTTAAATCTTACATTGCTTTGCGACTTTTAAAAACTGATAAAACAATTACTCAAAAAAATCTTGCACCTGCCATAGATGAAGTGCGTTATGATAATCAAGGTCACCTCACGATTGTTCATGCTAATAAAGCCCGAAGAAGATGTACAATCTGCCACAGCTACACAATTTATGTTTGTAATAAGTGTAATGTGCATTTACATACTTCATGCTTTGTAAAATATCACCAAAAATGAAACCGGCTGTTACCAGTATTGCGCTCACGCATCATAAAATATTATGCGAAAAGAGTCTACTTTTAGTTGTTTTCTTACATCTTACGTGCCGCAAAACATTATTTAATGTTTTTTCCAAGTGGTTCGTTTACGCACCAGTATTTTTTGTATGTTTCGAGTTTTCATTTTTTTTACACAAAAGTATTTTTGTATTTTTTTTATGCTTGGAATAATATGAGTTAAAATATGTAAAAAGAATGAATACACTAAAAGTAAATGAAAATTAAAAAAAACATCAAAAACCATTCGTGAGATTATTACACTTTTAGAACGTATTTAAACAAAATTCGCCGTTTTGCATTGCATCAGAAACTCGCACCTTATGACAGAAAATCTTAAATCTTCCAGAGCGAAAGTATTGTATTTTAAGAAGTGTTATTTATTCTTTTCATAAGCATCATAAAGAGTCCCTTCCAAGTAAATATATTTTAAGAAATTTTAAAAATTTAATTTCTAACCTTCCAACTCAGAAGTAACAGAAATCTCAGCGGAATACTATTTACAGGAAATATTAGAAAAAACTGTCCATATCTTATTACAACTTTTAAATATTCACTGGAAAATAAGAACAAAACTATTTTGCAAGTCTGGTTTCGATGGCAGTGCTAAGTCTTTACAAACAAAAATTTCTCGCAAGGGATGTAAGGAGGACGGATGAATACTTCCTTCTGGTAGCTTCTGTACCACTCAAGTTGCTGGAGTCAATTCTCGACCATCTACTTTATTCTGTTGAAGATGCCAATTTAATTCGTGCAGGGGACTCCAAAATTAAAGAACAAATAAAAAAATTACTTCATTATAAGAACATTAAAAATGCCTCCGAGGTGGAACTTGAAAAGATTTTTACAATGTTTGATGGCAGTGTTAGTAATATTCTAAGTGAAACCCATTCAACAACTAAATGGGCTATTTGTGCACCTACTCCGAAACAGACCTTTTGATTCGGAAACACTTTGGTTTGGTTTATCAACACTTCATGCATGGATCCTTTTTTTTTTTGAATGCCTATTACATATTTCATACAGGTAAACATTTAAGTGTTGGCAAGTAAATACTAAAAAATACATGCAGCTGGAATTTAAATCTAAAATGTGCGTTTTGGATGACATGCCAAGACTTTTAATATTATTTTAAAGGTGATGTGTAGCGGTTAATGCGGCCACATTTAAAATTTGACTTAAGAAACGCGAGAGCTATACGTGCTGGTTTACATAAAATTATAATAAGCATTTACAAATATTATTCTAGTTTAAACGAAGAAAGTAAATTGGACACTAAGCTATGTGACGTTTGTCTTTTTAATATATGTTTTTCCTATTTTACGGAGGATTTTTTTTTTCGAAAATTCAGTCTAGTTAAATTTACAAGATCTGGAATTTGTTGTTTATTGCACAGTTTTTTTTTCCGAAATCTACTTTCAGCTATTCAAAAATCAAACATTTTCGCGAAGAATCTGTTTGAATCCAAGTTAGAAACTACGTTATTTTAGTTGCAGTGGATATTTAAAAAAAAAACACTTTTGGATTTAGTTTAGGTTCATTTAAAATACAGTTTAAAAACCTCTTTTCAAAAGGAGGGAGAGAATTTTGTCAGTAGCAGTATTCAATGAATAAATAATGTTAACAAAATTATTCCTAGTTTCTTTCTCTCGCTGGTGACTTACCCCTCGATCTGAGCTTGAATTTTGTATTGTTGCACGTTAAATAAATACACCTATTGTGTATCTTATTAAAATATTTTATTATTTTTTAATTTCCAACGATTTTCGGGAAACCTGGCGCGATTTATATTATACCGTCTATTAATACAAGTCACAGTTGTCCGCGTCGCGATAAAAATCGTTTCCTAATTACCGCGATACATCTCGAGAACCGTTTCGTTTAATTTAAACATTAAATTAACGACGCGTCGATTAAGAGCTCAAACACACGCACAAAACGTTTTACCTAAAAGGCCGCCGCGGAATCGATTAATATTTATCAACGTCCGTTCCTTGAAAATATCGACTCGATCGTCCCGTCCTAAGCGATTCGATAAACCCAAATAGAGCGTTATTATTTTCGATGTGTTATTGTACTTAGAGCAGAAGAGCAAGTTAAAATCGATAGTTTATCGATATTAAATTTATTTCTTTAAAGATCTCTCCATTAAAATTTAAAAAAAATATTTTTTTTTTGGTTAATATTAACAATTATTAAACTTCATCTAATGGGCATTGCTAACTTTTTATTATTATTTTGTGAATAAATCAGAACACATAACCATCTCTCTAATAATAAAAAAAATGATGAATAATCATTCATAAGTACCTAATGCAAAGCAATTGATAGCTTGCACGACTTCCAGTTTTTAGTTGTTTTTTTTTCAATAAAAAACATTTTTTAAATAATCGATTTTTTGTCGATAATTATTCAACTGTTGTTGGTCCGTAACTATTAGAACTCATTTCACCGGGCGAGGGGGATTGGACAGTTTCATCGCACTGGTTTCTGCATGGTAGCACTTGATTAAAACCGTACGGCCGTGTAACTATCAGCGGGTCGAGACATTTAGCGATGTAAATTACCTACACAATTAAAATTTGGTATCGATTACTGAACAAGCGCATAACATATACCAGCTGTCGCAATATGAGCAACGGGATACGGTATTAGCGACACGGCCGGTCTTAGAAATGAAAAAAAAGTATGATGTACTCATTGAGGGTAGTCTTAAATTAAATTCTCTTTTGCTCATAGCTGTTTGCTCCTAAATAAAAGACGGGACGATGTTGGAATATTTTTGTTAATAAAAACGCTTAGTTAGTAAGGGCGAACACGATTTGAACGTTTTTTTATATTTTAAAATATCTCCCCATCAAAACTGAGAGTTCCGAAGTTGATAGGAGGTACGGCGAAACGGTAGCACCTACGGGAAAACCGATTTCGGCATCGCGTTCGTGAGGAAAAATTATATTGGATTCGACCTCAAAAAATCCTCCTTTTGAGTTTTTCGGAATTTTGAGGGCGAGGGTAGGGTCGATCGAAACACGGTTTGCGGAGTTGGATTCCCGCGCTACGTCTATTGGTGAATAGTTCCCCCCCTCAAAATTGAGGAGGGTTTGAGGTTGGTGAGGTATTCGTTATCTATGGGACGGAGGAAAAAAATTCGATACCCTATACCAGTCTGTGGAGTTTTTTTTTAGGGCGTCTCCTCAAAGTTACTATCTCGGAGATTTTTGGGCAGAATCGGTTCAAATGTTGTGTTTTACTTTATTATATATTACCTAGTAAAAAAAATTAAATACAGAACCGACGTTCACAATTTGAACTTATGATTTCAGGGTTACATCTCGCCTCCTTCTCACTATACCTCATTTTATCAAAGATCGTTTTCTTGTAACTTTTTGCATACTAGATAAAAGCGTCCCTAGAGAATTTTAATGTTTGGATATCAATTAAAAAAAAAAAATACAAAGAGCACGCCTTGAATGATATATATATTCATTTTTTCTCAATTACTTCTGTTGTTCATTCAAAATCTAATCTTCGCATCATAAAACTGAGCTTTTATTTCAAGATGTATAATTTTGCGGACATATTTTGTTTTCCCTTTGTGACTCTACATACTTTTGGGACGGATCTTTGACCAGTTCTAAATTGTCGTCAGTGCCTTTTTGGGAATAATTACATATAATTTATATAAATATGTTTTTTGTGTAATTAACTTTCAAGAATACGAAATAAGCAAAACGAGTACATAACTTTGGAAGAAGAGCTGTCGAGAATATGGAAGAATTACACCTTCAATGTATTCAATGAAGATAGACCACCCCAACCAACTTGGCTAAGCTCCCAACCCGACTATATTAAAAGATGAGTTCGTCTATGCACTTACGGCTGCAAACATTAAAGTTATTAGATGATAAAAATGTGAAAATCTTGGTGGAGTTATTTAATTATATTTATGACGGAGGTCACATCCCTTCAAAATGGTTGCAGTCAACATTTATATCCACAGAGCATATCTTCTAATTGCTATAAACGATGCATGCGATCCACAAGAAGAAGTTCAAATCCTTCCTCTGTAATCAGTCTCTTTCTTTTAAGCTCCTTTGTAGAATGGTGTAGTGTTATGAATGGTTGCATGGTTATGTATGGCATGGAAACCCGGACCCTAAAAACATCGTCAATCAATAGGCTAGAGGTATTCGAAATGTGTTCCGAATTTCTACGGCCCATGTCTGACAGCGGCCGGCTCAGAACGGATTTAAAAAATCCAGAAATACTGTCTAAGATTCAATTTTTGGGATTAAACGTAGGCCTATTAGTCATAAACTGAAGGAAGTCCGATTGTTTACTATGAAAAATCGACAATATCTCCATAAATGCAATCTATATCACAAAATTATCAGATTGAAGTCTCCACGCCATCTTTTTCAAAAAAATCAGCTTTCGCACGGACGTTCACAATTTAAATGAAAGATTTGAAGGCCTGCTCACCCCTCCACGTCACATCTCTGGAATTTTTCAAAGATCCTTTACATATGACAAGGCTAAAACATTGAATCAGTCTTTTAAATTGCAAAACAATACCTTTTCCACACACCTGCTATCATTAAATATTTAAGTAATGTCTACTGTAAACTATTTCCAAAGTGTATGTCCCTCTATTTGCACAGATTGTAGAGGTATTTATATTTTTGTGTGTGTATCTTTCCTGCTTAGGGCTGCTACCTTCTTCTTAGGATAGGTTTAAAAACGGAGGCTCAAAATATATTATTTTGTGTCCTTTTCATTGTGAATAAATTATTATAAATATTATTATTAATAGTGTTCGCAATGAGGAGGTTCTCAGAAAAGCTAGCGCAAAGAGGTAGTCAAAAAAACATACTTAGAGGAGCAAAGTACAAAATGCCGCAGTAAATCCTAGGACAGATCGAGGGCTGGAAAGGTGTCCGTCGTAAGCAGATTTCCTGGTTGCGTAATATAAAACATTTGATAGGTATAAATAACACTGACGAGCTTTGTCACGCTGCTATCAGTAGAACCTTGTCTTTGGACAGTCGCCAACGCACTACGTGCAGGGCATGTTAAGAAGAAGAGAATTAATGTTTTGCTAATAAACTTTATTTGTTATTATTATTATATATATATATTGTTATTATTTCAACCACTGTCTAGAAGATCTAAATTCTAAACTATTGTTACGCATTTTGTTCGCAGTAATTTATCTCGGTTACTTACTTTCCAAAAGGGCGGTACACGTTCGAGAAAAAAAAAACCGCGCTTCCGATAAACGGCACTCACTACCCCGATGGCAAACCCTATATTTATAGTGGGTCACAGCGCGTCGCACCCTTTTCCTCCACCAGATCCCATTAGGTTCGTCCCGAACGAAAACCGACGCACCATTTCACAATAATAATAATAATAATAATAACGATTACGAGTGCCGCAAGCGGGGCAAACGCGAACGACCGCACCGACCACCGGAATTTCACCGCCAGCGTGTCGTTCCCCCCGTGCCGCGAGCGCGATTTCTCGTCTATAACCGAACGCAACAACACTCCGAGAATCGAACTTCCGACTCGAACCGACCCGAACGATTCACGGTCTCTCTTCGTCCGACGAAAAAAAACACCGATCACTCTAAGAGAAGCCACCCGCGATTATGGATTTGATTTTTTCGCGTGTTGAATATTAGTCGCCCGGAATCGCTCCGGACAAATAAGTACCGATTCTTACCCTACGCGACCATCGATACGACTGAACTTGCGATCGGGAGCCGCGCGAAGCTTTTTCCGAGCTTTCGGGCGAGGTTGCCGCGTGGACGTCCGGAAATCGATGACGGTGGATCGCCAGAGATCGCAGAAAGATGAAAAAAACATTTTTAACTCAATTTAGGGGTTAAAGCTTGATGCCGCATTTATTTTTCTTATAAAATTAATAATAATAATAATAATAATAATAATACCATAATAATAACAATATGATATGACAAAGTTGTGACAAAGCAATAATTTCATTTACATATCCAAGTCTATCCTTTGGATATTCCACTGAACCAAACGAAGACAAACAGTTTACCAATACTACGTTAATCCTGTAAAAAGGTTACCTATGGAAATTACTGTAATTATACACTGTGGAAATAAGTTACGGAAAAAACAAATTATATACATTTAAGCGACTAACGTTTTGGGCCCCTACGGTTAAGTGAATCATTTACTGCCGTTTCATATTCTTTTGTTTGGTTAGGAATTCGGAGACTATTTTCGTTATTTATGAGGGCATGATATTTTTATATTTTATTTTGAAATAATGAATGACATGTCAAAACTGGTTGGCAATTAAGTTGAAATACTTTACGGCGTTGTATGAAAATGAGTGCTGAAAGTTTGGTTAGTTTGGTATTATTTCTAATATTAATATTGTGGACAGTGTTACGAAATATTAAGCGATTTTTTTAAGGAAACTGGCGCATTAGAGTTATTTATTACTCTCCTCTACATCATTTTCTTAGAATTTACGTATAATAATATGCCTAAATAAATTTATTACATAAGGAGGCCCACCTCAAAAAATTGTTTTTTCGTTATTATAATTATAAATTATTGGGACATTTTTTGCCCTTTCCGTAATACCAGAGGTAAAAAAAAATTCTATAAAAAAAGATATTCCATATTATCGCAATCATATCGAATCATAATTAATTTATTGAAACTGTTATTTTTTGGATACTTTTGAGTTTAGCCTAAAGCCAGAGTTTTCGAAAATCTTATAAATACCAACAATATTTTTTTGAATCAATAGAATAGTTGCTAATTAGTAACGTTTTTTTTTTTTATTAAATACTTTTTAATAAATTAAATTAAAAAGTTTAAGTGGGGCGCCGTGCCGCACCCTCCCCTACAGGTTTCCGTTGCCCCACTTGATATTAAAATACCAATTTCAATTAAATATTCAACTCTACTTACCTACAGATTTTTTCGTTCTCTTTCCTTTGTCATATTCACTGAATTTTTGTTCTTATTATACGTAAGCTATGCCAAGTTTATAAGCATTCTTTCAAATTAGGCTTTTCTCGGTATCTGGTTACTTGCTTTCACGGCCGTTGTGCCTTTTTTTTTTTTGAGATCGCAATTATTTACTCGGTATACTTTATTATGCTTATTATTAAGGATTTTTTTTATCATCTGAATAAAACATAAAATTTCGTAAACTTAAACCAAAACCAAACTAACTAAAAAATATATCTACATAAAAAAAATTCAAAATCAGTCTGATTCAGAATGTTTTGGTCATACTATAACTAATACCAAATAACTATTTGTTCATGGTAAAATAATTAATGGTTTGGATTTTTTGAAAAATATTTATTAATTATACGACATTATTTGCACCATGCAAAATTTAAATATCTGCCAAGGGCAAAAATAAATATACTACTGGTAAATAATACTATCAGTGACAGAACCATAATATTGGCATAAACACGCCGTAACCAGAAATTGCGATAAGTACTTCAGGAATACATGTTATTTATACATTTATAAACGCGTTGCTCAACCTTTATCACAATATTTATTACAAAAATTGCACAAGAACTTTCACAATACTCCGACATTAATAGAACATTTATAATTAGCTCTACCCAGCAGCCAAGAGATTTATTTTATTATTTAGATGTAAACATTTTAAAAATTAAATATACTATTTTATACTCTGGCAATCAACTAAACACAGAAAATGCCCGAAAACTGTATTACAGAGAGCCTCATTAGTTTTAACATAAGCTTTAAAAATACTATGCTCTAGTATTATAAGTGTGAATGTCGCTCGCAATCTTCAATATTCTACTTAAAAGTGGGACATATGTATATGGCCTCCATGTATGTCAGTCTCTTATATGAAGAACCACATCCCGCAGTCAATTTTTGTATTTTCTTTATTTCTTTCTTTCTTTCTTTATGTATTTCTTGTTTATATTGTTTACATTGACCAATCTTCAAAATTCTACTTAAAAGTGGGACATCCAACTCTCTCTACATGGCCTCCACGTATGTCATATGAAAAGAGAACTTTCAATATTTTTTGCATACATTTAGAATTAGTCGCACCACAATTTACCCATACAGGAATGACATACCTTGGGTGGTGTGATTTTTGTTTGCAATTGGTTCATTAGTCTTATTTTTTTCTTTGAATATGATATCTAAATGATATATAGTGTTTTAATATATGTTCTTTTACTATTAAAGACCGTTAACGTCAATGCTGATGCGAAGTAACTTTAGCAAAAAAAGTCTATACAAAGTTTCGCGCTATTTTCTATTTATATGAATAACAGCGAGATGTGGCAACGCTGACTTACCGCTGGAACTGTGACGTTCCGTCTCTTTCGCCGTCGGTCGCTCTATCTCCGTCTATGCGGAGAGGTAGGTAGCCGAGAAATGTGTTTGACTTTCTTTCATGGCGGGGGCAAGATGATCGTATAACTGAATATTTCGGTGGGTAATGTACCCGAATCGACGTTGCCGGCTCGCACTATTTTTGCAGGATTGCCGGTACTACGCGCGAAAAGCATATCAAAATCTATCAATTAATTATTGCATTTATGTAGAAAACAATGTAAAAACGCAAAAAAACTTTCCTAAATTGAACGGGAAGTTTAAAACTCTGTCGCGCGCTTAGAAGATATTTTAGATCCGTAGTTGGCTTGACATTATTTTCATTATTTTTTGCTTACCGACGTTGTCAACTATATTACAAAAAAACCGTACATTAAATTCTATTTTTCGAAGAAAAAAAAAAACGATTTCCAGGAAATTGGCAACGTCGCCCAAGGTCGCGCCGGGCCCGCCGTTCCCTTGATCGCGTGCCAAAATTACAAAACGTTTGACACCTTTTATGAATATTTTTCGTGGGCCGGCAAAGTCGAACAAAAAAAGGGAGTACCGATGCAAATGAGTTCCGCGATTCGCTCCGGCTTCTCGTTGTTTTGATTAATGGCGAAACTAAATATGCCTAGGATTTCTGGACTCACCTTAACAACAGTTGGGAAGTGTAAATATCACCATCGGCATCTGGAAAGAGAAAAAAAATCTTTAGAACAACGCCGTCACCTAAAGCATTTCGATCGCGTTGGCAACAGTGCATATTTCAAGCTCGGCTATACACGTATATTCCAGCACAACAACAATGCATTCGCAATCGGTGAAATTTTGATTCTTATGAAATATAGAGTGACAAACCTACTAGATTATCCAAATAATCATTTAAATGAACCCTTTTCACTTCTACTTCAATGTTTGTAAAGTTTTTTTTTCTGCTCTTTCTTCGCAGGAAGTTGTGTCTCTTCATAATACTACACATTCATAAAGTACTTTTTGAAACACCTCGACTTCAAAACTGTTTTTATGTCATATTCTTTTGCTTTTGATGTACTCCTTTTATTCACAAGCACATCTATGGAAAGGGCAGACAGGAGTTTCCCTTTTTCTAATTTGTAAGTAAATTTGACGTTCGTTAAGAAACTTAACCCATTTTGTACCAGTGGTGCGTTAATGCACCACCTATTCTATGATTTTTTTTATCACATCCAGGAAATATTCTTGCACATCCATTTAGAAATTTTATTATTATCACTACTAAAGGACACAAAACCGTAGAAATCGTTAAATGGAAGAAAGGTCAGATTAAGTACACTCACCACAAATCTATATCCGATGAATTTAGATCATGTGAGGAATTAAAAAATAGGCTTTCTGGAATAACTCCGCTTGAAATATTTTTTATGTTATTTGATGACGAAGTGATTGATTTGATTTTAAATCTTACATTCCTTGACGTTTAAAAACTGATAAAACAATTACTCAAAGAAATCTTGCACCTGCCATAGATGAAGTGCGCTATTTACGTTTGTGATAAATGTAATGTTGTGCATTTACATACTTCATGCTTTGTAAAATATCACCAAAAATGAAACCGGGTGTTACCAGTGGTGCGCTCACGCACCATAAGATATTATGCGTTTTTTTGTATCAAATCAATCTGATTGTTGTATGTTTCGAGTTTTTATTTTTGACACATGTAATGTATTCCTAAGTGCAACAAAATAAATAATTTCAGAGCAAAAAAGTATTTTTTAATTTTTTTTTATGCTTGCGATAATATGGGTTAAGGAATCCATCGACTCCATTAAAGAGAGCCGTCAACATAACAAAGGCCGCGATCGTAGTATTTACGATATAATGGAAGACAACCATTTTTAATAATGTTTTGCGAACAAACATCAATTTTTCAAAATGTGCATGTCAAAACAATACAAAAAAAGAATTGTCTTACGATTATCACAACCTATAACATCTCACGTTAAACCTAATCTGAGAAGAAATTAAGAGATGAAAGAAAAGCCATTTTAGAAATAAATATGTCCTGAAGCAATGTGTCTTCACAACTATATATGGCGATAAAACATGTCTTTATAACAGTAAAAGATATACAGTTTGTCCCATTTAAGAAATGTACACCCTTGTGAAATTTTTGTTTAAAATTCAGTTTCGATTTTTTTTGTTGGATAGGCCTGTGAAAAATGCACTGGAACCTTGAATCAATTTTGAATATTTCTGTTATTTTAATCATTTAAAACCTTTCAATTAAAAAAATACAGAGTTGTAAAGCCTGTTCGGTTCATATCTAATCTCTAATCATACTTAATTTTAAGAAAATCGTTAGTGTCTTCCAGTGAAATCTATAAATCTATAAAACAAACATTCTACGGGAGTTTTCGAGCACCCTGTATTCGAACTACTATAAGTTATGTTTTATGTAGTCCTGAATAAGAATTCGTGGACACTTTGTTCTTAATGAAATCCCAAATAGCCATTCTCGATATTTGAGATCAAAAATTAGTCCCAGTTGGCCATGACTTCAGGTAGTTGTGCACTTTTCAGAGACATATCCAACAATTTTTTTTTTAATCAAAATCGAACCATAAATACAGATTTTTCAAGGAGGTACAGTTCTTAAGTGGGACCCACTGTATACACCTAACTAACAAATTAAGTTCAATAAATTGTGAACCACCTGGATGGACTTCCACGTCACAATAGGTCGTTACGAAAAATATCAACCTAATCGAATAGGGAAAGCACGAAATTTTAACATATATAGATTTTATGATTAGGTTAGTTTAACTATAAGTGCGAAGCAATAAATGTTTCTTTAATATGTTGATGTTAATATGAGATCAGGCAGCGAATGGGTGTCAAGAAAGATACCTTAACATTGATCGAAGAAAAGAGATTGGTATGGTATGGGCATGTAAGAACAACGGACAGAAATAGGTGGATACACCAGATAACAGAAGGGAGCCCCATAGGTAGAAGAAAAAGGGGTAGACCCAGAAGATCTTGGAGGGATGAAGTAGATGAATCTATGGAAAAAAGAGGTATCGGAGATGAATGGCAGGACAGAGATGGATGGTGGTGTAGGTTGAGAGAAGGGAGACAGCGACAGCTGTAAAAAACCCTATATATATATATATATATATATATATATATATATATATATATATATATATATATATATATATATATATATATATATATATATATATATATATATATATATATATATATATATATATGTTGATAAAAAAACTATCAAAGAACGACTATTTGTATGTATATTGTAATTACTATATTTTTTTTGAAACAACATATGGTGTATTTTTCATTTACCGATACATTTTTAGTTCATTATCATTTGCTTATTGTCAAACAATTCCAAAAAAACTTGGTCAGTTCTAAAAAGTTTCAATATATGCCCCACAAAAAACAAGGTAATTAGTAACTTTTGAACAAAATTCTTAATAATATTAAAACTAACGCCACCGGAGTCGATGAAATATGTTAAAACCCTGCAGCCCTTTTATTGATAAATATGTTAAGCACATTAAAAAATGCTGCATTGAAACAAGCTATCTAAAACATCAAATTGCTTAAATTATTAGTAACAGAAGTATTCTCCCTGCTTTGTCGAAAATATTCGAAACAATTCTTTATAAACACCTTTTTTGGCACGTCGATAGCTCCAACTAATATATTCGATGGCATTCTTCAAGCTTGGAATAAAAAAATGAGTTCTGTTTTACTGCTTTTAGATTTTTCGAAGGCTTTCGATACAATTAATCACGAGCTATTGGTGGCTAAACTACGATACTACGGTCTCAATGTAGAATCTTCTAATCTTCTCAAATCAGATTCGGATTAGATTTCGATCAATTCTTTCAGATGATTAAATACTCGGAGAAGGTAAATAGGTAGATATTCTATCCGGTGTCCCACAGAGATCAATTTTAGACCCACTGCTTTTCCTTATTTATAAGCCTGATATTTTGAGATCTTTAAAATTCTTTAAAACTCAAGCTTTGCGGATGATATGCAAATTCATGGTAGCTTCAGCCCCGACAATTATGAAAACCACAAATTATGATATAATCCAAGCAAATGATAACTTCCAAAACAACAAATTAAATATAGCGATCGTCAATTGTGGCAAGAATCTGGGAGTTATCCTAGATAGCTAACTTATATTCAAAGAACACTTGAAAAAATATTTCAAAATGCTTTGCCTCCATGAACGTTTTATATAACAGACACACTAATCAACTGAAACGAAGATTGTGCGAATCCCTGGTTCTCTCTAATTTCAAATATTGTAACTTTGCTTACGGTTTTCTTTGCATCAGGAAAGTAAGAATGGCGTTCAGATCGTAGAGATTCCATGTAAGTTTGTCTATGGTGCGAGGAAATTTGGTCATGTATCACACTTATACAATGATATAAATTGGCTCCAAATGAATGGGCGAAGAATCCTACGTTTCTCGACATTTTTGGTTTAGGGTAATTAAAATAGCTTAATATTTCGTAAGACTGTCCACAATATCACGTCACATCATAACGCTGCAATCTTTCAGCGCTTATTTTTATACAACGCCGTAAAACAACTTCTAAACTTCTGAATCTGCATTAAACTAACTTAAACTAATATAATTAATATAGTAAATACATATATATCACTGAGTTCCAAAATGCTATAAAACCAATTAATTCTCCTTCAATGTAATAACCTAAAAGTTACCATTATGTATATAATTCGTTTTTTCTTTAACTTATTTCCCCAGGTATAATTACAGTAATTTCTCTAGATAACTGTTTCATAGGATTAACATAATATTGTTAAACATGCAATGATTGCTTAGCAATAGCTTTGTCATATCATATTGCTTTACTATTATTATTAACAACAAAAATTTGACACTAAGCCAAGTTCACCTGCGGCCTTAAAAATGAACCCTCACGATGCTTTCATAAGTAACGAAAATAGTCTCCGAATTCCGAACCAAACAAAAACAAATGAAACGCCAGTAAATCATTCTCGTAACCGTACGGGCCCGAAACAAAAAAATGCCCAAAAGAAGTACACGCATTAATTTAATTGCACCCCGTACGATCGGAACAAAAGATAGTTTATTTTAAATAACCTTGCCCCTCGACGGCGGGGCCTTAAAAATGTCGTGTTTACATTAGGCTAAAAAGTCGAGCTGACGTATTTAGTGTGAAATAAAAACGCAATCAAGATGTTAAAAGGTATCCCAGACATCCCACTCGGTCTTTTTTTGACGCTCTCGTTCGCGAGAGATTAAATACTTGAGATGACACGGCGTCGTTAAATTCGATCGCGACACCTGTGTGCGTATACGTGAAAAAAAAAAATTGTTTACTTTCGATTATACCGAGCACGGCGAGATTTTGATTTATTGCCGTGGCCCGTATGCTCGAAAAATTGCCCTTCACTGTTAGTCAAACTCGCGCCAAAACGGATCCTTAACTTAATAATCAAGCTCGCTGTATTAATTATTATCTATGAATTTTTATATATTTATTGCATAAAATTAATGGTTTTGCTTTAAATTAATTAATAATTTAATGACAACCAACTGTACGACCAGAGAGAATAATCTTATACTAAAAGCAAACTAAGGATTTTCTTAATATATTGACAATGAACCTTTTACGAAAAATGTATGCGCATTTATAATTGTTAATTGGGAATTTAGTATGCTACACATATATAAACCTACCAGTTTATATACGATGTATAACCAGATGTACATTTAGATTTAATATTAATTAAATAAATCGGTGTTTCATACAAATCTGATAAATTTAATTATATTTAGAATAAAAACATAATAAAAGCAACAGAAACAATTTTGTAAGGAAAAAAAAATAAAATATCGATTACTTGTTTGATTATTGCTTATTTAATTATTGATAAACATGAAATTTTCTTAAAGACAATTCAAAAATAACTTCCTTTGGTCACTCGCCAAAAACTTTTACAGCTTGAATGGGACGTACTGCAACATCCACCATGTTCCCTGCAAAATTTTTTGGATGGCAAAACCTTTACCTCAAATGAAGATGTCAAAAACCACCTGAACCAGTTTTTTGCCAGCAAGGACCAAAACTTTTACGAGAGGGGAATTATGTTACTGCCAGAAAGATGGCAAAAGGTGTTGGACCAGAATGGCCAATATATAATTTAATAAAATATTTATTCATTATACGAAAAGTGTCTTGCATGTTCCCCAAAAAAAACGAAATGACTTTCCGAACAACCCAATACAAAACGATTTTGAAGGTTCGCCTAATGTAATAGAGCTTAAAGGCGTGGATTATTCCTCGATGCATAGGTTGAAGCAAAGCCGTCGGGTTAAGAGGTAAAACTGTCGCTAATATATTTGGATGCATAGTTTCAAGTTGGCAAGGGTGACATGGAAAACTAGAAGTGCTTTAAATGCGAAATTTTGCAGATGCATTAGACATGGGAGCAGTATCCTTTGCTGCCTTAAATCCAGGAGCAGACATTTAGCTTTTAGAAATTAAGTATTAAGTAATTAAGTATTTTACAGACGGGAGTAGAAAAGCGTTATTTTCATTTTGAATGTAGTGTCGTGTCTTGTTACAAATCTCATCAAATCTCTCCGTCCATGGAATTTAGTTCACAATACAGCTACACAATGTTTTTCTGCTACGATGTTTGTCTAAATTCAATAGTTTTGGTGGTTAACTAGTCAAGTGAGATAAGATTCCAGTCTCTTCTATTGTCGTGAATGATATCTTGCGTCAACTAATATTGAATCGGCACGAATATGTTTGTTCAACTGGGAGGTGATAAAGTGAAGCCACTATTAAACAACTTTAATATTTGCCGAATTACAGAGTGAAAATAGTTTCACCTTCAGTTTGCACAAAATGTAATGGTCCAATGAGTGAAAAAATTCATTCTATCCATGTGATAGCTGTACACGAGGGACTCAAAAAAAGTGTCTGAGTTTGCTGAATTGAATAATAGAATAATAATAGAAAAATCTATTCCTACTTAATAAATAAATAAATAAATAAAATAGTCCTCAAAAACATCTCGTATGGAGTGACTGAAAGGTCAGCAAACTTTTTTTTAAATCCTTCTTTATTTAGTCTATTAAGAGTCTCTTCCATTTTAAAGAAAGTATGGTCTGTTCATAGATATAAGAAAGTGACCAATTGCTTTTGCATGGGTGGTCATTAACGTACAATGCAACAAGATTATTACCTAAAGTTTCGGAACTTAAATTCAGCTAAAACTGTGGTCCGTAATTGAAAATAATTTTATACCTACCTGTGTTTAATATTCTTTGGTTTGGTATACTATTAGTAATCATTCTTATTTCGTGTGCAATACAGCGTGTGTTGAATCGTGTGCGAATTCTGTAAAATATGTGCTAGTCAAGTGTACCTCACGAGATGCTCCCGCCCAAATGTAGAAAACACTATTCTATTGAGACTAAGGAAGTTATAAACAATGTTTATTTGACTCTCATTGAACGTGGTACCACCAAGCAAGCATCTTTAGAAGAAAAGGCCACATTGACGGAAATTCCAACATCAACTGTAAGGAAAATTGTGAATAATCCCATTTCAGAGGAAAAAAAGAAGCGATGCTGACATTTTCTCGAGTCTAGATGAAAGTAATCAAGATATAATACGGCGTAAAATTTACCAGTTATACGAGGAACAAAGCGTGCCTACATTAGATATCTCAATTAGGAAGCTTGAAAAAGATGAAACCGGTGTTAAATGTGGCAGAACTACCTTATGGAAGTGTATTCAACACATGGATTTTAAATTTTAAAAAAATGACAAAAGGCAAGTTTTAATGGAATCTTTTAGAATTCGGAAATGGCGACTGAAATATCTGGAAAAAAATAGGATTTACAGAGAACAACAAAGGCCAATTATTTACTTGGATGAAACCTGGTTCGACATTAGTAGTGATTAAGTATAATATAGGCTTCCCCCACTCCTCTCACTTTTGTGGGCGTATCCTCCTTCCCCACGACTCTCTAGCTCCTCCGCCTTTACCCATAATCCCTTGAAACTGGTCCCCATTGGATAAGCAACCAGAAATGCGGTTTAATCAATCTCCCCACCTCTAGTTTGCGATGGCGGCGAAGCCAATCAGAGCCCAGATATTTTCCCACCCCTAAGAAAAGCAATGGCGTCAATGAGACTTGTTCATATTGTTCGCGTGACCATCTGCACCCCCTAGCGGTTCGAATGTAAACTAGTGTCCCCTCTTGGAATAAGATTTTCTTTAATAAGGTAACCCCACCTAGTGAATATTGACCAAAACATTTATTTTAAAAACATATAATTCTGCGAATGTGTACCCTCGCGGGTACAAACTGTACTTTTATTGCGCACAAAGGACAGGGGAAATAAAGACGAAAAGTGTTGGATTTCTTTTCTCGGAACTGGAAGCTGGCAGGCACCACCAATAATATCTGCAAAACAAAAAGCTGGTTAAAATTTTCATTAATAAAGTAGGATATTAGAAACCGTATACCTTTTTAATTTACTAAGCCATCTACCGTGCGTTAACTTCATACATATTTCCGCATGCTTCTGTTTTAAGGTATCGTGAAATATTTGACTATTTATCTGGGAAAAGTTCATATGTCGAAAATATTATGTGTATGTGGCCGTGGTAGGCTTTCTTTGCTATTATAATTTTATTTTTATTATTTAATATTTACAAAATTAATTTATCTATCTTATTGATGATTTTGATTTTCTTTGCTATTTTTATTATTTAATATTTTCAAAATTAATTTATCTATCTTATTGATGATTTTAAGATATTGCAGTCAACTTTACTATTTCATCAATTTCATTTATTGCTGATCTTTGAGGATAGTGTACATACTTTTTTTCGTAACTTATCTGTATCTACCCTTTAATTTCCTATCAATCCATAAAGCAAACTCGAAAGGCATCTTAACTAAAAAGTCATATACTTTAAAGCTGCTGCGACTACTACATGAAAGTGTGTTTCTATGCAATCTCAACAATAATGAAATCTGGACGCTTATATTAAATACTGTAATACTCTTCTCTGCTAACGCTCTAGGAGACGCTATTTGAACCCTGTTCAAAGAAAAACTTCTACAGCCCAAATAACCTCTCTGAACCATACTTAAGCGCATCACTCTTTCACTGTCTTGCAGCCTTCAGATTAATATTCCGTACTAACTACGTATGCCATACACGAAACGTTCTCTTTTCTAATTTTTTTCTATGCGCTACATTAACGAACAGGATCTAAACTTTTCTGTCTGTGTATTTTGTTAGCCACCTTAAAAAATTAAAAAAAAGGTATGCGAACCTAGAGGATATTTTCCATATTTTTCACAAATGGTGACAACAATTAATGCAAGTATTATTTTTAATAATAATCCATCTTTCGCTAAGACACGAAAACATCGACTTTTTAATTCTAATTTTTCTCATAGAGCTTCCCTTTAGTCTCTATCTGTTCTTTAACTAAATCCCCACCTTTTTGAAAAACCAACCCCTAAAAATAGTTAATTTTCTCTAATTTAAATTTGTACGTTTTCCGCAATATGTGTGAATATTTTCGCTAGAGCATTTAGTTACTTAGTACATGTCCTAATCAATATTTTAAAAATATAATTCTAATGATACGTGTTTACGATTTGAAGATAACGAAACATTCCCCAGTTTCATAAATGAGAGCTCACTGCCAAACTACCAAACATCACAGTACAAACTACCGTACTACGCCCCCCAGGACAAAATCAGGTCAGTCAGCGTCATTAATTCTACCTGCGTTAACGAATAGCGTATTGTTAATTAAGGTTTAATACGCAGAAAATTTAAGTAACAAATAATCGCAATGAAACTCACTAACATCATAAATTATTAAAAAAAATTAGAACAGTTGGAATTTACTGGAGTAACCAATTTGGCACTAAAAATGGAAATTTTCGATACTCTACTAGGTGCCTACAATAAATTTTACTATTATTTTTAATGCAGAGACACAACGATTTTCTAGTTCTGAATTTGATCAGGGGTATATGACCATAGTTTACGCCGACTCTAAAAGGCATGCAGTCTATTGTTTTTGAACGCCCCATTTTGTGTATTATGTTCAAAACAGAGACTCTCTGGGCTTACGACTACAGCTACCAGCTACTACTTTCAATAATATTAACACAAAAAAAGTAGGTGGCATTTCTATAATACGTGCAAAGTTTATGTGAAACTGACTGGAAGACAGAGTAATGCACCAATATGTTACTAAACATATTTCGATAGAATTCCGTAAGAGCTTACCTCCAAGTTTCCTCATTTAGTCAGTCAAAGCATCAAATGGGAAATTCCAATCCAACATATGTAGTGGTGGAAATATATCAATCGCCTACGTTACCGATGGTACCCGACTGAAGCTTCTGCGTCTTCTTTACCCCACATGCCTACTTAAAAAGATACTGGTCTAAGTCTCAATATTCCTGTTAAAAAAAAGAGAGGTTCTATATTGCCATAAATATGTGTTTTCAAAATTTTACCTGAATGGTTCGTGATTCCTTATATATGCAGTGTTGGCAGCAAACTTTCCATATCTCGTGTCCCCATGACTGGTCTGTTTCATATATCAAACCTCACCTCGCACGGGTTTGAACCTCCTTTAAAAAAAAAAACAGGCAAGACTTATACTTATATCAAAGTAATACGAGGAACTTATATTTTATGCCAAAACTTATTTCATCACCTCCAAAGGGGAGTAGGGGGTTTCTAAAGTATGGTAGGTACATCTCTTTCATTTTTTAATTAAAAAAATGACACAATTACGCGACGTAACTCGATCCGGATCGTTAACGCGTCTCAAGATGGGGGTTTAGAGATGCTGAGGTCATTAAATTGATTCACTATTACCAGTACACACTGAAACCCCTTATTTCCAAAATAAAAAAATTGTTAACTGTTAACACAACAAAAAAACTATTTTCTCACCAATTATATTTCTGGGTCGTTTTCAGAATTTGTCCAACGTAGAATCCCAAGAGGATAGGGCCGCAATTTCGAAAAATGTTCATGTCTCCCCACTATGCATTTGTACAAGAAGCAGGGCCGGGTTAACAGCAATTATATTCTTGTCAGTCGACATACAGCCCCCGATTGAATTCTCGGATTCTGCTTTACTAGTTGCCATGGTCTGTCAAATATGTTACTTAAAAATTGTATATTTTTTTTACAAATAATATACCTTTCCTAAAATAATTCCGCCTTTGTCAAGTTGGACACGGGCACGTCTGTCCGCTTTGAAAAGCGCAGGCGTATGTATCTTCCAAAATGATCCAAGCAGGCCCGGATTGCCAGCAAATACACAACTCCCCGATTCAATTCTGAGATGTTGCTTCACGAGTTACCATGATCTGTCAAATATTTTAATTAAAAAAAAAATCTATTATTTAGCAACAATATACCTTTTTAAAAATAATTTCGTCTTTTTTCAAGTTCAACAGGACACGTGTGTTCGTTTCAGTTGGACAAGGGCACGTCTGTCCGCTTTGAAAAGCGCGGCGTATGTATCTTCCAAAATGATCCAA
Source organism: Cylas formicarius (assembly GCF_029955315.1). Classification (NCBI taxonomy): domain Eukaryota; kingdom Metazoa; phylum Arthropoda; class Insecta; order Coleoptera; family Brentidae; genus Cylas; species Cylas formicarius. The sequence continues at coordinate 19,522,594 of NW_026844361.1, read as the reverse complement.
ATTGTTAACCTTTTTTTGATTCCTCGTTCCCCGATTCAATTCTGAGATGTTGCTTCACGAGTTACCATGATCTGTCAAATATTTTAATTAAAAAAAAAATCTATTATTTAGCAACAATATACCTTTTTAAAAATAATTTCGTCTTTTTCAAGTTCAACAGGACACGTGTGTTCGTTTCGAAAGGTTTCGTAGTCTGTAGCTCTGTCGAATTCTCCAAAATTCGTTAAACCTTCAGATATTTTCAAAATTTGTCCAACGCAGACTTCCACTCACGCAGTTTCGAAAACTTTCTGGTCTCCCCGCCATGCATTTGTACACGAAGCCGTTCTGGACTATCAGCAAACAGCACCCCCGGTCACTTTTCTTCTCGGATTCTGCTTGACGAGTTACATCGATCTGTCAAATATTTAATGTAAAACAATCTTATCTATTACTTCTACCCAATATTAAGTACCTATTCAAGAATAGTAGCGCCTTTTCGAGTTCGAAAGGTTTCGTAGCCTATAGCCCTGCCGAAATGGAATTGCATTTGTACACGAAGCAGGGTCGGATTGTAAGCAAACAGCACCCCCCGGTCACTTTTCTTCTCGGATTCTGCTTGACGAGTTACATCGATCTGTGGAATATTTAGCGTAAAAAAATTATCTATTACTTTTACCAAAAATGAAGTACCTTTTTTCTTTAAAACAGTGCGTCCTTTTCGAGTTTGAAAGGTTTCGTAGCCTATAGCCCTGCCGAAATGTCATTGCATTTGTACACGAAGCAGGGTCGGATTGTCAGCAAACACCACAAGCGTCACTTTTCTTCTCGGTTTCTGCTTGACGAATTACATCGATCGGTCAAATATTTAATATAAAAAATATCTATTTTACCAAAAATACGTACTCTTCTAAGATAAATTAGCTCTTTTCGAGTTTAAGAGGACACGTATGTCAACTGTAGGATGTTTTATTATTATATTTTCCAGTGTCTATAAATTAATAAACAACAGAAGCTTCCGAATACAAAAATTTCAACATGAGTTTTTTTTTCTTGAAACTTAAAAGTTCTAACCCCTAAAACCATATTTTTAATACGCTGACGGACGTATAACAATCCCCAAAAATTACCATATTTAAATTGTTACTATTGATATATTTCTATTCCGAACTTAACTCGATACATGCAAAAAAAAAACTAGCGAATGTTATTTATTATCTCCGATGGGTGGATGATTGAGAAACGTTTAAATAAATCTACCTTTCTGTCTCTCTTTTTCTATATAGGTCACTCATTCTCTCTATCTGTTACTTTCCACAATCCGAATTTACACTTGGCCCCCCAAAAATCTTGTAAAATTTTATTTGCTTAACTTCTTCGCGTTGTTCATATGGCTGATTTTTTTGGGAGATATATCGTGCGTTACTTCTATTAAAATTCTGTTTCCTTTTTACCTACTTCAAAAACGTAAGCGAGCATTTTTGGTTGTTTTATTAAACAAAAATTGATACTAAACAAGATCCGTACCTCCGACCTCAGCCTCCTTTGATCACTCCCCAATTTTTTTTAATTAAGTATAGAAACCTCGTCGAACATATACATAATACTAGGTCAAAATGTTACGCGGTTACTCATTAAAGTCGCAATTCCGAAAGCTTCTTACCTATCTTTTTCCAGTCTTTTTTGTTTTATTTATCCGTATATGAAACACACATTGAACACAAAACTTAAACTCGTTGGCGATATTGCATTAAGCAACAAACGCGTATAACAGAAACGAACCCTTAACACAAACGCTTCTTTAAACTTCGACTGACACGTGAAACAACCCGCATTCCTACGAAAGGCAGGTAAACCAAGCAGGTCAAATTTTAAGCTACCCTCCAGTGTCATCGTAGGTTGGGGCATAGTAAATAGCGAATACAACAAAGCGGTAATTTATAATAATTTAATTTGGATTTTATTTAACTTAAGTTGTTTTGTAGAAAATGAGACATTTCTACAATTAATCAATATACTACGAGTACTTTTCCGCTTAATTACTATTTTTGAGAAACAAAAGGAAACGTTAGATTCCATTCAAACTTTTTCGGTTTTCATGATATCTCGCGTTTATTTAGAAGCTAATGGCCTGTGGCCTTAACCAGACGTTTCCAAAGTCTGGTTTGATATTATGTATATAAATCTTAACAAACACGAAAAATAGAGTTATATTGCCACCGAAAATCTGAATTTACGTTTAAAAATGTAACTTCCCGTATTTAAACTATTGCCTGCATTGGCGCCTATATTTTATAGTTTTTTTTTGTATCCTATTTTTTTGTTTTGCTTGCAAATGTGTGTCCATTTTTCGGGTACTGAATTTTTTTTTTCTCAAATTATTACAAATTACTCAAAACGGAGTTAAAAAGAGACGAGGAGAAAAGGGAAGAACCCTTATTTCTCCGACACTGACCTCCGATGTTTATAAAAATTGACGCCTTGACACCCTCCCCGTGAATATTTTACAAAGGATTTTTAAAATTTAACTTCCAAATAACGCATACTCTCGCCTAGTGTCACAGTTTTGGGCCCCATTTTGCTATGGTTAGACAGGTTTATTCTTGTACATTGTCGGGACAAAAGAAGCATCTCCTTCATCCAAATTGACTTTTTCATACCTAATACAACAGCTGCCGGGCATCATCTCGCCTTAATTGTTTCTATTGAATTAATTTTAGTTACAAAAAATTAGATGATCGTCAAAATTGGCATAAAAAGATAATCAAGATTTAATTAAAACAAGAATATGCACAAAAGAATAGAGATAAACTCCGACACGGGAAACAAGGAAATATCGCTGAAACGGCAACTGATCTAGCGCGCCTTTTTTAAAAATAATAATTTTTCAAAAGAATTCTAGGCTAAGCTAAATACCTGGTGCAACAAAATATTGAAGGATCTTCATGATCCTACCTGTGAGCGAGTAGAAAATTATTTGCAAAGAGGATAAAGGTATATCTTAATATAAATAGTTTCACTATTGATAATATGTCCCCTTTTAAAATGGCGCATTATTTGATACGTACTTTTTTCTTGTCAGAGCTTTGTCTAAAAAAAAAGCGGGATGGATGGAGGTACTCCGTCAGGTTTTTTTCCTGTCGAAACAAGTATGTGCGGCGTTCGCTTTGGATCTGGGGAACGGGTGGGGGTTATACATATATAAGCTATAAGAAATTTTAATTTTTTATTCAGTTTCCACTCATACAATTTCGTGATAAGTGCAGAGTGAGAAAAATGTCCGAAGTCGAAAATTATCCAACGCAAGCATTGGATTCGTGGGGAAGATTTGTGGTCAATGCGGAAATAATCCGCGAACAAAAATTCATTTACGAGGCAGCAATTACGCTGCCGGAATTCGGACTAGAAATTACCTCAGGTCTTAGCCCAGCAAGAATCTTCGCTCCGGCAGTGAAAGTGAGCTTTCTCCCCCACGTTTTGGCGGAGAAAAGAAGCATTTCGTTCGACGAGATAGACTTCTCAGAATTAATACAACAGCAGACCCGACTGGTAAAGTTATGTATTTAACCTGCTTCAAACTCAGCTGTCTACAATGTGATGGTGAAGTCTTGGTCAAGATTGAAAATAGCGAGGGTATACTCTATATTTCGAAAGACTGGGTACAGGAATTAATTACCATAAGCAAATTGGTATTTAAAAGAATACGAGAACTGTCTCGTTTGAACTTTTACGAGTACTACGATAGAATATTGTATTTGACTATACATGAAAATTTGCCTGAAGACGCCAAAATCTTTCCGCATATAGAATATTTATGTTCTACAGAAGAGAGTGAGCAGAGCTACTGCATGGAGGACTACATGCGTTTTGGAAAAATGCAGATAAGACAAGATATCAACAAAAGGATAGCATGGGACATACCTGTGTTTTAATAGAAATTTACCTGTAAACTAATAATAATAAATGTTTTTTTAAAATTCAGTGTGTGTGTATGTTTTATCCTTACCCCCATAATAAATAGTAAAAAAAAAACAAGTAATTGCGTAAAATAACTTTATTAAAGAAAAAAAAATATCAACAAAATATAATCAAACAAAACATAGTACCACCGGAATGAAACCTTCAGAAATTACCCCAACAACGGAGATTCTCGCATATAATTTAATAAAAAACATTTGCAGTGGAAAAGCCAAATTTCAAAGCTGGCGATGCAGTGAGCATAAGTGGCACAAAATCGGTTTTTGACAAAAGCTATGAAATTAATTGGACACCCCGAAAATTTCAAGATTGTTAAAGTAAGTGGTTCCTTCCCTCATACGTATCTTTTGGAAGATATGGAGGGGCGTTAAATCAAAAGGTTCGTTTTATGAAGTCGAATTACAAAAACCGTACTACCAAATAGTCGATCGACTATTTGTTGATATCTTGTCTTATCTGCATTTTTCCAAAACGCATGTAGTCCTCCATGCAGTAGCTCTGCTCACTCTCTTCTGTAGAACATAAATATTCTATATGCGGAAAGATTTTGGCGTCTTCAGGCAAATTTTCATGTATAGTCAAATACAATATTCTATCGTAGTACTCGTAAAAGTTCAAACGAGACAGTTCTCGTATTCTTTTAAATACCAATTTGCTTATGGTAATTAATTCCTGTACCCAGTCTTTCGAAATATAGAGTATACCCTCGCTATTTTCAATCTTGACCAAGACTTCACCATCACATTGTAGACAGCTGAGTTTGAAGCAGGTTAAATACATAACTTTACCAGTCGGGTCTGCTGTTGTATTAATTCTGAGAAGTCTATCTCGTCGAACGAAATGCTTCTTTTCTCCGCCAAAACGTGGGGGAGAAAGCTCACTTTCACTGCCGGAGCGAAGATTCTTGCTGGGCTAAGACCTGAGGTAATTTCTAGTCCGAATTCCGGCAGCGTAATTGCTGCCTCGTAAATGAATTTTTGTTCGCGGATTATTTCCGCATTGACCACAAATCTTCCCCACGAATCCAATGCTTGCGTTGGATAATTTTCGACTTCGGACATTTTTCTCACTCTGCACTTATCACGAAATTGTATGAGTGGAAACTGAATAAAAAATTAAAATTTCTTATAGCTTATATATGTATAACCCCCACCCGTTCCCCAGATCCAAAGCGAACGCCTCACATACTTGTTTCGACAGGAAAAAACCTGACGGAGTACCTCCATCCATCCCGCTTTTTTTTTAGACAAAGCTCTGACAAGAAAAAAGTACGTATCAAATAATGCGCCATTTTAAAAGGGGACATATTATCAATAGTGAAACTATTTATATTAAGATATACCTTTATCCTCTTTGCAAATAATTTTCTACTCGCTCACAGGTAGGATCATGAAGATCCTTCAATATTTTGTTGCACCAGGTATTTAGCTTAGCCTAGAATTCTTTTGAAAAATTATTATTTTTAAAAAAGGCGCGCTAGATCAGTTGCCGTTTCAGCGATATTTCCTTGTTTCCCGTGTCGGAGTTTATCTCTATTCTTTTGTGCATATTCTTGTTTTAATTAAATCTTGATTATCTTTTTATGCCAATTTTGACGATCATCTAATTTTTTGTAACTAAAATTAATTCAATAGAAACAATTAAGGCGAGATGATGCCCGGCAGCTGTTGTATTAGGTATGAAAAAGTCAATTTGGATGAAGGAGATGCTTCTTTTGTCCCGACAATGTACAAGAATAAACCTGTCTAACCATAGCAAAATGGGGCCCAAAACTGTGACACTAGGCGAGAGTATGCGTTATTTGGAAGTTAAATTTTAAAAATCCTTTGTAAAATATTCACGGGGAGGGTGTCAAGGCGTCAATTTTTATAAACATCGGAGGTCAGTGTCGGAGAAATAAGGGTTCTTCCCTTTTCTCCTCGTCTCTTTTTAACTCCGTTTTGAGTAATTTGTAATAATTTGAGAAAAAAAAAATTCAGTACCCGAAAAATGGACACACATTTGCAAGCAAAACAAAAAAATAGGATACAAAAAAAAACTATAAAATATAGGCGCCAATGCAGGCAATAGTTTAAATACGGGAAGTTACATTTTTAAACGTAAATTCAGATTTTCGGTGGCAATATAACTCTATTTTTCGTGTTTGTTAAGATTTATATACATAATATCAAACCAGACTTTGGAAACGTCTGGTTAAGGCCACAGGCCATTAGCTTCTAAATAAACGCGAGATATCATGAAAACCGAAAAAGTTTGAATGGAATCTAACGTTTCCTTTTGTTTCTCAAAAATAGTAATTAAGCGGAAAAGTACTCGTAGTATATTGATTAATTGTAGAAATGTCTCATTTTCTACAAAACAACTTAAGTTAAATAAAATCCAAATTAAATTATTATAAATTACCGCTTTGTTGTATTCGCTATTTACTATGCCCCAACCTACGATGACACTGGAGGGTAGCTTAAAATTTGACCTGCTTGGTTTACCTGCCTTTCGTAGGAATGCGGGTTGTTTCACGTGTCAGTCGAAGTTTAAAGAAGCGTTTGTGTTAAGGGTTCGTTTCTGTTATACGCGTTTGTTGCTTAATGCAATATCGCCAACGAGTTTAAGTTTTGTGTTCAATGTGCGTTCATATACGGATAAATAAAACAAAAAAGACTGGAAAAAGATAGGTAAGAAGCTTTCGGAATTGCGACTTTAATGAGTAACCGCGTAACATTTTGACCTAGTATTATGTATATGTTCGACGAGGTTTCTATACTTAATTAAAAAAAATTGGGGAGTGATCAAAGGAGGCTGAGGTCGGAGGTACGGATCTTGTTTAGTATCAATTTTTGTTTAATAAAACAACCAAAAATGCTCGCTTACGTTTTTGAAGTAGGTAAAAAGGAAACAGAATTTTAATAGAAGTAACGCACGATATATCTCCCAAAAAAATCAGCCATATGAACAACGCGAAGAAGTTAAGCAAATAAAATTTTACAAGATTTTTGGGGGGCCAAGTGTAAATTCGGATTGTGGAAAGTAACAGATAGAGAGAATGAGTGACCTATATAGAAAAAGAGAGACAGAAAGGTAGATTTATTTAAACGTTTCTCAATCATCCACCCATCGGAGATAATAAATAACATTCGCTAGTTTTTTTTTTGCATGTATCGAGTTAAGTTCGGAATAGAAATATATCAATAGTAACAATTTAAATATGGTAATTTTTGGGGATTGTTATACGTCCGTCAGCGTATTAAAAATATGGTTTTAGGGGTTAGAACTTTTAAGTTTCAAGAAAAAAAAAACTCATGTTGAAATTTTTGTATTCGGAAGCTTCTGTTGTTTATTAATTTATAGACACTGGAAAATATAATAATAAAACATCCTACAGTTGACATACGTGTCCTCTTAAACTCGAAAAGAGCTAATTTATCTTAGAAGAGTACGTATTTTTGGTAAAATAGATATTTTTTATATTAAATATTTGACCGATCGATGTAATTCGTCAAGCAGAAACCGAGAAGAAAAGTGACGCTTGTGGTGTTTGCTGACAATCCGACCCTGCTTCGTGTACAAATGCAATGACATTTCGGCAGGGCTATAGGCTACGAAACCTTTCAAACTCGAAAAGGACGCACTGTTTTAAAGAAAAAAGGTACTTCATTTTTGGTAAAAGTAATAGATAATTTTTTTACGCTAAATATTCCACAGATCGATGTAACTCGTCAAGCAGAATCCGAGAAGAAAAGTGACCGGGGGGTGCTGTTTGCTTACAATCCGACCCTGCTTCGTGTACAAATGCAATTCCATTTCGGCAGGGCTATAGGCTACGAAACCTTTCGAACTCGAAAAGGCGCTACTATTTTTGAATAGGTACTTAATATTGGGTAGAAGTAATAGATAAGATTGTTTTACATTAAATATTTGACAGATCGATGTAACTCGTCAAGCAGAATCCGAGAAGAAAAGTGACCGGGGGTGCTGTTTGCTGATAGTCCAGAACGGCTTCGTGTACAAATGCATGGCGGGGAGACCAGAAAGTTTTCGAAACTGCGTGAGTGGAAGTCTGCGTTGGACAAATTTTGAAAATATCTGAAGGTTTAACGAATTTTGGAGAATTCGACAGAGCTACAGACTACGAAACCTTTCGAAACGAACACACGTGTCCTGTTGAACTTGAAAAAGACGAAATTATTTTTAAAAAGGTATATTGTTGCTAAATAATAGATTTTTTTTTTAATTAAAATATTTGACAGATCATGGTAACTCGTGAAGCAACATCTCAGAATTGAATCGGGGAACGAGGAATCAAAAAAAGGTTAACAATTTGGATCATTTTGGAAGATACATACGCCGCGCTTTTCAAAGCGGACAGACGTGCCCTTGTCCAACTGAAACGAACACACGTGTCCTGTTGAACTTGAAAAAAGACGAAATTATTTTTAAAAAGGTATATTGTTGCTAAATAATAGATTTTTTTTTTAATTAAAATATTTGACAGATCATGGTAACTCGTGAAGCAACATCTCAGAATTGAATCGGGGAGTTGTGTATTTGCTGGCAATCCGGGCCTGCTTGGATCATTTTGGAAGATACATACGCCTGCGCTTTTCAAAGCGGACAGACGTGCCCGTGTCCAACTTGACAAAGGCGGAATTATTTTAGGAAAGGTATATTATTTGTAAAAAAAATATACAATTTTTAAGTAACATATTTGACAGACCATGGCAACTAGTAAAGCAGAATCCGAGAATTCAATCGGGGGCTGTATGTCGACTGACAAGAATATAATTGCTGTTAACCCGGCCCTGCTTCTTGTACAAATGCATAGTGGGGAGACATGAACATTTTTCGAAATTGCGGCCCTATCCTCTTGGGATTCTACGTTGGACAAATTCTGAAAACGACCCAGAAATATAATTGGTGAGAAAATAGTTTTTTTGTTGTGTTAACAGTTAACAATTTTTTTATTTTGGAAATAAGGGGTTTCAGTGTGTACTGGTAATAGTGAATCAATTTAATGACCTCAGCATCTCTAAACCCCCATCTTGAGACGCGTTAACGATCCGGATCGAGTTACGTCGCGTAATTGTGTCACTTTTTTAATTAAAAAATGAAAGAGATGTACCTACCATACTTTAGAAACCCCCTACTCCCCTTTGGAGGTGATGAAATAAGTTTTGGCATAAAATATAAGTTCCTCGTATTACTTTGATATAAGTATAAGTCTTGCCTGTTTTTTTTTTTAAAGGAGGTTCAAACCCGTGCGAGGTGAGGTTTGATATATGAAACAGACCAGTCATGGGGACACGAGATATGGAAAGTTTGCTGCCAACACTGCATATATAAGGAATCACGAACCATTCAGGTAAAATTTTGAAAACACATATTTATGGCAATATAGAACCTCTCTTTTTTTTAACAGGAATATTGAGACTTAGACCAGTATCTTTTTAAGTAGGCATGTGGGGTAAAGAAGACGCAGAAGCTTCAGTCGGGTACCATCGGTAACGTAGGCGATTGATATATTTCCACCACTACATATGTTGGATTGGAATTTCCCATTTGATGCTTTGACTGACTAAATGAGGAAACTTGGAGGTAAGCTCTTACGGAATTCTATCGAAATATGTTTAGTAACATATTGGTGCATTACTCTGTCTTCCAGTCAGTTTCACATAAACTTTGCACGTATTATAGAAATGCCACCTACTTTTTTTGTGTTAATATTATTGAAAGTAGTAGCTGGTAGCTGTAGTCGTAAGCCCAGAGAGTCTCTGTTTTGAACATAATACACAAAATGGGGCGTTCAAAAACAATAGACTGCATGCCTTTTAGAGTCGGCGTAAACTATGGTCATATACCCCTGATCAAATTCAGAACTAGAAAATCGTTGTGTCTCTGCATTAAAAATAATAGTAAAATTTATTGTAGGCACCTAGTAGAGTATCGAAAATTTCCATTTTTAGTGCCAAATTGGTTACTCCAGTAAATTCCAACTGTTCTAATTTTTTTTAATAATTTATGATGTTAGTGAGTTTCATTGCGATTATTTGTTACTTAAATTTTCTGCGTATTAAACCTTAATTAACAATACGCTATTCGTTAACGCAGGTAGAATTAATGACGCTGACTGACCTGATTTTGTCCTGGGGGGCGTAGTACGGTAGTTTGTACTGTGATGTTTGGTAGTTTGGCAGTGAGCTCTCATTTATGAAACTGGGGAATGTTTCGTTATCTTCAAATCGTAAACACGTATCATTAGAATTATATTTTTAAAATATTGATTAGGACATGTACTAAGTAACTAAATGCTCTAGCGAAAATATTCACACATATTGCGGAAAACGTACAAATTTAAATTAGAGAAAATTAACTATTTTTAGGGGTTGGTTTTTCAAAAAGGTGGGGATTTAGTTAAAGAACAGATAGAGACTAAAGGGAAGCTCTATGAGAAAAATTAGAATTAAAAAGTCGATGTTTTCGTGTCTTAGCGAAAGATGGATTATTATTAAAAATAATACTTGCATTAATTGTTGTCACCATTTGTGAAAAATATGGAAAATATCCTCTAGGTTCGCATACCTTTTTTTTAATTTTTTAAGGTGGCTAACAAAATACACAGACAGAAAAGTTTAGATCCTGTTCGTTAATGTAGCGCATAGAAAAAAATTAGAAAAGAGAACGTTTCGTGTATGGCATACGTAGTTAGTACGGAATATTAATCTGAAGGCTGCAAGACAGTGAAAGAGTGATGCGCTTAAGTATGGTTCAGAGAGGTTATTTGGGCTGTAGAAGTTTTTCTTTGAACAGGGTTCAAATAGCGTCTCCTAGAGCGTTAGCAGAGAAGAGTATTACAGTATTTAATATAAGCGTCCAGATTTCATTAATGTTGAGATTGCATAGAAACACACTTTCATGTAGTAGTCGCAGCAGCTTTAAAGTATATGACTTTTTAGTTAAGATGCCTTTCGAGTTTGCTTTATGGATTGATAGGAAATTAAAGGGTAGATACAGATAAGTTACGAAAAAAAGTATGTACACTATCCTCAAAGATCAGCAATAAATGAAATTGATGAAATAGTAAAGTTGACTGCAATATCTTAAAATCATCAATAAGATAGATAAATTAATTTTGAAAATATTAAATAATAAAAATAGCAAAGAAAATCAAAATCATCAATAAGATAGATAAATTAATTTTGTAAATATTAAATAATAAAAATAAAATTATAATAGCAAAGAAAGCCTACCACGGCCACATACACATAATATTTTCGACATATGAACTTTTCCCAGATAAATAGTCAAATATTTCACGATACCTTAAAACAGAAGCATGCGGAAATATGTATGAAGTTAACGCACGGTAGATGGCTTAGTAAATTAAAAAGGTATACGGTTTCTAATATCCTACTTTATTAATGAAAATTTTAACCAGCTTTTTGTTTTGCAGATATTATTGGTGGTGCCTGCCAGCTTCCAGTTCCGAGAAAAGAAATCCAACACTTTTCGTCTTTATTTCCCCTGTCCTTTGTGCGCAATAAAAGTACAGTTTGTACCCGCGAGGGTACACATTCGCAGAATTATATGTTTTTAAAATAAATGTTTTGGTCAATATTCACTAGGTGGGGTTACCTTATTAAAGAAAATCTTATTCCAAGAGGGGACACTAGTTTACATTCGAACCGCTAGGGGGTGCAGATGGTCACGCGAACAATATGAACAAGTCTCATTGACGCCATTGCTTTTCTTAGGGGTGGGAAAATATCTGGGCTCTGATTGGCTTCGCCGCCATCGCAAACTAGAGGTGGGGAGATTGATTAAACCGCATTTCTGGTTGCTTATCCAATGGGGACCAGTTTCAAGGGATTATGGGTAAAGGCGGAGGAGCTAGAGAGTCGTGGGGAAGGAGGATACGCCCACAAAAGTGAGAGGAGTGGGGGAAGCCTATATTATACTTAATCACTACTGACATTTATGATACCCCGGAAAAGGATTGGGTTGACTCAACTGACAAGTGTAAAACAAACGCGCCATCAAAAAGAGGTAAAAGAATAACTATTTTGCATGCTGGCTGGATGGTTGGATTAAAAATGGCCTTTCTCTGTCTGAGAAAAATATTAAAGATTCTTCTCTGGTTTACCATGAAAATAAACTAGTTCCAAACATTCCTCCTAATAGCGTCATTGTAATGGACAATGCAAGTTATCACAGTAGAGAGTTGACTAAAACCCCTTCCTCATGTGACACAAAAGCAACAATCCAAAACTACATGTATAATAACGACATTTATTTTCATGAAGATTATACCAAAAAGCAATTAATTGAGGTTCTACAAAGCTTGAACCTTCAAAGGAATACGTCTGTGATAATTATTAAAAAAATCTAGGGCATACAGTTTTAAGGCTTCCACTGTATATTTAATCCCATTGAACATGTTTGACATCAACTGAAATCTGCCATCCGTCGTAACAATGTTTTTCCCCGTGTTAACTCCAATGTCCTCAAACTTATAGAAACTGAAGTTTTTAACATCCCTCCACAAAGTTTGGCAAATTCTGTTAAACGTATAGAAAAAGCAGAACAATCGTATATCCATATTGCACATAATATAGAACAAATAGTAATTAGAACAGGTGATGATAGCGATAATGATACTGATACATTATGTGAATAATTTTAAGTAATTTAAGTAGATAATAAAAATAATTTGTAATTTTATTTTAGATTTAAACATAAATACATACATAAATAAATACATATTGTTTAGTATCTTTCCTAACAAAACCCCAAATAATTAAATTCTAAGCAAAGTACGGACCTGTTCGGCCATATTTCATTCTTACAGCCTGCCCGGGTCTTTCCTTAATTCGTATCAGTTAGTCACTTTCTTATACCTATGAACAGACTTTACCTTAATACCCATTGATAGGTGTTCCTTGAAAGTTTTGCGAGCAATACTACATATCCTTCTTTAATATACGCATCGAGACAAAAGAATTTCTTATGTTCTCTTCGGAACTGCTTTATACTTCTGAAATATGTTAGTTGCCAGCACACAATTTCCCCGTTTTCCGGTAAAAATCCGAATTTTCCATTTTATTATTCTACCCTTTTTTAAAATAGCCTATAATCAGAATAATAATCGAAACGTTTCCCATCGATCCTTTTGTTGATCGTCCTCGGTTACGCAACACGTAAAATTCCTGATCCTCTTCCTCTCTCCCATAATACACTGACCGGTATTATTGGATTAATTTTCCGTGGGGAGCGAGAGAGCCGTTCGTCCGCAAAATACGTTCCGAAATTTATCAAAATCCCCTCGTCGCCATCAAACCGCATCGTTATAGGTTAGGGCCGTGTTTGCCACGCTCATTTACATGTTAAATAAAGCATCAACATACGCGACTTCATTAAAATAATAATTAGGTTTGCGCGGCACCGGTTATTTACAAAATGCAACCGTCGGTCCGTGATATGTAAGTTATACGCTTATACGAATATCCTGCATAGATTTCGACGATTAAATTTGCGTCCCATATTTGACGGAAGACGGGGATTTATTAAATTGGTTAAATTGTTAAAAACACACAGTAATATAAAATTATAACATAAAAATTTAAATATATTTTATTGGTTTTGTATTAACAAAAACTATATACAAGATGTTTTTCCATGGAATTTAAGGGGGCAAGAGGGCAATTCGAGAATACAATAGTAGGGGATGGTGGGGCAAGGAGGCCCACCTCAAAAATTAACCATTTTTTTTTGTTTTTCCTTGCAATAATTATAGATTCTGGTTATTTGTATATTTTTAGCCCTTTACGTAATACCAGACGTAAAATTGACAGCTTAAAAATTCTAAAAAAAACTATTCCATATTATTATAACCGAATCATAATTTATTTATCGAAAGAGCCTCCGAAATTCTTATAAATACCAAAAACAAATTTTTTGATCTATAGAAAAATGGTTACTAATCAGTCACGTTTTTTTTAATGCTTTTTAATAAATAATAATTATTATTATATATAACATTATAAATAGGGGAGAGTGGGACACGACGGAAACACTGGAGCACAACGGACCTCTCATAAAGAAGATAAGATAAATCGACTTGATGGTTAAAAAAAAATAATTATAGATTCTGGTTATTTGTATATTTTTAGCTCTTTACGCAATCAGGAGTAAAAATTCTAAAAAAAAAACTATTCCATATTATTATAACCGAATCATAATTTATTTATCGAAAGAGCCTCCGAAAATCTTATAAATACCAAAAACAAATTTTTTGATCGATAGAAAAATAGTTACTAATCAGTCACGTTTCTTTTTTTTTAATGCTTTTTAATGAATAATTATAATTATTATATATAACATTATAAATAGGGGAGAGTGGGACACGACGGCCACACTGGAGCACAACGAACCTCTCATAAATAAGATAAATGGACTTGATGGTTAAAAAAAAATAATTATACATTCTGGTTATTTGTATATTTTTAGCTCTTTACGCAATACCGGGGGTAAAAATTCTAAAAAAAAAACTATTCCATATTATTATAACCGAATCATAATTTATTTTTCGAAAGAGCCTCCGAAATTCTTATAAATACCAAAAACAAATTTTTTGATCTATAGAAAAATAGTTACTAATCAGTCACGTTTTTTTTAATGCTTTTTAATAAATAATAATTATTATTATATATAACATTATAAATAGGAGAGAGTGGGACACGACGGAAATACTGGAGCACAACGGACCTCTCATAAAGAAGATAAAGCGACTTGATGGTTAAAAAAAAATAATTATAGATTCTGGTTATTTGTATATTTTTAGCTCTTTACGCAATACCAGGGGTAAAAATTCTAAAAAAAAAAACTATTCCATATTATTATAATATATAATATTATCGAAAGAGCCTCCGAAATTCTTATAAATATCAAAAACAAATTTTTTGATCTATAGAAAAATAGTTACTAATCAGTCACGTTTTTTTTTAATGCTTTTTAATAAATAATTATTATTATTATATATAACATTATAAATAGGGGAGAGTGGGACACGGCGGAAATACTGGAGCACAACGGACCTCTCATAAAGAAGGTAAATCGACTTGATGGTTAAAAAAAAAATAATTATAGATTCTGGTTATTTGTATATTTTTAGCTCTTTACGCAATATCAGGGGTAAAAATTCTAAAAAAAAACTATTCCATATTATTATAACCGAATCATAATTTATTTTTCGAAAGAGCCTCCGAAATTCTTATAAATACCAAAAACAAATTTTTTGATCTATAGAAAAATAGTTACTAATCAGTCACGTTTTTTTTAAATGCTTTTTAATAAATAATAATTATTATTATATATAACATTATAAATAGGAGAGAGTGGGACATGACGGAAACACTGGAGCACAACGGACCTCTCATAAAGAAGATAATATAAATCGACTTGATGGTTAAAAAATAATAATTATAGATTCTGGTTATTTGTATATTTTTAGCTCTTTACGCAATATCAGGGGTAAAAATTCTAAAAAAAAACTATTCCATATTATTATAACCGAATCATAATTTATTTTTCGAAAGAGCCTCCGAAATTCTTATAAATACCAAAAACAAATTTTTTGATCGATAGAAAAATAGTTACTAATCAGTCACGTTTTTTTTTAATGGTTTTTAATAAATAATAATTATTATTATATATAACATTATAAATAGGGGAGAGTGGGACACGACGGCCACACTGGAGCACAACGGACCTCTCATAAATAAGATAAATCGTTATAAAAAATTTTTGTAACTACAAACAAGACTCTTATTTGTAACATGCTCTTATTAGTTTCACTTGTATGTATGTATGTTTCTAACCGACTCCTTTGGACTCGGTTTTGACAGACTTTTCTGATTGACTTGAAATTTGGCACCCACTTATAGTTCCGGTAGCAACCCAATATTATGTTATTATTACTAAGTTGCACGTCCCCTACCGCCAACGGTAGTGGTGGGGGGTACTATTAAAATTGCAACTCGTTTAATAAGTGCGTATGTTTTACCCATTTCGAACATTTACGCTTTATCTTTTTCTGTTTCTCAGGCAACAAAGCAATTGCCATTCATGTTGACGTAAAATCATTTTTCGAGATCATGGCTACTACACTACACTTTGCACTATACCAAAAAACTGGCGAAAACCCTGTGAATAAAACGTAGAGTGTATGTATGCCCAAGCCGAGAGTACAGGCTTGCCTTCAGGTTTGCAAATCGAAAGGCCTGCCTTCCGATAAACCGCATCGTCTATGGGGTGCTTAAAACACGTGGGTAAGGCGGAAAGTCCTGCCGCTTACTCTTTTCTTTTAAAAAGACGAAAGACGGGTCGTAGGTGCAGTGTAAATTAGAAAAAACATAGTTTTGTTTAATTTACCACAACCTCGGACTGTATTTAGTACCTTTAGACTACAAAGACGTGTATGTGTCGCTATAACGACCACCAAAAAGTACACCCTTTGTTTAGGCGGGCCGACAAAAAGATGAACCTGATATAACATTTCAAAATACCCCAATTCGGGTTTCGTTTTGTTTTCGTGTTTTAACGAGGCGAGTTAAAAGCCTGCTCGTTAATACGAATCCTACCCTTACCTTTTTTTGCAAGTCCCAGGGGATTATAATCTAAAAACTCGACAAAGATTTTATGCAAATCGTCGTGGCTCTTATGCCGAATTTTCGCGTAGTCCCTTTTGAAACGGAATTTTGCGCACTTTTTAATGAGTAAAAGGTCCGAACTTTTAGTGACGTCATTGGTTCCTGGGCAAAACCATTGTATGTGTGGACAAGGGGTAACGTAAATACATATTTAAAGAGCAATATAAGGAAGATGGTGTAACATAAGCCTTTATTTTTTGAAAATACTTACTGGTTTTATCTGTGAAACAAAACTTTGTTATTGCAAGTCTAGACAAGTCAGCGCGTGTAGAATAAACATCCAACAATTAGCGTATTCTTTAGTAATAGTGGGCAGTGAACGTTACAGTTCGTAAAATATGACATTTCCGAGGTATTTGACTCAAAAGGAATTGGAGGCGGCTATAGAGGAGATCGTGATGGATGAGGAGAATAACAATGAATCCTTATGTATTGTAGCTTTGTAAAATATCACCAAAAATGAAACCGCTCACGCACCATAACATATTATGCGTTTTTTTGTATCAAATCAAGTTCTATTTTGAAAGCAATCTACTTTTAGTTGTTTTCTGTCGAATTTGAACTTTGTTTTGTATATTTATGTATAAATTATATGTTACATCTCATGCGCCCCAAAACATTATTTAATGTTTTTTCCCAGTGGTTCGTTGTTTTGTATGTTTCGAGTTATTGTTTTTTTTTTTGACACATGTAATGTATTCTTGAGGGCAACAAAATAAATAATTTCAGAGCGAAAAAGTATTTTTTTATGCTTGGCATAATGTGGGTTAAACGATATTTAAATGGTTAAAATTTAACTATTATTCGTTCAACATAGGAACGGCAGTGTAACAACGAATGATTTTATATTTTATTGAATAAATAGAAAATGATAATATTAATATACGATCGATATCAATTATTATTTGATTTCCTCGAATTTGAATGGGCAGATTTAAAACCTGCCAGATGCTTCGCAGCTGATATAGTTAGTTAGTTTAGTATACACGGAATAGCGGCATTTCCCAAGAGCCATTGGCGTGCACAGCCAAATCAGGCTTCCGCTAAAGTTATGGCAGATGTGACTGTGGTATTTATCATCGCAGACGTTAAAGAGTTATTGCCAGATGCATATATAGTGAAAGTTTATCGTATGGACCTGATAATAATTATTAATTACTAACTGTAAGACGTTCGTCTTATTTATGGCCACTTCTGTTTTTCCTGCCGTCACTTTCACTTAAAATCGTAAATCCCGTTTTGATTGTGCGATTCAAAAAAAACAAAAACAGAGTTACAACATGTGTACAAAACTTTGCTTTGGTATATTCTACATTCGTTTGGTTTTTAGTTATGGGAGAGCAATTTTTTTTTTACTAGGTGTCAATTAATCATTATTGAGGTCGTGTTGACAGGGACGTTTTGGATATATATTTTTTTAATTTTGATATTTGAGTATAGTTAGATTTGAAACGTTATTTTAAAAATCACAGGTGTAAAAAAATGGCAGCCTCTAGATTTGTATACAGATCAAAGTACACGTGCCTACTTCACTTATGACTAAAATGGAAATGAGCAAATTCTCGAAAAGTAATAATTATCACGAAGTCTAAAAAATTCCGTATAAATTTTGCCTGAAGCTCTTTAGCGTACCGATCTTTAATAAGTGTGGAGCAAGTTCCTTCATCCATTGTATTAGATCCAAACTATCGTTTATAAAACCGCAAAACTATCTCAACCGGAATCACTGAACCCAGAATTAAAAATATCAAAACTTTTCAAGCAACATAAAGCTTATTCAACCTACTAACAAATAATTTAAACTGTGTGCATCAACAAATGGTTTTAAGTCAAATTTGAAGGAATTACTTTTTAGCGATACATTCTACACACTCAAAGAGTTTGAAGTTTTTTTGTCCATAATGTTTTGTTTCATTTTAATCTGCTTCTCGTCTTTCTTTTATTAATAGCTTTTGTACATATGTTTGTTTATGTTAGTTCACACACTTCCTTTTAATCAAAGGGCTTTTTCATTATTTTATCATTAGTTATAACTTGGTTTATTTATACTATTTTGTTTGTTCATGTTGTTTTATACACTCGTCTTGCTTTTATTTTGATTAGGCGACTTTCTTATTGATTACTTTTATAACCAGATTTTAAACTGACCAAGTTTTGTTTTGTATTATACCGTTTTTTGTTCTATGTATTATTGTACATCTAAATAATACTTTTTCTTAAGATTTTTTTTTTATTAATTGAAGACAATAAAATATATTATTCCATTTGAGATATCAGGAGTTTACATTAGGGAAACAGAACGATAAATATCAACTAGGTTAAAACAATACGAAAGAGCATTTGGACTACGACCTCATCAACTCATCAACAGTTGCTAAAAATCTTGCATGTAATCTGTTCTTTTAGCAAAAAAAAAATCCGAGAATCCGTAGAAATCCATAACCAACAAATCTTAACCCCGACTCATGTATTTACCGACACAACGTTCACATCCCACTTTTACCTCTGCCGCCCCTAAACAGGCTGACCAACCGTACAGGATTGGTCGGTACAGGTTCTTGTTTTTCCGACAACATCTTGGATTGTCTCGGATTTTTCAACAAGTTATATGTTATGTCCCAACTGTTTCCCGCTCTATAATCGTATTTTTTGTCAACACCGATATGCCCCACAATAATTAAAATCTTTTTCAACAATCCGGAAACAGAATTCTGGCTTTTATTTGTGCATAATGCTGCCGCACTTTTCCACAAAACAAGTCTACTTATGCAAGGCTTATACAATGATGTCTAAAAACTCAAGTGCAAAACAAAAGCTAGAAAAGAGGAGTGCTTTATTCCTCATTTTAAAAAATATGCTCCAGACAGATGAATAAGTACAAATTGTCATTGCATAAAACCAACTATAGTCGCGTTTCACTTGACGGTCCAGGAATACCTCTCACAATGGGAAACTCCATCTTCTCAAATGTTGGATACGTTTAAATGGGTATTACTTCGAAAAATGAACTATCTGACGAAGTATTTTTAATAAAGTAATTTGTAACCAATGAAAAGTTGGAAGATTGGCAAGCTAATGACATCAATGTTTGCGTCCGATGGCTTGAAGTTTTTGATAATAGTAAAAAAAAGCAACTGGAGTTTAAAAACATATCTTTGATAGTTGCGGGTGCACTCTGTCCATGAAGTACTAATGCAGAGTAAGAAAGAATGTTTTCAATTATAAACAACTCTTGGAGTAGCGAAAAAAATCAACTTCATGTGAGCACTTTGAAACAACAAGAATTTAAGTTGTTTGGAGTTTTACAATTTCCTTTTCAAAAATGATGTTGCTTTAAAGCAATAGGTGGTTAAAATAAGTATTCTTTTAAATAACAGGTGGTTTTAAAAAATCATTACGCATAAAAATTTAAAAAGATATTTTTTCCCAATAAATTTAAAAAGATATATATTTCATTTTTATTTTTACATGAGTTAATGGGAGGGGAGATGGATGTAAGCGTCCTGGATTTATTTCTCTCAGAGTTTGTCACCTTGCCTCAAACAGTATCGGTATACAAGAGAAAATGTCCAAATTTTCTAGAATTTAATTTGTAATAGTAAAATGTGTTAAACGCAATATATTTTTACAGAAAGAATTGATCAGCCCCATTTTTTTATAAATAAATCCCGTAACTTGATATTTTGCAATTGTTCAAGTCCATATGTAAAAAAAAAACTTACAAGACAAAATGACCAAGTTCTTCTGATATCATTGCTCCGAAACTCCGAATTTTGGCATAGTGCCATAGAACTAGACAAAAGAGAGGAAAAAATAAAATTTCAAGTGCTTATAATGTTCACCAGCTGACGTACAATGATTTTATCAATCTTAAAAAATCCGATTCGAGACGAAAGTGGTCAAAGGGTAGAATGGCTGAAGATCAAAAAACTCCGATATGAAAAAGGAACAAAAAATTTAATACTGTTCGGGTACAATTTACGATGACAAAAAGGATGACTTAGTTAAACTTTGCCCAACTGGAGTTATTCTCAATGAGCAAGCTGCACAAGACGAAAGCAGTGATGATGGAAGTATAATCTTAGGATTATTTTAATGATACTTTATTCTTATAATCGTGCATTTGTTATTTAAATAGTTAATAATTTCCTTCTAATAGGAAAATAATATGTATAGTTATATTACGACTAACAAAACTACTTTCAATATGTATTCCCACTAAAATAAACTCACAAGAAATAATTGATTTTATATTCACGACAAAGTGATCAAGTCCAAATTTCCTTCGAATAGAAAAATAATAATAGGTATATGACTATAATAAAACAATACTTAAGTCATTTTGACTGTTGCAGCAGTAGATTAACCAAAGCCTATTCAATATGCACTAAAAAAAATTTACGAGAAATTATTGAATATTATTAGTATTAGTATTAATAGCTTAAAACTGTTAATATTGGACTTGGTCACTTTCTCTTGTATACTGACGGTATATAAGCAGGCACAGAGTAGGAGGAATCCAGAAGATCTGTCAATAGTAAAGGGTTACTTTCAAAAAATTAATAAAACTTAAGAACAAATAAAAAACATACATAGACAGGTTCTTCGATTCTATACATCCTGTATAGTTTCATGTTTTTTCTAAATAGTTTTTTATGGTGAATTTTTATGGAATTAATTGGGAGTGAACCCACGGAACTCCATCGGAGCCCCTTTATCGCGCGCCGGGGACTAATGAGCGCTGAAAATGTATACTTACGACGGAACGGTATCGAATGTTTGACGTAAACCCGCGACATTCAAGTTTTACAATTTAATTACGGCCGTAAACTTGCCTAATTGTAGAACAGCACTCGGGCGAAACCCGTCTACCGGTTACACCGTTGCGAGGCCTGTATCGGCAACGTTGCTAAAAACTAGCGCACAAGTCTTGGCCACGATGTAGGTATACCTACCTGCACCCGGATTAATGGAACAGCAGCGTCCGCTGCAACATTATCGATTTCAAAATCGAAAGTTATTTTCGTAAATCCAATCTGGCTGGATCGGGCCTGGGGGGGGGGCGGCAGGTGGAATTATTTTAATCCCGAATACTGGCGGAGTTACGGCGGGTTAAATACGCCAGCCCTGTACCGGACGACTTTAATCCGTTCCGGTTTATATTACACGGTTTAGCAAACAGCGCGATGGCTAATTTTATGTATAAAACCGAACGTAAGTTGAGGCGGGTCACCTTTTTTTTTTCATCTCTCTCTCACGTTATTATCATCGCCACGCCCCTAGATCCGAACTGGAACGCGCTATAATAAGGGACCAATTTACGAGACCCCGCGAGATAAAAAAAAAATGGGTCCGTTCATTTAGGATCGATTTGACGGGCACCTCACCCTCCCCACTCTTTTGTTGTATTAAAATTGACCCCCAATTCGTGCCAGAAAAACAAAAATCTGCCAGACAGACACAAGTGATATATTTGTCAAAGTTATAAACAAGTATCAAGAAAAGCTATGGATTATTATCACAAATATACGAGGTGTGTTCAAAAAGTAAGGTGACTATTAACTTTTATTAAAATGTTGTCCCCTTCAGAGTAATCTCCCCAGATGTAATACGGGGGTGCCAACGTTTTTTCCAATCCTCGAAGCACTTCTGGTAAGCACTTTCTAGTGTCTTGAGTTCTTCCAGCGATTTTTTCATTATCTCCTCAATCGTTCCTAACCTCCTTCCTTTCATGGGTTTCTTGAGTTTAGGGAAGAGGAAAAAATCGCTAGGGGCCATTGGTATTGGTATTGGTATTAAGAGGGGGCGCCCCCCGCCGGTGTCCAAGCACTTAGGCCCGTTGTGTCCCCAGACCGCGCTAGAGGGCGTTCAGAATGCCGCCCCTCCTACTATAGGCCAGCAACTCCTTTAGCACTACGATTTTGCAGTGTACAACGCCACGATTGACATTTGATCGAACTTGAAGTGCTTTTTTCGGTCTTGAGGATCCTGGGTCCTTCCATTGGAACGACTGGGCTTTGGTTTCGATGTCATAACCGTATAGCCATAATTCGTTAATAGCTATGACCTTTTTAAGCATATCAGGATCATCATTGACGTCGTTTAACATTTGTTTCACTTCTTTAATGCTTTGATCAGTTATTCTTCATCTTGGAACAGCTTGTACCACTTATAAACATTCTTTTTGCTCAAAGTAGATTTATCATATGCCGTTGACAATATTTCAAGTTTTTGCAGCACTGTATTCCATTTTATGCAGAATTGAAACACATCTGTTCTTCTCTCTAATAATTTCCACATTAGAGATATTAAGTATTCCATTTATAAGATACACACCTCCCAAAGACAATGAGTTCGAAGCAACCCTACACTTGCCATTGCGGTCTTCTTTGCATTCAAAATATCACTTATCAAAAGTTCTTACGAAAGATAACGCTAAATCCAGATTAACTACTACCAACTAGCCTAAAAGAACCTTAAGGGGTCTTAATAGATTCCAGAGAACGGACGAAAACTACCAACTAGGCTCAAGGAACATCAAAGAGCCTTAAGAATAAGACAAACCAACACAATCATCAAACCAGGCGCCCAAATAAAATACTACATTGTAATTGTAGCAAAACAAGAACTACTGACTCCGCTGAAACTCATCAGAGATTACGAGCTTTCATTTTTGGTCACCATTTGTGAATCGCCTTGTCTATTGAACAATACGTTAAATTTGCTACGGACGAAGGAATTTATATGACAAATACATCATGGTAACATTTTTAATGCATCTTCAATTTCTAAGGAAAGACTAAGAATACTAATAACAACTTAGCGTATTATATTGACACACGATTCCGTAATAAAAATGTAAGGTGTGCATTTCAAATTGCGAAATATACTGGGAGCTTGAATAAACATTTCGCTCATTTATAGTTTAAATTGTATAGTCAGGATAACTTGAAGCATGCAGTCCTGATCAAAAGAATTGAGGGATTGGGTCTTACACGTTTCCTACTTTGATGGGTCGGAAGCTACTTTACCTTATTGATAGAATCCAGAATGCTATATGCACAGCTTTAATTGTTCTCAAATCCCAGTAGAATCTGGTGAGCCTCAGGGATACCATTTGAGTTTTTCGACCTAATCATTCAACGATATCAATTGTTGCTTCTTACATTTTTTATTTTTTCTCCTTGCGAATGACCGTTATTGTTATAATGATCGTCTTGTACCGTAGGAACACTATGGTGTCAGGCTAACGACATGGAATGGCAAGTATGTTGAAGTGCAAAGTAATGAAATTCCAAAACACCAGAGCCTCTAGTAATTTTATTTATAATAGTAGTCCGCTTTAATGTGTGGATTAGTTCAGGCCTCTGGGATATTTTGTTGAGCTCGAGTTTGATTTTTCGTCCCACATGGTTGGATTTGTCAAACATAACACAAGAGATTTTCCCAACTCCATCGAAACTTTATCTATTTTATATCGTCGTACATATATTGGGTATGCTGCGTCGGCATGGAGTCCAAATTACGCCTTCATCTTGACAACGCCTTCATCTTGACAACTCGGTCATGCGAAGTGAATTCAAACTTATCCACAAAATCATTCACTCTGCAATTGTCCATATTAGACGACTAAAGAAACTTCTCTCGGTCTCGCAATACGCGCACCACTTTCAGTCAGCAAGCTGTTTAATGAGTTAAGTCAGATGAACGTCTTAGGGCCCTTGAGAGCTGTTATTGGTATTAATTAACTCCAAAATCAGTATTTTTCACCTTAAACAAGTACCTTTTCTATGGAAAATTACTTAAAAACATAACTTTTTTCGGAAAAAAATTAAAATATCCCCGTAATAAAGAGATTTCGTCAGGAGCAGCTTTGATGAGGCAATCGAAGCCCTACATTTCATTTAGGCATTTTTAACCCTTCCAGAAATAATTTGTAAAAAATGAAACGATCGTTTGGGGCCCTTTTTGCTTTCACCACGCCTAGGTAGCAATTGCACAGAAAGTCTAATGTATCATGATTATCATAATACATCATGATTGACATCAATGAGGGTGAGACTAGACTGTACTTGGCTAGAGATGTAGAGATGTCAACCACCCCGTTTATATGTTTTATTGACTTTGAGAAGGCTTTCGACAAGGTCAGGCACGACAGCCTGCTGGAAATCCTCCAGCAAGTAGGTATTGAAGACAGGAACCTTTATTGGCAACAACAAGCAAACATTAGGATTGACCAAAACATCTCTGACACAGTGCCAATTCGCCGGGGTGTAAGGCAGAGATGCATTATGTCGCTATTGCTTTTTAACCTGCACTTTGAGTACATCTTCAGATGAATTCGATGGACGGGTTAAAATAAATGGAGTTGGCATCAATAATTTATAAAGTTATGCTGACTACACTGCTCTGTTAGCCAATACTTCGGAAGAACTAGAAATGCTTCGACTCACCAATGTATGTCACGAATATGCACTAAAACTAAACACCTCAATGACGAATGTAAACAACCGGTAGACGCGTATGTGATTTCAGCGTGTGGAGTCTCGCTTGAGCAGGTAGACAATATTACGTATCTGGGCTCTAACGTAAACAACAACTGGGATATGAGCCAAGAAATCAAAATTCGTATAGAAAGAAAGTGCTATGCAGCAGAAACCTCACCATCGAACTTAGGTTGAGGCTTACAAGATGTTACATATTCCCGACTTTGCTCTATGGGATATAAAGCTGGCCGCTGACGGAACTACTGCTGAAAAGACTACAAGCCTTTGAGATGTGGGTGCACCGCAGGTTGTTACGTTTAAGCTGGGTTGACAGAATCCCCAAATTGATTAAGACCAGGAAGTCAGAATATTTTGCGCATGTAATGCGACATCCTGAGCGCTATAATGCTCTCCACTTAATTATGCCGGGCAAGATAAAAGGAGGAAGAAGACCAGGTCAACGCCAAGTACAGCCTTATTTAAAGCTGCCGTAAATAAAGTTTTGATAGTCAATATGATAGCCAACGTTCGATGACGGACACGGCACATAAAGAAGAAGAAAAGACTTTTTTGTGTTAGTGACAGAAAGGTGGTTACAAAGTTTTGTAAGAACTTATTTTGCAAACAAGTAGACCAGAACCTTCAGTTGAGTGTTCACTCCTTTGATCACTTCTTTATTGAACCACCTAAGATGTAAGTCTTCAAGTTTCCAAATTACGTTACGTTCTCTTTACAGCAAACCAAATTCTAAGCTTTTTGCGTCTTCAAAACTTTGGGACCATCGACGTGAATTCGATTCACCTCACGCTCGCGCCGGACAATATCCGTGTCAATTAAAATCCCATAACGGACACCTGAACAACAAACGTATATACGAGAAAACGGATTAATTAATTACTTCCTTTTGGTTGTCTTCTTTGTTGGTTATTCGCGTGTTTCAGTTTATAAGCGAGTTTACTTTAATAATAAAAGCAGAAGACGGTATTCGCGAGAAATCATTAGATTTCCCTTCGTCGGTCGGGCCGCGAGAAGAAAAAGACCCACTTTGCGCGCCGCACCAACGGCTGCCATTTATATTGTCAGAGTTGTTCGTGTGTTTTGATTGCCGGCCATTTCCTTCTTCATATAATAATCGATTTCTTGCAAAAGTGAACGAACGACGGTGCCAAGTTCGGTCGCTAGACGTCAACTGGAATCGAATCGGTTTTTTTCTCTATCTCTCTCCCTCTCTCTCTTTCGTTCTCTAAAAAGCGGTTTCCGCATTTTGTTTCGTGCATTTCCACGCTGTCACTCTCGGCGACTCGACGCTATGCATATCTGATTCGATTTATTTGGTTATTTTAGAACTTTCGCCTTTTCCTGGGGAGATTTTCCAAGATTAAAAAGGAAGGAAGGATCGATGACGTCAACAGTTTACACGGGGTGAAGAGGTTCTAGAAAAAATGTCTTTCGGAAGTTAAGCAGTTTCAGAAATGTTTTTTAATAAATTACTCTTCAAATATAATGGTTATATGATAACGGATAAATGTCGGTACAAAATATAAGTTTAAATGTCAGTGTGTAAGTTTTTCCCAACATTGAGTTAAGAAGAATGATAGCGGTAGTCTAACTGAATCCCCTTCAATAATTAAAAAACATGCAGAAAGTGTTTTTATAATAATAGAGTTCTCCGAACGATATACCGTTTTTACAATCTTTTATGATCTTGACTTGGGAATGAGTTTGAGACCCGCCTGTGATGTGCGGACTGTTTTATTTTCAGAGTAGGGAAATTTTCTTTGATTAAACTTATATTAATTCATATTAGTGTGCTTTTTATAAATTTTTCCTAAAACAGTCCCAACTTCGGGTAGCCCGATTTCAAAATGAATTTGACCATTAGATAGGTTGATCTACATTAAAAACGCATTAGAACGCTTAGACTGTAAATTTAAGTGTTCAACATAATGTAGATTATTGATTTATAATGGATATTCTCCCAGTTTGCTATTGGTTGATTTGTGGGGGTTGCCGAAATCTAAGTATACTGTCAGTTTTGTGAAGAATATTGTTTTAACAATTAAAACGTAATGTTTTGAACATTAACTGTTGCCAAGAGACTTTGAGTGCGTTCGTACGAAGAATTGGTCCTTATTACAAAACCATCAATAAGGGACAAGTTTTGATGGAATCAAGGAGAATTTCCGAACGGGGATAAGATATTTGAGAGAAATCTAAGAGATTCGCGCTAAAATCGTCTCCATCGTATATTTAGATGAGACCTGGTTTGATAGCCACGATACCGTTAAGAGAGGATGGACTAATGGTAACAGGAAATGTTCGTTGGATGCCAAACGAATTATCATACCACATGCAGGCTTTGAAACTGGTTGGCTAGATAACGCTTTGTTGCTTTCTGCAAAAGATGTCAAAAGAGCAAAGGTTGACTACCACGAAAATATGACAGCAGACATTTTTGAAAAACGCTTGAAAAATTGCTTCCCAATATCCCATCAAACAGTATTGTCGTGACAGTCAACGCCAGCTACCATTCTGCACAAGTGGAAAAAGTTCCTACAAAACGAAGCAGTTATTGGAAGTTTTAAAGAAGGGAACATTTCATAAGAAGTATAATGTGGACAAATTGGCCATGGAGTGGGGATTGATTGAAAGTAGCACGTCTTTCATCAATTTTAATCCGATAGAACTGAAACCCAGTTTAAGAAGAAACAACACCTCGCCGAAATTTAGTTCTGGGACAATAGAATTAATTAGAAAAAATATGTGGAACATGCCATAGAAGAAGAAAATGTTTACAGAAGTCGATTAGTGCCTGAAATAATTATTAATGTGGGGCACGAGTCCAGTAACGATAGTGATTATTTTGATATAGAATAACTTTTTTTATATAAATATTCTTGTTTATTTATTATTCTTGTGCCATTGTGGAATTGCGAATCTATTTATGGAGAGTTACAAGCGAGGTAGGCCTTCACAAAAATTTACCAATGTTAAATACCCGATTCTATCGTAAAAACGGTATATAGAACTCTGTGTCACTATAGATCTGAAAAGATTTTCGTAGATATTTCCTATGCCAGTGGCAATTGCTACTAAAATTTGGGTTTCTTAACAATAAAATATTTATTTTATCTAAATTTGGTGCTAATTTTTTAGAACTAAGTTTATTTGTATATCAAAAGGTGCAAAAAATAAACAATAACTTTTGACAATTTTCATGAATTTTATTTTTTCGAAATACGAGGACAACTCAAGAGTAAAAAAAAATATTTAACAAAAATTGCAAAAAATAGGTACCTCTTTAACAATATCATCCGTTTAAATTTTTATTTTATACTTAACGCGTGGTAATTTATAAACTAAACATTCCCACACCTACTCTTTTCTCTTTTTTTTTTTAGATGATGAGTCTCCAGCCGAGCGTCGGCGTATATTTTTGAGATCACCTCGTATATACATACGCGCTAGTTTTTTCTAACTGGCCAGAGAACACGTAAACGCGGAGCCAATCCCGTAATAACTTAATTAAAATAAACGACGTCACGAAAGGGCAATCTTGACATTTTCCGGAACGTATAAGGCCCCTTCTCCTTCGCGGCCGTATGGCGTGACACGGAATATGACAAGAACGAATTTTATAATTGCCCAACTGTTATGATTTACACAATATCATTTTAAGCGGGTCTATTAACATATCTAAACAAACGTCACGATATTCCGGGCGCACGGAGCCCCACAATGGGAAATTTATTGGTCGGGGGCATGTTTCGCTCCCTCGGGGCGTTTAAGCTTCGTTCACTCGGGGTGTCGGGAACAGAAAAAGCCTACCGAACGGGTCTCAATAATCCTTCTCCGATTAATGAATGAGCAAAATGCGCGAGAATCTGCCACAGAAGCGTTGGGTAATATTTGATGATAGAAATGTTATTTTCTTAGGGTGCCCGGCCGCTACGAACGTTGGCGATCATTCTGGCTATGATAATTTTGTTTGCGTCCTGGCGCTCTTCTTCCTGGAATTTTTACCTGAAGGATATGATGTGACCCAGGTATTGAGGTTTGCGTCATTTGACGATGTTGACTATTTCCACGGAGGTTTTCATTCTCCGTAATACTTCTTCTAATTTTCCAATTCTGGATCTCTTGAGAATTGGCCCACGATTCATTAATTATAGTTCTATTATGAGACTCTTTAAATTCTTGTTTGGTTCATGTATAAATTTGCTCTATTAATTTCTTTCTTACTTATTATCATAAGTTTGATTTTACCGGTGTTTAAATCAAGTCCATATTGTTTACTTATGTCTGTAACTTTGTCCATTAATTTTTGCAAGCCTTCTATTGTATCCGCGAATACTATTGTATCGTAAGTTGCTAAGTTTGGGACCATTTAGGAAGATACCTTCATCTATATCTTTTAATACTTCTCTAAAGATACGCTCAGAATGTAGATTGAAAATCATGGGAGAAATGTCTAACCATTTACCATGCACTATCTACCCTGCGGACAGCGGACTGGTTCCAAAAGACATTAGCTATGATTTTCAGATCTTTTCCGTCCATACCGGTTTCCTTCAGAACATCTATCATCTGATCATGTCTGATTTAGCGCATATTGGATAGATCCCTCTATGAATGACCTCGGGAAATGGTTGAGAGTTGAAATTTTATGATTTAAAAAAATCGGTAAATTCAAAATATATAAAATTTGTTTGAAAAAAAAAAAAAAAAAAAGAAAAATATATTCTAAGTCAAATTAGTGGGATAAGCAAAAACGTTTGAATTAACCTTTAATTGTTTTTCTTCTCTATAGTGCTATAGAACTGGCCAAAAATAAATTAAATTAAAATAAATAATAAATGATTAAATTAAATGAACTAAAAAAATTAAATTAAATAATAAATGATTTTAAACCGCTTAAAATGATTACTTGACTTAAAATTACTACAGGAGAGGGAACTATTCTATATTCGAAACATAATTTCCACCTTCAGATTAAACAAAAAAATATACACCTGAATATATCGAAAAAGCTAATTTAAGTAATAATTCATATAAATTAAAATTTGAAATGGAGTACAGATATCAAAAATTTTGAACGTATATGAAAATCAGGTTGAAGAAAATAAAAATCACTTAAACCTACCCTACCGATCACTGCGGGTTTCTTATCGCATGAGCAAAACAACAACTTATAAACAAGAAACCCGAAGGTCTATGACTTGCTTCAGATTCAAAATATTCAACTAATTCGATTAGTTAATCTACCGTGAATCATTTTTAATATGTACATACGTATTGCTAGAATAGAAATCATTATCTAATATAACTTATTATATTTAATCATAAATGGAATTTAATTAAAGGTAACTGTTTCTAAAAATATTTACTTAATAACTAAATAACAAAAAAGATTAAGTTAATTGATTCTATAAAATATTATTATTATAAGTTAGGAATTAAATAAAATTTACCATTATCTATTATTAATAAAAACATTATTTAACATGATTTATTAAATGTATTTATGAAAAAATTGAATTAAAATATTACCTTGTAATAAATTAAAAATTAAATAAAAATTACCAAACTCTGCAATATTTTCGAAAAATAATTGGTTAATTTCATTATTTATAATTATTCATTTTAAATAAATAAATATAAATAAATAGATTAATTGAAAATACTTCTGCGATATTTAATTATAAATAAAACAAAAAATAAAAATTCGTCAATATTATCAAAAAATAATTTATTAATGAAAATAATTAATTCATAATTAGATTAATAAATAATTTAAATTTGGGTAATTTTTTCAAAAAAATATTTCCATATTAAATAAACAAAAAAATGGTTAAAAGTATGAAGTGTTATTGTGTTAATGAAAATTTACATTTAATTAATTCTGCAGTAAATTAATTAGCGTCACTAACCGAATTAACTATATTGTTAAGTTAATTGATTCTATAAAATATTATTATTATAAGTTAGAAATTAAATAAAATTTGCCATTATCTATTATTAATAAAAACATTATTTAACATGATTTATTAAATGTATTTATGAAAAAATTGAATTAAAATATTACTTTGTAATAAATTAAAAATTAAATAAAAATTACCAAACTGCAATATTTTCGAAAAATAATTGGTTAATTTCATTATTTATAATTATTCATTTTAAATAAATAAAAATTGATTTCAAGTTTACGTAATTACGTGTAAAAATATTTAAGTAATAAATTACTTCATTCAATTAACTGAAAATACTTCTGCGATATTTAATTGTAAATAAAACAAAAAATAAAAATTCGTCAATATTATCAAAAATAATTTATTAATGAAAATAATTAATTCATAATTAGATTAATAAATAATTTAAATTTAGGTAATTTTTTCAAAAAAATATTTCCATATTAAATAAACAAAAAATTGGTTAAAAGTATGAAGTGTTATTGTGTTAACGAAAATTTACATTTAATTAATTCTGCAGTAAATTAATTAGCGTCACTAACCGAATTAACTATATTGTTAAGTTAATTGATTCTATAAAATATTATTATTATAAGTTAGGAATTAAATAAAATTTACCATTATCTATTATTAATAAAAACATTATTTAACATGATTTATTAAATGTATTTATGAAAAAATTGAATTAAAATATTACCTTGTAATAAATTAAAAATTAAATAAAAATTACCAAACTCTGCAATATTTTCGAAAAATAATTGGTTAATTTCATTATTTATAATTATTCATTTTAAATAAATAAATATAAATAAATAGATTACTTCATTCAATTAATTGAAAATACTTCTGCGATATTTAATTGTAAATAAAACAAAAAATAAAAATTCGTCAATATTATCAAAAAATAATTTATTAATGAAAATAATTCATTCATAATTAGATCAATAAATCATTTAAATTTAGGTATTTTTTTCAAAAAAATATTTCCATATCAAATAAACAAAAAATTAGTTAAAAGTATGAAGTGTTATTGTGTTAATGAAAATTTACATTTAATTAATTCTGCAGTAAATTAATTAGCGTCACTAAGCGAATTAACTATATTGTAAAATATAAAATGGCACGCCACAAAAACCGTTTTCTCAAAAACAAAAAAAAAATGATAGGACTACGGGTAATAACGTTACAGCGCTGTAATCGGATACCACTATATGCGCCCGTGAACAAATAAACGCAAACAATATTCAAAGAAAACAAACTGACGCGCCCGGGGGCGGCCCAAAACGCGATATCCCAAGCGGGTGACTTTTTCACCCGACGGCGGCTGACATTACAAACAAACCTTTACCGAACGCAAACAAACCGCAAGGAAAATAATCATTTGGGTAAACACGGAGCTATATAAAGTAAGCCAACGTAAATTCTTGACTTTTTGACGCATATCCCGAGCGGTTGGGACGCGTTCGGGCCCCACACCGCGGCGAGTCGCATCGAATTTAGTGGCAAGGAGGGCTTATTATGGAAAACCGAAATGACCTAAATATCGGATTGCAAAAACAGCAAGTATCGGAAAACTTTGGTGTGGCAGACAGGAAAAATTTAAAAATTGCTTTCTGTTTAGGGCAACGAAAAAACAAAAGAATGCCGACAAGTGGAGGAATTTAAAATATAACAAAAAAAAAATTCTAATAAATAGAAATAAATGACTATTAAAACAATATTGCTTTCGAAAAATTGTCGGTGGGCGGGGCAAGTTCGTAGCGCGCTAAGCGAAGCAACTTGTTACTTTAAAAAGAAGACATTTTTTGCCCATAAACGGCACACCCTGTATATAATTCAAAAAATGTTCGAATTAGTGGTTATAGCTCAGGATCTCCCGCATTTCCATCATCATCACGCTGCCTATCCACTTAATGGATGTTGGCGACCACACGCTGAAATTGGTCTCTATCTCTTGCCGCGTTGACAAGTTCCCCAATTGTTTTTAGACCTGTCCATTGTCTAATGTTCTTTGCCCATGACATCTGTTTCCTTCCTATTCCTCTCTTGCCATCCATTTTACCCTCTAATATGAGTTGTAACAGCTGATACCTATCATGTCTAAAAATGTGTCCGAGGTAGGCCGTTTTCCTGCGTTTTACGGCTGTAAGTAGTTCTCTGTTCTTATGAACTCTTCTTAGTACTTCGTCGTTAGTTACTCTGTCCGTCCACGGGACTCTCAGAAGACGTCGGTAGGTCCACATTTCGAAGGCTTCCACTCTGTTGATCATTTTTGCATTCACAGTCCATGCCTCCACTCCGTACAAAAGTACCGACCAAACATAGCATTTTGCATATCGGACTCGAAGAGACAGGTGCAGGTCTCGATTTCTAAGGATTTTTTCATATCTCATGAATGCCGCACGTGCCATCTCTGTTCTGCACCTAATCTCTTTTTCCGAGTTCCATCCTGCATACAGCCAACATCCTAAGTATTTGCACTGTGTTACTCGTTCTATATATCGGTTTTCTATCTGAATTGTGGCATCTGTATACATTGGTTTTTTCCTACTGATTATCATAAATTTGGTTTTGTCGGCGTTAATGTTTATCCCGTATTCGTTGCTGCTGCCACATAACCTAGTACACATTCTCTGTAGTTCCTCAACATCATTGGCAATGAGGACAGTGTCATCCGCATATCGGATATTCGAAATTGGTATTCCGTTCACTTTCACTCCCAACTCTTGTTCTTCAAAAGCTTCGTTGAATATCGCTTCGGAGTATAAATTAAAAAGCAATGGAGACAGGACGCATCCCTGTCTAACTCCTCTCCGGATATCAATATCTTCAGTAATAATGTTTTGTATGGTACAGTACAATCTCTCGATACACCTTATGTCCTTGTCGTCGACGTCGGTTTTTCTCAAAATCTGCATGAGTTTTGAATGCTGTACACGATCGAAAGCTTTTTCATAGTCGACGAAACATAGAAATATGTCCTTATTAACATCTAGACAGTTTTGTATTAAGACTTGGAGTCCGAAAAGCGCCTCACGTGTTCCCATACCTGATTTGAATCCAAACTGGCTAGGGCCGATAATTTTCTCGCATCTGTGCTGTATTCTCCTGTGAATTATTTTGAGGAAAATTTTTAAGGAGTGGTTCATCAGACTTATGAGTCTATGATCTTTGCACTTTCGGGCGTTGCTTTTCTTGGGTAGGGGTATAAAAGTTGATCTTAACCAGCTTCGGGGAAAGTGTCCTGTATTGTAGATATAATTGAATATTTTGAGCAAGACGTCGATATTGTCGTCATCTATCAGTTTCAAAACCTCCCCTGGTATACCATCTGGTCCTGTAGCCTTATGATCTTTTGCTTCCATAACCACTTTCTTTATTTCTTCCCTCAATATAGGTGGCCCTGATAATGATTCACTTAACTGGTTGTCTTTTAGGCCTTCACGAGAATCATCGGCAAATAAATCTGTGATATATTCTTCCCACAGCTGTTTCTTTTCATTTGCTTCTATTATGAATTTGTTTGTGTCATCGGTATATATTCCTGGAGGTCGTTTTTTATACATTCCAGATGCTTCTTTCATCTTTTTGTGTTCTTCCCGCGTATTGTGTATTTGTTGCAAGTATTCAATTTCCTTACACTCCCCCTCCAGCCATTTCCTTTTAGCCTTTCTAATATCGGATCTTATTAGTGAGTTTAGTCTCTTGTATTCATCATGATTAGTGTTCTTGTGCTGTCTGCGTTTGTCCATTAGTTGTAGGATCTCGTCAGTCGTCCATTTCTTTTTGCTGCGTCTTTTTTCATATCCCAGACATTCAATTGTGACGTTTTTTATGGTAGTTTCAACTGTTTCCCATACTTCCAGTGGTTGTTGATCTGTTTGGTCTTTTATATGTTCCAATTTTTGGTTTAGTTTGTTCCTAAGATCAGACTTTATCTCCTTCTGCTGTAATTTCGAGGTGTCTAATTTTCTTATTTGACCTTTGTTGACCTTGCACAAAGCTAGTTTTAGCTTTATGCTTATCGTTAGAAGACAATGATCGGATGGCACGTCGGCGCCCGGGTACGTCTGCGCTCTTGAGACGGTTGTGCTGAACCTCTTGTTAACGAGGACAAAATCGATTTGATTCCGTACAATATTTCCAGGTCTATTATGCGGTGCCCTCCAACTAACCAAGTATTCATGATTTTAAAATGTTCTTCTTGACAGAATTGTATTAGTCTGTCTCCTCTAATGTTCCTTTCTCCCAGACCCCAAGGACCAACCACTCCCCCGATCACTTCTCCTTGGCCCACTTTGGCATTTAAATCTCCTTGGATAATGTTCAGATCATGCGGCTTCGTGTACTTTAGGAGCTGTTTGATGTCCTCATAGAAGGATTCAATTTCTTCTTCGGATTTGTCTAGGGTGGGGGCATATACTTGAATTATATTGATAATTATTGGTTTTGCTTCAATTTTTAGTAGCATTGTTCTATCATTGTATGGTATAAAATCTGTTACACCCTTGCTTAGGTGTTTATCCACGATAATGCCAACTCCGTGCCTGTGATATTGATCTTCGTTGCCAGAATGGTAAAATACTGCGTCGTCAGTAATGCAACGTCCAGAGGAAGGCCACCTTGTTTCGCATATTCCTAACAGTGCTAGGTTTAGTCTTCGCATTTCTTTGATGGTGTTTGCGAGTTTTCCAGCCTCGAACAGGCTTTGCACATTCCATGATCCTATGTTAAATTTATTTTTGACTCCGGGGATTCTTAGCACCCTCTTTTTGCCGGAGACTGAGGGCCGTTCACTTTCAACTTCTTCCATGTAGTTTTCTTGGGAAAATACTTCAGTGGTTTCCGGTTGCCTTCTGAAGGGTTTGTAGTTTTCCTTCTGGTTCTCGACCGCCCCTAACATGGAGTCAGACGTCGTTTGAAGCGGCTTCTCACCTGAAGAACAGACGCTTCACTAGTTTTTGGTCCGCCCCGGGTATTTCATTGCACCGGTACCACCCATATCTGGGAGGCATTTCCCGATCCGCCACCTGGGGAGGCGCCCGATGGGGGAACTAGTTAACCCCACACGGGCGCATTTCCAAGTGTATGAATTTTTTCTATAGAGTAAATGGTTTTCGACTAAATCCTTATTTTCTGAAACCATGCGTAATAGGAAATGACATCATCGCGTCTAGATTTTGGCTAGAAATGGTGATTTTTATTTGATTTTTTTCAAATATCTCCAACAGCTTGCGATAGACGAAAACAGTGAACACAAAAATTGTAGTTCTCGATGTGGCCTATAACAAACACTCTTAAAGCAATTAGGCATATTTTTTACGAATTTTGATTTACGGCTAATAATTTTCTCTGGAAAAATACAATTTACAATTTACCATCTTCTAGATTTTTGTCCATAATATAATCGAAAAAATTCTTAAATAAAAGTTATAGTAATGAATCTTCCACGTTCGCTAGTTAGAGAATTTTTAGAGAATGAAGTTAACAGTTTTGGAGAAAACAATTTTTTTCTGAAAACCAAAATATAAAAAAAAAACAATTTTTTTACAAAATACTATTTATTTTATTTAAGTACAATCAAATACTACGCTATTTGATTGTACCCAACTTCAATAGTTAAAATGCGCATTCGGAGTTGCCTGTCAAATCTGAAATCGGTAGCTGCAAATTCAGGGCACCTGTTACGTTTTTTAATTTTGCACGGACTATCGCCAACGCCCTGTACAATAGGTAAACAAACACTTTAAATACAAAAGTTTTTCCTGTCTACACGAGCTATGTTCTGGCGTAAAACAAATTTGATTTGAGATTTGAATCACAGTTTTCTAGTTATACTATATTTTCCTTAAAAGAGGAACGTCATTTTCAGTTGTCTGTTAATACTAGCCACACTCTGTACATTTTCAAAAATTGTCAAGAATAATAATTGAAAGTACTGGGTCCCGTGGATCCCTTGGTACACATCTATTTTCGATTCCGTATACCGCTTTGGAGAAATGGTTTTCTTCTCGATACACTGCAAATGCGGTTTTTATATTTTTAAATTTTTTCAGAAACGGTACTAATTTTTAATATTCTTCAAAAATTTTACACAACACACACAACCTTTGGGTATGCACAGCTTTAATAAAAATTGTTCATTTCCTTCCTCCACTGATAATTATATTTACAATAAAAGCTAGCTGATTTCAGCTACACCCTAATTTATTTTCACTATCCTCTTTTAGTGGTTGTTTAAACAAAAGTTAAAATAAAAATTGCACTTTCTGGCGTTTTGCCACTATATCTATCCCGGTGGTGTGTCCACCCATTTTTAATCGATATCTCCAACCCCCGCCCCGACGTGCAATCGATAATTCGATGTTTTAAGACCCCATTTAAAGACTTCCGTCTAAGATAATCCCGCCGTGTTGCCATTCAAACACTCAAGCACGGGAAGGCGGGGCGCGAAACGAAATTAGGCCGATTAAATGACGTCTACGAGGCCCATCGGAAAGGGAAAATCGGCCATTACCGCCCCATTCTCGGGGATGGAAAAGGATTTTAAAATTAATCCGTGACGCAAGCTTGCCGATCCGTCATCTTCGGAGCATTAAAAACGGCGGCCCCGTTCGATATATTTTCGCTCCCCACGCCTACCGAAGGGACGCGGCGGTGTTGCCAAGTCGCGAAAGTTTTCCGAACTTTTCAAGAAATTTGAAAAAAATGTAAATTTTTGGAAAAAATGATTCGATTTGCTCCGGTTACTTTGATAAAATGATATTTGCACAGAGCGAAGAAGCAATAGCTATTACAAAGTAAGAAAAACGTTGAAATATGTTTGTTGCCTTGATAAGGGAAGCTGGTCTGAAATTAGTAGGAATTGAGTAAAATGTGAAGTATATGTGTAAGAGTATATATGAAAATAAACATCGCTTCCATTTTTTGTCCATTCAGTTCAATGAAAAAGAAAAATGTCACTAATATCTTATAATGAAGGATTTGAAAATGTAACGAAATTATTAACTTAACTTCCAGTCTGCAACGAGTTGTACATTTTAACGTGGAATATGGCCTTGACATTGGCTAACAGTTTTAATAAATATTACATCAAATTACATTAACTTTCTAAGCAGATATATGATCAAATATGAAACCTTTATAATAAAAAAAAACACAACCAATCAAAACTAACAAAAACTCAAAAACTTGTTGCATTTATTATTGAATCCAAGATAGATAATATCTTTCTAAAGAATATATTGAAAATTATTATAAATCCCAGAAAATATATCACAAAAAAATTTTTTTTTTTCTCTTAAGTAAGTTTTGGGGAAATCTTGTTATAATTTGTTATAATTATGTTTTCTTTTTAGAGCATACACACAAACTACTTGGTTCATGCACTCCAGATATTTATGAATTGTATTTATATCTTTCCTGTTTCAATAAATAAATAAAATAACTATTAAAAATTATCACCTAGCGAAATACATGCTTTTGAATATTAATATTAAACGGTCGATAAAAAAAGTAAAATAATAATAATAATAATAATAATAATAATAATAATAATAATAATAAAATAAAAAATAATTTTAGCTTTTGTGTAGTCAAACTCACCTGGAACATACTCTAATAGTCCGAATAGACAATAAAGACGAAAGAATAAACAAAAAAAACTGTAAGAAAACCCCATAATCCATAATCCAAGATGTTCGATACAAACACGGGGGGAGATTAAAAAATAAAACGTTTTCGAGGAAAATGGAATGGGCGACAGTGATAAATTATTATCAGACGAGAGCGGTCGGAACCTCTTGCAATAGTCACAATTACGGCTAAATATTAATGACCGAACGGTATACGAATAATGCACGAACCCGATATTTCTGACAGACGAGAAGTTTTCCTTTCGATTTAATACGAATATCGGCCCTTCCCATTCATCGAATACATAGTTAATTCATTGTTAATGTACAATGCGGCAATCTCTAAAATTACCGATAAGGCGCGTTGTTTTCAAGGTTTGCTGATCTAAAACTAGAACGTTGCCGTCATCTTGATAGTTTCACGGCCTTAATCGTATATTCACTATTACACCGTCATTATTTTTTAATCGTACCCATAGTTGCTGGCACGGCTATTTTTTTTTAATGCGTAACAATTTTAAGAAATATATTTCTAAAGTAGTTCACGATGACGAAGCTAAATAAATAAAAACAAATGGGAATAAGCGACATGTTTCAACAATATAAAACGGGCATCATCATGGTTTCACTTAGATATTATGTTCTTATACAGGGTGTTTCACAAAACGTTCCGCTAATTTCTAAGTTAAATAGGATATTAAAAAGTAAGGCAGTTTGGCACACTTTGGGTATATTCTCAGGAATGATAAATAAACACTACCTGCTACATCAAACGTAAAATTAAAGGGAAGAAGAGCAGCAAAAAAAAAACAAGAAGATTTTGAACTGAGGTGGCATTTACTTGATGAAAATCCATTTATCGTTTTATTGTTTTTTAATTTTTTTTTTTAAACAATAAAATGAAATGTCCAAAATCTCAAAAATCAGGTGTCTACAGGTTGAAATGCGGATCTTGTCCTAAAATTTATATTGGACAATCAAGTAGATCCTTCAAGAAACGCATTAACGAATATAAAAGAACAATAGTCTAGATTCTAATTACGATACATATTTAAACACAGAAAAACATAGAAATATAGAAATCAATGACGCGCAATTTATGGTCCACAACACTCATACATATTCGAGGATTTCGTTTAAAAGCAATTGAATATTTCTGAAAATAGTTTAGATACATAAATAGTACACAAATATAAATGTGTGAATACATTAGTTATATTTTTTATTTAATAACGGTGAAAATCTCTAATAACCTATCATCTATACATTTGTACTGTGAAAAATTATAGACACGCTGTTTATATTTATCTCTTATTGCCTTAATATTTCGTCCAACCACCTTCATTTTTTGTAACTTCTATTAGTCTTTTAGTCATGCTGTCAATTAACTCCTTGAGTGTATTAGTTGAGATTCTGGCCCACGTTGATAGGTTTGAGTTCAATGACATATCCCCCATACGTTCTCTATCGGATTTAGGTCTGGACAACCAGCTGGCCATTCTAATAACTGCATACCGAAGTGTCGAAAACACTGTTTTGGTTAGTTTGCAGCTACAGAGTTGCGTTGTCCTGCTGAAAAATTATGTTTTCGTCAGCGTAATGACTGGTAGAAGGTAATCATTTAACATTGCTTGATAACTAACAGCAGTCATACGTCCATCGATAAACACTAATTAGATTTTAAAGGAAGGAACTGAACCTATCAAATCTCAAATCATGGCAATAATAATTACATCCATGGGGACCATCACAAAGTCATTTTTATTACATATTTTTCTGCAAAGTTAAGTCGATTCAAATTATGTTGTGTTTTTAAGACTGGTTTATTAAGACATTTGATATTTGACGATATAAATTATATCTACGCACCAATGCTGTTGATAATTTACCATAGTTCCTAACTGAAAAAAAAAAATCCAAAAGTTTGAGAACTACCAATTAAGCCAAGAATTCGCTGTTTTTCGATTGCACTTAATGTCTTACCGCGTCTTATACATTAAATGATAAGTCTTGATTTTAGCTCCCAAAAATTGCATTTAAAAGGTCTTGCATACGCAGTGTCAAGGTCAAATAAAGTAACACGCCCATTTTACTTTATAAAATTATGTATGAGTCTATATTTTTTCACAGGTCTGTATCTGAGAAATTAAAACAACCAGTGTGGGAAGGCGCCGAAATGTTGACTGAATTCATAAAACAAGCCAGAAGCGGAAAAATAAGTGATTTTAACTTCTGCGAGGAACTTCCCGAGAAACGGTCAGCACGATGTGAACTCCCCATTCCCTTCAAATCGTCGGAGGGTTGATGCGGCAGCAAAATTAGTCACGCCGCCCGCACCCCTCGACCCCCCGTCTAATTTCCTCGATCGGTGTGCTGTTTACCTTTTTACCTTCGAGGGAAATTGACACGAACGGAAATTGGACACGATATACAGGATGTCCGCGGGCGAAATTAGCGACAGAACAGATTTTTTCAGGTTTAAAAATCCTTCGGCCATTTTTTTGCCAGCTATCAGTTCATACGATAGTTTCGGTTTATTGAATTTGGAAATGGAACGAATTACTTCATAGTTTTAATGAAAACCAAAATATCCGCTACATGGCGTTAAATAAGTCTTATTATGGTTACTTTTTTAAATTAATGTTATCCTATACAGGTTGTCTGCAAAGCTATTAAAAAGTGTCAAAGTTGTAATTTTTTTTATTCTACGACCACAATAAGTGCATTTTTAAATGACGTTAGGAATTATTTAAGTTATGCAACCAAAATGCACACTTTATATCCTAATTAAAAAAGGCTTTCTATCTTACACAGGCTGGCTAACTCTTCGCGTTTCCACAGAATACCCAAAATTATGATGTTTTCAACATAAAAGTTTTATTATACCTCGTTACTTGCAGAATTTGGAAATGTACTCAAATAATTTATTAAGGTTGTCAATTTTGTCCAATAATTTCTTGTGATATAATATAAAAAAACCTTTGAAAAATACCTTTAATACTTTCACCTTTTGGGACAACCTGTATAGTGTGAAAGTGATTTTAACATATTAAGATTTCACTTATACCAGAAGTAAAATTTTTGTGCCGTATAACGTGCACAGCCCCGTCTAATCTACAAATATTATTAGTCTAGCTGAAGTGTCTGAATACTGGTATCTCACATTTTAAGGCTGGTCTTAAATGAGATCACAATCAGAGGGAAACGCATTTTTTTTTAAGATTATAGGTTATATTTTCTATTTCATCAACAGCGAGTTGATGAAATAGAAAATATAACTAATAATAATAATAATAATAATAATAATAATAATAATCAAGTACTTTATAGTCCCTAATAATTAACAAAATCTATTTATCTCGCTACTAAAACTATAACGGGTGATGCTTAGTTTCTTCGCCGTCTTTCTAGGCAATAAAACCTTTCAGCAATTTGTCTTTTTTTTTCCTTATTCAAGTTTCATATCCCTATTGAACGCTGACGACTGCTATGTTCGCGAAGTCTATATCTTTACCGATCTTCTGCTACATGAAGTAACTCATCTGCGTTAAGGCCTGTCCATTGTCTCATGGTTCTTAGCCATTAAGACCAGTTACACCCAATCTTTTTTTTTCTTCTATTATTCTGTCAAGGATAAGTCGAAGAAAGTCAAAGTCAAAGTATTCAAGTTTTCGTCGTTTGATAATATTCAGAAGCAGTCTGTCTTGTCCCAATTTTCAAAGAAGTTCTTCATTTCTGGGGTCCGGGATATTTTAAGCATTCTCCTGTATGTCCACATTTCAAATGCGTCGATCTTATTGAGCATTTCTTTATCAAGCGTCCATGTTTCGCATCCATACATAAGAATCGACCATACATAACATTTTACACGGTTTAAAAGTAATTGGGTCTGGTCAACATCTACTTTAGTCACAATCATATAATTAGTTTAATTTATGTGATTAAATAGCCCCAGTTATTACAAGCTTAAGCATGTTTACTAAGTTTACCAGGTCTGTTTCTCATCCAATTGCAATTCCTTTTTGACCACTTAGGGATTCTCAGAAAAAACGTTGAAGAGGGTGGGGGAT
Source organism: Cylas formicarius (assembly GCF_029955315.1). Lineage (NCBI taxonomy): Eukaryota > Metazoa > Arthropoda > Insecta > Coleoptera > Brentidae > Cylas > Cylas formicarius. The sequence continues at coordinate 19,479,780 of NW_026844361.1, read as the reverse complement.
AGTATGCAACCATGCATGCCGTTCACGGTAATGGTAGCAGTTTGGTTGTCTTTGTCATCTATTTGGATGTAGGCTTTTTCAAAATCAATACAGCACAAGTAAACAGGCTTTTTCACCTCCCACTTCCCATGCAACTGCTCCGAACTTATAGCTTCCGCGCATTTGTCGCTAATTCTTTTATGAAGAATGTGTAAAATGTATACAATGTATTAAATTAATACGTTCTTTTGACCTCGCATCGCGTCCCCAAGGACAAAACGCAAACGGAAAAACTAAAAAAAAGGAGCTAGGAGCGGCACACTCCTACGTCTTCGCCGTGGTGCAAAACTTTTCAATAATGGCACAGGGCACTTCTCTGCGCAACAGCGATTCTCAATAATTACAACGGAGAAGTTGAAATTGACTAATAATCACTTTGGTCGCCACTTCCGCCTTATAACTGTTTCGCTGCGCGCCGCCGGATTCCTCCGGGTCCGTTTGTTAGTAGTGTTCGCTGCGGTTTTATGGTGTACTGAAAACGATGCAACGATTTAAAATTGTGTCCGACGTTTCGTTTTCCCAGGAGACCATCCTCAGGGCACTAATATGTAATAATTGGAATTTGAAGATGGTTAAGGGGGTTTTGAGAGGACGATGCAATTATTTAAAATTGTGTCCGGCGTTTCGTTTTAGCAGGAAACCACCTTCGGAGCACTGATACATAATAATTTGAACTTAAAGGTGGTTCGGAGGTTTTGAGGTGCGCTGAAGACGATACAATGATTGAAAATTGTATCCGACGTTTCTTTTTACCAGGAAGGCATCTTCAGAGCACTAATACGTAATAATCGGAATTTGAAGATGGTTGTAGGGGTTTTGAGGTGTGCTGAAGACGATCCAATTATTTAAAATTTTGTCCGATATTTCGTTTTAGCAGGAAACCATCTTCGGAGCACTAATACATAATAATTTGAATTTAAAGGTGGTTCCGGGGGTTTTGAGGTGCGTTGAAGACGATACAATGATTTAAAATTGCATTCGACGTTTCTTTTTACGCCAGGAAGCCATCTTCAGAGCACTAATACGTAATAATTGGATTTTTTTGTCCGACGTTTCACTTTAGCAGGAAGCCATCTTCAGAGCACTAATATGTAATAATTGGAATTTGAAAATGGTTCTACGGGTTTTGATGTGTGCTGAAGACGATGCAATTATTTAAAAAATGTTCGACGTTTCGTTTTACTACGAAGGCATCTCCAGAGCACTCATAATTAATAATTGAATTTAGATCATGTTTCTAAGGATTTTTAAGGACGCTGAAGACGATGCATGATGTATCCAATGTTTCGTTTTACCAAGAAGATATCATCACAATATTAATTCGTAACAATGGAATTTGACAAATTGACAATTATTTCAGAAAAAGGTGATCAAATACTCAAAAATTGGTAAATATATTGACCAAAAAATCCATCACTGGCAATAGTACAGTATATATCTGATTAGACACCCTGTACATCCGTTGTTCAATATTTTCAGTATATTATGCACTATCAGAGACCGTCATTGGCCATGTCATGATAAAACATTCCCGCCTCAATCTGCCACGCAGATAACGTTGTAAAGTGAGTGATGAGACATATCGTTGTGTATATTTATGTTAGAAATAAGGGTCTGTGGGACTAAGTGTAATTGGAAGGATCGTACCCGACCTGACTAAAACGATTAATAGTACTCAGGAATGTTCTGGATTTTTCCTACGTTGCTGAGTCGAATTTGCTAACGTTCCGCCAAGCATCCTGTTGACTTCTTCAGAGCTTAACTGAACCTGCTTTGTATTCTACATACTCTCTGACCCTTCCACAAAGAACCAGCAAAAGTTTTATTTAAAAACGAACCTGGCAGGTGATATACTTTGAAATTTGTTGTGCCCTCATAAATAAAGAACAGAAATTTTACAACGAAATGGAAAATCAATTACAACTTCAGACCATCTATATCAGGTTCATCCACCAATTAGTGACAATTAAAATTACTTCAGTTTTGTAAAACCTAAGCCTTTTTACTATCAGTACATTAATTTTGCTTTAAAATTCATGTGCACAACCCAAAAACCCCGTTTAACAGAAAATTGCGAAAACTACAATTTCGCGTAATACCGCTTGAAATATTGGTTAAATTCTCTAGTTAAATCGTTGTAAAATCACAGGTTCCTGCAAAAACCTGTGACGCAGGCCATATTAACCTTTGAACTCTCTAAAGGTAGTAAAAGGGAATGGGCATAGTGTTCTTTGTTACGTAATAGTAAACTGGCGAGATTTTTTTCTTTAGGAATTTTTAATTTATTTATTATTATTAAATTTTAAATAAGAATTAGTGTAGATCTTTGACGGCAGCTAACAAAATAGGTACAATAAGGGACCCTATTGTGTTTACCGAGTGTATGGCTGCTGTTCTTCTCTTTTGTACATTATTCTTCTATACCGCAAATAATATAATGTATTGGGTTAAACCTACCTTGTACCGTCACGACACGTAATACTTAAAACAAGAATATATCGTTATTTCGTTAAAAGTGTTTTAGTCTGCATGCACTCAGATATCCTATTATTTAAATTTACTTTAAAAACATACCAAAGTACTACAAATTTTCCTGTAAATGGAAATTATATTGCTGGATAATATATATGAGAAAATATTGTTGTCCAGTCCTCAGGATAAAATAAACTTAGACTCACGCAGAATAGAGATAAGTACAGTATTATTAAAAGAAATACAACACCTAAACTTCAATGCTAATTGCGTTTAGGTTTAGAATGCTTAATTCTAATGTTCTTTTTTATATATTTTTTAAAATTAAAATTACGGTTAAAACCAGTACACCAAAAAAACGCTATTTCAGTCGAAATATTTTCTGCATCTTTACAGAATGTTTCAAAAACGACAGTAATTATGGCACTAAAATCCCATATCCTAAACTATAAATTTTAAATAATATACATAAGCACAAGAAAATTACAACAATTTTCCTGTATTTTTACATGGTTTTTTTTATTAAATTCAGCAACTAGAATAACCATATCATCAGTAAATTAAAAAATATTTTAAAAAGTACATAAAAATTACAACAAATTAAGCAATAAAAATTAAGATAAATCGAAGCAATATCAAAGCAATTTTTTTGTGGTGGCATCACAGCACATGTACTAGTAATTTTAACTATAAAGTTTGCTGTAAATTTACCACCTTCAAAAATATATGTGTTAAAAATTGTGAAAAACACTACACTAGGAGTAAAACTGCTGCAGTACTGGCCAAAAACTGCCAGAACAATGGCTTACATTATACAAGTGATAGGAGTCAAGCTAACGCAATAGAAATATACCATTTTTACACACAACGGCAATACTACAATACTGGTTTAAGTTTACCACACTCTTTGCTGGCAAAATATGTGAAATTACTATGTTTTGATTAAGAGTGTGTACTTAAAAAAAATCTTGAGGCGTCATCGAGTCTGATTTAGCCGCATCCAGCGGTTTAATTATTTTCATAAAATTCGTTGACGACGCATATTCGTCAATTTCCCTAACTGCCACCCCAAATATTTAAACACTTTGGAAACAAATATTTGGGGTCCCTCTCTCCAATCACAAAACGTACTTCTCCGTCTTCTCGTTCACTTAAAATCGCGCCCTTATTTTCCGCTTAACGCTTGTATAAAACTCATTCAACTTTTAATCCTTCCTACGTATTTCGTTAAATCCCCGACATTAGACCCCTCTTTGTTACGTTGCTATTATAACGTGCCCGTTTACATATATCAAAATAATTAAAATTTAACGCCAGCATAAATACTTTCAAGAGCGGCGTATGAAATTTATATACGAATTCTCTTTCCGTTCGGGTTCATCCCGCCGCACTCGGGCTAGCTACATTTTATTTATTATTACATTCATTTCCATCCACTAGCAAGTATATACAGGGCGCTAATAAATATTAAGCAAAAAATAATACATTTTAATGTGCTTGGAAAACCGATTAAAAATTCAAGTAAATAAATGAATAGAAATAATAGAAAAACAACTTTGGTGCTCCGTAGGTATTGGGTTGTTCGGAAAGTCATTTCGTTTTTTTTGGGGAACATAAAAGACAGTTTTCGTGTAATGAATAAATATTTTATTAAATTATATATTGGCCATTCTGGTCCGACACCTTTTGCCATCTTTCTGGCAGTAACATAATTCCCCTCTCATAAAAGTTTTGGTCCTTGCTGGCAAAAAACTGGTTCAGATGGTTTTTGACATCTTCATTTGAGGTAAAGGTTTTGCCATCCAAAAAATTTTGCAGGGACCGGAACAAATAGTAGTCGGAAGGCGCCAGATCTGGAGAATATGGTGGATGTTGCAGTACGTCCCATTCAAGCTGTAAAAGTTTTTGGCGAGTGACCAAACTTGTGTGAGGTCTCGCATTATCCTGGTGGAACACTACACCCTTCCTGTTGATTAATTCGGGCCTCTTCTCTTTAAGTGAATCATTCAATTTGTCCAGTTGATGACAATAGACTTCTGAATTAATCGTTGTATTGTCCGGCAAAAGCTCAAAAAAAAACGATTCCTTTGACATCCCACCAAACGGAGAGCATCACCATTTTTTGGTGAATGTTGGCTTTTGACACGCTTTGAGCCGGTTCCTCTTTTGTGCTCCATGACCTCTTGCGTTTAACATTGTTGTATACAACCCATTTTTCGTCCCCAGTAATAATCCGCTTCAAAAATGGATCATTTTCTTGACGTTTGAGGAGCGAATCACACACGTCAACGCGACCACACAAATTTCGCTCCGTAAGGACATGGGGCACCCACACATCGAGCTTCGAGGTTAAGCCCATGCCTTTCAAATGGCCATAAACAGCCGAATTCGACAAATTTAATATCTCACCGATCTCCCGTGTGGTTATTCGCAGATTTGCATCAACTAATGCCTTTATCGCATCTTTGCCAGCTTCGATCGGCCTTCCAGACCGTGGTGCATCTTCGACATCAAAATTGCCGGATCGAAATTTTGCAAACCAGTTCTGGCACTGGCGTACTGTTAACACGCCTTCTCCATACACATCCGTCAATTTTTTTTCTCGCTTGGACAGCATTTTTACCTTTTTTGAAGTAAAAAAGTAAAATATGACGAAAATGCTGCTTATTGCTCTCCATATTTAAAAGGGCACCAACCAAAAACTACTGCGTAGAATTAATAGAACTTTTTCACACACAAGCCTTGCAATATCAGCTCTCAAGACATATAATGGTTATGCGGCTTAAGTGTGAAGTTGGTTTCGAAAAAACGTAATTAAGTCCTCTGACGGGAAAAAACGAAAAAACTTTCCGAACAACCTTATATATTAAAATCCAAATATTTCCCACAAGATTTTTGTTATTACAAAAGAATAATAATTGAATCCCTCAGATATAATATGATCAAATTAGGATTTCTGGGGGGTTTCGGTATTCCTTACAGATATAGCCAAAAAGCAATACACATATTTGCAGTTCAAATATGAAAACATTATCGTAGTCTAGTTTTTGTGTTAACAAGAGATTTTCCTACAGCAGATTTTTACTAAAGCATCTAGTCATCGAGATATAACTTAACGTTCTTTTTTCTTATTGAACACCCAATATTTCCTTTCACTACTGAATTCGCCATAAATTTATACGTCACACTTTTATCTCAATGACGTCTCATCTGTGCGCAATAATTATTCTTCGATTTACAATTAATTTTCTATCTCAAAAGAAGTAACAAAAGGTAGCAAATTTTTATGTGAGGGAAATATAGATGGCAACGAATGCGTTAGCTCTGGTTAAGTGTGGGGTACTTGTACGTTATTGTAAAATACAGTTCTCAAAAAAGCATATGTGGATATTATTTCTGCATAATAGTACAAACTAGATGTTTTAGAAAAACCATTTCTCAAAATGCAATATCAGAACTGGTCTTAATAATCAAGCCCAAAGCTACACATAAACATTGGCAATACCTTTATGTTTTCCTAAAGCATAAAAAAAAGGAACGAAGTTCGAGATAACTCCCGGAACTTTCATTAATGGTGGGGAGACCTCGAACGTGTTCCCTCCCGCTCCGCCTACAGGAAGGTTATTAAAACGGGAGGGAAACCGCGTGTAAACAAGAGATACGGCGCGTATACAAAAACGAAAAAGGTGGAAACAATTATTATCGGCTCTCTAAGCACGAACCGACCCCCAAAAGGTTCCCCCCTGTTTACGCAAACGATATTGCCGAAACCGCCTCGCACCAAAGAAAGATTATGAAGACGTGTGTGTCTTTGGGAAATCCTCTTGATTGGAAAAGTTGGAAAAGAAGGTGAAAGCAAAGTGCAAAAATAAAATGTTCCATATATTGAGATAAATACTTGCGCCAATATTTTCCCATATTTAATAACAATAATAATAACAATAAAGATCCTTTACCCAACACAAATCGAATTGAAAAGGAAGACATGATTTGGATAAAAATAAGTATCACCTACAAGGAGCTTTCCAACATTAAGACGTAAAGAAAATCTAAATAATAATAATTATTATTCAAATCAGTTTATTATTCAATTAGTATAAATATCAGAGGGCTACGCTTGCTATTGATAAATTCCCTGCTTTGTGACCAAAAGATCGTTCGTATATAGTTGTTCTGTGATGAGGCAAAACCAAAATCTCTTCCCTTATGGTATTAACATTATGAGTTTGGTTAAAGTATACAAGCTTATTAATAAAATATAGAACAGATACTAACACCTGATAAGGCAAAAATCTGGGGGAAGTTGAGCCACAAAACTAACGAGATGACTAAAACACCGTCTGCCAGGATACCGTCAAGAAAGGATGGACTGAGGGTAACGGCAGGAAATGTTCGTTGGATGTGCCAGTTTCGCGGGGCAAACGAATTATCATACTCCACGCGGGCTCTGAAGCTGGTTGGCTAGATAAAGCGATGTCAAAGAAGCAAAGGTTGACTACTACGAAAACATGACAGCAGACATCTTGAAAAAAAAAACAATACGCATATGTGTTCTTTTATATTTAATTATTTTACATACATATTTTAACATCTACTTAGGAACATTTTATATAAATATTTAAGAACTATATTTAATGTTTTAAATAATCGGTCACTTTCTTTTGAATTTTTTTAGTATGCCATTAGGCGTCTCGTACTTTGGCTTGTATTTTCACCTCCGAGAGGGGCATCTTCCCCATGATACATAAAAATTTCTCTAGCAGGTTAACTGATTATAGGGCTTGTTGAATGGTTGGCGGTGGTCCCAGATCAACCTCTATTTTTCTTCTTCCGCTTGGTGCTCTTCCTCACCCTTTCTTGCTTGTTGTAATATGGCTTCCTCTGTCAAGTCTGCTGTTGTAGGCAAATCTATCACCATAAAATCTTGCGACTCCATACTTGTAAACGTAATTGTTGTTTGAAACTGCTTTATCCGCTCGCATGACGATAGGAGTGTTGAACTGTTTCTGCTGTTAACTCTTTCCTAGCTTTACTAATAAAGTTCAGCACACTTTTCTTGTGCTTTTAGTTTCACGATAAGTCCAGAGAGTGGCACATTTTTAAGACGTTGCCGAATTAAAGTGTACGAAGTATAGACAGTGAAAAATTCGTTATACAGAGTGGATTAATACTGGAGACTTAATAGTACAGTTCTACGTTATACAGAGTTTCGCTACAGGGAGCTTTCACTGTATTTTGAAAATTCCTACACAAAGAAACACTTGTTGGAAGTTCTTAAGACGAAGACGCTTGATAAGAAGTATAATGTAGACAAGTTGGCTATGGAGTGGGTATTCAAAGTTGTTCGTCTTTCACTATACCACTGCAATCCGATAGAACTGGTATGGGGACAGCTGAAATCCAGAATAAGAAACAACACCTCGCCGAAATTTAGTTCTGGGGCAATAGAATAAGTTAGAAGTGAAGTAAAAAAATATCTGCTTCTAGATGGAAAAAACGTGTCGAACATGTTATCGAAGAAAAAAATGTTTACAGAAGTCGACTTGTGCGAGGGACGAGGCCAGTGACGATAGTGATTATTTTTATGTAGAATTGCGGATCTGGAACGTTGTTGTGGAATTGCGAATCTATTTACAGAGTCATAAAAATTATGTCGTAAAAACGGCATATCATTGCGAAATATACTATTAACATTAAATTAAAACTACTATAAGGACGGGTTGAGTATCGTAGTTATCCTGTCGCTTGGCAGGATGTATATCTACCCCATGGTTAGTTTCCGATTCACTAGTTAAAGTATATCGCGGAGCTACAAAAATTTTTATCGACCGAAAACGCGCGCGCGTCGACGCCGGCGGTTTTATTGGCGGGAACAGCTGCCATAAATAAAATTTATATCCAGGAAAATGAGGTTCGATCGGTGTGAGCGGAACGATTCGGAAATGCGGGATTTCAATAGTTTCGGATCCGGCGTTTAATATTTAACGGATAACGCTCGGGTGCAGAGCGTTCCGGTCATTAGCACCTCCCACCACTACCTACGCCCCACCCTCGCCAGACGGCTTCGCGCCAAATCATTAATTTTCAAACGCGGAAAGACGCAATATTATCATCACCCGTTCGCAACTGAGTGGCTGGTGGACGAGGTGAACGGATACTCAACATCGAATATTAAACAAGGTAACAAACGTCACTCCAAGCGACGTCCTCCCAAGGTGCCTTTCTCTTTCCTTACTCTATTAAAGCAGTTTGTGGCACCGAACCTAAATATATTAACAAAATTAAAAGGCCGAAAACCGTTCTAAAGAAAAGGCTGAAGGAAAGTACCCTAATTACATAGTCTGTCTCCATCTTAATCCTGTGAAAAACAGGTTGTTGAAAACGTGTTCGAAATTGTAATCAATAAGGAATTTATATTGTCTATATATTGTTTTCATCAAAGCGAAGTTGTTCCTACGTTGGATAAACTGAAATAGAAGCTAGAAGAAGATGGACCCAATATAAATATAAGCCGTGCCTCCCTTCATGGAGTTGTTTCTTAAATGGGATTTAAGTACGGCAAATTAGACAATACGCAAGAAGTAATGGCATCACACAGGTTACGTACTTAGAGATTTAATTAAATTTACGTTGATAAACCATGGTTCGACACACACACACACACACACACACGACACTGTATCCAAAAGATGCGTTGATTCCACCCAAAACTGGATAAATAATGGATAACGCAAGCTACCACAGCAGCCGGCTACACAAAGCATCAGCCTCATAAAGTTCAAAAACTGAATTCTGAATTCAGTTACGAAAAAGCGCAACGTTTGGACGTCCTAAATTCATATGAAATTAAAAAACACTACGCGATAATTTGCCTGAACACACTGGGCATGCAGTTTTACGTGTTCCTCCATATCTTCGCATGTTTATCCCCATACAGCAAAGGTCAGAGCAGAAAATATTACTCCTACTGTGAGTCTCAGTGTTACAAATTTGATAAAAAATCTAATTAATAAGATACCAATTGAGAGCTGGAAACATAATTATATTTATACATTTAAAATAAAAATGTAATTATGTATAGATATTAAAGATTAACCCCAGCACGATGAAGATTGACACAGACTATACTGTTCATGTTCAGTGATTGAGGACAGCAAAACGTGACAAGTTTAAAATTCGGAGTAGATGTATGAAGACGCTCTTGTAATTGCTTAGAGACCACTGGCTGACATCCCAATAATTTATTTTGCGACCGAGTTAAGGGGAGTTGTGTAATTTAGGGGGGAGGGGAGATTCCTCTTCTTATTCACTGCTTTGAAAAAAACTATCCAATCGCAAGGAGCACAGATGGCGATCCATACACTTTTTACGTATAGAAATAAACTTGGGAATTTACAATATCGAAAATACTTCGATTCGATTTATGTCTTAGGGTAACACTTAAAAAATAAGTACGAATTGAGAAACTTGGACAGTTTATGAAAATCAAAGCTTCCAATTGTTACGGTTGTATTTCAAAAGTATTTCATGTTTAAAAAAATTCCTATTTGTCTCATTGCTACAAAATAAATAATGAATGTTTATTTCTTTTAAAAAATTGGAATAATACTACTTGGTTATCGATGGAAATATCATTCATACTGCAATGGATCGGTTTCAAACAGACAACGGTATAACTAACTATATTCGTAATCTATTCCCGGTTCTAAGTCTAAAATCCGCAGTTAACAAAATAAAAGTCTAGTCATGTCTTTTTTTTTGTAAGACGATCTAATTAATATATTCATCAATTTTCATTTTATAATTTAATTGATCTTCCGAAAACATCTTTGGTTATGTTGTTTGACATTTCGCTAGATTTGCATGGTATTTTTAACGGTTAGTTATCGGCAGGCAAAGTGAAACAAAGGGATTAGGTTGGTTATTGGCGTAACTATACTTTTACCAGTGGTTAAAGAAGAGCTGGTGTTTTATCAAACGCACCAATATTGAATCTAGCCTATCCCAGGTGTCATTCACTTTTCGACTGTGATTTTACCTTTGACCTAACGATAACAGAGGGCGTTGTTGGAAATCTTAAATTTTCCAATGTGGAATCTGTCCATCGGGATATATTGAGTTTAGCCGATTATATTTGGCAATCGACGTATTAGTCGGTTTTTAGTTGACAAAACATCGAAAATCCTAAACGGCATCGTAAAAGAAGGGGTATTTTTTATTTCTGCTTGGCTTCTCCTTTCATACGGATCGACGTTCCCCGATTAACCGACTTACCAAGTAGTTGCATGTAGGAGCCAGATAATCATCAGACGGACGACATGTTCACTACCTCGAAGTTTGGAGTAAGTTAGTCAAATTTTATTTTGTAATTATCAAATTGGTACCACCGGTTTATGAAATCCCCGAACAAGACAACTTGCAAGTTGGAATCTAAACATAAACAGCTGTTTATAGGTGCTTCGTTATAGGATTTTGTTTGTAGAATTGACCCAAGTACCAAATGAAAACTAAAACCTAACTAAACCATGATACTTGCAGTTTCTTAATGTCTTATTGACACAAAAAAACTTATTAAGGAAACTCGTGACTAAAATGGTGTTTATCAAACTTTAGTCACGGGTTTCAGCAGTCTTTAGACTATGTCAATTCTAGTCAACAGTAAACAGTATGCAACACGTCGATTAAACACTCGCTCGCTCCAAGTACAACTAGGGGGTTTGATCAAACATTTTGCATAGCATAATATTATGCTCTTATATTTGCATAAGGACGTCTTTGATACAAGCATAAGATTGAGACTCTGTGATACTCTGGTTTTGTCACATATTAATTATTGTATTTCAGTTTATTGGCCGGCCTTATTTCAGAGGGAAAGAGATTCGCTCCAAAAGTTGCAGAATGCTTGTCTGAGGTTTGCATATGGTTTGCGGAAATTCGATCATATCAGTCAAAGTTTCATTAACTCGGGATGGTTTACTATGCAAGAAAGGTTTGAAATTATTTTTTGCCGTTTTTTATATAAAATTCTATTCCATCGCGAACCTATCTATTTATATGAAAAGTTGGTCAGAGGTGTCCATATCCATAACAGGCTAACTCGTAGTCGTGAACTCCTTAGGGTACCTAAGCATCGTACAACCTTATTTCAATGTTCTTTTACGCACCAGGCCTCAAAATAAATAAATTACCTTCCAGTGTCAGATTTGCCCCCAACGATCTCAATTTTCAATGAAAGGTTATTTATTTTCTACCGTTCTATTAAACATGAGTAATCTTATACTTCAGTAATCTGTGACAATCGTACATTAATCTACTTTGGTTATCTTGTTATTCTCTTAGTCTGTGTTTTGGATATTTTATATGTTATTTCGTTAATCTGGTGGTTGTATGAGCAACTCTGTTGAATACCGCCACCTACTTTATTAGTTTTTGTAAATATTCTGTCAACATGAATAAATACATATTATTACGCATGAGGTTTTCGGAATTCCGGGTTATTTTTAACCAACCAAAACTGAAGAAATTGTAATTTTCATTGTAGCTAGTTTTGGTGGCACAGTGTTCGCGATCCCATCTCCAAGTCACGCAATTTTTGTTTGCGATCCCCTACCAAAGCTTCATTTTTTTCTTTTTCCGGGAAAAGTATCGTTTCGAGCGGCCGGGACACGTCCGTTTTCCGAAAAGTCAATTAACTTATCGGGTTCAATTGCCGCGAAATCCCCAAAGAAACTATCAACTCAATAGAGGCCGAGGAAAAAAGCGGTGAAACTTTTTTTCCACGTATTAAAGTCTCCCGGCGCTCCCGAGCGCAGATTGGCCGGCCGGACGCCCGACATATTGCCGTCGAAAACGTGACCCCCATAGTCGATGGGGAGCACGTCCCCCCACCGAAGCGACGTGGAGCTCGATTTCTAAAAGTCGTCCCGATTCCTGTTTTAATAAATTTCAAACCGGGAGGGGATGGCGGGGGCGCAACACAATCCCGTTCGAAATCCCCCCCTTTCCCCGCCACCTAACACGAATTTAAAAGGATCAGTGGCGGAGCGCGGAAAAATTGCCTCGTCTAACAACACCGTCGGTTAATTTTTCAAAGAAACTTCCACCCGCTACTGTAATACTATTTACAAATCATCGGGATTTCTGCTGCATCGGTTGTTGTTTAGCAAGTTCGACCCAACAACAACCGAGGCACGAGAAATCCAGAAGTTTTGTAAATAGTATCATAGTAGTTGTTAGAAATTTATTTGAAAAATAACAAGCCTTTACAGGGCAAAAGCAGAAAGAAACTTGAAAGATTACTCCATACACTGACCTTTTTGTTACGTTGTAGAGACCACAAAGTTATCCCCAATCCAGATTCAGTCAAGCTCTGAAGAACAGGATGATTGGCGGAACGTCATCAATTTCGACTAAGCAAAAACCGACGCAGGAGGAATCCAGAAGTTTTGTAAAAAGTATTACAGTAGCCTGTGGAAAAAAAAAAGTTTTCTCCAATTTTCTTATCTTTGATGTAACCCATTTAACTTTTTTCATAAACTACATAATGATCTGAAATTTTTTCTTAATAAATAATTAAATATTACATTTCAATAAAAATATTTTTAACGACGATATATAAACTTAAAAAAAAAGTAACTCAATTCGTGGATTATCAATTAATAAACAGGTTCCGCTAAATAGACTAAAATACCGTCATTTTTCTTAATTTTAAAGATCATAACTTCTAATAATTAGGCTTATCTTATTTACATTTAAAATAATAGGGTATCTAATACTATTTCAAAAATAAATTTCCTAACTTCATTAATTTAAAATAAATTTCACTAATAATTTAAAATTTCACCTAAAAAATTCTTAATTACACTTTTAATGAATTAATTAAATAAAACCTAAAAATTTTATAATGCACTACTTGTATAACCGCTACTGCCGGCACAAATTTTGTCAGTACTTAAAATTTTTACTAAATCTAAGACATTTAAACCTCCTTAATGCTTAACTTAAAAAACCAAACTTAGACATAATTCATAAATTATATAAAAAAATGAACTAAAAAATTCTACTTATCTCCCTTGCCCCCCCCCCCCCCCACCACCCCCAGACACATTAATCTTGGGGGCCTAGGATAGTACAAAATTTTTCAAATTTTTATACAACTTTTTTATTAAAAAAAATTTTTTTTGCTACCTTCAGATTTCCCTTCTAAAACTTAACAAAATCATAAATTCCTTGAATAAAATTTTTATATTAAAAAAAGACAAATTCCCGACCTGTAGAATTTGCCCAATACCTTTTAAATAGAAATCGTATATAAACCCCAAAAATTTCGCTTTAAAATTTAAATTGCCCCCAAGGTAAATTCTATACAATCAACCCCCTCCCTCTTTTTCAAAAAAAAAAAATTTTTCTTTTTTTTTTTTTTTCAAAAACTCCCATCAAAATTTCTAAAAATCCAAAAAATTTGAAATTTCAGATATTTAGGTCAAATTTACCTTTAAATTGAAATTTCTATAATTCTTTTTTTAATTTTTTTTTGCAGACTCATTAATTAATTATATAGCTGGTACGTTTTTTGGTCAATGTTAAAATGTATACTTTTTTAATGCACCTGGTATACGCATACTTCCTTGCCTTTCCAACACACACCTCTGCAGTTCGTGCCATTGACTAACCTCATCAGAAAAACTAATAATTTATTTTTCATTTAAAGATAATATACCCGTTCTATTTTCTATAACAATGGATTCATTGGCAAAATAGTTACTCCCTTACAAAAGGATTAAAACTAAAAATTTCCATATTTATTACAATTATATGAGGGGGCTGTGTTTTTTTATTAGTTTAAGATGCTTTATTAGTCTTTGTTTTTTTTAAAAGATGGCACGTTTATTTCCAATTTTTAATTTTTTTTAAAAGAGTCCAAAATGGGTTCCTTAGAAATTCACTTATATACAGGGTGTCTCAATTTAAAACTACCACTGCCAATATTGACATTTTAAGCAGAACACCATATATGTACAAATTACAAAATTAACTAATCAATTTTCAAGGAACCTATCATATTCATTCAACGGTGTATCCAAATTACGGGTACAATTTCTTCGCAAAAAAAAATGGCCACTCAGTATAATTTCAAAGGGAAAATTGGAAAATTTCACGACAGCTGCGATTTGATAAATATTTAAAACGATCCGGTTGATATTTATTTATGTTCGCCGGCAGCTTGGTAGGCGTCTGTTGCGTCGCGCCCTATTTTTCCGGAATTGAAATTCTATTTGATTTGTTTAGAGTTCGGCGTCGTTCAAAAATCGACGTGGAAGCGCGAGGCGGTGACCCGATCGAAAAGCGGCCGGGGGGGGGGGGGGTCCCGAAAAAAGCAACAACAGATCACCGATGCGAAAAATGGCTTTCCGTTGCGGTCGCGTCAGGGGAATTATCCGCCATTTATTTATTTATTTACAACAAATTCCCGGCGGGGGCTTTTATTTTTACCACGGGGATGTAGCGCTCTACATATATTGAAGATTATGTCCATCGAAACGAATAAATCAGCAAATATACAAAAAATAAATAATATTTATAGAAAAAACCAAAAATTATTCGCAGCTGCAGTAACAACGTCAGCGCCCGGCTACAAAAAAATTAATAAAACTATTTTATCTCATATTTTTAAAACTAAAGACGCGTGTCAAAGGGTCGAAAATGTTTTTAAATATAAATAAAATATACAAAAATATATTGGAAAATTTTTAAATGCAAAAGTTGTTTGTATAACTGTGCTGCATGCATTGAAAATAGTTGCTTTATATACGATATCTCATAAGTATCTAGCAGCACGTAATTTCATTATTTTAAACGGAACACCCTGTATATTATTATATTTTTTAAGTGCTTCATTTCCTACATACCTTGATTAATTTAAAAATTTTGAAAATGTTACATCATTTTAAACGTAAAAATCGTCTTTTCAAATTGCTGTTGAAAGTTTGCTTACAGGGTGTCCAAACTTACCATTTTCCAAGATGCGAAACTTGATAGAGTGATTAACGGTTTTCTGCTATTTGATATTTTCTGTTAAAAACCAATCAAATTCTAAAGTTGCTCTATAAGCATTGATTTTGAATAAGTTTGACATGATTTTGGCTTTATTTCCTCCAAAGAAGTTAAAGATATCTGGAATTAGCCATTCAAATCACGTGAATTGTAGCCCTTGGATTTTCCACTCCATGGCAGGCTTGTACAAACTTAGGATGATTGATTAAATTGTATTTTCGATGCAATTACCAATTTAAATCGAGACGTGTTTGACGTAAAAGTATTGCTTATAAAAGTAATTAATAATAATAATTCATATTATATTATCTTTTGGTATTTCTTGTTTTTGTGCCCAATTTTATAAAAATTTTAAAACAAAATTACACATTAATATTTAAAATAAGGAATAACAAAAAAAACGTTTAAGAAGGGAATTGAATGCAGAATTATTCTGCCTCTGAGCATAAATAACATAGAGGATGTGTTATTTAGGGAAGGAAAAGAAAAAAATAGAAAATAACGGTTTCTCATTCAATTTTGGACATCCTGCTGCTATCAACAATAAAAAAAAAATGTGTGTCCGAGCGCTGTATTTGAGAGTGCGTTACATAATTCAAAATTTATGGCATCAGAAGTAAAAATCAAAGGACCAGATTTAATTGGTACGTTCGAGTCTCCTAGCTCATAAATCAAACTTTGTCAAAATTGATGTTATAACTACAATAAAAAAAAAGCTATTTAAAATGCACAAGAAATTATCTTGTAATAAATCAACTCTTTTCACAATTTAACCAATGAAAATATAACATTTTAGGTACGTTTGAAAATATTTTGATATTGACTTATTTATAAATTGTTGATTTAGTCACTTTAAAAGTGTGAATCTTTCGCTAAACCGTAACAAAAATGTTTGTGTCAATGAGTGGTCAATTTTAATTTTAATTTTTTTATTTATATTACGCGTTACGTCGCCGTCGCGTCGTTCTGGGAACCAAATGGAGTCGAATATTATTATTGGGATTTCCCGAATCGCTAAAATTCGTAGAGTTACGGCAACGATATACTGTTTATCTGATTTTGAACTTCAGAGTTTAAGACTGGTCTCTTGTAAAGCAGCACATGTTCCACAAGCCAGGGCCGTATTTAAGATGTTAGCCGAAAAGAACTGTGCCGTGCGGACTGTTGTATTTTAAGGGTAGGGAAATTTTCTTTGATTAAACTGTTATATTAATTCATATAAGTGTACTTTTTATAAATCTTCCTAAAACAGTATCTACTTGAGGTAGCTCGATTGCGAGTTGAATTTGCCCATGCAACATGTTATTTAAAATATTTTTTTCACTGGTCAATTAAGAAGCGGTCAGTCGACCAGTCGCAACACAAACTGATATTATTAATTATTATCAATTTACATATTACATTTTATAAAACAGTCTCTTTAACTGCGAATGAAACTAAAAAATGAGACTTTCTACAAGGATAACGTTAACAGCCAAAAAAAAAAGGACTTTCCATAGAATTTATGACGACGGCCTCTTTGTCTTACATATATAGCGTGTTTAAATTGTTATTTTAAACATTGAAAACACTATTTCGGGATGCTTATTTTATAATCTCTGCCGTTATAATTTCAATGGTTTGCTTTTCATTTCAAATGCATTTCAAATGCGGGCAACACTTTTGTTTTAATTACAGTACTACATTATCGACTCATATAGCGCCTTATTGATTTATCAGAAAACACCAATAAGGAAAAATCATATTTAATTTTGAGCAAATTATTAGAGTTTTTTGAAACTTCACAACGTTTTTTTCTCTGTGTGTAAAAAAATTTTGGTTCTCATTGCATTTTAAAATAACAACATAACCCTTGAAAACAGATATAGGAAAAGGCATACCCAATCGGTGTAGACTTATATTGTGCACATGCAACAATATATACTAAAAATTGCAATTGCAAGTCATAATTCCGAAATGACGATTTTCGTGTTTTTGTTCACCAGGCGATTACCACGAGCCATTTCCTTTAATTAATCAATTATTACAAATAAGTACCACACGTAGGTTTTTAATTTAATATTTATTTCATCAAAAAACAATATTATTAAAGTATAAATTATTATAAGGAAATAAAAAAATGTGGCGGCTTGAGTTTTACAGTAAAAAATCCTAAATTATATTAATAAAACTCGATTGAAATTGTAGACCTGAAATATTTTTATTTTCAGCTCGTTAACTGGTGGAACTGGAGGTGGAGTGTCTTTATCACGAGGAATTGGTCTCTTTGCAGATAGGACGTTCGGATAAACAATCTGATCTCTATTTTTTTTCGAGAGTCCTCGAGTAGATGTCATGCAGAAATAACAATCATTCTCATGATTTTGACGCTCACTCCAAATCATTGGCATTGAAAACGGCATGGTTTTGTGACTTTCTTCAAGGCAACCTATTAACGTTCTTGAGCAGCTATTGTAGCATACTTTTGGCAACCAACTTTTATCTCGCTGATCGATAGAAAATCCAAAATATAGCTTATAAGCTGTTTTAACCAGATCGGTCACGACATGTCGCTGTGTTTTTAGTATGTATTCCCCACAAATGTTGCAAAAACAATCTGAGGAATTTTTACAAGTCCGTGGCATTTTGTAACCTAAAATCACATAAAATTAATTTTAAAACAACTTTCAAACTTCTATTTTATATTTATTGGCTCTACTTAAAAAAAAATTCAAACTACACATCAAATACTTAAATCCAATGTAGGGAACATGAACTTTATGCAAAACTTACCAAAATATTTGATATAAAAGGTAAACAATTAAACGACAAGTTTTCACTGAACTGTTGCAGTGTCACAATGAATACTACCATAAAAATCACTTTCGACACTTCCCTCCTTTCTCTTACAACTCTCTGAAACTCATTTTGTATGTATATTTACTTTTTGTAACGTTGACGAATGAAAAAATTGAAAAAAAAAAATAAATGTAAAAAAAAACATATCGAAAAATCTAGACGTGATAGAAAAAATCGGCCAACGGGGATAGATTCAAAACGCTTGAATCGTTATATTTATCATAAAACCTTTTTAAATTAGGATTTCATTGCCAACCAGTGTAATTAAACAAAACTCAGTAATAACTGATACCCGGACGTTTGTCCCAGCTCTAAAAGCCTCGTAATTCGGGTTTCCACAAAATTGTCAAGACAAGTGTCTAGCTCTTGCTCCCTCGTCTTTGGCCAATGTATTTCCGCATGACTCACCCCATGCCCACACCCCGTAAACATGTCCCAGTGTCGAAATTCCCGGTGTCGAATTCACGAGACAATAATTATAGATTCTATTCAAATAGTTGCGCGGTTGAGTTCGGCAGTTCGATGGCTAATTCGGTTAAAGGCCATGAACCGAATTAAAGGCGCCGTAGTTATAGTAGGAGACACGCCCAAACGCCGCGGCGGACGATAGCGTATCGAATTTCGATACCCCGTGTCGAAATTATAGCGATAACGTTAACGAAATTAGGAATATGGGTTGGGACCATTATATTAACGACGAACCGAATCTCTACACGCATGCGCGTGACGATGGAACGACTGTCGAAGGTTCCGTTTTTATTTCCTCTTAAAAAATAAGAAAATTTGATCGCCATATATAATAGGAGGACCGGAAAGTAATGTCGTTTATGCGTATGTGTATATTTGTTCATCACTTATTGTACAAGCCTACACTTTAGACCAGTGTTTCCCAAACTTTTTTGTGCCATGCCCCACTGTAACATTTCTAAAATTTGTATGCCCCATACACAGTTTTTAACATTAAAAAAATTATTTGTTCATTTAAGTAACATATATGATGGGTTTTAGGAAGATATTATCATGAAATTGCTATCGAAAAACAGTAAATAATATTTCGAAACATATGATAAAGTGAAATTCAAATTTAAAATAATTTTAATGCAGATTTCCTAGATCAATTTAGTGCGATCCTTGCAAGCATCAAGCTTGCTGTACAGAGATTTTATATTAGGTTTCAATTTAGTTAGGTTTAATCTCAAGTCTCCAACTTAGTAAGTAAATCAGTTACAGTACTAAATCCACACTCGGCTAAATATGAAGATTGAAACGGTAGTAAAAGTTGTCTTACATTTTTGGTTGCAGTGGGGTATTTAGTTAAAGTTTCTTCACAAAGCCATGCCATCGCTCCTTTTATATTAAATACAATTTTTACTGACTCATCATTTTGCAATATTTGATATATCAGACAAATCCACTAATATTGGCTGCATCATCAGAAAATCTTTAAAATCAGTGGATAGAACATTCAAATGATTGACAATAACAAGTAAACCGGTATTATTTTTTTGTTGAAATGAAACTGTTCAAAATTTTTGTTGTTAATATGTTTCCGATATAACTTTATATTGGTAATGAAACCAACAACATCGACTTGTTCCTTGAAGTTGGTCATTTAATATATTTTTTCTACTCCCGTCTGTAAAATAATTACCCACCGATCTAGCGTGCCGGAAGCGTCGCTTTACCACGTCAGTTTCCTTTCCCACGAATCCGAGCCACTTCGGACATTTCCGGGATTTTACCGCACGGATTTGGGAACAATCGGGTGTTTTCGGGAATATTTCCCACGCTTTGAATTTTGACATTTGTCAATTCTGACGGTCATGTCAAAAACTAACAATCGTAGAAAAAGTATTAGTATGCAACAGGTTCGGTAAACTTTTTAAGTCATTCGCTTATTCAGAACTCGCTCCGCTGCTCTCCGCTTGTGTCAAATAAACTCGTGAGTCAAATGCTGTTTACCGCACTTGTTGCATAATATACTAGTTTCTACTCCCGTTTGCAAAATACCTAATTACCCACCGATCTAGCGTGCGGGAAGCGTCACTTTACCACGTCAGTTTCGTTTCTCATGAATCCGAGCCACTTCGGACATTTCCGGGATTTTACCGCACGGATTTGGAAGCAATCGAATGTTTTAGGAGACACTTCCCACGCTTTGAATTTTGACGTTTGTCAATTCTGACGGTCATGTCAGTGAATGTATTCGTGTTGTTTTGCGAAAATGGACCCAAAAACTAACGGTCGTAGAAAAAGTATGGTATGCAACACGTTCGCTCCGCTTGTGTCAAATAAACTTGTGAGTCAAATGCCGTTTACCGCACTTGTTGCATAATATACTATAGTGTTTCAAAAGATATCGGCTAAGTAAATATCGATTGTTAATAGATACTTCACTTCAGGTTCGTCGCTTAAAAAATCACTAAGAGTATCAAACAATTCCATAAATCTTTTCAAGCAGTTACCTATAGATAGCCATCTTACTTTAGTATGAAGTAAAAGTCTCAGATGGTCTCAATTTTGCTCTACACAAAATAACTTGAAAAGACGCTCGGATTTGGCACTAGTTTTAATGGCATTAACGCACTTTATTACCAAGTTTTCCCAATAAACAACACAATACACAAGAATAATTTCTGGATTTGTAACTTTCATCGATTTTAAGCAGTCATTTTCTTTCCCATTATGTTATATTTTTCATTGGTACATCATTTACATCTAGGTAGTTTTTTAACGTATGATATATATCATTCAAGGTAGTGGTGCTTTCTAATCTTTGGAGAACAACATTTGTTCATCAAAATGTCCTTCAGCAACATATCTTACATATCTCACTGTCTCTCACAGTAGATTCATCCATTTGCACTGAGAATTTTCTAGTTTTTAGCTTTTCAACAAGCTGTCTTTCAATATCTTTGCTCATTTCGTCTATTCTTCTGCTACGAGCAGTAAGTTAGAAGTCGAAATTATAACTTAAAACTGAAAATTTTAAAAACAATTTTTAAAAACAATTTTGTGCCCTTTAAGCAAAAAATCACTAGTTCAATCCCGAAAATTACGGAGTGCTTTAGTCAGCGAAAGTGACAAAACTGGGAAGAAAAATATCTTTCCCCGGCGAGGAAAATTAAGTTTCTTTTAACGGAAAACCCGTAAATTTAAAGCCGCGTCGATCCGGCGGAAACGAATCTGCAAACGGGCGGCCGTACTTCGTTTTTTTGCCGCCGACGAAACTTTCGCGACGATTTCGCCAACAATCAGCGCGCGGAACTCTAATTTAGGGGGGGAAGGGGGACAGTCAAGTAAACACACACACAAATAAGTTAGTTTTACGTCCGCGGAAATGAAAGAAAAGTCGGGCAGAGTAAATTGGCTCGTATCTCCCGGACTTTTTTTTATCCGCGCGTCCGCCATAATAAAAAAGTTCCGCGCAAACGTAATAGATATATATATATATATATATATATATATATATATATATATATATATATATATATATATATATATATATATATATATATATATATATTTATATATATATACGACGGCCCGTTTTTTATCCCGAATCGGACTTGGCGATAACTTTAAAGGCGGAAACTACTTGTGAAAACTCCGCAACGAACAGATGAATATTTACCGGAAGGTGGTACGGGTGGGGTCGTAGAAACTAAATAAACAGAATTAACAGTTTTACGTCGTTACTACTATGCGCCTTGTTTGGGCGTTTTACGAATAATTGATAAGTTTTATCGGCTGACGTTTGCGGAAAGAAACGCGAGAGCGCCATCAAATACCGGCCGAGTTTAAAAACTTTTCACAAGCATTTAAAGTTCCCGCTAACGAGCCACTTATATAACAAGAACATAATGGAGACCTAATTATATATAAAAACGTAGAAAACATTTTTGTTCGGGGATAGTTTTGTCTGCGCTTTCATCACCCACATTTGTAAATTATCTATTTCATCGTTATACCTACAAATAAACAATTAAAACTAAAGTCTCGCTATTTTGCCCCACCCGATATTTAGGAAAACCCATATGTTTAATATAGGAATATATTTTTGCCTTTTTATAAGCTGAACTTCAGCTAATCCTAACAACTGATGCAAAGTTACGATCCTTGCACGTAAACAATGTAAGTTCGGCAGGCAAAGAAATTAATTGTGCAAATTATGGCATCCGATGGAAGTGGAAATGAAATGCGATTTTATTTAATCCGGAAAACTGTTTACTGTATTTTCCAAACAGTAGCGGATATATGTAATCTGGAAGAGAATAATTCCCAAGAGGGGTAACAGGGAACTTAAACAAAATTGCAAAAAGAAGTGTTGAAAATGACCTAAGCCGATTTTTAACAGGTCAATACGAGAATTTACCTTTGGTGGATAGTTTTATGGTAACATCATACAAAATACCCAAAGTTTTTCTTTTGCTGTGGTTCGCGGTGTTAAAGCTATAAGGTAGGTATGTTCATAGAAAATGTAGCGAGTTTTAAACCAATATAATATTGCAATCAGCTTCAAGTTTTTTAGTTTTTAAAATTCGAATGGTATATCAAATAAAATGTAAATTATTCAGTAAAAATAAAAACAAAACAAGGATGCCATTCCAGCAATAGTTCGAAGAGTTTAAAAATGTCTGCATGGTTAAGGCTAAAGTGACACCTGAAATAATGTTAACAAAGAGCAACGGCTTATTTTCTGGTAGACGTATAGAATTGTAATATTGTTTTTGTGTTGTTTCCATTATTATGTAAAGCACAAATAGTAACTCTCTTCCTATAACCTGAGAATAACACGATAACATGTCTCCATATCGATCGAAAAGCAGCGGTATGACGTCACGATTAGTCCTAAGCGTTTAGTGTCGTTTAAAAGGAATGTGGAGGTGTCGCAACTTGAATTATTTATTGCAACGACTATTGGGTTTTGAGATTTGGTATTCGGTATGCGCTATTTCTACACATAAGCAAATGCATCAAAGAAATAAAAAAATTGTTAAAACATTCAATTATGGATTGTATCTACTACTATTTTTGTTGTAAATACTTAAAAAATATGTGTCTATTTTCGATATTCCTTTTTGCATTTTCAAGCTACGGGTTTTTGAATATACAGGGTCTAGAAATTAAAAAAAATAAATAAAATTCAATCCTTGTGGTTTCCCCTCATTTTTAAAAATTATTTTATTACTGCTTATTTGTGTAAACTTGGAGTAAACTAAAGTTCAGTGAAGTTTAAATTAGTGGGAAAATTTTCATTATTTTATATTCAATACAATTTTGTTTTCCTAATAATTATTAAATCCATGGGCAATAATATACGAGGTATGTTCAAAAAGTAAGGTGACTGTTAGCTTTTGTCAAAAAGTATTTATTTACTCATCAAAATTGATGTTGTCCCCTTTAAAGTAATCCCCCAAGATAAAATACACATGTGGCAACGTTTTTTAAAATCTTCGAAGCAATTCTAGTCAGCAATTTTTGGTATAGCCTTGAATTCTTCCAGCGATTTTTTCTTTATCTCCTCAATCATTCAAATCTCCTTTCTTTCATGGGTTTCTTGAGTTTTGGAAACAGGAAAAAGTCGCTGGGGTCCATATCCGGTGAATATGCCTGCTGAGGTATGATCCTGGTTTTATTTTTGGTCAAAAACACAAACAACGATGACCGAGCGTGATGCAAAATCCATGAATGGCCTTCCCACAATTTCGAAGATTTTCTTTGTATTGCTTTTCGCAAACGATGAGTAACTTCAAGGTAATATTCTTTACTGACCCGACGATCTTGCGGTAAGAATTCTTGATGTACTACTGACTACTGACATTTGATCGAACTTGCTCTTTTCGATATTGGCGATTCAGGGTTTTGGATTTGAACACGTCTAACGCTTCTATCTTACAAAAAAAGTAAACGAACAAACTAACCAAAACTGCGACCATATGATAGGAACCTGTGTACCAACATAAAAAAAAAATCGAAGATCGAACGTACGTAGCCTGGCCAATTACAAAAGTTACCTTACTTTTTGAACACACCTCGTACGTCAACTAAAGCTAACATACGGCTGAAATTATGTCATCCGAATATTGTAAAATTGTATTTTTTCTACTTTAGTATAATAATTAATAGATCCGTTAAAATTGACTACTTCTTGGATTGAAATTTACCAGTTTTAGATAGAAAAAAAAAACGAATTTTTACTTCTACTGCGACAAAATTCAAAGCAAAAATATCCCGTGTATCTGGGGCCGCGTAAAAAAATATAGGCGCGAACAAAAGGCCAGACAAAAAGTCCTAAAGGTGCGCGCGCGGGGCGTCTTCCCGAGGGTGCGACACCCCGACGAGATAAACATCAATTCCACCCCTTTTACAAGGGCACTGACAACGTTTACCGGGAAGACGCCCATCCGTCCTTATTAAACCCGGGCGCGTTGACGCGAAGGGGCGGCGGTTACAATGAGGGTAGCGACCCCCCTCTTTTCGGCGACACCCTACGCCCGGTCAAGCGGTCCCCGGGGGTGACGCCGCGAAAGCAAATAAAGCGGTGTTTGCGAGCCACTTAAGAGCGGTCCATGTAAATTTTGATGAATGGGCCAAATTGGCTTAAATATCGTGTCGCAGGGGTTGCGAAAGGGTTGTGCCCACGGCGTGTGTAGATTGCGCCCGTCCGATCGTCT
This sequence comes from Cylas formicarius, assembly GCF_029955315.1. Lineage (NCBI taxonomy): Eukaryota > Metazoa > Arthropoda > Insecta > Coleoptera > Brentidae > Cylas > Cylas formicarius. The sequence continues at coordinate 19,454,701 of NW_026844361.1, read as the reverse complement.
CTGATATATCGCGGGGGTGAGATCGGTATTTACACGAGGGGACTGCAAGTTTCGAAACTTTGAGAGATGAGAGGTATACTTCGACCAGAAATATAGTGTCTTTACAACCGACCCCGTGATTAACAAGTGTTTAGTACTCCAAAACCGCAGACCCTTACCCGTAACCATTTTTATCTCCCTACCATAACAAGCGGGATATAAGTCTATTTTCAATCATAAAAAAATTAGTACAAAGTAACAATTTATTTACGATCTATTTCATTACATTTCTACATAGTATAATTATTAATATACAAAATATTAAATCTTAATAACAATAAAGTATCAGTCACTTAAAAAATCGTCAATGATTCAACTCCGCCACTAATTGTCCTCGATAAATATTTTCTTCTTTTATTACTCGTTTTTCACCGTTAGACCAGCTTTGTACTGATATTTTAGTTACCTCTTACCAAAATACGTTTATTGTACTATAACTAAATTTTCTGTGCAGTGCTATTTGTATGAGCTTTCAACTCAAAATTTCATGTCCATTTTGTTATGCTATCGAATCAATTTTGTAATCTTTATTAAAATGTTTTATGCTTAATAATTCCAGAAGTTGATTTTTCGTGTAGCTCTCTTCAAAATATAAATCATTTTCGTACAGAAATTCTTTAATTTCTTCTTTGTTTGAAGAAATATCTGGAATTTTTCTAATTTGGGCTGAATGATACCAGCCATTATCCAATATTTGATGTTAAAATAAACGCTTCTACTTATTCGAAAATACCAAGCAGCATCAAAGCTTAATCAAATTTAAAACGGTTGTGTAAAATACTTAAAACATCAAAGCAACAAATGCGTTATATTTTTGGTCGTATTATAAACTACAACACAGTTGAACTGAAATAACGGTCCTAGCGACGTCTAATTTTTGACATATAATGTAAGGGGCGCTTTTTTTCGATGTATAGAACTTTAAGTTGCAATAAAACAACGATGGATTATTCGATTGACATGAATTTTATTTATCCGAAAAATAATCTTGTGCCACGGCTGGCGCGGATGTAGTCCAATCTGGAAGTCAAATTTTCAATGACTTTTTCCAACATTTGTGGCCGTATATGGGCAATAATACGGCGAATGTTATCTTCCAAATGGTCAAGCGTTTGTGGCTTATCCGCATAGGCCAATGACTTTACAAAGCCCCACAGAAAGTAGTCTAGCGGTGTTAAATCACAACGCCAATTCACATGTCCAAAACGTGAAGTTACGCGGTCACCAAACATGTCTTTCAATAAATCGATTGTGGCACGAGCTGTGTGACATGTTGCGCCGTCTTGTTGAACCCACATCTCCTGGACATCACGGTTATTCAATTCAGGAATGAAAGAGTTGATTGACTGTAACGTTCTGGCCATGGTGGATGTAACGGTGTTTCGACATACACTTGAGGATTAGCTTCACTCCAAATGCGGCAGTTTTGTTTGTTGACGTAGCCATTCAACCAGAAGTGCGCTTCATCGCTAAACAAAATTCGCTTATGAAAATCGGGAACAACGGCAATCTCGTTCTGGGCCCATTGGACGAATCTACGCCTTACATGATGATCGTTTGGCTTCAATTCTTGCACGAGTTGGATTTTGCAAGCACGTAAACCAAGACCCTTACTTAAAATCTTCCATAAAGTGGACGGACACAGATCCAATTCCTGTGCTCGATGGCGGATGGACTCATTCGGGTCTTCCTCAATGCTACACTCTACAGCAGCAATAGCTTCTTCTGTACGCACCGTACGGCGTCTCTGGGGATGCGAGTTCTCAATAAGAGTAAACGTGGTGCGAAAACGTTCCATGGTTAATCGAATTAGCTGCTCTGATCGACGATTTTGTCGACGATAAAATGGACGTAGTGCGCGATACTTATTCCGCACAGAACCATTATTTTTGAAATAAAATTGCACTATTTGCAAACGTTTTTCAGGCGTGAGTCTATTCATGATAAATTGCCAAACCAAACTGAGAATAAATCACTTGAAAACTGTTAAATCGGTCGCCATCTTGAACAGTAATGCCAACTTAAAGTTCTATACATCGAAAAAAAACACCCATTATAACCGTGTGACTTGCTAACGTTATAAATGTACAGGATGTCTCACATAAGGTGATCCATATACTTTTCTCAAAACCTGTAATAGTAACAAAGAAATTTTAAATACCAAAGTTTTTTGTATAAGGGTACAGACATTAACTTTGGAATTTCAAGTGGAATACCCTATATTTTATTCCGTTTTTGCATTTAATGGTAAAAACAAAAGTACCTTTCATCAAATCGACCTATTTGACTTCTGCACGGTTTAGGAAATATTTACGATTATGTGACATGTTATTACATATTCAGAAAAGCCCGCAAAATAGATATTAATCTAACTAGTAATATTTGCAAAAGGAACATACCACAATGACTAAGTTTTCGAGTCTAGAATTATATCAGGTGTCTTTTGTTACTGCAAAACTTACAAAATTTGTAAATTGCAATACATTTATTAAATGGCACAATTTAAATCTACTTAATTATTGTGAAAGTTTTTGACTTTTTAATTCTAACATTGCATTCTTGCATTATGGAGTTTCTTTTAGTTGGACATCCGTGTTGTGCAACTAAAGAGGCAACGGATTCTAGGAAAGAATGCAGAATGCGATAGAAATGTTTCAACATCACTGTCAAAACATTTTGCTTTAAATCAGGCGTATTATGTAAATTAGGGCTGAAGATAAGGCAATTGCGATGAGTTCTAGAACTGTTTCTTGGCCTCGTTTTAGATCAAGCCAAGTTCAAATCTGTGTTTAATTAAGAATATTCGCGATACTGCTCCTATATTGTGGATGTATATTATCACATATTTAAGTTATTAAAGCAAGCCTAAAAAAAAAATACTAAAATATATTTTAAAACACTCTAAAAAAACTCTCTTGTTCGAGGATACGAAACATTTAAATTGACGTAAAAAGAATTTTTATTAGTAAGTTTTATTACTCTATTGATGACTTTTTTAACGATCAAATGTTGCGTGTTTAATATCCGACATGTATTGTGTGCAATGTTTTGTACAGAGCAAAACTACGCTTTTTTATTTATTGGCGCAGAACTTTCCCGAGGAGTCCATAATTGTGACTAACTGGGGTTAATAATAAATAACATTCTTATTAATATTTTTTATAAAAGAGCAACCGCTTACACCAACAACCAGCCGCCACTAATCAAAAAAGGACAGTAAAGTTACATTTTTCACATATGTTTATTTAATCGAAGTACCCCAGCTTTGCAGTCTACATTACACCAAATTTATTGAAATTAGTCCTCCCAAAATTTCGCAAAAATATTATTTACAAATTAAAGTGCAATAATCGAAAATTGCTATTTATACCCCAAGAATCTGCGGTAGAAACCCAGAATACAAACAAGTTAAATTTGTTTAATATTTTGTTTAGTTCATGCAACTGAACAAAAACGACGAACCTCTATAATCCACTATGAAAGAAATTGACTCTTACTTAAAATGTTAGTTTTTTTACTTTATGTTTTTTTTATTTGATTATTTATTAATTTATTATTGTTAATAAAACTAAACGCATGCAAAAAATAAACAAATGATGAATGTTGAAATAAAAATCAATGATATGTTCATTAAAAGCAGTGTTTTAAAAATATCTTGTTTTTGTTAAGGACTAGTCACTGAAATGGAAACAGAACCTAAATGAAATGGCAGAAATAATAACTATAATTCCAGTTGTTTATAAATGAAAAGCATATCTTTCCGAGAAAACCAAGTATTTACGTTACATTTTTATAAAACTTGTTATACATTTCTATAGACTCTCGAATTTTTCGTTGGTAGAATTCCATCAAAAAATACACTTCACCACAACCTTCCAATAGCAATGAAACGGAAAGCAATCCCACACCTGCCACTGTTGTCCTTCCTTATATTCAAAACATCACTGACCACATATCAAAAGTTCCAGAGGAATATAACGTCAAAACCAGATTTACCATTTGTCCGAAAATGAGATGCCAGGAGTTTACAGCATTCCATGCATAGACCAGACGAAAAATATCAACTAGGCTCAAAGAAGATAAAAGACCATTAAAACTAAGACAAATAAGCGACATAACAATCTTAACCGCGACTCAGGTCTGTTCCTGTCACCAATATGGGAATCAGTCATCCGAGACGGTGTTTATGTCACTCATTTTGCTCCGCCCCCCTCAAACAATATAAATGCAGGTACAGAGTACAGAGAAGAAGCCAACAAAATGATTTGCGAAGCGTTAGCTAGTTCTAGCTAGTTTTATAAAAAATATTTACTTTACTACATTTTCTTTTTGACGCAATAAAATACCCAAAATACTTCTACACACCAATTTGAGATGATTTGTGTTTATACACTTATATAAGAGATAATTTTTATTCTAAAGTTTTCAAAAAAAAAAAATCCTACAGTCAGTGCCGCGCACTATACGCAATCCCGGCTTTATATACGTTAATAACGGCGATCCTAATCTGCAAAAAATGGGCTTCCCGAGATGGAAGACAATAGAGAGGCAAAGGATTACCGAGAGGGCTTTTTCGAGGATTCGAGGGCTTTTAATAAAGAGGGAAATACATCGAAAATATACGTACCGTGTGCGGGACGCATCGCGGGGGAAACTTGATTATATAGAAGTCCCCGTCCGTCCACCGAACCCCATCGTTTCGTTTGTGCGCGTCGCTTCGAAGCGGAAAATGCGATAGTGGCATAAAAGAAAAAACGAGGGCAGGGGGACGTTATATTTTTAAAATGCGACCGGACCGGGCGTCTCGGTGGTCATTTTGTTTATTTAGGATAAAAGATTCTTATTTTTGCTCGGGCGGTTCCGCCCCGGGGATAAAAAGGCGAATAAAATAAATGCCAACAAAACAGGATCGTCCACCGAAAATAATTAACAATTTGAATTTATTGTGTATTTTTTAAATAATGGCTTTTACTGTTAGGCTTTTATCAATATCTCCGACGTTACAAAAACAGAAGACGAAGTCGTCGAATTTAAGGGTAAGTGCCTAAGGATAATAAAAAAGAAGTAGAAATGGACGACGTTGGGAGAAGGATGTTTTTAGTTTGCAATAATTTGTTTGCCGTTATGCTAAAGTTAAATAAGGGTTGCTATAAGAAACTAAAGTTGAATTCATCCCTTCGGTCAAAATTGTAATACTAATGGAGCCGATATGAAAGACCCGCATTTGATCTTTGACGAAAATTTGATTCGCCTGCGTGGCGTAAACTTTGGAAAAAAGCATTATGTGGCTCCAAAAGTAGTACATTTGTTATTGTGGTAAGCTTTTATAAAAAAAAGTCATTTAATATAATCTTGTTGGAATATTGGAAGCAATTACGTTTGTCAGTTGTGACGGTTACGTCACACGTTGATAATATTCTCCGGACACTCGTGATATTAAAATTATGATTTAAATCTCGTTTTTTTTTATTTTTTTTTTATTGAGACCAAGACTAGAAACACAACCTAAAAATATTATCACAAACAAAAAGTAAAAAACACTCTTTAAAAAAATAAAACAAATAACATAATAATATACACTTTTTTATTATTTCATCCGTAAACACATTTTTTTTTAATGGGCTTTATTACTAATGGCAAAAATCCATTGGTTCCATGCAATTTATTAATTGCTTATAAAGCCAGATACTTTTTTTTCTTCGGGTGTTAATATTTTGCTTTCGAGGGTTTAACATATAGGCTATAAAATTATATGGCGAGAGTGCCTGCTTCTATCGACCCTGATTTTTATGTATTTTTGATAAAAGTAATCTCGAATATACATTATAAACCTTTCCACTACTCAACAGCATCTGAGATGGTAGCGTTTTTTTATCTGCAAAATATCAAGAGCAACTGATATTGGTTTTAAAATACTTAAATATTTATTCTTGTGCTGCATGTTGCGATTTACATTAAATTACACAAACTATTGGGTTGTTCGGAAAGTCATTTCGTTTTTTTTTGGGGAACATGAAAGACAGTTTTCGTATAATGAATAAATATTTTATTAAATTATATATTGGACGTTCTGGTCCGACACCTTTTGCCATCTTTCTTGCAGTAACATAATTCCCCTCTCGTAAAAGTTTTGGTCCTTGCTGGCAAAAAACTGGTTCAGGTGGTTTTTGACATCTTCATTTGAGGTAAAGGTTTTGCCATCTAAAAAATTTTGCAGGGACCGGAACAAATAGTAGTCGGAAGGCGCCAGATCTGGAGAATATGGTGGATGTTGCAGTACGTCCCAATCAAGCTGTAAAAGTTTTTGGCGAATGACCAAACTTGTGTCAGGTCTCGCATTATCCTGGTGGAACACTACACCCTTCCTGTTGATTAATTCGGGCCTCTTCTCTTAAAGTGAATCATTCAATTTGTCCAGTTGATGACAATAGACTTCTGAATTAATCGTTGTATTGTCCGGTAAAAGCTCAAAAAAAAAACGATTCCTTTGACATCCCACCAAACGGAGAGCATCACCTTTTTTTGGTGAATGTTGGCTTTTGACACGCTTTGAGCCGGTTCATCTTTTCCGCTCCATGACCTCTTGCGTTTAACATTGTTGTATACAACCCATTTTTCGTCCCCAGTAATAATCCGCTTCAAAAATGGATCATTTTCTTGACGTTTGAGGAGCGAATCACACACGTCAACGCGACGACACAAATTTCGCTCCGTAAGGACATGGGGCACCCACACATCGAGCTTCGAGGTTAAGCCCATGCCTTTCAAATGGCCATAAACAGTCGAATTCGACAAATTTAATCTCTCACCGATCTCTCGTGTGGTTATTCGCCGATTTGCATCAACTAATGCCTTTAACGCATCTCTGTCAGCTTCGACCGGCCTTCCAGACCGTGGTGCATCTTCGACATCAAAATTGCCGGATCGAAATTTTGCAAACCAGTTCTGGCACTGGCGTACTGTTAACACGCCTTCTCCATACAGATCCGTCAATTTTTTTCTCGCTTGGACAGCATTTTTACCTTTTCTGAAGTAAAAAAGTAAAATATGACGAAAATGCTGCTTATTGCTCTCCATATTTAAAGGGCACCAACCAAAAACTACTGCGTAGAATTAATAGAACTTTTTCACACACAAGCCATGCAATATCAGCTCTCAAGACATATAATGGTTATGCGGCTTAAGTGTGAAGTTGGTTTCGAAAAAACGTAATTAAGTCCTCTGACGGGAAAAAACGAAATGACTTTCCGAACAACCTTATACTTTAATCAAATATTAAATTGTAAGTATGAGGTTTACCCCAGAGCTTTCAATACATCGAAAGTTCGAGTTAGTAGCGAAAATCGCAAAAGGCTTGACAAATCTGTCGTGAGTGTTGCGGAACTCGAGGCAGACGATGTACTAGCAAGATCTACAGAACTCTACAGAACTGTCAAGCCACAATCGAGTGTCTTAAAAGAAAATAAAAAGATTAAAAATATAATTTATAAATTCATACCATTGTTAATAAATGATAAACCAAATATGCGCCCAATTTTCCTTAATCAATTTAGTAAAGGGTATATTTGATTTTATTAAATTTTTACGGTTATTTTTTTTTAATACGTTGAAAATCGCGTACATTCTTTCCTAAGATGAAGGAATTTATGCGATATGAATACGAAATACTTACAAAATAAAAAAAAGGTATCAAAAAATTATTAACATAAATAAAATATGCAATATGAATTCAAGTTTTGGAAAGAAAAGACAAAAAGTACATGACATTTTTTAAATAATAAATGCATTAATTGTTTTAAAAATGTTTTCGTAAAGACCTTACCAGTTGGAAAGTTAAAATAAAAATGAAACCATAAAAAAACAAAATTTTATTTACCTACCTGTGTATTCGTTTCTTACCGCTTATCACCACAAACGTCATGGTGTGCTTTAAATATTTCAACTTTAACGTGAATTTCTTTCCCGCAGATTTTACAAATCGCTCTAAACCCAGACTGATTTGGATCTGCCATATACTATTTTCTTTTCTTCCAGTCACTTAAATCTTTTCATCTGATGCTCTATTTTCTACTAGTTCCACTCCTTTGACGAACCGCCAACTAAGTACGCGACACGTATTGGACAACGACAAGATCGAAAAAAAAAAAAACAGGTCCCGACAGAATTTTTCTTACAAAAAGCGCGTTCTGACGAATACTGTGTGTGTATATTGTACTACATGGTTTATAGTGGCTCTAAAATATTATGTAATTGTAAAAAAAACAGGAAATAGCTATTCTTATGAATTTTCGGAAAAACCATTAAAAACAAAAAAAAACATATTTTTTTTTAAATCAACGATTTAACGAAGTTTGCTCCACTGCTCGTGACCAAAATTACAAAAAATTATCAATCTTGTAGCATAACAACTAAACTACTAAAACTAAACAAAAAACATTCTCAGTAGAATACCGACTAGTAGCCAAACCTTAAAAATGTTAAAATTACCGCCCCCCTATAATTATCCTGATTATGGCGATACCCTTGCCGCCACCGAACTTATCATTTCGTAATCGCGCAGTGATTAGTTTTTTTTTGGACACGAATGTAATCGAAATTTCACTAAAATTACTCTAATAGCCCGGACTCGATGAAGAAACGAATTCGTAGCAACGCTGACTCATCGATTAAGTCCAATTATTTTTTATGACTGTCGAAAATTTGTTACACAAACCTAGATACGATAAATTGTTCGTTATAATTTAAATCAATTAGAGATGCATAAAGCCTTCTTCTGTCTGCGTCTATATACGCGTATTCTCCATTCCAGTTCCCAATGGGGACTGTGTTCATTACCATCCATCCAAGTGGTTCTCTTAATGCATCTACATGGTGACGCAAAAAAAAACAATTTTTTACTTTCAAGATGTCAGTCATGTACATTTTTCTCATCATCGTCCCGGAATTGAATCTTACCAAGCAGCTCATCCAGTTAGATGGCCAAATCTGGATTTGAGTGAGGCTGTTCAAAAATAACAGCTCTTGCGTTTTAATTTTCATTCATCAAGGACTTTTGAAAACTAAAGCAGCATAATAGTGCCCAGTTATAGTAAAAAGTCTTCAAGGACAGCAAAAGGGGGTGGTCTACCCTTTTGGACACATTCCATGCCCTGCCATTTATGTTTGTATAGTGACGAATCTACGATCTGATGCCCTGTGCTCTGGCATTTTTTAATTACCTAATTCTTGCTAATTTTTCCCACAAGTCGTTATATTTTTTAGAACAAAATGAAACTGCAAACTTACAGTTCTTGTACGAAATCAGTATAAATTTCTTGCGGAGATATTAGGCAACCTCCTTATCTTTTTAACATGCCATATACGTAGTGCGTTGGCTACTATCTCAAAGACAAGATTCTACTGAGCTCACAAAGCTCACCGGAGTTATTTATACCTGTATATTTATACCTGTCAAATGTTTTATATTAGACACCCAGGAAATCTGCTTTTTGAGTTTTATACTATGCCGCTCTGAGTATGTGTGCTACGTTTTTTAATTACTTTTCTGAGAACCTCCTCACTGCGAACACGATCCACCTCTGAAATTCGGAGCATCCTCTTTAGTGACCACATTTCGAATGCCTCTAACCTATTGACTGGCAATGTTTTTAGGGTCCAGGTTTCCATGCCATAAAGTAATATCGATAATACATAACACTGCACCATATAACGGATCTTAAACAAAAGAGCCTGATTACAGAGGATGGATTTGAACTTAATAAATGCTTGTCTTGCCTGTTGGATTCGGCATTTCATTTTTTGTTGTACATCCCATGCTTCGTTTCCAAATCAAAGATATTTGAATGATTTAGTTTTAGATTAGTTTTAGAGGTGTTTATATTCAAGCCTCGACGTTTTCTAACACTGTCTACTTTATTCAGCATCATTTGCAGATCTTCGCTGTTATCAGTAATTATTATTAATTCGAATACCATTTACTTCAATTCCACAGTCAATTTCATCCAAAGTATCGGCGAATATGCTTTCCACGTACAAGTTAAACAATATGGGTGACAGGCGAAACTCCCCTCCAGTCTGATTCGAACTGTTTGATTCCCATACAGATTTTGGATTATCCGAATATCTTTATCATCAACGGTAGCCTTACGGAGCAATTCCTTTTCATAATCAACATACTGCCTCTCTTGTACCTAGGACACTTTTAAACCCGAACTGCGTTTCAAATCTTCCAAATTTCTGAAGGGATGCGACCTGTGCCATAAATACGATTCAATAACTCCACCAAAACGTTCACATTTTCATCAAGTAATAACTTTAACGCTTCGATGTTAATGTCATCATGTGTATATGTGTAAATCGCAAATATGAATGGAATATATTGTGAATAGTTAGTGACTTTAAACATCGGCGTTTTAATGAAAAGCGTTTTGTATTTGAGGATGCAATATTAACTAAAGTTTTTCGTAGTTCATCCCTCCGTTTATCGAATATTATTGGGAAAAAATGCGATCACGCGTGAACTGCAGACTCGAACTATTGAACAACTATTTTTTCTCTGCTTTTGTAATTTTAGTTTTCAATCGCGGAGGGAAAATCGTCAGCGATTTTATCGCACCGGGAAAACCGTTTGGGATTTTACGAGATTTCCATCCGTTTAGGAAATAGCAGTAAGATTTATTTAAACAAAAAACGAACGCCTTCGCGAGTTCTGCCTCCCTGCCAAATTTCAATCGTCTACGATCGTTTTCAATTTCGCGGCTTTCCGCGCACTTTTCTTGATTTCCCTCAAGAGACTGGGGGAAAATTGTTTAAAATAAAATGGACGCTTCGGTGAGTTACTCCGACCACTTTGTATTCGGCCACTTTTCCGGGTTTCCTTCTATTATATAAATATCTACCTGGCGAGTGATTCATTAGTAATGGTCAAGAACATTAAAAGGTTTGAAAGGGTTTGGAAAAATAAACAGAAATTAAAAGAAACGTGCCTGGGAATTTTTCTAGTACACAATCCATCTTTAATTTTCATTGCAAATTCATTCATTGGAAATTTTCGTTCCTTCAATGCGACCATCGCAATTACGCCCTCTATCGGTATAGATGTGAACTTAAAAAACGTTACCGGCAATTTTACATCACCCCTCCAATTTATGACGAGTAAAATTTTTTAATATAAATTTTTAACATTCGAGCTGTTCAGTTATTTAAGATTAATAAAGACTTCATTAAAATATTCAACCCGGAAAGCGGGTAAAACGAACGGGCAATCGCATTTTTCCGGGATCCCGGATATCACCTCCCGCCCGGATCCAATTTTCCGGCGCGTTCTTTTACAACATTGTCCGCCGCCATTTAATCCGGGACGGTTTAAAATACGCGACTGCGAACATTAAAATCGTAAACCGACCTTTATTATTCCTTTGTTTTGACAGAGGTAACTGGATTGCGCGGGCATAGATTAGGATAAAAACGGGACGTTCCGGGGGGGAGGCTCCGGCGTCGAAGAAAACAATTCGACCCCGGGTCCCGCCACGTCTTAGTAATTGGATCGTTTTTAGAAAATGCGGGGCCATAGTGACGTCTTTCCTGGCACCGATTCTTATAAACTGCTCCAAGACTAACAGGCTTGAAAACTATGGTGGAAACTTTTACATGGCGCCCAAACAGAGGAACAAAAAAGCTCTGGCAGCCTTGGACCTTGTAAAATAGTAATTTTTTTACTCCGCATATTAATAATAAAAAAAAACAAATTAATATGCAGGGTGTTCGGAAACTTACCATCACTGAATAAGCTGTCAGTGAACAAAATTAAATTTTAAAATTGCGGGTAATTTTGATTTTTTCCTAAAATTTGATTGCATAAAATTACTCTCAGTTGCTCATCACCCTCATACAGTGCTTGAACCATTTGAACATGAAATCGTCGAAGATCATTTTCATGCAAAAGTTCTCTTAGTCGTTGACGGATCAACCTCCACATTTTGAAATATTTTTTCTTCTCTTTCAAAGGTTCAATTACACCGTGATCTCGCATCTTCAGGTTTCACCAAGTTCACCAAGTCTTCTGTGCATGTTGATAAATGTTCTATTGTGATCAGCCTCGACATAAGGCCGTCGTGCTCCATCTGCATTTCCATTTGCTCTTCCGTAGCAAAAATGCACATCACATTTACAGGTAAAATTTGATAGGAGAATAAAAATTCGATTTGTGGGTAAACCATAACACTTATCGACTTAAAGCAAGAGTAACATTTTTTGAGGATTTGTGATTCTGCTTAAGGCAATCTGTTCTATATTGCAATATCAGTCTGACTAAATAAAATACAGGCAAAATAAAAATAAAGTTCCAGGTAAAGTGCTCTCTAGTTCACAGAGACAAGCAATAACTCAGAAAATATCCATTAGATGACGCCATTGCCTCTGCCTGTCCAGGGAAAGTCCAGTAGCCCACTTCCTCAATTGATTTTACTTTTTACCACTATATTTCATACCATATTCAACCTCGTACCTTGTTTGCAGGTGTCACGCATGTATTTGGATTTATAGGCACTCATAGATACGCTAACATAACGTTAGAACAAAGTCACAGTCGAATAAGAATTTGCAGGTTACATCTCAGTGATGACAGCTTTGCAAATGAAGGTCGAAACCGCCTTCACTTCTGATGGTATGATTCTCCCGGGAACAAACGGCTGAATTTACTTATCGACATTTATGTAATAAATTTATGCATGTTTTAGAATACATAATACATCTTGTATTAAGAAAGATTCATTCAAACTTAAATTAACACTGCAAGCGTCAGATGCCAGTCGGAATGTTCAAATCAAATAGGTATTTACATTTAGATAGCTATAGTTTTTCATTTGTTTATGGCTCAGTTCATTCACCTCTAAGATTAATATTGACAATATGAAAAAAGTTGGCAAGAAAAAAATAAAATTTCATGACGTACGTGCGAAATCTATTTTGTCAATTAAGATTTTAACTGGTACTTATTTGATATAACGGAAGCTTGTCAATAAATTTATATAAAAATAATATAAAATAAAAATAATAATAAAAATAATTATAAAAACAAAATTTTAATTGTTTCCTTTGTATTTCCACTATTTAACTAATTATTGAAATGAAAAGTATAGAATATTTAAATTTATTAATATGATCATGCTCCACTACGAAGCTTAATAATTCCTTTGAAAAAGAAAATATCAAGCCGAACGAAAAATGAAACCATCAAAAAATAACAAGGCTTGAAAGGTTTAACAACAGAAATTTTCTATTCTAAACACTAAATTCCAGAGGGCCTTTTAATTAAAAAAAAAGCAATTTAACGTAGTACACATTTGAAACACTCGGCGGAATTTACTGAAAAGAATAGATTTTTTTTATTGTCAAACCCCTCGAGCCCCGTTCTTTTTTAACGGTTCAATTTTTCGTTCAACCTGATACCTTCTTTGTTAAAGGAGTTATTAAACTTTGCGGTGGAGCATGATTACATTAAGTCTTATGAAAATATATTTAAATATTCAATACTTTTCGTCAAGAAGCGTATACCCGTATATTTGTTTAATTTTTTTTTATTTTGAGCTATGTAAAAAGTAAAATAACCTTAAGTGCGTGATATTACTTATTAAATATATAACACTTTTGGAAAGCCCCGCGTATATAAATATGCTACACGCGGAACAAACATATAATCAGAGATCCCTCGTAAAAGACACTTCAAAGGTCCGACAAAGAGTGTGACAACTTACATTTTAAGTCTGTAAACTTCAGTGTCATACTATATTTTAGGGGAGCTCCAATCATAAGTTCATTCAATTTTTTTAAGGCTCGTTATCTGGAAGTCGGGCACAGTTTCACATCTGCATTGTGATTAACTACTACATATTGATCGAAGAGGACTAGATAAAAGTTCAGTTCTAGGGAATTAACATAAAAAACTCGGCACACAGTTTATTTAGACGAGACCATCGCGTAATTACATTCTGGGCATGTTTTCGGGGTGGATAGGGCATCCGCGTTTCGATAAAATTTCATTAAAATGCATTGGCGTCTTTTGAAAAGTTTTAAATGTATGCAGTCAGAGATATGACCGGCCGCTCCAACTAATTGGAACTCTTTCTGCAAGCGGATAAGACGTTTTCCGGATTTTTTTTTCTTTACTTTCACGCTTGGCTGATTCACGGCCGCGACGTTGCCACTCACCCCAGTCTCATCCGCTTAGGCGCGCGCTTGCCACTTTTTCCGAGGTGGCGAATGTCCGCTTAACTTTTCTGGCCAAAACATTCGTCCAAATGTAAAGAGATGTTTTCTTTCCAAAAAAATAATTTTAATGAAATAAAAGATAGAAGAAGTTGTTTTGGAAAAAGCAATGAAACATAATTTCTATGCATTTGGGAGTACGTGTCTTCACTGAATCGCAGACACCATGACAAATGGGGAGCATTCTTAGAGATTGCAAACCCGTAGAAAGGAATATTTGGGAAGCAATATCGTTAAGTTTTTAGTCCCATTTTATCCGACACAAAATTTTCGACAATAGAGCAACAACTTAATTTTTCATAGAAACTTCCACAGGCTACTGTAATACTTTTTACAAAACTTCTGGATTCCTTCTGCGTCGGTTTTTGTTGAGTCGAACTAGTTAACATTTCGCCAATCATCCTGTTGGCTTCTTCAGAGCTTGACTGAAAACTAGCTCGTATTTTACTCTGGACCTGCTTTTATATTGTTATATATTGCTGTTATATATGCTGTTACATATTGTTATATAAAAGCAGGTACAGAGTAAAATACGAGCTAGTTTACAGCCAACAGGATGATTTCCGAAACGTTAGCTAGTTTAACACAACAAAAACCGACGCAGGAGGAAACCAGAAGTTTTATAAAAAGTACCACAACTTATTTGACGTATTAATTCTTAACTGTAAATGATTTGAACTTGAAAAATCCAAGAACAATATTTTCTTTGGTCTCCGTAATATACAGGAAAGTTGAAACATCAACTTGCAGCAGAAGCATGTAGCTCATGAATACCAGACGAATAATAACTGGAATGGAGGTCAAAAATTGGGGTACCCACGAACCTCCCGAGTCGCCAAGTATATTTGGGTAAAAGATTCTTACCGCTTGTTGCGGCTCAAACCATAACCTGCAAACGGCGCTCGATAATTTGTATGAGCGAATGCAACTTGTCGGAAAGGTCATTGTAAATTCTCTCCCGTAGCTACGGGTAAGCTTTTCCGCGACGTTGCCGTAGTTCTCCGGAAGTTGCCTGTGTAAGATTCCCGTAGTAATAAAATGAAGGATTTAGTTCAGTACGACCAAATTATTAAATACTAATAATTAAAAATATAATTAGAGCAATATTTTCATATAAGTAATAAACACATATAAATATGGCGTAAATTTTAGTACCATTCCATAGTAATAATGGTCTTATTAAAATGGCAGTACATCGACGACATTCATTTGGAATGAAAAGAAGATGTAATAATTCTCTCTTATCAGTGAACGAAAACCATTGTTTTAAAAGTATTCGATTGTTTTAGACAAGATATTCCAAATTTTACTATACAAGAAAATATTGGAAGATGTTGCGGGAGGAAGACCAGAAATTTAAATTCCTCCCAAAAAAAATCCAGGGAGACCAGCAAATATGATGATGATACAAAATATGCGATTCGAAGAAAAATTCGCTCCTACTATTTTAAAAAGGAAATATCTACTCTAGGGAGAATTTTGAATTGACGAGAAAAAAACTGCATGTGACACCTTGAAGAAAATGAATTATTCCTAGAAAAAGCATAACCGAGAAGGCCGTTTGCTTACTTGAAAAGTTTATACAGCACGGAGAATATTTTCATGGGATGCGGATTAATGAAGATTATGTGGTACCAGAAATGAGGCATGATAAAAACATTACTAGTGCTCATGGAATGCTGGTCGCAGAGAAAGTAAAATCGAGAAAAGGTACAATATACAATAAATAGAAAACGGATTCCGGAAAGGGGTCACATTTGAATCACGCCGCTGTTTGAAATATACCATATAAAATATTAAATTAAATCCAATAGAAGGATTCGTCGCTAGAGGAAACACATTTTAAATGCAACCCCAGAGAACTAGAAAATGTTCTAGTCGGTCAATTATGAGCTAGCATGTTTCGTATAAGGCTTTTGATAGATCATTGGAATACGAGGAAAAAGTTTAAAGCCGACAAGTCTTCAGTAAAACCAAGTAAAAACAGCCAATATTATAAAAATTTAATTAGCGGTAATTTAATTTAATTCACTAATGTAAGACAGTTTTCTGATTTATCCAGATTCCCGATCAACTTTCAAAAACTAAACAATTAAAAAAAAAACAACTTTTCAAATCGAATTTCTAAACAAATCACCAAACGCGGGGAAAACGAGCGAAAGCCGGCAACGCCGCGCGTCGTTAACGTCTTCCGAGACACCCGATAAATAATAACCGAGAGGGTACGGCCTGACACGACTAACCTGCATAGAATGGCGAAAATATATATGCTCCATCTTCGCTATTTAAAATATACGGCGTAGGTGAGTTCATGGGGAATAATTCAGCGCGATTTTTGCCCATCGCGTCGCCGTTGGTCGCGGGTACACAATGGGGAGATTTTTTAAATTTTACCAGAGCCGGCCTGGCCTGCCCGCGGATTTACGACCCGACTCGTACGTTTATCTAGCGAAATTTTATTGAAATTTATCGGATATTTTATGGGCGTCGGGCTTTGCGGGACTGTGCCCCATCATCGACAATAAATTTTTCAATTGTCATTAATAATTAAAATATACGGGATGTCCAGTTCCGCTCAAGTTGTGTGTCGACCAGAAGTGTAGGTGTGCAACAACAGTGTATTACGCAACAAGTGTAGTAAACGAAGCGAGTGTTTTATAATAATAATAATAATATTTATTTTCTAACAGATTGACATCTATTTAGAAGACAATTTCATCTTGAGAACTATAATTATAATTATAACTATAATTATAATAAGCGGTCAACTATATTCACTCTAGCAAAGTAATAGTGAAATATTGGATTGTCCATTATAGGATTAAATTAATGTAGTAAACTGTAAGCGAATAACACAAAAAACGTCAATATCGTTATAGAACTCATTCAATAATTTCATCAACAGCAACCTTTGATCAAAAAATTGGTTCTTGGAGTTACTAGGTGAACTAAACGTGATGCCCTTACATGAACATGAAAGTTTAGCTGGATCAGCAACTGAGGACAATCCCCTAATGGATTGCAATGTTTATATAAAAACTGAAATGAAAAGTATCGTCTGTTCATAGATATAAGAAAGTGACCAATTGCTTTTGAACGGATTATTCAAGGGTGGTCATTAACATACAACGCAACAAGATTATTATTCTTAATTAAACATTCATAAAAAATAATTACCTTAATAATCTTGTTGCATTGTATGTAATGACCACCCTTGGAAAATCCGTTCAAAAGCAATTGGCACTTTCTTATATCTATGAACAGACCATACCTCCAACAATTTAACAGTGTGGCAGTCCCCTAACCGGGTTAAAATCATTTACTTGGAAGTGAAGAAATTTCTGAAACTTTCTTGGTACGTTTTCAATTTGGGTGATGTACTTACTAAATATTGGTTGCCACACCGTTGAACTGTATTCTAGTTTCGAGCGCACATGACTATAGTATAACAGTTCCAAAGTATGTTCCCTTGCAAAATCTCTAGAATTTCTCACTAGGAATCTCAGCATTTTGAGTGCACCTCTAGAGGCTTCATCGACATGATTTCTGAAGGAGAGTTACAGTTAGTAGTTAGGTAAGTTATAGTATCAGGTTTGTTTGAAAATGTCAATGCGAATCATTTATCTGTATTCCTGGGTAGGTTATTAGAAACACACCAAGAACCAATGATATCCAAATCAGTACGCAGAGACACATACTCGTCCACACTATCAATTATTCTAAACAATTTCACATCATCAACAAAGACCAAAATTTAACTGTCAATGTGCTAAATTGCTACTCTGGGGAACGCCGCTACTAGCCATGAACCTAAGCGATGAGTAAACGCGGAGCCAAATATACTGTATTCTGTTACGCAGACTTTATGAATGCCATAAAATCCAAGCATCCTCTAGAGAGCAGTACATTGTGGTCCACCCAATCAAACGAATGAATTTAAAAGTTGTGTTCATACTATACTTTTTCTACGACTATTGTTTTTGGCTACATTTTTGTAAAACACAAATACATTCGCAAAGAATATTATGACTTCTAATAATTTAGTAAAATAAGGTTATGGTCTGTTCATAAGAAAGGGACCAATTTCTTTTGAATGGGATTATCCAAGGGTGGTCATTAACATACAATGCAACAAGTGAAATTGTGGTCCGTAATAGAAAATAATTTTATACCTACCTGTGTTTAATATTCTTTGGTTTGGTATACTACTTAGTTTAAGTTTATTAGTAATCATTCTTATTTCGTGTGTAATACAGCGTGTGTTGAATCGTGTGCGAATTATGCAAAATATGTGCGAATCTAGTGTATCTCGGGAGATGCTCCCGCCCAAATGTAGAAAACACAATTCTATTGAGTTAGTCTCAATAGAAATTATAAACAATGTTTTTCTACTCCCGTCTGAAAAATACCTAATTACCCACCGATCTAGCGTGCGGTAAGCGTCACTTTACCACGTCAGTTTCCTTTCCCACGAATCCGACCCACTTCGGACATTTCCGGGATTTTACCGCACGGATTTGGGAGCAATCGGGTGTTTTCGGAAATATTTCCTACGCTTTGAATTTTGACGTTTGTCAATCCTGACGGTCATGTCAGCGAATGTATTCGTGTTGTTTTACGAAAATGTATCCAAAAACTTACGTAAGTATAGTATGCGACACATTCGGTAAACTTTTTGACTCACGAGTTTATTTGACACGAGCGGAGCGAGTGTTTAATAAACTAATGAGTCAAATGCCGTTTACCGCACTTGTTGCATAATATACTATTATTTGACTCTCATTGAACCTGGTGCCAGCAAGCAAGCATCTTTAGAAGAAACGGCCACATTGACAAAAATTCCAACATCAACTGTATGGAAAATTATGAATAATCCCATTTCAGCGAGGAAAAACAGAAGCGATGCTGACATTTTCTCGAGTGTAGATGAAAGTGATCAAGATATAATTCGGCATAAAATTTACCAGTTATACGAGGAACAAAGCGTGCCTACATTAGATATCTTAATTAGGAGGCTTGAAAAAGATGAAACCGGTGTTGAATGTGGCAGAACTGCCTTATATAAGTGTATTCAACACATGGATTTTAGATTTTAAAAAATTGACAAAAAAGTTTTACTAAAATCTTTTAGAATTCGGAAATGGCGACTGGAATAATAACGACGAGTATAAAAAAGACATTTATTTTTACGAAGATTATACCAAAAAGCAATTAATTGAGGCTGTACAAAGCTTGAACCTACAAAAGGAATACGTCTGTGATAATTACGCAAAAAATCTAGGGCACGGACCTGTTCGGCCATATTTCATTTTTACAACTTGCTCGAGTCTTTCCTTACTTCAGTTAGTCACTTTCTTATATCTATGAACAGACTTTACCTACCACTATGTACATAATGCCTAAGTTTTATTCCGGTTAAATTCTTTCCTTTTTGGGTATCCTACTGGGGCGCATTTGGCACGCCATTCTTGGTGTTGTTGTTAAATTGACCTAAACCCGGGTGGTACAATCCGCCAACGACAACACCCTTTGCTAATGAGGTTTTATTACTCTACACCTCTTTTTTAACTAACAAAATGGATTCAATTTTGAGAATTACTAGAAAAAAAACTTATTCAAGCTTGGTGTAACCCTTGGTTTATTTCTCATTTAAGTCCTCCATACTTATTTTTCTTTAAAATGATAATACCACTTTTTTTGATTGCCAAAAAATTACACAAATTAAAAAAAAAACACTTTTATTCGCCGCAATTTTATTTGAAAAATAAGCAAGTAATTTATAATTCCAAAAACTTACTTTAATTAAGTCTCCTCTCTACGAAATGTTCTTTTTTAATTAAAAAATCACTTACATTTTCGATAAGGAACTTCCTTTCAATTACCGTCCGTCTAAAAAATGGCATCTATAAAATTGATCAAACGTTAAAATGGCGCCTTGCCACGCGAGCGCCGAGACTTAATTTTATTCAATTGTAGTACTTGAACGGCTCGTAAAAATTAACATTTTGATAAGCTTCCCCCCCCCCCCCCCCCTCGTCCCACGCTTTAGGCTGCTAAAATACCTTCGGAGACGCTTTTCTTTTGTTCCGAGTATTAAATGTCGCCGAACAGGAGATGCTTCTGTCTAGGGGGAAATTATAAAAATTTCAATTTTTGCCGTTCTGTATATAAATATAAGGGTTGTTCCCTTAGAAAAACACACACAAGAGCACGCCACCGGATTTAACGTAAAAATTTCTAATACAATAAATCACACAAAAGTAGCTTATGTCCGCGACAACCGCAGATATACCGCAACCAAAATGGACAACACTGTACAGCCTAACGAAATTACTAAAAGAAGTACCAAAAGCAAAACCTAAGTTTAGATTACATATTTTTTCAAAAAAAAACCGACCACACTCCTGCAACTTATATAAAAAACGCTACACATACCTTTTTCGATTCGATGTGTTTACGAATCACCGGGCGGCGTCGAAGGACCCAAAATTTACCAAAATCGTCGTGTACCCAAAGTTACGTATGAAATTTTTGTTTGTGCCGCTTTTTATTTCACGAAAAAACAGCATTGGTCCACAAAAGCGGCAACACGCCAGCTTCATTATTAAAATCATAAAAAATAGGACATACTGTACCATACTGCATTCAATTTATCTTGATAACATTTTAATTGGTTTTTTTGTTTTTAGAGGCATAAAGCTAAACAAAAAAACAAAATGTAGGGTTAGTAGCCAAGTTTTTTCCAAGTGACCTATAAAACAAAACACTATCAATTTTCTATCATTTTTTTTTAACCGGAACACTACACATGTATTTAATAGAATACGAGCCCTAACAACTAATTGTTCGGACGATGTACGAAATAATAAGAAAACATATTTATACTTATTTTAAATTGATTTTTTTGCCTTTTCGATTGAAAAATGAAATCACGCACTTATTTTTATACCCAAAAAGTGAATCATTCTTTATTTCACATAAATTACATAACAAAATAACAAAAACATACCGAATTTGCTGACAAATAAATATTCGGACGCATTTAAATCTTTTACTTTAAATCGAGCATTAATAAGAAGTAACATCACCTTTGGCGGCAATAACAGCTTTTATGCGTTTTGGCTTGGAATCTACCAAAGTCCTGCAATATTCGGTGGTGAAGGTGTTAACAAATTTCGGTGATTTTTGCCTTTAATGCTGGAACTGTACGCTGAGGATTGTTACGCAAAGTCTTTGTCATCGGATGCCATTAAGTTTTAATAATATTCAAGTCGGGGCTACTTGATAGCCACGATAAAACTTTCATATTATGGTCCCCAAACCACTTTTTTGTTGTTTTCGCTGTATGGCAGGACGCACCGTCTTGTTGAAATATAAAATTTTCATTTCCAAAAGTTCGTTCTATTGGTGGAATCAAACTTCTTCACAAAATTTATTGGTATTTTTCTGCATTTACAGTACCATCAATGAACTCGTAATTGCCAACCCCTTTACCACTCATACACCCCCATATCATAACACCCTGGGGAAATTTTACCGTGCGAATCACCCTTTTTCAAAAATCGCCTACACACAATCAAATTTTGATTCGTCGCTGAAGATAACGTTACTCCACGTTTCCGTTGTCCGGGATATTTTACATTTTGCCCAATCCAAACGTTTTTTCTTCTGAATAGACGTGTTAATAATAGTTTTTCCTTTGCCTATAACAAAAGTAGATCATAGAATCTTAATAATGTTTATATTGAAACAGGAAAAATTGTAAACTTACCTTATAAAAACTCAAACCAGACTTATGCATCCATTGTCTACAGCATTCCCTGGAGACATTTAAGTTTGCCTCGTGATTCCATTGAGCTTGAATTTTTTATAAGACGCTTGGTCTGCTAGTTTCACAAATCTTGACCAGAATACGACGATCTCTTTCAGTGATTTTACGGGGTCGGCCTGAACTTTTACCACGAACGCTAACACTACCTGTCTCTCCATACATTTTTATAAAATCCCCGACTGTTGATTATGCAATACTCAAGTCGTTTGATTTTTTTTTGCATTGATTTACCTGTGCAGTACTGAGATATGATAATTTCTCGCACTTTTTTGTTTGTTGCAACACCACGCGTCATTTTCTTATCAACTATTATGCAAACTTGAAAGATACAACCCGAACTGCCATCTCATTTATCTAAGCAAACTACATTTTACCATCAATGGTATGGGGAGCATTCGCGTCCGAATATTTATTTGTCAGCAAATTTGGTATGTTTTCGTTATTTTGCTACGTAATTCATGCGAAATAAAAAATAATCAGCGTTGATATATTTAGGGGTAAATCTTATATTTGGAGCTCTAAGAGTTGCAAATAATGATCTCCAATTAACTTTTGATCCATAAATATCGGACCCAAAATATGCCCACCTATGACATCACACCATGATTGGTACCCCTGGCCTAGGACTATTTAAAGACCAATATTGGTACCCTTTCTTGTAGTGAACGAACTTTCATCAGTCAACAAAATGTTTTTCAAATACTTATTATTCTCATTATGTCTATTTAAAAAATTCAAACAAGCATCCTCCTTTGACGTTGCTCTACACTTAGTTTTTGAGTTTTCCGAAATTTACATGCATTATATTTATATTATTTCAAAACTGAGTGGATTGATCCGTGAGAAATACCTGTCTCTGTACTGGCTTCGAACATATTTGCCTTATTTTCTTCATTTAAAACATTATGATTCGGGCATATTTTTTTAGCATTTAATACGTTACCGTTTTCTGAAAATTTCTTTGCCAGCCTTGGACATATCTTTTTTGAAGACGACTTGCGGTTGGACTTTTTTTATTCAGAAAGTATACTTGAAGCATATCAATTCTTTCACAGACGTTAAATACGCAAAAAACCATTTTAACAATAATCAACGTTGTTTACTAATATGTCAAACATAAACATATTTTAATTTGTCAGTCAGGGGACTCTTGCAAATCACATAAAAATTTCCTATTTTTGACGATTTGGCAAAAACCAGTGGACTAAAATATAAAGCGTGTTACATCATTGAATAAGATATTCTATTAAACACATATACAGGGAGCTCCATTTAAAAAAAAAAATATGATGTAGGCTTATATGTCAGAAAATGGATAGTGATTGTTTTATACGTCGCTTGGAAAAAGACTAACCATATATTTTGTTTTTTTGTTTACCTCATTTTTATATAAATAAATACGTATAATATAAATCTTTATTTTAATTACGATAAAAACTACAAATACGTTTTGTTATTTTTGCTAACCATACAAATTTTTTTGATATAGGTTTATACGATATAGAGAACTCCCAAAATATTCTAATTTCCCCCAGCCAACCTTCGAACTGTTTTCCCGGTTTTTCTTTAATATTAAGCTTCGATCCGAGTTTCGCATGTTCCATTTCCACGTCATATTAAAAACGCACAAGAAAAACAACAACGATCTAACGACCCGATCAAACAAAAACAATTCGGAAACCGTTCATGCGAACAACGGTTAACAAATCAACTCCCGCGGCTTCGAACATATACCGACCCTCCTCCACCTCCTGCTTTATCATTTTTTTTTTTGTAAAGTCGCCGCGGTTCCGTAGAATAAAAAAAACGCCTGTTAAATTAAAAGAAAAGATACGCTTGTTAGGGATTGGGGATTGCAGGAATATAAATAAGGAGCTACGTCATCCCCTTTACCGGGTACACGGATGGGCACGTGGGCAGCCAGGGACGTACTTACTTATCGTCTTCATAAATTTCGAAAACTTAAAAAGTTTGACACTAAAAACATCAGACACGACTGAGGTAGTTTTTTGTAGGACTAAAAAAACATCTATCCGTGTTTCTTTACCTAGTAAACTCTAGCGAACTGAAATTGAAATGCCTAAGGTAATGAATGAATATGGTTTTTGTGAGGCAAATTTTATGAATGAGACAGGAATTAATGTACATTGTTGACGTTACCACTAGTATTTCTCAAGTTTTCTACCAGTTTTGGATTTTTTTGCGGAATAATCATTTGTTAACGCAATCTTGCATATATATGTATACATTTATGTATTTTATTTTTATATAACTTGACCTGGTTAATTTAGTAAAATGGTAAATTCTTGTGTTGTATAAACTGCAGTCAATTTTTGATTTGATTTTGCTTGCTTGAAAGTTCGAGTGTGTTTTACAAATAAATAAGAACTCAGCCAGTTATTAAATAAATAAAATATAAATAAAGTCTTTTTAGATCATAAAGAAAATTCATTTTATTATTTGTATGACATAATAACGTACTTAAATTTATTTGCACTAGTTATAAATAATTAGTTAGAATTAAAAAATGGATCAACAATTTAGAACTTTTTACCTATCGATTTAATTGTCACAAACTTTAAAAAAAATATTTTTTACCCTTTCCACAAATAGAAAATATCCGTTAAATGTACATATTTAGAAATAACAAATACTCTTGAAAAAAATACAAAAATGTTATGAAAGTTAAGTTAAAATTTCAATTTATACAAATATTTAAAGAAAATATTGTCGGCAAGAATTTAGTGATTAGCCCATTATCCCATTTATATGAATGAGCAAGAGAAAACTAACAATCGACATTACTACCGCATGTTTCTATTGAAAATGCTCGTTGCAATTCTCTAACTCCAATTCCATGACATCGCCAGGTTTTAGTAAGTTTTTAAATCACTAAAGAAAAAAAATTTTCTTTACTGTTTTGGAAGCCTTCTAAACCAGATAATTCCAAACATCTTTCAATTTTTTAAATCTTTTATACATAAAAATATAAAAAGACAATCTAGCGATTTTAATATGAATTACTCTGGTATACCGTATACGACTTTTTTTAACTTAACTAAACTAACCAAAACTCGAGCCAAAACATTTAAAAAATGTGGGGTGCGGTCCTGGGTCCCCTTTCCGCCCCCGCCTTATCACAATAACCCGCTCCATATGACAAGACGGAAAAAGAAATCTTTATCTGGAAAAGGGAAGATTTATAGTGCCTATTAAAAACGAAGCATTTAAATATAGAAAAACACTTTTTTTCCAGACCCAAATGCTGTAAATTAAACATCCGAGTGTAAGCAGGCGATGTTCGCAGAGCCCCCCACCCCCTCGAAATATTTTACAATTTTTTTTTACCCCTCGAAATAATTTATAGCGTTCTTGCTGCGGCGTCAGGCGACGTGGATTTTTTTCCAGGGGCTCGAAGTAGTCTTCGTCTGTGCGGAAGGGGTTCCAAAGATGGCGCGCGAATGATGTATGGAAGCCGGAAAAAAATTTTTGGGAGAAGCGTTGCAAAACTGGGGCTACAAACATTTCGGAACTTTAGGTAAAAATTTAAAGGCTAATGTTGTGTTCGTTGTTCTTTAAAAATAAAGAATTTAAGATTGGATCTGAAAACTTTCGGTAATTTAAAAAAATACATATTTTGACATTTATCGAGTGGTGAATCGCCATCAAAATTTGTACACCTGCGTCGGTTTTATATTTATTTAAAAATAATTATTATATATATATATATATATATATATATATATATATATATATATATATATATATATCAATATATATCAATACGTGAGAATATATATATATATATAGGAATTTCAAAAGCTCCTCCTCAGAACATTTCACTCAGATTTTAGGTTCTCTCGGGATGGACAAGGACGACATTATGGCAAGTTTCGATGTCAAATCCCTCTACCCGAGCATTCCAGTAGAAGAGGCACTCTTGCTTATAGAAGAAAACGAAGATCTTCCGCCGTACATAATAGATCTGTCAAGACATTGCCTGAAAAACGCTTACTTTATGTACAACGGGAAAATTTACCGACAAATAGATGGAGCAGCAATGGGATCATCTCTCTCACCTGTTATTGCCAACCTCTTCATGATTTACTTCGAAAAGAAAGCAATGGAGAAGGCAAATCTGAAGCCAAAACTATGTACAAGATACGTTGATGACGTATTTGTTGTATGGCCTTTTGGCAAGGAGGAGCTTTTGAAATTCCTAGATCATCTAGTGACTGGTTCAATCTGAACAACGCGAAAGTCACTGCTACTAACAAACCTAACAAAACTCTAACGAAATCTTAGAAATACGTTATAATTACACAAAGATTTCGTGCATGCATGATTTCCGCAATCGCAATACATCGCAAAATGGAAAAAAATCTCAATTGTCACCGTTTTCCCGTCTTCAGTGGCGCGTTTCAGAAAAAAAAAAAAACCCGAAACACTTGGCGAACTATATACCCTTAATTTCCGCTTCCAGCTGTTCTGCTCGATCCATCGCCCCGTTAATAATGCCTGCCCCGATCTTACACTACCGCGCAACATTATCCATTTATAAAAGTTTAAGCCTGCCCATTAGTTCCCATCCACCTTTGCTTGTGCAAGAAGCCGCGCGTTGGACAGGTGGAGATAATTACGTAAAAAGAACGCCTCACTGTAGTATCCCAACACGTACCCGAACTCACCGTTCGAAAATTGAGATTATCGAAAAATTCGCAGCCGCCAAACAACGAAATTAAGGGCTTTGGGTGGCCTTACTCTTCGAAAAAACAAATGACAATCAACGATTGATTTTGATGAGTTTTTGTACATTTTAGCGTACACAATTTATCCAGAAATTTTTCAAAAATACATAAAAAACATATACAACATACCGTGAGTTGTCTCAGTGTCAGTATTAAAATATATTAATTAGGTAAATAAATTAATTAATACATTTTCAAAATAAACTTTTTTTATTTTTAATTTCTGTTTCTTTTTTTTTTCCTTTATCAAATCAGATCGGATTTAGAAAACTTATTTACTTTAATAGTTAAACAAAATAAAAGAAAAGTTTTATGAGTACATTGTGTATGTTTTCTTATATACCTACCTCGCACAAGGGTGTCTCAAGGGGAACGTCGATCTTATATAGCAACTTTAACTAACATAAATTTGAACATTTTAGGTTATACTGTAATTGGTGTGACATTTTTGAAATATGGGCACTTGCATTTTACCCGTATTAAATTATTTATCTTTATGACTTTAATTACGTAATTTCATTTATAGAAAGGACGTTTAGTAAAAATTACTATGTAAACGAGAAATAATTTTAAATTTTTAAATTTATACTTTAAAAATCTAAATTAAAGGTTCCACCAGTAAAGTTCATTACATTTAAGTTAATTTACATTGGTTACGGTCCAACCAAATGTTACACCTATAGACGCCAATCTACAAACAATTTAAAAATATTTATTTAATTTTTTTTTAATTCTAATTTGTTCTAATTAATGCTTAAAACTTCAAGAAAACATGATTTTACAAATATTTCACGGATATCACAGATAACAAAGATTTCACTCATGGTTCACCACTCGGTATTACCCAAATATTGACCAGTATTTCTGTATATATCTCGTTTTTGTGTATGACCTTAAAAAAATGTTTTTTGATACATTTTTTTTAATTAATTTTGATGGTTTATGTAAGATATAGGGTACCAACTGATTTTAAAAAATACTTACATATTGCCTCGCCTATTGCTTCTCAATCACGTCTAAATGAAAAATTACTATAAACTTAAATTAAGTTTGCCATTTAAATAAATGACGTAACTTGTTTCTATCTTTCTCCGTTATTTTCTTAGATGCGATTCTTCTTATAAGACATCAAAATGAAAGCTTATTAAAAAGTAAGATAGCGTAAAAAGTTGAAAAACTTTCAAATTGAAATAATCTGAATTTTAAAAAACAAACGAGACACTAAATGTAATTTCTAAACAAACAACCATGGAAAAATTGTCGCTGAAAAATTGATCTCTCTAAAGAACAAATTTGTTTTTGGATTTTGTCAAATCATCTTTTCGATTGGCCACCATGTAGAATTTGTATAATTTCAAAATTAAAATTTTATGGAGAATTATAAAATGTAAAAAGTTATAAGGAAATTTCACTTAAAATAATATTGGTGCCAATTTTAAGATGTGACAAACAGAAACTTACATACCTTTATTATTGGAAATCGTATACATTTGTAGACGCGCAACCACGCAAATTGGACTTTATTAGAATAGCAGGTATTATACCGAGACACAAGTAATAAACGGAATGAACGGGATTCAATATTTTAACGTAGATAGAAAAATTATTGAAGTAAGTATTAGAAAAACAGTATTGTAGAGCAAAATTTGGTATGAAAGAGATATTTCCAAAAGCTTCTTAAAATTATAATCATGTACCTAAAAGAGCGGCCTTATAATAATAAAAATATCCCCCCCGTTTTTGGAACTTTGTGTCAACCACAGAAAGTGCCCCTTTCTGTCATGTCCTGGCGCCGATCCATACAAATCGCGTTAATATTTAAATAACCCTCGATGCCGGTCATTTCCGCTCATAAAATTAATAAAAGGGCACGGGTATAACAGAAAATGCGTTCACCGCAATCCAAGTTTAATGAAACCCTAACAGCATCGTCCCCTCCGGCTTTTTATTTTTTATATTTTACCCCTTCGTTTTTAATGCACGCAAAGTGGGAAACCTAACGTCGTTAAAAAAACAATGCCCATTAAAACGAGATTGGAAAACTTTGATGATGGCGCAAAAACTGAATTCAAGTATTTTATTACCTAATCACTTTACCCACAAGTTGAACTTGCCACTTTTAAACGGTAAAAAGCGATAAAATACAAAAATTTCATTCACTTTAAGACTATTAATATTCAAATTCAAAAAACGCATTTGGTTATTAGGATTTAATTGCTATCTAAAATTCAAGCCGTTTTGAATCAACAACGGACCAATTAATAATAATTGAGCTCTAATTAACATCACGTTCTTGTCAGTATCGGATATTCGCGGAGCCGCTCAAGTGTCATCGAAAAAGAATTATTCTAGACAGATTACAAGGTTTCTACCTCCATTTCTTAGTAATTTAATCATTTAGTACCTATGTCACTTATACGATATATAATAATAACCCAATAATTATAACAAAAGTAGAGAGAGCACAAGAAACAAAAAAAGGCTACAAGCCAGCGATATGTAAGGCTCCAAACGAACTCAAAAATGTCGTGTCGAAATCTAAGGCGATTCTGAAAACTTAAACGAATCGGAAACGGAAATTGAAAAATAAATCAGCCCCCTAATCCCTTACGATAAATAAGAAAAATCCGGGAGGAGATAAATGGCTCAGACAGCCTATTCTTCCCTCCAAGGTCCTACTCGGAAAGGATACCATAAATCTTCCTTATGAACAATATTGCATCCAACGAGACGCACAATAAAATTAAGATCGACATTTTTAATAAAAATTGAAAGAAAAGCGCCGATATATCAAAAAGAGCGAACCAGTTACGTAGTGGAGACATCGCACCGAATACGCCCAGAAACACCGAGGTTTCACGCAAAATTCTTAATGAAAACTTTCAATCTCTAACATCACAGCTGGTCGACAAGAAATTACTCACCAAATGTTATCTCCTTGTATCACAAACCGATATCCTCGAGACTTGGAAACGCCAAAATGACCGGACAAACACGATGGACAATCAACAACACTTCACATAGCCTACTCGATATGTAGACAAAGAACATCACATTTTTTCCACCCGGTTTCACGCACTTTCTCGCGATTCACGGTTCCGGCCCGTCTAACAATCAATGAGTCCCAATGTTTTTTCGTCCGTTTAACGCGAATCTGAATGCAGACTCCGTTTATTTGTTTATTTAACTGATAAAACTCGAGATAACAGCACCTATCCTGACAAGTACCATCCCGACGCCATGTTATATGTTGTTGAACGGCGCTGCCAATATCGCCACGTGAAAGTCACTGCTGCGCTGCACCTGAAAATATTTTCGCCCCATCGATTGGCCGCGCTCGTCTCCGGATCACTTTCCTTCTTTTTCCGACACCGCGGAAAGAGCGAGATCAACGCTGCCCAGAACAGTTGGAGTGAATTTTGTGAACAAGGCATTTAAATTTTCGGCTGTGTTAGAGGAGGTGTGTATTTATGTTAATTGGCTATTGTATTATTATTGCCCGTAAAAAATTACCATAACAATTATGGTAATCGAGTTTAATAATGCTGCTTTTGTTTTCCAGTGTCCAACGAGTTATGTTGCGGAGACCTATTACGCTCGATTTGATTTAACGTGCGTTACCTACTCGCATATTTATCAGGCCGCATTTTTTTGTTGAATTATGTGATTGTATGGAAGGGAGGAGTCTTCAAAGCCGTTTATTTAAAAATATTTATTACTCTTATTGTGTTAACAATTGTTTTTCTATTTCACTATCTTTGACTACAATAAAAAGTGA
Source organism: Cylas formicarius (assembly GCF_029955315.1). Lineage (NCBI taxonomy): Eukaryota > Metazoa > Arthropoda > Insecta > Coleoptera > Brentidae > Cylas > Cylas formicarius. The sequence goes on along the minus strand of NW_026844361.1, from coordinate 19,424,040 downwards.
AGGGCTGCCACCTTTGATAAGAAACCTGAAAGAGAACAATAATAAATACAAAACTAATATATATATATATATATATATATATATATATATATATATATATATATATATATATATATATATATATATATATATATATATATATATATATATATATATTATTAGGCTTTAGTTACCTATCCTGCTTTAGCACATCTTTTAATAAACTGCCTGGGTTAATTTTAACTACTTTTCCTTTGCTGTCTTCATAATAGATGCTAAGGTTTTGCAAGGTGTATTTTTTTTCCTGATCCCATTCGGGACATTGTTCGAAAACTACACTCAAATGATCAACAATTCTAAGGAGAGGTAAAAAATAATCCATTATTCAATAATTGTTTTCAACAAATACCTGTGGTTTTCAGAAAACTCTTCAATGTAATCAATTACTTTATATTCTGGATAAACCAAAGCCACCGGCCAAATTAAAGAGTTGGTCCCTTCGTCCAAGTATACACGGTGATTCACAAGTTCCGGAAAACATGGTTCTAATTGACTCAGCTCAATTGTCCCTAGAAATTAAATTAAAACTTTGACTGCTAAAGTCCTATATATTTGTTTGAGATAAAAAAAAATAGCAATTCTTTTTGAAGATTGTAAGTCCAGTCTAGTCCAATGGCCTAACATACCTACCACTCTTGCCACCATCCAATTTATAACCTCTCTTCAATATTTCGTTTATTAGCTTCTCTTCCTTTTGTTTATCTTTCTTGAAAGCAGTTTCCTTTCGTCTTTGATCCCTCTCTTTGACCTTCAATAAATTTAAACACTTTTTTCTCAACTGCAGAATCTCCGTGTCACTTTTATCTACATTTAAAAGTTTGTCACAGAATTCAATGGCCTTGTTAAATTGTAATATTTCCAAACAACAATAAGCTGCCCGGTTTAGTGCCTTCTTGTAATCTGGCTTAACTTTTAAAGCCAACTCACAGTCTCTTAACGATGACCTGAAAAAGGTCACCCCACAACCAAGTCAATTATAACCTTAAAATCCATCACCTACCTATAGTTTTTTAAAAAGTAATGCGCGGCAGCTCTATTGTTATACAAAGTCGCTTCAATTTCTGCATCGCCACACTTTTGCTTAATTCCTTCCGTGTAAGCGACTATGGCGAGCCTATAGTTTTTATGTTTGAAATTAAAATTACCGTCCTCCTTATATGATATCGCCAATTCTAAAAAATTGCACCTATGTCCAAAGTTAGTAGGCTGCGTAAGGAATTACCGGGTGGTTCGTTCTCTTCAGGATCATATTTCAATTTCTGCAACCCTTCCATCAATGGATGCAATTTATCTCCGGGTTTGGGTGGTTCCTTCATGAAAAACGGATGCTTAGCCATTTCCTAGGTCATAAAATATAGTTAGACTTCCCCTAACATTTACTACTAGTTCCCATACTTCTTCCCATTCATCCTCACGCCAACCGTCCTCGTATTTTTTCCGAGGCAGATTTTGAATAAATTCATCCAAATCCGAGTCCAATTTTTTAGCCAGTTTTAATCGGTCTTCCTCCGTCATCGACGAATTTTCAGCCGAACTTTTCTTCATGTTAAACCACTAGGTAACAAAAAACACTTTTTTGTGGTCGAACCGAACTTAACCTCACTTTCATCTTTTTAAGGTTAGATAAACAGCTGATTGGATAAATTAACTTTTCTTCTTAAAAATACGTTTTAACGTAAGCCAATGATAATAATAACGAGGAAGATGTTTAATGTTTTAATTTAGTTCCTACTTTTAATACAATTTTAGATGTCCGGTAATTTTATCTAAAACACTTTTCGGGGCGGGTCCGATGGCGATAACGGTCCTTGTTCCTGGAAGCACTTGGGTTTGTCCCGCGTCCCTAATAATGCAGGACAGAACGTTCATTTCTTTAGCTTTCTTATCAAGTTCTAGCAGTTGTTCTTCGGAATCTACACGGACGGCAATTTTCGTTCCTCCTAAAACTACTTCCTCTAAAAAATTTACAGAATAACACTCACGCAGCTTACCGTTCCTCAACCAATTTCGCAACAGTTTAGGCGACGAACTCAACGTCTTCGCATAGGCGGCCATCGCCCCGTGGCCACATTGAGCAGCTACTTTACCCTTTTGCATTTTTAGATCGTTCCTCACTCCCAATATTAACCGGAACTCATCGGCGGTATCTTCGAACTAAAACGGGGCTGCGAACGATTATTTTCTAATAGTTTATTTATAAACCACTGGGTGTTTACCTGGTATCTTTCTTCCATCCCGTTCTGCCAAACCACATCTTTCTTGGGTTTAGGCACCCCGCGAAATTTGACAAGGAAATACGCAGATGTTGCTCCAACGAAAGCCCCCATACTAAATGCGGCTAAGTACGAATTACTAGCGATAATTCCCATGTTTCCCTTTTAGATCTTGTTAAACTATAATGTTAGGTTATATCACCGACCATGGAAATAATATTGATGTTGCAGTTTAGTTGTCAGTCCCGGGCGTCCTCCACCCTGAGACCACAATTAGGTTACCTACCAGCGTTTTTAGATTTCGTAATAGTCGTCGGAAAACACTTTTCAATGTGTTATTTCTCGTATGTGGTGACCATTTCTGGTAGTAGCTAGAGTGCTATCAGATCAAGACACCTTGGCGAGGTCCATAGAAGGACGTTATCTGGCCAGCGGTGAAAGCTGTTCGTTTCAAAATGTCGTCGAGTGGCTGGTTCAATCTGAACAATGCGAAAGCCACCGCTATACCAGATCAAGACCTAACCTAACCTATTCAGCCTTTCGGAGTCGAGTTTCAACTTTTCTATAATAGTTTAAAAAGCAATTTGTTAATTGATACACTAGTGTTTAGTTTTCTTTATAATAATTTGCTGTTGGACACTGATGAATCTCCAGACTATGAGAATGTATTGCTTTTTGTTAATTTGGCAGCTACAAGAAAACAAAAAACCTCCAAATAATCACTTTTTTCCACAAGCTGAACATTTATTCTAACTTAAATGTACTTTGCCTGTTTAGAAGTTTGTTTCGGCTCTTTTGAGATTACCCCCCAAACTTCATTTTTTAGTGCCGTGTTTTTCTTTAAATATTAGCTTTAGAATATTTTTTTCAACGCCATCGTGTAGCGGTATTTTCATATTTTCGTCATAAACTAGATTTTCATATGCACCCCAAGTTGTGGGACTGAGAGTCGATTTTCTCCATTTTAATTTACTTCTTGCAAGAGGAAAAAGAAATAGGTCGGAGAACATGTGTTGAAGTGTACTTGCGGGACAATTTTTATCTACCTAACGGAACGCAATTAAATTTTAACCTACCCAGTTGAATCTGAATGACCAGGGCGCACTAGAAACGACGTCCACCAAAATCTCAGTCTGCGAGGCAATCTGTCGGTTGTCAAATGGTGTCATTTTACATGAACCAAAAGGCGAGCGCACATTAGTCCCGAGAAAGTACAAAGGTCATTGCAAAAAAAAAAAAATTGAATTTATTATGTAAAATGCTGCGCATAATTCAACACGTATACAATCAATAAAAATATGTATTTTAATATTTTCCCCGTTGGGTTTACTCATATAAAAATCTTCCCAATTGTCTAATGACATACTTAAATGTCGCTCGCGTTCCCGCTTACATCTAACCGTCATCAGTCGCCAAAAACATTCTCTTGGATCACAAAACACTAACAGCGTACGGATCGACCTCCAAATTCTGCTTCAAGACGGCGCTCAACACCAACTCTACGTTACACACGACCTTCTGCTTCTCCTTTTTGTTTTTCAACAGGTCCGCAACGAGATGGAGGTCGTGTTTCGTTGTCAATATGAAATAACTCAACGGCGAATTCGAGTTGGTCACCTCAATCTGCGCCTTGGTCCTCCTTATCCGTTCGACCACGCCCCCGCAACACTCGATCAGCTCCGCGACGATTTTTTTGCTCGGAAACACACTCGGAGTGACCCAAAAGAATTTGCCCTCGAACAGTTTCTCTCTCTTGAAGCTCTGCAGGGTATTCTCGATGGTCACCTTGTACTTCTTGTTGAACTCTTCTGTGGGAAGATTGAACGTGATCTCGGGTAGGAACTCTTTGGCTGCATGACTCTGCTCGATCCACTTTTCCGAAACGACGTGTGCGTTCTTGCACACGGCGAACAGGAGCTTGTGCGAGCGCACAAGCCGGGGCATCACCAGGTGCGTGAAATCTTTGGTATCAGTCACGACGGTCCCGCCCAGCTCCCTGAAATGGATTCCGTTCGAGTTCGTTTTGGGAAGGATGAGGAGGGGGCGGCGACTCACTTGACTTTTCGGTGGAGTTCCCGCGCGCCCTCGCCGTCGAATTGTGAAAACAGAACCCGGTAGTCCGAGTTCGCGACCGCCTCGCTGATGTTGTCGTTCTCATCCGTACGCTCCGTTTTCAGTTTCTTTGGTTTCGGCAGCGCGACCGGCGAGGCGGACCTCTTCACGCGCTCGTACGATTCTTGCGAGATGTTTATTGGCGCCTTCCACGCGTCTATAAGTCGATGACGTCATATGTGAATGTCAAACGATCAAAAAAATACAACTGAACAACAGCCTTCATGTGTTTTACTGACTGGCAGAAATCCTTAGATCGACCAATTCCATTCAACATAATCAAAACAATTGAAAACATATACAGGCAAAATAACATACAAGCAAAACTAAATGGCGAACTAACTCAACAAATCCGAAATAGAGAAGTGAAAATTCTGTCTGACGCAGATGACACTGTTCTTGTGGCGCAGACGCAGAAAATTGTGATTGAGGACAAAATAAAACAATAAAAAATTAAATTCAATTATTTAGGAATTAAAATGTCTGGATATGGAGACGTTGACACCTAGAAGTAGACAGAAAGGAAAGAGAGGCAGAACCTCGATGGCGACAACTGGAGCCACAGAAAAGCAGAGCATAGTAAAACGAACAAAAACTGCATTTATTTTACCGCATAACACTTTGTTCGAGGTAAAAGTTTTTTTTATATTTCTTAAGAAGTTCTATACAGGCAGAAATACAGAGAATTGATGTAAAATCAGTTTCCTGGCCAGTTTTCAAAGAAAAAATAAATAAGATCCCAGACATAACTTTTAATTACCACCTGACTAAGGTATTATTAAGATGTGACACAAAACTGTCCTAAACTGACCAAAACTAACCTACTAATTAGAAATATCAAATCGTAGCAGGCACCACTCATTTTAGTTTTTACATAAACGATGTGATTCATTAGTGGACTACTCTGAATTCCTGAGGCAACTAAATTTTCATGTTCCTTCAAAGACTGCAAGGGCATCATCTGTGTTGCATCTAGTAACCCCAAAAAATAATTTTTTGATAAAAGGTCCGTGCGTTTTGTGTCTTGATGATTCACAGTTAACCACATTAATCAAATATAAATTTTTCTTACGACTTAGATAGGGGATTATGTGCTTTTAATGTTATTTTGCTGGAGATAATATACTTAAATAGTTATAGTTTCTAAACAGATGTATATATTGAGTAGAAAAATAATATTAATTTAGTTAGTTAAATACCCAGAAAAAAAGACAAAAAAATTTGGTATGTAATATGAAATACCCAATTCTTACAGCATCGGATATATTTTAAATTTTATTTCAAAAGTGACGATTGCAGGTCTAAACATATCTAGCAATTTCTTAAACGCCAAGCCTTTCTTATGTATTAATTATTTAGTTATATATTTGATATTAATTTCATTTTAGAAGGTAACCTGCTTTTTCTACTCCCTTCTGTAAAATACCTAATTATACACTGATCTAGCGTGAGGAAACTGTCATTTTACAATGTCACTGTCATTTCCTATGACTGCGAGCCGCTTTGGATATTTCCGAGAGCAATAGTTTGCCAAAGAGAATAGACAGATAGTTAGAGAATATAGTTAAATAGTTACAGTTTCTATATAGCGTCTTCTAAACAGATGCTAGATAATAATAATATATTATGCAACAAGTGTTGTAAAAGGTAGGAGTTTATTTGGCAAGAGCGGAGCCCAGCGGAGCGACTGTTTAATAAATGAGTGACTTAAGTTTCCTAAACGTGTTGCATACTATACTTTTTTTACGACCGTTAGTTTTTGGGTATATTTTTGTAAAACAACACGAATATATTCATATATTCATGACATGACTGTCAGAATTTGCAACCGTCAAAGGGGCTCGGATCCGAAACAAGTGACGCTTGCCGCACGCTAGATCGGTGTATAGTCAAATATTTTACAGAAAGGGGTATAACAAGTTTATTATGATTATTATTATTAAATATGTTGCAATTTAGATCTCACTCACGCATCATGTTGGGAACCAATTTGGGATCAAAGCTCATGTTGGGCGGACTCGAGTACGTCTGGTACGCCTGGTTCTCTGTCTGATTCAGGGCGGCAAAGTTCCCCAGAATCACGTCGGTGAGCCACTGGACGTTGACGACCGGTATACCCCACTTTTTCGCGTGAGTGAACTTCGTACCGTCCACCTTGGCACATATTAGCAGCGTATTGTGCTTGGAGAAATACGAGGTGCACTAAAAAGTATCAAATTATTTTTGCTGTTAACCATTTATAGAATTTTTTTCATTTAATCGAAGAATTAATCTTACTTTCGCCCCCGTATATTGTATCATCTGCTTAATCATGTTCCGGATGTTGCCCTCAAATCCGCTGATCGAGATCAAATGTTTCGAAGCGGGTCGAATATCGAAATAGATTTGAGGCAGGTGCAGGGCTGTCCACGGCGGCAGCACCTGCTTTCGTTTGATGACGTCGCTCAGCCACCGCACCGTCACGCAACGTTTGCAATCCCTAAGGGCCTGCATCACGACGCCGTGGCGCTGAGTTTCACAGAGCACGTGGGTCACTTTGCTCCCATATTGTTTCTCCACTTCCCCTGCGGACAGGGTGGTGAAGAGAGGTCTGTTAGGCGCGCTTCACTTTGTATCTGGGCAGTCAATAGAGGCAATATCTGTGACGAAAACGCTGATCGCGGCCCTCAATCGTCAGATAAAATGAAAAAAAAAAAGTGCAGCAGAAACTGAGAGCTAAATAGGAGAAGCATGGATAATGTTGAGTATCAAAATTTCTGGTCCTACCTAAAAATTTGAATGTTTCCAATACAAATCATTCTAATCAACATTAGTATTTCTTCCAGGTCCACAGCTCTTATTATCAATTTGCATATATTTGTTTTGGTACATCTTTTAAAACGATCTATCCACCAATAAATATTTTTGGATTTTGCACGTTAACCCCAGTCAGACACTAAATAATTTCTTTGCAGAAAAAAAATATAATTTTCTTTGAGATTTTGCTGTATCTTTTGTGGTACTCTGAAAACGCGTCAAATGCATAAATCAGACTGAACAATATTGTACTAGATAGTTTCACAAACATGTCAAGACTTGTCTGGCACGAAGAACATTGCCTATAAGGTAATTATAGCACAATACTACTGATACTATTATGGTAACCAAATTTGAACTCCCTTATACTCCTTTTAATATCCCGCCACATCGGATGCCAAAAAAGTCAAAACTCAGAAACGTACCTCCATATTTCTCGATTTTTTGCTGCCAACCAGGCAGTCGCTCCTCCAAAAAATCTTCAATCTCCACCACAACAAATATACACCCTAGCAGAAACAAGTCGGGAGGCACTGTAAAAGAAAATCGCAGCTGCAGTAAGGAGTTAAACATGGCATCGGAAGGGATACAGGAGGCGTGGCTTACGTTTCAAATTAGGATTATGCCCGTAGAAAGGTCCGACACGATGCTGCACCGGCAACGGCGGTTTCTGCGAGTACTGCAACTTGGGAGGTTCGTTCGGAGGCGTGGAAGGCAACTGAGGAACCGGAGTCTTAATTATTTCTCCGTTGGGCCCGTTGATTACCCGCCGCTGCTGCAACGCTATAATTTCCTGGGGCTTCGAGTTGATGGCCGCATTGTGTTGGGCCGTCATCATCCTATTTAGAAAAAACGGCAGTCATATCCGCCCCAACCCGCCTATCCTAAGGGCGCCTAACCTCAAAGTCCCTGCCGCTGATGGTTCGGGTATGGTTTCCTGGCGGGGCCCGCCTATGGTTCCACCACTCTGCAGCTTTATGCTGAGCATATTTGCTAAAGCGGTCTTAGTCTTGGGATTGACTTGGACTTGGGCAGGACTGGTGGTCGAATCCGCGGACGGCGGCTGATTCGGCGGTCTTACCGCCGCTTGTTGTGGTATCGCCCCTAAAACGCCCAGTTCACTGCACCATGCGCACTATTTCTTTAAGTTTCGGTGTTTTTACTTTTTAACTTTACTTTGGCAAGAAAATAAGGTCTTACAAGATTCACCCACCCACCGACAACTAAAATAGTCACCTTGCTGAGTCAGATGCGTTTTCTGCGCCTGTTCCCGTTGCAGCTGCAGCTGTTGCAGTCTGTACTGCCGCAACTGCAGCTGGTGCTGTTGTTGCTGGTTCTGGTCAACGAATTGTTGCCCAGCGGTAGGACCTTGGTTGATTGGACTTAGGCCAGGGGTGTGCTGAACATTTGCTGGGGGCGGATTTTGCTGGGTGATGGTGCCTGGCGTGATGTTCTGCTGGATATTCGGCGGTAACACGATGCCTTGCTGTTTGGCCTGTTGCTGGAGCCACTGAACTTGTTGCTGGGTCGTCAGACCTGGGGGCACATTGCCTCTGATCAATATGTGACCGCTTCCCCTCTGCTGCATCTGTTTCGCCAGCTGCAGTTGCCTTTGTTTCTGCAGTCGTGCGACGAACAGGGCCTGTTGCTCGGGCGGCATTTTCTGTAATTGGTTGTGGGTGTGGGCGTCGAGCTGTATAAATTGCCGCTGGGGAATGCCCTGCTGCTGACCCGGGGGCCACTGGACCCGAGGTCCGGTTCCCGTGGGAGACTGCTGAACCACGCCCACAGGGCGGTGAATCGCTTGTTGGCCTTTATTTCATTAAATACATTATCCACAAATTATTATTATTTATTTAAAAATTCAATTTTGGGGAATGAATAGTCATTTCTTTTCTGGTGCACCTCGTAAAATTTTGCCGTCTGCTGGTATCGCGAATAATAGCTCACAGTTTTTAACACAATGACAAAATTGCAAATTTTTGTTGACCTTGTTGACTCGCAAATATGTTTTTTGTTACCAGCGCTTTTTGTTGATTGGTTTAAACTACACTTGCTTGTATTTTTTTACTGATCCTCCTGCATATAATAGCTATAATGACTCCTAAGAATATTTTTTCACTTATGTAATTGTTTATAGTCCAGACTACATTTTTGCAAAATTTCATATTTGTTTTATAAATAGATATAATAGACCCGTCATTTGAAATTTAAGCGAATATAAAATAATAATCAGGCAAATCTACAATTTTATTTTTCCCCGTTTTTTTCGTTCAGTTCTTTGTTTAACTAGACTATTTGGAAATCTTCTACTTTAATTGTCACCTTACCTTGAAGCTGACCCTGCTGCTGCTGTTGCTGACCTTGCGCCCATAATTGCTGATTGATCTGAGGCCTCTGCTGCTGCTGATTGGCCAACACTTGCTGATTGATCATGTTGCCCTGTTGGAATTGCGACCTAACCACCTGCTGATTTAACTGAGGATTTATCTGCTGCTGCTGATTGGGCAGACCCCCATTTAACTGCTGCTGCTGCTGCTGTTGTTGTTGCTGCACCAACCCCTGGTCGAGACCTAATTGTTGACCAATACTAGTTGGACTCATGTTACTCTGCTGAAGGTTCTGCTGATGCAGCTGCTGCTGGTTAAGCTGTTGTCCCAGATTTTGAGTATTCAGTTGCTGATTCAACACTTGGACATTCATCTGATTGAGCGATTGTTGGTTCATTTGCGGCAGCGGTGTTTTTTGTTGCTGTATCGCTTCAATTGGCTGCTGATTAAAGCCCTGACCAACGAATGGGGGTTGCTGCGATTGGATACCGCCTGCCAAATTCGGGTTCTGTAAGATTTGCTGTTGTTGCTGGGACGTTACCATCTGCTGTTGGCTGAATAACGGCTTCTGTTGTAGCAAATGCTGCCCGAAATTTTGGTTCGGGTTAACATTTTGCTGCTGAAGGGTTCTGTTCTGCATGGACAACTGGTTCGCCTGATTCAATTTCATTTGCATCTGGTTTTGAGCTCTAACCTGTTGGTTTTGGTTAACTATTTGTTGATTTTGATTAAGTAACTGTTGTTGCTCCCGTTTCAACTGCTGCAACTGTTGAATTTGTTGATTATTCAACTGGCCTAGATGTTGAGTTTGAATAAGGCCCTGCTGCGGCTGCTGCCCGCTCAAAAGCTGCTGACTCTGACTTGTTTGATTCAAAATCTGTTGTCCTTGCTGATTTACCAACTGGCTAGTCGGGTTCATAATCTGATTCTGCTGATTCATCAATGGCCCTTGGCTTTGCTGTTGCACCATCAATTGATTTTGCTGGTTGATTAAAATATTTTGATTCTGTTGATTAAGTAACTGGTCATGTCCCTGCTGACTTTGCTGGGTAATCAATTGATTTGAAATTAGCTGTTCTTGGGGCTGTTGCTGCCCCTGTTGGGCGACCAAGTTATTTGGATTCTGCTGCTGAAGCAGAACATTATTCTGATCTCTGTCTTGGGTCAATAGCTGAATCTGTTCTTGTTGCTGATTCACTAATTGGTTTTGATTTTGTTGGTTGATTGGCTGTCCCTGCACTTGCTGATTAAGCAATTGGTTCTGAAGATGCTGCTGATTCAACAACTGGTTTTGACTTTGTTGAGCCAATAGTCCTCCCTGGTTTTGCTGACTGATTACTTGATTCTGCTGTTGTTGATTTAACAACTGATTTTGCCTTTGCTGTTGGCTGATCAACTGTCTCTGCTGCTGGGTCATAATAGGACTTTGAGGTTGGTTAATTAGCTGGCTTTGACTTTGTTGATTATTCATCATTTGATTTTGATTCTGCTGCTGGTTTGACAACTGATTCTGGGTCTGTTGAGCCATCAACTGACTTGGATTTGGTTGTTGGCTTGGTTGCTGTTGACCAACCATCTGACCTTGGGGCAGCTGGCCAATGAGCTGATTTTGTGCTTGTTGATTAATAATCTGGTTCTGCTGAATTACTGCCTGATTTTGTTGAATAAGCTGAGTGTGCTGTGTTATTAATTGGTTAGAATTCTGTTGTTGGTTTAACAACTGTTGTTGGTTCTGCATTAATTGCAAATTCCTTTGAGCTAGTTGCTGCTGCATAAGCTGTTGCTGTTGTTGAATGGTAAGCTGACGTCCAGAAGCTCTTTGCACATTTTGCTGATTTTGCTGTATTCTTTGCTGTAACAGTTGTTGGTGAATCTGACTTGTGTTTAATTGACCTCTAAGCTGTTGAAGATTGGCTCTGTTGGCTTGTGGGGTTCCAACAAGGCGGTCAATGTGAAGAGGATTTTGCTGTGTAATAGTTTGAGATTGATTTGGAGTATGATGCACAATAGACTTTGGGACCTGGGAGGGGGACATAGAACTAACATTTGCAAAGCTAGTGGATGCTGACAGTTCAGCTTGATTTGTTGCTGATGATATCAACCCTTGAGGTCTAACAGATTGAAGATTTTGATTGCTAAGCTGCATTTTATTAAGGAAGCTGGGAGCTACCACATTTGGAGGTGCAACTGGATCAGAGCAAGAAGTTGTCTGAATCGTTGAAGATGAACCAGGCTGATTCCAAGGCATTCTCTGTTTTAATTTTTCTAAAAGTGCTTGTGTTGATTCTGAAACATCTTTTTCTTCTGGTTTCTTCTCAGACATGTCAGGTTCAAATCCAGTTATGGCAGTTGTACTTTCATGTGGTTTTGGCGGGGGTGGCCAAGCTATTAATTTTGGATGAAATAGAATGGGATCCGCCATAGCATTATTTTTAATTGATTCTACAATCCAGTCAGGGGTCACTATTGAAATTCCAGTTGATTCAGCTTTTAAATATTTTGGAGAGTCAGTGATTCCTGTCACTAAATAATTACACTGTTCACTAAGACGATTGTGTACAAACCCGCCATTATATGTAATAAGAGCCCAAAGTGAGTTGCGATCTTCTACTTGTGAAAAAGAAAATACCAAGTTTGTGAAAAGTCTAGGAGTTGTGGGATACAAATACGGTTTAATTTCTACACGTTTTCTCAAACGAGCGCACATTAAAATCCATTTGGGTAAAACTGCAGGTATCTCATAGAGATCATTGGCATCCGCAATATCATTCTCTTCAACATTGTGACCGACAATTAAATGGGTTACATAGTCGGAGAGATAGTTCATGTGCTTGGCACCACCAGTTCTCAGCAAATTATCGATCTAAAATACAAAATTTATATAGAATTTTTGCAATTCTCACGACTTTAGTAAGGCCACCTTTTCGTGTATTTCTCCGCTTATGAAGTATTTAATATCTTTAAATATTTCGTCCGTAATTTCTATATCCAAGAATTCGTCGCCGAATTCTGCCATTTTGTCAGAAATTTTATTAAATTTACGTTTGAAATTGTTTACAACTCCATCATGTTGACACGTTACTGAAGTTAGCGGCGAAATCAGCCCGCCTTGACATTTAGTTTTGGTAACTGTATAAAACTAAAATTCCCGGTTGGGTGATACGCTAATTTTCGAATAAGATTTTTTAATATTGAACCTATGACGAATTTTTCCTAGGTTCTTACAAATATTGTAATTATGGACTATTATTTCAGATTGATTAATTTAGGTTTCGTAAAGGAATCGCTTCGAACTCTTTTTGACCAGGGGGTTATTTGCTTTTCAGTAATTGGCGGCACTTGTTCTCTCCGCGGCAAGTCGGCCAAAAAGTACAGTTAATGTCGGACGGTCTCCTTTTAATATCCAAAAATATCCGAGCCATCCCGTAGCTTTTAGTTAATAAAATTAATTAAAGTGAATTCAAAAACTCATCCCAATGGCGGAAGCGGATAAATTAAACATCGATAGCATTATTGCTCGGTTACTCGAAGGTAATTTCGCGAAGGTCATCGGATTCTTGTTGACAAAAATAATGGCGTCTTGGAATACGCCTTGGAAGTGTCAAAGTTGTTAATAAATTCGCGATTTTTAGTGCGGGGAGCGAGACCAGGAAAAAATGTTCAGTTGACGGAGAACGAAATACGAGGATTGTGTTTAAAATCCAGGGAAATCTTCCTTAGTCAGCCGATATTGCTGGAATTAGAGGCCCCTTTAAAAATTTGCGGTAAGAAATAACTACTTTCTTGTCTAGTAAACTTGGCTAATAGGTATATCCCTGATTTAAATATCGAAGTGCCGAACGTTTTGGCTGCAGGTTTAACTATTTTCCGGTCGGGTCATATAAAAATAGCTAAAAACGCGTTGTGAAAATAGTAAGGTGAAGAATTTCAGTCAAGTTTCCATTTTGAGCGGCACATAAAAAACTGTTTGTTGACGGCAATCAATCCTTGAATAACTCGGGAAAAAAAAAGAACTTTAAGATAAATATTATTGATTTTGCTGCTGTTTATGTAATGTTCTGATTTCCGTCGAACTTCAAATTCTCGCAAAAAGGTTTTATTAGTAAAAATTCGTCAATATAAATTTGTTCCTGCGATAAATTTTTATTTTACGATGGTAGTAAATTAAGGGAGTGATTCAGCAGTGATGTAAATAGATAGCAGGTAACTTATTTACTTGGGATTATTGAGATAAAGTCCTCAAAATAAACGACATTCTGTGTAGAAAAAGTTTATTTTGGGTTTATTCCTAATGCTATAAAATGTAATATTTATACTTATTTTGCGCTTGAATAATAAACATTTACAGGATAATGCGGTTTTTGCCCTTGTTTATGTGTTTCGCGTTAAACAAACTTTGAACTTGTTTTATGTACCACGTCAATATTATGTTAACATGCATACTAATTAATCTATACATGTTTTTTCATCAGCAGAGTTATTATTGTCCACACCCTGTGTGGCGAATTAATTTCATTGGGTGGAGTTTGGTTCTACTTTCTCTTTTCGATAGGATAATAATAGAGCTAGGGGATTTTTTATTGTTTCATTAATTAAACTCGTCTGGTTCGCAGGTGACATTCACGGTCAGTACTATGACCTGCTGCGTCTTTTCGAATATGGTGGCTTCCCTCCTGAATCCAACTACTTGTTTTTGGGTGATTACGTGGATCGTGGCAAACAGTCGTTGGAGACGATCTGTCTGTTGCTCGCGTACAAAATTAAATATCCTGAAAATTTCTTCCTGCTACGCGGCAATCACGAGTGTGCGTCCATTAACAGAATTTACGGATTCTATGACGAGTGCAAAAGACGGTTAGTCGTCCCCCGCCCTTGTATACAGGGTGTCCAAAAAGTGTGGAAACTTTTGTTTTTTTCAACGTTAATCTTTCAGGTATAACATAAAACTATGGAAAACTTTTACGGACTGTTTCAATTGCTTGCCAGTGGCGGCCATTGTGGACGAGAAGATATTCTGTTGTCACGGAGGTGAGGTAAGAGCATGGGTCTGAGCTTCTTGGGTAACAGTGGATGTTTGCGGTTAGGTTTGAGTCCAGATCTTCAATCCATGGAGCAGATCAGGAGAATAATGCGGCCGACAGATGTGCCGGATCAGGGTCTGCTTTGCGACCTGCTCTGGTCTGATCCTGACAAAGACCAAATGGGGTGGGGCGAGAACGACAGGGGCGTGAGTTTCACGTTTGGGGCCGAGGTGAGTGAGAAAGTTGTTTTTATTTTGTCACTTATCGTCCGAAACACAAAGTAATAGAGACACGAAGACAAGACAAGAACAAATTTAATAAGGTACATGTAAAAATAATTTCCACTAATAACAATTATAACAAATACAAAAGTAACCAGCAATTAATAGTAAGGCGAAGGTGGTATTGGGGCTGGTCAATTGACCACTTTTTAATTGACTAGTCAAATTTGATCGTTTTTTTTAATGACATCTTGCTTCTACAATTGCTAACAATCATAATATCTATTTTATAATACATTATTTTGCGTTTGTGATGTTCAATTTACCTATAATCCTCTTCAAGGAATACCCCAAAAACAATACTTTGCAAAAAAATATCGACTCCATTTAGTTCTCAGAATTTGACCTGTAATAAATAAATATATAAAAAAACTTAAACGTCAAAGATAAAAAAGGAGACGAATTTCAGAAAAGATTCCATTTTAATTTCCATCTATTTCAGTTTTAAAATCAATACTGGAGGATGTGTTGATAATTTTTTTTGGCACATTTTGACCTACCCCTAAGGCGCGATGCGAGTTTCAGTCAATGGTTTTCTTGTTACATTTGAACTACCACTTCCTTATATTTATATATGTATATATTTATGTCACTGTTATTTTATTATTTTATTGCAAGTTACCTATAATTTGGTCAACTGGACCGGTGACTTTTGGGTAGGTGTATTCCTTTGATGAGATATTCCATATCGAAATTGAGTTCCAAAAAATAACAACAAAATTTGGCATACATGTAACGGAATCGGCGGCATCAAGCTCTCCAATTTCTGCATTTCCTCAGAGAAATAAATATACCTATTCAATTTCATACGTTAAGGAAATGCAGAACATTTTACACTACAAATTTAAACTTTAACAAGTAACACTGTAAAAGTATTTTTTGCGAAGCCAATGACGTATGGTTCAGCAATCTTTTGAGAGACACAATTTTTAAGTTTGATCTACTTATTTTTTATCCATTTATGTCAGTGGAACGTGAAAATTCAGCAAAAACTACAAATCGCAAAACCTTAATGAGCCAATGACACATTAAACCAGAATATTATGTTTCAAATACCACGAAAGCCATGGTTAGAATGTTGGAAAAAAACATGGCTATAATTATGGTTACCAATTGTAATTGTGTTTTTTTTTGTTTTACAATTTTTTCATTGATATTTGAATGTGATATGTAGCATGAACAAATTTCTGGTGTTCGATCGCAGGTCGTCGGCAAGTTCCTCCACAAACACGACTTTGACCTGATATGCCGCGCGCATCAGGTCGTAGAAGATGGCTACGAGTTTTTCGCGAAGAGACAATTGGTGACGCTATTCAGTGCGCCGAATTATTGTGGTAAGTGAAATCCCCTCCCTGTTCCCGCCACCGTGTCTTCAAAAGTGGTCGAAATAAATAAGAACTAAAAGTTCAGATTGTCCCGAAATTATATGTTATGACATGACAATTGTTTCGACAACACCGTGTCTTTATCAAATTTAATATTTACAAACTACCTGCTACTATATATACCGAAAAATGACAATAAAACCTTAATTAATGTTGTTTTGAGAATTTAAGTTCAATAAGGGAGAGGTATTTAAATCTAATTGATCGTTAAGCAATACATTTGCATGTCTAAGGTAAGGTTTTTCCCAAATGCATAAAATTGAAAACCAACAACAGAAGTGTCGCTGCAAAGAAAGCCCAGATCCAAGGCCAGATGTGGTTTAAAAATAGCTTTCAGAACTAACAATACAATAGGAAAATATTTAAAAAATAATAAAACGAAATGTCCAAAATCCCAAAAATCAGGTGTCTACAGGTTAAAATGTGGATCTTGTCCTAAAATTTATATTGGACAAACAGGTAGATCCTTCGCATTAACGAACATAAAAGAGCGTTTAAAAACAGTAACTTAGATTCTAATTTTGCTACTACACACTTAAACACAGAAAAACACATTTTTGACGACAATTTTGATATTTTACATACAGCCACAAAAAGTAGAAAATTAAATTTATTGGAAGCCATGTAGATTAACAAAATGAGACATTCAAATGTATTGCTTAACGTGAAAATCTGAACTTTTAGTTCTTATTTATTTTGATAAATGGATTTTCATCAAGTAAAAGCCACCTCAGTTCAATTTTCAAAAGTGGTCCCGGTGTATTATTATCTTTTTGCCCTTGGGTGAGAGGCGTTTTAACTGAAACAACAAATTTAGGCGAGTTTGATAACGCGGGCGCAATGATGTCCGTCGACGAGACGCTGATGTGCAGTTTTCAAATATTGAAGCCGGCCGACAAGAGGAAATTCCAGTACAACATGAACGCGGGCCGACCCGTGACACCGCCCAGGGGGGCCACCAACAAGAACAAAAAGAAGTGAACTAATTTATTGATAAGCCTAGGTTTAGCGTCATCATGAATGTTTTCCCACCCTCCTCTCATCCTTGTCCCTGTCCCCGTCCTCATATACATGTACCGCAAAAGTAATCGGAAGATCCGTTCATCCTAGGTTAAGTACAAATCAAATGTAAGAGAAATCAGGTTAATTCGTTGTATATCCGGTCTATCAGATAACACTAGTACGTAAAAATGTCGTGGGGTGCCGTTTCGCCGTATTTTTTGGTGGGGCGTAGAGTTTTACCGAACATTATATGTACATTTTAGCAGAAATAAAATGAAACGGCAAAAAAATCTATTTGCGAAACTTTTAGAAAGCAAAAAAAAAAGAATTGAAGTCAAAAAGAATTGAAGTCGCACCGCGCCGCGCTATATTTATTACTTTCGTATTCCTCACTTTTCTTTTAATATTTTTTTTTTCATTAATCCGACTTTTGTATAAAATGTATTTTTATATGTGTATAAACTTCGCAAAAATCTCTAATTGTTTGGTCCCCCGCCAGTTGAAAATGTTCATCTTAAATTGATTTTTTTTTTGTATCAATGCGTACATGGTTTTTGGATCTGCGTCGTTATTTTATGTCAACAATAAAATTTTTATTTGAAGAACGACTTTGCTGTTCCCTCCGGCGAACGTCATAAGACTTGCGTTTACGTTAACGGTGTGCTGCGCTTGTCAATGGCGTCGCCCAAAATCAAACGTCGCAATAATTTACTGCAGTTTCAAAATTTCTCTCGGCTAACAAAGTTTGGGTTGGGAAACACGTTAGGTCCTTGGAGTATTGTGGTCTGGGGTTAGTTCCACTAAAATGCACACAGAGCTTTAAAAAGTCCTATTTGTTTACAGCGTTAGGAACATTCCCTATTTATTTGCGGTATTTGGGACGGGAGTGGTGTAAGAAAAATAAGTTTTCCGTTTCATTGAAATTCGCATTACATTACTCCCTGAGAGTTACGTCTTACATACGTACGATAGAGTAACAAGCCAAATTTTCTACACTGCCATTTTAAAAGAAACGTCAAAGTTAAAAACAAGGATTAAAAATTATAATGGCGTCGTCAGTTTGTCCGTGACAAGCCTAATAACCAAAACAACAATAATATTCGGGTAGTATTATCAAAAAATATGACATGTAGAGTGTGAAAAAGCGAAAGAGAGATCACGAAAATGGCAACCGGACCGGAATCTCAGTCGCCCGACGGCGCGTGGACCGATTTTTGCGAGAGGCACGCCATGGCTGCAGCCCATGATTTTTCGAAAAGTTGCGTTCAGTATATAAACATGAGCTTGCCAGAGAGTTCGAAATCTTTGGTGACTGCGAAGGATTTACTGAAGAGATTCTTCGATTGCTTTACCGAGGAATTTGAGAAGGATTTTAATAAAAGAAAACTCCAAATCAACAAGGTTTCTAACGGAGTGTCTTCAGCTAGCGAAGACACTTTCGAAACTGAAGAGAGCTCCCCAAAAATGCAACATAAGCCGTTCTTTCGAAGGTCAGAATACAGCCAAAATACTTCGCGTTTAAGATTAGGTTGAGTTAAGCTTTTTGGAGCTATTTGTTTATTTTTGAAGGTTAAGTTTCAAGATGCTGCGGAAAAGCAAAGATCTGTTCCATAAGCACTCAGACGACGAATCCTCGTCATCTTACAACAAAACCAAGCTTGCCAAAATTGTAGTGGAGTGCAGGAAGGAGGGAATAGTCAATTATTCCACACCAGAGTGCTTGGATCAACCTTCAGGACCTCCCAAATGGGAGAAATGTAGGCTACAGCTGGTAAAGGCTACCGGCGGTTATATGCTCGAATTTTACTCTCCACCTAAGAATCCTAAGGTTAGGTTTCCATTTTATCTCAGTGCCAAAGGATCATTTAGTATAATTTTTAGCCTCGATGTGGGGTGTTTTGCGCGCTCATTACTGAAGCCCGTGAGACGACGGCGTTAGAAATGCCAGACCATGAAAACACATTTGTCTTAAAAGCCAGTAACAATATGGAGTTTGTTATAGAAGCCCATGACACAGATGACATGCGATCATGGCTTGCTACAATAAGGTAGGTCTTCATATGCTAGCTTCATTCAATCAGACAAATTCGCGTCCATTTACAAATTTGTTTCTGTGCATGGTTAGTTTTCAACCTTTTGGAACCTAGTTGTTGTCGATAAAGTTATCTGGCATACAAGTGGAATTTTAATTGGCTACATCAAAAGAAAAAGGGCCACAACAGTTTGTTTTATTTTTGATAATTGGAGTTTATAAAGTTAAACACAGCTATTTTAGGTGACAGAATTTAATTGGCCCGGTAAGTTTCAATTTTTAAAAAATTAAAAATAAATTAGATTTTTTCGTTTCTAAAATGACGTTTGAAAAGAATAAGCTCATCTAGTAGTGATGAGGTCTTTTAGAACCGCATAAATTAAGACCTAAAAGTTATTTATTCTACAGTATAGTGAAGCCTTGGGGGCAATCGACCACTTTTTATTTGACCAGTCAAAATGTTTTAAATAGCAGGTTGCAATAGGAGAGTGTTATCTCTCATTATTTAATAACAATATGTATTTTATTTTTTTATTTACCTATAACCCTCTTCAAATACAGAAATACAAATTATGGTTTTATTTTTATGCAATTCTTAAAAAGACCTGGGTCTTTAATATATTTATAATGAGATAAGCAAGACGTTTCGACACACACAAGTCCAAAATTTTTAAAACGGTAATAAATTTATTTCAAATTGATTTGTGTTACATATGGAGCAAATCTGATCAGGTTTAATGAAATAAGTGCAGCCGTTATAGGAGAATTTCAGAAAAATGTTATTGCTCAATCTTAATTGTACAATAATTATTAAAGTGGCCATTGACAATTGGCATTTTAAATTAAACATTGTTGGAGGCCAAGAATCTATTCTAAATTTTACCTTTGAAGAAGTTTAACATTTTTTCCGCTGAAGGTCTGATGGTATTCTAAGATTGCCACTAGCTTCAGCATATTCTCCCATGTCTAAATAAATACTTTACCAAGTTAAGTATTCCAAGGTGCTGTAATGTCTCACATAGTGTCTCTACAAAATCCTTTTCGTAAAGACTCTTAGTCAGTCGCGTAAAAGTTATTTCATTCTCGAATATCCTGAGACACACCCACTGATACTAATCTATAATTCAAGTGTACTACTCTGGAAATGAAAACACTAAAAAATACTGAATTATTAGTTAATAACTAAAAAAATATTGCATTTAGTTAGTACATTATACAATCATAATAAACCTACTTTCCAGATTGTTCATGTTAAAAATACTGTAAGTCAGAAATCTGATTGATGTTGACATCGATTAGCTGATTCGGTAATCGGAAAACGAGGCACATTTGCAATAAAGAAAGCTAGATTTTCTGACGCCTGCGCGGATTATTTTGAATTTCATAAAAAAAAAACAAAAAGAACTAATTTTTTCAAATACAATCAATATTCAAATCAAGAAACTTGTGTACTCTCTACGGAGGTTCCATTCACTTTAATAAATCATAATCCACACTAACATTTGCGTCTTTTTTTAATTAAGAAAAAGACTATTATTGACACAGTAATTACAGAAATTTTGGGAGACCTTCCCAGAATCTCCACTTACATATAATCTATTTGATAGCTGTGGTTTAGCGTGTTGAACTCTGTACCTAAATCATAAATTAAACCTACATAATGTTCCTTCCCATTAAGAGCAAAATAAACGAATTGAAAACAGTTTGCCATGCATCATTCGCTTTAATTCATCGAAAAAAAAAAAGGTTTTATTTTTTAAGGTATTGCATGAGATTAGGTCCTGGTGGTAACGAATTGGGCGTGGCGAATAACGATTATCATTCCAACGCGCCGGACTTACCCCCGCGGCATTTATCGGGCAGGGGCGGAGATAGGCTGTCTTCCAGTTCAAACTTTGATATTTGTCCAAATAATGGCGACGCGGTCGCCGCAGAACTCGACATCGGGCAGACTTTGAAAAAGGAGTTATGGTTCCACGGCACTTTGGGTAGGTCGGAGGCCGCGCAGCAGGTTCTGCACGACGGCGCAGTCGGTCACGGTCGGTTTTTGATCAGACAGAGCGAGACGAGGACCGGAGAGTTTGTTCTTACTTTTAACTTCCAGGCAAGTGACTACTGTTTAGTGTCATCCCAACTAACATTTTTCGCAGCTTAAGGTTTTATTAGAAATTTGTTTTATAAAAAACCTTAGCTTTTATAACAATGGTTATATTTTTATGAGAAAGCCATCGTGTATCACAAATTTCGGAAGAAGAGCAATAAATACCAAAACACTTAAGTTTTATAATGTTGCTTCCAAAGCGTTTCCGTTACTCTATCTACAAAAACTTTCGTGTTGGTTACCCCAGGATTGTTTAAAAAGTTTGATATAGTTCTTAAAAACCTTATTATAAAATAGTCTTGTAACCCTCATAAATCGTGAAGCACCTTATAAATATTCTACAGTTATTATGACACAAAGAATTTTATAAAAGTTACAGCCCATTAAGAAAGTATTTCGTATGGAAGAAACTCGATATGTTTTTGAATTCATATTGTTTAATAATTATTTTTATAAAGACGTTCCAAGTTAGACAAAATTGGTAAAACATTAAATATAGTTATTTATAGCTTTGATTCATTTGAAATACAATTATCCTTGATTTCATGCATTGCTGCTGATCAGCTTGCTTCCATTTTTAATTCTTTTGGGGGGCAACAACAGCACATCCGCTGGACTCCCACACTGTTGTAGAGTCCGTGAAAGATGTGTTTTCTCAACTTTTTGACATAATTGACATTTGACATTTACACACTAGTAATGTTGAATTGGTTTTCCCGGTTACTTTTAGTTTTATTCCAGTTACGAAGGTTTTTATAAACGCGGTTTTGGTATGAGAATTCCAAAATTGTCGTCTTTTTAATTGCAAGGTTCCCAGATAAGTTTTATAAACGTTTCTAAAGGTGTTTATTATTACTTGAAAGCCCATATAAAACTATAAGTTTTTAATAGGCGCACCTGGTGAACCTGGCGTCGTGAAACTTAACAAGTTACACAAAAAAGAATCACGGGACATGGTTTTAACTTTAAATTATCAACCGAAATTACGCCTCATTACATAAGAATAAAATAAAGTCATCTTAGGATTTTTTGTTGTTGTTTTATGTTTTAAAATATTATAAATTGTTATATTATACGGAAAATGTCACGTCAGATTGGTCAGCCACAGCTTCGAGCCACATTTATTCTCACACCTCGAATTTTGACGTTTGTCATGTCACACGTCACTCGATGAATGTATTGTGTAGTTTATTAAGACCCGTGGCGCAAATGCCGTTTATCAAACTTGTTGCATAATATGATAATAATAGTAATAATAATAAAGTTTATTCATCATAATAAATGTTAACCTACATATTAAAATAATACATATGTTAATGAACCAACTGTTCAGCACTGAAACATTGTTTATTGCTTGTTAGTGCTGGTTCATACTTAATATAACGACAGGAGGCCATTTTTACTACCTGGAATAGAGTCACAGTCGAGTTTATATTATTTACAATATTTACAATGGGGGTTTTTTAGAATAAAACGACTTTTCACATAACGGTAGCAAACACCTTATGGATTTCTAGTCTATCTGTAAAATTTCTTTAGCTTTATTTAGAAATGTTTATCATATCATATCATATCTTTAAGTTTTTTGGGTGAGTACTTCAAAGATGATCTTTCCTTGGCGGTTGTTTTGCTCACTGGGACCATTACACAATTATTTTTATGTCAGGTATTCTGTTGATTTGTGATATTTTCAAGCTCTTTTTTCTGTTAATGTTGACGGGTGTCTGGTATTATAGTTTCATTATATAAAATGTAGTAACCCACGTTTACTTCTTCCAAAATTTATTTGCGATTCAAAGGGAGAGTAGTAAAATTGTTTAAGCTAATGATTTTTTAAGTAATCTTTGAGATAAGAAAATCTGGTAGCTAAAAATCTTGTTCTATTAGCCATATGCTTAATATGTTTGTCCCACCTTAAATGACCATCAAGAATTATGCAAAAAATATTTTGCAGAATCAGTCTTTAGAAATTCATTATTTTCTTCCACTTTGATGGTTTCAAAGTGTGCTAAAGTATTAGAGTAAGATGCAAAAGGAATAAAATTTGTCTTAGTGTAGTTTAAAGTCAGTTTATTTTGCTTAAGTTGATCCCAGTTTTCTGCGGTGTGAAATATGGCATGTCATCTGCAAAACTGAATATACTTCCTACACTATCAATGTCTAAGAGATCGTTTATATAGATTGTGAACAGCATTGGACCCAATAACGTTCCTTGTGGAATACCGCATGTTGCGGTTCTTTTTTTTGCTTTTAACGCCATCAATATTTACAAATTGTTTTCTATTTATCAGATAGTCTTTTTTCATAAGACCAACGAAAACGCACAAGGAAGCTTTCTTCGTATCTATTGCATTATAAATGTGCGAAGTCAGATTAAATAGTGCATCTTCTGTGGATTTGTGTTTCCGGAAACTGAACTGTCTTGTATTGTACTGTACTCTCTCTTTGATCGCTTTTTAAAATATATTCCCAACATTCGAAATAAGTGAAATCCAGGTTATTTTTTTAGTTTTAATCCTTTAATAATTTTGTGTATTTCTCTGCACGTCATTTCTCTGAAGTAGTGCACATTATATGTAGCGCATCTAATATTTTCATTGTAAGAAACATTTTTATTATTTCGTCAAAATAAAGATCTGTTGGTGTCGACTTTACAGTAAAAGCAAGGTAGATTGATAAGGACATGAAATAAAATATAATGTATATTAATGATATAGAAACTGGTGAAGCAAGTGGCGTCATTGATTTGTGTTTATAAACACTGTAGGTTTTATAGTGGTGACGAAAATGCTTTCCTTGCTGCTATAAACTTTATAGTTTATAAAGGTAACTACAACCCCTAATTACAAATAGGCGGGAAGTAAAACTCTTATATGGGACTAAATTCTGGGGTCCGATACCGTTCATTTAAGTGCTACAGCGGTTTTATAAGAGTAATGAAAACAATTGATAGGTTGTAAAAAATAAATAATTAAACAAGAAATGTTAGTTCCGCTGGGAAAATCGCTACACCCTTTCTAATCATGTTTAAGTTTTCTTGCAAATTTTCAATTTGATCGAATTGAATTGTACAGGGTCGGGCCAAGCATCTGCGCATGACGATCAACGACCAAGGTCACTGTCGCGTCCAACACTACTGGTTCCAGTCGATCTACGAGATGCTCGAGCATTTCCGATCACAGCCGATCCCGCTCGAGAGCGGCGGCAACTCAGACGTAAAACTTACCGACTTCATATTGAACCCTACGGCGCGTCAGCAGCTGAGCCGAGGCACTTCATCGCCGAACGCGACGCTGGCGGCCACCGCGGCGGCGCCGGAACCCCAGCCTGGCGCCTCGACGGCGGTCAACGGCGTCGTCGACGTCGTCGGCAGACGGCAGATACCGGCGCCGGACGCGAGACAAGTGAGATAGGTGTAGCGAGCGGGTGTTGTATGATTATGCGCGTCCGATGGGTGTGGCGTGTGCGCAGTGAATTTCGGTTTCGAGGTAGTCGTCGATACGGAATGGAAAAAAAATGATTCTTTGCCCGAAAATGGCGTCCGCCGTCCAAATTTACTTTATTGTTACTTTTGCGCTATATTAGTGAGACGTCAGCTGTTGAAATTTAGAATCCAGACAAACCGATTTGCCATATAAGTTTTTGTGGTATTATTGGAGACTATTTCACAGATCATTTTAATTATTGCTTTGGAAATATTTAAATTGCAAGTTGAACAATCTGTTAAGAGTACTTAAATGAAAATCAAAATATACCCTGGAAATATTAATAGGCCTAATAAGTGTTCAGCAACTAACCAAAACTGATTATTTGAGGGACCATAGTAGCAGTGTCCGAATATTGGTATCCCACGTTTCAATTTTATAAAAAAACGCTAAGTTAAGTAGTCCGTAATAATTTAAAAAACCCAAAGAAAGAACCCATACAAATTTATACAGTCAGCCTAAACGTTGACAGTTACCAACGAAAATGGGCGAACGCTACGTCATCACCAATGTAGCGTATACCAGATGGGTCTGGTAATTGGTGCATTTGACTTATCGATGCCTAAATCGTTTTGGATTACGAGAGGGTTGCCAAGATCGATACCACTTTTTTTACCTTTTTTTTTCCCATGCAATTTTTAACTAAATTCACAACTTTTTTCTTTAATTATTACAAATTTCCTGTTTTCAATTTTTATTAGCAACTTTAGTTGAGTATTTTTAATTAATTATTAGAAATGTCCTGGTTCTTCAATTTTTACTACTTGGTTGAGTATTTTTTGAATTATTGTAGAAAACTCTTTGAGTCTTCTGAGCAAAATAGAGCTAATTGATGGAAATTTTCATGTAAAGTTACTTTACTTTTATTTCCCGCAATTACTGGATGTGTAAATCTTTTTGGTCAGGTGCGGAGGTTGGAAGTGGTCTGATCCGATCGATCTGCAAAATGGTACATCTGACCTACTGTTGTCTACACCGCGTTAACAAAATTAATTGTTAGCGGATTTAATTGAAAATTCCGCATTATATACCAAACAACTATTAAGAAGATTATTAAAATATAATTATTAAAATGTAGTATTTATTATTATTTCAAATACACGACGACCTGAACTTTTTTTGTTAGTTTTTTCATGGGAATATCAATGTAAAAAATTTTAAAGCCATTGGCCAAAGGGCTTATTCTAATTTTATAGGATCAAACGGCAAAATGTACTTAAAAATTTTACTCTTCTTCCACCTTTATTAACGAGACCCACACCCGTTCCACGACTACCTCAAAACGACTTTAATTTGGTGCAAGATATAAAGTTAAAAAAAATTATGTCTTGTAACATTTTTGAGTATCGGCGGTAGCTTTAGAACTTCACTTGTTAATTTTTCTCATTGCCAGGTTTTCGTTTTGACCGAAGAATCTTCTTTCCACGCGAGATTTGTTGTTAACTTTTGGATGTTTATTTTTGTATTGGTTAAAAGCTAAGCATCGTCCCTGAGTTCGCGCAAATTTTTATTTATTTTAGAGTTAATTTAACAACGATATTATTTCATCGCCCTTGAATCGTGTGATATATGAACAAAAGTTTAAAACTCCCGTTCTTATAAATTGTTTTAAATTTTTGTTTAAGTACAATATCGAGAACTCGTGCCCTCCTCCCTTCTTACCTCATGATCTACTTTTTAGTTTATGTTTATTCCTTTTTTTGTACAAACTTGTCGATGTTGTGTTTTCGTGTGTGTACGCACTCTTTTACTATTAGGGGCTTAAACGTTTAAAATTAAATAAAAAATAAAATTAAAATTATAAACATGACATAAAGTTTTGCATACATCGCGTTTTGCATTGAGTTGTTTGCGATTCCCTTCTAAAAATTCAAAAATTTGCCACCGTTCCGTAATAATCCAGGAGAAATGCTAATTGTAAATTACATTTTGTTATCGGGGCCCTATGAAGAATTTCAAGTATATACTAAAAAATCCATGTCCTTGTTTCAACTAAAAACAATTTGGCAAAACTTGGTTTAATGCAGAACGACCGCATATTTTTGAATTTACAAATTAAGAGATTCTAATAGTGCGCCTCGAATTGTAACACCCTGTATGTGTGGGAGATCACTTTTTTTGTGTCTCGTGACGCTTTTGTAGTTGTCGACTTTCGGATCCATTTTTGGAAGCAAAAACTTCAAAAACTGAAAATACTCCACGATACGTGAGTAACTTTGATATTGAGTAGATTTTGTACAAAAGAATAAACAAGTGCAATTTTTAAATATATTATTGTCTACCGTAGAAGTTTGCGTCTTCAGGTTAAGGTATAATTTATTTGGCTTTAATTTATTATTTTAATTGTGTAAAACGGCTGCGAAACAAGAACCTGTTTTATTTATTTTATTTTTGTTCGAGTTAAGTTATAGCAAGTACAATGGAACACGTAATATACATGATTTTGAAGTTCTTAGCGTTTTGTTTTATTTTATTTTTTCACCTTGAACACTTTGGTCTCAGAAAATCTGAAGGTCCACTTTTTCTGCAGCGAAATTTTTTTTAAAACTTTTCCATTTTCGGTCTTTGGGATTGAGGTAACGTATTCCTGGTTTTTACGCGAGTGAAAGAGCTGGCGAATTTTTTTTATAGGTCCTGTCTCATAATGGGAGTGTGAGAACCCAGGACACTTCCATTGAGCAGATTCAAGCGGAAGCGTCGGGTCGGGCGGTCGAAAATCAGTACAGCTTCGTTTAAAACTGAAGATATGAAATAGATTTTAAAGTAAATTCCAATTCTTGGTGAATACCTAAAACCCGGTGACAAGGTGATTCTTGTGTTTTTCCTAAAAATACTTCTCAAGAATCTGCTTTCACTTAAAAGTAAAATTAGATTGTTTCTGAATGTTAAATGTTTTATCCCCTACACAGTAATCATTCTGGAAGTAACTCCAATTCCTAATCAACCTTAAAAGTATTATGGGAAAGTATTGTTTTATAATGTGTTCCTATTATTATAATTATTATTTATTGTCATATAACCTGCCAAATGTACAATTTTTTTATAAATTCTTAATATATCTTGTGTTATAATTGATGTGTTATTTTCCTAGCACTATGATGTCGTCACAGTTGATCATCATGAAAATAATTTAATTGCTGGTTCAGAAATTCCTCCAACTGAGAGGAAGTAACAAATTCTTCCCTTACAGAGTTCGTTATTTTTGCTAAATTAACGGCCAGAACGTGAACGCAGGTCAAACTACTTCGCGTTTTTAAAACTTGCTCTTGGAACCTGGTACATTGACAAAAATTAATACTGTCGTAAATTGTATATTGGTCAGCACTTGTAATTATTTTATAGACCTGTCGAGATCGATCTGGTATCAAATAACGAAATACTCTACATTTTTCTAGTAGTTCGGTTGCCTCGACTACGGTCTCTCCGAAAAATGAGTGTAGGCTTTCTACAGTTTCGCTGGAAACTAACATATCTAAATTAAATGGAAATTATTTAAAAAAATATAACTACATAATTTGTTTTGTTGATAGTCCGATTCTGCCTTTTTCAATGTATCGAATGCCAATTTGGGTACCAACGATTTTTGCATCTTTTAAGCCCAATCTTAGAACGGTTACAGTTCTTTTCTTAATTTCCATTAGCAAAAACTGCTAGAATCATTCGGCAACGGTTACGTTTACCGACAATGATGTTCTTCTTTTCTTCTTTCTTCTTTACTTCTAATGGCCAAGACTACATAAGGTCATTCGGCCAGCTTACACAATTTTGAACATTATTCAAATATCCTAAAGAATGCCTTCTTAAGAGAAGGGTCTGGACCAATCCATCATCCTCCGGATTTGTTACATATACAAAATGGAATTTCAACAAAAAAAAGGTTCTTTGACCGATTACAAAAAACGGCCTCCTCCCCTTCCCCCGCGGACCAACCGGGTCCAACCGGCCGCCATACCGGCGTGAACAGGAAAAAACGACGGAGCCGACCACGATTGTAACTTTATAATATTCACTGAACACTAAAAACACTAAATCCACACTGTGGATACCGATTTCAAAGTTTTTAGGGACGATTGCAAGGGATTCTGTCGGGAGCGAACAGAGGTTAAACCTCGTGCAATGCTCCACCACAGAATCGACAATGATGTTAAGTTGTCATCAACTTAATTTCTTAAAATTCGATGAACGACTTCGTGAATTTGCCTAATGAAAATCCTATGAAGAATTTGTAAAACATAACCTGTCTTCCTAGTGGGAATTTTGAAGGTTTAAGTTTTTAAAATGGAAATTAAACCGACTCGTAAAACATGGGACGAGCTCACAGTTTCTTTGCACAGCGAAGTCATGAACGGAATTAAGAGTTTTAATTTTCCTACCATGACTCCGGTGCAGGCTGCCACAATTCCGCAATTGTTAAACAAGAAAGATGTTGCTGCAGAGGCAGTCACGGGTAATTAATATCCATATGAGCCTTATTCGTTAGTAATTAGCTTTTTAAGGTTCTGGAAAAACTTTGGCCTTTTTAATACCCCTACTGGAAATGCTGAAGAGAAGAGAGGTGGAAGAAAAGTGGAAAAAGTATCAAATTGGTGCCATAGTGATATCTCCAACTCGTGAATTAGCATTGCAAACCAAAACGGTGCTGGATCAGATGCTCGATCATATACAAGTGCTAGCATTTCACATATTATAAAGTAATATTTTGTTTTCATAAACAATGTTTTAGAATTTGACAACAATTCTGTTTGTGGGGGGAAATAATGTGGAAGAAGATGTAAGGACATTTAACAAGAATGGTGGAAATATTGTTATATGTACACCTGGAAGGTTAGAAGACCTACTATCTAAAAAAGACATTAACCTTCCAAACTCTGTCAAATGTTTAGTAAGTCTCGTAATATACTTTTTAGTTTTTGGTTATCTTAAAAATGTAATAAAATTTTTAAATGAAAAGCCCTGTCTATTATACATAAAATACTAAGTATATTTTTAAGTTATTCAAAGGAAATTTATGGTGATGTGTTTTATATCCCAGTTACAATAAACTTGCCACATTATACAGGGAACTTTGTCGAACTGTTAGGGTAAAACTGCAAGTATCAGATTTGAAAAACTGAAATTAAACTAATGTTGGTGGTGCTAAACCATTTGCAAGATGGTGGCACATCAAGATATACCGAAAGTGTGTGGAAGAATACCCAATTCTAAAATACCCCATTCTACACACATTTGATGTATATTATCTCATAACATAAATTTTACCTTTTGTGCGATATTTATGTCAAACTTTACATACCCAACAATATCCGCGAATTTTTCCGGTATAATTTTGCTTTATTAACTTACACTGTAGAAAATGATGTGGTGACAAACTGGTATTATTAACAATCTAAATTATTCACTAAATTTTTTCTACAGGATAAGTTAATAGGGTAAAATTTTAAAGGAAAAATTTATAGATATTGTCTGGTCTGCAAATGTCAATTTTGACGAAACATTAAATTCTTACAAATGGTAAAAAATTTATGTATACATGCAATATGTGTTCCATTTAAAATATGAAAGTTGACACCCCACCTCCGGTATATCTGAATGTGGAAATATCTTAGCGGGATTGTCCTTACCAACATTAGTTTAATTCCAAATTGTAAATTTTTTTCTACTTATAACCAAGCACACCTAAGTTGAAATTTTCCAAGCGACCGATTTTGGTCACATAACGTCACTATCCTTGTAAAATTCTTCTCACAGGAGCTTCTGATATTGGATGAGGCTGACAGACTGCTTGACCTGGGCTTTCAAAAGTCTTTAGATACAATCCTTAGTTACTTGCCAAGGCAAAGAAGAACAGGTTTATTTTCCGCAACCCAAACAAAAGAAGTGGAAAATCTCATACGGGCGGGCTTAAGAAACCCCGTGTTGGTCAGCGTGTCCGCCCGTGACAAACACAGCACCCCCGACATGCTGAACAACTATTACGTATTGGCCCGGAACGATGGCAAATTGGCAACCCTGTTAGCTTTTCTGGAAACGAAAAACGTCCACAAGGCGCTACTGTTTTTGCCCACCTGCGCGTGCGTAGATTATTGGTCGAAAATATTCCCCCGGATTATTTTACAAAAACTAAAGTTGCCCATCATGGCCATCCACGGAAAGATGAAAGATAAACGGAAGAAGATTTTGGACAAGTTTAGAGACGCCGATAAAGGACTGTTGTTGTGCACAGACGTGATGGCCCGAGGCATAGACATACCGGAAGTGCGACTTCGTTATGTTATTTTGACATCCTGTATAAAAAGGTTTCCTAGGTGGAATGGGTGTTGCAATGGGACCCCCCATCGAATGCTTCCTCGTTTGTTCACCGCGTGGGGAGGACGGCGAGGCAGGGCAATCAGGGGTCCGCCCTAATCATATTATTGGAAAGCGAGGAGTCCTACGTCAATTTTATAGAAACGAATCAGAGGCTCAAGTTAAATAAGCTGGAAGATTTTGCCAACGATGACAGGGTTTGAATTTTTTACTGCGCCAAGGTCATGCAAATTTCATAAATAAAAATTGCAGGTGCGCGCGGTTAGGGAGTCTATTAGGAATTTGTTGAAAAGTGACAGGGCCCTCATGGAAAAAGCGACGCAAGCTTACGTGTCTCACGTCCGGGCCTATTCCAAACACGAGTGTTCCCTGCTGCTCAGGGTGAAGGTATAGCAAAATTTCGTGCGTTGGTTTGGACATAATAATCTAATCCCCAGAGGGTTTCTTCACTCCACAATGATAAGCACTATTTCAGTTAGTGTACATTACTATGTAGCAGTTAGTACTTGTCTTAGTCTTTTTCATTGTTTTAAACTGCTGGTAAGCTAGAACTGGCAACATTGCAAACGGCTATATACCAAATTACAAAGACATTATCGTCAGAGTTCGTTACAAGTTTTTGTGTAGTACTAGAAATTAGTCAGGATATTTTCGTCTACCCTGTAGGGCAGTGGTGGGGAAACTTTTTTTAAAACGGGCCATTTGTAATAACTAGACGATCGTAGCGGGTCAAAGAATGCTTAATCGTTAAACAATTTATGTGTTTTATAATATATTATTACATACGCTTATTATTTTAATAGTAAAAAAGCAAAAGGTAAGAAAATCATAAGCACAAAATATAAAATGAATTTAGTGTAGTTTTTGATGTGAAGTATTATCACTTTATTTTCTGGTGTCATTACTGGTTGATGGTGCATGAGAAAAATGAAATTGAGACTGTTTTATCAAAATTTCATCATAGTCCGGTTTCATTTGCGAAGCAGAAGTCCTTAAAACGATGGAAGGTGCTCACCTATAATTCTTTCTTAAGGAAGTTTTCCTAAGCTTCACTGTTGAAAAGATTTGTTCATATATAGAAGATGAGCCGAACATTGTCATTACCTTCATTGCATGAGTGATTAGATTTGGGAAATTATCTGGACTTAATTTTTTTTATAAAATTCTAGTAATGGTACTGTATGAAAAGTTTGGTTTATGAGAGTATTACAGTTCAGTTTGATTAACTCAGTTTGAAATTTTGCATCAACTTCTTCGTAATTAACATTGAATACGGTCGAAAAAATACTAAATTCTGGTTCCATTTTTCTAAAGTCCTGTACTCTCCAGATAGTTTTCTCAAATTAATTTCGTATTTTTTAATCTTATTGTTTGATATAGTGAATTTCAAAGATTGTATTCTTGGAAAATGAGAAAAATCAGATTTAGAGATCTGATTAGCAAGTAATAATAACTGTAATTTGAAACTCTTCCGGTATTGCCAAATAAAGTGAAGAAACTCATTCATGTGTACGAGGAGGTCTATGAAAAAAGCGAAATCGGAAAGCCACGCTTCCTTTTCTAAGACGTCAAATTGATTATAAATGTCTTTATCGAGAAAAAAATTCACAATATCATCTTTTAAATCCCAAATTTTTTTCGAATACTGTTCCAGTACTTAACCAACGAACTTTTGAATAACACATGATATCGGAATGCTCAGCATGTACGCACTCCAAAAACTGTTGAAGCTGACGATGTAATAATCCTCTGGAACGAATCATATTTACTAGTTTTACAACAATATTAAGTATATATACAGAGAGCATCCTGATGTATAAGGCAATGCAAAAAAACATCATTTCGCGGATACTTAGAATCAAATTTTCCAACAAATCGTTGACTGATTCCAACCATATTAGGAGATTTTCAAATTCACAAAATCACCATTCGTTGTTCCTTTCATTAACCCTGCAAGTTCTTCTGTAATTTCAAAGTCAGCGTTGATTCCTCTTACAAATACGAGTAACTGCGCAGTATCGCTGATATCTGTACTTTCATCCGTGGTAATTGAATAAAAAATAAATTTTTGAGTTTTTGTAGTCGGTTGTGAAATTAGATTTTTATCAATATTTTCAATTCTCTCGGTGGTTTTTTTTTTGAGAGTGACTGAAAATCAATTTTCTTTTCAGGGCACATAATGTCGCATACATCTATCATGCACTGCTTTATAAGTTCTCCATCTGAAAATGCTTTATTAGTTTTAGCAATATTATAAGCCAACACATAACAGGCTTTCGTAGCGCATCTTCGAGAATGATTAGCTCTCTGAAATAATTGTTGACTTGATAAATTTTTTATTAAATCTTTCGATTTTTTTTTACCTCTTCACTTAACGATGAGTAGGAGTGGTTTTCATGTTTGCGTTCAAACATTCTCACGACGGCATTCTTAAACGGGCCGGATTAAACCTTTCCGCGGACCGTAGTTTCCTCATCACTGCTGTAGGGACTCCACAATCTCGCGTGTATTATTGGCGAATATTTTCCATGCTTCTCCCATACATTTGTGAACAGTGTAATATTGCAGGAGCTACCATTGGGAGCTTTAGCTGCCACCTATAGTTTACTTCAGTTGCCGAAGATGCCTGAGCTGAAGCATCGAGACTTATCCGACTTTCCCGAAACGGACATTGACGTGGCCAGTATTCCTTATCGAGATAAGAATAGGGAAGCGACCAGGCAACAAAAATTAACCCAGTACAAAGCGACCGGTAACCCTCGAACAGAGTTCAAAGTAGTCGCGTTGGGCAGTCATTACTTTTTTGCAGGTGTCTGGCCCGGGTTTAAACAGAAGTTTGTGAAAAAAGCAACCGAGCCCTGGTGCAAAACTAAACAAAACAAGGAGGCGAGGAAGGAAAAGAAGTTGAAAAGGAAACAAGCGAAATTGGCCCAATCTGACGAACAGGGGAAAAAGAGAAAAAGCAAAGGCGAGTTCAAAAGTGACCAAGCCATTTGCTTTTGATAACCTCAATTTGTTTCCCCCAATTTCAGCGGGTATCAGCGCCGAAGACTTGGAAGAGCTGAGGAAAGATGTGGCATTACTGAAAAAGCTAAAGAGGAGGAAGATAACTGACGAGGAGTACGATAAGGAGATAGGGTTGGGCTAACTTAGGGTTTTGTGAGAATAAAACTAGACACCTTTTACAAATAAATTCCTTGGAGAACTTTATTTGCGAAAAAAAAATATATAAAACAACTGTAACATTTTGAGAATACTTGTATTTGAACGAGATATGCCCAAGAAAACCAATTATGTACAAAAAAACATGAGCGGCGGGTATAAATCGGTAATTTTTTTTATAAGCGGAAAATATGTTCCAAAAAAATAACCTAAGGCACCTAGAGTTGACTTATATGTATTGGGCATCGATACTGATCTTGTTTAATAGGTCTCTTGAGACGTTTTCCGCCATGCGAGTGGAAAATCCGTAGAGAAAAGTTTGAAAGGCCAATTATTAAATTAATTATTTCTTTCAAAGAAAATTTTTCCTTTGCGGTTTTTCTGTTACACAACGAAAAACAAAGACAATACACGCGACACACAATTTTGCGAAAACGTATAAAAAATACCAAACGATAAAAACGTAAAATTTCTAACAAAACAAAGTGTAATTTGATAACTATACCAATTTATCCGCAAAACGGCCATTTTATAAATAATACACGCAAAGAATAACGGCATGTCGATTTTTTTTACGGAAAAGTTGGTAATACGCAGGTATAATTTCGAGGTTAAGCGTATATGGATTGTCAAATGTGGTACCCAGAACGGTACTTACTGCTGATAATCAGATTGCGAACTGACGCATTTAGGAACTGACTTTGTTATTGGCATAAAAATGAAGAAAATAGAAAAAAAAAGGAAAATATTTTAAAAAAGTTTTTATATTTTATATTAGTATAAAGATGAAGTTAAATACTAGGCTTAATTTGAAGAATTTTTACCAACATTTATTTTAAGTTACGCTCACAATTTTTTAGGGTGGTGAATATAACAAAAATAAATGTATAAATCATCGTACCCATGTACACCACAGTTTTCGCAAATTTATTATCCGATGATGGTGGCTGCTAATAACATGCCCATTTGGAACTATTTCGTAATGTTTACATGATACCTTTGACCAGCTGGGTAAGCGACAATGAAGCATTATTCGTGGCTCTGTTATTAGATTTTGCAACAGGTGATTTGTGAAAAATGTGGAAAACTTTTCAACACTTTACAATAAAATCCACTTTTATCGTGCTTAAAATGTAAGGTGGAAGCCGAAGCATTATTTAATGCAGAACACGTAATTTTAATTGGGTCTACTGCAGGAACCAGCAAATTGAAAGCACTCCTTATGAAAGGGTCGATTAAATATTGTAAATTGCATTTGTAAAGCTGGATTGTCGGAAAATTTTAAATATATTAATAAATATATAAACAATAAATAGTAAATGTTCACATGAGTCACATCCATCAGCACGCAATTTGCGTTGTGATTGGATTTGAAGCACTTAAACTTTTCCTTCAATATTGAACACTCAGATGAATCCACAATAGCCACTGAATCGCGGACTATTCCAAACGAAATACTTTCTAAGCAGCATCAACATAGAAACAGCTTAATATTTTTTCGGCTAGAGGTCTCATTACATTGTAATTAAATACAGTAATGGTCGCGTTCAGCAACTACAACGTTGGACAAACGTTTGATATTACTTGTCTGAACGTTTCCGCCTGCTTGGAACTTTCACTATTTAATAATTATATTATATAGTTACCTAAATTAAATTATTATACAAAAAATATTACTAATGGGCCATGAGAAAAAAAACAACGCCATCATAAGCCAGGCATAAAATCGCCGCAGAAACATTTCGTTTTAACTTTATCAAAATTCCCGCGTTTGTTTTTCCTTATCGATTCCGAATCATAAGCTAATGGCATACCTCAAACAATACAAAAATATTATATTTGAAGATATCCAAAATATACAAAAAAATCAAACTTCTCTCCCACCCCTCAAGCAAATCTCAAAATTTGGAGATTGAAATAGCCATAATTAAAAAATGCCACATTTTACGGCATTATTTAGCTCTAAAAACACCGATTGATTGTTTTTATTAAAGTCTAGTTTTTACTCACCTTAAAGTCGGGCCGCAAATGTTATTACCCTGTATTTACCAATTTTTCCGTAAAAATTTAGCTGGTATGGCTTCCAATTTAATGCGACGGCGTCGGGGAACAATTAAATACGATGTGATACACCACCTACACTTTGAAATTTAGTTTTAACTTCCTACGTTTAGGAAAATTAGTCGGCCGGGCAGTTTTGTTTCATTATCGGTATATTTGTCGGTAACACGGAGAGTTTTGAAGCTCAACGTCTATAAAAAGACTTTAACAAAAATACCTAACTCTATTGCCCGAAGGATCCTAGCGTACGTGGCCAATGACAGTAAACAAAACCTATTTTTCTTTTTTTTTTAACAATTTACATTTTCCAATTTGATGAAATCAGTTCACATTACAATAAATAATGTTCATGTTAATGACCAATTAATTTTAATATCGATCTAAAAAATTACAAATGGTGTTACTTCTTTGGGTACTATTTCCTTACTAATCAATGATTTCGTGGCAGTTAATACCCAGAAAACGCAGAAATTCCAATTAGGTAAACCTATTCTGCTCGTAGTCAGGTGGAGCAAATATAGTTAGTTTGTAATTTATTCAGTTATGTTTTCCTTCTAGATTAATATGTAGCACCCATATTCTCGTTGGAGAATCACAGTTTTACAGCAAAAGAAAACTAAAAGTTTTAAAAAAGAACCGATG
Source organism: Cylas formicarius (assembly GCF_029955315.1). Taxonomy (NCBI): domain Eukaryota; kingdom Metazoa; phylum Arthropoda; class Insecta; order Coleoptera; family Brentidae; genus Cylas; species Cylas formicarius. The sequence continues at coordinate 19,387,072 of NW_026844361.1, read as the reverse complement.
AAAAGGAAAATCCACGCGCCAGAAGGCGATTCAATGTGTAATAGACATAATGATGAAGAAATTTTATCTGCATCCTATAGAAAATATGATGATCTTTTCAGTTTCTGTGTTTAATTTGTTGAGGTTCCTAAAAGGGACCAAAATTTGCGACCCAGCCACCCAAAATATGATTATATACCCGAAATGTCAAAAATGGTTGAATCTATATTAGAAACGGTTGCCAGACCGCAGACGCGGTCTTTAAGGAAGATGATTTTATAATCAAAATCACAATTAGAATCGGGATTTCTAAAGGCAAATCGATCTTTGCCCGGCTTAGTAGTTTGTCAGAATGTCAGAAAGGATGTGTCTAATTTATTCCTAATATTGGTATTGGGACTTAAATATACGCTGCCCATGGCATTATATAAGAGATGCCAGAACTAGTGCAGCTTTTCAAAAATGGAGTTTCTCTTGAAGTCTTTAGCAGCAATGGACCACTCATGGAAGGGAAAAAACAATTTGCAGGGTTAGGTTAATATTAGATAATTTGTTAAATTTTATATTACTATTAATATTATTTTTTACAATAATATAGAGACATTACTTTGCTGGTACAGTTGCAGTTCATTTCAATTTTTTACAAAAATTTGTAACACTCCACTACCTAGTGATGTAGGAGGAAAAGATAACGGAATAAAAGTGAAAAATCAAAACGAATTTCTTGAGGTGAATTTTAACTTTTACAAGTTATCTTTCCAAACTAGGTCACCTCTCACCCTTTTGAATTTTCGTTCGTTACAAATTTTAAAGAATGAAATTTGTTGAGCAGACTGACACATGAAATACTCGCAGACTCCCTGTTCTATGGGTACCACATATTAATCTATTTTACTGCACAAGGAAAAAACTAGGTTACTGTGGGGAAATCACTGTTTGGAAAGAAAATGACGCAAAGTGTCATATGGCAGGGACTAGGCCAAAAAAAAAAACATCCCCCCCCATAAAGAAAACAGTTCCCAGCGTACATGTTTTAATTATCGTGAATTGAAAAAAAAATACACAGGTTTTGGCCGGTTGTACATTTTGTCAAAAAAAAAATCTCAAAACGACCGACATATTATTTTCGAGAGAGAGGGAGAGACACGTTCGCAGGGGTGAGCCAACGCACGGCCCCGCCCAGGCCGGGATGTGAATTTTCAGGGATCGCACGTCACTTTAGATAAGTATAGATATCTAAAGGTGGATCTGGCGATGGCGATTCGAAATTTCGTTGGCATTTGGAGGGCAGGGGGGGGGGACGTTGACTCACCCCGTAAGCATGGCGCGACGCAAACGAAATTGTAAACGAAAAGGTGGTGCTGACAATTGATACTAAAGAAATTACCTAAGGAAGACGCAGACCGGCATTCCCCAATCTTTGTCTTCGCGGCGGGACCGTTGTTCGAAATGCAACGGCAATGGTTCCGGACGCCTCTATCTGTTGATTGAATGATCATGTCACGTTTTCGTTAGTAAATGAAATTTATTCACTTCGCCAGTGGCGAATTTTGACATAGCTCATAGAACAAAAACGTTAAAATTGCTGATGGTCGTTTAAAAAGGATTTTTAAACAACGAAGCGAAATATAAAAGTTTTATCCCAATTGTGTAAAATGTAAAAAATCAATTGTATTGAATTTAAATTAAATAAAATAATATTTTGAGGAAAGCTCTATAAATATCTTTAAAATATACTATTCCATTTTTATAAAACTTATGGATTCCTCCTGCGTCAGTTTTTGTTGAGTTGAACTAGCTAACGTTTCGCTAATCATCCTGTTGGCTTCTTCAGAGCTTGACCGAAACTGGCTCGCATTTTACTCTGTACCTGCTTTTATATTGTTTGAGGAGAGTTTTGGTGACAGAGACCTGAGTTGCGGTTAAGATTGTTAGGTTGCTTATAGATTTGATTGGGTCATTGTGTTTACAGAAAACATACGAACACCGACCGATACCTTAATGCATTGTCACATCATCATTATCGACTCTCTTGTTTATAGAGTCGTAAAACTATCTCAGCCCTAGTCGTTGAACCCAGAATTAAAACTCCCTAACAATTTTCACATTAAAGATATTAACAAAATACACTTCACCACAATCTTCCAATAGCAATTAAGCCGAAAGCAATCCCACACTTGCCACTGTTGTCCTTATATTCATAACATCACTGACCACATATTAAAAGTTCTAAAGAAATATAACGTCAAAAACATCTAACTAACCAACTAACCAAAACTCTTGCATGTAACCAATTCTTCTACCAACGAAAAATCCGAGAGTCTATAGAAATCTATAAGCAATCTAACAACCCTAACCGTGACTCAGGTCTTTACCTGTCACAAATATGGGAATCAGGTATCCGAGACGGTGTTTATGTCCCTCATTTAGCTCCGCCCCCCTCAAACAATATAAAAGCAGGTAGAGTAAAATGCGAGCAAGTTTCCGTCAAGCTTTGAAGAAGTCGACAGGATGACTGGCGAAACGTTAGCTTGTTCACAGGAGGAATCCAGAAGTTTTATAAAAAGTATTAATTACAGTAGCCTGCGAAAGTTTTTTTGAAAAAAAAAATAACGCTATTGTTCAATTTTTTAATCTTAAAAGAAAACAAAATGGATATATATATATATATATATATATATATATATATATATATATATATATATATATATATATATATATATATATATATATATATATATATATATATATATATATATATATATATATATATATATATATATTTTTAGATAATTTTCCATTTTCGAATCATCCAAAAATTTAATTTCCCGAAAAGCTATCAGACGTCCACTTACCGCTAAGGATTCGGCCCGTGGGGGTTGCCCTGCGGGTGCTGGTGTTGCATGAGCACCTGCATATGTTGCGGCGGCGGCTGAGGGGGCGGCGCCTGCTGCAGGTACTGCATGTTCGACAGGGCCATGTGGTGCTGCGGGGTTGGAATGCAAAAGGCCATCGGGATCTGGGGCGGGGCCTGCGGTGGTGGCGCGGCCTGCGAAACGATCGTATCCGATTTTTTAAATATCAATATACACCCAACTGGCCACCACAAAAACTTGTTTATTTCTCCAAAAAGTTGTGTGAATATTTTTGTTTAACTTTCCTTTTTCTGTAATAAATTTTGAATAATATTTATATAACAAACAAAAATAACGCTATGGCCCAAGAAATACAGACACGCATTTTAAAAAAAATATTCAAAAAATGCTTCAAACTTTAAACAAAAAATGGTTTTCTAAAAACTAACATTAAATGCGCATTAAATCTCACGAAACCGTCATTTGGACAAAACACTTTTTTTTTACAGAAAATCAAGAACCACGACAGAATTCTTGACCCAAGATTCATTAGGTTTTTTTCGAAAGAGTACGTATGCAAAAATATTCTGGGTTTGTTCGTAATTATCTAACAAGCAAAAGTGTACCGCTTTGCCAAAAGGGGAAAAGATGATGCCAGTCAATCGGAAAAAAGGCTCCATCTAATATTTTTTTCTGATTCATCTGTAATTTGGTTCGCTATATTTTTTTTGTTCATACATAATACATAATTATGTAACACTTAAATGAAATTTATATTGATTTATTAATATTGTGCGTTAAGTCGCCATCCCGTCGTTCTGAGAACTAAATGGAGTGGATATTTTTATTGCGATTCCCCAAATTGCCAAGTATCGTATTCGGGTATTCCTTATACATAAATTGGACATCACAAACGCGTAATAATTTATGTACAAAATACATATTATTATTAAATGGTAAGTAACACTCTACATTTGTAATTTAAGACATTTTAATTGAATTTAAGTAGTCAATTACGAAATGGTGAATTGACCAGTCCCAACAGTATTTGTATGTTTGTATCTTTCCATAGCATCTAAGTTCAAAGCGAAGATTTAAGTAATAAAGAGTGCAAATCTGAGTTTGTTAGTTTCGTTTTTTAAATGTATACAGTGAACTCCGGTTAAAAAAGTACCCTCTAGGGACAAGAAAATGAGTACTCCATAAGCGCAAGTACGCTATAAAAAAAAATTTATATAGGTACGTACATATTTTTGATTTTATATAAAAATAGAAAACTAATAAACACTAATATAGGTACTAAAAAACGAAAACTACCTAACCTAAAAACTTATCCGTCTATATAAACTTTACAACATACAATTAAAAATACATATTTTATTCTTTTGGAGTAAAAAAATTCGTTATTGTAGTTTGTTTATTTTTTTTTATCAGTTACATTATCAACAGATTGTAAGAAAATTGTAACAATTTTAGCGGCATAAAGCGCTTCAAAATAACGTATTTCATCCTGTTGAACATCATCGTCGCTTTCGTTCACGGAGCTTTGAGGATATTTGCCTGCAAAACTATCCGTTAATAACTACGTTGTTATTAAATTACCATCAACAGTTGGAAAGCTATCCAGCTCAGGAAGATACATTTCAATGTTAGTTAGATCTTGGTCGCTATTGCGCAACCAGTTATTTAGAGGAACCTTCCAGTCATCCTCGTCATTATTTTTGTACCTCTCGAACCACTCAACCAGAGGTAAGTCATCGTCTGAATCAAACGCATCTTCCGATTTTATTTTCAATTAACTGGATCAAATGATACAAAAAAATATCTGCGGTAATATGTCTTAAGGCATTTTATTATGTTCTGATCCAATGGTTGGACGACTGAGGTGCTATTATTTGCATGAGCTGCACAATTGTCAACCAGAAGCAATATTTTTCTATTCTGACGTTTTAAAATCCTTTAAATAATTGCTGAAGTCATCCACGCTCACTGGTTTGACTTATAAATGGTAGGTAGATTTTTCATATTTTTCATGCATCTCGGTCTCGGTCGTTCATATTTACCAATAATAAAAAGTTTGCACTTTTTGCTTTCTGTCATATTTGCACAAACCCAAGCGGTGTACCTTAACTTCGACTGCTTCCCACTCAAACACTTTTTTCCTCTAAATTTAAGGATCCGAGTCCTTATAAAATGACTCAGGCTCGTCACCATTGAAAATGTCCTACGAGCTGTAATTTGGTGCAATACTGGGCCAACCTGTAATCCCCTGGCTAATTCTTCGGCTTTCGATTTCAGAACTGGACCAGTTATTGCAATATTTTCGGATCCGCGAACTTCAAATTTGCAGTCACTTGCTTTCTTGATCTTTTCGCGATTCCTGCAAATTGTAGATATTGTTTTTGCCAATTTCTTTTGTCTAGCAATTTCCGACTTACCGATGCCCCACTTCTGATAATCTCTATCTTTTTTTTACAGTTAAAGACTTTCGCCGATCCGCCATTTTAACCATAAACTCAAAAAATCGTGCTATCCATAATACAATAAGGGGGAAACTATCGGCCGGACACGCACGTTTCAGAAAAAACCTCACAAATGATTACTGAAAAATCCCCGATTTTCTTGGGGAACCAACGCTCGATAATCCGGTTTCAGCCGCAGCCGCCGAAAAATAGCGGCCTGGGCGCGTACTGATGGCATTGGTGGTCATGTGACCCTAATAGATCCAGGACTGAAATAAGCTACATTGCAATAAAATGGTTTCCTAAAGATTTCCTTTAATATTAATTCTCTAAAAGTATTTGGAAACTTATTTTAGAGTCAGGTATTATTTATTGTATTAGTATCAATGTTTTAAAGATATTTTTACTATCTACAGTCATTACAAGCTCTTATTTAACATGCTTATTGTCGTCAAATCTTACAATCGATTTTAAACAAACTTATCTCCCAGTGATGAAACCTTTTTGGCATTTTCAAAGGTTTTTTGTGTCTCTGGACTTGCTTTTATCGTTGCCTCCATTTGCTCTGCTTCGACATCAGCTACATTGGGCTGTGTTTGGGTGAATCACTTTGGGGCATTCTCGAAAATAGTCGGCACAGCACCTTCCGCTAATTTTGCCCTCTCACGAAAATATTCTTTGTACTCTCCTCTAACTAGGCATTTGTCAATCCAAATAACATCTTTCTCTGCAAAATGTTTTATACGTACAGCTGGTTTCTTTAATTGCCTAATATCATTAGGTACCTTTCTTAGCCAAACTTCTTTTTGATTCGGGTCAGATGGTAAACTGAAAGTGGAAACGGGTCCCGTTTCTTCGGACTTGTAATTTGACCGACACCCAAAAACATAACATCGCGGCATGTTTGCACTGTTCTTTTTTCTTTCTGGTACTTGGTTTTTATCACAATTGCCCACGGGTTTTCTCAAACATTTTAGTTATTGATAACACACCGATATCCAAAGACACAACTTCGCGGGCAGTTTGCACTGTTGTTTGTCCGATTTATGTCACTTGGCTTTTACTACGAATCCACGCGGGGTTTTAAAACATTCCAATTATTACTGACACAAAAGAAAACAATCAGAAAATCGAGTTTTAAACAATTTAATACGCCGGTAACCTACATAAGCATATCTATTAGAGTCACGTGACTTTAGCGCGGCAGGGCCGGTCTATTCGTCGGCTGCGGTTTTAGCGTACACTCGTACCTTATAACCAGAACAATAGTGAAAATATGTGAAGAGTATTTTGGCCGGATCAGTAATATATGTAAGTAATATTCCATGTACGTTATAAACGGAGTTTACTGTACACACTATATCATACATTCTCCGATTATTTTATTGTACAACCAAAAAAAAAATATAAAACCACCCACCTGATACTGTTGGGCGGGCCCCTGGGGACCTTGCCCCACTGCTGCAGCTGCCGCAGCCGCCGCCGCCGCCGGATTATACGGTTGCGGCTGCGCGGGCGAGGGCGTTCCCGACTGCTGCGGAGGCGCCGGTAAATACTGAATTTGGGGGGGCGGCGCGCCTGCAGCCGCCGCCGCCGCCGCGGCGTCGTACATTCGCACGGCCGCGGCGTGCATCGCCTGGTATGCCGCCGAATGGTTCATTCCGTGGGCGGTCGCCGCCGCCGGATACGTTATAAACTGTTGAATGGGGGCGGGGGCGAGAAGCGGTTGACCCGTAGCCGCCGCCACCTGCATCTGCGATGCGACGTCCGTACGGATCGGTACTGAGAACGGGGGAGGGGCGTAAGCGGCGAGAAGTACTTCAAATGCGCAAAAAAAAAACGAGCTAGTAGTTCAAATTCTACTCGGGATAACAAAACCCTGACAAAATTTGTTTTGACAATACATTGTTACTTTATTGTTCTTAGAGCTTAATATAATTCTGTTGCAAATATTTAAGAATCAATATTTTAAATTTATCTTTTCACTTATACAAAATTTTGTTAAAAATTAAAATCCAAAAATTTTAAAAATAAAATTTATTTCGGAATATGTTGTGTGTGAACAAAAAGCAGTAGTTCCAATCTGCACGTTAACCAACGCTAAGACAGCAAGACGCGAGCATAAATAAAAAAAACACTTATAACCATTGGATTACAGAAGTAGTTCAAATGAACCATGGGCGCGAATAGAGATAATTTAATTTACTTTGTGCCGTTGGGCAATCAATAAAACATAGACAACGATGACAGCAAAATGCGAGCATAAAAAAACATTTATAACCACATTGCAGTGTTACATTATTGTCCATAAAGCTTAATATAATTCTGTCCCAAATATTTAAGAATGTATATTTTAAATTTAACTTTTCACTTATACGAAATTTTGTTCAAAATTAAAATCTAAAAATTAAAAAAATAAAATTTCTTTCCCATTCAGTTAACAATTGTGGGTAAAATGACTAATTTATTTAATTGATAAAATTGTAAGAACGTATATTTTAAATTTGTCTTTTCATTTATACGAAATTTTTTTCAAAATTAAAATCTAAAGATTTTAAAAATAAAATGTCTTTCCCATCAAGTTAATAATTGCGGATAAAATTACTTATTTATTTAATTGATAAAACTGTACCCACGACGCAAGCCAAAAATAAAATTTCCCATTTCGAAGGCGAACCACAAATAGTAATTAACCAACGCTAAAAGACAGCAAGACGCGAGCATAAGTAAAAGAAAAACATTTGTAACAATTGGATTATAGAAGTAGTTCAAATGAACCATGGACATACTTTGTGCCCAACACCAGACTTTGACACAGAACAAATGGGCGGTAGTTTAAACGGTACAAAGCAAACACAAATCAAAAAAACGTAGAAGCGCAAACAGACGTAGCTTATAAACAAGAGAAAAACACATTGCAATCACACTAGTTCAAATATTGCACATATTAAAAAAAAATGCACAGGTACTAACGATATCTCCATAGAAAAATATAAAAGATGAGAACTTTATTTTCCCGCATAAAAACAAGATATCGGAATGACTTCGATAATGTTTCGAGATATATAAAAAAAATCCGTAGAGGGGCGCATGGTTTTTCTATCGTACTCCTACGGACCATTATGGAACTTTTTTTACACTCATGCATTGAACAAAGCAAGAAAAACAAATTAATTTTTAGCTTCGTCACATGCGTAAATCCAAGTATTTTTTTTACGATAACTGCAAGAACTAATTTATAAGTAAATATTAACAAAAGTTATTTAAAATATTCCAAAGTATCCGAATTTGAAAGAAAATATAGGGGGCTCCGTTTGAAAAAAGAAAATTGCTTTTAATCTCCTGCAGATCTTGCAACGCTGCAACATACATTTTAAATTCTTATAATCGGAAACCAAGTTTGACCAAGCGCTCTTATTTCGTTCTCCGGAAATCGAACACTCAATATCACCCGCGTTACTTGCGAAAAGAAAGAAATATTTCTCCTTAATTGTTTACGATAGTTCATCAAATTTAAGCAGTCACGATATAAGCATATAATAAAATTAAATATTTAGAGAAAAAAAATTGAAAAACCTATCGAATTCGGTGTAGATACATGCTCATTATCGTTTTAAGCAGGGGCTTGAGGGTTTTGTTCTAATATATCGCGCAGGTTCTATAATACGTAAAAATGGTATATGTAAAAAATGGTAGCCGTGGTAAATGCAAAAATTGTGGCCTTCGAGGCGACCTAAAAGACGGCTCAAATCAAACGCAGCTTATGTCGCGGTTTCTCAGTTACTATATATTTCTGGGTCAACCGTGTTGTCAAGTTATTGCCCCAAATTTGGCGCGTCTTTTCGGGTTCAAGAAATTTTTCGATCGGACGCACCACCGTTTTCGAGAAAATAATTTTTTTTCGACAGCGAACAAAATTTTCAGAATTTTTAAAAAAATAGTTTCGATTGGTTACTTTCATTTAGGTAACGAACTCTAAATTACTGCCGAATTTCAATTCGATAACTCGAAATTTCGGACACCGCGTTTCATAGCGATTTTCCGAGCAAAAACCGCTAATGAAAATGGCCACCGATATCCGATCGCCGAAATATTTTGCGAGTCGCTGCGCTTCGCCTGGTATTAGCACGGAGGAAAATTTGAAGCCGGTAGTTTCAACCGTTCGAACATTATTATCCTTCAAATGCTTCCCGGAGGTCCGTTACAGAGAACAGAAAAATTTTGCTTTTTTTTTTTCGACCGTTACCGAGATCTCGAGTTTAGTGATAAGCATAGATATTTTCGCGAAACACGATTTCGTCGGTTTCTGGAAAATAACGAGACATAAAACGGGGCTGGACTTTATGCCACACAAAAAGTGACGGACCATAACCTAGCCCGACCACGCCCACTCACTCCGCTTAATCCGGTTTCCTGGCAACGGGGGAGGCTGATATTGCGGCTGGCTCATCATGTGGTACACCGGCATCATCACGGGCATCGGCCCGGGAGCCCCAGGCCCGCCGCTCACCGTCGCCGGTATGTAAGGGCTGTGGCTGGGCGTTTGGGGCGTATGGGGTCTGCTGGCTGACGGCGTACTCGGCGACCTCGCCGAATTTCCCTCCCACCTTGGCTGGAAAGGTTTAGCGGCTGGATTCAGCACGAACTCCTTCGCGTTGGGGTTCAACTTCGACTTCTGCAACGTGCTTGACAACTTGTCGACCTCGGACTGGGGCTGTTGAGGCGGGCTTTGCGACGGTTGAGGCGGCGACGGTTGCCGTTGCGGTTTCATCTGTTGCTGCTGCTGCTGCTGGGACGGCGGAGGCTGCTGCTGTTGCAATGCGCCTTGCGGCGGCGCTACCTGCTGCTCGACCATCACGGGCGGGGCCGGTGACGTCACCATCGGTTGTTCGTTGGGCGGTTGCATCGGCATGGGCGCCAACTTAAACTCGTGAGCGAACTGATGGAGCTCCTTCATCGCCTCTTCCGGACGGTGAAGCGGCGGCGGCGGCTGTTGGCGGGGCGGCGGTTCCTGCTTCATCTCCGGCGGTACCACCTGGTACTGTTGATGCTGAACGCTCTGCTGCTGCTGGTACTGGTGTCTCTGCTGTCTCTGTTGGGGCCCCGCCTTCGCGTCGCCGTTCATCTGAGGCGGTTTCATGCCCTGATGCTGCAATGGAGGCGGCGGCCCTTGACGTGGACCGTTACCGCCCTGATAGTGCTGGGGCGGCGGTTGGTGTGGGGGCGTGTGAGAGTGGGGTCTCGAGGCCGCGCCGTGGACGATGCTCTGCCGGTAAAGGGGGGCCGTGTGGGCTTTAAAATGTTAACGGGTGGCGACGGCAGTACCATATTGGGGGGTTGCTGCTGAAGGGACATGGCCTGCATCTGGGCCGGGACAGCCGGTGGCCCGCCGGTCGAGTTGTGAAGGTGAATCGGGGGCGGTCCGTGTTGCATTTGCGGCGAGGGCAGTGGCGTCGATTGCTGCTGATGAAGAGGGGGATTGTGGGGACCTACAAATTCGTGCGACAAGTCGTAAATAAAAAAAAAGTAATAAAACAGTAAATTTGTTCACTTGATTATCATTCAAACAAACTATGATTGTAATAATGAAATACGGCTTTAAGATTTGCAAATGATCACCAAGATATCATGTGTAAAGGATTTTTTTTCTGTTCTACCTTAAAGACATATTGAGCCTTATGTTGTTTTCTTCATTAATAATAGCAGGGAAACAACAAAAACCGTATTGGTGCGATGACAAGATCAAATACGAAATGGGAGAAAAACGCAAAAAAAAAAAATGAAAGTACCAAGAAAGATATATGAAAAAAGATTAATCAATAGGAGGAAGGAAAAGTACAGAAAGTTGGAGACTTCTTCGAAACATGAGAACAGAAGGAAGAAGAGACGTATCCTTATCAATATTACCTCAAGAGGGGAACCAATATTTTGAAATGATGCTGATTGAAGATAGGCTACGTTTTAAAGATGACCCAAAAGTAGACTTGAAAATACATCGGAAGAACTTATTAAATGCGGAAGTGAAAAACCCAAAGAAGCCTTAAGACATCAGAAGTGCCCGAAGAATGGCAAATGTCATACTTGTCAGAATGCCAAACGATATGATAAAATGCAGTATGGAAATAAAACACATTATTGATGAAATTAGAACTCAGCACTGATATTGTATGGCCACATACAGAGAATGCCATAATATTGAATACCAAAAAAAAAAATTAAACTGGAACCCTCGAGGAAGAAGGAAAAGGGCTGGAAAGAGGGAATCGATAAGTGAAATTTGGGGAAGAGGTATGAATGACGACTTGTGAATCGATAGATAGGAGCGGAGATTAGGAATATATATATTTAAAAAAACAGTCTCCAAGTTCCCGATTCGCATTACTCACTGGCCACGTGAACGTTGTTCTGATGACTTTGATGGGGGGACGGGTGCGTGGGATAAGTCATGGGTGGGCGGTTCTCCTTAGGCGACGGCGAATTCTGCGCGCTGCTGCCGCCGCTCGGCGGTGGAGTACTCCTGACTAACTTGCCGTTGTTCTGGTTCTTCCTTTTCGCGGGCGGTAAGTACTTGCCTTGAAAAAAAATCGATCCCGCGTCAGACTGACGCGCCCAATTCCATACTAGATGTTTACCGTTCGATTCTTGCGACTGGTTGGGTCTGATGACCGCGGCGAACGCCAACTCTTCGTCGCCGTTCTCGAGGTCGAGTCGCGCCTTATGCTGGGGTTGATTCTCTATTTCGTTGGCTATTTGATCAGCCCGCGCCTGCGCTTCGCGAAAATCAGCGGAGTCGCTCGTTTGTAGGGGGACGGTGTATCCCCGCAAGGAATGGTCGAACGTGGACGTGACCTGACGCGATAAAAAAAATATGTATATATACAGGGTGTTCTAAAATTCGACGGCAACATTTTAACTGCGTAATGCTAAGGCGTAAAACTTTTTCGTTTTGAAGGGCAGGACGTTAATCATGGAGTTTTGCTATACTTGTACTTATAAAGATTCAAGGAGAAAAATTGGTAACAAATATTCTAAAAAAAAAATTGCAGCTATTTTCCCACCCACCACCCACACAAAGCAAAGGTACGAGTCATAGTGTGAAGTGGTTAAAATATTGATGTCTAATTTTAGAACATTGTGTATATAGTTTCAGTTACACATTAGGGGCGCTAAATGGGCGGGTTTCACTAGTTCTCTTAGAGTATGTCACTATATTATGATATTGTAATTCAAACGCTGAGTTATGGTACAATGGACAACTTATTTGTTTTAAGGAAGCCATTCTTTGATTCTTTTTAACATCACCAGTCTCTGTATCTGCCTCTTTACCATCCCTTTTTGATGTTGTCTCGAGTAAACAAGTATTATGGTATGGTAAATGGTATTAAACAAGTTTTTTTTTGTGTTTTTTGATATAGTATGGTTATCGAATTTACATAAATTTTTGTCAGGAGGGTTGACAAATATATTGTTTAAACACAGAGCAAAGGTGCGAGTCATAGTGTGAAGTGGTTAAAATATTGATGTCTAATTTTAAAACATTGTGTATATAGTTTCAGTTACACATTAGGGGCGCTAAATGGGCGGGTTTCACTAGCCGGACTTGAACACAAATTTTATTGCTTGGACAGTTCTCTTAAAGTATGTCACTATATTATTATATTGTAAGTCAAACGCTGAGTTATGGTATAATGGACGGACAACTTATTTTTTTTAAGGAAGCCAATCTTTGATTTTTTTTTTAACAAGATTTTAAACGCTTTTATCACCAACATCACCAGTCTCTGTATCTGTCTCTTTACCATCCCTTTTTGAAGTTGTTTCGACTAAACAAGTACTAACCCTTTGCATCTCAAAACAACCCTATAGTTAGCTAGCTTTAGACCTAAAGAAAGCCATTCTTCCATTTTTTTTTGCAAGATTTTAAACATCACTTTTATCACCAACATCATCTCTGTATCTGTATCTTTACCATCCCTTTTTGATGTTGTCTTGAATAAACAGGTATTAACACTTTGTTATTAATATAGTTCTGTGTATCCACTGTTTTTAAATTATTATAAACACCCCTATCTTTATATTTTTTGTGTTTTTTGATATAGCATTGTTATTGAATTTACTTGAATTTGTGTCAGGAGAGTTGACACATACATTGTTTAATAAAGTTAATAATTAGCTAGCTTTGGCTCAAAAGACTTCTGTAGGTTCGTATTTGGTGAAACAGGTAAGGCAATGGATGACATTGGTGTGTGCTCTCATGAAATACACCATTATATAATTCTTTCATTATACTAAACTGATTCATTCATTATGAAAAATTAATTTCTTCTGTTTTAATTTTATTACCCCGTAATCTTGCTCGTTTTTCTTAAACATATCGTTAGCGTCCCACCCGTTCGCCTGGGTGTCCAGATCCAGGCCGCTGTCAGTACCGTTCAGTCCGCCGCTCGGGTCCCACGGCTCCAGTTCGCGCTCCTCCAACTTGTTGCCGTTTATCCTCGCCGAGATTGCCGTATCAGTCTAAACAAAACCGCGGAGTGAGTCATTTTTTTAAAATCGAACAGTACCTCCACCCCCCCACCCGAAACCTTAGCTACCTGAAAAGTGTCCCTCGTGGGATATTCGAGGTCTACGTTCTTGAAATTCATGGTGAGAATGTCGCAAGCCTTAAAGATCAGCTTGTCGACGCACGTTTCGGGTATGATGCGCGCGTCGCTCGACTCGGGATTGCCGATCTTCACCGCTAGTTCAAGGACGACGTCGAAACTTCCAGAAAAAGTCTTAAATATACCTGTAAAGTCGTTACTACTGTTCATTGCGGCTGTCTCGCGAATGGTTATTATAATTATATCCAACGGAGACCCCACAAATGGTCGATTTAATATCTAGAGACCTGTTGACTTGTCCTCATATATGGATTCTTAGAGTGGCAAAAAGTTAGATTAGGGAATAAGCGAAACCGACGTAGCCGAGTTGATGTTAAACGATATTAAAGAATAAAAGTGTAGTTAGAATGTGGTCTATGCGTTGGCTCTGGTGGTCTACGTCGGGTAAATTGTCATTAGTTTTCGGTCTAACCTTCCCACACAGCACCGGAGGCGGTTTTGATTCTCGCCGTGTTACCGACTTGACTTGTCGCCGCATGCATGAAGTGAGGGTTGTTGTATACACCCTCTGCCGCTAGGGATCTCGTCCTCTGAACCCTACTGAAAATCAAAAACATCTCGCGTTATGGCAGGAGTAAGAATACCACACAATTCAAATATACGTTTCTATTAACCTATTTTTCAATTATTTTAAAACGAGATTCATCTCATCGCTCTTTTAAGCGCAACTTGGCCACTGTCACGATTAGAGAAGTGACTATTATTGGCCCTTTGGATGCCTTCGTGATAAGGGCCTAGGACAATCTCATGGTCCCTCACGGATCCCTATACAGACAAACATCAAAAACAAAAGGAAGGGTGAGAAACCATTTCCAAAAAGCGAGAAATATTAAGAGCAAAAAATTCAAGCTGGTTTGGATGAACAGGACATTATTAATACGAAGGGGAAAAGGAAAATTAGCGTTACTATATAAACTATATAAAACTTGCTTGCAATGGAAAAGTGAGGTTGCGCTCAATAAATTAAAAATAAAGGACTGGTAGCGCTTTCTGTTTTCTGAGAAATAAATAAATGAATTATGTTGACAAGACAGTTGTCAACTGGGTGGATATCAGGGTATTATCTGACGGCCAATAGTGAAACTCGGCGGCAGTGATTTCAACGTTAGTTTGTTTAAAAGAATTCACCATGGCGCATAAATAAAAACGCCCGGGGTGCATGGCGATTCCATGAAATTCTGACGCGCGTTCATACGGCGCCGCTGCCGCTGCATTCGGTGCAGCCGTATCGATAGTCGGTAGTTTCAAGGTCGTTTACCCAAATTAAATTGGTTTCTGGAATGTTAACGTACCAAGAGATATTGACGTTTTATTTCACTGACCTACCCTTGTTTCGTTACCTGCGTAAACCAGTAACAAATAATATTTTGTGCGCAATAAAAAATTTTATGTTCTAGTTTAATTTACATCACACGATACGCTGTCCACTAATGTTTTAACGTTCAGGTGGAACATTAAACGAAGCAATTACCGGTCAAATTTCACCAGAGCATTAAACAATACATAATAATTAGCGCCTTTTAATAGTTTGACATTAAACGGCGGGAGAACGCAGTTTAGTCCCGAAAGCTTTTAAACAAAACGAGTTTTAAACAATGGAGCATAAACGTTGCCCTCGCTGCCTAGAAAGCCGTGCGACGGCAATTGCTAGGTAAATTTCCACATGAAAACAAAATCGTCCAGAAAAATAGAAACACCACGTACCTGACGGGACCCCTGTTTTTCCTTTTGTTATTCATCTCGCCTCCGTTGTTACCACCGTTACCGTAAAGGCCGGTATCTCTATTTCTCGTCGGCACCGGAATTTTGAATTATTTTCTCGTCGATCTAATCCCGGAAAATACTTCAAACGAGGATGGCTTCCCGTTGATTTTGAAAAAAAATATAATCCCGATATTGCACGAATAAAGCAAAATACAAAATGGCTTATGTGACGTAACGAAGTTTGCGACTATTTTTTTCTCTTAATTTATTTGATCACATTCGCGTGAATGATTGTGTTGCCACATGTGCGGAGGCGCCGAGCGTATTACTAGCTTTCGACAAAAATTGCCGTGTGGATTGTTCAACAATTGCTATTTTGCGATAACAAACAAAATTCTAACCAGTCTACCGCTGGTAAATTGTCTGTCAGACTGATTTTTGACGTGACAAAATTCACATCGAGCGTGCGTAGATCCCAAGCCGCGTTGCCGTTCATTAGGATAAGGTTTTATGTGAACTTAAAAATTACCCATTTATGTTATGTTCAGTTTTTGCTTTAACTAAAAGATCTATGTTTAAGCTTTGTCGTTTCCAAACGAATTGACACAAACAAATTAAGCGGGTAGCAATTGAATTGTGGGATCACCAAACAGCTAATAAATCGTATTACACGATGCATAAATTAGACAGAGAGACTTATAAAATCGATTTTAAACTCATTCTAACAATGTTCGACACCTCGCGGTTTTCTTCAGCTTCCAAATTATTAAATTAAGTGGAGATTGGCGCGTAATCTGTGCAGATAAAAGTGTAACCGCGGCAACGTCGCGTAAACCTCTTCGGTCGTTGGCCGTTGCTGGCGCGCCGATTCGTGTTCGTTTTGTGGCGGCAAAAATGAAATTTTAAATAATCAATACTGGCCGAGCTTGCGTGGACTATATTTGGATGAAGTTCCTCGTAAAAAGGATTCAATAACCTAGAGGCAGAGGTTTTTGGCCGTGCAACTACCTGTTGGCGGATATAATAAGTCTGTAGCGTTTTGTGCGATCGGGGTGAGCCAAATAATTTAAGAATCCGTGCCTTTGATATGTTTCGTTATCGCTGCGATCGTTCTAAATAAAGAATGTTTATTTGAACAGCCCAGTGTATTTAAAAGGCCCTTATGTTTCAGATGAACCACAAGAAAACCCGCTGCAGGTTCGAAGACTTCAATCGGGACTTCAACGACCTTTACGCCTCTCTCAAAAAAGAGAATTATAGCGACGGCGAAATACGGCGCGTGTTCCACCCCTTGGTGGCAACGACGAGGAAATCTCGCCGTCTGTACCTGTTATTGGTCGTAATTTTTTTGGCAGTCGCGTTTTACTCTCTCACCTTTTGGGAAGCCTTCACTTGGCACCTCTCGGCCGTATTCAGGATAGCCCTGATCAAATTGCTACCGTACTTCGACTGGAGGTACCTGAAAAATGAACGATGCCTCGTACCGAAATTTGCCGCGTCACACGACCCCAGTGACGTCACGTTCAACTGTTACGTTTGCGAAAACATTAAGCGCGTGGACGCGTACGATTCAATCGACGAAGACGTTCTAAGCCAGAGGTACCTCGATTTGGACGTGCCAATCATTCTGACGAAAGGCATTGAGCACTGGATCCGAAATCCGGACTTCCTTTTCGCAAAGTTGGCGGCGGAAGTCGACTTCGCGCTGTCGTATCCGTGCAACGTGGCGACGAACGTATGCGCGCGCAACGTGGATGTCGCGACATTGCTTAAAATGACGGAATCGTTTGACAGTTTCTTTGTGCATTTTCGCAACTGCGAAGGCGACGCGGTGAGGACGTTTCGGAAGTATTCGTACAGGCCGGACGTTTTTCCTGACATTTATTCTCCGACTACTTATAACTGGATGCTGTGGAGCAAGGATTACAACGCGACGGCATTCAAAAAAATCGAGTTGGCGGAGAAGGTGGCGCTGCTGGGCCAGATGCACGGCAAGACTCGCGTGAAGCTTTCCCCGAGGAACAACTGCGAGTTCGCGTGTCCAGTCCTGGATTTCGTGTTGAACGTGGGCGAGTACGTAATTTTCACCGCCCTCTGGGATCTGCACTACAGACCGTTCGAGACGGGCTATAACGTGGCCGCCCTAATGGAAACTAGAAGTTAGTTTGGTTGCCTAATTCGCGTGTGAAGACTTTGATAATAAAATTGTATGTTGCTGAAACGTTGCGTTTTATTTGTTGTTTTAATTTTATGTTTTGTTATTTTGTTAAATAAAGAAATAACTATGATTAGCGAAAAGTTTTGCAGCCACTTGAATTGAACGTTTTTTTTATCGACACCTTTTCAATGGCATTTTTCTATTTCTTTCGCGTATGTCCGTTCTCAGCCTTAAGAAAGTGAGCGGCTTGAGCGTAATATAATTAATACCCGGGAAAATGCAAACCAAACTTTAATATTATGTAGTTCAGTAATAATAACCGCTCGATTTACAATTTTAATCAACCTTCATGCAAATGCAGATTGAATTTTTAATTATTGTAAATCTTTCTTCGCATTCAATTGTGTACTGAGTTTACGTCAACCCGTTGCTTGTATGGTGTACCTTGATCACTACCGGAAGGTAAGCTGCGTTTGCGATACATAGTTTTTCAAGCGAAAATATTTAAAATACAAAAGTTTTTAAAAATATTCACCTTCATTTTCCTCTTATGTTTAAAACTTACCGTACCCTAATTACAGTCAAGAATATGTCCAGAAGTTCTTCTTTATTACCCGTATCGAAATGAAGTGCACGTTGTAGTTGCAGAGGGCACCACGTGCACACTAGGTTACTCTCTTTTTGGTACTGCTTGTATAAACACTTTCAATTAGAAAACTATACATCAATTGGTGAGATTTTTTGACATTTGCCAGCTTTGATTGTTGCGTATTCGTCATGTAAATCATAACGAAGTTATTTTTTAAACTACACAATTTTTTTCTTTACAATCTGAAAAATGGATTCTTTTCAAATATGCAAGTCTGTTTTCGGAGATTTTCTAAATTTGAAAAATAAACAGATTTAGATCTTCTCCAGTCTCATTTAAGAACCTTTTGCAAGTATGTTTTTACAACTTTTAATTTCCTATTTTGCTTACTCTGTACAGGGTATCTTATTCTGGGTACTTTTGCGCGGCATCTCCGTTATTTTTATATATAGAAAGTTACGGTTTTCGCCACATTGTACTATTTTTTCTGGAAAGTATTTAAGATGCAGACATTTTCGGGCAGCCCTCGTATCTCAACTCTCAGATAACCTATCGAAAGTATCAAACTGTCTCTTATATAACTTTTCCTGTACAACTCAATTCCGCCTTTTGAGTTAGTATGCAGGACCAGATCAAAAAGTTATCCTTACCTTTGTTTAATGAAACATCCTGTATATTTATAGCCTATACGATTTGTTTTTTTACCTGTTCCGAAGTATATACTTGTATGCTCTTTCTCAGAAACAAGCGAATTAATGACAATGAATAAAAATAATAAACAATTAAAAATTAAATATTGCTAACGAAGTTTGCGACAACAGTTTTGCGGCATAAACGAAATTTTCTTTGAAACGAGCAAATATCTGAAAAAGCGGCTGCCTTGGTTCACAAAATTATAATGATAATACCTTTGAAAATATAATTTCGAGGCTGCTTCAGAATTTTCATAACCCTATATAAAACATATATCACGCATATCACATTGTGAAAAGTATCAATCAAACGAAAAAGAAACTGCTTTAAAAATCGCTGACAATATATGACATTTCTTTTTGTTTGTTGTTATAAACAATTATAAATTATTTATTAATGGGAAACCCTGTACTTTGAGGTGTTTCTCGTGTTGTTTACCTAATTTTTAAATTTGTCCTCCCCACTAATTGGGTGCAGTTGCGGAAGCATAAACAATGATTACTAGCTTCATTTTTCATTCATTTTTTAGAAATAGGTTTGCTCGTTATGGAGGAGCCAGCGCATCCTCGTCTGTCATACCATTTCACTGCCGACGAAATCATAGAGCAGGGCCGGACGACCAGAGAATATGTCGATACTATCAAGCGGTGGCTCGCCCAGCAAAACGATCACCGGATACCGCACGTGCAAGATGAAATGGTGGTCTTATTCCTGCTGTCCTGCGAGAACGATATTGACCTGACCAAGAACACTATCGCGATGTACTTCAAGTGCAAGAAAGACGGCCCTGAAATCTTCGACGACAGAGACATGAGCAGGGCAGGCCTCAATAAGGGAATGAATACCGTGTAAGGGTTTTTGGTGTTAGAGGTCTGTGGTTGAGATTAATGAGCTGGCCCTGTATTTCAACCTCAGGCACATGTCGAGCATACCTACGAGAACAGACGAGAACTACGTGGTCCATTACTTCAAACTACACGACACCAGCTACAGTAATTTCGACTTGGTGCCGATTATGAAGTTGTCGTACATGCTGGTGGACATCGCTCAAGAGAAGAATCCCCCCAACGGTTTGGTGGTGGTCATAGATATGAAAGGGGTAAGCCGCAATTCGCGGGCGTGGTATTCCGTTCTATTAAGGAATAATTTTTCAGTTCGGTTTGATGCATCTCACCAGGTTAAAGATGGGGGCGATCAAAACCTACCTGCAGTTCCTCCAGGAAGGTTTCCCCCTTCAATTGAAGGCGATACACATCCTGAACGGTGTCTACTTCTTCGATAAAATTATGGCGATCGTGAAAGTCTTTATGAAGAGCGAACTGATTGACATGGTGAGACTACGGTGTCGATATATTGACAGAACGTTTTTTTGTGTGGTATTCTAGAAAAAACATTGCTGAAACCGTTCCTGGGAAAATTACAATTATATTTCTCTTTCAAATAATCTTTCAGTTTTGATTTTATTAAATTGTGTCATCAAGAAAATAAGGTTTAGGTTGGAACGTAATCTAAAAGGGTCTTTTTGATCATAGATCAAAGTGCATTCGCCCAATATTGGTCAGGAAGAGTTGTTCCGCTGCATACCGCAAAAATGCCTGCCACGGGAGTACGGCGGCGACCTGCAATCGGAAAAAGAACTTCACGAAAAAACGGTGCAGCAATTTTGCGACAAACAAGAATTTTGGAGAATCGAGGAATTGATCAGAAAAAGTTGATGGTTAAATTTTCGATTGTTTTTCGTTGTTCCCAAGTAAATTTTGTTGTTTGGTTTGGATGGTTTGCTTTACTTGGATCTACTTGAAATCTGAAACTTTTACGTTAATGACTTACCAATTGGCTGATGTATCATATCATTATATGAGAGTTAAGTAATTGCACAATATATAAATGAGGAATAAGCGTGAATTTCGAATAGATTTTATAGAGTAAAAAGAACGATTGGTTCCGATTTGAAAAAAAAAGGTTTTTGAATTTCATTTTCATTGAAATTATTTGCTAATTTTGTTCAAAATTAGCCAGTGATTTTATAATGTCAAAAAGTACTTACTTTAAAATGTTCTAGTATAATCGAAAAAAAACAATAAATTGTGTTGGGCGGAAAGGTATAAATTAATAACAAATTATAGTAATTATCACAAATTAATAAAAACAAAGTTTGTGGAAATTATTGATTAAAATTTGCGCTGCCGAGTCCTAGAAACGCGTGTTATTAATAATAACAAATTATCGTCGTCAAATAACATGGCAATTTTTTTTTTTTTCTGGCGCGAATGAATTAATTTGCGATAGCGATGAAAACTCGAGGAAAAAAACGCGAAGCAGACGCACGAGGGGTCAAATTTAATGGCGAAGCGCATCAATAAATAAACGATATACATAAATTTATATAAAAAAAAATGACCCGCGTGCGAGTCAAAGTCAAAACGAGTAAAAAAAAACAATTCGTCTGCGTTTTAAATGGCTTAACACGGAAACTTGAAGCACGTCAACAAAAAATTGAGGGGTGGGGGTAGAGCGTCGGAAAGGGGAATGGAGCAAAACGTAAACAAACCGTTGTAAATATCAAATATAGATATTTAAATTTGCACTATATTTACAAGGTTAAGAACAAAGAACCACTTCAAGTTCAAGTATGCATTTCACAAAAAATGTTGGGCTCGACTGCTAGGATCATTCGCCCATTGCCGACTTCCGTCGAGGATCTTCGCTTTTGGTCATTGACTAACACGTACAAAGAAGACATATAACCAATATTTGCTAGCAAAAAACAAATTTGACCGATACCAAAAAAAAACCGACAGCCCCCGCTTCCGCCCCGGACCATCCGGGCCCATCCGGCCTCCATACCGGCGTGAATGGGGAAAAACGACAGGGCCGACGACGATTATAACTTTAAAACATGTACTGAACACTAAAAACACTAAGTCCACACAGTGGAAACCGATATCAAACTTTTGAGGACGAATACAAGGGATTCTGTCGGGAGCGAAGGGAGGTTAAACCGCCGCGTGCAATGCTCCACCACAGAATCCCCAAAGAACCACTTTTTTTTGTTCTCTATGCTATACAAACAGTTGGGCCATTCGCCCATTACCGATGTCCGTCGAAGATTTTTTTCCTTTTGGCCACAGACCAATAGTTAACAAAAAAGCTATTACCAACATTTATTCTCAGCTTCCAATATAGGACTTCGACCGATAACAAAAAAACGGCCTCTCCCGCTTCCCCCGGGGACCATCCGGGCCCATCCGGCCTTCATACCGGCGTGAACACTAAGACACTAAAAACACTAAATCCACTAAGTCAAAACCGATTCTATAATTAGTGGGGACGATTACAAGGGATTCTGTCGGGAGCGAAAGGAGATTAAACCGCCATGTGCAATGCTCACCACAGAATCCAAGAGAACCAATACTGATGATTTTGAATTTAGTAGCCGCAGAATTCATTTCCCATTCCTATGGAATATCAGTCGGAGCCACCTCATATCCATAAATAAATAAAAAAATGAAAATAAAAATAAATAAAAGACAGTGGGGAAAAAGTCACAATTCAGTCTCTTCCAAGGGAAGTTTTATGGTATAATCGACACTTTACAAGAAAGTAATAAAAAATTGGTGAAAGAGACATTTGCTTGACCAACCCAAGAAACTTATCAGACCAATAGGTCGATAGTTTATAACAAATGTAGGTGCACATGCTATTTACTAGCATAAAACAAACACATTTATTTAAATAGCATTTCAGCAATTAATGTCGAAATCCATACATGTTTCCTGCAATTTGCAACCATATAGATATTAGATATATAGATATTTTCTTTCTAAACAGCGGTTTCCACACAGTTAACTCGTTTTGCTGGAACATTTTACGGGATGTACGCATCCACACTCATTAATGACGTCTCAGCGGTTATGATACATTTGATAAAGGCACGGTGTTGTCGAAACAATTGTCATGTCGTAATATATAATTTCGTGAAAATCTGAACTTTTAATTCTTATTTATTTTGGTTATGTTGATTGTTGAATGTCGCAAAGTCATTTAAAAGGCAAATTTTGAATCTTGCTCGCATATTGGCTTTTTGGGGTCTCTTTTACAGAATACTATAAATAGGCTAACGTTATTTTTTAATATTCTATTTATCCAAGAAATTACCGGAACGTTTTTTGTAGCACCCTGTGGATAAAAATATGAAATATTTTAAATAAATTTCGTAAATTCGGCAAGGTCCAACCTAAGTGATTGTCAAAAATAATTCCAATATCATTTAGCAGGATCAAGACAGTTATTTTAAGATCTTCAGCAATTTTAAGACAATTTAAATCTGAAAATGAAACAAAATGGAATAAAATGTCAAAATGAATCTTGGATCTTTGGAGACAGGGTAATTTTTCAAATTCAAAATTTCTAGGCACCGTTTATAGTTGGTTAACTTATCTAAAAGGTGGGTGCATAAGATCGTAGGATACGTGACGTAGCCAGTTTTCTCCCGAAGCTCTCAAATTTTTATGTTTTTTTATGAATAGGCCATGGAAAGTACAGATTTTGTTTTAAACTAATTGCATAATTTATTACAAAAAGTTAGTTACCTGAAAAAACTTGTGTGTGCTCGCAATTTAAAATGCGCATTGATAAAACTTCCTATTATATCCAATTTCACATAATCATCATATGTCTGGTCAATATGGCCCACAGCAGAAGGATGAGGAAGCAGAAATTAAAATATTAAATACGAAATGTCATTACTGTTTGATAGTATAATAGTGTAATAGTATATTATGCAACAAGTGCGGTAAACGGCATTTGACTCACGAGTTTATTTGATACGAGCGTGGAGCGAGTGTTTAATAAACGAATGAGTTAAAAAGTTTACCGAACGTGTTGCATACTATACTTTTTCTACGACCGTTAGTTTTTGGATACATTTCCGTAAAACAACACGAATACCTTCACTGACGTGACCGTCAGAATTGACAAACGTGAAAATTCAAAGCGTGGGAAATATATCCGAAAACATCCGATCGCTCCTAAATCCGTGCGGTAAAATCCCGGAAATGTCCGAAGTGACTCGGATTCGTGGGAAAGGAAACTGACGTGGTAAAGTGACGCTTCCCGCACGCTAGATCGGTGCGTAATTAGGTATTTTACAGACGGGAGTAGAAAAATAAAATTTATTAGGAAAACGGACACCTTTTTTCTATGGCCTGCTCAGAAAAATCAAATTAAAATTATAAATATGCTTTTGTATTTGTCTTTGTATTTACCTATATGTATTTGAAATACATATTATATAATTATAAATTTTTGAACCTTTAATAACAAGCCTAATACCATAATTAAAATAAATACAGGGTGTTCTATAAAAATCACACGTCTGGTTTGTGCGTGAATCATATGTAAAAAACTTCATCCACAATTTGGGTTTCTAACTAAAAACTTTAGGTTGGCTTGGTAATTTTTTCCGAATAGAAATGAAAGAAAAGAACGTCATATATTGTAATGCTCACGAGCACACCTGTTTTTAGGAAATATTTGAAAAACGTCTTCAATTACTTTTTCTTATTAGTCAAAAAGGTGCTATGTGGGGAAGAAATTTACCCTCGTTTCATAGTAACGTCCGAAGAATAGTCGCTAAATTAATGCTTAAATGATAAATGAACTCATCATTACCGCACTTGTCGGTTGACAGGTTAATATTATGGTTCAATATAACTCGATGCAGCTATCCACGTAGAAAATGCACCTCATTCATGTAGCTATGAGTCTTGATTGAACGCAACACCCCGGTACACCCATCCTCGTATTTTCGTTACGTCCCTCGTACGGACAGATTCGAAACCGACTGACCTCCTTCCACTTGAAGAATACCACCACGGACACGAGGCGAACACCACTTGACGCAAATGCCCCACCACCAAGTTCCACGCGGATCCCGACCAACTCGATACCGAATTTCGCTGATACCAGTTGGACGTTGACTTAACGCGAAGTCGACATTGTCCTTTCGCCCGCATAGTTGCGAATTTCGAAAAACGTACATCATACATCTCGCGCCTCGGTTCCCGTCTGGTTTTTCGACGTTGGTACCGGAAGAAATGTCCGAACTGACGTTCAAGTACAGCCACCCGTTTCTAGAGGGATTAAAATCGCCGCCAGAGGGCAAGGAAAAAGACGTGCGCAAGATAAAGACATGGTAAGCTGGTGTGAGTGCTGGTGCACGGTAGATTCCATGATTATTTACTCATGTGATAAATTATTTGCTCTGCAAGCTTTGGATGAATCATTACAGGTCACCTAATATGTGCTAAAGACTCCCTATTCCAAGTTACTGTAAATTAACCCAACGCAATAAGATTTGATATCTTATTAGTTTTGGGTATTTATGGTATTAGTTTTCTTTAAAGCTTTTTTCAATTTTTTAAAATATTTTTATTATTTATTTATTTTAAAATTTATTATTGTTTTAGTTTCTCAAGTTTACCATAGTTACCATAGTTGCATAGTTGGTAGTTACCTGTCACCACTTAATTGCCAATATCTTGGATTTTGAAGGCTATTCCAAACAGCAAATCCGGTTCCCAATCCGAAATTTAAATTGATGACGGTTTGGAAAAAAACTTCGTATGATCTTTGATTTCAGAAAATGTTAGCCAGAATGTTTCTAACTTTTGAAAAACGATGGTACCTTCCCCAATTTGAGTCGCCCTGTATTTTCGCCGTATTGAGAATCGAATCGCATTAACTATGTGATTTTACGTAACGGTGCTTTGGTGTAATTAATGAACAAATTTGTAAAATGTTTGTTTAACTCATACTGCTACTACTGGAAAATATGAAGGCTTTGGTATTTTCTTAGAATTGGGAATGATCTTGCGCGCATGGCTCTACATTTCACCGAATAACCGCACTTATTTACGATCTGTCAGCAGCCATGTCGGTTCTTGAAATTCTTGTTGCTCGCAAGTCAGAATTTTCAATTATTTGTGTCATTTGTTAAAAACGAGATCTTGACTCCCGCGCATGCGCATGTACGGTTTAATTATAACGTAATTTCCAAAAAAAAACTGCATTTCATTTGACACTAGCAGTATCAGAAGTTTCGACCCTCTGTTGCCCTAATCATTTTCAAAAACTTCTTCCTCTAAGTTGAAAATGCAAAATATTTGGATTTTTAAGGAGACTCCTCGCAGACGCGCAAAACTTGTTCCACGGCGATCAACGCATCAATTAAAACCAAACCTGCTTTGCCACGAAATTCCTATTAGCAGATATATGCAAAGGCGTAGCGAATGCAAGTCGTATCTTATCACCGCTTGCGCTTGAGTTGCACAAACTTATGTATCACTGATTAATAAATAGTCTGATAAAAAAGAAAATATCGACTCATACGGTGACTTTGAAATTTCAAGGTCTTGTTGATGAGTTTAATTTAGATATTTCCAAATTGTACCGACGAACAAGCGTTGTCAGCTTTGTCCGAAACCAGTACGAATCCAAAATTGTATTATATTCTATATCCATAGCTGCAAAAAATAATGAGGAAGAGAAAAATAATAATGCTGTAAAAGTCTGTAAAAGAAGAGTAGGAGCCTCTATATCTTTTTTCTGTAGGTATTTTTTTTATTGCGATGACATTTGAAAAAGTTTTTTTGCAGTTTTTGATAACAGTTACGTTTTTCTTAAAGAATTAAACTATTAAGCTGCTAAATTGAAACTATCAAATATAAAAGATATTAATTTAAATGTTTCTCCTGATTACATACTAAACGTTAATAGTATATTTTCTACTCCCGTCTGTAAAATACCTAATTACACACCGATTTAGCATGCGGGAAGCGTCACTTTACCACGTCAGTTTCGTTTCCCACGAATCCGAGCCACTTCGGGTATTTCCGGGATTTTGCGGCACGCTTTGATTTTTTTGCGTTTGTCAATTCTGACGGTCAGGTCAGTGACTGTATTTGTGTTGTTTACGAATACATTCACTGACATAACAGTCAGAATTGACAAACGTCAAAATTCAAAGCGTGGGAAATATCTCCGAAAACATCCGATTGCTCCCAAACCCGTGCGGTAATATCCCAGAAATGTCCGAAGGGGCTCGGAATCATGGGATAAGAAAACTGACGTGATTGGGTATTTTACAGACGGGAGTAGAAGAAATAATAAACTAACCTTTCAATTTGTTTTTCTTTACTTGCTATACTGATATATACCTGGAATTTTCCGTGGAATAATATTTAAATAGTATGAAGTGATTTCAAACAACATTTGTCTTTAAGATTTGTTGAGATTTTTTAGGTTCTGAAATGCCTCTAGTTTTTTTAACATAGGCGATAAAAGTATGCTATTTTTTTTGAGATCGAGACTATAGGTTTTTTTACTAGACGTTGGTTCTGTGATTCTTTTTGGGACAGACATATTATTTTTACTGCCAATGCAGATTTTTTTCTCATTTAATGTTGAAGCATAATTAAACATTGAAATAATATGTACACCCACAATAAAACATTTAAGGATTGAAAATAATCCCGAACGGGCAAGCGAACGCATGCGCATAGATCCGTAAACATAACCTCAACCTTTTTGTTAAAATCAATCTCATACCATGATTCTACGCATGTTAATTAAGACTAGCTTTGCTCTATGACGATTTTGGCAAAGAATACGTAATCGACATAGCTAAAGTTAAACTTCGTAGATAGCTCCGAGGACCGTACTAGTTCCCAGGCGAAGCATTACGTAAGCGAGTACGCGATCGACGTTTGAGAAAAGGGAAAGTGGTTAAAATTCGAGTTAAGTGGCTGGGTCACTTTCCTCTTCGTCAAATGACTTGTGCGCGCATTCCTCAACGACACGGTCCACATATTAAAAATTTTCATATAAATGGCCAAATAAGAAGGTCAAGTGCGACTGAAACACAGTCCCAGCGTTTTTCTTTACATGCTCTGTGATTTTTTTTTAATTTCAAATATGACCTTTTAAAGTTCACATAAAAATTTGATCAATCAAAAGCCACTTTGCTAACCAATTTATCCTATTTTACTACTAGACAATTATAATTTAGGCCTTCTAGAACATAGAACTAGATTTAATATGATTAATTCAATAAAGTAAAGTGCAATCTATGTTTGACACCGCGATTAACCTTACTTGATAGCTATCAATCTGAAATCCGGTCATACTTTCATTCAGATTGTCTGACGTCACAGTTCGCTGCCCTGATATTTGATTTGTGAATTTTATCAATAACTATACCAATTGAAACCTCGCGACAACGTCGTACATTAATAAATTCCTTTAGAGTTTGGCGGAGTCGCACAAATCCAAAGTCCAGCTAGTTATTAATATTCCGATGTACAACGCTATCAAGAGTGACCATGGAAATGTTGCAAGTTTTTGTAGTGGCAGTAGTGTCGCAAAATACATGTCAAAATAATTTATCAAAGCCACCTATGCCACGAAGAAGCATAACATATGGGAATCTTGAGTTTTTTTTTTGTTCCGATTCAAGCAATCAGATAATGAATGTTTTCGGAGATCGTATTCCGTGGGAAATTACGTAGCGACTATGACATTTCCGGTCAAATAAAATCCGCGCTTAACGTTGGTGTTCGATTGACAACAAATTTTATAAGCTTAAAAATTATTAACGAAACGTGACCGTCAAGATTGCCCAATTAAACCGTCGGAAACGTACGAAAGTGAAAAAAAATTCTAATTATTGCGCAAAAACCAGTCGCAGTTTATTTATTATTACATTATACAAGGTGGTTGCATTTAAAGCATATATTTTAACACCTTTCGAGAATTTGAAACAACGCTGCCTTAAGGAGACAACATTTTTTTAATATAAACTATTGTTTAACAAAATGTTAAACAAATTTTACAACATTTTCAGGATGTCCACGCAGTCCCACTTGCCAGAAATCTCGGACGACTACGTACACCTTTTTCTCCACGCTTGTTACTACTCCATGGAGAAGACTAAGAGCGCCCTCGAGTGCTATTTCTCCATCAAGGCTGCCCACCCGACGATTTTTGACTCCAGGGATCCCGAAGATCAAAAATTGAAGACCGTTCTTGAACTTGGGTAAGACAACGTTTCGCACCTTTTTTCTGTACCAAGAAAACATCCCAAAACTAAAATAAATGGAAGGCAAGAAGACCTGAGTAAATAAAACAAACTTTTGAGGAAACAATAGAGAAGTGGGTTAAAAGTTATTAACGAATGTAGCGCAATAAGGAAACACTGAAGAAACAGAGGAAATCGCAAATAAATGCAGGTAAAGAAATTTAAAAAGAGATTTAAAAATGGAGGCAACAAAGTAAATCTAAATAAACAAAAAACGAGGTACATTTAAAAAAAACACGAGTTGGAGTTGCCATAAGAGGTTAAGCACCTTTAACATATTAGAGTGCAACTCGTGCCGTATTAAATTCGATATTTTTCCGCCATTAAAATAAACAATTACTTTATCGAGGCCAAACCGAATTGTTCATTTTCTCTTGCGCGATCACATTCTCGCGGCCAATGAGGTAACACCAACGCCGTGTCCATGCAACAGGATATTCTGAATTGGTCGTTTTTCCATCACAAAGTATAATGAATCGCTCGAAATGGTTCTTCCTTGCCTCGACTGATCACGTAACGCGTTTTAACGACTTGCATTTCCTTATGCCGGGTTATTATTAACCGGCGATTTTTCGCCCCACAACTCAGTGGTAGGGACGTTCAATTCTGGCCGAAAACATTGAATCATATCTGTGTTAGATAAGGTCTTTCTACGCAAGAGTTAATAGTAGTTTAACAAAAAAAAACTCATAAATCAATACATTTCGATAATACAGAATTATCATCACCAGAATTTAATTTAGAAAATTATTTACATTAACATTAGGGTCAGAGTCGTTAAAATATGACGTCACACGAAAATGTGTGACGTCAATATCAGCAGGTGGGAATTGTTAAAGTAACCTAAACTCTTTGATCTATGGATGCTGTGGTAATTTTGTCGTTGTATTCAATTACTGTACGTTATAGGTTATATAAATTATAGGTTATTTGTTTTAACCATTTTCGAGCGTGACGTCATAGCCGCTTTTATCGATCAATTCGTGAATGCGTGCAAAATTATTATTATTATTAGTCATTTCTATACAATAATCAAAACATTTAATTTTTTGTATAATCATTTTTTATTTGGCCCATTTTGTCGATTTTTCGATTTTTGTCGAATTATTTTGAGTAATTTCTTCAAAATAAAAAAAATTGTAGAAAAATAACAAAAAACTTGGAAAGCAATTATTTTTTATTTGACCTATAAAAATGTTTCCTTGTTCTGTTGCTTGAGATGGAAACCTCGATAATGATCATTTCATAATATCGATACGTCGGTTTAAAAGTTTTTTCTGTTTTGAATAACTTAATTACTATTAAGTCTTGAGGAGAAAGATTTTTTTGTTTCGTTTATGTTATTTTTTGTCTCAACATCTGAGGATTACAGTCAGAACGCAACAAACGAACGAATAGCGAGAAAACTTTATATATGTTACATAAACGACATAGAAAACTTCTTTACTGCACAAGTACAGCAAACCTCTAACTTCACCAATTAATTCTTGTCTTTCAACAGAGCTCTTTTACTTTGACATTAAGGCCGAGAAAAAAAAACAGAAAAAATAGCTTCATTTAAAAGAATGGATAATGACATAAAGGCGACCTCTCCATGCTCTGATTGAAATTGAAGGTTTATTAACATTTGTTGGGTGTACAAACCAAAACGTAACCACCAAAAACCTGCGTTTTTCGTAAGAGAAATGTTGAAATTGTTTAAAATGTGAAAACCGCAGATTTTATCTTTTCTATTAACGACTCATTATTCATTCATCTTGCGTAGGAATCTGTTGCGCAGAAAATTGAGGGAACAATCTTGCGGGCACGTTTTTCTGAAATGCACTAGGCGATTAACGAATAGTCTTGGAAATGTAAAAAAAATAAGAAAAGAAAAACGTCAAGTTCACTAAATACTGCCGTTTAATTATTAAGACCTTCTTTTTGGTTTTCGTTAGATTTGAATTTTTGGATTTCATTCTCAACAGTCCCAATTAACGCAACGACAATTAGATAAACTTTGTTGTAGTCGAGGTATTTTTCTGGACGAACAACTTCGGCTGCTGCTGAAACGACACGATCACCCACTAGGTATTTAAGAAAAAAAAATTTCGCTTACGTTCCACGGATATCTGAGCGTTCTAGCTTTGGCGCTCTCGACTGAGCGGCATTCCGAAATTTGGACTAAGCATTCTCTCGAAGGGCAAACAACGGACGACTTGGAGTTACCAAAACATTTTTTCCCACCTGCAGCGTTGCCAGCTTCACCTGCAATATTGCTCGAAATTCACTGAACTCGCATCAATGGCTTCACAATTGTGTGAGCCAAAGTTGTTTTTCTCACCACTGCATGGTCTTGGTCTCTCAGTGTGGCCTCCCTTGTCGTTCCTTACGCAGGGCTCGCTCTTTGCCGCTCCCAGTCCATCTGTTCGCTCTAAATTATATTATTACATCAGGTAAACAAGAAAAATAACACAATTACCAGATGCCTTCGTCACCATACACTCCTTGGGTTGTTTCTTGCATTGATCGTTCCACGGATACTTGTCGTATTTGGACTTCCTGTCTGACTTGACGTCTACCGGCCTGCCACACACATTTCTCTTACTCCCACCCTTTGCCAGTTCTTCTTTTAACCTTTGGCACGCGTTGGGCGCTATGCTCGCGTCATTTTTACACCCCACTTCTTGAGAACTCGTTTCCTTCTTTTTTACGCAACTGTAGTCGTTTGACTTACCTTCCTTTGGTGGTCCACCTTTTGAACAAGACTTTTCGCCTCCAGCCTTTCCGCTACCAACATCTTCGCTCTTCTTCTTCGGCGTACAGTCGTTCGTTTTGGATTGTCGGGACTCCCTCAACTTAGCGCATATCTCTTCGAACTTGTCCTTGCTGTCTTTATCGGAACAAGCTCCGCTCTTGGCTTTGGTGCCGGCTCTATCTTGCTTCAGTTGTTTGCAGACGTCTTTTCTGTTTAAAGTTTGCGACTTCGTATCGTCCTGCTTTTGTTGTTGACAATCTGGCGGCTTCTGACCCTCCATTTTGCCTTTCTGCGCTTTCAAGTTTTTGCAAAACTCTTGCAGCTTCGCTGCTTCGCTAGCAATCTCAGCCGAAATATTGTCCGTATCGCAATTGGTGTTTTGGGCCATGTTTTTAGATGATCCACAGACTTCGGCCATGTCGGAACTTGTACTAGCTTTGCTCGCGTCTCTGGCTTTTTGCTTGCAGTCATTTGACTCACCTTTCGCAGCTTCAGCTCGTTTTGCAGCTTTGCTCGCATCTCTGGCTTTTTGCTTGCAATCGTTGGAATCATCTTTCGCGGCTTCAACATGTTTTGCAGCTTTGCTCGCGTCTCTAGCTTTTTGCTTGCAATCGTTCAAATCATCTTTCGCAGCTTCGGCATGTTGTGTGATTTTGCTTGCATCTCTAGCCTTTTGTTTGCAATCACTTGACGTATCTTTCGCAGCTTTGTCTACTTTGTGATCTGTACTGCCTGGTTTTCTGCACTCGTTATCCATGAGCTTTTGCTTTACGGGCTCTTTAATTGCTGAGGCGTCTGTCGACTTCGCGCAACCGCTTGCGGTCTGCTTCCTTTTTACGCAGTTATAAGCATCGGCGTCCTGTTCTGGAATACCTCTAGGGTCTTGGGAAGCAGACGACGTACCTCTTCTCTCAGGTTTACATCTAGCGGTGTAGTCTTCAAACTCGCACGGAATGCACGAGTCTGCGTTGGCATTGCTACCACTACCTTGCTCTCCTTTTACGCAATCCTTTGGGATGGTTGGTTTCATTTCTTTGGTTTTCGCCCCTCTTATGGATGAGTTTGGTTTACCTCTTCCGGGGTTGCTCCCTCCTGCATAAGCAAAGTAACTGAGATTAACTATCTTCTTGCAAAGGTTTACTTACCGCTTGTGTTGGATGGGTTCTTCGTGGAATTCTTCGCCTTATTCTTCTTCTTTCCCTTACCTTTCCCGAAGATGGAAAACGAAGCGCAGTCCATGCTTGACCCACCTCCCTTTCCTCCGGTGTTTCGGCCGCTTCCATCAGAACCGACAGCGCCAGATCCTACGGAACAAGAATAGCATTGTTTGTTTTCTGCCTTAGACTAGATGGAACTTACCAGACGTCATGCCGAACGAGCCCAGGTTGGGTTGAGATCTGGCCAGCGTTACGACGATGGGGGCCGCCTTTTTGCCGCCCTTTTGTTTCCTGATGATCATCATGCAAACGTCCGACACTTTCCCACTGCAGTTGCTGAGAAAACTTCTCGGCTTATCTGTTTCTGTTGCTTCTTTCGTAGCAGAGGAAGGCGATGTGTCTGTTTGAAGTTTCCTTTTCCCATCAAAAATTTGCGAATCTCCCATCTTCTTGCCTGTATCATAGCATTTAAATTGCTATCTATACTAGTAAGAGGTGTGGTTACCATCGATGGCGATAGGCTGCCAACTGCTTTTCGAGCTCTTATGGAGTGGATTGTTCGGCATTCCAGCTATATTTTCGTTTGGTTTTGGTCGGAAAAGTCTGGAGTCATCGGCCTCCATTACAACCGATTCCGCTGGATTTGCTGTAAAAGAAAACACACAATGTGAAGGAACCTCAAGCCCCATAATCGAGCTCACCTGTGGTTTCCATTTCCTCTCGACAATCGTCGTTGATCTTAGCTCTTTGTTGAAGGTTGGAAGTTTCATTATCTTCTTTGAATTCCAAACCAGAATCCTTGCGACACTGATTCTTTGCCTCTTTGAGTGCAAGTTGATTTGATTCTTGCTCTCCCCTGGGTTCTTTACGTAGTTCCTGCTGCTTAAACTCGTTGACTAGGTCTTCCTGCTTCTTGTACCCGTCATGGCTCTTGTTGATGTCGGCAATCACATGCCTCGCTGGATTAATTATCCGGCTTCCACCGATCTTGTTTTCTACTTTGAATTGGTTTCGCTTAAGTGGATCGTATTTGTGGGGCGAGATAACTGGAGCAGTTTTCGAAGGGTCTCTGTATTCATTCGGCCTGATGGGCTCTCGAATGTCCGGCTTCCTATTTGTATCCCTTATAGCGCGATTTCCGAGCTGTTGGATGGAGTACGCGTCGTGAAGACTCAGTTTACTCAGACAAGATTCCAGATTCCTCTCCATGCGGTCGAGCGCTGAAAATAACGAATAGAAATAGAAGGGACACCCACTCCATGACGATGTTCACCTTTCTTGACTTCGTCGTATTTCAGAAACTCCTTCTCGATAACAGGTTGTATCATCTGTCGAATGGCCCTCGCTATCATTTCTTTAGACTTCTCTCCGATTTCGACCTTGGGAACGGTGTTGAGGGCGCTGCATATTTTCTGGTTCAAGCTGTCCTTGGGATGGATAAAGTAAACTTCTCTGTCGTCGTTCGGTTTCTTAGTTTTGGGCGTCGTCGGTTTATCTTTGCTGTTACTGGCCACCGTGGAAGCTTCCGCGTTAAGCTCCCCAGCTTTCTCGCTGACTTCTGAACACGATTTCGTGGATTTAACTTTCTCCACGTCCTCGGGGCGAGCTTTGCTCGCAATCGGAGAAGATGTGGTGGATTTCGGTTTCTTTTTGGCCGGCACTTCATTTTTGTCAAACTCGTAAACGTCACTATGGGTTTTCGACTCGAACTTGTACCTGTGCACCGGCTGGAACTTTGGCCTGCTCGACTGCAGCTTGACCAGATCGAATAGGGAGATCGGACACTCGTTTGGTTTACAAGGTAACCCGTTGCTCCTGACCGTCACGTACGGTGTCGTGCTCGCAGCAGACTGGGCCTGATCTTCGACGCCGTCGTCGAGGTTCTTCTGGTGGAGGTTACAGCACGAACTGAATAACCTGTTTCCGTGCCCGAATTTCCCCATTTTGGGAGAGTTCTTTTCGAAAAAGCTCGCCAGGCGCCGTCGGTTTTTCGACACGCACTGCTTGCATTCGTGATTCGCGAGGAAATGGTCGAGCTTGTTCGCGCACTGCGCGTCCAAGAACTTTTTCTGTTCTATTCTAGCCTGCACGCTCTCGTTCAGTTTCAAAATGTTGCCGATTCGACGCGACGAAGAGACGGATTGTTTCACGACCCGATCATTTATCGGCTTTATACAGGGTCTTTCATGGATCTTGTCCCTAAAGCCCTCCTCGGTCCTCTTGTCCACCTGCCTTCTATAATAGGTGGCTCTGGCCGGCCTCTTTTGACTAAAATTCCTTCTAATCTTGGATGCGATTACCGTGAACGAGGTGGTGTTTTTCCGAGCTTTGCTGGATCTTGGTGCTAGGTTTATTTGGTCTGAATGTTTGAATGTTGACGTGAGCTCTGCTTGGATTGAACTACTGCGAGGGTCCACGAAGTTGCTGTTTGGTAGTACGGGTAAGGCGGCGCGATCAGCTTGATGGTGGTTGTGGTTTTCTAGGGCGATCGCGGAAAATGCTTTTTTTGATGGGGACGCCGCTGCCTGTTTTGGAGGGAGTTTGCGATTTACGAAAATACAATTTTTTTACAGTAACTATGCAGAGTTTTTAAGTACGGTGCCGAACTTTAGGCGGGTGTGACTTTAGCAAAATTAAAAAAAAATGTTGAATTGGACTGGGGTGGCTTTTACTTGATGCAAATCCATTTAACACAATTAAATTAGAACAAAAAATGTACCAAAGACAGACATGTACTACAGAGTTATAAATACCAATTCATCACTTTTTAATGACAGGGAAAAATACCAACTAATATTCATGAATCATCAACCTCCAAAGCTATATTCTTTAATTAAATTATACAGACAGGATATGCGACTAAAGCCTATATATATATATATATATATATATATATATATATATATATATATATATATATATATATATATATATATATATATATATATATATATATATATATATATATATATATATATATATATATATATATATATATATATACATATATATATATATATATATATATATATATATATATATATATATATATATATATAGTGTTCGAAGTGTTTTCGGAGCGCGAGCATTGAAGATGCCAAGTGAGATTTTGGCGAAACGTCTGCAGGATTCCAGTCGGATGCAGGATTCCATATATATATATATATATATATATATATATATATATATATATATATATATATATTGATTATTGATTCACGGATGAAAAAATGTGATCACAGTATATTCCGGGATATCATCCGTTCGCTTGTTGAACTCCGACTGGAATCCTGCAGACGTTTCGCCAAAATCTCACTTGGCATCTTCAATGCTCGCGCTCCGAAACACTTCGAACACCGAGATCTTCAATGCTCGCGCTCGCGGTGTTCGAAGTGTTTTCGGAGCGCGAGCATTGAAGATGCCAAGTGAGATTTTGGCGAAACGTCTGCAGGATTCCAGTCGGAGTTCAACAAGCGAACGGATGATATCCCGGAATATAGTGTCATCATATATATATATATATATATATATATATATATATATATATATATATATATATATATATATATATATATATATATATATATATATATATATATATATATATATATATATATATATATATATATATATATATATATATATATATATATATATATATATATATATATATATATATATATATATATATATATATATATAGTTTCATTAAAGTATATAGCTTTGGAGGTTGAGTATTCATGAATATTAGTTTTTTAGTTTTAATTAATTTAATACATAGATGTTATATTTTGTATTTGATAAAGGCACGGTGTTGCCGAAACAGCTGTCATAAATCATTAAAAACTGTGAAAATCTAAACAACAATTTAATTGAATGAAATTGTTGGTTTACTGCCCTATCAATGAAGGGACCTTCGCAATGCAGCGATGAGAGGCAAGAAGAAAATAAATGATGCTATACTAATTTCAAAAACCTCCGCGAGATCGAAATTTCAAACAGAATCAAAACTGGTGCACCTTACCGGCAGTTTGAGGCATTTGATGTTTCTTAGCAATGAGTTCATCACGGGGAATTTGGAGAGGCGGGATTAAAAAAACCGAAAGAAAAAGGACACTGACGTAGAGGCTGACGACAATTTTGACGCGGACAATTTCGATTGTTGAGTCGTCTCAAAATTATCCGTCAAAATTCCAAGTATAGAGCAATGTATTTTTTGGCCAAGCATCTGCGGCCATGTTCCGTAAGTCGCTCACGGAACAAATTTACGTTTCACAACACAGCGGCGGGTTTCAGAGGTCGTTACGAACCACCCAGTTGGGGATGAACTTATGCAAAGACGACGCCGCTGGTAAGAGCGCGGTAAAACAAGCGTCGTCGTTCTTCCTGATCCATCCCGAAAAGTTGAAACAGCTGATCAAGGCGAAGGACGCCATCACATATTTCGAGTCTGACGATTACCGCAAGAATACGTCGGTAGTTTCCGATAACAAGGCCAAGATTTTGCCCGATGTTTTAAATGGTATGCAGGGGGTGCTCCCTTTTCGATACGACACAAGCGGAGACGGGATATACGAGGTCAGCCCGACCATAAATTAATATTTTATGGCGTACGGGGCAGGATCGCGATCAGTATTTGGCAAAAGTTGTAAACCATTCTATAAAAATATCACTTAAAAATTAAATGTTGTAAAGAAAAGTTTAAAAAGCGCCAGATCAACAAAACTTGATAAAATCTTGTTTTATATGCCATAAACCTTGTTACATACTAAAATGGCTCACAACATTTTATTATAATTATGAAGATTCACAGTAATATCCAACCCATAACCAAATAGCTTTGTTCCTCCATAACTTAACAAACTGCTGGAATTCGAAGTTTTAATGTTTAAATGTGGGCCGTTTTTCTTAGGATACTTCCTTATCTCAGAAACTATAGGGGATGAAGCCAAAAGTTAATTACAAAAGTTAATTGAGGTATTACAAACCTTCAATTTATTTTAATGTCGTAGCGATTTTTGAATTTTGAATTCTATATAAAATTCTAGGTACCTTCTTTTATCTGACGCTTAAGTTCCTCGACAGTTGACGGTTTGTGTTGGCACACTAAATCTTTAGGTCTACCCCATAAAAAAAAATCTAGGGGAGTTAAGTCTTGGCGAAACTAACATTTTCCTCAATCCATTCTCTATAGTCAGCATTTAAATGGGTGCTAATTTCTTGATTTCAGTGATAAGGAGCGATATACTGCTGCCAAATCAAATCTCTTCGTTCCCTTTTAGGGCACTTCATTTCCAACAAAGGGATGGATAATATTTAAAAGCTCTTAGTAGCGTTGGGAATTTAAATTCTGATATAAAATTACTGGACCTTTTATTCTGAACCTCCAAATGGCGCACCATACTTTAACAGAAGTTTTTTATTATTCTTGTTGCTCCAGTAACGAATATTTTTCAGATTAAAAATTGTAGTTGAGGTTGTAAATATGGACTCATCTGTCCAGATACTATTAGCAGATACATTTTCCGAAAAGCGTCTCTCCATAAGATTGTTGCAAAAAATTTAATCTGATGTTGTAATACTGTTGCCCTAATTTAGGCACTGGACAGAATTTATTAGGACTTCCAGTTGTTTATTTGAAGGCACCTTCGAAGTGTTTTTCTTTTGACATCTAGAGCTAAAGAATCTTTAGGGGCCCCTGCAAAATGCAACAAAATATTCCATATAGTGTTGATAAACATGATGCCAAAGCAAGCGAGTAAATTAAATTTATAAACGATAAATAAAAAAAAAATTATATGGCTACAGCACGTCATTTGTGATAGACAAATGTTTCAAAAAGTATTATTAGCCATATACAATCTTTAATAAAATTACCCTATACTTATTATATTATATGCAGGGTAGTCCGTAATGCATGGACCAAAGATTAAACTCCTGAAAGTAACTATTTTGAGTTAGAAAGTTATGGAATGAAACGAAAAGACTACTGTAACCAGCGCCCTCTACACATTATGTAAAAAATAGGATGTCGAATAAAAGTTTCCATGTCGATATTTCAAAAACTGCTTGAGGTAAAGAGAAAAAATGAGTGCCATTTTCACTAAGGCTTGCTTGGTTCAATGTCATTATTTTCACTAGCTGAACGCAGGATTACTTTTTACTGCATTAATTAGCATATTTTTTGAGTAGTTTTCGAATATGCCAGGGCTTCCATTAAATAAAGATCATAGTATAGTGTCCATTTTACAACTCAAAAGTAATGGAGAGTAGAGAAGAAGTCGGGTTTTCTTTTGCCATTACAGAACAAAGACGTTTAACCGACAGGAGTGACCTGGATCATTTTGTTTTTTTTTTTGTAGATTTAAGTTTGTCGGACGATGTCAATGGAACATTGAAGTCTTTTTAGCATCTATGTCCATATAAAGAAACGTAAATGTGTCAAAAAGCAGCTTCTTTTATAATTTGGTGTCGTATGAAAACTCCCAACAAATAACACATGCAATTTGTTTTTATTTCTTGGGTTTTATTATAGTTTAAAACTGTAGAAAATAACCTAAGTAGATATTAAACAATCAATAAGGATATTTTTAATGTAAGTAAATAAAAGTAATTAACGAAAACAAGGGATATTTCTTTCTTGGCATGAAATTGACGTACACTGTGATCTTGTCATATCTAAAGCGCGGTGTTGCCAAACTGTTGCATGTAACCTTGTTTATCATAGATTCGGTTCGCTTCTCGTGGTGTGGTTTATTGTATTTGTCCTTACTTAATGGTTGATTTACAAGGACACAAGAAATACCAACACGTGATAAACTGCGCCCAGCCGGCTCGGAGAAAATCGCGGGTGTTCGAAAGCAACTCGAAGAAGAATAGAAGAACGAAGCAACCTCCCAAGACCGTTTTCGATAAAATAGTGAAAGGGAAGTACGGAGTGGGTTTGGCGGATTCGAAAATGGAGTCTTCGAAGACGGTTTTGTCCGGTGGTGGTTCGAAGGCGCAACGTTGCAAAACGACCATAGTGCCGATTTTTCTGGAAAAAATCAAACAAAAGCGGATATCCAACGACGAAACGACTGAAAGTAAGAGCGTTTCGCGGAACATTTTATTGCCAAAACTTCTCAAAACCAATTCTTCCACAGACCGTTTATAAAAATAAACACAAAATTAAATGAAAACAAAAAAAAATATTAAAAACTGTAGATGCCGTGCAATCATTTGGGTACCATTTGGGCACCAGCGACCTCACAGGGTCCATTAAAAGTTCTTAACGAATGAATAAAAGTTTTGGGGTAATTACGTTTGCGGCGTTGCGAGTTTTTCATCAAATTCATTTTGTTTCATTCATTTTGGTATGTAAATATCCAGAAAATGTATTGAAAAAAAAATCTTAAAAAGTGAACTGTATACTATATTTTAAAATATCCTCAGGATCAAACTCTTTTCTCTATCTCCATGCTAGATTTCTATTTAATAAGTGGGTAGTTTTATATTAAACACCTATAAGAAACTCAGTTTCATTATTACCTCGGAAGGGTTACATTAGCTTGTCGGAGGAAGTTTCTAGTATGTGGTCTAGCTGAAATATTGCATTTTGCAGTTGCCGAAGGAAAGGCAACATTAATGGTTGTATCATAACACAAAAAACCAAAGGGGATCTACTTCTAAACGCTATGGCACTCAAAGCTGTAACGTTCCTAGAAGCGCTGTTTCACTTCACTCTCTATGAAAAATTGGGTTGACACCTTTTTCCACGTTTTAGGCTGACTCTTCTTTTGTCATGCTGAGCCCACAACGTAACGTCAACATGCTCAACATCGCTACAGCAACATTTCAATTTCTCTAAAGGCAATTCTTATCCTATCTCCTTTAAGTCCACTTAACTGTCGATACACGTCTTCTTATATAAAACTCCAAGGGCACGAAAGCTGACTAACTTTAATGTCTGTTTCAAGCATATAGGTCTAAAGGGACTACAGAGTGATCCAGCGAATACTTTCGTTGTTCGAAACTGATTTTATTTCAGATATCTTTCTTTTTGCCTAGTGCAGGGTTAATAATATGCTGGACTGGTTTTACTACTGTAACAGCCTGAAGGTATTTTATATTTCGCCAAAATGGTGTTCAAAAACATCCAAATTCATGTAATCATTCCAAGTCTCATCCAGATTTTCTTCTGTGCTCTTGTTTGATGAAAAGGATTAATTTTTCTACTTTGGTGTCTTCAACAACGGTCTGACCGGAAATTTCTTGGGACGCTCCACATCTGCTTATCGCACGCTAAGTATACTTATAATAATTCAAAGTGTGGTCGTTCTCCTTCTTATTTATTTTCTAGAACAACCTATAAGCAAATGTTACGAAAGTTTCAAATCTTTATAAACATAGGGAAGCGTAGATATGCTGCGCGTTATGATTTCTGCCAGAAAATGACATGAACGCTATAGAACTTTTATATTTGAAGTTAAGGTTCTTAAATTTTAATATTCCCAAATAAATGTTAATTTTTTGTTAATAATTTTAAACGGTACATAAAATTTTCTGTGCTGGATCGCCGTAGATAACGTATCCGATGACAGAACGAAGCTGAAAGATTCCCAAACCATCGGCCCACCATTGACTACGCCCGAATTAAAAAGCAGCCCGAAAAATGCCCTGAAAACGACCGTGACACTGTACCCGAGGAAAAACGCTCGCTTGCCCCCGAAAAGCCGCTCCCAATTGTTGATGGCTGAGCAGTCCAAGGCGAAAAAAACCTCAAACGCGCCGCCAAAAGTCAAGGCCAACGTCGCACCGAGACGGGCGGCTCAACCGGCAACGCTGTACCCGGACTTCGGCGCGAAGAAATTCGATTTGGAAAGTATGCTGCGCGAAGCCGATCGAAATCTGGAAAGGAAACATACGATAGAGGCGTTTTTAATAAAGAAGAAAACCAAAGACACCACGAAGCAGGGCGGATCGTCCTTGTTTCACAAAGTGAAAATCGGTATATACACTCAGTGATGCCAATAAATAGAGGCAAAAGTTTTTTGGATTCACTCGTACTTTTAACTTCTTTAAATAATTCTAAATCGATATTTCACATATAGCATGTTCTACCAAAGTCTTACTGTTTCTGAAATATTTGAAATTTATGTCCAAAGTGACATTTGTAAGTCTAAATATATCTATCGATATCGCCTTTGTTATATTGAACTGAGGTGGCTTTTACTTGATAAAGACACGGTGTTGTCGAAACAATTGTCATGTCAAAATATATAATTTCGTGAAAATCTGAACTTTTAGTTCTTATTTATTCCTTTGTTATATATTTGGAGTTGACTTTCTTATTTATCATTATCTGCTTAGTGGTGTGTTGATTTTTGAGAAACAAATAATTACAAGTAACAGTAAAAATTTGATCATATTTATTTATTAATTTTAATTTATTTTTTTTAATTTATTAATTATTTATCAAATGGAATCCCTCAATAGGATAAATTTGTCTCAGATTGCCTATTTGAAAAAGTTGTATATTTTTAAATATTAACCATAAAACGTTTTTCTATTGCTTATTAACGCAAAAGTTGTTTAAATATTTTTCATTTCTAAGAATTGTAATTCTATTCTAAATTTTCAAGTGTTAAACCGAGAACGGAAAAAATTTTATTAAAAAAAAAATCTCATTTTTATATAGACAAACAATTTTTTATCACCTTCTGTTTAATTATTTTTGAAAATATCATGACTAATTAAATATATAACAAAATTGTTCAGTCAGACAAATCGATAAACATATTTTTCTACTCCCTTCTGTAAATTACCTAATTATACACCCATCTAGCGT
Source organism: Cylas formicarius (assembly GCF_029955315.1). Taxonomy (NCBI): domain Eukaryota; kingdom Metazoa; phylum Arthropoda; class Insecta; order Coleoptera; family Brentidae; genus Cylas; species Cylas formicarius. Next base: position 19,344,108 of record NW_026844361.1, on the reverse strand, counting down.
GCGAAATAAGTTACTTTTCTAAGTGAGATTCTTGCCCCACGGATCCGAACCACTTCGGACATTTTCGGGATATTACCGCACGGATTTAGGAGCAATCGGATGTTTTTGGAGATTTTACCGCACGGTTTGGATTTATTCATGTTGTTTTGAAAAAACGTACCCAACACTAATGGTCGTAGAAAAAGTATAGTGTGCAACCCGTTTGGTAATAGTATATTATGCAACAGGTGCGGTAAACGGCGTTCGACTCGCGAGTTTATTTGAGCGGAGCGAGTGTCTAATAAACGAGTGATTTAAAAAGTTTACCGAACGTGTTGCATACTAAACTTTTTCCACCACCGTTAGTTTTTGGGTACATTTTCGCAAAACACGAATACATTCACTGACATGACCGTCAGAATTGACAAACGTCAAAATTCAAAGCGTGGGAAATATCTCCGAAAACATCCGATTGCTGCCAAACCCGTGCGGTAAAATCCCGGAAATGTCCGAAGTGGCTCGGATTCGTGGGAAACGAAACTGACGTGGTAAAGCGACGCTTCCCGCACTCTGGATCGGTTTGTAATTGGGTATTTTACAGACGGAAGTAGAAAAACTTTTTACCGCACTTGCATTATATACTATTAGACGTGCAAACGTTACTTTTGACATAAAGTTAAAAATGTGTCTAGAAATTTCTCAAAAATTCAAAAATATTCAAATAATTCAAAAATAATAGAAATAATAAATAAATAATAAAAATAATTCAAAAATATTTAGAATAAGAAAGTTTTTACTTTTCCGCGACAATTCAAACACTCTCTATATATTAAAGCAATATAATATTTTAAGTGTGCAAACAACTTTTCTTTCCAATATTTTAAAATATTTTTTATAGGTTTTGAAATAAAATTTCAGCCCATAATAAGCGCATCACTCGGTACAAGCCCACAGCCATGATTTTTTATTTATCTATAAAATCAGTAAACAGGGTGTTTTATAATAAGACGCTGATCCTTAAGGGTGCGACTCCTTGGTTGATTTTAATAAAAAAAAAACTTTTATATCAATGTAGATCCGTAGTAGCTTTCTTTTTGTTTTTATTCATTTTCATTGAAACTGCTTTAGACATTGTGTTGACCGTTTGGTAGCGGCCAAACAATGTGCACGCTCTTTAATATTTATTAGTAAATAACGATTATTTAACTTTTAATTTTCTAATACAAAACTTCTCTAGATAATAGAAAAATCAAAATGTGCTGCTTAAATTATTATTGTAGCTAGATGTGCAAAATCTTAGCTAACTAATCCTGCAAGTATTGAGAAGAAGAAAACAATAATAAGAAAATTAAAAGATGGCATGAAAATACGGAATATCTGAAGCACAGACTGTAGCAATTTATATTGGCAATTTTTTCAAGTCACGGAGCTTTCTTATACTAATTGACAGACAATTGTAGAACTTCCGGCCCAAACTTGTAGCATATCTATAGTGACTGCTGCTTGCTATAGAAGGGAACAAAGAAGTTCTAAGATTTTTGTTGTTGACTCAAAACTGCTAAGAAAATTTCAAGAACATTTCAATGTAATGAGATTATAAAACACGCTGTATATATCAAAGTAATTTCCGTTGCTTCTATGTATTGTCCTAGGAACCGAAAAAAAAAGGTTGTTGGTAATAAATATTTTATATTCAATGATGTAATATTGATGTAAACGCATTTGAGGTAGAGACGTTATACTGTGTATTCGAATAAAATTCGTACACATCAAAAAAGGTGGACGAATTTTAAATTCAGGATAATTTTGGTTAAGTTGGAATTTGTCAGCTTCTTACAATTTCTGTAATAAATATAAGGTTCGAATCGAGTTTGAACTCCAGCTCCATTATAAAAATATTGAATCCTATTCTCTTTGCAGTGTTATACTTGTCGAGAATAGTCTGCTTAAATGTCATTTCACTTGTATCCATAATAATTCGTTATAATGGAAGAAATGAGTTTGGTTACTATTGAGTCAACAGACCACTTTTTAGCTCAATTCTAATCACTTTTGAAAACTTTTGCATCGAATATGGCTGTCTTCTTTCCCCTTTGGATATTACCGGACCTGTGGATAACGTTTCGTGTTTAGGAAGCCTGGCCAAGCTTCAAACGAAACCAGCCAAAAACGAACCCCATAGGGTTTACTTACTAAAGGAAACTGTCAAACCGAGACCCAAAAACGGCCAAAGTGGAACGTACCAGATTGTGTCCAACGCTCTCAAGAGTCGCGATTCAAAAGCCAAGGCGAGGTTTAGCGGTTCGAAGGTGCCCAAAACGCCAAAGAAGAAGCAGATATCTGGCGTCGTTACGACGAAATGCGATAACGTAGAAGATCCCCACATAAAATTCATAGTGGATAATCACAGGAAATCCCAAGCGATTTCGTTCGTACAACATTTGGGTAAAACTAAACCGACCAATGTGGGCGCATGTGTCATTACGCCGTTATTATTTCGTAGACCGACGTAGATTGTGATCATCGACTTTATAACCCAGTCATTTTCACATCGCCGCAACCGTTCGCATAGTTGGATCGGTAGCTCTAACTCTAGAATCGCCATCTATATTTATTTATTCGTTTTTTATGCAGATATCTCCTGCGATTGCCAAAAACGACACCAGAAGGATACAGGGTGCTCCTCTACTCGGTCAAAGACTCGGACGCGAGTAAAATGAACTTCAACGACGTAGTCAAAGGGTTCTGCATGTACAACGACGTAGTGCTCTCAGAGGACGGCCTCCAGGAGGGGTAAGATGCAGATCTTTACGTAGAGTATTGCACAGCCTTTTATTTTTCATGGAGTCACAGATTTTTGTTTTTTTTTTTGTTCGTGACGCTTGCAGATACATCGTCTTGTTCGATATGAAAGGCGTGTCCATCGGCCACCTAGCAAGGGTCAGCCTTCCCGCCCTGAAATGCTTTATGTATTACATCCAGGTGATTTGGACCTTGTTGGGTGGAAAATGTACTACTACTTGGTTATATGTTACAGGACGCTCATCCCTGCAGATTGAAGGCGATCCACGTATTGAATACGGCATCGTGGATACAGCACGTAATGCGTCTTATAGTGCCTTTGACTAGGTCCGAACTCTTGAGTCTGGTCAGATTTCACAAAGGTAATAATCGACCAATATTGCTACAATGACATTAAGTACACTGAAGATCTGAGTTTCAAGCGTTTTTTTACTTCGTTTAGTTCGATTTTCTCAGGGTCATTAATCATCTATGATATTTATTTCAATTTCCCAATGGCGTCGCTTGTGTTCTATGGGATCTGTGCGATAATTTGAAAATTTTTTGAGTTTGAAATATATTGACATAGATGTATTTCCATCCATCCATCCATTATCTAATACTAGCCCTAAATCATCCTCATAAAAATCGCCCAATGGAGGTAGTGATGAAATTTCGTTATTTGGCTGAATATTGGACAGTCTATACTGTAAAAATACATTCGAATCATCAAATATTTAGAATGCTGAAGAGCAAGACTAAGCGACTGAAAAATTTAATTAACATCATAAAATAGCAACAGTAAAAAAACACACACACAAACACATTTTCACCGGGTGCCAAACGTTTTTCGCATAATTTTAGAAGAATTTACGAAGATATTTGCCCAGAATTCAGCGGTGTAGAGAAAATTTTAAAAAGTAAATATAAATATTGGCACTTGACTTGCTTCTCCACAATATATTTACCCAAAGAAAAATTCGCATAGTTTGCGAAAAATGTGTGAAAGATGTAGTTTTACTTCTAATTATAATAACAACAATAATAAAAATATATGAAATATCATCCCAAGCAGTTCTAGAAACAGATAGATGGTGTCATTGACAAGGGGAAGAGAACTGGGATGATAATTGACATAGCGGTGCCACTATCACATAACGTCAACAAAATTGAAGCAGACCAAGTCACCAAATAGGAAAAGTTGGCAGTGGAGCTCAACGATATCTGGCAATTGACTAATGTAAGGAATATTCCATCGGCGATACCGAAGACTCTCAGGAAATCTTTAGGAAATTGATGATAAGATACGCGCAGAAATTCCTACCTACCTAAAAGCAACTGAATCGTTTTTTCACCAAGTTGGCTTAGCCTAGTCAATAATAATAATCTTCTGGATTCCTTCTGAAGTTTCGCCAATCAGCTTCTTCAGAGCTTAACTAAAATTGGGTCGCATTCTACTCTGTACCTGCTCTGTATATTGTTTGAGGCTGGAGGAGCTAAAGCAGGGGCATAAACATCGTCTCGGATGACTGGCGAAACGTCAGCAAGTGCGACTGATCAACAACCGACGTAGTCGGAATCCAGACAATTTACAAATATTGCAGTAGTATGTATTAAAATAGCCTGTGGAGGTTTCTGTGTTTAAAAAAAAATGATTGATTGGTTACCAGAAGAGATTAAAAATATTGAGACCGGAAACCCGAAAGTTTTTCGCAACTGAGAGAAGTTACCACCCGAGGGCAGATGTATGTAGACTGTATATCAAAAGACGAAATGGTGGGACGGGACGGAACACCGAGGGACCAAGTACCCCTAGGAAATAACATCGAAAGGGAGAAAATAAAAAAAACACAACTATATAATAGTCAACAGACCAAATATAGTCCTGCAGGATAAAAATCATAAAATGTGCCTCCTACTTATAGAAATAGAAATTCTTTATTGTTATATAATCCTACATTTGGCGACAACACACTTATTTCACACAATATAGTAACATAATATGTAACACAATGTTTCAAATAATCGGTCATTTTCTTTTGGATTTTTTTAGTATGCCAATACGCATCTCGTACTTGTTGAATGGTTGGTGGTGGTCCCACATCAACTTCTTCATTTTCTTTTTCTTCTTGGTGCTCTTCCTCACCATTTCTTGCTTGTTGCTTGCTTCCTTTGTCAAGTCTGCTGTTGTAGGCAAATTTCTGAATGCAGTTGGAACGAACCTATTATAACGTTTTTTTTTGGCTGACGTTGATTTACAAATGTCAAATTTGCTACAAGTTACCAGCTTTAAGTGTTTACATATTGTCCAGGATTGCCGCCGACCGAAACCTTCATTTAATACAAAAAGAGATAATAGACGACGCTCGCCTGCAAACTATCCCAATTAATTTTTTCAGGTAACGTGCCGGAAGATTTCCCCATCGAACTGTTGCCGATGGATTACGGGGGTGAAGCACCCACGGTAGAAGAACTGGACGCTACCACAAGGGAGTTATTCACCAAGTACCGCGATTGGTTGCTGGAATCGTCTCAGTTCAAAGCGGACGAATCGAAACGGTCGAAGAAAGCGTCATGGTGGGGGCTGTTCGGCAACAAAGGTCCACAAACGGCCGAGCTGGACGAGAAGACGATTTTGAAGAACCTGCAGATCGATTGAGGGGAAGTCGGCCGTCGGTTGTTGTTTCTTTTTGTATACTTGCGTTTCCTTTTTACTATGTAAAAGTGTAACATTTGTCGTTGGTCGTTCAGTGATATTGTTAAACGGATCGGGATTTGTAAATAGCGGTTGCATTGTCTCTCCCTCTTTTTTATTTGTATTGTTTCAAAATAGACATATTTTTTAAAAAAATGCGTTTTTATTTTTAATTTATAGGAACTGCAGAAGTGGTAGATGATTAAATAAGACGAATATGGCATGAATAAAATTTAAATATACGAAATAAATATAAAAAACTGTATAGTTTTATCTTTATTTTTCATATATACAGGGTGTTCCGCTCACTCGGAGGTAAATACCACCTTCCTTATTTTCAATGAAATACCTTGTATATTATTGCAACTTTGGATTTCCCGGAAAATTCTAGGTATATTTCATACCCACTTTTACACAAATCTTTAATTATATGTCAAAGGTGACATTTGCAGTTCCTAAAATAATTAACAATTTTTCCTTTTTATTATATAATCATTATTTATTATTTAATTTTAGATGAATTCCTCGTAGAAGGGGCCGATTGTCATATCTTCTTATAGTGCCAGGTTACTGCGTAGGCGTTCATCGTATCTCATCAAATTCTCTATTTACAGCTGCATTTTGCAATTCTCCGATGTTCCTTATTCCTGTTTCTTCCTTCCTATATATGTTCCCCACGTATTAAATGGCCCAAGTATGCAATTTTTCTTTTTTTCGATTGTATGGAAGAGTTGTCCATCTGCCAGTTCAGCTCTTCGAAGCACTTCTTCATTTGTTACGTGTTCAATCCAAGGTATTTTGAGCATTCGCCGCAGAGTTCGCATTTTGAAAGCTTCGATTTTCTTGATTATAGTCGCTTTTATCGTCCACGTCTCCATCCCTTACAGCAGGACTGAGTGAGGTGAAGGCTTAGGTTTATATTTGTAAATAAATTTTTGAGTTTTAGGAAGGTTACTTGGACCTGTTCAATTCTTTCTTGGTATGGGTTCCATCTTTCATTGACCATACATCCTACATATTTAAATTGCGTAACTCTCTCGATATTGTTTGCATTTATATAGATGTGAGTGTTTGGAATGTTGTCCCTGCTGAGCTCCATAAACTTGGTTTTCTTAATGTTAATGTTTAAACCCTTGGTTCAGTGATCTGATTTAGTAAGGTCTGGAGATCACCTGCATTATTTGTTATTATGGCTGTATATCGGATGTCGTTGATGGGATTTCCTTTTCATCTAATGCCAATTGGACTGTTCGAGGTTGTCTCAATAAATGCTCCTTCTAGATATTAGTTGAACAACATTGGAGATAAGATGCATCCTTGTCTGATACTTAATGATTTATTTCAAACTTTTGCGTTGTTCCCGAGTTATTTATTCGAATCTTTGCCTTTTGGTTCCAGTATGTCTTTCCCATCTAGCCCCAGATCGTTAAGGAGGTCGTGCTTGCCGTTGTCAAGTGGTTTTTCATAATTTAAGAAGCATAAAAATACATATTTTCTCTGATCATAGCAGTTCTGTACCAGCGTTTGCCGAGATTCAAATTGATTGGTTCCGCTCACTTCCTCGCATAAATGTTGTAAAAAAGCTTTGTTATCTATCTAAACTAGAGCTAGAATGTCACCGCGTTTTCGTTGACTCGCCAGTGCAACTAAGGACGGATTAAAGGTCCTTCTGTCATTCTGGCGATGTCAGTCATTGAAGCAGAAGCCAAACAATACCTTACTATGTCTAGGAAAGGGTTACGCATGGCCATACGTATTCTTACGGCTTAAACATCATTTCAAGTTGGGTTTGAGTTAAGTAGCACAAGAAAAGACAGTAGAACACATTCTGTGCGAATTCCCTAGCCCCTTGTTTGGACGTCATATCCATTCAATATAGAGACGACTCTAGGAGCTGTCATCGTCTACGTGGGGTCACTAGACTAGTGCTAGTGGGCTGTAGTGCTAAGTTTTGTAGTGTAAACTACCCTCCTTCACTTATACATGATACCAGACCAGTTTTTTAACCCCAAATCCATCAATATATATTTTTTTAAGTTTTGGAAAAATGAAATTGAATGGTACGTACAAAATTTTTCCTATTTTCAACCGCTGGCCATAAAAATTATTATCAATAATTTCTACCCCCCTACTCCATCTGACTGCTCTCATTCTCTTCAAAACTTTTGTCAGGAGATTTACACGGTTGCCAAGCCGAATCGGTATTTCATTAAATAATTAATAAACTTGTTGCGAAAACCTGAATGGACTGATAAGCGTTGACGCTCATTAATATGGCAATTCGCGAAACAGTCTTATCGCCATTTCAACTGCTTTTTCGTATTCAGATCGAAATGTGCATATTTTTCGGGAAAACCTTGAAGGATGTCGTGTACCGCCCCCTGCCCTCGAGGTGCGAGCGATTTCGGATCGTAGCGGCGAATTTTCTACACGGAAAAAAGCGGAAAACTCTGGTGTACTCGGTACCCAGAGCATTCGTCTCGTTCCCTCCCGAAGAAAAAGTGAGTTCGTCCCATTTTTTTTATCCGAACAGTCGTCACGCGTTGTAAAATGCATAAGAATTCAGCTTGTTGTCAATATTTGAGATTTTTTTGAACGGATTAAATAAATTAATTTAAAAAACCTAGTATTACTGTTTTCTTGCAATAGTAACTTTACATTTGCTATCGTTATGATGCCCAAATGTTAAATTATAAAAATAAATAAAAAAAATAATTAATTCTGTTATTTTTAACAACATGATTTATTATATTTATTAAGTTGATTAAAACGTATAAAAAATGAAATCAGCTTTTTTCAATTGCGATTTTTTGAGGGTTTAATTTAAAATAAAGTGTTATTCAATTCTTGTCACACCAGTTTTACATTTGCATTTATTGTGATATCAAAATAATAAGCAATAAAAAATAAATACAATCAGAGAAGAAGGGCTTAAATTGAAGTAAATTTTCTTTTAAAATTTTATTTACAAAGTACGTTCTTGAATTTGCAGTTCCTAAAAATAAATACGACAAAAGAAATACAGAGTTATTGTTTTATAGTAATTTTCTTTGGAAAACGTTGTTAAGTGTGAGCCATTTTGAACAAAAATATTCAATGTTCTTTCTTTAAATGATTATATATATATATATATATATATATATATATATATATATATATATATATATATATATATATATATATATATATATATATATATATATATATATATATATATATATATATATATATATATATGATGACACTATATTCGGGGATATCATCCGTTCGCTCGTTGAACTCCGACTGGAATCCTGCAAATCCTGCATCCGACTGGAATCCTGCAGACGTTTCGCCAAAATCTCACTTGGCATCTTCAATGCTCGCGCTCCGAAAACACTTCGAACACAGTGTTCGAAGTGTTTTCGGAGCGCGAGCATTGAAGATGCCAAGTGAGATTTTGGCGAAACGTCTGCAGGATTCCAGTCGGATGCAGGATTTGCAGGATTCCAGTCGGAGTTCAACGAGCGAACGGATGATATCCCGGAATATAGTGTCATCACATTTTTCCATCCGTGAATCAATACGTGAGAATATATATATATATATATATATATATATATATATATATATATATATATATATATATATATATATATATATATATATATATATATATATTCTTTTATACTTGGTTGTTTTAATAGCGAACTTTGTAAACTAACAACCAAAACAAAACAGATTTTCACATTAAAAGTAATATGAAAAACACGTACTTAGATTTTCCCAATTCGTTCAATTTTTGAATCATGATTTATGGATGCTACTTTTCTAAAAGTGCGATTTTATTTTTATAAGAAACAAACTTAAACGCCGGGCACACTTTTTCAGTAGTTCCCGACGGTTTATGAAAGCTGATCTAGATTGGGATAAATGGAGTGAAGTTAACACTGAGATGAGTGAGGCAGGACTAGCATGCAGACGAATACAAAAAAGACCCAAATACGGATCTTTGGAGAAGTTCCCTTTAAGTGCACATCGTGCTACTCTTTCGTGTTCACAAAAGCCTTAAAACCACCAACCCGCTCAAACCACTTTACCCAATGTTTGCCTGTACTATTTTTAGATCTTCTCCACTGACGAGCTCTTTAAGCCCTTCCTTATCATTTTTACGGGTTTACAAACGATTCCTCTTCTAATCCTTCAGTTTTCTTTACCGATACCCAATTGCCCACTTACGTAACCACCAACCAGAGGGACCTAGCGGCAACAGTGCATTCCTTCACGCTGTTGCCACTCCCTTCGACAATTCCCAGCGCTAGCGTGTACCTCTTCGCGTATCCGCCATTCTCTGTTGTTTCCTACTTCCTTAACTAAGAAAAAGATTATTTACCAACCAAAAAAATAGCAAAAACACTTGAAAACTCAGAAAAAGTCAGCGCAACTTAGTGTCAGGTGCGGGATCGGAGCGGGCGCGCGGCAACGTGGCCCGACGGCGCTTTTCCTCCGCCGTGACGTCACGCGTCTCTCTCTCCGGGCCCTTCAAACAAAATCAATCCCGCGGCATAGCCTCCGCCGCTAAAATTGATCACGATGGTGACCTATATATAGCGATGCCGCCGCCATTGTAGAGAAAATTGCCTCCGTCCGACGACTAGTTGTATCCAAGAATTGTCGCCGCCTCGCCATCCGCCCGGAAAGTCCGGGTCGCGGGTGAACAATCCGGGTTACGTTTTTGACGCGCCAGTTTGCCGAGTTTCGTGACGTGCGGTGCCAGGTCTAGATAGCCATGACGATGACGGTAAGAAAACGGCCAAGATTGCGATCGCGGCCTACTTTGTAACTCGAAGTATAATTCATCTAGAATATTCGGAACTTTGTGGAGCTTTTTTACGCGATTTTTACGTGCGGTTGGGTGGGTGGTGAGGAAGGTCGGTTTTTTGGGGGGCTCCCGTAGAGATATTCTACGGAGACCAAAATTTTGCCGAGGTTATCTTTAAGATGGTTTATTTGATGGAATCGATGTAGATTGTTTGAAAGTGTAGAGGTTGAGGGGGGTTAATTTTGAGGGGCCGCCAGTTCGGAAAGTGTGTGGGAGGCACGTAACAGGTATTGAGTTTGGCGCTGACACAATCGATTATGTTGGGCTAAAAGTGGCCTTAGCGGATGGGCGCCTGTTTGTCTAGTTTTGAGGTCCACCTCGATAATTTTTTGAGCGGCTGAGGGGTATTTTAAACCAATACCACAAGTAAAACAAATGAGCAGTTCAAACAAGCACGAGAGCGAACTACTTAACATGCACGGGTATAAGTTTAAACCAATGCGGGTGCTACAGGGGCTTCCTTAAGAATCGGTCTTGCATCCGTCATGACAATACTGACGTCACTCAGATCTGTTTATCTGAATCTATATCTAACTCAGCTGTCATATTCTAAAATCGTTAAAAGCCAGTTTGATTAAGATAAAATAATACGCAATTGCTTAATCTTAAGCAAAATGTTTATTAGTTGGTTGAATCGACTAGCGTATCCTGCAATCTGAGTTATTTTTTGATTAAAAATCGCAAATTTGCCCATATGTATGTTGGTATGTAACTTTATTTTATCAAGCTGTGTCTATAGGTCCATGCCCATTTCAGTATTCTAAAAACCTAAAATTAAATACTATCTTTTAGTACTACTAAGTTAAATAAATACATATTTTCAATAGTACACATGTTTATGTGCTTAGACTATGCATTTTCTCTGGTGCACAGATGAATAATGATATGAAGTCTCAACGTCACCATGTTTTATTCTCTGCACAATTCTTTCTTCAGTGTCGGTTTCGCAGTATGTACTCTGTTCGTTTTTATTTACTATTGTTTCATGTATTATTATGTCTTCTTCTTCAATCGTCTTTTGATAATACCGTTGCTACTTAACTCACAGAGAATCTGTAATGGCGTTAAGTTCAGACTCGGGCTATTGACACAATGTAAAATATTTTTTAAACCCATCTGTAAATACAGTTCTTCTCATATATGCGTTGCTTGTTGCTTTATGGTAAGCTAAGCGTATTTAAAAACTCAGGGAACCGGAAGTGGCAACTTAGGCGTGCACTCTGCATTGCAGGACATAATGGTTACACGATTTTTACTCTGGATATGATTTTGAAACGAAGATTCTTATTGCACTAAAAAATTTGCTGCCGTTTGAAGGAAACTTCCCGATTTATCTACACTATGGCCAACAACAGAAAGCAATAATTTTTATAACCTCTCAAACTTGTTAAGAGAGGAAAGGTTTTTTGGTATCTTTGTGAAATGTTTCAATATCCGGTATTTACAGAGGTAAACTTTTTCAAAATCCAATAAGGAAAAAACACGAGGCCAGTTGCTTAAGCAACTTTTTTGACAATTTTTTGGAGTTTGTGATATTAAGCTAGACGAAAATCATTATATCATTGCATAAGTTTTCAAACAGATTTCAATTTGAGAAACAGTGACTCTTTTTTCCTAAAATCTGTAACATCCTGATCTTTTCTGAACGTTTTATGTTTTTGATTTACGACATTATCTACGTTTTAATTGGAGAAACATTTTTTTATTTTTTAAGTATTTGATGAAAATGGCGCCTCAGGAAACTGTTATTCGCTAATCTCATTTTATCGCAGATAGCTTTGGAGTAATACAAGGTAATGATGCTCAATCGGACATGGCACATGCTTTAGCCTGGTGCCATTCCATAAGAATTTGTTACAATCGTTATTGTTTTCGTGCAGGATCGACTCAATAAATTCATTTTTGTACAGGGAGGCCACACCTTTAGTTTTAAAATTTGTTGTAATTTTTTATATTTTTAGTTTTTGATTGAACCTATGTTGTGATGTTTATTGGTTGCGTTTTCTCAGATTTTCTGACATGGCATCCTTACCGGCAAATAAATGTACAATTAAAAAAACAATGATCGAAACCAAAGAAGTGAGAAACCCCAGGTTGAAAATGGATTCAGTTTTAGTGCCCGTTTTTTTTTTGGTTGTGAGTGTACGTCTTTTTGATGCCTGATATACTGATAGCCTATTTTATTGTATTGGATTATTCAGGTTTATCAAAAGGTCGAGTTTATTTCATCAACTCTGAAACATCCTGTATACCACATGACTTGACATAAACATTATCTTAGTAATACTAACGATATTAATATTATTTATTTCAATAAATAATTCAATACAACAAAACGAAAACATTTGTAAATAAGAAGTAGCAAAAACTGCTTCTGTTCTACACAAGTATAAAATTTCTGATATAAAAATATGGCTAAAATATGGACCAAATTCATTTAAAAATCAGGTAACAGTTTTCAACAAAAATCCTCGCACACGTCGATTACAATTTTTTTTTGCGTATTTTTTGAAGTAGATAGAAATTATAAAGCATGGATCAAAAAGTAGATGTCGATACCACGTCCTTTTGTTTAAATAGCTCACCATGTTTTTAAATAAATTTTGGAATGCTGGTGCTCGATAATTGAATATTTAATTATGATGTTTCTCGGATAGCGGATTGGTAGGAGGGAATCAATAGATGGATTCAATGTAACATTCCCAGATATTATTACGCTGGATTTTTTCCTCTGGGGATATTTAAAATAAAAAAAATACAAAACCTGGATGATTTAAAATTTAGAATTAGATACTAAAAGATGTGGAGCAATGTTTTTGGAAGGGCTTTTAAACCAATTAGCATATTGCCGAGAAATTAATGGTGTGGGCCTTTTCAACGGCTAATAATATAATTGTGACTCACTTGTAATGGGGCTTCCTGAATTTCTTTCTTGAATTATCGTTGCGTCTAGATGTCCAATAAAAATAAAAATTTCAATTGTCCACATTTTTTTTTACTGACAGAAATGTAATTATAACAACTTTACCGGTACCATTTCCAAAAATTTCGCCATCAACTGCACTGAAGAAGCCGACACGATTATTGGCGAAACGTCGGCAAGTTCGACTCAACAACAACTGACGCGGGGGAAATCCAGAAGTTTTGTAAATAGTAGCTTCTTTGAAAAATTAACGTCACTGGTCCTAGCTAGTTACCTGATCATTTTTTTTTACTTGGTATCGGCATATACTTAATAATAATAATAAATTGCCTTTATTTAAAGACAGAGTAAATTATAAAAAAAGCAAAAGACAGAGGAAATTATTAAAAACGCAAAGGACAGAAAAATTATTATAAACGCAAAGGACAGAGGAAATCATTAACAACGCAATTTGGCCCATTCTATAAAACATATTTGAAACTTAACGAAAATCGCCGCCATGCCCCCCACCCCTCTTAAAATTTTACGCTATCACTAATTTCACAGTTTCACGCTATAACAATACTCTTGCATGCTCTATTCCGATCGGAGATAATTTTTAAAAAAGGCATCGTCATAAAGCGAGCCCCCTCCCGTCGCCGCTTGCTTATCGATCGTTCCCCCCTGGCGAGTGGGAAAATTTTTAATCCGTATCCCACGTGTTGCCCGATTTCTAGCCCCGAGCAATTGGTTTTTATCGCGAAAAAGCGCCCCGCCGGCGACAACCCCGTCAATCGGTCTAAGCGTTTTTGCCGGTAACCCTTAAGCCAGATTTTGCGTGGGGCGCGACCTCTCGCGTGGTGGAGCCCCTGGGTGCTCTATAATTAAGACAAAATAGCACATAAATTATCCCACAGCTAGTTATTAAATCGAACGTAAAAGTAAATTATTAAATCCTTTTTACAAAACTCCTGGATTCATCCTGCGTCGGTTTCTGTTGAATCGAACTTTCGAAAGTAAATTTTAAATAATAAATAAACGTCGGTAACAGCTATGACCTCTTCACTATCACTAGTCATCGCGAATATATTTATGAAAACCTTTACGGAAGACCGCTCTCCACACCTTCCATCTAAAACTCCAATTATGGGAACGCTACATCGATAATAATTTTTTTTATTTGGCCTCATGGTCAGGAATCCCTAGTAGATTTTGTTAGACATTTAAACTCTATACACCCTAACATACGTTTTACCATTGCATTAGAAAATAATAATCACCTCCCATTCTTAGACATTCTTATCAACAGAAAATCGGACCTCACATTGTGTTTACAGAAAACCTACGCACACAGGCCGATATGTTAATGCATTGCCACTTCACCATCCGGCCCAAAAATCATCGGCTATAAACTCTCTTGTTTACAGAGTCGTAAAACTATCTCAGTCACTATATCCATAATTAAAACACCTCATCTCTGCTGTTCTCTCTAATATTTTTCCACATTAAAGATATTAAACGTTCCATCACAAAATACACTTCACAGCAACCTTGCAATAGCAATGAGGCCGAAAGCAATCCCACACTTTCCGCTGTTGTCCTTCCTTACATTCAAAACATCACATCACTTGTCCAAAAATTTCTCAACATCCTCGATTGCGTTTTGAAAATTGTTATCCATTTATCGACGTCAGCAGCGGTATGCCAAAAGTAACAAGCAAGATAAAAAAAGGGATTGGTGTATGAAACTAGTTCTTAATTTTTAATTAAACATTATACAAAGAGTACATTATGCTGTCGTCTAGAAACTGGACTACTGAATCAGCCGAAAGAAATTTTATTTCACCAAAATGGTAATCTCGTGATAATCTCCCGTTTGATACGTTAGCATACGTTATAAAAATTCATCTTTGCTTCCAACATGAACGATTATTAGTATTTTCTCTTTTCCTGAAGCCACTTACCGTCCGGTCGTCAGTGCAAGTTTGGCTAACACTGGTTATATTTTGGTTTTTTTCACATTTTTGGTACAATGGACCCTTCATTAAGACAAAATATTTTCTTCTGTTCTTTTTCTTATATTACTCAAGTAAATTGTCAAAAATGACAAAAAAGTAAATTCATCAGTTTCGAATTTGCAATCAAAACTAATTTTATTGAACAAGGTTTACCTATCCATGTTATTATTCTACAATTTTCTGAAATAAATATAAAAATATATAAATATGCATTTCAACTGTGACTGTGAGGAAAGGTAATTTGGTTAGTGTCCCATATAAAAAAGTCAATTTTCTGTTGATAAGTAATAAATTATTAGTTATAGGAATATTATGTTTAAGCCATTAAATTCGCCCTAAAAAGATGCTTTGGTTTTTTTTTATAAAAACACAAAAGTTCCCATGGTAAGGCGAGCCTTTAAAAGTGTCCAATTTGGACCACGCTGTACATACAAAAAATATAATTCAGAATTTTGCAACAATGTCAAACATATGCAAGAACAACTCTGCATATAATTTTTATTTATTATTTACTAATTTGTGAGCTTTAATACCCTATCCATATCGCTTAACGCATAACCCAATTCTAATCACCCTATATCTAAAAATCCAAGATAGCTATGATATTTTTGTTTGTGACACCTATCATTTCATAAAACAGGGCCAGGGAGAGTGATGGCAATTGTGCAGCTCTTCTTGGAGGCAGTTAGTTTGGTTTAGATATTGAAAAATCATCATCATGGATAATATTATTTAGTGATGAAGCCTCATTCGCCCGTCATTTATGTCTCATTCGAAATGATCTTCCAATATTACTGGATCATGTTCCTCTTGATGTAAGACAACGAATGTGGATTCAGTACGATGGCGCACCTCCGGTGGATTCATTGGAAGAGGTTCAGCAGTTCCTTGGCCAGGAAGATCACCTGGCCTTAATCCCTTACATTATTTTTATGAGTAAGACTGAAAACTGCAGTTTATGCAGTTTATGCTGAGACTGTTAGCAGAGCTACCACTTCAATTCTGAGGAGAGCTAGACTATATATACAGCAACTGGGCGGACATTTTGAACAAGTAGTTCAACAAAATAAAATACATGTATAAATCAAAAAATAATAAATTAAATATAAAGAGGTTTCTTTTAAATGATCTTTAAAAGTTCAGCTCAGTTAGAATGGCATTCCGGATATATGTTCATTTAGCAAGTCATGTCGTGTACACATGCAGGGTGTCCCGAAATTAGACGTCAATATTTTAACCACGTATTCTGTGACCCAAAATAAGGATAAAAATTGAAACAAAACGTCTTAGTTTTTAATATACAGGGTTTTAAATTTGAAGAGGTGATGGAGATTTTTTGTAAATATTTTCGAAACAAGAAAATAATTTGAAACAAAATTTGGTACAGTTACTAAACTTGTTAGGCTCTATTAAAATAAAAAAAAATAATTTGTGCGACAAGGGTACTTTATTTACTTAGAAAATTACGAAAATTTGACAAGCAAAAAATTTGGATTTGGTGTTTCGAAAATATTCACAGAAAATCGCCATCACCTCTTCAAATTTAACACCTTGTATGTTAAAAATTAAGACGTTTTCGACCCTAGCATATATGAACTTTTATCCTTATTTTGGACCACACAATACGAGGTTAAAATATCGACGTCTAATTTCGGGACACCCTGTATTCTGCAATACTCAATTTGAATGAATCATTCGCAGTGATGTGGTTGCGGAAAACTGATTAAAGCCTGATATAACAGAAACGAGCTATCTGCGTTTTAATCTTGCCCTGACGATAACCGTCATTTTATCTTGGGCAAGTATCGATTTTGTGTCGGATAAGGGGGACCACGTAAGCGACGACGATGTAGAAAATGCGATCGACTCCGCCGATTAGCTGTAATCTGAGCATGCTGCAGCCCAAAGAATTTTATTATATGGGATGTATCAAAAATTGGGAAAATTTAAAAAGAACGTTATAATAAATCTAGATTCAGTTATTACGTTATTGGGATATTAGAAGATGGTCGAAAATTATTATATTAATATTAATGTTTTTAAAAAATTTCCCTCTAAAAAACTGTTACGCGATGCAATCGTGTGTTGTCTCTAGGCCATGGACTTGGAGATGCAACTCAGGGCTGCGGAAGCTCGTCGGGCCGAACTGGAACGCCAGCACCAGGAGGCGTTGTCGATGCTGGCGGGCTGCGGGCCCGAAACTCTGGAGGCCAGGCAATCGAGAGTCCGAGAACTTGAGAAGAAAATCGCTCTCGAAAATGTCAGGTAGTTTGAAACTCCTTCGATCCACATCACGCAAAGCTATGGTGGCCTCATGTCTTTCCCGGTATCTGTAGACCAATTTATCATTCCGTGGGTTCATTTGTCGTAGGTGAACAAGTCAAACGTTAATTTCTACTTTGACAACAACGCTTCAGAATAAAGTTTTTCAGCTTTAAATTAGTCTGTTGTAAGAATTCTTCTTTTTCGTTATTGGCGCTATTCTTATGTAATACTCTCCAGCTCGTGAGGTTACTGCTATTTTTTTCTTCCATTCTTCCATACTCTTGACGTTCATCATTAACATTTTTGACAGATGCGAAGAACTGCAACTAGAGCTAGCATCGACTAATAGAAGTAGAGCTATGACTGGCGGGAGCGCGTTGGGTATCTCTTCAAACTTGCACCAGTCCTGGAATCCGAATAAAGGTACAGAAATAGAGAAAATTATGGCAAAAATAGAACAAGATAACAGAATTTTAGCTGAGTTAGACCATAGTCGATCGACTACGTTAGGTAAGTTAGACTAGAGTGGTAGATTGGCTAGACGCTATGTATACGTAGTAGAGCTTGTGTGGTTATTGCCCTTTTTTTTTCACGGCGATCGAAACCAGGTCCTCGTTGAAACTGAAATCATTTGTGCTTTAACCGTTTGGTGTTAAGTGTCGACAACTTGCAAACGCAAGATAAAAAAATGACAAAATTTACAGGGACGGGCCTGGCAACGAGTATTAGTTCCCACGCTTTGGGAGAGTCTAGCCCGCCTATCTCTCCCATTACCATGTCCCATACAACACCCAGTATATATCCGACTTCTACCACTTTAGGGGGCCAGCATACGTACAACACAGGTACTGCAATTTTTTCCCTAAAGGTTCTATTAGTTTAGTGTCCTTCGTTGCTAAGTGTAGCTAACTTTAGAGCATTCTCTATTGTGATCAGCGCGTTGCTTAAAAAATATACTGGGAGTTCGCATAGAGCAGAGCTTTGTGTTCTGTAACGAGCTAGTTACTTAAAAAATATACTGGGCGTCCACGTAAAGCTTTCTGTTAAGTAACCAGACTGAGACGACGCCCTGTATATTTTAAACATGCCGATCGACACAAAATGAAACAAAGTTCAACTCTCAACGGCAAGAAATATTTTTATTTTAGGCACAACCCTTAGCGGCGCTTACATTTCCAACCCAGCTAGCGTTGGTGGATACAATCCGACTTCGTACAATAGTTTAGGTCACCACTACTCCATGGCCAACAAATCTATGATCGGAACCACGATGAACAGTCTGGGTCACCATCAGGTAGGCATGACAGCATCTGGACTCGGACAAACCTCCATTTTAGGTAAGAAAAGCAGTAATCAAAAAAATTTATAGTACCCAGAAAAATTTCAGGAACCTCACTTGGACAACCACTGTCAACTTCCATAGGAACCATAGGGACTTCTCTTCCGCCAACCGGGTTAGGTACCTCCATAGTACCACCTTCCAGTTTCGCTACGAATTCGATGTCCAATACAACGTTTACTAATCCTTTGGTATCGACCAACCCCCGTGTTCTAGGTCAGCCCTCTTCCTACAACAATCCTACCTTCAATAATCCGATAAGTAGCTCTATAAACCAGTACGGTTTGCCGTACAGCAACCCTCTGAACGCTGGCGTCAATCCCGTCACAACAACTTACAGCAATGCCGTCACATTCTCAAACCCGCTAAGCTCACACACCCAATTCAATAGCCTGACCGGTGGACCTATGTCGATCAAGCTAAAAACCATGGATGACGTAGATTTGGGTAAGTCCTCTTCAACACGCAAACTCACACCGCTCGTACTATACCACTTCTCATTAAAAGTCACTCTCTCTATTATTCGACATTGACCGTTTTTTCTTCCTCCATCGCACTCCTATCTCATCATCTGATCATCGCTTCCATCAATCCTCGTCTCCCGCGCGTTTGTATAACCGATCCTTTTTTGTTTTGTTCCCTCTACCAGCTACGGGCACCAGAAGGGTTGCTACTCCCGTTACCCCACACCCTCCTCCGTGGGGCGGAGCATCGGCGACCGTTGGTATTACAGATTTGAGACCGCGAATGCTTACAGATGGTCTCGAATCTGAGTGGAGCGCTGGTGGTGGTATCCACACTTCAGATAGAGGATACCTTAATGGGCAGCACGTCCAAGATGGACAAGTTGATATGCTGGACATACCAGGCAAGGGAAGGTGTTCCGTGTATATTGCCAGGTGAGTCGCCAAAGAAGAAAGAAGAGTTAATAAAAGACGTATCTCAAGGTAGATGTGATAAATAAATTACCTTCATTTCTTCATCAGATTTTCGTACGATCCCGAACCAGATGTGGAAGAAGAACTGAGTATCCAAGCAGGGGACTACCTTCTAGTCTGGGGCGAACCAATGGGACCTGGAGGCTACTTGGATGCCGAATTGCTGGACGGCAGACGCGGTTTAGTTCCTGCTCACTTTGTCCAACGTTTAATTGGTCAGTCGATGACACCGTATATGAATTCACTTTCAAACTTTCCTACCATTAGGTGACGATTTGCTGGAATTCCACCAGGCAGTACTGAGCACTTTGCGAGAAGAGGAGATCAACCAGGAGAACTTCGCCGCGGACGTGGCTCGTCTGAATGAACTCGCCGAGCTAGCGGAGGCTCAGGAAGATGACGTGGGAGGCGTTGAAGGTGAGGAAGGTAGGCGAGCGCTCATATCACGCATGCATTTTCATTATTCTTCATTTCATTTGCGACGTTGGTGTTGTGTGTTCAATGTTGCATTTTTTATTACTTCAATTTTTGGAATGCTATCCACTCCACAACCAATTACGTGTTTTCATTTTTTTTCCTCGACGTGTTATTTGCCAACCTACCTGTGATTTAGTTCAGTTCAGAAAATAACAACTTAAAAATGGTTTTGTTGAAAGAGTATTCAGCGATCAGATGCTTGCATTATCTCATACCTATCTGGTCAACGCGAACTTGCGCTCCTTTGTTCTTCTCACCCATAGTCGTCCGACCAATCGGTATTAAAGTCTTATCCTGAAAAATAGGTGTTCTTTTGATGTTTAGTTAGTATCTGATCTGTATTTTCTATCAATGGTGCATGTACTCGTAATCTTGACAATTATTTCTCCACTGGCGTCAAAATGCCACCCATCTTTGGTTCAGTCATAACAGCGTTGAGTGCATTGCTCTGAAATTTCGATTCACCGTCATGCATTGCCGATTAGAACGCTAGAAGATTCAGTTCTATACGCCCACTTCACCGGTTGATTTTTTTAATTAATGTGTTTTTGATCATATTTGCCATGTCACAGTACAGGTACACCAATGTGAGTAAAATTTAAAGCATGGCTTCTATTTCAAAGTTGTTGATTGCGTAATGATGTTGAAGCTATTTTCCGCCTGTTTACTAGTTGAAATATTGTACAAGGCGTTTGGTAGATAATCGAATCTGATCGGTTGCAATTAAACCTCCCCCCGCCGCCCCACGTACCAAACCGCCATGTACAGCCATCCCCTTTATCTACCAAGGAGACCTCGGATGTTGTTGATTGTCTGGATGTGTTTTTATGGCCTAGGTGTATTTTATGTTTGATGTTTATTCGATTTGCCAGTTTAGACCCTTATGGTCTTAGTTTTAGTCAGCTCTAGCACACGAGATGTCTTATAGGTTGTTACTGAGACGAGTTTGAGTTTCTCTCTTTTTTTTCCAAGTGATGGGAGAACATTCTGACACTAGGCAATCGCTAATGGGTTATTTATAATTGCTTTTTTGTCCAGTTACAATTACACGCTTTATGCTTGAATTAGGTTAGGAAATATTCACACCATTTGATTTGCAGGGTGTCTAAAAACAATCTTTAGAAAAGTCTACCCCATTTTGTTTAGGCCAAAAAAGAAAAAGAAATGCGTGTAAGTTGTTAAATTAAATCTAATGGTTCAGCAATAATGAAATAAAAATTGAAATGTTGAAATATTTACCGATTTCGTTGGAAAATTGGCCTAGATTATATGGTAGATTTTGGAAATAGTTTTAGATACTATGTAGCAAATTTATTAATCCAAAAACGGCCCAGTAGTTTAGGTATTTTGGTAACTGGGCCTTTCTTGGATGCGATAACCACCAAAATTTTTGGAATATGTACACCTTGTTAACATTTTGGCATGATCTAGAAGTTGTAGGTAATTTTGCATTTTTAATTAGACACCGATTTCAGTAAATTGGTTACAATACAATTTTTTTCTTTGACCAGTTTTGTCTTATATTAAAATCAGACATGATCAGTTTTGAAGCTAACTTAACCTTTATTATTTACTTATATTATAATAATTATTATTGATTATTGGATATTTCCACAAAACTTTCTAAATGTTAAAAAATTTTGGGAAAACGATTTTATTAATTTTTAAAAATTTAAAGAAATATCAAACTATCAAATTTTTGATATATTAGCCAAAAATCAATGTACTACACCGTTCGATGTTTCAGCAACTATATTCTACCGGATTTTGAACTAAATAGCAAGTTTTTCTTCACGTAATATTGCTTCAACAAAACTCAAAGTTTGCGCGCACCTTTGGTACCAAGAGAGCTGACTAAAAAAGGGTACTTGCTGGTTTTAACACCTTATTCGACGACCATAAGGTAACTCTAGCAAAAACCGGCCCAAACACAGACCATAGGGCGTCGAGCTATTGGCTTCGGTAGCACTTTTAGAACTGACCTTGTAGTTTTGCTTCCCTTAGCTGACCTACTTTTCTCCGTATTAGTGCCGGCTCCCAGGCAGTTGACTCTGGAGCGGCAGCTCAACAAAAGCGTGCTGATCAGCTGGACCGCTCCGGATAACGTAGGTCCCGGCAATCAAATCGAGAGCTACCATGTATACGTCGATGGTGTGCTCAAGGCTACCATCAAGGCCACCGAGAGGACCAGAGCTCTAGTCGAAGGCGTGGACAGTAACCGGGTAAGTACATTGAGGGTTGTTTTTGCTGCACCTTGGAACCAGGATCGTATTATTTGCCAGCCACATCGCATCAGTGTCAGATCGGTGACCGCCAACAGGAGAACTTCGAGAGATGCCGCTTGTACGATGATTATAGGCAGAGACACCCACTCGCTGGGACCCAGCGCCGTCAGAGCGTCCAATATTACATCCACATCAGCGGTGATCAGTTGGCTGCCTGCCAACTCTAATCACCAGCACGTAGTCTGCGTGAACAACGTCGAAGTTAGAACTGTAAAGCCTGGAGTATACAGACACACCATTACGGGTAAAATATAATCCAATTGGGCGGTCCAGGGTGTTGAATCTCTTGGTTGGTTAAGGTCTTGCCCCGAACACCCAGTACAGGGTAACGGTGAGAGCCAAACACCACAGATCTGTCCAAAACGTTGCCAACTTGGCGGAGGAATTGCCGATGCCTGCTGCGGCTCACACCGACTTCAGGACTTTGCCCAAAGGACTTCCAGACCCACCCAGCGACATCCAGGTAGAGCCAGGTGAGGAATCCTATCGTATTCACCTCCGGGGATCCCTAAATTGCGGTTATCGGTGCTCAGGACCTCAAGACGGAACCTTGTTGGTGACATGGCACCCGATAACCACTCCGCACCATCCGGGGTCTTCGATCACTGGGTACGCTGTGTTCGCCGATGGTAAGAAGGTTACTGACGTGGATAGTCCAACTGGAGATCACGCCCTCATAGACATCAGTAAACTACTGGGGCTTAATCCAAAGCACGTCACTGTCAGAACCAAGGCGAGAGACAGTCAGTCGGCTGACAGCGTGCCGACAGCCATACCCATGACGGTACTGAGGGGAGGAGTCGTCAGGCAACGGCAGCAACCCCATTCGGCGGTGATGCCGGCTCACATCAGGCAGCAGATGCCCAGGCAACAGCAGCAGCAGCAAGGGCAACAGGTGAGTGTTGCGATTGCAGTTTTTCCGGGTACGTAATCTCTGGAGATTGGTTAGGTGATTGAGCCGGATGAAAATTTGAGCGACAAAGAGATATTCCCGAACCAGGGTGCGATGAGGACGCAGCAGGGAATACCGTCCATAGGTAAAGTATTTTTCGTGATGTGTAGTATAAGGTAATTAGGGTGGTAGTTTTTGAAGCATGTCTTTTGGGTTGAGTTTCCGCCAGTTAGACGCGTAAAAATTTATGTTTTCTTAGTCTCTGCGACGATATAATCGCCAATCTTGCTTTTTGCATTTCACATTTAAATGATTTCATATTAAAATCGCGATTAGCCAGAGTATAATAAACGTTAGTGATTATTTTTTAATAACAACCCTAGTGATAAATGTGTAGCGATTCGATGTGACCGACCAGAAATACTAATCGTTTTCTTAGACCCTCAATTATCTTCCCTTCTAACAAATATCAGCCCCGCGCTCCTGCGTTACAGAGATAACAAAAGAAAATTACGGTGAAGGCAATATGTCCGAGGACGAGTTACTGGACAGGCGTAACAGACAGTACCAACAGGGGCGACAGCCCCAACGCGCTCCGCAAAGGGAATCCCACATGCAGGGTCAGCAAAATAACCCGCAGCAGCAGCAACAAAACCAGCAACAGTATTACCAGCAGCAACAGCAGCAGCAGCAAGGTAATAGACGCGACAGTTGCACCGCGCCTAGTTATGGTGACCCTGAGGTGTTCAGGAAAGTGAGAAATATTTCGATTACGACACGAGGATAGCAATGAAAAAAAAATGGCTTTATCAAAACCAGTCGATCGTCGTTTGTAGAATCACTTACTCAAAACGCGACATATTTTTAAAAAAATGTCTTACAAGGCAAACAAGTTATTTGACAAAAAATTATTTTTAGTTATTTAGAACAAAGTAATAACTCTTGAAAACAGTTCAACCATTACAAAGCAAATCCAAAAAGAATGACCCTTCTCCAAATCCACTTCAATAACGCCGCTTACTCAAAACGCGTCATATTTTTAAAAAATGTCTTACAAAAGGCAAATAATTTATTACAGAGAAACCCTTTACAAAACTCCATCTGACCAAAGAATATTTTTTGATTTATTTAGAACAAAATAATATATCTTGCATTACAAATAGGAATGGAACAACGCCTTACAGAACATTATTTGTTTGTTTCGTTGTTTTCGTTGTTTCGAAAACAACGAAATAATTTGTTCCAACAATATATTTTGTCTTACAGTTTTTAAAAATTTTCATTGCCACCCTTGTACATTTTGAATTAAAGTGGTCTGAAGATACACAAGTCATACTACACCTAAAAAACCACACTCGCACAGGTAGGTTAAATTTCTGCACGGTTTAGTACATAAAAATAGACAAGTTAGCCATAGGGATTGTTTTAGCTTAGCCGAATTAGTAGACATATATTTACCGCAATGGTTGTGTTATCGGATAAAGATAAAATAATTGTTGTGTTCGTAAATCCTTCTTCTTCGTAGAAGTAATATGAAAGATATAGAAATACTCGCCCCGATGTTTTTCCATAGACCCTCGTACACTAAACAATCGTTCGAGCTATTAGTTGGAATCTCACGTTTCGCAATCGGCCTTGTCGGTTATCGTCAAATACAGTCAAAACTTTGATGGTTTTCCATCATTTCTACGGGTTTTGCAGTCACACCCAATCAAAGATCGGGTCAGATGTTGCGCAACCAACAGGTGGCGAGAGTAGGCCCGAATAACCCCTCTCACAACCCGGGTGCCGCCCCTAATCCGCAAAAGAGAGCGCGCTATTTCGTAGCGCTGTTCGACTACGATCCGGCAACCATGTCCCCCAACCCTGACGCGTGCGACGAAGAACTACCGTTTTCCGAGGGGGACACCATCAAGGTTTGGGGTGACAAGGATGGCGACGGGTTCTATTGGGGCGAGTGCAGAGGTAAACAAAAAATCATAAATAAATTAAATAAGAACCTTAAAACAACGGCAACACCGCGCGTTACAGGAAAACGAGGTTATGTGCCGCACAATATGGTCATGGAGGTCGACGGGAATCAAAGCAGGGACCGGTGGGCGGATACGTACGCCAACATGCCGGTGAAGAGGATGATCGCTTTGTACGATTACGATCCGCAGGAGCTGAGCCCAAATGTGGACGCAGAGGTGAGTATAAAACACATAGCGTCCGTTTCAAATATTTAAAACTGTAGAGGAAATGCAACATCATATTTGTCAATGCAATTTCACCAACTGCTGTTGGCACCTTGTGCAACACAGTTAACGAAATGCAGCGCTACATAGCTCTCAAAAATATTTTTCAAAAAAGAAAAACTGCTTTCTGGCACTTTAGTTTTTTATTGTTTTTTATATTATTAATTAAAACATTTAGAATACAGTTGAGTCATTTGAGCTAATTCTAAATAAGTTTACACGTATTTGAAGTTTGAATCGTCGCGAAGCCCGCGAAATTTGACAAAATCTATTCATTGAATTGTTTAGATTGACTTTTTTATTACAACTGCTTAAAATAATCCGAAAATCACTTCAACCTGCTCCAAATAACGCAAACAAAGTGACTACCACAACATTCCATAGAACTGATAGATAGAAGAGTTTAGGTTAGTTTTGCTTAGCCCGCCGGCTGACATTTAATGCATAGTGACGTCACAAGACATGTTCGTGTGAAGTCTATTTGAAGTGCTCTGGGTGGACTTTAAATCGCTAATTTTAATGAAAATATAAAATAACTGTCAGAAAGGCTTCACTGGGTCATGATGATTTGCTTTAAATTAAAAATATGTGCAATATAATATATTATTATATACCTTAAAGCTTTAAGACCCAAAACTAAACATTGTGTTGGAACCATATCAAAAGTTCTAACGTCCACCATCGAATTTGATGTATAGGAAAGTTTCTGGTTCTCTACCCGACCATATTTATGCCCCAACTGCAGGTGGAACTGAGTTTCACAACAGGTCAGATAATCAACGTCTACGGCGAAATGGACGATGATGGCTTCTACATGGGCGACATAGATGGCGTCCGAGGTCTGGTGCCCTCCAACTTCCTCACTGAAGCGCCAGATCAGTACGGACCGCAAGGTGCTGGTGTCAGCGGAATGCCCGGAGGCCAAACCTCGAGCCAAGGGAACCGGGGCGGCAGAGGGGGTGCAAACAGGGGCGTGGGTCCTGGGGCTAGAGGACCTCCGCCTCCTCCTAGGGAGATACAGATGAGAGGCGGTCAAGTTACGGGAAGAAATAAAGGTAGGTACTTTATTTCAGGGACACGTGTGATGGGAGTTGGTGGGTTTAGGGAGCGCGGGGTGGGGGAAGTGTTCCATCCTACGTTGGTAATGTTAAGTATTTAATGGCGCAGCGATCGACAAACTAATATTTGAACAGACTTCTAATAGATATTTTATGATGATCATTCAGGAAATTCAAAAATAATCGACACAGTCTATTTGCTTGACCAATTCAATATGAACATGAAAAAATATATATAAATGTTATTTTAAGTATGTAAAGTTGTAATATGTTGAACCTATAAGTGCAAAAATAGTTTTGTCGGTCAATGTGATATATTTTTATTTATCTACTGAGACACCATGAATCAAATTAATGCTAATTCCGCTATCTAAGTAGAATACCATCACACACTTGCTACTTTAGTAATGTCGTCCGCTAATTCACCAGTTATACGGGCTGTTTTATTATCAATTCGGCATACATCCGCTGCGGGTACTATTTACGTATAAAATGTATTTACTTGTTTAAGAAATTGTTTGCAATCGCCTATCGGAATATGAAATAGTCACAAAAATGCGTTCAGCTGACGTATGCCACATTGTTAATGACTCTACCTGTGTATCTAAACAGTCGAGGGCGATTAGCACACCAAAATTTCCACGTTTAGAGATACTCACATATTGCTCCACATTCGTAACACGCGGAAACAAAGAAACGGAATGTCTATACACTATTTTTGCCTATATGTCTTCTTTTATTTTGCAAGCGTGTGATGTACGGCTATTTGTTTGCGACATTTTCCGACCCCTTCTTCGGAAAATGTTAGAAACAAGTCCGGCTTTAACTGTTACTGGAGGTGGTTCACTTTTTTTGATCGCGTCAGCCCCCCCACTATTGGCTAGTTAGCTGCATAAAAGCTTGTCAAAATGAGCCGTCTCCAGTCTTGTGATTTCGATGTATGAATATGCACCTAAAGATAATCGGTCTGCAGAACGCTAGCTCTATCTCTATCTCTATAAGCTAAAGATCAACTCAAAAGACATACAATCACGGATTATGTACAACAAACCTGTAATTTGTTAATGATGGTGGCAAAAAAATCACTCTTTTTTGAAAATTAGTTGCGGAAGATGTTAGGATACTGACACGTATCAAGGTTGAAAAACACTTTTTTTTTAAATCTCCATAACAACCAGTAACTAATTTAAATTTAAAAAAAAAACATAGACTCAACATGGTTGATCGTGAATTCGTCTTTTGAGCAGATCGTAATCGCCTTAAAAACTGTTTGCTAAAGCCACATTGCCTGACTGTATGTTGTTTGTCTGTCTGTTGGTCTAGATGCCTGCAACCTGTTGTATACTTCTCAGTTAGACTCGTTCAACACAACTCAATCGATGTCGACACCCGCAAATACATCTACAGAGCACCAACAGGTATTTACTATAGCTTTCTCTCTCTTTCTCTCTCTTTTCATTCTTCCACATCTCTTCTACATTTCTCTATATATATACTTTCGTTTTCATTATTAAATGGGAAATCTTTGATTGTTGGTTTTGGCCGCTTGTTTCTACGTATTTTTTTTTTGTAAACCGCATTTGTCTATACATTTATATGTGCATGATGGAGAGCACAAGCAATGCAGGAATCATCGAGAAAACCCCGCCCATTGTTTTATTTTATTCCCAGAGTTGGTTTTAAAAACGCACGTTGATGTTTTTGCTCGGTAATTCTCGTGACTCATGGCCATATTGGAGCTTAATTGAACACGAACACTGATATTATTGTACCCGCGGTAGCCATAGTCTTAAAAAAGTCGCATTGTCATAGGCTCCACGCTATTGCGATATAGAGCATTAGACCCCCTGTGATAAATTTCCACGCAATGCCCGTAAAAAATGCACCTTAGAGGTTAAAAGTAACCATAGAGTTCGTTTTGCAATGCATTTTACTTTGCAAAAATTATCGACTTAAATTAAATTGCGTTAAAAATTTATTATTTTGTCTGATACAAATAGTCAATGATCAGTTTATCCAGGGGCGGCACACATATAAATTACAACTTAAAAATCTGTTCCTATTAACAATTATATTAAATAATAAAAATTGTAAACAAAATCGCAACTGCAATTTTAGATAAATCAATAAAGAAAACTTTATCAGGAAGCATTTTTTTTCAATATCTCTTCAAGTAATTGTACAGGGTGGCCCGTTTAAGAGGGACCCATACCTTATCTCGAAACTTATTGGCGCTACAAACAAAAGTTAAATACAAAAGTTGTTTCCATTAAGAAGACCTTTATTTTTATTAATTTTCCTAATCGTGACCTGTTTTATATACAGGGTGGTAAAACAAAGTTGCATATTTTTAATTAGAACACCTTACATTATATTGCATTTTTGGATAGTTCTTTCAAAATTCAACGATAAATATGGGCCTGTGATGCACCGTTTCGAACTTATTAGCGATCATCTTCAGAATTCGGCTTATGTTTAAACCATCACAGTTGGGTTGCTTGTTAAATTTTTAAACTTTTTTCCATCTACATAGGATTTTTAGGAATATAATGCTTTTCTTTAGGCAATGATCAAATTTAAAACATTTTCTTAAAGTACGTGGTGTCGCCACTTTTCGCAAAATGATACTTTTCTCAATTTTCTTAAATGAGACACCCTGTATATTATTGAATTTTTAAATAGCCACTTTAGAAGCAACTTCAATGATATAACATAGGTCTCGTTCTGACTTAATTGGCAATTCTTTAACATTCATAATTTAAGAATCTTGTAAATAAGGTGCTTAAATGGAAAAAACTTAACATTGATAATATTATTAATTTTGACTTTTTTGACATAATCATCTCAGTAGCTTTGAAAACAATAGTATATCTTTGTTGTGGTAATATTACTGATTTTTTGACAGGCATCAGTGTATTATGATATCTTAAGCGTATTTTTTCGGACTTCAACTATTTTCTATTTATTTTATTAAGTTGCATTTTTGTTGAGTCTATGAAAATATGATATTCTTCTTTGAAAATACTCCAGAGACCTCCCGCCTTGCCGCTTCAACAACACACTTCAAACATGTTTAAAAATTAACAGTTATAAGCCATTTAAATTCACACCAGTACAAAACTTACAAGAAGCAGAGTTCAGCTTAATACTCGAATTCTGCAATTTTTTGGATAACATATTTCAAATATTTTGGACCGATGAATCAATATTTAAACGTCTGCGGTGTTAATTAATAGAACAAATACGCGTTACTGGAGTTCAGAAAATAAAAAATATGTATATGTATTTAGAAATGGCGCTACTTGTACTGTTAATAAGCAACCCAACAATGATGGTTTAAACATAACCTGAATTCTGAAGATGATCGCCAATAAATTCGAAACTTTGCATCACAGACCCATATATATCGTTGAATTTGTCTTTGAAAGAACTATCCAAAAATGCATTAAAATGTGGGGCGTTCTATATAAAAAAAATGTACCACCCTGTATATAAAAAAGTGGCGATTAGGAAAATAAAAAAAGGCTATTTTAATAGAACGCCCGTAGGATTCGAGATAAGATATAGGCCCCTCTTAAAAGGGACACCCTGTACATCTCTGTTTTTTTCGTATATCTTCAGTTTCAAATACCTAAAGCCATTGCTGTCAGTCACCGTGTTCAAGAATTTTGAGACTATCCGAACGAATTTTTGACCTTTGCTTTCAAGACCAGGACTTTCAATCGGCAGTCTTGCTAAGAAAATTGATATTTTGACGTTTGAAAATAAAAAATTGGAGGTTTTAAATAGCCATTGAGAGTAAGCTAAAAATATACACTAAGGGTTGACTTCAACTTTATTAATAGGACACCCAATTCCTAAATATACTCTTCATTTTTTTATTTTTGCTGCTACTCTGCTACTACTCAACAGCGACAAGAATACGTTTGTTTAATTTATATATAGAATTATAAAAGGGTTAGATTTGGATTTACCATTAAGACAGAATACTAAAAGTTCCACACTTTATTTCTTATTCGGCGCCCGCATAACAAAAACATAACTGACATTGCGTTCTGCTTTCGCGTGCCAGGGGAGAATGAGAGGCATGCTGAGGCAAGGTGGTAACCAATCGACCATCAACCAACCGAACCAATCCACCCAGCCAGGCAGTTACCAGCAACCTCAGTCCTCGACCTCATCGATCGGAGCAGGTATATTTAGCACTCTCACAGGTCAGTCGCAGCAACAGCAACAACAGCAACAGCAAAATTACCAGCAATCTCAGCAGAACCAGCAACAAGCTCAGAACCGTATTCAACACAAGGGCGTGCCGCAGGTGGTGCCCAATTTGGGCGGGATGTCTTCAGGCGGCCCCCTAGGTCAACCGCAGCAACAGCAACAGGGACCTGGGGGGCCGAATTTAATGCAAAAACTGAACGAAATAACCGCGCCGGGCGGCGATATCCTCTCCAAGGGTAAAGAACTGATTTTTATGAAGTTCGGATTGGGAGGCAAATAACAAAATTTGTTTAGTCAATCTATTGTTGATTTTTTGCTGTTTTTGAGACCGTTGGTCAGACACAACTAAATAAGGTACCGTGTTTAAGCGTTGACTATATGGTTAAAGGGTAGGCTCAGTTGTTGGTCGTTAAAGAGCGGTTAAGTGCTTTGTGGGCATTGTGTGTTGGGGCTGTGTAAGTGTTGGGGACTGTTCGTACCGATTGGTCAACCGGTCTGCCAATGTTGCCCCGATTTTTGGACGTAGCGGTTCGGAAAATTATGACAATAAATTTTTATAGGGTTTTTATTTGCAACTCAAGTAAAACCGTGCGTTAAAGTTTTTTTGCCCAGTCTGGCAGTAAATTCTGAGGGTGGTCACTTAACGGTAAATCAATTCAACAGGCTTTACAGATTTGATGTATTTCAATTCTTCCTTGACAATTTTACGAAAACCTGTTTTTTACACGAATTTATCGATGCTACGCTAATCAATTAATAATATTAATTGAACGTTCGAACAAAGAGTAAGCAACGATAGTCGTAGGTTATCCCTGTCATTGCTTTTTGCGTTTTTTACCCTTATTTTTTTTTTAGTCCAGGAAGTCGGGCAACATTTTCAGGCCGGCATTGAATTTGTTGGTCGCCGTTAAAAATATTTTCGAAAAATGTTATCGGGCAACCGCGGGTTTACATGTTTCCTAAAAATACGCTAGTAAAACAACTTTGCTATAACATTGCATTGCATTGGTTAACTGGCAACGATGGAAATACTTATTCTGGGTGCGACATTGAAAAGTCAAATAAGTTGGTAAATAGAAAACATGCCAAGACTAACTTAAAATGGGATAAAATCAGAAATCATGATTGATATCCTGCAATAAGCGGTTATGCATTTTTACATGCAAAGATATACCGGGATGTACAGGAGGTTTGCCCATCGTTTGCCAGCACAATGTCGCCGATATAACTTTTGCACTAAAAATATTTTGCCAGGTAGAAACGTGACGAAATGACATGGCGTGATGTTCTGTATTTTCGCTAAATCTCAATAATATCATTTTATAATCACTTAATGGAGCTATTGCGCCGTTATCGACTGAACTAGAATGTTTCCCTCAATTATTATTGTTAATCGTTAAAAAAAAACATTCGAAGCGCGAGAAGTGTTCAAACCTTAAGGCTTTTGTGGTAAGTGCTTCTTTTATTAATCATATCTATCGACTAATGTAATGTGTAAAGAATAAAAACTATTTCAGCAGTATTAACTTATCATGTATAAAAAAAATCATTATTTAAGTACAAAATATGACCAATATCTATTTGCGTACGAAGGAAAAAACATAGACTTATTTCCGAGTTGTTAAGTAAGACTCATTGTTACTTAGATTTTTTTAAAATTGAGAAAAATAACGTCTTCATATAGGACTAAGTTAAAATGTTATCGGGAGGGCCAGGTTGGAAACGAACGGTGGCATTTAAAACTCGTACGCTTACAAGGTGATTCATAAAGAAGAGGCAATCACTAATAGTGAAATACTACAGCCAGCCACTAGAAAACGATAAGTTCCCTATTGCTTTGTCAAAAACCTTTCTAAAAACTTTCTCAATTAATGAGAAAATCGACAGTTGAGTTGAGTCATAATATTTTGATGTCTAGTAGTCTCTCTAGTTTATATATTGCCGATTTTTTATGAATCACCCTGTATAATTACGTTTACAATTTTGATTTCGCATTTTTGCGTACACCCTCCCAAAAAAGATACGTTTTTATTCGTCGAACCAACGAATTTGTCAAATGAAAAATCGTAAAATTCCCGGACATATTTGTTGCACTTGCTCAGGACCGAATTGCTGCCGGTCGTTTCGCAATACGCCTTCCAATTATTGTTAAATCTTTTTCCACTGTATCCGTAGGTTTCAAAAACAGCATTTCGGCACAACTTAAATTATACAAAAACACATATTTTAAAAACATTAACCGACGTACTGAGTTGTTAGTAAATGATTGGTTTCAGCTATGTTCTGTTATTATTGACCGAGTGGACGTTGTCTATATACAGGGTTGTTCGCAGAAACTATTCATGTCGAGTTTTCGAATAAACTTATATTCTGGGATAATTAATTTTCAACGTCCATTTTAAAAATTATCTACTTAACATTTTGAAAAACAAAATTTTACGTTTCTACAGGGTTGCTCACTACTGCGTCATTTTTTTATTTCTCCGTAAGAGTTTATTTTAAAATTAAAAACAAAAGTTGGTTATTATACATGAAATTTTGTAGTAGTCCAGATAGCACCTGCCGTCGTATAGAGTACATTGGTTTATAGATCAATAACACAGGTGTCCAAACTTAAAATTTTTGACATATGTTAGTATTTTGAAAACTGATTTTATATAATTTTGGTAGCTGATTTCAAACATTCTATGCATTTATTTGTATCACGTAAGGTTTTTTACGAATATAAAAAAAAAAGATATTTATTAAATAATTTATTTTTTCATTTGGTAAAAAAGTGGAGTCCGGGAATATTGTTGCAATACACTAGCAGTCCGTCTTGAATAAAACATTAACATAACCCTTTTTTGAGATCTCGGTAAAAGTTTGATGTCACGCCAGGTGCCAGTAAATTTACATTCAATTTAATAAAAATCAATTGATTTAAAAATCGTGCCTAACATGGAACAAACAGATTCATGTTATAGGTATATATATTAATAAAATAACATTTTTAATATGTGACGTGACAAAAATATCGCGTTTTTTGGGAATAGGGCCCCCAAAAATATGCAAATTAGCAAACATCAAAATCAATGTAGACCTGTGTAATTAATGTACTATGCATTTAAATCCATTGTGTTACACTGTCCATTTTAAGTACATACGTTTTTAAGGAATGAATTAATAAGAACCACGAGTACCTAACTATTTGTTATTGACGTCCTATTTACGACCTACTTATTTTAAAAGAGATTTACCGTTTTAGAGTATAATTTTATTTAATCGCCGTCAAAATATATTACGGGTATGATGCACCTCTAACTGAGCAGGTCTGACTAAAATACGACCAACGAACACCAAAATTTTTTCAGTGGACGATGCATGAATGTCCATAAGTGGACGGGCCATTATTTTGTACTATCTGGGAGGTTATTTCAAGTTTCCCAATAGTTCCTTAAACATTTGATTAATGATTTTTTAAATTGGTTTTTCTATTGCAGGATGTCCAAAATTTATGAACCACTTACATAGTTTTCCAAGATGATTCGTTTATTCAAATATTTTGTATTTCTTGCTATATTTAAAATAAAAAATATGTAATTAGAAACAAAATGAAAAATAGGTGCAATATTTTGCATCAAATGATAAATAAAATACCGGGTGTCCTATGTAATATTGGAAAAATGTCTTAGGAATAATGTTATACCAATTAAAATTTACGCCTCCGAACCCCAGATCATCAAATCAGGTGAGTAGTCAGATCTAGAGCATCTTAACTATTTTGACTTAAACAAAAGCAAAAACATGTCAAAACTAAACAAATTTAAATTAAATACTCTGCAGTATCAGCCAAAATTGGATAAAAATCG
This sequence comes from Cylas formicarius, assembly GCF_029955315.1. Taxonomy (NCBI): domain Eukaryota; kingdom Metazoa; phylum Arthropoda; class Insecta; order Coleoptera; family Brentidae; genus Cylas; species Cylas formicarius. The sequence continues at coordinate 19,309,309 of NW_026844361.1, read as the reverse complement.
CATTTTTCAAAATATATCTAAGCAACCATTTTAAAATAATATACCATTTAAAATGAGTTAGGCTCTGTGAGATACTTATGAGCTACCCTGTATAATGGCAACTATTTTGGCAAGCAGATTTTATATTTAAAAATTTGTCGATAAAATAAACTATTGTAGTGAGCTACCCTGTATATTTGGGCACTCTGCCACATAACACTCCCAGAATTACGCATCTCTCAACTTTTGCTATAAAAAATACTTTCGTTATATTATAGTTATTTCAGCATTAACAGTGAAAACTGCAAAACTTGAAATTGAATAATTATTAGTTAATTCAATTATTAATTATAAATTAATCTATTAGCACCAAGAATTCAATTTTGTGCATGATGTGATCCTTATAAAACTTTTAATGAACAGCTCGGGTGAATAACCTCGTATAAAAATGACATTTTATGGAGCTGAAATTTCACCATTTATTAACAAAACCGATGAGTTTGTTGTGCCTTCTCTATCCTTTCAAACGCACAGCCGCGTGGTTTCGCCCATTTCCGATGAATAATAAATATATTACGTTTCAAAGAACTAAATGAAATTATAGGTTTATTAGCCAGTCGCCTGTCGCAGCGGGTCCGCTAACGGACAACGGCAAAAACTATTTTTGTATCGCGTTTATCGGAAATCTGCGACCACCCCGGTACATCGGCACTTTTGTGTTTGTTCATTTTGTACAAAAAAATATATAAAATCTACCCTGTAAGATAATATTTAATGAACTATAAATATTGGTGTTATTATTCACGCAACTATTTCGCATTGATAAAGTACCCTACCGAATCGCAAACTTTGCTTTCGTCATCGATCGCAATGGCGAATATATGAATGCCAGTCTTACCGGTTATATTGAAGTCTAGTAAATTACAAACAAAATTCAACTGTCGGAGAGATTAAACTTCATCTTATCCAGCTAATTGCTGCCTTCATGATGTTGAATCCATTTGAGATGCTTTTCTACTAGTGGTTTTTTATATTATATGTCAATAGTAAAGTGGTAATTATTTTAATTACAAATTTCGAACCAAATCTTGCAAAAGAAAAGTTCCGGATTCGGCTTTAGACCCAAATTGACAATTTGGATGACAAATTGAAGATGCAAACGATAACAAATTAAAAATCTTCAATCCATATTTGAGAAACATGGACCACAAAAACGTTTAGTTAAATTTATTATAATTTAACTCCAATCTAAAATGTATAAAAAAAAAACACGAAACTTATAACTGGTAGTACTAAAACCCCGAAGATTTGAATAATTTGAACATAGAGTTTATCGAGTTTCTTCGGCAAAAGCAAAGTTTGGATAGTTACCCGTTTATCTTTTAAACTTTCCTAATTGTAAATAATTACCTATTTCTAATAAACGCGCTTTTTTCGATTAATGCGGGGGGAAGCTTAGCGCCCTTCGAGCGACAAAGTTTACATTGTATTATCCTAACAAGGACGTACCGGATTTTTGGGATTTGATGTCGGTCCACGCTTTAAAGAGTTTTTTCTTGACGCTCGAAATGGAAAGTTCCCCCCCCCCCTCCTGTATGGCTGTCCGCAATGTGCGTGCATAAACAGGAAATAAAGCAGAAGGGAGTACTTAGTGATTTTATGAATGGTTGTGAGTTCATGGTCGCACGACATATCAAAATATGGCCAGGTGAAAAATTATTATTAACGATTATTATCGAGGCAGCTTTTGTTAAAACTAAATAAAATATCAATGTATCATACACACACTGTACCGAATAAAAACAATGATAATAAATATCATTTACGAAGTTAGACCGCGTTTTAATGTTTTCCAGTACCGCCTCTGGAATATCAAATTTTTATAATTTATATTTTTTTATACAGGGCGTATAAAATGACACAATCACATAATTTAATGAATGTGATCTCAGGGTTCACAACAAAATGGAAAAATAATCGCCATAACGGTTGCAGATTTTCCATAAGTCCTGTATAACTGGATCTTTTGGTAACTACGTGGCCCTATTTTGTAATAGTTTTCCATAATAAGGCGAAGAATGTTCTCATTCTTAACCCAGACGGAAAGACGTTTGTAACATTAACGAAAACCAAGTCATTTCTTAGCATTTATTGCTATAAATTCCTTATTTTTAATACCGAAATAAATATGAACTAGTCGACCAGGAAAATCATTTCCTATTCCGCCGGTAGGTGTCCATCTGTTGCTCGTCATCCTCGAAAAACTCCTTCATCCTCCTCAGTTGCACCCTCGTGTGTTCGCTCAGCGTATCGAGGTCAGGCAGACTGCCGTAGAAATCGGATGGCATGCAGTCGGCAGGAATGTGCTTCTTGAAAAACTCGTCCTTGTTCATATTCGCAGGATGTGTTATTATCTGGAAAAGCCGATTATCCCATTACCCCCCGTTTATACTCCAAACCTAGAAAATCATTTTGGTTAGTTTTGGTTGGTTGGTTAGAAACTAAACTAACCAAATACCTGCTTATTTCTACACAGTTAAACAACAAGAATTTCTTTTTCCATAAGCAGCGAAGTGGATAGAGCAATGCACCTACTGCAAAGAGTGCCATGTTATAGGCGACCCAACGTCATATGGAGTGGACGAATTTGAATCGCCATGATAAATACTTTGACACAGCAAACGATGGTTTTCGTCAGTTTTGGTGGTCACTAAATAGACGCGTCACCTGGGTTGTGCATCCAAAAGATAGCTACCTAATTTTCATTGGTACAGACCGCCGGTTAGGCGGAAAAACACGTCTGCAGATCAGCAGTTCATAGAATTCCAATGCGGACCAAAATGGGTGAAAAATTTTTAGATATTAGTTCTTGGTGTGCGGGGAACCAGAAAATTTAGTCTATGTAATCGGTCAGAGCAATCAAAAAATTTATATTTATAAATAAAGTAATTAAATAATGGTAATTATGGCGATCACCAAGAGACACATAACCAACTCTATTTAATAAGCCTAGGAGGGGATATACTCCTTCCAACTTATACCATACATACATATATATTCTTAATCACTTTTATATTTTTAAAATCTCTGGTGCAACGTACCTTATTAACATAGGAAACAAAGGATAATTTCGAGTCGAATATTACTCCCAAGTCATAAAAAGTGTTAGAACGGGAGATAGTTATATCAAAAAGATGATACTCACATTTCACAGCTGTACTCATGGTGGTAAAAGAAACTACATTACACTTGGCTGCATTAAGTTGGTAGGTATTATTTAGGAACCAATTGTAGATTTGCTCCAAACTACCCTAGAGAGTAAGACAATCATCTGAACGCCAGATTAAAAAAATATATACATCTTTCGCATATACAAAGAAACTGACATCAAGGTCCTTGCAAATGCGATTAACGAAAATGTTGAATAATAATGGCCCCAACATTGAGCCTTGGGGAACGCCCGAAGAAGCAATGTCATCGGAAGGATGGCCATAGAGATATTAAGAAAACATATTAAGGAGCGATTCGAAGAATCCACGGACACGGAGCTTGTGGATTAGAATTTTGTGATGTAAAAAATCAAGATATACGACGTCCATTTGAAAACCTTCATCAATAGCCTCAGAAATATACTGAGATATAGTCTGTTTGGTTCTTAACAGCATGAAATATTTTTTCCTGTAGGAGCGATTCAAAAACATTGCAGAAAATGCAGAATATAATTACTCACCAACCGAACGTCTGAGCGACTTATTTGCAATCAAAAATTGGTCGATCTATGACGTCCGCCTAACGTCGTCGTAACTCAGGTTTATCATTTTATATATCATTGACTCACATAAAAGAAATGAAACGTCAGGACAGGTAAAGATGTGGTCGTAGGTCAGAAAAAATGATACTTGGTGATGATCGGAAAAATTGGCAAATTAATGAATAAGAGACAACTTTCACTTAAAGTTACTAACTCACCATATCGTACAAATCCTTATGCATGAACGGCTTGAGAACTGAGATAATACGATCGAATACGAAACTCGTATTGAGTATGTGAATTTGTTTCAGTTGTATGGGCAATGCTTCTTGAAGATACTGGAAAAATTTCTTGACTACGCTCAGTTTCAGTCTAGTTACGTGCATGATGCCAACCTAAAGAGTTTTGCGCAGTAGATCAAGTCTCTTTAAAAGTGTTTTTTTTTATTACCCCTTTCAAATTAATAACGAAAATAAAACCATTTGCGGGGTTGTCGCGGCAGATGAGGTCGACTAACATGAGGGTGACTTTAATTTGAGATTCTACGTAAAAATTCGAGTAACTCGTGTCTCTCAGGCCGCATATCACGACCGCCATATTGTCTCTCGTCCTGTTGGGCATCACAGCCGCTTTCCTGTAAAAGAAGTCGCTCCAAATTTTATCCACGAATAGCCAAATCTAAAGCTCTTACGTTACTTTGAGGGTAAAGGTCAGTTCGTCCCCGTCTACGTCACGATTGCTGAAGAACTCTGGCGCCACCGCGCGGTGTTTGAAGTAATACGTGATGGTGCTTTTGGTAAATTCGACGGAATCGTTGCAGGCGAGCAGGAATAGCACGATCTGCTCGTCGGACACGGCAGGAAACGCGGGCATATAAGTCAACCATTTTCTGATCTCGGCTATGTTGTACAGAGACGTGCGTCCAGTTTTCACGACGTCCTCGGCGTTGAAGTTGTGTTTGGGAATCACCGCCGACATGTCGCTACCTGAAACGCAGACAAAAATTTGAATGAAAAAAATGCAACGCTTTTTTTTAGCTACCCTACCTTACAATTATTGGTTGTTCAAAAAAAGAATTAAATGGCGCAAAATTTAAATTTAAATAATTACACAAAGTGTGCATATTGCATATGTATGGTATGGTGTTTGTATAAGACAAGAAGTTTCTTATAATTGGGATATTAGTATGGGAAACGAACCCTGCGGGTAAAACGGTCCTTTAAATTTCTTTAAATACTATTTGCGCAATCTCTACGAAGTTGCTAGCCGACAAGAGTGACCTACGAAATTTTAACAAGGTAAGCTATATTTGGTAGAATTTAATATACAAACGAAACAATATTTGAATGCCTGTACTTTTTACCTCTGTAATAAGGTGCCTAGATATTATTATAGTCTTTAATATTAGCTTCAAACTATATCATATTTCTTCGATGTCCTATGCTGACATAATCTACAGTTTTCTAGAATATAGCAAAAAGGCAAAATGGACCGGGCAACTTGGACCCCTTGGACCTAGCCTGCAGCTATACAATGGAAACAATCAAAATATTGATACAGCAACAGCGAAGAAAATGAGGAGATTTGATGCGATATACAATAAACAAGGGGCCACCTCAGCTGCAAGAGTTGTAGGGTTTAATCAGGTTTCTGTTAGCAGTTTCTTTTGGCTTTTAGTTGAAGCTATTGATAAGGAGATATACAGATAGAACATAACGAAGACATTGCCGAAAATAATCAGCACAAAAGGTAAAAAGCAAGTGGTGTACTGACATCAGCAGACGGGGGCCAATTTGTCACTGCTGCATTTTGCTGTAATGTTTTAATTGTATAGTATTATTTGGCGGAGTTCCATGAAAAAGAAGGCTAAGAAGTTTTTCGAGAAAAAGAGCCTCCTTCAAGTGAAGAAAAAGAGGCAGAGTATCTGTATTTTCACTATTTGTATTCAATGTTAACCCAGGCCATTTTGCCTTCTGTTCCACTACCCTCTATTGTAAATTTCCCTGACATAATTTAAATATGCATTATGTATCTGAGAAATGAAAGTTAGATTACATTTTGACCAAATTCAAATCATTTTAATAATCTTACGATTTAGGTATTAAAAACAGATCGTAAATGTGAAAAACCTTAGTGAAACACACGTAACCACAATAACTATGTAATCTAACAATGCAATAATATAAAGGAGGTTCCGTATAAAAAATACAACTTTGATATTTTTAACACTTTTGAATCCCTGTGTAGTATGAAACCATTTTTAAAAAGTAATCGTAATAGGACTTCACATATCCCAGAATTCAAACTTTTGGAAGGCCTTGTATTTTGGACACCATATTCTGTATTGTGTAGCGTGAATAACCCTGTAGAATTATCAGACTCTTCTAGCACAAACATAATGTGATAAGACGAGAATATGAACTTAACAGTAAATTAATTAAAGTAAATTTTCTGGAATTTAATACGAAATTGTCTAATACGTGTATAAAAATATCGTAGCTCAGGTTTTTGCTGTTTGACAACGCCTTTTTATTGGAACCCAACGTGTGACGTATTTAAGGTTCCACCGCAATTGTTTTAACAGGGTATTGAAATTTATAGTACAGATATAACTTTTTATTAATACCGCAATTACATAGTTAATTAATTCCTTGTACGGGCTCGAATCCAATGACTATTTGACGCAAGCGACAATTAGGTCCGTTGGAATTTATTGCCTCGAACAACACATTTTTTTTCCAGTACTTCCCAGTCGGAAACCATGCACGTCACATGTCACACAGAATGAATGGTTTTCTAGCAGCTAAATATAATATAAATCGAAATCGTTGAATTAGGTGAAGGTGATTAAAAAAAGAAAGGGTATGACACCTACACTTTAAAGAATAACAATAAACATTCTGTGTTTGCCAGTCCAGTCAATAAATGTATATTTTGTATATACCTGAATACGTACTTAATTACACGGTGTACGTGTAATACTACTTTACTCGTATTTTTTGTTGAACTGCCCATAAAGACATTATGGAAATAACCCGTATTAATTAATGAAATAATACGAAAACTTAGGAATTATGTCGCTCTTGCTAATTGCATGCAATCTCAGGGGCGACCTCTGTACAATTTACTGTAACACAAAATGCATATTTGGTTTAACCTATACTCCACGTATACATCAAATTGATTATGATGAACATTATTTATTTTTAAAAGTGATTTAAATTTGCTCTTAAAGAAACATAATATGAGTACGAGAACGTTTAGATTAGCACTGGCATTTAGTTAGGTAGGTAATTAAACGTCTAGGTTTAGGTAGGAACGCCGCTAGGTCTTGTCGCTATTAAAATTATCTTTGGTACACTCCAAATTTTACGAGAAAACATTTCCCAGTAATGACGTCATCATACAAAACGCTGTTAAGACACGTTGTTGCGAATTTTTCCACCCCAATTTACATTACGTCCAAATATAAACGTAAATTTTCACTTGGCAACATAACTGTTCAAGATAACTAAGACGCCAGGAATGTATTTGTGTTGTTTTGCGAAAATGTACCCAAAAACTAACGGTCGTAGAAAAAGTATAGTATGCAACACGTTCGGTAAACTTTTTAACTCACTCGTTTATTAAAAACTCGCTCCGCTCGTGTCAAATAAACTCGTGAGTCAAATGCCGTTTACCGCACTTGTTGCATAATATACATTATTGCAATATACAACAGCTGATCTACTAATAGGCTAGTTTAATAATAGCAAATGAGCCGCGGTTTGGGGTTTGGAGGTGTAGCCATTTAATGTAAAAAGAAGCATTTTATGTATGTGAAAAAGTTAGACAAGTTATGTTGGCAACACTGGCAATCACAGAGAAGCCCGATGGCGAAACAGCTCGCACCTACCTGGGACAGCAACTATATTTAACTCCGAGAGAGACGCGGCTCAGGAGTGCGTGGAATTTTCTCGTCGCCGCGCCCTTGGAAAATGCAATACTGAAATGCAAATTGCCGAAGCGGAAAACCGATGATAATTGTACTAACACTGTCTTTTCGAAATTTTATCGGCAAACACACAATTTTACTTTATTGTATTGTCGCCCCGTTGTTACCCGTAATTTATTGTTGCAGTTTAACGATATTAAATTGCCGCTATTATGCGATCTCGCACGAAAAAAAACGAACAATGACCGGCGCTATATATATACAGGGCGAGTTACGTCAGATGATCTATTATAATAGCTCTGGTAAAATATAACAATAATAATCTGTATTTTCGAAATATTTTGGAAAGTTCGGCTTTGCCCGATCAGGCTTAAACTAATTGAATTTCTAATGGGGGGCCCTGCTACTGTTTTCGATAAAAGAAATTGAATATTATTTTTAAAAGGCATTTTTTTTTACATTTTTTGGAGCATAACGTAAGAATTGTTAAATTTTTCATTAATTTAATAGTGAAGAAGACTTTTTGCACAGTCAAGTTAGGCAGGGTGAATCTAAAAAAAGTGCAACTTTTTGTAGCACCCTGTATGATATATCGGTACTAACACAAGCAGTTTCCCACCTGGTTCCCAAATTTGATTTGAAAATTAATATTATTTTCCGCAATGTCGAATAGCCCATTGGATGGCAACGTTGTGCAACCAATGCTGGTGTGGTATCGCCGGGAAAAGAATTTCAAGTTCATTAGAAAGTAAAAATTATTTCTTTAAACAAAGAAACTGTAGTTTATATATATTATTTACGTTATAAGTTAAGACTTCGAAGACATACTAAATGGCTCTGTTATTAGTTATACAGGGTGTCACCAGGATTAAAACGCAAAATTTTGTTTGTGCGAGGACTTTTGCGCTTACAGCGAAACCTTTTCCATTCGATCAATTGATCATATTTTTCCTATAATCGGGCAGTCAATGAAATTTTTTAAAAGAATAAATGGAAAAAATCTAGTAACTTTGTCTTTCGATCATGTTACTGATCAAAATCCAAGGCACGTCTAATTTTAAATTAGTAGCTAAGTATCTATAATTTTCCGTAATTGGATTAAATTTTACAAACCGATTTGCTATGACATTGCGCTTATACGTGTCAACATGCCTGCTGAAAACGTATAATTACAGTCTTACAATTTTGCAGTCGTGTGTACCTAATCAATTTTTTTTTCATTTTGCATACGACAGTAGTAGGTATCGTAAAAAATTTGTAGCTTTTAAAAATTAATCGGCTAGTCTAAAAATAATCGTTTGGAATCAGTTTTCGGTGATTGTGTCGAATTTTTTGTGTAAATAATCAACAGACCTCTCCAGCTGTAAGTTCTAGAACCATTGATAAGGAGATTTGCCTTTTTTAACAGGTAACTACCTAAATACAGAGTCGGAGTAAGCTTTTGGCGTGGTTTTTTAAATTCGTCAGGTGAAACGTTCAAGCAATATGCTTTCCACCTCCTTGAAAGTGAGTTTTATTCTTGGTGTGTAGAAACATGCTTATTATTACAGAGAACGAAACACCAAAAAGCACCTCCACTCACAGTTTTAGTTAGTCGTTAACGCACGAAATTTCCATTTCACATTGTTATTAATCAATAGTTAATCTTATCATTAATTTGGCACGTCTTCTTTGCTATGTTTTCTTTTGCTTTCACTATCTTTTTTTAAATAATTCTATGGTGGTACACCGCTGGAAAATTCTAGAGCCGGCACTGCTCGACAATATCGCACCAATGGAGAGCTGCCATGTGAAGTTGACAACCGCTGACAACTGACGTGTACCACTTTTTATTTTCAAAATCAATTTGAGGCCAAGCGCTAATATATTCGAGCCGGTATTTTCGAAAAAACGTAGTTACACTCCGACGATTGGCAAGTGAAAATTACCCAACCAGGAGAGAAATGCGGGCGTTAAAGTCAACCCTTTGTGTTGTTTTGGTCGCGAGTTTTTCGCTCGCGGCTGTCGCCAATAAAGGTACCGTAAATTTGGACGAACACAATTTCGAGAAAATCGTGCAAAAATTTGAGGTCGCGGTGGCAAAGTTTGATCCTTCCTATCCGTATGGTGAGAAGCACGAGGCTTTCATGAGCGTTGCCGACGAATTGAAGGCCAGGTCGGAGATTCTGTTCGCTCAGGTAGGCATAAAAGATTGGGGCGACAAGGAAAACGAGAATTTGGGCAAGAAATTCGGCGTGAAGTCGAAAAACGACTACCCCGCCTTGAGATTATTCGTGCAAGGAGAGGACCAGCCCTTTGAATATAACAACAATCAGCCCTGGACTGTTGATGACATTAAGAGGTTCATCAGGGACCATACAAACATTTACCTTGGTCTGCCAGGATGCTTAGAGAAATTTGATAAATTGGCACAGGCGTTTTCCGGAGCTTTTGACAAGGCGAGTGTAGTATTCGAAGCTGAAACTGAAGCTAAAGACCTAAAAACCGAGGTATAGTAGAATATTCTTGTCGGTGGATATTTTATGTTTAACATCTCATTTTGGTTACAGAAAGAGAAGCAGATTGCTAACCGCTACATCAAGTACATGAAAAAGGCCCTCGAAAAGGACGATTTTATTTCAGAGGAGAAGCAGAGACTGAACAAAATAATAGCCAAAGGGAAACTAACCAAAGAGAAGAAAGAGGAACTATCCAATAAAATTAATATTCTATCTGCATTTACATTACCAAAATCGGAACTCTGATATAGTGCTTTCATAAAGCAATTACTTTTTGTTTTGGGGGTTGTAAATTTTATTTTGTGTTGTGGTTATTTCCTATATATAAGAGATAATGATGTTTTTTATTTATTGAAGTATGACAACAGCTTTGACTGAATACAATCCGTTTTATACAATGTTATAATTTTGGACATTCCAGAATATTTGTGGCTGTACAAGTTTTTATTGTATTAAGAGTGAGTTTGGAGGTTAATAATTTTTTATCCCATGGTATTTATTCGAAATATACATGTTAAATGGTACAATACTTCATTATTTCCTCACCAAAAGTTGTTAATTTATTTTATAAAGAAAAATTAAAAAGGACTCTCAATGACCCGCTGAAAGTATAAGCCACAGTTATTTGCTTTCTATTGCTTAGACCAGGTATTGCATTGGGTAAAGGTGTAAGTTCAATGTAGATAGGAACCCCGTGAATGTTTTATTATGCGCGTAATCTATTGTAATATATCTAAACTTCTAAACCACCCTAACACGTGAACATCAGCTTCAGTAAAAAACAGTTGCCCCCTCTACCTTGCATTTTACAGCTGCGTCACTGAATTTGATTCTGAAAAGCACGCATGATTGTGCTGGAATGCCGATACAATTCACATAACGGAATTCTGAAACAGGAAAAACTATAGCATAGGGCAAATTCTTTTTGAAAAATCAACTTATATTCTGTATCATGAAAGCCCTCCCACTTAAGATTGCACGTCCCGCCAAAAACGCCAGCGTTCTCAAGCGGTATAATTCATAACCCATAACTGTTGGGCTCGGTTATCGAATGTGAATCTATCGACTTTTTATTTTTTTCCGTTTTAATAATTAGTATGAATAAATTAAGAGTTTTTTAATTTACTGCAGAGCTATATGCTAAGTCTAAAATAGTATTCTATTAGTTTATAAATTAAAACTGCCATCGGTTCTAATCGTCTAATTATCGACAATGTCGATCGTGACGTAAGGGTCTTGACAATCGCCATTTTGTGAGCGTCCACATTTCCGAGCGTGCCTCGCGTAGTTTGGAGTTCAATGGTGCCGCGTCTATAACGAACTAACCAAAATGAATCGGATTTCATTTTAAGATATTTCGCTGTGTGTTCTGTGCTCATAGAACATCATCTAAAGAAATCTAAAGTTAAAATGACCAGTCCTGAAACTGTAGAAACAGACGATTTAATAAAATGCCGAACTTGTTGGGCGGACACAAGTCCAGACGAGTACGTTCGGGTAACGGATAAATGGACAGACGGCGTGCGTTGCGTTAAAGATGTCCTGGATTTCTGCGTGCCTCTCGTGGTAAGAGTTCCGGCCTTTAAACTTTAAATTTTGCCTCCGTCACTTCCACGGCCTATGCTGTAGTCATTACTGCCAAAGAATAGCTTTCGTTTTTTTCCCGGTTGTTTAAAGCGCTTCTTAAAACGAGTAATCAGCGTTTGGCTTTTTGGTAATTCAAATGACAGACAGGTAAGCTGTAAAGCGATTTTTTTCGACTCCAGGTGATCGAAGAGGACAGTGTGATATGCCACAAATGTTTCAACAGCCTGGAAGGTTGCGCAACATTTATCGAAAGATGCCTCTATGTGGATAAGGTTCTCAAAGTCGAAAACCAGGAGGATGAAGAAGATGACGGCGATGATAAGGAAATCGGTATTTCCGTGGCTGATTCCGACAATTTCGACGAGAGCTCAATCGATTCGCAGCAGTTGCCAGACAATAAACGCAAGGGCGCCCAGAAAAGGGACCACAGTTACTGCAATGACGACGACAAAGAGAACAACGGTAGCAAAGCCAAGAAGCAAGCGTTGGGCAATGAGCAATCACCAAAAAAGCTGGGTAAGGAGTGCACATAAAAAATATAGAAAAAAAATTATGAACCAGGTTTCCTCTACCAGATTTATTGAATATCAAGCTTCCCAACCTTAAGTTTAAGACGGTGAAGGTGTGTCACTTTAAATGCGAGAAATGCACCAAGATCTTTACAAACCTTGTGGAGTACCAAACACACATGGAGAGCGTCAAAGACGCTCCCGAGTGCGACTATGAGCAGTGCGACATTTGTTTGCAAAAGTGAGCTACAACTGATCGTCTTGTTGATTGTTATTTTTGCGCAAACAATTTTTTGCAGGCTGCGTAGAGGCGACCTCAGGAATCACAAGGAAGAGCAGCATTCCAGCCACGTTTGTGAAGAGTGCGGCAAATCTTTCTCGTCGTTGATCGCACTCAAGTCCCACCAGCGTAACGTTCACCCCAAAGAATCTTACCCTTGTCCGCATTGCGAGAAAGTGCTCAAAACGATGAATTCGTTGCAGTGCCACATCCGACATGTTCACAAAGAGGAGGACGATAGAGGTTAACCACAAATCGTTGTCTTCTGTTATTGTTATTTTTTATGTTTTGTTTACAGAACAATATCAGAAGTTTATGTGCGACCGATGCCCCAAACGTTACGAGAAACGGAGCTCGCTAGAGCGCCATCTTAAATGGCACGACAACATCCGCGATTATGAGTGCGAACAGTGTTACAAAAGCTTCTTCACCAGCAACGAGCTGCTATGTCACGCCAGGTAATTTCGTTAAAAAAAAAAATTATAAGAATATCATACAAGATATCAACTAAATTTCTATTAGTCGCTTTATATTTTTTTTATAATTGTATATTTATTTATTCTGGGTAAGTAACCATAACCCTTTTTGTTGCATGAATAAATTCTCTGCTTATGAGGTTAACTACTTATCTCATTTACTATGCATGAAATTCTCTAATAACATTAATAAGTGTTTTTCTCTTAGTAGCACTAAACGTAAGCCCTCACCCTCGACTCATTCCTTTGAAGTTAATTACACAAGGTACTCGGGAAATCAAGATTATCTTAAGAGTTAAAAAAATGGATTAAAATAGTACCTTTGAAAAAATATATCTTATTTATTTATTTATTTTAGTTATTTATTAATACGTAATTTCTATTTGATTTTTTATTTATATTTTAAACTGGAACTAAAAATTGTATTAAAATCAAGAACCTCTGCAAATAAAATTACTTTTTTTTTTTAATTTGCTATTAATGGTTTGAAAATTGATGTGAGAGAATTAGGTGAGCAATATTAATCCTTCAGATAACCTGTTTAATTTTTGATTGATATATTTTGAAGGAATCTTTACTGTTATCTCTTTATTTTTTTACTTTAAAATGGCATTTCTGAGAGTTTTAAAATTGCTAAAACTCGAATTGGATCGTTAATTTTCGGGGAAATAATTTACTTTAATTTACTATACATTAAATTAAAGCAGAAAAATAATCGGTTCGAAATGACTTGAATTTTTTCGCGACGCCCTCTATGTAACTGCAGGTTGATGCATTCCAACGAGGAGACGTTCTTCTGCGAGATTTGCGGCAAGGGTTTCGTCCGTTCGGACTACTTGCGTCGCCACATGGCGTATCACGCGAAGTATGTCGACTCGTCGTGTCCTGTGTGTAAAAAGCTGTTCCGTTCCGAGACGAAATTGGCGAACCATATGGAGGCGGGGCACGACGCGAACGGCGTGTCACTAGAAAAGCCGAAATCGCGTACTCAGACCGGCAAAAACAAGATCCCCGGCCACTACAAAGCCAAGTGCGTCTGCAAGATATGCAAGAAGGTGATCGCAAATCCTTTCGGCCTGCGCGTTCATTACAAGTCGCATTTGAAACTCAAATCGTTCAAGTGCGAGTTTTGCGGGGTGCTGCTGCAGTCGCCCATTTCGCTCAAGCGCCATCACGAGCTGCACAAGGACCCGAACTACAAGTACAGGTGAGTTTTTGCGGGTGCACGCGATATCCTAACATTTGGGGATATTTGTTGACGTTTGGCAACATTGCCGGAACTCTTAAAAAAAACGCTAATTACCATTTTTTAATTCAACCAAAAAAATAGCAAAATAGATCGATTTAAAAAGTATTCTATTTAACTTAAAATAAACAAGTTTTATAAACCTGAAGGAAAGGAAAAAAATTAAGAGACAAAATTTAGATTTTTTTTTCTTCGTTTAAAAAATTTGTGGATTTATTTAAAAATTAATTTAATTATTTTTATTTTAATACTAGCACCGGGACAACCCGTGGTATTTTTTAAAAAGATGTTTTAAAATAATAAGATGTTGTATATATTGGTAATTTTTAATAAATGTTAAATGTTACTTTTCAAGATCGTTCGTAGAAATTATTTGAAAATCCATAAAATGTCTGTGAAATCGGTAAAATCTGAAGTTCCCTACATCTTTGTGAATAGGTCTCGTCAGGACACATCTGGACCGAATTTTAAGTGTGCGGCTTAACATTTTCCACACTTTGTTCTATAGCGATTTTCCCAAAAAGTTACTGAATATCGTCAAAAAATATGGACATTAGATTGCCTCAATTTTTAAACATATTTTGCCGCTCGAGGAGTATTAAAATGAAGTAAAATTTAAATCTTCTTATAAAAATTTGCATTGTAGATGGAGGTCTGAAATGATTTTAACATCCATTTTGCTAAAAAAAAACTAAAAATTTATACAGAGTGTTCCACGACTAGCATTTTAAAACATTAAAATTATGACATACAGGATGAACAATTCGTAAGTGTAAAACTTTTGTAAGATTTTTGAAGTAACAATCGTTTTTTAAAGTATTTATGTGTTCTGGTCTCATCTTATTTACGGTAACTGGTGGTTACAGGAAATATTTTAGCAGCCATTTTTTTAGTATGTTTATGTTCTTTAATGGCCCTGATATCACCAAAGGCGAGGTAATATACGCAATAAAACCCCAGAGAGACGGAAAAGCAACCGGCCCAGACAATATTCATGCCAAACTTATAAAACTCATAGCCGAACAAGAGGGAAAGGGACTGCAACTGCTAACCTCAATATTTAACACAATCTACCGTACAGGGACTGTCCCAACAGACTGGTTGCGCTCAACATTTATTACCCTGCCCAAGAAAACCCATGCTTCGAACTGTGATGAAAACCGCATGATAAGCCTGATGTCACATGTTCTCAAAATATTCCTCCGAATAATTCACACCAGAATTTACAAGAAATGCGAATACCAACGAGATGAAACTCAATTTGGATTCCTCAGTGGCTTAGGTACTCGTGAAGCGCTATTCGCGCTGAACGTTCTAACTCAGCGATGCAGGGACATGAATGTCAATGTAGTCGCTTGCTTCATAGATTATAAAAAAGCTTTCGACTGCGTTAAACACCAAAAGCTAATAGAAGTACTCAAAAAAACTGGAATAGATAGAGAAGAAATCCGATTAATTACAAATCTCTACTGGAAGCAAAACGCAGTAGTGAAAATTGAAGAAACAACATCAGAGGCAATCATGCTTAGAAGAGGTGTAAGGCAAGGCTGTGTGTTATTGCCGCTGTTATTCAACTTATACTCTGGACAGAATCGACTGTAGGATTAAGGTCAACGTCAGATATGCCGACGACACCGTTGTCCTAGCCGAGAATGCGCAGGATCTGCAGAGGCTAATGGATCACATAGTGCGATACAGCGAAAACGCTGGCCTCCTCATAAACACTACAAAAACTAAGGTCATTGCATTTACCAAGACACCTGTTCAGGTTCGTCTGAATGTTGATGGTGCTGCGGTGGAACAAGTGTCTTCATGCAAATATTTAGGGAGCATCATAAATGATCAATGTGATCCAAGGAAAGAAGTCAGGCCAGAAAAACATTCTTGAATATGAGACGAATTTTCGTGAGATCAGATTTGAGCGTGGAGCTCATGGTACGCATGGTCAGATGCTATGTTTTCTCGGTTTTTCTGTACGGATGTGAGAGTTGGACCCTAAACCCATCACTAGAAGAGAAAATAGATGCATTTGAAATGTACATTTATCGTCGTATACTAAGAATATCATGGATAAAAAGAGTAACAAACGTAGAAGTTCTCAATCGTATGAGAAAGCAAAAAGAACTTATGCTTACCATCAAAGAAAGAAAAACTCGTTATATTGGGCACATAATGCGAGGTGAAAAGTATGAACGTCTGCGCCTAATCATAGAAGGCAAAGTCCAAGGCAAAAGGTCGGTCGGCAGGCGCCAAAACTCTTGGTTAAAGGACATTCGACGATGGTTTGGTTGCTCATCGCTCGACATCTTCCGTATGGCCGTATCTAGAACCACGTTAACTATTTGGATCGCCAACCTTCGAAAGGAGACGGCGCCATAAGAAGATGTTCTTTAATAAATTAATGTGTGCGTAATATGTAGTCCATATATTTAGATAATTGATGGTTCCTTTTTTAAAATGGTGGAAAAATAAATATTCTTTTATCTTAAAAACGAAAATGGATAGAACAATAAAATATTACATAAGTGCCTAAGTTTTTTCTTACATTTAGTTAAGAAGAATGAAATGGGTCGTCTAATTGAATCCCCTCCCCTCCACCTATAAAAAAAATAAAAAATATGTGGTAAGTTTGTTTCTATAATATTTCCGTAACATTTTGTTGTTCTATTTATTTTCGTTTTTAAGATAAAAAATTAAAACGATATTTTCCGCCATGTTTGTTGAATGTCCAGAACAGTTTTTCGGGTTTGTTTTGAAACGCCATACATACATTTTACGAGGTGAGTTAGAAAATTACGCTTTTATAATTAAGTAAGTAGATGATTGTAAGGCCAAAATTAAGTTGAACTGAGGTGACTTTTACTTGATGAAAATCCATTTATCAAAATAAATAAGAACTAAAAGTTCAGATTTTCTCTTTCAGTTGTTATTTATTTCAAAATTAAGTTTTTTTCTAAAAAATATGACTCTCTCTCAGTTGAAAATTGTCACAAATACGTTAAAACTTAATAAGACATGTATAAAAAGTTTAGAAGTTTAAAAATTCCGATTCAAGTACTTATAGCCCTACGACGAAATTAATAAATAATTCCAAACTCTTTCGTTACCTAAATATATAGAAATTGCTTTCGAAACTGCGTCATTATAAGTTTAACTCCGAGCAAAAAATAATTACAACAAATACGAGTACAATATTTTAAAAATCGCAAAATCGGTTAATAGCTACAACATACGTTGTTTTCAACGCCAACTTCATACTTTCTTTACATGTATTAGATCATGGCGTCGGCAAATATTGATTGCTCTTCCGATGTGGGATCTCTTCAAAACAAATTTCGTTGCAGCTGCAAAATATGTCACGCGCGTAAGTCGTCGGCTGCCGAGCTGGACTACCACACCAACACGGTGCATAAAACGAAACGGTACAAGTGTCACATTTGCTCGGAGGCGTTCGGCAGACGGTATCTCCTGGACAGCCACCAGGCGACCGAGCACGCCGACGAAATCATCAAGCGCGAACTGATCCTGGAGGAGTTAAGCAAGGAGACGATGTACCTCGACCCGGAAGACGAGGCCAACCTGACGTACAGGGGGCCGAAAAACAACAAGGGCGTGAAAGTAGGCGTGGACGACGAGGACATCAATGAAATCATTCGGGAAATCGGCGAGGAGGCCGGTCTGGTTTTGGACGACGACGACAGGGTCCAAGGTAAGGCGTGTCTACCATTTTATTTATCTACGGAAACTTTTTGGCCGACCGGAAGGTGGGAATGGGTTCGTAGGGGCTTAGATCATCAAATACTTAAACTTGATGGCTTTTACTGTTTCAATATACTTCATAAGGGTGTGCCAAAAAAATATTTTATGTTGAAGCTCGGTCCCGTAAACATATCCAGGAGGAGGAAGAGGATGAAGAAGAGGAGGAGGGCGAGCTGCATCAGGAGACGGAGTTCGTCGACTTGAAACAAGAAAATGAAGACACTGAAGAGACGGAGGTGAGGGTGATTCAGGAGCTGGAGGAAATACCAGACGGGGAGTATTTGGAGATGATCGGAGAAGATGGTCGCCTGATTAGACTGAAACGGGAGGACGGGGAGTACGTGGAAGTATCCGATTACATGGAGGGTCAGGAGGTAACAGAAGTCGACGACGGGGAGTACCAGGAGGGCGCGGAAGTCGTCGAACTGTCTGAAGATCAGCTGGTCGAGTACGAGGAGGGCGGTGCGAGCGGCGACGGGCAGCAATACGAGGAGATGATCGAGGAGGGGGAGTATTTGGTGTACGAGGACGGGGTGGAGGTGGCCGCGGAAGAGGTGCAAGAGTGAGAGCGGCGTAATTAGAGTACATATATATACATACACTATCAAGTAATCTTCTGGCATATATTGGAATTTTTTGTTTTTTCATTTTATTGTTCAATATCCTTTCAGTGGGGGGTTGCAGAAAGTGTTTGCAAGTAGTATTGTTATCTCCTGCTTTATAAATAAATTGTTTTAAATACTGTGTTTTTTGTTTTTTGGTCCCAGGTCACCTGTCCCCGTTTTCTCCCGGTTCCCACGTTTTTTTTTTGTGGCCACTTTGAATAAGTAAAACAAAAAAAATCGGTAGAAAACTTTAATGCTCTCTTAATCTAAAAAAATATCTGCGATATTTATAAAAAAACCACAACTGTCCAACAATTAGAAAAATACATCTTGGAATGTACAACATGCCTAGAAATACCTGTGTAATAATTAGAATACGCAGAAGATCGAACTACTATTATGTGGCTAAATTTCGAGTTGACAAACTTTGTTTTAATATCAATAAATCAGTTTTCATTTTTGAGTAAAAAAATCATTTACATCATATACATATAAACAAGTAAACTCTTAAAAATTAACTCTACAACAGAATCGGCTAATTCGAGTAAAAAAAAAGTTGACACCTGTAATGGAAACAAGCATTAGGGCCCATGTCTATAAGAACTTTAGCTCATTCCCTTCAAGTTTATTTTAACTTATTTAAATAACACTCTGTATAGAATAGTTTTAATATAGGTGTCATCTGTCAAGCGAAATCCAATTAAACCCACAACAATTATAAGCAAAACAAAACCCTAATGAGTGTTGCACATATGAACTAACCCTTTTCTAACAGCTAACACCAATGAGTTTTTGTATGGATGATGTATTACAACTGCAGTGAAACAAACCTTATGTTGTAACAATTGTAATCATTATTAATTACTAATTCAACAAATTATTTGAAAATAATTGTAACTAACCTTATGTAAAGACCTATTACACTAGCCAAGCAAGAATATCAAAATTTAATAAAACCAACTTAAAATCATACCTAACTAAAAAAAAATATATCCAAATACTACTCCTCTTTTTCATCCTCATTGGTAACTTCTAATTCTGTTAGTTTTTTAGTAATTTCTTCAGCCTCTTCATTGTTTCGATTCTCGGTCAGACTCTCATTCAATGAATCATTAATAAGCTTATCTACCTTACCGTTATATAAATCACAGTCAATTTTAAGTATTTTTTTGGCCTCTTCGAATTTATTCTTAAACAAATTTGCATCTGCGATAAAAACATCAGTGAGTTTCAAATCCCCTAAATCAGAAAAATAGTACTTACTCTCCATAGACCCGAACTTCACTGCAAGACACTCAGATTTGACTTGTTCATCTGCAAAATCACCCAACACGGTATAGATAAATGCTTTCTTGTTTGTTGAATTTGGTTTAAGTTCCATCCAAGGAGTTATAAAATGGTTTGCGCATACTTTTAGGGTCTTGTCGCGTCTCATTACAATGCGAAATGAGCTATTCTCATTGTGGCGCAAAATTTTCAATTCGCCCGTACCCCTTTCCTATAGCAAAACAATAACGAATAAACGTTTGACGCAAAATACAAAACATTACCTTCCACTCTGCAGGTTCGCTAAGAGAATCAAACCGGTATAACTTAGCTCGAATCTTAAGGAATTCTGTTTCATCATCTTCATTCAATGAGACTTGGACTTCAGGCAAACTTATAATGGGCGAATAGTGCACATCGTATTCTGTATCCGAAGATTCGGATTGTTTATGCTCTCTTTCCGGGGTTTGTGGAAGTACTTCCTTGACAACAAAGAGAAAATACCATTTAGGTTATGACCCAAAGCCGCATGATAATTATTAATTATGTAAATCATACCGATATCTCGCTCATGGTTATCTGTAAAGTGTTTGCGGGTCTGGCTATTCCTATTCTCGTTATTCTCTTTTTAGTCTAAAATTTTTTTTATTCGCTTGACGATTCGTTAAACAAACCAGTTCAACGTTAAAAATGTTGTCGGTTTATTTTCACCAATCACAGAAATCGGGCAATTTAAAATTATCCAACCAACCATAAAGGACGGACGATTACAATTGTATTTATTAGTCTGTGCGTGAGGATTCTTCTTCTTTAACCAAAACGGCGAAGCTCATAGTGCCCAAAATACGTAACCCAATTCGTTTCCTTAAGCACCAGGTAAGTGGTCAAGGGTATGGCATCTGCGGACAGTAACGCGTGGTTAGTACATTTTAAATGCCTTGAACATAAGGCATTTTAGTAATAAGTGTACCTTCCGAGTCTAAAATCTGTCCTTAACCAAGAACTTTCGTGTTTTTGTGTTTTCTACTTGTATTGCTCCATTATTTTGTAAATTAAATATTTATTTGTACAATGTGTTTCAGTTAAACAATGTTTGTAACTACCATGGTTTGATATTTTCTATCTAAAGTATATTGTATTATTTTACATTCTAAATATGTTGAATAATTTGGATATTATAGACAGATATTTCGTAAAAAAAAATCTATTATAAGTGAACAAGAAGAGCGCTAGCAATATACATTAAAATGAGTTGAAAAGAGAGCGTTGATATGCGCATTGAAGACGAAATCGACGAATGAAGTCACCAAATGGTACTTGAGATGTTTACGGTTATTAGAGCAAACTATCGTATTTACGGATCTTCGAAACCAAATGAAAAAAACTTTCTTCGTTAAGTCGAATCATCATAGCAATGGAGGTCAATAAAAGTGAAGAAGAGCTTTTTCTATTTTAATTTGACCATACGACCAGGATTCTGTGGTGGAGCATTGCACGCGGCGGTTTAACCTCCGTTCGCTCCCGACAGAATCCCTTGTATTCGTCCTCAAAAGTTTGATATCGGTTTCCACTGTGTGGACTTAGTGTTTTTAGTGTTCAGTGCATGTTTTAAAGTGATAATCGTCGTCGGCCCCGTCATTTTTCCCTGTTCACGCCGGTATGGAGGCCGGATGGGCCCGGATGGTCCGTGGTGGAAGCCGATTTTTTTGGTATCGGTCAGAATCGTTTTTTGCTAGCTGAGCAAATTATTGGTTATTCTTCTTCTTTGTATGTGGTGGTCATTGACCAGAAGCGAAAATCCTCGACGGAAGTCGGCAATGGGCGAATGATCCTAGCAGACGAGCCCAACATTTTTTTTGTGAAACGCATAATTGAATTGAATTGAACCATACGACCATAGATAAAATAAGATTATTGTGAATTTCACGCTGTTTTTGTTTACATTAAAAGAAAATTACTTTTAGGTAATTAGTATTTTTTTAGAAATCACATTCTTGTTCATTAATAGCAAACGTTCGGATTTTTTGTGGATTTGTTAACAAATAAGAAAATAATAAAACCGGTTGTTCTAACCTAACATCGGTGTGTATATTATAAAAGAATTTTGACGTAGTTTTACTTTAGTTTTCCTTATGTAATATTCGATTTAAACGCTGTTAGAAATCACCTGGAAATATAATTGTCATTATCTGGTTTCTGTAGGACTTATTTTGTAGGCAGTCAATTTCTGATTTCAGGTTAAGCTGCAATTATGTTTGGGACGCAGTTAGGACCCTTTCCGGTGAGTATCGCTTTTGTTACAGGTTAGAAATTTAATGTAATAATTTTTATACACCTGGGTGTCGTGGCTGTGCAGTTCGTAGAGTAGGCCTGGCAAAACAAAACTCCTGTCATGTCAATTTATTTTTCAGTTTGCGTCAAATACACAATTTCAGGAAGACGCGAGTTTTCAAACCTCCGCGATGGACTCAAACAACGGCTCGGGCGACAATTACGCGGGAGGTATTGACAAAACTAAATTAATTGTCAATTACATCCCGCAGTTTGCGACAGAAGAAGATTTGGCGCAAATTTTCGCGCCCATTGGTAACGTTGAAAATATTAAAATCATGCGCGATTATAAAACCGGCTACAGTTACGGCTTCGGTTTCGTCAAATATTTCAGAGAGGAAGACGCAGCCAAGGCCATAAATGCACTTAATGGTTTCAATTTTAGGTGGGTAGGGCCCTATTTGGTGCAAATTCTTTGAGTGTATAAAGTTGGATAAATAATTACGCGGTTTTTAGAAATAAGAGATTAAAAGTGTCATATTCGAGGCCTCCGGGCACCGACATGAAGGATTCGAATCTATATATTACCAACTTGCCGAAAGAAATTACGGAAGAGGAGGTTGAGAATCTGTTTAAGGATTACGGAGAGATCGTGCAAAGGACCGTCCTCAAAGATAAACATACGGGTCTTCCGCGGGGCGTTGCATTCGTACGGTCAGTTGTGCCACTCAAAATTAGTTAGAGTGTTTCATTCAATGGTTTAGGTTTTCAAGAGGCGAGGAGGCCCAAGCAGCTATAGCGAATCTCGACGGAAAAATGCTCGAGAATGCCATTCTTCCATTAAGTGTGAGGGTGGCCGAGGACCACGGCCGCCAGAAGGCGCAGTACCTGGAGGCGTGGCACCCGATGGCGTTCAACAATAGGGGTAAGCGGAGACGGTTTTAGTGGAGAGAGGATTTTTTTCGTTTTTGTATTTTGCCCTCACGGAATATGAATTATTAATTTATATTTATATATAGTCTAAGGCTAGGATTTTTTAAATTATTTATTATGACGAGGACAGTGTGAGCGACCTGTAAATATATATATGTATGCTGATTTGTACATAAAACTCTCGAGTTAATACGTTCGAAAATTGTACCAATAAAAAATTTTCGCTGAAGGTGATGTGGAAATCATCCTCTTCTGCGCATGCGTCAGGTCAGCATCAATATTATGTGTGTTTGAATTGGACAAAATTCGGGAGTAAAATTTTTGTTGTTTGTTGTTTTGAGATTTTACAATGTTTCTTTGGTGAGGTTCAGTTTCCTCTAATGATTTTGGAGACAGCTGTAGACAACTAGATTATTCAAATTTGCTAAAACGAAACAAAATGCGATAATATTTTTGTTCTGTGGATTCTCGCACGCTGTGTGTTAGTTGACATTCGGAACGTTGTACCTTGCTCCAAATTGTAAAAAAAGAAGTTTTAGAAATGCAATTGCATAAGCTTGTTGAACGAAATGAGGGAAACTGGACGTCTGCGGCGAATATATAACATGTCACCATCCTCGTTAAACGATCTAATTGTCTAATGATATGTATAATATTTATACTTAGTTGTTTTTTGTTGTTGTATAAGCGCTTTTAGTAACGCAATTTTATCCTAACAAAACAGAAATACGGATTACCACCGACCATTGATCTGTTTTTGTAAATGTCCGAAAACGCGGTAGTCTTCTTTTTGTTGTTATTTTAACCATTTAAATGGGGCGAAACATTTTTTTCGAAAGGTGTTGCTCCCACGTAACGTTGGCCCCCAAACGTTTCGGGTGTCCACCACTCCCCCTATTTATTATTTGTTGTATAAATTTTGACGTGCAATATGTAAGGGGTTTTCAAAAAAATGAAATTAAATCAGAGGTAGCCGTGATATTTAGTAATTTCATGTTGGGCTTTTAAAGAACATTTGCCGCAAATGCTTTGCTCCAATGTCAATACAAAGCCCTGTCTGCAAAAAATTCTTTCTCGTATATCGCCAACATTTCATCTAGCGGTTTTGAGCAGACTGGCGCCATCTAGTTCAACGTCCCATAATTCATTAACGAAAGGGGTTAGAATTTCTTCTCCTTTCATTCTGCAGAAATAATTCCATATAGCTGCGAGAATTATAGAGGCCTAGCCTATGTCGATAATACAAGTATTTATCAAGCAACTATGAAAAAAATTTAGAGAAAGTTCATTCAACGTGCGCATGCGCGAAATTTGAAATTCAGCAACCAATATGGCTGCTGACAGGCCGGCAGTAAATTTGGATTCCGCATTTTTACGGCAGTATTTTCACAAAAGACGCCTGGATCCCGTTAAATGTTTTGGGAAAACGAGTTAAATCTGTGGAAATTGCTGTTTAGAAAGAAAAGATCAATGCCTCCTGCGGGGCATTAATTTTTACCGCAGTATAGGGCCACTATATTATAAATATATGGCTTGGACTATGTAGCTACTAGACATATAGAAGCAAAATTAAAAGCTAATTGTCATTTAATATTTCTTGAGTGTCAGTCAAATTTGTGTTGTGGTTGGATTTGAAACCAGAAAAAAACTGTCCTTTAATATTGAACTTTTGGATGAAACCATAAGGGCACTGTCAAACGAACAATTTTTTTTATGAATACAAAAATTCCAACGCAAACATTCCTAATTTTACTTGCAAACTATAGTAATATTTTGTTCCGCCATAGGTCTCTTCCCCACCACCCTGTCGCTCCAAAAACTGCGACACGAATTGTCAGTGATGTTGAGGTTAAGTTTTTGTGTATAAGTATAATATACATACACAGTTCATTCTTTTTATTTCTAATAATTCCAATAAAAATGCAGAAACCATGGATGCAGCATTGATATTGTTCGCGGAAAGCTATATTAAATAGAACACAGATAAAGAAAAAGAGAAATATTCCTAAAAGAATGTACATGCCCCATCACAAAGTGTAAGTTTTTTGTAGTTTTTGGTAACGAAATTGATTAGGAGCTCGTAGGAGTTTTAGGACTCTATTTTTTTTTCGTATGAGTCTAAAAATGTTCATAAGTCCATGTCGTGTTATTGTCTATAACATTTAAATAACATACGCCGAATATACGTTTTTAACACTTTTATTTTTCTACAAGCATGTCTACCATAGAACATGGCCTGATGGCGCATCCCCTTTTTATAATAAAGCTGGGGTTCACCAACGTGGACAAATAACTTAAACATAGTCGGATACATATGCAGGCCTTTTAACGTCACGCTTTGGCCTAGCCGGTGTCGCAGTTTTATGCACTGTAATAATATCTTGCGTAACTTTAGTCTTTCGGTCGCGCACTTCACCTGAATCACTCTGAGGGGGAGCACATCCTTCCATACTTGGATTTCTGTTAGTTTCTTTGGACACACTTGGATTAGATTCGCGATATTGCCACGAGGAAGATGACGCGCTACTTAGATTAGTATCCAACAAATTTTTTGGCAACCCAGTTTGGGTGTGTGGTAAATAATAGGGTGCTAACATTAGGTGCCAACGATTTCGGCGGTATTGGCCAAAGTCGGTTTCTACTACATAAGAACGCGGTTCATCACAAATCTCGATAATTTTGCCATATTTGCGAATATCGACCACCCACACCGAGTCGACCACTTTGAATGTGTCCATATCTTTAGGATTGTCTCGTTTATTATAATTCATCTGTGATTTGTGTTTTAAAAACTTTTCTTTTTGCAAAAAATGCGATTGAGGACTTAACGGTTCACCTAATTTGCTCGGCAAGATGCGAAGTGTTGACCGCAATTTTCGGTTCATAAGAAGTTCACAGGGTGACAACCCAACTCCAAAAGACTTGTCCTGTAAGCTAATAATGCTAGAAATATGTCATTATTTCTATTCTTTTTAATCAAACGCTTTGAACGTTTGAACGACTCATCTCTCAAAAAGAACTCATCAGAATGAAATGAGCGGAGGGTGGTCACAAAAGGATCAAGCTTTAGACAGTTGCACACTTTCAGCATTGTAGTAAGCTCCATAATTTGCACAGTGGTAAGGTATGTCGAAGATGGAGCTATCACCGTTTCTGTAATATGCGTTAAATTGTCTATGTAAAAGAGCTGGACAATAAATAAAATCTTCTGGTTTGAAGAGTATCAATATTGAAGCTGTAATACTGTAGTTGATCTGATACTTTCTGATAATTGCTTCGATGGAGATCAATATGGAGACCATACCGCAAATGCATAGTCCAACCTGGAGTAAACCAAACAGATATAGAGGATTTTAAAGCAATGTGGAGGAAGTTGTCTACAACAAACCCAAGGACTTGCATAGACCTGTTTACCACTTCCGCAAAATGTGTCACAGAACTTAGTTTAGAATCTAAAAAAATCCCTAAGTCTTTAATGCTAGTGACGGTTTAGATTTTGACTTCATCAATGCTATATCGGTTGTGAACCATACTCAACGAACAACTAAAGCTAATACTACAGCATTTTCAGCATTTTTGACATTGAACGCAATGCCATTAAACTTAGATTACATGCAAACACTGTCCACCTACCTCTGAAGCAGCAGAGCATTCTCGCGCGATCTAACCCTCCTGAATATCTTCAAATCATCCGCAAACAAGAGACATTGTGATTCCCAGACTACACTGACAATATCATTTATAAACAGGTTAAAAAGGATGGGTCCAGTGTGAGAACCTTGGGAACTCTCGAAAAAATATCAATTTTACCCGACACGTAATTATTAATACGAACCAACTGAGTACGACCAGACAGAAGGCATTGAATCCGCTGCATCAGGCCCAGGCTCATTAGAGATGTACATGACCAACACGATCAAACGCCTTCAACAAATCAGTGTAGACACAATCCATTTGACCAAGCTCCTCAAAGGCGTTCAATAACAGTTTTTACCCATTAACCCTCGATTTTGCGCAGTTTTCATTTTAAACAGCGATTTCTATATACTAACTCGTTTTTCGTCGCAAAAATGCCTAACTGAAACCCACCGAATTGACGAACTGTCAGTGGCCATGTTGATTGTTGGTCTGACTGAGAACGGAATTTGAGAGGATCGCCCAAGTGCATATTAAACCTACCCATCTTGAGATTTCTTTTGATCATTTCAGCATCGCTTTAAAAGTTTTTGTATTATCAACAGTGCTTCTAGTAGCGATAATGGCGCGACTGACAGAACGGTCGTGCACATAAGTTACCGCAATTAAGGCACCCTTTGGTTTAGTTTTTTTTTTTTTGAAAGACCTTATAGAATTAAATAGTCGACCGCGCTTGTCACAGATTCCTCTCTCTCCAGGCTTCCCGCTTAGACCGAACCTCATGCCGCCGTTCAGAGATCCGACGGTGCCCGCCAGATCCGGTGTCCCCCAGACCCGTCCGAACCGGTTCCCGATTTTATCTACCGCGTTGCGAAACCTGGCGGCCGGCGATGCCCTCTTCCACAACCAGTTTTATTACTGAAGGAACTCCCCTCCCCCCTTATCCATATCGTCGAGAACGTTGTTTTTTTTTGTTTGTTTCGTTTTGTTTCTTAATAACACCCCCCACCCCCCTTCCATTTCACTATCCGGAAACCCACTCCCGTCCGAGAAGACAAAGTTTCGTTTCGTTTTGTGATAAACGGAAATAGTTTTTTTGTTTCACATTTTTGGGGGAAATGGTATCGCGCGGCGGCGGCGGCGGATGAATCGCGGGCGATGGATAAAGATCTATCTGTCATATTTGTATAATTTTATATTTTAAGAATTGTGAATAAAATATAATTTGTTGTTTAACGTGTGTAGTGTTTTACTGCAATTTTGTTCATCTGTTGACCTCATCCACACTATACTACAATACTTGGCAACCCTCGTTCATGTTCCATAAGAATGACATATTTAAGGAAGGCTTTGAAGCGCCATCTATTGGAAGATTCGAGAAACCAATAGGCTTTCCTGGGTTGTAAATTCCAATCCCAGTTGATTTACTGGGCGATACGAACTACAGTGTTAAGAAGTCCCGTTGAAGGGTGTGGAATCACATTTGTAAAGGTGGAACATTTTTTTGGCGCGGTTTCAGAAGCGCTATATCGAATCCCTAGACGCGACCGCCCAAACAAAATTCCATCGGATCATAGAACACACGGAATATGGAATATCCTGGGATAGGTTCATTCCCGCCCTGTATAATAAAATAACTAATTAAATATAATAAAAATAGAATTTACTTTAAGAACCTTTGTACATACACACTTCATTATCGACTTAAAATGGAAACTCCAAATGTTTAACGCGATCGTACACTATTTACACTGACACACCCGCACTTCTTCCTTGTCGTCGCTTCCCCGCGTTTCACCTCCTCCTGTCCCTCGACTTGCTCTCCGACCGGTCCTTCTCTTTTTGCTTCGACGATTTTTTGTACTTTTCCTCTTTGGACGAATACTTGTCCTCCTTGTACCTATCTTCGCGTTCGTGCTTCCTGTCCCTCTCGTGTCTGTCTTTCTTCTCCTCGTACTTATCCTTGTCTCGTCTATCCCGGTCCCTCTCTTCCTTGTATTTGGAGTCCTTTTCGTATTTGCCGTCTTTGTCGTACCGATCGTACTTGTCGTACCGGTCAATGTACCGGTCGTTTTTGCTATCCCGGTCGTTGCTGGGCGACCGGGATCTCTTCCTGTCTCTATTCTTTCTCGATTTGTGCGGCGGCGACGACGGGCTCCTCGAACGCGAGTAGCTCTTCCTCTTGTGGTTTTTCTTGTGATTCTTTGGCGACCTGCTTCTCGATCGGTGCTTTTTCGACTTTTTGTGGTGTCTTCGGTCGGGCGACGGGGTCAGCGATCTGGTCCGGGACCTTTTCTCGTTAATGGTTGGTGCCAGGTGACTACCCGAACGGCTATACAGCGAAAAACGAAAACCAATGTGAAATTTGCGCTGCACAGCAGAGCAGAAAACATTGTTCAAAGGCTCTACTAATAATAAAAAATCTTTAATATAACTTTGTTTTTAGGCCTGTGAGACCCGTGTCGGAATATGGTACGCCAGACTGGAATCCAATGCATTTTAAATATATCGGACACGGCTGGATAGTGTACAATGATAATTTATAAATGCTATCAATTATAGATTTAATAGTAGAACGACTTTTTTTTTGTTATAGGGAAAACCCTCATTTCTATTGCATGCAGTTTTTAGAAAATCGTAGAACAAATTTTTATTTATTTTTTCTTTATAAAGTTCAAAACAATTCTTTAAAACAGGCAAACGTTCGCTATATCTAGATATCATTGAAACTACTCTTTTAACCCTCCAATTATTAAATGTACCCGTACTTATCTTGACCTATTTGCCTTTGAAAGCTTTTAAACGACACTTACGACGGAATAACAATTAACATACTGCAATAAAAAGCTGTAATTAGTTCTTAATTAGATGTAGCTTGCAAAAAATAATTTAAACTAGTCCACTGACAACAAAATCTTTTTTTTTTTTTTTGGTGACATTTTGTGCTTTCTTTTTATTGGACACCTGCGTCTGTCTGTAGGAAAGACGCAGGTGTCCAATAAGAAAGATAAATAAATCGGTGGTGTCCCCCCCCCCCACCCACTCCTTACCTGATGAAACCGCCCCAAGCGTTGTGCGCCCCGCTCTTTTGGTTATTGGGGCTGGTGTCGTTGTTGTTGGGGGTGTTGTTGCCGCTGCTGCGGGTTTTTGCCGCCCTCAGGTCTTGATACTTCTTGCATAGCTCGTCCACCTGTTTCTCGAGATCCTCAATGTTGGGCTGTAACGAAACTCAGGTTACAAAGGAACAAGGGAAAAAAGATTAATTTTTATTTCGTCACTAAAGATAATGTTTAATCAAAACTCCCTGGTTCTGTTAATGTGTTTCCTTCTCGCAACGCGGCCATTATAACCTGCTCGATGCAAGCTGTTTCTAATCTTTTGATGGCTAACTTGTAACTTGTGGCAATATGTTTTCCCACTCTTCTCTTATCCTATTTTTGAGGTCTTTCTTACTCGTTAGTTGATATTTTGCTTGCCTCCACCATGCTTCACCGTAGGACAGTCATTTTCGATTTCCAGAGCTGCATTTTTTTTCCTCCAAATTCTATCCCGACCATCTGACCCAAATAGATTAATTCTTGTTTCGTCACTAAAGATAACGTTTTCCGAAAACTACCTGGTTTTGTTAATCTGTTCTCGGGCAAATTCCAAAGTTTTTGTTCGATTTTTTCCGAAATTAATGGTTTCTAATCGTTTGAGGGCTAACGTTTTTTGAGAACTCTTCCCTGATTTCCTGTGCAACTTTTGGAGCGCTTGTTTTAGAATTAATTTGAATTTTTTTCACAACAGAAGACTTCTCCTGCATTTAACTTCCTGGGATGACCAGCGCGTGGCCGCACTTTATAAGATCCGGTGGATTTGTATGATTTATTACATTCTGCACAGTTGAATGTGATTTTTTAATTATTTTAGTAATATCTCTAAAGGATTTTTTTCTCTTTGCATAAATCTACTATGATTTTTCAAGGCGCAATTGGAACTTCGCAATTTTTAGCGCTCATTTTGCTTTTACTTCAAAACCACTCACTTAAAAGTACCGTCAAAAATAAACAAGTATAACTCATTTGTTTAAGCGAAATTTGATACAAGCTGATTTGATAAAATATTGATAATTAACGGTTTTACCTGGAGTTCTATATATATACGGAGACTTATTTGACATAGTTTCTTGCTTCTAAAACTCTCTTAACAAAAACACGATTTGTAGTCATTACTACGACTCATTTTCGCTCACCTTCGGCCGATTGTAGAGCTTCAGTATCCGGACGCTGATGTCGCGGATCTCGCGCTCACTGACGCCGAAAATGAGGAACCACTGCGGGTTGCGCGGCAGAGGAAGCCGCAGCTTCCGCGCAGTCAGGTAGATGCACGCGCACGCCACTGTCTCCGGCTGGTACCGCACGAACACGTCGGTGCGCAGCGCGTCGTTCATGTAGTTCCACGAGTACTGCATCAGTTTTTGGTTGTCCTGGAATCCGAGCACCCGCAGATACATCACGATTATCTGTAACGAGACGGGACGACCGTGATAACTGGGAGCGCTTTCCGTGCACCTTAACCTCCCACAGATCAGTAATATGCAAATGACAGTAGATACAACTTAATAAAAATTGAGCGTTTATTAAAAATTTCAATGCAGCGGTGTAATTTTAGTTAATAGTGAGGGGAAATAAAATCTTCTGTGATTTAATTTTAATAATATGAAAAAAATAACCTCTCAATCATTTTATTTTAGAACAGGGTATTGGTGAAGCTCTTGAATATGAAATTAACGAAAAATAGAGGTAAGGTTGGCTTTGGAGAATGGTGTCTTTTAAAGAGCAACTTTAAATATCGAAGTGTTAGATCAAAATTCTGATCATCTGAGCAGTGTTTTCTATCATTGTTTTAGTCTTTGTAAGAAATTTAAGAACTTATGTTTTGTACTCATTAATATTTTTCTTGACTTTTTAAGCTTTTATTACTCTTTGGGCCATCAACTAAAATGACATATTTATTACATATTTCACATTTTTAAAATACATGTAATATTTATTAATACATATTTTTTTAGAAAAGTAAGGGACGCTCCTTTAAATAAGACCTTTTTGATTCCACTGAACATTAAAATAAAAACACAAAAAAGATATTAGCTCAGAATTATGATGCAATACCTCAAAATCCCACTTTCTTATTCACACTAAAAATTGAACCCCCTAGTGGGCGCTTCCTAACCAACAGCTATGGGAGTGTGAAATGGCATCAGATAATTTAATGGGTGGTTTTATTTAATTAAATTTGTCTATTTTTTTATAACATGAGGCCTGGACGAACGGTAATTTCAGATGTAAGATTCTTGAATATTTTTGGCAAGTCTTTACCCCTTATTTTGTTTTGAACCGCCGAAAAATGCAGTGGAGCTATAAGAATTGCGTACCGAACCATTGGAAAAAAAATCCGGAATACTGGCTGCAACCGCGATTATGAACATTTTAGCTCAGTATCCAATGATGCTATTGGTACCACGCTGTAATATATTGAGCGGCTATGGCTTGAACTCCAAGAATTGGTTTTGACAGAGGAGAGAAAAAATTCTTCACTGTCTTCAGCATTGACAGCATTTGGTAAATTAGGACTCCGATTTTTTCCCGAATTGTACCCAACTTTCCCCAAAGTAAAATATCAATTCGTCTCTAGAAATCGTTTGTTATAAGTATAGTCTAAGAAACGCCTTTTTTCAAATACTAGTAACTATCTAGATAGAAACAAAAGCATAACGTTCCTTTTATTTCCGTAAAAATGTTTTCAGGGAAATTTCTAAAATTCTTAATTTCAATTTCCCTTCTTTCGCTCAATACGGACACCTCTATTAGACGGACACTCCTCTTTAAACGAACATGTTTTTTGGAAAGAAATATTTGCCTACCCTTTTACCTGTAAAACAAACTCCTCTAACCGGACACTTCATTAAACGGGGGCGGATAACACTGCCCCGACGTAAAAAAAATTACCTCTCTTAAATGGACGTGAAGAGGACAACGCAATGCTAAAATATCCCGGAATTACCTTTTTCCTCATCCTATTGAAGAGTAACCTTTTTCATTTTTCACATCATATCGTATTATTCTTTACGCCGCGAATTGCGAAAAAGAAATTTTGTAAAACCTGAGGGACTTCAAATTCACAAAGTGTTTTCATTGTCGGCGCACTAAGTAAAGGCCAAAGCTCAAGAAATAACCGAAAAACGTAATGTTCGAAATTTTAAAGCTTCCAATGGATGGCTGAAAAAGTGACGCAAGAGACATGCGATAAGTTTTAAGTGTATCTGTAGAAGACGCAAATCAGTTTAAAGATAAGAGTTGCCCATACTACTCCTCAGATATCAGCCATACGATGTTTCCAATGCCGATGAGACTGACCTTTTCTTTCGAGTCTTACCTGACAAAACACTTGCTTTAAAATCCAAAAAATGTAGTGGTGGAAAGCTGTCCAAGCAGAGGCGTACAATATGGCAGGACAGAAAATTTGCTCGTGATTGGAAAGGCTGACTGACCTACTGCATTTAAAAATGTAGCAATGAAAAATTTACCAGCAATTTAAGAAATTTAACAAGAAAGCACGGATCACACGAGAGACCATGAATGGTTGTTACAATTTGATAAAAAAAAGGACCCCACAAAAGCGAAAAATTTTATTGTTCTTGGATAATGCAGCATCTCACCGCCGTGAGGTAAAATTACAAAACATAAAAATTATCTTCTTGCCTCCAAATTCGACATCAGTATGTCAACCTCTAGATCAGGGTATCCTACAGAATGTGAAATTCTATTATCGTGGACTCATACTGAAGCACATTTTAGCAAATATGGTTCAAGTAATGTCCGCGTCAGATTTAGCAAAGTCTGTAAATATTTTAGAAGCACTTTATTTTATTAAGTCAGCTTGGAATTAAATTTCTTCAGAAACCATACAAAATACGATACTTGAAATGGAACGATGTGTAACACAAGAAACTCTCTGAAACTGTGTTGGAATCCACAATATTGAATATTGAAGATGCAATTGCAAACATGAAAGAACCTGAACTGGAAGAAGACAGAGATCAAAAATGTGACAGTGGAGAATCTAGCACAACTAACAGCTATAATGAAGCCTTAAAAATAATTACCTATCTAAAAGTTTTTGCATTGCATTTCAACACCTTAAAAATTTAGATCATTTTCAGTCGAGTTTGTTAAAGCAAAAAACAATAAATATGCGTCAGACTAGTATCTTAGAGTTGGTAAATAAATAATTAGAAGTTCATACGCCTACATTTTTTTTCTATAATTTTTTGTAAGTTTTTAAGAAGAACTGTGAGTGTGCGGTTATGGGAGTTTTCACTGGTTATATGGTTTGAAATGAAAGTAGGAAAGAAGACATTATTATCATTATAAGAAACTATAAAAAAGGGCGTCCCGAACCACACCCACTTACCTTGTGCGGGTGTTTGATGTGAACGCAGAAGCCCAGCTCCTTCAGCACCCGCCGCTCCGCCTTTATCACCAGGTTCTTCAGGTGGATGTAATTCTGATCTAAAATAACCGGCTGGATTTGCCTGCCGGGAGAATGCGTGTACAATTCGTAAGAACGCAAGAAAGAAAAATGCGCGACGAGTTTCGATATATACTTTCCTCTGAAGCATAACCGATTTGGGGCAAAGCGAGTGGGGGAGGAACCTATTTTTGTTACCTGTCGAGACGTGGGTGGGGGAAGGGTTGGCGAACTATTCCGGCACAGCTTCCGAGCCGAGGGCGCGTGTATCCCAGCACCTAAAAAGGGAACCTCCGAGTTATTAAAGCGCTATCGGTAAGGAATTTGATTGGCGGCGGATGTCTTCCTTCCGTGCCCTCTTCTCGTTTGGCAAAATTCCGACATTTTTTGGACACCCGTGTTATTCGCGCGATTTGGTTCACGGTCAATTTACAGATTGGAAATGCACTCTACAAGTTAACACCTTTCTCTATCAAACTATCTACAATTAATTAATTCTGTTTCAAGGCGTCAAAACGTGAGCTTATTTTATCCTCAAGTGGTGACGAAGCTTAACCACTTAGTTATTCAAATTTAAAATAAACAAAATTTTAAAAAATCGAAAGAACATCCTCGCTGTTAGTTTATGCGTTATTGTGATAATTTTTGACAATAGTAGAGTGGCTCAAAATTATGTCCACTGGGATTAAAATCAATGAAAAAAAAAATCCATAATAATGATGTTCTCAAGATAAGGAAATAGTTGAAATAATTAAATAGGAAAAGGAAATAGTTGAGATAATTAAATAATTATATAATATTTTCCCTAAATTTTGTCATGGAACATA
Source organism: Cylas formicarius (assembly GCF_029955315.1). Classification (NCBI taxonomy): domain Eukaryota; kingdom Metazoa; phylum Arthropoda; class Insecta; order Coleoptera; family Brentidae; genus Cylas; species Cylas formicarius. The sequence continues at coordinate 19,274,240 of NW_026844361.1, read as the reverse complement.
TTGTCTATAAATAAGTCGGTAATGTGTTGAAGTTTTTATATTTCTAACCCCAAAAGGGGCGGCTAAATCATAGACTCACAACAAAAAAGCTGCTGTTTGACAGGTTTAAGGAATTTTAGCCATTATGGTGCAACTCAAGCTCGACCTGCTTAATAATTGACAATTATAATTTAAATAATGTATAATTTAATTGGTAAAATGTGAAAGACAAAGCTGCAACCATATTAGAATGTGCTTTAAAATAATTTTTCCAAAATTCTAGTCCAGCAACAAAGCAACAATTTAATTGGTAACATTTTTTAAAAAACTGAAAAGTAAGAAAAAGTAATTGTAGAGAAAAGAAAAAAAACATTTGCACTAGGGCAGATTAGTCCTCTTATGAAGATGGTGAAGATGCTTAACAGCTTAATACCAATGCAAAACTGGGAGTGCAATAATGTAATAAAATAGCAGAAATGGAAACAGATTGGTAAAACATGAATTTGGGTAAATTAAACTTGTCAAACAGTCGTTTAATTTGATACCTAGGCTTTTATTAAGTGAGACAAAGCTAAAAAAAAAAAGAAAAACCTGGATGTCTCTAAAGAAAAAGCTACTAAAAATATTTGCGCGCTATCAATAATTCGTAACTCCATTATATATGGACGGCCAACTTTATTTATTAAAACCTGCATACAAAAACTCATCAAAATTGACAACGCTTCAGATAATTACTCACCTATGCACAAGTATTTGACAGTGACCTCCTTATACTAATTTTAGTGGTTTAATGCACTTCCAATCTGTAAATTGGGCGGGTCCCTAATAAAAACATCTGAAAGTTCTCCATTAAAACCTTGAAAATAGAAAGGCCACAACAGCAAAAATGTCCGGATACAAACCTCGTAACCAACGCGTCACCAATGTCCATGTATACACATATCCATTAGGGCGTGTCCAAAAAATGTCGAATTTTTTGATAGTTTACCCCCTCAGCGAAACCGTCTTTATGTTGGACGGTCCTGCGGGAAAAATCCTTTTCGTCGGATTTTGTTTGGTCGTTCCATAATGATATGGTGTCACAGACACAACCAAACCTGAAGAAGCCCTTTATTTGGCGAGCCTCTGTAATAACAACAATATTTGAGAACTTCCTATATGAACAACGTATAATACTAAATTGCCAAGAGTATGGAATCATTTATAACTGCACAAACTAAATTTGACTTTAACAAAAAAAAAAACACCCATGAAATTTCGATAGGATAATTTTAATTTTTGGTCCATGCTGTAAAAAATTTAATTTTCTGATTTTGTCCTGATAATTTTGATTGCACTGTGTGGAATGGTGCCCGCAGAAGTACCATTACTAATAACGTGACACCTCTAGTAAGGCCCCGATTACCCAACTTAGTATTTTTAATTCGTAATCATCAATGTAACTATCATTCTAAACGTATTCGTAATTTTAAAACGTTACTTTTTTTTAAAATTCTTAGCCCCTCCTTTTTTTTGTCAATTACAATTACTGCACTGAGCAATTAGGTTAAGAGCTAACTGGAGAAATGTCTAACAGGCCAGCAGGCGTATTTACATTTTTTTTTCCGCTCTCAGGCTTCACACTAAAATTACGAATACGATTATGAATTAAGAATACTAGGTTGGATATTCTGAGGCGAAATCGGAAAAACAAATAGTTACCTTCCAAATTTTATTAAGACTTGTCAAACATCAGCTACAAATCGTTAACAATGAACACAAATTTGCTCTGTTTGTGCAGATTTGGTCATTTTAAAGTCCGTGTCTCTTCCTGTTAATATTATTAAGCTAATGATTATTATTAACAATATTTCGTTAATAACCTTAAAGTTTTATATATGCCGACACAATGAAGGAAAAGAGTACAAATCGGTTATGCTTCAGAGTAAACAAAAATGGGATAACTGTTATAAATAATAATAAAAAAAGTCCAACTTACTTGTTTGAGTTCACTTGTCTGATGTGAGTAAAGACATTTATTACATCTCTAATCCGCCTCGGAGCCTCTTCAATTTTTGAGGCGAGGCAGACACAGCCCATAGCGGTGTGCTCGATAGGATGGCGTACCAGGCTTTTAGAGTAATAAAATCTCTGGAGTAACACTTGCCCAGTAGCCATGGCAACCTGCAAAAATCGGCCAAATCCATTAGAAACAATACGAAAACCGGACCAGTTAAGGTTTTTCCCTTCCAAACATAAAAGTACGTAGCAAGAAATGTTACATCATCGTTCCAAGACAATCATTTTGAACCCCGTAATAATAACTCTCGCATAAAGAAGACTGCGACATGTGACACTGATGAAATCAGAGGACACGCACAATACAACTCTTGGGAAGGAGAAACCTTAAAAACACAAAACATAAACGTACCTGTGGCAATTTTAGCAAAATCCCTGCCGTTTGGATGAGTTCACATCCGTAAATACGTAAATCAGTCTCGGTTTCGATATTCAGACCATCGTTTTGTGAAGGCGTGTTTATCAGCTTTTCTTCTGGTAACAATTGGTTATTCAGAGTGATTAACACACGACCGTACGGTTTGACGTTGGTTTTGGTCGTAATTGTTGGGGTCTCGTCCTTTTTGGACGCCATGATCTAATTACGAAACTATTTAAGACACCGAAACGATTAGTTAACGTCAACCCCAACGTACAAACAAAATGGCGGCGAAGCGTCCTCGTCATATAAAAAATTTCTCAGTGTCGCCAATAGTGCATGGCCGAATGGAAAATCCACTGAGTCACCGCCTTGAAATTTCGCAGCTCTAACGAGCGACTAGTTATTGGATTTTCCCTACATCTCGATTATCGCAATTATTTTAAATGTTGTACCGGCCCCACAGCGGTGTAAATAAATCCTATTGGTTAAGAAAATCGAAGTCGTTTTTTAATGTGGCAACACTGGTGCATCTGTCGGGAAGCCTTCTTTTACTTCTTGTTGTACAAACGTCAAGATCATTCGGCCAGTTTGTTTTACCTGAACTTGTGTTAAAGGAATCCTTCTTCCTTTTATACCATGGACAAACGCCTTGAAGCGCTTTTAACTTAAATTATACATAGAAGCCCAGTTCCGATTCCTAATAATCCTACTATTTGAAACGCAAGTGCAATAATTATGAGAATAATGTGTTAATGGTATACGCATTGCATATTCATAAATCCAAACAACTACTATCAATATCAACGAATATTTTTTTCAATTCCAATTGAAAATATGTGCATTTACGGTATAGCTACGCATCGGACCTTCCACCTCAAACTATTCATATCGCACACCCACGCTATTTGAACCTTGATTTGGTTTGCAAATGCAGTTTTCTAGACATGCGACATTTAGCAAACAGTTTTATTCAAATTTGAATACATTTATGTAGAGCGCAGTTCGTTCCCAAAGTGGTCCAGGTGAACCCTTAGAGTTCCAGAAGTCCAGAGGATTAGTCGGGGCTCTACATTGACGCGACAAATAATACATTTATATGTAATATGGTAGAATGTAGCTGCTACATGTCTGTGAGAAAACGGATCTTTCACTATAAATTCAAGCCCGCATTATTAAGCAATCTAAACGTATATAATAGGATTTCAGATGCGTAGCAGTAAATCGGAGCTTTATGAATTAAACAAAGTTACTATAAAATCGTACGATTCCATTTTTTGACCTTGCTCACCTTCGCATGACATTAGTTGATTGGTGTATTTTGACGACGCGACAAGCCGCCGTCACGATTTGCATACAATAAACATTGTTGTTCACCAATCTGCATGCCTAGTGACTTTTTTTATATTTAATTAACCTTGTTTTCTGGGCTGCTATCAAAAAGTCCCGGATTTATTTAATAAGAATACTTACTCTTATGTAAAAAAATATATTTATAACCTTTATCCTTAAATTTATACTTTTGAGAGAATACGTTTGTTAGCATATTTCAACACTTCATTTGAGAGAAATGAAATAACAATGTCGTCAAACCATATTGTTAAACCAAATGAGCAATAACTTGAAAAGGTTACCAATGGGTAAATTACGAAAAATAAAATCCCTATAATTTATTACAAAATTTTAATACCATTATTTTCAAATACTATCTCTGACTGCACAGAGTTGCTTAATGATAAAAATTAAAGTATGTAACAAATTTTCTAATAACATTAACCTATTAGAAAACATAAAATCATTAAATATTGTAACGAAATCATTAAAAATATCTCAATTGTTTCAGTTTTTTGCTTCCAAAATTTAAGCGCCAGCTGTACGAAGTCGATATTTCACATTAATATTAATCTCACCCCAAATTTGATTATTTAGTTGAGATTCTTGTACATTTTCTTACCTTCTCACAACTGCGTATAATAAGACAAGTAACATAGTTAAGTTTAATAGAATTAACAGATTTGTTTGGTAGTAGTCTTTTATTATCTATACATTTTATAACTTAACCTTATCAGCATTGGCTTGGGAGAATTATTTAGACCGATTAAATACAGATTTGCAAATAAAAAGCTAATATTTCCACTGCTTAATGATGTTAATAAATTTGGAATTCCTGTATTTAATTTAAATCGTCAACATTTGTCCCTGTTTTCGCATAAATTTATCCCATTTACTTTAACGACAAAATATAATGAGATTATCATCAACAGACCGCAATGAATGGTTCGATGTTCCTTATCAATGTATGGTCTGTCTCAAAGTATACCGCGTTGACTTTTGTTGGCAATTATCGGTTGGCATTGTTGGACAGAACATCAGGGACGGACTATTCAAACTGTACGCAGTGTGTCTTCGGTGGTTCTTACTAAATGGGAAAATTTTTGAATATTAACGTCACAGAAAATAATGCCTCTTATTAAAAAGTCCTGTTTGGTAAGAAAATACATTTTCACAAAAATATTTGTATGTCGGAAATACAGGGTGGCGTCAAAAAGTGCCTGGTTTGAAATTAATAAAAGACGCTGGCGATATCTACAAAAGAGCAAATAGTGGAACGCCACCATTTAACCAAAACTTTTTTTCCGATTCTTTCATGAACTAAAGATGGAGAAGTATTTTTTTAGTAAACTTGACAATTAAAAATTTTTTCATTTGATAACAACTTCCGAATCATTTAGGTATAATAAAATCCAGTTAGTACTACTACAATATATGATAATTACCTACGTTTTTATTCAAAATATAATTCTGTCTTACTCTCAGACTCGTCTTTAAGATTAATTTTAATGAGTTTTATGTTATTGTGTATGCAAACGTAAGTCTTCAATTTTCAAAATGCATTTTGTAACTCTCAACAGGTATATTAATAACTACTCTTAATGACCACTCTTAATAATAAATAGCCTTTGCTTTTATAAGTACGCAAGTTTCTTCTAAAGCTTCTTTTGTAATGAGTCCTTTAATTATCAAGCCTTAATAAACATTAATCGCAATTTGTTTGTATCTAATGGCAAGTCATTTACATGCGATATAACAGATGAGTTAACTAAAATGGTTTATTCAACACTGCCACTGATATCAGCCGAGGCATCTATTTGACTCGCCCCTGTCTTGTCTTTCACCTAAGAACAAATTTTTGGTTGTTAAATTTTACTTTTAGGAGGAGCCAAATGGCAAGACGATATATTTTACGACAGACCATACCTGCGACAAAGTCTCAATATATAAAATAATTTAACCCAAAAATAGCTCGGGACGCAGCCTTTGTATGATAATATTTTAAAAAAGTGCCAAAATTTTATAAAAGCGCATGCAGATTCGCAATCTTCACATATTTTCGGTTATAATTCGCGTCCACTGGTGATTTTTCTTCACATTTCTGCATTTTCACTGGACGGTTTTGGTGTTCGTCGCGTTTGCTCATCAATTTAGGTCGGGAGAATGGCGTCCAGGTTTGCGGTCAGGACTGTGGTCACTGATGAGTCCGGGAATGAGGATTCCTCGATCAAGATCGGGAGGATTCTGGCAAATCCGTCGCCTGGCGAGGAAGTCGTCATAGCAGGTGAAGATCCTCAAAGAAATAAGTGCAAGGAGTTTTTCATTTGCTTGATGGTGTCCTTATTTTATCAGAAAAGCGTTTGGAGATTGGTACCGCCAAGCATCCGTTTGAAACCTTTCACGTAGCTTTTGATGGTTCTATATTTGTGTGGTAGTGTCTAACTCATTGAAACTAAAAATGTTGGAAATGGAAATCTATCAATTAATCTTCTTCATCGTTGTTGGTTTCCTTCTTCCATCTAGGATGACCATACAATTGTAGTACCCTTCTAGGACTACTACTGGTCGAGATTTAATTAGTTACAGGTTAGTTATTAGGTTATTCACAGGAATCACCATCGTTGTCTGGTTGCTTCTGATGTAGTTTCAGTACATTCCTGAGATCGATTGGAAAATTGTAATTTACAGTGGTGTGATACAAATTGGATAATCAGGGAAACCTTTCCATACCGTTCTTCTTCTGGCAGGACCATAATCGGATTTTCTAATTCCCATTTGGATCTACCAGAGGTAACTAACCGTTGCCCTTCATTAACTCAATTCCTCAACAGGACTCTCCGGTATATACCCGGACTCGAACGATGTGCACCACTTTCGAGACAACCTTTTTAATAAAATCGACATGATATCTGGCGACTGCAGAAGATGGGAACCTACGCACCCGGAGATCCCACAAAGGACCGGAAAGGTGTACAACATCGAGAAGTACGACGCCGGTTACTTCGGTATTAAAGCGATACGACTACTTGATACCACTTGTACAGGCTCTGTGTTACAGGTGTCCATCACAGACAAGCTACCTGTATGGACCCTATGTGTCGCTTGCTTTTGGAGAGGGTTGTCGAGGCCATCTTCGATGCGGGACTCAACCCTTCCGATTTGGAGGGTACCAATACCGGTGTGTTCATCGGTTCTTGCTTTAGCGAAAACGAAAAGACGTGGTTCTTCGAGAAACTCAGCCCACAGACTCCAGCTATTATGGGGTAATTAAACAACACAAGCGGTATAAAAGATATAACAGAGTTAAATTTAATATTTAGCACGGAGAGGTCGATGCTGTCCAACCGGATCAGCTACTTCTTGAAGCTAAAAGGTCCTTCGTATATTTGCGATACCGCTTGCAGCAGTTCACTATTCGCCTTTGAACACGCTTACAAAGCCATACGGACCGGGGAATGCGAGAATGCCATTGTCTGCGGCACCAATGTCTGCTTACATCCCTATTTGTCTCTCCAGTTTGCTAGGTACCGGGCGTCCTTAAATCAATCGCGCCTCGTAGATCGACTAGTTTGATTTAGGTTGGGAGTGTTAAGTCCCGAAGGTAACTGTCGACCTTTCGACGAAGCTGGAAATGGCTACGTGAGGTCCGAGGCTATAGTAGCGATACTCCTGCAGAAATCCAAAGTATGTAAGAGGATCTATGCGACGGTGTTGCACGCCAAAACTAACTCCGACGGGTACAAAGACTCGGGTATCACGTTCCCCTCTAGGGAGATGCAGAAGAACCTGATGCATGAACTTTACGAAGAATATGACGCGATCAAGCCTAGCGAACTTAGTTTCTTGGAGGCTCACGGAACTGGTAATTATACGATTGATAGGTTAAGTACGAAGAATGATGAACCGTTATGAACAACCCACCTGTTGCCAAGTTAATTGGCAACTTGCCTTACCCTACAAGTGTCTTAAAACAATGATTAGATTAGGATAGATTAACAGTTGGGAGAGCTAGCAGTCAGCCTGTCCGTCACTGCGACCCAGAGGATCTATTGTGACACTCTCCATAGCTATAGGGCTTTATCCAGGTTCGTCTCTCTAATCAGACTCCACAACTTCGATAATAGCTCTCTCGTATAGCTCTCTGCCTCTGGTTTGGTATCGCCCAGCAGATGGAAACGCACTCTCGCTAGGCCTTCGCAGTGGCACAGTACGTGTGCGGCTGTTTCCTCCTCTTCCTTCCTCTACATTCTGTGTTTTCTTCCACTTCCATCAGGCTTAGATGCCTCTTAAGCCTGCAGTAGCCCGTCAGTAGATCTATCATTATTCTTACGGCTTTTCTATTGTAGCTTAGTATGTCCGCTGTAAAATTGGTCGATGGGCCCCTTAGAAATTCCTTGGGCTGTCTTTGCCCCGGCATGTCCCTCCATCATCGTTGGGATTTTCGGTCGATCCAATCTTTGATGGCTGTTTTTGCAACGGGTTTGGCCACCCCACAAAAGGGTTCTGGTCCAATCAGGCGCATTGACGACCCTTCGCGGGCTGCGTCGTCTGCGCCTTCATTGCCTTTATACCCTCCGTGCCCCGGTACCCATGATAGAGTAACTTTGTTCTGGCTTCGTTCGTTTAATGCCTTACGGCAGTCCAGAACTAACTTGGTTGTTATTTTATTAGATTGCAGGGCCTTTATAGCCGCTTGACTATCGGTGTAAATTGCAATTGATTTGTTACGGATCTTCCTCGCTTTTATTTCTCTTGCACAGTGTTCTAGTGCAGTGATCTCTGCTTGGAACACTGTTGCTAGCTTACCCATTGGAATAGAGAATTTCCTTTTCGTCCTGGGTTCATATATTCCGGCTCCTACTCTTTCTTGAGTTTTTGAGCCATCAGCATACCAGGTTATTTCTGCCTTAATTGGTGGCCCGTTTTCCCAGTCTTCTCTGGCAAGGATTTGAGTCCTGTAGTGGTTAACGAAGCAATACTTAGGTGTTGTGCTGTCCGTAGGCAGCCCTAGGACATTGTCCGTCCTTACCTCCAAGTAAAGCTTATTATGTTATGTTTCGTGCTATGTCCACCAATTATTGGGGACCGGCCTTGCAGTAACCTATAAACTCCGGATCTTGCTTAACCTTGTATATAGACCTGTATTGGGGGGATGTTCAGTAGGACCTTCAGCGCTGCAATGGGTGTTGTGCTCATGGCCCACGTAGCGCACAGACTCACTAGTCTTTGCACGCTACTCAGCCGCCTTATCGCCTCCCCCTGCATGGTTCTTGTCCACCAGACAATCGCCCCATACGCTAACATTGGTCTCACTACTGCTAGATACAACCAAAGTGTCATTTTTGGGTATAAGCCCCATAAAACAATGATGCCTTAACAATTCCTCAGATCTCAATGGATCTTAAGTAGATAAAAATAAATACTACTGTGAAGAAATCGCTAAACTTGTAAAACTTGTAAACTTTTGATATCTAATTTTTTAAGGCACCAAAGTAGGCGATCCCGAAGAGCTACAGGCTATCGAGGAGGTCTTCCTCAACGATAGGAAAACACCCCTCCTAATCGGCTCTGTCAAGTCCAACATTGGTCATTCAGAAGCCACGTCGGGACTCTGCTCTATAACCAAGGTGATCATTGCGATGGAGACCGGTTTCATTCCCCCCAATATCAACTACGAGGTGCCACGCCAAGGCATTAAATCGCTCGAGGAGGGCAGGTTGAAGGTGATTACGCAAAAGACTCCTTTCCAAGATAGCAGGGGGTTGATCGGAGTGAATAGCTTCGGTTTCGGCGGTAGCAACTGCCACGTGTTGCTCAGACACAACGCCAAAATCAAGCAAGCCGCAGGCCGATCAAAAAACGACATCCCCAGACTTGTGTGCGTTAGTGGACGCACCGAGAACTCTGTAACTACGCTGTTGGAGGATGTTAAGGAAAACGGATTTGACGTGGAACATATCGGTCTCTTGCATAACATTTTCAGGTGACAGGATGCGCATCGATAGCTACTCTTCTTCTATCGTCGATTGGGTTGTAGGAAACGCGTCGGCAACCATTTTTACAGAGGGTACTCTTTGGTGAGCAGAACAGAAGAGATAACGAGGTCCATTAGATTCAACGCTGAACGTAAATGGCCACTGGTTTTGGCATTCGGCGAGATGAATCTCTCCAAGCAGCAACACGCCAGCTTCCTTAAGCTGCCTATCTTTGCAGCAACCCTCCAGAGGTATTTCCCAAACAAATTTCGACGATTTTGCTATACCTCTTGACGTTTCAGGATATCAGGAACCTTGTCTCCGCTGGGAATAAACGTAGTCGATGTGTTTGTCAATATACACCAACCAGATAGTCTCCGAGATTCGATAATAAGAAATTTGGTGACCCAACTGGCCGTGGCCGACATCTTGCGGGAGCTGGAAATCGAACCTGCCAGAGTGTTCGGTGCTTCGCTGGGATTGTCTCTAGGAACATTAGCTTGCGCTTATTTTGACAAAGCTGTGACGCTGAAAGAAGTGATGGAATGCGCATTGGCCATAGTTAACGCGGCCATCCTAGCCGCTAACGAGATTAAGGGAGCTGCTGTGATTGAAGATTTAGGGTCTCTGATTTCGAAAACCACCAAGATTGGTAAGTGAAAGATGTTCCTCGCCATCACTTCTTTTAAGTCTCGTATTGATTTGAAATTTTGCTCCCTTCTCAGCTATCAATCTATCTCAAGAGCTGACGAGCATCTTACGGAAGCCCAGACGTTTTAGTGACAAAGTAATTCCCGATTCGTCTGAGTTTTCATCGGCGTACATCATGATGTCGTTGGGAAGTAAAAAGGTTTTATCTGACGTCAAAACTATGATTGAAGGCCAAACTACGGTCGCAGAGATCGGCAATGGGGTTCTTTCCCAATGTATCAAAAATGATGCCAGCAAAAAAAGGGACACCCACTTGATGAGCATGAGCGGTGGACTGAAAGAATTTCTCTGCTTGATTGGGAGGTAAGTACGCATTTGATTTGCGAAACAGATTCGGCACGAGCACTTGTAGTCTATACGAGATGGGACACAACCCCCAAATACAGAATCTGTATCCCAAAATCGAGTTTCCTGTGAGCAGAGGCACGCCCATGATCGCTCCCAAGATTAAGTGGGAGCACGGACGGAACTGGTGGGTTTCTCTGTATACCAGCGAGGGAAACCATCAAATTGAAGAAAATACGGTGGCAGTTATGACAGCCGACCCTAGCTTCACCTATATGGAAGGCCACATCATCGACGGTGGGATCAACACGGCGTCTCGTCAAATTGAAATATATCTCTGATATTTTCGCAGGTAGAAATCTATTTCCCGCAACGGGATACCTGGAACTTGTCTGGGACACCCTCGCCCAAATCCACGGCTTGCTCTTACTCGATACCAAGATCGCATTCGAAAATTGCAAGTTCAAAAGGGCTTGTCCTATTCCCAAAGAATCGTACAAATTAGAATTGATCGTAATGGTTCAAAAAGGGTCGGGAAAATTTGAAGTAATGGAAGGCGGTGCGGTCGTGGTCAGCGGTAAAGTCACCAAAGATCCCAACGACGACTTGCATCCTATTCCTTGCTCTGCAAGAGTCGGGGCCCACGTTATGCCCGACCTTACAAGTAAAGATATCTACAAAGAGCTGAGGCTGAGAGGATACAACTACAAGTACGTAGAGGCTAAATGGCCGTCCAATATGCTCAGGTCTGTATTCTAGAGGGGCGTTCGCTTCATTGGACAATTGCGACAACGGTTGCCAAGTGGCGGAAATCCCGTGGGATGGAAACTGGGTGAACTTTATCGACAATATGCTGCAGATGAAAATTCTGCAGGAGGATACGCGACTTCTCTACGTTCCGACTCGCATCGGCCGAATGTTGGTGGACCCTAGGAGACACTTGGCTATCGTCAAGTCATACGGCGAGAATCCAAAATTGCCTGTCTATATATCAAAAGAAGCCGATATCATAAGATCGGGTGGAATCGAAATTAGAGGTCTCAACGCGAGCGCCGTTCCTAGAAAGAAGTACCTCGGCACTCCGGTACTTGAGAAGTACGTGTTCGTCCCGAATGTTCGGGATATGGAACTACATCAGGCGATACGCACGAATATGCAGATTCTATTGGAAAATACGTTCAGTATTAGGGTCAAAGTGGTCGAATTAATAGATGAATCGTCGAACGTAGACTCGAAACCCTTGGGAGATATGGTTCACGATGTCCTTGCGGATCAACCCTTAATCCAGCCGGATATCACTATCTTGGCGAAGGGCATGTTGGAGATGAAGAACGTTAAAGTTGAAGATAAGAAACTGTTGACCGAAACGGAATGCAGTTTGGTGATCGGCTCCAAGATCCTACAGAGGCCGAAGGTAAGCGATATAGTGGTGCGGGTGGGAGGGAAGGTTTTGTTTGTTCTTCTCGGCTTACGAAACAGTATCAATTTTAGATCCTACAACTGGCATTCGGGTCTATCAAAGAGCACGCGTTTATCCTCTCCAGAGAACCTATCGATTATGACCCTTGGACTAGCATCAATCCCATGGTCACTATTGTTACGGTTTTTACGACGAAAGAAGAGCGTTTGATCTTCTTCAGGAAAGCTATCCAATTTGTACGACCTTCTGCGGTGCGGATATCTGACGAAGAACGTTTGGGATGGCTGTCTCAGCTCCAAGCCTGCATCAAGAAAGACGGGAACGTCCTAGCCTATGCGCAAGGTGAACCGTCGAGTGGTATCCTGGGCTTGGTCAACTGTACCAGAAGGGAACCAGGCGGTCAAAACGTCAAGTGCGTTTTCGTGGTAGATGAGGCCCCTGAATTCGATCTAGATGATAATTTTTACGTCGACCAGCTAAGCAAAAATCTTGCCGTCAACGTTTTCAAGGACGGTCAGTGGGGTACCTACAGACATCTTCTGTTGGAAAGGTCGCACGTCATTGAAGCGGAGCACTGTTATCTGACGCAATCTATAAGGGGCGACCTGAGCAGTTTCCGATGGACCGAGGGTAATTTACGAGTGGATAGTCAATTGCAGTCCAACGAGAAGTTGGTATCTGTAAGTTACCGATATCACCACCCTCTTTAAATTAAAGGTCCACGTTTTCTTCTTTGTAGGTATACTATGCCTCGTTAAACTTCAGGGACGTTATGACTGCTGCAGGTAAAATAAGTGTCGACGTAATATCGCGCGACAGACGTGAGCAAGATTGCGTCCAGGGTTTGGAGTTCGCTGGCAGAACCATGGAGTAAGTGAAATTTTAAATGAAAAACTCCTGCTAAGGCAAAAAATGTTTGTTGTTTATTAACATAAAATTCAACTGAATTACAACCTTTTCATTCTATATGTGTAACTTGACAGTGGTCGACGAGTGATGGGCCTGGTATACAAAGGTGCCCTATCGACACTTATAGTTGGAGACACTTACCTATTGTGGCCGGTACCCGATCACTGGACCCTCGAAGACGCAGTAACAGTACCAGTCGTCTACAGCACTTGCCTCTACGCTCTAAGGGTAATGTATCAAATTAGTTTGGACAAAACAACATTATAATTACCTTCAGATCGGGGGCTTGACTAAGGGAGATTCGATTCTAATCCATTCTGGTACCGGAGGAATTGGACAAGCCGCTATAGCGTTAGCCCTCCACATTGGATGCACTGTTTATACCACAGTTGGTACTCGAGAGAAAAGAGACTTTTTGAAAAAACGTTTCCCGCAACTGACTGGTATGTAGTTCGGCTATGTTCATTCAACCAAGATGAATATTTGTCTCTTATAGATAAGCATATATACAGTTCCCGCGACACCAACTTTGAAAATCAAATAATGAAAGCTACTGGCGGTAAAGGCGTGAACGTTGTCTTAAATTCGCTAGCGGAGGAAATGCTTCTAGCTTCGGTGAGATGCTTGGCGAGGGGCGGGCGGTTCATGGAAATCGGAAAGTTTGACCTAGCCAACGACAACCCCCTCAACTTGCTGTTGTTCCAGAAGCAAGCCAGTTTTCATGGTAAATGCTATTGCCTGGCATGTGTTCCACAGCTACGAACTTTGACGTGTTTCAGGTTTCATGCTGGATGATTTCTTCAGACTGACGCCGGACGTCAAAAGGCAGTTCCACGAGGTCTTCCAGGAAGCGCTCAACTCGGGAGCAATTCAGCCGCTGAAGAAGAACATCTTCAAGATGGACGAGGTGGAGCAGGCGTTCAGGTTCATGGCTTCCGGTAAACATATTGGAAAAGTTATGATGCAGATTAAGAAAGAGGAAAACGAAAAGGTTGTGAAGCCGGTTATAGGAAAATTTCCTGGCCTACCCAGGTAACTTATTTAATATATTACCCTACGGGACTACCAAAGCATTTCTTTCCAGATATTACTGCGATGAGCAAAAGTCCTACATCATCTGCGGAGGTCTAGGGGGATTCGGATTGGAGTTAGCAGACTGGCTAGCACTGCGAGGATGCAGGAAACTAATCCTGACGTCCAGACATGGTGTACGAACCGGCTATCAGGGCTACAGGATATCGTAAGTGGTCTCGTTCTTCCTGACCTAGCTCTATTTTCTTTTCCGACATAGAATTTGGAAGTCCTACGGATGCACAGTGGAAATATCCACGGAAAACATAACTACGCTTGAAGGTTGCACGGCTGTTATCAAAAAGGCTAACGAACTTGGACCGGTCCATGCCATATTCAACCTGGCTGTCGTCCTTAAAGATTCAATTTTAGAGAATCAAGATGAGAAATCATTCAAGGTGCCTTTCGGAGCTAAAGCGTGTGCTACTGCCAACTTGGACGCCGCTAGCAGAGAACTGTGTCCCCAATTGAGGTACGGTAAGCGCTCAACGATTCGACGATAAAGAGGGTGAAATTTCAGGGATTTCGTGGTTTTCTCCTCGGTGTCTTGCGGAAGAGGAAACGCGGGTCAGACCAACTACGGAATGGCCAATTCCATAATGGAGAGGCTCTGTGAGAAAAGGCGAAGCGACGGGTATCCTGCATTGGCAATCGAATGGGGAGCCGTAGGAGAGGTAGCCTTTTGGTATACGATTTGAGGCGGGGTTGAGAAAATTGGTTGCACTTAGGTCGGCCTGGTAGCGGAAATGCAAAAGGAACACACGGAAATAGCCATAGGAGGCACGTTGCAGCAACGGATATCGAGCTGCTTGCAGGTGTTGGACGTGCTCCTGCGGCAAAACGAAGCGGCAGTGGTTTCTAGCATGGTGGTCGCGGAAAAAAGGGCCGGCTTCGGAGCTGGAGATAATATTTTGGACGCGGTAGCCAGTATTCTAGGTATACAAGACTTGAAAGCGATCAGCTTCCAGGCTACCCTCGCGGAAGTTGGTATGGACTCGATGACGGCGGTAGAGATTAAACAGACCCTGGAGACGGAGTTCGAGGTATTTTTAACTGCGCAGGACATTAAAAGTATGACGTTTGCTAGGTGAGTATCTTTTAACGCGTAGCGGAGTGGGGGTTTCACCAGAGTTTATCAGATTGCAAGAGATCCAGCTTGAGAAAACGGCAGAACTCGCAACTGGTTCCAAAACCAAAGCCCTGATGGGCATGGACATGATCCTGAGGATAAGTGTGGAACAAGAGTCTGTAAATTTACCATTGGTATCCATGAGGAAGTGTGCCGACAGTTTGCGTACTGTCGTTCTCTTCCCGGGCGTTGAGGGTATTATAAGCGTCTTGAAACCGCTATATACCAATTTGGACGCGGATATCCTTGGGCTGCAGTTCTGCAACTACAATCAAGCAGATACGATAGAGGGGATGGCCGGCGCTATTCTGCCGGTAGATTGTCTCCATCCAGTTCTTCGGTGGTTTTTTTTTAACTGGCCGGAGTTCTAGATTATCGAAGAAAGGATGCCGAAGCAGCGACCTTTTAATATCGTGGCATATTCGTTTGGAGCCGTCGTTGCTTTGGAGGTAGTCAGCTTGCTGGAGAAGAAGGGGTATTGCGGGAGCATGGTGTCCATCGACGGTGCGCCGGATCAATTGAAGAAACTCACCAAAATATTGGAGGTGGAATCAGATGACCGATTCCAAACCAGCCTGTTGATCCATTTGATGTGTTTGATCATTCCATTCGACCGTATTTCCAAGCATGTGGTAAGCAGTCGTGTTAGCTTTCTTCCTCCTGTTTTAATTTAATTGACTAGCAGTCCAATTTTCGTAAATGTTTTAGTATTAACTTTTATGATGGATTTAATGTAAAAGTTGCTATGATTGCCTATCTTTATCGCAGGAAGCCCTCTACAAATGTTCCAACTTCGAAGAAAGGCTAAAGTTAGGGGAGGCTATAGTAGGCAACAAGGCTTTGCATTCTCCGGAGCACCAAAAAGCTAGTACAATTAGTTTATACAAGCGAATTAAGGCGTTAGTTATGTACGAGCCAGATTTCAAGTTGAAGTCTCGAGTGACGCTGCTGAAACCGACCCATTCCAGTATCGAAATGGATTCCGAAGACTACGGTCTATCGAAGGTGTGCGAGCACCCGGTAGAGTTGAAGATGTTCGAAGGGAACCACGTCACCATCCTAGAGAACCCCGAAGTTTGGCAAGCCATCAACCATATCGTCGGAGGTGGTGTGACCGAAGTCGGCACCAAGGAGGAGGAACTCTTGGTGCACGCGGACGCTGTCAGCGACGAAGCGAAGGAAAATAACTTGTGTTAATTGAGTGTAATTTGTGCGAGTGACGTAGGCAGCGTTCTAGTTGTGCACCGTAAGCAAAATAAAGTTATATGTAAAAATCCAAGCCTATTTTTTTTTAGTTGAGGCTAATATCATTTTAAGACTAAGTTGGACATCTCGTTGTTGTCTGATAATTGAAATTATTACAATTTTCAGAATTGAAGAACCTATCTTTCGAGGACAGACTTCAGTATGCCCATGAAAAAGTTGTGTGGGGTAGGTGGGTAGGTGCTAATGTTCAGTGCGCACACTGTATTGATATTTATGAGGTTTAACATAATAGCTAACCATTTTGGTCCGCAATAACTTCCTAAAAGTGTTTCGTCGTTCGTTTTTTGCCTAAGATTACTCTAGGATTTTAAAATAATATTGTCATATTTTTAAAAATTTGCTGCCCTACATTGGTACAGCTGGAATCAGCGTCGAAAAAAAACGTTTTTATTTTTCTGTCTGTTTGTCCGTTCTCGGTTCTCTGTAGACGCTTCATAAAAACGCAACTTACTTCGGAACCTCTGAAATTTTGCTCCTTTTAAACTGGCCACGAGATACATGAACCTAAAGGAAATGGACATCTGTCTTTTTTTGCCTTTTTTTTTGCAGCTATCGATTTCAAAATTGCCACAAATATAGAGTGTAGCCCCCTAACCGAACCTATTGAAATTTCTCAAAAACGGTATCGAAAAAAAAACTTGAACCAGAAGACGCGCGAGATCTCGACCAAAATTTTGATGATTTTTAAAAATGTACAGCAAATAGCAAAAAACTGAAAATTGGAAAATTGACAATAACTAGAAGGCTGTGTTTCAGCTGCTATTTTCTTTCACTCTACATATAGTCCGTATGGAGTGCTTAAACTTTTGTATTTTCGGTTTTCATATATTGTACAGGGTGTTCGGAAAATTTGTAACTATCGACTTCAAATTTAGCAGATAAGTGAAAGTCCGCACCCACATCTAAACCGTAGACACTGGGAGCAATCAAGAGTTGCGTAGTATATTTTTTTAATTTTGAAATTTTTGTTTTTCCTATTTTTTCCTGCAGAAAAATCCGAAAACTGTTAACTTGATCGGCAAAATTATTTTACCAGGAGACGCGAAAGATTCGGTACTATAACTTTTATTACAAGCATTTTTTTGGTTATGTACAGGGTTTTTCAATTGTCGACAAAAATCTAAAAGACTCTGAAAGTCAACAAAGAAACAAAATTCGTGAAAAATATGGCCAAGTTTTGTTTTGTATCACATACATTGTTCGAGATATTTGAAAAAATTCCAATGAAAATTTGCTCTATTGGAAAAATTCATATTGGAAGACACTTTATACAGGGTGTACGCACAATAAAATTACATCGATTTTGCGAAAGTTGGTCCGCAGGAGCGCCATAGAAAAACTATGCGTTCCTCAAGGAAAATAAAAAAAATAAAGAGCTTCGTAGTGACTTTGTAGGCTGCGTACCGCATAGTACGGCGTAGGCGATTCGCACTGCCACGATTTTTCAAAATCAACCTTGTTACTTTCATCGATGAAATCGATTCTTTTCGAAAGTATACGCGCTCCTCGCGCTAAACTCGAGATGTCGATAACGGTGCATCATACAACGTAGACGTTGGTTCAGATGGAATCAGCATCTAAAAAAAAAAACGTTTTTATTTTTTGTCTGTCCGTTCTCCGTTTTCTGTTCTCCGTTTCTCCGTTCTCTGTTCCAGGGTTTTTCGACGATAACTTCTGAACGCTTTGAGCTACAAGCTTCAAATTTTGCTCCTTTTTAATAATAAAAATTCAAACTTCGGCGTCCATCTTTTTTTTTCGATTGCTGGGACGTTGCTAGGAATTACGATAAATGCCCGAAACTTGGCAAATAACGTTTGGTCCCCGGAACCTATTCAAATTGGCAGGGTTGGGGGGTCGGCAAGTATTTAAAAAAAATAAAAACTGCGTTTGCAAGTGTCTAAGAAATAAATCATTTCTCGAAAACCGTGTATGCAACCGAAAAACAAGACGCACACAATTTGGCTCCAAAAACTTTAATTCTTGATAATTTTTCAAGAATGAACAGTAAGTAGCAAAGTAGCAAAGTCAAAAAAACTTAAAAATGGGTACCACTAATAGTGAAAATTGTCTGTAACTTAATGACTGTGTTTGAGAAGAAATTGATTTTTTTTTTGGTTATTTTGGCTTCCAGAAAAATATGCTTTTCTCCATAACCATTTACCGGATCGTCAAAATTCTTTAACCCGAAGACGCGGAAGATCCAGTGCTATAACAGGGATGATATACAGGGTTTTCCAATATTAGACAAAAATTTAAAAGACCAAGAAAATTGTTCTATTCCAGAGTCACACTATTTACCGCGAATCAAAAATCGTAAAAAATATAGCCGATCGGTTCAAACAGTGTCATAGGCCGCATCAAGAGCGTTGTATTTACGGTTTTCGTCTATCACACACGCTGCTGTAGATATTTGAAAAAATCCATATGAAAATCACTATACCTCGGGTTCAGTCAACACGCGATGATGTCATTGATTATCACGGCGCACTGCATGGTTTCAGAAAAAACTTATTTTGGAAAAATTTTTGGACCAGGAAACGTGGGATATCCATCTATAACCTCCAATTCCGGCATTTTTTCAGTTACGTACAGGGTGTGACGATTATGGGTAAAAATACCTAAAAGACCTTGAAAATTGCCGTTTTCGTTTGTAGATTATAACTTAAAACTTGTAAAAATTTGGTCCAAACAGTATGGAAATTGTGAGGAGAGAGAGAGTTTCAGGTTTCGTCTATCATACAGGGTGCACGAGATACTTGGAATAATATCTTTGGAAATCGTTATTACTTGTACAATTTTTTATATTTATCTTGTTGCTTTGGCTGTCGACCTACTTTATGCCTTTTAAGTTACGTTGCTACTGATTATGGATAACGAATGAAATATAATTTATATAGTTTAATCCTTTTATACTGAAAATACTGTCATTTTGATTGTTATAAATGATATTCCATTTTCTATTACTTTCCATGAATGGTTATTAAATAAAGACGGAAATTGCAGTTCGGTGCGTAAGTAAACATGAATTTCCCGGTCTTGCAAATTTCTGAGGGGTCATGAAAACACCGGCTTTGTATGATAATCTCGGTGCATCAAATGCAGTCAGGTTATAAATGGAGGTGCGCGTTAGAAAACCCAATAGATTTTCAGTCCGACGGAAACTTTAATCGTGCGGTTGTGTCGTGAGTGACATGCTCTATTTTCCTTAAACTTCGATTCAGTCGAGTGACCATGGCGAATCCCGAAGACCCCTGCATCAAGTTCGGCAAACTGCTAGCTAATCCAGATCCTGGCGATGAAATTGTTATAACAGGTACCACGATTTTAATGTTGATTCTCCGACTTTCCCAGTTTTTCGCGTTTTGAGATTTTGCTTTCTTGTTCATGCAAAATATGAAAACAAAATTTTCTTCATGTGGAGACAGCACAAAGTGGATGCAGATCTATGTGGAGCTCTTCTCATGACAAACTGGTGTTAAATACAAATAATCAACAGTGTCAATCTTTGCAAAGTGCTCTGGACAAGCAAAGAATTAGACTTAGGAGTCTTTTAGTCGATCCAAAGAATTTGAAGAAATAGGAACTCCATACTTTGCTTTCCAGGATTGTCGGGCAAGTACCCTGATTCCGGAAATGTCCATCAGTTCAGAGACAATTTATTCAACAAAGTGGATATGATCAACGACGATGGTCGAAGGTGGGAAACCAAGCACGAGGAAATCCCTCCTAGGGCGGGGAAGTTACTGGAAATAGCTGATATGGATGCTGGATATTTTGGTTAGTAACAACTATTTTCGACGACCCTATCATATCTAATCGCCTCGTCTAGGGATACACTACAGACAGTCCGTATCAATGGACCCCATGGTTAGAATTCTTTTGGAGATTGCTATCGAAGCTATCATAGACGCCGGTATCAATCCTTCGGATCTCGAGGGATCCAACACTGGCGTCTATGTGGGAGCTTGCGTTAGCGAAACTGAAAAGTTTTGGTTCTACACCAAACTGCTGTCGAAGTACTACGCCATCACTGGGTAACTCTATCGTTTAGAACCGTAGATTGACGCCAACATGACCTTCTTCTCTAGCAACGTCAGATCCATGTTGGCGAATCGGATCAGTTACTTCTTGAAATTGAAGGGTCTGTCTTTTATATCGGACACTGCTTGTAGCAGTTCGCTATTCTGCTTCGAAAACGCCTACAAGGCGATCAGAATGGGCCAGTGCGACCGGGCTATTGTGTGCGGTGCCAACCTCTGCTTGCACCCCTGTGTGACGCTGCAGTTTGCTAGGTAAGGCTACGCAGGCATCGATAACTTGATACCAGAACAAGTCTATGACGACTCCCACAGTGAAGTATTCTGGAAAATTTTGTTCATCATTAGATCATTAATTTTTATACAAAATTTTTGTTGGCTAATAGTTCTATGTACAATAGACTTTTTAGTGTGGTGGACTGGGGCGAAGCTAGGCTATTCATCACATGAAATTTGACATTGGGTTGCTAATTGGGAAAACATGTTTTTGCTTGGTTATGGCCTGACGTAGAAAATTATTCTAGAATAATAGCGATTTGTAACAGGTTAGGGGTATTGAGTCCCGAGGGTTACTGTCGCCCGTTCGATAACGCCGGAAACGGCTACGTGAGATCCGAAACCATCTCGGCCATAGTCCTGGAAAAAGCTAAAGACGCCAAAAGGATCTACGCGACAGTGCTGCACGCGAAAACGAATTGCGACGGATACAAAGACTCAGGAATCACTTTCCCGTCGAGGGAAATGCAAGTCAGACTGTTGAAGGAAATTTACGAAGAGTATTCGTCAGTCAAACCGAACGAACTAAGCTATTTGGAGGCTCACGGTACCGGTAGGTGAATTTGGAACCAGCTGGTAGCGCGTTTAAAAAGAACATTGCAGGTACCAAGGTCGGGGATCCTGAAGAACTTCAGGCGATCGAAGATGTTTTTCTACAGGGTCGGAAGAGTACGTTGCTCGTAGGCTCTGTCAAATCGAACATTGGCCATAGCGAGCCTTCATCGGGCCTTTGTTCGATCACCAAGGTTAATACACTTAAGAGTTGTTAATTGTTTAGCACGGATTGCTGTTTGTAGGTTCTGCTGGCTATGGAAACCGGTTTCGTACCTCCGAATTTGCATTACAAAACGCCACGTCAAGGGATAAAATCTTTGGTTGATGGTCGACTCACTGTTGTTGC
The DNA here is from genome assembly GCF_029955315.1 of Cylas formicarius. Classification (NCBI taxonomy): domain Eukaryota; kingdom Metazoa; phylum Arthropoda; class Insecta; order Coleoptera; family Brentidae; genus Cylas; species Cylas formicarius. The sequence continues at coordinate 19,252,533 of NW_026844361.1, read as the reverse complement.
TGAGAAAATGCCATTCCAGGACAACAGAGGTCTAGTAGGTAATTGAGGTTTAATAAAAAATGTGTATTACTGCAATACATAAATCTGTAGGAGGTAACTATAGATATTACTAGAGTCTTTTTAAATCCTCCCCTAGGAAGCGGTTTTCTTAAAATATGTGTCAATATATTCTGGACAACACCTAACAACATACTAAAATCAAAATCATAGAGTTAAACCACTAGGTACTGAAGTAGACATGTCTATAACACCCACCAAAGTTGTGAAGATGATAATTGATCCCCAGGAATAAGCAGTTTTGGATTCGGTGGCGGAAACTGCCACATACTTCTGAAACACAACGAAAAGCACGTCAAAGGCAGTACAAAGTCTCAAGACAACGTCCCCATACTAGTCTGCGTCAGTGGAAGAAGCAAAGAATCAGTATTCGCTTTGCTAGACGATGTACTAGATAACAAATGCAATGTGGAACATATCGGTTTGCTGCATAACGTTTTTAGGTACTTGGGACCAACGTTGCGTTAAAGCGGTACCTTCTGCATTTAATTCTAGGAAGAACTTAATCGGTCATCTTTGGAGAGGTTATTCAGTGATGTCCAAATCCCGAGAACTCACCAGGTCTTGCCTCCGAATCTCTAGCTACGAATCGCGGTTGATAATAGCTTTTGGGGAAATCAGCAACGTGTCCAATAACGAGGTGACTGATTTTATGCGACTACCCTTTTTTGCATCTACCGTCCAGAAGATATCTGAATTCCTCTCGCCGTTGGGAGTAAACATTGCGAAGATTCTGGCCAACCCCAAGAACTCAGCTCCGAGCGACATTATCCTGGTAAACTTCTCCGTACAGTTGGCGATGGCCGACGTTTTGCAGGAGCTGCAAATAAAACCCGCAAAAATTGTCGGTGCTTCTATGGGAATATGTCTGGGTACGCTAGTGGCGTCGTACTACGATGGCGCTGTCACCATGAAGGAAGTTTTGGAGTGCGCTGTCGCCATATCTAAGGCCGCTAGCCAGGCTTACCAGAACAACGGTGTAGAAGAACAGTTAGGTGCTCTAATTTTCAAATCATCTAAAATATGTAAGTCGATGTTTCGAGCGAAGCTTACTCTATTTAACTTGTTATTCTTAGCTACCAAGCTTTCGGAAGAGTTGACCCAAATTTTGGGCAAACCCAGAAGGTTGTCCAAGAACGTGATCTTTGATTCGGGCCCGTCCGAAATATCTTCCTACTCTATCATGAACTCCCTGGGGAAGACGAAAATATTGAAAGATGTCGCACTGGAATTAAACCGGAGAACCGTCCTAGTCGAAGTGGGCAATGGTGCTTTGCTGAAAGCTCTTAAGAAGAAATTTAAGCATCTGGACGACGAGTTTTTCCTGGACAGCGTCGCAGGACTTCACGGACTACTAAGCTTTGTTGGCAGGTAGGTAGCACCAAAAAACAGTTGTTCGATTAGTTTTCGAAATAGTTCTTCGCAGGGTGTACGAGACGGGGCGTAATCCGCAAGTGCAAAATATATATCCCAAGGTACAGTTTCCTGTAAGCAGGGGCACGCCAATGGTTTCCCCGAAAATCGAATGGTTGCGGGAAAGGAAATGGTGGGTAACGAGGTACGAATGCAATCTGCAATATGGCGTCGAAGAGAAGATGTTTTGCATGTCGTCCGCCTCTGAATCCATGTATGAACAAATGTTAGGGCACGTGATTGATGGTGAGTATCCACTTCTTGAATCCTATTAACCAAATGCTCACAGATATTTAGACGACTCTTTACAGGAAGGAATTTATTTCCTGCTACTGGTTACTTGCTACTGGCTTGGGAGACCTTGGCTGATATCCAAGGTATCAGTACTGACTACATGAAGGTAGTGTTCGAGGACTGCAGGTTTTTGAGAGCTTGCACCCTTTCGGCGGAAGGTTCTAGGCTGTTACTGAAAGTGGCTATTCAAGTCGGCAACGGATTATTCGAGATCACGGAAAACGGAGTTGTAATGGTAACTGGTAGGATCTCTCAGAAGCAGGCCGAAGGGTTGCCACCAATATCATTTCCTAAAGGCGTGACAAACGAGAACGCTCCTGCAATGACCAGCAAAGATATTTACAAGGAATTAAAACTTAGGGGCTATCATTACAAGTGAGGTATTGCTGAGGGACTTAGGGTAGTTTACTCTTAGTATGTACCTCCAGGGGGAAATTTTGCGGTCTCGACAACTGTGATAATAGTCGTCAAGTAGGCGAGGTCCGGTGGGAGGGTAGCTGGGTCAGCTTCATGGACAGCATGCTACAGATAAAGATTCTGCAGGAGGATACTCGTCTACTTTACGTGCCCACACATATCCGGAGGGTGTTTGTCGACGCGAAAAAACATTTAGACTACGTCCAAACGCTCGGAGAGAATCCCAAGGTGCCGGTTTACGTTTCGAAGGACGCCGGACTCATCAGGTTTTAAAGGTTTAAAGGCAGGGTCTACCAGTGACTCTATAAAGATTAACTTTAGGTCCGGTTTCGTCGAAGTTAGGGGTATCAATGCAAGTTCGATAACCAGGAGAAAGTACTTGGGTACGCCTGTTCTGGAGAAGTACGTTTTTGTTCCGAACGTTGCTCAGCTTGGGCACCAGGAAGCTGTCAGAGTGAATATGCAAGTTCTTCTGGAAAACCTGCACAGCACCAAGGTGAAAGTGGTGGAGTTGGTAGATGAGCAAACTTCGCCCGAGACTGAAACTCTTGGCGATTTGATTTACGATGTGTTCGCCGATCAGCCTCTGATTCAACCAGACATTAAAATTTTGTCCGATAAAAAATTGGACACGTGCAACGTGAAAGTTGAGAGTGGAGAGCTGGTCACCCACACCGAGTGCGCGTTGGTCGTTGGGTCGAAAATTTTAGAAAGGCCCAAGATTTTACAGTTGGCGTTGGGGTCGATTCTGGACAAAGGATTTGTCCTTTCGAGAGAACCGGTTGACTTGGATCTTGATTCATACGACGAATCGTCGGTTACCATAGTAACTGTTTACACCACCGACATCGAGCGACTGGTATTCTTCAGGAAAAGCGCCGATTTTACAGCGCCTACCGTCGTCGACGTTTCGGACACTTCAGGCTTCCGTTGGTTGTCCAAGCTCCAAGCGGCCGTCAAAAACGACGACAACGTTTTAGTCTACAGTCAAAATTCACCCTTAAATGGCATTCTAGGGTTGGTCAATTGCATCAGACGTGAACCAGGTCTGCAAAAAGTCAGAGGCGTGTTCATAGTGGATGAGTATCTAGATTTCCATCCACAACATCAGATGCTCAAACAGCTGAAGAAAAACCTCGCGATGAACGTATTCAAAAATGGCACGTGGGGAACTTACAGGCACCTGCTCGTCGAACGATTGAAAGCTACTGATTTCGAGCACTGCTACGTCAACTCAAGAGTGAGGGGAGATTTATCATCGCTGACTTGGATCCAGGGCACCCTCAGCAGTAAAACCAGGCTATCGTCTGAACAAGTATTGATTTATGTGAGTCGGAGCGCTGCCGTGAGGATGTAAATTGCTAAAGGGTTCGGTTGCAGGTTTACTATGCTTCACTGAACTTTAGAGACGTCATGCTTGCGTCTGGAAGAATCAACGTGGACGTGTGCACGCGAGATCGACGAGAGCAGGAGTGCGTCTTGGGTCTGGAAGCTTCTGGAAGGACGGCGGAGTAAGTGAGTTAAACCGCGCCTTGTATAGGACTGACGCAAAATCTATTTTAGTGGAAAAAGGGTAATGAGTTTGGTTAGCAAAGGAGCGATGAGCAATTTGGTAGCTACCGATACTCTCATGACGTGGGAAGTACCAGATGACTGGTCCCTTCAAGAAGCCGCGACGGTACCTGTAGTGTACAGTACATGTTTGTTCGCCTATGAGGTGAACCTAGACTGCACCTGGGTCGTACAATGAAGCGATCGGATCTTTTTTAGGTGGCCAACGTCAAGAAAGGACACTCTATACTGATCCATTCGGGTACGGGGGGAATTGGTCAGGCTGCAATTTCATTAGCTCTGTATCTAGGATGTACTGTATATACTACGGTTGGCAGTAGAGAAAAAAGGGAATTTATCAAAGAAAGATTTCCGCAAATGACCGGTAAGTTACCTTATCAAACAAAATAAGTTGATCTTTAATCAGTATCTGGGATTTTTCATCATTTTTCTTTTGTGACCTTGCAGAATATATTTATCCCAGGTACTCTGGTACTTCCAGTAAATTGTGGCATTTTCTCAGATCAACATATATTCAATTCGCGCGATACCTCGTTCGAGAAGCAAATTATGAAGGAGACCAAAGGCAAAGGGGTGGATGTAATCTTAAATTCACTTGCCGAAGAAAAACTCCTGGCGTCCGTAAGATGTTTATCAAGAGGAGGGCGCTTCATCGAGATAGGAAAGTACGATTTGTCCGTGAATAATCCTATCAATTTGCTTCTCCTGCAAAAGCAAGCTAGCTTCCACGGTAAGTCAACCACGAAGCAATGTAGCGATTCATTATCCAGATTGTAGGTGTAATGTTGGATGCCCTATTTGAGCAGCCCTACCATGTGAAGATGCGATTTCATACTACCATCCATCAGGCGATAGCTGCGGGTGCCATCAAACCAATAGGCAAGAACATCTTCAGAGTAGACGAAGTCGAGCAGGCGTTCAGATTCATGGCCTCGGGTAAGCATACGGGTAAAGTTTTGTTGGAAATTAGAAAGGAAGAAGAAGAGAAAATGGCTAAACCGAAATCGACAAGCATCCCCGGAATACCCAGGTATGACTGTCCACGAAAGGGTGACGTGATCAATTGGAATGTTTATAGGTATTCCTGCGATCCGGATAAAGTTTATATTATCTGCGGTGGGCTTGGTGGGTTTGGCCTGGAATTAGCCGATTGGCTGACTCTCAGGGGATGCAGAAATTTGGTCTTGACGTCCAGGCATGGAGTCAGGACGGGCTACCAGGCATACAGAATATCGTAGGTGACGTGAAGAGTTTGTAAACTTTCCGAAAGTGTTATCATTTGTAGATTGTGGAAATCCTATATGTGTAACGTTCAAATTTACACCGACGACATTACCACAGCGGACGGTTGCAGGAGTCTTCTAACGAAGGCTAATAAACTTGGTGTTGTTCATGCTGTATTTAACCTGGCGGTTGTGCTGGAGGATTCCCTTTTGGAGAACCAGAACGTCGAGTCTTTTGCAACAGCGTTCGGACCCAAAGCCCATGCTACAGAATACCTCGACGCAGTAACCAGAGAACTGTGCCCGAACTTAAGGTAGGCTATCCAAATCCTTTTTACCTTAAAACAACTAAACCGTGTTTCGTAGAGACTTCGTGGTGTTTTCGTCCGTGTCCTGTGGACGAGGAAACATCGGCCAAACCAATTATGGTATGGCCAATTCGGTTATGGAGAGAATCTGCGAAGCACGCAGATGCGCTGGGTATTCCGCATTGGCCATAGAGTGGGGAGCGACAGGAGAGGTATGTTCAAATGGTAACCGTAAGATGCTGAGTTGCACGGTACTGCTTTAGGTAGGTCTGGTCGCGGAAATGCTTAAGGACAACGTCGAGATGCAAATTGGCGGTACACTGCAGCAAAGAGTTTCGAGTTGTTTGGAAGTGTTGGACATCTTGCTGCACCAAAACGACGCTGCTATTATATCTAGTATGGTGGTTGCGGAGAAGAAAACCGGCACAGGGGTGGGCGATAACGTTGTAGACGCGGTGGCTCACATTTTAGGCAAGGCGACGCCTTTAGCTTCAGCCAGAAGTAACATATATTCGTAGGAATTAAAGATTTGAAGTCGATAAGTCTATCGGCAACCTTGGCGGAAGTCGGTATGGACTCCATGACGGCCGTGGAAATCAAGCAGACGCTGGAAAGGGAGTTTGACGTTTTCTTGACCGCGCCGGACATTAAGACTATGACATTTGGGAGGTATTGACTCGATTCCACTCTTGCACGGTTACCATTGCATTCCGGTTATAGGTTACAAGAAATTCAGGCAGAGAAAGCTATCGAAAGCGAGAACACGTCCGGTCACAAAAAGTTGTGGGGGTTAGACATGTTGATTAAATTTGTTGCCAATGACGAGACGGTCGAGCTTTCGGTACTTCCTGTTAAAGGGAAGCAGTCGGAAAGGTCAGATTTGCCGGTAGTGGTACTGTTTCCGGGAGTGGAAGGTGTAGCTCACGTGTTAAGTCCCTTGTACAGTAACCTGGAAGCGGAATTCCTCGCTTTGCAGTACCCGAACTCCCGCCAGGCCGATACCATTGAAGAAATGGCGAGCGGAGTTTTGCCGGTAACAATGAACAAGCTTTAGCTAATATGTCAATTTTTGCACTGAGTATGGCACACCAATTTAACACCAATTGTTTTTTTTTGCACCTTCATTGTCAATATTACCAATATGTGCCAAATTGCAAATTGATTAGAGGCCTTTAGGTTTCGCGTTCATTTATACTTTACAGTTCGAAGACAACTTCCTCGCAAAATTTAATCATAACCATCGTTGCAGTTCGTTGAAGAAAACATCTCCACATCACAACCGTTCAACATAGTCGCGTATTCGTTCGGAGTGCTGGTGGGGCTGCAGGTAGTCCACGTGCTAGAACAAGCCGGATACCAAGGTAGGTTGATTTGTATCGATGGTTCACCGGAGCTGATGAGAAAGCTGGTCCAAATGTTGGACGCGGATTCCGATGAAAAGCTCCAGAACAGTCTCCTGATTCACATCACGATGCTTTACTTGAGTTACGATTTGATCACCAAACACATGGTGAGCTTGCTCAGGAGTCTGGTGTTCGAGCTGGATAAACTTGTTCGTAGGAAACTTTGCTTAAATGCAACACCTTCGAGGAGAAATTGGAGTTGGTGCAAAACGTTTTGGGGGATAAATCGTTCCAGTCGCCCGAAACGCTGAAACAGTCGATCACTGGCGTTTATAAGCGTCTGAGAGCGATCACTTTGTTCGAAGCCGATTTCCGTTTGAAGTCGACGGTGATGCTGTTCAAAGCGAGCCATTCGAGCATAGAGATGAACGAGGAAGACTACGGGCTGTCGAAAATCTGCAGCGCGCCAGTAACGGTGAGACAGTTCGATGGAAACCACTTGACCGTACTGGAGAATATGGAGCTAGCGCGAGCGGTTCAGGAATGCTGCAGTATTAGGCCGGATGATGTTTCATGAAGCTGTAATTGTTGTACATAATTTTTTAAAGTCGCATTAAACTTTAATTTATGAAGCCTCGTGGTTTTTATGAAAAAAAATCACTTTTGATCACTCTTCAAATTGCTATTGTAATTAGATGCAGCTTTTAGAAAGAGTTTTAATATTCCATCCATAAAGAAACGATTTAAAAAACCCAAGCGATTTTTTTTATTTTAAATCTACTATCAATCACCGTTAAGTACAATTTTGAAGCTGAGATGAATTCAAATTTTTTGTTTAATACTGTTTGTTCCATCTCTAGGGTATAGGTGGTCGCACATTTTCAGATATAAGTGTCGATGATTCGGAAAAGGCTTTACGTGAAGTAAACTGGCAGGTGGCGTTTTCTGAGATAAATGCGAGATATTAATTTTCTGCAAAAATAATAAATCCACCGATACGACTTGTTTTACGCAAATAAATAGCTAAATAAAGGTTAAACAACTTAGTGAAAGCCGCATTTCAATTTCTTATAATCACCACTTCTAATTTACTGTTTAATGGGTAATCCCGAATAAATAAAACGTTAGCAAATAAAATGTTATCTATAATTGCCTTTTTTCACTAGATACTATTAATATTGACGTCTCCGAAGCTTTCCTGAAGTAAATAGATTTTAAGTTGGTTGTTTATTTCAAAACCAGTATATATCTGGGGCGCCACAGTTTCGCTTTTCTAATTATATTAATAATACCGTTAATAACGCCTTTAAAATGCTTATTTCCATGACGAGAAAACCCCAGGACATCACATTACCAGCCTTCAAAGTCCTCATCTCAAATAGCCTCTTCTGTGTCTAGTCTCCCTTTTATGCTGTAAATGTAGCTATATAAATACGCATTTTAGGTAACTACAATAATGCTGAAATACTTTTTATTCTGCATATGGCGCGTATATCCGGGCGTCATAGCGGAGAGCTTATAATGTTTTGCAACATTTTCCAAAGAAAAGCTGCGGCCTCAGCAGCGCATATTCATTCGTTCAATTCATAGCGCAAATTACGGCATCAATAGTTTTATTTCTAAGGGGTGTTTTTTTTTCAATGTATAGAACTACAAGTTGCAATACAACAACGATGGATTATGGCATTACATTTTAAATAAGATTTCTGGCATATGACCGCCACAGCTGGACGTCCAATTTTCGATGAATTTTGCCAACATTTGTGGCCGCATATATATCGGCAATAACTCGGCGAATGTTGTCTTCCAAATGGTCAAGCGTTTGTGGCTTATCCACATAGCCCCACAGAAAGTAGTCTAGCGGTGTTAAATCACAAGATCCTGGAGGCCAATTCACTGGTCGAAAACGTGAAATTAGGCGGTCACCAAACGTGTCTTTCAATAAATCGATTGTGGCACGAGCTGTGTGACATGTTGCGCCGTCTTGTTGAAAGCACATCTCCTGGACATCATGGTTATTCAATTCAGGAATGAAAGAGTTAGTAATCATAGCTCTATACCGATCACCATTGACTGTAACGTTCTGGCCATCATCATTTTTGAAGAAGTACGGACCAATGATTCCACCAGCTCATAAAGCGCACCAAACAGTCAGTTTTTCTGGATGTAACGGTGTTTCGACATGTACTTGAGGATTAGCTTCGCTCCAAATGCGGCAGTTTTGTTTGTTGACGTAGCCATTCAACCAGAAGTACGCTTCATCGCTTATGAAAATCGGGAACAACGGCAATCTCGTTTTGGGCCCATTCGACGAATCTACGCCTTACTTGATGATCGTTTGGCTTCAATTCTTGCACGAGTTGGATTTTGTAAGCACGTAAACCAAGGTCCTTCTGCAAAATCTTCCATAAAGTGGATGGGATCCAATTCCTGTGCTCGATGGCGGATACGCTCTGCAGCAGAAATAGCTTCTTTTGTACGCACCGTACGGCGTCTCTGTGGATGCGAGTTATCAATAAAACGCGGTGCGAAAACGTTCCATGGTTAATCGAATTAACCGCTCTGATGGACGATTTTGTCGGCGATAAAATGGACGTAGTGCGCGATACGTATTCCGCACAGAACCATTATTTTCGAAATAAAATTGCACTATTTGCAAGCGTCGTTCAGGCGTGAGTCTATTCATGATGAATTGCCAAACCAAACTGACAGCTGTTAAATCTTGAATTTTTTTATACTCCTTAATTTAAGATTTGTTTCCCTTAGAATACTCAAACCGCAAAACCTGAATAAGCCTGCACCTTCAGTATTTTGAAAGCAGTCCTAATATTGGGTTGTAAAAAGTGGACATAATCAATATAATATTCGTTAATAATATAACGAAGAAAGCAAAAAAAAAAGCAAAATCATATGGATTTTAGTTAAAATAAAAGTCGGGAATTTTCCGAAAATAACATAATAATAATTTTGTTTGACTAGACTTGGCTTAAAAAATCACGATTATGAACAAAATTGTAACTAGATTTGGTTTAATTTTGAAGTCCAATCCCACTTTTTGCTAGAACCGAAAATGATCAGGAAATCATTAAAAGTATTAAACAGTATTAAAAAAGACAATAAAATTGTGACAACGTTGTAATCATAATTTTTTCTGTTGGATCAAACAGCAAACCATTTTGAGGGGATTTCATGGGAACCACTTTTATGACAAAAAGGCAATTAATTGCAAAACGTAAAGCCGCACTTCCGGTATAAGGTCCACAAGTTCATTGCCCGTGAAAAATTTTCGATAATTCTATTCTGCTTAGCCGAAATAGAAAAATTACCATAACCGAGTGTATTTAAGTCCGTTCGAAGTTTTTTTTCGATCGTTAGTTGGTGAAGTTAGTGTAGTTAGTGCAAATAATTCGGTTCAAACTCGTGGAGAAAAATTTGTGAGTCATGGTTGTCGAAAATGCGACATTCAGTGCCAACAATAACGACAATGGATTTAAATTTGGTCAATATTTGGCTCACCCTTCCACTGGCGAGGAAGTTGTCATATCAGGTAAGTGCGCCGTTAGCAATTCGCAATTTCTTACCCATGGGAGTTTTCGAATTTTTTTTTGTTTTCTTTGAAAATGATTTTTTTTTAATCAAAGTAAAAAAGTCAAGTTGCTTGGGGTTTGATATATAATAATAAATAAATAGTTTGCTATAGCAGAATTATTCATGGATTGTACGGAAACAAAATATTTATGAAAAATATTTAAAATTATGCTAGAGTATCTAAGCAGAGCTTTGGTAGAAATTAATTACTATTATTGCTATTATTATTTATTAAGAAAATCATAGCTAAAAATAAGGTACTGGTATTTGAATAAGTACATTTCTTAGCAAAATAATTTCTCCTAATAATAGAATCGAACTTTATTTGCACTATAAAATACAGTAATAAGCTAACGTACATATACCTAAACGTGAGTAGAAATAGTTATAGGAATAACAATTATTTTACAATATTATGGTTATCATACTATTATGTGAACAAACACTTAAAAATGAAAATAAGAAAAATATTTTTTTTTACAAATACAACCTCCTATTTTTCAAAAAAAAAGTTTGATTGCTATTAGCTATTGGCCAAAGAAGCTATGTGTATTTTGCAGTAAAATATTGTAATGTTGTAATAAGTAATGTTGACAAAAAGAAACTTAAAAAAAGTTAAAGATAACATTAGAATAGTTACAATCGAATAAATAAAATGTAAAAATAAAATTCAAAAGTCTTTTCAATTTGTAAATTAATAAAAAATAAAATCTATTTGTGTTTAATTGGCGAGGTGCAACTCACAACCAATATTAAGTAGTTGTAAGTTATAGTAAGTAGTTGTAGGTGTAAGTTTATGTTAGAGCCAACCTATGAACGGGCAGTATTTGCCCCCTATATCTACTATAAAACTATTTTTTATATAAAAGGAATTTTTGGCCACAAATATTTTTATTATTATTATTATTATTATTATTAAATACAAATTGGGAAACCAAGGTATTGTTAAGCTGGCTAACAGCATTTTTCTATTTCTTGTTTACATTACACGATTTTTTAAATTTTAAAGTGGATATAATTTTCCATTTTACTCTGAATAAATTAAAGTTTGCTATTATTAATTGCTTTAATATCAATCGGTCGACCACTCATCATAACGAAAAATAACATGGCGATTTTGCGTAACCAAGGGCTCTCTGGCGCATTCCCCGAGAGCAACAACGTCGAAGAATTCCAGAACAACTTATTCAACAAAGTCGACATGGTCACCGAAGACGAGCGCAGGTGGAAGCACACCCATCCGGAGGTTCCCAAACGTACGGGCAAGATTCCGGTACTCGACAAGTTCGACTGCGGTTTTTTTGGTAAGACACGCCCATTATCAGCTTTGGTTGCTACTTCGATACGCCCGGGCGTCCTCAGGGGTCCACTTACGTCAGAGTCACTCGATGCCGCCCAAAGCGCGGATCATGCTCGAAAAAGTTTTCGAAGCTATACTAGATGCAGGAGTGAACCCCGATGACCTCGAAGGATCGAACACGGGTATATTTTTGGGCTCCTCCTACTCCGAGTCTGAACTCAAGTGGTATTTCGAAAATCTGAAGCCGCAAACTTACGCCATCACAGGGTAAACGGAAGCGATGTTCTAAATCGGCAATTTCTCTCTACGCACTTTTCGTAGCAATGAGAAATCGATATTCGCGAATCGCATCAGCTATTTCCTTAAAGTCCACGGAATATCCATTAACATCGACACGGCCTGTAATAGCACGATGGCCGCGTTGGACGACGCCTACAGAGCGATCCGAACAGGCAAGTGCGACAACGCCATCTTGATCGGCGCCAACCTGGTGCTACACAGAAACAGCACGTTGCAGTTCGCTAGGTAAGCGGCTTTACTAAAAAACATCCTCGAAGCACCACTCTACAGCTTAGCTGAAATAGACTCGGTGTCCTGAGCAAAGAAGGCCGATGTAAAGTGTTCGACGAAGATGGTTCTGGTTACGCGAGGTCCGAAGCTGTGGTCGCTGCTTTCCTGCAGAAGTCTAGAGACTGCAACAGGATCTACGCGAGAGTGGTCCACGCGAAATCCAACTGCGACGGATACAAGGAACAGGGTATCACTTACCCTAATGGCGACGTACAGAAGAAACTGCTGGAGGAAGTGTACGCGGAATGCGGCATCGATCCGCTAGACCTCAGCTATTTGGAAGCTCACGGCACAGGTGAACTTGAATCCTTTTGGTGGTTGAGGTTCGTCAATCGTTTCAGTTTTCAGGCACCAAGGCCGGCGATCCGGAGGAACTCAAATGCGTCGACGCGTTCTTTGCGCAGAGGAGAAGTACTCCTTTGATAATCGGATCCGTTAAATCAAATATCGGCCATTCTGAACCGGCATCGGGACTATGTTCGATCACCAAGGTACGATTTTAATGTCAAACAAGTGCGGTTTGCTAACGTGCTACGTTTACAGGCTATAATCGCGTTCGAAACAGGCTCGATCGCACCGAATTTGCACTTCAACACACCGAGAAGGGAGATCGAGGGACTCCGTAACGGAAAATTGCGGGTGGTCACTAAGAAGACACCACTGGGAGACCGAAACGGTTTGATTGGTAAGTTTTTCGTCAGTTTTAACAACCGAAGTTCGTAATCTTCCATCATCTTTCAGGAATAAGTAGTTTTGGTTTCGGAGGCTCCAATACCCATGCACTGCTTAAGTGGAACCCCAAAGAGAAAATAAATTGCGCCAAACCTACCGACGACTTTCCCAGACTGGTTTGCGTCAGCGGACGTACAGAGGAATCGATCCATTCGTTAGTCGATGACGTCGCGGAGAAGTTTGACTACGAGCACATCAGACTGATCCACAACGTGTTTAGGTAAATTACGTGATCGTCTGGAAGGCAATCTATATTGACTAATTTAAGGAAGCCTATCAAGAATCATCTATATAGAGGCTACATCATTGTCTCTAAGCAAGGAGAGTTGAAGAGGTCCCTCAGGTGGCAACCGGACATAGGCCGGCCACTGTGCGTCTACTTTGGAGTGATAACCAACGACATGACGCACTTGGTACCGGATCTTTTTGACATTCCTTGTCTGGTCGGCGCTAGGGAGAGAATCGCTCGATATTTCTCAAAGAAATCAATTAACCTGGAGAGCTTGTTCAAAAACTCGACCGCGTGCGATCTAAATAGGGTGCTGGTCATGTTTACGACGCAAGTCGTTTTGGTGGAACTGTTTAAAGAGTTGGAGTTGAAGCCGACCCTAGTTATGGGTAAGTCTTTCGGGGAATTCGCCGGTGCGTACTTCGAGAACTTGTTGACGCTCGAGGAGTTCTTGGAGTGCGCCTACGCGATAGCTGAAATCGTCGATTCCGTCGATAACGTCAACAACAAGAAGGAGAACCCCATATTCACCAAGTTCGGTAAAGGCCATCAGGGATGCCTCTAAATCCGTGTGACCCTCGATTTGTATTGCAGAAAAGGAATTCGGTTCCAATTTCAAGTCCGTCATAAGTAAGGAGTTCAAGAGCTACAAGACCTTGAACGGCGACACGAAGACGAGAGAAAAATTTCCCGAAACAATGGGAAAGGTGCCCAAGACCGCGATAATTGTTGAATTTGGACAAGTGCTACCTTTGCTGAAAAGGAAATCTCTCAGTGTCGTCTCGGTTGACTACAGCGGCGGTATCAACGGGATACTGGACACCATCGGAAGGTAACTCACAGTACGCTACCAAGTAGTTTCTTTGCTATGCTCCATCGTAGGTTGTATGAACTGGGATGTACTCCTCAAATTCACAAACTTTACCCGAAAGTCGATCTTCCTGTAAGCCGGGGTACTCCGATGATCTCGACCAAAATCAAGTGGTGCCATCATTATGAGCACTGGACACCCGACTACGCCGTTATTGAGGAAGACTCCTCAAAGGAGGTGATGAGCGTGAAGATATCTCCGAGAATCGAATCCTGGACGTTCCTGGAGGGTCACGTTATTGATGGTAAGATCTTTCCTCGATCCTCCGCTTAACTGCTAACCTAATGGCGTTCAAGGTCGAAATTTATTTCCGGCAAGTGGCTATTTATACCTAGCTTGGTGCACCCTAGGACAAGTATACGGAGTGGATCCGAACGAATTCAAGGTGGTATTCGAGAACTGCAAGTTCAAGAGGGCCTGTACGGTTCCCAAACCTGCCGATCTTGAAGTACTGGATCTGTCTGTAATGCTGCACAAGCAGAGCGGCAGGTTTGAGATAATCGAAGGGGATGTGCCCGTGGTAACGGGTATTATCAAAATGGACGGTGATCCTGTTAACTTACCGCTTCCGAGATGCGAAGAGACTGGTGAGGTACGATTGAGCAGTTCCGATATCTATAAGGAGCTTCGACTTAGAGGTTACAACTACCGGTGTGTGGGCTTTCGTTTGACGTTTGCAGATGATTCTAAATTATATTTTGATGCAGGGGATTGTTTAGAGGGTTGGCCGAGAGCAATAAAGAAGCCACCAAGGGAATCATAGAGTGGTCCCACAATTGGGTAGCGTTTGTCGACAACATGCTGCAGATGAAAATTTTGGGAGAAGATACGAGACTGCTCTACGTGCCCACTGGTATAGCCAAACTAATCATCGACCCTACTTTCCACCGAGAATTTGTGGAAAAAGTCGGAGATGGAGTAGAGTATCCCCGGTTGCCGGTTTATGTGAGCAAGCAGTCTGGGGTAATCAGGTAAGTTTTGTCATTAGCGTCAGCCTAGTTCGAGCAGCGCTTCGTTCTAGGTCGGGGGGTGTCGAAATTAGAGGTCTCCTAGCTACGTCGATAGCGAGAAGGAAAGCTGCGATTTTACCCTTGTTGGAGAAATACCAGTTCATCGCGAACGAATCTGACTTGAGTTTGGAGAATTCGGTTCGAGTTCTTTTGCAAGTAGCTCTGGAAAACATTTGTGGCTTGAAGATGAAGGTTGCGGAGCTAGTAGACGAAGCCACTTATGACGAATCGAAGCTACTTGCGCCTCTAATCGAAGGTTTTCTCATCGACGAGCCTTTGGTGCAATGTAACGTTACCGTCTTGTCTCCAAATGTGGAAAACGCGAGCGTCAAAGTTGAGAACAAGAAACTGAGACACGAAACTGATTGCACGATGGTGGTAGGATCGAACTTACTGGATCGTTCTTTGGTTAGTCGTATTAAACAAATAGCGTGTTGCCCATTTGCTAATTGGTGTGCTTAAAGGTTCTCAAGGAAGCGTTGGACGCAACTGTTGAGTTCGGCTATCTGATATCAAGAGAATCTTTGACCTATGACGTCGGATTAGTGTTCGCTGCAGGTCTGACCGTTCTTAACGTGTTCACAACGGATGCGGAGAAGCTCGTATTTCTCAGGAAAACGATTCCGAAATCGGATCACTACAGGGTGGTTCGGGTTTCGATTGAAGACAGGGAATTCAAGTGGCTGCCCAAGTTGCAATCGGCCCTGAAAGGCAACTCGGAGGTTATTATATACAGCCAGGGTGAGCCTCTGAGCGGAATTATGGGACTGGTGAATTGCTTGAGAAGGGAACCGGATGGTGAGCGCGTGCGGATGGTGTTTATTGTAGATCAGGCGCCGGAATTCAATCCTGTCTCTGAATTCTACCAACAGCAACTCGACAAAAACATGGCGGTTAACATTTATATGGATGGAAGATGGGGGACCTATAGACATATGCCGTTAGGTAATCGTATTTCTGAGTCCAGTCATGTGTCTGTAATAGTGGTGATGTAGGTGATTTGAAGGAGGTGGAAAGGGAGCATTGCTTCGCCAACAGTACGACGCGTGGTGATTTATCAAGCATAAAGTGGATTGAAGGACCATTAAGGTTGGAAGCGCAAGAAAGCGTAGTTAGGGTGAGTGAATACCAGAAGAAAATTTGCACTTTATACAAGACAGACCGTATCATCATCATAAGCATAACACAAAATAAATACAATTTCTTGGGTTGCAGGTCTACTACTCGTCGCTAAACTTTAGAGACGTCATGACAGCCTCAGGCAAAATAAACGTGGACGTCATCACCAAAGACAGGAGGGCCCAGGAGTGTGTCCAAGGCTTCGAGTTTTCCGGAAAAACTTGCAGGTTTCATTCAGCAGTGTTGGATTTGAATAACAAGTATAATTAATCGATTGCTTGCTTCAGCGGCAGACGAGTGATGGGCATGGTTTCCCAAGGGGCGCTGGCAACGTTGGTTCAGGTCGACGAAAACCTCCTCTGGGATATTCCCAGACATTGGTCATTGCAAGAGGCAGCAACCGTACCGGTAGTTTACGCCACTTGTCTCTACGCTTTGGTGATGGTAAGTTCCTCTCTGGTTACCATCGGATACGGATTGAACTCTTTGTGTAGGTAGGACAGATCAAACCAAAGGAGACTGTTTTGATTCATTCAGGTACGGGAGGAATAGGCCAAGCTGCAATCACAATATGCTTGGGTATGGGTTGTCAGGTGTTTACCACCGTTGGTACCGAAAAGAAACGAGAGTTTATCAAGAAGCAGTTTCCTCAAATTAATGGTATTCAATATGATCTTGTCCTTTTCCCGCTCAAAAAGAAACACCATTTCAGAGAGCCAAATAGGGCGTTCGAGAGACTTGAGCTTCGAACGACTGGTTATGAAAAAAACCGGCAGAGGAGTGGACGTAGTTTTGAATTCGCTATCAGAGGAAAAACTCTTTGCTTCTGTTCGTTGTTTAGCGAAAAACGGCCGGTTTCTGGAAATCGGAAAGTTCGACTTAGCCAATGACAACCATCTGAACCTACTGGCTTTAAATAAGAGTGCGAGCTATCATGGGGTGATGTTGGACAGGCTTTTCAATGAACCTCCGGAGGTTAAGAAACAGTTAAAAGACATTCTGCAGGAATACATAAACTCCAACGCGGTTAAACCTCTGGTTGCGAACATTTTCGACAAAGATGAGCTGGAAGAAGCTTTCAGGTATATGGCAACAGGAAAGCATATTGGAAAGGTTGTGATCAAAGTGAGAGAGGAAAATGGCGAACAGGGCCTCGTGAAATTAAAAGGAATGCCGAGGTAGATGATGTTTACATTTCGTCATTGAGGTTACATTACAATTTTTAGATACACCTGCGACCCTAATGGATCTTACATTATATGCGGCGGTCTTGGTGGCTTTGGACTAGAGCTAGCGGATTGGTTGGTTTTAAGAGGAGCGAAAAATTTGGTGTTGTCTTCTAGAAAAGGCGTAACTACCGGCTACCAAAGCTCTAGGATATGGTAAGTGCTCCAGGAATCCTTAAATTGTGGGTTTCGCAACTACCGTTTTGTTGGCAGTACTTGGAGGGCTTACGGGTGTAACATAATCATCTCGACGGAAGATATCACCAACAAAGTAGGATGCGACGCCCTCATAAGGGAAGCGATGTCATTGGGTCCGGTCACTGGCATTTTCAATTTGGCCGTCGTCTTACAGGACGCCATCTTGGAGAATCAGAACGAAAAATCATTTCATGCTTCGTTTGGACCAAAAGCGTATGCCACGGAATATTTGGACGAGCTTTCCAGACGACTTTGTCCGGATTTAAATGAGTTTGTCGCATTTTCGTCCATTTCCTGCGGTAGAGGCAACGCTGGGCAAACAAACTACGCCATGGCTAATTCAGTGATGAATCGGATATGCGAGCAGAGGCGAAAAGATGGATTGCCCGGATTGTCCATCGAGTGGGGGGCGGTTGGGGATGTAAGTTTCATGCTCATGGGCTAACTTGTGATAATAACTAATTTTTGATGTTTCCAGGTAGGTTTAGTAGCAGACATGCTGGAGCAGCAGATCGAGATAGAGACGGCGGGCATTTTGCACCAAACTATCGCCAGTTGCCTGCAAGTTTTAGACACATTACTGAGGCAAGAGGAAGCGGCAGTGGTGTCAAGCATGGTGGTTGCTGAAAAGAAGACGGTGTCGTCTTCTCAGAACATATTGGAAGCAGTGGCCAAAACGTTGGGAATACGAGACATAAATTCTGTGGGCAGGGTCTCTACCTTGGCCGAGCTGGGCATGGATTCGATGAACGCTGTGGAAATCAAACAGATATTGGAAAGAGATTTCGGAATATACCTCACATCCGGCGAGATTAGAGGACTGACCTTTTCAAAGTACCAACATCCTCTGACGAGATGCACGTTTTGCTAACGTGTTACATTTTAGACTAGAAGGTATGCAGCAAGAGCGCGATCAAAAAGATTCTGCGATCGGTGATGTTAATGAAGAGCAAATTGACATAAACGCAATATTAAAATATGTGGCGGACATGGCGATGTCTGATACTCCCGTGGTGCAATTAGAAACGAAAAATCGAAACATAGGGGCGCCGCTTGTCATTGCTCTCCCTGGTATGGAAGGGGTGGCGACACAGCTTCAACATTTAGCTGCGCTGATGGACGCGCAGGTGTACAGTTTACAGTACTGCAACTCATCGCAGGAGGACACCATTCCCGAAATGGTCGCCATCATTCTACCAGTAAGTAAACCGTGTGTATACGATGTAATTTATGTTATTTATAAATGATTGTTAGCACATCAAGAAATTGTTATCGCCTTCCGAACCGTTCCACATCGTCGCTCATTCGCTTGGCGCTGTCGTCGCGGTAGAACTTGTCAGCGAGCTGGAAGAGCTCGGATATTCCGGAACGTTGAGTTGCATAGACGGTTCGCCCGACTTTTTAAAAGTCCTCATTCGGACGATGACTCCGGAAGCAGACGATAACGTGGCAAATATATTGACAACATTGGAAAACAGCCTGGTGGCTGGTTGCATGCGCTTCCAATTGAATGAGCAGACCATCGCCAAGCACATGGTGATTTCAGAGCGTCGAAACTGGACGGTTCAGTTGTGACGGTATTATTTTTAGGAAGCCGTGTGCGTTTCCAAGACTCTAGAAGACAAGCTCGACGTTATGACCGGCGTGATGGAGTTTACGGAAGATTTTAGCCCCGCCTACATTAAGGATTGCGTTAGGGCAGCGTTCAAGAGGTTGAAGGGTGTTCTCTTGTACGAGCCTAATTTTGAAAAGTTGAAAACCAAGGTCGTTCTTTATAAAGCGGCAGTGTGCGCGGCCAGATGCTCATCGCCGGACTACGGTCTGTCCAATTATACCAAACACCCTGTAGAAGTACGGATCGTCGACGGTAACCACAATTCCATATTGGAAAACCAGAGTTTGGCTGCAGCGATCATGGATACTGTTCTAGGATAGCGTTTTTTTATATTTTACTTAAAATATAAGTCCGTTTTAAGATTAGATTTCGCGTTTTTTGACACGACTCGCCGCGGAAGTGTCATGCGATTGCAGGCATCTGCGTTTCAACGAGAGCCGCCCAGCTGGTAGCGCCAAAATGGGGCGGCCATCGTTCGAAGCTTTCTCTATCCGTACGGTGGCGCCGCGTAGAGCGGCGTCGACCCCGGGAATCATTACTTATTGATTTTTTTTTGGTCTTTTGATAAAGTAATCTGCATCTCTGGTTTACCGACTTGGTTGGACAAACGTCGCTGGCGATCGAGATGTTTTGTTGAAACAAATCCTGGTAAGTCCATATAATTATGTCTCCACATTTTATGGGATGTGAATTTTTGTATCGCATAGACAGAATTTACATTTAGGTAAGGTTAATAAGAGTATTTGAATGAACAGCTGCATGTCAATATTTTAGAGTGGAATTAAGAAAACAAAAACAAAAAGCAAATAGTTTTCAATTATTCGTAAAAGCGAGGAAACCAAAGCTGAGGTTTGAATTTCGTGTACTGTTAATCCTATAAGATGTTTTTTTAATTAATTGAATGAATTAATAATTTGTTTAATTAAGTAGTATATAAATATATAGAATCACTGAAGTGGTGTAACTAGGTACTTGTTTGTATATATTTTAAACTGTTCTTTTTTTATATTCGTCTATTAGTTAATGTATTTAATTAAAATTAATTAATTAATTAATGTATTTAATTAAAATTTTAAATATGCAGGTAAGAATAATAATTATTATTTATTTAAAAAAAAATCAGAAAAAAGAAAAAAATGTTTGTCTTGGTTTTTCTTTAGGAAATCCCTGTGGCTCAATATCAGGTAAAATATAATTAAATCAGGTACCGCAAAGTTGAAACAAAAAAAAGGCAAGGGAGAAACTCCTTTATTTAATTCAACAGAACATTAACGTATTAACAAAATCTTGCACATTTGGCTTATGTTAAACTATTCCAATTTCATGTTGTTATAACTTGTGTCGGCAGTTTCAGAGGTTTTTACTTTAAACGTTACCTTAAAATTCACCCAACTAATTTTTCGCAAGTTCTGTACAACAGCCGCCTCGTCTCTCTATACCGCGAAAATATTCACTTCTTCATTATAAATACCTTCACCCCATGTAAGCAATCGCCTGGACCAAAGCCTAACAATCGAACGCAATCATCTCCTCTCTCGTCGTACCTTCGAACAATAACTCCGCATGTCCCAACACAAACACATCTTGTACCTGCGCCCTACCCTCATTTTCATCCCTTGAAAGGATGACCCCTAAAAATAAAAATGCCCCGAAAACCGGTTGACCAGTTCTTTATGCGAAAAGGGTTGGAATTTTTTAAAAATCAGTGACCCCTTCATTTGCATACCGGTTTGACCAGTGTGAGAATTTTTCGACGAACCATTTAAATGGTCAGATTTAACGGTCCTTTTTTTGAAGAACGCTCAAGACAGATGGTCGCCCGACAATGAGGCTATACATTTATGGGTAGCGGATTCCTTCTTATCGACGACGAGATAACTTTAATTCTCGAGGGATGTGCTTATAATGATCAATATTTCTACACGCATCTTCTTGAATTGATCTGTTTAGTTAGTTGACTGTTTGGAAGTTGATTGATCTTTTATGTGAGTGACGATCAATAAAAAGGTAACTTGTTTCTATCTTATTACATTTTAATTTATATAATAGATAATTGAAATGCCCAATATGAAAGAGGAGAAGATCATAAAAGAGAAAAAATTGATTTTATATCCTGGTTGCACCATTTAAGCAAAATGTAAAAATATATCATCAACCTGATTTCTAACTATCAAGTATTAATAACATAATATTATAGGAGAACGATTTTATGTTGTGCACATCAGTTCGAAAATTAATTTTGTTAGATAAGGATGCAACTTTCTTCTATTGGACATATTAAGTCAATGAGTTTATTTAAACTTGTCGGATACTTGATTCTGTCTTTTTTTGTTCATTTTGCATATTCTCAACTTTATCAAAATCTCGGTCGCCTAGGAACTATGTCACAATGATTAAAATGTGATGAAATAAGTGCTCACACCGTGCCCAACGATTGCCCAACTAAGGTACAATCTGCTAAATTGGCACATATTCTTAGCTAATGGATCACTATATGGGGATTTTTGTAAGCTGTGGAACTCTCCAGAAGCCAGAAGAGGGCTCCAGGAGCATGCTAGGCTTGATGCTGGGGAAGAAGGTCTTTCAAAATATTGAAATATTAATCTTGTCAGGTATTCTGGTCTTCGAACTCGTTGTGGAAAATTAATTATTTCATTTAGTAGATTTGAAAATGCTCATGCTCAAAAATTTTTAAATTTAAAATGAAAAATTTTAGAATATTGCCCTATACTATTTTTTCCATGTGTCACTTCTGAAGAGTCACAAGAATGAGAACGGGACATGTCTACCCAATTCAACCAATAGAGTAGGTGTGGCAATTTTTTCATTGAACTAGCTGACGTTTCAATTCAGTAATACAGCATGCGGAAATTTGCGGTTTCATTCGATCTTATGCGACATTAAAATAAAATAAAAAACCTAGGGAATTGGTGGGGACAGCTGTTTATCCAACGGGGTCCTTTTTCCTTCTGGCTGACCTTTGCATCCAAACCGGTTTGGCCAGTTCTCTCGGGCCGACAATTACGTGACAGCTGACCCTCGGTGTTCATCCCTTTTCAACCCTTCGCAGGGCGGATGACCGCCGATCTCGCGCCGTCCACGACGCGATTTCGACATTTTTCCCCCGTTATTCGTTTGTCGGCAATTTGGCCACATCGGCGTTTGGTTTTGGTGGTTTGCGTGAGTGCAGGTTCGCGATGATAAGCGTGGGGTTGTTGGTGACGCGAGTGATGCGATGGTGACGGTGACGGTCCTTGCTGGTGTCTGTAGAACTATTTACGTTTTGAAAGATCTCTACGATTAAGACTAAACTAACCTAAAACAATTTCTTGATAATGTAACTTCTAACGCAGCTTAACAGCGATTACCAATCGAATTTTACGTTTATTTTTCTGCACTACACTACTTTTTTCTTTGCTAAATAGTCAACGTTTTTCACTTTCAAACGAACTTAAATGAAGAACGCTAACAATATTCTAGTTGTCTAGCCTTTAGTTGTCAGGTCACATATTTTTTGATATTTTTGTTTTTGATTTACATCCGGATCTTTATTTCTCTGGTAAGCATGATCTCATTCACATGAAAATGTGTACAATTAAGAATATAAAATATAAAATTTCTGAAAAATCCTTGGCATACAAGGAACCAAAAAGGCTTTTACAGGATTAACCAATATTAAAATCAATTAATATCATCATTTCACGTCGAGGACAATAGGCAGGTTTCTTTGTCGTTTGGGTTTTAAAAATCTTCGTAAATAGACAAATAGACAAGATTAGGGTAAGTCAGGGAGTCCACACTTTTTTAAATAGCATATTTTGAAGTATTTTCAAGGCTTCTACTAGGCATTTGATCCAATCACTCGTAATAACGTTGTGTTTTTCACCACTGCGTTCTTTTTCTGGACTGGATTTGACTTCTAACTCCTTCTTTTTATTTTTTTTTTCTTACTCTAAAGTTTCAATCAAACATTTATTGGTTCTTTTTTCTTCTTTCTTAGCTGTCCATTTACAAAATCCATGCGCAAGTCTAGTGCAATTATGGAACTTTTGGTACGACAATATAATCTGAAAAACCAGCAACGATTACGAGCAACAATTTTAATAATGAACCAATTTTCACTCATAAATGCACAAAAATCGGAAGAATATTAAAACCGATATATGTCACGTATAAAAGTTCAAAGTAACAGCAATATGGATTTATTTTTTTTACATTTTAGGTTGCTTTGGTTAGTGTTGGCTTAGGTTCATGTGCATTTGAAAAGTTCTTTTACAGTTCTATTACATAATGCAAATTTATGTGAAAGATAAGTATTCAATATGTGCTCCATGCTACTTTGCCTATTCTATTTGGCGTGATTTGACTTCACACCAGACTTGTGAATTAGTGTAAATTGAATTTTGATAAGATTTTGGTTTTGATCAAATTTAGTTAGTTTTTTTGTTGAAATATTAATTCAGGTAACCAATGAAAGGATTAAAGAATTTTTCAAGTAAAACTAAATAAAATATAAATCTTAAGTGTCAACAATATAAATTTTCAGTAAAAAAAATTGAACAAAATTCACAGGTTTATTTATTTAGAACAAAACAAATAGTAATGGGACTAAAATTCCTTCTAAGGTATATGATAAAAAAAATTTCCTAGAAGTAGTGGTATTTCTGAATAATTTTGCTTTAAACTGAGAAAACGGGAGGTTTAACGTCCACATGAACTATAAATCATTGTGTGATGATTTTTTTGCCAATTCAACCAGAGGAAACCTTTATAATTATATCTTTCTTACCTTTTGTGACTATACCTATGATTCTAAGATCTATACAGGGTTATTTTTGATATTTGCGTACCCACCTACAAGAGTTAATGCATAGCACAACAGTAGCAACAACAAAAACAAAAGAATGGGTTACTTGGAGTAAGGAAAGCTTCAAATAATTCGTTTTTTTTTTATTTCAATACGCATTAATTAACCAATAATACCAAAATTTGTAAAGAACATAATACCAACAACAACAAAGATAATAAAACCGATAACAACGATAATTAAACGAACAATAATGAAAATATAACGTGAAACACGATTTCGCAAATATTTTCTAATATTTAGTAGTTAGTAATAACTAACTCGCTTAGTTATTGAGGGTTTGAAAACATTTTTTAAGTGTACATTTAATTGTTTCATCTTTTAATAACATCTAAAGTCGTCCGAATTGGTTTTAATGCGTAGACTGCGGGAAACATTTAAATAATAATAACAATATTCTCGGACCGGCCCATTATTAGCCGTCGCTAGCGAAACCTTCATTAAAATATTGATAAAAGCCATGCGACCAATTAAAATTAATTATAATTCCGACTTGGGAAATTAAAATCGCCGATAGACTAGGCGAAAACTTTTTAACGAACCCGCGTCGCAACTTTTCCAAGCGACCATTATTCAGCCTATACTTTTGAAGTTGACAAAGCAATCAATAAAATCCAAGAAGCCCCCCCGCGCCGCCCGGGGAACCTTTAAAATTCTCTTTTATGTTGCATTCTAAAGCCGGACCCGCGGTCCGTCCTTTACTCGCGCGGTACTGCGCCGTAAATTCGTCTCTTTCTCAACGGTCTTATTCCGGAGACCCTTTTGAGAAGTGTAAAAGTAGGGTGAAAAAGAATAAAAGAGGGGGGCGCAAACGGGGTGGGTGTCGGAGAGTGGGTGGCAGGGGGTGGAAAAAAGGGAGCTTTGAATTTACATTGGGACGAGTTGATTGCTTCGCTCGAACGGGGCGGCCATCTTACTTTTTTTTACGGCGCCTCTTTCTCCTTCCGCCGTTCATTCGGGCGGCGGGGGGAATAATTGTACCGTAAAAAAATCTAGTTTAAGCGAGTTGAGCCCAGTTTTTTGTTTGGGATAAATTATTTAATTAGGTGGTTAGATGGCATTGACATAATTCTAAAAAATATCGTTTGCGCTGTATATTTGAAGAGTTTTTCCATAGTGCTACTCTATAATGCGTATTTGAGTGAAAGATAAGTATTCAATATGAACTCCGAGCGACTATGCCTACTCTATTTCTGAAAATAGTTTTTTGAGGTTAGACACTTTAATGTGTGATTAAAATGCAGTACGAGAGTGATAAATAAAAATAACGCAACAAAGCAGAAGGCATTATGATAAAAATTAAACTCAACTTAACATATGTACTAATAGTTTGACAGATTTTTAAAAAAATGCCAAAGATTTGAGATTTTCAGGGCATATTTCTTTACAAAACGCCTTTTTGATTATAAAATTTATATATCAAAATCCTGATTTTTTTCTTTCCTTTCTTCATTCTGCAGTTCTGTATGCAAAAATTAATAAAATAAGCCATAGCTGTGACGTACATAATCTTAATATACAATTTAAAGGAACGCATATTATTGTTTCATGTTTAAATGATTTATAAAATAAAATAAAAAACTCGAGCAACTTAATTCAAACGTTTTAAGACTAAACTTTCTCAAAAACTACTGGATTAACAAAAATTATTATTAATATTATTATTATTATTAATTGGGACCAAACTGCGCGGCAATATTTTGATTGTATTACTTATAACAAAACCACGTATATAATAGGCAATAATTTTATAATTAAAACATACAGATTTATTAAAAAATAACAAGTTAACTGTAAGTTTCCTACCAATTTATGTTTTTTACAGGTTGTTATTTAATAATTGACTGATGTTGTCGTCTAAAACGCGTCGTTTCCGAGATACAGAGTGTCAACATTTTATTTTGATTTTCGTTTTTCTTCTTGATTTCCTAATTAAAGCCGATTTCTGAACAAAAATTTTTACCTGTGGGTTTTTTTGATATCGTAAATTTTAATTTGTTCTTAATTTAGCTCTTGCTTTTATACGAAAACGTATTATATTATTGGAAAATGTCCTTTTATTAGAAGTTGCTAGTTGCAACGATTTTTGGAATACTTTAAAAAGTGAAATAATTTTACTTTACATTAAATGGACAAATACTAGATAAAAACCTCAAAAATAAAATAAAATGAAGCATTTTAGACCACACATTTTTATAGATATTCTATTGACTACAAAATCACAAAAATAATTGAGAACACATCCGGTGAAACACCTAAATTATTAAATTACACCATGTATAATAAATAGTCATTATATTTTTCAAATATCGTGATATAGATAGCATAATGTCAAAAGCGATAAAGACTTGTTTTTAATGTTTTCGTTTTGCATTTAATTTGCATTAATATAGTATATTATGCAGAAGGTTTAATTAGCCGAGCGAATGACTCCGCCCCTTTGGTTTTGGGTACATTTTTGCAAAAAATGATTGAAGTCAAAAGACCTTGGCTAAAATCTACCGCAAACATATGATAGCTCCCAAACCCGTGACTAAAGAACCTCAAAGGTCAGAAGTAGTTTGCGACAGTGGATAGCGAAGTTCACATCTTAAAGTGAGACTTGACCTGTGCGTAATTGGATGTTTTAGAGGGAAGGCGGCAATTGTTTGACCGTGATAGAATTTCGCCGTCTCTTTGGCTTTGTTATTTGGAATGGAGTTGATAGAGAAGAGGGAGTAATTTATATTTTTATTTATTTATTTATTTATTACATGCCGCAATGATGACAATTGATAAGAATGATAGGAGGCAGTTGAAGGTGTAACTTGGCACCAATGAGCTCAAACAAACAAACAATCGCCTTTTTTTTTTAATTAACAACAATAATAATAACGGATTACTAAATTTCGTGTATCCGTGTATCTGCCGATCCGTGTGTAATCAGGTATTTTACAGACGAGAGTAGAAAATAGTGTATTATGCAACAAGTGCGGTAAACGGCATTTGACTCACGAGTTTATTTCACACGAGCTGAGCAGGTGTTTAATAAACGAGTAAACTTAACGTGTTGCATACTATACTTTTTCTACGACCGTTAGTTTTTGGGTACTTTTTCGCAAAACAACACGAATGCATTCACTGACATGAACGTCTGAATTGACAAACGTCAAAATTCAAAGCGTGGGAAATATCTCCGAAAACATCCGATTGCTCCCAAACTCGTGCGGTAAAATCCCGGAAATGTCCGAAGTAGCTCGGATTCGTGGGAAACGAAACTGACGTGGTAAAGTGATGCCCGCATCGGTGTGTAATTAGGTATTTTACAGCATGTTATTTTAGATAAACGGTCCCTTTGATTATGATTTTTTTTATTATAAAAAAAGAACGGGTAACCCAAAATGCAAACGTCTCTTTTATGTGAAAATTATTATAGCATATTTCAGGGGAAATGCAAGATCACCGCGGTGTAACTAAACGTCCTTGCGGCGCGGCCTCCCCGCCCTTCAAGCTGCCCCCCACGCTCCCGCTTTTTTCATTACTTCCGACGGGCTTTTCAACCCCCCCACCTCCCGCCTCTTCGATAAAAAGTCTCTGGCGCTTTTCTTTTAAGACGTCGTCGGGGGCCGGGGAGGGGGGCTTCCTCTATTTTTCCTCTTCTCGTTTTGTTCTTCGGCGCGTTCGGACTACGTCAGCCAATAGCGAAGCGGGGCCCGGCCGGGGCGCGCTCCAAAACTGAATTAAAATGAAAAATTAAAACGGAGAATAGCCGTCTTTATTGCAAGAAATTTAAAACGGAATATTTTAAAGCGGGCGAATTTACATTATTGCCTGGGGTTGGGTCTGTTTCGCCCGCTGATGATGCCGTACTGGCCTTTTTCGTTTTTGTTCGCCGGCACCCCCCGCTGCCCCCCTTTTTTTTCGTTCCTCTTCGTCGGCGACGTTGTCGCGTCGAGCGTACGTTACTTTAAATGGAGCGAATCATTCATAGACGACGCCAATCTTCAGATCATAGGGAAAGTTAAATTCGCTAGTTCGGCAACACCGCATCCGCGTTTGAAATGTGCCGAAACCACAGCTCACCAAACAATCACTCATCTAAGCTGTTGTAAGCTTGTTTGTCGTGTTGGCTACTCCATCTTGGATATGACTTGCAAAATGACAGGCGCTGTTTTGAAATAGTTGCACGTTTTACTGTCATGACTTACACATTGTTTTCTCTCACTTTCCTGTCCCCATGCGAAATAGTCATTCTCCTAGCTTTAGAAGGAAAAATTATTGCCAATGCAACAGAGAAATAATGAAGAATTCCTATTATAATTGTTTAATACTTTGCAAAATAAAAGATATATTTTCTCTGAATTGTCGTTTTCGGTTAGCTTGGAGAAGACAAACTTCATATCTGCATTCATACTATTTATTTATTTATTTATCTTCGATTCGTCATAGACAAAATGAGATCGAGATGAGTTTACAACATTCCATGCATATGGAGAGACCGGACGAAACATATCAAGACTCAAAGAAAATGAAAGGGTCTCAAGACTAAGACAAATAAATTCTTGCCTGTAACGAATTCTATAAGCAACCTAATAATCTTAACCGAGATACAGGTGAGACGATGGTTATGCCTGTCAATTAGCTCAGAGTAAAATTCGATCCATTTAAGCTCTGAAGAACGTTAGCAACTTCGAATCAACAACAACCAATGCAGGAGGAGTCCAGAAGTTTTGTAAATGATATTATAGTAGCCTGTAGAAGTTTGTTTGAAAAAACTATATTCATATTTGTAAAAAATATATTTGGATTTGGATACCCGTATGTTATAGCTAATTTTATCGATTAGGTTCTGGTAACTTTTCCTTAAACTGTACATACCAAATAATTACAAAAGTTTTTCTCCTTCTTTTTAGAAGCTACTGTCTCTTTGTTTATTCAATTTGAAATGGTTTTTAAATTTTACTTGTTTGTTTTAACTATTTGCTGCAAACATAGCAAATCAAAACAATAAAAGTAAATACAAAATCACTCGAAATTGCATTGGTTATATATAATATATAATCACATTTCAACCTCTTCTAAACTCTTCCATATATTTCGTCATCATATTCCTATTTTTTTTTTATATGTGAATTTTGCGACACGTTAAATATTTTCACCATTAATATTAGGGGCAGAGATATAGAGGCCTTGCCTCTGCAAATAATACAAGAACTTATGAAGCAACTATGAAAAAAAAAAAAGAAAGTCCATTCTAGATGCGCGTGTGCTAAGTTTAAAATCTCGTTTTCAACCAATGACCTTACGGCATTCAAGAACCAACATGGCTGCTGACAGATTGTCAATAAGTTTAGATGCGGTAATTTTAGGGCCAATTTTTTATAAATTTGAAACCCCATACAAAAACAGTTTCTGACGACAAACGGTATAACTTGTGGGAATCATTTTAGTATCTTTTTATAGAGGAAGGACCCAAGTATTTACCATATAAATTTCAAACTCTCAAAATTATAAACAAATAAGATATAAAACATGAAAAATTGATTATTGATTTTTCCATTTAAAATAGGATTATAAGATTATTTCTCAGCCTGTATTGATTCGAGAAAATTGAAATTTTTATGGAAGATAGACATCAATGAGATCTATCCGCAGATACTGTAATGTCCCCCCCTCCACACCCTATTTTTGGTTAATATTTTCAATATATTAATTTCATATTTATCATGTTTTTCCTCAAAAATTTTAGTTTTTTAATTTTTGAAAATATCTATGTTTCTCCGAGAAGGTTGTAACTTTTACCAAAGTTATAGGTCAATGAGGTCTATTGCCTACTGATTACCCATAATTTTTCTTTTTGCAATGTTGATATGTAATCCTCACTGTATTGTTTGGGTTAGTAATAATTGTAAGTCTTCTAGTTTCTTAGCTTGTTTTGCGGTGTCATCTGCATTGAAATGTCCCCTTCACGTAAATATTGAATAAAATAGCCTAGAGTACCTACCTACACATTCTTTTCGGGATGAGTATATTGACAGTTTCTGTTATCAATGCAAATGTCTGCTAACTGTTGCTAAAAATTATTTTTATGTTTTTACTGTCGACACCCACATCCTAATAACGGCGCTATAACTATTAATTTAATTAATTTACTTTTGTAATCAATGCAATTTACCTGGAAATATTCCAGTCTATTGTCGAGCAATGTAGCACAATATTGGAAACCACCTACTGGGCGTGCTAATTATATTTTTAAAAAATGCTGGCCGCCCTGCATAGTTTTTTAAAAATTGCGGTTCCACTTCGCTAATTACGTGTAATGCACACCGGGCAACAAAAGCGACGGACGATTCGAAACTGTGCAACCCGTCGTCACGTGGTCATTCATTTTAATACGGTCGAATTCGTCAAAAGACTCCCGGGAAGTAGGTTGATTAGCATGAAAAAGGGCCAAAAGGTGGGCCCTCGTTGTGTGACCGGAAGGGTTACGAAACGATCTTGGTAGTGACCGTTTGCCTTGGACGGTTTTGTCTTGTCGGCACAGTTCGCGACTCGATCGTCACACCCTTTAAGGTTTGCTTTTGTTTCGCCCTCAGTTGTAACTTGATAAAAAAAATCGAAGAGTACGATGAATGGACGGCTCTAAAGTGAAACAAAAAGATTCTGAGTAACTGAAAGAATGGTGCGGTTTAGAGTTATAAAAATGAAAAAGCAATGTTAAAAATTCAATCTCAATACAAGCATCTATTTTCTTATAAAAACGTAGGACTTGTATTATTACGATTTTTCCAAGGTATCGAAACCTTTCTCTCAGCGTATATTTTGGTGCAAATAATCCGCGTGTTCTTTACTAAAAAAAAAAATGAAAGTCGGAACGGAGACGAAAGAAAAACGATACTTCGCAAAGTTGCGCCCGGCGACGTCGCCGACGCGGCCCCCAAGTCGCCCCCCCCAATTTTTTTTAATTTTGAAAAGCGCGGACGGAACGAGCCGGGCCTACTCGCTAAGAAACAATTTTGAAAAACGACTCACTTTGTTTCGGAACCATTAACGGCTAATTGCGATCGTTTTAATTTTGCCACCGACCGTCTCGAGATAACTTTTGACAATCTCCTGAATGGCGTAATTTATTATACTTTTTATCTTTTGGGCCTTATATCGCGCGACGACGACGTTCCACCCCCTTCCCCTTGCACCCGCGGCAGTCTTGTGCCGCATTTTGTTTCGATAAGGCGACGAAGGTTTCCCCAAAAAGTGAGGGGGTGGGGGTGATGCGACTGATTTCACAACATGTTGAGCTATTAATGGCATTCCTTTGTGGCAATCAAAAAGATTGTCCAATGCTAGAGGGATAAAAGTTGGGCACCTTAACAAAATATTTCAAAGAAAGGGCGAGGATGCGGATGGTTTCATAATCTGATTACGAATAGCATTTCTTTGAAGAAACAAAAACGACTTTTTAATTTGTAGTCCAACGCCAGAGGGCTATTCGCAAGAATGGTATTTAAACCAAAAGAAGGAAGATGTTCACAACATATATCGAGAAAGGGGTTAGGAAGGCACATGATTTCATATAGGGAACGAAAAACAGTGTTTCGTTTATAAGCCTATGGCAGGCTTGGTTAGTTTTGGTTGGTAGCTAGATTGAGGAAAATGTTGGGCGTCTCGTGAAAAGAAAGCTGTTTGCAAACTTATTTGCCTGTCGTTAATAAAAAATTAAAAAGGACCTGTACTTGGTGCTCGTCAGATTGTGACTAACTGACGCACTCAATCCTCATATTGAATGGAGATGAATGCGGCGGTGTACATTCTTTTTGGCATGTTATACAGGGGTTAGTATAAGAATAATAAGAGAACTATTTCAACAAACACGCTGTAGTAAAGAAAACCGGATTCTAACGTTTTGTGCCATTTCATTCGAAAATAACTATCTAATCACATGCACTTTTTCAACTTTTCCAGGTGACTTATGCGCACTCCGATGCGTGTATAAAAACTGTAAAGACTTTCGAAAGTAGATATGAAAATCTTATTTTGATTTGAATGACTATTAATAATAATAAATTCTTTAAAATTTGGATCTGCTTTGTCGTAAAAAGGGGTATATATATATATATATATATATATATATATATATATATATATATATATATATATATATATATATATATATATATATATATATATATATATATATATATATATATATATATATATTCGGCGTCTGGGCCAAAGGGAGCTGAGATTCATAAACTCTACCTGCCAGCAATCAAAGGGATAACCTCAGTGTAACTTACGTAGTGGCCGGCCGCAAAGGCCAATGACCGGGTGACGTAATACGGCCCACTTAATATGGATATATGATATTACTAGTAGGTACACATTGCTTTGCAATAGAAATTTCCTATTTAGGCACGGTTTTATTTTTCAACACTATTTTAACTTTTCCCAGTGGTAATAGCGGTTATACAAAAAAGCATTTCCCACAGGAAACGGTTACTCGTAAAAATAACTATACACGTGAGGAAATTGGACGAAATTTTAAAAGAAATTGAATTAGAATAATTAAAGATAATAACCGTAGACAATATGATTGATGTAAACTTTAGCATAGTTTTCGGTATGTCAAAAAATGTATTATTTTATACTGGATATGTTTGGCTTCTTAATCAAATCAATAATGTATTTTTTACTTCGGTTTAATTAACATTGGGACCACTCATCTGTAGCACTATCTTCAAAACAACAGTCAAACATTCAGACGCAACTTTTTTTATCTGAAGATCATATATTATCCACATTTTGCACCTCAGTTCTCTCTTGTGTTGTGATTCCGATACGTTTGATCGGAAACTACGCACTGGAACAATTATCCACGTCAAATATTTCGTTAATTAAAGCCGTAGTAGTCTGATGGCCGCCCTTCGAAGCGCTCGCGTTCAAAAATCAAAAGATTTTAATTAACCCCCCCGAGCCCCCCGTCACAAAGGGAGCACGCGATTCCGTTCGAGTGATTCGGATTCGTTTTCTTCGGCGTGCAACAATTTCGCCATGACATCGTATCATCGAAAATATTCCTTCGTAAAGCACTGAAAAAGCGTTTTCGATCCGCCTTACCCCTCGCCGCCCGCGCCACCTCCTGCGGAAGCGATTGATCAAAAACGAGGGGGGGGGGTGGTAGCGGACTATATCGCGGCCCTTATTAAAGGAGGGTAAGCCGGTCAAAAAATGAAAAGGGTCGGCGGCTGATGATTTAAAATGGATGATGCGACGCCGTGCCCAATCGATAATGGCGGGGGCTAGGGGGGGTGTTTTCGAATTTTCGACTTGAGATCCGGTTAGATCACCTTTCTATTTAATTAATAATTAAAATAGGAAATAACAAACAGTAGTGCAATAAGCAAAGCACAACTAAAATAAATGATATTTCGTACCTTGTAAAAT
Source organism: Cylas formicarius (assembly GCF_029955315.1). Taxonomy (NCBI): domain Eukaryota; kingdom Metazoa; phylum Arthropoda; class Insecta; order Coleoptera; family Brentidae; genus Cylas; species Cylas formicarius. The sequence goes on along the minus strand of NW_026844361.1, from coordinate 19,219,158 downwards.
ATTTCGTCAATTAGGCATTTTTGTCTCCACGATGCAGTAACCTTAACGTGCAAAAATTTCCAATTAGAAACTTTATAATTTTGAGAAACGTAATAACGACAATATCTTGAACAATGGATTATTGAAATAATAATAATAATAATAATAATAATAATAAACCAAACGGATCTTTTTTGTAGTAAATCCTATTATGTTTAAATTAATGAAGTAAATAACATTAAATACTTGGAAATTTAAAATGGTTCAATGGTTCAAAGAAGACTTCAAGTAATCGCTTATTATACATTTTGTATGGGGTGGTCTGTCCGCTAACTCACCGGATCTAAATACCATTCAAAATTATATTAGAAAATAACAATAAATATTAAAATTTTCATCTGCTTTGTTTTACATAAAAGCACAACCTTAGAAGTAAAAATTGAGCACACATATCAAACCAGCACTTGTTTGTGCCCTTCTGTAGCAAGCACAAGAAAGCTCTCGAACTTAAAAATATTGTAAGCTAGTTGTGTTCATCAACTTCGAGACCTTTCTGAATTGAATATCCGTCATGGTAGTTTCATATTTTCCTTTTTTTAATACTTTGTAATAATATTATATTTCTTTTATTTAGGTTAAAATTTAGGAATGAATTTACCAGGTAAGACTGTCTGTCATCTAGATGCGATAATAATTTAAGTAGACCACTAGTCGTTATTTCTGGTATTTAGAGAATTTTTTTCATTTCCAAAGTCGGAATGGGATTTGTTATTATTGTTGTTTACCTACCTACAATAAAAATAATTTAAAAAATTAACAAAAAATACCCATAAAGACGAAACGGAAACAGTAAGTAAATAGTTGTTATTTTTAATATTATTATTCTGAACAGTTTTTTTAATTTTATTTATTTAAAAGTTCCGCTCGGTTCGCATGGAACGGAAAACTTTCCATTACGTGCCGCAACTTTTTAATTATTGCACTTAACTGGTCCTGAAAAAGAAATGAGTTTGAAAGGCGGTCGTTTTTTTTTATTATTTCCAGTCGTCGGCGCTTTATGGATTGGAAAAGAAATAAAATTCGCCTCGGAGCTTTGTAAAAGTTCCGCGCGGAAAAACTATTAAAACGCCAAGTTTCGAAGTTTAAATTAATCCCGAATAAAAAGCTGGAATCGCTTTTGAGCCGCTTGAATGTCTGCTCGGATATAAGCGGTTTCCGCGTCTAAATTGATAATGGCAACCGAAATTAATACTGTGTTTTTCACAAGAATTTTCTTAAAATTCTATTGGCTGAATGACTCTGACAGTTTTTGATAGTTCCTTTGTGTTAACTCACAAAATTATCGAGTGAAATATCCAACTAATTAGAATTTCCAGTGTTGATTGAGACAACAATGATTTCAAATGCCTAAACAGAATTCCTCTCAATTTCCTGCTTTGCTGTTAAAGCTTACAATTTATCGTCTCTTTCACTCAAAAACATTTCTATAAATTCTTTCAAAATCCACACAAGAAAACTTTTCCAGACCACTGATTTGAATTGTTGCTTTTCGATAAACAGTTTTCAAGGTAATGTCTCAATTTTCTCATCAATTTTGATTTGCCGCACTAGAAAGTTGCCTTTCTTAGTAATTTAGTTCTACTCTACTTTAAAATAATTATAGACCTGAATTTTCATAATTTTATTCGGTTTAAGTGTAAGAATAGCACTTGAAGAGGCGTGTTTCAGTCAGAAATTAGGAAATTAATGATAATGATATTTGTACGCTTGTACTGATTTTTTGACACCCTAATAATGTTTTTAGCCCATGCAATCCAATTTTTTTGTTCCTTCCGTTATCCTTTTTGTCTAACTTCGCCTTCAAGGTAAAAGTTAAAGATCAAGTTTTTATTAATTACTCAAAAAACTTCAAAAATGTCTATTTGTTCCTAATTTTTTTTAAAGTAACATGTTTTGGAATTAAATGAATCTGATTAATCGTGAAGCATTCTTAATTCTTTTAGACCACTTACATAATGTAAATTTTCGATTTTCATTTTTTCAAAAGTTTGATACTAAAAATATTCCATTTTTGATTGGCTGATAAATTTGCTTTTAAAATAACTGTAATTATAAACTAATTATATTAATTTCGGTTGTGTATTTTATTTTCAAGTATGGCGACATTTTGGGATGTATACAAATAACGCACGTTACATATTTTGTTAAAAAATAGAATGGAATTATCCCCGTATCTGATTAGCGAACTACTTTTTATTAAGGCATATTTGACTCAGTATCAATTATTTTCAAGAGTTTAATCTAGCATTTTTTGGGAGCATTCATTACAGGCGACCTACACTAGTTAATCGCCAATCTTTTCTAAAATTTTTCCTAAATTACTTATTTCGAGGCCCCTTCCTGAACCGTAAACCGATACAACTCATTTAGGAACAAAACGGCGACGAGCCCTCCGAAAAGAAACTCCGTTCCCAAAAGGGAAAACTTGAAAAATCACAGTTTAATTTCCTCCTTGGAATTCTTAAATATCCTTCATTTTTCACGGCCTGAAACTGACAGACCCTAATATAAGAAAAAGTGTCTGGCGGGACGCGGCACGGGGGCATGGGACGGCGGTAGGGGCGGGGGCTCGGGGGGACGAAAAAGTTGTTCGAGCGACTCGGGAGGGGAGGTTAAAAATTATCCCCCGAAGAGGGTTCGAATCGCAGCCTTTGGCCGCCGCCGTTTTTTAGGGTACATTCTTATTTCGTATTGATTTTTTATTCTTTTTATTAAGTGGACGGTTGCCCGGGGTGACGATGACGGCATTCTTGCACCCTTCGCGATAAGAAAAATGCCGGCGAAAAGAAAATAAATATTCGGCAACGTGCGTGCCATATTTTGAATGGAAAATTACAAGAATTGGAAAATAGGATAGAACTGTTTTTCCAAAAGCGCTTGTTTTTAGAAAGTCACCGCAGAAGTCATTTTGAAAAAAAAACTAATTTTCCTATAGATAGGATTAATGATTTTTTTTTATTATTTGTTAAATATATACTATATTAACCAAAACAAAACTTAAGCTTCATAACAAAAGAAAAACTAAAAACAAAACTTTTGAAGTGTCTTTAGATCATGTATGCTCTCTAGATACAAAAATCATCTTATTCCGTGTTGCATATAACAATATAATTATTATATGGAGGCAAATAGCAATAAACTGCCGAACAAGTTCTTCACTTACTTTTATTATATATTTGACGTGTACATCGTTACAGTGTTAAATTCTGCTTTGCTTTGCCATCCCAATGCGCAATCGGAATTTATTACGGTACTAGCTTTTAAAACATTTTCTATTGGAAAAGAAAAACATATTTGAATATCGTCGGCGCATAACCAGTCAATATTTCGAAAGCTTCTGGACAATAAATATAAATATGTTGGAAAGAAACGGACTTAAAATACTGAGCTTGTTTCTTTCAAAAAACAAAATTATACATCACATGTTTGAGGTTATAATACATGTTATCTGAAAAATATATTTTTTTATACACCTTGTCCTAAATTTTGTAAAATTTGGGATTATAGCGCTTTCGATATACCGAAAATGGTATTTTACTTATTTTAAATTGAAAGCCCTATTTCTTGTCGTCTGTAAATTCTGTCATTTTCCACGTATAATGTTCAATTGTCAATTGTCAATTCAACATAAAAGCTATGTATGAATAGCAATAGCTTGAAAACTATAAATACTTTACACAAAGTTCCCCTAATTCTTAATCTTAAAATTAGATCAATTTAGTTATTGTTTTTTTCTTGATAAGTATTATTGATTAATGTTTGATGTAAAGGATTCCGTATTGGAAAAAATTTCAAATATTCTTCAGTCTGCGAACCTAATTTTCGACAGAAAATATTCTTTTCTAAGTACCCTGAAGGACACCCTATATTTAAGAGCTTGGCTCCCAAGAAATTTTATAGTAAATATTGTTATTATTATTATGAGCGTCAATTGCGTTATTAAAATATAGGCTGTTCCAGTTGATTTAATGTAAGCTTCACTCGCTGCGAATTTTTAGTCCCAACTTTACGAGGTTAGTGCCAAAATTTCCCGGCCTGACATAGGTGCAGCTCCAGTATCACGATAAAACTTTGTCTACTTTTAAATATAAATCTTAGTAGGCTACGAAAAAAAAGAAGTCTTGCTTCAAATAACGCTAATTGAGTATAGAGCAGTCATAAAGTTTTTGACAAAAGAAGGGTTAGCACCTAAAATTATTAAAGAAAGGCTGGATGGTGTGTACAGCCAAAGTTCTCCTTCATATTCTGTAGTGAAAAAATGGCCAAAACGTTTTCGAATGGGGCAGGAGTCCCACTGGTCGACCAGTGGAGGTCATAACGGAAGATATTGTTGCGATTGTGGAAGAAGTGGTATGGAGTGATCGACGTTTAAAGGTTAACGAAATCTCAGAAATTACGAAGCTTTCTGATACAAGTGTTGGTCGAATCCTGCATGATTATTTAGGAATGCATAAGGTTAGTGCAAGATGGGTTTGTAAAAAAATTGCGGCTATTCAAAAACAACGCCGTGTCGAGTGTGCGCGGTCTTTTTTGGAACTCTGTGGGTCGGAACCGAAGCCTGTAATAGAAACTATTGTGACGGGAGATGAAACTATAGTTCTCTCTTATGACCCTCTATCGAAAAAAGAATCAATCTAAGAAAATTCAGAGTCTGCCAGTCGACAAAAAAGGTGATGGCCACGAGCTTTTGGGATTGTGAAATAATTCTTTTGATAGATTTTAAAGAAACTAGTACCAGTCAATGGTAAATATTACGCAATATTATTACCTAAATTGCGAGACTGCATACGTGTAAAACGTCTAGGAAAACTGACCAGAGGCAAGATAATGCACCTGTCCATACTGCTGGTGTTGCACAAGCTGCCATTTTAGAGTGTGGGTTCCAGCAGATAGATCATATTCCCTATAGTCCGGATATGGCCCCCAGCGATTATTATATGTTTGGATATTTGAAAAAGGACTTACATGGCGGTTTAACGACGAACTTGTGTTAAAAGGGGCTGTTTTAGCTCAATTTGCAAAAAAAACCAAAAGAATATTGTTTTAAAGGGATTGAGTTGTTAATAAACAGATTTAATAAGTGTATTGAAGTTATGGGGGAAAAGTTGTTACTCTACTTTGTTTCTTTCATATTCAGGCCGGCGCTGCCCTCGTATATGATAAAAGTACTTTTTTGTTGAAGTTTTCATTGTGTAGAATGAAAGGATTCAACTCAGTTAAAGAAAAATCTTAGTCCAGTTTATTAAAATAAAATTTGTGAAATACAGTAAAATAAATGCAAATTGACGGAACAACCTAGTTGCTTCGTTGAGAGTTCTTAACAACCACCTACAAACGGTCCCAAAAATGCATCATAGTACCAATAAATTATTTTTTTCATTATTTTTCATGAAAAATAATAAAGCATCGGGTCCTGGAGGTGTACCGGTTAAAAGCGTCTCCTATATGTTTAGAAAGCTTGTAGAAGAATACAAGGAATGGGGCCTGGAAATAAATATGGAGAAAACCCAGTACCATGGCTATTGGATTAAACAGACAAGATTTACGCACAGATATGGGAGTTATTAAACCTACAAATCAGTATTAAGTACCTAGAAGTGACTATAACATCGGACGGAAGAGACGAAGTCGACGTACAAAACAAAATTGACCTAATTTCCCAAACAACTGAATGTTTAATTCCTTTGTGCAAAGTACAATTACGTATGGGTCAAATGTCAAAGGCTATGAAAGAAAAGGCATCTTCTACAGAAACGACGCATGACAAAATTTTCAACAGAATGAATGTAGAAAAGAGACTATTAGATACTAGCGAAGAAAAACAACTAATATGGTTTGGACATATGAGTCGAATGAGCGAAAACAGAATACCCAACAGAAATTTATGAGTGTAGGCCACGGCAAAGAAGGAAAAGCGGCAGACCACGGAAAAGCTGGAAGGCAGGAACCGATGAAGCTATGCAAAAGAGAAGTCTCACGGAGGATATGTACAGCGATCGAGACGAATAAAGGTTGGGATGCGGTAAACCACCGCTTTTATATATACCAATAAATCAAAAAAAGGCATAAAAGTAACAGCAACAGCAAGATGTCTCAAAGATACAGATGTTAAACGACCATTCTCGTATAATACAATTTATGAGTCTTCATAAATCTCAACACTTTTGCTGTCAACCATATAAACAAATATTTACGGAATTCCACCAGTTCATGTTCCATATTATTTCATCCACCCTGTATAAATTATATATAAAAGTAAAATATTGAAATCTGAAAAAAGTTCCCCCCATCGCATAATTCCTTATCTTCTCGCAGTCTCGGCTGCGAATTCTATAAAAACGCCGGCCATCATCGATCCCGCAACCTCCCCCCCCCCCAACCGCCTCATTCCGTTTTGCGCGCAGCGGCGTCTCCTCGTCTCCACCAAAGAAAATAACAAGTTCCAATTATATACAAAATTAAAATTCATCTCATTGAAAAAGCGTAGCAAACGAAGTGAGTTTCTATTAAAAGTTTTTAAGGGAATTTTCACCCTTAAGAAACGTACAAGGGAGATTCATTAAAAACTTAAATTGCGCCAAGTGGACGATAGAGACAATATTCGGAAAAAGAGACCGCGGGAGCGAGCGAGAAGCAAAAAAAACCCGCTCTCTTTCGGCCTTTTTCTGGAAGAATTTAATTGGACGCGGTTTCCCGGGAAAAGGTTTTATGCTAAACAAACTTTAATTCTGAGACGAATCTTTTTCTTCCTTTTTTCGCTGCTTCCGGCATTCATAAATCCGATCGTTTGTTGCACGGACCTTTTGAAAATATAGACTGAGTTTTTAGCTTTAAAACGGACCAAATTAATAATAAAATTTAATAAAATCTCGGTTTATATAGAGAAGCACAGCAGGATACATGAATTATTAAGAAATAGTAAATGCAAAAGACGACCATTTTTCCATGACAATTTCATCATTCTCATTGATATTCCCTTGTTCAAGCTTGATAAAAATACTGTCCAGAGTATTTATTTCCTTTTTAAAATAGAAAGAGTGTTTTTTTTTTCTAATCACATTTTCTTCGAGATCACGCTGTCTATGCGATTTGATTAGAAACGTGCAAAATTATGACAAACCTTTCAAAAAAAAAAAAAGTTCTGTAAGTTTCTTCCAAATACTTGAGCGTTTTCTAATGAATGAATTTTTAAGTTTAATGATTCCGTAATGAACTGTTGTGTGTTTTTAGATCTTCCTTGGGAACGGCAGCTGCTGGGAATCATCACCGTCCGAAAGCCAAGATTGAAGAGCCGAAACAAATTAACTTGACTAAAAAGAAAAATACCCAAAAGTAATTGTCATTTTTAATTATTTAAACATTTATATGAACAAATTTATTAAGAATCTATTGTAATATTAAATAGAAAAGCATACTTGGACTACTGGGTGGAGAAATAAACATCGAAAGTTACAAACTGCTTTTGTTTTTTTGAAGCTATATCATTGATAGTGAGGAAGGAGGGACAGAACTAGTACTTAAAAAAATAAACTCTAAAAAAATTTCCATTAATTTTTGTGTTACTAAACTACACCTAGATACATCAGATCAAATACAAACTAAATTTGAGTTAGCTAAAATGCCACAAAACATTAAAAATATATAAACCAAATAGCAAATTTTTGTAAGCTGTCATTTCTCATGGTTTTGGCGTTGCAATAAATGTAGATGGAGCCTTGATGGATCTACGGTCTACTCTTCTGAATTTGAACTAGTCTCTTCTACAATACCTTTATTCTTATTTTTGTTAATTTTCTTGCATTTATAGAAACAAATAACTCTGTCAGCTACAACTGATCAAAGCGAAACTTTAACAAGTTGACTTCAGTTAGCTGAGCCGATGGTCATTTGTTTAAAATTCATCCACGAATTTAAATATTTTGCCCCACTTCTCCTAATTTTTATTATCGACATAAGGCCATATTTGGACATCAAAAGTTTAGGTTCATTTTCTTATCGGTTATAATTTGAAACCAATTCTGATCGTTTTTATAAAGTTATGTTATTAAAATGTGCAAACGAGTACGTTACGTTGTGTTGATTGTTGTTTTTTACTTTTATTTTTAATATAGAACCGTTCTTTGTTTGTGTTTTACTGAATCTGTCGTTCCTTGTTTTAATTATTCGAATTTAAATATTGCGAATACCTGGTGTTTTTATATACATTTCATTTTTACCCTAACCCGTAATCCAATGCGCCTTACTAATGGTGGACGAATCTCTATCTCTATTACTATCAACTGCGTCGACATGTTAAGCACCGAGTGTAGCGTCGTAATTGGGGGGGGGACAGCCTGTATAATCGCGAAACAATGGAACGCCGCAAAGTCGATTCAGCCTCATTTCTTCAAGCGATGCCGATTCATCGTCGCCACTCGAATCGCGTTTGTTTATCGCGCAACCCATTAAAATATCTCGACAAAACTCCCATCAACATGCATTTGTCCATTGACAGGCGCGTCCTACCCCCGTCCTCCCACAACCCCCGTCCCTCCTCGCACTATTAGCTCTGCATTACAATAGCAAATGGATTGCTATTAGTCTCCCTCTCTAGCCGGAGAAAACTGGGAAAGAACATCTCGGGGAAAGGAGGGAAAAAACGCTGGCGCTTTCCTCGACGGGAATAAGAAAGAGCTCTATATAAATGAAAATGGCTAATTTACATCCCCTTGTCCTTTTTCTTCAGCGTCTTCGTCGCGAAGACGGACAGAAGTTTTTCCCTGTCGATCCGGTGGAATAATGATCGGTTTGCGAGGGAAAATCGGAAACGGGGTGAGGGTTGAGTAATTTAAAATTCTGGGAATTTCAACGTTGATGTTACATTGACATTTAAAAAAAGTTCGGGGTTTTCCTCCCTACATTCAAGCTTTCAATGAAAAGTTATACTTATATGGTGTGGCTGACCTTAACAGGCTACTCCCCGAGTTAATACAAGGCAAAAAGATGCTAATGCCAAGCTGTAGATTTTAGTCAAGGAAACGAACCTAGATAAAGCTTTATAACTATAAATGCTAACTCTTCTAAACGTTATATCACAAAATACACCTCTGGATGACCTCAACAGGCTACTCCACAACGTAATAGAAGAGAAGGCTATGCTAATGCCAGGCCTGTAAATTCTAGTCAAGGAAACGCACCTAGATAAAGCTCTATAACTATAAATGCTAACTCTCCCAGTCGTTACATCCCCAGAAACAACTCTGGATGACAACAGGCTACTCCTTAAGTGAATAGAAGACAACGTGATGCTAATACCAGGCCTGTAGATTCAAGTCAAGGGAAAGAACCTAGATAAAGCTCTATACCTATAAATGCTAACTCTCTCAATCATTAAAAACCCCAAAACAGCTAGGCCTGTAGATTCTAGCTAAAGAGATAAATCTAGATAAAGCTCTATACCTAGAGAGGGAGTCGTAATAGAAACTTGGTGTATAGCAGGCTAAATGCTAACTCTCCCAATTCAAATCAGAATATAGAGGCTATCCAAACAAATGAAAAAATCACTACGTTAATTTTTCAAAAATTAGTTCTGGATTTTTTCAAACATGGCATAGACTTTTTATAGATACCCCAGGTGTAATATGCTTCAGGTGATGATAGTATTTCATTTTAGGGAACTGTATTCTCGTATTTACATTTTCAATATAAGGTGCAATTTATTCACATAAATTTTATATTTCAAATCACAGGGTCACAATTTTTAAACTTTTGAAAGTTGATGTCAGATACATTTGATTCTGTATAATTTTGGACAACTGACTATCATGCAAGGTTTGTTATCGACATTAAAAGAAAAGTGAATGAAAATCCAGGTCTATTTAAACATTATTTTTATAAATACAAGAACAAAAACCAAATTAAAATATCTAAATGAAATAACAAACTCTCAAGCAATAATTTCCACTTTTTTTTGGAAGATCTCTTCCTCTATGCCAAAAAACTTTGTTTAGTAGGTTTTCTTGTATATTCCATGCTTCACCTTGCTCCTCACTTACAGCACCAAGATTTTCGGGAATGTAGTCCAGGTGTGCGTGTGTAGTTTTATACTTATATTGCATCCCGTTAACCGAAATTTCTCTAACATGTTTTTGTAATTTGGATATTTGTTCTTTACTAGGAAACCTTTTATAACATCAGTAAATAAAACCCAACAACCTTTTTAGATTTGGTCATGGTATTCACAAAGTCTTGAGCTTTCATTACCCGTCTTATTTAACGACCCACATAAATTCCCTACTTAAATTTTGCATCTGAGTTAGGGGAAAAAACTCCACATAGGTATTTAAAACATGCTGCTTTTTCAAAAGTTTCTTATATCCTGACTGATGATGACCTAGTAGAAGTCCCACAATGTTTAAGTCACCACAAATTATCCCTACATTTGATGTTCTTAAGCAGAGTTTCGTAGTATTCTTTCATTTGCATAGAATGAGCAACAGATATAGAAGCAAGAACATTTCCGTTGTACAAAAGAACATCTTTAAGGCTTCTCTTGGATGAGTCAATAAAGAGCCTCCATTCCTCAGAATTGTAGTCTATATTTAGTTTATTGAATCTTTGATTGACTTCGCTCAAAATAAGCTATAAACTAAGTTATTAAGTTCTGATTGTGAAAATAACTTTAACTGCTGAGAAACATTCCATATATCACCAAGGGTATCTTCATCTACTTCAGGTTCAGAGAAACTGGGGACATTTTCTTCTAAACTGGATGGAATCTTGGGTATTGGTATCTGAGCCATGTGGTACTGGTTGTAGGCTATAATATCCACGAACATTGCGCATACCCAAATGGCAGTGATTTCTTGGCTCTCTCTATATCATAGGTATTCCAAAAGGCAGAGATCGCCTGGTTCCATTATTAAAATATCTTAAACCTTCACATACCTTAAAAACAATATGGTGTGTGTGGTGTAGTATTGTTTTTTAAACAGGTGTGTAATTTTATTTCTATATCTCTTGTCCACAAAAGAACCACACACATAGGAAAACGTATCTGGAATATTATTACAAAGTCTGGGCATTCTAAAAGGAAATGCTCTCTAACCTCACAAAGCTGCCTACTACAAAAGCAATTACATAAACGGGCTTTATTAAAGACATACTACTTATTTGAGAACCCCAGAAACCATATTTTACTTCCCCGCTAATATTCTGTAACTTTATACAAAATGTATGCCGGTGACGTAGCAACTTCAATTTTTATAGTGTTTCCGAATGTTTTAAAACAATAAATATGACATTTCAAAAATGAATTGTTTTCCTTTTAGTTAGTCCCTATAACACCAAAAATATGAACATCAAATCAAAAAATCCTTGTTGGTCTGTGAATTTAGCAAGATCAATGTTGTCGAAGAGATAATGAAAAAGGTCATTAATTTTTGGATTAATTAATTCCTGCATTTCCTATATTTGATTTTGAAAAATTTTCATGGACTTTCCCTTTGTTGTCTTTTTTTTTTAATTTTAATATTATAAAAATTTTAAGTAAATGTGTTTTCATAGGATATTAAGGCATCTTGTTTTATAAACCACACTTTAGTTACGAGTATATCTGGGCACGAGGGTAGAAGTGCTTAATAAAAACTTGTTGCATATTATAAGTTTTCTATGGCTATTTAGAAAACAACGTTGAGTGACGTGATGAATATAAAACCGCAAGAAATAACAAACGTCAAAACAGATCGGTTTCAATACGTCATCAAAGTACCAGAAACACTAGAAGTTGCTCGCGGACATTTTAAAATTACTCTTTGCACTTGCCTGATCAGTGGACAATTCGGTATTTTAGACCAGAGAGTAGAGAAATACTATTAAAAGTCAATTCAGTCTTACTATTTGCCGTTTCTGTTCGTTCATGTTTGGAGTTTTAAATAAACGTTTTCCCAATAAGTTGTACCAAAATTTTGGGACAAAATCGAATGTATATTAGATTTTTTAAATTTCTCTTCTATAATTTCTTGACATTTGTTTTGTATTTCCGAACCATGATATTCTTATTTATAAAATTTAAAAAAAAAATATTTTAGTTCTTCTGATATTGGGTGTTTCAAAAAACATGCGCCAAAGAAAGATGGAAATTCGCTATCCAAAAAAAAAAAAGAAAAAAGTTCATATAAACGTAGTCTTAGAGATTTTTGATTTCCAATATGTAATGTAGTAATGAAGTACCAAAGGGTCCAAAAATATGTTTTGTTAATTTTTAAGATAGGAAAACGACTCACGAGTAAAAAAGTGGTACTTTTAGTGACTTGTTCGCATCAAGCATTAAAAATGGCAATTAATTTCTTAGATAATGGCGGCAATTCGGGCATTACTATTTATCGGATAAAATTCTAACCAGCGCATTTTCGCAAAACCCTAAAAATTGCGCGTCTTCTTTTAGCCCTCCCCGTATTTATTTTTAATTACGCAATCCCCTTTCCCAGTAACCACCTTATAAAGAAAACCAATCTGCAATTTAGATTATACTGTAATATCGCCGGAAACTTCAAAGAAATCTAATTTTTCCGAGGCGAGGAAATAAATAAAAATGCTCTCAGTCGGAAGGGGGTTCTTTTTCGCGTTGCGGCCCCAACCCTTCTGCAATCTGTGATTTAAAGACTATAATCCCATCTTACTTATTTCGTGTTTTTCTCCCTGCTCCCGGCGGGTCTCTTCTCGGCCCGAGGGGGGTGGTAGAAGCGAGAGGGCGCGAGCGAGACGGATCTCTTCGAGTTAATTTAAAATTTAAAACCGGGCATTAGTTTTGAAGATGGTACTTCTACCGTAAGGTCCACGCCATTGCAAACGTAGGTCGGAAAATATTCGGTCGACCAGTGTCCGCGGGCCCCTACAGCACAGTCGACCCTGTTTGGAGTTGATTATACAGTACGCCGCTAGAGAAAGTGAAGCAGAAGTAGAGTGACTACGTGTCCCCCTGGGCTTACTTTTAACAAGATTGCTTTCGAAAAATTGTCGCTGTTAGGGGCAAGTTAGTCGCAAGTAGCGCGAACCAGCTTTTAATTTTAAAATGAAGGCGTTTCGCTTATTCTTATCCAAGAGCCAACCTCTTTAATGTGTTGAGCTACTTTGTTAATTTTGAAAAAAAATGTGAGCTATCGACAAGGAATATTATGACAATTAGATTTGTTTGTGGAATTTTGCAGCTTCCCTGATTTTTGCAGTTTGTATTTATAAAATTAAAATCGTTGTGAGAGCCACCAGAATTGCCTCCGCGAGCTACTAGTAGCTCGACAGCTGCCCTAAAGCAACGCATTGTTTTTCTATCGCGCTCCTGCGGACCACTATCGGACTTTCTCAAAATCGATGTCATTTTATTGTGAATACACTCTGTATAAAGTGTACTGGGGTTAAACATGCAATGACATGGAGGAAAACGTAATACAGTATGCTCAGCTTGTTCAGCCAAATTGTCGAATATAAACTGTTTTTTGTATATACTTTTGTATTATATTTTTTAAAAGATTATTTTGAAGCCAATTTTCAAAATGTTCGGCATTTGTATCCTTAATATCCTTTGCGGATAACAGCACACAGTTTGGAACAAATCGGTCTTCTGACCCAGAGTGTATTGTGGTGATGCGTTATCCTTTATTTGAAGGTACTTTCGTCTGACAGTTTTGAGTGGAACCAACGCGTCCTTTGGATACTGTGTCGTTTGTATCGAACCATGTTTCATCAAAGTAAAATATGGATCTGTTGTCTTTTAATTTCTTGGAAGTAATTAAATCTACAAGAGCATAATCTGTGTGATTCCATTACTACTTGCCTTTTGTCTATTGTGCGACACTTAAATCCCATTTGACAAACAACTCTACTTCTTCTAGCTTCTTTCTCAGTTTATCCAAGGTACGAGCAACTTAGCTTTCTCCTTCTTATTAGGTCCTGATCACCATTGTTTATACGGAGAGTTTGAAAATCATTACCTTTTCATCAATTCTTAACTGATTAGTGTGTAAGAAGACGACAGGTTTCTTTTCGAGCATCATTGAATAAGTCCTCTGCTCTACACATTTTTCAGAACCCGTTTTGCATCAAGCGACACATGATTGTAAATGTCTGTAAAATACCTAATTACGCATCGATCTAGCGTGCGGGAAGCGTCGCTTTACCACGTCAGTTTCGTTTTCTACGAATCCGAGGCACTTCGGACATTTCTGGGATTTGAGTGAATGTATTCGTGTTTTGCGCAAATGAACCCAAAAACTAACGGCCGTAGAATAAGTATGCAACATGTTCGATAAACTTTTTAACTCACTCGTTTATTAAACACTCGCTCCGCTCGTGCCAAATAAACTCGTGAGTCAAATGGTGTTTACCGCACTTGTTGCATAATATACTGTTTTCTACTCCCATCTGTAACATACCAAATTACACACCGATCTATCGTGCGGGAAGCGTCACTTTATCACGACAGTTTCGTTTCCCACGGATCCGAGCCACTTCGGACATGTCCGGGATTTTACCGCACGAGTTTGGGAGCAGTCGGATGATTTCGGAGATATTTCCTACGCCTCGAATTTGACGTTTGTCAATTCTGACAGCCATGTCAGTGAATGTATTCGTGTTGTTTTGCGAAAATGTACCCAAAAACTAACGGTCGTAGAAAAAGTATAGTATGCAACACGTTCGGTAAACTTTTTAACTCACCCGTTTATTAAACACTCGCTCCGCTCGAGTTACATAAACTCGTGAGTCAAATGCTATTTACCGCACTTGTTGCGAAATATATTGGGTTGTTCGGAAAGTCATTTCGTTTTTTTTGGGGAACATGAAAGACAGTTTTCGTATAATGAATAAATATTTTATTAAATTATATATTGGCCATTCTGGTCCAACACCTTTTGCCATCTTTCTGGCAGTAACATAATTCCCCTCTCATAAAAGTTTTGGTCCTTGCTGGCAAAAAACTGGTTCAGGTGGTTTTTGACATCTTCATTTGAGGTAAAGGTTTTGCCATCCAAAAAATTTTGCAGGGACCGGAACAAATAGTAGTCGGAAGGCGCCAGATCTGGAGAATATGATGGATGTTGCAGTACGTCCCATTCAAGCCGTAAAAGTTTTTGGCGAGTGACCAAACTTGTGTGAGGTCTCGCATTATCCTGGTGGAACACTACATCCTTCCTGTTGATTAATTCGGGCCTCTTCTCTTTAAGTGAATCATTCAATTTGTCCAGTTGATGACAATAGACTTCTGAATTAATCGTTGTATTGTCCGGCAAAAGCTCAAAAAAAAGATTCCTTTAACATCCCACCAAACGGAGAGCATCACCTTTTTTTGGTGAATGTTGGCTTTTGACACGCTTTCATCTTTTCTGCTCCATGACCTCTTGCGTTTAACATTGTTGTATGCAACCCATTTTTCGTCCCCAGTAATAATCCGCTTCACAAATGGATCATTTTCTTGACGTTTGAGGAGCGAATCACACACGTCAACGCGACGACACAAATTTCGCTCCGTAAGGACATGGGGCACCCACACATCGAGCTTCGAGGTTAAGCCCATGCCTTTCAAATGGCCATAAACAGTCGAATTCGACAAATTTAATCTCTCACCGATCTCTCGTGTGGTTATTCGCCGATTTGCATCAACTAATGCCTTTATCGCATCTTTGTCAGCTTCGACCGGCCTTCCAGACCGTGGTGCATCTTCGACATCAAAATTGCCGGATCGAAATTTTGCAAACCAGTTCTGGCACTGGCGCACTGTTAACACGCCTTCTCCATATACATCCGTCAATTTTTTTCTCGCTTGGACAGCATTTTTACCTTTTCTGAAGTAAAAAGCTGCTTATTGCTCTCCATATTTAAAAGGGCACCAACCAAAAACTACTGCGTAGAATTAATAGAACTTTTTCACACACAAGCCTTGCAATATCAGCTCTCAAGACATATAATGGTTATGCGGCTTAAGTGTGAAGTTGGTTTCGAAAAAACGTAATTAAGTCCTCTGACGGGAAAAAACGAAATGACTTTCCGTTATACTATTTGGAAACGCATACTAAAAACATTATTCAACACTGCCACAAACGGTCAACACTCAAGAAATAAATCAGAGAGAAAAAAATATACCTTTGTCCACCCCTGCATTATCACTCAAGTAAGAATAAATTTTTTGTTAATGGCTTTATCCAATAATATCGTTGCTGATATCTTCCGATCCTCTAGTTAACAGTTATAGACAAGCTACTCCAAAATGTGAAAAATCCTGACTTTTTTAAATTATCAAAATGCGGTCCTCAGCCTTTCGGGAGCGAAGGTAATTAAGACCCATTTTAATTTTATTTTTAAGATTTCGATTAAATTTTAACACAATTAATTTTTAAATTTAGCTCTTTTTTTTATATTTGATATCAGTAAATAATTTTGAAATCATCTAAGCATTTTACGTACCAATGTCCACCAATCAGGGATAATACCCTATATTAATAATTGTTGTTTCTTTATTTGATGCTCAAAATGGCGACCATGAACTTCGGTGAACCAACACCCTCGACAATTTTCCGCCACTTGTTACCGGCCCTTGAAAAAACGGAGGGAATTAACATTTATATCGATTTTCTGGCAATATCGAGATGAGCGGAATATTAAAAAGCGTTCTTATTTTAAAGCGGGCGCGCGGGCGGAGACGACGGAGAAAAACTTTTGCAACCCCCGCCGTCCCCCGACCCCCCGGGGCCGTCCTCTTTTCTTCTTTGTCGATTAATTTCTTTACTTTGCCTTTAAAACACCATTAATTCTGGAACGAATTTAGAATAAATTGGGACTCGTTCTCGGGAGACTCAGCAAAAACTTAAAAGGGGGGTGGGGGGGGCCGAATAAAAAAATGCATAATGACGGACGACGGAGACGCCCATCGTCACTGCTCGATAATGGAGGCGATTTTTTTAAATTTTTATCCTCCATTTGTTTAAGTATTTTAGTTTTATGTTTAATTAAATTTAATGCCTGCATTCAAAATGGATCCTTTAGTTTGCATCATAATAGTCAACAAGGAACATCATAGCTCATCGCTTTTGCTAGATACTGGAGGGTCTAATAAACAACATTAACGCTTTTTGAAGGACTTTATTGTGGGGAGAGACGTTAGGTATAGCATAAGGTATTTCATTAAATAATTTAACTGCGTTATAGCAAAAAGGTCTCTGGAAAGTTACCGAAGTGTGTTTAAGAACGCAATATTTTAAATAATGACGGGTTTCTCGATTATGAATATCATTTCCTCTGCAAAGTTTATCAGACAAGTACGAAATATGGTGTGTGAAATATGGTCATGCTTTCTGAAATTGTAACTAAAACGAATACAAGTATTTTGAAGTCGTTGGAGTCTCTCCTTATCTCGATTAAGTATAGCTGGCCAATAGACGATACTGCAATAAGCGACAAGATATAAAGTGAGTGAGGATGTTTATATCAGAAATCTGAGTTCTCAAAATATTAATCAAATACGGGAAGCAATTGGTCAAAATTAGAATTACACTTCCGCGGATGTTAACAAAATATATGTGGATTTTATAGGAATTGTAGAGGGAGCGGCTTGATAGGATATCTCTGCTCCGCAAGACCCAACCAAGAAAATATCCGTGGTTTTCATGTGCGATAGGACAGGGGCAACATGTTAGGGGCATTGCTTACAAAAGGTTTAAATACACCAAAAGTGAAGAAGACTGGGAAGAATATAAAAGAAAAAGAAATAACGTTATTTCAGTTATCAGAAATGAAAAACAAAGATACTATAACCAAAAAATTGATGATTGCAAGGGAAATGGAATGAAAATGTGGCAGACATTAAAAGGACTTGTTGGAAATAAAAATAAAAAAGCAGATTTTACCAATATTGATTTTGGACATTACAGTGACAAAGAAGAAGAAAACATGAATAACTTTTATGCCGATAGCTTAAATGAAATAGCAGAGAGTATAGAAAAGAAGCAATGGCACTCTGTGTGTGACATGGTCAGCTGTAGCTTGTCTTGCTACTATGGCTGCCAAATTAGAATAGGCCTATATTCCAATTTTACGTTGCGTTGTACATGTACTTGGTGACTTGGTCAGCTGTAGCTTGTCTTGCTTTAAAAAAATAACGATATCGGAGCTTGAAAAAACTGTAAATAACCTAAAAAATAGATGTACAAGTGACTCTGTTCTAAATATTAAGCTCGTCAAGGATTTATTTTGTGTAATAGGTTATCCGTTGTTATATTTGGTGTCAAAACCGAAAACACCTTGTGACTTTCGACCAATTAACTTGCTGCCAGTAGTGGATAAAATCCTGGAAACGATAGTGTGTGGGCAGTTGAGAGACTACCTGGAGCGGAACTGCCTACTCTACAGTGGACAGTCTGGTTTCAGGAGCAAACACTCGTGCGAATCTGCGTTGCAATATACGTGTGCAGTGTGGCGGAAAGACATGAATGAATCAAAACTAATTCTGAGTGCTTTTGTAGATTTTGAACGTGCATTTGAGACTATTGACAGGGACATTCTTATTACAAAATTAGGTTTATATGGCATTAAAGACTCTGCACTAGAATGGATAAAGAACTTTTTATCTGATAGATCTCACCAGACTAAAATTAATAATAATGTTTCTAGTCATAGGGATAGCAGATGAGGGGTACCGCAGGGAAGCGTGTTGGGTCCGCTTTTATATATTATTTATATAAATGATATGTATCAGGTTTTAAAAAACTCCTTTGTTAACTTATTTGCTGATGACACGCTTATTTCAGTCTCTGGAAACGATTGCAAAGAAATAGCTACCAAACTGAACACCGAAATGCAATATTTCTACGAATGGCTGTGTCAAAATAAACTGAAATTAAATAGCTCCAAAACCAAGTGCATGGTTATCGGTTTTAAGGTTAACTGTCAACAATTTTATAAGTCGGGGTATTCTGTGGATATACAGGGTAATAAAATTGAGTTTGTTTCCGAAATTAAATATTTGGGGGTGATCTTGTATCCACAATTATGCTTTAGTAATCATGTTGAATATCTATGCAAAAAAATTGGTAAGAAAGTAGGGTTTTTTAACCGTGTATCGCGGTTTTTATCGCAGTGGACTAGGATATTAGTGTATAATAGCATAATTTTGCCTCATTTTTCATATGTTAGTTCGTTGCTTATATCTTGTACAAAAGAAGATTTAAATAGGTTAAAGTTACAACAAAATAGGGTTATGAGAATCATCCTGAACTGCGATAGATATACTCCTATAAACAGTATGTTAGACTAGCTAAATTGGCTAAATGTCGGGCAGTTCATTAGAAGAGCAAGTTTAATGTTGGTTTATGGAATTGCGCACGATCACCAACCAGGTTATCTTAAATTATGGTTGGAAAAAAGGTCAAACTTTTATCAACATAATATACGTTCCAATCGGCACTTCAATGTTTCTATGGTAAAAAGCACAAATTTACAGAAAACTCTATTTTACGATGGTGTTTGTAATTTTAATGAACTGCCGGATAATATTAAGAGTGTTCAAGAAGAGACTTACTGGGTATTTGCGAAGTTTATAGTTTTGTTTATGCAAATTTTACTTGCTTATGTAAATAGCCAAGTGCTAAATAAATAAATAAATAACTAAATAAATAAAGATATAATCTCATCATTTAACGTAATCTTAAAAGAGGCGTTGTTTACACTATACCTTCCCTCTGATTTCCAAATAATAACAAATTTATTTTATTAACGGCATTCACTAGCAGTAATAATAATAAGTTTGTGATTAACTTTGACTATATACCTAAACTTTAATCTTAATTCTTTCTCTGTCAGAAGTCTGTATGAGTCTTGATGTTAAATAAATATTTCTCGTTCAATTATCCCTTAATATTCAGGTTTTCAGGCACAAACTGAAATCGTTTATACAACGATTTCGATCAGTAGCGGATCAAAGATTTATTTTAATTAAAATACCTGGCTCAGATTTTAATTAAATTACATACGGCGGTGCTTCCCATTATTTATTTAATTATAGTTGGGTCAGTAGCGGAGATACACAGCGTAGTTAAGAAAATAAAAAAAAAATAAAGAACGGATATTTTAACTGTAGGATTTAAATTTTAACCAACTTAAAAAAAATAAAAAAAAGCTCAACCTGCCAGCCTCTGTCTCCCCGCTACTCATGCAAATTAACTCATAATTAAAAATATGCAGTTTTGATATTCAGTACAAGAATAAAGCTTAAGCAAAACATAGGCAAAAGTAAATTTTTTCTTAAAGGGATATGCTTATTCATATCGAACGCACTTCGCTTTTCGAAAAAAAAAAACATGAAAAAGCAAAGAAACCCTCTAAAATTTGATTAACTGAAAGATATGAAAGTTTGGGGGATAAAGAAGCCCCTACACCCTGTACATTTTTAATATATTTAAAATGATCATTTTTCAAGACGTATTACCAACACTAAATCTCAATTTTCAACATTTTCAAAAATCATCGACCCCCTTGATCCTTGATCCCCTCAGAATCTTCGCTCCCGCGTCTTTCTATAAAGAATAATTCAAAAAGCTCTGCGCGTACAAAAAGATCCGGGCTTTCATCCGGAATTATTCATATTCCCATTCAATAGGTAACGTCGTTTCTTTGAAAAACATTTACTTTCCCGCCATCGCAACCGATGCCCCCAAGCCCGCAGGCGGCAACGAAGAAAAAGACTTTCCCGCCCGGAGCTTTTTCTTCTCTTTCAAAACGTTTTAAATCCGCCGCCGTATCAATAATCGTCCCCCATCGCCCCCTCAGTTACCGCCACCGCCCACCGACTCCGGGGACAAAAGACTTGCGAATGTAAATAGTGTTTTTGTGATATCTTTTTAAACCCCCGCTACCGTTCCTTATCCCCCGCATTCATTTATTTCTTTGCCTGGGCGAAACGTCCGTCTTTTGTTTTCCCGCGCTCCCCGAACAAAACACAACCTTAACTACCTTTTTGTCCGAGTGTCACTTTTCTTTTGTTTTCGACGCGGGCGCCTTCTTTCCGGGGCGCGCGCGGCGAGGGGGCGGCGGCGGCAGAGACCCTCGTAAAAGTTTAAGGGAGCGAAAAAGCGGAGACGAACGCCGATTTTATTTCGAGCGAAAAAAAGAATCGCCGATTTAAAACGCGAAATTTTAAGTTTTTTTTTTTGTACGGAATTACACCGTGCCATATTTGACATTTATAAAGGATTTTTTTTATATCAAATGCACAATGTGGTTTTCTGTTAATTTTGCAATAAAAAATGGTACTATTTCAACAACTACCAAGGTTGAGCCAAAGATGTTATCATGGTCATTTTAAAAAGTACAGTCAAATATTAATATTAAAAAAAATATATAAATCATATTAGTAGTATCTAAAATTTAATTTAATACGCACGCCATTAAAAAATTGTCCCACTGAAAAGTAGTTTTTAATGTGGCAAACAATATTGGAATATTTTTTAAAACATTTTTTTAGGCCTGCCGTGCACTGCTGTTTATTTCAAATAATTTATTTACGACTCATTGCCACAGATTTACGGTTATTTATTGTGATACCGCTGGTTATATATTAATTTGATATTTTTTGATGGCTCATTTTCCGTTTGACTTAATGTCTTCTTTTGATTTTTCCGTTATCACTGCATTGATATTGTCGATTAATTTATTTGTCACTTTTTCACTTATTATTATCATTATTATCAGTTTTTGGCATGGTTTATATACGCTGTAGCTGAAAAGATGAATAAACTGTATTATTGATGATATTGTCAATTTGATAGATCATTGATTTTTTTTCTGACGTAAGTGACATTAAAAATAGTTATAGTGAAAATCACTTAGTGAATGTACAACTTGACGTTTGTCAGTTCTCATGGCCACGTCATACGTCACTCGTGGAATGTACTCGTGACTAAAATAGCGTTTATAAAACTTTTTGTGTTATACACCATGAAAATTTAAAATGGAAACTTCATTGGCAAAATATCATCGTTGCCAGAGTAAACTCAGCTAGTTTGTTTCGAAATTTCCAGATATCCAGATTTTGATCTGTCAATTTTTGAACAATGTATAGACAGTCTTGGTTTGGCAGCATTTAAAAACCTTTGGAAATATCTAAAGATTTCCCTATAACCTTCTAATCTTTAAGAAACATCTTACACATTTTATGCACGGCCGCAGACTGTGTAGTTTGGATGTTTGTTGCGTTTGTGCATCAATTTTCTTAAAAGTTTTTTGGTTATTTATTTTATGGTATTTTTTTGTTATGGCTTGTTTATATAACCTTTTCCAAATTTACTAATTAATTTTCTGTTTATCAAAAACTAATCTTTCGTATTTATATTCACACATGATGTAGATATCCCTGTAGGTGGGCTTCAAAAATAAAAATTTACACTCAGTACGATTTTGAAGTGTAATAAGAAGAATTTTACTTTTTTATCTTTTGCCGTGTGATTTATTCAACCTATGGTCTACAAATTTTATTTAAGTCCAAGCCAATTTCATTTGAATCTCCGTGAAGACTTCCGAAAAAAAAAAGTAAATGGCGGAAACATTTTTAAAAACCCTCACACCAAATAATCGGAAATATTTTAATGACATTCGAAATTCCGGTACCCAAAAGAGTCGCACTGTGCTTCGGGGACGTATTTTTCGCGAAACTTTTCCCAACTTTTAATTGGGAAAGTCAATTTCAAATACTTTAAGAGGGTTTGAATAATGCCCTCTTCGGCAGTGGTAGTGGGGTCGTCGGCGGGGACCGGGCGGAACAAAAAACAATCGCCTATTAATTAAAATTTTTGAGAGAAAAATACTTGATTGGGCGATAAATTTAACCGCGGGGAGCGGGGTAGGTTTTCCCGATCAATCTCCGCCGCGAAAAATAGTTGAGGAAGTCGAGGGAAACTTTCGTGTATGTCTGCGTAAGTTTTTAAAGCTCGTCCCTGGCGTTGATTTAATTTATCGAAAACCGAGCAGAGGAACTGTATATCAAAGGACGAGAAATGATATGACGTAAGACGTGGATACGACGTAAAAAAGACGTCACTCAAATCTGACGTTTTCAAATCGCAATTTGTTCTTAAATTTAATTTTTGACTTCACGCATTATTTTTGCCCCTTGAAAATTATAAATAACAAACTAAATTAACATTTCTGTTATTAGGTCTATTATTATGCTAAACTAAATATAAACTGCTATCCAAAATTTGCGCACAACTTTTATTATTATGTATTTGTTGGTTAGTTGGTTTGTTGTGTAATATAAATAAAGTTAATTAAATAAGGGAGCCCCATAGGATACGGGGGGGGGGGGCAATTCTGCTTTTGGTCAAACAGCAAACCCAAGCTTACATCTCAACCAAACCAAAACAAAAAACAGTAAAAACAGGAAACTAGTATGTGCCACCTGGAACATACAGGGTTGGCGAACAAAAGAAACAGAAGTCAGAGAGGAATTTAACAAAGGACAAATAGACATACTGGTAATGAGCGAAACAAAAAAGAAAGGACATGGCACAGAAGACATAGATGGGCACCTACACATGTGGAGCGGTATTAATAAAGAAAACAGAGCTAAAGCTGGGGTTTCGGTACTTATCAACAAGAAATGGAAGAAAACCATTACATCATGGGAACCCATTAATGAACATATAATCACAGTACACCTGAAAATGTGCGGCAGATCAATAGTTTTATTAGGAGTATATGGACCAACAAACGATAGCCCCGCTACAGAAAAAATTTCATTCTTTGAAACTCTAAAGGAAGAAATTGAAAAAGTAAAAACTAAACAAGAAATAATAATAGCTGGGGCTTTAACGGAAGGACGGGAAATAAAGCACATAACAAAACAGTAGGCCAATTCGGGGAGGACACAATTAATGACAATGGTGAAAGATTAATTGAAATTTGCGAATTAAACGACTTAAAAATTACCAACGGCTTCTATAAACATAAAGACATCCACAAATACACCTGGATACAAGAAACTAGGAATCTAAGATCCATAATAGATTACATAGTTGTTAGGATAACTACAACAATTAAGATACAGGATGTAAGAGTTAAAAGAAGCGCTGAATGCGGAACCGATCATCGACTGGTAGTTGCGTACATGCACTTTCCTTGGTATGGAGTAGCAAAGAAAAACAAAGAAGAGACAGCAAAACAAGAACAACAAAAGGGCAACCAAAACAACCAGGAAATAAAAGAGAAAAGATTTAAAATTCACCTCCTAGAGGAAGAAACAATAAGAGATTTGTACAGACGTAGACTTGATGAAAAACTAATAGAGTTCAATTTTAATAATTTAACAGACACTTACGAACACGTGAAGAAGAGCATTAAAGAGGCAGCTTATGAAGCATTAGGAGAGGAAGACGGAAAGAACAAAAAATATACAGAAGAACTTAGTGAGGAAGCTATTGCACCAATTCAGGAAAAAAAGCGCTTACACCAAAAATGGCTCTGTACGAATTCGGGAGAAGACCTACAGAAATATAAGGACAAAAACAGAGAAACAAAAAAACTAATTAGTAAAGAAAAAAATGAAAAATGGGATAGACTCTGCCAAAACATACAACAGTACAGGAGGTACAAGATGCTCGGAATCATGGAGAACAATAAGATCTGTCAGATCAAATACCAAAGAGAAAGTCAATATACAGTTTATCAAAGAAACCGAATGGGAAAATTATTATCAACAACTACTAACGGAGACACGACCACAATTCTGGCAACAACTAATATACCAAATACAACCTAACAACAATCTAAAGCATTTAACAATAGAAGAAAAAGAAATAATAAAAGCCATTAAAGAATTAAAAAACAAAAAATCACCAGGGCCAGGGGGGATAGTGAATGAACTTATTAAGTATGGGTCGGACAAATTATTCAGAATATTGAAAAACATGTTTGAAAGAGCAATAAATGGAGAAACGTTACCAAGGGAGTGGAATACGCCATATATAAGCTCTATTTTCAAGAAGGGGGATCGTAGGAAGTGTACCAACTACAGAGGAATTAGCATTATATCAAGCATGGGAAGACTATATGGAAAGATAATCAAAAACAAAATAGAAGACCAGATAATAGGGAAAATAGGCGAAGATCAAGCCGGTTTCACGGCAGGGAAGTCATGCGTTGATCAGATATATACGGTAAGGCAGACTATCGAAAAGAAAAAAGCTAAAAACAGAGACATCCATTTAGCATTCATTGATATAAGAAAAGCTTATGACTCTATACCCAGACAACAACTTTGGAAAGCAATGGAAGATATTGGGATAGAAAGAGAACTAATAAAAGCCGTAGATACAATGTCCAAGAACAACGAGTTGTCGGTTAAAATTGGTAATAGGTACACAAATCGATTCACAACATCAAAGGGCCCACTATAAGGATGCCCTACATCAACAACGTTGTTTAAAATCTATCTTGAGAGGACGCTAACGCAATGGAAAAGAAAATGTCAAGGTATGGGAGTCCCAGTACGCGACGACCACTTATACACCCTAAGCTTTGCCGACGACCAGGTGGTCATAGCCCAGGATGAAGACGACTTGAGTTACATGCTCAGAAAGCTGAAAGAGGAATATGAGAAGGTAGGTTTGGAAATAAACTTCGAAAAGACAGAATATCTAACAACAAAAGAAGGGGAAATCGAAGATTTGGAAATAGATGAAAACACAACCGTAAAAGCAACAGACAGATTTAAATACTTAGAGTGTATAATAACAAAAGATGGATCAACAGAAGAAGAAATCAAATCTAGACTAGGTCAGGGTAGAACATGTATAAAACAACTGAACTCCATTATATGGAACAAGAAATTAACAAAGAAAACAAAAACAACAATATTTAAGACAATAGTAGAAAGTATAATTACATACGGAGCAGAAACCTGGCTATTGAACAAAAAGAACAAATCTAAAGTAACCGCCGTAGAAATGGAATATCGGAGAAGGTGTTGCCAACGAACACGCATGGATAGAATACGTAACGCAGAAATCAAGAGGCAAATGAATGTAGAAAAAGACTTATTAACTACAATAGCAGAAAAACAGCTTAAATGGTATGGTCATGTCAGACGAAGTGACGATAGACGGTGGATAAAGAAAATCACAGAGTGGAGCCCTATGGGACGTAGAAAGAGAGGAAGAGCCAGAAGATCGTGGAGATTGGAATGACAAAGACGAATGGAGAGTCTGGTTGAGAGAGGGAAAACGGCGCGAGCTGTAACAAACCCCATATATATATATATATATATATATATATATATATATATATATATATATATATATATATATATATATATATATATATATATATATATATATATATATATATATATATATATATATATATATATATATATATATATAATTAAATAATTCAATTTTTAATTAAAATTTTAAAATAATTAAAAATGAATTAATTTACTGAGGCAGGTACTTGACATCGAACTAACATCAACATGCTTAATGTTCTCGATTTAAATCTGGGCTGCGTGGTGACCATTCCAAGTTCTGGATGATTTTATTTAAGTTATCCAAAACAGTTTTCGCAATGTCGGATCTTGCATTATCTTGCCTTCTATAAAGAGTGCAAACGGCAATATGTGATCTTGAATAATGTTTCCGAGATAGAATTCTGCACCCATAACCCTTGGACTAATAGACACCAGCTCTGTGCAGACCGAAAAGCATATCCCTCACCAAATCTTTCTCTCATCTGTTAACAAAACTCTCTTTCAGTCCTCCATTCAGTTCAGTGTGCCTAATTTGTAGCAAATCTGAATCTGCAGTAGCCTTCCCCTAGCAAATGCGACTTATTTTAATCTTGTCTTGACAGTTAAGGCAGAAATATCGACATTTTTGCTGTTTTGAGTTTTCTTACCTTCTTTCTTTCGTGATTACTTACCTCTCTAATGATGCGTGCATTATTTTGTTCGTAGCCCTTTTCCAACCCTGACCAAATTGTCTATGGTGTGTTCCAGTTAACCTAAATCTTCTAACCAATTCAACATTTGTTAAATGTACTAACATCTTAACTTTTTTTAACTTAATTGAATGACTTAAAGTTATAAAGGCAATAAAAAACTATAAACAAAAATAACTACAACCACAGGAAATGCTAATATATGTAGATATTTTCATTGACTGCTTTTGAAAGGATTTTGGTGTCATTTGACTAACCATTCCCTGCTGATAGTCAACCTATTTTGGATAAAAATTAATATACTAAAAGTATGATTTTTTTTTTCTTTAGAATAGATAGGAATTAAGATAAGAATACATTGAGCCTTAATCTAGACAGAGTGTTTTCTAATTGGATGTTAATAATTAAGGGGGAGATTTTTGGGTCCATTTAAAAAAAAACTTCATGTGAACATATGACCTCGTCTTAACTTTTAACAGGGTGGTAAAGTTTTCAAAAATAAAATATATTTTTTTAATTTCTTTAATATAATATATAGCTTAATGAAATTTGGCACACATGTACTATGGGGAATTATTTAGTGTACCACATTGCAATGTAAAATATCAAAATTGTCGTCAAAAATGTGTTTTTCTGTGTTTAAGTGTGTAGTAGCATAATTAGAATCTAAGCTATTGTTTTTAAACGCTCTTTTATGTTCGTTAATGCGTTTCTTGAAGGATCTACCCGCTTGTCATCTGATTTTTGGGATTTTGGACATTTCGTTTTATTGTTTTTTAAATATTTTCCTATTGTATTGTTAGTTCTGAAAGCTATTTTTAAACCACATTTTGACAAATGTTTTGAAACTTTTTCACTGGGTTCTCCAATGTATGTAACTGTTTTAAATTGTTCGTGTTCTGTATTAGGTTTCAGATAAATAGAGTTTACAGTTGTCTGGATTTGTTTTTTATTTATAATTTTATGGCTAAAGGACGGATTGTAGCCGTGGTTCAGTGCAATTGGTTTAATGATATTAAATTCTTTGTTGTAATTTTCTGTGGCGTATTAACAAGTCTGTGTATAAAAGAGTGAAATGCAGCCATTTTGTATGTATAAGGGTGATTTGAGCTGTTATGTATGACTGTGTATGAAGTAAACGCCACCTCACAATTTAGCATTTCCGGCAGGAAAAAGGGTCCAATTCAGTAATTTCCAACAATTCCAACAACTGGAAAAGGATTTTCATCGGCCCAAATAATTCTTTGCATGTACGATATTGTTATGATCATTAAGAGAAGAGGTTAATCACGAAATCAAATTTCTTTTAAAATTATTGAAGATTGTAATAATAAATTTTATTTTAAGAGAAATCAGTGGCGTACCATCAATGCCTGTAAAAATAGACAGGTGAAAAAATTGCACTACACTAAATAACATAGCACATGTGTGCCAAATTTCATTAAAATATCTAAAGATTTGAAAAAATATATTTTATTTTTGAAAACTTTACCACCCTGTATCGCAAAGGTTAAGACGTTAAGGTCATATCGCATTTTTAATTATTGAGACTTCCTCTCTTGTTTTTTTTTTTTTATTTAAATATGGCCATTTCTTGTTCTTAGGAGCTAGCGGGGGGAAATGTATAACACCATTTAATTTTTGTGAGATAACTGAAAGAGAACGAACAGTAGACTACCACCATTTTGGTACTACGGTTAAATTTAATTAAATTTTAACCCCACAGAACGTTCCAGCCAGTCGGCAGTAATAACAATAAATAACAATCGTTTACCGAAAACGCAATTTTTGTAGCACTCCATAAAATCGCGGGCTAGCGATAAGGTCCCCAGATAAACCACACCCCGTCCGAGATTATACTTTTAATCATTTCGGATTTGCAGGAAGTAAGAAAAGATCCTGTTATCTTGTTGCCAATGTCGCAGCAGGAGGGGGTGCGTTATCGCGAGGTCGCGAAACTCCGGAGCCTCTTAGTCCTGCCGTTTTGGTTCGGCGAACATAGAGGATCTTTTTAAATGTCGTTAATTTTTAGTTTTGTTTTTGTTGTTGTCGATTTATTTACGCTTCTATTTGGCATATGTTTGTGACCTTTAAAGATTAAAGATACTTATTTTTGCAGCAAAACTATTTATTCTTTACAACAGAGCTTTAGCTTTCTCTTCCTACAAAATATTTCAAAATAATGGAGGACAAAGATTTTGCACCTATTTTTTTATTTAAAAAATTTAAAAATCGCACCGTAAAATCAGTACTATGATAAATAACAATAAAGAAAATATTGAAATTGATCATCAGCTTCATTCACAAATCTTTAACACCCTGTATCTTGAAAACGTAAGCATTACTGTGATTTTTTTTCGTTTTTCATAAAATATTTTAGTAATTCTATTCTTGTCATCATACAGTGACAATTTATATTAACTTAAAGGCCTAATTGAAACAAACCTGAAACAAAACTGACTATATCTATACTGAAAGTTTTAATTAGGAAATGGCTATCGTAACCATATAAATTGTGGTGTGTTACCGGTTCGTAAAAATTAATTGCGAATAAATAAGGAAGGCGATTGGGGGTAGGGGAGACTTCAAAGTATCTACAAAAATACATTGACGTAGGAATTTTAAAAATTAAAATACATCTTTTGAGAAAAAACTTAGCTCGAAATTTGAATGTCTGTATCTCGCTTGTTGTGGGAAGCTGAAAATTATACGTTATATATTTTGGTCCTTCGGAGGAATAAAGATCATACCGTCTGCCGTCAGGAAAGATTTTTGTAACCACAAGAGGACTATATTTACAAATTGATCAATTTTCGATATATAACAACCTAACCCAATTTTTTGAAAAAGAAGCTGCTTAAAATTAGATAAACAATTTATTTTAGTCAAGTTACGGAAAAGCCGATTTTGACTGCAATCTGATCAAAATCCACAAGAAAGGCTACTATTCGTCCCGGAAAGTGAGATTTTCAGTCGATCTCTGCCACTTGGGTGTAGTTTTGGTTAGTCGGTACAATCATTCGACAAGAAAAGCATACATTTCGAATTTTATTGGAAACGAAGGCAAGGACAACATAGAAAGATCTGATGGTAGTAGTAGACCGGTCAATTTTTTTTTTGTCAATTGACCGAAATGATTTTAAAAATGCAATCAAATTTATATTTATATATATTGTGCATTACGTCGCCATCGCGTAGTTCTGAGAACTGGGGCATTTTTATTGGGATTCCCCGAATTCCTGAGTATTGTGTTCGGGTATTCCTTGAATATTATTATCAAATAATGGTCGATAACATTCTATAATTGTTATTTAAAACATTTTGATCGAATTTGACTAGTCAATTCAGAAGTGGTCAATTGACCGGTCAATTGACCAGTCCCAACACTAAGGGCAAGCGATTAGAGTTGGAGAAGGTTTAAGTACATTAACTGTATTTTGAAAGTAAATTTTTAAAAAATTCTAATCGAACAGAGTCGGTCTTGGACCGCTAAAAGTTTCCAAGCGAAAAGCGAATAAAAAGACCTAAGAATAAATGGCGGGACCAATGCTTGGGACGTTTTAAGCTTGCCAAACTAATACCCCCAAAAGCGGAACTCGACCCCCATAAAAACGAATTAGGTTGTCCCGTAACGATTTTATATTTCGGTCCAAATCCAATAAAGAGATATTAATTGTACTTTGTTTGTGGAAAAGATATAAGAGTAATTTGTAAAATGCTTCCCGTTGCCGCGCTCGCTATCGCTGCGAAATTAAAAAGATGCGACTCGGTAGGACCTCCGCGACATTTAACGGGTCGGATACAAAATTTGGGCGCTGTTTCAGCGAGATACGGCCGTTGAATTATTATTATTCGGTCGTTAATATTTAACTAGAAAACAAAAAATCAGCCAAATGTAATAAAGATGACACGAAGTTGAGTGTCTGTAGTGGGCCCTTTTTTTATTATAACATATCTTATATTTAACTGTGAGAGTGTCAAAGAGAGAGAGAGAGAGAGAGAGAGAGAGTGAAAATCATAACACCGAAAATAAAAAGTACCAGGCCATTTTTTTAATTTAATTTGTCGATACGGTAATTCTGTTTTGGCTTATTGTTAATCGATTTCATTTAATCAACCCGTGTACCAATATTGACGTTAAAATCATCCCTATGTGATATTGCATTATAAATTAAGAAAAATGTTTTAGGTTTCCTTTATTTCATTTTTGTTTATAGGTTACCTTGGATGAGTTTTTTTGTTTATAATCTTAAAATACATAAATAAATAAGTTGTTGTTTTCCCACCTCGATTCACGATTGTAACGATTTTTCTTCGTAAGTATATAAAACTAAAAAAAAACGTGAAAATAAAATGACCAATCGATTATGATTATGATTAATAACAAAGGATATTTGTTGTAGGCAAAGCTTACACAAATGAAACACAAGTTTCGGAAGCAAACAAAGAGAAATGTAAATCAAAATCCACAAAATAAATATACATAATCATTAAAGGCAAAAGTAAACATACAAAATAAGAACAAAACTTGTGTTTTTTTAAGTTCGTTTTAACATGAAGCAATTTTCTCAAACATTTTTTCGAAAACTGAAGAAGAAAACAGAACGGGCTAAATAAAGATATCGAATAAGCAAGCCCCTGTACGAAAAAAAATTGTATTTAATACGAAAAAGTAGCGAAAATTCTAATGAAAAGTATAGTAAATTTCAAACATTTTCAAACATTAAATGCAAAGCCTAATGAAACTGTTCATAAAAAATAAATAAAAAAATTATATTGCACCATTTACTGGGTTTAGTATGTTTTTATTAATAATTTCAGCTTCTTTTTGTTAAATACAGTTTTGGTTAGGTTTAGGTACTTATCTTACTTCTTTATTTAGGCACATCTTTCATTTCAAATTTTCAAGTAAATGTGCAGAAAGTTGCTTCTTTACAGAATAAAACACACTTTCCTAGCGGAACATTTTGTTAGTTTTTTTCTTTTAGTTCCCCTACATTTCGATGTTCTGGATCAAAATGATTATAAATTCTGATGCAATTGTATATAAATGAAGTTCTAGCCAGATTGCTATGACATTAGTACGTTGTTTTTTCCGGGGGCACTATTAGAAAATTACTGTCCAAGTTTAAAATTTTGTGATGTGCAATATGCTCGCAATATGAGATTAATTATCCACCAATTACGTGAGTTTTTGACATATTGGCGACATACCATTCTTTTGTTTTCTTAATATCTGATGAAACTTTATTAATATCTCTTTTGAATTCTTTGTTTCATCAAAATAAAAAGATTCCACCTACACACACGACTACTATCATAATCTGGAACATTTGGACAATTTAAGTTAAATTAAGTATAAGAAAATATTAAAAACCGTTTTAATTAAAGTATGGTCCCGTGCATCACATTCAATGCGTTTTTTTTTTTTTATAAACTGAACTTATTCCGAACCGCTGCCATTTTTTTTTCGGCCCGTTAAACGGTCCAAGACGGCCGCGATCGAGGGGTATCGTTAAAAAACAAGGAAAACGAGCGGAAAGAGAGACGGGAAAAGGGACGGGGCATTAATAGGAAGAGCAAAAGCGATTTTATAAAATGCTCGGCGCAAGAAGATAAAACGAGACAAAAATTATTCTTTACCCTTTTTATTTCTTATACATCTTTGCGCCGCGACCGGCGTGATCCCTCCCGCGTTCTCCCCCCGCTTCGCCGCGCCGCGCCACCCCCTTTCGAAATAAGAAAATCATTTATCAAGTCCAATTTGGGCCTTTTCACTGTACATTTCTTATTCGTGTAGATAAATTTAAAAGTAAGATTGGGGCTATTGTGAGAAAAGTGTATATTTTAAGGGGGGAAATATTTCGTTAGAACGTTCGAACCACCAATAGGACGGTAACTCCAATAGTCGTTGGTCAGTTAGAAAAAACGAAATCTTTTTAATTTTCTTTATTTTGCATTTTTTAAATAAAAAAATATCCTTAATTGTCATAAATACCAGTAAAAAATATTTGTTTCTTTCTCTCGGACTTTTAAAGTTTTGCTTGCTAGACCAAATTGAGTTTCAGAGGGATATATGCTTGATATTTTCGCCTACGGACTAATGACGTCACTATACTTTTTTCTACAATACATAATAATTAGGCTTATAGCGTCGTTCGGACCCTCCTGGGCGTAAAAAACTCGTTTGCGTTTTTTAAATTAATGTTTCATTTCCATTAGTTATTTGGGTTCAGGAAATTAAACAAGCAAAAAAAGAAGGGCGTCCTCTATCGCGTAGAAGTCAAAATGACGAACTCCAAGTTACACTGGGGTTTGGCGCTTCGCTGGCGATCGCAAGGGTGAGCAGGTTTCTATACACGGGAAAGGGTGATTTTGTCGTCGAATGTTAACGCCAGATGGCGCCGTTATCCCGTTGGGAGTAAATAAATTTTCATCTGTGGAAGCCGGCGATGACTTTCAGAACTGTAGAATCGGAAATATTGGCATGTTATACTTACTGTTGTTATTTTGATTTGACATTCCTATTATTTGTTTATAAAAAAAATGCTTCGATGTTACCCTCTTCTTTGCAGTATAGAGTAATGAACATCTTATACCGTTGATGTTATAAATAAATAAGTAGGAATTATTTAAACAAATAATTAAAAATAATTATAATTTAGTATTCTTCATAACATATAATATAAACGCAGTATAACTGTATTTTGGGTCTAGGCGGTAAATTACAAAAGCCACATTTTTAATGATTTGAAGAAGTGCAGCAACTTCTTCATGTTGAATGCAATTAAATCACATCTTTTTGATCCTCTCTTTCATCTTTTCTTTTATATTTTTCGTAGATTATAGTCATGGCATTTTTTTGTTCTAAAGGAAGTACTTGTCAACTCTTTATTTCCAAATTTTTTAACGATGATTTTTTGAGAAAATATATAATATTTGAAACAATTTTTTTTCCTATAAAGAAAAGTGCAAACGTTATTATCCACAGGGAGATTTAACATAGCAAATTTCCTGGGAAAATAAAGTATCCCGGGTAATAATTCACGGGGGTGGCGGCGGAGGCGGACGGTAATTTTAAACAAACTTTGGCAATTTCCAGGCGAATGAAAATTCCACCTCGCCGTGTCCCAAAACTAAAACTAACGGCATAAATTTAATCAAAAACAGAACGCATATTAGAAATTCAATCTCGGAGAAACAGCCCCAAAGGATAAGGGACGACGGTAAAGTCAAGGACCGTCAAGATGCGGGCCTGACCTATATTTTTACACTCACGATGATTGAAGGAAAATAAGGCGTGGGTTACTTTAAACCGTTTATCAATTCCAAAAAGAGCTGCAGTCACGTGATCTAAAGCACTCCTAACTGGTTAAATGTATGGTTAAATAATTTAAGAAAAAAAATAAATGGATAAGAATTGATTTCATATAAATAAAAATTAAATCAGATAATAATAAGTGTTAAATACTATTTTCTTATATTTATTAGAATTGTTTGAATTGTTCATTTGAATAGAATTGGTTGATTTTTTGTGAAATATCGATATAGATTTGGCTTAAATTGGTTACATATATTCCGTTATAAAAGGATTTATAGGACCTCTAAAATACGAAACGTGAAAAATTTCCAAAAACGCGCTGTGAAATATCTGCCTACGTAAACCGTAAATACGAAAATTGTAGCCCTCGACGCAGTCTACAGCCCAGTTTACGCAGCACGGCTTAACTGTTCCTGTCCATAACTGAAAATGGAAAAGGATGTCCGAATAAATAAAAATTTCCCTAACTTCCCGCCGGTTTTCGAAAGAAAAATTTTGGTTGAACCAAAATTAACCCAAAAAACTACTGAAATATACAACCCCAAATCCGATTGTGCCCTGCTTTTGCAGATTACATGCGCGGGTGGACTTTTACCCCCCTGCCCCCTGCCAAATCAGTCGAATATCGGACACTTCTTCGACGTCTTATGTGCGGTATATCTAGCACACCCTGTATATGGAATTTTGGGATTTGGATTTTACCATATAAAAGAAACTTGGTCATTGCGTTCCAGTTATAGATATATAAAATAATAATTTATTTTTATTGTTCATAATTATAGCCCATATTAATATTGTAAAGTTTTCATTGCAACTTGATCTTTTTTCCGAGATATTCTTAACATTTTTTTATCAGTTAATAAAACGTTTGTTTTCCCATTAGTTTGAAACCTCTTTGGGATCTTTGGAGTATGCGCAATTGGCCTTCTTCTTCTTCTCCACGTCTTGAGAATATTTTCTTTTGAAAAGTAGGAAATTAAAGATTTTTCGAAAAAAATGTGCCTTAGTTTAATGACACTGAACATATGGAAGAATGCACGTTATTATACAAATAAGTATATGTCACACAAACACCCTCACTTTTATTAAAGTCGACTCTTCTATTATTTAAGATTAAGTTAGTTGCAGATCAAGATTTGTAAAACCAGAATCAAGTTTCGGATTTCCTTCAAACTTGACCAAGCCGGTTTGAAAATTGTAAGAAACGAGTGCGAGATTTGAGGTGGTGTTTGGAATGTTTCATCTGCTTACCAAAGAAATCTATTCAGTTGCAAATATCTTATTTGCAACAGGTTTTGGTGCAACTCTTGAGACTTAAAGATTATAACATTGAAGGAAGCGTTTAAAAAAAAAACAGACGTCATTTTTTGGGTACTTTTACATTTTTACTTTTTTTTTACAGGGTCTTATTCTAATGGCGAACTTCGCGGCCTGTAGCCCGGAGCGCTGTCAACATTTTTTCACAACCAGGCCTACAATTCTTAGGGTGCCCTGCTCGACTAGCTCCGGCATCCCTTGGAGCGTTCCGTGCCCGCGCCCTTCGCGTCCCTCCCGGCATCCCGGACCCTTTCGCTACCTTAGCTCTCATAACCACTCCTTAACCCCACCCCCGGGTTTTTAAAATCCGGGTCGTATCTCGCGCGAAACTCGCCCTTACAAACGCTATTCTTACGTCGCGAAATATAAAAGTTAAGACGCCTCCGATACTTATATCTCATTGGTTAGATGGCGTTACCTAGGCGACCGCGGAATAGGCGGCGCCTTACGTGTAGGCAACCCGCGTGGCGCGGATGCACTTAAGAAAAGCGTCGCTCGGCGGCGCGCGCTGACAGAGGGGTTCCGAAGAGGAAAAATTACCGGCGGGGCACATTGGGACCGGGGCGGAAGGCGGGTGGCTGTTATTTTAAGTTTTCGCAACTACGCGACGCGTTGACAGTGACGGGGGACAAAAGGTACGACGCGTATGGACGGGATTAGGTACACTGAAAAAATTGTGTAAAAATTTACACAAACCATACAACGACTCTTGGACCCTCGGATTAATTTTTTTTTTGGATCTGACACACAAAAACTGGTTGTTGGTTGCCTCTAGAAAGTACTTACCACTTATGAGCTCTTAATATTAATTTGAAGATTATCCTCATTATAGTTTTGCATTTTCTATTTAGTCTCATATATAAATAATCATATCTTATCACCAATAGATCATGAAGTCAATTTTATTGTTAATTTTTAGAGAAAATCGAACGCTCTATAGAAAAGATCTCTTGTGGTTTTCTTTTGTATATTTTAATATTCAAATATTCAATTATGATCCTCAATTGTGATTATAAAAGATAATATAGTTAGAAATTTGATTAGGAAGAAATATACTAGCAAACAAATGGTAAAAAATATTTTAAAAACTGTCATTTTACCAAAGTAAGCTCCGATTTTTATGAATGTTGTGAAAACTCCTTAATTTAATGAATAAATTGAAAACATTTATTAAAAACCGTGAATACAAGTAACCATTATGATTCCAATGCAAATATCTTCAAAATGATTCGAGTAATCGTTAAACCACAATAATTATTTTTCAGTAAATAATAAAATTCAGAACAAAGATAACATTCAGAATAAGGTAATATTTTTGTAGAGCTTTCAATTTCTTACAAATATTATCAATGAAATTGCCTTAATGTTCTATTGGTGATAAGATATGATTATTTATATATGAGTAAGTACTTTCTAGAGGCTACTAATTTTTATGTCAGATCCAAAAAAAAAAATAGTCATTTTTTTTTACCAACCTTAATATAGGTATCATAAATGTTTTCGTAAAACTACATGTTATCTACAAATATGTTTTGATTTATTTTTATTGTTCGCTTCCAATGTAAGTTTTGTCCCGTCAACTTTGACTGACTCAATTTTATTGTTTATATCCTTTGTATTCAGCGAGTATAAAAGGTTCAAAGAGAGTCTGTGATGTTCAAATGTCGATACCAGTGCTATTTATGATATGTATATGTCACGGTTAATTTCGTAACTACGTTGGTTTTCAAATTAACCAAGTAATTGAGGAATTTGCCGCTTTCCTCAAAATAGCATGTAGTTAGTATGTAATTGCAATTGGTTGGTTTGCATTGGTTAATGTGCAGATTTTTCATTATTAGTTTTATGTTAATTAGATATTACTACAACCATCCCAAATTAGCTAGTTTACTGGCCAATTTGAACATTACGATTTACGTATATTTGCATGTATTTTGTTGATTTTTGTTCTTAAAAATGTGTTTTTATTTTAAAAAAATCTTAAGATGTGTAGATATAAATAACAAATTTGTTTTTATACTTTATACTGGGAGGTTTGAAAAATAACTGAGTAACCATATTAACCGTCATATATTACCGTGAACTGAAATAAAGTTTGTAAACTAAAAAGTTAGTATCTATATCAACAATACCTAAATAAAATCTTCTTTTTAACGGAAGGAAGTCGTTTAGTTGTTGTACTAACCAGCTAGTTTCTAAACCAACTACATTTTGTGGGATTTGGCTGTGTCCTACAAAATGACAACATCGTTAGTTAGTTTGCAAATTAGCTGGTTAGTTTGACAACTAACCAAGTAACTAAAGTAGCAGTAACATATAAAAAAATTAAGTGTTTTAATAAATGTTTTTGCAATTAGTACATTGAATCTATAATTCTTCTTGTAAGACAACATGCAATATTATCGTATATATGGGAGCAATTAAAAACCAAACAAATGTGCGTCTACATTTAAAAAAAATGACACAAATGGGGACTCATGGGTCTTCCTTATATTGTTGCGAAACGTATATAATTTTGTCTATAACAGAAACAGGTGGCTTCGTATAAATTCGTTTTCTTCTGCAAGACTTGGATTTTTCAAAATGGCACTATTGACCGCTTGTGGCAGGATAACAACCAGCAAAGTATTAAAATTAAATTGGCAAATGGTGATTATTTTTGGATATATTGAAAATTATCGTTTTTTTCTTGACTTTCATGCATAAATTTGGCTCAGCGATTTGTCCCTAATAATATATATCATTGCGTAATACCGTAATATATATGAAAAAAATGCAGTTGACTCCGAACCTGCATGTATGGGGATGTCTCTTGATACACACAAAAAAAATGTACAAACTATTTAAGGGACCTTAAAATTATAACTAACATATAGTCTTCAAATATACCATGCACTGAAAAAAAATAACAGCAAATAAATTATAATCGTAAACCATTGTTAAAGTTATCAAATTTTAAACAATTTAAAATCGATGAAATCGAATTTTCGAAAGGATCTGCGCTAGTATAAAAATTTTATATCTCGGTAACGGTAGGTCCTATGGGATCGGCGTTGGTACAGAAATGATCACCGTCGAAAAAAAAATTTTTTTGGCTGTCCGTTCTATGTTCTCGTCTTTTGGTTTTTGCTAAATAACTTTCGAACCGTTGGAGGTACAAAATTGAAATTTTCCTCCTTTTTAACCCTCCACGAGGCACATAAGCTTATAAGAAATGGCCCTGATCCGACCTCGGCATCCACCTTTTTTTCGCGATTTTCGACTGTTTTTTGACTTTGCTATGAAACACGATAAGTGTCTGAAATTTTAAGCAATCGACTTCATATTTGGCACGTATATGCAGCTTTGCCCCGTGACGGAACCTATTAGGCATGGGGGGCTTTGGGGTCGGGAAGTATCCTAAAAAAATAAAAAATCGCGCGTGCAAGGGTCTACGAAAAACATCATTTTTGAAAAAGTGTTTAAGGGGCCAAAAAAATTCTTGAACTAAAAAGCTAAACTTTTATTTTTGACAATTTTTCAAAAATATACAAGGTGCGCCGAAAATTCAAAAAAACTGAAAAATGGGTCCCCCTATTATTGAAAATAGGTTATAACTGAAATACTATGATTCAGATCTCACTTTCTTTTATATTGCGATATAGCCCGCATAGACAGCGAAAACTTTTGGACTTAAGGTTTTCCCCTATTATACAGGGTGTTCCCGATATTCCGTGCTAAATGTGCTAAGTGTCCTAAA
This sequence comes from Cylas formicarius, assembly GCF_029955315.1. NCBI lineage: Eukaryota > Metazoa > Arthropoda > Insecta > Coleoptera > Brentidae > Cylas > Cylas formicarius. The sequence continues at coordinate 19,179,790 of NW_026844361.1, read as the reverse complement.
TTTGCAGATATCAACTTCAAATTTAGCAGAGAAGTAAAAGTCCGTGTCTACATTTAAACGGTAGAAATCAAATTTTACCAAGCATTTTCTAAAAATTTTTGAAATTTTTTTTTTTGGTAATTTTGGCTCCCAGAAAAATATGTTTTCCTCCATAATCGTTCACCCGATCGGCAAAATTCTTTAACCAGCAGACGCAGAAGATCCAGTGCAATAACATTTATTTCGGGCATTTATTCCACTATATACAGGGTTTTCAAATTATAAGCAAAAATCTAGAAGACCTAGAAAATTGTTCTTTTACAAAGTAAATTATTAGCCGCAAGTCAAAAATCGTAAAAAATATGGCTAAATAAAAAAAACTTATTTTCTCGAAAACCATTTACTATTTTCAAAAAATTATTGAACCAGGACGTGTGTAAATTCCAGGGCTATAACCTCTACTTCGAACAATCGTATCATATACAGGGTGTGTTGTTTATGGCTAAAAAGTCCGAAATATCCTAAAAATTTCCGTTTTTGTTAAAGATGAGATAATTTTATTGGAACACTATCGTAAACCGTGTTGTGAGAGAGTTTCAGGTTTCGTCAATTATACAGGGCGCGAGATATTTGAAAAAATATCATTCAACAACGCAATCATTTGTGAAAATTTTAATGTTTACTGGTGTTTGCTGTAACTTTGAGTTCGACGAAATGTGAAGGACATTTTATACAGAGTGCATGGACAATTAAATTACATCGATTTTGCGAAATTTCCATAGTGGTCCTAATAATATTACGAAATTTTAAAATAAAAAGTATAATTATTCAGTAATTTTATGACACCCAAATGAATTTTAAAAAGTGTATCTATAAAAAAAGAAAAGTTAAAATGTAATTTTCTTTTTGCCTTGCCTTTTCATCAAATTTACTGATGACTGCAAAAAGGCCCCGCCCATTTCTCACCATAACCACCTTCCTATACGCCGGCGTAATTAACTATATTATAAGGCTTATCGCGGTATAATTAATTTTTTGCCTTCATCAATAACTCAAACACGGTCGGCGGCGTGCAGTAGAGTTATCCGGAAGTTACCGCCGCCCAACTTTATAATAACGGTCATGTTTTGCCCGCCAGTGCGCCTAATATCTCGTGCGTCAGTTTTGACGCAGCCACCCCCCCACGGTATTGATTAATGAAGAATCTCGTTGGGAAACTTCTCCGCCGTCTTATGCGAGGATGTGTTCCGTCGATACGAGTTTTCCAACAATAACTTCGCCTGGGTATGAACCTCGTTTAACTTGGCGCTTCGTCGCTTATATTATTACATCATGGACGCGCCCATTGGCGTCCGAGACCACCCAGTAGCCCCTTTCCCGAAATATCGCAACTAAACACTATACTCAAAATAAAAGACTTTCATAAAGTTGGGATATTCGATTATATGTAAGCATGCGTCAACGCAAGAAAAAATCAGAACGTAGGTCATGAAATATTATAATATAATGAGAGTCCAAAAAATAAATGGCCATAGAACTATAACTTAAAAGGTTTTACTTTTAGGGGCTTATTCAAAGTAAATAACAAAAAAAAACAGTGACGTACATCTCCTTGACAATACTATTTGTTCAAATATTTTCCAGGACGGCACTGGTCTTCACAATTTCATTCCAGTTCATCTAACACCAGCAAATTAACAAAATGACAATGGGAACGAATAACATTTTGTAAAAAATATTTATCAAATTGTTTTTTTACTTGGTACTTGGCAACTCATTTTCGGATCTAAGTTTATATGAACTTTTTTTCTTTTTCGTGGATGTCGAAAATAAACGATGTTCTAAAGTTATATTTTTTATGCTGCCCAAAGTTTCACAGTTGTTTTTTTAAATGAAATAGTACATTACAGCTTTTTGTCTAACTTTTAAAAATAACATATTTCAAATAGTAAGGTATGTGTGCTAACTTTAAAATGAAAAGCATAACATTAGCATAACAAATTTAAATAGCTAGATTTGGTTTTACTTTTTAATTACACATTAAATATGATTTCTGGCATATGACCGCCACGGCTTGCGCGGATGTAGTCCAATCTGGACGTCCAATTTTCGATGACTTTTTCCAACATTTGTGGCCGTATATCGGCAATAACACGGCGAATATTGTCTTCCAAATGGTCAAGCGTTTGTGGCTTATCCGCATAGACCAATGACTTTACATAGCCCCACTAGCGGTGTTAAATCACAAGATCTTGGAGGCCAATTCACAGGTCCAAAGCGTGAAATTAGGCGGTCACCCAACGCGTCTTTCAATAAATCGATTGTGGCACGAGCTGTGTGACATGTTGCGACGTCTTGTTGAAACCACATCTCCCGGACATCACGGTTATTCAATTCAAGAATAAAAGAGTTAGTAATCATAGCTCTATACCGATCACCATTGACTGTAACGTTCTGGCCATCATCGTTTTTGAAGAAGCACGGACCAATGATTCCACCATCCTATAAAGCGCACCAAACAGTGTAACGGTGTTTTGACATACACTTGAGGATTAGCTTCGCTCCAAATGCTTCAGTTTTGTCTGTTGATGTAGCCATTCAACCAGAAGTGTGTTTCATCGCTGAACAAAATTCACTTATGATAATCGAGAACGGAAATCTCGTTTTGGGCCCATTCGACGGATCTACGCCTTACTTGAAAATCGTTTGGCTTCAATTCTTGCACGAGTTGGATTTTGTAAGCACGTAAACCAAGATCCTTCCGCAAAATCTTCCATAAAGTGGACGGACACAGATCCAATTCCTGTGCTCGATGGCGGATGGACTCATTGGGGTCTTCCTCAATGCTACGCTCTTCAGCAGCAATAGTTTCTTCTGTACGCACCGTACGGCGTCTCTGGGGATGCGAGTTATCAATAAGAGTAAACGTGGTGCGAAAACTTTCCATGGTTAATCGAATTAACTGCTCTGATGGACGATTTTGTCGACGATAAAATGGACGTAGTGCGCGATACGTATTTACTATTTGCAAGCGTTGTTCAGGCGTGACTCTATTCATGATCAATTGCCAAACCAAACTGAGAATAAATCACTTGAAAGCTGTTAAATCGGTCGCCATCTTGAACAGTAATGCCAACTTAAAGTTCTATACATCGAAAAAAAACACCCATTATATATATATATATATATATATATATATATATATATATATATATATATATATATATATATATATATATATATATATATATATATATATATATATATATATATATATCATCTAAAGCATTCTAGCAGATACACAATCAACACCAGCAGAATTTGACTTAAAGTTTGAAATAATGGCTTTAATTGAGTCAATAGTCGCGAGTTTAATGCAAATGATATGTTCGAGTTGAACTTGCGATTTATATAGAAAGAAGTGTTTTCGGGGCAATTATTAATATTTCTAAAAACAAAAGTAAAAAAATCACTGGGATTTTTTAAGTTAAGTGATATTTCCAAAGTAAACATATTTAAAGTTTTCCATATCTGTTTTACTAGAATCGAAATTACTACACTTGGCGATAGATTTGGACTTTTTATATTTCGACAATAGACTATCTCTCATTTTCATCATTTCTCAAATAGTATGTGTTACCGAAGGAGCATAGGTTTTGGTGATCTTAGAAACGACAAAAGGAGCATGTTTATCAAACAATGACGTTATGAAGAAATTGACCATATCTATTTTCTGATCAATATAATTTTCGTGAACAATGAGATCCTGCTGAAGACTCATTATTGAAATTTCGATAACATCGATATGGTCTAATTAATGGCGATTGATTGCAAATTTGATTTGACAAAAAACTGCGAGATGATCAGAAAAATTATGGTGCAAAACAGCAGAAGAAATAGTCATATTAAGTTGGTTACCTCCAAGAAGGTTTGAGAATTGAGTTAGATGGGTGGGTTTAGAAATTAATAGAGGAAAATCATATGCTGCTAAGCACGTATTAATTAAGTTAGACGTAAGGTGATCTATGTTAACATCGCTCGTTATAATAATGTGATCATATTGGGGCATGGCGTATGAAAATATATTATCAAAATAACCCACAAAAATAATTACACTGCATTCATTTGTCCTATAAATAGTATCAATCAGTAACAGTAGCTTATTGATTGAAAACATTTGGCTGTTCTAATAAAGTTACTGAATTATGAACATTGATATCAACACCTCCTCCAATACGTCCGGTACGATCACGTCGAACAAACTTGAAATCTGGAATATTTACAGCATGCAAGCAATTCAGTAAAATCATCAAATTTAGGAAACAAAGAATATTAATTCAAATGTGATTAAATATGTGATTAAAATTTATACCAATGAATGAAATAAGATAATAATATTAAATAATTATCAACTATATGAATTGAAATATAATATACACTTCTTGTCAACGGGTTTCTTGTTAATTGTTTTTATTTTTTATTTTATTTATTATTTTTATTTAGCAATAAAGCTTCAAGGCGCTTAAAATTATACGTGTCCCTCAATTGAATCAATTTTAGTTTCCTCTGAACCGATTTTTAATGATCTTTCATAGTTGTGTCTTATACTATAAATTAATAAAATCTGTGCAATGTATTTTTTTTCTGCTTGTTACTTAATAAAACAAATGAATTGAAATGGCATTTAAAAAATCGTGTAGGTTAGTGTGACTAATGCATGTGCGGAAGATTCGATCCTGGATAAAAATCACACAATTTTCATGTATTTACGCCCTTAATATTCTATTTATGTAGTAGGGTCGGTCACTACTTCGGAATTCTTTTATATCTCTATATGAGTGCTACTGGTAATGCTGTTCATTTTTAATTCTTCATAGAAAATTTCAGTTCCCAACTAGCGAAATATATTACTATTAAAAATGAATGAATGAAAAATATAAAATAACAGGAAAGCCGTAGAAAATTGGTGTAGAGTAAAGTCTATCGACGAAGAAATCAATTCTGTATCAGACCACATAATAATAATATTTAGAAACAAAACATGATGTCTCATCAATTTTTCACCCCCCTGCTTGAGATAAATCCGTTGCAGAATTGTTAATTGCCATTTCCGTCTATGAAAAAGGCGTTTATCGACTTCTAAAAATATGTTACAAATAATGTTATATCATTTAAAATTTACTTTCAGAGGTGAAAATCCAAAGACCTCAAATCGGGCGATATAAGCGGTCAGTTCCAGAATTAATTTACTTCTTTGAAGCAAATGTCAATTTAAAAGAACTTTTAGCTTTGAATGACTTTTGATAGAAAACAACAAACAACAGAATAACCGTTGAAAATAACTCAGTAATTTTTTGCAAAATTCCGTTCTCAGCTTGAACAATGTTAATAATTTTCAAATTTAACCGAAGATATAACTCAAATGATACGTCAAAACTACATGTATATATATACGCTTATATTTTGGTTGATAAATTAGGTAAACAACAATTTATAATAGGGTAATAGGGTAAATTGGCATTCAGTTTACCATACCAGCGATTACAATCAGTCAAAAATGTTTATTGGTGGAGTGTTGAAAATGATGTTACATCTTTTTTTTTTGAAATAAGAAACTGTTAGGTATGGGAAGTTTAAGCAACCTAAGGAAATGAAAATGTAATCATATAATAAATGTATTTAAAACAAGAAAGTTAGTTGTAGTGAGGTACTTATGCGTACATTCCAGCAAATAACTTTTGTATTTAAAATTTTCCTCTAAAATCAGCCATCCTGTATACTGTCCATACCTAATTGGAAGAAAGAATGTAAAACAGTACCTATTTGCAGTGAATCACCATTTTGCAATAATGAGGAGTCATTATTCCCCAAAGACTATTTTCATGAAAAAATATTAGATACTAGTTGCTTAAAAATAATAGGTTGATCAGCCAGTGTGTAGGAAAACTTTGTGCCCATCTACCGAACGGACACGGGGTGCTCCCGATTCCTTAGGCAATGCAAAAGTTCCGAAAAGACGTATCGCCAAAACATCGAGGACGTCACTGGTCGAACTCTAAGGAAAACTTCAAGTTGCATGCAAAGGATAGGAAGTTGGAAATTAATTTCATTAGGAAGTTTACCAATTTAGTCTGTCATGTGCCGACATTTTCCAAGAAAAATCGAACACGCCACGGTACGGTTTTAACATGGCGACGGGCCTGACAGCTTTTCCACCACCTCTTCCAAACTTATAGTATTACGTCGGGGCTGTAAACCGTGCTAAACCAAAGACGTTGTATCCAGCCCCGCTGAGCCTTTAAAATTTCCTACATATCACATTCTGAACGTATAAATATACATATAATCCCTTCTTCTGCACCATGTCTGTCCTTTTGTGTTGTTTTATTATTATTATTATTATCATTTTTTTTCCTCCTTATTAGGGTAGCAGCTTTAGTGGGGTTTATTAACCAGTCACTAAAGTTGGGGGGGGGAAGGTTTATGTCTCCGGGATATTCAGGGTCTTTCGGACCATTTTGCAAGTTTCAAGTATTACGGACTTTTGCATTTTTGTAATGGTGGTTTTATTCGTTATATTCAGTCTTTCCAGGTATCCTGCAAGCTTCTTGGTAACTAGCCCAGTGGCCGATATAATTACAGGGATAACATGTACTGCTTTTAGGGTGAGTATTTTTTTATATTCCTCTGCCAAGTCGTAATACTTATTAATTTTTTCTCTTTCTTTCTGTTCCAGGATGTGGTCCGAGGGATGTGAGACGTCGATGAAATACGTCTTTTTATTAGCCTTATCCAGCAGAATAATCTCTGGTCTATTGCTGGCTATTGGTTTATCTGTTACTATAGGTGTATCCCAGTATAGCCGATAATTTTCGTTCTCAAGAACTGGAGCAGGTATGTATTTAAAATATGGACTGTATTTTCCCTCTCCTAGGTTGCATAGCATTGCTAGTTCTTGGTGTACAATATTTGCTGTTAAATTGTGCCTTTTGGTGTATTCAGACGGAGCTAGCGTTTGACATCCTGCTATTACATGTTTGATGGTCTCTGGCACCCGTCCACACATACGACATTTATCATCATCTATTCTGATTTTTTGGATATACTTCTTATAATTCCTAGTCGCTATGCTTCCATCCTGAATAGCTGTGATAAATCCTTCAGTTTCAGCGAATAGCTGCCCCTTAACTAACCAATTTGTTGATTCGCTCCCAGCAGCTTTTAAACTAGCTGGATATTTTCCATGTAGGGGCTTACTCAACCACTGCTCTTTTACCTCATCAAGTGTTGGTATCTCTTTAATTTCATTTTTTCTGAGATCTACAGCTGAGTATCTATCCGACTGACAAGCGAGCTTATGCAACGTCGAAGTATCTTTTTTACGGTGGAAGAACTTCTTTAACTGATTTACTTGACGCCTATGCAGTATGTTGAGGTCAGCCAATCCTCTTCCGCCCGTCGATCTTAATAAGTATAGCCTTTCAGTGCATGCCTGAGGATGGTGAATTCTATGCTCTGTCATGAGGGTCCTTATTTTCCTGTTCAGCCTCTCCAAGTCAGTGTTAGACCATTTTAATATACCAAACGTGTACGTGATTATCGGTACCGCCCATGTGTTTACAGCTTTAATTTTGTTTTTTCCGTTTAGTTCCGTTTTTAATATTTTTATCACCCTGTTTTGCAGTTTAGTTTCTATATTAGCCTTAGCATTGTTCTGATTAATATTAAGATTCTGCTCATATCCTAGATATTTATAATACGCGTTGTTAAGATACATTATTTCGGTTTCAGATTCCAGCTTATCATAAGTTTTTGGTATACCTTTATGAGCTATAAGTTTGGCACACTTATCCAACCCGAATCTCATTTTGATGTCATCTGAGAATTGTTGTGTGAGTTGGATTAATCTATTCAGTGTGTTTTCAGATCTCGCATATAGCTTCAGATCGTCAACGTAAAAGAGGTGGCTTAGTTTATACTTTTGGTCTCCATTTTTCAGCTCGTATCCTAGGTTCGATCTTTTTAAGGCCCAGGAGAGGGGATTCAGGCTCAGGATAAACCATATAGGGCTTAGCGCATCGCCCTGGAAAATTCCACTTCGTATTGGTATTTCTTCGGTGTTCACAGATCCAGTATCAAGGTTTACAACTAATTTGGTCTGCCAGTTTTTCATACACCTTTCTAATAGATTGACTATCTTCTCATCGATTTTATAGAGTCTTAAGCATTCAATTAGCCAAGAGTGTGGCACCGAATCGAAGGCTTTTTGATAGTCAATCCATGCCACTGCAATATTGCGTGATCTAAGACGGGCATCGTGTGTAGTAATGGTGTCTATAATCAGTTGTTATTATTATTATTATTATTATTATTACTATTATTATTATTATTACTATCTCTCTCTCACTTTTCTCTGCTTTGCAGGTATTGGTAATGTGATATTGGTAAGAGGAGCTTCCTCCTATCCTACGTCAGCTAGGCTCAAAAATTTTCGAACAGTATGACATGTGTGGAGTATTATAGCCTATAGCAAAGATGTTATTCTGCATGTCCTATTTCTACAGGTTTTTCTGGAAATTTTTTGTAACAATTCCCTTGGTTGACGTAACCAATGCATATATGGTTACTTCGTTAGGACGCCAGATTTGTTTTAGCTGGATGGCCAGGTCTTCGTATTTTCGAACTTTCTCAGCTTCAATAATTGTCGGTCAGCGGTACGGCAATTTGTTTATTAATGACGTTCTGTTGTGAGCGGCCGTTGTCGCTGTTAGTATCGGATGATCCCAGTATAGAAGATTTTCGACAAAAGTTCCCGTTTCAATCCCAATTGCTGATGTGTGATTTTTGTTAGTTGATTGTGCCCTTCTAAATAAGCATTATCTGCTAGTGCACTACACCCATCCATTGTGTGTTCTATTGATTCTCCAGTATTGCCACATTTCCTACATCTATAAATGGTGTTGATTTTCAATATATGTTTTTCATAATTTCTCGTTCTAATTGCCTTGTCTTATATTGCGAGCGTAATGCCCTCAGTTTCAGGATAAAGATAGCCGCTGTAGTGATGATGTTTTGTCTTTACCATAAAGTGCTTTTTCCTTCCATGTCCATTGTTGATGTTGAATCGGTTACTATTGTCATACCTTGAGTGGTGTGAAGTTTTTATCATCATTTCTTATAGACTGGATGATACGGTCTGTGGATCCTAGTAATTTCGCACTAATTTTAGAGATATGATTTCTGCAAATTTGTATATTTATAATATATAAAGCAGGGATGTTGATGAGTGTAAACATCTGAATTTTGTTAACATCTGGCGAGTTGTTCTATCTAAACCTTCCAAGTCAGTGTTGGTCCATTTAACTATTCCAAAGAAATATATGACAATAAGTATCATCCAACTATTAATTGCGGCGATGACGTTTTTGCCGGTTAGTCTGGTGTTTAACACTTTAGTCATCCTTTTTTTGTATTTTTCAGTGAACCGCTGCTTAAGTTGGGAATGGTCTACTTTCATGTTTTGTGGCACACCAACCTATTTGTATAAAGAGCCCAGGTTCCAGTTCTGCGATGTCTTCGAAAGATTCTTCTTCTTCACCTGATGGTTCAAGTTTTCCTTTCTTGCTTCCTATTGCTCCTCATTTATCCGATCCAAATGACATCTTAATATCGTCACTGAATGTTTTCACGGTAACAATGACACTGTTGAGTTTATTTATTTATTTATTTTTTTTTTGAGAGGAGAAATCTTCAAGAAGACACTATCCTGCACGTACAGTCTAGCTGGTGGGATTTTTACCCATTAAAACCCCCCCTCTTCGCCACATTCAATACACCCGAAACCGTCTGTGGACATAATCTCGGGTGCATCTGATCAAAGTGCTGGTTCTCCTTTGCCTTTCGAGTTTGTCTCTTTCCTTTAAACTCATAATGTTGCGGATCATTTTGTGCTCCACATTCCAATATTCCTTTTTTAGGGTCATAGTTTGAATTATATTATCCGGCGTCAGTGTGTATCACTTGCATTCCTTCTCATATATTTCCACCTGTCACAATCAAATATAGTGTGGTCTGGCGTGTCTTCCTCTGTGCAGTATATGTATCGATCTACCTCATCTTTATGAAAACGCTTCGCATACGCCCTGTAATATCTGTGTGCAGTCAATGCTTGTGTTAAGAAATAGTCTATATCTAGATGCACGCCTCCTAGTTCACAGCGCTTTTTTGTCTCTCTATCCCACCTGTCTTGCCACTCTATCAAGGATATTTTCATTGAACTGAGGTGGCTTTTACTTGATGCCAATCCATTTATCAAAATAAATAAGAACTAAAAGTTCAGATTTTCACGAAATTATATATTTTGACATGACAATTGTTTCGACAACACCGTGTCCTTATCAAATGTCACATTTGATAAAAATATCATATTTGTTGTCGAAACAATTGTCATGTAAAAATATATAATTTCGTGAAAATTTGAACTTTTACTTCTTATTTATTTTGAAATTTTGTGTTCTTGTATATATATTTGCTCTTTTATTTTTTTATTATTATTTTCATTATTAGAAATATTATTATTATTATTATTATTATTATTATTATTATTATTATTATTATTATTATTATTTTTAAACGACAACTTGCTTTGGTGTGTTTTATGCGGTGTTGGGCAAGACCTATAATTGTTTTCGAGACCGACAGTTCAACTTGCTTCAGAAATTTGGGCAGCTGTTTGTCAATTAGGCCACTTGCGGAGATAACTATTGATATAATTTTCACAGAGTTTAACCCGTACAAGTCTTCAAGGGACAATTCCTGATACTCTTTCTTCTCACTGTTGAATTGAACTAGCCGTTATCATTTCATAGTCCCAATAGATTTTTTATATTTTTTCGTTCTCCATTATAGTTCCAGGTAAGTATTTATAATTTTTTGACGAAATATTTCTGCCACTAGGTCCCTTTTCTGCATACACTTAATGTAATTTTTTACCGTCATCACCTGATCCTGAATTGCTTGAATAAATCATTCTCTTTCAGGTCGCCTTCAGTAAGATATGGAGTAGACAACCCCCCGTCAATCTCCGCTGCGCAAAGTCGCTGCATATCTTCCGTGTAGTTGTTTTGAATGTTCTTTTTCATTTCAGAAGGAGTTACAGAAGTCAGGTTCAGTAGTTCTTGTTAGCTGCCAATATCGCCCGGTGCAGACTACTATAAACATTTTTATTATTTTTGTTAGTTTAATACTTTGCAATGGTAAAATAATTTTAAATTATACAAATTTACTTTCTTAAACATTAGTTCCATATCGATCAAAAAATCGATCGATCGAATATATTTACCAAAATTTTTCTTGAAATTGTTGGTGTATTGGACAAATCACATTTCTTGTGAAGCTATTCTCTGCGACTTGTGTTGTTTTTCGCATGTCCCTGATTCCGTGCGATATTAAACCCAAGACGTTACACTCCCTACCAGTCAGCAGCGGGGTCCCAAACGAGGGAGCGAAGACCGGCTATGGGAATGATAAAACGGCATTATTAACTTAGTTGCCCAGATATTCTATAAATTATACTTCAGCGCGAGTTTCGTAGATCCGGGAAAGCGCTGGAGAAAAGCCCGGACCATTAAATTAAGTGTTCCATTCGGGGGTGGTAAGATAGTCCTGGGCGTCGACGTGGGGCGAGACCATCCTAGCGCGAGGAGGCTAACTTTAATTAGCTTTGGGATTTTAACTATCAATTACTTGGCCTTTGGGGCGGCCTGTCGTTTTCCACCGAGTGTTTTGATATAAGTTGTCCGTTTTGGAATAAAAGGCAAAGGTTTTTTCTGTCAACCAAAAACGATTTTCCTTCAATACGGGAGAACAATTTTGGAAATTTACTGTTTTTACAGATTACGTTACTTTAATCTCGAAGTAAAACCTCTCAGCGTTAAGCTTCCTCAAAATTGCACCCCTCCCACCCCCCATGATCGCACAATCTTCGATTTTTGCACGTGTTTTTTTTTAAAAAATGATTATTTATAAAACTTACCTTTTTTCTTATTATTCTCACTTCTATATGATTTGATTTCATAAAAATTAATATCTCAATTATCTGCCCATCTCTAGAATTATTATTAAATGTATTATTCTAATAGAACATAAAAATGGGTTTGTAACGCCGCTGTCACATTAAATTTCTTAAAGAGTGTAATACAGAATACATCGGAAACTATCATTACAATTTATCCGAAATTTAAGATATAACCTTTAAGTTGTCCCCGTCTTTATGATTGAATGATTACTTTCTCGCATTAAGAAACATAGTATAACCCTTTTCTAGAAATTTTAGATATAAGTTGTCAGTTTTGAAATAAAGACTGTTTTTACAGATTTGAGCGAGCCTCCTGTTGTCCTTATTACGTTACTTTAAACTCGAAGTAAAAACTCTAAACGTTAAGCAAATTGCACCCCTCCCACCTCTCATGACCGCACAATCTTCGACAACAAGCTCTCCGAAGCTCGGGCCGAAAAGCTTCCATTACCCCCGAACTCCGTCAAAATATATTTGACGAGATACAAGTTTCTAAACAATATTAACGCTCGCCGGGAATAAGGAACGGAATATAAAATCAATTTCGGGAGACGTCCCGAGGGATTCTCGATCTTATAGACGGCACGCAGGAGTGCGAGATTCGCTTGAAAAGTGCTCGACTGAGTTAACTCAATATCCGCGTTGTCTTAAGTTTTCTGTGTAATTTACATGGAAGCCATTTTGAAACGCGACCCTACGAACGAAGGTGGGCTGAGGTGGCGCGGAAGGGGACGGGCTTTTAACGATTTTTGAGGTGGAGACACTTTTTGAACGTACCGCGTGAGGGCGCGCGCGATCCTACTTTTTCTCGGTTGTTCGCGATACTGACGTTTCGACAATTGCGCTCTTCTTCAGTCTTTTTTGACTTTGAGGCATTGAGGTAGCAGCGGTGTAGCGGGGAGGGGCTGTTATTCAGTTTCTCAAATGGGATATGGAGGATTTTTCCAAGAAACTTCCTCAGGCTACTGTAATACTATTTACAGAACTTCAGAATGTCTCTGTTTTTTATAAATCAAACTATTGACGTTTCGCCAATCATTCTGTTGACATCTTCAGAGCTTAACTGAAACTAGCTCTCATTCTACTTTGTGCTTATGTAGTATTATGGATGGTCTCAAAATAGCGAGGAATTATATCAAGGCTTCCTGGAAACTAGTGATCAAGAAACCGCAAATAACTTGCTTCATAGCCTGAACGCAGCAAAACACCAAAAGTGGAGTGAACTGTAGAAATTTTAAACTTCCAAACATGAAGTCGAGAAGTACGGTCGCTAATTATAAAACCCCCTTTCAAGGCAAAAAGCTCCCATTACACCAAACTCGGTGGCTTCTCATATTGTGATGACATCCAGAGCACCTAGAGATAAAGCTCACTCAAAAATTGTAAAAGGATACTTAAGAACACTTAAACTCGAATCTACAGAAAGTGAGCACTCTCGCCTTTTCACCACCGAAGATGTATCTACTGCCCTTACGTGTTACGGCCGGGAAGGCCCCAGGATTTGACGGAATTCCTTCTTAACTGCGAAAAATACTCGAGGACATGGATGGCACGCTTCTTTATAAACGTCATGAAGACTAGTGAAATTCCTCGGGAATAATAGCCATTCAAAAACCACGAAAACCAGCCGACCATCCAAAAAACTACCGACCAATTGTGCTGCTGTTAACAATGTACAAGTTGCTGTAAAGACTTATCTACAACAGGAAAAGCATATATCGCAATTGAACAAGTTGGTTTCAGACCTAAACGTAGCTGCAGCGACTAAGAATTATCATTGACCACATATATCGAAGCCGGCTTTCAAAGAAAACTAAACTGGCTCTAAAAGACTACCGTTGCGTTTATTGACCTGTCAGCAGCGTCTGGAGGCAAGGAATGTCTACCAAAAATTTCCTGTAAACTCACATCTAGACTAATAGAAAACATGCTTAAAACAGTGTTTCAGGTGATATTGGGATCAGGAACCAGAAATCCCAGAAAGCTTTAGCATGGCTTGCCGCAGGAATCAGTACTTGCGCCATTGTTATTTAGCGTATACATTGCAGATATGCCCAAAACATCATCAACGAAATCAATAGAAGAAGCCGAGAAAACTCTGTCCAGGGACCTCAAGTGATTGGAAGGTTCTTTCAAAAACCTGCTTCCATTTAAACAACAAAATGGCTGACAGAAAAATTTTGTTTTTGTTTATTTTAGACAAGGAATAGCCGTTTAAGTTTTTTAATTGTTTTTGAATCACCTTGGACTCAAAAAATGTTCTCAGTATACTTTCGAAGTAATCCAATAATCTCAAAAGAAGTTTCCTAATAATTTTTAGAACACTTCTGGATTTCTCCTGCGCCGGTATTTGCTGAGTCGAACTTGCTGACGTTTCGCCAATCATCCTGTTGGCTTCTTCAGAGCTTGACTGAAACTGACTCCCATTTTATTCTGTACCTGCTTATATATTGTTTGAGGGGGGCGGAGTTAAATGAGGGGCATAAACCCTGTCTCGGAAGACTGATTCCCAAATTGGTGGTTAGGTTGCCTAGGAAAACATCAAACCCTTCTCAGCTACCAAACACTGTGATAATGTATCATCGCACCAACTTTCAAAAACGGAAAAATCTCAAATAGATAATGAAATTGGATTTCAAACCGTAAAAATCTATAAAAAATCAAAACCTCCTGTATCTAATATCTAAAATCTCTAAAATCTAATCCTAAAAGCAGGTAAAGGGCGGAGCTAAATGAGGGCCATGAACACTGTCTCGGATGACTGATTTCCATATTGTTAGGTTGCTTATAGATTTCTATAGACTCTCGGATTTTTCGTTGGTGAAGCAATTGGTTAGATACAAAAATTTTAGTTTAAGTTTATTTGTCTTAGTCTTAAGTCTCTTTCATGTTCTTTGATCCTAGTTGATAGTTTTCCGTCCGGTCTCTCGAATGTATTCTTTGACGCATATGCACAGTAAACTCCTGGCATCTCAAATGGATTTTTGTCTTTGACGGATCGAAGATGTTGAGAGATTTTTGGAGAAGTGGTAAATCCGGTATTGATGTTATTATCCTTTAGGACTTTTGATATGATGTTTTGAATATAAGGAAGGACAACAGTGGCAAGTGTAGGATTGCTTTCAAACTGGAAATTATTAGATAGAAGAGCAGAGGTAAGGTGTTTTAATTTTGGGTTCAGTGACTCGGGCTGAGATAGTTTTGCGGCTCTGTAAACAAGAGAGTTGATAACCGATGATTTTTTACCCGATGGTGATGCCATAATGCCTTAAGGTATCGGTCTTAGTCCGTAGGTTTTCTGTAAACACAATGACCCAATTTAGGTCTTATTTTCAATTGATAAGAATATCTAATGTGAGATTGTTATTAGTTTCTAATTTAATGGTAAAACGCATGCAAGGGTGTATAGAGTTTAAATATTTAAAAAAATCTACTAGGGATTCTTGACTCTGAGGCCAAATAATGAAAGTATCATCGACGTAGCGTTTCCATAATTTTGGTTTGAGATGGAAGGTGTCGAAAGCTTTCTTCTCCATAGATATATTTGCGATGATTGGTGATAGTGGAGCATTTCTCAATTAAAGTGAGAAGGTTTGGTTTCAAATTCTCGGATTTTAATATGTCTGAAATGATGGTGAGAGTTTCAAGAATATGAACTTTGGTGAAGAGAGATTCTACATCGAAACTAACCAGAAACTATCAGTTTTCCCTGTAAAGGGTTATAATGAGAAAGCTAGATATTTTGCTAGAGAATATATTGGAGAACCAATTGTCTGACAATAGGTCGAAGGGGTAATCTTGGTAGACGAGAAATTGTAGAGTCATGAAGGGCGACAGATTTTTTCACTGATTCTGACAGAGAAGAAGCCTTTTTGATAGATTTAATGTTGCTTTGCACAGATGACGACAGATCTTTTTTAAGTTGAAGATATGATCCATCTGTCGGAATATCTTGAATCTTTTCCTGATATTCATTTTTGTTCATGACCGCCGTAGCATTTCCTTTATCTGCTTTTAGGAATACTATGTCTATTTTAGGGCAATGCGTTTGCAATATTAGATTTAGGAGGTTTTGATTTTTTAAGGATTTTTGGGGTTTCAAGTCCAATTTCATTATCTATTTGAGATGTTTCTGTTTCTGAAAGTTGGTGCGATGATGCATTAATCACAGTGTTTGGTAGATGAGAAGAGTTTGATGGTTTCTTAAGTTACCTAACAGCGACTCAGATCTTTACCTCTAACCAATATGTCAATCAGTCATCCGAGATGGTGTTTATGCCCCTCATTTAGCTCCGCCCCCCCTCAAACAATATATAAGCAGGTACAGAGCAAAATGCGAGCCAGTTTCAATCAAGCAAACCGAAGCAGGAAGAATCGAGAAGTATTACAGTAGCCTGTAGAAGCATAAGATCAATTTTAGTGCACCGTCATAAAATTTGGTCATTTTTATATGAGATTAATTAGCAAAATGTAATTGTTACAATGCACTTCTCGAATGCTATATTCGCCATATTATTATTATTATAACTAGTACTGCACCATCTTGAAAACAATGATGGCGATGGTGTATGTAAATAATGTGTTTCCGCCCAAGGGCAAATGTAAAATGCGACCCTGCGATTCGCGTATTCTCCTAAAACGCGCACCGGGGGTGGAAGGAAATTACATAAACCTTAAGTAAGCGAAGCTGACGTTTACTGTCACGGTGAAACTACTATATTATGATTAATTGAGCCTGGCGTATATACGTCTATATTTGAGTGCGGGCGGAGATCCAGGCGCCTTCCCGCATCGCACGAACGTTAATTTCACTGAAGAGAAGTTTCCTGCGAAGGAATATTCGCTCACGCATATAAATAAGGCGAAGGAAGAGACGTTCCGTGAACTAATTAATTCGGAGAATGGCTGTTTAATTTGGGAACTGTAAAAGGACGGGAATTGGGATCCGCCGGAGAAGGGAGAGAACGTACCGAAAACCATCGCTCCTATCACGATTCATTGTTAATTAAAGTCGGCTATCTATTTGCGATAATAATTTATTTTATACGGGAGAATGTGTGGGGTAAACTGTCGGTAACCTTTTTGCGTTGAGTTTAGACGCATCAACAGCACAACAGTAGTCATGGACATCAGGAAAAGATTCAACGGATCATCGTCAACTAAAAAAGATCCTACGTCATCTATGGATCGCAACCTTAAATCTGTTATTAAGGCTTCTTTTGTCCGATGTATAGAAAATAAAGGAGGTTATGTAAAAAATTTTCAGCATTAATTATTAATATTTTTATTATTTGAATATAATTTTAGAATTTGGCGTTTTTCTTCATCTGCATAACCCATTAGAAATATCTTAACATACGCTGCAGATCTTTAGTTTTGATTAGTTGTCAAAAGTAGAACATTGTTCCAGCTTCCTTATTAAAACCCCTTACAAGGAAAACTGACAGTTTCGCACTTAATTCCTTTCGACGTAGAATCCCTCTCTACCAAAATTCCTATTCTTGAAATTCTCAACATCATTTCAGATATATTAAAGTTCGAGAATCTGGAACCAAATCTTCGCCCCTCAATTGAAAAATGCTTGTCTGGAGCATATTTTTCTCATAACGGTCAAATTTTTGAACAAACATCGGGAATAGGTATGAGTTCTTCACTATTACCAGTCATTGCAAGTATTTTTATGGAAACCTTTGAGAAGAAGGCTCCCGACACCTTTCATCTAAAACCAAAATTGAGAAAACGCTACGTCGATGATGCTTTTGTCATTTGGCCTCATGGTCTAGAAACTCTAGTAGATTTTCTCAGACATTTAAACTCTATACATCCTAACATACGTTTTACCATTGAGTTGGAAACTAATAATAACCTTGCATTCTTAGATATTCTTATCAATAGAAAGTCAGACTTAACATTGGGTCATTATGTTTACAGAAAACCTACGCACACAGACCGATACCTTAATGCATTGTCACATCACCATCCGGCCCAAAAATCAGCCTGAGTCATTGAACCCAGAATTAAAACACTTTACCTCTGCTCTTCTCTCTATCAATTTATACATTAAAGATATTAAGCGCGTCATCACAAAATACACTTCACGAGAACCTTCCAATAACAATGAAACCCAAAGCAATCCCACACTTGCCACTGTTCACAGACCACATATGAAAAGTTCTAAAGAAGTATAACGTCAAAACCAGATTTACCACTTGTCCAAAAATCTCTCAACATCTTCGGTCCGTCAAAGACAAAATTCCATTTGAGATGCCAGGAGTTTACAGCATTCCATGCATGTACGGCAAAATATCAACTTGTCTCAAAGAACACGAAAGAGCCTTACGACTAAGCCAAATAAACTCATCAGCTGTTGCCGGACATCACGAAACCGGACATAAAATTTCGTTCGATAAAACATACAATTCTTGCCTGTAATCAATTCTTCTAAGAACGAAAAATCTGAGAGTCTATAGAGATATATAAACAACCTAACAATCTTAACCGCGACTCAGGTCACGTGTGTGTTTATGTCCCTCATTTAACTCCGCTCCCCTCAAACAATATATAAGCAGGTACAGAGTAAAATACGAGCCAGTTTCAGTCAAGCTCTGAAGAAGCCAACATGATGTTTTTCGAAACGTCAGCATGAAATTAAAATATAAGTTGTCGCACACTGTGCCGGACCTTTGATGTATCTTTGTGTCTGCCCCACCACGTGTAGTCGTTCGTTATCCTACGGGGTTACGAGGGATCACTGATTGTATGTTTGTTCCGCGTGTCCCGCTGTACACCTTTGATTATGGTTCGATTTTGATTTTTTTTTGTTTAATAAGTCTCTCAAAAAAATGTTTCTAATTACATCAACCTCAAATGATGGCTAACTGGGACTAATGTTTGATGTCAAATATCGGGAAGGGCTATTAAGGATTTCGTTAAAAACAAAGTGTCAACGAATTCCTATTCAGGACTACATGAAACTTAAACATGCTAATTTCTTATTTAAAAAAAAAACACTCAAATTCGATTTGAATCTTCAAAAATCCTTAAAAAAAATCAAATACTAATCTAATACTGCCAAGCCTGGACGCATTGCCCCAAAAATCTCTAAAAGCAGCAAAAACCGACGCAGGAGGAATCCAGAAGTTTTCTAAAAAGTATTAGAAAACTTCTTTTGAGATTATTTGATTGGATCGAAAGTATACTGAGAATATTTTTGGAGTCCAAGGTGGTTCAAAAACAATTGAAAAACTTAAGCGGCGATTCCTTGTTTAAAATAAACAAAAACAAAAAGCGGTAAAACAGTTTTAAAAAAATTCTGAACATATTTTCACTTTTTCAGTAGAGTAGAGAGTATGTAGAGGGTGTTGGTTTAGATTACTCATATTAATCTTAGTTATTCTTCTTAATTAAAAAAAACTTAAGCCGTGTCATGGAAACAATAAAGTTTGATATCCTGCAGGTTTATTTTGAAAAGTTTCCTATCTTTTGTTTTGTTATTTATACTTACCATTTCCAAATAAAGATATAGAACTCAAATTACCACCTGTCAATTATAAGAAACGAGTTACAATCTTATAAGTAAAATCTCTTAATCGCTCTTATAAATTAATTCCGAGAAAAAAATTAAAAACTTGTTTTATATCTCTGATTTTAATACGAGGTATGTTCAAAAAGTAAGGTGATTTTTAAGTTTGATCAAAAAATGGTTATTTATAATAGACTTGAGCCAACTTTTCTTCCAATTCTCGAAGCATTTCTGGTAGGCACTTTCTGGTATAGCTTTGAGTTCTTCCAGGTATTTTTTATTTATCTCCCCAATAGTTTTTGATTTTTGAGAACAGGAAAAAGTAGCAGCGGGCCATATCGGGTGAATATGGTGGCTGAGGCCTGTGGTTTTGTTTTTAGTCAAAAAGTTAGATACAAGCAACGATGAGTGAGCAGGTGTATTATCGTGATGCAAAATACATGAATTGTTTTCCCATAATTCCAGACGTATTGCTTCAAGGTAATATTCTTTATTGACTCTACGACCTTGTAGTAAGGAATCAAAGAAAAATGTAAGCAAAATCTTGACATTTGATAGAACTTGACGTGCTTTTTTCGACGTCCTAACCGTATACCCATAATTCGTCACTAGTTAGCACACAGAACATTCTAACGCTTCTGTCTCACAAAAAGCAAAGTAAACGTGGCTGAAACTGTGAACATGTGTAGGGACTTGTGTACCAACATAACAATTACAAAAGTCACTTTAATTTATGAAAACGCCTCGTATATAGCGATTTGGAAAATATGTTCGATTCACTTTTTACGCAACAAGTGGACAAGTCTGAATTTAAACCGATTTTGGGTTTTGGTTTTATTTTATTTATCGTAAAAGCAGAATGAAACATGATATAGAATGAATAGCGAACCACATACATAAAGGTTTATCTGAAGAATTTATCCGCCAAAGTCCAAAGTTTAATTCTGATAGTTTAAATACGCAGGTTAATTTTCTTTTCTTTTTCTTTTATATATGGACAATTTTTAAATTATTTTTAAATTAAAAAAACTAAAAGTCTGTCATGGGAAAAAAGCTTGTTGCGAAATAAAGTCAAACGAGTCCGTTTACAATGGTCTGAAAAAGAAGCATTCTAAAGCTTTGATTGAATATTGAAAAAAATTGCATTACAATTTGTAGTTATATAATATAAAATATTTGTCATAATTATTATCAGTCATACCCAAATCCAATGCAATTTTTTTTATATTCCCTGGCCATACTTTTGACCAACAACAAAAATGGCAAAGATTTCACTAAAAAGTATTACCAAACCCACAGTTTGCTGCGAATATCTCTTTTATGTTAACGGAGTCATGCTAACATGTCAAATTAATTGTAAACAATTGAAAATTATTGAAACTTGAAAAAAGGAAATTAATATCCAAAAAGTATCAAAGTCAAGAAAAAACAAAATGTCTCAAAAACTAGAAGAGATATCTAAAACCTCTTGATTTACAAATTTGGATTGAACGGTGAAACTGATGACAAGGTAGATTAAAGAAGGCACAAATTTAGATCGTAAAAGACAAGGATAAGTCGGTTCTTATATTCTTTAACAAAGCTGAAAAAAGCAAATAAAGAAATTTGCGTATTTGGGTTCAGTTCAGTTCTGAAGAAGCCAACAGTTTGATTGGCGAAACGTCAGCTAGATTTGTAAATGGTATTAGAGATCATGTGGTAGTTTCTTTCGAAAAGTATGTGTAATTGGATCCTGGAAGAAACTGATACTTGTTGCATAATGTATGGTTTCAGTACTTAATAAAATTTCAATTCGCAAAGGAAACAAAAATACGATATTTTTTGTTTTTAAATTAAATACCATGACGCAGAATTGCATTTTTTTATAATTCATTAATATTGTGTATATATATATATATATATATATATATATATATATATATATATATATATATATATATATATATATATATATATATATATATATATATATATATATATATATATATATATATATTAATAATAGGATTTGAGGGAGATCAACTGATCAATAAAAAAAATAGTCTATACAGACAAGTTTTGCAGCGTTAAAATTGGAATTTTCATTTTGATAGTAAATGTATGATAGTGAATGTATAGGAAACATTCATGAATGAATGAATATTTTTCAAATAAAACATATTACCGGTTTAACAACAAGAATTCCGTACAGTGTCACGCTTCTCACGATCTTCATTTGCCTAAAATCACACGTATAACTATTCGAATGAGACTGCCTGTCCACCTCGGAACATTAATATGTTAATAAAGCCACTAGGGGTTCCTGAATGCGTTGACCAGTGGTCAGAGCAATCGCGTTGTCAAACTCGTTACATTTTATCTTATATTGTGTTCGAGTTTTGGTTAGTTTTCTGGACGACCATTCCCACAGTGCATAATCCTACTTTCGGTCGATAGTGTTCTGTAAACTCGTTTTGATAGGTCACTTGTTCTTCGATTAAAGGAGCCAAACTAATTCTGAAAATTTATGGGATTGAATTTAAATAATTATCATTTCATATCATAACATAATATATTATCAATAATTGTTGGTTGAGACAATGTTGCCAGTGCTGAATACAATACGCACGGAAAAATATTCAGGCATATGCCTACGATACTCAATTGTATTGCTTTTTTGATTTTAATAGTAGCATGGATGCAGAGGTATTTATAAATCAAGATCTTTACAGGATTAGTGAACTTTCTTGTGCCCATCAAAATCGCATTTAATGATATTTGCAAATAAAAAATAAAGTTATGCTACTTAAACAAAATATTAATATAATATTAGATAATATTAAACTTTCCGTTGTCCATTCAGCAAAAAATTTGGTTGTGATCATAGATTGTGATCTAAGATTTCGTGAATATGTAAAAAAATAAAAAATCTTATATAGTAACAGGCATATTTTAAATTTTAGACTAAGGAATCAATTATATATATATATATATATATATATATATATATATATATATATATATATATATATATATATATATATATATATATATATATATATATATATATATATATATATATATTAACTACTGTGATGAAGTGTTTGTTTTTTTTATTGATAACTATTGTAAGTACCGTATTCAAGGGTTGCAAAATGTTTGTGTTCGTTTTATTATGGGTCTTGGAAAACATGTTCATTTATCTGCTGCATATCGTCAACTTAATTGGCTTAAAATGGAACAAAGAGCTCTTCATTTCAACATATTCGTCATGAAAATTATCTACTTCGATTCACTCACTTTGCTGAGAGAGCGGCTTACTCCTAGAAGTACTATACATTCTGTGAATGTAAGGTAACGGTACAGACTAACGATGCCACATCATTAGAGTATCTTAGATCTTTTACATTCAACGCAATTCGTGTTTATAGTTCTTTGTCAGAGGAATTCAGTAACTTAAATTTATATTCATTTAAAAAACGTACAAAGATCGTTTGTTACAAATACAGTTTTCCTAATAATGTGTTGCTAATTATATCATTAGCAAATTACCAAATTCTTCATATTCAATTGCATTTTCTGTAGTGCGTAGAAGAGTTGTTTTGTTCTTCCGATTTTGCAGGTATTTTTCATATTTCATTTGTTGTTCATCCATAGTTCTTTAGCGGTTCAGTAGAGTAGCCAATAGCTAGACTGCTCCGCTTTTCAGCTATTTGCTTACTTTTCATTGAAAAATATTAATATTGTTTTTTTTTGTTATAATAAAGGCTATTTATTATTATTATTATTATTATTATTATTATTATTATTATTATTATTATTATATATTCAGAAGTATAACATAGGGAGTTTTTAACCTTAACTTCACAAGCGTCTTTTATTTGCTCCTTCCCATTGCTGGTGAGAAAAGTGACTCTCTCAAAATGAAAAGGTAGTTTTGGACTTTAATTATCTCTTGTATTATAAGTTTGTTTAATTTGACTATTTATAATATGTATAAATATTATTACACTACAATCTCAAACGCTAATGATTTATTGTCCCTTTCGGGAATTAATCCTTCACCTTACGTGGTTACCATAGCAACCATTCCTATGTAGGTAACACGTCACTCGTAAATGTCTATAAAATATATATATGGAGTAGTTTCAAATTAGCACCATTTTTTCGAATTTTCTATTTCTCACTTAAAGTTTAAGTATGATAATAAATAACATAACATTATTAAACTACTTTACTCAGTGCATTGTTTTCCCAATTTAAGTTGCATCATTCCTTTCCGTTTCTATATAAGAATGTACATTTCATGAAATCCAACAACTCTGATTATTCCGAGTCACTATAAACTCGAGGGTTAATTTAAACTAATCAAAACTAGCCAAAACTATTAAACAGTCGAACTACCACCATTCGTCCTTAAAATATTCTAAAAACTATATGGGCTATATGTTTGTTTCGAGTCTCATTTAATAGACTGGTTGCAACTTTTAAAACAGATTTTTTTTTAAATAATAAAAAAAATATATTAGAGTTACACACCTATATAAGTCGAGTTATAAAATGAATAACTTTTGTTTCATGTTATGACTTAAATTTATCACGTTTATATTTAGACCACATGTTATAAATAAATAAATAAATAAATATATATATATATATATATATATATATATATATATATATATATATATATATATATATATATATATATATATATATATATATATATATATATATATATATATATATATATATATATATATATATATATATATATATATATATATATATATATATATATATATATATATATATATATATATATATATATATATGTTTAGCTTTTGGTTCATGGGTTATAAGTCCTTGTATTAAAAGCGATTAAAATTTTTGTCCATATATTGACGTTTCGGTTTTCTATGACCTTCTTCAGAAAGGGATACAGTCTAAAATTATGTTATAGTACAGATCTTTTTTTTTATATATACATGAACGGAATTACAAAGAACCTTACCAAAAAGAGACATACACAAACCTTAAAACTGAAGAGGTAGCATCTATAAGTTCTATACTTTAAAAGCGTTTGGTTTTGTCATAGTGCCTAGAAATGTTATTAATGTTTTGGTGTTTTCCAACTATGAGAATAAAAAAGTCACACTCCTGATAAAAGATAAAAGTCCAACAAAAAATGATTTGTATGCGGCACTCACACACATAATACACACAAAGTTAACGAAACAGTTAAAATATATATAAGGGTTTAAAAAAAAATACCGATACCCGAGGTTTGCTCGCTTCGACGTTACTGTAAATACATCGTACGATGCACGATTGTTTTGGTGCAAGGTTCAGAGGATATACAGACTGTTTTTGTTAATTTATGATTTTTTTCTTTTATTTATTTTAAATTATTTTTATATATTATAATTTTATATTAATATATTCTTATGTGGTTGTATGTTATAGATATGGTCTATAAAAAAACAAAATATAAGCTATATATATATATATATATATATATATATATATATATATATATATATATATATATATATATATATATATATATATATATATATATATATATATATATATATATATAATAATTATTATGAAAACCTCTATCTTCATTAGTTGCTCTTCATTAACGTGGTAATTTGTAGAACATAACATCGATAAGTAATGACATTAAGTGACCATGCAAAAGTAAAATAAGACTCAATAGATCTCAATACCAATAAATATTAGGGGTTTTTGGCTCTTATTTTAACAATTATATTTACGTATTTTTTTTTAATTATCATTGTATTTTGGATAGATTGAATAAGATAAAAATCCAACAAGTCTTTTAGCAAGTTATAATAAATTCTTTCCCGCCACTAGAGACAGACCCAAAACTAGTTCATTTAGGAGTTCCGAATAGTTCTTACAGTTCTAGTGGAGAATAATTGCCAGTATTTTGATACATTGAAACAGTAGTTCTGCAGAGAATTGTATACCCTATCATTATTGTGAGAAATACTATTTCATGTGCAAGAAAAATTCGTTTTAATGAATAGATAATAATCCGTTGATTTGTGCCGAAAATGTAAACGTATTAAATTATATTTATAAAAACGAAACAATGTTGAATAATCTTACCGTTTCCGATATGCCGATGGCGAACTCTTTAAACTTGACCACCCTGTATAGGGTTTGGGAACTAATTTATTTTAAACGACTGGCCAATTGAATTTGTTTCTTCTTTTTCATGGTCACTTAATTATTACATCATATTTTTTAATCAACTCCAACCTCTACCCAATATGGTGCATTAAAAAAGTCGACACTTCAACAACATCGCATACACGGACGCAACAAAATCAAACACTCGACCCATATTGGTTCTATTCGTCAACTGAAAAGAACCCGACAAATGTCGTTTTCGAAGAAAAAATAAGGAGGGCGCGCAAAAATCTATATATATCGCACCTTTTTCATCTGACACATGCGCTATATGGCTTCACTTCTTTCATTTTTCGTGTTTTATATTAATGCCGTCTCTATCGCGTATTCGCTATGTGAACGGGCCGGTCGAGCGAGATAGAAGACCGAAAAATAATCCGGCGATTTTCACTCCCATCGGGAGCGCGAATTAGCGGGCCGCGGACAAAATGCACCGCTCGAGAAATTTGTTAACGAAAGTTACTTTTATTTTTATATTATAGAAATAGTTATTAATACTAGCAAGTGAAAATAAATAAGAAATAAGTTATTAAATTATGTTGATATTGAAAAAATACTTTCAGCGCCATCTTAAACCCCTAGGATATGTGTAAAGAATGCTTCGAGCTCTGTGCGCCTTGCCATATTGATGTTGGAAGAATGAACTTAAATTAACCATGAAAATATTCAGCCCATGTGCCCTTGACGTTGATATAATAGGCAAAACCATCGTATCAGTAAAGAAACAATTCTGTAGACTGGAACTTGAATCTGAGAGTGAGCCAAAAAACATGTGCTTAACCAGATTATTCCAGTGACTACGGGACAGAATTGGTAAGATCGACTCAATAAGTGAATTTAATTTTGAGAGGGTAGCAAGTTTCAAATACCTGGGGGCTACGATAACCCAAGAGAAGATAAGAATAAAAATTCTCACCGAAATTAGATAGGACCCAGCGCACCAAACATGTATCTAGTCCATCAAAGTTCAGCTATATAAAACTAAGCGATGGCGATGTATGGATGCGAAACATAGACATAAATTTCGTTGTTTCGAGAAAAAAGTGCTGAGAGACTTAAAGCCCAATACTGGATGAAGTTGCACAAAGTTATAGAATCAGAACATCAGTTATAAAATCAGAAAGAGAAAGAGATATAGTCCAAGAAGTCAAGTATAGGAGAGTATTTTGAACAGGGCACATAAGTTCATAAAATGTATGAAAAAACTAAACGTGCATTCAAGCATATTTTTGGACGTTTATTGCCTCATAAAAACAATTAAAAATAAGATAAATTAATTTTTGATAATAGGTATTTAATATTATTTGCTTTTTCCGTGGCTTTTTTGGTAGAAATAATAGTACATATGGTGTGCTATTCAAGAAAATCGATATTTTTCCATTTAAAATAATCCAAACATATTCCTTTATTTTGAACAAAAAAACAAAACAAAAATTCAAATTCCGTTGCATATATCTTTTACGTCCTCTTTAAATAACGCCAATATCAAATATGAGTTATCTACCTTCAAAAATAATGGCGTCATCGTAATTTTTTTGTGAAAACTAGTATTTTTTTAGATAAATATTGGAAAAACTATTTGGTTTAGGTACCTAATATTATTTGTAAAAAAGTTTAAGAATTTAAAAATAAATTCAAAACAAAATTAAATTGATGACCAGATATCATCAGATGATTTCAGAAAATTACGCGTTTCCGACAATTTCCTTGTCATTTCGGCAATTTCCGCTGCAGTGTTAAGACCTTCTTCTTCTTCATTATCGCTTGGAAGTTATAGACTACAATTTCATCATCAGTCAGTGTTTATTTTGTTATTTTGGAGAAACCGATGAAATCGAGTTTCTCGAAACTATCTGCCCTCATCACTAAACGAGAGATCTTGTTACAATATTGCTATGCTAACATAGTCAACTAAAGTTACTAAATCGAGTTTTAAGGTGTTTTTCCATTAACTGGATATTTTCATAGTGGCCGATTTCAGGTATAGTCGATGTTCTTCCATTCGCTGGTTAAGATCGTTATTTAAGTCATATTCAGGTTAAACTCTTGGAAATCCTCCATGCTTGAAGCAATTTGCAATGGTTTCTCTAGTATATAATTGTAAATTGAGCATCCTAACAATCTTTATCATTTTATCTCATAACTTCTGAAACCAATGGGATAATGAACTTTACTCTATAGACTGAACCTGTACAGTCAGACAAAACCCACATAGGGTTGCAGAGCTACGGAGGATGTAAGCAAGAATGTGAAAGTGATCAAACAAATTCTTCAGCCCATAGTACACGCCATAATTGGTAATTTAATTTTGTTGGAAATAATATAAATAAATAAAATAGTTATAATTATTCCGTATTACCACAATTTTCCTTATTTTTTCTTTACGAGGCAGTTATAGCAATAAAGATATTTGAATTATTTATTGGTTTTTGTAGGGCTGAACATTTGTTTTATGTTATCAGTTTCTACCTTCCTGATTTTTGTTTGGTTTCCATTTTTACGTAATTCACGTGCATCCGTGCGTATTGTAACGTGCCCGGTGGCGGTTTAACTGTGGGTGTAAAATCAGCAAATTTATTTCGTAGCTTGTTGTATGGCACGATACAGAGCTTTTTACGCGATAGCAAAGGTAAGGGCGGTAAAAACCATTTTGATTAAAGCCCCTTAACGAGACGTTTTTCGCATAAGACCCAAAAAAAAATCAAAAGGTACATATAATTGAGGCGTGGAAATGCCAAGAGGGTATCAAGTGAAAATGTACAAATTTACAACAATGGTTGTAATTGCCTGTAAAAATAAGGCAAATGCAGGTTACTCAATAATTACGATAGGCATATATTTGATAAAGACACGGTGTTGTCGAAACAATTGTCATGTCAAAATATATAATTTTGTGAAAATCTGAACTTTTAGTTCTTATTTATTTTGATAAATGGATTTTCATCAAGCAAAAACCTCCTCAGTCAATATGTACAATTTTTGGGGTGCGTTTACTTATAACTCAGAATGGACAAGGGAGGACCATTTTTTCCAATAATTAAAAAAGGAACAAAAACTGTTGAACGAAAAGTAAAATTGAAAAATGTTTTTTTTTAAGAATTTAAGTTTTATTTTAGTGTTCTTTGTCTTTGGATTCAATATATTTAAGTAAATTATTATTACTGTATCGTCCAGATTTAAAGCGAATCAAGAATACTATGAAATAAAATAAATGGGTTTCAAAATTATTATCAATTATTCATTTTTTAATTGAGTTTCGAATTTCCTACGTTGCTTGCTTTAACGCAGTTTCCCATAGACAAAAATGTCGATTTTCGCATCCGTTTCCGTTTCCTCATAGATCGTCGAGTAGACGTTCTCGGTTCCCGATACCCGAGGCATGAAAATAAGACGAAATTACACGTTTCCCGGATGCCTTAGAGCATTAATAATGACTCCGCCGCCTAAATTCGAAATTCTCAAAGGTATTAATCTAAGTTAGCGTGCAAATTCAACTCCACGCGACTCCAGATTACTAGTTTAATATATTCTAAAACTTTAACGTCTCTAGAATAATCCTTACAGGGCGCCTCCGCTGTGTTTCCCGTCTCTTTCTCTCCCTACGGTCACGAGACTCGTTCTCTCTCGCTCGTTTCTTGCGCCTCGCGGCCTCTGCTGGGGCGCGAAGATGCTATAGTGCGTTTGAATTAATCGCTGGTAGAAATTACCGATTACCGAGAAGAAAATAATCTTATATATATATATATATATATATATATATATATATATATATATATATATATATATATATATATATATATATATATATATATATATATATATATATATATATATATATATATATATATATATATATATATATATATATATATATATATATATATATATATATATATATATATATATATATATATATATATATATATATATTCCATATATTGCAGGATTCCAGTCGGATGCAAGATTTGCAGGATTCCAGTCGGATGCAGGATTCCAGTCGGAGTTCAACGAGCGAACGGATGATATCCCGGAATATAGTGTCATCATATATATATATATATATATATATATATATATATATATATATATATATATATATATATATATATATATATATATATATATATATATATATATATATATATATATATATATATATATATATATATATATATATATATATATATATATATATATATATATATATATATATATATATATATATATATATATATATATATATGTATATATATATATATATATATATATATATATATATATATATATATATATATATATATATATATATATATAAATAAAGGCCTACAGCCTTGGCAGCTTACTGCACTTCAGTCTCCAGGTTTCTCTATTTGTTCATTTCTCTCTTTCTCATGGCAACTTGAATTCCTTCTGCGGGGTCCTCCCTCTTTTGCTCCTAATTCTAGGAGTCACCATTCTGTTGATGTGGCCATATCGTATTAGTTGCCTGCACTCTATCTCTTTAAAATATCCTCTCTTATGCCTGGTGTTTCTCTAATTGTTTCGTTACATGTATATTCCAATCGGGATGTATATTCTTCCATCAGTTTCTTTCTCATATACTCAATGTCGTATTTATCATTGGCTATAAGTATCTGATCGTCTGCAAACAGCAAGGTGCACAGGCAATTTTCCCTATTGATATTTCCAACTCGGAACATTTTCTCATCGATGATCTTATTGCTGTTTGGACATATACTTCGAAGAGGGTTGGGAAAATTATTAATAATTATTATATATATTATTAATAATATTAAGAAAGGTAAAGGGACTAAAATTTATAGAAATTCAAGTAGTTCAGTGGACACAGTCGTGGTAATTATTGGAAATTTAGTGGAAATAAGTGTTGATTAGTGGAAGTATAGCGATCAGTAGTTTAATTATAGGATATTACGCAATTTAAATAAATTTTGTGGTTGCAAGTTGTTCAAACCAAGACTGCTATTTCGTCGTCTTTAGACATAGAAAAATTTGATTAAAATAAGATTAATAATGAAATATCATGAAATTTATTTCCTATTTTGTGAATTACTTTAGTAAAAATAACGTTTTTTTAAGAATTTAGTGTAATCTTTTTCATTATGGCGGTCTTGCTCACAATCAACCGAAAAATGTCTAGTTTAATACATTTGGATAGTGTTCTTTTCAAATGTTTTTCGGCTATCTTACTATTGATCCTACAAAAAATACAAAATAATTAAACAAGTTATAAAAAGGAAGGCTACCGTGTGGGAATGCATAATGCAAACTGTGAAGACAATCTACATAGAATTTTTGGCACTTTTAACGTTACAGCAAAAACCTATAATATGGAAATCTCAGCTAACATGTATGATGATATACATGATGTAAATTAAATGAAAATATCATAGAGCAAGTAATGCATTTCAATTACTAGCAGTAAGGATATAAAAAGCAAAGTTAAAAAACAGTCAAAGAAAACGATAAAATATCTGGCTGCCTGAGGCAAGCAATGTGGCAAAACAAAAATGAGAACAAAAAAAGCAATATAAAAATATATAAAACAGCAGTCCAACCAGTTATAACATACGCCACTGAAACACTAGTCGATACACAAAGAACAAAACAGAGCTGAGAGACAAACTAATCACAGCATAGGAGAGAAATGCGACGTCCAAGATGTCTTAAAATCGACACCGTGTCTTTATCAACATTTGATAAAGACACGGTGTTGTCGAAACAATTGTCATGTCAAAATATATAATTTCGTGAAAATCTGAACTTTTAGTTCTTATTTATTTTGATAAATGGATTTTCATCAGGTAAAAGCCTCCTCAGAGAAAATATACAAAAAAAAGTAACCTGACCGAGCCGGCCGTGTAAGCTTAGCGGAATCGAAAATTTCAAACGTACCATAGCAAAAAGAGACGAACGTATATTATACGAAGGCAACATCGTGGAAAAACAGAGGAGAAACGACGGTACGCGCGCTCTGCAGGGTTAGACGGGCGGGATAGCGCTGCTACCCGCCATCTTAAATCAATATAATATAAAATGGGCGAATCTCAGCATCCCATGTGCTGCGTCCACGGACAAAGAAAAGTCGGGAACGGAGCACCTTGGCGGGGTGGGGCGGAGCGTAGCGGGGGTCGCCCTGCCGGGACGCTGCGGGGGGAAACGGATGTGTCGAGGTGAAGGGGGCACGCCGCGGAGGGAGAATAAATATTCGCTCTGCGGGGGATGTTTAGGGATACGGCGGAATTGTGAAATATGGTGTGTGGGGGGTAGGTGGTACATTTAGATTATAAGGTCGGCGCGTGGGCGAAAAATTTGATTTTGGTAGGGTTCCTAAGATGCTAAGTTTAGGCGAGATCGTCTGGCCGCCAATTTTCATACGTAAAGCTGGATTTTTATAACCGTCCATAGACTGAAATAATATTATATTATGTAAAAAGTTACATATATGCCATTTTAATCACAAGAACTTTATCAAAGTGTTGAGTGCCGTTATTTTCCGATTGCTCCTAAACTAGTGGCTAAAGTGCCGAAAATTTCGCAACGCAGTCTTAAACTTACATTTTTTGCTTGTTTTTACTTGTTTACTTTGGCTCGATGTAATTTACATATTTTTGTCATTTTTTTCAGAATTTCGAAAACCACAAAAGCCTTGGTTCAATCAGATGTTTCCGAAATTAAATAAGTATTTAAATATATTCGGATCGAATTATTAAATAATTTTTTTTAAATAAAATTTGTTTTTGTCAATGAAGAAAAGAAAGAAAAATGAAGAAAATTTCCAGAATAAATTGAATTAAAAATTTAAAATCTTTTATTGTAAGGTAACGCGTAACAAATATTCCAAAGCAATAAAGATGAAAATTTAATTAAAAGTATATACGCCAGGGATAATAAAATATTGATTATGTTCATTCTTAACTATTTCTAAGCAAAAATATGATATAATTAATATAATTAATATAGATTTATTGTTGTGTAACCAATTTAATTAAGGAAAGTACAAAACCAATTTTGAACGCCCGCAATTGCAACTTTCTATCTATATTAAAGAAAAAACAAGAATTTTTAAAATCTGTTATGGATCCTAAATTAAAAAAAATAAATAAAACAAAAACTGGGTATACACATATAAAAATAAGGAAAATTCTACATTATTTTTTTACTCGCAGTATGCGGGCTGTTTTTGCAAAAATCCATTTTGGCAAGAAATTATGTTCACTTCTTCAGCCAATCAAACTTGTTCCATAATTATATTAACTAGAATTTTAACAGAGATTTGTAGCGCTGCTCGTAGCGTAGTTGAGTATTTTCCTTGCATCGTATTATTGCTACATGTTTGTATTATTCTTAATTAATATTTCGACGCGTATCAAGCTAGATAAATTCGAACTATTTACCTTGATTGCAAAATACGCTTTCCTTGAATGTTTTTTGTGATGTTTCTTTCGTTACACCGGGTCGAAAAACTTTCATGAACTTTCTCGCATTTTCTCTGGACTCCTTTTAGAAGAAGTAAGGACACGCGTTCTGGTAAATTTAATTTTGGTTCGATGGAAGATCTGGTTCAATTGAACAATTGAACAATGAAACAATTGAAATGGTCTATTTAACTTTGTCGACAAATATGCCAGGCAGATCTTCAGTGATAACACATTACTTTGAGTTTGTTTCAAATTAACAATTTTTAAGTTACAAGTTAGGTCATAGATAAAATGTTCTTTATCATACATCATGTAGGAATATTGTCACGACCTTGTCATGACACTATGCCCCATTCGTTACTGTTAGACAGCTCAGATCACCACATTTTTTAATTTCAATTGCAAATAATATTTTCAAACATTTTAAAATTTACATTTATATAATATATTGTTATTATTACTTATTAAATATTATATAAAGTTTTTATTGGTATATATTATCTATTATCATTTTTAATTTGGTCTTGCCTATTTTCACGAAAAACGAAAGCTTTATTTCAAAGGAATTCCTCAACATTTTCTTTGGACTTTTCTATATAAATTAATAAAACATTTTTTGGATTACTTACTATCGTCGATAAGTCAATAATAAAATTGCAATTAATTCCTATAAAAATATAATGTATTATCTTGCCTATTTTCATGAAAAACGAAAGCTTTATTTCAAAGGAATTTTTCAACATTTTCTTTGGAGCTTTCGATATAAATTAAAAAAAAAAACATTTTTTAGATTATTTATTATCATCGATAAGTCAATAATAAAATTGTAATTAATCCTTATAAAAATATAATGTATTATCGTGCCTATTTTCATGAAAAACGAAAGCTTTATTTCAAAGGAATTTTTTAACATTTTCTTTGGAGTTTTCGATATAAATTAAAAAAAACATTTTTTAGATTATTTATTATCATCGATAAGTCAATAATAAAATTGTTATTAATCCTTATAAAAATTAATGTATTATCTTGCCTATTTTCATGAAAAACGAAAACTTTATTTCAAAGGAAATTTTCAACATTTTCTTTGGAGTTTTCGATATAAATTTAAAAAAAAAACATTTTTTAGATTATTTATTATCATCGATAAGTCAATAATAAAATTGTTATTAATCCTTATAAAAATATAATGCATTATCTTGCCTATTTTCATGAAAAACGAAAGCTTTATTTCAAAGGAATTTTTCAACATTTTCTTTAGAGTTTTCGATATAAATTATAAAAAACCATTTTTTAGATTATTTATTATCATCGATAAGTCAATAATAAAATTGCTATTAATCCTTATAAAAATATAATGTATTATCTTGCCTATTTTCATGAAAAACGAGAGCTTTATTTCAAAGGAATTTTTCAACATTTTCTTTGGAGTTTTCGATATAAATTAAAAAAAAACATTTTTTAGATTATTTATTATCATCGATAAGTCAATAATAAAATTGTAATTAATCCTTATAAAAATATAATGTATTATCGTGCCTATTTTCATGAAAAACGAAAGCTTTATTTCAAAGGAATTTTTCAACATTTTCTTTAGAGTTTTCGATATAAATAAAAAAAACATTTTTTAGATTATTTATTATCATCGATAAGTCAATAATAAAATTGTTATTATTCCTTATAAAAGTTAATGTATTATCTTGCCTATTTTCATGAAAAACGAAAGCTTTATTTCAAAGGAATTTTTCAACATTTTCTTTGGAGTTTTCGATAGAAATTAAAAAAAACATTTTTTAGATTATTTATTATCATCGATAAGTCAATAATAAAATTGTTATTAATCCTTATAAAAATATAATGTATTATCTTGCCTATTTTCATGAAAATCGAAAGCTTTATTTCAAAGAAATTTTTCAACATTTTCTTTGGAGTTTTCGATATAAATTAAAAAAAAAACATTTTTTAGATTATTTATTATCATCGATAAGTCAATAATATAATTGTAATTAATCCTTATAAAAATATAATGTATTATCTTGCCTATTTTCATGAAAAACGAAAGCTTTATTTCAAAGGAATTTCTCAACATTTTCTTTGGAGTTTTCGATATAAATTAAAAAAAACATTTTTTAGATTATTTATTATCATCGATAAGTCAATAATAAAATTGTTATTAATCCTTATAAAAATTAATGTATTATCTTGCCTATTTCCATGAATAACGAAAACTTTATTTCAAAGGAAATTTTCAACATTTTCTTTGGAGTTTTCGATATAAATTAAAAAAAAAACATTTTTTAGATTACTTACTATCGCCGATAAGTCAATAATAAAATTGTAATTAATTCCTATAAAAATATAATCAATTATCTTAGAACAATACTTTCCCATCATAGCTAATAAAGTTCCAATAGAGTAACACACCAACTCATCGCTACATCTTAGGAGTACCTCTCCTTATTTACACAAAAATTTCACTTAGGTCATCACTCCCGCGCCGCTTCACTTCACTCACTTCCACATCAAGAACAGAAAACTCTTCTTAAAACATCTTCTAACTTTTTGAAATGCGCCAACACTATCACTAACTTTTGCCGAATAAAATTAGAAAACCAGTTGTCCGGCCCGTTTTCCCACGGAAGCGGCTTTGCCTCGATTTAATTCTGTTGCATTTTTCAAAAACTTGATGTCCCGGTTGAACACTCGAACAAAATACAGGTTCCCTGCAATTGCGTTTGTAATGGAAGGAAGGTAAATCTTGAAAAGTGATTTGACAAGCGTTCACCTTTTTGGGCCAAGTTTTCGTTGTTGTATCAGGTAACTTTTGAATCAACATATCGCTCATTCTTTGTTAAAAAAAGTGTAAATTTATAGGGGTTTATAGGAAATTGCAATTTACACTAATTACAGAGCTTTTGATTTTGAAAAGTTAGTGCGATGTTAATTTGGAATGAATTTGTAAACCAAAGAATTTTTTTTCCGAAAAAACGGTGTTTGAAACTGCTCTCTTTTTGGTATAAGAAAATGTTATACAGCGTGTGTAAAATTTCAGCACTTATTGAATTAAGACTATTATTACGTTTAATTATTTTTTTTATTTAGATAATAAATTTTAATATCTTTTAAATGGCAAGGACTAAAACTTTTAAATTTGACACGTTGATTTATTAACCATCTTGTACAGAGTAGTTGTAAGTTGTGGAAATACCTATTTTTAACGTGTATATTTATAAAAATATTTAATGGTGCCGATAACTTTTGGAATCAAAAGCAGTGGCGTACTAATATTTTTTTGAAATAATTCTTCGTTTTTTCGCAAATGAATATAACTTTCTTCTGTCATAGTTGGCAATAGTTTAAAAAAATGGACATGTTTGACCCTTTTCCCCTGCCATGAAAAATGGCGAAGACATAATTATAATAATATTTTTTGTTTATGTATAAGTATCAATGGTAGAAAGATTTTAAGAATAATTTATATAACTATGGAAATTTAAAAATGCTAAAGCCAATTTGAGACAACATAAATAAAAAATTCGAAATCATTGAACTTTTTAATATCTTTATTTTATTGTCATTTATTTAATAATATTAGCACTTAATATTAATACCTTAGATTACTTGAGAAACATACATATTTTGCGACGTACTAATAAATTACAGTTATTTTAATGTAACAAATTAAACACAATAATTGTTAGAATAAATATTAAATTCTCAACTTCAATTATAACAATTTGTTAGATTCTTTTTTAGATGTTACTTAGATTAGAACATAAATGTATTTTTTTTTTCGGTTTTCTTTTGACATGTATCATATAGTTTTCGTGATTTTGTTACATTCAAAGTTCTAGAAAGACTCTGAGTACGCCGTATTTTACTCTAATAATGGCTTTCTTTCAAATGGAAATTTTAATAAATTAAAACACTTCAATTGCGACCACCCTGTACATTTTTCCAACTTCACATAAAAGAAATGCTCTCGCACGGTCCATCGGGCCGGTAAATCCTAATTTCGTTGAAAAAGGACCGCCCGGGTCGCGTCTTAGCGAACGAGACAGAACCCCGCAGAGCTCAGAAGCGGGATCGACGACAACAGAGCGCGCCTTACGGGTGCTCGCGCGTGGGAGAAGAGGACGGAAGGCGTCGTGACGCGTACCTGTTTTAATATGTACGGGAGCAAGCAAAAGGAAATATTAGAGATAAGGAGGAAGTAGGTACGCCATTTTCCAAGGAACGCCTCCTGGCGGTCGGTTTTTCGTTTTACGTTTTCCTCGGGGCGGCGGGGGGAGGGGACGGGGGTGGCGCGCAAGGAGCGGGCGTTTAACAATCGATCGCGTCTCCGCATTGTTAGGGGTTTAATTGGGGAATTTTCAATTTAAGGCGAACGCGGGGCGAGAAGGAGAGTTGCCAAGATTGATGGTGGAAAGTTTCGGCTGGGGGTAATATTTCAATGGGCGCGCTTGTTTTAACGTGCGTATGAGATAATTGCGGAATTTATGGGGTCTAAATGTGGGTATTATAGAGCGCGCTCGACGATTCGCAATGTGTATATTGTTTGGGGTAATTGGAGATGTATTAGCTTGAGTTTATTTATGCGTGGGGAGGCCAGATTGCGCTCCTTAACTTGGGCTCAATAAAAGTCACGTGGGGACGGGTCGGAAGGACCTGGAGGCACCTCATCCACTATTTTGGTATATCAGGGCATCTCTTAATAATTATTAGTTAGGATTAATAGACTCCTTGGAACGAATCGGGAGCTACTGTACGTCCATTTTTTAGTGCTTATGCTTATCACGAAGGAACTTGATGCAGCCCATAATCTCTAATTCTTTGAACATCGTTGAACATCGAATCACTCTTTCTGACAGGATTTCCCGGATTTATGCTTCTATCATATTCATTCACGGCACGTCTTGTTAGACGAAGTATTGTTAAATAACGTTTTCAGTACCTCAAAGACTTGTTTATTTACTTACGGAATTGAAAAAAGTCACAACACAAAAACATCAGAGCAATGATTCCCGCCTTTAACTGAAACGGTTCAGCTCCCATGATGTACGGGGGTGCAATAGATACTCACCCCTGCCGTATTCAATAAAGTTCCACCCTCCGAGATTATGGCCGACCGGGAATGTGATCGTCAACCATGTTTTTGGATGAAACAAAATTATTTCCAAACGAAAAGGTAATTGCAATTTTACGCAAATTTATTTTAACATGATGGTAATATTAATTAAATCCCTCGCATTTTTAAATTCCGGTTTAATGAATTCCCAATCAACTATGTGACAAGGGTTGATACAAATTTCCTGTGGTTATATTCCCACGTTTTCGTTTAAACCCGCAAGGTAAGGTTTTTGAAATAGGTTTATAGGGAGAATCCAGTTTTTAGGGTCTTCTAGAAACTAATCTATTGAGGGGGTACTCTTGCGATACGTTTTCGTAAATCAATTATAGTGTTTTATTTATGCGTTTAGTGGTCAAACCTTATAATATATACTGTGAGTTGTGCGAACCTAATACGTAGAGAAATTTCCAACAAGCCAAGTGCGTTTTGGTTTAATTATTTACCCGATAACTAACCAAAAGTTAGCAATTTTCCACTGTCTGCGGTTAGTATTAGTTATAGTTACTAAAGCCCTGTGAACACGTACTGTACGTACTTTTTAAATTAAATGAGCTTATATTGATACTGGAAACGAACGAAATGAGGATCTTTGTTTAAAGTGCTGAATAAAATCCAATATAGGAAAATTTATGTAATTCTCATACATGTAGATATAATTTAAGGTACATATTGAAATACCATTTTTATAACAAATTGTTTGTTATCTGGTTTAAGGTTTTTAATTTTCCTAGTTCAATTATGCATTATCCACAGTGGCAGGCGAAACTTTCATCTACAATTACTGTCTATAGTAGATTCTACAGTTGCTTCGTGAAGGTTTTTTATACTTTTACTTACTCTTTTAAGATTATTTTTTGTTGATTTCGACCTTATCATTAGCTTATGCGGGAAAAAATAGCTGATTATTTCCTTTGCCAAATTTCTAGCAATTTAGGTGTAGACACGTTTCAATATTTATTGCACTTACAGTCTACATTTTTAGACATACTTCCCAAGTTGTTGATGCACAAAACATAGAAATTATTGTACAAGCATTTTGCTCTGCTGTAAAAGTTGCTCGTTTCTAGTATTTTTTAGTTTTAGTTAGTTGCAAACCAAAATTTTGCCAATGAAAACTTATCAAAATCAAAATCTTAAAAAAATTTTGGAAGGTTCGTTATTTCTTGTTTAATTGTTTTAATGCGATTTTTTTATCTTTCTTATAATGTTTGTATACATATTACAAGACCATAGTCAACATATTTTATATATCATATAATAATAATAATGATAATAACAAAAAAGTTAAGATATAAATTGTCGTAACCGTTTTTATATTTCTTGGAATTTTGTAAAAAAGCTATTCGCTATTATTTAGTTTTTATCACAATGTAAATTTTAATATACGAAAGTTAATTAAACCTCATATTTGCTTGATAAAGCCAACAGGATTGGCGGTGTGTCAGCAAGTTATATTCATCAATACTCGACGCAGGAAGAATCTAGAAGATTTGTAAAAAACGTTTTTTTCACTTATCGAACAACAGGATTGGCGGTGTGTCAGCAAGTTATATTCATCAATACTCGACGCAGGAAGAATCTAGAAGATTTGTAAAAAACGTTTTTTTCACTTATCGAACAACTTCTTTAAATAGAATATTAGATATAGAGCGTTCCTCAAACTCGATAGCTTGTTAGAATATTGATAATAGAAAAAGGGTAAGGGTTTAAAACTTCGCAACATCTAGGCATTTTCTAGATCAAAATTCGGCCGGCTGGCCAATCATAAGCAGCATTTCAGGTTTTTACCTATAATGGTTAAAAATTAATTAATTATTTTCAAAATAGCTCAAGGGAGCTATAACTTATGTAACATTAGGGGGGGAGGGGTAGAATATTTCATACAATCTGAGAGTGTAATAATATGCCAGATAACATCGGTCGAAATCGTAAAAAAATCCAACTTAGCGACATAAGTCAAAGAAATGGATTAATATTGTACATACATAACATAACATACTGGGCGCTATGTGGGGAGTATATAATTTCGTATTAAAACCAAACTCTCCGGCAAACAATTTAACGGACTTTATCCACGATCATAATCGTTCCCGTAACGGTTGTAAACATTGCCGCGTCGCCATCTTAAGACGCGGTGTTGTCTTAACGAAAATACACGGCCCAACTTAATATAAGATATTTGCATTTATATTGAGTTATAGAGCAGTTAGAGACCCGGTTGGTGCTTCTCCGCTGTATACGCTTAATATTAGTTTATCTCTGGACGGGTTTACTTTAGCCATGTATATATATGGCCCAAGTTTGTTTATTTATTGGAACTTTGGGAGCCGGCGGTTCGAGATAAGAAAGTTTCCGCCTTTGCGCTATACTTCGTCACCTTTGGGTAGTCCGTGTGGTCGGATTAAATTA
Organism: Cylas formicarius; assembly: GCF_029955315.1. NCBI lineage: Eukaryota > Metazoa > Arthropoda > Insecta > Coleoptera > Brentidae > Cylas > Cylas formicarius. Next base: position 19,139,033 of record NW_026844361.1, on the reverse strand, counting down.
AGAATTTCGAATGGGTCGGCGCGTTTGTTATCGGTTTGCTTTGATAACGGCGAAACTTGGACGTGGAACGATCTCTTTCTCTCTCTCTAAAATGTAGAAAGTTCATCAGTGCCCATTGTGGTAGCGTCAGCCATAATTTTGTGGGTGGGACCTTGCGATCAGGCATTTAGATTATAAAAACAATTAACAATTTTTATTTGCTGACGTGTGAAACGTATTCCTTTCCACAAATAAGGCAACATTCTCTAAGAGCGATTGTTTGACAATTTCATTTGCGCATATTTATTAAAATTTTTGGTTACAGTTGAGTTATGAGCACAATAGCTTTTGCGAAGTAGAATAAAGAAACAGCCCAAAGAAGTTTTAGTCTGCTATTTCTGCTATGTCAGTAATATCAAAAATTGAAAACGATTTGAAGCGTGAATAAAATAGTAATCCGTTTCATTTTTAAATAAAATTCCTTTTTTTATTTTTGTCCACTGATATTCATCTGAAAATAAAAAAATTGAGATAACAAAAGGGTAAGACCTAAATCAACTATATAAGTTTATCTGATATTACGTATTTTGTTTTTACAAAGCTATCAAATCTAGCCCCCTTGTAAGCTATTTAATAGTTATTGCAAAGAATGTTTGATGTTTATTTTGCTTTAAACCGTACCGAAGACGAATTTTAAAGCAGCCACGAAAGAGGTTTTATTATATTTGCTATCATTGCATATCAAAAATTTAGTGTAATTTGAAGTAGTTCACAACACAAAAGTCCACAAAGCCTATGGGTGTTGCTTTGCAATTCGGCACAAAAATTGAACACCAAATCCGAAAGCCCAGAATCAATTGTTATGCCTTAGGGCTTGAAATCAAGAAAGAAAAAAGCCTCGTTCGTGTAAAAACCTGTAGGAAGGCAACTGATCGAAAAAATGTTATTGTCCAAAGACTTTGAAAACCAGCATGGAAGTTAAAAGAATCTCTTGCAGAGCATGTCGGGCAATTTCAATATGTTTTCTTTAATAGCGACAAATTTATTAACAGCTTTCATGTATGCATGTGCTGCATGTACCTTAGAGGGAAGAAGGGCAGATGGAATAAAATATTATTGGCCGATTATCTGCGTAATCTTGACTGAGATGGTTGTCGTTTTTACAACGGTAAATATTATAAATTCAAAGTACATTTATTTTCTATCAATATTATGTGATCAAAATAAAAAATTTTCAACAAAATATCTTATTTCTAGTCTCATTCTTACCCTTTTTATCGTAATTAATAATTAACTATCTGGCACCAAAGTCGTGCGTACTCTAATTTGTAATATTTGAACTACTTCATCCTATCCTAATTTTTTTACGCACTGTTTGATTTATTTCTATAAAGTAAACCACTTTTTTCAAATTGTAAGTAATATGTGTGTAGCTAATTTTTAATATTCAATAGCTTAGTAGTTTAAATGTATATGTGAGAGCCATCTGGAACCTATATAAAGATGCGACGAGTGTAATCAAGACGGGGGTACATGGATCGAACCGTTTTTCAGTGAACAAAGGACTAAAACAAGGCTGTAGCATGTCCCCTACTCTATTCAAAATATATATTCAGGAAGCCCTAAGAGAGTGGAGGGAAAAAATAGCAGAAGACTGAATATATGAAAGTAGGGGGAAAACACGAAGATGAAGATTCTGAACTATATATTCGAAAAATAAAAAGAGCTACAAATCATAAGTACTTGGGAAGAGTCATAACGGAAGAAGGTAATTCAAAAACAGACATTCAAAATAGAGCTCGGCAGGGAAGAAGAGCAATTCAAGCGCTTAATTCCTTGTTGTGGTCCAACGGTATTAAAATAGGTACGAAAATTAGAATATATGAAGCAGTTGTGGAACCCATCTTAACGTACGGCGCAGAATGCTGGCAAATGACGAAGAACGACAAGAAAGTTATCGACACAGTAGAAATGGGTTTCTTGAGAAGAGCGTGCCAAGTGTCGAGAGTAGAACACGTCAGGAATGAAGAAATACGAAAAAGAACAGGGAGAATACATACCAGCACTGACCGAATAGAAACTAAACAACTTATATGGTATGGGCACCTACAGAGAATGAACGATGAGGGATGGCCAAAAAGAGCACTAAAATATACCCGCAAAACCAGAAGGAAAAAAGGAAGACCTATGACCTCATGGAACGATGGTATAAGAAATATAATGAAGGACAGAGCAATATATATATATATATATATATATATATATATATATATATATATATATATATATATATATATATATATATATATATATATATATATATATGTTTAGCTTTTGGTTCTTGGGTTATAGGTCTTTGTATTAAAAGCGATTAAAATTTTTTTTGTCCATATATTGACGTTTCGGTCTTCTATGACCTTCTTCAGAAAGGGGTGCAGTCAAAAAGAGACAAACACAAATCTTAAAATTGAAGAGGTAGCATCATATGGAAGTTTATACTTTAAAAGCGTTTGGTTTTGTCATAGTGCCCTTGATAAAAGATAAAAGTCCAACAAAAAATGATTTGTATACGGCACTCACACACATAATACACACAAATTTAACGAAACAGTTAAAATATATATAAGAGTTTAAAATAATAATAATAATAATAATTCCGATACGCGAGGTTTGCTCGCGTCGACGTTACTGTACTGTTTTTTTACATCCTGTATAATACCGCTCTTGATTACAATAATTTTCACAGCAAACTACTGTCTGACTTTATTATAATTTATATATTAAAAAAAAATTATTTAATAGGAAGTTTTGAGTCAGTAAGGGAATATAAAGAAAAAAACCGACAACGAATTTAAATAAAAGCGGCAATGGTCTCCCTTAGCAAATCCACATTCGAAGAAACGAATACATTGCAGAAGATGAAACGACTTTTATTTAAAAATATTTCTTAATATTATGAAAAATTAAAGAAGAAATATCCGTAACTAATCAAAATTGAATTACTTTAATCTACTTCCACCAGGGAATCCAATACAAAGAAAACAACATTTGTTTAATACTAAGTAAGTGTCATTTTATTGCAAATATATCTTAAAATTAGTTTTAGGATTAGTTAAAAGAAGCGGCCGAAACTAACCAAAATTGAACTACTGTAATTAACTTCAAGTCTCCACCTGAGAACCCAATAATGAGGAGCATATTTTTACATCCTGTATAATACCGATTACAGTAATTTTCACAGCAAACCACTATCTGATTTTTTTCAGGTCCTTATTACAGTATTAAAAAAATAACAATTATTTAATAGGAAGTTTTGAATCAGTGAAGGAATATAAAGAAAAAAACCGACAAGGAATTTAAATAAAAGCGGCAACGCTCTCCCTTAGCAGATCCACATTCGAAGAAACGAATACATTGCAGAAGATGGAACGACTTTTATTTAAAAATATTTCTTAAAATTATGAAAAATTAAAAAAGAAATATCTGTAACTAATCAAAATTGAATTACCTTAATCTACCTCCATCAGGGAACCCAATACTAAGAAGTATAATTTATTACAACCTGTATAATACGGATGTTGCTTAGAGTAGTTTCACGGCTAACCACTATCTGATTTTTATCAGGTCCGGACTGTAGAAGAAAAAAAACAACATTTATTTATTAGGAAGTTTTGAATCAGCGAGAAAATATAAAGACAAAAACCAATAACGAATTTGGATAAAAGTTTAAAAAGAAATGGCCCAAACTAGTCAAAATTGAATTACTTTATCCTAGTTCGAGTCTCCATCTGAGAATCCAATACTAAGGATAGAATTTATTACATTTTAAATAATACTATTTTTGATTATAGTGTGTTTATTAAGCTCTTTTTTATGTTTGACGTTTGATTGGAGCGGTGGCGGGGGGGGGGGGGATCTGCAGGTTATACAATAGAACGTACTGATTGATTCCCTTCGAATATACCTGTAGACGCAACAACGAAAATGTTAATTAATTATGCCGTAACCCATCATCCTCTACCCATCGCGAAACCGAAGGAGTTAATGGAAAACCCTTCCTCCCCCACCCCGAAACTCAAACTAGAACTCTACGTCGAACTCCGGCGGCGGCGGCGTCAGCCGCCTCCTCCCCTCTCATGCGGGCTGTCACAATACAATGCCGGGGGCTTTAAGTTTCTACATGCAGAACTCATTAATTCAGCCGTCTTCCTTCGTCTTATAACTTATTAACGACAACCAATGAGAACTTGCCGCTGTCTATTTACCGCGTTCCTTTGTTCCAGGTTCCAAGACGACGTCTTTGCCACCTTCTCCGTGAGGCGGGCGGGGCGGGGTGGTCGAAAAGGCGGGTAAACTCCCGCCCGGACTATCAAAGTTTCGTATTTCGGAAAACTGAAATGCAACAGCGGAAGGAAGATTATTTTGCTTGGAGTGTGCGGGAGACGAAGCGAATATTGCCGGCTTACTGGCGAGGAGGAACTTTGACCCCCCGCGGGAGTTTGATACGCCTGTAATGGCGAAGGGGACGACGGGAGCAAAATGTCTTGCATCGATGTTGGTGGATGAGGTGTCGGCGGGCTATAACGACTTAGGTGCTCGTTCGGAAATAATTATAATAGTAATAATGATCTCTTCAGAAATCCTGATCTTCTCTGCCCTGAAGAGCGCTCCCTTTCAATGGCCAATATGCAATATGACCCTGAGCACTCTCAAAGGGCATTATTTGGTACTTAATATACGAAAGGCAGTCAGCTTTCTACGGATTGTTGAACTAAGCTAGACCTATATATTTTTGACTCAATTATTATTATATGGATGAGGCAAATACTTCAACGACAGTGAAAAACAACAGGGAAATTATGCAGACTGGAGAGTAGTAGTGGTAGAATTCTGGTCTGATATATCAAGAGGAAAGGAAGAGAGGCAAATGCTCACGCACTGGCATACTTAGGTGTAATCATCTTAGTGCTGAAAATGTTCAAGGCATTGACTTATTTTTACTTCAACTAACCCAGGTTTATTAAACTAGAAACACATTTTGAGTGGTTAAGTTCTTATAATGTAAAGTAAAGTAACACTTATTTCAGAAATATCCAATTTGAGAAATTTGTTCACTCACATGTTCAGTCTAATGCAACATAATTCAGTAGTTGTGGCTAAGTTCGTATTAATATTTAATATTAAATATTTAAATTAAATTACAGTATTGTTTATTAATTTTTATTTATTATTTTATTCACAGTCCAGTCCAGTTGCATAGTCAACACTAAATTGGCCAGAATTGAACCAAGTCCGGTTTGTACTGAATGGCTGTTTATTTCTCCACGAATTTTGTGAAAACCTAATAGTCTGATTACTGTTTTAATGCATGCATTTTTTTATTATTAATGATACCTTATTCTTTAGGATAAATTTTGATGAATAATTGATAAAAAAAATAAAGATTATTTTTGAAAACTCAAAAAAAAGAAACCGTTTTCTAATTGTTTATGATTTCAACGCCAGTTGACTATGTAAAAGTAGGCATAGTCATTAATGACAAGTTGTTTGACTTTTCTGATTTTTGATTCGAATTATAAAGAAATTCTCGTTTCAAGATAAATCTTTTAAAAATTTGCAGGCGTAAAAGATAAGAAAAGTCCAAAAATAAAAAACACAATACGGAAAACAGCACATTAGACAAACTTTTAGTTCTCACTCCCTTACAACATAACGCACTCCAGGAACTCCGTAATGGAGTAAAAGCTTTTTAGTGATAATTAGTTTTCGTAGCAGCCATTTAAATATGTTTTGATATGAGAAGAATAAAAAGAAGAATGTAAATTAAATTCACATTCAGGCTTACACCTACAAAAGTTGCCCTTATTTCTGTCCAATATCATTATTCTCGATATAAATTGCTTTTTTTCCATTAAAATATTAGGATGTCTCCCAATTTTAGCACAAGGCTGATATTTCACGTCGCATATCCAAGAAAAAGAGTGTATATTTGGTTGCGACGCCGACGGAGTGTAAACGTTAACAAATACTTAACGCTTTGCTCCGTCTGAATTCGGAATACCCTGGAAAGGTTTTAAAGAGCAATCCGTCCGTTCGAAATCAATTTCTCCGTGTCTTTAGCGACCGCAACCCCGGCAGAAATGCAAATTTCATTCACGCAAGGTTTAATCAGCTCCGTTGACGTCTGCAACGCGACGCGCCGTCTGCCTCTTGGAAAATCCAAGATGGCTGCCGCAGCCGTCGCTTTGTTCCCTTGTAGCTAAGGTATAGTTTCCTGTTACGCGGTGTATCCTGAAAAGACTGCCAACTGGAAGAGATACACGACGTTTAATTTCAATCACAATCTCGAACGGTATCCGGCAGTGTTTAAGATTATTGATGGCTGCAGGATGTACGAGTATATACGCACGTCGAAGCTTTCGACTTGTGAGCGTCAAGACAAAAAGCGATTTATCTTTGGCGTCAAAGTTTTGTTAGAATATTTTTTCAAAACAGTAACTGTTTATAACCACTCTTCAATAAATGAAATAAATAACCATTTATTATCAACAAGTTAAACCGAGCTACAAAAAACTATAGCTATACCAAATACGCAAATACCTAAAAAAAAGGAAAAGAAAATGAGAATTTAGAAAGTTCTTGCAAATAAATGAAAATTTTTACCTAAACCAGAGAATCCTGAATCTTAAGAAAATCAACATGGGTGAAGGCACTTTTCAGCGAACAAAATATGCTTAACAGACAGCAGAGCGTTTTTAGTGAGCTGCTTAATGTCGTTATTTTTATGGTTTTACTTATTTGTTGGAATTTTTGAAAGATTTTGTTAATGGCTGCCAAGGTAGATAATGTTAGTGTCAAAACGTCTCCACTTTTTTTTTCTATCAGGAGTACCACCCGTTATGATAAATTTTCTTATTAGTAAGGTGAAGTATATTAAAGGCAAAAAATGTTCTCGTCAACCTAACCTAACAAAACGTCATAAAATACTGTTAGGGATTTTTTACTTTAAAAAAAAAAGATGATCATGAACTCTTATCATCATCTAAAATCTACTTGAACCTAGTTTTAATTTAATAAATTACAGGGCGTCCCAAAAAATAAGACTTGTACAATGTGCTTCAAAAAACCTGTGCGATCGCTGAAAGGAAATGAAAATAAGACTTTTTTATGGCCACACTATTGCGTTCCATTTCGTAGTTCCAAATTTATACAAAACGACTTTAGCAATTCCAATAAAAATTGAAGAGTAAAAGTTATTGCAATTAGTAAATGTTTTACTACAAAAAGAGTTTGGGCAGCTTTTCTAAAAATAAACCTGGGCGGCACTGAATTTTTTCTTTGATAGTAAAATTAAAAATACTGTTTAGTGCCAGTTAAAAGCTCTCTAATTTCTATTAATTCACACCTAATCAGAAAAAAAATCGGTAAGTATTACACGCCTTTAAAATGTCCTTCAGTCATTTTCACTTGCCTGAATTAACTGACGCGTTATTGGTTTATGGCAAAGCGCAAAATTCATCCAGCAAAAATATTTATGACAATATCTGCAGACGTTTATGAGAAACTTTTAACAAAATGGCTTTATGTTTTTTGAAACACATAAGTGAGGCTCTACGCCAATCTCAGCAGCAGCATTGAAATGCTTTGGCCCAATAATGAGAAAATTTAACATGAGAGACGGTACTTTTCAGCTTACACATTTTTTTAAGATTACCTATGGTAAATTTTCTCATGATTAATTAGAAAATGATCAAAAAATGTTCCTTCGCGACATTGGCGTCAAACCGCGTCACAGAAATTTAACACCAATCTAATTATCCTTTAAGATAAGGGCCATTTGTATATGACATAATAAAACTAAAATGTATTGTTATTGCCGAGTCGAAGTTCTTGTTATTTGGAGTTATAATATAGTTAATAACCTCAAAGGACGTGGTATATTACGATGGAGTAACGCTAAGTTTCTTGGAACGATTCGATATCAACATCTCAACCAATCAAAATGTTAATCTTTATCGAATCGGAAATAATTACTGCAGTCTGATTGAAACCATTCCTTCAGATCAAATAGAGACTTTCTGAACACCATTGCATTGGTTAGTTATTTGGGACCACCGCAAGTGTCTTGCAAAAATTGCAAACATTTCAAGAACGAAATTGACGTTAAAAGAAACTCACCAAAAACGCTCAGCTTCAATCGTTTGTCTCACAGATAAGAAAAAATCAAAGCATTTTTTGAAGTTTAAATAAAACAAAATTTAACAAAAGCGATGATAAAATAAAAATTTAAGTATTGTGAATATTCCTTAACTTAAGCCCAAAATTAAGTTCTTATTGAGAACCTAGAAGATATAGTGACAAGAAAACCAATTAAATGAGGTCAGTCGTGACAACTACTGAATTATCATTTGTTGAAATAGTAAAGTAGCTGAGTTGAGCTGAATAATAAAACGTCTATACCTGATTGTGGTCGAGAATATGTATATTATGTATAACTGTAAATAATGCACATAATCTTTGTTCATATATATCGAAATTTTTATTTATTTTTTATTTCCAGTCCGATATTTTGTACGGCGGCTACAATCGACCCCCAAATAAATATCATTTGCATTCCTACTCATATTGACCATATCCTCAAAACATTAAACTTGCTGTCAGCGTGTGAAGTCCGTTTCTCTCGATACTCGTTCTTAAAATATAACTAGTTTAAAAGGTGCGTGAAATATCCGTGATATTCAAGCCGATATAGATCAGAAACAGTGTTCGTATTCTCACGATATCAATCTCGATTTTCTAGTTTTCCTTCTCATAGGTTGACCAGTGTCCACTATTACGTTTTCAATGTAGGTCAGTGCTGGTCACTCGCCAGACTGACCGGGGGGTCATTTGTCGGGCTATTAAGAAGGGTGTCGAAGCTATTCGCTAAGAAAATCGCTTGTGCGGGAATCGTAGAAGGAAACTCGTTTTTTATTGGTAGTTTGGACTCGCTCTAGGGTCTCGAAAATGTAACTTTTCGGCTTTTGATGCAGTTAATACACTAGGAAACAAAAGAAACTCAAACCGAATATATTCTTCTATTTCGGATTGAATTGATTTTCGAATTACATTGATATTTTAATTACTTAAATCTGAAATCTTAACTGTAACTTAACGCGATCTTATTCAACATCGTCATCTTCTTAATCTTCCTCTTTTTTAAATGCCTTCTCACTGAAGCCAGCAGCAAACTCTACAACTATAATTCCATGCAGTTGTTCTGCGTAAGATTTTGGAACGTTCGACATATTGCAAAAGCTCGCATTACTCTTATAACTTCGTTTTGCCCATGGGATCTTTAAAAGTTTTCTCTTTCCCATTGTCCAAGATTTCGTGCCAGAATAAATGCGTTTTTACAAAACATTATCGACTATCCAGTGACCTTTTCAATGATATTTAAAAGCTTTTAATTTATTGATTTATGCAATACAAAAATGTAGGTCTCTTCTTCAACCGTTCGTATAGGCCAAATGGTGTTAGAATATTTTCTCATGTAAAGACATATTTGTTTTTTAAAGATGCTATTGAAATGAAAGCAAAATATCACATTGTGCAATCACATAAGAATTAAAAAATAAGGGTGGGCACCTTCAACTTTACAAATATCCTGTTCCCTAATACAACTTTTACCTGTCTTCTAGTGTAAAGCGCAAACATCTGGAACTACAATTAAAAATTATTTCAAAAGAATTCTAGCATAAGCTAAAACTCTGGTTATTGTATGTTGCTGAAGATCTGGTTTGTAGGTCGACGATCTGTCCACGGTTAGCATTTTATATCGGTATTTATTTTAATGCAGTAATAATGTGAACAGATTTTTTTAAAATCAAATGATGTGTAAACGCTAAGATGTCGGTTTTACTCTATGCAAATGATCCCATACATTAATGGAATTTTCTGAATTGACTTGTATAAAGAAAGCTTTTTAATTTTTTTGAATAGCGAGCTTTTCTATTTAGACACCCGGAAATACTTTCCTTAATTGTCATTATCGCCACATGGTGTTAAAATATTAACATTAAAAAGTATAATTATCAAATAAGAAAAAAAAATGCAAAATTTATTTTAAAAGCACATTAATTGTTGATCTGGAGTACTTGCTAAATTAAACAAGAAAAAACAATTTCAGTTTTGCTGTTAATACGTCGATGGGCTGGCTTGTGCTCTTATTTTTCATTGTGATTTATTTGTTTATTCACCTCCAAATTGTTTTCCTTTTTATTTGTTCAACATAATGCAATAAAAACTTCAGAAGGACGTTTCATACAGTATCGCTAATTAAAAAATATACTAAAATAATAGTCTTATAGTTTCAAATCGATAAAAAATAAGGGAACTTCTAGTCCGGTGCGATTCAGCCCCCGTTTCGAGTAGGATCCTTTAATGGCTGCGTCCCCTTTCAACGGCTCCAAATGGTAATGCGGTAATATTTTAATAGATGGCGCTCCATGTGAAAGTTCCGATGGATTTATCAATATCTTGTCTACCTATAATTTACAATTACAAAAGTGATAATAACTAATTATGCAATTATATTATCTTCCATTTCAATTAACAATGTTAGAATGCATATAACAGAAAAAATAAATTACAATGCTTCCTATTACAAAGTAAAAACTTTAATAATATTGCAGCTATAATTAAGAAAAAATAAAATTTAACTTCAATACATATGTTAAAAACATAAAAAAATACATAACCGGAGAAATTAAATTCTAATTTTTTTTTATTCAATACGGTGTGAATCTGAAAGTCGAAAACTATGAAAATATGATGACTTCAACTATGCCATTGGCATTTTCGCTTTTACATTGCTTTGCATTTTTTCCATAAAATAATAATTGTTATTTATAAATCACGCAGTTTTTCATATATTTCTTTGAAACTGGATGTGTATAATTATTCCAAATTGTTTAAATGAAAACGTTATACCTGTACTTTATTACCCCCCAAATTTCAGGCTCTTATTGACTTATTTCATTTAAAAAGCCTCTTATTTTGCCCATTTTTTTAACCTTGCTTATTTTTTATAACAATTAAAATAAAATTTAAAAATAACGAAACACACAATGTTGTATTTTCTGTTATTATTGTTTTTCAATTTTAACAACTTCAAATTGCAAGTATAAGACTTAACTATTTCAAGAAACAAAATAAATGTGTGCTTTGTTGTTTTTTTTAAACAATATCAAAGACTTTTTTTGAGTGGAACTTTCTTAGAAATATAACAATAACGGCTTTCGTATTAGGTTAGATATTTTGATCAAAAAAAAAAAAAAAACAAACTAAAGAGAGTTCTTAATGTATAAAATTCTTCTTAATTATTTATTATGAGTTATAACGAGAGTTATAAAGACAGATTTAATTAAGGTAAGGAAGTAGTAAACTAACCAATATTTAGTTAAATACTTTAAGACAATAGGCACGCATTGATAAAATTTGTGATAGTAACCCAGATAGCACACACATCCAAAGTATATCCGGTCAACGTCCCATTTAACTCGCATGTCCCGGGACATGTGGAGAATATTCTTAGGATATATGTTAGCATTTATACTAAGGATTTACTGTAAAATACATCAAATGGATATCCTCTGAATGGATAGCTTGCCGATTTACTGTACATGATATACCACAGATATCCACTATCCTCTCATCCTCCTGAGGATATCTCCTTGCGCCCTAATATGACCATTAGAATAGAAATAAGGGAAAAAAGTGAAAAACCGTGAAGCAAAATGAAACCTAGAAGGTTAAATTTTGAGCAACTGATAAGGAAAATACTTAGTTTTTTTAGATTTGTCGTGTTTTAGGAGACATTTTATTGGCAACGTTTATGTGCACATCTACATCGACGTCAGTGTTGGCAAGTTCTAAAAGAAAGCGGAATCAAACCTTTAAAACCAACGTGATTTTATTATTTTTGGACACGAACGAGACAAGAAACGCTATTTTAATAAAAACGCCACAGAAAATACGGATTTATCTAAGAAGAAATTATAAAAAACGTAAAAATAATATATTTGTTTATAAGAACCCATTTGACAACACTGTTCGGTTGCGACCAATGACGCAACTACTTGCGGTCGTGCCGTGCCGGACTCGCTCGAGTCTCGTCGGCTTCTCCTCCGTTTCGGCGTCCGCCACCTTGTTTTTGTTGGCGGTATAAGGCATACAGCGACTTGGCGTCTATTTTGAGTATTTTGTGTGCGGTGCTTACTGCTTTCAGTGCTTTCATTTCAACTATTTTTTTGTGGTAATTGGACTACTGGACATTAACTTTCCAGTATTTCTCATAGGCTTTTTGAAATAACCTTATAATTAAGCGCAAGGTCCACTGGTATGTTAGATATTATATCCTCACAGTCGGACATACTAACGAAGTCGGAACTAGTATAACTGGATATCCTTAGTATGTCCCGACAAACATCCTACGGACATAATGTGGACGTTAGTAACACCATATATCCTTAGCGGATATCCCTAGGATATACGCCATGTCCCGTCAGATATCCTGAGGAAGTTTTACGGACGTATTTGTGCTATTTTGGGAATAGCATAAAGGACACTCATTTTTTGGGACACGAAATCTGTAATCCAAATATGTTTAAATAAATTTTAACGCCTCTGCAACTGACAGAGAAACCAGTATCATCATGGGCTTTAAAATGCTTTTCAATACATGTCGAAAATCTGAATATCCAGTTTTGACTTGATCTTTTTCAACTTTCGGCATCGATCGCCTAAAATTGTCTGCCGCCGTCGTGGTGGATTCATCCATCGTTCCTGGTATTCGAACCAATCTCCCAGCGAAATGACGCTTAAGAATCGGCCGTTTATTAGACATTCGAAATTGCTCAGCCCGAGGGGGTATTACTTAACGAATCATTAAGCCGCGGCGCAAACTTTAACTTAAGATTAAATATAATAGTTGGAGTAACTGAAGTCTAATGTCACTCATCACTTAAACGTCACTCCTCTAATTATCGCATTAAGTTGGGCGCGGGAGGGGGGAGAAAGTCGGGTTGTCCCCCTTTCGCATCCCTGGCCGGAATGCTTTGGGAGGTCGGTCTCGAATTAGACGATTCTGTTAGGAGCCAGAAGTTGTTAATTGGAGTAAGTCACAGTAATCGTTGTTTCTAACAAGGTTTCTAGACTTGTCTGCCTGACTTTTTCTCCATCTGTAGATTGGTACATAACTCCTCCTAGGATCATAATCATAAATCATAAAACATTTCTTTCAAAATTAGGATTTTTAAGTTCACCCAGTTGTGGATGTGCGCAAAATGACTGGAAAAAAACATTAAATAATGTTTTGGGGCACATAAGATGTAACATATACTTTATATATAAAAATACAAAAGAAAGTTCAAATTCGGCAGAAAACAACTAGGAGTAGATTGTTTTCGAAATAGAACCTGATTTGATACAAAAAAACGCATAATATTTTGTGCTGCGTGAGCGAACCACTGGTAACACCCTTACACTTATTAAAAACGTAAATTGTGTGGCTGTGGCAGATTCTACATCTCCTTATTAGCATTAATAATGATGAGGTGACTTTGATATCATAAGATCAATTTCTTTGTCTTCATCAATAGATCTATAATGTTAAATATTTGGCAATAAATGATAACCCGAGAACAATAAAATGCCTACAAAAGTTCAGTTTTTGAAAACAAGACTTCATGGCGGTTATTGTCTTGAGCATATTTTACCGAAAATTTTAAAATCAAATCAATCACTTCGTCATCAAAAAACATATAAAATATATCAAGCGGAGTTTTTCCAGAAAGCCTATTTTCTAGTTCCTCACATGATCTAAATTCATCTGATATAGGTGTGTGGGTGTACTCAATCTGACCTTTCTTCCATTTGACAGTAGAAGCAAGCCTGTCGTTTGCAGAAAGCATACGTTTTCTTTTGAATTCCAGGGTTGCATCATCTGATGAGTCTCATTCAGGTTCAGTAGTTGATGAATGACAGGATTGTTGAAGGACAGCTGTATCATTCGGTGTATGTACTCTTGTAGATTTATGTTATCGTTCATATCTTCTTGGTCAGTCAAGGTATCCACGTCGGGTGGAATATAGACCGGGTCAATATGTTGTGAAAATATCTTTTCACGTTATTTTTAGTATAAATTTACAAGGAATGGAATGCTACAATACATAAGAATACGTAAATCACGATCACGTCTCTAATTCTTTTTGAGTCAAATGGATAAAAAAAGCTATAAAAAAAATGAATTAAAAATATTACGCTAATATTGTCAGAGCAGTGCGCATCATAAATCCTAGGTTCCTTAAGTACATCTATAGAAAATCCTTAAATCATATTATGTAAAATCCCCATTTTTTTACCCCGAAGAAATTCGAATTTATGATATAAAAAAATGTATTAAAATAAAGGATAAAAACACAATTTAAATAAAACAAAGCAGATGGAATCATTGTCCTTGTTATTTCTTTCAGTTATATAAAGAGATTAGTTTCTATCAGAATGCCATTACCCCTTTGCCTTAATGCCTTTTTTTCGAAGTTTAATGAAGGATTCAGGATGTAGACTTCTTTAAATAGAGAAGTTTATGCGGTTTTGTGTCCTTGTTGCAATGAACGTTTGGTTTTTCGATAATTAACACTTATGGCCATCTAATTTTATGATAACATTTTTCATTTCAGCATCATTGATTTCTTTTTCTTGTGTAAAATAAAATTTATATTAGAAAGTTTACATGAAACAACTGCATAGTTTAATTTTAATGTCACAATAATCTCAAAACACCTGAAAAAACTGCAACGACCTGACTATGTCAAGTTAGATTTCTGTCATAATGGTGAAATGAAGAATGCTATCATAAAATTAGACGTGACATCGTATATGTGACGACTGATTTAGCGTCTAGAAAACCTTCGTCACTCTGGCGTATTATTATTTCTGGTTTACCGCACACCAAGTTATCATCAGCCATTTTTAACCTATTGTTTTTCAGTTTTGCACTGATAACAAAAGAAAGATTGGTCTACCTAATTAAATTATTTACTGGGATGTTTCATACCAACATATTCTCAAAAATATGAAATTCTGACCACTTATTTGTCGAAATATCCTTTGTCCATTTTCAGAACAATTCCCAATATAAGCGATAGTTGTCTGATTCCATTTGAGGCACTGAAAATAGGTACAATAACCTCTATTTCTTAGCCCACGTCTATTATCATGAAATTGTTGACTTTCATAAAGTTAAACCATATTCCCCAGACTCAGAGGGAAATTAATTAGAATCAGTATGGGAAAATATGGAAGCTCTGAAACTTTTAGGACTTCCAACTGAAGAATGGACGTTTTTGATACTTCAGATAGTTCTAAAAAAATTGCATCCTACACAATGGTTTAAATTAGAAAATACTTTGAAAGATATATCAAAATATTCGAATTTAAAATCATTTTTGGAGAACCAAAGCTTATTTGCTTACAAAGCATCTCAAGAATCATAATCTTTCCCTTCGAAATCTAACTCCTACTAACTAACTAATCTAACTAACGTTTTCAGTTTCTTATTTTTGATCTTGAATTCAAATTCCTATTGCAGGGCTCCAAGGACAAAACTTTGTGGAAATGGTCACAGATATTTGTTTAAATCCAGATTATTGAACCCATCGGAATGTAATATTAAACCTCATTTTCTATTAATCAAACAAGAATGAATGAATGAATATACCTTTGGATTTTTCTTGTGCTGGATGGAGGGGAGGTTCGATCCTCTCACGGGGGTTGCGTGTCATCTACTAATCGATGCCCCAGTGTTTTAATCGACAACGATATCGTCCTTAATGCCTCCGAATAGTTTCGGCCCTCAAGAATTAAGCATCGCAAGGAAAGTTTTCAAGGGACAGGAAAGGTTCTAAGATATTGCCGTGCCATTAGGGCTCTAATAGGTGTTTTAAATGCCGTTAATTGAGACGATTAATCTGGGTTGAATAACGCCACGTATACCGGTTGTACCTTGAGAAATTTTTATATCAAAATTTCCTGATCTTACTTAATTAATTGTAATAATCTAATATAGCTGGCGTTCCGAATATCGTACCACAAAATAATACGCATAATGGAACGATTAATTTTAAGCTGAAGATGTCTTTCTTCTTCTTCTCTTAGGCCGCCGTTCCCGTCTGAGGTTTGGTTATAAATGTGGGTGAGACAGCACCTCTAAATATTTCGATAGAGGTCCTTCCGGACCATCGACGTAGATCTATAAGCCAAGAGATCTTTTTCTTTGCCGTCGATTTCTTTTCCTTTTTTGCCTTGTTCCCACATATCTTTTGTCCACAATTTTTCCTTTCATGACAAGTCGAGGAATGCAGTAACAATCTCTCCTCATGAATTGTCTTATATACTTGAGCTTTCGTGCTTTCATGATTGTCATAAGTCCTTTGTTCTTATCCATTTGCCTGAGTACCTTCTCATTAGTTATCCTGTCTACCCAGGATATACACAGTGAGCTGTTAAAGGTCCAGCGGTCGCATCCATAGATCAGGCTTGGAAAGATATGAAATATAATGTACGTATGATGAGCTGCAGACGGATGTCTCAATTTGCAAAAAGCTTCTTTAAAAAGAAATGATGGTCCTCTGTCATCTGATGAAGCGGCCATTAGCGTCTCCGTGCTCCTTCTTGGTCGTCCACTTGTGTTGTTAGCCAGTGACCGCATTTTCAGTGTTCTCAAGTTTTTGTCACCGCTTTTTTCTTGGTTTTAAGAGTAGTTCATGTTTTAAGTTGTATATATAATTGTATATCGCAGGTATAGGTAAATTAGCAATGTAATACATATGTCATATATGGTACAACCAGTGGCTGAAAGATCACGCCTAAACGTTTTTAATAATTTCTGTTTATTACCCAAACCTAAGCACAGGCAATTAAATATGATTAAAAAAAACTGTTCGCTTTATTTTAAGTGGAACGAGAGTCAAGGCAAATTTAATTGCAATGAAAATATCATGTTTTATAAGAAAATAGGACTTTTTCTACTCCCGTCTGTGCGGGAGGCGTCACTTTACCACGGCCGTTTCGTTTCCCACGGATCCGAGCCACTTCGGACATTTCCGGGATTTTACCGCACAGCTTTTTTTTTTCAAGGTTTGAATTTTGACGTTTGTACCCAAAAACTAAAACACCGAGAAACGTTATGCAATATTACAGACACGTGTTATAAGCTGCAAGTAAAATCTAGTGCACTAGTCGGTGAGTAAAGTGACATTTATAATTTAAGTTTCAAACAGAAATTTGACATACCGTTCGCTTGAATTTTAGTGGTATTTACAGTTTTTATTTTAATATCTTGCCAAAACCAATTGTACCATTTTCAAATATCTCATCAGTCCCAAAGCAACATTTTAAATTCTATCCTTGTATGATTTTTCTTCCAATTACAGTTTTCTTCTTTAAATGAACTACTTAATGATAAATTGTAAAAGTTAAATAAACAACAACAAATATTTTAATATTGTGTTTATTCCCTTTTTTATATGACATATCCAATAATATATCTCTCTCTGGCTAAAGCACATAGTTAAAAAGAGACAACAATAGCGGAATCGATCGGAATGGATAGGCCACTAGTAAACATTTTGTTTGAATGGTACCAAATTTAATATTGCATTGCTTGTTGCGTAATATACTAAACTGCTCTAAGGATACCGTTAACATAAAAAAGAAGTATTTTCCTTACAAATTAAAATGTTCATTAGATTGTTATTTTAAACATTTAAAATAATATTTTGTGATTATTATTTTATTATTTAATTATGTTATTTTTACTAAGGACAAGTAATAAAAATTGTCATGCACATTTATTAAATAGCATTAATGAAGCAAAATTATATATTTAATTTTGATTAAATCGTTAGCTTTTCTTTTAATTTTACAACTTTTTTTTCTGGGTGTAGTTAGCACAGCATTTTAACTGAAAAAGTACCAATGAATAGCAAAAAAAAGCGGAATTGTTGAGTTCCTTCGTCAGCATGACAAAAAACACAACCAGTTGATGTTTTAAGAACCAAATCGTGTTAAAGGTTATTTCGTAGAGAAGGTCATAAAAATTCCGGTAATAGATTTCCCACCTTATCACTTCGATGTAAAAAACAAAGTTTGCCGCAATAACATAAACCCAAAAATATCCGTCCATGTAAACTCAGCGTGAAGAGAGTAGTTGCAGAGACTAAAAAAACTTGGGACAACGTAAATCTATAAATTATATCCTAGTGATAGCACAGTTTCAAACTATTCTGATACTTTTTATGTATTTATTATTTCTATAATTACAATTATTCAGTCGCAATATAACAGAATGTATCATGCATTTTTTTTTCAATTTTCTGACTACCACCCTGGACCGGTTTGATAAAAACGTTAATGGCGTTATTTAAGTCATGACCATTTATCATGTGTCGGAGTATATATAAAAGAAGGATTTTACCCTAAATTGACATGAAGGAGGATAAGGTTGTTTCTTTTCTCTTGACTTTGGTTGTTTAATTTTTCCGTGAACTTTCGACCTTTTTTTTGAAATTTCTTTATTAATCAAAAAATCCAATACAAAATATAATCTTAACAGAATACAGAACAAAACTTAAGCTATCAAAAAAACATCCGAGTAAATATAAACTTAAGACTATTTTACATGTTAGAAAAACCTTATATGTATGATAAACAGTTGTATGTGTACTACGTTCTAAAAAAAAAGAGGGCCTAAACACTAAAATCCGTAAAATTAAATCCAAAAAAAAAAGAAAACTTAAAATTACGTGACCAAAATAAAACCGAAACAACGTTACAGCCGAAAACAGAAGCCAAAAAATAGAACAAAAACACTTAAAAGTAAAACGTTAAGAGCTTAAACGGTACAGGGCCGGTTCCAGAAAATTATCTTGGGGGCCTAAAAAATACAATAACGCCGGATGGTGTCGGTTCGTTTGTTGGGGAGGATATTTTTTGTATTATTGTATTTTTTCTTGCGTCAATAGTTTTTCTGGAATGCGTTCCTAATATCTACATTTTCGGCGAGATGAATTTCGCAAAATTTACCGTATACAATTTTTGTACCTGCGGTTTTTAATTTCGACGTTCGTTCTTTTTTTCTGCATAACAAAACGCCGGAGTTGCAGTACCGACGCCATAGGCGCGCCTGCTCAAAGTTCCCGGGGTGCAATCGGGTGGTGTGGGTAGGAACTTTGTCAGTTGCGCCTTTGAAGCGGCGGAATTTAAGGAGTTTTACGCTACGCCACCAATTTTGAGCGGCTCTGTATCTATCGGAATCTTTGGGATTCGCAGCGCGTGTTCGAAGAAAGATATCGGATACCGGCGGTGGCGCGAAAATGGAAAAACTCGGCTAAAACGGATAATTTGCGGCAAAAAACCGCCCCTCGAAGCGACGCCCCTTGCGAAATTAATCAAAACACTCGATAATTGGCTTAGCCCGAGTTAATTACCAAAAAAAAAATCCCCCGGGCAGCGGGTCGCGTTTCGCCGTAAAAAAGCCACCTGTTGCTCTGCGGGGGCAGAAAAAAAAGCTTTTAAAATCACCCTCCGGGGGTAAAAAACGCCGGCGGGCGCGTGCCGCCTAAAAATTCCTGCGAGAGAAGAAAGTTTTGTCCTAAAAAAGTGGAGTTGAGAGAGGAATCGAAAATCGACAAATTTATGGTGTTTTGAAGAGGAAAAATAGAAGATTTTAGGTTAAGTTTTGTGTATTTCGTCGGTTGGAGATACTCTCTGAAGAATTCAATTTTTCAAAATATTTTGCCCACAAAAAAGCGAAACCAATTTTCTTCAACAATGTAAAAATTTGGTTGATTCTCTAACTCCATTCTAATATTATCTATATTTTTAGAGCGTTGAGTGTGCAGTCTTGTCCAATTAATTTCATTAATTAATTTTATGAATTTAGTTCATTTATTTATAAAAATTAATGGTTCATCTTTGGCTGATCTGAATTTTAGAAAATTTTGAGTGCTTTCTTGTTTGCATCGTTTAAATTCTAAATATTTTAATCCCCTTTTTGGATGCAATTTCCTGGAGGCGGGTGATGATGACTAGTAGCCTATAGGTTTAACGATACTGTGGACATAATATCAACTCAACTCTTTGAAGACGAAAGTTGAAAACAAAACAAATTTTAGGTTGTGATTTAAAATATTTTCGCAGGAATCTATTTGAAGTAAGATTTTTGAAAGCCCGTTGCTAAGGATTTGGAAGATCGGAATGAGCTGACTCAAAACTATTTTCCGCAGGGCTCGACGCGTTTTTTTTTTCGAAGCTCTCGTTATCCCGTCATCCCGAATGGGGATGAAAGGGGACTTTTTTTATTATTTTTTGTCGGATTCGCGTGTCACTCGCTGTTAGCGAATCGGATTTATGCGGTAAAGAGGCGTTTATTGTTTTTTAAAGAGTGGGTCGTTTTTGATTCGATCATTTGTTTTTTTTACCGCTACGATTTAATTTAAATTCAATTAAACAATTTCCAATTCCGATTATTAATTGCGCAATTAGAATTTCGGATTGATCTATCGTCTTCGAAATCAAAATATTGGTTTGAGCGTTACGGGATGATTGGTTGTTGTTTTAACCGCGGCCATTTTAATTAGCGTCATCGGGATTAGGGCTAATAAGAATGCGAACCTAACGTACTTTTGGAATAAAAAAAAACCTCTGCCGGAAAAAGACGAGGGCCTATCGTCACCTTCGCGCGAAACATCAGAAGTGGGATTTAGAATTACGGAGAAAAACGGCGCCGACGGCGAATCGGAATGGGATTTTATATTATAGAGTGAATTGTTGAATTTAATTTTGTCGCGAGTATCGACCGGGCTGATGATTTATCCGCCGTATAACCAGCGCAATAAACGTCAAGCAAAAATATTCGCCAGTGATAAATTCCCGTTAAAATTTTCCGCTTTATTGGGCCATACATAACATCAAGTTTCGGACAGATAATATAAATAAATTCGTTTGGCGTTTCGAAATTTGTCGGCGGGGATTTATTTTGATTGGCTTTGAGATGCGGGCTGGAAACGCGATTTTCGAGGCGATGATTATCACGATTTTTTTT
The DNA here is from genome assembly GCF_029955315.1 of Cylas formicarius. Lineage (NCBI taxonomy): Eukaryota > Metazoa > Arthropoda > Insecta > Coleoptera > Brentidae > Cylas > Cylas formicarius. The sequence continues at coordinate 19,117,909 of NW_026844361.1, read as the reverse complement.
AATCGCGGTTTAGGAAAATTAATTTTCAGCGCAAGAATTTGTAAAATTAAATTATGTAATTTATTGATTTGTTTGCTGCTAAAAATATCAGTGGTTTTATGCAGGAATTTTTTTTCGAAAATATTTCTTATCAAGATACTAATAAACCTACTGAATATTGAACATTTTTTTAATCAAAGGAAACATTCAAACTGTAGCCGTTTTTCCTGAAATAAGAAAAATTTGGTTTTGAATTTTAGGCTGTGGCTTCATATTTTCTCGGTAGACGTTGACATAAACCTAAAATACTTGCAATTTCCTTTTAACTTTCTTATTATAAAAAATAACGATTGTGGCTTGTATAAAAATCTTACTGGGGCTCCACTGTGTTGCTGGAAATGTTTTCAATTAATTTTGCTGCCGCTAAGAATATTTGAGCTGAACGGTATTTAAATAAAATTTTGCCACTAAATGCTATTTAAAATGTTCCGTTGCAGAGAAGACATTTTTCAAATGTTCTATTGCTTGAAAACAGAAAAAGTAGAAGTAGATTGGCGAAGTATTCGATTGATTATTTTGCAATTTTCTTTGCTTGGAAGCACTTTTTAAACTTTGATTAGAGCATTCGTTTGAATTTGAATTTAATTGAATTTTCCCCACGATTTTCTAACTAGGATAACCAGCACAGCATTTTTTAACAGTATTAATTTTTTCAGTAATATAAATTTTTAATTCTTATTATTAATTTTTTGATAACAATTTTGAATTAACAATTTCGAATGCAATGAATAGTTGAAAGCTTTTTGAAATACACTTCCGGTATATTAATGAATTAATTGTTGAATAAATTAGTTGCTGAAAGTACTTTTTGAATCATTTGAGGAGTCTTTAAAGCACACAAAGTCAACCTGATTTGAATGCATTTTGCCTTAATTTTTGCATTTTTTTTGTTAGTGAAAACTATTTAAAATATTCCGTTATAGAAAATACATTTTCAAAATTATTAGATTCCTTAAAACAGAAAAACTAAAAGTAGTTTGGCGAAATAGTCGATTGATTTTTATGCAATTTTGTTTGTTTGGAGGCAGTTTTTAAATTTTGAATAAAGGGTTTGTTTGAGTTGAATTTTATTTTTCCACGACTTCCTAGCTAGGAATGCACAATATTTATTAATAGCATTAATTTCATCCCTTATTTTTTTGAATAAACGTAATATTAATTTTAAATTGTTAGTGGTTTTTTGATAGTAATTTCTAATTAACAATTTCGACTGCAGTCAATAGTTAAAAGCTTTTTCAAAGATACGTCCAGTATAATTAATTATTTGTCGAAAGTAATTTTTGAACCCCAACTTTTATGCACGCAAAGGCAACGTTTTCTTTAACGGTAGATCTGATTTTAATGCTTTTGCATTAATTTTGTTACTGAATACTATTTAAAATGTTTAGTAAAGGCATTTTTAAAATTTTTAGTTGCCTTAAAACAGAAAAGAAATTGCATCTCACTTTTCCATTATTTTGTAACTGGGAATTGGTAAAAGTAATTTTCAACGGTATTAATTGCTTGAATTAATTTTTTGAATAAAAGTAAAGTAAAAGTATATCAATTAATTAACTGCTGAACCAATCTTTTACACTTCTGCAAAGCACACAAAGTCAACGTTTTCTTTTACAGTAGGCCTGATTTTTTTTTTAGTAATTACCAACTAAATAATTTTTTTCAATGTCAAATCTGTGTGTTTTTGTATTGTTTTTGATTTCAGTTTCGAGCTTTTAGCAAATGTTAAGAACGGAATTTAGATTTTATTCTATTTTTGAGTAATTCTAATTCCCACTTCTGAAGTGTACGCCGCTGACGCCCACCAGGCAGGGCGGCGAAATTTAAGATTCATAGAATTAAAGATGAAGCCGGATGTTTTATTCAACGCAATACGCCTTGGAATACCTTTTAGACAAATGAACGACGCTATAGAACAAACAAAAGATGCCTGCGCGTGGGACAAGCTCGTTTGTCTTCGAAGAAGAATGGTGCCAAGAACAAGAATTATTAGTTGACGTCGACACGATTCGTCGATCTAGTGGAAATTGACGTAAAAAGAGCGTTAAAGGGGCGGCGGCGGCGGCGAATCCCCTTTTCCTTCGGTTGACGTTTTGGTGGTATTGGCTGACACCTGGTGGATTTCGAAGTGACTAGTGTCACACTGTCTAATCTCATATTTATGTAATCAAATATAAAGCATGTCGGAAACTCAAATTTTTGTAATAAATTGAACGTCCAAAGCTCAAAAAGATTTTGCAACGAATCAGAATTTTCGAAATTGGGATTTACGTAACAAATTGGATTTTATAATGAGTCGGTATATTCATAGCTCAGATTGATGTAATAAATGGTATTTTTGGTGATTTTGAACGATCGAACCTCAGGCTTAGGTAAGAACAGAATTTTGCAATGAATCAGAATTTCCAAAGTTGAAATTTACGTAATAAATTGGATTTTGTAACGAGCCGGAATATTCATAGTTCAGGTTTATGTAATAAATGGTATTTTTGGCGACTTGAAACGTTCAAAGCTCAGAATTAGGTAAGAATAGAATTTTGCAATAAATCAGAATTTCCAAAGTTGAAATTTACGTAATAAATTGGATTTTGTAACGAGCCGGAATATTCATAGTTCAGGTTTATGTAATAAATGGTATTTTTGGTGACTTGGAACGTTCAAAGCTCAGGATTAGGTAAGAGCAGAATTTTGCAATGAATCAGAATTTCCAAAGTTGAAATTTACGTAATAAATTGGATTTTGTAAAGAGCCGGAATATTCATAGTTCAGGTTTATGTAATAAATGGTATTTTTGGTGACTTGGAACGTTCAAAGTTCAGGATTAGGTAAGAATAGAATTTTGCAATTAACCAGAATTTCCAAGGGAGAGGATTTTGCCACGAATCATAAGCCCAAAGCTGAGATTAATGCAATAAACCGTACAAAGGCAATTAATTAGATTTTTCAATGAACCACGATATTCAAGGCTCAGATTTATTTAAGAAACGCTCTTTTTTCATGAATCGCATGGTTTGAAGCTCAGATTTAGAGAAATGTTGGATGTTGCAACTAATCAGTATATCCAAAGTTCAGATATATGTAATAATGTGAATTTTATAATGAGCCGGAGAATCCATAGTTCAGATTTCTGTAGTAAATGGTATTTTCGGTGACTTTGAACGTTCATAGCTCAGGCTTAGGTAAGAATAGAATTTTGCAATGAATCAGAATTTCCAAAGTTGAGATTTGCGTTATAAATTGAATTTTATAATAAACCGGAACTCCATAGCTCAGATTTATGTAATAAAGGAGATTTTTCGTTATCACAGCTTCCAAACTTAGGTTTAGATTAGATTTGCGTAAAACATTATATTTTAGAATAAACCTGGATGCCCACAGCTGAGATTACAAATACAAAGCCCATATTTGGGTATAATAAAGCCCAAATTTAAAGAATGAATTAGATTTTTCAATGAACCAGGATATTCAAGGCTAAGATTTATGTAAGAAACGCTATTTTTTCATGAATCGCATCGTCTTAAGCTCTGATTTAGAGAAATGATTGGATGTTGGATAATGTGAATTTTATAATGACGTTCAACGAATTTAGTATTTTGGAAGACTTCGAAATTATTAGGATTTGTGTAAAGAAATTGATGCGATTACGAGGGCTTTGTAATTAATCAAAAAATTGTTTGTTACGTATCTCGTTTTTGTTCTAAGAAGATATTTTTGAGAGCAAGTTAAGACTGTAGCATTTTTCGCAAAAAAACTTTTGAGCAGAGCTTTTCGAAATGAAGGTTTAGATCGGTTTGGAAGTTGTACTTTTGAATTACGCCTGTGAGAAGCGCCTGTGTTTAATATTTTGGCTAGTTTTGGTTAGTTAAATTATATAAATAAGAAATTTAATAAAATCGGGTTTTGTGCAGTCAATCTTGGGGTGGAACGCTAGCTTTCTTGGAGCCTTTTGAGGAGCGAACGATTCCGCTCTAATTTTCGTGTTTTTTTAAAATTTCTGCAAGTAATTGGATCCAGAATAAAAAATATTAATAAATAAATAAATCCTTCATTAAAGTTCCGTACAGTCTTGGCGCGATCGTAGCAGGAAAAACCGGAGCACGGGAGGGTGGGGGATGAATTCTGCTACAGTCATTGATTTCTTACTTCCAAGCCACACCCTTAGCTCGAGCGCTTCGCCCCTTCCTTATGTCTCTCCCCCCCGCGGCCCCATTTGCGCAGTTTTCAGTTCTTGCCCCCTTACGGGGTTTCCCCTCTTCTACGGCGGCGGCGGCGGCAAAGAAGTTTAAGGAGCGCAGGAGGGGGGTGTTTTTCGCCGGGGTAGGAGTCGGCGAAGGGGCGGGGGGGGACGCCCGTAGTCGACGAAGAGGTGCCCGGTTTTTAGGGGTGAATTTTTTCTCGGTATCCGACGGTGGACATTTCCTGGTTTTTGTGGTGGGCGGGCCCGGTAAGAATAATATCTGAAATTATAAGCATTATTAATGCCCCAGTCGGCATGGAGAGTTTGGAACAAACAAAAAAGGAATTTTCGTTATTTTTGATATAAAACATAGTCGCTAAATAAAAATATATTTATTAGAAAAAAGTTAAGATTGTAATTATAAAAATGTTCTAACTGACCTCTTTATTTTTTGAACTTTGTTTAAAATAATTTTCGCAAAAAAAAATTGAAAATTTAAAACAATCATATTTGTATCTTTATTTAAATTCTGATTCTGATTTCTGATTCAAATTAGTAATTAGTAAGGATGAATTTTTTGTTAGATGTGGTCAGTAATAATTCTTACATTAAAAAGACGCATTTTGGAAATCATAAAAAACAAAAAGTCAAACTGACAACCCTGTTCTTAATTTTCGATAGTAGAAATGCGTTTCCTTAAATTTCAAAATTTTGAAACACTTTTCCGTTCTTTTTCCTTCGCAAATTCCTTAAATTCAAAATATGAGCCACATCAAATTATTACTAGTACTAATCTGCAGCAACGAATTTTTTCTGCATTAACAGGAAAACACTACTTTTTTTGATTTTTAAGTGCAACGAAAAAGTCATTTTGGGCAATTTTAAAATTTATTTCAATATTTGAAGTTGGATGACTTTGGCCAATTTGGATTAGAGCCTATTATTCGGGAACCCGCCAAAGTAGCTAACAGCTGCGGAAACTGCTTAGTTAATATTATTACGAACATAGATAAATATCGGTTTAACGATAGTTAGTCGGATCATAAATTACATTGTATTCATAATTTGGAATTCTCCAGTAAATAATAAGCTTCATTAATTACTAGAAATTTTAATACGATTGGTACTAAACAATTTTAATGATTTGCCATTTACCTTGGTAAAATAAATCGAAGAACAAAAGTTGCTGTATTTTCTTTTCGTGAAAAAAAATGAAGCCTGAAATTTCTGGTCTACTGCTCCAATGATAGTCTCAAAGCCATGCCAGAAAAATCATCGAAGATTCGCAGTATTACAAAGAATCCCGAGGATTTTTCATTCAAAAACCCAAACTATCTGTAGTTATCCAAAAATAAGATGAACTCAATATATTTTTTACTACAATAGCGTAAAAAATATTGGAAAAGTTGGATTAAACTCCTACTAGGCCATCAGAGTTCATTCATAATTTGATTAAACCCAAATGCTCATTCAAATTGTTTTTTTTGTGGGAATAATGGAATTGTAAAAAAGTCAAATAAATAATCTATCTATCAATGTTAAAGAGAAGATTTTCTAACGAACTTTAACGAATAATTTGTAGGTTAAGAATAGCTTAATTTCTATGGGGTAATGCTTTTTGTTGAGGCGTATAACGTCGGAACGTTAAATATATATTTTTTTTCTCGACCTACCTGTTTTACTCATCAGAAAGTCAACGAAGCTACAAATAACAACCACTTCCCGGACAGGTAACAAATCCGAACGTATCAGGTGACGTCCATTTTTTTGTCTGTCGTTTTTTCGATGCTTCCGAGCTGCGAAAATGTCACGCTTGACGGCCGAGCCTTTGTCATACTGAATTATCCGTTTATTGTTCACCGACGCCCATATCTGATATCTTCCTTCTTTCGGTTCGTGTTCGCATTTATTATTTCGAGGTTTGTTTCATTTTGTTCTCCATTCTTTGTTTTTTTATTAGAAGCTGTTGTCAGACCGAGTCGTTTTCTGAAAACCAATTGATATTAATGTATTTCCGTCTAGTTTTGGTCACCTGATTTGATAGATAATTTAAGCGGTACCATAGAAAGATACAAATATACAAATCTTAACTTTCAACTGAACTTATGTCTTGAAAATTGCTTTAGATATGTCAATTATTGTCTTTAAGTTGTACTTATTATTATAAAGCATATTAATTCAATAACCAGCTTAAATATTCCTAGGTTATGTCCAAATATATTTTTAAAAATCTGTTCTTAAATCATAATAATAATGTTTCAAACTTTATTTTTAATTAGATGGTTTTATTTCTATTTAAATAAAAAATAAAATGTATTTGTAATAAAATTAACAAAGGTACAGATATCGACCAGAATTTTCGGAATCATTAACATTTTCTTAGGCTACGCTACGTTCGCACCAGACGGCATTTATTTACATAATCCCTAAAAAAACATTTTTTACGGCGTTTGGCACTTCTTGGCACACAGATTTGTAATTAGTTGTAAAGCAATAGAGCAAAATCAGTACAAAAAATTGTTCGACAAATATCTTAAAATATTAAAATTTTTAGTTTTTTAAAGTTAAATTAATTTTTAAAAATTGATGCATTTACTTTTAATTGTTTTTTTTTCTAATGTGTGTATTTTTAAAATAACTTTATGTCTAGTATTAAAGCCTTGCTCTCTAAGAGCACAAATTCAAAATATTTCAGAATTAGTTAGTGCAAATTAGTCTTAATTTAAATAGTGCTATTTAATAGGAAATCAATAATTTCTTGGATTTTTTCTTGACTGATAATCAGAATAGTGAAAATAGCATGCAGTGCGCAAAGTTTTTATTTCACATATCAATTTTTGATGTAGAAAAAAAGTTTCTTCTTCGATTTCTGAGAAATTTTTTCCTTCTGGCCCAATAAAAGTTAAAAAGTTATGAAAATTGAATGTATGAATTGAAAGATTTTATGCCATTTTCTATAATACCTCGTTTTTTTAATATTTCTTATTTAATCCCGCTGATACAGCAAAAAGGTTTCGTTTTATTTCCGCCTCAATATAAACTTCAAAATCTTAATCATTACCGGGTTTTGCATTTATAAGGATCGGTAACCAAATAGCAACAACAAATATATTAAAGGAATCATTGTACAAGTACTTTGGAAGGATAACATCTTTTTTCCTATTATATGCTTCTGAAACATGCAGAAATGAAAAGTAATGTTCGTTAAATTTTTTTCATAAAAAAAGATCATTCTAGATCGCTCTAGTGTCTAGCTGCGCAATTTGAATTTTCCAGGACGACACTGACTATACTCTCCTACATGACCTATCTGACAACTCGAGTATTGAATATTTAATTTACTCACTTCCAAAAGGGCGTTTCTTCAGTCGAAATCCTGCTGCTCCGTGATTTAAAAAAAAACTCCGAACATTTTGTTTCGAACTTTTATGGGTGGGATTGAAACGTATGCATTTTGGAGCAGCAGGATCCGACCGATGGTGAAAATTGAGTCCGATTTTCTTTCGAAGCGTCACATCATGGTAAAGTTGGATTTTGTTTGTGTGCGGTTGGATTTTGCTGCCGGAGACGGTTGTAACGGAATCTGAAACGGAAATGTCAATTAAACGATTGGCTGTTAGTTTTGGATTGAATTATTTGTGGTCATATAATATTAACTCTTTGCTCAGCGCTTGTACAAACTGCAAAATCTATATCTACAATATAGTAGTAATATTAATAAAGTTAGTGTTGGTTAGTTGGTTTACCATTCAAAAAAGTTATTATTAATTTGCGCTTTGACTGACCTGTTTACTTTTTTGAAGCCGAGTAGAATAGAAACAGAAAATAGAATATCTCAGAACCTGCCAAACCTACCAATAGTCTAGAATTTACTTACTGGTTGCTATGCTAATCTTTTAAGATTTTGTAGATAATTTTTTTCAGTTCGCGATATCATGATGTCGTCTATGTGAAGCAGGTATGCTGAGTATGAGTTTTTTCAATAGATATTTTCGCAAAATTGGGAGATAATTAAGTTAAAAAATAGCAAAATAGGCACGTTCTTTTCCTTACAGTTTTGACCACAAACACAACAAGTTTTTCGCAAAAACACGAAAAAGGTATGCGGAGAATCATAACCACCAAAAATGTAAACAACAATCGCACAGACTAATAGTAGTCTCTGGCAGTAGCGGTTCCTAGTTCGGCGTTGCCAATTATATTCTGATTTCATGATGATTCGGATGATTTTGCGTTCTTATGAACATGAGTCAATTTTTTCAGAAAAATAACGGAAATGGGGCAACTCAGTTAGTTGGGGCGTAACGCATGCGCAAAACATCCACACCTTTTCTACGAAAATATCATAGCCACCTGCCGCACATCACTTTTAGTAGTAGTAGCGCCACTATATTATCTTAGCGGATAATCTGGAATTTTTAAAAACAAATTCCAGCGTTTATTTAGTCAAACACCCCGTACATCTTGTCGCTCGTAATTGCTTGTAAAACGTTGGTGAAAGGGACGTGAAAACCAGTCGGTCAAAACGAGCTCGCGAACGAACCGAAAAGCCGCAAAACGATGGCGACGAAAAACGACCGGTCAGATTTTTCCGCCCCCCTCTCTCGCCAATTATTTACTTTTCCGCAGGCGAAAACGAATTAGCCCCGCTGACAACTAAATAATGTAAAACAATCTGCTCCACTTTAAATTCACTTAGGCGGAGAGTGTCCGGCTATTTTTCACCCGGGTAGAAAAATCGTACTTTACGAGCGGCCGGGGTTTTCCCGCCCCTATCCGGTCCGTAATGGGCCACTTTTTACCAGTTTTAAAGCGCGACGGGCGCATTTTTCATCATCCACGAGAGAAAAACGCCCGGTTACGGAAGTCGGACCGTCGCGAAAATTTCGAGGCCGGTAACCACGTGTCCCGTCCGCACTAGACTTCTGAATCGTAGAAAGTTTTCTAATAGTCGAATACCTGATCGTCGAGGTTTTATTAATACACATAGGAATTTATAAGAACAATCCAAGTAAAAAACTATTTTTTACCAGCAATGGACAAAATTGAAAGCTGTCGAATAATTGACATTTAATTTTTATTTACCCAGCAAGACGAACAAATGAAACGCGTCATTAACTTCCAAATTGTAATTACATTTTCAAAAGCAGAACACACAGAAACCGGTTATATATATATATATATATATATATATATATATATATATATATATATATATATATATATATATATATATATATATATATATATATATATATATATATATGTATGTATTGATTCACGGATGGAAAAATGAGATGACACTATATTCCGGGATATCATCCGTTCGCTTGTTGAACTCCGACTGGAATCCTGCAGAAGTTTCCCCAAAATGCTCGCGCTCGTGTTCGAAGTGTGTTCGTCAATGGTGATCAGTATAGAGCTATGATTACTAACTCTTTCATTCCTGAATTGAATAACCATGATGCCCAGGAGATGTGGTTTCAGCAAGACGGCGCAACATGTCACACAGCTCGTGCCACAGTCGATTTATTGAAAGACACGTTTGGTGACCGCCTAATTTCACGTTTTGGACCTGTGAATTGGCCTCCAAGATCTTGTGATTTAGTGATTTAACACCGCTAGACTACTTTCTGTGGAGCTATGTAAAGTCATTGGTCTATGCGGATAACCCACAAACGCTTGACCATTTGGAAGACAACCTTCGTCGTGTTATTGCCGATATACGGCCGCAAATTCTGGAAAAAGTCGAGAAAAAAAAACACCCCTTACATAGCAGTGTTTTCAATATTCAGGAAAGTAACCTCCTTTCAAAGATTTATTGACGATTATGTGCGAAGGTCTCTAAAAAATAATTAATTTTTGGGTTGGTTTGCATTTTCTTTCCAATGATAACTTGGGCATCCGAGAAAAGTATAGTATAAATAGGAAACTTCAATTGCTTGCAAGATGCATTGTAGGCAGTGTTGCAGAGAGACTTGCCCTTTTGGCTATAATTCCTGATATAGGCTAGTCTTTGCTATATTATCCTGTACCTTGTCATAGAGTCAGAGATAGAGGTGGGAAGAGGACGAAAGAGCAGCACTAGACGAGGCACAATTTTGATAAATCCATTTCTAAACGAGAGGAAACTTTTATGTGTAAGCTATTAGCGATGCTGCTCACTCTACCAAGTGAACCTGTATGCAGGCGGCTCTACCACTTGTCGTCTTCAAAGTAAAGTAATAACAATGGTAAACGTCTAACGACGACGCGCCCGAAGCTCGGGAAGTAACATTTTCGCTATTTCAATCTAAACCAAATAAATGAGTCCCCGCTTTGATGAATAAGGCCGAGGAGAGTGCTTGCTTTGTTTCAAAGATTAATTTTGTAAATGTATCCATTCGTCTTTGTTCGTCGCACCCTCTACTACTTTCAAACTTGACGACTTCAATCTTATTCGCTCTTATATACGTGAATCCAATTTGGCACCTATTTTGCGAGGCTTTGTCTCTGCGCCCGATTGCCGCCAATTATTAATAAGACTTTGCAACATGGAGGCGTACCTGATAATGCACGACGACCACGTTCGCTTTTTCGTTTAATTAAGAGTGCTAAAAATTACGAGTCTGCAGGCCTCCACCATTAGACTGGATGAACTTAGAAACTATTTTTATTAACAGAAAGCAGAGAATCGTGGGCTTCAGATGTCTGTGGTAGTACCAGGTGTGTTTGTGGTTTATTGGAATCTTAGACTGATAAAACTGTCAAAGAGCTAATTGGTTGTTGATATCAGGAGATCCAATAGGATTTCGAAAACAGCTAACAACTCCAGGGGCGTACCTGCTTGCAATTCCGACTAAAGGAACAATAAAGAAAACCCGTATTTAATACGGCATATATATACAGTTGACTCCTGGCCAATAGTAATACCACCAACAGATAAAGTCGATAATTCCTTTCTTCCTGATGCTACTTTGTCAAAAAATATTTCTTTTGGTATTCCTATGAAAACATTAAAACTAACAAAAAAATCTGTCTTTTGTAAACAACAAAGTGACTGAGAACATCTATTTATCTGAACTTTTGGTCATATAAGCTAAGGGTTGAACTCATATTGATGAAATAGAAAATGCCGCGATCTTAGCAAACGTATTGTAAACATCCTCAAAAATTAAAAATTTAAGCATTATTGTTAAAATCTAACTGAAAAGAAACTTAACATTTTTGTCAGGGTCAGAGAACCTTGATATAAAAATTTATCCTGATGTAGCATAGATGTGTGCTAATCTCAAAGCACTAGCACTCTTTTGACTTTAGGTTTTATGCATATTTAGGCATGTTTAAAGGAAAACCCAGTTTTATATTCGACGTTTATCAGATTCTGTTGAAATTCCTTATAAATAAATAAGCATATCTATTATAACTGCGTGGAGGCCAGTCCAAAGGCTCAATATTCACCTCATAAATAATTTTGTACTATTCTTGTGGTCTGGAATTATGAAATTCTTCTTGTAATCTGGAAAATTTATTCGTTAGACATGAAATTCCAACTGAGATAAAGAAGTGAATAGAAAAATAATTTGCTTAGAAAAGATCGGACTATGCATAGACTTAGACAGACACCTGATGCTGTGGACGAAAATTCCCACAGAATGTGGCGTTGAAATAATTGAAATAAAAGAGTTTTTCATCGTTTCTGAAGATCGAAGTCCAAATTAAAATAAATAAATAAATAAATATATATATATATATATATATATATATATATATATATATATATATATATATATATATATATATATATATATATATATATATATATATATATATATATATATATATATATATATATATATATATATATATATATTCAAATTAAGTCAGCAGTTCGCGACAAAATTAACTTCAACGTTGACTGACTTGTTCGTCTTATTTCAAGTTTTTTTTTATATTATTAATTGTAATAATCGATATGTCAAAGAAAATAAAAACACGCTCGTGCTGCACCTATCATTTCGGCAAACGTCATTAGAAGGAACAATAGTTAACCCTTATCCGGCGAAACATCGTCCAATAAATCACGCCTTTATCTGGATGCACCCGTCTTCTCTGCGGAGGAAAATTTCTTGTTTGCGCTAACTATGCGAAACCTTAAACGTGGAATTTCTATTCGCCAACTATTTCAGGTAATTGAATATTTTATTTGGTCATATCCGGGGCGAATTTCTGAATAGGAAGCGGAAACGGGAGAGATCGCGGCGGGTCTCTTATCGCGGAAAATTCTCCAGGGTATTTAAACGGCGTTACGTGTCGCTAGCGAACACCACTGCTACCAACCTACAGCACCGATAACGTCAAATATTACCGTTAGTCTCGTAGGGACTTTGCTTAAGACTACTAAGTGCTAAATAATTTGCTCAGGGGGGTGGAGGATGTGTTTGCATGGTCACGGGGAAACACATGCCTGCGTCATCTTGGAGGATATTGACTAATTGTAAGGTTTATTATTTCCAATAGCTTTCTTCTGCACTCTCTCTCTGTACCTTTAAAAGGCTCGTACGAGGCATGTTCACAAAGTAAGGTGACTTTTGTAAAACACTTGAAATGTTGACAACGGCATATGGCGAATCTATCGTGGGCAATAGAAATGTTGATAAGTGATACAAGCTGTTCCAAGATGGCCGCTCTGGCCGCTCTGGACGCGTAGAAGAAGTGAAACAAATGGCGAGTCACTATTAGAGAGTGACTGAAGTCGTCGGCATCTCTGTTGGTTCGTGTAATGCAATTTTTTCCGAAATTTTGGGCATGACACGTGTAGCAGTCAATTTCGTTCCGAAGCTACTTAATTTTGAACAAAAGATCGTCAAACAAGCGTCGCTCAAGAGCTGTTAAACTACATTATTGATGATCCTGATATGCTCAAAAAGGTCATAACTAGTAACATGGCTATATGGTAATGACCTCTAAACCAAAGCCCATTCGTCTCAATGGAATAAGCCAGGATAACCAAAATCGAAACAAGGACGTCAAGTTCGATCAAATGTCAAGGTATTGCTTACTGTTTTTTTATTATCGTGGAGTAGTACATCAAAAGTTCTTACCACAAGGTCAATACGGTCAATAAAGTCTATTAAGTTAAGCAATAAGAAGAAAACGTCCCGAATTGTACTGCTCACTCATCGTTGTTTGTGTTTTACTTTTTGAGCACAATATTCATATTCACCGGATATGGTCCCCTGCGACTTTTTCCTGTTCCTAAAACTCATGAAACGAATAAGGGTTGGAACGATTGAGGAGATCAAGAAAAAATAGCTGGAAGAACTATACCAGCTAGTCCATAAGAGAAGTGCTTCGAGTATTGCGAAAAACGTTGGTACAAGTGTATTATATCTAGGGGGGATTACTTTAACGGGACCAGCATTAATTTTGATGAATGAGTAAATACTTTTTGATAAAACTTAAAAGTTATCCTACTTTTTGAACACTATGTATGTTAACAAAGCCTTCCTGATGATCTGTAGTCATAGTTTAAGCTATTCTTTTTTGTTTCATAATTGATTCATTTGAAAACAAGTATTGTGAATTCAAGATCTTCCTATCTAAAATGGTATATAACTTTCTGGAGACGGCTTGGGTTCTCTTTAAAAAAATATGAAAAAAGAAATTTTGCAATGGTGGATAGGCAAGACCATGCCGAAGGCTTACTGGCCACTAAAAAAGCATTTAAGCCTAAGGAGAGTGCCACACGTGTGCTTATCGTAAGAGCAAAATCATAAAAAAAGGAGCTACACCAGGGGGCAACTATCGTAATCTAATTTGAGATACGACCCAGCAAAAGTGACACATAGGCAACAGACAATTGATTACTATTAGTATTAATAGGTTTAGGATCTATTAAATCTATAGTGCCTATTGCTTTCTTGGTTCATCACGTTCCGTAACAAGAGGTGCGTCGATATTAATGTTTTCATCTTCCAGTGAATTTGCCTAGGACTTTTTTAACGTCTTTTATTTTAAATGGTTAATGATGAGGTTGAACAGAAATGGACTTAGTGAGTCACCTTGTCTTAGTCTCTGATTAACTTGGAATTGTCCCCTCAAGTTTTGCCTTTACTCTGACCCTAGTGTACATCTCCTAGGATTGCAGCCGATGAAGCAGAAAAGCACTGGTTTTTTATACTTCTCATCTGCAAGATATATCATTTTGGCGAATTTGTTCACTATAATGGTCGTGGTAAGTTCCGTACACTTCTTGGAAGCAACCATACCACCCTCATAATTTTGAGTAGTGAGTAGTACGGCGTTGCAAATGTACCTCAGAAAATCGCTTGGTAAAACTAACGCGAAGTGTAGAGTCAAACTTTCTCCTCTGCGTATGTATAAAACAATAAATCCGTGTAACCCTATCCGTCTCTAGGCGCTTCTACGTCGAAATAACGAGCGGGGCGGATAAAAGCGGAGTCTGAGGGCTTAACAAACATCCATCACCGCTCCGATATGAATAAGTAAAACTAGCGTAAAACTTCGCCCAAACTCCGCGATACTCAAATTTTAATTAGTTTTGAGTCGGGGAGAGTTTCTGGATGAAACTTTGCTAATATTCGGGCGGAAATTAAAAGATAAGAAAATAACTGCGGCAAGGCTTCAAGCTTTCCCGAGCGAGTACGTGTGGCGGCGTCGCCATATTTGGGACCCTATATACGTTCGTTTCGTGGCAACCGGCGTACCGAGCTCCAAGGAAAGTTTTTGATGGTTCAGCACACATTAATCCAGCTACCGTTTCGCGTTCTCCATTATGCGCGTCTTTTAGGGTATTTATTGCGTAGAATTAAGCGTGGAGATTTTGCCAAATTTATACGATTACGTTTTGGGGGAGTGGGGATGAATATGCCCGTGGAAACTCTAATATCCCTCAATCCAATTTGCACTTATTCTTTTAAGAACTCTCAGTGGGTCTCCCTATGCCTGTTTTATTCAGTCGTGTCTCTCCCATCTCCACTTTGCTCTTTGCCTCGACTTTTGTTCTATGACGAATTTCTTCGTTTCTGATTCTATAACAGTATATTTCAGTTTTCCATGTGCCACCCATCCCAATGATATTCTACTAGTCAGCTCCGCAGTTTTGTTGTCTCTGCTCACTATGACTTCATGGCGCAAGTACGTATAGTTCGACTTCAACAAGTTACATCACAAATCGGCTAACATATACACTATCTGATAACCAAATATCCACAAGTTGTACTTGTTTCTTAAATATATCAATTTTTTTTTAAGTTTTATGCGTGAGCATTGTTCTTTTCGAAATTGATATCAATATTTTATTTTTTGATGATTTATTTTAATGTGATGACCAGTTACATTATTTTCAAGGCCAAAAAGTTAAAAAAATTATTCACTCTGTCTAAGTTTGTGGTTTTTTTTATGTTAGTAGTATTGTAGCAGCAGTTCTAATACAATGTGGGCGTGATACTTTGAGTCGTAAATCATCGGATGTTTTCGGGATGGCGAAGGAAATATTTGAAATTTGTCCTATTATGTATTGTTTGTATTCAACACAGTGCGAATATCCTGACCTGCATACAATCTAAAGTAAAGCTTTGTTTTATTTTATTAGAGGTCGTAATAATTTTTTTATTAAATTGGAGTTATCCCAACATCCATTAATCAGTTTAAATTGGTAAAAATACACAATCATTGTTTAAGAAATCTTTCACAGTATAGAAAGATTTTTTTTTAATTTCAAAGTCGTTAATTTTATTTGTTTAATATTTGAGAAATTCAGGTTTTATATCTTTAATAACACGGGTTTTAAAAGAATGAAAGTTATTATGTGTTGCATAATTATTTACATGTTCTTTGATATAAACTAAGCAATCCAAAATATATCTCCAAAACTAACCAAAACTCACTGTTTTTGAAAGTGTTCTTTTACGTCACCCCTATATGTTAACAGGCGAGATTGACCACGTGCGTTACTTCATCGTTGCCAGTGTTTTTTTAAATTTTTTAATTAGGAGTGTAGTTCTGGATATGCGCTTCAACTGAAAGTTTGGGATCAAAGTAAACTGCCACGAACGCTCAATGCTCAATATTATTTTTATTGTGTTTTTTCTATTCTTATAAGCATTTATTCTGTTTTCGATTTATTAAGTCGGGACCCATTTGCAACAAAGTAGTGTTGATTTTTATCATTATTATTATTATTATTATTATTATTATTATTATTATTATTATTATTATTATTATTATTATTATTGTTATTATTATTAATTATTATTATTACTATTATCATTATTATATTAAGATAAGGTCAAATGAAGGATGATTCCTGCGTTATTAAATAATTGAGGGCCCCGCCGACAGAAGCGGGTAAATTGAAATTTTCGATTTTTTTAAAATATAGTTTAAATTCTTGTCGCTAGAAGTTGTTTCATGCAGTTTTGTACAGTTTTTCGTTTTCCGTTTAATGTTAAAATTAAATGGTTTTAGAAAATTATGTTGCGGACGAAGACAGTAAACAAAAAACATATAGAAAAGGAAATAAGAATAAAAAAAGAAGAAAGAAATAAAAAAAAAGAAAAAAAGGAATAACTCAAGAAACCAATGAGAAAATAAAAAGTTATATCAAAAACACGGTAGATGTTCAAAATGAACAAAACTGATGAAATCGATTCTTTCCGAAAGTATACGCGCTCCTCACTAAAATCGAGATCTCGGTAATTTTTTTTTGTCTGTCCGTTCTCCTTTCTCCTTTCTCTGTTCCTGGGTTTTTTGACGATAACTTCCGAACGGTTCATGTAACACGCTTCAAATTTTGCTCTTTTTTAACAGTCCGCGGGGTACATAAGATCTGTAAAAATGGCTGTCAAGTTTCGGCGTCCATCTTTTTTTCTTCGATTTTCTACTGTTTTTTGGACATTTCTATGAAACACGATAAGTGTCCGAAATTTGAAGCTATCTATTGAAATTGGGGGGGTTGGGGGGACGGGAAGTATTTTTAAAAATAAAAAATCGCGTTTGCAAGGGTCTAACAAAAGAAACATTTCTCGAAAACCGTTGATAATAATTTTTCAGGAATGTACAGGGCCTATTAAAAAAAAAAAGAAACTGAAAAATGGGTCCCCCTAATAATGAAAATTCGCTACAACTAAAAGACTGTGTTTCAGATGTTAGTTTGCCCGTATAGACAGCTAAAAATTTTTTGTTTAAGGTTTTGACGTTTGTACGCGGTGTTGAAGATATTCCGTGCTGTATAAGAAATGTGTTAGGTGTCCTAAATTTCCAGATATCGACTTCAAATTTAGCGGGAAAGTAAAAGTCCGTGCTCACATTTAAGCAGTATAAATTGGGGGCAATACAATTTCACCAAGCACTTTTTGAAAAATTTTGAATTATTTTTGTTGATTATCTTGGCTTCCAGAAAAACATGCGTTTCTCCATAACCACTCACCCGATTTTCTCAAAAACCATTTACTATTTTAGAAAAATTCTTGCACCAGAAAACGGAATTTTTTTATATAAATATAATTCGCAATAAATGCAAAACCACAAAACATGGGATAATTTAATTTAAACAGTCTCGAAAATTGTGTCGAGAGAGTTTCAGGTTTTCTCCGCCCAGCAACGATTTTTTGAAATCAATCTTGTTATTTACGAGGCTCTTAACCAACAATCGAAACCACGAAGCGCGGGATCCGCTAGATGTTAAAATAACCCAACCGAAATATCAGAGAGTGTGGGGGGCAGAAGCCATCCCGCAGGCAGTCACGTAAGCAATTTTTCTTACTCCCGTCACAAATTCCGCTTCTTCAAACAAACGACTCCCCGGCTCTTATATTTATCTCAGTTCTCGCCCTTTCCCTTTTCCCCGACCCTTCTCGTTTTCCCTTTAAAACATCCCTTCTCTTTGTAGGTACGTTCCGGGGTATGGGGGGCCGCGACGTCTCGAATTTCACCCTTAAACCATGCAAAATTAAGGCGCACACTCGGTCACATCCTTAACGGAAAACACGCTCACCCCTTATTTTATAACGTTTCTTAAACGCGACGCCGCGACCCTTATTTAAGGGCGACTTAAAGGTGAAAATCGGCGGGGCTTGGCTTCGGCCCACCCGAAGGGGTAAAATGGCGTAGCTATTTAATGTAGGGAAAATAATACCAATTTGGAATTTCTCTGCAGATTTTAGTTGTGTTTAAGTTTAAGGAGAGATTTTATAGTGGTGTAATTGGCAAAGGGGACCCCTTGCGGGGGGACTGTTGGCGAGGGATCTGCCAGGGCGAAAATTAATGCAAAGGAGAATTAAAGCGGAGGAAAATCGGGAAAATGTTTTGCCAGTTTTGCGTGTGATTGCGACGGGTGTGTTATACGCGGAGGCTCAAATAACATATATCAATGGCGTTCGCCTTAAACCATGTTTTGCTAGCGAAGAAAATTTTCTTGAAAATTTTTATTTAAATCGTTTTGCTGCCTACTTAATTTATTTATAAAGCAGGAAAAAAGCGTAGGAATATAAATATTAAGAACTAAACAAAATCTGGTATAAAATACTGAGAATGAATTATAGATTATAAAAACGAGTCTCCTAAACCCAGGCTAAATCAATTACAAAATCAGTCAACTAAAAATTGATGGAAAGAGAATCCGAGCATTGCAAGTCTATTTGCAAAATCTAGGTGCATCAGATCAGTTAAGCTTCCATAAAAAGACTGTAAGAATGGTAGGTCTACTGACAAGCCACTACCACTACCAAGAAGAGAAGGAAACTGCCAATGTGAAGGCCTATCGAGGGTACGTTTTCATCTGCAGAGGCAAGGAGCTACAACAAGGAGTCGTTATCGACGCTAAGGTGTCTTAATCGACGAGGAGAACCTAAATAAAGCTCTGCAGCCACGGAGAGAGTCACTATAAATCTTGTGTCCAGAGTGCCAAATGAAATTAGTGACTAAATTGGCGTTTATCAAACTTGCGCAATATGCTATTAGCAATTTATCACAACCCATAGGACATTAAATAATTGTAGGACATGATTCTAAGATAATAAATAATAATTTCAGATTTCTTTCGCAATTTAGTAGGCAAAAGTTTTTGGTTTTACCTAATTTTCCATACAAATGCAAAATTCCTTATAACGATAACGGCTATAATCTTTTATGGTCTTCAGATTTTGATACTTTCCCTAAGATTGCCTTAATTTGTTTTCGCGGCGCCGGGTATACAAGCCGAACGGTCTTTAGAAGCCGCGTTTTATGATTCGCGGCTTTAATTTTCCGAGCTCAGATTTAATTGGTAGTAGTTTTAATGGGGACGGCGTTCTCATTCCAGTTTTAACGTATCTGAGTTTATTATTAAACGAATAAAATTGTACATAACCGGCGAGCCATTCTTGTCCACTTTCCACAATTCCAAACGAACAGTATATCATCACTGGAGCTAATAGCCGTAGAAGTTTGGGGAGAAAATAGTGTTAATTAAAAATTATTATATTAATCTTATAGTGAAGCCGTACATATAACTACGACAATAAAAATAGATACTCGTAAGCGTGTACTAATAATAATATAGATTAATTTTAAATATTAAAATATAATGTCACAAAAATAAAGTTTTTTTCGATAAGTGTTGATATATGAACTGGGTGCATAATGCTTTAATTTCTAGCATTACATCTATGCATGGTGGTCAAACAAATGTTTCCGTTATTATTTAGAAATAGTACGTATTCAAAAATATTCAATGCATTAAATGACATGATTTTAAATTCTTCAAATCTACCTCTGCAAGTATGTATATAGGAATTTTTCAAAGAAACTTCCCCAGGCTACTGTAATACTATTTACAAAACTTCTGGATTCCTCTTGCCTCGGTTATTATTGCAGCTAGCCACAACACAGGAGGAATCCAGAAATTTTATAAATAGTATATAAATAGGAAATTTACATTTATAACATCCTTTTTTTGCACTAAAAATTATTGCAGAGCAACCCCAAAATCTTACACTCTATACTACACATCGACTGGAAATTGACACAGTACAGTATTCTAGACACATTCAGATTTGCATAACGTAATACAATTTTTATACCATAGTCTATTTTACTTAATTTTATGGAGATACTGGCAGTGTGTTGATTCGAGAAATATATTTGCTATATGTTCATTTATTATGAATTGATTTCTTTCGAACCATTCCGTGGTTTTCTGCATTGCATATACACTATTGCATAAAACATTGCCAATCCTGCCACGTGCAATCAAAAAGGTTGTTATGGCTCCTATATATATTTGTTTCTGGCCAATATTATTATCATTATATTATTATTTCTTTATAATTAAGATTTTCTCAAGAAGACACTGCCTAATATAAAGAATTTGAGAATTGTTAAATAATAATAAATTAGTAATTATAATAATAAAAATATAACAATAGATTAGTAATTATAGCATAAAATCTCGCAGACCTGCAAAACTTAGTAAACACAGTCAATGAAGGTTGTAAGAATTGTGACAAGGGTGACAAAGTTTGAATATCTCTCGGTTGCTGAATTGATCAAAATATAAATCCTTCATATGAAATCAGATACCGCATAGAACAAGCAAGAAAGTTCATGACGCTGCAATACACTAAACACACAACAAGAGAAAAGCTTGTAAAATGTTACATATGGTCGACTCTTATGTATGGATGTATGTATGTTCATGACGCTGCTAATACACTAAACACACAACAAGAGAAAAGCTTGTAAAATCTTACTTATCGTCGATTCTTATGTATGGATGCGAAACATGGACGCTTAATAAAGAAATGCTCAATAAGATCGAAGCATTTGAAATGCAGACATACAGTAGAATGCTTAAAATATCTTGAACCACAAGAAGAAGTTCTTCGAAGAATGGGACACGGCAGGCTACTTCTGGAAGGAAAAAGTGAATTGGATGTAAGAGGATTTCATGGATAAGAAGCCTGAGGCAATGGACAGGCCTTAACGCAGATGAGTTACTCCGTGAAGCACAAGATCGGGAAATCTATGGAGATACAGTGAACTTGACACTTGGTTTATGAAAATCTAGTTTTGCTATACACTTAGATTTACCAAATGTGAATCACTTCCACTGCCCCAAGAGAGTAAACCATAGCTCAAGTGAAAATTTCTTAGCAAAAAATATAATATTCTTAGTTACTTTAGTCATAAATGTTCTCTCAAATATGTAACCAACTAATGATTATTATCAAAAGTAATCATTGTTAGCTTTTATATTTTTCTTTGATACTTTTCTTGGACACTTTTGACCACAACCATCATCTAATTAACTGTAAAGGTGCACATTTTATTTAACGAACAGGCAACACGAAAACATCTGAAACGTGTTTACCCGGCCTCAAATTTTCCAGACGGCTCGACCGCTTAGCAGCCAATTTTGTTAATTTACCACCAAATTTGCACTTTTTACGGCAATTTTCACCCTCATCTATTTAAATTAGGACCTCTTCGTCGCACTTTCCGTCATTTTTCCTCGCAACGTCGCGTCAATTATAAAACGGCCGCGACCGCTGAAAGGAAATCGTCGATGATTTTTGGAAAACGAAAATTTTAGTTTGTCGATAAAATTTCGCAAAATGGACGTAACGCGTGATTTATATATTTTTAAATAGTCGGAAAACAATTATCTGCGGAACATTACAAGCGCGGTATTTCCATCATTCGAATGCCCTCGGGGAAACGCGATCAAAAATTCATGTGACGACGTCACGTACGGTTGAATTTTCCGACAGAAATATTTTATCAGGCGCATTCATAAACATCACGTCAAAACACGAACGTGAAAAACCGGTAAATATTTATATGGGGAAAAAAGTTGTGTCTGCACAATGGAAAATGTGGAACGAGAAAATTCGTGCGTATTGTATGCTTCATCGTTTTGCGATAGAACGTGTTTTTAATGTGAGATAAAATTGCTCAAATTTTTTCAATATGTCAGGTCGTGTTGTCTAATTTCTTAACTGTGAAAAGTGAGGTAGCGCGGTCAAAATGTTAAAACTAGTAATCTACCTTTCAAATTAGCAATATTTAAGAGGAATTTGAAAGGTTTTGGTATTAACGAATGTACGTATATATATTTTTCTTATATAATTATTCTCGAATTTTATTCTGTTGGGAAATATGCAGGATCCACGGCTTTGCCAATGTCAACAGCAATTTGCCTTGGGGATGTTTTTTTTTGCATTTATTTTTATCACAATCACTTTATATATTCGATGCTGTCATGGCTTCGTTGATAAAGAACCAAATAAACAAGTACCTCTGGTAAGTTTTGTCGTAAAGGCCATGATTATCAAGAACTAAAAATGAGTTGTGAATAATTAAAAGGGTAGGAAAAACCTTTTGCATTAGATAACAAATAGAAAAAACGTACTACTTATTTGTGATGATGTTACAATTACTATTTTATTTTGGGAGATGTAATGTTGGTAGAGTGAGAAAAGCAACTAATTTTTATCACTATATAAATACTATACATTATTATAATTATGGATTTTTCTTCTTATATTTTTATTTATAATTCATTATATTTTCTCCGTATTATAATTGAGATTTTCCATTTAATGTTTAACTTATAATGAAAAAATTTCCTTATTATAATAATTTGTAGTGTTGCTCAATAGTGAGGCAAACTACTATATCTATGTCTTTTTAACATACCCTAGTGTCAAAAATTAGATTCTTTTATTACTGTACCAACAGTTCTCTATAAACAAAATAGCAATCTTAACAAAATCATCATAAATAAATAGTAAGTTTGTTTCTATTTGCTATCTCACCAAGATGCTACGTCAATATTGTTAATTGATGAAAAATGCCCCAAACCCACCCCACTTTTGTATTTTGTATTTTTAAATATATAACAATTATCATGTCAAAATATATAATTTCGTGAGAATCTAAACTTTTACTTCTTATTTATTTTGATAAATGGATTTTCTTCAAATAAAAGTCATCTCAGTTCAATTTTTATTTATTATTTCCTTCGATTTTATGCTATACTTTTTCTACTCCCTTTTGTAAAATACTTAATTATACATCGATTTGGTCCCACGGATCCGAATCTCTTTGGACATTTTCAAAATATTGCCCCACCGACTTGGGAGCAATCGGATATTTTTGGAGATCTTACCGTACGGCTTGAATTTTGACGTTTGTCAATTATGACAGTCAACAATTGATTGTCGTAGAAAAAGTATAGTATGTAACACGTTTGCTAAACTTTTTATATCACTCGTGTATTAAACACTCACTCCGCTTGTGCCAAATAATTGTATATTATGCAACATATTCCGGGATATTATCAAATGGATTTGGGAGATGTTACCGCACTGCTTGAATTTTGATTATTGTCAATTATGCCAGTTACAGAAGCAACACTTTGGTAAACTTTTATATATTGTTATTGCTTCACGAACATTCAAATAAATCCTCGTATAGACTACGTAAAAACACAGGGCTAATGAAGAATGTGTCAGTATCTCAAAATATTGACACTAAAAATATCTGAAGCATTATATTTTTCTGAGCATATTATTTCCCCTACTTCAAGGAAAAGTAACCCAAAGTTCTGTGGACATAATTATTGTCGAGAGTGTCCAATGTAAAAAAACTTCAATCGCCCTCATATTATGGTTACACATATTACATATTCTTATATATTAGCCGATTATAAGCGTTCCCCCGTAACTCCTCTAACCCCTTCGAACGATTTCTTCGCTTCTGTCCACGTGCTAGACTCTCAAAAGTTACCACCTTCCTCCCACGCGACCGAAGCAGTTAAAGTTGCGCCATATTTTAGTCACAGATGGATTTGACATTGGGGAAATTATTACCGCGGCTTGGATGGGGGAACGGCGGGGGGGCATTTAAGAAACGGGCGCGGGAATTAGAAATACAGCTTTTCGATTACCTTAATGAGCGAGAGCCAAAATGGCGGTAATAACTCCTGCTTCATTTTGTCGACGAAAGCAGAGTTCATAATTTGGTTAATACCTCATCCCAACGCTCGGGTTTATTTTGCGACTTATTTTTGGTTATTCTACGTTAAGGGCTGTAATATACAATAGCTCATATTTCAGCCCAAGACCGGGAAATCGAAGTTATTATTTAGTTAAAAAATATACGGGTTGTCTCTAGAAGATGCGGAAAACTGTTACCCCAAATATTTGAAAGTTTAAAAATTTTCATAAATAATTTTTGAAATAATTTCGTTAACTTTTGGAAAATTAGAAGCTGCTCTCGACTTCATGTGTAATTAGATATGCAAAAGTTGATATTCTGAAGAAGTAAAATTTTTATTTTGTGAAACTTTCCGTTGTTTTCACCGATGACGTAATTATATTTTTATAAAATTTTCAATTAATTATAATATTAAAAATGTAATTTTTTAAATCGAAATTTTTTAGAGACATTTTCGGTAAGTGTCCCCGGCGGAAAATGAGATTGGCTGCGACTTTTCCGAGTTTGTCGTTTTCGGAAAACATATTCAAATTAACTTGTAATTGCAAACGAAACATTTCCAAAGACGTTATTTTGACAATTCAAACGGGGAATCGGCTGGAAAATTACGACCAAGGCGAAACACGGGCATAAACTTTTCCCCCTTTCCCTCCCGCTACGTCACATTCCAGTATCGGACCTGGAGTTTTAGTTAGACTCGGGGGCACAGTTCAATTTTGACACTTCCGTATGAGATTTTTTTTGTCATTGGAAATAATAAAATTGAAAAACATTTTTACTATTGTAGTACAGGATATTAATGGTACTGTACTGTTAATATTGAGCCTTAGTTGAGAGAAAAGTTTGTAAAAATGAAAAAAAAATCTTGGAAGTCTTGTTAAAATAAATGTAGTTTTGACATCTTGCTCAGAACTTCAATTACATAATACATTAAAAATTTAATCTTACAAAGAAATAACTAAACTCTAAACTAAGACACCGAACCCTTAAATTTTATGTTTGGTCAGTTCTTTGCCAAGGTGCAGAGGCCTGGAAATTAAAATTCTATAAATAAATTAGAAGCATTCGGGATGTGATGCCGTGGATCGCATAAGAAATGAAGAAGAGCTTCGAAGAGCACAAATAGAAGATCGTGAACCTTGCGAAGTAATTAAGGGTAGAGAAATATCCTACTTGGGACATATTATGAGAGGAGAACGATATGAATTCCAGTGCGTTATCCTTCGAAGTAAGATCCAAGGAGGGACAGGGGGAATAGGAAGAAAGAAACTCTCGTGGTTGCGGAAAGGGATTGAAAAGTTTCAAGATCTCCTAAATGCTGCAATTAACAGAAACATATGACAAGAATTTGCATGGCACTCTAAGGAGAATAAATTTTCGCTAAATTGTAGAAATATTACATGGCAAAAAATTGTCATTAAAATTAGAGGAAGACCTATATTTATAAATAATATATAAATCAGTTTTTTTATAATTTGCCTATAATACTGTCGGTAATATCTAGTCAATTTTTTAATTCGTATTTTCACTAAAAACTTTTCGTTTTCGATAAGTTCTGCATAATCTATGACTCGATACAATGACCAGACATGTCCGATGTGCCGAAAATTATTTTTCAATTGTCGATTTCTAGAAAATAACCATAAAATTCTAATTTTTAGGTTAAACTTTTTTACGGTTCAACAAATTTTATATCTGATACTTGTATTTTAAGTTTTAGAAAATGCAGGATTTTTTTCTCGTAAAAACAAAAAAAAAACTTCATGTTGTTACCAAGAAAAGAGTCCCAAAATGGCAACGATGAGAAATAGCGTAGTATATCAACGGATGTCAAAGATATTCCTAAAAATTCTCCCGCAACTCTTTGAAATCCCTTTAAATGTCGTTCTTTCGCGTTTACTTTATAACGAAATACGAATTTTTCGTATATGGTAGCTCCTAGGCCAGCTGGCTCCGGCACTGCGCGTACCACCCGACCCCCCCGGCCCCGCGACGCTCGCCCAATAAATTTCAGGCAACCACGCCTTGTGCTTTTAAACTTATATATTTCAAGAAAATGAAACTTTCGCCTGACATTATGAACTAGAAGGTGCCTCAAATATAAATTATCTGCCTCGGCATAAAACAAATTAACACGTCAGGCTCCCCCCGCCACCACCCTCTCTACGTCAGCCGTAGAAGGAGACGGTTTTCGCGCGTCTACGGCGTAGACAAAGACGCCGAGACGCCCGCGGGCTCTAAATTAAGATTAAGAATAGAGAAAATAAGATAGATGTGGCCGCCATTTTCGCGGAGTATTTTGCTCGCTTGCATTTCATTGTAGCTCCAGCGGACCGGCTGAGTCGCGCTCGGCAAGTGTTGGAGACGCGCCGACTATATTCGCGGTCTACCCTTTCGAGCGTTTCTCAAAGTAAAATTACGTTCAACTTCGGAAAACTAAGAAAATTATGCCGGAGAGATGGAAGATGCCTCGCCTATGGTAATATTTCGCTGCCTCCGCACCGCCGCCGCCGCCGCCGACGTCGTCGTCGTCATATTAAATTTCGGAAATCAGAAAGTTTTTGCATGCCACGGGCATCGTCGCTCCAACCTCCCTCCCCCCCCCCCAACCTAGGATCTGAAATTCTTGACTGTTCCGCGGCTGTCCATTTAATTAATAAAATAAATCTATTCTATAATCCTTTCATACCTAATTATTATATTTCATATATCATAAGGTATATATGCTTTAAAATCTATATAGTTTGATTCAGTTGGATTAAGTTGAGCAAAAAAGTTTGAATTTAAAAAGAAGCGTTTAATTTGAACATTTTAGAAACTGTCCAAAATAATGTGAGTACCTTTGGGATGTTATCAGTAGAGGGCGCAGTGCGCGGTCTCACTGCTGAATAAAAGTGATTTAAAAATGTCTGCGAATTATTTTTTAATAATAATAAGCAAAATATTACGACCTATATCACTAACCAAGAAAAGTAAGTTGACATTTTGTATTCGTATACTTATTCTTTATCTGACACCGCTGTATATTTGGTACTAGTATATTATACTCCGCTGCGCTCTGCTTCTGCCAAATAAGCTCGTGACTTAAGAAGTTTACCAAACGTGTTGCATATTATACTTTTTCTACGATCATTAGTTGTTGGGTACATTTTTTCATAAGAACGGTAAAATCTCCGAAAACATCAGATTGCGTCCAAACCTGCGCTTCATTTTTCTATTTGTACCTCCCTTTCTTTTTCTCTTCACTTCTTGTTTTGTTGGTTCATTTTTTATTAGTTATTAGTTATTGTTAATATTCCCAAAATTTCCTCTACTTTCATTTCAATTTCAATTGTTATTAATGCACAACGCTTATTTTTTCAACTCAGTAATTCATCTGTCAAACTGTCCATTTTGATGATAATTTTGCTTAGTTTTAAATTTCATATAATATTTTAAGTAATTTAGGCAAAGTCAAATTTCCAAAATGCAACAAATTATCAACGCTCTTCATTTCACTTAGTTCCTCTCTCTCCCTCTCTCTTTCTCTCTCTCATACACACACATACACATAGTTTTAAATCAACAGTAGAAATAAAAAAAATATATTTTTTATTATATATTATAAACTAAAAATGTAAATAAATAAACAAAGTTTGAGAGACTACTCTGTAATGATCTTGAATTTGTTGTTTCCAGGAATATTTTATAATTTCGAACTTGTATTTTATTCTGTGGTAAAATGATAAAAATCATCGATTCTCGCTTACGGCCTACGACTATAACAGATTAATTTGAGCCGGAATTTTTTTCCATAGATCGAAAGTCAATTTACTTTAAAATTTGTAATTTAATACTCAAAATGCAAGTTTTCCAACAAAATCTATTCTCCAAACCCGAAAATGACTCCGCCGCCAGTAACGGGCTCCGATTTTTCGACGGCAGCCCGAAAGCTTCCGCGGCAAACTCGAAACTCTTCGTCCCCAATCTATTTCCAATTAGCATACAACTCCCGGGAAAGTTTCCCTCCAAATTCTGGAACAATACAATTGAATGGAACGTCCCAAAACGCGTCAAATTTGAGGCGAGAGAAGAGCGAGTCTTAAATTTAATTTAAAGACACCAGTCGTAGTTGGCGCTGCTGGGTGGATGCAAAGTCGGCACGGAAGACAGTCGTCGTCGGTCTGTGTGTAGCGGAGTTGCCGCCCAAGCCTCCCACGATTTAATTAAACAATTTGTAAAAGCGTGCCTTGAATATATTGACAACTGACGACTAAACACGAGAGTACAGACAAAAGGAGTTTTCGATGGCGTCTGTTTGTTCGAAGTGGGAGAAAGACGGAAAACAGAACTCGTTAATTTCGATTTCCGAATAGAAGAGAACTAAAAGTGATCAGAATTGCGTCCTAATTGCTTGAACTTTTGCAAGAATTATAAAAATGGGTATTGTAAGTTCAGCTTTAGCATCATGTGGATAAGATAGAAACATCCACACTATTTATTAATGATGGCAGTTTTTATAAGGACTGACTAAACCAATACATAGTCAAATAAACTTAAATATGAATAAAAAAACTTAAAGCTCAGAAAAATTTGAATTTTTTAGAAGCAGTTCCATTTTACGGGGATGTGCGCAATTTATTTTAGCAAATAAATCTGGTATTTAAGATGTCAAATGATATGTAAAGTCGGAATAAAGTATAATTTTTATTTTTACAAGGGCACCAAATTCGCTGACGTATATTATTATGTTTTGACACATACTATCATATATCAATTTTTCAAAGAAACTTCCACAGGCTGTTGTAATACTTTTAACAAAACTTCTGAATTCCTCCTGCCATCGCAAACAGCTAATGAAATTCGATTTGAAACTAATTAACTTACTAAACTAACCAAAACTAACATACGTTTTACCATTGAGTTGGAAACTAATAATAAACTCTCATTCTTAGGTATTCTATTCAATAGTAAATCAGACCTAACCCTAGGTCATTGCGTATACAGAAAACCTACGCACACAGACGTGAACGTGAACACATCACCATCTGGCCCAAAAATCATGGTTTATCAACTCTCTTGTTTACAGAGCTTTAAAACTATCTCAGCCTAATTTCCATATTAAAGATATTATGCGTTCCACCAAAAAATACACTTCACCACGATCTTCCAATAGCAATCAGGCCGAAAGCAATCCTACACTTGCCACACTGGTCCGTCCTTACATTCAAAACATCACTGACCACATATCAAAAGTTCTAAAGAAACGTCAAAACCAACGTCAAATCTCTCAACATCTTCGATCCGTCAAAGACAAATTTCCATTTGAGTTTACGACATTCCATTCATGCGCGGCAAAGAATACATTGTAGAGACTGGACGAAAAATATCAACTATGCTCAAAGAACACGAAAGAGCCTTACGACTAAGACAAATAAACTCATCAGCACTTGCCGAACACAATCACGAAACTGGACATAAAATTTTATTCGATAAAAATAAAATTCTTGCATGTAATCAATTTTTCTACCAACGAAAAATCCGAGAGTCTGTAGAAATCTATAGACAACCTAACAATCTTAGTAGGTGTTTATGTCCCTCATTTAGCTCCGCCATCATCATCATATATAAGCAGAGAGAGCTGAAGAATCCAACAGGATGATTGGCGAACCGTCAGCAAGTTGGACTCAGCAAAAAACCGAAGTTTTGTAAAAAAAATATCATATATTGTATCAATATATATCACTGTGACTAAACTAAATTGATGGAGATCAATTAAATTTATTCATTATTTACATTTTTAAGTTGTAAAATGTTGGTAACCATTGAACACATTTGACAAAAATCAGCTTTGAACCGTTGCTCTAACTATGGACAATTAAAAAAAAAAGGTTTTAATTTCAAGGACCATCCGTTTCCGTAATTAACTCCTCCGATCGATCGGAAAATTCGCACCGCGCGCCCCTGGTTTGGTGGAACGCTTTTGCCAAACAGAAAGCGCGGCAGTTTTATAATATCGCCCGTCGAAAACTTAGCTTTCCGCAAATAAGGCTGGTAATTTGGTAAGGAAATTACTGTTTATTCTGGGGAAGTTTGTTTCTCTTAGCTCGGATAGTCCGCGAGATGCCAAGCCCCCGGATAACTTTACCCGAGAGTAAACACAAAAAGTTATACGTCATGCTCGGCTTATCCGGCAAGTTTTATTAATTGGACTTGTCTGATTGGTGGATCATATCATTTGCTTCCCTTCTTTTTCTAGTATTTGAAGCCGACCTTCCAAATGGTATTGCACGAAATTTCCGTGTCAACCGTAACTATCAAGATTCAATATTGGGAGAGTTATGGTGACTCTTTGGACTCTCCCCATAGCTACAGAGCTTGTTCTAGGTTCGTCTTTCTGATTAGATACTGGCTCCTTGAAAATGCATCTGGTTTGGTTACTGACGACAGACACATACGACCTCTCGATTGGCCTTTACGTTGAAACAATACGTGTGTGGCTGTTTTCTCCTCTTCTTGATCGAATCAGCATTCAATGTTTTCTTCTACGCCCATTAGGCTAGATGCCTATGGAGCCGGCATTCGTTCGTCACAAGACCATTATTCTTCCTTTTGTACGTTAGCAACAGTGACTTTTATAGTTTCTCCAACAGTGCGAGGTCGACTTTGAGGCAGACCCAAACTAATGACAAATGATAAATCAGCCGTGTTCTCCTTCTGGTAATAAGTAGTGACTTCCCATCAGTCTAAAAACAGTATAACTTCTTCTCTCTGCATGGTAGCTTGCTTTGGTAGAATTTGATGCTTCACAACATCTGATCTTCTTTTTGAGAGCTTATTTGGTAGTAATTATAAAGTGATACTTATCAATATAAACCGTTTAGTCCCAAAACCTATCGAATTAAGGAAGTTTTATGGACAATCTTCTCTATTTTTGTCTTTGAATTGAGGATCTTCTCCTTCATTGTAGACCGGTACCGTTGGAGTATCTCACAATGAGGTTCTTTTTCTATTCTGAGTATCAGAAACAGCATCCTAGCTAGATTTAATACAAATTTAATGTTTTTTACTCTTTTATTGTTCAAGTTAGTTCAAATTAAAAAAATGGTACGCCGAGAGCCAAAGTTTGGGGTTCATCCTAGTCCTGAAAACCGTATTTCTTCCGCATTAACCGAGTCGTTATAATACCCTCCGCATTATCTCTCGCGAAATTTAATACCGTTTAAGTGAAAATCACTGATTTCCTATAAGGATCGCAAATTGATTAAATTTTCCCAACCCCCCCGTGCGGCGTAATCTCATTAGGAATTAATTTTAATTTGATATCAACCGCCGAAATGTTGGAGGGATCAAGCAACGTCCCGACGCACCCGACGAATGTCGTCATTGTGCTCGACCGTCGTTGCTTTCTCAGGTGTGTTTTGGTGGTTGCGGACGTGAACACTTTTGCTACGTTCCAAAAAACGGGGAAAGGATAGAGATAACCTCATTCTCTAGGTGATTTACAATAGTTATTTATAAAAAAGGCAATAAATAATTGAGAGAGTACTTGTTTTGCAACACTAGTATAAAGCATGTTTTTAAATACGACCAAAGTTAGCGGTCGCCTATTTCAGTCAATATTTCAGGTAGATGATGAACTTATATACATACTCCTAATTAATATTAAAAAGATTAATTAAAATTAATCTATCGTGTTAACAGTAATAACGATATAAATAAAATGACCAGTACATTATCGACATTCATTCTAATGAAAAGAAGTAATAGTAATTCTCTCCTTATCAGTGAACGAAAAAGTATGTAGCCTAGTATAAAATGTTCAAACATGAAAAACTGCAAATGGAGATATATAAATCATTGCCGCAAAGAATGGTCAGCAGTGGAACTTCCAAAATAAATCGCAGTAAATCGCAGTAAAAGGACGACTTCCTTGAAGCAGGTGAATTTTCATGTAAGGATTAAGTAAAGTCCCTTTACTTCAGGGCACTGAGGTTCTTTGTATGCTAAGAAAATGAATGTAAAAATATTAATAACGCTCGTAAAGCTTTCATAAAATACGATTCGGAAAGAAGGACGACTAAAAGACGGTATAAGTCAATATGAATTCTTTGACATCTTTTAAGTTCGTATTCAATAACACAGACATAAGTCCTTCATCTTCTTCCACAACCGGCAACCGTGAGGCAAGTGAGTGGGACGTTCTATACCTGGTCCGTTCGAAAATTAAAAACTGCCCCTCTCAAATTCCGAACTTTGTTCAAATTCGTAGAGTGTTAAGCACACATATCGGTGCTGCTGTCGTAACGCCTACAATAGTGTGAAGAGGCCGGAATTATTTCTTCATTCTTATTGAACATTAGTTGAATTAAAGCCCAATAAACATGAGTAAGTTTCCTAGTAACCTAGTAAAAGTTTTACGAACATAAAATCGATAAGATCTTTTTTGAACGTTAACATTTTTCACCTTTTCCTTATTTTTTCAGTTCTTTTTGATACAAAGAAGCCACAATCTTAATTTCTTCACATTTCTCTTATTTTCATCAGTTAATTGGTATTGATAATTAAAGGATCTTTAAGGCACTTTGAAGCTTTTCTCTTAATGAAAATGTAAGTAACACCATTGCTGAGCTTATCGAAAAAAAATGTGAACTCAGAAATTGAACAGCGTTTCTATACCTCGAGCTTGATTCTCATTTTTCTATATCGATATGCGTATGTAGTGAATAAAACTTTTTTCTGGTTAGCTATGCTGACCCGATAAATAGAATTTCTTAATTCTTGTGAACTTTTTTCTATTCTTAGTTAGTGATAAACAAAATCATTAATACTTTTAACTAACACGGAACATGTGGAAATCGAGTGGTATTTTGGGCTAAAAGCTTTTCTCTTGTTTTGTTTTTATTTCGATAGCGAATGCGTATAAAGAAAAACGTTTTTCAAAATGGATTTTCGTCAATTAAAAGCCAGCTCAGTTCAAAAACTTTTTTCTAATTATGGTTGTAAAAAATCAAATGAAATAATGGAGCCCTATAAGTATAATTTCTGGGTACTTCCGCCTTGTTCTATAATTCTTCGGTACCGATAAACGTAAAATCGTTAAGGACTTCAGAACTTTAGGTTAAAAATAGGTATTTTATTTCATATTTTCTTCATATTGCTATTTTTGTATTAGTATTAATAAAAACAAAGTCTTCTGTATCTGGCTTCCTTAACAATTTAGATAGCGGAAAACGCGTGGAACTTGAAAGTTTTTTAATCGATACCCAGGAGAAAAACTCTTCTCATTAGCGTCGGCAAAAATCTAAAAGATACATCGTAGGCCCGAACACGTTCCCCTGTCGACGATATAACTCAAGGGAGGAAACAAAAGCAACCTAAGATGCAATTAAAATCCTGAGATTTCCATTGGCCCGGAGAACGGCTACGATTCGCTCCCTTAAGTCCGAGTGAGTATAAGTCTGAATATTCAGGGAAGCGCCAACCCCATAGCAATTCCCGTCAGCGTTTTGCTTAATGTTTGCCGTTTACGTTTGGGACATTTTAAAACGTGAATAGCAGCGGCGAAGATTAACAGAAGACGCTTTCGTTGTTTGCCAGGATCGAGCTTTGAGCATGTGCGCCAGTTCATAACGTGGCGAAAAAAACTTATTTACATATACATAGTATAGGCAGGAAGTTTGTTTCACACTGAAAAAGCAAGGAGCCTTCCTGCAAAATCTGCAACGTTTTCAGAACTCTTGAGTTATTTTCAGACGGCATCTGTTGTCGGCAAGAATTTATCCTACAATAAGAAAAACTAAAACGAGAGGGCTTTTGTCTTAACAAAATGAGTAGATTTAATTTCCGAAAAAGATTAGGGTTCAAAAAGGCTTAACAGTTTACCAAAAATTGAAGTTTTGGTTAGTTGTTCCCTCCAACGCTCTTGAGAAGCTTTTCTCACTTATCGCATTTGGACACACGTTGTTCCCTAGCAAATCGTGTTTAGATTAATAGAATTTATACCAGAGTTTAAAAAATTGTAGCCCTTAGAGTTTTTTAATTTATTCAAAATTTGTTGTTTTTGTTTTAATATACGGGAAATTAAGCATTTTTTTAAATAACCGATTCGTTTCTGAACCCAACAAAGTCTTTAGAAACGAGATAAGGCTTCAAAAAGGCGTAACAGTTAACCAAGAATTGAAGTGTGGTTTCGGTTAGTTGTTAGTTTATAAGTCGTTTTTCGACGTCACTTGTCGACAAGAGAAAATATTTTGTTGCAAAGTGAATCTTAATTAATTAATAATAAGTTGAATAGGGTAAGTTGATAATATTCTGATTGCATATACAACTTTGAAATATAGGATTTTTTTTATTAGACAGAAAAGCAGAAAATTGGATGAACCGAAGGGCAAACAACAAAAAATTAAAAATTAAAGGAGCGAGTATATAATTTATTACTCAACATTTGGAAGATAGAACGGCCAGTCTTGAAAATGCAGAGACATACTGTTAAGAAATACATTTCCGTGTGCAATTTGAAAGTTACAAACTTTTTGCTGTGGATATATGCCGTCCTTTTATTTACCATTTTTTATTACGACTTTTTCCGAATAGTAGAAATTATTGTTTTGAAAGGTGAGATATCTATTTAGCAATGAATTTTGAAATCGGATACATGGACGTTTATTAAATAATTTTTTTTGACAAGTATGATGATATTTCAGACTCTGAAAGAATTTAAGTGAAGTTTAATTTTTCTAAAATTGAAAGGCATTGCATCGAGAGTTGTAGCAGATTCCTTTACTTATTACTCTATTAAAGTGCTTTGCTTATTGATGTTGTTTGATTATAACATTGTCTTTTAAATTGTGATGTCAAAGGGGTTGAATGAGCAGCTATGCTCGATGTGGCCACCTTTATTTATATTGAATGGAATTGAAATGATCGCAGAGCATTGCATAACATCGGCATACAACATCTGAAAATATTGCCTCCAAATTTGATATGAAAAAAGTGCGAAAGGCATTAATCATAATGAAAGAAAATACTATTAATTAGAATTAAAAAGACTTATACTTTTACTACGTTTGGGACAACTAATATAATATCAAAGTAAGTTTTAAAATTTCTTAGTAATGAACCTTCACACATCGTAAAAGTAAAACCTATATTGAAAATCTTATATTTTGTACTGCACAATTTTTATTTTCAATTACAAGATGCTTGAAACGCTACATAGGACCTTTACCAGCAAAAGTGCACCTAGAACTAATAGGAACTTGGACAAAATTTTATTTGAAAAATATTGCTTATAAAAGTAAAAAATAATTTCGTAATTCTATGTAACAAATATAAGCAATTAATAATGTAAAATTTAAATCCGCTTTGAAGCGCGCTGTCATTGGCTGTGGCCGGTTGTGACGTCAATTCGCTGGTTAGAATATGCGTCAGCATAGAGAAGCCGTTAGAGAACGGCAACACGCTCATCATCAGTGTTTCAATTTTAATTTTAGTCGCTTGCTTTTGTGTTTAGTATCAAAAAGAAAATTATGAAAATCACGAAGCCGATTTTTAAAAGCTGATTCTGATAATTTCACTGTAGCGAATATGTTTTTATGTTTTTCTTTTGCTGAGTTTTACGGTGTTCCTAGAGATTTTAGCCACTAGTTTTAAATCAATATAATATTGTATTCAGCTTAAAGCCTTCTAGTTTTTAAAGAAACAAAAAGTGTTCTTTATTTTTTACAGATTGGAAAGCCTATGGAGACTGCAGTAGGACGGGTGCAATTTCGAAGAGTGAAAGATGTTAAAAAAGTAAAACCTAACCATAATGTTAACCAAAAAACTTTTATTTTCTGGTAAAGGAATAAAAAGTTTATCTGACGTTTTATGGGTTGTACTGAAACACGTTGGTTATTATCATGTAAAGCACACTAAGCACAAATACACACTGTGTGTTAAATAAAAAGACACTTTACACGATCCCAAAATAAACGTAAATAACATAATTCTCGGCCTTTAACCTTAGAATAACACATGTCGCCGTATCGATCGAAAAGCAGCGGTATGACGTCACGATCAAAGGCGGGTGTCACAATTTGAATTATTTATTGGAACTTAAAAGTTGGGTTTTGAGTTTTGATATTTGGTATGCGTTATTTAAATTGTTGAAATTTCCTATTACTGCTAGAAATTGTAATTTACATTTTCTCTAATTGCCACTTTCCTATTTCTTATACGAAACTATCAAAAATTTGGGAGTAAATCACGGTACAAAACTAATTTCAGAATAAACACAAAATAATTCACAAAATTTCCGAAAGAAAATAAAAAAAAAGATCTAGCAGGCTCTTTTTGTCGACATATTCTGACCATTAGACCATGGGTTCGCTTCGATATCTTGAAGCGCACTTGCGATAATTCAAAAAAAGGTAAACGGTCGCGCATAAAATCTACATAACTCACCAAGATTTCAAAAGGAGAAAAACCAAACGGAATTCATGGCCGGCCACGATGTCGCCGGCGTTAAACTCAAAATCGGACTGCCCGAAATAAAATTCGAAAATGAAAATTTAAATTCGGACCAGTTCCGATCGACTTATTGTCGACAAACTCGAAAAACGAGTCCCGGTTTTTGGATGGACACTACGCGATGCCAGTTTCGGGGTTGCAATTGTTACTTGACCGAGTGTGGCCGGTTTCGCATACCCGTAGGGCAGTTTCTAGCATACGGTTGACCCTTTCTTGGATTTCTCACGATAGAAGGGAACAGGTTTTCGCCGATTGACCGGTGGCTCGTTTTTTTGTTCACGACGACGCGGATGACCTCGATTGGGGCGGTTGAGTTCGGGGCTCGGTTGGGGATGAACATTTTTGTCATGAGACGTGTACGAGGTTGCCCTTACATTTTTACATCCTGCCTATAGAAAAGCGTAAATATGAAAAATTAATATTTTATTTAATAATAAACAAATTTATTTTAAAGCATACAGGGTAGCTCAAAAAGCACGCGATTAATAAAACACACATTTAAAAAAAGTGTTTTAAATTTAACCTAATAGTTTTTCCAATATTTTAAGTTTTATAAAAAAATACTAGTTTTACGACTACCATATACGCCATTATTTTCAAACGGTAGATCACTCATATATGATATTAGCTTTTTTTAAAAATGACGTAAAATATATTTACAAGAATTTGAATTAGATGCTTCGGGGTGTTGTATATATCATAAATTGAAAAATCTCGATTTTCTTAAATAGCACACCATACATGCATATTGTAAATTTTTTCTAAAAGATCTCAAAAAAAGCTACAACATGTATTAAGTGTGTCATATGCCTATTTTAGTGCTTTGTAATTTATTTTAACTTTTCCAGTATTTACCCTTCTTTCTGTCTAAGACTTTTTTACATAACATTAGTTGACCATGACAAAATGACAATTGTCAATTTTTTACATGACAACTAAATAAATAAATTCATAAAATTTATTGTGGTGTCCGTAACTTAAAAAGGAAACTTAGTATAGGTTTTCCTAAAGCTGGGTCAATTGATATGATTTATATACCGGGTGTTGACAGAAAACTTTAAAAGACGAAGTACCCTAATAAACATAAACAAATTTTTTGTCTAAAATAATGTTATCCGATGAACCTACTTTTCGCAGTAATCGTCATGACATGAATTGTTCAACAGTTCATCCATTCCGGGTACGCGAAGTGCAAAACCAAAATCATTGGTCACTTAATGTGTGGCTGGAATAAAACACTTTAAAGTTATTGGACCATATTTCCTGCGCAAACAAAATTATTAATCTCAGCTTGTTCACAAAAATGGATCAGTAGAGTTGGATTTATTGGATTAAATCATACAGCTATTAGATAATATAGTGGCGCTACTATGGTAAAAAATGTTGCGCCGCAGGTGGCTATGATATTCTCGTAGAGAAGGTGTGGATCTTTTGCGCATGCGTCAAATTGACTAATTTTCATATACACATTCATTTAAATTTTTACATTGTGTTCATTTTCCAACTATATCTTCTGTGAACTTCGAAACGAGTTAATGAAATACTGCTGTTATGCTATGCTATGCAATGCTATTATAATTAAAGGTAATTTGTAGTTGTGGCATAAACCACAATCTTGTCTACAGGACTGGAGTGTGCATCTGGAAAAAAATATGTCTTAATAAGACAATTTTCCTTTTGTTTCATGTGAGCTTACACTTACTAAAACATTTCGAGCATTTCTGGAAAAGTGATTTTTGGTTGTTTACATTTGAATCCAGATGGCAATGAAAAATAGGAAAATTATTGTGCTAATTGATACTAGTATTTAAAGCAATTGCTGTTAAACATTTTTGACGGGGAATTTTTTACAGTAGCCACAATGCAACTTTTGCTAAATTTTGAGACAATAAACAATACTCTTTAGCGTTTGGTAATGTTAATTCTGTTACATTCACAGCTAATTGTTTATTGACTTGTTATATACTAGTTTTTAAATTTCTTGAATTCAGAATTTGCAATTAGAGCTGCGATTGATTAAAAACAAAATTTCAAATCTCGCGCATGCGCATATTTAACAGACCTCAAAATTTTCTTGCATAATTGCTTTACGAGTTCCTATTCTATTAGCATAGGCAGGGCCTCTATATATCTAATAGCTATATGGATTAAACCTAACAAGAGCCCCGTTGGCTAATAGTTTTCTTAAGGCCAAGCAATAGTCTTGGACAGAATGAAATGCAAATATTGGAAAAGTTAAAATAAATCGCAAAGTATTTGAAGTACTTCTTTTTTTTGTAAAAAAAATTTAGAAAAAGAAAAAAATATGCTGTGAGTGTTCACGTTTCTGTACAAAACAACTGGACATTATCTGCTTCCAACTGCAATGAGACTCCTAACCGTAATGCCCATAGTTTTCTGATTGTTCGACTACCATCGTCAGCCCACAAAACACAAAACCGCTGCTGCTCCTGCTGCTCCCGATATACATTTTAATAGGTTATGCGCCAAGTGCAGAATACAAAGAATCGTTTTTAAGGAGTAAGAAGAGGTCAAAATATCGTCTAATTTTCATTAAAGTTTCGTGGTCGTGAGAATGGTACCAAGATAGCCCAGACTAAATAGACAAGATAAGTCTTTGATAATAGTGGATTCAGTAGAAGAATAGGTTTACTAAGGTCACTGATAGGGGGTGTTTTTTTTTCGATGTATAGAACTTTAAGTTGCAACAAAACAACGATGGATTATTTTTAATTTTATTTATCCGAAAGATAATCTTGTGACATTATATTTTAAATATTATTTCTTGCATATGACCGCCACGGCTGGCGCGGATGTAGTCCAATATGGATGTCCAATTTTCGACGACTTTTTCCAACATTTGTGGCCGTATATCGGCAATAACACGACGAATGTTGTCTTCCAAATGGTCAAGCGTTTGTGGCTTATCCGCATAGACCGATGACTTTACATAGCCCCACAGAAAGTAATCTAGCGGTGTTAAATCATAAGATCTTGGAGGCCAATTCGCAGGTCCAAAACGTGAAATTAGGCGGTCACCAAACGTGTCTTCCAATAAATCGATTGTGGCACGAGCTGTGTGATGTGTTGCGCTGTCTTGTTGAAACCACATCTCCTGGACATCATGGTTATTCAATTCAGGAATGAAAGAGTTAGTAATCATAGCTCTATACCGATCACCGTTGACTGTAACGTTCTGGCCATCATCGTTTTTGAAGAAGTGCGGCACTTTTTTTTGTTGACGTAGCCATTCAACCAGAAGTGCGCTTCATCGCTAAACAAAATTCGCTTATGAAACAACGGCAAGCTCGTTTTGGGCCCATTCGACGAATCTACGCCTTACTTGAGGATCGTTTGGCTTCAATTCTTGCACGAGTTGGATTTTGTAAGCACGTAAACCAAGATCCTTCCGCAAAATCTTCCATAAAGTGGATGGACACAGATCCAATTCCTGTGATCGATGGCGGATGGACTCATTGGGGTCTTCCTCAATGCTACGCTCTACAGCAGCAATAGATTCATCTGTACGCACCGTACGGCGTCTCTGGGGATGCGAGTTATCAATAAGAGTAAACGTGGTGCGAAAACGTTCCATCGTTAATCGAATTAACTGCTCCGATGGACGATTTTGTCGACGATAAATTGGACGTAGTGCGCGATACGTATTCCGCACAGAACCATTATTTTCGAAATAAAATTGCACTATTTGCAAGCGTTGTTCAGGCGTGAGTCTATTCATGATGAATTGCCATACAAAACTGAGAATAAATCACTTGACAGCTGTTAAATCGGTCGCCATCTTGAACAGTAATGCCAACTTAAAATTCTATACATCGAAAAAAAACACCCATTAAATATCTGTAGGGAGAATAGTGACTCTACGGGCAAATATGTGATTAAGGTTGAGCCACCTAATATATACACTCTGGCATAAGAATCACGACAGACAGAATAAAAGTTAAATTTTTGGATACGTCGTGTCAAACTGAATCAAATACGGCTTGTGCAACAAGTGTGCCATTCTAAAAGTCAGTTTGCCTATCAGTATTCTGACAAAAAGAAGTATTTTTAAAACAAGAAACAAAATAAAATTTCAATAGAAGCTGATAACAAAAAGCATCTTTATTTAATTAGAAATTCTGTTTTGGCATTTTTGAATGAAAGGTTAGTTAGAGAAAACTTTATTGAAATATGTGTGAGAAATATACTTTGTGTATCACAATTAGCAACAAATTTGTTATCTGTTTAATTAAGAATAACAATCCTCTTAAGTTTGATAACAAGGGCTGTAAAGTATACAACAATAAAAGAGTGTTAATTGAAGAAGTTCAATAATAATGTCTAGCAGGTAAATACAGAAAACTGGCAACCATGCTTCCTGGCAAGGAAATCTAAGTTGAATGAAAGAAAAGTAAAATATTAATGGTAAAAAATAATTAAGGAAAACGTACATGGAAACATTCCAAAGTTCAAGATTTTAAAACTATAAAAAGAAGGTTTGCTTGATGCCGATCTGTGATGAAGAAAATGAAGTACTGAAATACTTCAAAGAGTTTAAAGACTTGGCAGAATATCAAATAGAGAGGAGTTTTGTAACTTGAAGGCAAAAAATTTGGGATCATTCACCAAACCAGAACAAAATGCGAGATGCTTTTTGTTCGACGCACGATTAGAGCAGAATTTTTGGACACAAGCACTACGGTGAATTTGGGAAATAGCAATGTTTTTTCTGGGTTGGGAGAAAAAACCCATCTGGTCGTAGCTAACTCCCATTGCGCTGGTTGTGCTGAAGTATTTGAAATATTCTCCTTAGCAGACATGTTTATAGCATCTTATTTGTAAAATTTTTGTTTTACAGTTATTAAGATGATTTAAATAATGGGGCTTGATTTAGACATTAATCTGTGGAATTCAATAAAAGTGAATATTTTTTTCTTTTAAATAAATGCGTAAAACATTTAATTTTGGCGATTGGCCAACATAAACATTTTTTCAAACAAATAAAGTAGAAAATAAGCTTCATTTCAGGGCGTCTATCGCGAAAACTTTCAAGGGATCGAAACCGCGTACTTTGGTAAAACGTTTAAATCGCATCAACTGCCGCACTGTTGTTGTTTGCTTAATTAATTAACG
This sequence comes from Cylas formicarius, assembly GCF_029955315.1. Taxonomy (NCBI): domain Eukaryota; kingdom Metazoa; phylum Arthropoda; class Insecta; order Coleoptera; family Brentidae; genus Cylas; species Cylas formicarius. The sequence continues at coordinate 19,076,088 of NW_026844361.1, read as the reverse complement.
AGGCAGTTCGGTAAGTACGAAACTAGCAGTGCGTTATTCGTCCCTTCCAACCCTTATACCGTGGCGTTCAAAACGGCCTTTGGCTACTCGTATCCACGCGAACGCGGACACTGGTCACTTCGACAATAATAACAAGTTTTCATTGTTAAATGCGCAGCTGGAAAATAACAAGCTGTATATTGTATATATAACTACCCCGGAGATCGCCGCTCGGGGTCGTTAGAGACAGGATTTTATTCGGATATACAGAGAGAAGAAGGAATGAAAATGGTAAAATAAAGGGACCGACTGCGGTCAAGTCGCCCCCCTTGACGTTGGCGAACCGATCTTAACATATTGGCCCTTATGTATTTAATATTTATTTATTTTACACTTGGCTATTTGACACCAAATATAACAACGGATAACCTATTTCACAAAATAAATCCTTGACAAGCTTAATATTTAGAACAGAGTCACTTGTACTTCTATTTTTTAGGTTATTTACGGTTTTTTCAAGCTCCGATATAGTTATTTTTTTAAAGCAAGACAAGCTACAGCTGACCAAGTCACCAAGTACATGTACAACGCAACGTAAAATTGGAATATAGGCCTATTCTAATTTGGCAGCCATAGTAGCAAGTTCTTCGAATTAATAATTTTCAAAAGATATTACGCTCCAACAGGTTTCCCACGACGTTCGTATCGATGCGTTTCCGTCTTAGAATAGAATAACAATAATAATCTTTATTTTCCAAATCGACAAACACAATGCTTGTATAGGAAATAACATAAAATAAAATGACGCAGAATTCAAGACTACAAACAGTAACAAGCAAGGAAAAAGACCAACTATAGGACTCTTCTGTTGAGTACAGGCATGTAATCACATTATATTCCTTTAACATTTTTTTAAATGCACATAAATTATCACACATTTTTATTTTTGTCTGTAAAAGGTAAAGAAATTGCACGCCAATGACATTCTATAAGAACTATTATATTTTGCATAAATAACTCTAATAATAAGTCGTGTTTACATCTTCTATTCGCAGAGTGAAAATTACTGTTCAATAGAAAACTGTTCAAACAACAATAACAACAACACTGTTCAACAACAACACAAAAATTACTGTTCAACACAAAACATAAGACACACACAAATGACATAAACACACATTTCAAAAACATAAATACTATACAATGTCAAAATATTAATTTTTTTAAAATTGGTTTTGCAAGAAGTAGATTTGGGAATTCACCTTATGGCCCTTTTTTGAACCACGAACACATTTGTCGAATCTCAACGTGAGCGTAATAAACACTTAATATTCTTGTGATTCTGTTAAAATATCCTTCAGGTTATGTAATAAATAGATATTGACAGCAACCCCAATACCAAAGAAGAGCAATGAGTATTAAAATTTATGTTTTTATCTATGAATATTCCAAGAAACTTTGCCATGTACCGATAGTGAATCTTCAGTATTTATGATGGAATTTTATAAAAGATGTTTTCACTTGATTAAGGTATAAGTTATTACCATTAAACCAAGAATTCATCTCACTCAATACCACGTTGCATTTGCCACCTACTCGCCATAGATATCGTAAAGTCATCAGCAAACTTTTTAAACGCAATTTTTTCAAAGTCGTTCGAGCCACGCAAACGCCCCTAACGGTCAATATACAAGAGGAAAAGTACTGATACAGAGCCCTGAATAATAAAAGAAAAAAAAAATGATAAAAATAAAGCATTGACGCATTTATCTTCAACTTGGCGCAGGGCCTAATATTTTAACATTTATATGGTAAAAACTACATTTAAAAAATATATCTAAATTAAATGGATTACAAATGTTCCATTAATATACTCAATTCTCAAATTGTAACAACCTACCGGATAATATTCTAATTAATTTTATCAGTTTGAGATATGTATTTTCTGTTATTTAATGTTAGTGTATTTGCTTCCTCTATAATGTCAATTATTGTGCATGTACTTCTTCTATCTCCAAATAAATAAAATGAAAGATATAAAGATATAAAAGAAAACGGGAAATTAACTCTGAGCTCTTAAAATAATTATTGTTTGCTTAACATATCATAAAATCCATTTTTCCTGTTCTATTAATAACATAGAACTTTAAGTTGCAATAAAACAACGATGGATTATTCGATGGACATGAATTTTATTTATCCGAAAGATGATCTTGTGGCATTACATTTTAAATATGATTTCTGGCATATCACCGCCGCGGCTGACGCGAATGTGGTCCAACCTGGACGTCCAATTTTCGATGACTTTTTCCAACATTTGTGGCCGTATATCGGCAATAACACGGCGAATGTTGTCTTCCAATTTGTCAAGCATTAGTCTAGCGGTGTTAAGTCACAAGATCTTGGGGGCCAATTCACAGGTCCAAAACGTGAAATAAGCGGTCACCAAACGTGTCTTTCAATAAATCGATTGTGGCACGAGCTGTGTGACATGTTGTGCCGTCTTGTTGAAACCACATCTCCTCTCAATTCAGAAATGAAAGAGTTAGTAACCATAGCTCTATACCGATCACCGTTGACTGTAACGTTCTGGACATCATCGTTTTTGAAGAAGTACGGACCAATGATTCCGCCAGCCCATAAAGCGCACCAAACAGTCAGTTTTTCTAGATGTAACGGTGTTTCGACATATACTAGAGGATTAACTTCACTCCAAATGCCTCAGTTTTGTTTGTTGAAGTAGCCATTCAACCAGAAGTGCGCTTCATCGCTAAACAAAATTCGCTTATGAAAATCGGGAACTGCAATCTCGTTTTGGGCCCATTCGACGAATCTACGCCTTACTTGATGATCGTTTGGCTTCAATTCTTGCACGAGTTGGATTTTGTAAGCACGTAAACCAATATCCTTAAGCAAAATCTTCCATAAAGTGGATGAACACAGATCCAATTCCTGTGCTCGATGGCGGATGGATTCATTTGGGTCTTCCTCAATGCTACGCTCTACAGCAGCAATAGCTTCTTCTGTACGCACCGTAAGGCGTCTCTGGGGATGCGAGTTATCAATAAGCGTAAACGTGGTGCGAAAACGTTCCATGGTTAATCGAATTAACTGCTCTGATGGACGATTTTGTCGACGATAAAATGGACGTAGTGCGCGATACGTATTCGCACAGAACCATTATTTCAGAAATAAAATTGCACTATTTGCAAGCGTTGTTCAGGCGTGAGTCTATTCATGACGAATTGCCAAATCAAACTGAGAATAATTCACTTGACAGCTGTTAAATCGGTCGCCATCCTGAACAGTAATGCCAACTTAAAGTTCTATACATCAAAGATAATAACCATATACATAACTAAAAAGCAACAAATTTTATAAAATTTAAACATCTTATATCTCAAAGTATCTCTACGATATACCTTTTTAAGATAGGTAGTAAAGTAAATTAAAATAGTCAAAAAGTAAGAAAAAAAAATGAGTAAATCAATTAAGAGGCTCCAATTATTTTAAAACAAGAAAATATTTTTTTATATTATTTATTACTCCGAAATAACCAATTATGCAGTGCGGAAAACGCCAATTTATTCATTTAAGTAAGTTTGTTTGTAGAGAAAAATCTATAAACATTAAAAAACAGTAATAATAGGATTTTTATATTACTATCTTATTGAAATTAAAATTTTGTTTATTTATTATTTAAATAAAAATAATAATTCACTGTAGTTTTGGTTAGTTTAAACGGATTTTCTTCTTTGATAACAGATCGATATTCTTAAATCAAACCCCGTAAAACGCAGTCGGTCCCCCACGCCCCCCTGGAAGCCCGCGCGGCGCGTCCCACCAACTAATTGAATATTCGTAATGACGAAAGTTTTAGGTAAAATATACACAGACGAACAAAGTTTGATTCGTTCGCTACTAACTTTATAATTTGAATTGTAACGCAGACACCTCAGGTTTATTTCTATAAACGAGCACATTTCTAGACTAGAACAGAACTATCTAATTTTTTTTTCCTTCCGAACCAACGACTATACAGGGTTGTTCCCCATACAATTATTATTTTAATAACGTATTCGTTATTTTGCTAGAAGTATATGTTCTAAAAATTTAAAAATAATATAATTCGAATGCCTTTGTTATAATTTATAAGTATGAAAATGATATAAAATGACCTTTCGGAGGTGGCTAGTGTCACAACGTTCTATCGAAAACTGGTTATCTTTCCCATGACCTATGGGCGACGATCCGTACATATCAACGTTTTCGGATCGTCTTGGTCCCTTCGTTTGTCACCTTTAACTGACCCCCTTCAAACAGGTTTTTCAATCGGTGACCACCAGATGGACAGTGTTACACTTTGTCCGATCGCGATAACAAAACTACCCCCTTTTCGGCAGACAAGAAAAAAGTACCCACGGGCAAGAACCTTTCTACAAGGTATCCACGAAATTGCCTCCAACCTCTCGGATTTGGATAAAATAAAAGGCAACGGTAATTTATAACAACAAAAGATTAATTAAATTACATTGGAACCACGTTTATATAAAACAAAATTAACTTCATAAAATGTTAATTAACGCCCTATATAATCCATAAGTTAGCCATAAGTTACGTGACTAAATTATATGTTTTAAGCAGTCCTTACCGCTGACTTTTTTTATTGAAAATATTGAAGTAATATTGGTTTTTATAGGCGAATTAGGTAACCAATTAGACGTTAACATAGGATTAATTTCCCGCGTTTCTTAGGAGCCGTTCTAGACTTAGGTGCATCGCGTTGCAGGTTCAATTTACGAGACTTAGCACTTTATCTGCTAAAACGTCTCGATTATCGCAAATCTTGGAGAAAAGCCTCCAGCTACGTACGTTTCTGCGATTGTGTTCGTTTAAAATGTTCGTGGCAATTTGATACCGCCCATTCTCTTGTTTTATTTTGGAGTCTGTGTCTTGAATAGTAAAAATGACATTTGGAGCAGTTGTCAGCGTCTTCGGATTACGTCATAAAATTGAAGGTTCGAAAATCTCGGGAAAGTTTATAGTTGATTAATGAGAAAAATTACTTTTACAACACTCTCTAGAATCTTCTAAAGGCATAAAACTTTTACTTCCCATTTATTTACAATTTAAATGTTGACTTTATATATACATTTTATAACGGGCAAATAATAAATTTTCGTTACCTATACAAAACCTCAATTGTTTATGCCATATTCGCTTTATATCTTTCTATATTAATTATATCAATTTATTTTTATCATTATTGTTTTGCTTTTACTCTACAGGTCACAGCCATGGCTTTTAATTTTTTACTTTTTCATTATTATTAGGAAAATGTCTTAGTAAATATTAACTCAAAAGCAATCCCAAAAACCCAAACCCATTTTGTCATAGTGGTGCGTTAAAATATATATATATATATATATATATATATATATATATATATATATATATATATATATATATATATATATATATATATATATATATATATATATATATATATATATATATATATATATATATATATATATATATTCTCACGTATTGATTCACGGATGGAAAAATGTGATGACACTATATTCCGGGATATCATCCGTTCGCTGTGTTCGAAGTGTTTTCGGAGCGCGAGCATTGAAGATGCCAAGTGAGATTTTGGCGAAACGTCTGCAGGATTCCAGTCGGATGCAGGATTTGCAGGATTCCAGTCGGATGCAGGATTCCAGTCGGAGTTCAACGAGCGAACGGATGATATCCCGGAATATAGTGTCATATATATATATATATATATATATATATATATATATATATATATATATATATATATATATATATATATATATATATATATATATATATATATATATATATATATATATATATATATATATATATATATATATATATATATATATATATATATATATATATATATATATATATATATATATATATATATATATATATATATATATATATATATATATATATTTTCTATAATTTTTGAAATATTTTGGAACATCCATTTAGAAATTTTATTATTATCCCTACGTAGAAATCGCTAATTTATGTGTAAAGGAAAGATCTTATGTATGATTTCAACTGTTTCAGCTGGTATAGTTAAAGACGGAAAGCCATACATAATTCTCTATTCTATTTTTATTAACATTCTCGACAAATTGAACCGTAGGTTGCGGAGTGGGACTAACACGATCAAACCATTTGATCTCTGGTTCATTTCGTTCGTGTCTCTGTCGACTTTTAAAAGCTTTCGTCACGCCCGCAGCTAATCAAAAAGTCGAGCCCCGCGCCCTCTTGAGCCTTCGTTCCCTGACGTCTCACCTCCGCGCATTTCTCACCATTCGCTTCTCATTTATATTATATAACAGTGCTACATTAGGTATGCAAATGAAGCAGGCAGCCTCGCCAGCGTTCCTCCAGGCAACACACTCAACTAATTGGCAACTTCTTAATGTCGTTTATACTTACTTTGCCACACCAGGCACGTCTCTTTGACAAATTTACTTCACTATACTCTAATACAATTTTCGTGGGAGCGCCGAGAGACAATGAACAAGTCGATCCGAGTGCCTTTGCCGCGAATTTTCTAGAACTACGACCAATAACAAGGCTAACTTGGGAGATTGGTTGGTTCGCTTTGTAAGGAGAGCCGCCACGGCCGTAATGGCGCGTACGTGGATGGAAACCCTTTTACTTATATTTTTTAGTCTTGAGTTTTAGGCGCGGATCCAAAGACGTGAAACAATCGGGAAGATCGTTTAAGTACCGGCGAAGCAACCACAAACACTCACTAAATTTCGTTAGTTTGGCAACGCTGTATTCATTTTGAAATATAAACCATTACGAATTGTGAAAAAAATTACTAATAAATAAATATATTGAGAATCAAAACGATATCCCCGGCCTTTAGGCCGTGGTCTATTGGTTTTTATACCAAAGATTTCAGGTGCGACTGAAGATGACTCCAGTGGAGCGTAAATTGTAAAATGTAACGTTCCTACAGTTTTGATGTTTGTTGGACACCCTGAAAGAAACTCTAAGGACGAATTTTGTGATTCCGTTTACCATACTAGCAATTCAATTCAAAATACAGTAGTTCGGTGCTGTAAGAAATTTATGAGGTACCCTGTATAATATCAACTATTTTCATTGCATATAGCAGATCCACAAAAAATTTTTTTAAACAAAGCACGGGACACATAAACCCACGAAAAATGGCCGCGATCGGACCTCAGCTTTCTTTCTTTTTAGATTTTCGACTGTTTTTTGGACATTGCTATGAAACACGACAAGTGGCCGAAATTTTTTTGAAAATTTGGGGGGGGGGGGGTTGAGTCGGGAAGTATTTAAAAAAAAACGCGTATCAAACGATCCGCAAGACCCCATGCTATATACTTTTATCCCTGACAATTTCCAAAAATGTACAGGGTGTGGCCACTATTACCATAACTAGAAGACTGCGATTCAGAAGTCAAATTATTTTATACCAAAATATAGCTCCTGTAGACAACAAAGATTTTTGTATTTAAGGACTTTACCTATTGTACAGATGTTCGCTGTATACCTTTCAATATTTAATAACGTAATAGGAGAAGTAGAAGTCCGGATCCACATTTAAACACTTTAGATTGGTCGTGATCAAATAGCCCAAAAAAATTTTTTGGGGTTATTTGTTATTCCAGAAAAAAAATGTTTCCTCCAAAACTATTAACTCGTAGGCAGACGCGTAAGATCCAGTACTATAATTCTATTTCAAGCATTTTTTCGCTTATAGGCCGTCTTTTTCAATTACGGCCAAAAATCTTAAAGACCCTGAAAATTGTTCTTTCCGATAGCACATTTTAATCCGCAAATCAAAATTCGTAAAAAATATGGCTTATTGTTTAAACGATATTGTAGGCATTAAGAGCTAAAATTTTTTTATTTACGGTTTTCGTCTATCAGATACGCTGTTCGAGATATTTGAAAAAATTCAAATTGAAATCACCGTTTCTCGCCCTCAATCTAGACGCGATGAGGTCATTTACAAATGTTTTCTCCAAAACCATTTACTCTATTGGAAAAATTTATGGACTAAGGAACATGGGAGCTCTAGGGCTATAACCTCTAATTCGAATATTATTTGAATTATATACGGTGAGTGTTGTTTTTGGACAAAAATTCCAACAAATCCTAAAAATTTCCGTTTTTGTGGGTAAATACTTGGTAGTAAATGAAAAACGTCAAGAGGTGGCATAATATATACCGTAAACTGAACTGAGAGCTACAATTTTCTGATTTACTTTTCTTGTCTATTATACAGGGTGGGCGAAATATTTGAAAAAAAAATTATTGTTAATCGCTATTATGGGTAGAAATTTTTGTATTTACCCAAGTGAAAGTCAATTTATACAGGGTTTATGCAAAATACAATTACATCGATTTTGCGAAAGTTCCATAGTGGTTCCATAGGAGCTCGATAGAAAAACAATGAGCCACGTTTTTGACAAGAAACCGCGAAGCATTTTCTTTTTTAAATACAAAGCTGTTTCGGGCTACGCGCTACGAATTCGGATTGGAATTTCTATAATCTTGTGATATTTAATTATTACCAATGAATTCAAAATATGAAATAGTATTTGGATTTCATAAGTTACTACTTACGCGGTTAGTTATACTTTTTATTAGTCCTATAGTCTTGTCCTGTCTTTGACATTGACAGCTATATGCACGGCCTACTTATCCATAAATACAAATTACCTTATATCTCCCCCATCTCCAACATGATCGAAAATGACTCAACACGGGCAGATTTTTAACACTATAAAATCATATATAAATCATATAAAATGCATCCATTTGTGAAAAAATGGAGAATTATAAAACAAACCTCAGTACGCCACTGCATTTGATTCAAAAAAGTGTTCTAATAAGGTTTTTGTGCAAATTGAAAATGTCCATAATAAAAGAGTTAATGGGTTTTTACCATTCAATATTTCTCAAAAATCGAGCCCAAGACACGTAAGTCGGTTATGCTCAATCTAGTTTACAAATATCTCTCCCAATATCTAAATTTATATTTTTTTGGATAGTTTGCTATCGCGATTTAATTATCCAAAATATTAAATAAAAAATTAACAATAATTCCGATATTAATTAATATCAAAATATCAAAAGTCGCATTCATAGATAAATCCATTGTGTCGATTATCTCTGAACGAGATAAAGCCTGGAATAAATTTTTAATTTTAATTGCAAAAATATGCCTGACAGTTTCCCGTACCTCAGGCCGGTTACCCTTAATTACAGTTAAACGAATTCCATCGAATTTTCTTCATAATTCCGATAACCGCGCTCCTCTCCAAAAACTTAGATATCGACCTAAACGACCCCAGCGAACGAGGGGGACTAGCGCAGCCCCCTCCCGGCCCTCGCAGCTCCCCTGACGGGCGCGAGAGCGAGCCCGAGCTATAGCGAACACGGTCGGCTTCTGCTTCTTTCTCTTTTCTCATACGCTCCGCCTTAGAAGGAAAATAAGAAACGCCTGGAAAATAGTATAAGGGAAATAAAGCGGGGATTTTCGTGGAGAAAATCATTTATTTTTGACCTGCGCACTCTCGCGTCTGAAGGATTGCTCAAAGAAATATCATTGCCGTTCCGAGCTGTGTCGCGGGTTGGATGCGCCAGCGGTCGTACCCCGAAGTCGTTTTCTTGCGAAAATGTTCGAAAACGGACGACCAAAAGGGATTTTGGATATATTAAACTTACTATACGATTTGAGCTGTGCGCTCTCTCAAAGGTGCGTGATATTGAAAGGTGTCATGTAAAGTTAGTATAGTGGAGGCTTTTAAAAAACACCCCTGTTCAAATCAGTTTCTTGCAACGCATTTCTAGACAACGCATTAAAAAGCAGCGTTTTTTCAACCTGTATCTGGATCTTTACTGAAATGGCAACACCGTGATAGACAACTGAGGCAAATTTTTCTATAGGAAAAGATCTCCAGTAATCCCCCATTACCATGTTTTCCTCTTTTTCATTCCTATAAATATTGTTATTATACAATATTGTTTTCGAAAATTTTAAATTTAAATATATAAAAATTTATATTTCACAAAAACCTTTGCAAAAAGCGCATAAAAATCATTGGTGATAAAATAGTACTGTGTTTTACCAAAAGTGCTATTTCAAAAAACATTTAAAATATCGAGGTATTGATCTAAATTTAAGTAACATTTGGCATTTCTTAAAAACGGGAAAAAGTTAGAACTTTTTTTTTAATTTTGTGAGAATACAGCAATAGGCAAAAAATTCAAAAACTTTTAAACATATTTTTCTATAATGCTTTTTAGTCCATCTCTCCAAGGAAAGTGGTGGGTATGTTCAAACCTTGTCATTTTCCTAGGCTATGCATATTGCTATCAGTTACGCAATGGCGCTTGCTTCAGGTTAGTTCCGAACGCTTCTTCTAGACACTGCATTACGATGAGTTTGCATAAAACGCATTTAATGCGATAGCAAATTTACACTGATTAATGGCGATAGAGATATTTTATTTATTTTATAAATGGTTGTCATATTTATTTACTTGTATTCGTCAATAGTTAATAAAATTAATTAGTCACCAAAAATTGATTGGCATCTAACTAAATTGGTGACTAAAGTTCATTTTTTATGAAAAAAATGCCTCTCGAAGGTATTGTAAAAAAAGATCAATAATAATATTTTATTTTGATTTAAAACATTATTTGCTATCTTAACTAATAAGTTTTCTTGGAGAGATGAAACAAAAGAAAAATTGAAGATGGCAAATGCGTCCTCTGGTGGCTATTTTACAAAATAGGAAATAATTTTCAGCATTTTCTTTTAGCGGATTTACTCACATCACAGACGATCAGCTGAACGTTTAAATTAAGCAATGTAGAAGTTTTAGTTGTAAAATCCCGGTACAAGAAAACTAATCTGATCCAATAAACATATCTTACAGCAAAACCGGACCAAATTAACTGACTCAGCAAACTACCTGTCATTATTAAATATCAAAGGTAACTAGATATAATTAAATTAAATAATTCTTTATATAATAATGAAATTACACTTTGACAAACTTCAAATTTCTTAAGGAACCTTAAGATCTAAATATCAAAAACATGAATGTAACATTTATTTTGATCGTAGAATCTAAAAATATTATGATATAAATGGTTTCCATTTAAAAGGTACAAGTTTGTTAGTTCAGTTTGAATACTTTAGGAACAACCTCTTTACTACGAAATGAATTATAAGAAGTAACTTAATAGTACTTCACATGTTGCAGAAGTAAAACTTTGTGAAAATATTTTGGCCATAATATTCTGTGCCGTATATTAATTTTTCGATGGATAAAAGGGGCTTGTCTTAGGCTTTATTATAGCTTTTAGGACTCTTTCTACGTTGTAAAAAGCAACAACTTACCAGTACAAGAAATTATCGATAAAATACCGACACAAAAAAATTTCACTGATTCAGTTAAAAGAATACTTATATCCCTTGAAACTTTTCGAATCTTTTTAGGAACGCCAAAGAAAACTTCAAACTAAGGCGCATACAATGCTACAGTCTTCTTCTTCCACGGTGGCTTAAGAAGAATAATGCGTTACTAGGTTAACAGAACCTTGGCAAACTTGTCTGGACAACTCACATCGATTTGGTCTTTGGTACAAGTTTGATTCTAGGTTACCAAGCAAAACGAAATTTAATTAGAACTAGCCTTAAATTATGAAAAACATATCTAAAGCACTTAGCTCGAACAATGATTAAATGATTGGTACTACAAACTAACAACCAATTTGCTTCCAAAAACCCCAGATAGAATGATTGAGAAATAATATAAACAATCTATTGTTACAGTTATTAGCCCATTAGTACTAACATATGTGGTAAAAAGAAACCATTGCCAATACCACTCGTTCCATTCTAAATAAAATTTGGACTAAGTGATGATGATGTTTGTATTATTTTTCTTTAATTCTGTGTTTCGTTTTGTAATTTTTTATTTAATTATTTTTTGACCAATAAAGACCATTTATTATAATAATAATACCGCATATCTTACAACAAGTTTCGCGAAAACGATAACGATATATTTTTCTCTAATCACATTAGCTACTAGAAAATGCTACAACCGTTTCATAATCGTAGGTGGAAAATTCCATCGCTATCGCGTCTCCGCTACCCTTGGCAACTTCCTTTTCCTTTTCCAGCAGCAAGCAGCTAGGACCCCTGGGATACGGATTATCATTTTAGACTCGTATCGCCCAGGAATATTTAATTAATATTATCTAGCGGAATTGTCTATGCAGATTTCCCGCTTTTTTCATTAAAGTCGCAACCCCATCTTATAACCTAACGGTAAAACCTTGCAAATTCCTCACGTTTATCGCACGTGGACACTTTTACCATCTATCTCGGAATTTTCTATAATATATTTTTGTATATTGCGATAATAATCACGAGATTAAAAGTTAAATTCAAATCTTTTGAAAACTCCACCATTGCGTCAAGAAAACCTCTTCCTGTTAATTTCGCAAGAATCTTGTAAACCTAAACCTAATCTTAAGTAACTAAATTATGCAAAAAAATGAAGAAATAAAACAGCGCGATAAATAAAATATAGGGAAACACTTTTAAAAAAATAATTTTCCTAACCCAAGTTTTTAAATCTTAGTTGGTACCGGCATATGTAGAATTTTTATGTCAAAAATTACGTTTGCAGGACTATACCATGTTTCTTATTGCGAGAGAGTAAACACTCGTAAACTTGCAATAAAAGGGATATTAAACAGAGTGTACAACAAAGATTATATCGGAAAGGTTAGATAAATTGCAATGTTATTTTCTGATAAATTCAGTTTTTAAGAACCATACACCTCCTAAATTAGGGTCACACTAATTTACATATGAAAGTAATATGACAGCGATGTTACTACAGATAGTTTCTTAGAATAATAAAGATAATGTTAATTATTTATGCTTATATAAAATAAAAAGTAAATAAAAGCTTAGTTATTTAATTGAAGTTAGTAATACTAATAATAATATTGATAATAATAATAATAATATTAATAATAATAATAATAATAATAATAATAATAAGTGCACACAGCCAGCAATGACATAGGTACGACGCTCGGACCAAGTAAATGCCAGACGGTAACAATAGTAATAGGAAAACTCACATCGGACGCCCCTCTCTAACTGAATGAGGACGTCACTACAAATGCGATGGATAACCAGCCCTACCAATCCCTGGGAATGCTACAATCAAACAGGATAGAACACGCTGACATAAAAAATATCCTTATCGATAAATTCAAGCAAAGGTTAAATACTCTCCTTAAAACAGAGCTAAATTCGATTAACATCACCTAGGCACGAAGGAGGAAGTGGTATTGCCGAAGTACTCAACACGTGCTACCAACAAATTCGAAACCTGAGCAAATACTTCCAGCAGAAAACGGACCACCTCCATCAAGTGGTCACAAAGGCAGACAAAGCGTTTACACCGCTAAATCTAAGTGGAGAAATTAAGTTCGGGAAACCAGATACGACTCTGGAAGAAATTCACATATGGGCCAGCAAAGAACTGCACGGCCGAAACAACGTCGACAAAGATGCTTCCCTCGAATGGCTGAGGAAAGGCTATTTAATGCCAGAAACCGAAGGGTTTGATGTAGCGATGCAAGACCAGGTTGTCAGCACTCAGAACTATCGAAAGTACATCATGAAAGAAAGCTTTGCACCTGACAAATGCAGAAAGTGAAAAGAACACTCGGAAACTATTGAACACATCCTTTCGGGATGCCCCAAACTAGCCAACACAAAATATATAGAGAGGCCCAACAAGGTTGCAAACATTATATACCTCGAATTGGCGAAGAAATACGACATAAACCTTGAAGGTAAAAAGACATATTTCTTCATCCAACCACCACCAGTCATCGAGAATAAGAAAGTGAAAATCTACTGCGACAAAGCCATAAACACAGACAAGAAAATCAGGCATAATCGATCAGACTTGTTGACAGTTATCGATAAGGAGACAAATACCGCATATTTAGTTGATATATCCATCTACAACACACACAATATCGACTCTAAGAAGGCTGAGAAGATAAAAAAATATGACGACCGGAAATGGGAAATTAAAGGAATGTCGCACATGGAGAGAGTGGAGGTCGTCCCATTGATCATATCCAGCATGGGTATTGTACCGACGGACTTGAAAACAAACTTAATTAGACTGGGTCTAAATTGCAATACTTACCGTATGATGCAGAAGTCGGCACTCTCGATGGGTCCCGCAGCTGACAAACTCCTGATAACCTGTTACCAGAGTTTAAAAAAAACTAATAATAATATTTATTTCAAATTTGTTACAAAATGAAACAAATTGAACCGACGTCAAAGAGGGTGACAACCTAGCACATATTAAAATAGTCATTAAGGCAATAGTAGTAATTAAATTGTTTTGATTGAAATGCTAGTAAGCCACCACCGACGCATCCATTTTTACTACTAATATGAGTAATTATTACTCATTATTATTCAAGTTTCGTCAAGATTATTATTATTATTGTGATCTTGTTAATCAATGTTCAGTTTTGTGGCATATAATTTTTCATGTGTGATTGTTATTATATTGTTATGGTTATCTCATTGTTATTTCGATTTATTATTATTAAAATACTAAGATTACTGCCTTTTTTATGGGGTATACTAAGAGGATGTGGTACAACGCTATTAGTGAAAAAATAAAAAATCAATATTTTCGCTAAAAAATTAGGTTATCAAATACCCTGTCTTAAAAAAAATTGAATTTCTGTTATTTGTTTAACACAAGTCTGGATGTAGTTTCGCAATGTCGAAAAGCTGTTGATAAAATTCGTTTTTACAGTTTTTTTAATGCTTGTTACGATAAAATTATAAAAATAGGGTATTTCCATTTGAGAATAATGACTTATTCATCAAAATTTTTAATATTTATATTTAAGCATCCTGGTATAAATTTGTTTTGTTTGTTTGTTCTGTAAAGAAATCAATTCTAAATATATAACAAAACTATCAGCTTCAAAAAATCGATATATATATATATATATATATATATATATATATATATATATATATATATATATATATATATATATATATATATATATATATATATATATATATATATATATATATATATATATATAGACCTATAAACGCCACTTTTGAGATAAATTTCTATATATGTCAAAACGGCAAGACTTTGGTATAGGATGTATATGCAATAAGTTTAAAGTTTTCCGAGGTATGAAACAATGCATTAATCTATAGGATGTTCTATTTAAAATAAGAACGTTTATGATTGTCTACAAAAATCCAAATAACTTTGGTTTTTTGAAATTGTTTACTTTTGTTTTGAAATAATGTGTCATTCCGAAATGATATGACCACCTCTTACATATGTTGGTCAAATTGACCAATTATGTAAAGACTGTATTCGAGATCAACATTTCTGCACATTTCGAGGAACTTTCCCAATTTTCACAAAGGATGGAATTTATTGTTGTCAACGGGAGGATAATGGTTATCATTGCCGATTTGATTTTGTTTGCTGTGTAGCTTTTATTTAATTAATAATAATAATAATCATGTTGACAGAATATTTACAAAAACTTATAAAGTAGGTGGCGGTATTCAGCAGAGTTGCTCATACAACCACCAGATTAACCAAATAACATATAAACTATCCAAAACACAGACTAAGAGAATAACAAGATAACCAAACGAGAGCAATGTACGATTGTCACAGATTACTGTAGTATAAGATTACTCATGTTTAATAGAACGGTAGAAAGTAAATGACCTTTCATTGAAAATTGAGATCGTGGGGGCACATCTGACACTGGAAGGTAATTAATTAAAACATTTTGAGGCCTGGTACGTAAAAGAACATTGAAATAGGGTTGTACGATGCCTAGGTACCCTAAGGAGTTCACGACTACGAGTTAGCCTGTTATGGGTATGGACACCTCTAACCAACTTTTCATATAAATAAATGGGTTCGCGATGGAGTAGAATTTTATATAAAAAACGGCAAACGTTTATTTCAAACCTTTCTTGCAATTTTGTAATTTTGCACACATATTAGACATTGACATTTTAATAAAAATGATTCATTTATGTGATTTAAGAGTCTGCAAGTGATTTATACAGGGTGTTTTAAAAATCATGCGCCAACTGTCCGCTATAGATCCGGGGTGTCAAATATTAAGAAAAACGAGTTTTGTAACCTAGACCTAGGTTACATGTCTGCATAAAGACAGTGGTGATTATTATTTAGTTTTCACATTTAAGTTTATCGTAGATCAAAGAGTCCAAAGCATGGGTGTTTATAAAGATACGTTTTGTCAATTTTAATATTTTCTAGTTTTTGGCGAAAACGAGGCCACATACAAATACGCTTAAAAGTGAAGCAAGTATTTTTAGTGGATTGTTTAAAGTAAATAAGAAAATCACAAAAGTCACTGGTCTATATCTATTTGATTATACTATTCGTTACGATATATCCCGAGACGATACTGGAGTTTAAAATATCAATCTAATTAAATATAGGTAAAAAAAGATTCAATTTATGAATAAAAAAAATTAACATCTGCTCATTTTTAAGCTTTTCGTTTCGTTTAGAGAACATCCATGCGGCAAATGATTGGCTACATAATGGTCTGGTTCGCAATTGCAATTATTTGGGCGTTCCCAAACAATTGATTTATGTTTACACATCACAGATCTATGATCAGTCATAACAACGAAGTTCCTTTCTAGGAATCTGGGCCTGTTGTTTGATGTTGATTTGAGGATTTCACATCTTATCCACTACCGTATGAAAAAATCATTTTTTAATTTTAGCTAAAGATATCTATCTATTAAATCATAATTAAAAAAAAAATGTGATAGTTTGATTTTATAGCAGATTAATTTTTGCGACACTTCGTAAGGCACTTGCCTTCTGGAGCAAGACTCATCCTGCTTATACTGAATTGTTGTGTACGTTGGGGGTAACAGACGGTATGAGCTCCGCAGGTTGATGTTAAAATGAATTAAATTTTGAGAAAGGGCAACTATTATCACAGTAAACTACTACATAATAAAATTTAAAAAAAATGCCTCAAATATCTGTTTGAAACAATTGAATTTAAATGTGATGCTCACAAGTTAGACTGGACGCATAAACGTATTATATCTCTTCCCCCTTACATCGTTTTCATACAATTCTAACAGGATTCCTCTTAGTCTTAAAATTTTACCTCCTATAACATTTATAAAGGCTGCCCGTAAATGGCTTGGGTTGAAATCGCTACATATCAATTGCTTTGAGAGCACGCCACCTGTCTTTTTCTCTTGTCGTTTAGTTTTCTTTGTATGTAAATAATAATTGATACCTGTCTGATATGAGTTTATTTTATTTTTTTCCTTCTTTTCATTCGTATTGCTATGATCTTTTATTTTTTATATTGTACAGTCTTAACTGCTACTGAGTAACTTCATCAACTAACTTCAATATCGCCTCTTGTGATATATTGACCGTAACATATTTACAATAGTCATATTATTATTATTGTTATTATTATGTTTCACAAAGCCGTTTAACAAAAAAACACTAGAATTCCTCACAATATTTTTCTTGTGCTCTTGTCTTTATTTGTGAATGTTCTTAAATAGCTAACTCAATATGATTTTTAAATGATTTCTGTCAAATTATATTTTGAAAAACACATTGCAACAAAAACTTCTTCTAAAAAAAACAGCCATGCCCACAATAAAACTCCCATTGTAACACGTCATCAACGCGGCCGTAACCATAAAAGCAACCCCTCTTAAAAATCTTCCCCTTTTTGTGTAGTTAAAAAACTCCCCACTTCAGGAGGGATGCTCCCTTATATAGTGTATATCAGAACCTTAACGGTTTAGTGAAAGTGAGGTAGAAAGTTTGGGCATCGCGTACTAGAGGGCGACACGCATGACAAAGCTCTTGGCTTGGACGCCTTCAATGTAGATGGCACAAGAAACTGTATTTAAATGAAAAATTCTATTAAGTAATATGAGCATTTTTTATAATAATAATAATAATACCTCCTTTTTTGCAAAATAGAAAATGGTGAACTTAGTGTTCCGACGTTTATACATAACGTATATTATAATAAAATATTTAACATAGTGATAAAAGAAAAAAAATTCTAGCAACCAACCCAAGACTGAAAAGGCAAAAAATGAAATAGCAAATATATGTTATGATAAATATAACATTTTTATAATGTTGATCTCCGAAGAACAAGCAGAAGGAATTTAAATTTATTTATTTGTTTCAAGAATTCTATCTAACCAGGAATGAAGCCTAACAGGTACGTTGTAGTACAAATTAGTAAATAGTTACAGAGGCAGTGTCTATAACCTAACATAAGCATTAACTCTAATTAAAAGAAAAAACAAGAGAATAGAATTAAACAGAAATTAATAATTTTAATAACATTTTTACTTTAATTGATTGGAAAAAAAGTCCAAATAGCGTAGAGCATTGTATTTCGAGCACATTGTTGTGTTACTATGTCTACGGTTAATATGGGGAACAAGAAAATTTAGCCAACATGATAGGTCAGAGCAATCAAACAAGTTAAGTCTCTAAGAGACACAACACCAAATGTTATTGCGAAAAGCCTTGTGGGGGATACGCTCCGTTCAGTTTATACTTCAAAAACGTAAGCAGAATTTTTTCCATGTTATTAATATGACAATTGTACCCAAGAGACCAAACTACTGATACTCCAACTTAGAAGTGACGTATGAGTTATATAATATTTTTATCACTTCCTGTAGTTTAAAAGCTTTGGGTGCAACATACGATGAATCCACAGGTTTTTGAGGCTTCTGTCAAGTCGAATATTACTCCCAAATAACAAAAAGTGTTAGAATGGAAGAGAGTTTTATCAATCAGAGACCAATTGCTGACGGATAACGGGGTGTAGCAACATTATTGTAATCATTTAAAATATGCGCATAAATATGTCTGGGTTTTTCAAAAAATATGTCAAATATATGCTTTTTTCTACCATCTATGTAATTTTACTTTACAAATGTACATTCTCTGTCTGCGAAAAATATTAAAGATTCTTCTCTGGATTATCACGAAGACACCACCGCTGATTTATTTGAAAGTTGGTTTAAAAACAAACTAGTTCCAAACATTTCTCCTAATAGCGTCATTGTAATGGACAATGCAAGTTATCACAGTAGACAGTTGACTAAAGCCCCTTCCTCATGTGACACAAAAGCAATAATCCAAAACTACATGTATAATAACGACATTTATTTTCACGAAGATTATACCAAAAAGCATTTAATTGAGGTTCTACAAAGCTTGAACCTACAAAAGGAATACGTCTGTAATAATTATGCAAAAAATCTAGAGCATACAGTTTTTAGGCTTCCACCTTACCACGGTATATTTAATCCCATTGAACATGTTTGGCACCAACTGAAATCTGCCATTCGTCGTAACAATGTTTTTCCCCGCGTTAACTCGAATGTCCTCAAACTTATAGAAACCGAAGTTTTTAACATCCCTCCTCAAAGTTAGGCAAATTCTGTTAAATATATAGAAAAAGCAGAACAGTCGTATATTCATATTGCAAACAATATAGAACAAATAATAATTAGAACAGGCGATGATAGCGATACTGAAATATTATGTGAATAATTTTATTTAATTTAAGTAGACAATAAAAATAATTTGTAATTTTATTTTAGATTTAACCATAAACATAAATAAATAAATATTGTTTAGTATATTTCCTAAGAAAACCCCAAATAATTTAATTCTAAGCAAAGTACGAACCTGTTCGGCCATATTTCGTTCTTACAGCTGGCCCGGGTCTTTCCTTAATTCGTATCAGTTAGTCACTTTCTTATATCTATGCACAGACTTTAACGGGATTTGAAGGCTATAAATAGAAAGTCCACAATATGGCACATACATTTCCCAGTACAAATCCCAGTAATAAACAAATGAACGGTTCAAAAATATGCGATTTTATGCCTGAAAAATAGAAAATATTCAGTTTTTTTTACAACAACTAAGAATATGTACGAAAGCTTCATTTTATGCGGAATTCGTAATTTTTTTATATCGTTAATCTAATTATTTCATTCTAACACTGGTATATCCAAAATATTGGGTTGATATTCATAATAATACAAAAGATATTTTTTACATAAATCCTAACTCTAGTAATTATATACATAGGAGGCGTGGATTATAATGACAAGATATTGGAGCGATGAGCGAAGCAGTGATTTGTGGGTGCAGACTGATAATTGAAGGATAAAACCATCAAAAATGGGACATACGGTACATCGCTGTTCGCGAGTTTGGTTAATTAAATTTTGATCGTTTTATTTCAGTATCCGGAATTTTACAGTGCCGAACAAAAAAGAACTTTCAAAACAAAATAAGCTGTTTGGATAGTAGTAGGTACGTGCCAGCCGCTCCAGAACAAAAAACGTACAAAATGTTTTTCGCCGCCGCAGGGATCAAGTTCCGCGAAATAACTAAATAAAAACAGTTGAAAATTTCGCAGTACAATGCAGAAAAAGTACGCTTGGGTTTTAATTTATCAAGCTGCTATCGTTCCGAGCTCCCCACCAACCTAATAGGCAAAGTTAGGAACGGAAAATATTTCAACGTTTCAACGTTTTCAGTTCGAAAACTCAAATTATAATTACACGGAGAGCGCTCGTAATACAGTGGTTCGGGAAAAAGATGCAGGACAATTTGGATTTAGGATATTTATTTATTTATATTATATTGAACAGGCAGAGGCAGCTATGGTCTGTTCATAGATATAAGAAAGTGACCAATTGCTTTTCAATGGTGGTCATTAACATACAATGCAACCAGATTATTAGCTAAAGTTTTGGAATTTAATTTCAGGTAAAATTGTGGTCCGTAATAGAAAATATTTTTATACCTACCTGTGTTTAATATTATTTTGTTTGGTATTAGTTTAAATTTATTAGTAGTCATTCTTATTTCGTGTGTAATACAGCGTGTATTGAATCGTGTGCGAATTATGCAAAATACGTGCGAGTCTAGTGTATCTCAGGAGATGCTCCCGCCCAAATGTAGAAAACACTATTCTACTGAGACTAAGGAAGTTATAAACAATGTTTATTTGACTCTCATTGAACGTGGTGCCAGCAAGCAAGCATCTTTAGAAGAAACGGCCACATTGATGAAAATTCCAACATCAATTGTATGGAAAATTGTGAATAATGCCCAGCGATGCTGACATTTTCTCGAGTGTTGATGAAAGTGATCAAAATATAATACTATATAATATAAATAATATAAATAAAAATTTAGCAGTTCTACGAGGAACAAAGCGTGCCTACATTAGATATCTTTATTAGGAGGGTTGGAAAAGATGAAACCGGTGTTAAATGTGGCAGAACTACCTTATGGAATTGTATAGGTTTTAGATTTAAAAAAATTGACAAAAGGCAAGTTTTAATGGAATCTTTTAGAATTCGGAAATGGCGACTGCAATATCTAGAAAAAAGTAGGATTTACAGAGAACAACAAAGGCCAATTATTTACTTGGATGAAACCTGGTTCCACACTTGTGATACCCCATGCTGGCTCTTAAGATGGTTGGATTGAAAATGGACTTTCTCTGTCTGCGAAAAATATTGAAGATTCTTCTCCGGATTGCCACGAAGACACTACCGCTGATTTATTTGAAAGTTGGTTTAAAAACAAACTAGTTCCAAACATTCCTCCTAATAGCGTCGTTGTAATGGACATGAATGCTTTTTTATAAAAAGAAAGGTGGCACAAATGGAAAAATCATTGCGGTTTTAGATGAGGTAATTTGCAAAATGTTTCATTTTTAGACATCCTTTGTAGTTAGTACACCGCACCGTAGCGAACAAATCATACGAGGCACTTTGCTACTTGCCTTAGAAGCTCAAGAAAATGTGAAGTAGTTTTTTTTACACAATATTTATCTATTAGTAAAATATTGGTGCTGACTTTTCCTTATAGGAAGTAAGGGAAGTGGGTTCATGGTATTAACTTGGAACGAAACGAATATGGAGAATTTCATACATTGACGTCAGAACTCCGAAGGGATGGAAAACCCTTTTATATTTATTTCAGAATGACTAGTGAGTGTTTTGATAAAATTTTGAACCTTATTACAAATGACATTCGAAAATCTGACACAAATTATCGTGAAGATATTTCACCTGAAGAACGACTTGCATTACACTGAGGTAAAAAAAGAAAGTTGCCAATTGCTTGAAACTGTTGAGACACATTTTTCAATGAATTATAGATATTAGCGTTCCGTGAAAATCCAGATGAAGAACTGAGATATCCACTTTCAAGTCTCAGCACCGGTGCAACGTTAGAGTTATCTCTCCACTTTCCGGTCTAGGCGTCACATCTGTGTTGAGTTCCTCATGATGCAAACGTTTTTGTTCCATGATGACTTGAGCAGTTTTCAATTTAGTTGTCGCCGGTCTCCTTCCGGAAAATGTTTTTATGGTCTTTGCGTGAGGCAAGAGAAGAGTCAGTGGCATCATATTCAATTTTTTTAAGTGTTCAAAATATTTTACCATCTCTCCTACAGAAGGAGTTTTACGCTTTCTGCTGGTTTCATTATTTGCAGTTGAAGAATTAGTTGGAGTGTTATGTGTTATCGTTATTAATTGGGTAAGCTTGTTGTTTGTTCGTTCCTTTAGCTTTCGTATATTTTTCACTTGGAACTCTATCTGTGTTTTCCCAGATTCCCCAAGATTGATATTGGTAGGATTATGGTCACTGATATTTTAAGAAAATGTGTTCTGCATATTATCTTCTAGATTTTTCCATTCTTTTAATATCATCACCTAAAACAAAATAATTCCATTTGCAGATTTCTTGCCACTGGTGATACTTTCTACACAATAGACCACAGTTTAAGAGTTCAACTTTCGAGTTTGGCGCTATTTACAAAAATAGAAACAAAGATGGAATTACAATTTTACAATTTACAATTTTAATTGTAAAAACAATCTGAACTTTGCACAATTTTTTGAGAATTAAAAAGGGCGATAATTTGTACTTTCACTTTCTAGAGCCACCGGAGTCTGAATTTTTGAACTGAAATTCTTAACTCCTACTTGAATAGTGTAAAATATGCAGAAACATATGTAATTAATAAACAGTTTCAGTGACACCTACCATTTTCATTCATTCATAAGGGTTTTGTAATCATCATGTTTTAAAACGTACAACATTGGATATTTTTTAAAAATTTCTGTTAAAGCTTCCTTTCGTTTTCGATATTTTCATTTAGTTCTCGACTGCCCCAACATTTCCTCATTAGTATTTTATTTTTTCTCCTTCTTTCTGATATGGCTCATGTTAACCCAAAATATGACAATTAAAAAAATAAGATATAATAGAGATATATTATCAATACACATTGAATATTGTACACACCTTATTTTGCCACTAACTTTTTGTAATAAAATAAAAATATAATAAATAATAATAAAAATAATATAAATAAATAAAAAATAATATAAAATATAAATAAATAAAAGTTTTGTTCTTATATTTACAAGTTTCATCTTACATCCTATGAGAAAATCCTATCCAGACCAGTTTCCACTATTTCGATAAGCATAAAATTCTCCCTATACATAAAAATCCTCGATCGCTTTGGCAGTTCTGTTGTGCCATCTTCCATTTTGTGAATAAATGGCCACTGGTCACGATAGCCGCAACACCATAAATTTAATAATAATTGTTTAAAAATGGGACACAGCGTACATCTAACATTCTTGAAGTTATCTCACCATATGTGAAATAAATGCGGCAATTTATTACTTATTCGCCAGATTCATCATTTTTCTATCCTTTCCATACTTATATTTCTCTCCAGACTTTCCACTTTGTGCTTTGGCTTTTAGAATATTTTTGCCGCTTTAGTAGGGAATTCAGCCATAATGTTTTGAATTGTATTATTTGTAATATATTGCTAATTATACATACATGACATGCAACGAAGTGTATAATAACTAATATAGAAAATTAAATTAAATTAAAAATTAAGAAAACTAAAAAACAATTTATTTCTGGTTCTTTAGTCTAGTCTTGAGTCTAGAAGACTAGAAGAAAAATTGCGATATCTAATAGAAAAAATATTAATGGTAAGACAAATACGCAAATTTTTCTCAAAACTAGAGATAATGAGTCGATTATCAAATACGTTTGTCTGTGGAGAATCGCCTGATTCTGTCCCTTGGTAAACTCTGGTTAACAAATCATAATCTAAGGTAATAAAATGAAATTTTGCAATGACGGGGATTAGGAGTAGACAAATTAAGGTCCATAATAATTCTAAATGAAATTGATCACTAAGTTTCACAGTCATTTAATAATTTATAATTTTCTCACAGTTCTGCAATTTTAGTTAAAAATTGCTTTCCAATTTTACTGCATCTCTACTTTTATCGACCATCATTATAAAACAAAAATAACTACAATCGGATTTTAACATAAAATAAATATTAACTGTTAAAATTTGTCACTAATAAAATGAAAAATTGTTATCCCCTCTTTATTTATTTGTTGTATTTAATTTTTATTTGTTTATTTATGCACTATAATGAAAGAACGTCAGTTAAGACGCCTTGAAAATCGTTTTTCCGACTAGAATCTTATCGCGCCCGGTTTCCAGCATCGAACAGGGGGGCAAGAACGTTTTTGATTAATCGTCCGATTTTCTTGGCAGGCGTATCCGCCCCCCCGCCAAAAAGAAATTCATCAAGGGGATTGGCGCAAAGTAATAACTGAAAACAACGTAATTTATCAAATAAATAGGAGCCATTGTACCGTGAACCTTACTTCGCGTTTTACTGCGAGCTATACACTCAAAATATGGTCTGAAATTTATCATCTTCGTTATTTTGTTTCAGCGTTTTCTCTTAAAACGTTTCGCGCTTTGTTTTTCGCGCCCTTTGACGTTTAGTTTTCCTCCCGGCGAGATACCTACTATGCCCGAGGTTTACTTAATGTTGCGACGAACATATTATATTGAACGTTACGAAGAAATCTGTGTTATACGTCATAAGAGAGGTTAGAGAAGCATTATTATAGACAACATCGATAAGTCGAAGGCATGGATAATTAAATTAATTAATTTAGTTAATTAAAAAAATAATTAATTAATTAAAATTTTTATATATACGGCATATAGTCTTCAAAAGCAAATTATTAGAATAAGTTAAGCACTAAACTGTGCAAACAGATTCAAGCAGATTATAATATAGAATTATTAGTTAAACAAACAAGTCGAATTGTACAACGTCTACGATAATTTATTTATCCACTGTTAACGTTTTTTTTTGTATATTTTAGTTTCTGTTTCTACAAGTCCCAAATGTGAATAAACGTTATTATTGGCATTGGCATAGTAGACTGAAAATAGAAAAAAAAGTAGACTGAAAATCCTAACAGAAGAATTTTCAGAACAAGAACAAATAGTATAACAACTCATATAAAAACACAAATAATACAATAGAGAAACACGTATAAGCTTTATAGACTTTGAGAAAGTTTTTGACAATATAAATAAAATAGGGAATATTATGAAAAAAAGGGGTATCCTCACTAGAGAAATATCAACAAACAAGGGAGTTAGAAAAGGCTGCTTTATTTCGTCCGCATGATTTAACCTTTATAGAGACGCTATTGTGAAAGAGTGGAAAATGAAAGACCAAAACACCACCGTCTATTTTACATGCTGATGACTTAGTAATCTTGACGGAACCAGAACACAATCTACAGAGAAAAATATATAATCTACAAACAATCTGTCAAAAATCCGACGTGAAAATATAAGAAACAAAACGAAGACCATGGCTCTGTCAGGACAAATACTGAAACAATGATATAGAAGAAAAACCTATTAAATTAACAAATATTTGTAGAACTATCGGAAGAAAATTAAAGAATGAGACAAGAAAAGGTACACAAATAAAATGAAAGACGACAGCTATACCAACATACCACAAATAGTAGTGAAGCATGGTCAACAACAAAAAAAAGAAGAAAGCAGAACAATTGAAAATTCTAAAAAGAGTGAAGGATGTACGAAACTAGACAAACTAAGAACTAGAGATATAAAAACGGACTTAAACATCGTTATTACATACAATAAAATAGTCAACTTATATCAATGCTATAGAAGAAGAGATATCGGAACGCCGAGAAAAAGATGGGTATCGCAACATACAAACATGAAGTGAAGAAGAAGATTAGCCTAATTATTTATTATTTGGTGAAAATGATATTAAGAATTGCGGGTAATGTAAGATCTTTAAAGTACATTTGTTATAGAAAAATTAATATTTCATACTTCAACTCCTAATGCAATGAAAAATAAGTGGAAGATTAGTTGGAAGGAGAAGACACTCCAGACCAATCTGTTCAAAATGGCAGTCTCGAAATTACGCATAGCTTCCATCGTTGCTAACCCTTGGAACGAAGACGGCGCCGTCAGAAGAAGAATCTGTAATGAGTGTTAATACAATTGTTGCAAATATTTCAATTAATGTTACAATGTACTCTTGTCACCGCAATAATATAAAAGTTAACTTTTTCTTTAATTTATTAAACACTCGTTTCGATCCTGGCAAATCAAACTCGTGATTAAAGTATAATTTATCAAACATGCTGCATAATATAGTATTCATTTTCACAATAACATTATAAATGTGAAGGAAATTATCTCTTTGCACAGCTGAACAGTTTCCAAAAACATAAATCTCGAACATCAAAAAGATATTATTATTAGATTGTCCGTAATGATAAACAATTCAATTAACCTTAATAATAATTGAAACAAACAAAAGTAAAAATAGATTTTTTGTACTCCAAACATTTTCATTTAAACTGCTTTTCACCGAAAATTGTTTTATTTATTTAATATTTAGGTGACTGTTGCTTTGGAATTGTCTCGACAAATGTGTCGTAGTAATTAATATAATTACCAAAGTTACGGGGGTCATGTTTAAATTTTTCCGTTTATATTTAGCAGTAAACTTGTACAAACTTAACTTTCTAGTCAATTATAAAATACGCAAAATTATACAATTCAGACACATGGCCGCGTTCCTTCGAATTCCGGCCTGAGGCGAGTATAGCAGGCCCTGAATTTCATAAAGTCTTTCAGCGCACAACAAAATAAAACAGACGGCGCGCTCCAGATAGAAGCTGTACTTAGAAATATAGCGTCATTAATAACTTTGTATTAAATGTTGCACTATTTGTTTTCATTTATTCCCCTTTAGTTGCGAAATTTAAAATATTGAGCTCTCCATCTTTTGTGTCGGATTTCGCGGTTCGCCCGGCCGCTGTTTTTCCCAAAATCGCTGAGGATATTTTCATTGTTCAAGACGAAATGAAACTTTGCACGAAATTACAATGAATTGTAATGAAGTATGTAGCGGCAAAGTTCAAAATTAATTGCCGAATATCCAAAAAAATGACAGATATGGGATTTATAAAAGGTTTATTTTAGCAGTCTAATTTGCAATAAAAATGTACTAAAAATACTGCATAAACAAATAATTGAGCAGCTTAAACTTAGCTGAAGACAAACTAACTCATCCATACGTAAATCTGTACCCGATTACTGGTGGCAAGTGTGGGGTTCTTTCTGGGAACCTGCAACGAACATAAATTGAATGATTTTTATATAATAAAAAGGATTCAAAATAAATTTCTCAAGTTAATTTTCCTTTTTAAATGTTTTATTTCCTTCAACATGTTGGGCATGTAATGAGTGTACCAGATTTCACCTAATTACTTTGAAAAATGGACACACTGTATCTCGGTAGCATCCATCTTTCTACGAACTTTCTTTCTTATATCAAGCTGGGAACCATGCTCCCAAGTTGGGGCCTTGTATTAATGAATCACTTTACATCACTATTATTCAAACTTGCCACATCGCTATTACATTACGAGCTCAAACTTATGGAACTTATATGGGTGCGATTAAAGGGATCCTTTGATAAAGCCATAGAGGCAATTACATTAGAAAACTGACGAAAGGCAGTCTAGTATGTCTGCAAGTACATAGTACATAAAAAATATCTTTCCCAAATTGTCAACTGAAAACCAACTAATGCTGAATACCAAAAACAGATAGATATGGGTTTTATAAAATGTTTATTTTAACAGAAAATACTATATAAACAAATAAAAAATCTTTAAAAACTAACCGAAGACTCAAACTTAAAACCATGCGAACGAAGTGTGTAACCGATTATTGGGGGCAGGTGTGGGGTTCTGCGACTACGTGAATTTTCCTAGGAATCTGCAACAAGAATAAACTGAATTATTTTTAATTATTAAAAGCGATTCAATATACAATTCTGTTGTTAATTTTCCACATTACAAAATGATTAATTAAAACAAATTTTTATAAAATAAAATATTTTTTATATTATTTAATTATAAAATTATTTATTTGACTGTTTCCCATATGCTGAACCGCCATGCATAGGCGATCATTTATGAAGAAATTGTGTACATAAAATTGCTCCTTGTGAACCAAAATTAACTGCGGACGAAAAAAACACTTAATCGTTTGGGAAGTAGACAACAATTTAAATAAATCGAAATTGCAAAAATGGTTTTTGTTTCTGGAAAAAGTTTAGGCGCACTGCGGTAATATCTCTTAATTTAGCACCCAAAATTTCAATGGCTCAGTTTTATTCAGATTTAAAGAAATATTTTAAAATTTACTGATAATACGGTGTTGGTATATTCTGTTTGAAAATATAGAATATTACAAAATGACAATTTAGATAGAATATAGTCCAATTAAAACTTAACAAAACCGCATTATAAAATCTTAACTAATAGACAAATTGTTATTTTACGAGTATAATTGTTGCACAGTGTGTCTCAAACAAACAACAAACTTTGAAATATCATACCTAAATAAACATAATATAATATTTAAGTATTATATTTTCAGAACACCTTAAATGTCCGGCCCCGATGATCTGTCCTGGTCGGCTGGTCAGTTGTCAATCGAAGACGATATATTTTGAGGTACACGATGCAGATCCCCCCTGGAATAAATTACAGTTTATAAACGTCATTATCATTGTGGAGTTTCTTTAAGTTTTTACAACTTATTCATCATTTTATTAATTATGCGAAGGCGAAAATGGCCCGACCCTGTATGTTAAGCTACGTTAATGCATTATAGCAAACGTCTGGAGTCAATATTAAGAAGCGTAACGCTTGACGTCACCATAACCTCAAATTACTCGTTTCGTATCTTAAAATGTCCCCCGTTCCCTTCTCTTCTCCGACGTACCGCACCGAAAGCAAAAACGAATTTTTTATTTAGCCCTCCCCCGCACAGGGGAACATTAAAATTTTATACGCCGCCCCCGCAGTCGCTGCCGCCACCACTCGAAAAAACTGTCGCGCGTCCACTTGAGAGATTATATGAAAACGCAGACGTTGCCCCTAGCGGAAAACCGTTGGCGGGGATGGGGGCGGCTCAGGCGACGGCGGACAAAGGGGGTGGGGGGAAACGCCGACTCGAGGAAATAAGGTAAAGAAGAAGTATTGAACGTAGTAGCCTTTTGAGAAGCGTCGTTACCGACGCGGGCATGCCGCCCCACCCCTCCCCGCAACGTCCCCCCCCCCCGCCAACTCGTTCCCGATGCCCGGCAGTTTTTCCCCCGTTTTGCTCTCTTTCTTTGCCGTCGGGAAAAGTTGTTTCGGGGGAGGTGGGCGATGGGGAGGGGGAGACTAGAGCGTGGAAGGGGCACAAAGGGAAGAAGATTGTTTTTAATCGATTCGAATTCGGGAGCAGTTGTATTTTTCTTTTCCCACTGGGATAAAATTAAAAAAATAAATAAAAAGTAAATAAAAATGTCCTTTCTACCCAAGGTTGTACTTTTTCATTTGGTATCGAATATTATTCCTTGTAGACCTAGCTAAAATTTACATAATAATAATGTCAATCATACAAATTATCGACGACAGAGATGAGCCACAACAGCAATTAGTTATTCTACCGCACTTTTATTGTTGTTTTTATCAAAATTATGGATTGCATTTGACTGTTAAACAAATTCAGAGAATATACCAAATTTTTTTTTCGTTAAAAAAACGGAGAAATATATATATATATATATATATATATATATATATATATATATATATATATATATATATATATATATATATATATATATATATATATATATATATATGTATATATATATATATATATATATATATATATATATATATATATATATATATATATATATATATATATATATATATATATATATATATATATATATATATATATATATATATATATATATATATATATATATATATATATATATATATATATATATATATATATATATATATATATATATATATATATCGGGTGTTATCAATTTTTTATTTACTAATAAATAATAACTATCTTTTTATTTGCTAAAGCAAATTTGGATTTCAAAGTCTTCAAAGTTTTGATTAGTTTCTTTACCTCCGGGAAGAGATTTTCTGGAGATGGGGAGATGAAGTAGGTTGCTTTTAATCGATTTCAATTGAGGCGCAGTTGGATCTTTTTATCATTCGGATAAATTATTATTTTTAAAAGATAAACATTTACAATATAAGGTAAATTGACTTGTTCACTTCTTCTACTCCGAGTAACTCTGTATACACTCTATTTTTGACGTACAGAGAGTGACTCCGTTGGCGTTCGGTCATGCGGAGTGCAGTGAATGGGGTTCGCTCGAAAGGTTCTACATCCTAATGCTGGATTTTAAGAAAAAACATGAGCGAAAGTGTTTAAAATACACTTCGCCACAAACTTCCAATAGCAATGAGCCCGAAAGCAATACCTCACTTGCCACTGTTGTCCTTCCTTACATTCAAAGGTTCTAAAGAAACATAACGTCAAAACCAGATTAACCACAGGTCCAAAAATCTCTCAACATCTTTTATCTGGCAAAGACAAAAAGCCATTGAGAGGAATCCAGAAGTATTATAAAAACTAAAAAGTGTGCAACTGTTGAATTTCTTCGTTTGTTATATGGCGCTTATTGCTTGTTGAAATGGTAACACCGTAAGTTATTTGTTGGGTGGTTTCGGTTTCGTATAGAAATTAAATTGATTTATAAATATAGGATTTTTTTTCGATTTATTTGTTGGACACTAGGAATAAAATACTTCAAAGAAGCCCATCAGGGACAATTATTTTTCCAAATGTATGTATTTTTAGATGTATCAATCATATCCGTGTACTTCTGCAAAGTTTCAAATTTTTTTAATTGCATGCTCCACTATCCTCGATGTTCCGATATTTTTTTTTATAAAACCAAGTAGGGGCACAAATACTGAGCCATTATTCAATACTATTAAAAATGAATGATAAAAATAAACACACAAAAACTATTTCTGTTCGAGAAGTGCAATGGTATATTATGCAACAAGTGCGGTAAACGGCATTTGACTCAGGAGTTTATTTGACACGAGCGGAGCGCAGCGGGGCGAGTTTTTAATAAATGGGTGAGTTAAAAAGTTTACCAAACTTGTTGCATACTATACTTTTCTTACGACCGTTAGTTTTTGACTGTCAGAATTGACAAACGTCAAAATTTAAATCGTGGGAAATGTCTCCGAAAACATCCGATTGTTCCCAAATCCTTGCGGGAAAATCCCGGAAATGTCCGAAGTGGCTCGCATTCATGGGAAACGAAACTGACGTGGTAAAGTGACGCTTCCCGCACGCTAGATCGGTGGGTAACTAGATATTTTACAGATGGGAGTAGGAAAAAACAGTAACAAATCAAGACAGCTATACAGTTTACACTCTATCAACTCCAAGCTCATGTGACAAAATACTATTCCCACTCAGCTCAACACTGTTTTTATTAGCCGAACGCACCCAAGCAGTTAAAAAATTACATTAACCTATAAAGGAAAAATCAGCAACAATTTTTGCACAAAAAAAAAATATTAAAAATAAATTAAACTGCTTGCTGTATGGCGTTTGGTATTAAAATAAACTAATTATTTTGGCGCTGTGCAAGAAAAATATTGACTCCGTAGAAGACACAACAAAGAAAATGTTCTTTTAATCGAAATTATAGTAAATTTTTATGTAGTTTAGAGATTTATTTACATTTGTTCGATAAGAACAATTAGATGTAATATTACTATTAATTATATTCTAATAATCGAAAATATATTACTTTTTTTATTGTTGGTTACTATCGTTTATCTTTATCAACGCCTGCTGGCTATTTGATCAACGAATTCAAGATCAGTTGCCCTAATGACTAAGCGGTTAAGGCGATTTTATGTGGTCGTAAAAACGTATAAACTTCTTAATTAGATTTAGCTTAGACAAATTCCTGTCCACACTTGCAACAATATGGTAATGTTTTTAAAGCGTGCTTGGGTAAAACTTTAACGTTCTAATTTTCTTTAATACATTTTCGCGTCTAGCTCTTTCTTATTAAAATATGTCAACAGAATCACCATCAGAAATTATTTCCTAAATTATCACAGTATTTTATTTCCGGTGCCTTTTTATTGTTGTTGTTATCAAAATGACATATTCCAAAAAAAAAATCCTCTTTTTATGTGTAAAAAAAATGAAACGTGGGACTAAAAAAAAGCGAAAACAAAAGGGCACGACAATCAGCGGATGGGGATTTTTTTTACATTCCACTAAATTCGCCACCATTTTGAGAATTACGCCGCCATGTACATTCCGCGGTAAATACATGGATAAATCACAAACAAGGGGGGAGTAGTTTTATCTGAATGTTTATGTTAATCCATTCTTATATGGTATGTAGCTGGATTAAATGCGAAGTTGGTTAATGCCGCAAACTTCAGGTTTCTTAAACCCCTAATCTGCCTTTACTCAAAATTTTCCCAGTTTTGCCCGTCGCGGTCCCTCGGGAACGTACGAGCACCGCCATTTTTTTTTAAGCTAATTAAAGATGAAACTCTCTTTCAAATAATAATTTAAAACGAGAATATACACATCGCCAAAAAATAAATTGCGGGTCATGGTAAAATGTACAAATAAAGATTGCTGTTTTTTACAAATACTCATTTGTTAATCAGGTATTGGGGTAATGGAGGACTTTAATTAAACAGTTTTAATAATTTCTATAGCTGTTTAATATTGCGTATTAAAATCATAAAAATCAAAATGTAGAAAGAAAAGCTGGATGGTGTACTGCCAAAGTTCTCTTTCGTATTCTGTAGTGAAAGAATGGGCAAAACGTTTTCGAATGGGGCAGGAGTCCCTTGAAGATAATTCAAGAACCAGTGGAGGTCATAACGGAAGAGATTGTTGCTGTGGTATTGAGTGATCGACGTTTAAAGGTCAAGGGAATTTCAGAAATTACTAAGCTTTCTGATACAAGTGTTCGTCGAATCCTGTATGATCATTTAGGGATGCATAAGGTTAGTTCAAGATGGGTTCCTAAAAACCTTTCGGCTATTCAAAAACAACGCCGTGTCGAGTGTGCGCGGTCTTTTTTGGAACCCTGCGGGTCGGAACCGAAGCTTCAAATAGAAACTATTGTGATGGGAGCTGAAACTATGGTTTCCCTATTATGGTCCTCTATCAAAAAAAGAATCAATGGAGTGGCGTCGTAAGAGTGAAGCACCTCCAAGAAAATTCAGAGTCTGCCAGTGAAGAAAAAAGGTGCTGGCCACGATCTTTTGGGATTGTGAAGGAATTCTTTGGATAGATTTTAAAGAAACTAATACCACTGTCAATGGTAAATATTACGCAATATTATTACATAAATTGCGAGACTGCATACGTGTAAAACATCGAGGAAAATTGACTAGAGGCGTGCGTCTTTTGCACGTTAATGCGCCTGTCCATACTGCTGGTGTTGTACAAGCTGTCATTTTAGATTATGGGTTCCAACAGATAGGTCATCCTCACCTATAGTCCAGATATGGCCCCCTGCGACTATTAGTTGTTTGGATATTTCAAAAAGGACTTACGTGGACGGCGGTTTAACGACGAGGTTGAGTTAAAAGAGGCTGTTTTAGCTCATTTTGCAGACAACCCAAAAGAATATATTTTTAAAGGGATTGATTTGTTAATAAAGAGAAGTAATAAGTGTATTGAAGTTAAGGGGGAATATATTGAAAAATAATAAAAAAATGTTACTCTACTTTGTTTCCTTCATATTCAGGCAAGGAAATTTTAGCGCTGCCCTCGTAGTTTGTGTACCAGCGGTATCATTATAGTTAATATTCTAAATAATAAATAAAATGAAGTAGTGCAAATTTGTTATACTTTGAAACGTGTCAGAAAAAGTATTAGAATTAAAATTACAATAACTTTTATTTCCGTCAAGCATTACAATGTATGGAAAATGTCAAACACAGCCAAAGTAATGACTATACAACAGATAGTTAATAAAGACTAGTAGACAACCTTTCATTTGCACAAACAATAGTTCAATGAAATTTAAAAAATCAGTCATTTATTAGAAATTGATTTGGTTCTCTCTATTTTAGCATGTAACTTATTATTAACTTACTCTGTTATTAATATTTGTATTTGTCTGTGTGGTAAGAGAAAACATGATGAGTTTATTTTGGAAGAAAAATCGTCACAGTGACTTTTCCAATTCATACTTTAATCTACTGTAATCCGAGGAACTTTGCACTATCCACCAATAGGAGTCTTCCTCCAGCAGCTTCTATATTAAGAAAAAGTTAGTCGAATTGGATATAATTTGTTATAAAAAGAATTTGGACAAAACCACTTGAATACTTTATTAGGATTTACATTTATTTTTGTATGCAGTTCTTTATCAGTTTTATCATCGTTTTGTTAAAAATTTTGAAGGAAATGATTTATTGGATTTTTAGTTGTTACAATGTTATCAATGCGCGAATTTGAAGTATAAAAATTGACTAAATCGAGACTTCAAATAGGGAAAAAGAGGTATAAAATACTAAATTGACATTTATTTATAAAAATATTAATGGGGATTTTTAGGATTGGATTGGATGTCTTTTTATTTTAATGCCTGACAATGACTAAGATGTAAGAATCAGAATAAAAGAAAGCTTCATCAACAGATCAAAAAACGTACGAGAGAAAAATTTCGCTAGTTTGTCATTCGAAACTTATGGTCCGTATTGGCTTTATTCCCGAAACGTTTTTAACTTTTTCCCACGGGATCCATTTCGCTGGAAAATCGACCGGGAATTTAAATGGCGCTTCTTAGATATCCGGATAACTTGATCCAGATTAATTAAAGTATTTTCCGGGACCAATTTATCTTAGAATTAAGATTAAGACGTCTCTCGAAACGGTCCTGGTCTTAATTTGTCAGCCGCGTGGCGGCGGTGCAAACGGCCATCTTTCTTCATTTTTTTTTTATCTCCCCCGTAAGGTCCCCTCCCGCCGCTTCCGCCCCTACTTTCCAACAGATACAGAGTTCTTGTTCTCGACGAGTGGCACTTTTTTGTTCTTCTATAAAAAGAGCGAGGAGATTCGTCCTTGAAAATCGATCGGCGAAAATAGTGACGACAAAGATACTGATTTATGGATTGTAATTAATACAGGGTGCTTCAAAATTCGGTAACCAGGTTGTGTTATGTAATGTGTAACAAATTAAATAATTAATAAGAGAAGAATTTTATACTACACAGAGAAGATTTTATAGTGAGTTTGTACGTATAAAACTTAGTATGGTGTGGTGTTAAGTTCAGCTTGTAGCACAACTCAGCACGTTACAAATTGTTGTCATTTAAACTCGTCTGGTTATGGACTCGGAATAACCTCAATTATAGAAATTAACTTATTTAATATGTTTGGCAAAATGGTAAAATGTCAATTGAAAATGATATTAGTAGTGAAATAACTTTTTGTATGTGCAGAGTACAGGGTGTCCGGAAAAGGATTCCCTACCGCCTGAAGTCAGCAACTACAAACGATAGATAAAAAAGTTGCATAGTTTCATTTGGTGTATATACCAGCTTTCTTATTTAAAATAGAAATCGGTGATTATTATTGCATTTTTCTATTGCCCGGAAATTCGAGATATACTGTGTACTGGTATACTGTATTATACATAATTCAAAAATTGTCCAAAAATACGTTTCTAAGTCATAAACATAATTAACATTTTTTTCCTATTATCCTAGTTTGTCATTGTAATTGTCATTGAGTGGATATTTTCGATGTAAATTAATAATCAGACATCATATTAGTTTGATACGAACCCTCTGTCCTTGGTTTATTATTTGAGTTAATTTGTATGATTTTTTTCTATTAAAACTTAGAAAATGAAAGATTGGATCTATATCACTTTTACATTTAAAACAATAGCAAAGCAGAAGTTTCAAATTTTGAAACAAACAAATAAAATTTGATTTTTTTTTTCATTATTGTTTCTAATTTCCACAGCTTACTCAACTATTAACCCCACCTAACAGCCGTATTACAGCATTATTGGAATTAAAAAATATTAAATCATTTCGGGAACTCTATTTTTCCGGAATAGACAAAAGCCAAATCAGATAAAAGTAGGAGTCTGTAAAACTTCCAAAATAAAGTATTTAAAGAAAAATCGTTAATTATTTTAGGCTCCGTAAACGTAATTTCTGACATATTTGAAATTCAAGATTTGTCAAAAACGCAATGATTGAAATCATTTTCCCGGAATACAAAAATTCAATAGTAAACAGGGAGGTCTATTTAAAAAAGAAATATGATATTTACCTCAGCTGAACGGAACATCCTGTATATATGCATAAACGCTAAGAATTGAAAAATATAGATGAAGCGATGCAACTTTCCTATTTAACTTTTTTTTCTGTGGTCCTTAGATTCTGAGTTAAGGCGGTAGAGATTCTTATTTCGGACACCCTGTAGATAGGATAATTAAATCTGGAAAACTTTATCCATCCTTACTAAACCATTATTTATTTTTCAGTTATGCTATGCTATAAAATGGAAATTTGAATGCTTTGTAATTTATGAAACATATTAATATATATGTAGGCATATATTTCCTATCCTGTAATAGTATCAATGTATCTATTTTAATTTTGCTCAGACCCAAATTGATTTAGGTTGTGTCTAGGATTAGAACACATTGTAAATTGGCTGTTGAATCTGACAAAAGAACTTATGTGAAGATCATTTTAAAGACGATATTATCGACTTAAATGTTTCTTAAGTATATTTATAAATAAATTCTGTAATACTGACTAAATACATAAAGGAAAGGAGAAAGGAATGAAAAAAGGAATTTTCAGTCTTTAGAAAAAAAAAATTTTAAATATGCATAGTTAAAATATAGCCTGTTTTGTGTTTTATAGTTTTTACTGAGTTTCATTAATTTTGAAATAAAATCGATTTATCGGAAAGCATTTTATTCGAATTTGCCCCCACCTAGCGCGAGATAATTAGTTCTGTTGGATCAGTTATGGCTGTGGGCATTTTTATAATTCGACCAAAAATATAGTGCATTTATTGTGTTTTATGTATTTTACTTCATAGGATCGTCGTAAAACCCATAGCAACATATGTTTAGTTTGCATTAAGTAAGTCTTGTTTGAGGTGGAGTGTAACAAATATTCGTAGAAACTTCTTAAGAGTTTAATCTAAATTGCAATATGTTCGTATATATTACGGATGTAAGGGGTATTTTTTTCCATGTATAGAACTTTAAGTTGCAATAAAACAACGATGGATTATTCGAATGACATGAATTTTATTTATCCGAAAGATAATCTTTTGGCATTACATTTTAAATATAATTTCTGGCATATGACCGCCACGCCTGGCGCGGATGTAGTCCAATTTTCGATGACTTTTTCCAACATTTGTGGCCGTATATCGGCAATAATACAGCGAATGATGTCTTCTAAATGGTCAAGCGTTTATGGCTTATCCGCATAGACCACATAGATCCACATAGCCTCATAGAAAGTAGTCTAGCGGTGTTAAATCACAAGATCTTGGAGGTCAATTCACAGGTCCAAAACGTGAAATTATGTGGTCACCAAACGTGTCTTTCAATAAATCGATTGTGGCACAAGCTGTGAGACATGCTGCGCCGTCTTGTTGAAACCACATCTCCTGCACATCATGGTTATTCAATTCAGGAATGAAAGAGTTAGTAATTATAGCTCTATACCGATCACCATTGACTGTAACGTTCTGGCCATCATCGTTTTTGAAGAAGTACGGACCAATGATTCCATCAGCCCATAAAGCGCACCAAACAATCAGTTTTTCTGTATGTAATGGTGTTTCGACATACACTTGAAGATTAGCTTCGCTCCAAATGCGGCAGTTTTGTTTGTTGACGTAGCCATTCAACCCGAAGTGCGCTTCATCGCTAAACAAAATTCGCTTATGAAAATCGGGAACAACGGCAATCTCGTTTTGGGAACATTCGACGAATCTACGCCTTACTTGATGAATTCATGATGAATTGGCAAACCAAACTGAGGATAAATCACTTGACAGCTGTTAAATCGGTCGCCATTTTGAACAGTAATGCCAACTTAAAGTTCTATGCATCGAAAAAAAAACACCCATTATGTGACTGTGATCCTTCCAGTAAGTACGTAATAATGTATCTGATTCTCGAGCTTTGAACTTGTGATGCTGCTTGCACTGGATAGTGCAAAGGGTAAGGGTAAATTACTTGCACTCTATTTTTCTTACAGGTCAGTTTGAAAATAATCATGTTTGTCTTGTGTGCCTGTCGATTAACAACATTCTTCTACTGTATTTTTGTGTCTTCTACATAGTTCTTCCATTTGTAAACAATAACAATCTTTTTTAAGACTGTAGGTTATATTTGCGGTAGATAAAGAATACAAATAAATATTTATTAGAATCTTACAATTTAACATTTTTTGAAGCTTTCTGTTTTTAACATTTTAAAATGTGAAGCAGATGTTCCCTTCTTAGAAGAAAACATGGAAAACAACGCGGAATTTGAAGAAGAAGTGGAGATGGTAGTGGAACCTAATGACAATTTAGAAGGCGAACTACCTCAACAAATAAAAAAAAACGAATCTATTTGTCTTTGGATGCTAAAGAAATTGTTTTGAATGTTTACAATTTTATAAGAACTTCTGAAGGGGAAGCAAGTAGGAGCAGCAACAAAGCAAGCAAGTGACATGATAAAAGTTCCGAAGTCAACTGTAAGAAAAATTATTGCCAGTGGGATAGTCAACAGGAGAGTTAGAGAAGATGCTGGTACTTCTCGAGTTTTTAGAGAGCAACTCGCATATCTAATTAGGCGTATAATTTACGACGCTTATGAATAGTGTTTTAACTTTAGAAGAACTGCATAAAAATGTACTGACAGCCTAAAACATTAGTTGTGCTAAAGCGACGTTGCGTACTTTTTTTTATCAGTACAAAGCTGGTCTATAAATTCCTAGGACGGTAATGGAATGGGTACGGGTAAGGGTCTGCTGGGCAGGGTGTCCTATAAGGGGCTGCGGTTTTGAAGTAATAAACAGTGGGCAAAGTAAATCACGGGGTCGGTTGAAAAAGCACTATATTTCTGGTAGAAGTATACCTCACTGTGACGTGTTCCGAGGCAGTTACAATATCGGCAACAGCGCGCCACGTTATCCGCAATGTTCGCGACGGCAGCGTCCCCTTCCCGTATTCTTTTCTTCTCGCGCCTTCATTCTCCGGTCTGCGAATTTAAATTGTAAATGGATTTTCTGAGGGATTTATTGATTTTTCTCTTTCTTGTCGTCAGCCGTTCGTTCGTTGTCGCTCGCCGTCTTTGTTAGCCGCTCAAGATAACCGGAAGCGTGCCGGCCGTATTGGCATTCAATTTTTCCCCGACCGCGCTTGTCGGACCGACGTCGGTGAAAGTGGAAGAAAATTAGAACGGACTCGGAAACGCGGCGTGATAACGCGACGCGTCGTTGGAAAAAAAAACAATTGAAAAATCGATAGAAGTAAAAGGAACCCAATAATTGATGAACTATCGCGAATATTAAATATTGAATAAAAAAACTTCCACAAACAAAGCAAATTTTAAGTTTGTTTTCACAGCCAAGCTAGATCTATAATCCGCAGGTGCAAGTTTCAGTTTTTCAGCTCTTTCTGAAAGCTTCCTCTCTGTAAAATTTCACCACTGAAAGCTCTCTGTGGAAAACACTTCTCTAAAAACTTTTCATATGAAAGCTTTCCCCTCAAAACTTTCTTTAAAGGTTCCAAAAATTAACAAAATGGGAAAAACACTACAACACTGCACCAGCAAAGTCAAAA
Organism: Cylas formicarius; assembly: GCF_029955315.1. Taxonomy (NCBI): domain Eukaryota; kingdom Metazoa; phylum Arthropoda; class Insecta; order Coleoptera; family Brentidae; genus Cylas; species Cylas formicarius. The sequence continues at coordinate 19,035,660 of NW_026844361.1, read as the reverse complement.
ATTACTTAAAACCGACGCGAAAGACACCACCAATAACGATTATAAATTATGTAGTAAAAGCTCCATTGAACGATGGAATATTTCAATATGAACCCGTCATAACTTAATGCGAATAGTAATAATAGTATAGAAGTTATATGGAAAAAAAATTCAAATGCTTTTTTCTTGAAAACGCACTTCTAGCGACTTACGAGAAAAATACAGCAGCCTCGCCATTTTGTGAACTAATTCAAACCGAGGCAATTCACACAATCAAATGATACAAATATTTTAGTACCTGGAAGAAATTTATCGGCTGTAACAAATAAAACGAAAAATGCATTCGAAAGAATAAATTCATGGTTCATACAAAACAAACTAATAGTCAATCCTAATAAAACAAAGATGATTTTATTTAGAATAAAACAAAATCAAATACCCCAGATTCCTGACTAACTAGAAATTAATAAAATAAATGTAGGGTTTACGCAGAATACAAAATTTTTAGCTGTTCACATAAACGAACATTTATATACGGACAGTATGTACAAAATTAAATAGGGTAGATTCTGCAATTGGAGTTATCGGAAGGTATATGAGAACGGAAGCCTTAAGAACTTTTTATTGTGTCAAATTTGAATCTATTGCACGATATGGCGTAACATTCTGGGGATGTAGGTCTGAACTAAAAAAAGTGTTTATTATTCAAAAGAGGACCATAAGATCGATGAGAGAAATGCAGTACAACGACTCTTGCAGAGAATGCTTTAAGCAACTACAGATGTGGAATCTATATTTACGAATGTCTGATATTTATATTTAAAAATAGAAATAAATTTAACGCAAACATAATACACAATTATAACACTCGAACCCAGAATATTATGGTACCTAGTCACAGACTGTCAATAACAGAAAAAATACCTTATTATATGTGCATAAAGATATTTAACCATCTACCGAACTCTGTGAAATGTATAAGGGAAATGTTAATAGGCCGAGAACCATATACACTTGACGAATATTTTGGTTAATTATATTAATTAATCGTTGTCTGTCTTTGACGTCATTTCATTTGTACTTTTCCTGTAAAGCAAATTGAAATAAAAGAGTATTATAAAATATGTGTTATATTATTTTGTTGCTTTCACTTTGTTTCTTATTATCTAATTTCGTGGCTTTCTTTGAGATTTTTCTAAAGACAACATCAAATACATCTATGGCATTGGAAGTTGCCTCCCTCTCAATGGCGGTATCCATATAGTCCACTGTATTTAATAGTGACAGAGATATCTTTATCGCCATCAGTATAATACATCAGTGTCTGCAATGGTTTGACGACAACTTAAGCAACATTTACATTTCCTATGAATTATGCTACCTCTCCTGTGGTGAAAGACGCGTAAAAATTTTAACAAATAAATAAATCTTATATAAATATTAGTCCAGGTGTCGAAACTATTCATAAAAACCTGCCGTCAGGTTGTAGAAAAAAGTCGTTAAAATATTGACTTTAAATTCCGGAACACCCTTTACATTCAAATACAACAAAAAGCACAAATCAAAGCATTTTAAAACAAAGCATCTCAAAAATTTCCAAAAAAAAAAACCTTAATTCCCTATAAAAACGCCACTTAATAAGTGCTACAACAACGTTTCAAGCATTGACCGAGGTTGGCTCATCCTATCTTCGTTGATGCTCGGCGACGTGAAATCTTCCGATTATTCCCACGTCTACCGCGGTTATAATTTAGAATCGATCGCGACAAATTTCGAGTTATTAACATTCTCAAGGCGCAGAGCTACGAATCCCCTCCGGGGGGCAAAAACAAAATCGCATTTTAATGCTACCTCAACCGAAATACAATTTGAGCGCGCCGCTAAAAAGATTTACTAGGAAATTTCGGCGTTCGGTCCCCCCCGTCCCACCGCCCCCGCCCTAGAAATTCATTAAACTCCTATTTTATAATGCATTTAGCGGGGCGAATCTTCCACTCGCCCCCCGGCCGCCCCCAAAGCCCCGTCTATCCCGTTAATAACTGCAACTTTTTGCTTGTATAATTCAGCTCCCCGTTTCAGGTTTCATTTAAAGTTTTTAATTGAAACCGGCCCACGACGATTTATGGGTGACCCCGGCCCCCTTTATCGCGTAGACGGGACGAAGGTATACAGGATGAAAAAGAAAAATCATTATGAAAGATACATGTAAAACCCAATTAGAAGAATTAAACTTAAAAGTATAGAAGAAATGAGTATGCAGCGTCTTCTTTTTAAATGTTAAATAATGTTTCTGAGTGCTGACATTTTTTTCAGTGGTTTAAAGTGCCTAGGTAACATTCTATATGCTTTGGGTGCCATCAAGGATGTTCCTTTTTCAAAGAGAGTAGAATAATGCCCGGAACGCTCAACATTTACATATCACCAAGTTGTCGAATTAGACAAACTGCCCAAATCTTTTGACAAGTTCGCACAAATTGCTCGGTCTTAGCTTAGGGTGTGTGCCACGTCCCTGAAATTGTATGGGATCAGTCATTGGTAGTGCTTTCTAATCACGACGAACCAACAAAGACTCTGTGTTATAGAAAATTTTAGAAATGGCCGCTTCTATTTTTTGGTATTTATTTTTCATGTTTCTCTGCAAAAAACAGTTTTTAAGGACAAACTAAAACCGATTTGTCTTCCTCAAAATAATACACTGGAGCTATAGTAGGTCCACCAAGCTGTACACATACATGACAAATAGGACGGGCCCCAAAATGGAACCCTGTGGTAAGAAAATAATGAAAATAATCTCCACCAGCTTCAATGCAGGCATGTAGCGGAAAGATAAAGGGATTTTTTGTACAAAACCTTTTTTTAAATATATATCACGCTGCAAATTGGAAACTAAGCATTTCAGAACCTTCGTTTACAGGATTTTTGTCTTTTATTTCGGAATCGGAATCTTTATCGAAACACCATGCAAAATATTTAAAGAACGCACTTTGAGATGCAGATTGATTTGATTTGGATTGATCTATAGGCATATTTGGGTTAACTATAAAACATTCTTTGCGTTAAAATTAGTAACGTTTTTACATTTGGTTAGTCTTTGAAATAAGAGTGTACCATCTGACTTGGAACTATTCTAAATGCACTTAAAATAGGTGTAAACTTTCGATAATTTTTTTTATTGGAACAATTAAGAAAAAAACGTCGTAATATATGTTCAATTCTCCCGTCCGTTATAGACTACATTAATTTTGAAAATTAATACAATAAAAGTCCTTTATTATTATTGTAAGTGCAAGTGCGAGTGCAATGTTAAAATAACTATGAGTTTTCCAATCTATGAAGACAATGTTATTTTTAATCTCAGAAAAATTTATACAACTAGGTGGACATATGAAGACGTATTTAAATAATTATACCACGACATTTTCTGTTATTGTGGAGAGTCCAGTAGAGTTCTTATTAAAAATCAACATATCTTGACATATATCTCCACTTACTGATGTGCTCTAGACTATAGATTTTACCACAAGTTCGTTTTGGTGTCATCTAACAGTTATTTCTTTCAAATTTCGCAAATCTGAAAAGTTTTTTAAAAAAGTGTACAAGAAATGTTAAGTTAAGTTATGAAATTAAAATATTACTATTATTCTATATTCTTGCAACTTTTTATGGCACAATATTCCACGTCTGTCGCCTCGATGCCAAAATCTTTATCCACCGCCCCTTTCCATTTGGAGCTCAAATAGCGCTACACTGAAAGCGACCCGATAAGATAACAACAAAGTCTTGCGGCTGAAACCAGTTATCTTTTACGGCCCTCTTCAAAGATAGCAACGCAACGAGCTATAATATACTGGGCGAGAGAGGCGTAAAAATTTTAATAAGACCTCGTGTGCAGTAAAGAAGACGAAGAGCGAACAGAAATAAGACGTTTTATGTGCGGGTTTAATCCCCTCTTTTGTCGGTTTTATTAAGCTTATTACTTTGGGCGCGTACATATGCATTACGGCCGTGTGGATTTTAGTGCATTTTGTTATTTGCCTCTTCATTACCCTACGTTACAAATTTTTGTCGAGTGGTGTTGAGTATTGAGAGATTCGACGCATTCAGGCAAACTAACCAAAAAATTATTAAAAGTTTATTTTAATCCTAGGAATGACTCCATTTTTTTACGTTGCAATGAAAATATTTAGTATTATAGCCCAGTAGGTTACTTTGGTGTATGAGAAAATTGCATGGTAGTGTGCTTCGAGCTACTTAACCCGAACACAACCAGGGGTAACGCAGAAATCATCTTTTCGAAATTGATACTTACAGAATACAGTTTGTCCAAAATTTTCAAAACAATTTATTTTCAAAACTGCAAAGTTGCTGCGCCTACCACTGTACCCCCGATGTATTTTCCATCAACGTCAATTAAAACCGAAGGTCCAATCTGGGGAAGCTTTAATTTAGACAAATGTTTACATTCTGTTGGTTTTATTCGTGCCCGTTTCAGTATTTTATTGACGTGTCACGTTTTTGTTTGTGGCTTCATGTTGAAGCTTCAATTTTAGATCTGCGGGCCTATTTTGTACCAAAATATGAGCGCCGAATGTTACATTAGCACCATATTACAATCTTTCGCGTTATCCTATCTTCGACAGACGCAATATACAGATTTTCAGTTTAATTCAACAAACATTCGGAGCTTAAAAGACGTTATTACGACAATTGTATTATAAAACTTTTTCTTTGGGGTTTTATATATGCCTAAAGTCCGATTTTCATAAAAAAAATGCAAGAACTTGATACAAACTTGTTGTAAAGGATTTTTTTGGGTTGGACACTACAACCATGTTTTAACTTGTGTTTTAATCACTCTCCACACCTCTGACGATTGACTTCCTCCAAGGCATGCGTTAATTTCCGAACATTTCCTTTCCCATGTTTGTTCTTTGTTCTGTCTTATTGCCTGTTTATATTTGGTCTGTTCTTCCTTATATCCATTTTTATCTGTGTCAGATTTTGTGTTTAACCATTTTTCGTACGCTTTTTGTTTACTTCGTTTTTGTTTCTCGATATTCTCATTCCATGTAAGTTCATTGTTTTTTCTTGTTTTTGGTTCTAGACAACCTAATACTTCCTTCGCTGCTGAGTGGATTTCATTTTTCATTAGAGGGTAAATTTCATTTATTTCGTTGTCTGGATTTATTTTATTTAGTTTTTCCTCCAATCTTCTCTGATAGAGATTCTTTATGCTGTTAACTTTAAGACTGTCTATATTATATCTTATATCTGTGATCGTTTGTGCCTCGTCTTGTTCTTTCCTGTCTATGTGCGGCTTTTTAAAAGGAACTTCTATCTTTCTCTTTAACAGGTAATGGTCAGAGCCACATTCTATTCCCCCATAAACTCTTACATCTTGTATTTGCCATTTGCTGTTTTTATAATAATATAGTAAATTATGGAACATAAGTTTCTGGCATATAAAACTATAAGTTTTTAAAATGTGGCGGTCACTTTCATGTTTTTTCGAAATAACATCAATACCTTCATTAAAAAAAATGTCACATTTTTCTTCATTGTTATGTTTTTTCGAAGTAACATAAATGCAAATATGTGCCGTTAATAAATGTTCTACATTTTAATTGCAAACAAATTTGAATGACACATAGTTTTAACTCTCAGGGTGTAACAAAATTATATTTTAATTACTTGATAAACTTTCCGTGAAAATAAAATTCAGTTACAGTTGGAAATTTTCAAAATTTTTGAGTTGTAACTTATATTTAATAAGGATTAAGAATTTAATTCCTGTCAACTTTAGAGTAAAACCAAAATACAATAACAAAGAGATAGATAAAGATAGCGGTAACATCTGAGTTATAAATGATTGTTGAGTAAAAGTTTTGTTTGGGAGCTAAAATTTGGCCACCTTCACTTTTATAAGATCCTCCATTTCCGATTTTATACTTGAATTGCATCATTTCCACCTACGTAATGGAGTACCTCATCATTGCCTTTTAAGAATTTCTTTCAGTAAATTGGTTCATGGATATTATCTATTCATATTTCATTCATTCATATTTATCATAGCTACTTCCCAAAATTTGCAAAATAAAATAGCTGTAAAGTTAGCAGAAGAGTGCTCAATCTTGCTTAAGTCTTATAAATTCCGCGATAACTATTATAATATTGTAATAAGTAATTAATTAATATTATTAATTTAAGAATATGTAAGCCATGCCAAGATATTTCTGCTTTTGATGACACAAATTTACTTGTTTCTCGCCAATATTAAGTGTCAATTTTGGTAACTTACAAGTTGTGTACCTTTCCCTAGCCCCAAAAGCTGAAGCAAAGCACTTTCGTTTCTATCGAAATCGAACCACGAAGAACGTGGACAAAAAACTCGCACCCGAACGTATACCATACCCATTCCATATGTCGTCTTGTCTACAAAAGACAAATTTTAATGGAAACTGTATGCACGCACCCAATTGTATTGAAAAGAAATTAATTTTAGTGGACAGCAGAGAGTTTTGGGTCACTTCTTATGCGCGCTTTTTATGGGATACCGTACCATATGGTGCCATTCCGTGACCGTTGGATAATCTGCGTGACGCTACCGACGTAGAAAAACGGATACCATCGATCGATCAGCCTGTAAAGAACTGTAATTACCGCGGAAAGAATGCGTTACGCTACCGGTAACCCTTTTTGTTAATTATTGACGTCAATTAGGGCTCCAAAATGATTACCTGTTTGTGGAAAGCGCTTTTGTTGTCAAGGTAGAGTCGAATAGAAAAGGGTTATGAAGAACGAGCTCGAAAATTATGGTTAAAATTTTAAAAGAAAAATTAATTAAAAAAAAATATTTTTTCCTTAAATTACGAACTCATGTTACCAAATATGTTAGTTCCGTAAAAATTACTAGTTTGGGATTGGAGGCGTTATATCTAACTGGCGTAATAGGTAAACAAAACAAATGCACTACACCTGCTGGTCGCTAGCATCACAAGGACTAGCAGTAAAATTTTGTGATTTAATATCTTATAAAGTTTCATTTGATTTCATGAAAACTTTACTAACATTATCTGGTGAAACATATTTTAAAGTTGTATAATCTGGTTAAAATGTTTAGATAAGTATAGTCTGCTATGTTCAACGTTCAACTAATTTGATCAGTTCTCGCAAAACATTGGGAATGTGTTCGACACCATGTTATTTCAATTTTATGGCCTTTTTACAGAAGAAAATCATCATGACGTCAAATTTCCTAACTCATAACTATTGAAAATGATGACGATTTTATTACGCATATTACGTATTTAATCTGTATTTGGAATGTGCAATTTTTAATTTTTGAATTGAACATTTATGAAATATGGATATGGATATCGACTAATGGTACCTTTCCTAACCTATAAGGTAATAAGCACGCAAGTTTACGCGAAGATTCCATAAAACACGCCCTACTAGTTGGTGTAACAGGCAATGCATTAACGTGAATCGATTTCACTTTTTTTATAGTATCCAATGAGTTCGACTTGAGCATAATAAATATCAATTATGTTCTGAATCTGTGAAAAATACGTTTGTAACATTTCTTGCATTTAAGTTTGACCAATAAATCTAGTGAAACGGTAGACTCATAGCTGTTAGATACGAGAGTATAGTATATAGTGCCCCCCTACTACTGTAAAAATTATAAAAATATTTTCGGATATATCAGATAAGCGGACGACACAAGAACTTTGTTAACGTGCTTGATATTACTAAAACCAAAATAATTAGTAGCACAGATCATAATAACAAACTGCGAAAAAGTCGATAACAATAACTTCAGGTATTTTGGTACCTTCATTAGGAACAAATGTTACCGTGATGTAGAGTAAAAACAAGAAATATCCTTTTTCAACATATCTTAGGGTCTTTGCTTACGAGTAATGAAGTGGATATGACCGGGGTTTCTATTTGGGACAGAGACAAAGTCAATAAAAGTAAAAAATTTTGAATGTGAAATGAGGATAGGAGGTAGATATACTGTGCCCAAATTAGTATTTAAGGGTAGAATTTAATGCCGAAAAGGATTTGGAAGAAAGCAACATTATTACGTGTATGGTAATTCGTTATTGAATTGTGGAATTGTGGGGGCAGATCTACCAAAATTGACAATTACCTATATTGGGTCTATCCAGGCAGAATTCATATAGTCAGAAAATATTGTAACTGTATACAGCATGTCTATCCGAGATGATGTCAGACATACATATGTACCATGCATTCAATTTATCTCGATAACATTTTAATTTTTTTTTGGTTTAATTTTAACTTTTTGGTTTTTGGAGATATCAAGGTAATCAAAAAAAATCAAAATGTACGGTTAGTAGCCAAGTTTTTTTTCAAGTGACGTATAAAATAAACACTATCAATTTTCTAACATATAAGCCTTCATCTTTTTTTTTAAATTGAACACCTGGTATATTATTTATGCGTTTAACAGAATATCTCAACACACTTTATATTCTAGTCCACTTGTTTTTGACAAATCGGAAAAAGTATGAAATTTTTATATAATTAAGAGTGCTGTGACTGACTGCAACAACAATAATTATAGAACAAAAAAAAAGTAAAAAATAAAAAGTAAAAAATCTGTGCACGTGGTTTTTTATGCGTCCCCAAAAGACAAAATCCATTAAAGTTAAGTCGGAGCTGTTGGCCGGTCAATCCATAGTTCTACCGTTCCCTATTCAATATTGTAAATCTTCTATATCCTAGTTTTTATTTCGTGTATTTGTCTAGGATTATTTAAAGACCAATATCGCGTATTTTGCTTATTACAATCTTTTCTTGCAGTGAACGAACTTTCATCAGTCCATAAAATGTTTTTCAAAAAATTGTTGTTCTCATTACGTCCATTTAAAAAATCCTAACAAAACTGCATCCTCCTTTGACAATGTTCGGCATTTGGCTTTTGACTTTTACAAAATTTATATATTATACTGACGACGAGCTGCGATTGCACTTATATTATTCAGAGAGAATACTTGAAGCATGCTAAAGTCGTTAAAACCAATTTTAACTATAATGACTTGGACAATAATTCAACCCTCAGCGTTATTTACCAATATGTCAAACATAAGCATATTTTTATTTGTCAGTTTTGAAATTATATAAAAATTTCCTATTTTTACTGATTTGTCAAACCTATATAACATATATCACATATAAATATAATGTAGGCTTATATGTCATCGATAATGTTTTTTTATACGTTACTTGGAAAAAAAATTGGCTGCTAACCCTACCTTTTTTGTTTATTTACCTTTAAGTTACAGCCAATTAAAATGCTATCAAGATAAATAGAACGCACGGTACATAAAAATAAAGAAACTATAACTAAGTTTGGGCAGGTAACCAGTTGGGCAACTCTGGTGTAAGCTCAGATATATTTGTAATAAAGACAGTGGAAGTCACCTTAGCCGACGAACAGCAAGGATTCAGATCGGGCAGATCATGTACAGATGCGGTTTTTGTCATAAGACAGATAACAGAAAAATCAATTGAATACAACAGACCGGCATACATGTGTTTTATTGATTTGGAAAAAGCGTTCGATCGAGTGCGACTAAGAGACGTTTTACACCTCCTTTACAACAGACAAACTCCACACAACCTCATCAAAACGATAGTAAATATATATGAAGCAAACCAGATCGAAGCAAAAATAAATGGGATCCTGACTGAACCAATAGCAGTGGGCCGAGGTATCCGACAGGGAGACTCTCTGAGTCCCCTTCTCTTCAACATTATCATGGACGAAGTAATAAGAAATGTACGATTACTGAGAGGATACAGAATGGGCGACCATGAAATCAATATTCTGTGCTACGCTGATGACGCCGTACTGGTGGCTGAAAGTGAAGACGATCTGCAACGACTATTACATCGATTTAACTGCACTGCCAAATCACTTAATATGATAATATCGGTCCAAAAAACTAAATGCATGACAAAATCAAAAACACCATTAAGATGCAAATTAGAAGTTGAAGGCAAAATCATCCAGCAGGTAATGAAATTTAAATATTTGGGCATAGAAATCTCGGGTTATGGTGATGTGGAGGCAGAGGTCAGAGAGCAAACAACAAGGGCAACAAGAATAGCAGGATGCTTAAGCGACACAATCAAAACCAAATCGAGAATTTATAAGGCAATAGTAAGACCAACCATGACATACACCGCAGAAACCCGACCAGACACAGCGAAAACTAAACAATTACTAGAGACAACCGAAATGAGGATACTTCGTAGAATAACTGGAAAAACGCTCTTGGACAGAGAGAGGAGCGAAAATATAAGACGAACATGCAGGGTGGAAAACGTTAATGCGTGGGTATTGCGTAGAAAGAAAGAATGGAACGAGCATATTAATAGAATGGACAACAGAAGAATAGTCAGAATTGCACGCGACAAATCACCATTGGGTCGCAGGAGCTTAGGTCGCCCCCGAAAACGATGGAGTGACAACCTGGCAGTGGGATAGGCAGAGACGACGAAAATGAACAGGCAATTTGCCTAGACTAAAGTAGGAAGAAGAAGAAGAAGACAGCGGAAGTCCAAAAAGAGCAGTTTTAAGAATTCGTTGAAAGAGGACCCCCGACTTTTCTCTTTTGAAGAGTTAATCATAATTTTTTTTTGGTATTCTGAATTCTAAAAATAGCAACCGAAAACAATTGCCAAAACTTGTGTTAATTTGTGTCCTTCAATGTCACTTGTTGTTAAATCAGGTTTTCATTTTTAATTTGTCGCTCCCCTATCCTAGATTCTTACACGTTGCTTGTAATTAAAATGGAAATGGAATTTAAATGCAATAAAAAATTAAAAAAGACATGACAGACAAAGAATCTTGTAAATTTAAATGTTGACATTTCACCCAGCCCTTTCATTATCGCCATTTTTAAGCTCAATTGAAAAATGATTTTCACACATAAACGCGGACCAAGTTTATTTACCAAAGTGGCATTATTTTTACCCCTTACAAGACTAGCCAGTAGTATGAATATTTAATTAGAAAATATAGTCATTTGCCTAAGAGGTATTCTTGATGTTTTAAATTCAGGTTTCTCATGCTCGAACTCCCGAGCAATGGTTTTTGCCCTCCCGCGTTAATCACCAAAACGTTTGTCATCGAAACGTTTGGAGAGAAACAGCGCCTCAGACCCTTGAAAGGTATAACGAAGACGATTCAGCGGAGGCCTGTATAAAAAGCGGCAGCTTAATATTCCGATTATGTAAACGAGTCCCCCCGGTAGTGGGGGAACGCTTTTTACTTTTCGTTCATTTACATAAAATAATAAGCATTAAGATGGCGAAGTGTCTCTCGCGCCGCCCTCCTTCCAAAGTCTGTCTTTTATGTAACTTTTTAGTTGTTGTCGGCAAAAAGAGATTAAAGCTTTTAATTAGATAGAGAGAGGGCGTCGGCGTATTTCCTGCGAGGCAGTTCGCCTCCCTGAGAAATAAATTACTTTCGAAAGTGGGCCGTTTTAAAACGCCGCGAGAGGGCGATGAGACGGCTGGGGGGCGGGGGCAGATCTTCGGCTACGTTTTGCATTAGCCACCGAGTCGAAAGAGAACTCAACAAATTTGTAACGAGAAAATTTGGTTGGCTAACAATCTGATAATTCTGCCTGACATCACATCAGAATATATAGTTAAGCTCTGAAGAAACCAATAGGATCCTTAGAAAAAAAGAAGAAGAAAAGCAAAGATAGCAGCTGCAAGCAGCAATAGGTGAAGTATCAAATGAGTGTTACCAGCGGTTCCTTGGAAGAAGGTTAGAATATTTTATTAGTTAGCGACTTAAATGTCAGTAATGAAAATTTATTACGAGAGATTGCCTATGCCCAAACATGATATTGACATAAAAAATACCCATAATTAAAAGCCCGAATTTGGGGCAGCTGTCTAATTTGATGACCACAGCAATGTGAAAAATATTGAAATAGTTAACACTCATTAATTAATTACATTTAAAATCCAATTATTGTGGTTCTGGATGTTGTGCTCAAGATCTAACAATAATAAACTATCGCAAAATACGGATGTACGGGGCTCCGTGGCACCAGAGGGCGTAAAACCAGAAATATCTCCAACACATAGAAATTTCAAAAATCAAATTATACTGTGAGCATATTTATTAGGAAGCAACTTATTTTTGGTTGGATACTTTCATTGTCAATGAGGATTCCTGGGGAGTCTCCTTCTCTCATGAAAATGTTCATAACTAGTATCCAGCAAAATTTGTAGCTGCTGTTTCTAACGAAGTCTCATGCAGATTTATGTACCGTTTATAGAATAGCAAAAACAGTTCGTTGACATGGATTGTTTTATTCTCAGAGAAAGCAAGTGTAGATATTTTGTACAGAATTTGTGGATTCCTCCTGCATCGGTTTCTGTTGAGTCGGTATAGCTAAGGCTTCGCCAATCATCTTGCTGGCTTCTTCAGAGCTTGACTGAAAGTGGTTCGCATTTTACTCTGTATCTGCTTTTATATTGTTTGAGGGGGGCGGAGCTAAATGAGGGGCGTAAATACCGTCTCGGATGAATGATTCCCACGTTGGTGACAGTAAAGTCACGGTTAAGATTGTCAGGTTGCTTATAGATTTCTATAGACTCTCGGTTTTTTTCGTTGGTAGAAGGATTCATTACATGAAAGAATTTTAGTTTTACAAGACTATCACGTAGTATGAATCTTTAATTAGAAAATATAGTCGTTTGTCTAAGAGGTATTCTTGAAGGAAAAGCCCCCTTTTCCATTGTTCGGCAACTACTGGCAGTAATATGGGAATCATTCCTTTATCTGGTTTTAGGATTACTGTGTCGGGATTAGATTTTAAAGATTTTAGGGCAATGCGTTTGCAATATAAGATTTAGGAGGTTTTGATTTTTTAAGGATTATTGCGGTTTCAAATCCAATTTCATTGTCTATTTGAGATTTTTCCGTTTCTGAAAGTTGGTACGATGATACATTAATCACAGTGTTTGGTAGATGAGAAGAGTTTGATGGTTTCCTAAGTTACCTAACAATCTTAACCGCGACTCAGGTCCTTACCTTACATTTAGCTCCGCCCCCCTAAAACAATATAAAAGCAAATACAGAGTAAAATGCGAGAAAGTTTCAGTCAGGCTCTGAAGAAGCCAACAATTACCAACATTACAAATTTAATTACAATGTTTTTCGGCATTGCTGCCGATGCTAAGCCAGGGATTTGAGCTACACGATGACCAACAATAACGTCATTGTCGTTTATCATGACCCCCACCACTTCCCCGACTTTTTTTTTACCTTCTCTTCTGGAATTCCCCATATCTCTAGATTACCGTTTCAATCATGTTGCTCAATACATAGAGCTCTGAGAGAGGTATATTCATTTTTTACTGAGGTTACCTCTTTTTTCAGGCCGCCAACTTCCTGATAAACTTTCTGCCGCTTCCATTTGAATGATAAAATCATCAATTTTACCTGAGAAAAATTCTACCTATTCTTTGACTGATGATGTATGCTGTGGTAGCCATCAGCATATTAAGTTTCGTTATAAGCTCTTACAATTACTTGATGCAACTTTTACATCTCCAACTGAACTTTGATTCATTACTTAAATCCGCTAAAACGACTTGCAACTTGACACATTTTAAATGGAAGTCTTTGTTGCAGACTTCGCTAATACACATACCACAGTCGAATCTTTTATTGAATATTGAGCTCTTGTTACACCAACTTAGATCCAACTACCGAACAAATTGTTTCACTTAACAGCTTAATACTTGGTAAACATGTGTCTGAAGAACTGTTGTATAGTATTTACTTTTCCTACTACCATTAATCTTTAGTACCTTTTTGCAAAAACGGCAGCAATGCATGCCTGAGCCACGAAAGACCTGGATTATCAGAACTGATCAGCGTCAAAATACCATCAAAAAACATCCGATCCCTACCAACCCGTGCCTAAAGTATCGGAAACGCTGGCGAGTCCTAACAGTCTTCAACAAAGGTTATTCTAAACTATTCGTAAATGTGGAAGAGAGGTCATGTAGGAACATTTTCCTGTCTTTGTTCATATGATATACGAAGGTCGTATTCCTGCCCCGCAGAAATAATAGTGATTAGACGCGGAGTGTAGTTCCCGGAGTTATCCGAAAAGACGTCAAATTTTTAGGATAAAAAATGCGACTTTAAGTGGTTTTGGTTAGTTTTGCGTTGCGTTGCGTTGTTTTTATATATTAAGTCATTGATCAGACAAAATACGTCTTCGCTATTGATTTTCTTCTAATTGTTACAAATAGACACATTAAAAAATATCTACCATAAATTTCGTTCTTCTAAATTACCCTCATATAGTGCACATTCTTTAAAAGTTGCAAATTCTGTGATACAGTGCACCAGATCCATACAGATTTATCCAAAATATCAAGATAACCAATCAGAAAAAAACTTCCTTCACTAAATCAAGTACCCAACAAACTTTTATAATGACGTCATTCAGAAAAACTCGATTTGAAATTAACATATGGCAACTAATGGCAAATAAAATTTACCACAAAGCCAACATCGTTAAGTTAACCATCATACAGTGTTCTTGCTATGAAAACCATCCTACTCAATAATAACTAAAAAGCAAAAAATATATATATTTTAAATGCATTGCAAAGTTTTATATTTTCTTAGCATATTAATTATTATTCAGAAATATTTGCAGTTCTAGTAGCGATAATGAATAATTGGGAAATAACTGTTACTATCAGGTGTGGGATAAATATTATGATTATTTTAGTCTGAACGAGCATCCAGAGTTCCCGATTCGATTATCCTCCCGTGTCCCAGGCTGCGAACCCAAACATTACGTCATCGTGCATCCCCATACGCGACCTAATGCACACACAGACACACATTCGTCGTTCCCGCATTTTCCTCACCCCATCGCCACGTCACAACCCGGTTCGCGCTTTCATTCATACAGGGAAGCGCGGGGATGTAGTAAAATGGTATCGTGGAACTTTCATTTGTTTACGACATATGAAAGTGATGATGATATTTGTTATTCGTTGTACATTGTCTTCTCTAATTGAATGTCAATATTTGAGCAGGTAAGTTTTGTTTCCATTTTAAAAAGGGAGATACCGCGGAAAAAAATGTCTTATATATTTTTATTTAAGAGAGCCATAAATATATATATATATATATATATATATATATATATATATATATATATATATATATATATATATATATATATATATATATATATATATATATATATATATATATATATATATATATATATATTTGGTATACTTTCATAACGCAAATAGATAAAAGGAAAACATAAAGCATTTAAGGCACAACATTGCTGAAAGTAAAAAATGCTTTCTTGCTAATGTGGGTAGTCATGCACAGCAAAAGTATTATTAGGCAAAATAATAAATTATGTATTAAAGTTGGGGAATATGGAACAAACAACATCATTTAATTGGCATAAAATAACCATCGATCACAGACATAATTTTTGGGCGTATCTGATGATGGTGATGGTTACACATTAAAACAAACATAACTCTTGTTATCTCCAAATTCTCCGCAAGTACCACAAATTTCATTTCGTTAAAGGTGGTAGTATGAAGTTAAGCTCAACATCTTCGATGTCTTTTAACACACCGTCATCACAAATGTCTGACAAATTAACCTCTTACGATTCGAGAGTGGAGGGTATTTCGCCTTTGAATTTCTTTGAAGGCGACGCAATTGATGATCGATTCCGGAATACTTAATGCCCTTCTAGCTTCTTTTCTTTTTCTGCGATCCTATAGGCAACATTATATCCCAGATCTGGCCTTTTGTTAATTTTCTGTCCTATATAAGAGAACTGTAGTTTTCCGTGTACGCCAAACGTGCGCCATGGGGCCAGCAGCATACCTGGCCATCAAATATTATATTATTTATTATCGATTATGGACCAATGTTATAAATTATGAATTATAAGGATCGTTTTGAATTTTTATTTTTATTCGTCCAAACGTGTACAACTGATATGAACAGTGGCGTCTGAGGTCCACGGTAGAAAGAAGAGGGTATCACAAGCCAGAGAGGCTTAAACGCCCATGAAACATCTAAATTTCAAAAACACTTCAGTCATGTGATTTTTAAATTCCCATCTGGACGCAGGAGAAATATGTATCTGCAAACCATGAATTATATGTGTAGGCGATATTAATCTGAGTTCAGATATCTTCGCTAATATTGGAAATGATCGACTCATCCTCTTTTACTGATAGAGCTGAGAAAAAGATATATTCTCTTGATAGGTTAGACCTGTCTTGTTTTGCGTAAACACGTAGATTTATTTTTATCAAAAATTTGAAATGGAGATTTTAATTATGAAATTTTAAAAAAATATTATAACCTTCGTCGTACCGTGGGGTACAAATGTACCCCAACAGCTCGATTTTTCTTATATCTTGTTAAAAACTATACACAAGGGTTCCGCAATTTTATTTATTGTCATTTAGTATCTACAGATCTATTTTCTGTATATTTTCAACAAAACTCAAAAGATTTTTAATGTGGGGTACCTTATACCCCGTATGGTATGCCAAGATACTCATTTTGAATAGTCACGGTCATGCGCAATACAGTAAATATCAGCTGGTGTCAGACATTTTTGATTTTTGAAATCATAACGCTAGCGTGAAATGTTACACAATGTCTGATACGATAAATATTCGCAATAAAAAATAAATTAACCGATTTAGAGTGGGAATAATTAATGAATGACGATCTCGATGATGCTGACATAGAACTCTATGATAGTGAAGAAGATAGTGATGCTGTTCCGGAAATGGTAGATTCTGAAGATGATATAATTGAAGGAATAAATAACGGTGAAATAGTGTCTGAAGATGTGATTATAGAAAAAGAAAATAACAGTGGTGCTGTGAGCAGTGTAATGCAGACTGACGACAGTGAAGAAATCTTAGAAGAAGGTAGATTATTTTATCGAACCAAAGATAACACAAAATGGTATAAAATGCCACTTACACAAAAACGACGAACAGTTGTATATATAATTAGGAAAAAGCCCGGACCAAATCAACACAGTATCAATATTGCTTCAAAACTTTACTCATTAAGACTGTTTCTGACAGATGAAATTATAGAAATAATTGTCCGGCATGCTAATTTTGTTGTTACAGCGTATATCTACGAGAATTATCGCATAAAATGTCACAAATTGTACCCCACATGGTGTTCTGCGTAACTTTTTGACCGCGGTACGACGAAGATTAAGACAGTGCTTCAAGGGTCACATATAAAATTAATGACTAAAGTTAAGAAATTAGGTTTACTGGTCTCACCAGCATTTCTTGTTTAAAATATTTATTGTTTTGCATTAGTTAATCTGATTTTTTGGAATAAATTAATATAAAACGGACCATCGCCCCTATCTCTTTGTCTCCACGAATTTTAATCCAAAACTCGAGACGATATCCTTTCGTTAATTTCCCGTCATATTTTTCGTTTTTGGTATATAGGCGCCTAATTTAAATTTTAAACGAACCCGACGCCAAAGAAAATGGCGCCGGAGAAAGGGCGCAAAGCCTGGGGTGCGTATATATACCTGCTCTTCTCTCTCTCTAATCAAGGAAAATTTTCTTCCGAGAAAACTGCGAAGAGTATTTCCATAAAATCTCGAGAGAAATCTAATATAAATACAACTCGGGTCGTTTGTTATTAAGGGCGTCGTAGGGCCGCGACGTTACACGGAGAAGTACGAGAATCGACCTAAAGGGAGTTTTCTAAAGAAATTTATTCAGAAATAAGAAACTCCCGACAGTCCAAATTAACGAGTGGTAAATTGAGTTTTCTCGAAAACGCGAAGGAGCTCTCTCTCTATCTCTCTCTCTCTCTGTCGATTCGGCTTCTATCAGCTGGTATATATATTCTTCAGAATTTGTTTTCGAACGTCTCTGATTATTGTTGCGTTAGCAAGATATTTTAATTAATTTTCGGCGGTTACTTTGTGTTGGAAAATCAGTTTCGTCGCTTGGGCGAAACGCAGGGAAAATTGCCCCCACGGAATTTTTCCCGTTTTGTACTGAAGATGGCGAAACACAGGGCGAAATGTAGGCATTGTAAGAAGCCCACGGTCTCAGTTAAGTAGAATATATATTTTATTATATTATAGATTAATACAAAAATAACGTCGAAATATTCATATCAGTTGTTTCGTATTTCTATTTATTTATACATTACAATATAAAAAAATAAATAAGAACTAAAAGTTCAGATTTTCACGAAATTATATACATTCACATGACAATTGTCTAGACAGCACCGTGTCTTTATCAAATATAGGTTGTCCAAACAATTGTCATGTGAATATATACAGGGTTTTTCACTTAAAACTCCGCACGCCAATAAGTCCAAAACGAAAAGAAATATTTAATTTATGTAAAAAGTAGTCAAAGTGTGGGGTCAAGTAGATATTTCCTAAAATTTAAAAAATTCGACGCCTGCAAAGAGCTGGGCGTCGCGACGCTTCGAAAAATTATTCGATTGCAGAGACTTTGGAAATACGCGCATACAAAAGTACATATTATTTAAAAACTTTTTTGTTATTTACTCAAACTTATTTACTTTATCCGTTTCTAAGTTATACCGATTTAAAGTAAACATTTCTTGATTAATAAAAAATGTGATTAACGCTTATTTTTACAAGTATCCCATGAATGTTAGTTACTATGGCAACCATTGTTATCGCAGTTGTTTTAAGTGCAATTACAAACGTAAGTTGTTATTGCTGTATCAAAAAATTGTCACATTTTGTCACGAGAAATATCCAAATTTGTTCGGTTTAAAAAAAACTAAGAATTATTATGTGAAAATGGTGCAATTTAGCAATGAGGGAAAAATAGACATGTTACTGGTGTTTGGAGAATGCAGATGCAATTGTAGAGAAGCAAAAAGAGTTTACGCACGGCGTTATCCGCATAGAAGAGTCCCCGATGCAAAAACCTTTTCAAGTTTATGTAAAAACTTAAGAGAATATGGCAGCTTCATAAAACCTAAAAGAGATAGGAACAGGACGGCTACAAATGATGAAAATACTGCTGCTGTAATTCAGCAGGTTGATAATAACCCCAAGATATCCCTATCAGAGATAAAAGAAAATACCGGTGTTATCATAAGTTCTTCGTGGAGAATTCTACATAGAAACTCTTTTCACCCGTACAAAAGTAAACTAGTTCATAAACTAAAACCAGGCGATTATGCTAGAAGAATGTATTTCTTAGCGACATTGACCGATTTGTATAGCCAAGATGCAAATTT
This sequence comes from Cylas formicarius, assembly GCF_029955315.1. NCBI lineage: Eukaryota > Metazoa > Arthropoda > Insecta > Coleoptera > Brentidae > Cylas > Cylas formicarius. The sequence goes on along the minus strand of NW_026844361.1, from coordinate 19,016,315 downwards.
TCTCTCGAAAATTTTATGGAGCGACGAAAGTCGATTTCAAAATAATGGAATCGTTAATAGACACAACTGTCGTTTTTGGTCCGAAAACCATCCTCGTTGGATTACAGAAAGAGGTAACCAACGAATTTTTAGTATCAATGTTTGGTGCGGCATATTAAATGGATTCCTTATTGGACCTTACTTTTAAGAAGGAACTTTAAATGCAGATCGCTATTTAACATTTCTTCAAACTACACTTCCGGAACTATTAGAAGAAGTGCCTCTTGACACTAGAATGAATATGTGGCTACAGCAGGATGGAGCGCCTGCACATAATGCCCAAATAGTAACGAGGTATTTGAACCGAGAATATCCCAATAGATGGTTTGGTACTAATGGACCGGTAAGGTGGCCGGCGAGGTCCCCGGACATTACACCACCAGATTAATTTCTTTGGGGCTACCTAAAAAACGTTATCTATGAAGAACCTATCGAAGATATGGCTGATCTCATTAACAAAATTAGTGCAGCGTGTGCCGCTATCACAAGAAGGACTCTCCTACAAGTGACCCAAGCCCATCTGTTAAAAGTTTTTGATAGTTGTGTTCCAGCAAATGGACATAATTTTGAACAAAATTTTTGAAATGTCTTATTATGTAGTTAATTCCAATAATAATTTTGGTTATTAACTTGTAGGTATTTTACTGTTTTTTTCATTTATTTATCATGTTATCAGAACTAAATCGATACAAAATAATAAATAAAATCATACTAAAATAGTTGAAATCTATTGTTTGTAATTGCACTTAAAACAACTGCGATAACAATGGTTGCCATAGTAACTAACATTCATGGCATACTTGTAAAAATAAGCGTTAATCACATTTTTTATTAATCAAGAAATGTTTACTTTAAATCGGTATAACTTAGAAACGGATAAAGTAAATAAGTTTGAGTAAATAACAAAAAAGTTTTTAAATAATATGTACTTTTGTATGCGCGTATTTCCAAAGTCTCTGCAATCGAATAATTTTTCGACGCGTCGCGACGCCCAGCTCTTTGCAGGCGCCGAATTTTTTAAACTTTAGGAAATGTCTACTTGACCCCACACTTTGACTACTTTTTACATAAATTAAATATTTCTTTTCGTTTTGGAGTTATTGGCGTGCGGAGTTTTAAGTGAAAAACCCTGTATATATAATTTCGTGAAAATCTGAACTTTTAGTTCTTATTTATTTTGTTAAATGGATTTTCATCAAGTAAAAGCCACCTCAGTTCAACATTACAACATACATTGAAAATAGCACTAATTCTTGGCAAAGATCCACATTGTGATCGAAGCGTGAAATAAAACAAAAAAAAATTGATATTAGTGAACACCCCAATCCGACCTAAGCCCAAGTACGGCCTAAACATTATACAGGGTGTTAATTAAGTACTTATATATACCACAGAGGCTGAATATTTGACTAATTTTAAGATGAAATTCAAAAACTATTTTATTTGGTTTTTTGATAATATTTTTATTTGGTAGATATTGTTGGATCATTTCCGGACCCTCTACGTCCAACATCGAAGATGACAGGACCTATGAATAAGCTTGCCACTCGTGCTAGCGAATCCTTAAGAAGCAATTCTAACGACGACGACGGCCTTTGACCGGTATCAGCAGTTCAAATAAACAAATACGAGGTGTGTTCAAAAAGTAAGGTGACTTTTGTAATTCTGGGGACTACGTACATTTGATCTTCGATATATTTTTTTGCTATGTTGGTACACATGGTAATATGGTTATATGTTGTACCAATATCGCGGAGAAGACGCCGATGACGAACCTCACTCTGGATGCCCCAGCACGTCAATATCACTTTTTGATGAAACTTAAAAGTCATTTTTCTTTTTAAACACACCTCGTACGTCCACAAAAGTATAGTTCTAATACAAGATAAAAACTTGAAACGTATTAAACACAGCTACTAGAGGGATAGAGGCCCTGCCTATATACCCTGACAATACAGGAACTTATGAAGCAAGTATTAATATGCGCATGCGTGAGATTTTAAATCTCTTTGTTAACCAACCTTGAAAAATCCCGCAAAATGAAAATAAAATATAAAAGAGTATTAAAAAATACCTAATAAACAATTTACTTAGCGGAGAAAGGAAGAGGCGAAATTCAGAAATAACGCGAGGAAGCTAGTTAATTAATTTTACCTTTTGCGTCAGCGGGTGAGTCAGAAAGGAAAACTTTAAATTTGAATTAAATTCAAATCATCGTCAGGACTACAAACATCGAAAAAAATTGCGTTACCTACCTCACATATTCATGAAAGCACACCTACGTAAGTGAGGTTATCACAGTAATATTCGATTTTCTTTAATAATTAACAAAATTGATTTCAATGGCTCACTTCAATTGCGATTAATTTGTGGAATCTAGAATTGGTGTTTTGAACAACCTAGAAGTAACAAAATACTGAACAAAAAGAAGTAAGAATTATTAGACTTCTATGAAATTTACTATACGGGAGTTTCTAATTAGGATGCACGCAGTGATGGCATAGGCGGCGTTGCCACATTTTCTCTTAGCGACTAAATTTTCTTATGTTTCCATTCTATTTTTGGATTGCCCTTAAAATAAAAAGTATTTTTCAACTAACATACGCTATGACCGAATTCCACAGTTTTTGGCAGGAATGACAAGAAAAGAAAATGATAATTAATGATTTAATCAATAAATTGGTATACTTAAATAATATTATTATTATTAAAAACTATTAAGAAACAAAGAAAAAAGGTACTTATTTTATTAGAGTCTCTAACTGAGTTTCTTCTGCAACTCTCTCCTAAAGTCAGCCAAGGTGTTGGATTTGGTTAGTTTTTTTTGTGAGTTGCACATTTTAGTTTTAAGACGGTCCGAAAGGGAAAAAAAACCCTCGACAGTATCTGTTCGTAGGATCCACCGATCTGGAAACATTTGATTCAGGTGCTCTCTTACATTTTGTGTATATTGGGGAAGTGCCCTTTTTGTTGAAATCATAACCAAGTATTCCTATTTTGCTATTTCCGATATTCGGATATAGCAAAGCTAATTGGGGATAACTTCCGTCCATTAAGGGATACAACATTTTTCACGGACGAAATGTTCCATCATCCAGTAGGGACCTTCGTTTGAACAATATCGGAAATTAATTAAGCCATTCAAACAAAAAGTCGCATCTGTGGGAAAAATGATATAACTTGGAAAATTTGAAATTTAAAATCACTTCATCTATAACCACCACCATATATACCACAAAATTCCACCTGCCGATATGGATCATCTTTAGAAAAATACTTACTTTTTGCTAAAATTCTCCTTACTGACTACTAGAATCATTATCTGCTGCTAATTGTGTGTCGAAGTTTGTGGATTATCTGTAATTGATAATAAAACGTGAAGATCCTCTTGTAATGTTAGATGTAGACGCAATAATAATTTGGTTTAATAAAACATAAAGAAAAAATAGAGAAATAGACATAATACAGTTAAAATATCGTATGAGAATTTATAGGCAGCTTAATACATAGGACGTCAGTTTGAGCGTTTTAATTAAGTTTACAAATTCGTAAAAATCATTAATTAGTATATCAAATCATTAATAATTGTCATTCCTGCCAAAAAGGGTTGAATTAGGGAATACATGAAAAATGCTTAGATTTTGGAATAAAAACATAACCTTTCTATTTAAAATAGGAAAGTGTGGTAGCTTACGGAAAAAACATACATGCGGCAACGGCGCTTATACCACCATTCAATCCAGTTGAATTTGAAACCGAATTTAAGTAATTCAAAACAATCAAAGTATAAGTAAATCCATGTAATTTTTACTTTGAAAAAATTTTTAGAATGATAGTTCTAATGACTTATTTTTGCAATTTTTTAGCTATCAATTATTTAATCCCTATAATGAATTTCTGTCGATATCAATCTTATTTACGAGCATTTTTTATTTTTTGGTGTTTATTATATATTCCTCTAATGTAATATAAAAAGCAATTTATTTTTAATTCACAAATTGGATGTGATGACAATCATCTGCGCCTCCAATTGAAACAAACCGGCCGCCATAAAATTAAAAATCCATCGGTCCGAATTAATGGCGCGTGCGCAATTTCGATCGAAACGTCTTGCCGGGACGCGCCAGTGCTGGGGTGTCCTTTTTCTTGCCCCCCCACACCCTGCGGCCCCCTTTCTTTGTTAATTGCACCGTCTCCATTATTCATTCCTTTTCCCATTAATTTTCGTTTTCTATTTCTCTCTCTTTTAGTGGCGGCACTGCGCAAGAAAAACTTTTCCTTAATTTCGGCCGTAAAGACTTATTAATGACGATATTAAACTTCCCCCTGTTCCCGTGGCGCGGCGCCAGTGGCGTAGGTAAAGACGGCTGAGGTTGTGAAAAATTTCAAGGCCTTCTGGGGAGTATATTTACAAATATCATTTCTTATTATTTTAAAATTTATTATAAAATAAACGATTTTAAAAGAAAGCGTCACAAGAATAAGTAAACATTAATATAACATTAATTTTCAAAAAAATATAAAAAACCAAAAATTTGAAACTATGTAACGATAATACAAAAATACTGAAATACATACTGAAGGAGCGTAATGATCTAATCCAGAATCCAAACAAAATGAAAGAGTTGGCAAGCCCACGGCTCAACACCTTGTATCTACGACGACGGGGCTCTATAAGGTCGGACAGAGCGGAGAGAGAGAAAAATAAGACCTCGCCGACGATATAATACTTAAAATCGATACAAGGCAAATGACGCCAGTCTGGAGGCCTCTAATGAATTTCGAGCCAGATCGAATTAGACCTGACGATGAAAGGTGGCGATGTAAGCTGTTTTTTTAACCCGTTTTATCCCCAGGACGAAATTAATAACCAAGTATAGTCGAAAGAGTTTCGCTTCAAAATCACGAGACGTTTCCAATTTGGCCGTGAGGATTAATCCGGCTCTTTGAGCACGTTGAAACTATCAAAGGCGCGCCATTTTTGTTTGCTTAACAGACAAAAGATATGACAAAAAATACTATGGAGCTGTATTACGGTATGCTATAGATATGCTGTCTCATTGGAGGAAACTTATAAGTTAAATGGAAGATTTTTAATAGCACTTAAAAAGCAACAACCAAAAGCGAGAAGTAAGGGACAACTTCTAGAAATACACCCACTGTCAAGAACTATGACATACTCTATACAAAAACAAGGAAAAATCTTATTTCCATATATAAATCCAGATCAACAAATAATAAGGAATGATAAAACGATATAAGGATAGAAATAGAAATATTGAAAAGAGAATCTATAAAATGAAGAAATCCATACAAAAGTAATGAGCATTTTGAAAGTAAATAAAACGGAATTGAACGTGTAATAACAACCAAAAACAAACCAAGGAAATCCAAAAAAATGGAAACAGATTAATAGCTGATAGTTAAAAATCTCAGGATCGTATAGTTAACTAAAGAACCATCGGAAAGCATAAAAGAAAATAACAATAAATATATGATTATGAGTATTTTTCCACGCAAGGTTCCTCGTTTTTTTTTTTTTAATTTTTATCTTTAGTTCTCTGTTTTAATTTATTCTATCATTTTAATCGGTTCGATATCTTACAGTAAATCACCACATTTTTGTTATTTATTTCAATGTAATTAACGGCATAGAGGAGATAAAAGAAAATAAAAAATATATATGTACACCCAAAAACCTTTGCCTCTATTATTCATAGGTAATTATTCAAGCAAACCTCAACAAATGCGGTAAACGGCATTTAACACACGTTTACGTTTTTTAAGACAGCCAGTTTTTGGGTACATTACAGCACGAATACACTCACTGGCATTACCTTCAGAATTGGCAAACGTCAAAATTCAAGAAATGCGGTAAAATCTCGGAAACCATAAAGTTCTCCCAAACCCGTGCGGTAAAATCCCGGAAATGTCCGAAGGGACTCGGATCCGTGGGACAAGAAACTTAATATGTATGTATATTAAATTTTTAACAATACATATGTTATGTACCTTATGAACTAACAAAACATGTACCTAATGTTATTTTAAAGAACAAAAACAAACCTAAAAAAAAAATTGTTTCACTAATCGGCAACCTTATTTTGTACTGCCCAAGCAATTCTGACACTGCCTCAGCATCTTTCACGAAACAAGGCGTTTCGGAAGTATCGTACGAGTTCTCATCAGAATCTTCGTCAACTTCATTCGTTAAGCTCTGGTCAAATTTTTTACCTAACTCCCTAATCTCTTTCATCACTGTCATCAACATTTGAATGCAAAATTTTACTCCAAGATTTATTATTTAAGCCAGTGCCCACATTTTGCTATGCCTCGGTCAAAGTGAAAACAACGTCCTTCAGTGTTATATCTTGCGGAATATCAGAATCGGCAGCATCAATTTCTTGGAGCAACTTCTTACGATAAAATAGTTTTATAGCTGTATCAATGGCGTACAATTTGGGGAAGGAAAAGCACAGAAATTTAATTATCATCAATATACAATTGAGTAGGGTGTCCAGGTAAATTATCCAAGACTAGAATTGCCCTAGAACTAAGGTTAAGGTCTTTCATTTTACTTCTTACTGATGGAACAAAATCACTTTAAAACCACTTGGTGACTTGCTAACTTTTCGCCCTGGAGCAAATTTTTCTGCTGAGTGTGCTAAGGTTTTGTTTGGCACAACTCTCCATAAAAGCCCATTTTCATCTGCATTATATACTTAATGGCGAGTTAGGTTTTTTCTTTTATTATATCAGCAAACTTTTCCACAAATGGCAAGACTGCATCGTAGTCTCTCCACAAACCGTAAACTGGCTGACACCAAATCTTTTCTTGAATTTATTAAGCCATCCTAAACTTGCTTTAAAATATTTATTTCTCTGTAGAAGTTTGTCAAAAATTGGCGAACCTGTAAAACACTACACAACCCTCAGTGTTACGAAATAAAATGATGATAATTAAATCTAAAAAATAAGGCAAGATAAACAGGGCAACCAATGTAAAAAAATCGATATAAGGAAAAATTAAAAGCAATTCGAGAAAAGCCGAAAAACGGAAACAAAAATCGATTTCAAAAAATACAACAAAAAGTAGGTCAAAATAAAATCCAACAGGCAAAAAAATATATAGCAAACAAGTAAAAGCGACAAAAGTAAAAATCAAAAACAAAACGAAAAAATCCCACAAATAGAAGCAAAAGTATAACGAAAAACGCAAAGAAAAGTTAAAATAAAAAATAAATAAACAAACAAACGGAAAAATACAATTTTGGAAAAACATTTTCTCGCAGTGCTATCCTAGTCTTTTTTTTTCGTAAAGGGACGCACGTGTAGTGCAAAGATAAACTGGAAACGACCGTGGGTGGGGGGCTTTTGCGTATATCGACTTAAATGTTTTCGGTCGCCGCCATAAATATTAATCTGTCGTTTCTCCAAGAGCGCACTCGTAAAGTTTCCCAACTTTATTAGGGCATTTTAAAATTTTAACGAGGCTCCGGCGAAGTTCTTTATTAACATAAAATGGGCGCCATATTTTAAGAGTGAATAAGAAATATCGCGAAGGCACCGCTACTCAGCCGCGTGCCGCCCGCCGTCGACTCGCAAAGTAAGAAAGTTAAATAACTAAATAAGTTGGTACGCCCGAAATAATTCACGGCGCGTACAAAGCTGGCGAAGGAAAGGAGGAAAGCCGATTAATTTTATTTCTTTCAAGGACGCTGTTTGGATTTTATACCGTCGATTTTTATATTTGCAGTGATCTAAACCAAAATGATAGCATGATACAAAAGTGAGGCAAATTTTACAGTAAAAAAGCTCATAGCTCGTTATGGAGATTCTTGTCTTTCTCTTGTTCATTTATGTAAATGAGAGCTAGAAAACCGCATTTTTCCAGCTGTTTAATTACTGTTTTTATCATTACGATGATCGAATATTTTCTTTAAATATTTGTATAAAATAAAATTCATAATAATCTAACTACTTTTAAAAACACCCTGAAAAATCGCAAACAAGTTGGATATATGCTAAAAAAAAATGATAATTTTTTTCTCTTTGGATTTGACACATAAAAACACAAGTTTTGTTAATAAGTTTTAAAGGAAATTGAACGCTCTACAAAAATGGTCTCTTGTACTTTTTGGATAAATCGAACCGTTTCAAAGATATTCGAGGTCAAAAATTGAATGAATAAAAATGAATTTGTCATTGGCTGAAAAATAATTATCGTGAAATGTTTTCAATTATTCTTATAGGGAATTTAATGCTTTACAAAAAAGGTTTTTTGTGGTTTATCGATTACTCTAACCATTTTGAAGATATTTATAAATATTATCGATTTATTCATTGAATCCGCATATTATGAGATTATTTATTATCTATCTCAGAAAAAAAAGTTAAAGAAATATCAAACTTTAGTACAGTCAGGAAATAGTCCTCGATGTTCTTTGACAATCTGCAGCAGGTATTGAAACTGTTCTTCGTTTTTTTTTCTGTTTATATTCAAAGACCAATGCTACTCCACCCTCCGCTGCGTCATTTACAACTTCCATTTCTGTGAAATACTCTTCATTTTCCTTATACCTCTCATCTGAAGCCCACAATGCAATGCCCACATCAAGGAAATCATATGGTAGGTCAAAGATTTTGAACAAATGCAATTATTTTTGAGAAACGAAATCACTGAAATCTTTTTCAATAATCAAATTGATGTTCTTTTGATTAAAATTGATTCCATTTCGAGTTTTTACAGCTTCGACTACTTTCTTTTTGTATCGAGAGGAACATTATCATCAAACACTGATAAATTATTAATAAAATTCGCTTAATGATCTATTGGTGATAAGATTTAATTATTTATATATGAGACTATATTGAAAATGCAAAACTATAATGAGTATAATCTTCCCATTCATATTAAGAGCTCATCCTTGGTAAGTATTTTCTAGAGGTAACGAGCAACTAGTTTTTGTATGTCAGATCCAAAAAAAAATAATCGTTTTTTTTTACCCACCCTACTACACAGTGACAAAACGAATATTTGAGTCACTTTATGCAGTGTAAATGATGTCCCGTTAGGGTATTCTTAAAAAGAAAACATACAACATTATATACATAATATTAGAATATTTAGACACCCTTAGTTTTTAAGTTAAGGGAAGGGAAGGGGTAGTGAAGCGAATATATGACGTTGTTTCCAGCAAACGTCAGTCAGCCTCTCCTACTCAATTCCGACTCTCACCGCCAAGTGGTATTCCCTGGAACCTGAGCAACCTTGTGGAAGATCGTGGTAACCAATCCCGGTGGGAAACAAGGTCAGGGCTAACGAGAGCGGAAGAAATGGCCTTCCAAAGACCAACCGAGTGACTGCCGGTATAAGCAGTCCCCCTTTTTGATGGCCAACAGCTTCGGGTGGAGGAGCTATCAAGAGGTAGGGCCATCTCTGGTCCATGGATTGAGAAATCGGTCCAAAAGGCGGATGAACCAACACGGTCAACGGCATGAGAATACAGAAGGCAAGGGGAACCCACTGCATTAAAGATCATATCGATTCTCCCTAGTACAAATCATCATGGCTGAAAACAACAAACAAACGGCCCTCAGTCCCCGGCAGATCTTAAATGATCATAACATAATTCAAACATACGCCCCGACAGCAGATAAATCTGACGAAGACATTGAGGAATTCTACAACGAGATTAATAACATCATACAATCTCTAAAATCAAGGGACATAACACTAGTATTAGCAGACTTCAATGCCAAGATTGGCAGAGGTAGATTTGACAAATATGTGGGAGAATATGGACTTGGTAGGAGAAACGAAAGAGGTGATAGACTGCTGCAATTTTGCCAAGAAAACGATTTTATTATATCGAATACGTTCTTCAAACTTCCAAACCGCCGTTTGTACACCTGGAAATCTCCGCAAGACAATAAACAAAATATAGTCAGGAACCGAATTGACTACATCTTGATAGACCACAGATATAGGAATGTAATCAAATCAGTTAAAACCTACCCAGGGGCAGATGTCTCATCGGACCATAATCCACTAATAGCCCGGTTTTTAATAACACTTAAAAAACAACGAGTAATACCAACAACAAATTGTATAGACTTATCGGGTCTAAAAATCCAAGAAATAAGGCAGAGGCTACAACATAAGATCAATGACAACCTCAGAACCCTCAAAAACAATCAAATAACAGCAGAAGAAGACACGGACAAACATTGGAAAGATTTAAAAAATGCATTAATTGAGCCGAGCAAGACCATTCTGACAAAACAGAAAATAGGGAAAAAAACAGGAATGGATAACTCCAGAAATTTTGAATTTGATGAACGAACGACGTGGTGTAAAAGACAACAACGAAGCATATAAGAATATTCAGAAAAAAATCCGATCACAGATAAGAGAAGCAAAAGAGGTATTCTACAAAAGAAAATGCGACGAAATAGAAGCCCTTCAAGAAAAGCACGACAGCTTCAATATCCACAAGAAAGTAAAAGAACTGGCAGGGTTACAGAAAAAAAGACAACCGTCAATACTCACTGACCAGAATGACAAAATTATTATGGAAATGGAAGAAAAACTAAGAACATGGAAGAATTACATAACAGAATTATTCGATGATGAGAGAGATATAAACAGAATAGTAACAGAACAACAAAACAATGGACCGGAAATAACTAAAGAAGAGGTCATCCATGCTATAAAATTCACAAAAGATGGAAAAGCTGCAGGGCCTGATGAGTTACCCTCTGAAATTCTCAAATTGATAGAAGAGGAAAACATACACAGTCTAACAGATCTGTTCAACACCATATACAAAACAGGTATTATACCCAGGGAATGGTTGCTATCAGCGTTCGTCACTATCCCAAAAAAACATAATGTAAGGCAATGCACAGACTTTCGAACAATCAGTCTAATTCGGTTTCCTAGGTGGCTTAGGCACAAGAGAAGCAATATTTGCCTTGAACGTTCTTGCCCAACGATGTATGGATATGAATCAGGATCTTTATATATGTTTCATTGATTACAACAAAGCCTTCGATAGGGTCCGACACGAACAACTTATCCAGCTTCTGAAAGAGAAGAACTTAGACACCAGAGATATAAAAATTATTACGAATCTTTATTCTAATCAAAAAGCAGTGGTAAAAATAGAAGGGAATAACACCGAAGAAATAGAAATCCGTCGAGGCGTTAGGCAGGGGTGCGTGCTATCACCGATGTTATTTAACCTCTACTCAGAGGAAATAATGAAACGAGCATTGGACGATGAAACGAAAGGACTAAAAATTAACGGAGTGCCTATCAACAATATAAGATATGCGGATGATACGATCCTGATAGCTACCAACCTAAACGAATTACAGATTGCAGTAGACAAAGTTAATACATCGAGTGAAGAGTTCGGACTGTCACTAAACGTAAAAAAGACAAAATTTATGATAATATCAAAAACAGCAGAAAACAATTCACAAATTCATATAAATAACCACTCCATGGAAAAAGTTGACAGTTATAAATACTTAGGTACAATTGTAAATAAAAATAACGACTGCTCTGAAGAAATCAAAACTAGAATAGGACAAGCGAGAACAACATTTGTGAAAATGAAAAGAGTGCTCTGTGGCAGCGATCTCAGCTTGGATTTAAAAATCAGAATGGTGCGATGCTATGTTTTGTCGGTACTGTACTATGGTGTAGAGGCTTGGACTCTGAAGAAACTGGACATAAGGAAACTGGAGGCGTTCGAAATGTGGTTGTACCGTAGAATACTTAAGGTGACCAACATGGAAATCCTGAAAAGAATAAAAAAGGAAAAAGAAATTATCATTACGGTAAAAAAGCGTAAACTCCAGTACCTTGGACACGTCATGAGAGGAGAAAAGTACCAACTACTCCAACTGATATTACAAGGAAAAATTAAAGGAAAGAGAAGTGTAGGAAGAAGGCGTCACTCATGGATGAGAAACTTAGGTGACTGGTTCGGGTGCACCACAAACCAACTATTTTTAGCGGTTGCCCGGCCTATAAAATATTCTTTTGGCCAAGGTATACCATTTCAACAAAATAATCTTCAAAAACATGCCAACTCTTGTCTTTGTGATAATCTCCCGTATGGTACCACTGCATGGTTAATAAACTTTCTTTTAAACATCCCTCTTCGCATTCAATATGGATGAATATTATTTTTATAAACGTTGACAGGCCGCTATCTAATTGTTAATCTTATAATACTGAGATAACTATGGCTTAACGGCAAATTCTCGGTCTTTAAGCGTAAGTATTTGCTTCACAAAATCACAATTACTACATTACTGTAAGTTTTCGAAGGGGCGACCTGGGTTAGAAACGATGACATTTATAAATGTTTAAAAGGCAGTCAAACGAGTTTCGCTTTTTTTGTTTTTCTGAAAAAATTGATTCACAAAAACCTCATTCAAGAAAAAATGATATAGAATTGCTGAGAAGTTATTTAATTTATTGAACGTTTGTTGTCAAATTGCTAGCACCAAGTTTCCACACGTTAAAAGTTTATGGACATAGAATTGCCCCCCTTTTCCCAGAAACTTGATAAAAACAAGAAAAAAGTAGAAATTAATTCACGAATTTACGAAATTGTTTTCTGGCAAAACTAGAGTCACTTTACACAACTTTACTATTTTTACATTTATGGAGAAGTTTTGACTGGTTTCATTAATTTATTGACTCATTCCTATTCACACGAAATATCATAAATGAGATGTGAAATGATGAAGTGATGCTCAAATTAAAAAATAGTGCTTATCCTGATTCGTTAGCCGTTTATGACTTTTTATTTATATGTTATATCTATTTATGTAAATTTATTTAGTGATGATCTTAATAAACAAGTTTTTACCTATAGGTAAATTTAAAAAAACTGACAATCTTCAAATGCTTGTCTGCAAGTAACATAAAATACATCTCACAATTAAATTCTGCACCATATGGTAATATTTTTTAATAATTCGTAAGTCAGTGTAGACTTTTTTTTCAAAAATTATGTAAATTTTTAACATTTCTTAACGTCTATTTTTACAGGTAAAAGCAAGTATTTAAAGGCTCTCATAAGTTGATTCATTTATTATTCTTAATACACAAACTATCTGAATAAAAATTTGACAAAATATTTTTTTAAATGTTCACAATCTCATCTAATTTTATTCGTCTATTAATTTTAACTTATATATGAACCACAAAAAGGATAACAAACTTGGAACTTAATGTTTATTTTGTTGTGACCGGTAGGTAGTTCTAATTTGCTTCTTCGACGTTTAATTTCTTTAAATTTCATTATGGGTGCGAACTCCTATCTCTCAAGACCCTATATATACATATTCCGTCCAACCCTTCGCGGCTCATCTAATTAATTGGATCCGTAAAAACCCCTTTTCTTACACACACACAGACACACCAAAGTTTGCATAAAGCGAGCGGATGGCTGTGCCGCGTGTATAATTGAAAATCGATAAATTCCACGGGGGGGTTTTACTCGTTTTCACATCCTTTCGGAAACAAAATTTGCATCGAACGCTGCGGTGAACTCTTTGAACGGGACGGATTAGATCGCGAACTCGCACACTCGCAAACACCCGCACCTATAGTACGGAACGGGCCGAAGAGGGGGCGCAAAAATCGGTTAATCGCTTCTAGGAATTGATTAAACGAAATGGCAATTTATTAGCGTAATAAGTCCTTCGAGTGGAGCACGTTTCTATATGGGGTATTGACGAATATCACCTACTTTAAGCTTCATAATTAAAAAAAAAAGCTACAAAAAAAGAAAAACTTGAAAATTGCGTCACTGTCATTTAACCATCTTTTTTTATACATAATATAATAAATAATATTCATCAAATTTCTGAGTCCTGTAAATTCTGAAAATCTGAAACTGCGACTTTTAGTTTTAGTTTAAAAAATAATCACTCTCCACAGATCATATACATATTCAGCTGCTTTAGCTATAATGCTATCGAAGCTTACAATAAGCTCCCTCTCCAACTTAGATCATTAAACACTTCTAAACGAAAACTTGGACAACAAAGACAAAACATCTACTTCAAACAGACATGTTTCAAAATGGATTAAGGAAGCATTCAAATAAATTACAAAATTTACGAAATATTTAGCAAGGCACCTACAAAGAGTTTCGTTTTACCTAAAATTTATTCCGCAAAAACATTCCTTTTTTGTTTTTCTCAAAAAATTGGTTTAAAATTTTTGGATGTCTCCCCCAAATAATAATATTCTGTTGATTGTACTTATTTCTCAAACACATTAATTGGGAAAAGGTATATTATGCAACAAGTGTGGTAAACGGAATTTGAGTTACGAGTTTATTTGCCCCTAGCGAACCGCAATGGAAGTGACTTAAAAAGCTTACCAAACATGTTGCATATTATACTTTTTCTACGACCGTTAGTTTTTGATAGTTTTTTAATTGAATTTTGTTTAAAATTCACCTTGATTTAAAATAGGAATATAAAAATATTATTAGAAAGCAAAATGTCTAAGCCCGTCGATTAAAAAATAAAATATTGATTTTAGCCGTAACAAAAAAAATGGTAAAGTTATCTCCGAATTGAAACATCCCATTAAAGAATTGATTATACTAGTGGATAGCTTGGAAAAAGTTGCTAAGATAGTGTTTCTCAGCTTTCAAAAATATTTTGAATTAGGAACATTATTAGCACTTCTTTAATAATTCATGTTTTAGTTTTTTTTTAACAACTGAAAAACTAAAAAAAAAATTGAAACACTGTTGAGCTGCCAATTAAGTATATTTTCCCATATTCCTGTACCGTCTCATCTTATTCTGGTAATTTTAGTTTAATACATTAATTTCCTTAAATCAATATAAAATGTACATTATATCACTGGAAGTATTGCACTGATACAAGAATCATGAACATTGATTAACTGAAAAGAATCCATAAGTTCAAAGGATAAATTAATATTACCATGGCATCATTGCCAAAGTTTTTTTTAAATTCATATTATAAGTATAATACACTCCACCCTAAATTGATGAAGAGTAGGATTGAATCAATGAAATGCAGATCAATGAGTTTCATTGAATTAGTTCTTCGGAGGTAAATCCATAACTGGTGGATATTGAATTAATGCATTTTTAATATTGTTTACTTTGTTGGTTTAGTGAATAAAGGCTGTTTATTAGTAATTTTCTATTATATTTTAGATATTGAGTAAGTTATGTAAAAAATATTATTTCTGGGAATGAAAATAATTTAAGGCTACAATAAAATTGCTTTTTTTGATTCACCATTCCAATTTTTGGTGGTAATTGTGGCTAATGTTTATTTTAATGTTGCCGCTCCCAGATTTTTAGAAAGAAAAAAACAAGAAAAGAGAACAGAGAAAATGATTGGAAATAAAGACTTTCCAGTAAAAAATAAATGAAAGAAATAAAGTTATTGATGATAGACCTCAAAAAGACAAACAGCCGTATGGTGAAAAATATAATATTTTTTAAATTATATGCTATTATTCACTTACTTTATTTTATTACATATTCTGGTCCCATACAAAATACTGATGCCGTTGGTTAACATCTATCTCTAACGGTTTTTGAAAAAAAAAACGATGGTCTCTAGAACGTAGGTAAATTGGTAGCTTATTTCTCATTACTAAATTGCTATTGCGGTCTATATAAATCTTCACGAACAACACATACAAGACTGCTACCGTATATCAATACTATATTTAATTTGATTTAATTTCGGACCCTCTTGTATTATTAGGTTTGACGAATTAATCGGTCACATTTTTTTGTGTCAATTGACCAAAATAAATTTTAAAATACCAGGAAATTTATATTTATTGATATGTATTTGTTTATATTGTGTTATGCCGCCATCGTTAAAAATACAAAAACTTATTTTAAAATACATATTATTATTAAATAATGATAGATAACACCCTACAATTGCAAGATGTGAATTTAAACATTTTTTGACTAGTCAATTAAGAAGTGATGAATTGACCAGTCTCCACACTATGTATCATTATCATGGGAAACATTCTAAATGCGGAAATCACAAATAATTTTAAGGGACATTCCCTGAAGAATCGTCCGGAAAAGCGTATCTATAGCCCGAAGGCTTGCCTACGTCATTGAAAACTAACCAAAAGCATCTCGCCGAAGAAGAAATTCGCCAAGTTATTACAAAGCCATAAAACAGCCCGGAACGTAATATTGGTTCAATTTAGATAAGTAAAGTAATATAAAGTTAAGCCAGTAATTTAAAATTCGCCCGAAGGAAGAAACTTATCCAATTGGTGCTATCTCTGATAAAACACACAGAAGTAGAAATTATTTCGGATTTATAGAGAATTTCTGAGGACTTTTGAGACCGTTTCAATCTTAATTTATGACTCTGAAGTATTCCGGGAGAGAGAAAAGTATCGGGAGCAGAGAAGGGAAGTGCTGTTCCCTTGAAGGCGAAGATTTTTAACCAAATGATATTAGTTTGAAAGTATAACAAAGTAAAGGCAAAGCCTTTAAATTCAATGTTATTCATTTTGTAATTGTTGAAAACTAGGCTGGTCCAAGTTTAAAACCATTTGCAAAGACCTACACGCCATTATTGTATTTGTTATTTTCTTTTTTTTTTTTCATTATTTTCTCATTTTATACAAATATTCCCGATTTAATTTGGGGAATTGCTACAAGAATATTATTTATTTACTTATTTTTTAGTCGCTTGCAATCTATTTTTTTTTCGTTATTATAATTATAAGCTCTGTTTATTTGTACATTTTTAGCACTTTGCTTAATACCAGGGGTAAAATGGACCTCTTAAAAATCCTAAAAAAAGCTATTCCATATTATTGTAACCAAATTATAATTCATTTATTAAAAGAGTTGGTTTCTGGATAATTCTGTCAAAAATAAAGTCAAAAATAAATCGACTTGATGGTTAAAAATAATAATTTTATTCTTTCAAAAATACCAGAGGTGTGACCTGGAGGGGTGAACAGGCCTTTAAATCTTAAATTTAAATTGTGAACGTCCGTGCGAAAGCTGATTTTTTTGAAAAGATAGCGTTGTGACTTCAATCTTTTAATTTTGTGATAAAGATTACGTTTATAGAGATATCGTCGATTTTTCACATTAGGCCATCGGACTTCCTTCAGTTTATGTCTAACAGGCCTGCCGCCTTTAATCCCAAAAGTGAATCCTAGACAGTACTTTTGGATTTTTTTAATCCGTTCTGAAGCCACAAAAAATAATAAAAAGCTTAACCCTTGACCCACCCTACCCTATATATGTTAGTGTTGGTTGAACTGACCGTCCACTTCTTAATTGACTAGTCAAAAAATGTTTTAAATAATATATTGCAATTGTAGTGCGTTATCTATCATGGTTTAATAATAATATGTGTTTTATAATAAATTATTATGCGCTGGTGATGTCGGTTGTGATTCGGGGAATCCCAATAATAATTTCGACTCCAATAAATAAATTTAAATTTTATAGTATTTTTAAAATTATTCGCAAAAGAAAAAACGCATGCAGTACATTTATAGGCCAAGAAAACAAGACTAGAGAAGCATAAAAGAAGAAGATCGAGGTTTCTTAAGAAAAAAAAACACCATAGATAGTCCTTTTTTGCACCATCTTATCGACTTTACTTACTAAAGGGCATTGGCAATTGGGCAAAATGACCTGTCAACTCCACAACCCTACGGAGTATAGAAGAAGTAAAAGAAAAACCGAAGATCTTGGTTCATTAAGAAGAAGAAACACCATAGATAGTGCTTTTTGCACCATTTTTGCTAGTGTACTGCTGTATGACCTTGGAGAATTGACACAAAAAAATTTGACCTTTCAACTCCACAATCCTAAGGAGTATAGAAGAAGTAAAAGAAAAAACGAATGTATTTGTATGCCCAGAAAACAAGAATAGAAAAGAATTAGGGAAGATGATCATAGTTCGTTAATAAGCAAAATACCATAGATAGTGCTTTTTTGTACCATCTCTGGAAATTTAGTACTGTAGGACCTTTTGACTGGTCAATTCTACAACCCAAATTGATAATACTGATTAAAGCGAATATTTTAATTTTTAATTAAAATATTATGTTAACGGAAAAATAACTTTGTTACGTTTCTCAACGAAATATTTGGATTACATTAATTAATGAACAAGATTACATAAATGTCGAGGCTATAAATCTGGCTTCTTTAATGCAATTAAAGTGAAATTTATGTAATAAACATTTCTCTGTGTATATATGTAAAATAATGCGAAAATATAAGAGAAATGATGAAATTTGTTGATGATTTATTCAGTTATATCTCTAAGAGACTGCCAAAAGTTGGGAAATTTTTAGTATGAATTCAGAAAATGTGATATTCATTTCATCTTTAATTTCTTTCGTTTCAAGTAGAACAAAGGCAAGAACAAAGAGGTCCCAAAATAATTATATTTTTTGAGTTATACAGTTTTTTGTGTGTTAAAAAAAAATAATCTTAGAAATTAGAATCTTGAAGAAGTAAAATTCTGAAAATTCGCAAAATTGTTTGACCTTTATAAAGAAAAAAGGTCTTCGATTACGACACACAATTGACCCATCAACCGGAAAATCAAAAACGAAGGCGAAATTGCCACTCGACCTGTTACAGCGGATTTCCAGCCGATCGGAGAGGCGGCCAGTCCGACTCCAGGTAAACAAAAATTCGGACCTATCGCCTTATCGCATCCGAATCGACGTATCTTTCGCGTCGGCCAATCCGAAGGACGAAAACCGGGCGCAAAATAAAAACAAATCTGCGAAAAAAATAAAAATCCAACCGGCGCTGCCGTAAACGAACAAAAACGAACAAAGAAAGCTCCAACTCTAGAAAGAAACGTCGATACCGCGCGATTGGACGTAAAAAGAAAGCACGGACCGGGTGCGAGAGAGACGACGCGCTCTGACTAGGGCCTTTGCCAGACAGAGAAGGGGGCTGGAAAGAACGCCGAAAGAGGGGCAGAAAATTCTGAAGTTCCATTCGCCAAGGGAAATAATAACTAGTTCTTTTATTCGTTTTCATCCCCTCCACGCGCGCTCTCTTTTTAAAAACCCGGCCCCCGAGCGCGCTGGTGGGGGGTAAGAGGGGCGACGCGCCGCGCGAAGTTCACGAGGGGGACGTAAGGTCAGCTCACGGTTTTCTTACGTCGTAATTATGAAAGGGGTGTAATGAAGGGGAAGGGGCGGGTTATTTTTTCGCGTGAGCAGGGGCGAGGGGTTAGGCCGAGCGACGCGATGACCTCATCGAGTCGCGGGGGGTTTCAGTTTAATTTTGTTTAAAAACGTATTTTAATTTTATAAAATGTAATGCAAATATTATAAGATTATCTGTAAACATAAGTGTATAAAAATTGAAAGATTTTGATTTTTTATGAGCTGTTACAATTTACATGTTTCTTGTAAATATTATATCGATTCTAATAAAAGGACATCTTGGTGTTCGTGAAAAAAAAAAACAAAAAAATCTGTTTTGAAAGAAACTATAATAAAATAATGATAATATTGATATTAATAAAACTGCTAAAACTTTTAGTACAAGAAAAATCCACACGAAAGACGCCACTGGTCTTGGCAGTAATCTCCAAGTATTGCTTATTTGGTAGTTTCAATAAATTCGTACTTGAAGACTTAGATACAAATAGGAAAGCGAATATACGTCAACGAACAAGAAAAGTAGAGATTTCATTAAAAAAAAAAATTAATATCATAATTATAAAAAAAAAGAAAAAATAAGTTATATACAAAAATATATAATTATTTGTAATATAATCAATTACAATTAATATTGGGTCGCCTATATATTGTAATATGTACTTCCAAAATTATAAGATTCCTCGTTTAGTATACTTTAATTACACAGAAATTGGTCTAAAATATGTCATAAATTACAAAACAAACTTGCTTGTATGCTACGAAATAATTGCTGAAATTGGTCTTCAAGTTTTAAGATTGCCTCGTTACCATTGTACATTTAATGCCATAGAATTGGTGGGGACTCAGTGAAAAATATTTTTTAATAAAAATAAGTGAGGCACAATGATACTGCAGCCCGTTTGGTAGGTAGCTCTTTAGACAGTTACCAAAGAAAATTGGATAACACACACAAAAATTATAACAAAACAATTCTGGTAGAAAGTAAATGTACTTGATATAACTTGAACACCAATGTAATTATTTTCTGGTAGTAACAGTTCCAATTTTAGCTCTGATGGTGATGTTTTATCGTAAATACTACTACTAACTAATTATAGTTTACTTGTATATTATATTTATTCAATTTTTATTGCAAGGACAGATTTACCGGATAATACTTTATTTAACAAATTATCATAATTTTTTCATGTAAATTCACCTACTTAAATATTCGCATATCATTAAGGAACACCCCGAACTATTTTTCAAAGAAAAATAGATTCTGCGTCGGTTTTCGTTGAGTCGAACTAGCTAACGTTTCGCCAATCATCCTGTTGAATTCTTCAGACTTAAATACTTTCAGCCAAGCTCTGAAAAAGCCAACAAGATGATTGGCGAAACGTTAGCTAGTTCGACTAAACAAATACCGACGCAGGAGGAATGCAGAAGTTTTATAATAAAAAGTACCCTGATCTATTATTACATAGCAAATACATGAATCCATCTCTGAGTATCTGCGTTCTAATTAAATAAATAGTTGCCAATAAATTAATAAATGCCAAGTACAACTGCTTCTCTCTCTTTTATTCCCAAGTAATATAATCATGATCGTTAGTGGCGTCTGTCTTGCAAATAATATGAACAATCATTTTTATTCGGTCTGGCAAATTATGGCTGACCAGGCGATCACAAATCATATCTATTTTTATATATATAGCGATCTTATTGATACCTCATGAGCACTTTTACCATTACTCACTTATTTTTAATGATTTTCTAATTTTACTAAATACCTGCTCGAGAACTTTCAACCACCATTGTAAAAAATTTCGCACACTTCATTTGTGCATTTACGTTGACGAAAAACAAAAGTAAAAATTCAATTCAAAAAATGACAGAGGAAATGTTTATTTTTTTATCATTATAAACATAAAAATTATTTTTATTATGAATTACAAATAAAATTCCAGATGTTTTTTGCAGGGGGCACACACTCGAGGTATTTAGCATTTTGTAAAAGATGGACTATCTTTTTTATGAAACCAAATTTGTCATCAATAAAATGTTCCTCGTATGTTATGTTTTAAATTATAGATAACTTTTAAAATGACGACATATATAATATAAAAATGTCAAATAGAAATAACGCCAAATATACATTTGTCTCTAATAGGCAAAAAAAAGTCCCGACTGTCCTTCCTGTTGCGAAAATTCGGACTAATAGTGTTCCGATTTTTCGCCAAAGTTATTAACTCAAGCAAATAGGTTTTCTTATTCGATTTGGGTGGGGGCGGGGCGGGCGCCGCGCCGCTCGCCGCTCCGGTTCGCGTAGCCCGGAGAATTTCTAATTTTAACAAATATTCATTCATTTCAATTAAATTTTAATCAGCCCGTGTGCGAGTTTGCAATTAAATTCTTATAATAATAATTAACTTTTTAGTTTCCGTGACTCTGTTTAAAACTCGTTCGGGACGGGGGCGGCAATTTCATTTGGCGACGATGAAGAAAAAACAACATGGCCGCATGTCAATTATTTCAACCATATTAATTAGTTTATGTAGTGCCTAAGGTCCAAAAAATAAAATTTTCAATTTTAACTGTTAACAAAGGACTGATTCAGTGTGCGGAAAGTATCATTTTAAGACATCGGACATTTTCAAGCACTTTAGCCACGGGTTCCGGCACGCTATATTTTTAGCCACTGTTGTTATTTTGATGTTTGTCAGTTCTTATGGCTACGTACGCAATATGTTGATAAACTTCTTCAATCAATATATTAAACACTTACTCCACTGCACTGTGCTCGTCACACTTGTGACTAAAGTGGCGTTTATTAAAGTAATAGCATCATATTCTAGAAATTCATATATAGATTATACATTTGTATAGTTTCTCTCTGTGGGCTAGGTTACAAATATTTTAAACAATACCCAAATTCAAAAATTCAAACTTTTTGGATGCAAACAAATGAGTGTACCTATTATATTTCATATAATAAATAATATACAAATGATAAAGGTAATGAAATAAATGGTTTTGGATTTTTGTATGCAATAAAACTACCTTTACCAGTCCTGTTCTGTAGAGAAGAGTTTAGGTATAAACATATCACTGACCAATATAAAAAGGTGTAGTGCTGGGTCGAACTGCCAAATCACAGAATTCTTCTAATAAGTAAAACATTATATAATTTCCTTGGCATCGAGAGATAAATGCTTTTTCTTTGACGTGTTTAGCAATATGAACATTTTCCCGAGGACGAAACATGTGTCTAAAATCAATATTTAACATAAATACCATTCACTTTTTTTGAGATATCATAATTAAATTCTTAAAAATAAAAGAAGCAAAATATAGCGACGCATTTATAGCTACCTATTATTTTCAAATAATCATGTAACCGCCACAAATTTTCAACTGCACTTTTTATTGCAAAACCATTTATCTGCGAAAGCACTATACTCATTTATAATTCCGTTTCCATATTTAATATCATTGAATTAGTACGTATATTTATTCCTAAACCTTTTTTCTTTCACTTTCTTATGTCCAAATTCGAAAAAATCTCAACGATGTTGTACTCAACTGTGTAAACACGTCTAGTTTAAGCTATTGAGGCGCATATCCCCCTCGCCCCTTCACCACGCGGTGCCAGCTCGCAAAGTACGTTCCAAGCAATAAAACGACGAAGCAGAAAGTTTAAATTGGCATTTCTTCCTGATGCCGGGGACTCAAAGAACCTTCTTCGTTTTATACCCCCAGATGGTAATTTATAATGAATAAAATTTGAATTCGACTTAATTGCTAGACGTGACGTCATCGGTCCTCCCCCCTCGAACCCTATGCCTGAGCGTCGGACGTTTCCTCCAACGTGGGGCTTCCAAATGTATGTGGGGGTAGGATTTCCATCGACGGACTCCCAAGATAAACGCGCATTTTCGAGTCGTAGACTTAATGTGGATATTTCCGGCGTATTTGACCATTGCTTGTCTGTAATTTCTGGAATAACTGCTTTTTGTTACTAAGGAAATCAAGAAAGTCACTTTTTGAAGCATTACTAACTATAGTGCAAAAAACTGAGAGTAATGTTTATCCAAATACCCAAAATTTTCCAAAAAATTGATTAGAAAACCTACAAATTTACAAAAAAGAAATTCTTAACACTCTTGTTTTTGCTCCGCTTATCCATTTTGCGACCACATTGTCCATGGCTTCTCTATCTTTGACTGTGTATGTATATCACCGCTGTCCCACATTAGGCAGCCATGACATTTTCTTTCGTTCTAGTCTCTTCTGTCCTCCATCTTGTTTTCGATAGTGAATAGTTTCTATTCTCCTTAGCGTCCAAATCTCCAGACCATATAGGAGCACTGACCAAAGGTAACACCCAACAAACCTCAATTGAAGACCAAGGTCAAAATCGCTACAAGTGAATATTTTTTAAACTTCAGTAATGCCCATCCGGTTTGTTCAACTCTGTACTCAATGTACTCATGTAGCGATGTTCACAGGTACTTAATTTTTTGAATTTCGCTCACTCACTATCTCAAAATCGAAGCAGAATGATGTTAAATGATATAAATTTATGGTAAATATCTATTGTCATTTTAAAATTATATTAAACAATGAAATTTTAATTGTCTAGGGCGACTTCTTTAGCGTGACATCGTTCCTGCATAAATTCCTATCAATGCTCTCTAAATATGAACGTCTGTTTCAATTCTCGTCCTGCTGAATTTTGCCCGCAATTATGGAAGTTACTCGCAAAGGTTTTAGTAACGATATAATTTTATTTTGTTATTGTTGTTTTTTTATTTAGGTAGGTATAATCTTATCAAATTACACTCAGTAAAACCAATGACATTAAATATATATGCAATAAACTCATGGCTAGGACTATCCATACATAATTATATTTTTATTCTAAATGTTTAAATCTAATTCTCTTTCGCTATAAGAGTAGTCATTGAAATTAATTTTAATAGGATTTATGTTGTTTTGTATAGAAATATAAGTCCTCAATTTTTATAATGTGTTGTTCTAATTTATAACACCGGCACCTGGTCCACAAATGCTTTATGCAATGATATGGAGAGGTCCTTTAATTGAATATGTATTTAGGACTCCATTCGTCGATTCTGATGCTGATGCTGATGCTTTGCTTAGCAGGCGGCCGTGGTAGCTTGCGTTATCCATTATTGGGAATATTTTTTACAAGATTGTTGTGAAACCAATTTTCAAAAAGTTCGGCACTTGCATCCTCATGATAATCCAAGCTAGCATCCTTAATATTCTTTGCAGACAAGAGCGAGCAGTTTGGTACAAATCCGTACTTATCGTGTAGTATGGTGATGCGTTTTCTTTATTTGAAGGTGCTTTTGTCTGACAGTGTTGTGTATTGAACCATGTTCCATCAAGGTAAATTGTGAATTGTGAGATAAATAAATCTCCAAGTGCGTAATCTACGTGATTCCATTGCTACTTGCAATTTGTCTATTTTGCGGTACCTAGATCCCATTTTACAAACAACTCTATGAAGGGTGGCACGGCTTATATTTATATTTTTTCATCTTCTCATAACTATTGTCTCACAACGTTTATTCCTTGTCTTCAATCCTCCACTATTAATAATATCCCTTATCGACGATATTGGCGATTTTGTAACTAGACAGGTTTCTTTCAACGCTTCTTGTTCAATAAGTCTCCTACTGATTAGAGATTCATATAAAATTTTCACAACCTGTTTTGCATCAAGCGAAAAATGATTTCGACGGGACATTGTTATATTCTCGCAAAATAACTTTTTTCAAAACGCACAGTAAAAACGATTATTCAAGAATTATATCAGAAAGAAAGAAATATACCTGGCCTACTCCTCAAGTAAGCATATTTTTTTTGTTTACTCAATAACAACACGATGAAGATTGAGACAGACTATACAAACCAAAATTGTATCAGGAAAGGTTGTGCCATTAATAGCCCTCACATCAGGAGAGGGATAAGGACTGCAATAATGCGCACTTTGTTTGGGACTCGCTGAGGTTGGGACTTCATCATAAACTTGGATCATATTGCTTTTAAAATAACAGGTTTCAGATTTATAAATTTTTGGAAACATTACATAAGAATTTATATTTATTTTGAAGCTTTAAGCGTTAACTAGCGAGATAATTTATAAAAGTATTTCCTTATGAGAGTGCAGCAGCATTTAGTAAGGTTATAAGGCCAACTTGAGAATTGAAGTTACTGTATAATATTGACTTCTGATTATACATTACCAAAAGCCAAAGCAAAGCAATATATTTCTAAAAATAATTCTAATACTAATAATAATTCAATACAGAAAAAGTTATTTCTATTTCTATTTCTGATCAAAACTGTTTTCCGCACCTTTCACTAACTTTTTTACAGTCACACATTAATATAATTATTTTTTCACAAAATATCTGTTAATTTTGCTTGAACGGGAAGCAATAGGAACATCTGATCTTTGCCTCATCCCGCATAGGACTGTGAAACTACAAATCATGTGATGTGATCTGTGAATTAAAAAACATTTTTGACTTTTGTCAGAATAAACGATGTGACGTTATTATGAACTTGGCATTAATTGGTACAGATATCTTATTAAAAATATTTTTACGTGCCTTTCTTTTTTAAAAAAAACGTTTTTTTATCAAACATGTTACATTACCACAAACATATTTCTAAAAACTGGTATGGTGTAAGTAATGTAAGTCGTCGAGGTGTTGTAAAGTCAATTGTAATGTAATACAAGTAGTTGCCAACTTTAAACATCCTAAAAAAAGTCACAGCCTAAAAATCTCTTCTCACCTAAGGAAACATGCACTAGATCGTGGGCTCTACTTGACTAAACGTCGGAAACTGTCCGATAAAAACTTTTAAAACCGGGTCGTCGCAACTTTCGTTCAGACTGTACCCGTTGCGGATATCATTGCCTGGATACGAGAAAAGGCACAGACGCAGTCAGAAACGGTTATTTCGCCAGTAACGAAGAAGGATACTAATTAAAACACGCGTCCTGGATATACCCATTGTCTTTCGCTTTCCATTTCGTGATTCTTTTGCTTAATAATATCGCCGCATTTTTGTTTTTTCGGCCTCCCTCGTGGGGGAGGGAGAACCTGCCTTCTGACCGAATTCGTTACTGGACTGACCAAAACAATTTTTATTTTTATATGATTTGTCGAGATTTTTATTCCGTTGGGTACTAGTTGTTTTTTATTTTCAAAGAAAGGCGATGGGAAAATTTGAACAATCTCTAGGATTTAGATTGAAGATAAAAATTAATATAAAGTCCTGTGGAAAAATATGGACATTTCGCAGTTAGGTCTCTTAAAATAGTGCCTTGAAACGAATTCAGCTTTTTGCTGTGTTGTCTGTTACTATTAACCTTGAATTTATGTTTATTTATATTGTGCGATGCGCGACCATTCCGGCGTTCTGAGAACTGAATGGAGTGGATATTTTTATTGGGATTCCCCGAATCGTTAAGTATCTTATTCGGGTATTCTTTAAAGAGGGTTATATCACAACCGCATAATAATTTATTATAAATTACATATTATTATTAAAAAATGATAGATGGCACTCTACAATTGCGAGATGTTATCTAAAAAATCTTTTGACTAGTCAAAGAAGTGGTCAGCCCCAACACTAGTTACCAAATTTTATTATCGATAAAATGGAACCTTCTTAAGAAAACAATGGCTATAATAGTATACCGGACTAGTTTGATAAACGACGGTATATTTCTTAATATAAATCTTAATACGCGAGAAACTGAAGAAGTCTATCAACATGCTTGCATTGTTTTTTTAATAGGCCTAGTTTTTGGGTACATCTTCACGTGTGACGTATGATGTGACCATCCGAACTAACATTTAAAAATGCAGTCCCAAAGTGACGTTCTGACTATTTTGAAAAAACATATTTCAAATTCACTATTTGCAAACGTGCATAGTAAAACTTAACTAGGAAAACTTAAACCACAAAATAACTAAACCTCACATCGTTAAGCTAACTGATACTTATTATTTCAACATAAACTATTACATTGACAAACTATACTATCTTCATCGAAATGTTTCACTAATTTGGAGTAAACCATACATCCATTCTGAAAGTTTTTGGATGCCACTCTTAGGTTGGGATTTTTCGTCCAACAATAGAAAACAGAAGTTAACAGACTAATCCCTAAAATTTAATATATACGTACTCTTTGCATAATGGCTTTTGAAGTAAATTATACATTCCGATATGTTGTGACATGAGTTCCACATTCAGCTGAAATGAAATTTCTGAGGAAAACAAAAATTTTATGGTTAGAGTAATGAGTGAGCGATGAGTAATGTTGGAATAGGATAGCAAGTGAAAAAGAAGAATATTATTGTATAAGCTACTGGGTAAGCATTGAATTGTTTGTAGTATTAATAATATATAATATAATTAATTAGTTATATAGTTTATTATTTTTATGTTTTATTTTATTTATTTTTTTTTATTAATACTCATTTTTACGCCCATTCAACCCACTGAGAGTAACTGAAATCGAAATTCAAAAGAAAATAAAAAAAATTGTAACTTTTTTTTTAAATTAAAAATTGCACACTTACAAATTACTTCTTTTCCGGTTCTATTTTTCTTCTCGCCCCCATAAGGCCCCCCGCCCCCCCTGGCAGAAATACATCCCTTCCCGTTTACACAAATTTAATTAAAATTCGAGAATGGCACAAGGTATTTCGCCATCTAAAAGCTTTATATAATTCTTGAAATAACTCAAAACGAAATAAGTGCGAGACGAAGGGCGGCCATCTTAGGACGTCCCCGCGCGACGCCGCCCGCCCCTCCAGCCCCTTTTTCCTGCATTAATTTCGTTTCTCTTTTGTCTTTAATTTTCTCCCGGTTATAATGCCATGGCCGCCTTTAGGAGAGCGCTCGTACACTTTTTGTCCTCTTATTTTCCACCCCTAACTGAGTTCGGGAGTTTTTCGTTCGTCACCCCCGCGCGCTCCGCGCCCACCGCCCCCCGCTCAATCCCCTTTGTATCATATTTTCGCGGTCTTAGACCGGGGGAAACCATAATTATTTTAAATTCGATGAATCATGGTGTATAGTTCGTCGATAATATTCACGGGGCGATGGCGATGGTTAATTTTTGGTTAGTTTGTTTCGCATTGTATACAGATATATTTAGTAATGAGAGTGATCCAAAATATACTTGTTACTAATACTGATGATGAAAATGTAGTTCTCTTCTGCGTCGCTAATATGGCGCTTCCTAAATTATCAACTTCAACTTTCACAGCTTTTAGTTTTTTGCCACAAACAAAACAATAGGGTGTTATTTTTGATCATAAGGAAGCAGCAGTTTCAGATTTAGTACGTTGCCAAATCTGAAAAGGCCTGAAATATATTTTTTGATATCATACAACACGTTCGGTGACCTTTTTAACTCACTCGTTTATTAAAAACTCGCTCCGCTCGTGTCAAACTCGTGGATCAAATGCCGTTTACCGTACTTGTTGTATAATATACCATTTACCTTTTTAAATACCTTATAATTCAAACTTTTTTTCAAATCAACCTTAAAGGGAAAATACAACTTGTCAACTTTTGGAATTCTTTTCCTTAAATTAAAGATAAATGAGAAAAAACATGGTGTTCAAAACGTCTTTATATGTTTAAAAATACAAATTTTCGAAACAATTTTTGCCAAGCTGAACGATGAATGGGATTTTTGTTGTAAATTGTTTTCTTCTATTTTAAAATACGTTAAAACAAAGAATTTGAAGAAAAAGTCATAGTAATCGAAAAGAGAAAAAGAAAAACACCACTAGAATTTTTATAAAATCCCTAATTATTATTTATATATTTATTTATTCATTCATTCACAAATATCTAAGAAATGGCTATGGAAATTGAAAAAAATTGTGTTGCTCTTGCGTTTAACCTTGGTATTCGTAGGTTAATTTTCAAGTCAACCATATAGTCTAAAATCCTGTACAGCATTAAGCGATCTACCACTGATTTAATTCTAAACTAACCGTTCATCACACAAAGCGGTGAAGTGCTAATATATGCGGCAAATGCCCAATTCAAAAAAGGTAACCCACTGACGAGAAGAATTAGCAACAACATCCCTCAAGAAATAAATTTTAAAAATCTGTCGAAATACTTACCGGCATATTTGCGAATTATTCCTAGATATCACATTTTCGTTAATCGAATTCGAAGTCACAACAACGTCAGACTCGCGTCCTCATCGGACCTGTGTTGACTCAGCAAATATTAAAAATAGACTGACCAACTTTTTAAAAAATACGTTTGCACCTGGATATAAACATACATGTCACACTCGCCAAGAAAGGGTCAAGTCTCCTTTTTTTCGCTCGCCATAGAGGTCGAAATTTAAATTCGTATCCCTTCCTGTCGTACCGGTCACTTTCCAAACTGGACAAACCAGTTTGGTATGAAAAGATTTGGTCATTTTTATTTTTGTACGGCTTACCCGTACGTCCTATGCAAGGGTTGACGATGGTCAGGGATGTACGAGGGTTGTTGCGCCGTTTTACGTGGGAAACTTTCTCGTTTATGCTAATAGAAGGCCGTAAAGACACGGGGTCTACGATAGACCCAGCTCCGTTCTTTTTATTTTTTGATTTGTCGTAATTTTTGCGACCAAACCTAATCAAATGTTGAAAACATATGATACAGCTGAGTTTAGTATAGCTGTAAAAGTTAAAAAAAATTGGAATTTTCGAAAACCAAGCATAATTATTGGGCCAGGGAAAACCGCGGAGAAAAGACAGCCAAGAGACAGATAATTTTCAAAATTTTATCGTATAAAAATGAAAATATATATACAGAGCGTCCCAAATTAATTGGACCAAAGATTATGTAAAATGGATCTCAAAATACACTTTTCACCATGCCCATCTTATTTATTTATTTAACAATTGAAACGTAGGCCTTGCAACCGGATTGATAGATTTTTTACTTGTTAATTGTCATTCGATGGCTCAATAGTAGGAGATTTTTATGAAAAATTAAATAACTAACCGATACATTTTATTCATAATTTCGTATTGGCTAACAACGAACAATTATTAACTTGTTACTTGCTTGATTCAGCATTCCAAAATTAATACAACTTCAAAACTTTTTCTCAACCTATATAGGTCTTATTTTGTAAGTGTATATCTTTGATATTCATTCCTACGAACTTTACCGGGCAAAGTTGATTGTTTGGCTAAATGGTGGGCATATTTCTCCAAAATAAAAATAAAATTATATCAGTAATAAGAGTTAAACAACAGCGATTTTAAATATCGACCCGCGAAAGACAAAACACACCGTAAGACGGGGCGGCTGAATTTCTCCCCTGACGAATATACTTAAGAAAGGCGATACAGTGACATTAAAGCGGAAAGGGCTGAAATTTTAAGAAGGGAGGCTTTATTCGTTTCGCATGGTAATGGCGAAGCATTTTAATTTCGGTCCCCTCTTTTTCGGTTCCGACCTGTGGGTGTGGGGGTGGGGTGGGGGTGGTCGTATTCCCTACACCAAGGACATTTTTCGTAAGGCGTGTAAGCCGAAACGATACCCATAGGGCGCCCGTGTCTTGAGACGTAGTCATTTGTTTGAGCTCGAGGGGGTTGAGAAAATTGTCTCGTTATCGTTAAATCGAGCAATATATACAATAGTACTTAGAACTAAAAACGGTTATTAAATAAAAGGAATAAAAAAGCCAATTTAACTGACTGATAGCAGGGGAATTATAAACAATAAAAGTTTTGAAATTGTTGAATTGATACAAAAAAACCCTTTGCCGAAAAATGTACATAGGAAACCTGATTTTTTTACAAAATTCTTAGGATGCGAGAATAGCAAAAGAGAGAATAGGAAAAAAAAAATTACGATAGATGCGAGAAAATTTGGTTAATTTTGGTTAGTTTGATTTGATTTGACAATTATAGACAGTCAAATTGGCTATGGAATGGAAGAAGTACATATTTAATACAATTTTTATTGCACAAAGTGAACGCTATGTTTTCAATATACCGGATGTCAAATTTTACTTTTTCAATATTTTAGCAAAAAACTCAAAGAAGTTATGAAGTTAATTTTTCAAAGAAACTTGCACAGGCTACTATAATACTTTTTACAAAACTTCTGGATTCCTCCTGCGTCGGTTTTTGCTGAGTAGAAATTGCTGACGTTTCGCCAATCACCCTGTTGACTTCTAAAAAGTTATGAAGTTATTTTTGTGGTTACAGATTGATGCTTTGCCTAATTTTTTGTCTTTGGAAAAATTTTAATTCTTTTACGATACATTTCTACTTATCTTTGTTGCTATTTCTTAGCAATTGACAGATTAAATGAAGGAATCGACATCGACAGAGTTATTGTTTGACTCAAAAGGTATTGCATTGCTTGAAAAATCTTAATATAAATCAAACAACAGTTTCATTTAGTCTAAACAATTGTTATATTAATATTAAAAGTGCATTTTAAAGAGCACATTGAGACTGAAACGTTAAAATGGGAAATAAGGACATAGATGAATAACGGACAGACCCAGAAATTTTAAGAAAATAAATAACCAAGCAAAACAAGAAAAATGAAAGGAGAATATTTACTCTATGATATTAAGGTAAAAATTGATGAGATAAAAGACTCCTTATTTAATATTGTAGAATAAACCCATCACTAAAAGTTACATATTTTAAAACCAACTAGCATACTACCAAAAAAAACTTTGAAATTAAACGAACATTTGGAAAGGAAGAAGTTGCAGGAGTTAAAAAACAATAAAAAAGAAAAACACGCTAAGTAAAGTATTTAATAATACAATTATTACATTTCTTTACAAAATTGAGAGTAAAGTAACTAGTGTACTTTGAGAAGTGGCATAATTGACTTAAATTTTCATTTATTTGATGTTATTAAGGATCGTCATTATCAAATATCAATTATACACATTGGGGTTTGTTTTTCCACGTACGTTCATTTTTTGCGAAAATTTCTAATTAAACAACGATAAGGCGGCTTCTTTATATACCGATTTATGCACTCGGCGAGCATCCAACTCATCAGACTCCGGAACTTCCGTGCCGGATGATCCGTGGCGTTCAAGTTTGCCCAAAAAACGTGGCCCTGCATTTACTTGGTAACCCGCACGGGTCCCAAACAACCAGCGCCGTCAAGTGAACCGCGGCCGAAACAAAAGACTGGGGGACAGCGCGGAAACAAATGAAGAGGAAGACGCGCAGAAGAGGTAAATGAGTCGTAACAAAAGAGCGTCGTCGGCGCGCCCATACACACACACACACACACTTGATAAACAAGCGGGTTTCTATTTGCATGTGAATCGGTCGGTACATGTGTTTTTAAATCGCGTCGGCGTTCCGCTCGTTTCGCTCGTTTTTCTTTTGTTTTTGCTGCCCCCGCGCGGAGGCGACGTGTTGCGTCGAGTTCGCGCGTGTGTCCCAGTTTACGTAAGCGAAGCCCTTAAAAAAACAATTTTAGGCGAGTGGAGAAAAAAGAAAACACCAATAGCAATGATACCATGTATTCAATTTTGTTCTATTGGTAGGCCACATAAGGTAATATAGTGGCCCTACTACGGTAAAAAGTGATGCGCCGCAGATGGCTATGACATTTTCGTAGAGAAGGCGTGGATCTTTTGCGCAGGCGTCACCTAAACGAATTGTCTCATTGCTGTGATTTTTCTGAAAAAATTGACTAATTTTCATAAGAACGCAAAATCAGTCTCTGAAATCCGAATATAATTGACAACGCCCAGCTAGAAATTGCTATTGACAGAGAATACTAACAGTCTGTGACATTGTTGTTTACATTGTTGGTGGTTATGATTCTCTCTTTTTGGTTATTTAAATATTATTATTATTGAAATATAGCTAAATTGTTGTGTGAATTGATACTAATATCTAAAACCCGTCTAAAATGTCTTTTAAATTTTGAGACAATAAACTATACACCCAAGGGTAATGTTTGTTTTATACTAGTTTTTAATTTACTTGGTGGTACTTTTCATAATTATTTATTTGGGAGGCGAAACTTTCTGCAATTACTAGACTTGCGATGAAAGAATGGGCGTTCTGTCTATAAGAGATACTTGTTGAACATTGTTTCCACATAGATGTTTCCAGTGCGATATCCAGTACCTCAAAGTTATATTTACACTTTTAGAGTCACATTTCGTGAATTCGACTTTATTTACATTTTCAATTGAGGTTAAACCAATAAGTTTATAAAAACAAACTGTTTGCGCCGATTTACGGACACAAATTCGGGAAAAAATAGCTGGTATCGTGTCTGTAAGGCTTAAAGAACCAAAACGCTTAATATTAACCATGGACTTATCGCAAATTTTAACAACGCTTTTCACACCTTAATTCTTTTTTTGCCAGAAAATTTCATAGGATTTCGACATATTTTGAGAAAATACTGCCGTAAAAATGCAACATCCAAACATTGACGACCTGCCAGCGGCCGTGTTGGTTGTTGAAAGCCGCAAGGCCTTATGGGTCGAACGTCAGAATTTGTAATTAGAGCTGCTATTGGTTAAAAACAAAATTTCAAAGCTCGCGCATGCGTATATTGAACAGACCTTCTCAAAATTTTCTTGCATAGTTGCTTTACGAATTCCTGTACTATTAGCGTAGGCAGAGCCTCTATATGTCTACTAGCTATATGGTAGACCACCAACTTAAAACTGTAATGAGAGAGAGCCCTTAGCTGGCAAGCCCAAAGTAGTAAAAATTAAAATTAAATGAAAATTATATTTTTAACTTGATCTCTGGTATCCTCTAAATAAAACCCCTTTCTCTTTCTTTCCTTAACAAGAAAATTTGTAATGGAAATAAAGTTTAAGTTTTAAAAAAGCAAAACTTTTCCTCAATAGGTGCTTTGGAAATAAAGTTGTTTTGGGAAATGTAACCGTTTTGGTGGCATAATTCATATTTTTCAAACGCCCATCAGCTTGCTGCTTTTCTTGCAAATTTTCCAATCGTCTCGTTGTCTAAATATCCTTATCTATGGGGTTTCTTCACGTCCAAAATGAATCAAAATAGTGTGCTGGAATAAATAAAAATCTTTGATTCTTCATGCACTTGTCGGAGGCCTTGCAGTATAAGGATCGAAATATTCAGACCTTGACCAAAATCAACCGCATCTGATTTTATTAAACTGTGCTAGTAATTTGAAAAACCATAAATAAATAAATATGGAGCAGTTTATTTCCGTTTTATCTCTGTGATATTGATTGATACCGGGATAAATAAAATCAACACAAGCTTGAAAAATGCTTAGATTGCTCATAACTATACAACCACTAGATATCTAGCTACAGGAGCTATCAGTAATAACAAGGCTTGGATTGCCTTGCAGACTGTTATAGACATTTATGAAACGTATGATAACT
Source organism: Cylas formicarius (assembly GCF_029955315.1). Taxonomy (NCBI): domain Eukaryota; kingdom Metazoa; phylum Arthropoda; class Insecta; order Coleoptera; family Brentidae; genus Cylas; species Cylas formicarius. Next base: position 18,981,603 of record NW_026844361.1, on the reverse strand, counting down.
GGATTCAACTAATTGCAACATGCTTTAAAAATCACGAAGAAAGTTCCTGAACCTGAGAGTTGACTAGAACATAGAGAGAAGGATATATAGGGAGCCGAGGCATATTAGAAGAATGGAGAATCACGTATTGCAACGTGAAAATTTTAAGTGGATCTCCGATGTCCCCTCTCAAAAGATACGGAAGTAATTTTTAGCAATAAAATTCTGCTGTCTCTTTTCTACATTATAAGTATAATTTTGAACTTCAGGTTACTTACTAGTCACAACACAAGATTAGATATCCAGTATTTGAGTAACAAATTATCAAATTTATTATTATTAAACACAATATTCTGAATTTTTATGTACGTTTAAAGAGGGTATTTAAATGTATAGCGTTGAAATCCAACAAGTCAAATTTATTTCTACTTAACCTTGAACCTCTATTAAATTTCTAAACAGTTTGTGAAATAAATAAACTCATTGGTTGGTATCGATGTTATCACAAAATAAACCATTTTTTATGAATCGTTTATTTCCTTCGAATGAAATACCATTGATGTCGACGCTAGATCCAATGGGTTACCTGTTCGCGTGTCTGACGCAGGGGATAATTTTAAGGGATGCTGCACAAAGGGTCGATCCTACCTACCCCGTCAAAGACGTAGGACGCGATGACAGCGGCGCGATGTTGTGTTTCAGTGCACTTGCCGTGGGAAAGCAGGTTTTTTGTTGCCACTGGTACGTTTCCAAACCACGAAACGAACTATATCGATCGATCCTTAATTGGTGACTTCGGTTCTGGCAGCGTAGTTTAGGATTTTTGTTATTAATTTAACTAATTTGTTAATTTCTTTGTATTTTTGTATTGAATTGCAATAAAATCAACTCTTGGTTGGACCCGAGTAGTTTAATTCCTATTTAATTAAATAAAGATGTACAAAAAAAAGATTCAATAAAACTTGAAAAGAATAATGAAATTATATATTTTTACATGACAATTGTTTCGACAACACGGTGTCTTTATGAAATGTAATATTTACAAACTACTTGCTACTATATATACTGAAAAATAACAATCAAACCGTTCAACAAAGGAGAGGTATTTAAATCTTCAAGGCTTCCAATAAATTTAATTTTCTACTTTTTGTGGCTGTATATAAAATATCAAACTTGTCATCAAAAATGTGTTTTTCTGTGTTTAAGTGTTAATTATAATCTAGACCAGGGGTCTCCAAACTACGGCCCGCGGGCCACATCCGGCCCGCTAACAGATTTTGTCCGGCCCGCGGAGAGCTTGTATACTTGAAAGAAAAATCTACTAGAGATTAGATGTTGTTTATAGCAAATAAATTTAGTTTACTGAAGTAATCTATTTTTACGTTGAATATTAATTAATATGACATCTACATTGATATGGTCATGGGCTAACTACTCATAACATTGTTGTAGGTTATTATATACTAACCAACAAATTATTGAAATGAATTCAACCAACATTTTATACATTTTAAATAAAAAAATAACTTATAACAAGCATAATGACATATGAAATTCTAATGAGATTTATGTAATTGCGATTTTCCACTGACAATAGTTTGTAGTTGTGGGCTAATTTTACTTGTACCAATTATTAAAAGAGATTTAAGATGCCCATCAGTCAATTTAGATCTGTAGACATTTTTTGTGTACTTCATTTTGGAAAAGGTCTTCTCACACAGATAAGTAGTACCAAAAACAGAAAACATTCCACGAGCAAATTTATGCAAATTATCAAATTGTGTCAGTGGAAGACACTTATAAAATTCCAACAAGGATAAGTTTTGATATTTGTTCTTAATGATATCACTGCACTTTAAGTCAATCATTTCCGTTTGAAGTTCCGGGGCTAGGGTTTCAATGTCAGTTTCGAAAGGATTCTGAAAAATCTTAATTTGATTCGCAATGGCATCAAAGTCCGAGAAACGAGTATCAAAATTTATTTTTAAAGCAGTCAAAGTTTCGATTGCAAAATTGATAGGAAACTCGGTCTCACTGCTTTGGCTAAATATTTCACATGACTGATTCAACTTTTTATTATTTTTTTTTTTTTAATGATAATATTGTTTTTTTTTATTAATGATAATATTGTTTTGGCCCTTAGAATTTCTTGGCGTGATCAATATGGCCCTAAGGCTGAAAAGTTTGGAGACCCCTTATCTAGACTATTGTTTTTAAACGCTTTTTTATGTTCATGAGTGCGTTTCTTGAAGGATCTACCTGTTTGTCCAATATAAATTTTAATATAGAATTTGTAGACACCTGATTTTTATTGTTTTTTCAAAATCTTCTTAATGTGTTGTTAGTTCTGAAAGATATTTTTAAACCACATTTTGACAAATGTTTTGAAATTTTTTCACTAGGTTCTCCTATGTATGGAATTGTTTTAAATTGTTCGTGTTCTGTATTCGGTTTCGGATAAATAGAGTTTACTGTTGTCTGGATTTGTTTTTTATTTATAATTGTATCTATAATGGACGGATTGTAGCCGTTGTTCAGTGCAATTTGTTTAATGATATTAAGTTCTGTGTTGTAATGTTCTGTTGAGAGTGGCGTATTAAGAAGTCTGTGTATAAAAGACACCTTCAGGCGGCCATTTTGTGTGTATAAGGGTGATTTGAGCTGCTATGTATGACTGTGAAGGTTTATGATCAATGGAAAAATCTAATTTGTTTCGCGTTTTCGTAATAGTTCAGTCTAAAAAATTAATAGAGTTATCCTGTTCAATCTCGATAGTACATAATGAGTTAATGTAATTTAAAAAATAATTCAATTGTCTGTGCGTTCCAAAAGCAACAATATAATTTCTTTTTTCTTCCTTTGGAATGCATTCGCGTCTGGAACGAGTATTGATATAATTTTGTAGCACTTAAGAGATGGGTTTATGTCCTGGGTTTTGCCTGCAATTTTAAGTGTCATTTTGTTACTTGCGAACAGATATGTTATTCTAAGGCTTCTGACAATCTCGGCACATTATTGCTTGGGGTCTTCTTCGAGACGTAAGCAGCACTCTGCAATTTTTGAAAATAGAGGCTTACGACAAAATCAATGTTTTCTTTATTCAGAGATTAAATATACATTCTTAACAACGCACTTAAAGTTAATTCTTGTAATTTTGAGTCTATATTGCAATTAAACTATATAACTATAACAATTTGAATCCTGTTCAATGTTCAAAGTCTCTGTACTAAACAAACTATTTTTTAAATGTTTCATTTAAACTCTTATTACTAGTTGGTTGCTGGTTGATTTATTATTAAAGCTATATTCAAACAGATGAAAGTATGTAATTTGGAAAATTTGGACGAAATTTTGTATGCAAAATTGAAAATTTTTCAATGAAGAATACTATTAATATTAATAACCAACCGATTTAATTTTTTAAATACATTGTTTTTTCCTTTGGGGTCATCATGAATAAAACGAAAACAAAATCGCCAGTAGTGACTTAAAAAAAACGACCCAGGATTCGAATTTGCCGATTCTCCCTGTATTTTCGGGTTGTCGGTAAGGTAGAGGTCCCGACGTGTCCCCGCATGAAGCCAAAAGATTTTAAAACGATAATGTTATTTCGTCATACCCCCATACGGTCGCGGACCGTACAGTTAAAAGGGATTGAAAACCCTAAGTTTCTTTTACTGACCACCCGATAGGGGACGAAAGTGGTCAAACGACTTCGTATGCAAATTCCAACTACCCCCGGGTTTAAGTTGGTCTCCGGACTGTCCCGTATCGGAGCCCGAATACAGAAAGCACAGTATGGGAAAATGTTTTACGGGTGTCCAACGGTTTTTACCTGTTTTCTCGGTGCACATTTCAATTTCGAGTAATACTTACATAAAGACCGATCAAAGTCGATTTGAAATTTAATAGTCCCCCAAATTATTCCATTGTCGAGTCATAGGTTGATTTGGGATACCAATTGGAAAGGAAACTATAAAAGGGTAGAGGGGGGACAAGAAAAAAAAACAGATACAGCAAGGGTCTTGTTTTGCGCAAGTATATTTGTACTTACTTGAGACCACTACAGACAGATCTTCGAAAGCCTGTTTTAACGGTTTTGATCCGGAGTACAAAATCTAACTACCTCCCGGTCATTTTTGACCAATGTTATGGATTCTACAATCTCCCACTGTCAAATAATGTGCTCCTCGTAAAATTTTTGTCCCGGTACGATTCCGCCCTTCGATGCGAAATATTCCAGAAGCCCTCCAGAAAATCCTGATCGGACAAGGCACGCGCTCAGCCAAACCGAAATCTATTTAACACTCGCTGAAAGGCTTAAAAAAGGAAAAAGACCTAAGAAGCCCCTTTAAAAGAATCGGTCATCGTGCCCGGTCAACACATGGTCTCACAGTTAGGAGCGGCGTTGCCACATCTCTATTTCATACTTATCCGTTCACTTTTCGAAGTATTTTATTGTACAATAAAGTGTCCATCGTCTCATTTTCTTTGTTATTGCTAGTTATTCACATAATTTCCAATATTTTTTGTAATAATTTAATTAATATTATTTTTAAAAAATAGTTCTTTGAATTTAATTATTTTAAGAACGGTCGATTTGACAAGGAAAATACTTTTCTGCAGAAATGCCAACGAGTTACCATTTTATTATTCATAAATATGAGATAAAAATCGCGCACGGACGCCACTGGTAGAAATTAGACACAGTTGTATACTGGAAATGCTGAAAAATTATTAAGTATATCTATCTATTCGAAATAATTCGGACATTCACGATAATCCATAAAGCGTAAATGCATCACAATATGCAACTTTCATTTAGTTTTTTATTTCTTTTATAATTTAGGTTAGGGTTGTTTGTGTGTTTATTTTATTATCTACTGACGCATTATCGTTGCATTTATTAATTAAAATTTAAAATTAATTTGCTTGCGATTAGATAACTCCATCTAGGGGCAAATAAAAAGTCGTTTTAAACTACCGCAAGTTTATTAAAATGCGTTAAGCCTCTTTTGAATAATCGACATTTCTTTGGGTAAATTTGGAACACCTCGCATCACTTTGCAGAGTAGAGCAAAGACTATTAAAACAAAAAGATTTCAATATGTATCGGCTTTAAAATAATACTCACTTTATCTGCGGTTAATATTAAAAATTTTGTAGAAAACTGCCATTGCTATTTCTGGGGCACCTGGTTTATAACATTTACATTGTTGAGCTTCAAAGGTAGCAAATTTTTATTAAAAACATATATATTGGCGATTAAACTTGACGATCGAGGTGGATTCGGCTTCGATCTGGCAACAGCGTCGATGCCGAAGGCGAAAGAATGACGAATTCGGAAATAGGGTCATTTAAATGGCACGGTCACCCTTCGACGATGAAGACTGACCCCTCGTATGAATGGACCCGCTGCGTGCATATTTTTTAAAAAGTTCAAAACAGGTTTGACCAGTCCGGTTTGAATTGGACAATTGTTGTAATTTTTTAAAATATACGTGCAGCCGGACAATCCGAATTTTATTCCGTGGGGGGTACCCAGGCAATGGGTACATCATGTTAATAGTTTTGAGAGTCACTAAATAGCCACAAGATCCACATTTTGGATTGATGTTCTAAGTATCTTATTAAAATACTACATAACACATTAACTAAGATGCTTCCCTGGATACTAAAAATAGTTAATACTCCCCCAACATATGATTCAATAATGTCAAGAAGGTAAAACCTTCCTACCAGATGCAAATAAATATTTCCACAACTTAAAATTATTAGATATACAAGATACAAATGTTCAGATCTCATCATCTCCAAAAACTCCTAATATTCCTCCTCCCCCACATAGTGTAACACCTAACTTCCGTCAGATGAAGATCATATTCCTACAACACCCGCAATTTAAATGTAATTTCGTATTTCGCTGTATGTAATAGTTCCTTTTGTATCACATTATCTTCATTTCTTGTTGTCTCGAAGATTTGGTCGGAGTCTTTTCATGTTGAAATTGAATCGGCGGACAGTGATCACGAGTTAGTAACTTCCTTTTTACGAATAACATTGCACAACACAAATATTATTTAAAAACTATAGCAAATTGTTGCAATATATGCAAAAGTTGAGTTTATATGTGAAAATTTGAATTTATTAATAGATCGCAATGCTCCGTTTGTGACTTACAGAACAACAAAAGGCTACTCTTCATGGTTATAGAGCTATAAAAAAGAACCTGGGAAAAAACAAAACTCTTTGGATCTTATTTGCAGTAAGACTGGAGAAAAAGACGTTTTTAAGTTTAACTTAAAGAAAAACACAAGCATGAAACTTCCAGAAGAGTTATCTGATGTCAACGAGACCAAGAGTCCATACCCGATATTCCAGCTGATCCTTATCATTATTTTTACTGCAGCGACAGACTTACCAACGAATAATTCAACTTTAAAAGGCATAAATAGCAAGCCACTGGCATTGATGGCCTTAATATTTCTACGATTGATTTATATTTACCTTTTTTTATTGCCTTAGATAACTCATTAATTAATTTTTGTATTATAAACTCGGCCTTTCCATAAAAATAGTAGATTGCCAAAGTAACTTCTCCTTGCCAAAGACTCTAATCCCGTAACTTTCTATAACATTTAAGTCTTTTAAACCAACAAATTGAAAAGCATTTCGAGGAAAGTATTACGTGAAAACTAACAAAACGAAGGGAAAATGGGCCTATTACATCATATTTCTGGACTACACAAATGTTTTTGACAATTTAAATCGTCCTTTACTAAGCTCAATATTTAAAAATATCGGCTTTCCTGTAAATTGTAGACATCAAACTTCTGAATTTTTGCATTTGAAAAAGGTTATTCCAAAGGGTCCTACGTAGGTTCTAGGTACTTGGAATGCACCAAAAATATTTTCTATTTATATTTCAAATTTTCCATTTCATTTTTGTCATATATTTCGTTTAAACCTGAAGAAACTTAACAAGCAGCAGCAGCAATAAACTATGTCAAATAGCTGAGTTTTCGAAAAACACTATAGTGCTTAGTTTGGTTAGTAGAAAGACAAATAGACAATTTTTCAAAATTAATTTTTCTCGCCAAATTAGGGTTGATAATTCTATTGAATTTAAATGTGTTATTAGATTTACAGTTCATAAAACAAATGTCTGCAAAAAGCTTACATCAACTTAAAAATTATATTTCAAAAGAGATATATTTTCTTACAAAATCTTTAAAAATACTTCTGTGTGACTCCTTAGTCCTGCCACATTTAAACTATTGCAGCAGTCTCTTTAATAAATAATAAATAAATAATAAACTTTTTAACTCACTCGTTTATTAAACACTCGCTCCGCTGCGCCTGGCTCGTGTCAAATAAACTCGTGAGTCAAATGCAGTTTACCGCACTTGTCGCATAATATACTATATTCATACTATTCTGTACATAATCAGTATTTATCAATGTCAATCATTCCCCCATTCATAAGAGATGTTTATGTTATATAAACATAATTTATTGTTATTCCCTTTTATTTTGGTCTCTAGTTTATAATACAACTCCTAGGTTAGCAGAACAAACAGCTATACATTGACATTGACATTTTTTTGACCTAACTGAAACTCGCCTAAAGCATTACATACTATACATTTTTTTGCAATTATTTCTTTTTTTGGATTAATAATGATTTTCATTACCATCATCATCATTATTATTATTATTATTGTTATTGCTGCTCTAAAAGAACAGGTGAGCCTACTAAAAAGCAGCAGACTCATTGAAGGGCAAACTCTGGATTCTGCAAATAGGGCTAATTCATCACAGACAGATCCAATTAAGCAAAACGCCTCCAAGTCGGAACACCTGAATAAAATTACAAATAAAGAACTGTTTAGTGCAGTCAGCGAGGCTGTGTCACGTCAGATATAATAGAACCGGATGGTGGGTCCAAACGCAAAACTTCCAGAGTCCTAAACCATAGGGTTAAACCGCTTAAAGGATCTCTTAGCGATAACTCTAAATGTGCACTTCCAGTTGCTGAACGTAAAATCAGTTTTCACATTACTAAACTGCATCCGAATACCAAAGCTGAGGTGGTCCGATAATATCTAGCACCGATAGTTAGTGGAGTAGAAGGGTTGCAGGTCCCATCAATGTATCCTGAGAGTTACTCCTCGTTTAGGGTCTTGGATGACGAAGCGCAAAAAATTCTGGATACTTCCATCTGGCCCACGGGTGTGTTGATAAATCATTTTTTCCCCAGGCGTCTGGCAAGAGAAAAGACCGATCCGATTCCAGTATCAACAGAGAGACGTCTAGCGAGGGAGAATCCCGACCCAAGACCACCGATTCTATTGGTTTTGACATTGTATGTTTCTGTGAACATTTTGTAAATGGTGAGGAGTTGCTTAATATTATTAAGGTTCACAATTTTAAATTAGTTGGATATTATTGTCGTCTCAGTACCTCCAGAAGAGGAACTGTTATATATGTTAAAAATAATATCGCCTGTAGCAGTCTTAATCTGAGTAAATATTGTCTGGATCTTCACGCAGAGTTTTGTGGTGTGGAGATACCAGTGCTTAATCTAATTTTAATCAATGTTTATCGCTCTGGCTCTAGAGACAATTTTTCTGTATTTGTAGAAACTCTTACTGGCGATTTTAAGTTTAATTTGAGTGATGACGTTGATCGAAATGACTTATTGAACTTTTGGGATGCATGGAACCATTTCAGAAAACACTATCCGATCATGAAGGTGTTTTCATTAATGTGAAAACTGATTTTAGGTTGAAAGAAGATAGATTTTCAATTAAAACCGTGTCAGCGCGGGGTCTCAAGCAGTTTTCTCAGACTCTTGAGGTAACAGTTCAGTCCGGATCATTGGCAGGAGTATAGAAATTTAAATAAACGCTTTAAAAAAGAAGTCCAGTCGACAAGAGCTGCAGCTTATGGTCAGTTTGTAAACAACTCTGACAATATTGGTCTGAGCTGCTGGAAACTTATTAACAGTGAGAAAAACCTTAATCGCGGTTATACCAGTTACAGCGGCCAGGACAGCTGTGAGGCTGGCGAGCTGCGGGCTCTGGAGGGAGGGAACCCTCAATCGGGGTCCGTACGATATTTTAGAGGGCTGTCGCGGGGATCGCGGGGTCATGGGCATGCCGAGTGACGTCATGATCCCCGAGATGACCTTCTTTGATAAATTGACCTTTTTCTTTCCATCAAGGGAAGATTGGAGAGAGGGCAGAGTCGGCTCCTGGGATGGACTTGTCTGGTACACGGACGGGTCCGGAATGGGAGATCTGGCCGGAGCTGGAGCGTACTGCGAGACAACGGGATCGAGCTTGTCGGTCCCTCTGGGCCAGTACTGCACTGTGTTTCAGGCGGAAATTTTCGCTTTATTGATGGCGGCCAGAGAGGTGCTTCGGCTCAACTACGGAAGCAGGAGAGTCTTCTTCTGCTCGGATAGTAGGGCTGCACTCATGGCGCTGAAGTCAGTGCGTACGCGCTCCTTGTTGATAAAGGAGTGCAAAGGGGTACTGAGGAGGGTGGCTGAGGAGAGAAAGGTCACGTTGGTCTGGGTTCCGGGTCACACCGGTGTCCGGGGCAATGAGGCAGCGGACGCCTTAGCCAGGGAGGGCTCCTCGCATAGGCATATAGGGCCAGAGCCCCGCTTGGGGATCGCCCCGTGTGTGAGGCGGGGAGCTCTCGAAGCCTGGGCGAGAGACCGGGCCGCGGGGGGCTGGAGAGTTGCTCCGGGAATGAGGCAGGCGAGGCTTATGATGGATGGGCCCGCCCTTCCTCGGACCAGGGAGCTGCTTAGACTGACCAGGAGGGAGTGTAGAGCACTAACAGGGGCCTACACAGGACATTGCAGGCTTAGGAGGCATCTCTGCTTGCTAGGCATTGGAGACGACCCGGAGTGTAGGTGGTGCATGGAAGGGGAGGAGACCCCGTATCATCTGCTCACCGAGTGCCCTGCCTTGACATGGGCAAGATTGGGAGTCTTCGGAACGGCCCTGATCGATCCGGACTCAGTGCACGGTATTGGGCTAAAGGATTTGCTGACCTTCTACAGGAGGGGCGGCATTCTGGACGCCCTCTAGAGCGGCCTGGGGGCACAACGGGCCCATCTGGTGGCCTAAGTGCTTGGACGCCCGCGAGGGCGCCCCCCTTTAATACCAATACCAATACCAATACCAGTTGTAGTATTACTCCCAATGATTTCAATTTATATTTTTCTCAGGTGGCATTTAGCATTACTGCCGAAATAAAAAAAAATGATCCAATGCTCTATATGAGAAGGCAATCAAGTCCCACGAGGTCGTTTTTCCTGGATCCGGTTTCCAGTGAATTAGTCTATAGCACAATTCTACATTTGAGTAATTCTATATATTCTATAGCTCATCTAATTAACCAGATATTTGAAACTGGAATATTTCCAGAACAGTTAAAAATAAGCAGGACTGTGCCACTACACAAGAAGGGAGATACCAACGTCCCCTCAAATTATAGAAGTATTGCAATCATCCCTATAATGGGGAAGATCGTGGAAATAATCTTAAAAGATCGTTTGCTGAACTATTTTGAAAAACACAAACTTTTGTGCAAAGAACAGTTCCGGTTTAGGGGCGGAAGGTCCACCACGCATGCTTTGCTAAATCTTGTGGGGAGCATTGTCGAAGGCTTCGACGCTGGTGAAATAGCGGAGGCCACCTTTTGCGATCTCACGAAGGCTTTTGATTGTGTGAATCATGGAGTGCTGATGCAGAAGCTCGAGTAGTATGGCATCAGGGGCATGCCTCGCAGATTATTGTGCTCTTACCTTATCGGTAGACTTCAGTGTGTCGGAGTGAAGGGAAAATTTACTAGTTCTAGCTTGCCGATATCGTTTGGAGTGCCGCAGGGCTCGGTGCTCGGGCCCCTGCTGTTTATAGTTTACATCAACGATTTGCCTTCCCACATACCATGTAAAACTACGCTCTACGCAGATGATACAATTCTTTTATCCCGAGCTAGAAACCCATATGAACTTAGTATTGATAGTGTGGCCAATAAGACTAGAGCGCGTGGATGGTTCAGGTCGAACTCCTTACAGTTAAACGAAAATAAAACGAACAATCTTATTTTCTCTTGTAGCAAGGTGCACAATTTAAACACTGCTTCGGTTAAGGTACTTGGAGTCTGGATCGATCGTGCTCTTTCTTGGAAAGATCACATTGAACACCTTTGCCACAAGCTGCCAATTGTTTCTAATTAGATACTTTAAACAAATCACTCATTCCTGTCATGTCAAGACTTGCTTATTTCGAATTGTCCCATTCTCACTTAGCGTACGCTATTGGTTTGTGGGGTGGTTCCGTGCATGCCTGCAAGGCTTTCCTTATGCAAAATAGAGCGATACGTGTGATTGCGAACGCAAAGCCTCGTGATCACTGCCGCCCGGTCTTCTCAAAGCTTAGTATTTTGACCTTACCATCACTATTTATTTACTATACAGTGACTCGCATACATGAGCTAAAAAACGATATGCCTAAGCACTGTGATCGCCACAATCATGACACCAGGGGATCTGAATTAATTGTCCAGGGCCATTCTAGGCTGCGCACATCCTAGTTAAATAATAAATTGTACATTAATTACTACAATGTTCTACCAATCGTTGTCAAGGATCCATTCGCTAAATTTTGTAAGATAATAAAATAATTTCTATTGGACAACGCATTCTATACTGCAGATGAGTACATACGTGTTGCGTCACGAGTGTCTCCATAATAATAACTGGGAATTTATTTATATATTTATTTACTTAATTTTTTTAGCTTATTCTTGTTTCAATGTTTGGTGTTTGTCTATCTGATAATTATGTTGCTCTGTATGAATGTTATTAGAATGTGTTTGGTACTGTGTTAATTCATTTTCATTCACAGATGTGACTTGCCATTTGTTGTTCTCTCTATTATTATTATTATTATTACTATTATTATGCGTGGTAAACATATAGCTACTAGAGATATAGAGGCTTGCCTATGGCGATAATACAGGAAGTTATGAAGCAATTATGAAAAAATTTTGAGAACTTCTGTTCCACATGTGCATGCGCGAGATTCAAAATCTTATATTTCAATAAACTAATCTTCAAAACCACACGAATTGATGTCTTCGAGGTTATCGCATATAGCATCTAACATATTAGTAAACCATTTTTTAAAAATCAACCACTTCATTCCCTTGTAAAGGTAGGTACAATGAGAAGCGGTGAAAAATGTTCTTATTGCACAAAGTTTACCTATGCTTATAGCTGAAACCGAAATTCCTCATTTCGTTACTCTTCATTTTTCTAAAATAGGCTATAATAACATTTCCCTCAAGCGAAAGACAACAATTTATCAATTCCATCATTTGATATCTTTAAAAAGAGAGATATTAATCTCCTAAACATTTTGCTAACCGAATTTTTTTTCAATTCATCTCAATCGATTAAATGGAATCGTTATAACCACTTATTATGCCCGGATATTTAAGATTTTCCAGTAGATCCACTTTCGCACGGTTGTTCTTTTAACTAACGGCGGTTATCTATCACTTTTCAGAGAGCTTAGATGCCTCACTGGGTCTCGCTCCAGTGGCGTGCCCTGAATGTTCTGGCCAGGAAAGTCAGGTTTTATCTTGTCGGAATGTTGTTTTCTTTTGTCAGTATAGCTGCTTTTATATTCGTTCCTGATCTAAATAAAACTTCATTTCATTTAATTACCTGTATTGGTCCACTATCGTTTCAGTCTTTCATGAACGACCTACCAAAACATCTATTTGGTAATTTCTTTTGATGATTTCTTTTTAATAATTTTCTAAAACATAACCCTGATGAGTGATGTTGTTTGGTCTCCAACTATACGTAATCAAATATTGATTTATAAAATCATGATCCGTCATGGCATTTTCACGAACTCAATTAAATCATTAGACTTATTAGATACATGTGGATATACAGGTACGCAAATATCAAGACAAGAATGATTTATCCTTCTCCACAATTTTATAGTCCAAATAAAAAAAGAGGATTGCTTGAAATGAGGTGGCTTTTACTTGATGAATACCATTTATCACAATAAATAAGAACTAAAAGTTCAGTTTTTCACGAAATTATATATTTTCACATGACGATTGTTTCGACAACACCGTGTCTCTATTTTTTTAAGAGGGTTGTATCGCAATTCATAAGTTTTTTTTATGTTGGGGGCCCTGTACTGGACATTATAACAGTTTGAACATCGATCAACCTAATTATTGTGCCCTCTGTAAATCCTCTGGTTCTCAGATTTTAATTTATTTGAATGTTAAACTCTTGTGCCGATGTTAATATTATAAATTTAGAAATTCGGGGGACGCCACTGTTTAAAGAGGTCTTTTATCTCTCCCCAACCGCGACGCGGTCTCTCCCCAACTCCCGCCCGATATACAAAGTGTATTTCTTAGCTTTTCTGCCATTTATTTAATGTCGGTGTAGGTATTTTCGTGAACGCCATCTAGTGCCGCGTCCCGATTTATAAATCGCTTATACCACGCCCCAAATTAATTCATTACTTAAGATAAATTTCGCGTCTTTGCCGTGAAAACTTTATTATGTATAATATTTAACCGAGGAAAGGGCGATAGAGAAAAAGATAAAGTCACTTTTCGCAGTAATTTATCATCGCGGAGGAGTCAAACGGAAAATGGAGTTTTCTTGCCAACCCAGCATCACTTAATTGCCATTTGAACATAGGATCAGTCGATGGTAAAACAGGTCATCTCTGGTGGCGACGGAATTAACTGGAATACTGGAACTTCTGGAATAAATAGAAAATTAAAATTCACAATAAGGATGAAGGATGAACATATATCATAATTATACAGGGTGGGTCAACCAATAGGCGACCCAGTATTACTCCTCAGTAAGGTGGTACTTCGAAAAACTATGCTTGCCAAATTTGTTTCCAAAATTCAATTCTCCTCGCCAGCACAACTACTTTAATGTAAGGTATGTAGGGTCAGAAGTTGAAAAATCCTAAAACATTCTAAACACTCTAAACTCTAAACTTTCTAAAAATACTTTAATTATACATTAATACATTACATTTTATTACATTATATATTAATTATACATTCTATTATTATATATATGTAATTGCATATGTTATATATATTATTATACATAGGAAGGCAGAAAAAGTTGATAAAAAAAAATTAATAACAAATAAGTGTAAATTACTTTTCCTGCCGATTTAGGGCAATAAGGATGACATGGAATCTTCTAACACAGTTTTGAATATATTTTTAATTTCCTTACATGCTTACATTAAACTAGACATAAAACCTAAGTGACAAGTGATGGCTTTGGGCATTGGAGTTATAAGGCTATAGTAAAAGCAAACACGCCAACGTCTTAATATGTTAAAAAAAAATTTCGTTTTTCGTCTAGCATTGCATCATATATCTAATGTAAAGTCTGTTCATAGATATAATAATACGAATTAAGGAAAGACCCGTTAGAATGAAATATGACCTAACAGGTCCGTACTTTGCTTAGAATTTAATTATTTGGGGTTTTGTTAGAAAAGATACTAAACAATATTTATTTATTTATGTAAATTATTCACATAATATATCAGTATCACAATCGCTATCATCGCATGTTCTAATTATTATTTGTTCTATATTATTTGCAATATGGATATACGACTGTTCTGCTTTTTCTATATGTTTAACAAAATTTGCCCAACTTTGTGGAGGGATGTTAAAAACTTCGGTTTGTATAAGTTTGAGGACATTGGAGTTAACACGGGGAAAAACATTGTTACGACGGATGGCAGAGTTCAGTTGGTGTCAAACATGTTTAATGGGATTAAATATACAGTGGTAAGGTGGAAGCCTTATAACTGTATGCCCTAGATTTTTTGCATAATTATCACAGACGTATTATTATTATACATGTAGTTTTGGATTGTTGCTTTTGTGTCACATGAGGAAAGGGTTTTAGTCAACTGTCTACTGTGATAACTTGCATTGTCCATTACAATGACGCTATTCGGAGGAATGTTTGGAACTAATTTGTTTTTAAACCAACTTTCAAATAAATCAGCGGTGGTGTCTTCATGGTAATCCAGAGAAAAATCTTTAATATTTTTCGCAGAGAGAGAAAGCCCATTTGGAATCCAACCATCTTTAGAGTCAGCATGCAAAATAGCTATTCTTGTATCTCTTTATGATGGGGCGTTTGTTTTACACGTATCAGTTGAGTGAACCCAACCCTTTTCCGGGGTATCATAAGTGTAGAACTGGGTTTCGTCCAAGTAAATAATTGGCCTTTGTTGTTCTCTGTAAATCCTAATTTTTTCTAGATATTCCAGTCGCCATTTCCGAATTCTAAAAGATTCTATTAAAACTTGCCTTTTGTCAATTTTTTTAAATCTAAAACCCATGTGTTGAATACATTCCCATAAGGTAGTTCTGCCACATTTAACAACGGTTTCATCTTTTTCAAGCCTCCTAATTAATAAATCTAATGTAGGTACGCTTTGTTCCTCGGATAACTGGTAAATTTTACGCCGTATTATATCTTGATGACTTTCATCTACACTAGAGAAAATGTCAGCATCGCTTCTTTTTTTTCTCGCTTATTGGGAAACGCCGCAATCAACATCCACAACGATCGTTCGGCTGGGGGCCCCAAACTTTGACACTAAATTAACCTGTATCGCTGGCAATTTGAGGCCGTTTCATAATTGCATCAAACTGACGCGCGCCAGACCTTACATTATGTGACCGAAGACTGGGAGAAACTTGACAATTTGATTTTCCAGCCCGAACCATCAGAGCGATGGTCTTTCGCGTGAACTTTACCGCTCCTATACGAGGTGAATCGAAATTCTAACAGCTTCGTAACAAAAAAATATGCAGCGTAATTTCATTTTGTATTATTTTATTCAAAACTCAAATTAATCTAAATGACCGTTTAAATACCGAATAACATAAAATTTGATTGTCCCATTCATCCTCCAATCCGTTTATATTTTGCACAACACGATGATAATGCTGAAGGCACTGGTACTGTCAAAATAACCTCCCAACAAATTTGAAACTGCAACCAACACGATTAATGACCTTTTTTTGTATATGTGGGTTAGGCGAATGTTAGAAGTTATTGCGTTCCTTGGGTCGGACAGTAACGACCTGAACTACTCTGCATGCCTGACACATATTTCCATTAAATCTCCACATGTCTTCCATAAACGTCTTCTATACCTCAACATACCTCTATATTCCATATAACTCTCCTATACCTCCATGTATATATTTTCATGTATTGATTCACGGATGGAAAAATATGTTGATAATATCTTCCTGGTTATCATCTGTTCGTTTGTTGAACTCCTATTGAAATCCTGCATAAAACTGGAATCCTGCCGACGTTTCGCCAAGATCTCACTTGGCATCTTCAATGCTCGCGCTCTGAAGTGTTTAAAGTATTCTTTTTAACACACTCGTTTATTAAAAACTCGTGAGTCAAATACCGTTTACCGCACTTGTTGCATAATATACTATTAAACACTAATTACGTGGACAATAATTGAACTATCAACGTTGTTTACTAATATGTCAAACATAGACATATTTTTATTTGTCAGTCAGGGCACTCTTTGAAGTTATATAAAAATGTCCTATTTTTGCCGATTTGTCAAACACGAGTGGACTAAAATATAAAGTGTGTTACATCATTGTAATAGGAATATGTCATAAAATTGATAGTGTTGTTTTATACGTCAATTGAAACAAAAACTTGGCTGCTAACCCTACATTGTGTTTTTTAACATTGAAAGTTGCAGCTAATTAAAATGTTATCAAGATAAATTGAACGCACGGTACAAAATATAGAATATCAGCACATACAGATCGGAGACTAATTTTTTAGTAATCACGCTGAAATGCAAGTTGAAAACCAGTAAAATAGGTTTCTGTAGATTAATACGCACGACTAAGACCCAAAACCACGAAAAAAGAGGAAGAATGGAAGAGGATATTTGAATAATTTATTGTATATTAGTGAAATTGTGTTAATAGATATGCCTGAAAAGGATGTTCCTGGTAAAATAATGTTGGCAGTATATCATAAACCCCGGTTTTTGTGCTATTTCGGTAGTTATCAGCCGCAATAAGCGACAACGGACGAAATTAAACCGAGTTTTTCCCGGATCTCAAGAAAAAGCGAGGACCCCCACGATCCCGCCACAACCCCAAATTAATGAATCGCCTCCCCGGCAACAAATCTGCGGCCTCGGCGACGGAAACGAAAGGCATTCTCCTCTCTATTATTCCGTTTTATTCGGAACCGGGGCCCGTTTTAAATTAAATAGTAACAACGACGCGAAACAAAGATGGCCGCCTTAAAACTAACCTCAATTTATCAATGTCTTCAAGATAACGCGGAACAATGGGGTGTGTAAAACATCCTTTTGTTTCCATTTATACGACAAAACAACGTACACCACTGTCTCCGGAACGAAACAAAACACATACACACACAATGACCAAGACCTTCTATCTGCTACATTTTGCTGCACGGAAGTTTCGTGGCGGGTGGGGGGCGGGTGACCCCGTACCGGGTGGGGGAGGAGCGGGTTTGGCAAAATTTCGGAAGATTTGTAGTACGACACTGCTGCACGCGTATTTGCCACTCCAAGTCATTATTCAGACTATACTGAAAGACTTTTATTAACAACGCACAGTGTTGATAAACCAGTTTTCCCGCACAGCACAGTCGACCTTGCTTGGTTCCAATTATGCACAAAATTTTGCTTCAAATCACGAAAAGTCATTAAAAATATTTGATTGTTATGGTGTATACTGGGTGAAACAAGGATGTGGGAATACTCTATAACTTTAATTTATTTATTTATTTATTAAAGTAAATTAACAGGCCAATAACAGATTACAATCCATCAACAGTTAGCAAACAAAAAAAAAAGAGAACACATGCTACTTTTTAATAGTTATTAAGTTATGGTATAACAGTAAAGAAAAAAGAAATATGAGCATATACAACAACATTAGAGTTTGTTTAAAACTTCCGCTCTGAGTAGATCGGACGGTCACTTTTGAATTTTAAGTGGTTTGTTTAATTAACGAGTCGACTGGGGATGATAAAAATTCTAAGCGAAACTTTCCATATTTGTCTAACGACAGATCGGTCATGGCATTATGCAACAAGTGTCATAAACGACATTTTAGTCACTTGCCCATTTGCAAATTTGTATTTGCCCATAGCTGACCGCAATTTGGCGAGTGCTCAGTAAAAGAGTGATTTGAAAAGTTTACCAAACGAGTTGCATAATATACTTTTTCAACGTCCATTAGTTTTTGGGTTCATTTTTGCAAAACAACACGAATACATCCACTGACAAAAAAAACATATGAACTTTTTACCATAATAAAACATTTTAAACAGTTCAAACTGTTTAAGCAATGAGTCTTACTGAAAATCTCCAAAAATTTTAATCCTTTTGAAATGAAAATTGATTTTAGAAGGGCCTTCCGTTCTACATGAGCTTGTGGAGAGCATTTTCTGCATTCCTCGAACACCTATTGCATATCAACTTTAAACAAACAAAATTAATGATTATTTAAAAATATCTGAAACCGTCAGCTTTTGTAATCAGGAGCAGGGCTTTATGTGAAATAGTTTTTTATGAAAATGTATTTACTGATCTGTATTTTCCTTCCTTTACACATTTTTTTTTTAATTTTGCTTTCAAAATGTTGCTAAAAAGTTTCGGTTTTAAAATGGTGCTATAGCACTTGCTAGTAAGGAAATTTTTCATTTAGAAGTTTTACCTTCCCTAGTTGATATTTTTCGTCCGGTCTCTCCAATGTATTCTTTGCCGCATATGCATAGAATGCTGTAAACTGCTGGCGTCTCAAATGGAATTTTGTCTTTGACGGACCACAGATGTTGAGAGATTTTTGGACAAGTGGTAAATCTGGTTTTTACGTTATACTTAGAACTTTTGATATGTGGTCAGTGATGTTTTGAATGTGTGAATGTGACCTTCCTTACATTCAAAACATCACTGGCCACATACCAAAAGTTCTAAAGAAGTATAGCGTCAAAACCAGATTTAGCACTTGTCCAAAAATCTCTCAACATCTTCGGTCCGTCAAAGACAAAATTCCATTTGATATGCCAGGAGTTTACATTCCATACATATGCATTGGAGAGACCGGACGAAAAATACCAACTAGACTCAAAGAACACGAAAGAGCCTTACGACCAAGACAAATAAACTCATCATCTGTTGCCGAACACACTCATGAAACCGGGCATAAAATTTTATTTGATAAAACTAAAATTCTTGCATGTAATCAGTTCTTCTACCAACGAAAAATCCGAGAGTCTATAGAAATCTATAAACAACCTAACAATCTTAACCACGACTGAGGTCTCTACCTGCAACCAATTTTGGAATCAGTCATCCGAGACGGTGTTTATGCCCCTCATTTAGCTCCACCCCCCTCAAACAATATATAAGCAGGTACAGAGTAAAACGAGCCAGTTTCAGTCAAGCTCTGAAGAAGCCAACAGAATGATTGGCGAAACGTAAGCAATGTCAGCAAAAACCGACGCAGGAGGAATCCATAAGTTTTGTAAAAAGTATTACAGTAGCGTGTGGAAGTTTCTTAAGAAAATAGAAAAGAAACACCTCGCCGAAATTATGTTCTGGCGTAATAGAATTAATCAGGAGTGAAGTAGAAAAAATATCTGCTTCTAATTGGAAAAAATGTGTAGAACATGTCATAGAAGAAGAAAATATTTAGAAAATTCGGCTAGTACTAGAATTATCAATGTGGGGTACGAGTCCAGTGACAATAGTGATTATTTTGATGTAGAATAATTTTTTTTTTATAATTAATATTCCAACATTGTTTTATAGCTAAATATATTCCTTCATTTATATTTATAATAAACATTTTATAGTAAGAGGTTGGATATCATCGTGGCTATCCTAATCTTGTTAACAGCTGCTCTGAATAGTTGGTTTGATGTCATTCCAAACCATTCCCTTAGGTTTTTGACCCAAGAGGCTCTTCTCCCTTGACTCCTTCTGCCCTTGATCTTTCCTTCCATAATACTCTGTAGCATCGCATTTTAGGTCATCTGGTCACGTGGCCAAAGTATTCCAATTTTCTTCTTTTTAGGGAGTTAATTATTTCCTCCTGTTTTTGGGTTCTTTTTAGCAGTTCCAGATTGGAAACCCTGTCAGTCCATGAGCTTTTCAACAATCGCCGATAACACCATCATCAACATCATCTCTCAATCCTGTCCAAATCTGCCTTTTTCCATGCTTCTGACTCGTAAAGTAACGTTGAAAAACGTAGCATCGAAGTATTCTTATTCTTAATTCGAAGTTTATATCTCTGATGCAAAAATTTTTTTTGATCTTTACAAATGCACTTCTGGCTACATATATACGACTTTTGATTTCATGAGACTGCTCCATTGTTTCGTATAGTCATGTTCTGTCTTGTCTATAGTGTTGTCAATAGTAAGAATTTAGTTTTTTTAAGGTTCATGTTTAGTCCATATCTTCCACATGTATCATTTAGACTCTGCAGCAGGGTTTGCAGATCTTCAAGTTGTCTGTAAGTATAATGTCCGCATAACGTAAGTTGCTTAAAATCTGTAACACCCTCCTGTCGTTCATCCATAGATTCACTGAAAATTGCCTCACTATATAAGTTAAAGAGTGGCGGAGAAAGAATACAGTCCTGACGCACGCCTTGCAGATTCTCCACTTCATCCGTAAGCTGATTTTCAATTCTGACTCTTGCTGTTTGGTTCCAGTAAGGATTCGCTGTGAATCTGATGTCCCGACCAGCAATGTCCATATTCTGTAATGTTTCTGTAAGTTTTTGGTGTTGAACTTTATCAAACGCCTTTTCAAAATCAACCAAGCGACACATCTTTGCGCTAACATGTTTATACCGAACAGAGCCCCCTTTAGTCCCCATACCCTTTCTAAAGTCTAATTGGTGATCGCTGATTTCCGAGTCCAAATTAGCGAATATTCTATTATGAAAAATAATTATAAACACACAAAGTTTGACTCATAAGGGCTATTGTTCGATGATCGGAACATTTTTCACTTCATGGACTAATAATAATCGAGGAATCTTCAGTCATTGTGGAATTGCGAGTCTATTGTGAGTCTATACCGTTAAAAACAGTATTCCTCAAAGTTTTAACTCATTGATACATCAAATCATGAAAAACCGCTACAATTTTGTAGTTATGTTCATAATATAAAGACTTGGTTTGTGTTATACATATAACGGGTTTAGATTTAATTTCTTATCGTCAGATAAGGGGTCGACTGCAGAAAATACAAAACAAAATGAAGGTATGAAAAAAGAACACTTTATTCTCTAAACGGTGTATAAGACATAAGAAAAATACAAATATACAAAAAAATGAATAATTAACCACCTAAAATCTTAACACTATGATCAAATAAAATAAGAAACAATTTCGAAACCATGCGGACACACTGTATATCAGCGTCATGTTCGTCTTCTACGTCCATCGCGAATTTGCAATAAAAGTACGTCAAAACTGGCGGAAAGCAAATCGGGAACAGCATCCGCACGTTACCGTCGAGCAAAAACTCAAAAACAAACGTGTACACCCGAGAGCGCGAAACTTTCGCGGCTAATTAAAAAGTGTAACTTTTATAATATAAATAAAGCTCTCTTTTAAATGTTCCGGACGAAGTTGGAACGTCCGGGATTTTTTTTCGGCCGTCCGTGCGGCTATGTAAATAGGTTAGTTATGTAATTAAAAAAGGGGACCGCTCGGAGTGAAAAAGCATGTTGAAGTTTCGCCGCTAAGTGAAAATATAAAAGGGGTTGCTTTTTGTTGAATAAATATTCATATTTTTAAAGGGAAATTGGTTTTCTTCGGGCGGCTCGGCTGCCAACATTAACGAGCCTGTTCTCCGTTTTCTGTAACGGACGGACGGATAATTTTTGAAAGACGGTTAGTGTTAGGGGGGTTCAAATTTGGCTCCTAGTTAATGCTCCACGATTCGTCCAAGATAATAATAAAATCGTTTCTACAAGACCCTGGCGGCCACATTTTTGGACGATTTTCCGAAACTGTCCAAGTTGTCGATTTGAAATTTCGCTTTAATCCTCACCGAAAGTCCTGACAAGATGCTAATTAAGGTTCAGGTTCTGGAAAACTATGACAAGATGGTGGTTCAGAAATTATTTTTGAAAAATCATCAATAGCACCTGAAAACTATTTTACCTATCGAAATATTCAGAAATGAGAAGACGCTAATCTCTGTTATTGTGTGTGTGTTATAGTGTGTTAATTTTTCGTTGTTATTTCAAGCATCTCGGTTACAGTTGGTTGTCCTAGAGGTTTTGTTTTTGATGTACAGGGAGAAACAGAAAATTTTGAGATTTCGGATACCCTTTTTATTTAAACACCCTGTATCGTAATAACAAGATGCAAACTTAATCTTACAGAAAACGAACTAAAGTTATGATAAATATATTATCTTAAATAAACACTTATTTTAAAATTTGACAATTATAGTCGGTCCGTAGACAAGACTGTTGTTGGTGTCACTACTCCAGAAACCATCTAGGGTTACAGCATCCAAGGTTACAGACTTGCCTCTAAATGGAAAAACTGGAACGATCTTTGTATTCTCCATATTCCATAGTAGATTTTCATATCTGTTACGTTCTTCATGATATTTGACTACTGTATTACAATTGTTTGTTACTGATATACCATTGCCTGGTTTGCTTATAAACTACTGTAATATCTGGCCTATTATAACGCACTGTGATATCTGTCATACTTGTTTTATCCCAATAAAATTTTATCGATTCGTTTTCTATCACTGGCACGGTTTATATTTAAATTTCTAGGTACACTATTGTAGCGATGATCTTTCCAAGTATTTGCTTGCTTTGCTGACCTTTGTTGCATTTTATGCATTTCTCTGTTGGCATTTTCTGGTAATTTCTTGTTTTTACAGCTTGATCTTGTATACGAACCATAAAAACAACAGTTTCAGATAAAGGATTTCCTGTTTTAATTTATTCAGTGGATTTGGTTTGATCAATTTTGGTCTTTTTTAGTTCTTCGATACATTAATGCAGCTCTTGAGAGCCCCAGTGCCCAGTGTCTGCTTTCCCTATGGCTTATTGGCGATGAAGGAAGGTCGTCAAGCCTTTAACCTGCTGACTGCAAGCTGCCATGACGTCTCCTACTCTTCTGCCTCCTTTTTAATTGTTATTATTGTTTTTACACAGATTTCCTGTGTTTCCTGGTGCTGTCACATCGATCTGCTAACAAGATCGTGAGTTTTCTGATGGGATTAAAAATGAAATTTAACCTCTTCAAGCTAGCATCCAAAGTTTTTGGAACTTCGTATGTCTATCCGATTATTACGGGAACCATCTTCCAAAATAATCGGTTATCAATTCTCTTGTTTATAGAGCCGTAAATGTATATCAGCCCAAGTCACTGATCTTCTGTCTTATAATTTCCACATCAAAGATATTGAGCGTTCCATCACAAAATACACTTCGCTACAATAACAATGAGTGCGAAAGCAAAAATCTCTCAACATCTTCGCTCTGTCAAAGGCCAAATATAATCAGAGTACGGCACTGGATTCTACGTAAAAGGATGTGTAAAATTCGTTTCCATCATCTCATTACGAGCCAGCAAAACTGAATCTTTTGTTTTTTAATTCTATTGCGAAAACCCCTATCCTCAGCGTCTAGTATGGGACGGAAAACGGGAAAATATAGCGTACACGTACGCGTCACGTCTTAGGTCTTACGTACAATGAAATTAACCCATCGCGATATAAACTTCCGCACTTGTTGATCTTGTTTTATTATTAACCCAATTTCGTATGTTTTCAGCTCCGCCGCGTCCAAAAACAACAACAGTAGAGCATCGTCCGCCGCCTCCGAATCAACTCCCCCCGGTTCCCAACCGCCTCCTCACCGCGCGGACACTTGCGACTTGGTATCCGCGCGCCGATGCGATATCGCCCCCGTGGAAAAGAAGAAAGAAAATCATGCGGGGGAGAGAGGGCGCGGCCCCCCCGCGCGGAACACAAAGGCGCGCGAGCGGGGTCGACGGGGAGGTCTAGAAAAACTTCTTGGCCTCCTTCGGCCAATGGAAGCCGCGGAAAAGCGGCGAGCGTTCAGATGTTTTATTGATCGCTATTTCGGAAGCACGGAAAATACGAAAATACTTCTTCTTCCAGACGCTGCCTGGCGGGGCGGGGAAGGGCGGCGAGCGAAGCGCCCCCGTCCGCCGGGGTGTGGAAGCGGGGTGACAGGGGATTCTTTGAAAAAGTACGATCCTCCTCGTCGCCGTCGGAATTATAGGAGGGGTAGTAGCTCAAAAAAGAGCGCAGTTGGATTTTATTACCTCATAATGTAACATTACATATTATTTATAATCTATTTTCTTTATCATTAACTTTCACAACGTTTCAACCAGGCAAGTGTCTCCAGTTATCCTTGAACTTGAATGTGCTAGAGCCACGAAAATGAAATTAACAAATTAACAGAGGCGGTGAGGGTGGCGTTTCCTTCCTACCACATTTATTTCAAACTTTACGAGGGCTGCCTTTTATATTTCGGCATTTTCATAAACTAGTCCTGCCATCTGGCGACTAACGTTTTTATCAGGAAGTTTGGCACTTTGAGGTTAGGTTTACTCAGTTAAGTCTTGGCCAAAGGGTATTGTTTGTGTTTTTTGTTTTAAATTCAACAAAATTGTGACGGTTAAAAATGGATCTTAATAGGGAGTATTTTCATGCAATAATTTTTTTGCAACTTTAAACGTGGACTAACTAAACAACAATGTATCGATGAACTTAATTCGACTCTTGGAGTTAAAGCACCATCTAGGACTACTGTTTATCGCTGGTTTCCGGACTTCTGTCTTGGTCGTAGTTTCTTTAAGGATCAATTTCGTGAAGGTCGACCAAAATCGGTTTTTGTCCAAGAAAACATTGAGGCAGCGCGGAAACTGATTTTGCAGGATCGTCATGTGACTTACCATGAGATTGAGGAATCTTTAGGCATTACTGGGGACCAGCATACATGCAATTTTACATGAACATTTGGCAGATAGAAATATAGTAAAAACAAAGTAGTTGTACAGAGTTATAGCGTCGAAAATAGAAGTCTTTTCGGAACAGTGTCTCCAGTTACCCTTACAAGCTATATTCGTGTTGACCGCTTTTTCAATGGGTAACTTTGGAACCATTAAGTTTACCGGGTCGGTTAAATGGCATAAAAGTTGTATATATAGATGCCATAGTGTGCTAGAGCCACCAAAATGAAGTTAGCAGAGGTGATGAGGGTGGCATTTCCTTCTTCCCACATTTATTTCAAACTTTATATACGAAATAATTGTTCAGAAGTTATAGTGTCGAAAATGGTAGTCTTATCTACAAGTTTGATGTACTACTACCAATATTGTAATTTTAATTCCATTTTAGATTACAAAACTTAGTCAATTTTATTATTAGTACTTTATGCCTAAAACTGATATGATAAACAAATGATCTAAAGGAAAGATGGCTCTGCAGTTACTAATACTCTTGCAAAATTAAATTTCATCATCAATTAATGCAAGGCAAGGTACAAATTTTAGACAAAATTTCCTTAAAGAGCAAGTTGCTGCTTTATGCATTTTAATCATATAGATACTAGAGATATAGAGGTCCTGCCTATGTCGATAATACAAGAACTTATGAAGCAATTATGAATTTTTTTGGAGAAGGTTCGTTCAACACGCGCATGCCCGAGATTCATTATCAACGCTTATATCAACCAACATAACCGCTAACAGATCGTCAATAGGTCAGTAAGCTAAGATGCGGCATTTTTAAGACAGTATTTTCTTAAATATGCCTCAATAATCTGGAAAAACGGGAAAAGTGTATGGAAATCGCTGTTTAGAAAGAAAATGAGACAAATTGCAAGTTAGCGAGTGGTTTTACGACCACTTTATTATGTAATCCATAATATCTAATTGAGAATTGCCATCGACATGAGGTAATATTTATAAAATTCACTCAGTTATTTTATAAAAAATACTATTTCAAATTTTGATGTTTATAGTAGTAGATTATAATAAGGACACCATGTTGATGAAACAAGTAAAATAGCAAATAAATTTATTTTGAACCCTACAACTGTTGTAGTCCGCTTCTAATAATATAAATTTTCGTAGGATCAGGACATTATACCCATAAATATACAAATTTGATCCCAATTACTGGCCGAGCCTGTATATTTAATGGTTTAAATGTTGCCCATACAATCCCATTAGATCATATTTCTGGGAGCTCCGCTTGCTGGCTATTCTCGAATGGTGATATCAGGCTAAGTTTCTTACATTAACCTACAATATTAAAAGAAAATCCGTAGACCACATTACGTTCTATCGCGATTGAAGCTATCTAGGGCGCAGTCCTACCATAACCTGATACCAACGTTCTTTTCTTATAAACTCTAGTATTGGAATATTATAATTTACGTCTATTTAAGAGACATATTAAGTTCCACATTAAAAGCAACGTGTATATAATATAGATTCAATATGCAAGTCCTAAGAAACTATGTTGACCTTTTAGTAGTAGCCTACTTAGTATAACAAAATCACTATGTATTGATTAATTAATTTTATATTATACCATTTACTTACCTAATACGATTTCGTTTGCTCTTGAGCTATCAATCAACCATTTTATTTTGTTCATAAACAAAATACAGACGAGAAAACATTTTTTAAAATTCGATCACATAACAAAAATTATTTTCCTTCTTCTGTTAAATTTGGCAAGGTTGTACAGTGCCGTGGAAGCCAATTAAAGGTACTAAATAATATGGGTAATATCAAAACACCTTCGCGAATTTTGCGTGTTCACTTTAACTAGCGAAAACAAATTGAAGCCTGTTTTCCACAAAAGTGCAACTTGAGTACCTACTGTTACGCCATGTGATGGACAAAAAGCATTTTTTTATTTTTTGGAAAATGTTACTATTCCGATTTTCTTTGAACTTATAGAAAAGTCCAATTGGTTAGTTTTGGTCATTTAGGAGATCCCGCATAGTATACAATTAATTTAATGTATGAACGATACTTCAATTTAAGTAATAGAAGTAGCAAACCTAAGAAGTGCTATATATTTTCCGTTATAAGCTTGAGAGGTATAGAAGAACTGGCATTTGTAGGCTAAGAGAAGAAGAATAGAGAAGAAAAAAAAGAAGAAGATCGTGGATCGTTGAGAAGAAGAAACACCATAGATAGTGTTCTTCGGGTCATCTTTGCGATTTTATTACTTGTGGACTTGGTGATGTTTACGAAAAATCTGTCTTTGGTGTCACCTGAAGCAGAAACTTACACAAAAGTCAACTAGCAAAAGATAAACTTGAATCGATACAGAGCACAAAATTAATACAGTCATTTCTTGACGTAATGGTGGATGCGCGCCAGTGCGATCAAAACCTATCAATTTTCATCTATAATCCGCTTATAACAAGCAAAAAATTTTAACGCGGATATTCTAAAATTAAACTTAGAATTGGTTTCGACGTCGGGATCCAATTCAGACCGAGTTATTGAATTACTGATTAAATATTGGACCGGCAACATGACAAAGTGAATTTAAACGAGTCCATGTTATGGGTCGGTATTTGTGTCCGCGCTTGCGGCCGACCGATTTAAAACAACAACAATTTTGTGGTAATTTAAATTTTCATTTCGATAATAAACCTCGATCCGTCGCTATTAATTTTGGGGTGAGAGAAATTGGAAAAACCGCCGCCCGGACCGCAGTACGCCAATGGAAATGCCGGACGCGTGCAGTTTCGGTTGAAATTTCGATCTATGGAAAAAAAATACAAATTCCAATTCGCTGGGTTAGTTTTGTTTAGAAATATCCGATGCGACTAAAAATTAAAAAGAATTTACCAAAAAAAAAATGATGATGATGAATTAACGTATATTGGTTTTACAAAGACTTCAAGGAAATGGGAATACAGTGAGAAAGCATATTACCGCTCTAAGGATCATAAGTGCAGTAAATCGTTGTAGAGTTCTACAAACGATATACAGTTTTTACAACCTATTATGGTTTTGACTTCGGAACGAGTTTAAAATGTACCACAAGCCAGGGTCATATTTAAGATGATAGCCGTATTTAAGAGTAGGGAAATTTTCTTTAAATAAACTGTCATATTAATTCATATTAGCGTGGTTTTCACCAATCCTCCTAAAACAGTCCCTACTTGAGCTAGCTCGATCTGAAGTTGAATTTTCCCATTAGATAGGTTGATCTCCTAGAAAGCTTAAATTGATTTCCAATTTGAAGGGTTAAGATAATGGCTCTAAAATATTTTCTTAGGAATGCAATACAGAATCTTCTATACAGTTTGCTATTGGCTGATTTGTGGGGTTTGGTAAAATCGGAGTATGCTTTCAGTTTTATGAAGCAGTATTGTCCTAGCCGTTAAAACTTTGGAGTTATTTGTATTCCGTCTTATGTTTGTAGTTAATAATTACGAACTTACTGCTACTCAATTGAGCTACCATATACATTTTATTGCTTACCGTTATTCAATTATGTTAGTCACTTGCGATGCGATGTGAAGAAGATTTTGCATAGTAGTCTAGTGAAATCTCCAGAGTGGCTTACAGCTTACTTCTTCTTTTAAATTACCAATAACTTGATAACGTAAACTAGTCGGCTCACATTTTATTGTCTACAAAATTAGACAAATAAAATTCTATTCTATTCCAGTCCAATAATTCTATAGAGTCTATATGATTATGGTTGCATTTTACTTTGGTTACTGTGTACATGTCCCGGTTTTGTACATTTTAAAGATCATTCTATTAACTTGCTCAATTATCTTCCAGGAGAATATAGACTTTTTAACAGTCGTAAATGTAAATATAAATTAAAACAATTCTTCTACAAAGCCTTCTTGTCATCTAGTAGTTAACGCAGTCAGGGTTTTTCTGTGCATCGAAGAGCCAAAACTCATTTAATCATTTCTCTAATCTCCAAAAACATCGGCATTCCCTGGTCCTCGTCATAGTCTCCTGCTAAAAAGTATTCAAATGTCAACAAATTTTCTTTTAGGAAGACGCGGCGTCCGGTCTTCCAAGAAATCTTGACGAGCACTAGTAACACTTTCTTCTTTCCGGATTTATGTTACCACATAAACCCCGTTAGACTAACACCCACCAACAATTTTTAAGTAAGATTATGCTTTTCGCAGACAAGCTTCATATCCCTCAATGATTTCCACACCAGTTTATGTCTTATTAAAGGAATCAAATTTTGTATAGGATGGGTAGAAAGAGTATACTTAGTATAATCATCAAGAATTTTGACAGATGTTTTTGGACTTGTGTGATCTTGTATCGTAAAACTAGGATTATGAAATCTAGAGCAAGTGACATAAAAAGCAATGACTTTCGTTCAATTATGGAATGAAATGAATATCGATATTATTTATAGATTTAATAGATAGATTTATATATTATAAGGAGTGTCTATCTATTTATTTATATAATAACACTCCTTCCAAATCAAACTGGTGACCAAAGTAGCATTTATCAAACTTGCCGTGTAATATACTATTACCGATGAATTTTCTACCTTTTTGAGTTACTCTGGATTTACATAATTTCTCCTGAAACAGATTAAATTAATATTAAATAACAAATTTCCTACCCTTGAGTAATTAAAAGGTTGTTTAATTTTAATTGATTTTTTTCTCACTTTGCCATACCTATGTAGTATTTTTTGCTCGAGACCCAAGTATAAAAAACAATGCGTTCAACGTCAGTCAACCAAAAAAAAAAAAAAAAAAGCCGAACCCCCACCCCTCCACAAAAAACGAACCTTATAAAAACTAATACGTCACAAGTGGCCTTTCTATATTACGTCTACGCGCGCGCCGTGCACGCCCCTAGTTAACAACAACAAAACCTTCCGTACACGAATGCAGGCAAAAAAACACCCATAAAAAACCACGGCGGCCCGGGCGTGGACATAAAAAACCCCAAAACTTACCCCCGAGTCACGCAGAAAAAACCCGCGTGGAAAACATGTGTCGACAGAATAAATACACCTCTCTCCATTGTAATCTACCCTTAAATGAAGTTAAAAAACGACCCGAAAAAGCTCCCGTATCTGTTAAAAAACAATTAGAAGGGTTGTTTTTGCGGTTTCCAGACCCTCGCGAGATTTTTCCGTCTACCTGCTGTGACGGCACGCGGCATCATCGATCGAGTAGGCGAGGGCACCTTAGCTTGTTAATTCGGACGCTGGCGGAGAGATGGCGACTTCTCTGCCTTGATTCGAGATGTGATCGGCAGATGTCACGCGGAACGACGTTCTCGTATGGCATGGCACCTAGTTTTTTTTTTCGTATTTTCGTAAATATTAAATCGACAAAAACTGAACTTAGGAATTGTTTGGTTAGGTTCGCGTATTATTAGAAACTTTTAGAAAAACTAACAAAACAAATGAGACAAACTATTTACTCCATACTGACTTCACGTCAAATTTAATAATCTTGCACTATCATCGAAAAGTGAAGCGATACAAGTATAGATTAGTACTTGATATTTCTTCAGTCAGCAATGATAGTATTTGTTGAGCTCATGGAGATAGCTCAGCACTTGTTAGGAATAGCTATTCCGCGTATTTCATTTGGCGATATTTCATGAAGAAGCGAAGCGAATGATAACAATAGTACGTGCTATATGAAATAGTATATAAACTTGCGTGCATAGAAATCGGCCCATTGCAAATTTTTGACTTTAGTATATTTTTTCTAGAAACTATTCATCTGACCCAAAAAATAAACATGCTATTTGGATAACAATTTAATATGCTTTAGTATGAGTTCAAATCTGTTAAGAGTGCTGCTCTTTTATATGCCTAGCTACGGTTGAACAAATGAAACTTAAATTAATCGTGACTGGAATTTTCTCATTATTCGTTTTTAACCATTTGCATAGATTTAATTGTTAGCTTGATGCATAACTACACCTCAAAAAGCCGCTCAGATTATAGCTTTAATCGAAAGTGGACTTCGCCAGCGAGCTGTTGTCCAACAACTAGATATGACACGCGCAGCAGTTCGAAAAGTATGCCAACGGTATCAGGAGACTGGATCGTTTGATAGGCGCACTGGAACAGGCAGAAGGCGAATTACAACAGCTCGTGATGCACGCAGTATTGTGTCAACGATGCTGAGAAAGCGTCACCTTAATGTGGTTCAAGTGCAGTTCGAAGAGTGGCTAGTCAGTGGACAGTGAGAAGAAGATTGAAGGAAATCAACCTGACCCCAAAAACAAGTGCGATTGGCCCAAAACTTACTCCAGCCCATCGACAAGCACGCCTATGCTTTGCACGGGATCATCTGAATTGTTCTGTTCTCAGATGAGTCGGCAATGACCGACGAAAAAAGTGTACCGAAGACCAGGAGAGCGATTTGCAGAATGCTGCAATGAACAGCGGAACCTTTATGGAAGTGGATCCTGCATGATATGAGGTGCAATTTCTATGGAAGCACGAACACCCTGTTTTCATCAGAAAGGGCGGTCGTGGTCAAGACGCAGGAGGCTTAACAGGTGCTAGGTACATCGAGGATATTTTATCAGATGTGGTGGTACCATATGCTGACTACATTGGGGAAGAATTCATTTTATGCATGACAATGCTAGACCGCACACCTCAAGGATCGTGCAAGATTACATTCCAGAAGTCAGTTTTCGAGTTATAGAGTGGCCAGAATGCAGTCCCGACCTCAATCCGATTGAATATTTATGAGATGAGCTAACACGGAGAACTCGAGCTAGACTTCGTACCCCAACCTCGGTCCCAGAGCTTATTGTTGCAGCAGAGGAAGAGTGGCTTAAAATTCCACAAGAAACAATAGCGAATTTGATTAGATCTATGCCTAATCGCGTAACAGATGTTATTAGAGCAAGAGGGGGTCATATCCATTATTAAAAAAATAAGCCTTGAGTTGCTAATTGCCCATAACCCTATTTGTTTGTTAGTAATAAAAAATAATTTAACTCGCGTAGTTATTTTACTATGCTAAACCTAAAAAGCAGAACTAAATTTTAATCAATTTAAACAGCATATATTTTTTTAACTGATCAATAGTTTCTAGAAACAAATGAATTTCAAGTCAAAAGTTCACAATGGGCCGATTTATATGCACGCTAATTTATGATGCAATAAGTGTGGTAAGCGGCATTTGAGTCACGAGTTTATTTCAAAACAGCGGAGCACAGCGGAGCGCCAGTGTTTAATAAGCGAGTAACGAGTGAGTAAATTCTGTTTTAGCGGCAATAACTTTTTTCTAGTATGCACTAATATAGTATGCGGCATTTGAGTAACGAGTTTATTTGGCACCAGCGGAATGCAGCGGAGCGAGTTTACTAAACGAGCGACTCAAAAGCTTTACCAAGCGTAGTTCCTAGAAAATGTATTGTTTTGTTCTTTTTGGTATAGATACCTATTGAATTTTTATTATTTCTGTTAGATTGTGTCTTGCAATCATAGACATGGAAGTGTTCACACTATACCCAACTAAAAATATTTTAACTAAAAACTCTATAAACTATAAGCAAAGAATATTAAATATCAATTTTTACAATTTATTTTTGGACAGGATTTCAGCACAGTAATCGTAAAGGGACACCCTGTAGATCCGTTTCGTAAAATCAAAACCTATCCACGGGATGTTTCGGGACTTTCCCATATGCGAGGCAACAGTTTTCGAAAAATCCCGATCGGCCAGATTTTCGCCACAGTGTGTATCCAACATACAAATTAAACTCACGAAACGGAAGGACCCGATTTTTTCTGTACGCATCTCGTCAAACACAAAAGAGTCCTGTTAAACAGGGGCGATATGGACGAAAAGAACTCTCACCCTCCGATGCAACGGGGTTGCGATTTAAAATTATATACCTGTTTCGATTCAACGTGGACTTTTTTTTCTCGTTTGGCGATTTTTCCAGACAGACTGACCCCTACCTCCCTGCACCCGATTGTGCTTAGTGTACGGTTGGAAAGACTGAAGTGAACATTGCGGAAATTTTCGGCGGTTTTTTTTCATAAATTCTCCGCGATGAAGGGCAAACTACAGACTTACCACCACGTGAAAATCAAACGGAAATGGACCGATACGGATTTTCCGGATACACTAATGTCGACGTAAAGGGGCGAAACGGATCGAGATAAATATGGGCAAATAAATCATTCGTTAGGTTTTTCCTTAAGAAAATGCAACCATCTCAGGGCATAATAGTGCAAATAACCGGGCTAATTAGGTTTAAGTTTGAAGCTTAGTTTTTTTTTTATATTATCCGCGAGTGTGTTTTAAGTGTTTTTTAGTCATTTAGTGCTGTTCATTATCGCTTCTTGTGTTTTGTTTTCATACGTGTTGCCGTCGTTAACGCGAGCAGTGTACATAGGAGAATTTGGAAGCAAGATAAAGTGCCAAACAAGGTAAGTGAGGGGACATTTTTATCAGCTTCGTGTTTTAACACCGATATGCCCTGTATATTTACCTCAAAGACCAAGAAGAAATAGTAGATCCTGTAGATACCATGTTCAGAAAGGTGAAATGGAACTTTTTTTAAATATCATACGCGCCTAATAAAAGTTTTCTGCATACTAGTTTTTCGTATTATGTAAATCGATCTTTTATTTTACGTAGGAAATGAAAAGATTTGACAATGGCGTTATATTGCTGCTTTTTCGTAAACACCTTATTATTATTATTATTGTTATTAATAAATACGGTTTTAGACTCTTGGACGTAACCTGTTGGCAAGAAGTTGTGAATTTGTTTCTATCCGTTTCACATAAACAATAATTTTGTCGCCAACTTCAAAAGTTTTCAATACACGAAATGCACTTTTTCGGGTATTTCTCATATTTGCGTGTTTTTGTCTTTTGCATAAACATTTCATTTAGGGAGTGGTCACAAATGAAATAATCTCAAAAATTTGTAGCCGAACATACTAGAATGAACCCAGAATTAGTTTTTAGTTTGAATCAATCAATCAATCAATAAAATTTTGCGTGAAATTAGGGCATGTCAGGGCAATACAGGGACCACCTTTTCCTCTACAAGGATGTTCCTTTGCTCCTATTCCTTACTACTTTGGGAGATTGAATTTGGATAATTGATTTTATTTATTTTCAAAATTATCTTTGCAGTTGTACCGATGTGAATTTCTAATTCTAAATTGTAAATTCAAAATAAAAAAATACATTTTTGAATTTGTTGGTGAATTTAAGGCCAAGGATCAACGATGTGGGTCTGTATAGTTCGAACAGTCATAAATGAAATAATGTGCTGCCTCGATTTAGCTAAAACAATTAAAACATCATAATCAATCGATGCCCAGGGCGGTTAGTTTTGGTTAGTTTGGCGATATTTCAAGTTATTATTTTTATACGTACTGACCGTAAATATTAAATATTGACGCTGGATGAAACTAATTAAAACTTCATAAACGTAGTTTGCTTGGCAACATATATGACACATGATTGGTATTAAATATGGACACCTGGAAACGCCCAAATAATATAAGCCAGAATTAACTGAAGCCAAACTTAAATTGCTATAAAGTGCACCAGTTGATTGAGGAATAATAGAGTAAAGTTCGTTATCTCATGGGTTCAAGAAAATGGTAAGTACAAAAGTGGTAAAGAAATATACAGGGTAGCTCAAATAAGCGTGAGGATTAAAATATATATATTTTTAAATGGAACATATTATTTTCAAAATTATGTTTTGAATTTCTTTCTTCAACTTTTTCATTAATAATAATAGACACCAAAAAGTTTTGGTTAGTTTTGGTTAGTATTTTTACGTATTTTCTGTCACGATGGAGCTCTTCCGCATTACTATCGAAAATTTTTAAACAGTCATTACCCACAGAAATCATCATGTGACATAAAACGACTAGATTTTTTTTGTGGGGATATGCTTATAGTATAGTATAGTATAGTACACTGTTTATGCTAAAGAATGTCTAAGAAAATACACTAAAAAGATTAAACATCTGTATCCAAGAAGAAGGGCAGATTTTTGAACATTTATTGCACCATAATAATAATTATAAATAAGTTAACTTGTAGTAATAGGAATTTAATATTATTGACTTTTTTCGTGAATTTAAAAGGTGACCGTCATTTTCACCAAAATTGCTAATAACTATCTGTTGCGGTTCTCTTTCTCCTGTTCATTTTTTAATCTTAAGCTCTGTTTTTCTAATAAGTTTGCCATGTCATAGCAATAGTCAGCATGAAGGAAAAGTTATAGGATTTTGTAAGATATTTCAGAAAAAATAACAATATGTGCCATCTAACAAAAGCGAGATTTTTCAATTTAAAATAATTCAAATATATTCGTTTATTTTGAATGCCAATGCAAATTCTGTTGCATATATCTTTTACGTCAACTTCGAATAACGCTAATATCAAATACCAAATACGAGTGATCTATCTTCAACAATAATGGCGCTATCGTATCGCTAGTGTAAGAATTAGTATTTTTTAGAAAAATTAAAATACTGGAAAAACTATTAGCTTTAGGTATGTATTATTATTAATAAATTAAAATTAATTTTTAATTATTATATTAATTTAATTATTTTAATAATTAAATATTAATTAAAATTAATAAATAATATTAATAAAAAAAAACTCAAAACAAATTTTAAAAATACGGTGTTCCGTTTTAAAAATATATGTTTTCTTCTGTATACTTTAAAATCACAAAAAAACTTTTGAAACCACTGTGATAATGGACTTTACTCTATTGTTTATACAGGGGGTATAAATATTAATTGAGGATATCCCAATTATTACGGTAAGTCTAGTAAACAGCTCGATAAAATACTAAAATAAAACAATTAAATGATCGTAAGCCTTTATATCTCGAGTATTTTATACAACTAATCGGGCATGGGTATACAGAATACCGCTGGTCGCTGACGCACTGTTAATTTAATTAAAACAGTTAAACTATTCTGCGGTAAAAAACTGAAAACGGTCGGCGTGAAAAAAAGGGCGAGATTCCCATTAATTAAAAATTAATCGGAACGGGAACTTTCTTTGGGGCGCGCGAGCGGGGCGGGCGTAAAAAAAAGTTAATTTTATTAGAAATAAAAACTACGGCGGGGGAAACGGGGCGACGGCGGCGAGCCCGTTTTGGCACGAAATAAAAGCCTGTTTTTCTTTGCCAATTAAGTTTTCCAGTTTGTTATTTTTGGATCATTTTTAATTACCCGACGCAGTGGAGCTTTCCGAAAAGAACAGCGGAGCGGCGCGGTGGGAAGGTCGGCGGGCGGCGGGGGGAGCGCGAAGGCAGACGCTCGGACGTGGGGGTTCGTTTTGCAAATGGGTTTTTGATTCGTTTGCAACATCGGAGGAGTATCTGTTCTTTTTTTTTTCGCAGCGACGAATTTTCGTGGCAGAAACTTTTCTGCCAATAATTTTCGAGATAAAAATATAGAAGTCGGGTGAGTCGCATTACTGAAATATAACAAAATATTTTCTTTTTCCAAAATAAAAATTGGAATACCACGTTCTTGAGTAACGTTTTTGGGTGGCCTATTTTTTTGTAATTTGATTAAATTATATATAGTGCGGCCACTTAAACGTGGGTTTATTAAAAACATTAAAGATAAAGATTTGGCACTTTGCATAAGAGTTTTTTAGTACTTCTATTATTATTGCTATTACTTCTCTTTCGAGATTAAGAAATTAATGAATATTAGTAGGCGTTTCGCAATTTTATTACTTTTTTCAGGCCAAATAAGGATAATTATCAGTGTTGATATATAGAGTGGTAATATATACAAACAGAATAGTGAATTAAAGATATCCATTGCCTTCTGCGTGATATATTATATAAGTAGTTAAAAGTTTAGGTTTAAGTTAATGATATATGAACACATCATTAGGCTGGAAGAAGGCAATGAAATTGCCGAAATGTCAACTAAATAAGAAATTGATTTTTTTTGATAAACCCAGCTCAAAATTCATTTTCTTGTTCAGAAGAATTATTCACAGATCTTAGAGATGCGGTTAAAGGATTAACAATCTAGGTTATAAGTACATTTTTTCCAAATTACTGTCGTCCATTTTTAATGGTCAGGAGGAATGCGGATACAACTTTTGCCTCTAAACAACTTTTCCTTATAAAATTTTCCTAAAGTTTTCTTCGCAATAATCGTACTTTACTCTTGTGGGCTTTTTCTATTTTATGACCTACACGTTTGATTTGGAAACATTTCAAGTGCACCTAAACTGCGACATGGTAAATGAATGTTAAATGTTTATACTTATCTTCAAAAACTGTGCACTGATAGTCAAACTTGATTAATTGTTAATTCAGTAGCTTTTAAATAAGTTTCAAATTGCTGACGCCAAATTAAAGAAAAATTTCCAGTCAAGTAGATTGTGGAAATCGATTGGGTATACAAAAGCCTTGAATTTTGAATAATCGCCGCCATCCACGATGGTTTTTCTTTTTCCTTCTCAAAGTGTCATCTCCCTTGTTGGATCTTTTAAACATTTAAAATATTCATCCTATAAAAATTAAAAATTTAGATGGATTTTACTACCGATGCTATCTTAACTTTACTATCGATATATCTTGTAAATCTTGTGTTTAGCTGCGTATATATACCCTTAAGTTAATTTATGCACTTTTATATTCCTGATTTACTCAAAAACCTTGCTTAAAAATAATAAAAATTAAATTAAAAATGTACTTTATTTGTAAAGCGTCTTTTATCAGCAAAAACCGTTAGAGAACCGACCCCCTCCCCTCGCCTCGTCGCGACTCACCCCTTTCGAAAAAACAATAGATTATAAAAATGGACACCACATCCTCTCTATCCCTTTCAATCATAATGCAGGGGTCATTTTTTATTTTAATTAAAAGTGACCCCCGCTTAAATAAATAAAGTTTGGGTTACACTATTCATTTAAGGGCGCAACGTTTCCCAGTTTAAACAAAAGATGTCGGCCAGGTAAGCGCCGCGGATGTCCGCAAAAAACGCCGGATTAAGAGGGGTGAGAAATGTTACTTGAAGGAAGTGAGAAAGGGGTCTGGGGTATTAAATTAATCGACGAAGTGGCTCAAAGGAAAAGGGGGGGATTTTTATTTTCTCTGCTTTTTTCTGGACGCGGAAATGAGTTCTCGTAGCGTGGGAAATCGCCGAATCCTAAGTACGCAGTAAAGAACTAAAAGAATTTTAACGTTAATCTGTGAAACATCCTTTTTGAGACTATCCCTATTTTACTTTCTATTCTTCAATATATAAATAATATTAATATATATCATGTTCTTTTATAAACAGTTCTATATGATTTTCAAAAAAAAAAAAAACAATCTCGGGGTATTGTAGTTTTTCTGACGAACGTATATTCATTTAAAATACATTTTTTCTAATTAGGTCGATTGTTTGCTTAAGTAGTACCACCCATTTACAACTAATGCTTCAAAAATCTTTGGTTACATAAAATGAAAATTACATTTATCCTAATTAATAGAGAAATTAATACATTAAAATTAATCTTAACCATAAACATATTTAACAAATAATTTTTTAATAAAAATAGTAGTCACATTTGGATACCCAATTGAGTCTTAGGGATTATATATTGTTTGGCAGAATTTTTCTTCTTCTGTCAAACGTGATTTTTGAAGCCTGTAAGGCAGATATGCTCAATTTTTTTCGCTATTTATGTGCCAACATCACTTTTTCCCTGTTCGATTTGTTATTCCCCTAATTTTTTTTCCGTCACCCGAAGTTGT
This sequence comes from Cylas formicarius, assembly GCF_029955315.1. Lineage (NCBI taxonomy): Eukaryota > Metazoa > Arthropoda > Insecta > Coleoptera > Brentidae > Cylas > Cylas formicarius. Next base: position 18,942,651 of record NW_026844361.1, on the reverse strand, counting down.
CGAATTGTCAGATTTAAAATTTAAATATTTTTCCGAGATTTCTTTACAATCGAGAATTAATTGGAGTCATTTCATAATTTGGCGTTCTTATGTCTCCAGGCCGAGCTCTCGTATCTCCCTTTCGGGATAACGCCGCGGCGTCATTGGCGTAGAATGACTACCAATTTCCCACAATTTAAAAATACGACAATGTGAGCATGTGAAGCATAATTCCGACTTGGCTGTTAATATGTATTATATACTGATGAGAATAAGACAAAATTAAATATTTTTCACATATTCGTTTTTTATTTATCATACACAGTATTTCATGATTAATATTATTTTCAATGACATTTATTGGCTACTAATATTAATCGATGAATAATTAAATCATATACAGCAAATTTTAATATGAATATCATCGCACAAAATAATAATGAAAGGCTGATTAAAGTATGGTGCCTTTTAAATTAATAACAAAAAGCAAATTTTTTTTGTGGTTAATGAGATTAGTTTTTGTATTGCATTTCGTTTTTCAAAAAATGAAAATACAAACCTAAAAAAAAAGTAATTTAATTTTTAATGTTCTTATCTGTGTTAAGGTCTAAGAGTCTAGCCGTTTCTTCCCTTATCCAATATTACGACTAATAACATTTTGAATTTTTATTTTTATTATACAAATTAATTATTTTGTTTATATGATAACAAGGAAATATATGCTTTAGTTCAAATTTAGTTCGGATAACTCAAAGTGTTCGATCGAATTCTCATTTCATTTTTTCTTAAAATAGAAAACTTAATTTGTTTCAATCACTTTACTAATTTTAATTTTTTAATTTAATTTTGAACGGATAAATTATAAATCATAATAAATGATAAACTTTAGGTAATTTAGCTACTACTTTCGTAAATTAATTAATTATTAATTAATTAATTTATTATTAATTAATCCTTATCATTTGAGAGTGAGTGCGACAACTATTTCAATATTTTGTTTCCATAGCAAGCAATAACGATCTTACAGAAGAAGTTATTCGGTGTAGGCTTGAAAGTGAAATGTGGATAAAACTTCACAACACTATGGACCAAATTAAAGAAAATTAAAAAAAAAGTGAAGTCAAACATGGAAGTGCTTGTTGTACGTTGCATTTCTAATATATTTTACTTTAAACTAAACCCTATCTATATTTAAGTAGACTCCCAAGCCAAGGTCTCATAAAAAAATATGCAGCCAGGTGTCTTTAAGGAGTATAAAAAGAAACTTTGATTCCCATACAAAAAAACTTGGCAATAAAGATGAAGCTCCATAAACTATTATTGTAATCTTATCAATGTGGTATTGCTGTAAAAAAATCCTTCTCGTTTTGAGATCAGAATCTTTTTAGATGAAATTTAGCTTTATATACAGGTATTGGCCCATCGTAAGCTAACGTTGGAAACAACAAACACATTTCAGGTAGCGAAAGTCTGTTTCTTCTTTGTTTTATGACAACATTTTCAAGTTTTCTTTCCCTATGTATGTGATTTTCGGTTACAGTTAATTTTTTGACCGATCTTGTAGGAAAAGGACACTTGGGCATATAGATATCCGCTAGAAATTTGGTCTAACTCTTAAAAATGTACCGATCTTCCCAAGAAATGACTTTAAAAGGGCTTGGTTTTGTTTGGGAATTGAGGCAATTCAACGTACGTCTTCTGTTTCACTAAACCCATATTTCTATCGTATTCTAGATACGAATGCCTACGAACAGGAAAAACCATTTTGATTGTGTTAAGTCTTTTAACAAAATGAACAATAAAATGCAATATTGTAAACACCGTGAAATTTTTGTTTTATCCGCAGCATAAATCCCAAAATATTGTGAGATTTTTGACATCAAAATCCAGATTGTTAAAAATGTAATCCCATAGAAGTGAAGAAACACCATCAGCACTCTTTTTGCCTGAAACTTCAGTATAAGTATAGAAAAGAGCTTCAGAGGTCGAAAGGATATGTATGTTGAACATGTAGAACCAAAATTGTTTACGATAATACGTGTCATTAGTTGTTATATCCGTCTGATAAAGATTTTTGTCTTTTTGAGCGTCTGCTCTTTTTAAATGCACTTCTTTTTCAACTTGCAAGCTTCGCAATTCTGTGTGTAACTGCAGTGCATTGTGATCATCTGCACTTTGATTTTTGTTCTCAATGTCGTCAATTTTTTTTCAATTCGTCGCATATACTACTTGGTGTTGAATATTTTTCTATATTTTTCATAAGAAACTAATTTATCAGGATATTCTTCTTTATACATAGAGTACATTTTATTAATATTGATCTCAGCAGGTAAATAAAGCTTTGTTGTTTTAGCCAAGCCATAGTGACATTTTTGACTCTTAAAATATCTCAAAAAACTCAGCTTCATCTTCAGATTTCCGGGGACGATGGGGCGTTACAGGTTTGCACGTTATTAAACCACTCAGGGATTGTTCATCATAACTTTGTAGTTGACTAAACTGAGACTCGATCGTGCTTAAATCTGCTGCAATGAGATTTTGGAAACATTTAAGTTTTGAACATTTGCAGTCTTGTCCAGTTTGATTACTACTTAAGCGTAACTTTTTAGTTACATCCTGCATTCTTCCATGGGATTTTCTTTTCCTTGTTTTTTTTGTTGCATAATAATGTTAAATAATCAATAATTACACCAATAAACTTCAACGTCAATAGTAACAAGTCGGTAACTAGGGACTACATTCTTCATCTTCATCTTTAACTTTTTTCTCACTACTATACATTTTAAATTCTTTTTATCTGATAATATTCTATAGTCGATATATTATACGAAATAACTGTTAGACTTATTTGAGCATGAAAAATGCACCCTCATCTTTTTCCCCCTGTACTTTACATTTTGTTATTTTTGAAAGCGTTATAATTGATTGTAGATTTTTCAAGTACAAAATAATTTTTATGAAATGTAAGACCGAGTGTAACACTGCCACTACAAATGATCACGAAAACTAAATCAACGAATGATTATGATAAATACTTTGCATTAGTATGCAACAGTGTATCTTTTATTTGAATATTTTTATGTACTAAGAGTTTTTGGCATTTTTTTGGGAGCGTTTTAAACAGAAAAAAAAACTGGCGCGGACGCCAATGTCCCCGGACCTCTTCCAATCTGAAACCGGACTCTTTTTCTAACACTTGTAAGCCATTTCGACGTTTGTAATTAAAAGGCTGAAAATTAATTTCATTTCATAATTGAATTTTTCGTCGTGGGATTTTTTGGGCGTTGTTGCCTTTCCGTCGAATTTAGCACGACCAATCGCCTGTCCGCCTTTTAAACGGCCTTATTTATTTTCGATTTATAACTTAAACTGAATAATTCTACGTTGGTAGGGGAAAGAGTGGCACTATATACATATATATTTTTTTAAAGTCGTAATCCTTTAACTCTGCCACGAGAAATTCGACACCATAATGGCCCGAGTTGAAGCGTACGCTCGGGGTTCGACCGTAAACGTAATAATTCTTTGTACAAAAATGGCGTGTACCTAATCTTTCCATTCAGTAACGTCCCTCTGGACGCGGAGGGTGGTATCGCCGCGGAGGGTGGGAGACTTGGGGAGACGATCGACCCAATAGGGTCGAAAAAAGTAACGTTAATGGAAATGCGTATAATTTTCGTGGCATTTTAACAACCCGTAGCGTTATATTTGGCTACATTTATCCAATTTTCCACAATTATTAGCAGTTCAATTAAATAACTTAATAAAACCTTCAAAATAACTCAAATATAATAATAACAATAACAACACAAATACAGAATAGGATTAAACAAATTTATAAAAATTGAAAATGATAATGAAAACGATAATGAAAAGCCGTAGTATCAGATCCTCTTCTCTCTACATGCGGAAAGTTGTTAACCTAACTAACAAAACTTATTTCAACAAAATAATAAATAAATAAATAAAATATTCAATTTATGGCAGTTTGCTATAATAATAAAAATTTAAATATTTATTAGATCATGAAACAGAAAAAAATGGATCATATTATCATCATCATCATTATGATACGGCATTAACATGATGACGAATATACGAGAATATATTTTTTTTAATGGTTTCTATGTTTTTAGTGGTTTCCATCACCCTGAGCTATAGATTATTAATAGATATTTAAAAATCTTTTGATGTCTCCTTCTTGGTCAAAGCCCGAAACACATGAGTCAAAAACTTATATTTATTGACCGAAGATGTTTTCATCAGACCTGCGAATTTCAAAATGTCAAGGTTATTGATTCTGTTAAAATTATGCCCATAACCAAAATAATGATAAACCCCCATTCAACTGATTACTATTTTTTATTATCTTAGATCAAGATAATAACTCCTGAATAATTGGTGGATTTTAGTTGGTTTAGAGGCGTTTTGTTTTAGGTTACGATATCCATTCCATCTATGAGTAAATGGAATGGAATAATGGAAAATGATCGAAGTGTAACTACTACCACTATTACTAATTTCATGTTATTTATTGCTATCCGGTAGTCAGCGGACAGAAACGAGTAGTATATTTGAGTATCATCCGCATACAGATGAAGCCGACAAAATTTAAGACATTGAGAAAATCAACAACAATGGGCCCAATATACTCCACTGACTGCTTTAAAATGATCTAATAGCCGATGTAACGTAATTTAATACATCATACAGAATTTAGCAAGTTAGCAAGTTGCTTATTAAACTCACCTTGATATTTAGTCGCTCCTATCTTGGATTTTATTCTATTTCATTATATTCAAATTGTATTTGCATGACGAATTATGCATTATTCTTGTTTATATGATAACAATGATGGAGGACTTTCGTGTTCCAGATAGTACTGATCTTTCTTGAACAAAATATAATCTTTAATAAAAGTTGATGTTATTCTTCAACTTCAAGATCATTATCTCGATCGAACATTAAATGTTCATAGATTCGCAAGTATTTAATTATTGTTAATTGGTAATATTTTTATTTCGAGGTTTTGGTTTAAATGGCCATCGACTAAATTGAAATTTTTCGTGTCTGAAACAAATCAGATAATTAGATAAACCAAGGAATCCAGGGCAATGAGAGATATGTTGAATATCTTACAATACGACAGTTTGTTCCTCAAAGAATCACTATTTTGGCCTTATTGGTCTGGAAGACTTTTTCTTTTTATCTAGGAATTATATCAATTTCCTTTTATTTTCTGTTCAATGTATTTCTTTAGTATTCGTACATGGCATTATTCTTTTTCGTTGTTTTTTTAAAATTAGATTTATGGTGTAAAAGTAAAAGCGCGAAACGCCTGAGTCATAAACTTATTTCTGACCGAATATGCTTTTATTAGCAGCGACAATGTAAAAATCTTCAAACAAAGAAAAAAATTGCAAGTGTAATTATGTAGTTCTGTAAAGATGATGTAATTAACAAATTTGAGATTTTTGACCGCATTAATGGAATGTAATAATAGAAAATGACTGAAATATGGCTAGGGAAGGATCCATGACGAACAACAAGACAAGGAAACTCCAACTCCAAGCTATAGTTCATTCATCTTTGGAAATATCAGAGTCTGTGAAGAACAACGCTTAAAACGTAATGGTAAGGTATTCAGGACAACCTCACCTTAGTTACTCAGGGCAGCAGTCAACCGGATTATAATATGGATGGTAAGGAAAAGGAAGAAACCAATTTGCGAGTCGAAATGCCGTCACCCACACTTTTTGTATTTTTACGGCGATAAAACCACTTGTTCAAGCCGGATCCTGTTGTTATCCGCTAACAAAGTTAAGGCGGGGTTCGCCACCCGGCAAACCGCCCCGCCCCCCGGAGGCGATAAATTAGGCAACTTTTAAAAAGTTCCTTGTCGCGAGATTAAAAACAGGCCGCCAGAAAACAAATGAACGTCAGGAGTGGAGAAGAATAAGAGTAATAAGCCGGGCATAGATAAATCTTTCGCGTTTTAACATCCCGAAAAGTTCTTTCTTTCGGGACTTGATTAAAGATTTTCACTTTTTGTTTTGCGCGCCGAATTCTCATTCCCCCAACCCCTCAACATAGCAGCTTAGATGTACCGCAAGTATCCTTTTCAGACCATCGCATCGGTACCATGCATAAACAGTTTCATAGGTTGATACTCTTCAAACTACAGTATACTGTCCATTCCACAATGTTTTGTCATATATTATCTACTATTTAATGATTTATTTCTTAAAAATAATATATTTACGAGTTAGATAGCTAACGTATTTTTTTTCTGTAAAAATTTAAACATAAAGTCTCCGTACACATAGTATTTTTCAGTTTTCTTTTAGTATCTTCTTTCGCTTATATTTAATGAGAAATATATTTCAAGTAAATATGGGCAATCTCATTAAGAGTAATAAAAATAAATTTAAAATCAATTGGAACACTTTAATTAAACGATAAAAAAATAAGGCCGTTTTAGAATCAAGAAACTATGTCAAATAAGTCTCCGTACACTAATATATCTTATGATTCTTATGGTGATGTCATTTGCTTTAATAATGGCATTGTCTTTTTGGAAGACAAACTAAGCTTTCTTGTAACTTTGTTCGATATGTTTTCCCACTCTTCTCTCTATGGGATTAACATCTGAAGATTGGCGGACATTATGGATCATCCAATGACGTACAAGCGTAGCGGTAACCTCTTGGAATAAATAACGCCCCTCACTTTGGTTTAAATTATTCATTATTATCCCGACCATCTGACCCAAAAAGATTAATTTTTGTTTCGTCGTTAAACACAACTCCCAAACTCACTCGTTTTGTTAATGTGTTCTTAGGCAGATTCCAAACGTCTTTTTTTTCGATTTTTTCCGAAATTAATGCTCGATGCAAACATTTTCTAATCATTTGATGACTAACATTTTTTGAGAACTCTTCCCTGATTTCCTCTGCAAGTTTTGGAGCCTTTGTTTTAATTAATTAATTAAGTTAACTCTAATTTTTTTCTCAACAGAGGACTCCTCTCGTCCAGTTAACTTTCTGGGACGACCAGAGCGCGGCCGCACTTTATAAGATTCGGTGGATTTCTATTGATTTATTACATGCTGTACAGTTATTCCATTTATTCCTTTAAATCAAGAAAGGTTTGAGGTGGAAAGAAGCCTTATAAAAAAAGGTGGCTAGGGTCAATGGCTATGAAGATAGATTTATCGATAAGTTAATTAGGAAATTTAGATTTTAAAATAAACTTCAAAAATCAACGACTTTTCAAGCTGATAAGGAAAATTTAAAAGTAATGTCAATTCCTTTCGCTCCCCAATATACAAGTGGACTTGATAGAGTCTTCAGGGCCGCAGGTCTTCGAAGTGTCTATCAGTCTGGATCAAAATTAAAAAATCTCTTGTGTAATCCCAAGGATAAACTAGATACCCTTGAAAAGTCAGGAATTTATGAAATATGTTGTAACGATTGTGATAAGTCATATGTAGGGCAAACCAAAAGATCAATTAATGTTAGATTTATGGAACATTTAGCTCATTTAAAATTTGCTAGATTAGAAAAGTCAAGTGTAGCCGAACATATGTTCAACAATAATCATAAGGTAGATATGCCTACGATAGCTTAGAAATTGTTAAGAGAGGGAATTAGGCACTGAACAAGGACAGAGGCCCAATCCCATTTAGCCCATTATACGCGCTGATTGGTTGCGTGAACAGTGCCTAATTCCCCCTCCCACTTCCCGATGTATATATATATATATATATATATATATATATATATATATATGGTAAAACGCGTTATTGTGTGATATTTCTATAAATTTTTTTCTCTTTCCATAAATCTAGTATGCTTTTTCGAAGCGCAATTGGAATTTCGCAATTTTTAGCCCTCATTTTGCTTTTAATTTAAAACCACTGACTTAAAAGTGGCGTCAAAAATAAATAAACTCAGTTATTTAAGCGAAATTTGATACAAGCTGACTTGATAAAATATTGATAATTAACAGTTCTACCTGCAGTTCTCAATAGTGATTCATTAAAGTGTATATAGACTTATTTGACATAGTTTCTCAAATTATTTTTATTTTATTTTTATTCCTCTTAATGTCGATGTCGATATTTACTTGAAATATATTTCTCATTCAATGTAAGTGAAAGATAAAAATGTTCTACTCAACTGTATGAAGAAAAACCGCCGGAGTATCTTTTAATTGCTAAAATAGACGACCTTACTGATGCGATCGCAAAGTGGAAATGGAAATGTAGTCGGAAATGAAAACCGGATATTTTAAAACTCGAAACTGTTTTATTTATCGAGAGTCGAAATAAATCTAATTGCGCATATTAACAAATTATAAATTATGCCGCTATACAGCGGACGGTAATTAACTAATTATTTCTGGAAAACATCGCCAAAATTTTAGGCGAACAGTGTCTGTTTTATACCGTGGTCCTGTGTCGACGCTGCCTGGTTTATATTTTGCAGATTCTTTTCCTACGCCCTAGTATACCGCGCTTATGTTATTTATCACCAAAGAGAAACATGTTATTAATGATTTTGAAATGCCACTGTGAACTATACCCACAGAAATTCGTAAATTGACGACGAAAGTGTGAATTGTTTGGAAATTTTAATAAGAATGTTTGTAGTGATTATATTAATTAATTTAATTATTCAATAAATAAATTTCAAGCTTCTTTCGAAGCAACTTTACTTCTGTATAAAATAGAACAAAAATATTCATAATTAAAGGATAGTATAGGAAACAAAAAGTCACAGCGGATTATTTATTTCGGATATTTTTATTCATAACTCTCTAATTCTCCGTTTCTCAATACTAAATGCTATAAAACATTATTGACCTACTAAACTTACTGGTTTTCCACACGCCTAGTATTGCCCTATGATGATTGTCAAGGTCCCTGGAATTGGTGGTGTTGATGAATTTGTTGCTGACATATGGATTAGTTCTTCTTAAAAATGAGAAAATTATTATTCCTAACGTATTTAAAGCTACAAAATACAACATGAGGAGTGGCGAAAATAATTGAAAAGTGTTCGAATCTGAAGATACATGCTGCCTCATCAAATCACCAATCAAAAATTCGAAAAAAATACCCACGTGCTATGCTCGTGTCTATAATTATAATTATGTATAAATATTACTATACTTATTATTCTAATAAACTACTACCTGAAGTAACGCGGCTGTGGCATTACTTTCATTCACCAATTTCATCTTTCTATGGAATGCAAATTAGTGTGATCCTAATTTAGAAACGATTCGAGATGTGTGGATCTTTAAAACTGACATGCTGACAACTATCATTGCTGTTTGTCCAAATCTGTCAAAAAAAAAAAATGTAAGAACCAACTGTCGTGAAACGGACGTGAACGAACTTTACAGAAATATATACAATATAAAAGCTACTGACGCATCCCGCATTTCCATCGCTACATGTTCCTGTCTCTCCAACCGTTTATTGCTCGGACCCTTAGAGTTGTCAAAACTACATCCAGCGATGTGGTAGCTGGTCTCCCTGGTTTTCTTTTACTTGGTGGTGCATATTCATCTATTTTCGTCCATTCGTCTAACGTGCCCATACTATACCAGTTGTCTTGTTTCAAATCGTTGGATTTGTATTTGTTTGTATGATTGACATGATCTTCTGGGAAAATCCATTTTTCCTCCTCGTCGATTCCTTTAGCTTCCAACATTCTGATCCGTATGTCATTATTGGTTCTACGATTGATTTGTGCATGGTCAGTTTTGTTTTTATAGATATTTGATTGGACCAAAGTGAAGGATTCAAAACTCGTCCGCTCCTTTGTCCCTGTTGTATTCTGCGTTATATTTCTTGTACAGATGAGCCTTTGTTAGATATAACCAAGGTAGTTATGCTTTCATTGATTAACCTGTCATAACCACAACTCGGGATCTTCGTCTTATTTCCCTATCTTAAGTATTCTGTTTTAGCCATGTTCATTTTCATTCCCGCTAAATTATATTCATCTTGTAGATTCCTTAACATATAATCTGTATCCTCTTCGCCATTTGCAATAAGTACCTGATCATCAGCAATGGTCTCCAACCTTTATTCCCATACCTTACTATGTTTGTCTTTATTTTTGTAATATTTCTGGTATAAAAATTTGTTTTATGGATACCGTGTCGTAGGCTTTCTCAAGATCAATAAAGACAAGATGAGTAGTGAGGTTATGATCAACACGTTTTTCTATAATTTGTTGGAGAGTATATATATTGTCCATACAGGATCTTCCTGCTCGGAAGCCGCTCTTCTTCGTTGTCTCGGCACTCCAGTTCAATGCGCTTCTTCAGTATCCTGTAATTCTCACCTATTGTTCTGTCTCCTTTCTTGTGGATGGAGCTAATATGTGCTAGATTCCAATCTTCCGGAATATCATGTCTTTCTATAAGGCATTTATTAAAAATATTTACACACATTTCACAAACTGTATAAGAACGACTCCCGGTCCTGGAGCTTTATCATTCTTTATTTCTGTTAGCTCCTTTCTTACTTTCTTCTTATTAATTGCCACAATTTCAATCCCGTTATTTTTATTTTTTTTATTATTTTATTATTTTATTATTTTTTTTATTTTTTGTTTTGAATCAGGTTTATATTTCTCTTTTCTTTTCTTTCCCTTCGCATATTTTTAATACATTCCCATGCCTGTGCTACTCCGCTACCTCCTATATATCTCTCTACGTCTTCACACTTTCTTTCCCATTGTTCCTTTTTCTTTTTTGATACTGCTTTTGTCTTCCTGTTTAGTCTGACATATTTCTATATTTCTATTCGTTTACAAGATATTTTATGTTGTCCAATCACCATTCAGGATTCGCTTTCTTGTTCTCATGGCAATATCCTAAAGCTTCCTTTGCTGCTTCGTGGATGCACATCTTTACTCTCTGGTACTTCTCTTCCTCTGTTTGTAATTCCTCTATACTTTCCAGTTTCGCAGCTAGTCTGTCATAAAAATATTCAATTTTTTCGTTCATAATTGTTATCACATTTGTTTGTTAATTGCACTCAATGGCTGCCTAAATTGTTTACATACGTTATTATCTTTATGAAAGAATAAAATAACTACATTTATCACAGCAATATATTACCCAGCAACTATAAATAAAATGATATGCAATGACAATAAGGAAAACTATAAAACAAAAATTAAAATTTTTACAATATTTCAAAAAATAGCGGTTTTTTTCAAGTCACTGTGTTTCACGACATAAAGCCTAACGTAATTTTAATTTTGTTATATTTTATATTGAAAATAATGATTCAAATACTAGGTTGGTTCGATATGTGGAGGATTGTATCCTTCCGTGACCTGTGACTATCGAAAATTTTAAGGTTACCTTAAAATAATTCCAGATCCCACGAGCTTATTTACAATAAAATAAAACGTAATACGTTAATAATAAGAATTTTTATCAGCATCAAAACATCCTTTCGTTCCTTCCCGCGTTCGGCGCTTTGTTTATCTTGCTGCCATTGTTTTTCTTTCCGCATATTTTAAAAACGAATAAGAAATCGATAACTAATCAAGAAAATGCAAATGACACAAAATACAAAATTAATTCATCAAAATGAAGAGCGGGCGGCATCGACGATTTAAAAACGTTTGCCGGGGGTGGGGGACGCGGGGCGGGTGCGAGGGGCGGGGGAGGGGGTCGAGACGTTGGAAAAATCGGGTTCGCTTGAGAGGGTGCCGGAAGTGAGTCCGGGGCGGTAAAAAAGCCTTTTAAAGAAATACGCTGTCGAGTTTTGAACACTTCCTCGGGTTCACTAGCTGTACCGAGCGGACAATCACACTACTTAATGTTGTGACTGTAACGCGAAGCTGATGCCCGGCTGTGAAACGTTGATTTTCGGCCGAAATATAAAGCAACCTGTAAGCAAAATTTGAAATTGATAGTTTTGACTGTTTCGTCCTTTTTTGACTCAATAATTTTTTTTTATTCAGTAAATAATACATAGGTTTTATTAAATTGACTTGCATCAGTTTGAAGATCAATTTTTGGAAAGGAAATTATTAAGGATAAGTAACTTTTATGTTCCCAAGGCTGCTCGGAGTTTTAACTAGCAAATTTTTTAACTATCTTTCATAATAAAAATATAAATTATAATGATAATATAAACTGACACAATTCCTACATATAGATAGACGAAAAATAGGGAAAAAATGCTTTTACATACTAAGTGTTAATGAAAGTTTTTTTAATATATCCATTGAGACCAGAGCAGTGACATATATGCACTCTAGTAAATAGATGAAGCTTGTTTTTCAATATTTAAAACAAGATCAAGTTTTTTTTTCGATATTAAATAGAAAGGCATAAATGTTGTTCTTATCAATGGAAAATCAAATCAATCAATAGAAAATTAGACCTAACATTGGTCCACTCTGTTTACATCTATCTTAATGCATTGCCACATCAACATCGGGCCCAAAAATCAAGGATTATCAACTCAGAATTAACACCTTACATCTGCTCTTTTTGAAGAGACAGGACGAAAAATATCAACTAGGCTAGACATCAAATTTTATTCCATAAAACTAAAATTCTTACATGTAATCAATTCTTCTACCTACGAAATATCTGAGAATCTATAGAAATCTATAAGCAACTTCTCAGACTCAGGTCTTTCCTTTTCACCAATTTGGGAATCAGTCATCCAAGACAATGTTCACGCCCCTCCATTAGCTCCGCCCCCATCAAACAATATATAAGGAGGTACAGAGTAGGATGTGAGTCAGTTTCAGTCAAGCTTTGAAGAAGCGAACAGGATGATTGATGAAAAATCAGTAAGGTTGATTTATAAATAACATATTATTAAAATTTATAATTAGTAGCTTCAACTGGTTTAATTTTTTTTTATTTATGAAATAATTTGATTATAACAAATTTTAATTCATAATTTCGCCAATAATCGACATTTGATTGTCATCGGAATCTAACATTGTCGCTATTCAAATGTGTTGTTATAAATAGGTTTTATTGCATTTTAATTATTAACATTTTAATAATTTCATTAATTTATTTTAGTATAACTTTGACCTTGACCTAACTCATATTATTAAATTACCTAAAATGAAAGAAAAACTGTTTTTTTCAGTTTCAAATGGACGTAAATAAACATTTAAAACCTTAATTTCCGTTTTCAAACAACTCCTTTCAATTAAATAAAGAAATACAGAAAGCTCAAGTCTCATTTTTTGCCGCTCGCAGAAATAAAGCAACGCACTACGGGCATTGGGGTGGATCTTCCTTGACAGACAGTTTATCAGAGGCGCGAAAAAATAATTAGATCATTCTTTTCGGTCTGAATTGCCGAAAAATTTACCACTTTCGGGTCCCGCGTTTTATCCCCAGACGCGCGATATATTTTTTTCATTAAACGCCCCCACGTTTGAGAGGGAAAAAGTTTTGGTCTCGTCCTCCGGATTTTTTTTTTAATAATTTTCTTTAGCTATTGGAAATTTGGCGTGGATTTCATGCGATTTGAGGGTGATTTCAACAATTTTACAATAATTTTTCAGGGACAGAGTGTCAGTAAATCATATTTTTCAGAATTGGTATTTGAATCTATTCAATCTGTAGTTCAAACTTGATTTTTTATGTTTTCAATATTGGGGACCCCATCTATACATAGTATAAGTAACAATTTAAGTTTCAATATTAGTTAATGTAATTTTCAATATAACTTAAGAGAGATTGATACACAGAGACATCACACTAAGTAGCAAATTGATGCTCAGGTTTTTGCGAAAAGCACCTTATTTACTTTTTCTTTGAATTGCCTATGGTTTAACACGAAACTCAATTGGTTGTTTATTAAATAGTCTTCAATACCTCGTGGTAGAGTGTAACGGAAATATAATAGTGTTGCTGTTTTATGTCATAATCAAGCTACTAAAATTATAAAAGTGCTTCTATCGATGCACAAACAAGAGCGCAATTAAACCAACGAAATGTTTCTTTACATGATTCGGGGCGCATTAATAATATTCTAGTAGCTGTCTTCTGTAGGATAAAAGAACTACCACCCCACTCCAGATCCTCAAAAAACAATTCCATACGGAATAGGCGACATAATATATAACAGTTTTTAGCATCATCATCCATTCTTAGTTAACGCTTTTAGAGAATGACAAGCTTTTGCCAGTCTACCATTACCATGATAGAGATGAGTCTAAGTAAAACCCTTAACATTTAGAGTTTTTGGCTACTCCAACATCATAAGAAAATGTTTTCCCCCTGTAGTCAGTTTATAATTTGGGATTTATCGAAATTATATTTTGTTTGCTGAACACCATATTTGTAAATTTCTGAGGACGCTATTTAGACAGATTAATGACTGGTCTTGGAGGATAAAAACGGCGTCATGATCAAAAATAAATGTTTCTGAATCTTCGAAGCAAGCAGAGATGTGATTAATGTAAACTTAAAATAGCAGGGGTTCGAAAATGGATCCCTGTGGTATCCCATATTGAACCTCGCCCCATCCTGACTAGTTAAAAAGTTTTCAAAACAGCTGTAAATTGTCAAAATTTTGTTATCTAATTTATCTATCAGATGTTATCCTACTACATATTTTTCAGAAAGATTACTCACAACCGATAGTAACGAAACATGTCTGTTGTCTTAGGGATCCTCCCTGAAGTTCGTCAGGGACAGTTTCCAGTATTAGTTTTAAGAAGTTTGAAGAAATTCCATCGTATCCCTCAGAGTTCCTCGTCCTTACTACCAACATTCATAAAAAAAACGTTCCCAGTGCTGATTTTATTTTAAAATGAATTGATTTTATCGAAATTTATCCTACTATCTTATTTATTTGGTAGCCATTTAAACCTTTCAGAATTCATACCCTTGGATTCTCAATTAATTATATGCCAGATTTTATAATCACCAAACAATTCTTCTCTTTCTCTTTTTCAAAATTGAGCAATATATTTACCTTTACGCCAGAAGCACTCGTTTTGGCTTGCAAGACGTTCTTAATCCCTTAATGACCCAACTTTTATTTGATTTATGTTTTATTTTTCTCCATGTATTTCTATGCTTCTGACAAAAAGGGCACACTATTGTATATTTTTTAAAAGGTTAAAAAAAAATTATAACAAAAAATAACAAAGAAAAAATAATGTTTTTACTATCTTTTCAATAGGCTAAACAAGGAGGTCCATTTTCAAAATCACACTCTATACTCAAAAACTCCTTAGCTTCATTTGGCTATGGGCACCTTAAATTGCACCTTGAAATAACCAAACTGCAACAGATGTTCAAAATATTTGCTATCTTTACAAATAGAACGTAAATAGACCCTCATAAGATTTGAATCAAAAGATATGTGGATTTCTGGTAAAAACTCGTTTTAATTAATTCTTTTCTCAGGATATTTGAGCTAAATGGGAGGAGGAGCACGTAATACCCTTTTCGAAAGGTATTCTCTATACAACATTGCTTAAATATGCTTTATGCTTTCTTTTATAATAAATTCATTTTTTATGCCTATTAGTTATTGCAAACCCTTGATAGGTTAGGTGATAGAGAGATAGGTAGTTAGTAATTACAATAATTTAGTTTAATTGTTAACATTTAAATTTAAAATAAAGAATGTTTGGGAAAAACTATCACATATCACTCTTTGCTCTTTAATATTTTATACCTGTTTTTATGTTTTAAAAGATATCATTTTACTTTTTTTATATAAAAAGTTGTCATTGTTCATCCGATTTTAAAAATTTAAACAGTGCTGCATGGAGAATCAAAGTACCTTTCGAAAAACATCTCAACAAATATCTTAAAACAGATCGTATAAAAAATATTTAAAAAAAAACTAAAAGAACAATTTGTGGTGCTTTTCCCAATTTTTTGGTAATATAACCCAGTACCATTTTAATCGAAACCCAACGTAATCGGAATAGGAAAAGCGTATTATCGGGAACACGAAATCTATTTGTATTTTACGAGAGCATAGCAATAATCTATGGGGACACGCCTGTGCGTGAGTATTGATTTTAAATTAAAATAATTAATTTAGTTATTGGAACTAATTACAAAACATAGGACTCTCCCGCATATAAAATCAATAATAGACTACCACGGCATTATGTTAAATTTAAACTAATATATTTTAACAATATCAACTCGTTTGGCAGATCGGCTAACTGAATGTTGTTTCGATCATACAACGTTATTGCCGAATACTACGTTTTCACATAATTAGACTATACCCCGGAATAAAATCTAATTCCCATTTCCCGCGGTTGGCGAATTTTCGTTATTTTCAGTCTGTGAAACGCGATTTTCGCTTAATGTGGTGCAACATTTGCTGCGTCAAACATTCGTTTTGTCGGCGCGAGCGACGCGAAGAAAAAACTAAATAGATAAAGTCTGTTCATAGATATAAGAAAGTGACTAACCGATACGAATTAAGGAAAGACCCGGGAAAGCTGTAAGAACGAAATATGGCCCAACAGGTCCGTACTTTGCTTAGAATTTAATTATTTGGAGTTTTGTTAGGAAAGATACTAAACCATATTTATTTATTTATGTATGTATTTATGTTTAAATCTAAAATAAAATTATAAATTATTTTTATTACCTACTTAAATTACTTAAAATTATTCACATAATATATCACTATCACTATCGCTATCATCGCCTGTTCTAATTGTTATTTGTTCTATATTATTTGCAATATGGATATACGATTGTTCTGCTTTTTCTATATGTTTAACTGAATTTGCCCAACTTTGTGGAGGGATGTTAAAAAACTTCGGTTTCTATAAGTTTGAGGACATTGGAGTTAACACGGGGAAAAACATTGTTACGACGAATGGCAGATTTCAGTTGGTGCCAAACATGTTCAATTGGATTAAATATACAGTGGTAAAACTGTATTCCCTAGATTTTTGTCATAATTATCACCGACGTATTGCTTTTTGGTATAATCTTCGTGAAAATAAATGTCGTTATTATACATGTAGTTTTGGATTGTTGCTTTTGTGTCACACGAGGAAAGGGTTTTAGTCAACTGTCTGCTGTGATAACTTGCATTGTCCATTACAATCACGCTATTAGGAGGATTGTTTGGAACTAGTTTGTTTTTAAACCAACTTTCAAATAAATCAGCGGTTGTGTCTTCATGGTAATCCAGAGAAGAATCTTTAATATTTTTCGCAGACAGAGAAAGTCCATTTGGAATCCAACCGTCTTTAGAGCCAGCATGCAAAATAGTTATTCTTTTACCGCTTCTTGATGGCGCGTTTGTTTTACACTTATCAGTTGGGTCAACCCAACCCTTTTCCGGGGTTATCATAAGTGTCGAACCAGGTTTCATCCATGTAAATAATTGGCTTTTGTTGTTTTCTGGAAATTATATTTTTTTCTAGATATTCCAGTCGCCATTTCCGAATTCTAAAAGATTCCATAGCATTAATTTAGCCATAGCTTAACATAAAGTCCCTCAAGGAAGTATTTTGGGTCCTTTGATTTTTGTAGTTATATGCTGCCGACTTCTCAAACTTCCTAAATAATTGTCTGTCTCGTTAGTTTACTGATAATGAGCAAATTTAACATTGTCAATAAAGTTATCTCAGCTAAGTAGAGCCAATGGTCTTAGGTTAAATTCCACCAATGGTGACGAGGCTGGGGTATTTTACAAGATAACTTCAGATCGTACCCTTAAATTTAGAGGAGAAAAGTGTTTGGGTGGAAAGCAGTCGAAGTTGAGGTACACCGTTTGGGTTTGCGCAAATATGACAGGAAGCGAAAAATGACAACTTCTTGTTATTGGTAAATATTAACGACCGAGATGCATGAAAAATGTAAAAAATCTACCTGTCATTTAGCAATTTTTTGTAATTATTTAAAGGATTAGGATGAAAAACTAAAACGTCAGAATGCTAATCGCAAGGGTAAAATACAATGCCCTAAAATATATTACCGCAGGTATTTTTTGTATCGTTTGATCCAGTCATTTGAAAATAAGGAACCTTATGACTTACCTCTGGTTCAGTGGTTCTAGAAGTACAAAAATAATGACGACGATGGCTGGGAGGTTCCTCTAATTAATTGGTTGCGCAATAGCGGTCAAGATTTAACCAACATTGAAATCTATCTTCCTAAGCTGGATAGCTTCCCAACTGTTGATGATAATTTTATAAAGACGGAGTTATCAACGGATATTGATATTATTACTCAAGTTTTACAGCCAAATCAGTTTAAGCATTCTAACGAGTTTTTAATATGGGAGATCAACTTATCTAATTGGAAAATCCAAGTTTAAGTCAAACTACCTCAAATAGGGACTGTTTTAAAAGATTTCTAAAAAGCACACTAATATGAATTAATATAACAGTTTAATCAAAGCAAATTTTATTTCTATTAAAATACAACAGTCCGCACGGCACAGTTCTTGTCGGCTAACATCTTAAACAACAACAATCATAAAACTTTGTGAAAAACGGTATATCTTTTGGAGAACTCTACCTAACCAGAAATTTTAGGCATGTGCAGACTGGCGGGATAAGTATATTTCCATGAAATAAAATACCGTTTTGAGAATCATTCAGTGATTTACTTTGATGATACATGGTTTGACCCTCATAACACTCTAAACAAAAGAATATTGCAATTCTTCTGAATGGTGTAGACCAACAGCTCCGTATTAAAGAGAAAAATAACAAACTAAAATAAATATGTTTACATGCAGGGATAGAAAACTCATGGGTCGACTACCGTGAAAATACAAAGCCAGGGCTTTCTAAATAATTCGCTCTTTTTTCAAAATAGCGTTATAATAATGGAAAATAGAGTCCATCACAGTCAACTCCATAAGATTTCAGAGCCAAATATTAAACAAAGTTGAAAAGTCAAAACTATACATCTAAGCAAATGATGAAATTTCTTTAAAAAAAAAATTAAACAATTCAGCTTAAAAAAGTTTATGACGATTTAGCAGAGAAAACGGGACACACAGTGTCATGGCTCCCACCATATTGTTATTGTGTCTCAAAGCGCATGTGGCAGCAACTAAAATTAGAGTATTAAACATTCTTCCCCCACGTTAACTTCTAGTTGGACAAATATAATTTACGAAATGTGTTAATGAGGCTCCCGTGGATAACAAATTAATAAAGTAGGCATAAATAATTTTTCTAAACTTGTTTTGGTTGGCGAAATGACTTAAATTTCATTAAATTAACTTTATGCCAGTACTGTTCATTCGTTTTCTATACTGCAATCCCATCCTGCACTGTCTTTTTATGTCCTTTATTACATTTAGTAATCCAAAATCATTTATCTGTGAAAGCACTATACCTCCAAGTTCTCTTACTCATCAGTTTGCCGATGATCGACATAATTAATAGTATTAATGAAGTTAGCGGAAACTTTACCATTATACAGGGTGTCCCAAAATTACACGTCATTATTTTAACCACGTATTCTATGACCCAAGATAAAAAAGAAAAAAGTTCATAAAAAGTAGGGTCCAAAACGTCTTACTTTTTAACACACAGGGTGTTAAATTTGAAGGGGTGATATTTGTATATATTTTAGAAACACGTAAACATTTTTAAATAAAATTTGGTATAGTTACTAAACTTTTTAGGCTCTATTGTTTTCAGGGGTGGGTAACACAGGGGAGGCGTGGGAAAAATTTGTCTCAAAATTTTTGTTTGTCGAATTTTCGTAATTTGGACTGCAGAATTTGAAAATATGAAGTTTTCTACGTAAATAAGGTACCCTCGTCGCACCCCGCTAGAAGATACCGAATTGAATTAAAAATCTTTCTTTTTAATTTTAATGTTCACAATCGAGGTGCAAATAATCATTAGTAAGCCTTACTGGTTAAATAAAATTAAATGTCAATTATTCGACAGCTTTCAGTTTTGTTACTGTTGGTAAAAAATAGTTCTTGCTTAGATGGTTCTTATAAATCCTTTTATTAGCATTTTAAAGAAGTTTTTTAGTGTTTAGTAACTGTGCCAAATTTTATTTAAAAATATTAATAATAATAATTATAATATATTTGGAAAATATTTGCAAAAATAACCATCACCTCTTCAAATTTAACACCCTGTATGCCAAAAGCTAAGACGTTTTGGAGTCTAGTTTATTACGTGGTTAAAATATTGACGTCAAATTTCGGGACACGCTGTATATATTCAGGTGTCACTGAGACTGTGTGATGGTCTATATACTCACAGCTTTCTTACTGTGTGTCGTACATTAGCCAGCTCTTATAGACCTTAGACCTTGCAGATGGTGGTGTAAAACTTGGCATATGGTTTTCACAGTTGGAAAAAACGTTTCATAGGTCAATCAAAACTTAACCAATTAGTTGTAAAAAAATATTTAAGAAGCGATTTTACGCTGCAAGTTTCCTTACATCTTATTGTTGGCTAGTTTTACTTTTCCTGCTTCTAAAAAGGATACCGAATCTTCCAAACTTCAAAAACACCTTAATCATAAAAGGATATTTTAGAAATGATTTTTCGCTGCGAATATCTTACTTACACTTTATTCTTGGTTAAATTAATTGATATGTTTGATGTCCCATATAATTATTGTCTTGCTTTGCTTTCAAACGAAGTCACATAAAATTCTATTCTATTCTATCCCGTTTCTGTTCTCCGATGGCCTTTGATAATCGTAGCCGATTTAAGTTCGTCGATCCCCTTCCGCCCTTCCGCATGGCACACAAAAAAAACTAACGAAACAAGGGAACGTCGAAACCAGGTAACTGCGATTCGATAATAAACGGAGGGACGAATAAAAAAACGCGAGAGAAAGGTCAGCCGAGTGCCGGCGCTGACAATGAGGTCAAAAATTTAGGGACATTGGCCATGGGGCAGATGTTCGATTGTTTCCGTGGCCCGTTTGATATTATACTTTTCCTTTTTTTTATCAGCAGCGGCTCGCGCCGAAGGGGTTAACTTTATTTTTGACCTGGGCCAGTTTTTAAGGGCCCCGAAGGGTCATTGGACGCGTGGAGAACTACATACGTCGCTTCGCATAAGTGAGATTGATAACGTTTGGGTACGAAGGTTGAGGCGGATTAGTAATTTGGTTGTACAGGGTCGTCATAATTAGAAGTTACAATTTCTAGACTAGATGGATCAAAACTGACTTACATGCCATTAAATTGATATCTTATGGATCGAGCTATAGGACGTTTTTGAATTCTGGAAATTTTGGAATCCAACAAAACTATTAGTGGGGCACATTTTTGTATCAAATGCAGTGGCGTACGCAGGTTTTTTCTCTAATTTTCTGTTTTTCCTCAAACAAAACACAAATTTCTTAAATTTGTTTAAAAACATCCGTGTGGAGAAACTTTCAATCGGGAGTGGTTGGATCCATCTTGGAAAATGGAAAAGTGACTGCTGCTTAGCTGCTCTAGTAAAGTGCTCTTAGCTGTCGATGAAAATGAACGTCTTCACAGAGTAAAAAAATGATTTTTTCCAAATTTAGTATATTATTGCAATAACGGCCGGTAGACACGATGAAATTTCTACATGTATTTTCTTATGTAAATATTGCAACGTGTCTTCCACCAATTTGGCAGCTAAAATTTCCAGCTATTTATCTCCAAATTTGTGCGTGTAAATCAGTGCAAAGCGTATGCTTTCATAAACTACAAAAAATGCCAGTAAAGTAAAAATCACGAAATATAACTCTTAAAAGTGTCAATAAAACTACGCGATATTCAATATTGCATAGGAAAAATCTAAGTGGAAAAGGAGCAACTGTAGAAACCTCCTATAAATTTCATCATAAGTTATTACAGATGTAAGTTCGATTTTAAAAAATGCCAATGGAAAATGTGTTTAAAAAACTGCAAAATTTAATGAAGAAAATTAAGAGCTATGATAAAACAAAGCCAATTAACAATTTGTTTTAAAAAAACTGTATTTCAATATGTAACCTAAATGTTAGAGAATTGCAGAGAAAGATGAATTAATATAATTTCTTTCTTTTTGATATTGGAATTATGGTTTTTTTCTTATACACCCACAAGTTAATATATGCATGGTTAAAATAATTTTGCATTAAATTTACCACTAACAAACATTGAAAAGTATGGTTTATAGTATCAAAATTATTTTTATTTTTTTTTTATTCTTTAAGAACAAAATGCCACCAAAATTAGCAATCCAATTTTGCTCGAAAAATTGATTCCAATCGACCAACCAAAGAGCGCCAGTTACAAATGCATGCATTTTTAATGGCATTTTTTATCTGCTGAAAGTTGCAAGGTGTCTACCGGACTTAAACGACAATAATACTGTACTGTAGAAATATTTTCGTAAATGAGGGGATGTCAGATCTACGACAAATCAATGACAACATTGGAACTTGAGAGCAGCACAGTGCGGTTCAAGCTTCACACTTTTGACATTGGGATATCTAGGAGAACTAGAAGTAATTTTAAATCATTTTTAAGACTTCTAATTTTCTCTTTAAAAGTTCTGTAATGTTTTATCCTATTTCATTTCTAAAAATCTCAATGCGTGTATTTTTCTATAAGGCTTGCCACAAAAATGTGTATCTATTCTGCTAACTAACATTAAAAGATAAAATCCACAGTAGGTGTCTTAAATGAGTGGGTTTGTTTTTTTTTTTTTCATTTCTCTCCACTTCGCCGTCATTAATACTTTAGAAATTTAAGGAATTTTTTTGATAAGAAAATGTGAAAATGTGAAACTGCAACTTTTTACCGGTAACTTTTTCACCTTAAGTATATTCTGGCCCCTTAGAAAATAGTATATTATGCAACAAGTGCGGTAAACGGCATTTGACTCACGAGTTTATTTGACACGAGCGGAGCGAGTGTTTAATAAACGAGCGAGTTAAAAAGTTTACCGAACGTGTTGCATAGTACACTTTTTCCACGACCGTTAGTTTTTGGGTACATTTTCGCAAAACAACACGAATACATTCACTGATATGACCGTCAGAATTGACAAACGTCAAAATTCAAAGGGTGGGCAATATCTCCGAAAACATCCGATTGCTCCCAAATCCGTGCGGTAAAATCCTGGAAATGTCCGAAATGGCTCGGATTCGTGGGAAACGCAACTGACGTGGTAAAGCGACGCTTCCCGCACGCTTGATCGGTGCGTAATTAGGATGAACTGAGGGGGCTTTTACTTGACGAAAATCCATTTATCAAAATAAATAAGAACTAAAAGTCCAGATTTTCACGAAATTATAGATTTTGACATGACAATTGTTTCGACAACACCGTGTCTTTATCAAATGTTCACATTTGATAAAGACACGGTGTTGTCGAAACAATTGTCATGTTAAAATATATAATTTCGTGAAAATCTGAACTTTTAGTGTTTATTTATTTTGCGTAATTAGGCATTTTACAGACGGGAGTAGAAAAATACCTAGAAAATCTTTACTTCTCAAATAACAAATAATACAATCCAAACAAAAAAATCTTATTTTTATCTTCTCGAATTACATTTTTAATTAGCAGCGAACGTGCTAATCAAAATAATCAATCTAGACGTTTTCTGCAGAGGACATCTTACGCTGAACAAATAAAATTACCTGCCAAACCGCAGACGGAGTTTAAAAATCTGCTCGGGACAGAAAAACGTTTTCGCGCGATACGCAGTGCCACTATCATTTCCAATGTGCAATTCCAATTTAATTCCGGCAATATTCGATAAAAAAAATGGCGGTCAATACTAAATTTCGTCCAACGACGAGCGTTGCCGTGGCAACCGTGCTATTTTATTGAAACAATTTCGACGCATATTTCGTCGAGCTTCGAGTGAAAAATTGTTTTTGGCCGCCAAGTTTCGGTACAGTTTTTCGCATTTTTGTCAGAGTTACATTCATCATTCATTCATTCATTCATTCATTCATATAAAAAAACTATGAATTTAAAATAGTACTGTGCCGAATTTCCTAGGCAGAATATTGATGTGTAATGAACGGTACTTTCAAACATTAACAACATAAAAACAAGAATAAACGAGGTAATCGACTACATAAATACAAGAAACGCTAGCAATACAAAATTAAAACAAAAATCAACACAATGACACAACCGCTGATACACGTTTAGACAAAGAGAAATGAAAAAATGTCATTTTTTTGAGCAATCGGGTCAAAATCAAAAGCAAAGCAAAAAAGAAACCATGAGTTCCATAAAGTTTTATAAACAGTTTTTATTGTTTTTTTAATCCGCAAGAAAGAATCCTAAGATGCGAATAAAGTTTTCATTAATTTTTGAAAAAAGTTGCACAGGCAATGGAAATACTATTTGCTAATCTTCTGGATTCCTCCTGGGTCGGTTATGGTTGAATGGAGCTTGCAGACGTTTCGTCAATCATCCTGTTGACTTCTTCAGAGCTTGACTGAAACTGAGTTACATTCTATTCTGTCCCTGCTTATGTAATGTTTGAGGAACATTGTCTAGGCTAACTGATTCTCATATTGGTGAAAGATAAAAACCTGACTCGCGGTTAAGATTGGATGGTTGCTTATAAATTTCAATAGATTCCCGGACTTTTCGTGGGTAGAAGAATTGATTACAAGTGGTAAATCTGACGTTATATTATTTAAGAACTTCTGATATGTTGTTAGCGATGTGTTTTAATTGTAAGGAAACACAACAGTGACAAGTGTGGCGTTGCTTTCAGGCTCATTGTCTTTGGAAGGTTGTGGTGAAATGTGTTTTGTGATGGAACGCTTAATATCCCTAATGTGTAAATTATTAGAGAGAAGAACAGATGTGAGGTATTTTAACTTTAGGTTCAGTGACTCGGGTTGAAACCATGAAGTCAAATAACGAAGGAGTCATTAAGGTAGCGTTACCATAATATTGGTTTTAGGTGGAAGATGTCGTTTGCTCAAAAATTTGACCGTTATGAGAAAGATATATTGCAAAAAAGCAATTTTCAAGTAAGATAAGAAAGTGAGAAATAATGTTGAGAGTTTCTTTAGTAAAGAAGGATTCTATGTCTAAACGAACCAGAATATCATGTGGATCTAATGTAATGGTTTTTAATTATTCAACGAAATGAAATGAATTGAGTACGAAGCTATCAGTTTTCCTTATAAATGGTTTTAATATAGAAGCCAGATATTTTGCTAGAGAAAATACTGGTACTGACAATAGGTCGAAGGTGTAATTCTGGTTTGTGAATCTTAGGAAGTTCGTAGAGACGAGGAATTTTATAGAAATGAGGAGTGGCTTTTTCACGGATTCTGATAGAGAAGAAGCCTTGACAACTGATTTCAGGTTGCGTTCCATAAATGACGTAGGATCTTTTTTGAGAAATATAACGCCAAAATCAGATTTACCACTTACTCAAACATGTCATGACATACTAGGAGTTTACAGCATTCTATGCATATGCGGTAAAGAATATATGGGAGAGACCGGACGAAAAATATCAACTAGGCTCAAAGAACGTGGAAGAGTCTTTGTACTACACAATCACGAATATTATTCGATAAGACTACAATAAGTAACCAAACATTCTTAGCCGCGACTCAGGTCTTTATCTTTGCTCAATATAGGAATCAGTCGTCCGAGACAATGCTCATGCCACTCCTTTAGCTCCGCCTCGCTCAAACAATATATAAGCTGGTACAGAGTAAAACGCGAAGCAGTTGCAATTAAGCTCTGAAGAAGAAAAACAGGACGATAAGCGAAACAGAAGTTATCCACAAGATTTGTAAATAGTAAAGTTTCCATTACTGTTCTTGTCTTTATAAATGGTGATCACCGAGAAAAACTTTTTTTGTTGATAAAATGACATCAAAATTTTAACACAGAAGAAGAAAAATACTAATGCGAAATTGAAATAGAAAGAGAAAAAAATTGTTAAATTGAGAAAATATGAAATTAGATAAATAAGATAAGAAAGGGCGTACTTCTTGGTTGTTCCTTGAATGTTTACCCAGTTCGTAAAGTAATGGTCATACCCCGACTTACATCAAATTTCTTGTGGAGAATGTAACGGCTTCAAAGGACTGCAAAACATGGCTTCACCAAGAGTCCGCACCCTAATTTGACGAGTAGTAGTAGTAGAAAAATATTTGATTCGCGTGTATAGTTCAGGTCACAGCAACGGCCGAAGTAGTGTAGGCAGGTAAAATTAATGAAAAAAAAAAAAGGAAAAGTCTTCTATAAATAAAGGACGGGAAATAAAGAGACAAAGTACAATTCAGTTTTTGTTACATTGCGGATTAATATTTCAGCAATATTTAAATTATATCCCGAAACCAAAGCAATTAACTAATAAGGATTGTAAAAATAAATAATTAATATCTATGCACCCAGAAACTTAAAAAAAAAGTATATAAATGTAGAAATAACAAATTAACTTTTGCCTATCGAACAAAACATTTTTTTATACCGCCCACGAAAATTTCCTAATTTGATCGGGAACCGTGCGAGGCGGGTAGTATCCCGATAATTATTTTCAAAAGGAGCACTCATCAAAGGCCTAGTGTCATTAAATGAAAAGGTTAAAATAAAAGAAGGTCGCATCACAGCCCATTATAATTTTATAATGGCTTCTTTTCTTAGATCATTGTTATTTTTGACGATGTCTCTTCCTTCTCGGAACAATGCCTTAATTTTAAATCAATAGTACTTTATTCTTACGATTTTGTCGATCGTGTCCCTTTGTTGGCTTTTCGGCCAAAAAATATTGCTATACAGGGTTATTCACCTGAAATTTTCTTTAAAGGTTTTCTCAGATCTCGACTTAAGATACAAGTTAAATTCATTTTGCTTTCCTTAAAGGTTGTTGAAAAATTTTTCTAATAATTATTTATATTATGATTGATTGTATCTTATCTTCTCTATCATGCCTTTATGTGAGAAAAATTTTGAAAATATTTTTCAAATTTATATATATATAATAATGTTGACAATTGCGAAAAAAAATCGAAAATCCAAAAAAAAAAAATAATCAAAAATTTCTTAATCAGAAGAAAAAAAACGTAGTTACCATTGGAACGCTAAAAAATTACCCAGTATAATCATTTTATTGAATATTTTCAAAGTTCAGTTAGTGGTGATTTTTTCGCCAAATATAACTGTGATTTGGGAAAAACAAACTTACAATAAATAGTTTTTATTGTTTCAGATTAACACAACCAATTGACAAAATATGTTCAAACAAAAACGAAAAATAATTGGCGATAACAATTATTGACGTATCTTCTATACTAATTTTAATAAAATATTGAAAATATTTTTCCCAACAGCAAATAAATGGGGGACACTTCTTCTAATTGAGTTAAAGTGCCAAATGGATGGAATTTTTAATAAATTGCAAGTTATTAATTAATTAACTAAAATATATTGTCGAAACTTAAAAAAAAATTGTTAATTTTTTTATTGAATAAATAGATTCTTTTTACATCTTCACTTTCTTTTTTATCCACATTCAAATTCAAATATACGTTTTTATTTCGCTTTCTAATATAGAAAAAAACTTTTGGTTTTAATATAAGGAAACTTGTAATTACTTATTTATCGTAAGTTATTATTGGTAATTGCAACTTAAAATATTTATTTCAAAGATAGCTGAACTAAATATAACCCCACAGTTCCAAAAAAAATCAAATTAAGTAAAAATATACGTTCTTATTTCGCAATCTAATATAGAAAAAAAACTTTTAGGTTTGACATAAGAAAACTTTTAATTGCTTATTTATCGTAAGTTATTATTGGTAATTGCAACTGAAAGTATTTATTTCAAATAAACCCCCACATTCCTAAAAAAATCATATTAAGTAAAAATATGGATAATATAGAAAAAACTTTTAGTTTTCATATAAAAAAAAATTTTAATTGCATATTTATCGTAAGTTTTTATTGCTAATTGCCACTGAATTTATTTATTTCAAAGATAGCTGAACTAAATATATACGTTCTTATCTCGCTTTCTAATATAGAAAAAATTTATTTATTATAAGTTTTTATTGGTAATTGCAATTGAAAATATTTATTTCAAAGGTGGCTGAACTAAATATATCCCCACAGTTCTAAAAAAATTCAACTTAAGTAAGAATATACGTTTTTATTTCTCTTTCTAATATAGAAAAGAACTTTTAGTTTTAATGTTTAAAATGTAATTGCTTATTTATCGTAAGTTATTATTGATAATTGCAATTGAAAATATTTATTTCAAAAATATTTAATAAATATACCCCCACAGTTCTAAAAAAAATTCATATTAAGTAGCGTTTTCGAGGTGCTTCAGCGGAAACTTTGCAATTTTTAAAATGGCGACGCGACTTTGTGACGTCACGTGACGTGCCCGTGGACGCAAATAGCTCCGATGGAAAAAAAACCTGCGAACCTGTCACGGTCGCGTTCGTCGAAACGGACACACGATCGATTCAACTAAAAGTGCACTTTTCCCAACACTCATATGCCATTTTATTCTTCTATAATTCATGGGCAACGGCCAGAATCGGCGAGACATAAAACAAGTCCGGGTAATATTTTCGTTGGCGATTTTCCCCGACGACTGTCAATTGTTTTAGCCAGCGGGTTATTTTTATCCCCTAAAATATTTAATGATATAAATGGAATTGTTAGCGACGACAATTAATCCGTAATTGGCTTAAAATGCCGATTTTGTGTCAATAACGCTTAAACGCCATTGGTCGGAAAAAAGCTACCTGATGGCGAGAGGCACGCCAATCCCCCCACCCCCCTTCCTTCTGGTATCGGGTAAAATGTTTCGCTATTAATTTCGGTTGAATAGCCCCGAAATAGTTTAAGGGCAGCTGATGTGACTACTGAAATTTGATCATTTTTAGGAAAATAAAAATTTTCTACGTCTATGTAAAGTTCTAAGAAGACATACTTTAAATACTTTTTAAAGTACTTAAAGATTTAAAGTTTGGGTCACATTTGCATCACTTTACTGATTCAAATAGTAGATCTTGAAATTAATACTAAATACGCATATTAAAACTACGAATATTAAACTTGGTACTCCCACCAAAGTTGTATTTTACTATTTTGGTAAAAGCATGCATTTCGTTTCTGGTATATGTATTTTATTTTTGTATTACATAGTATATTTTATAACCATTATATATAATTCCTACCATTTAATTCTATTCTGTTTAAAGAATGAACGAAATATCAGTAGTTTTCAGTAAAAATATAGTTAAAAATTCTGGCGCTCTCACCATTTTATAGTGATTTTGTATGTATGTATTATTATTATTATTATTATTATTATTATTATTATTATTATTATTATTATTATTATTATTATTATTATTATTATTATTGTTAGACATTACTTAACAAAGTACAAAATATTTTACGCAGAGGGTCATTCTTAATAAATGGTAATTTCAAGTTGCTTATCAATAAATTAATGTTCCCTACCTTTACTTTTTTAGGATACAAAATTTCAAAAACAGCTTGTCGAGACAAACTGTATACAGTGAAAACTCCCTATAGCGAAACTCTGTATTACGAACAAAATTTGTTGTACTATTAGGTCTCCATACAAAGCTATGTATTAATCCACTCTGTATAACGAATTTCTCATTCTCTATACCGAAAGAAAAAAGGGCACATCAGGTAGCAAAGTAAGGTATGTAGGCCTACTTGTAATTAATAATCTCTTACCTTCTCAGAATTCCTTACCCTACCTTGTTTTTTTTGTTTTTCTCGCGATTATGTTAATGCTTTTATCGGTATGTATAAAAGCACGCCATTGTTTCAATCAGTTCTAATTTCACTTAGTGAATACGGCGAGCATGGCGAATAAACGAAAAATTTTATCTCCAGATGATAAAGTTGCTTTAATTCGGGAGATAGAGAAAAGAGAAAAGAAAAGTGATGTAGGACGTCGATAGGGACTTACACCGTCGACTCTATCCACGATGTGTAAGTGCAAAGAAAACATCATTCAGGCTGAAGCGGCAGGCAGTTCTAGTAAAAAACTAAGAAAGCCAAAATTTGAAGACTTGGATCGGGCAATGTTGCAGTGCTTCCAACAGCAACGTCTTAAAAATGTACCAATCTCTGGACCTATCGTAAAACTAAAAGCAGAAAAGTTTGCTGAACAAATTGACATTATCGATTTCAAGGCTTCGGAAGGATGGTGGCGAAAGTTCAAACAGAGACATGGTATAAATTATGGACAGATAAGTGGCGAAGCCCGTGATGTCCACAGAAATGACACTAACGATTGGCTGGAGAAGACCCTGCTGACGACATTTTTAATGTTGACGAAACTGGTATTCTTTACAAAATGACGCCAGATAAAACTTTTAAAATTCGAAGCTAAAAGTGTGTGGGTGCAAAATTTCTAAAATGTTAGTAGCTACCAATATAGGTGGGAGAGAAAAAAGAAAATCAACTAACCCATGATGTTTGAAAAACATCAAGCATTTGCTGGTCACTTACAAGGCAAACAAGTCTATATAGATGACATCGCAAATTTTTAGAGTAGAGATACGGAAATAGGATGCAGAATTGAAGGGGAGGAAAATATTCTCTTGGATAACAGCCAAAACAACAAGGAAAAACCTTTTAATGGAAATGACCGAGTCCGAAGACATATTTTCCATTGATATGCTAGATGCGTAATAAAGCTTGGAAAGAAGTGACAGCAGAAACAATTCAACACTCTTACCATTATGCAGGCCTTATTACCCAGACAGATGGCGAACAGGACTTGGAAGATGATCAGCCACTAAGCGCGTGGATAAAGCAGTTTAATTTCGCTATATAGAGTTTCGACTGTATTAAGTGAAAGTAGAAACGATCTAACATGGTGGTTCATTAAAAAAACAGACTGTATATCGATGTTCAATTGTTTTTTCGGATAACGAATTCTAAAAGTATAAAGTCAACACAAAATGGCAAATTGCGAAACGTAAAATCTAAAACATAAAAATCTTACAGTGACGAAATATTATTTTCAATTATACAGTTTGCTGGTAAATGACACCAGCACTACCTTTACGCACAGTGGACTAGTCCGGTATGTTAAATTTACAAAAATGATCTTAAATTGCGGATGAACAGTTTTTTAAGTGTTATATTGGCTGCAGTGATTGCCTTACATAAGTCATCATCGAACAGAGCTTTTGCGTTGTGTTTTTGGTTTCTCTTCAAGACATTGTGGTATTGTTCGCTGGGAGGGTTCCCCTTGTGGCAGTTTTCGCCCTTACTGATTTTACATGCCTTAGCCCCAACAAATTTTTTATATGCATGAATCTGTAAAATAAAAAAAACAATAATTAATTTGGGTTTGCATTAGTTGGAAGACGAAATAAAAAAAAAGCAAATAAAATATTTAAGTGGAAAACTTTTGTAAATACTATAAAATTGTTAATTACATGTTAATAACAAATTAGTGCCATACCAACTGAAGATAGTTCTTTATTACAAGCATTTAATCAATGCCCAAATAATTTTGTTCGTCGCAAATACACCGAGATCGACCAAGTTAATCAAGGCAAACGAACTGCATTATGCAACCCACATCGCAATTTCCTTTTTAAGTGTGCTGAAAATTGAGGAAATCGAGATTATTTTCCGCAATTGCGTGTGTCACTCCATCGTGTGTTTGCATTCGCTCAGTCCCATCCGTGCGGAAAACTTAACGCCGAGCATAATTTGCGAAAATATCCAAAAAAAAAAAGTGCATCCACCATAAATCAATAAAATTATTTGGCGCCATTAGTGCACAACAGTCGGGTCCAGGCGACAGAAGTGTTGTACGCATCCTGCTTCGAACTCGATAAACGCGAAAATGCATTTTCCCATGGGCGTGTGTTGCGGGGTTTGACATACTTTTCACTCGGCGTACCCCCGACACAATATCAAAATATTATCAAAAAACAACCAGAAAAACTATAAAAGCAAAGATATATTTATTGAGTTTCGTAAAATGTTTTAACAATAATAACGCTGTTTAATTTTCCACAAGTACTTACAGAAAATAAATTAAATTAAACGAAACAATAAATGCCCAACAACGAAAACCGTTCATAGTAATCTCGGAAACCATACATTTTTCAAATTTGCAAGTATTTACTGACAGAACGAGATCACAGTATCACTGTGCTGTGCTTGTGTATATTCAAAAAATAAGTTGTATTAAGAATATTACTTTATTTTTGTTATTTTTAATATTTAAATCTAAAAAGTCATGATAATGTCAGTAAAAAGTTTCCCAGATTTTTGGGATAGGCGACCCAAACCAAAAAGAAAGAAGAAGAACAGAGTAAACTTTCAAAAGAATGAATTTCAATTAAAAATAGTAAAGAAAATACTAAATAACCAAAAATAGAGTTTTTGATGATATGCCGCGGAAGATCGGTGTTATAAAAATATGTTAATTAGAAAAGCCGTCAATATTGTTTGAACAATGAAATACATTCGTGGCCCAACTAATCCATAATACGCGGGAAAATTGGCTAGGATGCTCAATTTTCTAATATATATTTTTGTAAAATAGAACACCGAAAATACTATACTGGGTGTAGGACTACCACTAATGTGAACTACAACTAACCGAGGCTGACGGGGTGC
Source organism: Cylas formicarius (assembly GCF_029955315.1). NCBI lineage: Eukaryota > Metazoa > Arthropoda > Insecta > Coleoptera > Brentidae > Cylas > Cylas formicarius. The sequence continues at coordinate 18,910,061 of NW_026844361.1, read as the reverse complement.
GACGCCAATGGCGGTCATCTTTTCGCACTGAAAATGCATGTGACATCGAGTGTGTTTCTTCTGTCTCTGTCCCCCCGTCTGCCGATGGCCGTTCATTTCATCTCGCTCGCGGGCATCGGATGTCGTTTGTCATTGACCATGGCCGCGTGATTCCCTCTCTATCCGACGGGAACATGCAACTGGGGAGGGTCGGGAAATCTGATTTTTCCCTTATGGAATGTTAGGTTTGGCGTTTAGGACTGCGGGGACAAAACATACGCAATAGAAGTCGGGTTTTCGTTCGGAGATTTCGATAGCACGCCATACAAATTTCTTGCCTATCACAATTAAGCTCAATATCATGCGAGTTAGGGGTGGTCTATAGGAGCAAGACGCGAAATAAAAATTATTCAAGAAAAATTGAAAGCCAGTTAGCCATCTAGGACCAACAAGTTAATATTTAGATAATACATTAAAAGGACATAATTTTTCAATGAAACTTGCACAATCTACTGTAATACTATTTACAAAACTTGCTAATGTTTCGCCAATCATCCTGCTGGCTCCTTTAGAAATTAAGTAAAACAATATTAAAAAATAATAATAAAATGTTTTAACTATATTTCCTATAGGATGAAATAAGTTTTCATAATTCAATAAAATGGAACAAACATATTAGAAACGAAAAAAGGGAAATTGTATAAACTATTGCAGATTTTAAAAAAGGAGGTAAATAAGTGGCAAATATAAAAATAAAAATTTAAACAAAGTAAGGTAATTTATTGTTAAAAACAAAGTTTCGCTGACTACTACAATATTATTTACTAATCTTCTGGATTCAGTTATGCTCTGAAGAAGCCAAAAGGTAATATTGTTTTAAAATATCACCATAGGGGTCAACAACAAATCATTTAGACGGATGATTGTCTAGTACTTTTCTGGTGGATTTGGAACTACACTAACAGCTGCCGCCATCATATTTTCATCACTTGTACCATATCACATTTTTTGTTCTCTCGAATCTATTCTAAAATTTTCGGAACTCTTGTGGACGACTTTTTTGAGAATAACGCTGGGTATAAATTCTCGAGGCTAAAGCGTACATCATGTCGACTAGTAAACACGAAATACCCTGTATTTCTATTAAGCTAACTAAGAATAACTGCAAAACTATTAATTTAATTAACATTATTGGCATCGTTTGCAAAAAGTAAGGGTTTTCGGTATTTGATATATTTAATCAAAAATAAAGTGCTTTGTTAGGTCATTGTAATGAAGCAGACACATATAGTTTTAATTATTTTAAATTTGTACAGCTGTAACACCACCAACACCCTGTATAATCTATTTTGCACATATCAAATTCTAGTATATACTATATATACTATAGCTTGAGTTTTATACGGCCTATGTTGATCGAAATAAACCCCTTAATCACAACAAAGACTGCAAAGCTTTTTCTTTCTGATTAGATGATACATAGAGCGTCCTATTTAAGAATATATAAAATCATTTGATTTTAAATATTCTTAGAGCATATTTATTAAGGGACAAGGTCTTAATAACCGTTTATGAGTTTGATTCTAAAAATAATATAATGATATACATACTTACCTTATTTTGAATGTGTGAATGTGCTGTTTTTATTTATTGTAAACCAGCCTTTATTTGATATGTCATTATCCAGCTTGACGTCGTCAAGCTTTGGAAATAGCGTCATGGAAAATATTCGCTGGTGTTTGTTGTACATTTTGCAATCATATTGAATTCAATAACTGAAGATTGGCTTTTGAAAATTTATTCAAACTCGGCACATGAGTTAATCATACCGGCCCCTTCAAAATGTTATATTACAACTTTGCCTATAAAAAAGGGGACGCAATATTTGAGCACCTAAAAAATTACATATGATTTCTTATATGCAATGGCAATAGGCAACATGCAACACGGCGAATGTTGTCTTCCGAATGGTCAAGCGTTTGTGGCTTATCCGCATAGACCGATGGCTTTACATAGCCCCACAAAAAGCAGTCTAACGGTGTTAAGTCACAAGATCTTGGAGGCCAATCCACAGGTCCAAAACGTGAAAATAGGCGATCACCAAACGTGTCTTTCAATAAATCGATTGTGGCACGAGCTGTGTGACATGTTGCGCCGTCTTGTTGAAACCACATCTCCTGGACACCATGGTTATTCAATTCAGGAATGAAAGAGTTAATAATCATTACTCTATACCGATCACTATTGAATGTAACGTTCTGACCATCATCGTTTTTGAAGAAGTACGGACCAATGATTCCATCAGCCCATAAAGCGCACCAAACAGTCAGTTTTTCTGGATGTAACGGTGTGTCGACATACACTTGAGGATTAGCTTCGTTCCAAATGCGGCAGTTTTGTTCGTTGACGTAGCCATTCAACCAGAAGTGCGCTTCATCGCTAAACAAAATTCGCTTATGAAAATCGGGAACAACGGCAATCTCGTTTTGGGCCCATTCGACGAATCTTTTGTAATTTTGTAAGCACGTAAACCAAGATCCTTCCGCAAAATCTTCCATAAAGTGGATGGGCACAGATCCAATTCCTGTGCTCGATGGTGGATGTACTCATTCGGGTCTTCCTCAATGCTACGCTCTACAGCAGCAATAGCTTCTTGTGTACGCACCGTACGGTGTCTCTGTGGATGCGAGTTATCAATAAAACGTGGTGCGAAAACGTTCCATGGTAAATAGAATTAACTGCTCTGATAGACGATTTTGTCGGCGATAAAATGGACGTAGTGCGCGATACGTATTCCGCACAGAACCGTTATTTTCGAAATAAAATTGCACTATTTGCAAGCGTTGTTCAGGCGTGAGTCTATTCATGATGAATTGCCAAACCAAGCTGAGAATAAATCACTTGACAGCTGTTAAATCGGTCGCCATCTTGAACAGTAATGCCAACTTAAAGTTCTATACATCGAAAAAAAAACACGCATTATTAACGGATTCTTATTCAGGACTACATAAAACCTAATTATTTATGTTTATGACTTAATTTTCATAAATCTTTTTTTGTTGGATAGATTTCATTGAAGGACATTAACGATTTTCTTAAAATTAAATATGATTAGAGGAGATTGGATATGAACTAAACAGACTTTACAACGCCGTGTTTTTTTAATTAAAACAGATTTTTAATTCTCATCTAATAATTAAAATAATAGAAATATCAAATTTATAAAAGCAAGTTTGGCATGGAGAAGCCAATATTCGACTGTCAAATTCCCTCCCTAATTTATATTTTAATTTTGTTTACATTTTACCTGTCGAATATTAATATTTATAAATGCTGGTTTTTTAAGATACTAAAAAATAAATGTCCTTTAAAAAACCTTTTTTATCATTATTCTTGAAATTTGTATAATTAAAATTTCTTTGATCTTAAAATCACATTTACAAGATTTACAATATTCATTTTTAATACTAAACTGCTGTCATTTTCTATTGATGCTATATGAAAAAACCGTTTCATTTCTCTTTAGTAAGATCTATCCACGAAAAAAGAATTATTAAAACTGAGCCATAAACAAACATTCTACAGGAGTAATGCTTCAGTGAACTTCATCGAAATTAGTACTGTGAGGTTTTATGAATAAGAATTCGTTGACACGTTATTCTTAAAGAAATCCCTAATAGCCCATCTTGATGACTTAATGCAAAAGGAAACATAGCGAGATCTATCCAACAAAAAAAAAATCAATATTTCAAATACCCTATTGCAATATTATGGAAATTCGTATAGGTAGGTTCCTAGTACTCGTTAATAAAAATTCGTTGCCAATTTAATTTCTCTCAAAGTACTTCTCTCTTGGCCATGACTTGATGACATGAGTTGAAACAATAATGAAATCGAGATTTTTTGTGCATTTTCAGAGAACTATCCAACAAAAAGAAATTATCAAAATCGAACCATAAACAGAGAATTTAGAAGAGTGCACAGTTCTTAAGTGGGACATACTGTATATAAGGTGATCGGATGGAATGGAACAATTTTTTGGGAAACCCATTTTACCCCTACAAGCATGCAACTGGTTCCCATTCAACATTGGCTTGGTGCATCCGTTCGTAAACCTGTTCGATTCACGAATAATCGTCGGGATCACGTCAAATTGACCGAGCAGAGGTCGGTTGAAAGTTATTGGATTTTCGACGCGGTGTTTTGACGGAGGGACGGAGGGACGGACTCAAACGTGGCGATAAAGGGATACCGTATACGCACGGCTGGAAGCTCGTATGAGTTCACGGGGAAAATGAGGATGTCGGGAGACCGTAATGATGTTTGATCGGTCCGCGAAAATAATTATTTGGACTTGTCGTGCACGTTATCGATCGCTGGGGGCGTGTTATCGATAAAGGTGCGTCTCGAAAACTCGAGACAACAAGTGATAGCCTTTGCAGTTCAATCATGGACTCGCCTATAAATACAGGAGATTGCTTGTCGTTAGTTGGAAACAATTTTTTCTACTCTCTTCTGTAAAATACCTAAATATACACCGATCTAGCGTGCAGAAAACGTCATTTTACTACGTGAGTTTCTTTTCCCACGGATCCTAGCCCCTTCGGACATTTCTGAGATATTACCGCACGGCTCTGGGAGGCAACCGGATGTTTTCGGAGATTTTGTTACACGGCTGGAATTTTGACGTTTATCAATCCTGACTGTAATGTCAGTGAATGCATTCATGTTGTTTTGCAAAAAAGTCACTCGTTAATACTTTTTACAAAGCTTCTGGATTCCTCCTGCGTCGGCTGTTGCTGAGTCGAAATTAATGACGTTTCGCAAATCATCCTGTTGGATTCTTCAGAGCTCGACTGAAACTGTTTCAGTAAAGTTCTGCAAATGCCATTTGCATAATATACTATGAACTATTATCGTCTCTTAAATTGCTTAAGATCTGCTAACACGCTGTATTAGTAAGTTTTGTAGGCCGATGAAAAATAAATTAAGGTACCAGGCTTTATTGTACGAGATGAAGAAATGTTCAATTTTCAATGTGGGCAATTTTTGAAATTCAATGTCGTGTATATTATATTGCGAAACATACAGCGTGATACATTAATACGAGGCCCCAACTTAGGGATATGTTGCTCCTAAAATGCGAAAAACGTTCATACCAATATGGGTGCAGGTTGTCAAAGAATTTTTAAAAATTTAACTACCACAATTTATGAATTTATTACCTGAAAATTGCTACACTTTTCAGCATCTAACATTGTGATACATTTTGAAAGGTCTTCTACCATTTAGTCGCCCCAAACTTGTTCCTGGAACGTAAGTGGCTTTTAGTTGTCGAAGCATAAGCTTCAGGCTTCAATTAAAAATTTTTAGAGAATAACAAAATTTAAACAAAAATTCTTTAAATAAACTGAGGGACGCGTGACGTGACCAACACAACTCATAAGCGTCAAATTGAAGACGCTGAGGTCTTAAAGTCACAGTTTGCACATTCTGGATCATTTTGATTTTTAGAGTAGGAAGTACAAAAAATAGGATAACTTATGGTATAGGTATAGGCTAGATAAAACGAGAGTATAATATAATTTTGAAACAGACGTAACAAGTTGCAATAAGTAATAATTTAATTAATGTTTCAAAGGTAATTTTTTGCAAAGTTTCAATTAAGTCATAGTCTTTGTCATTTTAGGAATGCATAACAGTAACCACGGGTTCACTTTTGCAAAGCAACACTAATACATTCACTGACATGACCGTCAGAATTGACAAACTTCAAAATTCAAGCAGTGCGGTGAAATCTCCGAAAACATCCGATTGCTCCCAAACCCGTGCGGTAGTGTCCCGGAAATGTCCGAAGTGGCTCGAATACGTGAGACAGGAAACTGGCGTGTATAATTAGATATTTTATAGAAAGGAGTGGAAAAATATATGCGCTCTTTTTAAGTTTTTAGTTAAGGTTAAATTGAAATTTAATTTAATTAAAATATCCCAATTGATGTATTGCGATGTTGTCTATGGACCCTGCTTAATATCCTGCGACAAATAGAGTTCAAAAATTACAAAATATATTTCATTTATTGCATTCGCAAATATCAATATGTTAGATAACTCTATACCCCAAATCTAGTAATTGAATATAGTTTTTTTTTTAATTTAAATACACTAAAGGGTCTTCAAAATCAACTCTCACACTGACGTACGCATAGTCAATGTTAGATTTAAAAGTTCTGTTACGCCTCAAACTCACAAAACGGAAATTTGCCTAATTATCTTAAAATATTAATAAATAAAAATAAAATAACAAATTACCCAACGATCGTTCGGATATTTCCGGGATTTTACCGCACGGATTTGGGAGCGATCGGATGTTTTCGGAGATATTTCCCAAGCTTTGAATTTTGACGTTTGTCAATTCTGACGGTCATGTCAGTAAAAGTGTTTGTGTTGTTTTGCGAAAATGTACCCAAAAACTAACAGTCGTAGAAAAAGTGTAGTATGCAACACGTTCGGTACACTTTTTAACTCATACGTTTATTAAAAACTCGCTCCGCTGCGCTCCGCTCGGGTCAAATAAACTCGTGAGTCAAATGCCGTTTACCGCACTTGTTCCATAATATACTATTTTTGTGTACCTTACCTTAGTGTAACAGTCCGGTATTCCTGGAATACTGAATTAAACAACGCTTTTATAGTTGTTTCTTAATACTATTATGCACCTTCAATAAAGTCCTTAATTATTATTAATTTAATTAAATAACAAAAATATATGCATTTGCAGCTGCACTTTGTATTTTTACCGTCTGATGTAGAAAATAAGGCAGATAAGATGAAGCTTTATTTATGTATTTTTAGTTTAATAATTTTAATGGATGGATCGGCTGCTGGATCGCATGCATTATCTCCATTATTCTCCTTCATTTAATATAATAACAAATAAATTCTGATGATATGATACGATATAGATTATTATTATTATTTATTTTATTTATTACTTATTATTATTATTGAGGATGTCTTTTCTATATATATTTCCATATTATTATGTTATTAAGTTGTGCACCGCCCCAGTAACAGTAATGTGAAGCATATTTCGGAAGCTTTGTGGGTATTTCGAATTATTACACACAGTGCGTTTAATGTTGGTATGCCCACGATATATTTTCGAATGCGAATTTCGTATTCCGACAGCATTCCCGGCGGTATTTATTCAATCAATTCGGTATCGGGCGACCCCGCCCCGTTCGTACGTTAAAAAATAATTTAAAACGTGCCCCAGCCGAATTTCGGACTCCCCAAATTTCCATGCCCCGTTCGCGAACGTAAAAAATGCGGGAGATTTTTAAAATTTTTGACGTCCCGCAACAGATACCGTATTTTTCCGGGGACACACGCGCATAAAAACAACCCCCAGCCCCCACCCAGTCGCATTGGCAAGTATCTACACAAGCGCGTTTTAAACATATATATACATATACGTATGCGTTTGTTATAGATTATTTTCCGTCCTTTTCCAACGCGATCGCGATTCGTATCGGGTGACAAAACACCCCCCGACCCCACCAAAGAAACCTAGCCCGAACTAGCGACTATATAGTTCCCAAAACTAGAACGAGGCTATATAGAGTAACCAGATCCCTTTAAGTGGCCCACCTAGGCGACACTTTCGCGTATAGTTCCTCACTGCCTCATCCCCTGGAACACCACCCGATGACAAACAACCCCACAGATAGCGTCAGCCGAGTCCATCCCTACGTCCGCTCTGGCAGGGGTCGGAGAGGATATGGCATCCAACGCGCATAGGCCGTACACCAAGTGCTTATATACTTCAGGCCTATGTACTAAACTCGCTATATAGTCAAACCGTTTGGTATTTTCAGGGCCCCTGAAAATTTCAGTTACTAGCTGACTGCGAGAACACCCTTTTCACAAAACCCCCATACCTAGTCTATACCTACAGTTCAAAATATTTACAAAAAGAAAAAAAATTCGCAACCCACACGCAGCGGGATATAACAGTGAGTCGATGCGTATTTTTTTAAGTACACTTAAGGCAGTTTAAGTAGGATTAAGTATAAGGAATCCGGATTGGTGTGGGGAGTGTCTGTTACTTTGGATTACTTCGTTCGTTTGCAAAGCGGGATGAGGTTTGAGTTTCCATGATTCGGTTGTAGTTTCATTTATATTCGCTTTCCCTCGTTCCTTTTGTTTTTCGTTTGTTACTCGAATTTTAGTTTCTAATTTACATTCTATTCCGCTATTATTTTTAATCGCTTGTTAGTTGCCATTTATGCTACATTTTTACATTTATTTTGTTCGCTGTTGTTCGAAATCTCGTTTCTCACTGTTGAAGTTGAGGGTCCGCATATATTTTTTATGTCCATATTTTGCAAACGTTTGTATGAGGTATGCAAGTATGCTCGTCGAGATTAAAATGAATACTTGTGCAAAAGTTACGCTTGAAACTAAAACGCGATAAGATATAATAGTTAACACAAATAATGCATTCAATTTAACAAATAGTGGAAAAATACAAATTTATTTTAATTTTGTTGCGAAGCTACAGATGGCAGCACCTTATATTTCGATCCAGGTGTGACTAATCATTTTTATAAAAGTGCTTCTGGCTCTCTGAAGTATGAATTTGGCTCGTCAAAGTTACTATGTTCGAATTTTTCGCCACAGAAAAGTTAACCTAATTTGTTTTATTTTATTCCGATCCTGATTATCCCGTTTTAAAATGTGTTTGTTCAAATTGTTCAAGGATATGTGAATGCTCCTTTTTGTTCAGCTCTTTTAAATTCGTCAAATTAATTAAGAAAAAAACTGGACGATTGCAATTTCTGATATTGGAGATTAAAATAAATTTCTACTTGCCATCTAAAAATTGGAAGCAATCAATTGATATTTAAAAAATCAATAAAAAGGACTTTCCAAATTTCAGATAAATACAGGGTATTTCACAAACATCTTGTAAGTGAAAGGAACGTTCAAATAGCGGTTTAAACTGTCCTTCAATCAATTTTTAAACGACTTCTATTTTTCATCTTTAATTTATCCAAGACCTAAACCAAAATCGGTAAAAAAAGATGTTATCAATGTCAGGAATATTCTAATCACAAAAGATATAGTTTCGCTGTATATATCGCTTAGGTGCAAAGAAAATCCAGTGGTTTGGTTATCACCATGTCATGAGTATGTCAAATCGCATTGCTTAAAAATGTCTTTTAGAGGCAACAAAAATCGAAATCAGTTGTTTGATTAGCAATTAATCAGAAATCGATAATGGATAGTTCGCAAAGAACAAAAGCGTTCCAAATCGCATTAAATTACTTTGCTGTCAATTTCTAAACCACTTCGACCTGCCATCTTCTAAATATATTCCCAAAATTGTCCTCTAGAGGCAACCAAAATCTAAATCAGTTGTTTGGTTAGCACCCAATCAGTATAAATTACTTCAAAAAATTGAAATGAATGCTTGAGAGTTTGCAAGTAACGAAAACGGTCCAAATCGCATTAAATTACTACTTCTAAACCACTTCTTCTAAATAGATCCCTAAGAATGTCCTCTAGAGGCCACCAAAATCCAAATCAGTCATTTGGGTAGCACCCAATCAATATAAATTACTTCAAAAATTTGAAATTAATATTATAGAGTTAGCAAAGGACAAAAGTGTTCCAAATCGCATCAAATTACTTTGCTGTCAAGTTCTAAACCACTTCGACCTGCAATCTTCTAAATATATGCCCAAAATTGTCCTCAGTTGTTTGGTTAGCATCGAATCAGTATAAATTACTTCAAAAAATTGAAATGAATGCTGGAGAGTTTGCAAGTAACGAAAATGTTCCAAATCGCATTTGTTTGGTTAGCACCCAATCAGTATAAATTACTTCAAAAAATTGAAATGAATACTGGAAAATTGGCAACCAGCAAAAATGTTCCAAATCGCATTAAATTAATATTCCTAAACCACTTCGACTTGTTATCTTCAACATGGATGCGTGTAAATGTCATCTGGAAGTGAAGTGGATTTTTGCTTAATATTATTTCAGCGTGAAAGTGGCGGGGATGAATCTGGTGCGTTTGATGGGCGCAAGCAAATTTTAAAACGTGTTCAAACCTAAATGTTTTATTTTATACGTTTTGCATTGCAGAAATTTCGAACGGCAGTACAAAATATCCGTCGTGACTCAACACACATCCGCATACGGTTTCGGAAAACGATTCTTATAATGTTCCTTCATCGAGTGATCGCAGTTAGCTACAAGACCAAAAGGATCAAGAACTTTTTTGTTTAAGCATTTTATTGTTATACTCAAGGATTTCGCTTAATTTTTACTACAACAAAGAAGGGCGTAACACACACAAACACATACACACACTTTTTTGATATTCCCACAACACAAATGTTCCGTTGAAGCTTTAAAGTTAAACGTATTGTTCACTGCGTCGGGCATAAAGATAACATCTTGGCAGGATCAATATTTTAACTTTAACCATTTTAAACCTAGGGCTTACCATCCGCAGTTTTGTTTGAACCATAGTTAACTTAACCACAACACTACAGGGCAATATATATTGAAACAAACGGGCTAGTTTACGTATATTCAAACACAAATAGACCGGATAATTTTGTTCAGTTCTTTAAGTGAATACAGTTTCGAACGAAGTTTTTGCAGTTTAAACGAATTTTTCGGTTCAACTTTCGACATTAAAAATAAAACAAAAAGGAAACAAGAAGAAAGAAAAATAAAAGGAAATTAAACTGTGATCGAATTCTTTACTATTTAGGTGTATAAAAAAAGGAGCAAAAGTATTTTAAACTTATTTTACCAGAAACTAAAAAAAAAAGTATTTTTCCAAGAATTGACGTATGTGCCTTATCGTGTCGGCCTTAAAGTATCCTATTAGAAAAATTTGTATATTAATAAAAAATAATTAAAAAACAAATAAAAAAATAACAAAAAAAAAGAAGATCGTGGCTTAAAACCCAGTTCGGACACTCTAGTACAAAATTGTTGAGAAAATTTTTCTAACGACTGTTGACTAAAAATTTTTTAATATAAATTATACCCCCCAATCGTGACACGCACCAACTACACTATATATACCGAGCGTTACGATTTCAACCGGACAAGACGACTTAGACCTTTATATTGGGACAATATCTACTGTCGGCATATAGTGGATTTTACCGGTGAGTTTGATGTTGGTCTTTTTCTAAAGTGCCACAAAATTCGATCTTTCGTTGTTGAAAGAAAGAATTTTTGTCACCCGATTATAGGTTTGTAATTTTCCCCAATTGAAAGAAACCCTTACATAATCATACTTACGTTATCAGCTGTTATCCGGTTATATCTTAAATGCAATCAATTGGAATTCTAAAGTGCCGATAAAAAAAATAAAAACGCCATCAGTATTTCATTTTCAAGTTTCCTAAAGAGGTTTTCTTTGTTATTTTTATTTAATCAGTGAAGCGCATATTTTCGGTTTTGCAGATAAGGCTATGTTTAGAGTTGAATTGCTTGTTCGTCAGTCTAGTGTTTTTTGCAAAAAAAATTAAACATGGCAAAAATTTCTACATTTGTTGATAATTGGTGGCTGCACAACATTACTTACTGAAATTAAGAGTGTTTCATCCTTTAAATGAATCATGTATAAGGTGGGGAAAGTTATAAAGACTATTGCATGCTTGTATTTCATAACAAACCTCTGTTCAGCGTTCTGCGACTCAATAAGTTTTTAGCTTTGCCTTCCAATGGCTACTGGGGCAGTATAAGCCTTCATGTATTTAATATTAGTACATATTGGCAAGTGAGAAATTCAAAAATGGTGGGTGCATATAATATAATAATTAGGTGTTCCTGATCCCTTTAAAGCTGTTTTTCTTAGAAGTTAAAATTGCATTACATTAATATAATTACGTAATTTGCAATTTGCAATTAGTAAAAATATTCAGTTTTTCGTTCCTTGGAAATCTATTTTAAAATAGTAACGTGCAATAGAATTTCTGGCGGACATTTCAATTTTCCACTTCCATCGGACACTTTCAATTTTAAAGTTTCGGACGTTCAAAAGACTTGTAGAATGAAAACAAAAAAGGCGTCTACAAAACAAAACGTTTTCCGTTGTTAAGTGTGGGTGTAATAACAACGACTGCCGTATTTTTGAAATTTCTCTTGACGAGGAAATTCTTGATTGCCGAGATTAAACATTTGAATTTAAATCATCAAGTACTTTGTGATTTTAGTCCAAAATCAACTAAGGAGTGTTGTGAGAAATAGAGATATTGACGACACAAGGCGATGTCAATGTAGGGATTTGCAGGAACCTTTCCTCCACTAAGCGTCTTGTCAGCGTGTGGATGACTATTCTTTACCGGTTTATTATTTATTATTATTATTATTATTATTATCATTATCATTATTATTATTATTACATTGTAGTTCAAGAAAATACAATTATTCAGTGAGAAATACAACATTTAATTTTCTCTTTTCTCTGTTTAAACTTATCTTAATATCACAAAAATAAAATTAACAAAAATTACTTCAGAAATATCGAACTTCCAGCTTTAGAAAGTTCAAAACGGTGTTGCCAAGCGAACGAAAATTACTTGAAGTTTCAATATTTTTTAAAATCGTTAATTCTTCACGTCCAATGTATATCGATCCCCCGGATTCTCTCGCTAGGAATCATTTTTCCGAAATCGTCCCGCAAAATCCATATTCGCGCGGCCGGCAGCGGCGACGCATGCGTCGCGACGCTGCCGATCGGAAAAACTAAAACAATCGAATCCCGATTTATTAAAACAGTTGGCACCGTCCCTGTCCGTCCCGATCGCCTATGTACAAAGCGCAGCGGCATTTCAAAATGGCCGACGACCAGCGTATATATAACGGCGCGTGACGTATCGTTGTTGCGACGGGGAGGGGGGGGAGTACGGCCGGCCAATGAGGTCCGGTCGTTATCTGCGGCGATTTTTAAAAATATAGAATTTATTGCAACCGGCCACACCCCGGCGACCAATTTGTTGTATTGATATTTTGCCCCGCATACGTGCGCACCCCCCTGCGGGTGGCTTTCGAAAAAATCTACCATCCCGGCCGCCCGATATGTGTCGATATTTATATAAATTCGCCATGCGTAAATTGGGATTCGATGACGTGTCAGCAATTTTAAAGCGGTTCGAAAGAACACGTCGCAAGGAACGCACTCTAAGGAACGCGAAAAAGGCGATACGTCCGAATAAGTCCAAGGCGGAAAGCAGTTTCGATACGAATGGCGCGGGGCGGCCGCTAGAAAGAAGAACGAGAGACGGTGTTTTATTCTCGTGCCCTCTGTTACCGGGGCGCGTTGACAAATAGTCGCGCGCCTGGAAAACATTTCTAGTGGCGTTCACACACTCACACATATCGTGGGTCATTTTATACACAGTTGTATAAGTTGTATAATCGATATGACTCATGAAACCAAATAAAAAAATTGCTTTATATAGTTTTACAAGACTTTTTTTCTATGAAATGTCAAAAATTTAAAAAACTAACCAGAGAAAATCCGTTGCCTTTAGCGATCATATGTATATGTTAATATTGCTAATAAAATCAGTGATAGGTTACGGTATAATGTATTGGAGTCTAGCCACTGGTGCATACCGGGTCTTCCTAGCACAAAAACGATCTATTCGTTACATGATGCGTGTAACTAGTAAACATTCATTTATTTAGGGAACTTCAGATCATGGCACTTCCGTCAATATATATTTATTTCGTTTTGATATACGTCCAAAGTAACATGACAAGATAGAATAAGAGATGTGACTTGCGGGGTTCCATTCTCTAGACTGCATATCGGGCAGCAAAACCCAAGGTATTTTGGCTCGAAAGTATATAACAAAGCATTAAATCTCTATAGATGCTTCGAAGAAACTGAGAGTTTATCTGTGTTTCAGAAAAGAATCAAGATCTTTTTGACTGATAGGTAGATGATTTTTTTAAATGTATTTTTTAAATATATTGTTTAAACACTGTATTTTAATGTGATGTGACGTGCTTAATATACCTATATATGTGTTATATGTAGTATCGAAATAAATATCTATCAATCTATCTAAAGCGCGAGAAATTGCTTTTTTTTACTTGAAATCATATTTAGTTACTCCTTAGTAAATTAAAAATGTTTGAAATAATAAATAACGTAAACAATGAGAATTTGGTTTATTATTTGTTTGATGTTATAGTAATTATAGCTAATACTGAGGGTTTCACCTTCATTTATTAGATTATTGAAAATTGTAAACCAATGAGGATGAAACACTATTTTTTTAATAACATTACATATACGAAGCTACCTTAATATTAAAACGAATAGAAACACAAAGTCGAGGTACTTCGTCGCTTACCTTTGCCTTATGTCGTCATTAGACGATAATTTAGGCACGGGTTTGGGAGGAATCAGATGTTTTCGTTAGATTTTAGCACCAGTATTTTAACGTTTGTCAACTTTGACAGTTAATTTACACGTCACACAGTGAATGTATTTGTGCTTTTTTGCCTAAAATATATAGAAGATTTAACAATACCAAATATTTTTTCCGGTTGTTTTCCAGTTTTTGGGGCATACTTTATACCGATATACTTCAGCGAGTAGAGACCAATTTTTTAAAAAGATTGTTGTTTCTTCCTAAATCAACTTGAAGTACTTTGTTTGTCTTGAAACAGGGTTCACACACTTAGTTTACCAAAGTTTGCCTCACATTTCTTATGAAAGTGTTAAGAATGGACGAGAGTCGTCTTCCGAGACAGTATTTTGGTCGCCAGCTGTCTCTGATCAAAAGCACAAAAGACACACCAAATTCAACTGGGCATGTCAGATTAGAGAGCTGTTTCGTGAGTTGGAAGTGGTGGAGTAATCCATCGTAAATTACTCAAAGACGGCAAAAGAATGACATTTTAGAATGTATTGAAACAAAACTTTCTGAAGCAGATCTCAACATTTTACACGAATTTTTTGCTTGAATTTTGGACCCTCTGATCCATCACCCGGCTATTTAAATCGCCAAATCGCCAAACATTGAGTAATAATATTATTTTGAATTCAAATAATAATGGCAAGAATTCTTTTACAGTAATAAATTGTGAATTAAATAGATGTACTAGTTGTCATATCGGCTGCTATGATTTTAACTCATATTTTACTACCTTTGGAGATAATATAGTACATAATATTTCTTTTTCAGACTTAAACCCAATTCTTCTTCTTCTTGTTCTTCTATATTAGGAACTTCTGCCTGTTTTAGTTCAATATGGTTTTTGTCACAAGTTATCGTTCCATCTTTTTCATGAGAGTCTTATACTCCTCTGACAGGCTATTCTCACTATCCGTTGTTCCATCTATAAGTTGATTTCATTCTTGCTTTCTACTTCTTGTCCAGGTGTTAATGTTTTCACATTTGTGTCCTATGTTTTCATTTCATTTGTTTCCAGGGATTTCTGAGTCTTAGATGTTTCCTGACTTGTTTCAGCGGTATACGTCATGACTGGTCGAACTACATATATGCGGGATTTTGTTTCAGTTCAGTATTTATTCTTCCATATCGTACTCTATAATTTTATTATCAAGAAATATATATAGAGCATAACAGTTTTAAAAAATTGAAGTGGATTATTTTTTTCTAAATTTACGTCGTAGTATTCTTTAAAACATATAACATTATTAAAAAAATAAAATTTTATTAATGATAATTATATTAAAATAACATACATAATAATAAAATTTGTTTTATAATAAAATTTTGTATTATTATTTTAAATTATTACTGATAAAAGCTATAATGCAGTCCGAGACGCTCGGCGCCCTTGGCGCTGTCATAAATAAATTCATTTTGTTTGAACTAATGACGAGCAGTGAAATTTTCTTCAGGAATCTTAAACTTAAGTCATCATTTAAATTTTCATTTGTTAACTTAAAAGTTAGTTAAGAATACGAAAATAAACAAATAATAATAAGTCGTCAATATATTCTTAAAGTATAGACATTTGACCATAGATCAAAAAATTTCAAAAATTTATCTCTTACAGTTGATTTTTAATCCATTTTTTAATTAAAAGTGCTAAAAATTTCCATGATAAAAAAAATGTTGTTAGAAACAAAATTTTAAAAAATCGTTTGGGGGGATCAATTTTCCATCATAAGTACTTATAAAAAATATATATAGATTAAGTTTTTATGATCAACTGGCAAATGGGAGCTTCAATTAATGACATGATCTTACTCATGTATCTCTCTTTCATTTTGATATATCAAAGGCCGTCGACTGTGTTATCTGCGTGTTATCTGCTATCGGTTTGTCCCCGACACCTTCTTAATAAATCGATCATAAATTTTTTAAACCCGAACTTCTAATATAAAAAGCCTTGGTAACAATTCTTTAAGGAGAGCTGACAAGAATCTACCGAAAAAAAAATCGTTTTTACAGTACTAATGAGTACCTAAATTTCAAATTTTAAACCTGTGTTTCGTAAAATAAATAAACCTAAACCTAAACATTAATAGATAGTCAAAATTGCCTATGGTTTGAGGTTAAAAAAAACTGTTAGTTAGTCCAAAATAACAATATATTTCGTCAGAGTCGGTCGTCTTCTTCTTTACCCATCTGGCTAGAAGGAAAAAATAAACCACCCCCGTCTTTTGGCACCTTTGCCAAATTGCTCCTGCGACACTACGGATACTAAAATTAACCTTAAAGTATGAAAAATACGAACGTCCGACGTTAGACGGACCGTCAGTATTTTCTCGAACTTCCACGGGGCAAAGAACGCGAGAGTTACACGGCATATCTTGACGTAACCACAGAAAAACGCGACCGATGCGACTGCAATTTCGCGACAAATAAAGGGGAACGAATATGTCTCGAATCGAACCGAATACAGACGTTAAAAAGTAATTTGTTTTTAAACGGCATTGACGCAGGGAATGAACGAGTTACTATGGACGCCTTCTTAATTCGACAAACGAATTGAAAAATTGAAACGAATTGCTTTGGTTAATGAAGTTTCTCAGAAGGCTGCAGACAGACGGCTTCACAGGAACGGCAATTTTATTTAATTCCATACGAAAATTTCAAAAATATTGCTCCTTTAAGCGCCTGACGAGTTTGTAAATGTGGGAACAAAAACGAGTAACTAGACTGAGTTTTTTTCCAAATTCTTTTTACATTAAAAGGCATGCTCAAATATTCTTGACAATATGGTGGAGACTAAGTCGAAATAAAAATTGATAGGTATTGATTAGCTTAGAATTGGTAAATTTACTTTGAAGAAGAAACATCGTTAAGGAGTAAAAGACAGTGCAACAAATTGAAGAACGTTTGATTCATCCGATACGGATGAGCCAAAGAATAGAAAAAGTAGAGCAAGAGATGAAAACTGATTCACAAAAAGTGTACAAAAAAAAAAGATTGGTTTGGTATTGGTTAGCTTGGTGGTGGAGCCAAAGCAAAATATTCCGTGGAAACGTGGAAATTGAATCAAAAGAAAAGGTTTGAAGAAGTCATCTGCACAGGAATATGAATAAATTATGAAAAAAAGTAAATAGGAGAAATTAAGGAAGGCTATGGAACAATGACAATTAACTGAAATGAAGACTTCATCTGGCAAATGCAATAAAATATGAGCCATCTAATAGAAGAAATGGTGGAAGAATTGGCCTTGTGGCCAAAGTGGGAACTCTTATTTTCAATCGTTTGTTATGACTCAAGGTTTGTGATGCCTGGTTTTCAAGTTTTCATTGATTGTCAGTAACTTTGAGGGTGTTATAGGAGGCAAACCGACCTGTCTGTGTCATCTATCAGTTGTTGTAGACATGTCTTATTGAAGCATTGCAATTAGGAGTTTTATGGAACCCTTGGCATTTACACCACAAAGATGGAAATGTTGTCTATGACTCGTGGACCTGATTATATGAATTCTTCCTGTTAGAACCTTCCGGTTGAGAGATTTTTTAGGGAAGGTCTAGCTAGACTCATAAATTTTTTGTGATGGCTGTGCTGTATTGACACTCTTGGCTTGAAAATTGCGAGCTATGGCAAATCAGCTTTAAAACTCGTAGTTCGACACCTTTTATGAGTCAACATTCTGTTTGATCTGCTTTTCTTTTTAGAAAAGGAAATGACACAATAGACAACATGTCATTAATGGACCTAGTCCAAATTAAGACTAACCCAAAGTTTCATCAAATTATAACTAAAAAATTTCTCATTGTGGCGACGAAATCACCATTCGTGATCGAATTCTACCGGACACCACGGCAGGCGCGAAAAATAATTACAGAAAATCCTTGAAAAAACCAGAAAGTTTTGCAATGGCGGCCGCCTCTGCAGCGGCAAAAATCCGCTTGCGAAATTCATCGATTGGCGATATTTTCAAAACACAGTCCGTTTATTGTTATTAACAAATATTCAAACACATGTAAATTAAAATAGCTTTAAAAGATAACTTTTACTTTTGCTCGGCTCGCCGCGACCTAGTTAAATCGCGGGCCAATGCTGTTCGGCTTAGGCCGCGTTTTTACCATATCACTATCCAACGGATAAGGCACAACCGAGTCCCTCGAAGGAAATCCGGTTTCTTATTGGCCGGGGTCCAAGAAAGCTAATAGCACCAACCTGAGGGTATGTGGGCCGAGTTTATTGCTCGCTTCGGCCTATGTCTTTGGAAAGAATGTCAAAGAACCGCCCAGCTCGGTGACGTCAGCTGTCAATCGGTCCTCAAAGTAACACCAACGCAATTCGGCGCCGGCGTGGCTAATTCACGTGACAAATTCAAAACGCTGAACTTTAGGCGATATTTCGAGCTTCAAAAACCGGTCCTAGCAAAAAGTCGTGGCGAGAAAATTAGCATTAAAGATTTTATAGTGACCGGGATCGGTTGGCAGAAAAAACTACGCGCTATTTCTTTATAAGACTATTTAAATTGCCACAAATCGGGGCTTACAATTAATTACGGCGAAGTACGGGGTCTAGTCGAAATACCGGAGTTTATAGTACGCCTCTATGAGAGACATCTATCCATTTTATTCATCAATTATGTTCATTAAGTATGACAGGTTAATAAATGCATGCAGGGTGTTTCAAAAAACTTGCACCAATGCTCGCCTGAAGATTCATCGTCCAAAAAAACCCAAACGTAGGTCCTCGGACCGATTAGTTTCCAGAATATCCAGTTTCAAAGGTTTTTAATAAGAAACGGTTTCCTGCATTAAAATTTTAAAGTTCAGTGAGATCCCTGACGATTGGTATTGTTAAAGAGATTTACACCACTGAATTTTTTCCAATTTTGCCAAATTGACAAAACGAGATTTTATGAACATTTGTTTTTGGACCCTTGGATGCATCGTGAAGTAAGTTCTAAAAAATAAGGAAAATCAGCTTCATTGCACGACGCAAAGACTTTGCAAAATAACTTTTTTAATATTTGAGACCCCGTATATTAGAAAATAAGCATTTTTCTTTTTTTTTGTACATTGATCGTAAAAGGATGGATCATGAAAGTTTTGAAATCGCTCCTCACGACCTCATTGCTATTGGAAGGTTGTGGTGAAATGTATTTTTTGATGGAACGCTTAATATCTTTAATGTGGAAATTATTAGAGAGAAGAGCAGTGGTAAGGTGTTTAATTCTGGGTTCAGTGACTCCGCCTGAGATAGTTTTACGGCTCTGTAAAGAAGAGAGTTGATAACCGATTATTTTGATGTGACCATGCATTAAGGTATCGGTCTGTGTGCGTAGGTTTTCTGTGAACGCTTGCCACTGTAGTCGTTCCTTACATTCAAAACATCACTGACCACATATCAAAAGTTCTAAAAAAGTATAATGTCAAAACCCGATTTACCACTTGTCCAAAAATCTCTCAACATCTTCGGTCCGTCAAAGACAAAATTCCATTTGGGATGCCAGAAGTGTACAGCATTCCATGCATATGCGGCAAAGAATACATTGGACAGACCGGACGAAAAAAATCAAATAGACTCAAAGAACAAATTTTATTCGATTCATTTAGCTCCTCCCGCCTCAAACAATATATAAGCAGGTACAGAGTAAAATACGAGTTTCAGTCAAGCTCTGAAGAAGCCCACAGACGTATTTGTTGGTTGCTCTTGTCTGCAAAGAATATTAAGGATTCCAACTCTGATTGTCATGAGGAAAGAAGTGCCGAACTTTTTGAAAATTGATTTCAAAATAATCTTTTAAAAAATATTCCCAATAACAGTGTTATTGTCATGGACAACGCAATGCTACCACAGCCGCCTGCTACGTAAAACAGCAGCCTCATCAAGTTCAAAAAACGAAATCCAGGAATATTTGTTAGAAAATGGTGTTTATTTTGAATTCGGTTAAAAAAAAGCGCAAATTTTGAAAGTCCTAAATTCGATCCGTATCCGATAATTTGCCTGAACAGGCTTTGCATACTGCTTTACGTCTTCCTCCATATCATTACATATTTAACTCCATACAACATTTGTGGAACAAACTAAGATTAAAGGTCGAAGCAGAAAATGTTACCCTTACTTTAAGTTCCAGTGTTATAAATTTCAATAAAAATGTAATTAATAACATACCAATTGACAGCTGGAACATTTCAGTACAAAACAACATAAATCCTATTACAATTAATCTCAATGACGACTTTAATAGTTAAACAGAAAATTTGGAGATTTTGAATAAAAATATAATTATGCGTAGATATTCCTAGTTATGAATTTATTGTATACATTTAATGTCATTGTTCTTCCGTAGTGTAATTTAATAAGGTTACACCCACCGAAATAAACACAAAAAAATTTATTATTATCAAAACCTTTGAGAGTCCGTCCCTAATGTTCTGTCCTTTTATACCTACCGGATCCGAGCCATCGGGGGGTAACTTCCATAAATGCGGGCAAAAGCCAGCCGATAGAGATTGAGACAGACTATACAAGGAGGTTATTGATGTTATATTTTGATTGGATTAAAGTATAGAGCATATTTCTATCCGTATTTCAAAGAGCACACAGAAATTAAATTATATAGACTCATATATAGTTAAAACTACTGCAAATGGCCTGTATTAACATCTCGCCTATGATTTATGAACCAGTCACCAGTCAGTTAAGTTTCAGTAAACGTATATACACACGTTTAGTGAAACTTAACTGATACATACTCACGTTTTCTAGTATCTAACCTCGTCTTCTTTTTCGTGTCTAGATTGTACCATGTACTTTTTTTTCTCCAATCAAGTTTTGGTTAATTGTTTTCCCTTCTTTTTTCTGTGAGGATCTTGCCTCTATTAAACAGTATTGTCAAGAGAAATGCACAGATGACGCTTATTTTTCAGTTAGGGAGGAACACTCAATAGCCCTATTTGACGTTTAGTGAAACTTAACTGATTCATACTCACATTGTCTGGTATCTAGCCTTGTCTTTTTTTTCGTGCCTAGATTGTACCATGTACTTTTTTTTGTCATTCAAATTTTGGTTAATTCTTTCCCATTCTTTTTTCTGTAGGGATCTTGCCTCTATTAAACAGTGTTGTCAATAGAAATGCACAGATGACGATTGTTTTTCAGTTAGGGAGGAACACTCAATAGCCCTATTTGACGTTTAGTGAAACTTAACTGATTCATACTCATGTTATCTGGTATCTAGCCTTGCCTTTTTTTTCGTACCTAGATTGTACCATGTACTTTTTTTCTCCAATCAAGTTTTGGTTAGTTGTTTTCCCTTCTTTTTTCTGTAGGGATCTTGCCTCTATTGAACAGTGTTGCCAAGAGAAATGCACAGATGACGATTATTTTTCAGTTAGGGAGGAACACTATTTGACGTTTAGTGAAACTTAACTGATTCATACTCACGTTATCTGGTATCTAGCCTCGTCTTCTTTTTCGTGCCTAGATTGTACCTTGTACTTTTTTTTCTCCAATCAAGTTTTGGTTAGTTGTTTCCCCTTTTTTTTTCTGTGGGGATCTTGCCTCTATTAAACAGTGTTGTCAAGAGAATGGACAGATGACAATTATTTTTCAGTTAGGGAGGAACACTCAACTCAAACACTCACTATTTAATTCTGAAGCGAGATACTTATATCTAAATAAGAATAAAACTGTTTTTAATTAGAAAAGAAGGTAGTAGAATGGAGTAGCCGTAGCGACCGATTTTTTTTCTGAATTTTTTTTTATGTTTGTTCGTAGATAAGGGATGTCCATTTTTCTCATTTGATCTCTCTATTAGTTCTACATATACATTTTCCATGTTTACAATTTCATTAAATACATAATGGTGTGATTAGTTTACCATATCTAGGAATAAGGCGATTAAGGGCGTACCGTATAATCCAGATCATCGCTTAAGTTATTGTGATCAACGAATTAAATATGATCTCGCTTTGTGACTCACGTTTAAAACAATCTCGAAACGAAAGAGCGACGACTTAATTTTGCGATTCGTGTTTTTTACGACGCTCTCGTGCTTTAACGTCTTTTTTACGTGTTCACGGTCGTACGCTGCGATTTGGCACGTTTCCGGTTGTAACGCAACTCCACGCGATAAGCGTGTTATTTTTTTCATTGTTTTCCTGTTACTAAAACTAAAGCTATTATTGGTAAAGGTTGTTCGGTTCTTCAAATTCATCAAATAAACTTTGTTGCTAATTATTAAGTCCTTGAAGTCCTAATTGTTCTAGTGCGACCATTCTCCTACTAATAGATAGTAGTTTATTGCCAAGAGGAGAAATTAAACCACATTAATCAAAGAAGAAATGAAAACATTAAATCAGAATTATGAATATCCCTATAAGCAATATTGAAAGACGTGTCAAGAATTAAGTTCCAGCAATAATGATAATGTGGTAATAGTAATAGTAATATAATATTTATACACTTCGTATCAAAATCAGGGCGCCATTAATAAATTCAGTAATTTTTTTAAATTAAAGCTTAAATATTCAGTAACGATTTTACAAAAAAAAATTATTTAAATTTCAGTTTTAGGCATGAACGAAGTGTTTAAAGAGAAAACACTCACATTCTGCGGGAAATTTCACACGTATCTATGTTAGTTACTGAATGAAATACGGAATTTAGTGTTAAAAAAATGAAACTAAATCCTGGGCAATAAACAAATAAAAAGTCAATATCGTTTCCTCCCCTAGCCATTACATCGGCGACCCATACTTAGAACCAGACGTTTAATTTGTGCTTGATCGATATTTCTTGAAAAACGGCAAGTGATGATGTCGAACAACCTACCTGCGCATTTTCTGTACGATGCTTGAAGTATGTGATGTATATTTATAAAACTCCTCTTATAATATAGAAAATTTATTCGTTCGGTAATTTGATTTAGTAAAATGGGTTAAATCGTAAATAAAAAACCAAATAGGCAGCTAATAGTGTTGACGCAAAATTCCCACGAACATTGAGTATAAAACTGGTTTTTCTTCAAACACTCTAAACATAACTAAAACTTAAATTTAAACAAAATTTGTTTCATGAAGGTTGAAGTTGGTCCTAAGTTTATTACAATGCAGTTTTTTGTTTGGTTTTATTTTTTAAATTATTTTTGTTCTTTTAGCAATATTTTTCGGGGAATTTTAGCACTCCCGCAGCTATATTAGGGATTGATCTTGGTCAGGGGTTATTCATGTTACCCTAAAATGTTTTTAGATAGTAATCGAGTTCCCAGAAAATATTTTTTGCCTCAAATATAAGGCTGATTCTTAAGTCCGGAGGTCAAATATAACTGGGTACTTCAGATAAAAAAACTCCAAAAAGATAATATTTTAATCTCTGTAGAGCTTTTTCATAAAAAGGAGAATTGGCCAAAAAATTAATTGTCACTTTCTCTAACTATGACAGTTATTCAAAAACTGATAAGAAAGAATATTTTTTTCATTTGAGCAAAAATTCGAATAGTGGTTATACACAAAAAATAGGGTCAGCGAATATATTATATAAAAAATATATAAATAATACAAATTTAGATAAACATTAATTTACTACGCTAAGTATTAAAAATGCACTCCTTTTTCCTGAATGCACATAATAATAAACTATCTATTTAACTTATTTAAAGGAGTAATTATGCTGACAAGATACAGATGACTAACATTATCAATTTTACTAAAAATTATTTCTTTAATGTGATCTATATTGCCATGCCGCCCATTTTTTTTTTAAATACCTCCAAAAGGTATCTGAAGGAAGGAAGGAAAGTGTCGGTCGTATTTCACAATCCATGTTGAATATGTAGATTTTTTTTAACTATGATGCGCCAACGTGTTGCCATATAATTTTCGCCAATTGCATGTCTTTCTGGATGGTATGCGCTTAACTGCCTTGGATATTTAGGAATATATAAGTATTCATATATAAGCATCTTTTATATACAACAATATTTCGTATTTCACGTAAAGTGAAAAAAATTTTTTTTTAAATTTTAAACAATAATTCACGATTTGTCACCACT
This sequence comes from Cylas formicarius, assembly GCF_029955315.1. Classification (NCBI taxonomy): domain Eukaryota; kingdom Metazoa; phylum Arthropoda; class Insecta; order Coleoptera; family Brentidae; genus Cylas; species Cylas formicarius. Next base: position 18,885,584 of record NW_026844361.1, on the reverse strand, counting down.
GTCATACTTAAACAAAAGACGGTGCGGTTGGTGCGGTAAATAAAAATTATATTTTTGACTAATTGTGGCCGTAGCGTAAAAAACGACTATAAAAAGTACCTTTTCTTATAAAATAATGTAGAAGGCTTCCAATTTTGACACACCCTTTCTTTTGCATGGTAAGTTAAGAACTCTGTTGTAACAAAGATTTGGGTATACATTTTTCGTTTTTTAAGTTGTTAAAGTGATACTTAGAACCCTAGAACGATTTTTCCTTCCATCCTTCCATTTGCTACGAATTTGAATGTTTTTCTCTATGCCGCCTCAGCTGTGCGTAGGACCTCTAAAACAGTTTCGCCATTTTTTTTTAAACGCGAAGCATTTTTCAAATCATTACGCATCTCTGTGGAGTAAAAATTGTTTTCTTAACGATAGTGTGCTATCGCGAATTTCGTATGTATAGATAAAATGCGCAAACAAATCTCTAGGTCTCCGCCATATGAGGGAACAGCGAAAAATAATAATTTAGATTTTAAGGCTGTTGCTAGATGCTGATAAAAATTCGACCATGATTTGCCTACGTACGTTTTTAAGCACTTCGTGCAGCCGCTTGTAAACATTTGACTATCGAATGCGAAATCAAACAATTTGATGTCAACTCATATCTGCTAATGTATAATGAATGCATGATAATTATACGTACAGGGGAAAAAGTTTAATCGCTTCTTCATTGTGAAGAAGGTGTTTAAATTTTGAAGAATAAAGAAGTAATATTTTTTTCTTTTGTATTTCTTTTTTCTTTGCTAACCAAAGTGTCTGTCAGTGTCTACGTGCATAAAGTTTTAATTTATTTGGGTCTAAAATTCAGCAAAATCGTCGAAACACGTCGTCTTACTCTTATTAAAAGTGTTTGGGAGCAAGTTTTCGAAATATTTTGGTTTTAAATTAACGATGCATGTGTTAAAAATTGAAACAATTTTAATAATAAAAAAATGATCTAGCATTACAACCATTACAAAATCTCCCTAATATTGATTACCCACTAAAGGAAATTTACTGAGTTAACACTTGTTAAATAACACCTCAACACCGATTTCTGTTTTTGTTTGTGTAATTAATCATCTCTATTAATTATTATTAAATTGTATTGTTTAATTTCAAGAGTGTTATGATCAGTTGAATACGTAACTTTTTTGTGTTTTCTTTTTCAATAAAGAGAGTTGATTATTATTAAACAAGCAGACAAGCTGGCCAGCAATGAGTGAATAGGAAAAAAAATAAATTTTTTTGAGGACATGAAATATTATATTTTTAACAGACCTTTTGGTCTGCAAATTTTTATAAACGGAATTTACTTTTAATTCAGACACCCTGTATAGCAAGAATATAGCAAGAGAAATGCTTTAATTTTATACCACTCGATCGTTATTTTTAAGTATGCGTACTTATTCGACATCGGGCGCCGCATAGTAATTGGACGAAGATAAAAAATATTTGTTTGCTCATAATTTTTCGTCATACTGCCATATTTGCTTTAAAAATATCGCCTTTTTATTATACCGATTAGATACTGTCTCTGCCACCATCCTTTGTTTCTAATTTGATAAGATGTTCCGATTGTCGAAGGTACTTATTATTTTTGAAAAAAATAGCTATATTAGCGAAGTTCGACGACATTGATTGTTGGGTACACGGGTCTATGGTTAACTATTAAAACCTTTTTCTAAGTTCGTGCTTGTTTCCTATCTCGGCGATTCCAACGATCCGTCCTTTATTTTTAATCGGAAATTTTTCATTTTTTTGATCGGCCTCTTAAATGAAGAAATCCAAAACCACCGCGGGTCAAAGGTGACAGATTAAGAACCAATTATCTTCCGTGTCATCCCGATTGCCCCCAGCGTTATCCGCATTTCGACCAAATGGATTCCACTGAACGCAGACAAAAAATGCAGTGTAACAATGTGCGTTTTAAAAAGTCAATAAATTTATAACGCAATTACCTATTTATTCTAACCAAATTTTATTTCAAAACATATTTTTTTATAAGCGTAAGAACAAATTTAGGATCTTTCTTTTTCTCAATGTTCATAGTTAAAATACAATTTTTTTATCGATTTTTCGATCTGTCCCTATTTAGCACATTGTAATCGTGTTCTGCGTTCGCTCGAAAATATCCCAAGCCGTTGTAGAACTTCTAAAAATACTAACTTTCAAATCGCAAGCCGCCCGAGGCGCTGAAAAATACGATATTGAATTTGAGTCTGCCCCTTTTTTCACTTTAAACGTTCTGGAAAAAAGCTGGTTTAATATATTTTTAATTTTAATTTTAATAATTACTTATTATTTGACGATTGCAAAAAACGTTTTTTAAATAGCATCAGCCGCGAGCAATGTGCGATAATTATAAGTAAATATTTAAAATAGTAACAGTTAATTTCGATATATATATATATATATCTATATATATATATATATATATATATATATATATATATATATATATATATATATATATATATATATATATATATATATATATATATATGAAATACTGTATATATTGCTACAGACAACGTATTTTTATAATAAATTTGTAAATTTATCTTGTGAAAATCGGTATAATTTGTAAAAAACGTGATTTTAAAATTTTAAAACATAAGGAAAGGTATGGAAATGTACCATATTTCTATAATTAGAAATTTATAATTTGTTATATGTTATGTATTGAAAAAAAAAAGATATATTGTAACATGCATAATTTTTCTATTAATCCTACCGTCTTTTTTTTTTATTGTATTACATGCCTTACATTTTTTATTGGTTTGACAGTATAGTTTCCTTAATTTATGACTCCATTTTTCCTTTAAAGATGGCTGTACCAATCGTTGAATTTTAATTCAAAAATTCCCGGCTCACTTCTAATCGTATATACTAATGCACTTCCGTATAGTCCGTGTTGTGATAAACAGTTATATTATTTTAATATACTTCACATTCGAGCGCTGCAGGAGAAAATTTTATTTAGAAATGCTACAAGCCTAACGAACCATAAAAACTCGTGGGTATTTAATACGATTCGATACTTTGCTGTTTCGAACTCTTTACATATATCACGCGGCGCAAAGACGTTGTTTCGTTGCATGCGAGTTTATCGCCTCAACTGTTCCGCATTTTTGATAATATTTTAGCCTGTCCGCAAACCAGCGGAACAAAACCACAGGAGTACGACAACTTTTAAGATTATACGAGCAAATTTAATAAAAGTAAAAAATCACTATGAATAAATATCTATATAAATATAAAAAAATAATAAAAATGTAATTGTAAAAATGTCAATCTTGCTGGTGCAAGACTGCTGAGTCTCTAAAATATTAAGATAATAATATATTTATTATATTTTATTGTACTTTACAAAAGGAGGAGCTACAGCTTCCTATGTTAGCCTATTTGCCCTAAAATAACCTAACCTTGTGGCAAAATTATAAGGCAGATAAGCTTCTTAAAAGAAAAATACCTTTTAATTATTTCACTATAAAAGAAATAAATGCATGCAATTTTAATCTACTTGATTGTACCAGCTGTGTACCTGGTAAGTGAATGATCCTTTAAATTGTGCATGGTGTTGATATTTGTTGGACACGCCATGAACTTTCTTTAATTATAATGAGTCATCATCTACACACTCCGCTGTGAATAAGAATGTGGTTCGATTTCGGCTTGGTACAGTCATGAAGCATAATCCTTTGTAATAATATCCTTCACGGGGCAACAAATATCTCAATTTGACAAACCAAATGCAGTGAGCGTAAATTCTAATTATTTCGTCACATAATATCATAACACAAATTTATCAAAATGGCACATTTCAAATGTCAAATTTCCGAAAAAAGATGGAGAAACACTTTATCTTCAAAACAGCATTATTAGCTTGATAATTTAAATTAAAAAAATATTAATAAATCTAATAATAATCAATAATCGAGGACAAATGATAATATTATAATCACATTACACAAATGTTTTTGATGGTTTTATTAAATCAATAAAGTAAAATAACAATAAAACATTTTTGATTATTATTATACCATCGTTGGTTATGTTCCAGCTTCAGCAGCTAAAATTATCCAAAAAAAAAATAAAAATTTAAGTATTTGTGGGTGGTTATAAATACAGGAAAATTTTTAATTGTATTCTTAATCGAAACACTTGAAATAATTGTAGGGATACAATATGTAAACGTCAATTTAAACATAATTTATATACTGGTTTCGGAAACAATCATTATCCTACGATACCTTCTCGTGAATGAAAATCATTTAAAATAATTGCCTAACATAAAAATTCAAATAATTCCAAAACCAGTCACATCTTTGACCTTAAACTAGAGTTTATGGTTTAAAAAATATCACTATAAAACAAATTGGGGCAAAATTAAGGCATTAAAACTTCGATTAAAAATCGATTTTTGAAGCTATTTCAGACACACGTTTAGCAACCAAACTTTTTTTAATATCTAGAAATTGGCATATTCGTAGACTTCCAACTTCGCCTACAAAAATAAAAACAAAAAAACGATTTTTCCGGGTACATTTTTACAAATAATTAAGCCGGTATTGGCCGAAATAAAACGCAACGTCCAAAAAAAAAACATTTTCGGGCATCCTTTCATAATTCCTCAACGCTATCAAAAGCCTATAAGCAGATCGTCGAACCATCCGAAGTTCATCTCATAGAGCCAAATAACACGGCCCAGACGTTCCTTGTATATTTTTCCCCGCGTTACTTATTTTAAGTAAATGTGTTTACCGAACTATATACCGATCGCCTTTTTCGAAAAACGTAAAAGTCGAATTTCAAATCGCGCCTCAGCGGCCAGCACACCCGCCCAGTTCTTCTTGTTTTAAATAACGCGTATATATATATTTAAAGATAGACCTTATATTTCGCGGTGTATAAACCCCGAGCAAAAAGTTTATAAAAGAACTAAGAAAGAGTATGTTTCTGGTCGGAAAATAAAACAAGTATAAAATACATTGACCTACCCTACACAGATTCTGTTAAGTATAGGAGGCTGTGTGCATGTATACATACAGCACAGCGGCGTAGAGTCGACCACGACGGCCTGTGAGTTCGTTGGCCCAGATTTTCAGAGATTTAACTCCTCGAAAGATCTGATCGACCATCAGCGAAGGCTATTTAATTTCCCCGTATTTTTTTATATTCAGGCATGCTTAGGGCTACCAATTGCAAGAAAAAAAACACTTATTATAAAGCGTGTTCGAAATAAGTTAAATTGTCATATACTTTAGAAAATTAGTTCTCCAAAAGTGTCAACATGGGAAACAAAAAGAAATTAGACAATAAAGACTTTTTGTTGGGATGTTTTTCCAGCAAAAGGCTATATATAATAGTGAATTGGAAGACATTTCATATTCGCATCTTATGGGGGAATATGAAATTGCTTCTTTTCCATTCCCTAAGCGCTTTAAGATGTTCCGTTGCTCTGGTACCACATTAAAATCTTCATATATTTTTAGGGGTTAGCAGAATATTTGAATGTTAAAAATATTTACTGGCTCCTTTTCATGTAAAAAAAAACTTACTATAAATTGTCGTAGCAAAGAACGAGAATGTTTCTTGGAATTACCAGATATTTTACCCATGTACCATACTTTCGTTTCCAGGAGTGATTTCCTGCATTTGCTTCTCCTTAAATTAAATTGTACTTTGAGATTTTCATGAAATATTGGTTCAAACTTACACCAACAAATCAAGACTTGTCCTTATCATTTCTGTTCTCATTTTAATATATCAGTTTCTACTGTGTTACGGTTTTAATGTCACCACAAAGAGGCTTCGTTGTCGGGCCTATAATGAAGGAACAATATACCGCCCTTTCCACCTTCATTTTCCAAACATCGGACACTTTCAAAAGCCTTTTATCATGCCTTCTACTCAAACATCTCCCGTCCAAGATGGAGCCGATCGAAGCAGTTCGGATTCACACCTAACGTCGCCGCAGGGCAACAGGTGGTGGTGATTATTGTTGAGGAAACGTTCGACCAGAGTGAGGTACCCGCGAGTTCCGCCACTGGCATCCCGCCCGGTCGCCGCGTGTGTGGGAGAGAGACAAAGATATCGGTCGATGTCGATGACCCGGTGGTTTCTTTCTCCAGCGCTTTATTTGCATGTCCTTTTTTTCTATCTTATTGCGTTCTTTTACAGCCTACTTTAACTGAAATAACTCAAGTTAAGATAGGTTATGGTGGTTCGGAATTATTTATTTTTGCGATTCAGCGCGGCGCGTCGAAGAACACCGTCCGGAGTCGGCGGGAGGAATTTTGAGGGTCAAAGGGTGTCGGGGAGGAGTAAATAAACAAAAAGTTGAAGGTTGGGGGACTAGGACCGGGGATGTAGGAGAGATACATTAGTTTACTGTGGTATGAGCCATGGATGCAAAAATAATTTTGAAAGTTTTTAATTTGTTTTCGGAAATTTTCTTATTATCGAAATAAAATAATAAATTTTCCAAAATTTTGTGCCCAAAAAGCGCAGAACCAAATTTTGTTACATTTGCATTTACAAATATGATTGTAGAAGTTACTCTGGTTCTGTAACTGTCGGTAGCGTGGTTTGTGTACTGGTCGGTTGAGTCGTCGACCTTTCCAAACAGTTTGGTTAACGATTTCTTCCATTTTTTTTTTATTGGTTTTGTTATTTTTTAAGAACATAAATCATTAGTCATTTCACACTTATTAATGATTAACTGGTGGTGAAAACTTTTTGATAATTTGGAATTTTGCTACCTGTCAGTAATTACAGCGTGAATATAAGATGGCGTGCAAGAAAAAAATCGCATGTCAGCCCTACCCTTCGACGGACAGAGACGAACAAAAATCCTGTCTACGCCGGTTTCTGAAAAAACGCAGTGAAGTAACATTACAGCCGCCATTAATCTGTACATATAATTTAGATTTTGAGATTATCTGATAAACCTCGCCGTATATCTTAATATATTTCTGCCTCTTTCTATACTTTCTTTTTTTTTTCGCCGTTCGGCTTGTATTTCTATCCGCGATAATTATTGGATTCAGTGGCGGAGAATGGACATCCTTTGATAAAAAATCGACGTCACATTTTCTATATAACTTACCAATTTTGAAAACAATCAGAGTATTATAGTGATTAACAAGTATATAAGCAGTTTTCCCTCTCCTATATAGACATATATATCGTAAGAGGGGAATTCGTTTTGCTTTTGGGAAGTTACGCGCGAAGACTGGTACGCCATTGGAGTTGCATATGGACTATTTATAGTAATACGAGGAAGTGATTTTTTTCGAAATTCATCGTAGCAGTTGATTATAGACCGCAAAGATGAAGAATTTTAATCAAAACAATGTTTAGTCTGAGGATATTGGATCCGCGCCTTCTATATCGCATTGCAGATTTTTTCAAGCAACGTTTCGGCAGTATCTGATCAAAATTGAGTGCAAAGAAACGAGCAGGGCGACTAGGTATTCTTTATTTTCACAAATAACAAAGTATGAAGATGTATTATCGTGAACTTAAAAAGTTTAATGTAAAGTTTATTATTAAATTAATAATTTATTATTATTATGTGTCATCCTCCGGCGTTGGATTTATTGACTTTTTTCCTTAGTTTTTGGATATTTTTGAAATTAACATAAATTCGCTAAATAATCTTTTTTGTTAAGCCTGTTTGCGCTTGACAAAACATACATTTCTCTAATAATTTTTTCATTTGCAAAATTGTCAAAAGAAAACTTGTAAAGAAGATAAGAAATTTTGTGATAATGTACCGATACACAGCTTACATTTAAACTAAAGCTAAACAAGAATGGTTAAAGAAGATATTGTAATTTGAAAAGATCAACTTGGTGACATAAATAAATAGTCGGAAGATAAAACCTATGTAGTCAATATTGTTAATTAATTTATTAAAAAAAAAACAATTCCTGCTTGGAAAGGTCTTTTAATTTTTAAAAATGGGATGTCATATGCAGGGGTTGCCATTAAAAAATATTATGAAATTCATGGAATGCAACAGGTGGCAAGAGAAATTTTATCGAATTAATTTTGATTTAAATATAAGTCAAAATTTGAAGAAAAATGTTCCTTTATATTGAAATATACAACAAAATTAAGAAAATTTGTTTAAAATTAAAATTAGTTCCTTTTTTCTTTTTTTAAATGTCGCGATTATTTTTTCTCCTAATCAAGTTCTTCAAAACAAATTCCCGAAAAATGCGGCAGAATTGTTTCACGGTTATTCTTTTTATTGAACACCCAAGTTTCGGTTATTATAAAACTTTGTCTTTTTGGCGTTATTATGCAGATTAAGTTTCACAATTAAATGGAACGCTTATTAATTTGCGGTGTATACAGAAATATAAATTAAACAGTACTTGCTAATGGCTATAGAAAAGATAACAACCTCCGAACGCAGTCGAACATAACGAACAAATTGTACCAATTATTAACAAAAAAAAAAAACAAACGAACAAAAATATTATTAGACGCGGTAACGCAAGTTCAGTTACCCCGGCAATTATTCAGAAATACAATTGGCGATTTAATTAGAATTAAAACCAAACACGGCCGCCTAATAATGTGCACCTCAGGGTACCGTTCCGGGCCCCGCGTCGCGCACAAACGATCCCGTCCGCAAAGCTGTCACCGGCACGCGTCGAAGGCCGAATATACCGTATGATATTCCTGTAGGGCTCGCAATTACGTCATATGTCAAATCATACGTATAGGTGTTTTTAGTACAGTTAAGCAGTCAATTGGTCCCCACGCACGCGACAAACGGCATTATGCCGCAAAAAAAAATCATCGAATTTACATGTTTCGTACATTACGGTAAGGTGACATCCGGTTAGAAAACAATTAACTACCAGGAAACCCAAAATTGAGTTCTCAGAAGTCTCAGCGTTTATAAGAACGACACCTGTGTCAACGTATACTTTTGGCATTTTTCTGGAAGAACAAAGCACTTAATGTGTTGGTAATGGTCGATCTAAAACTTCAAAATTTCAATTAGAAAAGTTCAAAAATAAATATGTGTTCCAAAATGCCTAGTTAAATATTAGAAACATTCATTTGGCATAATTCTAAGAGAAATAAAAAAGTTTTTTAATTAATATCGATCCAGAAAAATGATCTTTTGTTGGCATTTTTCTAGAAACTTATTGCTTACAAAAGCTCTTACTAGTATAAAATACTCTGAAGGTTTTTGTATTGGTTGGGCTTAGACTGCGTTAGGTTTCTCTTAAATATCGTTCAGATTCTGAAGAATGTCACGAACTTTCGTTTACCGATACGCCGGATTACTGACAGTGGACCAAGTTTAAGTAGAAAAGTTCTAATGTTTTCTCAGGGTAGACAATACATTGAGTAATAAGTAACGTTTTTGTCTTTTTGTTATGGCTCAGTTCAATTTTGAGAAGGAAAAAAGAACTTTTATAGTTAATACTGATCCAGGAAACGTTAGTTAGTTTGTTTGTTAGTTATTAGTTGTTAGAAAAAACTGCTTTTTTTTTCTAACAAAGAATTATAGGCACTAGAAAAATAACAATATGTGTTCTGTAATTTTGAATTATTTTATATACATTCTTTAACATCTACTTAGGAACATTGTATATAAATATTTAAGAATTACATTTAATGTTTCAAATAATCGGTCTTTTTTTAAAAAATTTTTAGTATGCCAATACGCATCTCGTACTGTGGCTTGTATTTTCACCATTTCTTCGAGAGCAGATCAGACTCATTTTGCTCAATGTTTTTTCATTGGTTGAGTGTAAACCGGCAAGGTTTGTCTTGTGTTGTTGAGCACATCTTTCCGACTTAGTAGAATTATACTGAGCTTTCATCTATTTATATATATTTTTTCTTAAAGTAAACCAAATTCAAATATAAATATATGGTCGAAAATGTATTTGTTCTACAGGACTTCAAAACTTTTCAAACTGTTTTTATTACTGTCTTAACCATTCTTTTGGCGACATTGTTGACTGGTTGACTTTTCTTGGTATTTCGTTATATTACATAAAGAAAAAAAGAAAAAAGAGTACTACTATCATGTTTTCAAAGCCAGGGCATACTTTCTTTATAGAATTTTACAAAATATATTTATACACTACGCCAATATCGAAAAAATGATAATATTAATATAAATGCAATATAAATTTACTAAAACTGCTGACTAATGCTTTTCCTTTGCTTTAATATTTGTTTATTTAACAATAGGGTGAATAAATAAAGGAAAAAATAAATAAATTTTCAACTAAACTAAAAGAAAATTAAGTAAAGTACATTTTTCAGTGAAGGTAAGGTAAATATGATGATGAATGAATATGTGACTAAAATAGTAGGGATTTTACCTTCACTAGAGATGCACTTTTCAGGAAAATAAAGAAGATATTGAATATCTGGAGAAAAATTTTGGAAAAATGATGAAATGAGATATTATGAACAGTAAATCATAAACACAATGGAAGTCCAAAATATACTGTTTTAGTTCCTTTCTCGCTTTTCTTGTTGGATACCAGGTACCGTTTTCTAAAATTTCCTGTCTTAACTTATTTTATGGTATGTTCCTACGGATTAGAGAAATAAAAAAAAAAGTAATTGCCAGCGACAGTCAACATTTTTGCGTCTTTAACTTGCTAGAGCGTTGTATTAATTAGAGAAACTTTGCATTGGGGTTACGTGTTGGTGTTTAGTATATTTACGCAATTTTTACATCAAATTTTCCTAAAACACATCGAAACTTGTCGCGACGGAAAGAAAACAAAACACGATCGACCAATTAAAACCGTCATCGCTCGCGAATATCGATTTATAAAATTCCGAGCGAAAACGTTTTTATTTTTAGACGTCCTTCGTTGACACCGGGCTCATTTTTTTCCCTCTTTGTTTAAACAACGATAAATATTGAATCAGCTTCATTTTGTTTGATAATTACGCCATTTTTTTTTTCGGAGCGCATAAAGATAATGCGTTTACGGTTGGGCATTAAAATATCAAGGAGTTTTTGCATACGCACTTATGGAAAAATTTCGTTCCACGCTCTCGACGAGTGAAATCTCTCGCAAACGGTGGAACTGGAACGAACTGGTCAGCAAACTGTCAAAATAATTCGCCGTCGTTAATAATTAAACGCAGAGACGGTGCGATCAATGTCGCCGTCCCTCCGGAGACTTTGGGGAGAACGAATGGTTTCTATTTTAGCGATTCAGTGAAAACCAGGGTATATCGAGGAATTTCTGGCGTAGTGGATCAAAACATGTGGTAGCGACGATTGATAAATCGATGCAACGAGATCGCTGACCTTTACACGTCCTATACTATAATGTGGCATCCAACAACAATGAAAGAACGACCATTTGCCCATACTCTGTACATCACAGCACAGTGAAAGTATAATCCCAAAACTGGGAAATTTTTCTCTACAAAGGACTTACTAAATGACGCAATTTAATTTTATGTTAAATTTGTGAAAATTCATTAACCTGGTTCAGTAACTAGCGGTATCCTATGTACCAAAGCGCTCATGACTACGAGTTACCGACTATTTATGTCTCTTTGTTCTTACAGTCTCGATAAATCCAACCCATTCGGTAGGTACACCTGCCTTGTGTGTTTAGCACTTCGGCGAAAGACATATAAAAGTGTTTGATCTTGAAAACAGAGCGCAGGACATGTACCGCAATTAGTAGAGTTATTGTGTTGTTATGTACAGACATACAGCAAAATGATTTCATACGTGACGCGTTGCCTATGACGCGGGAATTGAGCATCTTCTATTCCGCTAATTCATTTTCAAGCAAGTGCATTTTAATTCGAGCAGATATAATTTTTGTGGTGGGTAATGACAGATTTCTTATCGACCGAGTTGGAATACAAACTGATAGTTTGGAATTTGGTACTCCTTTTATGCCATTCACAAGAACTCGCTTGAAGGTCAAAAGCGTTTCTTGGAATAACTCTCATATCCAAATGGTAAGAATTTTTTCTGCATAAACCAAAAACAACCGGTATGGATCTAAACAATGTATTGAACAGAGTGTGTGCGACTCATAATGAGGAGTCACACAGTTTTAACCAACCTTTTGCTTTTTATAGTAAAAATATTAATGGCGCACATAAGAAAATGTTGTTTTTTAATTGATCTGGTGTCCAATCAAATAAAATAAATAGGTAGATAAAGCGCAACTATAGCAACAGACTAATCAAATCTAAACCTAAAAGACAGATCAATATTCAATTGAAAATCCTTGACGCTTTATAGATAGACAAATTATTTCTGAATGAAGCAAAGAACAAATTTCTTGGTTTCAATTGGTTCATTGACTGATGTATTTCGCAAATTGATATAACGATATACAGGATTGAGGACAACTGAGCATTATTCCTATTGGTGATAGACCTGTGATGGAAGCTGAATCCCTTTACTGGCCGGACACTCTGTATATTCGGGGGACTTTTTGAGGCCAAAATGACTTTTCCGCAAGATGCTATACTACACAAGGCTAATGTTGAGAATGTGGGACAGTAATTGAGTTTGTTAAAAATACCGCTAGAGGCGTTCGGGGTTTGAAAAAATTATAATTTCGCGTTTTCTGGGGAAAAGCAAAAAGCTATAGAACACGCCCTTGGAGGATAGACGCCGCACCTTAAAAAAAGAGAATTTAAAACCAAGTTCACGCTCTAGTACCAAGTTCCTCGGACAAACCTCGCCCCGCACAGCACAGTCTGCGCACGCGTTGCAACAGGACTGCACGTGTCGCCACTTGAGTTAAAAAAACGTTGCGAAATTTTACCCCGCTTGCATGATTCTTGTGACAGTGACATTTTGATGTGTTCAGAACTTTCGTTTTCGACGGTAAGTTTTAAGTGTGTGTTGTTACTTAAATAGTATGTATCATTTATATTTATGGTGTGTTTATAAAATTACGAAATTATTTAAGTATTTTTATTTATTTGCTGGGGCGTCTATCCCTACTAAAAAGGATAGAGGCCCCACTATTGACTGAGTATAGACGCCCTTAGAGGCATATATCCTCTATGGCTTATTCACAGGTGCTTAGGCTATGGGTAAGATTTTTTTAAATAACCTACCTAGTTATGAGCTGTTTAAACCTTTATATGTCGTACTTCACTGTACTTGTAAAAAATAATGCAGCGTATCACCTAATTTCATTTTTTATTTTAGACAAAATGTGGCGAAAATAAAAAAGGAAAATAGGAGCACCCGTTTGTGCTGCTAGGTCTGAAGAAGCCCATTGCAAAGCTTTTGGGAAAACTCCAAGTAAATATCTTAACGAATGTTCACCTATCCCGAAAATTCCTGTTCCATTATACAAAAAAGGCAAGCAAGGTGCTGCCGTTTTAAATTCAGAAGAACATATTAACTCTAAGAAAGCTAAGTTAACTCACTCGAATAGTGCTTTAAAAAAAAGTTATAGTCAGCTTACAAAAAGTGGGGCATCTATCCCGCTTTTACCCTAATTGAAAACTACATTCTTCTTTAAATTATATGACTTTCCATTTAAACAAAATTTTTATTAGACTCAAATTTTTGTGACACCCCGTGTGGTAATTTCGCTTACACAACTTAAATAATTATTAATAATATTGATAAATAAGTTTATTTGCCGTAACATTAAATAATACACCATTATAATCTTCAATCAGCACACTGTGTCTATTACTGAACATAGGCCTCCCCTAGTTGAGTAGATTCTTTCCTCTCTTCAGTTTTTCGTAACTGTTACAATGTATTTTTCAAAGAAACTTCCACAGGCTACTGTGATACTTTTTACAAAACTTTGTTCGCTGAGAGTGAACAGTTTCAGTCAAGCTCTGAAGAAGCCAACAGGATGATTGGCGAAACGTCAGCAATTTCGACTGAGCAAAAACCGACGCAGGAGGAATCCAGAAGTTTTGTAAAAAGTGCTACAATGTAGTCTGTCCAATTGGTTGGTATTCTCCCTCTGTTTCTTATAGCGGATCGGGTTCTCCATTCGAGTAATTCTTTTGTCCAGAATATAATAAATAAATAAATATTAAAAAAAAGTTGGCACCGCGGGTCAGGAACAGCCCATACTGTTGAAATGAATCCATGATACATCTCGTACAGTGAACGTTTTCCTTATCATTGAGTTAAGTCGTCTTGTTACCATGGAAACGTCAACAATAATTTTGTAACATTTGTTGTCAGTGTCATTTTGAGAATGATTGATTGATGAAAATTGTAATAAAAACAGAGCAAAGTGCTTAACTGAATGATACTTTAGATGTATAAAAACCCTGTTACTGTTTTTTTAGTTTCAAGCAACAAACTTTTAAGAAATCCGATAACAATGTTGTGTTTTAATCTATATTAAATAAATATCTTTTTTTTGTTAAATTGTTACTTTTGGAATGCCCTATATTTTTTTTCAATTTACTTAAATCTAATTATTTCAAAATACTTCTACATTTTGTGTAGTTTTATTAAACAGTTTCATGATTTAATTAAAAACTGTTTGTAAATATAGAGTTTTTTTGTGAACACTCTGTATAATAATTATATTGTATTAAAGTTTGATGTTTCTTTTTATTGATGTGTTTTTATTAATGTTAAGTAAAATTTATTGGCATTACCGAAAAAATCGAATTAATCAAACACCTAGAGTTTATCTGGACCACTGTGCGCCGTGCGGGCGGGCGACGGCGGGAGGGGGTTAGGGACGATTCTTCTAGCAAAAATGGCGAGAGAGATCAACAAACGCCGATGGAATTCTTAATATACAGGAAGAGATTTTATATATTGCTCCGACCGCGGGAGATAATTGTAAGGATTGGTCAGATATCATAGACGGAAAATAATGAGCAATAAGAATAAGATACCATTTATAATATATAAACTTCCTATTAATCTAAGTCCGTTGTATACGGGACGAAAAGGCAAGACGGGTCTGCGAGTCGCCGGTGCGCGCGCGGCGCATTAAAACAAAACGACCATTAAAAAAGGTAAGAACCATACGGTATTTGAACCCAAGACCTTTAAACTTTTGGTGTCAAACTACTTCTTCTAGTTGCGTTGCGAACTGCGGCCGCGAAAAATCTGCCTGCAAGAGAAGACTCCTAGCGAGATGAACGATTACACACACACACACATACACACGTACGAGTAATAATTTAAACGCGCATAACAGGCGCAGCTTAGCGACTTCGAAGGAGCTTTTTTCCTTCCCCGCGTGCGGACTTAAAGAATTATCGTCCGCGACATACAACTCTCTTTCTTCTCACCAAGAATCGGGAGACATTTACGCCGGATTCTAGCTCTTCACAAAACGTACAGAGTTCTCAGCAACTTCTAAAGATGCTTACTGTTCCTTCCAGTTTTCCCGTCAAGATTTTGTGTTCTTGCCCTTTCGTATCGATCATTTCTTGGTTAAGAGGTCCGCTTTTTTGTTCTCTTCGTAGGGTAACTCTGTTATGTTCAGTTTTTTGAACCCGTTAAAGTAACCCAGATTGTGAGCGGAACTTATGCAGGTATGATATGACAGTGTCTCTTAAGGAAGTTGGAAATTGTAGAGACAGAAAGGACGTAGTCTCCACTCTGGAAAATTTTTAGTCAAAGCAGTGAGGACCTTACCAAAATTACTAAACTAAGTTATTACAATATATTAGTCGATACGATTTGTGACACAGTAAAATAGATTGTTTATCTTGCTTCCACTTATACTTGAACAGATGTTGTTCGGTCCTAAATGAGAGACAGAATCAGTTGTAGGGAACATTTATTCTTATATTCATGTATTTTCTATGTAATAATAGATCAGGATGAACCTTAATGATACGCGAATATTTAAGTAGATCTACGTGAAAAAATCAAGATAATTTGTTAAATAAACTACTATCCAAAAACTCTGTTCATAAAATAAAAATTAAAACAATACCAAAAAAATCCCAAAATTAAAGTAAATATACAAGTAAATCATATTTAGTTTGTATTTACGATGAAACATCTTCCTCATCACAGCCAAAATTGGAACTGCTACTACCAGAAAATGATCCTTCGTCTACATTAATAACAAAAAACAACCGAAAATCGAAAAAAAAAATGGACGCCGGGGTTTGATCGGAATTATTTTTTACTGGTTTATGTATCTCCTGGACTGCTTAAAAGGAGCCAAACTCGAAGGTCGTGTGGCCAACCGTTCAAAAGCTATAGCCAATTAATGCTCCGTCTACAGAGAAACGGAGAACGGAGAACGGCGAACAAAAAAAAATCGAAAACGATTATTACGATTATTACCAAGCACGTATACTTCCGAAACATTCGATTTCGTCGATTTTTTCAAAGTAACAAGTGGTGGTACCGTTAATTCTCTTCTTCCCAGTATTTTTTTATTATATTTTCTGTATGTGTTATACAACTGATCCAATTTTCTTTGGTAGATATCTGGAGAGCTGCCTTCGAAACAGTATCATCATGCCTTGCCCCACATAACATTTTTATTAAAAAATATTTTGCAATTATATGGTATTAAAGATACGATGGTAAGGAGGCAATCTTAAAACTTAATGACCCATTTCAGC
The DNA here is from genome assembly GCF_029955315.1 of Cylas formicarius. Classification (NCBI taxonomy): domain Eukaryota; kingdom Metazoa; phylum Arthropoda; class Insecta; order Coleoptera; family Brentidae; genus Cylas; species Cylas formicarius. The sequence goes on along the minus strand of NW_026844361.1, from coordinate 18,868,985 downwards.
AATTATTTAATCTGTAGCATACGGCAAGTTTGTTTTGTAATTTTTTACAATTTTTTACAACTTACGTTTTAGACCATTTTGTGAGTAAATAATCCGCTTACTCTCACCTTCTCTCTTGGTTTTATTATCGACTATGCCATCGCAAATCGTACCAGGCATATTTGAATGGGTTTTAGTTAATTCGTATATGATATAATTAAAATATTTTATAGGTTTTATTTGAAAACACATAATACAATAATGATTAATACTTGCGGCGAATGATAATTAGTTATTAATATTAATTTAATTTTAATATAATAATAATGTGATATAATAGGTCCGATTTTAATGCGATTTGTTTTTACATGTAATGTGAGGTTGTTCTATCGCTCCTAGTTAAATAATTTCAATTTATTTTATGATTATTAATGCATTTGATGAAAATTTGTATAATACGCTAGATTTTTCTGCAAAACTTGAACGCAATAGGCAAATATTCCTTCATATTTTTTATTTTAAATTGTCTAAATCAAAATTAGTATGACAAAATAAAATCGATTTTTTTTTTTAAACAACACCGTTAAGCATTAATAGAATTTCGAAACATTTTGCTTGAGTTGAAAATTAGTTGCTTTATTTAACTAATGAGGGTCTAATTTAGCGCTAACTACATTGAATATGGCCAGTAGCGTCCCGGTAGCTAGCTCTCTTGAGTGTAATTATCAAAAACAAATGAAGTACTGATTTTTTTTAAAATTTAGTATTAAAGGATCCAATGTTATTATTACTGTCCTTAGGCTTCGGTATAACGAAAATCTGCTGCCTCAAAATATTATTCCAAACCTCCAATCAGATTCAAAATGTGCTAAGTACAATTTTCGTTTGATAGTTGACTCGTAAATAAGAAATGCGATTAAGTTTGCCAACGAGATGGATTACTGTGACTACATAATGCCAAGAAATTCCGTTGTTTTTCTCCATAACATTTTCCCTGCTACGAAGTTTTGTTTACTCTATATTCTATGAGTTAGTTTTCTGTATTAAGCTCAAACCAGTTTTTCCAATGTATAAAACTTACATTAGCTCTGAATTTATCACAAACTTTTTTTCTATAATTCTAAATTCTATGCATATGCACTTAACAAGAACCTTCATTATTCAACTCAAAATATCAATGGTTAATATAAATTATAAAGAGAGCAGAGCTTTATATTCTTCCCTGTGGAATGTACTACTACACCATATTATATATCCTATTATATATTATAAATCCTTTGCCGAAGTTCCACGACATCACAAGAAGTTCTGTGCACGTTATTTTTTAGGTGTCCCCAGAAGAAAAAATTCCATGTTATGAAAAAATCCAAAGAAAACTGCATCCTCCTTTAAAATCGTTCTACTCTTAGAATTTAAGTTTTACGAAATTTAAGTGTGTTATATTTATATTCTTTCAAAACTGAGTGGATTGATTCCCGAGAAATGCCTGTCTCTTCATTTACTCTAGTAATAGAGGAAACTGAATTTGCTTCATAGAATCCTAATATGTTTGCCTTATTTTCTTCATTTGCACATTATGATTTCGGCATACCTTTTTAGCATTTAATACGTTACCGTTTTCTGCGAATCTCTTTGCCAGCCTTGGAAATATCTGTTTCGAAGGAGCTCGGCGCTCTGGATAAAGTCTTGCGGTTGCACTTTTAGTATTCAGAAAGTATACTTGAAGCATGTCACTCCTTTCAAGGGTGCTAAATTCGCAAAAAAACATTTTAACAATAATGACCTGGACAATAATTCAATCATCAACGTTCTGTACTAATCTGTCAAACATAAAAAAAAAATCCTAATTTTGCCGATTTGTCAAAAACGAGTGCATCAAAATATAAAGTAAATTAAGATATTCTATCTAAAATATGATATGGGCTTATATGTGTTTCGTTTTATACGTCTCTTGGAAATATTTTGTTGTCTTTGTTGCCCAAAAAAGTTACAGTCAATTAAAATGTTACCAAGATAAATTGAACGCACGGTACATATGTATGTATGACATCATTTAGGATATACATGCTGAATATTTTCTGGCAAAGTAATTTCTATATGAATTCTGCCGGGATAAACCCAATATAGGTAATTTAAAGGATCCTTTTCGTAAAATAAATTGTACATTTTGGTAGATCTGCCCCTACAATTCATAATTTAATAACGAATTACCATACACGTAATAATGTTGATTTCTTCAAAACCCTCTTCGGCATTAAATTCTACCCTTAAATACTAATTTAGGCACAGCATATCGACCACTTTGCAAAATATACACTTGCAGAAAATACACTCCTCTTAGAACATGGTTCCATTTGACAAGTGATCCGTGTGTGAAAATTTTAGTGGTTTGTGAAGGGTCCGCATTGCCCCAAGTAGTAAGACCGGCCATATCCACTTGATTACTCTTAAGCAAAGATCCTTATACATGTTAAAAAATGATATTTCGTGTTTTTACTTCTTCATTTACAGTAACATTTGTCGCTAACGAAGGTTCCAAAATATCTGAACTTATTCTCGTCGACTCTTTGGCAGTTTATTATTATGATCTGTGCTTCTAATTACCATCGTTTTGGTTTTAGTAATGTGAAGTATGTTAACAACGCGCAAATCAGCTTTTTATTTTTTAAAAAAGGTGCTTCGCGGATGCTTGTCCTAGAGAGACGCATTGGACCACTATGGAACTTTCGCAAAATCGATGTAATTTGATTGTGAATACACCCTGTATAAAGTGTCCTTCATTTACATCTTGTCGAACTTCAAAGTTACGACACACTTCGATAAATATTAAAATTTGTGCTGGTAATTGCAATTTAAAATTATATTTTCCCAAATATCTTGCCTCCCCTGCATTATAGACGAAACTTTAAACTTTCTGTTAACACAGTTTACGATACTGTTCATATCAGATTATCACATTTAAAAAAGTTTTTCGTGTATCGCGAATAATTCGTTCACAAAGGCGGAAATTTCTAGGATCAATTAGAATTTTTTGCCAACAAACGACGTATCCTGTATATAATTCCCACAACGTTAATAGTATCCGAATTTTTCTAATGGAGTAAATGGTTTTCAAAAAACTACTTGTTTCCTGAAACCATGCAGTACGTGGTAATAGTAAATGACGTCATCGCATCTAGATTGAGGGTCAAAATGGTGATTTTCATTTGGATTTTTTCAACAGCGTATGTGCCTATAACATTATTTGAACGGATTAGCTATAGCTCTCTCAAAGAACAATTTTCAGGGTCTTTTGGAGGAAAAGATGTTTTTCTAGATGCCAAAATGATCACAAAAATAAATCAAAAATTTAAAAAAATACTTCACGTTATTTTATTGCTCACAATTTAAAGAGTCTAAATGGAGGTCCAGACTTCTACTTCTCTCGCAAGTCTGAAGTCGGTAGCTGCAAATTTGGAGTACTTATCTTATTTTTTAATATTGCAAGGAATATCACGAACACCTTGTACAATACTTAAAAACCGTAAGTACAAAAGATTTGAAATTATTGATAATTTTCAATAATAGGTGGACCAATTTTTCAGTTTTTTTGAATTTGCGGCGCACCCTGTATATTATTGAAAAATTGTCAACAATAAAAGTTTATGGAGGCATCCTCTGGTTCAAGCATTTTTTCGATCTTGTAAACATTTTTTGAAAAATGGTCTTTCTTGTAGGCCCTTGCACACGCGATTTTTATTTTTTTAAAAATACTTCCCGACCCCCCAGCCCTCCCCATTGTCAATAGGTTCCGTCACGGGGCAAAGCTGCATATATGTGCCAAATATGAAGTCGATTACTTCTAATTTCGGACACTTATCGTGTTTCATAGCAAGGTCCAAAAAACAGTCGAAAATCGCTAAAAAAAGATGGATACCGGCTTCGGATCAGGGCCATTTTTTATAAGCTTATGTGCCTCGTGGGGGATTAAAATGGAGGAAAATTTCAATTTTGTAGCTCCAACGGTTCGAAAGTTATTCAGGAAAAATCAAAAGACGAGAACGGAGAACGGACAAACGGACAAAAAAAATTTTTTTCGACGGTAATAATAACTGTACCAACGGCGATCCCATAGGACTTACCGATATACCCGAAAATATTTTTATAATTTTTACAATAGTAGGGGGCCACTAATCCTACATTTTGTTTTTTTGTTTACCTTGATATCTCTACAGACAAAAAAGTTGAAGCCAATTAAAATGTTACCAAGGTAAATTGAACGCATGGTATTCTGAAAACAAAATTAAATGGCGGAGTGGGGGTAAAAATAAACGTAAAATGCCTCCCAAACCCCCTCGCATAAACGTGCGATTCGAGTCTGCGGACTCCACATATCAAACCCCGCTAAAAACTATTTTATATATGTACACGCGGTCTCGCAGACTTTGGCTTTATCCTCCTTACAGTCATTACCCGACTCATAGTGCCTTTTCTTATGCAATTTTTAAACCCCCCCTCCCTCGAACGCGAGCGACGGCAAAATGCACCGCCTTCCAATGGGGCCTGTGTTGCGCTTTCTTATGCACCCAAGATGTGCTGTTTCTAATACGCTGATAACTCCTCTTTTAAAATGTGTAAGATTGTTCTACGCCTACGCCACGGCGTTTTTTCGAAAACGAACCGCCAGATTTCGTACGGCCAGCGACGCCTTTACTGACGCCATTTTCGACGGGTTTTTTCCCAACGTCGCGTCGTCGTTCTGATTTACGCGCGGGTTGTTTTGTTGTTTTGTGAGGTTAGGACGCTGAGACTGGGTGCCGATTTTTGTGACGTTTGGACGCGCGCGGCGCCGCTTTGGATTCTGGAGGTTGCCGACACTGGGGACCGGAGACCTTGATAGGTTTGGACTACTTTTACTTCTTTTATTTGCTACCCACGTCCTGCCGCTTGAACGCAAAAAGTTGAAACCAACATTTTGAAAACTTAGGACTAAAAAGGAATTTCTTGGCTACCCGGAATTTTTGAGATTGAGGTTAGAAATGTTACGTTAACTTCAAAACGCGTTTTAAAGAATAAGTTTTGCTAATTTTGTTGTGCCTAGTTCGATTCGTTTAATATGCGTTTTCCACCTTAACAAAATTATACGTCGTATCATCGGAATGAGTTCCCAAAGCTTCAAAATTCGCGTCCCCTCTTGATTTTTGGGATTCGAAAACGAACGACTAGCTGGATAAATACGAAAAATAGAACATTCCATCATTCCGCACTTACGTATTCAAAAAGAGTAAGTAGAAAATCTCCGCCACACCATTTTAATAAAATAAACCATCATTGTGATGTATGTACATAACCTTAACCTTAACGTACTAACGCTTCCTACGCCAATGAAGTTTTTGAAACGCTCCTATTCATATGGCAGCGTTTCATGTTCAAATAATTTGCTATTATTTTTCCTTTTTTTAATTTAGTACTTAACTAACCAAAACTAATGTTAAAAACCTGGAATGTTTTAACATGAAAATTTCAAAAACAATTTATTTTTCTTTTTAATCTTTTTGGGAATGTTAACAATTGATTGACAATAAAAACTTTAAGTAACAGAAATGGAAATTTATGTACTTTTTCTTTCTCTTTATTCGAGTTAAATAAAACAGGATAGCAATAACTTTAGTCAAATTAAAATGTTTATGTTGTACATTGTACATTATTGTACAGGTCGAACGATAATTTTCCGAGTTTGGATCACTCTTAACACTGGGGGTAATTTTAATTATTACTACCTACACCTGTCAATTATATTAATAAAAATGCTAATGATAGAAATTAAAATCACAAAATAATGATAGATAAACAACGTCTAAAAAAATCAAATATACAATCGTAAGTATAACACTTATTTTTCTGTCCCTTTAATCAATGTTGAGGTTCAAAATTGCACACTTGTGAATTAAATAATTTGATCTCTTTATTAATCTATCCGCCTTGTTGCATATTGTTAAAATCTCTTTGTAATTACTTCATAATTGATTTTTCTGATTAGTGATGTTAATTTTTGTATGCGAAGTTCTGCTAATTACACCGAACAGAAGATCTTTGCAATAAAATTACCGTCGTTCGAATTTCATCCAATAAAATATAAACAACTTTTTTGCTTTTTCGGTGGCAGAATTTTGTGATTTTTGACTTTGATTAACTTCTGAACAAATGAAGCTTTACTTTTCGTACCCACACTAGTGTGGATTCAAGAAAGTATTAAAAAAATTGCATAATACTTTGCCAAATTGAAAGCTTAGACCCAAAACTATTAGAAGCATTCTTCATTAATTAATTTACCTAATTAAATTTAAATTGAACTAATTGTTTACGTCCCCAGAAAATCTCTTATTAATCCCTCCCAAAGCTCATGTGAAATTCGTCTTATCTTAATTAGCTGGTGCCAATCGTGTCAATTAGTATATTTCACAAACTAGGCAGCAAATCTCAAGGACTCGCGGCATTTAGCTAATAATTATTCAAATATGTAGAGAGAAAAAACACAATAAAACTTTATATGTAGCACAGTTTTCGTGACTTTTAATTAACTGGATATCGTTGCCCGTGGCAATTACAGGCCACTGCCATATTGACTGACGCATATAAAGTATACGTATGTTTATTATAAGTTTATTCGAATAGTAGTAGTACCAATTTCTTGGAAGAAAATAGCATACGCGGACCTGATATGTTTCTTTAGATGCGTTTTTGACCGGTTGTCTTTAGAATATTCGAAGAATGAAAAAAAAGGAGAAATAATGTCAAAATAAACAAGAAATAAAAGTTCAGATTTTCACGAAATTATATATTTTTACATGACAAATTTGATAAATACACGGTGTTGTCGAAACAATTCTCATATAAAAATATATAATTTCGTGAAAATCGGAACTTTTAGTTCTTATTTATGTTGATAAATGGATTTTCATCAAGTAAAAGCCACCTCAGTTCAAGAAACAATGTTAAACGAGTTTGTGTTTTATATAATATTTTTTCGTGAGAACTTAACCGCAGGTTGAAGAGTGTACACCGCAATTCCCTTAATTACTTATAATTCCTCGGAATTATTGAAAATCTTCTCAGAATTTCCCTTATTATATATATCCGCAACTTGTAATACGAGTAAAACTTTTTAATTTTTTTCGTTCGCTCACATTTATCATTAAAAATTACTTAACTTTATAATTCACAAAGCAATTGCACAATGCTTTTTGCATACCTATTCAGAATTTATTTTTGATGTAATTTCAATAATTTTGATAATTGAATCATTATCATTATTATTATAATTATGCCACATATTAATGCACGTATTTTCCTTAAAATGATTTCAATACACTTATTATCATCATAAAAAAATGACCAAATACAGCCTGTATAATACGCCGATGAACGTAAAATCGCCGACATAGTTTAAAGCTATTCTCGTAAATAATAATGGCGGACGGCCGGTCGTCGAGGAACACACATGTTCACGCACGCACACACTGGCACACACACTCGGTATCTAAACCGAATATTTAGATAAAAATAGAATTATTTGAACAGCCATGTTTGCGTCTAAAAAAATCGGCCAATATTTTTATAGATTTTTGTGCGGGAGCGCCGCCCATTTTTTTTTTATCTCCGCCGCGGCATTTTGTCCACGCGGTTCGGATCGTGCCGAAAATCGGGCCACTCTTGTACCGTGTGGTGTAAACGTCACCGTATCGAACGAATTCCTGCTGCGCCCGCGGGAAAATAATATGGGTCCTGTTGCCGGTCGTAAGTTGAGTGTGCCTCCGTATCGTTTTTTCAAAAAGCTAATATGTACAGAGCGACCCAAATAACAGCCGTCACGCGGCGCTTACGCGCATTTTTTTAGTGCACTTTGTCTTGGATTTTCAACAGGAAGAAAGATATCCGGGAAAAGTCGCTTTCTTCTTTGGTGAACATTAAAATTAATTTTTATGTATTTATTTTGTTTAGCTGTGTGCATAATCTTAAGATAATCTTAATAATAATATTTCATAATCTTTTTTTTTTGCAATTTTAATTATCATTTTAAGTGTTGGAAGTATAAATTCTGATAACAATTTAATATTGACTCAATATACACTACCGGAAATCCAATATTTACAAAGCCTAACAATAAACACTTTTTAAAGTTTTTACCTATTCAATCTTTAAGACATTTCGTTTATCTATGGATTTTAAAAAAGATCTTATTTTGACAGATGTTAAATGAATGACAACAGTTCCTAATTACTAAGTTATGCGTTTTATGAGCCAGATTGCGTGTAACATTCATTAGTGAAAAATCCGATATTCCGCCATTTTTTATTTTGATAATGTTAACAGATTGCCCTCACAGATACTGATAGATAAAAACGAAACGTTTGATCGCCAATATCAATCAAAACAAAAAAGTTATATAGTAAATAAAGCATATAATTAAATTATACAGGGGGGCCATAAAAGTCTCTCATCTCATGTCAATATGCACTGGATCTTCGCGTATATATTTGCACTCTTACAAATTCGGCATAAGCTTTAGGTTTAAAAAAAATAAATACGAATTTTTGGCGTTTTTAGATTTTATAACATTTTTAGGAGAAAAATATCATCTAATTTTATATTCTCTTTTTAAATATTTATTATATTTTAGCTTCTCCCTTAACGAACTTTTGAGTTGTGTTGGGTGACTTTCGAAGCTTTGGTTAGTTAGGAAATTGGATTCAGATTAACAAAAAGTTCAAATAACAGTTCCTTCTTTAATTAAGCAACCCAAGGGTGCTGGAAGTTGAGGCCAATAATAGTAATTAAAGAAAGAAAAAACACTCTTTCACGTTCCACACGGTTTCTGAACTTTGCCATAAAAACAAACCTATTCATTTTTTTACACTGATTTTATCACTAGCGATCGAATTTCAACTTTCATTACCAGGTTTTAAAATATTAAAAGAATGCTGAAAAATATAAACTAAATTATTATACTTTTGGCTGTAATCGCATACACACTTTTTTTTTCTAGCGTTCTATATCTTAAAAATTTTATTTTATTAACATACATAGCTATGACATGATTATATTTGTTCCATGTTAGGCACGATTTTAAAATGAATTGATTTGTATGAAATTAAGTGTGATTTCTCTGCGAAGCAACAAAGTTGGCGCAGAAGCGTCAATATTGTATTGTAATCTTGGTTTGGTTGTATTGGTCGTCGTGATACTGTGTTCATTGTTGCTTATTTCTACTGTTCAAGAACAAATGGAAAAATGGAAAGAAGGCATTGAAATAGACATTCGAATAGAATGGCCCTCTAGAACAAGCCTTACACCTGGAAGCAAAAACCTATAAGAGATGGCTTAGTTGACCCCAAAAAAGTTTTACTGCCTCCTCTTCGTATCAAACTTGGCTTGATGAAACAGTGTGTTAAAGTCCTAGACAAAACTGGGCAGTGCTTCAAATATTTGTGCGCGAAATCTCTAGCCATATCTGATGTCAAGGTAAAAGAAAGTATTTTTGTTGGGCCGCAGAGAAGAACATTTTTTTTTCAAAACACAATGACCAATGTCGAGAAAAACGTAAGTAATTGATAAGTTTCTTGGGAAGTCTAAGGACGAATAGATCACAATGTGTAACAACACTTTCATCGTCTAGGTTGCAATATAAGTTTCCTGTTTTCACTTTTGTACTATTTTTCTGAAAATCTTTTACCAGTTAGCAAACAACAGGAAGAGAGGTTTCACCAGAACATTAAGGTAATGGAGCGGCTATAACAAGGCAGATGGGGCATAACGATGATGGCGGACTAATGCTGGATGATAAAACGGGATATGCCTTTAAAAACACACAACCGAATGTCCGGACGACGCAACCTTCTGACAAAAAGACAAAGATTTCAATCAAAAAGTCTGAGTCAAGTTTTTTTTCTCCTATTTTAACTACGACTCCGCTCTTTTACTTAATAAAAAAAATAATTAATTTAAATTCAATATTTGCAAAAAAACAGCCTACCAAAATTGTATCAAATCAGTTTTCAAAATAAAAACATCTGTCAAAAAGTTAAATTTTGTAGACCCGTGTAATTTGTGGCTTGAGGAGGCCTAAAGTACAAGAATACAGTACAAATAGCTTCATTATAGGATCGAAAATCAATCACGAATTATGTAATCGATCGGCACTTTCCTCGTTACAGTTCCCACACAATTATGATTGAAGGAAAAACGCGCCAAAACGCAAAGGGAAAAATAAATTCGCCGTGTCTATCGTTCCCAACACTTTCCGGTGCAAATATTTAGTTTGCTCCGCGAAATAATAAATAACGAACTTTCTAATAATTATAATGGCCGTCCGAGTATACGTAGGTAGAGGCATTTTTGTTCCTTTTTGGTCTTATTTTAAAAGAGATATATATATACATGCAATCGTTTTCACTCGTCGTTCCGTCTCGCTCGTTTCTTCTCTCCGACGTTTAAGAGGCGGGGGCCGTCGGGGGGCAGTCGCGAAAACGCAATACGGAAACAACGATGCCCGGAGTAACCAACACACGGTATAATTTCGCTTCGAAGGAGTGCGTTTTTTAATTGTTGCATTATGTTCGTTACGGTTTCATTTGCATGATTTTTTTTGTCGATTATTTTACCGATTTTCGCAATCGCTTCGAATGAAGGAGATTTTTTTCCATTTAAAAGAAAAATATAATTTAAAAAGAAAACGCCAAGAAATACGCTTACTCTACTACGATTATTAATTATTGTTAATAAAGAATGGAAGAATTAACTGGAAAACTCACAATATAAAAATCATAACTCTGCAACTAAATACCAAACATCAATTTTTTATAGGATTACTTTTCCAATGCAAATAAAATGTACCAATTCCGATCTCTTGTCTCTTTCCTTCATTAGGAATTAATTGAATACAAAATTAATCGAAATCGACAACTACCCAAATTACAAAAAAATCAAAAAAGGCATGCGATACATAGGAAATAAAGAATTCATTATGAGAAAATAATATCATAACAAAAATAATTAAACCCAACTGAATCTTCTTTAGTGTCTTTAAGAACATTTAACAACTATTGAAATTTAAAGTAAAGTAAATATTATGAGGAAGAGTATTAAATAATAATTTCACACTGACCAAATTAAAAATGTAAGCAATATTTTCCAACAAAAATGAAAAACGATTCCTTTTCTTTCGTCCATATACGATCAGCAAAAATTTTAAAAATGCAATTAGGGAAAACTATTCAAAACATCGAAAACAAGAACATGAAAAAATAAAAAAACAATAAGCATATAAGACAATGTTTAGAAAAAAATTATATAAAAGTAAATTTTATTTTTGTATTAAAAATAATAAACTATAACCTGTAATATAAAATGAGAAAATTATTAAAAAAACAATTTCCAGTTGAAATGTGACAACTAAAAACAAAATCGGTTGTGGTCGTAATAAAAAAATGACGATATTTTTTAGGAGAGGGTGGGACACCTCAAAAATTAACCAAAATTTTTTTTCGTTATTATAATTATTAATTCTTCTTATTTGTACATTTTTAGCCCTTTCTGTAATATCAGGGGTAAAATGGACGCCTTAAAATTTCTAAAAAAGCTATTTGATATTATTATAACCGAATCATAATTATTTTATTAGTGTTATTTTTTAGATAATTCTATGGATTTAGCCTAAAGCCACAGCTTTTGAAAGTCTTATAAATATCAAAAACAACTTTGTTGAACCATAGAAAAATAGTTAGCAATCAGTAACGGTGTTTTTTTTTTTAATTATAATAATTATAATTATTGGATATAACATTATAAATAGGGAATATTGAGGCACGACGGGCAGAAGCTTCGGCAAAATTTGGGTAAATTTAATTAAAGCCGCCGATATTTTCGTCCAAGTTATAATAATAAAATGACATCCCTTAAAAACCACCTATAATTTTCATAAATGGAGCCCTTGTCATTTTTTAATAATTTGCTAGCTCTGAAGAAATTTTAAGTTGAAGCCTAATTTGAGCATTTAATTAAACACAATTTAAAGGGGTGGTTTTTTTCATATTTGGAAAGAGCCCTGGCAATAAAAATTAAAAAAAAAATCTATCGAATCTATTTTTATTTCGAACAAATATATACATACTTTTTTGTTTATCGTTCATTTTAGTTATTCTTCTAAGATTTAGTAGTGGGTCGCCATCCCTCTCGAACGAAGAAGAAAGACGACGCATCGTTGTAATTGCAAATACGTCGGCGTCGAACAAATAAAAACATTTTTCCGTCCATTAGCGAAATTTATTCCGCGACAAGCGTGAGAAACTTTCTTTCGCTGATTAATAATTAATCGCGGAATAATTAAATCGGCAATTTTCATCAATAAATAACGTATACCGATAAGTATTAAGCAGATACGCGGGAAAAATCTGCTTCTGCATGTTGTCTAGTTCCACGTATGTACAGTTAGGCGTCGGTTGCCGTAAAAAAAAAAACGAGTCTGTACGAAACTAGTTCCAGGCGTACCGTGTGAATATGGCCGCAAAGGAAGTGAGCCGAATATCGCGTTTTATTACAAATGCGTCCTCCCTCCTTCCGCTCCTGCTTCAAATTGCCAATTTTAAATTAAAACACATTGAAACATTCAAAATCTCAATCAAATTTAACAATACCTAAGGAAATTTTTTAAATAATAATTAATCAATCTTTTACGATACCGAAAAATAAAAAAAAACTTTCAATATTTAAAAAACTTATGGCTAACTGAAATGCCAAAAATTAGAATCAGAATAGTATATAAAAAACAAATTTTAAAACTTCAAAACCAAGTTTCAACTTTTTTTTTAATTTAAAAATACTGAGACATAAAAAAAAGAATGAAAGAAAAATATTACATCAAATAATAACGATTTAACAATAATTGAAAATTAAAATATGTAAATTTTATGCCAGTTTAACGCAAATTCTTTTCGGACACGGCGGACATTTATTTCTGTTTAGGTTTGAATATAGAATCAAAAAATTGTAACATAAGTATATATGCCATATAAGGATAAATCAAATATTATTCCAATAAACGATTATCACGGTTATAAAAGGCATAACAACCAAGCTATCTTAAGATATTTGTAATGAGTATATAAATATTAAATTACACAACCGGGTTATTTGTCGCAAAGGATAATTTATGATTAAATACTTCAATTGAAGATATGACATGGTTGAATATGATTGGTTCAGGTTAAGTGAGATTCAAGATAAATAAATACATTTTAGCACTCTCTCCCACTAGAACTCATTTATTAAGCCCTTACAATGCTGTAAAAAGCGAGCTACGTTGTATATTTTTGAGAAATTCCGGCTAATTCCAGAGAAAAAGCAATTTGATCTAACCAAACTTTGACATCCAACTACTCGTGGGTTTTAGTAACCCAATTAGCTTGGGCTAATAACATCAAATACTTAGTTTATATAACTAAAAAACGAAAAATAACATTACTCCACCATACTCACTGAAGGCAACTGACTTTTTGACATTTGACATTTGTTATGTGATTTAAAAAATGGTTTTGGTATTCTCTATTCCTATATTTTCTCTCCACATTTTGTAAAAAGTATAATTCATTCGGAACTTGCCGCCCTTATTTCTTTAAGGTACTCAAAATTGAAAAAGTTCACCTTAGACGACTAAGAACAAAAATTTAAAGACGTCAACTTTGCTTAGGTTTAACAGAATTTGGTTTCTAATAAAATGTTTCGAAAGGAACAAACAATTTATTACAAGTGTTTTTTAATTTATCTCATTTATTGTTTTGGCTCTGTATAAGAAACTCGGTTGTATAGGAAAATGACGGTTACTTCACCTTGACAAACGAGCTCGTTGCTATTTAATCTAAACTAAGTACACACGTTTTTTACCACCTAAAATGTAGATCCAGACCGTGAATTTAACCGAATGATCGTCGAGGACGATAAAATTTAAGTAAACAAAATGTGCAGGCTGGGATCGGGTACGCTGAACTTCATCGTCTCCGATACATACTGCACCGATGATTCAATGTCAAGTTCACCTATAATTGCATCTTAGGAAATTTCAGGCATCGGGTGGGGGACGATATCGGACCGTTTTTGAAGGGGGTTTCCGTTCGTTCAAGTTGTAGTTTTTAATTTAGTTAAAACAAGGGACAAGTTAAGATTATATTCCCCAAAAAATGAGTGCTGTAATTAAAATAATCTCAATATTTTTTTAATTTTAATTAATATTTTCGTAGCTCTCAAAAATTTAATAAAGTTTCTATTATATCATCTTCCTATAAATTTAGTCTAATTTTCTCTTTTAATTTTTGATGCTACTTCGCTTTAGAAAATGGCTTGTGAAAATAATCAGCAGGATCATTTGAATTGAAATTAGCAATATTCACAGATTATTTTTTATTTCACAAAAAAGGCAAAAATGCACTATATATCGCCAAAAGGCAAAGGAAAAATTCGACTATGATATGTTTAATTAATAAAATCTAAAATACACCTTTTCGGAGGTTCTATTAACTTTTTAATAACTGTTATTTATTGATTCTCTTATCCCGCTGGAGCGAAATGCTTTTGCAAATTTAATTCGGAACTAAATTTTTTAATCTCATTGTGCAAATAATTAATTGGACCTTTTCAATTTACTTTCGGTAGTCAAAATTAATTAAACCATTATACTTTAACTCGCAAAAGTGTATTATCTTTTTTTTTTCTAACGCCAATAGAATCACAATCGTCACAAATACCTATTATTACCAAAGTTAGGTTACTCGAACTTGGAAAAATAAATCGCCACTGAATGCATTAATCCCCAATATTTTCATTTTGGCGGTGAAAATTAAATGTAGCTCGCATGTTTCTTTTTTTAAGTTAACCTACCTAAAAAGCCACCGATCAATATTTTATTGCAAAAAATTTATATTTAATAAAGTTTTCAGTCCTACACCTGAAGATTTTTTTTATTAAAAATAGGGCAAAACAAAGCGAAAATGTAAAATAAAAATTAAAGTTTATTGTTAAAAGTATTATCTATGATACAGGACAAAAAGTTATTTAAATTATGAAAATCAAAAAATCAAATTTCAAGTTGTTGAAATGTGACCACCCTGTATAGGTTTAAATGGCACTGATATATCGCACATGCTGGAGAGTCGAATCGATGACTAATGCTCTTTAATTTAACTAGAAACAAACGAACGAGTAGGAATTAAAAATCGGACTTCTCTCTGTAACATTGCCAGGTTATAAATTAAATTTAAAAACGCCTTAAAAAATGTCTAAAAATAAGAATGGTTAAAAACAAGTTATTTTTGTAATGGCGTAGTAAACAGTGCGCAAAGTACCGTGTCGGATTTTTTTCTTGCAACATTTGCAGATATTTCTAAAAATATTTTTTCCAGAGATGTGCTGTAAACATACGTGAACATAGCGAAGATGCAAGGTTTTTGCTTTCTCTTCTGCAATTGCTTTTGGTTTTGTTGATTGTTTCTCAATTTTATTTTAATTCGTGTTCTTCCACATTTTTTACATTAACAACTTATTTGCGAACTAAGAAATTTTTATTTCAATTATTTGGTTTATGTTATATATTTGTTACATTACACCTTGTAACTACTATTGTATTTTGATTACATACTTTACGTTACTTATTTTCCTTGCTTTTTCTTTTTTTTTCTGTTAAATAAATTGCACAACATTTATTCTGCGTTTCTTGTCTATTTCAAAAGCGGAAACTGCAATGAATTAAATATCGATTTGAATGTGAAAATATTTATATAAAATAAATCAAAACCAACCAATTCTAAAGTATTGTCCGAAATAGGTGTGCAAGACAGCCAAAAAATAGAATTTCTTCTTAAAAAATACATAGAATATAAAAACATTATTTTTCAAGAAAAAGGCAGCTTTTCTTTATAGCTATTCAACCTAATTTGTCATAAAATTTTCAAAATATACTTCATGAAAAGCCAAACGCATACCGGTAAAACCAGCGTATCCTGCCGAACTTAAGATGAAATTTTCAAAAACCATAGCCATATATTTTTAAATGCATACCGAAAGAGCATGTGAAAGAGAAGAGTAAAAATTAAGAAAAATAGTCTAATTAAAGTAAAGTCCTTACCAAAAAATGGGCAATGGCCAGTAAAATCGTTGTTAAAAGTTCTGCGTAATTTTATATAAAATTTTGAAAATCCAAATCCATATATAGTCAGTTTTAAATTCAAAAAAGATAATAAAGTGCAGAATAAGAAGAACAATGAGAAAAAAAAACCTTTAAAAGGCGATATTTTGCTTTGATTCCATCGAGAACGGGTCCAACGTAAACTATCGGCATTGCCAACATTTCATTTTAAAATTGCGCGCCAAAATTTTTTTCGCGCTCCCCTCCCCCCCCTTTCGAGCCGCTTCAATCGTTCCGGCGATTTATTTAAAAAACAATCCGGTTTGAATCGAGACGATCGCTTTTTTCGAAACGCCCAAATAATTTATATTAAAAGTATACCGAAAATAAAACGCGGCAGCTGCCGCCTCTCAACACAAAAATGTTAAATAGAGGTCAAACGGCGCCCGTACGCTATCAAAACTACTTTCCCCGCTGGCTGTTATCTCGTAAAAATCGGGGTGATTTTTTTCGAAAACTCCTTTATCGCTGATAACAGAAGTCTTAAGTTCATAAAATGAAAAATCGCGTATTTACATGGACGTAAAAATGTTTTTTTTCGCCAGTCGGCGACCAGCTCTCGCGGGGAAAAAAACTCTGGGTTTACGCGGGCCGGAGGGGGGCTTTTTCGCCAATTCGGTCGCTTTTTTCGTTCCTGGGGAAACGTTTACCGGAGTTTCGTAGGTCAGGTCGGTGTTTATATTGGACGATTATTCGGTTCTTTTTTCTCTTCGTTTTTTTTTCGTTTTCTTCGGCATGCGATGAAAACTAAACAATGTAGAGGTACGTATTTTTGATATGTTTAAACAGACAGGGTGTTCCCGTAAGTTATCCACCAGAGCAACATCAAAATAAAAAGATTTGTGCGATAAATGTGGTGGCAAACTTCATTTTCGAAATATTAAAGGTGAAACTCATGCTTTTTGCACATTAATAAAATGGATTATTTAGAAATAGTCTCGGCTTTACTTACCACCACCACCACTTAAAAATTCGATATCTTATCCGTATTAACATTCTCGGAATTTTTCGACAATTAAGTTTTATATTCAACCGCCTGTATCTTTTTAATTACGAACGTTTGACGCCATATTTTTTTATTTGAATTTGTAATAAGAGTTATTAAAAGTCAAAACCAAAACCGGAATAATTTCAATTACTAAAACACTTATAATATTCGTTCGTTTTTCCGGTTTGTTTTCCATTTTCTTCTGTGTGATGCTATATTTTGGACTTTAAAAAAGTAAACAAGTAGAATTTATTGTAGTTTTCCATGCTAAGAGTACATTTTGACTACCTATTTCATCTAAAGTACTGCTGCATTTGTTTTATCGAAAGCAGTAACTAAAATTATCGTATAGATAAGGGAAGGGACACCCTTACTTAAGGATTTGTTTAAAACAGTACTGAATTGCTATTAGGCACGTATCTCTTTAGTAAAAGTATTAACATATCGAGAAGTTAATTACTTTAATTTAATTACTTTGAAAAAAAGTTCTGAAAATCCAAATGTATTGGAACGTATAAGGGTGATATTTTTAACAAAGAAAAAGCAAGTACATATAAAAAGGTACAGAAAAATTATGACTACTAATCGAAGTACTGCAGAAAGCAATCTACATTCCAATTATTTGCAAATTCAAACAAACCTTAAATAAAGGAACCTGGAGTTTTACTGTGTACCGTTAATTATAAAACACTCTGTATAACAGGGCTCAAAATAATTATTCACGGTCTCAATATCCATTTACAGTTTTCGTTCGTATCATGGAATATAAAGTACATACAGGGTGGGACTACTTAACAAAAGAGAGAGAACAGAGAAGTGCTATTAGGGATTTTTCATAAAATAAATTGGCAACGAATTCTTATTCAGGAGTACTTAGAACTCAGCCCTACAAATTTTTATATTGTTCTAATATAGGGTGTTTGAAATATCGTTTGCATCTCTATTAAAGCTGTAGATCGTTGTAAAATTGATTTTGATTTTGTTTTTGTTGAATAGATCTTTCAAAAATGCACTAAAACCTTATGTTTCTGATTACGTCAACCCGAAGTCATGGCTAACTGGGACCAATTTTTGATGTCAAATATCGAGAAAAGCTATTAGGGATTTGTTTAAAAATAAAATGTCAACGAATTTTTATTTAGGACTACATAAAATTTAACTATACTAATTAAATATGATTAGAGAGAATTAGATATGAACTTTAGACTTTACAACGGGGTATGTTTAATAATGAAAGTAACAGAAATGTCAAAATTGATTGTAAAACTAAGTTTGCCATGGAGAAACGAATATTCGACGGGCAAATTCTGCTGCGTTTTAAGATGATACGAAAAATGAATGTCTTTTTTATCATTATTTTTAAAATTTGTAAAAAAACAATCGTTATTTACAAGGTTTACAAAATATTTATTTTTTTAAAACCATTAATCAATTTGAAATAAATCTCTGACAGTACTTCTCTACTCTCGATTAAAAAAAAAATGTGTCAGTTAGTCAGACTTTAGTCGATGCTATTCGAAAAAACCGTTTCATTCCTTTTTAGTAAGATCTATTCAACAAAGAAAGAATTATCAAAATCGAGCCATAAACAAACATTCTACAGGAATAATGCTTAAACGAGGAGTCCGCAGTATCTCGAGCACCCTGTATTCGAACTTCATGGAAATTAGTATAGTTAGGTTTTATGTAGGCCTGAATAAGAATTCGTTGACACTGTATTCTTAAAAAAATCTCTAATAGCCCTCCTCGATATTTAACATCAAAAATTAGTCCCAGTTAGGTTGATCAACAAATACTTTATTTATTTAGCACGAAGCTAAAACAGAAAACAATAATATTTACATTTTAAATATACGAGCCAATAGCAAACTTTAAATATGCAATTATAAAAGTACACACAACAAAAGTATATAACAGCAGAGCAATTATAAAAGAAAAATCAGAATAAAATTTCCCACAATACATACAAGTTTGAATTAATCTTTTAAAAGCATTTCAATGATCACACTCCTTAATATTTTTTGGTAGCCTATTAAACTCTAACAATCCTTTATTTGAAACGGTATTCAACATAAGTGTAGTTTTACATCGATTGTTGTTATAGTCATGAACATTCTTAAAGTAATTGACGGAATCATTTTATTTTTTTTTTATTAAATATAAATAAATAAATATAAATATAAAGGCATCAAACATTACTTTTTGCTTTACAGTTAATATTTGTAACACATTTAACACAGTCATCGCAGGCGTATATCTATTACGTTTTAGAATTGAAGAAAGCTATTGTAAAGTAACAATTTTGTATAAAAATTTTTGTCTGCTGTAGATATAAAACCCATCTTTCGTGAAAAGTTTCTCATTATATAACCACAATGTGCATCAAAATTTAATTGTGGATCTAATACATTTCCCAGATATTTTATATGTTTCTCATACCGCAAATTAACGCCATTTATATTAATATTAACACTCTCCATATCCAAACCACTCAATCTATGTTCATCTTATGCTCAATCTATTTCGTGAAAATTTGAACTTTTAGTTCTTATTTAATTTGATAAATGGATTTTCATCAAGTAAAAGCCACCTCAGTTCAATTTATGTTTTTGGCCATACAAACAGAACTTCGACTTCATGACATTAATGCTATGATTATTATTGCACAGCCATAAACATAAGGTTTAGTGCATTTTTGAGAAATCCATCCAACAAATAAAATATCAAAGTCAAACCGGAATCGAAAATTTTACAACGATGTACAGCCTTAAGCGGGCCGCAAACGATATTTCAAACACCCTGTATTGAAACATTACAAAATTGGGATAGTTGGGTTCTAAGTATTACTGAATAAGAATTCGTTGTCAATTTATTTTTTAAGATATCCCTGAGAGTACTTCTTTCTTCTCTCTCTTTTGTTAAATAGTCTCGGTTGGCCATGACTTTAAATTGAAGCAATGAGCGAAACATTTTTTGTAGTGCATTTTTCAGGAACTTATCGAACCATAAAAAAAGGTTTGACAAGGGTGTACGGTTCCTAAATGGAACACAAAGTATATTGGTCCGTGTAAGATAAGGACAGGGATCGAACCAATTCCAAGTTTCGATACTTTTGTTTCCTTCCATGCCATGGTATATTGTCGACCATTTTGCATCATTCAAAGTGGTACTAAAGTATTATTCGGATTTAGATTAAACGCAAAAATTTCCAGGTTATATTCTCGGACACGCGCATATTCTATAATTTCTATATCGCCGGTGAAAATGTAGGCGTAATAATTAAAAAAAAAAGAGTGGGGCGGTACCAATTGTTAACCAGGTACCGCGCGATTCGTCGGATTTGTTTACGGTCCGACGACTTGCCGGAATACTTAGCATATATTTTTACTGACGGCGCAATTAATAAAATTAATTGGGCCGAACGCGTTACAATCGTTGATTTTGGCGAAGTTAAAAGTTTCCGCAAATGATATGCCAATAATTACTAAATATTGCGTCATGGTTTTTTATTTTGATTCTTTAAGTAACACGCGAAAATGGATTTTGTAACTCTAAAGTCGACAATTTGTTTTTCTTTTGGATTCCTCCTGTGTCCTATTGGATCACACACTAGAAAAAAAATTAAAGTTGCCATGTAGTTAGCTACGGATTGTTTTATTTTTTCATTCATTTAATGCACACAGACGCCCAATCGGAACACTTTTAAATCGAAACTTCACTATCTATAATAATTGTAAAAACTAGACATTGGTATCTATTTCCATTTCAGATTTGTTTTTTTAAAAATCAGTAACTTTTTTCATATGAAAAGGTGTCTGTTAACTAAGTACTGTTTATATAAAAACATTTACAGAGCATTTTTTGGTTTAATTATATTTCTTTAATATATTTTATTTATTGAGAAGAACTTAAAATTGCCTTTCCAAAAATATAGCATGTTTGGTATTTTGCACAAGTTTTCTTGGAAAAAAATACAACAACTGGTACTACATAGCGTGTGTATGTATTTTTTTTAAGTTCATATACCGTGATGTCTTCAACATTATAAAATTATATTTAACAGTTTCTAATGCTATTTCTTGTAACTCCTAGGGAGTTAATATTTACCTTTTTGGCCACTACTTTTTAAACTGGTTATGTCGCAAATTCCGGAAATTTACTTAAATGGTTGTTTTCTTTCAAGATGGTGATCCTAATACAAATTGCTTCTTGTCTCTGTGTTCTTTCGGTTTTCATAAAATTAACTATCATAACCAATTTATCTGACAACTAACCAAAACTACAAGCACGTAATTTTAAGTACTTATTTAAATTAGCATTAATGTCATGAAGTCGAAGTTCTGTTTGTATGGCCAAAAACATACATTGAACTGAGGTGGCTTTTACTTGATGAAAATCCATTTATCAAAATAAATAAGAACTAAAAGTTTAGATTTTCACGAAATTTCGTGAAATTTCTGAGAGTCAGCTAATTTGAAGAAAAAAAAATCCCTATACGTTGTGTGGTTTTTAAAAATTTTGATTCCATATTCAGCTTCAAAATTGCCAAAAACAAACCAGATTTTGAGGAAATATTTTCGCTCATGCTTTAATTAAAATTAAATTAATTTTTATAATTACAATTACAATAAACTTTTTACACTTGCTCAAGTGGTAAACCTTAAAAGTGCCATCGCATTTGAAAATGTTAAAATGCCTGCGACAGTAACATAATACACCTCATATTCCGGTTTAATCCGGGGTTTCTACCCCGTCCTGCTTCGCAACGCGCGGCGCCATCTGTGGCCGAAGCTGCGAGTGATTTCGCGATCCGCCTTAACGGCCCTTCGAGCTTCGAACGGTCCGTCAAATCTGACGTAACAAGCGCGGTAATAAACGCTTCCTCATTTCTAACGCCATCAGCGTTACCAATTCTTGGACCAACCGACCAAGTCGCGTCGATGCTTATCGTGTGGTGTCCCGGAGTATTTTTTTTCGGCACCGCCTCTCCCGCCCGATTTGTTCTGGAGATATTTCAACGCGGCCTCTGATATACACGGCTCGATAAACATATTTCGCCTACCCGCGCACATGGCTAAACTGTATTAATTTTTCGCTAATGGTACACTTCCTGCGAGGGAGGTCTTGATACATATAAAAGTCTTCGATGCAAAACTTTGATAATGACGCATTAGCATTCGGATTACACGGATAGGTCCAGTGGCGCGTCTTTTGTTTTTTACAAAACAATTAAGGCGGAAAATTGGAGACAATTTCCCTACACCCTGTATATTAGATATTAACTTATTAACAATAACTATAATAGGGGCTTTTATTTCCAGTATTCGAAGTGCACAGCAAAGCTGTGAACATTATACATAATTATTCATAATTTAATTGGATATCAAGATATTCATTACAACAATAGATTCTAATTATGCTACACACTTAAACACAGAAAAACAAATTTTTGACGACAATTTTGATATTTTACATACAGCCACAAAAAGTAGAAAATTAAATTTCTTGGAAGTCATGGAGATTAACAAAATGTATTGCTTAACGATCAATACCCCTCTTTTATTGAACTTAAATTCTCACAACAACATAATTTAAGGTTTTATGTTCATTTTTCGGTATATATAATAACAAATAGTTTGTAAATATTACATTTGATAAAGACACGGTGTTGTCGAAACAATTGTTATGTCAAAATATATAATTTCGTGAAAATCTTAACTTTTAGTTCTCATTTATTTTGAAGATTAGTTTAGTTTAGTTTTATTTTGTGTGGAATACCTTTTTTAGGTTTTGTTCTATCGATATAATTTTGGCAACAATAAGCATAATTTCAGTGAATATATGTATATTTATTATTTGGATTGACTAAGAGACATACGTTTCGATTAGTTTTTTATGTAATTTACTTTTTTTTTAATTATATATTGTTGGGTTATCTTAGTGATGAATCTCAGAAATTACTATACTATTTGAAAAAAAAAAAGAAAATAACCATAGTGAGAAAAACAACAAAAAAAATTCAGAACGTAGGAACCAAAGAAAGAATTTTTAATTATTGCACGTCAACTCATGAGCTTGTAGCTTATATAAAAAAAATGTGTTTCTTAAAAAGATATCTAAATAATTTTTTAACTTACTTTTTTTGCGAAAATAATAAAATGTTATATAATCTCTAGTACAATGAAATAAAAATATTAGGTAGGCAAAAGTTGCTTCCTTTGTTTACCTTGTTATCTTATAAAATAAAAAAGTTATAAATTTCTATTCAACATGTTATCGATATAATTAATTGAAGGCACGGTGTATCTTGGTGCGTTTATCAGGAAACTTGCCTTATCTCGGAAAAAATATACAATTCACAATAAAAAGTTTTAAAAAATCGAGTTAGAATTTAAAACGCAAGTTTTGTTTATACAGGATAATGCCAAACGTCTAAGATCGCTTTTCCAGGTAAAAACATATGTCAAACACCTTTTTTTCTGATTTTGGTTGAACTCAGCATGCTAATTTGCAATAATAAAGGACTTTTTTTAAGGCAATTAGAAAAAAGTGGTAAACCCAGTGACGTCACAGACGGTAATCGAATTGATGTTTAGGAAGTTTCATTGAATGCTACCGTTTGTATGTTTAACATTCTGTTTTAGATTAATTTATTTAAAATTACCTTTTTCCGCCATTTGTAGTTTTTCCGGGTTTTGTTTTTTGAAAAAATAATTAGAAACAGTGGTCGTATCGTACAATGACTTTTCCTGACTACTATATAGATTACCTTCTGTGACGCTCCTGGAATTAATAATTTTTTTATTACATCCAATGAAAATGCCAAATTTCAAAAAAAAACGGTTATTATAAAACAAATGATGCTACAGGAGGATACAAAATGATTTCAATAAATAAAAAAGTCATTTTATATCATTAAGTTTAATTTGAAGCCCTACCTATAACAATAATTATTCTTGTTGAATTTTTGAGGGGCATAGAATTTTCCCCTAATATTGTAAGAACACACACATTTATACCAATTTTAAAAGTAAAAAAATGCGTCGTCACTGTACTTAAACTTTTTTTGTACGTTTTTCGAAGCTTTTTGTTTACAATTTACCTATAATTTTAGTAAACCCATAATTCAGTAGCACGCGACACCCCTAAAACGACTTCCTTCAATTAATTATAAATTACACCAAAAGGTAGCGACGTTTAAATTAACATAATGTATTATGTGTAAGGTCAAGCTCGTCATTTTTTTACGACCCATTAGCGTATGGGGCCGCTTTAAAACCAAGACCATTCCTTCATAATAAATTCCATGAACATGCCGTACCAAACGTCACCTGCTTATAAATATTACGTAAGCGTCTGATAAAGGAAAGAAACAGGCGGCCGAGACTTGATCTGTTTGGGCCTCGTTTGGGACACCTTTTTTTGCCGGACAACGTCTCATTTTTGCACGCGGCTTTTCTTTTACGACGTCATAAAAGTTTAAGTGAGCGTCTTAATCGTGAGGGGTCTTGTATTAAGTAGCGAAAAAAATAAACAAGATAATAATATAATAAATACAATTTTTACAAATTGCAATCGGTGCGTGACATGTAACACTTTTACTTTACTCCGATTTTTTGAAAAACAATTATCTATTATTATTATGCCATTAAGGCACGCATATATAATAATTAATTTAAAACAAACTTTTATTATGAATTCATCGCAAAAAAACTAATTTTTTTTTCTTCCTTTTGTACAACTTTTGCATTTATTTGTCAGTTTTAAGGAAATATCTTTGTTACTGCTACAAGGATGCATAAGGTTTCTGATGAATAATATTTAGTAGTTTAATATATCGTTAAAAATTAGACATGCTAATTAACTTGGTCAATAAGTCATTACCCAGAATGCAAAGCTCCTTTATTAACGACGTATACTGAAAATACAAACATAAAACTTGAAATATAAAAATATTCAATTAAGCATTCATTAACATTGAATACATTAATACGATTAATTAGGATCGAATAGAACTACTGGATATCAACGCGAACTTTTCGAGAAAAATAAAACGGAAAATAAAAAATGGCATATATACCGCTAAACAAAACCAATCTACTTCAAGCCGATCCAATTATTTCGCGGGAAATCTCGCCATTAATGGGCGTCCGATAAATAAATAATTTATTTTCAAAATAGTTACAAATAAATTTGAATGCTATTAAAATTCATAAATTCCGAATAAGGACGTATGGGGAAAAAATCGCGAATTTATGCCGACAACATTAACGAGACCATCGTTTAGCAACAATTTATTATATTAATATAATTTCGTAATTAAAATAATTCGAAGGTATTATCCATGTTTCCGTATTAATTATCCTCTTGCGCGTCTTGGGTTATGTTTATGTAGGGGAATAATTAAAACAATCTCGATTCGTGATTGGAAAACCACCAACTATAAAAATTATAAAAAAATAATAAAGTGTAATGTATCATAAACGCCGCAGGCGTATCGCGAAGTATCGAAAATTATTCGAAAATTTTATTTTCTTGTTAATAGGGTAGGGTGGGGCAAGGCGACCCACTGGGGCAAAGCGGCACACCTCTAAAATTAATTAAAAAAAATTTTTTTTCGTTATTATAATTTAATGTTTAGCCTTTAAAAAGCTTAAAAATTCTAAAACAAGCTACTCAATATAATAACCGAATCATAAGTAATTTATTCAGAGTGTTATTTTATATTATAAATACCAATAATCTATAGAAAAATAGTTACTAATCAGAAATGTTATTTTTCATTAAATATTTTTTAATAAATAATTATAATGATTATACATTACATTATAAATAGGGGAGAGTGGGGCACGACTGCCAGAACGTTCGCCAAAATTTGGGTAAATTTAGTTAAACTTAGTCAAAAATAAATCGACTTGAGCCCCCCTACTTTCGACTACTTAATTTAGCAATATTAATATAAGGGGGGCTCATTTTTGTCCCCAAAACATAGTTCGGTTCCTTAAAATTACTCACTAATTTGTTTTTCTTCACTACTTTTTACAAGTCTATGTTTACAGTTCGGTACTATGCAAACATGTGCTATCTGTGATCTGAGAATCAAAAAACGCAATACCACAAAGAATTATTTTTGTTTAGGGTACATTCCTTACTTGTTAACGCTTTGTACATTTGAAAAAAAAAAACATTTTAGGATATCTGTTATGAATTTTGCTATCGAAAATCACCTCTATTAATTTGGACCATGGCTTTTCGAAAGAACCACCAGTTTTTGAAAGTCATTCGCTCAAATTAAAGTCGGATAGTTTATCCAGTCTAGTGCCAGAATGTCTAGAATCCGTAAAAACACATTTTTTAAGTCCCCAACCAACCGTAATCGTTTAAAATATATAATTAGAAGATAAGCGATATTATATCTCGATATGATAACGGGGCTTACACGTAATTTGAACCCGAATTCAAGTGGCAACAGCGTAGGCTGGCTAAACGAGAAGCCCACATGAATTGTGAAGATAAAAAGGCTATTTTTTAAAGAATGCCAGAAAGCCTAATTCCAATATTAACATTCATACTATTGATAAACATTCTTATACAGGGTGTTCGGAAATTGAGTTCGGAAACTTGGAGGAACGATTCAACGTGGTAAAATAATAGCAGTAAGTAATGCAACAACAATTCGAAATTGTAATATTTTACGAGTTACAGCTTGTGAAAATTCATTTTTTTAAATTTCATTTTTAACACAGTTTGGGAAGTTTTGTATGAAAATGGTGTTCGGACTTTTCATGTTCAATTGAGAGTAATTTTATGCAATCAAATTTTAGGAAAAAATAATTCTCGATTATTCTTAATAATTTATATTTTCTAAAATGTTAAATATGTTTATGTTCCACTTCCACTTTTTTAATTTGTAGCATACGGGTTACTTGCTTTTCCGTAACAGAAGTGTATATCGCGATATCCAGTATCACCTTTCCGAGAATAAAAAAGTCGGTTTGTGGCTAAACGCTAACAGTCATCGACTTAAAACAAGCGTAACAATTTTGGCGAATGTGTGATTAAAATGTGAAATAAAATGCAAAAAATAAAATAAAGTGGCCTCTAGTGACAGATTTCTGAAACATTTTTATTTTGTCACTATGACTTTTGCTACATGAGGGCTGTGTGTAAAATACCACCTTATTCTGTTGAGAATTAAGCAAACAGCGTAAAAAATAAAATTAAAAAAAATTGACAAGCTATAGCTCGGAAAATATTACGATTTCGAATTTTCGCTCATTATTTTACCACGTCGAATCTTTCCTTCCGAACCCAATTTCCTAACACCCTGTATAGATATTAAATTACTTTTTACACTATTTCCACGAAATCTCGCCCTGTACATTGATCCCTGACCTAACCATCTGTTCGAGCCCTAACCACCCCTGGCGGCGGGATCGTAAATCAGGCGAACGCAACGGGGAGGGGGAGTGCCACCCCCCCCCCCAAAGTCACCCTAAGCTAAACACTTCCCGGAAAAAACGAGGCCGATCAAATAGGACGAGGAGGGATCTGTCGGAAAAAATCGCCCAGATAAGGAGGGGTTAAAAATGTGGGTGGGTAGGATTTTTATTTCCCTCCTAAGATGACTAACTTCCTCGCGCCGGTGGGGACGGTCCGTTCCAGGGGAGGCGGTGGATGAATGGATGATTCATAAATTTTTATCCGCGCGGTGGGTGGAAGGGGTGTTTCCTCGGCGAGTGGGGCCGGAGGGAATTTTTTTTTCAGTTTATCGATGCGAATGTGAAGTATCAGATACTGACAATGCTGATAGTTTTGTTTCTGTAGCAGGGGGTAAGTTTTTTTCTCCAAACGGGGGCGTAACAAAATCTTAGCCTTAAGCTTTTTGTTATTTTTTATTTTATTTATGCTCCAGGGTGGCCGTCCTACCCCACTCTCCCGTATTTATAATGTTATACATAACAATTGTAATTATTTGTTAAAAAGTATTTCATAAAAAAAACGTTACTGACTTGAAACCATTTTTCTATAGATTAAAAAAATTATTATTAGATTTTAGAAAGCTAAATCCATAGCTTTATCCAAAAATAACTTTTAATTTTTAAGCGGTCCATTTTACCCCTGGTATTTCGCAAAAGGCTAAAAATGTACAAATAGCCAAAATTTATAATAATTAGAAGAAAAAACGAAAAAAAATATCGTTTAATTTTTGCCCCACCCTCTCCTATATAAATATCACGAAAATTTGTAGATTACCGTCGAAATTAAAGTTAATTTCTTACTGAATATGGAAGTTTTTCAAATAGCTTGCACAATTTCCTTTAATTCCAGAATTGATCTTGATTTTATGGCGCTTTTCAATGTTTCAAGACATTTTGTAGGTTATGTTGGTGCATACGACAGCTTTTTTTTCCCATTCGCAATTTTTAAAATATAATTTTCCAACCAAAGCGAAAACTAATGAATCTGGAAAATTATTTTTTTTATTCGCTCAAAAAATTGCATTTTTTGAGCGGCAATTCAGCGAGCACAAAAAAATAAGACGCTAATTTTTCGATTTCGGAACACTCCTCAAAAAAGCTATAACGACGAACACCCCGTACATTTTTCGGTTTCCCAGACGCACGACCGCATCGCAAATTGGCTGGATATTCTTGGCACGCGCATAATGGAGCCGAAATCTTGAAACCCGACCGGCGACCGCCGCGTTTTTGAAAATTTTAAAAATAAAATCGTATGCAATTGCGAACATGATAATGCCGCGAAAATTTTATGTAGTTTTCGCGCGGATTTTTAATTTTTTTTTTGGCATGCGCGCGTCGTATTTTCAGCGTTGACGCGGCGCCAAGAAAAATATTTAAAAATCCCGCGGCGGATTTCGAACACTTCGAGAAAAAATAACGACAGGTAATCACAACGCACCAACGTAACCACAGGATCGCGAAAAAAACACCCTCAGAGCAAAGAGCAACGCCGCCATAACCTCACTTTACCATGCGGCAGCCTCGGCAGCGTCTGATCGACGCTCCGCGCGCGTAAACCACCCTTGCCGCCTCCCCCTACCCTCCCCGCCTTCTTACCTCTCCTCCGGAGTGGGGCGGACGGAAAAAATAACAAGAAGCGTTTTTTCTCTACCCTCTTTCGTTTTTAGTAGTGGGGATGCGGCACGGGATATTCCTTAAATCTTCGCGCACGCGTGTTTTATCCAAGATAGAGGTCTAAGGATGTGCCTTCCTCGTCGCTCCCGCACGTCTTGCATCTGCCCGTCCCGCTCCCAACCCTTAGAAGCAATCGTGGTTCTCACTTGGAAATATTACAAGTTATATAAGCATATCTCTGTTTAGAGACGCGGGCCGTCTCTATCTGGAACGTTGCACTTGGGTAAGGCGGTCCTTGTCTCGAGAATTTTACAGTGGTTGTTCTTAGTCTTGTAGCGCCGAAATTAGACGATGGACGTCTTGGGCGCCGCGACGCCGGTTTCTTAGTTATCATCGGTGCTTCTTACAAGAAAGACTCGCGGGAAAGTTAGACGCCGACGCCGGAGTTCCGCACACACACACACACACACACGAACACACTCGCACGCAAACACAAACACGTTATCGCACGAGTCGAAGAAGAGAATATTAGGAGTGCGTGGGATTTTTCGGATGTCATTTTGTCCCATTTGGTACGCGATTTTTGTGACGGTGTCTGTTTTTCGGATTCGGCCGCGGAAAAGTTCGTTTCGCGCTGTGATAGCGACGAGGACTGTGCTTTAATTTTCGTGCAATATTTTTACCAGTTTACTAAGGCTTAATAATTGTAAGTACCGTTTATTCTTCTCCATTTTCTCAAAACTGTCAAAAATCTTCATCTTTTTCGATTTTTTAAAATCTAGTTAATGTCCGAATTTAAGACTCTTTTATTTTTCCTACGAGCATAAATTGCAAGACAGCCGTAAAAAAATTCTCGATATAATTGTTACCTGGATGTTTTGCTTTTGCTTTACTGCTCATCCAATATTTCCACCGGTACACTAAGGCCCAGTAATTGTGGAGTAGTGCTGCTTTTTTTTCAATCTTTCAAAGTTGCCGACCCCTTCTTTGCAGTATAGACCTCATTTATTAAAAAAAATATATGACCCCAACATTTCTCGATTTCCTCTAAATTTGTTATTTAGTCCGTCGCTTTAAACAGTTGAAAAATACTTAAATACTATTAAAGTGACTAAAACTTTAGAAAATCGGAGATTGCCAATCTTTTTTCTATTTCTTCCGTTATACCTTTGTTACAGCCTCAAAATATAACGCAAATATGGTTGCTATTGTTGTCATTTCCCTTCGAATACATACATACTTCGACGGGTTGAAAAATACAGTGGAAAATGCCAAGATGCCGCGTCTTCTGTAATTTTTGTACTTATATGCTCTAATTTGAACATTGGAAGTCCTGTTCATTTTCCCTTCGGGTGAGGACTTATTCGAATATATTTCTAAATTGCTAAATGCCATCTCGGCTTCCGTTGTTTAACTCCACCCAACATACCAGAAATTTACTTCCAAAAAATTTAATTTGAAATTCGGAAATCCTAACTGTTGAACTCATCTTGTTCCGCGTTAAATTTAGTGTCTTGAAGATCAGTTTCTTTTCAGGAAGCTATAATTTTTTTAATTTTTATTTTTATTTCAACTAACTAAACAGAACTTCTCACAGTTTCCAAAGAAACTAAATGAATATTTTTGCAGTTTATCTTGGCGCGTGATTTTTCTCGTGGTATTTTTCCTCGGCGTACTATTTAAAATTCTTCCAAACAACGCTAATTGGAATCGAAAATCTAAGTTCATTACTTGCCGTTACTGTCTGCTCTTTGTTATTCTGACAAACAGCAGCAGTTTTCTCTCGATGCGGTTTGAAAGGTCGTTTTTATAGGTTTAACGAAATTTCTTTAAATATTTGCGCGGTGTTTGAAACCGGTCAATTTTTGAATTCGGCAAGATTGATTTTAAAATAATTGCAAATCGACGTTGAAAAATAATTGAACGGAATGCATTTAAAAAAAAATCTTCAATATTTAATATTTAAAGAAATCTTAAAACAGCGGAAAATTACAAAAAGGATACGTTTTTAAATGACACTTTTTCTAATACTGTTGCGTTCAGATACCAAAAACATATCTATATAATAGAATAATAGAAAGGCATTGAGCGTGTGAAAAAATATTTCAATAGTTTCAAATGCACCAGTCGCTACGTTTTCAAAATAAGATATATTTTAAAACTGCAACATGTTGGACCTTGGTATTTTATTATTCGAATAAAAAACTCTTTAGAAATATTATTAAAAAAATTAAAGAAAAACCCTTCGATATAATAATATTAATGAAAACATTATTTTTTTTTAGAAAGATGTTTTTGCCTTCTGTGAACATATTAAAATTCCCTTCAAAACTCTTCTAACCAACCAAAGACGTTTGTAATTTGGTATGTCGTATACGCAAAAGTGTGCAATTCCTTAAATTTATTTATTTTTTATAAAACTGTCTAATAAATAAATAAAAAGTTACTCTGAAATCGCGTTTTCTATTGAGTCGCAGAACCGCCAAATCGATACGAATGTTTCATTGTCGTTTAACAATTTCAGATAACTCAACAACTACCATACCAAGGAAAGGACCCGTACGTATGCCTTTCCTTATCGCCTAAAATACGACTCAAGTTCCTTACCAACGATCCATAAACGCTGTGGGATTCGCTGGTATCATTGTCGAACGCTGTGACTACCGTTTCACGGCGCCAATTCGCCAGATTCGATCAAAATAACCAGCAAAATTTTCACCACGGAGGAACAGAACATACTGAACAACCTCAAAGTCGAACATGAGAATTTAGTGGCGAAGTGGCTACAAAACTCATTCAAGATACAAGAGAGTGCCGCGTTGGACCTTAGAGCCACACCGCTGCAGCCGTTGCAGATACCTCCGATGGCCGAGGTCAACAATCGGCCGGTATTCAAGATGAACAACGATTTTTGGAACCAGGCGCGCGGACCGCCTCAGCAGATGCCTCAGAACCTATCCAATTCCAATCAAAATTCACCTGTCCCCGGGTCTACCAACTCGATGCCGGCTCACTCGCCGAGCCAGCAGAGCAATTCGAGCCAGATCCACGTGGTCACCCCGGGCGCGATGGCCTTACAGCAAGCTAACCAGAACAGCCAGCAGCAAATGCAGCAGCAGCAACAGGCCGCGAGCCAACAACAAAACCAGCAGCAACAACAGCAGCAGCAGGCGGCCAATCAGCAAGCGCACGCTCAACAGCAACAACAGAACGCGCAGCAGCAGGCCGCGCAGCAGCAAGTCAACGCCACTGCGCAGATGGGCCCGCAGAGTAACGGTTCCGGTGCTCATCAGCAAACCGCCCAGCAGAACCAGATGGGTAGTCCGAATCCGAGTCACATGGGTAGTCCGACGCCCCAACAGTCCCACGGTTTGCCTTTCGGACAGCAGAATATGATGGTGCCGCAATTCGGTAGCGGACAGAACACCCCCGACAAGTTGATGACCGAGAAGTTGGTGAATGAGTTGCAGGTAGGTGATTTTGGTGGTGACGAGAGAGCGAATGGGCATGGTTTGCGTCACGGTTGTTTTTTTTTAATTTTATTTCTTTTGCCGCGGTTCATTTCTTTATTATTTCGTCGATAACGGGTCGAAAGCTACGCGCGGGCAGCACATACGTTTAAAATTCACGCACCGGTAGCGCCTGATTGCCTTGCGATGCAATTAGTGTTTTAAACGTACGCCTATGATAATAACCCTTTATGGCTATGTGTCGGAGAGACTTTAAGCACATGGTACATCGAAGCATATGGCATACTAAAGTCGGGTATACCAATTAAGCGTTTTTTTTGCTTGTTTTCTCGAAGCCGCCTCAGTTTTGAATACTAATTCGAAAGAACTTTTTCGCTCGGCTTTTAACTATCGGCCGAGCGTTTTCCTACTTTTCCGAGTTTTCTTATTTTATACAACTTGTTTGCGCCATTCCGATTCTTAAACGTGAACGCAGATAGTTCTTTATAATATATAACTTTTTAATGAATTCTTAATTAGTATCTGTACACTCAGTTCTGTATGTATCATACCAATATATTTTGTAATGGTTATACAGGACCAAGGTTTTTATTATGCCATTTTTTCATTTTTCAATAGGGCATTGAACTTTATTTTTAAAATTACCCTTTTTATTTATAAAACCCGGGGCTCGTTTTGTTGAAACTCTTTGAAACTCTCCGAAACTGACGATTTATTAACTTCTAATTTAATAATTAATGTACAATAAACAAGTAAGAAAAATACGTGCAAAGTAAGTTTAAAACCATTGACGTTGGGGGGGAGGGGGGGAGTTGTATTGCAGGCAGGACACTCCTCCATTTGACATCAAAAGTGTAACCCAGCAATCCAATTGCACATAGCAAATTTCAACAAAATATGTGAAAAATTCCTTAGCACATGCTGTCAGTTTTAAAGGTTGGATGTTTCACATCGGCAAAACAGAGAAAACCCAAATATTGGCAAAATATTCAGAAAAATGTAGATAAAATCTCACCAATTTGTGGTTATGGCATAATGCATCCAGCTAAAGCAGTTTCCCAAGTGAGCGAGATCTACTATATAAACATGAAGTCGGAAATTGTCACAATGTACACAGGATGGCTAAAATTCAAAGAAGTCTTAATGTAAAGTTGTTGCAAAAAAAAATGGCAGCTTTACAGTTATTTTTGAGTAAATTTTACAAAATGCAAAACAGACAGACAAGCAATAGATTTATGGCTTTTATACTAACGAGTTTTAGTTTATTCTGCAAACAAGATTAATAAAAGGAGGATGTATAGAGTAATAGATTATACCACATGGACTTAGCAAAACTTAACTATTTATTTTTATTACAAACAAAGCAACAAGAAGGAATATTATACGAGTCTCTAAAAGTGGCATGTTCCTTAAAAAAAGAATCGAAACAAGGTTCATTGTTCTAACAAATAAAAACTAGAATTGAGAGAATAAACTACGGGAAAATGCTGATTTCTGATTTGAAAATTTTCCCAATCGGAGGTCATTTAGCAGGAATACTTTTGGATTATTTTCAGGGATCTGATTTATTTTCCACACCCTGTGGTTTGCACATTTTTTTAAAAATCCTATAATATTTGTTATAACCGACATCGAGTATTAGAAAGTTTTCGATTCATTTTTATTACAAACAAAGCAACAAGAAGGAATAGTATACGGGTGTCTAAAAGCAACGTGTTCCTTAAAAAAAGAATCGAAAAAAGTTCGTTGTTCTAACAAAGTAAAACTAGGATTAGAATCGGAGGTCATTTAGTAGAAATAGTTTTGAATTTTTTTTAGCAATCTGATTCATTTTCTACACTGTGTATATTTATTATACCAGACATCGACTATTTTTTGCAAATTTCAACCCACTGTCGCATTTTCTTTGTTATTAATATTAGATATTATTAATTTTCAAAAACATATATTTTACATTTGTCATTCCACACCAAAAGAGTTGCCTTACACCCCAACATTGTTGTCATCGTTTCGATTTAATTCGCCCACGCTTCGAAAAACAATATTTTTTCATAACCGAAAATTCGAGTCCTCGATTTGGCGAAGGCGCGGGTCAATGTGGGTCACAAACTCGTCCCATAAAACGTCGCTCGTATTTGCATCCCCAAAGGCTCGACGGCTCGCTGCGGGTTTCTCAAGGATAAAAAATTCTTCCGAGCGGTTTAGAGTACTTTTTTTCCGGGATAGACCGACGTACGGATCGCGTTCTATCCGTGGGAATGGTTTGGAGACTCCGCTGTAAATTTCTCGTTTGTTTTTTTTTCCGCCCCACGGAGCCGGCAAAAAAGTTTTATCGTTTACCGGCGCGGAAAAAAAAAACCGCTATATTCAGCGGCCATACTGTACAGGCACGCCGCGTTTAATTATTTTCCATAACTTTAATAATGGGACTCGGAGTTTTGCGACTTTTTGTCCGGTTTCTTTCCACCGGGACGCGTATCCCCCACGATTGCTTGTTAAGGCGTGAAAAATGTGTTTTACGAGTATACTCCGCGCGCGAGCCTCCTTACGACAGGTAGTTTAATTCGGAATTTGAGTAATAAGCATTTTTAACGGTCGTTCTTTAATTTTATATTGCGTACAACAGTGCAATTTTATTTCGGTGCGTTCGGGGTTCGTTCGGGGCAGCGCAGCCAAACTTGTCATAAACGTTTTCAATTATTTTTAAAAAATCATTGCGGTCATAGTAAAATTGTTTTTGGGTACTTTTATTCGGAAAATTGCACACGGTGATATCACGAATCATGAAAGGTTAATAAAAACGTGTGCCCAATTGTTCTCGCAGCTAAAATCATTGATGATTTTTACATTTATTCAATAAGCAATATGAGTTATCAATATCTTTATCCAATACTTCAGCTGCGACTATTTTGAGGACAAGGTAGTCAATTAAAACACTTTGGATTATGCAAAAAATTAATCAGCTATCTAGTATACCCAAGAATCAAACAGTAAAAGTTACCTAAGTAGTTAACACGATAAAAAGCATGAAAAAATTGAAATTGCATTAAAATTTTAGAAAAGAACAGCGCCCATTAAAGAGACCTTTTTTTAGGAGGTCAAACTGTAAAATAAAAATCCCTTAGGTGCCAATGAAATAAGTTTTTTTTAGCTTAAACAATAGCGTAAATTGTTCTTTATATCATGTCCAATAACCTGTACTTTATTTTGTGAACTGTTAATTTTATTTTGTTTGTAAGTGTTTGTATAGTGTAAACCACCTATATAGATAATTTACCAAAGTAAAATAATTTAACAGCATATTATAAATTAATTTGCTATCTGAGCCGTGTTTACACTTGTATTTTAACCTCTCTCTTTATATGGATAAATGTTTCGGCCGCTTTCGGGTGTTCGTCGCCGGTGCCTCGGGTGATTCGGACAAATGCACTTTATAGCATTTGTGGTTTTCCCAGAAAATGCGGCAAATTTCGCAATAATTTTGACGATATAATTCTTACTAAAACCATTTACATATAATTATTTAATGATTAAACAATATTTTATTTATACTTATTTCTTTATTTATTCAATACAAATTTTAGAGGTTGAAGGTTCAAGTAGCAATACGAAAACAAAAGCAACGCTTGGAAGGCATCATAGCGAAATCTGAAGCTCATGCTTAGAAGTTAAAGACAAAAAAAAACATATAATAATAACAATAAAATAAAATAAATTAAAAGAACCAGAGTTCCAACTCAATGGCTGGACCGGCGGTAGTGAAAGAATCAAAATGCTAGTGTTTTTTGTAAGATAACATTTATAATTTTATACCTTATTTAAAAACTCCGCCAAATCGCATGGAAATTTATATACTCTGAATTGAAGCTTAAACATTTAAGTCTTTTCTAACGTTTTCTTTGTTGAAAAATAAAGACAAATGTTTTCTTTAAATTTTCTAATCAATAGGATACTTAAATCTGATTTATTTTCTATTCATCTAAATAGCATATTATTACATAGAAATTTTATTTATAGAATTATATTTTTTATATATGATAAGTCGTTGAATTCATTTACAAAACAAAATGTGCGAACATTCGGAGGAAGAATTGTCTTTGGCATTTAAACGTACCACTTTTTAATGTAAATATAAGGGTGATTATCAAAAAGTTAGTTTTTTCACTTTTAATTGTGATTAGTAATTTTTTTTATATTCTAGTTATTGGAGTTAAACTAGAATTTGACCCGTATTTGCGTTCCAAATCATTGAAACCTGATCGAATTTTGTATTTCGCGTTTTCTAGTCAATAATATTATGACTGAATTATTAATTACCTTTAAATTTATTTGCATCCCACTATACTAAAATTATTTTGATTCAAATCTTTAATATTTATGTGTCACATAGGTCTAACAGGTGGATAAACTTGGATTAGAGAACAATCGGCCAAAACTATGAAATTTTTTTTACTGATTTTAGATTCGTTAATCAAATAGAATTAAAGTAGATAAATCAAAAATTGGTCTGCCTAGAAGAACATGCATAATTTCCTTTTTTATATTATCTTGCTTGCTTTGGGAAACCATAACGAGGAGGTGAGGATACTACTATTTTCGATATTGAGCACTATAGAGCTACCTGTAACGTTTCAAATTAATTTTTAATAATTAACTAAAAAATCATTGAATGTTTGTGGGTGAACATTTGTGGAGTTTTTTCAAAGGGACCACGCAGGAGGATCTGCTGTATAAACAACGCCAGTATATTTTGAGCCAAGAAAATTTTAATAATAATAATAATTTTTTCCTGCATAGATTCATAATGTATTTTATCTACAGAAGATATGTTATTGTTCTTTATGGAAGCTTCAATAGTAACCCTATCCGTGTAGAGAAAATATTTTTTTTATAACATTCCTCGCTATTCGTATTGTCCTTTATTTTTATCCCAGCATAATATTATCAAAGCCACTAATTAGAAATGGAAGGAACTCAGTTTTCCAAAAATAAAGCAACTTAATACTCATCTAACTAATTTTAAGATCCCCTGAATCGTGAATATTTTTTGAACATTAATTTTTGCAGCGTGGTCTGAGACAAAGGGATGTAAACTAAATGTGTTAATAGTATGTGTTTCTAGGGTCTCCAAACAATTATTTCTTACCGGCTACATCTGCGTGTGAGTAGTTAAAAGTTATGCAAATGTACTTTTAATGGCATAATTCTATGACTGCGGTTTTATGGTAGATGTGATTTATTGGCAGATGCCGTATAATTAATATGTATTAATTAATAATTTTGACCCCGCTTGAATGCTGTTATATCGAGGTCCATTGGCCATTTAACTGTCGCTCGCGCAAAATCTTTTTTTTATAGTTATACTGACAGAAGTACCTCTTAACATCAAATATAATGGAAGTGATAGCCGATTTCCCACAAACGTGATAGTCAGCGCCATCTATGCGACGACGCGTTTCTTAATAGCGTCGTTTCTATCCCGCAGCGACGTCGAGCCCGTCCGAATTGCCCGCGGAAATAAGTTTTGGCACATGATTTGTCGCGGGATTCGAAAGATTTGAAAAAATGTCGACGGGAATTTCCAAAACGAGATAAAAACCCCATGCGTTGTATGTTAATGTCTTTAGCAAAAATCAACAGTTAGTTATCAAGAGAATCGCAATACTAATTATTAATTATATTAAATATGTCGTGCATAAAAATGTTTTATTGAGAAAGTGTCTAATATTTTATTTATTTCTTTTAAATATTTTTTTTTGTATAATTCAAAATAGAACGTTTTTGATCCATTCGTTTTAGTGAAAAATATAAATGGAATAGCAAAAACGCCTAAAACCATTTTCTTGTATAAACAACATAATTTTACGACGGTTGCCAAATCCTAAAAGTTGAAAAAATTAAAGACTGAGTGCCGAACTTCTTTCGTTAAGAATATTGATATTACACTAACAAAATTAATCATTATAAACCTAATTTAGGAAAATTGGTCTCTTAGTAACAAAAAAACAAATTTCAACAAAGTCCAATGAAGTTTATTTCAAAGTTTGACAACTTTTTGCTTGAAAATTACTCAAGCAATCTTAGTTTCTTGACGTACTTAAAATATACTCCGTATAAACATTCATTCTCGATATAACATTGAAAAATACCACAATATTTATATTTTATACAGGGTGCACCAGGATAAACATATGATAGGAACCCTTTTTTTTATTAAAAAAGTCACTCCGAGCGTATATTTTATATCGGATTGTCTTCTAAATACAGGGTGTGACTTCTCCCCAACATTTGAAAAAAAAGTTGTGTACAGGGTGTTTTAAAAAACGCCTTCTAAGAAGGTCGCAAAAAACCGTTTTTTTTTTTAATTATTTCTAAAATCGCTTGAGATGCCAAAACGAAAAAAGTTACTGCTGACAATTTTTTTATATTTTGTACAGCAGCATTGCTATAGGGGGTTACACTTATTTAGCTCCCCTAAACAGCTCCCCATAAAAAAAATACTTTTGTTTTAAATCAAAAAAGTCCTAGTTTTGAAGTTATTTGCAGCAAGCAAACCAATTGTAAATTATATTAAATTTTGTCTGTGACCCGGTCAAAGTTATTTGGGGGCCTACATTTCATTTAGGTGGCTCAATTGGCGCCCTTTTTATTGAGTATCTTCTGCAGGCGCAAGACACTAACTTAATTTTTTTACACACCCTGTAGATATCGACGGAACGCAATGTCGTGTCGTAATACGAAAGCCTATTGGTAGAATTTATGGTTCGCAAAAAAATAATTATTAACTTCCTCGTTTTCAATTAAAGGCATATACAGGCGACATTATTAGTAAAGTCGGTTAAAGGACAGGTTTATTTTTAAATACAGCGGCATTATCATTTTGCAATGCATATCGTCGAAGGTTGCGGTCTCAGAATAATTCCGTCCTTATGTCGTTAAAACTCTTGCGGAAAATTCGAGTGAAAAAAAAGAGATAGGCGGTTAATCGGCATTTGGTGTGAAATCCGTATAAAAATCGACCATAAATTTTCAGACTGACGTCCGCGGGGAGCTCGACCATACACACACTCATTTTTACGTGGTGTTAAGCCTTCATAATGGCGGTTTTTTATGGTTTAAACTTCATTCAAATCCGCCGAGCGGAAAATTGGCGCCTTTAATAACTTATTTTTACACTTCGGAAATCCCCCGACAATGCGGCACTTTACGTTCCTTTTTTTTCCTTCCATAGTTTAATTCAATAATTTCATTTTTTCTTGTTTTCGTGTTCCGTTCGGTTGTCCGTTTAATTCGTTGCTTCGTTTTAATTATACGTTTAGTTTAATTCGTTATTTGTTTACGAGTGTAATGTGCGAGTGCATCCGATGTGTGTCATTAATTCGTATTTTGTGTATAAAATGTTTCCGTTTCAGACTGATATTTCGTCTTTGCAATCTCCAATATATAATTCTAGTCCGCAATTAGATGCACTAAAAGCAAAAATCCTATGTGCTAGAACCTTTAGTTGGTCCAGACTACGAGGAGTGTTCAAAAGTAAGGTGACTTTTCGAATTGGGCGGGCTACGTACATTCGATCTTCGATATTTTTGTTTATTATGTTGTTACACATGTAACTAACATACCTTAACAGTCTCAGCCAGTTTGCACTTTTACATTTTTTTGTGAGACAGAAGGGTTAGACGTTTTTGTTTTTCGAACTTCTGCTGTCAAAGAAAAATGGGAAAAAAGAATTTGCTTAATATTTTGTGTAAAACACTTTTTCTGGACGCCTCAGCACGTCAATAATAAAAAGTTGAAGAAGTGCAACTAATAGTGTTGAAAAATCATGGAATTACTACTAGAGAAGTGGCTGAAGAAGACGGCATCTCTATTGGCTCGCGATATGCAATTTTTTCCGAAGTTTTGGGCATGAAACTTGTAGCACCAAAATTTGTTAAGAAACTGCTATGCTCATAGCTGGTGAAAAATTATGGGTATATGGTTACGACGTCGAAATCAAAACCCAGTCGTCCCAATTGAAGAACTTAGAATCGCTAAGACGGAAAAATGTCAAAAAGTCAAGTTCGATCAAATGTCAAGGTTTTGTTTACTGTTTTCTTTGATTATCGTGGCGTAGTACAAAAAGTCCTACAGTAAGAGTATTACCTTGAAGTTATGCGCCCTTTGCGAGAAGCAATACGATCCATTTATTTTGCATCCCGATAATGCGCCTCCTCACTCATCGTCGCTTGGGTCTAACTTTTTGCTAAAAACAAAACCACAATCATGCCTCAGCCACCATATTCACGGTATATGGTCTCTTGCGACTTTTTTTCCCAAAACTCGAGAAACCCATGAAAGGAAATAGGTTTGTAACGATTGAGGAGATAAAAACATTCTCAAGGCTATAGAAGAAAGTGCTTACCAGAAGTGCTTCGAGGATTGGAAATCAGTTGGCACAAGGGGAGGGATTACTTTGAAGGGGACAACATTAATTTTGATCAATAAATAAATACTTTTTGATAAAACTTTAAAGTTACCTTACTTTTTGAACACAACTCGTATAGGTGCGCCGTGTACATTTGAAGTTTTACAATATTCTTGCTATCGAATTAATTTGTTATACAACCAAATATATTAAATTTGTGAATATTTTATTATTTTTGTTGTTATATAAACACGCATAAAAATAATGTCCCTCCGCATATTGGATATATCAAGTTCAAATTGGGCAAGAATGTTAAAATGTTTACTAATCATCTGGGTTATTGTTACATTCTTGTCAATAATTCTAGGTGAACCATTTCGAAGGTTATTGTAAACGCACCCTTAAAACACTTTTTAATTGTTTGAATTTTCATATTTTTTTTAAAAAATTGTATTTTAACATTAACATTCCGTGACAATTTGAGTCATTTTTTTGATTGGCAATTCAAATTAAAATGTATATCATTTGGTGAAAACTAATTAAAATAATTTTAAGGGTTATTTAGATGAACCTTTCGATAACCGATTAAGGAGAACGGCACCTATAACTTTAACTTGATGTCTTCAGGTCTATTTACCACAAATGCACTGAAAACTTAATTTTTTTTTTCGAGTACCTTTAACAAAGACGCAGCTAAAATATCAGTCGAAACGTATTTGGGCGCATGCCATGTGTATATCACATACACACGTTGAATTTTGTCCAATTGCCTGCGATTTGCAACTTATACTATGTAATACTAACGCACGTAACTAAACAGCTTCTTTCACAACTAACGCTGCCGGATTTTAACCAACTGCAACGGAACTCGTCCGCCATCTCCGAACGGACGCTGGAAGAATGCTGGACCACCTTGCAGCGAGTGAGTTGGATTCTGTTCAACCGTGTATAGTATTCGTCCATGCTATTTGGTTTATGCTTACCGCTTGGTTTGATCGTTTATTTTTTACCGCGATTTCGTTTTCATCATTTTCACGACTAGTTTGCTACGAATTAAACCAAGCTTCTCTAGAAGTCGAGATTTTGCTCGCCAATGTTTATCTGGCTTACTACGTGGGGTGTTTTTTTAACAATGGGTGGTTCCTCAAGCATTTTTAAGAAAAAGAGTGATAGAAATAAGGTTCCATA
This sequence comes from Cylas formicarius, assembly GCF_029955315.1. NCBI lineage: Eukaryota > Metazoa > Arthropoda > Insecta > Coleoptera > Brentidae > Cylas > Cylas formicarius. Next base: position 18,826,645 of record NW_026844361.1, on the reverse strand, counting down.
AGCCCTTCGCTTTTCAGATAAAGCGTCTTCAAAATTCAATGAAAAAGAGAGAGATCAAAAAACTTTTAAAAATTATTACAAATAGTTATTCAGTACTAGTATTCAAATAAATTTGTACTTTAATAGACAAAGTGGCGTACCTTTTTATTTTTCGAGAATCTTTATTCCACACCGCCGCTAAAAAATATTTTGGATCAAAAAAGGCCCTTTGAAGCCTATAAGATTCGCGTAATAAGTTTGATAACAAAGATCTAAAGTAATATCATAATTTTGCTTAAAAGAGTATTTTTTCTTAGAAGCCGCTTAAAAATATTTGAGGATTAGCCCTATGTGAAATATCCGGCAGTTATTTAAGAGCACCCTGTAGATTTGCTTAGTTTTTGGAATTAATTGTAAATCAAGAAGGATACTCATAGAACAAAATGGTAATTGACTTAAAATCTAAATTAATTCATCAGCTAATAGTCTATAACATAACATCATTATTGATCATGATAAACAATACTAGTACAAAATGTTTTTTAGTGATAAACCTAAATATTTTCCAAAAAAAAAAATACTCCGTAAGTTTTTTTTTTCTTCACTACGTTTAGATTAGGTCGAAGATTATTCACACATTTGGAATGTATTTTTATTATTTTCGTTTATTTTCCCGCCCGATTTTCTCGCATGCCTGGCTGACTAGATCTAGTTGCGTTTATTTAATAATTTTTTCGACGATTTTATCGAATAGAATGACATTTCTGGGGTATTGGAAATAAAAAATGTCAAAAATTGAAAAAAATGGTAAGTATTTTTTTTGAAAATGACCGAAAGAGTTCATCGACACTCACACACAGACACACACTCACAATTATTATACCCAGAGCAAACAGTTGATTATTTTTTACGGACAGCGGCGTATTGTTTCGGGGGGTCGCGTCGAAGGGTGAACGAGAATTAAAATCAAATTTTCTTAATTGAACGAAATCTCATAGTCACCGGGAGAGTATTTATTTAAGATTTTTTTATGCCGCGCACATTTTTAAATCGAACGATATTCATGACAGGAACAATGGCGCGGCAAAGTTGCTGGTAATCTCCAGAGAAAAAAAATTTCAACCCCTTCATTTAAAACTAATAAAGGGGAGTTTTTTAGGACGTGTGAACATGAACGGCAACTGTTCTGGCTTAACATGAAACGCACGGTCTAAAAATTTGCCACCCGAAATTTCTTATTGCTGCCGGGAACTTCGTCTCTGTCTTATTCGGCAATTGCGAGTAGCAAAAATTTGAAAAATCGAAAATAACATATATTTTTAAGGTGGCAATAATTCTTGCTTTGTGCTTATTTTAATTGGCACACCCACCCTATATATTCTTCAAATTTTGAAGTCGTTCCATAGTTTTTCAAATATTTAATATTTTAACAAATTTTTTATAGTATAAAGTGGAATTGAAATAACGGAGGTAACCTATATATATATATATATATATATATATATATATATATATATATATATATATATATATATATTCTCACGTATTGATTCACGGATGGAAAAATGTGATGACACTATATTCCGGGATATCATCCGTTCGCTCGTTGAACTCCGACTGGAATCCTGCATCCGACTGGAATCCTGCAAATCTTGCATCCGACTGGAATCCTGCAGACGTTTCGCCAAAATCTCACTTGGCATCTTCAATGCTCGCGCTCCGAAAACACTTCGAACACAGTGTTCGAAGTGTTTTCGGAGCGCGAGCATTGAAGATGCCAAGTGAGATTTTGGCGAAACGTCTGCAGGATTCCAGTCGGATGCAAGATTTGCAGGATTCCAGTCGGATGCAGGATTCCAGTCGGAGTTCAACGAGCGAACGGATGATATCCCGGAATATAGTGTCATCACATATATATATATATATATATATATATATATATATATATATATATATATATATATATATATATATATATATATATATATATATATATAGTATAATATTTGATATACAATTAGCTACCATCTGTATCAGGTTCATATCCATTACAGTTTATGTCCAAAAGGTTTCCAAGGGACGTTAAATGGATTTTCATCAAGTAAAAGCCACCTCAGTTCACGTTGAGTAACCCCTAAACAGGTGAAAAAAACACTTTTATTTACAATAATGAAAATAAGGACCGGGAAAAAAGTGGGAATTTAAAATTAAAGTTGATCTTCGCACTAGTTATGAATTACTCTCTAACGACAAATTTCGATAATGAATAGTACATTAACAATTAAAACTAAATTAATAAACAAATAAAAATATTTTGTTTATTTTTTCAGATATTTATAGCTTTCTCAGAGGATTTTCCTGTTTAATTTAAGGTAATACTGGTATAGTTTTAGAAAGTGATTGCAATAAATCTATTTTGCCTAACCCCATCGAAAACAACGCTTATACGATTTCATCCTGCACAAAAAAATGCAAATAAATTAAAAATTGAATTGGACAATGAGAAGGCATGTTGATAAAAATCTTAATTGGAAAAAAGTTTTTAAATTTTTGCCAGCCTCAGTTTTTGCCATAACTGATGGCGACCTGCTTGTGAAAATTTTACTGAGGACATTTAAATAAGTAACAGTTATTTGGTATGAAATCTGGAGAACCTTTCCATCTCATGCACCTGACCACTACGAACTATCCTCCTCACAGCGACCTCAAAACTCACTAACGGCACTTATACGTATTCCAAATACCTCGCGTATCGAACTCCGCGACTTCTTGGCATTTGTTTTACGTTGGTACAAAATGGTACAATATCATGCGTATATCACAACACCGGGTGAATTTAAATCCCCCGGAATCAGTCTGTTTCACTCGGACGCGTGAAAAGACCGTTGCCGCGTTTCTATTTAAAACTTTTCAGCGGTGCGTGCGGCTAATAATTTCGGTCTTGGCGTTCGATCGCGGAAAAATGGGGTTGAAACGGGCGCGGGGACGGGTGGGACGGGGGGCCGTGTGTGGGGGGGCACAGTGTGGGATTTATCCAAATGCCGGTCGTAAATGTTACGTATAGAAAAATTACTGGTCATCATCATGGCGTCATCATCACCAGCGTCTCCTATCATTCCAGTGTCCTTCGTTGAAACCTGCATTTCCGCGTTTATATCTTTGTGCTGGTCTCCAGTTCCAGAGCTTTAATGGTAGCCTTTCTTCTCTCATTCGATGCAGGTGTCCATACCGTTTCAATTGTTTGGCATTTATGTCGTCCATTATATAGTACTTTCGACTTGCGTTCTTTGATGGTCTCATTTCTTAAGGCTACGCAATACATCATTCCGGTTGAAAGAAGTTTCTGAGTAAAGTTTTTCTCTGGAACCCACACTTCTGATCCATACGTCAATAGAGGCTGAATCATAGTTATTACTCCATTACATTTCTTTTAGTATGTCCTTATTATCATTTCCGTTCTCATCTATTATAACCCCCAGGTATTGTCTAACGTTTTTTATCGTCCCGATTTCTCGTTTTCTCTGTACAGTTTATATATACATTATATATATTAGCTTCTTTCATTGCCATCCTCAATTTCTGTAAGGGCACAGAGTCGAACGCTTTGCGAAGCTCTATAAAGCCAGCGCGAAGGTCCATTCCGTCTGCTAGTCTCTTTTCTGCTAGTTGTTTTATTATGAAGATATTGTCTGTGGAGGATCTCTGGTCGAAACCCATTTTGTTATTCCATTTTTGAGACTTCTTCTATTCGAGCTGTTAGAACTCTTTCATATAGCTTTCCGATGGACGATGTAATGCTAATACCTCGGTAGTTATTACAGTCGCTTCTGTTTCCTTTTTTATAAATGGAGTTCATGTAAGAGTTCCTCCAATCTCTTGGAACCAGCTCTCCTTTGAGGCATTTGTTTGGGATGTCGCATAGTACTTTGTACGTTCTTGTGGTAGCGTATTTAATTAGTTGTATAGGCAAATCCCCTGGTCCTGGAGCTCTATTATTGTTCATTTTTCGTAATGCTGCTCGTATCCATTCTAATTTGATGTCATCTACTTCTCGTACTACTGCTTCGTTTATGTTCAGTTGAGTGTCTAAATATTCTTCGCGTTTTTCATTCAGTAAGTTGTTGCAGTTTTCTTTCCACTACTCTATTTTGATTGCATTTTTTTTTCTTTTGCTGGTGATACTTTTGAGATTTTTTGTAGTTCTCCAAGCTGCTCTAGACCTGGATCCTCCTACCACTGAACTAATTTCAGCACAGTTATTTATGTTTTTTGTTTCCTCGATTTCTTTTTTTACAATATATTTGTATCTGTTGTAGTTTTTTCGGTCTTCATTGTATTTTGTATTTAACCATCTTAAGTATAGTTTCTTTTTTCTTCTGCTAGTTCTACTACAAAGAAGTTTTGTGTTTCGTTTAGTGGAATTCCTCTCTCAAACTGTCTCTGTTGTATTGTTTTGTGACCTTCCTCTTGTTATTTTGTTCCTGATATGTGTGGTGGTTAATGTATCTGATTTCAATGGGTCTTTTTACTAATAGGTGATCTGAAGCACCTTCAGCGCCTCTCCAAGCTTTTACATCATAGGGAATTATCGAAGTGTGTAATTTTATTACTACGTAATTAATTATTGATTTAATTTTTTTTGTTTTATGTGACGACGTATATTTATGTATTTCGTTGTGCAGAAAGAATCCATTTAGGATTCTCAGCGAGTATTGTTCACCGAGTTCTATCCATCTAGTTCCTTTTTCATTGTCTTATTATTTTGCTGTCAAGAGCCCTTGCCGACTGTTCTGTTTTGTTTTGATTGTTCATCATATTTAAATCTTCGTAATTCTTTGTAATTTTCCTATAAAAATGTACGCGGCATCTGCGCCACTGCTACAACTGCAAATTATATTCGCATTATCAAAATACACAATTCCGTTCATTTTCTTTCTGCGAGATGCCATGGATCGCTTAAGTCTTTTTTATTTCAAAAGACTTTTAGCATTTATATTATTGTGTGACCTATATTAATATTATTATTGGTAACTTGATGGTTGCCAGCCAACTCACCCAAATAATTACTTGTCTGCCCTTGTTCCTTTCGTAAAAATGTCAAAAACTACTTTTCTTCTTTCTTTTCAAGAAATAATTCGAATACAACTCTATATCTTTGCAAAAGCTAATCTTTTCAACAAAAAAGAAATGCAAATACCTGGAATTACAACCAATTGATAACAAAATTGTTCTGCTGCTCTATGTTTAGCTTTATACAGCAGGAATCATAATGATTTTGTCATGAAGAAGAAAAGTTTTTTATGTAGTATAGTAATACAATATAACTAATAATTATAAACGGAAGAAGAAGTTTATCAAGGGGTTGATTACTGTACTGTTCCTTTATCAGAATTCACAACTGTCGAGATAGAATGGCTAAAATCTGCCGAAAATACCCAGCCGCTCCCAAAGCCGTGACTAAAATACCGGAAACGTTCGAATTGACTGTGAGTAACAAATTTGATGTCTTAAAGTGACACTTTCCGCACGCTTTTATTCATACATAATTGGCCATTTTATTATAGTAGAGTAAAAAAAAATAAGTCTCGAATTAGGAAATAATTCAAAATATCGTTAGTATGACAGAACGCAAAGAATTATTATTTCTTACATAAGTAATTATCTATCTGTTTTATTCAAATGCTTCAAAAAATGGAAGTACGTAAACTTAAATAAATAAAATAAATTTAAATAAGAATTTTTTCTTATTTATCTAGTCCTTAAGATGTTATGTTTTTTCATTAAAGCGGTAAAAGTAAAAGTACACTTTTCTAATATTTTTTTTTTCTGAAGGACACTAGTTGGTAACTAAAAACTAGATATTTTGTTTCAGATATATATTTTATTTTTCACAAAAAAAAAGTTCTCGCTTTAACCAGTGTGGCGACCTAATTAACCAAAATGTTATTTGTTGATTTCCTTTAAAAAAGACATCTGCATTCAGGTATGAGCAGATTTCATCTCTGGCACGGTATCAACTTAACAATTATGACCATGAAGAGGTTTTTACTTTTTAAGCGAAAACCCAACATCGAATTGAAAAAAAATAAATTAATTAAATTTCTCTAGAAATGATTGGAGTGTGTAAGAAGAATTTTTACTTTAAGAGAAATCAGTGGCGTACCATCAATGGCTCAATCTCCTTATATCTCAGACGTTCAAACGTTTAGAATATATGTTCATATGAAGTTTTCTTTTTAAAAGGGACCCAAAAATCGCTCGCTCGATATTTACAAAATGTATTTCCAGAAATTTTTACAAGAATTGTAAAGAAATTTTACTCGTTTTTAGTTACAGAAAATTTAATGTCAGTTTTTTGAATTTAGCTCTAATACCATTGAAATCAAAATAGTTTTTGGAGTTTTATTTTTAACTTCAATGAGGAAGATGAGGAAAAATAAAAAACTATTTGTTTTATAATTATGTTTTATTCCAGACGCCAAACCAGGGCAAATACTTACTATATATTTATGAGCTCACTGTAAGTTCATAAATAGAAATCTTAATCTCTGCCATTTAAATGTTTCTTCAAATTATTTTTCGTTTTCTTCGGTCTACTCCCGTTGGTTACTTCGGGCAGTCTAGTCCTGTCCTTTTCGGGCTCTTACAATAATATATTTTCCAACCTTTTGTGTTTTTGTGACAAGTATATTAGTTTAACGAGCTCAAAGCATTCTAAAAAGGGATAATTTTTTTTAGGAGTCAGATCTGATAGCGATAAAATTACTTTTAATGCTTTCTCTCTTATTCTTTGCAAATTACTTATGAGAAACGCACTGACACGTTCAAAATAAAATGCTGGGGAGTTGGACGTAATTAGAAATCAGTTATAAAGTGAAACGGCTATTGTTTTCGAAACAAATTTCGTTCAGGGTAGCGGAGCTTCGCCTTTTCCCATGTAACGCGTCCGTCGAAAAACCGGTTGTATCACTTAAAGAACAATAAAATCCTTGAAAAAAACAGTATCCCGAAAAGATAATACAGTTTCGCGGGACGAAAAGACAATAAAAATCGCTTCCTAATGTATGCGCGCAAGGGTGAGAAATCCCCGCAGCGGGTCCCGTTGTTTCAAGCAAAAAATTAACCCCAAATTACTTTAATATGCAAATCGGGGACCGCCAGGCAGCAGGTAACCTCACACACCCCGGTGTATATCTCGTCGAAAGACGCGGAAGTGCATCTCGGATGCTTTCTCACGAGGCGACAACAAAAGAACGTCGAAAACAAACATTTTTTTTTCTTTCGTAGAAGGCCTCACCAGATATTTTAATTATAGGATAACGTGAGGACCAAAATTCAAAATTATGAAGCGCACTGTACCCGGTGACGTCTCAGAACATGTAAAAATATCAAAAAACTTAAATACAAAGTTGGATTCAGTTATTTAAAATATTATATTGATATACAATACAATACAATGCAATACAATATTTTAAGTAACAATTTCCTTATTTTAAATTTATTAAACTATACTCTTACTTTTTCCTAAATAAGAATCCTATTGAAATAGTTATTTATAACACATATTTGGGAGTATTCTTCTTCTCCATTTCTTCGGAAAATGGCAGAATCTTTCTTAACCAGAATCCAACGGTGCTCTAACTTTCTCACCTGGAGAGCAATAATGCAGTTTTTAATTGTGTTGTTTTTATGGAAACTTTGCTGTCTAAGATTTACACTATTCTGGTATTGAAAAAGTCAAAAATTCAAAAGTCAAAATTAAAATGTATCTAAACTTTCTGGTGAAGTTATTTAGAATGAAGACTTTCAAACAAAATAATTGGTCTACGCTTGACTTGTAAACTCGAATCCAAGCATTCTAAAATTCACTTTGAATAACCTCTTTATTAAATAAAAAAAAAAATGTTGACTTCACTCGAAATTCTCACTACACGGTGTTTTACAACGTGACTGTTTTCCAAAATACCTTAGCTCTAATTTATCACTGTTCATCTCTGTCATCTTAGACTAATGAATAATCCTTTCATAAAATTCTGGTATAAAGGTTTGTCACAAAAACCCAACTATTATGTACGTAGTATCCACAAACATGAAACTCTATTCCACGTACTGTTTAGATGGCCACCTTATAGCCAGGTTAGAACTATCCTGTTTAAAGATATGGAGTTTTTTGTGGAAAAACTGAACAATCTTACACCTTGAACCGGGGTGTGCAGGGTTGAGGTCCATTCTGAAACGTAGGTCGCTTCTTATTAATCAATATTTTTTTTTGCCTTCTTAGTGGTTTTCGGAAAAATGTTTCACAAATCAGGTTATACCTTTATCTTTTTATTATTAACATCTTGTTTTTTTTTATTTTGATTATTTTATCTAACTTTTTTTCCCATAGGTTTTCTGTTAGAATCGATATTACCCTTTACCCCATTACTCCAGTGTTAATTTATTTTATTAATTCCTCAACTCGCTACGAAAGATTAATATAAAAGTTATAATCAGTAATTAAATACAATAAAAACTTAACAGTAATTTGGTTTTCAGTCTAACTGGGAACTAAAACCCGATTCAATATGATCATCAACAATAATTAAAATTGGGAGTATTTCTTGCCAAAAGACGTTATATTCGAAGGATAAAATGAGTCGAAACCGGCAACCAACATAAACAAATATTTATGAATGGTTTGGTTCCTATGCTTGTGACCATAGAACAGATTTTCAATTATTCGATTCAGCCAATGGCGTTCTACGCTTGGAAATTAAGATCATTGTAACTGGTTATTCCACATACTACATAGCACAAAACCATTTTAAATAACTATTTAATTAGTATTTAGAAACAGATCGGTCTAGTTTCTTGAATATAATGTAAAATTAATTGTTTTTTCCTTTGAAATAAATATTCTTTAATACCACGTAGTTGGAATGGGAAGAGAGGCGTTGCATTTTGCGACCATGTTCTTCAGACATATAGTCGATGTTATTTGGAGCTGGGGTATTCCTAATACATACATTCAAGAAGACAACATACTAACATTACATAACAACAATGCAGTTCAATACATTACAAATAGCAGTAATATCCAGTCTAACTGTAAGACTTCGCTTTTTTGAAAGAGATTTTAGGACAAACCAATTGATATTAACGATCTATAACCGTCAAATAAATAGTTGTGAAAACAATAATATAATATTTTAAAAAGGAGTATATCTATGTGCAGAGTCAAAAAAAGAAACAATAACAATACCTAGTAGAATAGTACGAAATTTAATATGCCGACGTTTTGGTGATATTCAACGGATTTAGTTTTGGACGAACCCTATATGCGATATTTTGCATACATAGAGGCGGGTTTTCCCCCTCCCCCCTCATCGACAAACTTTTTTTTTCGCCACCGAAACGCGCAAACCGAACAGCACCGAGCGCGCAATAAAATTCGCCATAAAAAGCAATAATAAAAGTCAGGCACACATTTTCGTTTAATAAATTAGTATTTTATCTATGGCGAATATATATATACTCGGATGGTACCTCAGGACGTTTTATAGCTCCTATAAAAACAACGTCCGATATAAAACTACATTTACAGCCTGTCTTTGCGTTTGTTTTCGGTATCGGCTTCGACCGGAATCCCCCCCCAGACCGCGGGTCGATCACCTCGAATTTTTAACGTTCACTGCGTCAATTAAATCACATTCGCACGAACGTCACTGTTGATAAATTTACTCCGCCAATGTCCTCGCTCAGGCCACTTCTACCGCCAATACTTCGACGGGCTTTTTCAAGCCACGCCCTACGCTCGCCTTCTATTGGCCTAACGTGCAAAGCCCGCCCTTTTTGCGGGACGCCCATTTTCCAAACCAAAAAGACCCGTTCACCATCAAAATCTATCAAATTCAATCAAATATTAAAAAATGAAATTAGAATTAAGAAATAAGTTTTAAAAGATATAAAATCATATAAAAAATAATTAAAGAGAGTAATTATAAGATTTCAGATAAAGTTGGTAGGTTTAGTTAGCACTTTAATTGCAGATAATTTTTTTTTTTTTGGTAAATTGTATTTACTCATTATGATGAGCTAGTTTTTTTGAAGTTTGTTTTATCCACATTGTAACAAACAACAAAAAACGTGACAAAGGGACAAATAAAATTTTAAAAGATAAAATCATTAGGATCACTAAATAAACTATCTCACCATCTAGCAATTAAAGTTTCCTTCAGGCACTACAATTAATGATTATTATAGGACTATTATTTTAATATTGCATGCGATTTCAGAATTAGTTTCGACTACTTAAATCGATAATTGCGTATGCTCCATAATTAAATATAAATAATTAAGGTAACAAGGAAAGTTAGGCTTTAGGCTGATTTATTTCAATTAATCTAAATTACAAACCCCATTTGCACTTCGTTGAACACAAGAACATCTTAATTGATAAATTATAGATAGTTTTTAGTAGTTTATTACCACTTAGAAATTTAATTTTCAACTACTAATAATTTTTTGGGTAAGATATTAAATAATTTAACATTGCGTGCAGTTTTCTTTGTATTATTGTTATTGAATTCCTTGATTTTATTTAGTGTCATAAAAAAATCATTAAAATTTAAAGAATGGATGAAGATTAGGTTAAAAGAAAGGCTGTCAAATTACCGCAATTGACAATTCTTCAATCTCCCCCGATACGATCGTGTTTTACTCCCTTCATTGTATTGCCAAAAAAAAAAGTCTCAAATTATAACTTCTTCATTTTTTCGGTCGCCTTCATAAAGCCGCTCAACTCGACCGGATAAGTAAATCATTTTAGGGGACACCCCCCTACGGCGTCGGCCTCGCGCTGACAATCGAATTTAGAGCCATTTTTCACCCCGTTAAAAAAGTTTTTAAACGCCGTAATCAAGCGAATGCCCTCCATATTTTTTTCCTCTCTTTCCTCTCGCACGCTATACAAATCGAACACAATTCGATGAGCCGCTATAATTCGGGGACCACCCCAGATCGCGAGGGGTCGCAGTATTGGGGTGTCAATAAGTATCGGTCTTGGTTTTAGGGTGAGTTCGTAGCCTCCGAGGGATCGATCGTTTCGATGCCGACATATTTACTGCGAAATTTAAAAAAATAAATAAAATAAATTACCCCCACCGACGTGGGGTAAACCGCAAAGTCGTCGGACGCGATAATATAAAAAGTCTAACTTTTTTTGATTGGGTAAATATTTTTTAAAAATCGCTTTATCGCCAGATTAACCCCCCAATTTAAGCCGGGGCGCTAAAGCAAACACGATACTTCGAGGAAAAAATACGTCCCCCCCTCACAACCCCGCGGCCTTAACACGCCCCCTTTTATTTGAACAGGAACAGAATTAAAATGCGTCGAGGTGTGAAAGTATTGGATTTTATTTTCGGAATTGCACCGATTTTCAGTGTCGTTGTTCTTTTGTCACAGCTTTTAGGCTTAAGCAGAATAAGGGATGACCCACGCGTTTAGGAGAGAAGTGGTTATAGTTTGAGAAATGGTTTTTCCTAGTTTCGGTTAGTTTTTAACAGTGCGATTTGATTTCATACGTCTTTCTGTGCTCCAAATTCTTTCATTTCATTATTAACCACGTGAAATTTAAGTTTTATCTTAAACATTTCCAGTCCCCTCCAATTTCTGATAACATTGTTATTAACATTATTTTGTATAAATAATTTATTTATAATAAATTTCCATTATTCAATTTTTCGAGCATTTGTAAGCTGCACACCAATGTCAAGCTTGTTATTAGTTGTCTTATTTTTTTATTTTAACAATAAAAATAACCTTATAACAATCGTTACCCACCGTCATTTTGTTTCAACTTCCTTTTTCGACTTCAAAGGCATTGTAATTTAAACAAGAAATGGTATACTGACATTGCGAAAAGTATATTCGGATGATGATGTCAAAAAAAATATCTTTAAAATTTTCGAAAAGCCGTGACTAAATGAATCTCGTGTATACGTGATAAGTTTTTCATATAATACCGTAATATAAATATAACTCACAGCAGATGACTTGAAAGAGCTTAAAACATGAAAAGATATTGATTGCTTTCTTCACAAGATTTTCTGAATGCGCCTTTCTATTTCGGATGTTGGCGATGAGCAAAGCGATTTGAACTTTACTGGCTACTGCTCTCCGTTACACAGGGAGAACCAAGTTCTAAGGTTTTTCAAGCAGGAGATTCTGCATCTTCCAGATCTTCTTGTCCTAAGATCTTTCCCTGGAGTATCAACTGGTATTCTTGGTGTTTCATTATGTGTTCTGAATATTCTAATTTGCGTGTTTGTAATAATATCCATTATCTCGGTCTCTTTTTGAAGCATCTCTAAAACATTCTAAGAATTCGTCGTATTCGTCACGCTATTGGCTATTAATCACCAAAAAACAATGCCACATTAAGTTGGACCAACAAAATAGAACCAGAGTTTGACACACTCACCGTTGATAACACGCAAAAAAACAGAGATGGAATCCGCAGACTAATCAAATACTTGTATAATATTGTAAAAACACAATAAGAGGACAACAAAAAAACGATTTATTTTGGCTTGGGGTGGCGTTATGGATGACCATCTTAAAAAAGTTAAAAATTTACAGAGATAAAAGGTACTATCCTTCCTTAAGATATTATTAAATGATTTGTTAGGTATACGTGTAAGTTCCTTTTTTTTTGGAAAAGTAGTTGGTACAAGTTAATTTTAGTCAGCGGGGGTTTAGAAATAGATATGATTTCCTATTTATCTATATTTATTTTTTTAATTTAGCGGTCCTATACTCAGTGAAATTATTCCTTTTCAAAACATCATGACCAAGCTTTGTTTACAATATTAATAGTCCCAATACGTTTTCGGATTGTTAGTAACTTATATTTTAAATTTCGGCTTAACCACAGTAACCAAGAGTAAAAAGAAACTTGAACTGAGGTGGCGTTTGATGAAAATCCGTTTATCAAAATAAATAAGAACTAAAAGTTCAGATTTTCACGAAATTATATATATATATATATATATATATATATATATATATATATATATATATATATATATATATATATATATATATATATATATATATATATATATATATATATATATATATATATATATATATATATATATATATATATATATATATATATATATATATATATATATATATATATATATATATATATATGATGACACTATACTCCGGGATATCATCCGTTCGCTCGTTGAACTCCGACTGGAATCCTGCAGACGTTTCGCCAAAATCTCACTTGGCATCTTCAATGCTCGCGCTCCGAAAACACTTCGAACACTATATATATATATATATATATATATATATATATATATATATATATATATATATATATATATATATATATATATATATATATATATATATATATATATATATATATATATATATATATATATATATATATATATATATATATATATATATATATATATATATATATATATATATATATATATATATATATATATATTATTATTATTATTTACATGACAATTGTTTTTGCTACCTGTTTTTTAATTCAATTTTGTTAATCTTCATGGCTTCCAATAAATTTAATTTTCTACTATTTGTGGCTGCATGTAAAATATCAAAATTGTCGTCAAAAATGTGTTTTTCTGTGTTTAAGTGTGTAGCATAATTAGAATCTAGAGTATTGTTTTTAAACCCTCTTTTATGTTCGCTAATGCGTTTCTTAAAGGATCTATAGGTTTGTCCAATATAAATTTTAGGACAAGATACGCATTTCAACCTGTAGAGACACCTGATTTTTTAGATTTTGAACATTTCGTTTTATTCTTTTTTAAAAATTTTCCTATTGTGTTGTTAGTTCTGAAAGCTATTTTTAAACCACATTTTGACAAATGTTTTGAAATTTTTTCACTGTGTTCTGTATTAGGTTTACATACAGCCACAAAAAGCAGAAAATTAAATTTATTGGAAGCCATGGAGATTAACAAAATGAGACATTCAAATGTATTGCTTATCGATCAATTAGATTTAAATACCTTTCCTTTATTGAACTTAAATTCTCACAACATTAATTAAGGTTTTATTGTCATTTTTCGGTATATATAGTAGCAGGTAGCTTGTAAATATTACAATTGAAAAAGAAACGGTGTCGAAACAAATGTCATGTAAAAAAATATATATATAATTTCGTGAAAATCCGAGCTTTTAGTTCTTATTTATTTTGGTAAAAAGAAACTCCGAAAAAAAATAAAATTGATAAATTATACTTCCGTTTGTAAGTTCTCTTTTCATTTTTAATGAAATCTGGTATTGTATCATTTCCAATTCCAATAGTAATTATTCTTAAGTAGTTAATAACAATTAAAAAACATACAAAACTTGTAACATCATTCGAAACATCACCCCGCAATTCGGTTTGTGCGTCCGTCGACAGTTGCGAACCAAAACGGCCTTATGCTATATCATCACTAGTGTCGCTCGAAAACTCGCAAATGACGATTTTGAACGGTAACTTTTTTTCGCACCGTAACGATCGTTTTAAAAATGATCCGCGTTTTATTGGCAATCGGTTATGGATTGGCGATCAAATTACAAGCTTTATCCGTGGCGGTTCATCCAAAACCAATAACTTAAATAGCCCCTAATTTGTGGAAATCGGTCATTACTTAACGTGACGTTTCAGATTTTAATAATATTCGTGTCTGCAGCCCATTCTGAAGTGCTCCTGATTACCCCGGGGGTTGGCGAATTTTGCCCCGGCAATTTTCGAAATAGTTTTACATTTCTATAAAGTAACAATTTTGCGGGAAGTACCGCTAATACTACAAAACGCGATCACAATTTCGATTCTCTCGTGTCGATTCCGTTCTTAAGCAACGACGTTGTACGTCTGGAGGTTAAGGGAAGTAATTATTGCAGCAGGAAAATCGGAAAAGTTGCGGGTTAATTCGAGGTCTCGCGACGTATCCAAGGGTACAAAGTGACTAACTTTTACGGCGGTATGTCCATAAATAATTTCCGATCCCTAGAAAGTATTTGCTTACAAAAAAAAAATGTCTACCGGATGTCCAAAGCATTCTTCCAGATTCACAAATTTCAAATTTGATTTTTTATAATATTTTTTTCACCATGTACGCCGGACTTGCTACCTCAAAAGTTACTGTGATATACTAACTGATAGTTTTACAAAAAGGAAACTATATAAACTTAGATGTCTCGATCTAATTAAGTTGTAATATTTTTTTTACATCCTATATCTTATCAGTTATTTCTATATAGGTAGTCAGTCAACTTTCTCAAGCAAATTATCATTAAAATGCATTTCTTTTTTTTTTTCACGTTGTCATATTTGTTCCCAAAAAGCAACTCAAAGCAGGTGTAAATAGATTGAGCAGAAGCATAAAAGTTCACTATTATTTAACCATTTTCATAATCATTTAAGTTAAACCTAACCTTCAAAAAAAAAAAATTTGCTGTTCAATTTCATTGGACACCAAAGCCGGTTATTTTTTTTATTCTTGACCTCAATTGAAGGACTGCTGTAGCCGTGTGCGATGGTATTTTGACGTTATTCAATTATGTTACATCAATGATAGTATTATAATCGTGCTATTTTGCAAAAATGTACCCAGAAACTAAGGGCCATAGATAAAGTATGTCCAAAGTATTCAGTCTTCGATGGTCGTGACTGAAATGACGTTTATCAAACTGTCGCATAATATATTTTCGTGTCATGTATAAATTGTAGTAATTTGACAAATATTTTCAAGAAACAGTGGATTCATACTAACCTCGAAAAGGTGGAAGAGCCAGAAAAGTCATGGAATTAAAAAAAAATCCCGACATGTCCCGGATTTATTATCCAAAATTCTCTGTTTAATTATAGGAAATTAAGTAATTCATCAATCATCAGTCATTTCTTTTCGTCTCATTGGTGGTTATTATTGGTTATAACGAATAAAAACATCGATGTTTCTGGAGCATCGACGATTGTTCGATATCACTCAAATTTATTCAATAAAACATGTCTGTATATTTTGTATCGTTAATAAGTTCAACATATGTCATAAAACAGAAAATACACACACTATTAATATAGCTTGTTCTTAGGCAAACGAAATAGAAAGTATAGTAAAACACTTATAAAAATAATGAAACATTGGACTGAAAAACTAAAACCTTCACGCTACTAGTGGGAAACATACAAAATGTATGCCGTTAAATCATCTGATCAAATGTCAAAAACAATTGTCATGTAAGAATATATAATTTCGTGAAAATCTGAACTTTCAGTTCTTATTTATTTTGATAAATAGATTTTTATCAAGTTAAAGCCACCTCAGTTCAATCTGATCGCTGGTTGCGACTATGGTCAGATATGGTTTCGATTCTCTCTATCCACGAGCCGCGGTGCTCTATCAATTTGATTAGATCAAACTAATTATTATAAAAAGCTAAAAAAGAAACACTACATTAATTTTTCAAAGAAACTTCCACAGTTGTTGAGTCGAAATTTCTAACGTTTCATCAATCATCCTGTTAGCTTCTTCAGTACTTAACAGAAACTGAAGAAGCCAACAGGATGATTGGCGAAATGTTAGCCAGTTCGACTCAACAAAAGCCGACGCAGGAGGAATCCAGAAGTTTTATAAAAAGAATTTTTTATCTTGTAAAATCAGAAAAAACCTTCTGTTGTATTCCGGAAACGCAAATATACACCGTGTTTTCTTGTGATCCGATGAGGTCCCACAGATACCTATAACAAAAAGATTTTTTATCGGAAAACCTAACAAATTTCCGACAAACATTTAGTTAAAAATTAATTTAAAAAAATATTTTAATACAGTTAAATAAAAAGAAATAGTTGATGTTAAAGTCGCCTTTTCTTTCTTTGCAAACAAGATAATCCAGTAAAAAATGCAAAAATACCTATTTGTTTTTGGCCTTATTTAAAATTTCCAAACAAAAGTAAATCAACAGACAGAAGTCCTATTTATAATTGCTTGATTATGATAGCCATTTAAATTAAAAATTTAAATATTGACAACGAAATTAATAAATAAACAGGAAATAGCAGGACATGTTGTTTTGTTTTGCATATAAATTGTAATATATATTTTTTAAAAAGGACAAAATTTTACAATTGTTATTGTTTTTCAGTTTGGAATTATATTTTTTTAATTTTTATTACCTTTTAAGTACGTAACTTTTAAGTTCATTGACCTCAACTTAAAGAGAATCAAAATTATTCAATGCAGAAAAAAAAATCACCGTATATCTCAAAACATAACCTACGATTTTTCGACATAAAAAAATGCAAAACCTGACAAATGGAGCAGTCGATCGTGACGAAAAGGAACCACCTCGACACATTTTTACGAGCGTCCTCGACAAGTCAAAGACCCCCGAATCCCAACAATCGGCTGGCCGATTCTGTCGTAGTACGTCTGCTAACGGAGCTCTTTGCCAAAATACAACCCGAGTTCTTTTTTTATATAACCAACCGTCACGTGTATATACATGCTGAATCATTCACTAAAACTATGAAATTGGTATGGAATATGTCATTATTTACGTTTAATTTGCACTGTAAAGTCGTATCTGGATCTAAAATAAAATATTCTAAAGATCTATTTTTTCAGGACTCTCTCATTTTGACCCTGCTCTTAGTCAATGAAGAAGATAATCAATAACCGCTTTTTTAAATACGTAATGTTTTTACTAAGGTAACAAGACATCTACATACAGTTGCATCACAAAAAAATTGCTTTATATTTAAAAATCTTGCTGACGTTTCGCCAATCATCCTGTTGGCTTCTTCCGAGCTCAACAGGAGGAATCCAGAATATTTGTAAATAGAATTGAAATCGCCCTTGAAAGTTTCTTTGAAAAATTACTTTCTATTTCAAAAACAACAGAATAGAACGAAATTTAGCAATAATACACACACAAGGTGGCCATTTTTTCATTAGGTTATAACTGTAACTCCTAAAACAATTTAATGAGATAAAAATTGCGAATTTAGATACATAATAGCCATTTATTGTTTCGAAAAAAAGGTATACGAATAGTAGAAACACTACATTTCTATAAAGCAAAATAGAGTTTTCCCATTGCAAAGTTTCCTAAAACATTTCAAGTGCTAGTAGGTTTCTTCTATATGCATCGATGTAGTGGCGGCTGGTCGGAAAAATTTTAAGGTGTCATGAAATTCTTCCAAAAAAAATTTATTTAACCAAAACCCCTCAATCATTTGTTCCTGCCAAACTTTTTTTTGGAAGTGTCCTTAAATTTCTAAGAATTTTTTAGGTGCGCAATTAGGGATGTATCTAATTCACCATGTCCACAATAAGCAGAATCTAATTGAGCCCTAATACTGGTTAGCTCTAATAACGCAAATTCCATACAATTTAGGACTTGCATGTCCTTTTATTTTCAAACCAAGAAGTAAGCAGGGAAACCAATAAACAACGTCTTTTGTTACATCCACAAATCCATATTTCTTATCATTATGACGATGCGAAAGCGAAATAAAATAAATTTTATTTTTGACGTTATATTTTAGTTAGACTGTTTATTTTTTTCCTGAAAATTATATATTGAGTTATAAACATTTATTCCCGAAATTGTTACAACCATGAGGGTTGCTTTCAGGGATTGCCCTTTCTGTGACTATATGGTTAAAACAGGAAACTCAGTAAAAATCGAATGATAATTACGGCCCCGGTGGCCGTTTTAAAAGTTCGAAAATAATGTCCACCATTTTCCTCTTGATTTTCTTGACTTTTTTTTTCAAACTTCCGGAAGCCGATATACGTGAATTACTCGACCCTTAACATGTTCGTGTGCGAGAGATACCTCCGAATCTGACTTGAATAACGAACGCGGCTTGTGCAACCGCGAAGAGACGAAAGTGCTGGCGGCGCGATAAAAATATCGCGCAAAGGAGAAGAGAAGAAGAAGAAAAAAAGAGCGGAATCGCCCTGACCCGCACAATATAATGTGGCTTAGACCGTTGCAGCGGAGTCAACGGTCGTGCTGCCTATGCGTTCTCCTGCTTCGAAAATGTCTGCAGTAAAAAACCGGTCGGGCGACGCCGCGGGCGATGAAAAAAGAGGCGGAAAGGGGGGTGGGGGGACGCGCGGCACACACGAACTCCACACCGAAAAAGATAAAAAGAAAAACGCGACCGCCGATGTAGAGGACGGCGTAAAAAAACGACACAATAAAAATGTGGGAGTGTTGGCTTCTCGAGAGTTGGTTTCCTTGATGGTACGGTCGCGTCTGCCGGACACTGTCGCTATTGAAAAAATTAGTTACTTTAGTCAAAATGAACCATTAGCAAAAGTCCGCATGTATACATAGTGGTCACTTTTTTAATAGGAATTTGAGTAAATGGGATAAAAGTTGTATGTTTAGATGCATAATACCCTGAAACTAGGAAAAAAGCATGGGTGGACTAAGAAATATTTAAAGAAAAACAATTTCCTCGATCTCAGCATTCCCTTCCTAGCACATTCGTTTCAAACTCTTCAAATAATCAAGGTATGCAAAAACTCTAGCGTGCAAAATGAATTTACTTGTCTCCCTATACACACAGAACGGGTCAATTTTGAACTGCTACTACCAACATTGAAATTTTAAATGAAATTCCCTGTTATTGTGCATATTTAGATTTTTTGCTCGCAAAATTAAATATCACCATAAAGTACCGCTGCTGTATGTCCGTTTTAGATAGTTTCTCAAAGAGCAAGTAGCTTTTTTCCGCATTTTAATAGTCCATATAAAGCCAAGATTAAAAAGTGCAAAGCGTTTTCTATAGTCTCGAATCTTTTCCATTGTTGTTTTTTCTTCGCGAAAAACAGTGGTGATTAACATAAATTACTAATTAAAAAATTAGCTTAGTTTTTTATAAAGCATCTAAAAATACAAAAAGCGATATTTAAAATTGCAATGTTTGAAATTTGTATACTGTATACAAAACAAGTAAATACCGTAGAATCTCATTTGACCCCACAATTTTTGTAAATTCGAAAAAAAAAAGGAAAGAAATGGATACTATACGGTTATTATTTTCGATGTATAGAACTTTAAGTTGGCATTATTGTTCAGATGGCGACCGATTTAACAACTGTCAAGTGATTTATTCTCCGTTTGGTTTGGCCATTCATCATGAATGAAAGCGCACTTCTGGTTGAATGACTACATCAACAAACAAAACTGCCGCATTTGGAGCGATGCTAATCCTCAAGTGTATGTCGAAACACCGTTACATCCAGAAAAACTGACTGTTTGGTGCGCTTTATGAGCTGGTGGAATCATTGGTCCGTACTTCTTCAAAAACGATGATGGTCAGAACATTACAGTCAATGGTCATCGGTATGAAGCTATGAATACTAACTATTTCTCACTCCTGAATTGAATAACCATGATGTCCAGGAGATGTGGTTTCAACAAGACCGCACAACATATCACACAGCTTGTGCTACAATCGATTTATTGAAAGACACTTTTGGTGACCGCCTAATTTCACGTTTTGGATCTGTGAATTGGCCTCCAAGATCTTGTGATTTAACACCACTAGACTACTTTCTGTGGGGCTATGTGGATAAGCCACAAACGCTTGACCATTTGGAAGACAACATTCGCAATATTATTGCCGATATACGGCCACAAATGTTGGAAAAAGTCATCGAAAATTGGACGTCCGCGCCAGCCGTAGCGGTCATATGCCAGAAATCATATTTAAAATGTAATGCCACAAGATTATCTTTCGGATAAATAAAATTCATATCAATCGAATAATCAATCGTTGTTTTATTGCAACTTAAGGTTCTATACATCGAAAAAAAACACCCCTTACAATCAAAAAATTGGGTTTTTCTAAAATATTTGTTAATGTAACTCTGATCATTTAATTTTGGTAGCTTTAGGGTGTTATGCATCTAAATTCGCAATTTTTATTCCATCAAATTGTTTTAAGAGCTACCGTTACAACCCACCGAAAAAATGAACACTGTGTTTACACTTATTATAGTTGAATTTCGTTCCATTCTGTTATTTTTGAAATTGGAAAGTAATTTCAAAAGAAACTTCTACGGGCCATTGCAATATTAATAATAATTAGCCAATAGTTTTGTAACATCGAAAAGATTAGTTACCTTTTAAATTATTGGTGCCGGGTAACTTAAATGAGGGTTAAGTTGTATATTTAGATGCATAGTTGGGATATAGTGTTGAGAAAAAAAATCCTTCATTTCAGTATTTCGGTTACAACACATTCATTTCGAATTCTCTAAATAATCCAGTTTAACAGCTCTAAATGCACGGAGCCTCCCAATTTTGAACTAATAATACCAACTTCGCAATTTTAAATATTATTGTTGTGTATTTTTAAATTTTAGGCTTGATGCTTCATGTTTGCGACCTAAAGTGAACGTATGCTTGCCATACAAATACTCGCAAAATTAAATATCACCATAAAGTAACACACCGCTGCTGCATATCGGTTTTGGATAGTTTCTTAAAGAGGAAGTACCTTTTTTCCTCATTTTAATGGTACTTGAAAAGCTAAAATCAAAAGATGCAAACTGTTTACTCCAGTCTCGAGTCTTTTCGACAGATTAATAATAGTAATAATAGACATAAAGTACTTATTACAAAATTAAAATTGCGCAGTTCCGTCCATAGCATGACATCTTTATCTAGTCCTTAGGAAAAATTGTAGCAATATAACTAAGGCATGCGGATCGTTTTAATTATTTCACTATACGTGACGTAACTGCACAACTGCTCTGACTGGACTTAGTTTTTTTATAAAGAATCTAAAAATACACAAAAGTGTTACTTAAAATTGCAATGTTTAAAATTTGAAAGAACAAGTCAATAACGAAGAATCTTATTCGTATACCTTTTTTTCGAAATAATAAATGGCTATTATGTATCTAAATTCGCAATTGTTATCCCATTAAATTGTTTTAGGAGTTAGAGTTATAACCTACTGAAAAAATGGCCACCTTGTGTGTGTATTATTGCTAAATTTCGTTCTATTCTGTTGTTTTTGAAATAGAAAGTAATTTTTCAAAGAAACTTTCAAGGGCTATTTCAATTCTATTTACAACTATTCTGGATTCCTCCTGTTGAGCTCAGAAGAAGCCAACAGGATGATTGGCGAAACGTCAGCAAGATTTTTAAATATAAAGCAATTTTTTTGTGATGCAACTGTATGTAGATGTCTTGTTACCTTAGTAAAAACATTACGTATTTAAAAAAGTGGTTATTGATTATCTTCTTCATTGACTAAGAGCAGGGTCAAAATGAGAGAGTCCTGAAAAAAATAGATCTTTAGAATATTTTATTTTAGATCCAGATACGACTTTACATATACTCAGTGCAAATTAAACGTAAATAATGACATATTCCATACCAATTTCATAGTTTTAGTGAATGATTCAGCATGTATATACACGAGACGGTCGGTTATATAAAAAAAGAACTCGGGTTGTATTTTGGCAATGAGCTCCGTTAGCAGACGTACTACGACAGAATCGGCCAGCCGATTGTTTGGATTCGGGGGTCTTTGACTTCTCGAGGACGCTCGTAAAAATGTGTCGAGGTGGTTCCTTTTCGTCACGATCGACTTCTCCATTTGTCGGGTTTTGCATTTTTGTTTATGTCGAAAAATCGTAGATTATATTTTGAGATTGAGAATAATTTTGATTATCTGCTGAGTTCAATGAACTTACGTTACGTACTTAAATTTTTTTCAAAACTAAAAAGTAATAAAAATAATATAATCCCAAGCCGAAAAACAAAATTGTATTACAATTTCAAACATATTCTGTTTATTAATTTTGTTACCAAGATTTAAATTTTTAATTTAAATGGAGACCGTAATCAAGCAATTATAAATAGAAGATTCACTTTTTTGGAAATTTTAAATAAGCCTTTGGCCAAAAAAAAAGTGTTTTTGCATTTTTTACTGGATTATTATTATTATTATTATATTATTATTATTAGAAATGCATAAAATTTGCAAATGGGAAAGAAAAGGGGACCTAAGCATCAACTATTTCTTTTTATTTAGTTGTTTTAAATTTTTTTTTTAAATAATTTTTAACTGTTGTCTTTGTCTAAAAATTCCTTTTTTGATGACGATAATGAAAAAATTAATGTTTGTCGGAAATTTGTTAGGTTTTCCGATAAAAAGTCTTTTTGTTATAGATATCTGTCGGGCCTCATCGGGTCACAAGAAAACCGGCTGTATATTTGCGCTCTCAGAATACAAAAGAAGGTTTTTTTCAAATTTTACAAAAGAAAAATTATTTTTATAAAACTTCTGGAATCCTACTGCGTCGGTTTTTGTTGAGTCGAATTTGCTAACGTTTTGCCAATAATCCTGTTGACTTCTTCAGAGCTTAACTGAAACTGGAGCCGGAGCTCTGAAGAAGCCAACATGATGATTGGCCAGAAGTTTTATAAAATGTATTACAGTATCCTCTGAAAGTTTTTTAAAAAAACAAAACAAAAAATTCTTATGTTTTGTATATTTTTTATTTTACGATTTTTTTACGCAGGTATTAAACTGGGGGAAGTCGGCCATCTCATTTACGTACATTTTAGCCGAAGACACGGTATATTCGTCACGGGGTAATTTCCAAATCTACCACCATGACGGCGTCGAAGTTTTACCATAGACGCTAATTTTATTTTCTAATATGAAAAGATATCGACATGCGATATGACGAAATTACATTTCGAAGTTATAATTTGAAAATTTTTGAGTTAATAACGGCCGTCCGGCACGCCATTTTCGGTCCCGCATTTTTGTCCGTTACACGATACGCCCGAGAGTCTTTTTTGTTTTTTTTTAAATTTTGTTAGCCATTTTTGCCATTAAAATTTATTATACACTACGGCGCAAACCGGGGGGTGGGGCGGCGATAAATCTTTTCGGTCGCATTAATTTTCCGAGAATGTTTTCTTCGGCGATGTCGTGATGATTCGGGACAAATTGTTTTTGCGTTTTCCAACGATGCCGATAATATTTCACCGGACTGGGGGTTTTTCTTGTAATTTGTTTAATTTATGGCATGCGCCCGTTGCCGGAGATATTTGCGTTGCTGGCAAACCCCTTATTGTTTCTAGAAAAAAAAAATGTTAATGCGGCCCTACGAAAAAAAATGCAGCACGCCTATGGGCCACTTTCAATTTTTATGGCGACTGCTAGTTTTGATAAAATAGGTGACACCGACATTTTAAGATTTGAACAAATTATATTATCATGCTTGTCCATGGTTCGTCAAAAAGTACTACTTTTTGAAATTTTCTTGTGTCATTGTTACTGTATTTCTTTAAAAAATCGCTCACTATCTGTGGTTGTTTGCATAAAAATCTTCTTTCAAAACTGGAATAATCATGTTGGTTTTTTATCTATGCAAATTTTCATATCTTCCACCAAATCTTAAGTCTTCTTTTATACTTTTTCTACTTCATTTATCTTCTTGTTTTTATCATGCACAATTTTTTACATAACCTGATTCGCTTTCGCTACTATTTCCCGGATATTGCTTGAAAATTTTCTGCACTCTCTTTCATGTTCCAAATGGTCTACCAAATTTGAATCAATGTTTTTGCTTGGGGATGCAAGAAACCAGAAACTTGCTTTTTATTATTCATATTGCCATTTAAAATTATGAAGATCTAACCAAACCTAACCAAAACTGGCAGCCGTAAATCCAAATTTTTTAAAACTGTTCAAAATGAGCTTGTCCCCTTTTTTCAAGTTATGTTAAAATGCGTGTCTTATTTATCTTAAGAATATTATTTGGAGGGTACAACTAAACAGGTTGAAAGAAAAAACAAATGTGAACGTTTGTCGTTGATAAATCGTGAGATCCGCACGATAGGGTCAAAATGAATATAAAATATTGTGGTAATTTTTTTTTGAAAAATTTCAATTTCAAAAAGTATTTAATTAACCAGATTTAAAAATACCACTTGAAAAAAAACTTAATTAAAATGAAATTTTGAATAGCGTTTGGGGTTTTGGGTTTATCTTTGCACCCTTTACAAACATTCACGGCTACCCATAAAAACTAATATTTTAAAGCACTTTAAACATATTTTTTGTAAAATCGACAGATTATTTCATCCTAAAAAAATGTTTTTACGTTCCAAACTTACTAAACTTTTGGATGTTTAAATACCACTAAACTGACCAAAACAGGTACAATCGTCATTGCTTGTGTAGAATTTTTTAATATTTTTCTCAATTTTCTAAAAAGACCTTCTCGCCACTCGGCACGCGTAATTAGCCGTTATTGGTTTTTCCAATTTTTCTCTCGGGAAAGAAAGGCTTTTCGAAACCCAAAGGAAATCGACTGAATTGTTTCGGTGTAACGAAATTATCCTTAAGTGGCGTTTTCTTTTCGGCCACTTAAAAATAAGTAAACTCTTAATTCTTTTGTGAGTTTTAAAACGGAACTCGACGAATTTCCGCGCTTACAAATGAAAAGTTTTCGATGGAAACGTTTTGCTCGTTTTTTTTTCTTTTTTAAATTCCGGATCCGTTTCGCTTTGCACGATTGTGTTACGGAACATTTTTCGAATACCGATAGAAAAGACATTGATAAACACGCAATATTATTGTAATATTACACAGGGTGTTATTTAAATATGGACATCTCAATATCAAGTAGGCCATTTGTGTCATAATACAATAAATATGACTCTCAATATTCACTATTTGAAAAAACAAAAAACTGACTTTTTAAAGAAGTTTTGTTTTGTTTCTTTGTCTATAGACCGCTTTCGTACCTTACTTTGATTTCTAGAAAAAAAAATGTCCCTCATGAATGAATGGAGTTCTGAATGATCATCAAGTCTTCTACGCACTCAAAAAAGGCATCGTTGAGATATATATCAATGAAAAAGCATTTTTTTATTGTACCTCGGAAAGTACAT
This sequence comes from Cylas formicarius, assembly GCF_029955315.1. Classification (NCBI taxonomy): domain Eukaryota; kingdom Metazoa; phylum Arthropoda; class Insecta; order Coleoptera; family Brentidae; genus Cylas; species Cylas formicarius. Next base: position 18,800,680 of record NW_026844361.1, on the reverse strand, counting down.
TCTAAGACATTTGTTTGTATTGACAAAAACATTCTAATATATAGGGTGACTCTAAAACTAATACAAACTGTAAAGTTCTTAAGAAACAATTATTTTTTTCTACAAAATTTCTTTCTACTGCCTACTACTGATAACTTTATAGTTTTTCTTTGATAATTTTCAAACAATCAAACTATTTTTATCAGATACGGCACAGTAAACGGATGTTGCACTGTTTGATGGAAAAGAAGAAAAACTAATCAGTGTCGTAGGTATTAGAAGCAACTGATAATATTTTTAAACAACATTGTAACGATACGCCACTGGTTATTGCGATTCAATTCCAGAAATGGAAATTCAGAGAGAATTAAAACAACAAATCAAAAAATAAACAACCATCAAGACTCAGTCTCATTTTTAAAGCATTATTGCAATTTTATAGGTCACTGGTTATTGTATTTGAGAATGTCAGTTTTTCTTCATTCTTTTCCAAAATTCCCAGAAATAGAATTATCCAGCGTTGTAGCTATTACAACATTAAGTAAGTAATGACGGGACCTATAGACTTCCAAGTAATATTTGACTATATTTTCTCCCAAGAACTAAGGGACAATCTTAACGAAAAAATAACTTCTATTTTTTCTTTATAATTTTTTTAATTTTTGTGTATTTCACTAGTCAATTGAAAGATTGACGCTTGCATTTCAATGTTTTTCTTCCCCAAATTCGTGTGTCTCGTCCCGAGGTGCCCTCGCGTTTACCCCCACCCGGATCTCGGGACCGCACCAGGAAACGCTCCCAGCATCACCGCAAAACGCAACGAAACTTGTCTCGCATCAACAATGAGACATTTTTCGAGTGTACCAAATCGACCACACGTACATACACACACACACCAACAACACGTAATAATTCGTACCCTTGAAATCACGGTTTCCCCCTCTCGAGCACGAAAAAAACCGCCTTTTTCATCAGGGTTCAGATCCCGATGCAAGGCCGCCCTGACTGCAACCTCATTGCGAATGAATGCAACGCACATTGCATTTTACCATCACAACGATAAGTAAGCGGCGTGCACACGCATCTTTTGCTTAAACGTGCCATAGCCTTCCGCGATTTCTGTGCTCATTTTCGTTCGCCGTTGTAGAAAAATGGATAATACGTCTCGGTAGCCATGGCCGCGGCTGTCAAAAAACGCGACGCGCGGCTTTACGCGGCCACCCGCGATCCGTCGATGTAATTTCTTTTCGCGTAGAAAGTGCGCGAGTGCGGGGGGTAAGCTGATTTTTTTTTACCCCGGTGGTGTCGCTGAGTTTTTTTTATATCTGCAGAAATGGACGTCACGGATCCGGCGGTAAGCCTCCTTTTTGTTTATCGTGCTGTTGGGGTGTTGTGCGTATATTGGATCGAAAATGGCGGAGAAAAGTCAGACTTGCGCCTAAAAATATAAGCGCGAAATCGAGAACAAAGAGTTGAAAAAATTGTGCGTTTCAAGGCCGCGGCGGCGCGGTCGGCGATAAAGCCGCGAGGACAAAACTGTCCGCTCCATAATAAAAACGATAACAATATAATAAAAGAAACCCGAAATGCCTACCAGGTTAACATTTCGTCTGGGAGAGACGCAAAAGCGTGCCAAGGACAGCGAAAAAGAACTCCGTTTACAAGGGTTGAGTGTAAAATAAAGTGTGGTTAGGTTGTATCTCTTCCTAACATTTTTTTCACTGAGTGTAGTTAAAGCCAACCTCGCAAAAAGAATGAAAGTGGTGGAAATATATAATGAAATATTTCTTTAAAAAATAAAAGCGGGGCTTCAAGTAGCATTGAAATTTCGGAAAAACCCATCTGGGGACGACACAAAAAGGCCCATGAATTGAAATTTTTTGTGGTCTGCGTTTTGACATCTGAAAAACGCGGTTTATGAACGTATGAAGTGTGGTTAGGTTGCCATTCTTCGGGCATTTTTTGCTGCCAAAATGTCACCAAATGGTTATAATAAAAACTAACACAGTGCACTGGACTATGGAATCAATAAACAATTTCATTTAAAAATACGAGTGGCTTCACGGAGACCTTTGAAAATTCGTAAAAACACATATGTGGACGACACAAAAAAGTACAATAATTGCGCTTCGTTTTGGCAGCTCCAAAAGATTTTTTTCGAAGCCCTTAGCTCAGTTTCGGTTAGTTTTAGTTACCTTGATGACGCAAAAAAAATGCAATATGCAGAATAACTGTTGCACCGTGCTCCAATGTTTTTTATGACTTTCTGCTAAAGGATTTGATTAGTTTTAGTTCGTTATTTAGTTGCCATTAAAAACATTACTTAAAATATGTAAGAACTCGTGGGAGAAATTAAAAATTTTTTTTAACTACAACTGGAGGCTTCAAGTAGAACTGCGTCTCTAGGAATTCGGGAAAAGTTAAAAAAAAAACGCTCATCTTTTCTTGAATTTCTAGTAGAAAACTTCATTTTGAATTTTAAATCAAATTTAATGCTTAATCTTTATTTTTTAATGCAAAATTAAATTAGAATACTAGAAAAATATTTGTTTGCTCACTTTTTAGGTCAGTCTAGTATTTTATTTTGCTTTTAAATTTATAGCAAATATCAAAACATTCTTATCTAGTTTTTCTAAGTTTCGTATTATTATTTTTTCTTTATTTTAAATAAATGTACACGGAATTTGCATTTTTTTCCCAGTGCCCATTTATTTATTATTATTAGCATATAAATGGCTCATTATTAATTTTATACTTTATCCATGGCCGCCTTTTTCGAGTTCTCCACTTTTCCGACTTTTTTCCCGCCTTTTTTTTTTGTTTTTCCAATTAGACCGCTTTTCGTAATTATTCTATTTACGTCGATAAATAGTGCGAATACGTCGAAGGACGCGTCGGTATTTTTTGCTTAATTATTCTTTTTTTTTCACTTTAACAGACAATTTAATCTATCTGTTACCGTTACGTCTAATTCGAGCAGGGTCGTATTAAGGTTTTATTTTTCCCGCGGAAAAACGCCAGTTCTACGCCAATGGACCTTGCGCCGTTCGTCACGCCGTATTTATTTATATAAATTTTCGGGCCGCGGGGGGGCAACCGCGGAATTAAGCAAAAACCACGCGAAACCGAGCAATTTTCCGACCGGATAAATTATTCTGAAATTCTGTGTTTATCGACCATTAAAGCGTGTATATAAATTATCGCATTTTTGACGTCGTCGCGGCGTACATAAACGGACAAATTGAGAACAAATCGGTCCTGGGGGGGTCGAAAAGAAAGGCTCGTATTTTTCGCTTTTCGTTTGATCCGTTTTGCGCTGCTGTCCCGCGAGCGAAACTCGCCTAGACGCGGAAGTACGGTCGCCGCCATTATGTTCGGTTATTTAAACGAGATTTTTCCATAAAAAAAAGCACAGAACGGTATTTATTGATTTAATTTTCATGTTGAAAGCGCCCCTGGGTTATGTTTTTATTTTTTTTATTTTTATTTTAAATTAAAAAAAAAATAGGACCATTTTTTTTTTAATTTGACAACCAACAACAACAAATTTCAAAAGTATTTAAAGTCTATTTCAGGAAGGTACGCAAGGGGGCTAAATAGTGACCCAATGAATACTCAAGCCACATTTATTATTTGCCATCGATTTGCAATCTTTTTCTTTTAATTGAGTGCAGGTAGTACCACCCTGGGTTGGTCAATAATTTTTATATCCGTAAATTGTAAATTATAATAACATTTAAATGGATATTTTTCTTTATTTTATTTATTTTAAAATAGTAAATAAATATCTATTTATCTATTTGTTATACAAAACGAAATTAAATAGAAATTAAATTATATGAAAATATAAAATTCTTCGCCATCTGAGCAACTGTCATCTCCTCTTGACGTCATAATTACGATTGTTTTAAAAAAAAATCAATAAACATACACTAGATGAGCTGCACGTTTCAAATGACGTAATTAATGTCTTTAGTGACCCTTGGCGAATTTTGGTAATTTTCTTCCTATGAAATATTCATTTATTATTTATGAAATTTTGGGTGTTTGTTGATCGCGATTGTGTTGTCAGATGTGGAAAAAATATTTATGCAATTGGTTGTATAAGGTTGGCCGTTTTTCTTGGGACATTTGGGATTTTTTTTATGGAAACTACCTATTTTTTTAATCTTGTATATGGTTAATATTTTTACTTTTTAATAAAAAATAATATGTTGTTGCCTTGTAAGTTCAGTTAGTGCAAGTTGGCTTTGATGGCGTTTAAACAAAACAAGTGCTAAAACGCTGCCTTCTTGGACGCGTATTTTACGCCTTTACTATATACTATACTAAATATACTATACTACTATACTATACTATACTATACTATACTATATTATGCGAATGTTAGAAGGGTGGTTTTATGGTCATATTCTTTAATATATTGAACTGAAAACATATAAAGATAAATATAGTCATTGACATCGTCACCGGAGTATTTTGTAGAGCCGCCACGCCACTGGTCCCTATATTGATACCGTTCCGGTTAAATAGTTGAACTATTTAAATTAATTGCATGGAATTTCGATTATTGGACTCGTATGTCGGTCATTATTTTTTAAATCATTATCTATATCATGATCTTTCAAGAGTTCAAGCTCGCTGTATCGAAAATAACTTCAAAACTCGACGTTTTCGTATCAAATTAAACCTTGTAGGCCTAAAAAATAACGAAAATCAATATTCTCCGCTAATGGTGTCGATTATAGAAACGGTCGTTCTTCAATTCAGAATCTTGTGCTATTTCAAAAGTCTTCTGGATTGGTGGTTAATAAATCGAATTTGAAAAAAATGACAAAATTCTTATATTGCAATGCCATTGTTGTATTAAATTTTTAGATATAGGTTTAACTGTGTTAGTCGCAAAAATTCGTTGTCTTGTCCAAAGTTATGACGAAACGCAATTGAAAATGTTTAAATAAACGGTGGCGGAAAATGATTATCGATTTTGAATAGCAAAAGCGAAAAATCGTCAACATCAGAACCTCAATTTTATTGTGGTGTGTCATAAAAGGTAGTAGTAATAAAGTAAAGTAGTAGTAGTAAAGTAATAAATAAATTGAAAGGTTTCTGAACGTATAATATTTTGTACAATTGCCATTTGCTGTAATAAGTTTTTTTGGAAGACTTGAAACTGTAACTCGTAACTTGTGGCAATATGTTTTCCCACTCTTCTCTTATCCTATTTTTGAGGACTTCCTTACTCGTTAGTTGATGTTTTTTCCACTATGCTTCACCGTGGGACAGTCATTTTCGATTTCCAGAGCTGCATTTTTTTTTCCTCCAAATTTTATCCCGACCATCTGACCCAAATAGATTAATTCTTGTTTCGTCACTAAAGATAACGTTTTCCGAAAACTACCTGGTTTTGTTAATCTGTTCTCGGGCAAATTCCAAACTTTTTGTTCGATTTTTTCCGAAATTAATGGTTTCTAATCGTTTTTTGAGAACTCTTCCCTGATGTCCTGTGCAAGTTTTGGAGCGCTTGTTTTAGAATTAATTTGAATTTTTTTCACAACAGAAGACTTCTCAAGGATATTTTCTCTTTCAATAAATCTACTATGATTTTTCGAAGCGCAATTGGAATTTCCCAATTTGATACAAGCGGACTTGATACCTGCAGTTCCGAATAGTGATTTATCAAAGCGTATGGAGACTTCTTTGACTTTGCTTCTAAAACTCAAATGATTTTTATTTTAAGTTTTATTACTCTTAATGAGAAAGGAGTGCTATGTGTACGGAGACTTTTTTTTTTCATTGTGCAGTGCGTCGGACGTACAGTTCAATTCGGTTAATGCCTAATGTGATAGTGAAAGTTTACTTAGGCATTATCAAAATTTAATATCTATTTTGATTCGATATTCCTCCAATATAGGAAACGGTATACCACTAAACGATTCGAATAGGATGTTGGCGTCCAATCCGAACAAAACTAATGTTTCCCAAGATCACCATCGCATCGAAAGCGCAACGTAATTGGACCAATACAAGACGTACATCTTACCGACCAACATTACGACTTCATTAGCGTATACGTAATAATCTCATTTCCTATATCGGGAAATATTCACATGGTGCGTTTTTGCGCTACCGCGGCAAAACTAGTTTCGGTGAAATGTAGCACACCGATTTAACTTCGTAATGTCGGAAGATAAATACCAAAACATTTCTCGCGTTTAATTCTACAGATATGACCGTGGGAATTTTCGGTTTCCATTGCACTTCTGTTTTCCGGGTGTGATTTCTTACCAACCGTCGGAATCGTGTGCTTCGAAAGTTTTTGACGTCGAGCAAAAAGGCAGGGAAAAGATTACCTTTAAAATGTTACCTTACCCGATGCATTTTTTAGTTATTTGTTTGAAATTTTATAAATAAATAAAAAAAAAAACAGAAAAAAGTACTGACACTGGCGAGCCACTTTATTGGGTAATGGCGACTATTTTTTGAGTTTCAATATATGGTGTTATCAATATTCACGTTAAAAACGAATTAAGAGTTTTCCTTACTACTTGAAAAGGAAGATCGTTTAATTTTTCTTATATTTAGTCCATATTCTATATTCAGTCATTGGCCCGTATCAATAAAAAGAAAGGAAAATGCTAATGAGCATAAGGAAATGCTCGAGTAAAAGGGCCTTTACTCTAGTTTGTGTGAATAATAATTTTATTTTCTTTATTTTTCTTTTTTTTCTTATTTTTCTTTCTAAAAGGTGTTGTTTGCATGATTTATAAATTTATCTTCTAATTTCACGTCTACAGTGCTTTTTTTACTTTGATCCACCAATGGGATATTATTCGTAATAGATGAAATCGTTTTTGAAACAAACTGATCCATCCTCAGTTTGAAATCCAGAATTGGCCATATATCCTAAGAAAATCTTCATTTTATGGTTTGAAGAAAAGTTGTCCCCTCTTCTTCTATAATTAGCTCCCAAAAAGCAAGTCACCATCGAGGTTATAATTTATTTTTCGATTCGGTATAGAGATTTCAGCTCATTAGCTTCTCTTCGTATTTTGTATTGCTTTTGTGAACCTAAATTTATCAACTCCGCCTTTTTTTTTTTTTTTAGACCAAACGATCAATGGGTAATGGGAAAATTCAAGAGCAACGGTTGAACAGAATAACATTTCCAAAGTCCCGTAAAAGCATATGTCAAAATTTTTCTAAATCATATTTTAACTTGAATCTGATTTAATTTTAATAAAAAATATGACATTACTACTGAGAAACCCAATTGTAGACAAAAAGTCGTATTTGAGAAACCTTTAAAAATATTGTGATTTATGGGAAAATTTTCTTGTCTCAATATCAGGACTATTCTTGTGTTTCTATTTACCACACATGCGTTCTCCACGAGTCGCAAACAGCTATAACAAGGAAATTAAGCGCTGTGAGAGGCCTAAGAATAACTTTTGTTTTGAATCTTTTTAAAGGAAAATAAAAAAAAATCCCTCAGCATTGAGCCACCCTGTAAGTCGGGTCTCCATTGCGATCTACAAGACTTTGGAACAGACTGTACGCTTTGCGACTCGAAACGGTTCTCGTCTATAGAATCGTACACGTGGCAACGTCGCAGCGGCTTTAGATCTTGATAGGAAACCACGGCCGCGGTGGAACGTAATTTTAATAGAAAAAGGAACAAAACTCATCGGCAACTCATTTATCTCGCACCGTATAACGGAAAATATTATGCCTTATTCTAAGCCCGCGTACCACAGAGTTGGTACCATATATCGACCGCGATGTCGGATGGTACTAAATTGGTTCTTAATGGGCGGGTACGAATTGCTGCCCGCGCCGCGCACCGCCGCATTACTTTTAGATTCTCTGCTGTTTTTCGCCGCTCTAGGGGTTACCGTTTAATTAATTCAATTTGACCTTAAGGTGCCTTAAGAGTGGGGTGGGTACGTTGGAAACGCTCGGGCCCGCCGCCGCTGGAACCGTTTTGTAATTTTAACGGACGGTGGGTCAAGCAGCGGGGGGGGGAGTCTCAACAAAAAATATTTTTTGTACTAGACTTGGAAGCTAGAAAAATTTAGATGCTAGCGTTGTTTTTTATTCTTTCATATGCTGAAAATAGATAGAACTATTTTTTAGGCAGCAAACGACATTTTTTGGTGCGATATATTTTATAATTGTTTTATGCTAATATAAACTTAATGTTTTTTTATCTTAACTTTGGCTATGCGCAATTTTTTTTCTTGAAAACCGTGAGTTTTTAAAAACAATTAATATTTTCGGAAAAGGCAGAGGCACGCAATTTATTTTCTTAAAAAATATTTCATACAAATTACCAAAGCCAAAGCGTTTTTTTTTATTCTTTTTTTTTTTCACTTATGTGAAATAATTTACGGGTGCTGAAATTAAAAAAAAACTATTTTTTTTAACATAATTTTCAAATCACACTAGATATTTCATTGGGTACACTGCTTTCAAGTCAGGAAAGGATATTTTTTTATGCGAAATATTTTTTAATTATTTTATGCTAATATATAGTTCACAAAAATAAATTGTCACTTTAGATTATTAATGTTTTTTTTATCTTAACTTTGGCTATGCGCAAATAATTTTTTTTGTTTTTTTTTTCTACTTGAGAGCGGTGAGTTTTTAAAAACAATTTATATTTTCGGAAAAGGCAGGGTGCCGAAATTTTAAAGATATATATATTTTTTTATCATAATTTTCAAATCACTCTAGATATTTCATTTGGAACACTGCTTTCAAGGCACCAAAAATATTTTTTGATGCGAAATATTTTTTAATTCTTTTTATGCTACTATAAACTTCACAAAAATAAATTGTCACTTTAGATTATTAATGTTTTTTTTATCATAACTTTGGTTATGAGCAAATCATTTTTTTATTTTTTTTTACTTGGAAACGGTGAGTTTTTAAAAACAATTTATATTTTCTTAACAAGCAGGGCCACGCATTTTTTCTAATAAAAAATATTTCATACATATTACCGGTTTTATCTAAAATTTTTTAAAGATTTTTGTAAACCAAAAACTGCATACGGTTTTCGGTTGCCTTTATGAATATGAGTGATGGTTTGTTTAGTTTTGACAGGAAAACGAACAGTATTTACTTCTGCTATCTAAATAAAAATATTATATTTTCGATAACGCAGCTGTCCTTGTTATAAGTTGCTACTTAGTTCCTTCTGTTTCACTCTAAACATATTGATCTGATCATATAACTTCTAGGGTTCCACAAGGTTCCGTCTTAGGGCTATGCTTAAGCGCCGGATTTACTTAAGTCGATACAATACTAACTGAAGTTTCTATAATTCGCTACTCGAAACTTAATGCTGAATGAAGTTTCGTTTTATGGCTTTTGGGAGCAATATTAAGTTGATTTTCTTAAAAGCAATATAGAGGTAAGCAATACTAAAATTAGTTTAGTCGTTGCAAAAACTTGCGTGTCGTAATTGATTTAGATTTAAGTAAAAATTATAGTTTAAATTTCCAAAAATTCCAAACTAAGCAAAACTTTGTGTGAAACCTTAGCTTTGTCTCATTTTAAATATAAGAAATCCCAACTTTCGGTATACTTAAGAAAGTATTATCATGTTTCCCATCGATTTAAATTGCCTTAGCATGAATTTTAGACGTATGCACTTTTTTATATGAAATTATTAAAAGTAAATACTTCACCGATTCACTCTGGTTAACTATAAATCATGTTTACTTTTCATTAATAAAGTCATTCATTATTTTTTTTCACATCAAAAAATGTCTTTTGTTTTGCTTGAAATCAGTGTGCAAAATGATAATGAAAAATGTAGTGTGGTTTGGTTGAAATCAATCTACATTTAAAATTGATAAAAAAATAACGTTTAAGACATACGTAGACAGCCTATTTTTGACATAGAATATAAAAAAAGTTTTTCAAGTTTTGTTGAAATTCTCAAGCTTATAAAAAAAAATGTGTATATATTAAAATTTTTGTTAAAAATATATTTAAAAAATAATATTATTATAAAACGTTTATTCTTAATAAATATTTTTTTTATATTGGATGTATATATCCAATATAACAACCCGAACTAATCAAAGCAAAAATTAAAAAAGTTTAACTCTACCAACAATCTATAATAAATTATATGATTTTATTGGTTATATATAAGAAACGTAAACATGGAAATGGAGGGAGAAAATAATCAACGAAGCACAACAAAACGCGTACAATTATTTTAGCATAATTAATGGCGTATAGGCGGGATCGGTTTCTTCCGTATCTCTTTTTTTTGCATTCCATCCGCGAAAATAAGCAATTAATTTGTTAATTCTAACAAATAAACTTTTAATTATCTATACCTACCGCGTCGGTTGATTTTGCTCGTAAGGAAAAGAAACCGCCTTGCCCAGAAGTATTTACTACATACGTGCCAGTTAGTTGTTTTACTGTTTTTAGTATACTACAAGGTTAATTTTTATGTTGGCATTTTCATTCACCTTATAATCGCTTCCCATCCACGCGGCGTCGAATACAAGCAATTAAACACGGCGCACTTGCATGGCGTAAAATACTCCATTACGTTCTTCGTGTCCCCTTCGATGGTCACAATTATGTGTATTCACAATTTCCTTTTCGTCATCAAAAACCACGCGAATAGAACACGCTTGGTACTCTTCAGGGTATCATAGTGCGAGCTCCAATCAGCAGGCAGATTCAAGAGCATGTTGATGGTCGATTTATTTCCAATATACCCACATACTTAAAGGAAATTGAAACAAGTAAATCAATTTCAATAAGCATAGCAGAGATGGAAAACTGAGATATTCGAGGTATGACTGTAATTGGAGCAAATTTTATGAAGAAAATGCGAAGGAGAACGAGGCGGATGTCTGGCGTGGATAGTAGTTATGTCCTTTACCCGATAAGGTTAAAATAACATCGTCTAGTAACAGAGGGACTGATTATGGCAGTCATAAATACATTTTACCCATCAATTGGTCAATGTAAGGGATAAACGTGGACCTCCCTTCAAAAACAACTCCAAGATCCCTTCCTGTAGTAGGTCTATTCAAGTTGGAGCCGTTTATAGAGTAATTAAAATAAAGTTTAATTTTTATTTGGGAGTAAGAAACAGTATTACATTTGGAGATTCTGCTTATCAATGCTCTGTTGGAGGGATTCAATTCAGCCTCACAATAAGATCTTTTATTAATATGTCGAAAAGAAGTGGCCCTAAGTGAGGTGCACAAACAAAACCGACCCGAACCCGTCCAACACAAAAAAGTGACTGTGATTGAAGAGGTATGATTTTAATACTGAGACAAGTTCATCAGAAAAGCCTTCTCGAGTAATTATATGGTGGCCAATTTAGTCCAAAGCCTTTAGTAAGGTGTAAATGACATAGACCTGGTTCTTCTTACTGATAGCCACAAGTAAACTGAGAACTGAGAACGTTTACAGAATGCAAGTAGAAGATAACAGGTTTATGAATTCGAGGCAGATTCTCTTAATTTCAAAATAAATTTGCCAAGAGGTCCTCAACAGCAAGATGATCAATGCCAATGCTTTCAGAGCATCACAATGCCGTAAAAAATACACCAGGGTTATATAAATTGGATAAAAGATAATTTTTCCTAGATGCTCCTCAATAGTATGGACCTCTTTTCACAAGATCATATCTCCCCAGTCTTCAAGAACTACTAACTCTTGGCCAGACCAATTGACAGTTTGATATTTAATGCCAATGCTTTTACGAAGTTGGACTTGGGCCGGCAACCAAATGATGCTCCAAGATGGCACCAAGGATCGCGACGTCGGTCGGTGTCTGCCCTATAGGTCGACCCATCGACTAGGAAAAAAGTAAACAAATGCGTAACGCAAAAACAATATTGCCGGCGTGAGCGTATGAAAATGAAAGCGGCATTGTACTGATAACAGTTCCATGACCTGCCACAAAGGATTAAAAGCTCGACCGTAATCTAAATACCGAGACGCCGATAAAAAAATGAACAGGCGCATAAAAAATCGCTCGATTGTTGAATCGTATGGTCGTGAATGTCCCTTTGCATATTCATGGTTTTGCGACACGCAGCAGTTTAAGGATTAGCCTTTAACGAGTGAGACGACAGATGGTCTTTGACGCGTTTTTTTTCTGATCTCAATCAGGACATTGCGAGTGAGTAGCGAGGCTCATCTCTAAGTGACTTCCTCAGGGGCGAAACTTTCTGAGTACGCGCGATAGCAACTTTTTCTTGTTTAAAAACGAAAAGGAAAGTAAGGCCATCTTGTCCTCAAATTTGGGAAACATGTTAAGTAAGATTGAATGGATCCCATTCCCATTAAAGTTTCAAATATCCATTTTTTTCTGCAACAACTGGACTTGCTCTACCTCGTTTTTTGTTGTTTGTTCCCAGAAGTCAACACACCCCAGCCAGATCTTAAGGAATGTGATTGATGTCTGGATATTTTAAAGTCTATTTTTTTCTGTGAAGGAAGAGAACTTGTGAGCTTTTCTCAAAGCTCCAGATTTTTGGAATCCTATTGAGTTATAAGATTACTACTTGACTTTTTAATATTTGCCAGAGTTAAAAGATACTTTCATTAAGCTAACTAAGAGGGAGAGGGGAAACTAATCTGCAGATTCTACTATGATGCTACAAAAATGGTTTGTGGTTTAGTTTTTTTAATCCATTAATCCATTTTTTTAAAGAGTTTTTTTCCAAGGCTCTGATTGTATATCATTCATTTTTTTACCACTGTAATTATCTTTCTTGTTTTTCACGAAGCAAAGGTGAGTGCCGTCAATGCCGGCATTAAAAAAATGTTGTTTTCCGGTAGTGTTTATTTAATTTTAACACCAATTACGACATTACAAAGTACGGGGAGATATTATATAGTCGCGACAGTTTCACGTTGTTTTCTTTACCCGTCTGATAACTTTACTGTTAAACTAGATCATAGTTTATCGTTCTTCGGGTCTATGTGTGTCACATTATCGTCGGCCAGCATCGAAAACTGACACGCGTGCAGTGTCAGTTCGCTAGAATGGTTTTCAAAAAATTTTCTCATCGGCGAATCCGAATCGGAAAATATATTCAAGACGAGGCTGGGTTATATTGCCAACTTTTGCGTTAATGGCTAGAAAATAGAAATTAACTAACCAGCCTCTCTCACAGAGAGAGAGAGAGATGCAGTTTAGTGTGCTATTTTAAAATTAATTATATGCGGCCAATGACTATGGTTAGGTGCGCCTTCCTTAGTCGTAGGTGTTGCAGCTGCGTTGTCAAGTTTGCTACACCCTATGGTCCGTCTCGCGATCTATAGCAAGCAATTGTTTAACCACCTTGATAAACCTCCGGTATACGAAATGCAGAGAATACAAAATGTTCACATCAAACATGGAGTTGTACCAATTGAAAATCGTGCAAGTACGACTTTGGTGTGTTATCTTTAACTTTGATCGATAATTACCACGAACTTCTTGAATATAAAGCATAATTCAAAATCCCTTAAGTTGATATCTTTCGGGAAAACGAATTAAGTTGTTCTGGTGTAAATTCGTTTAGCTTTACATCGCCTTCATGTATCCGTCATTGGCAGACTCTTTTTGGTTCAACATTTTTATTATATCCACAAATAATTAGCATTTATGGAGTTTATATACTAGATAAGTATAGTGAGTTTCAGATCACACTAGAAATAATAAAGCAGCACTAAAATATGTAGTATTTTACTAAAAGTCAAAAAAAGCTGGAACTCTGCAATTTATTTATTTTTACGAACATATTTCTTCACACTGTTTTCATTGCATGGGTGACAAAGTCAAAGACCATGTCAGTTAATTTACACAAAAAGATCGTTATTTATTGATAAAATGCTTTGACAATAGTATATTATGCAACTAATGCGATAAACGGCATTTGAGTCACGAGCGGAGCGAGTGCTTAATAAGCGAGTGACTTAAAAAGTTTATCAAAGGTGTTGCACACTGTACTTTTTCTATGACCGTTCGTTTTTTGGTACATTTTTGCAAAACAACACGAATACGTCAAAATTCAAGCTGAGCGGTAAGATCTCCGAAAACATCCGATTGCTCCCAAACCCGTGCGATAATATGCCGGGAATGTCCGAAGTGGCTCGGATCGGCGACACAAGAAACTCATGTGGATCGCACGCACGCTGGATCGGTGTATAATTAGCTATTTTACAGAAGGGAGGAGAAAAAAATGTATGACGTGTATAAAAAATAATAATCATAACAATATTAATAGTTTCTTTGCTGTAAGGATTTGATATAATCTGTGAAAGTAATATCTATAACAAAAAAAAACAAAAAGTACCCTGAAATTCAATTTAAAAAAGATTCTAGTTCAGTATCCACAAACTAAGTTCCAATATACACAAAAAGACATACACAGATATTCTAAAAATTGGCGAAACGTCAGCAATTTCGGCTAAGCAAAAACCGACGCACGAGAAATCCAGAAATTTTGTAAAAAGCGAATCCTGCTTTCATAAAGTGCCTTAAGATATGCAATGTAAGTTAGTATAATGACTTTTTTTTTGAAAAATACGTGATAAATATCGCGGACGGACGCCACTGGTAGATTTAAAAAAAAATGTTGCGCATCTGAAATCAGAAGTTTGTAGTAAATTTAAGAATGATATCAAGAATCGTTCTCTAGTTAATATAAAAAAAAGATTTTTTCCGGCAAACTACCAAAAGTTGAAATGTTTAGGATATACGTTGTTGATACGAAGTTTCTTTTTTTCTCGGAACGGATCCAAAAATTAGCCCTTTTTAGTATTGACATGCCATTAAGGCACACTCTGGATTGTTTTAAAAAATACGGGGCGGCAAAGAGGAAACGATTGAAAATGAAATAAAAATTTTAACGACGCTCTCGTTCGGCGAATTCCGCACACGCCCCTGAACGAAGCCCGGCTGAAAAGAGACGGCGATAGTGCGGCGCGAGGTTTTTTCCATTTTATTTTTATTTATTTTAAACTGCTAGCCTTTTTCCAGTATATTAACCCGATGCCGAGCGGTTCGTTGGTCGACACGGGCCGTATTCAATTACGCGACTCGCACAACTGGCCGACTGTACAACCATAACCTATCTTAACTTCGAAAATGTTGTTTCTAGATTTAAAAATAACTTTTAATCTGGTACACACACACAGGCGCTGCTGCGCCACGTAAAAAATGAATAAAAAGGAGCATTGTGTTGCTCGTCTCGCTGCGTTTTTCCTTTTTTTTTTCTCTCGCACGATTTAAATGCTAGAAAAGTCACCGAGTGAGATCGGAACGCGAGAATTGTTTTTATGGAACAATAACTACATAAAAACCAAATTAACCAAAAAAAGATAAGAAAGATTGAAGGCATTTTGAAAAAATAAAATGTTCTTGCGCTTTCTGGTTATGCACAAAACGAAATCTTGCCTTATTAAAAAAATCAATGACGTATATTTTTGTACTGTTTTTTTTAGTTAATGTTGACACTTCAAATTTAGGTAAAATAGTTAGTTGCGCAAAAGAGCCCCTACAAACATATAAAAATTAAAAATTTTCCTGTACCATTTTTATTTTTCGGACTTTAGTAACCAAGTACATAGAATTGAGAGCAAACTGCAGTTTTAATGATTTGAAGGCCGGAAAACGGAAATGTTACATTGTCACAAAAAATCTTTGTATTTAATAATAATAATAATAATAAATAGCCTTTATTATAACAAAAAAAAACAATATACAATATTAATATTTTTCCAAACAAAGTAAACAGATAGCTCAATAGCGGCGCAGTCTAGCCTTAAATAGCTACTCTACTAAACGGCTAAATAATTATTTACATAATTAATTTGCGCACTATTTATTCAAATAAAAAATACCTGCCAAATCGAAAGAACCGCATAACTCTACTATATACTACAGAAAATGCAATTGCAGATAAAGAATTTGATAACTCAATAACATAAGTAACACATTATTAGGAAAACCGTGTTTCTAGCAAATGGTCTTTGTACCTTTTTTTAAATGAATATAAATTTAAGTTACTGAATTCCCCCGACAAATAATTATAAACACGAATTGCGTTGAATGTGGCATCGTTAGTCTGTACCTGAATACGGTGATACACTTACACTCGTTATCAATAAAAAAAACCATACACTACATCACAATAGTTATGTGAGAGAACAAGTGACAACAAGAGAGAGAGAGAATAAGTCTTAAATTTAAAATATGCCTGTTACTATATAAGATTTTCAGTGAGAAATAGGCCTTTTGAAAGATATTTTTTAAATATTCACGAAATCTTAGATCACAATCCATCATCACCCCCAAATTTTTTGCTGAATCGACAACGGAAAGTTTAATATTATCAGACATTATGTTAATATTTGTATTTTTATTTCTAAATATCTAATTTCTAAAGATCTTGATTTATAAATACCTCTGCATCCTTGCTACTATTAAAATCAAAACAGCAATACACTGAGTATCGTCGGCATACGCCTGGAATAACGGCCCTAAAATGGAACCTTGCGGCACCCCAGAGAAAATTTCAATTTCTTTCGAATATCTGCTATCACTGTATATTTTCTGATTTCGATTTTAAAAATACGATTTAATCAGCGCGCGTGAACTAGAGGAAAAACCATGTTCTAAAAGATAAAAGTACAATCCTTGTGTGTGTCAATGATTTCCGCTAAATGAAAGTTCAGCCCCGCCCCCTGTACTACCGAAAATAAAAATTTCGTTCCTTAACCAAAATAATGGTTTTGTGTTGTATACTATTTTCATTTTTCATTTTTGAAACTTCCAACTTTGTCCAGTCTGTACCTACATAACGAAAGCCCCATGTTGACGCACATATCCTAATTTGCGGTGCGTCGTTGCCCTTGTGAATCACCCACGTCGTCTGTCTCGTTACAGTCTAAATAAAAATCGCCTTGAATGGCGCAAAAAAAAAAATACGGTCGATAAAAAAATCTCGTACGCTTGAAAAAAAAAAAGGCCGCGAACTCTCGCAAAAATAAAACTGCGAAAGGCGGCTCGCCGAGTGTTTATTATCCCATAGGCGTCGCGGTGAATCGGCCGCCCGCGCGGTGTTCCGCAGGGACTCTCCCCGAACCCCCCCACCACTGGGACGTGTTTCGTTTATTTTATTTTTCGCGCCCGCTTCGTTAATAATTTTAATTCGATGGAAAAATATACGTCGTCGATATTTTAATATTACAAAGTAGAGCGGCAGCGCGGCGTTCAATATGCATCGCCCTACGTCCATGGTGTTTGCATGGTACAGTCACCCGACAATGTAATGGCCTTGTGTATAAAAAGCGCATACGACAACAAAATAATGAATAAAAGTGCACATAATAAAATTATAACATCTCAAGGAAAAAACGTGCGCGGTTATTTGCATGGCCGCGTTTAAAAATATCAATGAGGTTTTCTTTTCTTTTTTTTTTTCGCTCGAGACGGGGCGGTGGATCGTCTGTGCTCGCGCCTACGTCCGTCACCCACGCACATTTTCACGTAGTTACGCAATACGTCTTTCAGGGCACGCAGAAATTTATAAAAATCATAACTAATCTTGAAGCCCACAAAAATAAATTCGCAATTTGAAAATTTTTTGTTTTAACTCCTAAAAATTGCGTATTTATTTCGAAATACAAAATTTCGTGTTTTAACTCAAAGTTGGCCTTAAAATTGAGACATATATTTCGAAATTTCAATGTTTTAATGCCAAAGTTAAATATATCTTGTCCCAATGGCTTGTTGTAGATAGTATAAAAAGTAAGGTTACGATATTTTAATTAATTAATTAAATATTTAATTTTATAAATAATTTTTGAAAAAATTAACCAGTGATGTTTGAAACAGTCTGTTATATTTATACCTACAATCACAAATGGCAAATATGAGAAAAACTGTTAGGTTTAACTCATAGGCTATAAATTAATAGCCAGAATCCACAACAAATATCTGTAGTATATCGTGTACACATGAAAATAATTTTAGGTTATGCACCTCGTTATCATGAGCAAATTTCTCATTAATTTTTCTTCCCATCGCCTTAAAATTCAGTCCGAATGGCGTGCTGTCGATTGGAAAAAAGGGGTTGGTGATTTTAATTAATTAATGAAATATTTAATTTTATTAATTAATTTTCAAAAAATAAGCAACGATGTGTTTAAATTCCTTCATTTTTCTCACACAACAATCACAAATGGCAAATATGAGAAAAACTGTTAGGTTTATCGCATAGGCTATAAATTAATGGCCAGAATCCATAACAAATATTTGTTGTGTATCGTGTACACATGAAAATAATTTTAGGTTATGCACCTCATTATCATGAGCAAATTTCTCATTAATTTTTCTTCCTCTCGCCTTAAAATTCAGTCCCAATGGCGTGCTGTCGATAGGAAAAAAGTAAGGTTAGTTTATTTTAATTAAT
Organism: Cylas formicarius; assembly: GCF_029955315.1. Classification (NCBI taxonomy): domain Eukaryota; kingdom Metazoa; phylum Arthropoda; class Insecta; order Coleoptera; family Brentidae; genus Cylas; species Cylas formicarius. Next base: position 18,782,240 of record NW_026844361.1, on the reverse strand, counting down.
TAATGAAATGTTTAATTTTATTAATTAATTAAAATAACGTAACCTTACTTTTTTGACTGCCACATTTTACTGTTTTTGAAAAAGGATTTCAGAGCAACCATAAATGGTGCCATAAGTCGTTGAACTTCTTTAGAATTTTAATCTTTTTTATTTAATTATAAGAAAATAACCAAATGGTCATATATATACAGGGTGACGCGATAGGGTGGCAGAGTAGTATCTCCTTATTTATTTGGGGCATAAAATTGAAAAAAGCTTTGAACCATATTCACAATTGTAAAGCGTCTAGTATATATTTATGTAATGTTTATATGGCACCATGATCGTTTTTATTATACAATATTTATATTCAAACTGGACCTTAGTATAGTTGAAGCGTCCAGCAAAGCGTATAGGGGAGTTTTCCAAAGCCAACTAGACAAACTTTAAACTAATTTTCCTCTAGTTTTTTAAACGTTAGACATAAAGTTTCTTACAATTTTCTATCAGATGACACTTATTTTTATTTTTCGTATTTTACCTATATAGATAAAGCTTGAGTAAATTTTCAGGTTTTCTTAAAAATAGAGATCAATTTCCATTATTTTAAACCTGTGCCTCGTTAATTCACTAACACTTTTTTTTTGAAAATTTTTGAAAACGCAGTATAGGGAAACTAACTACAACTGCTGCTAGCTTTGATCTCCATTGAATTTCAATTTTCGGAACCCCATTAGGGAAACTGTCCCCAATGACATATTCATCCTAAAACGATAACTCCTGCCAAATTTGCACCATCGTAGGGCGGCAAATAGAAAAAATACTCCTAGAAGAATGAAACTCACTCATTTTCAAGGTCATAGATAATCTGCAACCGAAGACAACTACCTAGGTGGTTTTGCAGGCGCGAAAATTTCAATTTCACGCGGGAATTGGCCAAAACCATGAAATATTACGAGAGAAATTCGCCTTTTTCTCTTCGCCAGCGTTAAATATAAGCGACCGCAGTCTACAACGGATTAGTCTTGGATAACGACAATTGACAGGTGTGGTATTGGGTCGTCAAAAAAAAACATGCTGGGAATCTCGATCGGTATCTCCGTTTTAATAAAATCCAATTTGAGAAAGTGATTGGCAACCCTGTAGTAAAACATTCAAACTCTCCAGGGAATTAACGTACCGTAGCCAGGGCGCGATTAGCGTTTTTTATTTTTACTTTTATTTTATAGGGACGCATTTTGCAATAGTTAATAGTAATATTTAACACAATTACCAAGTAGATACAAAATTGTAATAATTCATGAGATAGCTTTATAGCTATAAAAACTCACAATAGCTAAATTTTGAATTTGAAACTAGGAAAGTTTTAAAAATGCAACAAAGATGTAATAGTAATAATAATATAAAAGTAGATGATTGGTAGATCTATACTGCGATTTCCATAGTATACCAAATATTCCTTCATTGCCTTTTGAAAATTTTCATTTACGTGTCAGTGTTTCGTCCTTAATTTAATTATACTTCAAATGTTATTTTTAACTGTAGGTTATAAAACGTCACTATCGATTCTTATATAATATTTTCATTTTACGAAGTTCAATTTTTTGTTTTATTGTTATGTAGGGTTATACGGTAAATAAAGATAATTATATTTGCTACGGCGTTAATTCTGTAATAAACAATCAATAACAAATCAACGAGTATCGACACCGTGTCGATCGTATATCGATTTTTTTAGAGACCGGTATCGTCATCGTTAAGCAACAATACGCGTATTTCTTCGTCGGTTGGTACCATAAAAGCGACGCCTAATGCGTCTTGACAGCCCAGCCCATCGAGAGAGAGCTCGTCTCTTTCTCTTCTGCAGATTTGATCGATAGCGGATCGGCGATAAAAATCGATAATCTGAAATTCAAATGGAGATTGCGCCGAGCAGAAAAAAGGACGCAAATAAACAACAATAATATATCATAGTATCGAGGCACAGCAGTACTCTGACATGGCCGTTCGAGAACGCCCTCTGCGTCACAGTGGCGTCCTCTCGTTTCTTCTACCTATACCTGTGTTTTTTAACGGATTTTCATAATATGCGTAACGAAACTCCGTTTAACAAGTGAAAAATTCCATTGTAATTCGGAAGATATTATATGGACAAAAAATCCAAAAATTGTTCTTGAGTAACATCATTTTACAATTTTTTTTCTTAAATATCGGTAGAGGTCAATGGCTGCACAGCTAACAAATACAGTTAGTTAGCTTGTGGTTCTACAGCGTATTTTGATTTTAATCAGCAAATTTCATTTCTCGAAGTATAATAATTTTCAGTAGTATTTTTTTTCTTTTTCTCATTCTTACAAGACATTGCTTATATTATTTCTGATATATTATATCTGATCTGAAATATAAATAAATAAGGTTTTCCACATATGTTATGGAATAATAATGCATATTTGTGCTTACTATTTAGAAATGGAAATTAAATCAATATTTTGGTATTCTTTATTTGTCACAAGAATTTAAAAAGATTTTTTTTTCCTTTTTCAAGAAATAAAATGTCTTGGTTAAATGTAGGGGAGGATGGAGCAAGGCGGCCCACCTCAAAAATTAACCAAACTTCCATATAGTTATTCCATAAATAAATAACCGAATCATAATTTTTTTTTTATTTTTTTTTTTGGATAATGCTATGGATTTAGCCTAAAGCCAGAACATTAGAAAAGTTTATAAATACCAATAACAACATTTTTAATCGATAGAAAAATAATTATAATTATAAATAGGAGAGAGTGGGGCACGACGGCCAGAAGCTTCGCTTTGGTAAATTTAGCTAAAATTAGTGAAAAATAAATCGACTTGATGGTTAAAAGCCACGAAAAATAATTAAATGGACCGCCTTGCCTCACCCTGCCCTACGAATTTAAGCAAATGATGGTGTATTTTCCGTCTTTTCTGAAATAATACTTTTTAAAAAGTATATACTCCTATTTTCTGATAAATATTTTTAGAGAGACATACATATTATTAATATTAAATATAACAATTGGCTTTTTTTCGAAGGCTTTTGAAAAGAACAAAATACATTTAAGTGACGTTTCCGTCGATGCTACGCCGTAAGCCGTCGTCGGCGACGCCTAATAAGATACAAAACGGTCGATTCTTAAAAAGGAATATAATAACCACAGATATATGAAAATATTCGCTCGGTCTGGCATTTTCCGGGAAACCGTTCGAAAAAACCGCTCGATAAGTGGCCGAATACCCGGCATAGACGCGCATAAAATAGATGATTTTCTTCCAATTACTTACGAGAAGAAATGTTGCGCCTCCCATATTTAACGCTATATTTTTCCCAAACCCGATCGCGTTTAGTAATTACTACTACGCGCGCCCAGTCGAACGAAACAGACGTTTCATTGGACATGATTCAACGTTTCTTTTATCATCTGTTGAAACTAGACAAACTTTGACCATATGCATATTAAAAAGCCATTTATTGACAGGTATAATTTATAACTTAAAGATTTAACGTTAGAAACGCAATAAAGTGATTAACTCAATATAACTCTTGGATTACTAAATAGTATCTATACAATGTTCTAATTTTTAGTATTTATTATATTCTGAGGTTATCACAAAAGTCTATAACAAATTCAAAATTTCGAAAGAGCGTTCGGCAATTTTACTTTTTTAAATCTTTATAGAGATAAAGAAAAGTTTCGTACAAAAGTTTCCGACATCAACTTTGTTATTTTAAATAGAACACCCTGTATATGGAATCCTTGGTTAAAATAAAGGTCACTTTCTTAAGAAATCCCTGTTCTAATTTTGCATAGTTTAGGCAGAAACTGAGATTGTTTTTTTTCCTATTTTGATCTGATTTTTGACAGATGCGTCTCATGTTATACAGGGTGTTCTAAATAGTTGGTGCCGTTTTGGCGAATTCGATTAACAAAATCTCAATATTTTTATTCGGATATCAATTGTAGGATAAAAATAATAAGGCATGTTTGTAATTTATCTTACATTTCAATTTTTCTTACTTTTTGAAATATTCCAGATTTAAAACCCGTATAACTTCTTGTAGAATTTAAAGTTGCCCACAATAGGCAATATTAGGTATTTTTTAAATAGCAAACACAAGATCCTACTTCTTTTAAAGATGTAATACCCCAGATATACAATATTTTTAATCACACTTCCAACATTTAAATGGACTTGTTCCGACGCGACGATTCGGATGTCGCTGGCGATGGGCGTACTCAAAATTTCAGACGAACGCGCGACGAATCGGGCCGAAAAAAATTTGATAAATTTAAACGTTTTCGATGATAACGGTTCTTTACCAATCGTTCGCGTCGCGGTTATCAGGAACCCGTCAAATAAATATTTGACCCTGCGCCATTTTTTTTTCACTGGCACGAGTACGGCGGCAGCACGCGTGTCCCATAGAACTTTCATTTTTCTTCATTTTTTTAGTTAATTCTATTCAACATGCATCCATTTCGCAGCTGTAGAAAATAGTAATAATAATAATAATAATAATAATAGTAATTTTATTGCAATGTAAAACTGCAAAAGGCGAAGTTGAAGTTTAGCTTCCTAAACTAACCTATTTTCCTATTTTCCTAATCTAACCTCACCCTAATGGCAACGTTATATCGGATAAGTACGCAAATATGCTTATAAATAAAACAGGTATTGGATGACAAAGATAAAAACATACTCTAGAAAAGTGATGAGATGAATCTCTTTACATTGCAAACTATTGAGAGCTTTTACTGCATTGTAACGGCAGTGGTCCTGGTATTTAAATGATCTTTCGTATTTGAACGTTCAAAGTGCAAAGGTTTGCCTTAAATCTAGATGTGGGATCATGCCTAAATCTTATTTTTTGATAATGTTACGGACGTTTGAAGGAAATTATTTTATTTATTAATGTCTTGTATACCGGGTGGCGCAAGATGTAGTTTTTTCTACAGCTTTTGATTGATTCGATTTGACTTTTAAGTGCATAAAGCCCATTTTTTTAGACATTTAGTTAGATTAGGGTTAAAGGCAAAACCGGAAGTAGGGTATATATCTCGCCTTACCCGGTGCATATGTGTAATTAGAAAAGATGGCCATTTTAAATATGGTGGTCCAAATATCACGAGACCAGAAATGTTAATGAAACGAGCAGCAATATAAAACATAAAATAATTGTGACGTAATTAAGTGGATTTTTGGGTTCCTGCATTAAATAGGAATTAATATGGCGTAAAAGAACTCTTAGATGTTTTTAATACATTTACGGTTTTTTCTAGTCTTTTAAATATTTTTATTTGCCACATAGTAACCTTGTTTTTTTTTCAACTCCCTGCTCTAATATACCAATTTCGCATCTATAAAGCGTGTGGAAAGTGCCACTTTAAGGTGTCAGCTTTATTCCCCCAGGCGCGAGCCACTTCGTACATTTTCGGCATTTTAGTCACACGTTCAACCTTCTTTAGTCACTCGTTTATTAAAAACTCGCTCCACTGTTGCCCGTTTGTAGAAAAACTAAATCCAGTGACGTTTATCAAACTTCGCATACTGTGATGTAGCTTCATTTTCTTAATACAAAATTTTTTTAATTGAAAAAATGAAAAAAATCACTGAAATCATGGACTTCGTAAATATACATTTAAAATTTGGTATTATATGGTACCCAATATAAAAAAATCGACTACTACACGACCCCACGAAACCAAAGTGCACTATTTTATCAGATTTAGTTACATTTTGTTTACTTCGATCCTAGTTTTCACGCGTTAATCACGCGTAATTTTACACAAACATATTTGGTGTTTTCGCCAAAATAATTGCTTTTTCTAAACGACCCTCCTTGCAACTCTCCCCTCTCGTCCGGCTGGAAAACAAAGCGGTTGCTATTAAAAAAAAGGTCAAAAGATTTGTTGATAAACATTGCGAATTTTTCGGTCGATACGCCTTAAGCCCGGTTTATTCGGTTTCGGTTAGCCGCGGGATATCTCGCGGAAATATCGGCCGCTTTCGAATCTAATCGCGTCGGCGTCGAAAAGGATGAGCCTTCGACCGAATCACTTCCGTCGCAGATGCCGCAATGTTTGCCAATAAGTTTTCGATAACGCTCGGAGCCTTGTTAAGGCCGGTTGGTTATCGTTTTTGTTTTCGCCTCGGACTGTTTTCGATTTCGGTGCTAGATTCGAGCCGTGCGTTTAATGAGATAATTGTTTACGTTAAATGTAATATCAGCGATATAGTAACCTTAGCAACAACGTACTATAAAAGTTTATGCAAATATCCCTTTTTTTATGTTGCTGCAATCTAGAGATTCTCTAAAGTGAGAAGAAAATGATGGGTCCAAAATTTTCGGGTGAATTCTAACGCATTACGTGTTACGTGTTCCCCGAGTTTCGCCTAGAATATATACTGGGAAAATGTAGCTATTAATTTATTTACTGGTCATTTAAAAATTGAATAGAATAAAGTTGCGGATGAAAAGTTGGAGTGGTGCTGTAATTTAGAATCAATGATAGAGCTGATGCTTTGGTGCTGCCTTCCACAGGAATGGGTTGACAAGCTGAGTGTACCACATAGCGGTGAACTTATAGTTTATTCATCTGCAAACTTTACATTGTACATTTTTCAGGCGATGGTTGTGATAAAATATTGCGTTGATGTTGCAGGACAGAACATTAATTACTTTTTACAACAAACAATATTCTCCTCTATCAAATCAGTCTTGGTCTTGGGCCTGTCCGTCACTACGGTCCAGAAAATAAATAAGAACAATTCAACAAAACACAAAAAAAAACGCTAAAGATCAGTTGATTATTTTGTGAGTAACAAAGGCCCTACTTTTCATTTTAAGCGGAGAAAATGTAAACTATTAATTAAAATTCTAATATTTAAAATGATTAATATAAATATAAAAATGTAATAATCATGAATGAAACAAGTAGCTTTGAATTTTTGAAGCACTCAAATTTGATTTTTAATACATTTTATACTATTGTCTTTTTTAATACTAATTACTGCAGTTGATGAACACTGTTCTGATAAGAAAGACTTTTTTAAGGTTTTTTTGAACCGTGACAAAGTTTTTTGCTGTACACTTTATTGATTTGAATCGAAAGTGATCTCTTAAAAAATTTGTTTTGTGTCTAGGAATTTTGAATCTATGAAGGAATCTTGATTGGCGGTTATTAGAAGGCAACTTTTGTTATACAGGCTTTTTGTTTCTGACTTATGAAACAAACACGCTGCGTGGAACATTTTTCTCGGTTTCATATTCAACCATTTGAATTTATTGGCCCATAATTGATGTTGTCTTCGTGGGATACCACAAATGAGTCTCAGACATGAATTTTGCACTGCCTCAATTCTCCTTATGTCTTCAGAATCTTAGTATTGTTCATAAATAACATCCCCGTAGTTAAATCTTGATAATTTTGAAGGTTCTTTTTTAATTTTCTTTTTTTTTTAACGCAATGAGCTGTCAAATGTCAATCCAATGTTTCCAGATTGTGGGACGGGACGTATACTTTCGTTATCACCTTTTATGAAAAAGTCTTGTTCACGAAGTCTTTTTTTGCTTCTCTTATTTAACCAATTATCAATACTAGATATGTCTTCGTGGGGCTTTATCTAGGTTTATCTGCTTCGGGTATGGGAGGTGACCACTGAGTGACCGTTTAATCTCCTCTTGGTAGCCCGTAAACTCTTTGGTGTGGCCATGGGGCTTTATGCTTCAGTTATTAGCTCCCTAACACTAACTAATTGCCTGTGGGTGAGACGATCTGGATTTTTGTCCTCTTTTCTTAGTCATGACTGTTCACCATTGCTGTAGTTCTTTTTCCGCCCATTTTAGGTGATGCGGGAGTACCACCAAATCCCATTAGGGCGCGGATTGAGCGTTAAGACATCAAAAAAAAAAAACAATAACATTAACCGTGCAAACGTGGTTCCCCATAAATGGACCAAGAGAACAGCGCCATATATATATAACGGCCAAGCTGCAAAAACGTTGCGGATGCCGCGAAAGAAACCGAACCATAAAAATCACTTTTAATTGCATTTTTCCGATTTATCCGTATAAAACCTCATTAAAATACCGTATCGGTCGTTTTTTGCTCTGCGCATAGAAATTTATATGGGGCTATAACCGGCACCCAAACAAGTCGGCGTTGTCGCTTAGTGCCGGAACCCCATTTCGTCTTTTCTTCGTCGTTCGTATCGTTTCATGCGGCGACGAGTAGAGAGCGAGACCAAGAGAACGAGTCTCCTCGAACACTGCCAACGATTTATAACCCGAGCTCTGTCGCGATAATATGACGATTTCTATTCTAGGGATCGAATTAAACTTACAATTAGTACATTCTTAATTTCTTTTCTGTTCCGCGCCGTGTTTTATGTCTTTATTTTGTCGTCGGCGCGCGCGCCTCTCTCTCTCGCTCGCGCAGACGTCGTCTCGACCGCTTATACGTTAATTGACGGGTAGTTAGCGTATACGTTTTACGTAGTGCGCGGAATACGTATGCGTATAAAGTAGTTTTCGGTAGACTACGATATACACAAATATTAATTACTTTAATGTTGTTTTACGGGGCTGTAAATGCCGCTTCCAATTTTTATTTTCGGGCTTTTCTTATAACCTAATACGATACGCCAGGATTTTGTGCTAAATTAAACTGCTGAATTAGATATGGCGGGACAAACTGCCCAATCAAAAACATTAATTAATAAATATTAATAGAGGTGATGTTCTTCCTCATTGGAGGAACTACCTTTCCCTCTCGTAATTATTATCGAAGCGTCTACCAGATTATCAAGATTATATTTTTTCTCTTTTTTTTCTACCATGATGGGCTTTTCGCCAAATCTCTGGACGTCACTTTCATGTTGGCTTTATCGAATAGCAACTTTGCACATCTTTCATTTTAAATGTCGTGTGATATTTTGTTTTTCTACTCCCGTCTGTAAAAGACATAATTACGCACCGATCTAGAGTGCGCGAAGCGTCGCTTTACCACTTCAGTTTCGTTTCCCACGAATTCGAGCCACTTCGGACATTTTCAGGATTTTACCGCACGGTTTTGGGTGCAATCGGATGTTTTCGGAGATATTTCCCAGGCTTTGAATTTCGACGTTTGTCAATTCTGACAGTCGTGTCAGTGAATGTATTCGTGTTTTGCGAAAATGTACCCAAAAACTAACGGTCGTAGAAAAAGTATAGTATGCATCACGTTCGGTCAACTTTTTAACTCACTCGTGAGTCAAATGCCGTTTACCGCACTTGTTGCATAATAAAACATTTTCCTCGACTTGTTTTAAAAAACGATTGTCGTTCTTTGTTTCCTTCAAATTCAATAATGTTGGTCATGATTTCTTGTTTTCTCCAAGACGAAGTTATTGGCGCTTTTTCCATGCGTTGTGAATGATCTTTTCGGAGTCTGTTTGAAGACACTTTACCATTTCTCCAAAATAGTTTTCGAAAACAACGACAGTGATAAGGATCTTGATGAAACCATCATCCAACCGGACAAAAAATAATAAAACTCACAAAGAGCGACAGATTGTTTAGCTGCAAAATTGAAACGTGTATGGTTAATAGAGAATTTCTGTGAAACCCAACATCAAGAAAACCAGGTAGCTCCTTATTCGCCCGACTCGAGTCCCAGTGACTTTCTTGTGGGGCTTCAGTCTCATTACTCATTCATATAATAGCTAATAGAATTGAATTGAAGGAACAGAAAATTAGGAACTGTAATCTCAATTTTTGGGTCTTAAGGTATCTTTTAGTACCTGGTCGGCAATGTCAATGTTAATGCGACATCATGGATCTATTGTTGCTTTTAGAATCTGAGAAAATGATCGTTTTGTTAATTATCCCGATGACATGATCTTCTAACTATTAGTCTTCTTTTCTCCTATCCCTCGTATAAAACTGGCCATATTTATCGTCGAAAAGGAAAGTGGTTTGTTTGACGTTTCCCCGAATCATCAGAAATCCTTATCCCGGTCGCGACGTGCATCAACAAAACATTGTTATATCGAAGATGACGTCGGGACGGAGGTATGACGTCCCGGTAGGTTTCCGGCGGTTCAAACTTCAATTCGAAAATCGAAAAGCGGCCGCGCGCAGTCCAAAAAGGTGACGTCACGCCGCGATTAAAATGCATTTTGTGCAGTTTATCTGGCCGGCCGTATACGATTTGAATTGACCTAAATTTAATCACACAAATAATTATTTAAATACCAGTTAGACTTAATAAATAATCACGGTTTTACATGAGCGACTAGAAACGCTTGACACCAAAGCCCGACGGACATAAGTACGAATTTTGCGTAAATATCAACAAAATAAAACGAGAAAATTTATATTTATGTATCCCAGTCAAATCTATTAAATTATAAATATCAAACGCCGTTTTATTAATTGCACAGTTCTTTGTTAACTTTTGTTTAAAACGGATTATTATTTTCGGAAAAGTTTCGCTGTATTACGTGTCGTATATGTGGACGGGGCGCGAAATGTGCGAGTGTGTGTGAGCGAAAAACTTCGATTTCCGCGTTTGATCCGCGCGCGATATTCGGTGAATATAATAAGTGGACGTCTGAAATTAGATGCACGCAGAGAGGGCGCCACTTATCCTGCACAGGGCGTTGTAAAAGTACGTTTTCAAACCTTAAGGTGCTGTTAATTGTGTGATTTCAAAACGAAAAATTCTTTTTAATATATGGAAATGTAGGTGTCAAACTTTAAAACAGGAGGGGGTGCTAATTTAGCCACAATTAAATAAAAATTATTAATTTCTACGTACTACAATCAGTGTTTTCAATATTTTTCTCACTTTTTTGTATTTTCTTGCTCTATTTACGGTTTCTATGTATATGACATCTTAAAAAAATTAAATAATGTTTTTTTGACAAGAGATTTTGGTTGTTTTTTAAATCGGAATCGGAGCCAGATATTAAACACTTTAGGCTCTTTAATATGACGTGAATGAGTAAATGGCTATTTTTTGTTTGACACCCTTCATCTAGGTCTAGGATAACAAATCATACCCGGACCTATGTTTATACGTTCAAATCACTCAAATAATCTCCTTAAGTTTGGTCACGTACTTGAGAAACACGCTTCTAACCACGATGACCGTTCCAAATTCCTAAAAACGTTAAATAGCTTAATAAAAATACACGGTGTCTCATAAATGAAGGTCCGAATTCGAAGGGGAAATCGGTATTCATCAAATACTCGTTATAATAGGCCGGGTATCCCAATATGGGCAACGAGGTGTTTGGGAAACGGGAAATCCAGAAAAAATATTTATTAAGACAATCTTTTTTCAAAATTTTCATATATTACCATAGTTAGAGTGAGTTTCAAAGCTAAAACAAATTGAAATATCTTTGTTTATTTCTCTTTGTTCTATCCGTGAATGGAAAATGGTGGAGGTATTAGAAAATTTTTAACTGAATTTAAAGTTCTTTGGATAAAAAACATTACCTTCGTTCTACATTTCATTTATGTTTTTATACTTTGTATCATGGATGCTTAAAATCGATGGAAAGTAATTTTCATTTTGACGTAGGACTATTTTTGTTTTTTTTGTTCAGAACTGTCAAAGATATGAAACGAAAAAGATACGTCGACAAACCATGGTTTCCAACTTTCCAAGTCTGTTTTAATAGTTCAGGTTTCAATTTATTGATATAGGCGGAGCGTCGTTTTGGCTGGATGTTTTGTGACGAGGTCTGCCGAAAAATTAATTCAAACTTCGGACGTTTAGGTTAAAATATATTCAGGGTGATTCATAAATAATGGGCAATTTTTTTTATAAGACAAAATTCCTTGAACTTTTCAAATGCAAATAAGTCCAAACCCGACAGAGTAAGACGGCGTGAAACAATGTAAAATTGAAGATTTTTTCATATTTTCCTCATTTTTCTAACCAAAACTGATAAAAACTCCACACACTAAAAAAACATGATTTGAATTATCTAAATAATACGATAAAAATACTGCTCTCTAGGAGCAACTTGCAAATAAGTTTGAAATTCTTATTTTTTACGTAAAACAATTCTAACACTTTCAATTTTTATTATTTTACTATAAACTAAGAATAACATTTAAGCATTGAACTCTCTCTCTCTCCGAAACCAGCGACATTTGTGTCGGCCATATTCGACAATCATAATTTCGTATCTAGAGCTCCAGTTTAGAGATTGTCAATTTTTCACGAATCACCCAGTATTTCGTACTTTTCGCATAATAATTTTCAAGTTTTAATGTTCACATATTAAGCCAAGTCCCTTGGTGGCCCGTAACGGCACAATCTTAATAATTTATAAAATTATCGGCCACGTCAGTCGTAAGTGCATTCGTTTGTTTCGTCACGCGTTTGTTTTTCTGGCGCGATCGTATAATTTCCATCTTCGGCGCCGTTGCCGCTTTTCGCCGCCTCCAAAAACATCCATCCCGGACGACGCGACGGGTCAGTTTGGCACCGCCGCTTCGCGCTTACCTAACCCGCTCAATCCCACAGCGGTCGCGAAGCGTTTAGCGTAAAAACATCCCCGTGCGACCGATATGTACAGCTATCCCCAATCGAACACTACCGGGCAGAACAGTACCGCCACTATCACTACCGGCTCCACACCTACGACGTCCTCCGGTTGGTCCGGAACACCTAGTGCTATGTATACCGCCGCATCCAACCATTTGGCTTTGCCTTACGCCGGCTTTGATCCCGGACCTAGCACCTCTGGAGTTTATTCCTCTCAAACGAGCGTGTTCCCGTTCGCTGCCTATCCCAGCATGCACGTGCCGTTTGATTATCCCCAGGTAAAGTATCTCTCAGCCTGCATTAACATATTAGGGCCACCAGTCGCCGTCAAATGTTTGAGCTCCAGGCTTTGGCAGCAAAGTTTCGCCATTCTTATCGAACCTGTATAACTAAACCTGCGGAGCACTGTAAATTTTTGGCTTTGGTATTTTTTTCCTAGAAGCTATTCATCTAATTCAATTCAATTTAATATTTGTTTGTCCAGAGTGTTGATCTTTTATATGCATAGCTACTATGGTTAAAGAAATAAAACGTGTCCAAGCAGTAGTTATAGTGATAGTAACAAACTTTTCATAGTGTTAGCTTGATGCATGGTGACTTCGTCAGCGAGCTGTTAATCGACAACTGGATATGAAATACGCAGCAGTTCGACGACTCTACCAACGGAGACTGGATCCTTTACTAGTCGTCCTGGAACAGGCAGAAGGCGAATTACAACGGCTGATGATAACCGCTTTATTGTGACAACAATAATAAGAAATCGTCACCTTAATACGGTTCAAGTATAACAACAGCTTCGTGAAGTTCGAAGAATGGCTATTAGTCGGTAGACAGTGAGAAGAAGACTGAAGGAAAATAACCTTACCAGCTCATCGACAAGGAAGCCTACTTTTTGCACGGGATCATCTGATTGGATATTGGACCAATGGGGCTCTGTTCTGTTCTCAGATGGGACCAGAATATGCCTTTTTGTTAGTGATTGACGAAAAAAAGAGAGCGATTTGCAGAACGGTGCAATGAAGAGCAGAACCCTGCATGATATGGGGTGCAATTTCTATGGACGCACGTACCGATCCTGTAGGGGCGGCCTTCTTCAAGGTACACCGAGGATATTTTATCAGATTACGTGACACCATATGTAGACTATATTGGAGAAGGAGGACCGTGCAAGATTACATTACAGAAGACGGTTTTCGAGTTATTGAGTCGCCAGCATGCAGGCCCGACCTCAATCCGATCGAACATTTATGGGATGAGCTTAAACGGAGAATTCGAACTAGACTTCGTACCCCAACCTCAATCGCAGAGGTTATTGTTGCTGTAGAGGAAGAGTGGTTGAACATTCCACAAGATACAATAGCGAACTTGATTAGATCTATACCCAATCGAGTGAGAGATGTTTTTAGAGCGGGAGGGGGTCATACCCATTATTAAAAAACAAGTGTTGAGTTGCTAATTGTCAATAACCCTATTGGTTTTGAGTTATAAAAAAAGTGAATTTGACTTAACTTCTGCTTCTATTATGACTGAGAAACTTAAAGGAGTGATTTGGGTGTTTCTGGAGTGTATCCAACGCATAAACTGCTGGTTTCTTCCAAACTAAGTGGTTTGCTATTTTGTACCTTCTAATTAAGAAAACTGTCGGAAAAGATTGTAAAATTGGACAGAATACAGAGTGTAATACTTCCAGCTCTTTCTTATGATAGAATCAACACCATAGAAGTGGATTAAATGTCACAAGTATACACAATGTACAGAATGGACTTCATTTCGTTTCCTATACATGCGTCACGCATCTGAGCGCAGGTAATTCTGTCTAAACTGTTCCTACCGTATGGTCGCGCGAACCCAATTACGTGACGACTTCCTGCTTGTCCGTCAAGACGTGAAAAGTTAAAATTCACACGTCGCGAGCACCAATCGGCCAGAAAAAATGGCACGCGTCGCCGATCACTCGGCAGAACCGGCGGGAAACTATGTAGGGCGGAAGAATCAATCAATTTCACACCGGTGTAATATGCGTCCCGCACGTCAGCAGTAGTATAAATTTATAGCGTCCATTCATCCGGAAAACAGATCGGAGGATCCTGGTGGCCGAAGTAATAGAAACGGCGAGGTCTCGATTCTGGAACTAGTTAGAAACAAACCGTTCAGTATAATTGTAGATCTAAGAGATCAAACATGCACAAGCAATGTCTGCTAAATAGTACTCAGAGGGGTTTGGTTGACCCATCTATTGGATGCCACCAGTTTTGTGGTGAAACCTTTATTTAACCGGTTGTTGCTTTTTAGGATGTGTTTACAAAAAGGACCATTAGACACTTCTTTTGGATATACGGCCATTCCCACCAACCTACCCTTAACTAGGGAGCACCTAAATTTTGAGGACGAGCTAGAGGACATCCAAACAGTGCGAATCGATGGTCTTTTCCATTATATACCAATCTTTATCTCTGCTCTCAGATTTAACGTTACAATTTCTTTAATAAACTGGGCAGATCCGCGATCTTTTTGTCTGGACTCTTCAAATTTAAGTGCATTTTGTCATTTTTCTAATAATTTATTTTTTAGTTACAGCTATATCTACATTTTTTGAGCTTCTTCAATTTACAGTAATATAAGGGTATTTTGTACCAAAATTTTCCATGTTTTTTTCTCGAGATTCCTTTTTGTACCCAAATAATCAGTTATTATTGATTATTACACTCAGAGAAAAAATAAGACTTAATATGATTCTATAATATTCTTCAAATTAACCTGCGCATGATGATCATTTTTATTACTTTTTACTTTGTTATTACAACACTTTACTGTCCATTGGTTTTATAATAAATTTGTTATAAAATATAATGTTTTTATGCGTTTACGCTTTAGTGAAAGATTCACACTTTAAAAAGAGAATTAAAATCGAATTTTTAAATCGTTTAACTTAAAATTACATGAACAGGGTTTTTTTAATCCTATCTAATAGCTTTTACTTAGGTTTTGGTACTAAAAAGAAAGACAATTATTGAGAATGCTTAAGTGTGATCTTTCACTCATTCTTGGTTGCAGCATATAAGGTTGACCAATATATTACATATGTATTTGCTTATAGCCAACATTTTAAAAAATGAACTACTGGGTTACAGACGGTTACAAAGATTTGAGAACACTTAAAATTCTATTGACTGGTAAAAGTCACATGACGGAAGACCCTCTTTCCATTTTAAAATGTTACTAAATCTCTTAGAAGTAACAACCGACCGTCCTCAAAATAAAAAAGTTCCACTTTGATCAATATAGTCAGGAGGACGGAAAAACGTCTTTTTGTAATAAGCTAGTAATATTTTATTTTAAACATAATGCCGTTTAAAACAAATAAGCGCTACATTAAATATGGGAACAAAGAAAATGGTTGATGTGTTAAAGTTACTAAACTAATAATTTATAAACAAATCGATATCATAATATTTATAAACCGATATAAAATGTTATATTTTGATTAGTTAAGTTCTAGAAAAGGATTGATTTATTTATTTATTGATTTATATAACGCATTATTTTTCTGAGTGTACCTTCGCTCATATGGATGGCACTTCGCGGGACTTATAATATATCGGTCGCAGGGCAGCGAACGTGTTAAAAAAAGTGAAATTGTCCGTTTCAATACTAGTAATTCTGGTAAAGTATATTGTGCACAGAATCTTCAGGTTGGATGTAGTCGGGTGCACGTTAGACTAACCGGGGATCGATTTCAATAGTCGTGCAAGCGAAAGTCTCTCCTAACTTAAATTTAGATGTCACCTTGCGTTAAATGTCTGTCCGAACAGCCGATAATAATGCCATTCGTACGGACGTATCGTTTCGTGTCATTGGAGCGCCGATAAATTCCGGTTTAACGCAAAAAACAACCGCCACATTGTTTCGGAAACTTCCCGACGACACTAATGGCCTTAACTTGCCCGACAAAAAAGTCACCGAAACGGTTACCGGGTTTTAAATCGCGGCCACATTTAAAACGTCCACCCGCCATGATATATTTCGAGTCGGGTCCCCCCCGCCTCCCCCTTCGCTTTTAAATATTGCTTTTTTCATTTGCCCGGGGACCGCGGGACATAATGTCTTTTTTATCTCGGGGGACGCGGACCCCAAAAGGGTTGATTGTAAATCATAATTTTAATGTTCCGCGGCGATTTTTGTTGTTCATTAAGGATGCGATCGCGAAGGACACGAAAAAAAAAAGCGAGTAAGATGGGGAGAGACAGAAAGAGAGAGAGACGAAGATATTAATGGCACTGAAAGGATTTTCTTCCATGAATCGTTGAAGCTTTGGGAATACGAAAAATACGATAATTATAATTTATTCTATGAAATTAAAAATGTTGTTAATTCTAAAAAGGGGTTTCAAAAATTCAAATTTCTCAGCTTTACTGACAGCGTCAGTGCCCAAAGTTAGCAACCATTCGTAAGTTATTGACCACTTTTGCATTTAATCGTAAATAATAAGAAAACCAAATCTATAGTGCTTTACTCAGGTTGATTTAAGTTCCGAATATCTTTGCTCGATCTTAAACAGGTGGCACGTCCTAGCGTTTTGTACAAAAATTCAGTTAGCCATGAGGAGCGCACATCCTGGATTGTGTTGTGTGTAAAAGTTTTGACTGACGCTAGGAATAAAAATAGTTAATAAATATTTCTAATGAAGGAATGAATGGTTTTAAGTTTTAGATAGGAAATGAGGATTTGCCAGTCATTTTTGAAGTAAAATTTTATTTATACATTTTGATTTATTGAAGTTAGATGATAAAATATATTTACATTTTTAAATATTAGTCTACGAACGCCTTTTTACGTCCAGAAGATATAAATTAGGTTTATTTTGTTTCATACCTTAAAATATCAAACGCACCCTGTGAATACGAAAAAAGTCTGTCAAACGTGTTGCATATTCTACTTTTTCTATGACCGTTAGTTTTTGGGTGCATTTTTGCATAACAACACGAATACATTTACTAACATGACATGACATAAGGAAATAGAAAACCCCAATTTTGAAAAGTGTACACAATTTACTAATTCTAGTTCTACTAATTTACTGTTGGTTAGTTTAATCTTCATTCGTTATTGTTATTTTTAAAGGCAAGTTAGATAACAGCAATACTTTGCGCTTAATTTTCTATTTAGTTGGCCGCCTTTATTATTTTTTGATGGCCACGAAGTGAAATTGTACCATTTTGTTATTTGAGGAAAAACATGGTTCTAAGACTCCATATACTACAACAAATTTGTAAAAAATTATATTCAATAATGCCACTACAATTAAAGTAATTAGACTTATGTGGATATTTTAAAAATAACGTCGAAATAACCCAAACGTATTCCTAAAAAACGGTCGTTAAAAAAAATACCAATTTTATACACACCGTGTAGAGCGAACTTTTCGCAGCCTCTGGAGCGCTTTACGGGCAAATATGCAACCCTCCGCTTTGGTGTGTGTGCGAGTGTGCAGTCTCCGCAGACCTCAAGCATATTATTTCACGCACACGTTAATTAGATTTTCTTCAATCTATCCAGCTAATTCGGAATCGATACGTAACCTGGCAATTATAACACTATTAACTGTGTCATTACACAGCGCTGATGACTGCCCGTTCGCTCAGCTTCACAATCGCCGGGTTCGACCGTTATAGGACGTTTTTCAATCCGGTGATTTTGTCCCCTGTTGGAATGTATACCGTGTCGTTTCGAAAACCTACCGGATATACTGACTGCTTACTCTAAAATACTCAGTTGTGCATCCAGTTGTCAGCATCATTAAACACTGTCGCAAGTGTCTCCGGTGCTTTAGTCAGACGCGAGACGTGCTTAAATATGATACTAATTCGACATTTTCTTTTCTATTCATATAAATAAATCCACAAATTTTACTTAGTTGCAAGATTCAAAAATCGGTTTTTCTTTTTTTCCCTCTAACCTTTATTTTGCACTCGTCTCTTCGTATTTTCAAAACTCTTTAGTATTTCTTTTTACACATACATACATGATTCGGCACGAGTTGAGCGAGTTTTTAATAAACAATTCGTTTGTGGATACATTTGTGCAAAACAGTAAATGTCGTTAAAGCGCAGTATGTCGTGAAGTATCAGTAATTGAGGAAATGTTCTGCTAGAGTCTGATCGTGAAAGTCATCCCTGGTACTTGACCTGTATGCAAAATGGCTGATTTCGGGCGGTTCGAGCACCTTTTAACTTCTCTCCTTGTGTCCAATTGGTGAATACGTTGGATAATGGATTATCGCGACCTCTGATACTGCACAAATCAGTACTAAACAGTACAAATACGTTTACGACATCTCACATAACCATCAGAAGTGACTAAAGTACTGGAAACAAACAAAATGACTCGCGATCGTGGCTAACGAAACTGACGTCTTAAAATGGAACTTTGCACACGCTTAACCTCTGCATAATGAGATATTTTAGAGTACATAATTTAGGCGGGGGCTGGCAGCTATGCTACTAATTAAACGCGCCTTCGGACTGATACAAAAAAGGAAAAAATCGAGACCATTTTCTTCTCCGCTCTCCTCACCTGGCCGGCAATTCCTGCACGTTTCCTACGGGAAACCACCCCGCGCTCTTCTCTCTCTCTCTCGCGCGCGCGCCGTTCCTTTTTAATCACAGCTATCCGGGGCATTTTCTTCGTTTTACCTGATTCCAGTTTTAATTCGTCATTATTAAAATAATACTTCACTTTTAATATTTCATTAGGAGTTAAGCGGGTCGGCCTTTTTTTTTCTTCTCTTTCGTCTCCGGTCGTTTTTGCCTCTTTTTCGTTCTTATTCGCGACGCAAATTAGTAAAAGACGAGAGAAATCGAGAACCGTTAACGAACTGGGATTCGATTCGAGCGAATTAATTAGTTGAAAATGTCCGCCGCGCGTTCGCCAGTTTTTTTTTTCGTTAGTCCACCACCACACAGTCACGTGTCCAGCAGCCACGCAACACAACACCACCCGAATCGCCTTCGGCACCCCCGCGCTTGACCGGAACCATTCGATTTCCAGATTTTCATGCACAAGAGCGCGATGCAGATGCACGCGAGAGAGCTGGGAGGACGTTCCGAGGTCAAGCCGCACCAGTGTCAGCAGTGTCTAAAATCGTTCAGCTCGAACCATCAGCTGGTCCAGCATATCCGCGTCCATACCGGCGAGAAACCCTACAAATGTTCCTATTGCGACCGCAGGTTCAAGCAGTTGAGCCACGTTCAGCAACACACGCGACTCCACACAGGTATGTCATATAAACGCTCAACCAACCAATGCCGAACGTTTCAACGAATAATTCAACTATATCCATCATAACTTATCAAATTATTACTTTAATACTGTAAATCAGTAAGAATATATTGATAAACTCTTCAGAATTATTCAGATTTACGGTATTTACCGAGATGTACCTACATTTTAGATAGGATTTATATGATTTATCGGGAATGTACTGTTCGTATTTATGGGATTTACGGACATGTATCGAGAAAGTATTTCAAATTTGATGACATTTATTTAGCTTTCAATTGAATGTACTGAGAAAGTAGTTGGGATTTATTGGGAACATGTACCGAAAAAATTAGTCAGGTTAAAAGGGATTTCAAGTCAATATACCAAGAAATTAGTTGGGATTTAGTTTGTAACTATAGGAATTATTTGAAATGTATTTGTTGGATTTATCGTGGATGTATCGAAAAAGTAGGTTATATTTTTAGAATTTACACTGAATGTACTGAAAAAGTAGTTGGAATTTATTTAGGCTACTGTGGATGTAGGTCATTATGGTAGGATTTATCTGAGGCCGTAGAATTCGGATTTATGGGGACGTACCGAGCGCGTGGTTCGCATTTTAAGATTTACCAGAGAAGTACCCAGACATTTGGTGACATTTATGAGCTTTCAAGTGAATGTACCGAGAAAGTAGTTGGGATTTATCGGGCTTACTGAATTCAGATTTATAGGGATGTACCGAGAGCGTAGATCGTATTTGTACGATTTACCGAACATGTACCGAAAAAATTAGTCAGGTTAATAGGATTTCAAGTCAATGTACCGAGAAGTTAGTTGGGATTTAGTTTGTAACTATAGGAATTATTTGAAATGTATTTGTTGGATTTATCGTGGATGTATCGATAAAGTAGGTTATATTTTTAGAATTTACACTGAATGTACTGAAAAATTAGTTGGAATTTATTTAGGCTACTGAGGATGTAGGTCATTATGGGAGGGTTTATCTGAGGCCGTAGTAGAATTCGGATTTATGGGGATGTACCGAGCGCGTGGTTCGCATTTGTAAGATTTACCAAAGATGTACCCAGAAATTTGGTGACATTTATAAGCTTTCAAGTGAATGTACTGAGAAAGTAGTTTCGATTTATTGGGCCTACTGATGATGTGGCTGGGATTAATAGGATTTATCGCAAGGGTACGAACGATGGAATTCGCATTTATAGGGATGTACTGAGATCGTAGTTCGTATTTGTACGATTTACCGAAGTTGTACTGAAAAAGTTAGTCATGTTTAGAGGATTTCAAGTGAATGTACTCAGAAAGTAGTTGGGATTTATGAAATCTGTTGATGATTTGGCTTGTAATTGTACGAATTATTTGGAGAATCCGCAATGCAGTTTGGGATTTTATGTGGGATGTAACGAAAAGGTGGCTCACATTTGTAGGATTTACCTGGGATGTATCGAGAAAGTAGGTTGGTTTATCGAATTAACATCGATTGTACAGAGAAATTAGTTGGGATTTATTGGGTCTGATGAGGATGTGGTTCAGATTGATACGGACGATGGAATTCGGATTTATGGGGATACTGGGAAAGTTAGTCACATTTTTGGGATTTCAAGTGAATGTACCGAAATAGTTGTTGGGACTTTTTGGGTCTACTAATTATAAGGTTATAGTTCTGCTTTATAGGGGATATACCGAATTAGTAGTTCGCATTTGTAGCCTTTATCGGAATGTATCAGTATCAGTTTTTATATAGGATTTACAGTAAATGTATCGAGAGCACTTTCGAGCACTTTAGCTGAAGTTGCTTCATAAAGTTCCTCCCTGGTTTTATTCAAGCTTTTTGGGTTTTGGAAATTTTACTAAGCAACAAACTTTCATTCCAGACGAAATAGTTAGTTGAAATTTTTTACTGGATTCCCCGTATCCCAAAAGCATATAAACTTTTTTACCATAATGAAGCACTTTCAACAGATGATCATAGCAACGCTTCCGGTAATTTAATAAGAAAAACGACGTGGTTTTTTTCTTTTCATTGCACGAACTTGTCGAGAATTTTTTCTGCATTCCTCGTATTATCAGAAGCATGTAATGTAATATTTTATTTTTGTAAAAATGTATTTACTGATCTGGTTTTTTTCCTTTCTGTGAGCTTATTTTTTAACGGTTTTCAAAAATTTCGTTGCAAAATGGTTGAAAAAAGGTGCCGGTTTTAAAAAATGTTGGTTATCACTATAATGCTATTTCAAAAAACTATATTATATTCAGGTATGTAATCAAACATGTAAGGAAAATTTGTATTTAAAATTTTTGTCATCGCCAGTTGTTCCGGTAAATAGTAGTAGTTAGAATAATCTCCTGAATGCAAAACATACTTTATTCTTACTTACCATTATTCATTGTTTTAATTAAACTTCACTGGAGTTAATAAATTATAATTTTTTTCATTTCTAAATATTCCAAAATATAGTTTCCCGATTTTATCGAAACCTCGAAGTAGACAAAAGTTTTTTCTTCTTTCGTTGTACCGTTTTAAACCGGAAAACTAAAACTATCTCCGTCGATATTATTAATTATTTCAAAACGAAAGTCGCTTTTGTTTCGTTGCGCTTTATTACAAAACTTTTCGGCGATTCTTTTGTTCGTCCACCGCGTTAAATTGGCCCCTCCCCGCATTTTATTAACAAAAAAACGGGGTTAATTAAAATTCGATCGTCGAACGCGCGCGTCTAATAAAAAACAGCTTAAATATCAAACTCGTAATTTGGCTTGTAATCTTTTTTGGATGAAAAAAAAAATTCTCCCCCCCAGCGCGACAAAAAGCGGGCGACCCTTTTTTACGTAATTTTTTAACCTCCCCACAATGGCCATTCATCTAAGTCCTCCCCCGTTAATCGTTCGCGATGAAAAACTTGACCCCTTGGAAATATGAAAAATTGGTGTTTGATACACTTTCCCGGCCGATTAAGCAATTTGGACGATGAAAAATCGCGATACCCCGCTCTTTAGTAGACAGCGGCGCCGTTTCGGCGGGAGCGACAGTTGCGAAAAAATGTTTCAATAGTTTTTTTTTTCATTTCCTATGTACAATCAAATTATGAATTAGTACATAGACACTCACGGCACATGTCCTTTTTATACATAAAAAGGACGACATGTTTTTAGTACAAAAAAACACAAATTTATGTTGTGCCAATGGAAATTGAGGCGTATTACTAACAATGTGCCTGAATCATTCCCTACGTTCTTCTTGACATTCATAAAATGAGATAGTGGATGTCTTTTTCAGAAATAAGTTGTCCAAGCATATCCCAAACATGTTCAATTTGGTAGGCTTCTGGACTTGTGTGGGTCCTTGCAGTACTATGGAATCAGAATAAAATTATCTCCAATAACATCAACATGAGGGACAACAAAGTGCTCTAGAATTTCTTCAATATACCTGACAACAGAGCCTCTTTAAACGATAATTGTATCATCCTTGGGAGCCAAGCCTATCCATTCTGCAAACGTTCTTGTAGTCTTCGTCGTACTCTGTTACGTGATCGCATGCTAAATATCGACCAATCAGTAAAATGCGCCCCCATTCCTTTTGGAAACACTGAGCCTGTTGCAGGTCTACTGCTAGCCAGATTTTTGTGTCGAAGTCATCGTTTAATAGTCGGCTTTTGCATAAAACTTCAATTTCTATGACTGTCTGTATTCCTAAAAATTAATTATTAAGGGCTTAAACAATTTACAGTCCTAAAAAGAAAGTTATTACCAAGTAAAATGCAATCACTCTATGTATGCGCCAGCAAGATTATTATCAAAATATTTTTTTTCCATAAGTTGATCAGATAGCTCTGTTGTAATCCTCTGCAGTATCTTGATTGTCTCTTGTCTCTTGTAGAAATTGTAAACGTTCGATTGTGAAAGGTTCATATTTTTTTTATAAATGATACCTTAAATTTCGCGCATTTCTTGTCTTACCTATACTTATCCTCAGTATCCAAGGGCATGGATGAATTTTTCAATTTAGTTTCAGTAATAATTAAAAAAACACATTTTTTGGGACCATCGCATTCTCAGAAGGAGGCGTTTTGAGTCACATGTTTATTAATCAAAAGAAAAAGAAGATATAAAAAATTCGATGGGAAAACATTAACTACGACGCCGCTGAGTCAATTTACCGAACGAACCATTCAATATCGGTTAGATGTAATCTGTGTAGGGGCGGCGGGATATATTAGCATCGGGAAAAAAAAAGCGGGCAAAAAAAAACAACCCCTGTAAATGAATTTCGGACAAACGCTCGCGCGGGGCATTTTTAATAAGGGACAAATTAAATATTTCCTTTGGCGATCGAGTGCTCCAAGATCGCGATGGACCTGACGTTTAGTGGACACGCTTTTGTGGGGTGTTCAACTAACGCAAAGTGAAATGTAATTTAATAATATTTTTTACAGCGGCTGAAATGAGTCTTCATGACCCAAAGTCATTATCCTAATTGTTTTTGTTACTTTTGTTTGGACACTTGTTTCGTATGCCCCATAATGCCTCCAGAAGTTCAGGGTAAATTAAAATTTTAATGTTTTTTTTTCTATTTTTTGTATTACATTTTGTTTTTCTTGTATATTTTTTCTTTCTACTCAATACTCTAAAATACCAAACCAAAGTGTCACTTTGAGACAGCAGATTCATTACTTCGGACAGTTCCGACCTTTTCGTCAAGGGTGGTCAAATGTTTTCTTAATCCTGTTACGTCAGTGTTTTGCAAAAATGTACCCAAAAACTAATGATTGTAGAAAAAAAAATTGTCTAAGCGTGTTTGAGTTTGTTCTACGCAAAAACATTGGTGGGTGGGGGATTGTTTGACGACGCAGATTTCCTTCTCGAAAGACAAACAAAATTGACTCTTTGTATGGTCGAACGGTCATGCGGTGTTTGCCGTGTGGGTTTACCGCCTAAAACAAATACGTCGATGAATACTTTATAAAGTTTTTAACATACAGGGTGTTTCGAAATGCGTTTCCGCTAATTTCTATGTCAAATGGAACAATACGTAATAATACATACGAATAATACGTAAATTACTCGAAAATAAAAATTAAATATCACATGGGGCTATTTCCTTTAGGGACGCTCCTGTTCAAAATTTTTAAATATTTGAAGAAGTATCTTTTATGGCGCAAGTATCGAAAACTGAAAAACCAAAATGATCTTTGAAGCAACTGCTTAAAAAAAAACGTACATTTATTTATAAATTAATTAACTAAAAAAGACAAATCAAAAATTAAATGAAACCAAAAGAAAAACACAACTCATTTTGAAGAAAGCATTTTCAGGCACCTTTACTAACCAAATGTACATTATTTTTTATATTATATTTATGCTAAAAATTAGAGAATTGTGTTATGAAACATCTACTACATATTTGGAAAGTATTTTCGATTAAATGGCGGAACCCCCATGGGCTAAGGGAAAGTTGATCCGGTGCAGAATACTGATGTTGAAGT
Organism: Cylas formicarius; assembly: GCF_029955315.1. Taxonomy (NCBI): domain Eukaryota; kingdom Metazoa; phylum Arthropoda; class Insecta; order Coleoptera; family Brentidae; genus Cylas; species Cylas formicarius. The sequence goes on along the minus strand of NW_026844361.1, from coordinate 18,756,928 downwards.
AAGAGGAGATGTAATTCACAGATTGCTAAATAGGCATTATAAAGATTAATGTAATTCATAATAAATATAAATATAAATATTATTTTTAATTATTTAATTGTTGAAATTGAATTAAGTTAACAAAGCTAATTAGAACAGTATGGTGAAAATAAATTTATAAATAAGTCCGACTTAGATCATCGAGGATCATAAGAGGTGTGTTCAAAAAGTAAGGTGACTTTTAAGTTGTATCAAAATATTTGTATTTATTTATCCCCTTCAAAGTAATCCCTCCCCCCAGATATAATAGACTTGTGCCAACGTTTTTTCGAATCCTCGAGGAACTTCTGGTAAGCACTTTCTGGTATAGCCTTCAGTTCTTGCAGCGATTTTCAGGGGTTTGAGTTTTGGGAACAGGAAAAAGTCGCAGGGAGCCATATCCGGTGAATATGGTAGCTGAGGCATGATTGCGGTTTTGTTTTTTGCCCAAAAAGTTAGACACAAGCAACGATGAGTCAGCAAGTGCATTATCGTGATGCAAAATCCATAAATTGTTTTCTCACAATTCCCTACGTTTTCTTCGTATTGCTTCTCGCGAACGGCCCATAACTTGAAGGTTACTCTTTATTGACCGTGCAATTTTGTGGCAAGAACTCTCGATGTACTGATAGTCAAAGAAAACTTTTCTAAGATTCTGAGTTCTTCCGTTAGGACAACTGTTCTTTGGTTTCGATGTCATAATCATGTACCCATGAATCGTCATCAGTTATGACCTTTTTGAGCATACCAGGATCATCATTGATGTCGTTTAACACCTCTTGAGTAATGCTCCTTCGACGGTCCTTTTGTTCAAAATTAAGCAGTTTCACTACTCGTTTCATGTCAAAAACTTCGAAAAAAATTGCATGGTCGAGTTAATAGAAATGCCGACGTCTTCAGCCAGTTCTATGATAGTGATTCGACGATTTTTCAACACCATTTGTTTTACTTCTTCAACGCTTTCATCAGTTATTCACGTGCTGGGGCATCTTCGCGGCAATCTTCTACCACTGATAAACAGTTTTTTTTGCCCATATGCCGTTGTCAACATTTCAAGTGTTTTGTAACACTGTATTCCATTTTTTACACAAAATTAAATGCATTTCTTTTCCAGAGCAGAAAACCGAAGAACACACAAAACACGCCTAACGCTTCTGTCTCACAGAAAAAAAAGTAAACGGGCTGAAACTATGAACATATGTTAGAGACAGGGATACATAACAAAAAAATATCGAGCCCGCCCAATTACAAAAGTCACCTTACTTTTTGAACACATCTCGTATGTGATTTATAATTATTATTCTAGTGAAAAGATACTAATTTTTAATTTCCTTTTTTGTAAAATAGAAAAATTGATACAAAAATTGTCATAGCCAGTCGTTCCTATGTTATCTCTTGGCATCCCTGAAACAAATTACTCTATTAAATTTTGTCACAGAGTTGTATATGGTGCAGTTCCTCGTTACATTATCTGTCATTTCGACTTCATTTTGAGAATTTTTTGCCATTGCTGCCAGACTAACTCATCTGTTCCAATTTCGAAAACTCTTTTTTTTTTCCTTTGCTCACTGACCCTTTTGTCGGATTTCAACATAACGCACGGCCTCCCTATTTTTTCTTGCTAATCCAAATACGAACCCGAAAGCGTAATGAATCATGCGAAATTAGCAGTAAATTTTCGTCGGCCAATACAAACGCATTCGAATAGGCCTAAAACCGTTCGATAACGCATTTGCAGAGCGGCGGCGGCGGCCTGCCCGGTCTGATTTGTTTCTACGCGTGCATTTGTGGCAAAATTGGACCCCCATGTGCCGTAGAACTGTTCGATATCGACGATGAAATACATCTACTGCACTATTTCGGGCAATTTCGATTCGCGAGCCGGACTGGCAGACCCCAGGCCGACATTTTGTTGTATTTTCGTACCACTTTTCATTCAAAATTGCCGAACTAGCCTAAAATCCTTTTTTGTTCTCTCTAAAATACGCCAGGTCGGGTTTTCGAAAACCTAATAAACTAGGCACTAGTGTTGGAATAATATCGACTCCATTTTGTTCCTAGACTGCCGCGACACACCCACAATATAAATAAATATAAATTTCATTGTATTTTTAAAATTATTTCGGTCAATTGACCGGTCAGTAGGGCCCTACTAGGGACAGCCATGGTTTCAAAGGAGAATCTGTCATAAAAGGAAATCCACTTTCATTCCTGCCCTTTTGGGATTGTGTTGGATAAACTAGGTTCCACCTAAGAAAACAACCCAATTCACTTCTCCGTAATTCACAAAACCAATAAGCAACATCTCAAAATGAGAAAACACGCCCTTAAAATAATAAATGGGTCTGATTTATTTAACTTAAATTTCTCGGTTTTAGTAGGTGAGGATCACCGTTGGTAGTAATAGTAGATTTTGGGGAGTACAATTCTTTCTTGCAGCTGTATTTGGAGCTAAAATAACTTCATTAAATTAAAACTAGCCAACCTTTACCAATATGACTTGTTAATAACAATTTCATTATTTAAAGCTTAATGTGATCTTTGTATTCGTATATTATATTATATATATATATATATATATATATATATATATATATATATATATATATATATATATATATATATATATATATATATATGATGACACTATATTTCGGGATATCATCCGTTCGCTCGTTGAACTCCGACTGGAATCCTGCAGACGTTTCGCCAAAATCTCACTTGGCATCTTCAATGCTCGCGCTCCGAAAACACTTCGAACACTCACTGTTTTGGGAGCGCGAGCATTGAAGATGCCAAGTGAGATTTTGGTGAAACGTCTGCAGGATTCCAGTCGGATGCAGGATTTGCAGGATTCCAGTCGCAGTTCAACGAGCGAACGGATCATATCCCGGAATATAGTGTAATCATATATATATATATATATATATATATATATATATATATATATATATATATATATATATATATATATATATATATATATATATATATATATATATATATATATATATATATATATATATATATATATATATATATATATATATATAAAATTCGACGCCTGCAAAGAGCTGGGCGTCGCGACGCGTCGAAAAATTATTCGATTGCAGAAACTCTGGAAATACGCGCATACAAAAGTACATATTATTTAAAAACTTTTTTGTTATTTACTCAAACTTATTTACTTTACCCGTTTCTAAGTTATACCGATTTAAAGTACACATTTCTTGATTAATAAAAATTTTATTAACGCTTATTTTTACAAGTATGCCATGAATGTTAGTTACTATGGCAACCATTGTTATCGCAGTTGTTTTAAGTGCAATTACAAACGTAAGTTGTTATTGCTGTATCAAAAAATTATCACATTTTGTCACACACAAATTTGTTCGGTTTAAAAAAAACTAAGAATTATTATGTGAAAATGGTGCAATTTAGCAATGAGGAAAAAGTAGACATGTTACTGGTGTTTGGAGAATGCAGATGCAATTGTAGAAAAGCAAAAAGAGTTTACGCACGGCGTTATCCGCATAGAAGAGTCCCCGATGCAAAAACCTTTTCAAGTTTATGTAAAAACTTAAGAGAATATGGCAGCTTCATAAAACCTAAAAGAGATAAGAACAGGACGGATACAAATGATGAAAATACTGCTGCTGTAATTCAGCAGGTTGATAATAACCCCAATATATCCCTATCAGAGATAAAAGAAAATACCGGTGTTACCATAAGTTCTTCGTGGAGAATTCTACATAGAAACTCTTTTCACCCTTACAAAAGTAAACTAGTTCATAAACTAGAACCAGGCGATTATGCCAGAAGAATGTATTTCTTAGCGACATTGTCTGATTTGTATAGCCAAGATGCAAATTTTCTCTCGAAAATTTTATGCCATGAATGTTAGTTACTATGGCAACCATTGTTATCGCAGTTGTTTTAAGTGCAATTACAAACAATAGATTTCAACTATTTTTGTATGATTTTATTTATTATTTTTTATCGATTTAGTTCTGATAACATGATAAATAAATGAAAAAACAGTAAAATATCTACAAGTTAATAACCAAAATTATTATTGCAATTAACTACATAATAAGACATTTCAAAAATTTTGTTCAAAATTATGTCCATCTGCTCGAACACAACTATCAAAAACTTTTAACAGATGAGCTTGGGTCACTTGTAGGAGAGTCCTTCTTGTGATAGCGGCACACGCTGCACTAATTTTGTTAATGAGATCAGCCATATCTTCGATAGGTTCTTCATAGATAACGTTTTTTAGGTAGCCTCAAAGAAAATAATCTGGTGGTGTAATGTCCGGGTGAAAAGTTTTTACATAAACTTGAAAAGGTTTTTGCATCGGGGACTCTTCTATGCGGATAACGCCGTGCGTAAACTCTTTTTGCTTCTCTACAATTGGATCTGCATTCTCCAAACACTAGTAACATGTCTACTTTTTCCTCATTGCTAAATTGCACCATTTTCACATAATAATTCTTAGTTTTTTTTAAACCGAACAAATTTGGATATTTCTTGTGACAAAATGTGACAATTTTTTGATACAGCAATAACAACTTACGTTTGTAATTGCACTTAAAACAACTGCGATAACAATGGTTGTCATAGTAACTAACATTCATAGCATACTTGTAAAAATAAGCGTTAATCACATTTTTTATTTAAAAAAAATTGAAATAGACCAACAAAAATTAGTCAAAAATTACACTTATTGATTTTTGTACCCCATGTAATTTATAGGTTAGGAAATTCACTTTGTGGAGCGTAGATTTTTTCAAAAATCGCGATAGATATTTGGCGTTATCGAGCATGGTGGAAAAACACTGCGAACGTATAGGGCAAAACCGGGGAGCGTATTATCGATCCTAAATTTTGCGACAAATATTTGCATAAATTTAGCTGCGCAATATATTGTACGGAATTGTTAATATTATTCGAAATTTTTTCGAAAGAGCTCGTCGCGACTATAAATTTATCGGCAAAACGAAAATTGCAACGAGCGGTGACGGTGGCGAATGGGGGGGAAGGGCGATATTATTCCAAAACTATTTCGGTTTGCAATGCGCCTGATGGATGTTACGCATAAATAAATAAATGTTTGTTTAATTAACAAAGCAAAATGCGGTTTTGCTTGTTTTGCCCCGCGCCGATGTGTTTAATCCAATTTCCATCGGTCGGTATCGGTTTTGGGTAAAAGAATTTAATAATTCGGCTTGAGGCCCCCGTCCCCTGCCCCATTCAAGCGGGTACAGGATGTATAATTTTTATTTTCGATTTATATTTTGGAACACCCCGAGCAGAAATAATTAAAATAATAATAATAAAAAATGGTAGTGGTAATTATACTTAAGAAAATATAACGTCTCTTGGCGCCTAGTTTATAATTATGCAAAGAGGCATTTTATTTTTATATTATTATGTGGTCATTTTAAACCCGCGCCAAATTTAGAAAAAGGGTTCTTTTTCTGATACTCCCTGTATACGAATATAAGTGAATAAAAATATTTGGCCTTCAAAATTTTTTGAAATGGGAGGGATTAACGTTTCTTGCAGCTTTCTGGTGAATATTTCTGTTTATAGTTCTAAATGCTTTCATTGGCTGACTTTTCACCCTGCCCAACGACACATCAGTAAAATATACTGCGATAAAACCTTGGTTCTTCGTTCCGTGTTTTGATTGTGATAAAATGTTATCAATACTTTTTAACTCTTGGTTGTCTCGGATAATGTTTTTTTATTCGTAATCGTGGCAGTCTGCGAAATGATGGTTGTTGGAATATGAAGATAGAAAATAAATTCGAAGGTTCTTTACGATGACTTAAAAAGCTGCTAAAAAAAACGTTAAAATAATCTCTAATCAAAATCTAAAATACAATTGTAATAGTTATTTTTTTTCGCTTCAAGTTTTGGTTATTTTTTATTAACCATTTTTTCCTTGCAAAATGAATAAATGACATCTTTTTTAGACACAAAGAACAACATAAATCTACATTCCAACATACACGAGGAGGTTGATCGATGAGACTATATCTTAACAAATAGGGAAATACAACAAATACTAGATATAAGATGTTTATGTTCTGCTAACGTTGCAAGCGAATGAAACATAAAAGTTTGGGGAACAAAGACTAAATTAATAAAAATTAATAAAAAATCTCTATCAAACAAGATTGAAAAACAAAATAAACGAAAACAGTAATAAAAGAATAAGATATAGATATATACAAAAATAGAAAATATCAAAGACACAGGAGAAGACTATGAAGAATATAAAAGAATTCGTAACGAAACAAACACACCGGTAAGGAAAAAAAACAGAACACGACTTTTATGGTTTGCAAAAGGAGATCTGGAGAATGATACATCGACAGCGACAAGAAATGAAAGAATTAGTAGAGTATCTCGAAAAAGACACATGGACAAACCGCTTAAAATAATTATACAAGACCACGGAGAATTTAAGAAATAGATAGCAATAAATAATGAAGAAATGTAAGAAGCACTTAAGAAATAAAAAAAAAAAAAGAAGATTGGCTGGCAAAGATGGAATACAGAATGAATTATTGAAGTACGGAGGTCCCAAGCTAATTAGGGAACCAACAGCGTTTATTAGCAAGTTAATACGAAGATCACAAATACCGGAAGACTGGGGGATAAGCATAATGATACCACTTTTTAAAAAGGGGAAGAAAACTCATCCAAATAACTATCGAGGAATTAACCTCAAATGCGCGATTTTGAAACTGACAACAAAAATTATTACCAACAAAATAGCGACTTAGAAAAAGCATTTGATAGAGTGCAGCTAGAGGACGTGATACAACAGAAATATCCCATTTGATGTAATAAAACTAATCTAAAATATATACAAAAGAAATAAAATAGAAACAAGAGTAAATTCAAAGTTAACTGAGCCCATAGATGTAACTACAGGTATTAGGCAAGCTACGCCCCTTATTATTTAACACTATATTAGACGAAATAATTACAGAAGTAAAAAAAGGCTATAAAATGGGTAATAAAGAAATACAAGTGTTGTATTACGCCGACGATACTGTATTGATAGCTGAGAATGAAGATGATTTGCAGAGATCAGTTTAGTACTAGTAATCTCTAAAGAACCAATTAGATCTAAGCTAGAACTTGATAACCAAATTATAGAGCAGGTAATGATCACCAAATATTTTGGACGCCCACGAAAAAGATGGAACGACAACTTGTGATAAAAATTACATGGAAGTAAAACAGGCAGAAGTGCCTAATATTGAAGAAGAAGAAGAAGAAGAAGAAAACGTGAACTACACAGAAAACTTACAATGCCCAAATCAACTAAATTTAATTATTCGTCTCTCTTCGCTTTTATCACGTCGCCAAGATACCAATATTGAAACGCACAGAAAAATGACGAATGAATAAAATCTGACCTATTTAATTTAAAAACATTCCGATCGATACTCTTCGTGCATTTTTCTGCAAGCAACTGAACCCGGGGGGGTGGGGGGTATCCGAATGCCCCAAATTTAAATTTAATTCTTCCAGACTTTTACAAGGGCAGAGGGGTGGCGAAAGAGATATTGTTCTCTTAACCCTTTCGGGTTTTTTCCTCGCCGCTCGCCTCGATGAATATGTTATTAGGTTTTTTTTTCGGTCGGGGGGTGGAGATATTTAATATTCCGTTCCGGTCGCGGTCCATTATAGCGGTGATAGATGAAAAAGTGACAAAAATTGCAAAAACCATTAGTTTTACGGTTAGGTGTGCCATATTTTTAAATTAAGCCCTAAGACTCGATCGTTCGGCTGTTTTGGCTGCGGAATTTTAAGTGGAAAACCCCGAAGAAAAACTTTTATTTTAGCGAAACACCCTTGGCGGTGGGGGGAAGGGGGAGCGAAAACTCGAAACGACGTAGTCCATTTTTCAAAAAAAAATTATATTTTTATTATATATATTTTGAGCTACTTTGCTATACTATACTTTTAGGATAGTGTCATACACGTAAATATATTTTATGTGTCTTGGAGTGCACACCAAAATAGCTTCAATAAGTCTTATATAAATTCATATAATCAACGGCTTCATTTGTAATGGTCTCACACTTGAAGTTATAATATATGATGATGATTGTATTGTTTGGTAATGTGTCTTGTGAAATTAAAAAAATAAAAATAACCCAAAAATGATAGTAATAATAATAATAATCACTTGGCTATGCCCAGATACATTTTTTCTTTTTGTTCCAATAGACTCTAATATAACAAACTAAAGACACCAATAGCAGCCAATAATAAAACAAAGCATATATATAGACGTAGCCATTTTACTTACTTATTACCGTTTTTAAGACTTTCAGATAACTAACTCATTATACAGTGTGTCCCACTTAACAACTTTACATCCTTGTAAAATCTTTGTTTGTGGTTCGATTTTGATAATTTTTATTGTTAGATAGATCTCTGAAAAATCCACTAAACCTTGTTTGGCTTATTGCTTCAACTTAAAGTCATGAGCAACAGAGACTATTTAATAAAAGAGAGAGAAGAGAGAAGAACGATTAGGGTTTTTAAAAAAAAAAAATTGGTAACGAGTTCTTAGAACCCAACTATAACAATTTTTATAATGTTTCAATACAGGGTGTTTGAAATATCGTTTGCGCCCCACTTAAGGCCATACATCGTTGTAGAGTCTTTGATTAAGATTTGATTTTGTTTTTTGTTTTGTTGGGTATATTTCTCAAAAACGCACTAAAACCTTGTGTATCTTATTACGTTAACCTGGAGTCATAGCTATTAGGGATTGCTTTTAGATTAAAGTGTCAACGAATTCTGATTCAGGATTAAATAAAACCTAACTGCACTAATTTCCATGAAGTTCGCTTAAGCCTTACTCCTGTAGAATGTTTGTTATGGCTAAATTTCGATAATTCTTTTTTGCTGGATAGATCTTACTAAAGAAAAATGAAACGGTTTTTTCGTAGAGCATCGACTAAAGTCGTGCCTAACTGACATTAAAAATTAAATTAAATTATAAATTAGCTAGTGAATTTGACAGTTAAACATCCGCTTCTCCATGGCACACTTGGGTTTCCAAATCAATCAATCAATTTTGGTATTTCTGTCATTTTCATTATTAAATGAGAATTAAAATTCCTTTACAATTAAAAAGAAAAATACAGCGTCGTAAAGTCTTTTTAGTTCATATCTAATCATCTATGATCATATTTAATTTAACGAAAATCGTTAGTGTCTTAATATGAATTGTTAAAGTTGAGGCATAAAGAAACAAAAGGTTTTAGTTCGTTTTTGCGGGATCTATCCAACAAAAAAAAATCAAAACATTAAGCCCTAATAATAATTCTCTATTCTCTCTCGTTCTAATTGAATAGTCTCAGTTGGACATGCTTAAGTTGAAGCAATAAGCAAAATCAAGGTTTTAGTGCATTTTCAGAGATCTATCCAATAAAAACAATATAAAAAAAGGTTATATCTGGATATGAATTAAATGTAAACAACATACTATTAGCACTTAAATGCACCTATCAGGGTTCGATCCTATTCTGAGAGCCGTATTTTGTAATTTCCGTAGATGATTAATTTCACTATTCTTCATTAAGCACCGCACATGAACTCATTTGCCTGCATGTATCAGTATTTCATCGAAACAAATGCTGGAAAAAATCAAAATAAAGAAAAAACAGGATAATTTGTATAACGTCCACATTGTTTTTATACTATGCAAATACATAGGCGTGCAGATTAGTGTAACATTTTTTAAATTTGTTTTATTTTTAATTTCCTATTAATTAATTTTCTTTAAACCATAAACTATTATTATTGTCGTTCTTATTCTCATAGTTTTGTATTCTTTGTACATTTTCCTCACGTCGCGTCACCGTAGTATCGCCGCGCAAGCGCGACCCAATTAATGGTCGAGGTAATTGCGATCAAATAATGAAAAACGACGATATGGACGCATATTCACCGGTAGAATTTTTTAATGATGAAACATGCGTTCAAATTTGCATACACTGACCTATACTTAACGATTTGTCCGGTACACGATGTTAATTAAAATTAATCGCGACCGATGAAAAAATAACGGCAAAATTTGCACCCCGGAACGTTCCGAGCCAAAAAATAAACGCGTGCCAATTACAGATCTCTCGAATTTCAAGGAAACGATCGAATTGCTCAAGAATTCGCTAATTAACGCCTAAATCGATATCAATAAAATCGATAAATGCTAAATCGTAAAATTTTATATTCCATTTCAACGCCCCGCTGTACCGTAAAATTGGCGATACGGCTTCGGAAACTGAAAAATCCTTATTATTTATGTGATAACTAATTAATTCGCTAATAACGTTCGAATATTTCCGCGTTAGTTGAATTATTTTGTCGGTTTTACGGTGCTGCGTTTTTCGGGGTTGAAGCGGGGGGCGGGGGGGCTTGTTTCTAAGCGCTTTTATACTGAGTGTGCCACGTAAGAATCGAAAATCTTAACGTAGGTCGTGTCGTTTTGCAGGAAACTTAAAACTGTCAGTCAAGGTGGTCCAGTCAAAATAATAAAAAACTGCTATAGAAATACCTTCCTTCAATTTTTGCATAACAAAAAAAAATCGATTAATAAAAATGCAACTTAAAATTACCAGAGTCATGTAGTTTTATTAAATTAAACTATTAATTTATATACATAAAAATAAAGAAAACTTTCAAACAAGATCTGACAATTCGTTATTACTTAACAAGAGCCGAAAACAACTCTCAGTGGAAAATAAATTAAAAACTGCTGTTTCTCATTCCGGGCAAACATAAATCATAGTTGAAATCAGAACCAAATATCAAAACTCAATATATAAGTTGCAATAAATGATGCAAGTTGCAAACGACACTAAAGGCGACGTCATACCGCTGGTTTTTGATCGATACGGTGACATGTTATGCTCACTTTAAAGGGCGAGAAATATATTATTTATGTTTATTTTTGGCTCGTATAAAGTGTATTTATATTCAATCTAAGCCAGTTTGTACTTGTGCACACATAAAAACAATTTTGCAAATCCTGCCATCGTGTTTGATTACAACCCGTAAAACGCCAGACACACTTTTTATTCATCTACCTGGAAATAAAAACCGTCGTCCTTTGTTAATATTATGTTCAGGTGTCACTATAGCCTAAACCGTGCAAATATTTATAATTCTTCGAACTTGCACCCATCCTACTGCAGGCTCCATAGGAATGGCTTCCTGATCTATATAAAATAAAGAACACTTTAAGTTATCAATGCCAATATACCTTAAAATCAGTATTTATGTTTCCACTTTTTTGTATTTTTTGTTGAATAATTTACATTTTATTTGATTTACCAGTAACATAACAACATAGCAATTTTTATAAACTGCCCTAAGTGATACACAATTTTTGAGAGCATTACACAGAGTGCAAAACGAATTCAGATATATTTAAAGCTTAAGTCTTATAATTTGACGAAGCTGACAATTGGTAAAACAGTCTACATCAGAAAAATTTGTTAATTAAATTAGATAATAATAATCTGTTGCTTTTAACAACCGGTCCTTTACATACTAAATATTTAAATATCAAAAATTGCTTCAAATATGGAAAAAAAACATTAACGTTGATTAAATTGAATAATAAAAGCGACGAATAAGCATTAGGCTATGCCAGCACACTCTTTATTCTCAAAAACAGTATAAATCTGATCTAACATTCTACTTAATGATGATCTACCGGACCTAAACTCACAGGAAGACAAAGTAGACAGTCAGCTGAGAATATAAATCAATCAAGATCAATTATGAGTCAATTTTGAAAAAGAATCTTCTGCCATTGGACCATTTTAAGATTTTTTCAATATTTCGTTAATATAAATTAATTAAATCGATGAAAATATTAAATTTTAATCGATGGAAAAACTGTCCTGAACCGTCCCAAAGACACCTATCGCGGGACGAAACCGCCCCGCCCCCGCCCATTTCTGCGTCTCCCCGTACAAAATCCCCCCCGAATTGATCGAACATCCGTTTACACACATATATACGGAAACGGCCGCGCTAGCGTTACGCGGCGTCCACTTCTACGGCCCATATCGCTGTCCCGTTTGGTTTTTGTCCCACGCCGGCGTCGTCCCTTTCAAAATGCAACGACGACGTACGGGGTGCAACAATGCAACCCGAAATGCAATCCTCATTTCAAATATAGATTTTATTGGACGGAACGGGTTTCGGATGGAACGCCGGGGGGCTTGGGGGGTGTGGGGGGTGTCAGCTCGGATTCCCCCCATTTGGGGGTCGGCGGGTGTGCGCGGGGGTCGGTAGGCCGATGAGGGTGATATTAAAAACAATATATGCATCTATCGCGTATATGCGTATGGTGGCCCCCCAAAAGGGAGGAAGGGCGCTGGGTTTTTTGTGTCCCCTTTGGACAATATCGATTCTCGCGACGCGATTGTTTTAAATAAATACTCGCCCGTTTTTGGTGGCGGGTGCAGTGATCATATTTGACTGTTCTTTTTTTTAATTAAAACAAATATGTAAAATTTTTGAGCGTCCCTCGTATATCGTTCGATTTTCTTTCCTCGATCTTCTTTTTTTCGTTTTTTCGAGTTTAATTTATTTTCGTTTTTGTTCTTTCCTGTTCCCTTTCTCTTACTTTCATTTATTTTATTACAAAAATATTACAGCTGTGTCGCGGATACTGCCCACCGTACTATATTATTATATACTATAAATAAAGCTAAAATTTAATTTTGCAACTCACCCATAAAACCTGAACACTGAACGTTTGCTACTTTTGATATAACAATTTTTGGATCTCAGGCACTGACTTGTAGATTTGCAGCAAGTATTTTTTAAATTTTCTAATATCGAAGTTCGCGATATATTAATGCAGTCGTATTTGTCGGACAGGCAACAGTAAGAGTGACTTAACGATCAACATGCACGGGGTGCCTCAGGGATCAGTTGTGGGCCCACAGCTATATTCACTTTACGTCCTAAACATAAGGCTTCCAAACTTAGAAGCCTTTGCGTTATTATTGATAATTAATTCTCTCGCCTTACTTTCTTATATGAAATTCATGAATACAAGACAAGATTCCAAGATAATTTATTTGTAACATCTATCATTACATACACCTGTAATTGGGGCATCATTGGGGCTTAAGATTCTGATTAGGTAAACTATTAGGTGCGGGTTTTTAATTTTGATAGCAGGTAGATGGAATCTGTCATTGCATTAAACTGTTTGAACCAAAAAAAAACTAAGCAAAATAGATTTACATTGTTGTAAGGCATATAAAGTTGTTGTACAGAAAAACGTTATCAATATTCGAATAATAATAATTACAACAATAGAGTTAATATTCCACAACACACAAACAATTAGATCTATCTATATGTAAAAATTCAGAGTACCAGTGCAATAGATCTGGCATCTGTTAAATAAAAAAATACATGTTTATGTATACTATACTTTTTGAAAGTGTAGTAGTATATGTCATCTGAAAAAAAATAGCAACCATAGTCGCCGGAGCACACAATGTTTCCAATTTAAGAAATGCATTCCGGTTTGAAAAAAGCCAGTAAACGGAAAACCGTTGTACGAACGTATACGTTCATTTTCTCCGATACCAGATATATTATGCTGCTAATCAAGCAAATTAAAAACTGCAAATACCCAATTACAGAATGTTTTTCTAGAAAAACGCATTAAAATCGGCATTTAAATGACAACGTTACTTCCTCAATTTACCGAACGGACCACCTCCACTTCTCCGTGCTTACCGTTAAAAAGTAGTATCGTCGTAAAAAAAAGTATTTTAATTGTACAATGTATCTATATTTCTTCTGTCCCATCCCGAGGTGGAACGTACATTTGCTAATTATTTTTTTATTTTTGTTTTAAATAGCTTATGTGCAGATGATGTTGCGATAAAATATACGTTTTGTAGTAGATGTAATAAATGAACGAGGAAAGTCCTTTAAATATACCTAAATAATTTTTTTTGTTTTGGTTTGTTAAATGGAGATGTTGGTATTCCAAGAAGACCCCTAAAAGTTGGTTTAGTATTTTCTCTACATTTTAAATTATTGTATTATTTTTACCAAGGCTGCGAATATTCTATTGTAGACGGGGTAAAGGTAAGATGCCTCGAGATTTTATCTAGTTTATTAATTCACCAGAGCACCTTAGTTCAAAGACTGATAATAACGGACCTTTCTTTTATATTATTGTCCGTTAAATCTACCAAAACTTATTAATTTTTTTATTAATTAAGTTGCAAAATTAATTTCGTATAACTTCAATTGTCGTTTTTTCTTTGCTTTCAGATTTTCACCAATATTTTTTTTAAACCAACAAATTATTTAATAAGCGTTGCATATTTTGCTGTATGATATCTGAACTAATTTGGTAAGGTAAAAAACGGGAACGTGTAGTCTGCAGTGGAATTCTCGAGATACAAAGTGTCACAGTTTTATTTTTTGTAGGTTGACATTACCAACATTTGTTGTTATTTTGATTATTTTATTGTTATTTTAATAATGTTTAAAAATATTTTTTGTTAATTCTTCTTCTACAATTGCTGTGTTGGTTCCGAAAGGTTAGCAATCATCAAAGCTTAGCTTAGAGTATTAGAGCTTAGAGCATTAGCTCTAAGGCTCCTATTTCCTTCAATAAGTTTTTCTTTGCATTTCTCGCAGACGAGTCGGCCATGATCTGTCCCCCTTGCCCCTCAGGCGATAAATAAATCGATCACACCAATCGGACGGTCATCGGGTCTGAAATTTATCTTTTTTAATAAAGATTTTGATTCTCATAATGCTGGTCGGTTCCGTCTCGTCTCTCGCAAGACAAATTAAAAATCCCTTAAGAATTTAATTGAGGGTGGCGAAAGTTTTTCATTTAAAATTCTTGCTCGTCGGCCCTTTTTTTTTTTCATCCGCCTGTTTGACGTTTACTTTCCGATATTGGCCTGTCGGCTTTCTCAAAGTTCCCTCTTTGGAAATTTCAGAGGGGTTGACTTTTGGTCAGGTAATATTGTCCTCCCAAATCGTCCACAAAGTTCTCCAAATGGACCCGGATCGTGTCTACTGTCCGGATATGCTCTGGCTCCAGGCTGAATAACATCATCATCAATGATCATCACTCTCTTTTAGCGCAGAACGAAATGAACAAACATCATGAAAATCATCTTTATATTGAGGCAAAATTATCTTTTCAATATGAAATTAAGCTATGTGTAACATATACCTAAGATAAATTGTTTTCCTTGTGTAGTTACAAAAGTTACTATGATACCATAGCTAATTTTGGAATAGCAATGCGTTCCTGCTCTTATAACGCACATCAAAAGCAATCAAACATGTAATTAGCCGATAGATATAGTAACCTACGCAAAGGTAGACGTAGCAATTCCCAGAAATTTGACTGACGGATTCGTGGTATATTCAAACGGTCAAGTGGGTTTCATAGACCCGATGATTTTCGCAGTTTGGTTTGATTGTCATTTTTGTTCAGCTAGGATCCGATATAACCTGTGGTTTGATCCGTTGCAAAGGGATCCACATACGAAACAGCTGAGGCCGCCATTGGATGATGTCAATGAATTCGCATCCTTGTCTGTGTTTGTGTGTCTGTCTTAAGTATTTTGAATAGTTTTCCAGTTTCACTGTTTTGTATTATGTCGGTACGATCGATTTTTGGTAGTGTTCTAGGTTTAATTTTTGAGTCTTTTCATACAACAGACTTTAGTTTTAACTTGTTTGTTTTTTCTTTTTTTGAGGTATTTCTAATTTTTCTCATCATTTACTTGCAGTGAAAGTTGAATTTATAAGTTTCCTTCGTTTTTAAATTGTATTTTTTTATTAGTTCTATGTGAATTTTAATATTTTTTCAATTTCCTGCGTCCTTCTGTTCTGTTAATTCGTAATTATTTTTTTACTCATTTTAATTCTTTATGGAAAGAAAGCAAAGTAAACATAAAAAAAAACTTTTGGCTTATATAAATAAAGGAATGAATTGAGAAAATATAGAGAATCCCGTTACAAAATAGCTATATTCTGAACTCAAAGGTCAAATAGAAGACCAATGGCATAGGCATTATCTTTAATTAATAGGATATAAAATATATTTCCTGGTATGTATTAATAAATAATATAAACAAAAGTAATCTTTTGCGATGAATAGGCTTGTGGGCATTTGCTGTTTTGATCTACTGCATAAAAGTGTCTTAAAGTTGAGAAACGATTCAACTGGAACACAGAATCTGGAAATCCCAATACTGCTTCCAGTTCCGGCGGAAAACCGATCCGATCGGAAAGGAAAAGCACGGAAAAACCCTAAACAAGCAGGCAGCGTCAACTAATTAGCCCGAAAACAACTTTTGATCCCAAGTCCGGCCAGAACACGGGCTAATATAGGCGTCCGATAGAGGCTCCGTTTTGGAGTGAGCGCGAACGTGTGTGTGTGTCTGTGTGTGCCGGTTCAAAACTACACATACGGCCTATCTAGTGCACAGTACATAACACTGGCACCGCTCCACCCATTAGATCACATATAGCGGCCTCCAACAACCCCCGCCAGACCCCGCGACGCAATGCAACCACCCCACGCGAGGGGGTAGGGTGGGTGGGGGGCGACGTACATACACACACGCGCGCGCGGGTTGGGGGGCCGATGTACGTACGGGTGAAATGCAATCGCTGCCACAACGTCGGCGGCGCCATTTTGAAATTGCAAATATTGCGTAAAAATATGCGTCGCGTTGTGAGGGTTTTGGACGTGGCACTTTTTTGTACGTCAGCGAAATGCGATTTTGGCGAATGCAAAAAAATAATGCGATTTACTGGAGGAAAGAAGAAGAAATTTTCTTTCATTGCTTCTAGAAAATTATACAATTGTATAGACGTGTACTAGAAATACTAAGTCAACAACAAAAAGATATTTCTTAAATTTATATCCTTCTACAGAATAACCTACATTTTTATTAATATTGCCTTTTATATTTTATTTGTCAGTATCAAAAGAATTCTGTTTAGTCGATTGTACCCCCTTTTTATAAAACTCGGTTTTTGCTATATTTCACCATTCAAATTTCCTTAAACCTGTTTTTTTTTCAAATTTTCTTTATAAGTTTCTTCAAATGTTTGATAAATGTAGATGGTGTCTTGTTAAGAAATGAGAACTATCTATTTACATCTCAAAAGTTTAACGTCCTTTTAAACTTCTAATTATTTATAAGTTTAGTGACTAACGCAGTTAGACACATACACATATAATATGATACAAAATACCTAGAGGATGACGACTAAATCATTGTAGATTAAATTTAAGTAGAAATGCAAAAAATGCAAAAATGTTTTGTGCCTTATCTGAAGATATCAATTGCGCGATATCTTAACAATCTTAATGGAATATTTAAATTATAATTTTCATTACATTTATTCAAATTTTGCCCCCTCATAATAATTAAAGAATAAACATTACTGTTTTTTATGAGACATGAATATTTTTTAGTTTTAATCTTAATGAAGTCTATTATATTTGTGTTATATTGTATCCAACACAGTGCAACTTTAATTATTATACAATTCTTTTGGTTAAGGACATATTTTGAAACTTCACTTTTCGGAAATAACCAAAACGAAAATGACGCACAATTAAACAGAAAATGGGTCAAAATTTAACCAGAAAACTAGTCCACAATCGAATTTGGAGAAACTTTCTTCATTTTAATATTAAGTTCGTATTCGTGTTTGTCTCTGTCTTTTTTGCGTTTTTCGTACACTTTTCTATTGTTTATTGTATTAGTGACTTTTTTGTATTTGTATTTGATTATTAATATAGGATAAAATTGTATAATACTCATTAGTATTATTTCTATTTCTTTATTTGCTTATATGTGTACAGAAGCCAGCCGTCCGCATCGGCGTTTTCAACCCCCTCGCGCTGCCCCGTTTACGAAAAAGGAAGCGAATAAATTTCTTTCACGTTGAAAACCTTCTCTCTAGCCTGCCGTATTTTATGTAAATCAACTTATTTCGAAATCCAAAGAAATAAATTCACTTCCTTTGCCGCGGTCTGTTCCTATATAAGCGCACACGTATAATACACATGCCCGAATAAAAAATCACTCGGTACAACGAAGAAGACCAAAAAGGGGTTAAAAAGCGGGTCCTCTTTTACCTATTCAACGTATGCCGTATGTCTCGAGAGAAAAAAAAAGAAACAAAAGCTCCCGGAACGTCAAATAAAAAACAAGTGAAAGCTGACGTGTAAACGTGCGCGCGCGGGCCGAAGGCATGTTGTGGGTGACGTTCAATTGTTTTCTGTCCGAAACTTATTTAAAAGTCGGCCGCGATCTATAATTAAGGTATTAAAAAAACGGGGTGCGGGGGGATCCGTCAGGAAGTTGGATTTTTTCCTCGTGGCCCGAAAGTGTTCCCTTAAATTGCTTATTTAAAAGGGTTCGGGCGTATTGAACATTCTTCAGTTTAAATTGCCTTACGCACATGTGCGAGCGGTTTCTTACCTCATCCTGTATATCGTAACCTGTGATTAAGTCGGGATTGTTGCTCCGGGCCCTTTTTTTTTGGGTACGGGAAAATTTGAACGGCACATTTGGAAGCCGTTTACTTTAGCGACGAGGAGTTTTCAATCTCCATTCATGAAATAATAACCAAACGTGTTTCTGCCAAATGGCATCTTCAGTGGTCGACAAACCTGTAATGCTAAAGAAAAACAGGTATCAAACCACAAGCTGCAACATTTTATGATTATTATGGTATGTAAATGATATCGAATTTCTATATCATTGAAACGTTTATGACCAAAATAAAATTCCACAGATGATTTTATTGAGCCAACGCGACTGGGAAGACTTTTTTAAGTTAATGGATTCATATTTACAAATATTTATTCTAATTTTTTTTTATTTCATTAAGTAAATAGGACTCATAACATCATCATCATCTAATTGTCATAAGATGAGATACTTCTTCTATAAATGCCATAGAGCAATTCGTAGGCAAAATACCACAACTTTCTTCTTTTTTCTGGTATCAAGTACCTTTATTTCTTTGTTCGTGCGTTTTGGAATCCCCTTGGACTTTGTTTCACTAGCGGTCTGTGTTTCCATTTCATTGAATAATATTTTAGAGAAATAACCCGGTTCCATGTTCTTAAATGAAATTTTTGCATGATTTATTCATCTTTTAAGTTTAATTTTTCATTCACCCAGCAATCCAAATATGTGTATGTGTTAAGTTGTTTCTTAAGGTTCTTCTTCTTCGATAAGTGCCATAGAACAATTCGTATTTCTCAATACGTAGGCAAAATACCACAACTTTCTTCTTTTTTCTGGTATCAATTACCTTTATTTCTTTGTTCATGCGTTTTGGAATCTTCTTGGACTTTGTTTCACGAGCGGTCTGTGTTTCCATTTCATTGAATAATATTTTGGAGAAATAACCCGGTTCCAGTTTCTTAAATGATATTTTTGCATGCTTTATCCATCTTTTAAGTCTAATTTTTCATTCACCTAGCAACCTAAATATATATATGTTTCTCTATGCACTGTTCCTTCATTTGTTATATCTGTTAAGTTGTTTACATTTTGGTTTTCTTTATGTTTAAGGATGCTTGTAAATCGTCCATTGCAAATAGAATTGTTATTAACACTTATAGCCCCAAACTGTTGTCTTCATAAATAAACTAAGATAATCAGATTATAAAATTCACATTTTTTTGTTTTTTAAAAATAATATATAATTATAACATGGGAAACAATGTTTTTTTAATTTTATTGCTAATTTATTTTAATTTTTCCTTCCTTCGACTTCTGGCAAGTTAAATTGACAAACAATAACACAAGTCATCCAGGATTTTTTTTATAATTCATTTAATAGAGCTTCGCCTGAGCTGTCAAGTTTCCGAATTAAAAACTACAATGCCCAACCATTAACCAAACGAGCAGGGAGCTTCGCTTAAAACGATCTTCTTTTTTTTTTAATTTATGCATATGGTCATCGTAATATCTAACCCTTACTTTAAATAAAGCGCGCAACATCTGCCCGGGGGCTCCAAAAAGGGGGTCATCATACGGCACAAAAAAAGGAGACCGGAAAAAAATAAAATTAATACCGTTTCTATCGATTGACTTCGGCGTGTCGAATCAACCCGATGATGGTTTTTTTTTTGGGCTTGTCATCGTGTCATCGGCCTAATTAACTTTGACGGTTTGTTGATGGCACACGGCTGCCGTTTACCCCGGGGTGTATGGAAACATTAGGCTCGAGACGGATAACGAAAAAAGAAAAAAACATTTGATAACTGAATCACCTGTAGAGTAGTAGTCCATTTTGATTAATGTCGTCCAAAATGAGGCGCGGATCCATGGGTACCAACGGTGCACCGATTATTTCAAAAACGTCCTCTGGTGCTGAGCAGTAAATAATCACAAATATTGTTTGACAACACTTATTTAATGCTTTTCTCTATGGCGTTCCTCTTCAGCTTATCCCAATTTTTCTATGGCTTCCTTTCCTTTTGTTTTGGCATTGGATTTGCTTATCATATAGTTTCTCCCTGTCTATTCTTATTTACTCTTACCATGTAATGAAACCATATCAGTTGTTGTTTTTCCAATGTGGTTATTATGCTGTTTAGTAACATTTTCTAACACCTCTTACTCCTCTCAAGTACTGCTCGAATATTGCTGTTTCGAGGCGCGAATCCATAGGCATCGACGCTTCACTGATTATTTCAAAAATGTCCTCTGGAATCCATCAGAGTGGTGCTGAGTAGTAAATAATCACCAATATTGTTTGACAACACTTACTTTATACTTCCCGCTACACCTTTCCTCTTCTCTCTTTTGTTTTGCTTATCATATAGTTTTTCCCTGTATATTCTTATATTAGTTGTTGATTTTCCAATTTGGTTATTATTAGTTATATTCCCAGTTATTTTGTAGCATGTTGTAACACGTTGTACTCCTCTTAAGTGATGCTTGAATTTTGCTGCTTCGTTGGTTTGTATAGGTTTGGCTATTGGCTTATGAAGTTATTCATAAATTATTCAGTTGTTTCGTCTTTTTTGTACGTCACTCTTTGATGGAATGTTTAGACTTTCATCAATGTTAGATCTCTTATTTTTGGTTCTTGTTCATGCGGTTCATATTCCAATTTTTCTGTTACTTACGTACACTGCTAATATTTTCTTTGATAATAACAAAAACTGCCGCGTTCCTGCTTCGGCGGCATACCATCTGGTACCAACTGATTTTTCGCCGTTGACAGTGGCGTAGAAAATTGCAGCGCGATAAAAACGAAATTGTCGGTTTTTAAATCTGTCCAAAGTCGTAAAACGAAAGAATACCCGGTATTCCGTATGTAGTTAATTGCGCCCGTCCGCCCGATAATAGGATACCACCTGTCCCACGACTTACAGAAACCCCTGAGATACGATTCGAAATAAATTTGGACTTTTCCGATGGGGCAGGTGTACCAAGTTAAAACAATACGTTATTTTTTGGGGTCACGCCGCTTGTGTGGTAGTGGGTGGCTTGTCGAAGATAAATACGTTACTTAAAGGTGTATTAAAGGAAAGAATAATTACTCTTGCACGGCATATGCTCGGGTACTGCCCGGGTATAACTGCGGTGAGATTTTTAATTGGA
Source organism: Cylas formicarius (assembly GCF_029955315.1). Lineage (NCBI taxonomy): Eukaryota > Metazoa > Arthropoda > Insecta > Coleoptera > Brentidae > Cylas > Cylas formicarius. The sequence continues at coordinate 18,735,197 of NW_026844361.1, read as the reverse complement.
GTTGTACGCGGACAATCCGTATCAGCTGCCACGTTTTTTTTTTACAAGTTACGTCGTCCCGACAGGAAAGGGGGAATATTTTTTAGGCTGTTATAACCCTAACAAACAGGAGTCAAAATAATAAGTTACCTTAGAGAACGGAGATTTTCTTTCTAAGTTGATAGCTGTAAACCACGGAAAATAAAAAATTGTATGTTTCTGAGTTCTAGAATGTAATTTACCACAGTTTTTACTAGCAAGCAACTTATTTTTGATATATTTTGTTTACTGCACAGAGGCATTGCAATTGCAAAGTTGGTAATTCTAACGTCGTAACATGTGAGTTAATTATCGTAAACCACAGAAAATGAGAAACACGTCACTGAATTTAAAGGTTAAATTGAACTGAAATATTTATTTATTAAAACCACTTAGCAGAGAATAAGGATTTCATTTCTGAGGTTGATCGTCATAAACCACAGAAAATATCACTGAGTTTAAAGTTCTAGAATATAATTACCACAGACCTTCACAAACAAATAATAAACGTAAACAGTAATAGCAAATTGCAATTTTGATAGTTCTGACCATCTTATCATAAACAGCGACTAATTAGAAGAGACAGATTTTTGTTCTGAGTTGATAGCCGCAAACCACAGATAGTTGTAAGTTCTGATTACTCTCCACTTTTACAAGTAAGCAACTCAGTTTCAATATATTTTGATTATTATACATATGTTCTAATTGCATCATCGTAAACCACAAAAAATAAAAAGTATAGAGTAAAGTAAATTCTAGAATCTAATTATTGCATACTTTTACAATCCCAAAGCGTTCTACAAGCAACATATTTTCAATATATTTCGCTTTTTGTACACAAGAATTAAATCTAATTACCACAGACTCTTACGAGCAATCAATACATTTTCAATATATTTTGCTTCTTCTAAGCAGGAATTGAAATTTAAATTAAAATATTTATTTTAATCATTTTATTGAAATATTTAACTTATCACAGAATGAGGACCGTCATAAACCACTGAATGTAAAATGTAAGTCACTGAGTTTAAAGTTCTAGAATGTAGTTACCACAAACTTTTACAAGTAGACAGTAATTGCAATGTTGATGGCTCTGACCATCTTATTATAAACGCCAACTCATCAGAGTACATAGAGACAATCTCCAGAAAATATAAAGCACGTTTTTAAGTTTTTTTCAATATATTTCATCTTAAATTACAGAAAATTAAGAGTATATCACTGAGTTTAAAGTTATGTGGTTCCCACAGACTTTGACAAGCAAACAGTAATAGAGAACAGTGCTAGCAATTTCAATGGTTATAGTTTTGAATTCTGACTATCTTATCAAAGAATAAACATATTAAAATTGCAATCTTCTTGCTAAAATTGAAAAATTGACACCAGGGTAACTAATTTTAGAGCCTTAATCACATGATGATGTTTGGTACCAACCTAGGGGTTGATTTGTTAGTTGAAAGTGGATCGATTTGTTAAATTGAATTATACGTTTGCAGGCGAACGCCCGTACAAGTGCCATCTGCCGGAATGCGGACGAGCCTTCATCCAGCTGTCAAACTTGCAACAGCATCTGCGCAATCACGACGCTCAAGTGGAACGCGCGAAAAACCGCCCTTTCCACTGCAATATCTGCGGAAAAGGGTTCGCTACCGAGTCCAGCCTCAGGACGCATACGTCCAAAGTAAGCCATGTATGTATTACACTCAGTTTTCTTTTTATTTCCGTTTACCGTATAATTTTGGTTCCTACGTGGTTCAGTTTTCGCCGGGGTTGGTACGCCCGAATAAAAAACACCTTCCATATTTTCCCTCACAGTTTCTCTCCAGACATGTATAAATTTCGATAAAATTTTCTAAATAATAAGAAATAATGAGATGAGAATAATATTAAACCATAGAATCCGAGTACGTACTTATAACCATGAGCTTAAATTGTGAGTTTACACTCCACTTCGTAAAAATAAGTATGTCTCGATTTTGATGAGTTTGTTTGACATTGTTGAAATCTTCGGTTTAGTTGCCCAAAACATCTCTCAATTATTACACTCTCCTTTTCTCTGCCGAGGTATTAGGATTTCTAAGTGCTATGCCATATCCTTCATCTGGAACTTTTTCCTTGTAATGTTACAAATCATGATGCGTCTACGCTTACAAACCACTCATTTGTATGGCAAATGGCTTAACCATGGACTCTATGATATCCGTCCGAATTTCTTCTATCATTTGGTGAGCCACATACACCGCAATTAAAAAAACAGAAGTTTGGTGAACACAAGTATGTTTGAAACTTCGGCTCAACTACATATCTGAAAATAATTTTCATTTTACTAGTGTCACGATCACACTTCTAGGTTTGTAATATTTTTTTGAATAAAATTAAGCATGAAGGTAGCTATAGCTTTGAAGCTGAAGTCTTGTGACTATCAGATTCCAAAATTATGGGGTATTTACTCATCCTAAGGGTCTAATCACATCAGACATGGGAATATACTCATAACAAATTGCATATAAGGGTACCTACTCAAGCGGAACATCTGCTTCTGGTTTTTATTTGCCAAAAATTTCTGTTCATAACGCAGAATGAGTACCTAAAAAAATATTTCTGTTCATAAGGCGGAATGAGTACCTAAAGAAATATAACTTTTTTCAAACTGTTCAAAATTATTTAATTTTTTTTTCCTGACAAGTTATATGTTTTTCCAGAAAACGTAACAAAATAATCAATACATGATGGGTCTTGTTTTAGGCTAAGTTTAAAGGAATTTTAGGGAATTTTAATTGCTTTGCAATTTCCAAGTTTTTCCAGTCTCGTGCCAACCCTGCTTTTACGTTACCTTTATTTACACATGGTGGTTACTATTTTATAATTTAAATTATGATTTGATTTTTTTTGCAGTTTTATTCCTTTCACGTTCTTTTTTTATCGGTGTACGCCTAGTTTTAGGGTCGTTTCGCGAAAACAACGGACAACGAAACCGAAAATTTGTTAATAGCCCGAACCAATTAGCCCCCCTCTCCCTTCCCCCCGTGTCCCGTCGAGAATCAAAATTCGAGCGCCGACAGGTCGTTTTGTACACTTTTTTATCGCATCTGCGGATCTAATCGCATTTTTATTAATACGCCCCTGTATTTATAATGTTGCGGTATTTATCGTTAGGGGATCTGCGGTGGGCGGCAATTATGAAGAACGCTTGCAAATTCGCGCACCCCCCCGGTGCCCCCACACCTCGCATAAAATTAAACCGGCTGATATTATTAGCCAAAATTATTTGCGGTTTACCTTTGATCTATGCGCCCAGTTCAGTTTCCACCGATTTCGTCCGCGGGTCAAGAGGGGGCAGGTGGGTCAATTAATATATATACACATATATGTAATATAGTTTGGTTTGTTATATTAAAAAGCAATGGTGATTACGGTGATAGAAAATAACTCCAAATCACATCCGATGCCTTTGAGGGTTCTTTGGAAATCTACAATACAATACTAAGCACAAATACAGAAAACAAAAAAATAAGTACTACCGTCTTATTTCTGGGCGAACTTCATAGTATTGTGGCATTTTGTGGCATCAGTCGTTGTAGTGGCAATATCCAAAAACACCTTTGCACTTTCAAAAAGTTACCGTACTCACAAAAGCAAAATTAGACCTAGTACAAGACCCAGGAGAAATCGAAGCTTCTTCCTTGTAAAGTTGTCACGTAAAAAAGATATTTTTTACAAACAATAGCGCCATTGTCATTTTACGACTGTTTTATGTAAGTTGAGTTAATTTTCTAATTTACGTCTACTTTTGGATACATAAACATATTATTCTGTGTGTAATGCAGATGACCGTCAATTGATCACTCCTTAACTGACTCAAAAAATGTTTTAAATTAGATCTTGCTAAGTTGCATACTCTCCCCCACCCTCTTCAACGCTTTTTCTGAAAAAGTAATTGTAATTGGAGAAGAATTATATCAGAAAATCTCGTAGACCTGTCAAATTTATTAAAAAGAGTCAATGAAGCTTGTAAGAACTGTGGGCTATCTATTAGCATAAGTAAAACTTAATATATGATTTAGAATAAGAGTAAGAAAAGTTCAGGTCGCTACTTTGAAATAATACACTAAACATCAAAACAAGAGAAAAGAAAATGTATGGATGGCAAACGTGGACGCTTAATGAAGAAATGCTCAATAAGCTAGAAGCATTTGAAATGTGGACATACAGGAGAACGCTTAAAATATCCTGGACCACAAGAACCAAAAATAAAGAAGTTCTTCGAAGAATGGGACACGACAGACTACTTCTGAATGTTATCAAGCGACAAAAACTTGAAAAGCTAGGCGATATAATTAGAGAACCTCGGTATAAGTTTCTTCGATTTATACTTAATGGAAAAATATATGGATTGGGCGTAAGAGACTTTCATGGCTTAGAAACTACTCCTGCTACTCCATGCAGCACAAGATCGGGAAAGACCGTGAAGAATAATATGTATTTTATAATAAGTTATTATACGTTTGTGATGTTCAATTTACCTATAATCATCGTCAACGAATATCCGAATACGATACTTTGCGATTCGGGGAATCCCGATAATAATATCGACTCAATCCGGTTCCCAGAACGACGCGACGGCGACGTAACGCACAATATTAATAAATAAAAATATAAATTTAAATAAAGTATTTTTTACACACAATAACGCGTTTTACCACAAACCGAAACTCAATTTTACGTACTTATTTCGCTCAATTGACCAGTTAATTCCACAACCCTAGTGTAATGCATAGCTAAACCAGCATTGGCAACATTGGCCAAGACATTTACATCACGTTCAAACGAAAACAATGCCATCTCTCTTGATTATATATCTATGATCTTTAGATTACTCGGCGCAGTTTTAAAAGCCTTTGACGCGATTAAAAGCGGCTTAAAAGTTTGTCCCGCGAATGTATTTTAACATATTTAATTTAATTAAAGGCGGTTAATCTGGGGGGGGGGGCAGTAATGTTTGCGCGCTTGCGACAAATAAATAGATTTTAATTGTACGTTTAAGAAATACGGCGGGATAATTTATACAATTTGATCGTTGGATTAAATTTTGATTATTGAAATTGAGCAATAGTTTCTGCCTCGCTGGCAATTGCGTAATGTACGTTCTGTCGACGGTTTTCTTTAATTCGGCGGCCATTTGAAAAATCGAGTCACGCAATTATAGCCATTTAAGTTGGGATAAAACATAATGCTCCCCTGTAGAGGACGTCCGTTGCAGAAACCTCTGGGAGATGCTTTGTTAGAAATTCGAACATAGTAACTATCAATCTGCTGGGTCGATAGTTCCCATCAGCTTTAATAATTGTCGTCATAATAGTATATTATTATTTAAAAATTGCTACCTTTCTGGATTGGTAATTGTTTTAATCAATTTACAAAACTCAAAATTTTGTTATTGGGTTGATACGCGGACCCATGAAGTCATATTTTAATTGCGAAGTTAATTCTATTCAGTAAAAACAGACGAACTTAACCAAAATTATATAAACTTTTGAGTTGATATAATTGAAAAAATTTATATTAGTTGGGAAGATGACCCTTTTCAATATACATTTTGTACAAAAACTCTGAGTGTTATGTTAAAAATATTGTTTGACATGCACAAAAAATATTTAAAGCTTATAATAAAACTTCTTTTCTGAATCACCATTAACACTTTTGGCATTGTTGCTAATCTTTATTTTATGCTTTTTTGAGATTACTTTGACGTATCAAAAGTATAAAAGACGCTTGATCGATAGTTCGATAGTTCCCACCAGCTTTAATAATTGTCATAATAATATATTATTATTAAAAAATTGCTACCTACATTTATTTCTGTATTGTTTTAATCAAATGCCAAAGGATAACAAAAATGTCTTTTTTACGTTGTGTAGTTATTAATTTACAGAGTACAAAATTTTGTTGTTGGGTTGATATACGGACCCATGAAGTTATATTTTAATTGCGAAGAAAAACAGACGAAGTTTTTCACAGATTTTATTGTTTTCATCCACTTGCTTGACACTTGGGGCTCCGTTTTCTTGTTGTCAACCAAAATTATATAAACTTTTGAGTTGATATTTCTAACATTTTTTTATTAATTGATATTAGCCGGTGAGATGGCCCTTTTCAATATCTCTGAAAAGTCCACGTCACTGTCACTACATTTTGTACAAGAATTCTAAGTTATGTTAAAAATACTTCTTTTCTGAGTCACCATTACCATTTTTGGCATTGTTGCTAATCTTTATTTTATGCTTTTTTGAGATTACGGTGACGTATCAAAAGTTTCATTATTGCACTGAACTTACGCAACTCAGGCGCAAACTTTTGATATTACAAAAAAGAGAAAATGATTCAAGAGAATAGATTAAAGAAAATAAAAATGAATAAAAAAAAATGTTGCATGGATTTATCTGTTTGGGTTGTATTATTTAAAATAAATATGGGCTAATTCGTCTAGACTCACTGACTTAGTTTTATTCCATTATTTATTACAAAATGCAAAATGACGTTACGGTGTAGATCTTTCTGAACAAATTATAATCGTCAATCAGGTTTTTATTTTTTAAATGATAATTTTTTCTACATTTTCTACAAAACTGAAAATGCTGATTATTAAACTGAAGTGATACGACTGTTTAAAAGCCATAAAAATTTGAAAACCTAATAGCCCAAATTGGTTAGTTATGATCGAATAATAAAATTGATTTTCTGATTCACCAGTGGCATTTTTCGCATTGTTGCTAACCTTTATTCCATGCTTTCTACCAATAGAATAATTACCATGAAGTTTCCTCACCCAGGCCCAGATTTTTGAAATTGAGCACCCAATTTATTTGAAATTGAAAGATTAAAAGAAATATAAAATATGTTGCCTTCAATTATCTTTTTGGGTTTCAATGCAATGTATTTAAAAGAGATGGGGGCTAATTCCCCAAGGCTTACTGAGTTGTTATTATTTACTACAAAATGGGAAATTGTATTAATTATCTACACTTAACTGTAAGAGGAACATTTTGCGCAGAGCTGGTTGATTGATTGATGTGGTTATAAAACACAACAATTTGAACCTGATAGTTAATTGTTATAACTCAATATCCTAACTCAGTCATCAACCACCAAAGGACTAATCAGTCAATCTAGGCACAAGTTGAATGAATTTCTGTGCATCATCAGAGGTTAGAAATTACATTACATTACATAAAAGAAATCTGATGGAGTGACATATACAAACTAATATATATGCTTCTAACAACAATGAATATTTAAATTATGACACTGAGTTGGTTAGCAACGAATAACTACTACCACATAAGTTTGTTTACGCAAGCATTTTAGTCATAGTTGATTGATGGCCTGATCAGTTTCGATTAGGACAATAAAAAATATTCCATGTTGATAACTTAAACAACCACCACCGTAATTTAAGTGGCGCTGAACGGTTTCCCGCAGCTGGCGATTCTTCAGGGCCAGTGGAGGCGTTGAAGTTATTCCTCCATACCGCCGAAAACTTCTGAATATTTTAAGGAAATAATTAAGGGATTACGACGAGATTTTTCGATTAAACCAACACCTGATCTCCGACGATCCCGAAAGACCGGATTCTTTCAACCCTCCTCTTTTTTCGCCGACGGTTTTGGGCTTAAAAATTCTTAAAATATCGCCCCCGGAGGGATGAGGAACGACGCCGATGATTTGTGGACGCGGTGCCGCGCGTAATCACCGAAATTTGCGGCCCGCCGCCGCCGACGCCGCGCCGCCCCCGCCCCCGGGAGCTTTTTTACGTGACGAGTTAAGTGGTTGAAAAATTGCGATCTGACGTTGTGAGTTTTGACGATTATTTATTTCGTCGCCGCCGCCGCTGGCCCATAATATGGTTTTTTTTTGGTCGCCGCCACTGCATGGTTGAGGTTGGGGGACCTTTTCCAATTTTTGGGTTTTGACTTGTACTACTTTTAAGAAATCCATCAAAAAGGCGATTGCAATTATTATTATTTCACAAGTGACTAGGACATTACAATTTTTACTATTGCTTTAGCCATGCCGTTTTATCAAAATTAAATTCCCAAAAGCAAAAAAGTTGTACTTCATTATACAAAACAATAAATCAAGAAATACAACAATACAACAATTAAAATATAAGGACAATAACAGTGGTGAGAAATGTTATTATTCAATATATAAAAAATGTTGAAGTAGTTCAATAATTTTGTGGTTTTGTGGTTTAGCATGTTTTATAAAAATAAACCATTAAAAATTAGCAGCATATATTTTATTAAACACTATAAAGAGGAATTATTAGACTGCGATTATAAAAATGTAATACTGTAAATGTCAGCCTCTTTCTTTATTCTTTTAAATTCGCATAAAATCACAAAAATAATATTTTTCCTTAAAATAGTTGAAATCCTCTTGAAACATAATTCAAGTTTATGATAAACGTCAGCCGCTTTCTTTAATTGGTTTAAATTCGCGTGAAAACACAAAAATAATATTTTTCTTTAAGAAAGTTCAAATCCTTTTGAAACATAATTCAAGTCTATGGTAAATGCCAGCCTCTTTCTTTGATTCATTGAAATTCGCATAAAATCATAAAAATAATATTTTTCTTTAAGAAAATTCAAATCCTTTTGAAACATAATTCAAGTCTATGGTAAATGTCAGCCGCTTTCTTTAATTGGTTTAAATTCGCGTGAAAACACAAAAATAATATTTTTCTTTAAGAAAGTTCAAATCCTTTTGAAACATAATTCAAGTTTATGGTAAATGTCAGCCGCTTTCTTTAATTGGTTTAAATTCGCGTGAAAACACAAAAATAATATTTTTCTTTAAGAAAGTTCAAATCCTTTTGAAACATAATTCAAGTCTATGGTAAATGCCAGCCTCTTTCTTTGATTCATTGAAATTCGCATAAAATCATAAAAATAATATTTTTCTTTAAGAAAATTCAAATCCTTTTGAAACATAATTCAAGTCTATGGTAAATGTCAGCCGCTTTCTTTAATTGGTTTAAATTCGCTTGAAAACACAAAAATAATATTTTTCTTTAAGAAAGTTCAAATCCTTTTGAAACATAATTCAAGTTTATGGTAAATGTCAGCCGCTTTCTTTAATTGGTTTAAATTCGCGTGAAAACACAAAAATAATATTTTTCTTTAAGAAAGTTGAAATCCTTTTGAAACATAATTCAAGTCCATGGTAAATGCCAGCCTCTTTCTTTGATTCGTTTAAATTCGCATAAAATCATAAAAATAATATTTTTCTTTAAGAAAATTCAAATCCTTTTGAAACATAATTCAAGTCTATGGTAAATGCCAGCCTCTTTCTTTGATTCGTTTAAATTCGCATAAAATCATAAAAATAATATTTTTCTTTAAGAAAATTCAAATCCTTTTGAAACATAATTCAAGTCTATGGTAAATGTCAGCCTCTCTCTTTAATTCGTTTAAATTCGCATAAAATCACAAAAATATTTTTCTTTAAGAAAATTCAAATCCCTTTGAAACATAATTCAAGTCTATGGTAAATGTCAGCCTCTTTCTTTGATTCGTTTAAATTCGCATAAAATCATAAAAATAATATTTTTCTTTAAGAAAATTCAAATCCTTTTGAAACATAATTCAAGTCTATGGTAAATGCCAGCCTCTCTCTTTAATTCGTTTAAATTCGCATAAAATCATAAAAATAATATTTTTCTTTAAGAAAATTCAAATCCTTTTGAAACATAATTCAAGTCTATGGTAAATGTCAGCCTCTTTCTTTAATTCGTTTAAATTCGCATAAAATCACAAAAATATTTTTCTTTAAGAAAATTCAAATCCTTTTGAAACATAATTCAAGTCTATGGTAAATGCCAGCCTCTTCCTTTGATTCATTTAAATTCGCATAAAATCATATAAATATTCTTTAAGCAAGTTCAAATCCTTTTGAAACATAATCCAAGTCTATGGTAAATGTCAGCCTCTCTCTTTAATTCGTTTAAATTCGCATAAAATCACAAAAATATTTTTCTTTAAGAAAGTTCAAATCCTTTTGAAACATAATTCAAGTCTATGGTAAATGTCAGCCTCTCTCTTTAATTCGTTTAAATTCGCATAAAATCATAAAAATAATATTTTTCTTTAAGAAAATTCAAATCCTTTTGAAACATAATTCAAGTCTATGGTAAATGCCAGCCTCTTTCTTTGATTCGTTTAAATTCGCATAAAATCATAAAAATAATATTTTTCTTTAAGAAAATTCAAATCCTTTTGAAACATAATTCAAGTCTATGGTAAATGTCAGCCTCTTTCTTTAATTCGTTTAAATTCGCATAAAATCACAAAAATATTTTTCTTTAAGAAAATTCAAATCCTTTTGAAACATAATTCAAGTCTATGGTAAATGCCAGCCTCTTTCTTTGATTCATTTAAATTCGCATAAAATCATATAAATATTCTTTAAGCAAGTTCAAATCCTTTTGAAACATAATCCAAGTCTATGGTAAATGTCAGCCTCTCTCTTTAATTCGTTTAAATTCGCATAAAATCACAAAAATATTTTTCTTTAAGAAAGTTCAAATCCTTTTGAAACATAATTCAAGTCTATGGTAAATGTCAGCCTCTCTCTTTAATTCGTTTAAATTCGCATAAAATCATAAAAATAATATTTTTCTTTAAGAAAATTCAAATCCTTTTGAAACATAATTCAAGTCTATGGTAAATGCCAGCCTCTTTCTTTGATTCGTTTAAATTCGCATAAAATCATAAAAATAATATTTTTCTTTAAGAAAATTCAAATCCTTTTGAAACATAATTCAAGTCTATGGTAAATGTCAGCCTCTTTCTTTAATTCGTTTAAATTCGCATAAAATCACAAAAATATTTTTCTTTAAGAAAATTCAAATCCTTTTGAAACATAATTCAAGTCTATGGTAAATGCCAGCCTCTTTCTTTGATTCATTTAAATTCGCATAAAATCATATAAATATTCTTTAAGCAAGTTCAAATCCTTTTGAAACATAATCCAAGTCTATGGTAAATGTCAGCCTCTCTCTTTAATTCGTTTAAATTCGCATAAAATCACAAAAATATTTTTCTTTAAGAAAGTTCAAATCCTTTTGGAACATAATTCAAGTTTATGATAAACAAGGTACTGGGAAACATTTTCTGCCTCTGTTTTAATTGTAAATTCTAATTATCATTCAATTTAAAATTTATTGGATGCCACTTTTGAAATACTTGATTCTTTAGTACCCGCAGGGTACTTAAACTACGTGTCGAATCGTTGTATACCGTTCATTTGCCAACACCTGTCATTACTGCACGTTTTTCTGTGCATGAATTTACAGTTACATTAGAACTTTCTTCGTTTTGAATATCTGGGGAATGCATTAATTCGTTGACTCTAAGATGTCCCACCTTTTGCCGCATTAACGAAGAAAACTATGAGGATATTTGCATAACTGGCCAACTGGTTTCATATATTTAAGAGAAGTCGATAAAGGAAATATTCGTTTGACCCACATTTCCAATAGCGAAAAATCAATTGGTAAATTAAAACAGCCCCTGAATAATTAAATATTCAGATAAGAATAATAATTGTAATTATGAAACAGTACAAAATCTATAAAGGCCAGGTATTTCTTTATACTTTGTTTCTGACCCTTGGCAAAATTTTTCTTTTTTCAAAAATGTGGATTTTGGAATTAGATTTCTTTGTTACAGTATTATTAGTTACTTGTTTTTTATGATATAATTAATCGCCGAAGGCCAAACTTATTGTAAATTGAATAGTCTCGAATTTTTGTGTTTCTACTGAACTTTTTTACGCACATTAGAACTCGTGCCTTCAAATATCGTGCATTGATAAAAAAAAAGTAAAGGGGATTTTACATTTGTTTTTCACTCACTAGAGTATTTGTCCAACCAAATACGAAAAAAATTAACGTACTGTGTATATTTATTTAAATTGACACCGAAATTAAACATTACTTTGGAAAATTTAGAATACAATGTGAAAATTCACATAACATGCGATTTTAAAATATCAAAACATGTAATAAAAAGCGGGGATAATAAATAAAATAACAATAAGAAACATACAAACGGAAAGTTTCAAGTTGCAGTTTTGGTTTATTTATTTGAAAATAATAAGACAACCCTTTTAACGCCATTTTTAGCAAAACCTTCTTGGATATATGACACAAGCCCGCTACGAGCCAATACGATCTTTGTATTACTTAGAGAACGATATAACAACAGCACGTCTAAATGAAATTCGGCTTATTTTCTTATAAACTATCTCTTTTTAAATTATTTATGTTGTTCCTATTGCGTTTTCCTTTCGACACACACAAATGCCATAACAATATTAAATCAAAAATTTGTATTGCTCGTATTATTACAAAAAAATACATATATATCATAGTAAAAAAAATTTCCTATGCTTGATGTACACATGTGGCCAATGAACTAGGTGTTATTTATTTATTTATTTAAAGAAGTCTCCCAGGCATGAAGCCAAACTAACAGGTAGATTGTAGTACAAAGTATTAAATAATAACAGAGGCATTACAAGGAATGATGATATTACGAAACTTAACCTAAGTCTAGCCTAACGTAAACATTAACTCCAATAAAAGAATGGGAAAAGACTGAAGTTAGTAATTATAGTTAATGGAGCAATAACGTTTTTATCTTAGTAATAGGTTGCGAGAAAAAGTGCAAATAGTGTCGAACATTGTATTTGGAGCACACTGTGAAAATAGGTGAAAATTTTAAAATATTAGTTGAGCAGAAAGAATCTGTTACTATGTCTTGAGTTAATACGGGGAACCAGAAAATGTAGTCTATATAATAATTATAAATAATTGTAAATAAGGTCATTAAATAATGCTAATCATGGCGATCACTAAGGGACACTAACCAAATCTATTTAATAATATTGTATGGGAAAAGCCTTGTGGGGGATATACTCCGTCCAACTTATACCATACATACTTCAATATTAATATGACAATTGTACCCAGGAGACCTGACGACCTGACCTGGTGCAATGTACGATAAATCCATAGCTTTTTCAGGCTTGTGCAGTACTATTTGTTGATTTGCTCCCAACTACGCTGAGCCTTGAGGAACGCCCGAGGAAGCAATGTATTCATCGCAAGAGTGATCATAGAGATAGACGCACTAAGCGCGGTTAGACAAGTATGAAGAAAGCAAAGCGATTCGGAAAAATCCAAACGCACTGAGCTTGTAGATTAGATTTAGGCTATCAAACGCTTTCGAAAAATCAAGATATATGACGTCCATTTGGGAACCTTCATTAGTAGCCTCAGAAATATACTGAGATAGCCCTGTAGTTTGTGATTTACCATCTACAGTCTTTTTTGTGTATGGGAATAATCTTGAATAATGCAAATATAAATAAATAAAAATAAATTTTTATCAAAATGCTATTGGCAGGTCATTTCTTGCACCCGCGACTTTTCAGCCCCCTGTATACGTCATCAATTTTTAGGGGGCCGCTTCCCCGCCGCATCACGAAAAACTCCAATTACTTAACGTCCGAAATTCATAAAACAATTGAACCTCGATCGTAAATTAATCCGAAATATGACGATTAAGGGTCTAGAGGGGGCGGTGGGTGGCGGGCAAAACTTTATAAAAAGATGCGTGCGCGGGGCACATTAAAAATATAGTGGCGTGTTTCCTCGCGGTATTATAGTCCCGCACGGCCCCGTTACGGTTTGGAGCCCCTTTGTTGTTTTGGTTTTTGTCTTCGTTTAATTGTTACTTCTTTGGGCGATTTTCATGTTAAACAGACGGCCGCAGATATCGAATTCGCAGCGGTGGGCGAAAAACAGCTGAAAAAGCCGCGTTTCCGGTGCCTCGATGATGTTTCCTGAAATATGGGGCAGGGAGAGGGGCAAAAATTGTTCTAAATCGAAGCGAAAAGTCTGGAAAACGAATAAGTTGCGCAAAATCAAAGAACAAGATTGTTTACATTAAATAGTAAATTAAAAATGCCTTGATTTTTTTTATTTTTTAAGAATTCTTAGTGCGGCCAATATATTGATTCGGAAAAAGATATTACACTCTTGCTAAAAGGTTTTTTTTTAATTTTATTCGAAAGTTTATCGGTAACAACAAGCGTAATGATTTTCAAAGATTGATGTTTCTTTTTTCTTTATGTACCACCTCCTAAGTTGGCTATTATCATGGTGATTCTTACATTCCACTTTCTTAACTTTTTCAACCATGAGGTGTGCCTTCTCCCCACGCTTCACGTGCCTTGTATTATTAGTTGTAGCACGTGGTACCTTTGGTCCGCACATAAAGTGACCCAGGTAAGCAAGTTTCCTTGCCACTGTCTCTGTGGTTTTATTCATTCGTCCTAATATCTCTTTGTCACTCTCTCTGTCCAAGAAACTCTAAGCATGCGTCCTGTATACTCACAATGAATCTTTTTAAGTCGTCTTTGTTCATTGTCCACGACTCTAGTCCATAAAGAAGGATTGAACAAATATGCAGCTCTAGCTTGTCGTATTCTAGATCTTATTTCTCGGGAGTGTCTTCCGGTAGAGTTTAACATGGTACCCAGGTATTTGTACTCACTCTCTCGACTTCTTCATTGCGAACGCACAATCTTCCATGGGCATGGACGTTCGCTTTGGTGATGACCATGATTTTTGTCTTATTGGTATTAATTGTAAGACTGCTATTGACAATTTTGTCAAACATCCCTTGTAGGTCCGCGCTACTCTGGGCTATTACCAAAGGTGTCATCGACAAAACGGATATTATTTATGAGTTCACCGCTTATCCTTATTCCTGCTTCTTCTTCTATTATTACCTCGTTTGACATTTCCTCTCCCTCTCTAAAAGTGATTATAATATAGATTGCGAATTATTCTCATGTTGTTAAAGTCAATATGTTTTTCTCTTAGGATTGCCATAAGTCTGTCGTGCCTCCACAAAACAGATGTATATATAGATAATTTGCAATTAGTACAGAATAATATTTAATTCGCTAAAATAGGAATAAAACATCTTGCGTTATTGCAAAAAAGTATTTTTATTATATTTAATGTGAAATTTTATGAGTAATAAAATTATTTTTCTTCTAGATAATTAAAATAAAAGCTAGTGAAATTTGAGAGTGTTGAGGTGTACTATGTACAAATTTTTTCACACAAAAGTTTAAGAAAAGGATGACTAAAATGTTATGTAAAATTTTGGAAATTTTTCTTGAGAGGCATCCTTAGCCAAGAATGCATCCTCAAGGTCTTTGGGCTATGCAGTCATGTTCCTATTTGAAAATATAGAAAATTTTGACTATTCCGACATTGTTGAATTATAGCAATGCTTTCTTTAAAATGTGAGTTTAGAACTTTGTTGAAATGCAACAAGAAATACTTTAAATTAAGTATATGATGTCTGATTGAATGACGTGTGATAAGTTTAAATTGACGTCAGCAATATCTAGTAAATTTTATTACCAACGGTTAGATTGATTATTATAGATTGTTCTATAAACATGAGAAGTATTTTTTGTTGTTCTTTTTTAATCGTTTGTTCCATATCGGTTTTGATATTGTATATTGTAACTTGGTAAATTATGTTTTCATGACGCCGCTTTCAATTTAACATAAAAACGCAAAATCTCATTCGTTTCGGCCGTTTTGCGCACAGTTTCGAACGGCCGTCGCGTAACGACCGCCAGGGCTGCAAAAAAGAAATCGAAAACCATCTTCAGGCTAATTACGCTTACGCTCGGCAACGTATATCTCGTGCGTCTCATCTCTAACGCTGTAATTGCAAATACAATGCCCGGTAATGTTCACACGAATACCATTTTGCGTCTCTAGGATCTTTTTTTCTATTTGTCGGACGCTGCTCGACGCCCCGCCCACCGACGACCGTACCTTAATTTTTTATTTGTAATTTTTTCACGCACGCGATTTTTCCACTCCACCCACTTCCGGTGGAAAAGACGGGAAAAAAACGCGCGGCCGCCGTAAAAATCGCTTCCGATGGGGGTGGGGGCGGGCTTCCGCGCGACGTTGCCGCCGTTGACCGAATTTCCTGCGATTGACAATGCACCACGGTTTTCTATTTTTAGATTTATCGTTTTTTCAAATCAAAATCATTGTAATCATGTGTGACATAAACATTCATTTTTGAGATGTAGATTTTAGATTTTGGAATTGATAGGTACATTATGTGAACAAATAGAAAATTAACAATTAACAAATTTGGTTAAAAAAATCAAAATGAAAAATTTGGTTACAATGAACCACATAGCTATCAGCTGTGTTGATAATGCAGGAACTTTTGAAACTACCATGGAAGAAATGTTGAGAAGAATAGGTCGAGTTCGATCGATTTTTTCAAAAAATTAGATGTATCTGTAAAATGTTGGTCAGGTTAGGTAGGATCACCCTGTTCTACGGATATACCATTGCTGCCTAAAGAGCGTCCATTTTCTCATCGTTTACAATTACAATTTGAAACGAAGAAAAGGTTACATTTTTACAACAGAAAGAACTTTAAATACAGACTCGAAGACAGACGTTTACAATATAAGTTACCAACAAAAACAAGTCCGGGAGATTGAGAATCATCAGCTCCGATTGAAGGATAGATGGAGGAAATGACTGGAAAACTGTTCGACCAAATTTTAGTCACCGAGAAAGCTTATTATAGAGAGATAGAATCGATAATTGAACCTACCATAGCAAATGCCAAGAAACTGCTACTGCTACCAGAACGTTAGCATTTTTCTTACCTTTTCCACGAACAAACAACTTGTCCAAATATTTTTGTTTAATAAAACAAATTCTCAAAACAGTGCATTGAGATTCGAGAATAGAAGTCTGAACAAAGAGTGTAACTTTTATTTACACTGATTACAAATACACAAATACAAATGGTATGTGTTGACTAATAACATACATTCATAAAATGAGGTTTTAATACTTTAACAAAAATATGATATCACTTGTGGCATTTTAAACATAAATTTTATAAATATTATTTATGACGATGCACCTGGTTTGAAATTATAAGTCTTTTTATGTTCATTTAGGACATTGAATATGAGAATTGTGTAAATCATTCATTTTGTTAACGAAATGATAGGTAAAATTTTACTAGTATATTTTTTGCATATTTTAAATTATTTTCTCTCCTAAATATATGATTTTAGTAGCTTTCTACAGATTTATGTCGTAAATTTGAATACTTACGTGTTTTTTTATTTTAAAAAAATATATTTCGTTTTTCAAAAAATTACCAAATAATGTTGGAATATTAATTTGTTTTCTTTCTTCGAATAAATATTCTCTTCTTTTTGTATCCATTCTTCATTTCTTTAACATAAATTAAATGATTTTGGACGTAGGGTAGTGGCAACGTCGCTCTGCACCCAAGACGCATGTGTGCACCTAATAACTGGGATACACCCCCAATTTATGCAAACCGCAATGTGGGATTTTTTTCCCCGGTCTTTTGTTGTTAAACGAGGCATAGAATTTCGTACGAGTACTACCTTCGCGGTAATATTTTTGGTTTAAATAATAGTTTCGCTTTGGCGAACAAAAGGCCCGGCCGTCACTTTGGCAACGTATGACTCCATCGAACGCCGATTGAAATTAACTCGGCCGTCGTTATGGAGAGATAATAATATTGAAAGAATTAAAATTAGCGCGCCTCAAGGTCCTGTCTCAGGGCCGGTTCGTTTCGCGTGGCATGTTGGGTTTGATTAAGCGTGTTTGGCTGTCGATGACGTCGTCGCTTATGGAGATCTTGGTGTTTCGGGTTTCGACTGCTTCGAGGATTAACTTGCGGCGTTACAACTGCACAACAATTAAAAGCATCTTCGGGCAATGTTGATGCCCACTCATGCTGTTTCTGTCTGACTCCCCGTAGTGTTTTAGGTTGATAGCCTCAGGGTTGTTATTATTTTCGTTACAATAAGTGGCGGAAAAGCTAATGAATTCATCCATAAAATAGCAGATCAAGACGGTAATCCGGTTTAGCTCAGTTTCTTAATGCGAAAGAGTAATAAAATCAGCATTGCTGCAAGCAGTGTCGACTGTCCAACTCCAGTCATATTAGAACACATTCTAACTATTTTTGCAACTCCAGATGATGAGTTTTGGTGGTGAAGAGGCTTGAATGTACAAATTTAGAAACACCAGCCATTTTCAAGAACGAAATTTGCCAACAACTGCCACAAAGTTGCTATAATTGTAATTTTAAACATTAATGCACAGGTGGGTCAAGAAAATATATTTAAAGGATATGTAACTATAATTTTTTTATTAGTTCTTCGAATTTGATCACAATATACCAGAAAAATTCAAATTTCGGTCATTTTTTGGTGTCAAAAATAAATTACAAGGCTTCCATTCGAACCAGATAGGGACGTTTGATGTTGATACCTGGAAGTTAATCGTTTCGGAACTACCGTTGGACCCACGAAATGCGATTTTGGGCTGATAAGTACAGGTTTGAAGTAGTTTTCGGTACAAAAATTGGTGCAATACTTTTTCGAATAATCCTTCATTCAGCCAGACACTATTGCATGAATAAACTTTTTGCGCAGGTTAAAGAAAAGGCTTTGCTTAACTTTCACATATTCATGGAAATCAAACTGTCTCCAGGAATGTTCGTACATAAGTTATTCCGAATCTTCAAGATCGCTATTTTTATTCGTATTGAATACCCCAATAATAAAAGTTTTTCTAATTCATTGAAAATAATGCAGCGATTCGAGAGCTGTTACTCTGACCAACTGAACCAGTGGCGTAGAAGAACAATCTTTTCCTTTTTTTAGCTTCATGTAATAAAAATATTTGTTGTACAAACCTATATACGTTTTACGTGCCAATGTGTCCCAGACTAAAAACTATTTCGTAAAATGCTACAACCACGACCTTGGTTAAAAATTTTCTCTTCTCCAAACGTTGGCGCACCCTGTATTTTTGCATGAAAAACGTTCGAATCGGTCGCGTCGGAGAGAGATAACGATACCCATATATATATAACGCAAACGCAAGGACGTGTAATAAAAATGAGCAAGTTCATTCACTTGATATTTTATTATAACCTTCCTAACCTATCTCAACACCATTCGCGACTCCAGGGTCGGACTTGCGTCACGTCTATTTTTAAAAGCGCGTTTTTCAAAAAAAAAAAACATCGCTAGAATTCCATCAACGGTGTCCGATTGTTGTTCTTCGGCACAATAGGTGATTTTTCCTGACGAACCTGCCGTTTTTTCTTTTGTATTCACCGATGATATCACGACGTCGTGCCTTGTTTTCCGACTTATTGGAAATCGTAAATAAAATCGGGCTTGTTTTCGGTTTCAAGGTTTTTTGTGTTCGTTTTATCGGACGAAAAAAAGTCTGAGAAGCTCAATTTTTTATAATTTTTATAGTTTTTCTGGGAAGAAAGGTAAGAAAAATAATTTTGAAAGTTACAATTTGTTTAAGGTGACAAAAGCTTCTTTTAAAAATAAATTTGTGAAAACTGTTTCAACATAAGTCGTCAAAATTGAAAATTTGGACTGAATTAATTAGAAGCTAGAATTAGTGTAATATAACTCTTATTTGTTATTGGGTTTATAAGCATTCGCTTTCTGAAAGAGGAGAAACAGCCTTGTCCTCCGTTTTTAAAATATAACTTTTTTTATAAAAAGCCTTGAAAATGTCAGTACATGTTTGAAGTAGCTTCAATTTCACCAAAATCTTCAGTATCATTCTACAAAGTATATTACTTAAAAATATTTTCTGGGAAGACTTGAAAGAAAAATAATTTGAAAAATTAAAATTTGTTTAAGATAATAAAAACTTGACATATTGTTAAAAAATATTTTGTAGTTTTCTTATACCTTGCGAGGCGACTAAATAAGCCCAAAGTATCTCTTAAATTGTCAAAAAATCAAAAACGATATTATTAAATACGCTCGAATCGAATCTGTAATTCTCCGACCAATAATTATAAATCAAAAAAAGAAACAAAAATTAAAAAATAAATTTGTGACAGATGTTTCAACATAAGCGGTCAAAATTGAATTGAAAACTTAGACTGAATTAGTTAGAAGCTAAAATTAGTCTAACATAACTTTAGTTTGTTATTGGGTGTATAAATATTCGTTTTTTGAGAGAGAATAAACAACCTCTTCCTCCTTTTTTTTAAAACAAAATATATTTTTTTTATAAAAAAGTCTTGAAAATGTCGGTACATATTTGAAGTAGCTTCAATTTCACTAAGTATATGATACAAGAAACACGCGAAATCTTCAGTATCATTCGTCAAAGTATATTGTTACTTTCTAACACGGGAGACAATTTTTTTTTAAAAGAGTTTATTTAAAAATATTTTCTTGAAAGAAATGTGAGAAAAATTATTTCAAAAATTAAAATTTGTTTAAGACGATAAAATCTTGACATATTGTTAAAAAATATTTTGTATTTTTCTTATACCTTGCGAGACGACTAAATAAGCCCAAAGTATCTCTTAAATTATCAAAAAATCAAAAACGATATTATTAAATACGCTCGAATAGGTGGTCAAAATTGAATTGAAAACTTAGACCGAATTAATTAGAAGCTAAAATTAGTCCAACATAACTTTAGTCTGTTATTGGGTGTATAAATATTCGTTTTTTGAGAGAGAATAAACAACCTTTTCCTCCTTTTTTTTAAAACAAAATATATTTTTTTTATAAAAAAGTCTTGAAAATGTCGGTACATATTTGAAGTAGCTTCAATTTCACTAAGTATATGATACGAGAAACACGCGAAATCTTCAGTATCATTCGTCAAAGTATATTGTTACTTTCTAACACGGGAGACAATTTTTTTTTAAAAGAGTTTATTTAAAAATATTTTCTTGAAAGAAATGTGAGAAAAATTATTTCAAAAATTAAAATTTGTTTAAGACGATAAAATCTTGACATATTGTTAAAAAATATTTTGTATTTTTCTTATACCTTGCGAGACGACTAAATAAGCCCAAAGTATCTCTTAAATTGTCAAAAAATCAAAAACGATATTATTAAATACGCTCGAATAGGTGGTCAAAATTGAATTGAAAACTTAGACCGAATTAATTAGAAGCTAAAATTAGTCCAACATAACTTTAGTTTGTTATTGGGTGTATAAATATTCGTTTTTTGAGAGAGAATAAACAACCTTTTCCTCCTTTTTTTTTAAAACAAAATATATTTTTTTTATAAAAAAGTCTTGAAAATGTCGGTACATATTTGAAGTAGCTTCAATTTCACTAAGTATATGATACGAGAAACACGCGAAATCTTCAGTATCATTCGTCAAAGTATATTGTTACTTTCTAACACGGGAGACAATTTTTTTTTAAAAGAGTTTATTTAAAAATATTTTCT
The DNA here is from genome assembly GCF_029955315.1 of Cylas formicarius. Taxonomy (NCBI): domain Eukaryota; kingdom Metazoa; phylum Arthropoda; class Insecta; order Coleoptera; family Brentidae; genus Cylas; species Cylas formicarius. The sequence continues at coordinate 18,713,756 of NW_026844361.1, read as the reverse complement.
TGAAAGAAATGTGAGAAAAATTATTTCAAAAATTAAAATTTGTTTAAGACGATAAAATCTGTACATATTGTTAAAAAATATTTTGTATTTTTTTTATACCTTTCGAGACGATCAAATAAGCGCAAAGTATCTTTTAAATTGTCAAAAAAAACAAAAACGATATTATTAAATACGCTCGAATCGGATCCGTGTTTCTCCGACCAATATTAATAAACTGAAAAAAAAAACAACGAAAAATTAAAAAATAAATTTGTTAAAGTTGCTTAAATAAATGGTGGTCAAAATTGAATTGAAAATTTGGACTAAATTAATTAGAAGCTAAAATTAGTCTAATATAACTTTTATTTATTATTGTTTTTATAAACATTTGCTTTTTGAGAAAGAAGAAACAACCTTGTCCTCCCTTTTTAAAGGATAACAATTTTTTATAAATAAACCTAGAAAATGTCAGTACAATTTCGCTAAGTATGTAATATAAGAAACACACGAAATCTTCAGTATCATTCGTCGTTTACTTTAAAACACGGGCGAAATTTTTTTTTAATAGATTTTATTTTAAATTATTTTCTGGGAAGGAATGTAAGAAAAATAATTTAAAAAATTAAACTTTATTTAAGAGGCGAGGCGACTAAATAAATATTAAGTATCTCTTAAATTGTCAAAAAATCAAATTTGTGACAGCTGTTTCAACATAAGCGGTCAAAATTGAATTGAAAACTTAGACTGAATTAATTAGAAGGTAAAATTAGTCTAACATAACTTTAGTTTGTTATTGGGTGTATAAATATTCGCTTTTTGAGAGAGAATAAACAACCCCTTCCTCCTCTATCTCTTAAATTGTCAAAAAATCGAAAACGATATTACTAAATACTTAAATAATATTATTAAAACTGAAGAGAAACAACGAAAAATTAAAAAATAAATGTATGAAAGCTGTTTCAATATAGGTGGTCAAAATTGAATAGAAAATTTGAACTGAATTAATTAGAAGCTAAAATTAGTCTAACATAACTTTTGTTTGTGATTGGGTTCATAAACATTCACTATTTGAGAGAGAAGAATCAACTTTGTTTTATGAAGATATCAGTACATGTCTGAAGTAGCTTCAATTTCACTAACACATGGAATTTTCTTTATCATTCGGCAAAGTATACTTTTACTTTAATACACATTTAAAAAAAAATAATTAAAAAAAAAATAAAAAAAGGAATGTAAGAAAAATATTTTTTCTTATACCTTGCGAGACGATTAAATTTGAAAAATTTAAAGCGACATTATTAAATACACTCGATTCGAATTCGTATTTCTCCGACAAATTACGCGCTATTACTACAAACTATGCACTCGCAAAAAGAATAATAATAACCCTTGCCGGTTTCAAAAGTGCACGTTTTAAATAATACCGCTTTAATCCGGGGTAGACTGCAATTTTCTTCCCCCGGCGGCTGATGAAAAATTCACGCAACCCGCCTATGGCTCGGACGGAAAATCGCCTCAATTAAGTCGGAATAGTTGTTTTCTCGGAAAACGGAAGACCTTTGTTTTTTCGTAAACGTAGCCGGTTATAAATAATATCTGAGAAAAATATATACTTCCCTTAACCCTCAGGCGAAGTTTAAAACCCCGAAGGTGGATATTTACCGGCAGGGGTGTGGGGGTTTGAAAATGAAATTATTTAGCACGTTCAGGGGGGACGAACGCCAATGAAATAACGTTTACTTACTTTGAGTCAGGTATAACAATATGGAACTTAATTTTTCAAAGAAACTTCCACAGGCTACTGTAATACTTTTTCCAAAACGTGAGCAAAAAAAGGAATCCAGAAGTTTTGTAAAAAATATGGAACTTTTCAATATTTTTGTGCCTCTAAAATATCATTTAGTTAAGTCTACAAACCGTAGCTCAAATATTATGTTCTAAAGTTAAAAAATATTTATTAAACAAACAAAACCAAAATATTTACTAAACAACTCCTGCTACTTATTATTTATTTGTGTTAACTCGACAAGAAACGTCCCCTATGTTTTGTTGAAAAAGATATCAAAAGATATTACAAATTCCTAATGAATCCAAAGAGACAAAAAAATAACTAATATAATAAATAAATATATAATATAATAAATAAATAAATATAATAATTAATTTAATAATAAAATAATATCTTTTCGCTAATATATGTTCCCATACGGTACAATAGGTTCCCATCTAATTTTTTTCCCCATTGGGTTCACAATTTTTTTATACGGCGCCAATGGTTTCGATTATTCTTTTTCGACGACTTCAACGGGAGAATTATTTTCAGTTATTACCGCGTGAGAACGGGCGCACCTGTCGCCATCCTTATAGAAAAGAATCGGAGTTATTAAAAATTCTTTGAAAACTTTGGCCGTCGAGTTTTTCTTAATCCCGTTGGGGGGCGGGGCGGCGGCGGCCGGGGGTTAGTTAACTTTTCCGGGTAAGTTTACGTTTGGGCCTTAAATTTTTCCGGTCAACATGTTTTTTGATTTGTTGCTAGTGGCCCATTTCGAAAAGTTCAGTTTCAAACTCGAAAAGAAATAACTTTTTCTTAAATAAAGAAAAAAGACTAAAAAAAGTGTATACATTAAATTATTGTATAAACTTTTTCTTAAATAAAGAAAAAGGGATTTAAAAAAATGTTTATACATTCAATTGGTGTGCACGAGGACAAGGTTTACTTCTTTCCTATCGAGCCGCATGTCAATATAAGTAAATTACTCTAACTTAATATAATTAAGCATAATTAATTATAGGCAAAACCAGAAACACAGTATCATTTATAACAGTTTTGTATTTAATTTAAAAAGCGGGTGATATATTTCGCCTAACATAGATATCGGACCTATAAAAATGTCAAATACAGACTTTAAATCTTATCGTTATATCCGATATACAAATTAAAAACAAAGCACGCACATGAACAATAACTATAACCAAGAATCCTATAGATTCACGGTTTATCTCTAATAAAAAAGGAAAAAAAATATTATAAATCAAGATTAGAGGTCGGCGTTTGACATTTCTATAAGTCTGATGATGCCATTTTAGGAGAAACTTGTCGCTTGTGTTTTAAAATAAAAATATATTTTGACGAAAGATACTGAAGACTCTTTTATAAAAAAAAAGATTTAAAAAAAAAAAGAGGACAAACTTGTTTCTTCTATATCAAAAAGTTAATATATTAATATATAATATATATTGCAACAGCTTTTACAAATTTATTTTTTAATTTTTCCTTGTTTTTCTTCAGTTTTAATAATACTATTTAAGTACTTAATAATGTCGTTTTCGATTTTTTGAAAATTTGACAAATACTTTTATATATAAAAAAAGATTTTTTCGAAAAAGAGTAGGACATGATTGTTTCTTCTAAAAAGCGAATGTCTCTAAACTCAATAACGAACAAAACTTAGATTACACTAATTTTATCTTCTAATCAATTCAGTAAAAAAATAGTTTTCTTGAATTTTGACCACATGTTGAAACAGCTTCCACAAAATAAATTTCTAATTTTTAGTTGTTTTTCTTCAATTGCACATTTTAAATCTGTAATGAAACCAAAGAAAAATAGGACTGAAGTTCTAAACAGTCAAACGATGTCAAGTATCTTTTTTAAAATTTTGCAACAGAGCAATTATCAAGTAACTTTGTTTTCTAATTGTTATATAAACCAAAATACTTGTTATTGATAAAGATATGGATAAAATCGTCATTTTCTTTATCGGCCCTTAAAACAAATTTAATATAATTTAATATAATAATAATAACACTCAACGGAAACTCACAAGCACTTCACAGACTCTATTTCTCTATATTGAACGAATCAATCATTTTTGCACGTCCTTCAATTTTTGGCAGAGATATTTTTTAGTTCATTTCTTACAGTTGAAGGTTTAAACTGGTCAACTTTTGCATTAACTTTTGATGCGTGGCTTCCACTAAATGAGTGAGCTCTGCGAACAACAAACTTCCATTACATTTGGACATAATACCTACGGGTTCCTTTTTATTTAAACCTGTTTGGTCCTGGCAATAAAAGGACTCCATACTTTCTGAATTTTATATTTGATTCCCCCATAAAACTAAATTGGTATAAATGGTACTTAATACTGCTTGGCTCCAGTTCCAGAGTCTTAAATACTCCACAAATTTGAAAAATATTTCTAGGGGATAATTTTTAAGTCTAATTCATAATAAATAAATAATAAATAAAAATATAAAATATATAAAAAAATCCCCCGCTCCCTCCAGTCGTGGTGGAACATCGTTTTGACGTGTTTCTTAATTACGGATGTACAAAACAAGAGTATTCTTTCGGTAGCAAGATTCGGGTAACCCACTGACAGGGTTCTTTTATTCTCCCCCACCGGGGACAGCCCCCCCCCCTACTCACGCCGTTCCTTTGATCGGAATGACTCATGTAGGTCAATTTTTAACCCTTCTTTTTTTTGTCGGGGCAAGTCGTTATTCATAATAATTGATATAAGGAAGCCCGAGACTGCGGGGGTCGTTTCAGTTGTCGGACTGAGGCTTTTTTTAAGGGGGAACGTTATCGATTTCTTTACCGCCCAAAACTAAACGTATCTCTTGTCGATGCTATAGTTTTCTTCTCCGCGATAAAAAATCTCATTCCCGATCATTTGAGTTTTTTTGCGAATAAATAAAGCTCTGATATTTCTTTTGAATTTAAACTTTTTCTCAATGATGTCTAGTCTGCAGATGTGAGAGATGTAGCCATTGTTTTGTTCTGAATTCGAAAATATTATTTATTATGCCTTCGGGATATCCTGAAGGTGTCCGGTATACAAGTTTGAAGATGTCCTGGGACTGTGATTGTTTCAGAATAAGAAAAACTCTGAAATAATTTTTTCAATGTCTTGAGGATGTCCTGTTCACAAACTGGATGAGGATATTTCAGGGATGCATCTATTTTAGAGTTGTTCTTTTCTGAATTTGAAAATTTTCTGGTTCAGACTTTTGAATTTATAATTTAGTCATTTTAAGGGTTGTTTGGAAGGAAGAATATAATATGTCTTGAATTAGGTGCCTGGAAAATTTAATCATTGTTAGGGTTGACCATGAACAATTTTCTTTTGCATGTCCGGTGTTGATCTTGAAGATCTACTTAGACGTATTTTTTTAATATATATACAACTTTGAGAATGTTTCACTCTTAGGAAATTCCTGGAGATGTCAAATACGGCAACCTCGGTTATGTTCTTGATATTTTAGGTTTTTTTGTATTATGGTCAATAATTATACTCAGTAATTTCGAATATAGATGATTTGGAGGTTTTTCCGCTTCAGTCAGTCTTGACTTATTTTGCTGGATTTCTAGTGTAGCGAAGCCTGCTCTGAAAATGTGGAAAAACACATAAAAGCGCGCGTCTAATACGATTACGTGTTTAATTTTCAAAGACAGACGTTTTACTTTCGCCGCCGAGATTAAAGGAATACGGTTGCTTGTATTTTCCAGAAAGTGTAATTAGTAGCCCATTTCTTGCGCGAAGCTGCAAAAATCTCCTCGTTAATAAAAAATGCAAAGCAAATCTCCGAAAGAATACAAGTAATTACCTGTGTAGCGGAGTTACCATGAGCGTAGCGCCGGGGGGGCGATATAGAACCTCATAATCAATCCATATTCTCTATGTTGTAGCTAGGAAAGTGTAGTATTACTTCGAATTTGGTGCACTTCTTAAATGATCTATACACCAGAGTTTTTTGCAAAAGCCTATAACCCCCTTTTTAAAATTAATTTTGTAAAAAGAAGAAGAAGAAGTAAAAAAAAAATAAATGTGACTTCTAAATGTTACTACTTAAGACTGTCTGTATTGACCATTTAACCAGCTGTAATGTTTAAAGCAAACAGAATCACTGTTATTGTTAGTAAACGTCCATTTTGCGGCGATGTCAGATTTACGGTTTCCGTTATTTTCCCAGGATTCCTTTTTATGGCCGAAACGATGACGTAGCTCATCTCTCAAATAAAACGCTGGCCAAAGCGATCTTCCCGCCGCGCGCCGCTGGCGGCCTGAAATCTCACCTTCCTTTTTTTATCTCGTTTCTCTCTCGCCCATCTAAAATGAAATAAGCCCGATGTTAATTACTTCAACATAACCTGAAAAATAGAAAATTAAAAAGTTTTAAATTAAAGCGCTGGAAAAAAAAGTGCGGGAGGTGGAATAACGGGTTTTTGCACCCGACGATAAATTATCCGGAGTTGTTTCATAGTTTCCGCAAAATTCGACTATAATCGCGCCCGCGATATGGTTTGATTCAAATTAGAATCGTTTCGCTGTCGGAAATCCTACATATTCAGCTTGACCATGAATGCCCGAAAGTTTCTACCTTTTTGGATGCAGGTTGTATTATTTTGATTCATAAATTTGTGGTTACTGTTCAAATTGCAAAATTTTTGATTTTAAATGGTTTTTCAACAAGTTGCAATATGCACAAACTTGCACAAAATTGTATTTTGAAAAATATTACGTATAGAAGTAAGTTTATTCTATTAAAAAAACCACATTTCACACAAAAATAATTCCGTAGATTTATGTAACAAATATAAACAATTAAACATTGTAAAATTTATATCCCCTTTGAGCTTTCTACTTTCAGCTTCAACTTTATTTTGCAATACACTGTAAAATTTACATGTCATCGAATTTTGCTTAGTTTGCACTATTTACCAATAATCATTTATGTAAGTAACTTTTCTATGAAAAATTGAAAAAATTTTCAGAATTTCATCATGTTTCAACCATAAACTGCCAGAGAGAAAAATTTTATTCGACGTCACGATCATTCCCGCGCTTTTATTGTGGTTTAAAAGGAATAACCGGGTGTCACAATTTGAAACAAATATTTTAAAGAAATAAAAAAAAGTTCAAGTTCCCAATTTAGTTGTGGTCAGTGCTAAACAAATAATAAACACTGTACGCCAATCTAACCGAGGCGTCAATTACAAGAAAAAAATTATAAAGGGAAATTGATCAACTATCTCTAACAACATTCTCGAAGAAAGACATATTTAAAAGTTAGGTTATTAGTCATTTGAAGTTCAAGTTTCTTGTAACTTGTAAAATATTTTCAAGCCGGGCCTGCCTTATTGCGGTTTGACGACGTGACCTACAAAGTATAAGTCAGCTGTGTAATTTGAACCAAACTATTCTCTTATATCTGGTTGATCAGGTTAATCTGATTACATACCACACGTAAAATTGAAGCATCGATTCCGATTCACTCGCGCTTCGAGAATCAAATAAACAGTAAAAGAGATAAAAGAAAAGTTCAAATCAAACCAATACGACACTTGGTAGGTATTACACTCTGGTCTACTAACTAACCCATAACGTAAGCTAGACGGATTGTAGAGATCGAACAACAAGTATTAAAAAACTAACCAACCATTGGTTTGATTTAGACCTTTTAGATTAATCCGAAGTTTTGTCAACAGTGTATTGGTCGTTTGCAGCAACACGCAGCTTTGATCGGTGGACCGAATGCCACGTCGTGTCCTTTATGTCATAAAATGTTCCTCGGGGGCGAAGCGTTGATGGAACACATGAAACACACCCATAAAGATCCCAACGCTTCCGGGGTAGCCAGTAAGTACCTAAATTTGGTGGTCTCGCCCGTTCTACGTGTCTCCGTCACACTGTGTTGTTGTTCGTTACGTCCAGGCCCGTCTTTATATTGTCGCGTGCATGAGCACCTTTACCGTAGATTCGTAACGTAGTTTTATTTACTAACAACTATATTAACACCAACAAACGGCGAAAAATCGTATAGGCGTCATCGACGAATCGAGTGGGCCGATTAAAAAAATAAATATCTCGGATGGTGTAGGGGGGGAGGGCTGTGCAAGACGAGCCGGATCAACAAAAATGCTTTTAACTCCGGATCGCTCCCCAAAGAAAAAACCCTTTCATATTTTTAAGTGCTCCTCAGACAGAGATTTATTATTAATCCTTGGCGAGTTAACTTCTTTGTTGATTCTTTCGGGTGAGTTTTCTTTTGATGCGCGGCTAATCGCCGGTCCCTTTTCCGAGGTGAAATAACAACTTTTAGAAACAACGGAAGCGGGGGCGCTCGAAAGTATTTCATGTTACCCGCTGCAATAGATGTTCGTTTCGTGACGAACGCTTCTTTACGATCACTTCAACTTCGCAGACTGTACACCGACCTAAACGTCTTTTTCTCAGGTGCTTCACGGAGAAAAACGAAAGTTTCGAAATATGTGCCTCAGTGGCGTCTCAATTGAAACATTAATATCAATTTTATAAATCGTTTCTCAGCATACATTACCACACTAGTTGTGTCTCACCCTGTCTCAACCGAAAGATTTACTTTTCTTACTTTGTATTCAAGAGAACGCTTTAATTTCTTGGTACAGATATTAAAATTGTCTCATTCGAATTATTTAATTTCACAAGTATTCGATACAGAAAAGAGCTTTGTCTCAGTCATATAAGTTATTTATTAATTTCTTAAGCTAAATATTCTCTTTCCTGCCTCAACAATCTGCTGGTGCTGCCCATACCCAAAAGATCGGGTCAATCATTTTGCCTCACTTGTCTCGCCATGTCGATAACAGTACATTCAATAGTTTTTGCCTCAGTCCAGCATTCAATTTGACAAATATTTTAAGTATGATCGTCTATTGCCTCGTCTGTCTCACTCTCCCCAACCAAAATATACCGAGTCTCAACCATTTTCGTCGTAAACACAAAAAACTGGAATGGGCAATTTGCTATTTGCAGCCACCTGTATGTCGCACGTGTAGTTTTAGATGATCGTATTGTGCATGTGTTTATGGATTTATTTATTTCGCTTGTGAGCGGGTTTCCCGTCCTATTTTAGTTGCTTTATTTTTTGCACGACCGTTATTGCCAATTGGCCGTTTAAAAAAACGCAAAATTTTCAACTGCCAATTGTCACGTTTGAAAGTATAGGATCGAATACATATCGATATAAGAAACGCAACGCCGGCAACGATAAAACGGCGTTGCCGACACTGCACCGTTTTCCCTAAAATTGGGGACCCGTCGTTATATCGATATCCGTGTCTCGCTGATTAATCGCTAACATTTGGCGAGACAGTGACTAACGTTGATTAGATTTGACTAACATCAAACATTGAATAAATAAGAAAGAAACGCTTTTTGACAACATTCCTGGGGTGCTTTGCTTTATATCTCTTTTCTCTTTTTGTTGACGTCATCGATCCTTATCTAGCGAAAAGAAGGACGGCCAATCATCCATGTCCGGTGTGCGGAAAGCACTACGTAAACGAGGGATCGTTGCGCAAACATTTAGCTTGTCATCCCGAAACGTCTCAACTGTCGAGTTCCTTAAGAATGTGGCCGTGTTCTGTATGTCAAGCCGTGTTCACACACGAATCAGGTACTTGCCACCAATTGCAAAATCTCCTTAAATTTTAGGGAAAATTTTATGATAATATTCTCCTCAGTAATAGTCTCAGTGATTTTCGATCGATTTTGATACCGACGAGTGTGTCCTCGCCGTTGTCTCAGTCGCTACGCGATTTGCCTCACTATAAACGCGTCGCTACCGAACCGGAACAGGTATCAAAGTTGATCCCCATCACTGAAAGGTCCACATATGTGTGATTTTGTTTTCAATTTATATTATTTCTGTCGCGATTTAAGAAAGTTCAAAAAGCATAGAGAACGGCACCCCACCACAGGTCTAACCAAAGCCCAAGCGTTGCGATTTAGAAACTAAACACAGACACGTTGACTTTTGCATGACTTTTTTATTTTTGTTTACCACGCACATATGTGGACTCGAACTGAAGAGAATATTACCATGGCCTGTTAAAGGCTTCACCGTCAAAAACCTCACAAAGCCTTGTAGCTTTTAGTAGACGCCTTGTCTCGATGTCGTCTCATTCGCTGCTCCCCAGAATATCGCTTTTTGATCCGTTACCTTAATTGTAGGACTGTTAACGCACATGGAACACATGCGTATGGATCCGAAACATCAGTTCGCCGCTCAATACGTCCTGTCTCGAGCGGCCGCCGAGAGGAGGGAACGCGAGACTTTGTTGGCTGCTGTCTCGGCCTCGGCTTCCGGTTCCGGCTTGCTCGGATTAACAGGAATGGGACCAGGTAAGTATCCCTACTTGCTGCCTCGGTGCGTCTCACTCGCTTCTCGTTGATTCCAGCGAGTGGTTCTCCAATGTGCGCCTCACCTAGCGCCCACAGCGATAGTTCCTCAGGAAACGGCAGACTCTCTTCGGCTGGTTCGGAAGCAGGCGGTTTGAATAACAACAACAACAATTGCAATACTAAATTAGGTGATATCTTACGAAGTGAGTTAGATTATTCTTATTTTTATTAGTTGTCTCAGTCAAACGGCGCTGTCTCATACACGATTCGCAAGCAATACGAGCCCTCTAACCGCCGGATGAATTTTCAGGTAACAACGGGCTCCATCAGCAGTATAACATGGAAGATCAGCTGCACCAGGCGAACAGGATGGCCGTCATAGCCAACATGGTGAACCAGGGTGGTGTGCCGCCGGGTCTCGGGTCCGATCCCGCCGCGAATATTGCCAATATTGCCAATCTAGCGATGAGACTGGGCGTGACACAGGTATTGAATATTTGTTTGTCTCAGTCAGAACTTAATTTATATCAATTTAAACTTTTGGGTGTGCGGTGTCTCAAGCGAAACTGGTTCTATCACACTGGTCTCAGTTAGAACTTTATTTACCTCAATTTTCTGTCATCTAAAAATAAATTTGCCTCAACTGTCTCGGTTTAATATAATTTAGTAGTATCGGTAGAATCTCAATCAGAATTCCGTTTAAAATACTAGTCTCAGGCGTGTCTCGACGGCAGCACACTTACTTACTGTGCGAACCAATTTTAATAATAGATTGTTTTTTCAGGCTAATCAAGTGAACAATTCGTCGAACCCTTCGACTCCGCCAATTACGAACGAGGCCCTGTCGTCGCTGTCCATGAACGCAGTCAACGCTATGCGCGCGTCTATGGACTCCATTAGATCGATGGACGTGATGCGCAACAGCGTAATGGACATGTCTCAGGTATAGACGGCTGCAGTAAACGTCTCGCAACCACTGTGTAATTTAAGTATGCGTCTGCGCAGGCGTCTCAACAATCTGCGCAGCAGTCGGCCGCCGCGCAGGAGGCTTTGCGCTTCCAGCACGCTGAAGCAGTCATCAGATCTCAAGCCGAAGCCGCTCTGAGATTAGCCATGAGCCAGGCTCTACCTCAGTTGAATCCCGGCCAGGATAACAACCACAGTCCGCTACGCCATAATGGTGAGTCGCTTTTGCCTTGGTAAATTCGTGAATATACAGGGCGTCGTCATAAAAATCGCGCGATAAAAGAACCGCTTTGTTTTTGTTAATAGTCTAGCTTTTCCTGCTTTTTTTTGTATTTATGTTTGCCTTTTTATTTTTATTTTGTAGAAAAGCACCTTCAGTCTTTTTGGCCATAACTTGAAGGATGTTTTGTCGTTTTTGTAAGTAACATTCGATTTTATTTGCTTTACGTTTTCGAACCGGAAATTTCGTCAAAAACAAATCCCAATCACATCCCACGCGTGATGCCCACTTTTCGGTTTGTTACAGGAAACTACCAAGGTCATCAGGGTCAGTCGTCGCAACAGCTGAGCCCTGACCTTACCGAGGCGCTGAGGCTGCAAGAGCAACGGCTCGAGCAAGCCCTGAGGCTCCACGGTAGCGATCCCAGATCGCTCGGTTTTTCCTTGGGCGGTTCGAGCGGCGGCCATCAGCAACAGAACAACCAACAGCCATGAAGTTTTAGCTACTACTGAACGCAGAACTCGCGACAAACCAGAGTAATATATATTTTTGTCGTTTTAATTTTAGGTGATACGGTATCAGTTTTACGTTTTGCCATTTTGTAAACGCTCGCAATCGCGTCACGCAAAATTCGGCTGGGCTGGGCGAACGGCGACTGAAATTAAATTTTCTAGTCTCGGAATGTGCAATTTATTTACGTTTTTTTCGGAGTATTACGCCCTGTACAGTGTTTTGAAAAAATGGTATTAACATTCGCAACATTAGCATTCCGCTTCGATTTAAGCAGCTTTAATAATGAAAATCAATTTTTACTCGTTAAATGTTCCCGCGTAAAGATGGCAATTTTTCTACGTAGTTAGTTGCATTGACTTTTGCTTTGTTCGATTACTAGAAGGATGTTTCATCCGAATTTTACTCTTTAACAGAGAGTACAATAAAGTTTACTTAATTTTTAAATAAAATAATACAAAAAATAAATTAAAATTATGAGTAATGAGTAAACGAAGAGTACTTCCCCGTTATTAACGAGTAAAACTTACGAAATTATTAGACTTGTGCGGACCAACTTATTAGTAAACTGTGGTATAGTCATTTTAATTGGCACAAGTACACAATTATGAAATTCAGTTAAAGTTACTCATAAAAGAGTTGTAGAAAAATAGTACTCCTTAGATTAGAGTTCATTATGAAATTGCTAGTAACTTGTTCTTTAACGAAAAGAGTAAAATTGCGAATATTCATTAAAGCGATGACACACAAAATTTACTGTTACTCTGCATGTAAGCATCATTCTTAAATCTTAAAATAATCGAAAAGATGTTTCTCGTTGTTAACTAGTACAACTCGCGAAATTATTAAACTTTTTTTGCCTACAAATATTGTTATTCCTTAATAAATTGTAGTATACTCACGATAAGTCAATTTCGAAATTCAACCCAACAAATTACTCACAAAAAAGTTGTTAAATTAGAGTTAATTTTCAATGTCACCCTTTACTATGAAATTGCTAGTAACGAAGTAAAAGGAGTAAAATATCCAATACTCATTAAAGCGACTACACAGAATTTACTCTGGCTCTGCAAATAAGCTTCATTTTTAAATCTTAAAATGATGAAAAATATATTTCTCGTTAATAATGAGTAAACTCGCAAAATTGTCATTCCTTAATAAATACCGATAAGTGAATTTTGAAATTCAACCCAACAGCGGTTAATTAATTAAACTTACTCATAAAAACGTTATTTAAAAACAGCTTTGAACACATTTTTTCATTCATAAAGCTAGCCAAATTATTATACTTATTCTAAGTACAAGCACTGTTATTTATTAATAAACTGTAGTAAAGTCATTTTAATTTACACGATAAATCAATTTTGAAATGCAACTTAACAGGGGTTAATTAAAATTACTCATCAAAATAGTTGTAGAAAAATAAAACGGTTTCAATGTCACGCTTTATGCCATTAACTTGCTCGTTAATACAGTAAGATGAGTAAAACATCGATTACTCATCAAAATAAACTTACTCTTTTACTTTTACTCTTACTCCGGAATAACACAAGCTTGGCGGCAGAACAAAAACACGAATAAAGATGTTAGGCCCAAAGAGTTCTGCGTACAAACTTGTGTTTGGATGCGAGCTATACAGGGCGGGATAGGAAATGCGACGTTGCCAAACTCCCGAATTTTCGAAGAACGCGATGGCGAGTATTTTATTTCGAACGAAAAATATAACGAGTACAAATATTTTAACAATCGTTTCGGTTGAGTTGCGCAATGGTACTGAGGAATTGCTTTCTGTTTGGGTTTAGCGAAAACGGGAAATGTGCCAAACTTTTTTTTTTGTTCGTCCACCGAAATTACTACCTAGTTTGCGCTCAGTAAAAAGAAATTTCGATGCCTAAGGCATACTCAGAGTTATTTTATTTGCACTTTAGAAGTGCAACACTACAGAAATCATTTTAAGGATGTATAGGTTTTAAGTGTTATGATACGGGGGTATACCAGATGCGCCGCCGGATTTTCTACCCGGACCGAGTGTCCCCCCGTATTACTTAAGTTGTACATATATAATTGTTTTTAGATTATAATTGAACGTATGGATGATTTTAATAGAGAATTTGCTATATAATATATCTTTCTTAAAAACGAAGAAAACGATATATCAAAATATCTGTCTTTTTTTTATATGAGAAATTATCGGTCCATTCTGTGATTTGTTTGTGTTTTAATTTTTTATTTTTACCGTTTTTTTTTTCTCGGCCGGTTTTGTATCTAGCAATAATCTAACGATTTATATGTTTTGTTTGCAATTTTCGCTGTGATTGAAACACGATTTTCTCGGTATTTTTTACGGAAAAATATCGGAAGACGCGTCGGCGGGCGCGCGCGCGGGGCCCGACATTTTTTCGGCCCTCCTTCTCGCCCGCCTGCCGTTTAATTAAAAAAAAAGTACAAAACGAAGTTTTTAAATTCGGATACAAGGGACGCGTGAATGTGAAACGAGTATAAAATACACACCCGGATTATTTTTTCGCAACAAAAAGAAACCAAAACGAAAGACAAAAATCGTACTTAATTTTGTTTCCCCACTCGCTGAAACTAATTGGACTGTTTCGATTCTATTTTTGGTTTGTGAAATGTGGTTTTATCCGTTGTAAATACGTAATAAGCAGTAAGAGCCTCTCCTGTACATAAAAGCCATTCGGTCGCGTTCTCGGGACGAGTCGCCGGTTTCCGATGGTACCCGAATCCATCCGAACGTGTACATAATCCGGCGGCCGGTCCCGAGTACGCGGTCGCGTTACAATAGCCACAATAGTCAATAGTTACAAAAAAAAAATACAATAGTTCACGGCCTGATTTAAGGCCGACCGCAACATTTCCCATAAAAGTGACATTTGCGTTGACGCATTTTACACGATCCCGTGTAAAATTTCAATTGTTTTTCTGCGTAAAAATAGTTTCGTTCCGACGCGCGCCGCTGACGTTCGCGACGGGGCGGGGCTTTGAAAGAAAACGCCCGCGCAAGGTTAGAACGCGACAAATTTCAATTTTCAAAATATAAGGGACAAATTTGAGTGGCAGTGTAACTGAAAAGGTGTGGTTAGTCGCAAAAAAGATATTCGGATTTCTTTCCCACTTTTTTTTTTGGATGAAATAATAGAATTTGAGAATCTTCAAAATTAAAAAGGTTTGCTTAAATATTTCTTTTTCATTTTTTTTATTTAAAAAAATACTAAAAAGGTTTGCTTAGTCGTAAAAGAAAATTGTATATTTGGGCTACCATTATTTTTTGCTAATTTTTTGCGATGAAATAATAGAATTTGACACTTCTGGTAATGGAAAATTGTAAAAAAATAAAAATAGTAAAATTGTCGAAAAAAGAAAAATAATCATTTGTACCTCCAATTTTCTAATTTTAAGTCCAATTCTGAATCTTTATATATCGAATTTTATTTTAAACAAAGGACTGAACTGAATTTTATTTTTAAAACCTTTCGGCTGAGCTAAAATTCATTTGTTGGGATAGTATTGTTATCAGAAATTGTTAAAAAGCAAACAGTTTCAGGACATCAAAAATTGCACATTGTTGCCACGTTGCGGAAATAATAACTGCAAAGAAGGTGTAGAGTAAGATGTTTCGTAGATACGGCAGTGTTGCCACGTTGAAAAACAAATACCAAGCGGTCTAATTTTATTTTAAATATGAAATTCAGCGTGCCGATGCTGTAAAAGGGGCTAACCAACTTTTTAATGAATACATGCTCATAGTAACATATCAAAAATTAATAGCAATTTGGTGTTTTTTCGAATTACCCGCCCCCCCGCGAGCCGGGACCGACCCACAGCGAGTAATTTTGCGGCAGATTTTCGTGGGACGTTTCTGCAGCATCGAAACCCCGCGAGAGTCTGTCATATTTTTACGCAAAAACACCCGGCCGTAGACAGTGGCGGCTCGCGAGCCGCCCGCATTAAACAAAAAATCCACCGATCGTGACCACAGAATATATACAGTTAAAATACACAAAATATCAAACACAAGTACAATAGCCCGGTTGCACTAAGTGCTTCAAATGATTTTTTGCCCTTAACCACGATTACTTAGCTGAGCGACTATACACATATAGTTAAGTAATTCCGCCATTTAAAAAAAATTCTCCATAGCCCAAATCGAAAGTCCCCCGCGACTTTCGATCTCAGTATATTGTTTTCGATTTACCCGGGGCGGAGCGCGCGCCCATGATCAAAACCCCCGCGCGCGACGCCTATTTTATGTATTTTACAAGATATAACGACTAACTGCCCGATGACGTCGTGATATTTATTGTAAAATTACATCGCAAAAAAAAAACGAAAGTTTCGTTACAATAGCCCACACGTACAGGCGCGCGAACTGATCCGATCAGTTCGCGCGCGGTTTTTCAATTTTCTCACCGAATTCAGTTCCGAGTTTTCATTTTAGCGTTTTCGGACGCCGGCTGACGCGCGCGCGCGCCTTTTCCTGGTGGGAACCAAAAAAAGAAACAAGCTGTAGATACGAACCCCCTTCCCCCGCAACAATGTAGCCACTGGATGTTATGTAATGGCAATGTAATTCTTCCCCGTGTCAAGTTTTCGGATCCAAAAAACCAATGACAAAATCTCCCACGTTTCGGCCTCGAAATTTTTATATACGCACCTTTCTAAGTGACCCTTTTGTATATATACATATAAATATATATTGGACATTGATAGTGACCAAAATTTCGACCATGTATACTTCGAGTTTCGGCTTTCGATGTCGGCAGCAATGATAGTCACACATGAAACGCTTCCTTTTTAGAGTCTCTCTCCGTATAGGTATAATGCGCGGTTTAAAATTTGGCCTGCTGTCCGGCGGTGCGATGCGGATGTGGAGCTCTGCTGGAGCCGGGCTCTAAACGTCCACCTCTCTTAATTTAATTTTGAAAAATGCTTTTTTTTTAATTCTTTGAAAAAATTGGAGCTCCGCTGGAGCCGGGCCCAAACAATCACGCCATTTTAATAGACAGATGTTGTTTGTGTTTCAAAAATTTGACCTCAACTGGAGCCGCTCTCCAAACGACTACCTTTCGAAGTTTTATAGTCAACTACCATGAAATATTAAATTTAACAACGTCTATGTTTCAAAGCAAATGTAATTTTTAATTAATTGCTTGCTTTTAATGCTTTTTTTTTTAAGTTGTTTATAAAATTTGAGCTCCATTGCAGCCAAGCCCTAACAATCACCAACATTTTAAGGCATTTTAAGGAGCTCAACTGGAGCTGGTCCCTAGACCTCTCTAAATTTTAAACTTAACGACAACATCCGGTTTTCTTTTAAAAAAACAAACGTTTCTTCTTCAGAAGTTAATGTAAATTTATACGGAGTATTGAAGCTCAACTGGAGCCGGTCTCTAACAACCACTTCTCCAGGCTTATTTGCAATTTTTTAAATCGAGTGTTATTTATCATTGAAAAATTTAGTTTTCGTTAACAAGTTAATTTTGGTTAGTACGGTGACTGTAATTTTTCACTTGGTTCAACTGGAGGCGCCTAGTTTGCCATAAAAACCATGTTACTTCGGAGTTCAGATGTGGTTTTCTTAAAAATATTGTTTTTTAAGTGTTTTTTTTTTCATTAAAACATTTGGAGCATGCGTAAAATTGCGGACTCAAGCTCCACTTTAGGGTGCTATTTGAAGAAAAGATCAAAACAATATTGCTGAAAAGAAATCTTTCAGAGTTTGGTTTATTCTTTTTTATATATTTAGATTTTTAAAAAATCGTCTTCGCAATAAGAGCTAACGCGTGTTAGGTTCTTTAATTGTCGTTAGTCACGGTTAGAGCTTCTAATCTCAATCGCTCCGCCCACACAGCACAGTCATACGAACATTTTCCGGCAAAGGCGTAAATATGATTCAAATTTTCCCGTTTTTTGGTCACTAAATCGTAAAAGCAAAAAACACCGGTTCGTCACTAGTAAATTCGGTACCGCCACCGCGACGTCGCAACGCTATTTGTAAAATATTTAATGATATACCTAGTGTTTACAGATAATATAATAATAAAAAAAAGTATCGCAAAAAGCCCACCGCATCGGAAAACGCGGCAGCGTCAGTCTGCGTTCTTTAGTTCTTGAGTTAAAACAGCAATAGCCAAAACGGACGTCCTTGTCCCACGGGGCGGGACGTCCTATACAAAAAATTTGATACTCCATACTTAAGTTCTGGTTTTTTCGTAACTGCATTTTGGAGAAATATAAAAATTCTTGTTACAAAAACAGCGGTTGGTTTAGTCTGTATACACGCAGTGTCGTTTTTTAGTTTCACTGACAAGGGTTCGTATATTTTTTCAAAAACGAGTTACCTTATAATTTTTTTACAATAATATATAAATCAATATATCACATCTTTATAACTTAAACACACACACGCAGTTTCGGGTATATAAAAACAGTTTAATAAAAAAAAATTGTCGCGTTTTTTTTTTTTTTCGAAAAACTTCAATCGGACATTCGCTTTAAGTTTTCGATAATTTTAACACTTTTTCAAAAAAAAAATCCGCTTAAGATTTCGCCGGTGTTTTTCGTTCAGTTTCGAAATTTTACATTTTACACAATCCGTACGGTGCGGCGACGGAGAGGGAGTCGCAGGACGGCGTCGGGGGCACCTTCGACGAGCAGTCCCTGCGCCCCCCTCGGGTCGCCGGACCGCTTAATATTATAATAAATAATAAAAAAAAAGTCACTTTTGGGAAAAACCACAAACCGTTTAGGCCACTTGCAATTTTCAAAGCAGAGAAATCGAATGCAAAATTAAAATTTATAAAACCACATAATATATTTTAAAATAGTTGTAATAGTAGATAATTATTGTTAATGTTATGTTTTTTCGTCATTTGTTGAGCAAAGCCGTTCTGTTGATTTGCGGCCCCCCTCCACCCCCCACACACAAATTGTACCTAAGGTTTTTTGCACTTTTTTGGTGCAATTCTAAATTAAAATTCGATTTTTAACTTGAGAAATAAATTAACAATTTTACGATGACGCTTACTCACTTAATTAAATGCAAAAAAACACCTGGGTGGATTAGTAAGAAATTGTAATGTTGTTAGCAAAGCTTTTTTGTTTCGAAAAAAAGCCTTTATAAACAGATCCTCTCAACGGTTTATTTTCTAATTCTAATTTGTGTCATAATTTTAGCATTAATCTAGATTTTTTAACAAATATCTTGCTAAAAAAACTGCCTCTGCCAGGAGTATCATTAAAATTATGATAACGCTTGATCAATGCAGGTAGTGGAAAACATTATTTTGTCGTACTAAATTGAGATTTTCATTACGTAATTCCTGTTCTAATTTTCTAAACATATAGAACGATATTTATTACCTTGATATCAAGTAATGTTTTTTTTTATAAGTAAAACTCTTAGAAAAAACCAATTTTGAATATAATATTTTTTTAAAGTTGGCTACAAAAAATCTAATCCGCTCTGTGTTTGCCACGTGAAATTGTCATTTCGTAGTTTTGAAATGTCAAATTAATTGGCAAGTGTAGTTCGATATTTTGCCCATCCTGTTCGCCATACCACGACTTACCTGCGCTAGAATTACATAGTTGTTGTTTGTTGTTATACCCCCTTATGTAGTACGACTTTAAGTTATAGTTTTCAGCTACACGACTGTAACCGGGCGTAATATCGAGCTGCCGCGAAAACCTTAAGACAATTTGGGGCCGACGATCGCCAAAAAAAACCTCGCGACCACGCCCCCTCGGTGACGTCACGTCGGCATTTTCTATACTTAAATTATGTGCGTTGCCTCAAAGTCAAACGAGTGCAATATACATTGTTGTTGGCCATGTCGAAATTATGAGTGGGACGTGGGGTCTAGGGTTGACGGCGACTTTTCGAACATAGGGGCCGTATTTTCAAAACGTTGTAAATTTTTTAATCTGTAACGATAACACTTAAGCATTTTTAACGTATTCTGTTCGTATATTTAAGACTACATAGTTATGTTTGCTTGCGAGATGCCATCTATAACGACGTATCGACGATTTCCTTTTTATTTATTATTAGTTTTCAGATCCAAAATGTTCTACAGTTCGCATATACAAAAACAGTTACATACGGAATATAATTAGAATTATGTACTTTTTTTTATATATATACATATTTTTATTAACTTATGTGAGGCAGAGTTCGGGCACGGGGCGCGGTCCGGTTGGGCCCCCCAAGCTCGACATGCCGGTTTAAATATTACACTTTTAGGTATACCGTATATAAGAGTTATAATTTTTTTACTATACTCCAATTGCCATTTTTATATAATTTTGACTGCCATTTTTTTTGTTTCGTTCGATTTAACTTATATTTTTTCGCTTTTTTTTTGTAGTTACTCTAAGTTCCTATATTTTACTGTAGAGCAATTTTTTTTTGTTTTTTGGAATGAAAGACTGCAAGAATGGGTCACTCGTTTGCGACGACGCCAAAAATAAAAATTTACGTTTTTTTTTTTTCGTTCGTATCGGTTGTAAATTCGTGGGATCGGTCGAGGGGGGCGGCGCGAGCCCCGCCCGCGCCCGCGCGTCCCGCAAAAAATTGTACAAAATTAGTTTCCGCGTGTAAATTTCGGCGAAGTATTTTCGAAAAAAAAAAATGCGGCGGAGGCTGCGGCGCGGGCGGGCCGCGTACCCCCCGTCCGTGTAAATTTCGGCAATTATATATAGGTTAGGATCGGAATTCAACTGTGAAAATTCGAGGCATTACGCGAGATAAAAAAAATAAAATTTAAAATAATTTGTAAGATATAGGTTATTCGAAATTGTGAAAAGTTTTAGAAGAATTACGTTGCAATGTTTTTTATTTGAAAGATCAAATCAAATTCGATGTATGAAACATGTATGTGTGACAATGTATTAATTCTATTTACTGGAATAGCAATCATTAAAATTAACACTTGCGTTTTATTTCTCCGAACCGAAAGTATAAGGTGGGATGGGATGGGAACTAAGTAAGAAAAATAAGTCCGAGGAGAAGCAAAGAAACTTTTCAAAGATAAAGGCAGTTAAACATTTGAATAAGTGTTAAACTTTTTTTGTAAACATTATAATGTATAATGTAATGTATAATTTTGTAAAGATAATAATTCTATTGTTATAATATTTAAATTAGCTAACGTTGGATTAAAATCAGTTAACATAAATATAAATTTTAATATAAACGCATAACTAATTACAATTATGTGAAAAAGCTAATGGAATCCACAGAATATAACTAAAATTCGACGTATAAAAGCTAAATCCACAGAATATAACTAAAGTACGACGTGAAGAAGCGCGCACTCTGGAAGTATAAGTGCGAAATAAAAGAGCGAGGAAGAATTTTCCCAAACAATTGCGGTGCCGCAGTTACTTTTTTGCGGCGTCCTCTAAACTACACGATTAAGTTGCAGCTCTTATCCACAGGCAGCGGGACTATAGGAAATCTGAAATTTCCGCCTGCCGAATGGTCCGCTGCAAGAAGCATCCGTTTCGAACGAAAGAAAACTGTAGGACTAAACCATAGAACCAAAGATGGCGCCACGGACTTCCGTGTTTTTGTTGCTGCCGTATGTTTTGACATTCCGACTCCGGAACAAGTCCCTCGATGGCCGCTGCTTAGTTTGAACCGTACTTTTCTTTCTCCGTTAATTTTTAGGTTGATTTCGGCTGAGTAGAACTAAATTCTGCCGGCGAGATGCCCCTGCTCCCACCGGACCCCGTCTTTTGCCTCAAACAAGACATGGGACACGTGCACAGCATGTCCTTTACGAAAATAAACAATGACTACACTTCGCAACTTCTGGCAGCCACCGAAAAGGGAGACGTATTTTTTTGGGACTTGGAAGTAAGTGGTTTTTGTTGTCGGTTAGGTGTTTAGTCGTGGGACCTTTCCGATCGTACCAAGCACGTTTACATCGGTCAACTGTTGGCGCATGTGCTACCCAAAGCTAAACAACGCAGTAAAATTTGATTCACGCAATGTTTTTTGTTTAAGAAAAACTACGTCAATTTCATTTTTAGCGATAACAAAAAGACATTTTTCTAAAATAAGTTTAGGCCGCTTAGTCAATAGAATGAACCATATAGCTATTAGATAATATAGCGGCCCTACTACAATAAATATTGATGGGGTCAGGTGCCTATGATATTTTCCCAGAGATGAAAATGATCATCCACACATGCCTTTACATTTCACCTACTTTTTGCATGAAGATTTAATAAGACCTGGACACATTTTGAGAAAGCTGCGAAAAAAATGGGGCATCCAAAATGAAACGTAATTTCTCTCACCTGCATATGTTGAATGGACCTTCTCAAAGTTTTTTCGTAGTTGCTTCATAAGTTCCTCTATTATCAGGGCCTCTCTATATCTCCTCTAGCTGTATGGAGCTTTTTTTTTTAGACAAATCGTCTCCAACACAAACAACGCATGGGAGAATCAATCCAGACCATCCATTCTGTAGAGTACGACATCATTACGCAAGAGAAAAGCGGTTTAGTTAAGCTATGGTCCATCGAAAACAATACGGGATACAAAGTACAAAAGACATTCCAATGTTACGGCGGATTTTGCAAGAGCGTCATACTGGAAAACCAACAACTGATTCTGCCAGGCGAAAATAGCGTTATCGACGTTGTGGACGTTGATAATTTCGAAAACGTCAAGAAATTTGTACCTGACAAAGAGAAACTGGGCAACGTCATGTGCCTTCAGCCGATCGAAATCAGAAGGGGTCGGTTTCTATTGGCTGGATACGCAACTGGTTTGTACGATTTTTTTGAAAATTAAGGTGAACAATTTCTCCTCAAAAATTTTGATTTTGGACATGCAAACATGTTGAACATTTAAACAGTTTTACACCAACAACTTCTGCCACAATTAATTGCTCAAAAATTGTGAATTTTTAACAATTTTAATTCTAGGATGTGGTCTGTTTATTGTGGGATGATACCTTATGTAAAAGATGTAAAAAAAACTTGAACTTGTTTGGATTCAGTTCTACTTTTAAAATATTATGTTGCTATAAATACAGGGTCCTTTTTGTATATTAAAAGATTTCTGAATTCCTCAAAACTTTCTAGACATATTTTATATAACCTTAGGTTTCAAAGTTTCTGACATATGTATTTTGAATCATATGTCAAAAGTGACATTTGCAGGTGATTTTTCCGACTGAGAGCCTTTGTTATATAGTTTTGGTTGATTTCCTTTTAGAACGGGATCTACTTTAATGGTATGCGTTGACATTTAAAAATTCAGAAATACTGGGTGGCCAAAAACTAACGTCAAAAATTTGAATGAAAAAATCGTAATAAGTAAATTTTTCAAATTGAAAACGACCTACTTTTATTTTTCATCGCAACTGGGATTTGAAACAAATAATGACTTTATATAGGGTTTCCAAAAAGTTTAACAATAAAAGGTTTTTTGATGGGCTATGAAGATAATAGCGACCCATGGCAGGCAGAAAAAAAAAGCAGTCAACGAAGAAATGGCACCTATTTACTGTCCTTTGACATCATGCCTGGTAATTAAGTTTGTTATTAACACAAAAGTTTTTAAATTTGTTTAATATCTATAAATGGAACAAATTTTATCAAAACCATTTAGACATTCGCTGAAAAATATCTATATTGTATGTAGTAAAATCTACAAGTACTGTTAAATGAAAATTTTGAAAATTGTAGGACTCTTACATATAATTATAAGGCATATAAATTTATAAGGATGGTTGGCTGATGACAAAAAACTGACAGTCGAAGTTCGGAATTTTTATCAAGAATGAGGATGAGTGGGATATTTTCCCCGTGCAAGAAATTATGCAACATTCGTATTTTTTTCTGAATATTCAAAATTATAAAGTGTCTTTTTAATTTGGTTTATTTGTTATTATTTTCTCCATGCTTTATAAAAACATTTGATAGATTTAAGATCAATTTTCTTGTAATAAAAAATGACTATATTAGGTGGCATAAATACGTCAAACATTGATTTCCAAAGTCACTTTGTGTAGTGCTGGATCACCCTGTGTTTATTTATTTTTAAAATATCAGCACAGACCATTAAAGTATCTATAAGGAAATCAACTCCAAGTATATGACAAAGGCTTCCAGTCAAGTCACTTCAAATACAAATACTCTGCATATGTAGTAATATAATATTTTAAAAGTATAAATGAATACAAAGAACTTTTGTCTTTTATGTTTTTTAAATATTTTTAACAGATTCTGAGAAAATGTATCATCCCATAATAAATGAGTTTGTATCATATATTCTAATAAATAATAAGAATAATAAATAATTTATTTTAAGATAGAAATGAAGCGACCGAAAAATAGTTTTCTTTGTTTGATAGTCATGTATTTCTTAGGTGACATAATATTATTTGACTACAACACCGAGAAGCAGTGCGGCCACCTCAAACTTAACGAATTCCTAACGTCTTTGACTTTCGATCCATTCACTTGCCGTGGCGTCGTAGCAAACGCGTCGAATGCGCTGCAAGTGTTTGGCATCGACCCTGAATGCCTCCGGATGGAACTCAAGTGTGAACTCGCCCTCACCAACCAGGGTTGCAATGTTGTCAAGTTTCGGCCGGATAGGAAGTTGTTGTTTGCCGGTGGCTGGGATGGAAGGTTAAGGTAAGCGGGTTTGGCTTATTTGATATGCGGATAAGGGCTAGGTAGTTTTTAACCTCACTTTTCCTCGAAGATGATCATTAAATAATTAAATTATATACTCTACTTACCTCTGGAACAAATTTTATTCTTATGGATAGTTTGTGCATTGAAAGTAATATATCAATTTACGAACGATCCCAAACATTTGCCTTTACCCGGCAAAATTAACATTTTTTTATAAAAATATTAAAAAAATAGATTAGTTTTCAAACTGTTCAAAATTTTTGCAAATATTTTTGAAATATCTGACATGTTTGATTGTTTTTGCATATTTTTCAACAATAGTGACTTTTTTGAGAAAATGAAATAGTTGAGGTACTGTTTAATAGGGTTTAACGTTTTAAATCTAAATAAAATTTAGTTTCGGGCAAAGATTCTTCCAATTTTTTTTTAATTTTTTATCTATAAAAATTTTGTTTTGTTTGGCATAATTTTTTTGTTGAGAATATGTATGTGTCACACCTTTTATATTTCATCTAGTGTACCCTAAATGCTACTCTTTCTAGTCACTTACAGAGTATGAAAGTGCCTTAGGAGAGATAGAAACTGTACAGGGTTGTTTTCTTGAACTCCTAGCAAATCATGAATTCAATCAAAATCAAAATTGATGCGCCGCATTCAGCAGTGATATTTTCGCAGAGAATGCGATTTCCACACATTTAACTCGTTTTCCCAGAACATTTAGCGAAATCTAGGCATAATTTTAGAAAATACTGTTGCAATCAAAACTTATTGACGATCTCGAATTTCTCAAAAATTTTTTCATAGCTGCTTCATAGGTTCCCGTATTGTTGACATAGGGAGAGTTTCTATATCTTTATCTATATCTATATAGACTAAACTAACCTAACTAAATAATTACATATTCTTCGCTCCATCAGCTGCGATTTTACTAAAAGAATATTTTTTTAAAATCCCACATTTGTTGTTTGTTGTAGGTCTGGTACAGTTTTCTATATAGTAGTATATAAAAGTAAATTTTTCGTCAATATAGACCCTACAGTTACGGGCTTATTTAGTTTGTGCCAAAACTATTTAGTTAGGAACAAAAACGCAATAGAGCGTTTGGGTGTCATTTTGAAATTTGCAGGGTGTTTTCATGGAAAACTCTCAGGGCATTAGTGGTGCTGACCGAACACAAGAAGGCGATATCCGACATTCAGTTTTCTCCGCACAGAGTCAGGCTTTGGGATTCGAACATTATCGCAGCCAGCGGAGAGGACGGTCTGATTTCGCTGTGGAACGTCTACCACAATTACACTTATTGAGACGCTCGTCACCACATTACCGTTCGGTCGGTATAGTATAGTTAGGTTTGTACGATTTCGCGAGGCATTTCCCGCCTCCTGACTTTTCTCCATTGGCGCGGAATTTCCTTCTTCGACACCACGCGAGGATTTTACGAAATCGTCCATTCCACACCCCCTCCCCCACTTTTTTTTCTTTTCTTTCGAAAGCCAATTAATCGTAGGGACTAACCTCACTTTGTAGCGTTTCTTGGTTTTTACAAAATTTTCCGCCATTTTTTTTTTTTTTTTGAAACACATTTCCCCGTGCATTTAAGAATTTCGCGTCGCGCAGAAAGTGAGGCTGGATATTTTTTCTGCCGTTTTTTCGTTTACCTGATTTTTCAAGTTTCGCCCGCTTTCTTTTTCCGAACGGAACTTGAGGAGAATTTTTCTAGTCTGAACAACAAAAATTTAAACGATCTTCGCACAAAAATTTAAAAAATTCCCCTCTTTCTTTTCGAAGCCCTCGCCTCTTAAGTTTCCTGTCAAAAATTTCGGCTCAGTGGGAGACTTTAGGGATTGATTCAAAAGGATAATAATATTGAGCGTGTTTGGGACACCCATAATTTTTGATTTTCCCTTGTAAACTTTTTTCTCACACTTTTTGCGTCCGAATGCGGTCTCTTAAAAAAATTATCATCGTTTGTTTAGTGAATTTACGCATTAGACTGAGAGGAATTATTTTGCGAGAAAAATGATGCCAAGTGGTTCTCGAGCGAGGTAGAAAAGTTCGGAAGTTAACATCGAGACAACTATTTTTGAAAGAAAATTGCCATTTTGAATAAAACACAATAAATAATGTTCTGGAGTTTTTTTTACGACTATCGATCCAGATTTAAACGTTTCTTTCAAGGTTTTGTAAGTTTGCTCTCGCTCGCGAACTACAAATTTTATTGAATTGTCATAAGATTTTTAATTGTGATATTTTAGTGGATTAAAAATTCGTATATTTTTTCAAAAACAGTTTTATATACCATTCTTAGTAAAGTAATGAAAAAATAAAACGTTTCCGGATAGTCTGATGTTTTTTTTTTGCTGCTATCACTCCTTAAATTCCATCAGCTGTCCAATATAAACTTAGAAACATTTGAATGAACTTCCTCAAAAGATATGTGAATTCCAACACAAAGATTGATTCTTGAATTTTAAATTTGAATTAAAAGATTAATTTTAATGGATGTTGAGAGAAATAGTTAATCTTTGACTGGTACATTAGAACTACCCATAGATTTGAACATATGCGTAAGAATAACATACTTACGTTTTCTGTTAAGTAATGCCGAGCCAATCAACAACTTAAAGAAAAATAAAAGGGTTACGCTATATTGGACAGCACATTTCAATGTTTCGTTATTGCGTAAATATGGTTGAATAGATAATGGTTGGAACTACTGAAAATCCTAAAAGAGGAAAGCCCATTTTAGAAATAAAAACGCATCTGTTGGTTTAAATAAAATCTTTAATTGTATAAAAGGTAAGGGTAAATGATTACATTATCTTCAAATGTATAAAAACTCAGGTCATAAGTTAATATTGTGTTTAACAAAAAATTGCGTATGCTTCAATTAATAAAAATAAAAGCGGATTAAATGTCATAATGCTGGCTTCGGTGACGTCACAGACGAGCACCTATTGGGAACTGCCCCATGTCCGAATGGCCGTCAGTGCAGCGTTCAGCTTGTAACACCACTCGATCCTTTCCTCTTTCGTATCGGCCGACAACAAATGCCTAAAACACCCCCCTCCACATTAATTTTTATTTATTTCACTTTCTCTATCTCCACGAACCTTATCACAGTCTTGTCCCCCTTGCAAACCGTCACGAGCGAATCCTTGTCCTGCGGATACGCCCTCCTTTCCCTCTCCAACAGAAACGTGTGCAGTCTTGCGCAGATGTCGCGGCTGACGGGCCCCACGTGTTTCGTCACGCACCCGCTCAAGTCGATGGTGTCTATGGGGGCCTAGAAATAACGTCGCTTTTAAATAAGTCGTAGATGGGGTCTTTGAAAAGGGTACCATCGTTCTTTCGTCGTCCGGATATTTCCAGTAACTGAGCGAGTGGCCCTTCAACAGGCACCACCTCCTGTGCCATGCCCCGAAGCCCGATACGTCTTCGAACATCGTCAGGAAGCCTCTGTGTTCGATCGATACCGCCAGCTCGCAGCTTATTTTCATTTCCACGCTACCTTCCAGCGGACTAAGCGACGGCGTCTGCGAAAATTAGACGCGAGATGGCACGTGTGATAGCGGGTCAAATTTGAGAACAAACAAAAACAACTATTTTTTATTATAATTCTTAAATCAATATGTGCGCATCAAATTAAGAGCAAATTTGAATAAAGAAACAATATATATAAAACGCTAAATCTAAAACAAAAATGGAAGCATCGGTTAAACGTGGATCAACACTAAAATGAAAATTTTTTAAAAATAATAAGAAAACAAAATTAAAAATACAAATGGCACACAAATCAGACGAATAATACAAACGGGCATAACACCATCTTAAAAAATTACCACTAAAAATACTTAACGCTTAAATTAGCCCCTAGAGAAAAATAAATTTTCAAAAAATAGGTATAAAATCTTTAATAATTTGTGGTGATTTATGCTTATGCAATCTCATGACTTTGAAGTCTCCACTCGTGTGTTGCGGATTATTATTATTATATTGGAGAGACCAGACGAAAAATATCAACTAAGCTCTAAGAACATGAAAGATTCGATAAAACTTATTTTAATTTTATTCGATAAAGCTAAAATTCTTGCACATAATCAATTCTTCTACCAGTAAAAATCCGAGTCTATGGAAATCTATAAGAAACTTAACAATGTTAACTGTGACTCAAGTTTTTACCTGTCACCGAGACGGTGTCTATGCCCCTCATTTAGCTCCGCCCCCCTCAAACAATATAAAAGCAGGTACAGAGTAAAATGTGAGCCAGTTTCAGTCAAGCTCTGAAGAAGCCAACAGGATGATTGGCGAAACGTCGGCAAGTTCTACTTAACAAAAACCGACGCAGGAGGAATCCAGAAGTTTAATTAAAACTAATATTTTATCTTATATTTTATTTTTTACATTATTTTAGTTTAAGTTTGTGGTTATCAACTGTTTGTCTCTTTAACCGAAACATTATTTTTTTAAAGTCAAGTTTGAATTATGGTAATTAATAACGTGTTGACTATGCAGAAGAGAATTATTCAAACCTTTTGCTTTAAGAAACCTGGACCCTCCTGTCGAAAGGTTTTCAGGGATTTTGGTATCATGACAGTGACTTATATTTATATAGCTAATGCTGGGGTTTTTGTTAAGAACATCGAAGCAGTTATTGAAGCTGGTGTCAAGAATCATGATTCGGGCGCCAGCTAACAGCTTCTATGCTCCTATCAAAGTTTTAAACCACCTTCCTATCAATTGCTCAATTATAGTTTCTTCTTCTTAAGAGAATTTTTTGATTGTGACATTAATGTTACCTAAGATTGGTTCTATATTCCTGCACTGTTCTGTCTTGATTAATATTTATTTTCTTTAACGCTTTTTACGATACTATAGTAACCAGTGACCAATCAGATGGTCATTAATGACTCTTGTTGTGACTATCTGAATAAATAAATTAATATCACGACTCACGTTGTTCAAACTCCACACCTTCTTGTTGACCGCCCGAACCGAGAACACCACGTAGCCCATCATCGCGAACGACGAGGTCCTGACAGCTTGTGGGCCTCCCGGCGACTCCTTAGGAGGCCTGAGCAGCCTGGACTCCTGCTTGCCCTTCTTCGGAGTCGTCACGCCCTTGGAACCCTGTAAACAAGATGCCCGAACAGTCGAAGAACTACTAATTTATCCCAAGTTCAAGTGTACCTTTTTGTGAATGTGGTACTTGACCTCGTGAGGCAGGCACTCCTCGTGAGCTTGCAGACAGTACACCTCGAACGTGACGGTAAAGTCGCTGTAAATATTTTTCAACGTCACTGAACCGGGGATGTACAGGTCGACATCGGGATTTTTCGAACTCGTGGCGACGGTCGAGACGAGCTTGGTGGACGCCACCTGCTCGCCGCATTTGATTAGGCATACCACGTGGTGACCCTTGCCTCCAGCTGAAATAAGAACACATCGACGCTGGCAAACGTTAAAAAAAGAAAAAACCAGGTCGCACCTGCGGCCAAAGCCGTGACGTATTTCTGCTGCAGCGGCAGCACTATGTTGGAGATGGTCAGAGTACCCTTCTCCAGGGGCAAATCCTGCGAGTGCTCCTTCCTGGGGCGGAGCGTACCCTCCACCCTAAGCCTTTGTAGTTCGTGGAGGGCGGCCTGACGTCTGTGCGCTGAAACCAACGGAATTTACGTTAAAAACGCGGGACTTCGAAGAGACGGCCGACACGTACTAGCCACGAGGAGAACTCTTTCAGCTTCCACCTGCTCGGTCGAGCCGGAAAACTCGGGAGTGCTGCTGCACAGGTTCAGCGCTTGGCTTGTCTGCGAAATGATGTTTTGCTGCTTGTTAACCTAAAACACACCCAGACGTAAACGAGGCGAGTGCTTCACGGAGGGGGCGGAGCGTACCTCGTCTTGCAAATCTTTAATTTTGCGTTGGATCTCGTCGCTATCGCCACCGCCACACTCTGTTAACGTTTCTTCTATTGGCGGTTGCCTCACTATTTGTCTACGAGCCGGTGTGTGAACCTATGTTGCGTAAAGATTTTTTTCAAGGATAGAAATAAAAATAAAAATTTAAGTAAGATCAATGATAACCTTATGAAGCGGTTGTCTGGTGGGCCCAAAACCATGTAGGTGGGCGACAAGGCAGCTGAGTAGGGTGTAAAGACCAGCCCACTGCAGCGCTGAAGATCTTACTGAATATTTCAGAAATACAGGCGAAGCAAGGTCCTTTGAATAGAGATTACTGCAAACTAGTCGCCAACAATTGGTGGACACAGCAACAAACATGACAGGTTCTACGGGAAGATAGAGGCCTGTGGACACCTTTACTGGTGAAAAATGGCTCACCCATAACGCGAGCAATTATCTGGTATACAGACAAAAACAGAAGGAGTAAATATATGAACCCAGGACTAAAATACAAATTCCTATTCTAATGGACAAGCTAGTAACAGTGTGCTAAGCAGAGATTACCACACTAGAATACTTTAATCAACCAACTGCGATCTGCACCGAGAGTCAAGCGGCAATGAACGCTCGCAATACAACAAAATAACATCTTAGTCTTGGATTGTCATAAGACCTTAAATGAGATAACAAGTCGTCAGAATAAAGTGACACTGTCGACTAGCGTACGACGGCCCCAAAAGTGGGGATGACTAAACCCATTGAAAAATCAGCCATCAAGAAATGGATGGATGAATGGAACAAAAGAAAGAATAATATTAAGCCTACTGAGCAATTGCCGGCTTAAGAAGCATTTACGCTTAATGGGAATTGAGGCAATAACTGAATGCAGATGAAGAAATGGAAACAACCACACACCTACTATCCCAAAGTGAAGGCTTATTAAGAACGCGCTTCCATGTGTTAGGCGTAACCAAAACCTTGGGTTTCATGTTTTTAAAGCTTTTTCATACAATTTTTCGGGCTTTCGTTGCTTCTCTTCATATAGGGTAAAAATTTTGATAAAACAACACTTGTCCATTTGAACTACTCGCATCGACATCGACGAGATATTCACCTCGTTCTGCTGTTTGCGGTAAAAGCTGACCGTGTGGGTCAACGACATGACGTTGTCGCCATCCACCACGAGAGGGAGCTCTGTCGACTGCCTGGGCGTGTTGACAACCGTCTTCATCGGCGACTGAAAGCTAGAGTTTTTCGGTCCTGCCGACGACACCGACGAATTGAAGCTCTTGTAATGGAACGAATTCGAAGGCTGCGCCCTATGCTGGGACTGGAACCAACATAAAAACTGAAATTAAAAAAAAAACGCCCCGTCTAGAGAGAATTTATAATTACCGGAGGCGAAACGTGCCGCCCTTGTTTGGGCGGCGTCGGTCCAGCGCTACTCATGTCGTCCTCCATTTCTTCCAGAATTTCGTCTAGTTCGCAGGCGAGACTGGAATTCTCGCTGCCGGTACTGTCCGGGTATGGCAACTGCAATGAGACGCCAAAAATAACACCCGCGGTAGTTCGTTTGTACCGCACACTTACCCGCTTGGGGGACGCGTGATTTTTGATAACCGCCTGCAGTATGTCCCGCCCGAAACTGGTATTCGGGTCGTCCGAATCGTACCGGTTATCCCCGTCGCTGTCAAAATTAGGGTGGGGTTTTTACAGGAAAGAAACGTTTCGCCATGTGTTAGGGATGCCTGAGAGATGAGTTAGGCATGCAAGGATGAACGGGATGAAAAAAAGCGTTTGCAACTAAGAAAACAAAGTTTATTTGCGGAAGTTCTCGTCAAAACGCAAAAAAGGAACTTAATTCTAGCCAAAAGTAGCCTGGCGAGGTACGCACACATAAAATGGAAAGACTCGAAACTAAAACTATGAAAAAGACGACAACGAAAGAGGAACTAAACACATGTTTAACATTAGCCTACAAATCTCGACACTTAATACTGATATAGGTACGTTAATACTAAGACAAGGAGCCCCTACTACCCACACGATCACCACAAAAGTCACGCCAAACACAAACAAAATAATATCCATTCGGTAAGAGTGGCGCACCTGGTATTGTTTTCGTCATCATCGTCGTCGGGAGATGGCGAGCGGGTTTCGGCTTCGGTGGTGGTACCCTCGATGTCGGACAAATTAGGATACAATCTCCCGGCTTTTGGAGGAGATACTTTTATCCGTTTGACGTCCTCCAAGACCGAGATTACATGCGGACTGTCCGCTTTTGCTAGAATTACATTCGCATTCAGTTATAACGGCCCATCGCGGTTCCAAAAATGTTTCATTATTTGGTAAAAAAGCACCTCCAGGTAACCTTACCTCCGTTGGTGTCGCCGCTCTTCCTCTTCTCCGCCGATTTTGGTACGTTCTTCACCACCGTCGGTTGTTTCTCCTTGATCATGGCGGTACGTTCGTCCACGACGTCGGCATCGTCGTCCGGTTCGGATTCATCGGAAACCTCTCGGATTTCATCGGACTCGATCGTCTGCAAATCGGGATCATCAAAATAAGAAAAACAACACCCTTTTTTAATAAACTGTACACAATTTAATGGCGATTTAGTGACGATTGGCGAAACATGAGCAATTTCGATTCATCAATAACAAAGGTCTATAAAAGTAAACTTTTTGACAGATTTTTTAATTTTGAAACTGATTTTTTTGGTAAGTTGTTTGTTTTACAAATATTAAAGGAAAAAAATATCTGTAAAATAATTTATGCTTTGAATCAGTAAATAAATGGAATCCTACTTAAAAAAAGACCTTTTGTCAGAAAGCTGCGTTGTTCGGACATTGTGTGTTTTAAGGGCATATCCAGTTGTAACATCCAGCAGTAGTCCGCCATCATCGTTATGCTCCATTTGCCTTAGTATCGCCGTTCCATTTCCTTAGTGTCCCTATTCTTCGCTAACTGCTCCAAGATTTTCAGGAAAACAGTTCATGTGTGAAAACAAATTTTGAACAATACTTTCGTAGTTTTCGTCCTTGGAGTGCCCAAGAAACTAACCCATAATTGCGTTTTGAAAACAAAAATGCCTTCTTTTATCTTGACATCAGATATGGCTGGAAATTTCGGGAAATATGAAACACTGTCCATTTTTGTCAAGGGCTTTAACCAACTGCTTCACCAAGCCAAGTATGATATGAAGAGAAGGCTGTAAAAATTTTTTGGGGGCAACTAAGCTATCCCTTAATACATTTTTGCTACCAATTATAAAACTTGTTCGAGAGGGCCATTCTATTTGAGTCCGATAGACATTGCCCGACTATCCCAGTCACAAATAAAGGATGGAAATTTTGTATAACCCCGTTGTCCTAGGGAGGACACACTTTAAGGTCACTACAAAGCATCCACTAATGTTCTTCGCAGTTTATTTTCTTCAAAACAAGTCCTAAATTTTCATAAGTTTCTTTTAAATGTACTGAATGTGCAACGGGAACCGAGGCCAGTTCAATAAACAGGCGCCATTATTCTTTTATATCCGACACATTTCCTAGGCAATACACTAGAGGTCCTTAGTGAGTAAAATATTGTCATAATACTTTTTCGCGACCCTGGTAAAAGCTCGGCGCCACTAAATGCTTATCACGAAGCCTAGAGACTAAGAAAAATTTAAAAAATAAAAATTTTTATTGCCGCATTTAGCATTTACAATATAGTTTAACCTAAGAAAAATAAGAAAAATAGTAGTAATACTTAATTCAAACAACACAACAAAACAAAAATAGTCTTCTTTACTTTACAATTGAAACTACTGAGAGAGTCAAAAAATCAATCAATACGCTCGTTATTTGCGAGTAAAACATTTGCCAGCTTGCACATTCGATTCAAAGGTGAAATATGAGAATAGGAGAAATATGAAAACCAACAGATGCCAGATCTGGTGCATCCATCAAGTTATTAAGGATTTGGTACAATGTAGAGATGTCAAAAAATATACTCCTACTCTCTAAAGATGTCAGATTCAAAAGCTTCATAATCTCCTCATAGTTTATTTCCTCAAATGACATTCCCAATTTAAAACCTATCCGTCTAACGCTGCATACGCTCTATTTTTTTAGAATTCGGATGCTTCCTTTGGAAGGTGCAAATCTCTAATTAAATCATTTAATTTGCTCTGGTTAAACACCTCGGGTTCTCTGAAATCTTGTGTGAAATCTGAGTCATCTTGGCCGGAATTAGATTTCTCTGATTTTGACGATATGACGTTTCCTAGTTCTTTTGGGGCCGTATGGTCCATGAGGAACTGGTCGAATAGCAGAGTCAAGTTTGGGATACACAATCCTTGAACATTACTCGAACAAAAATAACAATCATCACTGTGATTCCTAAGTTCTCGCCATACCATAGAAACACCAAAGATTAAATTTCTTTCTATCTTTTTGCCAGCGTGGCAAAGAAGTTTCCCTTTGCTTTATTATGACATAACTACCACAGATATAAGCAAAATTATTTCTTCTTCTTTCCATGTCTATACGTTCTAGAACACTAGAAATATGCAACGACGAAGACAACAGCGGCGAACACAATAGCACGCCTACCAAACTGCCCATAAGCAGGTTACAACGCTGTATTGACGCTTCTGCGCCAACTCTGTTGCTTTGCAGAGAAATATAATATTATCCAGTGTTGCCAAATCACATTTAATTTCATAAAAATCAATTTTAGGATATAGAACGCAATAAAAAAAATAACGTGATAGAGCGTTTTTTGGAAAAAGGCCCATTAAAAATAAATACAAAAACAGCTTGCAAATATCAAAATCACTGTAGACTTGTGTAACTGATGTACAAAGAATCCAGAAGATTTGTAAATAGTATAACAGTAGTCTGTGTGTGTTAAACTCAGTTTAAGCCAACAATATTTTCGTATCGTACAAATGTTTATAGTTTTTATAGGATTTTTTTTATATAAATACTGACCCTAAAAAGTTTAAATTTTTATTGTTATAAATCGCTCGAATTGTCTTAAAAGGCATTTATTAATATTAAAAAAACGTTTTAAAAAATAAAACAAATGTTACCTACCCCCTTGTTTTTATTGAAGCGGTTCAACAACAGGTCCATCTCCTTGCGCCTCTCCTCCCTGATCTTGTTCGCGATCTGCTCCTCGGATATCGTGGACTTGTTCTCCAAGAGCGCGGCCATTTTGCTAGCGATGCCACCCGCTTGGTGAACGACGGCGGTAGTGGCGTGATTCACGGGCTGCGGAGGCGGTTTCGGCGCCGGCTGCTTCGGTTTCGAGGTCCCTCGAGTCACGACGGGGTCCGATTTTTCGAAAATCACCCTCTTCTCCGACACTTTCGGCTCGTTCTCCTTATTAATGCCTTTTTGCGCCCCGATAAATTTGCTCTCGCATGCTTTCATGGTCGTGTCTACTTTGACGGGGGCGGACATGCCGAAAGCCGCTTTGGGCACCAGGGCTCCGCCCTTGTTCTTTTCGAACAACGCTTTACGTTCGGACACGCTCAACATGGCGGGATCTCTGGGCGGTTTCGCCGGACTCGTCGGTTTCGATTCGAACATGGCCGCCCGTTTGGCTATGGCATCCGACTTGGTTACTGACTGAGGATTCTGCTCGGCCTGTGCCCCCGGGGCGGTAGTCGAACCCCCCTGCGAATCATTATAGGAGTACACTAGGCGCGAAGAGGAGGTCGTACGTGAAAAGCCCTGCGATTCCTGCAAATATTGCAACGCAAAAGTTTGTCTATTTGTCCCGAGACGTAACCCAGAGCATGCATTTGTTTATAAATATTTCGTCTTATCAATGTATGAAAACCAAAAATTTCACAATGTGTGCCATGAGTGGTAATTCTTTTTGTTATTATTTAAAATGATTAAAATCTTTAAAAAACAGCTTTACTTTCATTTAAAAGATCAACATTTATCTGGTGTTGGTGTTGCTATATGGCGGATCAGTTATACAAGTAAAAATGGCCACGCTGGGTGTGTTGCCTTTCTCGCTTACTCTTTGGTGTGTTTAGTTAAATTTCTATATTAAATTTTATCATATAGGGTACTTTAATAATACACTATGCAAATGTATGTAAAAAAGTTTACCAAAGCTATTGCTCACTATACTTTTTCCATGACAATTTTTCCATTTTTGCAAACCATTCCCTGACATGAGGGTCACGACCCGAAATGTCTGAAGGGGCTCGCAGCCGAAGCAAACAAAGGGAGTAGAGAAAGCAAATCAATGGCATTCTTCAGGTGCAAATAATACAATATTGATTCTATCTAAATCCACAAGATAATTCACAGTTTGCTTGACCTGTTTTATTAATAAAATCCTATTTGCATAGTGCCAATAACCATTTAGTGAAATTTCAGTGGTGATGTTAAGAATAATTTTAAAAGTTCTTAATCTGGGTAGAACTTTCCATTCCATTCATCACCATAAAATGATCAATAAGGGGCAATTACCGCAATTAAAAAGGGTCTTTTACGACTACCTGTTAGTCTGGGGTTTCAATAATTTCCCGCGTGGAAGGGGAACTACTAACCTTCATATTTCAGTCTTGGGTGAAATTATTTAAATATAAATGATATGATAAATGAACAACAATTAAACTCAACAAATTATAATGACCAGACAAATACCCCCCCACCCCCCGGCATGTATTACATAACCTTGACAGACTTGCAATAAATAAAGAAAAAAACTAAAAAGTAAAAATCTCACCAAGTTGTCTAACACCGACTTATCCCAGTTCAATTTTTTTGGTGTGACCCCAATGCACTGTGCATCGCCCTTTGTAGGGCTTACCGCACTCTTTGTAGGACTTCTTGCGCCCTTTGTAGGGCTCCCCGACGCCGTGGGAATGCCCGAGTCCTTTTTAGGACTCAAATTCAATATCGGAGGACTTGGTGCTTTTGACTTCTGATTCTTCAAGGGAGATTTTATGGGGGGTTGGGGAGCGGGTGCTTTTACGGTTTTACGCGATGAACTCGCCTGTTTCTCTGCCTGAGGAACCTTGAAAAATAAGCCAGCCCTATTTTTATATTCACTTCAATAACACTATGAATATGTACTTACAGGGTGACTCAGATCATCTTCCCAATGATTTATTTTATCAGCAAGGTCAGCAAGCCTGCTTAACCCTTTCTTGGGTTTTGTGTTAGCAATTTTATCGCTAGTCGAAACACTTTGTGTATTTTCCAAACCTTCATAAAACTTCGCCTCTGTTCTATGAATAGGGGAAGAAATGTCAGCATCATCACCACCTTAAAAAGAATTTTAGGGCAAAATATTAAACATAAAGCTTTTTAATAACAAAAACATACCAGCGTACAATTTTCCTAGCCTCTTGAGTCTATTTTTTGACTCCTCTCTAAGGCCACTCTCACTGCAGTGACTGCCAGCATCACTGATGTTGCTATCTGCAATACTATCATCCTGTTCCTCAATTTCAACTTGTACGCGAATATTCTCAGCCGAAGTCACCTTTATTTCCATATTAAAATTATCCCGCTGTATATTTAAAGTTTTTGCCTGACTTGCAGGGCTGCTAGGCATATCTGATGTAACCTTGGTTAAAGAATTTTGCCTAAAGAACTTTGGAGTGTTACCTTTACTGGGAGAATCAACAGGGCTTAGTTTTGAAGGTAAGTTAGGGTCAGAAGCTACCTCTTTACGAGGTAATGAAATGACTTCGGAGAGATTGGGCTCTGAAGACGTATTTTTATTTATATCCCTCAGGCGGGTAGGATTTTCTTGTCCAGAATAACCCTGAAGGAGTCGCTGACGCTCCCTAGCCCTCGCTAGGATATTCTAATCAAGAACGATAGGCATCAGATCACGAGAAAACAATGAAAAATAGCAAACATATTACGTACCTCCGTGAAAGCATCCATTTTTAACAACACTTTCTAATTCCTCAATTAGCCCGTGAAACGAAATAAAACCGCAAGTCTCGAGTCAACTAGTCATGAAACTTATTGCGGTGATTTCAATTGAAATAAACCAACGAAGCGCTAAGGTTAAATCTAACCGTTTCCACGCTTGTTTATTTTTAACGTCTTTGTAAACGACAAGACAACGATTATTTCAAAAATTCATAATTTTTGTAACGGTCGCCGCCAGGTAGCGTACCAGTACTCTATTTAGGTTACCTTAGTGAATACGTGGCTAGTTGCGACAAACAAATTAGACAAACTTCAATAATTAGTTATTGATTAACTTAATAAATAAAGATTAAATTAGATGACGTGGATATACCGGTAACTAATTCCGCCACGAATTAATTATAATTCTAAATTTGTAGTTCTAAACTTAAAGCCTGCGCGTTGCGACATCTCTTGCACAGTAGGCGAACACAGTATTAGAGAAATCTGCAAAATATAAAAAGCGGTGGTATACGTGACTAACCTAAAACACATGATGCCTACAAAAAAAACTGCTGTCATAACAATTATATTTTGAAAATTATGGCAATTAATCGTCCAACATTTACAACAAAGCATAACGAAAATTGAGCTAGATAACAAAGACTCGTGATAAAAAATGCGATCGCATACCAAAGAGGTTTGGGTTTGCTTTGTGTTTATCTATTGATTTTTACTCCCACAGTTTTTTTTTTCGTAGTTTAATTAACTAATATATTAATATGAGGAGTCTGGAACCATTCGCTTAAATTATGGAAAAGGAATTCGTCGGTGCAGCGATAGAGAATCTCTATCCGGCTCTGTCGCAATGCTTTGCGATTATTATTTGCGGGTGAGCTCTTTTATACTCTCCAGAGCTCGCGTTTTTGTGATTATTCATTTATTGTAGTTATTTTGCCGGAAGAACGAATCTAATCTCAGAAACGGAGGCGAAGGGTATAAACACGTTCGTTGGCACTTTCGCCTTGCCCTCGCTAATTTTTATGTCTCTTGCCGAGCTGGACCTTCATGCTGTGAACTGGATATTTCTTTTATCCATACTGATTTCGAAAAGTATTGTGTTTTTTTCTGTGATAGTTGTAACCTTATTAGTTGGTAGACCCGTAAATTTAAGTAGAGCTGGCATTTTTGGCATATTTTGCACCCAAAGCAATGACTTTGCTGTAGGATATCCCATTGGTAAAACTGATTTTCAATGAATTACTCCACATATAAATTGATTGTTTCAGTGGCGGCTTTGTATAAAAACACCCACCCAGACTATGCGTCTTACTTATATTTGATGGCGCCGATTAATTTGGCTATATTGAATCCCATATCATTTGTTTTGATGGAAATTAGTAAAAGAAGACACTCTGTGGCACCAGACGAGCTGTTGTTACATAGCGACATGACTGACTCTATGGCCTTACACAAAGAAAGATGTAAAATGGGTGTCAGCGTCGCTAAAAATATTTTCTTAAATCCCATCATATTGATGACTGTATTAGGGATTATCGGTAATTATGCTTTCAAGCACAGTGTTCCCCTGTATCTGGCTGGCATTCTGAATGTAAGTTTACCAATATGAATTGCATAAATTTTTATTGTTCTTATCAAATCTGGAATTACAAGGTTATAATTATAATATAATAAGTGTTATGTTACTTTTTAAAATTGGACCAGGTAGATAGTTTAATTCTACCCATTTATTTTCAATTTTGTTTTACTCGCTACGGAAAAATGGGACGTTGCTTCTGCAAGGGGTCCATAATCAATTTTATTTTCGGATTTAAAGAGAGCCCTGCTCTCTCTCTGTCCTCTTTACATTTTTTTTTTAAATTTTACTTTATTATTGTTTAAATTTTTGAGAACACTTTTTTCACTACATGTTGAACGGCTTAAAAAAATAATAACTAAACAAAGCTAGCAAAAGATATTTCAGATGTTTAAGTGGTACGTAAAACTGAAATTTATTTTTAAATTCTTTCTCTAGATATTGCTTTTAAACTTAATAGGTATTATTTCCACATAAAAACAAATTTATACCATAGATAATCAGCTTTTTGTTTAAGCAGTGGCTTTCGTGAGACAGTTTTAATAAAAAAAAAGTGGTGCCCTCATGGTTTATCCCAATTTTGTTTATAAATTTAGATACCTTCAATTCTAAATACAAACGTCTCTTCAATTTTTTGGCTAAAACAAATCGTTTTCGTAAAGTTCAAATTTGTATGTAAAACGATTCCAGGAATTATACCAAAAACTTAATAATTAATTTAGTTAGAAAGCAAAATCTAGAAGAGATTTTTTTAAAATAAAAACGATATTTTTTGCAATATTTCAACGCCCTGTATCTCCGATATGAAGCATTTTAGAACACAAGTTTATATAATATTTTTTACTTATTTTTATCTGCTGAAACGCTGTTAAAGTTTCACCATTATAATTTGAAACACACTGTCTAACTTTTCTCTCTCTCTCTCTGTCTCTGTCTATCTTGGGATAGAAAAACGGAGGTCGCATTTAAAATATTTCGATTAGTTGGACATAGTAGTTTATCTTTAGTAACAATTGCCAGATTTTTACTTGGTCTGGTCGCACCTTGTATGATATACGAAACCCTCAAACACAAAATTTACTTACACGCCAGATATACAGGGTACATTTTTTTTACATTGGTTTGCCGTTTGCAGGGTTTGGGTTCAGCTTTTTCAGCCAGCGCCCTGTTCCTGTTGGGCTTGCGGATGGTAGGCAAAGTACACCAACTGCGGGGCGCTACTCTTGTCGTTCCCGGCATATTAATCATGGCCAAATTGTAAGCTCCGCCGCCATATGATTTCTGCCCATTCTCGCAACTTTCCATTTTAAATTTTTCAAGGATCGTCCTGCCTGTGGTCACCAGGGAAATGATTACCCTGCTGAACGCAGGCTACAACAAATCCGAAACGTTGGATCTGAGTACTTACGGCTTTTTCTACGGCACGTTTCCCTCCGCACCCGGAGTTTTTGTGTTTTCCACTCAATATGGGGTCGATGTAGACTTGGTAGGTCAACTGTTTCAGCGAAAATATGTTTCTTTTATATTTTGAAAGTTATCTATTCCAGATAGCTAGCGCGATGGTGGCATGCACGTTCCTCAGCGCTCCGCTGATGTTTGTGTCGGCTAAAATGATAACCCTGACCAACTGCGACCCGTCCGAGTACATAAAGCAGCTCGATTCGTTCATATTTGACGTCAGCATTGTGGGCGTGGTCGCCTGCTTCTGGGTCGTTTTGATTTTCGTCCTGACGAAGAAAATAGCCAAGATTCCGCACAAGATCACAGCCTGTCTGGTCGTGTCACACGTGAGTACTTAAGGTCGAATTTGGCGCCCCCCTATCGAAGAATATGTCGTGTATTTAGTTCGTCAGCTGCTTAGGAGCGATATTGTGGAACGTCATACAGACGAGGCACCGCTACGTCCAGTTCGTCTTCTTCACCGCCGGAGTTTACAGTTCCAGGTTGTGGACCGCCATCTTGTCCATTACCCTGTTGTTTTTGCAGTGCCGAAGTTTGTGTTTTGTTCTCAAACTGCTCCCGGCGTTTTTCGTCACCGGGTGGGGGTAAGTCCACACAGTCCTAATACCTCTCTTGTATCTATTATATAGATTACATATGCCGATGATACCCAGCTGTTAAACACCTTTCTCAATATACCAGAAAAAAAGTCCTAAGCTAAATGATAAAATAAATAAATAACTGATTCAATTTTTACTAGCAATTTTTATATTTATCCAATGTCTAGAAATAACGGTTGAATAATTTAAGAGATGATTTTATGTGAAAAAATTATAATGGGTCCGAGAATGCAGTTTTCACTTAAATTTTTGTTTGTTTGTTGTGATTAATTAAGACTATGAATTGAAGTGGCGTTCCAAGAGACACCCTATTGAATATTTTTTACACAAAAATGTGCGCCACTGATTTTTTT
The DNA here is from genome assembly GCF_029955315.1 of Cylas formicarius. Lineage (NCBI taxonomy): Eukaryota > Metazoa > Arthropoda > Insecta > Coleoptera > Brentidae > Cylas > Cylas formicarius. The sequence continues at coordinate 18,671,435 of NW_026844361.1, read as the reverse complement.
TTTTAAATTCAACTTTTTTGTTTCTTGAGAATTTTTTTCTAAATTCCTAAATGCAATCAATTGAATTTTATTTATTTATTCAGCATAATTTTTTTAAATTGAAACTCGAATCTACCTGTAATATTTAGAAAAGCAAATTAAGGTCCATTTGTTGGAGTTACGAAAATCCCTAAACAAGCTATTATTCTACCAGTAACGAAATTTGTATTATTATTATTATTTTAATTGTAATAGATACCCTTAGATAATGAAATTAAAAATCAATAATCAATTTTGAATGTTTTATATCTTATTTGTTTATAATTTGGAGAATTTGAAATTTATGTGGTAAATACTTTGGTCCTTCCTCTATTAAAGAATACTAAAATGATTCCCACAAGTTATACCGTTTGTCGTCAGAAACGGTTTTTGCATAGGGTTGCAAATTCATATAGAATAATTAATTATATTTAAATGGAAGGGGCTGGGGGGAATTTTACGGTATCTGTAGATAGACCTCATTGACCTCTATCTTTGATAAAAAATTTAACGTTCCCAGAACAACGTAAGTATTTGAAAAAATTTAAAAAAATTATAAATGCAGGGTATACGGGAAAATGGGTTATATCGATAAATCATCGATAATTTATCGATACTTTCAAAAAATAATTACAAATTCGAATTTCTCATCCTCTAAAACCCCCCCATGCAGAATTTTATCCAGTTTTGAGAAATCACCTCGAAATCGCGTATCGGTTTCAAAAATCGGCCCGAAAATCGATGGTCGATATTCAAAGTTTAATATCTCGCTTATTTATAATTTTGAGAATTTGAAATTTATACGTTATATACCTTCGTCCTTCTCCATATTGTTGAAAAAATAATCTATAGTATAGGGACAAACTGAATAACTATGTCTCCTTAAATGTACCAAGATTAATTGAATTTATTAGTATTAAGTATTGTGTTCTTTCAATCAATCTTTTTGCCGTCACAGTAAAAGACTTGAAAGCTCTTTTTAATTAGATTTATTTGTTATAATTTTGTGTACTGTTCAACTTTGCATGTAGTGTTTGTAATTTTTTCCAATAAATAAATAAATATTCTATATGTGATCGTAAGATCATAAGCTAGACTTAGTCTTGAGATATAACTGTAGAAGTGTATATTAGTCTATATTGGCAAAAAGTAATTTTTGGCCAAATTTTGAAGAATAATTTAAAATATCTCAATAATTATTATTATTATTAATATTTTTATTAGTTTAACCCAGATTTAATTATTTTGCCGAGACTTTTATAGCGGATAAGATATTTTTCCTTGGTACTAATTAAACGAAGCAGTTTGTCAACAAAATATTCATAACCATTTACGTATGTTTTGCAAAATTAGGCGATTTGTTGAACTAAAAAGGTGTGCGGTGTGCTGACCTGCGTATTTCTCCATTTCCGATAGTTGTTTGAGCGAACGAGTCGGCAACTCTGGTCTAGAACATCAGAGGAGCAACACTGTCGGGGCAGAACTTAAAAAATAAATGTTACGAAGCGTAGCAAATTGGTGTTACGTTTTGTAGTTGCACTCAAATCAGTACAGTCCTCTTGAAAATTTAACGGTGTTTTCATCACCAAATAATGTTTTTCTTAAAGGGTTCCAATTATTGCATGTACCGCTCTGCTAGTTTTCGATAAGACATCGAGGGTGTCCGTCCAGGACAATCCCAACTTCGCTTACGGCGCGCCGCAGGCGATAATATCCGTGTCCCTGCTCATATTATGTTTTGTGGGTAAGTCTTTCCACATATTCAGGACTCGCTATTCTAATATTTATTCATTAATTTTCAGTGACCGCGGGTTGCCTAATCCTGCACCAACGCTACCACCGACGTTACAGCAGGTACCTCGACCTGGTCAACGATATAACGTCGGACTTTGACCCTAACTTGACGTCAGAGGGCGAGTCGGCGTCTTCGACGTCGATCAACGTCAGCCCGAACCAGTCTTGCAGCTCGGACAGCGGCGTGAGCTGCACAAAAACTTCCAAATGCTGTGGCCTGCCGACCATAAAAGAAGGTCAGTCCGAAGACAAGGAGGTCGTCGACATCGAGGATCTGTTGAACACTTCGGGCCAGAGCAAACGAACCTCCACCGAGTCGATTCTGAACTCGATGAGTCCGCAACAGAACGAGCTGTGCCCCACCAAGTTTGGTTGCGAGGGGCCACAACGGGAGACGTGCAAGGGCGTGGTGAGGCAGTATCGGGAACAGATCGATGAAGACCTGGAACCGATCGAAGAAGACCCAGAGTCGCACGATCCGCAGATATTCAGGCACATCGTGTTGTTGATTTTGCTACTGTGTTCGATGTTCGTGGTAAATTTCGTAACCTCAGTTGTTTGCGGCTAATTTTTTCTTTTTCTCTGGCTTTAGGGCTTGGCTCTGTCGATATGGACGCTGGTGATGGAGCAGATATCGGGCATATACGTGGAGTTGTCATTTTTGGACGCCATTTTGAACTTCGGTCAGAGCTTCATAGTTTTCGTGATATTCGGGTTGGATACCAAAGAGGTGGTGCTGCCGCTCGTCAAATTTTGGCGCAAGATGTGGTATGGGGCGAACACCTTGTCCCTGCCCGCCTGGGACGAGCTGGGTGCCGAAACTAAACACGTGTGCGACCAATTCGTGACGCATCATCTGCAGAGTTGCCGCCAAACCATCGCCGCCGATCGGAGGTGGGCGTTTTTTTCTAATGGTTTTCTAATAACTAATATTCTATTATTTTATTTATTATTTATTTTATATTATTAATTTAAAAAAATGCAAAAAGGAAACTTCAAACCTTCTTCTAGTAGAGTAGTATTTAATTTTTTTTGCAGGGGCAATATATCGATTTTCACTTCCCAAACATTCTTTTCCGTTAGCAACGAAAATAGTTCAAATGTACTATATTGTTCTTTATAATCAGTAAAACTGTTCAACGTCGATGCAGCAAAGTAGTTCAACTGTATCTCAAGTTTTATTTATTCTATTTATTTAAATATTTTTTATATTTATTATTAACTTAACAAACGCAAAAAAAGCAATCTTGGAACCTTCTTCTAGTAGAGTAGTAGTTAATTTTTTGACAGGTGCATAATATTGATCTTCACTTCCCAAACATTCTTTTCCATTATCACCGAAAAGTAGTTCAAACGTACCATTATCGTTCTTCAACATCCATGCAACAAAGAGTTAACTGTATCTCGTGTATTTCGTGCGCTTAATGTTTTGTCCAGTGCGCGAAAGGGACAAAAAATTATTATCGGGTTTTATTTATTCCAGATGGAGGCTGAAGACTTATAAGAACGTCTTCACCGGAACACGGTTCGTCGACTGGATGGTAGAGGTCGGTTTGGCGAGAGACCGGGTCGAGGCTGTGAATTACGGAAGACACCTTATCGAAGGCAAAGTCTTGAAGCACATTAACGGAGTGTACCATTTCTACGACAGAGGTCTGTTATACACTTTTGTTTAGGTGGCGTTTGACCTCCAAGCGAGTTTCAATAGTCTCTTAGCGTTTTCGATTTTATTTATCAGTGCGATAATCAGAATTTTAAATTATTTTTTTAAGGCATGTGTGACGTAAATATTAGGCTAAGTTCAAAGATAAACCACATCGAACATTACTTAACACAAAAGACTATTTTTTTGCAACGTCGGTTGTTATATAAAACGCTTACGTAGTTTAATGAAAAAGTTACCGTGGGCGCATAGTGTCAGCCACCCTATGCGCAATGAGAGTTATTTCCAATGTTGTTAAGTCTGATCCAGACAATAGAGTTAATCAGAAAAATGTTGTGCGAATAAAAATGTTATATAATTGAAGAGGTTCTCTTTTATTTACTGGGTCCAACAGGCCTTAACACCAATCCTTGTGGAATACCTAAAGGTAATTGCAACAGTCCTTTATTTGCCGACGCTTGGGTCATATGTTTATATTCTCTTTGGGTGCTGTTAGATCAGTTGAACTGCTTTTAGTCGTGTCACCAATTAGATTTCACATAAACAGAGCCAGTTCTTCAAAAAACTCCTTTAATTTACAACGTTCAAGTCGACAAACAAACTGAACAACTTTTAGATCCTAAGTTTAAATAAAAACATCCGGAGTAATACTGACGCACCAAAATCAAGCGACAATTGGCTGCCCCAAAGGTGGAAAATATACAATAGAAAAATATACACTTACCGACCGAACAGAACGTTCTACGCCCTAACATCGACTTTAAATTCCTTTATTTACACAACACCTGGAAAACCACACCCCCCCAAGTTACGAAGTCTCGCTTACGCAGCTGTCGGTCTCTTTCATCATCATCTCCCCCAGACTTTCGTTCAGGTCATTAACGATCATTTCCAACGTCTTTTCCGTCCCCTTATCAGAATTACCACCCTTCATCACTACGTCATCCTCCCCGAAACCTTCCAAGACACTTTCGTCGCTGACCGCCGACTTCTCCTCCCCTTCTGGTTCCTTCGCATCCTCATCATCATTTGTATCCCCTTGGGAGATTGAATTTTCACTGATAGCCTCGATCATAAGACCTCCGGCGTCTTCAACGGTCGTAGGTGTTTCCTCTTCTCGACCTGGTGCTTCCAATTGAATCATGTCGCCCACGTCATCGTCCCTAAGTTGCTCGGCACCGCCTAGCTGAGGTAGTTCCTTTTCCATTTCTTTAATTTCCTTGGAAACTTCAGTCTCCTGGCTGCTGCTGGGAGATAGTTCATTAGTACATTCACTCACCACGCTCTCTATCCGGAAACTCAGTCCATTCGATTTGGCGTTGCTTTCCGTATTATGGACCAGTTCGTTTGAACTAATTTTAAGAGGTTCGCTTGTTTCGACTTCCGCGATGTCTTCCACCACGCTTTGCACGTTGCTGATTAAAATGTTGGAGCCGTCCAGGGGGTCCTCATGCCTAGTGTTTATCGTGCCCAGCTTCGAGATGTCTACCAACTTGACGCTGTCTTTGTTGCACGCTAGCAGTAATTTCTCCTGGACGTTTTCAGTCACCGTGTGAACATCCATGATGACCGGCTGAGGTAGCAGTTTGATCTTTGCGAACGGCGTAGGCGTATCGCAGCCCTTCATGTTAACGATCGGGCTGTCGTAGTTGCCAATGATTTCTTCCTCGTGTGACGTCATTTCTTGGTCATCGAAACTGACCATATTGTCGCTGACGTCTATTATTGTGTCTTCTACGTCGAGCGGCTCCGCCTTGATGTCCTCCACTTGGATCAAGGGATCGTTTTGGACGGTGTGAGGCTCCCGTACTATGGGGGCGTCGCCTGTTTCCTTGGCTTGCGGCTCGTAGTGGGAATGGAAGAACTTCGGTACTTTGACGTTGGGACGCGACCTCGTCCCCTTCCTCGACTGGAACATCAGCGGCGGCGACTGAAATTTGTCATTTTACCGGAAATATTTACGAAGCAAGGAACCGTCATCTTACCTCCTCCCGATCTTCGACGTATCTTCTCTTCTTCACCTTTTTACCTATATTCCTTTTAATGGGCACATGCTTGACTTCTCTAAGCTTCAAAGGTATGGCGGGTTTCAATAACGGCGGCGGTTCCTTTGTAATTTCCTCGTAGACGGGTTCCAAAAGGTCCAAAGGGTCGATCATGTCGCCCTTCTTCAGTGGCGTTTTTTCCTTTTCCTTAAGAATATCGGAGTGTTGACTGCTCTTATTCCTGTCGAACTTCTTCGGCGAGTGCGGGTAACTGGATTTCGCGGGACTCCTCGAGGTCGATGGTTTGGGCGACAATTTTGGAAGTTCCGCCTTGGTAAGGTTGTACAGCTTAACCTTTTTGTCCTCCCGTTTTTTTTCTTTCTCGTCTTTCGGTTCTTTCAGATCTTTCTGTTTAAGCACGGCCGGTTGCGTCATGGGGTCCTTTTCTTCTTTTACGGTCGCTACGATCGGAGATGGATTGGGATCGTCTTTGGTATGAGGCCTGCCGGCCAGACCTTTAATCTGAAATCGGGATGATATTACAACTTCGATTATGAGGGGTTGAGATTTTTGAAAAGGTCACCTTCAAAGCCTCGGCTACCTTTAGCAACTCTTCCAACCTATTCTGGAATATGTGAACCTCGCCGGCGTACATGAAATCGCACAGTGCCTTTAGTATCCAGAACGGGATGTCTTTCATGAAAAGAACAGGATGCTGGATCGGGCTGATGCCGCTCAAAACTTCCTCGAAATACGGACTGCACGACGACAGTATCATCTAAGGAAGACGAAAATCCCTTCAATTTCCAACCAACCAAACCATTTTTAAGAAACTCCAAAAACCTCTGGCATACATTTGAATAACCTGTTTTGTTTTATTGTATTTAAAAAACAAATATGCCATTTTTTGCATTAAAAGCTAAAATTAAACGAAGCAAATTTTTAATAGATTACTTGTATCAACGAGACAGTTTTTATAAAACAATTGTTTGGATATGGACCACTTTACCTTACAAAACCCCATTCTATTGCTAAAAGAGTGTGGAGGTGAGTGTTTTTTTTTTACGTGGACCGAGTTAACCCCCTTGTTTGCGTTGTTCCGTGCTCACCCGGTGACACTTTAAAGTTTTGCCCTCTGCTACCAAAGTTGCATCGACGTACTGCTCCTTCAGGAGCAAACTAGGGAACGCTGCCTGCATATTTGTGTGGTGACTGTTCCACCTCAAGCAGACCTCCTCGTTGGGCGGTTGTGGTGAGGTAATTTTCGGAAGAGGGAGCTGTGGCTTGGCCGCTTGTCTGGTGACCTTCAACTTGGTAGGCGACAGGGGCTGACTCTGCAAAACGGGTTCTTGCTGTTGCGACGCACCTGGTTGAGGGTCGGGCTGGGCTGACTGGGAGAGTCGTTGCTGCAGAGGCATGGAATCTGAAAATTTTCAAACATTCTCGTCCTCCATTAAAAAAAAAACAATTAAATGTTGACGTAGTTTCTTTTAAATAAATCTTTACTATGACTCCTGGTAAATGATAGAAAGAGCATAATTAAAGGCAAAATCGACACCAAAATTAAAGGGATTTGGTAAGATTTGTTAAAACGATTCTTGAAGTCCAAAGAAGAATTAAATACAAAATTGCAAAAAAAAGTGTAAACTAACCAAAGTCTTGCAGATGACATAACTAACGCCGATAACACTTTTACATTCTGTGATATGACAAGAATAACATATAGAGAAAACCCCGCCTATAGCTACTAAAGATATGCACGGTCCGTCTATGCTGATAATACAAGAACTTGTGAAGCAAATATAAAAACACTTTTGGAGCCCACTTATCACGCGCATCCGAAAGATTTAAAATTTGGTTTTTACCCAATGACCTTGCGGTAGTCAACAATCAACATGGCCGCTGACAATTGACAATGTCAATAAATTTGGATACGGAAACTTTACAGCAGTATTTTCTCAAAATGTGCCCAGATCCCATTAAATATTCAGGTAAAACGGAGGCAAGTGTGTGGATATCGCTGTTTAGATGAAATACTACCTCCACGAAAATATCATAGCTGCCTAAGACGCATCAATTTTAACCATAGTCGGGCCGCTATATCATCTAATAACTATAAGGTAGCTACAAAACCTATTGTGTATGTTCTATATTTTGTTACTATAATAACTAGAAGAGAAAAATTAAAAAAATATAATATCAATTAAATTTAAAAAAAACAACCATTTCTTTTGATGTTGTCCAAATGGAGTTTTTAATGACGCTCATCCGTTATTCACAAATTTTCCTCAAAAATTGGATGCAATTATATTTTGAAAGAGATAGTTTCTTAACATGAAGAAAACAAATTCACTTAGTAGGTACTATGCACTATTCATTTAAATTGCGGCTTTGTGATTGGTTCAATTCGATAGGATGATATAATTAAAAAAATAATAATTTATGGTTATTTAATTTTGGATATTTTATAGAAAAACGCCGTATAAACGAGAAATTTTTTGAGAGACGTAAATTCATATATCCTTTTGTCTATGTTCATATTTGCAAAACAGAAACTACAGGAAAAATATATTGACGCAAATAAAACACAAATATAGCTGTGATACCTAAACTGTTATTAGAGTTATCAAGGCTATCGTCTTCGCAAAAGTCGTTCGCTTTATGCGTAGTAACTCTGGCCGATCTTCTCACTGCCTGGGAAGCTTTCTCTAGAATTTGAGCCTTCAACCTGCGCCATCTTCTTATATTGGATTCGCTAATCCCGTAACGTTTTTTTGCCTCACTGGTACTCTTCTGCTCCGCGTATAATATAACCGCTTTTTTGAAAGAAGGCTCGTATTGGGCCACCATGCGACCAAATACGGTCGCCTGCCTCGTTGGCCCATTGGTTCGATGCTTTTTTGGCTTCATATTCCCGAAATACTGCTAGAGAGACATCCAGTTAAAAAACAGGGAGCATATTTGCTTATTTCCCCGCAATGGATGAAATTGCAACAATATTTAGTAAGTTATTGGTGACCACCCTGTATATACGGCCGCCATTAGTTAAATACCATTCCGCGTAAACACCAATCATTTCAGGAATTTGACAAGCTAGGAATTAGAATAAACAAACCACCAGCACCAACCGACCAAAGTATGAACTGTGTCATTTATGTACGTCAAAAAGATTAAAAGAGGAAATTTCTCGTACATTATAATTTTCGCGGATAATATTAAATGTCGTCTAAAAGTTTATTCGCTTTAATGCGTAGATTTATGAGACGAAAATAAATAATACTATGCGAAATTATTCAAACCTTGAAAATACTCCAGCGGTCCCCAAACGTTCACTGTCGAACAAAATAAAACAAAAACTTAAAATTGGCAGAACGAAATGCGGTCCGATCACACGTACCTAATTCATCGTCTATCGAATTGTCTAACAATTCGGCCTGTTTTACTAGGTGATGGCATTTTTTCCATTTATTTTTCACTTCCTGCAAAGTACGTCGCTCTAGAGACACCTTATTCACCTCTTCTAAAACGTAGTTCCATATCGAATCGCGCAATTCTTTGTTACCGAATATTTTGCTGTTTTGGCCGCACAACACGTCCTGATTTTGCATCACGTTCGACACCAGAGTGTCGATTTCTTCCGGAGAAAAGTTGGATTTCCGTGATTTTTTGTGGCCAGGGTCCGCGGCCATTTTTGTTGGCACTGTGACACTTGGCCCTTAATAAAGACGAATACCGAACCGATATTTACGTGATACGATACAAGTTTCCATTGGCCACGCACATTGTATTACGCATGTTAGAGGTAGAACTAGGAATTAACAATATTTAGAAGTCCTCTAGCTAGAGCTTTAGAACGTCAAGCATAAAAATAATCTGGGACTATTAGACACTGGAATATCATTCCAGCGAATCCAAAACAATCGTTCTCAAGGTACAGATAAACAAATTTGATAAACACAACAGCCAACACGACTGCAACGAGAGTTGTTGCGTTTCTTATTCGGACGAAGTGACGATGGTTTTTCTTACACAAAGTGCTAAATTGCATCCATAGCAGAGAAATTAAACTAGGTTCCTTAACATAACCTTACCCAACCTCTGTTTTTGCGACTGAAACCAAGATAGTCCTTTAGGTATGGGAAGCAAATCGAGTTGGGATAGTTTGGACAGCCAGGAAGGCTCCGGATTTAGACTACATGGCAAACAAACACATAAACAAACACGATTTTCCAAAATTCTTCAGGAAAACGCGATGGTAAACCGATCGGAATAGTTCGCGGAACAAGTCTATCAGCGGTACCCAAACGATCTTTCAATGTTTGCGAATAATACAAAGTTATAATTCACTTTATCACTTGTCTGTTATGTCTTTGCGACTTAAAATGTGAAACAGATCCTGACACAATATCGCTTATTGATAGTAATCAAACAATTTCTAGTAAAGATTGAATAATTTCTATTAGCTATTAGATACGTGTTTTATTGTACCTCATTTTAGCCTCTCGCAGCAATAATTTACCGAGGCAATAATAAAGCCGCCATAATTTTTGGTCTTTTATCTATAATCCAAGATCTATTTTTAATTATTAGGGAATTATTATTTTGAGAACTGCTGTTTTATTGGCCCTCCCTAAAAATAGACGAAATCGATAGAAGCTGATTTTTTATGTGACGCAAAAGGAATTGAGGCGGTATTATTTAAAAATGTTGCTACTAAATCCATTCGTTTTGTTGCTCAGTTATGATTAATTCGCTCTTCATAGTTTTTAAAAATAAATTTTATCTCTTTCACCAGAAAGCGATTTAAAGCAGACGTTTTTGTAACGTCACATGTCACCGGTTTCAATGATTAAAGTCCTTTTATGCATTGTCATTTAAAAGAAACAAAAAAGTTTTTAAATCTTTATTTCGTTTTTTATTGTGTTGGTACTGGATGACATTCATCAGAATTGCTTTGTGAGATGGCGCTTTAATCGGAAAAATGTCAATTTGTTTTAACCTAGTTATTTTATGTTGGAAGAAAATTTATGAAAAATAGCTTTAGAATTATAAATTATGGCGGAAACTTTGCCCTCCGTTGTAGACCAGGAATTACTAGCTTTGCGAAATCTTTTGTGGGGGGCTGAAATCAAGCACGACATTTTCCGTAGATGGTCACAAGGTTAGTATTACCGCAAATTTTAAACGGGAACGTTTGTTCTACTTCTAAATTATTTTTAGGGTTTTACTTTAGTACAAATGAAAAAAGCGCTTTGGAGCAGGCGGAAGGGGGACCGTGTGCTATATTGGCCCCCGTTCAAGCATTTATCATTAAGAATTTGCTTCTGGAGTATAATGGTCTCCTATTCCGAGAAAAAGTATGGCTACCATAAGAAACAGTTTGCATAGTTAGTCAATCGTTTGTTTTGTAGGTTGGCCCCGATGTTCAAACTAAAATACTAGTAAATGCCTTAAGTGAAATCTTAGGACAATGCAATAATGGTAACTTTTGTGTAGTGCACTTAGAAAATGTTTCTGATTCCAGTACCGAACTTAACGGGGATAAAAACGAAAATATTGAGCTATCTGAGCCTCTGGATCCTAATCAATTTCATACAGACCTAGAAGTTTTGTGTTTTCAAACCTTGGCCGAAGTCACCAAGTATTATTTTGACAATATCAAGAAACTGAACGGTCGATTTGGTGTTCTTTTGTTCTTGTATTCTGTGATATTATCGAGGGGCTTGCAACAGGTGAAATCTGAATGTGATAGCCAGGAGCCATTAATTGATGAGACTTACGGATATGGTAGTCAATCCCTCATAAATCTCATGATAACAGGCAGGGCCAGCACATATGTTTGGGATCATTACCAGGACGTGGGAGGCTTAAGTGGGTATTATGGCTTGTAATGTGATTTAATTGACTCGTTCCTTTTTAGAGCTCAAGGGTATAGAAAAGCAGAGCCAAGTTGGTTTTATAACCATCATGGAGTATCATAGGTTTTGCACTGTGGGATCTTTTTACAAGAATCCCATACATCCAGTATGGGTGCTGGCATCTGATACTCACTTAACAGGTATTATATATTATTTAATAATTGTAGTAGTTGTGTAGGTATTAAGAAGTAGCCATTTTAATAAGTAGAATATTTAATTCTAAACTTTAACAAGCAGATAGATAAAATAGACTATTGTTAACAATGAAATGTTTTCATAACAATTTCATAAGCTGTAATAATCTTCTGCCATTTTGTTTTCAGTCAGTAAAAGAGCATAATAAACTCAATTTCTACTTAGATTTTACATTTCATAGATCTCTTACTAAAAAAAGGGTGTTATTTAATATTATTATTATTATATTTAATTTGAGGTCATGTCCGCAGACCTGCTAACTGATTAGCATATGGTGTTTTTGTGTGTGTATTTTAGTATTGTTTAGTGATGAAAGAAAATTGGTCAGTCCTGAGACAAAAAGCGAGCAGGCGCGTAGGATATTTAAAAGTTTTGATCCCGATGGGAATAACTTCATCAGTTCCGATAAACTTCAGGACGTTCTAAGTGCTTTAGAGTTAGTTAGCGAACCCGAATAGTAAGTAAAATGGATTTTGCCTTGACATTACACTTCAGAGTTTGTTTTCAGTGTAAATATAATGAAAAAGAAATTAGATAGTGAAAGTTTAGGGATAATTTTGTTAAACGCCTTTATGGAAGAGTTCTTTCCGAGGGAAGAGTGGTCTACTCCGGATTTATTCACTTTGGTTCATTATAATGGCTTAGCGCAAAGTAACATCAATGGACAGGTTAGGTTTATTCTAAGCGAGCAACATGAAATGTTCATTGCCTCTGCCTTGTTGCAGGTTCAATACCATATAGGCGCCGCCATTTTGCTCGAATCTGACATAAAATCCGTGTGCGAGTCGAATCCGATGCTAACAGTGCTCCAGACAAAATGGCCAAACATCGAAGTGAACTGGACTGACGCGACGCCATCTTTGAACTGATATGTTCACTTTATCAACAAATTCGCATAATTTCGTCAGCTTGTTTATAATAACTAGTAATTTACAGGGTCGTTTGATTTTATTTTTAGGTTTTCAAAAAAATATTTCCTGATCACTTAGATTGCCCCCACCAGTTTTCCCCTGTTAGATAAATATGAGTATCACTTCCCAAATCGCCCTGTACTTACATCTTGAAATTGCATTTAATATTAGTAATTTATTAATTTTATTTTTTATATATATTTACCTGTAGAGCTTTAAACTTGTGGTATTATCTGAAGCGAGCAGATTGCTTCGTCCTGTTAACCAATTAAAGTGTTTTTTTTTATTGCTACATTTTTTGTAAACCTCGCGCGCCAATGAAGTTGGCGAACAGAAAAATTATAAAAATAAAAAGTACTCCACATAACCTACAAAAAATGATAAAACTAAAGCTCGGCGCCTACTATGATCCTAATTTTTAGGACAGAAACAAAGCATAAGACGATGGGTAGTAGTAGACTAGATGGAGAAATTTTAACTGTGATTGCCACCAGGTTGTATATTTGTTCGATTTGACCAGGAAATTATATTAAACGGTAAAATTGTTTTTATTCACAATGAAAGTTGCACCTCAATAGACTTAGATGAAGGGAATTGAGTTTGCTCAAAAGGATTGACTTAAAAAAAGACAACTCATGTTAAAGCATGTTTTTTAAGGGAAATAATTTGTTTATCTTTTTTAACAAATGAGAAAAAAACGAACCATGTTTTAAATATACTTTTATTTACAAAAAACAAACTTAGCTTTTCCATGTTCTTGTATCTTTAAGGAAGACATATCTCTAGCACATAAACCTAGCACTCTCTATTGTGTTTTAGTGCACGCCGTCTCGTCAGCAATCGAATTTTTGGAAGAGGCTCATCACTGAAACCTATAAAAACCAAAGTATTAAAAATGTTATTTTATCGCTCCTATTTTCTTTCTTTCAAATCGCGTCAAAGCTACAATATTAATTGTCACCAGTTACCAATATTAAGAAAAATACAGTTAGAAAAGGTACAAACCTCCAGAAATTTGGAAAATATTTGCAATGGACAATTATCAAAGAAATGGTAATTGAAAATGTGGCAACAGAAGAAGAAAAATTGCTTTCGAGTTCACTGAAAAATCGAAAACTTGCTGCCTGTGGTTAGCCACGTTGCCGTCCTTTGGATGTTTGTGCAAAAGCAGGGTTGCGTTTTTGAGAAAGAATATTTATAGTTACTAATTAATGTCTCAGGTCTGGACAAAACATTAGGGTAAAAGAGTTAAAAGAGCGATCGAGATAATTAAGAATCGACACATTCAGATAATAAAAAAATAGCTGCTAGGTATAGTTGGTTGCTTGCTGTTTTACTTTTCTCTGTTCACTTTGGCCTTGTTTAAAGTGACATTTCTTAACATGCTATATTTCTTTAGTTATTGACTTAACGAATGAAAAGCAAGACGCAAAGTTGTGGTTCATAAAATATTCCAAAAATACAACTAATTTTTTACGAATTTAGTGTTTAAAATTTTATTTATTTTATTTTTTAATGAAACTTTTCAAGATATTTGTAAGCAAGTCATCGTTTATTTAAAAAATATAAGTTGGTAGTTAGTTAAAATTGTATTTTTATTTTTTTAAGTTGATCGTATTGAGCAGTCCGTGATAAAAGATTGTGTAGATGTATTAATAAGCAGTAATAAGTTTTGTTTTCGTTATAACACTTTGACACCTAAAAATAACGAAAGTGTTCATAGTGCTCTGTTTAGAGAAGACAACACAAGTTTTTTACTTACCGAAGCCCTATTAGACTTGTGCCTGTAATCTTTTATTACCTTTTTAATAAAATTCTTTTTACCTACGAATTTGCATTTACGAGACGAAGAATGTTGTCGTTATTTTGAGTTGTTGTTTTGTTTTATTTTGCTCTTCTGGTTGTATAAAAATTGAGTTCGATCTAAGCTCCAATAGTTCCAGCAATGTTACCAATATCTACTATTTTGGGATTCAACAGTTATATAGAGGGAGATGGGTACTCATGAGAGGATTCTTTTCTTTGTCATACACATAAATACTAATGCCAGGTAAGTGTAATCGGAGATTCTTTGGTATTATTTCTCAATTTTTTCAACTGATTCTGCTGGTATTTTGATTATTTTTGTCGTCGACAATGTAGCGCATCTACTATAATTATTTCATGCTGTGTAAAAAATGCATGGACAACTCTCACAGTGCTAGAAAAATTTTGATGAAAGTTAAATTTACTCTCGGTCCAATACTTGTCGACTTGTTAAGGTGTTTAATATTCTTTGGTTTGGTATACTGCTTAGTTTAAGTTTATTAGTAATCATTCATATTTCGTGTGTAATACAGCGTGTGTTCAATCGTATACGAATTATGCAAATTATGTGCGAGTCTAGTGAATCTCAGGAGATGCTCCCGCCCAAATGTAGAATACACTATTTTATTGAGACTAAGGAAGTTATAAACAATGTTTATTTGACTCTCATGGAACGTGGTGCCAGCAAGCAAGCATTTTTAGAAGAAACGGCCACATTGACGAAAATTCCAACATCAGCTGTATGGAAAATTGTGAATAATCCCATAGGTGCTTCATAATTATAATATTTAGTATATTTTTAAAATAAGTTTTAATTTATTGTGACAAAATAGAACTACTAAGTGAAATAAATATGCGATTTTATACAAAAAAAAATGTTGCTGCAAAAGCAGAAACATCGTTTCTCACGGTGACCGTCCATTATAAGCTTTAAGAGAACCAAAATAGATATTGTTGTGTGTATGGCCATAATTGAACCTGATGTACAATTTGCAAATCTTTAAAGCTTTTGCAATTGTGCCGGTTCTACCCGAAATCAGTAGCAATATTGAAATTTCGAACATCGAAATTCGACATAAAAAATTAATCAACTTTTACTTATTGTTCCTACTCTGCTCGCAAAAAAATAGTTTTTTTTTAAGTGTTATTGGCGTAAAAACGGATTATTCAATAAAAAATAAGGTAATGAATGTACATACTTAACCCATTTTGTCTAAGTGGTGCGTTGATGCACCATCTATTCTATGATTTTTTTTGTCCCATCCAGGAAATATTTTTGCACATCCATTTAGAAATTTTATTATTATCACTACTAAAGAACATAAAACCTAGAAATCGCCAATTTATGTGTAATGGAAAGAACTTATATATGACTTCAAAAGCTAACAAAAGCGATACATAAATTTCTATCACATTTTCAAGTCAATCCAAAATAGTAAAAAAAATATTTTGGATTTGTATTGCCATTTTTGTTAAGTCTATAGCACGTAGATTACATCGCAGAAAACATACATTGGAATTACTATATTGATTATGCTTTATTTTTTGAAAATATTTACTAGTGCGTGAATGCACTACTGGTTTTATCTGTGAAACAAAACTTCCAACATCCAACAATTAGCGCGTTCTTTAGTATTAGTTTGTCCGTTGTGCAGTGAACGTTCCAGCTCGTAAAATATGGCATTTCGGAGGGATTTGACTCAAAAGGAATTATAGGCGGCTATGGAGGAGATCATGATGGATGAGGACAATAACAATGAAAGTCGTAAGTATTATTTGGATTTATTTCCTTGTAAATTTATGCTAAAAATAACGTGAAAAAATATTTACAGAACATATTGGCGCGGTCTATATTCCACTCGACGTGGATACCTTGACTGACGAAGAAGATATGAACGATAACATAAATCTACAAGAGCTTGGGGAACCAACTGATATAGTTGGAAACTTCGAATTACATACACCGAATGATACAGTTCTCCTTCAACAGTTCTGTAATTCATCAACTACTGAACCCGAATGGGACTCATCAGATGATGAAACTCTGGAATTCGAAAGAAGACCTATGCTTTCTGCAAACGACAGGCTTGCTTCTACTGTCAAATGAAAGAAAGGCTAGATTGAGTACACTCACACACCTATATTTAAATCTTACATTGCTTTGCGACTTTTAAAAACTGATAAAACAATTACGCAAAGAAATCTTGCACCTGCGATAGATGAAGTGCGTTATGATAATCAAGGTCACCTCATGATTGTTTATGCTAATAAAGCCCGAAGGAGACGTAGAATCTGTCACAGCCACACAATTTACGTTTGTAATAAGTGCAATGTGCATACTTCATGCATTGTAAAATATCACCAAAAATAAAACCGGGTGTTACCAGTGGTGCGCTCACGCACCATAAAATATTATGCTTTCAAATCAGGTTCTATTTGGAAAACAATCTACTTTTAGTTGTTTTTGTCGAATTTGAAATTTCTTTTGTATTTATGTATAAATTATATGTTAAATCTCGTGTGCCCCAAAACATTATTTAATGTTTTTTCCCAGTAGTTCGTTTACGCACCAGTATTTTTTTTGTATATTTCGAGTTTTTTTTTTGACACGTAATGTATTCTTAAGTGCAACAAAATAAATAATTTCAGAGCAAAAACGGATTTTTTTATTTTTTTTATGCTTGGGATAATATGGGTTAAAAACAGTGCATGTAATATCGACAATATTTTATGCTGTTTTAAAATTCTGCCAAGGAGTATCTCGAAATACCTAAATCTTTTTCCGCCGTCTGCGTAGAGGTTTCAAGAAAGTAAAAAAGAAAGCTAACACATTGTTGATGTTCCCTCACTTGAAATAACCGGCTTGAACAAACCTCTAGCAGTTTTACTTCGATTTTCCAGAAATTTTCTCTTGAACCTTCTCAATCTGCCAGTTTCATTAACAACTTTGCTGCACTCCCCATGTATTACGAATTAATTTACAATTTCGGCAGAAGAATTTGGATTATTTTGCATAATTTTAAGATTTAACCAGACATCTTTTATTCTAATTTCTCGTCAAGGAACTTCAATTGATTGACACTTCACAAAACGTTTCTGCATGGCAAGTTAGAATAAAAGCCAGCCATAGCCTACTTCGTGTAAGTTTTTAATCGCGTAAATTGTTATGGGTACCGTATGGCAATATCTTTCATTTTTTTAAAAACGCTAGAGATAGGTACAGGAACCCGTATAATCATTTTGCGGATAATTTGTCGTTTGTCAACGAAACGGATTTAAAAAAAAAGACTTTTTATTTTAGCCTTGGAAAGTGCGTGTATAAGTGTATAAAATATTGTCGATACATGCACAGTTAAGTACATTCATTAGCTGTCACCTGTAAAAGTGTTAATTGAATAATTCATTATCATACTTTATGGAAGCGGGGTTTAAATAAAAAAAATATATTTTTTTTGCGAATAAGGGTGACAGATAAGCGTAGGCACAATAAGTGGCAGTTGTTTAAATTTTTATGTCGAATCCGAAAGTGCAGTAAAAAACTATATGTTCTCTTTGAAATTCAATATTGCCACTAACTTCGGGTAGAACCGACAATATTGCAAAGGCGAAAATACTTGCAAATTGTCCGCCAGGCCCAAGTATGGATATATGCTAAGTTTCACAACAACATCTATTTTGGTTCTCATGGAACTTCTAATTAAGGGCCACCGTACAAAATCCTGAATATTTTGCAAATATTTGATAATGTTGCAACTAAATATTACCTTTGCATTTTTTTTTTGAGTCTATTTCTAAAAACACAAAAACATATCTTATATCTAAAACCACTTGTTCTTTCAACTCTATTTTCGTTGGCCCTTATTATCTTTACCATGTTTAATTCCTTCCAAACTCGTGACTAAAACGCCGTTTATCAAACTTCTTGCATAATATAGTATATTTAATAAAATACTTTGAATTTTTAGGTATATCGATTTGTATGCGTTTTTGGGGATTTTTCTACTTTTTGTTAGATTGTTATAAATTTGTGTGAATACTGTGATACTACGCCGTCGCATCTTCTAATTATACCTAATTCAGCGCGCTAAAGTAATTGTACATCAAAATGGTAACCTGATATATAGCCAAAGGTTGCGTAAAAATTGAAACCCGCTGCTGCAGCCACGAAGCAGTCGCCCCAAGAGCCAATCACAATATGCGACTCTCCTACACCATCATGGCAGCTAATTCAATGAGCGACGCCGATATTTGCTTCGTATACGCAGTGTAATGGACCCCCGGTGTGTGAACGTCACCCCTTTTACGTCAGTGCCAGGGCACTTAATTGTGAGGGTACGGTACAGGGTGGTCTGCCATCTAATTTGGTGTGCTCTGTTCATAGATATAAGAAAGTGACCAATTGCTTTTGAATTGGATTATCCAAGAGTGGTCATTAAAATACAATGCAACAAGATAATAGAAAATAATTTTATACCTACCTGTGTTTAATATTCTTTGGTTTGGTATACCACTGAGTTTAACTTTATTAGTAATCATTCTTATTTCGTGTGTTGATTCGTGTGCGAATTATGCAAAATATGTGCGAGTCTAGTGTATCTCAGGAGATGCTCCCGCCTAAATGTAGAAAACATTATTCTATTGAGACTAAGGAAGTTATAAACAATGTTTAATTGACTCTCATTGAACGTGGTGCCAGCAAGCAAGCATCTTTAGAAGAAACGGCCACATTGACGTGTATATATATATAAAATTTTGTATACGCTTCTTTTAAACAGATGTAGGCTTAAGTTGAATAAATCCGTATCTATGTTGTTCAGAAAAACACAGTTATTGTACATACGAATCTAAATCATCTGTAGTAGTAACATTAATAAAGTATTCGTATTCGTAACATATTCTCTTTTCCCCAGTAAAGTCTGTTCATAGATATGCTACGAATTAAGGAAAGACCCGGGCAAGCTGTAAGAATGAAATATGGCCGAACAGCCATATATATATATATATATATATATATATATATATATATATATATATCCTGGGTTATAGCGTCCTGGACCTTCCGGTTCCCAGTCTCCATTCTCGGCGGTCATTCCAGGCACCTGGTCTCAAATTTCGTTCTGACATGGCTCGTTCTATACCTTTTTCCCACGTCATTTTAGGTCTTCCCGTTTTATATTTTCTCGAGGCCTCCAACTCATCATTTTCTTAGGTATTCTTCGGTCATCCATCCTTTGGACATGGCCAAACCATCTTAATTGGCGCTATTGGAAATCTTCTACAATTGTTCTCTCTACTTTCATGATTTCTCTTACTCTTTCGTTGGTGATTCTATCGCGTCTAGATATTCCAGCTGATCTTCTATAAAAGTCCATTTCGATGGTATTTAATTTTTTTTTTATTTTTTTATTTTTACAAAATTTTGTAACATTCTTTTTATTACGGTCTATTAGGTTAGTAAATATTTAGTTAAGTTTCTTTTGTATTCCCGACCATGTGTAATATTATGCTTAATATGCGCCATCCAGTAATTGAACAGCCTCGCCTATCGGTTAAAATAAAATAAAATAAAATAAGAGTTAAAATCCGATGACCTAGTGGCATTCCACAACCAACATGACAGATCGTCAAAAAGTGTTTTCTCAAAATATACCTAGATCCCTGTAACTGTACTGTGTGGGTGAAAATGGCAGTTTAGAAACAAAAAAGGAGCGAAGTGCAGGTTAGTGGGTGATTTGTAGAGGTATGCCCGGAAAATCATTTACTTCTCTATGAAAATATCAATGACGCCTGCGGCGCATCAATTTTCATCGTAGTAGAGTCACTATATTGACTAATAGCTATATGCAACTAATAAAGACATGGCCGCTGACAGTTCGTCAATCAGACAATTTTCAGGTTGGATGTGACATTTTTTCGGAAAGATTTTATCAATTCATTAAATTTTTAGATAAAAAACAAGTTAACTGTGTAGAGATTGCTGTTTAAAAGGAATATGGCTCAAATTGCAGGTTATTAGCACAAATTTTTGCTAGCAACAGGTGTTCAGCTTCTATCTCATTAATTATGCTAGTGTGATTAATGGAAATGTTCGTTATTTTCAATTTTATTTTAACTAATTTTAAAGTTTCCTAATTCTAATGCAGTTAAACGAAAAACAAAAACTATTTTTAGGCGAGCGTATTTGGTAAGCGGTATAGTCTCCCCAGGATCATATGATAGTAAAGTAAATGTCTCTTCGTCTCATTTTGATTCCCGTATAACATCTAAAACTTTCCTTGGTTACCATAGATTTTATAAGGTTATATTATTTTGCATAATATATAAAACTTTCTCAAAATAAGCCATACACCCATATGATACGCGAGATCCTTGTTCGGGAGTCTTGTTGTTTAAGGTTAGTTTTGTTTTTATTTAATGACTAAAGTGAATTAAAAGTGTTTTTTGGTCAATCTTGTCTCAGGTCTCACGTTACAGCCTTACTGTGTATATTTATTATTATAGTATTACAGTATCATTACAACTTTGATTGTTTCCTAAATAAAGAACTCTCTTGGTTCCACCTTGGCAATAGAAAAATAAGTTTCTCCGTATATCGAAATTATGACGTTATGAAGTTATGACGACATAAGTGTCGAAAATAAGTCTTAGATTGCAATGGCGCATCATTAGAACAATGTTCCAGGTATTTTTCTTGTCAACAACTGTTTCGTGACATGAGAATATTACATTTCTTAGGTTTTTTTAGTTTTAAATGTGCACATTGTGGATGAAAGGCGAGCTTTATTACCTATGAAACTCTATATCCATTTGTCTATATTTCAATGAACGAGTGTGACTGTGCAAATAAATATGTGGTAAAAGATATATATATATATATATATATATATATATATATATATATATATATATATATATATATATATATATATATATATATATATATATATATATATATATATATATATATATATATATATATATATATATATATATATATATATATATATATATATATATATATATATATATATATATATATATATATTATATAGTTTATTATATTTGTTGTAGGGATATCTGTTTATATTCATATTATATACTCCCATCTTGTAATTCTTGAATGACTATATAGGGGGTGTCTATAAATCCGTAAAATATTTATTTTTATGATAATCGATAAGTTTTAAAGGAATTTCTTTTCAACCTGATTTTTAATATACCTAATTAATAAAGCTTATAGTAATATTCATGAACTCGACGAACGGAGATCCACCTAATCGAAACATTATGTAGTTAAGTCAATTAAAGACAATCGAAATTATTTTATTTTTAACCAGCAATAGTTGCCTTATTGGCGATATTTATGTTGGTCAAAATGTGAATTTCAATATCACAGCCAATGCGAAAATTTCTAACCATTCATAACCCAGATTCATATAATCCAAAATAGTCACGTCACACAATTTTTCTTAAATACTTTACGAATTATTTAACGACTTTGCTTCTCCGAAAAAAAAAAATGTATAAAATTTTTTCAGGCCGCCCGGATCTTCCTCGAAATCACTGGGGTTCGATCCTGTGCGTTTTTGACGCGACTGTACTTAATAGGGTGTCGCGAACTGTACAAGCCGGCGTATGTACACTGCGGGCTGGCAACTCTGACACGGCCGACTTCGATCCCGGCCTCGGGTGCCGCCGGTTACCATAGTAACGCGCTGGAGCGTTTTCGGGAGAAAATCGGTCCGTTCGTTGCTCGTTGCCTGTTCGCTAAACGCTATTAACGCGTCTGCTGAAAGCAAAGAAACATTTATTTAAAGGAAAGGCGTTTTTCGAAGATGTGCATTTTTCAGAAATCGCTGTAACTTTTTTGTTATGAATTTTATATGGAAAAATATACCGAGACATCAGAAAAATCGATTTTTTATGGGGAATAATTTTTCATCACTTAAAAGAGCTTAAAATGACCTTTGATATAGCATACTGGATATTTCGTTCTAGTTTTCTTAAAATAAAGAACAAGTTTTGAGCTTTGAATAAGTAATCGCCCACGTGTAATGACTAGGCTTGATATAAAGTGGAGTGCTCTCTTTTGGAGGAAGCGCAACGGGCCTGCTGAGGCCTAAATGCTAGTGAAGGCCATTCTCCTCCACTTACAGATACAGAAGTAGGCTTTGGAGAGTGCCACCAGTACTACTAGTACGCAGTTGTTTCCAGTATATTTTGGGAAAGGTGATTTCAAGTATTTTTCAATTATTTAAAAACCAAATTAACTGTTAGTTTTCTAAATATCGTGTTCTGTAACAGAAAGTTACAGCGATTTTTTAAAAATGCATATCAAAAAGAAACTGTCTATTACTCGGAAACGATAAGATACTCATGTGCGGTTTTTACCATTGTTTTGTGCAAATTGAGCTCAGACAGCGACATTAATTTTTAAATTTGTCTAATTTGGTTCCCTGAACAATGACATGGTTAATTAAAATGAGGGACATAAACATCGTCTCGGATGACTGATTCCCATATTAATGAAAATTGTCAGCACCACTGGTTCTCTCATTGAACAATTAAAAGTCATTACATTAGATGCATAAGATATTCTGGTTAGTTTCGACTTGGAATCCCTCTTCCTGAAACTCTCAACATCATTTCAAATATATTAAAATCCGAGAATCTGGAACCAAACCTTCTCACCTTAATTGAAAAATACTTGTCTGGAATATATTTTTCGTAACAGTCAATTTTTGTGACAAACGTCGGTTACAGTTATATGTTCTAGATTATCACCAATATACTTATGGAAACCTTTGAGAAGAAAGCCCTCGACACCTTCCATCTAAAATCAAAATTATGGAAACGCTACGTCGATGGTACTTTTCTTATTTGGCCTCATCGTCAAGAATCCCTACGAGATTTTCTCAGACATTTAAATTCTATACACCCCAAGATACGTTTTACCATTGAATTATAAACTAATAATAACCCGCCGTTCTTAGATATTCTTATCAATAGAAAATCAAACCTAACAACCTACAAATTATCGGTTTTCGACCCTCTTGTTTCAGTCTCTCTAATAATGCTGCTGTTGTTTTCTCTAATAATTTCCACATTAAAGATATTAAAGATAAAATACACTTCACCACAACATTCTAATCGCGATGAGACCGAAAGCAATCGCACACTTGCCACTGTTGTCATTCCTTACTACATTTCAAAAGTCCTTAAGAAATATAACGTCAAACATCTTCGATCCGTCAAAGACAAAATTCGGTTTGAGATAAAGTCTGTTCATAGATATAAGACAGTGCAAACAGGGCAGGGCAAGCTGTAAGAATGAAATATGGCCGAACAGGTCCGTACTTTGCTTAGAATTTAATTATTTTATTTTTTAAACTTCGGTTTTTATAAGTTTGAGGACATTGGAGTTAACACGAGGAAAAACATTGTTACGACGAATGGCAGATTTCAGTTGGTGCCAAACATGTTCAATATACAGTGGTAAGGAAACCTTAAAACTGTATGCCCTAGATTTTTTGCATAATTATCACAGACGTATTCCTTTTGTAGATTCAACCTTTGTAGAACCTCAATTAATTGCTTTTTGGTATAATCTTCATGGTATAATCTTCATTACAATTAGATACGCTATTAGGAGGAATGATTGGAACTAGTTTGTTTTTAAACTAAATTTCAAATAAATCAGCGGTGGTGTCTTCATGGTAATCCAAAGAAGAATCTTTAATATTTTTCGCAGACAGAGAAAGTTCGTTTGGAATCCAATCATCTTTAGAGGCAGCATGCAGAATAGTTATTCTTTTACATCTTTTTGATGGCGCGTTTGTTTTACTCTTATCATTTGAGTCAACCCAACCCTTTTCCGTTAATGACCACCCTTGGATAATTCCATTCAAAAGCAATTGGCCACTTTCTTATATCTATGAACAGACCATACCAGGAGTTTACAGCATTCCATGCATATGCATATTTTGCTTGCATGCTTGCATGTAATCAATTGTTCTATCAACGAAAAATCTGAAAATCATATAGCTCCGTCCCCTCAAACAATATATAAACAGATACAGAGTAATAGGCGAGCCAGTTTCAGTTAAACTCTGAAGAAGTCAACAGGATGATTGGCGAAAGGTTAGTAAATTCGACTCAATAACAACCGACATCAAATCAGTTTACTTTTTTTTAATTCCAAAATATAGACAAATCACACTTTTAGTATTGTTATAATAGTTACAGATCGATAGTCAACTGTTTTTAATTAATCTTGACAAAAGGTTGTGCACGAATATTCGAAAAAAAGTCTCTTCCGCAATTTTTGTCATATTTGTTTTTCGGAACCCCACGAAAATTAGTAATTTAGGCGAAATTAGCTCTCTAGTACTCTAAACAAACTCACAATATTGTTAAGCAATTTATGAAAAAAAAAAAACGTTTTTTATTTTAAAGTTTGACACTGTGTTCGAACTTTTCATCTCAAACTCATGTTAAAACCTGGCGGTCTTTTTTATCACCTTGAATAAGATGAAATCTTCAACCCCTTTCCGAAGAACGGGCAAGCAACAACGAACGCGCATCTGTTCCACAGGATACGTAGCATATCCAGGGACGAACAACACACTGGTACATTTTCGCTAAAAGGAATCCAGAATTAAATTTGAACGGCGTGGTTGGCCGGGGGGGGTGGGGGAGGCGGCAGGAGATTGACTTCGGAAAATGTCAGTTTCCTGCCGTGGGGTGCCCCGTCGCCGAGGGGGGATTCGGAAACGTACAACTCGCGAAGGGTGTTCGGAAAAAAACGGCGGAGCGGGAGGAGGGCGTCAGCGGCGTCCCGTGTAAAAATTATCCGCCGCCCCCCGCCGGTGACATCCTCGAATAAAATAATTTTTAATGTTAATTTACATTAATCGGACCATGAAATAATGATTTGGTTTTCAAAATTAGAAAAAAACAAATTTTTTTTAGCTGCCGTCACGTCGATTTTACGACATGCTGCGATAATATAATGAAATATGAGATAAGAGTAATTTTATAGTATTTTGACTAGATATACTTTTAAAATTTATTTTTCACGTTACATTATATAAAAACACCCCATAATTCTTTAAATGTACAGTAAAATTAGAAACTTTGTGAAAAATCAAATTAAATGTGATCTTACGATGCATCTAGTAAATTTCAACAATCACATTAACTTATGTATTAATTGAGCGTTAAGAGCAGACCAAGTAACTAACTATAAATATTGGGAATATACAGAGTAATCCTATTTTTTAAATTTAGATCATAAAAATAGGTAGTTTCCTTTTGAAAAAAAATATTTTCGTAAGATTTTTCCGTTTCATTTTAATTGTTATTTTTCCACACTCCGGTATTATTAATAAATTACGAACTAAATTTGTTCAACAGACCATTTTCTACAGGGTAAGTAATTAAAGCAAAAATTTAAAGGATTTGTTATGGGAAAAATATCGTTCGGTCTGGAAACGTCATTTTTTACATAAAATGGCAAATATCCTAGAATGAGTGTAACTTAGAACACATAAATATGTCTAGAATTTCGCAAAAATTACAAAAAAGCAATAATATACGACATGTTTCATTTAAAATAAGAAAGTTGACATCCACTTCCGGAATATCCAGAGGGGTCGCCATCTTGAAAATACTTTAGCCTGATTGCCCACACCAAGACCAGTTTAATTCCAAACTTACAAATTTTTGGTACTTGCAGTTTGTCCATAACAGGTTAACGTAGGGTAAAAGTGGGACGCCGCACCTTAAACCAAGTTCACGCTCTAGTACCAAGTTCCTCGGACAAACCTCGCCCCGCACAGCACAGTCTGCGCACGCGTTTCGACAGGACTGCACGTGTCGCCACTTGATTTAAAAAAACTTTGCAAAATTTTACCGCGCTTGCATGATTCTTGTTACAGTGACATTTTGACGTGTTCAGAACTTTCGTTTTCGAAGGTAAGTTTTAAGTGTGTATTGTTATTTAAATAGTATGTATCATTTATATTTATGATGTGTTTATAAAATTACGAAATTATTTAAGTATTTTTATTTATTTGCTGGGGCGTCTATCCCTACTAAAAAGGATAGAGGCCCCACTATTGACTGAGTATAGACGCCCTTAGAGGCATATATCCTCTATGACTTATTCACAGGTACTTAGGCTGTGGGTAAGATTTTTTTAAATAACCTACCTAGTTATGAGCTGTTTATGCCTTTATATGTCGTACTTCACTCTACTTGTAAAAATTAATGCAGCGTATCACCTAATTTCATTTTTTATTTTAGACAAAATGCCGCGAAAATATAAAAGGAAAATAGGGGCACCCGTTCGTGCTGCTTGGTCTGAAGAAGCCCTTTGCAAAGCTTTTGGGAAAACTCCAAGTAAATATCTTAACGAATGTTCACCTATCTCGAAAATTCCTGTTCCATTATACAAAAGAGGCAAGCAAGGTGCTGCCGTTTTAAATTCAGAAGAACATATTAACTCTAAGAAAGCTAAGTTGAAAGATAAAGCTAATAAGCAAACACCAGACAAACCTCGAAAAAACAACCAAAAATCAGTTCCTAAAAAGAAAAGACCGAGGTTTAGCTCTGAAAGTGTACAAGAGTTCGATGAATCAGATTCTGACCAGACTAAATCTGATAAAGAAAATACTCAATGCAGAGAATGTTTCGATGACTATGCAAGTACCAAGTCCACGGCAGACTGGATTCAGTGCCTGATGTGTAAACTCTGGCTACACGAAGATTGCACTCTATATGGCGATTACTGTAATAGATGTGGACACAAGAAGAAGCTTGCAGCTCTAATAGCTAACCTGGCCAAAGTGAATTCAAAGAATAAGTAACCTGGCCAAAGTAAACAGTATCTCTATAATTGTTGACTATTTGAAAATTTTGATTACTGTTAGTTTTTTTTTAAGAAGGAAGCTTTGTTTTTTTCCAAAGAAGTCCTAGGGGACGGATTTGTTTTAAGTTTTATTATTCCTAAATTTAGTTCGGTAAAGTTTTAAATAATTTTTAATAGACGTTGTTAAGTTGCTAAGTTTACCCACCGAATGATTGAAAGACTGAGCCATTTGTTCCTATACAAGTGCCATTTACTTTAGTTTTACGGTATATTTGGATAAGAAAACCTTATAATATATTATTGCAACTAAGAAAGCAATGCTCCGAGTGTTCGAAGTGTTTTCGGAGCGCGAGCATTGAAGATGGCAAGTGAGATTTTGGAGAAACGTCTGCAGGATTCCAGTCGGATATATATATATATATATATATATATATATATATATATATATATATATATATATATATATATATATATATACATACAAATTCTAGAAACGTACTCCATAAGTTTGACTTAATGGTGGAATGGAATTATATTATAAATGTTCGCAGTTAATTAACACATATAATTATACATATTTAATATATATATATATATATATATATATATATATATATATATATATATATATATATATATATATATATATATATATATATATATATATATATATATATATATATATATATATATATATATATATATATATATATATATATATGTAATATATTATATAATTTATAAACTCTTTAATAATTCTATAGGGTGTCCCTCCCTAATGGAGAACATTAAGTGGATCGAAACTTTAACCAAATTGCTGACTTGCCTGATATTGACTTTTTCTACTTCCGTGCGTAAAATACCTAATTACACACCGATCTAACTTGCGGAAAGCGTCACTTTACCTTGTCAGTTTCTCTCCGCTCGTGTCAAATAAACTCGTGAGTCAAATGCCGTTTACCGCACTTGTTGCATAATATACAATTAACTGACTGTACACTGTTGCTTCTACATATATAATTCAATAAAGAATAATGAATTCAATGTAACCTGTCACATTTCTTTTGTTTCTTTTATGTATCGAAAACAAGGCGGTATTCAATTATTATCACTTCCTGTCAAATAGGCTAAATCGGACGGCATTTTTTGTTTACATCCCCCGAACGACTAAGCGGGTTGATGCTTGTGCTGAAGAGGGATGGGAATCTGCGTTTTTAGATCTTATTGAAGAGCCCGTCCCGCTGAACAAAGACACAGAGATTTCTAGAATAATGGCCCAATTTGAACGGGTTTGAGCGCGGTAAAAATACGGATGAAGGAGGATGTTTTGTTTGAGGGTTTTGTACAGTTGAAAAAGGACCTTGTACGGGGCTTAAAGGCTAGAGTATGTTTTTACCGAAGGCGTTTACGCGGTGTTTTTTTTTAAGCGACGATAAATCTTATAATCTTCTTTCGTGTGCATTAGATTTGTACAACTTATTGTTTTCTCAACGATAAACAATAATTTAAGTTCACGATTAGTAATATTACACTAAAAAGAGGAATGTACGGGGTGAATGGAAAAGTTGGTATAAAAATTAAAAAAGTGAAAAGGTAAGTGGACATATTATGTTCTGCGGAGTATCCATGCCCCCCAAAACCGAGCTCTGGAGGAAGGATTTTTTCTTGAACTAAATATATTTATAATTAAGATAATTATCACAGCATATGGTGCTTTAGGAATCAACAAATGTAGTATTTTTGGCAGACCACAAAGTAAATAATGTTATTTTTTATTTTCTCATTAACTGGACTAATTTAGGGAGAACAATTTTAAAATTAATTAATTAACTTAATGAAAAAAGTTTTAAGAAGCAAGGAATATATGTTTGTTTTTACAAATTAAAACGATTTGTGGAAACGCAGTTGTAAAAAGCCGTCTTTTTGTTTGTGATTGAAGTTTTGATATAAACAAGATTTGTTTTTCAATATTTTCATTACATTTCGATTCATTCTCATTGAACAAAGAAGTGAACTTAAAAAAGATGTTGTCTACAGTGAAGTTTGAAGTTTAAAACACTTTGTATAATTAGTTACTATTTTTATTTATAATTATAAATTGAAAAATGATGAGCGGTCCAGAAATACCAGATTTGACCAGACTGCTTTAAATAATGTAAAAACCAGGCTTTGCACTTAGTTGTGTTCATCCTTATTATATGTATATCGGTGGATGTTAGAATGGTTTCGCGTGAATTGAGTAAAGTGATTCGCAA
This sequence comes from Cylas formicarius, assembly GCF_029955315.1. Lineage (NCBI taxonomy): Eukaryota > Metazoa > Arthropoda > Insecta > Coleoptera > Brentidae > Cylas > Cylas formicarius. The sequence continues at coordinate 18,642,019 of NW_026844361.1, read as the reverse complement.
ACTTAATTAATTAATTAATTAACCAAAATTCTCAATTATCTTTGTATTAATATTTGTCTGTCAAATAACATTTGCGAAAATAGGCAATTTTTGAGATATTATGGAAGATTGATGATGATTTTAGATTTTTTTAAATCCGATTCTGAAATGTTCGCTTTTGGGTTCCTGAAATTAATTATGTAATTTTTTAATAATTTCGTCATATAATCATTATTAATTTACAAGCGCGCTTTAAAACTAGCAAAGATAAGGGAAAACCGAGCTTTTACGTTTTTATCGGGACGCCCGGCAAACGCGAAAGCTACTCGAGTGTCCATTATTCGAATCGGCAAAAAACTATCTCTCGAAATTGAAAAGCAGATCTCGGGGTCCACTCTTTGCCTAATGCGCCAGCAAGCCATTGCGAACACGAGAACAATGCCTAGCAAGATAGCACTTCAATCTCTCGCTCCCTATCCTCTCCCTATATATAGGAATTTCTTCTTTTGTCCGTAGCCTTTTTCCATATTGTTCCGGCGGATTCCTTTTCTGCGATACGTCAGCTATAGGGATCCCGGATATTGCCTTTTTTATTACGCGTGTGGCAGCCTATTTTTGTACCCACCCAAACGTGAAAAAAAAGAAAGAAAGAAAACCGAGGAAATATTTGCAAATATGGGAGAGGCTCGCTTGAGCAGCGTGAAGTTGGGAAAACAATTACCTTTGTTTAAAACAACTTAGTGTTTATAGACCAAGGTTCAAATGAGTATCACTGATTAATTTTAATCTATACTATTTAACCTATTAAAAATGATGCGGCTTATTTCCCTATAAAAATTCTACTATTTTACATAACAAATACTTAATCTAAGTGCACAAAACTTTGAAATCACGGTTCATATCAGTTTATGAAGTGTTAAAAAAATAATACGGACCAGTTTTAAGCTTAGTTTTAATACAATAACTAAGGTGGACCTCCATACTTGTTTGCTAATTACAAACAGATAAAATATGATCAGCATTTGATTGCTGATTTTTTTTTTTAAATTAGTAAATTTATTGCTAATTGATGTATACGTTCGTGATAATTTGCGAAATTAGTTGATTAGCGAATTAACCGTATTGAAACGCGGTTTAAGAATTAGTAAAATGCATTTTTATAAATAGGCGTCACAAAAGCGTATATATAAGACTTCAGAATAATATTGCCGTTTAAAACGCAGTATTTTCATATAATTTTTAAATTCTTGTTGTTTTGTTCTTAACTGGCAAAGATTTGTTAGTTATTTTAAGTTTAAAATTTGTATTTTTATATATTAATAAAAGCTTATATACTAAAATTACATTTAACTAGTTACAGCTCCTATAAAATTCGCGGAATGACCAATTTATTGTCTTGCTAATTGATGTTTACGTTCCTGATAATTTGCGAAATTAGTTGATTCTCAAATTAACCGTTTTATAACGCGATTTAAGAATTAGGAAAATGCATTTTTATAAATAGGCATTACAAAAGCTTCTATGTAAAACTTCAGAATAATATTGTCGTTTAAAATGCAGTATTTTCATAAAATTTTTAAATTCTTTTTGTTTTGTTCTTAACTGGCAAAGATTTGATAGTTATTTTTTGTTTAAAATTTGTATTTTTATATATAAATAAAACCTATATACTAAAATTACATTTAACTAGTTACAGCTTCTATAAAATTCGCGGAATGACCAATTTATTGACTTGCTAATTGATGTACACGATCCTGATAATTTGCGAAATTAGTTGATTCTCAAATTAACCGTTTTATAACGCGATTTAAGAATTAGGAAAATGCATTTTTATAAATAGGCATTACAAAAGCTTCTATGTAAAACTTCAGAATAATATTGTCGTTTAAAACGCAGTATTTTCATAAAATTTTTAAATTCTTTTTGTTTTGTTCTTAACTGGCAAAGATTTGATAGTTATTTTTTGTTTAAAATTTGTATTTTTATATATAAATAAAACTAATATACTAAAATTACATTTAACTAGTTACAGCACCTATAAAATTCACGGAATGACCAATTTATTGACTTGCTAATTGATGTACACGATCCTGATAATTTGCGAAATTAGTTGATTCTCAAATTAACCGTTTTATAACGCGATTTAAGAATTAGGAAAATGCATTTTTATAAATAGGCATTACAAAAGCTTCTATGTAAAACTTCAGAATAATATTGTCGTTTAAAACGCAGTATTTTCATAAAATTTTTAAATTCTTTTTGTTTTGTTCTTAACTGGCAAAGATTTGTTAGTTATTTTTTGTTTAAAATTTGTATTTTTATATATAAATAAAACTAATATACTAAAATTACATTTAACTAGTTACAGCACCTATAAAATTCACGGAATGACCAATTTATTGACTTGCTAATTGATGTACACGATCCTGATAATTTGCGAAATTAGTTGATTCTCAAATTAACCGTTTTATAACGCGATTTAAGAATTAGGAAAATGCATTTTTATAAATAGGCATTACAAAAGCTTCTATGTAAAACTTCAGAATAATATTGTCGTTTAAAACGCAGTATTTTCATAAAATTTTTAAATTCTTTTTGTTTTGTTCTTAACTGGCAAAGATTTGATAGTTATTTTTTGTTTAAAATTTGTATTTTTATATATAAATAAAACTTATATACTAAAATTACATTTAACTAGTTACAGCTCCTATTAAATTCGCGGAATGACCAATTTATTGTCTTGCTAATTGATGTTTACGTTCCTGATAATTTGCGAAATTAGTTGATTCGCGAATTAATCGTTTTAAAACGCGGTTTAAGAATTAGTAAAATGCATTTTTATAAATAGGCGTCACAAAAGCGTCTATATAAGACTTCAGAATAATATTGCCGTTTAAAACGCAGTATTTTCATATAATTTTTAAATTCTTGTTGTTTTGTTCTGGCAAAGATTTGTTAGTTATTTTAAGTTTAAAATTATTATTTTTATATATTAATAAAAGCTTATATACTAAGATTACATTTAACTAGCTACAGCTCGTATAAAATTCGCGAAATGGTAACAACAACACCAACAAAGTATAAATATGTTCAGATATATTTTCTTTTAGTATTGACTGTTCTGGTTAATTCGCGATTTAACAGCTTAATTCGCTAATTAACATACGCTAACGCTCGTCTGTAAATTCGACATTAAAAAAAAAAGAAAAAAAAGAGAATTGAAAATTGTCAAAACAAATTTTATAAACATTTACTTTTTGAATTGTTTTAAAAAAAATAATTCTAAAGAAAATAATGAAAATGATCACCATGCGCACTATTTAATTCCTTATAAAGTCTTCTTTCGTTTGTCCATCAAAGTTGTTACAACGTTTTTCAAATTTCAGATATTATAATATTGCAAGCATATACACCCAAATCATACATTATTTAGTTTTTTAAATTCCTACGGACGGTTCAAAAACACATAAGTTAGTGATATTTTCGGATTTTAAGTTAGATTTCCAGCTTCACAAATGGGCATACATATATGAAATTTACATTAGAACGGTTTTTGAAATTATAATCTATAAAATGCAATTAATGACACAACAGTTCTCCCCGCTTCTGAAGAATAATTATTATACGTCCATTTTTCTACTAGTCAGTGAATTCGCGATCAAGCTATAGTGCTGGACGATATAAGCAAAATCCTTGGGGACCCACTCGATAGGGTATTTTAATATCATCCCACCGGGTATTTCCCTCTCTGGGACCTCCTTGTAATGAAGTACCCCGGATTACAAGGGATCGTCCCTCCCCAGTGTATCGCACATCACTCCAAGAATGATTTCATTTTGGGATTTGGCAAGGCTTCAATGGAGGGTCTCGACATTTATGGAAGGCGATAAGTAGAGGGTTTTAAGTGGAATCCACAAAGCCGGCTATCAGGCTCGTATCACTTGGAAAAGATTGTGGACTGTTTCAATTATTGAAATGTCACCGCATCTCCAGAAGACAAATATCTAAACCATCGTTAGAAAGACCCACCTAATAATAAATAAAATAGATAATAATAAAAATAGAAACGCTTAAAATAAAATTTACTTGCAAATAAATTTTCTACTGGTGTCAAATAAAGTTTTGAAAATTTTTTTTTCGTTTGTGATGTTAATTTTTCAAAATCGCAGATTTTTTGGTTAATTAATGCATTCTGTTAAGACAGATGAAAATATAGATGGTCTGGTTACAAAAACAAACACAATTAATCAAAACAACAAGTCAATAAAGATTTGAAAAGAAACAAGGCAGTTATTTGTATGGACAAGGACATTACACCATTATTTGTAAATTTAGATCAAGTATAAACCAAGTCACGTGCCTTGTCTACGTAACCTTATTCCATGAGGCATAAGGTTTTAGGTCGCAAAACCACTATTTAAGTATTGTCTCTTTCAATTCACCCAAGTAGATCGCGCGGCAACTTCTTCTTCGCAAAATTTTCTAAAAAATATTTGTTGTAGCAATATTCGAGTTGATGTGGCAACGCTGCAATTTCCCGAAAACTTTAAAAATAGAAATCATAGTCTCCCATGGCTGCAACTTAACTCTTGTTTGTTACTTATTTTATTAAAATAAATAAGAACTGAAAGTTCAGATTTTCACGAAATTATATATTATGACATGACAATTGTTTCGACAACACCGTGTCTTTATCAAATTTGATAAGTTCTTATTTATTTTGATAAATGGATTTTCATCAAGTAAAAGCCACCTCAGTTCAACTTATTTTATTATTTATTCGCCATATACTTCTAATAAGCTATCGAGTTTGGTAAACGCTATCTAAAGAATAAATGGGTCGTTAAAAATGTTAGCAGGCTGTGAAATTACGGTGTATGCTTTCTAAACACTTTATTGAAAACACTGTGCAGACACAGGTTGGAAAATGATTTTTAGTGCAGCAAAAAGTTTATTTTTTCCGAATTTGGGTTTTTACAATTCAATTTTGATAGCATTTGGTTAATTGACAAGTTTATAAAGAAAAATTCGTCCAATATTTTGTGTTCGACTTTCTGAAAACGAGATTTCGAAACTACTAGGTGGATATGCGGGGTCTACTATAGATGAGAATAACTTTAGCTTTTGTGGATGGCATAAAAATGGTCTTATCAGATAACAGAAGCATAATCCAGCGTGCACCGAACCGGAGCACCTACTACTGAAATACCCAGGAATTTTATAGAATGTCCAGGGAATATTATCGGAAACGTGTGAAATAAGATCGCCTTTGGCTGCTCATTTAAAACTCCTTCTTGGTCTATGTTAATTACTACCTTAATTACGGCTTATTAACGCTGTATATACAGTCGAACTTGTTTGTCTATATCAAATTCGACTGGGGACACCATTTAACGACAACCGAGCGTATTATCTCGCTTCTTGTGTGCGACAAAGTGACAGTGACGCGCCTCTCTCACCCTTCCTCACACCCTCCACGACGAGACATTAACGCGACGGCAGAGGGTAAACATTGATCTTGAGATGGGCCGTGTTGATTGGACCTCGCGACACCTGGGCGTTGCTAGGCGACCGGCCCCAGATACTTGGATCGGTCGCTAAGCGACGCCTGAAGGGTGTTTCGTGCGACCAACCCCGACACGGTGACATCTGTGTCCGCGGGTGGGGAGGGTGGGGGACGCGGCGAGGATGCGGAGGGTGTCGTCGTCTCGGCGACGACGCGCCGCTCGCTCCGACGTCCCATACAGGGTGTATTTATACGCGCGGCACCAATGAAATACATAACTAAGTCGGGGATATAAATTGTTCATCGATTTAATTTAAATTGAGATAATTACGTATGATTTGATTTAATTCCATTTAAAATCAATTAGTTAAAATTAAATTAAATTTAAATTCGATAAATTTTGATGGAGACCAACGCATTTAGTGAAATTTTTTTCAGTTACTGTAATCAGCTAAAACCAACTAATTGCCAATTTGGCTCGATCACTGAATAAGAAAAAATAATGTCAAACTTTAAGTACAAAACTATAAGAATAAAATTAAATACAACGACTGTCGCACTTCATATTTTTTAACATTAGAATTTATTCAGTTTTATATTTATAAATTTATTTGAAATACGTTTTGCAATTTTACCAAAATTAAAAATAAAAGTGAGAGAAATTGCTAAATATTACGTTCAAGTTTCCAAGCTGGCAACCACATTTCAATTTCCCTTTGAATTTGCTTAAGAAAGGTATAGCAGTAATACTGTCAACACTAGACAAATTTCTGAAGAATTTTGTTCACATACTTTTTACTCTACCAAGATTTTTGTATATGATCAATGAAATTCAAAAATGTTACACATATTTTCATTAGGCTGAAAAAAGGACCAAGAACTGAAAAAGTACCAGCGAAGCAAATGCGTTTATTACCCCTTGTATGTGTCACCATTCTAGATAAAATTATTATTATATCCATTTCATAATTATTATTTCAAAAATTGAATAAACCTGAAACTCAACTAACCAACATAGCATTTCGGCCAAGCGTGTCATTATCTACGTTAGGAACAAAACACATATTACCATTTCGCTTAAAAAATTTGGTAAAATTTGTTGGTTCTTCGAAAAACGCCCAATAGCGCAAACTGCGAAAATCTAAATCGCAGAATTTATCAAGCACAAAACTTTTCAAAAAGCCTGAGTAAATTTCATTGAGCCAAATCGTAGTTATCCCTATTTATTTAAAAATAATTGAAGAGCTTCAGAATAAACATTTCTCTAGATTAACAATGACGACATCTTCGTTATATTTTACTTAAACACATTCAAGAGAAATTTTCATCGACTTTTTTGGCGACTTTTCTTATGAATTTTTTTCCCCAAATCTCTACAGCAAATATGGTTAACTGGTTGCTCTGTATGTTAGTAAAGAATATGAAATGCGTTTATTTTACAGTCTTTCGCTTCCTTTGGTGAATATTTTTGGAAAATATTTAAGCAAAAACAAGTATTATCCCTACCTATTGAAGTAAGCAAATTTGTTTCATTTTTTGAATTTTGTACCCAAATTTTGACTTAGTATACTTAGTATTAGTTTTTTTAAATTCAAATTTGTTCCATTTTTTGAATATTTTAGCCAAATTTTCGATAATATGGAATACTAAAGACATCAAATTATACCTAGGATCTAATGTGGATCTGAAAGAAAAAAAATTATAAAAATAGTACTGCTGCATAACTGACGATTTTCTTTATTATGAAGGTATTACCTATCACAAAAGGAACTCCCCGGTTTTAAATTAATTTTCTTATATTTATATTTAATTTCTATTTGTTTAAGTTGATTTAAATATTTTTTGTGATAGTTGGAAATAATTATGTCCACTTCAACACGAAGGTAAAAAATTTGCAGTGGAACTTGTTTGAATAAATATATTTATTTAAATTGTCATACCAGTTGGCATAGTTGATGTGTCTATTTAACCGAAACAAGCCATAAATTCGCATTATTTTATGTGATTGTTAAGTTCATTTATATTATTTTATTATGTTACAAATTTCTTCTTTTAGATAATAAATAAAATATGTTTAATCCGGCTTAATGTTCAAGATTTTTTCAACGGATTATTCAACGGCTATCAAGCGATGTTGGGAATATATGATCTTACACGCAACATTTGCTCAGTTTTTTTTTGTACTAACTATAATTGCGAAGTTTTTGAAAACCGACCATTTTCCACCAGAAACAGATATTTAACTGAAATAATAAGAGCTGCGGCTAAGAGAAACTTACTGCAAAGGTCATTTTCGACAAAAAATATTAAACATTTGAGAATGGAATAATAACAAAAGTTGACATTAATTTCCGGTATAGTAGGTAAAAAATTTCCAAACTTTCAATAGTTATTTTCCCAAAATAAATCGAAGAAATTCCCAGTGATGGGGACACCATGTATATCTAAAACCTGCGCCATGTGCAAAAGTTATAATCCCGGATTTATCTTCCTACGGAATAAAGAGGTATGATTCAGCCCGCCGTTGTATATTGTATCCCTTCTAATTAATATTTCCAATCTTATTTCGATCCCCTCGCGGTATTAGCATCGGGCCCTTAAATCCTCGAGGGTGTGTTTTGATAAATTTCGTCCCCCCACCTCCCTCAGGAATTGTTCTCGACGCGCAGCATCCGATATAAATAATCGACCATATATCTAGTGCTTTTGTCGATGAAATTTTCGTCTCTACGATTTTGGTAATTCGGTAAAAACTTTTGGAGCGCCGCCACTGGGCACCCTATTTCGTCCCCAGCAGAACATTATGTCACCCCGGACCGTAGCCGACGCCCTAGCTGTCTGACCGACCCGCCATATTGGACGCCATGGCGAGTGCCCTTTGTTCCCAACGCGAACTGTGTGTTTTTCTTTTGTGCCATGCGAGCTCGCACTACTGCTAAAAAAATACTTTGAATTTTCCGCATATTTTCCGTTGTCATTATTTATTGTCCCAATTTTGCAAATGAAGTTTGGAAAAAAACACCTTACGCATATAATTAACACACCAGACAAAATTAATAGACCACAAGTACTACGAGCTTTTTTCATGTAGGCTCTCGACTCATATAAGTGAAGTCTCGCGTTCTTCTTCTCCCCTAAAAGTCTTTTTAAAATTTAAAACTGATCTTTACTTTCGATCATGTCAACCTCAACACAGAGAGACAAGAGTTGTATTCAGAGGTAACCAGAGATCAAACCAGAACCACAGAACATTGAACTTGGGATAAGCCACTGTTAAATTGATTGAATATATTGATGATAATAAGTGTTTGTTTCAATAACGTTTGTGTATATATATATATATATATATATATATATATATATATATATATATATATATATATATATATATATATATATATATATATTTTTTTTTTTTTATTAATTTCTCAATTAAATAAGAAGTATTTCACTAAAGTATAACTAAAGGCAATATTTCATATCTCAATTATAAAAGGCGTTCTATGTTATACAGAGTGCCCAAAACTTTATTCTAATAACCCGAACAATATTCGATGGGCAGTTCAGTTAAAAGTTGGCCTCTCTGTATATTATAGGAAGTATTTTATAATTGTGATATAAAATATATATATATTAATATATAAATATATTAAAATCACAGTATAATAGGTATCAAAAAACTTATTGAAACACATACTTATTTTGATTATAGACTTCAAAAAGGTGGTTTCATTAAAAAAAAACAAGTTTAATACTTTTAAAGTTTATGAGACATATACATATATGACATTAATTTTACAATAATATGACTTTACACGTAATAAAAATAAAACCTTTTGAAAAGCTTGTAATTTGGCAAAAACATGCAAACATTGAAATTTTTAAAATGAGTATTTATTAATACCTCATTTGCTTAGAGTAATTGTAAGTTATGTTTTTTAAATGTGTTTATTTGTTTTAGTTAGCTCAAAATGTATCAATAAAAATTGTAAAAAATATAAATTTGTGTTGTTTCCTCCAATTAATTAGATAATTGTTAGAAAAAATGAGTCGGATAGGTTGAAACATCGCGTAAAAGAAAACTCAATTCAAAATTTTTCATCAATCAAAATAAATTATGTTACCTTCCTGAGCTTTTTGTTAAAAATCGTACAGTGGAGTTTTTGTACTGGAGCAGATTTCTTTGCTAACTCTTGACCAAACTAGACGAACTTGAAGAAGATGTATCTGAAGTTGAAACTGACGAAGATTCTGTAGAATTCTTCATTGTAAAAACACAATATTGAGCGTACTTTTTTATCTTTTCGATTTCTCACTGCATAGTACTTAGATATGGGCTAGAGTTTAGAGGATGCATTTGAAATAATAGCTCTGAATACTGAAAACAAAGTGTTCATATGTAAGGGAAAGCTATTTTCAAAAATTTGGAGTTTCAAATTCGTCGTTTAATTATTGCAGATGCAAGAGGGCTCCGCTTGCCCTGAAGTACGGAGTAAGCCTATGGTTACAATTTTTCCCATTTAATTTAGGCGAACCGACACGTGCGCGTATAGATACAAAATTTAATAAAATCCTGTCCCTCGCCCCACCCTCTTGCCCTTTCCAGCATCGTCACCCCAATCCCCTCGCATAAATGAACACCCGACGACCGGCGATGTCATTTAATCAGCGCTGCCGCCTATACTATGGTCCCCACCCCTCCCCAGCGGCGGCGCCCACAACCGTGCGGCCCCTCCGCGCGAACCGACCCCCTATCCCGCGGCTGTCAACCGCACAGCTTAATTATATAACCGTCAATATCGGAGCGCTTCCGATTTGATGCCCCGCGCTGCTCGCCGGCGTCGACGATATTTCATTCAACCGAAAAGCCCGGCAACGTCGCCGCCACGTTGCCACCGAATAATCATAAGGCATTATTTGGTTAGCCATAATACGACACGATAAATGGTCGTGACTGTAATAAGGCTATTAACAATTAATTAATAAATCAAACCGGTCCCCAGTGGGCTCCGGAATAACCATTTTGCTTTAAAAGATAGAAAAATATTGTTTGTTTAAAATAAACTTTAGAATTTTATAAATTGCACTAGTATAAGAATCGCTATTTGGTATGAAATGAAACACCATTTGCTGGAATAGAAAACAGGACTATTTAACCATTAAGTGTTTTGTTTTACGATTACTTTTTTTCCACCTTTTGGACAGCTGGTCGCAAATTTAATTAATTTTTCTTTGTGTAGACTCTTCAAACTTGGGGCTTTTGATATTCATTATATTTAAGATCTCATTTGATAACGACACGGTATTGTCGAAACAATTGTGATGTCATAATGTATAATTTCGTGAAAATCTGAACTTTTAGTTCTTATTTATTTTGTTGTTATTTATTTTTCTTATTAAGCTATCTATTTCTAGTCTCATGAACAGCTTTAATCCCGATTTTATTCAAACAAGAGTTTTGCAGTTTTCAAAACATCTTAATTTGCAAACATCCTGTATCTCTAAAAATGCTTAACCCAAGGAAAACTCCACCTAACGACTTTCGTTTGCATAGTACCTTCTCAATAAAACAAGAAAATTTCGTTTCTATAATCGTTTTAAGTAGGTATATGTAAAAAAAATCCATAATGTTATTTTTATTATTTTTTCTTTTTAAATGCAACACACATCAAAAAATTAAAAATTTTGCCTGGAGACGAAATGGGGCAAATTTTTTCAAATAATTTTTTTCTACAGAAACTACTGTATCTAAAACCGAATAAGTTGGAAAAACGGAGAATGACAGAAAGCAATATTTTAATGTTAAAAAGTGTTTTTTTAATACGTCTTGCGTCTTACATCTACAAACCGTAGGCACTGTAACTGCGTTCTTCAAGTTTCAAACCTCTTGACATCAAACTTCTGACTGACAGTATACAGGGCAACTTTTGTTTATGTATTTACTTTTCTAGGCCTACTAGATTGTTTGCTTTAGAAAAATGCTTACCGGAAGGATATTATAAATAGGTTATTTTAAATCAGTTATGACCAAAATTATGAATCCATTGCGCGGCCCAGGGTGGTAGTAAAGAAATTGAAACACAAAATATATGAATACACTCTGTTGTATTCCGTACTGTTTGGTTGTGATTATTACATATAATCTAAGTTTCAGTTTAATTAGCAAAGATGAGTATTACAGATTATGAACAGAATATCGACAAACGCGACTGGAGAGGACAGCTTAATCTTGGATAATTATTTCCTCCAGTTGCTAAAATGTAAAATCCCAGTGAGCCAAAAGATCTAAAACCAATCAGCATCTTCCATTTTTTTCGTAAACGTTGCATCTCTTTAGATATCCTTTTAGTGATAACTATAGTATATTATGCAACAACTGCGGTAATAAACGAGTGAGTTAAAAAGTTTACCGAACGTGTTGCATACTATACTTTTTTTAAAACCGTTAGTTTTTTCGCAAAACAACACGAATACATTCACTGACATGACTGTCAGAATTGACAAACGTCGAAATTCAAAGCGTGGGAAATATCTCCGAAAACATCCGATTGCTCCCAAACCCGTGCGGTAAAATCTCGGAAATGTCCGAAGTGGCTCGGATTCGTGCAAAACGAAACTGACGTGGTAAAGTGACGCTTTGCGCACGCTGGATCGGTGCATAATTAGGTATTTTACAGACGGGAGTATAAAAATTTGTTTATTTTATATTTCGTCATTGGGATGTGATTTTCGCGTATTGTGGGATTTATTAAGTTTGGGTTATATTTTTGTAGCATTAACCCACCCATATTTGAGTGACTAAGACTAAAAGTTCATTTGTTGCCTTTTTAATTTCTAAGATGTCATATTTTTCTAATCGTACTTTGATCGTTCAGTTGCGTGCTTATTTTCTTTGCTTCCTTCCCTTTAAATACAACATTGCGTTCTTTTTTTTGTCATAGGGGGTCCTTCAAATCAATAAACGAAACCAGAAAGAAGCCTGAAAAACTTTACTGTTTTGGGACAACAATTAACACCTAATGTAGGTCTGAGAGCCTCAGGTCGCATTTCATAACGGTCGTACTCTTGCAACCTGAATTGTTTCCGAAACACAAGGCTTCATTCAATTCAAATGTTTAGAATTTTTTAAATAATAGTAGATATTCATTGGGAATTAAAATTAGCTATCTTCATAAATCCCATAAATCAAAATTATATTCTCAACAGTTTTCTCCATTATTTTTTTTAGGTTTTACAGCAAAACCTTAATGTTTTTGTTCTGTGTTCTGTAGCAGTTGGTGTCGGTTAAAGAGGTCCTACGTCATAGTTCCCTTGTTAGATTTTGTGTCAAAAAACCAGTTGTGTAATATTTCTATGATTCAGTTAAGAAGTAGTAAGAAAAGTAAGTAAGTAAGAAGTAAGAAAATCATAACCGAATAACTGAGAACAACAATGTAGAGCGAAAGAGCTTATGTAAACTGCTCAAAATGTCAAGGTTTGCTTGATTCTACAGCAAATGAGAAAAAACTCGTTTTACCAACCAGAGGAGCTAAGCAAGAATATCTTATTGTAGCTTTATCCTTAAATTCTACAGCAAATGAGAAAAAAACTTGTTTTACAAATCAGAGGAGTAGTAATTTGAATTTTACAGAAAAATGCTAAGCAAGAATATCTCCGTTAAGGGTGCACAGTTATCACCAATTTTATTGTAGCTTTATTCTTCGAAGGTGGTCCACGAATCTTTCAAATCTAGCTATACCAATAGAATTAGAACGTCCTCTGATATCTCCTTGGACAAAGTTCCGTTGCCCAAATATCCCGCGTTCGCAATATTCGAGGCACAGTTGCAATTTCTGTCGTATCGGTTTTCCAAGCAGCCGTCCCTTCTATAGAAGGTAATTTCAATTCCCGGTATTGAAACGGGGCTCCCGTATTAATATCTCAGAAGGGACCGACAGGCCTTGTGTTTCGCGAAACAGGCGTTGCCAAATGGACGCCGACAAAAGACACCGCCGCCATTTTGGACCCCCCCACCACCGCCGCGGGGTTCCGGTTTCAAGTTTTGCACGCACATCACACGCGGAGTTTCGCATTCAATTGTCCAGGAAATCTTTTTTATTTTATTTTAATCGAAAGAGGTTGCGTAAGACATGTTTTACGTCTCGAGTACATTGGTAAGTGGTAAGAGATCATATGAAGCGTTTTTACTTTTGAAGCACCCAATATAATTTCGCTAAAATAATTATATTTTTTAATCCTATGTTTGTTTATCAATGGTGCGTTTGTTTAGTTTATCTATTACATCAATTAAAATTGTTGTAGGAAAAGTAGATCCTTTACAAAATAAAAATTAAAAAAGAATTACTCAGAAAAAAACGAACTTGTAAAGAATGACTGGCATAGGACCTCGTTCAGGGGAATGGATCTGCCTGCCAATACCTTCTCTCCAACCACTTTTTGGCATTCGTATTTTCCTTCTCCCAGAGAAAAAATGCCAGTAATAATAAGATAAAGGAACTTTTTGGACCGTCACTTGCTCCACACACAAGAAACAAAACAAACATGTGTTATCCAACAATTATTATCAATGTATGTAGTTCAAGTACTTTGTATCAGAAACGTGTGATATATTTTTACCATCAACATTCACAGAATAACTTTGTTGGGAAAGAGTTTTTCAACAAACCATTTTCCAGATCTGGCATGTCATGTAAATCATTAATAAATTACAGGAATAACAAGATTGCTTTCGAAAAATCGGGCAACTTCGTAGCGCTTAGCGCGAAGCAGTTTTTTATTTTAAAAAGAAGGCGTTTCGCGGTTTCTTGTGCTAGAGAGACGCATTGTTTTTCTATGGTGCTCCTGCTTACCACTATAGAACTTTCGCAAAATCGATGTGAATATATCGTGCATACACCATGTATATGGTGTCTTTCACGTATCGCCAAATTTCAAAGTCACGACAAACTTTTATATATATATATATAAAAAAAAAACGTAAGTCATAACGATTTCCAATTATATTATTCCAAGTATCTAGCGCACCCTGTATGATAGACGAAACCTGAAACTCTCTAGATACAGTTTACGACACTGTTTAAACCTCATTATCCCATGTTTTGTAGTTTAATAATTTATCCACGAAAACGGCAATTTTCAGGGTCATTTTGATTTTTTTCCCATACACCCTGTACATATTTGAAAAAATCCGGAAATGGAGGTTATAGCCCTGAATCTTCCACGTTTCCTTGGCCAAGAATGTTTTTAAAATAGTAAATGATTTTCGAGAAAATAATTTTTTTCTGAAACGATGCAGTGCATCGCAATAATCAATAACGTCATCGCGTCTTGACTGAGCCTTCGGAGTAGTGATTTTCATATGGATTTTTTCAAATATCCCAAACCAAGCGTGTGATAGACGAAAACCGTAAATATAAAAATTGTAGCTCTTGATGCGGCCTATGACACTGTTTGAATAATTTACTCTGCAAAAGTACAATTTTCTGGGTTTTTTGGATTTTAGTCTATAATTGGAAAACTCTGTATATAATCGAAAAATGAATGAAATAAATGTTAGTGTACTACATCATCCGCGTTTGCAGGTTAAATAATTTTGCCGATCGGGTGAATGGTTATGGAAAAAAACAAACCAAAATAACATAAAAAAACATTCAAAATTTTTTAAAAAATACTTGGTGAAATTCGATTGCCTCCAATTTCCACTGTTTCAATGTGGGCAAGGACTTTTACATCTCGGCTAAATTTGAAGTCGATATCTGCAAATTTAGGACACTTAACGCATATTGCACGGAATATCGCGAACATCCTATACAATAGGGAATACCTTAAACACAAAAGTTTTAAGTTTCTATAGGGGTATATCGTCATGAAAAAGAAACTAACATCTGAAACATAGTCTCTTAGTTATAGCAAATTCACTATTAGGGGGACTCTTGAAAATTTATCAAGAATAAAAGTTTATGGAGCCAAATCTTGTGCGTCTTCTCGTTCAAGAATTTTTTTGGTTCCATTAACGGTTTTGGATAAATTATTACACCCTTGCAAACACGATTTTTTATTTGAAGCTTCAAGCTTCAAATTTCGGACACATTGCATCCAAAAAACAGTCGAAAATCGAAAAAAAAAATGAACGCCGAAGCTTGAACGCATCCATTTTTACATGTCTTATGCACCCCGTAGACGGTTAAAAAGAAGCAAAATCTGAAGCGCGTATCTCAAACCTTTCGGAAGTTATCGTCGAAAAACCCTAGAACAGAGAACCGAGAACGGACAGAGAAAAAAAATCCTCTAGGACCTACCCTTAACCAGATCTCGAGTTTAGTGCGGAGCGCGTATACTTTCGAAAAGAATCGATTTCATCGATTTTTCGGAAGTACCAAGGAACTAAGAACAGATCCTTGCGAGAGCCCTAGGGTAATATTTTTTCTTCATTTCGTCACTCATATATGATTTTCTCGTACAACGGGATTTTTTCAGCTGCGTTTCAATTTTTGTAGTTTTATCCAAGCATAATCTTTAGACTACTGCTTCTCTATTCGAGTGACTAAATGGTAAAATTTAATCTCATATGAGACTTTATCAATTAAACTATAAGAATAGTATGATATACAATGTCAAAGCATCATATAATTTTTCTAGAAATTGTAGCAGAGCCATGTAATTGTTTTTGCCTAATCCAGAACCATATTGAAGGTGTGTAAGAACGTTATTTTTAGTTGGGAAAACCATCACTTGCAGTTGTATTAGATTTAAGAGGCAGAAATTAAAAGTTGGATTAACTTCGTTTCCAGGAATAGGTCAACATTCCCTTCTCAATAATTTTCAATGGGAGAGTTTCGAGGCAAGTTAAGAGACTTACTTAATGAGGACAGGAAAAATGAAATGATCCAACAATTATCTATAACAGACTTTGTTAAGGTTTTTATAAAAAGTATTATTACAGTTTCTCTTTAGAGCACTCACAACCGTTTTGTCTATTTTTTTTATATATTTTAAACCGTTTCCTGTGCTCGTCTTATTTCTCTATACATCATTTCTATATTTCTTGCTGTGAGTTTTACTTTTTAATAATGATTTATAACTCCTTCGCATTAAAAAACAGAACAAAGCTATAGCGGTGCGGTGTGAACACAGCTTTAAAGCTGCAACGGAATCGATATCAGCAATTAGCCCAAACGCCAAAAACTAAACGGAGCGTATCGCCGCGCGTAAAAGAATAATTCGAATCGAGCTTCCCTTAATAAAGTCAAAAATCCTTTCTGAATTAAGAAAGGTCCTTTTCGAGCCCCGACAAAAGGGCCCAATTAATGGCGTAATCGAATTAAAACCGTTCGTAAACGGAAATCGCAGCGAGATCAAAAGATAAATCCGCCTACGAAAACAAACGACAATGAAAAAACACTTCGGCGAAGGACATGGCGGCGCGGATTCGGGATTTGTTAATTAAGGGTTTATTGTTCTATCGAGTCCCGATGAGTAAAGTTTTTCACATTGTCACAGGAAGTTCGAGATTAAAAACAAAACGTTATAGGCTATTTCGGAAAAGTGGAGAGTAATGATATGGGAACTTTTGTCCAGTGAAGCTCAATTTCCGGGTCGGCCATAGGCGTAGGCAGCTTATTTTACCCAAAAAGCTCACTATTCATTATTTAAATACTGTTTAGGTTTAGTATATTTTGTATTTTTTAACTTATAGCTAAATATTGTATTATTTTTTATTATTTAATTTATTCTATTCTATTTTAACTTATTAAATGTAGCATTTAAAAAATATTTCACTAATTCATTCTCTTTATTTTGAAAAAGAAATACTTATACACTTATATTCTGGTTAGTTTTGAAGTAGAATCCCTCCTATTGCTGAAACTCTCACCCTCATTTCAGATATATTAAAATGCGAGAATCTGGAACCAAACTTTCTCACCTTAATTGGAAAAATGCTTGTCTGGAACATGTTTTCCTTATAACGGTCAAATTTTTGAACAAACGTCGAGAACAGCTATGAGTTCTCCACTATCACCAGTCATCGCGAATATATTTATGGGAAGAGAGATATTTATGAGAAGAAAGCTCTCGACACCTTCCATCTAAAACCAGAATTATGGAAACGCTACGCCGATGATAGTTTTGTTATTTGGCCTCATGGTCAAGAATTCATAGTAGATTTTCTTAGACGTTTAAACTCTATACACCCTAACATACGTTTCAGAATTGAAATAGAAACTAATAACAATATAATTCTTAGATATTCGTATCAATCTCAGTCCGAGTCATTGAACCTGGAATTAAAATACCTTACCTCTGCTTAACCGCGACTAAGGTATTTACCTGTCACCAATATAGGAATCAGTCATGCGAGACGGTGTTTATGCCCCTCATTTAGCTCCGCCCCCTCAAACAATATAAAAGCAGATACAGAGTAAAATGCGAGCCAGTTTCAGTCAAACTCTGAAGAAGCCAACAGGATGATTGGCGAAACGTTAGCTAGTTCGAGTCATCAAAAACCGACGCAGGAGGAATCCAGAAGGTTTATAAAAAGTAAGTATAAACCAGTACGGAAGAGAGCAGAAGAACATTTTTCAGGAGACGTGGATTAAGGTTAAGTACCTCTAAAAACGTGATAGCACAGAAATATAACCAGTGCTCGCAAGGTTGTCAATGATTTGATTGTTTTTATGGAGTTTTACAAGGTATGCGGCAGTTTTCGCCATCGTTTTTAGCCCCCCCCCCCAAACACCTTTAAGCACACATCAAGCGATTATTTCATTTGTCAGCTCTAAGTCACACTAGTTGATACTAAATTTGGGATCCTAATCTTGGCAATATGCGACACTCACTTAACTAAATCCAACCTCAAAATTGTGTGAGTAAACAGTGCCTTAAAATGAGCTGGGGTCTTTTTAGATTTATCTCGAATTGTTGAAACTATGCTAGGATTTCCTCGACTGGTTTATCCGAGAACCACATATTATGGTTTATAAATCTGTTTATAAATCCAATGAAACCTGTGATGTGTGAACCATATGGGCGTGGCTAATCTATGCTCTACTATGGCTAGGACAGTAAATGATCGTTTGGATCCAAAGGAACCTAGAGAAAAAGACATTTTGTTGAAATTTTTTCTATTTGTTCAAATTTTGTCGTCCAACTATTATTTGTCGTGTTTGTTTATACCGGTCAGCAATAAAAACCGCTTATAGGCTGGACTTTAGGCCCAAACTAAAATATCGCTTTATAT
This sequence comes from Cylas formicarius, assembly GCF_029955315.1. Lineage (NCBI taxonomy): Eukaryota > Metazoa > Arthropoda > Insecta > Coleoptera > Brentidae > Cylas > Cylas formicarius. Next base: position 18,623,297 of record NW_026844361.1, on the reverse strand, counting down.
TAAGATGTTTTTTTAAATTACCTCAGCATTGTGGTAGCATATTTATTCTTACCGCTGATCTGCCAAAAAAGTATTGGTTGGGGTTTGAAAACGCGTCGACCAACTTGGATTTTTTCATCGCCAATTTTCCGACAACACAACGCTATTCTAGACCCTAGAGCGCTTTGTGTACCTATATTGACTCCTCAGCGTCTCTGATTACTTTATACTTCAGACTTGTGCCTTTTCGAACCTCTTGGGACACTTAATTTTCTTCAATTCTCTGCGCTTCCGTCTTTCTCGGTAGCTCTCAGTAAACTCCCCACGAAATTTGATCCAATTTGGGGTTTCTTTCAAAAGCCAGGCGTTTTACAATGACCATTTCAAAATTTTCAAAAAAAAGTAAGATTTTGTTAATTTTTGCAAACAACCTATCGAATAGTGCAATTCGTTTGAGTTTTGTGTTAAAAAATATCCATTTTCGGAATAGATATAAATAAAAACTTTAAAAAATACAAAGCTAATATGTGGTAATGGTAATAATATTCTATGGCGTAATTCCTTTTCTTTTATCGCGTTTAGCTTAAAAATTTGAGCGGGACATTTTTCGTTAGCGCAGTTGACAACTACCCAACACTTTTCTATGGGATTTTTCGCCAAAGTTTCCCCGACCAAGGAAAGCAAATTAAAAGCGAAAAACTTTTGCGTATGGCGTATAGTATAGATAGATAGATATACCATTTCCAATTCCACTCCTGTTTATTCGATTGATCAGGTATTGGGAAATAATTTTGAACAGAATTTTAAACTAAATTATAAAACTCTTCCTGGTGTCGATAACAAAGCGACCCTGAGGAATAATTTAGTGAATATACGAGGGGGTACCAAAAAAAAACCGGAATCGTGTTATATATATATATATATATATATATATATATATATATATATATATATATATATATATATATATATATATATATATATATATATATATATATATATATATATATATATATAGTATATATATATAAATATATATATATATACTATATATATATATATATATATATATATATATATATATATAATATATATATATATATATATATATATATATATATATATATATATATATATATATATATATATATGTATATATATATATATATATATATATATATATATATATATATATATATATATATATAATATATATATATATATATATATATATATATACTATATATATAATATATATATATATATATATATATATATATATATATATTCTCACGTATTGATTCACGGATGGAAAAATGTGATGACACTATATTCCGGGATATCATCCGTTCGCTCGTTGAACTCCGACTGGAATCCTGCATCCGACTGGAATCCTGCAAATCTTGCATCCGACTGGAATCCTGCAGACGTTTCGCCAAAATCTCACTTGGCATCTTCAATGCTCGCGTTCCGAAAACACTTCGAACACTATATATATATATATATATATATATATATATATATATATATATATATATATATATATATATATATATATATATATATATATATATATATATATTATATATATATATATATATATATATATATATATATATATATATATATATATATATATATATATATATATATACATATATATATATATATATATATATATATATATATATATATATATATATATATATATATATATATATATATATATATATATATATATATATATATATATATATATATATATATATATATATATATATATATATATATATATATATATATATATATATATATATATATATATATATAACTATATAACTATATGTTTTGAAAATCACAGAACGACCTTAACCCCTTCAAAATACTCTCCATTACAACTAATACATTTGTCTCATTCATCTTTGGCTATAGCCGACAGCTCACACGGAGCGAGTAAGGTGCATGGGGCAAAGGAACAATCCCATTTTTAGCCAAAAACTGCTTAACAGAAATGGCTGTGTGTGCAGGTGCATTATCGTGGTGAAATGTCACAAACTATGCCACAAATCGGATCTTTTTTGTCGAATACTGTTGCGCAATCTTCTTAAAACTTCCAGATAAAAAACTTGATTAACGGTCTCACTTGGTGGAACGAACTCTGCATGAACTACGCCGTTGATGTCGAAAAAGCAAATCAAACATCAAAACGATGCTGGTTTTGATGTTTGATTTGACCTGACGATATTTTTTTGGACAGGGAGACCGTGACGTCTTCCATTGTCTGGACTATTGAAGTAACATCGTAACCATAACACCATGACTATGTACTATGACTGTGTACTATACAAGTTTTGTGCGCGGCAATTCAATTTCGTTACAATTCAATTTTTATGGGTACCCCGTCGTAAATTTATTGTTCCCTATTTATTGCGATAATTTCTGCAAATGTATTTAACCTTATAGTTTATTATTTTGAAGGTTAGCATTATTAAGTATTACTGTCTATTCTGGCTTAAGCAAGATTAACACCTTCATGCTTCTTAATAAGTGGTAATTTTTTTAAGTAATTTCTTTAAGGCTCACTATTAAAATCTGCGACTTTGGAATGAATTTTTAATTTTTGTTAAAAATTTTTGGTTGTGAAAAATATAAAAAATATAGAGAAAATAAAAACAAAAAAACTAAGGCCGTGGCTATTCGAGGTAAAGCGTTTCATTTGTCTCTTATCATAATGATAATAATAATAATAATAATAATAATAATAATAATAATAATAATAATAATCTTTATTGAGATATTTCTCGTAACAAATTTTTGACAAAATTACTTAATACCAATACAGACTAATAACCTTACACACTTACATCTCAAAAGGTGAAGGCTAGCTTAAGATCTCGATGTCAGCTACTTAACATTACCCATTTTTTGAATATTACGATAATAGTAAAGAAAAAAGCGATAACAATACTATTATTATTATTGGTACAATAAAAGTACATTTAGAACACAACTAAATTCACAATATTTATTATAATTAGTAGTAAGTTTAATCCCCTTATAGCTAAAACAGGGTTCAAATTTACAAGAATTATGTTGACAAATGTTTTGTTCGCCTCTAAAGGAGCATTATAGATATCATACTCTAAGGGATCCTGTCAGTTTATGTTGGTAAATAATATCTTATAACTTTAAATAGAAGATATATTAGTAAAAATTGAAACAGGAATCAGTTTTGAGCCATTTCAACTCAAATACATCTGCAACGGGTATGCCTCAAAGAGTGTTTTTTAGGTAAATGTAAGTTTTTTTTGTTTATTTTATTTCATTCAGCTTAAATCTTTTAAGATTCAAATTAAGTTTGGTTCGTCATTATCGTAATTAATGAGCATATGACTGGATTTGAGAAAATTCGACGTCCTAAGAGATGTTAAATGTCATCAATTGCTATCTGTGAGTGTGAGTGGAAAAGGAGATAGAGATCCATGGGTGAATCGAAAGATTAGCACAGTGTAATCGAATGCTTTTCAAAAATCAGTTAAGACCAGTAGCATTGTTAAAACATTGATGGAAATTGATGTCCTAAAAACTGACGCACGGACATTAATTTGTCGCTGCTAACGACTTATTTCTCTTTGAAGGGCGGGCATTTTTAATCGTCACATTTAACGTTTGAAAGGGCACAAGGGCGCTCTTTAGTTGGAGTGTCGTTTTATTTTTGACAAGAGTGTAGTTTAGCATTTGTAATGGATAATATATAAATTGTCGAAAATAAGATGAAAGCTATTAAAAATTGTTCAAAGTTCAACCCCTATAAAATGATACATAACAACATAAAAAATCTCGAAACTAAACTTGAAAATCACCTGCATTGTGCTTGTTCACTAAACAATTCTTACATTAATTTCCCTTTAAAAGTAATGGTGATAGGACTTTTAAAGGAAGAGGAATTGAATTGTAAATATTGTAGGAAAATCATCTGTGCGGTGGTGGGGAGATCAGACCCTTAAATCTGAGGTTTAAACTGTGAACATCTGTCCTATACGTGATTCTATTTGTCAAGTTAGGTGGACTGAAAAATAATGTTATGGAAAGATACCAAGGAGTATAGTCTACGCCTGTTCTGCATATTCAACCATTTGGCATCTGGCATCTTGTAGTTTGTACCATAAATAAATCATAGACAGTTTTTTTGTACTCCCTTAATTCTATTTGTGTTGATTTTATCTAAGCATGGACCATACAAAATGCCACAACAGTTAAAATACTTAACACAAAAGTATTTATTAACAATTTTGACAATAAATGCCTACGCGGATAAAGCAACCCTAATGCCCTTTGTAAATAATACGCAACTTGCTCTCCAAAACGAAAATCAGTGTTTATTCTTAGACCAAGATTCTCGACACAATTTGTAACGAAAAAACTCTGCCACCCACTTGCATGTTAAGTTCAGACACCGAACGGTTCTTATTCTTTCCAATATTCGGCAACAGATTTGGTTGGATTAGTTATCAACCCGTCACGTGCTGACAGTTCAGTCAGTTCTTTCAAATCTTTATTAATTAATTATTGCGTCCTACAGCAAATACTGGGAACTAAGTATCAAACACGAGACAAAATTGCTGGTGTAAATTGTAAATAAAAGAGGTCCCAATATCGAACCTTGCGGCACACTGCAACTAACATTTTTTCTAGCTGATCGACCAAGACTTGTCTCGACATATTGCATTCGATCACTAAGATCACTTCTTATAAAGATTTTGTCACTATCCGAATACCCGACATAGTTTAAATTGGCTAACAGTAGTTTATGGCATATCGCGTCAAATGCTTTCGAATGGTCCAGAAGCACCAAAAAGGATGACTGCCCTGAATCTAATTTTAATGTCATCCGTAATATTCAAAAGCGCCGTTAGGCCACTATATCCAGACCGATATGATGATTGGTTTGGAGGCAAAATGATATTTCTTTCTAAAATACATTCGTATTTGCTTATTCGTAGCCTTTTCTAGTAGTTTTGATAAGCAGGTTAAAATACAAATGGGCGTTAATTTATTTTAGTATTTTTGAGAATGAGAATTTGTCGTTTACATTTATTTCTAAATTATTTTGGTAATATCGTAACGAAATAGGATCTGTTTGTTGTTTATTTTTTGAAAACTGCACGAAATACTGCTTTACGTCTGAAGGACATGTATTTGTAATTTTAGATATATTTAAATTTCTTCATTTTTTCCAAATAATTTATATTAGAAACATATTCTAGGTATCTTTTCTTTTATTGAACTGAGGTGGCTTTTACTTGATGAAAATCCATTTATCAAAATAAATAAGAACTAAAAGTTCAGATTTTCACGAAATTATATATTATGACATGACAATTGTTTCGACAAATGTTTGAACACGCTGAAAAACATTGTTACGACGAATGGCAGATTTCAGTTGGTGCCAAACATGTTCAATGGGATTAAATATACAGTGGTAACTCTTTCAAACTGTATGCCATAGATTTTTTGCATAATTATCACAGACGTATTTCCTTTTGTAGGTTCAAGCTTTGTAGAACCTCGATTAATTGCTTTTTGGTGTAATCTTCGTGCTTTTGCTGTTGTGTTGTATGAGGAAGGGATTCTAGTGAACTGTCTACTGTGATAACTTGCATTGTCCATTACAATGACGCTATTAGGAGGAATGTTTGGAACTAGTTCGTTTTTAAACCAACTTTCATATAAATCAGCGGCGATGTCTTCATGGTAATCCAGAGAAGAATTTTTAATATTTTTCGCAGACAGAGAAAGTCTATTTGGAATCCAACCATCTTTAGAGCCAGCATGCAAAATAGTTATTGTTTTACCTCTTTTTGATGGCGCGTTTGTTTTACACTTATCAGTTGAGTCAACCCAACCCTTTTCCGGGGTATCATAAGTGTCATCCAAGTAAATAATTGACCTTTGTTGTTCTCTGTATATCCTAATTTTTTCTAGATATTCCAGTCGCCATTTCCGAATTCTAAAAGATTCCATTAAAACTTGTCTTTTGTCAATTTTTTTAAATCAAAAACCCATGTGTTGAATACACTTCCATAAGGTAATTCTGCACCGGTTTCACGTTTGTCAAGCCTCCTAATCTAATGTAGGCACGCTTTGTTCCTCGTATCACTGGTAAATTTTAAGCCGTATCATATCTTGATTACTTTCATCTACACTCGAGAAAATGTCAGGATCGCTTCTTTTTTTCCTCGCTGAAATGGGATTATTCACAATTTTCCATATAGTTGATGTTGGAATTTTCGTCAATGTGGCCGTTTCTTCTAAAGACGCTTGCTTGCTGGCACTACGTTCAGTGAGAGTCCAATAAATATTGTATAAATAAGTATTGTTTATAGTGTTTTCAGGAGTATCTCCTGAGATACACTATACTAGCACATATTTTGCATAATTCGCACACGATTCAAAACACGCTGTATTACACACGAAATAAGAATGATTACTAATAAACTTAAACCAAGTAGTATACCAAACCAAAGAATATTAACCACAGGTAGGTATAAAATTATTTTCTGTTACGGACCACAACTTTACCTGAATTTAAATTCCGAAACTTTAGGTAACAATCTTGTTGCGTTGTATGTTAATGGTCACTTTCTTATATCTATGAACAGACCATATCCTTAGTTTTACGAAAAAGGGGCACACGTACCTAAGTACAGAAAATATGTTACCTTACTCATTGTTTTCAGCTTAATTTATTACATAATTTTTATTAACAAAAATTATTGCGGCTTATCTACCTATTCATCTAATTTCGAAAACCGGAGCTGTAACCCCCATCTTTGTTTCTTCCACTTATTTTCTTCCTTTCGTCATCGTTTAGCCATAGTAAAAATGATTGTTAATCAAATATAATTAATTAATTTGGTCCGATGCTAAGTGCCCCGCCGTCGCACGAAATTGACGTAGTAGTACGGTAGACGTATCAAATTCGATCGCCTTAATTTCATTCCATTGTACTGCATTCCTTCTATTAGCCTCTCAATAGTTTTATGACGTATATCCGACAGCCAGGGCGTTTAAAAGTTGCGCATTCAATCGAATCGAACCTCAAATAATGGCTTACTTTTTCAGCCCTACCGGATACGTCTAAATGATTTGCATCACCCGGCTATGAACTTGGATATTGTTCTTTTGTTCTTGATTGGCCGTCAAAGAAACATGTTTTCTAATAACAGATTGCCTATATAACGCTTTTTTTATCGCAGGCCGGGGGTTGTCCGATCCATTGGCGTATCATTTTTGAAATCACTGCGTTACGTGTTCATTTATTTGTTTTGTTAATTTATTCAAAAATATACGTGACTACGGTGACGTCAGAAGACAGTAAACAAAAATGAGTTCGGTTGATATTTATTTTATGCCGAATATGAGACTGCGAATGTAATTTGGTTGGTATTAGAGTGTTTACTGAGATGGAAACTGCTGGAAAGGCTGTTAAAATGCCCTCTGGCTCGCAATTAGTCGCGTTCGTACTATTTTCCTTGCACGTTTGCGTCATAAAGTGCTTATGGAGAAATAAAAGCTGCGCAGTATATAAAAGAAAGACTTTGTAGTGTTTTTCCCCTATACTCGAGATTTTTTCCGGCTGGGGCAGCCGGGGGATTTTTTTCATTCGATCCCACCGAGAGTTTTGTTTCCGTTTGTGAGTGCGTGTGTGTACGTGCTCATGCTCAGGAAATGGAAAAGCAAACACTGTATTTTCTACGTGAGGTTTTTTAAAACGGGCATATTAGATGCACCTCAAGGCCGGAGACCAACAAAATCTCGGTCATTTTCTTTATTTAAGTTTTGTTTATTCTTGTTTTCGGTTCGTTTTGGTTATAGTTTTACCGAAATGATTTTTAAGTTTTTAAAACCGCATACTTTGGGTTTCATCCGTGGTTTCGTCCTTGAATATACACTCTAGTACGACTACGTAATTTTAGGTTGGAATTTTCATATTCTGAGACAAAGACTATGTGTCTGATGCTCAAACAATGCCTTGCCTGTTAAATGAAGCAATTGTGTCTTATTCTACTTGTGAAAGTTGCGCAGCTATGTGAATACGTCCGGTCTTGAATTCAAAGTTAGGAGAACATTTTTTAAAATAGAGAAAAGTAAGTAAAGGTAAAATATGTAATATTTAGTTCAAGAAGATGGCTAATACTGCTATATAAATTATAAATTAAGCATAGTTAAAAGCATCGTAAATTATTTGATATTTTAATTTTAATTATTTGAAGTATGACATGTACACCTGCATGCATATCCGATTATCAAAATGTTTCCTTTAAAAGGGCACATGTTAAGTTTTTGGGATATATTTTAGAGATTTTCAAGTTCAAGAATGTTTGCAGTCAGTAACTGCAGAGTACTGACGTCAAAGACGTGACGTATAATGAAAAATAAAGAAAACAGGTAAGCCAGTGTGTACTAAGAAAATGCGTCCGTAATATAGGGAAGTACAGATTAAATTTAATTATTGTATTGATAATTTAATTGTCAGGATTGCAATCGCAAATCATAGCGAAATGATTTTTATTGACTGATTATTTGAATTCCATACGGTTTTTGTATATTGAAATATAAATTTATAATAATAATAATAAGATCAATGCTACATCCAATTTCTAGCACGCGGTATGTTTTAAAGAGTTTATTTATGTGTCAGATCCATAATTAACGTATTTATTTATTGTTAAACCGCTTGTGATATTATCTGTTGACTTTTGTTGAGCACTGAGCGTTTGTCCTTTTTTTAAATTTATGTTTCGTCAAATCCAGAATCGAGGAAAATAATCGTATGTATAGTAGGTCCGAAAGAACGGTTAAAATAGAGGAAACAAAACGTCTTTAGGGCATACTACGTAAACACGACGGGCGTAAGGGGTAGGGGAGGAGGCCTAGATCACGAGTTTACAGTAAACAAAGCGTACATGAGACCCGAAACAGATTTAAAATCTCCATCCGACGCCATTTTCGCTTATTATGGCGTCTACTTCGGGGCTTTAATGAAAATACTAATTGCCCATACATGCGAACGAGGGGGAAATCTCGATTAGCGAAACGAGGGGTCGGAACGTCACAATGGCACCCCTTTTTTCAGCGCGTTTGTCCCCCTCGTCGTGTAGGGTACATGTGTGTGTGTGTGTGTATTTGCTCGCGACATTGTGTGTGGACGTTGTAAACACGCCTACGGATTTTTAATACGACGAATACGCGACGAAGATTCTTTTGTCGTCGGGAATCGAAATCGGAATAAAGGATCAGAAGTGGGATTCGCGTTGCGAGCTTTTGGCAAAATTAAATATTTGAGCGCCGCTCGATGTTTGACTTTCAACGGAATAATGCCGCGTGAATGGGGTGTTTTAGTAGCGGCACTGACGTACCGATCTGGAAAGGTAAAACATAGCTAACTAATAATATATGACAAGAAATTTAAGTAATTGTCGTTATTGTTGTAACTGTAGTTAACTCGCTTGGCACTTTCTGATTGGGTAAGCACGCAGTTAATGGGGATATGGGGCAAAAATAAAACCTGGTCAAAAAATACAGAAACCTTTCTCCATTCATTGCTAGCGGGATAAAATTTTGTGTAAGGAGTTTTTGTTTTATATTTAAAGACATCATGGAGTAATGAACTTTAAAATAAATTATAATATCCACTTATCGTTATGAATCAACATTTGTCTATTCCTATAAAGGTGTTTCAATGATTTTAAATAAAGTAGTATTGAAATTAGCGTGTTTTATTTTCCAAATTTTAAATAAGCTTTTTATATAATTAATATTTTAACAATAATTAAAATTTTGATATAAAATTGAAGCTCTTGTTATTCTGTCTAAGAAATCCTGAAATGTTTGCCTTTACGGTCTCACGGAGCTATTGCAATCGTTCAAAAATATCATATTAATAAAAATTTGACAGACTGTTAAATGAGAACATACTTAGCTACAGTATTTTCAAAAAATTATTAGACAAATATGTTTTCGTGCTCGGTTGTACCTAATTAAACTATATATTAAACTAAAGTTTATCATAAGCGTAATATACCATTTTCCATGATTATTAACACATCGCATCATGGCATGTATCAATGATATAAGTAAATTGTACAGTAAACATTTAACAGGTAGCTTGATACACGAAAAAAGTCAAGACAATTTAATAAAACAATGTTGGTAGCGTCTGATCCAGCAGTTCCTCCGATACAGGATTACAACATTTTTAGATTCGAAGAAATTCATTACTTACAGTTATTTAACTCTTTGCTGGATTATTTTTACTTAAATTGCATTTTAATTGTACAAATCGCCGACTGAATAATAATTTTTTATTAATAGTTTTTATTTGTCTCGAGTGATGTTACTTTAGTAATAATTGCTATAAATATAGTAATTGGAGGAAAATGGACCCGCATAAGGGGAATAACGGTACAGAGTTGGGATTGATTGCGTCTCAATTACACAGGTCTATAGTGATTTTAAAGTTTGAACGCTGTTTGCTTATTTGTATATTTTTGGGGGCCCTTTTTCCAAAAAACGTCATATTTTTGCTCTCTCACGTCATTTTTTTCATAGCGTTCTATATCATAAAAATGTTATTTTATTTATACACATACCTATGGCGAATGAATTCATTTTTATGAAATGAAATGTGATTTGGCACCATAATAATGGGTAATATTAAATTTCTCTGCAAAGCAAATTGGCAACCATAACTGGGCTCCACATATTGTTTGTTCCGTTGTTTTGCTTTGAAGCATTAAGAAACTGGGAAAAAGGAAGCAGCTTTGGTGTTCCTATGGTATGGCGAGAACTTAGAAATCACAGTGATTCTGTATCCTGTATCCTAATCTTAATTCTGCTATTCGACGAGTTTCTCATGGACCAGATCTACAGCCACAAAAGAACTAGAAAACGTCAGAATCAGAGGAATCTAATTACGACCCAGATGACTCGGATTTCACACCAGATTTGAGTGAGCCCGAAGTATTTAACAAGAGCAAATTATTTAATTAGAGATTTGCGCCTTCCAAAGGATGCATCCAAATTGGCACCTGACGAGGAAACACCTGGTAGCAAAATGTATTAAGGGATGTATGTCGAACTTAGTTGATCCCAAAAAAGTTTTACTGCCTCCTCTTCATATCAAACTTGGCTTGATGAAGCAGTTTATTAAAGCCCTGGACAAAAATGGACACTGTTTCAAATATTTGTTAGAGAATTTTCCAGCCAAGATAAAAAAAGGTATTTTTTTTGGGCCGCAAATAAGAACATTATGCAAAGCCTTACATCATTTTTATCGTCTAGGTTGTAATATGAGTTTGAAAGTACATTTGCTGTTTTCGCACTTGAACTATTTTCATCAAGACATTAACGAAATGGAATGGCGATACCAAGGCAGATGGAGTATAAAGATGATAGTGGACTGCTGTTAAAACCGGATATACCCTTAAAAACTCACAGCCGAATGTCCGGACAACGCAGCTTTCTCCGTAAAAAGACGAAGATTTTACTTAAAAAATCTGAGTAAAATTTCTTTATTCACATGTTTTTAACTAGGATTAAACTTTCAAATCATTTTAGAAATATCGTTTTTTTTTTCTTTAATATTGGCAAAAAAGCTGATACAAATACATAAATAAATAAACTACATTTACAAAATAAAAACATCTGTCAAAAAGTTCTGTAGACCTGCATTATTCGATTTCATCTCACTGCCTTGACACATGCATATTTTAAAAATTTTCACAAACCCTGTATAATAATATTAATATTAATCACTTTTTTTGATTTTTTAACTATTTCTTATTATTCATAATTATTATTATGTATTAACGATCATATAGATTTGTCTTCCGCCGTGTCGTCGCCTTTTTTTCCTCACCCTTAGGTTATTTACCGCTTCCCCGCCTCCGCTCCCCCTTTTCCATTCGCAGCGCGTTAACGTGATAAAATCCAAAACGCGGTATTTCCGGTGCGAGAAACAGTTTTAATTGGTTTCATTCACATGTGCAAAATTAACAGTTCCCCCCCGCCGCCCCCCCCGTTCCGGCGCAACCGAACGCGCGGGCATTTCCGGGGGGATGATTAAAAAATCGGGACTGCCGAATAAACCAAAATCTGTGAAATTTCATATCGGGCGCCCCGTTAATAATTCCGGGGTTCATATTTCCGGGGGGGATAGAATACACACCCACCCGATACACATCGGCCGCGTCTATTTTAAAATTGAATAACGCCGGATTTTGCGTCATTATCTCCAGCGGTCAGTAGCGCGCGTCGCGGCGTTCCATTTGTGGCAAATACGTCTAATTATTGTCTTTTGTTTTTTTAATATTGCTGTGAATAATAAAGAAGTAGTTTTGGCAATTTGTCATAGCTTAAAGGCCAAAATTGTCGTATAAGATTAAGCTCTCATCAAGTAAGTTTATTTAAAAAAAGTAAAGTAAGTTTATGCTTGTTTTTTTAGGCTTGCGCAATACATACTTATTACTTAGAATTTGATAAGTTTAATGTCTATTTAGTTATCGTTTTTGCGTTACGTTTAACTAAGTACCTAATTAATATAATTACTCTAGAGCCTATTGTAATAAAGTCCTCCCGCATATGATCTTTTTCTTATTATTATGTTTTAAATTACTTTCTTATGAAAATAAAAATAATAATTAGAAAAATAATATGCACATTTACATTGCATATTGCAAAGAAATTTGGCAGATAATATTACCAACTATTTTTTTCCGAATTCGTGCTTGTAAGCTTATAGTTTAAGCTCTATGAAAAATGTAAAAAAAAGTTAAAATTCCGAAAGATGAATCGTAAAAGTCTAAATATAACTTCGTGAGATGTTAGATATGGAAAAATATAAGTGAAAAAAATGTTCAACTACAGCATCTCATTCCTTCATCGCAAGTCTAGTAATTGCACATGAAAGTTTGGCCTTCCAAATATATAATTGTAAAAAGAGCATGGAGAATTTGTTTAAAAAAATGTAGGTATTGCAAAATATTGACTTGAAATTAAAGACTGTTATGTAAAGAACCAATAAACAATTGATTTAAAAAGACTGCATTTCATAATTACTATATAATATATTGGATCTTATTCAGCATTTCAAGAAAACATCTTCATTTCTCTCATTTCTAGTACATTGGGATTATGGATTTTTCTTATACACCAAGTTATTATATTCCTGGTAAAAACAATCCGCAAAGCTAGAAAGTATCGTTTATTGTATTAAAATTAGAAAACAACCTTCAAAAATAAAATTTCACCAAAAAAATAAAGCCTATTTTGCATCGTGGATATCATAAAAAATTACCAGTTACGAACACATGCATTTTTAACCGCATTTTTTATATGTAGAAATTGCATCGTGTCTACTGGGCTCTAAGGACAGTGCTCGATTTCTTAGAGAAACTAGATGGATAAGAATAACAATTACTATTCTATATAACATATATGTTAAGTTTTCTTCCATTTACAAGTTATTTAAAAAAACTTCGCTTAATTTTCAACAATTCAACAATTAGAATCAAAAAGAGAAAGTATTTCTTTTTCTATTTGCCACAAAGCTGTTTACATACAAAATATTATTCCTAAAGGATAGATTAGTCGAATAATAAAAAAACAAAAATAAATGATAAAAAGTAAATCAAAAATCAAAATTAAAATTAAGTCTTATTAACGCTTTTAATTCTGGTATTTATGTTGAAAATATCAACAGACTTATGGGACTTACGTCACACAATTTTAACGTTTTTTCCATTTGCAAGTGATTTGAAAAAACTTAAAAAAAATGCGTTCAAATATTTCGATTTTCGTTATACAATGTTTTCTGATAGGATAAATTATTTGAAAGGAAAAAAAAAGAAATAAAAATAATATAAAAAAGATCGATATAAAGTAAATAAAAGAGTGGACTTTATATATAAATTACTTTAACCCTCGTGCTTGTAAATAAACAAAAATTATAATTTAGTGTAATGGGTGATGAAGATCTCTGCTTGAAACCACTGTGTAAGAAAAAATCCATAATAACATTAGCTAGGGGACTTATGGGACTTGTTCTGATTTTATACAATAGACACGCACTTTTGATTTTTGATTTTTTTTTTTAATTCCTGTAAATCTGATAAGTCAAATTAGCCACTTAACTATTGGTTTTCATAATTGAAAGTAATCAATCGCTGGTGTGTTTTAATCAATATCGATTAGGAATTCATATTTATTTCCTTTTATATTTTTTCTTGTTTGCTTTGCAAATACGCATTGTGCTTGCTTTTTATTGCTGTTATTATTTCGCAAAAAAAAATGTTTGTCCTATCACTGTCCGCAGTATAGCGATGTTGACGACTTTGATTTTTGAGGGACAATTTACTTTTTCTACGCTTACACAGACTTGCGTAATATACTAAAAAAAATCAAAAATATTGGAAAAAAACTAGAAAAAAAAATGCATTTCATTTAAACGATTATAAGAAATACGGTTCAATTTTCTGATTTTCTTCTGGAAAACTATGATTTTCACTGGCAGGAAAGAACAAAAACCAACAGGGCACAGAAACTCACTCTCGTATTTGAGTCGATATTTACCACACCTTCCGAGCACTTACTAAAAAAAAAAAAACCTTTCTCCGCGACTGTATCAAAACTACTAATCGTATATAAAACTTTCGCGGCGCTTCTTAGGTAGACAGATATATAAATTACACGCGGCCGTGTTAGTTTTGTTTAAAAAAAAAAGAAAAAAGAAGAAGAGGGCCGACAACCCCACTCGAGAACTACATAATGTATCCGCAGATGTGCTGATTGAAAAGTAAAAAGGGAAGAGATGCCTCGAAGATATCTGCAGTTCCCGATTTGAAAAGGTTCGCTTTTGTTGTTGTACCGGCCTATTATCAAATCCGGGCGGGGGCCGGGGGGCCAGTTATTATTACCGTTGTCGGACGGGGCAGCAAATGTTTGTTTGAGATAAATGCCGACATAGTTTTTGCGTAACACGAGAAGATAGTGCTCGCTGCTCAACCGTCTCACTGATAAAAGGCGATAAAATAGGGGAGTATGGCGGATTCGTATTTTTATGGTTGGGTTCCCTTTCCAGGGCTAATTAACGAGCTGTGACAGAGTGCGAAAAAATGCCAAAAAAGTGTGTAGACGTATAATGTGCAGGGTTTTTATTTATATGTTAATATTTAAAAAAAAGGGAAGTTGTTCGTAATTAATATTAGTTTTATATTTCGGCCTATCTCCTGTAATAACCGCACAATTTAAATGAAAATGTGTACTTGCACCGAGGCACAGTAACTATTCTAGACACAACTGTTTTCATCTATTTTAAGAAAGTACCATGCTATCTCGTAAAACATGTTAATGTACCTCCTATATACCTCCCACTCACCTCCACATATTTCTGTATTAAAAATATTTTATTTCTCGGCAGACAGTCAACATGTACTGGATTATTCATTATATTTTGACACCCACCGAAAGTACGAAAATTTTTCTCTATTTTCTTTTGCAAATGTCCGAAAAAACAAAATGCCCTATGATAATAAATCGTATATCTTTTTTTCCTAATTCATTTTTTTCAGGTTTTTGGGATAAGCATTTCAGTTCAAAAATAATTATCATTCTGTTTCTGGATAATAGCCATATTGTTGCAAAATATTCAAGTCGGCCTTGATAGCAACCATATTATCTACGTTGGCAATTGTTTCAACAATGTTCTATTTTTGACAACTATGGGTTATATTGAGGAAGAAAAACGTCAAATGATAAAATTATATTATTTAAACGGACATAATGTTGCAAGGGATAAAAGAGAATATCGCCAGTAGAAGAGTTTCTTCAATAAATACAATTAAAAATGTAATTAAACAATTTGTCACACGGAAGACCAGGACAATAGAAAGAAATTTTGATAAGCCTTAATATATTACTTTACTTTCAAGGTAAATTATTATGTTATTACGACTCTTGACATCATGACTTTGAGTTCTACTTTCTTAATTTTTATATTCCATATTTTTTAGAAAATCCTGGATATTCTATACCTGACGTTAAAAAATATCCGGAAAGTAATATAGTAAAATTGACACGTATAAGTGTGCAAAATTTAACCGATGAACATAACCACCAATAATCCACACAAAATGCAGGCAGGATGGACGTCAGTTAATGTATGGTGTGGTATGTTGAACAATATGGTGGTCATACCAATTATATACGAAGGATAATTGAATGATATTTAAACTTCCTTGCAACAGAACTGAAGGGTTGTTAGAAAATGTGCCAGTTAGGAATTATTTAAATTTAATTTGGCATCCAAATGCATCTCCTCATAATGTCCAACCGGTTTCCGATTGTCCAAATAATAAATATAGACTTTGGGTAGGTAGGCAAGGAATATCAAATGGTCTGCCAACAGCCCCGACCTGAATCCTTGTGACATTTTTTGTGGGGATACTTAAAAAATAAAACTTATTATATTGAGCCTGAAAGTTTACAAGTTTTAAGAGAAAGACTTGATATCATTTTACAAGGTCTAAACAGAGAAAACCATGATTTTATCACGTCGTGTATAAGTAGGAAATTGAAAGAAAATATTGTCCGATGTATAAAAAATAATGTAGGTTATGTGGATAATGTTTAGCATGAATTATTGATATTTTTATTGTATGAATAGTATAATTTTATTGTTAATATTTTAAGTTATTCAACTTACGGTGCATATCTTTAGTTTTGATTAGTTGTCAAAAATAGAACATTGTTGAAACAATTGCGAACATAGATAATACGGTTGCTATCAAATCAGACTTAAATGATACTTATTTTTAAACTGAAATATCTCAAGAACGGCTAAATGAAATGTCAACAAACTGTTTGTTTTTGAAATCATGAAAAAAAGATCTACTATTTAAACTAATAATATATAGGGCATTCCAATAAAAAAAAAGATGCTGCTGTCATTTTGACAGCTTGCGATCGTCGTTTGTCTTTTCTTACATTTGCAAAATATAGTAGAGCAAAAATCTCTCAAACCTTTGTATTTACACTATTATATTCGACTGTTCAATTTGCAAAAAGTGTTTTACCAGAAAAGATTACTTTGACAGACATTATCGACGCAGTCATTCAACATCGCAACATTATTACAATAAAACTATAGACGAAGAGCCTGATGCTTAGTTAAAAAGAGGAAAACGGGGCTATGGGGCTATGCTTTGGCCAGCCAGATCTCCAGACTTGACACCCCTTGTCTACCGATTATTTTTAATTGTTAGTTGTTCACTAAAAATGTTACCGTGTTATGAATAACAATAATACCATTTTAAATAGTAGAAAATGTAGAACCAACGTATTTTTCCGTAGGATATTGCCTAATAATAATATAACACTATAATCTGGTTTTTGTAGGTATTATTTTGATAAAATGTTATATTTTGATTACATTCGGAAAATATTCAGAAAAATAGTAATTATTAATAATACGTCATCTGTTCAGCACACCTAAAAAGGTTTTATCTCAAAAGCAGAGCTATAAGAAAAGGTAATATCATAAGTTGTATTCGCTCCACATATTTTTATGAAGTTTTTTAGCAATCACTAAGCAGGAATTTCGGGGATGATTCCATAATAATGCCGAGGACCTCCAGGAAAATTCTAAGAAATTCCAAAGCTTTATAAATAATGAAAAGAATTACGATATGCACTCCTCTCTCTGGGGCTTACTTCTTGCAATTGTTTAACAAACGAAAATAACCAACATAACAAATGAGCTTTAGTAAGGAATGTGGTATCTGTGCTAATATAGAGTTAGAGGATGACGAAAGTTTTGCAAAAAGAGTAAAACGCTCACCTTCGTCAATTTTTTTTTAGTTTCTTATTTTACGTGTGTTTTCCCGATGGATATGGATATCATATGTATTTTCATGTGATATTCATATAACGTTTGGATATTACATAAAAATACATATTATATCCGTATCCATCGCTCGCTAAATAGAATTTAAAATATATTTATATGAGGTCGTCGATATTTTATCCAATTCTATAATTATTCCGTTACGTTTTGGGTAATGTTAAATATAGAGCTTAATTATTTGCAAATGATAAAAACCCTTTCCTTAAATTGGGTCTAATACATTAATTGCTATTAGATTATTATAAGCTATTACGAACGTTAAAATTTTTGTCAAATTAGATCAGGCAATCTCTACTTTTAGCGAATCTCAAGATATTATTACTCTGTGAAAATTAGTTGTATAATGCCCAATTTACAATGAAACATTGTTTAAGGCATCTATTTCGTTAAAATAGTTGAATTCCAAATCGCCATGTTTAAATATATCGATTTGTTGTTTCGCATATAGCCGCCATTGTGCATGTATTTTTTGAATATATGCCACTAAATTGGAAAACGTGTCTTCATTATTATTTAGAGATCTATGTAGTGAAAAAGATAATTTTAAGAAAAAAAATGTATATACGTATTTTAATCTCAATATAATTCGTTGGGGTGTCTGCATTTTTAAAATTGTGTCTAATGTTCTTTACTAAGATACAGAAGGAACTCTTAAACTACTAGTGATAAAACGTTTTCACTGTGATCACAATAACATTATTAAAAAATATAATGCACTATAGAAACCTTTTGTAATACTTTTAGAGTGCTGATTTAATCCCAATTTAAATGGTTGAATATGTAACGCATTGTAAAACCATTTTATAATCGACATGTATAGCTAGATAGATAAAAGCCGTTATCTGGAAAAGGACTATACTTTCTATAAGGTTGGTTGTTAATTTAGTGTCGATAGTCAAGCGTGTAAGTCTCTCCGTGCTTTTAAGAAGAAAAGGTAATATCATAACCTAATTTTTGTGCTACTTTTAAGAAAAAAAATACTTTTTCTTATCATTATTTTATGAAATTTTGAGCACATCTAAGAATTTTTTTATAATGTTTACCAGTACGACGGGCTTAATCTTATCTCAAATTTTTTGAAAAAAAAAATCGACGTCGATTTTTTCTAAAAGTTAAATATTATTGAACTGAGTTGGCTTTTACTTGATGAAAATCCATTTATCAAAATAAATAAGAACTAAAAGTTCAGATTTTCACGAAATTATATATTATGACGTGACAATTGTTTCGACAACAATGTGTCTTTATCAAATGATAAAGACACGGTGCTGTCGAAACAATTGTAATGTAAAAATATATAATTTCGTGAAAATCTGAACTTTTAGTTCTTATTTATTTAGTTAAATATTATTTTTGGAATCCTCTTTCGCATGATGCGTTCATGAGACTGCTTTTGATATTTTGTTGAAATTTGATGAGCATTTACCATTTTTTGGATTTAAATTTTTGGAAAGGAAAAATTAATATGAAATTACCTTGGAGCTCCAAAGTTAGTTTATTACCGTTGATATCACACCCCTAAGATTTGACCCTCAATTAACGCTTCGGTGGACCAAATGCTGTGTATTGCTACATTCGTAAGTAGAGTTTATAACACAATATGTGTTGCATATACCTATATATCTTTTAATGTCTTCCATGTAGTTCTACACCTATAGTTTCGCACCCTATCGATCAGTTGTTGGCCCTTAAAAGGACCTTTATAGGTTATGGACCTCCGTTAATAATAAGACGCACAGTATAATCTTCCGGCATCGACGCAAATAAAACAAACACCGACATTCCGGCCCGCTCAAGCGGAAAGTAAAATTATCTCCGATTGCAGAGCCACTGCAGTCTCGGCCGGTGGCGCTTTGCCATTCAAGGATTCGTTTCGTTCATTCAGGGGATATTTTACCTTCAGACTTCTTTATGAAATTAAAGGATAGATAAGAACGTATAAAAACACTTTTGCGGACAATGATCTATTGGGTCGGGATAAAAGAAGACCGTTTGACGAAGCCTTATCTTGCTTCGGGGCTTGTGTTGTTTTGTTAGCGTTTGTATTTCGAGTGGCTCGAAGAAGCCACCGACGAGTATTTTGGTAGATATTTGAATAAATACGGGAACCTTATGATTGACGTTTATCTAAATGACAACGATTATATTGTACTGTTTGGCACCCCAATATTATTATTATTTTTATTATTATTTTAGACAAGATGATTGAACTTGAGCAACCATATTCGATTTCAGATATCTCCAAGAACCCTGTGCACTATTTTACATGTATCCAGAACCACTGCCTTTTGCATAGGGATATAAAGTCTTTGGTTTCCAAAACTCAGGGTTTGAAGTCCTTCGTGTAAGCTTATTGGGATCTCGCCCGTCACCCCGACAACAATGGGTATTATTCGCACTGACTGTAGCCTCCACATTTTTTTTATTTCATCCGCTAGTATCAAATATTTATTGATTTTCTCAGTATACTTCCGTCTATGATGAAAGTTTTTTTTTATCTTTTAATTCCAAGACTATATCCGGGATGTTGTTTGGTATATGGCGATCCGTAGGAATGGGTTTATCTCAGTACAGGTAGTACGGTACCGTATCTTTTAGTTCCATGACTCTGATCTCTTGGTGGATTATTTTAGCGACTTGGTTGTGTCTGTCGAGGTAAGCCTTATGAGCTAATACTTCACATCCTGCCATTAGATGGTCCAAACTTTCCTCTACCTTTCTGCAAATACGGCACACCACACTCTCCACATTTTGTTTAAGTATTCGGCTTCTGTATGATCTTGTAGCCATGACTTGATCCTGGATAGCCAAAATAAATCCCTCAGTCTCGGGGAACAAACCGCCCGAACGCAGAAAAGCCGTAGAGGCGACGGTAAACGTCTATCGGCACGAACAATCCCACGGTGAATCATGCTGCTACCGGCCTCCCCGATAAAATATTTTCTGAGGCTATCAATTTGCTTACAGTGCGAAGTGTGGGCGCTTATTATACCTCTCCCTCCCTGCGACCGAGGTAGGTGAAATCTCTCCAAACTGGATCTTGGGTGGTGTACGCGGTTGTTACGGCATTCTGTCCTCGTGATGACGTTGATCTCCCTCAATTCTGTCTCCGTCCAGCGCACAACTCCGAAACTATAGATAAGTATTGAAACAGCATATGTATTTATAGCTTTTGACATGTTCTTAGCAGAGAGTCGTGATTTTAGGATAGCTCTTAATCTCCGAAGGTACATGGTTCTTATTTCCTCCTTGGCCCTGTGATAATCTATTCCCACAGCTTGCACATACCCAAGATACTGGTATCTTTCCGTCTCGTCCATGCTGGCAATAAGGCCTTGCGAGCTTACCACAAACCCTTCATGCTGTATAACTTTGCCCTTTTCAATAGAGCTTTTCTTACACTTACTTCGCCCGAATTTCATCTTGATATCGTTGCTGAACTGACCAACACATATAAGTAAATCCTCTAGATGTTTCCTGGAATCGGCGAAGAGCTTGAGGTCGTCCATATACCAAAGATGTGATATTGGTTATTATTATTATTATTATTATTATTATTATTATTATTATTATTATTGTTATTATTATTTGTC
This sequence comes from Cylas formicarius, assembly GCF_029955315.1. Lineage (NCBI taxonomy): Eukaryota > Metazoa > Arthropoda > Insecta > Coleoptera > Brentidae > Cylas > Cylas formicarius. The sequence goes on along the minus strand of NW_026844361.1, from coordinate 18,601,760 downwards.
TTCTCACAACTTTTGTTGGGTCCTTTCCATGGAACAATCAGGACTTTACTCGTCAACGACTCCTCCATGCGCCATCACCCTTCGGACTATGTTGCACGTGCCCAGTACTGTCGCCTTCTGCACCAACTTGGTAATTTTCTTGTGGTTTTCTATGCCCAAAAGTTGTAAACACTTGGGCAGGTTCTTTTCCACAATTCCGTTTGCAGAGATTATGATTGGAATTATGGACACTTTTGCAAGTTGGTATATGCCTTTTAGCTCGTGTGCTAGATCTTGATATTTAGTAATTTTATCGGTCCTTACCTTAGCTATATTTTCGTCCAATGGGATGCTCACATCAATCAGAAACCCCTCTTTCTTTTGTTTGTCGAGAAGCGCTATACCTGGTCGATTGTGTCTTACCGGCCGATCAGTTATTATGCCTGTGTCCCAATAAGTTTCGTTTTCGATGACATTTTGTGATAAGTATTTGTACCACGCGAGTTCACTATTTATCAGCTTTTGATTATTGCAGATATGGTGATGGATAATCCCTGCAACATGATTATGACGCTTAATGTAATCTTTTGGTGCTAGACAATTACACGCCGATATTAAATGCTGAATCGTTTCAGGACAGCTTGCACACATTCTACAGTTTTCCCTTGGAATCACTTGTTTTAGTACGTATTTTCTGTAATTTCGAGTGGGAACTACTTGGTCCTGTATAGAGCTCAAGAAACCTTAAGTTCCTGGCCTAAGACATTCTTGGGTAAGATATAATGTGGACAGTTGTTTGCTGCCTTCAGCATCATTTAGCGCCTTAGCATACCATCCATGTAGAGCCTAGTTTTTCCATTCTTCTTCCATATCTATCGGCGCTATTTGTGAGGTAAGTAGTTAGTTTTCTCAGCAGGTTCGAATGGAGTAGTTGGAGGTTTAATACTCCTCTCCCTCCCATTCTTCTTGGCAGGTACACTCTGCTTGTTGGGGATTTTGGATGGTGAGATTGATGCTTTGTCATTTGAACCCTTATCTCACGGTCCACTGCCTCCAACTCAGATTGGCTCCACTTTATAACACCGAACGTCGGCGAGAAAACCGGCAAAGCAAAGATTACAGCGGTTTGGTGCCCCGCATACAGTTTGGTTCTCAATATCTGTTCCACCTATACTTGGAAAAAATATTAATTAGTTGATCTGAAGGGCCTGTGGTCCAAGAATTTCAATAATGACTCATAGGGCCATCTTTTTAAAAGTCCATTATGTTACTTACCCTACCTTGATAGAATTAACTAAATGCCTTGCTATAAATGAATAATCTGATCTGATCTGATCATAAACAGAAGGCCCTTTACCCTAAAAAACTAAGCAATAAATCAATTGACAAGCGTATTTTTATTTTAGTAATGGGGACACCTTAGAAATTTTAAATTCATTTTTGATTTGCCAGCTGGTGTCATTATTTCTTATGTTCGCGTTGAAGAATATTTCGATGACGGAATGGAGAAAAGTACGAACCAGAAACAAAGTGTCACTCACGAGTATACGAAGCTAAAATTTATATAATAATTGTTTTTTTATACAATTTCACATACTTACTATTTGTACGTATTTAAATTTAAAAAAACTGTTTGAAAAGACGCCAGTCAATGGTTACTATAACATTTAGGCCTTCCAAAAGCTGGCACGGAGGCTGCCATTGGGGGGGGGGGGCAGTGGATATATTGCGTCATTTCCTTGATAATGATTCTCTAGAAAGAATGGAACGACAAAGGCCTAACGAAAATATTCAAGAATGATGACGGACTCGAGTCATTGGAACATAAAAGAAAATGGTCGATTTACTGACAATCGTGAAACATTTCTTCAGAAAAAAAATCTTCTAGACCAATAGGGCCCTAAAAAGCATTCTTTTAGAACATAGGAAAAAGATTACTATTACTTAGTATTATATTGTAAATTAATCTGCACTCCAGGTGATTGGTGTATGTCATCACAATCTGATCTCCAATTCGTTTCGTTGTATTTTTTTTTTTTTTTTGATAGATGGAGTTGAAGGAAAAACAATTTAAAATTCGTCAATTTTCTCTTCAGAGTAAAAAAAAAACATTTTCAATTTCAAAGGAGAAAAATGTAGAGGTAACCAGTTTTTGGAAATACCTAAGTACATCTGTGCATCATTAAGAAAATTATGTTATGTTGGGGATATTAATCTGAAATATATATAGACTTTTCTTTAAGGTTATATTTTTTTAAAAAATAAACAGCACGAATTAGATGATGCTTGGAAACTAATGTTCTCCATTTCTGTGGCTATTCATAAAAATTACATTAATTTAAAACTTTTCATACAAACGTGATTGCCTTGGCGCTTGACGCCTTTCTGTGATGACGAGAGACGTCCAACTATTCCCTTGGCTTCATCAAGAAAGCTAAAAGCGGACGACTCTTTTTTGAGACAGTGGGCCATGGAATTCGGACGCCGCTATGCGATTTTGACGTTTGTGTTTCGTGCGTGCAAGTTCATTTCGTGCAAAAGTGTCGTAGAAAAGTGATCAGAAAATCTACAATTTTTACATACGAGCGATGGAGCGACTGTATAGAAACGAGATGTTTCAGGTAGGATCTTTTTATTTTGTTACCGATCTGGAATTATTTTGAATTGACGCACTTTTAACGCATTACGTATTGTATTAACAATTCACACTTCGTCGATTTGTAGTGAATGCATTTTTTGCCGAAATTATTTCAGGAAACAGAAATATATTTTTAAAATAATCCGGAAATATATTCTGTAAAACGCAGGGCACTGTTTGCAACGCGAAGATGATCATGGCAGGTTGGTCGGGCTATCGACACATAGGTGGCGCCACGCGTTTTAAAATATCGCCGGCACGACGAAAATCTCGTGTTATGAAATGTTGACTATTTGAAGTAAAATATGCAGGGCAAATGTCGTCTTTTATAATATGTATTGAAAGGTTGCTTCAAAAGATATATTTTATTATTTTAATAAATAATTCCAAGTTCCTAAAATATCGCAGTACTTAACTACATTTATATTTTGCAAACGTTTACTAATAATAGAAATTACAACTATATGTTATGTAGGGGAAAGTGGCGCAAGGCGGCCCCCTGGGGCAAGGAGGCCCACCTCAAAAATTAACAAAAAATTTTTTTTTTCGGTTTTTCCTTTAATGATCATAAATTCTGGTTATTTGTACATTTTCAGTCCTTTGCGTAATACAAGCTATTCCATATTATAGTTCTATGGATTTAGCCTAAAGCGAAAATCTTATAAATACCAATAACAAAATCGATAGAAAGATAGTTACTGATCAGTAAGGTTTTTTTTATTAAATTCTATTTAATAAATGATTATAATTACTATATATAACATTTGGGTAAATTTAGTTAGGGTTAGTCAAAAATAAATCGACTTGATGGTTAAAAGTCTCAAAAAATAATTAGTTATTATTTTCGCAATGGAAATGTAGGTACAAATGCTGAATTTGGCAGGTCTGTGTAAAAAAATGTGGGAAAATTGTTGCAAGAAACTTACAAATTGTAAAAATCAACGATACACCCAAACGCTCGAAATTGATTTTGAGTTTTTGAAATGGTCGCCAGAAGAATGAGAAAAAGGAATGCAACAATAGGTATTTGACTCAAGTACATTAGCCAAAAATGCATCCAAGCATCCGCTTTGTATGTTGTTATTAGAACCTAATTATTCACAATTTACCAAATAAAACAAATGATATATTGTTATTTATCTTTATTGCTGTTTCTATTTTTATTACATTATTACTTCACTTTGACATTTTTTCCCGTTTTGAAATATTTATTATTGTCAGTGATTTTGCATTAAAAATTACATTTATTAATTATTACTTTTTGTGTATGCTATATGTAAGATATTAAAATTGTCGTCGAAAATGTGTTTTCTGTGTTTAGATGTGTAGAACATAAAAGAGTGTTTAAAAAAATAGTTTAGATTCTAATTTTGCTACACACTTAAACACAGCAAAACACATTTTGGCGACAACTTGATATTTTACATACAGCCACAAAAAGTAGACAAAATGTACTGCTTAACGATCAATTAGATTTAAATACCTCTCTTTTATTGAACTTAAATTCTCACAACAACATTAATTAAGGTTTTATGGTCATTTTTCGGTATATATAGTAGCAGGTAGTTTGTAAGTATTACATTTGATAAAGACACGGTGTTGTCGAAACAATTGTCATGTCAAAATATATAATTTCGTGAAAATCTGAACCAACGTACCAACTCTAATGTCATAATTGACAGTTTCACAATGGAGATGATCAAATCCTATTTTTTGTCTATAGAACACCAAGAAAATCGCTGTATTTTTGCTCGCATGATTACTTCTGCGGTTATTTGGAATTATTTTTTCATCGCTCGATTTATTAAATGTATACCAAATTCGCCAGTCCCATATCGGCTCGTTGCCTCCCCCCACCCCCTCCCATAATCGCCTTTCCAGTGACAGAGAGACGGGTTTTACTTCACAAAGTTCGCCGCGGACGTTTTTGACCGACAAATTCGCACAAAGGGCCAAATGCAACCGCTTTATTAGAGGAGATCGGATTTCGATGCTCCGGTTCCACTCCGGTGCAGCAACAGCAGCGCTGACCCCTATTCATAGCACGCTGCCCGGTATCCGCAAAAGCGTCGCGGTACGACCGGCTTTGTGATCATTTTTTTAGCCTTTTCCTTTTTCGGTTTCCCTTTCCAGCCCTTCGCGCGACGAAACTGCGATCGAGGAATATGAATCTTTATACAGGGCGATTCACGGCAGGTTAGGCGTTTGTGGTGAACGAATCCAAACAAAACTACTCCCTCCTTTGACATTGCACTTACTTTTTGAGTTTTACGATATTTAAATGCATTATATTTATATTCTTCAAAACTGAGTGGAGTGGTCATATATGTTTGCCTTATTTTCTTCACTTTAAAACATTATGATTTCAGTATATCTTTTTAGCATTTAATACGTTACCGTTTTCTGCAAATTTCTTTACCAGCCTTGGAAATATCTGTTTTGAAGGTCTGGATAAATTCTGATATACCGACGACGAGCTGCGGTCGCACTTCTATTATTCGCTCCTTTCTCGGATGGTAAATTCGCGAAAAACCATTTTAACAATAATTACTTGTACAATAATTCAACCATCAACGTTCGTTTACTAATACGTCAAACATAAACATATTTTTATTTGTCAGTCAGGGCACTCATTGAAATTATACAAAAATTTCCTATTTTTGCCGATTTGTCAAAAAGGAGTGGACTAAAATATAAAGTGTGTGACATCATTGTAATCGGAATAAGATATTCTATTAAACACATATATAGAGTGTTCGGCTTATATGTTAGAAAACTAATAGTGTTTTGTTTTATACGCCACTTGGAAAGAAAACTTGGCTACTAACACTACATTCCTTTTTTGTTTATCTTGATATCTCTACAAACAAGAATGTTACAGCCAATTAAAATGTTATGAAGATAAATTGAACGCACGGTACAGTATTTTCAGAGATGCGACGTTGCCGCTTTTTCATATCTTCAAGGATTTCGAAAAATTAATAGTTTTTCCTACTTTTTGTTTCATATCTTAATTCGTAGAGAGCTAAAACTTAGACTATAATGTACGAAGGTTCATTCTGTAATACACAGGGCATTCAAAAGGTGCGATTTTTAAAGCGGTATATGTCATCCTACATCTAATTATTAAGGACTCCGAAATAAAAGCAGGTTTTGGTAAATAATTGGATTTTGGAAATTCGAGTGGATATTTTGGAAATTTGACAGTTAATTTGATAAATCAATACAGTAATATAAAAAGGAGTTGTATAAAGTAAACAAGAAGTGAAATATGGAGAGCCGCAACTATTTGTGTGCAAATAAAAATTTCAAAATGTTTGGAAGCCAACGGCATTTTAAAAATTTCTTGTAAATGTTTTATTTGTTATTATGCACACATTGATTACTATTTCCTAAACGCTATTTTGTCGTATTTGTTATTTTGCGTGACGTTTTGGTTAGTCTTATTTAGTTTTAATTAAAAAACATATTTTTCAAATCCATGCATGCTATTTTATACAGCAAATAAAAAAGTGCATTTAGTTGATTTTTTTTTATGGATGCTGAAACAATAAAATTTTCCTTTAGAAAGTTAACGCCTCCTCAGAAATTGTCTAGAGATTGATGCAGGTTTCAAATATAAGTTAAGATAGAATAGATTTGTTTTTATTTATTGTACAATAATTTTAAATTAAAATTGTGTAAATTCATATATTTTTTTAATTATTTTGATGGTTATTAACTTAACATTAAACGTTTCAAATGTTCTAAATATTGAAATTTTCGAAATATTAATAACAATGATACATACACAATCTATGTTCACAATTTATTATATTTTTGGAAAAAACTTCAGGATTTAGGTGCAATAAGAGGGGAAAAAGCAGATTCTAACCGGGATATTCTCGAAACCAGAGTCTATTTGGCCGAGATAAGTGGTTTTACGTCGATATCTACTGGTTTATTAAAGTTTTCGTAACAGTAAAGGCCGAAGAAGTAAATTATGACTAGTGTTTGAAAAATATTGACATCAGAAGGTAACTGTTTGGATCAAAAAATGATAGTTTTAGCAGATATCTGCAGTTTTGAAGCTTTTTTAAGTTCCATATGTGTCGGATTAGCCGATTTTGATTGGAATGTGTTTGAAATCAGGAAGAAAAACCAACTATAAATCCAAGTAAGCGGTTTTTAAGTATTTATCTGCAGTTTTAATGTAGATTTGATTTCGGAAAGTTATAAAAATGCAGGTTGTAACTATAATCTGCTCGAAATCGTTATTTAATCAATTATTTGTCCCAAAAAGAGGGTTTTTAAGTACATATCTGCTTTTCTAAGGTAGATTTGGGTGCATTAAGAGGCGAAAAAGCAGATTCTGGCAGGGATCTTATCGAAATGGGCAACTATTTGACTCAGTAAGGGGGTTTTACAAAAATTAACTACAAGATTTTAAGAAACAATTTTTTTATGATGATTTTTTTAATATTTCTCGGATATTTTTTAATAAATTATCGCTTCTTAAACAACATAGCAGTATCTCTTCTTCATTAACTTGCGATTAGTGGTTTTCGAAAAATAAATTATTTGTCTTCGTTTTTGTTCAAAACCTGCGATAAATGTTTATTAATGTTTGGCAAACCTATATTGCATAAAAGTTCTATGCAAGATTTTAAACCTTCTGTGTAAGCACTGGACGTTTAAAATCTGTCAGCATCCTTAAGATGAACGAGAATATGAAAAGTATTTCTTTCACGAGTTATTTTTCATCACAACATTATCTCTTTTACAATTTTTGTTCGATAAAATTTGTTTCGGATTTGTTATACAGAATCGTCCGTATTAGAATGGAAAAATGTCAACATCGTTATTCAACACAAAAAAAAAATTCAGATTAATTTCGGATTAATGGAGATTGAGCATTTCAAAAAATTGAACTTTGACACTATATATTACATAGAGAGCGTTCGATATCGCACAAGGAAAGTCATCAGGCAAAAGAATATAGGATAAACACCGTTTGTATTATTTTCGTCTCGTAACTGAACAGAATAGCTCCATTTCTTTTCGTAGTAAAAATAACTACGTAAGAGCAGAAACTTTTCTAATCGAAGAAAGTATGAATGGGGATCCATCAGTTGTTATATTCGCGACGATGTTTATAAGTCGAATGGCGCGTCGTTTTGACAAACAAAAGGGGCATTTTTGCCCGACATCGACGAGATGGAAAGTATTATACATGTGCCTCGGACAGGACAAGTGCAGTAGAGTGAAAATTCAATTTGGAAATTCGCCTATTCGAGTTTCCGCTCCATCAAACTAATATACGTCTTTGTGTGTTGACCAGTGCGGTATTGTCGGATGCTTTGCACTGCCCCAAGTTTTTGAGCGATGATTTAGACGTCCTTTTTGATTGAAAACGAAAAACAAAATAAACATCAAAATTGGAAAATACTTTTGATAGAAGCTCTTCGTACACAAGTGTGTAATAGTTTTAACAAAAATTATACAGGAATGGTAAAAGGTTTGTGGTTCTTCTCTATTTGTAACTCTTATTTCGAGACGCAATTTATGACAATTTTTTAGCGCTTTACAATTCGATTTTCAAAAACCTGGAACTTATAACCTGGAAATATAGGTATAGTCTGTCTCAATAATAATTTCCTTGTTTTTGGGTAAAGTCATTAACAAAAAATTTATTCTCACTTGAGTAATAAGGCAAGGTTGGACCAGGTATATTTCTTTCTTTCTTTGGCTGTGTTGAAAAATCGTTTTTACTGTGCGTTTCGAAAAAGTTGTTTTACGGGAATATAACAATGTCACGTCGAAATCATTTGTCGCTTGAGACAAAACAGATTGTGAAAAATGTGAATGACACTTAAATCAGTAGAGGACTTATTGAAAAAGAAGCTTTTACAGAAACCTGTCTACTTACAAAAACGCCGATGTAGTCGCTAAGGGTTATTATTAATAGTGGAGAATTGAAGAAAAAAAATAAAAGTAGTGATTTTCAAACTAACCGTATAGAGACAGTAGTGATCAGGAACTAATAAGAAGGATAATATATTGTTTTGCGACAAAAACATAGCTCGAACTGAGGCGGCTTTTACTCTATGAAAATCCATTTAACAAAATAAATAAGAACCAAAAGTTCAGATTTTCACGAAATTATATATTTTTAAATTACAATTGCTTCGACACCACCGTGTCTTTATCAAATGTAATATTTACAAACTACCTGCTGCTATATATACCGAAACATGAATTTTGAATGTCTCATTTTGTTAGTCCCCATGGCTTCCAATAAATTTAATTTCCTGCTTTTTGTGGCTGTATGTAAAATATTAAAATTGTCGTCAAAAATATGTTTTTCTGTATTTAAGTGTGTAGAACATGAAAGTGCGTTTAAAAAAAATAGTCTAGATTCTAATTACGCTACACACTTAAACACAGAAAAACACATTTTTGACGACAATTTTGATATTTTCCATACAGCCACAAAAAGTAGAAAATTAAATTTATTGGAAGCAATGGAGATTGACAAACGTATTGCTTAACGATCAATTAAATTTAAATACCTCTCCATTATTAAACTTAAATTCCCACAACAACATTAAGTAAGGTTTCATTGTCATTTTTCGGTATATATAATAGCAGGTAATTTGTAAATTTGTAAATATTGTCGAAACAAGTGTCTTGCAAGAATACATAATTTCGTGAAAATCTGAACTTTTAGTTCTTATTCGTTTTTCTTTAATAACTATTGAGAGCTGGAAAAAATCAGTACGGCACATTATAAAATTGATGACATTTCTATACAAAACAACATAAATCCTATTATAATTAATCTCAATGACGACTCTGACAGTGAAACGGAATTAGATTTAGATATTTAGAATAAAAATGTAATTACGTATAGATATTCCTTGCTACGAATTGAATAAGATTATACCCACCCAAATATATTTTTTTTATTATTACCGAAACTTTTAGAGTCCGTCCCTAATAATCTGTCCTTTAATTCCTACCGGACCAGAGTTTCATTGTTCTCGTTTATACTATACAATGTACAGGATTTTCATGTATATTTTGGCGTCCACGTACAAAGATTATTAAAAGGGCTAGGAAAAATTTTTTATGTAAAAGTTGCATATTTTTAGTCGGGATGAAAATCCTTTACATCCGAATTTTAAAAATAAATATGTAGTTTGTCCGTATTTGGTTCGGACTGTTTTAAAATAACTCGGGTTTATTATTCAAAGCAGAATTTCACAATCAACATCAACATCGCCTTGGAAAGAAAAATGTTAGTCCATTGGGTTAAAACGGACTTTTGTCTTAAGTAAGGATATATATATATATATATATATATATATATATATATATATATATATATATATATATATATATATATATATATATATATATATATATATATATATATATATATGATGACACTATATTCCGGGATACTGTGTTCGAAGTGTTTTCGGAGCGCGAGCATTGAAGATGCCAAGTGAGATTTTGGCGAAACGTCTGCAGGATTCCAGTCGGATGCAGAATTTGCAGGATTCCAGTCGGAGTTCAACGAGCGAACGGATGATATCCCGGAATATAGTGTCATCACATTTTTCCATTAGTGAATCAATACGTGAGAATATATATATATATATATATATATATATATATATATATATATATATATATATATATATATATATATATATATATATATATATATATATATATATATATATATATATATATATATATACAGGGTTTTTCACTTAAAACTTCGCACGCCAATAACTCCAAAACGAAAAGAAATATTTAATTTATGTAAAAAGTAGTCAAAGTGTGGGGTCAAGTAGATATTTCCTAAAGTTTAAAAAATTCGACGTCTGCAAAGAGCTGGGCGTCGCGACGCGTCGAAAAATTATTCGATTGCAGAGACTTTGGAAATACGCGCATACAAAAGTACATATGATTTAAAAACTTTTTTGTTATTTACTCAAACTTATTTACTTTACCCGTTTCTAAGTTATACCGATTTAATGAATGTTAGTTACTATGGCAACCATTGTTATCGCAGTTTTAAGTGCAATTACAAACAATAGATTTCAACTATTTTAGTATGATTTTATTTATTATTTTTTATCGATTTAGTTCTGATAACATGATAAATAAATGAAACAACAGTAAAATACCTACAAGTTAATAACCAAAATTATTATTGCAATTAACTACATAATAAGACATTTCAAAAATTTTGTTCAAAATTATGTCCATCTGCTCGAACACACCAACTATCAAAAACCTTTAACATATGAGCTTGGGTCACTTGTAGGAGAGTCCTTCTTGTGATAGCGGCACACGCTGCACTATTTTTGTTAATGAGATCAGCCATATCTTCGATAGGTTCTTCATAGATAACGTTTTTTAGGTAGCCCCAAAGAAAATAATCTGGTGGTGTAATGTCCGGGGACCTCGCCGGCCACCTTACCGGTCCGTTAGTACCAAACCATCTATTGGGATATTCTCGGTTCAAATACCTCGTTACTATTTGTGCATTATGTGCAGGCGCTCCATCCTGCTGTAGCCACATATTCATTCTAGTGTCAAGAGGCATTTCTTCTAATAGTTCCGGAAGGGTAGTTTGAAGAAATCTTAAATAGCGATCTGCATTTAAAGTTCCTTCGTAAAAGTAAGGTCCAATAAGGAATCCATTTAATATGCCGCACCAAACATTGATACTAAAAATTCGTTGGTTACCCCTTTCTGTAATCCAACGAGGATGGTTTTCGGACCAAAAACGACAGTTGTGTCTATTAACGATTCCATTAATTTGAAATCGACTTTCGTCGCTCCATAAAATTTGCATCTTGGCTATACCAATCGGACAATGTCGCTAAGAAATACATTCTTCTAGCATAATCGCCTGGTTCTAGTTTATGAACTAGTTTACTTTTGTACGGGTGAAAAGAGTTTCTATGTAGAATTCTCCACGAAGAACTTATGGTAACACCGGTATTTTCTTTTATCTCTGATAGGGATATCTTGAGGTTATTATCAACCTGCTGAATTACAGCAGCAGTATTTTCATCATTTGTAGCCGTCATGTTCCTATCTCTTTTAGGTTTTATGAAGCTGCCATATTCTCTTAAGTTTTTACATAAACTTGAAAAGGTTTTTGCATCGGGGACTCTTCTATGCGGATAACGCCGTGCGTAAACTCTTTTTGCTTCTCTACAATTGCATCTGCATTCTCCAAACACCAGTAACATGTCTACTTTTTCCTCATTGCTAAATTGCACCATTTTCACATAATAATTCTTAGTTTTTTTTAAAACGAACAAATTTGGATATTTCTTGTGACAAAATGTGACAATTTTTTGATACAGCAATAACAACTTACGTTTGTAATTGCACTTAAAACAACTGCGATAACAATGGTTGCCACAGTAACTAACATTCATGGCATACTTGTAAAAATAAGCGTTAATCACATTTTTTATTAATCAAAAAATGTTTACTTTAAATCGGTATAACTTAGAAACGGGTAAAGTAAATAAATTTGTGTAAATAACAAAAAAGTTTTTAAATAATATGTACTTTTGTATGCGCGTATTTCCAAAGTCTCTGCAATCGAATAATTTTTCGGCGCGTCGCGACGCCCAGCTCTTTGCAGGCGTCGAATGTTTTAAACTTTAGGAAATATCTACTTGACCCCACACTTTGACTACTTTAACACATAAATTAAATATTTCTTTTCGTTTTGGACTTATTGGCGTGCGGAGTTTTAAGTGAAAAACCTTGTATATAGATGTTCCATTTAAATAAAATGGAGTTGTTTAATTCATTTGTTTTTATTAATATTTTCAGAAAATAACAGAGAGAAAAACTCACAACAATTTTTATTCAAAGTGTTCTTGTCAATCCGCTTTCATAAACGCTATGCACGTGTCAAAATATAAATGTACAACTAGGTGATCGAACTCCACAGATAGGAACCTCGAGGTACAACTGAATTAGCTACAGAATGTAATACAACTTAACTTAATATCGAATGACGGCTACGAAAATTGGACACGTCCCAAAAATCGGACGACTTTTCTGACCGACTGTGCCAAAATATCGGCAAACGTATATCCATCAAACCGGAGAATTGTCCTTTCGCCTGCAGTTGGTCACTCGCCAGGGACCCCGGGATTGTGATTTTCTCATCGATCACTTCCAAAGGGTGACCCAAGCTTAGTCAATTCTGTTAGCTTTTGATATCGCGCTAAATTAAAAATAATTATTATAGAGACGACTAAAAGGTTAAATGAACTAAAAATCATTTAATTCAAAAATGGTGCTGATAAAAAATAAATAAATTATAAATTAGACTGTTAAAAGTAATAAATAAAATACATATTTTTTAAAGGATTGGTTCACATTTAAAAGCAGAGACATTCGTTGCTTATACGAACGCCGCCCCAGTTATATTTTATTTTATTTATTTGTTTCTTGAGAAAACATAGTTACAAACATCTAAAGCTTGGAAGCGAGAAAATTGACCATTCATTTGTTTGCCCGGTTTAGTGATTTTTTTTGTTTTTTGATAATTCCTTATTTTCATATTACGAACGACTTCAGAGGAAACAACTAATATCTATTTCCGTATCTAATATCTATTTCAGCTCTTCCACATAGAAAGTAGGATTTCAGTGAACTCTCAATATAATGCCGCCATCTGAAATCAATCTCTGAAAAAACTTACCAAAAATTAGTTTAAGTCATACTGATGTGTACCATTTTCCTTTGTTCTCTCCCTCTTGGTCTCTACATTGTGTCTTTTTATTTTATTTTAAAATTATTATTAGTTTTAATTATATATATTATTTATTATTAAATATTATAATAATTTATTTAATAATTTAATTTAATTAATTTAATAAACAAGTCTATTCTAATTTCAAATTCAACATCGCCAATGATCGGCTACTATGAGAACTCTCCTTATCCGCAACATAAATTTCAGTTTTCTATAGTTTCAGAATCGCAAATTGCACACTTACTCACTCAAATTAGAATCTATATTAACTTTATCATTTTTTGTTGCCCTTTTATATTAAAGTACATCTGCCATCTTGTAAATTTTTGCATCACCCATTCTGTTTTTTCCTAGCTAATATTGTCCCCCTTCCTAAGATTGACAACCCGCAGTCGTTTAGCAACTTAAGGCCCATTTCCATTCTGCCAATATTATCCAAGGTTATAGAACGTATCCTACGAACTCAAATAACAAATTATGTTGAAAAGGAGAGACTAATTGACACAACACAGGCAGGTTTTAGGAGGGGGCACACAAAATTGTTAGATTTCCTCGAGTATTGCAAAGGACAATCATATGCTGATAACAAGCAGCTCTATCATGTTTCTGACCCCTCTCGGTTGCAGCTAGAGTGCCAAAATATCAACAGTGACCATGAACGAATTGACAGAATTTCCAGAGATCACGGTTTGCTTTTAAACCCAAAAAAATCTTCTGTAATGTTTCTTGGTCGGCCGGTGGATGTTAAGCGTCTTGCTTCTGAAGTAATCACAAAAATAAACAATATTACTCTTCCACTTCAAAACGAGGCAAAAAATTTGGGGTTACTTTTACATGCCGTGTTTAATCACTGTGATGTCGTATATGGGCCTTGTTTGACAGCTAATTCGTCACCACGCATTGAAATGTTTCAAAAATGCTGCCTGAGGTTTATTTACGGCATCCGTCGCGGAAGACTTATCAGCTACAAGCTGAAGGAAGCGGGTTGGACGAATATGAAGACGCGGCGTTTGATCCATCGCTGTTGTATCTATTTCAAAATAATTAAGATAAAATATCCCGAATACCTCTCCGAACAAATAACTTTTAGAATAGACGTGATTAACTTAAATCTAAGACTTAAAGGAGTCATCGATCTGGTTTGAAAGATCCTTAGTTACTACTTGGCTAATTTAATTTTCCTTGTCGAAATTACATGAATATACTGTATATTATTATTATTAATCTCCCTTCTATTGACCGATTTTTTATATACATTTTTGAAATTTAAATTAAAGAGAGAGAATGGTGAAGAGAAAGAGAGAGAGAGAGAGACGTTTGTGATGGCTAGGAAAGATCGAATCGGACCAATATATCACAAAAATTATCCTCATCTATTTTTCCTTTATATTAAGCTAGCATTGCGATGTTAAGTTGGTTGTATACCAACAGAACGAAGTTAACTCGACTTCAGTTCTATTCTATTCTAATTATCATTTTTATTATAGCGGAACACCCTGTATAAACAGTTCGTGCCTCCGCTATATGTTATCGACAACAATTCGGAATTAAACTGTCATCGTCCTCGTTAACGGACGTTAAAATATGCGTCTGGCACAAGGACACCCAATCGAGCGCCCACGGGATAGGCGTAATATGGACGCGTTCATCGTGTCGACGGAAGAGCCGCCTCAACCACCCGGAATGGTCGGAACTAATGTTTCATGTTCCGGTCTCATGCGTCCCTATTAGAATACAATCACGCTGTCAGTTGTGACGTAATTTGTGGGACAACGCGCGGTACCGACGGATCACTTTCGGTGCGACAACGCTCGTATAATTATACCAATTTAATACCATTTTTTATTGGCTACGAGGGAAGAAGGAAATAGCTAATGTACCTTGCTCGGTAAAAAAATTGAATGAATGAGAAATAACATAGACATATAATTACCCATTGCTTTTTTTCCAGTCTTAAATACATTGATTTTATTTTTTAATTATTTTTAAATATTAACTGGAAGCCTCAAATTTGTTTCGATATGCGACATCTAAATGAAATTCGCATTAAATTAGCGAATAAAGTAAAAAGTTGTAACTTATATCCTTTTAAATCGAATAAATTTTCAACGAATATTGCTTGACCTGCATGTATATGTTTTTCATGGACACTCACCGTCTCTTAGACATCTACCAGAATACTCTGTATTTTATAAACTGTATATACTTTTTTTTTCAAAATTTTAAATTTTATGAATATAAAAAAATCTAATGTTGGAGACGATTTTACTAGGAATTTCTTGAACGAACGGTTTTTTTGTCATTGTATACGGAGTACTAAAACGTCATGCAAAAGGACAATAGGACGGACCCACGAATAATTTATGCAATCAAATCAATTTAGGTGGTTTGTGTGTACGCGTGGGTTGTAAATAGTATATTAGGCAACAAATTTGATAAATATCACTTTGGTCACGAGTTTTATTTGTCTAGAACGGAGCGCAGCCCATTGAGCGTTTAACAAACTAATGATTGAAGAAATTACGATTTTGGGCACATTTTTGAACACATTGAGTGACTTGTGACGTAAGCATCAGAGAAATGTCAAAATACCAGCAGTGCGGATGCGTGCCCTTCCTCAGTGCGTGTTTTAACAATTTTTTATACTCCCGTCTGCAAAATACCTAATTACCCACTGATCTAGCGTGCGGGAAGCGTCAGGATTTTACCGCACGGATTTTGGAGCAATCGGATGTTTTCGGAGATATTTCACACGCTTTGAATTTTGACGTTTGTCAATTCGGACGGTCATGTCAGTGGATGTATTTATGTACCCAAAAACTAACGGTTGTAGAAAAAGTATAGTATGCAACACGTTCGGTAAACTTTTTAACTCACTCGTTTATTAAAAACTCGCTCGTCTAGTGTCAAATAAACTCGTGAGTCAAATGACGTTTACCGCACTTGTTGCATAATATACTATTTTAGATTTTATAAAAAGTGATACACAAAAAGGAAATTGACAAAGCTAGAAAACGCATCCGACGTGGGGTTCCTCGTGACGTCATTGCTGATATAAATTTGAGACGGGGCTCGGTTTATAAACATTTGTCAAATAGAAGGCCCAAATTTCATATAAAACTGAGCTCAAGAGAGTTCTGTTTTGTCCTCACCCGTTGTGCAAATTCTTTGAAAAATTATCCAGACAATGTAATGTAATATGGACATGGAAATATCTACACTAATAAAGCATCAATCATCGTTGGTCTTGGCAGGCAAATCTACTGCATCACCCTAGTAAAGCAGTTCATACAGAACCAAAAAGATTAAAAAATATATATTTCTGCAAAAATGATAACACCGAACTAGTCTAAAAATATCCATATGCAGTTTAGGGTCATGTTTTGTATAGATATATTTTCATAAGAATTTTTTTTTTTTTTTGTTAAATTTTAATACAGTTTTAATTTTTCGAAAAAATTGCTAAATTATTTCGAACATCAACACCTGATGGCACTTGTTTTTTTGAAGAAAAGAAGAATTTACACAACAATGACAGGAAAGGGTTACTTGTCGAAAAACGATAATCAATAGCATAATATTAATAATATTTTTGATAATCTTACAGTAGGGAGCAGAAAGTAATTTAAACAAAATTTGTGGAAAAGTGGAATGTATTCGAATCGCTGTTGGTCCATCTGGACTATTTTTGGAGGTTAAATTTGTCCCGCTGCTTTTCTTTTTGGCAAATAATTATGGATGGACTTTAATAGAATTTAATAAGACTGTGTTTATTGCTGCTATTCTCTCGCCCTTTGCATCGGAGCAGTACATTTTCCGCCGTCCGCAGATATTACGAAAAGGCACCCACAAAACGACACCTATCCATTTCCACCGGAGACATCGCACGAATCCGTAGATTAACCGCTTTAAAAATACAAAACCTCTAATAAACGTTTATCCGCTTGCTTATGCAAATTACCATCCGAATGCTCATAGATTAATAATAGCAGATAAGGCAGATAGGCAACGTATTTCATTTATAGATATTACGGTATTTAAATATTAAGTTGGTACACCTTGACACGCAACGTTTTGTCATTTGCTGAAATATGGAACTGATTTTAATGATCGGCGGGGCGGTTGGGGTGGGGGGTGGGGGGCTCGCCACAAATTATCCATCTATATAAGGGTTGGGGGGATCGCCCGAACGTCGGTGGTAACTGATTTAAATTTTCGAAGGGAAAAGCGGAAAGGAAAATAAATATTTCATTCGGCGGGCAAGGGGCGGGGGACTTAAGTCTTCTTATTGTCGTAATTGATCAATTATGACGGCAATCCTAATTTAATATAAAATATAGACGCTTAAAAGATTAACCGGTTAAAAATTTAGTGCACGCAATTGAAACTAGGCGGGCTATTGATGTCACGGGGGTCGACGATATACAGGGTGTTTCAAACAAATCTCGAGGATAAATAAAATATTAAAAAATAATGTCCGTTTGGTTAGTTTCTCTCAAAAGTCATGTAAAATCATCGTGTTTTTTAGGTTAGGTTTTTCATTGGGTCATAAAAGTTACTGCTGGCAAAATTTAAGTGGAAAATAAGTTGATTTATGTTTGTTACATAGTTGTTCCTAAAACCCCCATTTTAACGGGTAGTGATACAACTGCCCGAAAAATTTAAAATAAAATAAAGCAATGTAAGTTCTTGTATTTACAATGAAACGGTGTGTAAAACCCTGTGGCCAGTATGTTAATTATTTATATAGTTTAATTTTAAGGAACTATTCCTTGTTTAATTTTAAGATAAAAAGTTCTGTAAATGTGGGTGGTCCCCAAGACATTCGTTTTTGAGACACACGCTATTGTTTGTTTTAGTAGCAATGTTGATATTTTGAGGTAAATTTGGTATTTGCGGTTTTTTTGACATGTATATATTGTGTACTTTTGTAATTAAAAGATAGATTTGGGACAAACATATTCGTATTTTTTTAAATTGTTTTACGAACTGTTTATCAAAAGTTTCATTTAATTAATAAGCAGTACAATTGCAGTGGTGTAGTTGAGCAATTACTCAACAAAATACAATGTATTTCATTTTATTGTGGATAACTGAACTATTTCATAGGTCGCCTACATTCTCGACACGAATTTGTTGTACCAGTAATTTAAGGTCAAAAGGATGTATGTCTGGATACCTAGGCGGCCATGATTGGCGTCGTTCCCTGCTATCTGACGATTTGAATAATTATCGTCCAAACTTTGACGCGTACATCGACTAAACAGCGGTTGATGCTCTTGAAAATGCAAGTTTGAATAATAAAACTGAGCGGAGAATCTTGAAAGGAAATATATTAAAGTTGTTGACACAATAATGAACATTGATAGACTCGACTTTCATGTCATAGTGTAGTCCATGTATTAACATTAAATTATTTTCTAACGGAGCGTATGGTTAAGTTTAACCCATTCGTGAAAATTAATTATTGAATTTCGAAATAAATAAACCTCGTCCGTTAACACACCTAAGATAAAAGTGGAGTTTGTTACTATTTTATGCCCTTGTTAGAGGAAAATCCTTAGGAAGGAGGCTTTTACAGGATGGTTCGTTTATTAATGGATGCTATCTTATCTCACCATTTGTAGAAAATATAACAAAAATTGGGAAAAAGCTTATTTAGATTCACTTATACTTTTAAAATATTATATTGTTATTTATACAGGGTGTTTTTCCACACATATTTTAAATTTGTTATTTCTACTACTGAAAACTTATAGGAAGGAAAAAATCGTCAATTTTCCAAATTCCAAATTTAGATTCACTTATACTTTTAAAATATTATATTGTTATTTATACAGGGTGTTTTTCCACACATATTTTAAATTTGTTATTTCTCCTACTGAAAACTTATAGGAAGATAAAAATCGTCAATTTTCCAAATTCAGATACTCCATTTTTATAATTTTATCGAATTTCGCCTTGGGCAAAATAGGTGAGTTTATTGCTTATTTGAAAAAGTTTTAGATTTCGAAGTATTACATAAAATTTTCCATCATGTTTTGTACAACATTTTCTTTTCTTTTGCTAAAGAAACTAAATAAATTACAAAAATACATATACAAATAAAATATAATTTGATTGAATCTCCTTTAGTTTTTGAAAAAATAAGCTTTTAACTGTAATCCCTACAAGCAAACGTTTGCTCATCTAAGTATCATTCAAACTACTCTTTTAACTCTGCTGTTATCAGATGTAACCGTACTTATAACAGGGTATAATAATTAAGATACTGTAATAAAAATCTGTAAGTAGTTTTTAATTAGTATTAGCTTGTAAAAATAATTTAAACTAGTCCACTGACAAAGTATTTTTTTCGTGACATTTTGTGTTTTGCTTTTATTGGACAGCTTCGTCTGTCTCTAGGAAAGACTTGTTTATAAATAATTAAATAAATAAATACAAAAAATAAATAAATTAATGCTAATATTAAATAAAACAAATTAAATTTTGAAATGAAATGAATAGCTTATTATTTGCAATATTCATAGGTTTTAGGTTTTTTTTAATAAATTTTTTTTTGTTACGAACGAAACGTTTGATAGTCAAGTGCGAATAGATTTGGGGGCCGCAAATTCGGACAGCAAAAAAGAAAAAATCGAAAATAAATCACGGAATAAAAGTGATTTTAGCGTTTTACACAGTCGAATATCGGTTAGAACTCGAACCGTTTAGCGTATTATGTCCCCATTTAAAATATACAAATGGTCATTAACAGGTCGAAAAATAAAACGAACCTCCCCGTTTAATTCCAATAAAACCTTCGATTTACCAACAATAAAAACAGACAAAATCGGTGAACATTTCGTATGTTAATAAGGGAGCCGGGATATTCGATGTGAATAAATTCGCCGGGTAAATAGTTAAAATAAATAATCGGTTTAATGGCGTATACCCTCGACGCCGCTGATTTGTTGCTCTTTAACACGACATCGGCCTCTTCTCTGATGCCGATTGGCTGTCGCGCGTACAAATAATAAATTATTATATTCGTATCGGAAATATATTATATGTTTAAACTTTATTATCGTTTTTTTTTTAATTTATCGAAACGTATGTCAAAAATACAGCGTCATCTAGATATTTGAGATTGGGCAAAATTTATGAATGGGGGTGTTAAAATTTTATAATTTATATATTCAGAGTGTAAAAGTTTTATTTTTTAATTATATCATCAGTTCAGGGCGGGAAACTCTGTTATTATTAAAATATGAATAAATTTGCTTTATCTTTCATTAAATCCAAAATGTTATTTTTATTTATTTATTTTTTTCAAACCTAACTATACACGATAAAAAAAAAGAAAAAAAAAACTTTGTTTTGACATTTTCAAAATAAATAATTTTATTTTAACTACATAAAGTAACGAAGACCCTAATAACTGTAAATAAGTTTTGTGAGAATCAGGTAAAAGTTTTTGAGTAATCAATTAAAAAACCGAACTCTTTTATAACCTTTGAAGCTTTGTATTTCGGACACGAAGCAAGTAATGTCACCATTAAAGTGCGCATCATAAGAAACATGTGTTATTAATGAGTTTGATAACAAATAAATAAAAAAATTGTATTTAAAAAGTTTTCTACAAATGTACAATTTTGAAAAACGTCGGACACAACTGTTTTTTTTTCTCACATTTTTCCAATCTAATTTTTTTGGGTACAACAATTAATAAAATTACTTACTTAGGATTTTGCAGTCTAGTCTATCTATCGCGGTCCACAGAGTGTTTTTCTTGAAATATAATCTTGAACACTCAATTTCAAAGAAAAACAATCTTCATTGGCGCTTACGGAAATTCATGCAAAATTAAAATGATAATAAAGTTATGTTGAATTTATTATAATTCAAAAAGGTAACTGAAAATGCAGCAAAAAATAAATGAATTAGTTAATCAGTGTGTGTATGAAAAAAATAAGCTATTTTTGATTGATAAATATGCCTTTAAAGTCTTTGCATTGAAAATTAGAACACCCTATATAGGTGATATATTTTTATTGTTTAAAAAGAATGGAAAATGTACTTTTCTTCGTAACAAATGAGTTGGCAATTTACCGAGTTCACATGATTGAAAAAAAATCAATGTATATGATTAATTATTTTTCTAGCGACAAAAATTTATTTGATCCAGAAAACTAAATAAAATGAAATGAATCGTTAGTTTCCAAAGTAAACTTTTAAAAGTTACGTATCGCCACAATATAATACTTTAGTCGTTAGCTCTGTAAAAATATATTTTGATTAGTAAATTTCGGGATACGACGACAATAACTTCAAAGATCCAGTGACGCGACAAGCCCGTTTCCATCAAATCTTATGAGGGAATGTAGCTTTAAAACCAAGCCGTCAACATCACAGCGTTTGCGTTTGCAACTTCACTGAAAGAACAACCAGTTAAAATACAAGACGCGATTTCCATAACTCCCTGTATAGGGAAAACTTTCGAAAATCTTATAAATATCAACAACAAATTTGACCTCTGTCATACCGGACTGATCTTCGATAAAACTTCGGAGGCTGGATCGCAGTGTTCATGCCTCCTTCATGAAGCGTGGGATGCTGCACCCAAATTCAGTGATTGAAAGAATATACTTATCTCGGAAAGAGTGGGGACGAGGACTGTCGAGCCTGGAGGCTGTTAACCTGAATGAAATAAATAAATTACAAACATACTTTCAATCAAGCAACTTACCGTTTCACAAGCGAATAACAGCATGGGACATAAAAACAGGAAACTTACAACACTAAACTTTTAGTTCAGTTCAGATCGGTTGGAGGACTTGAAAACAAGGGGGCGCGGGAAGGCACTGCACGGAAGATTCTATAACAGCATCCACCAACAACAAGTGGACCAAGCAAACTCTAATACTTGCCTGACAGCAGGATACCTCTTTCCCGAGACTCAAGGAGCGCTATTTGCAATCCAAGATCAAGTAGTCCCTACCCGAAACTACTTGAAATTCATCATGAAGGAAGAACTATAACCTTCGAAGTGCAGAGTGTTTTAACGAAGCCGAGGGAAATGTTCAGCATCTGACTGGAGGCTGCACGCCACTGGCGTCGACCAGGAATCTCGGTAGACATAACAACATGGGTAGGGTGCTAATATGGGTAATAATAGACAATTTCACTCCCGGAATCAGTAATCCAAAACGACAGAGCAAAAATTTATTGCGATGTGCCCATCACGGTGGATAGACCTGTGGAACATAATTGACCGGACGTAGTTTTGTGGGACAAACAAGAAAGAAAAGCTAGGCCACCACATGATTCAAACATATCAGACCAAGACAAACAACTACAGAGATCTGGCGAATGCAATGAAAAGAACGTATGACTCGAGCGGGGTAGTCACAATTCTCCCTTTGATCATAAGCATCAACCGACTCGTCCCCAGTAAGATGCCAAGTGATATCTTGGCGAAACCTCTGCAGGATTCCAGTCGGATACACTGCGCGAACAGCAGGTAGGTTTTAAACCTACGCTGCTATAAAGGATCTGATTTCTAGTCAGACGCCTTAACCGATAGAGGAAGACTAAATCTATTTGAAAGTCGAACAATTCTTGATGTGTCAAAAAAAAAATATGTTTCTACACTGCTATAGAGAATCTGATATCCGATAATCGACTTGATGGTTAAAAGCCAAAAAAAAGGCTTCAGTGGCCGCCTTGCCCCCCACCCGCCACTACGTAAGCAAACATAACCGCCACCTTTGGCGGGTAAAGGTCTTCGGTCTTCGGTCCGGTAAAAATGCCTGTTACTGAAATCGCGGAATCCAGTCACTCATGATAGACAGTTGATGAACGTCCAGACATCTGACGATCTACAGCGTCTCGCGAGCGCATTCCCGCGGCTACACGTCGTCGTTTATCGGTCCCTCTTTGTCTTGCGCACGGCGCCGCGTACCTTGGACGGAAACAAGGACGGCAATACGCGATACGCGAACGGGAAGGGGACACTTTCGGGAAAACGTACTTGTTAAAATTTTTCGATGCGATTCGACTAGTTTTTGCGGTCGCGTATCACCGCGATCTCGGCTCTCAGATGAAATAAGGGCCGGCGCGAAGTGTTAAAATTGCCATTACGCCGGTTTGTTCGACATACGTGGACGTCATACTTATAAGGCGTTTTAAATTGGGGCTCTAAATAATATCTCCGAAAGTCGATCGCGATCGCGCGCGAGCGGAACTGGCGTTGAATGATAGGTTAGATACTTACTTAAGGTGGACGAGACGGTAGTCTATTCTGAAATTTCAGTTTTTTAAGTAAGCCGGAAAAATTCATTGACGCTGCAGTATTTGAACCCCTCGGAAAGGAAAATAAACAAAATCCATCGAAAAATAACAACGTTAGCTGGACAACATTGATGAAGGAGCAACGTAGTAAAAAACAAGAAGCATGTGAACAATGGATAACACGGGTTTATAAAATTAAACTTTTTGACAGATGAGGTTATATGCACTTATTTGTATCACGTAAGGTTGTTTTTCAAATATTTAACCAAAAAAAAACGAAATTTCTAAAATAATTTGTTTTTTCATTCAGTAAAAAAGTGAAATCCTAGTTAAAAACAGTGAAAAAAAACTTTGCTCAGACTTTTTTGAGTGAAACCTTCCTGCCAGAAACCTTTGTGCCAGAAAGCTGCGTTGTCCGGACATTCGGCTGTGTGTTTTTTAAAGCATATGCCGTTTTAACGTCCACCAGTAGTCCGCCATCATCGTTGTGCTTCATCTGCCTTGGTATCGCCGTTCCATTTCGTTAATATCCTGGTGAAACCTCTTTCTCTGTTCTCGCTGCTCACTTTCAAACTCTTATTGCGACCTAGATGATGAAAGTGTTGTAACATCTTTTGACAATACTTTCGTAGTTTTCGTCCTTAGAGATTCCAAGAAACTTATCAACTACTTCCTTAAATATAACCTAGGCGTTTTTCTCGACATTGGTCATTGTCTTTTGAAAATCCTTGTCTTTGCATAATGTTCTCATCTGCGGACCAACAAAAATACCTTCTTTTATCTTGGCATCAGATATAGCTGGAAATTTCTCTCATAAATATTTGAAACACTGTCCATTTGTGTCTAGGGCTTTAACAAACTGTTTCATCAAGCCAAGTTTGATATGAAGAGGAGGTAGTAAAACTTTTTTTTGGTTAACTAAGGTCGACATACATCTCTTAATACATTTTTGCTACCAGGTGTAAGGTTTGCTCTAGATGGCCATTCAATTTGAGTTCAATGTCTACCTTTTGTCTTCAAAAGAAGTCCTAAATTTTTATACGTTTTTTTTAGATGTACCAAATGTGCAACCATTGTGTTCGTGACCATTGTGCTATAAAACGCCTTTTAATTTGGAAACTAAGCCAGCAATATTGTCGCAACACTCTAGAAGTCCTTCCTGAGTAAAATATTGACATAGCTCCAAATGCCAGTAAATCCTTGCCACGAATTCTAGATGCTCACACATCCTTTGGAAGGTGCAAATTTATGATTAAATCAGTTAATTCGCTCTGGTTAAAACATTTCGAGCTCTTTGAAATCTGGTGTGAAATCTGAGTTATCTGGGTCGGAATTAGATTCCCCTGTAGTAGCAAGAAACCGGGATATAGTTTACTATTTGTCGACTTAACAAAGACCTACGATACTATACCGATAAATAAATTCTAGGGAGTCTTAGAGAAATCTCCCATAAACAAAACTGCAATTAGAGCTATGCAGCAAATACATGAACAATCAACATCAAAAGTTAAGATAGGGCTGAGACAGGGATGTTGCCTTTCCTTCATACTTTTTAAAATATACTTGAACGAGGTGCTGAAAAATTGGAGAAGTTCTTTAATTGACGCTCGAAGACTGTTTAAATACTGCGAAGAGTGTAAGCTTATCAGTAAATAAAGCAAAAAGTTCAAGTTGTTGGAGACAAATCCGAGTCTCTTGAATTTGATCAACAAGAGGCCAAAGATGCTTGTAGAGAATATACCTACCTAGGAACAAATATCGTAAAAACGTTTCTCGCGAAAGGAAACGTCTTGTGTACTTGAATATTACCTACCATATATGGATGTGCTTGGCAGATCAAAAAATTCCTGGAGTTAGAATGTACTACAATCGGATTATTGGCGGAGATCTGCTGGCAAGTCAAGACACGAACGAGTGAGAAACGAGCACATTAGAGAAATGAAAGTACAGTAACAATAATGGCGGAAAAACAGAAAGTGGTACAGACACGTTGACGAAAATAAACTCGGAAGACGTAGAGCGCTATAAAGACCGATAAAATGAAGTTGCCAAAAAGTTTTTTTTTGTAATTTGTGATATTAACAAAAACTTATTAAAAACTAAAATGTATTTCTGATAACATACGATATTTTTATTTGCTATTGACCTAAAAAAAAATTAAAGAGGAAAGTATATAAATCCAAGAAACTGCATATGAATTAAAATCAAGAAATCCAAATGACTTAAAAATGACTGGTTTGAAAGTCTTTTTCTTATCTGCTGTAAAACTGTTTTACATTTCTTGGAGACGGGTTCTCAATTCTGGAATGATTATTTTCTTCATAGTATATGCTACCAGATTTCAATCGAAACATAATTCCTGTTTAACATTCTGAAAGACTTCTTTGGATCTTACGCTTCTTTTTTGCCTAGAAATACTAAATAAAAAACGAATAATTAAAATATTTTCAATCGTTAACAACAACAATAATGTATTGAGAGTTTATTTAAACTTCAAAACTGGCTAATAAAAAGACCAATCAACTCAAGTTGTGCCCATTACGTATTGTTCTTAAAAAGTTTTATTTAAATTTCACAAATTTTTCTGACAGCAATTAGACGAATAAAAAATTACGAATTTTACTTGCTACTGAATTCCTAAATTTGAGTAAGCAACAAAAGATGCTTCTCAAGAATACACAAGAATTTGTGTGTTGTTGTTTATTTATTTATGTTTGTTTTCCTGTTTATGTTGAGATTTTAGGTTAGTTTTCGTTAGTTTAGTTTAGTTTGGTATGCAATATTCTTTTATACCCATTAAAACTTGGCGCTTGTCCTGTTTGATGGTAATATCCTTTTTATCACAAACGGGAAAGATTTAAAATCGCACAACCTCAAGAGACGCGGAGTAAGGAACGTCATTATTAAGATTAATTTAATGGCATCTGACGTCAGCACACAGGACTTATATAATGCAGGAATAAGTTTTATTGAAAAATTATTTAGCGTCGTAATTTGATTCTCTTCTTAGTTTAACAGTTCCGTTTAAATAATCTTTTTTATATAAAAAAAAACACCTTGCATTATCGTTCCCGTGCGTTAAACGTCACAATCCAGCAAGCCCGACGCCGAACGCACATTTGCGGCTTTCTAGTCGGTTCGTTCGCTATAAAAAAATAAATAAATAAAACGGAACAGGAAAAGGGTACACCCATTATATAAACCCGGCTATTTATCGGCCGTAATTGGGACCATTTATACCATCCGAGTTGAAAAAGGAATCGGTAACAGGTGTGAACCGTGTTCATATTCATTAGCCCGATGCTTTTCATCGGAACGAAAGTGTCATGACTTCCTTTACGAATAAATTATCTATAAGCGTAATGGGGCTGCTGTACGGGGTGCGCCAAATTAGATGGTACTCGCGAGGGAGTGTCCGAAGAGATTTCTTCACAAGTAGCCTTTTTTCAGTTTATCAGCAGTCGCTGCAAGGCATCGGTTCTTCTACCACATAGTTTAACAACAATCTAGATTGCTGTTTTGAAGAAATTCGTGTAAATTAACGCATATAATTAGTAAAACTGTCAGTACGTCACAAAATATGTAAATTCACATTTATGTATTAAATGATGTAATTGGCATAGCTGTAAATCCCTATTTTTGATGAAATGCGTCTAAATAATCACTTTAAACCAGTCAAATTTCACTTGACTGAACATTTATAGTATATCGTCAACAATTCATCGGAAACGTTATCGCCTGTTCAATATTTTTAATACCCCTGAAATATTTTTACTTGCACCAATGTCTTGGAAAATTGAACAACTATATAGACGACATGTAAGGTTAATTTTGGTTAGTGTTAAGTCTTTGTTTATTGCGTGTGGTCGTCTCGTCGGCCCTCTGCTGCGACCAATCGATGTAAAAGAAATAGAAATGAAAAAGATTCGCAACAAGACAATTGCGACCTAGACAATCCAGCAAAATAACATCCAAGTTAGTCCTGGATGGTTATAAGCTGTGGTCCTAGCAGTGTAGTTTCTGTCCATTTCCCGATAGAAGGTTTGCATTTTCGTTTATCTCCACGCAGTAGTATCCAGGTATCCATGTCAGGGCAGGCATTCTTGAACATTCTTGAATATGGATGTTCATATCCGTCTTTGGATATTCTCCGATTTCAACAGGCACATTGCTTCTTTAAGCGTCTGTGAACAAACGTTGTCTTTTCTACAGTAGGTGAATTTTGTTCCGAACCCATTCTTCCCTTCTTCTCGTATACATTTGGTAGACTGTTTAATCAATGTCGTCAGATTACCCAAGTGCAATTAATTTAAAAAAATAACTTTTACCAAAAAATACCTAGGTCATTATTTAATATTATTTTTATTAGGTTGTACTTGTTTTGTGTTTATGTTTTATCTTAAGTGTCTACTAAAATTTTGACTGATATTTTTCTTTTGAAAAGTGATTTTATATAATTTTGGTAGGCGGATTTATTTGTATCGCGTGAGATTTTTGGCAAATATTAAATGAAAAAGAAAATCGAAATTTCTAAAATAATTTAATTTTTTATTCAGTAAAAAAGTGGACTCAAAAAGTGTAAGAACATTTTACTCAGACTTTTTTGAGTGAAATCTTCGTCTTTTTGCTAGCTGCGTTGTCCGGACATTCGGCTGTGTGTTTTTAAGGGCATATCCCGTTTTAACATCCGAAGTTACCCGTGAAGACTTGCTAATTCGCAAAATAAAGGCCCTAAGAACAATGGTAGGTCTATTGACGGGCCATTGCCGGCTTGTGAGATATCTAAGCCTAATAGCACGCACAGGGACAGGCAGATTGCTGGCTCTCACATCGTTATGCCCTATCTGCATTTCCTTAATGTCCTGGTGAAACCTCTCTCCCTGTTCTTAGCTCATTGCTCCAAGATTTTCAGTAAAATAGTTCAAGCATGAGAATAGGAAATGCATTTTTAAACTCATATTACAACCTAGGCGATGAATGTGTTGTAACGTATTTTGAACAATTTTTGGTCCTCAGAGTTCTCAAGGAACTTATCAATTACTTCAATTGATCGATATTGGTCACAAATATATCGAATTTTCTTGGATTCTTCACACAATGTCTTTATTCCATATTTATATGTTCTAGAATGTAACAACGAATACAGTAACGCGACGACCAGTACACTCAAAATGCGCAACGCTGTATTGATGCTTCTGTTACTTTGCAGAGGAATCTAATATCATCCAGTGTTGCCAAATCACATTAATTTTCTATGAAAATCATGGCTAACTTGGAACAAACATATTCATGTCTTAGGAATGTACATTAATAAAATAACATTTTTATGATACAGAGCGCTATAAAAAAATGACGTGATAGAGCGTTTTTTCCGAAAAGGGTCCCCAAAAATATACAAATAAGCCAACAGCTTTCAAACATCAAAATCACTGTAGATCTGCGTTATCGACGTAACATAAAATTGGTATACCGAATTAAATTTTATACGTCACCTTAATAGCTGCTTTTGTTTTATCTATTTAAAAATTTTGAATATTTTGAAAATGATCATCTCGCCCGTTGGGCAAGCTCTTCCGGAATAACCTTAAGTTGTAACCAAAAGGACTCGATCGGCAATAAATTTTCGTTAAAGTCGTTTCGCGAATAAAAGTTTCTATATACTAGTTGCGCCAGACGCGCGACGACGTCGCGATCGCGACTTCCAACTTAGCGGTAATAACTGCCGTTTAAACTCGATAAAGTAAACAAAAAAAAAGGGAACCGAAAAAAAAGAAAAGTCGCCAAACGGCATGAATTATTTAAAAACTTCGTGTTCGACTCCGCAAGACGCGACGTTCGCCGCAATTATTAATCAAAAAGTTAAAAGTTACGGCTTGTCAATGCGTTTTTGTGTCGTAGCGTCGCGACGAACTTTCGCGGAGGCGAAACCGGCGACGGGCATGCGATTACCGTTTGTTTTTTCGCATGATCGCGCATTTTCAAATGCCGGTTATTAATATCGGAAGTTTCGGGGATGTTTAAATGCAATGCGGGTATTAAATTGACTCTATTAGCGTTTTTTAAAGGTTTTTTGGTGCGATACAAGATGGGGGTCCCCTTAAAAAAAATCTAGACACTCATTTGTGCAGAAAACCGGTCTCCATTTTAAAGTTACCAATATCGCCTTATATTTCGTTGTGACAGAGTATAAAAAAAAACTCAAAAATCTAACATTACAAAGTCTGAACGCATTCTCTAAAATTTCTAAAATTAACTTCAAAACTAACCAACCTTCTAACAGCGATGAGTTCGAAAGCAATCCCACACTTGCCACTGTTGTCCTTCCTTACATTCAAAACATCACTGACCACAAATCAAAAGTTCTAAATAAATAATATAACGTTAAAACCAGATTTACCACTTGCCCAAAAATCTCTTGACATCTTCGATTCTTGAAAGTCAAAATTCCATATGAGATGCCAGGAGTTTACATCATTCCATGTAAGGGGTGTTTTTTTTCGATATATAGAACTTTAACTTGCAATAAAACAACTATGGATTACTCGATTGACATGAATTTTATTTATCTGAAAGATAATCTTGTGGCATTACATTTTAAATATGATTTCTAGCATATGACCGCCACTGCTGGCGCGGATGTAGTAATCTGGACGTCCAATTTTCGATGACTTTTTCCGACTTTTGTGGCCGTACATCGGCAATAACACGGCGAATGTTGTCTTCCGAATGGTCAAGCGTTTGTGGCTTATCCGCATAGACCAATGACTTTACATAGCCCCACAGAAAGTAGTCTAGCGGTGTTAAATTACAAGATCTTGGAGGCCAATTCACAGGTCCAAAACGTGAAATTAGGGGGTCACCAGACGTGTCTTTCAATAAATCGATTGTGGCACGAGCTGTGTGACATGTTGCGCCGTCTTGTTGAAACCACATCTCCTGGACATCATGGTTATTCAATTCAGGAATGAAAGAGTTAGTAATCATAGCTCTATACCGATCACCATTGACTGTAACGTTCTGGCCATCATCGTTTTTGAAGAAGTACGGACCAATGATTCCACCAGCCCAAACAGTCAGTTTTTCTGGATGTAACAGTGTTTCGACATACACTTGAGGATTAGCTTCGTTAAAAATGCGGCAGTTTTGTTTGTTGACGTAGCCATTCAACCAGAAGTGCGCTTCATCGCTAAACAAAATTTGCTTAACGGAACAACGGCAATCTCGTTTTGGGCCCATTCGACGAATCTACGCCTTACTTGATGATCGTTTGGCTTCAATTCTTGCACGAGTTGGATTTTGTAAGCACGTAAATCAAGATCCTTCCGCAAAATCTTCCATAAAGTGGATGGACACAGATCCAATTCCTGTGCTCGATGGCGGATGGATTCATTCGGGTCTTCCTCAATGCTACGCTCTACAGCAGCAATAACTTCTTCTGTACGCGCCGTACGGCGTCTCTGGGGATTCGAGTTATCAATAGGAGTAAACGTGGTGCGAAAACGTTGCATGGTTAATCGAATTAACTGCTCTGATGGACGATTTGGTCGACGATAAAATGAACGTAGTGTGCGATACGTATTCCGCACAGAACCATTATCCAGAAGTTTTATAAAAAGTAAATTTAAATCAGTTACGACCGACAATCCTGTTGGCGTATGTTTTGGCTGACTTTATTTATCCCTTCGCTCAAAAAAGTTTGTAAATATTTGCTCCCCGTTTTCAATAGATTTTCATAGTGTTGCTCTATCTCCAATGCTAGGAAATAAAAGTACTCAAAGTTTAAGTTTTCTCATGAAGGTTGACATATTTTACTCCACACTTTGTGCGTCTTGTTGTCATGAAGTAGCTGTCTCAAAGAAAGCAGTTTTTACGAAAACATTCGATGGTTCCCAAATCTTTAAGTCCAATTGTGCCAGTATTTTTTTTTTTTCAATTCAAGAGTAATCTTTTTTAATTTTTCAAAGAAAATTCCGCAGGCCATTTACAAAACTTCTGGATTCTTCCTGCGCCGGTTGTTGTTGAGTCGAAACGTCAGCAAGTTCGACTCAACAACAACCGACGCAGTTTTGTAAATTTTAAAAAAAATTGAAATGTAATTTAAAAATATTAAATCTGGTAAGGTCTGTTCATAGATATAAGAAAGTGACCAATTGCTTTTGAGTGGGATTATCCAAGGGTGGTCATTAACATACAATGCAACCAGACTATTACGTAAAGTTTCGGAATTTAAATTCAGGTAAAATTGTGGTCCGTAATAGAAAATAATTTTATACCTACACCTGTGTTTAATATTCTTTGGTTTGGTATACTACTTAGTTTAAGTTTATTAGTAATCATTCTTATTTCTTGTGTAATAAAGCATGTGTTAAATCGTGTGCGAATTATGCAAAATATGTGCGAGTCTAGTGTATCTCAGGAGATGCCCCCGCCCAAATATAGAAAACACTATTCTATTGAGACTAAGGAAGTTATAAACAATGTTTATTTGACTCTCATTGAACGTGGTGCCAGCAAGCAAGCATCTTTAGAAGAAACGGCCACATTGACGAAAATTCCACATCAACTGTATGGAAAATTGTGAATAATCTCATTTCAGTGAAGAAAAAAAGGAAGCGATACTGACATTTTTTCGAGTGTATATGAAAGTGAACAAGATATAATACGGCGTCAAATTTACCAGTTAAACGAGGAACAAAGCTCGCCTACATTAGATATATTAATTAGGAGGCTTGAATAAGATGAAACCGGTGTTAAATGTGGCATAACTACCTTATGGAAGTGTATTCAACACATGGGTTTTAGATTTAAACAAATTGACAAAAGGTAAGTTTTAATGGAATCTTTTAGAATTTGGAAATGGCGACTGGAATGTCCAGAAAAAATTAGGATTTACAGAGAACAACAAAGGCCAATTATTTACTTGGATGAAACCTGGTTCGACACTTATGATACCCCGAAAAAGGGTTGGGTTGACTCAACTGATAAGTGTAAAACAAACGCGCCATCAAAAAGAGGTGAAAGAATCCCTATTTTGTATGCTAGATCTAAAGATGGTTGGATTCCAAATGGACTTTGTCTGCGAAAAATATTAAAATTTCTCTGGATTACCATTAAGGCACCAACGCTGATTTATTTGAAAGTTGGTTTAAAAACAAACTAGTTCCAAACATTCCTCTTAATAGCGTAATTTTAATGGACAATGCAAGTTATCACAGTAGACAGTTGACTAAAAACCCCTTCCTCATGTGACACAAAAGCAACAATCCAAAACTACATGTATGATAAACGGCATTTCTTTCCACGAAGATTATACCAAAAAGCAGAACAATCGTATATCCATATTGGAAATAATATACAACCAATAATAATTACAACAGGCGATGATAGCGATAGTGTTACTGATACATTATGTCAACATGTGAACAATTTTAAGTAATTTAAGTAGGTATTAAAAATAATTTAATACATAAAGAAATAAGTATTTTTTAGTATCTTTTCTAACAAAACCCCAAATAATTAAATTCTAAGCAAAGTACAGACCTGTTCGGCCATATTTCATTCTTAGAGCTTGCCCGGGTCTTTCTTTAATTCGTAGCATATCTATGAACAGACTTTACTCTTATCTCCAGGGGTTTTCGAATGAGAGGCAAATCAACGCATAATGCAATATGGAGCTTATCTCAAACTCGGTAACCTATCGGAACTATCTATAGAGACACGAGAGAGACCGATATTGTTATAAAATCTTGATTGTGGCCATTGGAAGAGGCAATGTTGCCGTTTAAAAATTATAAATCTCGTTTCTCACTTGACAAATGCAATGCAACGACATAAACGTCGAACAATTTAAGTTAAGTTGTAAATAGAACACCCTGTAGGTAATTGTGGTTTTAGCTTCAAATAACTCGGAATTCTGTCTATCCCACATTAAATACCGAACTCAAAATTTATTAAACAGTAAAATACATAGGAGAACCTAGCAACAAAATCATCCATCTAAATTTGGTCTTAAGTTTGCCTTTAAAACTGAAAACTTTTAAAAAACAATAAAACTTTATCACGAAAAACTCAAAAGTTCGGAGTCGACAAATTAAAATGTGGATCATGTCCTAAAATTTATATGGGGTAAACAGGTAGGACATTTAAGAAACGCGTCAACGAACATAAAAGAGCGTATAAAAATAAAAATTTGGCTTCTAACTATGAAATTCATTTAAATTCAGAAATACACAAGTTTGTGAATGAAACAAGAAGCAAAAAGTATGTTGGAAGCTATGGAGATTATTAAATTGAGACATTCAAATCTCTTATTTAATGACTAATTGGATTTAAATGCGTCTCAGTGTTAAATTTACACCGGTTATTAGCAACCTATTACTACCTGATTGTATATATAGATATCGGAATATCGTCATATTTTTTATTTGATAAAAGTAAGGTATTGTCCAAATAGCTGTCATGAAGTCATGAATTTAATTGTGTTAAATGGATTTTCAGCGAGTAAAAGTCAACTCAGTTCAATCGTGTTTTTGTATTATACCCAAATATCTAATTTTTTCACCTACGATGGATGCAATGTGTGACCTTTAACTTTTTCTTATTTTAAGTGTCCCAAATAATATTGTGTTGAATTGTAAAAGTGATCAATATTCTGGCAAAACATAATTCCCCACTCTCAACTTTTTTTACTGCAGTTCGTCGTCTAAATTTGAGGATAACTGATTAACAATACCTAAATATAGAAACCCCTTTTTTTAATCGCTCTTATATGATTGAAATCTCTCTTAAAATATCAATTAATTGATTATTTTAAGGTTGTTTTATTCACATATATTTTTTTTATTTAGGTTAAGTGCTCTTGCCGCGTAAATAGAGCAAAACTCGCCTTGCGCAACGATCTCTGATACACCGGCGTTTATTTGTCGTATATATTTTGAGACGTTTGAGACGTTTGAAACGTTATTGCAGGGTGTTGAAAAGTTTCGCCTAAAAAGCATAATTTTTTATTTTTAAATCCTCGAAACGACTAACTAATAAATAGCTAAATAAAGTAGTTTTGTAAATATTTCAACAACAAAAATCGCTTTTCGCATCAAAACGTACCGTTGCACGGCGGCGCGTTCATGGTTCGTCACCGAACACCATGTGAACCCCCAAAAATCGACCACATGTGACCGCGTCCGTCAAAAAACCGTATCATTGTTACACGAAAATTGTTCGCATTATAGTAAACACCAATTTACTACAATAAAAACCAACAGTTTAATGTGACAACTTAAATGGTGTTGAATTCATTGCCCGATATGTCGAAAGGGTGTTCCGTTGGGCCGCCAGTGGCGCCGGTATCCGGTATCCGTATATAGCGCCAAAAATAAGTGCGGAAACTATTTTTTACAGATTTTAGAGTTTGCAATTATTACATACAAGAAGTTTTAGCTGCAAGAAACATGCAAGGAATTTGTTATCAAGGGCAAATTGTGCCACTCGTGACACAGTTCTAGTGTTACGTGTCCCAGAAAATCTTATGTTCATTAGGAAATTTTTATACTTTCCTCCGTCCGAAGTGGCTCGGAGCCGTGGGAAACGAAACTGATGTGGTAAAGTGACGCTTCCCGTAAGCTAGATCGGTGTGTAATTAGGTATTTTACAGACGGGAAAAGAAAAACATTTTTTTGGAATTTTAAGGGAGGTGTCAAATGATAGTTGAATAGATAACTTTTTTTGAAAAAAAAAATGCGACATCGCCAATGGACGTGTTCTATTTTGAAGAATGCAGAAAGGTCATCAAGAAAACATTCAAAAACAAAACTTTACTGCAGGAATGAAATGCTTTTAAAATTATGATAAGTTGCACACGTTCAGTATTAAAAATAAAAAATATTTTTTTTTTATAGTATTGTAGTTATTGATGAAGCAATTAATTAATGCCGGCTGCCCTTTTTATATTCAAATATTTTTTCAGATTTTTTGAAGCTGTATAGATTGAAATACAAGGAAATATAAAAATAGTTCTGATTAAAACGCCCTCTACGTCTCTATATAGTATAGTACACACACATTTTGGATATTACACAGTTATTGTCTATAAATTAAAGCAGATGTGTTCAAATGCAGGTTACTCAATGACGTAATAGATACATGCAGAATTTTTAACAAATGCAAAATTTTTGAACCTTTCTATGTAACATTTAATGCAGCTTTAAGAACTAGAATCTATTATAAATTTTATGCATATTTGAAGTTAATTTTAAGTTAATTTCTCGAACCCAACTGCCAAGAAGATCGAACGTTTTTAAACGACTTATTTGGATCGATTAGTTGAAATTTTCCGTAAACGAAATGTTCAACAGACGCAAATCGCACGTTTGGGTTACAGAAAGCCCCATTTGTTTGTAAAATTATTAAAAATGGGGGTTGTATATGATTTTGGCACATCCAAATAAAATATTTAAGGTTAAGTAATTGTTTTCATAATAGCCATATTTTCTAAAAAATAATGTTAATCTTAAAAATAGGTCAAGAGAGCTGTAACGCATGTTACATAGTAATTTTTGATAGATATAATATACGAGGATCCTAATTAAAGGAAACGGATGCAATAATCCAAATATTTTCATAGTCTATAATAATGTATTTTAAAGCTAAGCATCTAGTGCCATTAAAAAAAAATAATTTCTGACGAATTTCTGACTCATTTCCTCTTCGCTCTTATACCCATCGTGTTACCAAGAGTGACACATTTGTATGTGGACATAACCTACAAAAATCAACTGTTTTTTCGTACGTCCGCTTATAAGTCTTTTTAAAATTCTCTAGGCGTTTCGGCCGTTAATCAAAATTGTATCGCTCGTCGTCGAGTCGCACCGCGTTTCTTTGCAGCAATCTCACTGAACGATCTGATGAAAACGAACACGTTCGTCTTAAAGAAATCGTCCGCGAGTTAACACTTAATTTACACCGTCATACGTGGCAAGGATCTTATCTCATTCGACCAAATTTTTTTCTTGAAATCGGACGCTCGAAACCGCGACCGTGCGCCACTGGCGCGCGAAGTTAAAAATTATTCTAATGGTGAGCGAGCCCCGTGAGCAAGAATAAAAGACCATTTTGTCCACCGTTGTTTTATAAGCGGATGTCGGACGACGACGACAGTTGGCGGAAAACGTTGTCTTGTTAAAATCAACATTTTTTATAATGGCTTGTAGATCGATATGCCGATATCGAGAAGCCGTCATTAAAAAGTTTCAGGTACTTAAAATTTCACCAAATTTTGTGATATAAAAACAAACAAGCAAAATATTACCAATATTAAAACATTCAATACAATATACCGTCCCAGTAAGGACAAACTTCTTCTTCAAGTGTCATGTCATTATTAAACGTTGATGACTGCCATGTTGACGATGAACCTTTATATCTTTCTTGGTCTTGTGCTACTTGCAGTAACTCATCTGCCTTAAGGGCTGTTCATTGTCTCAGATTTCTTAGCCACGAAAGCCTGTTACTCCCAAGAAAATCATATCGAGGTCCTCTAATTATATGGTCTAGGTATTCTAATTTTGTATCGCTTGATAATATCAGAAGTAGTTTGTCTTGTCCTATTTTTCAAAGAACTTCTTCATTTCTGGTTCTTGTGGTCCAGCATAGTTTAAGCATTCTCCTGTATGTCAAAATTTCAAATGCTTCGATCTAATTGAGCATTTCTTTATTACACGTCCATGTTTCGCATCCATTTATAAAAATCTACCATATGTAACATTTAACAAATTTTTCTATTGTTTTGATGTCGATGTTTGAAACAGCGACCTGAACTTTTGAAATACATTCCTTGCTTCTTGGGTTTGGTTAACATCTGCTTTACTTACAATCATATATTTAGTTTTATTTATGTTAACAGATAGCGCCCAGTTTTTAC
This sequence comes from Cylas formicarius, assembly GCF_029955315.1. Taxonomy (NCBI): domain Eukaryota; kingdom Metazoa; phylum Arthropoda; class Insecta; order Coleoptera; family Brentidae; genus Cylas; species Cylas formicarius. Next base: position 18,564,167 of record NW_026844361.1, on the reverse strand, counting down.
AAGCTTCATTGACTCTGTCTACGAGATTTTCAGCTATAATTACGGAATCCTGGGCATATCGTATATTATTAACTATTTTTACTTCAATTACACTTCTTTTTTTCACCACTTAAGGATTCTCTGAATATATTTTCAGAAAAAACGTTGAAGAGGGTGGAGGAGAGTATGCAACCTCGCCTTATGCTATGCTCGATTCACTGCCGTTCACGGTAGTGGTAGCTGTTTCGTTCCAGTACAGATGCGAGATCACCCTAATGTCTTTGTCATCTAGTTGGATGTTCTGTAAGGTTGATATCAGTTTATTATGCTGAATGCGGTCGAAGGCCTTTTTAAAAGCAATGAAGCACAAGTGTACAGGCAAATGAATGATCCTAAAGATTGGATTTTTTTTTTTTAATATAACAGACAAGAGAAAATGCCGGAAATTATTTTGAGTTTTGAAACGGTCACCAAGGGTCGTAATTGTTATCTACAAATGTCTCTAGTATTAACCATTTTCTAATAATAAACATAGAGTTAGAGTGAGGACCGTTTTAAAGTTGAGAAAAATTCATTTTTTTTTGTTTAATACCCTTTGCTGTGGCTCTCTGTGGAAAATAGAAATAAGTCATTTATTTGGTATGCATGCCCATATTTTTTCTGACAAACGCATTACAAAATAAAATTAACTAGGTTCATAATAACTAATGCTACAGCTGAACCTCGACTTGATCCAGTCTCGAACGCCATCTCTTCCGGTCTCTCGCAAGGACCATCCAGTTTGCTGCAATTCGCAGCTTCTTCCAAGACCTCGTTTCTCCGCCTTCGCCTTGGTACCAAAGTTATTTTTGTGAGCACGCTTTTATCGTGACGTGGTACATATAAACTTGATTTTGATGATCCTCGATATTAGTTATAGAGCGCAAAGTTATATCTACGTTTCCAAATTTTTCTCAGAACCTTTGTCTTGAAGGTCGGTAGTAACGTCTCATCCGCTCCTTGCTAGGGTCCAGGTTTCCGAGTCATACATTAAACTGATATAATTATGGTCTTGTAGATTTTGATCGTCGGACTTTCTCGACTCGATTTTGACACCCCATAGATTGGCCAACATTATATAACTTTTTATTCCTTTTGCTAAGGTTATTCCTCGATGTTATATTCCCCAATTCTAATGTTTTTCTCCTCATTTATTCTTATTCGCACTGATCATATACTTTGCGGCCTTCTCAAAATTGATGAAAGTATCTATTGCTTTTCTTAGGGTTCTAGAGTTCAGTTCTATGTAATCGGCAACACACACTGTGGCCTCAATGGATCTGAGATTTTATTTTGTATTTTGACGTTATACCAATACCAACATTGTCATCTTTGTCAATTCATTAACTTGCTCACTGGGATTTTTAAGCATTCGTTCGACTGACGAGCTACTTTATGCCTTCTAAGCGATATTGCTCCAGAATCTGAAAAAGAGGTTTATGATAAAATTGATAACTTTAAAAAAGCATCACCAGGTGGCGTTCTCTGACGTAATAGTAAAAAAAATATATTCATCCTTCAAGTTAGGAACTTGTTAAGCGAGCAGTAAATTTTTTGATCCCGCTGAGATTATACAAACCTTGGGACAAACAATTTTAGACACAGAAACAGGCATCAATTTCCAAAAATGTCTCTATGCAAATGAACGTCATTTTGGAAATCCGTGTAATTAGATTTTACCTTACATTACTTGTAAATTGTTAGTGATTTTGCACAAAACATCTGACTGGTTGAGAAGTCGTCCTTTACGTTCATATTCTATTAAAAATTCAGGGCGTTTATGCGTTTTTTATGTCTTACTTCTTAATGTTAATGGTAAATAAATCATTGCGTATTTATTAAGTAATTAGGGCCTAACTTTACGAAGTGTGATAAAATCGTTTGTGCGCACATCACTGAATTAGAAATTCGATGCTCTTTCCAAAAGTTGAAAAATCCAATATGGCGACCATAAGACAAATGAAAGTTAAGGCGGGTTGCCGGACAACAAAAGACGATTGAGAAGCAAATCCGGGACATATTGTACCTATAGGTCATCTCAATTTTCTTTATCGTTATTTCAATTAATAAGTTATAATATAAATAATACTATTGCGAAAGAGAGGTATAAAATTTTTGTTATTTACTCTGGGATAACGTCGTTTATGAAAGAAAAAATTGACAAGAATTGTTTTTATCAAATTATTGATTGATTGATTTGATTTGACACACAAATAAACTTAGTTTTAAAAAATTAATGCTAATAAAAAATGTTTGTCCAAACTAACCAAAACTGAACACATCAGGACCTATGTTTAATAGTATATTATGCAACAAGTGAGATAAACGGCATTTTAGTCACGAGTTTAGTTGGCACGAGCGGAGCATGTGCTTAATAAACGAGTGACTTAAAAAGTTTACCAAAGGTATGGCATACTATACTTTTATTAAACTTTCTGACTGAAGTTTCAGTCAAACTCTGAAGAAGCCAACAGAATGATTGGCGAAACGTCAGCAATTTCGACTGAGCAAAAACCGACGCAGGAGGAATCCAGAAGTTTTGTAAAAAGCGTTACAGTAGCCTGTGGAAGTTTCTTTGAAAAATTAATTTGGGTATTTTACAGAAGGAAGCAGAAGCATATATATTTTTGTTTTTTTTTTTTTTGGAAAACGAATGTCCAGCTGAGCTTCCCAGACTCCCATTGACGAGAAAAAAATATCCCGAATCAAAAATATCAAACTCAAATGATGCTTCATTGTACTCACAACAATTGACAACTTTTATTATATTGTTGATATAGTGATACTCCAGTCAAATCGACCTTGAATAAGTAAATTATCAACAAAATTGTAGTCCCTATCAAAAATTAGAAAAACAATTGCATCAAAGAAGAAATAGTTTTCTTTTATTAAAAACATGTCCTCTACTATTCTTTTGTTTTCTATTTGATTACTTAGTTAACTTAATTTATTGATATATATCGTTTGAAAGGCAATTCTACTTACAAAAAAACCGGAGTTAAATGTTTATTTCCACCCAAAAATCTTCTTCGACTATGCCTGTAGTACAAATTTCAAAGACTATATGGACTCAATAAAATGGTGTAAGCCGTCTTCCAAGTTCTTGAAAATGTTAAATAAGTTTCAAAATAACCTCCCTCAACCCGACATAGTTTAAAATTTATGTTGGTTTCATTACGGCAACATTGTTAATTTGAGAAGAACAAGAACAAAAGGAAACGACGATCACATTATCATTTTTAAAACATTTTTGACATTTTAGAGTATTTAGTGCCAATTATCGCCTCAAAAAGTTTAACGTTGCAAATAACTCATATACCCCATCATATACAAACTGCCTGTACCCACGAAAATTTAGCAACGAGACGCTCAGTATACTACGACCGACGCATGTCCACATCAAGTATCATTTTGCGTTCGTGCGTCTTTTACTTATTATATTTATTTCATGTTGCGTCGGAATAACAAACACATCATTAAATCCACTTCTTAAACAACCGCAAAGGTACAGGAAATTGGTAAAATAAAAACCTACACGCCACCCAATTAGAGTATAAAGAGAGAAATCATAACAATTTTATAAATTCAAGGTGAAAAAGGAGAGCGACATCGTCGGGCCGTGACGGCTAAGCACCGTCCAGATCTTATCGGGTGTCTTCTAGCTCGTCTGAATTTCAATTCGAGCGATTATTCGAGAAACGCGAGAACTAACGAGAATTAATCACTTAAATACAGCTGTGCGTTTTTGTAAATTTGTAAATCTTTTTGGGTGTTACATATATGTTCAGAGACCTTGTAATTTAGCACTACGAAAATTACATATGTATGATCTCTTACCTAGGATGAGTAGCAATTGAGGCTTGAAGATAAAGAGTTGCGCATTTCATTCGGTAGACTGCAAAGAGAAAAAAGCTTCAAGTGTAAACAAGGTGACGCAAGGCCAGGGCTCATGGAATATGCTGCTAAACGCATATCATTTTTGCTTTCATATTTATGACAGAAACAGGCTTTGTACCAGTTTGTTTTCTTGGCGCTGTTAATCACGTTGTTCACTTCACTTGTGCTATTGTTCACATGTTAAGAAGTTGTTTTAGATACGCAAATGAAATGATTTTTTTACGTAGATGCATGGCTTAACAACTGTCAGGAAAACTTTCTTCGTTGGTTCGAAAATCAGCTGTTGAAGAACTTGAGTGAGCGAATTGTCATTGTTATCGAGAATGTTCCTTACTGTTATTAACTGAGATTCAGTCCGAATAAAAAGTGGAGTATCCAACCACAACATTCAAATCTGAACCCGAAACAGTAGTAGCACAGCAAGTATCTCCCATACCAACATTTTACACATTTTATGCCCAACTGCGTAACTATCTCTCTTTTAGAATTAAACAAACACAAGAAGTATGTGGTAGGTTACTTGACAAAACAATATGGACATAAATATGGTTCTTCCATATCACTGTACTTTTAATCTGATTGAGCTTATTTGGTGAATTACATAAAACTGTTATAACCGAATATTGGCGGTCGTACTCAAGATGCTTGTTTTAAATTGTGTTAAGACAGTCTTACCCCTGAAATGTGGAAAGATTTCATTACGCATAGAGAAGGAATAATTGACGAGTGATATAACAGAGAACAAGTATTGGACAGGCAAGCGATTCTTCAACTCACTATTATTGTTGTCGCAGATCAATGATTTTAGTGACTTTAGTGAGTTATAATAAAAAATGAAAATATTCTCGATGTATTTAAATATCCGTAATATTGAAATAAATTAGGAGTACTGCATTACAATAGAGAAATGAGCAAATTGAGTTGTTTACATATATATATATATATATATATATATATATATATATATATATATATATATATATATATATATATATATATATATATATATATATATATATATATATATATATATATATATATATATATATATATATATATATATGTATATATATATTTTCTAGTTTATGAGTTCTTGGATCCTTTTGATTTTATATATCCTTAAGAAATGGTTCTTGGGTTTTTTTTGGTCCTTTTTTAGTGAAATTAAAATAAGTTTCCGTTACTTGTGAAACATTAAATGTCTGAAGAAGGTCTTGAAGGCCGAAACGTCACAAAAAATAAAATGTTTCACAAGTAACGGAAACTTATTTTAATTTCACTAAAAAAGGACCAAAAAAAACCCAAGAACCATTTCTTAAGAATATATATATATATATATATATATATATATATATATATATATATATATATATATATATATATATATATATATATATATATATATATATATATATATATATATATATATATATATCAGACTTTGAAGAGTAACAAATGTTTACATGTTTAAAATAGCAACTATGTTTATTCAAGGAAAATATGGAAATTACGACCGTGCTTGACGACACGATATTTAACAATGGAAAAAATATTTTCTTAAATTTTCCAAAATTTTAAAGACATAAATAAATAATAATAATGCCAAGAAAATTTTTGCAACTGGACAAAATTGTTTTCCATTTCCTCTTAAGGAAACACGAAATTACTTAATAACATTTATATTCCTCGTCACAAAAATGTATAAAAGTAATATAATACCAAACAACAATATTTTTTTAAAATAATTAAATAATAACGCCAACTCTAGATGATTTTAAAGATTGCTTAGATAATCAAAACGTGGGCCTGAATATTTTTTATTTTATGCAGAATTATAAATATATATTAATAAATGATATCAAATTTCCATCTGAGCTTCCAGGAGACTACATGACGATACATTTTTTGCAAATTAAATGAATTTAATTGGAATGAATGAATAATGAATATATTATTGATATTGTTATTAGTGTTATTATTATTATTATGCTTATTATTATACTTATTATTATACAATTAATATTTATATTCTATTAATAATTATTAATTATTATACAATTAATATTTACGAGGCTTTCCTATATGCCCATTCCACTTTTTGAGAATGTTTATGGTTCTTCTTCTTCTTCGCTTCGCAAGTGGTTTTATCATACTGATTAAAAAGTCTTTTTTTCATTCCTGATCAGTATTTAAAGGTTTTGTTTTATTTATTTTTTTCGGAAAAGACGTTTTTCGTTAACTCTTCTGTATATATAAGTTTCAGGCAGTGCATTTGCTCTCGATCATCCAATTAGCATCCGTTGCTCGTCGACGAGACAAATTGCGATCGAATTTAAATAGAAAACCCCAAAAATAATGGCGACGTATCTTAAATCGGGCGCGATAAGAGGCGACGAGACTCGCTTTTACGTTAAAATGTCTGTGCGTGTGTGTGTGTGTGTGTGTGTGTTTGTGTATGCGTGAAGATTTTTGACCCGGTCGCGAAGAAAAAAGACTTCCCGTCATGCCTTCGACGGGGTAATATACGACGGTCGGCTGAGTTATTCGCGAAATGGAGTGAAACTGGTAGCTGGAAAGGTGTGAGACTTTAACAGTTCAGGTGTGGACATGTTAAGCTTAACCAAAGGTGCCGACTGCGGGGCCCCAGCTACCGGTAATCTCGCTCGGCCGGAGTCTTTTGCATTCCCTTTTTTTCTGTTCTGAAAGGATTCGGATCAAAAGAGGGGATTTAGAACCTGACACGGTAAACCAACAAGTCGAAATATGGAAAGCACGCTAAGAACACGTTCTTTTTCTATTTATCTGCAGATACTTTAAGTATTGGCAGAACAAAATATTAAGCAAGATACAAAATATTTTTGGTCGTTTATTCACAACAAAAAATAGCAGAAACCTTAGTACGTTAGTAGTGTCTTTGAATCATCTGACACCCCTTCACTAATAAAACCAAATTTTAAAATCATGCCTCGATCTTTGTAAGCCCCTCTTTTTGCTATACAATAAATCCATCTTATCCTGGACTTTGGAAAATCGCCAAGTCGTGCCCGTTTTGAATTCCGGTGATAAATTGCTACAGTTGCAAATTGAAAATGATCTCTAACTGAGCATTTCGGACTTTGTAAAGGACCTGGGTATTACATTGGATTCGGTGCCCCTTTTTGAGATGCACGTAGAAAACGTTGTTCAAAAAGCTCTAAAGGGTCTTGGATTTATTTTACGGTTTTTTTTTTATAATAAAACATCTTTAATAATACTTTTTTGCAGTCTTGTCAGACCCGCGTTGGGAAAAAATATACTTTAACTCAATATCCCTACATTTCACGAAACAGGCAAATGTTCGCTGTATCAGGGTAGAGAACGCGTTTCCGGATCTTGACTTATTTGCTCTAAGCTGTGTTTTCCTGCTGCATCTGTCTGCAGGAAAGATTTGTTTATAAATAATTATAAATACAAAAATAAACTTCGCACTTGTAAATCCATTTCTCCTCTGTCTTTTTTGATACTTACTTGATCGAGAGCAAAAAATTTCCGATACTTATACCATATATATCTTCTTTCTCATATGTTGAAGCCCTGATACAGGCATTTCTTAACCTGAAGTTAGTCGACGATAATTAGTAAGAGCGACATTGACCGAACTCGCCTGCGTCTTGCCTGAATCGATAGGTGATCAAGAGAAGAAATGTGAGACTTATTACAACCCTGGTCTTTTCTATTTTTCAATAGGCATGTGAGACCTGGGCAGTTAAGAAATCTGATTAACCGAGCGGAAATCAAACCATACAACGTCTTTCGATTAGAGCTAGAATTTTAGAAATTGTACTGCTTACTATGTAATGTAATAATGTTCATTTAATAACAATTAACTTATAAGTAAAATAACGAAAGTAAAACCAACGGAATTTATTTCGATTTACATTCAGAGGGGATGCTGTCCCTATCAAGCTCTAGTAAATTAAAATTTTCTTGACAAAATTGTTTCTTTTTTAAAGCTTTTGTATTTTTATTACTGGTGACGACTGTGGGCTTATACAGGCAGAATTGACATAATAATTCAATCAATTGCAATATTGTATATGAAAAAAAAATACATTTTTTTATAAGAAGGATATTTGTAGTTCTTTTTCAAAAACTTAATAAAATTTTCGAACTAAAATAAAATGTATGTATTGAAAGGGTTTAAACTTATCTCAAAATGTCAAACCCAAAACTCAAACGTTAATCTTGTGTAGTTATAACAAAACTTTTAAATTCTGGAAAAAATTTGGGAGTTTTTAAATATTTTCAGGTGAATCTGACACATTGTATATTAAAATATAATCAGTGCAGAGTTACCGTCTCGCAAACTTGGAAAGAGTAAGCTGCAAGAGTTGAAGTTCATAATTCGGTGTTTAATCGCTTACGGTATTTAAAAAATTGGTAAAATCAATACCATAAGTGAATAGACCTTAAAGTGTTATAAAGGCTTAACCAGAAACGTTAATATCTACTTCTAATTATAAAGCTTGAAGATAGCTACGGCTCGACAGATATATCCATAAGATTTGTCATTTATAGTATCATTTATATATATTTATAGTAATTAAAAAATAGGCACAGAGATGCAGGCGTCAACTTCAATTTTACCTGAAGTGCTAGATTGGGCTTAATAGGGGCGTTATGATTTCCTCTAACTGAACTAATGTAGTCCTTCTTCGGTACCTCACAGGGTAACCAGAATTATCACCTATTGAACATTTATGGGATATGATGCGTAGGCATAGTCAGCGTTCACATTTTATACTTGCTGTATAATGTTTATTTATCCTGGAAGTACCGCCTATAAATATCGATCATCTGATTAGCTTTTAAAAACAAAACTTGTTTAAAGTAGAATAAACAAATGTACTACAGAGATTTAAAGATGCACATGAAAATGTGACAACGTGTCATCATATATGCTCTGAAACGTGAACTAACAACCTAAACTTCTCATAAAAAGAAATAATTGCGAATGTTCCGGCCTGGCGCGATGTTTGTTAGGCCGAGGTTCAATTATTCTAAATCTTGTGACATTTTGAGACGAATTATCGTAGCGACAGTTGGTTAGTTATTTTCTCGCCATTTCAGACCGATTGTTCCCGTTGACGGGCGTATAGGAATAATACCGCCGCTCAAAAAAGGAACAAAAATATGTAAAAACGCAAACGAAGACGCACCTTCTTCGAGCATTTTTTTTTTGCGTCTTTTGGTATTCCTCCCAGGGTCGTTATTCCGCGAAAACGGCAGTATCACACTTTTAAAACCACGACGGTATTGTGGATCGATTGGAGACGTGGAGGGGACGTAAGAACAAATCAAGATGCTAACACTTAAATGCTAATGGCTAATCTTGATATGTAACTATCTTAATAAAGGGTTAAAATTAATTTAACTTTAATTCAATTTTTTAATTTGATTTCACATAGTATTTTGTATTTTCACGTAGTAAGATTTAATTTTAGTGTAAATATAAATAGGTAGATGGATATGCATAGATATAAACAGTAAATTTAGTATAACATTTTCCACAAAAGATTTACTATTTTTATAAAGGAAGGGGAGGCAAGGTGAATAGCCTACAGACTCTATCAAGCCACATAGTCCCCCCGCGTGTGTTACGCAGAAACGGCATCGAACAATAGCATTTTGGAACTGCTATCAGACATAGCTCCTAACGCAACTACGTCGAATCTCGAATCTCGAATCTCTGCGAAGTACCCTACTAACGTGGGAGAGTGGATACAAAATAAGACCAACCTGCTGGGGAAAGGATAGTCTTAGTTTAGAGACGATTTCAAATGCAATGAAGCTCAGCCAAATCGGTGGCTACGATTACCAGGACTAGCCTATATGAAGGCATTAATGTCCGACGAACAAACGCACAACTGACACCTTGTTATACATCAGTAGCGCAGACCTAAAAAACCCTAATATGGTTGTTCACCTTTCACTGCAACTTCAAATACAATATATTGAAAATCGGCCTTTCGGACAATGATGAGTAAATTATGTGCATGGAGGATGAGCAAACGACAAGGATTAGGGGTTGACAACCTGGAACTTGACAATCTGTAGGAATACAGCTTCGCACAATATCCTAAACCTAAGCCTAAACCTCAATTTTTATCAGTGAACTTTCACTGAGTTAGAGTAAGAGCTAACAAAAGTTTAGAATTGACTCTCGACGGTGTTTCAAGCTGGTAGCTTAATAGGGTGAGTAGAGAAATTATGAATGCGATCATTTGAGTAATTGAAATTGGTAGTCGCCCTCGGACAAGTGCGATCGATTCGAACGACGCCGAATTCACTTGTTTACCGCACCCGAAACAAAATACCGTACAAAACCCTCTCACAGTTTAGCTTAAATTGTTTCCGTTCCGTCTATATATACGATAAAGACATTCGTGCCCCGCAGAGTCGGAGGGTTAATATTTCAAATCCATACAGACTCACCCCAGGAGTAAATGTATTGTAACATCGGTAATGGCACTTACATATGCTGCGTTGCAGTATCCACTTCCAAAGCGGGGTCGTGCGGGATATGGTTGGACGACGCGGGGCGGCGGGGAGAAGGGTTGTTTCTCTTAATTCGGTTTTCGTATATTTGTTCTGATAATGGACCTTGCCGATCGGATTTACCCGATTTAATCTGTTCGGCCTTGGATCGGTAAAGAGGGGGTGGACAATCATGTTTCATTGATTTATTTTGTGTAAAAATTAATAGGTGTCTTTGAGGTTCGTTGGCGAGCCCGATACATTTCCGCCACAGCTCACAGTGCTCCACGGCATAGGGAAAATGGCACAAAAATTATAGTTTTGTCAAAAGTTTAATTAAGTCTAATATGACTACATATCTGTCCTAGTAAATTAAGTTTAAACTCGACCCATTACTTACTTCATTAAAAAAATACACATTTCCATATTATAAAGGAAAGAACCATTTTTGTAGGTTCAAAGTAGATTTCATCTGACGTGAAATATAAAATTAGATATGGTTAATTTTTGCAGGTTCATAAAAAACATTTTATATGTAAATTTTTCAAAGAAACTTCCACAGGCTACTGTAATACTTTTTACAAAACTTCTGGATTCCTCCTGCGTCGGTTTTTGCTGAGTCCAACTTGCTGACGTTTCGCCAATCATCCTGTTGGCTTCTTCATAGTTTCACTGAAACTGGCTCGCATTTTACTCTATATCTGCTTTTATATTGTTTGAGGGGGGCGGAGCTAAATGAGGGGCATATTCCTATATTGGTGACAGATAGAGACCTGAGCCGCGATTAACAACCTAACAATCTTAACCGCTACTCAGGTCTCTATCTGTCATCAATATGGGAATCAGTTTACGCCCCTCATTTAGCTCCGCCACCCTCAAACAATATATAAACAGGTACAGAGTAAAATACGAGCCAGTTTCAGTCAAGCTCTGAAGAAGCCAACAGGATGATTGGCGAAACGACAGCAAGTTCGACTCAGCAAACCGATGCAGGAGGAATCCAGTAAAAACATTTTATATGTATTTTTTCAATATATAAAATATATAAAATACCTTAAATATAAAATATGTCGTTTTTATTACTTCCGGATTGATACAATAAAAATCTCAAGTTTAAATAAGTAAAAATTCAGTAATATAAACACAACAAACAAAACAAAAATTAATAACAACGATTAATATAACAAAACCTATCTCTAATTTATGTTAACGTTACCAATATATCTATCTTAATAGGTTAGGTTAATTTTATGATCATCAGTTTGGGAATCTGAAGATTCTGCGATTTTAATGTAAGCTAGAATGACAACATGCAAACCATGGCTCTCGTGTAAGTAAAATTTAAAATGTGGCCACATGAATTTTAAAACCTTTAAAATAATATTAATATTCTGTATTAAATTTTCATTGATTTTCGTAATTTGCGAGCTAAGTTCTGCGTCAGCAAAAAATCGTCTGCCAATGTTGACCAAAACCTCATTTTGGCATGTCAACCAAAATGTCCACCTTAGATTTGAATTCCAGCTGATTGGGATTTAGGAAAGAAACTGCGAGAGTACGAACAAATTATAAATATCGAGCTCCAGTAAGGTCCAATCATTTTGTTATTCAAAATCCCTATTCAATCATTTACTTTTTTGTATGTTGTGTATGATTGTTTCTCATCCATCGGGGGTTATTTGTATTCCAATACCTACAATTGGTTTATTTAACGTACCATTTAAACAAAACATTTCACTAATCAGGCGATGAACAAATGAATTTAAGTTGCCCATTCCCATCATAGTTTCACAAACATGTAGTCTGCGGTACGGATCGTCAACCGACGCAAAACTGTTCGTTGGCTAACATCATTATTTGGGGATTATCTTCAACTTCTCATAAAATGTTTAACCTTGTTGGTTTTTAGCAATGTTTCTATAAATTCTCTCTCGATTAAACTCAGCGTGGATCTTGTAATGTATCTTTCTGGATGTTTTATAATTAATTACATACTTCTACTTGAGTTGTCGGTTTGCCTTTGTATCCAATAAACATATGGATAGAAATTCATTTAGATGTTCGATATTCATTTTCTTTACTTACAGAAATGTATATGTAACAATTTTAGAACTTGATTGGTACTAGCAAGTAATTAAGTACAACAATTATGCGTAAAATTTGACGCAGAATGACGAAAATGCAATTAAAAAATGGCGTTCCTTTTAAAAAAGGAAACTTGTTGCCGATATCTAATTTTTGACCCCCCCCCCCTGCGTATTTTGTGTTTATTGCAAAAAATGCGAACAAAAAGCATTGTAATCATTTTCCTTGAAATCCAATACGTTATTTTTAAATGAATTTGTTCCATATGTTAGCAGTTCACTGTATAAGTGCATTCTATGCCGTCTTCCTATACCAGGACAATGAAAAATGATCTAAAATCTGCCTCTCAAAATGTTTTTTGCTTTTTTTTATATATATGTATACATACCGAAACTTTAGCACAGATCACTTATTTGCAAACCAGGAGACAGGTAATAATCGGTCAACGGGTCAGGTAACCCACACCTTGCGGTATCCCTGGGAGGCAGCTCTACAAGATCCGATGAGGATAACGGCTAAGATTGATGGGTAGAAAGAAGTGCCCACGGCCGGGGCGTCGGTGACAGCCGAAGAATAGACCCCTGGGGTACGGCAACGGGGGGTTCGTTACTACTACTATTCCGTTCGGTTATAATAACCTTTTTTTTTCTTGGGCAATTTATGAAAATAACCGTTTTTTCCATTTCTGAGACGGTGGTTGGTATATGTAGCTGCCTAATTGTCATTCAGCTGTCAAACTTGCAAATTCATAAAACATATCCTTAGGTTGTTTTTCTACACTGTTCAGAGTAGCGAATACCAAATAGCGGTTTTGAATTTTAAGACTTCATGTGGATAGTACTCTTGTGGAAATATTAAATATAATCTGAGGAGTTTGTGTCATATGTTTATACTTGATAGAATTTCTATTGATCTAGCAGCTAATCATGCACGGTATATAATCCTTAAGTAGAAGAAGTAATTTTTTGGATGAATTTTATTTTATCTTTTAACATTTTTCTCATCCAGAAGAAAATACTCGTATAATAAAAAGCAAGGATATTCATGCTCTATGATTGAAAATGATTTTAGGATACTTCTAAAGGGGTTTGGAATATGGAATAAATGCTCAGAGGTTGCTGACTTGCAGATTCGTTTATATCTCTATAAGATTTTTTTTTATCGAACATTTTTAAGTATAAAAATTGTTTGTATTGTGCTGCATGCATTAGTTGCTATTATGCAGGGTATCTTCCTTAATTTAAAAAGAAGACCCTGGATATTATTTAAGAGGGATTATTGAATTGTATTAACGATATCTGTACTGATTATAATCTAGAAACACATTATGTAGAGTTTACTCAATGTTTAAACAAAATGATTTCGTTTATCTTTATTTTGTGTTTCTTGTGTCGCGTGTCCTTTCATTGATTATTACGTTCGAAATTTATTTTTTTTTGCTAACTTTTAACGAAATGCTTTCCGAATGTTTTGGTTAATTACACAGGCCTACAAAATTAAACTTTTTTTTATGCTTATATTAAAGGAAAAGAAATATTTCTAAAATATTTTTTTTATTCTGTAAAAAATTGGAATCCTAGTTAAAAAAAAGTGAAAAAAAACTTTACTCAGAATTTTTGAGTGAAATCTTCGTCTTTTTGCTAGAAAGCTGCTTTGTCAGGACATTCGGCTGTGTGTTTTTAAAGGCATAACCCGTTTTAACATCCAGCAGTAGTCCGCCATCATCGTTATGTTCTATCTGCCTTGGTATCGCCGTGCCCTTTCCTTAATGTCCTGGTGAAACCTCTCTCCCCATTCTTCGCTAACTGCTTAAAGATTTTCAGAAAAATAGCTCATCTGTGAAAACAGGAAACGCACTTTCAAACTCATATTACAACCTGGACGATGAAAGTGTTGTAACATTTTCGAACAAAACTTTCCTAGTTTTCGTCCTTAGAGTTCACAAGAAACTTATCAATTACTTCTTTAAATAAAACCCAGGCGTTTTTCTAGACATTCTTTTATCTTGCTACCACAAATGCTTTACCAAGCCAAGTTTTATATGAAGAGGAGGCAGTAAAACTTTTTTGGGGTTAATACATTTTTGCTACCAGGTGTAATTCCTGTTCTAGAAGGCCATTTTATTGAGGAGCTGGTCGAATGGTAGAGTCTATTTGGGATACACAATTTCCTATATTTTCTGTTAAACCCTTGAACATTACACTATCAAAAATAGCAATCACCACTGTGATTCGTAGGCTCTCGCCGTACCATAAAAAGAAGCTTAAACATGTTTTCCTATCTTTTTACCAGTTTCTTAATGCTTCAACGCAAACGAAACAAACAGTTTGAGGAGTCCAGGTCTCGACTTGGTCGCCAATTTTTACACCAACTTAAGCGTAGTATACATTTTTTACAAAAGAAATTATAGTTTGCCTTTGCTTTACTACGGTCACTCTACCACAGATAAAACAAAGGTTATTTGGATTGTTAACACAATGTCGTCTTTCCATATTTGTACATTCTAGAACACTGAAAATACGAAACAACAAAGACAACAGCCGTGAACACCGTACGACGACCAATAAAACCAATCAACCAAACTTCGCATAAGCAGGTTACAAAGCCGAATTGACGCTTCTGCGCCGAGTTTGCAGAAAAATCTAATATTAGTCAGTATTGCCAAATGACATTTAATTTCATAAAAATCAATTCATTTGACAATCATGACTAACATGGAACAAACATATTCATATCATAGGTTTGCATATTAATAAGATCATCAAGAAGGTTTTGTTCAACACTTAATTACAAGTTTAGACTACAATAGTGAAAGTTTTTTCTCTCTTAACTTTCGGATATCGAAATTGTCGTTTCGCCAAATTAAGCGCTTCCAACGTCACGTAGAGTCCGACTAAAATTCGTCGCAGCGACGGAGCTGCTGCACCTTTCGCCACGCCGGTGTAGGCGCGTATCTGAATCACCACACGGCGACGTTGCTATTTTTGGCCGCGCAAACGAGCAATTCGAGGCAATTTCGGAAGCGATAAAAAACGGTAAAACAACTTCTCCAATTCCTCCACGTCGATCCCGGTAAAAGGTCTCTCAGGTGCGCCCCCACTCTCCGGGACCCGGCGACACCTTAAAACAAAACTCGATCGTACAATAATTACCGTTTATCGTCTGGATGAGGATTTATGACCCGCCAAGATACGCCGCCATATGTGACGCGATGGTGTAAGACGCCCCCACGCCGTCGAATCCATCGAGGCGCGACTCTGCACCAATTATAAGCAATAAATTATGATCGTGCAAGTATTGGTAATTTTCGGTCGCTATGCATGGGAGTTGTAAATAGTATTGCGTTTCAGGTATGGGAGTCTTTTTTGAATTTCGCTTTTATTGCATGTTGTAATTAGAACAGAACAGGTACAATGTAAAGATCAATGCTGCGAATTTCACTTAGAGATAGGACACATAATAGAGAAATACGGCGTAGAGCACGGGTTACAGATGCAGTAAACAAAATAACTTCTTTAAAATTAAGATTGTAGAAGATAGGGAACAGCAGCTAAATTTGCGGAAGGCCTATGTTCAGCAGTGGACGTTACTTAATTTGATTGATAATGATTTTATAGGCTATTTCAGAAAAGTGAAGAGTAATGAAATGGGAAATTCCGTCAAGTTTCGCACAACCCAGGCGTTAGCGATAGTCGTAGGTAAACTTGACGAGACGTGCATTGATAAAAAGGATTTCTTTTTTTTTCAAATTTCCTTATATCAATTGGTTTAAGGTTACAACATTTTAAACAAAAGACATTATTCATTTAAAATATAACGCAAATAGTTGCGCTCTTGATGCAAATTCCCTAAGAAATTTTCCTAAAATCGTTTTGCGTTCTTCTGAAATTTAGTTAAAAATTAAAAATAAAATATACTTTCATTTTTAAAAAAATGGAATAGATGGTATTGATATTGATGAAATATTTAAAAGAGCGTTTTGGTTACCTACAAAGTTACAAAGTTACAATACAAACTTGTTTGTTTTAATAAAATATACAAACCAGAATACAAATATTGATGAGGCTAACGTATATATTATAATTTTTATTATAAAAGGTACTTACTTTATTTTCCTTACTTTATCTCCTTATTCAAGTAGGTCAAGAGTTTATGAGTCTTTGTAATCTGATTTTTTGTCTCCAATATTTTGGCATACATGACTGTTTTAAAAAGTTAAGGCAATGTAAGCTAGGTTCTATCAGCTGTTCACTCTCAATCTGAATCTTTTAGTTGAAGACTTAAAACATGAAAATAAAATTTACATAAAAAAACTTACATAAAATTACCAAATGCAGCATGATAATATAACACAACGTCAAAGTGAATTCGGGCTGCTAGATACGAATTACAAATAATAATACAAAATCCCGTTTGGTATACTATATGGTTTCAAATGTTCAATTTTTACGTTTGAACTCTGACTGACATTGGCATAAAAAATATTAATTTTAATATGAGAAAGTGAAATTTTCTTTCAAAAAGCTCAAAAAATGTACACTCTGAGAGACTTTGTTGTGGAGATATAAGCTTTTATTTCTAAACCTTGATAGGTTTTGAATTTACGTGCTTCATAATGAAAGAAAAATCCGGTAAAACCAAAAAAGGAAATATCTGAACAATGGTGGCATTCTTCTTTACCCCAATTTTAAACATGAATTGAAACCATACAAATTCATCGACACTTTACCTGATAAGTTATATCTTGTCTGTAAAACATAATTTAGTTTCTAAATAATATATTCTGATCTAATATTTAATCAAGGTCGCGATCACTCTACGAAACCACACTACAGTTAGTTGTATTTAGATAATTCCAAAATGAATTTTTTCTGTTAGCATTTTTTTTTAGAAATCTGAATTATTGAGACGCCCTGTATGACTTAAAATCAAAATCAAATATCGGTCGTTCGAACAAATGTATTAGCTAACACCTAGACATATATTAAATAGCTAGCTCACTTACTCAAAAAGGTGGCGGTGAAGAAAGTGGTGTTTCTCCATACATCAAATTTGAAACAAGAAACATATTTAGTTCTCCAAAACCTTTAACGTGAATCACAATTTATGGTACCAAAAATGTGGTTCCAAACGGGAGATTATAACGAGCTATTTTTGCATAATGTGTATTAAAGAATAAGGGTACCTAATACCATATACATAATGCCTACATTTTGTTCTGTGAAAATAAATAGCCAATAAATAACAATAAGCAAAACTCCTGACTCGGGTGATACTACCTGCACAGAAATTAATGTCCGATGTTTTTCTATCAATCTGCACCTTTCGCAAATAGTGCGAGTCAAGTTCATATCAGAACTGTGTTCAGGGTTGACGAGAGCTCACTCACTCTTACACTAGTGCTTTTCGATACAAATTCTAAATTCTAAAGAGGGGTCCGTACCTACGTATCCTCATTGGTTGTTTCTTTTCAGATTGTTTGCTTTTTTATTACCATTTTAATATTATTAAAAATTTATTTATTAAGTTTTTTATCAGTGGCATCCATAACGGCTTACGATGTGAATATTCATGGTTCTTCTAAAAATTAAAAATAATTTTGATATTTTTCATTCGCTTTCGTGCGTGATGAAAATTCGTTTTCGATAATTTTTTTTATGTGAAGTCATCAATCAAATGAAGGAAAAACAAAACGGGTTTAAAACGCCCAATTAAAAATATTGCAACACGCGATAGCAGTCAATAAAAATAGGACGCGAGGTGGTGGTATATAGTTCACGGGTGGAGGTAAATTGTACATCGCCTTTTCACAGTCGGACGCCATCATAATCGGGGATGTCACCTAATGGCTCATGCCTATCAGTCTTCGCAATCATTCGATAGAATTTTATTTTTAATAACGACTTGCCATATATTGAAAACAGAAGTTCCCAAACAAATGCCATCAGGTGAGACTGCATTTTTAAACCTTTATATATTTTGTTAGTTACGGCTAGTCCTTCCAAATATTACATTTTGGAATCAGCAATTTGGTGCAAATTGCACGTTGAAGTTGAAACTTAATAATAAACTTAAATATATGCTTTTTGAGATTAAGCAAAAGTATGCTACATTTTTGGATTGTAGCTAAATATGCACTCATCAAAGTTTTATTGAATATGTAGGTCAAAGCAAATAGCCTGCATCATTTTGTGTTGATTGTTGGATTTCTCACTTGAAAAAGAGTTATGCACGAATAAAAATGGAATCGTCATATTGAATGTTATATCTACTAGATACTATGAGATGTTTGGAAATCTATAAAATTTACCCTAAAATAAAATGCGTATTACAGTCTATGATGAAAAATTGACGAGTAAAACTGCACGTTCGAAATGATAAGCTGGCTATAATCAATATCAACTGGCACCTAACCCATTGTCAACCCTTCTGAATGACAGATAGGATACAAGCCACAACCCAAAAGCAATTCCAAACTAAATCACCTACTATTCATGGTTGACTCAAAAATGAATTCAGAAAATCGATCAAAACTGAACAGTCCCATTGCTACCGTGAAAATATTAAGATGTCATTTGGATAGGATAAGTGCGCAACAATGGCAATCAAGAAAGGAAAACTTGAATATCAGCTGAAGAAGAAGAATCTTTCGAAGGCATGAAAGTAGGTCATTTCAACTTAGGTAGCAGTTCAATGAAAAAAACACAAAAAGGATGACTAAACTGTTGAACACCAGACTAACCGGCAAAAACGTCATCGCCGCAATTAATAGTTGGGCGATACTTATTTTCACATATTCCTTTGGAATAGTTAAATGGTACGATACTGATTTGGAAGGCTTCGATAGAACAACTGGCCAGATATTGACAGCAATAATAATGCGAAATTATTAGGATCTACAGACCGTATCATCCAGTCTATAAAAAATGCTGATAAAAACGTCACACCAATCAACTTAGGTATGCCAATAGTAACCGATACAACATCAACACTACATCAGGAAATACAAACTTGTATGAAAAAAGCATTTATGTTAAACAAAAACACTCTAAGACACATTTATCGACAAATCATCATCACTACAGTGGCTTCATAAGAGCTATCTTTATCCTGAAACTGAGGGCTTTATGCTCGCAATACAAGACAAGGTAATTAGAACTAGAAATTATGAAAAACATGTATATTAAAAATCAATAAAATTGATAAATGTAGGAAATGTAGCAATACGGAGAATCAATAGAACATATCATGGGTGGGTGTAGCGCACTAGCAGATAATACTTATTTAGGAAGGCACAATCAACTGACAAAATTCATACATCAGCAACTGGACTTGAAATGGGAACTTTAGTCGAAAGAGATGCGTGCATTTTACAAATATCAACCAAACTCAATTGTCGAAAATAGGTCGCATCTACTATACTGGGATCGTCCGGTACTAACAAATACAACAAGTCAAGGTAGGGAATTGTTACAAAAAATTTCAAGAAAGATCTGGAGAAACTAGATATGCCACATTGTTCGAAAATTGTTGAGGTTAGGTGAAGTAGGATAGGAGGAAGTTCCTTTCTACCAATATCATATGATCAATACCCGCAGAGCAGAGATGAGATGACAAATGCTGAAAGAAGTTGCAAAGTTGTACATATTGTACTAATTGAATTTTAATCCAATAGACTGGGACGAAGGAATATCAACGAACAAAACTGTATTACACCATAGGCCAAATCTCACATTAGTTGATTAAAAGCGCCAAAAACTTACCTGATCGACGCAGCCATCCCTAAAACCATAAAGTAGAATTACTTTTTCAAAGAAACTTTCGCAGGCTACTGCAATACTATTTAAAAATCTTCTGATCTGCGTCGGTTCTTAATAAACGAAACTTGCTGACGTTTCGCCAATTATCCTGATGGCTTCATCAGAGCTTAACTTAAACTGACAACCCACGCAGGAGGAGTGTGAAAGCAGAAATAAATTTTCTTTTTGTTTGTGAATAGGAAAATATATTTTGTATCATTGTACACATATTGGAACAACTATTTGATAAGTATATTTAACGTGAAGTTTATAGTATTTTTGACAGTGACAGAACACTAGGAATTGCTGCAGGTATGGAGAGAATACAGAATTGGTCTTTTCAACGACGATGGACCAAATAATCCCCCAATAGAAATATCTACTCTCTCAGGACCGAACATATTGAGTAGTGAAGTCCCACATGCCGTCAAGGTAATGAAAAATAACAAAGCTCCGGGTCCCGATGATATCTTCTCATACACGTTTCACTTGATTAACGAACAAAAGGTCGAAGAGATCGTGATACTTTTTAATAACATCTATGATTCCGGACACTTCCCAATGGATTGGCTTTGCTCTACGTTTGTTGCGATGCCAAAGGTGAACAGCGCAAGCATCATGTAAGGGTTACCGTCTCATTAGTTTAATGAGCCATTTCCTAAAACTTTTTCTTCGAATACTTCACATAAAGCTCTATCAGTCAGTTCACATTTAAGAGCGGCTTTTGAACTAGAGAAGCCATATTTAGTCTTTAGCCAGACCTGGTCCAAAATTGCCAGGATCAAAGAAAGGATGTCTTTATGTGCTCATTGACTAAGACATACCTTGGAGAAATGCGACTAGGTGGAAAAGATATAAGGTTGATCAATAATCTGTACGTTCGTCAAGGATGCATCCTGTCCCCATGCTGTTCAACCCGTACGTAGAAAAAAACATTCTACGAGTCCATCTCGGATAGTCCTCTTGGTATGAAGATAAACGGAATTCTCATCAACAATATCCGGTACAGAGACGACACCGTGATATTGGCAGACAATGCACAGGATCTTCAAAGTCTGCTAACGCAGGTCAATGAAGAAAGCCAAAGGTTAGGCTGAAAAATTAACATCAGGGTTGCGATCGTTAGCAGGAACCATATTCCTCATACGTGAATACATCGAAGAGATCACACAAGTGAAACAATAGAGGATGGAACCCGGATATAGAATGCTGAAATGCATTCTATATCTGAGCATTCTGCTGAGTATGTTGAGAGTGTCTTGGGTCGATTACGTGAGAAATGAGGATACTCTAAGAAAAGCTGGACATATAATCCGAGGAGAGCGATACCACTTTCAGCGTCTCATTCTCTAGGGAAAGACTGAAGGGGGGAAAAGAAAAAAATTATCGTGGCTAAGAAATATCCGCCAATGGACAGGGATAAGTGACTCTTAAACACTACAGAATGTAGTAGCAGGTCTAGTATACCGAAACATTGTTACTTCGCGGTCCACGAAAACGGACCATAGACGTGAACGTTTTGGTGCCGCTGCCACGTATACGGTCGGATTATTTCAGCAACTCATCGTTTAAAGGCCTTCGACTCATTAATATAGATATTGCGTGCCCGACGATGACAATTCCGTGGGCGAAATTGTAACGACTAAATCGGAAATGGAATTACCCGTTCCGACGTTTAATCAAATTCGAAATGCAAAAACCGGAAAATAAAACAAAACAGTCATTTAAGGGTATGGTATTTATTAGAGAAGACGTCGACGACGCACGCGGGATGCCGCCGTCATCGATTTGTCAGTTGGAACCAATTTGTTTTCGAAAAATTTTAACTTTCCTAAAGCGACACGTAAATGACGTACGGACGTGTGTTTCAGAGAGAGAGAGAGAGAGAGAGAGAGAGAGAGAGTCTAAAAAACTTGATGTATATTTAGAAATTTTAGTTCTGGACTAAAGAGAAAAACAATATTAAGCGTCGTTTTTCAATTTTTGCAGGAGACCCAGCAATTTTAAAATTGGACATATGTGTTGTTTCTGGCCAAAAAGTTAGACACAAGTAACGATGAGTGAGCAGGCGGATTATCGTGATGCAAAATTCATGACTTCACTCTTTATTGACCGTGCGGCCAGCAGTTTCAGAACATATTTTGCTGCTACACGTTTCATGCCCATCTCTTTAGCCTCTTCTCTAATAGTGACTTCTTCAACGCTTTCATCAGGTATGAAGTGCTGGGGCGTCCGGAGCAGGTTCCTTGTCAGCGTCTTCTCGGCCATATTGTAACAGCTTGTATCACTTTAACATTTTTTTTGCTCAAAGTTAATTCATCATATTTCAAGCGTTTTGCGTTTTGGATTCCATTTTTTAGACAAAAATTTTATGCAAATTTTTTTGTTCCATTTTTTTAAGGAGAAAATCTCCAAGCAAACCAAACGCGGCTAACGCTTAGGTTTTACAAAAAAAAAGTAAACGTGAAAACTAGCTGAAACTGTAAACATATGTTAGGGACATGAGTACCAACATAACAAAAAATTATCGAAGATCGAATGCACGTAGCCCCCCCAATTATAAGAGTCACCTTACTCTTAAAAACACACTTCGTAAGCACGCGGGTCTTTCAGGTATTTTGGTCCCCGACACATTAGTCGTAGATTTTAATAGACATCATTAGTTTGGAATCTAATTGCCAAATTTCCGCACAGAAAGTTAATCACAGTAGGAAATTCATACTGATATGGCATATGTATATTCTGGGTGCTCCTTTATATGCAGGTGGTGGAAGGAAGAATTTTATTCTGGGTAGACCGGTGAAAAAACTGATTGCGTTGTTATTTTTTGGAGTTTTGGAGTAATAAGCAGTAGGCAAAGTTAATCACGGGGTCGGTTGTAAAAGCACTATATTTCTGGTCGAAGTATATTTCCAAGGAAAGCGCGAATGAAGCGAGTCATATAATGACTTCTGCTTGGTTGTTAGTTTTTGAAATCTGTTTGTTTTAAGTTGTTTTCACTCAACCTCTGTCGATAAATTGAGGAAGTTTCTCGTAACTATGACGAGCGTAACCGCATTCTCGTGTCCTTTTATCGGTTTTTACTCGTCCATACTTTCGCGTCGTCCAGTTATGACGAACAATATTCGAATGATCTAAGACTTTTAACAAGTCTATGCAGAGTCATTATAGGAATGTCACATCGTTAGCAGGCGCGCCATCGTCTATCGCTGGTAAAAAAAAATCTGAAACGCGGAATCGTTAACTCGGAGAAAATGGCGGCGAACCTATACTATCAGCATATTGTTTAAGACCGGTGATGAAATTACCGACGCCTATGCGTTTTTTACGCGAATCGGTTGCGTAGAAAACGACATTCGGCATCCTTTTAGTCGCGGAGGAACCATAAAATACGGTCTCGGACGTCCGTATTAGTAATATCGAAAGTGCCCTTATTTTATAACCGCTTGCGTACGGTGTACCGACTGCTAACTTATTCGGCCGTGACAGTATTTTATTGCATCCTCTCGTGCGCGTCTGCCGTGTGGTCTTCATTGGGCCGTTATTCAAATTAACCCGAATTTATTGGATTTTAAGGAGGGACTCCTGCGTAATTATTAATTTGCGAGTAAAAAAAAGTCGGCCGCACTTTAACGCTTCGTTGTTTTTCGTTTGCTTCGATTTTGCTCTTCGTATTTCTTTGATATCCTTCTTCTTATATAATTATAATAATAAATACATGTATTGCTTTGCCAACTATGCATATTATTACACTATAAAATTTTGGATGGTATCACTTTTAAGGCAAACAAAAGGCCTAATATATAAGGCCAGACACTGTTCAAGCCTCAATCTAATGTTAACCAAATTAACCTAAGAACAAGAAAAAAAGAATCTAATAAACAAAATTAAATATTTTACGCATAGTTTAGAGTACGTTAATCATGAAATATAGTTTTCAATAAGGAGAGAAGTCGCAGGACAAAGGAGAAAGGACGGGGTAAGGGTAAACAGCAGAGTGGTTTTTCGATACAGAAATTATTGAGTTCCAAGAAGATTTTTTTTTCCGGTTTTTGAAAGTTTTCGTTGATAATGTTAAATCGAAAAACTTAAATTATTTATTGTATGTGTAATGCTATAAGATTTCTTTTCGATGTTCTGGTATTTTTTATATAAAATTTTATAAAAAAGATATTTATACTTAATTAATTTAAAATAGAATATAGCACGGTGTAACTTAAACCTATTGCAGATTTTAAGCCAACTCGAAACAGCCAAGTATGGAGAAATATGGTCCTGTCAGCGAACTCTGTATTTTATTTTGTATTTTTGTATTGGTCAACAGCGTCCAGGCAGGTTGCGTACCCACCACAGCAATGATTGAACTGTGACAAAACGATGGATTCACAAAGCAGTTTCTTTGTAACAATTGGTAGAAAATATCTAATATCTATATCATTTGTTTGTAATGTGGTCCTTCAACAGCAGCCTAGAGATCAAGATCAATCCTAAACTTTTCGATGTATCCCAGTATGGTATAGGAGTGGCATTAATTTTTATGATCATTTTATTATTATCATTATGTACCTGGGAGTCATTTCCAACACCGACAATTTAGTTGGATTTAACTGCAGTAGATGATAGAAATTTTATAAAAGTTCTTTTAATCAGTATTAATTTTAGTCTCAAACTGCGTCATTTCATGAACTTGAAAAGAAAAATAAATGTGAGTGTCATCAACATATAAGTGATAATTATAATATTTTAAAGCCTTTACAAAGTTAAACGTATAGATTGTTTACAACAAGGGACCCAATGTGCTACCTTGTGGTACACCTAACTCAACGGAGAGTGGTTCGTTCAAGTCCATCGAATAAAAACGAATTTAAAAACATGCGTGCACCTTCACTAAACCCAATGTAGTGTAAAATTGAAATAAGCAATTTATGATTGATCATGTCAAACGCCTTGCTAAAGTCTAACAAAATTAGGGTGCCCATTCTGCCTTCGTCCAATGCCTGCAGTAAATCATCATCAGTAATATCGATCAAAGCACTCTCACAACTATATTTTTTTCTAAACCCAGATTGTTTTGTAGGTAATATATCAAAAAGAGCTAAAACTTTAGAAAGAGTAGAAACGATGCTAATTTATAAGGTTGTTCAGAAAGTCATTTCGTTTTTTCCCGTCAGAGGACTTAATTACGTTTTTTCGAAACCAACTTCACACTTAAGCCGCATAACCATTATATGTCTTGAGAGCTGATATTGCAAGACTTGTGTGTGAAAAAGTTCTATTAATTCTACGCAGTAGTTTTTGGTTGGTGCCCTTTTAAATATGGAGAGCAATAAGCAGCATTTTCGTCATATTTTACTTTTTTACTTCAGAAAAGGTAAAAATGTTGTTCAAGCGAGAAAAAAATTGACGGATGTGTTAACAGTACGCCAGTGCCAGAACTGGTTTGCAAAATTTCGATCCGGCAATTTTGATGTCGAAGATGCACCACGGTCTGGAAGGCCGGTCGAAGCTGACAAAGATGCGATAAAGGCATTAGTTGATGCAAATCGGCGAATAACCACACGAGAGATCGGTGAGAGATTAAATTTGTCGAATTCGACTGTTTATGGCCATTTGAAAGGCATGGGCTTAACCTCGAAGCTCGATGTGTGGGTGCCCCATGTCCTTACGGAGCGAAATTTGTTTCGTCGCGTTGACGTGTGTGATTCGCTCCTCAAACGTCAAGAAAATGATCCATTTTTGAAGCGGATTATTACTGGGGACGAAAAATGGGTTGTATACAACAATACAAAAGATGAACCGGCTCAAAGCGCGTCAAAAGCCAACATTCACCAAAAAAAGGTGATGCTCTCCGTTTGGTGGGATGTCAAAGGAATCGTTTTTTTTTTAGCTTTTGCCGGACAATACAACGATTAATTCAGAAGTCTATTGTCATCAACTGGACAAATTGAATGATTCACTTAAAGAGAAGAGGCCCGAATTAATCAACAGGAAGGGTGTAGTGTTCCACCAGGATAATGCGAGACCTCACACAAGTTTGGTCGCTCGCCAAAAACTTTTACAGCTTGAATGGGACGTACTGCAACATCCACCATATTCTCCAGATCTGGCGCCTTCCGACTACTATTTGTTCCGGTCCCTGCAAAATTTTTTGGATGGCAAAACCTTTACCTCAAATGAAGATGTCAAAAACCACCTGAACCAGTTTTTTGCCAGCAAGGACCAAAACTTTTATGAGAGGGGAATTATGTTACTGCCAGAAAGATGGCAAAAGATGTTGGACCAAAATGGCCAATATATAATTTAATAAAATATTTATTCATTATACGAAAACTGTCTTTCATGTTCCCCAAAAAAAAACGAAATGACTTTCCGAACAACCCAATACATCAGTTGTTTAAATTCTGTGGGGTTCATTACTTTAGGAAGTGGTGTGACCTTTGCATGCTTCCAAGATTTTGGAAAATAAGAGTTCAATATACATTCGTTTATGACATGTGTAATAAAAGGAAAGCAAAATCACCTATGGCTTTAGATTTAATATTTTTTATTATATAAAATATTTTATCCTCTCTAGCCAATGTAAAATGCAGCGCTTGATCGACATTTTTTAACTGTTTGTTCTCATAGAAATTGAATAATTCATGATCTGGTATTTTATTATTTTCGACAGAGTTAATAAAAACTGATTAAGATCATTGGAATTTCGCAATTTATTTGGTAGAATTTTGAAATTTATGACATTTTTGACATGCTTGAAATACCCCAAATTTAGAATAGTTGATTAGAACTCCTGATAATTTTCAAAAATTTCCTGCCCTTTTTGCGGTAATAATTTCTGTGGTTTCCCATGTTGATTGTTACAAGGATTTGTAGTTGACAAGGTATTTCTTATGCATTGTCTAGTAACAATACCAACTTGCAGCTCAATAAGCTAAAACATATTACCCAAACATCTTTCCTGTGGCCATTTAAGTGAACTTAAAAACGTAGGGAATTCAAATATAAATATTTGTGTAAGTTTACGTTCCAGTATGTTAAATGAAAATTATATAGGCATCACTGTTTCCCTAAGATTTTATCAGGTCCTCATATTTGCCGCATATGCTAAAATTTTGTGAAAGCACAAATTATACAAGTTTGTGAGTTGCAGTCCTATATAAACCCCCTTTAAATTTTTTAAATTAACTTGTACTTGTAACTTGTGAGGTAAAACTTACCCGTGTTGTGTCCTTACAGTTTTGACGACAAAAACGAGTTTTCCAGTGGGCGGGCATTTTGATTACAAAAACGCGAAAAAGATAGGACGTATTGACACCAAAAATTGAAACAACAATGTGACAATAGCAATTACTTAGATCGGGGTTGACAATTATGTTGGGATTTCGGAGATTCATGTTGCGTTCTTATAAAAATTAATAAATTTTCCATAAAAATTACGGCAATGTAGCAACTCAGTTAGTTGGAAGGCGAGGCATGCGCTACGAAAACATCATAGCCACCTGCGGTGCATCAATTTTTACCGTAGTAGGGCCACTATATTATCTTATAGCTATATGAATTAAGGATATACGTTAACGGGTCAATTAAGTAATCGACAACGTTTTATTTCAACAAGAGGTAATATAAAATATATAACAAGTTAATAGCAAGGATTTAATATGTTAATTTTTGCGTTAAACTCGAAGAAAGTATTATTATTGAAACATTTCTTAATTTCTCTGATGATTCTATACGAAAATATCACAGGCACCTGCGGCGCATCAATTTTTACCGCAGTACGGCCACTATAGGTATATGGATATAACAAATACTGTCGTTTCATATCATTATTATACTTCGGTGCAACGTCAGTATATTAAAAAAAAAAGATAAAGGCGAGGCGGACAAGTTTTAACTCCTGTAAACAGAAAGTTTTTAGTACGCTAGATACCGCTCTTCGGTCCCCTAGTTTAACCCGCATTTTAAGTTCTTTATTTGACACCCGGAGGATCCAAACACACTCGAGGATCGGACAAACAAAAACTTGTAACCTACTTTTGTCGGGTTGACCCTTGTTAACGCGACATCTGAAACCGGGGGGCATTGTTCGCTTCGGCCAGTGGGTGTCTTAACGGCAATGCGAGATCGATACGGGAGGATGGTAACAGTTAATTGAACCCCCGATTGCACTGGAATACTTAGATGGTGACGTCAGATCTAGCAAATGGTTGACAAAAAACCACCGGTCCAATCGACCCCATTTTTAATGTCGGTTTCATGGGAAATAAGCTCGTTCAATTGTGGTGTCGCTTTTCGTGGATGTTTCTTGGTATGGTCTGTTCATAGATATAAGAAAGCGACCAATTGCTTTTGAAGGGTGGTTATTAACATACAAAGCAACAAGATTATTACCTAAAGTTTCGCAGTTTAAATTCAGGTAAAATTGTGGTCCGTAATAGAAAACAATTTTATACCTACCTGTATTCTTTGGTTTGATATACTACTTAGTTTAAGTTTATTAGTAATCATTCTTATTTCGTGTGTAATACAACGTGTGTTAAATCGTGTGCGAATTATGCAAAATATATGCGAGTCTAGTGTATCTGAGGAGATGCTCCCGGCCAAATGTAGAAAACACTATTCTATTGAGACTAAGGAAGTTATAAGAAGGTGTATTTGACTCTCATTGAACGTGGTGCCAGCAAGCAAGCATCTTTAGCAGAAACGGCCACATTGACGAAAATTCCAACATCAACTGTATGGAAAATTGTGAATAAAATCCCATTTTAGCGAGGAAAAAAAGCGATGCTGACATTTTCTCAAGTGTAAATGAAAGTGATCAAAATATAATACCGCCTAAAATTTACCAGTTATACGAGGAACAAATTAGGAGGCTTGAAAAAGATTAAACGGGTGTTAAATGTGGCAGAACTACCTTATGGAAGTTTTAATGGAATCTTTTAGAATTCAGAAATGGCGACTGTAATATCTAGAAAAATTAGGATTTACAGAGAACAACAAAGGCCGATTATTTACTTAACTGATAAGCGTCAAACAAACGCGCCATCAAAAAGATGTAAAAGAATAACTATCCTGCATGCTGCCTCTAAAGATGATTGGATTCCAAATGAACTTTTTCTGTCTGCGAAAAATATTAAAGATTCTTCTCTGGATTACCATGAAGACACCACCGCTGATGTATTTGAAAGTTGGTTTAAAAACAAACTAGTTCCAAACTTTCCTCCTAATAGCGTAATTGTAATGGACAGTTGACTAAAACCCCTTCCTCATGTGACACAAAAGCAACAATCCAAAACTACATGTATAATAACGACATTTATTTTCACGAAGATTACACCAAAAAGCAATTAAATGAGGTTCTACAAAACTTGAACCTACAAAAGGAATACGTCTGTGATAATTATGCAAAACATCTAGGGCATACAGTTTTAAGGCTTCCACCTTACCACTGTGTATTTAATCCCATTCAACATGTTTCTACCATTCGTCGCAACAATGTTTTCCCCGTGTTAACTCCAATGTCCTCAAACTTATAGAAACCGAAGTTTTTAACATCCCTCCACAAAGTTGGGCAAATTCTGTTAAACATATAGAAAAAGCAGAAGAATCGCATATCCATATTGCAAATAATATAGAACAAATAATAATTAGAACAGGCGATGATAGCGATAGTGATACTGATATATTATGTGAATAATTTTAAGTAATTTAAGTGGATAATAAAAATAATTTGTAATTTTATTTTAGATTTAAACATAAATTCATACATAATTAAATAAATATTGTTTAGTATCTTTCCTAACAAAACCCCAAATAATTAAATTATAGGCAAAGTACGGACCTGTTCGGTCGTATTTCATTCTTACAGCTTGCCCGGGTCTTTTCTTAATTCGTAGCAGTTAGTCACATTCTTATATCTATGCACAGACTTTAACTGAAACTGGAAACCTCGAACTAATTATCGATAGCTAACTAATTGTTTACAAGTTTTTGGGCTGGAATTTTTTCGCGAAACTTCTTAGTAATTATTGGAATAGAAATGGGCAGATTGAAAGATGAAAGATGGGGTGGTAGAACATTGAAATGCCAATTATTAGGTACATCCACAGAGCAGATTCAGAATACATTCAGAATACCAACGCATGCGCATTAGTAAATCAGTTGTTCATTTAAAAATTCTAAGTTTTGCAGAGTCGGAGCATAATTCATTAGAATAAAACCAAAAGAAGACTGGCATAATAGTTGTATGTTGTTGTAAGTTGTCATGTATAATTTGTCTTGTCTTGAAGCGCGGAAGCTTCATATTATTAAAATATTCCCTGTTGCTTGCCATTTTTATATAAATCCAAGAATGTGAGAGTTGGTATTAATACTCCGTCTCTATTTAATACTCTTCTAACTGGGAGGTTGAAGACAATATTCGAAATTCCGATAAAACTTCAAATCAATGTACCCTAATTAATCCATTATTAATTATTATGAAGTTGTTAATTATTTTTTTCTACTCTAACTTTAAATTACCCATGGTAACGAGACATTTGCTGTACTTTAGTCACGTCCAAACTCAGTGAAAATGTACCCAAAAACTAGTAGTTTTTGAAAACTTTAATAAACTTCTTAAATACTCGATTTGTTAGTGACAAAAGACTAAATTAATAAAATATAAACTAATAAAAAAATTAATAGCTATTTTTATTTTTGCTCTTTTGCTATTTCTATGTTTAAGTTATATTTTTGTAGAGCTGTTTTTTCTCTGGTTATTGCTCTTGAGAGAAGCTCCCATTCAGAGATATTGTATGCAATAACAAACGGGTTTATTAATGGCAATATACTCCTTAAATTATTCCATTGTAATTATTTCAATTTATTTTTAGTTTTTTTTTGTTTTTTATATTTCTTCCGAAAGGAATGTTATTATAGTTTGTCAGACATCAACTAACTAACTATCTACTCGTGCGCTTCCAGGCTTCAATTCTATTGTCTTCTCGAGATTACTCTCGCTTTAGAAAGTGTTTGTTTGCACTATAAACGTATATTATTGTATACTTTTTACAAAAATCAATAGAAACTCATTGGGTCATTGTGTTTACAGAAAACCTACGCACACAGATCGATACCTTAATGCATTGTCACATCACCATCCGGCTCAAAACTCATCGGTTATCAACTCTTTTGTTTACAGAGCCTTAAAACTATCTCAGCCTTACTGAAACCAGAATTAAAACACCTTACCTCTGCTCTTCTCTCTAATAATTTCCACATTAAATATATTAAGCGTTTCATCACAAAATACACTTCACCACAGCCTTCCAATAGCAATGAGACCACCGCTGTCCTTCATTACATTCAAAACCTTACTGACCAGATATCAAAAGTACCTAAAGAAATATAAAGTCAAAACCAGATTTACCACTTGTCCAAAAATCTCTCAACATCTTCCATCCGTCAAAGACAAAAATTCAATTTACAGCGTTCCATTTAGGCTCAAACAACATGGATAAACTCATCAGCATTTGCCGAACACAATCACGAAATGGGACATAAAATTTTATTCCATAAATGAAAAATACGACAGCCTATAAAAATCTATAAGCAAGCTAACAACTTAAATGCGACTCAGGTCTTTACCTGTGACCAATATGAGAATCAGTCATCCGAGATGGTGTTTAGGCCCCTGATTTAGCTCCCCCCCCCCCCCCCCCCCGCAAAATAATATATAAGCAGGTACAGAGTAAAGTGCTAGCCAGTTTCAGTCAAGCTCTGAAGAAGGCAACAGGATTATTGGCGAAACGTTAGCAAGTTGGACTCAACAAAAACCGACGCAGGAGGAATCTCGAGTTTTGTAAAAAGTATTGTTGCATATTATTATACTGTTCTAATTTTCCAATTTTTTTTTTACTTTTCGAGTGTTGATAAGGTTTTGACGTTTTGACAAAGACTACAACCCGGTATATGAATGCAATATCCGGGGTTAATTTTAAATTATTTCACACTCTGCTTCATTCGCCGATACATCCGACGATAAAAACTAAAAAGGGCAAAACGGGATCACGCACCCATGCCACTCACTCGTGTTCATATATCATTAAAATAAACACATTTACAACAAGGGGACAATTTATTCGTTCCCCGTATATATATTACATTTATTAATTATTTTTCACACGCAATTTAACATCTGATAAACGGCTCGAACGCGACACCGAATCGACCTTTAGCGTACCCAAACACAATTAAAACCGTAACATCGATACTTAAGGAAATTGCGAGAGGCCATTTTTATAATTTTTTTATTTTTCCGGACTGGCAATCGCCATCACAATTTTCGAGTGACATGTTTTCGTTGGTTAGCGAGGAAACAAATTTTTAAGAACATCTATTAATTAACCGCGTGAGAAATAAATAATAAAACTTTGAGAAATAAATTTAGTTTTGGGCTAGTAATCTCAGGTTTTAATCGTGATTTTTTTTTTTTTTGGACGAGTTGGGCCAGCTTTTATCTTAAATAGCATCCAATCGAAACCCAAAGGGATAATTGAACCCAACATATTTATTTTACTTCGGATTATAACTCTAATCATTAATTTATTTAGACAAAACATCAAACAATTAGCTTAAAAAATGTATAAAATTACCAACTTGACCTACAGTTCTTTTGACAATATTTTCCCACTCAGTTCATAATATTTAAAAATTTTCTAATGAAATTAGCATTTGATGAAATCATCGTATAATAAATATGTCTTAGTGCACTTACTGCTCTGTCTTCTTCTGGTCTATCATTAACAACTCAGGAGAAACATCATAATCTGTCGATGCCTGTTCGTGTTTAATTCTTTAATTCAAAGTATTTTTCTTCAGTCACTTCACTTTTCCTGTTCTTTATTATTTTGCTTGCCTTAGGTCGTCTATCCTAAAAATATAATATTGTGAAAGTTCCGTGCAGAACC
This sequence comes from Cylas formicarius, assembly GCF_029955315.1. Taxonomy (NCBI): domain Eukaryota; kingdom Metazoa; phylum Arthropoda; class Insecta; order Coleoptera; family Brentidae; genus Cylas; species Cylas formicarius. Next base: position 18,530,902 of record NW_026844361.1, on the reverse strand, counting down.
ATTGGCAACAATTACGAGCAAAAATTTCAACGGCGAATCAAAAAAACAATTTTAATTTAAGTCATAATTATTTTTGTTGACTTAAAATGATTTTTTTAACATAATTTACTAGGACTTGCAAAAAGTATAAGGAAAATTAAGAACGACATACATATATAACATTTAAATATTGTCGAAGTATGGTAAATTCGACTTTAATTATTTTTGTATTATCCTGCGGGTAAATTTATTCCTCACATTCCCCCATACTCGAAGCTTCAATAAAGTTGGCGATATGTCGATAATATCTAAAAATACTGGTGGTACAAAATAAATGTAATTTTTGATAATAACATTTTAAAAAGTACAATCAGTTCTAATTATCATGGAAAACTGTCACTCATGTTATGTCGCCTAGACCACTGACATTGAAAATGCTAAATCAGACAATCAACTGTTCAGAATGTATAAATAATGCGTCTTGTTGCAAATCTAATAAAATTCTAATCGTTTCCCGTGAATTATAAAAAATGCCTGTTTTTACCTGATTCATGTGTTATATTGTTCTTGTCTGTCTTATATTTAATATTATTTATACAGTCTGTATGTTATTCCAATTGTGATTTTGTTTATCTTTTATATTTGACGTGATCTGTATCGCACTGAAATGTAATCAATAAAGTTTCCATCCATGTATTATTAGAAACATATCAACTTTAATTTTAATTAATATATATTTATAGTTTTCAATGTTTCTTCTCGTGAGCTTGTTCTTAACTCTTTTTCAAAAATTTTGTTTTAAAATGTTGCAAAAAGAGTTTCCGATTTAAAAAGTGGTACTATTTAAAAAAAATAAGTTATTCGAAGAAATTATTCGTAGACAGGTAAGGAAGAGTTTCATTTCGAATTTTTGGTAAATATACAGCCTAGAGAGAATTGTCAAAATGAAATAAAAAATTTGAAAAAACAAACATTATTCCTTCATAGAATACTCTCTTGAAATGTTGCAAATATACGGTGTGGCATTTGAAATTGAAAAGTGACTGTACCACAGTATATATAGAATCAAAAACTTGAATTTTTGGTTTATGTTGTACCACCATATCAACTTTTTTTTAATAAAAAATATATTTATAGTTTTGAATTTTCCTTTTCGTGAGCTTATATTTAACTGTTTTTTTTTTCAAAATCTTGGTTTTAAAATGTTGCAAACAGAGTTTCCGATTTGAAAAGTGTTTGTTATCACCCTGGTACTATTTAAAAAAAATAAGTTATTCTAAGACAGGTAAGGAAGAGTTTCATTTCGAGTTTTTGCCCATCACCAGTCGACCTGCCAAATATATTACAGTCTATTGTGAAAATGAAATCAAAAATTTGAAAAAACAAAAATTATACGGTGTGGCATTTGAAATTCAAATGTTACTGTACCATAGCATGTATAGCATCAATAAGTTGCATTTGTGGTTTAAATTATACCACCAGAGTTTCAAAACGCTGCGTTAAGTCGCTTGGATTTAGGAATCACCAGAATAACTTTATTCCGATTTTGGGGACCGTTTAGACCAAATCGATCGCGCGGTGGTGAGGGTGAGGGCAAGGTGAAAGCCTTTTTAAAATTCATCCCAGGGGTGGACGATTTTGGTTCCGAGACGCCGGTAATTGAAAGGACGCGACACAATGCCGGCCGGAGGCTAATAAGCCTCTAAATGCAGGAAAATGCCCTTTTATTACTACGGGGATTCCGGTTAAGTTGACATCGCTGACCGCACGGTGGGGAGCGGCTCGTTCCGATAAAAAAAAATGGATAAAAATATGGCAAATTGCGGGGTCGCCAGGATAACTCGCGAAGCTGACGGGAATAAGTAATAAGAAGACAAGGGGTGGACATCGAGAGGATTTTTCTAGCCAGGCACATTTTTTTATGCCAGAGATGGGATGTGGGGTCGTTGTTTATTTTGTTTTTGAAACGAGGATTGTTTTGGTTAGTGAGTTATTTTATTTTATCCAGGTACAAAGCTCTTTCTGCTAAATTGAAGATCTACATAAATCATTAAAATTAATTGTTGTTTTGAAAGAGATGGGTATACAACCGACCCCGTGATTCACTTTGCCCACTGTTTATTACTCCAAAACCGCAGTCGCTTCTAGAACACCTTGCCGAGCAGACCCTTACCCGTAATCATTCCAGGACCGTCCTAGGAATTTATCTACCTACACTAACAAACGGGATATAATAAGATGTTTTCAATCTTTTTGGCCTTGAAACATGTACATAAAAAAATAAGTACAAAGTAACAATTTATTACGTTCTGTGTCACTTGTTACTTTCGAAAATCGAATCGAAAAAAGTTATTTTCTCGAAAACCATTTACTATTTTCAAAAAATTCTTGAACTAGGACACGTGGAAAATCCAGGGCTATAACCTCTACTTGGAACAATGATTGTATCATATACAGGGTGTGTCGTTTATAGGCAAAACATCTAAAATATCCTAAAAATTTCTGTTTTTGAGGGTAAATCATTGGCAATAAATGAAAAACCGTTAAAGATGGGATAATTTTATTTGAACAGTATCGTAACCGTGTCGTCAGGTTACAGATATTTGAAAAAAATTTATTCGAAAACGCTATTTTTTGTGCAAATTTTAATATTTGCCGATGTTTGCTGTAACTTTGAAGTTCGACGAGATGTGAAGGACATTTTATACAGCGTGCATGCACAATTAAATTACATCGATTTTGCGAAAGTTCCATAGTGGTTCGCAGGAGCACGATAGAAAAACAGTGCGTCCCTTTACCACACGATACTGCCAAGCTCTTTTCTTTTATAATAAAAAACTGCTTAGCGCTACGCGCTACGAACTTGCCCCGCCCAATGACGATTTTTCGAAAGCAATCTTGTTTTTATTGCTACTCCTACTTCCCCTTATGAATTTCTTATAAAATTGTAAATATTCAAAACAATTTGTTTAGTATCGGAAGACAAATGTGTCCGTTTATTTATTTCCTGAGGTAGTTCGTCTTCTAAATTGTCATTAGGTTGGACTACCACCTCCAGTTGGTGTTCAAATTCTGCGTTGTTTTCCATTTCTTCTTTTAACAGGAGAACATCTGCTTCATTCCACGGTCTCCATATCTTAAAACGTTAGAAAACTGGAACCTTCAAAAAATGTTTAATTGTCAGCTTCTAATAAATATTTAACTGTATTCTTATGACGTACAAAGGTACGCGAATATAGTCTTAAAAAAGACTATATTACAAATCGAAGAACTATGTAGAAGACACAAAAATATAAGAAGAAGTATGTTGGAAGAATAGTTTACGGTAAGACGAAGAATATCATGGTTGAAGAATTGAAGAACATGGTTTTCCAAAACAACCATTTAATTATTCAGAGCAGCTGTGAAGAAGGTAATCATAGCCAGAATGATCGCTAATATTCGAAACGAATAAACACCTGAAGAAGAAGATTATTATATTATATTGGAAAAAATCTTGTGTTACGCCCATTTTCAAAGATGGTGACAGGGCTAACATAAAAAAACTATCGCCCGATCTCTAAAATCTGCTTGTCTTCGAAAATATTTGAGTGTATAGTTGGCGATTATATCACCCCTCATTGTAAAAGGGAAGGTCAACTGTTTCGAACCTCCTGAGTTATGAGCGTTCGCTGTTGGGGGCCTTTGAGAATCGGTATCAAGTAGATGCTATATGTACTGACTTCTCCAAGGCCTTCGATAGGGTTGACCACGGCATTCTGGTAAGGAAGCTCCCGGAGATGGGAGTCTTTGGAGACCTTCTAAATTGGTTTCGCAGTAATATCACTAACCGGAAGCAAGACTGTTGTGATATCGGGTGTACCACAAGGGAGACATCTTTCTACATTTCTTTTTAATGTCTTCATTAATGACCTAAAAAATATTTTTCACTTTTGCCAATTTCTTGCATTTGCGGATGATCTAAAGCTTTTTAAGGTAATAGCATCACCTCTTGACTTTCATCGATTACAGGAGGATCTTGATAGGTTTTCTTTGTGGTGCAGACAGAACAATTTTTCTCTTAATACAAACCAGTGCAAAATTGTAAGCTTTTGCAGATCCAAAAATCCAGTAACTTTAACCTATCATTTGAACTCTGGATCGCTCGAGAGACAGAACCTAGTTAAAGATCTTGGAGTTTGGCTCGATTCGGAGCTCACATTTACATATTACATTGATTTTATGACTAACAGAGCTATTCGATTGCTTGGGTTTGTTTTTCGGACTTTGAAGGGTTTTGAGAACATCTTTACGTATAGGGGGCTGTACTGTGCGCTTGTGCGTTCAATTTTAGAGTATGTTAGCTGTGTCCGGCAACTATACTATGCAATTCACAAGGAAAGAATAGAGCGTGTGCAGCGTAAGTTCCTTAGAGGGATAGGTTTCAAATTGGCAATGTCATTTGAGGATATAAACTACGAGGAGATTATGAAGCTTTTGAATCTGACATATTTGGAGAGTAGGCGCATATTTTTTGACAAAAAAATCCTTAATAATTTGATGGATTCACCAGATCTTCTGGCATCTGTTGGTTTTCATATTTTTCCTATTAGTGCAAGAAATAAGGCTCTTTTTAATATTGATTTTCATAGGACCAACTACGGCATTAACTCGCCTATGAATCGAATGTGCAAGCTGACAAATATTTTACTCACAAATAACGAGCATATTGATTTATTTTCTGACTCTCTCAGTAGTTTTAATCGCAAAGTAAAGATGTCCGTTTTTAATCAAAACTTGGTAGTTTAGCAACTGTAAGTGTTGGTGTTACTATTTCGATTAGGTTTTACTATATTGTAATAATAATGTAAATGCTATATGCGTAAATAAAATTTTTAATTTTTTAATTATTATAAATAAAACTGGGATGATGAGTTTCATTATTTAGCACCACGAAAGGATGTTCAATAAGTAGAACACATCTGTCACCACCAAGCACATCTCGATAGCATTAACCAAATAAATCACCTCCCAGAGCCGCGAAATGGCGTCTCATTTTCCTTCACGCGATTATTATATACCGGACGACTTCAAAATGTCCACCGCGTCGCGGCAATTACCTCCATACAATAACAAATTGTCTCCGGGTACAACGGCGGCAAAAACAAACAAAGAGTGCGCTTAATTATTTGCTCTCTTCCTTAATTCACAGCCTCCCGATAGTACTGGCCGGCTTTCGAGCAAAATAAATCGTCGCGTCTTCTTAAAAAAAAAAAAAAAAAAACGAGCACACGAAATCGCGACGTTGCCGCCCGTTCTCGCGATTTATTCAAAACGCAACTAATTGCGATGTAGAGGGAGCTTTTTGATTTCGCCGCCGTACAGTCGACCAGCGAACCGATCGCGTTCTCCTTCACGGACCGCCGAGGTCGACAAAATGGACGGGCCGCAGTGAACGGACGCGCGGTACAACTCCGAGAAACGTTCGAACGCAGCAAAATAATTACGTATACGCCGCTACCGTGTGTTCCCGGAGTTCGCGTGCTTTTCGTTTTCTCCGTGAAGGATGCGAACGGCGACGCCGGCAGTAGTTCGGATACGTAAATCGGACGATCCGGGCATTTGACACTAAGAATAATATGTTTTTATCAATTATAAATCCGCAACCGCCGAAATTACATAAACAAGATATGCCCATTAGACACGTCGCGTCTTATGTAGCAGCTCCAGCAGTTAAATTCTCAACAAAATTAGTCAATATTTTAAAGTTCCACACAGATTTTAAACCAAAATTTGCAATAAAAAATTCGTTTGAATTAATCAACAAAATTAAAGTTATCAAAATCCCTTCTAACGCAACACTATTTTCTTTTGATGTACAAAACTTATTTCCCAGCATTCCACTTATGGATGTGATAGATTTAGTATTGGGTTGTTCGGAAAGTCATTTCGTTTTTTTGGGGAACATGAAAGACAGTTTTCGTATAATGAATAAATATTTTGTTAAATTATATATTGGCCATTCTGGTCCAACACCTTTTGCCATCTTTCTGGCAGTAACATAATTCCCCTCTCATAAAAGTTTTGGTCCTTGCTTTCAAAAAACTGGTTCAGGTGGTTTTTGACACCTTCATTTGAGGTAAAGGTTTTGCCATTCAAAAAATTTTGCAGGGACCGGAACAAATAGTAGTCGGAAGGCGCCAGATCTGGAGAATATGGTGGATATTGCAGTACGTCCCATTCAAGTTGTAAAAGTTTTTGGCGAGTGACCAAACTTGTGTGAGGTCTCGCATTATCCTGGTGGAACACTACACCCTTCCTGTTGATTAATTCGGGCCTCTTCTCTTTAAGTGAATCATTCAATTTGTCCAGTTGATGACAATAGACTTCTGAATTAATCGTTGTATTGTCCGGCAAAAGCTCAAAAAAAACGATTCCTTTGACATCCCACCAAACGGAGAGCATCACCTTTTTTTGGTGAATGTTGGCTTTTGACACGCTTTGAGCCGGTTCATCTTTTCTGCTCCATGACCTCTTGCGTTTAACATTGTTGTATATAACCCATTTTTCGTCCCCAGTAATAATCCGCTTCAAAAATGGATCATTTTCTTGACGTTTGAGGAGCGAATCACACACGTCAACGCGACGACACAAATTTCGCTCCGTAAGGACATGGGGCACCCACACATCGAGCTTCGAGGTTAAGCCCATACCTTTCAAATGGCCATAAACAGTCGAATTCGACAAATTTAATCTCTCACCGATCTCTCGTGTGGTTATTCGCCGATTTGCATCAACTAATGCCTTTATCGCATCTTTGTCAGCTTCGACCGGCCTTCTAGACCGTGGTGCATCTTTGACATCAAAATTGCCGGATCGAAATTTTGACAACCAGTTCTGGCACTGGCGTACTGTTAAAACGCCTTCTCCATACACATCCGTCAATTTTTTTCTCGCTTGGACAGCATTTTTACCTTTTCTGAAGTAAAAAAGTAAAATATGACGAAAATGCTGCTTATTGCTCTCCATATTTAAAAGGGCACCAACCAAAAACTACTGTGTAGAATTAATAGAACTTTTTCACACACAAGCCTTGCAATATCAGCTCTCAAGACATATAATGGTTATGCGGCTTAAGTGTGAAGTTGGTTTCGAAAAAACGTAATTAAGTCCTCTGACGGGAAAACACGAAATGACTTTCCGAACAACCTTATAGATTTCACCCTAACTCGGAAACAGGTTAAACCATTGGTGAAACAAGATTTATTAGATTGCTTAATAGTATCTTTAGACCAAAATTATTTTGAATTTGATGGACAGATTGAAATCGCTAAGGAAGGTTTGATTATGGGAAACCCACTTAGTCCTTTGTTGGCCTTTGTTATGGATAATTTGGAAAATATCATACTAGAACATCCTTTAAGTAAAAGTTTTCTTTTTTAAATTACGTATAAAATTCATTATCGTGATTGAACAAGATAATTAATTTTTTAGACTTAACTATTACGAAAACGCAAAACAAATCAGATTTTTCCATTTATCATAAACCTCCACACGCGGACACAGTGATACATAACAGCTCAAATCACCCTTATACACACAAAATGGCTGCATTTCACTCTTTTATACATAGACTTCTTAATACGCCACTCTCAACAGAAAATTACAACAAAGAACTTATAGATAAAATTATAAATAAAAAACAAATCCAGACAACAAAAACTCTATTTATCCGAAACCTAATACAGAACACGAACAATTTAAAACAATTACATACATAGGAGAACCCAGTGAACAAGTTTCAAAACATTTGTCAAAATATGGTTCAAAAATAGCTTTCAGAACTAGCAACACAATAAGAACATTTTTAAAAAACAACAAAACAAGATGTCCCAAATCTCAAAAATCAGGTGTCTACAGGTTGAAATGCGGATCTTGTCCTAAAATTTATATTGGACAAACAGGTAGATCCTTCAAGAAACGCATTAACGAACATAAAAGAGCCTTTAAAAACAATAGTCTAGATTCTAATTATTACACTTAAACACAGAAAAACACATTTTTGACGACAATTTTGATATTTTACATACAGCCACAAAAAGTAGAAAATTAAATTTATTGGAAGCCATGGAGACTAACAAAATGAGACATTTAAATGTATTGCTTAACGATCAATTAGATTAAGATATCCATCCTTTATTGAACTTAAATTCTCACAACAACATTAATTAACGTTTTATTGTCATTTTTCGGTATATATATATATATATATATATATATATATATATATATATATATATATATATATATATATATATATATATATATTAGCAGGTAGTTTCTAAATACTACATTTGATAAAGACACGGTGTTGTCGAAACAATTGTTATGTACAAATATATAATTTTGTGAAAATCTGAACTTTTAGTTCTTATTTATTTTGATTTTTCCATTTGCATAGCACATATTTTACTTTAAGGAAAAAATCAAAAATCTTATAGGTAATCTTATATAAGGGAAGACATAACTACTAGAGAGTGACTAGAAGCTGTAGTGTGAAGAACTTTTGAAACCTTAGAACTTATAACGCTTTTAGAATTTATTAATACAATCAATAGTGTTAAAAAACGTTGTCGGTTATATTAGACAAAACTGATATACAAGAACTTATGAAGCAACTATGAAAAAAATGAAGATCTAGTCCACACGTGCAATCTCGAATTTAACCAATGATGATAACATGTCAGATTGTCAATAAGTCACATTTACATTTTTAGGCAAAAATGAGTCAAGTGTGTGAAAGAAAATTTGGCAAAGTTGATGGGTGAAATGTAGAAGCATGCAGGAAAGATCATTTCTAACTATACGAAAATATCATAGCCCTCTGCGGAAGGTTAATTTTTACAGTAGAGTGGCGCTAAAACACAAAGCGTGTGGTTTAAACTGTAAAATTGCTTAGACTGCGATGATCGATTGGACGACGAACCTTGTAATTTATATTATATATTTTTATAATGGTAAGATGAGAGAGGGATGGGAGGAAAGAGAGAAAGAGAGAGAGAGAGCTCGGGACTTCGAAAATGACAAATATACCGACCACATTCCATTTTAAATTATTTTGATTTTTTTCGTTAAATTCTGTTTTTTTTTTTTCTAAATTTTGACTCGCTTTTTCGCTAATTCCTTATATTATATTTCCTCAAGTTATTTAAATTTATTAAGTTTTTATCTTATCGTTATGGATAAATACTTAAAGCCAGAATAATCTGTAAAGACGAAATTGTTGTTCACTTTCTTGATGACTGATCGAACCCAGAGAGAAACCACATTTCAAAATCGACGTAAAAACGTAAGATGGGAAAAATTTAAAAAATATTAATTTTCAAATCTCAATATTCCGAAAACACACTTAATCACCAATTCGAAAAAATCAAATGATAGAGGCGTAAAAGGGATTTTATAAATGAGCTATTACTCAACTTTTTTTTTCATATAAGAAGTCTGGGCTGGCTCCGGGAATAAGGATAAAGGAAGCTGAAACAACTTTCGCCTAAAAATTCGTCTTCATAACGAACAAACTTATTTTGGAAAGTTCTTTTAATAATGCGTCACGTTTTCGATGGGCCACCCTGTATCACTTCAAATTAGAATTTGATAGAAAATTGTAAAAAGTATAAGAATTTCACGTCAAATTATAATATTGTGCCATATTTACGTAGATAGGGTACACAGAAACTTATCTTTTTATTATTGTCCGTTTTACTCTCTGTGTCACCTCTTCAGACACAGTGGCGCTATTGCAACTTAATGGAATAGATGATTTTATGCTTAAGTACATACACGGAAAAAAGTTACCCATTCTATTTTGTTAAATTTTATATTACATTTCATATTCTTTGTGGCACATACTAGATGTTGACCCATTTGCCAAAAATATATGGAAACAGTTGTTTATACTCCTATGGTGCAAAACAAGTATACCCAACCATCAATGGGTAGTTAAATTTCAACTTGGTTTCACAAAATTTGCATACGAATGATGTTTTGGAAACCACCTGGTGGTAATTTTTTTCCAACTTGAGAAAAATCTTATTGGAAGTGTTGAAGGAGTGCACGGATATTTAATTTTCAATCGTACGACGCTCAAAAAACGATTTTACATACAACGTCGAGGACAAAGGCAAATTGCGCAAAACCTCAAAATTCACCCCCTTAAAGGTAACACGTTTACTTTTGTTTGCCTTGTATAGGTAACTGACGACGGCGGGACGTCAAGGGCAATTATTATTGTCCGCTTAACAATGCAACGGCGTAATTATGGTGCGAAGTAAACACCAGAAGTCTCCGTACATATTTGCAGGTCGACAATAATAGGCAAATAGACACATTAGGTTAACAAATAGGTACCAACATAATGAACGATCACGCATAAACAACGCACCGTACTACCCGATGTCAATATCGAAAAATGATATTGCAGGCCCTTAATTGCTTAGATTAGCCGGCATGTTTAATCAGTCTTTGTCTATACGGTCGGTAGCGAAATATAATCGGTGCCTCGTTTTAATAACCCCTATATACGGCCGCACCGTTGGTGTTTATTACTCGTTTAACGGAAAAGCTGCGTCTTATATACGGGGGCTGTTTTTTATATTGATAAAATTTTAAACGGAAGACAAATTGAATGTTTTTTGACAAAGTTTTTTTCCCACGCTCCTTTAGATTTCTTCGGACAGTGGCGTTTTTATGAAACTTTGGAATTTCATAAGAAAATAAAAATACATATTGGCCTTTTCTGCTATTTGCTGACGACCTCAAAATCAGCTGTGTAATTAGATGTGCTGTTCCTTCTCTCTTTCTTGACTGATGTAATAATTTCATCTCAATCCTTCTAAATGTAAAGCCATTACCTTTTCGCGCTTTCGTTCTCTATCTAATTTTTCAAAGAAACTTCCACAGACTACTGTTTTATTTAAGCTCTGTAGATGCCAACAGGATGATTAGCGAAAGGTTTGTAAGTTTTCTAAAAAGTACTTGCATTTTAGTACATCTCCATCTGAAATATGACTTTTGCATTCTTACATAATGATGCGGAACTACATCGTAGACTGAGTATGGTTCCAATTACAGTGGAAAGATCTTATCTTACTTAACTTTCTACATGGGAGTGTTTCGACTGCAGAAATTTCTCACATTCTATCATCCATCAAACTAATAATGGTTTTAATATTTTTTTCTACTCCCATCTGTAAAATACCTAATTACCCCCCGATCTAGCGTGCGGGAAGCGTCGCTTTACCACGTCAATTTCATTTCCTATAAATCCGAACCACCTCGGACATTTCCGAGATTTTACCTCACGGATTTGGGAGAAATCGCATGTTTTCGGAGATATTTCCCACGTTTTGAATTTTGACGTTTGTCAAGTCTGACGGTCATGCTCGTGTTGTTTTGCGAAAATCTCCCCAAAAACTAACGGTCGTAGAAAAAGTATAGTATGCAATACGTTCGGTAAACTTTTTAACTCACTCGTTTATTAAAAACTCGTGTCAAATAAACTCGTGAGTTAAATGCCGTTTACCGCACTTGTTGCATAATACACTATTATTTCCAGATCAGCAAGGCTATCATGATCATTACTAATTCGACCTTTCAGTTTCTTTTAGCATCTTCCTGCGTCAACTTCTCCATCATTTCAAGTTGTGGAAAATTAGTAGAAAAAGTAAATTAATTGCGAAAATAAATTATATTTGGCATTATAATGTCTTATCAATTTGTTTGTATGTTTGATTGAAATGCTACTTGTTTCGTTTCCACATTTGCAAGTGTCCACAATGTTAGATTTTTAGTTATATGAAACTTAAAAAAGGTTCTATATTGATATTTGGTGCTACTTTGTAAATATACACAGTACATATTTTAAGGTTATGACATTGCAAACATTCTACATTTGAATGACCTTTGGCGTCCCCTGTAACACCTACTTCTATCAACATACTTGCAAGTGTTTCCGTGGTGTAGTGGTTATCACATCCGCCTAACACGCGGAAGGTCCCCGGTTCGATCCCGGGCGGAAACAGAACTTTTTTGTTTCTCTATTTCTAAATAAAATACGTTTTCCATCAGACAACCGGTATAAATGTATTACCGATTCTTTTGCTCGGTTTTTGCCTCATTATCTTTTTCGCGATATTTTACCGATACGGTCGCACATAAAACGATGTGACACACATTGGCGTCAAGCGCCGAGACTGTTTACGATAAAACCGTTTATACGAGTAAAATTGAAATCTTTGCGTCGTAAACGATTTCAGTTTTTTCAACTTATTCGGTGGAGCAAACACCGATCGCCCAGGTTCGCACTGTATAGACTAATCTTCATATGGTGCCGACATAGAATGGCACCGGTATATGACTTTTTAGATATCCTAATACCTTCAAATGTCCTGGAAAAACTTAACACTATATACTTTTGCAACCTTTTTCAACTTTCTCAGTAGCTGTGGACTGGACATCTGTACCTGGAGGAGGTACATCCGTTTGGGCATAAATTTGAACATCCATGAAACTTTTAAGAACGGACGTCCAGTAGTACGTAAATAAAAATCGATAAATACTCATTTCATCATGGTTCTACCAAAACGCATAACAAAATGAATTTAAAACATGTGCTGTACATAATTATAAACATCGAAACTAAATTTGGAGCCAGGCACAACCATTTTCAGTTAAATAAGCCATCGCCTGGCAAAAAGACCTACCTATAAAGACTAAATGAACTATTAAAAAACCAAAATTATATTTAACAAACACAAATTATCGGAAGTGAAATAATAAATATTTTTGAAGATTCTTTGATTTTAGCATTTCCTTCCCAGCATATTTAATTCGTATTAAAAAAAATGTGATTACAAAGATTATGGGTGCTTCTACAATCTTTTTTTTTTGTCTGCAGTTTCTCTCAATTTTGAATTTTTCTTTCCAAAAACGGAAGTTAATTTTATAACTATTACTTCATGCCTAATTGTTACTCATTACGTGAAATCTAAATCGTACGTAGTTTCAACCATGTTACTAAATAAATAAAGGCCTGAATTCTTTAATTTATATGAATGAATTACATCCTTTAGATATTTGTGTTAGTCCATATTTTTGGTTGTTTGTTTTGTTGCGGGCAAAATCATAGTAAGCGCAACAACTACACTTAAATATTTTGTTACAATTTTTTTTTGAAATTTCATCAGCATTTTTAAGGTGTTTAATATAAATTTAGATTGTGGTTAGTTACTGCCACTGGCTTCAATAAGAATTAGTGATCTTAAAGAGGAAGTAAATTGATTTGACTGTAAATATGAATTGCTTATACGAACAAATTTCCTTCTATTCTAGAAGATAGAACTTCATAGCGTTTTGTACCAAATCAAAGAAACTGAAAAGCTGTTACGGTTACGGCTTTTAGTAATTCCAATGGGTATTTGCAACAAATACTCTTGCCCTTTTTTGCAATAAGAACATATTTTATTCTTCACTCAGAATCATAATATCTTCCTTGGATTTCAGCTTATATTTTGTTATAATTGACTTTTTATCTACAAGTCATGCAGCACTTTTTATCCAGAGTTGTTTTCGTGAAATGTAATAATAATAATATATAACGCACTTTATTTGCTTTTCGATAATGCACAATATTTAGCATCGTCTCATACCATTGCAATTATAGATTGAATGAGAATAGGGGCGTAACATGAAATAGATAAAAACCAAAAAATTGTATAAAATGTACGTAGTAGATAGTTTACAATTAAAATTGTAAAATGTAAAATAAGAATCCTCAAACAACATTTTCCAATCCAGCAATTTGGCTTTAAATATTTCTATAGGTAGTGAGAATAAATCAAATAGTTTAGAAGTAAGACAATAAGACAAACCTAACCTTAAAACTAAAACCATAATCCATCTTTCGATCCTTATACTTTTTTTTCTCGAAAAACATCCATTTTTATCCGCCGTGTACCCTTTTTTTTATATTTTCCCATCTTCCGTTCGTTTAAAAATTCCCGAGTAGTGATAATTTTTTTCTAAGGCAACGTCATTTTTTTCCACGGACCTTCCGCGTGACGGCTTTTAAATTTCGCCCGCAAAAATCAACGGACCCTGAAATGCCTGCGGCGGCAAATTTAACTGCGATATAAGTAAATTACGACGCCGAAGGGACAAATGTCGGCATTTTAGTCCCGACATTGTTAGGAAACACTCCGGGTGGCGGTTTACGGGACGGGTTTGCACCAACAAGCTTACACGGTTGCGGAAACTTTTTGGTAGATATGAATCTGTGATACAAAATGATTTTCAAACTTTAATTAAATAAAAACTTCACAGAAATAATCTATTGACTAATAATTTCAATCTTCTATGAAACATTGTACACACTTTTTTTAAATACGCTAATCGTCAGGATATTGGCCCAAATATGTTATCATTGCACTTCTATAGGAATATAAAAAGGTGGCTGATCGTTCCAAGGAATCTATATATAAGCGCGTGGTTGAGTGCTCCGATTTTTCCGATTTTTCCGACTGTTCTTCATAAAACCCACTGACTTGAACCTTTGAGCAATATCTTCAGTCAGTTCCCTCCCAATTTGGAAATGCTCCCTAAATTCTACATCTGTTAACTCGCTAACAGTTTCTTGCAAAAAAAAAATGTTCCTCGGCCGCTGTCTATCCTGGAAGAGTTCATCATCATCATCATCGTCACCCTCCAAATACCACGCCAGCTAAGTACTAAAGAGGGATGAGTCTGAGCTCGAATCTGTCTCTCAATATATTATTTCAAACTTTTAAAACTACACAAAAACTCCGACATTAATGTATAGGTTAGTTGATTTAAAAATTGTACCAAAATGTTTCCAAAAAGTTCTTATTTGCGTGTAGAACAATTCTGGCAAAACTGGACCTTGATTCGAACACTTTAAACAAAGAAATACTAAACAAGCCAACTCTGTTTCGCTCAGCTTATTGGAACAAACACGTAAGTTTGATAAGGTGCCACTTTACTCAGCAGTGACTGAAAAAGTTTATTATCGTGTTGCATACTTTTTTTTTTAATTTTTTGGTACAGTTTTCAAAAAAAGATCGAAATTAATATGTTCGTAAGCTCTTTACTTTTGTAAATGCTGCTAAGCTGTGAAAAATTGCGCTCGGATAAAATATAAATATATATAAGCAACTTAGAAACTTAGTTACTATGACCCTGAAAAGTGAAAAGAAAGCGTATCGCCAGCATCAGTTTAAAATCGATCCAGATATTAACGGTTCTCCTAATAGTCAACCTGAAAGGGTGGGCAATGGTAACGATTTTTATAATTACTTTATTGAAAGTATTCCGGATGTTGACATTGATAATAGCAATAATACATACTTGCGCAAGTATGCTATTTAAAGATTTTATGGTTAAAGTCTGTTCATAAGTATAAGAAAGTGACTAACTGATACGAATTAAGGAAAGACCCGGGCAAGCTGTAAAAATGAAATATGGCCGATCAGGTCCGTACTTTGCTTAGAATTTAATTATTTGGGTCTTTTTTTAGGAAAGATACTAAACAATATTTATTTATTTATTTATGTTTAAATCTAAAATAAAATTACAAATTATTTTTATTATCCACTTAAATTATCATCGCCTGTTCTAATTATTATTTGTTCTATATTATTTGCAATATGGATATACGATTGTTCTGCTTTTTCTATATGTTTAACAGAATTTGCCCAACTTTGTGGAGGGATGTTAAAATCTTCGGTTTCTATAAATTTGAGGACATTGGAATTAACACGGGGAAAAACATTGTAACGATAAATGGCAGATTTCAGTTGGTGCCAAACATGTTCAATGGGATTAAATATACATTAAAAACTTATGCTTAAAACTGTATGCCCTAGATTTTTTGCATTATTATCACAGACATATTCCTTTTGCAGATTCAAGCTTGTAGAACCGCAATTAATTGCTTTTTGGTATAATCTTCGTGAAAATAAATGTCGTTATTATACATGTAGTTTTGGATTGTTGCTTTTGTGTCACATAAAGAAGGGATTCAACACACGCTGTATTACACACGAAATAAGAATGATTACTAATAAACTTAAACTAAGCAGTATACCAAACCAAATAATATTAAACACAGGTAGGTATAAAATTATTTTCTATTACGGACCACAATTTTACCTGAATTTAAATTTCGAAACTTCAGGTAATAATCTCATTCGAAAGCAATTGGTCACTTTCTTATATCTATGAATAGACCCTAACTGAGTTTGTCTCTTGTCGAGTGTCGGGTGATAAAGACAAATGCAATGCAATGCAAAAGATAATTTTAATTTTAATAATAACTTTTTTTGGTCAATAGCTACATCCCCTTTTCCTACCTCTGGATGCGCCAATATGATTCCCATTCCAAAACACAATAATCCAAATGAACTGTCAAGTTTTCGGGCGATAGGTCAAAAATTATGGAAAATATATTTTATGAACAGCTTAATGAATATTTCTTGCAGTTCGAAGTTATCCCTGCAACACAGTTTGTTAAAGGTAAGCGATGATATTTTTAAGAGTAGCGATGTACGAAGGAAAACCTGCCTTATGTCTCTAGACTACAGCAAGGCCTTTTGCACCTTGAATCACGAGGTTCTTTGCGCTAAACTCCAGTACTTCGGTCTTAGCAAGTTGGTCATTCGTCTCATCCAAACTAACTAAAGGTATATAAGTGAACGAAGTCAGAGAGTATCCTTATGAGACTCATTTTCACCATTTTCTAATATTACACAGGGTGTTCCACAGGGGAGTATTTTGAGCCCCTTATTGTTTTCTGTCTACACCGCGGATCTTGCTAAGCAGTTAAAATATCTGAAATCGCATCAGCATGCTGATGATATGTAGTTATATTTATCGTGTAAATTTGAAAACTTTCTGTTGGCCAACAGCCAAATTAATTCTGATTTCTTGTGTGCATTATTTTTTGGAAAAAACGCTAACTCGTTCAAGAATATTGCTTTTAAGATTGTCGTAAATAATGAAAACATTAATATTACACCCAAGAATTTGGGTGTGTTTTTTAACAGCAATCTTCGTTTCGAATCGCACGCGTCTTACGTCAGAAAAATTATATGAAACTAAGAACTCTGTATATATTTAAAGATATTTTAAATACAGACATCATACTAAGGTTATGCGACTCTCTTATTCTTTCCCTTTTATCTTACTGTAACATAATATACTGGTCTGCCTTCTTTAACAAATATCAGATAAGACTACACAGGCTGCAAAACAGTTGTTTGGGGTTTGTGATAATATCAGCAAATTTGATCACATTTCACCTTATTATCGCCAATCCGGATGTTTTCAATTAGACCAAAGATTCTTTCTTGGTCAAATTGCGCAGCCCGAACACTAAAAGTATCTTTTTAAAAAAAGTTGTCAAGGGATTTGATACTCATCAGCGCTCCACTTTTCATAATTCTCTGTACACTGTCCCGTGGCACCGTACTGTGTTCCTTCAGATTTAACGTCACCAAATGTTTCAACTCTATCTAATTAATGCTATTTTTTTTGCTTATTTCTGCAGTTCTTTGCAGCACTTTCGTTCCATTGAAGTGACTAGCCATAAAAAAGTATTTGAGTTAAAATATGTATAAATGTATTTTTATAACCTCTCTTTTACACATCAAGTTAATGTTGTAAATTTATTCATAAAATCTCTTGAGTTAGGGTGCTTAGGTGAGTAGCTAGATCTCGCCACCCTCCTATCTTATACTCTTCTTAATGTTTATATATAGAGAAAGACCTGTTATTATTATTATTACTGTTATTATTATTATTATTATTCATATTGTAAGCGGTATTTTATTTAATGTTGTCAAATTCACAGTTGTATTTAGAGTGTGACACACGTTATAAGGTATATTTTCGGATTGCCTTCAGACGAAATGTCATTGAATGTCGCAATCGCATCCCCGGGAGACGATGAGTCAGACGGTCCGCGGCCATATTGACGCCCGGCGTTGACTAGAGGGTGTCATTTCTCGCGGATACACGCCGCGATTACGGGGCAAGGGTTAAATGACGCGTTTACAAGAATTTAAACGCTTTAGACGCTGTCGCGTCATTTGAAGCTGTAGGGGGCGTTGCGGAAAGCTACGATAGAAGGGGAGGTGGGGTGTTTGACATAAAAACGTTCATTATTGAAACAAAAAAAGTATTAGCTTCATATATCTGGTGATGCAAAGACGAATCGAACATAGAAAATTCCATGCAAAATTTAAGGTGCGAAATATTGGCCCCCCCCTGTACATTTTTCAGCAAAGATGTAATACAACTTTTTGTTTCAACAAATTTTATTAAGCTAATCTTCAGTTATTGATTTAAATATGGCAAATTTGCAAAAGGTCAACTTAACGACGTCAAGCAGGACAATGACATATCAAATAAAGGACGGTTTACGATAAAGACATGCACATTTGATTTAAAACATGCAAAATAAACTAAGTATGTAATTAGGTTCTTAAAACCTCATTTTCCCTTAAAGCGGTCTTAGAATGGACATTTAATGGACGGTTTAAGCGACAAAGACGCTTCAAGGAACAATTAGAAATTTGACCCTAAAGTCTTTTATTAAAAATAATTAATGATTACAATAAAAATGCGCCAAAAAAATTGGTAAAAAGAAATATTATTTAAAATAAACATTATTTATTAAGTAAACGTTCAAACAGTCCTCCATTAAGCAATATCCTAAGCGATCATAGAATACATTTCTTAGTTGATATTGTGAAATCCTGTCACATTCTAAGGAAATAACGTTGTGTAACTGGTTAAGATTTTCAAATTTAACATTTTTATAGATAACGCTTTTCAAGTGAGCCCAAATAAAGAAGCAGTTTGGCGAGAGGTCAGGTGATCTCAGTGGTCAAACGATTCGGCACCTTGGGGCCAATAAAATTCCCGTTAAAAGTATTTACCAAATACTCCCTAACCTTATGGGTGGAACAACCATCCATCTGGTACCTGATCTTCTGATCTTCGTGCCATGAGTCCATGAAAAATGGCAAAAAGTTCAACCAATACCAACAATTTTGAACATTTTATTCGTTATTGAGTGCGAATGTACATTCATCAGTGAAACAAATATATTTTTTTTTAAATCCTTATCATTATTTGCTTTTTCTATCATTAAAAAGAAATGCTTTCTCCATCTCCTTACTTACGGAGCTCTTGGTGCTTTTCGTATTTATAGGAAAAAAAAATTGTGTTTTTTTTTAATGTTTGTTGATGTTTATTTACAGTTTGTCCAAAGATCCTCGTATTAATCATATTGTTTTCCTCCACATGCAGTAAAATGTTCAAATCTCGGTTGTCCCTTTGATCTGCTTTATTAACGACATTTTCAACTAAATTTTTGCAGTTATTATTTGTTGAATTCGATGGTATAGTTTCAATAAGGAAATAAACTAAAAACATTTTACACACTGCTCTAAGACTGTTTCCTGCATAATATCACTTAATTATGGTTACTTTTCTACAAATACAAATCTTGTTATTGTCACGAATCTGCGTGTTATTGTCAAAATGTATTTTACTGATATATAAATTTTTTCTAATTTTGCCATCATATTTAATTCATTAACTGAAGATTGGTTTATTAAAATTTATTCAAACTCGGCACATGAGTTAATCATTCCGACCCTTTCAAAAAGTTATGTTAGAACTTTTTTTTGCCACTCATATTAAAAAAAATTCCCATCCTAAGAAATACACGCTATAGAGAGAATTTTTATTTTATGTTATGCAAAAAGTGTGATAATAGTATGGTATGCAACAAGTGTGGCTAACGGCATTTAAGTCACGAGTTTTACATACTATACTTTTTCTAGGACCGTTTAGGGTTACTTTTTTGCAAAACAACACGAATACGTTTACTTCATGACCGTCAGAATTGACAAACGTCAAAATTCAAAGTGTGGGAAATACCTTCGAAAACATCCCATTGGTCCCAAACTCGCGCTGTAAAATCCCGGAAATGTCCGAAGTGGGTCTGATCCGTGATATAGGGACGTTTCCCTTACGCTCGATCGGCGTATAATTAGATATTTTACAGAAAATTTCTTAGTCGCTTCGTTTTTTTTTTCTCGAATCCCACTTTTCGTGCGCACCCCGTACGATTTATTTTAACGTTGGCTACAATCTTTTGCCGATGTACGACAGGCGCGTCAGATTGTCTCGAGGAATCCAAGATCGCGCGTCGCACCCATTTTTCCTTTTTTTTTTCTTGCGATGATCTTAAATATTTTCAGAATGTGCGCGTTCTATCGGGGAGATATTCAATCTCCCGCGAGCGCAGTAATGACCAATAGTAATTAGTCATTAATTGACTTTCTTACTTGACAGTGTTCTTATCCCGTTCAGGTATCCTTTGAAGTCGGCCGCCGGTTGTGTTTGCATATGGCTGACCGGAATTTTCGCAAACGGTGGCTCGTAAAAGCCTCACGCGCACTGCGTAAATATATACAGGGTGATTTCGGAAGTACCATTTTTGTCACGGAAAATGTTGTACGTGAACGATGAAAATTTTTTTCCTTATAAGGGGTGTTTTTTTTCGATGTATAGAACTTTAAGTTGCAACGATGGATTATTCGATTGACATGAATTTTATTGTTTTATTATTTTATGTGGCATTACATTTTAAATATGATTTCTGGCATATGACGGCTGGCGCGGATGTATTCCAATCTGGACGTCCAATTTTCGATGACTTTTTCCAACATTTGTGGCCGTTTATCGACAATAACGCGGCGAATGCTGTCTTCCAAATGATCAAACGTTTGTGGCTTATCCGCATAGACCAATGACTTTACATAGCCCCACAGAAAGTTGTCTAGCGGTGTTAAATCACAAGATCTTGGAGGCCAATTCACAGATCCAAAACGTGAAATTAGGCGGTCACCAAACGTGTCTTTCAATAAATCGATTGTGGCACGAGCTGTGTGGCATGTTGCGCCGTCTTGTTGAAACCACATCTCCTGTACATCATGGTTATTCAATTCAGGAACGAAAGAGTTAGTAATCATAGCTCTATACTGATCACCATTGACTGAACGTTCTGGCCATCATCGTTATTGAAGAAGTGCGGACCGATGATTCCAACAGCCCATAAAGCGCACCAAACAGTCAGTTTTTCTGGATGTAACGGTGGTTCGACATACATTTGAGGATTAGCTTCGCTCCATATGAGGCAGTTTTGTTTGTTAACGTAGCCATTCAATCAGAACTGCGCTTCATCGCTAAACAAAATTCGCTAATGAAAATCGGGAACAACGGCAATCTCGTGTTGGGCCCATTCGACGAATCTACGCCTTACTTGATGATCGTTTGGCTTCAATTTTTGCACGAGTTGGATTTTGTAAGCACGTAAACCAAGATCCTTCCGCAAAATCTTCCATAAAGTGGATGGACACAGATCCAATTCCTGTGCTCGATGGCGGATGGACTCATTCGGGTCTTCCTCAATGCTACGCTCTACAGCAGCAATAGCTTCTTCGTACGGCGTCTCTGGGGATGCGAGTTATCAATAAGAGTAAACGTGGTGCGAAAACGTTTCATGGTTAATCGAATTAACTGCTCTGATGGACGATTTTGTCGACGATAAAATGGACGTAGTGCGCGATACGTATTCCGCACAGAACTATTATTTTCGAAATAAAATTGCACTATTTGCAAGCGTTGTTCAGGCGTGAGTCTATTCATGATGAATTGCCAAACCAAACTGAGAATAAATCACTTGACAGCTGTTAAATCGGTCGCCATCTTGAACAATAATGCCACTTTAAAGTTCTATACATCGAAAAAAAAAACACCCATTACAACACCTTTACGATATATAGCAAAATTGTCTGTTTGAAAATATATTGCGATTTTATCAAACTTATTAGAGATATAAGTTGTCATTAAAATTTTTATTTTAGTTTTTTCGTTTTTTTCGTAGTAATTTATTTAGGACGATATAATAAAATTTGAAATTTTGGTTTTTTATACTAGACATTCAAATTACTTGCAGAGAGCCCACTTAAATTCCTTTAAAATGAACTTGTTTTTTTGTTTTAGTGTGGATTAGCCTAAATGTTTAAGATTATATATATTTTTTACATTTCTCACAATATTCAATAACATAAACTTTGAATTTTTAATTAGAAGCACATCAACATGAAAAATATTTCACCACTTGATCGATGTGGTTCGGTTCAATATATATCGTTGATCTGTACTGCAAGTTTATATAATATTATATTGTAATTTTTACGCTGAAGGTACTTAAATTTATTTTGCTTTTTGTGTTTTGGGTGTTTAAGTTGGCATTACTGTTCAAGATGGCGACCGATTTAGCAGCTGTCAAGTGATTTATTCTCAGTTTGGTTTGGCAATTCATCATGAATAGACTCACGCCTGAACAACTCTTGCAAATAGTGTAATTTTATTTCGAAAATAATGGTTCTGTGCGGAATACGTATCGCGCACTACGTCCATTTCATCGTCGACAAAATCGTCCATCAGAGCAGTTAATTCGATTAACCATGGAACGTTTTCGCACCACGTTTACTCTTATTGATAACTCGCATCCCCAGAGACGCCGTACGAAGAAGCTATTGCTGCTGTAGAGCGTAGCATTGAGGAAGACCCGAATGAGTCCATCCGCCATCGAGCACAGGAATTGGATCTGTGTCCATCCACTTTATGGAAGATTTTGCGGAAGGATCTTGGTTTACGTGCTTACAAAATCCAACTCGTGCAAAAATTGAAGCCAAACGATCATCAAGTAAGGCGTAGATTCGTCGAATGGGCACAAAACGAGATTGCCGTTGTTCCCGATTTTCATTAGCGAATTTTGTTTAGCGATGAAGCGCAGTTCTGGTTGAATGGCTACGTTAACAAACAGAACTGCCTCATAAGGAGCGAAGCTAATCCTCAAATGTATGTCGAAACACCGTTACACCCAGAAAAACTGACTGTTTGGTGCGCTTTATGTGCTGATGGAATCATTGGTCCGTACTTCTTCAAAAACGAAGATGGCCAGAACGTTACAGTCAATGGTGATAGGTATAGAGCTATGATTACTAACCCTTTCATTCCTGAATTGAATAACCATGATGTACAGGAGATGTGGTTTCAACAACACGGCGCAACATTTCACACAGCTCGTGCCACAATCGATTTATTGAAAGACACGTTTGGTGATCGCCTAATTTCACGTTTTGGACCTCCAAGATTTTGTGATTTAACACCACTAGACTACTTTCTGTGGAGGTATGTAAAGTCATTAGTCTATGCGGATAAGCCACAAACACTTGACCATTTGGAAGACAACGTGTTATTGCCGATATACGGCCACAAATGTTGGAAAAAGTCATCGAAAATTGGACGTCCAGATTGGACTACATCCGCGCCAGCCGTGGCGGTCATAAATAAAATTCATGTCAATCAAATAATCCATCGTTGTTTTATTAAAGTTCTATATATCGAAAAAAAACACCCCTTATTTACGATATCTATATTATTATTATTATTTTGTCCTTAAAACGTGATAAATTTTTGGCTTTTTGCAAAGCGTTTTTAGCTCGTCTTAAAGGGAACAAAACAAATTATTTTTTATTGATGGGCAGTACGATTCTCCTCGACTTCGAACCGATTACCATCCCCGTCGGTCTTAACGCATAATCATCAGCGGCGGAAAATAACTGACCTGGCGGCGTTGGCCGAACGATTTAACAAATTTACACCCCGAAAAACGCTGGAGAAATATATACAATTGTCGACAAAAACGGAGCCCGGTGTTTTCTACGGAAATTTAACAACCAAATACGCCGACTTAAACACATAATGACACGGTCGTCGCGATAAAATAAACGCCATCTCGGTTCGTCTGCCGTACCTGTTTTAACACCTCGGAACCATCAATTTGCCCGCCGCAACACGAGAGCAAAACGAAAATGAAAAAAAAAGGGCGGGTGGAGGGGGCAGACGACAACGCCGAAACAAGATAAGCGCGCGATCAGTTTCACGAAAAAAAATACTAATAGGCGACCCGAAAATTTTAGACAATTGAATGAGACAATTAAAGATGGCCACTTTGTCACTGTAACCCCGGGCCGGTCCGGTAATCGTCGAGATACCAATTTTAATAGATGTCCCACGTCTCGAGAAGACGGCCCAGGACCCCGATACGAATTCCCGATAATGCGCTACTGTACCGATTTTCACAGGACCGCAATCGAAGGTTTTTAAGGCGGAAATAACGCCGACTCCATTGTGTATGTGTATATGTAAGTATTCGAAAAAGTTAAAGGCGCCAATGAAATTTTTAAATAAACACACGCTATGTCTGCAAGGAATTCCCTGAAAACATGCTCAATCTTCCCGAATATCAACTAATTAAAACTAATCTCTGAAATACAGAAAAAACGCAGCCACAGAACTGTCCATATCTCAAGGAAATTCTTTCCTAGTTCAGCGCTACTATCAAACTTATTAGAAGATCTGCAGGAAAAGCACTGATTTGTTATAGAGTTCTCATGCCTAGCGGAAACCAAAATAACTAAAAAGGAAGAAGGAAAAAATACGAATACATTAAAAGTACTTACTTTAAGGTCAGTTTCATACCACTCATAATAGGCGCACTTGGCGGTATGAAGGATAATACTAATATCTGGAAAGATTACTTACTAAATGTAGCCGGAGGTGTTCTGTTCAATTAATTAGTTTTTGTTATCACGAAGAGAATTAAGGTGCCGTCTTCTTATTTGAAGTTGTTTCCTACGTTAGCAAATGGTTCTCTGTCTCGTGCCATTGTTAGAAATGACTCTGAAGTTGGAACCTCACATTTCTGGGTGTGGTCTCCTAACTTGTCCGTTTCTACCTTGAATTTTGCTGTCGCAGATAAACTATTTTCCATCTTTTGATAATTTAAAGAGTTTTCTTAATTCATTGGTGTTCCGTCCACAATATTCTGAGCATTCGACGCATCACCCTCACCTCACCTTCCAGCGTCCAGGATTAGATACAGAAGCACTGAGTAAAAATAAGCTCTCTCAAACCTATATTCGATATTTAACGGTAATACTGAGATTATTAGAATTTCTTTTATTCCGATATATGCATCCTCTTTGCATTTTCTATGTGGCGAGGTATCTTTCTTTCCAGATTTAAATTGTTTGTTATCCAGTACCCTAAAGGTATCTGGGTTTATTAGCTTGCTCAACTCGTTTTTTTTTATAGATAAGGATATTGGTGTTCACATTTGTTTTTTTGTGTTTATCTTAGGACCAAATGCAACTCCCATTTCTTTTGAAGCCTTTTTTGGTTGTTAGCTAATATACCGGTATCATCTGCATTACTCGTAAATCTGCCGTTAACTGTATACCCGTCTTGGATATTTAGTATTATTACTAATACTAAAAAGAACTAATAAAAAGAGCATCCTCTATCCCTAATGGTGATTTAGGCATCCAGAGTCACCAAATCTACTAGAAATGTGATCATATTCACAAGTAGAAAATCTTATACAACTAAACAAAACCTAAATTTAAAGCCGATGTTCCATATCCTCTAACGCAAGTCTAGAAAATTTAACGTAGACGATGAAGTAGGTTAACCAGATGCCGTGAGAACCGTGCAACAATCCGACACATCCAAGCGCTCTGGAATCCAAACACAAAAGTAATCACTTTGGCTTCCGAATTTAAACATGTACAATAGAAAACTGAGAATCAACAAGGAAAAATAAATTTGTTGATCTTTATCAAATATAATAAAAAATAAAATAAATATTAAAAATAACTTATTTCTTTAAGTTCTCATAGCCTTATTTGGTGTTTCCTTTATATTTTTTTTTTGTATTCCTTTTTTGCTGATAATGTGAAGGGGTTATTTGGTCTACTGTTATTCACCAAATAACAAAGGAAACTCGACTAAGCGAGACGTAAATATTTGGAGTACGCACCTGGGCACTCCGTTCTTCTCTTCTCGGCGTTATCAAGACGGATTCCAGGGATTTTTTCTTGAGAACTTGCCCCTGATCAGATGCTGACGTTTACAACAATTTCAAATTAAAAAGCGAATACTTGACGCATCGTTGCGAGGCCGGTCGTCGCACAATATACGGGGTATACATACGGGGTAGTTAAATACAAAAGGGTTTATTTTATTTCCTTTTGGAAAAGGATTTTATATAGTAAAAAAAAACCGTAAAAAGTTTCCACTCACCCTATTTGTTAAAAAAAAAATCGTGGCTGTGCGAATCATCTGCTCGGTACTATGTGTTACGCAGTCAACAAAGACACTACGCAGATTTGTATTTTTTATTTTGTCATATAGGGACGTGTTGTTTTTCTATCATGCTCCCGAGGATCATTATCGAACTTTCGCAAAATCGATGTAATTTATTGTGCATGCACGCTGTATAAAGTGTCCTTCACGTTTCGCCTTTGATAAATATAAAAATTTGGACAAATAAGAGCAAGTTCCAATAATATTTTTCTCCAAGTATCTCGCGCACCCTGTATGACAGACGAAACCGGAAATTCAGTTTACGATATTGCTCAAATAATATTGTCACATGGGAGAAATGGTGATTTTTATTTGAATTTTTTCAAATATCTCAACTGTTAAGTTGGATAAAACGACCCCCATATTATTGGTGTATTAACTTTGCTCGTAAATTTTAGAAGTTTACATTTTGCTACTAATATATCTAGTTGAATTTGCAATACATAAAAAACTTAAATTAAATTTTAGAAAATTTCTTAGTCGTCGAGAATTACATGATTAGGATCAAATACATCAAATTACAGACGACCAAATTTGACACTATTTAAAACAGGATGTGGTCGAGAATCCAAGTGAGAAGCAAACAGTTTAAGATGATTTCTAAAACCTATTTTGCCAAGCTTTGATAAAATAATATCATGGTCTATCCGGCCAATAGCTTTAAAAGTTTTCTTTTCTTTGTGTGAGTTTTTTTTCTTTATTTATTAATTGTCTCGTTTTCGTTTTTCAGTTTCTCATCCTTTCGACGTTATCGGAATACGATCGACTGCGGTTATCTTAATCTCGGAGATTTTGTGGGACGCGGCATTGCAAAAAAAGGAGATAAGAGATTAAGGTTGTACTCGCGAGTTCTTGACCGGACCGATGCGTTCAGCTAAAGCTGATAATTCGATTAGCGCGAAAAGTTTTTGATGATTTTGATGAATTTAATTGACTTTATTGATGTAGAAAATTGAAAGATGGAATAATAAGGGGATTTATAAGTCCGAATAATGAACTGCGACCGCGGGGCATCGTACATTGTTTACTGTAGAAATTTTACTGGTAAAATTCATTTCACGGGAATCCATAATTACGTCACCAATTTTAACAAAAGTATAACCTCAGAAATAAGCCGTTTTTCAAAATCTTTTTCTAACCCTTTTGAAACGAATTTTATAGTTTAATTGAATACCTCTGTCTATTATACCTATATTGATTAAAATTTATAATTTCTGGTACTTTTTGCACAAAACAGTAAAAGGTGAAAATTATTTAAAGATAAATAAGTAATACAAAATACTCTTTTATATAACTTCCTCCTTCTTCGGTTTTTGTTGAGTCGAACTAGCGAACGTTTCGCCAATAATCCTAATGACTTCTTCAGAGCACGACGTTAACTAGTTCACAAACACAAAATAGCCCAGCATTCTTCCATTCTTTCTTCACAAATTTCACAAAGTTGCCAGAAGGAATGAATAAAAATAAGCTCATCCCACCCAAAGACAACGTGATAGACGAATCATCGATAAAGGTAAAGTCTGTTAAGTGTTTTGCTTTGTTTTTTATGGAAAATGAATGGCACAGGAAAAGTGGTTTCTTAAAGTTTTATTACCTTGACCAAAAAAAGTGATGTGTAAAATGTTAAATTATCTCTATCTATCTTGTCGTTTCTGTTTTTATATTTCTTTAAAGTTGGCAAAAGTAATAAACCAAAATTACCTCGTAAGGGAGAGTAGCAATACTGGACGATAGATCTGGAGTAAGTGGATCCCAGCTTGGCCCAGTTACCCCAAATTGCTCGCTTGCATCTTTTACCATTAGCAATATAGTTTCGATTGTACATTATATTAATCCAAAATGTGGATGCCAAAGGGCATTCTACTCCCATCTGTAAAAAACCTAATTACACACCGATCTAGCTGCGGGAAGTGTCTCACCATACCACGTAAGTTTCGTTTCCCACGAATCCGAGCCACTTCCGACATTTCCCGGATTTTACCGCACGGATTATATATATATATATATATATATATATATATATATATATATATATATATATATATATATATATATATATATATATATATATATATATATATATATATATATATATATATATATATGATGACGCTATATTCCGGGATATCATCCGTTCGCTCGTTGAACTCCGACTGGAATCCTGCAATTCTTGCATCCGACTGGAATCCTGCAGACGTTTCGCCAAAATCTCACTTGGCATCTTCGATGCTCGCGCTCCGAAAACACTTCGAACACTGTATGTGTTCGATTCGATGATGATAGAGATATTAACAAAATAAAAATAGAACAAGATACCAATGGACTACAAATAAGTAAAGAAGACGTCGCCCATGCTTTAAAGACCATAAAAAATGGAAAAAGCTGCAGGGCCGTATGAGTTACCCACTGAAATTATTAAGTTGATAAGAGAGGAAAACATACATAGTCAAACAGATCTATATAACACCATATACAAGACAGGTATTGTAACCAGAGAATGGTTGATATCAATGTTCATCCCTATTAAAAAAAAAAAAAAAAACAATGCAAGACTTCAGTGACATATTGACTTCAGAACAATGTGTCACACATTAAAAATATTTCTGAAGCTGATACATAACAGGATATACAAAAAATTACAACAAGATATCAGCGAGACTCAATTCGGCTGTCGCGATGGCTTGGCTCTTTGCATGAACGTTATTGCCCAACGGTTCATGAATATGAATCATGAACTCTGTGTCTGCTTCATAGATTACAACAAAACTTTCGACAAAGTCTGACATGAACAACTGATAAAAATTCTTAAAGAAAGGAGTTCATACACCAGAGACATAAAAATCATCACATATCTTGTATTTTATTTGAAAGGAAGTAGCAGGTATGAAACAGGGATGGGATGTTGTTTAAGATTTACTCAGAGGAAATAATAAAACGACCCTTGCAAGATGAGATGAAGAGTATTGCAATTAATGGAATCTCCATCAACAACAACGACAACAAGATACACAGATGATACTATCCTGTTGAATATCGAGTGAGGAGTGCGGATTGTGCTTAAATGTAAAGAAGACGAAATTAATGATAAAATTCAAAACAGCACAAAACAACCACCAAATTCTTATAAATAAGACTGTTTTGTAGAAATCAAAACCAAAATAGGACTGGCGAGAATAACATTTATGAAAATGAAAAGACTGTTTTGTTGTAGCGACCTCAGCTTGGATTTCAAAATGGGGATGGTGCGACGCTATGCATTTTCGGCGCTGTATCGTGGTGTGGAGGTATGGAAATCGGACATGAGAAAACTAAAAATGGACCGATAGAGTGACGAACAAGGAAATCATGAGAAGAATAAAGAAAGAAAAGGAAGTTATTATTACAATAAAAAAACGCAAACTGCAAATACCTAGGACATGTCATGAGGGGACAGAAATACCACTACAATTGATAGTGCAAGGGAAAATTCATGGAAAAAGGAGAGGACGAAGGAGACGTCACTCATGGATGAGAAATCTACGTGACTGGTTCGGATGCAATACAAATTGCCCACGTTCGCAACGAAGACGGCACATTTTTCAAAATATTTTAGTGTTAGTTTAGTTTTATATTGTTAAAATGTATGTTGTTTATTAATTTTTTTGTAAATAAATCCCTATTTATTTATTATGAAAAACAATAGAATAGAAACAAATAATACTTCCAATGACGATCTTTCCAATTCCTGACATTCTATATCTTTCAGTACTTTGGAATCGTAAATCTATAAGATTATGCCCTTGCTTTTTCAAATAATGACATTTAAGTTCGCTACTAAGGGCGAATTATTACAGCCCTGTCCATTCTAATGAATATCGATGAGGTACTCGGCATTTTCCTAATATCGTTATTACTGCTGACACCGTAGATTAACTGCACATACTAAAATTTTAATAAGGCTTTATGATCTATGTTCGTTACCTACCTGTCGATTTATTACTCCTCGACATTATAATTTACAATTCACATCGCATGTGTCAAATAAAGTTACCGCAATAAAACCAATCATTCGAAACTTTTAATTTTAGCAATTACATAACCTTTAGAGATAGTGAGGAGATCAGATGGTATTATAATCCTTTACACACCAAGTCGTCGTTAAATCCCGATAATATTGTCATATCGCTTTGAAATTACAACTTGTGAATAGGTAGTTAGTAGTTTAGGCTACTGGAACAGTTAAAATTAAACAAATAACCATCGCACCGGTCGAACCCGAGCCTAGGGGCAGACCATATCAAATAGTTTTGACCTACAAAAATCTAGGGACATATTTACACACCTTGACTTCAATTAAACGGTTTGTGTGTACGTCAAAACGCTCTTAGCTCTGTTACAAAAAAATCTCTAATATAATTTTCTTGTTCCGAAAAATTAAACAATTTTGCAAGAATGTATTCGTTTATTAATGTATATCAACATATGTTCTACGACTAAGCATAGAGGCATATATCAAAACATATTAATTATGGCCGCAAGATTCTTTAAAAAAGTACGATTACGTAGTTTACTACAATTAACAAAACACGCAGATATTTTGTTACTGTAACTATTCTCAATTAGGATTTCTGATTTTCGTGGAAAGGAGCCTCTGTACCCCTCTCCGCCGTCACGGGCATCCAAAATTCGACATGGTCGAAAATTAAATACCGATAACGGACGATAAATTGTCTATCGTGGGAGATAAAACCCCGCAGGGACAAATTGATATCGGCCGAAATCCGGGATTATGGAAAACTGACGTGGTCGGTGGGGGCGATCCACCCCGAAGATATCGGTTACTAAACCCCGAATCGAACCCCGATCCGATAGAACGATAAGCAGGGCGGTCGGCCGAATGCCTTTTTGACGCACTATACGACTAATTGTCGTAACACTTTTTGGCAGGATTTGCTAGTGGAAATGAAAACTACAAGGTTCAAAATTCAAATTGGGAGAGTTCGCATTTTGCCTGTCCGTCACTTCGAGCAAAAGGGTCTACTTTGACTCTCTCTATTGTTAATCAGATAAAATTATATATATATATATATATATATATATATATATATATATATATATATATATATATATATATATATATAATTTTATCTGATTAACAATAGAGAGAGTCAAAGTAGACCCTTTTGCTCGAAGTGACGGACAGGCAAAATGCGAACTCTCCCAATTTGAATTTTGAACCTTGTAGTTTTCATTTCCACTAGCAAATCCTGCCAAAAAGTGTTACGACAATTAGTCGTATAGTGCGTCAAAAAGGCATTCGGCCGACCGCCCTGCTTATCGTTCTATCGGATCGGGGTTCGATTCGGGGTTTAGTAACCGATATCTTCGGGGTGGATCGCCCCCACCGACCACGTCAGTTTTCCATAATCCCGGATTTCGGCCGATATCAATTTGTCCCTGCGGGGTTTTATCTCCCACGATAGACAATTTATCGTCCGTTATCGGTATTTAATTTTCGACCATGTCGAATTTTGGATGCCCGTGACGGCGGAGAGGGGTACAGAGGCTCCTTTCCACGAAAATCAGAAATCCTAATTGAGAATAGTTACAGTAACAAAATATCTGCGTGTTTTGTTAATTGTAGTAAACTACGTAATCGTACTTTTTTAAAGAATCTTGCGGCCATAATTAATATGTTTTGATATATGCCTCTATGCTTAGTCGTAGAACATATGTTGATATACATTAATAAACGAATACATTCTTGCAAAATTGTTTAATTTTTCGGAACAAGAAAATTATATTAGAGATTTTTTTGTAACAGAGCTAAGAGCGTTTTGACGTACACACAAACCGTTTAATTGAAGTCAAGGTGTGTAAATATGTCCCTAGATTTTTGTAGGTCAAAACTATTTGATATGGTCTGCCCCTAGGCTCGGGTTCGACCGGTGCGATGGTTATTTGTTTAATTTTAACTGTTCCAGTAGCCTAAACTACTAACTACCTATTCACAAGTTGTAATTTCAAAGCGATATGACAATATTATCGGGATTTAACGACGACTTGGTGTGTAAAGGATTATAATACCATCTGATCTCCTCACTATCTCTAAAGGTTATGTAATTGCTAAAATTAAAAGTTTCGAATGATTGGTTTTATTGCGGTAACTTTATTTGACACATGCGATGTGAATTGTAAATTATAATGTCGAGGAGTAATAAATCGACAGGTAGGTAACGAACATAGATCATAAAGCCTTATTAAAATTTTAGTATGTGCAGTTAATCTACGGTGTCAGCAGTAATAACGATATTAGGAAAATGCCGAGTACCTCATCGATATTCATTAGAATGGACAGGGCTGTAATAATTCGCCCTTAGTAGCGAACTTAAATGTCATTATTTGAAAAAGCAAGGGCATAATCTTATAGATTTACGATTCCAAAGTACTGAAAGATATAGAATGTCAGGAATTGGAAAGATCGTCATTGGAAGTATTATTTGTTTCTATTCTATTGTTTTTCATAATAAATAAATAGGGATTTATTTACAAAAAAATTAATAAACAACATACATTTTAACAATATAAAACTAAACTAACACTAAAATATTTTGAAAAATGTGCCGTCTTCGTTGCGAACGTGGGCAATTTGTATTGCATCCGAACCAGTCACGTAGATTTCTCATCCATGAGTGACGTCTCCTTCGTCCTCTCCTTTTTCCATGAATTTTCCCTTGCACTATCAATTGTAGTGGTATTTCTGTCCCCTCATGACATGTCCTAGGTATTTGCAGTTTGCGTTTTTTTATTGTAATAATAACTTCCTTTTCTTTCTTTATTCTTCTCATGATTTCCTTGTTCGTCACTCTATCGGTCCATTTTTAGTTTTCTCATGTCCGATTTCCATACCTCCACACCACGATACAGCGCCGAAAATGCATAGCGTCGCACCATCCCCATTTTGAAATCCAAGCTGAGGTCGCTACAACAAAACAGTCTTTTCATTTTCATAAATGTTATTCTCGCCAGTCCTATTTTGGTTTTGATTTCTACAAAACAGTCTTATTTATAAGAATTTGGTGGTTGTTTTGTGCTGTTTTGAATTTTATCATTAATTTCGTCTTCTTTACATTTAAGCACAATCCGCACTCCTCACTCGATATTCAACAGGATAGTATCATCTGTGTATCTTGTTGTCGTTGTTGTTGATGGAGATTCCATTAATTGCAATACTCTTCATCTCATCTTGCAAGGGTCGTTTTATTATTTCCTCTGAGTAAATCTTAAACAACATCCCATCCCTGTTTCATACCTGCTACTTCCTTTCAAATAAAATACAAGATATGTGATGATTTTTATGTCTCTGGTGTATGAACTCCTTTCTTTAAGAATTTTTATCAGTTGTTCATGTCAGACTTTGTCGAAAGTTTTGTTGTAATCTATGAAGCAGACACAGAGTTCATGATTCATATTCATGAACCGTTGGGCAATAACGTTCATGCAAAGAGCCAAGCCATCGCGACAGCCGAATTGAGTCTCGCTGATATCTTGTTGTAATTTTTTGTATATCCTGTTATGTATCAGCTTCAGAAATATTTTTAATGTGTGACACATTGTTCTGAAGTCAATATGTCACTGAAGTCTTGCATTGTTTTTTTTTTTTTTTTTAATAGGGATGAACATTGATATCAACCATTCTCTGGTTACAATACCTGTCTTGTATATGGTGTTATATAGATCTGTTTGACTATGTATGTTTTCCTCTCTTATCAACTTAATAATTTCAGTGGGTAACTCATACGGCCCTGCAGCTTTTTCCATTTTTTATGGTCTTTAAAGCATGGGCGACGTCTTCTTTACTTATTTGTAGTCCATTGGTATCTTGTTCTATTTTTATTTTGTTAATATCTCTATCATCATTGAATTGGTTGGTTCAGATCTTATTTGTACAACAAAACCCAACAGTTAGATTTAAAAATAATGTACCTGATACTGTCGATACAATATATGGAATGCCGCAAGGAACTGGGGCCTCTATTATTCCTATTGTGTTCACATAGTTAAGGTAATTAACGATGGCAAAATCGAATTATTGGCAGATGATACAATGTTATATATAGTTGGTAGTGACATAGATCAAATGAAACGTAGTACTAACATTGATTTGAACCGAATATATGAATGATTATGTAAACACAAACTTAATATTAACACGTCAAAGTCAAAATTTTGCATTTTTCGGAAAAAACAAAAACTGAGTACTGTTAATGTACAAAATATAAAAATTGAAATAAATAATGATATGCTAGTACACGAAAATAAAATTAAGTACTTTGGAGTCATGTTAGACTCAGAACTAACGCTACGACCGCATGCTGATTATGTGATGAGAAAATACCTTTTATAT
Source organism: Cylas formicarius (assembly GCF_029955315.1). Lineage (NCBI taxonomy): Eukaryota > Metazoa > Arthropoda > Insecta > Coleoptera > Brentidae > Cylas > Cylas formicarius. The sequence goes on along the minus strand of NW_026844361.1, from coordinate 18,496,191 downwards.
AACAGCTTTGCGGCACCTCATCTCAAATTTTGCTCCACAATCCTGTATAACTTATTGAACCATGAGATAAATGAGTTTCGAGTAATTCAAACTAGATCATTAAGATCGATCTTAAAGTGTAACAGATACACTCACGCAAACCTAATGTCAAATGGTGTTAATGGCATGACGGTTAAACAAGGAATTATTTATGATGCAAATATTTTTATGTGTGTAGGTATCGCTCTATCCAAATAACAAATTCTATTCTGTATAAGGGTCTCTCCTAAAATAATAAACTGCCAAATACCTTGAAAAATTGTGATAATTTCAATGACTTAAAACTATGTTGAGGGAATATGTGATGTCTAGATTTTAAGTATAAATCACTGTTTCATCTTAATTTTGCCTATATGTTGATTTCTGCTTATAGATAGGTTGTTTGTTGGTTTTGTTTGTTCATGCATTTTCTAAAACTTTGTAAACAACTGTTTTTGTATGTAGCATCCCAAGCTAACAAAGAAATATTATTATTATTATTATTACTAAAAGTTCTATTGTGTATTGCTGCATGTTCTTAACTTTGCTTCCACTTCCATAATATTTCCACCATTCTGGTCAATTAGCATTGTCGGTTGTCTCTTTCATAAATATAATATTTCATTACAATATGAGTGAAAAGACACTAGGTACGGAATAGTAGTATTTATATGTGTTGTCGGTAAATGATCCTGCAATTACGGTAGGCCTTCACTCTGAATAATTTTGTGATAGAGACGCACTGTCTGAGGCTGACTCTTATTTTCTTTCAAGTTTATCTACGAGAGACTTTTGGAAATCTTTGTATTTTGTCCACGTCTTCCTCATTTCAACATGGTCCCTAAACAGCATCAGCGTAATTAAAATTGCTTAAGACGAGAATCTCCTCTAACTTTAACTTACTATTTGTGCTCATATTTGCACAAATAATATGACATTTGAGATACCTCGCTTCCACGACTGCTTGTAATTTTTCGCTTCTCCAAAATATTTTCGAACTCTGTTGTATTTTTCCCAAAAATCGAGATAAATAGACTCCATTTTGCAGCACTACATTGGGGAGATCCATGTTTTGCCTAATTGCAGCTTCTTCGTGATCCTCAAAGTTCTGTGTTACTTTAAGCCCTTGTATTTTTACTTTTATTAGTTGCACTGATATAGGATGATTTGTACTACAAAAACGTAGACACCGTCGCGACCTTTTCTAGTATATTTGAGTGCGCAATCGAACAATTCAAACCGGCACAAAACGATTTATTATATTAGATTGTCATTAGATTACTTTACAATGGCCGATTGTCCTTGCGTTGTCGTGTCTCGGGATTTATTTGCACCGTCAGTACTGGCGCAAAAATGGCGTAAAATTTGCAAAACGTCCTTTGGTTTATGTTGATTATAAGCGGCAGATTACGCTTTGCCGTTTACTAGGTTTTATAGCACCTTTGAAAATTGACACCATTACGAGGGCTGTTCAAATATTAAATACACAATGTTAAAAAAGCGTAATTTCTGAACTAACCAAAGACCGTCTCAACAGTTTGGAGTCAACATGGAGGCCAAATTAGGAGAATACGGTTGCCCAAAAGCAAGCAAGTTTTTCCATTCTTTTTCTTTGATGTAGTCGCGTAGTTTTTAACTTCTTCTTCTTCGACATTTTGCTTTACGAGTACGCCGTTTTTATCCTCCACTATCAATCATCGCATCACCAATGTATGTCTTCCATCGTAGTGCCAGCCGTCCTCTTCCTCTTCTCCCTTAAGGTTCCCATTCCAATACTCGTTTTGGCTACCTGTGTTCTGGCATTCTTTTTATGTGACCATACCACTGTAATGCTCGGTTTTCTAATTTCATTTTTATCGAACATTCTATTCCCATTCGTGGACATAAAGTCCAATTCGACCGTTCTTATTTTGTTTCTTATCGTTTTCATTGACCATACTTCTGCTCCATATAAGATTATATATTGTATTGTGCTTTGGAAGATTCTTTTTTTGTTTTCTTTAGTAAGAGTATTAGTTCCATATCAGTCCATGAACTGCTTTTTCTCGTGCTATTTTAATCTCTATATCCTGTAAACATGTGCCATCTCGGTGTAATGTCGATCCTAGATGCTTGAAAGTTTGGCAGCTATTAATAATTTCATCCTCTAAATTTAAATTTAAATGTTCGGTTTAATCCAAATTTATTTTTAGTCCCCACAGTTAGTACTCTTCTTTTAGCTTTCTTATCATGTCCTTTTTTGTGCAAAAATAACTTGATCATCCGCGTATAGTAGTGAATGCAATATGTTTTCTTGTATCGGTATGCCAATCATTCCACACTTCTTGTTTTAGTCTCCTTTTGTTAATTCTTTGCCTACTTTTATTTACGCTTTTGTCTCATTATATAATCTTTTCGTTATATTTATCCATTTTTAATTCCTTTCATAGCTTCCCATAATTGTTTCCTGGGTACAACAAACATACGCTTTTTTTCTAAACTTAAAACAGCATAATGTTGTAAAGATTTAATGGATAAGCTATAAAATTAAACCGATAGCATGGCATAGCAAAAATTATGACAACATGCTCGGGCGGTTGGGTCAAATTTGCCTATTTCAAATTTTGGTTTCAGATATTCGAAGATCAGAGTAAGTTTTTTTTATATAATAAACGCTATGTACATGTCTAAATTTGGAGAGAAAACTAAACTATATAAGGGGTGTTTTTTTTCGATGTATAGAACTTTAACTTGCAATAAAACAACGATGGATTATTCGATTGACATGAATTTTATTTATCCGAAAGATAATCTTGTGGCATTAGATTTTAAATATGATTTCTGGCATATGACCGCCACGGCTGGCGCGGATGTAGTCCAATCTGGACATCCAATTTTCGATGACTTTTCCAACATTTGTGGCCGTATATCGGCAATAACACGGCGAATGTTGTCTTCCAAATGGTCAAGCGTTTGTGGCTTATCCGCATAGACCAATGACTTTACATAGCTCCACAGAAAGTAGTCTAGCGGTGTTAAAACACAAGATCTTGGCGGCCAATTGACAGGTCCAAAACGTGGAATTAGGCGGTCACCAAACGTGTCTTTCAATAAATCGATTGTGGAAACGAGCTGTGTGCCCATAAAGCGCACCAAACAGTTAGTTTTTCTGGATGTAACGGTGTTTCGACATACACTTGAGGATTAGCTTCGCGCCAAATGCGGCAGTTTTGTTTGTTGACGTAGCCATTCAACCAGAAGTGTGCTTCATCGCTAAACAAAATTCGCTTATGAAAATCGGTAACAACGGCAATCTCGTTTTGGGCCCATTCGAGGAATCTACGCCTTACTTGATGATAGTTTGGCTTCAATTCTTGCACGAGTTGGATTTTGTAAGCACGTAAACCAAGATCCTTCCGCAAAATCTTCGTGGATGGACACAGATCCAATTCCTGTGATCGATGGCGGATGGACTCATTCGGGTCTTCCTCAATGCTACGCTCTACAGCAGCAATAGCTTCTTCTGTACGCACCGTACGGCGTCTCTGGGGATGCGAGTTATCAATCAGAGTAAACGTGGTGCGAAAACGTTCCATGGTTAATCGAATTAACTGCTCTGATGGACGATTTTGTCGACGATGAAATGGACGTAGTGCGCGATACGTATTCCGCACAGAACCATTATTTTCGAAATAAAATTGCACTATTTGCAAGCGTTGCTCAGGCGTGAGTCTATTCATGATGAATTGCCAAACCAAACTGAAAATAAACTTGACAGCTGTTAAATCGGTCGCCATCTTGAACAGTAATGCCAACTTAAAGTTCTATACATCGAAAAAAAAACCCTTACTTTTAGCGGTACTGGTATATTTTATTTCAACGTGTATTATTAATTGGTTAACTTCAAAGCGCTGTTGTTAAAATGTTCGATGGAAAATCTCCAACCGCTGATAATTTTTTATTAGCAATTTCGATTGGTCAATTTTTTAAATAACATTAGTATTTCAAGCCTGTTCGATACCCGACAGAAACTAATAAATTACTGTCAAGTATTTGTTTCATGGGCGCACGCACGCAAAATTATTATAAGCAGGACTTTATTTTAATAACTAACTTATTTTTATGAGTGTTTATTCAAAAAAATCAAAATCCTGGCCTGGAACGCCGCTGGAAATGTTCCTAAATTTTGCATAATAATATCTACCACAAAAAGATAACTTTAGAAAGCCACGAAAATGTACTTTGAAGCGCTACTTTGGATATTTTTTTGTTACGCAATTGGCGAAACTCGGAATAATTATTACCATTTTTTATACAAGGTGTGTCACAGGGTGTATGATATTAGACATTTTTGGAAGACGTTTTATGATAATAATGTTGCAAGAATTTCGTATTTTTAAACAAAGGTTTGTTAGTCAATATAATGAATTTTCATTAAGATATGACAGTTATGTGTAAAAAAGCAAAATCATAATCTAATCTAATTCTAAATAGTCAATTTAAATTGAAAAAATGGAAAGAAAGTGGTAGCGGAGTCAAAAATGGAGCATGTTTGATCTATTCAAAAATCGAAGTTGAAGAGGTCAGCGCGATAATTCGAAGTGACCAGATTCTCAACAAGTTTCTACCAAAAGGAGAGGTTCAACAGTGGACCACCCTGTATACGCATCTTGTAAATAAAAAAATCGCTATGAAAATTTCGAACCACATGTGTGTGATGTTATTTTCTTTTGGCACGTACGGAACGAGGCCATGGCTGAAATCTTTCAAAAATATCCGTACGCTCCTGAACCCGTGACTAAAATGCCATAATTGTATTTTTTTTTATTAGAGAGCAGAAAGTAACTTTTTTCTCAAAATTTATGACAGTCCTTTTTTGAGATTGAAGGTGACGAATGTTGCTCAATTCGACAAATAAAACGCACTTTTTTATGAATTATTATTTTTTAATCCTTAAAGATAGGAGACATATACACAGAGACATTTCACATTATTCATTCTACTTTAGTTACAATTTCTTTTTAATTAAATACGTTATTACTGTATCATCATACGAAAACGAAAAGGACTGTAAAATTCATATAGATTATTCCATTCGGTACCTGAAAAATATGTAAAAATAGGAAACAAAAGGTATTGCTATGTAGCTATATCACTTTCTATGTTTAACAGTATAGGTTATTGGGCGAGGCCAACGTCAACGAAAGCATTTACACTGTCTGTTTGTTTAGTTTTAATCATATGTACACTTTAAACATATATTTATAATACATTTGTGTTCCACACAAAATTTCTCCAGTTCTCGAAATTTCCCGGGACGTTTTCGCGGTGGGTTTCGGAAAATTTCGAAAAATCTTTGGTAAGATAAATTTCGAACAGGTTCTTCTGGATATAGTACATCGTCACTATACAATTTACAGTTTCAACCACAATACGAGTATATACAAATTCTCGCGAAATATTAAAAATTTATACAAAGCAAATTATTAAATTAATTTAAAAAAAAAAGGAACATTTTCTACTTTTCTCAGTAACATGCGGCACAGTCTAGGCGTATCGCTGCCCGCAGTTATCATATATACGGAACTAAAAGGTCAATAAATAGAAGATCTTATTAACAAAGAGCACCAAAAGGAGCCGAAAGTAATGTCCGTATGCACCATTGTACTGTTTCTCCTAATCAACTTTAATTTCTCGATGGCATCGAATTATAATGGCGGCTAATTAACAAGTGAGGTTATGTTTGATTTTATTCTTAACATTTGTATAAAATAAATGTGTTATTTTTTAAAATCATTTCGTATAGGTACTGTAATGAAAAATTCAACTCCTTGACCGGGAATACATGAAATGGTGAATACGGGCATAAATATCTTGACCGGCGTAATTCGAATTCAAAGAAACGGTTTACGAAAACTACGTTAGATACTATATATCATTGGTTTTGTACTTTAGCGTTAGCTTTTTAGATTTATTATATGTTACAAAGCACTTTAAGGTTAGAAAAATTTACAATAAAGCTATGGTGGGGGGAGGGGATATTTTCTCGGCCGAAGTGCGTCTGGAACGACCCGTCAAGTAAAATCAATTTGTTATTTCAGCATAGATAAGAAGTACGTAAATATACCCCAGTTTCCAGAGTTATTGCACCCGAATTGGAATACAATTCTGCTCTAGCACACCTTCAGGCTGTCATTTTGTTTAGATGACCTGAATTCTACACATTATCCGGAATTTCCAAAAATTAAATCTGGCAACCCGGTAGTGACGATCTATCGGCCAGATGCAAAAACACATTTTGTTTTTGTTTTCATATTTTTAACGTTTCATTAAAATATTAATGATGTTGCAATAGTAATAGTCATGCAAATTTCTATTCTATTCCTAAAGTTCGTATTTTTCATATTTGAACAAGTCTTGGGGGTTGAAACTTTACCAAAAATTTGGTAAGATTGTCGATCAAATGATTAAAAATATAAAACAAAAACAACTATGCTCGAATTCGAAATAAAAAAATTAAAATTATTGCATTGTATATTAACAACCTTAATTGCTTAGCTAATATCAGACGCACTTCGACCTCGATCGAACCGAATCCGTTCGAAACTAACGTCGTCAACGAACAAGTACAGCACTACCAAACGATCTCTCCTTAACAAGTAGGAAATATAAATATGAGCGTTTCTCTACAGTAGGGTCATATTGCAAAATTATCCCGTATACAAAGGTCAAGCGGAGCTGGGGGGGGAACAGGCACGTGGAGCGTCCCACAGGGATCTATCACAGGACCAGTTATCACCGTTTTGACGTATTTTACTCGGGTCGTGCCCTAAACCGGTACTCTACTTGGCCTGTTTTTTTTTGTATCGAAATTAAAATAAGAAAAACGGGTCAATTCGCGTCGAATCGAGCACACTAAAAATTTAAAAAACAATCATATTTGTTATTGATTGGTTTAAAATCCACAAAATGTACCAAACATTTTGTGCGACGTAAAACCTATAAAAGATGTACCCGTGAAACATAAAAATAAACAATAAACGCTTTTATTAATTGAGTTTAAAAAAATTAATAAAATTAATAAAATGTACGTATATAATTATTGGAAAGACTATTTTGTAAGACTATATATAAGACTTCATATTCTTCTAGCTTATCTAAATATAAATTATGTAAACATTATATGTAGTTATTTCAAAATTATTTGCAAAGAATCTGTGACTATTAAATATTTGTTTATAGATTTTTATTTAATGTTATTAAGACACTTTAACTTGATTTTATATTGTGAACTATGGATAATAATAATAACAACAACAGTTTCATCAGCTGCTAACAGAAAAATAGTGGTATTTCTGATAATAATAAATTGGTGGCAGATTTATAGGAAAGTCCATTACAAAGTCTTCGTAAAACAGTTCCCCACATATTTCAAATTTTCTTTAAAAGAAAATTTAAAAATTAAAATTTATATTTCGAAAATTAGCGGAAAAACCTAAAAAAGAAAAGTTTTTAAATATCAAAGAAATCTTTGATTTACTACAAAATACAACTGATATTCCTATAAATTTGATTTTATTTTTTTTTATAAAATAACGTTTAATTTACGCGAAGTTTGACTTTTAAATTACAAAAAATAAAATTTTCCTACGAAAATATTTATTAACTGAACTATACATTTTTATTAATTTTGATATTACAATTTTCCAAATGTTTAAATTTAGTTAAAATTGCGATTCCGTTTAATTTGTTGAGTACATAATTGCATATTTTATTTTCTGTGGAACTACATACATACAAAAAATTGAAAGTTACCATTCTGGTTGTCTATCTATTCCGTGTCTCGATCGAAAAGTGAAAACGAGACATAAAAAAAAGAAAAATTAAAAAAAAAAAGAGATTTAAATTCCAAAAATTTTCCAAAATCAATACCTTTTTTTTTTTTTATTCAGTTATCATTCTGGTTGTCTATTTATTCTGCGTCTCGATCGAAAAGTGAAAACAAGACTTCAAAAAAAAAAAACAAATAGTTATTTTGTTTTCCAAAAATGAGATTTAAATTCCAAAAACTTTCCAAAATCAATACCGTTTCTTTTTTCTTTCATTCAATTATCATTCTGGTTGTCTATTTATTCTGCGTCTCGATCGAACAGTGAAAATAAGGCTTCAAAAAAAAAAAGAGTTATTTTGCTTTAAAAAAATTAGATTTCAATTCCAAAAATTTTCGAAAATCAATACCGTTTTTCTTTTCATTCAGTTATCATTCTGGTTGTCTATTTATTCTGCGTCTCGATCGAAAAGTGAAAACAAGACTTCAAAAAAAAAAGTTATTTTGTTTTCCAAAAATGAGATTTAAATTCCAAAAACTTTCCAAAATCAATACCGTTTCTTTTTTCATTCATTCAATTATCATTCTGGTTGTCTATTTATTCTGCGTCTCGATCGAAAAGTGAAAATAAGGCTTAAAAAAAAAAGTTATTTTGCTTTAAAAAAATTAGATTTAAATTCCAAAAACTTTCCAAAATCAATACCGTTTCTTTTTTCTTTCATTCAATTATCATTCTGGTTGTCTATTTATTCTGCGTCTCGATTGAAAAGTGAAAATAAGGCTTAAAAAAAAAGTTATTTTGCTTTAAAAAAATTAGATTTCAAATTCCAAAAACTTTCCAAAATCAATACCGTTTTTCTTTTTATTCAGTTATCATTCTGGTTGTCTATTTATTCTGCGTCTCGATCGAAAAGTGAAAATAAGGCTTAAAAAAAAAGTTATTTTGCTTTAAAAAAATTAGATTTCAATTCCAAAAATTTTCGAAAATCAATACCGTTTTTCTATTCATTCAATTATCATTCTGGTTGTCTATTTATTCTGCGTCTCGATCGAAAAGTGAAAATGAGGCTTCAAAAAAAAAAAACTTATTTTGTTTTAAAAAAATGAGATTTAAATTCCAACAAATTTTCAAAATCAAAACGGTTTTTTTTTCTTTCATTTTTGCCGATTAGACACGAACCGACCCGCACACAGTACGGCTGCGTAAATAATAAAACCGCGCCCCCATCGCTCACTATTATTTATCCCCGAGGTCCTCGTGTTTTTTGACGTCCAATCCGTTGACCATTTTTTCTATGCTCTTCAAGTCGCTCGGCGACGTCGCCGCCTCCGGTTTCGGCGACGTCGTGCTCGACCGCATCGGCGGCGACAACGACCCCGCCCTGATCTTCGTCGAGTTCGGCGAGTTGCTCAAACTCCTGGTGTGGGAACCGGGGGTGACCGTCTCGAACGCGCTCCCCAATGGCGAAGAGCTCACCCCGCCGCCGCCCCCGTTAGCGCCGGGCAACGAGTACGGGGTAAATCTATGGCTACCTTTAAGGTGGTTGTGGATGGGAGACGTGGGCGACAAATGGTGGGGGTTCGGATGGGCGAGATTCTGGTAGTGGGAGAAGAGAGCGGGATGCTGCGCGGCCAGTGCGAGCTGCGCGTTAAACAGGAGACCGGGATTCATGCCGCCGGGCGCGTGCGCACCGGTAAACAGGCTCAGGGGGGGACCAAAGGGGGGACCCGCGGCACCGGGATACATTCCCGGAGGATAGAGGTAGGGTAGAAGGTGGGGCGGTGGGTGGATCGGCGGACCGACGCTTATGTTCGGCGCGGGGTACTCCCCCGAGGAGTTGGAAGGCCCGGCGGCACCGTCTTTCGGGGACGTGGGACGGGGCCGGAACGCCGTGCTGCCTGGTGACTCGGAACAGCTCGACTCTGAGCCAGAGTCGTCGTGTAACCGCCTGCGCAGCGAGTCGTCTTCTGCGCCTGGAACAAATGAGAGAGGATTATAACCTAACTAACAGAGGGAGTGAACGAGTGAAATTTCGCGATGGTGCTGCTATATAAATCAACCTACCTAATTTTGAATGAACTAAATAGACCGTTCTTCAAAATAATAGAAGATAAGCCTATTACAAGAGTAACAGAAAGGAAAATAACTCCAGGACGATAATTTGAACTCTAGGACAGATCACCATAAATACAGCACTAAAACGTGGATACCTACTGCCTAGGATATGTTGATGATTTAACGATTATGGTACGATCAAAATGGGGCTATAAAAATCGTGGGAAACTGGTGTCAAAATGAACAACTAGCAGTTAACCCGAAGAAAACAGTTATGGGTTGTCACCATCATCAGTCATCGCGAATATTTATATTCTATATAGAAGCTCTCCACACCTTCCATCTAAAAGCAAATTTATGGAAACGCTACGTCGATGATACTTTTGTCATTTGGTCTCATGGTCAAGAATCCCTAATAGATTTTCCTAGACATTTAAACTCTAACAATACACACTAACATACGTTTTACCATTGAATTAGAAACTAATAACAACCTCCCATTCTTAGATATTCTAATCAACAGAAAATCACCTAAAATTGGGTCATTGTGCTTACAGAAAACCTAAGCACACAGACCGATACCTTAGTGCATTGTCAGATCACCATCCGGCCCAAAAATTATCGCTTATCAACTATCTTGTTTACAGAGTCGCCCGACTCACTGAACCCAGAATTAAAACATCTTACCTCTGCTCTTCTCTCTAATAATTTTCACATTAAAAATATTAAGCGTTCCATCACAAAATACAATTTGAACTAGGTTCAAAGAACATGAAAGAGCCATATGACTACGACAAATAAACTATCACCAGTTGCCGAACACAATCACGAACCCGGCCATCAAATTTTATTCGATAAAATAAAATTCTTGCATTTAATCAATTCTTCTACCAACAACAAATCGGAGAGTCTATAGAAATCTATAAGCAACCTGTCACCAATATGGGCATCAATCATCCGAGACCGTATTTATGCCCACCATGTAGCTCCGCCCCCCTCAAACAATATACAGGTACCGACGCAGGAGGAATCCAGAAGTTATGTAAAAAGTTTTCATTTACTAACAGGTGTGACCTTAGACTGAAACCTCCGGTAGAAAAGCTTCTACGTTTGTAAGAACTAACAACGAACTAAAAGTTTACTTGAAGAGCGCAAATTCAAAGGTACAAAAAGATTGACTGTACAGCAGCAAGACCGATGATAGTGTACAGAGGGGTTGTCTGGTGGACAAAAACCATGCAGCAAAAGCGGACAAGGCGAGTAGCGTGCTGATCCTACTGAATATTCTACCAAAAAGAGGCAAGGTCTAGCAATGGCGGTGCACATAGCAACAAATGTAACACGCTCTACTGGGAGATAAAGGCAGACGGGCTGCCTATGGAGAGCACTACATCCAAATACTGCTATGCTAAAGATTACAATATTCAGAGCCCAACAAAGTCAGGGGTAGCAGCTGGAATATATGAACCCAGGATGAAAATAAAAAATCTATTCCAATATACAAGCTAGTAACAGTGTTAAAAGCAGGTATTACCGTGCTAGAACGCACAAGGCGAATGATTGGATCAGAACCCTTTGGCATGGTGGCTAAATCCATTGCAAAATTAAAAAGTGTAGGGAAAGAGACTCCCGAAAAAAGTAGAGAGACATGCCACAACAAAGACAGACCAAATTTACGGCAGACATTCTAAGCTACAAAAGATAGCACACAGGTACAATAACAGTGTGAAGGCCTATCGAGAGTTCGTTTCGATCTGATGGGCGTAACTTAGAGACGAACCTAGATAAAGCTTTATAGAAAACGTCTCAATAGATCCTTGGTACAGCAGTGACGGATAGACCAATTGCTAACTCTAGCAAATTTTGAATATTAGTATTTTGGGCAAATAAAAAAAGAGACTTGTACCAAGCCCAACGACTTACCAGAGTGATTCATTGACGAAGCGACAGGAGTGGACGAGTGCAACGAGGGCCTGGGACTGTCCGCCGTACCGACGACGTCCAGTTCCGACTCGTCCGTTTTCGACACCGTACTACTGTCCGCGGACATTCTCGCCGGCAAAGGGTGGGACGTTTTGTCGTCCGTATGCCGTTGTGCCAGCATCGCCTGTCTGTAACAATAGAAGGAATAGGCCTATAAATTTTATCGTCTTGACAAATAAAAGTTATGCTTCTACATATTTTGCATTGACCTGTAACATTCTATCAGAGAGCCAGTCGAGTGGATGTCCATTATTTCCAAAAAGAGCCTTAAGAGTAATGGTCGTGTTTACTTATAAAAGTGGTTAAATTTTGTTTCTGAAAATGTATAACAATATCAACCCTCGACAAAGAGAACCATTTTAAACAAGCAACAAATTGGGTCATATACTAAAAGTCCCAAAGTCTCAATGACGGTGAATTTGTTAAAACTCTGGAAAAAATATTAATTTTTTTATTTGTTAAAATAGTATCAATAGCAAATAATTTAGAGCGGTGAGATTGGAAACTGGAAATGGTTAGGCCAAAATATTGACCCCACCAATGGGGGATGAAAAATAAATAAAGAAAAGCTGTGCCCTGTTCAAACAATAGGCATATGGCTCCAAACTACAGTTGAGACATATATTTTGAATCGCATAACTCTTTGGGATAGAGGGTGATTTATTTAAAAAAGCAACATATCAAAAAAATGGAAGTAATTGGAAAAAAGTACCTATTTAAAGGTAATGGGTTACAAAAAAGGAAATACAGATTTCTAATAGGTTTCTTTACATTTTTAGATCAACTCACGATATAATAACGTGGAACCCCAATTTCGTTTGAAAATTGCGAAAAAACAATATTACTTACGTAAATGGGAAAATAAAAAAAAATTGACATGAAAGTTTTATCCTATTGTAAGAAATGAAAAAACAAGATGTGTTTTTTAATTCTCTACAAAGGAGTATTTTACATGTTCTCGAAAAAAGGAAAAACCATTAAGGAGTTGTTTAAAAAAAAAACTAAAAGAAAAGATTCCAAAATGGGAAACTTGAAGTATGTTAGTAGTGAGTAATGCGTTTGTCTGCTGTTCCAATTTATGTTATTGATAATACGGTTTGGGTCTATTTCTGCCAATATTTGCCTAGTAAATGGAGAGATCTACTTATTATTTTGACAAAGCCTGCAATTCGGGAATTATATGAATACTGTAAATAAATTTATTCTATTCCAGTATATTCTATATAAAAAACAACTTGGACCTCCGTTCGATGATGATTCATCGATTGGCATGAATTATACATGACGAAAAACGTTGGGGGTGGGGTGGGGTTATTTTCTTTGTCATCTATCGAAAAAGGTTGCCGGGTATAATTATCTCGATGGTTGGTCAATTAACCCCGGCTGCAATTCGCCACCCCAAGCCGATATACGCCTGATAGTGCGATGCCCCCACCCCCCTTTACCGAGCAAGAAATAGATCATCGGGTCGACGAGTCCAAGTCAGAATGTTAAACATTGCGGGGTGTGTGTTTCCCCTTATAAAGCAGCGCTTATTCGACTTGTTCATCAATTTTCCTGTTTTTTTTAAAGGAACTAAAAAAAATTTTTTTTATGGAAAGATGATGATCACGACCAAAATATCTGAGCGTTCGAATTCGCTGACTTTTCCAGATTTTCCCCTAAATTTTGTTGTCGCAAAATAGGGTTTTCCATTATTAGGGCCCACATACACAAAATTTTGCACATTTTATCAAAAAGAAATAAGTAGAATATTCGATAAAATGGATAAAAAATTTCAGTTTGAAGTTCAGGGCGGGGGCCATTCCTTTTCATTTTTTAGATCGATTTCTAAATACCCTAACATGTGTTGACTGACTTTAATGAATTTTAATAACTGATAAAAATAACATTCTTCTTCTTCTTCGGTATTTCGCAGTTTTTATCCTCCACAGTTCTCTTACATTCCTACTCTCAGATCTCTATCAACCATCACATGTCCAGTGTATGTCTCCCTCTTAGTGCCAGGCGTCCTCTTTATCTTCTCCCTGGAGGTTCCTATTCCAGTACTCGTTTTGGCCACCTGTGTTCTGGCATTCCTTGTTATTGTTTGTCAAATTTCATCAGTTCGTATTTGTCAGTTCTTGTGACTTCTAGACATCATCTTATAAAGATCAATTCGACCGTTTTTATTTTGTTTTTGTCGTCTTTGGCCATACATATGCTCCAAATAAGGTGATATTTCGTATTTTGCTTTAGAAGGTTCTTTTTTTGTTTTCTGTAGTAAGAGTATTGTTCCATATCAGTCCATGAAGTGCTCTTGTGCATTGTTTTCCTCGTTCTACGTGTGTCTCTATATATGTGTGTATTGTCGATCTCAGATACTCGAAACTTTGGCAGCTATAAATAATTTCGTCCTCTACGTTCAAATCTAAATCTGCAACTTGTTGTCCAATACATATTCGGTTTCATCCGTATTTATTTTCAGTCCCCACAGTTCACTCGTCTTTTAGCATTCTTATGGAATAGATGATTGATTCCATGTACCCTTTTTCTTGTGCAAAACTAACTTGATCATTCGCGAAAAGAAGTGAATGCAATATATTTCCTTGTATCGGTATACCCCATCCCTCCACACTTCTTATACCATCTCTTTAAAGCTGCATCCTTGTTTTAGTAATTTTGTGATGACTATTGATTTCGTTAATTTTATTTCCGCTTTTGTATCATTATATAATATTCTCGTTATATTCATTAATTTTTCTCCAACGTTTCATAGTTTCCCATAACACTGTCATACGCTTTTTCTAAGTCAATGAATGTCATAATATGTGTTTCAATGTCCTTGGCTTTATTCTTTTCTATAACCTTTCTCATGGTAAATATATTGTCCAGGCTTGATCCACTTTTCCGGAATCCTGATTGTTCTTCGCTTAAATCATCCATATGTTGTTCTATTTCTTCTTGTATTATTATGGTGAAAAATCTTGCGATTGCGGGGATGACACTAATGTTTCTATAATTGTTGGTTGACTTCTTATTGTCTTTTTTTCCTTCTCCTTTTTCAAGTTTATTAAATAATATTCGAATTAAAGATACCACACCATCCTTTCTGCTCCATATTTCAACAACTCTATTTTTATATTTCCTGGCTCAGGTGCTTTATTGAAAATTAACCAAAGTATTCAAATTCCTACTTCAAATTTTTGCATTTTTTTACCATCTCGGGAATTAAATTAGTCCGACACTGGCACGTAAGAACCTCGGCGTCCAAAGAGCAGCGATCAATCGTATGGGGGGATCGAATTGTCACCGTCAGTTACCCCGGAGTACAAACTACCCCGATTGATAACGCGATTAAGATGTCTCGAACTGAAAGTAAAGAACGGAGACAGCCCAGCAGCTGAGGTCGTTAGAGGAAGTAATATCGATTTTCAATCGGGCGGCTCGGTCGTTTCGCAAATAACAAGGGGATGTGATTAAAGTCAAAACGGATTTGGCGGACGTTTTGACCCGACAGTGCCCGATAATATATTTTTCAAAAGATAAAAAATCGATGGAGATTTCCATTAACCTAATGGTATGTAAGAACATGGAATGAATAGGAAATCATTTATACCCTAAACATACTGCTCCTATTTTTGTTAGGTCCAGATGTTGGTGCAAGTAGTCCTTGGTATGACTCAATTATACATATAGCTGCACTTATCATTCATATAATTCACATCGAGATGTGAAGTGAAGTAAACTACCTATCACTTAATGTAAAACAGGTGTAGTACAACAATGGGGTATCCTCCATCCAAATTAACACAAAAAACAAGCATTTTCCAGAGAGAGGATAGATGCAGCAACCATTCAAATTGATATTTAATTTGGCAAGAATAATCTATTGACTTCTTCCGAAATTATAGAGCTAGATTCGTCTCTCTGACTAGTTGCCACAGCTTTGTGCGTAGTTGCCAGAAGTTGATCGTGACCTGGTTTTGTTTGGCTACGGCACACACTTTCAATAAGCCTTTACAGTCACACTTCTTGTTTTCTTCCACTTCCATCCCTCCATCCATGGCTCTCTCTCCCCACTTCTTTGCAATGGTGGCTTTCGTGCCCTGGTACCAATGAGGGGCATCAAAGAAATCCAATTAGACAAAATGAGGGAAAGGAGAAAGAGAACAAGAAATGTAACTATCAGAAGAATGCTGCGAATAATATGGACGAGCAGAAAGAAGTATTCAAGAGAATGAACACCCGTCTACACAGTTAAACTTAGGAAAATATATAGAAGAAAATCCCAAAACCGAAATGAATTTGTCATTTGCATCGCCAACCTCATCAGAAGCGTCACTTAGGAGGACAGCTCCTTTTTCTTACTGGGAACCATAATTAGAAACCAATTAGACATATCCAGCAATCAGACATCATAAATACAATTGGTAGAGCAGGAAAGTGGAGAACAGAGCTTAACGTTGTTCTCTGTCGTTATGCGAACAACTGTTTTCTAGAAGAACATAATATTGGTTGAAGACCTTAATGTATATCTTGATATAAATAATTATTAATAAAAATAACAAACTGGTTAATTCAAAAACTCACGAGTATGAAGCTTGGAGAAAATTTAACTTAACAAAAAATGCATTTCTTGGACAAAAAAATTACTTTCATACTGGTCAAACAATTTATAACGCACTGCCTCTAGAACTGAAAAATGAAATAAAATTAAAATCCTTAAAAAAAAATTAACTAAGTGGCTGATTGATGCTAAATTGTAACTTAAATTTCTAAGTCGAATTCGCAGATTTATTAATGTATTGTAAATACATAAAAACGTTTCTTTTTTTTGTAGAATTTTATGCTTTTTTTATATTATATAATAGACGGGAAACATAATTAAATTAATCTGCGTTATGTTCAAGGATGGCTGTCAAGTTTTTAACTTAGTATAACTTGAATATAAGTGTTTTTTTTGTATTAATATTTATTTCATGTTTACGTTACAATAAGTTGTTAAATTGTGTATTTTTATTGATTTAAATAATTATTATTATTATTATTATTATTATTATTATTATTATCATTATTATTATTATTATTATTATTATTGTTGTTGTTATTACTATATCAAGTCAAATTTCGGTTGTTCCTCTGAAAACATTAAAATTAGTTTAGATAGGATAACCTCAAATATTCGCCATGAATGGCTTCTCTGCGCTGTTGCCGCTCGGTGATGATAAATTTAATGATCGCTCCCCGTACAGAGGTCCCGCAGTTCTTCCGCTGTTCCGAACTTTGCATTTTTATCCTATTAGTGGAAATTTATTCGTCATACGACCGGCTGGCACGGCACATCTTATTCCGGTCGACTCGACGGGCGGGATATTCAAATTAGAGACCGCAAAATAGAAAGAGACGGGCGTCCCAGCCCCCTCGCCGCGCCCGCCACCGTCGTATCGTTTTAAATTAAGCTTGGCATTTGTTTAAGGTCACGCCGGGGGTGCAAAAGGGCGACTTTCCGGGGAAACCGCAAGGGCGAAGAAAACTGCGTCGTCAATCGGCGCGATCTGGACGACTGTGCGCAGTGGCTCACGAGCGGGGTTCGTTTAAAATTTTCTTTTTCATAGTATAGTCGCGCTCGTCAGAAATAGACCGCATTTGATATACAGGGTATAAAAAAAAATTCATAACTAGCAAAAACTGCACCATCCTAATTGCTGGGTGTGACGGATTTGAATGTTTCCGATCATAGTCTAATTTAGGTTGCGGAAAATTAAATTCACAGACTACTGAATAAAATATCATATACTGATTTTCATATAGATTTATAAAATATTCCGCGGCATAACAAATTTCACATTTCGAACATTGTCCATTAAATAACTTGTATTTTAAGTCTGTTCCATAAACATGTTGCTATGATGCGCTTATAAAAAAAATTATTCGTATGCCCTATGGATAATGGAAAATATTAAATTGCTCCAAAAATTATGAAACGATGCGTTAAAAACCTTTAAATTCTTCCCGGTACATATGAATATTATAAGGTAGCTCAGAAATTATACAACTGCGGAGATACGTTCTGAGAAAAAAACATACTTACGCCATCAAATTTAGAACTCCAGCACTTGGTCGGAATTGAAAAAAAACTCAACACAGTTAAATCTAGGACACACAATCTTCTTTCAAGTAATTTTTCAGATCCTGATGCTTTAAATAGGTTTTTTTATTCAATCGGTCCAGAATAATAAAATACCTGACCAGAAATTAAGAAATATTTATGATAATAATCACCTAGAACAGATCGACCAACAACAACCACTAAACTGTGTGCTAGATACTGAAATATTTGATATAATATAAGAAATATAAAATCTAAAGCGATGTGCAGTAACGGGTTAAATATTACTTTCATACAGCTGAGTTGTCTTGTCATTATTCCGATCGTAATAATGTGATAACTTCGTGCTTTTTAGCGTCTTATTGGGGGAAAAAGTTACACCTCTTACACAAACAAAAAATCGTACATATTTTAATCATCTTAGGCCGATTAGTATTCTTCGCACTCTTTTGAAAATGGTCGAAAGGAGGATTTCTGACAGAATACAATATTCTACCCAAAAGACAGTGTGCTTTTAGGAAGGCTCATAGCTCCGAAACTGCCCTGGCAGATGTTAATGACGATATACTACGAGCAACTGATGATCAAGTCATTGATACTTTTGGACTTCAATAAAACGTTCGATTCGAAACATTCTGCACTATATTGGACTTGGAAAAAAATCGTGTACACTATTAAGTTCTTTAGTGTCTGATCGAGTTCATATAGTAATAAATCTTCCCCACTGCTCTTTGTTCTATTGGGGGTACCACAGAATTGCATTTTAGCTCCCTTGTTACATACTATTTACACTTTTAATTTAATTCATTGGAGAATTGCAGTCATCACCTCTATGCGGAAGACACTCAGATCTATTTTGTATACCGCAGACTTATGTAAATTTTTAATCATCTGCTGCAACGTAAACCAACTAAATTGCCAGTGTTATTCCTCGGCAGTGAATCCCAGACATTTGAAGTAAAAAATACTATGCTTATGAAACTTTCACGTTTCTACCGTATTCACTTACAAGTAAAATTTTAGGTTTAATATTTCATTCTAAGTTGCGTTTCATGGATCACGTCACAACAAAACTAAGAACGGCGTATACAAATTTAAAACTGATCTGCAGCGACAGACATGGTCTGGCTATAAATAAAAAAAATACTTTGTGAAACTATTGCCTTGCCGCAATTAAATGGGGTCTATTGGATATGTCCGGATGCCGTTGACCGGCAACGAATTCAAAAATTCAAAACCCATTTATCAAAGGTGTTGATTTTCAATATATATTTTTCATAATTTCTAGTTCTAATTACATTGTCTCGTATTGCGAGCATATAGCCCTCAGTTTCAGGATAAAGATGGCCCTTATGACGCCACTGTAGTGATGATGTTTTGTCGTGTTAGTGTTAGAGCGTATTTACCAAGAAGTGCTTTTTCCTTCCAAGTTTGTATTTCCTGATGTAGTGTTGATGTTGTATCGGTTACTATTGGCATACCAGAATTGAGTGGTGTGAAGTTTTTATCAACATTTATTATATGATACGGTCTGTGGATCCTAGTAATTTTAGAGACCCGGTTTCTGCAAATTTTGCTTGTATTTAGAAACCCCCTGCCACCTTCTTTTCTAGGAATATAAAGCCGTGATGTTGATGAGTTGGGATGTAAACATCTGAATTTTGTTAACGTCTGGCGAGTTGTTCTATCAAAGCCTTCCAAGTCAGTATTGGACCATTTAACTATAGCGGCGATGACGTTATTATTATTATTATTATTACACCCTAAAGATATTCAGTTAAAAAACTACCAAACGTTGTTCGAATTTCGTTAACGTCCATATTATCATGCACCCTATGACATTAACCCGTATACACACGGACGAAATTAAACGGCAGTTTGTTTGTCGTGGGGGAGGAGGCGAAAGCTGCCCTTTAATTTTAAAGTCCGATCTTTTAATTTCCTATCTAAACCGACACGGTTTTGTATTGAAAGAAAATTAACACCCCCCCTCCTCCCGGCGGGTGGCCGCATACTATTTAAATACTTACTTTTTCTCCCTCTTGCCCGCACCGGTATCTCTGAAACCCTTGGCGAATGGATTATTGTCTATTTTCAGTTGGGTTATCTGAAAAAAAGGAAACGACAACATCAAGTTAATGCTTGATAATCGATATGACCCAAAATATTTAGTTATTAATTTCCCTGGTGGATGTTTAGCTAAAACACAAGGGATTCAAATACAAGATTTGTATTACGAGTGACTAACAATTAGTGTTTGGACACGTGACACTGGGTAAAGAAGCTGAGTAGGGAGTAGAAACAATTATTTTGTTAGAGTTCTCCAAACGACATACCGTTTTTACGATATAATCCGGTATTTAATTTTTTATGAAGGTGTAACCGCAGGCCTATCTCGCTTGGGTTTGTCTTTGTAACCCTCAATAACTAGTTTCGCAATTACACAATGACGTTCCAGAACCGTATTTCGGTACTTCGTGCATACAAATGCTGAAAGCTGACGGATTTGCGTAGAGTTTCATCGGTGAGATTCCTCGATTATTATTAGTCCATGCAGTAAAAAATGCATTCTTACTTTAAAATGCTTGTATAAAACAACATTAAAATAATCACTATCGTCACTGCACTCGTCCCCCACATGAATAATTAATTCTGGCTCTAGTCGACTTCTGTAAATATTTTCTTCTTCGATGGCATATTCTACACATTTTTTCCAACTAGAAGCGGATATGTTTTCTACTTCTATAAGAATTAATTCTATTGCCCCAGGACTAAATTTCGGCGAGGTGTTGTTTCTTTTTAAACTGAGTTTCAGTAGTAGGGACTGCTTTAGGAAGATTTATAAAAAGCACACTAATAAGAATTAATATAAGAATTTAATCAAAGAAAGACAGTTCGCACGGCCCAGCTCTCCTTGGCTAATATCTTTAATACGGCCCTGGCTTGTGGTACACGCGCTGAAAAGGATGGTCGCTTGCGCTTTACAACTCATTCCGAAGTCAAAACCATAAAAGGTTGTAAAAACGGTATATTGCTGCAGAACTCTACTACAGTTTCTTTATTAGAATAGCGAGACCTGTATTTCAAATAGTCCGTTTGCCACTGCAGCAAAGTGAATGTAGCCACCATAGAAAACGAAAAGGTAAGTGCATATACTTAAATACTACTGGAAATTTTTGCGGTTGTTAAGAAAAGTTTTTCTCAGCGTAGCAGCCATCTCGCGTCATCGTCACCGCAAGAAATTCCACTTTGCCGTAAAAAAAATAATAATAATTCAAACAATAGTCGGTAACGATATGTATTATTAAACACCCCCCGTTGTCGTACCGCTGCCGCCATATGTCGTCACATTACCACGAATCGTCGGCATCTAGTTGTCGTTTTTACATTTATAATTTTCGCTCATCACATTTGTAAACAATAAATTTTCCACAATGCGCTCCGGCAAGTGCCGTTAATTTTTATTGGATACCGTGCAGAATGCACCTGTGCGCGAATACCATTGACGTGCGAGGTAGACCCCCACCCGTTCGTGATAGACACACGCCAATGGAAGAGTTTTCCTACTATTTTTTCCTAATGGAATGCGACTCCGATGAAAATGCCAAACACTATTTTGACTATATATAGGTCCACAGATGTTTTTTTCTTTAGTTTTTGTTTTCCAATAAGTTGGTAGCGTACCAACAAAACTCAAAAACAAAAACATATAAGCGGTTGGCTTTTAAAAAACACTACTTTCTTACTAAACTCTTTGTTTTTGTTTTTTCAAAATAATGATAGTGATTTGATAAGTTTACATTTTGATAGGTGATCATACGTTTGGATTTTTGATATTTTGAAACCACATTTGACCTTCTCCGTATCGGCGATTTGAGAACTTGAGAAGAAGAACAATTATTAAATAGGAAATTATCTAAAACGCATCAAGTGTTCGGAAAGTGTTACTTTCAGACACAAGGTTCATTGCCTAAGGTGGCGCGACATTTCTGGTATTTTAGTCACGGGTAGCATATTTATTGTTATTTTTAACTTGAAAAAATCCCTAAAAGTACATGTCGATTTTCGATGCTATATGAAAAAAAAAGATCCATCCAGCTAAAAAAAGAATTATCAAAATTGAGCCATAAATATTCTGCGGGAGTAATGCTTAAACGAACTTCATGGAAATCAGTGTAGTTAGGTTTCATGTAGTCCTGAAAAAAAAATTGTTGGCACTTTATTCGCAAAGAAATTCCTAACAGCCCTTCTCGATATTTGACATAAAAAAATTAGTCCCGGTGGGCCATAAGTTCAGGTTGATGCGAAACATAAGGTTTTCGTGCGTTTTTCAAGGAGCGAGAAAAAAAATATATCAAAATTAAACCGTAATCAAAGATTTTACAACAATGTACAGCCTGAAGCGGGGCGCAAACGTTAATTCAAACACCCTGTATTGAAACCTTATAATTATAATTATAATTGGATTCTAAATAGTACTGAATAGGAATTTGTTGCCAATTATTTTTTTTTAAATCCCTAATAGTACTTCTCTCTTCTCTCTCTTTTGTTAAATGGTCTCGGTTGGCCATGACTTTAAGTTGAAGCAATGAGCGAAACAAGATTTTAATGCATTTTTCAAAGATCTATCCGTCAAAAAAAATTATCAAAATCGAATTCTAAATAAAGAATTTAGGAGAGTCTACAGTTCATAAATGGGACAAACTGTATATACTATTCCGATCACCCTTAACTCAGTTGTCGCTGGTAAGAAATTGAAGCTTTTGCTGGAAGTCAACTGAGTAGTAGAAGATATGTGTTAACTCTTGATAAAAAAAATATATTATCAAGATATGTAATTGATGTATATATCTACAAGTTATATAGGATATTATATCAATCTTGATAGAATATCTGAAAAACTACCTGATTCACAGAGAACAAAAAATAAACTAAAATTGTTGCAAATTTTTAACTTTTTTTTTAAATTTTTATTCGCAAAATTTGAATATCTTTGCGTATCACAAAAAAAAGTCTAATGGATTCAAATCCTGCGATATCGTGTGTTAACAGTGTTGAAATCAAAAGTGGAATTTAAAAAAATGTGATTAACTTAAAAAAATAACGTGCAGCGTTTTTTTTTTTTGAAAACTCCCATTTAATTTTTTTTTTTTAATATCTACCATGTGCTTCAAACGATTTGAAATATATTTCTTCGAATTATGAGTACGAAAGGAAAATAAACAAATGAGCGTGAATAAATGTTCGACTTTTCCGAAAAAGGAGAGCAAGGCTCCGTATAGAAAATAATATATACGCGTGTAGACGCGGCGTTAATTAATTCAATCTAATCGCAAAAAGCCATAAACATTGCGATAAATACAAATTTATTTAACACATTAGCAATAATTCATACGTTAAATCGCCCAATTATAATAAAATTACATTGTTTAACGGGCTGCGGGATTTTATTTTCTTGCGGTAAACCAGTTTTTAACGTCAGCGTTGCTTACTCGTGTTATTAATATAAATCAAAATTAATAAAGAGATAATTGTTACGACTTGCGGTGTAATTAGTTTATTATTGTCAATGTCGTGAGACGGCGGGTAGGGCAAACCATTTCCTTAAATATACCGAGACGATTCAATTACAAATAAATAATTAATAATAATAATAATAATAAATAATTAGTAAAAATGAACTAGTAAAACATTAGTGGAAACCAAAAACGCTTTATTTGAACTTTTAAAAAAATGTATTTTTCTCATGACACCTGTTTCTCATATTTTCCAATACTTTTTTTCTTTCGAAGTATCTATTGTGGTAATATTATTTCTTTTTCTTTTTGAGTTTATAAGTACATTTTTGACATTGATTTTCATGAAGTATAATAAATATTTTAATAAAACTACCAAAAAACGAAGCGAACCAAGGAAAAATAAAAAATAAAGATCGAAAATTGAATATTAATTATTAACTATTAACCAATAATTATTATTTCAAAAACACAGCAAATAGGTATATACTTCTTTCCGTTATTAAGTTGGTATTTACGATTAGAACCGGAGTTGTAATAGGAAGCAGAATTTGAGTTGGATATTAAAATTTGATTAAATGATGAGGGATTTTAGAACTAATCATCAGAAGCAGAATTGGAGTTAGATATTAAAATTAGAATATAGAATCGATCGGCATTAAATTTACAACTTAGTTAGGAGCTAGAATTAGGTTTAAAATCTCGTCAGCACTTAATTAGGAGCTGGAATTAGAATTAGAGGAGTTTGTAATAAGTAGCAGAATTTATTTTTTTATTTTTATTAAAATTACATTGTAGAAGAGGCATACTTTCGTCATTTAGGTTTGGGAACTAGAATTCGGATTAAAATTAGAGTTATAAGAAGAAGCGTAATTACAGTTTGATGTTAAAATTCGTATAACGAAACAGAATTATAATTGGAATTACAATTTAAGTGAAATGTGAAATAGAGTTCGAGTTGGAGTTCAGACTAGCAGTTAGGGATTAGAACTGGAATTATAATTAATAGAATTAGAATTAGTAATGAAATCGGAATGCGTATTAAAGTAAGAAATTCGTATTAGAATTAGGAAGTGAATTTTTCGTGCACGTTAAAATTAGAAGTGAAATTCATATTAGACTTGATGTTAGGAATTGAAATTTGATTTTGGTTAAAATTATAAGCAGAATTAGAATTAATGCGAAATAAAAATAAATTTCGAAGCGTCGCTATTACAATTTCGTAATCTTAATTAGAACTAGAAGTGAACTTAGATTATTAGTTCCATTTTAATTAATATTAGAATTTAGAATTAGGCTTAGAGTTGAAGTTAGATATAGAAAGCGATTTCGAAATGGATTTTTTTTCCCGGGCCGCATCGTCCTTTTCGTCGGATACGCCGCTGACGCCGAGAATGCCCGTGCCCGAGTTTCTAAGAAGAAATTTCATTTCGTCTAATTATCACGAGACACGAGAGAAGATAGTGGGACCCGCGCGTAATCTGCTCCAACGCTGACGCGCGGCGTCTTTCAACTTCTTGCGCTGTCGCTTTGACTTTGTTTGTGTAACACATTTTTTAAAAGTCTTCTAAGAACTAATTAGCGCCGTTGTCGTTTTGTTTTTTTTTTGCCTCCGAGTGTGTTTGTGTGCGAGTCAGATCGGCCGTTATAATGGCCAATTTTACGTATCGCCTAGTTTGCGATGGCGTTTAATTTTTACATAATTGAGTCGTTTTCGCGCTTACTGTTTTTGAACGCGCTCGATTAACGCTAACATTAATTTTTGACGTTAATAATGGCTATTAACACTTGTTATTGCGGCGTGCAATGGGTTATATTGCTTTTTCTACTCGCGTCTGTAAAATACCTAATTACACACCGATCTAGCGTGCGTGAAGCGTCATTTTACCACGTCGCCACTTCGGACGTTTCCGGGATTTTACCGCACGGATTTGGGGGAAATCGGATATTTTCGGAGATTCTGACGGTCATGCCAGTGAATGTATTCGTGTTGTTTTGCGAAAATGGTCCCAAACACTAACGGTCGTAGAAAAAGTATAGTATGCAACACGTTCGGTAAACTTTTTAACTCACTCGTTTATTAAAAACTCGCTCCGCTCGTGTCAAATAAACTCGTGAGTCAAATGCCGTTTAACGCACTTGTTGCATAATATACTCTAAAATGCCTAATTATGCACTGGTCGGGCGTGCGCAAAGTATCACTTTAACACGCCAGCTTAATTAAACATTGTCGCGTGTGTTTCCGATGCTTTAGTCACGGATTAAGAGCGATCGGATGTTTTACAATACTGTTTTTTGCCGTTAAAGTTTTAACTAGTGTACTCGACGGATACTTACTTTTTCATTTTGATAAGCCGTGACCGCAATGAATTCGGTCTCCTTGAAGACGTACGTCCGAAACGTCGAGTACGGTAGTTTCAAGATGTCGTTGGCCCGAACTAGATGAAATCTAGGCTGGTATTTGTGCATGGAGTTTAATATCGTCTGGAACAAAAAGGGAACATTGCTATTCGCTATACGAAAACTAAATCATTAATAAAAAACAAATTACAATATTCTGCCATTGAGTGGCCAGAAAATATACACTGTATACAAAAATTATTAAAACTGAAATAGTATTAAATGAGCCGTTTATTTTGAAAGTGGCTTAAGTCCGTTTTCATCTTTTATCAAGTTCGGTATTGAAATATACTTAGTACATTTGAAAATTTTATATCACGTACATTTCCAAAATAATATAAATACTGAGAATCCTAATTTTGAAAGTGACGAAGGTAATTTGAATTACGTTTTGATATTAAATGGAAATTTAAAAAATAATATTTAATTTGAAGAAATTATTAAACCCATGGGAAAGGATAAAATAACAAGGTTTCCTGTTTCTGAAAGTAAAGAGGAGTTAAACTCATACAACAAATTTAAAAAAAGAAGGAGGATTTTAGAAGTTCATTCTTCAACAGAGGAAGAGGAAGTAATTGAGAATGATAATTTACAAAACAGCACCTTCAAAGAAGAACGCAGAGAACACAGAAGTTATATTCAGACAAATTCGTAAAATTAAACGGACATAATCGGGAAAAAATATTCCTGCCCAAATTTTTCAAAATGAAAAATTTAAATGAAACGGAAAGAAAACGTATTTTCGAATTGTTTTGGAACTTAGGAGACTTTAATAAGCAAAATATATTACTATAGGAAGCGACGGGACGCAGTGTTCATGTAGAAAAGAGAGTTTTACGTATTTGTTAAATTCTAAAACAGGCAAAGTTGCTGTTTGTAAAAAATTCTTTTTAGATACTTTTCAAATAAGCGACGGACGATTGAAACCTGTATTAAAATCTAAAAACGTTGGCAACGATTTATATCCACAAGACTCTTAGAAGAAGCGGTTTACAAAAAATACCAACGGAGAAAAAATAAACTGGCTTCAAATATGCTGCATGAGAATGCAGAATTTAAAATTCTCGATTTATTGCCACGTCGGGGTAGCCCTAAAAAGTTTGGGAATATTGTATTGCCATCGTTATATAAAAGTATAAGCAGCGTCACATCACTAAAATATGGATGGATTTATTGCGGTATATATCCTCCGGAACACCATAACTACTTCAAATCACTCCCGCATACTGAGAATGTTAACGAATAACTAAATTTATTTCTATTATCTAAAAATAGAATTTAAATGTTTTTTTTTCTATTTTTTAAGCCATATGTAACGAACTTGAGCTGTTTCACTTTGTGTAACAAAACAAATTTTTATTTTCAAAGTGACCTAAGTCCTTTTATGGTAAGCAAGGTCATATTATACACTTAATAATAACGATTTTTTAATAAGATGTATAAAATTAAATCCCTTAAATGCGATGTAACATGGCAAGTGAACCATATATCTTACGTATATTTTTAATTTTGTAACAACTTAAGTATTTCAAATTAAAGATAAATGGACTTAAGTCACTTTCAAATGAACGGATCAAATAGTAAATAGCAAAAAATAACTGAGCAAAACATATTCCCTATATAGAAAGCAGGTAATAGAAATATAAAAATAGATACTTAGAGGACAACAATAGGAGATAAATATAAACGAAAAGACAAAGTGAGAAGAATAGTTATAATTAGTGAGCATATTCAATAATAAAAGATTTTTTAATTCATAAATGAAGTGTTTTTTAATAATTCAGTTATAAATTAGCTCGAAAGAAGTAAATAGGCCGCTAAAGTGCAATAATAATTTATATTAATTTGATAAGCTGGATATCAAGAATCTATAAAATGTCATGATACCATGAATAAATAGATGACGGATCCAAAATCCAAAAATTCTGCATCAAAATTCTCAATAGCCACAGCTTAAAATTCTGTTATATTGAATGATGATTTTAATGATTTTTCCTTATTTCATTATGATGTCGATGTCTGTGAGATAATTTTTGTTGACCAGTTTATTTAGATTTTCATATTTAGGAAATATTTTAAAATAAATAGAAACAGTTAAATTAAAATAAGTAATTTTGAATATTGTTATTACATTTCTAACATTTTTTTATGTTTTTTTGAGAGCCGGGAAGGCAGGTGAAATAATCTGACACATATTATTGTTGTTGTATTTCATCAAAATTAAACAAAACATATTTATATTCATTTGCTTCTGGCAAGACTGGTAATAAGAATATTTATTAAACTTCTTTTAAATTGAAATTACTCCATACTTTTTTTTATATAGATTGAAACCAAATCGACATCTCGTAGGTACATCAAAACTTGCCAATGGAGGTTAAATAGTTTTCACTTCGCGTGAGACTTACACGAAATTTGTAAAAGTAAGCAATTTACATAAAATAGTAGACGTAAACACAATAACTTACGATAATTATAGACGAAAGTTAACGCGCCGCTCCGTAGTATCGGTGAATTTAACGGCGTTTGCGTCAGCCTCGAGAATTCGAAAAAGATTTAAGCCCCCCCGCTGTTCGCTAATAAGCGTCAAAAATCGGTTAGTTCACGTTTATTTTCGTTATACGGACACCCACAGAGATATCTCTCTCCGTCCCGTGTAACCGTGAAAAGATCAACTTTTCACGAAGACGAATAGACGACATTAATCAATCTCATGGAAAAAAAATCGCCATGTTCCCCGAGGGTATTGTTTTGGGGCCCGTATGTCGGCTCGTTTCAGCGTTTCGCATAAACGATAAGCGCGAGGTTTAAGTCCATAGCATGAAATACATGAGAACCATTTTAAAAACCACTCTCTGGGATTAACGGGTATCTCCTTAATTGACTAATCTTTTTTGGCCAAGTCAAAAATACCACCGCCATACATACATGATGAAAAATTGAGCAGAAAGCAGCTGTTATGTTTGGATACTTCGTCTCATGAAGCTATCGATGGGTTCCATTGGAAGTTCTGTTCCGATTCCTCCATTTACTACACTTTATCTTGTTCTTCCTTTTTTTTATATTACTTATATGGTTTAACTTCGACTGTGAATAGAACTGTTCAATTGTGGAATCACTATTCAAACCGTTACAATGCTTGGACATCAACATATCGGCTGTTTAACGACTTCAATAAAGCAATTTCAAATACCCTTGAAACATACACTTCACTCACAGTGCTTCAGTCACAATTCTTCATTGTATAAACATTAAATGATTTCAAACATTAAGAAAAATCTTATCAGACTTAACGCAAAAAAGTTTTCAAAGATTGTTTAGTTGGCGACTCGTTGCCAACATTCAGACGTTCAGACTGTTTATTGTCAAATACCAACCAGCACCAAAACAGTCTGAGTTAAGCTTCATTGCTCTTGAGACATATACCTCACTCACAGTTCATTATATGAAAATGACGCAGATTTTATCACTTGGAAATGGGATTTGAGTAAAATTTAGAGTACTTCTGAAAAGACCCTACTCAACAAAGTGGTCAAAGTTTGTTTAGTTGTTAGTTGTTTGTTATTTCAGACTTTGTCAAATCCTAGCATTGGAGCACTCTGAGAAGAGACCTCATTAATCAATTCTCCTTGTATAAACATTACATGACTTCATCATTTACGAATGTGATTTGAGTCAACTTTAAGGTAAATCTTATCAGATTTAAATATTAAAAAAAATCAAAGTTTGTTTGGTTGACAACGTGTTGCCACATTTTAACGTTCAGACTGTTTATTGTCAAATACCAACCAGCACTAAAACAGTCTGAATAAAAAATTCATTAATCTTGAGACATACATTTCAGTCACAGTTTTTCAATGTATGACCGCGGCATGATTTCATCATTTAGGAATGTAATTTGAGTAAACTTTAAGGTAATTCTTATCAGACATAAGTCAAAAAAGTGCTCAATGTTTGTTTAGTTGACAACGTGTTGGCCATCTTTTAACGTTCAGACTGTTTCTTGTCGAATATCAATACAATACAGTCTAAGTAGAATCTTCATTCACTTTGAAATATACCATTCAGTCACAATTCTTCATATGAACATTACATTGCTTTTCATCACTCAGGAGTGTGATGTGAGTAAACTGTAAGGTAATTTCGATCAGACTCAACTCTACAAAGTGGTCAAAGTCTGTTTAGTAATCGTTCAGACTGCTTATTGTCGAATACCAGCATTAGAGCAGTATGAGTCAAAACTTCATTGACCCTAAAACATTCACTTCAGCAACAGTCCTCTAGTATATGAACACTACATAGATTTCATCACTTAGAGTGATTTGATTAATCTTTACGATCAATCATCAACCCTTTGATATGGTTGCAAGGAAATAAATTTCAAAGATTATGTTTAACGCATTTTTCGTGAAATCTACATTAATTATAATCCGTAATCGAAAAGGCAGAAATACCATACTATAAACGAAAATCTTCTATATTGCTATGCTATATGATTAATTATGATTATGCGATTGGTTAACTGCATTGGACTGGAAAACATGCAATGAACCTGAAACTCAGACTGGCAAAAAATTTATTTCTTCATAGTTTAAGTAGGTATTAGACATTAGTATAGTATTGTATCAGATAATTTTGATCGATTTATCGAACTATGAGCTTCTTCTTTTGAATTATTCATACTTTCAATGAAAATCACTCCAACTGGTTGATGATTATGTAAAAACAAAATGGTTATCTTTCTCTACCATCAAACATTCTCCTCTTTAAATATGGTGGCGTCGGCTGGACGCACCCTGTACCTACGTCTGCAACGGTTAAACCGTGTCATCCGTTCACAGTCAAATTGCAGGTCTCGCGATTCCGACTTTATGTCGCAATTAGTCGCGGTTTATCTCGAGAACGGGTTTAAACGTGATAATGGCGGGCGAACTTGCAGTGGACGAGTGTTACCAATAAACCGTGCCACTTGCGCGTATCACGGGCAAATAAATGCAATTGGTTCTTCTCGGTAAGGAACGGAACGGAAATAACTTCATTTGCTCGTTCCGGACCTGAGAGTCCATCTATCGATCTACCTGGTAGGTAACTGCTGGTTATCCGAAATGCTATTGATTACATTCTTCAAGAAGTCAGTGGAAATTTGAAAAGATTGATATTGATAAAGATATTTTGATTGTGTAAGTACAACTTTCCAACAGAAATTTAAATTTAAAATTTGATGAGTTGAAAGCTTGGTTTTTCCAGAACCGTCTTCAGAGATACCATCTGATGATAGACTTCCTGTGATCATTCAATTTAATTTTTGTTGTCGATATTTTAACTGCCAAAAATATTCTCTTTTAGATTTTTGTTTTTACGGCACAGTGACGTTTTTTAAATATCGAATATTTTCTGATGGCCTTATAATAGATCAGTTTGCAGTAGGTCAGAAATTACAGGTGCTTTTTCAGAGTGTTACTATTTTTCTAGTTTTTAGAGGGCTATTTATCCCATCGTTCTCTAGAATTTTTCTGAGTAATTCATAATATTATCTGACTTATTAAAATTTCATTATTAGTTAAGTTGTTTAATTTAATATACAATAAAGCAGATTTAACATCTGACTGGTTAAAGTCAGCGTTTATTCCGATTCCTAAATCAGCAAAGGCTAGAAATTGCAATGAACACCGCACTATAAGTCAGATGAGTCATGTCTTATTTTTTTTTAATAATACATAAAAAAAATTACGTCAAAATTGAGGAACACATTGAAGATACTCAATTCGGATTCCGTAAGGGCCTAGGTTTACAAGGGAAGCTCTGTTCAGAATTCAAGTTCTAATTCAAAGATGTCGAGATATGAACTGCGATGTATTTATGTGTTTTATTGACTTCGAGAAAGCGTCTGAGAAAGTGCAACACGAAGAAATGATTCTAATACTAAAAACAACAAACATTCATGACAAGAATTTGAGAATCATCAAAAGCCAGATGTGAAAATAGGAAATAATATGATCGAAAGCATCTCAATTAAAAGAGGAGTGTAAGACAGGGTTGCATTCTGTCGTCATATATTCCAAGAAGCTTTAATAATAAACAATTTAAGATATTAAGATGATTCCATTCTACTCTCAGATAATATTAAAGGACTCCAAAAACTCCTTGATAAAGGTAGTAGTTTCATGCAACCGTTACGTCCTTAAACTTAACATCAAAAAGACCAAACTTATGGCTGTAACTAAAGAAGCGAATATGTGGATCGACCAAAGTAAACTTGAAAGGGTGAAGAGGGTTAAATATCTAGGACAGTTATTAAGCGAGAACTGGGACCATTCACTGGAAATAAAATCCAGAATTGAATAAGCAAGAACAAGGTTCATACGTATGAGAAAAGTGGTGTGTGGACACGAACTTAAAATTGAGCTCAGAATGAGAATGGTCCGATGTTACTCAATCTTGTTGTATGGAGTAAAATCTTTAACTCTCACAGAGACTACCTACAAAAAGCTGGAAGCTTTTGAAACGTGGATGTACATGCGCATGTTGAGAATAAGTTGGATAGATCAGGTCACTGACATAGAAGTCATGAACAGAACGAAGAAAAATAAAGAAATCATTGCTAACATCGGCGATGTTATGAGACATCCTGAAACATACACCATCCAGCATTTGATCATTCAAGGCAAGATTGAGGAAATACGAGGCCCAGGAAGAAGAAAAACATCTTGGCTGACCGTGGTTCGGACAATCAACTAACACGCTGTTTAGGACAGCGCTAAATAAAGTATTGATAGTCAACATGATTGCCAACATTCGATAAAAAGACGGATATGGCACATCAAGAACTAGAATAAAATATGTTTTGTCCCCGTATGTTTTTCCATTTCTGTGGTGTTTGATTTGAATGATTTGACGTTCTTATTTGGCGCAGGTGTAAGCAACTAACTCGTCAGTTTAAGGTCCAGTCTTATGCTGGGTGTCTAAGGAATGTGCGAGACATGTACCCTTAAGCGGTGTCACATAGAAAGCTTGATCTTTATCAACAGCAAGAGACCCGACAATATTGATCATATTCGGTGTCAGAGGAGATGCTTTGGGATCTTTTGACATTTGGAATTTGAATGTCAATTGGGTTGTTTTGTTATTTGGTTATTATCTAAAATGGTTTTGAGCCGTTTAGTGTATCATTAACTGGAAGCTTTGGCATATCCTGTGGCAACAAGCATAGGAACCAAGCCATTGATGTTTGTCTAATGTCAGCAATAATTGTTTCAAGGATTTCAACGATTTTCAAAAATTTTTATTTCCAAAAAAAAATTGGAAAGTGCCGACTAAAGGTGCGTTGCCTTATAGAAAAATATTTTTTAACAATAGTATTATGATTTTTTGACATTTGACATGAAATTCGTGGAAGCTTTTGATAAAATTTTGTGTCCATTTTTTAGGAACTTCTCAATGACCAGAGGCGGATTTTTGGTGGTGGTGGGTGGCGGGAAGTTTCCATTGTTCTCGGCGTGGCGCCGTTTTAAAACTCGTATTAAAAATAGGAACGCTGATATATTTCGCAACTGACAGACGAAGAGCGGCGTCGGAACGAGGGGAAGGAAAAAAAAACAGGTGAATAGTCGCGGCTATACGACGGACAGATTTTATGGTCTCATATGGAGCGGGAGCGTCGTTAAACGCGCACTTAAATCGACATAAAACCGCATTCTGTCATCGAGGCGATCCGCGATAAAAATCGTCCTTTGGCTTGATTCAAAACAATTTCTATCTCTTGCGGTCGGCCGGCCGGCGAGCCAACCCGGTTCGATTAAACTATTCGAATAAAATTTTTATTCCCGGCCGTTCTGGGAATAATCTCGTTTTAACGAAGACGCGCGCGAGCGAGAGAGAGACGACCGATGACGCATAATCTCGGGTATAGGGCGTCGCGCGTCAAGCGATCAGTTCGGTTCGACTGTCGGCCGCTAGATGTCGCGGCCCGTAGCATTCGGGCATCGATTAGGTATAGAGGGTTATTCAAAGACACGTTTTCTTTTCTGGGAGTTAATAACAGTTCCTTTTTGAGCTCCAGCAAAAATTTTTATACTTTTATTACTATATGCAAAGCTATATTTATACAGTGTCGTCAATTTATTTCCTGCATGAAGCCTATAATATTTTCGTCTCTGTTTTCAAAAAGATGTTTTATCCAGATTTTCTAAGTTTCGGCTTAGAGCTATTCGGTTTTGTTGACCATGAGGGATTGAAAACATCGTTTACCAACGCTTGTCCGGCACGTCAATTAAGTGAATTTGAACGAGGTGGTTTTGGTTAGTTGTTTCGGAAAATGCAAACATCACGTGAGCCATATCGCATGCACCTTATATGAGTACTGGGACGTATATGGTATCCGAAATAAAGGCTCCTAAGACGTACAAACTGTTTCAGCACAACAAGCGTGCGTGTGTGGATATGGTGTTGACAAATTAACGAATAGACACACAGCTACGTGTGGCATGGTATCAAGTACGGGCTGACTAAAATCTTCGTGGAGTCCGTAGGAAAGACGTGGAAAAACGAGACAACTTCAATTTAGAGCTGAGAGTTGGGAGTTGGAAACAGATTAAGTATAATTTTTTTGGATGTCATGACCAGTTGAGTTCGCCTATGTTCTGTATTTCCAAAATCCATTTTTTCACCAAGATAATGTCATGCACTGCTGCAGTTGCTAGAAACTTCATTTGGTAATGAGACTAAATTCCCAGAGAAAGTGTGGCGTACAGTATGAAGGAATTCCGGAGAAATTCCAAAGATTTCAGGGAATTGCAAGGAATTCTAAGGATTCAAAAGTAATAATAATAATAATAATAATAATAAATTGCCTTTATTGTTGTATATTGTTAAATATATAGTAGAGAAAAGGCAAAGGCTAGCAAAAGCTACCCCACTTAACCTCTTAAATTTTTAAATTGATAACTAAATAGGAAGTTATAAATACATTGACAAATTAAAAGTAAAAATAAAAAGTTGGCAGTTTTAACCGGAAATATTTACAAAAATTACAAGAATTGTGGTGTACATTCTTTTGGCAAGTTTATCTTGAGTGAAGACTGAGTTCCTTGCCAAATCTTATACTGACTTGAATATCTTAGGGGCAGATACCGATCATCTGATTCGCAGCATGCCATGAAGACTACAACTATTAACTAACTTAGATATAGATGTTGATTTGGGGATTCTTTTTTAATTTTTTCTTTTTCTATAATTCACCTATTATTAATTTTTTCAGGAGTGATTTAACTTCGTCTCTATTTGATATCCACAATTCAAAGTTTTCATTTAAGGGACTATTGGCCGTTTAAAAGGGTTGTATAGGCATATTCCAACTCGAAATGTTAAAAAAACTTTATGCGATGCTCTTTACTTGTAATTTTCGTGGTCAAAATTACCTGAATAAAGTATATATTATTATTATTATTATAAAGCCTTGTTTAATCATTTTATATCAAGTAAAACCTTAACGAAGTATGTCTGTCGCGCTGAATGACGTCGGTGAGACGCCCTATAGCGGCGAAAAGCTTCCCAGAACTTCAAAAGTGGCCGACACGAAATTATTTAACTTTTCAACACTTTTTAAGTACTGTATTATCGCCGCAGAGACGAGGTATACGCAATTGCGGCTAAAAGCGGCCCAGTCGGTCGCGGCTTCCAGGTATTTCCCTTATAGATTACGGGCCCGGTGAACGCTTTGTCTGGCCGACTGCGGTCTTATCTCAACGGTAGCTGCGGAGCCCGATTTTACATCCTATTAAACGGCGAACTTGGCGTCCTTTAGTTCAGTATGCGGTGCCTAGATGGCCACCCAGGCTTTGGACGATATCGACTTGAGAGAGTTGGGCGGCGGTGGTTTTTTGATGCCGATATCTTTTTCGGTGGAATGCTTTAAATTTCGGATATCTGGAGGCGATGACAAGGGATAAATAGGTAGCGGTTTTTAAGGGGAAAGGAGCGTTTAGTTTTGGTTAGTGTTGTTTATTCTTGGAACATTTGTTGTGTAATTTTTAATAGGATATTGCAAACCTGCGCGGAAAAGCGACAGTTTTCCAAGTTATTCCCAAAATATTAAAATCAAACAGTCGTACATGTCGTAATTAGAATATTAAAATAGTATTTTTTTCTATTCTCTCCTTTAAAATACTCAATTATGCACTGATCAGGCGCACGCAAAGATATAAGGTACGTTAACCATCGCGAGCTACTTGTGGCGATTTCGGTACTTTAGTCACGGGTTTGCGGGCAATCAGATGATTTCGGTAGATTTAAATATTTTGAAGTTTGACCAAAATATCGTTTTATCAAACTTGTCGCACAAATATTAAGAATGCTGTCATCCATCTGTCGTTCGCTGTAATAGCTTCTTGAAAATAGAATTCTAGTAAAATGTCCACGACACTGAAAATAAGCACAGATGTATAAACACACTTTCTTATGACATCGCATGTTTCTCCTTTTACGATAGAAATTGACCGCTGATAATGACGACTGTTGTCTTTTTCTTGTCGCTTTATATGAATGGGAGAATGGGCTGCTCTCGTTTTTTGATGACGATATTCAATGGCACCGTTTTTAATGAAATTAACACATCATTATTTGCTCCCAAATAACATTTTCTTGAAATACAACCATTACGGCAAATTGAAATTTTCCATTACCAAATCTCTCAATAGCTTCACGAACTCCATCTTGAAGGTCTTGCATCGACGCTGGGCCGTTGGCATAGACCCTATCTTTCATGTGGTCCCAAAGGAAGTTGCAAGATCTTGCTGGCCAATTGTGATCACCTATTCGAGAGATAACACGGTCCGGAAAATTTTCCGGTAAAATATGGATGGTCTCGTTGCTTATGTGGCACTTAATTCTGAACTTTATGAGCCTTAGGACC
This sequence comes from Cylas formicarius, assembly GCF_029955315.1. Lineage (NCBI taxonomy): Eukaryota > Metazoa > Arthropoda > Insecta > Coleoptera > Brentidae > Cylas > Cylas formicarius. The sequence goes on along the minus strand of NW_026844361.1, from coordinate 18,459,411 downwards.
CAAGCCTTTAAGCAAAACACAGTGCAACGACGTGTATGGAATGCCAAATTCCAAATTCCAAAGTTTTCTTCAACAGTTTGTTGTTCTTAAGCGACATGCACGGGTTTTATTCTTCGCATCACTAACTTGTCTCAATAGCTTTGATTGACGACGACCCAAGAATCCATTGAATTAGAAAATAATAAGAACCTCGCATTCTTAGATATTTTTATCAATAGAAAATCGGACCTAATATTGGGTTATTGTGTTTACGGAAAACCTACGCAAACAAACCGATACCTTAATGCAGTGTCACATCACCATCCGGCTCGAAAATCGTTGGTTAAAGTGGTTGGCAAAACTATCTCAGCCCGAGTCACTGAACGCAGATTTAAAACACTTTACCTCTGGTCTTCTCTCTAATAATTTCCACCTTAAAGATATTAAGCGTTCCATCACAAAAATCACTTCACCACAACCTTCAGATAGCAATGAGGCCGAAAACAAAGCAAAGCATTCAAAACATCATTGACCGCATATCAAAAGTGCTAAAGAAATATAACGTCCAAACCAAATTTACCACTTGTCCAAAAATCTCTCAACATCTTCGGTGCATGCCATGCATATGCGACAAACAATACATTGGAGGGACCGGACGAAAAATATCAACTAGGCTCAAAGAACACGGAAGAACTTTAAGACTAAGACAAATAAACTCATCAATTCTTCTACCAATGAAAAATGCGTTATTCCAACCTAACAATCTTAACCCTCAAACAATATATAAAAAGGTACAGAGTAAAATGCGAGCCGATTTCAGTCAATCTCTGAAGAAGCCAACAGGATGATAGGCGAAACTTTAGCAAGTTCGACTCAGCAAAAACCCACGCAGCACGAGTATTGCAATGGCCTGTGGAAGTTTCTTTAAAAATAAAAAAACAGTCCTATTTTTCACTTATCTGTCATAAGTATTAACGTGTGTGACAAGGAAAACAATACCCATACAATACCCGCCTAACTTTAAATAAATTTCGCCTAACAAAATCGGAATCTTTCCAGTTCGATGAATGGAGTTCACTGGTAATTGAGTGAGTTTAGGACGGACACTCGAACCAAACCTATTACGGTTATTCCTGCCGGCACGTCACACGAAAATAAAGCGATTAAAAACGAGCAACAACACCACAAGACGGGAGAATGAAAAACCAAAAAAAAAAAAAAAAGAAAGAGTCCACTCGATACCGGACGAAGCGGGAACGAAAAGAGAGACAGTATTTAATATCGGAGTCGGCTCCGCTTTTGCCTCAAAACGGCCGCCAACACTATACGTTGAATTTAAATGCGAAAATTATGCGCGATTTCTGTCTATACGGCACTGCTTATCAGCGCCGGAGACTTGTTAATTATTTTCGCGTTGGCCAATTTTAATATTTTCCACCTCACACCATGCCGCGAATTTATAGTAACATAAATAATATTTTCAGCCGTGAGAATTTCGTATTCGGCGGCCATATAAGTCGGCCGGACGATTCGCGCGGCCGATAATACAGGTCGCGTCGTCGCACGGTGACGTGTCGAGCGGTCGCTTCAGGACGCGACAATACAACATAAATATGATTGTTTCTTAATTTTTCTGAAAAACCTAAAATATGATAAAGAATTAAACCGTATTTTAAATATTGTTGTGCTTTTTGAGTAGGGGAAAGGGGTGCATAACGGACGCTGCAGGTTAAACGGTCGGTTAAAATCCTTTAAATACTATTTGCCCCATCTCTACACAGTTGTGTGTTCTTCTTCTCTTTGCTTTTCACAAACAGTTGGCCAAGACTGCTATGGCCATTCGCCCATTACCGGCGTTCGTCGACGGTTTTTTTTTCTTTTGGTCACAGACCAACAGCTAATAAAAGAGCTATTACCCACATTTGTTCTCAGCTTCCAATATAGGACTTTGACCTATAACAAAAAATGGCATCCCCCGTTTCCCCCGCGGACCATCCGGGCCCATCCGTACAGGCGTGAACGGGAAAAAACGATAGGGCCGAGTACGATTATAGCTTTAAAACATTCAATGAACATTAAAAACACTAAATCCGCACAATGGAAACCGATTTGCAAAATTTTTGGGGACTATTATTATCCTGCATTTTCCATTCAAAACAGTTTTTAATTTTTTTATCAGGAAATAATAAGTGGAAAATTGAACTGAGGTGGCTTTTACTTGATGAAAATCCATTTAACACAATAAATAAGAACTAAAAGTTCAGATTTTCACGGAATTATATTTGGTGTGGGCGAAACAATTGTCATGTGAATATATATAATTTCGTGAAAATCGGAACTTTTAGTTCTTATTTATTGTTAACAATAAGTGGGCAGCTTTGAAGAAAGTAATTGGCAAGAGTTACGTCGGGTTTTTTGTCCTAAGAATTTAATGTGCTTTTTTGTTTCGACGGTCTCCCCGGCCGAGTGGACATTCACAGAATGGTATTATTTGTTTTGTGGACATTCAAAAAGGGGTTTTTCGTGTTAAACCAGCTATTTAGTAATACAAATGCTGGAATAATTCTGTCTTCAAGGGTTTGATAACAGTGCGAAGAGATTAAACTGAACAGTCGCCAGCGAAGTCTGATAAACCCAAACTAGGCGGGCGAGCAGAAAGAAAGAAATCAAACAGTTTCATTTAAGCTCTGAAGAAGGCAACATAATGATTGGCGAAACGTCAACTAGTTTGCTGTATCAACAACCGCCGCTGGACAAATCCAGAATATTTGTAAATAGTGTTAATTATTTAATGTTGAAAGAAGACAGTTGAGCAGCCTTCGATTCTTCTCTGATTTTGTTGGTACAAATTTTCTGTAAGGGTAATCGATCGAGTTTTTAATCAATTTCGACGGTCAAATGAAATCATAATTCCTAAATTCCGCGATAAATACTGAAATAAAAAAAAAAACACTACAAACGCGCTTAATTTCATGCCACTACTGAAATTTTTACGACGAATTAGGCCGTACCTATACGGATGTAATAAAAAAAAGTGGGGAGCGCATAAAAGCGCGCGTTAAAAGTGCGCATAAAAGTCGATTGCCAATTTGGAACGCATAAAAATCAGTTTTATTTTTGTGGAGTAAGGTTATTTTTCCCAATAAAGGCAAATTATTTATTTTTATCGGGCGGGAAGATTCAAGACCGGCTCGTAAAAATAAGTCGCGGCCGGCATAGTTTAATTGAAGGGGCAATTGGTCACGTTACTTAAAAATGAACAGATATTAAATTTATTATACTTAAACTCAACCTATAAACTCGGTCCTGTATACTAGGAAGTGAAATAATGGTAGTGAGTCATGTAACAAAAATTAGAAATGTGTTTCGAAAATCTGTCACTAGAGGGCACTTTACCTAGAAATGTTTTTTTTTATTTTCCTGTATTTTATTGCCTTAGACAGAATCACAAATCACAAATACACAGAAGACTTGGTGAAAAAGGATCATTCAAACCTGACGAAATAATTAAAGGGAGACCAAGGTATAAATGACCGCTGCAAGGGAAGAAAGAATACTTCAAAATGTGGAGGTGTGGAGGCTGACCCGTCAACGAATACTGCCCGGGAAAGAATTGCTTGCTCTACAGTTTAGGAAGTTTTGCATGAAAGAGATTTTCGGCCATTTCGTACACTGTATGAGTGTGATGAGCAATTGAGAGTAATTTTATTACAACGTTAGTGGACTGTAAACTTTTTTCTGTCGAGCACAAATACCACTTGTTACATTTCAAACTCGCAGTTTTATTTAGACTTTGGCACGGGTGACACATTCGCTGCTGCGTGTCAACCAGTACTAAAGGGTTGTGGCTAGCCGTTTTAAGGCATAGACAACGGTGCCAGCCTTACAATATATAAATAACTTGTACATTATTTCCACCGCGATAATAAGAAAAACCATTTGTTTTCTAAGTCCATAAAAAATTTCATGTAATCAAATTTTAGGAAAAATTCAAAATTATCCGCAATTATTAAATGTCATTTTATTCACTGACGAGGCTGCATTCAGTCGTGATGCCATTGTACATTTTTGAAATATGCATTGACTTATGCCACTTTTTCACTTTTTTAATTTGTAGAATACATTTTTGAAAAATTTAGTGCCCGTGGCCTGCAGGTTAATAATGACGGCTTGCATTTCTATTTGCTTTTCCGTAACAGAAATGCATATGCATATCGCGATATCCAGTATCATCCTTCTGTAAATTAGAAATGGATGGCCGGGGGGTGGGGGTAGATTTGTGGCTAAACGATAACACTTTTTACAACATTTTTACAGGTCGGTGATTATGTTGTTCCCGCTACTGATATTATGATTAAGTGATTAAGTGAGCTTCTATTATACGTTTGTTCATATTATATTGCATTACGGTCACTTAAAGGAAGAGTATCTTTTTTTTCACTGTTAATAGCTATTTTTCGGCACTTCCAAAACGGGTGTTGAAATTAAAAATTCCAGAATAGTTAGTTCGTTACATAAACAACAAAATCTGAAACCGTTGCTTCGATAGCGATAAACAATTGAAATGGTGTCATTTATATGACTTGTTTTCGATCGTTTTATTAATTTTTTTCGGAAGCGACATCAAAGGCGTTCCATTTTGCACTATCGGAGACGTATAGAAGTCTCCTTTGTCGGCGTGACCTTCCTAATGGCTTCTTGTGCTCATTAATACTCACATATAAACTCATTAAAATAGTTGCGACCGTACACGCTTCATTACGCTGCGTAAATATTTCTAATGAAATCGCTACAAGCTTATTCTGTTTCTTTTTTTCTTTCCTGCTGAGTGTCTTACTGCAAATATCGCGCAAAAGCTTGGGCAAGGACACAACTCCCAAAATTCATTAATTTGACTTTAAGTATTGGTAGCCGAATTTGCCGACATGTTCACAAATTTACATTGTTTATATTGTTGCTACAAATGCTTGTAGGCACCAAGAATAATAAAATTTTTGAAGTATTATCACCAAGAATACCTAAAAACTGGAATACTATCTTACCCAGCATTATATTCGCGTTTCTTATTTATTGTCGCATAGGACTGATCGATAAGCGATACCAGAAGTACAGATAAAGATTTTTTTCAAAAACAATATTACAATAACAATTTTTTAAAAATAATTTAATATAGAGATTAGTTGACATTTTATTCTATTAACCAAATTATTTTTACGTCCTATTATTATTTGGGGCTCTAATCCTTTCTTCATAATCTTCGTTGGTAGCCTCCTTTTTCTTTTCGAATCTTATTTATAACTAAGTTTTTGTAATTTTTTAAATTTTGCCTCCTTTAACCACCAAAAAAAACTTGAAAAATTTACAAATCTTTTCTATTTTTGTGTACAAATATAATTTTTAAAAAAAAAATTGACCGAAAATCTCTCAAAAAGGTGGCCACACTCTTTACACGTGTCAAACAAGTTGATCAAATATCACGATCAACAAGTATAACATGGTGGAACGCCTGAAAGTATATGCGAACATTGCGATCAGTCGTATTCGTTCGGTGGGCGCATTTACACGCCGTCTGCGATGTAGAATACCATTGTGCATTATTTGCGTTCTCTTCGGGCGGATAAAAAAACGTGTGCAAGGACAGTGGCGGTGGGTGTCCAGTTATTACATTCCAAAATGTACTGTTGCATATTTTCGACACTGATAATACTCTCCTCCTCGTGCCTAACATTCTGCGAAATGACTTGTGCTATCCTGGTAACCCATAGTTCTCTATTTCATGCCCTTTGGAACGTCCCGGGAAGGTGACACCAGTTACAGCCAGAGTTTGCATACACCAATGCCTTGGAGATCTTTCCTATCAACGGTCCCACCCACAATGATGTGCATGGTCATGGTCAAGTCATGGACAGCAAATTATAGAATCATATTCCAACACTGATACAATACACAAAACATAAAGTCAAGCAGTAAACTTCAAATCACAAAAATCTTTCAACATTCCCATTCCGAATTCGAACATTTATTTAGCTCTACTTATCATTATGTCATAGTGATCTGTGCACCAAAGCATACTGTCCAGATCCTTCACAGTTCCAATCCTACTTAAACTGTACACTTAAAATATATATTGAACAAGTTTTAATCGACACTTCTGTCATCATCAAAATAATCAACCTCGTCCACCAAAACCGTACCACTAAACCCCGAATACACTCAACTAAAATGATTTGCAAACATATTAACATTTGCTGTTCACGTTCCGTCTGCTGATTACAAAAAAACATACTTTCCTATCACAAACTTCCAAAATTGAGCTCCATTCTCTCTCAATATCACTTCAATATTATCTACATAATCTTTATAACATTCATTAGATAACACATCACACTCATACCTTAAGTTCTCCAAACCTAGTATAACGTTGATGATTATACTTTTTATTCGCTATATACATATTTATTATGTGAACTATTTTTTATCAATCACCTTTTCCAGGGATGAAAAGAACGATACGAGAAAGTTAGATCTTCTGCTTATAGGCACAAAGAGTTCTACATCCTCATACGTAAAACGCCTAATTTTTTGAAAATTATGCGTAACCTCGTTTTGAGGCTGTAAAAGCTATAAAGTTCTACATTTAGAAGTTAATATTGAATTCCTAAAAATTTGAACCTATCACAAGATGTAATTTCAACATCACTGGAAACCTTTTTGGCATTTAGATTATCACAGTCCCATTTCACATTTGGTAGGTTATATTGTTATGCGGTGATGTTTATATTGATTTTTAACAGTTTTCACAGTCTGATTATATAAATGATCTAAATTCACTTTCACAACACCAGTGGCACCCATGTGAAATTTTTGATTTATAAAAATTTCTGCTGATGATGTCGACATTGCATTCGAAACGTCAGGATGTGCGTCTACGGAAAAACGTGTCGTTCTTCTGGCATCATGTTTTCTCTTGCCGTTTGTTTCGCCGCCGATACGAAAACGGAAAAAAGCATCAACCAAAAAACAAAAGAAAATCGAACGTATATCGGTACTTGTATCGTGAATGATATTTAAATGTTGGCAACGGTGAGCCGGCATATTATACGAGACCACACAGGTATTCTGAAAATGCGCCTAACAAATCATTATGGATAGTTTCATGCGACCATGGGCGGCGCGTCGGGTTGGACCGTAACCCTGTTGAGTTGTGAACATCCTTCAAATGTTTAATATTTAACCTGTTAGACGTTTTTACCTCCTTCATATTAGTTTACGATTTCTGCTCAGTGCTGAAGATGAGCAATTGCAACATGTATTGACGTATTGTAGCCTTTTAAAAGACGGATTTTATATAAAATTAGTCTTACTTTTGGAATTTTAAATTTAAATATGTATTGGCTCCGAATGCTATAAAAGATAAATGAATTTATGGCATTGTTTTTATTTCGACTTACAAGAAACGGCATATATATATTAACTGTGTTTTTGGAGAAGATAATTCTGAAGGAGATAAAGGTTTCGTTGACAAATAGCTCAATCAAAGAAGATGAAGTCGAAGAGTATGTTAGATATATCTAGTTAAAGTTATTGGACCTTATTTCTTTTTAATGGGACACAAATATTATTTTTCATTACGACAATGACAAATTTAGCATTTCAAATAATTAAAAGTTCTACATTATTCGTCTATCGTTAATATGGTTGAAAACATTAAAGCATATACATAGGGAACTTATTTTATATATTTATATAAAATTTTATTTATGGTGTTCCCGATAGATTTCAGTATGCATGCTATACTGTGTTTATTCTTTTTATTGAAATAAAAGTTGATTTATTATCATTGTCATTGAGGACTTGTCAAACGGTGACGAAATTTTTGTCGGCCTCTTCAATTCTATAAAATATCCAATTAATAATATACAATAATAATATACAGTGCGTATTTTATTCTAAATCAGTTCCAAAACTAACCAAAACTGACTAAATTGAGAATCGTTGAAGAATTTAGAACATTTGAACGGCGAAGTTCCGCTATAAATTCGTATCGTGTTTTTTATACCAAACTTAAAGATAGATTGAGAGAACGTGGGAACCAGATTGGCCATTGCTATTTAAAAATACAAATTATTGAAAATGCTAAATTTTGGGGTTGTTTCAAAATAACTTTATTAAACTAAACAAACAAGGGGTACGCAATGCAACGTTTTTAAAAATTTGTAATAAAAAAATGGACCTCGAAATGGAACACCGTGCAAATAGAATAAAAAGTGATCCTACAAGTTTTACACTTTGTTTAATATTCCAAGTAAAAATGCCTTACTAATAGTTTATACAAGTAGAATTTTTGTAAAATTTGTTTGTTGAAAGAAATATCTCAAAATCATACACTCAGATTTATATTTAAATTAAAAAATTGTAATAGTGTAGGTACAATGTCAAGTAATGAAAAGCAACTAAACTTAAAAGGTTTATAAAGAATAAAAAGAATATAAAACTTAGTTTATAAATAGACCGAACTGAAAAAAAAAATTCACGTTTATTCTACTCAAGGAAATGATTCGAAACTTTATGTTTATGATACATATAATAAAACTGTTAGTCAAAAAATATATTTTTAAATGGTGTAAAAGTTTTTAACTTGATTTTCTTAGGCGATGAACAAAAAGCAACATAGTTCTTCATTATAAGGATATCTTGCAGTTGGTATGATTTAAAGGTTTGGCATTGCATTTTATTTGATTATCAATTGATATTACTGTCATTGCGGCGTCTTGTAATCCTTTATTTTTTTTTTCCTACGTATGTTTAGCTATATAAAATCCAAATAGGGGATTCTGTGAAAATATTTGTAAATTTTTGACACAACACACATAAGTTTGTTTTATGTGTCCTATTGTTGTTAACAAGTATGGTTATATGATTATTATTATAAAACTTCTAAAAGTACAAATGAAATATCGAAGACAACAACGATTTATTGATCAAAGTATTCTTTAAGGGAATATGGTCTCACTAGAACTTCCTTGATGACTTTCTTAAAGTTTCTCATTGATACATTTCACAGAATTTGATAGAAGTTTATATATCTTAATGCACTTATCATAAAGTCCCTTCTCAGTTATAAAAAGTGTATGATTAGGTATCATGATATCATTAACATTAACATTTCCGCTGTACTTATTGCCATTTTTGACAATAAACATCGTCATTATTGCAATTGCTGACAGCTCCCTCTTCAAGAGTCTTTATGCCTAATGTTTATCATTAATCCTAATCACAAATTCCGAATTATCTATAGTGAAAATAAATATTTGATTGATTATATTTTTAGGCGATTATGGGTATAATTAAAAAGAATTGGAAACATCGTTGAAAGGTAGAATTTCAACGGGCGGCGGGGAAATGGCGGTAAAAATGTCCCGTACGTTCCGCCGCTGGGGCGTATCGCGTTATACCGGTTCCCGATAATTCGCTTGGCGCTCATACCTCTATACCCGCGTATACGCCGCGCATTTTTTTTTAAACAAAATCTTTAACGGAAAGTTAAATAAATACGTGTTCCCGCGAGATTTATTAGCCATTAATCGCTACGTTACGTTTCGATTTCGCGTTTCTTTTTATTTTTTATTTCTTCAATGCTCACGATTTATAGAAAAATATCTCTATATTGGCGTATAGATGTGTATGTATATATACGTGCGGTGCGCGCGGCGGCACCGGCAGCTGCCCGCGCGCTCCAAACGTCCATTATTTATTTATTCGTTTCGCGAGCCAAAGTAGGCAATTTTCCTGCGCTTAATTTATTGCGCGGATTCGTTTAATACGAGGCTTAAAACGCGCCGACGTCGTGGTTAAACAATCGCCGGCCGCCGCCGGTTAATCGAGTTTCCGTTTTTTGTGGCGGCGGCGCGACGCCCGGCGTCCGTTTACCCGCGAGATTGTTCGAATTTCTGGCCTGGAAACCGAATCGAAATGAAAGAAATGCACCACTGACTAAACCGGGCAATCCAAGATCCAAATATTTGTCGTCAACTTCAACTATGGTGATGAATTTTTTGACCGACGAAACGTCGAATGGAGTAAACCTGAAGAGGGGTCCCCACTTAAGGCACTTGGTGCAGGAAAGTTAATTTTACTGTATTCTGGGGTTACTAAAGGATAATTTTTATGGATTATCTGGTGAAAGGTGGGCAGAATATTAATCGAAGTTGTTATCAGAACCATTGCGCAACTTGCAAGCGGTATCTATCATCTGTTTCCAGATTTGAAAAACCCTTACGGGGTGTTCGATTTAAAAACTTAACCAACCTAAACTTTTGTGCGCACGACCTAAGACAAATGAGATTTCTACCCCCTTCTGTAAAATACTTAATTATACACCGGTCTAGCGTGTAGGAAACGTCACTTGACTATGCGAGTTTCGGATGTGTTCTTGGGAGATTTTACCGCACGGGCTTGAATTTTGACATTTGTCAATTCCGACAATTATGTCAGTGAAAGTATTCGTATTGTTTTGCAAAAATGTAGCCAGAAACTAACGATCGTAGAAAAAGTTTAGTATGCAATACGTTCGGTAAACTTTTTAAGTCACTCGTTTATTAAACACTCGCTCCGCTCGTGCCAAACTAACTGGTGACTCAAATGCCGTTTACCATATTTGTTGCATATTATACTTTTATCGTATTCAGTTAAAACGTGATTATGTTGAAAAATTACATTACAAAACTAAAACAAAACTTAAAAAAATAATATAAATTATAGCTACATTTCCAGAACTTTTGCAAGCATCCCTAGCAGTTTACAGAAGAAAGCTTCATATGTATGTTATTAATCTTATTCATATCCCGAAAATAATTGTCTACTCCACAGAACTGCGGAATTTCCAAAACATTTGGCTTTTTAGTAGTTAGTAATTAATTATATGAAAAATAAGTGGATATTTACAATAAGTTTTGCACGGATTAAAATCTGAAATACCTACATATTTTGAGCTGTATAAGTTCGTTGAAAAATACAAATTTCAATTATTATTAAATTACCTTTATTTCTGTCAAAATTGAAAAATTACCTTTCAAAAATTTGGTCTTACACGATTCAAAAAAATAATATCTGCCTGTATTGTAGGTTTTGGACGATGCAGGATATTTCCTAAAGAACAATTTTTTCTCGTCAATATTAAAGAACTTTCGTAGAAATCCAACTTGATAATTTGACTCTTTGCGATTGACTCTCATAAAATAGATTCCTCCGACCGATTTTGCCATGACTAAATTAAACCTTAATGTGAAAGAGAGAACCACTGACTATTTTGCAATTTTTGTTTTCAACTTTGAATAAGCCTCAAAAAACACAACTTTTCGTATCTGGCTTCCAAACACCCTATCATATCTTTAGAATTTAGTGGATGGCGAGTAGACTTCTGTGTGTGACGCAGATGAAATTACTGGTTAAGTAGGAAACGGTTTCATTTCGTCATTCGTGGAAAACTTTTGCATTGACCTTCGTTTCAACAAGATTTCCGAAGCAACGACGCAACTTAGAACAATAATTAATTCATCCAAAATAGGATAATTATCTTATACCGGTATCAAATCGAGTGGAAAACAAGCAAAGCCTATTAAACAAAGTGAATTAGCCCAGACGTCAAAAGATTTATATCTACGTAGAAGAATTCGGTTTACAAACGAGATTTATTTTATCTGATCGAACGAAAAAAACTTCCAGTTTGGTGATTCTCTCGCTCTAGGACGATTTTAAAACGCCCTGGATGTGCAAGTGTTTCGCTTTGCACGCGAAGCGTACGTGGCCAGAGAAGCCACTAAACTGAATAAAAAGGTGATAATCTATCGTGTAACGGTTGTTATAAAACGTCTTTCTTCTACTGGATTACAAAACCGGTAATTGGATATATATAACGTTTTGAAGCAAATACTAAAAATGGCCAACCAATAGAGATAGTTTTTTTTTTTTAAATAAAATTGGGCTGAGGTGGCTTTGACTTGAAGAAAATCCATTAACACAATAATAAAATCTCAACTTAAAACTAATAGTAAATTCCAGGATCGTTCACATATCTATGGTGAAATCAATTAAAAATAAGGATTCTCAAAATAATATAGTATTTACAAGAGCAGATAAATGAAAGACAGTCATAGCTATCGATTCTCTAGAATATATTACCAAAACCAAACAGTTTCTTAAATGAGCTATATATATCGAAGTATAGGATATGATCCCACTGAGTTATACCAAAAACAAAGTGGAAATTACAGATTCATCACTAATACCAACCAATAATGCTGAATCCTCAACCTCCAAAGTTATATTCTTTAATTTAATTACAAAAACAGGATATGCCAATTAGTCCTGTAGTTTCTTTTGTCACAGCACTATCAGTTAAACTTTCAACACCATTAATAAAAATTTTAGAATATCATATTGCCTTTAAACCTAGATATGGTATCAAAAATTCGTTCGAACTAATCAACCAGGTTAGAGATATTAAAATTCATCCTAAGGTAATTCTAGTTTCCTTTGATGTCCAAAATCTATTTCCTAGCATTCGACAAGTCAACCCTATCATAAAACAAGACTGGTTAGATAGCTTAATAGTGTGTTTAGGTTAAAATTATTTTGAATTTAATGGTCAGTTTTATATTGCTAAAAAAGGATCAATTATGGGAAACTCGCTTAGTTCACTACTTGCAGAAATTTTCGTGGACAATCTGGAAAATATCATACATAAACATCCTCTGAGTAAAATATTTCTTTGGTTGTAGATGGTGTTTTTGCTTGTTTCACTGGAACGGAAAAAAAATGCAGTCCTTTTTGAATCATATTCACTTCATACATAGGCGTATGAAATTTGCCCTAGAGACTTAATGACTGTTTAAATTTTCCGGACTAAATTAAACAACAAATTATATTTTTCCATTTACCATAAACACTCACACACGGACACAGCAATTCATAATAGTTCAAATGAACCCTCACACAGACAAAATGGCTGCCTTTTATTCTTTGTTACACAGAGTACTTAATATACAATAACATTTAACAATGGTTACGAACTCTAGATAAGATTATAATTAAAAAACAATTACAAATAATTCGGAACTAACTACCGAACCCAAAAATTTATAAAACAATGAAATACATAGGAGAACCCGACCAGAAAACTCAAAAATGTCTATCTAAAGAAACGAACATAAAAGGCCGTATAAAAATAAAAGTTCGGATTGCAACTATGCCATTCATTTAAATTCAGAAATACACAAGTTTGATGATAATTTTGATATTTTACGTAATCAATCAAAAAGCAAAAAACTAAATTTGTTGGAAGCTAAGAAGATTAACAAAATGAGATATTCGAATCTATTACTTGATGAGCAATTAAACTTAACGGTAATTATGGATCTATTAGGAACTACCTGATCATATATATAGATGTCCGAATATTGTCATATTTTGCGTTGTCTAAACATAAAGTAATAAATAATTGTGAAAATCTGAACATTTGTTGTTCTAATTTATTTGTGTTTTTTATAAATCCCACTCGTAGGAATTTTGAGAATTTATAATAGTAGTTTATACGTAACAAGTTTCGAAAGTATCGAACAGAGACTCCATTTTCATGTATAAACTATATGATTTTCTTGCCTAATATTGGGTCAGAAACTGTCAATCGTGTCTTTTTGCATATAGAAATTTCAAATTTGTCTAATTTGTCTCTGTAAAGGGATAAAAATCCTCTGCTACGGTTGAATCACAGTTTTCCAAATCCCCATTGGAAAATATGTATGTCCTCATCTCGTTTCTTAGCACCTTCTTTTTGCCTTTCATGTCTCTCTCGACTGAATTAATAATTTTGCCGCTTTACAAGAGGAGTTCTATAATGCCAGACCACTTACTTCAAGATATTACAAACGAGGTAAATATTGACCTTAACTTAACATTTATGGTATTGGCTGGTAGCTTACAGATCGTCAAACCCCATCGGCCTCCTTGGATGATGTAGAAAATATTTACAGAGAAATATGGACTAAGTCATTGTCAAGGATAAAAAAGAAAATGGCGAGATAAGACTGCGCTTAATCGTGTAGATGGGAATTCCCACAGGGTGTGACAAACATTGAATATAAATCTGAGATCGTTTGAAATTGACCCAAATTTTGGTTTCAGTTAAAGTGATTTCAAGGCATTTTAAAATGTTATAAAATTTTAAAAGTTATGAGGCAGGCGAACATATGCCAGACAAATGACTGAACACGGAGGCAGTGCAGTACAGTTGATACTACAATTTAAAAATACATGTGCATTGTTCAATTCTCATTATTGTCACAGAACTAATTCATTTTCTCTATGGCCTGGCCTATTCCACGACGCATAGTCGGATCGACGCGACATCTATTTTTTTTTAATTGACAGTTCGGCGGCGATCAAAAAAATTTAGCTGCGACGGCCCGATACAAATCAGGAACGTGTTTCTGTTTCCTGCTGATCGCTTTTCACTTGTCCACCGAGGCGCCCGGTACGAGTTATTCGAAATTTACGTTTTGAAATTATAATCGAACGTGTGTGCGCGCGCGTGAGTGTGTGTGCATGTCCAGTATTCAAAAACGCCGCCATATTTGCAATTGGAATGAAACTGGATTTGAATGTTATAAAAATCGCGGTTGCCGGGCGAGAGAAATGGACGGTGAAAAATCGATTGACGGATTGAAGAGGAAGCGAAATCAAAAATATTTCCATAAAAATCATAAATTCGAACCTATACCGTTGTCTTTTATTACTAATGGGATATGCGCCAAATGAAAATAATACACGCACACCAAATGGCACATCGAAGCTTATTATCTGCTCCTGAGTTTTGGAGTTTTAACCAGATCATTACAAGGTTGTCTGTAGTGGGTTTTATTTCGCTATCACATGTACAGTTTAGAAAGTTTTCTCAAACTTATGTCTTTTAACTGGAAAGAACTGGTAATTTGCCCGAAGATTGACTGAAGTCTGTGTTCGTCTCTGCCTACAATTAAAACAAACCTGTATTACAGGCAATTAGCTGCTGTAAGAACGTAATGGAGAACAGGGGGACAGACCAAGATTGCATTCTGTTTCCGCTTTTCCTCATCATATTTTCTGAAAAGATCTTCTCAAAAGCTTTAAATAACTACAAGCAAGGTGTTAAAATAAATGAGGGTGCGCCGATAATTCCAATGTATAGAGTTGCATCAGTTTGCACAAATACCGACTGAGAACATTCGTCGGTAAGACTAAAATTATGGTTCTTCCAAGAAGGGTCATCGGCCAATGAACATTAGAGCCAATAACGAAGTGACACAAGAAGTATTAAGTTTAAGTATCATGGGTGTTGAATTGCTGAAGTTTTGGACCAGGATTTAGAGGTAATTCTGTTGTAACAGATGTTTAACAGCTAAATATGGTTAAGTGCTACATTTATTCTGTGGTCTTACATCGAATTGAGTCCTGGAACCTAGAAGTGACGACAAGCTTTTGAAATGTGGATATTTCGTAGAATGCTGAGAATATCGTGGACATATCGATTGAATCCGTATTTCTCCGTATGAACCAAGGAAGAAAGCTACTACATAATACTACAACATGGAAAGGAATACTTTGGGCATGTTCTCATCTACCTATACCTACTGCAACAGATGATCAAAGGTAGATGTTACGACCAAAAATATCCGAGAATGGAGAAAATTCAAATACTTGAAAAGACAGCGGAAATATGGTCAGAATTTTCTATAATTATCGCTAATCTTCGATGAGAAGGGACGCATGAAGAGCGAGATTGTGGCCTTAAAATAAATAATTTAATTGATTCTAAATAAATAAGTTAACAATTTTAAAATTCCGAAAGCCGTTTAAATGCACCTTTCTTAGTCCTCGTACTTAATTAAAAAATCAACATAGTTAAACGTCTTTAAGGAATGAATTAAATAAGAACGGAAAAAAGAGGCGGTTTCCGTCACCATTTTTAAATTCGTTACGCTGCCGTGTAAACCCCGGAACATCCGACGAGATCAAACGCTTAATGGTCTTTCCAACCTCTGATCCCGGGGGTTAATTGGCGGCGTCTAATTCACCCAAGTCGATTGTCAAATATTTAACGGAAAATTCCGAATTAGATCGTCTCGCGACGTCTTGTAATTTAAAATGTCTTTTATCCCTTCTTTCGTTCTGCTTCGTTCGAAAATATCGTTACTATTGCGGAAAATAAATTAAAACAGCGGTAACCAAACCAAACCTAAAGTTACATGCACAAATTATGAAATATTTCGGAATATGAATAAATTTATCGATCGATTCGGTTACAAACTGGAACTATCTATACAAACAAAAACGCATAACAAAAAAAAAAACTTACAAACTACCCCGATTGAAACGTGTGGGAAAACAACGCCTAAAGTCTACTAAATAAATAATGAAAATGCTACGTACCAGAAAATCAATGGACTTTTCTTTTAACTGAAAACAAAGGTAATTTCATTTTAGTTCCAGGTTGCAACCAACGGCTATATAAATATACAATAAAAACAATGCGAATATATTGGGCGTTCCTAAAAACATCGTATGAATATTATTATTATTATATATTATTAAAAATAAAATTTTTCACTCACAACATAAACACTCATACTCATACCTAATTTTTATGTACAAGAAAAGCTACGCTACTTTAAATTTCAATCTAGCATGTAACGGAAATCTCTAAAAAGGAGTTTAAATAATTTTTTAAATGTTAACACCGCTTAACGATTAGACAGAGGAACGCCAGGTATAGAGGAGCTACGAGGGCCGCGCCCTTTATATTTCGGGATTTTCTTAAACTTGTCCTGCCATCTGCCGGCTAACGTTTTTATAGGAAAATTTTACATTTTGAGGTTAGGTTTACTCAGTTTGGTTTTGGCAGAAGAGTGTTGTTTGTGTTTTTTGTGATAAATTAAAAAACTAAATCGGGAGCATTGTCGTGTAATAATTTTTTACAACTTTAGACGTGGACTAACTCAACACTTTTGCAGTTAAAGCACCATCTAGGACTACTGTTTATCGCTGGTTTTCGGACTGCAGTCGTGCTCGTAGTTTTCTTAAGGATGAATTTCGTGAAGGTCGTCCAAAATCCATGATTGTCCAAGAAAACATTGATGCAGTCCGGAAACTGATTTTGCAGGTTCGTCATGTGACTTACCGTGATTAAAGGTATCTTTGCACATTAGTAGGGCCAGCATACATACATACAATTAAACACAATTGGACATCAGTTCAAAAAAGGGGTTGTGATGATTGGTTGAAGAAAATGCTAAAGAAATACGATTGGGGCCCTTCCAAGCACGCCCGCGAAGCGCCTCGGAAAACTGGTCACATTGCCACTGTTTTTTTGGTGAAAAGAAAAACAGTCAATTCTGAATAATACACAACCATTGGTTTGTGAAAAACCAACCGCAGAAGACGAATCACTCTCCACGACGACAATACTAGCTCTCACCGATCAGTGCAAACACAGAAATTTTTGAGCATTAAAAACGTTGATTTGATGAGCCATCCACCATATAGACCTGATTTAGCACCTATTGATTTATCTTTACTTATATACATTAAGAATAAATTATGTGCGCAACGATTTAAAACACCAGAAGAAGCGATTAATGCGTTTAAAAAGCAGGTTTTGGAGGTGCCCGAATCGATGTAGGAAAATTGCTTTGATGATTGGTTTTATCGAATGCAAAAGTGTATTGATCATCGGTGAAAAACAATAAACTCAAATTTGTTGGTAGCCTATAGTTTTTTTTTATTACAAATCCCGAAATATAAAAGGTAGCCCTCGTACGTGTTAGTTAAAACAAAACAGGAAAGTTCCTTGTCCGCGAGAGAAACATATATTTCGCTGATTGCTACTAGAACCGTTATCAGTTTGGCTTTAGACTTCGCCCGGTATCGCAAGACAAAAAAAAAGTGTGATAAAAATTGCCCAACCCGAGCATTCCTATTAATTATAGCAATTAATAACAATAAACAACAAACAAGTTAACAAACGGGTCTTTCAAGCGATTTCTTTTTCGGTGAAGTTTTGTGTGATAAAATCCATAATTGATTGGACCGTTACAATTATGTGAAACCAAAACAATCGCCACGGATCACGCTCGATTTGATTTTTAATTTAGAAAAACATCTACGTCGATTACGGACGTTCTATATATCTTCTCTGTCGCTACTTTTGTCGTTGCGCCTTTATCAGTGGAAACGATTGGGGAAGTGGGATCAAAAACCCGTCAAAATTGAGATTGACGTTTTACTGCTTTGCGTGAAACATCGATCCTAAGAACTACACATGCTACCACAATAATTAATGGTCAAAACCGTTTTTTATACTGCTTTTACGACTGAAGTGGTATTCTTTGTATTTACAAATAATACCACTTCAGCCGTTTTCTATTCTATTCTATGAGAGGTGCGGTCCCTCTTTCTGGTGGTGAGTCTCATTCCCCTACAAGAGTAAGCAGTACCTTTCTTCGCACTCAATAAATTGAGCTCCAAGTACTCTCGATTGCTCCCTACTAGCGTTTAGCAGGCCCAATGAATGTTCTAAACGCAGCCTACAAGTTAATGTTAGTTGTACTTCAGCTATTTTAAATGTAGTCGTCGCAACTTTTGAAATTCTTCAACTAGTTTTGCTTTTTATTAAAGTCTCTAGATGGTCCACTGAAACCAGTAGACAAATACTTTTTGTTAAGCTATCTTCGAAGTTGAGTATATCCCACTTTCGGGTGGAGTCTGACACCTATATCGAGTAAACGATACCTGAATCGTGTTTCTGTTTCTGACAATATAGGAAATGATTTGAGAACAGCAAAAAGTCACACCACTTCCCCAAATTGCAATTTGATGTTGGAATTTAACTTCAGATGAAGTGATCATCGGCTAGGTCCTTTCATCTAAAGGTTTGCAAAAACTTAGTAGTGTATGTGTTTTTGTTTTAGCTCAAAATCACTGATCAACAATGACCCCTCTCTCTTTCGTCAGGTATAGCAGGGAGTGCTAATACTTTTAAATCTCTCCCTCTCAAAAAAACTCTAGTAGTGCTCAATAAAAAGACAAAGGAATGGGGCAGAGAAGGCGGTAGGAAAAGAAAATAGTGATGGAGGAGAGGTGGGAGAGGTAGAGGTTCCAAAAACGAGTGACAGTGGTCCTGACCTCAAACGAACGAATATAGAAAACTTTTGCCCCGTAATTACTTCGGTTGTATGCAGAAACGACAGAATTTTTATAACGAGGCAGGAATATACGACCGCAAGTATAGATATAGCAGCCCCCACAGTTCCGTGTTTCTCCCCATATTTTATGCCCGAACCTTGGCGTGCCGAATGCACATAAAGCAGACACCTTGAAGCATTAGTGGCCATTTCGATGTTGTATTAACACTACAAAATTACTAGCGGCGGACGCGATACTCGCCCCTAAGTCCGTTCGGTAATAGGGGTGTTTTTGGTTCGACGCGCTGGCTCATTTTCAAACACGGAGGGTGTTATATTTTCCGAGTTCGCGTGAAAGAAATATGAACTTTAAGGAGCAACGATCGAGGCAACGAAACCGCGCCGGAATAAAAGATATATTCCTAGGCATGCGATGAGACTATGGAGTATATGGAGGAAGCATGTGCGATGGCGGGGGTAGAAATACATTTTCCGCAATTTTTGTTTATTTTCCGGGTCGAAAAATAGGAAGCGGTAACCTCCTTTAAGTGTTACTTTTCCGACTAACCATAGGCGTACCGGTGGTATTTAAGAAATTTAATTAAGCAGAAAAATAACGAAAAAGAAATTCGATACGTTTTTTATTGTAAAAGGTAGCACTCAGAATCTTGGAAAACGCTGCGTCTGCATCTGTTCATATTTATCGGATGTTCCTCGAAATGCATTAAAATAATCACCGATACGAATTAAATTCGCAAAATTTCAATTTAATTTAACGGAAAAGGAAAATAAAACTCCACTCGTTATTACAAGCAGTTAAAACACAAAAAAAATCGATATCTAGTGAGCCAAAGTTGGTTAGATTCTTTATTCTCATAAACTTTTTCGTAATTTATTTTAATTGTTTGTGCATTTGTTTTGTTATTAATCTTTTGTAAAAACAATTCGGGCGTTTCCAGGTTTGGGAGTGATTGGATGTCTCCAGAATAGATTTTAGCTACGGCTACTGGCGATAGTATGGAACACGTGGATAAACTTCTTTAGGCAATCGTTTATTAAGCACTCGCTCCGCTCATGTTAAATGAGTCTAGTGACTAAAGTTGACGATCCAAGTTCACGGTATCTGTGATGCCCCGTTAGGGCAAATAATCAACCAATCAAAAAATACTCACTGTACTAAATAAAAAGTTTGGTTTACCTTAAACATTAAGACAAAACAAACAAAATCAATATGTGCTTAAATCTAAGGATAATGATTTTAGATTATTGGATGTTTTAGACAATTTGGTAACATGCCCATCCAGTTGGGAAATTTTTGTCCTATTTCAATGTAATGTGCCTTTTGACTTCTTCGGGTATGGCAGTCTGATCATAAGATCTCGTTTCGAATCATCATGTTCAATTTAATAAATTTAAAAATTCCTGACCTCTCCAAAATATCAGGGTGATACATGTGATAACACGAGGGCTTTACTGGAAAGATGGAAATCAGACATGTTCAGTGACTATTTGTTGGATTTATAGGTCTGATGATGCTCGAACAGGACGCGTTTGATCTAATCCAGAAGAGATTCTGCAGGCTTGGTGTATTTTTCACTTTTTTCTTATTTAATCAGGACTATAAACTATGTTTCATATTTCAGTTATATTTTTGTTCTCTAGATTAAAATTTTCAGGTCTTAAACTTTATTATTTCGTGGCCCGAAAAGAAATATACTTGTTTGAATTTCATTTATTATTAATTTGTTTAGTTTGAACCATTCTGAGGTTTCCTGCAATGCATACTTACTAGTAAATAAAAGAAAAAAACATTGTCAATCGATTTATGGTCTGTTTGTGGAGTAGGACAGTGTCCAGTTCAATGTATTGCATATTATGCCATACTTATTTAAATTATAACATAAAAGTTGATGATTTACGCTGTCATTAATGACACAGGTCTAAGTGATTTTGATATTTGAAAGTTTTTTGCTTATTTGTATGTATTTGAGTACCCTTTTTCCCAAAAAACGCCATATTTTTGCTCTATCGCGTCATTTTTTTATAGCGCTCTTTATCTTAAACATGTTATTTCATTAATATACATACCGTTGACATAAATATGTTTGTTCCATGTTAGGCATAATTTTTATTTTTTTATTAAATTAAATCTGATTTGGCATCACTGGATAATATTAGATTTCTCTGCAAAGCAACAGAGTTGGCGCAGAGGCGTCATACAGCGTTATGACCTGCTTATGCGCAGTTTGGTTGTATTGGTCGTTGTTCTACTGTGTTCGCGGCTGTTGTTTTCAATGTTGCGCATTTCTAGTGTTCTAGAACGTATAAATACACGACATTGTGTGAACAATCGAAATAACTTTTGTTATATCTGTGGTAGTTATGTTGTGGTAAAGCAAAGGCAAACTACAACTTCTTTTATGAAAACTGTATACCAGTCAAGTCCTAGTCCCAGTCGTACTGTTTGTTCCGTTTGCGTTGAAGCATTAAAAGGCAAAAATGTATGAAGAAATGTTATGGTGTTCCTATGCTATGCCGAGAACCAGAGCAATCTAATTGCGACCCAGATGATTCAGATTTCACACCAGATTTCGAGCATTTACTAGCACCTGACTAGGAAGGATCGCTAGTGTATTGCAACAATATTCCTGACTTAGTTTCAAAATTAGGAAATGTGCCTTATATAAAAGAAGAATGGCGCCTGTTTATTGATTGTTATTTTAAAAAGCGTTTTATTGCAGAATGCTAACGCTCGGTGCTCGGTTCCCGTTGCACATTCGGTAAATTAAAAAAAAATATATATATATATATATATATATATATATATATATATATATATATATATATATATATATATATATATATATATATATATATATATATATATATATATATATATATATATATATCACGTATTGATTCACGGATGGAAAAATGGAAAACACTTCGAACACTCGGAGCGCGAGCATTGAAGATGCCAAGTGAGATTTTGGCGAAACGTCTGCAGGATTCCAGTCGGATGCAGGATTTGCAGGATTCCAGTCGGATGCAGGATTCCAGTCGGAGTTCAACGAGCGAACGGATGATATCCCGGAGTATAGTGTCATCATATATATATATATATATATATATATATATATATATATATATATATATATATATATATATATATATATATATATATATATATATATATATATATATTAAAATTTAGAACTTCTTTTGAAGAAAATAAACTACCAAGAACATCAGTGGATGTTTTGTGATGACCTTAAAGTGCTTTGCATGCTCCTAGGACAAAATTTCATTGGACTCAAATAGAATGGCCCTCTAGAACAAGCCTTACACCTGGTAGCAAAAACGTATTAAGAGATAGCATAGTTGACCACAAAAAAGTTTGACTGCCTCTTTTTCGTATGAAACTTGGTTTGTCGAAGCAGTTTGTTAAAGCCCTAGACAAAAATGGACAGTACTTCAAATATTTGTACGAGAATTTTCCAGCCACATCTGATGTTAAGATAAAAGAAGGTATTTTTGCTGAGCCGCAGATAAGAACATTATGCAAAGACAAGGATTTTCAAAACACAATGCCCAATGTCGAGAAAAACGCCTGGATTTAATTTTAGAAAAGTAATTGATAAGTTTTCTTTCTGAGGTCTAGGGTGTAATATGAGTTTGAAAGTGCATTTCCTGAACTATATTCCTGAAAATCTTGGAGCAGTTAGCGAAGAACCGAGACATTAAGCAAATGGATACGATACCATGATGATGATGGCGGACTACTGCTAGATGTTATAACTCGATATGCCCTTAAAAACACACAGCCAAATGTGCGGACAACGCAGCTTTCTGTGAAAAGACGAAGATTTCACTCAAAAAAATCTCCCTTATTTTTAACTAGGATTCTACTTTTTATTGAATTAATATTAAAATTATTTTAGAAATATCGTTTTTTTTTCTTTAATATTTGCAAAAAAAAACCTTGAGTGATAAAAATAAATGCATAGAATTTTTGAAATCATGATACTTAAATTATACAAAATCAGTTTTCAAAATAAAAACATCTGCCAATATTGTAGACCCGTGTTATCAAATTAATATTTATTAGTCCTAATTACCGTAAGCCTAAACATACTATTGCTCTCCTTTCGGGCCAATAAGATTCCCATAGGGATGACTTTCCCGTCGATCATTATAGAAAAATTACGTCCCTGCAATCGCACCAAGACCATCGATGTTAAATATTCACCGGGGAATTGATTGATGGTGCTCGAAAAGAAAGTACGGACACAACAACAACCGCCATTACGTTATCGAAACTTTTAGGGCAAAATGTTTTCTATATACGGGACGCTCATCAAATTTAGTGTATTGTTCGACATTACGGGGCAAAGTTTTCCCTTAAGCACGCGTAGTTAAGTAAATGGCAGCAATTTTTGTTCATAAACAAGAAAAATTACGTTTTATCGTAGAGTGGATTTTTACGTAGATTATAACTTGAGAGGGGGGGGAGAATACGTTCGCGTGATGTATTTACCCTTAATCATTTTTAAATAATATGATATATTTTACGATCGAAGCGTATTGTTGGTGTACAGATGACGCGTATATTAAAAATAAATAATCTACGAACGGACGTACGAAAACGAAATTAAAAAAGATTTTTGTGATGAGGATGTTAAAGGGGGCCCTAAACGCGATGTCTGTTAAATCACCGTTGGACGTCATTAAAATAATAAGAGGCCCCAGCGTGTAACGAATGTGGATGAGCAGTGAATTCGTACAAATTGTATATCCCCTTTGGTGGTTATTTAATGTGTCGAGTTTTTACAGGCACTTACTTTATGACGCCGCGAGGGTCTCGCTAATTATCCTAAAGGGTTTAATGTTGTCTGACACGGTTTTATTTGTAGAATAGTTCCTTTACGTCATCCCAAAACTCCATACACAATTTATTCTTTTCCGTAAGACGTCTAACTTTTACATATGACGTATTATTTCGGGAATAAAAATCGTTCGGATGACTGATTCCCATATTGGTGACAAGTAAAGATTGAGCCGCGGTTAAAATTGTTAGGTTGCTTATAGACAGACTCTAGGTGGTTGGTAGAAGAATTGAGTGTTCGACAACTGTTGATGAGTTTATTTGTCTTAGTCTTAAAACTCTTTTATGTTCTTTGAGCCTAGTTGATATTTGCCGCATAGGCATGGATTGCTGTAAACTCCTGGCATCTCAAATGGAATTTTGTCTTTCACGAATCGAAGTTGTTGAGAGATTTTTGGATAACTGGTAAATCTGGTTTCGACTTTAGAACTTTCGATATGGGTCACTGATGTCTTGAATGTAAGGACAACAGTGGCAAGTGTGAGATTGCTTTTGGGCCTCATTGATATTGGAGGGTTTTGGTTAAGTATATTTTCTGATGGAACACTTAATAGCTTTAATGTAGAAATAATTAGAGAGAAGAGCAGAGATAAGGTGACATTGTCACATCACCATCCGGCTCAATAATCATCGGTTATCAACTCTCTTGTTTGCAGAATCGTAAAACTATCTTAGCCCAAGTCCCTGAACCCAGAATTAAAACACTTTACCTCTGCTCTTTCCTGTAATAATTTCCACATTAAAGATATTAAGCGTTCCATCACGAAATATACTTCATCACAAGCTTTCTTACATTGAAAACCTCACTGACCACATATCAAGTTCTAAAGAAATATAAGGTCAAAACCAGATCTCTCCACAACTCCGATCCGTCAAAGACAAAATTCCGTTTGATATGCCAGGAGTTTACGGCATTCCATGCATAAGCGGCAAAAAAATACATTGGAGAGATCGGACGAAAAATTTCAACTGGTTGTTAGTTAGGGGTTATTCCTCCGGCTTTACCACAGTACTGCTTCGTGTTATCCTGTAGTGTTTGTTCCGAATAATATCAGTTTTCGAAACATTTCCCTTACAAAAAATAAACTTTACAGATGATATATGTTTACAAGCTGCTACCACATATTTGGTAATCAGAACTAAAAAATTTTTGTTTTTCGAAATACAACATTTTTTTTTACTTTAAACCGAATTAATTTAGTATATTTAGAATTCGTAAAAGTACCACTGGATTTTACGAATTCGAATATTTAGGTATAAATTTTCCAAATTTTCCAATGTAATCCATTGGGACGCAAAATTTTTGAAGCGAGTGTTTAATAAACGATTGCCTTAAAAGTTTACCAAACGTGTTGCATACTATACTTTTTCTACGTCCTTTATTTTTTGGGTACATTTTGACATGGCCGTCAGAATAGACAAACTTCAAAATTCAAGCCGTGCGGTAAAAACCGAAAACATCCGATTGCTCTCAAACCCGCGAAACTCACGTGGTACAGTGACGCTTCACGCACGTTAGATCGGTGTATAGTTAGGTATTTTACAAACGAGAGTAGAAAAAATAATTTGTGCAGTTTCATCTGGCGTTTTTAGAAGATTTAAAGAGGAACAGAATGTTAATGAATGTAAATGATTTATGTAAATATATTGCAGGAAATAGGTTGGAACTCTGGAACTGGGATATCTACAAAACTCCGGTTCAAAGTCAACGCATCACTTACATTTTCTTTCTTTTGTATTATTTAAAAAGATATCCTTCAAATATTTTATTTATTTACTGCTAGAAGTCTTCAGGTATATTGTTTTGTGGTATATTGTTTTTATAATTCTATGGAATACTGGTGTGCTCGCTGGATCAATATTTAACTACTTTGTCTGTTATTGTCAGTTAAGCAATTATTAATGCATAAGAGCGACTTTGCTAGAAGAGTAGAAGAAGTATTCTTTATGTGGCCATTTACCATTCAACAATAAGTCGAATAGTTAAAGATTGCAGGAAAAGCGAAACACAACATAGAAAACGTTGTAAGATCAGCTATTAAAAAAAAAGAAAATGTGCTAGTAGAGACCTTGAAAACTAGAAATATCAGGATAACTGCCTTAATCGTCAGGAAATTAGTCGGGTTAGTTAATAGAAGGTCTGCTACTATAGGGCCACTTACTGCAGATAACATATCAAGCAGATTAAGGATTCGCTAGGGACGATGCACACTGATGATAGGAAGGTTGTGTTCGCACGAGTAAGCCTAAAATCTCCAGATGATTGGACTATCTTTTTAAAGGAGATATTTGGGCGTGCGTATGCATCATTTATAGGAGATAATTTAATTTTCATGCAAAATATTGTGTGGTTCCACTTTCCAAGGACCAAGCAGCTCAGACTTAGATCGAATAGAGCACATTTGTGATGCTCTAAAAAGAATAGTTGGTACCTGTCTGTCTGTTATAAGAACTCGAGCAGTTCTTATAACTTCTTAAAGTTAAGTAAAAATTTTAGGTTTTTGTATTTGATTGTCAAATATTCTATAATTTTTTCCACTTTAATTAATAATTAAAAGTTTTCTGATGCAAAATTGCTTAATAATTTTTATATACCTCATACTAACGCTAAATTAAATAATCATTTTTTATTATATTATTACTATTATTATGTTTGTCTTCTCTTTATTTCGGTCGAATAAAATACGTTCCTTCTTACCCTTCAAAAATCTCAACATCTCAGACAACCCAAGGAAACTTGTACGTAACAGGTACTGAGTTTGAATAAAGCCAATTTAATTTTAATTTATTTAATTTAATTTTAATTTAAATTTTAAAATAATTTTTATTAAATTCTTTAATTTTTCCAGTTTTTTCAGTATTTGTATCAAACCCGTTTGTTACTTATCATTTTTTACAGGACAGGAGGCGGACGTCAAGAGATTGCCGGATTCCGGCAAATCATTTGTTTTAATAGGCGGGCGGCATCTGCCGGAAAGGTAATAGACACCAGGTCCGCAGATAATTTATTAGATAACAAGACAAAGACAGTAATGGACGCAATAAACCACGGCTTTATCCTTTAAAATCCTTACAAGACTCCGCCCGACGGGGGGTTCCTTCTTGTCGGGGGCCCCGGACCCCGCCGTCGGGGGTTAAAACACAGGGAAGTTGACTTTTTAAATTATTTATGGAACCGCCGGGGGTAAATTTTATGTCGTCACTTTGATACTTTCCGTTTCGTTATTTTCTTACTACCTGGTTTCGGGCAAAAAGTCCTTTTGTCGTCCTCACGTCGACGGTTTATATACGTTTAGTTGCGTCATTATAACGGCGGAGTTTTCAACTTTTCGCATAAAATGAATAACAACAAATATTCTACATAATAAAGCACTGTTTCGTTTGAGCAGGTTTTCTAAAAATAAGGGGCGTCTGTTTTAAAAAATAATCAGTTCCTGGAAAAATCAAACCTGACATTTGTCAAATAATAATAATAATAATAATAATAATTGTTATTATTATACACCTTTTTGACAGTACTCTCCCTAATATTTATATTATGGGTTTCAGAGCGAAAAACTAGTTTATCTTTTAAGTAGAGAGGGCTAGAAGATCTTGTATATTAACACAGCGAATAGGTAAAGTCTGTTCATATATATAAGAAAGTGACTAACTGATACGAATTAAGGAAAGACCCGGGCAAGCTGTAAGAATGAAATATGGCCGAACAGGTCCGTACTTTGCTTAGAATTTAATTATTGCATTTTGGTATAATCTTCGTGAAAATAAATGTCGTTATTATACATGTAATTTTGGATTGTTGCTTTTGTGTCACATGGGTTTTAGTCAATTGCCTACTGTGATAACTTGTATTGTCCATTACAATGACGCTATTAGGAGGAATGTTTAGAACTAATTTGTTTTTAAACCAACTTTCTAATAAATCAGCGTTGGTGTCTTCATAGCGATCCAGAGAAGAATCTTTAATATTTTTCGCAGACAGAGAAAGTCCATTTGGAATCCAACCATCTTTAGAACCAGCATGCAAAATAGTTATTCTTTATCTGTGTTACCTTCTTTTCCGGGGTATCATAAGTGTCGAACCAGGTTTCTTCCAGGCTTTGTTGTTCTCTGTAAATCCTAATTTTTTCTAGATATTCCAGTCGCCATTTCCGAATTCTAAAAGATTCCATTCAAACTTGCCTTTTGTCAATTTTTTTAAATCTAAAACCCATGTGTTGAATACACGTCCATAAGTTAGTTCTGCCACATTTAACACAGGTTCCATCTTTTTCAAGCCTCCTAATTAAGATATCTAATATAGGCACGCCTCGTTTCTCGTATAACTGGTAAATTTTACGCCGTATTATATCTTGATCATAACGTAATGGATCAAAAAAATAAACAAGTTGGGTATCGTCAGCATCTGATTGAGATTGGCACAACTGCGGCGCGGTACCCAAATCAAATATACGAATATGGACAAAAAAACAGAAACAAAATAATAATTTAAAAGTAAACAGTTTCATAAATTGAAATTATCTAACGCAAAATTCTCAATTCTTTTCTAGAGGGCTCTCAAGACATAAGTTGATTATAGGCAAGCATTACCGATTTACTTATTAATTTTCTTTTGAAATTTGCGTTTACTGGGACACCCGGCACAATATACTCATTTTTGTTCTTCTATTCTCGTTCGTGAGAAAAATTAAAAAATTCAAAACCTCAGTATCGTAAGATTTTTTTGTTAGTAACTAATATAGGTTAGTTGGAATTGATCATTAAAGGAAAGAAAATCGATTATATAACTTTTAGTTACCATCTGGATAATGTATTTTTAAGAAAATGCGACAACTTTAAAGTCTTGGGTGTAAGGTTTGACACAAAACCATCCTTTAGAAATCACGTGGATGAAGTCTGTGCAGGTGTACTCAAAATGCTGCGATTCATAGTGAGAAATTCTACAATTTTGCAAGGGAACATAATTTAAAACTGTTGTACTATAATTTGGCAACTACATCACTCAAATTGAAAACGCACAAGGTAGGGGACTGCCACAGAGTGATTTATTACTAATGTTTAAGGTTCCCTCACTGTTGAATCGTAGGAGGTATCTTTCATTTTAGTGTCTAAATAAACTTTGCATTTCATTAGTGGATTGCCCTGAGTTGCTGAGCCAGCTCAACTTTCATGTTCCTTCAAGGACTGTAAGGGCATCACCCAGTAACTCCAAGAAACAATTTTTTGATTCTCTCTATCAGTTGAGGAAATTATTGAATGACTTCTGTAATGATATTGACTTTTTTGCCTTTGTTGCTCACAGTTTGCCACATTAATTAAACATAAATTTGAAATACTACACATATAATACAATAATAACATTAATTTAATATTACACTATTACTTTGCTAGAGTGAATATAGTGTGAATATAGTGGATGTTAATCTCTTAGACAATAAAGATTATTGTTATTATTTTTATCATTATTATTATTATTATTAATTACTTCTACAGTAAATAACACTGATGAAAGAGTATTGAGATATTTTTATAATTCACTTTTTTCTTTGTTAAACAAGTTTTACACTTTGTATCTGGAAAGTAAGTATTTCTGGACTTAACCCATATTATCCCAAGCATAAAAAAGATCATTTTTTGCTCTGAAACTATTTATTTTGTTGCACTTAAGAATACATTACTTGTGTCAAAAAAATAAATAAAAACTCGAAAGATACAATAAAATACTGGTGCGTAAACGAACCACTGTGAAAAAACATTAAATAATGTTTTGGGGCACATAAGATGTAACATATAATTTATACATAAATATTCAAAAGAAAGTTCAAATTCGACAGAAAACAACTAAAAGTAGATTGTTTTCCAAATAGAACCTGATTTGATACAAAAAAAAAGCATAATATTTTATGGTGCGTGAGCGCACCATTGGTAACAACCGGTTTCGTTTTTGGTAATATCTTATAAAGCGTGAAGTATGTAAGTTCATATTACACTTATTACAAACGTAAATTGTGTGGCTGTAGCAGATTCTACATCTCCTTCGGACTTTATTAGCATGAACAATGACGAGGTGACCTTGATATCATACGATCAATTCCTTTGTCTTCATCAGTAGTGCTAAATATGGGATTGAATGATAAGCCGAGAACAATAAAATGCCTACAAAATTAAAAAGTTAAATTTTAAAATCAAATCAATCACTTCGTCATCAAAAAACGTAAAAAATATTTCAAGCGGAGTTTTGTGTGTGAGTGAACTCAGTCTGACCTTTCTTCCATTTGACAGTAGAAGCAAGCCTGTCTTCTTTTGAATTCCAGAGTTTCATCATCTGATAATTCCCATTCAGGTTCAGTAGTTGAAGAATTACAGGACTGTTGAAGGGCAGCTGTATCATTCGGTGTATGTAACTCGAAAGTTTCAACTATATCAAACTCTTGTAGATTTATGTGATCGTTCATTTCTTCTTCGTTAGTCAAGGTATCCACGTCGAGTGGAATATAGACTGCGTCAATATGTTCTGGAAATATTTTTTCACGTTATTTTTAGCATAAATTTACAAGGAATGGAATGCTACAATACATAAGAATACGTAAATGCAAATAATACTTACAACTTACATTGTTATTGTCCTCATCGGAAATGTCATATTTTACGAACTGTAACGTTCACTGCACAAGGCACAAACTAATACTAAAGAACACGCTAATTATTGGATGTTTATTGTACATGCGCGGACTTGTTTAGACTTGCAATAACAAAGTTTTGTTTCACAGATAGAACCAGTGGTGCATTCACGCACTAGTAAATATTTTCAAAAAATAAACCATAATCAATATTTTATTTACAATGTATGTTTTGTGCGATATAATCTACATGCTATACAGTGTGTCCAAGATAAGGATGCACAGCATGGGGATCTCGGAAACTATAAGAGATACAGTGTCGGTTAAATTAGACAAAAGTTGCGCATTTTAATACCGAACAAGATCCCGTTTTACAAATTTGAAAATTCCAAGCCGTTTCGGAAATATCCGAGAAAAACCGAAATATTGCGATTTCGTTTTTATTATTTTTTAAAGCTATTTGAAAAGATATGAAAAAACGGAAAACACTTTTCCATTGGCACTTTTTAATCTCTCCAAATTGACGTTAACAAATTTTCATTACAGCGTTTCGATTCCATGGAACCACCATCAACTTTGATTTTTCTTATGGGACGGAAAAAAAGTACACACAGTATTAGGTTGTGCTTTTCATTGCGAATTCAACGATGTACGATACAATACGGTTACTTATGTTTTTATCCAGAAAAATGGCTTTTTAATACATTTCTAGTATTTTATTGTAGTAGGCCATGAGATCCGAACGATGAAAGGCAAAAGAAAATGGTTGACAAGTTCGAGTTAATGTGTTTATTTATTTACTAACTCTAACTGTTCATTTAACATAACAACTAAATCCAACAAGTTAATGAAAAACAAATTCTATAACAAATGTTCGAATAAATGACCTCCATTTTCTAGGCATAAGTACGCCCGTCTCACGGTAGACTCCAAAACACGACTTAACATTTCAGGAGTAATTTTATTAAACGCTGCTCGTACTGATTGACGTAATTGTTCCTCGTTGTCAAAACATTCTTTGAATACCTCATTTTTTATGTAGCCCCATAAGAAAAAGTCCAAGGGAGTTAAGTCCGGGGACCTTGGAGGCCGAGGTGTTTCACTGTAAGTCCCAATGTATTTTCCATCAAACCGTTCAGTTAAATATTGGCGAACTTCTCTGGAGTTATGGGCTGGGGCACCATCTTGTTGGAACCAGCAGCCTTGCACAGCGCCTAGCGGTAAATCATCTAAGGCATCTTCTAAATCGTGCCTCAAGATGTCAAGGTACCGCTCGGAAATTAAGGAATTATTATAGAAAATAGGGCCTATAATCTTGCTACCAAAAATCCCACACCAAATATTAAACCCAAAGCGAACTTGATGTCTGGATAGTCTATTAACACGTGGATTTTGTTGCGACCAATAGTGTGTATTGCGCCTGTTATAAATACCGTTATTGGTCACCATACTTTCATCAGACCAAATCACTTTATATGGAAAATTAAAACTCTCATCACACATCCTGGTATACCACTCACAAAAATGTCTACGTCGTTCGTCGTCACCCGGTTTTAATCCTTGACATATTCTGAATTTGTAAGGCTTAAATTCATTTTTCCTTAAAATAAACTGAGCTGTAGATTTAGCTACCCCATTCTGGTCTTCAATTTCTCTGGTAGAAGTTTGTGGATTTTCGATAACAGATTGTAGAACAATGTATTGGTTTTCTTCATTGGAAGGTTTTTGTCGGGATAATGCAGGCTTCTTAAATGATCCATATTCTTTCAGATTAAATAACAAACGCCGAAAAATACTCTTGTCAGGTTGTCTCCGCTCTGGGCATTTGTTAGAATACATACGCTCGGCTTCCACACAATTTCTTTGGCATCAGATGTAGCAAGACAGCATATCACATTTTTCTTCGTTTGTAAAATTACCTCCCTCCATTGTAGAACAAAATAAATTAGAAAAAGACAACAACAATAAAAATACAAAAACAATAACTAAAGGAATAAACTTATGATCGACTGATAACAAAGACAAATAACATTAATGTGTCATTGAAATTGACTGGATGTCATTTTGTCATGGCCTACTCCATTTAAATGCTGAAATGTATTAAAAATCCATTTTTCTGGATAAAAACATAAGTAACCGTATTGTATCGTACATCGTTGAATTCGCAATGAAAAGCACAACCTAATACTGTGTGTACTATTTTTCCGTCCCATAAGAAAAATCAAAGTTGATGGTGGTTCCATGGAATCGAAACGCTGTAATGAAAATTTGTTAACGTCAATTTGGAGAGATTAAAAAGTGCCAATGGAAAAGTGTTTTCCGTTTTTTCATATCTTTTCAAATAGCTTTAAAAAATAATAAAAACGAAATCGCAATATTTCGGTTTTTCTCGGATATTTCCGGAACGGCTTGGAATTTTCAAATTTGTAAAACGGGATCTTGTTCGGTATCAAAATGCGCAACTTTTGTCTAATTTAACCGACACTGTATCTCTTATAGTTTCCGAGATCCCCATGCTGTGCATCCTTATCTTGGACACACTGTATACAAAATATTTTTTTTTACTATTTTGAATTTACTTGAAAATGTGATACAAATTTATGTACCGCTTTTGTTAACTTTTGAAGTCATATAAGATTTTTCCTTTACACATAAATTAGCGATTTCTACGGTTTTATGCCTTTTAGTAGTGATAATAATAAAATCTATGAATGGATGTGCAAAAATACTTCCTGGATGTGACTTTAACGCACCACTGGGACAAAATGGTTTAAGCTAATACACAGTGTTACTGACATGCTGCGTTTCAAGAGTCATAAAAACAGAGAGTTTCTTATTAATATCTGAACTATTTGTTTGGAGATGATGAAAATTTGGCACTGCTGTAGCTCGTTTGATCCCGTCTAGAATATTAAATTGTTAAGTTCAGTGGTGTCCCGGGACCAGCCTTATCGATATCATAGCACCGATATTACTATTTACAAATATTCTGAATTTTTCCAGCGTCGGTTGTCGATAAATCGAACTAGCTGACGTTTCGTCAATCATCCTGTTGGCTTCTTCAGACCCTAACTGAAACTGTTAAGTTTGATTTATAAATAACCAGCGCGGAAGGAATCTAGAACATTTCTAAATAGTATTGCAGTAACCTGTGGAAGCGAGAAAAAAAAAACGCACTGATATTGATTGATATTTTGTTCAGATGAAGCAACTAAAAATGAAAGTTTTACCCTGTAAAAAAAAAACAAAACAAAAAATTAAAAAAACAACCAGCCTAGCCGAGCTAGTGCGCAACCAGCTTAAAATTTATACAGAAAAACAGGAATTAATTCGTCGTCTCTACAAATCGATACTCAGAGAGCGAGCGAACTTCCGTATCTAACTAACGGCTATCGCATAGTTTATAAACTACATCTTTGATAAGCTTTTATATACTTGGCGCACATATCGCGATATTTTACCTCACACGGGAACGTATAAATCCATCAGGATTTTTGCTGCGCGGCGATCTCGCGGTCGAATCGGAAAAAAAAATTAGTCAGCCGCGCGGTAAGTAGGATGCGAAGCGAACGGGTAACCGAGAACCCGGCGAGGCACACGGTAAGTCAAGTGGCGCCATCCATCATGGCCCGGCCAACTACGCCCAGAGCTGTCTGCTAAACAAACATATAATTATGTATATGAACCTCTGTTTATGGCCGGCCACTATGATTACGATGCTCTGACCAGCTCGGCGGGCTGGTCGCGGCGCAGAGTTCGATCCCCGAAACCGATACGGATTTTGTATACGCAGCGGCGTCGAAAAGTGGGTGGGTCGAGGAACGAGTGCAATTAAAGAGACATATCCGGCCAGATGAATGACAATTGGGATGCTTAACTATGAGATGGTCGTTAGTCAAAAATAATATACAATGGTATGAATAACAATAACGGTAGTGAAAATCCAAACCTAAAAATCTGGATTTATGTTAAATTGTATTGACCTGTCTAACACGTGTGGTGGTTTATGAGCCAAATAAAATGAGTAAGACGCTGGTCTTGGCCTGTCGGTTTATATTTATGTTTTAATTAGCAAATAAGACATACAAGTCAGTTAAAATTTCAATACTGTTCTCTTTAAATACGCACACATTTTTTAGGCATAATAATTAATAACCATTTTCCTTTGAAAAGTCATTTAGCAAATCTGAGGTTCGAAGTGAAGGTTATTCGTGTTTATAAAGAGAGAAATAAAAAGGCATTGTTTCTACTCCCTACTATAGATGTGAAATTGACATTATGGAAGGAAAGATTAAGAGCAGGAGTCAAGAGACAAGAAGAACCTCTTGGCTCAAAAACTTAAGGGAATGGTTTGTAATGACATCAAACCAATTATTCAGAGCAGCTGTTAGCAAGATTAAGATAGCCATGATTATATCCAACCTCCGTTAGGAGAAAGAACGAGAAAAAGGGTTGAAATATCTTGCTCATCTTATCATCAATAAAAATAAAACTATAATTCGTATCTTATGTATTTTTGTATTTGAGATCACATGTTAGTAGATCCCTATTTCTCTTTCTTAGGCTTATGTAACGTCTGTGGAAATTTAATTTCTGATAAACAATAAATATTAATGATAATAATAATAAATAATATCTATATATTCATATTTATTTATATTATCATTAAATAATAATAAAATAACACTCTATAGATGCAAGATGTTATTTAAAACTTTTTGATCGAATTTGACTAGTCAATTCAGAAGTGGTCAAATGACCAACCCCGGCGCTACTCCCTACTATAAAATATTCAATAATGCACCGCATCAAACAAAGGAAAAGTATCATTTTAAGACGTCAACTTTGACATTCTTTGTGACGGTCACATCACTTTGTATTCCTGCAGTGTTGCAACAATGTACCCAAAAATTAATGATCTTGGAATATTAGGGTGCATAAAAAAAGGAATATATTTTTTGGATCCGACACACCAAAACCTCGTTGCTAGTGCATCTAGAAAGTAATTACCACGTACGAGCTCTTAATATTAATGGGAAGATTATCCTCATTATTGTTTTGCATTTTCACCAATAGATCATTAAGCAAATTTTATTAATAATTGAACGCTCCACAAAAATGATCTTTTGGTTCTAAATTTTGTTATCGATTGAAAAATAATTAGCGAGAAATGTTTTCAGTTGATCTTATAGGAAATTTAATGCTCTACAAAAAAGTCTCTTGTGGTCGTTGATCGATTACTTGGACCATTTTGAATCCTAGTAGGTACTTATTTTTATAGTTTTTAATAAATAGTTTCAATTTATGCATTAACATTCGTAAAAATTGGAGTTTATTTTGATGAAATGACAGTTTTCAAATTATTTTTTACCATTTGTTTGGGAGTATATTTCTGCCTAATCAATTTTCTAACGATACTGTTATATATTTTTTATATAATTTTCTCAACCGGTTCATTTGAAATAGAACTCAATTTTTCTTCTCAAATTTTATTTTTTTTTTGTCTGGGCATTTACTTTTAAGAAATTGATAATTCCGTCATGCATTTATTTCTTGTTATGCTAACGCCATCTGTGGTTTTATATCGTTTGTATGTCGCCTCTTATATTATATTGCGAACACCTTCGAAATAGTTAGATTTTTCAAAAAAGTATAAGATACCATTTTTGTAGAGCGTTCAATTTCCTATACCTAAAATTATCAATGAAATTGGCTTAATGATCTATTGGTAATAAGATATGATTATTTATATATGAGACTAAATCGAAAATGCAAAACTATCATCTTTCTATTAATATTGAGAGCTCATAAGTGGTAAATATTTTATAGAGGTCACTAGCAACTAGTTTTTGTGTGTCAGATCCAAAAAAAAATTCGTTTTTTTTACCCACCGTAATAGACATACTATGCAACAAGATGTTCAAACACTCTTATATTAAGCACTGGCTCCACTTTTGCTTAATCAAGCTCGTGATTAAAGTGTCGTTATCAAACTTGTTGCGTTATATATTCTCATCAATTCATCAATGAATCCTCAGAGTTTGATATGATGAATCGTACTCTTTGCATGCAGCATTAACGAAATACAAGATAGTCTGCTGATAGTTGCTCAATTTATTATGATTGGAACAAATAACCAAATGTATTAAAAATTAGGGTGTTCTTAAATAAAATATTTGGATTTTTTAGAAACAAGTTGAACATTTTTTGGGAAAGGCAATCCTTAGATAAAAGTAAGTCATACTAGAATTGATTTAGGAAATATATCTCGGACGTCTCGGACTTAAATAATTAAAAGCATATAAGAATTCCATATCCCTAAACTTTACAAATGTACAGTTAATAATAAAAAATTCCCATGAGCAGCATAGTAAATCTAAAATCAAAATTCGAAGCTCGTTGGAAGGCTTTAAAAGTTATAATATTTTTAGTTAGTTTTAAACACCGTTAATTTCTCAACTCATTTTCGAACAAGATCGCCGGAATATCGTGAAGCACAATCATTTAAAAAATTAATTAACTATATAACAAGACGTGTCCGACAAAGAACCCTCAATATATACGAACGACGGACATCCCAGAGGCTTTCTTCGCGTATTTGTCCACCGAGACAAAGACAAATATTTGTCAGACATCGTTAGACCCGACCACCGTACGTATGTTCGTTTCCCAGAAGCGCTAATAAATTATTTTTCGTGAGTTTTTGCCCGGGTGTAAGACAATAGCTCAGTCGCATGTTTCGGATTGCTGCTGGACCGCTCAGAGTAGAGTAGAAAATAAAGTGGTTCCTCGAATCGATTCCTGCCGGGTCGAGTGTAACAAAAAAAAAACGAATTTTTTTCATCGTTTAACGCCAATCCTTTAATCCTTAATTTCGCCCTCAAACTATTGACTGGAACCTTCGGCACTGTACTAACACACAATAACGCGTTTTACCACAAACCGAAACTCAATTTTACGTACCCGACGCGCGTTTCGCCAACCAAGTTGCCATCTTCAGGAGAAGATTAAAACTAAACTTAATAGAACAAATGTTCTCTATATATATACACATCGGGAAGTGGGAGGGGGAATTACGTACTGTTCACGCAACCAATCTGCGCGTATAATGGGCTAAATAGGATTAGACCTCTGTCCTTGGTCAGTGCCTTATTCCCTCTCTTAACAATTTCTAAGCTTTCGTAGGCATCTAATTTTCTACTATTATTTACATGTTTAACTAATTTTAAATTACTTATATCTACCTTATGATTATTGTTGAACATATGTTCGGCTACACTTGATTTTTCTAATCTACCAAATTTTAAATGAGCTAAGTGTCCTTTAAATCTAACATTAATTGATCTTTTGGTTTGCCCTACATATGACTTGTCACAATCGTTACAACATATTTCATAAATTCCCGACTTTTCAAAGGATTACCTAAGAGATTTTTTAATTTTGATCCGGACTGATAGACACTTCGAAGACCTGCGGTCCTGAAGACTCTATCAAGTCCACTTGTATATTGGGGAGGGAAAGGAATTGAGACTACTTTTAAATTTTCCTTATCAGCTTGAAAAGTCGTTGATTTTTGAAGTTTGTTTTGTCTCAGCTATAGGTTCTCCAGATATTTTATATACTATCC
The DNA here is from genome assembly GCF_029955315.1 of Cylas formicarius. Lineage (NCBI taxonomy): Eukaryota > Metazoa > Arthropoda > Insecta > Coleoptera > Brentidae > Cylas > Cylas formicarius. Next base: position 18,421,086 of record NW_026844361.1, on the reverse strand, counting down.
TACATGACGCTGTATAAGCTATATGAGTTTTTGACTTGCCTTGTTAACGCTGGTTTTGCTAATTTTATTTTTGTAGCTCCGTTTTCAGTTCCAGAAGAACTACAGCTACAAATTTCTTGCTTCTCAAAAATGAGCTTCACCATGACATTATTTGCAACCCCAACAACAATGTAAGTATATGTCTTAAAAATGTCAGGTCAGGATTAGTTAATTTCAGAAAAAAAATGTCTAAAAACTGTATCATTCGTATATCATGTATCATTGTATATACATTTTTCTTATTTATTTATATAGTATTGCATAAACACGATTTTTATTTTTTTAAGTGATTTTGACTTCACATTTACTTTGCTGTCGCCCTTTTATTTTTGTTAATCGTATTCGAGGAAATTCATTAAATGAATTTTGGTTAGGCATATTTGAGCATTCAAAATGCAGTTGAGATGAATTTTTAAAAAATTATATTTTAGTGCGCTATAACTTTTAGCACTGCATTTACTGAGGATATCTTTTTACTTTGATTGATTGATAGTTGGCGATCCAAAATGGCCAATTCTGAAAATTATTTTCAGTTTATTTAATTTGGCATAAAATATAAATCATCAATTCACTATGTAAAATATTGTTATAATCTCCTGGTGGAAAATAACCATTTTTTTTTTAACAATGTTGCTGTCGTTCGACATGACATCGCCACGTGTCATAAACAGCGAATTAAACTAATTTCCAAAACGGCTAGGTAATTGTCCGCAAATAATTAAGAAAATAAACGATTCGGGAAAATACAACAAATAACAATTTAAAACGCCTGTTTAAAATGTGCCGCGACTATTTAAAACATTAAATTAAGAAATGCGAAGTCTATTGGGAATTATCGGCATAACAGTGCAGTGAAATATTGCACACCACATGGAAATTGTCTGCGCTAACTTTCCAAATGGTGATGACTCTTTTTTTTTATAGAAGTCTGTCTTTTTTGGGATTCTCTTTCTACCAATATGAAAATGCGGGGTTCATCAAATATTAGAAAATATTTTATTGAAAAAACAACTGCTCGGACAAAAATTTCCGGACGGTCAATCACGATACGAACAAAACTCCGCAGACACGTATACAAAAGGATGTCCCTAAACGTCTCAGCGCTACCGCAGACACCTTAATACCTTGTAAGTACCATCGGTACCATTATGCAGGCTATAATGAGACGATGCGAGTATAAAAGAGCGGCATCTTTGGGACGGGGCTGGCCGAGGGATCTATTTAACCGGCTTAGAGCGAGCACTTGTGGGAAAAATATGTAGCTGACATCGGTCCATCAAAATATGATTGTTTGGTTTGCGGTTCGAGTGTCCTGTTTACGAGACCCTCGAGTGGCCGTACCGTTAGTCTTCGAAGGGTGACGATTGGTTTGTTTACGTGATTTGTGCGGCAGCAAACAGCAATTTTAACCCCTTAAACCTTTCCGATTTCGAACAACACCAATCTAAGTCCATACAACATTAAGTTTCCAACTTCCTCCTTCGAAGGAGTTTCGAGATATAAACAAAACAATTTAGAGATCATCAATGTTAAGTCGGAATAATTTTCTCCAATTTCTGATGAAATCAAGTTAATTTTTTGTCTGCGTGAGCCTCTATTTCCTCTATACATGGGAGATGGGTTCTTCTAAATAAAGAGAAATCATATTTTGTCATAATCATAATGATGTGCATTCTTATCTATAAATTAATTTAGCCATTCTTAGACAAGAAATAGCGATATGAACTCAAACTGTATTATAACTGCTTGCTGAGCTGTATACAAAATCTTCCAATTAAGAAATTCCTTCTGACTGTCAAAGACAAACTTCATAGTCTTGATGACTCTCTGGCATATCAATTCGATATTTATCTATCTGTGTCAAAAACGACAGTTAATATTGAAATGTGTAAGACTTATGTAATGAGTTGTAAGAGCGTGAAATGAAAATAATCTAATCTAACAAATCAATTAGAGAGAAATTGGAAGAGTTATTACTATTATCGTTCATTATTTTTTTTATGTATATTAATTCACAACTCATGATTTATTAATAATAAAAAAAAGATTCCTCTTATGCAATAACAGTTCCTTAACGGCTGGTTTAATCAGTTTCGTTTTAAATGTTGTTGAAGTTGGGTCCATATATGAGTATAATAAAATTTTAAGCTTATAAAATGTTAATTTAGTATACCTACACCTAATGTCGGTCTTTAAATGGACATAATTTCACTTTTTATTACCCTATGCTCATAAATATCGTTAAAGGAACAAAATTTCCTTCATTCAAAGTTAACTTCAAATTAACAAAACCAAAGTTAATACCACAAAAGCTTTTCAGTATGTATGAGGTATATTAGATGTTAATAAACTTGGTTGAGCGCTGCTGATAAATAAAATCATATGAATACTTTTTTTAAATGTCCTGCGGGGTGTAACACCAGGTTGCAGGAATTGTTGAGTTTAGCAGAGCTTGAAGGAGTGTTTAGGGATGCCCACATGGAGCTTACCACGCCCGCGACTCACTCAATTAATAAACGATTTTTTATGTGACGTGTCCAAACCCGAAAACATAGATAAAAGAGCGTTGACCCTAGGACCACCTAAAGTGTAATCTATAAAGTCAAATTCGGTTTCTCGCTGTCCCGCCTAAGTGTTAAAATACCGAAAAAAAAAAAAGAGATGCGGACATCGTAGACTCACGGAGGCAGCCAAACTATTGTACTTAAGTAGAAAGTGATGTTCGGTCTATCTAAATGGCTTTCCTTTATCTACTTGCTGCTGGCTACCGTGCTGCCAACCGTTTGGGTGGCTACTTTCACAAATGGACTCAATAATGTCCTTTTAACACTCGATAGGTACTTTTGATACTGTATAAATTAATGCCCTCCGATGAGCTTTTTCATTTGGGGAGACCGAAATTTAAGAGCTACTTTAAATTAGAGGACGCGATATATACGGCGGCCGTCAATTAGTTTGATTCATAAGGGATTTTTTCATTAGCTTCTCTTCTTCTTGAAAAAATTCAGAGTTCGTGAGCGCATAAAATATGTCGATGGTCACGGATCTCTGTCGAATTGGTATTAAAAACAGTCGGCATATAAAGCAAGTTTAATGTAAGGCAAATAGTTTGCAATTTAAATTTCTGGGGTGTATGTGTTACCAAGAAAGATTCAAATCTGACATTCCATAATAGTATTTCCATATAGTGAGGTATGAAATATTATGAATAAATTATTAAATAAATATTAATTCGAAACCGATTTTCGAATAAGCTAATTTTTAGTCCCAAACAGTTTGTAATAAACGAAGAAAGAAGGAAATACTAACCAAAACTAACCAAAAAATAGGTTTATCTGAGCTAAAATAAACCACCTATGCAGAAGCCGTTAATTTTTTAGAGGGCGTTTTATAGCCCATCCGAGATAAAGCAGTGGGTACATCAAAAGAAGATTTGGTCAATGTAGCGTTAAATGTCAAACGAGTGAGTTAAAAAGTTTATCGAACGCGTTGCATACGACCGTTAGTTTTTGGGTATATTTTCGCAAAACAACACGAATACATTCACTGACATGACCGTCAGAATTGGTAAACGTCAAAATTCAAAGCGTGGGAAATATCTCCGAAAACACCCGATTGCTCCCAAATCCGAGCGGTAAAATCCCGGAAATGTCCGAAGTGATTCGGATTCGTGGGAAATGAAACTGACGTGGTAAAGTGACGCTTCCCGCATGCTAGATCGGTGTGTAATTAAGTATTTTACAGACGGGAGTGGAAAAACTTGATTTTCGAAAGACTTTGGATAATTTCAAAAGGGACATCGATAAAACAGTTGAACAAAAATAATCACGGAAATATTCATGGCACACTTCGCGAAGTTTCCGGTTATCGTACGCTGATAAAATGGAATAAGAATTCGAAAACGAATATCACCAAGCGCCTTGAGATATGACCAAGTACTTTTTTTACGCAAAATGAATGGGTATTTCCTAATATGAAGTCAAACATTCATTATTAAGCGGGTTATTCAGTATGAAAGTGTCCTGTGGAAATTAGGTTCCGACGAATACCCAATTTGGATTTCTTATTTTCGAAAACACCAGTAAATCAATTCTAATTTGATATTTTTCACCGATTTAAAATTATGATTTTTGAAATTTTATAACCCCAGTATCTTGTTGACAATTAACATTTGATATTTAACATTTGTTTAAACAAATTCTTTGGCTTATATAAAAACACACGGCAATGTTTAATACATATTAATATATATTTAAAATTTTATAATATTTAAGATGGTAATGTACGTCCGGAAATGCATTGTTTCCAAGATACAAGGTATGAATTTTCTTTTTAATAATGTTTCGTGGCAGCAACTAATTAAAAAGTAAACATTAACATTTGGCGGTTGTCCCCCCCTTTTTAAAATGTAATGATGACTGACTTTAATTTAATTTTGATACTTCTATCTGAGAGATCGATTAAAAGTACGTCATCTTGAATTTTTGTCATATCTTGCTGCGAGATGAAAATAAAAACTATTTTATTGCATGTCCCATTGTGCATAAAATTATTTTTCAACATTCCAATAATACAAAACCCGTTAAAAGTGACCACCTGTAATCAGGACTACATTTTTATCAATAATCTTTAATTGCCCCCCCCCCCCATCTATTGCCATTACATATTTAAGTTTTATTTAGTAAGTGCAAATAAGAGATAAGGCTAGAGATCCTTATCTCTAGATATTTAAATTCAATCAAAATACATTATTTAAAAAAAAAACGTTAACACCATGTATCTTAAAAGCAATGTATTTTCGGAACTACATATATGAGAACATTTTTCAAAAAATGATCTCACTCTTAAATATTATCGTGTCTTTTTCAAACACTCCATGATGAAAAATGAGCAATGTCAAATAATTACTAACATTGAAGTTGAAAACTGATAAAAAATGTGTCAGACAGTGTCCCTAGCGGAAGCGAAAGAAACCTCATTAAAGAAACCATCTCCACAAAACACGAAGACCCTTAGAAATCCCCCTTGAACTCCGCCCTCCGCGTGTCCGAATAAATAACCATAAACTTATTGTTTTTAATTAATTTTATTCATAAAGTTGGGGCCCAGCAAAACGTTGATCGTTGAACGGGGCGTCTCACACACACACACACACACACACACACACGGCCGCGATACCTTTTTCGAAAAAGAAACCAATAAAACGAAACAAAAGACCGGTGCGGTAAATTAGGCAGAGGCGCCTGAGTTCCTCATTTCGAATTCAGGGACTCGGATTCTCACGACAGAGTCGTAGTGTCCAGGAGGGCACCCGCGAAGAGTTCGCTTTTAAATGTTGGCGAAATAAATTTCAATAAAAAAATTTGAAAAAAATTTTTTTTTTTTAAAACATGGCATCGACAGCGAGACTGAAAATAATTATGAAAAAAACCTTTAAAGAAAAATATTATAAAATCACCAAACGTCCTTTCCTTCAATTAATGTTAAGTGAATCCGTCCCTGGCGAGATGAAATGTGCGCCTATTTATATACCCATCCGTTAGGGGCAATTAAAGCTACATAATTCATTTTTTAATAGTCCTGCGAGCGAGATATTTAAAAAATCAACAGGCCTCGACCTGAGGATTAATTTTCACTATTTTTACGAGAAAGGAAAAAAGGAAACCCCAGTCATTGCGTTATATAATTGATTGACCCGATTTTTCTTTCGATGCGCGCGACTTTGACTTAATTGATGTATAGTTAAATTTAAATAAAAATAAATAAAACAATGCACACAGATTTTGAATAAAAATACTTATACAGGGGACTTATACATCCATTAAATGATGTACAGGTCACAAAAAATATTCGGTTATAGGGTTAAAAAGCGTCCAAGTGAGATGCAAATATTTTGCTATATTGCCAAACTTTTCCTCAGTTGCAATAATATAAGGCTACTCCTATTGTAGGTAGTTCTTCGATTCCATTTCAGTCAGGGATAAGTTTTTAGTGTAATTTAATTCCTACGAACGGTTGCGTTGTTCTTGGTACAGATTTCTTTTGCGCAATGTCGCATTTGGAATTATATTTTTAATTTTTTGACGCATTTGTTTACAACGCTTCAAAAAATATACCTATTTATTGTTCTTTGTTTTGTGTACGTTTTCGTTTGAACTAAAATATAAGCGTTGATTTTATGTAAAAAAACAAAATATATTTCATAATATCATAGCTATCCACCCGACATGAAAAATAAAAAAGAAATTCTAAATATAAATAAAATAATAATTACTAATTACTTATTATTAATTAATTATGAAATATATTTAATTTTTTATAAAACATTCTGTATATAAACATTTTTATTACGAGGTTCCTTTAAATATATTGCACGATCTCATGTGTACCTGAAAATGGTGCTAGTGATGTAACCCCACAGAAAAAAATCATTTGGCGCTAGATCTGGGGATCTAGGTGGCCTTTTGATTGTTTCCTGCCCACTTATTATGCGCTTAGGAAACGTGGCATTCAGAAAATCCTGAACTCTCGTAGCATTATGTGTGGAGCAAACATCTTGTTGGTATCAAATTTTATGTACAGGGATATTAAGAGCCAGTATGGTTTCCTAAAATACTAGTCCATACGTTGACCTTTTCCGGATACTAAGTTCTTAAAGGAATGGACGTGTGTTGGTTCTCTTGTGAATATGATGACCATGTAACGAAAATGAAGATTCATCGGTGAATAAAATATTCGGTAAAAAATTTTCGTTAGCTCCTTCCATCATCTCTCCACCGAATAGCGTGCGTGTGCCATAATCTGCTGGTAAAATTTCCTGCGTGGTCTGTAATTTATAACACTTGTACCCATTTCTCTTCAAAATATTCTGCAATGTTCTTGGTTCTATCTAAAGTTTCGGAGAAAATGGAATATTACTGCACGGAAAGTTTACATTTGTTAAAGCACAAATTTCCGAGTCTCGACGTTCTCTTGGTCATTTAAGGGACGTAATTGGCTTCTTTTGAAAGAAAAATGCAAATCTGTCAATAATTTCTCGGGGCGAACTAACCGAGAAATACCACTTAATAATTTAAATATGTTCTTCGGTAGAATATACTATTATTTAAAAAAAAAACACGACTAATTTCTGGCAAAAGTAAAAGCCTATTACTTCAACCAAACGCCACGAAGCCTTCTGACATTTTAAAGATGATGATTTTTTGAGATTTTGCGGCTTTTGAAATCAAAGCCAAATTCACTTAGGTTAAGTGTACTTAGGGCAAGTGAAATTTGTTGGTTCACCTTTCTTTAAAATAAACCCGTTTATGAAATATCAGAACTTGATTATAACTATAACTATAATTTGCCACGCAAGTCTATTTAACCTATTTTCGTGGAATTCATGAATCCAATATTCGTAATATCATTATTCATTAAACCGAAAGCATCTGTCCTTTTTCTCTTTTACTTTTTTAATATTTCAGTGTTTCTGAGCAATTTTATTATAGACCTAAAACATTTTCGTTGCCCATGAAATAATATTCTTAATATAGTTATAGCGAGTTCGCTATGGCCTCTTTTATGGCGCTGGTATATTAGAGATTGCAGGTGAGCGCCCTCGGGACGGGACAGGTGGTTTTGGGGGGCCAATTTTCCAAAATCACGGTATTTATTTTTGACATGTGCCCCATCATATGGAGATTAAGGACACACAAAGCAAACAAACCTGTCACTTTGCTCAAACGAAATATGTAAATAGATATATGTGCGGCAGCAGTTTCAATAGATAATTTCGAAAAAATACGTACTACGGCTCAGGGCTGAAAACACGAACGAAGTTTTAAATAGAAAATTATTACAATTTGCGGACGATTACGCCATGGATCGTTTGTTTTTGCTGTCAGATTTGAAGCATCGCGTGTTACAGAAGCTAAAACTCTTATCTATCGAACCGATACTTCAACTACGCAAATTAGTACTCTTCACGTGCTAAGTTTTAGACGAAACGCTCGTGTGGCCGTTCACACCATGTGGGTGTTCCGAGAAGCCTGCGTAATCGATATTAAACCCCTCCTTCGATTACGTTAAAGTTTATTTTTAAATTGCTATATTTTAGTAGTCTTGACAGTCTCTAATTTATACCCATAAATAAACAACACAACAATCATAAACAGACACAAACTATAGAACAATTACAACAAAATGATGATGAAACGTGTACAACACTTTAAGACATCACTTCGGATGTTTTCTGTATTTGGTCTGTTGATGGTTACATCGCAAGCCACTCGATTGCAGGATTCTAGCCGAATGCATTCCAAGCAATGCGATATGGCCCCAGAGTGTGCTCGGACAAGCACATCTATATTTGCTGCCACCGTAGAACTGCAACTAACCAAAACTATCCAAGCTCTTACATATATGATGATGAGCTCGGGATTGGAAGTTGACTCCTGAGAACCGTTGACAAGACTAGCTTAATGTAATTCTCTCAATCTTGTCTCTCATATGTATGTGTATTGAGGGCAACTAGAGGGATGACAGATTGGCGTGGATTGCGGTGCGGTATCTTGGACCGGAGTCTTGCTTTGGAATATCAAACAGTGTCCTCCAGAAGATCTCAGGAAGATTTCCGCATTAGGACAGAATTTACCGAGACTGAGTCAGTCCAGGGCTCTAATGGTCGGACAAGAGTAGGCCCTAACAGGACACTGCCATCTAAGAAGGGAGTGGGCGACGATAGCATATATATAACCAAAACTCTCCAGCTACGCACCACTAGCGGCTGCTGCGGAAGGTCTAAATTCAGCGCCCTGGCCTTTAGGACAAGGAGGCGTCCCGATAGAATAGAATAGTTCGGACTACCTACCACGATAACCTAATTAATGAAAAACTAATAACACTTAGAATGGATGTAATATGTTATTTGGTTAGCATCGGGATAAGTCAGTCAGTGTTCTGACTAGAACTGGCTAATTTTCTTTTAAACTAATGCGCGACATACGAGGTGTGTTCAAAAAGTAAGGTGACTTCTTGAACTTTTTGAGTGTTTATTTATTTATCAAAATTAATGTTCTCCCCTTCAAAGCAATCCGCCCCAGATATAATACACTCGTGCCAATCCTCGAAGTCCTTCTGATAAGCACTTTCTGGTATAGCCTTGAGTTATTCTAGCTATTTTTTCTTTAGCTCCTCATTCATTCGGAAGCACCTTCCTTTCATGGGTTTCTTGAGTTTTGGGAAGGGCCATATCCGGTGAATATGCTGGCTGAGGCATGATTCTGGTTTTGTTTTTGGCCAAACAGTTAGACACAAGCAGCGATGAGTGAGCAGGTGCATTATGGAGATACGAAATCCATTAATTGTTTTCCCAAAATACTCTTTATTGACCGTCCGATCTTGTGGTAAGAACTCTTGATATACTACGCCACGACAATCAAGCAGTAAGCAAAACTTTGGTTTGGTTTGGGCTTTGGTTTTGACTAACTAATCATATACCCATGATTCGTCACCAGATATGACCTTTTTGAGAATATCAGGATCATCATTGACGTCGTTTAACAGCTCTTGAGCGATGCTCCTTCGGTGGTTCATTTGTTCAAAATTAAGCAGTTTCATGCCCAAAACTTCGGAAAAAGTTGCATGGCACGAGCCGACAGAGATGCTGACATATTCAGCCACTTCTCTAATAGTGATTCGTCGATTTTTCAACACCATTGGTTTCACTTCTACAACGGATTCATCAGTTATTGGAGTGCTTGGAACAGTTTGTACAGCTTGTAAACATTTTTTTTGCTCAAAATAAATTCACCATATCAATTTGTCAACATTTCATGTGTTTTGCAGCAATGTATTCCACTTTTACACAAAATTTTATGAAAATTCTTTGTCCCACACCTCGTATAGTTTTAAAATAATACTAGTATATCATTATCGAATCTGTTCTATACGAGGCACGAGCGGAGGGCAGCGGAACGAGTATCTGAAAAAGTTTTTAAACGCCGCTATACCTACATACTATACTTTCTTTCCGACCATTAGTTGACATTTCATGTTTTCAAAGTGGCACTTTGTACACGCCTGATCAGTGCCTAATTGGCTATTTTAGAATAGCAACTAGAAAAAAGACTTCTGGTTAAAGCAATTCGAGTTAAGTTAAAATAAATACAATCTTTGCATCACGATCTTTTAAATGTTAAACTGTTCATAGTCTCACAATCTACTGAACAGGGACTCACTTTTTACTTTCTTCCATAAAAGAAGGAAGAAATAGTGGCAAGAACATAACAACACACCAGATTCTGTCGTGAGCATTGCACATGGCGGTTTAACCTCCGTTCGCTTCCGACAGAATCCGTTGTAATTGTCTCTTAAAGTTTTGATATCGGTTCCAAAAGTGGAGTTTTTATTTCCTGAATGTTCTAAAGCTGTAATCATTGTAGGCCCGCTGTTATCTCTTGTTCACGCCGGTTGGAGGCTATAGGTCAAAGTACCTTTTTTTGTTGAACACCCATTAAGTAGGTATATGTTAATAAACCTAGAGGATGATGGAATGGTCCAGACCCTTCTTTTATGAAAGCATCCACATTTGTCGTAAGCTGTCGGAATGACCTTGTGGCCATTAGAAAAAAAAAGACAACAGTAAAGCAAATTTTCAACAGTGGGACATTTATTTTCAAAGTTTTTAAATGGCGACATATATCAAAAGAGTCAAAAGTTAGAGGGGTAGAGGGGTGGCGGACTTTCTGTCCTCACTGTATGATCTGTTTGAAAACTAGTTTCCACCTTTCTACTTCTTTCTACCTTTTTTAGAAAATAAATCACTGTTCTCTAACCGTTAGAACGTCCCATACTATCGTAAACCACATAGAAAAAGCTTTTTTAAACATTTTTTTTTCGCCACCCTCCAGAATTTTTCGCCGCGATGCGACGCGACGTCGTCTGATAACCGAAACATTTTTTTGTTTGCGAAACGCATTTTAATTTAATTGTGTGCCACGAGATTAATATTATCGTGCGAGCACAATTAGCGCTTTTAAGGCATATTTTAGCACGCTAATTCCTTTGTCTTCGGGTCGGGCGTTTTATCTAAACTTTAACTGCATTACCATTCCGAAAAGAGTAATGGGCTATAAACACTCGAAACTTATGAGAACTGTCGCGTTTTAATGTCGGGGATAGCCCCTTGCTTATTTTTCTTTGTTATTATTGCGGCGCATATACCGAGTTTCCGACGCCGGGGGCTTTTGTAGCGTTTTTCCATTTTGCTAGGTTTGCTTTTCCATCCGCTAAGCTATCAGAACCGAACATGCTAGCTTCCTCCGCAGATCAAAAGATTTTTGTACTTATTTCGTATCTGGAAAGGGCAGTTTATCACACACAAAGGAGTTCCAATGAAATCGTATTCTAAGCATTACTAAAAAGATTTCTTAATTAGGTAGTGTAAACAACTGCTGCTTGTGAAAAAAACAAGAGAAAAGATAATAAGAGAACTAATAAAAACGTTATTCAGCTTGTAAATAAACTATTAGCAAACAATTTAACATTAAAGAACATGAATTGAAAATTTTTAAATTAGAAGTTATGCTGAGTCGACCACAGTATATAAAATGGCAGCCAGCAAATGCTGACCGAATTCCTAACAATTCCTTACATTGGAGGAGGAAGTCGGGGGAACATTACCATTTCTTGTATTAGAAAGGAAAGGTAAAAGAATTGAATTGGAGATTTCTAGACAGTCCTCATCCACTAATAATATGTGATACAATTTTCCTCCAACCCTTTCTATTCTCATAAAATTACCTCGTTTAATTGTTTATTTTCTAAGCTTTTTAAACTTTCAAAAGAATCATTTAATAAGGACTTGAATACGATTAGACAAGCTATGAAACAAAACTAACCAAAACTAACCTTGTTATGAGTTTTTATATTCCTAAATTTGTTTTACCTTTAATAAAATTAATTATTTTTTAAATTTAAACTTGAGAGTTTAAATGAATTTTTGAGAGTTATAGAGAGGGACCACCCAATCGATGAAAATTGAAATTGACAAGACCAGAAAGTTGTAGACGTCCCTGTAACGGCTTTTGATAAAGCTGCTTAAACGTCTTGTTGTGCACAAAGCGTATATTCTGGGAAATTTACACTGTTTTTTATGGTTTTCACAAGCCAGACAAAAAAGATCCTATTTCGTATGGATCAATACATATGGCATATACATAAAAGACAAATTAAAAACAAAAGACAAAGTAAAAACAATATATACTATGTGCGAAAGGTTGCATTACATATCGAATGATTTATCGCCTGCCTAAGAAAATATGTGTCAGTGATTTTTATGCAGGAAACAGTAATGTTAACGAAGTAAAAAAGATAAAGTTTACTTTTAGGGAAAATTATATCTAAAAGGGCCTCCTGGATGTAATGTAGTCAAATGCGTTAAACATTCTTGGAATTATCAATCAGATGAGCATTTTTCTCAGCGTTAAAACCGTACTCCCGTTTACGTAAACGACGTACTTTGTTGCTTGTGCTGAAACACCCGGTAGATTGAGATGACCTAAAAACCATTCCTGAAAGTGTAGAAATAGAATTACTCTGCAGGTACAAAATAAAAACAATGAACAAGTAGTTATTATACAGAGTGTAGTTCAAAAAATTAGAAACAGATTTCGACATGTGATTGATATAATGATCGATGTGATAGTGATTAAATCATTCCTAAAATTACAAGTGTGATTTGTTCTTATGGATGATGAGTGTGTGTAATCGTGTCACTCAGAATAATGGGCAGACAATTTCGCAAATTTTTGAGTGTAGCAGCGCAAAATAACACGTTTTAGGAGTGGCAAAGTTTTTGTAAGATCGAAGTCTTCCCATCAAAATACTCCACTCGATAAAGCTTTAGATAATTCATCGGTATGCTGTGAACACGATAATTTGTCGTAGTCATAGTTGGTATGTTCGAAGTTTGCATTGTATTTTTTTGAATTGCTTTCAATTATGCAAAAAAATACAACTAACTCGAATGATGAAAGTAGACAAATCAGATTAGAGCCGTTTTAAGACGTTCTTATCCCAGAAAGTAACGGAATTTGTTCGAGTGGCACCTCAGCATCTTGCGCCTCGAAAAAAAAAAGGGTTGCTTAGTCCCCACGGCCCCCTCATCCACCCGCCGACCGGTGGAGTCTTGCCGTCCGGGCAAGAACAATCGCGTGATGCTTACTTGGAGGAAATCGACGTGGCAGCGTCGATACAGGGAGGACCCGCGTGTTCTTACGCGAAGGCGTCGATAAAGGTGAAAATCGTACAAGGTATCGGCTTTCTTTGACTTTACAGACCGCTGAACCAAAAATTAATCGGTTGACAAAAAAACTGTCTTTCAGACTACAGGAGGATGAGCACGTTAAGGCGAAGGGACCCCGAAGAGACACTCTCTCACACACACACACACACACACACACACGTAAGGTCTTTTTCTTCGAGATCGCCTTCTTTTAGGTACATATACGCAGATTTTTTTTGTGTACGGTTGTAGTTTTTTTTTTGCTTAAAAGTCCGAACTGGTTTGGGAAAAACAAACTGCTTATAGTGAAGCTATTTTTGATTCACCTTTTATTCAGCTGGTGGATTTATTAAATATTGGGAAAAGAACTGTTTAAAGCAGATACGCAGATAGTAGTATGTCTTATTAAGTGAGTGTGTTAAAATATGTCAGGAAAAATTTAGATCATATATTTCTAAAAATATGTGCTAAAAGTACTTCAAATCAAATATTGGAAAAAAAAAATTATTATTATTATTTCTGTTATTTATAAGAGGACTCCAACATTTCAACTTATGATAAGAAGTTTTTTTAATATTTTATTAGTATTATTATTGGTAATTATTGTTTTCTTATTGCTCCGCGTGTCTTTTCAACTTTTAAGTATAAAAAAATCAGAAAAAATATCTGCAAATAAGTCAAAAACTGTTTGACAGCCTAAAAACCGGTACAGTAAAGTTAAGCTGAATACTATAAAAATTTTCTCATTTGAATGAAATTCAATAATAATTTGGTATCTAGTATTTCTAGTTTTCAAATGTCTTCTCTATTATTTCTAAGGGTATTCCAACATTTCAGCTTTTATTTTATTATTATTATTGTTGGTAAATATTGTTTTCTTATGGCTCCACGTAACTTTTCAAGTACAAGAAAAAATACCTGCAATTAAGTCACTTGAATGAAGTCGAATAATATTATGCTGTCTAGTATATCTAGATTATATTGTGATCCTAAAATTCAGTGCAAACATTATACTCGGTAGGAGTATGCAACCAATCATACGCACTTACGTATTTTGCGTCATTGGCAGCTTTTTTTGCAAATTTCAAATAATGTTAAAAAGGATTAGTCTGAAACTTTAATTCGAAGAGTAACATTCTTTAAAATAATTTCATTTCAGAAATAATTTAGCAAGATTAAAAAAGAAAACATGTAGGACAATTCAAATTAATAATTGTAGTTCATAAGAATTAGTTTTGAGGAGACTCAGTAAGCGTTTTTATTCAATTTTGAGAAATTTGATAAAAATTGAAGAAACCTTCCATATAAGTCATTAATCGCACGTATTCGGTTGATTTTAAGTTAAAAGAGAAAAATATTTCCCATACCAACGGCTCGAGTTTCAGTCGGTATAATTTAACTTTATCGGTTCATTAATAATTAATCGAGCAATATGTAAAGTACTCGAAATGCCGATTAATTTTCACTAAAACTAGTATCGCGAGAATGGTTTCCATTGAAGGAAGCAAAAACGTTTATCTTTAAAAATTAATCTTAAATTAAAATCCAGCTGAGATTCAAACCGGTCGAAGTTTTTAATTAACTTGTTTGTACACGTTCAATTAATATGACACTATTTACTCGTATAACATAAGACGGACGTCGGAGCACTCATGCACGAGAAAACTGAATTTATTGTTGTGCATTAACACTTATAGAGAGAAAATCGTTCTAAAGCAATTGGGAACACAAAGAGTTAATGATTAAACACTTAAAGAAAAATATAGATATGGGCCAAAGACCCAATGGATGGAATGTCTTTTTTATTGTTATTACGGGTGAGTGGCGTCACACACAAAAGTCCGTAGCAAACATATTCTTCGAAAATGCGGCGCTTTATTGATATTCGACATCGCTAAAAAACTGAAAATGTGGATAAGGAGGAATAACGCCCTTCAATATAGGCGTTTTTACATTTGATATCCAATTAATATCCAATTTAAATTAAATTTCATATTTCTTAAACTATAAGTGGAATTCTCTGGAACTTTGGAACTGCATTTCATCCACAACTTGAACACTACCGTATAAACGAGACGGACGATAAAATACAAAACGCAATAAATATTAAACAGTACAAGATTTTTCCGCGACGAGTCGCCACTTAATTAAAGCCCAATTAACCGAAAAACGGACATAACCTTAAAATTCATAATTTATAACGCCGACGGAGAGGGTTATTATAGGCAAATTAAACGCTGAAAGAAGGCCTCAATCGGGCTGATTGAATTCGGGAAAGGATTTTTACGAGCCGGCTTTGGTGGTCCCACAGATAATTAAGAAAACACATTATCTGCGTAGGTATAGGGTACTTTGCCTTACGAACATCGACATTGTTCACTAATTATCGAACGCCGGTCGACATCGATCTTCTAGACGGTTCTTAAGGCGATTGATGACGCGATATACGTGGTATTTTCTGCCCCCGAAACTATCCGATTTTGAGGTAAAAAATATCAAAGAATTAAAAGCCCAAGTACGAAGTATTCGACGTTCTAGAACATTTTTTGCACCTATTTGATTGAGTTGAAGATATCCCTGCAGATATACTTTAATTCGAAGCTAGTTAAGAATTTCGAAAGCTACTGTATTCATATACTTGGCGCTATAGAAAATCAGCAGTTTATGTTAAAATCTGTTAAAATGTTTCGACACTGCGAAAAAACTGGAATCAAATCCGCGGAAAACATCAAATGGCCTTTTTAGAAAAACATAGACGGGAGGCGACGAGGCAAAAAATTTTGTGTTAAGGTTGTTCTAGATTTGACTTATTTCTGTTAAAAATGGCATTTTGTCTTTGAAAGTGTCCACCATACAAAACGTTTTTTTTTCTATATCTCTGATATCTACCTGCAGGATCGTCCATATATAAAAAAATGTATATATACGAAAGTTTTCGTAAATGAACTAATAAAAACATATAAACCTAAACATTTAGACAAACTTCACGTTGAAACCGTCAAACTTGTCGATTGAAGTATATGTTGTTGTTGTTACTTATAGAACAGTACTGACTTGCGCATACATACTTTGTTCATTTTTCGTACCTAATATTACGGTTCATTTCCATTTTCAGTATCAAAGTAGAAAACTTTTGATTTTTTATTAGGAAGAAATGTTACGCAATACTTCAAGCAAAACTATTAAAACCAGGGTAAAACTAGAGAAATATATAGGCCTAAATATTTTGATAATAAGTAATGGTAGAAGGCAAATTTTGCGTAGCATTGTGTATTGCGAGTAACAAGGCGAGAAAAGACTATAGGTCAGAGATGCTTTTCTTATTTAGTAACAAAAATTATTGCCGTGGTACCTGAAGTGATTCAAGAGGTCAAAATTACAGACCCTAGAATCAATATAAGAAGAAAATAAAAGAACGGGTTCTGATTTTTGCAAGTCTGTTATACGCCACACACTTAAAACTTAAAATTTTTATGTATTTATTTTTTGATTTATGTATGTTGTTCAGCCAACAAACAAATATTCATTTTGTAAGCTTTTCTCCTATTTCTTTACTATTTATGTATATCTAACTTATTTAATGTTCTTTTGAATGTGGGATTTGTGGATATACTATTATTATTATTTTTGTTATATCACAGCTTCTTTGTTGTTCGCTGGTGTTGATCATGCAACTGGGGATATGCCATATCCCCAAGGTGGATGATTAAGCAATAACTTTTCTTATAATGTGGGCTGTTCCATATAATGCTACAGATTGAAGTTGGTCCGCAGTTATATTTATATCGCGTTTAGCAAGATGATTATCCGGCGCTGCTGAAACTGCTCCTGTTGCTCCTAGTATCAGGGGGATTATTTCAGTTCTCATTTTCCACATACCATTAATTTCAATAGATAGGTCGCGATACATAAGTTGTTTTTCTGTCTCTTTATCTCTGATGACTACTTTCCTCATCCTTGACAATTATACCCGGTTTATTCGCATTAAATCAGCGATCCGTTATAACGTGCCGATTCCAGGTGACTGTTATATATTCTTTTTGCGTTACCTGGCGTGGTTCATGCTGGTACCACGTTCTGCTTATATCCATCCCATATTTTTTGGAGATTTTGTAATGGACCAATTTAGAAACCGTATCGTTTCTCTCAATGTATTTTCTCTTTGCTAAGCCCGGGCATGCCGAGATAATATGGTGAATTGTTTCATCCTGTAATGTTTGGTATTGATCTTGAGCCGCTATAATTAAACTTTCAGTTTTTCAGACTATTTTCTTTGTCGAAGGATTGGTTGATGAGCACTTATGATGGATTTATTATTATTATTATTATTATTATTATTATTATTATTATTATTATTATTATTATTATTATTATTATTATTATTTCGCATTCTTGTACCTATTTGAAGAGCAATCACTGTAAGTATTGTAATTGCAGCATAAAAATGCTGAATTTGTATATTAAAGCGGACAAAACACCATTCAGACAGATTAAAGCACTTGGCACAAAGTCCAGCAGTAAAAGAAAAAAATGGCGTCAAATCCGCGGGAGAGATCAAATGGTCCCTTAATTATGGATCGCCCGTTTAGAAGAAAAAAACATAGACGGAAGGCGACGAACACAATTTTGCGTTTAGGTTTTTTGTCGTCACAGCAAACAGAAATCTTTAAGTGGTCTAACCGATGCTTTAATACTTCGGTACATATTTGCCCATGGCCGCCTTTGAATCCGCACCGCCATGTTTGCGGAGCATTCTTTTGTTTGCTCGATAATCAATTTGGAAGCTAGAAAACTTGCCGACCGACGGATGTTCGACGGGAGTCGGGAGGTTTTCCTCGATTAAGACCGATCGACCACTAATGTAGGGACGATGACGTGTCGGTTGTGCGTAGGGGTCATGGCCTTGGATCTAAGCCCTATTATTTTTTTTCGAAAGTCATAAAACGAGAGCAATACTACACCGAGTATGCGGAAATTGTACTACCTAGTGTATAGAGTCGGGCAATATATAATAGTTATATGTAACATATTTATCCTATTTGTACTCTTCCTGACTTCAAAAATACGTTTTTGTATTTGTCAATAAACAAATATTTGTTTATTTATTTATAAAACTAATAGATTAATGACACATGTCTACAGTGATTTTGATGTTTAGAAGTTGTTTGCTTATTTGTATGTTTTTTCCAAAAAACGCTTAAAAATGTTATTAATATACATACCCATGACATGAATATGTTTGTTCCACGTTATGCATGATTTTTATGTGAATTGATTTTTATGACATTAAATGTGATTTGGCAACTCTGGAAAATAGTAGATTTCTCTGCAAAAGCAACACGGTTGGCGCAAAAGCGTCAATACAGCGTTGTAATCTGCTTATGCGCAGTTTGGTTGTATTGATAGTCGTTCTACTGTGTTCGCGGCTGTTGTCTTCGTTGTTGCGTATTTCTAGTGTTCTAAACCGTATAAATATGAAAAGAAGACATTGTATGAACAATGCAAATAACTTTTGTTATATCTGTGGTAGTTATGTTGTAGTAAACTATAACTTCTTCTGTGAAAAATGTGTACCACGCTTATTTTGGTGTAAAAATTTCGGACCAAAACAAGTGCTGGGTTTCCTCATACTGTTTGTTCTTTTTGAATTGAAGCATTAATAAACTGGCAGGAAAGTAGGAAGATATATTTAAGCTTTGGTGTCCCTATGGTATGGCGAGAGCCTAGGAATCACAGTGAATGCAGTTATTTTTGTACGTGTAATGTTCAAGGATTCAACAGAAAAAATAAGAAACAAATTGTGCTATTCGACCAGTTCATCAGAGCAATCTAGCCAGATTTCACACAAGGTTTCAGAGAACCAGAGCGAATTAAATGATTTAATTAGAGATTTGCACCTTCCAAAGGATGCATCCGAGTTCTCAGCGTCCAGACTCCAACTCATTGGCACCTGGCGTCACGTCAAGCTTTTACCGGGATCGCGAAAAAGAGTTGTGTCAATATTCTACTCACTAAAGGCCTCTAGCGTATTGCAACAATATTTCTGATTTAGTTTCAGAAAATGTGCCGTATAGAAAAGACTAATGGCGTCTGTTTAATGACTCAAGAAAGCGTAGTTTAAAGGGCCTTTTTTTGCACAATGGTAATGAACTGGCCTCGGTTCCCATTGCACATTCGGTACGTATGAATATGACTTCTTTTGAAGAAAATAAACAACCAACAACATCAGGGGAGGCTTTGTGGTGACTAGGACAGCAAGGGGGTTTTACCAAATTTTCATGCTTTAAGTGGGATAGTCGGGAAAAAGATAGGCATTGGTCTCAAATAGAATGGCTCTCTAGAACCTGGTAGCAAAAATGTAATATGAGATGGCTTAGTTGATCCCAAAAAAGTTTTACTGCCTCCTCTTCATATGAAACTCGGCTTGATGAAGCAGTTTGTTAAAACCCTAGACAAAAATGAGCAGTGTTTGAAATATTTGTGGGAGATATTTCTAGCCATATTTCATGCCAATATAAAACAAGCTATTATTGTTGGGCCGCAGATAAGAACATTATGCAAAGACAAGAAATATCAGAACACAATGACCAATGTCAAGGAAAACGCCTGGGTTTCATTTAAAGAAGTGAATGATAAGTCTCTTGGGAACTCTAAGGACGAAAACTACGAAAGTATTGTGCATTTCCTGTTTTCACACTTGAACCATTTTCCTGAAAATATTGGAGCAGTTAGCGAAGAACAGCGAGTGACGTTTCACCAGGACATTAAGAAAATGGAACGGCGATACCAACGCACATGGAGCATAACGGTGATGGCGGACTACTGGTAGATGTTAAAACGGGATGTGCCCTTAAAAACACAAAGCCGAACGTCCGGACAAAGCAGCTTTCTGGCAAAGAGACGAAGATTTAACTCAAAAAGTACGCGTAAAGTTTTTTTTTCATTCTCTTTGTTACTGAATAAAAAAAATTATTTTAGAGATATCGTTTTTATTTCATTAACATTTGCAAAAAAACCTAACGTGATTCAAATAAATGCATAAAATTTTTAAAATCAGCCTACCAGAATTATATAAAATCAATTTTGAAAATAAAAACATCTGTCAAAAAGTTTAAACTTGTAGACCTGTGTAGTTGTCAACAGAAAAATTGATTTTCAAGAATTATTCTAACACTTATATAACTCAAGGGTTTGGGAGCAATCGGATGTTCTCGGAGATATTTCCCACGCCTTAAATTTTGACGTTTGTCAATCCTAACGGTTATATCAGAGAACAGATTCATTCGTGTATGGTTGTAGAAAAAGTATAGTATGCGACACGTTTGGTATAGTTTTTAAGATTTTAGGAACCGTTCAAAATAATCCTACAATTTTTTTAACCATTATATTTTTGTATAAAAATGAATCCGGAACGGCGACAACAGATTTCAACTCTTTTCGCAAGGGCTGCTTCTTTCTAAAAGTATCTAATTCGACCCATCTTATACATCGTGTTCTCGTACGTTCTTCCTACCTAATACCTATAGACTCGCCCATATATGTGTAACAATTTTCGGATTTAGACTTAAACTTAAATATTTTGCGAACTGATTATTAATATAATAAACCGGATGTATATAAATGTTGCAATGTATTGCTAATTTTCGATCATTTCTTATAATAATATCATGATAAAATAAACGAGAAAATTTTCTTCGCATACGCGGTCTCAGAAAATTCCTGTTCGCGGTTTCGCAGTAAAAGACCGACAAACCGCATGCACAACCCCCTCCACACCCTCGCCCGCCCTATTCCTACGCGTTTCATCTTTAAACGGCATTATCGTCCTTAAATATTTAAATGCAAAACATACACATCGACTGGAAAGGCGGAAATCGCATTACACGAGAGATACCAAGGGTAGGTATATACCGCGTTCTCGCTCTTGTGCCTCAACCCTCGGTATATGGACGGGGGTTCCTCCGTTTCCTTTCGAACGCGGCCGACCCCCCTTTCGCCCGCCACCCCTCCCAACTTACCAGTTCTCTCTAGAGGGTGAAACCAATCTTTAATCTTCGGGATGCGTTTCTGTATGTCCGGACCGATGTATACCGAGTGTGTTTTCTGGTTACGGGGGTGAACTGCGACGAGGGGATGATTTTTTCTGATGCCCGCGAGGTCGGCCAATTTAAAACATCGTAAACCGTCGGGGACCCGTTATCGTTAAATCGGAATTGTGCATTCGTTTTTACGTGTAAAAATTGCTTAGATTTTTCTTTTTTTTTAATTTTTGATTAATTAAACCAATGTGTTTTTGAATATTTCTGTTGGAATGACTGATACCACAAAACTCATTTCGGTATTACCTAAAATAGATTTCAAAAGAATGATTGAGGAGACTATCTCGAAAAATGTGTCTAATTTAATGTTGTTGCAATGTAATGTGTGTTAAATTTAATTTTTTATAATATAATAATGAAAATGTTAATAGTGTTACTTTATAATCTCACCCTTCATTCGATGCCTCTATCGGAAATTATAAAATGGAAGAAATCTTACGTGGTTACCATATTCCAGACAAAACTCCTCAGTCCACTGGTTCCTCGCGTAAATGCCTATATATTTGTATCACAACAGCAATTTTATGAATGGCTTTAGTTGGAGCATAACTCACTTATTGAGCAAACTCATTATGAGTATTGCTATGGAGAATATATCAGCTTTTAAGGTGCATAAATTACATCCATAGGATCGAAATTATTTTTGTCATTACTAAATTCACTTTTCCTCTGAAAGGGTCAAGGGGCCCAAGTTACGTTCATAATATAAAACGAAATTTTGCTGGTTAAGGGAAATCAGAGAAAAATTAGTAGCAATTGTTATTATTATACAAGAATAAATAAAAACAAATTTTCCATTTTGAGCAAGCAAGACATCTACGTTTTTGTTACAGAAATAATTGAACTATAGTGAAAATTAATTTGAAAGAAATAATCAAAACGGCAAATGTTGTTTGTTCAAATAGTTCTCAGTATTCATCAGCACATCATTTGAATTTTGCCGTGTGATAAAGATTGAATATTATTGGTTCTAAGATGGCGTCAACGGTTATTTTCAAGATAAAAAGGACAAAATACTTATTATATTAAGCTGCTGGCATAAATATTTGTGTTAATATTGTCGCTGATTCAAATGTAGTCACCGCTTTGAGCAATCTTTTTTGCAAATCCATATTGCAATCTTAATAAGTAATTTTGGTCAAATTTTCTAACGCCTTTTCTGCAATTGCATTGTTGCTATATTCCATCTTAATTGTGAAATAAAATTATTTACTATTACTTTTAATATCACGATCTTCTTCAACGTCATCATGATGGGCAGGCCCCATCGCATATCGAAAACTCGCAACCCCGGGTAAAGGAACGAAACCGCATTAAGGACTCATGGCCGCGGTCGAGTACAGTCGTGCCAAAAGGGCAGCCAGGCAGCAGAAGCGTACGCCAAAAGGGCACAACCGTACGTATAAGCGAATTACGGCCACGCCCTGAAGGTGGAGCGGCCGTGTGTTGAATAAGACATGTTATATGCCATATATTATGCATTTAGCACACGAAGGAGACGACGACGACGGCGACGACCAAAAGGGGAAGCACGACGTGACATTGAGAAACGACTACGACTACCGACGCCGCCGCCGCCGCCCCGCGTGTTTGTCCTGCTGTTTTATTACGACGGGGATAAGTCGGGCAAACAATTACAACGTTGCGAGATCTTTTGCTGCGGGGACGAACGCCATTTTTCACTGTACGTATCGCGACTTATTTTTCGGAAAAATAAAGAGGCACCGTGGATATTTGATATCTGCGGGTCAACATATAGGGAGTGTTTTAAGAAGACATGCGTCGAGAATCACAGTTCACACCAAAATCCGGACATGCTTAGTTTTGTTAGGTTTACAATATTGAAAACTGTTTTTGGCCGATTTGTTTAAAATTTGGAAACGTCCTTTATAATTTTGAGAAAGAATCTTGACGAATTTTATTTTTTCATTTGAAAACGAAAATAACTCGAGAATCAATTTTAATGACTTATTCGACAAAGCCGCAAAAAAAGTCAGTGCCGTACATCCCTCTGGCAATAATATTCGATAAGATACCTCTCAGAATTTTCGGTAAAGAGATATTCAACATAATAGTACAGTTGAACTACTTGAGTTTTGCGTCTATAAGATAGAAAGAACGATTAATTAATGTTAACACCGTACTAAATATAACTTGTAAGTGACATTGCCACAACTTTAGAGATGGTTGTTCTTATGTAACCATTGTCAGATAAAGCGAAGAAAAAAATGCTTGGTTAAATTTACTTTATTAGGGACGCATTTTGGACAGTTTTGGATAGTACTGACGTCAATACCTCCCGGGGCATTAAGGTGCATACTTTGTTCATTGGTAAGTCAAATTTAGCGATGGGGCGAAATATTTCAAGGAAACCATACAAATTTATTTCTTGTTTTCGTGAATTTTCTGCTTGGGAAGACAAAGTTTTTTCACTAATATTTTTTAAGGACAATTGAGACCCCCAATTCGATAGTAATATCTGTACATCCGAATATACGACGGAAGAAATGATTTTGGAAAGACATTTGCCGCAAGTGGTGCTTGATGGAAACGATAAAGCAGAAAATTTAGCACCAGAGTTTGAAACTTCGTCGAAGAGTTAGATTGAAGAAGCATTGGACACAATTCGTTTGTGTTTGACCAATAATAGTCACATGGCCCCAAGATGTTTAAGCATAAAAAACTGATAGGTGAATATCATAATATCTAAAGTAAAAAATAAAAATACAGACGTTTAAACATTCATGTACATTATGCACATACATAATTCCATATCATTTAGATATTCGATTTACTTTTCCATCACTATTTTAGTTCCATTCATAAATATTTATTTTTCATGTACATATCATGCATGTATACTTTTTAGTAAAACTGCTAATACATATAATTAAACTGTTTTAATAAAACTGCCTATACAGTCTTCTTATCTGACCTCAAGAAGTCGAAGTTTTGAGTCAAATTTATTTTTTTCATAAATGCAGCTTCGAGTTAGTTCGACTGTAATTAACACTCTGTACTAACTAAAAGTATAAAGTCTGAAGAAGCCAAAAGGATGGTCGGCGAAGTTCGATTCATTAACAACCGACCCAGAAAGAATCCAGAGGATTTGCAAATAGTATTACTGTAGCCTATGGATATATTTTTTTTTAAATTAACGTGTCTTTTTGTTTTTGAATGGCAATTCTCCAGCCAAGCCTTGGTGCATGCTTTTTGGAGCAACCTGTATAAATTTAAATCTAAAGGGATATTTGTCAAAACTTGAGGGTGAGTCAAAGTTAAACAGCCAAATATATACAGATACAGATTATTTATCTTAAAATTTGCGAGATACAGAGCGTGTCGACTTTTTTGCAAAAAACTTTGGTGTAAACATAAAATAATTGTTGGTTCCAGTGACGTTCTAGCGGGTAATCTAATTGATGTTTATGAAGAAAATCTCTGAACTCGTAGTTTTGCAAGTTTACCGTTTTTATTTTGATCGCAGTAGCATTTTTCGTGCCTTTTTTTGTTTTTGAGGGAAAAATTATGATCGTTTTCCCTCTACATGTCCCTGGGTTGTTTAACTTAAATAATTAAAAAATTCAAAGATTTCTTTAGTAAGCATCAGTTAGATTATACCAACCTGAGATAAATGTAAACATATATCTACGTATTGGAATCCACAGATAATTGTGGCCATGTTTAGACAATAGCGACGCCTTGTTCGAGAATCTAATTATTAGACTCTCTGCTACGGCTTCCGTTCAAAGTGTCTCGCAAACCATATTTCTCTTGTTCGGGAAGAAACAATCGCGAATAAAAGAGTCGAATAAGTCGAAATATATAATACTCACAAATCCGTGTTTGTCCGAGATGTTATTCGTCAATTTGAGTTTGTGAAAGGAAACGACCTTCTGCATCCATTGCTCGCCGGTCGAAGGGCTATCCGGGTGTATGTACATCCGTTTCGGCATTTCCGGATCCGCCTTCCCGGCCACCATCCATCTACTGTGGATTTTAAATTTAGTTTTAATTAAGTACCGCTCCTAAGAAAGGTTAAGGTAAGAAAAGAGATTAAGGAAAAAGGAATACCAAGATCACTAACTAAAGAGCCTGGAGCATCACAACAGGTTCGAGCAGGTTATATCGCGAAAAATCCTGGCCCGCCATGTATCTCGAAACGGAATTTTGTCTTTGACGGATCGAAGTTATAGAGAGATACTTTCACAAGTGGTAAATCTGATTTTGACCTTATATTTCTCCAGAACTTTTAATATGTGGTCGATGATGTTTGGAACCTAAGGAAGGACAACAGTGGCAAGTGTGGGATTGTTTTCAGCCTCATTGCTATAGCAACCCGATGGTGATGTGACAATGCATTAAGATATCGATCTGTGTGCGTAGGTTTTACACAATGTATACACAATGACCCGATGTTAGGTCTGATTTTCTATTCAGAAGAATATCTAAGAATGGAATGTTATTATTAGTTTCTAATCCAATGGTAAAACGTATGTTTGGGTGTTTAGACTTTAAATGTTTACTCTGCTAGGGATTCTTGACCATTTCAGATAGAAGGTGTCGAAAGGTTTCTTCTCAAAGGCTTCCATAAATATATAATCATCATCATCATCATCATCAATTCTCCTACCAACGAAAAACCCGAGAGTCTATAGAGACCTATAAGCAACCTAGCAATCTTAACCGCGGCTCAGGTCTTTAGTTGAGACCAATATGGAAATCAGTCACCCTCAAACAGCAGGTAAAGTTTAAATTAAGGTCGGACGACGCAGGAGAAATCCAGAAGTCTTGTAAAAAGTATAACAGTAGCGTGTGGAAGTTTTTAGGAGAAATAGAAGCTGTTCACCTGCCAGAAATACGCTAAGCCGTTAATTGAGCTGTATGACGACAGAAGTGTGAGGTTCAGTAGGATAACTTAAATTCAATAATTGCTCTCGGGAATAATATTTTAAAAGAATTATTGAAAAAGTTACAGTCGATTTAAAAATAACAATGGTACACCTCTTGGGAAGGTCTAAATTGTCGTTTGCCTTACTAGTTACTAATAAGGAACTGTTAAGTTGCTCGGTTAGTTAGCGATCACATGTAATCTAATCTAATGGCACAACCAGTCGGAAAGAAGATAGAAAAACACGCTTAATAATAGTAACGTCTTTCATACGACGACATGCGCGTAAATTAACACTAAAGTAACGTACATGCAAGAGTAACCTAGAAGAAAACGAGAGACAGATGGGGAACAAAATAACACGTCAACGAAGAAATAACATACTTCTCACAAATTAAAGTAAAGCATTGTTCATTAGCGCAACGACTCGCTTAAACAAGAAGACATCCCGTAATTATTCTAATTAAAAAAATATACATATATTTAAAGGTCCGACCACACTCGGCTGTTATTTCTTCGACGGTTCGTGTGTGTTGTTATACCGGGGGATCTCTACAAAACGCATGCTTCGTGCTTCGGAAGAGAAAAAATACCGTAATGCTGTGCGGGCATTTGCTTTCAAAATCAGTCGGGCGGATAATTTTCAAAACAAACGCCCGAAACAAATCCCGGCCTCGCTTTCCGTCCGACAGGTGGAGCGCGCGCGCGCAGACGCAGAAAGCGAAGCCGCGTACGTACACCGAAAAGATAAAATGTATGGATAAAAATGTGGAATTCTAACCTGTTATGGAATTTATACCGGCAGTCGTCAGCTGCTACAATGTCCATGAGTAGAATATATTTGGATTTTTTGTCTAAGCCCGAGACCCGTACTTTATAAGCAGGAAACATGCGCCTGTAACAATGTCGAGAAAAAAGGGCGTTAAAATTGCGTCTTTCCGGATGTACCTGTTGTGGAACTTGTAGCGGTAGTCGTCTGCTGCTACAATGTCCAGCAATAGGATGTATTTGGCTTTCAGGTCGAGACCGGACACTCGAAATTTCATTTGGGGAAACATTTGCCTGCAAAATTAATAACAGTCGCTCGGTCAAACGGTCTTCCTGCGGGATACCGGCGCAGGAAAGAAATTTCTTTCCGAAAAAGCTGCTGCCATCCTACAGATTAGGCACGTTTGTTACTATAAACATTGATTTTCGAGAAAATCCAGTTCAGATTGTTTATTTATTAAACCTCGCTTTCAACAAATAAGAGATCTTGCGGCCTTCCACGTGGCTGCTAAGAGTTCGACAGTGGTCAGTCTGACTACGTAGAAAAGAAATAAACGTTTTATTTCCTTTCGTGAAAATCGTAAACGACTCTACTGAATACGTCAGGGTTGGTCGAAATAACTATTATAACAGTTTTGAGGGCGCTACTGGAATAATTCTTTGAAAGTTTAAGAACTTCTATAAATTTAAGCAAAACAAAAAAATCCATAAATTTTTTATGAGTTGTTTTTGGCAAATGGTTCCTGCTTGCAAAACTGACCATTGAAATTTGATTTTTTTTAATTTAAATTTTCATTTTTTTAATTACCTAGTACGTTGCTCTAAGAATTTTCAAATATTTATTATGGGTAGAGATCAATGAGGTCTGCCTACAGCTACCTCAAAGTCTCTCCTACCCTTCTCCGTTTAGCTCCAACTAAATTTAAATTAAATTGTTTCTAACAGAGGAGAAAGAACCAAAATGAATACGCAAAACATTCGAACCTCCTACGGTTCTAAATAAGCCAGATATAAAAGCTAAAAAATTATCTAATTTTGGCTTGTTTCTTTAATAATGAAAGTTGTTATTACCTACTATTTTTCTGAAGGTAGAGGTCAATGAGACCTATCTACAGATACCTTAATGTCCTTCGTTCCTGACGCAGAATGATATTATCTATAATCGGCGTTTTGGTACTGTTCGATAGAAGGGACCAAAGTACATACCCAAAAAAAGTTAGCCTACCAAGATTATAAATAAGCGAAATATAAAGTTGCTTGCATTTTTCATTATTTTTTCAATGTATTGCGTCATTAGACAGAAGTTATTAAATCGGAACAATGTTAAAACTTATAACTTCTGGAATATATTCGCAAAAACTTTTAAAATGAATCACGGTATCCCGATAAAAGGACATTATACAATTTTTGTACTTAAGCGGATACGCACATGTAGTATAAAAATTGCATATATATGTATGTCCTATTTATACAAATTTAGGCAAACATGAAAAGTGGTTCTGATATCAATGGATTATAATTTTTTTTTTCATTTCCGGTAAAATTATAATTTGTAAAGCAAAGCAGTAGCAACTGTCTTTTGAGAACTATAAATTTCGAAACAAAAACAAACAAAACGACTTTTAGTGTGACAATAAAAGGCTTCGATTCCTGTACTCCGCCCTCATTTTCTCAGATATTTCAGGTTTTCCGGGAACCTTTTAGATGAACATCATATGAACCGTTCATTTTGAAAGTGACTTAAATCCATTTATCTTTAATTTGAAATACTTAAAGTTTTGCGTTTTTATAAAATTAAAAATATAGGTAAAATATATGGTACGGTTTAATTTTATACATCCTATTAAAAAGTCGCTATTATTAGGTGTCTAATATGACCTCGCTGATCTTAAAAGGACTTACGTCACTTTCAAAATAAAAATTTGTTTTGTTACAAAAAGTGAAAGATCTTAAAGTCCGTTACATATAGCTTAAAAAATAGAAAAAAAAATAAATTCTGTTTTTAGATAATAGAAATAAATTTAGTAACAAGTTTTGAAGTAGTTATGGTGTTCCGGAGGTATATACCGCAATATGTCCATCATGTGTCGGTATTTTAGTGATGTGATACTTCTTATACTTTTATATAGCGATTGCAACACAATATTCCCAAATTTTTTATCAAGAATTTTGAATTCTGCGTTCTCGTCCATGGTTGTTTCGTATAAAATTTTATATGGTTCATTTTTTAAAAATCGCATCCAGCATATTTGGAGCCAGTTTATTTTCTCTCCGTTGGTTTTTTTGTAAACTACTTCTTCCAAGAGTCTTGTTGATATAAAATCCTCTTGTTTCATTTCATTTACCCTTTCAACATTTTTTAATTATATTATAATAATATTGTGGCACATACAATAATTGAATGCTTTTTAACGATATACATTTCTATAAAGCCAAAATCTCTGTTATTAGGTAAAAATGAAATTTGTGGTCTATGATTTCCACATTATTTCCCATAGATAGTATTTTTAACCACATTGTTTTATACTCCACACATGCCGCTATATGCAATGATGTGTTTTTCACCTTTCAGAGTTTTTAGGTGAATCCAGAGCCATGAAGCCACTTCTTGCGAACCTCTAGAAGCTTTTGTTTCATCCCAAACGTACATGTATACATTATCGTTGTTGAAATTGTGTATGCCTAAATTTGAAATATACATGTTACATTTATAATAAGCTACTGAAGTAGTTAACTTTGGGAATGGTAACGCTTCCTGCAAATCGAACGAAAAGCCAAAATAATGAGATGGATTACTCGATACTCGCTCTTGATCTTGTTTTAACTCATTTCTAGCCGATTTTGCTAGCTTCAAATGAATATCATGTCCTTCCATAAGTTTTTTCTGTTCTTCATGGTTTTCTGATACTTTGACTTTTATGTTTAATAGATCACATTTTTGACATGTGTCTTTGCGTGGTTGGTGGAAATATAGATTAAAATCCTTTTTGAATATTTTTCTATAAGTCCATTCTTTAACTGCTTTTAAATTATTTTCTTCACAGTGAAGCTCATAAAAAATAAACATTTTTTTATAGTCAGTTCAGGATAAAGATATTTTCTGTCGGGATTATGGTCGCTAATATAATGGGATTCAAACTTCGGGAAACTGTTAACATGCTTCACCACATAGGCAGGCAAACGCCCACGTAAATCGTTGCCAACGTTTTTAGATTTTAATTCACGTTTCAATCGCCCTTCGCTTATACTTTAAAAAATTTATGATAAATATAATGATTCAAACGTTTTGAATCTATCCCCTAGATTTTTCGATATGATTTTTTTTTATATTTCAAAATTTTGTTTTTTTTTTTCAATTTTTTCATTCGTCAACGTTACAAAAAGTAAATATACATGCAAAATGAGTTTCAGAGAGTTGTAAGAGAAAGGAGGGAAGTGCCAAAGGTGATTTTTATGGTAGTAAATACGCGCACGCGCAGTATTCATTGTGACACTACAACAGTTCAGTTCGTTTAAATGTTTACCTTTTGTATAAAATATTTTGGTAAGTTTTGCATAAAGTTCATGTTCCCTACATTGGATTTAAGTATTTGATGTGTAGTTTGAGTTTTTATTTTTAAGTAGAGTCAATAAATATAAAATAGAAGTTTGAAAGTTGTTTTAAAATTAATTTCATGTGATTTTAGGGGACAAAATGCCACGGACTTGTAAAAATTCCTCAGATCAGCTACATTTGTGGGGAATACATTCTAAAAACACAGCGACATGTCATGACCGATCTGGTTAAAACAGCTTATAAGCTATATTTTGGGTTTTCCATCGATGAGCGAGATAAAAGTTGGTTGCCAAAAGTATGCTGCAATAGCTGCTCAAGAACGTTGAGAGGTTGGCTTGAAGAAAGTCACAAATCCATGCCGTTTTCATTGCCAATGATTTGGAGTGAGCGTCAAAATCATGAGAATGATTGTTATTTCTGCATGACATCTACACGAGGATTCTCGAAAAAAAATAGAAATAAGATTGTTTATCCGAACGTCCTATCTGCAAATAGACCAATTCCTCGTGATACCGACACTCCACCTCCAGTTCCACCAGGTAACGAGGAGGCTGAAAATAAAAATATTTCAGGTTTACAATCTCAATCGAGTTTTCTTTCTGGTAGTACATCTTCATCTTCATACACTTTATCTGGATCTTCATGTCCATCTACAGAAACTCATTTACTTTTATTTATTGTTTTTTGATGAAATAAATATTAAATTAAAAACCGACGTGTGGTACTTATTTGTATATCAGATTCCGTGTTTAGAGTTTTTTGCAAACAGCAACTTTGCCTTTTTTAGAATTTAACCAATACGTAAAACTCTCATTTCTATATGAACCGTTTCCGTTTCTCTGGCGTCTTCTTTTTACAACACTGCGTCCGGTCGCTTTGTATAGCGATATATTTTGCTTATTAAAGTCTCCTAAGTTCCAAAACATTTCGAAAATACGTTTTGAAAAACTTTAGCAGGAATAATTTTTCCCGATTTTGTATCGTTTCTTTTCCCTGAATTTCGTTTAATTTTCTGAATATAAGTACCACTTTTGTGTTCTCTGATTCCTTCTTTGAAGGTGTTGTTTTGTAAATTCTCATTCTCTGTTAAAGAAAAATTAAATATTATTTGTTAAATTTCAATTTAATATCAAAACGTAATTTAAATTACCTTCATCACTGCTTTCAATATTTTGGGCCGCACTTTTTGACATCACCAATAAAAGGCCAACTCGGTGAAAGTTGAAAATAGTTTTATTTTTGACAGCTGGACGCGCTCAGTTCAATAAAAAATAATCACACAACTCTGAATAATCTTGAAAAGCTCCCAGTACATTTCACGTGACTTTCCCGGGAAAAATCTATAGTTTCGCGACGCACGAACTTTCGCGCACAAGAAAAATCGACCCCAAACGAGGTCTTCATTTGCGCGATGATTATCCGTTACGTTACTTTATCTCCGTAGTCGAATCATCGCGATGCGCGCATCTTTGTGTGTGACGTGTACGCAGATAAGACATCTAAACCCAAACTCGGAATTAACCTCGTTGACATCCCGACCCCTCGGGACCCTCGTCTTGTTTTCGATAAATTTAACAAGCAGATAGTGTCGTTTAAATTTTATTTTTAATACCTCGTAATCGGACTTTTCGACGATTTTTCAAAATCGACCGCGCGCACTAGGCCGATTTGTCGTTAGATTTATTTTTATGGTACTCTCCGGATGGTTCCAATAACCGTTTATTAATGGAGCCGAATAAATCACGGGCGACAGATGCGTTGTAAATTTTGATAACGTCGAAAAACAGACACCAGTCTGTGTACGGGATTAGATAGATCAGAACAATGATCCAAGCAATAACCCCCCAAACCTTTTAAAAAGTTATGGATATTACGTTTCCCTATATAATACGACATACTTCGGGTGCAACTTGTACTAATATTTTTTGCTGCTTTTCGATATTGCATTTTCCACATCTTCAGCTCTTCTTAAGAACCCGCAAATGAAGCAAAAAAAAAGTCTGTCTTCAGATGCATATTATTTTTTCTACTCCCTTCTGTAAAATACCTAATAATACACCGATTTAGGGTGCGGAAAGCGTCACTTTATCACATGAGTCATGTTGTTCCACTTTGGATATTTCCGGGATATTACCCCACGGGTTTAGGAGCAATCGGATGTTTTCTGAGATATTTGAATTTTAACTTTTGTCAATTCTGACGGTCAGTCAGTCAGTGAATGTATTCGTGTTGTTTTGCGAAAATGTACCCCAAAAACTAACGGTCGTAGAAAACTTTTTAAGGCACTCGTTCATCAAACACTCGCTCGGCTCGTGCCAAATAAACTCATAATATACTATTTTGCCTATGTTTTACCATCTTTCTATGTGGCCACTTATTAAACGGCAGTTTTATCTTGGTTCAACTTCAATTCACTCCTCAGATATTCTCTGTACTCTTAAGTCAATTTCCGAAGCTGTGATTTTATCTTCATATAAACAATCGACCCCAAAATATTGAATCTTGCCAGACCTGCAAGTTCGGTTCGAAAGATAACGTCATTCGTCCATTACTAAATCTATAGCTCTGTGATTTTCCAAAAAAGTATTGCAAAATTGATAACAACCAATAAAAAATCAATAATATTTTAAGACACACTAACCAAAACTAACCAAACTGACAAAGAAACAAGAAGCGCTTCCAATCTGAAAGAAAAGATGGAAGAAATGATATGATGATATGAAATTATATTAGAATTGTCTGAATGATTATTTCTGTAATGGCCAATTGCACAACGAACAACTATCTGTGAATGATGCGAATCCGCCGCAAGAATAATGCTAATCTAATCTAAGCCTAATGGGAGTGGAAGAAAACACACACACATACAGATTCTGCCTAAAAGAGAAAAAAACAGTCACACACGTACTATGCCAATGTGAAGGCACATCGAGAACGCGTTTTCATCTGCTCTGAATAACGAAACTAGAGGCAACGATCTACACAGGGAGGCAAAACCTAGTTAAAACCATGCAGGGCGTTAAAATAGATCCCTTGGGTCGCATTGACTGACAAGTTAGATGATAGCTCTCTCAATCTGAATGTTTCGATATTAAATATTGCGACAAACTGCAAATTCTCTTAGGGATGGACACCATGTACTGCTGCAGTCTCAAATCCCATCCGCACCATATCGGCCATCGCCGGTTGTGCTTGAAAGATGGTGGGAAAAGTCAGATACTTAAAACTGGGATCCGAAAACCTCAGACTCGTAGAATAATAGACTTTCTATATGGGCTGAGTCTGATGCGGAAGTGAATACTTATAATACAAGAGGTGCTAGAGATGCTTACTCTAAATGTTGGGAACTCCCCACTTGTTTCCATTGAACCCTAATGGCAAGGTCCTCTCCGCAATGTTAATAAAATATGACATTCTTCCCCTCCATGCGTTTATGCGATCAGAATTAATGAAGTTCCAGTTACTTCGTTGCCTGTCGTCGAATTTAATAATTAGGGTCGATACAGGTCGACAGAACGTACACCTCTGCGTTCCTCGACGGACGTTATAAATCATATTTCGGTTAATACGGTGAGTCGTAAGAAATAGATAGGCATATAAACGCAGGTAAGGCCCTATGGGATATTTGTTTAATGCCAAACTACTGGCTGGCGCCTGTTTTCCGTCGCGGCTCAGCGTGATGCCCTATACCGACCGATCCTCCGCTTCGGACCTGCCCCGGAGCCAATTATTATTTTTGGTACTGGCGCCTCTCGCGATCCTCTTTGCTTCGCCGTTCGGTTCGCGTTCGCATCTCTTCCGCGTCTCTACAGACCTCCACAATCCAGACCTATCGGGAAGTGACATTTCACCAAGATAGGACTGGATTTTTCACCAACCTTATAAATACAACCGCTCGAAATCCGATAATCCTCTGTAAACGGTGCACTAATTTCAATATGTATTTACCATAACTCAATTATTAAATTAAGTCGCACCATAATCTATTGTGTGTTTTTAGCGCCTGCTCTTTAAAGCATTCTTATTTTGATTTACAGAACCACGTGCTCCATTTCGTCATATGGTAAGTTTTGCGCTATTAGAAGAACGAACGTTATGAACATTTTAAGGCAAATTAGCGGTTACCAGCCATAAACAACAGCATTCTCGGAAATTACAAAATCCGAAACACCTTATTAGCTTTAACGCATAAGTACCAACAAATTTCCTGCGATGTCTTGATTTGAACCCACAAATTACGGCCGGTCTCGCCCACCTCCTCTGAAGATATCGAACCCAGTGGCGTTCGGCTATTTATTTCATTATGCGCATTTCTGGCAACGGTTTCAATCTTTTAGTCAACGTGGGCCTTTTTGCCCAGAAATTTGATTGTTCTTAGAGTTATTGAGACAAGAAGATAAAAAAAATTACCAGAGATTTTTGAAAACATAGAGTATATTGTCAAAAAATAACAAAAACCCAAATACCAGTGACTAAAATACCGGAGCAAGGAGTAGAAAATAATGTTTCATAATGAAAAAGACAGTCTTAAGAATAACATCGCATTTTATTTTGTAAATATATCTGTCACCGTGAAAGCAAACATCCGATGGTGAAAAATAGAAAAACTATAATTTTTTATAAGTCAAAAATATGATTGGGGTTACTTTGTTTGGAAATTCAATTCCCAACCATTTTAAGTTTGTATTAAGTTCATATGACGTATTCTTCTTGTTTTTTTTCTCTATATTTTGTTTGTTTCGCTTTTCATCTAGGGCCGCCATTTGTTTATTATCATGATTAGTGTTGCTATAATACGACCAAAAATGTAGTGCATTTATTGCTCTGACGTTTTAAGTACTTTACAGACCTTCGCAGGACCGTGGTAACACCCATCCCAACACAACTTGAAATTTTTATTTGAAACGTAAATGGGCCGTTTTTAATTTGATTAAGCATTAATACTGCGGAGTATTTTCGAATAAGTAGAAGCGTTTATTTTAACATCATGTGATATGTACCGCTCTTAAGGGTTTAATCTAAATTGTAATATGTTCGTATATATAGATAGGTATTTAACTGTGATTCTTCCAGTATACGTATTTATGTACCTGATTCTCTTTGACCCTGCTGTCTTCACTGGATAATTCAAAGGGTAAGGGTGTGCTTTATTTAAATTACAGCTAAGTTTGAAAATTTTTATCTTGTATGCTTGTCGATTAACAACATTCTTGATCTTGTATTTTTGTGTCTTCTACATGGTTCTTCGATTTGTAAACAACAGTCTTTTGTAAGACGATAGATTATACTCGCGGTAGATAAATGTACGTCATAAGAACATGGATAAATATTCCTGTTTTTTAACACTTTCAAATGTGGAAACCGTAAAATGAAGCAGATGTTCCCGAGTTTGAAGACGAAGTGGAGATCGTAGTCGAACCTATTTACATGTTTCAAGAGTTGCTCGACGAAAAAGATTGAAAACATACTTATATCCCGCTTGTTACTATAGGTACATAAATTCCTAGGACGGTCCTTGACAGGGGCTGAGGTTTTGGTAAAAGCACTATATTTCTGGGCCGAGTATACCAAGTGCAAAAATAAAAAAATATCAGGATGAAACTCTTGGCAAAATGTAAAACGACGAATTTCCAGTGATCTCATATATCTCGGGGGTCGTCGAAGACACTCAGAAACAGCTGCGGAATTTCACAATGACGTTTCCAAACTCCGGTGCCGCGCCTGCCTCGCCATGCGAAAACATATACAATTTTTCATTTGCGTCAATTTGGTGCGCGTTTTCGCCAAAAATATGCTTAAATTGAATGTAAAAATGTCTCGCGGGGAGCCTAGGGGTTCAGTCAAAGCGTCGTCTCCGCGCATCCCTCCCTCCTTAAATTCAAAGAATAAAGAATCGTAAAATGTAAAAGAACGATTAAATTATACTTTACGTCTGGAAAAATACGTCGTAATTCTTGACGGGGCAAGAGGGGGCGACAGGCTCTGGAATTTCATTATTAAGAAGTAAGAAAATTTCGATTTTTCGTTTGGTTTGCGCGATGTTACTCTTTCCGCGTTTTTGATATACAGGGTTAACGGAAATCAATTGAACCGAGACCAAAATGGTGGATTATTTCAAAAGATACAGGGGTTTACAAAAACATATTGAATAAAAGCTATAAAGCTATTAAAAATTCACATGCGTGTGGTCAACGAACCAGATCTAAGCTGATGTGGGGCCTGGATCACAGAAAAATGAAGCAAATTTTACAATACAAAAACCCAAAGTGTTGTCTTATCTAAATTGGAAAATTATATATTCCCACTGTTTGATTTTATTTACTGAAATCATTTACAATTTTGTTTCTTTAAATAGCAGTATATTTTATTAAAACATTAAACAGAGTCTCTAGACTTGCGATGCTGGGTATAACAGGGACGATGGAAACTACGCCCACCCTGGCTATGGGAGCTTTACTAAATGTTAAGCCCCCATCTCTATATGCTAAAGCATCAGCGGAAAAACCTGCCATGAGGCTGCACTTTCATCGCTTTTGGAGGAAGGCGGTTTATGGACATGCAGACATATTTGGGTACAAGGATCTGGAGCAGGTTCTGACCCTGGGTGGTGATCGCAGCTCCAAGAGCTACCACTTCAAAACCAACTTCAGAGTAATCTTCCCAAATAGGCAGGACTGGGCAGAGAACTCCCCAAGCTTCCTGAAACCGAAGGGGTCCATCGGGTACACAGGCGGGTCTAAGACACAGAAAGGAACAGGAGCAATCTACTGGTGTGATGGACCAAGAACAGAGAAAACTCTAAAACCATCTTCCAAGCAGAAATTTATGCAATTTGGGCCTATATCAAACATTCTGTCGGCCTAAATTACAGGAACAAACACATATATATCTGTTACGACAGCCGTGCAGCTCTCAGGTTCCTCATGTCAATCGAAATCACCTCAAGAATGATCCGAGATTGCATTGAGATGCTTGACAGGCTTGCAAAGGCTAATCACTCGTCTGAGTCCCAGGATACTGTGGAATCCCATTGAACGAGAGGACAGACAGGCTACCAAAAAGTGGAGCTTGTCCTACCCCAGTACCCGACAGCTTCATTAAAAGTCTATTTGACCAGAGATCTGGCAATAGATTTCTCGACATGTGGCTTGAAGCTGAAGGTATGAGACACACTCAAGCCCTCTTTCGGGGGCCGTCCAGAACTCTTGTTTCCAGCATTATCGGGCTCAACAGGAATCAGCTGAAGCTGACTATTGGGCTGATAACTGGACGCTGGTCAACAAGAAAACATCGGATGAAACTCCTCTGCATGTACTTGTCGACTGTGAACCACTCAGCGAACTCCGAAAAGAAATTCTGAGAGTGGACACAGGAAATAGTATCAACATTCTGGAAGTGGGTGTTTTTACTAATCATGTTCAATTAGTTAATTAGATTAAAATAACCGCAGATCGATATCGATTTATAAAATGCGTCAAAAACGCTATCGAAAAATTGCGGCGGCTTAAATTTTCATTTTCACCCTCCCCCCTCCACGTAAAAACCGTCCGACGGAGGGTCGCTTCGTATATGATAGATTGTTATAGAAACAGCTGCCCTAAAATTCTAGAGGGGAAATATCGCCATTATAGCGATATATCTCTATTTGTTTAGAACGTTTCGCGATTCAGGCTCTTCGGTCTAAACGGCTTAGGGGCGATTTTTCGTAATGATAATATTCGTATGCGATGGTTTTGGCTGCGTTTTTAGAATGCGTAAAACTTTCCTATATAACATGGTGACTGGATTCTTCGCAGGGGTTGGGTGTCTTTTCGAAAATTATGCATAGGCAAAACCGTAAATTAAATATTAAACAACCAAAATAGTTAAGGAATAAATGACAAAAAAACTTGAAAAATTAAAAAACGATACTTTTTCGTGAAACAAAAGTAGTCAAATTAAAAAAAAATAACTTTTCAAAAGTTGACGATGGTATCACACGAGAAAACCAATTGAAAAATAAGTAGATAATCAATTTAGCGAAGATAAACGAAGCAGAATCTTTAACAATCTTTAAAAGGCAATATCATTTATTTTTTATATATATTTCATAAGATTTAAGACCCTGTATGTCCTAAATAAAACGTCTCATGGTAAAACCTCGTCAAACCCTGTCAAAATTTCTCTAATACATTAAACTAAGAATCGCCCAGTAAATGAAATAGGACCCAGTTTAAGAAATAATTACGTTTACGCACCAGATAAATCGAAAGCTAAGCATTTGTTGATATATAAATATATGAGCTCCTCTTGCATTGATTGATTTTGACGTTCTATATCTATTGATATATTGTCGTCCCGATACATTGACACGCTCTGTATAAATAGCGCAGGCCAAGTGTGAACACAAATGTAATTTTACTGGCGATAAAATCGAAACGGTCTGGTTCTCTTTCTCTCGCGTTATCACACCCGCGTTAGTCATCTTTTTTAATACCTAGAAAACGACTAACGAGGCACCGCGGGGTCAGACAGTCAAACACGTAGATATACCGGGTGTTGCGCATTCGAATCTCGAAAACTGTAATACATACAGGGCAGCTCAAAATAATATTAATTCTCCGTTACAAAACTGAAGTTGTCTTTGGATTCCTGTTACAAAACATTTTCAATTTATCTCCAGAAACGGCATTTGAGTTACGAGATTATTTGACACGAGCGGAGCGTAGCGGAGCGAGTGTTTAATAAATTTCAGTTTCGTTTCCGACGGATCCCAGCCACTTCGGACATTTCCGGAATTTTACCGCGCGGGTTTGGGAGCAATCGGATGTTTTCGGAGATTTTACCGCACGGTTTTAATTTTGACGTTTGTTATTTCTGATGGTCTTGTAAGTAAATGTATTCGTGTTGTTTCCCAAAAATATACCGAAAAACTAATACATAGAAAAATGTTATGCAATATATGAGATAACTTAAATACTACGTGCTGTAAGCTACAATTAAAATCTAGTGGTCTAGCCGGTAAGTAAAGTGAAATTTATAATTAAAGTTTCCCACAGAAATTTTACATACCGTTCACATGAACTTCAGTGATTTTTACAGTTTTTATATTTTTATTTTGAAATTATATTTATTCCGTTGATTATATGACATATCCAATAATACATCTATCTCTGTGTAACGTACACAGTAAAAAACAGTTTTAATCTTCTCCTGAAGATGCCCAACTTGGTTGACGAATTGAGTTTCGGTTTGTGGTAAAACGCGTTATTATGTGTCAAAAAGAGACAGGAATAGCAGAACCGATCGGAACGATAAACGAATAGGTTTAATGGTAACTAGTAAATATTTTGTTATTATTTTTAATTTGTTAAATTGTGATTTTTTCGTGATGGTCGTAGAAAAAGTAAAGTAAACAACACGTTTGGTAAACTCTTTATCGCGCCCGTTTATTAAGCACTCGCTCCGCTCGTGCCAAATAAACTCGTGAGTCAAATGCCGTTTATCGCACTTGTTGCATAATATACTATTTTCTACGACCGTTACTTTTTGGCTATACTTTCGCAAAACAACACGAATACATTCAGTGATATGACCGTCAGAATTGACAAACGTCAAAATTCAAAGCGTGGGTAATATCTCCGAGCGGTAAAATCTCGGAAATGTCCTAAATGGCTCGGATCCGTGGGAAACGAAACTGACGTGGTAAAGTGACGCTTCCCGCACGCTAGATCGGTGGGTAATTAGGTATTTTACAGACGGGAGTAGAAAATATATATATATATATATATATATATATATATATATATATATATATATATATATATATATATATATATATATATATATATATATATATATATATATATATATATAATGTTTATTTAAATTTCAGTTTAGGAATTCCTCTCAACGCTATTAGATATCTGCCATGTCGAAGAACGGCGTACCTTCAGTACATTGTTTTTTATTTTTATATTTATTTAATGTCAAAACATAACAATTACAGTGTATTTTGAAAATAAGGCAAAGCAATCATAAACATTAAACATATAAAAAGTCGATATCAAGAAGTTTGTGCTACCCTGTACGTGTATCCCTAACCGTTTGAGAGATCCGTGTTTGAAACGCCCGGTATATATAATGGGCGGTTTTTGTCCGGCATTTTTCTCACCTCGCATTCGAAACCCATAATTAGGAGATCATTCTGTAAATACAGTAATTTTTATGTTGAGTGTGTGTGTGTGTATGTGTGCGCGCGCGAGTGTGTGTATGTATGTAAGATCACGAAATAAATTCCGAATAACCGGCCAAATTATAGGTCTGCCGTTGCCATCGACAACCGGGAAGAGTTATGAGTTTGTTTTCTCCCCATATTTTAATGTGACGTTTTAATCTTTTTTTGGTGCCTTCGCGGCGTGCGAACGTCTGGATTTTCAAAATAAAATTGAAAGTTCGGTTTGGTCACGGCGGAGTGCTAAAAGGGTCTTTCGCTTCCTCATCTCCCCGTACGAAATGATTTGGGTTATTTTAAACCGTTGAACCATAAATAATACAGGAACTTATCAAGCAACTACGAAAAAACAAGAAAATGTCCAGTCAACTTGCGCATACGCGAGCAGGCAGGCTACTGAGTGAAATGCAGAGGCATAGGCGAAAAATCGAAAGACGTCTTACGGCGCACTATAGGGCCACTATATTATCTAATAGCTTCATATTAAACTCATAGATGGCTTCCATTTGCAATTAGTTGGTACTTTACTTAGTCCTACTGTTTTACATAAAAAAAAAGTTTACCGCAATGCATAACTAATCCAATTATCTAACCTCCAAATAAGAAAGATCGAGACATTAAAACCTCGTGCGTCAGATCTAATTAGAAATAATGTTGTACAGTTTTTTTCCGAGTCCTTAATCGAGATCAGATTATTCTTTCGTTGGATCTTTTCTTCACTCTGTTATAATTTAATTCGTCCAGCTCGTTATTCCATGTAGTGGAAATAAGACGACTAATCTTACCAAAATGTAATAAAGTTAAACAAACATTTTTTTTTCTAGGTTACTAAATTATTTACACATTTTGTTATAAAATGACCAATTGAACCAACTCTCCCGCATACTATGACAGTATTTTGGCTTGCAGGTCACCTATTTTTAACTATTTTCATAACCTCAAATATTTGATTCAAACATAGTAATGATATTATATTTAATCAACAATAATCTTTTTCCGCTCATCAACAGCTCATCTAAAATATCTGCCTGTCGAAGACTTCGTTTCTTTCTCATCTTAATTTTTTATTTGTTCTCGAGCTTTTGATTGTATTTATCATTCAGGTTTATGCGCTTTGGACTATCTGACGGTCCACTGGCCTTCTTTTGCAACCATTTGCAAAATAGAAGACCAGTTAGGACGACAGCTTTTCTATTGAAAGTTGGTGCAGTGGTATCAGGGATGCTTCAAGGATCAATCTTAGGGTCGCTATTATTTTTGCTGTATGTATTTAATTTGGGTAATGGGCCACAGTTTTGCCAATCTCAATCATATGCTGCGATGCAATTCCTGAAAAGATACTTGAATCTTGAGATAAATGGAGAACATTGTTTGCTCCCAAGGCCAAAAACTTAAGACCTAAGACTTAAGACTCACCTTTTACTTAAGATTTTATATGCCGATAAACATGTATTGAACTTTAAAGTTAAGAAAAAACTCTGTGACTCATAAATTATGTCTGCATTGTCATATTGCCTCGTACTGTTTTACCCATTTTTAGTATTCTACAACAACTGTTGTAGATTTATGTATGGCTTAAGGAGTTAATATGCAAGATTTTAAAGGCTCCCAGCTCTACCTATTTAAAAAACAAGCTAGTTTTTCCGCTGTGAAGTCGACAATGTAAATATTAGGGAAAATACGCTAACTGTGCCTCAACGAGTAGGGGTTTACCTACAATTTTTAAAACTGTTTCGAAAGAACATTAAAGGCATGTTATTAGATAAATAAAGTGCTGATGGGGTTTTTTCGTCTTTTAAATACCCAGAGAATTATTTCTATAAATACTTACTTTCTTTTTCTTTTGTTTTTATTTTATTTTTCTTCATTACGGGTTTCCTTGTTATAAATTGTGTTCTCAAAAAGGTTTATAATTTATAGATTAATTGTTTTGTTAGTTAGCCCTTTGAGAATCTAGTCTTGTTTACTGTGTATTATGTGTATTGTAATAATGAGTGTCCTTATTATTATTATTATTATTATTATTATTATTATTTGTTCTCATTAGACAACAGTTTTTCTCTTTAATCATTTACTTTATTTTCTCCTTATCGATATTCCAAAAACCTGAATTCGCGAAAATTCGGTGCAATTACGAAGCTTTTAGTACGTCATCTTTTTTAGAATCATACGAACAAAAACTTCTGAGTGAAAATAATAATTTTTTGATTATATTTTTCATCCCTGAATCAT
This sequence comes from Cylas formicarius, assembly GCF_029955315.1. NCBI lineage: Eukaryota > Metazoa > Arthropoda > Insecta > Coleoptera > Brentidae > Cylas > Cylas formicarius. The sequence goes on along the minus strand of NW_026844361.1, from coordinate 18,378,021 downwards.
CTCTCCAGGAATTACCGTACTTATAAGTCGGTTGTTGTTGAGTCAGAATTTAACTGTTTGAGGGGGGCGGAGCTAAATGAAGGAGATAAACATCGTCCCGAATGACTGATTCCCATATTTTGATGAGTTTATTTGTCCCTTAATATCTTTAATGCGAAAGTTATTTTTTACGTTAGTTTACGGCTCTGTAAACAAGAGAATTGATAACCGATGATTTTTAGGCCGGATGGTGATGTGACAATGCATTAAGGTATCGGTCTGTGTGGGTAGTTTTTCTGTAAACATGACCCAATCTTAGGTCTGACTTTCTTTCGATAAGAATATCTAAGATTGAGAGGTTATTATTAGTTTCTAATTCAATAGTAAAACCTATGTTAGTGTATATACAGTTTCAATGTCTTAGAAAATCTACTAAGGAATCATCAAATATCATAATTTTAGTTTTAGTTGACAGATGATAATGGATAGCTGTTCCCGACGTTTGTTCAAAATTTGACCGTTACAAGAAAAATATGTTCTAGACAAGCATTTTTCAATCAAGGTGAGAAAGAAGGTTTGGTTCCAGATTCTCGGATTTTAATATATTTTTCTACGCAAAATCCAAGAACCTATAGAAGTGTATAAGTAACCTAACAATCTTAACCGCGACTCAGGTCGCCTCAAACAATATATAAGCAGGTACAGAGTAAAATGCGAGTGAGTTTCCGTTAAGCCCTGAAGATGCCAACAGGATTACTACCGAAACGTCAGCAAGTTCGACTCAACAAAAACCGACGCAGGAGGAATTCAGAGGTTTTGTAAATTGCCAAGGAAAATGAAAATAAAAAATATAATTTACCGAAAAAATAAGTAATTCCGATTGCGAAATGAATAGACTCCTTCGGCGTATGCGTTTATCATGTGGTGGAAACAAGACGATTACCACAGATAGATAATGGAGAGACGACAGAATAAGAAAAACAAAACAAGAAAACGTTTGTGACACGGCCCTACCACCAAATTGACGGCAAGTTATCCGAATCTCTATTACCGAGCAAAATTAGTCGGATTACCCTGTCCCGCTAGTTCGTTTATCCGTCATCATCACCATTAAGGTCCCGAATCTCCGAACGGCCTCACCTGCCTTACCACGACCGAAATAACATTGTTAACTAAGGACTGCAGCGTCGTAACTGTCCGATGGTACCCGACCACGCCGTTCGTGATCGGCTAATCCGGTACGATTCATAGCGACGCGCTAACCGGTCTGCTGTACCCACCTCGCTGAAAGCTCGATAAGCTGAAAATTACACCTTATGGCCGGCGCTACAAGAACCACCCGGCTCCGGTTCTTATTGGTACGATCATTAACGGAGAGAAAAAAAAAACTAACCCCGCGTGTATTTGTTTTAGACTGCCATAACGTGTTATTACCGCCGGTCGTTGTTTTGTTTTTTTAATTTTTGGTATGTGCGTCCGCGACCCACAGGGTCGCACTTTTAAATTTGGGGTTTTCGTTTTAACTTCGAGTTGTGTGTGCGGTCTCGCATGCCCCTGGGTGTTCACCTGCCCCGATGGCGTTATTACCGATAGATGATAGGAAGTCGTACATCATCATCCTCGGAGAGCGAGGCGCCTAGGATCGTTGAAAAATGGAACTTAATTTAGCTGTCAACCGTTTAGGTGGGGTAATTGCCGGTTTTGGGTGAATTAAAAAATAAATCACGTGATTGCTGGTTCGAGTGAGCTTGTTTGTTTTCTTCGGGTGGTCGTGATGGGAACTGTCCGGCCTGTTAGTGTTTTCGAAACCGAAATTTTAAAATATTGTAGGGGTATAATTAATTATACAGGAAAGTAAAAGCTGAGACACTATTTCCATCGGAACAACAAAACGAAAAAACAATTGGATTTTCTGATTCCAAAACGTCACCAGATGCCACCAGCTCCAATTTTTGGAGAATTTTATATTGGAATCTAATTGGCCAAATACGTGGCTTTCGAGAGAAGCCATGATTCGAGGAAAACAAAAACGTGATCAAAGAATCTTTGGTTTCGATTTCGACATTTCGAAATTGGTGAAAGCTTTAAAACGGGATGGGTCGTTGGAAACTAAATTTCCTGGGATTGATGGTTCGCAAATAAGGCAACTTGTCAAAGATCCACATAATTAGTGGATACTCCGGTTTCAAAGTTTAATATTTTCGTCCGTAACCTGAGTATAAAATTTCACTACCTCTCCAGACACCTAGAGGGCTTTTGAGAAAACTTAGGATTGCAGTGAAGAACAGGGGAAGGATTCTATCAGAAGATCGTTATCAAGGACCACATGATGGCATCTATTGCCGCAGACAGACTTCCCTAATAAACTCCGGAATCATATTAAAAAAAAAATTAAGTGACAAATGGCCAATGTATGTGAAAATAGTTTTGGTATTATATATCTACTTAAAACAGCGCATTTTTTTGTGTTTGTTTTTTTTTTCAATAGCCAATAACATCTACAGTAACAATTTTAAAAAAATATATACAAGTTAAAAATGATAAAATAACAAAATTTGAGGGCTCTTTTGGATTCCATACCCAAAAATTACACATGAACGTTTAAAAAAGCGCGAGAATTTAGATCCAACTCCCTAGTACATTATTGTAAAAAAATCTCGATTTGTGGAGATCTTGTTTAATTTAATGATCTAAATGCAAACTTTAGGAATCAAAAAAGGCACAGTCACGAAAACAAATTTTAATTTTAAGGGTTCCATAATACAAGATAGAAAATTTGCAAGTATTAGGATAACGTATATTTTAGAACCCCGAATAAAACTGAAATAAATTCAAAATAGTTATACGGTTATAAGGTTAAAAAAATACCTTTTTTTCTTGTAAGTATACTAAACTACACCGAAAGAAAGCGTCGATTACAGTAATTAAATACATTTTGTTATAAAATAACCAACTAAACCAACTATCCTGTATACGATGGATTAGTTAGTTAATTGATTCCCTAAACCATTTTGCTGACAGTATTTTGAACTATTTTCATGACATTATATTAAATAATGTTTTGTTCGTTTGTTTTTATTTATTCTTATTAAACAAAAGTTTTTTCCTTTAATCATTTACTTTATTTTCTCCTTATTGATATTTCAAAGAACTGGAGGACCCTTAATTCGCGAAAAGTTTTATTACGCAATTTCATTTCGGAGAAAATTTCTATGAGCCAAAAAAAAATTATAATAAGCCTTAAATATTTTTTTCTTATTATTGATGTTCCAAAGACCTGATTAAAATAAATATTTTCTATATAATCATTTACTTTTTCTTCTCCCGTCTGTAAAATACCTAATTACCCACCGATCTAGAGCGCGGGAAGCGTCACTTTAAAACATCAGTTTCGTTTCCCATGAATCCGAGCCACTTCGGACATTTCCGGGATTTTACCGCACGGATTTGGGAGCAATCGGATGTTTGCGAAGATATTTCCCACGCTTTGAATTTTGACGTTTGTCAATTCTGACGGCCCTGTCAGTGAATGTATTAGTCTTGTTTTGCGAAAATGTACCCAAAAACTAACGGTCGTAGAAAAAGTATAGTATGCAACACGTTCGGTAAACTTTTTTTTCTACTCCCGCCTGTAAAATACCTACCGATCTAGCGTGCGGGAAGCGTCACTTTACCACGTCAGTTTCGTTTCCCACGAATTCGAGCCATTTCGAACATTTCCTGGATTTTACCGCACGGATTTGGGAGCTATCGGATGTTTTCTGAGATATTTGAATTTTAGCTTTTGTCAATTCTGACGGTCATGTCAGTGAATGTATTTGTGTTGTTTTGCGAAAATGTACGCAAAAACTAACGGTCGTAGAAAAAGTATAGTATGCAACAAGTGCGGTAAACTTTTTAACTCACACGTTTATTAAAAACTCGCTCCGCTGCGCTCCGCTCGTGTCAAATAAACTCGTGAGTCAAATGCCATTTACCGCACTTGTTGCATAGTATACTATAACTCACTCGTTTATTAAAAACTCGTTCCACTCGTGTGAAATAAACTCGTGAGTCAAATGCCATTTACCGCACTTGTTGCATAATATACTATTTCTTCTACTTATTGATATTCCAAAGACCTGGAAAAGATGGCCCGCTAAATTTGCGAAAGTTCAGTGCAATTACCGAAGCTTTTAGTACGTCAACTTTATTTCCAAGAGCCATAGAACCAAAAATTTCTGCAATGAGTAAAAAAGCTATTTTGTGATAATCCTTAAATATTTATCATGTGCCAATTTTTTTTTTTGCACAAAAGTTTGTAATAGTGATGTGGATTTAACATTAGAGGCATTAAAAATTAGTCTAATTAGAAGATTAATTAAGTAATTCGCTGCAACTCAACTAGTTATCTGCTGCATAAAACGCAATGAAAGCTTACAAAAGAATCATAATATAATCATTCGTTTCTGAAAGAACGATTCAACGAAAATGGTAAATTTAATTGTCAAGGGGTTGTAAGCGTCCCAGAAGCCTTCATTGGCAAATATGTAATTCCGATTGCGAAATGCGTACTTAAAATTGAAATATTAATTGTTTTACTCGCTGGATTGCGGTTTTTCTAGCAACCATTTTTTCCCTATATATTACATTATACAGTGTGTCCAAGATAAGGATGCACAGCATGGGGATCTCGGAAACTATAAGAGATACAGTGTCGGTTAAATTAGACAAAAGTTGCGCATTTTAATACCGAACAAGATCCCGTTTTACAAATTTGAAAATTCCAAGCCGTTCCGGAAATATCCGAGAAAAACCGAAATATTGCGATTTCGTTTTTATTATTTTTTAAAGCTATTTGAAAAGATATGAAAAAACGGAAAACACTTTTCCATTGGCACTTTTTAATCTCTCCAAATTGACGTTAACAAATTTTCATTACAGCGTTTCGATTCCATGGAACCACCATCAACTTTGATTTTTCTTATGGGACGGAAAAAAAGTACACACAGTATTAGGTTGTGCTTTTCATTGCGAATTCAACGATGTACGATACAATACGGTTACTTATGTTTTTATCCAGAAAAATGGCTTTTTAATACATTTCTAGTATTTTATTGTAGTAGGCCATGAGATCCGAACGATGAAAGGCAAAAGAAAATGGTTGACAAGTTCGAGTTAATGTGTTTATTTATTTACTAACTCTAACTGTTCATTTAACATAACAACTAAATCCAACAAGTTAATGAAAAACAAATTCTATAACAAATGTTCGAATAAATGACCTCCATTTTCTAGGCATAAGTACGCCCGTCTCACGGTAGACTCCAAAACACGACTTAACATTTCAGGAGTAATTTTATTAAACGCTGCTCGTACTGATTGACGTAATTGTTCCTCGTTGTCAAAACATTCTTTGAATACCTCATTTTTTATGTAGCCCCATAAGAAAAAGTCCAAGGGAGTTAAGTCCGGGGACCTTGGAGGCCAAGGTGTTTCACTGTAAGTCCCAATGTATTTTCCATCAAACCGTTCAGTTAAATATTGGCGAACTTCTCTGGAGTTATGGGCTGGGGCACCATCTTGTTGGAACCAGCAGCCTTGCACAGCGCCTAGCGGTAAATCATCTAAGGCATCTTCTAAATCGTGCCTCAAGATGTCAAGGTACCGCTCGGAAATTAAGGAATTATTATAGAAAATAGGGCCTATAATCTTGCTACCAAAAATCCCACACCAAATATTAAACCCAAAGCGAACTTGATGTCTGGATAGTCTATTAACACGTGGATTTTGTTGCGACCAATAGTGTGTATTGCGCCTGTTATAAATACCGTTATTGGTCACCATACTTTCATCAGACCAAATCACTTTATATGGAAAATTAAAACTCTCATCACACATCCTGGTATACCACTCACAAAAATGTCTACGTCGTTCGTCGTCACCCGGTTTTAATCCTTGACATATTCTGAATTTGTAAGGCTTAAATTCATTTTTCCTTAAAATAAACTGAGCTGTAGATTTAGCTACCCCATTCTGGTCTTCAATTTCTCTGGTAGAAGTTTGTGGATTTTCGATAACAGATTGTAGAACAATGTATTGGTTTTCTTCATTGGAAGGTTTTTGTCGGGATAATGCAGGCTTCTTAAATGATCCATATTCTTTCAGATTAAATAACAAACGCCGAAAAATACTCTTGTCAGGTTGTCTCCGCTCTGGGCATTTCTTAGAATACATACGCTCGGCTTCCACACAATTTCTTTGGCATCAGATGTAGCAAGACAGCATATCACATTTTTCTTCGTTTGTAAAATTACCTCCCTCCATTGTAGAACAAAATAAATTAGAAAAAGACAACAACAATAAAAATACAAAAACAATAACTAAAGGAATAAACTTATGATCGACTGATAACAAAGACAAATAACATTAATGTGTCATTGAAATTGACTGGATGTCATTTTGTCATGGCCTACTCCATTTAAATGCTGAAATGTATTAAAAATCCATTTTTCTGGATAAAAACATAAGTAACCGTATTGTATCGTACATCGTTGAATTCGCAATGAAAAGCACAACCTAATACTGTGTGTACTATTTTTCCGTCCCATAAGAAAAATCAAAGTTGATGGTGGTTCCACGGAATCGAAACGCTGTAATGAAAATTTGTTAACGTCAATTTGGAGAGATTAAAAAGTGCCAATGGAAAAGTGTTTTCCGTTTTTTCATATCTTTTCAAATAGCTTTAAAAAATAATAAAAACGAAATCGCAATATTTCGGTTTTTCTCGGATATTTCCGGAACGGCTTGGAATTTTCAAATTTGTAAAACGGGATCTTGTTAGGTATCAAAATGCGCAACTTTTGTCTAATTTAACCGACACTGTATCTCTTATAGTTTCCGAGATCCCCATGCTGTGCATCCTTATCTTGGACACACTGTATATCACTTTGAATAGAATTATCGGGAAATATATTTACGATTATTAAAAACTTCCGGAAACATAACTAATATGGCAATAATATTGCATTGTCTGTTTTAATTATCAATTGATAATATATGCGACAGAAAAAAAGATTTGTAATATGCACATGTCCTGCGGTGAAAAACCTTCGAAACGTTACGCAAACTGTACGAGCCGTTTCCCGCGCGATTCGAACAAAACATGGCCGCCGAATCCCATCTGCTATACCTACCCTGTATATACGCGTTCTATCGCATTAATATTCAACGGGAGGTATCATGCTAAAATTTAATCCTCTTAAGTTTGGTACGGGAACGAAGGGATCTCTTAATTCAGCGTGCGCGTTTGCTTGTTCTTAGCTGCGAGTAATCCCTTTTGGTATAGAGAGCAGAATACGCGACGAAGAAATCAACACAAAAAGGACCGAAAATGAAGCGAGGGTGATTGAACACGGGACTAATTCTAGGTGTCGCCTTTCGTGGTGACAAATTGGTGAATCGAGTCCCTATACTTCCGCAATGTATGAGCTTACAGACAGGGAGTTTCGCGGTTTTCTTCCAAAAATTATGTAGAACGTTCAAATAATAACTTATTGTAAATCTATGTTTGAAATTGTAGGAGTATATAAACAGTTTTGGTTATATATCATAAAATATAGACGGGTTTTATAAAAAAAATGTTGTAAACAAATTTAAATTTATTAATGCTTTGTAATGAGTATTTTTTAGACAAAATTGAAAAAATTAAGTGCCATTGCAAAACATTTAATTTTACCCTTAAAAATGACGAATAATTCAGGATAGAATTTACAAAAAAAAAAACGAAATAACAAGTATGAAGAAGCGTGGAAATCATTCCAAAAATCGTATTTATTTCCTAGTCTGTGGTCGTATTCAATAGTTTTGGTTCATTTAATTTTTAAATGGTTTAATTATCTATAAATTTATTTCATTAATTTTAAAGCTCTATAACAATTAAGGAAAAAGCGTCTCGTTGTAAATAAATTTAATTTAAGCGTTGATACTAACACAAAAACAAACAAACAAACCACAACAAGAAAAAAAGATTTACAATATCTAATAATAATTTATTGTTGTTCATTTGATTTTAAATATTAATATAAAAGAAGGATTGACGTAACTCAAAGGCGACAATTAAGCTTGAGCTGCGGAACTGGTCTGCTACCGTAACTGTTATTTATTTTACCAATAACCCAGACAAAATCAAAATATAGCCTACAAAAATAAACTGACCAAAAGAAGGGAAGTGGAAACAAAAACATTTTCCGCACATGAATCATAGTTTCTTTATAGTACAGTTGCCGAATAGTTAATACCCTGCAATACTTAAATAGCTGATCTCAGGGATGGATACTGTCGGTCAAGTTGAAATATAACTTTTAGGACTCTTTGCTGAATAACCTCTAATGGTTTGAGGTTACTTTTATATGTACCTCCCCAGCCGATATTGCCGTATAGGAAAAGTAACTAGACCAACGCAAAGTAGAAAAGATTTTCTTTTATAAAATAAATTTGTCTCGCCTGGTTGATAATATATATTAAGGATCTGATTTTTTGAACTTGTGTTTGAATATGAATATCCGATTTCAGATGGCTGTCCAATATAATGCCAAGATATTGGACACTGTTTTTTAATTCTATTTGCCACAATTCAGATCTCTGTGTCAGATAAACTTCAATATGGTTACCTGGTAATATTAAGGCGTCGTTTGACTAGGGTACATACACAGTTTTTTGCAAATTTATGGTAAGTAAGTGTTGGATTGTGATAAGTGCGCATTGGTTATAACGTTCTTAATTCTAACTTGAATAGATCTAGCGCAAGACTCCTAACACCAACTGATTCTAATTTGTTTATTAATAACCTAACGTCATCTATCTAGATAGCATTGTATCCTTCCAGATAATAATGCAATGCAAAGTTTTGTTTTGTGTAAAACTGAGCTGATTGTTAAAAATAAGCTGCTTGTATGAAAGGCATTTTATCAATCTTATTTTTATAACTTTCCGAATATTCCTCTTACATTTGATGGATACTGATTTGTTTGGCAGTCTCTTTCAGAATCTCAACATCAATACCATCTTCTTCAGGTGTAGCTAATAATTTTTTCAATGATTTTCTGAAAAGCCAATAGTTGTGGTACGGATTTTATTCGGTAACTTTTGCCCTATAGTAGACAAATAGTCATTAAAAAAATATGCTATGTCGTAGGGAACAGATAATATTCTTTCTAAACCTTGAATCTTATTAATCTCATTAGATTTTTTTTACTTTTATGAGACAAATACTGATTTACAGTTTCCCATCTTGTTTCGGTAGTTAGAGACCTCTCACATGAACGGGGATGAAATGTAAGTCAAATTTCTTAATTTGGTATGCTATATACCTTTCAACTTAACAATGAAAAAGGCGGAAGTTGAAAAACAAAAACGGAAAAAACTCCACTTTTGCAAAAAAAAATGTCCATCGAACGGGACGGTCAATTATCGAATTCCGTCGGTATTCGCATCGACTGCGCCCCGAACATCTAAGGTCAGTTAGGACTTCAAAGGCATCGCCATCGCAACGCAACCGAGGCATACATATTATTTTGATGGTCCTCGAATTTCCTAACATCAAGAGACGCGTTTGGCCGTGGATGATTACCTTTTCCCCGGTTTCCCTCTGTTCAATTCCGAGTAAATTTCCCAAAGGTGCCAAACGTGATACGCGAGACGCAACGAATCGCTGGGGTGTGCCAATAATTTCGCTTATTTTCGTGCCGGTTCCTTCGGGCGATGCAACTTTGAGAAAACGGTATTCTGTGTCGATGCACGTCACCGCCCCCTTCCCTTTAATGCGATAGTGTAATTCCGGGTGAGATGGCCACTTTCAATGTATCAAAAAACATTAATCTACGTCCCGGGTATTACTTTAACTCTTTTATTATATTTGTACATGCCGTGTATATATCGTTGTTAATTTTCTTTTTATTTTTGACCAATTCTGAAGATGTTAAGGAATTTTTCGCGGAATTTCTTCTCTACTCTCTCTCTATCTCTACTCATGTCATACTGATAATACAAAAATCTACCTTTCTGGAAATGTTGCTGACGTCCATAGCGAATTAAACCTTCATCCAACCAAAGCTAAAGTGTTTCTCGTTAGAAAGTTGAATAAGCTCAAATTGAATAAACTTAATTATTCTTAGAAAAATGCTCTTAATAAGAAGCAAAAAACGATATTGTGCGATTCCTTGCTTTTATCACACTTGAATTTTGCAGTTATTGTTGATGAAGAACTCCTTCGCTTCACTAAATGGTGGCTGGGTGTGACTGAGAAGTTGCAGAAACCTTTTACCAACTAATTAATTCATAAAATATATCCAGATTATCTTATTCACCACTTTGCTTCGCCGCCTTGTCTAGTTTGATTTTGTGTTATTTCCAATGCTATATTAAAAAATCCTCTTAAATCGCATTATATTAAGTTTCTTTATCTCTATAGGTCATTCTGTCCTATTTTCTAATTTAATTTTTTTCCCATTGCAGAAATATTCCAGGATATTTGTTCCCTAAAGTTTGTTATACGTATAGTTGAAATTTCAATTGTTAATTGTTGTTTAAAGTCAAAAAACTCGATTATAATAAGATCGCTTTTTTGCAATTATTCGTCGTACATGTTGCTACTGTTTACTTTACGGTTCTTTGCATATTGACGTACAAAAAGTGCCACAGACATTGCACTAAATTTTCTTTATATTAGGAGCGCTATCAATCCTAGATTTTTGAGATAGACGGGGACCCAAAAGAAGATAAAAGAAAAAAAAACACAGCAAAATCAACAGAATATGATATTTATAAGATGAATTGTCGATGATAGACCAGAAGAATTACTATCCCTTTGGTTTTTGATTTTATGCTATTTAAAGAAAGGTCGACCAGCTACTCCGTACCCTTATCTAATCAATATCCTACGCTATCAAAACGTTATAAATTAAAATAATTGTTTATCGATCACGAAGACATTTTTCGAGGAAGATTGTAGACCGCTTTTGTGCGTCAGAGTCTACTGGCACTCCATTGACCTCAATAAACTAAGAATTATGAGTCATCTACTTCAAAAAAATAACTTACAAAAGAACAAAGTTTGAGGTTTTCTTTTAACCCGATGAGATTCTCGGTCAGTTATTTTCTATCGGTATCAGTTTGAAATAAAAAAAATACCGAGACATCCAAACTTATTTAGTTACTGATTACTGAAAACATTTCACTACTAGTGCAGATACTCGTTTCGCCGATATTATATTTAATAAACGAATTTCGTTTCGAAATGAATTAGTGTCGTGTTAAACAAGGACAACAAGCTCACGCAAATTTATATATGATAATGGGCCAATTTAAATAACAAAATGTATTGTGCGGACATGGCACGAACTACGATTACGAATACACGCCGGTGTCGAAAATGTAACGGGCGCCTTGACTTTGCTCATGGGCCTTTGGATTTCTTCGAATATGTCTGAGGTTTCAAAAGTTTCATTAATGCGGTAGCCAGTTGCCCTTTAGTAATATTATTTAGAACGAGAAAATTTAAGTCTAAGTTTAAAGTAATTCAATTGAGCTTTGCTTTTCCAAAACATATCTACATAAGACGAATGAAACCGGATAACGATATGCAGAAAGTAAAGGAGAGCGAGATTAGAACAAGGAATAATAATCGATGACAAAGACATATATATGTTAACATCTAAAAGGTTCACCTTCTCGTTTCTCTTTGAACACTGTACAAGTTTCTGAATGGAGGCATGGAATATAAGTTCACTTTAAATTATACTGCCTACCTTTACTGTAATATGTCATTAAACCCTATTGTAACAGTACCAACATACTTAAATGGACGCAAGGCCAGATGGAAAATATTTATTTATAATTCCACCCTAACCTACCCATTTGGATGTTTTTAAGATTTAAGCCAATCATGTTATTTTGCAAAAATGGATCCAATGGTGGTAGAAAAAGTATAACATGCGACACGTAGATAAACTTCTTTAGTCACTCGTTTATTAAGCAGCTTTACTGGTCCCAAATCAAACAAGTGACTAAAATGTTGTTGCATAATATACTACTTTTCAAGCTGTTGCTTTAAAAATTTTGGATTGCATTTCGATAATACGGGGAATTGTGTCCAATTTTGGTTGTAATTTCCGTTATTGGCTACTTTTTTGTGGAACTTACTGATATATTTTATATTCGAAAAGGAGAAACTCGAAGAGAGAACTGTTCTTTACATAATTTTTGAAGAACCGTCCACAGGCGTGCTGCAATAATATTTACAAATCATCTGGACGTAGGAGAAGTCTAGAAGACTTGCAAATAGTGGTCTTTGCACAGACTTCAATTCAATTCAGTTTTATTCATTCTAATTCAGCTTGTTTTCAGCTTTTTAAAAATATATGAACGAATGTTTCAAAAAAAATAAGGCTACCACTTACATTTTTAATTATTATTCTTATTAAAGCTACAAATCATTTATTTGAAAACTATAAATCATATGTTATAATGCTATATTCTATAGAGTGTCACGAAAACATAAATGTTATTTCTGAGCTTTCTTTCAACAGTTAATAACGTGTCGTTTAATGATAATTTAGAACCTACCTTTTACCATAATAATAAATTCAACTCTTAAACACCCAGAGCGGAAATTTATAATAGAGAATATTAAAGAGGTTGACGAAATTAAAGCAACAGCTATCTTCGGAACCTTTAAATATACAGTAAGTTGTTATAGTTTGCAATGTGGCACTTTAGATTTTAAAAGTTCGACATTTTTACGCACCCTCGATAAGAGGAAGAAAATAATTTTCGACGCGATTTACAGAGACCGGGTGAAGTGGTGGTGAGGGGGAGGGGTCTTTTTGTCTCAAGGTGGCGAGAAAATGTAACAAAGTGCAACTCGACAAGCGTCGCTGAAAAGACTTTTGGCTGAAATTGACACGACGTTCGCTATATTATACCGCGGTAAAAAATCGATCCACCCCCTCCTGCCGTTAGATATTCCTTACGTACTTATTTTAGGGGTTCCATCTCATCATACGATGATACGGCATACCGTAAAAGCTTAAGCAAAATTAGTGCAAAAAATCGAAAATAACAAATAATTTTTTTCATCCGTATCGCTTAATACGATACAGGAACTTCAGCAGGGTTCGAAAATATGTTTGTGTAGAGTTTTAAAGAGATTCGTTTATTTTAGAGTTTATCTACGTTAACTAGAGTAGATTAATGTGTCTAGGTCCAAAAAATTCCAACAACATGTTTTAATTACACACTTATGTTAGTGTTTATTATTACAAAATTACATTTTTTTTACTAATACAATAAAAGCAATATAAATGTCCAAAAATAATTGCACTGATAAAAAACGCCATTTGGCACGGTGGGCCAGGATGACGCAAAAAGTTTGAAAAATTCCAAAATTTTACTTTTTGTTTTTTTCCAAGCAGCATTAAACAAGCAGGCTTTGATCTATCTATCAACAGCATCCGAATATGAGCAATCGTGTTACGCCTCCGCTTTCTTGCAGAAATATTAAAAAACTGTCCAAGTACTGTAAATACCTTTTTTCAATGGATAAACTTGATAGAGGTAAGTTTAGGCTACTTATATCATTATTTTTTTGATTTTCACGTACTGTTATTTAATTGAATCTGTGTTCTATTACCTAAAGTAAATACCTCAATTTTTCTTAGAAATATCTCGAGCAAAATAGTATCACAGTTTGTTTTTATATGAATGCTCATTGTTTCATAAACCTTCCTAAGAAATAAAACTCCGCCGATCTCTGTCTCCCTATTTTATAAAAACATATTAAGGTAAAGTCTGTTCATAGATATAAGAAAGTGACTAACTGATACGAATTAAGGAAAGACCCGGGTAAGCTGTAAGAATGAAATATGGCCGAACAAGTCCGTACTTTGCTTAGAATTTAATTATTTGGGGTTTTGTTAGGAAATATACTAAACAATATATATATATATATATATATATATATATATATATATATATATATATATATATATATATATATATATATATATATATATATATATATATATATATATATATATATATATATGTTTAAATCTAAAATAAAATTACAAATTATTTTCTACTCAAATTCCTACTTAAATTCTGTTCTAATTATTATTTGTTGTATATTATTTGCAGTATGGATTTACGATTGTTCTGCTTTTTCTATATGTTTTACAGAATTTGCCCAACCTTGTGGAGGGATGTTGAAAACTTCGGTTTCTATAAGTTTGAGGACATTGTTGTTAAGACGGGGAAAAACATTGTTACGACGAATGGCAGATTTCAGTTGGTGCCAAACATGTTCAATGGGATTAAATATACAGTGGTAAGGTGGAAGCCTGAAAACTGTATGCCCTATACAGATGTATTCCTTTTGTAGGTTCAAGCTTTGTAGAACCTCAATTAGTTGCTTTTTGGTATAATCTTCGTGAAAATAAATGTCGTTATTATACATGTAGTTTTAGATTGTTGCTTTTGTGTCATATGAGGTAGGGGTTTTAGTCAACAATTACGCTATTAGGAGGAATGTTTGGAACTAGTTTGTTTTTAAACAAACTTTCAAATAAATCAGCGGTGGTGTCTTCATGGTATATATATATATATATATATATATATATATATATATATATATATATATATATATATATATATATATATATATATATATATATATATATATATATATATATATATATATATATATATATATATATGTTTAAATCTAAAATAAAATTACAAATTATTTTCTACTCAAATTCCTACTTAAATTCTGTTCTAATTATTATTTGTTGTATATTATTTGCAGTATGGATTTACGATTGTTCTGCTTTTTCTATATGTTTTACAGAATTTGCCCAACCTTGTGGAGGGATGTTGAAAACTTCGGTTTCTATAAGTTTGAGGACATTGGGGTTAACACGGGGAAAAACATTGTTACGACGAATGGCAGATTTCAGTTGGTGCCAAACATGTTCAATGGGATTAAATATGCAGTGGTAAGGTGGAAGCCTGAAAACTGTATGCCCTATACAGATGTATTCCTTTTGTAGGTTCAAGCTTTGTAGAACCTCAATTAGTTGCTTTTTGGTATAATCTTCGTGAAAATAAATGTCGTTATTATACATGTAGTTTTAGATTGTTGCTTTTGTGTCATATGAGGTAGGGGTTTTAGTCAACAATTACGCTATTAGGAGGAATGTTTGGAACTAGTTTGTTTTTAAACAAACTTTCAAATAAATCAGCGGTGGTGTCTTCATGGTAGGTATAAAATTATTTTCTATTACGGAGCACAATTTTACCTGAATTTAAATTCCGAAACTTTAGGTAATAATCTTGTTGCGGGATAATGCCATTTAAAAGCAATTGGTCACTTTCTTATATCTATGAACAGACTTTACCTAAGTATTAGTAACATTATAGGTTTTTTTATTTGTCTCCTCTCAGTTTCATGGCTAGTTTTTGATTTACAGATTTCTCCATATTGCCAAAATATATTTAGGCCTTGTTCCTCCAGCGAAATTTGAAAATACAATTATGAACCAAATAGAAAATATTTTGATGAGGTCGATAAATGAGCAATACCTGGTATATGGTACATCCGCGGATTAGGTACCTAAAATGTTTTCTAAAAATTTGTAATCGGTTACAATTGGCAAAATGGCAAGCACGTGGCACATTGTAGACTAGACAAGGCAAGGTTCAGGTACCACAAAAACTCATTTTCCCTTTTTATGTTATTTTACAAGTGTTAGTCTCTATCTGACAAAAACTGCTAGATTATTTGTTTGCCTGTATCCTTGGTACAAAATGCCAATAACTTTCCATAAAATATTGATACACGGAAAAGAAATCGTGAAGTGCAGTCCGGTGTCAACCGGACAACTTCCCGAAGAGTACCGAAGATACAGGAAATATAATGCGAGAAAATGCAGCAGGATTGCAACAAATTTTGATGTATTTCATAATTTGTTACTTTCTTCTGATCCATAAATCCCAAATTTACGCACAATCAAATTTTAAATAAAAACCGATTTAGTCCCGAAGCTTTACATTTGCTACAGTTTTCAAAGAAATTATTAAAATTCTAAGGGAATCAGACAAACGCAGCGACTGTGATTAAGCATTAAAATTAAACTTGTTATATTATTATTATTATTAAATTAAAGTTGACACTGTTTAGTTTTATTTTCAAATATTTTCTGTTTTTTTTTTCAAATCGGTTCCTACAAAAACTACAGATTTGCGATTATCTCAGGATAAAGAATACAAGGTGATATTTTCCCACATTATTTACTCATCCGAAGGCAGATACTCTAATTTCTGGAGCAAATATTAATCGCACGATGAATTTTAGATACCTCATCTTCTATTTTCTACATAAATGCCTTATAAACACAATGAAGCGGTAAGGCATTTCAACTTTTCACGAAATTTATAAAAAATCCTCATTTGGCAGGTACTTTAATTTTACAAATTTAGTATTTGCTCATTAGTTTGGCATTTAGTTGCTGTATTAAATAATTTTTCAAACTTTTTTGGTCATCTTGGCTCACTGTGTGGCGAGCTCTTCTTCAGGCTTTTTTGAAAAAAGTATCACATAAAAATCACATCATACCTAGAAATGTGTTTTTTTGACGATCTCACTAGTTACAAAAAACAATTTGTGTCGGTTAGTTTAAAACCATCTCGGGAGAGCAGCAGATTTAGTTAAATAAAACTAAGCAAAGCAAATTTTGTGTTTTATCCCGTCGCAACAAAAACAAAGGCCACATTAGTAAGTGAAGTTGAAATTCCGATCAAGGACCTTGTAGAAAAGAGAGAAATACAGCCAGAGAGAGTATGACAAGGAGATCAAAACAAAATAACCTCATTACAATGATACAGCAGAAAACAACCACATTTTTGGACCTACACTTTCCATAAGATCGATCAAAAAAAAAAAGTAGCGTTGCTTGGTAAATAAAATAGGTAAATTTACCATTGTCGATTATTATATCTAAGCAAATCGAATTAAGTTTTTACTTTTCAAAATATAAAATTACTCCATTTATTGTCATTTAACTTTGATTGATAAAAAATCATTAAAAAAATGTGTGTCGGCATCCTAAAACAGTAATACTGAAAATTAGAAGTATAAGAGGTTAGCGCCAAAATTTCCCGACTTGACATAGATGCAGCTCCAGTATCACGATAAAACTTTGTCTTCTTTTAAATATATATCTTAGTAGGCAGCGAAAAACAAATTGAAGTTTTTTATTGACAGCAAATAACGCAAATTGAGTATACAGCAGTCATAAAGTTTTTGATAAAAGAAGGGTTAGCACCTAAAATTATTTAAAAAAGGCTGGATGGTGTGTACGGCCAAAGTTCTCCTTCGTATTCTGTAGTAAAAGAATGGGCAAAACATTTTCCAATGGGGCAGGAGTCCCTTGAAGATGATTCAAGAACTGGTCGACCAGTCATAACGGAAGATATTGTTTGCGATTGTGGAAGAGGTTGTATTGATTGATCGAAGTTTATAGGTCAAGGAAATCTCAGAAATTACTAAGCTTTCTGATACAAGTGCTCGTCGAATCCTGCATGATCATTTAGATATGCATAAGGTTAGTGCAACATGGGTTCCTAAAAATGTTTCGGCTATTCAAAAACAACGCCGCGTCGAGTATGCGCGGTCTTTTTGGAATTCTGTGGGTGTGAACCGAAACCTGTGATAGAAACTATTGTGACGGAAGATGAAACCATGGTTCTCTATTATGACCCTCTATCGAAAAAAGAATCAATGGAGTGGCGTCGCACCTCCAAGAAAATTCAGAGTCTGCCAGTCAACAAAAAGGTGATGGCCACGATCTTTTGGGATTGTGAAGGAATTCTTTTGATAGATTTGAAAGAAACTAATACCACTGTCAATGGTAAATATTACGTAACATTATTATATAAATTGCGAGACTGCATACGTGTAAAACGTCGAGAAAAACTGACCAGAGGTGTGCGTCTTTTGCACGATATTGCACCAGTCCATACTGCTGGTGTTGCACAAGCTGCCATTTTAGAGTGTGGGTTCCAACAGATAGATCATCCTCCCTATAGTTCAGATATGGCGCCCAGCGACTATTATTTGTTTGCATACTTGAAAATGGACTTACGTGGACGACGGTTTAACGACGAAGTTGAGTTAAAAGAGGCTGTTTTAGCCCATTTTGCAGACAAACCTTAAGAATATTTTTTTAAAGGGATTGAGTTGTTAATAAGGGGGATTATATTGAAGAATAATAAAAAATTGTTACTCTACTTTGTTTCTTTCATATTCAGGCCGAGAAATTTTGGCGCTGCCCTCGTATGTATACCTATAACGCAATCCGAAGGCAAACCATCATTAATTCCGAAATAAAACTGGACTAGATAAAATGCTAATACGTCTACATAAATGATCCGATTCGCATGACGTCCATCAAAAATACATGGATCGTCACTCGCAATTGCTCAAATTTCTTCATCGTCCGATCGGCCGTCCCCCCATTTAAACATCATTTTGTTTAGTAATTTAGAGAGAAACAATAAAAAGTGAATAAAATAAAAGGGCCCGGCCGTCATTAATAAACCATTACGCGCAAACCAAAACATTATTTTTCAATTTGGAAAAGGACGTTTTTTTTTATTCCTATTATAGACCGTCGGCCATGATCGGTAGGACCGACTCGATCACCCAGAAAAACGAATAAATAAATAAAATCTTGGAAAATGAAGACATCACCGTGGACATGTTTCGCCCCATCCGAGTTGTCCCATTATCGAATTTAAATCATTTAAAACTAACGGTCTAAATTCGACGTAATCATAGGTTACGTTTAGGCTGAAATTTCCAAAAAGGTTTCGCTCTCGCCGAAGGGTCGTTTCACATTCGGAACTAAATATTTACGTAATTGCCCCCGTTTTCTAACGAGGGCCGGTTATTAATTAATCTGGGGGGATTTGGGGACGATTAAATTAAAATTGAATGCTTAATTTCCTTTCGATAGGTATTATTTGAGTAATATACGTATTACTTGCAGATCAAAAAATCTTTCATTATAGGTAATAGTAATACAGGCCCAAATAACATTTTTCGAATTTAGGGATTTATTATGAGGTAGCGGATGCTTTTAAGGAGTTTATAAGAAATCTTGGCTTTAGTAACATTTTTATATATGGTTTTACAAGTCCAATAAAGACCAAAATAGGTTAAATTTGGTCTTGGCTAATTCAGGTTATTTAAAAAGGTTTCATAGCGTTCTTAAAAACCTTATTATAAGACTCTTACTTACTCTAATCCTAAAGGAACTAATAATTCTTATACAGTCACTGTGATAACTAAAGAATGCAACAAAAGTTCCAGACTTAACAAACTTGTTGAGGTCACTATATTTTTGAGGTTATAATATTTAATAATTGTTTTCTTAGAGATGTTACAAGCTATAGAAAGCGTGCTAAAGCTAGGCGTCAAAACAGCACCCTATTGGATTCACATGCACCTGGAACGACCGTCAAAGACAGATGCGGTCTTCGCGACTAGTTTCGCTTGCATAATTTTAAAATGTAAAATTCTAAATTTTACCAAGATATTTCATTAGAAACTAAGTACACTTCCTTCAAGAACAAACAAATAAACAAGTGAAAATTGAGGTTATGATTTGCGCACTTAATTTTTGGTTACTTTTAGTTTTATACCGAATACGAAGGTTCTTATAAATACCTTTTTGGTATATTGGATAATCATCTTAGCGTTTTACTTCAAGAGTAACATTGGTTGTTATAAAAGCGCACGCGCACCTAGATAAATTTCATAAAGGTTTCCAACTTGAAATATACAATTAAACGATGTTCTGCACTTTAGTTGCAGAAAAATGCATGGGACATAATTTTAACTTTTAGGTTTTGTTTTAAAGTTCTCAGAACAAGGACGTTTGTTTAGTTTTAGGACGGTAATATCGACGGTAAAATATAAAATTAATCCACAAATTTCGTAGGAAATTTTCAGCATTTTTGAGTAATATTTACAAAAACATTTTCTTTAATAACCTCAAAATAAAACCCAGTTGCTGCCAACATTAGGGTAAAAGTAGTAGTTTATAAACATTTTTTTTATTTTAGAGTTTCTATTTAAATATAACAAATAAGTGGGGAGCAAAAGTTTTATTTACTTTTTTTTAGTACTTTTACAGCTTTTTAATAGTAGTGAAACTTTCAAAAAAAAAAATAGTCATCGTTCGTATTGACGAAAAAGTTTTCCAAAGAAAGGACGAAAAAATGAAACGAGTCGCCAGTCGCACGAGAATCGTCAATTGAACGAAAAAATTCGACGTTTTCGCGAAAAATTTAAAAGCGTTTTGTTGTACACCAAAGTTGAAAAACGGAATTAATAGTTCCCAGAGATAATATGCTGTCTATGTTGACAGCAGATAAGTCCATTTTAATTTCGGTTTTTCGTTGCCGCACTATCGTCGGACAACTGAATTACTACAAAATAAATATAAATTAAACACGAAACGATGGAAGCGTGGCGTAGGAAATTTTGTAAAAATAAAAACATTTGTTAAGGGTAATCATTGGCAAAGTTAACCCAGCTTTCTGTTAAAATTATAACTCATATAACTTTAGGAAATAAACAATAATTTGAAAAAAGTCAATCAGTGAAAATTTGCGATATATTCTCAGTTTAATATTAATAATAATAACAATACGTTTACTAACTTAATAATTATGTAAGTTTTCTTGTGACACGAACAAACAAATGCTGTTAAGGTCTGATTGGTTTTTCACTTATTATTTTTCCTTTATTATTTTCAATCGCACTTTTCAATAATTTTCTCTCTTTTTATTGCTTTAAGCCGTTTATCTCAAAACCCTGAGAGTGATTCCCTCAGCTTAATATCGCCGAAAGTTCCGTGCAACAAAGAACCATAAAATAAAAACTTTAATCAGAAATGAAAACTAGAGACAGAATAAAAAAAAATATTCTCAATTTGGGCAAAATTTGTGAAATACCATCTGTTTAATTATAATAATAATCATAAGACCTTGATTAACACGTAAAAAACAGGGTTAACCGACAAGGCTATTATAGTAAATTAGTATCATTTCAGCTTTTTCTGAGAGGAACTCACAAAAGCTGTTGAGGGCTGGCTCGTTTTTCATTTTTTAATTTTTCCTTTACCCTTTTTAATTCTTCTCTTCAATAATGTTATCTTTTCTTATTTTTTAGAAAAATACCCCATCAGCTGGATATCGTGGAAGTTCAGTGCAACAAAGAAACATAAAATAAAAAATATAAATCAGTAATGTAAAACAGAGGGAAGTAAAAAAAATCTTTCCAATATAGGCAAAATAATACGTTTGCTAACTTAATATGCGGCAACAACTAAAAAACATGGTTAAACCACAATTCTATTACAGCAAATCAGTTAACTGGCCCTTATATCAGCTTTTTTGCAAAAGGAGATCACAATAATTTTCTTTTTCCTTTGTTATTTTTTATTGTCGTTTGTTAGGTCGTTTAATCGCAAAACCTAAGAAAGTTGGCGGCAGCTTAATATTGCGATGCAATTCTGTAACTTTAACATAATTTGAACGAGCCCCAAAATAAAGAATTTAAATAGGTAAAAAAGAAATACTTACAATATACAAAATATGTCAGTTAAGTCTTAAGATGTAGAATCTTACTATATTACAACAGTCAGTACTCTTTTATTGTAGTTTGGGACGCTAGGATGTTTTCACAATAATATTGTTAAATAAATAAAAAACAAAAGAAGCATGTAATTTGATCTGATTTAAAGTAGCTAGCCAAGTAACTAGCGAAAATTAAATGAACAACATGAAAAATAAATTACGTATCGGTATAAGTAAAAAAAAAACGCCAAAGTGCAAATAAGTGAGACGGTGTGAGGACGGAAAAACCTGGAGAAAAATACTCCTTTAATAAGTAATATTTACGCTTGATATTTGGTCCTTTACCACCACTTAATCACAAATTTAGAAAAAAATAATTGTTTTATTAAACGTTATTGCATTAAATTGTTTTCAACAGAGGACATTTTGCATGTACAGCTACAGGTTAATAGAATGGAGATATAGGGTAAAAAGTTATGACACAATTTAAAAAAACACAAACTTGTAACAGTGTAACTTTTAAAAATATTATTTCTGGGTTTTTGGGTGCAACAAATAATCAATGATCCTACTGACGGAGTCGAAAAAAGTCCGGCTTCAGAGTCAATCATAGACATTAAAACCGACCTAGACTGCACCTATAACAGCGAATCTAAAATATTACGCCAAGCATAAAAGTGAAAAAGTCAACCCTCGGGCAAACGCGTCACACATCGTTTTAACCCGCGCCAGTGTATTATCAAGCATATAGAAAAGGGTGCCGATAATTAGGCTTGTTCTGCCTAAGTCTCCGAGTTTCCCCCGTCTTTTATGGGGGGGTTAAGTCGCCTCTCATGTCCCTCAGCATTTTTTTTCCCGCGCGGAAAACAGTTTCGAGAGATCTTGTCTCCACTACCACCACTGCAGAGCCAATGCTTTATTTCCTGGCACCAAACCACCCGAGAAATAAACGCTACCCTACATGTTGTGCGGACGGAGTTCCCCGAGGCTCGCATCTGGGGCTCATTGAATCTACACAAACACCCACAGATACTACATTAGACCCCTACGATCGATACCAATCAAAACGCAAGTTTTAATAAGAAGAAAAGTAAGGTTTAGGTTGAAACCTGCAAGTTTTCGTAACAGTTAGCTGATTTTTTCGTCAAATATCATCATTAGAGTTACTATTCACCTCAAGAAGTTACTGACCGAAATATACTAGCCACTCATTTTTTTGAGCTTTTTCGTCAAAATTATACTTTTCAATGCTAATGTTCAATCCGAAAATTGAGGCTTTTGGGTTATTTCTACAAGTATGATGCAGTTTTCGTTGCAAGTATTAGTCACACCACAATAAGGTCTTACCATTTGGGCCCTATGAATAATAATAATAATAATCGACAGCGTCGTGCGGGAGATCAATAATAATTGCCGAGAGAGTGGTTAGCAACGAGCCGACCAAAGAAATGACATACGATTAACATAAATAGGCGTCCGCTTAATAACCCGACGTATTTATCTATAATAATTAATTTCTCGGCGTGTATTCCGTTTCGAATTTAATAACTCGTAAACGGGAATATGAAGGAGGGATTTTTTCGAAAACGAACCGCGTGTCGAGTTACATTTTTGCATAAATTAGCGCGGCAGCGATTATTATTGGCGGACATTTTATTCGCGATTTTTCATTACGAAAACGACGTTTCGAGTATAAATTGAGACGTGCCGACTTTATAAGCGATACGGCACTGCTAATGAATTGGTTAGTTTGTATAGATCCGAGGTCCGGTTTATCACAAACCCGCGGATAGTTGACATGTGGTTAAGTCGAAAGGTAAAGTTGAATTTCTCTATTAATAGTTCCAATTAAAAGGATATAATTCAAAATTCATAATAGAGTAGATAAAAACACTAAAACTAAAAAACTAAAACAACTAATATTTGGAAATATATACACTGCATAATATTGATCTCAAAGTATTAGGATTTAATCAACTCGCTTTGATAAAATGCTTTTAACCGAGCTTCTTTCTGGTTTCTTTAGAAAATTAAAAGTTTGTAGTAGTACTTCAAAACCCCACTACATTTTATAAATAAATAAATAAAATAAATAAACGTTTCTGGCGTACGAAAAGCGTAAATAGCTGATCGACTCCAATCGCAATTGCCATTTCAATACCATTTTTTGATTCTCCAATACTTTAAAAGTAACGACAAAATCATTATCTTCCGTAATACGTAAAGTTGCATAATTATCTTAATGGCTAAAAGCTCCTTTAAAAATTCGACCTCCAAAGGCTCTAGCTTTAAAAGCCCCTCTAAAAGGCCGACCTTTAAAATCCCCCCCAAAAGGCTGAGTTCTAAAATCTCCTCTAAAAGCTCGACCTCAAAAGCAACTTTTTGATTATTATTAATTTTTGAAATGCATCTGTTACACAAATTGTATTAACAAAAATACATAATAAGAATAAATAGATACCATGCGCTCATCATCTAAAAGAAATTGTGGTCCCGAAAACAATTTTAATTACACAAAATCATCAAAGTTAAAATATCTACACCACACTGTAGGCTTACATTGTTCGGAGATAGCTAACAAAAATGGCAGCTTTTTTGAAATTATATCATTGTATATTTTATGACTCTCCTGACTTATGTTTATATAGTAGAATAGCATATACGCAGAAAAGATTATTAGAAATATTTCTGGATTAGGGCTGCAAGAGGGAGATGTTTAACCAAAAAATTTGTTTGCCTTATATTTTTGATATGAGTAAGTCGAAAAAAACGAGGCGTTATGCAATTTTTATATGAATAAGTAGAAACAGAATGCATCAGTAAACAATATGGCATCAGAAAAACATTATAGAGGCAAAATAACTGCTACGACCATAAAAACCAAAAATCTAAATCAAACAAACCAAAATTATACGTTACAACCGACCAAATTTTGTTCAGCTAGTCGACGGTTAAATGTCAATATACAGTATAACAATCACGCTAAAAACATCTATTAGGTGAATAGCTGAAAAAATTACAATGGCCATTATTTTCTAACCGAAATTTCAACGGAACATGAAACTCAATTTAGTTAATTTTTCCGTAAATTGCAGTACGAGAAATGTATGAGTAAATAAATATATATCTAGCTCCAAGCACATATATTTTAATTTACTATAAATATAAAAATTTCTGATAGACTAAAATTGCCACCACATGTCATTATTACCACAAAACCGCCATTGCAAGCTTAACCGGTTGCTAAAGTCTTCTTTAGCGATTCGTGGCGAAAATTTTTGTACCGACTTAAATTGGTAAGTTAATTAATAAGTAAGTTAGTTAATTTTTTTGATTTTTGAACGCCTGCAAGTACCAAATTGAAAGTCCGAAAAACTTTCCAAAATAATTTTTTTATAGCCTCGATTTTTTGCCGTCGGAACGCAGTGTTGCACTTTTAAAAAGAAAACGCTTATAGCCGCTTGCACCAGATTAGCCTTAAAAAAAAAAAAACAAAAAAAATCAAGGATGGCGTGAAATTCAAGAAGTGCCACAGACTCGATCTTTTTCAACTTCAAACTTAGGCCTAAACGGGGACGGCGTGCGAGTTGGGTTCCGGCCAAATTTGGAACCTCTACAACTTTAAAATAACAAACGAAACGTGAAACTCTACAATGTCTTAAAATTATACTAGCTTAATGGTGTCTTTCGAATTAAAACGACGAAATTGTTTTTTTGTCAACAAATAACGAAATATCGCGAAAAATGAACAGCTTAATTGCTGGTGACGGGTCAAAAAATGTATTAACGACGCAGTAAAAGGTTCATTAGGTGCAATAAATATATGAATCGTTAAAGGTACGATATAAATAAGGACATTGTTGTTCTACGGTTTGTGTACGAGGCTCGTGTATATTAATAATGTTTTGAATAATACCCCGTTCGTTAAACAAATAAACACTTTTTTTTACGCTATCGCGACATCCTTACATATATGTATTTACATACTTATATCTGTTAAAAATAGTTCGCAATAATTTTCGAGCTTAACTAAGCGCTGTACAGCGCTGTACAAACTTAGTCTTGATCCACTAAACATTGTACTAAAAAAAAAATAGGCTAGATAATAAAATTAATAAGAATTGTCGATCATGTTGACATTGAAGTTCACTAGGAACATCATCTGGTTAATAAATTAAAACGGTACAACTCTATATTTTATAAAATGCTTATAAATTGATTCGACGTTATAAATAACTTGGACAAGAAGTCCAATTTTTTGAGAATCAAATTTAAACAAAAATGCAGTGAAAATTAAAATCAAATTGCAGCTACATCAGGAAATATCGAATTTATTACCTAACTCTAATATTGTTGATAATTTGGACTCGAAGTTCCACGATTTTGTTTCCTACTTCTTTTCAAACATTGTCTATCATTCCTTCAGCATAGAACATCAATATTTTATTTATTTCTATTATTCATTAATTTTTTTTAATATATTTGGATACGTTTAAAATCATCGGTTACTCACGTACTTTTTACATATTTACAGTTTAAATAAACTGCTTTTGAACACCATATGATGATAAGGATTACAGTTTAAAGCAGTACTGCTCGGTCAATGAAAGCGACGAGCTCTACACACGAATGTAATTGCTTCGTCAAACAAACAACTTCGTCAACAAAACAATTTCAGCTTTTCTACCTATCTACCTTATTAGTTTCATATAAAATTATTAAAAATTAAAATAAAAACTTCCATATAGCAACCCATCTCAAAATTGTTGATAACTTGGTTTCAAATTCTTATTAGACGCAATAAAAAAAAATTCCAAAAAGAAAATAAACGTCAAGCTTAACCTATAGCGCCCATGTCTAGTTTTTTGCCCTATTTCCTTTCAATTCTTTTTTTAGTATGAGGTGCAAAACACTATCTACTATTTTTTTGTCATCGGTGCCTCCGATATTTTTGTCAAATATATATTCCAAAATAGTAATACAAAGTTTTATAACTTATAAAACCTCTACTAATCTTCATTGGTTAATTAGGCATTGTTCGTCATTTATGGTTTATAAGAATCTATATCTGCGACAAGAAATCTGTAGCAGATATTAGCGCAAGGCCACATAATGAAGCAAATAGGAAAAAATCAGGAAAAGATTTGAAATAATACAGACAAATCGATTTAGTTTTGGTTTATTTTAGTGTAGTAGTCAAAAGCCATTTAAATTTTCACATTTGAAAGTTTAATGGTTGGGTGGCTTTGATTTATATTACAAAGTTTTATAACTTATAAAAACCTCTACTAATCTTTATTAGTTACTTAGGCATTGTTCGTCTATAAGAATCTATATCTGCGACAAGAAATCTGTAGCGGATATTAGCTCAAGGCCACATAATGAAGCAAATAAGAAAAAATCAGGGACAAATTCATTTAGTTTTGGTTTATTTTGGTTAGTTTTTACATTTGAAAATTTATTGGTTGGGTTGGCTTTGATTTATATTACGTAGGGGAGGGTGGGACAAGGCGACCCACTTATTTTTTTATTATTTTTTGTGGGTTTTAACCATATTTCTAACTTTAACTAAATTTACCGAAATTATGGCAAATGTTCTTAAAATCATTTATTAAAAAGTGTTTAATAAAAAATACGTTCCTGATTAGTAACTATTTTTCTATGGCTTACAAAAATTTGTTACTGTTATTTATAAGATTTTCGAAAGCTCTGGCTTTAGGCTAAATCCATACAATTATCCAAAAATTTGTTTTTCAATAAATTAATTATGATTCGATTATAATAATATGGAATAGCTTTTTTTAGAATTTTTAAGCGGTCTATTTTGCTCCTGGTATTACTCAAATAACCAGAATTTATAATTATACCTAACAACGAAATGAAAATTTTGGTTAATTTTTGAGATGGGCCTCCTCCATGCTGCACCTTGCCCTACAGAACCAATTTAGGTCTGCGGGGCGAATTAAAGTAGTTATTACAAATATTGGACTTTATGAACCCGTAAATTGTATTATTTGTGAATGATCGTTTAACATCTGTATCTCTTAGACATTAGCAACTGCGTTGTTGCGCTGATCTGCATTTATTTGACGGTATTATATTTCTCACTAATTATATTTTGATAAACTGCACTAAGATTTTTTTATTCTAAATTACGTTGGACCACTTTTAATCTGAGATGGACAGAAATAAATTAATTATTTAAATTATTATTTATGTCAACACCAGTTTCTTAGGTTTTTCACGAGGGCACCAAGACAAAATTGATAGGTGCCGAGTAGCCCAACTTATGTGATGGGCCAAACCTTGAAAAATGCCGATTTCTAGTGCCAATAAAAAAAGATATAATTAAAGGTGTAATAATTTATATTTAAAAAATTAGATCTTGCGTAGAGTGGTTCTCGAAAGCAATCTTAATAACACAAAATCATCAAAAACACATTTCATCTATATTATGCAATTAAAACATCTTCAATTATATCCATGAATCACTCTGTACAGCTTACATTTTTCGGATTCTAGTTTAATAACAAATTCACTTGGAAAATCTTTATTCTGGCTACCAGATTTTCCATCGTAAATTAAACTCCACGATAGCTAAGCAAAATGGCAGCTTTTTTGCATTATATTTTATGACTCTGAGTAAATAAATATCTATTTCGAAGCACATATATTTTAATTTACTATAAATATAAAAGTTCTGTTTATCAGAATTCTTTCCTGATTAGGGCTGAAAGAGGGAAATGTTTAACCAAAAAATATGCTCTAATTATATTCCTATATGAATACGTCGAAAAAAATGCGGCAGTTTGCTCCGCCGACCTCAAAGCCTTTCACTTTTACCCGCCCGAAGATGGAAAAAAAAATCGACCTACCTGCCGCTCTTGGTGATCACCATCTCCGTGCCCAACTTGTGAAACTTTTCCCACAGATCTTTCCCTTCCAGCGTGACCTTCGGATCGTCGACCACACCGTCGTCTTCGGGCTGGATCGCTCTCAGGGGTCTCACCATGGCCGGGTGGTGATTGTGAGCGGCCACGGCGGCCAACACCACGTCCTCCGCCGTCGTGTAGGGATGACCGGTGAGCGCGTGATGAGGATGGGGATGCGGTATCTTGGGTATCAACGTTCCCGGATAACAAGAATGGGGATTTTGGCCGAGAGCGGCCAACGACGGGAAAAAACCGGCCGCCGCGGCCGCCGCCGCCGCCCCCGTCGGCGACGTGTTCGACGGCGACGTATTATTGGCGGCGGTCAACAACGATGACACGCTGAAATCGGTCTGTCGCGGCAACTGAAGAAACGGATGATAGGCCATCGTTTTCTTCACGGCGTCCGGTGTCGTTGTTGTGTCCAGACCACTTTCGTAACGCATTTGTCCCGTGTTTTAGCGGCGATTCGGTGCCACCGCCGATTTACGATCATATAAAACGAAAATGACCTGACGATGGCGAAACAACGCGCACTGTCAACGTTCGAAACTGTCACGCGGGTCCGCACACTCGCGAAACAATTTTTTTCGATGGTTTCATATAAGCAGTAAGTAGGACGTGTGGTGAATGTGTGTGTGTAAATATGTGTGTGTGTGTGTTGCCACCCCGGACGACGTAGTGTTAAAACTTACACCTCTAAACGCCACAAAAGACAACGCCGGACTATACTGGCGAGCCAGCGACTCCGACACTTGCCTGTGTTAATGATCCCGACGCTTCGCGATTGGCCGTGAGCGGTGTCGGTGTTAGGTAGGCGACCAATAGCGTCGCGACAACACCCCCACCATTTTCACACTTGCAGTGGGCAGGAGAATGGAAGTTAGGCCTTAAGGGGTGTGGTTACGGACGCCCGGGCCGTTTCCTTGTCTCGCGCGCTGTCGTCGGGCGACGGCGTCGCCGTCGTCGTCGTCGTCGTCGTCTTCTTCGGGGACATTTTCGTGCTGTCCCGGGTGTTATGTGCGGTGCCTGAAAAAAAAAACGACAGGGCTGAGGTGGGGGTAGGGGAGGGGGGTTAGAATTGGCGCTTGGACGTGTGTATGTGAGTGCGCGGTGGCGACGGCGGCGGCAGAAATTAAGTGCGACCCCCTCGCCGCCGCCTGCGCCGCCGACGGAGGACGAAGGATTAAATACGTTTATGTTACGGCTATTAACGTCGGGTTAAATTTTCGATTCGATCCGATGACGAAGAAAGCAAACACCATTTAGCTATTCTTATGGCCGATAAAAATAAATATATACTTGTTTCTGAGGAGCACACATGTTTATATTTGTGTTTGTATTTGTAGTCAAATATATTGGTGCGGGCGCTATTTCTAATTAACCGAGGAGGGTGGCAGTTAAATACTTGCTAATAGCTAATTTTGGATTGACGCCTCTTGGTTATTTAGGTATGGATAAATTGCTTTATGAAAATATGCAGGCGATTAATAATTATTTTTGCCTTCTCATTTTTAAAAAATTACGAACGTAGCTAATTATGCCGGTAATTAATATTAATAAAAACTCCATCCTTTTGTAAAAAATAGATTTAAATAATAAACAGGTAATATTTTACTGGTCCAATCAACTTATATATTTATATAGATAGCCATATTATATAAAGATATGGGTGATCCTGTTTTAACTGTGATTTTTTATGTCTTGTATTGTTTGCTCTTACTGGTCATTAATTAATAATCTATTTATAAAATTTATATATTTTTTTTTTGTCGCAATAAATAGTTTACGCTAATTATCTCATAAATTCTTATTTTTATCATCAAACTAAAAAAAAATATTGACATTTTTTGGGTAATGTTTTGTCTTTAGAATTAAATGACTTTTAATTTCAATTTATATGACTCGAGCGCCATCTCTCTTGGGTACTGTTTACAAACGTGGAGTTGATGTAATGGTGCAAAGAGTTTATGTGATTTTCGAACTCAAAAAATTTGAAATTTGTCTTTCGTCTCGACGCTTTGAAGTTGTAGTAAATTCCGGTCGGGCTTTTATTTGTACGTACAAAAATGTAAAAAGTCTAGTTTTAAAATCTTATAAATTTTGAATAAAAATGTAACAGTTAGAACCGAAGCATCCACTTGACAAAATTGTTTAAAATACTTAAAAAATGCATACGGAAGCATAGAGATAAGTACACCAAACATACAAATTTAAATAATACGAAGTTTGCAACTTTAAGTTTTTGTACAGGAATTTGAAGTACATTGTTCTATTTATCTTAAATATTCCTATACCTTTCTTGAAAAGGTGAGTGTAAATAAATAAAAAATCGAACTTATTGGTGCAAAACTAAATCAGATTAAAAAAAAAAATAGCATGTGGTAGACATTTTCTTAGGTACTTTCTTAGGTATTAAGCAACATTTCCACGAATTACTTTTCCTTTCCAAAGATGACCTATAGATTTCTTAATACTGTTAAAGTATGTAGATCAATTTAAATTTTTTTTGAGTTATGAGGTATTAGGCCTACTAATCTAGACTAATCTAAGGCTAATCATCTGCTACAGCTCATAAGATATAAGTATAACGGAAACACTTGGTCCAACATCCGCAAAGTATCCGTCGGAATACAAAGATCTACTTTTCATCTGCAAAATTGCATGATTCAAAGGAAGTTTATTTCATTATATCATTTATTAGTAAAATAGGTTGGAATTTGCACCTATTGAAAGAGGGAAAAATAATTTATCACTGCAAAATAATTTGACGCTTTGATGCTTTATGTTTCCTAGATTGCTAAGTTGACGTATAACGAACAACGTATGATTGAAGAGGAAGACTTTGGACTAAAAAGTGTAAAGAAAAAAATAAATAATAAAAAACGAAGAGACATCAACAGAAAATGATGTTTAAAATAAGTTGTTGATAATAGACGTAAAGAAGACTGAGATAGGCCAGTAATCCCACAATTATCTGAAGTAACGTCTATATATTAAACTTTTTGAATTATTATTTAGATGAGGTCGGCTCAAATATTTCAAAATAAATGACTTGATGGACAAAATATTTTCCAAAATAGAAAACGATTTAGGTAATACCTTAGGTAGTGTTTTTCAAATTCTCAGGCCAGATTTGACAGTATATGTACAAACAAAAAAAAACTCTTTCTATCTAAATCAAAGGTAAGTTTTATACGCGTAGTCGCAAATAGCTAAGCCTCCAAGACTTCAGACGGTAAACGATTCACCTTTCCATGCCTATAATTATTCCGCCAATTATGTATAGCACATTTTTTTCTAGCGCTTACCTAAAATGGCGCGCAAGCAGTTCTACATATTTCGGCCGCGTTGGTTTCGATATGTTGGGAAATCACGCGAAGAATTTACACATCACCTAAAATCGTGACAGCTAAATAACGATCAAAGTTAATACGTGCGATGACGCATGGTATAGACATTGCTTTGGTCAGTATACAATTTGCTTTCATCAATTTACAAAAGCACAACTAAGGGAAACAGGCTAATTCGATTTAAAAAAAAAAAACAAAGCATTTAGCACGGTTAAAAAAACAAATTAACATATGCGAAATATTAAAATAAAACTAGAGTTTCAAGCAAATCAAGAAAATAAGCAATTGAAACAAAAAATAAAAATAATAAAATTCCGTTCTAGTTTTTATGAAGGGATTTGTTTTGATTAAGTAAGTAAATTCTTGTAAAATGTAAAATGTTTGAAACTAGACAGAATTTAATCAATCAATTATTTTGTTTATATTTTAGAAACCGTACTGTTCTTGCTAATTTACATATTGCGAATATTCAACCCCAGAATTGTAATAAATACTTCAATATAAAATGTAATAGCTTTAGACATATATTTCGTATAATTGTTTAGCAATTATCATTTTTTGTTTTAACAAATTTAACCACACTTACTTAAAGATTTCGTTACCGACGTGTAGAAATTATAGTTATGAAATAATATTTAAAACTGCTAACACAACTACACAGCTCCGTGAGGGTGTATAACACAATAAATGATTCTTATTAATTTTTTTTTTGTATCTTTAAAACTAATTTGTATTTTCCAATCATCCTACAAATAAGAAACTGCTCATCGCTACAATTACAACATAAATACATAACCTAAAAATAATATACCAAACACATCGGCGTCAAAAAAGAAAAACACTAGATATTCTTACAAATTTCAATTACATCTTATTAATTAAACAATTATTTAAATATTATAGAAAAAATCTTCTATGGAGTAAGGTTCTAACTCTATCAATAACTTTTTATTGTGTATTTAAAGATTTTTAGATTTGCAATGGTTTTTACCTCATTTGGTAATTTATTGTACAATCTCAGGCACATGTAATAAGGACTCCTTTCAGTTAAGGTTAAACGGTGAATAGGGTATTTCACATTTACTGTTCTGGTATTATATCTATGAAATATCTGGAGTTCGAAGTCCTTTCGATTTTTAAAAAAGAATATCAATGCTTCATAAATATATAAAGCAGATACAGTAAAGATACCTTCAGCCTTGAACACCCCTCTACAGCTCTCTCTCAATTGCATTTTTTAAACAGTGCGAAGAGTCCTCTTTTGAACCACGAAAATTTTCTGTAGTTGACCTCCCCAAAAGATAATTCTGAAAGTTTGCAAAGTAAAAAATTTTTAAAGTTTCCTATTATTCATATAATTTGCAACGACTCTAATTCCATAACAAATTGAATTTAATTAGTTTAGCAGATAATCAATATGTTCAGACCAATCAAGAAATTCGTCAATTTGTAAACCTAAGAATTTAGTGCTATTTACTAATATTTTCTTTGCCTATCCCTATATAATATAAAGATTATTCGGATATTTCCAAAAGAGCAAGTTATAAGTAGATATTCTTAAGACACATCTTAATAAAATGTACTCCTTAGTAACTATAGCAATAGTAAGACGAGCATACAAAATAAAATCATCCAAATTGTGTTTTATTATTTTAGTACCCCGCCTCCCGGAATTGCAGGTTTTATCGTGAAAAATATAAAATTCGTAATAAATATGTAAACAGAACGTCGCGCGCGTTTTAACACATAGATCTAGATAAGCGGGCACAAAGCTATTAAGAGCGACACGCGAGCAAATAGTATTTCATTCAAACCGCGGCCGCCCTCTTCTCGCCCCTCCTTTCGATTAATTAATAATTTTTTCCCTCTCACTCAAAACCGGTACTCACATAATACGACGTCGTATAATTTTCACTCCAATTGGAATTTACGGTAACGCGCGAAATCGAACCTCCTCACAACTGCCTCCACTGTATAAACGGCACTCTTAAATTCCGTTAAAAATCGAATTAAAATCCTGACCGCGTAGGATTTATACCTCGACGACGTATCCAGACGTTTTGATCGGTCCGACTGGGTGGACTCCGGATTGCCGCGAGAGTCGAACCCAAAGCTAATTTTTGGGAGTATGCGCCAGATGGGAATAAACAGGGGCGTAGAAAAGTCGCCCGAAGGAATCCCGCGATACGATTTATTTCCCTCTGCCGGGGGTTCCTTTTTTGTGTCGCGTTCGTTTTCTTTCACCCCGACTTTTACTTTAATTTCGTTTCGTCGATGCGCAATTGTTTTATCTAATTGAAATTGGTGATCTCTAACGCCAAAATCTTTACCCCAACCCCACACCTGCCACCAAAAGAAAGTATTCCACGTTAGGAAAAAAATTTGTTCTCGCTTGAGTACTTTAAAAAATAATAGAATTTCCGCTTTTTGTTAAAAAAAAAATCAAATACAGAGAAATTTTATGTGGAAAATGGATTACGGTGCTGCAAAACACTTGCACGTCAATAACTATTAGAGAAGTGGTTGAAGACGTCGGCATACCTATTTGCTCGTGTCATGGACATGAAACGTATAGCAGCAAAATTGGCTCCAATTCGTCCCAACAGAAGAACCCAGAAAGAAGCAAGGAGTTTTGGAAGGATTGAGGAGATAAAGAAAAAATCCCTGGAACAACTCAAGGATTTACCAGAAACTGCTTACCAAAAGTGCTTCGAGGAGTGGAAAGAATATATCCGGGGGTGCATATTTTGAAGGGGACGACATTAATTTTGATAAATAAATAAATACTTTTTGATAAAACTTAAAAGTCAACTTACTATTTGAAAACACCTTGTATATCTCTTATAATTGTTTCACCTCATTTGGCTATAACATTTTTGTAGTTATCTACTACACACTAATCTAAACTTTGAGTTATCTTTTCTGAAACAGCCATCACCACAGAGTTAACTGTCACATTTTGTCATGTTCTACATAATTCTCTAATAATAATTAGCGGTCTAATTTACTAGTTCAGTTTCAACTATATATACGACAAAAATGTTCACCGTAATGATTTGATATCTTTGGAACAACTAGTATTTTCATTTTTTATAGAAAAACAAAATATAAACGCCATATAATGGAATTATGTAAAAATGCATATTAATTGTTGTAAATTGTAAATTGTTAAGTATCATTTTACCTAAAAATTCCTGGATTGTTGTTATACGGTCTGTTTAAATATTCCCTTATTTCTGGTTGAAAAAAAGTCATTTTTGCGCCCATTAAATGAGATATTTTCCCAGTATTGTAGTTTGAAACGGAATTTATTATTTAGAAATTATATTAAACCATTTTACCACGAAATAAATAAGACCTGGTACATTTGCATTAGCAACAACTGATATTTTTCCACAAATCACTATTCGACGCACCGTAATATTTGAAAAGCGGTGTAATTTCCTTCAAATTTTGTTTCACCGTTTGTGAAAGCTTTCGGGCGGAACATCACGACGACAACAACACAACAAAAATGAAAAAACGTTTCACTGAAACTGGTAATCAAACCCGACTACAGGTGAATACAGGCAGACATGTCTGAACCACACAACATAATTAATTAACACAACAGGTGAGCGTTTGCTGACACAAAATCTACTCGACGTTCCATATACAAAGGATAGAAACCGACACGATCTATAACAATATCGGGTTAAAATGCAGCGGCGACTCGTTCGGGTACATTTAATTGAAAATCGTAGAATAATAAAAAAAACTTTTAAGAATTGGGCAAGTTTGGCGGTTACATAAATATTTACTATTTTTTCGACGTAAATGAAAGGGTTTTCGTCCTGTTAACCATAAGTTCGCAAAAATAGGAAAATTATTTTCAACAATAATTTGGTCTCAAATACTATACGCGATTATATATATATATATATATATATATATATATATATATATATATATATATATATATATATATATATATATATATATATACGATTAGGGCCCAATACAATTTGTGACAAAAGTGACAAAATATTCTACAATTGTCAAAAGATTTTTTTGGACCTTTGATATTACGGGGATTGTAAAAATTGGGTAGCAAACAACACGAAATTGCTGTAAAATTTTAAAATTAGACGAGGCAAATAAAGAAATATGTGATTTTATAAAAATATATATCCCTTAATACAAACTTCTGTTGTTCTATTTTTCAGATAAAGTGTTTCAAAGTGTCACTCGTCGGATACTCAATAAGACAGAGAATTAAAAAAAAAACTGAGTTATAAGATTTCAGTTATTTTGCATTAAATATTTAATTGATATTTTTCGTTAGTTTTTAAGATTGTTTACGTACTTGAAGTTTTGGAATTCCACTCAGTTTTCGCGATATGTCTCCCAGGTTTTGAGATAGAGGACCCAAAGCGACAAAGAAAAAAAAAGGACAGAGAAAACGATTAAAGAGAAAGACTAAAAAGTGGAAGGGCTGGAAAAGTATTGTCAAAAAACGGCCAAGATAGTATAAATTATTAAAGGGGGGCGCCCTCGCGGGCGCCAAGATAGTATAACAAAATAAAGTTAAATTTTTTAAATTTATTTATATTTACTTCGTAATTATGGAAAGTTTTTTTGACCTAGGTTTAAAAAAACGCTTATTTTTGGGTTTCTTTAGCATATTTATAAATGTTTAGTATTTCGAACTGAACCTTAGAAAATGACTTTTTGTTTGAGAAAGACTTCAAAAAATAATTATTTCCAATTCCAAAATTGTCTGAATAATTATTAATTAATAAATTAAAAAATAATACCATTTGCAAAGGACTACCTAGAAGAAATCAATTAAAATATACAAGATACTTGTATTTGATATAAGTAAGATTATTACAGTCAACGATATTACCTGACGCTCAATATAAATAAATAAAATAATGCTGTAGATGTATATATATTACCTATACTATAGGAGCCCATTTTATTAAAAAATATTTTTAAAAGTTAGCCGTCGCGTTTAATTATCCGTTTGGATTCTAATTTTATCCTATTAATAAAAGTAAGGATCAAATTATTGGGTTTTTTTGAGGCTTTCGGTTTTAACGAAAACGCTTACAGAAGTGACTTTGAGGTACTGAAGAAAAATCCTATAATCGCATCAAACTAATAAAAGATAGTAATAGCTCTTGAAAAAAAATCGCATCAGCCAAGCAACAAAAATAAAGTGGGCAAAAAAGAAAATGTCAAAAAAACAAAAAACAGATACAAAAAAGTCCACAGTGTATTTTATGTTTTGGAATAAAAATTAGCAAATGGACAAAAATAACGAAAATCCTATTTAAATCTATAAAAATAATACAGTAAAAATGTATCATAATATTCCGCGATAATCAAAATTACAAAATGATTTCGTGTTTAAAGTTATTTTCCTATATAAACATGCAAAATTTCAATGATTTGTAGTTACAGTAAATTTACAAATTAATGTGAAGATTAAATCGTCTCGAATTTCAACGTTTGCGGTTTTAAAGCTGATTATAATGGAGTCAATTTTTTCAAATACATTTTGTTTAACAAATTTTAGCACCTTTTTAAAGTTCGTGTAAATCGAAGACCTGTTGCAAGTTATTAAGAGATTTCTTGTACAATAAATTGAGTGTATTTAAACATCTCGAGAAATTTTAGCCAAAAAAAAAAACAATAATAAATAAAAGTTGCTTAACTTAAGGCTATAACACATCAAAACAAACGCACCTCTCATCAATATCAAATACCCCAAACGCCCCACCCCTTTCCACGAGACGACAATCGAAACGTGATTCAATATTTACGACACCACCATACAAAAATGAAATAAAAAATCACAGACAACAAAAGTCGCCGAATTCTAATGCCAGAGAGTAGACGCGACAACGCCGGTTCCGACTGACCGTCACGAACCCATCAAAATCGAAGAGACCGACTGCCTGTTCCGTGGTCCTTCAAAGTGTGACAGGCGAGTCGCGGGGCCTCAGACGAACGTGGGCGTGGCCACGTTGCCGACTACTCGATGGTGGGGAAGACGACGGTGGGCGAGGCTTGTCGAGACGGAGAGAGTCGGGTCGTGTTCGGCGACGACGGACGAAGGCGATATTTTATCTATACGCGCGTAATTCGATTCCTCCTGCGTGGTTGTGTCGCCCATCGAGACCCCCGGGATATTTTATCGCCCCGAATCGAACTTTTTCTCTCTACGGCGATTTTTTTTTGCACGTCGTCTGGACGGCTGCCGCACAGTGTTTGACTGATTCGACTTTTTTGTTATGCCAGTAAATTTTACTTAATATTAATAAAAACACATCAATAAAAAGAAAACATTATTACGAACGTCAAACTTTAATACAATATAATTATTACTCAGAGTGTTCACAAAAAAACTCTATATTTATAAACAGTTTTTAATTAAATCATGAACACTGTTCAATAATACTCCACAAAATGTAGAAACACTTTTAAATAATTATATTTAAGTGTCCAAAAAGTAACAACTTAACAAAAAAAAATTATTTATTTAATGCAGGTTATCGGATTTTTAAAAATATTTAAGTTTGTTTGCTTGAAAGAAACGAAATAAAACAATAACAGGGTTTTTATACATCTAAAGTTAAACACTTTTTACTGTTTTTGTTACAATGTTTGCATTTGTCATAGCTCTAAAAAAGTTAAACCATTGCTTCGCAATAAGATCGTTCATTTAAGGTTTTGATTTATACTTAGTCTTAATGTCAAAAGAGCATGAGACAACCCATAATAAACAAAGGTTATGACAATACCTGTCACTATTAAAATGCCAAAAATAATAGCAATGTCTTACATGAATGAAACTTAAGTTACGCTATCGCTATATAAAAAAAAATTATATATTAATAGGTAAAAACTTACAACGAAAAACATTTTTCTCCGATTTTTTGCCAACCAGGCAAGTTCTTTAAAAATTATTTTTTTAAATTGTATGAAATTGAGGCATTAACTTATAGCTTTGTCATGCATGCAATTTTTTTGAGGGAATTACCGAACTTTTTCAGTTAATGTTACATGAATTTGAAGCAAGGCTTTGCTTTTTATCATGATTTCATATTTACTTTGTCTCAAAATCATTAAAAATTAGTTCAAAGTTAGGACATTTTAAAAGAAGGACATTGTATTATTTACTTGAAATATAAAATTTTTGTAATAACACTAACACTGTAATAACACTAACAAATTCCCAAATAATTTTTCCAAAAATTATTGCGAATTCTTTGTAATTTAGTTAAAAATTAAAATTTATGGAAGAAAATTCGGGATCTTAAATAGAACAAATTTTGAACCAAAATATAGTTATATATTAAAAAAAAACACAGATTTATTATCCAACACAAAATAGACTCACGAAACTATTGTAAAATAAATAACTACAAAGCCACGCTTCAAAAGTTTGTTAAGATATGTTTTCATAAAATATACAAACAAGAATACGATAAATGATAAGACTAACGTATATGGTATATTTTTTATTATAATAGGTACTTATTTTATTTCCTTATATTATAACTTGATGTTGCCTCCAATATTTTGGCATAGATCATTTATTTGATCTTCTGGTAGATATACTAGAATGTGTGGTCCATATCTATTTTGTTCGGTTTGTTGGTTAGTTCGGTTTTGTTTGTTTTATTGTGTGTCTCTAAAGCAACGTAAGCTAGGTTCTATTAATTTTCTATGTACAAATTTTTTATGTAATAATTAGGTAGACCAGATCTCGAATCGCTTGCGAACGTGGATCTTTTAGACGAAAAGTTAAAGCATGATACATAAAATTATTGAAAACTCGAACTGTTAATAATAATACAAAAGCCCTTTGGGCATAGAAAACCCGTAAGGTTTCAAATGAAAATATTGAAAATCATTTTGCTGTTCAAATTTTTTATTCCTTAATACTTTTACGTGTATACTCACGAGACATAAAAAATATTATTTTATTATGCGCTGAAAAAGTTCAAAAAATTGAAACAATGAGAGACTTTGTTGTGGAGATATAAGACTTTGTTTATAAACCTTGGTAGTTCTTGAATTTAGCTGCTTTATAATGAGGGACAAACCGGGAAAACCAAAAGGAAATATCTGAATTATTAGAAGTAGAAAAGAGATTTTGATTCTCTTTTACTCCGATTTTAAAGATGAATTAAAACCATGCAAATGCACCGACATTTTACCTTGTAGGTTATCTGTTTGTAAATAACGCAATTCATAAAGATATTGATATTGTTTGTTTACTATAAACATATAAAATTATATTTATTTTATATAATCGTATGTGGGATCATAGTTATAACTTTATATAAAGTTATACCGGGTGGCCCAGTAAACGGAAAATCCTAGAAATAAAAAAAAGAGAAATTAAATGAGACAAGAGAAAATACTGGATATTACGTTCGAGTTTCTGAAAGTGCAGTCTTATTCTAAATTTGACGTAATTGTTTTCTTGAATTTTAAAATTCGGTTTCTACAAATAATTTTAACCATGATTAAAATGAGACCTATTTTAAAGCTGGAAAAAGTGCAAATCTATTTATTCAATTTTGTGCAAGGAAAGTGGCGAAAATTTTCTTAAATAATAAACCTGGAATCGAGATAGCGCCGTTCCTA
The DNA here is from genome assembly GCF_029955315.1 of Cylas formicarius. Classification (NCBI taxonomy): domain Eukaryota; kingdom Metazoa; phylum Arthropoda; class Insecta; order Coleoptera; family Brentidae; genus Cylas; species Cylas formicarius. The sequence goes on along the minus strand of NW_026844361.1, from coordinate 18,337,430 downwards.
GGCTATGAATGGTGCTACGAGTGATGCGGTTGCGATTGGTTACTTGACCACTTGACGACTTAACCAAATAGAAAGTAAATTTATTATTTAGGACACCAAATGATATTTGAAATAAAAATGGAATGGTAATATTTATGTTGTTTTTTACAATACCCTGGAAATGAATCAAATTATCCCGTAGCTTACTACGTTTTGACATTTTTACCAGTTTTCAAATATCACTCCAATTTTTCCATTAAAAATTACATTTATTCACTAACTCGGTCACTAATATATTGTTAGAGACTAACAATTTTTTTTAATTATTGACGTGATAATAGAAATAGTTTATTTTTAATTATCAAGATTGGAATGAAAACAAATTTTGTTTTTATCTGGCCAAGTCATATAGTTATTAAATAATACACTGCTCCTATTACGGTAAAAATTGAAGGGCCGCAGGCGACATTCATATTTTCGTAGAAAAGGAAATGATTTTCCGCGCGTGCCTCTATATTTCACAAACTAACCTATACTTTGCGCCATTTTCTTTCCAAACAGCGTTTCAGACATACTTCACTCGTTTTCCCATTGTTCAAAAACGAGATTTTATTGAATGAACCTTCTCAACATTTTTTTCATAGTTGCTTGTAAATTCCTGTATAATCGGCATAGGCAACGTCGGCATCATGTCGATACATGCTCCTAGTGAAAGTCTCTCGATTACCTACCGTTTAAATTATTTTGCATTTGCTGAATTTAGAAATGTAAAGTGGATTTTTTTCTAAAAATCCAACTCTTCTGAAAGTTAAGTTATTCATATTTTACGTTTGGATCAAGATATTGAAAACTATCTAATGCGCCACCTGGTGGTAAGGTAAACAATCGCATTCGCGTCACTCAGAGAAGCCCTTTAATGTCTCCAAGTTGATTGAAACGCGTTAGCTCATTTTGGAGTTATAACTTTCCTTGCAGAGATAGACTAAACAGCATTAAAATAAGAAAGATTTGAATTTGTTTTAGCTTTTAAATAGTACAGTTAATACCAGAAATTTCTGTAGAAACCAATGTTTAAAAAATCAATAAAACAATTACGTAGAATAAAACTAAATTTCGAAAATAATACCCAGTTTTTTTTCCTGGTCGATTTACTTTTTTTTTCAATTTTCTCGGATAGTCTAATACCGAGGTGAAATGTGTTTCTCTACTCCCGTCTGTAAAATACCTAATTACGTGCGGAAAGCGTCGCTTTACCACGTCAGTTTCGTTTCCCACGAATCCGAGCCAATTCGGATATTTCCGGGATTTTACCGCACGGGTTTGGGAGCAATCGGATGTTTTCGGAGATATTTCCCACGCTTTGAATTTTGACGTTTGTCAATTTTGACGGTCCTGTCAGTGAATGTATTCGTGGTTTGTGAAAATGTGTGAAATGAAAAACTAACGGTCGTAGAAAAAGTATATTTTTTAACTCACTCGCTCCGCTCGTGTCAAATCGTGAGTCAAATTCCGTTTACCGCACTTGTTGCATAATATACTATTTCTTTTTATATTTCACCGAACTATTTCATACATTTGCACATGTCGATTATTATATGTGTACTAATAAAATTATATGTTGTCAAAACAAATTCTATCTTGTTTATACAATTTGGGACCGCTGCTTTTGAATATTACATATTTTTAGATAAAAAAAATGAAACTACAGAATTGTAAATAGTCATATGTTTGAATTATCATCCGATCCGAGTGAACTAGCAAAAAGTGATTCTGACAAAGCATTTGAAAAAAGTTAAGCAAGCGATATTTTATTTTATTAAAATTAAAATAAATGTTTTAAAAACCTCGTTTTTTGGAAATTCTGGACATCTTTGAAACCCCATTATTCTCCACCTTCAATATCACTTCCCCTAGGCCCGTCATTTTGTCATTAATATTAGTTATTGCTAACCACGATGATATTCAGCAGTCGCCAATATAGTCGGCAGCTGGAGCATCATCGAACATCATCAACTAACTCCCTTCAAAGCGTTCATGGTTTATCTTGCAGCGAGATACAAAGGCAACTCGACTGCACATTTGCCTACTCAAAGCAAAATGGAGGTGTAGATTGGTCCGATATTTTTGTTGCGCAGCGAGGGCGCCCTCGAATTATCTGGAAACTCGATACAAAGGAAAACTGACTGGGTGCGTTCCCCCAAATCACGTGACGTACCTTTTACTTCCATCCATTTTCCAGTGTTGCCGATTATTGAAATCAATTTTTAAATTTAATCGATGATTTAATAGTAGTGTACTGCAAATTCCTTTCGGAGTAATACAGTGTGCAAAAAAAAAATGAGTCGACACAGGCGGATATAGTATAGAGCTTTGGTTAGTTTATTTGATCCTTTTTTTTACAACCGTTCGCTTCTGGGTACGTTTAATTGATAAATTGATGGATATTTATATAACTTTGCAGGTTACTGGGTGATTATTGGAGGGCACCCTGTATCTCGATAGTCGTGATGTTTGCAAGATTTGTGATATTAATAAGATAAAAAATACTTTTCAAGGATATAGTTGACATACATACTTGAAATTATAAAGAAGGGAAGTAAAGCTTTTTAGGTCAAATTTTTATAAACACAAAATAGGAAAAACGAAATGACACTCACGGACACTGGTGTTAAAGGTACTTTCTCCCTTTAATAAAAGAGAGGCAAGAAGCGTGGAAAACCAAAGTTAGTTTGCGAAGTAAATGCTGTCTGATAGATTGAAATGAGGAGGGGCAAGGTTTAAGAAGCAAGTTTCGATATCGGAATTGAATTTCGTGATGTCGGGACCTTTTATATCAATCTCAGCATCCCGGGATTAATCTGGAAATCACCAAAACTTTGAAAAGTGTTTTCTGGGGTTATAATAATTAATATTTTTAAATTATTTTAGTCAAATAACTATTACTCGCTGAGATGCAATGTATACAAAATAGAACGCTTCTGAGCATCACTAGTGAATCTGATGTGGAATGTAACTGTGATCGTATTCTTGCAGCAAGGGATAGCACAGAGGAAAAAACTAGTTCTAATTCTACACCGGTGGGTTTCATTTTTAAGCAAGAGTTCACAGCACCTGCAAATGTAAACCACCCAATCCGCCGTTGTAATATGGGGCCAATTCCGTTTTCACCACTTTTAAAACATCATCAGTCTGTTCAATGGTATTGGTTGTTGTAACGGTAATCTAAATCTCGTATGTTTGGTAAACCGACCATGATGGTCATGATGACGTATCCATTAGAATAAAATAGAATAGAATAGAATTTATTGATCACGTTTTGTTCTACAATTATGGCAAGTCATAAATACAATACGAAAAGAAATGTATATAAAAAACAAGACAATGAATGAATTATATAAAGACTGTGTAAATTATATAAAACAGTGTATATAACAAAGTACAGGACGTTTATATAAATAAACAAAAGGAAGTAACAACAACAAAATTATAGAAATCATTGTACAGTCACACCGTTCGCAGAGGCTCCTTTGATTTCAGTCACGGCGGGAGTACCCATGCCTTCCCCGACCGAGTAAAAGCAGTGCCTTTTAAGAAAGGTTAAGATGTTTTTTTTTTTAAATTTTCTCTTACTTAGAACTTTCACCTTAGCTGGTAGTTTATTGTACAAGTTTAAGTTTTGCGATTTTTTTTATTTTTGGTATATTTGAATCTTGAAGCACGAAGTAGCTTGTTATTTCTAGTTAAATAGTCATGGTAAGAGGAGTTCTGACTGAAGCTGTCTATGTTTTTGTGTATTTCTAATAATTGATAATAAATATACAGACAAGGAAGTGGCATAATTTCCAACTGCTTAAAAATTGGTCGACAGTGCCCCAGATAACCTGCACCGGCAATAAACGCCTACAACTTTCTTTTGGAGATTAAATGCCTGGTCTGCTGTGGCAAAATTAGCCCAAAGAACTATGCCGTAAGTTAGATCAGAGTGGAAAAGAGAAAAATAGGGGTAACTCGCAATGTGCTCATATATTTTACACAGTATGTGAATATGAGGGGCCCAATTTAAACTATCATCAAGCGTTATTCCCAAGAGTCTTACATTCTTGCCCTCCAGTAGATTATTATTAGTTGAGAAAACCAGATGTTGTGTCTTATCTGTGTTTAGTTTAAGGTTATTGTTGGTGAACCAAAGTTCCGCCATCTGCTTAACAATATCAACATTGCGCATAAGTTCATTGGAGTCATTGTCATAAGTCACAAACGATGTATCGTCCGCATAAAGTGTACACTTATTGAGGAACAGAAAATGATACAAGTCATTGATGTAAATAGTGAGCAGTAGCGGACCCAAGCGGAGACCTGAGGCACGTCACTGCTCACAACCCTCAACTCCGATATGTTATTGTTAAAGACGACACAGTGTCTTCTGTCAGTTAAATATGACCGGATAAGTTCCTGAGGGTGACCACGGACACCATATCTGCCAAGCTTCTCCAGAAGCAGGTCATGAGAGACGCAGTCGAAAGCCTTAGTGAGGTCACATAGCGTGAGTGCAGCTTGCTCCCCCTTTTCCAGTCTCCCACAACCCTGCGAACCGCCTGCACAGTGGAGCAGCCGGTCTTAAAACCAAATTGGGAATCACAAATACCTTTTGTTTTTTGAAAATCATTAAAATTGATTTTTTAAAAGTGTCTCGAAGACCTTACCAAGTATGGGAACTATTGATATGGGTCGGAAATCATTTGGAAATTTTGTATTATCTTTTTTAAATATAGGAACCACCCTTGCGACCTTAAATGGCGCCTGAAAACTTCGACCGTGTTACAATCTGGTTGATAATCTCCTTCAAAATAATACTATTAAGGTCATAATAGTCATAAGAACTAGATTTTTTCAATGCAATTAACATAGTCTAAAACATACATTTGGAATATTATTCAGGCACTCACTCTGTACTTCAGGGTTGACAGTTAAAGAGACCAGAATATCAGTAGCAACACTGGTAAAAAACTCATTAAATTCATTGGGTGAAAGAGTGCTTGAAGGGTCACTCTTTTTATAACAATTTCTTTCATAATAAACATATAAGTTTATTATTAGACCGACTAATATAGTTATCAAACGCTTCCTTTTTTAATTTTACGATTATTTTTTTGTATTTGCTGTGAAAAGATTTATAAATAAGTTTATGCTCTGGCTTTTTAGTTGTACCAGCAATGATTTGGTGGCCCTCTGCTCTTATATTTTCTTAGGGGAAAGTTTTGACTAATCAGTAACTGAAGTTTGTTTATTTAGAGAGATACCATTTCTTCAACATCATTTGACAGGTACCTGTACTATTAATTTTTAATTAATTAATATTAGTCAGGATATTGTCGATGCAGGTCGCTGTTGTTGGAGTGACCCTTGTATCCTGATCTATTGCAACCTTAAACCCAAAACTATCTCCTAGAGAGGGTTTCGTTGCCAACTATACACTAAAAGAGCACCCCTATGGCCTCAGTCAATTCAAACGAATTAAAAAAAAGAAGACACACACATCGCCTCGTATGGCGGCCATTTTTGTGATCGTGCCGCACACCTTAAGCCGTTTAAATGGAATCAAAGGGTTCCGACGAGGTCTTTTGTTGATGATGTCGTAATTAGAGGAAATCCGAGAACAATTCCCTTGGCAACGCCACCACTGCGACGTTGCCATACTAGACCAACTTGGTTTTTATCTGACAAATCCCTGTTTGTAAGAGGAAAACAACTGCTTCAATTTGACAACAAAAGTGAATTTTAACCATATCCAAAATTTCTAAATTTTAACATGCGCTTTTTGCGAGATTTTTTACAAATCTTTATTGCAAATGAAGGTAACTTTTTTAATTTTTTATTTTCAATTTATAAAATCCACCTATATTCTAAAAAAGCGATGATTTTAGAATTGCAGAGAACATTTCTGATTTTTTCTTGATCTTTACATCTAGTAAACTCTCATCTCATCATCTTTCTTAAACCACCCGAAGAGGCATTTGCCTTTTTTAAAATCGATATTTGTTAATATTTTAGGTCCTTTAACCAAACGAATCGAATCTTAACGAATAATATTTTGAATAGTATTACGCAGATTTTAAATTTTTCTTGCAAAATTGCAGGTTAGAAAAATATTAGTTATTTACAAATATTACAATTTTTTGAATTTATATTTGCTAAACATTTCAGGGTCTTTCATGTGAAAATATTGATAAGAGAACAAAAGTTCTACTTATTTCAATTTAATATACAAAATACTACGTAAAATTAATATTAGATATTACATTATTATTATTAAATTAAATTAAATTGCTTAAAGAAAATTTCATTTTTTTAAGGCCGAACCGGCAACGTCGCTTTTCGGACTTGCGTCGCCGCGCCGCGGTAATCCGTTTGAAGTTGTTTTGATTTTCTGGCCTTTTTGGTTTTGTTGTTAATTGGCGATTATGAATACGGGAAGCCGAAAAGGGTTGAGAGAGGGCCGCGGGAAAAAAATAGCGACGGGCAGATAAGGTTTTGCCGCAGCTCCCATTGTGCCCCCGTTCTCTTCCTGTGAGTTTTCTTTGTCCCGACGATACGTCTGGGGCCCGTTTTCGAGTGCGTTCGGCGGTGCTGATGAACTTAAAGGAAACCGCAATGAATGTCTGGTGCTTAGCGGGCGGTTTTTTGGCGACACGGGGAGGTCGGCGGGTTGTTTCCTTTTCCATGGTGCGCGCAATAACGAAGTATTTTTTAAATTATTTTTATACAGGATGTTTTGTAATAGAATGTCGATGTTTAAGGGTGTTATTTCTGGGTCGATTTTAAGAAGAGAAAAAAGATTTGGAAAATAATTTTTATTTTAACAAAAAGGGGTACCGAAGGTGATTCAGCAGAAGAATACTTCAAACCCAAAAAACTACAGGCTGTCAAGAAACGGCAAGAATCCAAAAAACTGAACATTTATTATCATAATGCGGGCGGTGGGCGTGCTAGCTTGACTGAGTTGGCGCGGACCGTTATATGATGTTATTATACTGGTGGAGTCGTGGCTTAACGAGGACTACTTGGACTCAGAATTAGGTTTTAGTGACTTTATTATCTTCAGGCAAGATCCCAGTCAAGTCTACGATAGCATCATAAGAGACAGCCTGTGGGTGGCTATGGAAAGTATAGGGGTACCAAGAAAGCTTAAGCACCCGTGGCTTAAAACAAGGAGACGGACCTTCTCCAGTACTCTTCAAACTGGAAGTGTTCTCAGGCCAAGGCCCGAGAATGATACTAGCCTATGCAGATGACGTTGACACTGTGGGAAATAGTACAGTCAAAATTAAGGAAATGTTTACGATAATTGAGAAAGAAACAAAAAAGTACCGGCGCAATACCGAATTAGAACCAACGAAGAACTGGAAAACTTGTACAGCGAGTCATCCATCTTAAATGTTATTAAAGCACACAGGCTAAGATGGTTAGTACATGTCCACAGATCCCCAAACGAACGTCTTATTAGACGTATTTGGGAGGAACATCCTTCCGGAAGAAAATCTCTAGGAAGACCTAGACTAAGAGGGAGAGACAATATTACCAAAGACCTGCACACCCTGGGACTAGAGAATTGGATAGAGGAGGTCACGGACAGAGACAAGTGGAGGCAGGCAGTACTTGCAGCAAGGACCCACAAAGGGTTGTGAGCTACAGAAGAAGAAGAAGAAGAGGCAGGCAAATACTGGTAAGACGAGGGGGTGGGACGCTCATTGCAGTTCGTAGGCAGTAAAATGCACACATTGTTCATGGTAGTTGTGTTTTGGAACATATTTTTGCGCATGTTTCGTTCGGAGTGAAAAAATTTATTCTTGGTGCGGTTTATATTCGTCCCTCGTCACCTACTTCAGTGTATGAGGAGTTTACTTCCTCTTGGCTGGATATGCAGATTGTGATGTATTGATTGGTGGCGACTTCAATTTACCTAGTGCGGTTTGGAGTAATTTTGAGAGTGGTTAGTATGGAATCTGTCACGTCGGCACATCTGAATGATTATTTTTATTTCTGTGGCTGAAGGGATCAGTGTGAGGCACTGCGTAGTGAGTGCTACAGTGCATATATAATGAGAATTAATCAGGATATCACGTATGACCCAAAATCTTTTTAGAAACATGTGAATAGTTTTCAAAGGTCAAGTGCATATCCCGGTAATATGTATTTGGGTGACGACGTTGCCGACTATGGTCAGCATATTGTTGGCTTGTTTACAAAGCACTTTTCTTCTACTTATTAGAAGTGTGAGGGTGTGATTGCTAATTATAGTTTTGAATATAGTTTAGACTTCAACTCCATGAGTGTTTCATTTACTAATCTGTTTGAGAGTATTATGAACGGGATTCCATCAGTCTTGATTAAGAATTGTGTGTGTAATTTGAGTAGGCCACTACAGTATATTTTTAACCTGTCCTTGTCTTCAGGTATTTTTCCTGACTTTTGGAAGGTTAGCTATTTAGTACCGATTCGCAAGAGTGCCGATAAAAGCGATGCCGCTAATTATACAGGCGTTTGCATACAGGCGTTCCTAAATTGCTAGATAAGTTATTTTGTGAGAGTTATGGATTTGTACAGGATAGATCTACCGTAACAAATTTATTCATCTACCAGCAATTTTTATTGAGTTTGGTCAGGTGGATTGTGTCTACACTGATTTCTCGAAGGCGTTTTGACCGGGTGGGTCATGTGCAGCATAGAGTTACGGGCCTGGTGGTTGGGCTGGTGCAATGGATTCAGTGTTTTCTGTTTATGTCTCTTTTTTCGGGAGTCTCCCAAGGTTCTCATACTGGACTCATCCTTTTTAACTTGTTTATAAATTATATTGTTAGTGTAGTTTCGGAATCGCAGTATTTTTTTTTGCGGATGATTTGAAGATATTCAGGAAAGTTCGATCGCGGGAGGATGCTCTGCTGCTTCAGAGGGACATGGACAGTGTTTGCATGTGGTCTAAGATTAATGGCCTAGCGTTCAATGGAAAAAAAGCTAATACATTAGTCGTTCGTTGAGTATGGTTCACAACCAATATAGCATTGATCTAGTCGAGATCGAGGCTGTCACTAGTATTTAAAAACTTGGGTGCTTTCTTCGATTCTAAACTAAGTTTTGTGAAACAGGTTTATGCGAGTCCTTGGGTTTTTTGTACGCAATAGTGACCAACTTACTCCACATTGCCTTAAACTCCTTAATATATTTTTGGTTCGCTTTAGACTGGAGTCTGCATCTGTGGTATGGTCTCCATATTATGCCTGCCATATAGGTAATATCGAAGCCGTTCTCAGAAAGTATTTTTAAGACCTTTGGCGTCAAAGGCGCATATCAGTATCTATAATGGTTATCAGATCAACTACAGTCTTATAGCTAAGGCCTTCAACTGGATCTCAGATCTCAGGGTGATTTAGTTTTTCTCTTTAAGATTCTGAATGGTTGTTTTCTAGTTTGTTATACTGTTGTCTTTCTCTCCTTGCCTTTAATTAACATAAAGGTTTTGTAAATTAAAGTAGAACAAAAACCCCACAAATGACAGGACAAACTAAAGTAAAAAATTCTTTATCTATTCTAAATACTGCTGCATACGACCACCATTTTCCAGAACACATTTCTCATACACTCTAATTGTCTGATGTCTTGCATTTAGTAACGTTTCCGGATGGTCTCTTAACTGATTGATTGCCTCTGAAATCATTTGCCGAAGTTCCACGACATTATTACAAGGAGTTCTGCGCACATGATTTTTTATGTGTCCTCAAAAGAAAAAATCCCTAGTTCCGCCGTCGGCTATCCAACCCCTGGGATATTCTTGCTGCCTTATAATCACCGCTGATATATTTAGGGGTAAATCTTCTATATATTCTTCTATTTGGTGCTCTAAGAGTTGCAAATATGATCTCCAGTTAACTTTTTATCTATAAATATCACCACACCATACAATCATTGATTTTTACTGCGCTTAGTTTTTCAGTTTTACGAAATTCAAATGCATTCTATTAATATTCTTTCAAAACTGAGTGAGAAATACCTCTCTCTTCATATACTCTAGTAATAGAGGAAACTGTGCTTCGTAGAATTATAATCTGTTTGCCTTATCTTTCTCATTTAAAACATTATGGTTGCGGCATACAGTTTTAGCATTTAATATGTACCCATTTTCTTTTTCTCGACTCTTTGAAATTACACAATTAGACACAATAGTCTGCTAGTTTTATAACATTTACTTGTACAACACTTATTTATTATTTAAAATCAATTCTCCAAATCAATATCGAATGATCTTGATGGAAGTTAAATGCATTCCAGTTAAGGCTGATAAAACGCTGGCATTATCTCAAACCCTTATAAATTTAATTGTTATAGACCTAGGTCATTGCTATATATTAAAGAAGGATTGTAAACTGTTGCGTCGATCTGATCTTATTTTAGGATAATAAATTTGGTCCAAAGTGTTTTTAGTATTAGTTTAAAATATCCACGAATTTCGCTCATTTCAAATAGAACTCTTTTTAACAGTAAGCTCTAAGTCTAAGGGTCACGTTTTAGACAGGCAATCTCCAATTCTGCCAATCAGTCCGGTTGGTCATTTCTGGTAGTGGAATGTCATCAAAGCAGGCTTGTATGGAATAACGTTCTTCTATAAACGTCGTTCATTTCAAATATTTAGCGACCTTCAGATAACGTAAGTTTTCTTTAAACCAAGGAATTCTTATTATCAGTGAAGCCTTTCGATCTCGTGAAATTTAGTGAACTTTAAATCTTAGTCTAAGCCTGAGGGTGATATTTTCGACAAGCAATCTCAATCAATTTTAATGCTAAATCTTCCAATTAGAGTCAGTCCGGAACGGTTTGGTGCTGGGATGCCACTTGGTAGCTACCTTGCAATTAAAGTTATTAGATGAGGGCCAGATCAGTAGGATCATCATCAAGACAAGCTTGTATCTCACTATACACGGAATAACGTTCTTCTGCAATCTATCCCAATTCGGAAAGTTCCCGCACAACATAGAAAGCGGCAAAAGAAATAAACTTTATTCCGTTTCAGCGCGGACCCAACCACTGTGACGCATTAAAACACACGTATGTATATACCCAATACGACTGAGGATAATAACATTAATAACATCGAAACGCGTAACATATGTGATTGGCGTGTAAAGTACGTTAAGAAGTTCACGGTCTCTCGCATTCGCATTGTACATTGTCCGTCCTCTCGTTGTAATTACCGATAATTTTGAGGTTATGTGCCCGTTGACGTTACGTGTTTTCTACTGGGAAACTGTCACCGTACGCGCGGTGCCGGGTTACACGTACGTGGAGCTTGCGTGCGTGAAAAATCTATTATTTTCGTCCCTGTATAATACGCCATGTGTTTTTTGTAACTGTAGCGGCGTGACACGGATCACAACGTTGGTATCGTTTTATCGCTGCCTTCTCGCAACCTCGTGTCTCACTTTTTATTTAGTAGGGCCTTAATGATAATGTAAGTGAATATTTCTTTGTTTTCTATCCTTTTTGCTTTCTCTTTTCTCTCATTTCAATATATTCCTATATAACATTATGCATACCTAAATGATCATGAAGGATTCGACGAACACTTGTATCAGAAAGCTTAGTAATTTCTGAGATTTCCTTGACCTTTAAACGTCGATCACTCAATACCACCTCTTTCACAATCGCAACAATATCTTCCGTTATGACCTCCATTGGTCGACCAGTTCTTGAATCATCTTCAAGAGACGCTTGCCCCATTCGAAAACGTTTTGCCCATTCTTTCACTACAGAATACGAAGGAGAACTTTGGCCGTACACACCATCCAGCCTTTCTTTACTAATATTAGGTGCTAACCCTTCTTTTGTCAAAAACTTTTGCGTTATGTGCTGTCAATGAAAAACTATTTGACGCAAGACTTAATTTTTTTTTCGCAGCCTACTATGATATATATTATATATATTTAAAAAAGACAAAGTTTTATCCTAATACTGGAGCTGCATCTATGTCAGACCGGGAAATTTTGGCGCTAACCTTCCTTATTCCATCTTTCAAAGTTAAACAAACCAATTTAGGATGGAAAATGACACAAATGACATTTCGAAATACTTATTTAAGTTAATTAAATACATAGTAACTAATAATAATAATAATTCAAAGTGGAATGGTTATTTTTTAAGGTAGCCTTTGATATCTTTTATACCTTTGAGTATTTTAAATTAATTTTCTTACCCATTGAGTGGACGACTTGAAGTAAGAACTAAGGAAAAAGAACAGATGAAATGACGCGAGAGAAAATCTTTAGATTACAATGGGTAAAAAAAGAGTGACCAAGACATGATATTTCAGATAAATTGGTGATGATATAGACCAGTTATGGTGAAAAATGTAATGTCGTTATGATGATTGGGTGAAAAATGGAGGCTATAGACATATTTTAAAATATTTCACACTGTCAAAAAATAAAACAAAAGACCAAAAAAATATAGTATCGTTTATTATTATAGTTCTGATTCTAAATAAATGTTTTACGTTCAGTTATCCATTTGGTATTAAATTTCAGGCTATTTAAAAGAACTTTGGACTTACCTTACTAGAATCTCTGATGTATTCTAATATAATTCTAAAGTTATTTATCAGATTCATGAAAAACATCGAAAAACAAAAACATTTAACTAGGTCATGTAAAAAATTATGATTATTTGTGGACTTCCAACAAACGCCCTTCGCAAGGTGAAAAGAGACGACAAACAAATTTGTATTTTGAGACGGCCCACTCGTTAAGACGAAATTACCGCCCGCTTAACTCATTCGATTAAAAGAAATTGGACAAATTGCCGCTGACACAGGATGAAAAGAGTTTAACTAATAGAGGGGCCAAAAAAATTAGGAACCGGTGCTCCACGCTTTTTTTAATGGTTTAATTGAGTGGCTTGTGACCAGATTCGTCCGATACGCATCAAATATGGGTGGTTTGTTTGGATAATTTCTGGCGTAATTGGTGGGAATTCGAAAGCACGGCCCGGTTACCAATTTTGACGGAAACAAATTTATTAACTCCCTGCGTTTGCTTAAAATAAGGGCTCTCTACTTTCTTCCACCCCTTTTTTTTTGTTTGAAAAGATAAGTAAAAATTTACACTTTTAAATTATTTGATTTCCCCGAACTGGTGTTGTTTATTCTCTAAATATTAATTTTGAGAGATCGTATTGTTTAATAACAATTTTATCATCGGATAACATAGTCATATAAAGGGTGATTCAATAAGGGTTTCCACATTAAAATAATAAAAAAAAAACTCGGAAGAATATAAAAATATACAAACATTTTTATTTGCCATTTTAGATTAGTGTATTACAATTAGGTATGAAAGATTATGTCATTCAAATGACCTCCGCGATTCATGTGGCATGACGTACTTCGTTTATTGAAATTTCCTATCACTTTTTGACACAATTCAGGTTCTCTGCCGGCTATTTCGCGTCTAATCTCCTGTTTCAGCTCTGGAATAGCGTTTGGTTTATTTCTATACACTCTGCTTTTTAGATACCCAAAAAAAAAATCTAGGGGAGTAAGATCACATGATCGCGGCGGCCAATTGATATCGCCGTTACGAGATAATCCGAAACTTGTCCCGCAGCAATTGCATCGTTTCTCTGGATGTGGGGCAAGTGGCTCCATACTGTTGGAACCACAAATCTTCAATGTCCATACCTTCCAACTGCTCCCAGAAAAAATCAGTTATCATGTTTCGATAGCGAACCCCATTAACCGTAACAGCATTATTCTCGAAAAAAAAAAGGGCCAATTATTCCTCTGCACCAAAATTCGCACCAAACAGTCACTTTTTGAGTATTCATTGCTTTTTGAACAATCTCTCTTGGATTTTCTAATCCCCAAATACGAGCATTGTGTTTGTTTACAAAGCCACCAACGTAAAAATGTGCCTCATTCTGCAAACACGCGGCGCTGTTGATGATCTCGAGGTTTCAACTACTGAGTTTTTTGGACTTTATATGGGTGTAGATGCAAGTCTTTTGTTAAAATTCGGTGTGTGGTTGAATACGTAAGGTCCACTGATGACGAATCGATGTGTTTGGAGCACGAGCACGTTGAGGGACTTTGAGGTTAGTTAGAGATCCAGTTTGCTCAAATTTTTGAACCACATTCCAAATTGTCCTCTCAGAAGGTCGATTTTTACACGTTGTTCAGTCGTATATCGCTCCATGACTAAGTTTGTTTAGGTTTTGAGGTTAGAAATCTCATATGATAACAAACAAATACAGTGGCATTTCAAAAATATTTGAGATTGTAATGTGGAAACTCTTATTGAATCACCCGTTACATAAAGATACACAAGAAAATTGATTGATAAAATGTTTTAATTTTCCTTGTCAGTGCGGACAAGTACAAGTTTCCAAACTGAAATCAGTGCAGAAAAGCGATGTGAAAAATGATGTCAAAGTACGCCACTGTACTGTTAACAGTTTTGTCAGAAGTAACTTTTATTTGTGCACTCAATTTTATTAAGGGATCTTAAACAGCAACGACATTTATTTTAATTTGTAATTTTCTGTATTTAAACAGTGTTTCAAATCTTTTTTATTTTATTTCTATCCTAATTTTTATTTTAACTGTATTTTTCATTAAATTAAGTTGGAGTATATTAGGTAAGTAATACTTAAAAAGTTCTGATAATTGAAATATCAAGATTGAAGAAAATTTAAACATTCTTTTAGCAAAATATATATGTCTACTGTAAAAGTTGCAAAAATTATATTTAAAATTTCAATAAGAATTATTACTCATTTAACATGAACGAATATTGTCCATTTGTCCGCACGGAATTCAAAATTTTCAAAATCCAAGTGTGCCTTATAAAACAAAATATTTATAATGTATTTTGATGGCCTTATGTGCAAAAAAATACGTGTGTGGGTGTTTACTTTCGAAATGTTGAAAACGCTGCTGTTTCTGTTAAAATCTATACGATGGAATATGCTGCAGTAAAATGCAAAAATCTTAGTGTTTTATATGTTTTATTGTTTTTTATTATTGTAATATGTTGCAATACTCACGGATATGGAAATAAGTATTATTATTAATTTAATGTTGGATATTTTACAGTAAATTTACATAGGTATATTTTACTAAAGGGCGCATATTAGGTTCTTATGTGGCTATATTTTGTTGTGATCAAAGATTTAGTTGTAGTGACGTTGCAAGACGCTCTTTAGCGGCGATAAAAGCAATCGAAATCAATTTTATCAAGGCGGCTTTGATGATCAGAGCTTGACAAAACAAAACGTTATCGATAGCAATTTCTCACCACTTTACCTTTGAGAGGTAGGGTAAAAACTAATCTACGGAAAAGAATCGAATTTATGGCAACTTTTAGTTACCTGCAATATAAGATTATTTTTCAAAAAACGAGGTTTAAAATTCAAGAATACGATTACACCCCGTGGGAGGCAGTCTAGAAATTTGCAAAATTTTCTCTTGGCCGGTTTAATCCCCTTCTTAATTGGTCAGACGGTACAGAGAGTATTACAAAAAATCACTTTTATACTTATGGCTTGTCTCTGTGGGAATTTCCTCCGTACTATTAGGTAACTGCCAAGTTAATGCATAGCACCATCTATTCTCAGCATCTTGTTTTTCCCCCGTTTTGATCTCAGTAATTAAATGAAGTACGGAATTTAATGTGAAACGAATAAGTTTACCAGAATGCAAAAGGATTTTTTAATGCCTGACAATGTAGTGTCGTGAGTCGTGATTAAAAAATCAAAATGCTGTGCAAAGTTTGGATTATGCATCGACTTAGACCAAATAGTATTGACGAAAATTCCCACAGGATATGACTTGAAATTTTTTAATTTATTATTATTTTTTTAAGGTTTAGGGGAAAACCGAACAATGTGATATCCATAGAATGTGACAAAATGACAACATGCCTAAAACTTTAATTTAAATAAAATAATTTTTTGTCACATAGTTAATGACAATTTAAGCAATAATTAAAAATACATATCCAAATCGAGTAAGCGGTTCGTGGGAAAATTAACTTTAAACTGACCCAAATTTTAATGGTGGTTTCATTTTGGTAGGTTGTGTATTTCCCAATAGTGTGTCCTATTAGACGTTTAGGGAGAATGATTTACAATAAAAACGTAAAATGTTTGTTACTTATGTAACCGAATATATTCGTCTTTAACATTACTTTTGTGTATAACAGTTTCTATAAATATTAAAATTTTGTTGGCATATGTATTTCCTTCCAGTTTTTCTGTCACAATTACTCATTTGAACACGCTAATAGCTTATTTATGTCAAAGGCAAATTTGTTGACAAAAAACATCACCATGGCCGCCCAGAGCTTGCTACTAGATGGAATGTGATATTACTACTTTAATTTGCTTTAGTTGCAATATTTTATTTTAATCTCTGGCAACACCGCATGGCCAAAAATATTTTACATAGGTAGCTCATATTCGCTTACACAAGTAACCCACATTTCAGGTTCATTCATTCACGTTTAAATAGACAACGCCATATATTTTGAGCTGGCGCGCGCGTCACGAATTTTCTATTATTTCCTTCGCAACCGCGCTGCGTTCGGATAAAATCGTAGAAACAAACGAATATCGGGGCCGTTTCGCGGCCAATTATTTCGCGAACGGCCTTCGCGGTTTACGGGCAACACGAATACCCCATTGCCCAACGCGAATATAGCACCGGGGGAGATCTTATCCGGGCGGGGGCCCCCCTTATTTATTGCCATTAAAACGTTATTGTTCTATTTCGGAACCATATATGGTAAAATCACGCTCGCTGCGCGGCGGCGGCGGCGGCGGCGGCGGCGGCGGCGGATTTGTTGATAAAATTATGGCCGCCCACGCGCCATATTACATTATTCAACCTCGCGGCAATTATCTTTGCGCGGCCACGGAAACAATGTGTTCGCCTCGGGGTACTTGGGGGAGGAGGGGCGATTTTTTCCGGTCCCCCCTCTTCGCGCGGGGGGAAATAGCCGACGGTAACGGAGCGCGTCGCGGAAACGATCCTTTCATTTGGCAACGTTTCGGCCTGGTTTCGCGAGCCCTCTTCGCCCCTTCGCCAGAGGAGCCCACATTTTAAGCGATAATCATGGTTATGGTTGTTCTCATTAATGTTGGTGTTTAAAACATTGGAATTTATATTAACATTTTTATTTATAAATCTCTCATTTCTTTTATAAAGTTTGTTGAAACTGGGATGTATAAATATCGTTCTAGGTACCAATTTTTATTGAATTTTGTAAATAAAAGCGGAATATTCTCGTACCCTGTTTTTCGTTTAATAAACCTGTTACTTTTAATATATTTTTCTCTCTTTTGCAGTTTTGTTCTCAATAATTGTGGTTTTTGAGATATTGTACCGGGTAGCCAATAAAGAGGAGTACTTACTCATGAAAGATAATTGTAAAAAATATGCAAAATATTTTTATGTTTATAGAATAGAAGATAGCTAAAATATACGCTGGGATAAATTCCATTCTTTTTCGATAAATGGTTTTGGCCTATCTCTTAAAGGAAAGTAAATGGTGCCGTATAGCCTTATATCCGTCCGAACATTTCCGGGAATAAATGTCAACAACTGCAGAATAGCTGAACGCATTTTCTCAAACTTTGGAGTTGTTGGAAATGGATTTTCGTATCTTTCTATCAACGCTGCACTGAGCGGATTGATTTAGATAACTTGTACCGTCGCTACAGGGCGTATTGCGACAAAAATTAATGCAAAAAAAATCATTTTTATTGCAACAAAACGTAGCCAAATAGTGAAAAGCTCATTGCGATATCTTTCTCCTATCCTATCCTGTAATATCAGTTTATGCATTATTTTTTACATTCAACTTTATTTAAAAAATAACATTTTTATTTATAAATGTTGTAGGTTTGCATTTAAATGGTCTTAATGGTGTTCCATATTGGACTTATACTTTTTGGATAATTTTTTCTGTAATTTTTGCTAGAAATACTGGCTTTTGATATATTGCATATTAATTAACAAATGAAAAGTAAAAAAAGACTATTAGTAAAACACATTTTTTTAAATAATTGAGATTAACAAAAAATTTTTAAGTATAAAAATTAGGTATTTTAATAATATTATTTTTAATAGTACTTAAAAAAAGTGCTACTAATGGTTATTTCACTGGTATTTTATTAAGTAAAATTCTAGGTGGTCAATTAAGAAGGGCAATCGGCAACATCTTGACAAGCAATTGTAAAGACTTGAAGTGAAAAAATGTAAATATGTTCGTTGTTTTAGCAATTTTATAAATTTACTGCCGAATGGTCAAAAATAATGAAGGAAACTTTTTTATTTTAACTTTGTCTTTTGCGTTTTTAATAATTCCCTCTGTCCTTTGCGTTTCTAATAATTTCCTCTTTATTTTGCGTTTTTAATAATTTCCTCTGTCTTTTTCGTTTTTAATAATTTCCTCTGTCTTTTGCGTTTTTAATAATTTTCTCTGTCCTTTGCGTTATTAATAATTTCCTCTGTCTTTTGCGTTTTTAATAATATATGTGGAAGTAAAATGCAAGGCAATCGAATTTTGATGATATTTTGACAAGTTATTTTAAAAAAGTATACATAGATCAATGCTAGTAATATTGATATCGCAATACAAACAATAGAAAGTTTGCTTAATTGCTATACGCAGGCATTAATTTTAAAATACATAAAATTAAATAGAATAGAATGGATTCTGCAAGACCTTTGCAATAGTTTAATCCAAACCTTTTCTTTACCCGTACTTTATGTTTTATGATAAATTCAAAGAGCAAAATTGCAGTACACATACTTTTGGAATAATTTTTTTTCAAAAAGTTGAAATACTATCCTCATCAATCACGTTTTCGTATTATCTTTTCACTTGAATTTTCGATAAAATTTAATTATAAATAATTATTTTTTATAAATTATAAATAATTAATAAAAATAAAAATTCGATAAAAAAATCAAGACAAATCTCGTGATTAACAAGTATATCAAGTAAAATAGATTTTTATTAATAAGCAACATTTCTGAATTATTTAGGCATAAAACACGGCGCAATTATTCCTCTACATTTTGACGAAGATGTTTTTGAACTTGTATTTATATTAATGATAATTGTAGGTTTGATTAAATTGACTGCGAGAACCAGATTTTAAATCACTTGTCCCCTGATTGAAAGAGGATTTAAAATGTGTGAAGTCCCTGGAATTCGAATAAAATATGAAAAAAATAACATGACAAGTTATTTTTTATAATTTCTTTCCTATACGGGCCCTGCCCACTGAGATGTAGATCTTTGGAACAACCTGGTAAAAATGTAATATGATCACCACTAGTACTGAACCTTTAAAATAGTATTCTTAATGATAAAATAAACACAATGGAAGCCGTGGACACTTACTACACGTAAGTTTAACTTTTTAACACTCTGTATAATAAAGACCTTAAATAATACTTTTTGGTGGCTCGAGCCCTCCACTAGAAAACAAACAAAGTGAATACGCAAACTATTAAGCGACACACTTAAGTAACTCACTTAAGTAATATTTTAGGGTCGGATTTGTATGAAAAATTTTTTAGCCACTTGTCACGTCTTTTTTTTTTCGGGTTCCAGGCTTTCTATGTGTTCCATACACCGGGTATATCTAGCAGCTATATATGTGTCCTTCCGATTTCATATGTTAAACCACAAGCCCACCCACTGTTGTTTCGCAAAACGGTTTTGCACTCGAAAGCACAACAAAAGCGTTTTTTTTTACGCCATTGTGTCTGTCTCTAAACGACTTTTTAACTGCGAAAAAATTGCTTTATTCGGATAACAATTTCAGCGGTTTCTCATCTCGGCGCAATAATTCTCACAAAATCGAGAGAACATATCGTACGTACATGAGAACAAAACGACATATGTTAAGTTAAAGGCCGGGCCGCCACAGTTACCAAGGATAAAATTCTCCCATAGTCGATTGTTTATTTTTTTTTTCTACCGGCCAACGGTGAACAATGTTATGTGGTATATAATTTCATAATTACGGACGTAACACATGTTTTCGCGGGGATTTTTTTCCCTGCCGCTGCGAGAGATCTCGTCTTGTTTTTAGCCTTCGTTGGTTTTCGTTATTGTTCAAAAAATTACATACGCGAGCTGCATCGTATAATAAGACAACGATTTGTAATAATTGTGCGTGGTGTATGATTTATCCGGCGAGGGGTAATTAGAACGGCGATTGCAACATGTGATAAACGGTGATTTTTTTTCTGTTGCAGCTATATACCACACACTTCCGTAAACCGTGTTTAATATAAATGCCCCGCCTCACGTTCGTTGTTCCCTTTTTTAAAAAAAATTAAAAATATCCGACAAGACTTTCCATTTCAAAAATATTGCAAAAATAACAATTTTTCTTGTAGTTCCTTTCTTACATATGAAAAACACAACCCAATACAAAGCTACATTTTTGAAGTTCGTTCAACGAATAATCAAAAACATATTTTTATTTAGTATTATTTTGCCACACGCGTCACATGTTTTGAACCATGCTCATGGATTCTAGTATTTGCAATAATTTTACATTTTTAATACAATCATCTAAAATGTCGTCTGTTAATGGCGCTTTTCATTTTCACTTTTTATCTTTACCATTGCCTCTATTGGGTAGTCCATCCCAAAAATTTGAGTGAGATGGTCCACATAATATCGCGGAAGTTTAGGAATATTCTGAGACTAGTGCGCCAACAAATTCTCATAGAATTGCGATCAAAAATGTCAACGGTGAATCAAAAAAGGGAATTTATTATAACCCTTATTTATTTTCCATGCAAAATAAATAAGAACTTAAAGTTGAGATTTTCACGAAATTATATATTTTGACATGACAATTGTTTCGACAACACCGTGTCTTTATCATTTTTTAACATTTGATAAAGACATGGTGTTGTCGAAAACTTTTAGTTCTTATTTATTTTGATAAATGGATTTTCATCAAGTTAAAGCCACATCAGTTCTATTTTCCATGCCTGTAAACTAACATTCCAAGAAAAATAAATAAATAACGGAATTATTTTTGGAATGTAATGTAATAAGTGTACGAAATCTCAAAAAATCGGAAAATAAATTTCCGTAACCAATTGTTTTCTCATATGATTTGCGTATCTACAAGTTCCAGAGCTATACTGAATTTCTCTGAAAAATTCAGGACTTTATTATTACTATTATTTTTATTATTTTAGAGTAAATTATTAAATTTTTCAAAGAAATTTACATTCTCTATGTTTAGTCACCCCTATTACGCTTACATAGTAGTGAGTGACCCATCTGGCATACATGATACCCTTCAGAGTCTTTTTTCGTGACTTGCAATGTCTGACGTGAATTTGAGCCACCGATTCTCAAGGAATTCCTTTCCATCCATCGTTTGGTAAACCTTCCCACAAAAAAAATCTGCAGCGACATTGTTGCTTCGATTTTCCAGGGTTTTCCGTGTGAGGTCTATGTCGTGTAGTTTTTGAGAATTTATATTTATTGCCATGTCTGGAAATTATCAGGCATTGCTCTAATTTGGTGAAATAAAAAGGATATGATGGTAATAAAGTTTGATTTTGAAATGAATTGGTTTTAAGAGAATTAACATCTATATCAGAGAGATGTAAAGGGACTACAGGGTGACCCAATGAATACATAGGCTACTTTCATTGTTTGCGATTAATTCTATTAAGTGCAAGTAGTCCCATTTGGGTTTGGGTCAAATAGTGTCTTGTTAACCAGTAGATAAATCATTATTTTCTATAAAGTGAAGTTTGAGTTATCTCTAAGCGTCGTGAATGATGTCTGACAGCTTACGAAACTTTATTTTAAAAGTTTTTCATGAAAGCGTCCGTCTTGCCACATTTTTGGTGCTGTATAACCTTCAAAAGATCAAGATTTTGCGCTCTTCAGTAATGCGTTATACTTGTCAAGCATTTTCGTCGCTAGCAAATAATCAAATAATTTGATCGCTTTCCTGTAAAAGTCCCTTTCGCCTTTACAGTAATGCCTCCCCCTATGCAAAATATACATTTTTAAAAATGTTCGATAAAAGTTTTCTCGTTATCAACGGAATCACTGTCATCCTGGTTCAGCTCCATTAAAATCTTATCTAGGTTGGGTATTTCATTTTTTAAATGAAAAGAGCGAACTTTTTTTTTTCAAAGAACCTTCCACAGGCTACTGTAATGCTTTTTATAAAACTTCTGGATTCCTGCTGCGTCGGTTTTTGTTGACTCGAACTAGCTAACGTTTCGCCAATCATCTTGTTAGCTTCTTCAGAGCTTGACTGAAACTGGCTCGCATTTTACTCTGTACCTGCTATTATATTATTTGAGAGGGGCGAAGCTAAATGAACCGCGGTTAAGATTTCTATAGACTCTCGGATTTTCCGTTGGTAGAAGAATTGATTACAAGAATTTTGGTTTTATCAATAAAATTTTATATGCGGTTTCGTGATTGTGTTCGGCACCTGCTGATGAGTTCATTTGTCTTAGTCTTAAAGCTCTTTCATCTTCTTTCAGCCTAGTTGGTATTTTTCGTCTAGTCTCTCCAATGTATTCTTTGCCGCATATGCATCTTAAATGGAATTTTGTCCTTGACGGATCGAAGATGTTGAGAGATTTTGGGATAAGTGGTTTTGACTTTATATTTCTTTAGAACTTTTGATATGTGGTCAGTGATGTTTTGAATATAAGGAAGGAAAACAGTCGCAAGTGTGGGATTGTTTTCGGTTTCGTTGCTATTGGAAGGTTGTGGTGAAGTGTATTTTGTGAAGGAACGTTTAATATCGTTAATGTGGAAATTATTAGAGAGAAGAGCAAAGGTAAGGTGTTTTAATTTTGATGATGATTTTTGGGCCGGATGGTGATGTGAAAATGCATTAAGGTATCGATCTGTGCGCGTAGGTTTTATGTAAACACAAGAACCCAATGTTACGTCTGATTTCCTATTGATGAGAATATCTAAGAATGGGAGGTTGTTATTAGTTTCTATATCAATTGTAAAACGAATGTTAGGGTGTATGGAGTTTAAATGTCTAAGAAAATCTACTAGGGATTCCTGACTATCGAAGTAGCATTTGTATAATTTTGGTTTTATATGGAAGGTGCCGAGAGCTTTCTTCTCAAAGGTTTCCATAATTATATTCGCGATGACTGGTGATAGTAGCTGTTTCCGACGTTTGTTGTGACAAGCATTTTTCATTTAAGGTGAGAAGGTTTGGTTCCAAATTCTCGGATTTTAATAAATCTGAAATGATGGTGGGAGTTTCATGAATAGGAACTTTAGTAGCGAGGGATTCTATGTCGAAACTAACCAGAATATCTTGTGCATCTAATGTAATGCTTTTTATTTGTTCAACGAAGTGAAAGGAATTAAGTACGAAACTGCCAGTTTTCCCTGTGAAGAGTTTTAACATTTTGCTAGAGAATATGTTGGAGAGACAATGGTGCTGACAATAGGTCGAAGGGGTAATCGTGGTTTATGAATCTTTGAGAGTCCGTAGAGACAAGAGATTTTAGAAATGATAGATTTAAGGATGCGATGTTCTATTTAACTTGCTAGCTTCCTTTAGCACAGTAATTTAAAAACGGTAAACTTTCATCCGTACTGAAGTCATTCGGGTTTTTTTATGAAAAAATTTTCACTCACTCATAGTTGATTAGTGGATTATTGGAAGATCAGGTAAGTGGTCACTTGGTCCAAAATGGAAATCACCGAAATTGCGCGAAACTGGACAGCATTTCGCATATTATGTATTACATGTCTCAAATATCCCATAGCTAGCGTCATTGACTGGCACATAATGACACGACCTGTCCTTTTTCTATGTCTCATTTTCGATGCGAAAAAAAGCTTTCGACGAGACGAAATTCCTTATAGGCCGAGAATTTCGCTTCTTGGATTCGACAATAAAATAAATCCCATAAAAACTGTGCAAATCGCGCTCCGGAACGTGAAATTCCACCATTCTTCGGGTCCGGTATGGTCCTCACACTCGATTGCCCCTCGGTACAATGCAGCACAAAAAGTAAAACGCACTTAACCCGACAAATGAAATGTTAAATCCGAATTTTTGTACAACTGCGAGGATCTTGTTTTTAAAGTCCCCCCTCCCCCCGGTCCCCTCCGCCGCGGGGTCCCTTTGTGGCCTATTTCTAGTTCTTTGAGATGGACAATCAACCTGGCTCGTCGCATTGTTGAGTTTCTTTTATTCCTTTTGTCGTCCGGAGGCCAATCTGTTTAAAAAGTTTCGGGAGCGCGGAACGCCCGGGGTGTAATCTTGTTTTAGGTAGCCAAGTGGACGCGATGTATCGAGTTGAGTGGAAAAACGGCGCAAAAAAAGGCTTAAAATGGGAAAAAATTAGGGGAGTCTTCTTTATCCTTTTTTTTTTTCGACAGAGCAGAGTGATGTTTTTGATTCTGTAAAATTCTGAAAATTGAGTAGCTTTGTTTTGGTTTAAACATTAGCATCGATTCTGTACAATAAAGGAAATGAGTAGAACTAAGTGTGTTAGAAATATAATTTAAAAACTGTTCCAAATAGTTCAGAGCCTGTATGAAATCAACTATTCTAGGGATCTACTGGTGTATCAAATGTAATATTTACAAACTACCTGGTACTATATATACCGAAAAATGACAATAAAACCTTAACTAATGTTATTGTGAGAATTTAAGTTTAATAATGGAGAGGTATTTAAATCTAATTGATAGTTAAACAATTCATTTGAAAGTCCCATTTTGTTAATTTCCACGGCTTCCAATAAAATTAATTTTCTACTTTTTGTGGCTGTATGAAAAATATCAAAATTGTAGTCAAAAATGTGCTTTTCTGTGTTTTCTGTGTTTTAGTGTTTAGCATAATTAGAATCTAGACTATTGTTTTTAAACGCTCTTTTATATTCATTAATGCGTTTCTTGAGGATCTACCTGTTTGTCTAATATAAATTTTAGGACAAGATCCGCATTTCATCCTGTAGACACCTGATTTTTGAGATTTTGGACATTTCGTTTTATTTTTTGACAAATCTTTTGAAACTTTTTCACTGGGTTCTCCAATTTATGTAATTGTTTTAAATTGTTTGTGTTATGTATTAGGTTTCAAATAAATAGAGTTTACTGTTGTCTTGTTTTGTCTTGTCCTAAAATTTATATTGGACGAACAGGTAGATCCTTCAAGAAACGTATTAACGAACGTAAAAGAGCGTTTAAAAACAACAGTCAAGATTCTAATTAAACTACACACTTAAACGCAGAAAAACACATCTTTGACGAAAATTTTGATATTTTACATACAGCCACAAAAAATAGAAAATTAAATTTATTGGAAGCCATTGAGATTAACAAAATGAGACATTCAAATGTATTGCTTAACGATCAATTAGATTTAAATACCTCTCCATTATTAAACTTAAATTCTCACAACAACATTAATTAAGGTTTTATTGTCCTTTTTCGGTATATATAGTAGCAGGTAGTTTGTAAATATTACATTATTATCCTATCCCAATCCAAGTGTGTATAATGATTTTATGTTAAAAGAGGTGAAACAGTATTTCTTTGTTCATTTTTCACTATCTACACCACTTAATTCATAATTGTTCTAAATAGAAACAAATTTTTTTCGAAAATAGTTAAATTTCAAAATTGGAAACAGGAATTACCTCAAATTGCAATAAGTCTTGAAAAATAGAGCACAATTGTCAAATAAATGCTTTTTGAAAGATTTGAAATCTCTTTTCTTAATTCTGTAATCTTCACTTCACTAATGATATTTGCCAATCTGCTTAGTTTCGAAGATAAAAATATTCAATAGAATTGGGACAGATAATGATAATGGCCCATGACCCAACCGTTATTTTTCTCGTAACAACCAAAACCACAATTTCCAAATCAGCGCATACGTATCGAATATCTCTTTGTCGAGCTAACCGCATCCTAACAATACGGCACAATGGGATTTTTCACCACGCGGGGTTGGAAAAAACACCCATTTCCTAGGTCTATCGCTACCCAATACAATGAATTGAAAAAATTATAAAAAGGGAGATAAGGAATTGTCTCATGCACAAAATGAAGGGCATGTATGTAGGTACACGTATAGGTTGGTCCGCGCCAGGGGCGGAACAATGGCTAAAATTTAGTAGATAAATGCAATCTTTTTTTGGTCTTGAGTTTTCAATTGATGGTGTATATTTTTGTGCAGGTAATAAAAATATCGTATTCGTAAATAGACAAAACTCGTTGGTTAGACTAAAAATTAACCATTGCAAAGCGAAAATTAAAGAAAGAAGATAAGAAAAATTACTATATAAAAAAATTACCACTAGACCTTCTATAATGATATTGTGAAGTGTTTTATTACTAGCAAGCGTTCTATAGTGGATGATTTAAAAGCATGGAGACTTATAGATAACAAATTATTTGTTATCAGGTTTTCTCGAAAAGTGCCGGCCATATAGGGTAGTTTTAATAAGCTTCAAAATGGTTATCTGGAATTGTCATAGTTTTTCTGTTGGTTCAACAAAATCTGTTTTAGCAGTTTTAGATGCAGTGGAGAATGAAAGAGAATGTCACCAGTGAATCGTCAAACTCTGTTCCTCACAAAGATGATATATAACATTTAACTGCATTCAGGGACAAATTGTTAGTTTTACACCAGCCATTAATTACATTTAATACGCCACATGTATTCTTCTTCTTAAATGTAAAGAATGAAAGATTTCAGAGAAGCTGAAGAGGCTGAATGAAAGCAACCTGTGAATTTGCTTTAACGGCATCCGAACTAAATTCTGTGATGGTGTAGAGGCTTGGACCCTTACTGAACCTACGAAGCATTTGTGGTGTGGTGTTATCGCCGCATACTCAGAATTTCCTGGGTGCATCATATAACAATCAATCGATCAAGCACAGAAGGACGCAGAACTTCTTCATCAAAGAGAGGAAACAAACGTATTTGGAGCATGTGATGCTAACTCTACAGGGCCAAATAAAAGGAAAAGGATGTCATGAAAATGATCGGATGGACACTTTTAGAAGAAGATAGTGACTATGCTATTTATAGTGTACAAAGTATTCAAACTAATAAAGGTTTCGAATTTAATATATGAATATCTAAATTAAATTTAAAAAAAATGGTTATAGAGTTGAAAATTTCAATTTATTAAATCAAGGGGTTGAGAAGCAAAAGCACGCCATTGACGTTGAGACCGCAATGGTGCAATTCGATATTTTAAACTCTCGTATTCGCCATAACAAACGGTCTTCGCGGACGAGGGGTACGTATGACAAACGAAACCCAACATGGTATCGCGGGGTGGCGGTGGTTGCACAAGGCCTGGCGGCAACGACGGCGGCAGCTGTAAAGTGCATTTTCAAACACAATGAGCGGCAACCTCCCCCCCCGTTCCAAGGTTTTTTTGTGCACCTATTTGCACCAATGGCATTATGATCGCCGGCTATGAAAGGACGGCCATGTTTGAAAGTCACTATATAGGGACGATGTCGTGGGCGGTTTTGACGTTTCAAGCGAAATTGCGTTTTTATTAACTTCGGAATAAGAAGAAAAACACGCTATTGACAACGTACCTAGTACCATGACGAAAAATCTTAGAAAATCACGAGAGGGTGTTTTTTTCAATAATATATATAATATATAAGTTACTCACTTACTTAAAGCTCTTTTAATTTTACAATTCTTGAGATCCTAATTATAATTTTACGACGTGGCAACAGTGAACGCAGGGTCGTATTAAAGAACAATTCTAAGGAGAATAATTTCGTCAGTTATGGGACTTGATTTTAAATTTTCTGATTTTGACCATTTATATTTTTTGATTATTCGCATTCTAGTTGGATATGAAATATAATTTATATCAATATATAGAGTTGTGGAATTGGCCGGTTAATTTTTGTGTGTGTCAATTGACCAGTCAAATAACAGAAATAATTTTCAAAACACCATGAAATTTATACAGTCGAACTTCGATAAATTGAACTACGATAACTCGAATTTTTGATAAGTCGAACCATATTGGTTGGCAATTGCGTCAAAAGTAGGAAATGCATGTTAGTTTGTCTTAATTACTCGAATATCTTGATAACTCGGAGGAAACATTTGGTGCCAACTTCGATAAGTCGAGTTTTCTCGGGGAACCCCCTAATTACGACTGATCTTAACCTGTCTTCTTAACGTATCTATGCAGGCAGTTCAGTTTCTGTGCTTGCTAAGTTCACTTGTATGACTTACTAGTTAACACTAAGTGAAAAATACTGTCCCTATTCAATTTACACATTATATTAAAGACAATTTTGGATTTTTGCATTTGTTAATATATCAATATGGATTGTGTTGACGACGTAACTAACGCACGGAATATCGACGTTAAGCCTGAAACAATTTCCAATTGTTTTAAAAAAGCCGGTTTTGGTCAGTATTCTGAATGGAAAGAAGAAGATGAGATTCCCTTGATTTTCCTAAGTGAACGCCTGAATGAAAAGAGTGAAGACGAAATCCAAATAGAAATCGAGTTTAAAGCTTGGACAAACATTAGAGGTATAGCAGAAGGTAGCACCATCAACGATTTTATACATGTGGATGAGGATATTGTTACTTCAGAGTTTCCTACTGATGAAGATAGTATCGAGTCCTGCAGATCCGAACCGGTACAGTTAAACATCGAAGATGACTGCGAAAGTGACACGATGGAGGAGGAATCGGAAGATGATTCTCAGCAACCACCTTCAAATGAATTGGTTGAAAATTCATTGATTGTCTTGCGCTCCTATTTGAAAACAAGTGAATACACAACCGATTCCTCCTATGATTGTTTAAATAAAATTGAAGGTTTTGTTGAAAACCGAAATGAGAAATCCGGTCGTCAGTCACAAATAACTGACTTTTTTCCAGTGAAGGAGTAAACTTTAATATGTACGTACATACATATATATGTATATGTGCACACATACTATGTTTATATATACTGGGTACATATACAATACATTTGTATGTACATATATTATGTAAATCTTCTTCTTAGTCGTTTGCTCGGTTTCGAGCATCGTGAGTTCATAGATTGCTTTCTGTGGTGAGCTTCCATTCCTGTCTGTTTTCAGCCATCCTGAATGACTGGCAGAGGTTTTTGCCGGTAAGGTTCTTTATAAGATCCGTGTATCTTGTGGGCGACCTTCCTCTTGATCTTTTGCCGTGTACCGTTCCTTCCAGTGTGAGTCTTTCAAGGCCATTTCTTCTAACCACATGACCGAAGAATTTTGCAATTTTCTCTGTGACAACGATGCTCAATCTCTTCCTAAATCCAAGTTGTTGTAGGATGGATTGGTTGGTTCTTCTCTCGGTCCAGGACACTCTCAGCATTCGTCGCCAGCAAAACATTTCAAATGCATCTATCTTCCTTTTATCATTCATTTTCAGCGTCCAGCATTCTGATCCATAGAGAAAGACTGAGAACACTAAACTTTTGACCAATCTTATTTTAGTGTTAAGGGATATTTGATGGCTTTTCCACACTATAGTTAGTTTGGTCATGGATTCTTTCGCTATGGCAGTTCTTCTTTTTATTTCTTCGCTAGATCCGCCCATGTTCGATATTGTGGTGCCAAGATATATGAAGGTATCAACTGTCTCGATGTTATTTATCTGTTTTACTTCAGGTCTGTTGTTATTTTGGCGATCAATTATCATTATTTTGGTTTTCTTCTTATTTATTTGTAGACCCACTTCGTTGCTCGTCGCTTCAACTCTACGTATGAGACTGATCAATTCTTCTTCTGACGCAGCGATTAGTGTCGTATCATCGGCGTAGCGTAGGTTACAGATTTTGATGCCATCAATGGTGATTCCTCCCTGCCATTCATCGAGCGCCTTCCTCATAATCCACTCGCCATAAATATTAAAGAGTAGTGGGCTTAGTATGCAGCCCTGTCTGACCCCTTTACCCACTCTAAATGGGTTGGTTAGTTCTCCATCTACTCTGACATAGGCTGTATTGTTGTCGTATAACTTTTGAATTAACGATATTAGATGGCCAGGTGTGCCCATTTCATTTAGAATCGTCCATAAGTTTTGCCATCGTACACAATCGAAAGCTTTAGAGTAATCTATGAAGCATAAGTAGGTAGGCACATTGAATTCTCTTGATTTTTCAATTATTTGTCGAAGGTTTAGTATCTGCTCTCTAGTTCCGCGTCCCGGGACAAAGCCGGCTTGCTCTGGTGGTAGTTGTGGAAGTAGGAAAGGCTTTATACGTTCTGATATTATGTGTAACATGACCTTGCTAGCGTGTGAGATTAGAGCTATTGTCCTATAATTATCGCAGATGTCCTTCGGTCCCTTCTTGTGTATTGGCACATAGACCGATTTCGTCCAATCATCGGGCCAAGTATCGGTGTCCCATATCATTTGACAGATCCTATGAAACAATTCCACTCCTGTTTCCTCAAGTGCAGTTAGCATTTCAGCAACAATGCCGTCCTCTCCAGGCGACTTGTTGGACTTCAGCTTGGTAATTGCTGTCCTTACTTCTTCTTTCAGTATGGGAGGTTCTTTTCCATTGTATGTGCTTTTTTCTGTGTCATTGTTTGAGTTTCCAGTGTCTTCCATTAATTTTTCGCAGTAGTCCTTCCATCTTTCCTTTATCTCTGCTTTGTCTGTTATTAATTTACCAGCTTCGGATCTTATCGCCCAGGATTTTGAGTTGAACGTGCGTGTAATGTGCTTGATTTTGTTAAACAGGTCTTTTGATTCGTTGTTGTGCGAATGTTGCTCAGCTTCGGCGCATATATCGTTTAGGTACTTGTTTTTGTCTTTTCTACACTGGTGTTTGATATCTTGGTTGAGCCTGCTATATTGTTCTCTATCTTCATGTCTGTGTAAGCCCGTGGCCTTGAGTTGTTTCAGCGATTCAATCTTCTTCCAGGTTTCTTCTGCAATCCATGCTTTCCTCTTCTGTTTCACAGAAGCTTCAGTTTGTGATGCCACTTTTAGCAGTGCAGTTTTTGTTTTGTTCCACAATGAGTTAGAGTCATCGTCTGATTGCGTATGTGAATTTATTTTGGAGATTTCTGCTATAGCCTTTGATTTGAAATTTTCATTATGTTTAAGGCCCGACCAATTCCTAAAGGTTTTATTAGGCTGCGATCTGCTTAATTTTATGCGGAGCTCTGCTGCGAGAAACTGATGGTCACTGTGACAGTCCTTTCCTGGGTAAGTCCTGGTATTCCTTACTGAAGTCCTCCATCTGGATTTTACTAGGATGTAGTCTATCTGGTTTTTATGTAGGCCTCCAGGTGAGGTCCAGGTGTATAGTCGTCTTGGATGATGTTCGTACCCCGTGTTTGTGATGAAAAAGTTGTTCTCAGTGCAGAATTGCAGCAGTCTTTCTCCTCTAACATTTCTTTTTCCCAGACCGTATTTGCCGATAATTTTGTTTAGATGTTCATCTCCAGGTTCTCTTCCAACTTTGGCATTATAGTCGCCTATTAGCATCGTGATTTCTCGATTTGGTAGAGTCTCTAGTAGCTGTTCTAATTGGGCGTAGCATTCTTCTACCTCATCATCTGGTGCTTCGCTGGTTGGAAAATACACTTGTACAATATTCAGCTTCACAGGACGCGCGTTAAATCTGATCAAGATGATTCTATCATTGATTGCTCTGTATTCTGTTATGGAGTTTTCAAGTGTCCTGTTTATTACTATGGCCACGCCGTTTCTAGATGTGTCCTCGTTGCCTGAATAAAAAACGATGTTATTGTTTCTGGATATGAAGTGTCCTGAGCCCTTCCAATGCGTTTCTGCTAAGCCCACTATGCTATGACTGCTTATTTCTTTCTCTACTATGGCGAACTTTCCGGCTTCTAGCAGTCCGCGAACGTTCCAGGTGGCTATCTTTAAACTTTTCCATATGTTCATTCCAGTAGCCCGTTTTCCATGTGATGCCTGGTTTCCTACACGCACATGGCCAGTCGCCCATTTCACACCACTAGGCCCGGACCCTGAGTGGCGCCAATTGCTAGTTGGATCGCTCGGCAATACACATCCCGTAATACTCATCAAATCATCAATATCATGAATTTTCCTGGGGGGATATATGACGCAGTGGGGCCCCTGGTCCTTCTGCGTGGTCCTGAGATAAGCATTTCCTCCTATCCCGTTGGTACGGTTATCCCGCCGGTACTCGGTCGCCATACATATGTACTACTATTTCATAATTTTCGTTTTTTGTTCAAAAATCATAGATATTAGGGCATTTATCTAACGTATAACCCATTTTTAAAAATGAATGAATAAATGTTCATTCACAAAAAAGTACATGCATTTGTAGTTTTTATTGATAACTCGAAGTCTTGATAACTCGAAATTTTCATGTGTCAAATCGCAGTTCGACTTATCGAAGTTCGACTGTATTTATTTATATTGTACGTTCTGTCGCCGTCACGACGCGCCTGGGAACCAAATAGAGTCGATATTATTATTGGGAGTCCTCGAATTGAATAGGTAAATTAGACATCATAAACGGATAATAATTTATTATAGAATAAATATTATTATTAAATAATGACGGATAGCACTCTACAATTGTAAGATATTATTTAAAACATTTTTTGACTAGTAATTAAAAAGTGGATGCTTTTGTTTGAAACATCTGATTCTGGGTTCATCATAGTTAGCTATTTAAGTTACATGGTAATTGTGTCATGGTACAATAGAAATATTATAAAGATATATATGTATACATTTTAATTTAGCACACAATTATAAATAATATATCTTGCCACTCTTGAAGTTATTAAAACAAAAACAAAATAAATAATTTTATATTATATTGTGCAATAATCTTTATAAGGTGACTCGCCACCGTGGGTCACGAAGCTAACCACTTAAAGTGACACTTTACGCATATTTCCGTGAATTATTGGGTATTTTACTGAAAAATAGTATATTATGCAACAAGTGCGGTAAACGGCATTTGACTCACGAGTTTATTTGACGCGAGCCGAGCGAGTTTTTAATAAACGAGTTACTTAAAAAGTTTACCGAACGTGTTGCACACTATACTTTTTCAACGACCGTTAGTTTTTAGGTACATTTTCGCAAAACAACACGAATACATTTACTGACAAACGTCAAAATTCAAAGCGTGGGAAATATCTCGAAAAACATTCGATTGCTCCCAAACTAGTGCGGTAAAATTCCGGAAATGTCCGAAGCGGCTCGGATCCGTGGGAAACGAAACTGACGTGGTAAAGTGACGCTTCCCGCTTGCTAGATCGGGGTGGAATTAGGTATTTTACAGACGGGAGTAGAAAAATACTTTTTATCCATTCTATACTTATTCTGCTTATATGAAACTGTGTTTCAAGAGCCTACTTTGCTTACTATTATGAGTTGATCGTTAAACAAATTTCAATTTCAGGAGTGATACAAGTGTTCGTTCCAAAAGGATAGTTAAATGGCAAAACAGGATCAAAAAAATTATTTGTGAAAACTGACTCAGCCCCGCAGAACAAAATTACCCCCACTTACGTCGGATACGGGCGGCGTCATCATAATATCGGAAGATCAAAGATAACCTTTCCGTAATGGACACGTTTATAATTATTAGTCACATACGAGGCGCAATTTTTTTGTAAACACAAACGCCCACCGGCATTGTGATTGTCCGCTGTTGACTTTATTAAGCCACATCGCGTCATCATTCGGCCGTTATCATATATCATCTCAATTGTACTCCTTATAAACAATGTCGTCTTGGAACGAGGCGTCGTTATGTCCTGAGTTAGTCACAAGTAAAAAAAAATAGGAAAACGTTGAAATTTTTACAGTGCCAGCAGACATGGGTGTCAGATTTACTCATTTAAAAATGAGTAAAATTCATCTAAGCGAAAGATATTTGGTAACTGCAGAATATAACTCTTTCTCTATTGACATGAAATGTGTGATGGTACCTTTCATTCGTCGCCTTGCGAGTGTATATTACACACACAGCATTTACATTACAATAGCAAAGATTTATTCATTCAAGTACAACCATATTTATAATTATTCGTCGTACTAGACCCTATAATAGATTTCATTCGTTGTCTGGCGGGTATACAGTTCACTCACGTGAGATTTAAGTGTTGCTCAGTAGTAAACAAATGGTTTCGGTTACATTACATTACATTACAAAGGCAATGTTTGTTTCATTATCACAATATTAATGACTGTACTTTCATAGGAAAATCCATAGCACTTTTCATTCGCTGCTTTGCGAGTGTACAATACACTCATGCAATTGTAATTCATTCTTGTCCACTTTTATTAAACGAAATGTGAAATTTAACTGTGTCCTCGTACTAAGATTCGTAACACAAAAAAACAGAAGTGAAAATAAAACAAAAAAATGTCGTCTGCTTCTCTTAAAGACCTTGGTGTCATTAGAGAATACTAAGAAAATATCTAGATCACGGCTAGCTACATTTCAGGATTGCAAGCAAGCGACTTCTGAAAATATCTCCGTCAACTCGATATATACTGTTTTTGCCGATACACCGGCCTTTAATTTTGGTACAATATAAAGTTCCTTTCGTAATGCTGAATAGATCTAACTAGCACCATGTAGACGTTTTATTATTCTCTGTCTCCCAAGCGAACGGAGTATAGTTACTATCATTATGTTTCAGGAGAAGATTTTAGCGTGACGGTTTTCTTCACACCGGCATTGTGTTTACGGTACTCTCGTTTGACGTTTAAGGCCCGTAATTTCGATTTATAGTTATGGCGGTCCATTAAAAAGCACGGTTTCAAGCCGTACATCAAAATTCGCCCTTTTCAAGCACGAAAACCGACACTTAGAAACAATGAGACGCGACGCGTTGTCTTTTCACTGTGCATCATTTCGCGCAGGTCTGTATTCCGATTTTTTCTTATGTTGATAAGATAAAATGATAGCATCTCAAACTGAAGATAAAAATGGCAAAACTTCGCTTGACACAATATTCTTCCACTAATGGAGCTGATAAACATTTAGGTGGTCTTAGTTTAGAAACAAACATTGCAATAGGTAATACCAATTTAAAAGCATTAATAAATAAAAAATGCAAAATAGGTGCCCCAAACTTACATGATAATAACGGGTGATTCAATAAGAGTTTGCACATTACAATCTGAAATATTTTTGAAACGCCACTGTATTTGTTTATTATCATATGAGATTTCTAACCTCAAAACATAAACAAAATTAGTCATGGAGCGATATACGACTGAATGTGGTTCAAAAATTTGTCGGTTGGTCGGTCAGATCAAAATATTGCCATTGTTCGCGAAAGTGTAGCCGAAGATCCAAACACATCGATTCGTCATCGATCGCAGCAAGTAGGCCTTACGTATTCAACCACACAGCGAATTTTAACAAAAGACTTACATCTACACCCATATAAAGTTCAAATTAGTCAGGAGTTGAAACCTCGAGATCATCAACAGCGCCGCGTGTTTGCGGAATGGATACGAGAACAAGGGGTTCATTTTTCAACGAAAATTATCTTTAGGGATGAGGCACATTTTCACGTTGGTGGCTTTGTAAACAAACACAATGCTCGTATTTGGGGATTAGAAAATCCAAGAGAGATTGTTCAAAAAGCAATGAATCCTCAAAAATTGACTGTTTGGTGTACATTTTGGTGCGGAGGAATAATTGGCCCTTTTTTTCGAGGATAATGCGGAGAACGCTGTTACGGTTAATGGTGTTCGCTATCGAAACATGATATCTGATTTTTTCTGGGAGCAGTTGGAAGATTGGTGGTTCCAACAGGATGGAGCCACTTGTCACACATCCAGAGAAACGATGCAATTGTTGCGGGGCAAGTTTCCTGGTCGGATTATCTCACGTAACGGCGATATCAATTGGCCGCCGCCATCATGTGATCTTACTCCCCTAGATTTTTTTTTGGGATATCTAAAAAGCAGAGCGTATAAAAATAAACCAAACACTATTCCAGAGCTGAAACAGGAGATTAGAGGCGAACTATCCGGCATAGAACCTGAATTGTTTCAAAAAGTGATAGGAAATTTCAATAAACGAATTACGTCATACCACATGAGTCGCGGGGATCATTTGAATGACATCATCTTTCATACCTAATTGTAATACACTAATCTAAAATGGCAAATAAAAATGTTTGTATATTTTTATATTCTTCCGAGCTTTGTTTATTATTTTAATGTGGAAACCCTTATTGAATTACCCTTTATAGCTATAGATCTCATGGAAAGAGGATTTTGCTGTTTACAAAGATTTCGTTTTCTTATCATCTGTATATTTCTGTCGGAAAATTGTTAAATAATCAAAAATCTAGCTACTATCTTTTGATCCATAATTGAGGTGGTCCTCCTCTCTTTTCCTTTGGGTTTATTTTGTCGCAATGAAAATTTCGATTAGCAAAATTAAGTATGAATAGAGCTCATCAGCCACCACTCGAAACAAATGTCGCAAATTAATTTTCAATTTATAATTAGGAAAGGTCCTCGTAACTCCGTTACTGTGTTCGTTTGCGAGTGGCATCGCGCTAAAGGTTCAAAGTTCACTTCACTTCTTTATGGTTAATGACAGTTGATTTATTTGGCGGGCTTACGTATAGCCATAAATAAGTTCGAAGACGTTTAGTCAGTTTGGTAAAGCATTCTTCAGCTATTGTTGTCGTTATGATTTTTTTCCATGTCCATATTGACAGTCGTTTAGTTTAACCGACCCACCTGACATTCGATCTCATTTTTAGAAATTTTATTTCATTCCACGTCAAGTTGTTCCCATTTGATAATGTTCTAGTTAGCACTGAGGCATTGTTACCAGGAGAAATTTTCAAGTACCTATTTTTCACACAAGGAAGCTAGGTTGGGGAAGAAATACTATTAAAAAGATGGAACGAATCTAAGTTTTGGTTAGAAAAAGCAAGTTTATAGGATAAGAACACTGATTTTCGCGGTCTATCCTGGAAGCCATGATTTATTTTTCATTATTATTTCTTTATTTATAAGGTAATTTTGTTATTATTACTGTGGTTGTTGCTAATAATAGACATAAGGTTTTTGTATTTGCTATTAGGTAGATAAACCAACCAACCAAGAAACTAATACAAATAGGTTCTAGAAGAGGTAAGGCGCTACGAGGGCAGCGGCAAAATTTCCCGGCCTGAATATGAAAGAAACAAAGTAAAGTAACATTTTTTTATTATTTTTCAATATAATCCCCCTTAACTTCAATACACTCACTACATCTCTTTATTAACAACTCAATCCCTTTAAAAATATATTCTTTTAGTTTGTCTGCAAACTGAGCTAAAACAGCCCCTTTTAACTCAACTCAAGTATCCAAACAAATAATAGTCGCTGGAGGTCAAATCTGGACTATAGAGAGGATGATCTATCTGTTGAAACCCACACTCTAAAATGGCAGCTTGTGCAAACCAGCAGTATGGACAGGTGCATTATCGTGCAAAAGACGCACGCCTCTGGTCTTACAAGTATGCAATTTATGTAATATTGTTGCATAATATTTACCATTGACAGTGGTAGTAGTTTCTTTAAAATCTATCAAAACAATTCCTTCACAATCCCAAAAGATCGTGGCCATCACCTTTTTGTTGACTGGCAGACTCTGAATTTTCTTGGAGGTGCTTCACCCTTACCATGCCACTCCATTGATTCTTTTTTCGATAGAGGGTCATAATAGAGAACCATAGTTTTATCTCCCGTCACAATAGTTTCTATCATAGGCTTCGGTTCCGACCCACAGAGTTCGAAAAAAGACCGCGCACACTCAACACGGCGTTGCTTTTGAAGAGCCGAAAGGTTTTTAGGAACCCATCTTTCACTAACCTTATGCATACCTAAATGATCATGCAGGATTCGACATTTGTATAAGAAAGCTTAGTAATTTCTGAGATTTCCTTGACCTTTAAACGTCGATCACTCAATACCACCTCTTCCACAATCTCAACAATATCTTCCGTTATGACGTCCACTGGTTGACCAGTTCTTGAATCATCTTCAAGGGACTCCTGCCCCATTCGAAAACGTTTTGCCCATTCTTTCACTACAGAATACGAAAGAGAACTTTAGCCGTACACACCATCCAGCCTTTTTTCAATAATTTTGGGTGCTGCTCTATACTCAATTTGCGTTATTTGCGGCATTTTTTCGTCTTGTTTAAAATGCTGTCAGTAAAAAACTATTTGACGCAAGACTTCAATTTTCCTTTCGCAGTCTACTAAGGTATATATTTCAAAGAAGGCAATGTTTTATCGTGATATTGGAGCTGCATGTATGTCAGGCCGGCAAATTTTGGCGCTAACCTCGTATATTGCTATAAAAATAGAAAGTCCTGCACACTAATAGAACGAAATACCTCTTCAACAAATATTAAAACCATTACACGTAGTTCCAAACCAAAATCACACTCAATAAGAGTGGCAGACAGTAGACTGTAAAGACTGTAAGAAGATATAGCAACGGTTAGTCACGGCACAAATGACATAGAGAGCCTGATATTCTCTAAGTAAAGTTGGACAGATTACAAAAAGACAAAGCCGTGGGGATTGATAAAATTCCCGCGGAGATGTGGAAACGTCTGATGGAAGAATGCTTACCGGCCCTACATTTGCTCTTTCAAATCACCTGGAGAACTGCTAAATAAAAAAAAGGGTGACACCACCAACAGCGAGAATCAGAGATTATATAGATCATAGTTTGCTCGAGACTTCATCATCTCGCCACATGCAGGATTCGTAAAGAATAGAGGATAATTATTGAGAACGCCAGAAAACACTGTACCTCCCTGTATCCCTGCTTTGTGGGTTTTTTAAAACATATTGTAACATGGAGAATGGAGAATTTTCTTTGCAAAAAAAAAACAATATTGGAAAGGCTGTTAGACAGGGCCGTGTGCTCTTCCCCTTTTTCGTTAACTTATACTTAGAACATTTTATAAGATTTGTTTAGTTTTTTGTTGTAGAGGGGTTTTCAAGTTTTGTTGGAAAAGGTAGCTGGTAGCAAAGAGGAACTAACCACATTGTTTAAGAGCTTAAAAGCTGCCCGTGCTCCAGGAAATCTCAATATCGACAAAGATGGCGTCAAACTATCAATAGCGTCATAACGAATTTGGAAGAGACATGAACCATAACAGTCACCACATATAATTCACAATGTTGAACCAATAAGAGAACTAGGCCGATGGGTTTAAGAGAAACCATTGTTTATGGTATGGACGTGTGTTTGTAATTAATGACCAAGTTTTCCTTTCTGAAAAAAGTTTTCTCAAACAAAATTTGGTTTGCCAAGCAAAAAAAAAAAATAAAAGCAACATCAATAATTAAATACCGAATAAATATGAAATAAAAAACAACAACAAAATACAAAAACTATCGACCGACCATCTTCATTCGTCATATTAAGCCTAATAGTCTGGACGTCTTATCAGCAAACCTTTTCGAAGAAATCTGCCGCATCTACAAATCTCGCATTTGGCGTAACCGATACCTTAAAGGAAACTCAACTGACCGGACATCTCGGACTGCACCGCTAACCCCCACCCACCACATCGTATATACCTCCTTTTTACTTACCTAAGCTACCTGTATTCCTTTCGCTCTATAATTGCACTTAAGGACCTATAGAAAATTACTTACGTTTGTTTAAATTCGAAAAATTGCCGAAAAGTTGGCGCCGTAACTGTATTCGTCGTTACTTCCGGTTAGCTGGACAGCGCGATTTGACAAGACGAGACTATAATTG
Organism: Cylas formicarius; assembly: GCF_029955315.1. Classification (NCBI taxonomy): domain Eukaryota; kingdom Metazoa; phylum Arthropoda; class Insecta; order Coleoptera; family Brentidae; genus Cylas; species Cylas formicarius. Next base: position 18,297,590 of record NW_026844361.1, on the reverse strand, counting down.
CACTACATTCCTCCTATCCGTCATTTGTTGGCATTTTTTTTACATTTACGTTTGAAATTGGAGATGTGAAAGGTTTTTCTTTGTACGTCGATAAATGAAAGAAGCATTATTGCCGTCGACGACCAACTGTTTTTGTAGCCATGGAAGAGGCAGCGAAATCTCGAATGGTCATAATTTTCTTTTTGTGGAAAGAAGGGGTCTGCAATTAGAATTTGGTGAATCTGCAGAATCATAGATTATCATACGCAGTGGATTGTCTTCCAAGTACGTTGGCAAGTGAAAAAAACATTGCTGACGTTGAAGAGGACAGGTGAATGAATATTGTATGATTGTTTGGGAGCCAGCAAGGTTTCGGGTGCGCTGTGAGCTGTGAACCCACTTTGGCGATGCATTTTGGCAAAGAAAATAACCAGACGTAGGTTCCATTACCGATACATTGAGGAAACACCGAAAACGTTTTTTAAGAACTGCTGGGATAAGCGTATTCGCTTAAATGGAAATTATGTTGAAACAATACATTATAATATTGACGTAAAGTCGAATTTAACTTTGTAGGTACATAGAACAGCCGGTAACTTTAATTAGTTAATACGCCCATAGAGACCTACGAGAGATACGAAAAAGAAAGGAAAAGCTAACGAAGTGATCAAGGAATATTTACATTTCTACAGCGGGTCGAAAAGGATAAAAGAGCAAAAAGAGGAGAAATTAACGAAAGAATAATGCTGCTAGATCTTAAAATAAGATAATGGAGAAATTGCTATAATATGCACCGAATGATGATGAAAACAAAAAAAATAAAAAATGAATTTTACGAGAAACTGACACAAGTTCTAGCACTGCTACTAGGAAAATTAAACGCAAGGACAGGAAAAGCCGAAAATAATAATGTAGTAGCTAAATATGGAGAAGACGTAAAGAACGATAATGGACAAAGACTAGTGTCATAAGTCAATTCACATATCCAATTGGCATCAACATAAAGAAACGTGAAAAGTTTCATAGACTGTATTTCGTTCATTCATAAATGATTTTCGAATATACAGTATTTCTTGATAAAAGCATATATTCTATTCCCGAATGAACAAGAGAAGCGAAAGATATATATGAGAAAAGGAACATCCAGATTGGTGGCAAACGGAATTGGAATTTTTGATTAACACAAAAAGGAAAAATGAAATGTGAAGGGCTGAATAGCTATTTGTAATATAGGACAATTGTAATGGCAATAGGAATGAACGAGTGGGAAAATATTATCAACTAGAGGAACCGAGCCTGGAAAACGATCGAACTGTAGAACCTATAATAGTGAAAAAAGTTCAAAGAGCTTTTAAAGATATGAAAAATGGAAATGCAGAAGGGCCTGGAGATATCTCCATTGAGCTTGTTAAAAATGGTCGCCTTTTAGATGGAGACAGTTTGATTCACAAGAAAGTTCAGTCGATTATGTTTGGATAATACTTTCGTTATTCAACAATTTTTGAGACGAGCATCCAGAATTGACGATTGGAACATATTCGAAATGAAACAATTAGAGAAAGAGCAGGCATAAAAGGAGATATGGTATGGCCACATAAACAGAATGGAATGGAATAGACTCCTAGAATATACACCGATAAAAGAAGATTGCCACAATAGAGAAATCTGGAGATTGAAGTGCGGGAAGCGGCTAAGGGTGTGAGACCCCGGTCTATATATGCATGTTATATTATGCAAATTACATTTTAGGAGATCAAATAATTTTCTATATTATAAATTTATATTTAATTTGATAGGAAAAACATCCGAAGGTTTCTATAGTGACCGAACAAAAATCAAGCTTCCGATTGGCATTAAAAAAACTTAGGTGTGATCTCGGCTGGCTTAGCTGGGCGCGACCTCCAAACTTCGAGACAAACGACTTGGGACCAAATTCGGAGCTTTTTTGTTAAAAAAAAAACAAAAGTAGCCCGTCCGGGAATTAGATAATCTAATGTAAGGAAACATATATACCGGACGAAAAGCATTTCGTGAATGGGAATAACTTGTTTTACAAAGACGAAGAAAAAAAGGAATATCTCGAAAAGAGGAGGCAGCACAATTCGCTGAAATGCCACGATAAAAAGTTAAATGTTGAACGGCGAGTCTAAGAAATCGAAACGAATTGAGCGGACGACGGGGGCGCGCGCGCGCCAGCGGTCAACACGAGCGACCAACCAATTTGGTCTTCCGATTTCATAGTTCAGTTTAATCTGAAATCCGAATCGGATTGATCTCATTGCAGATGATATTATGGTTTAAGAGCCTGGCGACCGAGGGATGCACCCTGGAACTAATAAGTCAAGGTAAACGAATAAGTCATGTAATTTTAAAAAAACTTTTTTTATTAGGTACAGTGCTGAACATTTGCACCATCATCGAAGAAAGCGTTCCACAAGGCTCGATCTTTGATCCATTAAACTCAAATTTGGAGTTTAATTTAATTGTAATTGGATCTGGACAGAAACCTTGAGAATTAAAGAATTTCAACATCTTGATTAAAGGAACAAAAACCTTCCGGGGGGATTGAGTTAAAAACTCAACTGTTAGAAGTAAATTCTGAATAGTAAATTTACGGATATTCACGAGATTTAGTAACGTGGCCGGAAAGATCACTCTCACTGTATTTCATTTGCAATGCTTTACGAATAATCAGTTTTTCATGATATTGTCATAATTTTTCTTCAGTAAAAATCGATATTTTATCAGATCCATCTGGGCATTGAAAGAAACAGAATATATTAGAATTCATTTTATATTTCTTAAATTTTCATACACTTTTAATATCTTCTTTTTCTTAAAGTATCTATTCGTTTCTGTTGAAGTTTTTGTTGTTTGCAATAAAAGGATCCAAGATAGTTGAAAAAATCTTAGCACAGTTTATTAAAGTAAAATTAGTGAAATATATAATAGTAAGTACCAATAAATAAAAAACGCATAAAAGTAACAGCAACCCTTAAATAGCAAAATCTCTAAAAGATACAGATGTTAAACGACCATTCTCAAATCATACAATGGCGGCTATTTCCATAATTATTCTGATCTTGTTCACTGCTGCTCGGACGAGTCTAGTAGTGATGCGAACCATTTTCTGAGGTTGTATTCTTTGATTCTGGCAGTTGCTGAGTGATTATAATATAAATTTTTCATTATTCTGACGTCTTGGTTATGGAGTGCGACTCTCCCATTATTTACATCAATTTGTCGTGCTTTACTCTGTCGAAAGCTTTTTGATAGTCTACACAGCAAACATTTATATCACCGTTGACGCCTGAATTCCATCTCTTGCGCCTTATTACATCCAATGTGCCTGAAGTGCTTCAATCTCACTGCAGCGCTCCTCCAGGCATCGAATTTTGGCCTCTTTAATAGACGCAATTATATGATAATAAATACGCGATAACAACCTGTGTCTTTCTAAATCTCCAATTAAACTGTTTCTCTGCCTGCCCGTTCCCCAAAATACGTCATTCTCTTTTCCGACGGTTGAATAATGGTGTACTTTAATACTGTAAGTTATGTTGAAGAATTCTCAGAAATGAATTTGTTGAAAAAAAGATGGGATTGACTGGATCCCAGATACTCTTACTGTAGATAATATCATATCATTATATTGTCACTCTTCCACCGAGCCTTCTGATGATTTGAAAGTAATATCATCTTGAACTATAGAGTAAGTAAAAATGTTGCAAACAAGTTCTAACTTCCGCCTAGGCTTCTAGACATCTTCAAATGATTACGATATTATAATAAACTAACAACGAGGCCCTTTTTTTTTGCTTAATCTCCAAAAAGAATAAAAACCAAATCATGCAAATATCATAATTAACACAGAGATGATCAATTAAAAAATAAAACCAAAAATAAAATGGTCGATATCTTTCCATAACATAAGTGTTCGTAAAATAAATAGGTTTTAAGTTTTTATTTGCACGTGGTAGGTCATATTGCAAATTTGTATTTGGGTACACAAAATGTAAAACAACTAGACTGCGTGCCACCCTAGTTCGCGAATTTTAAGCGATATATGATGATCATACATGCGAAGTAAAAAGATAAATCAACAACTATTTAATATTTTTGTTTGTTTCCCGGATTCCGTTTATGCTGCTTTTGCCGATGATTTAAAAGTAAAAAGAGAGATACGTTCACATTTGGATGCATTAGAGCTTCATAGCGATCTTGACAGTTTCGCGGGTTATTGCAGAAACCACAGATCATTATTTAATGTTCAAAAGTGTCGATATATTATATTTACAAGAAAAAAGTATTTCATAGATATTAACTTAATGCCTGATAATAAACAGCTGAAAAAAGTTAAGCAAGTAAAAGACTAGGGAATTGTTCTTGATGCACAATTAAACTTTGAGGCTCAACTGTGAAACTATTGTCAATAAACGTTTGAGAAGTCTGGGCTTCATTTTGAGAACTACCAGAGGGTTCAAGGGCATTAGTCAGTAATAATCGTATATAATAGTATGATAAGATTTGTACTAGAGTACTTATCCGCAGTTTGGAATCCTATTAATAGTAAATTAACAATTAACAACTTAAACTTTAGATACAACAGAGTTTCGACCCTTTTGCTAGTACGAAGAAAAATAAAAATTTTGCAATTTGAAGTCGCTTGAAACTCGAAGAAACTGTCTTGCTGTTGCTTTTCTTTACAAAATTGTAAATAACCTTGTGGATTCTTTTTTTCGTATCAATTACTTGAGCTTTAACGCTGATCCATATCAGGTGCGAACGAGACTAATGTTTTTTATTGAGCGATTTAGGTCGAATTACTTTTCTAACTCTCCTATAATAAGATAAGATAGATATAGATATGTTGAATTTAAGCCTTAGCTTATTAAAAACAAACGTACCTAAAATTATCTAGCTCGTAGTTATAATTTATTTTAATCTAACTTTGCTTTCATTGTAGAGATAAGAAATTTATTGCTCACTTCCCCGATTTTGTTAACTAGTATGAGCCTATATTGTGCCATTCTGTAATTGGGTAGCTGCGTCTGCCTCTTGAATGGCCTGTGAAATATAAATAAATAAATATAAATAATTAAATAAAAATAAATAAATAAATAAACATGGGTTCTGAACTCTTTGCATCTCTCTTCATCCAGACGTAAATCCTCTTTGGTGAAGGTCTCCAGTGGGGTCCTCTAAGGATCCGTACTCGGCCCTGTATTTTTTATAAGGTATGTTACTGATCTATGCCGTTTTTTGGGGTCTGTCAAATGTGCTTTATTTGCGGACAATGCCAATTTTACCTTATATGGTCTGAATTGGAATGACCTGAACAACATTATTGAGGAACTGGAGAGCAATGCGAACAATTGGTTTAAAAGTAATTATTTGAAATTTAACACGGACAAAACTCAAAAAATATTCTTTTCACTAGATAAATATAACAACGGCGAACGGCAGTCGGCTAAATTACTTGGCATTACACTTGATAGTAGGCTCGACTGGAAAGATCATATTTTATCTCTTAAGCGTCCTTAAAAAAATTAGGGAGAGCCTAGACGAAAATGCACTAATGACAGTGTATTATGCTTTATTTCATTCCCGCATATCATATGGCACAATATTATGGGGAAACTCTGTCAATGCTGTTCAAATATTCAGGATACAGAAAAGGGCTATAAGAATTCTGGCTGAGGCTAAGCACAATGAACACTGTACTCCATATTTTAAAAAATATAAGATAATAACACTGCCCTGTATCTATATTCTCCATAATCTTTTAGAAATTCACAAACATACATACATATTTGAAGGTGTGTCTCATAGTTGTCCAACACGTGCCAAAAATCTTATAAGAGTCCGGACGAGTATTCCATCAAAATAAAAAATCTAAAATAAAATCCTCGGGCTTGGAATGTGTGAAGATCGTAGCATACTTTCGTGCACTATTTGTACGATTTTTATACTCCGTGTTAGTGTTGATGACCTTTACGTTATTTATAAAATAGGTTTTCTTTACAATACTTTTTACATTTTGTTTTTGTATTTTACCTTATATTGAGAGGTTGCAATTGTATTATTATTGGAGAATATGTGGTTAATAAAATTCTTCTTATTCTTCTTCTTCATTGCTACAGAATGATTCTTATAAACACCCGATATATAGAAGGTAGATATGCGACCGCTGGCGGCAAAACCCACCGCACTCAATTGGTCCTTCAAGCCGGATCCGGCTCCCGCGCGCGCGCGTTCGTCTCTCTCTCGCGCGCTTTCGTCAGCAATGTCGCCGTCTTCGTCGCGCCCGCGCGTTGCAAGAAACCCTCGCGGTCGACCGTCTCGAACTCTCTCACTTAATTTATACGGTATGTTTACATATGTTGAAAAGGATCGGCGGGCGCATATTATAATTGCCGGCGGTGGGACTGTCAAAGGGCCGGACGACGGTGGCGCCACCGCGGTGGAGCAAAAACAAAAAAAAGAAACGCGAAAACGCCGCCGAAGCGAACGACTAGCGCGCCTGAGCGTTTACCGAAATTGGTCGCGTCCCTCGTGCTTTCTGCACGACGCGATATGTCCGTGGTGATATTTATTTTATTTTTCACGATTTTGAAAAAGAAAGGTTTAACTGATATGTTTTTTTTTTGTTTTTTAGAAAGAACTGGGAACCGAATATTAAAAACAATAGAATAAAAAATATATATGTTACAGATGAGATGGAGCTTACTCAGCTCCTGGTCCAGTGACATATGGGTGCAAAGAAATCTAAATATCGATGAAGAGTATAAGAAGAAAGTAACATATCTTGGTCTGGTTGGCTTAGTTGGTTAACAATATAACAAATTATGGCATTAATAGATACTCCCTTTTATACTTAATCACCGAATGTAGGGTTGTGATGGTCTATACTGAGTGTTTTCTAATTTATGACCATTTTTTTATCAAAATTACCCTGTATTTAGTACCCTATACTTTTGACGCACTAACCGAGGGTTGTAGTTTTATTATGCCCAACAGTTTTTTTAAATTTATCCTATACTTGTCTTGAAGTTAATTCGAATCGTTTATACAGGGTCAAAATGAAAAATATTAATTTTCGTGAAAAAATCAAATCATATTTTTCATTCTCATCTTTTGGTTTTTCCGGAATAACTTTGCACCCATTTGGGCTACGAAAATGAGATTTACCTCCTTTTTAACATTTCATGAGATACATAACCCTATAAGAAATTGCATATAAGAATAACAGCCATCTTTTTTTCGCGATATTCGACTGTTTTTTGGACATTGCTATGAAATGGGGGGGCTGGGGGGTCGGCAAGTATTTAAAAAAAAAATATCGCCTGTGCAAGGGTCTACAAAAAAGATTATTTTTCAAAATCCGTTGACGAGACAAAAAAAATTCTTGAACCAGAAGACGCAGAAGATACGGCTCCATAAACTTTTGACAATTTTTGAAAAATATACAGAATGCGATCTAAATTCAAAAAAAAAATGAGTCCCCCTATTATTGAAAATTGGCTATAACTGAAAGACTGTGCTTCGGATGTCAGTTCATTTTGCCATGGCGATATAACCCGCATAAACAGCTAAAACTTTTGTATTTAAGGTTTCAACCTGTTGTACAGGGTGTTCAAGATGTTAAGTGCTATATTCAAAAATTAACAGGTGTCTTAAATTTCCAGCTATCGACTTAAGATTTGGCAGTAGGGTTGAAGTTCACATTTACTCAAATCTCGTAAAGTATTTTTTAAAAATTTTGGAAAATTCTGTTAGTATATTTTGATTTCCAGAAAAAAAAGTTATTTCTCGAATGGCGAAAATTTGATTTGAACAGTATCGTAAACTGCGCCGAGAGGGAGTTTCAGGTTTCGTCAGTTATACAGGGCGCGCGAGATATTTGCAAAAATAGCATTCGCTATTATTTGTACAAGTTTTAATATTTAACAAAGTATGCCGTAATTTGGAAGTTCGGCGACACTTTATACAGAGTGTATGCACAATAAAATTACATCGACTTTGCGAAAGTTCCATAGTGGTACCACAGGAGTCTGATAGAAAAACAATGCCTCTCTCTAGTACAAGAAACCGCGAAGCGCATTCTTTTTAAAATAAAAAGCTGCTTCGCGCTACTCGCTACGCATTTGCCACGCCCATCGACCATTTTTCGAAAGCAATTTTGTTCACTACCCAACGTATACCTGGAGCAAATATGAAAGGATAAACTCACTACAACCGATGTTTGCAGTGTTTGGCTATGATTACCGGGTTAGCCTGTTCGAAGAAATGGATAGAATGTCCTACAAACGCACAACCTACGGTCATCACGGCAAACGTGAGAACCCTGATACGGATATAGACCAGACAATTGGTAAAGTTACATGCACAAAATTAGAATCAGATACTCTGTACTGATATGTTGGCGCTTGAAAAACTGCAGCTCTTATCTTTCTCTCTAGCGCTACTTTGACCTCTTCAAGTTTTCCCATTTTTCCAGACACCCTGTAGTTTTCCGGCTTTTTTATTTCTCGGCGGCGCTCAAACGGCCCGGCCTTTTTAATTGTCGAAATCTGTTGCGCAAAGAGACGCCGGCTCAGACTTGAAGATACGTGCGGCGATAAGGTCGGATCCTTTGGCCGTCCAAAGATGCCGCGTCTCGTCGTCTTCGACGTTCACGGGTTGTTGCAAAATATAACGAGTAATTATTAAAGGGGGCGCCACGCGAGTCGGGCGCCGCCGCCCGCTTCCTGTTCCAGTCGGAAATTCGTCGGGCCCATCGGCCAAATATTTGGTATTGCTTTATTTGAACGGGCCCACGCGTGTAGGCTGTTAAATTCGAGACGGTTTTATCACCTCTCTTCTAGTTTGACGAACTATCACTTCGGGGTAATTTGTATGCAATCATAATGACGTAGATATACCACCAACTTTGAAATCAGACATTATGGTTATAATTGCAAAGCCGCTTCTAAGCATGAGAGTTTATGAATTAGAGTACACTGGGCTGAAAGAACTATATTATCATAGAAAATGGCCCACCAATAGTTTTGGGACTGGTCTATTGACCTCTTCTTAATTGACTAGTTAAAAAATATTTTAAATAACATCTAAATTAATAATAATATTTTTCAAAGAGACTTCCCCAGGCTACCGTAATGCTTTTTACAAAACTTCTGCATTCCTCCTGCGTCGGTTTTTGCTTAGTCGAAATTGCTGACGTTTCTCCAATCATCCTGTTGGTTTCTTCAGAGCTTGACTGAAACTGGCTCAAAAATCATCGGTTATCAACTCTCTTCTTTACAGAGCCGTAAAACTATCTCAGCCCGAGTCACTGAAAACAGAATTAAAACACCTCTTCTCTCTAATAATTTCCGCATTAATCAAAACATACACTTCACCACAACCGTCACTGTGGTCCTTCCTTACATTTAAAACATCACTGACCATATATCAAAAGTTCTAAAGAAGTATAACGTCAAAACCAGATTTACCACTTGTCCAAAAATCTCTCAACATCTGCGGTCCGTCAAAGACAAAATTCCATTTGAGACGCCAGCAATTTACAGCACTCCATGCATATGCGGCAAAGAATACATTGGAGAGACCGGACGAAAAATATCAACTAGGTTCAAAGGACACGAAAGAGCCTTACGACTAAGACAAATAAACTCATCAGCTGTTGCCGAACACACTGATGAAACCGGGCATAAAATTTTATTTGATAAAACTAAAATTCTTGCATGTAATCAGTTCTTCTACCAACGAAAAATCCGAGAGTCTATAGAAATCTATAAACAATCTAACAATTTTAATCGCGACTCATATCTCTACCCGTCCCCAATCTGGGAATCAGTCATCCGAGAAGATGTTTACATCCCTCACTAGCTCCCTCAAGCAATATATAAGCAGGTACAGAGTAAAATACGAGTCAGTTTCAGTCAAGCTCTGAAGAAGCCAACAGGATGTTTGGCGAAACGTTAGCAATTTCGACTCAGCAAAAACCGACCCAGGATGAATCCAGAAGTTTTGTAAAAAGTAAATTAATAATAATTTATATTTTTATAATAAATTATTATGCGTTTGCGATGTCCAATTTACCTATAACCCCCTTCAAGGAATAGCCGAATACGATACTTACCAATTGGGAGAATCGCAATAATAATATCGACTCCATTTGGTTCCCACAACGACGCGACAGCCACCTAACACACAATATAAATAAATAAATATAAACTTTATAGTATTGTTATAGGTATTTCAGTCAATTGACCAATCAATTGACACAAAAAAAATTAACAGTCCAATATGGTCTTCCCTACTGTGGGCTTAATGAAGTAGTGTGTTACCATTGATGTGTCTCTGATGTTTCTGAGCTACGATTTCTTCATTCTGCCTTTATTTCTCTTATCATCAATTTTGAGCAATTGGGTGAGTGTTCATGGTAGGAAGTTTTTCTAATTTTAACGAGACCAGTCAAAAGCGGGCGGGTGTTCACTTTTGTTAGAACTTCATCATTGGTTGTCCTAAAGGTCCAGCTGATTCGAAGCATTCTTCTGTACATCGAAAGTTCAAATGCGTTAAGTTTCTTGTTTTAATGTCCATGTTTCGCATGCGTAGAGAAGCAACCGCAATGTCTAGCATTTCAAGGTTCGCATTCGAACTGGTGTGGACAGCTTGACGTGGCATAACAAGTTAAGCATGTTCAGGAATCCGGCTCTTGCGATCTCAATTCTTCTTCTGATCTCTTTTGAGTGGTCTACATGCCTATTCATTTGTCTGCCCAGATATATGTAGCTCTTAACTTTTTGCAGAATTTCGCCATTGAGAGTTATCTGCGCATTGACATTATCTTTGGTCAGTCTGTTCATCAACATATGTAGATGTTCAACCATTACGCCTTCTAGTCGGTCTTCGATGCTGCTGTCTGTTACATAAGATGGCTCAAAACTTTAAAAATTACAGTACCAAAGGGGGCAACGATATTCCGAGCAAATGAAATAAAAACGAACAAAACTCGTAATAAAACAATTGCGATCTACACCGACAGTCAAACGACAATAAAAGCACAGCAACAGATCACCCGCGTTAGTTTTGAATTGTAGTTATGTATTAAATGAGACAGGAAAACAGAATGAATTGACAGGCCACTGCCGACAAAAGTGGCATCTACCGACAGTCAATGCGAGTGAAAGAAAACCTGTCAAGAAGTTGCACAATCTACACCTTTCCACACCATAAGCGTGTCATCGCTCATCGAAAGTACGAAAGTTTCTGCGAGAAGAACCTAGATAAACCTCTACGACTGCGCATGACGCAGATATGCAAGCAGTTAGGTTTACTCATTGTATTTATTGGTCTATTTTTTTATATGAAAAAGAATGCTTAAAAAAATATCAAAATATTTATTTCGTATGAAAACAACAAGACGTGAAATATAATAAAAAAAAATTAAACAAATTAAATTCAAACCGGAGTCACGCAGTTCCTTTGAATCACAACTTATATTAATATTTTCTACGCAGCCTTACTATTTACAAATTTTTGGATTCTTCCTGCGGTGGTTGTTAATGAATCGAACTTACTGACGTTTCGTCAATCATCATGTAGGCTTCTTCAGAGATTAACTGAAATTTTGACAAGTTCTGATGAAGCCAACATGATGATAGGCGAAACGTCAGCAAGTTCGATTCGTCAACAACCGACTCAGAAGATTTGTAAACAATATTGGAAGTTTCTCTGAAAGATTTTTAGCGTTATTTATTTTTTTATGTCTTTTGGCTATTACATTATTATTACTAGACTAGGCCCTCAGTATATAAGTATTTGTTTATTAAATGTTTGCCAGATGCGAATGCGAAATGAAAATTCCTCCTAGAAGCGTCCATGCAAATGCCACCCTTACCCTAGATCGTAACCCCAAAATCGACACATACTTCTCTTAAGCGATTCGTCACGTGGCCAAATCGGAAGCATTAAAATTACGAGTCGATATATCATTGCGCGAGAGTCATTTCCGGTTTAACAGAATAACGCTACCAGTGGAGAAGATAAACACAAAGGGGTCGCGACATCTCCATTCAAAACAGCTCATGGCGACTTTTTACCCCACGTTCGTGACCTCATCTATCATCTATCACTTTTGATATTTACTGTGGAATTTTTCGAATGCGGAATTGAAAAAAAACAGCCGAAAAAAAAAGAACTAAGGTATATCTATAACACATTAAATGAGGTAGGAAGTCAACAAGGCAGACACGAAGGTCATCAATGCAAAGAAAGGGCCGACGGAATAGCCCGAGAAGGCTTCTAGAGTCGCTTGGTTGATTGGTTCATTATTTCTTAAAAATTTTATTTTTTATTTATTATTATTTATTAATAATAACTTTCCTACTTGAAGTATATGGTCTAATTAATAATTTTAAAAGTTTTCGGAGACAATTTCATTCAAAGGATCCCGACTCCAGCTCAATTAATGCTAAGACGATTTGCATTGGACTAGAATATCTAATCTAATATAAATTATAAATATAATTCATAAACAATATTTTCTAAATTTCGAGAGTGTTTGTTTAAATAATCTCCATTTGGTTTTGTTGAAAACATTACAGAAATTTCCGTACGTCACTGGGTCACTTGGTGCCCTTGGTGGACTTCCAAAAGCGACCGCTCTCACAGTTAAATAGTAAATTTCAATTAACGTTTCTCCTTAACATGAGAGGTGTTGTTCATACATTACGGCGGACATGATGCCGCCAGTCAAGGGACTCGTCGCGACTTTTTCGGATCACTCTCGAAACGTCTGCTCATCCGTCAATGTCCGCGATGCGCTTTTGTCGCCGGCAACCGTCTTTATATTTATGGTGGATGGAATCCGGTGGAATTTCGTTCGTTTCGAGATCATTTCCGAAAGCGCCGCCGATGATAAAATCGTTTAATGTGGCAATTATTGATATGTGCTATAACAGTAGGAATCAAACTGGGGTAAAAAAGAAGTTCCCAAAAATTTGTTCGCTCAATATGATCATTCCCCTTAAATGAAGACAGTAAGGTTGATATACTACAGGTTCATCAAACACTTCATAGTTAGATCAGCTCCATTCGTTTTTCCCAAGTAGCCCAGAAAATAAATACAATCACGAAAGTCTGGTAAAAGAGACTCATAGTTTTCTTTGATGATCGCATCTACGTCTCAGTCGCAGTTGATTTAATTGTCCCATTTCCCAATTTAGACATAACTACTTCTGGCAAATTGAAAAAAATCCTACTCCCGTCTGTAAAATACCTAATTACCCAGCGATCTAGTGTGCGGAAAGCGTCACTTTACCACGTCTGTTTCGTTTCCCATGATTCCGAGCCACTTCAGATATTTCCGGGATTTTACAGCACGGATTTGGGAGCAATCGGATGTTTTCAGAGATATTTCCCACGTTTGTCAATTCTGACAGTAATGTCAGTAAATGTATTCGTGTTGTTTTGCGAAAATGTACCCAAAAACTAAGGGTCGTAGAAAAAGTATAGTATGCAACACGTTCGGTAAACTTTTTAACTCACTGGTTTATTAAAAACTCGCGAGTCAAATGCCGTTTACCGCACTTGTTGCATAATATACTATTCCACTACACAATCACTAGTTAGGTTGTTATTCTTTCTAATAGTTAGCTCTACCTTAGCCTTAGCTTGTTCAATTTACTATCGAAACTTCTAAGTTTTTTACAATCAGTTTCATAATTAATCGCATTCATGCCCCATGCTCTTGAATTTGGGCTGCCAAGGATGTTCCAGTTGTATCAGAAGGATGAGGATAAGTAGAAGAATGAGAAGAAAGGCTATAATACATTGGAATTAGTAAACTGAAATGACTTTGCAGAACTACCTATGGTTTGGAATCCCACTTCTGACAGCTTCAACAAAGTAAAGTTCCGGTATATTTAATTGAAGCAACTTTAACTTCTTTCACACGTGATACGTAAACTTCAACACTTACTTCACTTCTTTGCCGATCGATGACAGCTATCAATGCTTCGTCAATGGCACCGGGCGAATTGCCTTCGACCAATATACTTTTACATATTGTCTGCTTCTCCTTAAAAAAAAAATTGTCCGAAAAGGAACTTCTGCTTTTTTTGCCAACCTTTCGTGGTAATGTTTTACGTTTTCTTTTCTGGTGTAGTTGCCATCAATATACGAAACAAAAAACGAAGGTTAAAACACCCTCTTAAATTCGTATTAATAAAAATGGCTCTAAACAATGTTTCTTCATTATTTGCTGAGATTCTGTGGGTGGCATCGCACGTGGTCGGTCATTCCTCTATAAATGGTCGTAAATGGGCAGTTAATATAGAGTGGTTCGTAATTAATGCGCCAAAATATAATCCTCGACTTAAATCGTAAAAATCACGAATCTGGACCCTTAATCTAGCACCTAAAATTTTAATGGTTCATTTGTATTCAGATTCAGAGAAATATTTTCGAATTGACTGATAGTGTGAAGGTATTTTAAAATATAAGTATCATTGCTAATTTTAGTGATTATTTTATTTAAAATGGAAAATAATCAATTTGTTTAAATTATTGTATTATCATTATTGTAGTGTGGACCAAACTGGATTTACATATGCAACTTTGACATGGGTACCATTTTTTAATGGAGTTTAGTGTATTACAATGTAAATATCTAGAAAACGATATATTTAATCTAAGTAATCTAATCAAATGTGGTATAAACAATATATTATGCAAAAAGTAGCAAGCGACTTTTCACATCGATATCTAAAAAACAGATAGAGCTATAAAGAAATACAAATCTTCTGGATTCCTCCTGCGTCCTGAACTGAAGGAGGGGCAAGAACATCGTCTCAGATGACCGATTCGCACATTGGTGAAAGATAAAGACCTGAGTCGCTGTTAAGATTTTTTGGTTGCTGAAAGAATTCTATAGATTCTCGGATTTTTCGTTGATAGACGAATAGGATTTGATATCCGGATTTGTGATTGTGTTCTGCAACTGTTTGGCGTAGTCTTAAGCCTAGTTGATATTTTTCGTCCAATTTATTCTGTACCGCATACGCATGGAATGCTGTAAACTCTTGATATATCACACGGAATTTAGTCCTTACCTTTCACGAATACGGGAATCAGTCATCCGAGACAATATTCACGCCTCTCCTTTAGCTCCGTCCTCCTCAAAAATACATAAGCAGTTAGCAGTTTAGCCCTGAAGAAGCCAACAGGATGATTGTCAGCAAGTTTGATCTATAAACAATCGACGCATGTGACATCCAGAAAATGTGTGTTCATTATGGTTCTCCCTGTATATTACTACTAATTACTAATATTACACATAATAAAATCAAGACATCGATAGTCAAGTCTTAGCAGCTACATTTTATAGTCTTAACTCGTCTTCGTCTTAAGATAACCATTATAGTGCGTATATTGTTGCAAAAGGTTGCTTTACACGCAAAAATATTATTTCACACTGTGGAATAATTTCCACAAAATACGTCAACACGTTAATAAAAAAGGATATGCGTATGTGGAAGTTAAAAAATTTTGCACAGGAAACTTCAAAAATGATTCCTAGAAACCGACATGACAATTTACTTAACAAAGGCTGAACTCATTTGATCACGAAAATTTAACGATACAGCGATTGTTTTATTACTTCACTAAAAAAAAATTAAAATATTTAGATTTTCTAATTTTCGAGAGTCAATTTCAAAGATTTGCCTACAGGGCAATTAGTCAATATAACTAACTAAAAAAATTGAATAAATTCTAAATTTAAGGACCATTTTCGCAGTCTGGCGAACAAGACTCGCATTAGTCACCTTCGATCCAATCGCGACATTAAATCTCATCCCCAAAATATCACTGAAATATTAATATCTACTGTCGCTTCTTGCCCATTCTTTTTTTTTGTTTTTGAAAAACAAAACATCACGGTATTCTATCTCTCCGATCCCGTAACCGATCGATCTTGGTCGTGACACTTTAAAAATGTCATACTCTTAATTATAAACCAAAGACAAAAGCTTTC
The DNA here is from genome assembly GCF_029955315.1 of Cylas formicarius. Lineage (NCBI taxonomy): Eukaryota > Metazoa > Arthropoda > Insecta > Coleoptera > Brentidae > Cylas > Cylas formicarius. The sequence goes on along the minus strand of NW_026844361.1, from coordinate 18,281,569 downwards.
GGCGAGATAGTTATCTACGTTACCGATCGTCATCGACGGAACCCGTGTAAAACACTAGAAAACACCATTTCTCAAGATTAGCTGTGGGCATTTCGGTCGAAATTGTTCGGATGCCTCTGACCATCTCGAATTCCAGGCGTGTATTCGGTGGGACACGATGATGAGGGTTCAATTTTCGCTCTACAGGGTGAGCGAGCCGCACGTGTAAATTTAGTACCGGAAATGAAATTTAACAAAGGACAATACGTTTTCCCACGATCGATAACAAAATTAATTCACTCAAATTTACACCTAAGTCTTTACTCACTCGCGATATGTAATAAGTGTAAAATGTTAAACAGGTTCTTTATTCGATTTAACAAAAACATAATATTATTAATTATTAAGATTATTTTGTACATATTTTTGGGACAAAAACTTGAGCTTTTTCTTCTTTAACCCACGGAAAGGGCGTGCATTTTTGATTAAAAAAAAGATTTTTTTACAAGTCAATTATAGAAATCTTTATATTGATTTTGAGTTTTGGGAAGGGTAAATGTACCCTTATATTTATTATTTCTCTTTTCCCTTTCTATACGTTTCTATTAAAATAATATTTAAAAAATTCGGCCATGTTCGAAGAAAGGTGGTTTCAAACAACTATAAAGATTCAAACTGACAAGTCAAGTCTTAAAAAATTATTATTCTCAAAACGTTATACATGTTTTACCCACAAGGGCAACATTTTTAAAAAAATAAGATAATTTAGATTATGGGATTATGGGAAGAAAGAGATTGAAACGAGATTTAGAACAGAGAAGTAAAAAATACATTGTGCCTAATTCCGTCCGAATTTTCCCAAAACAATCGGTGTCTGCGTTCCCCCATACTTTTCCCCATCGAAAATCCCAAACTACAAGGATATTGGGAATCGGAATCATCCATTTAAATTTCTGACCGACAAATTACCAGTAGCGTGAATAGCATCGCAACCGTCATTTGTTTGTACACTAATTACAGGTGACTCGATTTCATGCTGTTGTGTAGTTGGTTCGTATTAACGCGGCGTTGCCAGAGTTTCTATCACGAACCCCTTCTGAAAAATGTTATCGACGCGCGAGTTTGTCTTAATTATTTTTTTTTGGAAAAGTAAATCTATCACACTTTAATGGAGAAATGAGCGTCTCTCAAGAAGACGATAAGAGTTTTGACCACTTTGTTACACAATGCAGGCACCTAATAGAAAGGTCCTATGTAATGTTGTATGTAATCGCCCACTTCAATTGAAGGAAGAATACAAAAGTTGCTCAAAGTCTCAATGGGAATCAGGACCTCAACAACAGAGGAAGCTTTATTAAGAATTTCATAAATTAAAGCTTGCGATTCCAAGAAGGTGCAACAGCAAGAACCGCTGCAAAAAAGTAAATCAAATATGAAATGAAATGTGGTTCAACAAAAACGGAACCTTACAAAACTTTTAATTGTGGAGTGAAAAATGTGAGACAAATTAGGAAAAAAAGATAGGAAAGGAATGAACAATATGATATTGATGCAGATGTTTAAGCAAATTTTGAAAGGATGTGACCAAAGACAGTTTTAAAGTAAGTGCACTAGAATGGGATACTTTTCCCAAAACTTCTGAAAATTTTTTGTCATCTCCTTAACCAGTTCCCCAACAAGCTTTAGTTGGGTCATTGGTTGTGAAATTTTATATAATAAATATGCACCACCATTTGAAAGACCGTGGACGCTGAATAAGAGTCTGCGCGGTCGACAACTCCCATACCTCCCATAAATTTATTGTAATTGACCACTCCATTTGGCTTATTTACAACTTGTGAGTTATGGTCTTTTCATAGATATAAGAAAGAGACCAATTGCTTTTGAGTGGGATTATGCAAGGGTGGTCATTAACATACAATGCAACTAAATTATTACCTAAAGTTTCGGAATTTAAATACAGGTAAAATTGTGGTCCGTAATAGAAAATAATAAATAATAATCTTGTTGCATTGTATGTTAATGACCACCCGTGGATAATCCCATTCAAAAGCAGTTGGTCACTTTGTTATATCTATGAACAGACCATACCTTCCTGTACTCTTCTATTGATAGGCTGTGTTCCTGAAATATTCCACGAAGTAAGTGTGGTTTCGACCCTTTGTTGGTTTTTTGATAGAATCAGGTATCAATTTGCGGTTGATTTGAATAGTGCCTGTCAAATGAACATTTAGTTATAATAATTCTTCTGAAAGGGGCAAGCTCGTATATATCGGTGTAAAAATGATATCCTTTCCATCTTGGGTTATTATCTAATAAGTTTTGACAAATATGTAACGCTATCCTTGTACTTACAGGTAATTCAGGTCTCTGTAAATCCGATATCAAGCTTATGTAGTACGGCAAAAGTGAATAAACATATCTACCATTACATAAATTCTTATCCCCCATTTCGTAGGCATGTTATGATTGCAAGTAATGTAAGTCATTTGGATCGCTTTTATGCAACTGGAGTATCCAAAAAATGTGTAAGAATCGTTCTCTTCTAAATATACTAATAAAAAAAGGTATTTTGGTGGTAAACTGTTGTGACCAATACTATTGGATATTAGATAAGGTTATCGTACCCATTTTTACGACAATCCTAATCCTAATACTGTAGTATCTACCCACGTCTGTCATGTAGAACATTTTGGTAGGTCTACCTTTTCTCTGCTATTTTATGTCTAGCGTAGTTATTTGTTTGTTCCACTCTTCTTATTATATTATCATCGATAAAAAATCATTTTCAATATAAAATTTATCATCACTACTTTGCAACTAACTCAGTTTCAATTTCATCTTGTAATATATATATATATATATATATATATATATATATATATATATATATATATATATATATATATATATATATATATATATATATATATATATTCTGCAAATCCTGCATCCGACTGGAATCCTGCAGACGTTTCGCCAAAATCTCACTTGGCATCTTCAATGCTCGCGCTCCGAAAACACTTCGAACACTCGGAGCGCGAGCATTGAAGATGCCAAGTGAGATTTTGGCGAAACGTCTGCAGGATTCCAGTCGGATGTAGGATTTGCAGAATTCCAGTCGGAGTTCAACGAGCGAACGGATAATATCCCGGAGTATAGTGTCATCACATTTTTCCATCCGTGAATCAATACGTGAGAATATATATATATATATATATATATATATATATATATATATATATATATATATATATATATATATATATATATATATATATATATATATATATATATATATATATATATATATATATATATATATATATATATATATATATATATATATATATATATATATATATATATATATATATATATATATATATATATATATATATATATATATCTGTGTGTGCGTGTGTGTGCGTGTGTGTGTGTGTGTGAGTGTGTGTGTATGTGTGTGTGAACTGAAGTGGTTAAAATGGATTGCATATATAAAATAAATATCACGTTATCGTTTATTTTTACATAAACAGCAGCGACATACGAGTGCAAAGAGTTAAAAGTGAGAAAAATAAATACTTACTTGACTATCGATCACTTTTCAATATAAATATATGAAAACAGATTGTTATTGCTGGAAAAGTGTTTAACAAAAAAGAAGACGAGATCCGGCAACGCGGCGATCGGTAAATACCCCGTCAACTTCCCGTGCGCCCCGCCCCCTCTTCATTATTGTCATTTATTATCAATTTAGAAGCGGACAGCGCAAAAATTTAATGACATACAATTTGTCGTACATTTGGTTTTGGTGCGGCGTGACGATTTTTTTACGTGGAAAAAAAACTAGAAATCGTAATGACACGGCAGCTCGAATCGAGGGTGGAAATTATCGGTAAATTACACGTAAATTGTTTTTTATTTCTCCGCTATTTTTTTTTTAATCGTCGGCTTGTAACGCGTGACTTTCAAGCGCGCGCCGGGGGTGGGAAACACGCGCGAGTGGAATTACGTCGCTGTAACGTTCCTCGAAACACCCTGTATATGAGCATCACACCGACTGTTATAGCGAGCAGATGACTATAATAAAAAATATGTAAACTACAAAGGTGTGAGATAGTGCCGGATAAGTCGGCAACCCTATACGTACAACAGGTCCGGTTAAAAAGTAACAATTAAATGTCGGTTGTAATAGCATTCCACAAGGTCAGAACTTTCAATAACTGTATTTGAGCCATCCATTTTGAAAGTCGCTTAAGTCCATTTATCTTTAATTGGAAATACTTAAGGTTTTGCGTTTTTACAAAATTAAAAATATACATAAAATATATGGTTTTATTTATTAAGTGCGGGAGTGAATTGAAGTAGTTATGGTTATTTGGATTTTGTTCGGGTAGCTCTACTATCCGTGCCTTATACACAATGATTGAGCATGTGGTTGATGGGTTTGAGGCCGACATCGGTAACGATGTGCGACCTCAGCAAGGCATTGGACTGCGTGGATACTAATATAATTCTTTCTGAACTTGAATACTCGTGAAAATAGCCCTTTTAAAATCTTAGTTGACCGGAAGAAAGCAATATGTTGTCTGGAATGATCGAGAATCTACTATGTTGGATATTACTAATGGAGTGCCCCAGGGTTCCATGCTTGGTCCATTTTTATTTATAATATATATAAATGACGCAGTATTTGCAACAAATGCTGCTCGCAGTATACTCTATGCGGATGACACATCATTGATTGAATCGAAAAAAGATGTAACTAATTCAAATAAAATGGCTGTTACTACACTCTGCAAATAAACTTAAATTAAATTCCGATAAAACAAAGACTCAAATTTTTAATACCAATAGAAGAAGTAAAAAATCTGAACCGGTTAAACTCCTTGATGTTTACCTAGATGCGTTTTTAAGCTGGTTGCCTCATATAGACTACCTGTGCGGTAAATTGTCTTCTCAGGTTTTAGTTCTCAGACAACTGCGAGGTTCCATCTCGCAAAGCACTCTCCGTATAGTTTGTTTTGCACTGTTTCACAGTGTCTTACCATCAGAGAGCCTTTAGATTGCAGAAGTCTGCGGTTCGGGTTCTTGGGGGTGTTGCGCAGTCCAGCCACTGCCGCCCAATATTGAAAATATTGAAAATACTTACGTTACCATGTATGTTCACTCCCCAAACTTTACTTGAACTTCATTCAAATTTGCCTGTCTTTCCGACTCATGCTGAATATCACAGCTACATGGCTCGTACAGCTGACAATATCATAACATTAAGATCGAGGTTGTGTACTACACGAAAAAATAAACTTAGTCTAGATTTGTATAATATTTTTGCAAACACTCTTTTTCCATTAAAAAATTATCAAAAAAGTTTTTTGTTTCTATTCTATAAACGAATTTGTTACATATCGGACACAGTAGATCTAGTCTATTTTGTAAATCAATAATTCTTGCAGTGTACTTATATATACAAAGTTTTACTTTCTGGTTACACTGGTTTAATTGTTTATATGTAATATATTTATCTTGTTTGAACTCTTCCTGACTTCAAAAACACATTTTTGAATTTATAATAATTAATAATAATAATATAAAATATATGGTCAATAAACGATTATTTATTGTTATTCTTTTATTTTTTTAGTCGTTTTTGAATATTGCCCTTGCTTTTTTCAGTGTCTATTTTTTTTCTTTCTTGCTTTTTTTACATTTGACCCCCTTTGCTTTCTTTAAAATTCTCAAACTGTGAATTTAGGTGGATTTAAGAGACATTTGTTTTTTTTTCTTGTTAAATTCTGAATATTCTACTACATTGTATTGATGGTTAGGTTAGCTGCTAGACCTCTCCACCTGTTCAACTCTATTGTCGTATATGTATATATTTTCGTTGTATTTTAATATAGGCTATTTATTATTATTATTATATGTTCTTTAAATCTTAGCTCGCTATCCAAACAAATACCCAATTTTTAATGTAGTTAAGCACCATGCCATCAATCAAAATATTTAAAGATTTTTTTTCCAATATTTTTATTCGCAAAAAGTAATAATGAAGGTCGTGAACCCTCTTTAAATGGGCGTGACCCGTATATAATTTTTGGCAACGTTAAATTTAGAGATTTAATAGGTTATGCAAACTATTAGTCAGGGGAGTAAGACTTTGAGAAAATTAAATAAAACAAAGAGAAAAATAATTGCTTATTTTTTTTTTTTGTAAACAAAAATCGTAACCATTTTCCTATGTCAATGACTAGAAAAAATGTTTTTAAATAATTTAGTTTTTCGGATATGGGATAATTTTAGAAAGTTTTCAATGTTCAATTTTTTGATTTTATTTGTTTCGAAAGCATTTGAACGAAAAATTTGAAACCCATCAATCAAAATATTTAAAGAATTTCTTATCCCCCAACTTTTTTTACAAAAAGTCATAATGAAAGTCTTGAAGGATTTATCTGGAGAGTTCACTCAAAACAATAATACATTTCATTACATTCTCTCTATAAATGGGCGTGGCCCGTGAATAGTTTTTTGCAACGTTAAACTTCGAAATTTAATAGGCTATGAAAACTGTTATTCAGAGGAGGGAGAAAAACTTTGAAAAAATTAAATAAAACACAGAGAAAAATAATTGCTTTTTTTTGTAACCGAAAATCGGCTCTATTTTCTAAGTTTTACGACTTAATTTTTGGGATAGCGGATAATTTTCTGAAAGTTTTCAATGTTCATTTTTTGGATTTTATTTGTTTCGAAAGCATTTCGTGCGAAAAATGCGAAATCGGGATGACTTGCGAAACCCAATAGGACTACATTCACGCCGAAATTTTTCCTGCCTCTTTTTTCATACGGGCAAACGCACCCGCCGCCCCTAGCCCCCGGTAGGGGACAATTCGCGCACGCTGGCGCGCGGGAAAGAAAAAAGTACAGCGAAATTCCGGAAGTCACAGCATCATCCGCGACTCGTCCGGAAGTACAGCCATCGTCACAGCGGCGGGGGATGTAATTGTCGTACAAAACAACCCCCCGTGCGGCGGCACGGGCGCCGGCCACCCTCCATGTGACAAATTTTTATTGCGTTTTCTCCCTGTCGGACGTGGAGAAAATTTGCAGATACGACCCGCGTACGTAACGGGCCCACAAAACGACGAACTTTTATCCTAACATGATACCGGGTGCGTTATAAAAGTTACTTTGACGTGTATAAATAAATAAAACCTAAAATTCAGATTTTCACGAAATTATATAGTTTCATATGACAGTTGTTTCGACAACACCGTGTCTTTATCAAACGTAATATTTACAAACTACCTGCTACTATATATACCGAAAAATGACAATAAAACCTTAATTAATGTTGTGAGAATTTAAGCTTAATAATGGAAAAGCATTTAAATATACTTGATCTTTAAGCAATGCATTTGAATGTCGCATTTTGTTAATCTCCATGGCTTTCAATAAATTTAATTTTCTACTTTTTGTGACTGCATGTCAAATATCAAAATTGTCGTCAAAAATGTGTTTTTCTGTGTTTAAGTGTCTAGCATAATTAGAATCTAGACTATTGTTTTTAATTGCTCTTTTATGTTCGTTAATGCGTTTCATGAAGGATCTACCTGTTTGTCCAATGTAAATTTTAGGACAAGATCCGCATTTCAACCTGTAGATAACAGATTTTTGAGATTTTGGACATTTCGTTTTATTGTTTTTTAAAAATTTTCCTAATGTGTTGTTAGTTCTGAAAGCTATTTTTAAACCACATTTTGACAGATTTTTTGAAACTTTTTCACTAGGTTCTCCTATGTATGTAATTGTTTTAAATTGTTCGTGTTCTGTATTAGATTTCGGATAAATAGAGTTTACTGTTGTCTGAATTTGTTTTTTATTTATAATTTTATCTATAGGTAAAGGACGGATTGTAGCCGTTGTTCAGTACAATTTGTTTAATGATATTAAGTTCTGTGTTGTAATTTTCTGTTGAGAGTGGCGTATTAAAAAGTCTGTATATAAAAGAGTTAAGTGTTTAACGTTAACGTATTACAAACGTTTAACATATTTTAACTATGATAAGATTAGAAAAATAGGTAGTTTCCATTATTTTTCGAGTACCCTGTATTAATATGTATAGAAATTTCATATGAAATCCGTTATTCGATTCCTTTGTCTACAAAAGAACTTAAGTGAAACAATAAATGCCTCCTAAAGAAGAAATTGATATATATTTTAGGTCCTGCAAAGGTCATTTTTCGAAAATAAAAAATTTAAAATGTCAATTGTCTTAGGTATAGGACATTATACACAAAATATATCTGAAATTGTGTATAATTCAAATATTAAGTAATATACCAGGTGTTCCATTTAAAATAAGACAGTTCAGATTCGCCCACGAAAGTAAAGATTTGTAATGCCTTAATTAACTTTTGGTTCCGCCCCTATAGTTTCTGAGATAGGGTAGTGGCCCATCCTATACCTATCTACCGGTGGCGAACCATATATATCGGGAAACTTTGGATTCACCCCCCGTATACTGATTCGATATACGCAAAAACTCGAAATCGGATATATCGAAGCGGGATCACCCTCCCTCGGGAAAACGAAGAGGATGTGACTGGCAAAAAATAGCGGTTAATGTAGCGCGACCGTGGCAAATTGTTATTGGTTGTTAAGGCCACGTGACCGCACGGACGACACCACGCTGGAATAAGGGATTAATGGCTCTAATACGACCGAAAATTATTAATAGATTTTTTTGTCATTCATGGCGCGGAGATCCACGCCGGGATTGACTCGTTTTATATGCAACACACGGCTTCGAAAATTGAATTCGGACTGATGCGTTTTGGACTGATTTCGTTCCTCGTTTGGGTTAGTTGTTTGCGGAATTGCCGCCATTTGAAAAACTATTTTCAATATCGCACTGTGGCTAACTGGATCTAAAAACCAAAAAATTGACGCTGAAGGAGACTTGAGCCTAACCACAGGGAGAGTAACCTGATTTAGAAAACAAATTTTCTGAATCGATCATTATCTTTCATAATATACCCATATTAGAGTGAATAATTATTATTTTCAAGCCAAGTCAAATTTAAACCTTCCTGTTTAATGGTATTTGTTCTATTTCTGAAGTGGTGAAGGGTGTTCGAACATTTTCGAAAATAAACGCCTATAACTCCAAAAAGGTTACGCTAACTGCAAAAAAATATTTTAAAAGAAGATAATAACGATATGACCTTTTTACACATAGGCAAGTACGAGCCTAACAACCCAGTTAAAACCCTACCTCAATATCTTTATCGTAATTTTAAAGCTCAACAAAAGTTTAACATTATTTGGTTATTTAACTTTATTACTATATTACCGTCAAATGACTCGAATATATCACGAGTAGCTAATAATACGTTTTGGCAATCTTACGCGTTTTGAAATATTTTGCATTATTAGTTATTTTTTCATTGAATTTAATATTATTAATTATTGGCATATTGGAGTAGAAAACTATATAAAATATTCGGTATATTTTATTTTTTTTACATATATAGGCTGTTTCAAAAAAACATGCGCCAACGCCCAGTTGGAGATTCATCACTCAAAAAATGGAAAGAAAGCATATAAACTTAGTCCGCAAAACTTAATGTCCAAACTACGGAGTGTTCAATAAAAAAAAACGGCTTGTTACAATAGATTGTATTTGTTGTTGTTGTTTGGAACGAAACGTGTTGCATACTGTACTTTTTCTATGACCGTTCACGCATACTGACATGACCCATTAGAATTGACAAACGTCAAAATTCAAGCCGTGCGATAATATCTCCGAAAACATCCGATTGCTCCCAAACCCGTGCGGTAATATCCCGGAAATGTTCGAAGGGGCTCAGATCCGTGGAACAAGAAACTCACGTGGTAAGTTTTCCGTAAGCTAGATCGGTGTAGAAATAGGTATTTTACAGAAGAGTGCAGGAAAACTTTTTTGTTAAATTTGGTTAAAATTTGGGGACGTCATTAATTTATTCATTTATTTATTTACTTAATTGCCATAAGCAATACAAACGGTTGGCACTCAAAAAATATCCACAATATTATATGAAAGATAATATAACAAAATAATAAATAATTACATAATAAGTATATACATAAAAAAAACTGAATATTATTAATAACAGATCTACGCGAATGTCAAAAATCAATCTGTCAGTCAATGGTGATGTCGAAATCTTTAATGTGATCGACTTTTGGAAGAATAGTGTGGTTTATCTTGTAGTCAAAATTTATTATTCGTTTGTTTTTAGATATTGACTTTTTTTTGAGGATAATGATTGCTTTGAATTTCCTGACAGTCTACTAAACCCGCGAGCTTTTTATAGACTTTAAAAAAACTTACTAAAATCACAATATGTAATTATTCAATTATGAATTTTGTTAATATATATGACAAATAATAAAGGTCCCGGACGGGATCCTTAAGGGACACCAGAAGAGGAGGTGAAAGGTTCAGACTGAAAGTCCTAAAGAGACACATGTAATTTCGATTTATAATTTTGTTTAAATTCTTAGGTCCGTATTGTCAAAGAAATATGACCTTTCTGATTTTTTTATTATTTACTTTGAATAAGCCACAAATAGTTTTTTACAAAAACTTTTTTAAATTTTGAGTTGTTTTCGTATCTTGCCTTAAAACTTCACAAACCGAATTTTTATGGACATTTATTTTCGCGCAACCGACTTTCTTTCTGGAAACTAATCATTTCCCGATCTATATAAACTGCATGTTTTATTTTTTGGATGACGAATCTGTCTAATTGAAATTGAAGCTCAAGATCTACAATCCTGTTATAATCCCGGTGATCCCATAGTAGAGATGCCTAGCAAAGACCATAAGTAACTCTAAGAGAAGAAGGAAAAATGTAAAAGAAATAGCCAAACATCCTTGAAGCGCATAGCAACAGCAAGGTGTTCGCAAAGACATAAATGGTGCTTTAGAGAAGCAAATTTCTTAAAATATTAACTTTTCCCAATTAATTTTAAAACCTGAGACAACCAGTCCCCCCGCTTCTACCAACCCTGTAGGTATAGATATTCGAATGGTTTCGAAATCCTTTCGGGGGACAATCCCGAGCACAAATGGACGGAACACCCGGTACTTGGGCAAAAACCTAGCGGCGATCTAATTTTCGGACGGCCGCCTAATCAGATCGGACAGTAGGTACTAAACAGGTAAGGAGTACCGTTTTAAATTGTTTCACAGCGCCGCCAAAGTGACAACCGATACGGAAAATTTTAATCTTTCGTGTACCTAAATCACCTTTTGGCTTTTGGTAGGAATCGATAGCCGAGAGATAAAAGGCCGAAAAAATAAAAAATATCGGGTTAACGCCGTCGTGCGTGTTTTTTTTTGTTGGGGTTTAAGTTCTAACAAATCGATTAATTTCTCGCACCAGGAACGCCATTTTCAAAATAAAAAATATTTAATTGTTTTTCTTTTAACTTTGACATTTTTGTTTTAAGTCGAGTGTTTTACAACTGGATAGTTTTGTCTGCGATGACTATAAAATTAGAGTTAGCGTTTTTTTTTCGCTCTTCTTTATATACGTAAATTTAAATTTTTCGAATTTTTTTTCTTCAGCCAATCAAGAAAATTTAGTTTGATCATAAGTATCTACTCTCTATTAAAATCAAATAAAAATTTCAGAATGATAGACAAATTATCATCAAAATTTGTTCCTCAAAATGCAAAATTAGAAAATGAAAGGCCTCAACGGAAAATACAAAATTTGAAAATGAAAAGTTTATTTTTTTGCCATCTTTAAGCTAAAAAATTGAGACCTTCTTTATGTCAGAAACCTAAAATTCTTCTTCTATTAATTAGAATAGGTTTTTCAAAGCAGAATAAATTTATTGTAAAATCGAATAAAATTTTCACAAATCTTCAAACCTCCATTGAGGTTTGATATGGACATTTTTTCCACAAGTCCACAATTTTTTGCTAAAACTACTACAGAAGATGAAGAATGTATTAATAAATATGCAGTTTTAAAAGTAAAATTTGATAATTTTTAGAAAACCAAATTTTTATATAGATTAATGAGCTAACCAATGTCAAAAGATGAAGTATTCGTCAAAATAGCAATTTTAAAACGTTAAATTTGATAATTTTTTATATAGATTAACGAATTAAAAAACTGACTATAAAATATCAAACTAGTATATCAAAATACGTTGTAATGTTTTTCTTTCAGTTCTAGTTTTCATGTTTGTATTTGTATCATTTTTTTCTGAAGTTCACTGAGACTGCTTTTAATGCATTTTTTTTGGGAGAAAAATTATATGAAATCCACAATTTTACGCTAAAACTGATACAGAAGATGAAAATATACCATTTTAAAACGTTGAGTTTGATCATCATTTGGAAATCCAAATTTTTATATAGTTTCTCGAACTAATAAACTAAACCTATTAAAAAACTGACTAAAAAATGTCAAATTCAACAGAATTTGCTTTGCTGAAATATTTTCCGTAATAATAGTACATAATAATATGTTGTAATAATTAATATAGTTCAGTTTCAGTTTTTTCTGAAGTTCGTTGAGACTGCTTTTGATGAAAATTACTTAAAGCAAGATATTAAAAGTACGCCAAAAAGGTGCACGAAAATAAGTTTAATGGGGCAATTTCCAAAAATGATGATTAAAAGAATAATTTTCGTTTTTAGAAAACACAGTGTGCTATCAATTTTTTCTTGATTAAAAGGTAGAAAGTAATCTTTCCTGTTGCTAAAAAATTACGACATATTTGGCAAATTTCACCTGCATTGTAATATGAAAGGTGCAGTTTTGCAGAGGGCATTATTAAATGAAAAACTTGTAACCGATAACTTAATGAATATTTTATTGTATGCCTCAAAACCAGCCAAAATTAAAAACAGTCAATTAAATATTCCAAAAGCTCAGGTATTTATAAATCACGTTACTTGCGATTGTAAAGCTGGTTTCAGGAATACAATTTTTACGTCCAAAACCCTTATTACAAAAATTGCTATTTATATTTTCTCGAGTAACATCCATCAACACAGCAATTTGACGAACTATTTCTTGAGCAATATCAACAACGCGGGCAAACCAAATTTTACCTCCGATGTAGCTTATAGGCCCCCACAGATGCTCAGTTTTTTAATACAGGCCGCCTCTGCAAACCTAGTTTGTGCAGGCATATCGGTGCGTTTGTGTGAAGGTCCGGCCGACTGCGCAGGCCGTTGGCCTGGCCTGACCAAAATCAGACCGTGCTTGAATTTAGCCTGCGCAAACTTGGAAACCTGAGCGTGTGTGGACCTCGTTCAGTTGATTTGTTCAGTTTTAAGGTTTATTTAGAATCCAAAAATAGTAAGCAACAAATTGACGAATGTTAACAAACAGTTTTTAATCGAATTTATTGAGGTATACAAAAGCTTACCATGTTTATGGAAAATAAAGAGTAAAGAATACAATGACAGAAATAAAAGTTGATACGGGAGCAAATAGGGAAGCCGTGGTTAAAAAAATAAATAATTTAAGGAGTTCATTTAGGAAAGAATTAAAAAAAGTATTGAAAAGCAAAGTAAGTGGGGCCGGTACAGAAGACATTTATACTCCAAACCTGTGGTATTATGAATTGCTGATCTTTTTAAGTGATCAAGAGACACCACATGCCTCAACGAGTAACCTAGACGATGAAGAACCTAGAATAAAGGTAATAGGATATTATTGAAGCACTAATACGGTCAGTCAAAAAAGTCCAATCTTTGGGCCATTAGCTTCTTTGAACAAACCGTTGCTTTTTTTGCTTTTTCTTTATTGCACAGGCCGTATAGAAAAATCGTGCCAAAACTAGTGAGTGTGAATTTACCCAGCTGGCTGTATAGAAAGAACTGTGCTATAAAACTGCGTGTGTGTGGGGCAGGCAATAGTACAGTTAAACTGCACAAATTGGCCTGCACAGTTGGCCTGTGCTAAAAAACTGAGCATCTGTGGAGGCCTTAACATTTTCTCTACCAGAGACCTCGTTGACGTGTAAAATCAAGATCAAACATAATTTTAATATTTTTAAAACCCTGTAATGGACCCATAACGCTAATGAATAATTTTCTCCGGCAAAGCCGTCGCCGACGCCGCCAAAACAGGCCGCCAGACTAGTCCGTGATTTTTCTCGAACGCAGCACCCATCAATAAAACCCATTGGAAGCGAAAACCAAAAAAATAATAAGAGGAACGGTGGAGCAGCGCGCACACACACACATACAGCAAGCACAAGGACCCGGAGGCGAAGTCAAACGTTCAACAGACTCGACATAATTAGCAATTAAAGAAATTAGCAAAACCGAATAGGATTTCCTCTAAGTCTTTCGACCGCTCGGCAGATGGTATTCATTTTGCGACGTCGAGCTCGGGCAACCGACACCACTTTTATTAATTGAAACGCGGTACCTACACGCTAGTTATCCCCCTAATTTATTGCATCGCAAATTATTATTATCGGTCTCCGTCGACCGGTGTAAACTAGACCAGTCTGCCACCTCAAAAAAACCGTAACGATTTAATCGTGATTTGTCGTGATTTTTATTTTTCGTAATCACGCCTGTTTTTGCCAATTTTAATGGCTAGGCAAATTTTAAAAATTTTTTGGTTGGTTTATATTTTTTCCTGCCTTTTTATTTCCTTTATTTTATTAATCGTTTTAATTTACATTTTAACCTATGTATTTTAAACTTAATCTTCCGCTACCACCTGAAATGCCATTCTAAAAACCACAACAATTGTTATCAACACAACAACACGACAGGTATTATCAACACCCGTTTTTCTTGTTTTTCATGTACTCAAAATGTACTCAAAAACTAACGGTCGTACAAAAAGTTTAGTATGAACACGCTGGGTAAACTTTCTAACTCACTCGTTTATTAAATACTCGCTCCGCTCGTGTCAAATAAACTCGTGAGTCAAATGCCGTTTACCGCACTTGTTGCATAATATACTATAACAATCTTTAACTATGACGGAAAACATCCACAATTATTATATATTTTTCTCACTTTATCGCATGCGTGAGAAAAACATTTTTCTTTTTACGCAAGCCGTTTTACTTTCAATAGGAAAGTTTAATAGTATATGTATGAGTATGACCGTCAGAATTAACAAACAAAAATTGCTTCCAAATCCTATCGTCGTCTAGTGCATTAGCTAGCAAAAGGAAACTTTTTCTAGGCGTGAGACGTTTATTTGGTGATTGGTCGCCGTGTAGGGTGTCATTGGTAGTTTTGTTGTTTCTTCTTTCCATATCGATTTTATATTAAATGAGTGTAGATGAGGACGACGTTGTTTCCTTTCTTTTGAGTTTACTTCTTCACCCGAGAGATTGAGATAGGCATTAGCTGAATATGAGCACTTGAGTGAGTGAGTGAGGATTTTATATTAAATGAGTGTGAATGAGGATGAGGTTGTTTCTTTTCTCCTTGAGTTTACCTCTTCACCCGTTAGCTGAAGATGAGCACTTGAGTGAGTGAATGAGGATTTTATATTATATGAGTGTGGATGAAGGCAAGGTTGTTTCTTTTCTTTTGAATGTACTTCTTCACCTGAAATTTCAAATATTTTTGGCTAGTTACTCTCTGGACTCTCCAAATGTGTAATTTTAGGTGTTAGCTGAAAATGAGCACTTGAGTGAGTGAGTGAGGACTTTATATTAAATGAGTGTCGATGACGCCGAGGTTGTTTATTTTTTCTTGAGTTTACTTCTTCACTTTGAAATTTTAAGTTTTTTCAGATTTCTAAAATTAAGCGATTCCCTTCGGCGCCCCCCTTCCCCCGCGGCACGAGGGGTCCCGCTCCCTCGGTACCCGTCGGTCGGCGCCGCCACGCGAAATGATTTATTTCCCGTTCGTCGTGTACGTCGTGCGATGGTGCGCCTCTCCTCGTTCCGTTTTCGAATATCGTACCGCGCGCTGCGGTACCGGTAACGAGATCCGGGGTGGTCCGATCTTCAGCTGTCTTCGGAACGGGCCGCCGCCACCGCCGCCGCCGCCTCGATACCGCGATAGACGATCCGTAAGTTTTCGTGCACGGTAGAGGAGCGTCGCGCGTTGGCGCGACCGCATTAACGGATTCGGAGAGGGCTCCAGCAACGGAACTTGCGGCACTCCGCGCTCTAGCAGATTTATTTATTATAATCTTTATTTTCCGAATCGACAAATACATGTTCGTATAGGAAATTGTCAAAAAATAAAATGACGCATAATTCAAGACTACAAAGAGTAATCAATAAACGAGGAATGAAAAAGACTAACTAAAGTACTCTTTTACTGAGTACAGGCATTTTATCACAATAAATTCATTGTAACAGTTTTTTAAATGTACATAAATTATCACACATTTTTATTTCTTTCGTACGCTTGGGATTCGATAAGAACTATTATATTTTGCATAAGGAACTCCAAAGACGTCTTTAGATCTTGTATTCACTAAGTGAAAATGATTAACACCACTGCACTACACACATTTTAAACACATATAGACTATACAATGTTAAAATATATATTTTTTTAAATAGGTTTTACAGGCTATGTAATATTAAAGAAAACCAATGAATTTTAAAATTCATGTTTTTCTCTATGAATATTCCAAGAAACATCATGTACCGATCGCAAATCTTTAATATTTATGTGAAGGGAAAGGTTCTTGACTATGATGAATAAAGGTATGTTATTATCATTAAACTAAGAGTTCACCTCACTCAAAACCAAGTTACATTTGTGTTCCAGGCATAAATGACTCGTCATAGATATCGTAAAGTCATCAGCAAACTTTTTAAACTCTCTAAAGCTACAAGAGGAGGAAGAAGAAGAAACAAAGCAAATTTCAATGGAGGACCGCTTATACACAGGTCACAGAATAACCCAACAGAACTGCTTGTATGGAGGATCTCCCACTTCCAAAACCGAACTGGTGATCGGATAGTAGTTTTCAAGACATAATAAACGTCGTTGCAAATATACATACGCAAAGAACTTCGAGAAAACCATGGTGACTGTATTATTAATGTTTGTTTTACTACCTTTTTTATGTAACGGAATAATCTTTGCAAAAGGATAAATGTGTTATATGGGTAAATGGGTAAATAATGAACATTGAGACGCGCTTGAAAAAAAAATTGGAATATCATCACATCCAGCAGACCGTTTATTTTGAAGCTTTTTAATAAGTAAACGGCCACTTCAAGAAAACGCATTAAAAAGTTAGTATAACATTTCGACGTTTTGAAAAACGCTTTGAACATGTCTAATATAACCCGAGGATCTTCAATTTTTTTATTATTACGTTCAAGTTGAATATTATTGAGTTTTCTCTTTCTATTAGTTACTTCTGCTACCACGTGTTATGCTCGATTTTAGCCAACATACCTGCTTCGTAAACTTTCATTTATTCTCTGTTGTTGAAACAAATATTTAAGTTCCCAACTTGATTTTTTTACACCAGACAACATATAAAATGGACGATTAGGAAAATACATGTTAATATTGGACGAAAACAGCACAATCAAGGCTACACACTCTGTACATATTAGACCAATTTTCATGAATCAGTGCTTGTTCAAAATACTTTATGGCTACCTCCGAGACAGATCTTCTGATATTGTAGTATCAATAACAAAGGTGATGTGACTCTAGTTGGCCACTGAACTCTACTTGCTAAACCAAAGTAGGAACATATGTTATTAATTTCCCTATACTATGTAGGGTTTCCTTGTGGATCATAGTTGAAGTCGCCACATACTATAACTTTCCTATTCGGTTTAGATACGAAATTCAGCACATGATAAATTGAAAGTACTATCAAGCTTTATTTTTTATTCTTCCTTGTTTTTACATATGACACACAACAAATTTCCTTTGTCCACCGAAATTCGGTCCAAAGGAAGGCTCGCTATGGCTAAGCCTCTTTTGGTCCGTATTGCACATCCACCCCAATTATATTCAGTACGGCAGCTGCTAACTACCAAGTCGAATCCTTCAAAAACAAACTGATTTAATTTATCTTTTTCTACACACGTCTCATTAATACAAAGAAACTCTAGAGTACTTAAAAAGTTATTTTTGTCAATATTAACATTACTGACCATGGCAAGTGTTAAATACTGAGGGTTAAGTAGAAATATATTCAGTTTGAGCAAATTGTGAATGCACTGGCGAAATTAAAAAAACTATAGTGGCCCTACTACAGTTTCAGATCTAGAAGAGCTCGATGATATCAGACCAATCTGCGCTTTTTAAAGTTATTTAAAAACATATGTTTACTCAAATTGTCCATTCTGTAACTTCGTAGTAATTATAGCACATCTATGGTGTTCCTAGACATTTTACTTCTCGACCTATTGGACTTTAGCAAAAGCGTTTGATACTAGTAGTGACAGTACGTGTGGTTTTCTTGTCAACTAGAACACCGTGTATGTTATTATGACAGTTAATATGTCCTTATTTACGAAAAATATTGGTTCTTTCATCCTGTTTAAAAAAACAATAAATTTATGTATTCTTAAAAATTATCAAATTTTCGTAGTTATTTGCGGATCAACGGAAAAAAACAAATTTTAAAAAATATACCAAAAGTAAGAGTGAACCGCCACCGTCGCCGTATCCCGGTGCATTGGCGCAGACGCTCATTAACCGATCTCCGGCGGCGCCTCTACGGTGGTGGCGTCTGCTCTCTCGATCCGGCCACGTAACTCTCCCGTGTCTTTGACACAGCCGAAAAATGCCATCAGAGACGGTGATCTGCCGAATCTGATAACGATGCCGCACCATGGGAACAGCCGGCGCACACGGGTATTTCGTAATTATTATTCCGCTGCCAAAAGTCTTAATAATTTTTTTTTTCATATTTTAGGTTTTCTTTAGCCTTTTTTTTTTGAGAAATCTTATCCAGTTTGAAAAATATACTATGAAACTTATTTATTACCTTTTTGTTTTTCTTTTGCAACCGAGTGTGTTCTATATTTTTTCTCATTTCCGAATATTTTGCAATGCAAAAACTGTTTTTGGACTATGCAATGTTGTAAGCTAGGTATTTATTTTGTAATAAAATGGGAAATTGTGTCCAATTCCGGGCAATTTCGGTGGCGGTATAGGCGTAGGTAATTTTTTTATTTCTTTAATTTACTGATAAATATATGGACAGTATTTGGTGTAAAAACTACGGCTCACAGTATTATAAGTAATAAAATTTCAACATTCACACCAATGAAACGATGCTTAAATAACTTTCCAGCATAATTTAATTTCTGTATAATACTTTTCTTGTGAAATGTTATAAAACATAAAGGTAATATTACGTACCGGATGACCATTTATAATGCCTACCCCCACCCCACCACCGTTCAACTTTTTTACTTAACGTTTGGGAAAGAAAGGTCGAGTACAAAAGTTGTTCAAAAAATGATAAGATTTTTGAAAAATATATTTATATATATATACAGTGTTTCAAAAATCACCTATGGATAAAAGCTATGCATACTATATTATATACTTAATCAAATCCTCTAAAAATCTGCACGTTTCATGTATAATATGTATTATAATTAAACATTTTTTGAGAAATATGAGCTTTTAACATACAAGAAATGTCCAGATTTTTAAGGGGATTTCATTAAGTGTATAATATGCATTATTTTCCAGTAAAAAATACATAACTAAAATATATATAATAAAAAAAGGAAAATGGGAGGGAGTGACATTATAAATGTTCACCCTCTATATAATTGCCTAACATTTATTCAGTTAAAATAAAATGTCTTTCTTTTTAAAAGTATCCAACCAGAATGTCATTTTCGTTGTTGCTGAATAGATAACACTCGATAAAAAAAAATACAAATAAATCATTGTCTAACAATGAAAATGAGTTCAATATTTTTTGGGCCACTCTGTAGTTACCTTTACCTCTTATTAAATAAATTTGGATTATTAACAAGATTATTATGAATATGTTTAGAAAAATATGTATTTCATTTAGAATAATCAATTAGGATGGAAACAAAGACACAGGACGACCTAATAATACAATAAGACAATTAAGACATACTAAATTAATAAGCATAAAAAGATATGCTTCTGGAAGAAATAGATAATATATCTGTGTAGCGGAATCTCAAGATATTTTGGAAAAAAAAGATATCGGTATAATAGTGTAAGACAAAAGTGTCACGAATTTTTATTTCGAGCCAAGTCTGACTGACCTTTAGTTAATGGAAATTATTAATAAAGAGTAAATTACAACAACTTTTAGACCACACGATTAAGCGATTGTTTCGAACAGATGCACGTTCAAAAAAACTAGTCAAAACATTATCATATTTGAAGTAATTAAGAGGAGAGAAACGGCATAATCTGGGGCACATCATAAGAAATCAAAAACATCAATTCCTAGATCTGCTGGTGAAGGGGAAGATGGAATATATACAGTCGTGAATGCACACGGGAAGGAAGAGAGGTACAATACATCGGCTGGTGGATATGCATTGAATAAAGAAAAAATTTTTAGATTTTTTAAAAGAAACTTTTTAACACCTTAAAAGTCTAATTCTATCGACTATGTAAAAAAAATCACATCAATTAGGTAGCGTGATTGTTTACGTGCTTTCGCGAAAATTCGATAGGGCCGGGGGTCACGTTAAAACACCGGTTTTTGCTCCCCCAATTCGACAGAAATCCATTTGTATTTTTCGCCGGCTCACCCACACACCCGCACACACGTTTTGTGTCGGTATCAGCTTACAATGGGGCTGATTTCTTTTATTGCGCCCCTACCCCCCCTCCCGCCGCTCTACACCCGTTTCTGAAAACGAATCGGCAGTTTTCGTCGTTTTTCTGAACCCGGACAAACGTTTTAGAAAATTGCGCCTGCCGATGCCAGTGCCGTCGTCCACGCTTTTATCCAAACGGACTCTTTGTTTGCGTAGTCTTCCTTTTTATTTCCATTTTCCTCTCTACTTCCCACATACGATTTTATAGTAATTAATAAATTCCATCACTAAATGCTCAATTCAGTATCACAACACGGGATGCTTTCACACATTAAGCCGCATTTTGCGCAATTTTTTCGAACTTCAGAGCTAATAATAACTAATAATAATAAGTAATTAATAATTATAGTCATCATAAAAAAATCATGTTTTAAATTAAATTTAAATTTTACCACATGTTAAAATATTGATGTCCCCACATGGATAAATATATAACGCTAATCATCGTCATATTATTATTTATTTGCCATAATGCTTATTCCAAAACAATATTTTTTAGTACTTAAGTAATGTTTTTCCATGACTTACACATAAATTTGCACAAAATATAGAACGTAAAATAATCATTAACATTAGTAAATTCTTCCCACTCTAAAACTCAGTAACATAAACAGCCAAATTATATTAATGCCAAATTAATACCCCCAAAAATTTGATTTGATCTCTGCCTTTTTCCGTATTATCAACGGAAAGTGTATCAAAATCTGGTTATATTTTGTGCTACAGCTAAATGTGACAAACTGTGTTTTTTTGATGATTAATTGTTAATAGTTTATGATAGAAACAATCGATCATATCTTTCGATGCAAAATTTGTAACAAATAAAATTCCTTCAGCAATATACTATTTAAGTAAACTATAAATAAGACTGGCCCAAAACTATTCCTTGCGGGACGCCAGATTGCGTGCGTAGTTCATCTTCAATTAAGACGCTGACACAAAACATTGTTTTCTCTCATTTAAGCAACTTTTTAAAATATCAAGAGGTTGATTTTTACGAATAGGTCTTCCACAGCTTCAAACCTCTCTGCGTGGCTAAGGTGTCAAAGGCCAAATCATAAACTACTACTACTATAGGAAAGTCACTGGCGAATAAAAGTAATCCTAAAGAACTAAAAAATCTTCGTGTGAGGTCAGTATTCTTCTTCCAATAACAAAAATTTTTGAGTTTTGTGTTCCCAGATGTACAATTACTTGGTATAGTACTAGTAGCGATTTTTCGTATGCTCTTGACATTATTAATCACAATAAATATTGGTAAATATTCTGATCAAACTGCTTTACATCCTGCATTGCAGCAGTGTTCCTTCGACCATTAGTCCGTAATGTATTCTTTATTGTAAGGTGTAAGTAAGCATTTGCTGATGATGTGCCTTTGATGCTGATGACTGTGCTGACTCTGAGGCTAATATGAAACATGATTTACATATTCGTGACCTTTTGAGTAAATCACTGTAATCGATAGGATTAACATAAAAATTAATAATATTCAATTGTTTGTAACTGTATCAAAAAATTTGGGAGAAATATTGGGATACAGTGTTTTTCATAATTGCGGGTTCTCATGACCCTGTCTTGAATAGCCATAGTAAAGCCTTCAGTCTCGGGATATAGATGTCCAGCGTTCAACCAAGCCAGCGAGGCGACCTTATCAATGTGATCTGCATCCAGACTTCTAGGGAATTTTCCATGTAGAGTTTGTTGTCTCCACAAAGTTTGCTTTCCCTGTCTCGTGTTCAGATCAAACATGATTTCTCGGTGCTGCAAAGTAAGTGGTGTGAACCTTTTGTCCTCCTCGGCGATCAAATGTATAAAGCGGTCCTGCACGTCTAATAGACTATAGATGTTAACTATTATTATTATTATTATTATTATTATTATTATTATTATCAGGACCTATTTTGAGAAAACCTTGATGTTAAAGTGCTGCATCTAAACTGGTTGGTTTTTGAAAGCCGCTAGGTCTTATTGATCAACATTTGCTGTAATATCTGTATATATCTAGCAAATCATGATCTATGTTAGGGTTAGGCTCACGGTTATGTAAGTTGACTATAACTTATTTTTACAAGAAATTTCATTAGCAACTTAAACATTACCAGTTCAATATATGTCAATATATGTCTCAATGTTTAAATAAAACATAAATATTCTGTGCCGGTTTCGTTTTCTCGGTACTCGGAATTAATATAACTTCACTTTAGGTGAAACAAGGAGATTAAAGAATGCTCCAAATTCTCGAGGTCGGACAATTTGGGTTTGCCTGTCCGCTTTAGCTTCACACTGAGCTTATTTTCCTGCTGATTTGCACTTGTCCAAGAATCTCTCAACATCTGCTGTCTGTCAAAGACAAAATTCCATTTGAGATGCCAGGAGTTTACAGCATTCCATGCATATGCGGCAAAGAATACATTGGAGAGATCGGAGGGAAAATATCAACTAGGCACAAAGAACACGAAAGCGCGTTACGACTAAGACAAATAAACTCATCGGCTGTTGCCGAACACACTCATGAAACCGGGCATAAAATTTTATTCGATAAAACTAAAATTCTTGCATGTAATCACTTCTTTTACCAACGAAAAATCCGAGAGTCAATAGAAATCGATAAACAACCAATCTTAACCGCGACTCGGGTCTCTACCTGTCACCAATTTGGGAATCAGTCATCCGAGATGGTGTTTATACCTCTCATTAGCGCCCCCTTCAAACATTATATAAGCAGGTACAGAGTAAAATACGAGCCAGTTTCAGTCAAGCTCTGAAAAAGCCAACAGGATGATTGGCGAAACGTCAGAAATTTCGACTAAGCAAAAACCGACGCAGGAGGAATCTAGAAGTTTTGTTAAAAGCAAGTTAAAGCTCTTCAACGATCAGCTGCCGTACGCCTTGCTACATACGCCACAATGCATTTTTTGCAATGTTTGAATGTTTTCCCAAAGCAAGAGACTCCTAAAAACTTTTCCTTACTGTGTTTGCAAATTATTCGAATTTTGCAAGACGTCGAAGACCAAACGTCAACGTGTCGCTCGACCACGCCCCTGAAAAGCTGTCGGTCGCAAAAACAAAAGCCGGCCGTTTCGGGTGACACATCCGGCGGTGGCGTCGCCGCCGCTCCCTCCTACCCGCCGCCGCCAACCACCCACCCCGTAATTTCTGGCCAAGAGAGACGCCGGGCGTCGGCAGTTTCTGGCAACGAGGCATGAAACGAGCCTTCGGCGCCGTTGCCACCTCTGGCGAGTCGAGAGGTCATCCCGGGGTCCAAGCCGTCGCTTAGCAACGTCCGGAATAACGTCTTTTCTCTGGACAACCGATCTTGCGAATTATAGGGGTGTCTATATACCTATGCATTGTTGGAACGTCGGTAATTGCGTGGCAAACGGGCTGATCGTTTATAATGCAATAGGGAGGTGTATTCCCCATCTCCCCTAACGTGGGTTGGTACTCCAGTAGGAGGGGAGGATTCGGATTTTAACGCAAATATTTACGCGACAAAACTTCCAAATCTACTGTCGTCCGTGTAAATTAACTAATTTAATCTCTGATCTCCGATTTTCTGTTTTCGTCAAGACTGTCAGTTAGATATTTTACCAAGTAATCCTCGAAAGACCTTTAACATCCCTGGAAAAACTTCTTTTGCAAGAAATTAAATAATCTGTAAAAGATTCTGGTGAGCAATTTCCCCTTGCCTCATAAGAGGCACATTTTGTTAGTCAGTCGAGTAACACAGTCGTTTTGTCAAGTCTAGCACCCGCATCTGCTGCTTTTTGTGGAGAGAAAGCGCCAGCTCCAACTTCAATTTTGCAACTCATATCATTTGGCTGCAAAAAGGGATGTTGAAATCGATAAAGCTGCGTGATAATTCGTTTGATGCGCAACAATGTGCTGTAATTTTTATAGACGGAGTAAACAGAGTTCTCCAAACGATATACCCTTTTTACGACATAATCCGGTATTTAATTTTTGGGTGAATTTTTATGAAGGTCTAACCCCAGGCCGGCCCTCAATAAATAGATTCGCAATTCCACAATGAAGTTCCAGAACCGTACTTCGTTACTTCGTGCACGCACTTGCTGAAAGCTGACGGATTCAATAAATTGAACTGGATAAATTGTAATAAAATGTATATGTTATTTCAATAAAAATTGCACACTAATTCTATAAAAACAATTGAATAATAGTATATACTCTTTCATAAAACTGACAACGTACTCCGATCTGACCAGCCCACGGCAATCAGCCAAGAGCAAGCTAGAAAACATTAATTATAGATCAAATATATACATAAGATTTTGTATTGCCTTTCTAGGAAAACGTTTTGGAGTCATTATGTTAAACACTTAAATTGGAAATCAGTTCAACCTGTCCACTTGTCCACTGTCGACTTGAAATCGAGCTACCTCACGTAGGACTGTTTTACGGTATATTGTCAGGAGAACTCTACCTATATTTCATTACTGTAGTAGGCCACTTAAAAAAAATATGATGTGACTACTACGACTTGCTTATAAATAATTTATTTTATGTGGGCGTTGTAGGAGAAAAACTCTTCTTTAATATAGATTATGTTTATTTTTTACTCACACTAATAATTCTCGAACTAATCACCCCAAAATATCCAAAAAATATTTTAGAAATCTTGGGTGGAAGATACAGAAATACATTATTATTATTAACAACACACAATTGCATGGAGATCATAAAAATGAAAAGTGAGGTGAAATGTCAAAACTTTAAAAATGTTTTGCGTAGTTTCGCTTAGTTCTCTTCAAAAAAGTTTTTTTACTGCACTAGTTATGATTTTCCCAGACGAAATCATATTCTTCAAGGTTTTCCATAGCAGTCTTTCTATTTATTAAAAAAATAATGTCCGCTTGACCCAGGTCGCTTTATAGAATACAGTGAACTTCCCTTCGAATGGCATATTTTGCGTATTGTCAACGATTTTTGCTGCTTTTGCGACTTTTTTTGGAAGAATTCCGGTTCCAATCATTTTTCAACAACTTTCAATATTCTGTAGTATCGCAAATCTAGGATTATCTAACTACCTCTTTGGACGAGCATTAAATTTGGTTAGTTCTGGTCGTACTGAACCATTTACTTTAGTCCACACAGAATCGGTAAAATGGCTCAGCTGGAAACGCTGGTGGATAAAGAAGCTTTACATAAGCATCTTTGGCAAAACGTTCAAAACCTGCGAAAGTGTCTTTCACAGGATGCCGTTCGTCAGTAGCTTTCAAGGACAGACTGCCGGCAATCGTCCGTTCTGTTGTTCCGACAACGGCTTATAAAATCCGTGACAGCTTCCAAATGAGTACGAAAATCGTTAATCGAATCATATATGAAGATAATTTTATTCAAGGACACCGTATCGGGTAGTTAAAGATAAGCACCCATTGACGGCGACGGACAAAAACCGTCATTAAAAATCGTTCCAAGTCGGTCTCGCTTCTCTCACACTTCGTCCGATGGAATTTCGTTGCGAGTCGATTGGCAAAGAACAAAAAAAATTAAACGACCCAAGGGACATCACGGGGACAGGTCTTTTAAACGTTTTGATACTGACGATAACGTATAAATAATGTAAAACGGGAACTACTAGTTTCTTGTTGTTGGCGCCTATTTTTTCCGATTTTGACTATACCATGATTTCGAAAGATCGTCTTATCAGAAGAGTTTAACTTATCTCCCTCATTGGGACTGTGAAAAACTTAATCTTTGATTAATAATCATGGCAGGAGCAGAACAAAAATATCCAAAAAGTCATGATAAATAATAACGCTTGCCCTTAAGAAATTCATTTTGGCAAGTCCTCAAAATGGAGAAAAAGGCGGCGGAGGGAAGGACTATACCCGACTCCATCACTATCACAATTTCGAATTTTTTAAAATTGCAGAAATATGGGCGACAAATCAAAATTAATGAAATCTCCAGATGCCTCCAGCCATATGTATTGTACTAAAACCGTTACACAAAATGTGGCTAAATGTTTTTTTGAGTTAAGCCAGCTAATAACAGACCCACTGTTGCCGCTTTTCACAACGTTCTTCCTGTGAATGAATAGCCAAGAATCGTCTGCTGTATAGTGTGTCCCTTTTTGATAGTCGTAGGTCGCATCTAGCTTATTAATAAAGCTGGCGTGACCGCTATCGTGACCCATGCCTACTTTTCCATGAAATGAAAGATTGAACTGAGGTGGCTTTCACTTGATGAAAATCCATTTAACAAAATAAATAAGAACTAAAAGTTCAGATTTTCACGAAAATATAAATCTGAACTTTTAGTTATTTTTTTTTTATGAAATGAAAGGTGGCACCAGCAGAAAATACATCTCGAATTTATACATTCAGGGTGATTTTCTAAATTTTGCATTTTTTCACACCATTTTTAGTCCGCCTGTTACTATTGTATATCATTGTATATCAAAATTTGTGAGTTTCAGAAAACTAACTACGCCACTGTATCATTTTCCAGGAGTTATCGGACCTGTAAAGCGGTGTCTAAAAAAAGCAACATTCTGAAAATCACCCTGTAAAAAACCAAAAGGCTATTATAGTCCTGTTTATGGCACCTTTCATTTCATAAAAAGACAGGATAAGGGAGGTACGCCGCGATCCCATAAAAATGGGACAAGTTGTACATCATTTCGTTCTTAAATTTTGAGTTAAAAGTAAAGTCCATTGTGTTCATAATCTCCAATACATTTCATATAAATTTTAAAACATTTTTATAAGCAGAGTGCTTTCACATTTAAATTATCATGATTAGCAAATAAAGGATCGACAACGGATGAGATATTTCCCTGAAAGATGAAATGGAAAGAAAGTTGAACAAAATTTAAGTTATTGGATTTAATTCATTTATACATTTATTAATATATTTATTCTATAAGAATGTGCCAGTCCTTATGGACTAAAGAAAAATGAAGTCACATTTATAAAAGAATCTAACGAAGTAAACTTCTAAAAATTGGCAC
This sequence comes from Cylas formicarius, assembly GCF_029955315.1. Taxonomy (NCBI): domain Eukaryota; kingdom Metazoa; phylum Arthropoda; class Insecta; order Coleoptera; family Brentidae; genus Cylas; species Cylas formicarius. The sequence goes on along the minus strand of NW_026844361.1, from coordinate 18,253,800 downwards.
TGAAAACCAACATAATTCAGAATTCGAAGATTTTTCTAAGCACGAACGTCTACTGTAAGAATCATTGTTGTCATCAACGTTATCAATCATTCCACAATAATAATAATCATAGCATATAAAAATCTCTATAAAAATGAATACTAGGAAACAACACCTGCATTGGGATAGACAGCAGACTGTAATTAAATTTTGAAAACAATTATCACAATCAAACAAAGAACTTTTTTATTTCATTGATGTTGGGACCAGCTTTACAATGTTGGCCCCATGTAAAAGACAAAATGTTGTCCGATACAGTATATGGTGCTGTACCGGTTTTTAGCCTTACGTCTTGCACAGTATTCACGAGATATTTATTTATTTATATGTCACAGGCCATTCAACAGGCTGACGCAGCTACCCAATTACAGAATGGCACAATACAGGCTTATACTATTTAACAAAATCGGGAAAATGACCAATAAATTTCTTATCTCTACAATGAAAGCAAAGGTTGGATTAAGTAAATTATAACTAAACACATTCCGATTAGAAAAACACAATTATTATAGTCCGAGCACATCTTATTATAGAAGAGTTAGAAAAGTAATTCGACTTAAATAGCAATAGAAAATGTCAAACAATATCAATACAGTTTCTTCAAGTTTCTGTAAAATTTGAAATTTTCTTCATACGAGCAAAAGTGTCGATCTTTGTTGTATCTAAAGTTCAAGTTGTTAAAAAGTTTTTTTTTTTGAAAGCTTTCTATTCTGATGATATATTTATTATAAATAGGATTCCAAACTGTGGATGAGTACTCTAGTACATATCTTATCATACTATTATACACGATTATTACTGACTGATGTTTGTTGAACCCTTTAGTACTTCTCAAAATGAACCCCAGATTTCTCAAACATTTATTGACAATAGTTTCAATACGAGCTCCAAAGTTTAACTGTAAATCAAGAACAATTCCCAAGTCTTTTACTTGCTTATCTATAAAATTCTTTTTCCTTGTAAATAGAATATATCGACATTTTTGAACATTAAAGAATAGTCTGTGGTTTCTGCAATAATCAGCAAAGCTGTCAAGATCGCTCTGAAGCTCTAATACATCTAAATGTGAACGAATCTCTTTTTTTACTTATAAATCATCGGTAAAAAAAGCATAAATAAAAACCGGGAAACAAAAATATTAAAGAGTAAAGGACCCAGATGATCCGAGGTGACACTCGCACAAAGCAATTTTTTACCAATGGCAACAACAAACTGGGTTCTTTCTGTAATATAGCTTTGCATTAGTTGGAAGAGATCGCCGTGCACACCGAAATTTCCGAGTTTTATCATTAGAGTTGGATGATGTACTTGGAAAAAACGGTATACCACAGCGCACGTCTGAAAACCATTATGCCGGTATACCGTCCGGACCTGGGCCCTTTTTAGGAGCAATATTTTTTTTAATAGAATTTTCCGAAAATCCAGATATGACGACACTTCTCGTAGGAATTGATATGCCTAACTTGTTAAATTTATCATATTTCATATCAAGTTTTTCTTATTTTCTATTATTCTCCTCCAGTTGCCGTAACAGGACTCAATAGTTAACTAACGAAAACGCACGCATAAAAAAATGATAATTTTTGGTGACTCAGCCAGAAAATGCAACGTCGACGAGACAGTCTACCAAAAAGGAAAAAATAGTTTACGATTTATAGCTTGGCTTTCGCTATCAGCCTTAGAATCGGCATTTAAATACGCGTTCTCGTAAAAGTATACATACAAGACCACCGCGCATGCGATAAGACGACGGCGGCAGCGCTTCTTTCCAGTTCTACAACCTAACCTATCAATCAGTCACCGGCCGCGCGGGTTTTCTTCTTCTTGAATCGACGCGCTTACATCCGACGTTAAGAAAGGACAATCGGCGAATACTGTCACTCGTTTCTTTTTTTCTTCTTTCTTGCGCGAGAGAATTTCCGGACATTCTGCCCGCAATCGTCACTCGGCGTTGTACGCCGATACGTGTCCGCTATAAATCGCTGGCGGCGAAACAATTGAAGATATTTCGTTTAAATGGCGCCCATTTAAGGCCTGCCGGGCATTTTTAATTACGAACGGATCGGTTTTTACGGCCGCGACGCCGACACTGACTGCTTTATTGCATGCGCGCCTCTGATTGATAGCGAGCCCGAGCGGTTTGATTGTTTCGGACGGGACGCTGAGTAGAAAAAAGAAGAGGTATTTCTGCGGACAGAACGCCAGGTCTGGTCCTCGCCGAATGGATAAATCAAAAATATTTTGCACTAAAGCAAAAGTCCTTTAAAGCTACTTCGCAATGTATAGTTTGAGCTGTTTATCTCAGAAACTATAGGAGATAATTGGGTTATTACCAGCCTTCAATTCATTTTAATTTTGTATATACAGGGTGTTTAATTTTTTCGTGGACGAATATCAATTTTCTTATTTTAAGTTAGTTCATTTTTCAATTCTATACAAAATTCTAGACATATTTTGTGTATAATATCCTATACCTAAAATTTTGACATTTTTAATTTTTTGAGACGTGTACAAGATATGAAATATCTGCCAATTTCTTCATTCTTCTTTCACTTGAGTAAGTTTTGGTTAGTTAGGACTCGAATAACGGATTTCATAAGAAATTGCGATACATATTAATGCAGGGTACGCGAAAAATAAGATTAAAAATGAAATTTAAAAAGCTGCCAAAAACTTTTTTTTATTGAAAACTAGCGTTAAAAATAAAATATTTTTACTTTTTGAAATATTTCCTTTTAAATATTTGTCTATCACAAATAATCAAGTTTTAGTTTACAAACACAAAAAGACAACTGCCGAGCAACTTAAACGTCTGATAAGAGAAGGTGTCGGATATTTACGAGGGCAGCGCCAAAATTTCCCGGCTTGAATATGAAAGAAACAAAATAGAGTAACAATTTTGTATTATTTTCCAATATAATCCCCTTAACTTCAATACACTTATTACATCTCTTTATTAACAACTCAATCCCTTTAAAAAAATATTCTTTTGGTTTGTCTGCAAAATGAGCTAAAACAGCCTCTTTTAACTCAATTTTGTCGTTAAACCGCCGTCCACGCCTTTTTCAAATATCCAAACAAATAATAGTCGCTGGGGGCCATATCTGGACTATAGGGAGGATGATCTATCTGTTGGAACCTACACTCTAAAATGGCAGCTTGTGCAACACCAGCAGTATGGACGGGTGCATTATCGTGCAAAAGACGCACGCCTCTGGTCAGTTTTCATTGACGTTTTACACGTATGCAGTCTCGTAATTTATGTAATAATGTTGCGTAATATATACCATTACGCGTGGTATTAGTTTCTTTTAAATCTATCACAAGAATTCCTTCACGATCCCAAAAGATCGTGGCCATCACCTTTTTTGTTGACTGGCAGACTCTGAATCTTCTTGGAGGTGCTTCACCCTTACGACTCCACTCCGTTGATTCTGTTTTCGATAGAAGGTCATAATAGAGAACCATAGTTTCATCTCCCGTCACAATAGTTTCTATCACAGGCTTCGGTTCCGACCCACAGAGTTCCAAAAAAGACCGCGCACACTCGACACGGCGTTATTTTTAGCCAAAAGGTTTTTAGAAACCCATCTTGCATTAACCTTATGGATACCTAAATGATCATGCAGGATTCGACGAACACTTGTATCAGAAAGCTTAGTAATTTCTGAGATTTCTTTGACCTTTAAACGTCGATCACTCAATACCACCTCTTCCACAATCGCAACAATATTTTCCGTTATGACCTCCACCGGTCTACTAGTTCTTGAATCATCTTCAACGGACTCCTGCCCCATTCGAAAACGTTTTGCGCATTCTTTCACTACAGAATACGAAGGAGAACTTTGGCCGTACACGCCATCCAGCCTTTCTTTAATAATTTTAGGTGCTAATCCTTCTTTTGTCAAAAACTTTATGACTGCTCTATACTCAATTTGCGTTATTTGCGACATTTTTTCACGTCTTGTTTAAAATGCTGTCAATAAAAAACTATTTGACGCATTTTTTTTTCGCAGCCCACTAAGATATATATTTAAAAGGAGACAAAGTTTTATCGTGATACTGGAGTTGCACCTATGTTAGGAATCTGTTAGAAATGCCAATAATGTATTTAGAAACCCTTTATACTACTTGTATTGCTTGAAGTGGAGGAGATATTGAAAAACTGTTACAATAACTATTATCCTTTGCAAGCTATTAACTTTTTATTGATCGTTCGTTAATAAAATATTCACCAACGTTATCGCGTATCGTTCTTCTTAGTCTGAACAAAAAGCTTGATTTACGGTCTCACCTGGTGGAACGAACTCTGCATGCAAGTTTGATTTGACCTGACGACATTTTTTTGGACGGGGACACAGTGACGTCTTCCATTGGCTGGACTGTTGCTTCGTTTCTGGATCGTAACCATAGCACCATGACTCGTCACCAGTAATGATCTTTGAAAGAAAATCTGGATCCGTTTCAAGCTGTTGGTTCAAAGCACGACATGTTTCAACTCGATGTTCTTTTTGCATGTCAGTCAGAACACGAGGAACAAACTTGGCAGCAACTCTTTTCATTCCCAAATCTTCGGTTAAAATTCGCTGAACCGTGCTCCAAGACAACCCAATAATCTTTGATAATTGTTCAATTGTCTGTCGACGGTCTGTGAGCACAAACTCTCGAATCTTTTCAATATTTTCGCCGATTCGAGCAGCTGATGGACGTCCAGAACGAGGTCGGTCATCAACTGACTCACCGCCATTTTTGAAGCGAACTGGTACACTTGAGTTTTTCCCATCGCATCGTCTTTATAAGCTGTTCTTACCATTGAAACAGTTTCAGCAGCACTTTTACCGAGCAGAAAACAAAATTTCACAGCTGCACGTTGTTCTTTTACACTTGCCATCGAAAAAAACGAAATAACAAAAAAAACAGCGTTAACAAAAAATGGCACTGCATGTGAGCAAAACAAGTTAAATTTAAAACGAAGGTGGCGTTGAACTGGCAATAAGTTGTACTATCCACAACCTAGCGACAGAAAGGTGTACTATACAAGCTCTGCGCGCGGCAATTCAATTCCGGTTTTTTATGGGTACCCCTCGTATATAGAATTGCATTAATTATTAATGCTAAATATGACAAGATTATAAAAATAGGTAGTTGCCATTTAAAAAAAAAAGTTTTTTATCATTTTTTTTTATTTTGTACCTGTATTAATATGTATCGAAATTTCTAATTAACTTACTCAGGTGAAACTATAAATACTTCCGAATGAAGGAATTGGCAGATATTTTACGTCTTGAAAACATAATTTTTCACATAAAAAAATAAAATTGTCAAAAACGTTCAGACCTAGGTTATAAGACATTATACACAAAATATCTCTAGAATTTTGTGTAGAATTCAAAAATAAAACGCCCTTTATATATATTAACTTTTCTATTTAACTTTTAGCTATAGTTTCTGAGATAGGGTAGTGTCCTACGATAAAAGGCCCGCCCCATACACAAATATCACCTTTGCGAAAATATATCAAAAACTTGGTTTTAGCCAATTAGTACCTTAAACACATGCGTTTACTCACTAAACGCAACGCAAACTCATTATCTGAATCTAAATTAAGAAAATATAACAAGTAGTTGAATTTAATCGCTTCCATGGTCCTTTCAAGAACATCAAAGTTTGCTTAAGATTAGGAGCAGTACTGCCATTTTCATTGTTGTGGCCTATTTATAAAAAGAATAACAGAAATAATTCACATGGTGTCATTCAAATATTATTACTACATTATGTCCCATATGAATTCGAAACAGTGCAAGGGGACTAGAGATGAGCTGACACCCTAGCGCGCGTAGGTTTGCAATAAGGAAGTATTTCTAAGATAGGAGGACTAAATAGAAAATCAAATTCTAACAATCCAAAGGTCAAATTTCCAGAAGACCTGCAAACTCTGTGGAGGAAACACATGAACCTTACCAAAATGCAAAAAGATATGCTGAAATAAATAATATTTGAATAATGATGTTACATTTTATGGTGGCGTTCAAGGCTAAGGCAAGGCTAGTTTTGACAGATATTTTAAATTTTAATATAATTAATATATCCCTATTAATTAATGAAGAATTAGTTAGCCTTAGAATTATTTAACAAAAAAGCAAATTTTGCCCAATAACTTAGTGACTTTACATCAGATTTTAGCTTTTCAACGCATAAACCTATTGACATATGGAATTCCTCATATTGCCGTCAATGCACCAATACAGCAGCGTGAAACAAAAGAAAAGTTCAAGTGTCATGTTCTTGGATTTATATAAACATTACAGGAAGCATCACCAACAAATTCTCTACAATTTGCAATTTCTGAATCAAACCAGCGAAACTATATTTTTAAACTTACCTGTTACGTCTTTCTCAGCGGCATTTCGAACACTCTATTGAAGTCCAAGTTACGCGTTTCACGATTAATTTTTACACACACGCGCTAGGTTCTACATGTTTTACACCTTTCCGCGAAAAAATGTCGCAAAAAGTTCGACGCGTCTTCCGCAAAGTGTCAACGAAGTTTCGCCAACGCCTACTTTCTCCGAAACGCGGCAGAGCGCGGTTCAAAGTCTCACCGAAACGCGGGAGTTGGCTCGTCGCTGTAGTCGCGCGATGACGTCACCGTTCCTCACATTTTACGTATTTTTCGTTTAAAAAGCGCAAGAGCGCAAATATCGGCCACGCTCGACAAAACCGAAAGTGTAACGAATACAAAAAATCGAAGCCGATAGGACACGGACCGCTTGTCCAAAATCCTAATTATAATGGTGATATCCGCTTTCCGTACATACCGCGAGCACCGAAGATGCAGTCGTTTGTTTTCTAGATGGCGGCCTCCGATGGGTCTTTTATAAATATCATGTCGAACAAGGCATCGGATACCAATTAAAAACTATGAAACCGATATCTGATAATTGCCAAGAATTTCGAATGATGACGATACCTACTAACCCGACTATAGGCCGTTGTTCTTGGCCGACTAGGCGGACTATATAGTTACTAGATACGCAGAAAAATATCGATTGCTTACCATATTTTTCTTTAAGGCGATGCTAATTGCGATAGGACACCCTGGTAGAAATAAAAATAGTGTTGGGCACCTGATGCATACATATACATTTTGGTGCACGTCATAAACAAGGAGCATTTTGTGGATGGTTTGTACGATATAAATTTTGGGACAAGATCCACATTTGAACTTGTAGACTCCAGATTTTTGAGTTTTTCGTAATTCAGTTTTATTGTTTTTTAGAAAATGTTCTATGGTGTTTTCAGTTTTAAAAGCAATATTAATACCAAATTTAGATAGATGTTTCGAAATTTTCTTCGGTGTTTAATATGGAAAGGATAGAGTTCAGTTATTTGAAGCTGCTTTTCAGTTATAATCTTATCTATCAAAGAGGGATCGTAACCATAGTTAAAAGCTATTTGTTTTATAATTCTTTTTCAAAATTCTCTGTAGAAAATGGTACATTAGGTAGTCTGTTGATAAAAGCATAAAAGGCAGACATGTTGTGTGTGTAAGGGTGATTTGAGTTATTATGTATTATTGTGTCAGTGTGTGAAGGTTTATGGTAAATGAAAAACTATAATCTGTTCTGTAGTTTAGAGAGTTAGTTTAGAGAAAGTTTAGAGAGTTATCTTGTTCCGTCTTTATAGTAAATTTTATGCGGTTATGTATCGAGTTAATGTGATTCAAAAAGGACTGCAGTCGACTTTCGGTTCCAGTGAAACAAGCAAAAGTATCATCTATGTATCTATACGACCAGAGAAATCCTTTACTCAGAGGATGTTTATGTATGACATTTTCTAAATTGTAAATGACAATTTCTGCAACTAGTGGACTAAGTGGGTTTCCCAGAAGTAATCCTTATTTACCAATATAAAATTGACAATTAAATTCAAAATAATTTTGGTCTAAACAAACCATTAAACTTGTTTTATGTTAGAGTCAACTTAAGAATATTGTCTGTTATGTTTATTACGTTAATTAGTGGAATGCTAGAAAATAAGTTTTGAACATCAACTGAAACTAGAATTGCCTTAGGAATTTAATTAAAAATCTATTACTACCCGTTTTTGCATATGTGTCGAAATATTTTGTATTTGATAAAAGAACGTTGTTGCCGAAAAAGCTATTATAAAGTATTAAAAACTGTGAAAATCTGTACATTTTTTGTTCTAATATAATTTGTGTTAAAGCTTCACTTTATAGGTCAAATAATTGCCGAGAATATCAATAAAATAGCAGATATCAACTTAAAGCGTGATTTTCTGGTTCGAACAATAGCGTTTTCTAGTTGACATCGGTCAGTCAAAATAGTTCAAATAGGCGTTTTATAGCCTTCCTTTTTGCGCCCAGCTGTCAAAATTAGCTTTACCGCCACTTATTGCAACCAAGAATTTACCAAATCTTTAGCTAGCAACCTCTTTCATTCCAACAGAGGTTTTTTTTCGTCAATTTATTTCATATATCAAATAGGCAAGTTCGCAGGGACATTGGCATTATTTAAAAATAAGTGGAATCATACACTTTCCTCGATGTGACGTATTTTCCATTCACACGAAAGGGACACGACGTTTGGCGCGGACTATCGAAATTCATCAGGAAACCTGCCAAGTCACTCTCTGCCTTTTCCGTTCACCGTCACATCCAAATCTCGTCTCTTCACCGCGTGGTAAATTTTCCCTCCACGCGCCGTTTTAAAATTCAGACACGGATTTCCCGTTCCTGGCTGCGATCCAATTTAACCTGCCCGCTTAGATCCTGCTTTCTGGATCATTTTGCATCTAATTATACTGCTAAACCTCATTTGCTTGCACTGCTGATGGCACAGCGCCTGTGTGTATGTGGGGGGTGACACACAACCGCGCTTGGTTTCCACGTACTCTCCGTATAATGGGGCTTTTGGAGCCGGCGGTCTATAATTCAGTATACCAGGTGACACAAGATGTAGTTACCGCGCAACTTTTTTTCTGTAGCTTTAAACCGAATTCAGCAGTTTAACCGCAAGTGACGTCAACCTTACAATATTTTATTGAAATCGTCAGTTTTGTTGTGACTGACACGCACTGTTCGACGTGTTTTCGGAGCGCGAGTGCTAAGCTAAGTGTGATCTTGGTCTGCAGGATTCCAGTTGGAGTTCAACAAACGAACGGATGATATCCCGGAGTAATGTGTTCACATTTTTCCATCCGTGAATCAATACGTCAAAAAAAATACATATGTATATAAAAACATTAAAAAAAATTTTTCTTTATTATTTAAAAATGCACACGTTCAAGATTAGTTTAAACTAAAAGACAGACAACATTGCATTGTAAATTAGCACAACAACAACCTAAAGGGGGATGATCACAGATTCAAAAAAGTTTATGTTTCTTTAAAATATCAACGCACGTTAACAACAATTTCATTTCTAAGCAAGAATGACATATGAGTAGAGGGGATAACAATTAGTAATTAAATGCTACCAATCGCAATACCAACCTAAAACAATTGATATCACTACGCATGGAATTAGACCTAACATTATAGTTACATAAGGAATAATAAAAAGTGACTGGCTATATACAATCGAATAAACTAAATAACTAACTACATACCGAAAACAGAAAGGACAGAAGTAGAAAGAAATGGATAAGACTTATCAGTACGGATAACCTAACGCCAATGGAAGTGGCCTGGAGACCAGCATAACATAAATCACAATGCGATGATAGTTTGTTGAAGGTAATACAGATATTGTAAATAAACGGAAAATCCATTCCGTAATGAACTAACTTGTAGAGAAATAAAACAGACTGCAACGCTTTGCGCAAGCCCAGAGACAGGACAATTCCCTTCTCAGGATAGAAACCTTTCTCCCTGAACTAGATACTTCAGTAACCTTCTCTGCACACTCTCAATGGACTGAGCGTGGCAGTTATACATTAACGATATACCACCGAGCCATAGTCAAGCTTGTTAAATAACAGTTTGAGAGTAGCTGAGCCTGAAATTTCTTATTACGAATCCTAAAAGTTACATTGCTCTGGAAACCATGAGGTGAGGTAAATAAAATCCCCAGTTCCTTTACAGTGGCAAGTCTAGTCAGGATAGTACCATCCATAATGTAATTAAAGTCTATAGTTTTTGTGCGGTGGTAAGAAGCCACATTACACTTGCTGATGTTAAGATGCAATGCAATTTAATGCAATAATATATCCGCATAGACAAGCTTGTCGGAAATGATGAAAGTTATGACATATATTGAACAGAACTGGTCCAAGGTTAGAACCTTGGGGCACAGCAGAAATTGGAACAACAGGAAACTTATCTAAACCCCTCAATCTCAATGAATTGTCGACGGTTCACCAGATAGGATCTCAACTCCGAAATTAGAGAATCGGAGAAACCAAATTTTTGAAACTCTTTTTCAATCAGTAAGTGAAGATCTATCTAGCCACACGCTTCGTGGAAGTCAGTGTATATAACGTCCATTTGACCCTGAGTGTTCAAGTTGGTGATACATGATCTTTTCGCACAAACACCATGTTGACAAATAAATATGAAAATATACAAAACGATGCGTTGCGCACCTATGGTGTTGTCTCTCTAAGTCAGGGGATGCAGCCATCACGATCCTTTGTTTAAACCATGTTGGTAAGCGCCGAACTCAAAAGCTTTTAAATTCCTGTGTCTGATTGATTTTTATGTTTTGAAAACTCGACAGAAATAATGCTTAAATTATTTATCAACTAACATCAAAAAAATTTAAGCAACATAAATCGTTTCAATGTTTGCTAAATTTGCTTTAATTATTATTTTAAAATTATTATTATCTTTAATATCTTTAGTAGCCTGCTATTGTAACATTGTTTAAAATTCAAACTAAAACCCTTATTATTATTATTATTATTATTATTATTATTATTATTATACCGAGATGCGGTTTTCACTAGTTAGATATCATTTCACAATATTTTTATGAAAGAATGTTACATTTGCTTCTTTTAAAGAATTTTGCACTTTTGTAATATTATATCAAAAAGCGCGGCCTAATAGCATCAGTAAGTATACATAAGCCAGCCATGGATATGTTAGATTGTTTTTTTTTTTCAAGGAAACATTTTTTTTCCGCGATATTTTAATACATCACTCAAAAAGTGTGTATATGTAAAATGTGTAATAAAGTTACTTTCCGCAAGTCTCGATGCCGATGTCGTTTATGCTTTCATAATTGGCGGCCATTTACTAATACTTCAAATAGATTATATCTTTATTGAAGAAAAAAGGGGATCTACATTTCAATATGCAAAGCTAATGTGAAACCATTTTAATAAATAAGCATTACTTTCACATCTGTTGATATCATGACATGATTTTCTAACCTACTACTGGTCTTCCATTTATGTCCTCAAAAGTTTGCATTCAAACATGATCACAGCTAATTGGTTGGGCTTAAGTCACACTTGGTTAGTACATTTGTGTATAAAATCCAAACTTTGTCAGTTATCCTTGGTTCTGTCAATGTTTTAAATAATGATCAACCGTAAATTCAAAAAGCCGGATATTTCCAATATGGAATCCTATTGCGAAAAATTATAGACCTCGACCACTTAATAGAGTTCCCCGAGCTACCATCTGCGCGACAATTTATTTCACCCATCATCTTATTATGTCGTACCGTAAGCAGTGGGATAACCGTAGAAATAATCGAATCGAAATTCATTTCCTTCACATTTTGGTCGGGTATCGATCCTAGCTACGCTATTATCTCCCGATTACATCCAAACTCGTGCTATTTATGTATACTGGGTTCGTATATACGTAGGAGCGAACGATAACTTCTTAAGTTGTGCAAGAATGATTGACTTCAGGAAGATAACGAACGCCGTTAATTCTATTGATATTTACTACCCAGTACTGTTCACCAGATTCGATAAGAGTTTCAACTCGCATCCGCGGTCACTCTTGGTGAGTCGACCAAAAAGATATTCCACAAAATTGGACACTGCCAATAGGTTTCTCTTCTCAGTCCATTTTTATTTAGGCTGTATTCACTTTGACTATAACATCCAAAAGCTTTTTGTATTTCTTATCATAAAAATGACACCAATTCTTATGGGTCCAATGGTTTTAAACCTTAAAAATTCTGGCTCAAATATAAAATATTTGATTAAATTACCAAATTTTCTTAATGTTCTTATTTATCGTAACCTGTGTTTTATTTTCAAGTTTTTTTTTTATTTCAAATATTCACCTAGCATGCGTGTAATATTTCATCCGTTAATGCATAAATTCTTGGAAATATATTAAAACACTTAATCATAATGCCATACGATTGTTAAAAAAGAAATTGACACCATGTACATAAATAAGTGTATTTCTAAAACTAAGAATGATATACTACAAACATGAAATGTGAATTTGAAATAATATACAATTTAAGAGCATTACCAACAATTCTCATAGTTTATAACTTACACTTCTTCATAATCTTAAGACCTGCTTTACCTATTGTCTTATTCCGATTTTCTCCAAATCAATATTGTTTATCGATATTGTTGAATATAAGCTTTTTGTATGATGTAGAAAATATTATCAGGAAAATATGGACTACTATCAAACGTCATCAAGGTCGAAGGTCAAAGAGATTTGTAAATTGTAATCATTGCGTTTGACATCAAATACCATATTTCAGTTTGCAAGTGAGATAAAAAACTAAATAAAAAAAAGCCCAGAAAAAATGGGCCTATGACAGTGCGAATAAAAATTCTACTTTTTTCTACTCCCGTCTGTAAAATACCTAATTACCCACCGATCTAGCATGCGGGAAGCGTCACTTTACCACGTCAGTTCCGTTTCCCATGAATCCGAGCCACTTCTGACATTTCCGGGATTTTACCGCACGGATTTGGGAGCAATCGGATGTTTTAGGAGATTTTACAGCACTGAACAAATTTTGACGTTTGTCAATTCTGACGGTCATGTCAGTGAATGTTTTCGTGTTGTTTTGCGAAAATGTACACAAAAACTAACGGTCGTAGAAAAAGTATAGTATGCAACACGTTCGGTAAACCTTTTAACTCACTCGTTTATTAAAAAGTCGCTCGGCTGCGCTCCGCTCGTGTCAAATAAACTCGTGAGTCAAATGCATGGTATCCCACATTCTAATACAAATACTTAGTTTTCAGTGAATAAAAATTAGCTTAAATTGAAATTATTAAGTCAGGGTTTTTAGCATTGTCTTCAAATGGTGAAAATAAAAATAAATAATAAAAGCTTTTTTTCATTTTAACAATACAAAACGTTTGCTTAGTTGTTAGTGGCGATTAAAAATTTGGCATTTATATACAATATTTTTGAAATTTTATCTCAAAAGAAAAGAAACACGTACGGCCTGTATAGATTTAGTAGAGAAAATTTAGAAGCATAACAACCAGATATTAGAACCGGCATTAAATCCATAAAAAATAAATACAGATATTTTTGCAATTTTTAATTGATCCCATAATTTCAGAAGTTGGAAGAAAAGAAGCAATTCATTACTATTAATGGGATATAAATGTGCTGTAATGCAAAAGAGATTTTTATATCAGTAGATGCTCAACAGTCTTCACATCTTGCACATTAGCCGTATTTTAAGAAGATAAAATACTTAATATTTTAGTTATTGACTTCTTGCAATGTTTTCACGCCGGATGTACCTTTCCAATCGAAAAAAAAATGGCTTTATCAGTATATAACATCCTTCTCCCAAGGTTTTGGAATGCTGTAAATAATTCACGAAATGTTAGAATTTTCAGTAATTACTTCAAATATATAGCTTTTGCTAGTAAGTACAAGAGAAAGGTTATTCGCGATAAAGCTATTACTTAAAAGTTAAAAGTAAAAGTTTTGTTTTTATTCACACACAGATACCTAATAAGCATTGAGAGAGAATGTGACAAATATTGGGTATAAAACTAGGTTTTCTTTAAACCATCTGTATTGTGTTATTCGTTATATTTTCACTCCCACCTACAGAGTTAATTTTCAAAGATCCAAAAAAAAAGTGTAAATACAAAAGTTAGGAGATCTTTGCTCTATTATCCTACGCAAATGTCAGAAAAAACAAACGACGATCGCAAGCTGTCAAAATGGCAGCAACAACATTTTTAAAAGATATAGTTAATTGACATTTCGTTTAGCCGTTTTTGAGATATTTCAGATATGGTCAGGTCTGCCTTGTTAGCAACCGTATTATCTATGTTTGCACTTGTTTTAACAATGCTCCACATTCGATTACTACGTAAAACCAAAGATCTGCAGCGTAAGTTAAGATATTTCAAATAGGTTATACTGAGGAAGAAAACGCCCAATAATAAAATTATACTACTCAAACGGACATATTGTTGCAATGGTTAAAAGAGAATATCGACAAACATATCCGGATAGCAGACTTCCTTCGATAAGTACAATTAAAAATGTCATTAAACAATTTGAGTAGCGAAATAGTGTCACACGGAAGACCTCAATATATAAATTTACTTTCAAGATAAATTATTATACTAATACGACACTTAACATCATGAGTTTGGGTTCTACTTTCTTAATTTTTATATTTTATATCTTTTAGAAAACCCTTAATATTCTATACCTGACTTTAAAAAACTATCCAGAAAGTCTTATAGTAAAATGCTAAAATATCACAAGTTTCACCGGTATCAATTCCTTCCTGTGCAAAATTTAACCGATGTAGATGTAGAGAAGATCTCAAGAAGATCCACACAAAATGCAGGCAGTGAAAATACAAGGACGGTCATCAGTTAATGTAAGGTGTGGTGAACAATATGGTGGTCGGCCCAATATACGAAGGACCCTTGATTGGCCAACGATAATTAATTTTTCTTGAAACAGAAATGGAACAATTGTTATAAAATGTGCCATTTAGGAATTATTTAAATTTAATTTCGCATCAAGATGACGCACCTCCACATAATGTCCAACCGGTTACCGATTATCTAAATAATAAATATAGACTTTGGCTAGGTAGGCAAGAAATTATCAAATGGCCTGCCAACAGCCCCTATCTGAATCCTTGCGACATTTTTTGTGGGAATACTTAAAAAATAAAATTTATTAAAATAGGCCTGAAAGTTTACAAGTTTTAAAATATCTGAACAGAGAAAACCCTGATTTTATCACCTCATGTATTAATAGGAAATTTAAAGGAAATATTGTCCGATGTATAGAAAATAATGGAGGTTGTATATATATATATATATATATATATATATATATATATATATATATATATATATATATATATATATATATATATATATATATATATATATATATATATATATATATATATATATATATATATATATATATATATATATATATATATATATATATATATATATATATATATATATATATATATATATATATATATATATATATATATATATATATATATATATATATATATATATATATATATATATATATATATATATATATATATATATATATATATATATATATCCTCACGTATTGATTCACGGATGGAAAAATGTGATGACACTATATTCCGGAATATCATCCGTTCGCTCGTTGAACTCCGACTGGAATCCTGCATCCGACTGGAATCCTGCAAATCTTGCATCCGACTGGAATCCTGCAGACGTTTCGCCAAAATCTCACTTGGCATCTTCAATGCTTGCGCTCCGAAAACACTTCGAACACTCGAAGTGTTTTCGGAGCAGGATTCCAGTCGGATGCAGGATTCCAGTCGGAGTTCAACGAGCGAACGGATGATATCCCGGAATATAGTGTCATCATATATATATATATATATATATATATATATATATATATATATATATATATATATATATATATATATATATATATATATATATATATATATATATATATATATATATATATATACTCTTCTTATTTATTCTCTTATTTTTATTCCTCAGTATAACCCATTTTAACTTACACTGCAGATGTTTTGCTGTCAAAAATGAACATTGTTAAAACAATTGCAAACATAAATAATAAGGTTGCCATCAAATCAGACTTGACCATCAAGAAATCGAATGATAATTATTTTTAAACTAAAATATCTCAAAAATGGCTAAATTAAATTTCAATAAACTATATGTTTTCGAAATTAGAAAAAAATCTACGGTTTGAGCTAATAATATATAGGGCATTCCATTTTTAAAAAATGATGTAGATATAATTTTGACAGCTTGCGATCGTTTTCTGACATTTGCATAGGATAAGAGAACAAAAATCTTCAAACTTTTTTATTTACACATTTTTTTTATCTTTCAAAATTAACCCTGTAGGGGGGTGTCAAAATATAATGAATGACCCTGCACTTGCCTAAAACTTAAATTAAAATAAAAATGCGTTTTGTAGCAACGTTTCTAATCGTTACTAATCGAAATAAAAACTTTGAAATTGACGTTTTCCCGAGAAACACCAAAAAAAAATTAAACGCACGCGGCAGCCCCGACCTAATATCGCGGATGTAATTGGATTAAGTCCTCCTAATTACACGCAAAACGAATCTCATTTAAAACGTTTAATTAAGCGCGGCAAAAAGGGCACTTAAGGCCGCGCGGAATTCTCCTCGGACATTTTCCCGTGCCACATATTGATTTCCCAGTATTTTAAGCACCTCCAATTTTGATTCCTCCCCCCGTCGTCCCCACGCCCCTCCAAAGTAGTAGACTCGCTTCGGTCCGAAATAGGAATAATCACGTAACGATCGTAAGTCTCTTTAAACGGCCGCGAAGTATCCGAAACCTTTTAATCGTTGGTAGTCGTACGTATTTGCCGCGCAAGTACCACCGTATCGAAAAACCTAATAATTTAATTTAAAATCTATACGGTTGAGCGACTCCGGGGAGGGGTTTTTTCCTTTCCGCGTTTTGCATAAGCTCTCGTCTGGCAGTGGCGTACCCAGTTTCCATGTCTCAGCAACGGCAGCAAGTATCTGCGGGCCGGACATAAAAATCACCAAGACCACAGTTTAGCAAGCTTTATATATATATATATATATATATATATATATATATATATATATATATATATATATATATATATATATATATGCTGGATATGCTAAAATGGGAAACGTTCTCTTCCACACTCCAAAGCACCTCTAAATTATATTCCATTTTCCATGTTGGTTTCGTTGAACGTCCATGTTGACTTTTTTTTCTTTTTTTTTTCAAAGAAACTTCCACAGGATACTGTAATGCTTTTTACAAAACTTCTGGATTCCTCCTGCGTCGATTCTTGCTGAGTCGAACTTGCTAACGTTTCGCCAATCATCCTGTTAACTTCTTCAGAGCTTGACTTTCAGTCAAGTCCACTTTCAGTCAAGCTCTGAAGAAGCCAACAGGATGATTGGCGAAACGTCAGTAATTTCGACTAAGCAAAAACCGACGCAGAAGGAATCCAGAAGGCTAAAGGCGAAACAATTAATTCAGATTGGGTATAATAAAATGCTATTTGGATATGCACCAATACTTTAGGGTCTTCCCCACCTCACCACCTCAAAAGAGAAGTATAAGTGTTTCTTATCCTTCTTGCTGCTGTTAAATATCAAAACAGTCAATAAACTTAACCTGGGGTTCATATCATTACATTCACCATCTACACGTGCAACCACCCTTGCTTAGTTTTAATTTTAATAAATCGGATAATATAGATATCTATAATAATTATTGTTATCATGTCTATTAGAGTTTGCTCTGAAAAACTTTTCATGGGCTTTTTAAAAATGAACATTTCTTCAGGTTATATTACAAAATCGATAATAGGAATTAGACATGCTCACAACGGCCCACTGGCACCAATGATTATTACCCAACATTTGTATTTTGCATTTGCATAAAATAATATGGGTTAGTTGGCCCATGCCATTTTGTTACATAAACCGTTTTTTTTACAATATTTTGCCATATAGGTCGCATATTTTGAAATATCAGTCATCTTAATGACATAATATTCTTCACCACAGCATAGGCTCTCTGTTTTTTGCTTCTGGAATATTAATCTACAACTCATCTGCTGTTGAGCCTTGGTTTATCATTTTTTATTTGTTTTTTCTCATTTTTATCATAAAATGAAAATTGAACCCTTGGTTTTCCATTTTTTATTTATTTCTTTCGCAGACGTTTCGCCGAGATCTCACTCGGCATCTTTAATGCTCGCGCTCCGAAAACACTTCGAACACTGGGGAAACGTGTGCAGGATTCCAGTCGCAGTTCAACAAACGAACGGATGATATCCCGGAATATATTGTCATCAAATTTTTCCATCCGTGAATCAATACGTGAAAATTCTAGAAAAAATTAGGAATGATATACATACGACAAGTTAAAGTTACTGAAACGAATTTAAAACTTGTGTTAAAGGGCGTATTGACCCGAATCAGCACGGATTTTTTGTAAAAGATCAATCTTAACTAATTTGATACCCTTCGTTCAGTCAGCGTTTGACAGTGTGGAGACTTGTGGCATTTACACCGATTTCTCCAAACTTTTTGATTAAATACACCGCCTAGCTATTTCCGTATAACTGGAGAATTTCGGTGCACACGGTGTTTTGCTAGTGCTTTTTACATAGTACTTACTCCTTGTGTCCAGATGATCTAAAAATTTCAAAATTGGTTCAAATTCAAGAATATTGATCTCTGAACAGATTGTTTGTTAAACCTTATCTTGTTTACAAAAAAATTACCACAACTGCTAATTACCTACCTAGGTAACTACAAACTGAGCTTTTCGGACTCTGTAAAGGACATGGGTATTACATTGGATTCGAGGCTTCTTTTTGAGATGGACGTAGAAAATATTGTTGAAAAGACTCTTGGATTTATTTTACGATTTTAATAATAAAAAATGTTTTTCTACTCCGGTCTGTAAAATACGTAATTACCCACCGATCTAGCGTGCGGGAAGCGTCACTTTACTACGTCAGTTTCCTTTCCAATGAATCCGACTCACTTCGGACATTTCCAGGATTTTACCGCACAGATTTGGAAGCAATCGGATGTTTTCGGAGATGTTTCCCACGCTTTGAGCTTTGACGTTTGTCAATTCAGACAGTCATGTCAGTGAATGTATTCGTGTTGTTTTGCGAAAATGTATCCAAAAACTAACGGTCGCAGAAAAAGTATAGTATGCAACACGTTCGGTAAACTTTTTAACTCACTCGTTTATTACGGCATTTGAGTCACGAGTTTTTAATAATCGAGTGTTTGATATTCTTAAACTTATAAAGTTTACCGAACGTGTTGCATGCTATACTTTTTGTAAGACATTAATTTTTGGGTATTTTTTTGGACATGAGCGTCAGAATTGAAAAACGTCAATATTCAAAGTAAATTCCCGTAAATGTCCGAAGTGGCTCGGATCCGTGGGACAAGAAACTCGAGTGGTCAAGTGACGCTTCCCGCACCCTAGATCGGTGTATAATTAGGTATTTTACAGACGGGAGTATATTATGTAACAAGTGCGGTAAACGGCATTTGACTCACGAGTTTATTTGACACGAGCGGAGCGAATTTTTAATAAACGAGTGATTTCAAAAGTTTACCGAATGTGTTGCATACTATACTTTTTCTACTACCACTAGTTTTTGGGTACATTTTCGCAAAACAACACGCACACATTCACTGACATGACCGTCAGAATTGACACACACGCTCCGCTGCGCTCCGTTCGTGTCAAATAAACTCGTAAGTCAAATGTCGTTTACCGCACTTGTTGCATACTATACTATTAATAATACTTTTTGACAGTCGTGTCAGACCCGTGTTGGAATATGCTACGACAGTCTGGAATCCAATGTATTTATATTTAAAATTGTATGCAATCTTTGAAAAATTGTAAAACAAATTTTGATCTATTTTTATAAAGTTTTCGCTGTGTTTAATATCACTCAAACTAACTTCTAACGCTGCTATTATCGGTTGTACCCGTACTTACAACAGAGATGAGAACGCGTTTGCTGATCTTAACCCATTTGCTTTTAGCTTTAAAGCCTTCAAACGCTATACCAATTAACACACTGTAATAAATAGCTGTAATAAATTTGATTCAGCTTATAAGGAATAATTTACAGTAGTACACTGACTAAGTATCTTTTTTTGTGACATTTTGGCAGCTGCGCTGCGCCTGTCTGTAGGAAAGACTTGTTTATAAATAAATATTAAATAAACAGTAAGGGTTTTGACACTTGTTTAATTCAATTATTTTGCGATAACCCCAAAGATGTGGGAGTGTATACGATATTTTGGCAAATATTCGTACATAATATACATTTCTGCAACAGCTTTCTGTTATAATGTTTATCACCTTATTACATATATTTTAATTTATATTAATAAACCGTTAGATCGTATTGTAATTATTTGCACGAAATCGGCAATACAGAATTGTTGGAAATTGTAGAGGCTGCAAAATTAATAATTACGTATACGTATTGCATTATAATAATTAGATTATTCGGGCTTTTACCCTAACTTCTCGTATAATATTATGAAGCCCAAAATGTTTAATGCATTTTTTACCATGTACAGTTAGCTAATAAGAAAGCCTTTATATGTTGTTATTTTTCTTGTCCAATAATTGTTAATTTATCCAGATTGTTTCAACGATGCGACGTTGCCGCTTCACTTAAAAAAATGGCAGCTTCTTGTGAAATGGCAAAATAATTTTCTTTAAAATAGACACACTAAATTTACAGTCTGATTTGTCAAAATATAAATTTAATTTTTGGAAAACGGATGACAAGTTTCGACCCGTCAGACCAACACAAAACACATGAACGTTTTTTATTTTTAAAAATCTCGTTTATAACTGCGCTACGTCCTCCCACGCTCGGATACGCCACTGGTCTCGGGTTCGATTTTTAGCGCGCGGGTATCCGATTTTTTTCCCGCCCGTGAAAAACGGCCTTATACCTATATGGACGCAACGGTAGCAATTTTCTGTGTGGATCGACACGTATGGAAGTTACAAAGACGCTATAAAAGGGTTACCCGAGTGCGACTTTTATTTAATTTTGTTCGTTAGCCGGGGAATGTAAATGGTAAGATTAAGCTGGGGTATATTACCATGGGAATCGTCGTCTGAAATGAAGAAATGCCACTCTGCATGCCGATCGTGCGTCAATAAGGATCGAACGGTTTTTGTCGCGAGATGAACATTTTTCCATCGTCGAAAGAAAGTTCGAATCCGGGCAAAAAATATGGTGCGCCACTTTATAGGTTAAGAAATAGTAAGCAAAGGGTAATTTGGTTGAAATTTAAAGTTAAGTCAACTGGCTAACTAACCAACGAATTTTTTTGTAATGAAAGTAACGACCATGAGACTAGCTTATTATTTTTTGCGCTTCTGGAGTTTTGAACCACTTAAATCGCCTGCCAAATGTTACTACTTCACAACTTTTACAATTATGCTATTCTACACTTCAAGATGATATAATAATTCTTATATTATGCTTCAAGTTTGATAAATGCACAAAACAATTAAATGCCAACAAAGCTGGCGTCTTGTTTTAGGGTTTTATTCCAATAATAGTATTTTTCTTCTCCCTACTCTAAGATAATCAATTAATAATAATAATTATTTCTTTAATACATTTGTTAATATATCAAAACTCAAAACACAATATTCAAATTACAATTAATAAGTTGTGACACCCGGCCTTCCTTTTAAAAGACTAAACGCGCCGGAATGATGGTGACGTCATGCCGCTGCATTTCGATCGATACGGCGATATGTTACAATGTAATTCTCATGTTATGGGCCGAGAATTACATTATTTGCGGCTCGTGTGAAGTGTATTTGTATTTAATCTACGTCAGTTTGTATTTGTGCTTTGTATAATGCATGCCATCGTGTCCGAGTACAACCCGTATAAAACGCCAGATAAACTTTTTATTCGTGGACCATAAAATAAAAGCGGTCGTTTTTTGTTAACATTATGCTCAGGTGTCACTTTCGCCTTTCCTGTGCTAACATTTTTAACTCTCCGAACTTGCACCCTTCCTATTGTAGTCTCCATAGGAATGACTTCCCTATCCATTTAAAATAAAGAACACTCTAAGTTATCAAGACCAACATACTTTAAAAACTTTCGTGTGTAAGATGTCACCATGAACATATTGATTGACCTTGACCTTTTAAAAAATCACAAGATAACAAAAGCAAGCGACATGATCCCGGCTAAAATTAAAATTAAAACCACCAAGACAAACGCGTCGTTGTTCTCTAATGCCTTCTCTACGTTACCGGCTGGCGCATAGTCCAACGAGCGAATTGACGTCACAACACGTCACGGCCAATGACAGCGCGTTTCAAAGGGAATTTAAATTTTGCATATATTTGTTACATAGAACTGTGAATTTTTTTTTGTGAACTGTGTTTAATATTATAAACTATATTTTTCAAATTGTTGGTTGTTGTAAAAGTATAGTATACACTGGCCGCGCTACGCTCTTCTCGTGCGTCACTAAGATATCGTTTATCAAACTTATTACATAATGTACTATTTTGCTTTTGCACTGAAATTATACAACTGAAACTGAATTATTTATTGAGTTGAAATGTCAAAATGCCTATCCCTTTTCTTACCCTTTCTTTCATCTTTTTTGAGACCCTCTATTAAAAACTACTTGTGACAAAAATCAATAATATAGTACTATGTAGCTGATGAATGGTATTCTCATTATCGAGACGGTCATTAATTGCTTATGTGATGTGCATGGTAGACTTATATATTCCTTGATACAATTAAACTAGAACACAGTTATTTATTAGTTTATGACAGCTGTTTTGGCAACACCGTGCCTTATCAAGTTCGGTGTTGCCGAAACAGGCATAAACCAATAAATAACTGTGAAAATCTAAACATTTTTTGTTCTAGTTTAATTGTGTTAAATGAATTTTCATCAAGTTCGATTTTGCTTAATATTTAATTTGATTCACTTACGCTGCAGTTATGGTTAGTTGTGGGTGGGTTGAGATTACGTGTGATAAGAATATCAGAATTGCTGGTAGAACTTTGAAGATAATACTTGACGTAACGTGTATTATTCAATAATTCTAGTTCTATTTTATTTTATTCTCGTGTTTGGAAACAGCCACTGTTTCTTGTATAAATTATTCTTGTTGGTTTTTTCAGCACTAAGAAAGACCTCCTTGCTTTTTTGATTGACATCATGAACCATTTTAGAAATTTTAAGTACAATAATATACAGGCCATTTGAAAACTGTGGTTGGTGTTTGGCTCCATACACCCCTAAGAGGGCTTCGAGTTTGGGGAGCGTCTAGAAAGTAAAAATAAATAACAAAACAGGCAGCTATTGAATCGACTTCATTACACAGCTTGTCCAGTTAAATCTTTACCAGTTTCCAAAAACGCCGCTTAGATAGTATTTTTATACTGTCGCGAACACCCTGTACCACGATACATTATCTCGTCCGCGTGCTACAACAGTGGCAGTTTCCGGCACTCTGACGTGGTGCCCAACGCTTTGGGGTTGCACGGAGGGTGACTTTGGCTTTCGGGGGATGAAGATCATGACAATTGTGCCACTGTCAGTGCCGGACGTTAGTCGTGCCTCAGTGAGTTCTTCTGGTCGTGGTCCCCCCGCTCCCTGCCGCGACCCCGGCATCCCCCGAACCCCGGACGGGCTAAATCGCATGTAAACGACTGGCCTAAATTGATTGTAACATTTGCGTCGCTGCATCCGATCTGTTAATTGGGGCCCGCGACGATTTAAATCCAGTACGTTATACAGAGTGTCTGGAAATGCATGGACGTGCGTTAACCGCCCCCAAAAGACTATTAAAGCTGAAAATTAAAATTAGATATTTGTCGATATTACAGAAATTGTTCAATATTTTGTGGTATACGTCCTTGTAAACTGTAAATTTAGCTGATTTCCAGAAGAACTTGTCGACATTTTCAGCATTTAGGTAGAGTTTGCCAAACAATATACAGTTTTTACGACATAATCCTTTGATTAACTTTGGTTTAACCGCAGGCCTACCTCGCTTGGATTTCTATTTATAACCCTCCATAAATAGAATCGCGGTTCCACAATGACGCTCCAGAACCGTACTTCGATACTTCATGCATACAAATGCTGAAAGCTGACGGATCGGACCATCGTCGAAAATATTTTTGTCATTATGTTAAACCCTTAAATTGGAAATCAGTTCAAGCTTTCTGTTTTTCTTTTTTAATATCTATATAATGGGCAAATTCAACTGGAAATTGAGCTACCTCAAGTAGGAACTATTTTAGAATGATTTATAAAAAGCACACTAATATAAATTAATAAAATTTTAATACTCTTAAAATACAACAGTTCGCACGGCACAGTTATTGTCGGCTAACATCTTAAATACGGCCCTGGCTTATGGTACACTTGCTGAAAAGAATGGTCTCTTCCACTTTACAACAGGCCGATCTTAAACCAATTCCGAAATCAAAACCATAAAAGATTGTAAAAACGGTATATCGTTGTGACAAGTATACCTCTAAACATCTCTTTGGTTTTCATGACATAAAAAATGAAACCAATCAAAGATAAAAAAAGTGTCATTTAAGCTATTGCACAATAGGTTAAGAAAATGTAAACATGGTAAGTAATTTGAAAGTAAAAAGGTTTTTTTTACATTTTTGTCCGGGCACTACCTCTACAGCTATTCTCGAAAAATGGAAATATTTTAATCGCCATGAAGATTTTAAGATTTCTGTTCCCTGAAAATTTCTCTGGAAATCAAAAATCTGTACTTTTGAAGTTGGGGCATAGAAAGGAAAGAGGAAGAAGAGATTCTATGTTATCACATTTTACAACAGTGCTGCGGTGATATTTCAACAGAATTTCCTACTTTTGTATTTTTCATTACTACAAAATAAATAAGAAATATTTATTTCTTTTAAAAAATTGGAATAACTAATACCGCTTGGTTATCCATGTAAATGTTAATCACGCTGCAATGGATTGGTTTCAAATAGGTAACGGATCCATATTCGTAATTTCTTCCAATTTCTAAATCTAAGATCTGAGGTAGCCAGAGTAAAAATCTAGTCATGTATTATGTGGAGTCGAGTTTTGAACTCACCTCGTATACTTCCTGGATCCACGCGTATTTTTGTGAAACTTTAAACTTAGTTGTCACTCACTGATTCAATCAATCTTTCTAAAATATCTTTGGTTATTTTGTTTGACATCTCTAGATGTACATATTTTGCATATGTAGTGGTTAGTTATCAGCAGGCAAAGTAAGATAAAGGGCTTAGTGTAGTTATAGGTGTAACCACGGTTTAACTAGTTGATAAGCATCGATCTAAGTATCGACTGATGTTCTATCAAACTCTTAAAAATAATAATAACAAATAAATTAAACAGTTGAAGTTATGTCAAGAAGGCACTGTCGAAAATCCTCAATTTTTTTATGTTTCGAGTATATTTTGGGTACTTCAAATTTGCAGCGACCTGTTGAAATAATTATTTGTGACAATCGACATCGTGGCTAAGTTTTTTACTATTTTCTACTATTCAGAATCCAGGGAATCAAATTATTTTGTCCAAAAAAAAAATGCTTAAGGTTTATTTTCACTGTTCGTTTTTGGACATGACGTACTAAATAAGCGACTATTTCTTCTATAAACAATATTCAAGATATGCTGTAAAATCTCTGAAAACCTCCGATTGCTGCCAAACCCGTGCGTAAAATCCCGGAAATGTCCGAACTGGCTCGGATTCCGTGGGACAAGAAATTAACTTGGTAGATCGGTGTATAATTAGGTATTTTACAGAAGGGAACAAGTGCAGTAAACAGCATTTGATTCACGAATTTATTTGGCACGAGCGGAGCGCAGCGGAGATAAAAAGTTTACGGAACATGTTGCATACTATACTTTTTCTACAACCGTCACCAAAAAATCACAATTAAACAAATTAAAAATAATAACAGATTATAGAGATTACTAAGTTTGGTACCATTCAAACAAAATGTTTACTAGTTGCCATCAAATCTATTCGTTTATCGTGCCGATTGGTTCTGCTATTCTTGTCTCTTTTTAACTGTGCACGTTAGACAAAGAGAAATGTATTATTGAATATGTCATATGAACAACGGAAAAAACACAATTTAAAAACGTTATGTTGTTCATTTAACTTTTACAATTCATCACTAAGTAGTTTATTTAAAGAAAAAGACTGTAATTCGAAGAAAAATTATCCAAAGATAGAGTTTTTAATAGGATTGAATTTTTAACATCGTATGAGCAAGAAAAAGCTGGTCCTAACCTTCAATTTTGCTTTATTGGGAACTTAAATTATAAATGTCACTTCACTTACCGATTAATCGACTAGATTTTAATTGTAGCTTATGTAGTATTTAAATTGTCTGATATATTGCTTAACATTTTTCTGTGAATTAGTTTTTGGGTACATTTTTGCAAAACACCACTAATACATTCACTGACATGACCGTCAGAATTGACAAACGTCAAAATTCAAGCTGTGCGGTCATGTCTTCGAAAAAATCCGATTGCTACCAAACCGGTGCGGTAAAATCCCGGAAATGTTCAAAGTGGCCCGGATCGGTGGGAAACGAAACTGACGGTGGTAAAGTGACGCTTCCCGCACGCTAGATCGGTGTGGTAGATATTTTACAGACAGGAGTAGAAAAAATAATTGATCGATTTTTTTTATTAGTAGGACAACAATATTTTTCGTAAGCAAAAATGTCTCTAGCTACACTTTTTTTCGAATGGGGTAGCAGTTCTGCCGAAACGACGAAAGAATAAAACGGCCCGTCGCGTCGTCCAAAACGCGTTGAATTTTTTTTCGGATTTTCCGAGTACCACTCAAAAACCGTCCGAAAAGATGAGCCCGCGCTCGCCGCCTCCCGCAGCGTAATTGCGACCCACGAGCGTGTCCGGATGGGTGGTCCAGCAACGCTACCCGCTGGTACCGACGGCACATACGACGGTACCAGTCGGTCGCCGCGGTCGTACCGCTATCATCGTACTCCCACCAACGAGCGTTTAACTATTGCATTCGACTGAATATCTCTTATGTCTATATAGTTTACTTTTTTTCTAATATCAAAGCATATAATTTTTAGAAAACTTTTTAATAGAAATTGTTCATGATTTTTTCTTTCACATCTTTTGCAGAAATTCTACAGAGTGGGTCAAAAAGTTGAAGCCGATAATAAGTTCTTTTAAATGGAACATCTTCGTCAAATTTCTTACTTTTTATGAACATAAAACAAAACAATGAACAGAATTTTAGATTTGAAAGAACAAGTTAGTAGCTCGTTCCAGTAAAGTCCTTAAATTGTTGCAAGTACATTTCTAAAGGGTGATTCAACAAGGGTTTCCACATTAAAATAATAAAAAAAACTCGGAAGAATATAAAAATATACAAACATTTTTATTTGCCATTTTAGATTAGTGTATTACAATTAAATATGAAAGATGATGTCATTCTAATGACCCCCGCGACTCATGTGGCATGACGTAATTCGTTTAATGAAATTTCCTATCACTTTTTGACACAATTCAGGTTCTATGTCGGCTATTTCGCGTCTAATCTCCTGTTTCAGCTCTGGAATAGTGTTTGGTTTATTTCTATACACTCTGCTTTTTAGATGCCCCAAAAAAAATCTAGGGGAGTAAGATCACGTGATCGCGGCGGCCAATTGATATTGCCCCGCAGCAATTGCATCGTTTCTCTGGATGTGTGACAAGTGGCTCCATCCCGTTGACACCACAAACCTTCAATGTTCATACCTTCCAACTGCTCCCAGAAAAAATCAGATATCATGTTTCTATAGCGAACACCATTAACCGTAACAGCGTTCTCAGCATTATCCTCAAAAAAAAGGGCCTGGTATTCCTCCGCACCAAAATGCGCACCAAACAGTCACTTTTTCAGGATGCATTGCTTTTTGAACAATCTCTCTTGGATTTTCTAATCCCCAAATACGAGCATTGTGTTTGTTTACAAAGCCACCAACGTGAAAATGTGCCTCATCGCTAAAGATGATTTTCGTTGAAAAATGAACCCCTTGTTCTCGTATCCATTCTGCAAACACGCGGCGCTGTTGATGATCTCGAGGTTTCAACTCCTGAGTTATTTGAACTTTATATGGGTGTAGATGCAAGTCTTTTGTTAAAATTCGCTGGGTAGTTGAATACGTAAGGCCCACTTGCTGCGATCGATGACGAATTGTGTTTGGTTCTTCGACTATACTTTCGCGAACAATGGCAATATTTTGATCTGACCGACCTGAAGAAGCACGCTGAGGGACTTTGAAGTTAGTTACAGATCCAGTTTGCTCAAATTTTGAGCCACATTCCAAATTGTCCTCTCAGAAGGTCGATTTTGCGCGCCAAAAAATTCTCGTAGAGTCCGAAATGCATTTTTTCTTGATCGACCATTTGCATAATAGGCTTGCACAATTTTTACACGTTGTTCAGTCGTATATTGCTCCATAAGTAATTTTGTTTATGTTTTGAGGTTAGAAATCTCATATGATAATAAACAAATACAGTGGCGTTTCAAAAATATTTCAGATTCTAATGTGGAAACTCTTGTTGAATCAGTAAAGAAAGTAAAGATTGTGCTTCTAAATGAAACTCATAGAATTGAAATTTTTGTTGGACATTGGGACAAAACTCTCAATGTCCAATAAAAATTGAAATTTCGAACCTCTCAGTTTCATTTATTTTCTTTAGTGACAGAAATGTAATTGTGACCACGTAAGGAATTTACTGTTACTTGCTACTTACCTGCTCATTTGAAAATGCAATTTCTGTCTTTTATTCTTTTATTCATATGGTTTGTGTGCGAGTTTCTTCAAATCATGACGCACTGGTTCTGCAGAACGTAACTTAGAAAATAGACAAAAACCTAATACAGAATTCCTCGTACCCGGTCGAGCGAGAATACCAAGAGAGGGTGTTTTCTTTTTTGTTACACTTTATATCAGATTGTCCGGGCTTCGAGCGGTGATCTGCGCATCTATTTGCCTTACCACTAAACTACAGTATGTTAAATGAATTCTGCGTGAAATTTAACGCAGAATTCAAAAAAAGATAAAAAAAAAGGATGTCCCGTTAAAAAAAAAGGAATCGACATCTACTGGATATTTTAGCCGTTCCCTGTATACGTTCCAGTTACCGACTTTCTTCGTTTAGTGCGATAAATTTATGTCTAAATATGAAAATCACGTTATAAGCGAATTTATTTTATTTTATTGCCCAACAATTCCATTTACGATAATAAGAGAGAATGAAAATATCAACAATATAAATCACTATCAGTACAAAAGTGCAGTAGAGGAATACCACATTCTTAAATCTAAACATACTAAACATATCTAAATAGCATATTCTTTAATATAAACCCATCTAAATAATGCAATTGATTTAAAGTTAAAGCTAAATTGTGATTGGCTATTGGCTATTAACCCATATTATCCCAATGTGGTCAGGGGTAGTGATATACATAATAGTCATCACCGTAACCTGTTCTATGTTCCCAATCTACTACGTCGCGTTTCAGAGCTCTTTCTGGATTTTATTACTTGTTCATCCACTTCTATATTTAAAAAGAAATTAAAAGAGCTGCTAAGATTAAGGAGATGCTGAACCGCTTTTTTTTTTGTTTTTTTTTTGCTTATTGTTTTTCTTTTAGTCGTTTTTGAATATTGCACTTGCTTTTTTCCAGTGTCTCTTTTTTTTCTTTTTTTATCCCCCTTTGATTTGTTTAAAATTGTCAAATTGTGAATCTTGGATGTACTTAAGGGACTTATTTATATTTGTTAGTTTTTTTTTCTTGTTAAATTCTGAATATATTACTACATTGATTCGGTGGTTAGCTGAAGTAGCGCTGCTAGACCTCGCCACCTGTTCAAT
This sequence comes from Cylas formicarius, assembly GCF_029955315.1. Lineage (NCBI taxonomy): Eukaryota > Metazoa > Arthropoda > Insecta > Coleoptera > Brentidae > Cylas > Cylas formicarius. Next base: position 18,223,772 of record NW_026844361.1, on the reverse strand, counting down.
TCTATTGTAGAATATTCTTTTTGTTCTGCTTTAATAAAATCGTCCATAAGTACATCAAATAACGGAGGAGTCAAATTTGACAATTGAGATATCTCAGATGTTGAAATGTCAGAATTCGATTCAAACCCATTATCAAGAATACATTATAGTCGAGAATCCAAGTAAGAAGCAAAGAGTTTGTTAAGTTGATTACTAAAATATAAGAGGGCAGCGCCAAAATTTCCCGGCCTGAATATGAAAGAAACAAAGTAGAGTAAAAATTTTTTATTATTTTTCAATAAAATCCCTCTTAACTTCAATACACTTATTACATCTCTTTATTAACAACTCAATCCCTTTAAAAAAATATTCTTTTGGATTGTCTGCAAAATGAGCTAAAACAGCCTCTTTTAACTCAACTTCGTCGTTAAACCGCCGTCCACGTAAGTGCTTTTTCAAATATCCAAACAAATAATAGTCGCTGGGGGCCATATCTGGACTATAGATAGGATGATCTATCTGTTGGAACCCGCACTCTAAAATGACAGCTTGTACAACACCAGCAGTATGGACAGGTGCATTATCGTGCAAAGGACGCACGCCTCTGGTCAGTTTTCCTAGACGTTTTACACATACTCAGTAATTTATGTAATAATGTTGCGTAATTGACCATTGACAGTGGTATTAATTTCTTTAAAATCTATCAAAAGAATTCATTCACTATCCCGAAAGATCGTGGCCATCACCTTTTTGGTTGACTGGCAGACTCTGAAATTTCTTGGAGGTGCTTCACCCTTACGACACCACCCAGAGGGTTATAATAGAGAACCATAGTTTCATCTTTCGTCACAATAGTTTCTATCACAGGCTTCGGTTCTGACCCACAGAGTTCCAGAGTTCCAGGAACCCATCTTTCACTAACCTTATGCATACCTAAATGATCATGCAGGATTCGACGAACACTTGTATCAGAAAGGTTAGTAATTTCTGAGATTTCCTTGACCTTTAAACGTCGATCACTCAATACCACCTCTTCCACAATTGCAACAATATTTTTCGTTATGACCTCCACTGGTCGACCAGTTCTTGAATCATCTTCAAGGGACTCCTGCCTTATTATAAAACGTTTCAGGAGGCTTCATAAAATCAGATGGAACAATAGTGATCTCGGTAGTGTTGATAAAAACACGCCAAGCAAATCCTAAACTTGTCTCAAGCTAGAGCAGAAAATATCATTGCAGATGTGCTCCAAGAGTCTAGCATTCGTTAGTCTCTCCCGGTTACTATATACTTTGTTATTAACCTCAAAAAACTTCTCCAAGTGTTTCTGGAAGCAACAACTAGTAGTAAATAAGGTTAATATGTAAATAAAACAAAAGTAGCAGTAAGAAAAGTACCATTCATTGTTACTTCTTGTATATAATTTTTGTTATTTCTTGTATATAATACTTAATATTGTTTCGTGTTGTGAGTACTAATTACATTTTTTGTTAATTACTGGGGTATTATTGAGACTCTTACACTACAATATTTCTTTATAAAAATAATACGAACAATGAAAGTAGAACTGATAATAAATGTCGTTCTTAATTTACCACCGGGACCTCAAATTTCAGAAAGTAAATGAAAGTGACAGTCATGTAAAAAACATCCGTTGCTAAGAGAACATCGTTCCGTGCTTTAAAGAAACAAAATAAATCAGGCATCATCCTGTAAGTAGACTTTTAATGTAAATATTACATTTTTCTCCTTTGGTCAAACGTCTTCTCATTCATACTGGTTTCCTATGGCCTAGGTAAAGACGATTGTTGGACAGAGACAAGCAGAGCGTAACTTCTACTTAAAAAGGGAAACAAGCTTGCGACGTAAAACCCAAATCAGTGCCGGGCAGAACGATCTATTTACAAAAAGAATTAGTAATTTATCCAGGCAGCTGATTGTGGCTTGTAAATTGGATCCCGTCAGGAATCTGTGTGTTTTGATGGGGCCCAATCTAATTTTATCTCATTGCCGACGGCTTAGGGGAGAGCTTTCAATACTTTCATTAAGATAAAAGATTATTTATTAGCGTGAAAAGTTTTCGCAATCGCGAAATCAAAGCGTTAAACATACTTCGGTGGTGGAGGGAGGGCTCTTCCTTATACCGCTGTCAGAGAAATACCACACAGGGCAAGATTGGCCCGTCAAATTGATCAATATTACGAGCCGCGTACAATATTCAATGGCACAGTAATCACCTCCCATTGCAAAACATTCGCTATCAATAAGCGCGAACCAATTGGTGGTCTGTGTGGAACCGGCCAAGGAAATCAGCACGCGTTCAACAGAGCCGGTTTTTGGCATAACCTCGACATCTGTCATTGACGAATGAAAAAAAAAATTGTTGATTAAATTAACGAGAATTTTAAACATAATTACAACAATATCCGAACGTTCCTTTTGTGAATCTTACATTCTTTTAAATTTTGATGATCTCGAAGAAATATAAATTAGTAATAGGAATGTTTTTTAATTAGAGGAAATTGGACAAATTGTTTTCAATTTGATTTTAAGAAAACCCCAAATTAGTTACTAAATGTACATTTCTTCTTAAATAAACATGTAAAACTCAAATAAATTGAACCATCATTTTAGATAAAAACAAAAAAATATATTTCCTATATTCTCAATACAATTAAATTGTCAACATAATTAGCAGTAGTAGTAATACATGTAATCTCCATGAATGAATTATGATTAAAATCATCAAAATTAATGTTGTCCTCCAGATATAAAACACTTGTGCCAACTTTTTTTACAATCCTCGAAGCACTTCTGGTAAGCACTTTCTAGTATAGCGTTGAGTTCTTAGAGCGATTTTTCTTTATCTCCTCAATCGCTCGAAACCTCCTTCCTTTCACGGATTTCTTGAGTTTTAGGAACAGGAAAATGTCGCAGGAGGCCACATCTGGTGAATATGATATCAAAAAGTTAGACACAAACAACGATGAGTCAGCAAATCCGTTACGTTATGCAAAATCCATGAATTGTTTTTCCACAATTCCAGATATTTTCTTCGAATTCCTTCTCGCAAACGGTCCAAAACTTCAAGGAAAAACTCTTTATTCTCCGTACGATCTTGTGTGACTTTTGAGTTACTTACTTCTTTTCGGTCTTGGCGATTCTTCCATTGGGACCTCTCAGCTTTGGTTTCGATGTCATAATCATATAGCTATGATTCGTTACCAGTTATGACCTTTTCGAGCATATAAGAATCATGATTGATGTCGTTTTGTTGAAAACTAAGCAGTTTCGGAACAAATTTTGCCGAAAAAAAGCCAGTAGCGATGCCGACGTCTTCAGCCACACCTGTAATGCTGAGTTGACGATTTTTCAACACTACTTGTTTTACTTCTACAAGGGGTTCATTAGTTACTGACGTGCTGGGGCGTCCAAAGCGAGGTTCATCAGCGGCGTTTTCTCGGCCATCTTGGATCAGCTTATACCACTTACAAACATTTTTTTTTATCAAAGTAGACTCACCATATGCCGTCGTCAACATTTCAAGTTATTTGCAGCACTGTATTCCACGTCAGAAAAGTCTGTAGCGTACTAGCCTATGCAGCTACTATGCAGAATCGTTGTTGATATTTCAACGTAAAAGTGAAATAAAATATCAAATATTTTTAGAAGGTTTGGGGTAGTAGCAACTATCTTTTACTTAACATGAATTTCTTACATGTATCTAGAACTCCGGACCATTTGTGTGACCAATAGCTCCAATGGAAGAGACAACGCAACTAATTGCTGACCAATTGAATCAATTGAGATAATTTAATGACCAATTAGAAGTGATTTCGAAGCCAACGCAACCAATCAAGACGAAAAAAAAGTTTTTGAGTTGACTTTTATTTATTAAAAAAGAGCTGACTGCATATTGGAGCGTGGTTTACATACACACATACATTTTACTGTGACACTCCGCTTTCGACCATCACACGTATACTAACTAGCGAGTCTGATGAATGCGATCGTAAATCCAAAAAAGAGGAAAATCCCGTGGAAAAATGGTACCCGCCTTAACACGACTCTGCGGGCGCTCGCGTTTATCTCTATCCCGTAATGACACGTCATTAAGGCAAAAGCCCCGGTCATCTAGGAATTCTATTACCAACTTAACAACGTTTCAAACGACGCGATTCGCCCGTCGTTACGGTCGCCCAATCTGCATATCTTCCACGACGTTACGTCACGTGTGACGCAATTTCGGAGCCCGTCCGCTTAAATTTTTTTTTCCGATAGTCAACGAATTTCTTTTAATTTTTTTAATGTCTTTAAATTTTTAACGCAAATGATCTACAATCCTGAGCTACGAACGCACCACCGTCCTAGAATAAATAAACTATAGATCAAATTGGAAACCGAAACAATCAAAACAGAACGAAACCCAAAAATTAATTTGCATAACATAACCAAATAATATTATAATAACAATAATTTTCAAGCTTGATATTTACCAGATGTAATTCATATGTACCTTCTATTTTTCTACTTTTTTTACATAATTACGGCGTGGAATTATTCTCAACAGACATTCAATTTACCGGAGGTTCGCTTTTTCCACGTAGCGAAGGTTTAATTTTTCATTATTTAAAAAAATGAAAAAGTTGGACCAGATTTAAAATTGGCACAAAAAGTATATTTATTATATATATATATATATATATATATATATATATATATATATATATATATATATATATATATATATATATATATATATATATATATATATATATATATATATATATATATATATATAGTATATATATGTATATATGTATATATATATATATATATATATATATATATATATATATATATATATATATATATATATATATATATATATATATATATATATATATATATATATATATATATATATATATATATATATTATATATATATATATATATATATATGTATATTATAATTATATATATATATATATATATATATATATATATATATATATATATATATATGTATATTATAATTTTATATATATATATATATATATATATATATATATATATATATATATATATATATATATATATATATATATATATATATATATATTATAATTATGAAAGGTAGTATACAGCTTATTAAGATGGAGTAACATTTTTTTTAAATACTCTACATTAAAATATTTTTTTAAATTTTAATGACCGTAGTCTTATCTATGGCTATTAAAATACAAAACATTTTATGAAACTTTTTTTCTTTTCTTTTTAAAACTAAATACAAATTATTATAAGTAAAAATGTCTACACACCCGAACTTTTTTTGTCAATTTATATACAAAAGATACCACAAGGGGTGGAGGCTTTAATGTGTAGATTTAATCTTACATACTTATTTATATACACAGTAATATTTTTTAAAATCATCACTTAGTTGGCGTCAAGGCAACCACACGCCTTTTGTTTTTTATTATATGTTTTGCACATTATTATTCAAAATTCGATGAAACAATAATGTTTCCAATTGGTGAAAAATTCGAAATATTCTATAAACATTTCCATAACTTGTTCCATATTTTTAAATTAGCGTAAAATATATTTTTTGTCGCTCCTTGTATATAAGTATATGTACAACTTTTGTATTAAACTCTTTCGAATATTCGAAATGCATTTTTAATAATATATTAAGATATTAATTATTTCATTTTCAACGTTCCTTGTCATGTATATTAAACTCCAGCTATACAGTAGCGCCTGATAAAACGGACAGCAATAAGATGCCCGACGAGAGCAATGGAATTTATTTATTTTTCAAACATCTGTCGTTTTTCTTAACCGCACTATTTATATTTCGGCCACAAGGATAGCCATAAATTTAATTCTGTGTTAAAATATTTCATCACTTCGGGGTCCCGCAGGGGTCCGTTTTTTTCCTTGGCTGCGTGCCACGTTCATTTTTTACCCCGAAACTGCCAAAACTGCCTGACAGCGAAGATAAATCTAAAAACTGCCCTAATAGATTTTTAACTACGTTCGTAACGCAGGCCCTTTGCATGCTAAAAGGTTTTGTCAATTTTGACGTCGATTATATATTTTTTGTACCTGAGTTCGATTATGAGTGTGATTTACCATCCCAAATTTTAAAAAAATAGATTGCAATTGTGAATATAAGGGGCGTTTTATTATAAAATTTGCAGTCACTGGACATCAGACCGTGAACAACTATTATAAAAGTGAATTTGAAAATACGTTTTAAAACAAAAAACTGACTTGAACTATAAAGTTTTTCTGCATTTTAATTTTAAATAAACAAATTAATTCTTTGTTTTCATAGTTTGTAAATGAACAAAGGAAATCTATATTAATCATTTTCCCATAGAAAAAATAGCACATTTTTACCAAGGGACAAGAAACCTGATGGCGGAACCTCCATATGACAGAGCAATAAACAGAAAGTTTTTTGAGTTTGTGATCCAAGTGTTCGAACCAGAAGAGTCTCCAGTCTACATAAACCCCAAGGAACTTTACAACACTTTTCTGTTGGATTATTAGTTATTAGTTTTACTTTCATTTAGTATCAATTTATTAATTTCGGTATAATGTTTCATTTGCTCAACAGTTTTCTTGGATGCAATGCTAAGTTCCTCAGACGATGCTGCAGAAAGGGTAGAAACTGCATCATCCGCAAAAAAAGAAAAGTAAGTACGGGGGAAGGAAGAAAACACATCATTTATAAATACTATAAACAATAAAGGACCGAGTAAACTTCCCTGAGGTACACCTCAATTCAGTGACCTAGGGTCAGAGACGTATCCAAATCCTAAGGTACCTCGCAATTTGACCAACTGCGTACGACCTCTAATACCATATGAAGAAAGCTTGTCCACTAAAATATCAACATCGAACAAAACGCGTGCTGTTTGCTGCATTTCTTCTAGCTTGCTAAAAATATGCTTATATAATGAGCGTCCTGTGTTGATAGCTATTTTCGAAAACCAAATTACATGCCGGAAAGAGGTCTCGACTTTCCAAAAAATTGCAGTGCTCTTTCCAAGTTTTTTTTATATAGAGTGGCGTGTTCAGTGCCGAGAATATTTAATATTACATCAAAATGGCGTGCAAACAAATTCAAAATCAGCTACATGCCTTAAAACCTCTTGCAGAAAGATTTCCTTTCCGTATTTTTAAGTTCTTTAAAATTTGTTTCTCTTTCATCCTCAAATCCTTGTCAATAAAATTTGTTATGTAGGTAAGTTCTTTTCCAACAAAATTTTTCTTCAATTTCATTTGATCATTTGAAAATGTAATAACAGCCCAGTTGTAGGAAAAGATTCTCGGATAAAAATTTTTAAACAATAATATAAATATTTTTAGTTACAGAAGAACTGAAAATAATTTCCTTGCTGGAAGATCATACAAATACGGAATATTCATTATACAAAAGTTAACAGACAAAACTGACAGAGGAACATGCAAGAAGGCTCATGAGACAGTGCAACTGAATTAATAAAAATTATAAATAAAAAACAAATCCAGACAATATACATATATACAATTACATACATAGGAGAATCTAGTGAAAAAGTTTCGAAACATTTGTCAAAATGTGGTTTAAAAATAGCTCAAAAAATCAGGTGTCTACAGGTTAAAATGCGAACCTTGTCCTAAAATTTATAAACGCATTAACGAACATAAAAGAGCGTTTAAAAACAATAGTCTAGATTCTAATTATGCTACACACTTAAACACAGAAAGACACATTTTTTACGAAATTTTGATATTTTACATACAAAATTATATATTGCTTAACGATCAATTAGATTTAAACATCTCTCCATTATTAAACTGAAAATCTGAACTTTTAGCTCTTATTTATTTTGATGAACAGATAGCAGATGATGTCCTATGTACTCTTTTATTTACCGACAACCAGGTGCTAATTGCAGAAGGATAGAGGTTACCCAAGTTACATGCTGAGGAGAGATGTACATCTCTGAAACCATGGGTGAATTTATCTTCAAATGCACGAGGCCGTGCTGACATAGATAATAAAAGTGCACAAGACAAAAGACCTATCCGGCAACTGATTTCAACTCTCTTGAATAAAAATATTACAAAAGAAAAACAGAAATATACACTTATAGAAAGTATCTACTAAGGCAAGTCCAATAATATAATAATAATATTAATAATAATAAGTTCCTTTATCAATCAATATCAGCCACAATATCACGACTACAATACAACGCTATTCATATTAATTCCCGTAAATACATAACCAAAAAAATAAACGTTAAAAAAAATTAAATTAAAAGATTATTTAGTAGAAGTCGGATTAAAATAATTACGATTACTTGATAAATAGACTAAAATAACACCAAAGAAATACTTCTTGTCTTATATAATTATGGAAAAATCAAAAGGGTAATGAGAAATCGGACGGTAACAAATTGAATGAAAACTAAAATAAAAATGAAACAGAAGACGTTTCATAAGGAGTGATAAAATTATGTTGTAATAACAAGCTTGTTTAGGAATGTAATTGTGTTAAATTTATTAGCCCTTGGTTTGTCATGATCAGGTACAGTTTAGTCTAGTTCTGGATACGTTTTCTTGGTTAAGTGTTTTTATCATTAACATTGACACATTCGAGAATATACTTTTCTGTCGCACTTTTTAAGCTAGCCATATTTTTTCATTAGCAGTGAATGAATTCTCGATCTCTCTTGACTTAGCAGCCATTTGTTAGACGAAATTTAAACAAAGTTAGAGAATTTATATTTTTGATTTCATTCAGTAGCTCACTGTGGATATTTGGGTACAAAAAGAATCTTTGTCCTAGTGAGGTGTTGGTTTGAGGAAGGTACCCTATTACTACTCTGTGCCTGGTATTATGATTATGCTTTATGATTTGTAGCGTATCTTTTTTCTTATATTGTCGCGTTGCTATACTTTGCACAAAAAGTTGACGAATACCTAAAATTTCAGTTTCTCGGAATAACTTATTACTTGGATACAGTTTATTCTTGCCATGGATTGGTTATTTTTAATATCCACTTTTGAGTGATTTCTAGCGTTCTAGGATGGGCATCCATCACTCCCCCCCAAAGTGTATTATTCCATAAGTTAAATGTGGTTGAACAAGTGCGAAATATAGGTTCTCAAGTTCGTAAAATATGTTTTCAATTGTTTTAATTTTCTGATTAAAGCGGTTACTTGTATAAAAACGTTTTTTTTTTTTTGATCTGACACATAAAAACTAGTTGGTAGTGACCTCTAGAATGAGCATGAGCTCTTAATATTAATGAGAAGATAATCCTCATTATTTAGTCTCATATATAAATAATCACCAATGGATCATTAAACAATTTTATTATACTTACTTACTACTCACGATTACTATTTGTTGATAAATTGAATCAATTAGTTAGGTCTCTTGTGGTTTTTCAAATGATGGGAGTAATCGATAAAGTACAATAAAGATATTAAGGATTATTAAAAACATTTCAAGATGAGTATAACAAAAATGGCTTAATGATCCATTAGTGATAAGATATGATTATTTATATATGAGACTAAATCAAAAATGCAACTAGCGACTAGTTTGTGTGTGTGTGTGTGAATTTTCTTTAGTCAAACAAAAAATATGTATTAAAAAAAGTGGTGAAAGTAAAGGTTACGGAATTTTAGCGGATCACCCGGTACATCGACCCAAAAGAAAATTGGCCGAGCATGCGGTCATTTGGCTTAATTTCCAAAATAAATATCCGCTTGCGCTTTATAGTGAGAGCTGTTGGTTTTAACAAACACAGGGGTGGCACCACGAGCCCGCTCCAAATGTTTGTTATGCCTTTATAATAACACATCGGGTTCAGCTCCAAATTAAATATAGTTTTAATGCTATACCTTTCGCGATGTTACGAAAACAATAACAACTGCGTATATAATGAGACGAAAACACGGTAATTTTCGTGCCCAATTTTGCGTCGTTAACGGCCGAAGTTTGATGTGAAAATAATACCGGCCGATGTGTTATAATCGTTTTCGTTAAAAAAAAATGGGGAGACGGAATCATTTACCGACACTTTTTTGTTGCGTCGCGATTGGTCGCCCGGACTTGGCAAAAAAAAGTTAGCACCTTCATCATTAACGAATACACTTGTATAATACACATAAAGACCAATAAACTGGAATTCGAGGCCCTCAAACGATTCAAAATTATACACATTGAGAAGCAAATCTATTAGTTTCCACTTAAATATATGAAGTACTTTAAAAGTTAATCAAGAAAAAATACACCCTTAATTCTGATTCCAAAAGTTAATTGACTTTCTCATGGTGCCACGATGATCTAATCTCGACGTATAGGTAACCAGATTTGGTGCTTTGGGCCGGGGTTAAGGCAGCTCAGCCACAGCTAAATCAAGCCACCTAACTAAAACTTATTCTTTCATCTAGAAAAGGCTCGTGATTTCAACATATTCTCTTTCTCTCTCTCTACATCATATTTATTTTTCCAATCAAAGTGAAAAAACCTGTATCCATGAAACATTGTTTTTTAAAAGATATAAATAAGGTAACATGGACAACTTATATCTGATATTTGTTACCAATACTCCAAAATTTATTGTTACGTTAATTATCACAAGTTTCTCTATTTAGTAGACACATTTTAATCAATTGTTGAAGATAATTTTTATTTCTAAATAGTATTTTGTGCTCTGCTGCTGCATTTTTTAAACGCCGTTGAACTTTGACAGGGAAAATGGTAGGTCATATTTAGTACGTAATTGTGACTGTAATTATTTTTTGAGTTCATTTTCATTGGTTTTGATAAGTGATAGAAATCTGTAATATTGGATTATTTTTTAAACGAAGCAGTTGATCTTAAGACAATCCTTTCATAGTTCTAACTGACCCCTTTTTGTCAATATTCGATCAAGAAGGGGAAACGACAATAGTTCAACGAATGAATTTAGGAAAATTATGAATACGTGAAGCGTGACTGCAATTTTTTTTTTACTTTTAGTACCCTCTTGAGGTGCTAAAAAAGTTATAAGTACGTTACCTTACAAAATGTCCTTGGTATATGGTCCATATTCATTAATTTAAAAAATTTATTGATTATCATTTTTATTATTTTATCATTTTATTAATAAATTTATAGCAACTCTATGTTTTACTATGTAATGGTAATAGGTTTCATGAACTTATCAAAGAAAAGGTTAAAATTCATACTTTCACAGTTAGAATTGAATTTGATATTGTTTGACTGTCTTTCTAACGCCTGCATATATCTAGAAAACATGTCACTTTAAACTCAATGTTTCTAATGATATAAATAACCAAAATGTGATCTTTAACTTTTTTTACAATTATTTAATTTATATAATTGTAAATGTATATATGTATGTAAAACCTGTTGAACATAAAATATTTCTTTTTTACAATTAAATGGATCAAGAGTGTCACTTGAAGACGTGAATATGTTGAAGCGTATGTAACCTTTACTTGTTCTTTGGTTGACTTAATCAAAGGTTATGTCGACTACATATAGAAAATATAGTCTGTGCTGAGCCCTTCGTTTTGTGCACCGCTTGTGCGGCTTCTGCCTCTTTTATTTTCAATCCCGTTGATTTCTTTAACTACACCATTCAACACAACAGAATACACATGCTTATTTGTAAAGATGTACTAAAAAACCATTAAACTGCTTCAGACTTAAGTGACGTTTATCAATTTGTTTCATATATCATGAAAAAGGCACACAATAAAATTAAAAAACATTTAATATTTTTCAATTTTAAATACATATTTAGTATACGATTTTATAAATGATATTTGATTTTACATTCGGGGATTGCAAATAAGGTTCTTTTAACCATTTTAACGCAAATTAAGAGCTTCTCAGTAGAATTTTGGTATTTATCTAATTTAATAAAATTCTTGTATTTACATTACAATTGCCTTTTTAGTCGATAAATATATAGTGTGCCCTTTACACTCTGCCACGAAAACGAAACAAAACACCTTCCCAAAACCTCTGCAATAACGCGGGGGCAAATATTAGCATTTCACCCTGCATGTACGGCAGACACTTCTTTCAGATTCCACAGCTTTGTCTTTTTGTCGACCAACGACACGCTAGGGTGACCATAAGATGACCACTTTTAACCCCAACGGTGAATGTGTAAACACCTTTCTAACAGCGATCTTCTGTTTGTTTTCCGGGTCTTTTGAATAAGTCAAGGGTCGTTCCCGCAGGAGACGACGACAGTGGCCACCGGACGGAAGGACGCGTAAGGTATTTGCTCGAGCTAATGAGTTCTTCTATCAGATGGGTGGCAGGACATGGGTTTTTTCTCCTAAGCGCTCTTTTTGTCTTGACATACCTCAATATACATATCTAAATTAAAGTAATGCCATATTTATTTTTGGAACGCAACCTGATTGACACGCAGTGCAATAATAGAAAATATGTTTTTTTTTTCAATTTTTCAACTCAATACATATTATTAAAAGTCTAGACTATTCAGTTTACTTAGTAAAAATGGTGTATCTGTTTAATTCCGAGAAACATATGAATATGTAAACAGAAGGTTCATATTTAGAGCGGAGATGAAATATTTTTAAATACACCTTTAATTAGATCCGTTGTTTTTAAATTTTAATATTCCATATTGAAATCTGTTTCTTTTAAATTAATATTCGATGTGAGAAACTAACTAACCATGTGACAAATTGACTACTGACTAATAAAATAGTCAAATCTTCTCATTCAGTTATCTTTATACTTCTTCCTAATCGAATATTGATTTTTGTAAGAAATAAAAAAGGTCAGTTGGAACTGCGAAAAACAATTAAAATGAACTCGCAAAAAGTAATAATGTTCACAATTACGTACTAAGCAAAAGTAAAATATTTCACCTGTAATTTTATATAATGAATCCGTGCCAAAATTAAACAACGTTTATAAAAAATAGAAGAATTTTTAAAATTTAACTAACCATAAATTTTGAGACATTATGTAACATGTATACTATTTGTCCATATTACATTATTCACGTTCTGAAAAAAATTATATTTTTGATGAATATCTGTTTTATGTTTTTACTCGAAAACTAGATGATGGGGAGAGGAAAAGAAAGACAGAGAAACGAAGAATTTGAACTAGGAGCTTTACGATAGAATAAGTTTTGGTACGGTTTCTTGAGGGTTACCTAGCGCCAAAGCCACCTAGCACCAAAAACAACGACGGGGATAGACCCTTATGGCGCCATGAGAAATTCAGTAGCGGGAAAAAATCAGCCGGCGAAGCGCTCGGCGGAAAAAAAAATTGACAACCGAAGGGAAAATAAAACATCTCGCGGCTGATGTCCGCGGCTCACGTTTTGTTTTGTTTTTGCGGTGCCTACTGAGACTAGAACCGGCCAATCTGCGAACAAAAGACGATTAACATGATGTGTGGCCGTCTCCCACGTTGCCGGATTTCCAATTTTTGCTTCGATTTAAGGAGTTCGTGGGACATTTCAAAAGGGCAAAGGACAAATATAACGCCAGGGCGTTCTCAATGACCAATAACCATTTTAAACGTATACCAAACACAAAAATTAAAATGCCTTGTATAAAGTAAACTTATGAATTTCACTTTCAATACAATAATCTCATAAATAGTAACATAACCAACAAATTAGTAGTATAAAGGTGGATCTCGTTTAAAAGTTAATTTGACTTAGAGTTAGTTTAGATTGAGTTGAACAGTGTTTCAAGGCCTTTAAAATTGTCTCCTTCGGATTTAACGTTATCGGACAACAATGGTGTGGTATATGGTCTCCGGAAAATCCAGATTCGAACTCCATCGACCATTTGCCCGGCAACGTCGCTCCGATCGGAAGAATAACGCATCGGCGGCGTTCGGTTGTACTTCAAGTCCGGCGTACCATCGTAGCCGGCTTTAAACATTATAAGTTATGCTTCGGGCCTCCCATGAAGCGCGGCCGGGACGACCAATCAGGCGAGGCGACGGCGCTGCGCTTTTGTTTAACGGCAAAAAAACGATCAAAGTAGGCGGTGACATGTCGGACCGCGATAGCCTGGGCTCCGGTCGCGAACCGCCGTTGAAATTTTTTAGTGAATTTAAGATGGTGTGCAATTAAAAATGGACGCGGGAGCGGGGAAACTTCGGCGGGGGTTGGGTGTCGGGGGCTTCGCTTTCGGACGGCCTCGTTTGGCAACAGCGCCCCGTAATTGAAACCAGGTGATTGCGAAAATTAACTGACCAAAACTAAACATCGCTTCTATCTGTTTTGGATTTTTCTGGTTTTTGAGATGATCATTTTTTATATGCAATTCGTATGGCTGTGAGCTAATTTGTTCTTATTTCTAATTACAATAAATGTTCATGCCGATGTCAATGTTTAAATTTCATTGATTTTTTTTATAATTGGACTTTACCAATTAGCTATTTTTGCGATTTCTTGAGAATGTGACGACACTATAATTGTGGACCCTTTTATTTCTTTCTATATTTTCTTTTTCTGAAAATGTTATTAAAATAAACCAGTCAGAGTTAAATAATAACAGTATTTCAAACCAAACCTTGATATATATATTTTTTTCCACGGTAGCTATTAGTAGACTACGAATACCTAGCCGCGGTTTAAGGTTATTTTATTATAAATTTATATGTAAAAATAATGAAAATTAAAAATCCTGCGGAATAACAATAATAATGATAATAATAATAATAATAATAATAATAATAATAATAATAATAATAATAATAATAATAACAATAATAATAATAAAAGAGAGTTCGCAATTCACATTGAAGTTGTATAAAGCTTACCTCAGCCAAATATAGCTAAATATAGCACATACATTTGACAAATGATTACAATTAGAACAGGCTTCATTTATAGATGTTTTGAACCGGTTTATTCCGGTTCTAACGCAGTGAAAAGTGTCTTTAGTGCGGGAATCTAACCACGGTATACGAAAACCCAAGTACGCTAAAAAATTCGGACATTTTATGAATATATAAATGAAAATAATAGCGATACTACTAAACGAAATTCATAATTTAAATCCCGCGGTGTATTTACACTAATCACTTTCAACGCTAGGTAGAGAGAATAGATTAGATTCCACACAAGCCAAAGCAAAGGGCTTTTAAAGCAAAAGATTTTCAATTACGCATAATAAAACCATAATTACGATTAGTCACAGCTACAATTCTCACTATATGATTCCCGAACATAGGTTTTGATCAGATCTTTAGTCCCTGTAAGACGTTAGAAAAATCCATTGAAAATTCGATTTTAAAAATCATTCCTTACACTTTCCCATGTTAAGGTGTAAATCGCTTTAGGTACACCGGTCTATCCACTGCACTCTGCAGAGCAACGCACGTTGTAAATGATGTATTAGATATTTACTACCAATTGCGAAATATGTATTATGTCCTGTAACTCAAGCAATCTCCTGAGTTGTGAAGGAAATCACCGCGACTAATTTTATCAAATGTCGTTTATATCAGGCAGTTTGGTTTGGTTTGGTGGTTGGGTTAGTTAGTTTTAAAAAAGTTTTCTTCTTATAAAAATGTCAATATTCTACACACCTCAAACAATAGGTTAGTTTTGATTAAAAGGCTAAAAAGGGTTCTATCCTAGATTACGCTAATAACATTTTCAACATTGAGCGGAAATTGATTTCTAATTACCCCCTAAGAGTCTAGTCCCCAATTTTTTTTATACATATATCAATTTCAATTCTTTTTACATAGTTTTTTAGATTTCATAGAAGTCAAACACAAACACAAAGACACTTGAGAGATGGTCTCATTTTAATTCTTGCTTTTGTGCATTGGGGTTGACTTTTTGTATTGCTAAGTTTCGATACATTTGTCATAGTAGTTTAAAGTTTATCAGTTCTGACGGTGACTTCGCACTTGAAACACAGATCTCGTATTATTGGGTTGTTCGGAAAGTCATTTCGTTTTTTTTTGGGGAACATGAAAGACAGTTTTCGTATAATGAATAAATATTTTATTAAATTATATATTGGCCATTCTGGTCCAACACCTTTTGCCATCTTTCTGGCAGTAACATAATTCCCCTCTCATAAAAGTTTTGGTCCTTGCTGGCAAAAAACTGGTTCAGGTGGTTTTTGACATCTTCATTTGAGGTAAAGGTTTTGAAATCCAAAAAATTTTGCAGGGACCGGAACAAATAGTAGTCGGAAGGCGCCAGATCTGGAGAATATGGTGCATGTTGCAGTACGTCCCATTCAAGCTGTAAAAGTTTTTGGCGAGTGACCAAACTTGTGTGAGGTCTCGCATTATCCTGGTGGAACACTACACCCTTCCTGTTGATTAATTCGGGCCTCTTCTCTTTAAGTGAATCATTCAATTTGTCCAGTTGATGACAATAGACTTCTGAATTAATCGTTGTATTGTCCGGCAAAAGCTAAAAAAAAAAACGATTCCTTTGACATCCCACCAAACGGAGAGCATCACCTTTTTTTGGTGAATGTTGGCTTTTGACACGCTTTGAGCCGGTTCATCTTTTCTGCTCCATGACGTCTTGCGTTTAACATTGTTGTATACAACCCATTTTTCGTCCCCAGTAATAATCCGCTTCAAAAATGGATCATTTTCTTGACGTTTGAGGAGCGAATCAAACACGTCAACGCGACGACACAAATTTCGCTCCGTAAGGACATGGGGCACCCACACATCGAGCTTCAAGGTTAAGCCCATGCCTTTCAAATGGCCATAAACAGTCGAATTCGACAAATTTAATCTCTCACCGATCTCTCGTGTGGTTATTCGCCGATTTGCATCAACTAATGCCTTTATCGCATCTTTGTCAGCTTCGACCGGCCTTCCAGACCGTGGTGCATCTTCGACATCAAAATTGCCGGATCGAAATTTTGCAAACCAGTTCTGGCACTGGCGTACTGTTAACACGCCTTCTCCATACACATCCGTCAATTTTTTTCTCGCTTGGACAGCATTTTTACCTTTTCTGAAATAAAAAAGTAAAATATGACGAAAATGCTGCTTATTGCTCTCCATATTTAAAAGGGCACCAACCAAAAACTACTGCGTAGAATTAATAGAACTTTTTCACACACAAGCCTTGCAATATCAGCTCTCAAGACATATAATGATTATGCGGCTTAAGTGTGAAGTTGGTTTCGAAAAAACGTAATTAAGTCCTCTGACGGGAAAAAACGAAATGACTTTCCGAACAACCTTATAGATACAACCATGAATTAGATACAACCCTTAGTGAGCACCTAAAAAATTGCTAAATTTAAATGTTCAGCTGATGGAATCTGGTGAGCAACACCATGAGCTTAAAAATTGAGGCGGACGAAGATCTTGGAAGTAATGAAATAGTAATATAACTAATAAATTGCCCTTTTTATTTATTGCATATATTCTGGTGGCCTCTTTGTCTAGCCGAAATAAGTTAATAAATTTCTCGTTAGGAATTTCAAAAGGATTGCTAAGCTAAGGTTAGGGTGGAGCAAGAAGGCCCACCTCAAAAATTAACCAAATTTTTTTTTATCAGTTTTCTAACCAAAACTAACAAAAAAAAAATTTTTAGAAGCTTCGCCAAAATGTTTGTAAATTTAGTTAAAGTTAGTCAAAAATATAATCGACTTGATGGTTAAAAGTCACAAAAAATAATGAAAAACTTAAGTGAGCCGCTTTGCCCCATCCTTCCCTACCTTGTATATCGACATTCCAATCTTCTTCTTTGTCTAAAGATTGTTTAAATATTCGTTGAAATGAAAATAACCTCAAAATAGATTTATTTATTCATTAAAAATGCGACTGCCGAATTCATGTAATAAAAGTTACAAAACCTAGGGTTTTAGAATTGACCGGTCAGTTGACATAAATAGTCTTAAAAACACTATGAGTTTATATTTACTTATTTCTATTGTGCGTTATATCGCCGTTGCGTCACCCTGGGAACCAAATGGAGTCGATATAAATATTGGGATTCCCCGAATTGCTCTTATCGTATGCGGATATTACTCGAAGAGAGTTGTAGGTAAATTAGACATCACATACGCATAATAATTTATTATAAAATACATATTATTATTAAATAATGATAGATAACACTCTACAATTGCAAGATGTTATTTAAAACATTTTTTGAGTGGTCAATTAAGAATTGGACACTTGACCAGTCAATCGCCGAGTCAATTGATCACTCTACCAAAAAAATCACATCTAGTTTACTATAAAATCCAGATAATTACTCTAGAAAATTTAAAAACTGTCACATTTAACAATGCATCGATGAGTTGAGCAAGAATCTTTAAGTCAGCAATAAGTGTGATGTCTAATAAACGTTTATTTTATTTCTATTAAATCGCAGCAATGAAATAGTCGGCGCCGCCACTGATGTGCCGTCCCGGCGGCAAAAACCGTCGCAAATATCCGGGAGAACAATCTCGTCACTTTTTGCGTCGTCCGCAGCGTCTTCGCTAGGCGCTTGCGAACGGCGTCGGCAGTTGATGCCAGGCGCCTGTTCGCGACGCCGCCCCGCCCCCCCTTCCTCGCCCCGCGTCGTTGTCGAGAGCGGCGCCGGGCGAGCGTCGAGTAGCCCACCGACGTTCTGGATGTCCCTCCCCCCTCCACCCGTCCCGCTTCGACTCTCCACCGCCCCCTCTCTCGCCCGACGTAACCGTCGCTTTCTGGTTAAGAGGATATGTTTGTCTATGTGTGCGTGGGATGGCGATCGCCCTCTCTGGAAGAGGCTTTCGGGTGGGGTCGAGTTGTCTTAATTATTGCTCGGATCCGATTGTTGTTGGGGGAGGATAGGGGAGGATATATTTATTGTTTGGCGGGTAATGAGATAAGGGGTTGCCGGCGGCTTCATTGGGGTCGCTTCGGTCAGTTTTGGTCAACCCACGCGGAGAAACCTTAACTAGGAGGCTCTTTGACGGGCAAAATAATAACATTACTTATACCTACACCGATTATAATCTTCACAAGACGCCCCGAGGTAATGAATTTTCCTTAGATGCCTCTATCACTATTCTTGAATTTGTCATAGATGAAAAAAATGAGGGAAAAGGCAAAATTTCGACCTACCATTCTTTTTGTTTCTTTCACTACTCAATTAATATCTAGAACAAAACTCGCAGAGATTTAGATTCTAAGAGATATGCTTATTCAGAAGGATCACTTTCAGGTTTCCCACCGAAAATGTAGACTAACAAAGCCAACAACTGGCAGGTGTGGCCAATAATATTTTAAGTTTTTCTGTTATACAAGGTATGTTCAAAAAACAAGATGTCTGTTAAGTTTTATATAATACACTAGTGCCAACTATTTTTGCAATCTCACTTCAGGTAAGCACTTTCTGCTATAGCTTCGAGTTCTTCCAGCGATTTTTCTTTATCTCCTCCAAACCTCCTTCCATTCCGGGCGTTTTCTTCGTACCTTGTGGTAAAAACTCTTGATGTACTACGCCGCGATAATCAAAGAAAACGGTAAGCGGTCGGTCTCGGCGATTCTGGGTTCTTCCATGTCCTGTGCTTTGGTTTGGACATCATAATCATATACCAACGATTCGTCACCAGTTATGACCTTTTTGCGCATATCAGGATCATCATTGACATCGTTTAACAGCTCTTGAGCGACACGAAGCCATTCACTGACATGACTGTTAGAATTGACAAACGTCAAAATTCAAGGCGTGCGGTAAAATCTCCGAAAACATCCGATTGTTCCCGAACCAGTGCGGTAATTTCTGGGAAATGTCCGAAGGGGCTCGGATCTGTGAGACAAGAAGTGAAGTGAATTTTACAGAAGGGAGTAGAAAAAAGATTTGATCGATTTTTTTTATTAGTAGGACAACAATATCTTTTTTCGTAAGGAAATAGTTGTTTAAAACTCTATGTTTAAAGCAGCTAAATCTATTCGATTCGTAGGTGATGTTAAACATAGAGATGTCTAGGTTCGAATGGACGTCCCAAATTTGTAGATTAAGTATTCAATTGAACATGTTGCTCAGAACATGATTTCAATTTTAAATTCGCGCAGTTACGCAGTACTACAAATGTTTTACCAAAATATCTTCATTTTGACAAAGTTTCGAGAGCCTTGCTGTATATTTTAATTAGAGGTTGGTTCTCGCTAACGTTGGCATCATTCTTCTTCTTTTCGTAATATGGGACGGCATTGCTGAACATATAAACGATGCTTCGCTAATAAGGTCGACGCATATTGATATTCCAAGCTCGAATTCGTAGCACTTTCTAACCGCCATTACGTCAACTCGTCGCGAGTAAACCCCACGAAAACGGTTTTAAGCGACTTCGCTCGCTAATAACTCGTCTCCGGCCATTTACGAAACAAAAGACGCCGAAGAATGTCGCTTCAGACGACGACAACGACAACGTCGACAAAATGGCGTTTGCCCGTCATGTCAACCGTGACGCGACTAATTTTCAATTAGCGAATAAAATAAAATACGATCGCGCGTAAAAGACGTCGCCACCGGTTATAAATTCATAGATGTCGCTACGGGCGACTCGGTTGAATTTTGAATAGCTAACCGCGCTACGCTTTTGTGGACTGTCTAAGATGACATTTATAAAGAAAAAAGAAGAAGAATTTCGAAAGTTTTTCTCAGTGTTAGGTTAGAGTTTAGTTCAGCTATCATCAGTTTTAGAAAGTTTTCATCACTTAGCTAGGACCACGAGAAGAACAAACATTAATCAAAATTTCTAACCCTACTTTCTTTGAGCCCGAGAAGTTTTGTTATAAACCCAGAGTCACTAGATTGTTGCTACTATTTTAAAATGAAGTGAAAAAATTGAATTTATATTGTTTTGTTGTTATTCGCTAGATTAAAAGGCCAGGAAGGTCATTGGCACTCTGGGAGTTTTAACTTAAGTTTGTTTTAACCAAAATTGTAGGAATATTGACGTTTTGAAATGGATCTCATCAAAATGGAGAAGAAATACTTCGGTATAGAATAGAATGAAAATAAATTCAGAAGGACAGTTATAGACTCTAAAAACGATAATCTATCCTAAATTTTATTTATTTATTAAAGACAAATAAAAAGCATAATTAAGAGCACAATATTTTTTTCAATCGAGGAGTTCAATAAAGAAGAATTGACCTGACGCGAGTAAATAAAAGAAAAGAAGAGTACAACATAAGTTGGGTTACAATACCCCTTATTTGGTTTGTTATATTAATAAATCGTTTGATTATTGATTCACGTTATATCAAAATAACATAAAATGTCTTAATAAAATGTTAGATACATAGTATCTATTTCGATTGTCAAAATATGTCACCATATTCTAGTTATTCGTTTTTAACTTTAAATTTAACAATGTATGCAATAGCTTAAGCCTCATGTCATAATATCATACAGCGACCTATTGAAAAGCCTTTAAAAAAATTCAGTCTGAAAGATAGAAAAATTTTTCTAAAAATTATTTTTTATCTAAAAAACAGCTCATAATAGGTATGTGCTACGATGTTATAACAAAACTCAGTATTTTATTGCCATTTCAGAACCTTCAAAATACTTAAGGTTCTTTGGACTTTACTCACCGACTACATGGACACTTACTACAAAATATTTTAATTAAATAACAAAGAATTTACTCACGATCGGCAATATCGTCTGGCAGTTTACCGTTTGCAATTATTATCGAAATAAACGGCAATTTTTCACGAAAACCATGGCAGCGGATCCCTTATCAAAACAGAAGTATCCTGTCCGACTCAGGAGGGGTCATCCCCAATAAATACGGACAGATAGAATCATATAGTGAATCAGATTAGCATTCCTACAATAACACCATGACAAATATATCGGTCTTGATATACCGAATTTTGTCTGCCCTCGTCCGCCCGCACCAACAGCCGTGTGTGGTTAACATGAATATTTAATATATTTAATATCCTGCAATTCATTTATGTTAAACTAAAAACAACAAGACACAATATTTCTTAGAACATAGAGATCTTTATTTTCGAAACGTATGCGTATTTTCTTTCAGTATTTATTGATATAAGCTGACGATTTGGTTTGTTTTTTGTTGGTGCTGGCGCAAAAACGACTCGTGGGTTAAACGCATCGAATTTTACAAGTGGCGTAGCAATATTCGCCCCCCGCCAGAAAGGGGGACGGCGAGATATGGGGTGAGCTCCGACAATTTTCTGACGGCATTAAGTTGACGGTTCACCATGGAAAATTTGCTAATATCGGGAAATAAATCACATATCAGATCACGGCGGATTTGCAAATATAACGGGGATGCCACCCGGTCGATTTTGATTTTTTTAAGTTTATTACATTGTAGAAAGAGCAACCAGGCGAAATTACGTTTTTTAGTGTTGCAGGGTTTTTTTAATTCTTGAAAAAATTGTTTAGAAAAATTCATCGAAAATAAAAAATATAAAAAAACCTTCCAGTTTGAAGCAAAAAGCAGATTAAATACCCAAAAAACTAGAAGAGACGTTGTTAATAAAAGGCATTTTACACGTTTGATAAAAATGTCATATTATTTTATATTCCATTATTAAAATTGACTTCCGAATAAACTGCTAATTGGTGTTTTAACTATAGACCGCAGACTTTAAATACGTTTATGGAAGTCACAGGTAAAGAAAATTTTATTTCATGATATAACAAAAAAAAAGTTTCATATATTTCGGTATTGTCAAATATGATACGAACAGAAGTTTTTCCTTCATTTGCTCCACAATGTTACCAAAATATATGCCTTTTGTATAGTCTGTCTCAATCTTCATCCTGCAATAAAACTCGGGTCCGGTAGATATTAAAGCACGGAACATTAGGGCCGGACTCTCAAAGGTAAGGTTGATAATAATTTTTTTTGTTTATTTATGTATATGAGTATGTGTAATATTATGAAATCACACTAAGAAAAAACAATGACATGAAATATATACAATAAATTCATAGCTACGAATATATATACATATTGCTGTGCTGAATTTTTTGCAGCTCTCAATTGGTATGTTATTAATTACATTTTTTATCAACTTTATTACAATAAGACTTAAAGTAGGAGTAACATTTTCTGCTCTTACTTAAAACTAACTTACTTAAAACTTACTTACTTCATTTTAAGAACTTAATGAGGCTAGTGCTTTGCGCAGCATACGGCTCTGGTAGCTTGACAATAACACTGTTATTGGGAATATTTTTTAAAAGAGGGTTTTGAAACCAACTTTCAAAAAGTTCGGCAATTGTTTAGTCATAATAGTCCAAGCTAGAATCTTTAATATTCTATGCAGACAATTATTCAACACTGGCACAAATGACCAACACTCAAGAAATATATCAGAAAGAAAGAAATATACCTTGGCCAGCCCTGCCTTGTCATTGAACTAAGAGTATTTTTTTGTTAATGGCATTACCCAAAAACAGTGCATAGCAACACAATTAAAATTTTATTGGGGAGTCGAAAGTCAACACGCTGAAGATTGAGACAGCCTATACATTCCTGATCACGTCTACTCATTTTGAAAATACTTTGCTACCTGTAATATTTACAGCAATGCAGAATTAATGCTTTCGTGAAGTAATTTCGTATGATGTGAACTGAGACATCCATTAAAGAACAAATGCATTGTATACATTCAATGAAACATTCAAGAAGACGAGGGAAAAATATGTAGTGTAGACCACCATGCTTTGTACATGTGCTTAACTATAGTTAACGTCAGAAAAACAGTACAAAGGTATGGTGAAAATAAAGAAATAAAAATAATGTCAAATAATAATCAAAATTTTGATATTAAGAGATGATTTAATGGCTGATGATAAAAGCCTTTACTTCACTTCTACTTGGGATGTACAACAAAGTTATGAACATTATACAAAACGTAGAAAAGGTGAGGACTTCTACGTCCACCTAACCAAAGAGAGGGTAGAAGGTGGAATTAAATTATGCAAAAGCATCTAGCGAATTGTTTTTTGACAATGCTATAAAATTTAAAACGATTTGAACTCTCTAACTCTAACTCTCTTCTCAAAATGTTATCCAGACCATTTTGGCTTAATATTCACATTAGGGTTCATAAAAAAAAATTGTGATCACATAACATAAATCTCAGTCGAGCAAAGGTGAACTGTAAGCATATGTCTTTATCGATAAGATAGGGATATCGTAGATCATTGGATCCAGTGCTAACCAAACAACCAATACAAACAACGAAGCCACAGTCAAAATCTTGCGAGCTGTAAAAAAAGGCCTGCAAGTATTGTAGGAGATTTAAAATCATCTATCACTTTGCTAGAGACACACCAATATTTGCTTCGTCTATGGTTTAGCTTACATCCTCAGTTTCGTCTTTGAACTGACAGTATCGTCACGATAAGAGTGCAACAGTGCCTCGGAAAATGTAGGCTAAAGAAAACGCAATGAAAAAATTAAAATTAAACTAAAATAAGAATTAGAAAACAAACTTCTTTGTTAGAATCGTTATGGCTAGGAAAGCCTCGCTAAATAACCTGACGAAACAAACGAATTGAAACAAAAGAAAAAAAACGGAGAGGGAAAGAAAACAAAAGTGGAGATGTTCGGAAGCGAACCATTAGGCACACTCAACGGTTTTGATGTATGAATTATGAAAAGACGTACAGCGCCTAATGAGTTGTACTATAATTAAAATCTTATTTTCTGCCGCTGAGATGCGGCGGAAAGCATAACATTACAGCTGTTATATTATGCGGCATGTGTGAGACAAATCTTTTATACGGGGAGCATTTGGAAAATTGATATTTTGTTCGACAGGTTTTGGGACTGATATCAGATTTTCCGGTGAAGTTTATAGAGTTTACTTTCCTATTATTTCGCAAAAAAATAAAAAATAAAAATAATTAAATAAAACGTGAAAAACTTAGGGGGGCCATTCATTGGTCAAAATAAAAGGTAGTTTATTGTCTGGTCAAAATTCGGGAGAAATTAGGGAGATATCGCGTTACAAATATTTCGTAAAAATGAAGTAATTTTTTATATTAAAAAAGAAAAGAAATAGAATAATAAAATTGTATAGAAGTCCTGATCACATTTATGCATATTTTTCTCTTTTTTACCAAGTTTATTTAGATACTTTGCAATAGACCAAAAAATGTCCAAATAAACCGGGATATCAAAATTTATTTTTCCTATGACAACATACAAAAAGTGTTGTTTTATAATATTGAAACTGTATAAAGTTTTATTTTTTATGACTTTTCTTTTTGAGATAAAAAAATTAAACTTTCCTTTTTCTCCATATTCGTGAATATCTCCATAATTGTTAGCTTTTGGCCAAACTAGCCTTTATTTTAAACAAGTTTTCCTCATTTGTGTAAGCATCGTGTAAAAAGGTGTCGTAAAATCTAATTTGTTTTTCAAAAAATGGTCTTGGTTACCAAACTAACCAAAACATGGTTAGAAATTACTCGTAAAATTTTTTGGCCGAGTCCAACATTTTTTTATTATGTGATTAGCGTTACGGTCCAACGATGTTATATATATTATAAATGAAACTTTACGTTGTTTCATCGAAGGTACGACATGATGTTTTCTTTAACTTTTATTCTTTATATTCGTCTTTCCTTTATTCCTTAGTTTCTTCTATGAGTTAGGGTTCTTATATAGACCGCGTTATCCTCAAATGCTTTGTTTCAAACGCATTGTTAATTTTTTTAAGGAAAAACGGACGATTTCAAAGTCGATTAGATTCTAATTATCATAATTCCAATTACGTTTTCAAAAAATTGCTATTTCAAAATAAAAAAGGAGACTGTTTTTTTTCAGTAATTAAACACTTCTTTGTTCCTTTCTTTCATATTTTGCGCCTTTCTAACCATAAAAAATAATAAATGTTCCTTGTAGTCCCACGGGTGTACGAGCTAAAAATATAACATTAATTAAAAATTAAAATTCAATAAGGTCTGGAAAAGCGGCCTCCTTCTAAACCAAACCAACCGCAGTTTTTTCAAAAATTATAATTATAAAGTAAAATTCAGATCAGATACTTGATCCGGGCAAGGTAATGGAAATGGTCAGAAACACATAAAAAAGATCGACAAAGGCTTTTTCTATAGATTAAAATATCTGGCTTTTATATACAGTGAAACTTGTGAATAAACGGACATGTTTTTTGGAACGAAATATTTGTCTACCCTTTAACCGGACACTCCATTACCTTTTTCCTAATCCAAAAGGTCAATTTTCATTTTTCATATCATATCGTATTGTTCATTACGCCGTGACTTGTACTTTTATTTAGCAAGCAAATACCGTAAGTGGATTCCACAATTTTTAAAATGGCACCAACCTAGATCGGGAAAACTTCAGCGGCAGAAATTGTGAAAAATAAGGACAGCCTTCGTGTACAGTAGGTGTCGGAAAGCAATATTGATCAAATAAGAAATTTTGTAACTACTGAAGGACTTCAAATTGACAAATTGATTGGGTTTTTCGAGTGCTAGAGCTCAATACATTCCAATATCGGGGCACTTAGTAAAGGCCAAGGCTCAAGAAATAACCGAAAAACTGCGCTGTACTATACGGTACGAAGTCACTACAAAGCTCTTTATTTTAAATGCTGTTTGTCCTAGAGGAACGCATTGTTTTTCTATCGTGCTCCTGCGGACCACTATGGAACTTTCGCGAGATCAATGTAATTTTATTGTGCATACACCCTGTATAAAGTGTCTTTCAAGTCTCATCGAACCTCAAAGATACTGTTGGTAAATATTAAAATTTTTTCAAATAATAGCGATTTCCAATGATATTATTTCAAATATTACGCGAACCCCGTATGATAGATGAAACCTGAAACTCTCAACACAGTTTACGATACTGTTCAAATGAAATTATCCCATCTTTAACGGTTTTGCATTTATCGGCAATAATTAACTCACCAAAACGGAAATTTTTAGCAATTTAGATTTTTTGCCCATAAACGACATACCCTGCATATAATTCAAACAAACATTTCTCCTGGTATATGAATTTTTCCAATAATAGAGCAACTGGTTTTGGAAAAAATGCCTGTCGATCACGTCATCGCGTTTAGATTGAGGGCGTGAAATGGTGTTTTCATTTGGATTTCTTCAAATATCTCGAACAGTATATGTGATAGACGAATTTTTCACGAATTTTGTTTTACAGCTAATAATTTCATAGCGCAAAGAATGATTTTCGGGGTCTTTTAGATTTTTGTCTATATTCGAAAAACCCTGTACATAATCGAAAAAATGCTTGAAATAGAAGTTATAGTACCGAATCTTCCACGCCTCCTGGTAAAATAATTTTGCTGATCAAGTTAATAGTTTTCAAGAAATAAAAAAAAATTACGCATTACGGTTTAGACGTAGGTGTGGATTTTCACTTCGCTGCTAAATTTGAAATCGATAGCTCCAAATCTCGGACACTTATCGTGTTTCATAGCGCTGTACGAAAAACAGAAGAAAATCGTAAAAAAAAGACAGATGCCAATTTCCAATCGCAGCCATTTCCTATGGGCTTATGTGTCTCGTGGCCAGTTTAAAAGGAGCAAAACTTCAGATCCCTCAATCAAACCGTTCGGAATTTATTCGCGTTTTTATGGAGCGTCGACAGAGAACAGACAGCAGAGAACGGAGAACGGGCAAAAAATTAAAACGTTTCCATCGGTACCAACGCTGTACGACGCTCCGTTGCCGAGATATAGGTTTCGTTGCCAAGCCCGTATACTTTCGGGCGTAATAATAAAGCATGGATGACACGAGACATTAACATGGCTGTTACAATTTGATAGAAAAATGGCCCTACAAAAGCATCGCAAATTATAAAACATAAAAATTATCTTCTTGCCTCCAAATACGACTTCAGTATGTCAGCCTCTAGATCAGGGCATCATACAGAATGTTAAATTTCATCATCGTGGACTCATACTGAAGCATCTTTTCTCAAAGGTGGATCAAATAGTGTCCGTGTCAGATTTAGCAAAGTCTGTAACTATTTTTGAAGCACTTTATTTGATTAAGTCAGCCTGGAATAAAGTTTTGTCAGAAACCATACCAAATTGTTTCAACAAATCTGGTTTTCAAAAAAATGTGATTTTTCTACATCAATGGAATGCGATCCAGAAGATAATATTCCACTATCTACGGTACTTGAAATGGAACGATGTTAGAGACATGAACATAACGCAAGAAAATCCCGGAAACCATATTACAGCAACTGAGAGGACTAGTTTGAACATTGAAGACGCAATTGAAAACATCAAAGAACCTGAACCGCAAGAAGCCTTAAAAATAATTACCGATCTAAAAGGTTTTACTGACATTCCAACACTTTAAAAATTTTGAAGATCATTTTCAGTCAAGGTTGTTTATAAATAAATAATTAAAATTCATTCACCTATATTTTTTTCTGTAGTTCTTTGAATGTTCTTAAAGAAATAAACGTAATACATATTTACGATTTAGGTTGTTTTTTATGCACCTCTAATGAGCGGACAAAGCCAGAGGAACCGTGAGTGTCTGTTTATGGGAGTTTTCACTGTATACAGGGTGTTTAGTTTAGTTTTAGTTTGCAAATTGATATCCATCGGTGAGCGCGTTTGAAAACGAAAATTTGACAACGTATTTATAATTATAAAGGACTAATTTTCATTTAACTTGATCAGGACCGTTTCTTAACGAATAGCATAGCAAACGTTTTTGTTCAATTGTTTTTATATCTTGCCTCGTTATTTTTATGATTTTTGATGCCCCATTAACATCGATCTAAAAATTTATACTAAAAAAAATGATGAAAACGACGTCAGCTGCAACAATTCTTTTTTATGGCGAATCGACAGCCGCAGAGCGTAGGCGAAACTCCGCCGATATCCATGAAAATTAAATATTTAAACATTTTAACAAATTTCAATATGTTTTTTTACAAAATTAGAGTTTATCATACCTTTACCCGCTTTTTACCAAACTTAAGATTTATAATCGAATTAAAAAATCCCTCCAATTCGCGGCCATTTAGAGGTACACCTAAATATATACGGGTGCGCGGATTCGTTTCTTGCCGGACTCAATAATTACGGCAAAAGGTCCCGGGCAAAATAAAAACGCGCCTTTCGTCGGTTCAATATGCATATACGGGTTGAATTTTTAACTTGTTAATTACACGGTATACCATCGGGTCGATAATGCATGCAAATGGGCAAAAACACAGTTAGGTTTAAAGTGCTCATTACGTGGCGCGCGATATTATCGATCCGAACGACTCCCCTTCTATTCAGCGATCTATGGGTTTTGCGCGTATAATTAACGATCGGATTTAACAATCACATTGCGCCCGCCCCACGGTAAAAAAAAACAAGTTTGCGAGATATTATTTTAAATTAACGCGTTCGTTTTACCCGGTTAGAGTATTTTGAGGTTAAGTTTAAAGCGACGTCATAAGCGAAATTTAATTGAGCCCCGCCATGCACTAGCAGAGATATATTACGTCGGCCATTTACCAAATAATAACTAAAACTAACCAAATTCCAAAATTCATGGATTGATGCATTTGAAATGGGCGAAATGCATGGATGTTTTAATCCAATACAAAAAAAAAACCTTGGGACAAATATATAAATATACAAAAATTTAAATTGAGGCATTAACTCATAGTTCTGTCACAATATCCAATGATTTAGAGGGAATTACCGTATTTTTTCAGCTAAAGTTGCATGAATTTAAAGCAAGGCCTTCGCTTTTATTTAAGCTTTATAATTAAATTGAAATTTAGTTAAAGATTAAAATTTAAATATCCTTTCATGGGAGAAAATTCGGGAACTTTTTTTTATATTGTATATATACGTCCCGTTTTCGAGTTTTATACAGTATTGCCCAAATGTATGCAGATGATACACAAGTTTATTACTCATTTTCGGGAGATAAAATTTTGGAAAGCTGTCAAATTACAAATAATGATCTAGAAATCAATGACAGGGTGTCCCTAGAACATTCACTTCATCCAAATCCAAAAAAATCTATAGCAATGTTTTTTGGTAGGCTCGTGGATGTTGATCGATTATCTCAACTAGTTGAAATAAAAATATCGAATGTGTGCTTTAAGCTAACATTTAATGGTCACATTACACAATGTATTAAATAATCCATTTACCACTTAAAATGCTTATATGGTTCTAAAAATATTTTAAATCAATTATTAAGAAAGGTCCTGCGTGATTCGATAGTTTTATCTTCTTTTAACCACTCTGATGTCGTCTATGGCCCATGTCTGACAGCGGATGCCTCAGAACGGAAATAGACGATATCTCCATAAACGTCATCTTTATCACAAAATTATAAGATTGAAGTCTCCACGCTATCTTTTCAAAAAAATCAGCTTTCGGACGGACGTTCACAATTTAAATTTAAGATTTAAAGGCCTGCTCACA
The DNA here is from genome assembly GCF_029955315.1 of Cylas formicarius. Lineage (NCBI taxonomy): Eukaryota > Metazoa > Arthropoda > Insecta > Coleoptera > Brentidae > Cylas > Cylas formicarius. Next base: position 18,193,328 of record NW_026844361.1, on the reverse strand, counting down.
CCTCCACGTCACACCTCTGGAATTTTTGAAAGATCCGTTATATATGACATGGCTAAAACATATAACGCATGGATCAGTCTGTTAAATTGCTAAACAATGCCTTTTCCACACACCTGCGTGAAGTATTAGTATCATTAAATACTTAAGTAATGTCTACTGTAAACTATTTCCAAAGTGTAAATTTATGTGTATTTTTCCTGCCTAGCGCTGCTACCTTCTTCTAAGGATAGGTTTAAAAACGGAGGCTCAAAATATCTTATTTTGTTCATCTGAACCGTGTCCTTTTCATTGTATATTAATACGTCAATAAAATTATTATTATTATTATTGAATAAAACAAATTTTGAAACAACATATAGTTATATATATTTAAAAAATAACACACATTTCTTATCCAACACAAAATGGACTCGCAAACTATTGTAAAATAAATAGAATGGAAGGTATTACCCACTGCAATATTGATAAGAAATTTAAAATGGCGTGAGGCAATATCCTACCCGTAAAGTTACATTTCAAAAATTTGTTTGAGATACATTTCCAAATTAATCTGTAAATATTTAGGAATACAAGCTTAATTTGTTAACAAATGATGCGAGTAACGTGTACGGTATAATTTTTATTATAATAAGTACGAACTTTATTTTTCTTACAATTTTGCTATTTGGGTTTTATATGCCTCTAAGGCGACGTAAGTGAGGCTATATTAGCTCTTCACTTTCAATTTTCTGTGTGCAAACAGTACTAATAAATGGATAGGCCAAATCTCATATCGCTTATCGATCTGGATTTTTTAGTTGAAAACTTAACACATGAAAACAAAATACTAAAATTACATAACATTATTAAAAACCGGTAGACAAAATGCAGCAAAAGCCCTCTTGGTATAGCGATAATACTTCAAATGAAAATATTGAAAATCACCTTGCTGTTCATCTTTTTAATTCGTTAATATTTTTACGTTCAAACTCATGAGACATTGACATAAAAAATACTAATTTTATCATGAGATGGTGGAATTTTCTTTCAAAAATCTCAAAAAATGAGACAACGAGAGACTTTGTTGTGGAGGTATATTTTCTTGCTAAGCATTGGTAGCTTTTCAATTTAGGTACTTCATAATGAAGGGCAAGTCCGATAAAATTAAAAAAAATATTACTCGTTTACTTGGTTTTGAAAATGAATTATAGATTATCTCTTCTTTGTAAATAACGTAATTCATAGAGGAACTAATATTGTTTTGTTTAATTTTTCAATAATGTAATCTGGTGTAGTATTTAAAAGTAGACTACATTCTTCAATGAAGTTATTTATTTACCTTTGAAAGGACTGCAATTATATCTAGAACATTCTAAAATGGCGAGGCGGCGCGGCCTGCGCTGTTACCCGAGGCCATAAGACCTTTTATCAAAAACCTGAGTCAAAATCAATGAGATTATCTCAGAAGCATTTATAGTGAAAAGAATGGCAAATTTATTATAAAAACAACAATGATTTTCAGTCCAAAATAAAATCCTCGAACCTAAGACATTTTCTTTGTAACAAAAAAATACCAAAAGCATTATTGATTTTTCCGCAATGGGTATTTTTATCAGTGCAGAGGAAAAATAGCCTTTGTTAAATCGTTTTTTTCTACTAGAAAAGGGTGTCAACTTTTAATTTTAAACTTAACACGTAAATAATTTTAGTAAAATTTTGAAACATCACTAAAATAAAACACATAAAACATTTGTAATTTTCGTAGGTCAATTGTTGGATGTCATTAAACGCACAAAAACTAAAATTATAAAAAAATGATTTACATTTATTTTCATTTCACAAATAAATTATCATGATATTATTGTTAATAACTCAAATATTTGAATTATTTTTTACCTTTGCAGGTATGTGTCACCAGAAATGAACATGTCAGCATTGACGCGCGTATCATAGGATCGCTATTACTCTCCTAGACAATAAAAGAATGCTATATTGCAATAGGTTATTAGGCCTTGCCTTTGCTAATGATATCTAGATCATGGATATTCAAGACTAACCAAAACTCTCGATAAGATCCATCATTTCAAATCTCGCTCCAACAATCAACATGGCCGCTGGCAGGTCGTCAGTTCAACAGTTTTCAGTTATTCTGTTAAAATATGTCCAGATTAAATTGCTATGGACAAAAAAGTGTGGAGTTCGCTGTTTGGAGAAAAATTGAGGGACAAGTTCAAATAATAAACCATCGAGTCTAATATACCCTTAGGTTTCAGATGTCTTAAGGGACATTTTGCCATTTATATATAAGAGTAAGCATTTGCACCCACATCACATTAGCACTTTTCATTCGTAGGCGAAAGTAGTTTTATCAGGTTTCACGCGTAAACGTTGTTACTTACGGTGCGTCTGGACTAGTAATGGTGCAATTGTCCGACGACATCAAAGGCACCGAAAATCGTCGGTCATTTTTGGGTATTTGCTACGTGACACGTTTAAAGTGTTATAAACACGACATGCGTCACGCATGCTAACAGTTGGGGTTTCTGAAGTGCAATTAGGAATACCCGCGATTACGTATTTCTGATGTTACAGGTGTCAAAATGGAAGGAAAAATTTATATACAATACTTGGGATGAATGATGTAGCTTTTGTTTTTTTTTTTTAAATATTGTCTCCAAACGCAAGAGATTCAGCATTATAAAAATATACACCGCACTGACGGATTTCCTTTTAATACCAGATTAGATTTAGAAGAACATTAGACATTCGACAGTTCAAACCAAGATTTTGAAGAATTGCTGAATGGACTTACAAATACCTTTCGAAACGACCCAATTTTCCAAAAGTTGCAAAATTGAGGTTGATTTGTGATAGTATTCACGTAGGAGATTCAAAATCCACATGCTGCAAAACCGAGACAATCTAACTGGTTCCTTCAGCGCAATTTAAAAGTAGTCCTAGAAGATGTTCCACTCGCTTCAGGAGCTAGTATGTAGTTTACGTTATCAATTGGCCAATATTTGTGAATTTGTTCGGCCACTAAGGAGACCAGACTTAGAACCTCTGGACTCGATATGTTTTTCTAATATACTTGAAGGATTTGGTATATGCTGAAAAAAACATAAGGAGTCGCGAAGACCCTTAGAAATAATAGAAAAGTTTTGTTTAACATTCACAGACATTTCAGACAGTGTATTAAAAATGTAGTAAAGTAAATGGTGCACAATTTCCAACATTTGATTTAAAGTTTTTTTACCACTATTACCAAAATTGTTAAATTTTGCTTTTTGTTACTTCCCGTGCTTTCACTTCTTTTAAGAATTTATTAAAAAAAAACAGAAAAGACACCTTGAACTTTTTAAATCCTAATTCAAAAACCGACAGAGTGGAACTGCTTAAACTAGAGCACATTTTCTATTTTCAGATGTTTATCCTGTTATCCTAAATAATACGGTGGCTCCCTCTGGCAGCAACGCCCAAATTGTCATGTCAAATAACCTAACCCCAAAAACTTTCTCAATTAATGAGAACATATAATGTAACCTGTTTCTCCGCAAACAGCGACATTTGTATGAATATGTTAAGCTCAGTCGTAACATTTAGGTGTCTAGAAGTTTGAAGATTGCTTATTCTTTATGAATTTCCCTTTATAGGGTAAGGCGGCCATATTGAACCGTTTTCTTAATTAACCCCGTTGGAGTTTTTCAATTTGTAGTATTCACAAGGCGCAAATTATATTGTGCGTAGGTCCTAAGAAAATTTATAACCTATAAGTAAGGTTTTTTTTTTTTCAAAACTTCTGGATTCCTCCTGCGTCAGTTTTTGCTTAGTCGAAATTGCTGACGTTTCCTGTTAGCTTCTTCAGTTTCAGTCAACCTCTGAAGAAGCCAACAGGATGATTGGCGAAACGTCAGGAATATCGATTAAGCAAAAACCGACGCAGGAGGAACCCAGAAGGTTTGTAAAAAGCTATAAGTAAGGTGTTTGTTAATTGTAACATCTTGAGAAACTAATTAAAATACTCATGTTGTGCTGGGTGCCTATCTCTAGTTAAACTAAGATTCAAATTGATCAGATAAAAAAATTACAATAATAATATTTTGGTTTCTAGTTGTCTTCGGCTTATAGACTGCCAGTTCTTCCATTTTCGGAATGCTTTATAATAAAACTTTATGAGATTCCAAGTGAGCCGAACACTTTCAAATTGTTTCTTCCTTAGGAATCTTTTGTTGACATAGACGAATATCTGTTTACTTTTTGATTTGCTGCCGGTATAATCGGCAGTCAGTGAAACGAGCGTGAGATGGGAAACGCATAAAAAAGAACCCGGCATGGGCTAGTTAACGTAATACCGCTGCCCGATGATAGTATTTTGCGGTTTTTAAATAATAACCACTACCACCCCGTTATTATTAGCTATATATACGCCATATGGCCGCCGTTATATGAACGCAAACCAGGCCCTATTGTCCCGAACCATATCTTCTGTTATTTTAGGTCATGCGTTATTTTGTTTCTTTTTTTTTAGGAAACGGTTATCGAATTTGCGGGTTCGCCCCGTCCCGCGAGAAACAAATTTGTACAAAGTGTCCGCTATATACGGACCATCACGCGAACCTTTTTGAAAATTTGTTAATTGAGCGTCAGATGTTGTGGTCGGGTCTGTATATTTATCGCTATTTGGGAAGGCAGTCGTTGTTGAGAATTGATGATTGTTGTGGGCCCACCAAATTGATTTTCCCTCTACGACAGAAGGCCTTTCGATAACAAGGACTTTAAAATCGTATTTTAGTTGGTTATTACATGGGTTTTGCATTTCATTTAGCAAAATTTTATGCAGGAGAATGATTGCATGCATGCATATTAAATTATATCACAGATACGAGTAGCAAAAAAACACCATACCAGATTCAAATTCAGGCCTCTGGTGTAAGCAATCCTTTTGGGTCAGAAACTTTTAGCTTAGCAAAAGACATTCGCCATATTTTTATTGATTTCCTCCAAATTGGATCATTTCTATTAAACTAAGGTAAGTTATTTTCTTTTTTTTTTCCATATAATTTACCTTTGTTAGGTCGATAAGTTTCTGGTAATTTAACAATTTCTCTCTAACTCTTAAGAGTTGTGCATTTACTTTTGTGCTAATAATAACCCTTTTGAATGTACGTCACCGGTGGAACTGATTTAATTTTTAGTTGCCCAGAATTACACACAATTTGACACCGCGTCTTCCGTATTTACCACAAGACGTTCTCTGTGCGATATCAAGAGTTTAAAAGATATTGTAACACGTTTTCTTTTTAAACACGACGCAAAAAATGGGTTTGAGTAATGATTTTGTAAATAATTATTGACGTCTAAAGTATCTTAATTTGCCAGCTTAAATTTATGCCTATTACAATTTTATGTTTACGCGTGTGTTATAAATATTCATGTATGTCATTAAAGCCTTTCTTTGTATTAGCGACATGTATTTATTAATGGTAATTATTAATTCGTTTCATTTCATTGATTGACAAATTATATGAAACCAAATTCAATTCTGTATACAAAGAAAGTTACTCCAATGACATAGGATATAATAAATTTGTATATATTAAATAGCCAGACATCGTGATTTTTATCGGAAAATATAAAATATCTTAAAAACGATAAAAGAAACGTTTGTCAAGTCACTCGTTTATTAAACACTCGCTCCGCTGCGCTCCGCTCGTGTCATATAAACTCGAAACTCAAAGGCCGTTTACCACACTTGTTGCATAATATACTATGTCCAACTTGCGTCTGAACAGACTTTTAAATAGGGTATATGAGTCTAGAGATAACAAATCGTATTTAGAATTGCTATTTAGATAGGCTTAGATTTAAGATTATAGTGTTTCTACACCTCATCTATATACTTATAATAATTTACATTGTTCATATTCTATATCATAGTCCTGCAATTGGAATTATTCTGTTATTAATATATAACTTCAAATTTGGAAATTTTTCCAATAAATTAAGCTTTCTAGGTTGATTGCTTTCTGATTATTTCTTAAATTCTCTCTTACACTTAAGAGTTTTGCCTTAAGTTTTTATTCGAATGTTTTAAATGCCGTAGCTGAACCCAAAATTTTATGCGTCTAAAACAAGTCAATATAAAATTGGTAATTCAATTTTTAATTTTTCTTTGGATGCTTGTCACTGGAAAAACTAGTTTAATTTCATTTTCCTAAGCAAGTTGAGCCCCACTGCTGATATGACAAAGTGCAGGCGTAGTACGTATAATCCGAAAATTTCAAAATTTTACTAGTTAGTATTGACGTATCGATGAAATTCCCGTTGGTATACCGTAATATATAAAAATGATGTCATGCGAAACAATTTTATTTCAATCGAAATTTTCTGTGTGGTGCCGTAAGGTTCCATTCTGGGACCGTTATTTTTTCTTATTTACACGTCTGACATTTTAAAGTCTTTAAATGTTTGCAAAGTTCTGGCATATGCCCACGATGCTCAATTGTATTGCTGCTTTGATTTTAATAGCAGCATGGATGCAGAGGTATTTATAAATCAAGATCTTAACAGGATTAGTGAACATTCTCGTGCCCATAATTTAAAGCTAAACCCATCAAAATCGCATTTAATGATATTTGGAAATAAAAATAAAGCTAAGCTACTTAAATAAAATATTAATATAATGTTAAATAATATTAAACTTTCCGTTGTCGATTCAGCAAAAAATTTGGGAGTGATCATAGATTGTGATCTAAGATTTCGTGAATATTATAAAAATATCTTTCAAAAGGCATGTTTCTCACTAAAAATCTTATACATGTTCTCTCACATTTTAACTACTGCGATGATAACCCCCATTCACCCACTTTGCTGAGAGAGCGGTCTACTCCTAGGAGTATTATCCATTCTGTGAATGTACGATACAGTTACAGACTAACGATGCCTCGTCATCAGAGTACCTTGTTTCGCAGATCTTTCACATTCAAAGTAATTTGTGTTTATAATTCTTTGCCACAGGAATTCAGTAACTTAAATTTATATTTATTTAAAAAAGCTACGAAGATCATTAGTTACAAATACAGGGATTATATTGAGTTATCAAATTTTTTTTTGCAGGTGTTTTTCATATTTTATTTGTTTGTTCATCCATTTTTATTTCAATAAATAGTGCGCATTTATTCAATATATAAATAGTTCTTCAGCGGTTCAGTAGAGTAGCTATTTAGACTGCGCCACTTTTGAGCTATCTGTCTACTTTTCGCTGAAAAATATTAATATTGTATATTGTTTTTTTTTTGTTAGAATAAAGGCTATTTATTATTATTAGTATCAAGTTTTAGGCATGTGCAGTGTTAAAAAAAAAACAGTTTTGCACTACTTCGTCAATAGTATTGGGCATATGTCTAAGTCAATACGCAGGGCCCATTTTCTCGGAGCATTTTGTTTTTTTATTCACGTTATTCAGTTATTAATCGAAGTACAGATTACCACAAGAGTTTTATATGCCAAACTACAGACTGCAAGAATAGAACAGAATTATTAAAAGAAGGTGAATAATGAGATCTTGGACTGGCCTCCACACAGTCCTGATCTAATGGAATTTATGGAATCAAATAGGTTGGTAGCTGAGAAATCATCAAAGGGAAATGTCAGCCGCTATCCGTCAACCACAAATTAAACGTCTGGTTCATATTATGACTCGTTGTAGATCGATTATAATAAATTGTAATTGTGTCGTTGGACACATTTAAGATAAAGACGTGAATAAAATAAAACAAAATGCTGAGAAAAGATTTTACTATGCATTACTGACTTACACAGACAGTTGATGGTAGTTCCCACAGGATATGCCTATGACTATACATTCCAAGAATTTAACTTTAAATAAAAATGTAATATTGTTTCTAAAGATTTAAGCTGCAATTAAAAAAATATGTATGTCCAAATCGAGTGAGCAGTTTTTTGGAAAATTGACGGTGAAATTGATTCAAAATGATTTTGTTTTCCGTATAATATATAAAATTTACATTCTCCGTTTTCGGAAAGTGATGGTCCTGACTTTTCGGATACGCCCGGTCGCCGCGTCCATTCACAAAATTATGAAAAGAAAAGAAAAACGTCCACGTTGTAGGTAAACGAGACGTGACCTTGTCACCCCCGTCCGAAACGTCGGGCATCCAAAAATACGATTATTAAAATTCTCATAGGGCGAATCTGTTAAAGTTATTACCGTGGGGCGTTTCTGGAATACGAAATAGAAAAAATATGACAATATCACATATTCAAATTAGCCTCCGAGATAGGAGCATCTACGGCGTAGAGATGACCGTTTCGCTGGACCCAAGACGCGGCGCGTAGCAGGCTCGCACCCGAAAAATTGTGATTGCGACGGAAAAATTACCTTAAAAAAATGAAATCGTCGAGTCGAGTCGAGTCGAGCGTGATCAATACTGAGAACCAATCGCAATAATAATTGAATTCGTTGGTTTTCCGACTTTGGGCTCGTTAGAATTAAAATTTCACTAACTTTTTATTACTTACTAAAAATAAAGTAAAGCACTAAAAGTAAACAATTTTTTATTACCTGATCTTGAAATGAAATCAGTGGTATCCGATTTTTTTTTTTTTAACAAATGACTTCTCGTTTTACTTATTTCCTTTCTTATCCGCTAAGCAAGTAGAAACGAGGGAGAAGTTTAGCAAAAAATTTTATGGGTTTCCAGTTCCATCTAATTTTTATTTTAGAATTAAAACTATGCAACAAATAACAAATATAGTCTAAACTGCACCAAAGAACAAATTGTAAATAAAATGACCAACTACAACGACGTGCAAAACGAGATTTATGAAATAGTATATTATGCATCAAGTGCGGTAAACGACATTTGACATAGGGATATTCCGATACTAGTAAATACGAGTAGGTACTCGATACTTTTAATTCGATACCAAGTATTTATAGCATCGAATCAATCTTGCGATACTTACTCGGTATCGAAACAAAAGTATCAAATCGAATCAGCCTCACCATTTAAAAAAAAAAACCGAACGCATCAGACAAACATAGTCTCAATCTGATCTTTGGTGACGCGTTGTCTCGCGCCAGCCAAGCCGAACTCGTCCGACTTCACTCGACCGAGCCCGAGCCAAAAGCGAGAAAGACGTCCGCCCTTCATTTTTTTTTTATTGTCAACCAACATACAAGGAATTACTTACGAATAATTTTATTTATTGTAATCATCGGCTTATTATTCCAATGTTATCATGGAGTTTTTTGTTTAAAGTACTTGCTTAACCTGACGCAAACCTTTATAATAAAAGTTTTCTTTTCCATCTTAATTTTGTTTTAATTATTGTCCTTCAACGTTCATTGCTAGTTTCCTTAAAATAAATAAAAAAATAAGTAAGTGCTAAAAGTATCGATACTTTAGGAGTATTTGTTTGAGTAGTATCGAAAAAAAATTTAAGTACTATCGAAATGAGTAGGTATCGATACTTTAATAGTATCGGAACACCCCTAATTTGACACGAGCGGAGCGAGTGTTTAATAAATGAGTGAGTTAAGAAGTTTACCAAACGTGTTGCATACTATACTTTTTCTACGACCGTTAGTTTTTGGGTGCATTTTCGCAAAACAGCACAAATACATTCACTGACATGACCATGAGAATTGACAAACGTCAAAATTCAAAGCGTAGGAAATATATACCATAACATCCGATTGCTCCTAAATCCGTGCGGTAAAATCCCGGAAATGTCCGAAGTGGCTCGGATTCGTAGGAAACGAAACTGATATGGTAAAGTGACGCTTCCCGCACGCTAGATCGGTAGGTAATTAGGTATTTTACAGACGGGAGTAGAAAAATACTATTCTCAACTCTCTTCTGTAAAATACTTAATTGTACACCAATCTAGCATATGGAAAGTGTCATTTTACCACTTTAGGTTAGTTTCCCACGGATCCGAGTCACTTCGGACATTTCCGGGATATTACAGCACGGGTTTGGGAGCGATCGGATGTTTGTCAATTCTGACGATCATGTCAGTGAACGTATTCGTATTGCTTTGCAAAAATGTACCCAAAAACTAACGGCCGTATGCAAGGTATAGTATGCAACATGTTTGGTAAATGCCGTTTACCCCAAAAAGCTTTTAAAGCTGTGGTGTTACAGAGAAAACAGTCTCCCTCATTTTTTTTTGCTTTTGGCACACAAGTTAATGAATCCGATTTTATTAGAAATAACTTGGTCCTCCTCTAGTCCAAGTGTCCGCAGCTGGTTTTGACCATTTCGATCATTTTCTTTGCGAGCCAAAAGTCAATTGCCTGAAACGGTCATATTTACACGGCATAGAAAAAATATAATGATTCACTCAACGTCATAAAAAACATTACTGGCCTCCCCATCTTTCTATATTCTTCGCCAGAAATCTTTTTCGATGCCTTACATCCACATTTGTATAATAAACAGGGACTTAAGAAAAAAAAACACACACAAGGAATGGTGGAAGTTATAGTCTTTTAAATTGAATAAATTAACAGTACTACTACCAAATCCTATCGTCTACAATCTAGGCGTCGACATTAGGAGAATTATAATTATTTTAGCAAGATATATTTTAAAACGTTGTCTTGTTGTTAAGATTTGTCTTAAATTACGAAAAAGAACAGTTCCTTCATTTTAGATTCTGGCCCACTGAATCAATCTTGAGCAACTTTTATATTATGAGGAAATGTTCCTTTCTTTGCTGATAACTACGAAACCGAATAAAATTTGTTTAGTTTTGTTTTAGTTAGAAATTTCGGAGACCTCTAGAACAGTCTATCAAGATTTGCTTTTATGTTAGCTTCAAGCTGTGTCATCTTATAGAGAGAAGAGATAACCAATCAGGGTCAACACCAGCGGTCCCAGGACGTAACTCTCAAGCACTCCTGTAGGGACATTAAGCCTCTTTGACGTAATTTTGTTGTTATCATTTTATATTGTCTTAAACTTGAAACCATGAAGAAAATGTTCTCTAATTCGGGGTTCAAGCCCGCAAACTGTCGCGGTCCCCGTAGATTTTCTTTACTCAGAAATATAATAAGGATGAATATAAGATGTGAATAATCGCGGGCTGGGATCTGTGGCACAGCGCTCGAGAGCTGCGCTTATAAAGAGACCCCGTTATATAAATCTTTGGGCCATCTTTCTCTCTCCCGCTATCTCGTAAGTGGATCGCTGGACGCTTCTGGCGCCATTTTGGACCCACCGCCGCGTATTTTTTCGCCGTCCGTTTCGTACCTCTCGTCTTCTGATCCGCCGCTCTTTTTTTTGTGGTCTCGGCATCGTTTGGAAACTGGCGACGGGTTTAATTCGGTCGCGACGTATTAATCTGTGCGCGCGTGCGCAGAAACACGTCATCGTAATCCCCGATCTTCTGTTTGCTTGTAGGATGAGGTAGATGCTGATCCCTATTATTACCACACTTATCCATCTTGAAGCTATCATGTAATTAACTGAAAAATCAACGATGAACTCTTTAAATTTGGGGAAAAAATAATCCATTATCTATCATAATGCTTGGAATTAGAGAAAAAAAATAGAGGGAAAACAGAGCAAAGACATATCGGTCTAATCATGTGCATCAAATTATGGACGTCAGGCAACTGTAGGGAGATCTTCGAACACCTAATTATGTTAGACTGATACCTTTGGGCTATATATGTATATATATATATATATATATATATATATATATATATATATATATATATATATATATATATATATATATATATACTGCGTGATATATAAATTGCACAGCATAAATACACTCTGTGGTATGCTTGGAGGTATTCATTTTTCTTGCTAATCCTAAGACTTAGTGCCTTTAGGCACCGTCTCAGCATAACCAGCACTATCGGACATAACTTCTCGACAGATATCCATAAGATCTCATACCATCATACCAGTCATACCATCCCCGATTAACCACTTTAGGGCTACATGGCGTCAAGAATGATCTTGTTGTTGGTTGTGGGCCGACCATAGTCGCAGGCGAAAGGCGCCAACTTCAATTTTGCATGGGAGCTTGAGACTATGCTCTTACTAGTAGCGTTACGGTTTGGGGTGTCAAGATAGTTGGAAGCCCTTAACTTACTTAACTAACTTATTCTTACTTCAGTGCTTACAAAAGCTTAGGTTAGTGCAGATTGATCTCCAATTGTTTTTAAAATTGTGTGATCGTTCGTTCAAGCCAAGTATGGACTTCTTGCTAAGTGCACATTGACAACATTGAATGTGAACAGCAAACAGTTTTTTTACAAATTGCTGCATATAGATTAAGAACTCCTAAAGTAAATGGACATACTAATTACAATGCTCTACTAAGTTGAAATATGGAGTCCATAGAAACTAGGAGACCTCACTCAGATTTGTTTTGCTTTTAAATTAATCACAATCTAAAATGAATTTTAAAATATCTAAGGATCTAAGGATGTGTGTTACCTGCTATTTAGAAGTTGAAACTATCTCTTGCAAAAGAAAGCCGTACGTATGCAAAGAAATTATTTATAGTTTTATCTTGAGGTTAGTGGAAGTTATGAAAAATTTAAATGCAGTTTAAACTTTGTGCAACGTTGAATTTTTTAAGTCGATTGTCACATTTTATACTGGATGTATGTACAACGTCTACGTCAAAAGGTAGTTACAGAATTTGCTTAGAAATGTTTTCGAGTGTTTTATATGTATATTTGTCCCAATTATATTTCCCTAATTATGAATAAAATACATTAACATTTATAGGCTATTTCATTGTCTATGTCAAAAATTTATATTTGACAGCAGACATACATGCTGGAGTATAAAACCAAAAAATTATAGAAATATTTTTTTTTGTTGAAGTCAAATCATATGATGTATTTAGCATTCCCATTACTTTTCATAGCATTGCATACTTGTTATTTACCGAATGCCTAGATGCCTTAATGATCGGGTTAGTTCATATAGCTACTAGCAAATAGTACAGGAACTCGTGAAGCAACTATGAAACAAAATTTTGAGGTGTGTTGAATATGCGCATGCGCGAGATTTGAAATTTCGTTTTTAACCAATGGCAGACGTTCGACCCATAAGGCTTTGCGGGTTCCAACAACCAACAGTGCAGCTGGCAGGCCGTCGATGTTTGGATGCTGCATCTTTACGACAGTATTTTCTCAAAATATGCCATTAAATTTTCAGGCAAAAAAGGAATTAAGGTGTGGAAAGCGTTGTAAAAAAAAATTAACGACAAGTGCAGAGTTAATCATATGCTGAAATACGGATCGGCGTCCTTAGGATAATGGTATCAATATTTTAGCGCCATAGACACGATACCAGAAAATTTTTTCCGAATTTGTGCCCGTAAATCAGCGGAAAAAGTTTGTTTTTATTTTATCTATTGAAAGTGTAAATAAAGTCGAATTCACGAAATGTGACTCTAAAAGTGTAAATATAATTTTAAGATTATCGCACAAGAATTATCTATAAAAAAAATTAGCAGCAAAATATATAAAATGCTAAAAATATGTTTAGCAATTGCTTTGCGTCTACCTGGCTTTAGATACTAGTATCAATTCACACAATAATATGGATAACTAAAAATTGCTTTTCCAGAAATGCTCGTTATGTTTTAAAAGTGTAAGTTCGCATGAAACATTCTAATAGGAAGATGTCCTATTAGGAAATATTTTTTCCAGATGCACACTCCAGACTGCTTTTGTAGACAAGCTAGTGGTTTATGCCACAACTACAACTTAAAAATATATGCTGAATTTTTTAATAGCATATTAATATTTATTTTTTATTTGCACAATGGCGTCCGACACAAGATGCTTCAGTGTTACTCTTTTCAAAGAACTTTTATATTACTTATTACACCTTTAAAAATTGCAAATAAGAAGATGAAAGCAATAAAAAAAATTGTTCAATTTACAATACATTAAACTATTGTTAATTATTAGTAGAATAACTATAGCAAAAATTTCATTAACTGTAAATTCGAAACAAAATTTAAATCAGAATCGCTTTATTTGTTGACCATTTGGACCAGGCTTTTCTATAACTTGTAATGTTGTTTTGACTACCACTGCTGGTGTCTGCTGTAGTTTTACCTAGGAAAGAGATTATTATTATGACTTGTTGGAAATAAAGTGCAAAAAGATGGACATTTTCACTCATTCACAAATTATGCAGGAAAACATCAATATTGTAGACCGTTAGTAACATATTACCAACAAAATAATATTTTTGAGGAATGTGGACTTATTTGATAAATTTTATCAGTCGGGTTAGATATACATCAGAAATGAAACAGTTATATAAGTAAAAAAATCTGTGTCTACAATATCTACAATATCTACCTACTTTATCAAGAGTTTACCACCTCTTCTATAGCTTAAAGGAGTGATGTGGCCCTCTCACATATGGGCGATCTTCTAAAGCTATCTGCCTCCCTGGCAGCTTCATTTTTCACAAGCAATGTTATCCATCCAATTTCATCGATTGGTAAACTAAAAAATAAGATGTAAATTGAGTGACACTACCTTGATAAGTGATTATTATATCCAAACTAGGAAACAGACACATATGCAAGTTTACAAGAACGTGGATTAGTCCTATAATTTGTCCAAAAACTTGTACTAAATACAAGGAAGGTAGGCAATACTTACAAGTCAAGGACATAGCTCACTCTCGAGCCAAGCAAGGGCTGGGAAAATAGTCGGAGACTAATTAAGGACTCTTCTTCTCAAGTTGTGCATATAATATTGTTCCTACTCAAGTTGTCCCGAGCAAGTATTGAACGCACAAATTATACAAGTTTGTGAGTGGCAGTCCACTCCATTTTAAAATCTTTTAAATTAACTTGTACATAAAGCAAAACTTACCCATATATAGGCACATTCTTTTTCTTACAGTTTTGACCACAAACACAACAAGTTTTTCACAAAAACCCGAAAAAGGTACGGAGAGAATCATAAACACCAAAAATGTAAACATAATGTCACAGACTGTTAGAATTCTCTGACAATAGTTTTACCTAGATCGGTGTTGCCAATTATATTCGGATTTCAAAATTTGACAATTTTCTCAGAAAAATTACGGCAATGTGGCAGCACAGTTAGGGTTAGGGTGCATGGGCAAAAGATCCACACCTTTTCTACGAAAATATCATAGCCACCTATCTTATTATTATCTAATAGCTATATGGGTTAGTTTGACCTTTTTTCTTCATCTTTGTATTGAACAAGAAAACTGCTTTTTCGACCCCGCGCTAAACGGTAAATTTTCGTGGTACCGTGACAAGTGAAAAAAAAACATTCACAATCAAAACGAATCACGAGTAAAAAGAGTTCCCTGGAGAAAATAGCTGACCAATCGCGCGAATACCAATAAACATCGGCCCAGGGTCGCGTCATCGGACAACATCATCGATCATAATATCTAATTGGCGTTGGTTGAGCCGACAAAAGAATATCGGCACCGGTTCAAAGCCCGCTTCGCACCCGTGTGGTACTTCTGCATGCCGCGGCTTGGTTTGTACCGAATAGTTGTAATAAATTCAAGAGGAAGACTTCGACGGTGCTGGTTGTAAATACGGCCCCGACGTAAGATATATACGAGGTCGTCAAAATTAACAAAGATATTGCGAGGCAAATCTAGCGAAACGAGAAATATTCGAATTAGAAGAAGTTATTTAAGAAGAGGTAAAAAGTTTGATAAATGCCACGTTAATCGCGAGTTTGATTTGGCCGAGCAGAAGGAGTCACCGAAGAAGTTTTTCAGGATACCTGAGTGACCATCAGCACTTGGGACTTGTAAATGGAGAGATTGGGGTCGTTCATAGCGTAGGATCTACAGCGCAGTCTACGTGAGCTATCCAAGGGTCGCCTGCAATCACATTACAACAGTTTGTAGGATGAGAAGTAATCAATGTAGTTCACCAACAAGAGAGATTTCTTCTTCAACATATTTTGTTCGATTGTGCTACAATTATTCTAAAACACTGCATACGTTTCTCATCAATGCCAATATTTCTCTTATTGCCTACTCAGTTCTGTTTCATCCTAGCTGTATGGAGTTTGTTGCACAAGTTGTGGTTAGATTCACTGATGATCGCGGTGTTCTTTGAACTACTCACTTAAGTTCAACTTCTGTAGTCATTGTAAGATGTTATATTATCCAAAATTAGTCTCCTTCGACTGAGAAGGATCGAAATTCATATAGGAAAGTCGGACATAGGCGAATGTTCCTAGTAGTCCTGCCGAACAGAAGTTGTAAAGCGCGTAATTGAAATAAATTCAATTCTTGCATTAACTTGTGCCAGGAAGTTCCTAGAAACCGAGCTGTATATCTCTGGAAATTGAGTTAAGTATATATATGGTTAAACAAAGTCACCATTATGCATGCAAAGTTTTTGGGATAAACGGCAATATTTCATTTTCGTTTTTTGCTTCTCCTGAAAAATTATGCTTTTTGCAGTTCGGTCGCTATTCTGCCGAAGCAGAGATATGATATGGGATTGTCTTGCTGAAAAGCAGGGCATCGCGTCAGATTGTAACACGTTATTGATGTAATACTGTGCTGTAAAAAAACTATCATCGTACCCCAAGGCGCACGTTCCATGCAAAATTGATATTGAAGAGAAGAATTTTATCCACGCCTCAGACAATTCTTCTGCTACCACAAACACAAGCTTGACTTCCACTCCTGGTTCTAGCGAGGCCGTTCTTGGTATCATACCATACGTAGCTTTGTAGGTCTGTTGGTAAATGTTATTACTAAGCGAGGACGGTATGACTGTAGACTACAAATGAATCTCATGGATATCTGCTATGAAGAGCTACTCTTTACTTATGTCCTATTACTCAGGTTGTGCTCAAACAATCCCTCAATCGTAGGAGCCATCTATCGAAAACATCTGATCGTTCTCAAACACGTGACTCAAATACCAGAAACGTCCGAAGTGGTTCGCAACGATGATGAAAACTGATACTTTGCCTAGGCTTGATTAGTGCGTGTTTTAGTATTTTAGAGTAGCGGGTAGAAAAAATAAATAAAATTGCAAAAGTTGAAGCTTTCTTCCCTATTTTCCTAATCTAACGGCAACCCTACATGGCAGAAAGGTTTACTAAAAAAAAAATTTGTTTGAAGATAAAACATGAAAACTTACTCGACAGAAGCATTGAGATGGTCTTACAAATTTCCTTATTAATTTTAAAGCTACACTGAAACCTTTTAAGCTACTTGGTACTTTATTATAACAGTTCCAGATCTGTTCCTCTGTGCATGTATAGAGTTTCCATCGTCAACAACTTGATTTTTCTACAGTTAGATGTCATCGTTTAAAATTAAGGACGTCATTTTTTAAAACAAAAAATATTTATTAGAAAAAGTATTTTTTGGCAAATAAAACCGCATATATCTTAAGCGGTTGTTTGCGGAATCGCATCTTTCCAGGAAATCAAAATTCTCGGCGTACGAAACATGCCAAATCGAATTATCAATTTAAGATGATTCCCGACCTTCCTCCCCCCCCCCCGCCACCGCTCGTCCCCGCCCGGCGGAGGGCGAATCTAAACAAACCGCCGAGAAGGGCTAGAAGGGGGTGGAAGAAATAATAAAAATGATAAATCCTGTTGGAATCTCAATAAATAGCCCGAAAAGCAGCGCCTCGAATTGCGCCACAAAGAGAGGCAAACGCGACCCTCGTTCCCACCGGGGGGTTGATGGGTATCTACAGGGCGGACGAATATCCGAATGCGATCTAATTTTCCCTCCTGATCCCGTTATAGCCCAAACGTTGTATTTTCATTTATTCTTTGTAGCATGCTGCGAATCAAATGATATATGACCAGGGTAGGTTCTTCCAGGATAATATTACTTCATGAAGTAGACGTACTTTCAGAATAGGATGTGGCAATCGACTCGGGAAGAAGGTTGCATTAGCTTGTCCAGGAAGTTCCTAGAAACATATATGGTAAAACAAAGTCACCATTCGCATAGACAGCAAAATTTCATTTTCGTTTTTTGCTTTTAATGAAAAATTATGCTTTTTGCAGGTAGGTCGCTATTCTCTCGGGGCAGGGCATCGCGTCAGATTGTAACACGTTATTGATGTAATACTGTGCTGTAAAAAAACTATCATCGTACCCCAAGGCGCACGTTCCATGCACAATTGAAATTGAAGCAAAGAACTTTCTCCACGTCTCAGAAAATTCTTCTACTACCACAAACACAAGCTTCACTTAACATTGAAAATGACCCAATTGCACTCCTGGTTCTAGCGAGGTCGTTCTGTCTATATCTGTTGGTAAATGATATTACTAAGCAAGGACAATATGCTAATCTTCACTCATGTCCTATTGCTCAGGTTGTTCTCAAACAATCCCTCAATCATAGGAGTCATTCTTCACTATCACTGGTTCGTCTTAAGAGCACTGTGAAAAATAACTCTTCACTGTTGTAGCATTTTGCAAGCAAGGAACGCAAGCAAAGCCTATAAGAACACTGCCGACAACTGTGAATTTTGATATAAAGAAGAATCACTTTAGTTTACTCCAACAGTAGAAATCGGATGAAACTGTAAAAACAACATAGTGTTGAACTAAAAACTCTCAGAAGCCCGTACAACTTACCGCGCATGAGCAGGGGCAGAGAACTCTTTTAGTGAAGCGATAAGAACAAACCTAATTGCGTATCACGTGAACTTTTAAATGCACAAAGTCTTTAAATTCGCTATATTCCGTTTGCCGAGTGGGGAGACCGTCCTGTATACGGTAAACGGGTCGGTTTCGCGGTGGGTATAATAACGACAAAACCCTAGAATTTAATTTTCCCCCGGAGAAACGTCAAATAAAGCGACGGGGCGGGAGATTTACCGTCAGCATTTGACTTTACAATGTTTCCGTTGCCGTGCGACATCTTTGCCCTGTCTCCACTCTTTTGTTTTAATTTGTCTTTTGTTTGGTCGGCAATCTGCGGTTAACCCTGGCCCGTTCGGGGTAGGTCGATCTATGGTTTCGGCGCACCCAAGCCCTTTTTGTTCCATTTAAAATTTTAGTTTTCGAAATGATATTTCCGCCGTATTTTCAGAGACCACGAAAAGCGCCTTTAATTTCATAGTATTTCTGCAAAAAAAAGAGTAATCACATCCAAGAAAACGTCCTCTCTTAAGTGAGGTCACAGGACAGTAAACGAATTTCAGATCTCAAACGTAGGAAAATTCTAGGTTAGCTCAATATACTAAGTACCTAGAAAATGGGTACGGATTGGTCGTAGAAATACAAATAATATATCAATGTAATTAGATGTTTTATTGTCATTTATGAGCCTTTAATTATTATAATATATGTTAAAACTTAGGTTGTGAATTATTATCTAGGGAGTAATAATTTTTCATGGTACTGTAATACTATTTACAAAGCTGCGGCTGTTTTTAAATCAAATTGAAAGTCACTGAACCCAGAATTAAAACACCTTACATCTGCTCTTCTGTATAATAATTTCCATCACAAAATACACTTCACCACAACTTTTGAAAGCCGAAAGCAACTTCACACTTGCCACTGTTGTCCTTCCTTACATTGAAAACATCACTGAACACGTATCAGAAGTTCTTAAGAAATGTAACAGTAAAATCAGATGTAGCACTTGTCAAACATCTCTCAACATTTTGAATTCGTGAAAGATAATATGCCGTTTGACATTCCATGCATATGCGGCCTGGAGAGACAGGACAAAAAATATTAACTAGGCTCAAAGAACATGAAAGAGCCTTAAGACTACGACAAATAAACTCATCAGCTGTTGCCGAATACATTCATAAAACCAGACATCAAATCACAATCTTAATAGCAACTCAGGTCTTTAATTTTCAGCAATATGGCAAACAGTCATCTGGACAATGCTCCTTTAGCTTCTTCAGCTTAGCTTCTTCAGGTTCGCCCTCCTCAAACAATACATAAACAGATAAAGTCTGTTCATAGATATAAGAAAGTGACTAACTGATACGAATTAAGGAAAGACCCGGGAAAGCTGTAAAAATGATATATGGCCGAACAGGTCCGTACTTTGCTTAGAATTTTATTATTTGGGGTTTTGTTAGGAAATATACTAAATAATATTTATTTATTTATGCATATATTTATATTTAAATCTAAAATAAAATTACAAATTATTTTTATTACCTACTTAAATTATTTAAAATTATTCACATAATATATCAGTATCACTATCGCTTTTATCGCCTGTTCTAATTATTATTTGTAAATTTTCCGCCGTATTATATCTTGATCATTTTCATCTACACTGGAGAAAAGGTCAGCATCGCTTCTTTTTTTCCTCGCTGAAATGAGATAATTCACAATTTTCGTCAATGTGGCGGTTTCTTCTAAAGATGCTTGCTTGCTGGCACCACATTCAATGAGAGTCAAATAAACATTGTTTATAACTTCCTTAGTCTTAATAGAATAGTGTTTTCTACATTTGGGCGAGAGCATTTCCTGAGATACATTAGACTAGCACAAACTTTGCATAATTCGCACATGATTCAACACACGCTGTATTACACACGAAGTAAGAATGATTACTAATAAACTTAAACCAAGTAGTATACCAAACCAAAGAATATTAAACACAGGTAGGTATAAAATTATTTTCTATTACGGACCACAATTTTACCTGAATTGAAATTCCGAAACTTTAGGTGATAATCTTGTTGCATTGTATGTTAATGACCACCCTTGGATAATCCCATTCAAAAGCAATTGGTCATTTTCTTATATCTATGAACAGACCATACAGAGTAAAATGTGAGCCGGTTTCAATTAATCTTCGAACAGGATGATTGGCGAAACGTCAGCAAGTTAGGCAATAGAACAATAATATTATTATGGCTTACATAATAGCAGTATTGAAATAAATATCACAAATTAACTTAACCTAACAAAATAAATAAGAAGTAAAAGTTCAGATTTTCACGAAATTATATATTTCCACGACACCTTGTCTTTATCAAATTTCATGTGAAAATATATTTCGTGAAAATCTAAACTTTTTGTTTTGTTAAAAACTCACTATCTTTGCTGTAAAGCTAAAACGATAAAATTCAATACCTAGGGATTTTTGAGAATTCAAAAATGCTAACAACAATATTGTCAGATTTTCCACTTTTACGTTACACATCAGAATTTTGTTATTTTATATTGATCCTCTATCATTTCAAAATGTTTGATATATTAGTACTAGAACGCTTAAATATCCCTAAAACTGTCAAAGCAGAAAGGATAAAAATCAATACCGGAAGGTCTTTGAACGTACAGAATTCAAAAATGCTAAGAGCAATGTTGTCAAATTTACGACTTTTACTTTACACGTCATACAAAATCTTATAATTTCAGAAATTTATTTCTATTAATGATTAAGCTACGGCAACACCGCTTTTTCAGTAAAAAGTACCGGAACGCCTAAATATCCTTAAAACTACCAAAGCTGGAACAATACAATTCAATTTACAACGCTTAACGCAAAAGTCATAAATCTGGCAACACTGCCGCATTTCGGAATTCTGCGTCTTCAAAAATCAACAGGTATTGAATTTTATCGCTGTTCCATATTATAGACATACTATATTCCACTCTAAATTTTAATCAATGAGTTGAATAAAACCGCGAGAGTTTGTCTCTTCGATTACCATTAATAAGTCCCAACATCCTCAATAGAATTCACCATGCTAGAAGTATATTCGACAAAATTGTACTACCAATATACCGTATCTCCGCCACTGCAGCATCTGATTGTAGAGGAAAGCCTTCAAAGGTGAAGACAAAGTACAACCCTGCAATTCATTCATTCAAAAGAGGTGAAGATAAAGATAACTTATCTTATTGTAATTAATTAATTAATAACAATAATAATGTATAAACAATAACGACCATCAACGTATTCAGAAAATAAAATCCTTAATATTGTAATAGGCGTAGCAATTTGTTTTTAAGACTGCATTTGAGTTTTGTTTAAATTTTACTGAATATCTGAGTTGCTTGAGAGCATATAAAGATTAGAGTTGCTTTTTACATAAGTGACACAATTTAGTATGTATATACCAGGAAGTGTCAATAAAGAGTGTTGTGGAAATAGGTCTCATCATGAAAAATGCGTTTCTGCATCCCAAAGACTTGCTCCGCACGTGGGGAACAGCTCCAACAAATAATGGCGAATCTCCCTCTGCTACATTAAAAAATGTTTGGCCAAGGTTTAAATAGAAATGATAAATTATTTTTTTTTTAAAGACGATGAAGACGATTGCAGTTTTCCCTTCAGCTTGGCGCAAAGTAGAGACGTAATACCCACGTTTATTTGAACTGATTCATCGTTCCATCTCCTCCGGGCCGCCCCGTTGCGTTTCTTCTACCATTTCTGAATGAATCCACAAAAAGACGACGAGCACCGAAACAAGGCGGAAAAAATGAGCTAATTTATAAAAGAACTGCTCGGAGTCGACCTCCCACTTCGGGAGAAGCTGTGCGGCGCTGTTTGATCTTGTTGGAGTAATTAATAAAAACGCGGCAAACTATAAATCTCGCGGGGTAAATTCCGACGACACGCAAGCGGTCAGAAAAATTGGATCGCCGATCTTTTTTTTCTACTTTGGGTGGGAAAATACTAGACCGTGGCCCGGTGTCTTTCGCGTCGATTTTTTCTAAAACATTCGAAAACGTCCTGTTTATCGGAATAAATTTAGGGTCTCATCAGACCGTCAATATAGGTTTAGAAGGATGAAATTATCACAAGATTACTCTTAACAATTTTGTTGACCCCTCAAAAGCCTTCGACATCTCCCATCAAATTTTATTATCGCAACTGAGAAAGTGCGGTTTGAAGGGAAAGAAACTTCAATTACTCCAACAGATCTCAGTGTATTGAAATGAATGAGATCACTAGCAAATCAGGAAAAGGATACTGTAGAGTACCTCAAGGTGATGTCTGATCTGTTAGTTGCTGGTTGTTTCGTTTTGATTTTTGTCTGGGCGAACGATTACTTGTGTAGAATTTCTTATTCCTGGTCAACATTGTAAGTTTCACCCAAGCTCTTGTACCGACATTTGAGGCCACTCCTAAAAGTACTTCAATGCAAGATCATTGGCAGTGAAACTTAACCTCCTCATCCATCCACATCGCAACTTCTACGGATGCAAAAACCTTGTCCAATATTGTTGAATCGTTTAATGTCACAAAAATTAATTCGCTTGCATTGTTTAGATGTGAATTTCCAAATATGTCAAACGCATTCACTAACTCAGTAGAAAGTAGTACTGTACCTAAAATGGATTGATTTAATGTGGTTAGTTTTGTTTTGTTCAAAATTTAGTAAAGTGTTTGTATCTCTTTCCTCATTTTTTACAAAGTATGGATCTACATTTATCAGATGTATGCCTGTTACGCAAACAATTTAGACATAGTTGTAGACGTTTAGCTTCAGTGTATCTCGAATTTGGATTTAGCGCGATAAAACATAAGACTTTACTAATTGTTGAAATTTCGATGATTATTGTTTCAAAAATCTAAATTTTCAACGATCTTGGATTTTTGTTCCCAGAAATTTGTAAAAATGTCTTTGGTTACCTTGTCATGTTTTATACATTCATTTTCCCACTGACGCTGAGTTGATGGGTCAAATTTTAAGGACACGATTTGTAAAATCAACATATCCGAAGTATTTATTTGTTGGTCTAGTTCTTAAATTTGTTTTTACTTAGTTGGTTTCTAAGATTTGTTTATTTTCATATCTGTCACACAAAAGTTTCTAAGCTACTATGAAATTTTCTGGAGATATTTCTAGATAGCTCAAAAGTGAAGCCTTTGTCCTTTAAACGTAAATAATGAAATTTTTCTCTGCTGGGTATTGACTCGTTGTCACAAATAAGTGAAGAAAACGTGAGAGGTACTGCCGGCAATTTTATATTAGCATTGTTGCCGATTTGGGAATTTGGTGCAATGTTATTGTGTGCCCCTACTGAGAGATTTTCAATATCTGGATGGAAGGACTTATGATAGTTTAATCAGAGTCCTCGAAATTTGTTCCTGCCTATTTAATGGTCACAATTTTCAATTTCAGTTTGCATTTGACAAAAATTATCTGGAATGGCTTGAATGTCTGTAAAACGAACTTCAAATTTAACTAAATTTGGAGGTACCTGGATTTTTTCCTTTGAAAAAATGTATTAAATCGTGATAACTGCGATTTGATATTTCGACGATATTTGATATGTTTGATTTTTATTCGACATGCTTGCTCACTGGTAATCGAATAAAACGTTTGGATTGGTAGGAACATCTTGAAGCTTTGTATACCCTCAAATCTGCACCCGAGATCTTCAAAATCGCCTGTTTTCTTTCTTGCTTCACTGATATCCGGCTCGAAGGACCAATGTTGAGTCGTTAAATGTTACAACAATAAATTAATAACTTAATTTCACGAGATTTATTCTTGACCCTACATGGGCATGAACCAGTGTTAAACACAGACCTCGAATACAACATAGAATGTAAAAATTCGGCAAATTTAAAGAAACTTCCACAGGCTACTGTGATACTTTTTACAAAACTTCTGGATTCCTCCTGCGTCTGTTTTTGCCGAACTTTCTGACGTTTCGCCAATCATCCTGTTGGCTTCTTCAGAGCTTGACTGAAACTGGCTCCTATTTTACTCTGTACATAAACACAGTCTCGGATGACTGGTTCCAATATTGGTCACAGCTAGAGACTTGAGTCGCGGTTAAGCTTGTTAAGTTGTTTATAGATTTCTATAGACTCTCGGATTTTTCGTTGGTAGAAGAACTTTTTTGAACAAACGTCGGGAACGCCTTTCATCTAAAACCAAAATTATGGAAACGCTACGTCAATGATGATTTTGTTATTTGGCCTCATGGTCAAGAAACCCTAGTAGATTTTCTTAGACATTTAAACTCTATACACCCTAACATATGTTTTACCATTGAGTTGGAAACTAATAATAACCTTCCATTCTTAGATATTCTTATCAATAGAAAATCAGACCTAACATTGGGTCATTGTGTTTACAGAAAACCTACGCACACAGACCGATACCTTCATGCATGGTCACATCACCATCCGGCCCAAAAATCATTGGTTATCAACTCTCTCGTTTACAGAGCCGTAAACTATCTCAGCCCAAGTCACTGAACCCAGAATTAAAACACCCTACTTCGGCTCTTCTCTCTAATAATTTCCACATTAAGGATATTAAGCGTTCCATCAAAAAATACACTTCACCACAACTTTCCAATAGCAACGAGGCCGAGAGCAATCCTACACTTGCCACTGTGGTCCTTCCTTACATTCAAAACATCACTGACAGCAAAACCAGATTTACCACTTGTCCAAAAATCCCTCAACATCTTCGGTCCGTCAAAGACAAAATTGCATTTGAGATGTCAGTAGTTTACAGCATTCCATGCGTATGAGGCAAAGAATACATTGAAGAAACCGGACGAAAAATATCAACTAGGCTCAAAGAACACGAAAGAGCCTTACGACTAAGACAAATAAACTCATCAGCTGTTGCCGGCCATTAAACCGGCCATAAAATTTTCTTCATAAAATGTACCTCACGGACGACTGAATCCCAAATGGAAGAGATATAGACACTTTGCCACTGCATGTTCAAAATGTTACCAACCAAATAGCAAAAACTCTAACAAACATAATATTCAAACTAGATTCTCTACTATACTAAATTCTCCCAAAATCCACAATCGATAAGAGACAAAATCGCTCTCTGGACATCAGATGTGGTAAAAAATATATCGGAGAAACAGGTGGAGAAATATCATCCAAAATATTCTATAAGACTAAACTATTTTAATCTCACTTTCTTCTATCCAAGAAAAAATCGAAAATACATCCAAAATCATCACACACCCTAATAACATAAGCCGCCGATACTCTTCTATTTAGAATTCGGTCATACGCGGTGTAATAAATCCCCCTTCCATTCGCCCCGCCCCCTGCAGCAACCGACACTCAGTTTCGGACAGCGTATATTTGGTGAATGCTACCTACTAGGATAACTTTCGGGATCTGCATGCTGATGCAGCTAGCTAGCTATTGCATAACCATAGTGACGAACCACAGTAAGTTGCTGGAAGATTTTCCTTATATCAAAGGCGCAGGTGACCTTTTCTAATCTGTTTCTCCTATCGATCAATTCATAAAGTCTAAGGTCTAAGCTATTGATTGAACAATCTTTTACGACCAAATGACCAGCTTCTTTAAAATGCCTTCACCACCTGTTTAGGAGCTTTTAGAATATTGATGTTGGCTGATCGCATCTCTTTTGTATATAAAGCCATCAATTTTTATCATTGAACAGTCAACCTCCTGGCTTCTCTCTCTGCTCTGCTATGGTCGTGCATAGCTTTTACCCTTATTAGAGATCTAAACGCAGTTGGTGAAGGCACCAAAATCTTATCCCCTCTTAAATGTTTTGAGGTTACACCCGAGCAATACACCTTGCAATTAGGGGTACCACGTCGCCGAGTACCTCTCGGAACGCACCATTTCGTACATATTAATGCGGGTCGGGTCCTCAAACCGTCCACATCGAATCTGAATAATTCGTATTCCACACGCGGTGGTTCGCCTTCGACGATATTTTCAAACATAAATTTAAACTCGTGTTAAATTCGCCCGGAATTTCAATTGCCAACAAACGACTTCGACCGCCTTTTTGGTGTCACCAACTGAGTACGTGATATTTTTTTGACCGTCTGTTTCGTCGAGACGGACGTTCAATTCGCGAACACTTCGCTTGTTTCGTCTAACGAAGTCATATTATATCCAAAACTAGACCGGAGATTCGATGACTGAAAATAATTGCAGCTAGCACTAACAAGTTCTCTAAAAAAATAATAATAAATACACTAACGTACATTATACAAGGCACAAGCCACAAATGAGAGAAATATACAATAATAAATAAAATATTAGTTTAGTTTTTTGTAAATGCTAATGACAAATTATTATTAATAGTCCCTTTTACTTTGGAAATCTCAGTATCTTACATTCTTTAAAAAAATCTTTTTTGCAACCTGAATTTTATTTGCATATAAGGCGTTTCCCAGATATTTAGAATTATATACTCTATAAGGAGAAGTTTTCAAAAAGTTTGACATCTGAAATTTGTGAAATCTTATTATAATTACTTTTTTAAAATTACTTACTATACCTACTGGAGATTCGGTGATTGAAAATGTCCAGGCAAAATATTAATAATAAATATTTATAATAATAATTGCAGCTGTTAATAGTCCACTAACAAATTCCCTAAAAAAATAATAATAAATACACCAGCGTACATTACACAAGGCACAGACTATAAATGAGAGATATACGCAATAGTAAATAAAATATTAGTTTAGTTTTTTGTAAATGCTAATGACAAATTATTATTAATAGTCCCCTTTACTTTGAAAATGTCAGTATCTTGAATTCTTTAAAAAAATCTTTTTTGCAACCTGAATTTAATTGCATATAAGGCGTTGCCCAGATATTGAGAATTATTTACTCTATAAAAAGTTTTCAATAAGTTTGACATCTGAAATTTGTGAAATCTTATTATAATTACTTTTTTAAAATTACTTACTATACCGGAGATTCGGTGACTGAAAATGTCCAGGCAAAATATTAATAATAAATAATTATAATAATAATTGCAGCTATTAGTAGTCCACTAACAAATTCCCTAAAAAAATAATAATAAATACACCAGCGTACATTACACAAGGCACAGAC
Organism: Cylas formicarius; assembly: GCF_029955315.1. Lineage (NCBI taxonomy): Eukaryota > Metazoa > Arthropoda > Insecta > Coleoptera > Brentidae > Cylas > Cylas formicarius. The sequence goes on along the minus strand of NW_026844361.1, from coordinate 18,165,516 downwards.
TATAAATGAGAGAAATACGCAATAGTAAATAAAATATTAGTTTAGTTTTTTGTAAATGCTAATGACAAATTATTATTAATAGTCCCTTTTACTTTGGAAATCTCAGTATCTTACATTCTTTAAAAAAATCTTTTTTGCAACCTGAATTTTATTTGCATATAAGGCGTTTCCCAGATATTTAGAATTATATACTCTATAAGGAGAAGTTTTCAAAAAGTTTGACATCTGAAATTTGTGAAATCTTATTATAATTACTTTTTTAAAATTACTTACTATACCTACTGGAGATTCGGTGATTGAAAATGTCCAGGCAAAATATTAATAATAAATATTTATAATAATAATTGCAGCTGTTAATAGTCCACTAACAAATTCCCTAAAAAAATAATAATAAATACACCAGCGTACATTACACAAGGCACAGACTATAAATGAGAGATATACGCAATAGTAAATAAAATATTAGTTTAGTTTTTTGTAAATGCTAATGACAAATTATTATTAATAGTCCCCTTTACTTTGAAAATGTCAGTATCTTGAATTCTTTAAAAAAATCTTTTTTGCAACCTGAATTTAATTGCATATAAGGCGTTGCCCAGATATTGAGAATTATTTACTCTATAAGAAGTTTTCAATAAGTTTGACATCTGAAATTTGTGAAATCTTATTATAATTACTTTTTTAAAATTACTTACTATACCGGAGATTCGGTGACTGAAAATGTCCAGGCAAAATATTAATAATAAATAATTATAATAATAATTGCAGCTATTAGTAGTCCACTAACAAATTCCCTAAAAAAATAATAATAAATACACCAGCGTACATTACACAAGGCACAGACTATAAATGAGAGAAATACGCAATAGTAAATAAAATATTAGTTTAGTTTTTTGTAAATGCTAATGACAAATTATTATTAATAGTCCCCTTTACTTTGGAAATCTCAGTATCTTACATTCTTTAAAAAAATCTTTTTTGCAACCTGAATTTTATTTGCATATAAGGCGTTTCCCAGATATTTAGAATTATATACTCTATAAGGAGAAGTTTTCAAAAAGTTTGACATCTGAAATTTGTGAAATCTTATTATAATTACTTTTTTAAAATTACTTACTATACCTACTGGAGATTCGGTGACTGAAAATGTCCAGGCAAAATATTAATAATAAATAATTATAATCATAATTGCAGCTATTAGTAGTCCACTAACAAATTCCCTAAAAAAATAATAATAAATACACCAACGTACTTTACACAAGGCACAGACTATAAATGAAAGAAATATACAATGATAAATAAAATATTACTTTATTTTTTTTGTAAATGCTAATGACAAATTATTATTAAAAGCAAAGAAGCAAAGGGGGCTTTAACTTTTACTTTGGAAATGACAGTATCTTGAATTCTTTAAAAAATTCTTCTTTGCAACCTGAATTTAATTGCATGTAAGGTGTTCCCCAAATATTGAGAATTATTTATGCTAAGAAAAAGTTTTCAAAAAGTTTCACTTCTGAAATATGTGATGTCTTATTATTGTTATTTTTTAAAATTACTTTAAATTACTTTCATACTATGCCGGTTGTCCCGTTTTGTTTGCTGTCTTTTGTTTGTGGTTTAGAGAAAAATACATTTTTTTTGGGTTTTGCCTAATTTTAATTTGATTTTTGCGTAGCCCAAAATTGATTTAAACATAACCCATTGCAAAAGAACATTTAGTAGATTACGATGTGTGGACTTCTTAATGCTAGTCTAATCATCTTTTACTTCACTCAGAAAAAGTGCACAAACCATTACTCATTCTCTGTCAGTAAAATGGGACTAAATTTTCAATTTGACGAATTTTTACGTATTCGCCAAATAAATAAATGAAAAATAAACACCATGATCAGAAAAAAAAGTTTTTCGGTAGGCCCCGGCGAGATTCGAACTCGCGATCTCCTGTTTACTAGACAGGCGCTTTAACCAACTAAGCCACGGCGCCGACGGTTGCATTTGTAAATTGACGCTGGGATATTCCAAAGGAGACCAGACAAGCGTAAGCCAGAGCATATTTAACCACTATTTAATATTATTATCTATACCGTTAGAAACACACAAATGTTATATTTTCACAAGGGTCAGGATCAATAAACATCTATTTAGTGATTTATATTTATATTTCTTTCAAAAGGCGTAATATCATCAATCAAGGGACTAACATCAATTTAAAATGAATAAAATAAACTTTTAAAGAAAAAATGAATTAGAAATGACCATTAATTTATTAAGTATAACACAAGGAACAGCTCGAGTGGAGTATCAAACATTACTGGCGTCTCTAGTCTCTCTCGTATTTTTCGCCGTCAGGATTTATAGACGCAAATCTGCGGTCAACATATGGCGTATAGTGTTGCCCGTTTTAGAGGTGGGTAACAGAATTGTCGACCAGTTAATTTACTGTCATTCGCCGGCGCTTGTAAACCCTTGATTAATTTCTGTAAGCTACACCCATTTTAGTTTAATGTACGTCCCTGTTCGCCGTTGTTTCCCAATTTGTTTCCGAAATGGTAAACAGCGATTACTGATTGAAACCGTTTCGTCAATTTTGCTCGTTTTGTTTTTGTATATGTTGGCAGCAAATAATGGCAGGCACATGTTTAATTGTTTGCGTTTTATTTTAATAATCATTTCTTTTTTTTATCTATTAATGACCCTATTTGGTGTATTTTGAAAAAAAAAATTTACTATGACAAATGATGTCATTAGGTGCCATTTTAAACCAATTCTATTAAAAATGCTAAGTTTAAACTACTAATGACCAAGAAAATGAGCTTTTAGGTAGAGATTTTAACCGGAAGCTGGCGCAAAGCTCGCATATATCGCAAATTTCCAATATATAAAATTAGCAGGGACAAGTTTTGCAAAGATGACTAAAAAAAAAAATTTTGTTTGTAATATAATACAACGTGAGTAAAAATCTATGTAAAAAAGATAATTTTCAGACAATTTCTTCTGTTTTAAGGCTTATTTTGTATCTCTAAAAATAAAAAGTATAGGAGAGTTGGCACATTAATGGATAGCAGCATAGTTCGAGATTGGTTACTAACTGGGAAAACCTGTAACTTGCTGAATTTTATGAAATTATCCAAAAATCATGATTACCTCTGCTTCTTCAGAGCTTAAGTGTAGCTCACTTAGTTAAGCTTTGAAGAAGGAGAAGATTTGTAAAGATTTGCTTAAGAAATCGTTTATTAAGTAATTTTTTTTGTTGCTGCATATTTTATGCTTTGCTTTGCTTTGCTTGTGCATGACCAAATTTTTGAAATAAAAGAGTGACTTTTTAATATGGAAAAGCCAATGTGAAAGATCAAGAAACTTATGAACGGAAAAAATATCCTCGGATCCCTAGTTTCTTTATGCCTAGCCTGTTTTCCTTAGAACATAATCTCCTTGATCTCACCTGATCAGTGGAAACGTCCTGTCCCGCCGTATTGATCACGCTCGCTCTCACGTCCCCAAATAGAGCTTGCCTATAGAGTCCCAGAGCCTCGAACATCTATCATGCCGATCTAAAATCTATCACACGCCGACGACGACGTTATTGTTCCCCTGGATCAGGGGACCACGCATGTTCCCGTCTCTACGTCCTTTGTCCTTATTGTGTCCCCAAATTGCCGTATTAAATTACGTATGTCGTTTCGTCCATTGTTTGGCCAACATCGGTCAAGCGTCGTTAAGTATTCCTTAACGACCAGGACTCTCCTATTTACGTCCTTCTGTTTCGAACCCGTCACGAAGTGTGTCCCGTTAATTATTATTGCCCGCCATTTGTCTTGATCGGTTTTGTTTTGATTATTCGATTTTGAAAACCGACAATGTAAATGAACAGGGGGGCGAGGAGGGGAGGTCGTTAATGCGACTCACGATTTAAGCAATGTGGAACTATAATTTATTCAGGTGGAAGTGGAAGCTAGAAGAGAACGAATTAACGGAGCCCAAGAAATATATAAACAATGTTTTCCGAAGACCCAAGGATCCCCAGACTAAAGTCCTGTATTATTTGATTACCAACTCCAACAACAACTCTTTTTAACGCATTTTCTACAGTTTACTCATTAAAGAGATCAAAAATTAATGTTCTGCTGGATGTGGTGATATCCCGAATTTTTTATCAAGCGCGTCCTAATATTCGTTATAAAGCCTCATCTAGTAAATTTATCCTTTTGTGAAGGAAATCTTCCTTGAAGCCAAAAAATTGGAAAGATAATTCCATTACATAAAAAAGTAGTAAAACAAATATCAATAATTACAGAGCAGTTACAGTCACCATGGTTTTCTCGAAGTTGTTTGAGTACGCATATTTGCAACGACTTTTATTGTATCTTGCAAACAATAAAATACTATCAGAGGACCAGTTCGGTTTTCCAAGTGGGAGATCATTCATACAAGCACTTACTTTTTTCTTGAAGGGTATTGTTCATTCTATAGAGTACGGCGAGTGTCCTGTTGAGGTATTGTGTAACCTCAGCTTGGCATTCGATTGCGTAGAACACGGCATAATGTTGTGGAAAATGTCTTGCAATGGTATAAGCGATCCTCCATTGAAATTTGCGGAGCTCTTTTTATCTTATAGGAAACAATATACCCATATAGCCACTAGACATATAGAGGTCCTGTCTGCTAGTAGTACAGGAACTCGTGAAGCGACTATGTAACAAAATCTTGAGTTCTGTTCAATATGCGCATGCGCAAGAATTGAAATGTCGTTTTCAACCAATGGCAGTTCTAATTAAAAGTAAGGCCTTGCGGCTTTCAACAACCAACATGGAGGCTAGCAGTTCATCAATGTCTGGATGCTGCATTTTTAGGGCAGTATTTTCTCAAAATATGTCGAAATTCTATTAAATTTTCAGGCAAAAAAGGTACTAGATACTAGATATCGCACTGCAAACATCAAAGTGGGAAAAATGTTCAACAAGCACCTGATATAGATAGAACACCCGTTCTTTCATCGCATGTCTTGTAATTGCAGAAAATTTCGCCACCCAAATATATAATTATGAAAGGTACCAATTGACAATTTCATTAAAAAACGCAAAGCTTCTTGGAATGTTTATAGATAAAAACATGAATTTGAAAACTCTTCTTGCTTGCTCTTCTTTAGTATCGGGTTTGGAGGCCAACATCTATTAATAACATAACCTGAAGGATGTTTTAACAGAATCACAAATATTAAGTGTTTATTACGCTGATATTGATAGTAGAATTGGGTATACTATAATTTTGTGGGGATGGTCGACTGATTAGAAAAATGTGTTCATGGTTCAAAAACGCTCCAAAGCCTACTTCTTGTAAAACTTATTTTTTAAAAAATAATATTTTAACATTGTTTAGACTATATGTGTTTGGTGTTGTGTTTTTTGTTGAACAGTAGTTTTCACTCAGGGAATGCAAGATCTAAATGCTACTTTAGAGTTCCTTATGCAAAATATAGATCTTACAGGACCAAATAAAAATGTATGATAACTTATGTTCATTTAAAAGCATGTTCACTTGGTGAATACACGATCTAAAGACAACTTTAGAGTTCCTTGTGCTAAATATTTATATATAGAGAATATTTATTGAATCCCAAGTGTAAGTGTAACCCCTTACCGAAGGAAATAAAACTGCGTGCTAATTTATCTTCATTTAAAAAATGTTAAAGGAATATCTTGTGATTAAATGCCTGTAGTCAGTAGAAGAGTACTTTAGATAGTCTTGGATTATGCGTCATTTTATTTTATTTTCAATTGTTCACTATAGGCTGCCTCATCTATATAAAACTTATGGACTTTACAATATTTAAACCCTTACCGCTTTATTATTATAGACTTTTCGAACCCTTCATGGCTTAGCAGGTCTTATAGAAATTAGGTATGAGTTTGCCCATAAAACACAGCTGATCAGAAGTTTTAAATCAATCTAGAAACCTCAGCTCGCCATTGCAGGAATGGTATTTTCATGCTTTTCATGATGATTCGCAATGGGTTTTATCAAACCACAAAAAAGTTCTCGTCATCCAGTTATGCTCCTTGAGGAACCTTTGCTGACTGCTTGAGGACGTTTTCGTGCCCTGTTAGTCCTAGTTTAGTTTAATGCTTCAAAACTCAACAAATGTAGACTGTAAAAAGCACCATCTATTTTTCGGTCAAATCGAGTCAAAACTACAAGAATGACGGTCACGGACCAGTACTCGGACTCCGAATTGGAAGCCGAAAGGAACCCCCATAGGCGAAAACGTCGTAAACCGACCTTTAGCCTGAACAGATCGTTTTTTACCCCTTGCTTAGCGTGATCGGAGAATAAACGGCCCGAACGGATCATAGGTGCCATGATGGCGGTGACGTACGGCGATATTCATTTGTTCGCGGCCGCTCGCGGTGGGTGGCGCGGCGCGGCTCTCGACCACGGCGCGCCTCTTTTGTTTTAGACCAGGCTAACCCGACCTCCACACATACACACACTAAATACTCGTTTAATAACGTTCTTATGCCGACAATGACTGGGCCGTTTTTCCTCTTCGGCTTTTTCTGGTGACGGGTCGACCCACCAGTGGCGGCGTGCACAGGCAATTATTGAGCACACGTATCGGTGATCCATGGTGGTTTTCTTGGTCTCATGTCTCATAATTTGTCAACCTTAGAACATCTTCTCACTTTTCCAGACGTCTATTAATAAACAACACACAGCACAATGCAACCAATATAAACCAGTATATATTGACAGCTCGCCTGAAATGTCTTCGATCCTTTAGCCATGAAGTACGGCTTCTTCTAGGCATAAATTCAATTTTCTGTTTTAACTATTTCTTTTGTTTTATTCATTCTGATTTATGATCCTGTCCACCCTGCCTGCCTATTCTACCACATCTCAAATACCTTTTTTCCGGCTTTCTCCGTCTAGTCCCAGTTTTAATTAATGATAGTTCCCAGGTTCCAAGAGTTTCTTGGCCCTTGCTGACAGAATATCATTTCCTTGCAGATTTGAAACAATAGGACAGAATTTTTTTTCTGAAGACCACAGAATGCATCCCTGAATTATAGAATTAAAAAAAAATAGTCCATCGTTCAGTACAATACACAATCAAACACGGAAATGATTAATTTTTTTTCTACAAGAAAACAGACATAAGTTTCTATCTTTCAACATTTCAATATCATATCATCTAAATTTATTCCTTAACCAAAACTGCCTTAAAAAATGCCATGGTACTGCGATAAAATAAAATTTAGTTCCTATGGTTCTTCTTAGAAATTCAGAAATTTTCGTTTTTTTCAGAACACGATTAAATTTCCATTCAATTCTGATTGAATCTTCATCTAACCGAATAAATTGTCATAACTCCCTTAACCCTTAGTTCAATTCCCGTTGATCTAAGGTAACATGTAGGTATTACTTGCCTCTCCCAAAGTAAATGAAATGCATCTTGTTAGGTATTTTACAGAAGGAAGTAGAAAAAATATTTAATTGTGAAATGGAGCCTTAAAATTCTTCGAGATTCGTCGAAATTGTTTAACCTTCACCCAGATTTCGCTGATTCACATGAAATATGGTAAGAATCTTTAAATAACCGCCAGGCTGTCATATCACATTGTGACAAAACCAACTTTGTTTTGACATGCAATATGGGAGCTAAAGGCAGGTTTATGTAAACATTTTGAGTAATAAAAATTTGCGTGTTTTTTTCATTGTGGCTATGGAATGGTTCATGTAGCTGTTTCATCAAATGTTTTAGCCAAAGGCGTAAGAGCACTTCATAACCACAATTCTTCCCATACTTCCTTAATATCTTGCCATAGTTCCTCGCTGTTTTGAGGCATAACATTTCTTCGGTACAATCGTTTCATCTTTATCCCTTATATACTTGGCCGTGGCAAGGTTTCAATTTTGACATTTTAGAGCCACAGTGGACACCATAACGTTCTCCGATATTTCGGCATAAATTCGGCATAAATCTTCCTCATCCCGTCACATCACTTTCATTCCTCTGGATGACGTTCATCCCCATTCATTTACACTAAAACAGCGTGCAGCTCTGTACTTGTCAAAATCGTTGTCTGGTCTGTACACTATGATTTTACACTTTTTGGAGGACTGGAACATCTTTTCATCGGAAAATATGCCGTGGGGAGTCTTACTAACGTTTCTTCTTGCCTTCAAATTTTATTCATAGAAAGAAATGGTCGTTCTGCTTACATTAAAATGTTGAGCTACAGCTGATAAGGATAAATCATCTTCTAACTTGGTCACAATTCTTTCTTTTAACTTTATCTTTGTATGTTAAGCCACTTTAGGCTTCCTTTCAGTTTCTAAGTATTTATGACAACCCTTCCTTTCATGGTTGACAAGACAGTATTGAGTGTGAGAAATATGAGAACAATAAAGTGACATGGTGGCCTATGGTGCTCAAAACATAAAAAAAAGTGCTTTAAGAGTCGTATCAGTTTTTTATGAAACCAGCCGTACTTATCAATCAAGAATTTCTCCATGCCCTTGCCAATCAACCTTTACTAATCGTTGAAACGCGAAATCGCGAACGATTCGGCGCACAATCGTTTACGTTTACTTCTCTCTCGGACCGTCCAGCGTTCCGTCTAAACCACAGGTTACTTAACGGGGCAACACACATCGTTAATTAAAAAATAGAAAAAAGGCAGACTCAAAATAATAAGCGAGGCGTCCAGTGTGGCGCTACGTGGTGGGCATCGCCGTAGGCCGCTACGGGTCCCTAATCGAGTCCCGAGCTGCTGCACAACGTCACGCCAAGTGATGATTTCGCTAACAAGGTGCCCGAAGATCGAAGAGGCTCAGCTCCGACGCGATAATAACGGGTTATGCCGAGGCTATATTTCAATCTGGGAGGTCCGTGTTGGTTTTACTCGATCGTTATGTGCGCGTTCTTTTGTTGCTTTTTTCGCCGTTTCCTTAAAGGTCGGAGAAAAAGAACGAGACAGGGATATAGTTGATTGGATATGATCGATACGTTGGAGTAGATTAACTCGTAAGGGTTTCTCTAGGTACGAGAGAGTCGTTGGTTGCGGGAAAGGGATGTGAACAGATGACTTTATATACGAAAGGGATAGAGATCGTTGACAAAACGTCCACCAATCTGCAGTCGACATGCACAAACCATTGAGAATGGTGAGGACGGCTTGCCGTTTTTTTTTTGCGCTAGAATATGTTTCACTAATGGGAACTCATAAAGAGGTTCTAACAATCTCGTTTCCTTAAAGTTCGAAGAAAATGAACGAGACGGATATGATGGATATATTGGAGAATATTAACTCCTGAGGGTTTCTCTAGGTACGAGAGAATCTTTGATTGCGGGGGAGGGATGTGAACAGATGACTTGACATATGAAAGGGACAGAGGTCGTTGACAAAACTTCTACCAATCTGCAGTCGACATGGACACACCATTGAGAATGGTGAGGACGGCTTGCCGTTTTTTTTTTGCGCTAGAATGTGTTTCACTAATGGGAACTCATAAAGAGGTTCTAACAATCTCGTTTCCTTAAAGTTCGAAGAAAATGAACGAGACGGGGATATGGTTCATCGGATATGATGGATACATTGGAGAATATTAACTCCTAAGGGTTTCTCTAGGTACGAGAGAATCTTTGATTGCGGGAGAGGGATGTGAACAGATGACTTGACATATGAAAGGGACAGACGTCGTTGACAAAACGTCTACCAATCTGCAGTAGACATGGACACACCATCGAGAATGGTGAGGATGGCTTGCCTTTTTTTTGCGCTAGAATGTGTTTCACACATGGGAACTCATAAAGATGTTCTAACAATATCGTTTCATTAAAGATCGAAGAAAATAAACGAGACGGGGATACAGTTGATGAGATTAACTCGCTAGGGTTTTTTTATGTACCAGAGAGTCCTTGGTAGCGGGAGAGGGATGTGAACCAATGCCAACTAAATACCATTCTTGTTGCGATAGAATGTGTTTCACACATAGGAAGGCATAAAGAGGGTCTAACCAATCTCGTTTCCTTAAATATCAAAGAAAATTGAGGAGATGAACTCGAAAGGGTTTTCTAAGTACGAGAGAGTCGTTAATTGCCTGATAGAGAAGATATGGACTGATGACTTTATATACGAAAGGGGCAGATCATTGAAAAAACCACTAGCAATCCCCAGCATGATCTCTAAAGCGAACAGGAATTGACAGGTACAGAAGTCGGTCGTGCGCATAGAGAAAAAATACTCCGAACCTGTAGAAATTCGTCGGAGAGTACGACAGGAAGACAATCAGATGTGTACTGTCGCCTCTGCTATTCAGCCTCTACACTGAGGACATCTTTAGGAGAGCGTTCGATGGAATTCGGAGTGGAATCAAGGTAAATGGAGAAAATATAAGCAACATCTGTTACGCCGACGACACTGTTTTGATAGCTAACAGGCTGGAGAACCTACAAGAACTAGTGAAGCCTCTTAATATTACCAGCAATGAGTATGGTAATCAGCAAAACTCCAACACCATATACTGAACTGTTCATCGTCCTGGTTGGCAAATTCAGATATGCTGCCAATAAAATTCGTATAACGATGATGATCGCCAACATCCGAAACGGATAAGGCATGAGAAGAAGGAGACACCGCAGTTGACATGGACACAACACTGAGAATGTTGAGGATGGTTTCCTGTTCTTTTTGCGATAGAATGTGTTTCGCACATTGGAAGGCATAAAGTGGTTATAACCAGTCTCGCTTAATTGAACGGTGAAGAAAAAGAATGAGACGTTGGAGGAGATTAACTAGTTAGAGTTCTCTAAGTACGAGAGAGACGTTAATTACGCGATAAAGAAGATGTGAAGCCACCACTTTATATACCATTCTTTTTGCGATCTCGTTTCCTTGAAAGTAGATCGGACAAATCGAGACGATGGAAGAGATTAAATCGTAAGGGTTCTCTAGATACGGGAGAATCGTTAGTTGTGCGAGAATGAGTTTTGCTCGTGGAAGGGATAAAGTGGTTCTAAATGTCCGAGAAAAAGTACGATACGAGATATAGTGCATGCGAAATAGAAAAATTGTTGATTAAATGGCTAGTAATCTGAAGCGGAACCTGAATAAACTTGGCTCCCACCAATCACATATTGGATAAGGCAATTCCAGGAGAATTGAATCTAAAATATTTTATATGTAAGTCGCTGAGATTATAAGCAAATGAGATAAGCGGTGGATAAAACGCAATCTGCAGTTGACATGGACAAGCCGTTGCGAATGGTCAACATTGTTGCTAGCCTTGTCTTTCCTTTATCAATAGAATTTGGAAGAAAGGAAGGAAAAACATGGAAACCATAAACCTGTTCTTATCAGTAACGTTTCATAAACGTTGAAGAAAAAGCACGATACGTTGGGGGAGATTAACTCGTAAGGGTATGAACTCTCTAACCAATCACGTTTTTGTTAAGTTGCATGTCTGTTCAAATTACAAAACAAAAAGAAGCTATTTAAAGAACTAAACTGATTCAAAGAAAAAAGAAGAACCAAGCATAAGCAATCGACACACTAAATATAATTGTGTGAAGAACTGAACCGGCATTGCGTATGTGTAAGTCGAAAGAAATACTTACAAACGTTATAACAAATTTAATGGTCTTGAGCGCTCAAAACTTAATTTAATATAGGTACAGAAAACAAATCGGAGCCGTTCCCTGAGGTTAATATTAAATTACCCATATCTAAAATACACTTTTCAATACTTCTTGCAGCTTAAATTACCCACACATGAACATAAAAATGCGAGTTGGTGGCTGTCCACTCAAAGTAATATCTGCGATACCAATGTGGTGATTTGTACCACCTCATATACTCAATCCTTATCATGACATGCCAGTACGAGACCCCGTGATGGCCAATAAAGTTGAAAGTGACGATTTCTATAACGAACTTACTAGGCGTTAGTTCTTGCTAGTTATCGGAGTTATTTCAATTTGCCAAATATATTGCAAATCCCCAAAACATGATGCTATAAAATTCTAACCTCAAAACAAAACAAGCGATGGACTGGTACCAAAAAACACACAAAGATTATATTTGTCAAGGAAAAGCCTCTAATCGTTCTTACATTCGTTGGCGATCAGAGACAACTGCAACTGTGATTCGAACCAATTGATTGTTATTGATGCACGTGTGACTTGCTATCGATCGAAATATTTTCGTGTATGGAGAATGATTGTTTTAGTGGAGCCGTAAGCCGAATCAAGTGGGTTGGTTCGACGCAGCATGACAAAAGAGGGAAATTCCTCCGAGTAGTTTGCACCGCCATTGGTGATTCCGTGGCAAGGTGAAACTTTAATATTTTTTTCTGTTTATATATAGCTCCACTGTTTGTACCGATTAAGAATATATTTAATAGTTGTTAATTAAACTTATCACTGTATCTATCGAAATCGTTTCTCGAAGAGTCAAAATAATATGTTAATACAATTCATAACGTTTATTGATTATATTTTTATTATACATTTATATATATATATATATATATATATATATATATATATATATATATATATATATATATATATATATATATATATATATATACCATATAACTATCGGTAGATTGCAAAAGACACTCCCATTGACCATTTTTGGAATAATTTCAAAACAAATTCGAATTTTTCTCCTACTCGAGGTGAAACTGTAAAACTTTGCACCTTAATTCGGACGCGGATAATCAACATGCAGGACGCCAATCGTGCTCGCGACAACGAAACACACACACGCATACACATTCGGATTTCTTCCCACGAATATTATTTTTTATATCTCCATCGGTCGCTTCACGTTCCCCGACGAGATGATCTTTCGCTCACACCATGCGACGTGAAGATGGCTTATCGACGCGTACGAAACTGTGCCGCGTTCGAGAACAGACCTTTCGAAGCCCGGACACCACCACCATGACCATTTTCGGTTGAGTTTAACTAGATTCTTTATCTTTAGTTTCACTTTTTCACGCTATTTTATATCCTACTTTTTTTTCGTTTATTTGGTTTTTTCATTTCACTATTACTAATACTTTCTCAAAAAAAAATGGGAACAAATATTTCTACAAAATTTAATTATAACTACAGACATTTCAACGTCAATTAAGTAAAGCTGCCATTTAGCAAGTGAAAAACTATATATAAAGCTGACATTGAAAACAAATTACCTACTAATAAGCCTATGCAGCTCCGTGAACAACGTACACTTCCGAATTAACCAATCTCTATTGTCTATGCTAACTATGCTGAACTGACGGTCGGGTGACCGAATGATATTGTGTAATTCCTGAACGCACCCCAACGTACGTCGCGACCTGAGCGACCTCTTTTGTGGGAGTGAGAGTCGCGCAAGTCTAATACGAGATACAACGACGTGATGGTTTGTTGTACAATGGTTATAATATTTGCATATACGACTCCCTTGACAAATAACCTAATGTGGGAGATTGTGCGATTATTTCGACATTTCGACACCGCCTGACTCTCGTTTTCGACGCTGCGAATATACGCGAATGATTCACCCGACTGCATAAGTGATTTTTGACAGGTTTTACAACTGCGAAAAGCCTATCGTTACTAAATTGCTTAGGTAATTATATATATTTTTTAAATTTTCCATTTTGCATTCACGCTTCTAAGTTGTGTCACAGCGCTAGCAAATTGATGAACTGCAGCTACAACTAGCCTCAAGGCATTCGAAGGACCCGCTCGTGTCGCTTTTGCATTTTGAATCGAATTGCTGATTCTGCTCGCGTCTTCTCGCACCACCAAAACATTGTAGACGGTGATTTTTGTCCAATCGTTTGGTGCAAAACTTCTACCTACTTTGTGATCTGGGAATTACTCGAACGTCTACTACCATTCAGACCATGGATTCTTATAGCATCTATACTACCGTTTGATATGCAGGTCTGTGTTATGGTTCCATTTTCAGTGTTGAGATAAATATGGCTAAGCTAAGCTTCTGGTTAGAAATTATATACTCTTCTTTGGTAATATAGTGATGGTAATATATAGTCTTGCCAAGGAGAGATGCTTCTTACAAGACCAATATCTCATATTTACATATCCTATTCGTTCTGAACTTATCTACAGAAAGTGTCCAGAGTTATTCAAAAAGAGCAGGAACATTTATTTTTTCCAAACATATAAAAGATAGAAAAGTGTATAACTGTGGTTCGTATTCAATATGAGCACCGTGCGTTACACGACAAATGTCCAAACGGTGGCTCATTTCTTGTCACACACGAATAAGCTTGTCTTTGGTTATGGAATTCACACGCACACGCACTTTTACGTTCTTTTACGTAAGCCCAGAGATAAAAATCGCAAGGAATGAGATCTGGAGAGCTGGAGGGCCACCGGCGATAAAGTTGATCTTCTGCTCCTCCTCTTCCTAACCAACATTCTGGAATGGTGTTATTCAAGTAACGATAAAGATGAAATCGTATGAATCATCTTCAATCTGGGGAAATAACCAGTTTTGAAGCATATCTACGTTATTCCCGTCACAGTTTTTCTCCATTAAGAAGCGCCCATTCACATTGGTTACAGATATCCCGCAGAAGAATTTCATCTTTGGTGAATCTCTTTCATGTTCGATAACTGCTATAACTGCGATAACGTTATGGTGAATAACTTTACCAGAATCTGACCAAGGCACACCAAGTTCAACTGAGCATATAAGATTGGAGAGCTGTTTCGTGAGTTGGGTTATGGTGAGTGGTGGAGCAATCCATCATATATCACTTCAAGACGGCAAAAGAAAGACTTGGACTTAGAGTGTTTTAAAACAAGACTTTTTGAAGCCGGTTCGTACTACACGAATTTTTAATCTGATCTACCACGCAGCTATTTAAATTGCCAATTAAGTAATACCATTTTTCTGAAATTCTCCTATAAAGGCTGCGCTTCATTGCTCAGATTGCTCCGTATGTAACACTAAACCTATTGAAGCAATTTACCACATTCTATTCACTTGCCCGATATACACCAGTACCTTGGAATTTTCCAATAATACTTTAAAAAATTTTATACTGATGCGGGTCAAAACGTCTTGCTTATCTTATTATAAATGTATTAAGAAATGAGTAAAAATAAAACTATAATTTGAATCTGTCTATTTCCTGCTATACCTGCCTAATCACGTGCTGATAGATACCGATTGGAGGAAGAAATGTTTGAAATCCGCTGCTTCTTTTTGAATAACCCTGTATACTACTAATCCGTTTAACTCAGATCCGGAATATTTTTATCCCCGGTCTTACCAAATACCTTCAGTAAAGTACAAAATACTTACTTAGTGTGTGTGGATTCCGTTCCCCACTGCTTCCAAAGGTTGAATGGGGTAGACACGACAAGCAAAACATTTAAATATTAATTCGGAAAATCCCCTTAACTCCTACTTGTAGTTTTCCATCGTTTATTCCTCTTGATGCATAATAAATTATTTGTCACGCCAGTATCGACCGCGACTAATCAAATTGCAGCAGGTATTTATAACCATATACCATTTTTATCAATCTTGGAGAGTTGCTTAGGTTAACCAAAGGTTTCTTTCATTCGGCGAGACAATATTATACGTATTTATCCGGTTAATAATGGCAGCTCGATAAATAAGTAACAAAATGCTCCCTCCTCCCCTACCCATTGCCAACGTAATAAATAATTCCAAGAATCGTGGACTCTATCGTAGCCGCTTTCCTGGAAACTTAATGTGGCCGTTAACGACTAGTCCTGGAATAGGTGTTTGTCCATTTCGTTGGGCGTCATTAAACGCAGTGGCGGCGCGTCCGAGCGTATTGGCGTTTGTTGTATAGATTTAGAGGCAGAACTGATGGGCATCGCGTGTTACGCGGCCGTAACAGTTTCCAAAATTGAATTGTAATTTAATTAGAATCGATTAATAATTAGGGTACCCAAACTGTGCGTTTTTACTTAATAAACCAAAAAAAAATTTATATGTCGGTAACGGTAAGTCCTATGGGATTGCCGTTGACACAGAAATTACCACCGTCGAAAAAAAAAATGTTTTTTTGTCTGTCCTTTCTCTGTTCTCCGTTCTCGCCTTTTGATTTTTCCGGAATAACTTTCGAACCGTTGGAGCTACAAAACTGAAATTTGCGTTCTTTTTAACCCTCCACGAGGCACATAAGCTTATAAGAAATGGCCCTGATCCGACGCCGGTATCCATTTTTTTTTCGCGATTTTCCACGGTTTTTGGACCTTGCCGTGTCCGAAATTTGAAGCAATCGACTTCATATTTGGCACATATATGCAGCTTTGTCCCGTGACGGATCCTATTGAAAATGGGGGGGCTGGGGGGTCGGGAAGTGTTCTAAAAAAATAAACAATCGCTTGTGCAAGGGTCTACAAAAAACATCATTTTGCAAAAACTGTTTAAGAGACCAAAAAAATTCTTGAACCAGAAGAAGCAGAAAATATGGCTCTATAAACTTTTATTCTCGACAATTTTTCAAAAATATACAGGCTGCACTGCAAATTAAAAAAAAACAACTGAAAATTGGCAAAAATTTAAAATCTGTGTTTATATATAGCTCATATAGCTCATATAGACAGCATAAACTTTTGTATTTACGGTTTTTAAGTATTGTACACGGTGTTCGCGATATTCCGTGCAATATTAAAAAACTTTAGAAGTACCCCAAATTTGCAGCTACCGACTTCAGACTTGGGACAGAAGTAGAAGTCTGGATAAGCATTTAGACTCTTTGTTTTGGGAGCAATAAAATAAAGCGAAGTATTTTTTTTATTTCTGAATTTTTTTTGTGGTTATTTTGGCATCCAGAAAAACATCTTTTAAAATTTTACATCCGTAATACGTGGGAGACCCGGCGCTAGAACTTTGTTTCATGCATTTTTTTCGATTATGTACAAGGTGTTTTTCTAAAAGACCCTGAAAATTGTTCTTTGAGAAAGTAAATTTGTAAAGTAAATCAAAATTAGTACACACAATAGCTAATTCGTTCAAACAGTGCTATAGGCTGTATCAAAGGCTACAATTTTTGTAATTACGGTTTTCGTCTATGACATACGCTGTTCGAGATATTTGAAAAAATCAAAATGAAGATCACCATTTCTATAAGAAATCCTCTGATGCAAGTAGGGTAGGCACTCATTCCCAATAATTTTTATGGCAGCGGCACTCTGAACACTGCTAACTTCATATCGGAGCTCAGAACACGTCTAAGCTGATGCAACATCTTCAAATTGCAACAGCCTCTCTATTTGCTAACATGAGATTTGAATCTTAAACTTGTCTCCATGGTCACCCCCAAATTCCTAGCTTTCACGACTGCGTTTAATTTTGCTCTTTTTATAACAATCTCCAAAACATTTCCCAACTGTTTTGCATTTTTACCACAAAATTAGTAGACTCGATTTGCTAGCTTTTAAAGTTCAAGAATTCCACTATATTTTGGAGATCCATATTTATTCTAATTGCAGCTTCTTCGTGATCTTCTGCATCAAATTTTTTGCAGCTGCTATGAAACCTTGTAGTAGTGAAGAGCGCCCTCTATATTGTCGGAGGCGAGATCAGCGGGGAGACGAGCTTAGTAGACGCTCTATTTTATTATAAGGATCCTTAACTGTTTTTGTTTGGATTCGCCGGAGTAGAGTCTTTAAGACCGGTTCATGCAACTTGTTCGGTTGTTTTGTTCAACGTACAATAATATTTTTTCTTACACTTCCCAATCTGGTGTATTTTGTTTGAAACACACCCATCACACACCTCAACTCCCATGGGCTTCGAACAACCGGCAAAGAAGGTACTGTTTAAGCACAAGTTTTTCAATAATACAATAACTGAAAAGTGAGGTTATGAGTGCATAATTCAAAGTTGACGTATGAGCACTAATAGTTTTCAATTGGTTTTCCAGTTAATTTTAGTTTTATAGCATCTATGAGGACTCTTATGTTGGCAACTATAAGTATTGTAAAATCACTTAGGTTTTGTTGCAATAGCAATAGTCTTAAAAGACAGCTAGATCAGTTTTACATGCATTCATATCTATATAAAAAAAGAAGTATATCACAATTTTACTCCTGAGACTTGTACATTCGGGTTTTTACCAGAATTGGGTAGTAAAGCGTCTAAAACGATAGCACTTCAGGTGTGGCATGGGTTAAATATAAAATTATTTGATTTTTTTTGTCAACTAACATCAAGCCGTCTTACGATGTTTTTTAAATACGTAATCAAAACGTAACCCTTACCATTATGAAACAAAAAATGAAAGTTGGGTTGGTTAATTTAGTTTGGTTAAGTTCAGTTATTTGCACAGAGAAAGCACTTAACTATAAACCACAGGTTAGACTTTGACATCGTCCAGCTGGTTGAGCATTTTCCTAAGAACGTTCGACATTCATAAACAGTAAAATATCAAAAAAACTGTTTTTCCAGTGACGAGAGAGTCCTGTGACGCGGAAATTCGACGCGTCACATTTGCCACGGACAAAAGAACAAAAACGCGGTTGTTTTTAGCGGTTTACAACGGACCAAATTGGTATTATTAGCTGTGTCCGGAGGCTACCGGCATTGGCATCACGCAACCCGGGAAATTACAGGTTTGTGCGTCACAGTCACAGTTCGGGAGAATGAAAAGTAACGCCATTAGAAGACGTTTGCTTAGCTTCTGTTAAAACGCCGCGCGAACCGTCCGATCGGTTCAGATCTGCCAACACCGACCACCGATAGCCATTATTTCTTAAGAATTTTCGGCCCTGGTTGAGTCTGGGCAAAAAAATCCGCAAATTATTCGAATAGTGACGAGGATTTATAGACATATCTCAGAAGAATATATACCAAAATATATAAAAATGGATTTTCAATTCTTTTTTTTTTTTCATTCGTCTGCAAAACACACCTAAATTGGATTTGTTTATTTCTCTTATCTTTCTTTCGAATTGCATTAAACATTTCAAACACTTTGTATGGTCCTTTTTAACTGTGTCCGAACTGCTTTGCTAAGATAATGGTCCTAAATTTGCCTAACAAATCAGACGAACATGTTCTATCGATTATAAGAATAATTTTGAATTTGAATTATTTTAGAAAGGTAGATCGGTTTACATCTACGTTCAATAACATGCTGTCAGTAATATGTGTGTTTAGGATGTATCTCGCTAAAAACAGAAAAATTTTAACAACTAATTGGAACAGGAATAGTTGCAATTGTCCATCATCTGCGTAAGTATGGAACATTTTTCAAATTGTGACGTATTTATTGTGAAAAAAAAGATTTGGTTGCCAAGTATCTTAAGACTATACCAAAAGCATCCAACTCAAATCCAATATAACTTAATATTGACAAAAGTAAACCACGATTTATTTAATTGCAATTTGATATAAAGTCCAAGAACTCAGCCACCGATCTTGGATTATCGCCAAGAGAGTAAAGAATATCATCTAGACCAGCGAAATGCGGATTGGTTAGTTTTTTTGATAACTTTTGATACAACAAGAAGTACTAAAATAGATCAAATTTGAATGTATTATGATACAATTTGTATGTTTGGAAGTGGTATAGTTTTAGCTTTCTTCCAGAAAAGTGGTAAGTAAGAATTTTCAATGTAAATGTGATATTAGTTTAGATACAACGGGAAGAGCTAAAAAAATATTATTATACGTAGAACGGCCAATCCGAATACTTTGCTTTTCATTTGATGGGTTAAGTCCTTGATTTTGTGAAGAAAATAAAAATAAATGTGCTATCGGTTCAAACTCGCCCATGACATCGATCGATAATATGTCAATATTCTCATATGTGTAATATTAGATATAAATATTCCTAGATATAAATCCCTATGTTTCCACAAGCAAATCTTTAATTACATTATCTTTCTATGTAATTTAGTAATTACATAATAATTATATAATAATTCCGGACTTTAGAAGTTCACGTTTCCTCCAAAACTTTACTGTCTATGCCTGTCCGCGCTTGGTTGTGGTATACTAGGAATAAAACAATGTTAGTATTCATAAGTGCTTAAGTTGTCTATAAAATACCTAATTACCCACCAATCTAGCGTGCGGGAAGCGTCACTTTACCACGTCAGTTTCGTTTCCCAAGAATCCGAGCCAGTTCGGACATTTCCGGGATTTTAGCTACTGTCGCTGTTACACAAACTTATATCTATCTCTATCTATATTTCCACACTATCAAGCCTACTCTTTTTTTTTTCTTTTGCATTGAATATATGAACTGCTTTACTGTGACAAAGTACTAGATTTGCCAACGCTGCTTGCTGCTCTATTTCTCAGGATATTTTCACGTTCTGCGAGGCATCTGCGTGTTCTGAATTAGATGGTGAGAACTGTTTCTTGTAACGCATGAAGATCAGGAATAAGGAAGGCACTTAGTTGACTTTCCGTCCAACATTGCTTTCACTTTCAGTGATAATTACTGCAATTTTCTTCTTGTCCGTATCTGACTATATTTAATCGGGACAAACTAGCAATAAAGGTCGATAAGTGAAAAAATTTGGCAGTGCACCTGTCCTGATTATCATTCAACATATTTGCACAACCACTGAGGGCAAAACATTACTTTTTTATCTCAATATTAGACGAAATTCGATCCTTTTATTTGACGCATGCATGACGCGATGTTTATAGACAGAACAAAGCCTCAAATCAATACCCTACATGCAACTAAAAAATGGTATATCTGCTTTACTTTCCTTGGGATTTCAGAAAATGTAGAATATTTTTTTAACCAAAAATCTTGCAGAAAAGTGCAATATCCTCTTAGACCCTTTGTTTGCCGGTCGGATTACCTTAGAATCATTATTTTTCTCTGTACGTTTATCCATCCTACGTTAATTACCAGGCATTAAGCGACAAACAGAACGTTCAGAATTGCGTCATCGAGCGTTCCAAAGATAAGCCCCCCGAATAATTCCAACACAGACTCGACCCAGCATTGTTCGGAATGAGAATAGAGCACTGTTGTACCGACCGATCGGGCTTGACCGTCTAATACGCCCGAGAGACTGTTCCAGAATATTTGCCGAAGCTAACAATCATTAGCAGAACAAATATCGATGGTCCGACTGACCATTCGTGACTTGGGATGGAAATTGATCCTGATTCGGGCTCTTCGCTAAAAGGGTTTGTCCCCCTAATCAAATCGGATATTTAGTTTGAGTGCCGGATCGCTAGCATAGAATTTGTAACTGCTTTGGGGGCATTTGTTTGATAAATGCGGATTTGGATAGCTTTTTTTTCCACTTTGATTTGACGTTGCTATATAACATCCCGCAAGCTGTACCCAAAAAAAAAATAGTAAAAGCATTACAATGTTGGTTGTGAAATAATTCAAAAAAAGTCTACAGCCCTTGAGGCCATATTTATATCAGTGCTTGGTTAGTTAGTTAGCATTCAAAATTGCACAATGTAACCTCATATTCAAACAGGAGTAGAAAAACATTGCCCTATATCTCTTGCACCCATATTATCTAAAATATTAGAGAATATGAGTCATTTCCCTGAGATATTAAAAGTTTTATAAAATTATCACAGTAGTATATGATTATTTAATTCGGTTTGTGATATGAGCATAAATTTATGCTAACATAAAGTTCTGTCAAAGTGATCGTTGACAAAAGTCTTTCTGTATATTTTTAAAACAAACAGATTATGAATAAGGGTACCTAGTAAGTAAAAATTATTATTGACATTTAGTAGCAAAGAAAATAACCCAAAAATGATATGAAATAGGAAAAATGGATAACTACTTTACAGCAAACTTTCAATCAACAATGTATAAAAAGATGCCGTTTATGTCTTTTTTAGAAAAGCTCTTTTCTTAATTAATCAAAATTTTTATTCTAAAACATTTTGAATCCTAATTTTATGCACAGTTCCTTTCAAAAAAATCGAAATTTTTCTTTCTCCCAAAAGACATACAAGAGCCATGAAAAAAATTATGGCAAACTATTTTTTAAGTAAAGTATTTATGATTAAATCGGTTCATTTTTAAAAACATAACTTTTTGTAGTTTTTCACCACACGTGGAAAAGGAAAAAAAACACGCAGTTTAGTTTTGGATAGTACAAATAAATTCAGATAAACTAAATCTCCATTTTCGTTGAATCCAAAATTGCTAATTGATTATTGATTTTTAGATAACACTAAGCTAAAATTAAAACTCTTAAAACACGTAGAGAACGCATCGGTCAAAGTCAAACAAACGCAACGTTGATAATTAACGGTTTGGCAAAAAATTGACTCGTCCAACCCCGATAGCGAATACCTGGTCGCAGCGTATTTGTGTATATTTTGGGAACGAAAATGTCAGCGGGAGGCCCGCAGACGCGCCTAGGTGCCTTTTTGCTGACAGGAACTCACGCCCACTGTTTATAATTTATTTTAAGGACGTCGATAATCGTAAATAATTATTTTTCGGGCATAACCCAACCGAACCCCAAGTGATGTTTATGTTTTTTATTACCACGGTTGTTTTATCCACTTGGTTGTTTAGTAGGTTTGGTAAAAATGATTTTTCACGTTATTTTGAAATAGGTTTCTGGAACTTTTGACATTAAACAGTTCCAGCAAAAAAACGATTAAAATATTAATTAAATAATATTAATTTATACTTAATTAATTAAATAAATTTAAATGAAATTAATTAAATTACAATATTAATAAGTGCTTGGGAAGCCTCTGAGACACTGAAAAAGTAGGTAAGCGTTTTTAAATTCCGCACTCATTCCTACTAGACAGTTTTCAAGTCTCAATAATAGATTAATTTTTTCGTTTTAACAAAATCAGTATGTTTGATTTAAGCCATTTGAACTTTTTTCCTGTCCCCTCCAAATGCAAATATTGGGTACGTACTTTATATTAAAACTAAAGTATTATGAAAACAGCAAAATGGCCAATTATAATGTCACCCCTAAATTTCACATCATATGGGGGGATAGTTTGTGCATCAAAAATAATAAATAAATTCAAAAAAGTTTTCGATAGTTTTTATAAGAAATATTAAAAAATTAGGTTCTTTTTGAAAATATTGAAAATTTTGGAAAAATTAGACATCCAGAATTCCATCTTTGAGGCGTCGCAAAAAACTATAATATTGTACACAGGTCACATTTTTCTCAAATTATTGAGCTTAGGTTAAGTAGGATAGTAGGATCTCTTCCAATATCGCATCACCAATACCTGCGACGCAGGGAAATCTGAAACCGATAATAATAATAAAACCAAAGCAAAAACCAAAGCTAAAGAACCCCAACTAGACAGAATGCGCAAGTTTTTTTAACGGAGATTGAGGTGCGATTGTAATTGCAGCAAATTTTGTGGAAGTAATACAACAGGTTGAGAAAATATTTACAGTATCGCAAAACAACGTTCTAGATGATGTGAAGGATAATCGTGAACCTCTTCTCAAACACAACTCCAAGAACCCTGACTTTAGTAAGTCTATTCAAGACGATGAAGTTTATAGGGTAGGTATTTGAAATGTAGTGACTTTCACAATCAGCGACAGTGTCAATCCACTTCTTTCTCAATAGCGATCTCCACACACTTAACTTTTTGTCTGAAGATTGAATGGCATTTGGACATATTTTGAGAAATTACTGTCCTAAAAATGCCGCATCCAAACCTATTGTCGTTCTGTCAGCTTCCTTCTTGGTGTTGAATGCCGTAAGGCCCTTAGTTAAAAACGAGATTTTTGAATCTTTCTCATAAATCTTTCATACGTCCATTATCAGCATTAGGCAGGGTATCTATATCTCGAGTAGCTATATGGATGCAGTTCAACATAGTGATAAGATCGTGTATGAATATGGCTGTTAATTAGAGCCCTGGACCCTTCAAACTCGATAAACTGACTGCTATTAAAGATACTGAAACTGGTGACAAGCCTTCTGGAGTAATATATAGTGGTCAAAATTGTAAAATGTACCTAGAGACCGTCAAAGTTGAAGCAAAGTTAATATTCAATATTAATTATTCTCATTTTTCATTACACTTTAAAGAGATAAGTGAAAAATACAATAGAAATAACTATAAAGTAAATTAATCACTTCATAAATTGTTTAATAACAAATGAAAACCGCAATTCATAGTTGACAGTTCTAAAAATATACAAATCAACAACAACAAATATAAAAAAAGAATAAAAATATATTAAAAATATTAAAATTATTAAAAAAATATTCCGATTTTTTTATTACTATTATTTATTTTAGATCTTGCGAGGGACGCAAGTTGCTTCGGAACGCAGAGAGAGGGGCCAGGGGGCATTCGTCGCGGTCAATTTCACGTTCGTTTGGGAAAAAAGCAGGTGCGGATTTCTTCAAATTAATGTTGGTTTTCGTTAATAATAGTAATCATCGTGCCTACCTAGCTTGATGCCTCTGGCCCTCGCTTAAGTATATTTGCTTTCTGAAATACCCCCAATTAGAAAAAGGTGTCTCAGAACTAGAGGCGACGCCTTGACGAGGAAGACATCGGAGGAAAGGAAAATATTTTTCAAATGGAACGTCCTATATTTTTTCTGTTTTGGACTAAATCCAAAACCCCTTCAGGTGATGGTATGTGATTTCAAATAAAAGTGTTCGAGGCAGGTGGTGGTTCGTTGATTCCTCTAGTTCATTTTGCAAAACCTGGCTGAATTATTTGTTTATTAGTAGTCTAGATCTAACATCAGAAGTGGGATTGAACCCGTGTTGGATGCCATTATTGTTACAAATAAAAAAAATTGAAAACACTGCTGTTGCGTCAACTTGACAGCCCTTAGTGGATTATTGTATCGCGTTATTTATTTAATTTATTTTATATACACATTTTAACATCTACTTAGGAACATTTTATATAAATATTTAAGAACTACAATTAATGTTTCGGTAATTTTTTTAGTATGCCAATACGCATCTCGTACTTGTGTTTTTGATATTTCTTCGAGAAGACCAATGAATGGTTGGTGGTGCTCTCTTCTTCCTCTTGCCGCTCTTGCTCGCCCTCTCTTGCCTATTGTAATATGGCCGAGAAAATGTGTCATAATCTTAAAGACTTTATAAGAAAAAATAGAATATAAACTTATATTAACAAACTATGATAGAATATGATATATATTTTTTCTGTTACTGTTTTTGTAAGGCCTCGGGGGCAGTTTTATTGTTAACTGTTTAGAGGTGTGAAATAAATTTAAAAAAAAAAGGTAATTTTATAAGGGCCCCATCAAGCAGCTCTGATGAAGATGACACGGAAGCATTTTATCTGATTTGTGGAGAGCTTTACTCGAATTTTCTTCCGGGAGAAAAATGGGTTCGGTGTACCAAGGGCAATATAGAGTGCACGTATAGCGATCCGTACTTTATTTGCCAAAACTGTGACTCAGACGATTACATCTAGGTAGTCTTTAATCTATTTAGTTCTGTCACAACTAACCCCAGTAGTGCCACAAGGAACCCCTAGAATTTTTATTTTGAATTGACAAACGTTTGTATTTTTTTATAGAACCAATGTTGTAGAATAAAAACAACACAAAACCGACTATAGACGTATACTTTAAAAAATAATAAAATTATTTTTTTTTTAAATGGCACAACCAACTCCGGCGTCCCCTAAACAAAGTTATTAAACAGCGCCTGTTGGAATATTTATATTATTACGTCATATCCGACAAGACCCCGCAACAAAGAGGCGCCGCCTTGTTTTTTTTGCCGATCGTAAAATGTATCGGCGTCTCAGGCAAAAAGGACAGGGTGGGCAAGTTGCGGTGAGGAGATAATTAGGGTATTATTATGCGATGTTTTTTGGGTTTACGATAAGTTAGTTAAGACGTAGTTGTCGAACCGGGAGGATTAGACTCGATTCTGCTTCATTACGTTATTTTTATTTTGATTATCCTTACAAAGCAGCGGTGGGATTTTACTAAAATCACTTACAATCGTTTTCGTTTTTTTTTTTTCTCTTCTCGGACAAGTTAAAATTATTGTACGTCATGGGAAGATTTAAATCGAAAACAGTTACAAGTGAAAAGCGTAATACACGGAAAGAACGTTCATCCTCGTCTTCGGGAAGTGATAGTGACAGTTCGAATTCGAGTTATAGCTCTTCCGATAATAGCTCGAGGAGAAAACGGACAATAAAACGTTTGAGGAAAGAATTAAATGATTTAAAAAGGCGTAAGCCGGTCTTTCGCGCGGGAGACGAACTTTTAGTGCCAAAATTTGACCCAAGTCGGGATGACGTGATGGTGGATAATTGGTTGAGTAAAGTGGATAGTTTGGCAGAACGTTATCAGTGGGACGATGATACTATTCTTCGAATAATTTCCGGACGATTACGAGGTAACGCTCGTCAATGGTACGACGAGAACTTGGAGTACGACTCAAGCTGGATTGAAATTAAAACATCAATGAGCCTCTATTTCCGTAAGTCTGTTCCATTTTCCAAGTTACTAAAGGACGCTGCTAATTACGAAACTAAGCCGGGACAAAACATAGGAGATTATTGTTTTAAAAAAATGTCTAAATTAAGGGCACTTAACATAAATATACCTGACGTTTATTTGATTGACGCAGTAATCGACGGTATTAAAGACGATAATATATCGCGAACTGTTAGAGCCGCACAACATGAGAATGCCAATGCACTTTATGCGTATCTAAACACCGTGGGTAACATGCCTACCGAAATTTATAGTTTTCATGAGAATAACACCAAATTCAAACGTCCGCCTTGGACTAGAACGCTTAAAAAAGGTGTTAATCCAACTTCGTGCACATAACTTTACTTTAAAAATCAGTAAGTGCGTATTTCTTGCAACTACTCTAGAATATCTTGGGAGAGAAATCAGTGCAGAAGGAGTGAGGCCAGGTAAGAAGAATATTCAAGCGGTATTGGATATGAGTTATCCTTCCAACGTTAAGCAAGTGCGTCAATTTCTTGGATTAGCAAGTTATTTTCGAAAATTTGTCAAGAACTTCTCCATGATTGTCGAGCCTCTAACAAAATTAACTCTCAAAAGTGCGAATTGGATATGGAGCGTACCACAAAAAGAAGCATTTCACCAAATTCAACAAAAGCTTATATCTTGTCCAATTCTTGCAATATATAACCCTAAATTAGAAACCGAACTTCACACAGACGCATGTTCCATCGGTGTCGGGGCAATATTGCTTCAATACGATGCTGAGGGTAATACGCACGTTGTCTCTTACTTTAGCAAAAAAAAACAACAAGCGACCAAAGGCAGTACCACTCATACGAACTCGAGACTATGGCTGTAGTTTATGCCTTAAAATATTTTCGGGTCTATTTATTGGGGATAAACTTTAAAGTGTTTACGGATTGTAATGCCTTGCGAACGAGCTTATCAAAGAAGGATTTGATCCCGCGCATTGGAAGATGGTGGCCGCAAATTCAAGAATATACCTTCGAAATTGAGTACAGGGCCGGCAAAAAGATGACGCATGTTGACGCTCTTAGCAGAAACCCCAAATCGAACAATAATTTTAAAGTTGAAGTTTTTCAAATAGACTTGACAGAAGCTTACTGGATTACCGGCGCACAAATGCAAGATGAACAGATTTGTAGAATCCGAAACATTTTAGCCGATAAAATAAAAAATAGCGATACAAAGTTTTACTTTGAGCAGTATGAGTTAAGGAATAACAAATTATACAAAAAATTAGGAAATGGAACCAAAGCATGGGTTGTTCCACGAGCAGCACGTATGTAAATTTGTCGTTTGTGTCATGATGATTATGGGCATCTTAATGTAGAAAAAGTGTTACGAAGAATTCGTGAAAACTATTGGTTCGCAAAAATGAGGAAATTCGTAACGAAATATGTTAACGCTTGTCTAAGTTGTATGTATTACAAACAGTCGTTTTCTAAACGAGAATGTAAATTGAACCCTATTGAGAAACATCCGATTCCTTTTCATACATTACATGTAGATCATGTTGGGCCGTTTATGACAAGCAAAACGAAGAATAAGTATATTTTTGTGATTGTTGACGCATTTACTAAATTCACTGTAATCGAACCAGTACATAATCAAAAAAGTAAATACGTTATTAGGGTTTTAACCGACCTAATATATCTATTTGGAGTACCTAGCAGAATTATAAGCGATAGAGGGACAGCTTTTACATCTCGAACTTTTAGAACATTTTGTAATACTTATGGGATTAAGCACGTTTTAAATGCCGTTGCTTCGCCCAGAAGTAATGGCCAATGTGAGCGATATAACAAAACCATTGTGGGTGCGCTATCAACAACAGCTGCAGGCAAGGACGAAAGAGATTGGGACAAATAGATAAAACAAGTGCAAATCGCACTTAATACAAGTTTTAATAAGGGTATTAATTCGACCCCCATGAAGGCGCTTATTGGCTCTAATTCAAAACATGCGGCAGAGGCAATAATTCTGAATGAAATCCAAGACGAAATCGATAGGCTAGACCTGGAAGAGCTTAGGTGTAAAATTTCGGATCACATATCGAGGGACCAGAAAAAACAAAAAGAACGCTATGATAAAACACGACGAGATTCCAAAAGGTACAACGACGGTGACCTAGTTAGAGTATTAATAACGAGTATACCTACTACGGGTGCCAGTCATAAGCTTCATCCGAAATACAAAGGCCCTTTTCGCATCACAAAAGTACTATTTAATGACAGATACCAAGTTGAAGACTTACGAGAGGGGTTCAAACGTAGAAGAACTGTTGTAGCCGCAGACCATGTTAAAAAGTGGATTAGTATACAAAACGAAGAGGAT
This sequence comes from Cylas formicarius, assembly GCF_029955315.1. Lineage (NCBI taxonomy): Eukaryota > Metazoa > Arthropoda > Insecta > Coleoptera > Brentidae > Cylas > Cylas formicarius. The sequence continues at coordinate 18,136,707 of NW_026844361.1, read as the reverse complement.
TAATGGCAAACGTGCCAATGAGCGAACGTCGCTCGTGCTTTGTATTTTGGCAAACGTGCCTATGAGCGAACGTCGCTCGTGTTTTGTATTTTGGCAAACGTGCCAATGAGCGAACGTCGCTCGTGTTTTGTATTTTGGCAAACGTGCCAATGAGCGAACGTCGCTCGTGTTTTGTATTTTGGCAAACGTGCCTCTGAGCGAACGTCGCTCGTGTTTTGTATTTTGGCAAACGTGCCAATGAGCGAACGTCGCTCGTGTTTTGTATTTTGGCAAACGTGCCAATGAGCGAACGTCGCTCGTGTTTTGTATTTTGGCAAACGTGCCTCTGAGCGAACGTCGCTCGTGTTTTGTATTTTGGCAAACGTGCCAATGAGCGAACGTCGCTCGTGTTTTGTATTTTGGCAAACGTGCCAATGAGCGAACGTCGCTCGTGTTTTGTATTTTGGCAAACGTGCCTATGAGCGAACGTCGCTCGTGTTTTGTATTTTGGCAAACGTGCCAATGAGCGAACGTCGCTCGTGCTTTGTATTTTGGCAAACGTGCCTATGAGCGAACGTCGCTCGTGCTTTGTATTTTGGCAAACGTGCCTATGAGCGAACGTCGCTCGTGTTTTGTATTTTGGCAAACGTGCCAATGAGCGAACGTCGCTCGTGTTTTGTATTTTGGCAAACGTGCCTCTGAGCGAACGTCGCTCGTGTTTTGTATTTTGGCAAACGTGCCAATGAGCGAACGTCGCTCGTGTTTTGTATTTTGGCAAACGTGCCTCTGAGCGAACGTCGCTCGTGTTTTGTATTTTGACAAACGTGCCAATGAGCGAACGTCGCTCGTGTTTTGTATTTTGGCAAACGTGCCTCTGAGCGAACGTCGCTCGTGTTTTGTATTTTGGCAAACGTGCCTATGAGCGAACGTCGCTCGTGCTTTGTATTTTGGCAAACGTGCCAATGAGCGAACTTCGCTCGTGCTTTGTATTTTGGCAAACGTGCCTATGAGCGAACGTCGCTCGTGCTTTGTATTTTGGCAAACGTGCCTATGAGCGAACGTCGCTCGTGTTTTGTATTTTGGCAAACGTGCCAATGAGCGAACGTCGCTCGTGCTTTGTATTTTGGCAAACGTGCCTATGAGCGAACGTCGCTCGTGCTTTGTATTTTAGCAAACGTGCCTATGAGCGAACGTCGCTCGTATTTTGTATTTTGGCAAACGTTGCCTATGAGCGAACGTCGCTGGTGTTTTGTGTTTTGGCAAACGTTGCCTATAAGCAAATGTTGCTTATTTTATTGTTTATAAAGGAATGTCGCTTATGTTTAAGATACCCTACTACCTACAATTGATTATGTTTTTTTTATTACGTAATGATTAAGACTAGGCACCAAGCTAGAATGGTATTGTAGTTTTGAAAGATTGAAGTTACGTTTAAATTTCACCATTAGGTCTGAGGACAGACCAATAGTCAGGATGGCCGAGTGTTGGAATATTTATATTATTACGTCATATCCGACAAGACCCCGCAACAAAGAGGCGCCGCCTTGTTTTTTTTGCCGATCGTAAAATGTATCGGCGTCTCAGGCAAAAAGGACAGGGTGGGCAAGTTGCGGTGAGGAGATAATTAGGGTATTATTATGCGATGTTTTTTGGGTTTACGATAAGTTAGTTAAGACGTAGTTGTCGAACCGGGAGGATTAGACTCGATTCTGCTTCATTACGTTATTTTTATTTTGATTATCCTTACACGCCCTCTAGCGGTCTTTTTCTATTGTAAAATTTGCCTCAATTTCATAAGGCAACAGATAAGAATATTATTATAGAAATAACTGACCCTTCTATAAGAACAGAAAGACGAGCTCGATATTAATAAGGACCGATGACGCTTTTAACCTCAAACGCGTTGTCTCCTCGGCGACCTTTGGCTCCAATTTGCCGCAGTCTCACGACCGCAAAAACGAACTAAGGACGACCGAGGCGTCGCGGTAGGTCCGTACATAAATTGGACCAATTTAAATATTAAAAAAAATTGACGATTTTAATTGTTCGTTCGACGGGACGACGATGCAAATATCCGCCTTGGGCCGCGTATTTCGACCAATTAGCTCCGAAATTGGTCACAGGAGAGCCGACCGCGGTCCGCGAATTGCACGTAATTGCGTTTACGCAAATACACGGCGGATGCCGCGGTCGGCCATGGTTACGGGCGTCACAGACCACGCACATGCGCGGTCCGTCGAAAGTCGCCTTTTTTCGCCTCTAAATTCAAAAGAACGTTGAAAAGCCACAGTTCTATGGAAAATAGTGAAATTGTCGTAGTATTAATTTGTACCCCGAAATGAGGGATTTTATATTTGTATATTATTTATATTGGGAGGGAGGCTACCGCTTTATTTCAATTAAAAAGTAAGAACATTAAAATATGTGGACAGGGAGTTCCAAAAAGGCCTCCTTCCGAAGGGACCCCAAAAAAATTATTTTTTATTATTTCTGGAACGTAATGAACATTAGACCACAAATACAAATAAGGTTCCTGCTGACAAAATTTTAATATTTTGTACAGGGACGTCGCTAAAGGGGGTTGTTCTTTCGTCCTCAATCTCCTTTATATGAGGGTATTTTTATTTTTTTGTTCAAGGATTCTAAAATAAGATTTTGTTTCGGTTTTTTCCTGAAAAAATATGACCTAGTCTTGTAAAGTTATGCTCAAATTTTAAAATCTTAACTTTTAAGCACACTTTAGTATAATAACATATCTTTACATCACAAAAATTGCAAACATGCCTTTACAAATTAAAACAACAAGCAACACAAAAATAATGAAAAGTTTTTTTTTGTCTTTACTGATTCTGTTTTTATTTGTTTTTTATTTGGCCACTGCTACGTAAGGCAATTCAGTCAGCTTACAACAATATTTCAAAATGAACTAGTATGAAATCCTCAATTGAATTGAGAGTATTTTGATTTTTTTGAATAAAACTATTTGGAAAAGAGCAGGATGTGCCAGGTGCAGTGCTTTTCTTAATTTCAGGATCAATCGGCTATAAAACAAGGTTATTTTGAGAATGATGTGTACTTGATTCATTTTTCTAGTTATCTGGTGCCAAAAGCGTTGAATCAAGTTCAAGTTCAAGTTCAAGTATGCGTTTCACAAAAAAATGTTGGGCTCGACTGCTAGGCTAGGATCATTCGCCCATTGCCGACTTCCGTCGAGGATCTTCGCTTTTGGTCATTGACCAACACGTACAAAGAAGACATATAACCAATATTTGCTCAACTAGCAAAAAAACAAATTTGACCGATACCAAAAAAAACCGACACCCCCCGCTTCCACCACGGACCATCCGGGCCCATCCGGCCTCCATACCGGCGTGAACGGGGAAAAACGACGGGGCCGACGACGATTATAACTTTAAAACATGCACTGAACACTAACAACACTAAGTCCACACAGTGGAAACCGATATCAAACTTTTGAGGACGAATACAAGGGATTCTGTCGGGAGCGAACGGAGGTTAAACCGCCGCGTGCAATGCTCCACCACAGAATCAAGCGTTGAATCAAAACCATAAAACCATTTCATCTTCTTTTACTTCATGTGGCCAACAATACAAATTTTAATCTTCTGTGTTACATTTACAATTGAACACAGCGGAATGATTCGTCTAAAATGCAAAATAGCACTTAAAATTTGATCAAAAAACGCAGAATAAAATGTAAAGGAGAGATGGCAATCGTTTTTATAATTTTCAGTTCAGTTCATACACAAAGAGATCACCATAGTGGAAACTCTGCAACATTTGTCAGGTTATGATGGCGGAGAGGGTTATATTATGTGTGTCGACTTTAAATGGCTGAACGGATCGAGGCAACGCCCGAAGAGACGAAGGCCCCAACCTATATCGCGTTCGCTGCCAATTTAACACTGACAAACATTCAAAACCCCATCTCCCGAAAAGTGACAAGTGACACGCTTCGTAACGCTATTCGGTTCGTATCTTTTGCTCCGCGTGCATTTTTTCCCCCGATCAGTTTGGCAGCGGAATCTGTGGCATCTACGTTTCGGACGGCGCCGGGAACTTCATCAAGATGTGGGCATTCCATTGGCGTCCGTGGTCCGGCTCTTAACCGCCCGATTAACAAGATCCCGATCCGTTTGACGGTTACAAATGGCCACGATGTCACGCTGGTTTTTCAGATTTGGTCTCGGTGTATAAGACATGTAAGTGACGTCATTATGGTGGCGTAAAATATTTAATGGCTGGGGTTGGAAATGGAGTGATCAGGTCGAAAATTTATTAAATCTTTATTGTTAAAGATAATTTGATTTTCTTTGTTTAAGGATAAACTACAATGTTAACATTTATAATAAAGGTTTAATATCGTTGCAACAAATCTAAGTTAATTTTCCGAGTATTCTTTATTTTCAACAAAATTATTCCAGATTAATTTGATTAGTTAACAAACATGTATATGTCACAAAAAAAAGAAGAAAACTCTCAACTTGCAGTAACGGTTAATTCTAGACAACTTTTCCTAATAGCATATTTTTTTACTCTAGCGTAATTTTTCTATAATATGATGTTACATTTTTTATTCTCTTTGACTTGGAACCATTGTAAGTGCATCAAAATAGTAATTGTGTTTTGGTCAAGCAATTATTTTTTTTTTAATCATACTTTAGTGAATACACTGAATCTCTAAAGGTTAATGCGTAGAATAACCTACACTTAATTCTAACAGAAACACTAATTTATTGAACATTCCGCGAGAAGCGATGAAAAGGTAAAAAAAATATTTATTAATGAGAAAGGATCTAAGTTTTAGAATGGACATCAGTTCTTGCACCAAAAATACCATATATTTAAACAGGTAAGTTTTAAGATCGTTATAAAGAAGACATTTAAACATAACGCGGCAAATAGTTTTACTTCCTTGGAGATTGCATACACTACAAAGTTCATTATTGTTCACAAACTTTTATACGTCACTTTGGTAAAACGCAATTATTCTGTGAGTGTGAAACCAAATTTATTAGTACACTGCCTTGAGAGTCTATCAGTGCCCATTTTAGGTAACTTAAGCGTCGTCACTTTTAAATGAGTTATACCAAGTTATACTCAAGTCACAAGAGAACTGAAGAAGTTGGATTGAGGGTTATAATATTAGCTAAGAATATGAGAACTTTCGCACTACTGGCTTGCTGAAAAAATTGCCGTTTGCGTAAAAAGAAGAAGAAGAGAAAGTACCTCCAAAATCTATAGTTACCTACTTCGATAGGGTTGTATTTTTCACTATGTACTGGCTTGGACATTAGGATTCTCCCATCGTCGAATCATTTTGGTCCGTCTATGAGTTTGCTAACATTTGGTTTGTACTGTTAATATTATTTTAACACACAGAACATCACTTAACATCGATCTCTGCCATACAAGAGACCAATTTCGTTGGTACTATTAGATAATATAAGTTAACTCGTTTTTTGTATGAAAATTTGCCACATTTCCAGAAAATTCTGCCAGAAAATGCCACATCCAAATTGAAAACTGTCAAATTGACGGCAATGCTAATTTTGTAACGTAAGTAAGTTCCTTGGTTAATTTTGCGTTCGTGTCTCTTCGATTTTTACATTAAGTTTTAATTTTTTTAATTTATTGTTTGTTTATATTAATAAAAATTGTATTTGCGGTTCGTTAAATTGACGACAACGACCATAATAACGTTCGAGATGCAATTTGATAGTTTAAAAATATGTATTTCAATTAAGTTGAAATTTATCCGCAAGTATCTTTTAATCCTTATTCGTCTGTTAGTGCAGTGATCCATAATAAAGACTCCCCTCCACGTAAAATACATTTTACGTACGCTATTCGCTTTTTATTAACAAACCGTATCGATTAATTAACTTAAAAACCGATAAAATTGCGCGGACCATAAACGGGCGGCGTTCGAATAAACGCCGGGGCACCGCGTTTCACACGGGGAATTCCTTCATCGGAAATCGGGACATAAATTACCCCGAAATATGCGGAGGAATAAGATCGGGTCGTCCTGGCGGCCCGAGATGATCATTTATCTCGGCGGGCCGCGACCGTGGCGCCGTCTGGCATTTGTTTCAAACCGTTTCGGCCCGCCCTCTGTCCCATTATCATAACCGTCGCCCAGCGGACGTCGCCGCGCGGCCCGTTTCTTTTCTCCTCTTTTTTTTTTTCGGCTTCTTCGTTTGCTCGCGGCTCTCCTGTTGCCGGCTTCGCGTGGAAAATTTAATATTACAACCGGCCAGTTTCGCGTCTCGCAACCTTCGAAACGTGCAACTATCCAAAACCTGCAAATAAACAACACGAAAATAAGGAAACTCGGTATTTGTATCGATTTTTTAAATAATAGATAATAAGATATGTCAAAGAATTGGCAATTTCAGACCAAAGCTGTAACTTTGAGTCTTTCGCCATTATCATAGTGACTTTCCCAGATTCAAATAACTGAGGTTCTGCCGTGATCATTGCAACTATTTTGCTTTTTTGCGAAGCATAGTGCCTTTATGTACCCCAAATGCAGTGCTTCCGCTAACACAAGGCAAGCTGAATCTAGGCAAAGGCAAATTTATTTAAAAAGAGCAGCTGTTCAGGAATGTCGATAAACGCGCATATAGCTCGCTAAATAGTATCTTTCGTATATGTTTAAGGCAAATGCTTTTGCTGCCATTTGTAGTATATTAGACATTAATAGACCTTACGTTATCTTTACCTATTTTATTTTTAAGTAATAGAATTAAAATGCGTCCCCTTGCGACATCTACTTGACAGTGGCGAAACTTCGCTTTAAATGATTTAGTCGAGCCGCTGGCTGATAGATGATACTAACGTCTTCTAGTTCCCTATTATACATTACCATTCCCTGACTTACCAGCACGGACTATGGAGATTGTATATTTTAATTTGGTTTTCATCTAAGTTCCCTTTTTAACTTGTTATTCAATTCTTGATCGCGAAAATAAAAGATTAAGAAAAAATCCTCGACGTATGAACAAACATTTTATTTCGGATTAGTACAGGTAGAAAAACACTCATTACAGGCTTGCTAACAGAATCACTTAAATCCCGCAACTTTTGGTCCTTCATTGTCATGGAAATATCGACAAAATCAAAACCGAACGAATACGGATAAATATGGCCATATAATTACATTCTAAATGACTAGCATTGCGCTCTTTGGGTTTTAGGTTAATATTAAATTACTGCACTTGTACTCAGGGCAGTTAATCATTGTTCCTAGGCAATAAAAATAATTGTGGAAACAATATCACCAACTTTGTGCTGCAAAACTAAAAATACTACGTACTACTTTTAGTGATTTGCAGATCTTATTCTCCCGCAGATTCCAATTTTGAAAATGATTAATAATTGAAAACAAGCCTATTTTGTTAACAAACTGAGTTTCCTTTTGAGGGCGGCATCGTGAGGCAAAGCCAGAACCCATTTCCTTAGCCCAGTTAATATAATAGAACTCATCACTAAAATTGCCCCCGCAACGGAAAATCGATTTGGAATCTCATTAAAAAACAGTACTTGCCAAATAAACGCGTAAACGATGTCGCTGCTACGGGCTATAGAAACTGGTCCGGCCTGTTCCATTTGCATTGCGGTTGTCAGTAAAATTTGCCCCAAAAAACTAGAAACAGCTAAAGCTACTATTAAGTATCTATCGGTACCGCATGTAGGCAAACAGAGTGCCCCAATAAAGTAAGTGAACATTATACACTGAACAAAACCGTAAGTACCAAAGTTAGCCATTATCACCGAGTAGTGTACATCTTTTAAGGCGCGTAAGATAACATAAGCATTAGCACCAAACAATGTGGATGAAAACGCGGCAACCGCACCCCACATTTCGGGTCTTTGATCGCTCTCACCTAACGAGTTTATAGTATTACCGAAAATAATCGGGGGACGGGTAATCAGGACTACCCCTATGAAGGTTAAAATTATAGAGAAGACATTGAACCAGCCGCAGGGCTCTTTTAAAAACATTCTTGCAAAGATACTAGTAAACACTGGAACAGAAAACACAATTACCGAGGCGTCGGATAACGGCATATGACGGAACGCATAGAAACTTAACATAAGACCTGCAGTGCCGGTAAAGCATCTTAGCAACAGCATTATTCTCTTTCCTTTGGGATATACCGGCTGTCGGTGGTATATCATAATTGGTATAGCAGGCAGAAGCACTCCGAGAAACCTGTAGGCAGCTAAAGCTGTGGGGTTCACTTGGGACATCCACTTAACTATAACCGAACATAATGAGAAAAAAAGGGAACTCAACGTCGCTAAAATTAATCCCAGGTAAGGATATCGGTTTTTAGATTTGGGGCGGTGAAATTTAAGCTCTTCTTCCTGTTCTTCTTCGACGAGTTGCTGTAGCTCAACATTTTCCGGCATTATCGCCTGAATTAAAACGAGTTTAATACGATTAGTTGTAAGCATAATTTTAAACTTACGACTCGAAAGACCACTCTTCAAGATTAGTATTGCTTCACCTTATTGAAACCATTTTACATGATACTATTTCGCAGTATCAGCATTTTTCTCAAAAATTACTTAACGAAACTATTAGGTTATCATTCAAAATCGATTATTTTGGATACATCAAACTATTTTAAAAAACATCGACCATAGAATCCTTCTTCCTTTTTGCTTTTCAAACACTTGAGCAAAACTACTGTTTGGGGTTTTACCCCTGAGTTTCTTGTTTCGGTATGCAAAGGGCCAGTTTTCAGCATGACACTTACCGGTGGTGTAGTGGTAATCCAAAATTAGGCCTTTTTTCTTTAGCGCGCGCGTTCTCCGTTCACTTTGTTTCCACAGGTCGTGAGGTACTGCTCGTTCGTACTACCGAATACTTTACCAGAGCGCGCTTCAGTGCTCAAAACGTAAAAAAAGGACACATACCGATCCCGCTAGAATATTAATTATCGCGAAAATAAAAGTTTTCTTCAATAAAATACCCAGAAAGAAAATATTATCTTCCTAAAATTCCCAACATAATATTCTTTGATTTAAATAATCCAATTTTAAATAACCCAAATATTTCCCGTGAACTATGAGGAAAAATCCCGAATAACTGTAATGGCCATTCGCCCATTGTCCACATCTGCATAGCAATTTTTTATTTTCATAACGGACCAACACCTAAAAAAAACTATAGGCAATATTTGTTCTCGGTTTGCAAAAAAGGTCTTTAACCTATACCAAAAAGCCGCTATCACAATAAACCATCCGGGCCCATCTGAAAGGCAGACAGCAGGCCGGCAACACTTAAACACTTAAAAACTCCACCAAACCCTTAGGAAACGGAAACCGATCACAAGCAATATCATGTCATAAAAGTCATATAATTTCTGGATTATATTTTCTATTTTGATGAATCTTATAATGGGTCTGTGTCATTTTTTCAAGGAATATAGATTTATCACCATCGGTTGTCTGAGACATTATTATCTTTCAACTTTCAACCAATAACTCAAAAAAATAAAATAAATTTCGTTTTTCTTAATTTGGAATCGGTTAAATTTAAAGTACCCAGTATACTATAATTTTCTTTTGTTGTTGTCTGTCGAAATGTCTTAATTAAATATTGCGCATTAAAGATGAACGATGGATATTTTGTGCATAAATCTACAACAAAAATTGGTGCCTATTTCGTTCAGATTATTAGCTTGCAGAAGGAACTATGCCAGGTATTTTAATAAAATGAATTATTGTGTAGATTTTTCGTTCTATAATGTGAGGTTATTTGATGGCTTTTATATATTTGTTTGCCTAATATCCGCTACCCTTTCCAGGTTGGCTGAAGTGGGCAGATTGGAGACACCGAAGGTGACAGGCAAGTATGAGACGGGGCAACTTATTTTGCACAGGGTGTTCGGCTACAGAGGTGTAGTGTTATTCCCTTGGTTAGCTCGGGTTTATGATAGAGACTTACCGCAGTATAAAAATGGAGATGAAGAACCCAATACTGGCGTGGGCAAAGAAGTACGTGGAAGGACCCACACATTTTATCAAGTCCTAATTGATCAAAGGGATTGTCCCTATATTGTAAGTTATTATTTATCATTAGGTGCTTGTGTGGTTAACTGTGTGTGTTTAAGAGGGCTCAAACAGAAGCTGTGACGTTTCTGGGCAATCAGGAATCTTCACGTAGCTTATATGCTATTCCAGGTTTAGACTATGTTGCTCATGAAGATATTATTCCTTATGTCAGTGCAGAAAAAACTCCTTTGCACCACGAATTATTTGACAAATTTTTAATCCCAAATCCAAACAGGGATCCGCCCTTTTCTGCCCAAGATACTTTAAAAGCTTGGCAAAACAAGAACCATCCTTGGCTCGAACTCTCTGACGTCCACAAAGAAACAACCGAAAATATCAGAGTTACAGTGATACCATTTTACATGGGATGTAGAGAGTCGCATGCAAATTCGGTATACTGGGTAAGTTTTGAGCCCCAACATACCACTCGAGTACAACAAAACAAATATTTTAGTGGCGTTACTGTATTCGCCTGGAAAATTTAGGAAACTTAACTGTGCAGTTAAGAGAGAGACATTGGAGAATTTTTTCACTGTCTGGAACCTTGGAAACAGTAAGGGGAAGGGGGGTGGTGGGACAAGAGCCAGCATTAACAAAAATATTACCAGCTTTCCAGTATAGCAGTCATGTGAGCTTGCAAGCTCCCAGTGGGCATATGTGGTAAGAATTATTGTAAAAATTTGACTATGTGTCATTGACTTACTTCACATTTCTTAGGGGTACTTTTAGAATGGAACGCGAAGATGGCTACACATTTGATTGTCGAATCCCTCCATTTTCACTCGAGAGCAAACCCGATAGCGGTTCCGCTTCTCCTCCTGATACAGTTTAGCCCATTATGTTCAAATGTAAATACTCCGGAAATGTATATATTTACAGATTAATAACTTACTGTGGATCATTTGGTTTTATTTCGCAGAATCAATTGTTTTTGTTTCTTCCCGTCAATATTCAGTAAATTTTGAGGTTAAAGGGATTATGACGTTAGTTAAGTTGCAGCAATCCGCAAATTCAGTGTCATCCAACCATCACAAAACACGAATACATTCACTGAGATGAATGTCAGAATTGAAAAACGTCAAAAGTTTGAGTAAGAAATATCTCCGAAAACATCCGATTGCTCCCTAATCCGTGCGGTAAAATCTCGGAAACGACTGACGTGGTAAAGCGACGCTTCCCGCACCCTAGATCGGTGCGTAATTAGGTATTTTACAGACGGAGTAGAAAAATAGTATATTATGCAACAAGTGCGGTAAACGGCATTTGACTCACGAATTTATTTGACACGAGCGGAGCGAGTGTTGAAAACGAGTGAAAAAGTTTACCGAACGTGTTGCATACTATACTTTTTCTACGACCGATAGTTTTTGCGTACATTTTAGCAAAACACGAATACATTCACTGGCATGACTGTCAGAATTGAAAAACGTCAAAATTTAAAGCGTGGGAAATATCTCCGAAAACATCCGATTGCTCGCAAACCCGTGCGGTAAAATCCCGGAAACGGAACTGACGTGGTAAAGCGACGCTTCCCGCACCCTAGATCGGTGCGTAATTAGAAAAAAACTTTTTATTTACGAGTTGGAATGTGACATTCATTACTCATAGTCTAGGATGTAATTAACGCAGTCAATATGTCTGGTCAATTAATGTTTATTGCCAAAAAATTATTTGGTGTGTCAGTGCAATAAAAATCAAGCACAAAGTTGGGACATCAAACACAACTATACCACAGAAAAGTGAAGTGGGAATAACCAAACCAGAGTTTTCTATATATCAGTTTTATTACTATATTGCTTTCTCACACTTAGAATATTAAAAAAAAAAAAAAATAAGACTTACCTTTCAAGTTAGGTCATTTATTTCATTAGGCGTTAAATAAAGAGGCCACAAAGAGGAATTTTTCACTTTTATTTATTTCATTGCGTAAAACATGTATCTTTATAACAAAATCAACATTATACTTAACGTTCAAAGGCATCAGTTATGTAGTTTGTATACCCGATGAACTGATTAATACAAATCATTGTACCTACAAGCATTTTTTTTTACAGAGAACGACTTCCTGATGTTTGAATAAATTCGAAGATTTAATCACTTGAATAACTTAAAACTTTTGCACATTATCTTTGAAAACTGCCGAATCCCAGCCCCACCCCCCGCATCGTATGCGTCGCCGTTCTCGCCACCTCGTACTGCGCCTCCATCACGCTAAACATTTCGTCCTGCTTCTTGAGCACGTCTGTACCCTTGCCGGGAGCGGAAGCGCCGCCACTGTCTCTAATTCCCATCAACCTCTTGAATTTGCTCGATGTTTTGTCTGCAATGGAAATGTCGCAATCTCAAATCGCTGGTAGTTCAAATGCACCGAGAAGATAGCTGTGACTTTTACAACTAGAGCGATCAGATTCGCCCATTAAAACAAATTCACTAAATGAACGTATGCGAAATAAAAGTATTAAAAATTGTACAAAACAAAACAATACTTGATTGATATTTTCACAATTTGGGTCAATTTCTGTGAGCAGATTAACTTTTGCGCGTATTTGACATTTATGAAAAATGTCTTTTGAAAAATCTGCATTCATCAATCAATCTCAATTAAGTGAAGGTCAATGTGCGTCGAGACCATTGCAAGAAAGAAATTATTTCACAAAGTGCACGAAGTGTGAGCAGCACTTTCATCCTGGGTGTTTAGTGTGGGCAGGGCAGGTTATTGTGTAAATGTGTCCTTTTTATTTCTTTGAATTGATTGTTACCTTGTGATTTAATATGATTTTGTTGCAAATAAGGGACATTAGTTATTAGTTGTCTATAGGAAGGAAGTATGCTGACAAGTTTCACTTCTTGGGACCGGTTTGAAACATGCGTCAATAGCAAAATTTGATTAGATCTTGTACAAATAAATCATGTGATTTACACTGACCGAATGAAACAGTAAATACAGATATAAGTGTCATAACTTTAGAGTTAATTTTATAGATAATTTAAAAAAAGAAAAGAAATAAAAAGGACTTACCGTCCGCGAAATTGGTAGATTCGTAGACTTTGGTCGATTTGCTCCCACCCGCACCGCTAAGTTTGGCAACGTTGGCGGCGTTACTCGTAGTACTTTCCGGTTCTTTCGCTTTCTGCCACAATAGTTTTCTTTTCTCAATCTGCTCGCGGAACCGACCCGTTATTCCCGGCATGAAAAACCTGTCGCCAGAGGCGCTGACCGAATTGCCGCTGCTGTCAAACGTTGAATTGTAATCCCAAGGACTATTGCTGGTTTTTATCTCGATTCCTGATGATAAAACAAGAAAAAAAAATCATGACACTTTCTTTCCAAGAACCAAAATTAAGATTTATCAGCATTGCACTTACCCAATTTATCTAGGCGGTCCATCCTTGCTCCGACCTTGTCGAATTTTTTCCCATAACCCGACCTGGATGAGTATTCCCCCCTCTCCTTGGAACTGGATCGTCTGGGCGACCTCGATCGCCGTCTTTCCCGACTTCTGCTTCTCCTTCTGTCTCTATCTCGCCTATCCCTTCCGTACCTATCCCTAGTAGGAAAACCCTCGTCAATTTTTATTTCATCTCCCATGTCAACAACTAACCTATCACTCTTCCTATCTCTCCTGTCATCTTTAAATTTGTCGTTTTTATCTTCTTTATCTCTACCCCTCCCATCCCTTCTCCCCATAGCGTCTCTGCTGTGTCTATTATCATCTTTACTACTCCTCCGATCATCCCTACTATCCCTATTGTACTTCCTGTCTGATCTGGGACTACCGCTGTGTCTGTCATTTGAAGAGCTACTGGAGGACGAGGTCTGCCGTCCGATACCACTCAGCGACTTGTCTTCGGGTTTCCTGGGGGGCGGGGTGGAGCATTTCTCCTCGTCAGAGTCCTGCAGAGAAAATGGCCGCTCTTACCTAACGGGATAGCATCCGACTGACGGGGCGGTCTCTACGATGCAAGTAGATCTTGTTAATTTTCAAAAAATGTTAGTAAATCGTTTTGCAAAGTGAGGAGCAAGGATCCATTTTGGGTCCCATCTTATTATTGATTAGATAGATTTTCAGTTAAAATTTAGTGAATCAAAAAGAATTTTCATACGAATTATGAATTATTCCCGTTTCTTATTACCAACAACGTAAGATGAACATTTTGAAAGTGAGGTTCATTAGGTAAATTAACGATATGGGAATGGTACAAAAGCTTTTTTGTGCAAGTGTGATAAACAAACACTCAATATATCCACCATAATTTTGTTTTTTTTTTCATAAACAGTCCCAAATATTTCAAAAAGAAAATACACTTAGGCAAGTAAATCGTGATCAGTCGCGAAAAAATAAAATAAAATATTTACCTGAACTATGGTCTATTTAAATTTTTTCGAGAGCTCACATTCACCAAAAATCAATAGGGACCCTAAAATTGATACTCACCAATTGAGTGGTCTCGTGGTCGTTTCGCTAAGGCTTTTCGCATCATTGTTGATCGGTCGATACAAGATCTTTACAATATAATTAACAGATAATGTTAATATCAAAAGACCTTTTCAATATTAAGAATGATAAAGATATATGAATTTGTATTGAGTGATTGTATCTAAGCAAATATCCTATCATTTTGTGGCAGGATGAATGGACTTCTTGAAATTTTCCTTTCACCCAATACAAATTTTCAATTAAAAAAACTTGTTTACTTCAAGAATATTACAAGTAATCGCGGTTATATTTAAAGAGCAATGCCAAACTTTAAGAAAAGGCTGCATACTCTGTAAAAAAAAATTACCTCGCTCATGTCCATGCCGACCTCCTCATAGTTATCTTCGTGCCCCGTGATCTTCCGGTAATTCTTCGGAATATTCCTTTGTATCTCCTGTCAAGAATTTGATGTTGATCGAACTAACATTTGGCAAAGAATCATATTAATGATCTTATAAAAAACATCAGAATTATAAAAAAGACCAGTAAAAGCTGTACCCCAACACAAATACAATTTCCTCTCTTTGTATTGGGGGCACCTCAAACGGATCTTCATTATAAAAAAAAAAACAAAATATGTAAAAATTATCAGATATAAATAAATACGAATATCATATTACACAATAAAATGTGTTAGCTCGAGATATCTTAAAATAGCTTTGCAATCAATAATGACGACGTATGCAAATGCCAATCTTTACATCTCAACGCAATTTTAAAATGAAATACAATATTTACCGGTTGCTTTTCGTCGCCAGTGTCTTCGCTGTCGTCGCTTCCATAATTAAGCAATGAGTTCATTTTTGAATCGAATCTTTAACGAAATTGTTAAAGTTTCAACTTGCTCTTTATGGACGAGCAATGGCCAACCACAGCACAGAACCAATTCAATGATTGTTTCATAAAAAACTGTTGGGCAAGACTACTAGGATCATTCGCCCAATTGCAGCTGATAAAAACAAAAATCTTTTTTCATTGTGATTAATTTCTATCATTTGGGCGGCATTGCGCATTACCGACATCCTCCGAACAATTTCTTTCTTGAAAAAGAACGTTTCTAATCCTGCAATAGGTATCACATTTTTGAATTAAGTAGAGTATAGCCGGTAACTGAAATTTTTGTTGAATTTAAGAGTAATTATTGTTCCTTACTAGTTAGTTTTGGTTAGTATTTATGTTTCTTGCCTTAACGCAACTGGTAAAAGCTCAGTAACTATACAAAAAACTAATATCAATTATTTTTCTCGCTGCAAAGAACCTTCTGCAAGTCAAGTACGGAAGGGTCATTTGGCAGTTGACATACTACCAGTATGCAGTTTTCGAATCATAGGCCTTGTGTACACGATCTAGATTCGAGTCAAAAGAAAGCGAATTTCAGAACTTCAAAGCATACCGCAAAATATGTTGAGAAGGCACGTTCTATAGAAAAAATTCTGTTCATATTACATTTGTATCTTGAAGAGTATTTACATTTTTTTGGCAGTCAATTTCAGAAAAGTTTTTTTATCAATATACACTAACGATCATGATTATTATATGATGATTATTATTATTACTAAGAATAAAGTGCAGAGGAAAACCTATTATGCACATTGGTAGTTAGTAACACAAAACATATAATAAACATTTAGTTATTGCTGTGAAACAATACACTGTCCGAGCGACGTTTAAATACAGATAAGTTCGGCGCACACACATCTGGGGGCAAACTGTTCCAATAATCGAAAGTTCTGTTACTTATAAAATGTAGGAGATGTGAAGTCCTGAATTGTTCCTTCCTTATTTTAAATGGATGATCACGTAGGCGTAGATCATCGCTTAAGACCACAAGGGGACGTCAGATGAAAATTGATCATGCGCAAACCTATACATTTGAATGAGATTCGCTCGCAGCCGAAGCTGACTTAATGTTGGCAGACTAAGTATTTTGAGACGGTCATCGTAAGGTGTAAGTTGAAGTGGCCAGCGCGTAGCGGCTCGTTGCACTCTTTCCAGAACATCACAGTCACGCAATAGCCTTGGGTTCCAGACTGGGGAAGCAACTTCCAGGATGGGGCGAATGTAAGTGGTGAAAAGCCTGCAAGCGATGCGAGGACTAGGATTCTTTTTTTTTAAATATTATATATATTTTAAATTTTCCAGAAAATCATAAAAATACTCTTTAAAACTAAACTAAGCTATTCAACTTTTTTTAAACCAATATTTGATCCTTCCCCCACTCTCAATTTGACAAAACAAGAGAAAAAAAATGGTTCAAACAATAAACAACACTGAAAATAATTTCCAACTTTTTCTCTTGGCTGATTTAGCTATAAATATTTATTTTTCTAAGTTGTAGGACTAACGATTCCTGAGATATGGCCGGCGGCCTTTATTAATGGGTCATCCGGTACAGCTGATTTGCCACAAAAAAATTGCAGTAAAATAAATTAAAAGCGAAGCACGAAAAAATTAAACTCGCAGCTCAACAACAATCAATCAACTTGTCGGGAACTCAATGGTGGGTGTGGAGAAAAACTTCTCAATTTCCCGGCGATGAATTGTCCTCTGCACACGATTTTTTCTGTATTTTCTTGATGGTGATTACACGCAATTACACAAGAGTGTCTATCGCTGATGACCGAGTGCATCCGTTGTATGTGCTTAAGTATGGTCTGTATTTAGATTTATACTTGGGGCCATTGCACTTGTACAAAGGCATCTCGTCCGTAGTTTTGTGCACTAGAAAATGATTTTCTGAATTTAGTTTGATAATCGCAGTTGTTGCACTTACAGAGAGGGCTCTGGTCCGCACTTTTGTGCACCAAAGAATGAATATTAACATGGGCCTTCGTATTGGATTGATAATTACAGAAATCGTAGTTGAATTTTTTCACGGCCGAGTGCCGCCGCATATGCTTATTCAATACAGATTGGTTTGAATATCGCAGTTGTGACACTCGTATAGAGTCACCTCGGTTAGGTTTTTTGTGTACTAGAGAGTGTGTCCGCAATTGCGATTCAAAACTGAACCGATAATCACACAAGCTGCGCTTCAATCTTCTCTCAGAGTGATGCCGTTTCGATTGTTAATCCAAATTTGTATTTAGACTGAAAATCGTATTTGTCGCACTTCGTCCATATTTTGGTGCTTTTTAGAATGAGAAATCATCATGAAAATTAATTTTTATTTTAAAGACGGTAGGGTAGGGCAACTTGAACAAAATGGGATTAGTGTCTTTCCTAGAATTTAAAAAAAGAATATACAGGGTGCGCTATTTAACAAACTCAATAAACCGTGCTAATAGAACTCCCGTTTTAAATCTATCACAGGAATCAATACCTTTTATATAAAAGCGACAACACTGCATACTTGAAAATATTTTAGAGCGATAGCGGACCTCTGCGCCCGTATAACATGCTATAAATAGACAGTTGGAAATGATTAAAAAAGGAGAAAACGAGATAATACCACGACTACTGAATAAAAATAAATAAATAAACAAAATAAAAAAGAAACAAAACTAAAATTCGGAAGAACGATTTGAATAACGGATAAAATAGTTAAAAAAAAAATTAAAAGCGAAATCTTAAGTCCGGAACAAATGTAACGTAACAAATTTTGGAGAATGCAATAGTGGGGCTTGAATTTTAGTTTCTGTATAAAAAAGCGAAAAACATAAAAATATGAGAAGTTTTGGTAAATTTCGATATAAATCCAATTTTTTTAAGGTATGCTACTATTTGGTTACTTTTGGATATAACAGAAAAAAATTAGCTCCGGAGTCTCAAAATTGTATACTTTTTCTCTCTTTCCTTCTTTCTTTTATACTACATGTGCGCTGTTCTTTTACAGAAACCCATCAACAAATTTGATAATAATTAAGTACCCTAAAATTCTGCTGAAGTTCAAAATTTAGTAAAACGCGGGCGAATTTTCCCCAGACTCTGAGTAAATTATAATTCACAAAAATAAAAAAAATATATTCATTCAAATAAAACTGTAAATTATATATTATAACAAATCAATACTCTCCCAAAAATGCATTTTGCTATTTTATTTCTAAACAGTGATTTTCACACGTTTAACTCGATTTCTCATAACATTTCACGAGATCTAGGCCTATTGCGCGAAAATATTGCCGCAAAAACGTCGCAGTCAAAAATATTGACGATCAGCGGCCACGTTGATTGGTGAATTTCGTGAGGTCATTGTTAAAAATATGTCTTTGTAGTTGCGTCATAAGTTTATGTATCATCGGCTTAGGCAAGGTCTTTAGCAGCTATTTTTTTTCATAATTCCTTCATAAACTTATGTATTATCAGCTTAGGTAGTACCTCTATAGCTGTAGTAGCTTTATCAAATATGCACCAAGGAATGCGTTTTTAAATTGGTGATTAAAATGTAATCACACAAGTCACACCCAATAGTGATTTTTCAAATAGGAATGTGAGAGAGACAAATAAGCCCACAAGTCGAAATGCGTGTCCTTTTTTGTACTGAGCTAAATTATTTTTAAATTTGCTTTGATAATCAGTCAAATATAGCACTTGATTTTATCATGTAATTATCTATCTGTTATCTATCTCGCCTGTATTTTGTCAACTGCAGGATATCTTTCTAATTGGGACTTTTTATACTCACACGAATCGCTCTCTTTGTAGGTTAAGAGTCATTTAGGGGATACCACCAACAATCTTTCTTCTCTGGTGGAAGGAGGTTGCGAGTTCTGTTGCAATTTCGCAGAATCTTCCTCTATCTTGCTGTCGTCATCGATATATGTCACCCGTCCCAAAAATTTTTTGCCAAAAAAAAAAGTAAGGACATATAACAGACAAATGGACATCCACCATTTTTCTTTTTTTTTGGGTTTGAACTGCAAATAAGAATTTGGATTTGATTTATGAAAAGTTATGAATCATGATATGGCCTTGCCATATCTTCGTTACAGTGAACTAGTTTGAGCTATGGGCTGATAATGTAAAATGGTTCTACTAAACGGTATACAGGAAATTTTAATTTAATTAAGAAATTAAAAACAAAACTAAATTGTATAGTATGAAAACCATATACTATTGTATAATATATTGGCCATTAACACAGAAATACAATTCGGAATTTTGAACATTTACACAAATTTAAAAACGTCCCTCTTTTCATGGTCATTTTTATGCACTGCAGAATGTTTTTTGTTTGTGTGCACAAACAGCACTTAATTTTCTTCTCAATTAATTAATCTTAGTAGAAAATGGTCTCTTTGTTTTTGTTGGTAACTGCAATCTTCAGCACTTATCAGTATTCCTTGTGGTTCTTATACATAGCATGTTTTAGCAACAGAGCAATTTAAAAATAAGACACACTAAATTTTGTTAACGCTGATAGTTAGGTGCTGCTTCTTTATGTGCTTCAACAAATGGCCTTTGTACCGACTTTGATAAATGCAGTTGTCGCACTTATATAGAAGTACTTCATCCACATTTTTATGCACCAAAGAGTGTTTTTCCAATTTATATTTGATAACACACTGATAATCACACAAGTCACATTTGAATCTTTCTTCTGAGTGCTGCTTTGAGTGAGTCACCAAGGACCCTTTGTACTTAGTTTGATAATCACACTTGCTGCACTTATATAGAGTTACTTCGTTGAGGTTTTTGTGCACCAAAGAGTGTTTCTTCAAATCTGATTTTGCAGTGCAACGATGTTCACATAAGTGGCACTTGAATCTTTTTTCGCTGATGGCCATATGCTGCTTTTTAATGTGTGTTAACATGTTCTCTTTGTACTTGGTTAGATAAACGCAGTTGTTGCATTTATACAGAGGCACTTCATCCGCGCTTTTGTGCACCAGCGAGTGTTTCTGCAATTCTGATTTATAACGAAAGGAATAATCACAGGAGCCGCACTTGATTTTTTTTTCGCTGTTGGCAGAATGCCGCCTTTTTATGTGCTCCTTCAAGTTTTTTTTGTATTTGCTTTGATAATCGCAATTTTCACATATATATACTGATATCTCTTGTTTTCTTTCTGATGATTGAGTGCTCTTGTATGTGCTTCGCAAATTGCTTTTGTACATCACATTATCTAAAATGCAAGGAAAAAAATAAGATATTCTATACAACAATATCACCAGTTGCTTTGCCCTTGAGAAAAACTCCTGTGCGGAGCCAATAAGCTTCATTAAGATAAGTTGAAAAATATTGTATTTTCCATAAGAACTATGATTACTGCCTATAAATTGTAATCTGTTGTTGCAGATTTAATAATGTAACGATAGATTCCCCGACCAATTCAGAAAAAATAACACTTCACAAAGAAACCATGTATTACTCACCAAAATTCTCCTGGGAAGGCACCAGTAACTCCTCTTTAACTATCTCAATGTCGTCCTTAACGATTTTAGCTTGTGAGTCAACCCAATCAATTTCATCTTTTACTGCGTCTTTTCTAACAATATATAGACCATAAAACTTATAACGGATCCTATCTGTTAAAATACTTACAAATCGTTTAGGATATCGCGTGGTTCTTCCTCCCTTTTATCGATTTGCAAGGTAGAGAATTTTGGTTTTGTTTCGGTCTCTTTTATGTACTTATCATATAATATGTCCAATTTTTCTTCCAATGTTAAATCCATAACTTTGAAAATGTGAGAAAAACTAACAAGTAAAATGCCAAAATTCAAATTACTCCAGAGCAAAGATCATTTCTTCCTTCCACCAAAGATTAATCCTCTTCTTTATTTACGTTTCACACCACAGTGGGCAACCAGTTTCTAGTTCTACATTTGTGCGTTAATCACACTATACACGTATTCTTCCTCAACGATTTTCTATTGAATTGGGCAAGTATCGTTCGCCAGTTGCCGATAAAAAGGTACTTCCTGCCGCTGCCAGTAATTACTATCCGTCATAATGAAAAGGTTAAGATTATATTTTTGTTACTAATTGAAACGCAACGATTTTTGTGTACACGCTGGGCTCACTTAGTAAAGGGTTACGACAATACGTAGCGGTAGCGATTGCAATTAGGAGCATAATGGACATTTGAATTTACAAAGCCGTAGCAGAGACGTCCGGCGGCACATGCGCTACAAGTCCAACAAATTGTGTTATTTTTCCAACGTGCCGAGCCAATCACAAGGTAGGAGATCAATGTAATCCGAAGCGCGCTTCGTTTGATATCGAGTTTAATCGTATAGCAGCCCGCCAATTTTAAACGGTTAAGTTTTATTTTACCGCGAAGACGACAGAATCCGTTGGATTTTTGCCGATATAGCAAGGCTATATTTGCTCGTGAAATCGAGATTAATAAGCGACTTATATTTTTTGTGATTAATTATTGATATTTATTTCAGGCAAGTTTATTGCTTTAATTTGATATTTGTAGGTTATGTTATGATGTCTCGTAATAATTTAATTTTTAATTTTTTAGAAATGACTTGTCAATTTTCTGAGATGGAATTTTCAAGTACATCGACCAAAAACCGATATATACGGGCAAAACACTCTGGCCAAGAGAAATCTGGATCTGAAAGAATGCATCATATTTTATGCCCAATATGCACAGACATTTCTTTTTTAATTCATACAGATTTAATTAAACATTTAAAATCTTTTCATAGCTTAACTATTAATGAATCTACTTTGCATTTTAGGAATTTTGAAGAGTTTTCAGCCGCCACGTGCAATGCTCCACCACAGAATCAGCACAGAACCAATTCAATTCAATTCAATGATGCGTTTCGCAAAAAACTGTTTTAACCAATTCAATTCAATTCAATTATGCGTTTCACAAAAAAATGTTGGGCTGGACTGCTAGGATCATTCGCCCATTGCCGACTTCCGTCGAGAATATTCGCTTCTAGTCAATGACCACCACGTACAAAGAAGAAAAATAACCAATAATTTGCTCAGCTAGCAAAAAACGATTCTGACCGATACCAAAAAAATCGGCTTCCCCCGCTTCCACCACGGACCATCCGGCCTCCATACCGGCGTGGACAGGGAAAAACGACGGGACCGACGACGATTATCACTTTAAAACGTAAACTGAACACTCAAAACAATAAATCCACACCGTGGAAACCGATATCAAACTTATTGGGACGAATACAAGGGATTCTGTCGGGAGCAAACGGAGGTTAAACCGCCGTGTGCAATGCTCCACCACAGAATCCAGCACAGAACAGTTGTGCTTCATTTCTTGTCTACATTGATTAGCAAAAACACTTACAGATGGCGTACCTCACATATCGTTTTCTGTAACGAGAAAAGAACAATATTTGTGGCTATTGCTGCATAGATGGCGCACGGTCTACGTTATGTAATTATGAACAGATTAGCATTTAGATTATAGTTTTAGTAAATTTGATAAAGCTCATAGGTAAAATTTAAAAAAGGCCTTTTCTTCTTTTATAAGCACTTTTAATCTCGCTCTAAAACCTGACTCTACTAATGTCTTCATTTTCATTTAACAAAGTGTAATAGTACACTAACAGTAAAGTAGAAAAGAATTAAAAATCCAAACTGGTACACTAAAATCCGTACGGACGATTTAAGCCGCGTATAAACTATACTGTAGATTATTCTGGAAAGCGTATAAAGTCGGATTAGCCAGACGGTCCAGAATACAGAAGGATTCGTGAGCAGTATATACAAAAATGAAGCAATGATGAAGAACGGGATATTCTCCAAATCGTTTAGATGTGCCCTGCAATAAATTACTCTTGATATTTCGGACAGTTATTGTTTAGAACTGATTATTTTCACCTTCTGTTTCTTTCCACAGAATCATGTTGCTTGACTTCAACAGCTTTGCCTTTAGTAAGCGACAACAGACCATTAACTGTTCTTGCATCTTCAGCATTTACGGGAGCCTGCAAAATAATTCTGTTATCGATTTGGTTTTTTAATGATGCTATTAAAATTAAAATCGATACTTGCCCGAAAATAGATCCTCGAAAATCCAACCAAAGGGACCATGAGAAGGGTTTTTAAAATTAAGATGGCCGAGTAGAAGAAGAACGTTTCTAGCAGTTCGCCATCGATCTCAAATTTTATCAGTTTTTCGGACATTTTAAACTCTGCGTAGTGTTCAGGTTCTTGGTGGACTTTGTCGACAATAGCCTTGCGATCAAACTTCACTTAATTTGGCTATTATTCGTATAAATAAACAAGCGTTGTAGCCTTGAGATTAATTTAATTGTACGTAGAAAAAATATCAATAAAACGGATAAGATAATTCGAAAAAAAAATCGCTTTGTAAAATTTGCGCAAGCTGAAAATCGGAAGTGCAGATGTGGTGTAAAAAATTACGCCAGTAGAATAAGGGAAAACAAAAGAATGGTTTTCGAGCAGACGCATTCTTGACGGCATCTTGTCGGCAACCAGCACTACTTGCATCAGGTACCTGTTCCGCACAAAGGACGCGTATCGAAGCTAATCCCTTCACGGTTTAAAATTAAAGTGCTACTGGAATACGGACGGCAGCGTTAGCGTTGTCGGCTGACGGTAGGCATCCGCCGG
The DNA here is from genome assembly GCF_029955315.1 of Cylas formicarius. Classification (NCBI taxonomy): domain Eukaryota; kingdom Metazoa; phylum Arthropoda; class Insecta; order Coleoptera; family Brentidae; genus Cylas; species Cylas formicarius. The sequence goes on along the minus strand of NW_026844361.1, from coordinate 18,112,651 downwards.
CCCCATAAAAACTATCAAATTAAAATATAGCAGTATCATGTTTATTGTGTGGGTTATACCTTGTGTGCCCCGAACTAGTATCACTACAGAGCGGCACACTCAGCTCCGTGTCTTGGCATTTTAACATTTGAATATTTACGAAGTCGACGCAGAAGGATCATTTAAACACACAAGGTTCATGGTTTGATCTTATATTTAATTTTTTTAATACTTTTAAATTGTTAACCATAAAATTATCTAAGATGCTGTACCAGCAATGACGTGGTTAAAGGAATAAGACCATCCGAACCTTAATCTTCACATGGAAGATGAAAATAGGTAGTAGTCATCACTTGCGCGTAAAAAAATTTAACTCCTTCATACTTGTTTGCTTATGTAGATTATGTTTCTAGACATTTTACGATAAGGTTGTTAGGTGGCCAATTTTCTCGTTGACAATTAAATTGTACAAAGTTTCATAAATTCCATATAACTACACAGATAAGAATTTAAATCAGTTCAAGGTATTCAAGTTGTCTATGTAGAAATGTGCCGCTCGCTAGCGCAGGTGATCGTCGAAAAAAATAAATTGGATTTTTTCTGCGTATACGCGCATACAGAACTACGCCATGTTGGCTTTAATGAAAATCGAAATAAGGTCGGGAATCGAGCCGGGGCAACCTGTCGGGGCTACTTCATTTTTCATTGACTCGGAATCACGAGCATGAGTTTGAAAAAAACGAAGACAATGGAAACCCATAGGTATATAGGTTTTTTTTTTTTTTTAAGATCGAACGTGTCCGCTGCCGAGTTCGCATGGGAAACCGGAAAAAAATCGATTTTGTATATATCCCTAATACCTAATAGAGTAAAAATAACAGTATGTATTCATATTTTGCGAAATATTTTGTTGTGTTTTTCTTTCTAGCTCTAAAAACAGCTATTTAATTTCCGCTATTTATATATTTTTGATACTGCAAGCTTTTATAAGCTCAGTTTTGTTGCAGTCTGTTTTTGAACCCTTGCATTAGTTAAAATAGGTAATATAATTGGCGACGTAATTATGGGACGAACTGACTATATAGCCACTTATCATGTACAAAGCATTGGAAAATTAGCAAAATGTAATTTTAAGGTTCTGTTTACCCCGATTCTCTAACTATTAGAGAGGTAATTTGTAAGGTTTAAAATTAGGGTCCTTATGTAAAAAATAATTAATATTAAATACTTAATAGCTGTAGCATTTTTTCTAAATTGAAACCTAAATATAGATAAGTATGTAAGAATATTTCGTACCTAGCAATTATAATCATATACTGCTGATTATTTTGTCAAAATCGGCCCGAATTCGATTAAATTTTACGGGCATCTGTTGTTGTTTAGAATCAAAATGGAGCAAAGTGCCGACTAGCGTGTGAAATAAAGTCAATAAGATAAACAAGAATAAGAGAATAATATAGATACGCCTACTATAAGGTGGTTTTAAAAAAAACTTTATATCATACTATGCCCTAAAGGTCTTAAATTTCGAGATACAACAGGGTGGTAAAATTTCTTGAAAAAAAAACTTTTATTTGTCTTTGTATCATTGTGGCATTTGGTAAGTGCCTTTTGCGCATCACTCTCTTTTTATTTCTACCATACCATACCATAAGCGACCGTTTTTTTTTCAGTTTCAAGTCTTTTTCTTGTCATCACTTACACCGTTCTTGACTAGAATAGTTAAATTAAATTCTACATTTCACTTCCCCTAGAAGTAATAATTTTTCAAAATACAAATCTAGTTAACCTGGAATTAATTAGGGTGTTTAAACGTCATTGTTGACATCAAATAAATTATTGACCACCAAAACCTCTAACTTAAATTTTGTTTCATTTTTAGTGTTTCGTTGAGATAATATATTTGTTCGTTAGAGCTCTAAACATTTATCATCAAACTGTTTGGCAAATTGACATAGTTTCTTGTTACATCCGCATCAAATACTAACTAAGATTACACCTAGGAAATATTACACAAAATCACTAATCTTCACAGATAAATGGGGACATTTTTTTCTTCAGGACATCTTGGTGGAGTCACCTGGATTGCTTGAAGTTACACCAATTGCATGTTAACTGAAAGTAGTAATGGCTAATAATGGTAATAATATTGGGTTGTTCGGAAAGTCATTTCGTTTTTTTTTGGAGAACATGAAAGACAGTTTTCGTATAATGATTAAATATTTTATTAAATTATATATTGGCTATTCTGGTTCAACACCTTTTGCCATCTTTCTGGCAGTAACATAATTCCCCTCTCATAAAAGTTTTGGTCCTTGCTGGCAAAAAACTGGTTCAGGTGGTTTTTGACATGTTGCAGTACGTCCCATTCAAGCTGTAAAAGTTTTTGGCGAGTGACCAAACTTGTGTGAGGTCGCGCATTATCCTGGTGGAACACTACACCCTTCCTGTTGATTAATTCGGGCCTCTTCTCTTTAAGTGAATCATTCAATTTGTCCAGTTGATGACAATAGACTTCTGAATTAATCGTTGTATTGTCCGGCAAAAGCTCAAAAAAAAAAAACGATTCCTTTGACATCCCACCAAACGGAGAGCATCACCTTTTTTTGGTGAATGTTGGCTTTTGACACGCTTTGAGCCGGTTCATCTTTTCTGCTCCATGACCTCTTGCGTTTAACATTGTTGTATACAACCCATTTTTCGTCCCCAGTAATAATCCGCTTCAAAAATGGATCATTTTCTTGACGTTTGAGGAGCGAATCACACACGTCAACGCGACGACACAAATTTCGCTCCGTAAGGACATGGGGCACCCACACATCGAGCTTCGAGGTTAAGCCCATGCCTTTCAAATGGCCATAAACAGTCGAATTCGACAAATTTAATCTCTCACCGATCTCTCGTGTGGTTATTCGCCGATTTGCATCAACTAATGCCTTTATCGCATCTTTGTCAGCTTCGACCGGCCTTCCAGACCGTGGTGCATCTTCGACATTAAAATTGCCGGATCGAAATTTTGCAAACCAGTTCTGGCACTGGCGTACTGTTAACACGCCTTCTCCATACACATCCGTCAATTTTTTTCTCGCTTGGACAGCATTTTTACCTTTTCTGAAGTAAAAAAGTAAAATATGACGAAAATGCTGCTTATTGCTCTCCATATTTAAAAGGGCACCAACCAAAAACTACTGCGTAGAATTAATAGAACTTTTTCACACACAAGCCTTGCAATATCAGCTCTCAAGACATATAATGGTTATGCGGCTTAAGTGTGAAGTTGGTTTCGAAAAAACGTAATTAAGTTCTCTGACGGGAAAAAACGAAATGACTTTCCGAACAACCTTATATATTAATATTAATAGCAAGAGTTAATGTATGTGCGTAGTAGAAATAAAAAAATGAAAATATCAACAAAGAGGTTTCGATTCGCATTTCAGTTATACATATAAAAAAAACGACTTTTCTGAAAACATTACCATTAAAAAATTAGTATTCGCATTTCATTAGGGAGACTCTAGTAGGTATTATTAAGTGTCAGCAGTGTATTTGTATAAAAGAATATACAGTGACTCACAACTTAAATGATGCAGTCGCTATTACAAAAACTAACTGGTCTGAATATTCATTTATTTATTTGAAAAAAAAAAAAGAACTTATTGAAATTCAGTTAATAAAGAGCCTTCTGAATTGCTTTTTGTCTTAAATATGCCTTACTTAGTTATATATACAACATTAACGTTGCAGTTTAAATGATGCAATACAAAATATAACCAAATCAATAGAGAAAAACAACTGCATAATTTGAAAAATTTCTACTAATATTTAGCCGGGCGTCCCTCATAATCGATAACGGTTTGTAGTCTTCTGAGTATTGATTCAACTAATTTTCTAGTATACTCCGGCGACTGGTGACTGCGCTGTTATACAGCAACCGACTGCAGACCCGAAATAACGTGTGCTTTGGATCATTGACATGATAGAACCGATAATTGTTAGCCGTATTTAATTTTTAGGCACTAGCAACCAGATGCTGTCGTAATATATCCAAATACATATTTTGGTTCATATTTCGTTCAATGAAATGCATATTACCTATTCCTGCGGATGACATACAGCCCCATAACAGAACATTACCCAACACATTTTCAATTCTTCTTTAAGCTTTCTCAATACTAATATTAAATAAGTTTATTTTGGTCTTATCGGCAAATAAAATATTACTGAATTCCAGAAGTTGAAATCTCTATTGATATTGTTCTCTAGCGAATGTCAATCTCATAAGTCTATTTCTTCGGCTAATTAACGTCTTATTTCTGGCAGTTCGACCATGTAAATTATTTTTCCTACTCCCGTGTGTAAAATACCTAATTACACACCGATCTAGTGTGCGGGAAGCGTCACTTTGCCACGTCAGTTTCGGACATTTTCGAGATTTTACCGCACGGATTTGGGAGCAATCGGATGTTTTCGGAGATATTTCCCACGCTTTGAATTTTGACGTTTGTCATTTCTGACAGTCATATCAGTGAATGTATTCGTGTTGTTTGGCGAAAATGTATAATTTTATTAGCTCTACATGGTTAACTAAATAAGGCATATTTAAGAAAATAAGTAATTGACACTTTTTTAGAAGGGTTTTTACTAACTTAATTACAATAATTTTTTTTTGCCAAATAAATAAAGAGACATTCAGACCAGTTAGTTCATTATTTAAGCTGTGAGTCGCTGTATGTGGATCATATTAAAAAAACATACCCATATGTACCGCCTGTTTTGTTTGACTGTTACATTTTGTTTTTATAAAAACAAAATGCATGATAAGCAGTTAAGTTAATTCTAAATGACATATGAAACAAAGCATAGATAATCCAGAACTATTAATAAATGTCAAAAATCATACAATTAAAGTTTACAAAAATTGTGTTGAACAAAATGTTGCAAATATAAAATAATTCTTAGGATCTTTAATTTAAAAGTGGCATTGAAATAAAAATCAATTCTGATTGAAAAATATAAAGCAAGTTATGTAATAAATGTAATCAGAATAACGTGTTCTATTGAATCGCGATAAAGTATACAGCGTGTTTAATTAAAAATAATAGCAAATAGAAAATTGTTAGTGTTTAATTTTTCATTTTTCATAATTTTTATTTAACTTGATATCTTTGAAAACAAAAAAGTTACAGCCGAAATGCTATCAAGATACATTGAAAGCATGATAAATTATTCCAACTTTAATTTATTTATTTGAATTATATAATTTAATTATTTTCTCAGTATCATTTGTGAGTGTTGTTTTACTTTTTCAATATTTCAACTGCATAAAATGTAAAACATTTTTAAAAAAGCATATAAGTTTTTGCTAACATTTGTACAGCATAAATCGAACCGCAATCGAAACGCAAAAATATTTACAAACTAATTAATTTTGTGACGCACCCAAATTCAATTTAAAAAACGTTCGCACGGTAAACGATAACCATTTTTTCAACAAATCGAATACCTATTTCCCTTATTTCAAACGCTTATCTAAAGCGCGATTTCGTTTTTTTTTTTTTGCGGCAGCGTCAAAACCGCGAAAAACGAGCTTTTAAAAATCCATACCCGCAGTTCCCAACCAATTAACGATTCGTATCTATTATTGCCCAAACAAATCAGCGGATTGCTAAAAATACTTGATTGCTTCCTATTTTAAAACCTGATCGGCGGAGCGGGTAATTATTAAGTTTCTAATTAACTGCGGCCGGTTTGCAAACACCGAATTTTTTTTTTTGGCGGCATCACACCATCGCGTGCCTATATACAGGGAGTCCCGGCTTATAAGTGCAGCTAAATCCATAGTAAGGTGGATTTCTTACCATAAAAATTACGGTAAAATTCGGTATTTTAGTGAAAAAATGGGCTATTCTTTTCGTAACCTTATCCGGCCCAACAGGAAACCGTCCGACTTTATGTTTACTGATAATAATAATTAAAATATGCCTTTATTTAAAGTATATGTACATACATTAAATAACGTCTAAATAACAATATTTACAGTTTCGTGATCTTGGTGTAAAACTCTTCCATAGTGGATGGTTCCACTGTTAATAAGGACCCTTTTCAGTGCCCGTGAGTCGATGGTGTGGAAAACCAAAATTCTGTGTGTGTGTGTTGCATGAACAGTTTGTGATTCATTAGGAGTAAAAAAGGATCTATTTTTAAAAAATACATGACGCACTCCTGTATTAACACTCCAGTTACTGTTAAGACATTAAGTTCTTTAAACTTTCCTCTGCAAGACTGTGTACTTTCGAGGCCTAGAAGTATTCTGATTGCACGCTTTTGTACTATAAATACTTATTCAATGTCTCTGCAACTCCCATACAGTAGTATTTCATATCTAATATAACTATAAATTGCTCCACAAATGCCGTTGTCGCTCGATCTTTCGATAACGCTGATGGTTTTGCTTTTCGATCGGCAATATCCGACTCTGCTTTTTAATAGTTAATTAGACTATAAGTTGTGGTATAACAGTAAATCGGTAAACAACAGTAAAGAAAAAGGACATATACAGCGATGTTAGAGTTTGTTTAAAATTCGAAAATTGCAGAAACCGATTTGACAAATGTCCACATCAAGCAGTTCATCAATTATTAAAGTTAAGTTTTGTCGTTGATTAGTGTAAGCTCTAGGAAGTTCAAAAGTGATATTATTCCTTGTTTATGCAAAAATATTGCTTCAGCAATTTTCCTTATTTTTTCAAGTGTGCAAACGCCAAACTCCTCAGCCAAAACGACATAGGGTACATCAAAATAATAAATATAGTACTGCTTATAATAAATGTACCTCAAAAATGTATTCTGAATCTTTCCTAATTCATCTTTATATACAGAATAGTACGGACTCCAGATAATCGAACAATATTGGAGAATACTCCTAACATATGCATTATACACTAGATTCAGCGTTTCCTTATTTTGAAAACCGGAAGAATTTCGAACCACAAAGCCTAACATTTTGTAACCTTTCTTTGTTATGCTGTCTATATGTTTATTAAATTTTAATCAGGAATCAAAAAGTACACCAAGTTCGTTCAAAGGGTTTTCGGAGGCCAGAGAAGTATGGCTTTAGTAAGGATCGAAATTATTCTACATTGATGTGGTGAACTGACAGCTCTGATTCTTCTAGATTATTCAAATACCTTTGGCAGAATAAATCATAAGCTACTTCTGGCTATTATACAGTACCTTGGTTTCGGTTTCAAAGTCTGCAAGCTTATCGAACATTACCTCACGAAAGAATGCAATCTGACCGTCTATTTATAGACTGACGAAACTCGTTTCCTCCAAAGAAAGCATCCATGACTGGATAAATATTGATCTCGATTGCTTGATTACGGCTTCCGGAAACCATTGCTTGGTAATTAATTCAAAAAAGAGTTTAGACGTTCCCAAAGTAGCGATCTATGCTAGAACACATTAATGTTAACAACGAAGTTCTTGTGTATTCAACTGTTTCTAGGAATCTGAGTGCTTGTAAATAGGAACGAGTGTCCTACAAACTGAAGGACTCCAACTGGAGGTGCACATGCTTTATCTTCGATTTCGTCTTTCGTCCTCATCAGACTAAATTATTCGAACGTGTGTTTATATAATTTACCGCCAGTATAATCAAATGCCCTCTAATTTTAAAGTTCTAAACATTCGCCTTTTTAAATATGCTGTTTTAGTGGTCTAGTATTGGAATATATATAATAATATCTTAATAATCCTAATTTGTTTATACCAAGTTATATAAAGTATAACTAGTTATTATTTCCTTCTCCTTTGTTTACGTGGAGACAACGTTGTCCTAACGGTAATACATTTTTGTGTTAATTTAATTTACATATTTTTAAAATTATTTTTCACTCCCTTTGTAATTAATATTTGTAATATTTATATTATAACTTCGATTGTTTGTAATTTGTATGACAAATTAACATTATTATTATTATTAGAAGGCTATCAACTCCCACGGAGTCGTGTTCCCTGGATCCGGTTTTTAGTGAATTCTACTGGTTACCGTTTGTAACCTTTGCTTGTTATGCTGTCCATATGTTGATTAAATTTTAATCCGGAATCAAAAAGTACGCCAAGATCCTTCAAAAGGTTTTCGGAGGTCCAGAGAAGTACTGAATGTCACAGATGACATTATGGAGGCATGATTCTTTTAGATTATAAAATATTCTTAAAATTGAAGTTTTGCTAGAATCGACGTTTAGAGCCCACTGCGAGTCGCTCTAAAATACTTATTACCGGTTGGCTGATAGTAAATCGATTCTAAAGTCGAACGGAATGTGTTTTATTAAAGCGTCACGATACTCGGAACACTGCGGGCAATCCAAATTCAGCCCGTTCTCGTCGCATTGCAGTTAACACACTTAACGACAAAAACCAACGAGCAATAAAGGCTAATAAAAAACCCGTGGGCGGGCACATACGTAAAACAAATAACGTTCCGGCGAATACGGGGTGTTTTAAGTAGTGTGGAAATTGGTAAATTAAGAGAACGACAATTTCTTGCATACTCATCCCGATTTAACTGAACGGACCACCCACATTTACGTCGTTGGCTGGTCGACTAGCGTTTGCTGTTGGGAAATTAGCTACTGTTCATTTTTGTCGCGTTTGTGGGTATCATTTTGATGCGTCGCTGCGTCTGGGTTGCGACCGTTGATTTGAATTTTATGGAGGAATACGTTAAGCAGTATCCACGCATCTTTATATTAATAAAAAAGCGCTATTGAATTGGTATAAACTTTTTTTAAAAAGGCGTTAAACGACATTATTTATAGTAGTACATAACCTTTAAACAGAGTGCATTTAGCACCGATCTCGAGAGCATTCTAAACCTGTGCTAAATCTGGAATTTACAATTGGAAAATAATACTATCAGTAAGATTTTTTTTGCTATTTACACTTGTAACACGAGTAGCAGCTGTCAGATTATATAAAGCTCTATTTTTGCTGCACTGCTCATGCAACAGTAAATGCCCAAAAAAAAGCAAAACAAAGAACTAAAACGGTTGGCCAGTCAGTCAGTCACCAGTCACATCGGTTATAGTTGATACGAAAAGGAAGAACATTGGATCTGTATTTAATTACTGTTAATTAATATAATTAGTTGCTCAAAATATACAAGAAATTTAGTATTATTTTGCAACAAGTTCATAAAAAAAAACACAGAATTTGCAAGTTATAACGTACTTTCAAAAAAACTAAAAACAACTTTGGGTGATTCATAAGTCCTGGGCCAATTCAATTTTTGTGATGTTGTGTACGGCCCATGCTGAGATAAAACTTGAATATGGTATACGTATACTCTACAGCATTTTTTCATAGTTTTATAAAGAACCAATCTTAATTAGATTTTTGTGTTTTATTATAACTTTGTATAGATGCTACAGCTGACATATAAAATTAAGGAATTCTCAATAAAACATAGGTATTCTCAGACAATGTATGAAATGATTATTGCTTAAATGTTTTTATATGCTTTATCGAAGGGTTTCATGCAATGGATTAGATTTAATGCATAAAACGTGAAGAAAATTTGACAAAACTTCGACGCTAAATGTATTAGGACCGGTTCGTCCGTTTCAAGGAATATAGCAAAAAATAACCTAACATTTTATTTAATTTTCACATAGAATAAATCAGTTTGAAAAACTAATTTTAGTCAGTGTAGGTTAGTATTTTTGTTTTTTCTTATTACTTTTACGTAGAATTAATTCGTCCAGAAATCTCTCGGTCACCAATGAGGTATAACCACCAATAGGTACATCCGAGGATATAACCCAAACCGTACAACACAGTTAAACACCAATGACCAAGCAATATCAGTAACATCTGAGTACGACTTATAGAAAGCTGTAAGTCTCTTTGACATCATGTCCAAAAGCTACAATTGTGAAATTTAAAAAAATAAAACAAAAAATATGTCATTCAATGTATTGAAGATAAGTGATCCGATCGTGGCATCAACAATCAATTAGCGACCTTTAATAAGATGTGTGGTAGCTTAAGAAGAACTTGCAAAGATTATAAATTAAGAAGAAGACGAAATATAAATTGAGCAAAGTAAGCCTAAACTGCGATGAAGACATCGACGATGACGACTATCTCCAGTTTAGAGATTGCCGAGTCATTGTGAATCACCCTGTAGATCTGGTGTTTCTATTGGCAGTGTCAGAAATCCTCATTTTCCAGAAATTCTGACTTATCTCAAAAATTTGCTAGAAGTTATATTTTTGGTGACCTTTTAGCGCTTTCAATTATTTCAATTTATTTCATTAAACGTCAAGTAGTTCTTCACTATTTCGGACTTCAAACTTATTAATTAACAAAAGTAAGGGACTTAAAAAACAGTTTTAAAATAGCATCTCCTGTTGTGTCAGCGTGTATATGTGACCTCACCCACGAAACCGCAATGCCAAAATGTAATCTCACTCCGCGGAGGTATTCCCAACCACACGAAATTCATTTCGTCGTCTCGGTACTCGCGGCAACACTGCAGCGGCGCGTTTTTGTTTTCCTGAGAATCAATTCACGCGTCACAACGCTCGATAGACATGTTTGATCTGGCGTTAATCAAAACAAATTTTTAGGTAAATCTGTGAAATCCGCGTGGTAATTTTCTTATGTAGGTTTCATTGATTAAAAACAAGGTGTGCGAGCTGGGTGGTCTCTTTTTCACAGAATGTTCGACGGTTAGTTAGTATTCTTCGAATTGATTTACGTTGCCGGCATTGTAGATTAAGACTTTACGTGAAAAAGCGATCTAAAAAAGTTCACTCTACCAAACGGTATATCAGTATTACAATGTAGTTTTTCAACAAAATACACAGTGAAACCTTCAAATAGAACACCCCGTAAGAGGTTTTTAAATCTAGGAAAAAGTGATAACCACTGTTTGCAAGATCAAGGCAATAACGTGGGTGTGCAAGCAAGATACTCCATAAAAATAAGGGTGTCAGGAAAAGATTATTATTGGCTCTGGACATGTCAGGACTTGTCTTGCAGAACACTGGAAACATTGCTCGTATATATTGAGAAACGCCGCAATGCAGAGCGTTAAATTAAATGTTTTTTTAGAGAAAAATACAAAACGCCACTGCTTTATTTCTATATACTGCTATATTTCTATATTTAGTCGACACGTTTGGTGCTTTAATTAAAATAGCTCGAATGATTTAAAAGAGATAATACAAATTATATCCTGCGGAACGTTAACATGGTCTGTATCTCGGCAATTTCCAGACACCATGTATAAAAACTTTCCTTGTTACCTGAGTTTATACTTATTTATTACCATTTTTTGTTCGCTATTAATTTTTTTTAGATTTTGGAAAAGTTTATTTATATTTTATTTCATATTTTCTACAGGTGGGTATATATTAAGAATAACTGTGATACTAGCTTAATACTGACAATTTGTTCATGAACTAATTGGTTTTCGCTCAAATTTCGCGAGTGTAAAATGATATTAAATTCTCGAAATGTTATAAAAGGTGGAACAGAACGAAGGGGTATCAAATAGCAGTGTGCTTTCACCATTACTTGTCAATATTTTGATAATCCAAAATCTAATAATACACAACCAGCACCTTTTTGAAAACTACTTTACAATTATTAAAATTAAAAATCGACAATATATGCAGGTATACGAATATATACGTAATATTTTTAAAAACATACATTATAGGCAATTTAAATCGTAAAGAACAAGTGGTCTACCTCGTGGTAACTCAGGACGGAAAACTAAATTTTAAAAACCATATAAATAAAAACGGTAAAAACAACGAAAATAGTACTATAAAGTTGTTTCAGTCTCCTCTTTAGAGGAATCTGAGGCATATAAGTTTATGTAAGAAACGTATTGAAATATGCAGGTCACGTCTGGGAAAAGGTTGCAAAAAAATTTATAAGGATGTGGCAAAAAGATCTTAAAATTGATTTAAATTTTTAAATAAAATCAATCATTAAAAATATAGAAATATACGGAAAATCCCTGATAGACCTTTCAACGATTTGGAAGTACATGCCCGACATCTCATGTTGATCCAAACTCAGATGCATGATTTCACCAGGAATGTCGGGCATATCCAGAGATGTAACGTTTCTTTCTGTACTATACATAAATTGATATCGGACTAAATTTAAATTGAGTTGTTAGTAATTAGCATTAGCACATAATTAAATATTACAGTCTTTAAAATAAATTCATCAATTACTTAGCCTTGTTTTTTATTTTCTTAAGTCATGATTTTTCTTAGTAGCTTTAATTTCTCTTGTCTCAACTTCTTCTTTACGAAGTATATGATAGAAGACAATATAAAGCATAATCAATAACCCTCAATCAAGCTTTAAGGATAAATGAAGGCCACCGGATATAAAATAATAAAAACAAATAAAATTAAATTAAAATTTTAATTTTGCTCAAAATTGTTAAAAAAAATCAAAATATCTTTTTAAAAAAAATCCATACGCCATAGGCAATTACGAGGATGATGTCCATCAATTAAGGAGCAGCACCACGTCAGATCCGATCCCCGACGAAGCCAAATAAATAATTCCACTTTAAATTATGGTCCGCGTCCATTTTAACAGTCTATTCATCTTTTGTCGAAAATTACATACCTACTCAAACAGACGGGCAGGTCGGCTACGTGTATGTTATACATTAGGGGCAAATTAGTATAGTTTCCCTGGCTACCTGGCGTACACCTAGGGTAAATTAATGATATTATACGACGAGAAATGAATGAAGACGCGGTGTCAAAATAACACAAAAAAAAAACAAATCAGAAAAGTAATTTGGACGGCCCTTTTTCAGTACCGACAGGTCTTTTACCTGATGCCGATCTAACATCGAGAAAAGTATCGAAACCGAATTTCAAAAACGCGCATCCCAATTTTCTCTTGAGCCGTTTTGGGTTTTTGTTGTATAAGAAGAATTATTTAATTAAAGCGATGCGATTCCGATATCCTGTAAATTATCTGGATAATTTACAGATATACTATTCTCCGGTCTTACGGCCATTTGCGACATCTACTAATCATAATGTCCAGAATTCTCGGAGGAATTTATAAATACATGAATTGAAGTTTTAGTTAAACTCCAAAGGAGCCAACAGCGAAACGTCAGCTACTTCGATTGATCAATAAGTGACGCAACAATCCAACAGATTTGTAAATGGTATTAGCAGTGGAAGTTTCTTTGAAAAATTAGTGGCCCTATGATTTTGATGGGTATTAAAATTATTGAATGGATAAACCATACTTTAAATAAATATGTACATTTTTAATGAACTGAATGAAAAACGGCTTGAAACAAGGCTGAATTTGGAAAGGAAATATAAAGATTAATCGATGTTGTTTTGTAAAAAACATAGTAGGAGAACCAAAGGAAGATTACTTCAATATTAAGTAAACAAAACCAACAATTCAAAGAATTATTCGGACAAAAAAGTACCTAATTTGAAAATTACCTTAAAACATTTTCCAACACAAAGAGGAATTTCACAATATCCGCACATAAAGCAAGTTTCTCCCTTATGCCGTGAATTTTGCGCACTTTGAACCGTTTCTGTGGAATTTTTTTTCCCCCGAACTTTTAAGTTTTACAAGCGTATGTGTTTTTATGTCTCCTGAAAATCTACTTGGTGGATCTTCACGAGAAGCTCTTTTTGATGGGCCATCAGAAACTTCTGCTTCTAAACCCACATTTTCTTGATTTTCGACCCAACTTTTCTCGTATATTACAAATGAATTAAATAATGCGCAGTTCAACATAAATATAAAAGCCTTTTTTGTCCATTTGAGACTTTTTCTTATAATAGGATTATAAGAAAGGTATTGATCTGCCAAATCGACACAGTTCATATACTTATTGAAATGTATAATACCTTCTGGTTTTTTAATAATTTGACCAGTTTTACTGATATATCGTTGAAATCATTCTGACATATCTCTTGTCTTTCCATACATGAATTAAAATTTCTTTTTTTCTACAGAAAACATAATGGCTTCTTTTTAACTTAATTTTTTTAGATCTTGAGGTAACCCACGATTTTTTCTAATTGTACCACATATTCTTATCTTCCTGGAAAGCAAATGCTATGCTAATTCAACACTATTATAATAGTTATCCATGTAAACATGGTACCAAATATTTTCATATTTATCGAAAAGATTTTTTACTAGATTTTGCAACTTTTGTCTACTTAAACGGCCTCTGTGGGGTAGCATTGCCTCATCCAAAGAAAGATTTTGTTTGGGTTTATAAACTGTGCCAAATTTATTTAAAAAATATTCTGTTATTGGTTCAATTTTGAAGAGCCGATCTGCGCTTTCTGCCGTTTCGTCATTATTACAAAAATGTAATGTAATATTTGTCTAAATCTATTTCGAGGCATAACTTTGCCAAAAATTGGTGTTTCAATATGTAGATCAGTAGACCAATAATCGTTTATACTGCTTTTTCTTACCGGCCCCATTAATATATTCAAACCAAGAAACTTCTTCATTTCGGCTATTGTTTAATCTTTTTCACGGATTTATATTTGTGAATGTTTTGAATATGATATCTGTTTGTTTCCTTTACTAATAATTTAAAAAAAGTCATCACCAATAAACAAGTCCACTGTATCTTGTATATTTTCAGGATTTTTTGGAAATACTGTACCATCGGAATCGCTGTTCTCAGAATCACTTGAAATAGGTAAAATCTTTTTTTTAGTATTGATTACAATGTTTGAATCATCGCTCTCATCTGTATCATTTTCATTAGTCTTATTGCAAATATTATTCCATTCAAAATCGTCTTCTTCCATTATAAAGCAGGTTAAATAATAAATCAATCTATATTTATCTAAAAACTGATAAAAAACCACTTAAAATAAATCGACTGTTTGATGGCACAAACAAGGTTATTCTGTCAAATAACGTACGACTACGTCAGCGGCTACTGGATTTTAAATAAAAAATGACGTATTATTACGTCAGCGGCTAGTGGATTTAGAACAAAATTATCATTACTACTTCAGCGGCTATTGAATTTCGGACAAAAAATGACGTATTACTACGTCAGCGGCCAGTAATGTGTTAACTAATACTAAAAAGAAAACAGGTTCTTACAAAATTAACACAGCCTTATGAATAAAATACTAGGAATACAACTGAAATAACTATTTCTTTAATTTTATGAACTATTCAATCTACGACATCTATGAAATCACGTATATTGAGTACAGGGGCCTAAAAAACTATTGTTGGTGTCTAATTTGAACCTGATAATGTTTAAGTAGCTTGTATCTTAAATAACATGTTTATTAGTATCATCACAATTGCTCGCACGTTACTTATGAATTAATTAGTGAAACGAAGTCACGTGATAGCGAACTGTATGGATGGCGATTTGGCACTAAATATGGCGGTGGCATCATCTGAGGCTATAAAAACAAATAACATCTACGACATTTTGGGTTTGACGCCCTCCAAAGAAAACAGAAGTAGTACTTTGGTTCATATAGATTTCCCCTGTGACAAGTTGATCTCAAACCGTAAATTTTGGTGACATTTACATTTTTCGCATTAACATATACTGACTCTATTCAGCTAATTCATTGGCTACATTGTTCTCTTTTTAAGGTTTGTGTTCTGTCAATCGGAGTGGAAAGGTTTACATGTAGAAAAAGCCTCATATTTACCGCTAGGTTTCAATTTTGTAAGTTTTTAAATTTAAAAATTAATTTATTTTGTAGTTACGGATGAAAGACAGAAGTGTATATTTTTGTTGAATATAAAACTGCGTTCATATTGGTACCTTTACATAAGGAGATAATGGAAAAGTTCGGGCTGCGAAGTATTCAATTATATTGACTTCATTATCTCCGTTGCCCAGCCAAATTTAAAACTAAACGGTATATGTATTAAGTTAATATTCATTATTAATAAAAATGTGTGATTAAGGTAAGGACATTTATGAATTCGGGTTTATATTTTATACTCTCCATCAACTCCAAGCGCACGTGACAAAAACCCACAAACTGTATGAGAGATGCAGGTCAAACATACATGGAAATAGGTCCATTCACACTCCGCAGGAATGCATACAACACAGTACTGAATTTCTATAATCCAGCAATTCAGCAGCTCACGGCGTATTATCATTATCATATATCATCATAGAGCATTACTTTGGAATACAAACTGAAATGATCTAGCATCAGATTTTTGAGGTTACGGATAGCCTTTCTTACGTTGATTTTTTTAAAAATTTGCTTTAATGTAATATGGAATTCTTCGAAAATGATTAAAATATATTATTCATTATTAAGTAAGTTGTAGGTTATGGTTATAGTTATAGGCCGATAATACGGTAATGGTTAACAACAGAATCCCAGATCAATTTGAAGTCAAGCAAAGTGTGACGCACTATCATCGGTATTGTTCCGTCTATGCTTAGAAAAGGCCATGAAGAAGGCAAAAATCCATACGTCGAGGTTAATATATCAGTTAATATTCAAAAAGTTATAAAAAAATTGTAAGACAAAGCAGCATCTTAATTTGAGCATCAACGAAGAGAAGGTTAAGTAAAAGAGCTGAAAAGGTGAGGAATTTACAATTCTAAGAGACAGATTCGAAGAAGTAAAAAAATATAGTTTCCTGGCAACGGTGGTTACTAGACAGCCGGATATTACAATAGAAATACAAAGCATACTGATAGCAGCAACTTTTATCCAGAAAAGCTAGCTACAGTGAGACTATACAAAATAGTCATGAGACCAATAGTTATGTATGGGAATGAAGTATGGACACTGAACAAGGCTGAAAAAGACAGGTTAGCAGTCTGGGAGAGGAAATTTGAAAACAAGATATTATTATTAGAGAATATAGAGATGGAATTCCCAAATTGTCTCTTACTCATTCAGTAGATAGAAACAAAATGACAAGAAAGATCAACAACAACAACATGGAATGAGGGAAGGAAGAAGTCGAAATGAATATAGCAAGAATGGGAAGCAGCAAATTGAAGGAGAAAGCCGGCAAAGAGAAGTGGAGAGAAATAACCACACAGGCCCCTTGGCTTGGTCCCGACCTAGTTGGTCTACAGGGCTGATTTGTCATTATTATATATCATTATCATTATTATATATTCCTCTTGGTAAGTTTGGTCAATGGCTCTTCTATTCGCGCTTTTTCTAAATAACATTGGAGGAAGTCTTGGCTCCAATTTCCGCTGTACGCTGACTATCTGAAATTATAATAATTAATGACGATATGGTATAGGTCAGACAATATCTTACAGGAATATTTGATAAAAAAATGTGTTGTATGCTTCCGGACAAAACTCTATTCATGATATACATTACGTCAAAATTAAAATACGCTCCAGGCATGTGCAGTCCCAGTATTTCTAGTATTTGAGGTATATGGAGTGTATCTTTACTAAATTATACTTCAGAGGAAGATGTTATTAAGATACGGTATGTAATCCTTTGAGGAAAGAAAAAATATTTCTCATCATTACAGATGTGTTGTAGCAAGTCAACTTTGTGAAATACTCGTGCATGACAAAACATCATATTTCACTTATCGTTATGAAATATTCTCCTAGGTAGTAGACGAGCAAAATACGTCACTGTACATTAAATGATATGTTTTCTTGTTCAAGTAAAATTTGTTTACTTGCAAAATATGAAATGTATCATGTGTCATCATCATTTTCTGCTTCTGCTTCTTTGGGAATAATAACATTACAGTTATTGGGTTAACCCTGTATATAATAAATCGAAAAATGCTAGAAGACCAGCTTTTGCGCCAATGCAAATGTAGTTGATCAAAAAACCCTGCGTAAGGATGTAATGCCTCGCATTTACCCCATAATTTCTTTTGAAGTGGCCATAATATTTTTCTTCATAATGAGGTAGAACACGTTTTCAGTTGTGGTTCAGCAGCTGTGACCCCGAAAAATTTGGTTTCTCTCGATCAATCCAATCGAGAAAAAGCAACCTTCTCGGCGTCACAGCTGGTGAACCATTGTAAAACCAATAAAAAAAGCATTTTTTACCTCATTTTCACAAAAGATTATATGATTGTGGATATGGATAATGATAATGATTTGCAAATAAGAGGCTTGATGACACCTGGTTGTATAGTGTTGATTATGAAGTGATGGATTAAACTGAGAATAAAATTAATTTTGTAATAAATTTAAAAAAATTAAATTTAATAACAATGCGATTTAATTTAATTTAATAATTTTAATTTAAGTATTCATTTTAAATATAAATAAATAAATATTAGCCATAACTAGTAAGTTAAGTTGCATTAGACTGAACAAATGCTCGCACAAATTTCTCATATTAATTATGTACTTGATATATTTTTTGAACGTATTATTTAATTGCTGAAATAAATATTATTATTATTATATATTATATAAAAAGTTATAATATATAAAACATTCGCTATTAATATATGCAATATAATGCAATAATATGCAATAAAATATACCATAAGCAAGGCTATTTACAAAACTTCTGGATTGCTACTGCATAGAACTTGCTGACGTTTCGTCGATCATCCTGTTGGCTTCTCAGATCTTAACTGAAACTGGCTCGCATTTTACTCTGTGCCTGTTTATATATTGTTTCAGGGGAGGCGGAGCTAAATGAGTGGCATAAACATCGTCTCGGATGACTTATTCCCATATGGGTGACAGGTAAAGACTTAAGTTGCTGGTAATATTGCTAGGTTGCTTATAGATTTCTATAGACTCTCGGATTTTTCTTTGGTAGAATACCGAATAAAATTTTATGTCTGATGACTACTGATGAGTTTATTTGTCTTAGCCTTAAGGCTTTTTCATGTGCTTTCAGCCTAGTTGATATTTTTCGTCCGGTCTCTTCAATGTTTTCTTTGCCGCATATTCATGGAATGCATTTTGTCTTTGACGGATCGAAGATGTTGAGAGATTTTTGGACAAGTGGTAAATCTGGTTTTAAAACTTTTGATATGTGGTCAGTGATGTTTTGAATGTAAGGAAGGACAATAATGGCGAGTGTGGGATTGCTTTCGGATTTGGAAGGTTCTGGCGAATTTTATTTTGTGATAGAACGCTTACTATCTTTAATGTTAAAATTATTAGAGAGAAGAGCAGAGGTTAAGTATTTTAATTCTTGGTTCATTGACTCGGGCTGAGATAGTTTCACGGTTCTGTAAACAAGGGAGTTTAAGGTATCGGTCTGTGTGAGGTCTGATTTTCTATTGATAAGAATATCTAAGAATGGGAGGTTATTATTAGCTTCCAATTCAATGGTAAAAACGTATGTTAGGGTGTATCGAGTTTAAATGTCTAAGAAAATCTACTAGAGTTTCTAGACCATGAGGCCAAATAACAAAAGCATCATCGACGTAGCGTTTTCTCAATTTTGGTTTTAGATGAAAGGTGTCGAGAGCTCTTTTCTCAAAGGCTTCCATATATATATTCGCGATGACTGGTGATAATGGAGAACCCATAACTGTTTCCGACGTTTGTTCAAAAATTTGACCGTTATAAGAAAAATATGTTCCCGATAAGCATTTTTCAATTAAGGTGAGAAGGTTTGGTTCCAGATTCTCGGATTTTAATATATCTGAAATGATGTCGAGAGTTTCAGGAATAGGAACTTTTTTGCTTCAAATTGTTTAGTGTTACATACGGAGCGGCCTGATCAGGTTTAATGAAATAAGCGCAGCCTTTATAGGAGAATTTCAGAAAAATGTTATTACTCAATTGGCAATTTAAATAGCTGGGTGGTAAATCAGATTAAAAATTCTTGTAGTGCGAACCGGATTCAAAAAGTTTTGTTTTAAAACATTCCAAGATGTCTTTCTTTTGTCGTCTAAAAGTGATATATGATGGATCGCTCCACCACTCACCATAACCCAACTCACGAAACAGGTCTCGAATCTGACATGCTCGGTTGAACTTGGTGGGCCTTGGTCAGATTCTGGTAAAGTTATTCACCATAACGTTATCGCAGTTATAGCAGTTATCAAACATGAAAGAGATTCACCAAAGATGAAATTCTTCTGGGGGATATCTGTGACCAAAGTTCCCTTCTTCATGCAGAAAAACTGTGACGGGAATAACGTATCCAGATATGCTTCAAAACTGGTTATTTCCCTAAATTGAAGATGATTCATGCGATTTCATCTTTATCGTTACTTGAATAACACCATTCCTTGAAGATGGATAGGAAGAGAAGGAGCAGAAGATCACCGTAGGTCTCCAGATCTCACTCCTTGCGATTTTTATCTCTGGGCTTACGTAAAATGGCCTGTTTTATTATTATTAGTTTCTGAAAGGTATGTTAGGGTGTATAGAGTTTAAATGTCTAAGAAAATCTACTAGAAATTTCGACCATGACGCCAAATAACAAAAAGTGTCATCGACTTAGCGTTTCCGTAATTTTGGTTTTAGATGAAAGGTGTCGAGAGCTTTCTTCTCGAAGGCCTCGCGATATTCGCGATGACTGGTGATAATGGAGAGCGATTCCACATCGAAACTAACCAGAATATGTAATGCTTTTTAATTGTTCAATCAAGTCAAAGGAATTAAGTACGAAACTATAAGTTTTCCCTGTAAAGGGTTTTAATAAAGAATCTAGATATTTTACTAGAGAATATGTTGGAGAACCAAAGGTGCTGAGGTGAGAGGGGACAGACTTTTTCACTTAGTCTGATAGGGAAGATGCCTTAATAACAGATTTAAGGTTGGGTTCCATAGATGACGTAGGATCTTTTTTAAGTTGACGATATGATCCAACTGTAAGAATATTTTGAATCTTTTCCTGATATTCATTTGTGTTCGTGACCACGGCAGCACTTCCTTTATCCGCTTTTACGATTACGATGTCGGGATTAGATTTTAGGCTTTGGAATTTAAAAGGTTTTGATTTTTTAAGGACTTTTGCTGTTTCAAATCGACTTTTACTTTCCATCAAGCATATTTGCATATGTGTTTTTCGTTTTATTGGCTTAAATTACGCGGAGCCACTAATTAAATAAACTAGACTTGAATTTGGAAAATTTCCAATAAAGACCGCGGGTGAAAAAAATTCCGCAAGCTTATCCGGCATAATAGGAGCGAGAAAATCAGCCGCTCGACGCAATAGTTTTTTTTTTCCTTGGGTCGATTGTCAGTTTCGACCGACTTCGCGGAGGGGGGGCGTGCGGGGAGGCAACCGCGCGGCAATTGAGCAGAAAAAACGGCACAATTAAAAATTGCATATTGAAACGGGCCGCCGCGCGAAAAAGTGGCAAATCATTTTCGACATCATCTGGTGTTGTGCAAGCGAAAAAAAAAGCAAAACGGAAGAGCGCTGCCGGAAATTGGAAACAAATGACAATCTATCGGGGGGGCTATTAGAATAGGCGGCCGCAAACCGTGACGTACAATCATTATCGGCGTTATGAAATGGTTCTGTACTTCTACCGGGCGACGAAAATGTAGCATGTTGTATGTGGCATAGGGTATATATATATATATATATATATATATATATATATATATATATATATATATATATATATATATATTTCTAGTTTGTGAGTTCTTGGATCCTTTTGATTTTATATATTCTTAAGAAATGGTTCTTGGGTTTTTTTTGGTCCTTTTTTAGTGAAATTAAAATGTTTCCGTTACTTGCGAAACATTTTATTTTTTGTGACGTTTCGGCCTTCAAGACCTTCTTCAGACATTTAATTTTAACCTACAAAAATGTGTTTTTAAATAAAATTATTTATAGCATTGTTTTCCTGGTCATAATTAAAACATAGATAAAAATTTGTATAGGAGTCAGCATTGAAATGATTAAAAATTACTAGTGCAAGTCAATAGAACAAACAAAGTGATTAAAAATTGTATAAAAATAGATGCACAACAATAAAACATACATAATTTTTTATATTACGATTACATACATACCTTGATTTTTGGCTTAAGGTATGTATGTAATCGTAATATAAAAAATTATGTATGTTTTATTGTTGTGCATCTATTTTTATACAATTTTTAATTACTTTGTTTGTTCTATTGACTTGCACTAGTAATTTTTAATCATTTCAATGCTGACTCCTATACAAATTTTTATCTATGTTTTAATTATGACCAGGAAAACAATGCTATAAATAATTTTATTTAAAAACACATTTTTGTAGGTTAAAATTAAATGTCTGAAGAAGGTCTTGAAGGCCGAAACGTCACAAAAAATAAAATGTTTCACAAGTAACGGAAACATTTTAATTTCACTAAAAAAGGACCAAAAAAAACCCAAGAACCATTTCTTATATATATATATATATATATATATATATATATATATATATATATATATATATATATATATATATATATATATATATATATATATATATATATATATATATATATATATATATATATATATATATATATATATATATATATATATATATATATATATATATATATATATTCACGTATTGATTCACGGATGGAAAAATGTGATGACACTATATTCCGGGATATCATCCGTTCGCTTGTTGAACTCCGACTGGAATCCTGCAGACGTTTCGCCAAAATCTCACTTGGCATCTTCAATCCTCGCGCTCCGAAAACACTGGTTGAAGTAACGGGGCACTGGTAACCAAGCAAGTCAAACACGTAACACTGGGATACCCCTTTTTTCTTAAAAGGTTAAAGTTAAGCAATAAAAGTTCTTAAGTGCTCTTTTTCACAACTAGCCTTTATTCTTATGCTTCAAGCTTTCGCCCAGCATTGTAGGCTTCATCAGGAAGACTAAAATTTAGGGACAAACATTCTATTACATTCTGTTACTTAGGAAATATTTTTTAAAAAATATAACAACAACAAGTTATAAATCTATTAGTACTTACAGTATGTGCAGCTAATTTAAACTCTAAATTATCAATCCAAAAGCACGTTGCCGGCATGTTATTGTCAACATTAAAAAAATTTTTCTTTATTATTGGTAGCATTTAATTACTAATCGTTATCCCCTCTACTCATATGTCATTCTTACTTAGAAATGAAATTGTTACTAACATGCGTTGATATTTTAAAGAAACATAAACTTTTTTGAATCTGTGATCATCCCCCTTTCTGTCTTTTAGTTCTAATCTTGAACGTGTGTATTTTTAAATAATAAAAAAAATTTTTTTTAATGATGACAATAACATGCCGACAACGTGCTTTTGGATTGATAATTTAGAGTTTAAATTAACTGCACATTGTGCAAGTACTAATAGATTTATAAATTGTTGTTGTTGTTATTTTTTTTTTTGAAAAAAATATTTCCTAAGTAACAGAATGTAATAGAATGTTTTTCCATAAATTTTAGGCTTCCTGATGAAGCCTACAATCCTGGGCGAAATATATATATATATATATATATATATATATATATATATATATATATATATATATATATATATATATATATATATATATATATATATATGTGTAAAAAGTAGGGAGTAAATTTCATTTATTAAACATATTAATGTTTTCTCATAAAATTAAATGTCTCTATTCATTCTATTCTATATAAATTTTTTTTGAATTTGGCAAAATTTAAGAAAAAAAAATTGTCTATTATATCAGGCAACAATTCAATCACAAGAAAACTATCGTGACACTTTTTCGTTTTCCTTCTCTAATTTCTCACTTTTAAATAGTAATTTTCTGTCTACTAACCACTTAATCCATTTTTTCTTGTTTAGTATTTTTTGTAGCATCATCCTATCTGATTTTCCCATATAGGAAATAACTGTGCAAGCAATTTTTTTGACATGACAATAGGAAGGACTCATCAAACAAGAAAATGAAGCTAGCAGTAGCGACCATTTTCGTTGACGCTATATAAATAATGTAACGACAGACATAAAAATGAGGAGTTTCCCATTAAAAACGAAAGTTTTTGCCAAATTAATTTAAATATTCATGCTTCGCTGGTTCCGCCCAATAAATTGTGAAATTTCCTCGTAATACCCGTTAAATTTTTCGATTTGTCTACGTCCACTTTATTGTTAGCGGAGCGTCTTTTTTTTGGGTCGTTTCTATAAACCGGACAGTTCACATGGGAAATACGAAATTCGTTCGCGATCGGTCGGATTTGACGGGAAAAAAAAACTCAGCGTTTTATGCTTTCTTTTTCGGATTCGTTATGACACCGCAAAAAACTGACGAATTATTTATATCATAACGCGAAAAAATCGTCTATTTACAGATAAAGCGCTTTCTTATTATATATTAATCGAAAAACTGGCGCCCAGAACAACGAAAACGAGATAATAAGAAAAATTAAATAATAGATTCAACGAAACATGTAACTAACGTGGTGGAAAATAATTAAATAATAGGGACGACAAGCTATCATACAAATAAAGAGACAATAAATAAAATAAAGAGGTCCTAGGTTGCGATTGATTGGCAGTAATTGATGTATTTTTCATTAGACTTAGTTACATTGATATGTATATTCTATTCCATTTTGGACAGTTTGACGGGTTTTGAGATACATATTTTCTAAACGGAACACATTAAATCAGTTAAGCTATACACTAGTATAAGTAAGTTGTTTTGAAAATTAAGCTCAAAATTGAATTGATAAACAGAATGAAAAATTATATTTTTTTGAATAATAATGTCTTATTAATATTTCCTATTAATATGTCATGTTATAATGTTAAGTAAACGAAACAAAAAAGCAAATGTGTCAAAAACTTACGAGGCTGTGCTTGTATTATTGTATTTTTATTACCTAACCATTTGTTCTGTCTGTATTTATTTCATTTTAATTAATTTTCTATAATAATGGCAGTATATGAAAATCATAAAAAATATGATTTGTAGGTGTGTTTTATACAATGAAATGAAAATGCCCAAGAGTCGAAATTATATTACCACAGGTGAGGTTTTTAATTTTTATATTATAGAAATATGTTTTGTTTACATTAGGTGTCCAGAGAGGCGACCACCGTCTTCAGATATATTTGCTCGTCTGAAAATACATCTAGTCAGACACGGGTCCTTTATTCAACCACGTCTTAAAAATTATTGAAAGAAGAATAGAAAAAGAAAAAGAAATGTATTAGGATACATAGAAGCCACGCCATCTTCAGCTTCCAAACACATAGAACAAGCAACAGGCGTACCAAAATCGACTGCCCAAAAAATAAAAAAAAATACAAATACCATCCATGCAAGTACCTACGAGAGGCAATTGGATTAACTTTCGAAAATCTACGAAGGAGGCCAATAATTCTTTTAAATTCCATTAAAAAAATAAATAAGATATGCAGCGTCGCGCAAACCGCAACTTATTTTAAAAAATAACCGAGATACCCCAAAATGGAATGGAATATTTTCTATTGATTGAAAGAAGCAAAGATTTTAAATTGTCTTTTTAACTTTTTGTGATAACTAGATCAACATTTAAGATTAACAATATACTGACATATTTTTTTAAAATAAACATCGTCTCGGGAAAAGTTAGCAAAAGCCTCTTGGGAAATCTTGGCTTTTAACTTAAATAAACAAGAGACGCTTCTAACACTTAACTGGAGATTTCCCAACAGACTATTCCTAATTTTCACTTTTATTGTTATGACGAAAAGTAGGCGGCTGTCAGTTATTTTGTAGACAGAACACCATCACCACATGTCTATGCCGTGACCCCTCTCTATATACACATGATATTATACTGACACACCGTTTGTCAAAACTCATAATTACACAAAAATTTCACACGCATGTGTTGCGATGGCCCGCCCGAAACAAGCCCTGTAGTCTGGCGCTAAATTTTCCATTAGGCATTTTTTTTGCTGACGCATTTTTTAAATTTTACGGCCCCTGCCGCCGGCGCTTTAGAATGCCTCTGCCGGCATTCCATTGGAATATTAGCCGACAAAGGTTTAACGTTGTTAATTTTCATAGTGCGAAAAGTGCTAATTTGGGCATCGTTTATTTTTTCGTACGGAGGGAGAATTAGGTGCAATGGTATCCCTGAGTTTGTACTGCTTTAGAACAGCAGCAAATTCAAACCTTTTTGCTTATAATTTTTGCTCTAAATGGTGAAGTGGTGGGGATTTTCAAACAGTTACTAAAATAAGCGTCGATAAGAATTAAAGCATTTTACCAAATCTTGGATCGCTAAAAAGGGCTTTTGTGAGGTTATCGATGGCGATGACATAAGCCAAGAAAAAATCTGAAAAAGAAGCGATGGTATGAATTTTTTTACGCCAATAAAGTAAAGCAACCCAGTAACACCGCATTTGGATATTTTCATTCTAACGTAAAATGTGAATGAAATAACTTAATGCTCAAAAAATCTTGAAATTTGATATTGGTTTCGAATTTACTGGTTGTTCTTAATATCCCATGATTCTTAATTTAGCAAATAAAATGCAAATATTTCATTTATAATGATTAAATTTGAAATAAAACTTTTTTATTTCTTCTTCAATACTTTATTTACAATATTTTCGAAAGACATAAATTTACCCCTCAGCTGTTACTATTGCCACGTTAGTTAACTATCTATTCACGTAACAAAAGACATTATACCAGAAAACTCTATCTGTAGGTGGCAAGGATAGCAAACACAATAGCGCCTCGCTCATAGCGGTCGTATACCAAAGGCTATTTTTATTAACTGACCAAAGTAGACGTTAACAAACAAGTAACATATCCACCCAATTGCTGATAGCAGTCTAACTCATTCTACCCATACAAAATGGAAGGAAATGGAGAAGTTAGGATTCACATTCTGAAATTAATCATCGAGGATAATATAAACTTGTTGGTTACTATGTTTAATACAATATACGATAAATTCCTCAACCAAGACTTTAGCCCATCTTCACCCGTCTACCAAAAAAATCTAGCCCCAACGGTTTTTGACTGTAAAGTACCATGAGCCGTACTGAAAATTATTCACAACAAAATAGAAAAGAGAAGTCCAGAGAAGCGATGTTCAACTTGAGACCTGTATATTTGCTTTACTAATTTAGAGAAAAAATAAAATAAATAAAAATTATAAATAAATAAAGGTAGACTCTTGTACAACTTCTATTGGAACCAGAATGTCAGAATTAAGGTCATTACATTTTAAATATGATTTCTGGCATATGACCGCCACGGCTGGCGCGGATGTAGTCCAATCTGGACGTCCAATTTTTGATGACTTTTTCCAAAATTTGTGGCCGTATATCGGCAACAACATGGCGAATGTTGTCTTCCAAATGGTCAAGCGTTTGTGGCTTATCCGCATAGACCAATGACTTTACATAGCCCCAGAGAAAGTAGTCTAGCTGCTTCTCGGTGGATACACGCCTTCTGTTTTGAACAAAAGATACTTCAAAAACTTTTTCTGTACACCATCGACCGCCCAACTATGACAAGAATAAATCGGATTCCATTTAACCGAGGCGTATTCAAGTTTAGATCGAACATAGCTAAAATATAGGGATTTCAAAGCAGCAATGTCGGTAAAAGGATTGCAGTTACGTACTATAAAACCATAATTACGGTTAGCCTCAGATACAATGATCGTTATGTGGTTCACGAATGTAAGTCTTTGATCGAAATGCAGGCCCAGATCTTTAGTATCTGTAACACGTCGGAGAGATTTGAGATTTGAGATTCTATATTGAAAATCGATAATTTCTTCCTTACGAGTGAAGTTTAGAACTTTATATTTATCTACGTTAAGACTCAATTCATTTGAGATACACGAGTCTAAGCGTATATCTACTGATCTCTGCAACGTAACACAATCAGCAATACTCAAAATGGAAGTATAAATTTTTAAGTCATCTGCAAATAACGGGTTCTGCGTATCATTGAGATTTGAAACAACGTCATTAATACAAATCAGAAATAGTAATGGTCCTAAGTTAGAACCCTGTGGCACCCCTGTTGTTGTGAATGTCCATAGTAAGATATGTACTGTGTCCTGTCGCTTAAATAGTTTCTGGGAAACAACACCGCATCATCGGCAAATCCAAAACGCTCAAGTTTCTGAAGAAAACCAGCATGACTGATTTTGATACTAAAATCGGTATATACAAAATGTACTTGTCCTTGACTGTCAAGCCCTTGCTGCATACTCCGTAAACTATACCGAATTAGTAACTGTAAAGCGGGAGTTATAAAAACCGTGCTGACTTGGAGAGATAATGCTTCTAACGGAGTTAAAAATTGGCAGAGCTCTCGAGCTATAGAGCTATAGAACAAGCTGAATGGAGCGGTTATGAATAATATTCTATACGCCGATAATAGAGTTTTGGTGGCAGATTCCGATCTGAACCTTTAACGACTCATTGACAGCGTTATATTTGTTGCGCGGAATCAAAATAAATATTAAAAAAACCAAGAACCAAGAACGTACCTCAACTCATACAAAGTATTGGACCAAGTAGACAAGTTCAAATATTTAGGGTGTTAGATTGACTCTAGTCTGGAAACTGACATAGAAATAAGATCTAGAAGAGAGAAGGCCAGGAATTGTTCGAATCAGCCCCGCTCTGCAACTAAACATGGACACTAAAATCAGCTACTATTAATACACTCCTTTGAGGTCGTTCTAGGAGATCTCTGCTTCTAGACGAATTAAGGTAGGCCCTTGGGTATGAACCCACGTGTTGTAATTTAATTAGTTTTATTTGTTAAGTTAATAAATAAATGATTTAACAAGTGTGCGTAACTTTCTCGGGGAATCGACCACAGCTTCTGAGCTAGGCAACAATTTCCTGATTCGTCCCGTTGTTTTAGAAATTGTTTTTGGGAGTTTTTTTACGTCAGCTCATGGAAGACTCACGTCGCCAGATCGGTCTTATTATGTTTAAACCGGCGGCTCTCCTTGCCCGGGTGTCGACGGCATCATTTCCTTTGGAATGTGTGTTTTAAAAAGAAAAGACCTCTCAAAGAAACTTCCAGAGGCTACTGTAAGACTTTTTATAAAACTTCTGCATTTCTCCTGCGTCTGTTTTTGTTGACTCGAATTAGCTAACGTTTCGCTTGGCTTCTTCAGAGCTTGACTGAAACTGATTGGAATTTTACTCTGTACCTGCTTTTATATTGTTTGAAAGGGGCGGAGCTAAAGTAGGGGCATAAACACCGTCTCGGAGACCTGAGTCGCGGTTAAGCTTATTAGGTTGCTTAAAGATTTCTATAGACTCTCGGATTTTCTGTTGGTAGAAGAATTGATTACATGCAAGAATTTTAGTTTAATCGAATAAAATTTTGATTTTGTTGGCCAATTGCTGATGAGTTTATTTGTCTTAGTCTTAACCGCGACTCAGGTCTCTACCTGCCACCAATATGGGAATCAATCATCCGAGACGGTGTTTATGCCCTTCATTTAGCTCTGCCCCTCTCAAACAATATAAAAGCAGGTACAGAGTAAAATGCGAGCCAGTTTCAGTCAAGCTCTGAAGAAGCCAAGAGGATGATCGGCGAAACCGCAGCTAGTTCGAGTCAACAAAAACCGACGCAGGGGGATTCCAGAAGTTTTATAAAAATAAAGATCTCCCACTGATCTTTATTTAAAGCAACCTTATCCTGATCATCACTTCCAGTAATGGACATGGCACATCAAGAGGAGAAAAAAGCAACTTATTTCCTTCCCTACACACCTTTCCTTTCGGAGGTAGCGCAAAGAGCTATAAGTTATAAGATATAAATTTGCAATGACAAGGATCGTTAAAGAGGATGGACAGGTAATAGTTATATCGTAAAGTCGAGATAAATTGCAATGATACGTTCCAGTATTTCAGTTTTTAAGACACCTCAAATTATTTCTAGATCAGGGTCACACCAGGTCAAGACCAGTTTTGTTAATCAAAGTACTGTTACTACAGGTAAAGATGGGTAAATAAATAATATATTAATTATTCTAAGATGAAGTAAATATAGAAGTTCTTAACTCTAATATGAAAACAGATAATTTGTAATAAATTTTAAAAAAATTAACATGTCAAATTTTATAGAGGAATAATAAGGGACGCTAAAGTGATTTCTAGTGATTAGCAGTTTCTTCCACTTCAATTATGAGTTTGACACCTCTACTCCATTTATCACAATCCACTGTCTCTATTCGCTTTTTCAAGAGGGTTTCAACGTACCTCATTTTAAAAGTGATTTTATGGCTTTATGCATCTAGCATTTGCTACCAATGTGAATAATTATTAATCATTTACCTCTGGGAGATTGTGCTCCATGAAAGCTTGGCTCGCGCTTTTTAAATTTTACTTTGTTTTACCAATGGTATATATTTCATTTACCCAAGTTTCGTTCCGATAATGTCCAGGTAATGTTTTCCCTTCGAAACTGTCTGTCTCAATAAAAATTCATTTCATGAACGCCCTGTATATTTTAAATTATTTTTAATAGTTCTTTAGAGTGTAAAGGAATAATTTTGCACTTTAATTGTATATAATTAAAATTAATAACGCTTCCTATGTTTGGCAATCTCGTTTCTTTAAAAAATTGGAGTTGAAATACATTCGGATTAATATGTGGGAACGCTCTGTATGTATGCGAAGATGTTTTAAGTCTAGCGACCCTCTCGGATCACGAGTAAGTCGCTTCCAAAAATTTTCCGGGCTATTAATCAACAACGACACGCCTCGTGCCAAAATTTTCACTTAATTACGAACCGCCAATTAGGCGGGCCGACGTACTCTTATAATTAGCGTAATTTTCAAGCTACCGCAACAGGGACCACACATTCGAAGGGGGCACGTGTGACGTAATTATAGCGGAGATATTTTGACGAATTGACCGTTGAAAAGTCGTCCGAAATGCTCCGAGTTACTCGTGACTTTTTTTAAATAATTTTCCTCTTTAATTATTCTTCATTAATTATCAAATGTAATATTTACAAACTACCTGCTACTATATATACCGAAAATGACATTCAAACCTTAATTAATGTTGTTGTGTGAATTTAAGTTTAATCCTGGAGAGGTATTTAAATCTAATTGATTGTTAAGTAAGGGTTGTTTTTTTTCGGTTTAGTATAGAATTTGAAGTTAAGTTTAAGTTAAGCAATAAAACAACGATGGATTATTCGATTGACATGAATTTTATTTATCCGAAAGATAATCTGGTGGCATTACATTTTAAATATGATTTCTGGCATATGATCGCCACGGCTGGCGCGGATGTAGTCCAATCTGGACGTCCAATTTTCGATGACTTTTTCCAACATTTGTGGCCGTATATCAAAAATGACACGTTGAATGTTGTACTCCAAATGGTCAAGCGTTTGTGGCTTATCCGCATAGACCAATGACTTTATATAGTCCCCCAGAAAGTAGTCTAGCGGTATTAATTCACAAGTCCAAAACGTGAAATTAGGCGATCACCAAACGTGTCTTTCAATAAATCGATTGTGGCACGAACTATGTGACATGTTGCGCCGTCTTGTTGACACCACATCTCCTGGACCTCATGGTAATTCAATTCAGGAATGAAAGAGTTAGTAATCATAGTTCTATTCCGATCACCATTGTCTGTAACGTTCTGGCCATAATCGTTTTTGAAGAAGTACGGACCATTGATTCCACCAGCCCATCAAGCGCACCAAACAGTCAGTTTTTCTGGATGTAACGGTGTTTCGACATACACTTGAGGATTAGCTTCGCTCCAAATGCGGCGTTTTGTTTGTTGACGTAGCCATTCAACCAGAACTGCGCTTCATCGCTAAACAAAATTCGCCTATGAAAATCGGGAACAACGGCAATCTCGTTTTGAGCCCCTTACTTGATGATCGTTTGGCTTCAATTCTTGCACGAGTTGGATTTTGTAAGCACATAAACCAAGATCCTTCCGCAAAATCTTCCATAAAGTGGATGGACACAGATCCAATTCCTGTGCTCGATGGCGGATGGACTCATTCGGGTCTTCATCAATGCTACGCTCTACAGCAGCAATAGCTTCTTCTGTACGCACCGTACGGCTTCTCTGAGGATGCGAGTTATCAATAAGAGTAAACGTGGTGCGAAAACGTTCCATGGTTAATCGAATTAACTGCTCTGATGGACGATTTTGTCGACGATAAAATGGACGTAGTGCGCGATACGTATTCCGCACAGAACCATTATTTTCGAAATAAAATTGCATTATTTGCAAGCGTTGTTCAGGCGTGAGTCTATTCATGATGAATTGCCAAACGAAACTGAGAATAAATCACTTGACAGCTGTTAAATCGGTCGCCATCTTGAACAGTAATGCCAACTTAAAGTTCTATACATCGAAAATAATAACCCTGTAATACATCATTTCGTTGATTTCCATGGCTTCCAATAAATTTAATTTTCTACTTTTTGTGGCTGTATGTAAAATATCAAAATTGTCGTTAAAAATGCGTTTTACGTTGTTTAAGTGTGTAGCATAATTAGAAGCTGGACTATTGTTTTTAAACGCTCCTTTATGTGTGTTAATGCGTTTCTTGAAGGATCTTCCTGTTTGTCCAATATAAATTTTAGGACATGATTCGCATTTCAACCTGTTTTTTGAGATTTTGGACATTTCGTTTTGTTGTTTCTTAAAAACTTTCCTATTGTGTTGTTAGTTCAGAAAGCTATTCTTAAACCACATTTTGACAAATGTTTTGAAACTTTTTGACTGGGTTCTCCTATGTATGTAATTGTTTTAAATTGTTCGTGTTCTGTATTATGTTTCGGATAAATAGAGTTTATTGTTGTCTGTATTTGTTTTTTATTTATAATTTTATCTATAATGGACGGATTGTAGCCGTTGTTCAGTGCAATTTGTTTAATGATATTAAGTTCATTGTTGTAATTTTCTGTCGAGAGTGGCGTATTAAGAAGTCTGTGTATAAAAGAGTAAAATGCAGCCATTTTCCGTGTATAAGGGTGATTTGAAGTGGATATGATAAATGGAAAAATCTACCATCATTAGGGTAAAGCAATCTCCTTGAATGCATTCTAGGTTTTTCAAAAATCACATATTTTGAATCAGTTGAATCAACTGAACAATTTGAAGCACACATGTCTGATTCTGACTCTCATTGACTTTAAAGTGTGATGATTTTAATTGTTGCATTTATGTGCAATTGCTCGAGGGAAAGTAAGCCACTCTCTTTCAATAAAAGATCACTGTTCAGTTTGAATAACATAATGGGTATGTGCGAACAGGAAGTTGAGACAGTAGAATACTCTGTGCGAATGTCCTAACTTCGCGTTTGGACGTGAAGACATGCTTGGCGAATCATATCCATCCCCTAGGAGACGACTGTTGCACCTGATATCGGCTACGCTTGATATAAAACTGAGTATTCTGTCCAGGAGGAAGAATACACTTACAGATACATATTGATTATATATTGTTTTGTAGATGGTTTTTTCCCTTTCCTCCATTTTTCTAAGATTATTTTTCTGTAAAACTATAAGCTACCAATAAATATGACTTTACTGTTTCTCAAAATATTCACCCTGATGATCAATACACTTTTAAATTCGATCAAACCAATCATCATATTTCCCACATCGATTCGGGCACCTCCAAAACATGCTTTTAAAACGCATCAATCGCTTCTTCTAGTGTCAAAAATCGTTGTCCACGTAATTTATTCTTAATGTAAGGGAATAAAAAGAAGTCATTAGGTGCTAAATCAGGACTATGGCTGATTAAATCAACGTTTTTAATGCTCAAAAAGTTCGTTGTTTGCACTGATCGGTGAGAGCTAGCATTGTCGTCGTGGAAAGGGATTCGTCTTCGGCGGTTGGTTTTCCTAATTTCTTCAAAGACTTTCGGCAAACAAATGGTTGTGTATCATTCAGAACTGACTGTTTTACCTTTCACCAAACAAACAGTTGCAACATGTCCAGTTTTCTTGAAAAAACAGGCTACCATTTGTTTCGAGGTGCTTCCCGCACGAATAACTTTTGTCGGGTTTGTCTCATTCTGAAAGACCCACACAGTCGACTGCTGCCTACTTTCAGGTTCATATGCAATGATCTGACATCATAGACGTGTTTGGAAGCACCGCGATCGTATTGTTTTAGCATTTCCTTCGAGACATCAACACGAGCCTTTTTATGAGCTGATGTCAAATTGTATGTGCCAAATGTTCATGCAAAATTGTATGTATGCTGGTCCCACTAATGCCCAAAGATACACCTCAATCTCATGGTAAGTCACATGACGATCCTGCAAAATCAGTTTAACGAAATTCATCCCTAAGAAAACTACGACCACGACTGAGGTACGAAAACCAGCGATAAACAGTAGCCCTAGATGGTGCTTTAACTCCCAAAGTCGAATTAAGTTAATCGATGCATTGTTGTTGAGTTAGTCCACGTCTAAAGTTGTAAAAAAATATTGCTACCGATTAAGTTAAATTTTTAACAGCCACAATTTTTTTAATTTATCACAGAAAACACAAACAACACTCTTTTGCCAAAACCTAACTGAGTAAACCTAACCTCAAAATGTCAAACTTCCCTATAAAAACGTTAGTCGCCAGATGGCAGGACCAGTTTAAGAAAATCCAGAAATATAAAAGGCAGCCTTCGTAATACTCTGCGCTTATTGGTTGCATATTCGATATATTTT
This sequence comes from Cylas formicarius, assembly GCF_029955315.1. Lineage (NCBI taxonomy): Eukaryota > Metazoa > Arthropoda > Insecta > Coleoptera > Brentidae > Cylas > Cylas formicarius. The sequence goes on along the minus strand of NW_026844361.1, from coordinate 18,078,010 downwards.
TTCCAATTTAAAATCTGTTGTCAATTGTACTTTCACTATTACAGTCTCTAGCAAAGTTGCAATCTGTCTGTCTGAGGCACAAAGGTATAAATTCTGATCAAATTTAATCCTCTGATCTAATCTTTTCTCTCTTTCTCGGATTTTTTAATTTATCTCTCCCGAAAATGTATTTTCGTTCGTAGTATAAAAAAGAAATGAATGAAAAAGCAAGTTTTCTATATCTAGGATGCCGTCGAAGTCGAGTAAGCGATTCAGCAAATTAGATTTGGTAATTCCACGGCTCCGCGTGTAACCGTTATTTTTATTCCGCCATTTTCTACAAAGTCATTCGTAGGAGGCATAACTCGTATCGGACAAAACCGAAATATGTCTTGCACTTCATGCACATTAAAATTGTTCCCGTATAATGGGTCACGGTTTATACTTTACGATCCAGCCGATGGCGTTGAAATAATTTAAATTACTGTTATATTACTGTAGACGTAGACTGTTAACCGGAAATACAAGGCACAATTTATAAAATAAATAAAAATATAAAAAGTATTGCGGATAAAGGGTTTATTTTATTTGTTTATTAACTTATCAGTACCAATTAACATAATAAATGAAATTTAATAGCTAATGTGGCATTTTTTTTGAACTTGTGTTCAATACCAATCTATATATAGGCTCCATTATTTAGTTTTGTTCTTTTTCTTTTTATATATCGTATACAAAACATTAAATAAAACACATATAGGATATTAAACACTCAGGATCTTATCTCTGGATAGGTCCTCAATAATGAAAAAAATCTCTGTTAATGTTTATATTTTCATTTTTTTTCTTGAATGTCATTCTGTCTACCTTAACCACACCTATATCTAAAGAAACTATTTCATTAGCATAATTAAATCCGAATTATTCGATATAGATTAGGTTTATCTTGTTAAAGTCGATATAATTATCTATATCACAATATATTGTGATTAAAAATTAATAATTCAGACAATAGAAGGTAGGTATAAAAAACACTTTACCGTGTAAATTTTTTTATTTTCTAATTTCGTATCTTTTAGCGGTTGCCCGGATACCAGTTACCACTGGATGCGGCCCTGCATAATACGAGATCACCGTGGGAAAACGTTCGGCAGCAATCGTGAAAAAAAGTACCGCAAATTTTTCGATCGGCAATAAAACAATATAAAAATTTAGAACTTGGGAAATGTCTTAAGCGAAATGTAAATGTAAATATCAAATTTCATAGCTGAGCGAACAACTTAATCGACGTATTTTTGGGTCATAGAACATGGGCGAGGAAAATATATTTCTGAACTGACTTCGGTTGAGAAAAAAAAAAAAAAACTTAAAATAATTAGTAATGTAGGGTTTCTAAATTATGTTTTATCTTTTAATTCATTTTTTACAATTCATGGCTCCAACTGTACAAGAAGTTTGCAATTGTGACCAAGAATATGAATTTAGTTGCCCAATTGGTGCACATTTGAGGAGTTAAAAAAGTTAGTTATCATTGGGTTAATCTTTTTTTCTCTTATATACCTATTATATTATTCAAATGTGTTATTCACAGTACTAATTTTAATTTAAACATAAATATGCAGGGGATTCATTCGTTACAAGCCGGTCAAGTTTAAAAAAAAGTTTCACAAACTTGTTTCTTAAATTTTATATAGAATTAAAAAATGTCATTATCTTTTTCAGTTTTTTTAAATATCATATGCATAAATAAAGAAAAATAGGGGATGTTCAATTGTCCTTTAGCGAAAAATATACAGTGAACGGATAAAATATGAAATGAATTCATTTTCTCTTGTGGATTTTTTGGAGTAAACTGAAGACAGTTTTTTTTAATTCTGAATTTTGAAATGAACAGGTAAGTAATCAAACCCAAGAATTGAAATTTTAATTTTTATTGGATTGGATAGGAAACAAAACCAGAACTCAAAAGAGGTGGTATTTGGCCATAACGAGATTCACTGACTAGATTATCCGAAAACTAATGAGAACACAAGATTGAGGAGTTGAGGATAATATCCGTCGTCACTTTTCTGAAGTAGCTTCAAATAATAATGTTATCCAACGAACAGCTTTGGGTGTTTTAACGAAGATGATCCCGACCGCAAACTACAGTTTTGTGAAACTATGATGGAGATTTGCAAGTTAAATCCAATTTCTCATCTCCTTAGTGATGAAGCTGTGATAACTGGACCACCAATTACCAAAGACGAAATTGAGAGAGCCATTAAATTCGCAAAAAACCAGAGAGCAAAAGGAACAGATGAAATCCCAACTGAGATACTAAAAAGATTGAATCCGCACCATAAGTCTGATCAATTATGTCTTAAAATTGTTTTTAAAGATAATTCATCAAAGAATTTACCCCAAAACTGAGGAACACATCGAAGATACTCAGTTTGGATTCCGTAATGGCCTAGGTACAAGGGTGGCCCTGTTCAGCATTCAAGTTCTAACTCAAAGATGTCGAGATTTGAAATTTGAAGCGTTTGACAGAGTGCAACACGAAAAAATGAATGATGACAAGGACTCGAGAACCATCGCCAACCTCTACTGCTATCAGAAGGCAAATGCGAAAATAGGAAATAATATAATTGAAAGCATCTCAATTAAAAGAGGCGTAAGACAGGGTTGCATTCTGCCGTTATTGCTCGGAGACAATATTCCAAGAAGCTTTAGAAAATATCGAAGATGGAACAAAAATAAATGATCTGATAATAACTAACTTAAGATATGCAGATGATTCTGTTCTACTGGCAGGTAATATTAAAGCACTTCAAAAACTTCTAGACCAAGTAGTTACGTTATGATCTTAAACTTATCATCAAAAAGACCAAACTTAAAAAATGGAAAAAACGGAAAATTTGGGAAAAATTGAATTTTTGTTGGAAACGAAATCCAAAAGCATTTTAATATCCAAGGAGGTTTACGTGTTAAATATTGTTCAATACAATTATTTTCAAACATATTTTTAAAAATAAGTGCAGTGTAACAACACTGACAACTTGTTTACCGGTGAATCCCCTACACATTCCTGCGAAACAAATCTGATTGAGTCCGATAAATCGCTATTATCAGAAGTGCTGTTTTTAAGTTGATAGAAGATGCAATATATGGTATATGGTATGCCTGACTAGAGAAAACCTATTAAAATGTGTAAAAGAGCGCTTCGAATTTTGTCGTAAGCCTATTCATTTTGAAGCAAATCTTCTTGATTCCCGTTTTAAAGGGAAGCAAATAAATGAAGACCAAGTTATATTGGCAATTGGTTTTATTTCGCGAATGTCTCAATTATTACGTTTAAATACAGGAGAAGTAATGGCAAATTTAGCCCACTTCAGAACTGAAACGGGATTTTTTAGTAGGAATTCTCTATGGGAATCTGCGAGCAGTACCCATCCAGTTATATGGTGGCAGGGGTTGTGTACCTTAAATGGACCTCCATCGTCCGCTTCGTCAGAAAGAAACTGGTCTTTGCATGGTGTTATTCATACTAGAAGAAGAAATGGACTGACACAAAATAAGGTACAAAAACTTGTTGCAATTCAGTTTACCTTAAATTTAGAAAAAAATGACAAATTTGCCTACGATTCTAGTCCAGTTCCGCTTTTGCAGCGGACTGAAATGGATATCGACTTAATTGGGAATATCCAGGACGGCGATGCTGAGGAATCAGAGCGAGATTCTTTCTCCGAAGACTCGGACCTTGACGATGAAACCCCTCTAAGTGTACTGGCTTCGCAGAAATGATGTTTTTTTACTTGCATTTTGCAGTTCTTCTTTTTTTTTGTATACTTTTTTTTTTGCTTATTATGTATTCTAGAGTTTATGTTTTGTTAACTAAAGAGTTCTTATTTTATTTTTTTTATTATTCTGAAATAAAGTAGGCATCTTAATTTTTGTTTTTTTTTTTAAGCAACTTATACTAACCAATATACATTTATATCATAATATATTCACTCGTTTAGCTGTCCGGCATTTAATTTAATGAAAGTCAAATTTTCCGTTTTTTTTCCAATTTTTTCGAGGTTTGGGAAAAAAAACCGTGTTTTTTTCCAAATTTTCCTGTTTTTTTCCGAACCGTTAAATCTCTAGCTGTTACTAAAGAACCGAATATACATGCAGAAGTGTGGATCCGTCAAAGTAAACTTGAAAGGGTCAAGAAGATTAAATATCTGGGACAATTATTAGGCGAGGTCCGGGACCATTCCCTGGAAATAAAATCCAGAATTGAACAAGCACGTATGACGAAAGTGGTGTGTGGACACGAAATTAAAATTGAGCTCAGAATGAGAATGGTCCGATATTACGTGTTCTCAATCCTGTTGTATGGAGTAGAATCTTGGACTCTCACAGAGACTACCTTAAAAAAGCTGAAAGTTTTTGAAATGTGGGTCTGCAGGCGAATGTTGAGAATGAGTTGGATAGATCGGGTCACTAACATTGAAGTCATGAACAGAATAAAGAAAAATATCATTGCTAACATCAAGATTAAGGAACTTTCATACTTCGGCCATGTTATGTTATCCTGAAGCATACAACATCCAGCATTTGAACATTCAGGGCAAGGTTGAGTGAAGACGAGGCCCAGGTAGAAGAAGAACAATCAATCAATACATAAATAAAGTATTGATAGCCAACAACAGAAGTGATGAAGCCACTTTTTATATAAATGGTACAGTAAAGAAACAAAATTGTAAGTATTGGAATACAAAATAATTAATTAGAGAAAATCATACACAGCATCCATGTTTTAAGCAGGGATTTTGAATAACAAAAGCCCGATATTTATTTAAAATGACTTAATTCATACTCTTGCAGTTTGTTCCCAAAATATGATGCCAAATTGACAGATTTGGTTTCAGCAGGACGATGCTCCACCCCATTTTGCTCGACATGTGCGTGAATATTTAAATACGGCATTTTCCGGACAGTCGATTATTAGAAGAGGATCAATAGAGTGGCCTGCAAGATCTCCAGTTATTACTCCACTGGATTTTTTCCTTTGGGGATATTTAAAATCAAAAGTGTATTAGACAAATCAATGATATAGGGTATGATTTGCTACACCAATTATGCGTTAAAATTTGGCGCAGAAAAAATTATTAAACTTATTATTGACCACCCTGTATATCTATAGTTAGTCGATCAAACTTGGATTAAGAATATTTGAATTGACACAAATAAAAACCTCAAACTTTGAAGAAAATACTTAAGGGATTAGTCCGTAAATCCGCAAAAATTTCGAAAATATTTGCCAACACTGCCGACTATAATTACGCTAATGCTATTGACTCTTAAAGCTGTGTGCCTGCGGGGGGTGGGTTTGCTTCCCGGTAAGGGCGTTCCCGGCTACAAGAAGAGCGCTCAGTCCGGCATAACCTTTTATTAGTTTACACCCGCAATATTTCTGTTTCCTAAGGACCAATCTGTCAACATTTATACTCCTACTGTATATCCTTTTGTGTTCGGAGGAACGATTTATTTTGTACGGGTCGAATTTTATTCGCCTTTTATTAGTTTACGATAAGCACGTTGCCTTTTGATTTTACGCAAATAATGCGTCGGAATGAGGGAAGGGGGTAGTTAGGGTTTTTTTTTTCCTAAGTTAGTTTCTGAATTTAATAACTCATAAGCAGAGTGGTTAAATGGGTCTACATTGTTGTTATTTATTATGTTTTTATGTTAAATAAACAAGATTACCTATTGCGCCAAAGATAAATATTTACAAAAATATCACGGGCGTGGGAGCCGAATAAAACACTTAAATTTCATAGTATACCCTGTTTCCTCGGTATTTCATTAGATATTGTATTACACTTATATAATTAGTAATTTGAAGACTCACAAATCAATATTGTCCACTTTAATGAGCTATCGCGAAAGTTGGTGTCATCCAAGAGTAATAACTAAATAACAGGAAGACGATGTTGCTGTCAGGCGAGATATGACGTTTAATGGTAATGGTATATGACGTAGGGATTTTAGGTCCAATAAATCAAAGTGGTCTAGGTTAGTAGTAAGTAAATTGAAACCCAAAATATATGAATACATTCTGTTGTATCGCGTACTGTATAATTATATAAATAATATATACATAATAAATAAAATTAGTCGCCAGAATAGTTTGAATCTGTTAATTAATCGATTTACGTTATCCTAAATTTTTTTATAATTAGTTTCTGACATTTTTGGATTTATATTATAGCGTCTAACTTTTTTTTTAATTGTCCATATCATTTCTACAGTATCTATTTTCCCATTGTAAAGATAAAAATATTTATATAAATTTTTCCTTGTATACTTGTAAAACAAATCTGCAGCATTCAATTGACAGTTTCTTTTTGGTTCGTTACTGTCTCCCACTTCCATACCAAATTAATATTGACGTTAAAGGACCTTCTGTTTATTATAGGCCAGGCAAGTCACGGCCATTTATCGTATGTTGAACTATATAAGTATAGGTTCTCTATCCTTATTGCTCTCTGATATTTGTAAATGAAGAATCGTAAAGACAGATTTTAGGCATAACAAACACATAAATCACACTAATTTAAAAATAGTAAAGTTAAAATAAACTTTATTTTTTAAATTATTTTGAATAGTTTAGTAATGAATATTTTAGTGACCATCGCCATGGTACTGTAATTATTCATATTCGAATTACTATTAATTCCATCTACGCAAGTCTTTTAAATAAACCTAAAACAATATTCCTTGTGTTTCATAATAGCGCAGTTAGCTAAGTTACCCTATACACTGAGGGTAATGGTAGCAACGTAGCTATTTTTATGTATTGAGAGATGTAATCTCACCTATAATAATTTTGCAGAAAATTTTCGTAGCATGCCTGACAAAAAAGCGAAAAGCACAATTGATAACTCTGTTTTGCAAGATGAGTTTAACTCATTGCATATTGCAAATGTATTTTTCATCTCAACAGTTTGAAAATGCTCCGTATTACTTTTTCCTTTCTAAGATTTATTTTAATTGCTCCTTTGGAACAAATAAAGGATTATCTATCAATCTATATCCGATATTTTTTTATTTATTTATCAACGCTCCAAGCCCAATCACAATGTGCTCTAAATTTTTGATTCACAACAAAAACAAAAGAGAAGTCTTAAAGGAGAATTATAATAACTAAAATTCAGAGCAAAATAAAGAAAGAATAGTATTTTCTTCCTTTAAAATTTTGTGAATTCATTGAGTTTACATACATGTACCTGTACATATCAAGCTTGGCGCTACACCGGATGTTCCAAAAAAAAAGTCAAAAAACTACGAAACCCCAAAAAAAATCAACTTTATTTAATTATAATATATGTTGTATATAAGATATACATTTATTTATTTTATTTATGAAATATAGACACTCATATGTTATGATTAATTATTACTGTGGGAAACTATATATACACCTTCATATCCATGCGCTTACGCAGCTGGCCAAATTCGGGAACCCTACTCGTTTCCCAAAAAGTAGAAATTTTTATTATTTTATAGCACGATTGTTCGAATTTCTCGGCACCAGAGAGCCCCCCATAAATTTTCGAAACGCTGCTCACAATTTTGACCCCAATAAAACCATAATGGATCATAAAACGGCATCCAGGGACATAATGCAAAAATTGAATTTTTGTAAAATCGTTTTGGAACCTTTACGGGACCGTTATCATCGTCAACTATTTACGGCACCTCGAACATTGACCAAAATTTGAGGCAAGCACGACATTTGGTGAGAATTTTTTTATGGATATAATAATAATTATTTGTTTACTAAAAAAGAAGAAAGAAGAAAAGAAAGATAAAAGTAGATAATTTATAAGAAACCAGGAGTTGCTGGAATTAGTAAACAGACTAAAGAAAATTTATTCTATTTACATGTTGGATAGAAAAAATAGCAATAGCAATAGCAATAGAAAAAAGCATCATCAATATAAGATAAGAAGGCAAAGTTTAAGTAATTATACTTTTATGAGAATATTTTTGTTATATTGGATGGCAAAGTTCAACTTTCGAGCACATATATATATATATATATATATATATATATATATATATATATATATATATATATATATATATATATATATATATATATATATATATATATATATATATATATATATATATATATATATATATATATATATATATATATATATATATATATATATATATATATATACATATATATATATATATATATATATATATATATATATATATATATATATATATATATATATATATATATATATATATATATATATATATATATATATATATATATATATATATATATATATATATATATATATATATATATATATATATATATATATATATATACAGGGTTTTTCACTTAAAACTCCGCACGCCAATAAGTCCAAAATGAAAAGAAATATTTAATTTATGTAAAAAGTAGTCAAAGTGTGGGGTCAAGTAGATATTTCCTAAAGTTTAAAAAATTCAACGCCTGCAAAGAGCTGGGCGTCGCGACGCGTCGAAAAATTATTCGATTGCAGAGACTTTGGAAATACGCGCATACAAAAGTACATATTATTTAAAAACTTTTTTGTTATTTACTCAAACTTATTTACTTTACCCGTTTCTAAGTTATACCGATTTAAAGTAAACATTTCTTGATTAATAAAAAATGTGATTAACGCTTATTTTTACAAGTATGCCATGAATGTTAGTTACTATGGCAACCATTGTTATCGCAGTTGTTTTAAGTGCAATTACAAACGTAAGTTGTTATTGCTGCATCAAAAAATTGTCACATTTTGTCACAAGAAATATCCAAATTTGTTCGGTATAAAAAAAATCTAAGAATTATTATGTGAAAATGGTGCAATTTAGCAATGAGGAAAAAGTAGACATGTTACTGGTGTTTGGAGAATGCAGATGCAATTGTAGAGAAGCAAAAGGAGTTTACGCACGGCGTTATCCGCATAGAAGAGTTCCCGATGCAAAAACCTTTTCAAGTTTATGTAAAAACTTAAGAGAATATGGCAGCTTCATAAAACCTAAAAGAGATAGGAACAGGACGGCTACAAATGATGAAAATACTGCTGCTGTAATTCAGCAGGTTGATAATAACCCCAAGATATCCCTATCAGAGATAAAAGAAAATACCGGTGTTACCATAAGTTCTTCGTGGAGAATTCTACATAGAAACTCTTTTCACCCGTACAAAAGTAAACTAGTTCATAAACTAGAACCAGGCGATTATGCTAGAAGAATGTGTTTCTTAGCGATATTGTCCGATTTGTATAGCCAAGATGCAAATTTTCTCTCGAAAATTTTATGGAGCGACGAAAGTCGATTTCAAAATAATGGAATCGTTAATAGACACAACTGTCGTTTTTGGTCCGAAAACCATCCTCCTTGGATTACAGAAAGAGGTAACCAACGAATTTTTAGTATCAATGTTTGGTGTGGCATATTAAATGGATTCCTTATTGGACATTACTTTTACGAAGGAACTTTAAATGCAGATCGCTATTTAAGATTTCTTCAAACTACACTTCCGGAACTATTAGAAGAAGTGCCTCTTGACACTAGAATGAATATGTGGCTACAGCAGGATGGAGCGCCTGCACATAATGCCCAAATAGTAACGAGGTATTTGAACCGAGAATATCCCAATAGATGGTTTGGTACTAACGGACCGGTAAGGTGGCCGGCGAGGTCCCCGGACATTACACCACCAGATTATTTTCTTTGGGGCTACCTAAAAAACGTTATCTATGAAGAACCTATCGAAGATATGGCTGATCTCATTAACAAAATTAGTGCAGCGTGTGCCGCTATCACAAGAAGGACTCTCCTACAAGTGACCCAAGCTCATCTGTTAAAAATTTTTGATAGTTGTGTTCGAGCAGATGGACATAATTTTGAACAAAATTTTTGAAATGTCTTATTATGTAGTTAATTGCAATAATAATTTTGGTTATTAACTTGTAGGTATTTTACTGTTTTTTCATTTATTTGTCATGTTATCAGAACTAAATCGATAAAAAATAATAAATAAAATCATACTAAAATAGTTGAAATCTATTGTTTGTAATTGCACTTAAAACAACTGCGACAACAATGGTTGCCATAATAACTAACATTCATGGCATACTTGTAAAAATAAGCGTTAATCACATTTTTTATTAATCAAGAAATGTTTACTTTAAATCGGTATAACTTAGAAACGGGTAAAGTAAATAAGTTTGAGTAAATAACAAAAAAGTTTTTAAATAATATGTAGTTTTGTATGCGCGTATTTCCAAAGTCTCTGCAATCGAATAATTTTTCGACCCGTCGCGACGCCCAGCTCTTTGCAGGCGTCGAATTTTTTAAACTTTAGGCCCCACACTTTGACTACTTTTTACATAAATTAAATATTTCTTTTCGTTTTGGAGTTATTGGCGTGCGGAGTTTTAAGTATATATATATATATATATATATATATATATATATATATATATATATATATATATATATATATATATATATATATATATATATATATATATATATATATATATATATATATATATATATATATATATATATATATATATAATGTGCTCGAAAGTTGAACTTTGCCATCCAATATAACAAAAATATTCTCATAAAAGTATAATTACTTAAACTTTGGCTTCTTATCTTATATTGATGATGCTTTTAAATGTTTAAACAAAAAGTTAATTAGTATTAAGCAAGTTTTTAAACACCAAATGCTTACATACTGGAATACTGTTTATATTTAATATTGTGGTTTCATTATTATAAAATTTGACGGAAGTTATTTTTAATTTTTCTTTTTGGAAAAATAATTTTCACATCTACTTTATTTGCTAATATTTTTGAGGTTTATATTAAGAATTTAAAAAAATATATAGATAAATGAGTTTAAAATGTTAATGCATGAAATAATTCGAACAATGCATGCTTGTGGTCGAGAAGAAAGTGATCAATTGAGTGATTATATTTATATTGGGTGGTCTGTAATGTCCCAAAAACGAACGAAATCCACTTTTTTGCGCCTGATTTTTGGTGAACGTGCATTATGTCCAAAAATAGACTGTAATCGTATTCATCATCTCGAGAAATCCACGAATATAAATGTTCATTTGGATATTTGATCGAGCTTATTTTGTATTGCTTTTTGGTTTATTCATTCCTATATGAGGTGTGTTCAAAAAGTAAGGTGACTTTTGTAATATTTTTTTGTTATGTTGGTGCACATGTCCCTAACATAACAGTTTCAACCGGTTTGCAGGTTTCTTTTGTATCGACCAGTCCGAATAAAACTTTATTTTGCTTTCTGTATACATATTTTTTTTTAAAAACGCTCTCCCGAATTTTGAACATTTAAGTCGTTAGACGTTTTTAGTGTGCTCGGCGATTCTCTGTTCTCAAAAAAATGTATAAATATTGTATAAAAAATGGAGTACAGTTCTACAAAACACTTGAAATGTTGACAACGGCATATGGTGAATCTACTTTGTGCGACAACAACAAAAAAAAAGTGGTACAAGCTGTTTTAAGATGGCCGAGAAGATACCGATGACGAACCTCGCTCTGGACTCCCCAGCACGTTAATAACTGATGAAAGCGTCGAAGAAGTGAAACAAATGGTGTTGAAAAATCGTCGAATCACTATTAGAGAAGTGACTGAAGACGTCGGCATCTCTATTGGCTCGTATCATTCAATTTTTTCCGAAGTTTTTGGATATGTAGCATGTATGAGAGCTGTTAAACTGATATACTCGAAAAGGTCATAACTGGTGACGAATTATGGATTATGACGTCGGAACCAAAGCCCAGTCGTCTCAATGGAAGAACCCAGAATCGCCAAGACCCAAAAAAAGCACGTCAAGTTCGGCGCCAAAAGTAAAACCACAACCATGCCTCAGCCACCATATTCACCGGATATGGCCCCCGGCGACTTTTTCCTGTTCCCAAAAACCCAAGAAACCGATGAAAGAGGAGGTTTGGAACGATGAAGAAGATAAAGAAAAAAATCGCTGCAAGAACTCAAGGCTATACCAGAAAGAGCTTACCTTGCTTCGATTATTGGAAAAACAAGTGTATTATATCTGGGGGGATTACATCTAGCTATCCTAGAATGTGTTGTTGGGCAAAGATATTCGGAACCTAAGTCGACTTGTTATGAACACGCGGTAGAATTTGGTTTTCTTCCTATTTGCTAAAGTGTTCGAGAACCTGGTATTAAATACTTGAAAAAAGCATTTGATTGCTCCAGTTGAAATCGTCATTAAAATGAAAAAGTGTGGGACAGATCCGAACAACGGTTAACGAGACGACGAAACACCGTTCGTTTTTACGGAAAAAAAATAGGCTGTTTTAAATTACGGAGCAAAATTTCTTTTCGCTGAAATGCTAATAGACTGGCGCGGGACGCTGACGCACAAAAAAAGACGGAGAACAGTTCCGATAATGGCGATCGGACGAAGCTTCCCACAGCGATTCTCCATGCACCGAGTCAGAGAAACCTTATTTCTATATTAATAAAATATTTGTTGTAATCTATAATCGCAAGAAATGAGCGTTGCGGTTTGAGTTTTTCGAATCCGAGCTCGACTTCGTTCCCGCCATATTGCCTCTCGTATCGGACGTGATTTACTCGGAAGAGTTTTTTTTTTAATTATCCAGTCGTTCGGTGTTTAGAAAAAATGTTGTTTTAGAACGTTCCACCGTGTACAACCGTGGACATTTCCGAGCAATTCAATTTATAGGTAAGCGGTAAGAGGTAACTTTAATTTCGGCAGCTGGGGATAGGGGGGCAGCTTTGAACACTTTTTAAATAAAATATTATATTTGTCATGTTGTGCCACAAATCAAGGTACGTTATTTTTTGTGAATAAACGTGCTATTTGTGCTACAAAATAGAAATTAAATTTATTTGTTTATAATTATTAAAGTAACAATATTATTATTTTTCAAAAACGCATTTTTGTTCAAATGTGTATTACCCCTAACTTGTAACTAAAATGTAAGTAAAGTCTGTTCATAGATATAAGAAAGCGACTAAATGATAAGGATTAAGGAAAGAACCGGGCAAGCTGTAAGAATGAAATATGGCCGAACAGGTCCATATGTTGCTTAGAATTTAATTATTTGGGGTTTTGTTAGGAAAGATACTAAACCATATTTATTTATTTATGTATGTATTTATTTTTAAATCTAAAGTAAAATTACAAATTATTTTTATTACCTTCTTAAATTACTTAAAATTATTCGCATGATATATCAATATTACTATTATTATTATTATATTACAGGCTGTCATAGCCTGTTCTAATTATTATTTGTTCTATATTATTTGCAATATGGACATACAATTGTTCTGCTTTTTCTATATGTTTAACAGAATTTGACCAACTTTGTGGAAGGATGTTAAAAACTTTAACTTTGAGGACATTGGTATTAACACGGGGAAAAACATTGTTATGACGAATGGCAGATTTCAGTTGGTGCCAAACATGTTCAAGGGAAGGGTAAGGGAAGCCTTAAAACTGTATGACCTAGATTTTTTTGCATAATTATAACAGATGTATTCCTTTTTAGGTTCAAGCTTTGTAGGACCTCAGTTAATTGTTTTTAGATATATTATTCGTGAAAATAAATGTCGTTATTATACATGTAGTTTTGGATTTTTGCTTTTGTGTCACATGAGGAAGGGGTTTTAGTCAACTGTCTACTGTGATAACTTGCATTGTCCATTACAATGACGCTATTAAGAGGAATGTTTGGAGCTAGTTTGTTTTTAAACCAACTTTCAAATAAATCAGGGGTGGTGTCTTCATGGTAATCCAGAGAAGAATCTTTAATATTTTTCGCAGACAGAGAAACTCCATTTGGAATCCAACCATCTTTAGAGCCAGCATGCAAGATAGTTATTCTTTTACCTCTTTTTGATGGCGTGTTTGTTTTACACTCATCAGTAGAGTCAACCCAGCCATAAGTGTCGAACCAGGTTTCATCCAAGTAAATAATTGGCCTTTGTTGTTCTCGGTAAATCCTAATTTTTTCTAGATATTCCAGTCACCATTTCCGAATTCTAAAAGATTTCATTAAAACTTGCCTTTTGTCCATTTTTTTAAATCTAAAACCCATGTGTTGAATACACTTCCATAAGGTAGTTCTGCCAGATTTAACACCGGTTTCATCTTTTTCAAGCCTCCTAATTAAGGTATCTAATGTAGGCACGCTTTGTTCCTCGTATAACTGGCAAATTTTACGCCGTATTATATCTTGATCACTTTCATCTACACTCGAGAAAATGTCAGCACCGCTTCTTTTTTTCCTCGCTGAAATGGGATTATTCACAATTTTCCATACAGTTGATGCTGGAATTTTCGTCAATATGGCTGTTTCTTCTAAAGATACTTGCTTGCTGGCACCAAGTTCAATTAGAGTCAAATAAACATTGTTTATAACTTCCTTAGTCTCAATAGACCGGTGTTTTCTACAATTGGGCGGGAGCATCTCCTGAGATACACTAGACTGGCACATATTTTGCATAATTCGCACACGATTCAACGATTTTCATATTCCTATTTGTATTGCAATTAATTTTCGCTTATTGAAATACTTTTTTCTTTCTTTATCATCTCCCTCTTCTGCATACTTCTCCACGTCTGGCTTATAACAGTTACATAAATTGGTTCATTATCTACAGTTCTTTGTATATTAAATTTTTACTTTAATATTGTTTTTAATATTATCATCTGTTTAGTACTATAAATTAATATCTAACAAAATGTTTTAGGACTATTATATCCATGCTAAAGTGGATTTAAATATATAGTAATTGTTTTTTTTTATAAAATGATAAATAAACAAGAATTTCGATTCTATTTGTTTTCCCTATAAACTATTGTTGTAGTTACCATTTTATTTTCTTCTCTCACATAAAAACGCAGTAGCTATATTAAACAAGAATTTGGTATATTAATCTAGTAACAATGCTTAAAAAAAAAAGGCAATTTATGTCATAGTAGTATTCTACGTGCACAAATTAGGTATGCAAATAAAAGTACTCCGTAAAACATAGTCAATAAGCAAAAATAAATTATATAACTAGGTGTACACTTATATAATTCATTCAATGATCCACTGTTAGCGGTAAATTTTCATTTTAAAATTTTCTATGAGAAATTTGTTGTCTTGAATGTAGAAATTTTACACATGTGGCATAGATGGCATCCATTTTTTAAAAAAATGTCAATCACTTACCATTTTCTTTATTCTGAAAATATACGCTAGAAATCGCCTTCAGACCCCACGCACCATGGTTGAAATAAAAAATAAAAGTTGTACACCTGAAAGAAAATACCTCTAAATGCCCAATGCTTTTACCAAAATTTGCAAAGATTCTTGGAATAGTTTCTTAGATAATATAATAAAATATTTTTTTTCTCAAAGTTTTAGCACCTTGTATAACTCAAGTTAAGACGTTTAGCACATACGTTTATATAGAGTTTTGTCCTTAAAGTAATTTCAACAAATATACCCTTCTATTTGACACACCATTAAAGAATACTCTGTGTATATGCTAATATTCTGTGATTAGTTTCGGACTTAAACGAGACCCTTTTTCGAACATTTCCCGGTAGCAAGCGGCCTGTATATGTGCTACCAGTCAGTTTGAAAAATAAGCAACGATCAACGCTTTGATTGGCAGTCAATAGAAAATCGCTGAGTGTGCCAGATTCGAAATTTTATGCCCGGTTAGGTAGCCGGTTCCCTATTTGACAGTTAGGGTGACAAATCGCCGAGTAATAAAACGTCTGTTTGGACGTGGCCATTGTGCTACTGCCACGTCGAAGACTGGAAGGTAGACGTTTATTTATTCTCCGGAAAGATAATTTAATTATCCCGCAATTTGCTGCTTCGGCGTTGTTTTGACAATACATAGACAAATTTTTGTACGTATATGATATTGAGGTTGTAATTGTATGACTGAGAGTATATTATATTATGCATTATTTTACTATCAATTTTTAAAATAATTTATATTTTGTAAAAGTGGAACGTAATTTTCATTCCTCGAACACATAAGAAAAGTTTAACCATACACCATATTTTATACTTCATCTATGAAAGACTTCGCGTGTTATACAGGGTGGCGAAAAGTTTATTCTAATTTAATAATAACTTGACGTGACTATAAACTGACAAATTTAGAAGGGATAAAAAATTTATTGAAGCAATCAATTTGGTCTGGTTTTACTGTAAGGTCCGTTTATTTGATGATCTGTGAATTTGGATATTACATGACTGCATTGATCACTTTCTCTGATACTTTATCACCACCTGACATTGATGCATACTTTATTATTAGGAGTTACAATTGATGGCATACTTAAAAACCAACGGCTGCAGCAACCAGTACAACCATGTAGGTACCATCAACATTAACATGATTTTTATGAAACTTGAAAAGTAATTTATAATACAGTCTATAACGGTAACTAACTAATGAACAATGCATATTGTAACCACTTTATTTGATGTGTCCTCATAAAAAGAAGTCTAGTGGTGTTAGATCTGGGGATCTGGAGGGTCAATTTTAAAAGCCCTATCTTCCAATCCACCTATTTTCAAAATTTTGCATTTAGAAATTGCCAACTTGGAATAAAATTTTAATTTATTTCTCTGTGAAGCCGCGAAGCTTGGTTATATCTTTGAATACACGGTAAAAATTTTTTTCTTAGATCAAAGCAAATCGCTTTGTAGTAAAAAAAATTGTGCTTCCCTATTCACCAAGAGAATATTTTCTTGATTTATCACAAAAAATCTCTTAACTCTCTGTTTTATTGCATAACAGAAATTGTTCTATTTTAAAATGAAAGTGTATCAATCTAAGACACCTTTTCCTCCAGAAGGAAAATATTTGCTCATTCAAAACAAAACCTTTTGATTCTTCTTCCAAGACAAAATAATTTCCTTAACCGAAAATGAAATAATGAAAATTTCTAAAGTTTTCTTTCAAGACCATATACTATTTTAGAGCAAATTGAAGTGTTTTTCGAGATAAAACAAACCTCTATCTGCATTATTTTGTTTCAAGACAAATCTATTCTTGAAATGAAATATTATACCCCCTTAAATCAAAATAAACCGAAATTTATATTATTTTTTTCTAAGATATTTTTTTCTTAAACAAATGTACAGGGTTTCCCAAAAGTTAACAACAATACTGAAAAGGCTGACGGAAAAAGTCATAAGCATCAAGAAACATAAAATGAATGAAAACTGAATAAAAATTGTAAACTTGTATCAGATTTTCGAGTGTCACATCTAAAAAAAAAATAACTCTTTATATTCTTAGGTATTTCAGTTTAAAACCGCGGATATTTCATTGATCAAAGATCAACGTTAAAGTAAAAGTTCAAGAGAATAATTCAAATAATCATACTTTACTTTAAAATAGATTTCTTATTAAAGGTTTTGAAACTTTTACTTTAACGTTGGTCTTTGATCATTAAAATATCCGCGGTTGTAAAACTGAAAAGAATTGAAAAATGAAAAGAAATATTTTTTTTTTAGATGTGGCACTCGAAAATCTGATCCATACTTACGATTTTAATAACTTTTATTAAAGTGGCAATATCGCGATTTTTTACTGAGGCCATTTTATGTTTTTCTTGATGCTTATGACTTTTTCCATCAGCCCCTGAAGTATTATCGTTGACTTTGGGAACGCCCTGTGTGTATAAATTGAATTTGTTTTCTAGAAGTGATTGTATTGTTTACATAGGAGTATAGGTGTTTTGATGTGAAGAACAAAAATGGAAAGAAATTCAATCGTACGAAAATACAAAAATATTTATTTTTTTTTTCGGATTCAACAATAACAGCAACATATTTAAAAGTACCACAAACGAGAACATCTTTAAGAAACATAGTCTTATATTTTAAAAATAACACATAACAACCATAACACAGTTAATAGTGCTACGAATGCAAAGAACATTCCTTGGAAATTTTTTATCACTTCAAGATTCATATCCCAATCTGTCAAAAGGTCACGTATGTTTTCCATATGGGCTAGGTATTTCTATACATATTCAAATCAAAAATCAACATCAAAACACAATTTTCGTTTCCGATGCGGTGCCGACCAAAGCCACCTTTCCGACACACTCACTCCACATAACATAAATAACTAAATGAAATGCGTGTCTGCGTGTTAACAGGTCCAAGACAAATATAGACAATGGGGGTTTAATTTTTTTTACTTCAAGACAAATGCGCCAGGTTGTTTTGGACGAACGTGTGACATATTTATTATTTTCATCAGAGATAATTTATACCGGGTTGTTTTGAGTAAAAATCCAATTTTCAAGATTAGATTTTCCTCAAAGGGAGACATGGCGTCGTAGCTTACATAGAAACAAATTTTTGTTTTATGCTAAATAAAATAAATTAAGAACTCTCAATGACTTGTATGAAGCCAATTCGTTATGTTAAAAAATGAATTGTTTCGAAACAAGACAATTAAAGAAGAAAAATAATGTCTCTTTACAGGGTGAAACACTGCGTTAAACTAAAAATAAATATTTCACTTCATGACAAATTGTTTTAAGGTAAAACAAAATGTTCAAGAAAGGAAAGAGTTTTCTTTGTAGACAAAAATTTTTACCGTGTAAGTAATTGATATGTACATTCCCTGGTATATTAAAAGATTTGGTGTTCCATTTAAATTAATCAAGTTATAGCCACTTAAAATGGGGAAGTTATTTATAATTATATTATACAAAATATTTTTAAATTCTACTGTAAATTTCGATGGCATAATTTAAATATTTCTAATGTATTTGAGAAATTATTTTTATTTATTTAAACAACTTCAAGATTTGGTTGTCAAAAACCTTATTGAGACATACACTTATATTGATCGTAAAATGCAAAAAAATATGCAACTTTGAAACTTTTAGGATAATCTGTATAGTATGAAGGTAAATTTACAAGGTATATGATATAGTATAACCCTGGATATTTATATGTATATGAAGTAAGTAAAAAATTGGACGGTCCTAGAAGTATAAAAAGAGGCGTTTTATATTTCAAAAAAATGCATCTATGACTGACCATCTTTTTATCATTAAAAAAGCTTTTACTATTTTAGGGTTAAGTGCGAGCAAACCACGCGTATCGATACGTTTTAAACCTTTATATGTATTTTAACTGTTTCGTTAACTTTTTGTGTATTATGTGTGTGAGTGCCGTATACAAATCATTTTTTGTTGGACTTTTATCTTTTATCAGGGGCACTTTGACAAAACCAAACGCTTTTAAAGTATAGAACTTCCATATCATGCTACCTCTCCAATTTTAAGATTTGTGTTTGCTCTTTTTTCTGAAGAAGGTCATAGAAGACCGAAACTTCAATATATGTACAAAAATTTTAATCGCTTTTAATATAAAGACCTAGAACCCAAAAACCAAAAGCTATATAAATTTAGGCTATTTTTTTTATATTTAATTATTTGGGTTTTGTTTGTTTTCTATACTACTTCGCACAACAACCTGAATTTAGTTGTTATTTCCATTTTTTTTGCCGGCTGGTGCGAAATTCTAAAAGCGTTGCCAAACTCTTACCGCCATCTTAGCGCAAAACCATTCCACGTACTATTTAGGTATATAACGAGCTAGTTTTTAAAATTGAAACGACCATCGTTCAATCTTGTGGTTTTCACCAATAGGAAAACTAAACAAACAGAACTGGTTTGGAAATACGAAACGACTGTAAAGCAAATTAAATATAACGAAGCAAAAAAAAACGATTGTGCTGCTGCCCGCTACCGCAGTCCATTTTGTAATAATATAACGTGAGAATGGTTTTAAATAAAACGGTATTGTAAGAGATTACATTTTACCACAGAGGCGTTACCCACAAAGGGTTGATCATAAATTAATTCGTATACTTAATGTAGGTACGTTTTTGTTACCATTTTCTTAGATTTAATAATAATTAAATAATCAAATAATAATGATTATAATTATTTAATTACAATTAATAAAATCAGAAAACGCCACTTAAAAAGATGCGAAAACTACTACGTAAACTATAATTTATATAATATATAATGTAAATTGTAGAATAAAAAACAAAAAAAAATCCTTAGAACCAAGTCGAAGGATGGAAAAGGAAATACTATATGGACCAAACAAATCATAGTACTAGACCTCTCACTTGCAAGCAGATGAATAAATAATCAGAAGATAATTTATAACTTTTTGAAATTAATTGCTAACAAAAATTGACGAAACTCGCGTTGAAAACAAAGGTTAGTCGACGCATCGCTTATTGCCGTGTTAAAATCGAGGTCAGTTTGCTCTGCGCTACTGACTGAAGCGAACAACATATTTCCCAAGAGTCAGCGCATAGGTATAACTTGTATACAGCATCCATTTATTCTATAATTTTTTATCGGCCCTCGCACAAAATTGAATCCGAAAAAACAAATCGTGCAGAGATAATGGCTACGCCATCATATTTTAGTCCAAGTTCCAATGTGTTTTTGACATGTTATTGGTTATCGAAACATGTAGGTATTCGGGGGTAAGATACCTAATATAGTGAATAACATAATAATCAATACATTACAAACAAAATTATAATAATATCATGGATTTATCGGGTCTATTTATGGACATACTTTTGGAAGCGTTTTTCGTCAAATGTGTGGAACAGTACAGATCATAGCGATACTTTAATGCCCACGAAAAGGATATTTCATTTTTCTAATTGACAAAGCTTACATAAATTTATATCAGAATGATTTCTGAATATGTTATTACAAAGAAAAATGTATATGACAATTAGAACAACGAAAATTTTTGTGTTTGTTTCAGAAGTACATATTTTAGTTCACCAACAAGATTTTCATTACATTATAAATTAATTAATGTTTAACCAGACAATTCCGCATACCATAATATAATGTAGTGCATAGAAGTAATTTTATATTAAAGAAGTAAAAGAAATGTAAATTAAATGTATAATTATTTAAACTATCACTCGAACTAGTCCAACTTTTATCTACCTCCTCAATAACAAAAACATAATAAAATTTAATTATATGTTTAGTTAAATATTTTATAAATATTAATATTTATAAATTATAATGGCAATGTCGTACTACTGATAAGCTACCCCCTATCACAAAAACATTACAATTAAAATCAAAAACAAAAGAACAAACTATAAAAATTTTCCATTATTTTGAAAATTGTCGATAACATAATTATTTATGAAAATT
Source organism: Cylas formicarius (assembly GCF_029955315.1). Classification (NCBI taxonomy): domain Eukaryota; kingdom Metazoa; phylum Arthropoda; class Insecta; order Coleoptera; family Brentidae; genus Cylas; species Cylas formicarius. The sequence continues at coordinate 18,056,693 of NW_026844361.1, read as the reverse complement.
TCTGGTTGGGATAAAACGCCTATTAAAGGGAACTTCTTCAACACAAATGCAGTGGCGTACTCATATTTTCACCTCTATTCTTTAGTGAATTTTGTGTTCTGTCATTCACATATAAGTTCGAACTATATTTAGCATTTTAAAATGTATAAAATTGCGAAACGAAATAAAGCGCCGAAAAGAAAAACGCAAGATATTTACATTAAAATAGCAATCTAATTATGTCCAAGATAAATCCTAACTAATAATAACTTATTTTACTTTCAGATTAAGTTTTATTATTGTGTACTCTAAAACATAATTATTTCAAAATATATATAGGGTTTGTCACTTGGTGTTTTTATCTTTGCATATATAACCAATAGCAATATATATTTCGTTTTATATAACTATATTTATTCACTATTTTTGTTCACAATATATGTATTTCTATTTTTTGGTTTCCTGGTTAGTGCTCCTATTTTCTGCATTAGTGCAGTAGAGTACTGGAGTAAATTCCCAAATTTCAAAAAAAAAGTTGACTAAATAAGAAATTTATTTTCTATGGAGCGCGAGCATTGAAGATGCCAAGTGAGATTTTGGCGAAACGTCTGCAGGATTCCAGTCGGATGCAAGATTTGCAGGATTCCAGTCGGATGCAGGATTCCAGTCGGAGTTCAACGAGCGAACGGATGATATCCCGGAATATAGTGTCATCATATATATATATATATATATATATATATATATATATATATATATATATATATATATATATATATATATATATATATATATATATATATATATATATATATATATATATATATATATATATATATATATATATATATATATATATATATATATATATATATATATATATATATATATATATATATATATATATATATATATATATATATATATATATATATAGGTATTGCGTCTCTCAGTGATATAGCTTTTATCCACATTGATATACTATACGTTTTCTTTGATGACAAAGCTTCGATCATTTTCCATTACAAAATACGCGAGAATTTTTAAAGCTAATGATAATTCAAATCTGAGTAAAAATGAAGAATGAAGAATCCGAAATTTCAATAAATAAAAACATTAACGGCAATTTTCAAAATTGTGGAAAAATTGGAAAGCGCCCTATATATCTCGATATTTTCGAGATCTAGGCATATTTTGAGAAAATACTGTAACAATGCGGCATCCAAACTTGTTGTCAATCCATCAACAATTTTTTTTTCATAGCTGCTTCATAAGTTCCTGTATTATCGGCATAGACAGGGCCTCTATCTCTCAACTCGGTATTTATATGGGTTTTACACGAGGTGTCAGTCTATTTTGCTCTACATCTAATAATACCTTTCTACTGTTAACCGACCACTCCGTACATAATTAAAACATTCTTTAATAACTTATTTTTGATTCTTAGAGGGAAGAGAAGCCATATCTTCGTTTCGACAACCACTCTCCAATACCCTGACGTCCGATAGGTGTCTGCGCGTTGTCGAGTCGGGTAACGCCCCCTCCAACAGGCGGTGGGCGTGGTTTACAAATTACCTCGCCAACAGCTCGACGAGTGACGAAATTAACAGCTCACGGACGAGTCAGTGTGAATTTGACAGTCGCGTTGAAATTCGACTGGTCGGCCGGTCGTGCGTCCTGCCGGTCGTGCGTCCTGTTGGTTTTTTCCAGAGCCGCCGTCGATCGAGTTGATACGTAAACAACAAGCGGGTTTTTGCGGGGCTCTTTGGTGTGGCGGACGGTGCGGGGGCGCGCGAGTACACGTTCCGTTAAAAGTGGCGACAGAAATGACCGTTACCGGAAATTTTGGGATAATGCACAGACCTTGTTTTTCGGGATACCCGTTTCAAGGTGCGTATAATTGCACACGCTATTTCCTTGAATTTTCGTGATAAATTGGACGCGCCGGGAAGTTTCGACGCGTGCGGATGTTTCTTTTTCTGTTTTAGAAAGTTTTTAGTATAAATTAGTAGGCATAGATATCACTATTTTTTGTAAATGCTTTGGGGTCGGGAAGTATTCGAAAAAAATAAAAAATCGCTTATGCAAGGGTCCACAAAAAACATCATTTTTCAAGAAAATTTTTGAACCAGGAGACGCAGAAGATACGGTCCCATAAACTTTTATTCGTGGCAATTTTTCAAAAATCAAATTTTACCAAGTATTTTTTAAAATTTTGTTGATTTTTTTTTGGTAATTTTCGCTTCCAGAAAAATATGTTTTCCTCCATAAATGTTCATCCGATTGGCAAAATTCTTTAACCGGCAGACGCAGAAGATCCAGTGCAATAACATTTATTTCAGGTGTTTTTTCCACTATATACAGGGTTTTCAAATTATAGGCAAAAATCTAAAAGCCCTAGAAAATTGTTCCTTTACAGAATAAATTGTTAACCGCAAATCAAATATCGTAAAAAATATGGCTAATATGGCTACAATTTTTGTATTTGCGGTTTTCGTGTATCATATACGCTGCTCGGGATATGTGAAAAAATCCATTTTAAAATCGCTATTTCGGGGGCTCAGTCAAGACGCGATGACGTCATTGATTAATACGGCGCACCGCATGGTTTGTGGACGAGGAAACGTGGAAGATCCATTGCTATAACCTTCATTTGCGGAATTTTTTCAATTATGTATAGGGTGTGTCAATTATGGGTAAAAAAATCTAAAAGACCATGAAAATTGCCGTTTTAGTGAATACATTATTAGCCTTAAATGAAAAACTATCAAACATGGAATAATTTAGTCTAAACAGTCTCGAATATTGTGTCAAGAGAGAGAGTTTCAGATTTCGTCTATCATACAGGGTGCGCAAGGTACTTGGAATATTATAATTGGAAATCGTTATTATTTGTACAATTTTTTATATTTATCAAAGTTTGTCGTGACTTTTAAATTTGGCGATAAGTAAAAAACGCTTTATACAGGGTGTGTACACAATATAATTACATCGATTTTGCGAAAGTTCCATAGTGGCCCACAGGAGCGTGGTAGAAAGACAATGCCGACAAGACACCGCGAAGCGCCACCTTTTTAAAATAAAAAGCTGCATCGCGTCACGCGCTGCGAACTTGCCCCGCCCAGTGACGATTTTTCGCAAGCAATCTTGTTTTTTTAGTTTTTCATAATAAATTTTAAAACATGGTTGGTATGGGTATATTAAGGTGGGTCAAAACAAACGATTTTTTTTGGATCTGACACACACTAGTTAGCTCTAGAAAGTACTTACCACGTGTAAGCTCTTAATTTAAATAGAAAGATCATCCTCATCATAGTTTTGCATTTTTGATTTAGTTTCATATATATACAATTATATACAATTTTATTGACAATTTTTATAGGAAATGTAATGATCTACAAAATTGGCCTGTTACCACTTTTTCGATAAATCGAACAATTTGAAAGATATTCGAGGTCAAAGATTGAAAAATTAACAGAAAAATAACTTTTTATTGAAATGTTTTCAATCATTCTTGTGGGAAACTAAATGCTCTACAAAAAAGGTTTCTTGTGTGTGTGTGTGTTTTTTTTTAATCAACCCCTTGAGAAATATTCAATTTTGAACCGCAATTGTGATTAAAGTAAAACTATAAAGGAAAATATCGTTCACGATAATTATTTTCCAGTCAATAACAAAATTCAGAACAAAAAGTTATTTATTAAAAAAGTTTGAGACCATTTTTGTAGAGCGTTTAGTTTCTTATAATATAAAATAAAATTATCAATGAAATTGACTTAATGATTATAAGATGATTATATGATGATGATAAGATGATTAAGTAAGATAAATCGAAAATGAAAAGCAATAATGAGGATAATCTTCCCATTAATAAACATTAAGAGCTCGTACGTGGCAAGTACTTTTTAGAGATAACTACGAACTAGTTTCTCTGTGTCAGATTTTTTGTTTGACATAGGTATATTTTTTTACCAACCAACCATGTGGGGGGGATCCAATTAAAAAAATATATTTTAGAAAATTAATTGAGTTTCGTTTATTATTTTGTACCAACATTTTTCAATAATTTCTAAACAATTACATTTTAAAAATATTTTATTTAAACAGTGTACCTCAAATAAAAACACAACAAATAAGCAAGGCAAAACAAATATACAATTTTTCTACAACCGAGCGAAAAGTAGACTTTTTTTTACTTTGCCGCTAGCTGAGCGATAAAGAATACCACTCGCTTAGTGCAAAGTGATGCGCACGTTTTTTGAATTTCATTACTAGTTACGTACTATTATTTTTACTAAATTTTCTAAAAACGCGGGCTGTAGAAAAATTCCTGCGCGATAGATTGCCGCCCTGAGCGAGAAGTTTGGCCATCTAATACTCAAATAGCTATTTTATATAAAATTATTTAACAATTAAATAGTTAGATAATAAATGTTTGATTAAATTAGTAGTATTTTGTATTCAATAAAAAGAAGTGAAAACAGGCCACTAATTTTTTTATCTTGTTGTGCATTGCTGTTGATTTTTTTTTGCTCTGAGACGGTGAAAAAAATGCAGGAAACAAAAAAAATCTATACAAAACTTAAAACAACAATCCGATGTTTTCTGAAATATTACCCACTTGGCTTGGTAAACTTTGCCGTCTACCACACTTCTTATTAATTTTGGTTTTTGGATTTTGTTTTCATAAATATTAAAAAAGAAAATTTAATTTTTTTACCTTCTTGCAGCATTAAAAAACAATTTTTAAATGCACGGATTGGTTTAAGTAAATGAATCCGCGTCTAGCGTAATTTTATAAATAAAATGAAATATACTTCTGAAAAAATGTGGTAAGATATTTTAGATTCTAGAAAAAAAAGTTTGGTGCAAAAATTCTAGGGCCCCAATCAGGTTGCATGTTTTTGAACTCAGGGTAAAAGAATATTTTTAAAAAAATAATATGCCGCTTTTTTAGTATGTATAATTAAATCCTCCTTTTATATTAAACTTTTGAAATATGTGCCATTTAAGTTCACCCTAAGCTTTGACCGGCTGTACGCTAGTTATTACTTAGCAATGGTGTTATTATAAGGATAAAATTTTTATTAAACATTCCCAAGAGTCAAAGCAAATATTATTACTATTAATATATCTTTTATTTTATCTATGGCCTTACTGTAAACTTCCAATACCGTAAAAATAAAAATTACCGGAATAATCGGCGAAAACCGAGGTAAAAACTGTTTTCTGTATATTTTTCGTTAACTTTGCTACCGCAAGCTATTTGAAATTGCTCACGGAAAAACTGTTAATTTTGAAACGGTTAAATAGTTATTTGTCCTCAAAGCAATACGATCTGATCCTAATAATAATAGTTCACAAATAATTTAGTTTATAACGTTATAAATAGTAATATACGCATACGCCATATTCGAAGATTTTTTTACGCAAAATTTATAATATTGGGCAAATTATTTTAAATTATTTATTTATTAAGAAAAATTCGCATTGCTATTATGCGTCCTATTCTATTGTGATATTGTGATATTTGCCTCGAGGACTTTCGTGTCTTCAACAACTCCTGCGAAACATCATCATTTTATTTATTCTTTTTATTCCTTAAAGTGACGCACCTCCGTTATTTTCTGTTTCTTTTGCCATTAAAAAACAATACATCCAAAAAACTTTTGTTTTTTTTTGCGACCGGATTACCGAAGCGCTTACAGCAGCGCACGCGTTGTATCCGTGAGAATTTCTCACGAATCGAAACAGTTTCCTCGAAAGAAAAAAACGTCCCAAAAAGACGGATTCGGTTTCGACACATTTTTTGTGCCACTTTCCTGTGCTTTTGGCCGTGTCGGTTGCGAAAAATTTATACGATTGCGCAAAATCCGCGCCCGCAGGTATAACCTTAAAGAATTTTTGACTTTTTTTGCGGTTTTATTGTTGCGGTTAAAACAAAACCGTAGGCGGTATAGGTAGGTGTGACGTAGATATACGGGAAAATATAACGAATAAAACTAATACCTGCTAATTCGTGCGACAATTTAGGTTTCTCTTTCGGTTTCAAAACGACAAATTGTCGCAACGCAACCAATTGCGTGGGTACAGAGAAACAGAGAAAAAAATTCATTCGAAATATATCATCGAGTCAAGACATGATATACGGAAATATGGGGGAATCCTCAGAGCTAGCAGTCTTCTATTGCATGGGGAGAAGTGAGTGAATGATATAAATAATTATCGTCTAATATCTATTATCCCCACAATCGGTAAAATTATTGAAAAGATTCTATTCTCAATTAGCAGCTTACTTCGAGGACAACCGTTTGTTGTTGTCTCCAGTTTGGGTTTAGAGGTGGTACATCGAATTATTGAGCGATTAGTAGAGTTCATTATCAGGTTTACGCAGCTTTTGAAAGCAGAAAGTACTCCGGCACAGTCCAATGCGATCTTTCGAAAGCATTTGACTGTGTCCGGCATCCTATTCTGCTGAGTAAATTGCAGATGTATGGTGTGGATCCCACATCGGTTGGATTCCTTCAAAGTTATCTTTTCAACAGGAGGCAGATCGTAGAGTTGTTGAACATGGAGTACCCCAAGGATCCATTATGGGCCCTCTTCTATTCTTGATATATATAAACGATCTCGCTGAGCATGTTGCTGAATAGTTTGTACATTCTTCGCTGATGATACCACCTTTTCTTGTCGAAGTCATTCTGAGAACGACTTGGTGCACAGGATGGAGGGGGCTAGTGAGTGGTTTCGTGCTAACAAACTTATCCTCAATGAATCAAAAACACAACAAATTATATTTTCTTTACGCGAGTCAACGTTCAACAATCCATTACATGTGAACTGTCTTGGGGTTCTGCTTGATCCGAAATTGACGCTCGAGCAGCATATTATTGGTGTTTGTGAGAAGCTCTGCAGGGTGGTGTACTTGTTGCGCGGTTTGGTCGGCGAGGTCTCTCAAAGTATAGTGAGAATGGTATATTTTTCACTCTTTCAGGGATTATTTAGCTACGCAATTTTGGTTTGGGGTCACTCCTCACGTACCGAAAGAGTTTTTTCGATACAGAGGCGAGCCATCAAGGCGATGACGCAGTCGAATTTTGGAGATGACGTAAGAGCAAAGTTTAAAGATCTCCAAATATTAACTGTTCCATGTTATTAAATCTATCTACTCAAGAATTGCAAAGACTAGAAATTATAAGAAGTATTATGGACCTAAATTCTTCAATCTATTGCCTATAAGTGTCAGAGAGGTGCCGGAGAGACAATTCTCTATTAAGGTCAAATCACTTCTGCTGGATGGGGCCTATTACTCATTTGATGACTTTTTTACCAATTTTAATAATGGTTAGCGTTTTCTGTGTTATGTCGCGGTGCTTTTGTAATTGTACATATGTGTAGATTTTGCTCAATGTTTTTGCTGACTTGTGTAAAACCGTAGGGTTCTTAATATCAATAAATTACTATTTTTATTAAAATAACATCTGTTACTCGATTAGGCATAGATCTAATCAAATCGTTTATTGTTTCTTGTGGACTGTTAAGCCACTCTTCCTCTACTGCGACAATAAGCTGTGGGATCGAGGTTGGGGTACGAAGTCTAGCTGGAATTCTCCGTTTTAGCTCATCCTATAAATGTTCGATTATATTGAGGTCGGGACTGTATGCTGGCCACTACATAACTCGAAAACCCACTTCTGCAGTGTCTTCTGTAATGTGTAATGTAATTCTTCTCCAATGTAGTCTGCGTATGGTACCATGTGATCTGTTAAAATATCCTCGATGTACCTAGCACCTGTTAAACCTCCTACGCCTTGACCACGGCCGCTCCTACGGATGAAAACAGAGTCGGCTCGTGCGTCTATAGAAATTGCACCCCATATCATGCAGGAACCACCTCCCTGAGGGCTCTGCTCTTCATTGTAGCATTCTGCAAATCGTTTTCCTGGTTTTCGGTGTACTTTTTTGCTGAGAACAGTGTCAAATTCAAACTATCCCGTGCAAAGCATAGGCGTGCTTGTCGATAAGCTGGAGTAAGTTTTGGACCAATCGCCCTTGTTTTTGGGGTCAAGTTATTTTTATTGAGTCTGCTTCTCACTGTCCGCTGACTAATAGCCACTCTTCCAACTTCATGCAGCAGTTGTCGAGCAACAGCTCGCTGGCGAAGTCCACTTTCGATTAAAGCGATTAACTTAAGTGGCTTTTGGGGTGCAGTATACATCAAGGTAACACAATTAAACGCTATCCAAATGGATGAAAACGGGTAATGTAAAAATTCCATTTGCAAGAGCCCTGAATTTAAGCCTATGATAAGTTTGTTACTATCGTTATAATTACTCCATGAACACGTTTCATTTCTTTAATCGTAGCTATGTATATAAAACAAATTTAAACTCATACTAAAGCATATTAAATTGTCTTCCAAATAGCATGTTTATTTTTTGGGTCAGATGAATAGTTTAAAAAAAAACATACTAAACTCAAAAATTTACATTGTGCCGATTTCTATGCATGCCAGTTTATATACAGCGGGGTCAAAAAAATGTTAAAAGTCCATAACTTGCAAACTAATTGACCAATCGATGCTGCCGAACTGCAGCACGAACTACTGACGTGTTCGACGTGTTCAGTTGCAGATTTGTAGATTCTCGAAGTTCATTCAATGTGACTTGTTGCTGTTACTATTAAACTACCAAAAACGAGACAACTCGATTAGTTTGAAAGTTATGGACTTTTAAACAGTGGATATATTTTTTGACCCCTATGTATTTAAAAAAAGGTGGGCAAACTCTCCCGGCTAACTCTATGGAGGGTGATTTTCGGGAGGTTAGCCAGACTTGCTTGGCGTATAAGTAGATGATATTTTCTTAAACGACCTTAACCTTAAACGGCTTCGATTTGTTTATATTTTTTTGTTTTATATTATTATATTATTCCGGCTCATAGCTTATTAACTCGGTAGCATTGGCGGGTAATTGTTTTTTTTTAGGACCAAGTGCTAAAGATAAAAAACACAAAAAATATTTTAGAAACATTTAAAAAACATTACATAAGTCAAGACATCTGCTTTTATCAAAGCTTTTATGAATCCTTGAAACTATTGCAATAGAAAAATTATTTAAAAAATTCAAACAGTTTTGAAGAACTCCAACTACGAATCCTTCCCTTTACCCTTGGTTACCTGACTTTCTGACTGATATTCAATTATTCAGAAATAATCTTTGCCTGATGAAACAGCTAACCAATAATTAAAACCATGGCGTGATGTATGTGTAAAGTTAAGTGTAGAAATCAGCAAGCAGCAATCAGCTCGCCGAATAAAGTATATTATTATTACTATTATTATTATTATTATTATTATTATTATTATTTTTATTATTATTATTATTATATTTACCTAAAACCAAAAATCATCAAAAGTTTCAAAATCAAACCAAAAATCTTCCTTTGTTCAAATTCTCACAAGCGACCTTCAATCAAGTAAGGGATGTTTTTGATAAATTGAAAAGTAAAAATAGTCAAGATCACTTCGGCATATCCATGAAAATCCTAGAGCAAATAAAGAATATTCTCCAATCAAGGAGGAAGTGTTCCCAAATATTTTAAAAATCAAAAAATTTTCCCATACATAAAGGTGTAGAAACAACAAACAACTTCAGACCTCTTTCATCTAATCATTAAATCAGTATTAAAAAACCAAACTAACATACATTTTCACAATTTTAATCTTTACTTTGGTCAACAATACGGATTCAGGGAGGGTAGATCAGCCGACTTTGCTATCATCAAGGGTTGTGCTAGGCTCAGTAATAGGACCTACCCTCTTTCTCATATATATGAAAGACCTTCCTGAAGCTCTTTTGAATGGTTGCCTCGCGTTGTTTGAGGACGACGCTACTGTCTGAACTCTGAATTAACAAAAGCTAAGAACCGGTTTGCAAAAATAACTTAACCCTTAACGGGGAGAAAGGGAATTTATTTAATTTTCTCTCAAAGACAACTAAATCGATGTCACCACACAGAACAAGTGGCTCAAAAAACATTTTTTTATTACGTAGCTGTAGATTGTAACATTTTATTAACAGCATATCATGCTCTAATTGGCTCCCACTTGGTTTATGGTCTGATATACTGGGACCAGGCTCTCGATGCAACAAGAGTCTTCGGCCTACAACGTAGGGTAATTTGAATAATCACAAACCTCAAATGCAGAGATGATGTTAGATCTAAATTTTCAGAGCTTAAAATCCAAATGCTTATATACTTAAATGTCTGTTGTACGCTTAAGAGAATCAGATTTTTTACTTGAAGTTCACCCCTACACCCCTCAGACCTGATTTCTTCCGTCTTTATGCAAGTAGACTAGGTTTTTTAATAAACCTAATGCCGAGTCAAATCAACTCCTAATACACAGGTTCAAAAACTTAGTCAAAGATTTTTTAATAAAGCATTCCTTTTACAACTTAGAAGAGTTTATCTTTTTCAAGATATCAATAACTATATCTGTCAGATGATTGCACCTCTTTGATTCCCCTCCTTCATTTATAAGTTTCTGTGATAATCTTCGCTCAGCTTTAATGCCTGCCGAGCGCTTTATGTTTTATGTATTATGCTTTATATTTTATATGTGTCTTGTATATTTACAATATTATGTTGTAAAATTCTTATTCCATGTTATATTTTATTTCCACGATATGATGAAAAAAATGAAAAAAGCTATAAGCGAACCTGCAAAAGCAAAGTACATTGTTTTGAAAATAGAAACAAAATCATCTTATGGTACTTGATACACTTGATATACCATAAAGCCTAGTAATAACAAAAAGATGCACAGATGACACAAACAGGAAGCTTTTTTTACATGTTTTAGATGTCTTAAAAAGCCTCTGTTAAGAGTAAATAATATTTTTAAGCCAAATTTGATTAACTTGAATTCTTTCGGATAACGCTATATAGTAAGCAAAATGGGCTTTTATTTTTTTTTAAATGCTAATAGTTGACGTTTTATTAAAATGACGCATCCCACACACTTGAACCCCGGACAATTGGGTATTTTAAAGTATGCGGTAAAAAAATATATTTTATCTGTTTTGATAAATTCGACATTCATCTAATTTAAATATTTATTTAATTTTTTTATTTGATTTATTTACTTGAAAATAACATAAAAGTTGGCGATTCCAACATTTTTCGCCTGGATTTTATTTAAATTTTTTTGAAAATTGTTGTTTATTTTAGGTATTATTAACAAATTAATAAGTACTTATATTCAGCAATATTTAAATTAATTTTAATAATATTAAATTTATTAATTGAGTAATAAGAGTAAAAAATAATTTAATTATTATGCATTTCTCTTCAATATAAAGAAAAATCTATTCGAAGAAGAAAAAAAAAAGGTTGTTCGATTATGAAGCAAAAATAAGACCCAACCCGACGGAAAAAAATTTTTGGCACACTTTAATAATTGTAGGACAGAATCACTTCTTTAAAAAAATATTTGATTGTTTATTTGCACATTTCCTTCCACAAATTTACATATTCTTCAATTTATATTTGATAATTATTTAGATTTTGGTTTTCTAAATTTGACCATTGCTATCAAAATTTTACTCTAATATTTCAATAAAAATGTATGTCTATAAATAATCCAAACTTATTTGAGATTAACGATATCTCAAGAAAGATTTGTTTCAACTGAAAGCGAAATATGACGTAAGCCAAATTCTTGAGGAATTTGTGTTAATAAAAGCAATAAAATTGTATTTAGTGTAAAATAAGTAAGATATAAATAAATATTTCATTCATTTTGCTTGTAATAATAATCATGTTGTATCTGCTGGTATATTTTTTTTCCAACCCCTATTTAAGGGGCGTCAAAATCCTAAAGCCGGCACTGCCTATGGTACAATACGAAAAAAGACAGAAATAATTCACACGAAAGGCAACAAAAACAAATGAAGCCACAGAAACTTCTGTGATCGTTGAATGAATAGCAAAATTTGCGAATTGACAGGGGTCGTTGCTTTTGAACTGAGGTGGCTTTAACTTGATGAAAATTCATTTAACAAAATAAATAAGATTTAAAAGTTCAGAGTTTCACCAAATTATATATTATGACATGACGATTGTTTCGACAACATCGTGTCTTTATCAAATGTCATATTTACAAACTACCTGCTACTATATATACCGAAAACGTTAATTAATGTTGTTGTGAGAATTTAAGTTCAATAATGGTGAGGTATTTAAATCTAATTGAACGTTAAGCAATACATTTGAATGTCTCATTTTGTTAATCTCCATGGCTTCCAATAAATTTAATTTTCTACGTTTTGTGACTGTATGTAAAATATCAAAATTGTCGTCAAAAATGTGTTTTTCTGTGTTTAAGTGTGTAGTATAATTACAATCTAGAGGATTGTTTTCAACAGCTCTTTTATGTTCGTTAATGCGTTCCTTGTTTGTCCAATATAAATTTTATGACGAGATCCGCATTTCAACCTGTAGGCACCTGATTTTTGATATTTTGGATATTTCGTTTTACTATTTTTAAAAAAATTTCCTATTGTGTTGTTAGTTCTCAAAGCTATTTTTAAACCACATTTTGACAAATGTTTTGAAACTTTTTCACTAGGTTTTCCTATGTATGTATTTGTTTTAAATTGTTCGTGTTCTGTATTATGTTTCGGATAAATAGAGTTTACTGTTGTCTGAATTTGTTTTTTATTTATAATTTTATCTATAATGGACGGATTGTAGCCGTTGATCAGTGCAATTTGTTTAATGATATTAAGTTCTTTGTTGTAATTTTCTGTTGAGAGTGGTGTATTAAGAAGCCTGTATTAAGTGTGTGAAGTGTGTGAAGGTATATGGTAAATGGAAAAATCTAATTTGTTTTGCGTTTTCGTAATAGTTAAGTCTAAAAAATTAATAGAGATATCCCATTCAATCTCGATAGTGCATTTTATAGCTTTCAGAACTAACCACACAATAGGAAAATTTTTAAAAAACAATAAAACGAAATCAAAAATCAGGCGCCTACAGGTTGAAATGCGGATCTTGTCCTAAAATTTATATTGGACAATAGGTAGATAAAAGAGCGTTTAACTAGATTCTAATTATACTACACACTTAAACACAGAAAAACACATTTTTGACGACAATTTTGATATTTTACATACAGCCACAAAAAGTAGAAAATTAAATTTATTGGAAGCCATGGAGATTAACAAAATGAGACATTCAGATGTATTGCTTAACGATCAATTAGATTTAAATACCTCTCCATTATTGAACTTGAATTCTCACAACAACATTAATTAACGTTTTCGGTATATATAGTAGCAGGTAGTTTGTAAATATTACATTTGATAAAGACACGGTGTTGTCGAAACAATTGTCGCAAAAATCTGAACTTTTAGTTCTTATTTATTCTGTCGTTGCTTTTTCTGTCGCTTTGCAGGCTTTCGACACAGCTTAGCTCTCACTTTTTCCCCTATCCTGACGCTGTACCTGTCCCGAATATTAATCGATAAACATTGATTTACTCATTATATACACACAACAAATGTTACGCCTCAGGCACCATTAAATTGAGTTATAGTCTTAACCGTTAATGTATCATTATTATTCGGGCAGACGTTAATGAGATTTTAATTAATTTTAAATCCCATTAGTCTAATTAGGGCGGACTCCGCTTTGATGGAAAACCGCCGGAGTCTAATTAAAAGTGTGGCGCAAAACCTAATAGATTTCCACGATAATATACACGGGGGACGAGCCTACCGGAATACGCGACTTATATATACAGGGCTGAGTATAAAGATTTTAAGGACGAAGAACTTTGACTACGTTATACATGAAATCTTTCATAAAGCCTCCTTGCCCCACCCTCCCCTACTAACTTTTTGCGCAGAATCGGTGCTGTTCCTATAGACAATAGGTATAGTTAACTTTGTATCGCCCCGTATATTTTTCCGATTTCCGCGAATGTCGCTCGTTGAAGAAATATTTATGGTATGGCCTGGTGGCCCACGTTTATGAATAATTTTTATACATAGCCGAGGTCCGGGTTTTTACAACCTAATTGTATCCCGAACAACATAACTTTCACTTCGGGGTCGTAGACAGCACCAATAAATCATAATAAACCCCGACAGAGGTCGCCCTTCGACGCTCTCTCATAAGGGCCCCAGAAGGGTACCTCGGCGCACTCCGCGCTACGCGTTTACGAGATTGTTCCTTTGTTTTCAGGCCAAGGTCGAGTTAATCAACTGGGCGGCGTGTTCATCAACGGACGTCCGTTGCCTAACCACATAAGACTGAAAATCGTGGAAATGGCTGCCGCCGGGGTACGTCCTTGCGTCATTTCCAGACAGCTGAGGGTGTCGCACGGCTGTGTTAGTAAAATACTGAACAGATATCAGGTAATAGTACTTCAGACGAGCCCGAACCTTTTATTGTTTGGAATTATAGTGAGAACTATTTAATTTTTCAGTTACGTAGTTACGCTGTGTGACGTACACATAAATTTGCAACATGCGGTAAATTTATGTTAATCTGGAGAACAAATTTATCTTAGTTTGCACTACTACCGTTTGTCGCTAGCATCGCAACAAATGAATAACTGTCATGCGTCGTCATCGCAGCGAATATTTTTTGGATTTTGGTCCTTTTTAAGGTGTCATTTGATTCAATGACAATAAGTTGGTTAAAATTTTTAGATCCCTTCCTAACCGTACGGGAATTGTGAGCGGGACAACCATCCATATATGAACAAAACCGACAGTTTTGACCATTTGGTTTGGTTGTTGAGTGCGAATGTTTATTCGTCACAAATATTTTTTTAAAAATCCCTTTCATTATTTGCTTTTTTCATAATTTCAAAATAAAATGCTACTCTTCTTTCTTCATTTTCAGCGGAACATTTGTAGTTATTTATTATGGTCCCTTTGGACTCGGACTTTGTAATAATACTTTTAATTGTGAATATCGATGTTATTGTATTTAGCAGGAAATTAAATTGATACTGCTCTGTTCCCTGACTGTTTCCTGCAAAATACCACGTAATTATGGTTACTTTTTTTTCAATCGAATAACGCATATTTAGCTTTAATTAAAGCACCTTTAATGACGTATTATAAACACAAATAAAAATATTGTTACTGTTGCATTTTACTAGTGTTTACTGAAGATTGGTTTATTAAAATTTATTCAAACTCGGCACGTGAGTTAATCACATCGGTCTATTCAAGAGGCTACATTACGATTTTACTATAAAATATGCAGGACAGCCAATATTTGTAGTGTGGAAATAAGTTGGTTAATTAATATTTATTTAAAAAAAATTTAACATAATATTTTATTATACAAATACAATTGTTTGATGCATTGTGAAATAGATGATGCCATAGTTATTCTTCAGAAAAGCTGTTTGAAATTTAGCAAAAGTCCTATATGAAGCAATAAGTATGTAATATTTAGCTTCTATTTCTTAAATGACTAAATGTATATCATTCTAATTCATTCAGTTCACTCGAAAAATAAAAAAAAAATGTATTACATAGGTCACTCAATATTAGTCCTATTGCATTATAAATATAATATGTGGAATATAAATCCGAGATGTGCTCAATTTAGACAAAATTACATATCACTAATTGTAAGCAACTTTCTATAGTCCTGAGTTACAACAGAGTCTTCATATATCAAGATTCATTGAAGATTTGTAGCAAAGAAAATACTAAAAAAGATCGGAGAATGTGCAATGTGTGGTCTCAAACTTCTAAGTAAGCACACTTTACTGATGATAACATTCCAAAGCTTTATAGAACCCAATTAGATCATCTTGTAAGCCATCAAAAATTATTTTTATTTATTATTTGCAAAAATATTGCAATATTATTGCAAAACGCATAATCTTAAACATATGTTTCAGGATTATTTTACACTGTTTAATTTAAATATTAGAAATGAAGAATGTAAATAAAATCATAAAAGATCTACACACGTGGCTCATAAGAGTTTCAATAAATATGTAGTCTTTTTTTAAACCTTTACATCCTCGGGTTTTGAAATTAGAAACCCAAAAATAAAATATTTAATTTGATATTTTTTGAAACCTGTAATAATTGTATTATGAAGATCATAGTTAACTGGATTTTTTGGTTTCAGTTTAATGCCATCTCAATGTCCCTTGAATATTAGTATTAATTTATTTATTAATTATTTAACAATCAAATTATGACCAATCTGGACTGTTTTTGAAAAACGTTGGGAATTTGCTTAAGATCGTTTTTCACATCTGCCATTTAAATTTTTAAATAATTAAATGTAAACAGTTACTTTTTTTACTGACGAAAATCGATATCATAACTTTCCGCGTCTATAAACAAAATAACTACTTCTCTGAGAATTCTTGGAAAATTCATATTTTGCCTTTATCCACACTGCTTGTGTCAGGTTGTAACACGTTATTAATGAAGACTTGAGCGTTCATGTTTCCTTGCAAATGAACTAGAGGTGAGCTGACTCCAACTGTTATTTCACCTGAAGCACTCCTAATTCCAGTAAGCCTATTCTTGACCCCATGCCAGACGTCTGCCTGTGTCTATTGGTTATAGTTGCGCTGGTTGTGCTGAAATGGTTTCTAAGGGCAGTAAATTTATGATCACTGGTTGTTCTTCAAGCCCCAATGATCCGATGACGACCGCTTAATTGGGGATACGCGGTACTTCTTACAGCCCAAACGCAATAAAACCGAGTAGTTCTAAAGAAATTATTAACAATAATAATAATATTTTTAAAAAGTTAAAACGCGTTAACGTGGTTGAAGATCGAGGGGTTACTTTGGTTCCCACTTAAGCGCAGTCATTGGGAAAGCATTGCGTGGTTTAGGAGTTATTCTAAGGACTTTAAGAATCCAGATTCTTAATTACATTTTTCCGAAGCATTCTTAATGCTTCGCTGATAGAGAACTACATTTTCACTTATGGTATAATGAGAATTTACACTATCCCTGGAGTCCAGGGGGCAGTGTTTTGATCTTGTCTTTGTATGTGAGACAGTAAATAAAGTCATCGACTGTGACTTTTGTATAAACCATATTCTTTTTAACATTACAACTTATAACTTCGGAAAAGGCCATCTTTCAGCGACCCGGTTTTTACAACTAATTATCTGCCTGATTCTTCCGCGATGCAAGAATATATAGTACTATCAAAGACAAAGGACAAGGTATTGACTTACTATACCAATTTCGAAAACTAGAAAACTTATTAGGAACAGAATATGTATAACCTCGTCGCCTTATATTAATTATTTAGAAACAAACTGACAACAAAAACATTATAACTGCGAGGGCTGCCTTTTATATTCCGGGATTTTCTAGTCCTGCCATCTGGCGACCAACGTTTTTATAGGGAAGTTTGACATTTTGAGGTTAGGTTTTGGCGAAAGAGTGTTGTTTGTGTTTTTTGTGATAAATTAAAAAAATTGTGACTGTTAAAAACGGAACGTAATCGGGAACATTTTCGTGCAATAATCGATGAACTTAATTCGACTTTTGTAGTTAAAGCACCATCTAGGACTACTGTTTATTGCTGGTTTTCGCACTTCAGTCGTGGTCGTAGTTTTCTTAAGGATGAATTTCGTGAACGTCATCCAAAATCGGTGGTTGTCCAAGAAAACATTGATGCAGTGCTGAAACTGATTTTGCAGGATCGTCATGTGACTTACCATGAGATTGTGGTATCTTTGAAAGAACTGTTTGAGCATTAAAAAGATTGATTTGATGAGCCATCCACCATATAGTCCTGATTTAGCACCCAATGACTTCTTTTTATTCCCAAACATTAAGAATAAATTACGTGGGCAACGATTTTTGACACCAGAAGAAGCGATTGATGCGTTTAAAAAGCATGTTTTGGAGGTGCCCGAATGCAAAAGTGTATTGATCATCAGGGTGAATATTTTGAGAAACAGTAAAGTCATATTTGTTGGTAGCTTATAGTTTTTTATTACAAATCCCGAAATTTAAAAGGTAGCACCCGTATAAGCGTTTACCGGATGTTGCAATATCTATGGCTCGCAGTATAATCCCATAAAATTAAATATAAAAATGTAAAAATGTGAAAAAAAAAATCTAAAAATTGCGATTCCTATAATTTTACCAGGAGACGGGATCGATCAGGCCAGGGGTTATAGGAGGCTCGAAGCCCCGGGTCGCCACCCCTGAAGTGGAGACGCGCATCGAGCAGTACAAACGGGAAAACCCGCAAATATTCAGCTACGAGATACGCGACCGTCTAGTCAAAGAGGGGATCTGCGACCGGAGCACTGCGCCCAGCGTTTCGGCCATCTCGAGACTCCTCAGGGGCAAGGGCGGGGAGTGCGACGGCGGTGAGTAATGTTTTCGCTTTTGCAACTCGAGCGGTATTCAATTAAAAAATTAATTGACTGAATAAACCCGCTCTCCGCATCTATTTAATTTTCTATCGACGGTTACCTCTGTATACAGGGTGGCCACAACTAAATAAAAAACAAATTCTTTGATTTTAATATTTCCTTCCCTGCGCAATTTTTTTGTCTAAGTAACAATGATAATAATAGCGTTCATTATTCTAAACTACAAATTATTAGGGGTGTTTTTTTTCGTTGTATAGAACTATAAGTTGCAATAAAACAACGATGGATTATTCGATTGACATGAATTTTATTTATCCGAAAGATAATCTTGTGGCGTTACATTTTAAATATGATTTCTGGCATATGACCGCCACGGCTGGACGTCCAATTTTCGATGACTTTTTCCAACATTTGTGGCCGTATATCGGCAATAACACGGCGAATGTTGTATTCCAAATGGTCAAGCGTTTGTGGCTTATCCGCATAGACCAATGACTTTACATAGCCCCACAGAAAGTAGTCTAGCGGTGTTAAATCACAAGATCTTGGAGGCCAATTCACAGGTCCAAAACGTGTCTTTCAATATATCGATTGTGGCACGAGCTGTGTGACATGTTGCGTCGTCTTGTTGAAACCACATCTCCTGGACATCATGGTTATTCAATTCAGGAATGAAAGAGTTAGTAATCATAGCTCTATACCGATCACCATTGACTGTAACGTTCTTGAAGAAGTACGGACCAATGATTCCACCAGCCCATAAAGCACACCAAACAGTCAGTTTTTCTGGATGTAACGGTGTTTCGACATACACTTGAGGATTAGCTTCGCTCCAAATGCGGCAGTTTTATTTGTTGACGGAGCCATTCAACCAGAACTGCGCTTCATCGCTAAACAAAATTCGCTTATGAAAATCGGGAACAACGGCAATCTCGTTTTGGGCCCATTCGACGTTTGGCTTCAATTCTTGCACGAGTTTGATTTTGTAAGCACGTAAACCAAGATCCTTCCGCAAAATCTTCCATAAAGTGGATGGACACAGATCCAATTCCTGTGCTCGATGCGAGTTATCAATAAGAGTAAACGTAAAAGAGTAAACGTGGTGCGAAAACGTTCCATGGTTAATCGAATTAGTAGTGCGCGATACGTATTCCGCACAGAACCATTATTTTCGAAATAAAATTGCACTATTTGCAAGCGTTGTCCAGGCGTGAGTCTATTCATGATGAATTGCCAAACCAAACTGAGAATAAATCACTTAACAGCTGTTAAATCGGTCGCCATTTTGAACAGTAATGCCAACTTAAAGTTCTATACATCGAAAAAAAACACCCATTATATGTCAGAGCAAATAAACAATATGCGGCTTTTACGCAACTTCCTTCCCAGGACAGGTGGAGTTGAAGTCTAAAAAATGTTAACGGCTAATTAGAAGAGATGCAGGAATTCGAAATGGGGAGAAAAGAAAGGGACGAGAAGTGCATAGAAAAACAGAGAAGAAAAAAATGTTTTATCGCGAACATAGATGAATGATCATCCATATTAATGCCCACATGTCACATCTCACACATGTCGCATATTAAAATCACAGAAAAGCAGTCTATGAGGCAAAACACTTTTTAGAAAACTCTTTTTTGTGCAGGTATAGTTAATAACCGATAATTATATCGCCATATACTATACGTTAGTTTTTCATGAAGATAAGGCGATCTTATCTTATGAAATTAACATACTTAAGGCAGCTTATATTAGCCGTACACAACAATGTTGAACTTTCCATATCCTTTTAATACCAATAGAATTCATAAATGTGATAAAATAAAAGTTTCTGCGAGGATAATAATTTTAAATTTAAAAATTTTCAGAAGTTTTGAAATGAGGTCGTACTATTCCCGTCCCTAAGTTTTATACGTTCGGTTAGCTCACCTCGAACATTATCGTTACATGGCAACAGATTTGATGGATAGCTTTGAGGAAGATGTTCGATGTTTGCTAAAATGTTAGCTAAGTCAAAATTGAACAATATGTGAGGGGTGGAAGAAGAAGCGGGCTTAGACACTACCCTGATTGACTTTTCCTTTAATGTGAACTATGTCTGACGAACAGTTGTCGTAAACTGCTTTCTAGTGAAGAGGACAGCCTCTCCCACGTGTGCTTTGACAAATATCAATCAGACCCGTCACACAACTGTGACCTGGACTGATTATAACGCAGAATCTGATTTAGTGTTTACCCACATATACATAGGGGCTAAATTAATCGGAATTTTACCAAACATTTTTAATTTGCCATACCACTTTTGATCTGCGACTTCTTCATTCTTCGAATTTAACGTTTGTTAAATATTCTTTAAATGACAAGAAATTAGAATTTGAAATTTGACACACATGTGAAGCTGGATTTACCCTTTGAAAAGGGTAACGTAAATAGAGTTTCCATTAAAAAAAAGTAGATGGCGTCATATCTCAAAATTCGGACTAGCTGTATAAAATTCAGTTTCAAATACTGATTGATATAGAGACTCGCACTGTATATATTTATAGCCGTTAAGTAAGACTAGGTAATTAAAAAAGCGTTTAAAGAATAATCGGAAGTGACTGGTCAAGTTTCGGAATGTAAACGCCGCCGCAAACCATTCTTTGTTTTAGAAAGGTTGGTGATACGTCAATCGCATGGTGTGTTTAAAGATGGCGGGCCTTGGACGCGGGGCATTATAAGGAACGGAATTTCCTATATCCGTCATATTATGCGCGTTATATAGAAACGTTTTTCCTTTAATGCATGACATCTAATGGAGCCCATTGACAATTAATTGTTGACAATTGACAATTTATTTAACCGTTTTGAAATTTTGATCATTCCCATAAGCCAGGACAATCGATTTGAACTTTGATATTTTTATTGGACACCATGTATATTATTGAATTGTCAATTGCGCTATCATTTTTTTTGTATAACACCTCTCTATACTTTTACCTTCTATGTTTAGTGCTTTGCGATAAATTAATTTTTTTCCCTATTTTTTTTATTGCAGCTATGCTGGAAACGAAACAATGAAAGTGTTTTTTTTTTTCAAAACGAACACCCTCTATTTTATCAACTATTCTGCAAAACAGTTAAAAACCCCGTTCAAGCGGTATTGTCGTGTTCCTAAATACGAGGTGTGCTCAAAAAATTAAAGTTAATTTTTGTAATTTTTTGAAAGCGTTGAAAAAGTGAAACAAATGAAACACTATTAGTGAAGACGTCGATTGGCTCGTACCATGCAATTTTTTCCGAAGTTTTTCCGGCATGGGATTACTTTGAAGGAGACAACAACAGCCTAGTTAATTTTTGTAATATTAATTGGCCTCATCCTTTCAAGTATGTTAAACTTCAACCCGTCAAACCTCATTTCAGGACAAATTAGTTTGTCCAGTCTAGTTATAGGAATCCAGAAAAAGAGCAATTACTAACGCACAACTCGCCAAAAAGTAGTTTTTCCTCCATCCTTCGCGAAAATTAAATAGGATATATTGTTTAGCAACACATGCAAGACCAAAGACTATCCCTCAGTGTATATTTCATACGGAACGCCTTAATAACATGAATAACCCGCAATCTCATTTCGATTTAATTAAACAAATTAATACCAGATCTAAAACCACATTTCACTGAGATTCCATACTATAATGAACTACTACTACTACATCTTGGAGCTGATTAGTGTGGTAGAATTTACGTGTTCTTGTACTCGTAGCCCTAAAGTCTCATAAATATGTTACAACCTCTTAAAAATTGTGGGATACCTGCAGATATACCATATATAAGGCGATTTATCTGTCTTTACATTGAAAAATTTTATTTTTGTTTTAATAAAAGTATTAAAAGTGTTTACAGTATTGTTAAGTAATACGCAATTGTTATAAAGGTTTAATATTAACATCCAAACCTCGCAAAACTTGAAGATTAATCCTGCGTCAGTTGTTGATGAATCGAATTTGCTGACGTTTCACCAATCATCCTGTTGGCTTCTTCAGAGCAAGTTCAATTCATCAACAACTGACGCAGGAATAACCTTGAAGTTGTATAAATAGTATAACAGTTTCTTTGAAAAGTTATTCAAATCTTAAATACACGTTTATAAATAAAAAAATATCATAAGTTTACAAAAGAATTATTTGAAAATGTAACACTGGTATTGATTGAAGCACACAGTTTGTCTTCGTGCGTTGAAATGATTTGCAAAGTGCACCAACGATCGTTCGAAAATAAATTGGTCATAGATTAAAAAATAGATACTCATTGAGCATAAACGACTGATGCTCCACCTATATCGTAAACTTGAACTATAACTTGTAAACTTATAAAAATACCCAATTATGTACAAAAGAATGTTGCTATTGATATTTTTCTTTTTTTACAAAAAAAAATTTTTTTTCGTTATTGATTGCTTTCTGGGTTGAGTCCTAAATCAAGGTCTTAAAGGATATTGGTTTTTTATCCATTGTGGAAATGTGGAATTGTTCTATCATATGTGGTATGAGAGTATATTTAGTCTGTGAATAGATATTCGTTGTCATTAGAAATCAATTGCAGAAACGTTGTTATTACCATCATAATTAATCATTTTTCTAACGAATCTTGCGCGAATATGCATGAGTTTCTTTATGAATTGGGCATCATGCAGACAATGGAAAGATATATCCCTATGAAAAAGTGTTGCATTTACTCGGTTTTAATTATACCTTTTTAAAGATAAAATAATGGAGCAATCCAATTGTTGAAATATCATTCTCATCATAAATTTGTTGCGTTAATGGCACTCGAATGAACAACCGAAATATTGCTTAATACAAAACTAGGTACAGCTTAGCATTGTTTTAATTCAAGGATATCTACTTCCGACTCTTGTACCCCCAAGCGTAGATGTTTGATGCTGAATGCAGGGATAGTTTCCTGATCCACGCGTCTAATTAGGCAAAAAGTCTTCTTACTTCTTGTAGATAGCTGCAAATTACAAAGTACAAATTTTTTTTCGGTTGAGTTTTTATCGTGTCTTACCTCGTCATGGTGAAAATTAACAAAACGTATCTGTCAAATCGTTTCAATTGTTTCTTGTTGCTTAATCGATAGGTGTTTTTATAGATTGTAGGATCTTGCAGGCAATAATTCAAATTGAAATCTGGGTTTTGTTGTTGCCTGCAAGATTCTACTTCTTTCGATTAAAGATAACACTGAACATCACACTTAAGGCAATACTCAATTTCGGATAAAAGCAACATGCTTTTGGTATTTTTCCCTTGTTACAGAGAAAATGACTTTGGTTCGAGTATTTGGACTGAAAATGATTGTTGTCTTTGTAATAAATTTGCGATTCTTTTGACTGTAAATGCTTTTGAGATAACCTCATCGACGTTGTCTCTATATAGACTTATTGCTATGTTCTTGTCGAAAATCCCAGGTGTTTGATATAAGGTCTTACGACCTTTGGTGGAGATACTTAACAGCGCACGACGCGCGGCCTGGCCATTTTGGAATATTCTAGATACAATTTTATTGTGGTTGATCGTAGGGTGATCGTTGGTGTTGGTGTTGTGCAATTTTGGTATATATACTATGGCTAATTTAGGGGAATTCACAAATCCTCTTGAAATGTGGCGTTTAAGCCATATGATGAAAATATTTAAAGGAAAGTAAATACCTTCATTAAGGAGTGTATTGTAATTTAAAATATTAGACCAGATTACATTATTGATAAACTGAACAAAACAATATTAGTTTCTCGATGAATTATGTTATTTCCAAACAAGAGATGACCTAGAAGGTAAAGTGTCGGTGCATTTGTATGGTTTTAATTCATATTTAAAATCGGAGTAAACGGGAATCCAAATCTCTTTTCTCCTTCTGTTAATTCGATACCGTCATAATTCAGATATTTCATTTTTTGTTTTACCCAACTCGTGCGTTATTGTGAAGCACCTAAACTCGAAAACTGCCAAGGTTTAGAAAGAAAATCTTATATCTCCACAACAAAGTTTCTCATTGTGTCATTTTTTTGATCTTTTTTCAAGAAAATTCCACGTTCTCCTATAGAGATGAAAAATATTAACGAATTAAAAATTTTTAACAGACAGGTGATTTACAATGTTTAGCGGCTCGAATTCTCTTTGAGGTTATGTTATATTGTCATGGTGCATTTTGTTTACCGGTCTTTAATAATTTTCTGTAAGTTTAATATGTTGTTTTCGGGTTTTAAGTTATCAACTACAAGATCCAGGTTGACAACCGATTGAGATTTGACCCACCCAAGTATTAGTACTGTTTGTAATAAATAATCTATGTTAAAATATTTAAGTTACACAGACTCATGTGCTCCTTGAATACTTGACCTACTTGAATACGGAAATAAAATAAATAAATAAATAAAAATAAATAATAAAAATTATACCAAATCGATTAGTCTCATTATTTATCGTATTTTTGTTTGTATATTTTATGAAAAGAAATTAAATTTGTATTCCTAAATATTTACAGATTTATTCGGAAATTTATCTCAACAAAGTTTTGAAATGTAACTTTGAAGGTGCCTAAAACGCTATTTTAAGTATCTTATTAATATTGTAGTAGGTAATATTTCTAATTATATTGCATTAGTTTTGCGAGTCCATTTTGTGTGGCATATAGGTAACTATATTTTATTTCAAAATTAGTTTTATTAAGGGTACCGAAGTTTAATCCATAAAAGGATATTTAAATTTTAATTTTTAAGTAAATTTCAAGGGAAGCAAAATTTGTTTAGGAAAAATTCCTAGGGAATTTGCCACAAGAGCGCGTCGATTTTGATCCAACTATTTGCTAGTGTTATTACAAAAATATTAAATTTTAAGTGAATAATATACCTTAAACCAGTTTTTAATGATCTTCAGTCAAAATAATTATGAATTTATGATCATGTTAATTTTAGCTGAAAAAATATGGTAATTTCCTCAAAATCATTACATATTGTGACAGAACTGTAAGTTAGTGCCTCAATTCATATAATTAGAGGCCAAAGAAAGTGGAGGTATTTGTCCCAAAGTTTTCTTCATATCAAGGAATCATTTTTATCAGCGCAGCGTGAAAATTTCCGCACTCTGTCACAAAAACATTTTTTTAGTATTTAAAACCGTTTGAAACATAACGATATTTTTCTTATTCGTGCAATCTGTTTATATATCCGATACGATGTAAATTGGCTCATATCCAGTTTTCGCAAAAACGCGCCAACGTTCGTCGTGAGCGCGGCCAGCAAGGTGTCAATTTCGAAAGCTGTGTCGGCCCTTTGGGTCGGTGTTGCACACAAAAAGGCCAACTTAATCGTTAGACAATGACGTAACAGTTTGTGAGTCGCCCGCCGCCGCCGCC
This sequence comes from Cylas formicarius, assembly GCF_029955315.1. Taxonomy (NCBI): domain Eukaryota; kingdom Metazoa; phylum Arthropoda; class Insecta; order Coleoptera; family Brentidae; genus Cylas; species Cylas formicarius. The sequence goes on along the minus strand of NW_026844361.1, from coordinate 18,030,923 downwards.
GCCAATCCGGCTACCTGTTTTCTCGTTTTCTGTTTTGTTTCTTTTTTCTTTTCGCTCTTCGACGATCTTTTGTTGTCAGACGATGCGGCGCGGTGAAAGAAAAATTGATTTCAGGAGAGGCCGAAGCTCCTCGGCAAATGGGTTTCTGAAATTAACACGTCCCGAGGGTTGATGAAAATTGGTTTTGTTACTTATTGAGGCGATCGAGTTTGGACACTTCCGGGGTGTTCTATGTGACTAAACTACCGATAATAATGACAACGTATGATAATTAAAGATGGTCGCGCTTTTCGCTTTCCAAGAGCCTTTTTAGAAGGTTTCGGAATTATCTGGCACCTTCGCCAAAATGTTAGCAGCAATTCAGCATTGTATTGTATCCGTTTTGTTGAACAAATTCCGAAACTTATTAAAAGAAAGGTCTTCGGAAAACTTTGTGCACCAGGTATATAGAGGGATTACTGATCATTACTTTATAGTCAATTAAGTAAAAAAATTAATTAGTAACTTTTTTTTATTGTCAAAAAGTTGCGTAAAGTGTACCCGGTGGACTTTGATCCAAATCATATCCCGACCTGATAAATACAGTCGCAAAATGTGCTTAAAAGATGTTTTTATTTCAAAAATCTAAAAATACATTGTACACCTGCATAAAAAAACTTTCGGGTATCAATCCTAAGCAAATAACTGAAATAAATATGATCGTTACGATAGTTAAAAACAAACTAACGTATCGAATACAGAAATAGTTGAAAACTTGAAAACATAAGAATATTGAACGGTAACTTTTAAAGAACTTTTAAAAACGTACTATTCCAAAATGTCTTGCAACTCTGGAACAGGAAATATACCTCTTTTAGGAACTTGCATTGGTGTATTTATGTATTTATGTATTGGTGTTTAGAAGGTCATTTCCACATTTTGATTGCATGATTGCATTTTCATCAAAACTCAAATTTTTTCCAGGATTTAACAACCCTTGATAGGAAAAAAGAAATAACTTCCCCTCTATGTAGTCTCATTTTCTTTTTCCTGCTTGTGACTCGCTCGTCAAGAGGTATCGTTGAATATCATTTCGTTGGCATAGCATAACAAAATTGGTTACCTTTTGGATAGGGAATTGCGCTTAGCAAACCACTTCGTGAAAAGAGTCATTAAAGTTTTGGAGGAGGAACATCTAAGCAGTGGAAAACATTACGTCAGGAAACAATACCGAACAAAAAAAAGGATTCTTTAAAAACTGAATGGCTTGATTTGAGTGCTTTGCCCGTGCTAGTAATAAAAACATTCCATTATCGGGAACTTTAGTGAAAGCTAAATACTCCACGGAGCATCAGCTGAACTTAGCCAAGAGGTGTTGGGTGGTAGATCAAATGGAAACACACAAGAAAATCTTAAAAATATGTTCGGATTGACTATATTACTACCACCAAAGATATAATTCGAAACATTGACGAGAAAATTATCATTGAAGCATATCCTGCACAAGAAGACAAACATTACTTTGTATAGTGAGGCTTTGAAAGTCATTATCGACCTAAAAATGTTTGCAAATGAACGCTAAATTGAATTTCAACATCTATTCTACTGTTTTGAAGAGAAGAGTGCAACATATATAGCAACTTGATTTTTTTAACGGCTTCTATTTTTGAATGTTATTTATTTTCCCGTTTGTCTTATCCTGTTTGGTTATAAGCAATAAAATCATATACGTTTAAAAATTTGTTATAAAATTAAAAAATGATTAAAGTGGAACAAAGGCAGGGTGTATAATAATTTATCCGCCATAGATCAACGGGGTTAAGGAAAATGCCACCACCAAAGTCCCCGCTTTTGGTTCACGAATTTCACAAAATTTTGAGCCCATTTTGCCTTTAACTGTCAAAATTGACGTTTGTTATGAAAAGTATTAAAAAACTAGGTTACCTATATTTAAAAATGTCTAAAAATTTTATTGGTGCATTCTAATCCTAATTAATAGGAATCAAGCTAGTTGGATGGACTAGACTAAATACTAGATGTCCCTTTTATCCTAGACACTTGATTTTGATTTGATGGTTTTAACATTTTGAAACCAAATAAAGTTTTTTTTCATTTAATCACTGCCTTGCTGTATCTGTTTTTTAGCCATATAGCTACTAAATATATAGAGGCTCAGCCTATCCTGATATTTGACATTTAGAAGCCTACTACTGGGGTCATTATATTACTCAATGACTCACTAGTACTAGTAAGTATGTAAATCTCCCCTTCTGCTGCAAATATAGAACAAATGTCCTTCAAATTTCAAGTTAGTCAATAAAGCGTATATACAAACATGCCTGAGAATATAATTAAAAATAAAAAAGCAACCATCACCCCGTAGATTGTTCCGTTCCAACTTGCGCCATGTTGATTCGGTTGGTCGACTCCGACATTTTCTAAACGGGTATCTGGGGGAAACTCGGCGGCCCGTGAAAAGTTAAACAATGCCGTATTATGGGTAGCGATATCCTTCATAGTTGGTTTCATCCGCTACCGCTACCGCCGTTTGTATTTGAGTAGAAAACAGTAGTTCTTTATAATTAACTGCTTAGGGATATTCGACCATCGCCCTTATTTCCCAAATATATATTGTTAACGAATGAAAAGCGACGAGATAACGCAAAAACAGAGACAGTTGACTCTCACAGTTAAAAGTCAGTAAGATAATACGCATATGGAAAAATCGGTAATTTCAGAATGTTCCATTATAAGACAAATTTATAGTTTTGTAATAATAGAGTACAATTAAAATTTACCGAATCATATTTTATTCCATAAACTTTTCTACGTATAGCGCCCAATTAACAATTCCGATTTATAACTTGGCCGTTTCCACCGTTTCTCACATATTATATGCGGCTAATACTGGAACTTATGAAGCGACGATTTAAAAAAATGCTGAGAAGGGCCATTCCAGCAAGCGCAGTCATTTGTAATCTCGTGTTCAGCCAATAAGACATGTAATTTCAAACCATCCAATAAGACCTAGCGACATTCAACAACCAACATGACCGCCGAACGTCATTTCAGTCATTTAAATGTTTTGGGAAAAAGAGTTCAGTATGTGGAGATCGCTGTCTAGAAAAATAATAGCGCAAAGCACAGGTTACTTTCCCTTCTCATCAATTTTCATCGTCCTTGGGCCACTATATTATTTATCTAATAGCTATATCGTCGAGTTAAAGCGGGATAGTGTAAGGTCACTGTGTGTAATAAGCCTGCGCAGTTAATAAGGCTTATGAACCCATTTAACAATAAAATAGAATTTATAAGTATTATGGCGCCATCTATGTGTTGTTCTGTTACCCAAATTAAATACGCAATCCGGCATACTCGATGAAGTTAGGTAGTTTTCGATAGATAGCATTCAGTATTTTACCATTTGCATTATCAGGTCGATATTATTAAAATTTAAGGTTGAACAACAGCCTTTTTTCGAAAACAAAAAGGGTCAAATCAGGAATTCTATGAAAAGTAAGTTTTACTTTACACATTGATACAGTTGCGAAGCCAGTATTCAAGAGTAATTTTTTTTTATTTAACATATGTGGTTAATAAGGCCCAGACAGATATTAGTTGGGCCTTATTAGTGGGCTTTACCTTATACATTTTTTAATTTTTCTTTACAAAAATGTGGCCAAGAAATGTTGCGGCTTGAAGGCCAATTCGCCGCGGGACATGATGGAAGAAGCACTGTTACTTCTACTCCAAGGAAAATTCCAGCGTTATGTGGAAATTAGATGTGGTATACCAAGTCACACCCTTAGAAACCATTTGGAAGCCGGAGCTGTAAAAAGAATTCTGGGGATAAGACCTACCTTGAATGGAGTACAGGAGAAATTTTCTGACATAGGATACCAAAGCACTTCTACGAAGTGTATTGAAGTATGTTGAAAACCAAAGCATTTCTAGCCATTTCAACATTGAGACAAAAATTGCTGGATGTGACTGGTATAAAGCATTTATGAATCGACATCCTTTCTTATCTCAACGAAAGGCCCAGTCGATAAATCCTGCTATGGCGGCAAAGCTTAATCCATTCTGGAAAAATACGGCTTCAAAGTTCAACCGGCAAAGGTATATAACATGGATGAAAAGGGATGCAGACTAACTCTGCATCAATAGACAGTCATGGCCAAAAAAGGGAACAAGCGAGTTTACCTGTTTCCCCCAAAAAATTGTACAATTGTTCAATATCTCACATGGTATTGTTTAATTACCACAACGATCTAAAGTGAGGATGTGAGGATGACCACCTGATATATGGAATGGCTCAGTCATTTTCGCAAGTGCTGCGACACATCTCCACGTTTCTATTGTTGATGCTGCCGACCAACTGGGAATTCACTTATTATGCCTTCCTTCGTTCCGTTCGTTCAAACATTTTTTGCGATGAGGAGTTGTTGCGTTATTGGGACAAATTCCCAAATAGGAAAGATTTTCTGAAGTTTTTACTCCAGTTTAACCATATGGATTCAGATCGACAGGGATTGTAATTTTTGGATGCATGGTGATCCGGAAGCTGTTACATGCCTGGAGAGCAATGAATAGTTTATCTGCTTATTTTCCATTACAGGAATAAAGGAGGCCTTAACGAGTTTACGTTTAAGTTTTTTTTTTAAGAAAAACTGTTTCATATTTTGTTACATTTTATTTTTCTAAGTGTCCTTATATATAAAAACACCAGTTTGATGTTTTAATTTAAATAAATATTTTTGGCACGAGGCGCGAGCATTTCTAACCAATTTTGTCTACATTGCGATTCGCTCCGCTCTTTTTTGATCCTCCATACGTAAAAACACTTTCTCAGACAACACACTTCAAAGAAAAGCGCTATTTTGAGCATTTGAATTTGATCGCCAACGATTAAATCATGTGCAAGAATCATACTACTTTTTCTTAATTGTGGGTTCAAATCGTAGCGAAAACAAACTTAACGCTGCTGACGGTAAACAAACGTGGTCGTTTGGACGTACTTCATAAGGTTTGAACCATTGACATTATTCTACATGCATAAGCGACAATAATTGACTCTGTTATCAATTTTTGTGGTGTGTGGTTTATGTAAGATTAAGCAAGACTAATATCTCCAAATGAAATAACTTAAGCAAGCTGACCTACCGTACACGATTGGCCGATACAAGTTCAGGTTTTTCCGACAACGTCCTGGACAATCTACTCTCCTGGTCTGTCCCGGATTTTTCAATTTTTTATACAAAATTTATAAACAGTGGCAACGCCGCAATTCCACATTACTCAAATGGAACATTAATAAACGAAGAAGAAGTATTTGACGAAATATTTTTAATAAAAGAATTTGTAACCAATGAAAAGTCAAGATTGGCGAGTTAATGATACCAATGTTTGTGTCCGATGGCTTGAAGTTTTTGATAATTGTACAAAAAGTAAAGTAAAAAGAAAGAGTGTTTTCACTTATAAACAACTTTGGAGTAGAGAAAAAAGTGAAATCAGCCACGATTACAAGGTGCAACGAGAATTTAAGCTGTTTGAAGTTTTGCAAACTCTTTTTAAAAATGATGTTGTTCCAAAAGCAATATGTGATCAAAGTAAATATTCTTTTAAACAAAAGGTTGATTTAAAAAATCATTATATATGTTTTCAATATCTACAAGATAAAAGTTTCTTTATACACAAAGATAATAATTTTTTTTCTCAATAAATTTAAGAAGTGTCGTTGTAAAACTGGTTTGTCGATAAGTTGCAAATACAGTGCGACAAATGGTAATCTCGTACAAATCTTGAAAAGTACAAATAAATCATGGTTTATTTATAGGCGTGATTTTTATTTAGCCTTTTTTCGAAATTTCCTTTGCAGATCTTCTGGAAATTTTAGCGACTGCCTGAAGTACTTTATTTGATTTTATTTAACACATACAGATTAAAGACGTTCGTTAATACTAATTTTACACTCTAAAGACATTGTCCGTTTGAAATGAGGAAAAATCCTATACTAACAATTGAATAGTGAATTTGTTTATCTGGATAGTCCAGCGAAGATATTTTCTGCTCACGGACTATATTATATATATAGTATTTATAATATCTCCACATATTAAAACTAACTCTGCTTTCTTAGATAATGTTAACTGTCTTGGAGGAGACTTTGAAAATGAAATCTAATATTCAAGCAATTATTATTTGACAATAACAATCAATCTCATCAGACTCTCATAGTATACTTGAAAATCTCATCTCTTTATATCTATCTTTCTCAGTTAAGAATAATTTATAATTTTCTATTAAAAATTTTGTCCTTTAAATCGCGATTTCTTAATATGCCTAATATAATTAGGAATGCATAGAATTTGTGTTTTCTTAAAACAAATCAAAATTTAGTTCATTTTACAAATAAGGTTTAGTTGGGACAAAAAATTTACTAAATTGATTTAATTTTGATTAATTTGCGACATTGTTTAAAATTATTGAAGAAAAAATTATTAATATTTTTCGAACAACAAAACTGGCCCTGTTTTGATATTCAGGCCAAACTTTTAATTTTAAACAACTTTTCTTAATAATATTTTGCTCATTTTTTTATTCCTATGCAATTTTTGCAGTTTTTGTAATTGGCTGTATGGTGTTTAACTTGGGAGTATTTTAAATGCACTTAATATGATTATGGAACATTCACCAACTTTTGACCATATTAGTTTCAGTGCAGTTAGTAAAAAAATGCTTCATACTAAAATGATCACACTAGCAATTCTCCTAAAGTGTGTTAAGTAGGTTTAATAGGCAACTTGGACATTTTTTTTATTTGTTCAATACATTTGTTTATGTATAGAAATAAGGCATACCAAATATCAAACTTAAAACTCAATATTTAAGTTGCAATAAATAATTAAAGTAGTGACACGCGGCTATGCTTGTTAAACGACTTTAAACGCGTGGGAATGATCGTGACGTCAGACCGCTGCTTTTCGATCGATACGGCGACATGTTATACTGTTATAAGCCGAGAATTATATTATTTACGTTTATTTTTGGCCTAGAGTAAATTGTTTGATATACCATTTGAATTTTAAAAACTAGAAAACTTTAGTTGATTGCTTATATTTGTTACATAGAACTACGAAATTATTTTGGTGGTTCTTTTAATAGTATAAACTTACTTTTATAAGCAATATTTTTCATTTCAAATTAAAATGTTGTTGACGTCCATCAACAGGGCAGTTTGTTTCGTTTTCGTAGTTGAAAACGGTAAGATTTTTCTTTAATATTGGGAACTCGGATAAATCCACAGAGGCACTGCATTGCGAATAATCAAAAACGAACTATTTTTTAAGCAATATCAACATGAACCAAACAACGCAACTATGAAACGCATATGTAAACAATTTAGCCTTTCCACATTGCACTTCGGAAGTTGCTTAACTCTTTTTCCGCCAGAGGTCTCATTGTAGAATCGCCAATAATCAAATTTTGCAGAGTCATATTCCGTTCCGTAAACTTTGGTAGACCAATTAACAACTCCAATGTATTACTGGTTGCCTAAGAGAACCATTTCGTGCGCAATCCGACTGTTTCGCATAATTTTGGTTCGTATTGTATCCTCGTCAGCATTTTCCGCTGTCTGCGGCCTCCCCTCGGCGGGGTGGCACGGATACTAAAAAGGCGACCGCCAAATTAACGCCAAAAGTCCACAAAGCGGGGCCGCCGCAGCCCGACAATCGGCCTCTCGCATCTTGAATTAGCAAAAATAGTGAGAGAATAATTAATGGATCGAGACGACCGGTCGCGCCACCTGTGGTCGTTTCTGCCTGCTCGACGCGATAAATCATTCGCGCCGCCGGCCTTTTGTGCCTTTTTTTGCGCGCGCGCAAGGCAATTTTTGCGTGGAAACGTAATTAGTTTAATAGATTAGAAAGACGCGGGGATCGGCGCGTATAAAAAAATGACGCGTAATTATACCTAAAAACGAAAAAATTGCGGGCCTTATTAATGGCCGGACGTTCCGCTAGGGTGCGCGTCGAAATTGGGTGTAACCGATACGTCACGGAGACATGTCGGTCGGTCGCAGTGTGCGCTGGTTTTGCAGTGGGTCAAAAAAGTCTCCGTACACATAGTGTTTTTTCAGTTTTCTTTTAGTTTCTTTTTTCACTTACATTTAATGAGAGATATATTTCAAGTAAATATCGGCAATCTCATTAAGAGTAATAAAAATAAAATAAAAATCATTTGAGACACTTTAAAGAATAAGGCAGTTTTAGAAGCATGAAACTATGTCAAATAGGTCTCTTAAAAATCACTGTTTAGAATTGCATGAAGAACCGTTAATTATCAATAATTTACCAAGTCAGCTTGTATCAAATTTCGCTTAAATAACTGAGTTATCCTTGTTTATTTTTGACGCCACTTTTAAGTCAGTAGTTTTAAATTAAAAGCAAAATGAGGGCTAAAAATTGCGAAATTCCAATTGCGCTTCGAAAAAGCATGCTAGATTTATGGAAAGAGTAAAATAATTAAAAAATCACATTCAGTGTACACAGTATGTACAATGTAATGTAAATCAATACAAATCCACCGGATCTTGTTAAGTGCGACCAGGCTCTGGTCGTCCCGGAAAGAGAAGTCTTCTGTTGTGAAAAGAAATATAATTAATTCGAAAGCAGAGGAAATCAGGGAATAGTACTCAAAAAATGTTAGCCCTCAAACTATTAGAAACGGCTTACATTAATTAATTTCGGAAAAAAATTGAAAAAATGTCTGGAATATTTCCGAGAACGCATTAACAAAACCCGGAAGTTTTGGGAAAACGTTGTCCTTAGTGACGAAACAAAAATTAATCTTTTTGGATCAGATGGTCGGGATAAAGTTTGGAGGAAAAAAAATACAGCTCTGAAAATCGAAAATGTCTGTCCTACGGTGAAGCATTCTTTAATACGGCAGTAAACTCCCTCAATTACTTAAACGCAAACGAACTACTATTGATGTTTTTCTATTATTCCATATGTTCTTCTTTTCTAACAAAATATTTATGTGTACTCTATAAATTGTAATGTTTGTACATTATGTTGAGTACCAAAATAAACGAATAAATAAACTTCCATTAAATCTTCACTTACCGTAAAAAATTTAATTATCTGGAGAGGCCGATACATTTTCTAATACATATTTTTGAGCGTACATTATTCTAGATCCAGGCTTTGTAGTTAAACCTATGCGGAACCTTCGGTAACACTAACTTCTTTAATTAAAACGGCAACACTGGTAACTTATTATTTATGAAATCTTGAAGAAGCTGATATTGACGTTGAATTAATTTTGATTCGGCGATCAGGAAGACAAACCCTTCTGGGTCGTTCATTGTAATTTATGAAGAACTGGGAATCTCACGAACGGAATGCCTAAGAGACATATCTACACGAGACAATGTTTGGTAACTTCTTCTTATTCTTTCGGTGCCATATCAGGTCCCCCTAACGTTGGCAATCACATTGGCGAGTTGATCATGGTCTTCGGCTAATCTGAATAGTTGTTCGGCACTGCGTATTCCGGTTGATTTTGCCTTTCATTATAGATTGAAGGATTTTGTAGCGGTCCCCTCTAAGAACATGCCCCAGGTACGATATTTTTCGTATTTTGATTGTGTTAAATAACTCACGGACGGCACTTGCTCTATTTAAAACTGCTTCGTTGGTTTGCAGGGCGGTCCAAGGTATTCGGAGCATTCTTCTATGCAACCACATCTCAAATGCTTCCAGGCGATTAATAGCATTGGCCTGGAGAGTCCAAGTCTCAGCACCGTATAACAACACAGACCAAATATGGCATTTGATCATTCTTTGGCGCAATTTGAGGTTTAAGTTATCAATGCAGAAGAATGGTTTCATTTTCATAAGTTGTGCGAGCTGTTTCTATTCTGCATTTGATTTCTTTATTTGGATCTAGTTGCTCTGTGATATAACATCTGTAATGCATCGGCATGTGGCTAGCGACTGAATACTAACGATGTGCCGAGTACGGTTTGACTCGAGTCAGACTCGATTCCTGCTTTGTACTCCCCTACTTGAATACTACTTTATTTTGATTCGAGTACGCCGGACTCGATTCAGGTACTCGAATCAGAAAGAATCGATTCGTACTCGCAGACTCGATTCTATTCATGCGAGTCCAACTGACTAGAGAGTTTAGTATTCGAGTTTGGTCAACTAGTTGGTATTCGTAAATAGTTTACTTAAGCAATGAAGTGGCGCGGCGGGCAAGTTTGAACCTGCAACTTTTTGTTTTGTTTTGACACCATGTAAACGCCAACTTCAGATGACGTTTCCGTCTAAGCAAGCTCTGAAGATGAACTCTAAAAATGTGGATAAAGCAATATTGAGAATGGTGTTTGTTGATTTTCAGCCGCTTCAAGCCGTTTTCAAGAGTATACACATACGCTTAGCCCTAATTATGAGCTACCTTCGCGAAAGATTCTTTCGGAAAAATTAATTCCGGAGCAATATTCTTTGGCAAGAAAGGCTACGCAAGAGATGATTAAAGTAACAGATTACATTGCTTTGACAACAGACTTCTGGACCTCCGATAGCAGCAAAAGCTACATGACCCTGACAATTCATTTCATTTATGATGGCAAGTCTAAAATTTTAACGTTATCCACCAGGGAAGTTAAGGATGCCCATACGTCAGAAAATTTAGCTCGAGAAATGAAAGATATATGGGAAACCGAATGGAATATTTTGGACAAAATCATTTGCGTCACAACTGACAATGCGGCTAATATAAAAAAAGCTGTTATTGATATTCTGCGAAAACGTCACCACTGTTGTGTAGCTCATACATTGAACTTGTTGGTTCAGGATACCATCAAAAACAACGAACTATTAATTCAATTGATTGAAAAGTGCCGAGCAATAGTAGCCTATTTCAAAAGAAGCAATAATGCTGCATATAAATTAAAACAGGTTCAAGAACAAATGTAACTGGAACCCTTAAAACCAAAGCAAGATGTCCTGACAAAATGGAATTATATGCTCGAACGTCTCGATAAGGTCTTTCTGCTGCAACTTCTTCATTACCTGGCTGTCCGGATAACCTTAACGTTGATGAATGGATCGAGGTGCACGAGTGCCCTTGTGTTTTAAAACCTGTGGAACAAATGACGGGTATTATATCTGGCGAGCAATATCCAACGTTATCCTGCATCATACCTCTTATTCGAGGAGTACAAACGGCACTAAGAAGTTACAGTTCCAATTCCGATGTCGCCAGCAGGTTAAACATAAAATTACTGGATGTTTTCGATAGAAAATTTGGCGGTCATGAGATCAATAAAACTGTTGCTGAAGCAACATTCATGGATCCAAGATTTAAAAAAGCTGGTTTTGGCGTCGAGACAAATGCAGATAATGCTCAAAAATTTGTTATTGACGAGTTGATGATGTTGGGAACACAGGAATATCAAGCTCAATTCCAGGTACCTAATATATTTCTACTGTCATCTATCTCACGTCTCGAAACACGTACAACTTCATCTTCAGATTCCCAGCAGATAACTTCAGAGGAAACTGGTGAGAATTTATGGGAGCATCTAGATAAAAATGTATTAGAATATTCGAGCAAAAACATCAGCAATCATCAAGGTGAAACAGAACGTAGAGCTACCGTATTTGGATAGAAAAGCCAATCCACTTACATTTTGGGAACTTCGCAAAATCACCAACAGCGGCGTTTATAAAATTGCTTTAAAGTATTTATGCATTCCAGCCACTTCCGTTCCTTCGGAACGAGTTTTCTCTAAGGCTGGACTTTTAGGTTGACCAAATACTGTTTCTGAACAGTTATTTCAAATAACTTTCATTTTCTTATATCTATTTTTTTTCATATTCACTTAGTTTTGTACTGTATTCTGGGTTCGGTTTAGGTAGTTTAGGTGGATACCTTACCAAACTTTGTATTCTAAGCTATTGAGTTTGTGTGCCTACTTAATATAAAGTTAAATTTTTTTTTGATTATAATGCTTATTATATCTAGTATTAAAAGAATTGTTTAAAGCTGTCTCAAATTAATAGAATGTTATCTAGACTCTAAGTTGAGAAATTTTTTAATTATTTTCTATGTTTTTCTAATTATCTCCTTAGAATTCCTATGCTCTTTGTTTTTATTTAATGTTTATAATTATCTTTCATTAAAAATATTGACTTACCCATTATTATTGTGTCAATGCTTAACCCTCTGGACTAGAATTTCCAGACTCGAATTTTGGACTCGAATCCTGGACCGAGTTACCAGACTCTAGTCCGCCCGAACTCGAGTCATATTCGAATACTAAACATAGAATTCGAGTACTGGACTCGAATCAGGGAATCGAGTCACGATTCGAGTACCATATAAACTGACTCGGTACAATTCTACTGAATACCATAAATTTTGTTTTAGCCACACTCATTTTTAGACCCATGTTCCGTCCTGTCGTGTTTACGCAATCCAAGAGCTCTTGGAGACCTTGGATACTATCACATAAGATGACCTTGTCTTCGGCATACCGGATAGTATTAATCAGTTCGCCATTGATCTTCACTCCATGGTCTTTATCTTGTAGAGCCTCTTTGAAAATCACATCTGAGTAAAGGTTGAATAATAGCGGCGAGAGAATGCATCCCTGCCTGGCACCTCGCTGAATCTTCCATCGAATCGTACCACTGCTTTGTTGGTTCCAGTACAAGTTCTCTATGATACGTAGATCTTTACCGTCGATACCTGAGGTCCTTAATATATTAAAAAGCTTATCGTGTTGAACCCTATCAAATGCTTTTTCGTAGTCGATGAAGGCCACATAGATGTCTTTACGTTGGTCGTGACACTTTTGTATTAGGGCAAAAAGTGCCTCACGGGTTCCAAGTGCGTTTCTAAAACCAAATTGGATTTCGTCTTTCCCAAGGGCTTCTTATTCTTCCATCTATTATGCGAAGGAAGATCTTAAGTGTGTGGCTCAAGAGGCTAATTAACCTGTATTCATCGTATCTCTTCGCCTGTTGTTATTTCGGAAGGGCTATAAAACAGACTTCAACCATTCTACGGGTATTTTACCAGAATTATATACATTGTTGAAAAACTTAGTTAAGGCACTGATGTGGTCTTCGTGGATCATCTGCAAGAGCTCTGTTGGAATGTTGTCTGGTCCCGTTGCTTTCTTGAGTTTGGCTGTTTTTATAGCATCTAGAACTTCCGATTTTAAGATTTCTGGTCCTTCATCTTGATTTACATTAGCTTGTATATCCACTATAGTATTAGCAGTCTTTTTGTTATATAAGTAACATATTCATCAAATTGTATTCGCGACTGGCCACGCTTTAGATTATTGACGTAGGTAGTTGCGAATTATTTTTTAAGCATTAAGGTTTTTTTTACCAATATTTTCTTAAAAACTACGATTCCACTCCTGTAAAATGCGTTTACAAATATAACCTTGTAAATTTAAGGGGTTCACCATGTTTGATTGAAAAAAGTATTTGAAATATTTGGTGTATAATAGTATCACCTTGTATAACAGTTTATGTTGTTTAATAAATTAAAATTTGTGTACTATAATTGCTGTCCAGTCAACTCAAATCATAATTTAAAGATCAAATGTACAAAGCACTTCAAACATTACCGGAATGGCGGTTTAATAATTAAGCCAGTAGTAGACTAACATTATTTTTTTCTAAAATTCAAAATTCAATAATTTTTTAAGTATTTACGTTTTTTTATTCCTATTTTAGGTTAGCATATTGGGTTGCGATTTTCTTAACACTGGTGATCATTGTAGGAACTGGCAGATATAGGAACTTCTGGAGTTCTCCTTTTCCAATTGGTTGTTTTCGTTCCAGACAAATCGAGCGACAACGAGGCAACATCGGATTGCGAAAGCGAACCCGGGATTCCTCTGAAACGGAAGCAGAGACGTTCGAGGACAACTTTTACTGCCCATCAACTCGACGAACTGGAGAAGGCGTTCGAAAGAACCCAGTATCCGGACATTTACACCAGGGAGGAGCTCGCCCAAAGAACCAAACTGACTGAGGCGCGAATACAGGTTAGAACGCCCTATGCCAATTCGGCGGGATTGTAAACAATAGTAATGCTCTCTATACACAAACCGTTAAATATGCTAATAAAAAAGTTTTATGCAATTAAAAATATAACGTAAAAGCAGAAAAGTATTTACCTCATATCGGGAAAATAGAAATATATAAGTAAATTTGATCTTATTTTATTGCATTAAAATCCTACTGCTGAAAACGCACGCACCCTTATCAGTGGAATAGACTTTAAACAGTTATAATATATAACAAGTACATTCCTCTAATCCTTCCTCATTCAAAAAGTAATAGTAGAACTCGTACAACCATAGGAAACCTGGATCCTGATATCCATGAAGCTTACTATGCAATTCTAAATTCGAAAGCCACTTCTTATTATCAGATTAGATAAGGGCGTATTTTGGGCTTCCTTTGGGAATCATGGTCTTCTAAAGATGTCTCCAATTCTAGCCTGTCAATTAAAGCCTTTATTTGCTTTCCTAGTGTTGATTTGCTGAGAAGTAAAGAAGGAACTCCTTTACTATTTGTAGATATTGTTCCAGATATTTGTCGGTCCGGCAAAGATTTGATGAAATGATGCACAGGAACGAACCCAGAGTCGGATCGACTAGGCATGAGTCCGTAATTTCTGATGATTATTTATGACTCTTGTATTGCCATTTGCGGCGTTACAAAATACATTTGCGCTTTGATGTTCCAAACTGAATTTGAACGTTGATACCAATCGCACAAGGACCCCTCATTTGTCTGACTTGGTTCGCCATACACGAGAGAAAACTCCAACTTTTTCTTGGAGAAAACCAGAAATAATCAGAAACCTTTTTGAAATCCACAAATATCAAAGTCGGTGATTTATTGTATTCGATACATTTTTTAATCAGTTTTCAGAGCTTGTAGGTGACCATTTGTTCCTTAACCTTTTCTAAAACCCGCCTGCTCTCTGGGTTGATAAAAATGTAATTTTCATTCTGTGATTTTTGTGATGATTTTGGTAAACCATTCGTAAAAATGAGTGTGTAGTAGGATAGCGTTTTTCCAGGTTTTGGGGACAGTACTTTGATATAAATATAAATCAACTAACTGGTTTATTACAACTAGTAGTTTCTCTCCTCCTACTTTAATAGTAGCTATTACTATTTGGTCATCTCCCGGTGCCATGTAGTTTTTCATTTCTTGTAGGCTACTTTTCATCTCCTTTGGTGATACTTTTGGCATAAGTTAAGATCCTTGGTTTATTACTTTGAGTTTGTGTTCCATCTGTTTCCTTTAGTTGTCTTCTATATAATCCTTTTTAGAAGTTTTTCGTTATCTCTCTATTTGATTTAAGTCTCCTTTTTTGTCTTTTAGTTTAATAATTTCTTTTTCTTAGTTTTGGTTAGTTTTTCTTGGTTAGTTTTGTGTACTAGTTTTTTTTGGTTAGTTTTTTCACTTAGTTTTTCTTCTGTCGTGCCTGCCTTAAGAGAATACCGTTCTTGAGCAACTTGAGCAAGAAAAGGTTGGTTTAAGACTCGGTTTATAGCTTCTTCATACTCCTCTTTATTTTCGGCTGAACTCCATTTCAACATTTTTCTTTTCTTTATCAGTCTCATTCTTTCAGTTTAACTTACTGCTCTATGATCACTCCCAATGCTAAATTGATTTAATATTGTTGTTATGAAGAAGTGTATTTCATTTTTGTGTTCCCATTTGGGTTTACCCATGTCCATGGTCTATGTGGTTTCTTCTCGTAAAAGCTATTCATTAAATACTCTGCATCATCGATTTGCTTTCCTACTTTTGCATTGAAATCTCCCATAAGAACAGTGAAACGATATTCTGTTTGTATTAACGCCGTAGCTAAACCTTCGCAAAAATCCTCAACTTCTTCATGTGTTGGAGCATTGAGTATTGTTTATTCTCAGTGTTATGTAGATCACTCTTTCTGATATTTTCTTGATATCCAATATACAGTGTATGAAATATATATATATATATATATATATATATATATATATATATATATATATATATATATATATATATATATATATATATATATATATATATATATATATATATATATATATATACAGGGTGCGGCAGCATAACTTCCTTTTTTTAAATGCGCGCCATTCAGTTAGTTGATGTCATAGTGGGGCGCTAGTGGTCTCGTTCAAGAGGGGGTACTGTAAAGTTTTGTCCCGACACGGTTCAGTCGCCATCATGCGTTGGAATAGTGAGGAGCGTGCCTTTGCCGTTGAGGCCTACTTTTCAAGCGGTTGTTCGGTTGTTGCAACACAGCGTGCATTTCGGAATCGCTTTAATTTAGCCCCGTTGGCTCCCGTCCCAGACCGCAAATCAATTGTTACATGGGTCACTACATTCAGACAAACTGCAAGTGCGACAAAACGAAGAACTGGAGTCCCTCGGCCCGTTAGATCACCTGAGAACATTGAAGCAGTGAGAGCTTCAATGTTGCGATCACCACGGCGTTCTGCGCGCAAACACGCATCTGCCCTTGGACTATCCGATCGTTCTGTGAGAAGAATTCTTCGTGATGATCTTCATTTTCATCCCTATAAGATGGCGATAGTGCAGGAACTTACAGAACGTGACTTCAATTCTCGGATGAACGCGTGTGAGCTTCTTCTTGATGTCGTTCCCGAGGGTGCTATTGTTTTTTTTAGCGATGAAGCCCATTTTCATTTATGTGGGTCGGTTAACAAACAAAACATGCGCTACTGGGCTGACACCAACCCTCGACAATTGCATCAAAGGCCTTTGCATTCACCCAAAGACACAGTGTGGTGTGCAATTTCCTCAGCTGGAATTATTGGTCCCTGGTTTTTTGAGTAAAATGAGGTTACAGTGACAGTGAATTCGGACCGGTATGTAAACATGCTACAGAATTTTTTTTTCCCACGGCTAGAAGAGTTGGATTTGGGGGACACTTGGTTCCAACAAGACGGTGCAACAGCACACACTTCAAGAGCATCGATGGCTGTTTTGAGGGAACACTTTCCAGAGCGCCTTATCTCAATTAGAGGCGATTTGGAATGGCCGGCACGCTCTCCCGATCTGTCCCCTTGTGATTTTTTTCTATGGGGTTTTTTAAAATCCCTGGTTTATGTGAACCGTCCAAGAACCCTACAAGATTTGAAGATCAACATCGAAGAAGAAATTGCCAACATAACACCAGCTATGCTAACAAGAGTCATGACAAACGCCAGATATCGGTTTACGCAATGTATGGAGAATGAGGGACGTCACCTAACAGATTTGATCTTCAAAACAATGTAAATAAAAACTTTAGACATGTACCTACATTATAAAAAATAAATAAAGATTTTCCGATGCACACAATAGTTTTTATTGAGTTTTGAAAAAAGGAAGTTATGCTGCCGCACCCTGTATATATATATATATATATATATATATATATATATATATATATATATATATATATATATATATATATATATATATATATATATATGATGACACTATATTCCGGGATATCATCCGTTCGCTCGTTGAACTCCGACTGGAATCCTGCATCCGACTGGAATCCTGCAAATCTTGCATCCGACTGGAATCCTGCAGACGTTTCGCCAAAATCTCACTTGGCATCTTCAATGCTCGCGCTCCGAAAACACTTCGAACACTGTGTTCGAAGTGTTTTCGGAGCGCGAGCATTGAAGATGCCAAGTGAGATTTTGGCGAAACGTCTGCAGGATTCCAGTCGGATGCAAGATTTGCAGGATTCCAGTCGGATGCAGGATTCCAGTCGGAGTTCAACGAGCGAACGGATGATATCCCGGAATATAGTGTCATCACATTTTTCCATCCGTGAATCAATACGTGAGAATATATATATATATATATATATATATATATATATATATATATATATATATATATATATATATATATATATATATATATATATATATATATATATATATATATATATATATATATATATATATATATTCTCACGTATGGAAAAATGTGATGACACTATATTCCGAGATATCATCCGTTCGCTTGTTGAACTCCGACTTGGAATCCTGCAGACGTTTCGCCAAAATGCTCGCGCTCCGAAAACAGTGTTCGAAGTGTTTCTCTATTTCTGCGTACTTTCTCTATTTATATAGGTCTGGTTCAGTAACCGCCGCGCCAGACTACGGAAGCAGCTGGCCAGCACGAGCAGCTCCTACACCCCGATAGGGGTGGCGTACTCTGCCCCCACCACGCCGTATCCTTCGTCGATTGGTCAAGGGGTGACGTCGGAGGGCAGTTTTTCTTCGGCCGCGTCGGCCGTGTCGGCGAATCAAAGTAAGGGGAGGAGGTTAAACAATAGGGCTCCGGTGATGGGGGCGCGTAAAAAACTGACGCTTTTAATGTCGTGCCGCTGGTGATTGAAGAGGGTTTTAAAACTGTTACATGCCATAATATATAGGCGCGAAGTGAGGGGAACTTTAATTGTCATTGTACAGCGTGTGCAAAGTTAAAATATTATTTGATAATGTTTTCATAGCATATACAGAGTGTATTTAGTGCAAGAAATATATAGTCGGTACTACTTGCGATGGCATAGTCGATCATAAAACCAAGGGCTTCAGTATTTTACCTGCTTCCACTCGTATACTCAAAATGGCAAAACCCACCCGTTTACCTGCCAGTGTTAATAATACGACCAAAAATATATTGCATTTATTGCTTGGACGTTTTAAGTATTTTACAGTACCTTAACCTCAGACATCAGGTGATATGTATCATTCTTAAGAGTCTAATCTATATTGCAATATTTTCGTATATATTACGGAGGTATTTGACTGTGATGCTTTCGGTAATATATACCTGATTCATTGGCCATGCATTGACCCTGCAAGTCTATTGCCACTGGTTAAGGGTGAGTCAGTCTTTTTTTAAGACTATAGATTATAATCGCTGTAGATAAAGCTCGTCATAAGAATACATATAAATATTTATTAGAATGTTGCAATTAAACATTTATCGAATTTCCTGTTCTTTAAAACTTTAAAATGTGGACCCCTGTTAGAAGAAAACATGGAATACAACGCAGAATTTGAAGACGAAGTGGAGATGGTAATCGAACCTAATGACTATTTAGAAGGCGAACTATCTCAGCAAATAAAAAAGCGGATCCATTTGTCTTCGGATGCTAAACAAATTGTTTTGAATGTTTACAATTTTATTAGAAGTAGGAGCAGCAGTAAAAACAAGTGGTATGAATCAAAATTCCGCAGTGAACTGTAAGAAAGATTGTTAAGAGGAAAGTGAGAAAAGATGCTGGTACCTCGAGGTTTTAAAGAGCAACAGGCAGATCTAATTAGGCGTATAATCTACGACGCTTATGAATAGTGTTTTAACTCTAGAAGAACTGCATAAAAATGTAGTGACAGTCTAAAACATTAGTTGTGATTTTCAGTTCCAAACAATTAATAAATGCCAAGTGGTAATGGAATCTCAAAGAATTTCGCAATGGAGAGTGGATTATTTAACTGCAATTGAAAAATTTCGAGAGCAAATTTGGCCAATGGGCCACGATGCAGTAAAAAAAAAGATGGTGTGATAACAGTAACAAAGGTGTATTAGACGTGCCGCTTTCACATGTAAAACGCATAATGCTGGATCCAAAAATGGTTGGGTGGAAAAGGCCTGCCAAAAACGTCAAAGATTCAAGTGTGTATTGCCATGAAAACATGACCGCGGAAATATTTGAGGACTGGTTTGAAAATTTAAAAAAAATCCGTTGGATATTGCCTTGTATCACCACCTAGGGAAAACTAGGAGGGAGGAGTGTGTATTGTAAAAAGTACATGAATCCAGCTCCGAGAAAGGGCGTACTGTCGGGATTGCTGTCTTGGATTGGTCAGATAGACATTTACGGCGCAACAACATCTGTGAACAATGAACAATATTTTTCCGGCATTTTATTGTCGACTATGCCATCACAAATCTTACGGACTATATTTATTAGCGATACACACAGTTAAATAATTTAATACGTTTACACTTTGTGTTGAATCCGGGTAATCAAACAATGCCAAAGGATCGAAAAATGTTTGCCGCTGATAGCAAAAAACAAATTTTCAAGTTATTAAAATTAAATTTTGAAATCATTAAAAAGCAAAAAAAGTAATTGGAAAGAAACTAGTAATACACTTTCCAAAAATTATATGGATTAATTAAACGAATTGGACTTATGTAAAATTCATGCCTAATAATAATAGAATAATATTGTTGAAAACATCAGTCGCAAAAGTTAACTGAATTAAAAATTTATTCCGGCCAAAATCACAATTAAAAGGTTTGTCCTTGTTGTGTCGCTGTCTCATGATTAACAATTTATGATCGTAATGAAGAAGCCGAAAATTAATTAAACTTCAGCAAACAACGTAAACGATTTTACAAATAAATTTCTAAGAATTCAAAAAGTTTAACACAACAAACACATAATCAGGGGCAACACTCCATTTGTTTACTTGAACGTCCCAGAAATCCTAAAAAAAATTATAGTTCAATAACTATTTGAAAAGTACACAGTATGCATTTCTGATTCTTATGGAATTAACATAAAGTCATAATAATTGAGCATTTTAGAAATTTTGCGTAAACTGTTGGTGATTTTGCACAATAACTTAACACATTAAGAATACTAAAATCGTCAGATATTATACATATCTGAGATATTCCGTTAAGATTGATAATACCTAATTTTTTTACAGGAATTATGCGTAACACCTGTACATTTCGAATCACTTGCTATTTGGAGTAGAAAACACAAAAAGTAGGTACTTATTTTGCAATCTATTTAAGCAATAACATCTTTTAGATGATTTAACTCCTACGTATTTGCAAAACTGTTTATTAGTTTGAACAAGAAGATCTGTATTTTATATTTTGTTATATTTCCGAGGTAAAATCATTAATCAGTAATCACCGACATGTACCTTTAGCACATTGAAATCAAAAGTAACCGAAACTAATACTAAGCACTAACCAAACAAATTCCAGAATATTAATTTTTTGTCATTTACATTTACATACCTGTGACGACACCCTTCGTAAAGATTCGGGAATCAAGTTCATTGGCAGGCCAGACTCTTAGCACTCAGGCTACAGAGAAATTCAAATTGGCTACTAACTGAGGAATACAACCGAATGTTTTAGATATTACGCATATTTCCTGCGACATTTTTAGTTATTATCTGGGAATATCCTATACATAATAGCTGATTTTGGAATTTATGCATAATTCCTAAAATGGTTTACGCTTACCAAACATTTTCGGACATTTAGTGATAACATATATAACGTCTATTATTTGCAACGGCCCCAGAGTAATACCGCTCTTCTATAAGCGGGTAGCGCCATCTCGCGAGTAGAACTGAAGGTTTCACTTCCGGCAAGAACGGGCCGCATTTACAGTAATAGCACCCGGACTAGAAAATATGTTTTTCCGAAGCCGTGGCTGGTAACAACACTGGCGCTAACAGCAGTTACCAGTAATAACACGCGGGCTAGAAAATGTTACTAAAATGTTGGCTATAGTAATAGCACGAGCGATAATTAAAACAGCACTTTTTCTATGGATAAGTATAGATCAACAAAACTAAAACACATACCAATACACATAGAAGCAGTGTTATATTTGAAAAAAAAAGACAGAACAGTAGAAAGAGTACATTCTTATCAAGGTAGCATGAAAATACTTACAAAAATGTAACTGAAATTGATTTTTTAAGATAGAATTACATTTTTGTTACTTAACGTAAAATAAAACAAATGAAGTATATTTTAAACATTATTGCGACCTATGTCTATCTTATAAAAAAAAAGGTGTTAATTACTTTTTAAATTTATTTCCTCCAAGACCCTTATTTTCTCTAACACATTTGGCAAGCGAATGCGGATTTTTTGTTTTACTATTTGAAAGCCTTTTAGTACTTCTCCCTGCTGTTTGAGCTCTTCTTCCACACAACAATGACTTTCTTCTTGAAATGGTAGTTGGCTGCTGGTTTGCCATGACGCAAATTAGTTTGTCTCCTTACGCTACTAACACCACTCTATTTAAAACAGTGGTATAAACCGCTACTCAAATTATTGTCACTATTATCACACTTGTTTTTATTAACCAGACATCGCTTTACATCTGGATAAAAAGTAATAGGATCTTGGTCAATCTTATCTAAAATGTCAGTGCAACAACTTTGCCATTCATTTTTAGGGACTGCAATTTCCTGTGGGGAGGGCATATTTTTAATAAATTCCGAATTTATGTCGATGTTGTTGGAACCTTCATTGCTTTCCATTTTGCTTTTGTTATACGAATGCTCTACAGTAATTGGGTCCATCTCCATTCCTGCTCACTGACAGTACGCTGTAATGGTAAAAACATTTCACTGTTAGCACATTGGCCACTCGCAATGACGCTTTTTTGAGACACCCTGTATAATCCAAAATTCAAAGGTCGCTTCCCCTTCCTAAATACTACCCCTGTACCAAACTTCACATCAAAATACGATGATATACAGGGTGTCTCATTAAAAAAAAATGAGTTTTAGGCAATGGCACTTTTTTGAGATCCCCAATATAATCCAAAATTTAAGGGTCGATTCCCCTTGAGCGATCAACTATTTCAAGGCATTGGCAACCCTGAATATACCAGACCACCAAGAACCAAAAGACTTTAACCAGCAACTGATCCGTTATTTTAAGGTGAGGAAACAAATTTATTAAAAAGTACTTACCTCAACATCGGCTTTGTCTTTTAATTGAAGCCTTAGAATCTTATCACTAATTATTTTAGTTTTAAACGACTCAGGAAGTTTTCCCCATCCATATTTATATTTCTACACAATATTATGTATATAAAACTCAAAAACAAACACTACAAAACACACTTAACAAAGAAAGAAGGAAGTTTCCAGGAGGCGTGCTGTTGCGCATTTTTCTCTCTAGCACAAGTGCTGTTACTGATAACAATTTCGCGGATCCGAACTTAAACGAAGTTTCTAGCCCGCGTGCTGTTACTCTAAATGCGAACGGGCCTGGAAGCTCGTCGCAATATCTGTTTGGTATTTGAATTTATGAAATCACCAAAAGCTAGTCTGGATCCCTTTTGCAGTGCAATATGTTGCTTGTTTTCATGACTTTCATGTATGTTTAGAAAGAAATATCAATTTAAGAATCACCATGTCGACCAATAATACCGTATAGTTCGTCTACAGTAGACAGCTCCCCTTTGGTCTTTTGTAATAATTTGTAGGACATACTTAAAAGTGGTTTCTTTTTTCCAGTGGCCGACCTCTACCCGCCGCACAACCACTCGACGTCGCCTGGTCTACCGTTGGGCGACATCAAGTGGGAACACCCGCTGGCGCACAATCATTTCCCCCCACACCATCCGATCTATCCACCGGGCGCGAATCTCGTCCCGATCGCGCAGAACATGACGCCGCCGACGTCCATAGCGACGCATCACCACGCCGAAAATTCGTCACCCGAAAACCACACCAACATGGGCGGACCGAACGCTAGCTTGACAACCAGCAACGGCAACATGGCGTCCGGCGCCGCACCTAACCTCCAAAATTTGGGTCAGTCGGGCGAGATAAACTACAAGGACGGCAACGATAACAATATCCATCATTCCGTCAGTCCCGGGGAGCAGCAATACGGAAATATGCCCCCCACCCCTAACAGTATGGTTACCATGATAGGACCTACCAGCGGTAAGTGTATATAAAGTCTGTTCATAGATATAAGAAAGTGACTAACTGATACGAATTAAGGAAAGACCCGGGCAAGCTGTAAGAATGAAATATGGCTGAATTTAATTATTTGGGGTTTTGTTAGGAAAGATACTAAACAATATTTATCTATTTATGTATGTATTTATGTTTAAACCAATAATAAAATTACAAATTATTTTTATTACCTACTTAAATTACTTAAAATTTTTCACATAATATATCAGTATCACTATCGCTATCATCGCCTGTTCTAATTATTATTTGTTCTATATTATTTGCAATATGGATATACGATTGTTCAGCTTTTTCTATATGTTTAACAGAATTTGCCCAACTTTGTGGAGGGATTTTAAAAATTTCGGTTTGGAGTTAACACGGGGAAAAACATTGTTACGATAAATGGCAGATTTCAGTTGGTACCAAACATGTTCAATGGGATTAAATATACAGTGGTAAGGTGGAAGAGTTAAAACTGTATGCCCTAGATTTTTTGCGTAATTATCACAGACGTATTCCTTTTGTAGGTTCAAGCTTTGTAGGACCTCAATTAAATGCTTTATGGTATAATCTTCGTGAAAATAAATGTCGTTATTATACATGTAGTTTTGGATTGTTGCTTTTGTGTCACATGAGGAAGGGGTTTTACTCAACTGTCTACTGTGATAACTTGCATTGTCCATTACAATTACGCTATTAGGAGGAATGTTTGTAACTAGTTTCTTTTTAAACCAACTTTCAAATAAATCAGCGGTGGTGTCTTCATGGTAATCCATGGTAATATTTTTCGCAGACAGAGAAAATCCATTTGGAATCCAACCATCTTTAGAGCCAGCATGCAAAATAGTTTTGGTTAGTTTCTTTTACCTCTTCTTGAGAAAATGTCAGCATCACTTCTTTTTTTCCTCGCTGAAATGGGATTATTTGCAATTTTCCATACAGTTGATGTTGGAATTTTCGTCAATGTGGCCGTTTCTTTCTAAAGATGCTAGCTTGCTGGCACCACATTCAATGAGAGTCAAATAAACATTGTTTATAACTTCCTTAGTCTCAATAGAATAGTGTTTTCGACATTTGGGCGGGAGCATCTCCTGAGATACACTAGACTCGCACATATTTTGCATAATTCGCACACGATTCAACACACCCTGTATTACACACAAAATAAGAATGATTATTAATAAACTTAAACTAAGTATTATACCAAACCAAAGAATATTAAACAAAGGTAGGTATACAATTATTTTCTATTACGGACCACAATTTTACCTGAATTTAAATTCCGAAACTTTAGGTAATAATCTTGTTGCGTTGTATGTAAATGACCACCCTTGGATAATCCCATTCATTCATTTCTTATATCTATGAACAGACCATACCACAATTTTCTTGAAATTAACATACATTTTCAAGTATCAATGATTACTATCACAATAATAATCAAAATTAGCTAATAGATAGTGGATAAGTAAGTAGGCTTCTTAAAAGAAATATATACCTTCCAGTTGTTCCAGTTGTACAGGGTGGTCTAAATTCGAGGGTCCTCGATGACTTTAAGCATTTGCAGCATGCTTAGCCCAAAACTAATATGCATGTTACGGGCTCGATTTTCGAGAGAAGTCAAAAACTGAAAACGCATCGTGACATGTCAATGTGTTTTTCAGCTACAGGGTGATTCTCAAAAATGTGCGATTTTAAAGGCCTTTTTTAATTGTAAGAATAGAATTTTGGGAAAAAACATTTTATAAAGTTTTTTTAAGTGGGAATCTTTCGATTTTACTCGTTTTGTGTTAGAGCCTTTAGTTCCCGAGGTATCACACAAAGTTATATTTCTTTAAATGGGATACCCCCAATTTTTCTAAAAAATCAGTTTTCTAATAAAATTTTGTGTCGAACAATGTGTCATACACCTATTTTTATTAAATAGTTTAAAAGATATTTGCAATTTGTTTAATGCTTAAAGCCATAGAGGCCCCTCGAATTTGGACCACCCGGTACAAAACATGCTCTACGACAGCGATGAGAGGATCATCTTACTAATCTATAGTCTATTGCAGACATGTGCAGAGTGACCCACCGTAAGCCACATTCATTTTTTGCGTTTATTCTTCCATTTTCTCGAGTGCTCCACCCGAGTTTTTGTCTAGCCTATTCTTATCTATTCGCCAACACTGAGAATGGTGTGTACCGTGATTTTATATTAAATATACATACATAAATTAGGCAGAAATTAAATTATTCTTGACGTTATCATTAAGGGGTCAACACAGTAGGATCAGGCAGTTTCCCTTCTTTAATTACATGCTGTTGCTTTTCCGAGTTCTCTGGTGATATTTCCTCTATGGTTTCCCTGAAGGTACCTTATAACCGTTGACAGGCTTGGCGAGCACTGGTTATATTTTGGTCTTGCCACGTTTTGGTTCCAGATAACCTTTATTAATCCACGTCTCATAAAGACAAGACAAGAAAAATGATTTTATTGCATAAAGTTTATCCACGCCTGTGACCGGCACCTAAAATCAGGGAAAGTACACGAAAATTCCCATTTTATTACTTTAGTAAACAGAAATACAATTTTTTTTCTTTTGCATTGAGACCATGTAAAAATTAAAAAAGATATAAGTAATATAATCGAAGAAAACACACGACATTTTTATTTGTTGTTCATTTATTATTAGTGTATATATTGCCCTCAAAGGTGCTGCCTAGTATAGCTATATTGTTATTTTCATAAATACTTTAAAAAGCGTTAAAATCCGTTAAATTATTCAATATATTTTTGCGTCGCCCCGTATACGAAACTAATTCGCCACAAATAGAACAAGTCAAAACGGCGTGATTTTTTTTAGGTCGCGCTATAAAAGGCGTTATTTTTTTTCGTTCGCAACGCATTGTTGCCGGCAAAAAGCCCGCCCCCAATAACAACACTCGCCTCGTTTTATTATTATTAAATTAATATCGTTGAATGGGCGCCCATCGATTTTCGCAACGGAACTGGACTTTTTTCCTCTCGACGCCCGGTAAAGTGTAAATCGACCTTTTTTTTCCTCGCAACAATGGCGAAGAGAAAGTCTAATAAAAATGACATAATTAGCGAGCGAATAAAAACCGATCAATTACGACGTTTGAGAATAATGGGAAACACTTACAGTGTCACGCTCCATTTTGTATCGTAATTGTTAGATATAATAGCAGCGAACGGGGGATTCGATTCAAATCGTAGTCGGCGGTTACGTAAATCCACCCTTAATTTGGCGACACCGAAACTTGCGCATTTGTGGTTTTAGTTGCGCGTCGCCTCGTATAGACGAACCACAGCCATGACGACTTATGATTTCTGTGCACAGAATGCATTATTTGTTATTTTGGACCTAGAGAAATAAAGAAGAGTGAGAAAAGAAGAACAATGTTTACGAAAAGCGTGATTGCTAAAATGATATTGCTGCGCACCATTGCCAAGTTGTTTTATTTCTTTGAGTTTCTTTGGTAAAATTGTTGTTACACTGCAAATTTCATAACGCAAGGTGAAATAGAGTTACATAAACTGAACTGAATTGAAAAGACAACAAATTCTCAAATTTGTTTTTTACATGGTGTAAGAAAAAGGTCAAGAAAGCAAACTTTTAAATATATATCTTATCTGGTATCGTCCAGATCCACAAAATGATATTCACATATGCCCTCTTGGATTCATTTATTCGTTTGACCCACAAAAGGATAAGTACATTTGAAAGTTCTTCCTATCGCATTGCTGTATTCATTTATTTTTTAAATAATTATCTTATTTTTCTGTTAACACGAGAAAGGATTTCTGATTCACCCCGTATCATTTATACAAGTCTTGCCAACAGTGTTATATTAATAGTCACTTATAACTTGAATTTTTTATGTGCTAATGTTTTTCGGCAGTTTATTTTCCAACCATCCTAACGTACAATCCCAAACGTATCAATTTTTTTCGAGCATCCTGTATATAAGACGAAAAGCGTAAATACCATAACCGCCTCTTTATTTTATAAAATTAGTTTCTTTACTCTCTACATTTTTCCTGAATTAAAAGCCGTTTCTAGCTTTTTGTCCTGAAAAACTCTAGCCACAATAATTTGCATCAGTCACGACATAAGAATATAATAAAAAGAAATATTTAAAAAGAAAAAAAAAGCGGTCCCGAATGGGGTTTGAACCCGAGACCTTCCGTGTCGCACTATTAATCATTTCAACCATGGACTTGGGAGTTTTGGTTAGTTGCATCGCAAACTTTCTGCAATATGGGAAAACAGTAAATGCTGTTAACATTTTCGGCCGTTTTAGATTTTAAACTGTTTTTTTTGTGAATCTAGTTTACTAATACAAAAGTTGTCCAGTATTTCCAGAAGATGAAATTGTACTAGCCTAAAAAACATTTTGATATGAAACTTTTTGGTTTGTGCCATCTTGATATTATCGTTCAAAAACCATAAATATATACATACATAAATATTATTCTCCACATTTTTTTTTATTGAAATCTGGAAAAATATAGTTTATCTTTTGTCATTTGGCCTAAATAATTTAAAACCAGAAGCAAATATTTGATTATTGCAATCTTGCTAAATTCCTTGCTATTATTTCCCTACCCTCGTTCCCTGCAACGGTTATGTTCTGCTCATTTCACTTCACAGTGGTGATTACATTCTTGGATAACCCGAGCATTAATGGATGTGGTCGTTTAAATGCTTAATTTCATGTTTTGGCCCTCTTCCCTTTTGACATGATAGGAACAATCTGGTATACGTAATACATAAAATTAAACATTAACTGCCGTTTGATAGTCGAAAATGTTAAATGCAAAAATTGCAGTATATTCAGTTTTTTGCACGTAACACGCACGTCCTGTCTGGACTAACGGATATTTTTATGTTATTGTCCCAAAGCTCAATGAAATTCTTTGATCGTGTTCAAGAAAATTTATTTTTATCCAAAAAACTAGATTTCAAAATTTTTTAAAAAGTATTTGGGAATTCTATTCTTGCCCAATTTAAATCGTTTCGATTAAAGGACGGATCTCTGACTTCCTGAGGAATTTCAACTCGATAGCTCGAAAGTTCGGACACTTACTTTGGTTCAAAACGCAAAAATAATGGCCGACAAAATAGTCACTGATCAGATCATCCTTACTTATTGAATCGTCTAGTATTAGGACGTACGAAAGCAGGTTTCAAAAAAATCTGGCTAGTCTGTCACAGAGAACAGAAGAGAACAAAGAACAAAAAATTGTTTAAAAATGCTATGGGCGCTCCAACTGTTATACACGTAACTGCATCATTATCGTTTATCGTGTCTTTCAAAATCTCATTCTTTCGCAGGCAATAGTTCAAACAGTACCGAAGGCGCCCAACATCAAGAGTCGAACAACCTCCAGCATTTGCCGGCGTCTTGGCCGATGTCGCCCAATCACCAACTGAGGAACCTGAGCCCGGTCAATAGTCACCAAGCGATACCTAGCAGTCTGGGTCAGTTGGGTCAGCCGCTCGCCCAAAGTTTGACCAGTTTCGGACAAAATATGCAGCACGGCATCCACGGGTACTCGAATCACGCGCCCAAGGGATTCGGTCACCAGCCGTTTTACGGTTGGTACTGACAGTTTGAGGTTAGGTGCCGATTACATTAAGCGGAGCGGGAAACTAGGTTAGCGAACGATAGTCTTAAGTTTGTAAATATTGAACATACCCAGTGATTTTTTTTCTGTAGTGTACAATAAAAAGAAAGCTCGACTTTTTTAGGAACCAAAATAGGGGAAAGTTTGACATCTTGTATAGTGCAGATTAGAATTAGAGTAGTTCGTGTTTAATAATGTGTTTCATTTGTTTTTATTTGTTATCGAGTTTGGTAAAAGATTGTATTTTTGTATTCATGCGAGAGATGTATATTTTGAAATAAATAAAATCCATACAATTTCTTTCTATTATATATTTCATTCAACAAACATATATTATAAATCTACATGATTAAACTGATAAATGCATATCAAACGCCAAGGTGTGAGAGTATTGTAAAGACGAAAATATCGATAAGCGTATTGAAGATATCACAAAATTTATAACGTAAACTATGATTTGCTTAAAACTATAATAGCGACAAATATCGAGCTGCCGTTAATAAAACTCCGTCCAACTCTTTCTTTCAAATCGATTCGATTCAGAATCTTGTGGGTATATTTGAACTACTCTCCTCACTTGGAAAATAAACATTTACCTAAGCGTGACGCGCATTAAATATGGTGCGTACAATTGAACTACGCGTATTCGCGATACCAAATATTTAACTAAAATATCTGAATTTGACTTTCCCTTTGACATTGTTAATATGTTTTATCGTTTTTTATGCCCAAATATCTATTCTTTTTTATGTACCCAATATATAATTCTTTAGTTATTATCAAACTTATATTAGCAACGATAGCTTCAAATCTTTGCCATAATATTAAACAACTGAGTATTGACGTTAAATATGGTGGGTATAATTGAACTACGCGTATTCGCGATTTTTTATAATTTTAGGATACCAAATATTTAACTAAAATATTTGAATTTGACTTTCTCTTTGACATTGTTAATATGTTTTATGGTTTCTTGTGCACAAATACCTATTATTTTTTAATTACTCATTATATAATTCTTTAGTTATTATCAAACCTATATTAGCAACGACAGCTTCAAATCTTTGCCAAAATATTAAAAAACTGAGTATTCACTTTTTGAAAACCTAAGCTTTGAGTATTATTACTAAATACAATTCGTTTTTGCTTAGACCAATGTATGTTTTTTCCCAAAAATCAAACATATTTCTAACAATATTTAAATTCTTTATGCGTACTTAAATACAAGCAATATTGATTAAAAAAAGTGCCTGCAACGCATATGTCAGAGCTGCTAAGTATGGAGTATTAAGAAAATATCATTCGAGAATAAAAAAATCTCCAAGGTCCATTTGAACTACTGACAATTGCTTTCCTTGTGGCTCAATACCTTTAACCGCAGGAGACACCTGTAATTCATGTTACAGCCAGATTTATTATTAAACTATTTGCAGGAAACATTTTATCATGATTTAAATTTGGAAAAAAATTACCTGTGTTCGTTAACAACTTTCTCCTTTCTACTTGCTTGACTGTGTCCTTTTTTTTTTAACTTTAACAATAATTGTTTAGATCTCTCCCTATTTCAAAAAAAATCAAGCCACAAGTCTAGTGCAAAATCAAATCACGCGTAGTCCTTTTGCACTACTTTTTTTTTCGCACACCTCCCAGTAATTGTATTTCATTCCCGATCCTAATCCTTTTTACCGATTTTCTCCACTGTTCTGAGAAATTTAACTTTTACGATGGGCAACAGATCCACCAGAATTTCAGGAACTACTTGCTGTGCATTGATATAAAAAACCAGGTACAAAAACTTAAACCTTACAAATTTAATGTGCACAGTAGCTGTTGAGCTTTCGACTTCAGCACCTTGTTGATGTTGTTGGCGTGCATAGCGTCTTTGCACATGGCGATATAAGGCTCGTAATTGTGTATCTCGTTCACCAAATCGAAATCGTCATCTCGATCTAGGTGGCCGTTCGTTTCAGCGTCGACGTTGCCACGTCGAACGTTTTGCGAGTCCGTGTCGGAGACGCTGAACTGTTGCGGGAATACTTGCTGCAGCTGGTCTACTGGGAAAGTCGAGGCCGCGCAAGTTAAAATGTCTACGGAACGAGAAACATTTTCAAACGTTTCGCGCTAAAAGGAGCGAAATAATACGAGCCTTTCAGCAACTTCTTGTGGAAGAAGCAGATCCTTTTCAAATGTTCCTGCTGGGATATCTGCAGGATTCGGGTCTGCACCGCCGCTATTAGAAATTTCCATTCGTCGGTTTTCGTGAAACGATCCTGCAAAAATCCTGTGATATGCAAAAAAATGGCGAACAAGGACCATGAAAGTTTGTAATTTTTGTTGCGAGCAAATTCGTAGCGTACTTCGATATCTTATCGGCGAACATCGACAATGTTCGCCTCGATATATTCATAAATGTATTAAAATTGGTTTTTGGGATTAAAACCGTAAAAAACACATAAATTTTTGCTTTCGATGTGCCTCACACCTGTCGCACCTTATTTAAATAGGGAACATTTTACAACAAAATATTTTTTTCTACTCCCTACTGTAATATACCTATTGACGTTCATATATCAAGTGTACGGAAAGTGTCACTTCGTTAGCCACTGTCAAATCAGCCAGCGCACTCGTGCCAAACTGACTCGTGACTAAAATACAAATCACAAGCCCTTGTCGATATTTGACGTCAGGTTGATGTAATAAGAAACAAAAAACAAAAAATTATCAAAATCGAACCGTAACCAAAGATTTTACAACAATGTACAGCAGGGAGCAAATGATATTTCGAACACCCTGTATTGAAACATTATTAAAATTGGTATAATTAGGTTCTTAGTACTATTGAATACGAATTCGTTGCCAATTTAACCCTGATAGTATTTCTCTCTTCTCCCTCTGTTGTTAAAGTTAAGCAAAATAAGGTTTCAGTGCATTTTTCAGAGACCCATCCGACAAAAAAAAATTTACATGGGTGTACAGTGCTTCAGAGAAAGACACTGTATCAGCCTAGGGGTATTAGTTCTATGACAAGACAAAACGAAGCAGCATATTTGGTCCAAAACATAGCGAACAGTACATCTGAACGACTTTTACCGTAACAAAAGTCTCACCTTGGCAAACTGAAGCAGACACTGCGGACAGGCGTCGAGAAGCAACGTGACGGCATCGTTGGTTCCCGAAATGATCGACTGGAGGCTCAAATTACCCCTCAAATTCGAGTTGACCGCCAGAAAACCACTGATTTCGACACCCACCTGTTTGGGAACCACCTGACTGCACAGAAGCGCTTGCAATTTTTTCAACACCGTGTCCGCTTCGTCGTTGGGCTGACAATCGGGGGCGGCTGTATAATTTTCGACGCAGAGTTGGTATATTTTGGAGGTTATCTCGACCTACAACGGTAAACTCATTTTATCATCACTAATCCCATTAATATCTAAAGTAGATTAGACAAGCTTCATGCTGTAATTCTTGACATTTAGACCTCAGACTTAATTGTTGATAATTTCATGATTTTTGCGGTTTTTAGTAAAGGGGCTTGTTATAGTGAATTATTATGCAGCTGTTAGGCCCTATTTTCAAAATGTAGTTTATCGGTGACTACAAAAGTTGCCTTGACCTTGAACCCTTATCCGGGATAAATTAATGACATGTAACCGAGTTAGTAATTTTTGTAGTATTTGTTTCGTTACTAGCGGAAAAAAGTTAATTTCTTCGCCGGGTTAATCAGTGAGATTATACAGACACGTGAAAAAAGTATAGAACCAAACATATTTAAAGATTGCGTTTAAAACCAATTGAATATTTCAAAAAATAGTTTAAGTACATAAATATTACACACAATTAAATGTGTCAATATATAAAGTATATTTTTTATATAATAATAGTGAAAATCTCAAATAGCCTGCCATCCATACATTTTTACTGAAAAAAATTATAAACTCATTACTTATATTTATATCTTATTGCCACCTTTATTTTTTATAACTTCTATTAATCTTTTAGGCATGCTATCAACTAATTCCTTAACTACATTAGTTGAAATTTTGATTGATTGACATTATTTGATATTATTTATTATTATTATTATTATATTTATTTATTTATATATTATTTATTTTTGACTGTACCACTCTTTGGACCTATCGTAAAACTAAAAGCAGAAAAGTTTGCTGAACAGCTTGGCATCATCCATTTCATGGATGGTTGGGGAAGTTCAAACAGAGACATGGTATAAATTGCGGACAGATAAGTGGCGAAGCCCGTGATGTCGACAGGAACGTCACTAACGATTGGCTGGAGAAGACGTGGCCAAAACTAGCAGAAAAGTACCCTGCTGACGACATTTTTAATGCTGACGAAACTGGTATTTTTTTACAAAATGACGCGAGATAAAACTCTTAAATTTCGAAGCGAAAAGTGTGTGTGTGAAAAACTTTCTAAAGAATGTATAACAGCGTTAGTAGCTGCCAATATGGGTGGGAGAGAAAAAAGAAAGCTAGTCCTGATGGGAAAATCAACTAACCCACGATGTTTTAAGAACATCAAGCATTTGCCGGCCACTAACAATGCAAACAAGTCTGCATGGATGACATCGCAAATTTTTGAAGAGGAGATAAGGTAAGGGGATGCAGAAATCCCTATATTCCAAATTTTCCATTAATATGCTAGATGCAGTCAACTATATTAGTAAAGCTTGGAAAGAGGTGACAGCAGAGACAATTCAACACTCCTATCATCATGCAGGACTTATTACCGAGACAGAATGCGAAACGGATTTGGAAGATGATCAGCCACTAAGAGAGTGGATAAAGCAGTTTCAAACAACAATATCGGTTACAAGTAAGGAGTTGCAGCATTTTATGGTATTAGATCAGGATTTGCCATATTACAAAGCAAGAAAGGGTGAGGAAGAGCACCAAGAGGAAGAAGAAGATGAAGAAGTTGATCTGGGACCGCCACCCATATTCAGTTAAGCTGCTAGAGAAATGTTTTATGTATCATGGGGAAGATGCCCCTCTCGAAGAAATGGTGAAAATACACGCCAAAGTACGAGATGCGTATTGGCACACTAAAAAAATTCAAAAGAAAATGACCGATTATTTGAAACATTAAATGTAGTTCTTAAACATTTATATAAAATGTTCCTAAGTAGATGTTAAACTATGTATATAAAATAATTAAATATATGCGTATTGTTATTTTTCAAGTGCCTATAACTCTTTATAATGAAAAAAAAGCAGTCCCTTCAATTTCGCTATATAGAATTTCGACTGTATTTATATATTAGTGACACTTGTATAATAAAATATTGAGTCTATATTTTTTCACACGTCTATAGGTTACTCCGTTAGTTTGACATTTAGTAATTCGAGAAGTTATTTTTTTAGGTCGGTTTTAACTTGGGCTTTAGTGTGTGAAAAAATTGCTCCCATCATTCTATTTTGTTTATTATTTCTATTATCTCCTGACGTAATGAGTTTGGGTTTCCTTTGAATATAATACCATAGAGTACCATACACTAACTTCAGGATCAGGTGTTAATATGGCGACCAGAAGAAAGTAATGTAGAGGTCGCCATTGGATCGAATCGATCAGTAATTTAGTTTGCAATTTCAGAATTATATGACACTTAAAATCGTACCTGAAACGGCGGCATTTTGTCGAGATATTCATAACGAAATTCGGAGAAGAGAAAATTGCCTTTCGGCTTTTTCGCTTTCTCGTCGAAATAAGTTTTGTAGACGTGATTATATCGCAATTTTTCTTGGTCGCCGTCTTTCCCAGTCTCGTCCGAGTCGTTCTCCGCGCATTCGTTTTCGATCACCTCACGGGCACTGCCGTCGTCGCTGTCGCGACGCTCGTCTCTCAACTGCAAAATTTGCAACTGGGAGAGATACGATCTTACGAGCAGTTTCATCGCTTCGCTGGCACCCCTTTCGTACGCCACTTTCGTCAAATCTACGTTCTCGGGCCTGGCGAAATACTGCGAGAAGTAACTCTCGAGCATCTTCTGCAGCACCAAGCTCGCGTAGTTGCTGTCGTTGCCTATACTCGACGGCAAATATTCGATGAACACCTGCACAGACATTAGCAGCGTCGATATATACATTTTTTTGAACTATCACAACAATCTTGATGCAAGAAGGAGATACTTGTAAAAGCTTAAATTTATTACCAAGTGCATTGCTAGGAAATAACATTCAAGGAACCGATGAGTTTTCAGATGGGTGTATGAAAAATCAAAATTTTAAGTAGTCGACGTTTCTGTAATTTTACTGCCTTCTTCAGGACTCTAAACGAGATCACATATACTTAAAATCGTGTTCCGAAAGTAATCATAATTATATCAAACTAATTGGGCTAGGTGGCATTACTTAGGCTTATTATTTTTTGTGGCTCTTAACCATCAAGTCAATTCATTTTTGACTAACTGTAACTAAATTTACCCAAATTTTGGCGAAGCTTCTGGTCGTCGGGTCCCACTCTCCCCTATTTATAATGTTATACATAATACTTATAATTATTTATTAAAAACAATTTAATAAAAAAAAAATTACTGATTAGTAACTAATTTTCTATCAATTCAAAAAAGTGTTATTGGTAGTTATAAGATTTTCGAAGGCTCCGGCTTTAGGCTAAATCATTTCACATTTTCAATAAATCAATTATGATTAGGTAATAATATGGAATAGCTTTTTTTAGAATTATTAAGCGGTCCATTTTACCCCTGATATTAGGCAAAGGGCTATGTACAAATATTCAGTATTTATAAAAATAAAAATGAAAAACAAAATTTGGTTAATTTTAAGGCGAAAGGAAGGCTGCTAAATTTTTGATTATTTAAGACATTCTCAGAAAAAAAAAACATTGCAAACTATAAATTAAAGTAATATTAATATTTATATATATATATATATATATATATATATATATATATATATATATATATATATATATATATATATATATATATATATATATATATATATATATATATATATATATATATATATATATATATATATATATATATATATATATATATATATATATATATATATATATATATATATATATATATATATATATATAATATGTTCGAAGTGTTTTCGGAGCGCGAGCATTGAAGATGCCAAGTGAGATTTTGGCGAAACGTCTGCAGGATTCCAGTCGGATGCAGGATACCAGTCGGAGTTCAACAAGCGAACGGATGATATCCCGGAATATAGTGTCATCATATTTTTCCATCCGTGAATCAATACGTGAAAATATATATATATATATATATATATATATATATATATATATATATATATATATATATATATATATATATATATATATATATATATATATATATATATATATATATATATATATATACCAGTGCTAACAACACGATATGTTGATATTTTGCATGTTTTAACAGGAAAGATTTAATATGTTTACAAAACATTTAAAATGGATTGGGCGGCTTTCGTAAGCGTGCGCAAAAGACATTATTGGTAGATCTGGTATGTGATTCGTGTATTTAATATGTAGACATTGAAAACTTTAGTTTTGATAAAGATTTTGCTGCTGGTAGAAAAAATAGTTGTAAGCGGCCAAAGGGGTGTTTTTTTAACCCAGTGATGATTTAATTGATTTATTTATTGAAAATTAATTTTATTCGAAATGTATGATCGATAGTAATTAGATAAATCCAAGCAGAATAAAAACACTCCAATTTTTATTGGTCAGTTAGGTTTGCCTTTGCCTTTAGTTCATATGCAATTAAGTATCAAAACTTTAAATAATCGAGTGGCTTTTATGTCAGTGCTTAGAACCCTTCAGGAGTGTCACAGAACTTGATTAATGCTATTTTGAAAAACAGGCGCAATCCAAAAAATTGACTGACAACATTGTCTCCTTAAAAATTTTAAGATCGAGTTTGAACACCTTGTGTATCTTTAAATAATGTTGAACATTCATTCAAAAAAAAAAAGGTCAATCTTCTATCACATTCTTGCATCAGGTTCTTCAATTTCCAACGTTACCTTTATGATTTTACACAAATTGACAGTCTTCTTTTCGACGATCAACCTAACCAATATGTCGGCGAGCAATTCCGGACAAACGGAAATCAACAATACGGACAACTCGGAAAAACTCGTCACACCTTTCGTTTTGCTTTGAGGGACGTATGTAGTCTCGAAAAGCAAGTCCCAATTATCCAGTAATAGCTCGACGAGTCTTTCGCGCGATATTTTGCGGAGACAAGTCTCCGCAACGTCGCCATTACCCTTCTGTATCTGTAGAATCGTCAACGCCAGATGGCGCTCCGCCCGGTCCTCTTCCCTACTAAACCCACGACTTACAACTTACCCATAAATATATTAAGCTTTAATCAGTAAATAATCTTAATTGATATATTACTTAAAATGTTTCCCTAGAAATTGTGGAATAAAGGGGCTATAAAAGTTAATAGATATTGTAATTTCTATATTATTCTTCAAAGTTTATACTTAATCAACTTCATTAACTATGTACAAAGGTATTTACTGTATTTAGTTGTTAATATTATGAATAAAAATAATATAAAAATAACAAATTGTAAAAATTTGTCCTATACTAATAGAAGGATTTTCAACGATTCTTGTTAAAATTATAATAGTTGATACAAATATTCAAAATAAAATTTTATTTATCGGGTATGTTCAAATATTTGAATTTTTATTATTAATAATTGATGAAATATATAAAATTATAATGGATAAAAATATAATGATTCCTCCTCCAAGTTTATGGGATGGATTGAAGAATAGCATATGCGAGTAGAAAGTATCATTCAGGTTGAGTATGAACTGGAATGATTAAAGGATTAGTAGGAACAAAGTTATCAAGGTGACTTAGAATATAGGGTGTGTAAAAGTAATAAAAGTTAAAATAAAAATTATAATAAATAATCCCAGTAAGTCCTTAAAAGATGAAATGGGATTTTATCTAAATTTATATTTGATCCTAAAGAATCTAATGAACCTGATTGGTGAAGAAAAAGTAAATGAATAACTACTAAGCTAAGGATGATGAAAGGAAGAATAAAGTGAAAAGTGAAAAATCGGGTTAATGTTGGTTGTTAATAGCGAATCCTCCCAAAATTCAGGTTACAATTGAGTTTCCTAAGGAATGGCTGAAATTAAGTTAGTAATAACAGTGGCTGCTCAAACTGTTATTTGCCCTACAAGTAAAACATATCCTAAGAAAGCTATTGATTTAAAAAAAATATTGTTCCACCAATTAGTCAAGTTTCTTTTAAAATTTGTGTATATGCTATGTATAACCCAAAATTAATTGCTCAACAAATAATTCTTATACTATTAAAAGCTAATTCGGTATGTGGATAATAATGTGTAGCTAAAAACGGCCCAACAATGATTCGAATTATGAGGTAAATTCCCAGCAAACTTCTGAAGTTTCATAAATAAGAAATATAGAAATTTTTGCCATGGCAATTAATGTTAATAATAAGTAAGTTATAAATATAACTAGAATTAAATTTTTAGGATAGTTAAAAAATTTTCTTTTGGTTTGGTTTGGTTTTGGTTAGTTAGTTAGTGGTTAGTTCATTACTAAGAGTCTTAAAGTATATACAATATGATTCTCAAAAATAAATTAACATTGCATTAATAACATTAATTATAGCAAGATAAGTATTAAGTAAGATAGTATTAAATTTATTATTTGAGGCAATTCTAGTTAGTCCAGCTTTAGTATGAAGTCCGCTTTTTGCCATTCATTATTCTAGATCACTTCATTATAACTTTACGTTCCATTATTACATATTTATAAATTATTTAATAGATAAGATAACTTGATATTTTGTAAGAATTTATCAATCATGGAAGAATAAATTAGATCACCCCATATGTCGCTAATGTTACTTACTCTGCGCATTTGTCGCTCAGTATCTGAGCCAGCTTATCGGTGGAATACTCCCTGAGCATTTTACTTTTCAAGATGAGGTAAGGCAGGTCCTCATAGCCGTGCGACTCCAACAGGTCGAGCATGATCTCCGCGAAGCTGTTCTTTGATGTGGACCTGAAATACCTGTCGGCGTCGAGGCTAGTCTTGACCTCGCGCAAAATGTGTTTTAAATACCACATCAACCCCTTGGAGGCCTGAAAAACCAGCGGACAAGTAGCCGTGAAGGTTCCAAGTCATCAATTACCTTCTGATTGCTCTGCTCCTCAATCTTCTTCACCCTCTTGAGCGCTTCTAAAGGCGCGACCCTCGCTATTTTGTAATACGGAATGGCCAAAGCGTAATTGGCTTCGTCTGAACACCTACAATCGCAAAAAACGCGAATGAAACGTTTACACGTAATGGTAGTTCAAATGTACATAATGTAGTGGTCTCCCAGCAGAGCGCAGGACGTCCTGTACGTTTCTACTAGGTCGTCGCTCACGTCCGACCTCTGAATTATCAACCTTACGTTGTCGTCGGTGACTGTCCACTTCTTCGTCAGTAGCGCAACTCGCAAAATCATGTGCGCCTCGCTCAACAGATGGCAGTAGGTCTGCGTTGATGTAAATCTGTGAACGTTAGCGACTATGCAAATGTCGTTGAAGATCGTCTTCGGGGATGGTAATTCTAGGTTATAGAGGGTCAAAAACGAAGCAGTGGAACTGAAAAACATTTCAAGTGGCACCTCCATTTGCGGCTGAGCGTTACTCTATATACCTTCCACTCGAGCTCATCGAATGCGCGGGAGAACCATCGGAATTCGCTAATAGAACGATGTAATTCTCAGAGAGCAAGATGCGTTCGACTCCCAAAAAAGGACGGAGTCCTACGAGGCATATGCACTCGTTCACCTCCGGGCAAGCCTACAATCGAGACCGGCGCTAAGCACAACTAAAGTAGTTCAAATATTTTATTACATTGTTTAGGTTATCGATAACGTCGAAGTTTCTACAAAGTTGATGGCCGACCCGAAGCGTGTAGGATTCGAGCCCAGTCTCAGTCAATGCATGCAAAAGGTGATCCTCCATTACCAGTTTGTATACCGGCGAAGTAAAAGGGTACACAGCTATACAATGGTCTTCGTCCGGGTCCTTATCTAAAACACTTCCATGATGATTTTATTTCTTCATTCACAAATTACGTCACACACAAATTTTATAAATTAACGTAAAATTAACAAACTCAAATAAAAACTAATCTCAATGTCAATGTCACTCCTTGGGTGACGTAATTCATGGGTAACTCATGAGTCAATCCGACACCTGCATCTCCGAAAAAATGCAAGTAGCCTTCCTGCTGTGTGGCAATCATACAGGCCACACCGTTCAGGCACTTTCGGTAGTCACTTTTGAGAATAGCGTTGTCCCATTCGTTGACGTTTTTGTTGAAATTTTGTTCTATATACATGGGTCTCAGTATTATGCTTTTAAACTCTTCAGCTACCTGCCTCTGGGCGTTCTCTACCACGATCGGTACCAGCCTGAGCTGGATTAAATCCACAAGTTTGTAATTTGGAACCTTAACCTAAAAGTATGACTACTATCAACTGTGCAAAGTTTATGATTGGCCTTTGACCTATACCTCGGTGGGTGAAGTAGCTTTTAATACGGCAACCAGATCTTTGTCACTAAATGTAAAAGGACTGTGCTTATGAATCAAACTATTTTCTTTAACAATTGTCGGCAAATTGACGGTGATTTTTTCCTTTTTCACGTTCATTGCTTCATCCCTTACTAGCTGCCTATAATCTATCGGTTTATAGTTGGAAACTAAAAAGTTTGCGAATGCGATAGGTAGAATTAATAAATTATGTAACAAAGTTCATGATTCTGTGATTTTTCCCACTAGCTTTTATTTTATAGATGTTCTGTAACACTCAGTACCGCAAAAATTAAATATCATAAAAAGTAGATTGGACATGTTGTAAAGTGAAAATTTAAAAAAAAAAAGTATTCTGTTGGAGGAAAACAATAGGTAACATAAAAAATCCCAAAAAGAAGGCAACCCCATTATGCACGACGCCATCGACACTTACGAAGAAAATTTATATTACTATCCACAGAGTTTTCACAGTAGCTTTCGGCAACAGTACTGGCGACTATTTTAAACATGTGCATAGCATCTTTAGCAACGACTGCAACATAATTCTCGCATATACATATCTCAAATGGACTAAAACCCAGTTCAATAAGAAATGGTAACTCTTCAAAATCGACGAATCTCAATTTCGATATGTCGTGAGTCCTTATATGAAATCGGTAAAGATTGACAGTGTGGCGTGACAGTATGATCAAATTCCCTGATACCTATAACTTATCGCTTTGTAAAATTTTCCGAAACATAAAAACAAAAAGCGGAACTTCCACCTGACAGCAAGCAATAGCATTAGGATTCCTCTTAACAGGTATCTCAATCATCTCCAAACTTCCTAGCTCAGATTGATTGGTTGTGGGAGTAACTCTCCCTGCAATCCTCGCTCTCATTGGCTGAACCATGCCGCACTCTGATGAACCCAAACTCACTCCGCTGCTGGTCATTTTTGACTGCTGTAGGGTTGCGATGCTACCCCAATTCACATAAACCCTGACAAAATTGATTTCTCTGTTTTGCCTATTGAATTTGGTTTCCAGGGTGGAGACATAATCACCTAAACAGTGAGGCTATGATTCGAGCATGTGTATAAATTGTAGAGCCGTACCGTTTAAGCAATGCAGAATTTGAACTACTTCATCAACAGTGGGAAACGTGAACAATACTTCCGATTCTTTTTGTAAGTCGCGCACTTCTACGCAATTATTAGTGAGGGCTAAAAGTAATCTGTCGGGCGGAGCTACCGTGCAAGCCGTCGGCTGCTCCACGGTATGAACGTTCTGATTTGTGAAATGATGGACAGAAATTACACGAACCATTTTCTAAACTAAAACCAGTCGACTAAATGGAATATGTACATTAAATACCTGGTAACGTCGACAAATATACTTAATTTAGTCGAAAAACAAAGGAGTGCCTCATTTAATTAACCTAATTTATTAAACAATAAAAAGGAGGACGAACCACCGTCGAACTTTTTCAGTATCGATTTTTGCATGAAGTATCAAATTACGTACATTTAAAGTGGAATCGGGTGAAATAATACTAAGTCGAAGGCATTTACTACTTCAATCGTAACTTTTCGGAAAACATTTTTCGAATTTTCTGTTTGGAAGAAGTTTGTTTTGAATTTGTTTGTAGGCAATTCGTGTTAGAAATGTCAAAAAGTAAATAAAAGGCAAGGACAGCGGATTGGTGAGTTTAAAACAATTTCCTACGAAGGTCAATTGCTTGCTTGCTGAGATTATATTAATATTATTTAATGTAGATACTCAAATTAATTAATCAATATAATTTAATATCGCACAGTAGTTGTAAAAAAAGATAACCCTTTTTAAGGCTATTCTCAGTAATGACGTCTTAGAACTACAAGTATCAAATTGTTTATTAAATAAGTTGAATTTATTTTAAAAATGACTAATGACAAACTAAAGAACGCTTTTTCATATTTCCCTACTTGCCTGAATTTACTATTTTAACAAAATCGGTCAAAAAGACCTTTACAGAATTGATGCAGAAAGAAACCAACACCTTTAGGTTAATGTTCCTCTACCCGTCAAATTGAAAACTTGCTAACCACCCAGAAAAATTTAAATTTTCGCTTAATTTTTCGTAGAAAGCCAGGGCAAATTAAACACTACCATATGTTTACAGTTTTTATTAAAAATTCAAATAGCAAACATTTAAAAGTCGAATATAGCAAGTATTTATCAAAAATGATATAAATAGGACCACAGCAACAAGTTAAATGCACTATTATTAGTTTCGTATTCAAAGTTACAATAAGCGGAATTTGCAGTTTTCTGTGAAAATGGTAACAAAAACAAGTGTTTTGGTATTGTGCTATTCACAACCGATAAATTTACGAAAATGGCATCCTCAGGGTATCCAAAAATAGTCCGGTGTATTATCTTAGAAAAAGGCGGCTTATATCAATCAAAAGCGAGTTGATCATATTTGACCGTTACGTGATAAAAGTTTATTATCGTTTTGAGTTTATTTTTAATCGGCGAATACTCAGCCACCGTTCTACGTTATAAACATTTGTTTTGCAACATTACGAGTAATAATTTTCTTTACTAAGGATATCACCACCGATATCAACTACTGTACCTGCATCAGTTTATTAATTTTTACAAAATTCCAAACCAAAACTTTCATTCCGGCAATTAACGACGCGAACGGAGTCAACGGTCAAAAGAAGCCAGAACAACGTACTAAGTAAGCGGTATCACTCATTCCTATATAGATTTTTTCTTCGTCCAATCAGTAAGAAGGTAAATCGCGCTTGCACTTCCCCATTTAACGACCAACGCTGAAAAAACTGACACCGAATAAAAATGAACAGGAGCCACCAAAGCACGAAAACAGGAATGAGGTTAATACTTTAAGACAATAGATGGCGAGTATACTATGTATGGTCAGTTATTCCACAGTTTTTTGCCTTTACTTTGAAGCTGTGGTGCCACCTAGCGAATACAAGGGGGACTAAGTATATCGATTTTATAGAAGGGATGTGACATATAATTTCTCAACACTCAACACTTTTAC
This sequence comes from Cylas formicarius, assembly GCF_029955315.1. Classification (NCBI taxonomy): domain Eukaryota; kingdom Metazoa; phylum Arthropoda; class Insecta; order Coleoptera; family Brentidae; genus Cylas; species Cylas formicarius. The sequence goes on along the minus strand of NW_026844361.1, from coordinate 17,986,812 downwards.
TGTCACCCCGTAAAGCAGAATGTTTGCGAATTTTAATTGCCGGACGAGAATGACCAATGACGCGAAAAAAAAAAAACAAAAAAAAACAAAATTTCCATAATCTATTATAGAATAATAAAAATTAACAATATAAACACGAATAATATTAGAAAAAAACATACAGAAAATACATCACAAACATGTTTCGATATCTATGTACATATAAACGCTAGTATTTATGTACAGAATTATTGAGGGGGCCCGCGGGCATCCCACGCGTTCCGGATTTTTTCCCCTTTAAACAGTGCGGATCGAATATCCTAATACCCTCCGGGCCGCCATATTACGGAATACTATTTAAAGTTTACATTTTATATCACGAAAAATAACCCCCGCCCCCCTACCCCACCGATGTGTTGAATGTTTTCCTCCTGAACGTATTACTTTTCCAAACAAAAAAAAATATCAAAAAGTAAACAATAACGAGGGGGCGCTGCCCCATCAACCCTACACACAAAAAAAATCACACATCTTTCCACTGGAAATGGCTAGCGCGTGGGACTAGAAAAAACTATTGCTTATTTTTCGTTCCTATTTATGATAGCAGTCAACACACCAAAAAAAAAACACTCGGTATTTAAATATAAACGAAGAGGAAGTAACCCCCGCCCCAGCTGCCGCAGAAACGGACGCTCCCCGGAAAAATTATAAGGAAACACTGTTAAAGCAATAAAGTCAGTCCTATGCAACCAACACAATCGTTACCGGTCGTGTTTGCAAGCCGAACCGCAGATGCCAGAGTGACCACGCCCCTCAGCATTTCAGAACATTTAGTTTTCGGAAATAAAGCAATTAAACATGGATGTTTAAAAAGCCGCCAGTGACATCATAAGACTGCAAATAAGAAAGGGGTCAGTGCTTAACTGTTGACGTTACTTTTTTACTGAGATTCACTGTAAAAAAAAAGTTATAAATCCCAACAATCCATAATTCATTTAAGTATTTCTCGTACTAATTTGTTTGAGGGTGAAATCCACTTATGGGCCTACTTATAGACAGTTACATTGCACCAACTTTGAGCGAAAACTAACTAACAAAAAGCAGCTCGTAACTGATAAAATAGTGAATAATTCAGGCTTATAAATGTCGTGTACTACAAATTCTGCATGTTTATCGTTTTTAAAATAATTGCTACTTTATCACAGACGCATAGTTCTCAGATACCGAGTAAACGTTATTTACTGGCATGTGACGTCACCGCTGATCGATTTCGGTAAGTCGTTAAATCGCTGGGGGGCGTGGCTATGAAGAACCGGTAACGGATGATTACGAATCGGTGCATTATTCGATCGCTTTCGACATAAAATCTATGAACCGCCTGGCGTACTGATCCGGATCGCACGTGCTGATTCCGTCCACGTTCGAGCCGTACTTGACAGTTTTCGCCGCTTTCGCGGCCTGCTTCTTGACGCCGTAATGCGTCAGCACGTCTATGATCGCGACGAAGTAGATCTCCTTGACGGGGGCGGTATCGCAACTAGGTATGGCGTAGATGTCTAACTCCGGGATTATGCCTCCTGCGAAAGCATCGGTTCGCGTGTAGTAAACCCCGGAAGTGTTATTTCGCAAAGCAGCAGAGTGACGCTGTAAACCCGAAGCGGGACAAACGAACTACTGTCAAGCCTTGCGCGGCGGTCCAATTTTTACAAACGGCACAAGAAAAATTAAGTCTCGTTGCTAGTAAATTGGTCGAAATTCATTTTATTTTTAAGGGGGTAATAAGCCCGGTAGACACTAGTGATAGAACGATACCGAAATAGATATCGGTATATTGACAGTGAAATAATTACTAATATATACGAGAAATGGTCCATCTACAAATGTTATACACTGGCTTTTTATATTTTAGGATAATATCAAAATGTCTATAAAAGAGGCCCCGTTTATCTTTCACATTACTTTTAATTTACTTTTACTAAACTCTCCGTAATAGTGCGCAATAGTTCTTTTTTTAATACCGCCATTTTTTACTTCCTTTCTATTTGACCTCGCCAAGCACTAAAGTGTTGAGTATGAAATAAAAAAACCTGTATCTAATGAAATTTTACATCACAAACCAATGCTTTCCCCACAATGGAATTTGCCCGGTTTTAGTTTTGGGCTTGTATAAATAGATGGCGCTGTTTATGTTTGCAGCGAATTTGACAGAAAAAATTAGAAGCAACATTTGCGTTGTTTTATAAATAAAGGCATTTAGTTCTATTTTTTGGAAACTCTGGTATACTAAAGAAACAAGAAAAAAATCTAAGTGAAAAAAATATTCAAGGGGAAACTGGAGACTCTTGAGATGAGGAAATCTATAATCAGATCAAGAAAAATCTAACAACTCCAAAAAAAAATGGAATTTCCTAAAAAACTTCAATATTTTGTAGTTTAACACATTGTTTTTATAAAAAATGGCAATCAACAATTCGTTTAAAAAACCTGTAAGCATTGCAATCTAACCAGGAAAATTAAACCGATTATTATAAAAAATTAAAATAAAGAATTTCTTAAACAAAAAAAATATGTATTTAAATGCAATCCAAAATTAGCTATAAATGTAGGAGAATAGGCTTCCCCATTAAACGAATTTTAAATTTGAGGCAAAACATCAGAAATTATCTTTAATGACTTGCTCAAGTTTTTCTTAGTGGTTTAAAGTTCACCCAGAGCGCTATAAATATTACGTTACACGAAAACGCCTTGTGAAGTCAAGATGCATTAAATGTCAGCGGGTGGGAACTGTTAAACTAACCTAAATCCTCTTATCTATGGATTCTATGGTCATTGTACTTAATAAATATTTAAGGTTGAGGAGACTTTACTGTACGTTATATGTTACTTTATATAAGTTTTCCGCCTCCCATATGGTAACAACTTTTGTAGATTTTTTAAAAGTATTTCAAAAATATTTGGCAGGTGAGTTCTAAATATACTAGTATACATTTCTGGCAAATAAGGAAATAGACAGCACTTTCATTTTGTTTGTCCACCGACAAGTTATTGTATGTGGTAAATACATTATTGCCATTTAATTAAAACGTTTGAACAATCAATAAGTGTCACAAGTAAAAAAGAAAAACTTATGCTCGCAAAAATTACACCGCGTCCACGACCAACAAAATACCAGTCTAAAATAAATGCATTTCTAATTAAAATAACTTTAGGAATCGCATAGTGTCTACCAGGCTTGAGATATGAGATTGGTTTTGGTAAGGCTATTTCATTATAAATAAGAATATATTTAAAATACAAAAAAAAAACCGTTGATTAATTTTTTATAGACCTTAACAACTTGGGGAACATGGTAGTAACCATTTCTAAAAATTAAATCTAAATTTCAAAATCGATGATCCCGCCCGCCCGACGCACGAGCACCCTCCACCAAACGTAAAACGTAAACGTAACGCGTACGGCAATAGAAAAGCGAAAACCGATAAAAGCGACGTAAAAAAAAAATCGTAAAAAAAATGTCCGCTCTTTCTCACCTGAAACGTGGTTAACATACTGGTAAATTTTGTTCAATTTACCTTCGTACTGCAGACTGTGCTCTCTCAGATAGTGGGCCACCCCGCTCGGCGAATCCGGCGGGGTGTTAAAGCCCATGTTGCGGTTCTCGAGGCCGGAGCCGGACTCGCTCTCGTCCGAGTCCTGCTGGTTCTCGGCCTCGAGCTCTTTTTCCCGCTGCCGCTCCTGCTCGCCCCGCTCCACCTCGTGGATGCCTGCAATTAAAACGGTACCGTACAGTACTTAACCTCGCTTCAGCTCTTAGAAACAACGCTTGTTTTTCCGTGCATACATTTTTATTGGGCAAACATAATATCAAATTATGGAACAAAATGAATAAAAAGCTCTTAAAAAAATGTTCAGATTATGTTGACTTCAAATCAAACCAATTCTTATTCAAGAGGAAAATTTTCTTGCTATTTCTGTTTGACAGAAATATCGTAAAGAAAAGCTAGCTCGAACAACTATAAAATAGACAAATTGAGAAAGGCTCCAGGGTTGCTTGAGCCTAATAAACAACTATACTTCCACCTCCCATTATTCCTCATAATGTATTTCTTCAACACCTGCCAAAAAACCTCATCTGCAATAAATAGTTTAACCATCAAACCAAACCAACACTGTCCATCGCCTCTTCATCAACCATTGAATATTACCTTTCCATTTCATTTCCCCTTTTAGATTAATAAAAGAACATTTTACATTTTACAAAAAGGAAGGAAGTGTTCTGGGCTCTTTGTTGTTCGTTTTATATATATTACTCTAGTCTGCTCTACTCTGGTGGTTAATCTGTTAGAACGTAAGGATCAAAAATTAACCAAGGCTGTCATCATATTTAATTTTCACGTTGGCCTTTCGCCTAAGTACGTTTTGGTAAAATTTGGTTGGCACTTGCCGCTTAGAGTCTTAAATTTTACTCAAAAAGCCAGTTATTGGTAGCATTGTACCCAGAACAACGGTTACAAAATTCTCAAACTTTTTAGCTCCAGTGGATTTTCAATAGTAAATGTGAGAGGAGCAAAGATTATTGATTCAAAGTTCTGTCCTTAAATTCTTAGGTGTTGAAGTGGATGCCAATTCATGCGACCATCAAACAAATAAAGATAAAAATAAAGCTCTCCACGCGGAATTGGGTTAATATTTTTTTAGATACATTAATTTGGTTCCCTACCCTAGATTAGATCATGACAATTCCTATACTTGGCATGTAAGTTAAACTCAAATCAATAGCCGATTGGAAGAATTGAATGGAAAACCCAACTTTCGCTTACCCAGCAAAAGGCTATAGTCCATCAAATGTAGTTTGGTGAGAAAATCGACGTCCGCTGTCAGAGTTTCCATTAGTTTCGACTTTGCCTCGTCGCCGATGTAAACTTTCATTTGTTCGTTGACGAAATCGTTATCCTTTAACGTAGGCAACTCTTTTTCCCTCTCTTTTTCGGATGCCTCGCGATCGACAGTCGATCCTTTCAGGTCGAACTTGCGATGGACATTCAGGTGGTTGGAAAATACGTTCCGGGTGACAACGATGTAGGTCTCTACATTATCGACGGTTAGTCGGTACATCCCCAAGTACTGGGGCAGAAGTGTTTTGCCGTGTCTTTCGACTATGTACTGCAATTTACGATATCATGTCAAAAGGGGAGACGTGATTGACTCTGTGATGTCAGTTACTTACGGGATGATAGTGTTTTAGAAACGAATGCATCCGTTCCACTTCCTCGGAGGTTAGCGTTTTGATCACAAAGATTTTGTCGTAGCTTTGGTAGAATTTTGCTCCGCTCTTGCCGGCAGAGTCGTCGGGCAGAGGTTGGGACCTTTAAATTGATGAAATAGTTTGAAACGCTACTTCAAAAATTTTTGAAAAAAAAATCATACAAGTTATTATTGATACTTTATAGTAATAATAATTTTCAATATTTATTTAGAAACGACAGTCTTTTTGGTACATATTTTGAAAGTTAATCATTGCTTAAGGTCTCAATTACTAAACGCAATTTTATTTGTCCCGTGTCCTAAATATATATCTCTACTGTAAAAGCAAAGAGAAAATATGACCGAGTTCCTTCTATGCGCATGCGTGTCTGTGGATCATTTGTATTCTCGCTATTGTTAATATCAGCTAGGAATAAAATTAGGGTTTTTAATGCGGTATATCCTTATAAATTCAGCTGATTACTACAAAATCAATCGAGCAAAGTGACGTCAAGTTAAATATTTGTAATTTGTACAAAATTTTAAGCACAAACAAAAAGTGAGCAATCGAAGCCTATAATAAAGGAATGGAATGAAATGAATACATTAACCAATCTACAATTCCTAATTTAGCAAAGGAAATACCACACAGATTTAGGAATACCTTTTGGAAAAAACCGCAAAAATTAAAACCAATACAAATTTAAGCAGTCTAACTTTAGACCTGGAATCACCATTGATAATATTGACGTGGCACGCCAACAGGAAACTTTACGCCAAAAAAAAAGAAAAACTAAAATTAGAAGCAAATCAGATTGTTTGATCCTTGCTAATTTTAGCCTCTGAATCACCTTTGATAAAAATTATATGGTGTACCTAATCTAGCGCAAATCTCAAAAAGATATTTGTGATTTGAATGGGTATCATTTTCTACAAAATAATAAGTGTACAAGCACAAAAACCTAACAAACAATAATTGAAATGTATCACAACCTTTTTGCTGTTGAATTATTCATGCAACAATTCCAGTTACATTAATTATTTATGTAAAAGCAACATTAATTAGGAAAAAGGTAGAATTAAAAACGGACAATAGCCTGTAAGCAAAACAAGTTGTAAACAAGATACCTGTTTTTAAATTTCTAAAAGAATATATTTTACATAACTTTATTTGTATGTAGCTGAAGGACATATTCGCCAAACTCGTTTAAAGGCAATAAAAATATTTTAATCATTACCACCGCATGTTCTACTATAAAAATATAATTTTTTAATTTTTAAACAAAGAAAACCATTTTCTCGGTAAATCAATTTTAGCAATAAACTAATAAAATAACTAACCTTGTAAGAGACTCTTTGTAGTCTAAGTCATCAATTCCAAATCTCTCTCTGATATTTCTAAACACCATTGGGCAATACTCCTTCACTTTGAAATGTGAGGGCATGTTTTCTCTAAGAGGATAATTGCAAAAACAATTATCGTAACAATTAATGAAAACTAATAGGTACTTACTTATTAAATAAATGATTATCAATCTTTATTTTGGAATAAGCTCGAAAATCGTCCGGCAACAACATAACAGGAATTGTAACGTGCATCAGTTCATTAATCTAAAAGGAAAATCATTTCAATCTCTAAAAACATAATAGCCTCCCTACATTTACCGTGTGATTAATGCCCCACATGAACACGCTGAGGAACGGCTCGTTCGCCCTGAATAGTTTTACCTTTTGATGTTTCACCCGAAAATGTTTCTTTTTTAGCTTGGATTGGCCGCTGGAACTCATCATGACAGTTTTTCCGGATTAATTACCTCCTGTAACTCACTGCACCACGTTATTTATGGCATGGCATTGTTACACCAATTTATTTTATCGGCGGATTAAGCGGATTCGACGAAGCTGGTTTGTTTATCAACGCGCTGATTATCAATTTTGATGTGTAAAATTATGTTTCGGAACACACCTTCATTGATTAATTTTCGGTTACTTTCGTTATCGGTCTCGAATGTTCCCGATCGGACCTAGTCCGGTTCACAGGTTCCTCACTGGAAACGCAATGTTCAACGTTTATAAAATTTATTGATTGAAATCATATTTACTTCTATGCGAATTGCAATAAACCTTAGATGTGTATTTTATCGATTTAATAACGAAATCTTCAATAATTTATACGAAAACTATAGAAAACAAACACCATTGACAACAGATAAGCGCCTGTATTTAAAACCACGGATCACATAAACTATAGTCACATTTTTTCATTTGTCAAACATTTTAATTTCGATACATAACCTTATTTGATAATTCTTCGAAATTTGAAGTGATTTGCTCGCAAAGCCTAAACAATGGCTTTGTCTGAAGATGTAAAACAGCGACTTTCCATTGTTATTGAGCTCGGAAAAACTGTATTTCACTATGGTTTCATACCTACGGTGTTATATCTAGGTTAGTATCATTATTGTTGAATTAATAATTTTCACACTACCCATTTTAGGTTTTACTAAAGGCGCAGACCCCGGCATGCCCGAGATTACATTGGCAAAGTAGGTATAAAAGTTATTATTTTCATTAAATTAATAATTACTTTTTTTCCAGCTTACTATGGTAATTTTAATATTTGGTGTGCAAAAATGTTTTGATATAGTAATAGGTCAATAAAAAATTAATTTGCTTTATTCATTTATTATTTGGAAAAGTAGATGCAATAATACTGCAAATCTACACATTCAAATAACAAAATAAACACTGGAAAAAAATCATGAGATCAGCCATTGTAAACTAAAATTGTTGAATAATTATAATTCCATGTTTATTTATTATATTGGAATCTTTTTAAAAATCTTTTATCCATTATCTGCTAAAAAACAATTTGATTTTCTTTCAACTTTCCTGCAAATTCGATTAACATGTTATCAAAAAACTTAATGAGATAAAACAACAAACTGTGGTGTTAGAGATGAGTAAAATGCCCCATCTTTGTCTTAACATTTTCACAGTTTTGTTCTAATTTCCTGTAAGTTCGGTATTTATTTGTAATCCTGCGAACATATAGACATACTGTTACAAATGCTGTTACTATGATTAGCGAAACCGCAGCCCTAAAAAAAGATTACTCCATTAGAAAATGGAAACAATGGCAACAATAATTGTACCAGTAATACCAAATTTCTACAGACTTTTTGCAGCATTTATCTTCGCCGCAACAATATTCGGTATTTTCGTCACATGTTCCGAATTCACAATAGTCACCAACAACCTGAAAATTCAAGTAACATTCAACGGCTTTGGCTAATGTAATTATATTACAAAATCGATAAACAAGAAACTATAAACAATTTTCGAAAATTTCATGAAGACCGAACCTAATCTAAATGAAAATATTTTATCTAATTATTCACAGAGATTGGCGACACTGAATATTAAATTCTTCAATCTTCTGTGCCATTGCCACCACAATTTTTTTCGAAATGCCAATTTAGGTTCTATGCTAATATAACCTTACTGTGAACGACCGCAACAAACAACAGCTGTTTTGACATTTAAAGAACAAATAAAATTGTTCACACAACTAACCTTTATTTAAAAAAAAAAACTCAAAAATTAACACATGACAATGACCAAAAATCAATTTTTCTTTTTGCTTTTCTTTGAGGCTTCTTTTGTTGTACTAGCATTTCCTTCTCCAACTCTCGCTGGTTGCCAATTCAACGGTTTCCTCCGATACATCGGCCAAGGAGGCAACGTCAACTGCAAATGTTTAATCAAAAAACAGTACTGTTAAGTGTCGACATCGCTTACCAGCGCCGCCAATAAGAATCCTGCCCCCAAAATATATACCGTCTGAGAAAACTGTTGGATAATGTAACCCCAAATTAAACCAACAGCACCGAATAGCGTAATTATAATCCTGGACAACTTTTCCGCTCTTGCTTGCCCTTCGTAGTCCTAAAAAAAAAATTGACATTTTTATTTGCTTTATAAATGATAGGTTATATATCAATTTGCTTACCAAATGTGTGGGGATATTTTTTATAAAATCCATTTTGAAACTATTCTGAAAACTAACAATTGATTACTTGTTTTATTATTCATTAATGTTGACGTGTTCTTTTTCAGCATAAACTCTTATCTATGGTCTTCTTGTTTCTCGCAGCACAGAAAAATCACAGAATACGTCTTCTTCAATAAATGAACGGTCACTTATATCGAAACCAATCGTCTATTAGCGTTCCAGGCTATAAAACACAGAATACATTTCTACGTATTCTATTAAGAAGGTAATATACAAATTGATATGTTTACAATTTAAAAACTATATTAAAAAACTAGAAAAGGTTAAAAAATCACAGCGATATTTAAATAAACTAACGGACATTCAATTAAATCTTTAAGGCTCGACGTTTGCTTTGGTGTCATTGACTGCGCTATCTGTTGTTTCCCTCACCATCGGTTTCCTGTCCACAAAGTATTCTTGTATTTCCTCCAGCGTTTTGCCTTTCGTCTCGGGTAGGAAAAACCACACGAAAACGGTACCCAACAGGGCAACCGCGCCATAGAAAAAGAACACACCGTGAGATCCAAAACTTTTCAACATGGTGGGGTACAATTTAACAGTGATAAAATTAAATACATAGTTGCAGGCGACACTGAGCCCCGCGGCGGTACCCCTCAAATTTCTGGGGAACACCTCGGCCGTTATTGCGAAAGGCAGTGGGTAAAACCCCATTGTGCTAACAAAAAAATACGCGTTGAGTAGTATCAAGGGCATAATTCCGAGAGCCTGCTGGAGTGAGCCAGCTATCCTTCCTTGTTCAACGAGAAGGATATAGCTTCCTAAAACCACCATACACACTGTCATCCCTGAACCAGAGATAAGAGACAAAGGTCTAACGCCAAATTTTTTGCTAAAATAGCTCAACATCAACATGGATACCAATCGTACGGTGGCGATGATTACTATTGCCACGTACGGATCTATGGTGACTTGAGCCGCTTTCACAATATCGATGGCGTAAAACATGATGACGAACACACCGGAAAATTGCTGGACAGCAAAGTAAACGAGCACGAGCGCGAAAGGTCTCAAAAACGACTTCCTCGCCAGCAGTTTTATCTTTTTGACGAACTGCTGGGTCGGAGTCTTGGTCTGTGCCCGGGTGACCTTGGTTCCGGCGACCTTGATCAACGACTCGATCTCCGTGTGCACGTCTTCCGTGTAACTTTTGCTGCTGTGCAGTTTGCAAACGCTGCGTTTCGCCTCCTCCACGCGGTTCTTCGAGATTAACCATGATGGAGATTCGGGCACCCAGAACGTCAAGAAGAGAAAACTGATTAAGGGGAATATGGCCGCTATCAATGCGATTAAACCCCAGTCATCCTGAAACATAAATATTTGCTCTTAATGGAATGGGCATTACGTCCAGAAGCGAAGTGAAAAGGCGGCGCGCACGCTTGACCTACGGACTTACATCGTTTAATTGCCAATTTATATTTGCACATTTTATATCTTGACAAACTCACATTGCACTAGCGTGTGCTGGTGATAATTTTTAAAATATTTTTTTTTCGGAAATACAACACCTTAAATTTTTTAAAAACCTTTAGGAAAAAATAAAAACAATTATAAGAATTTCGTTATTTTCTCGGTCCTATTCAATCCAATTGGAGTGTTTCGAATTTGTTATTTTCATTCATTCAAACTTAAAATGACAAAAAAGTTAAGGGGTTTCGTGGACGCATACACAATTCTTTCGTGTTCTGTGGTGTCCGTATATCTGAAATGACGTCGTCGTTTCTAGGCGACAAATAAACCCGTGGCGCGGGATCCTGTTGTATCGATATTCAAAAGATGACCGACTTCTATTCGAAATCGCTAAAAAACATTCCGAACAACTTCGACAAGGTTAGAAGCGAAGCGAAAGAGAGACGCAGGACCGTCCTTTATTTGATTTTGGCCTATCTCGAAGAACAGGGCCTTCGCAACACTGCCGAAAACTTAAGAGCCGAGGCGCTGCTGGACGCGGCGGCGTATCAAACATGCGAAAACGTAGACTTAGACTTAATCCTACGCGAGTACCAGAGCTACCACTACGTCAAGTACCAAAAGTACCCGAAAATATTGAGGAAAACGGGCGAACGTAGCGCGTGCGCAATCAAAACTAAGTCGACCGATGTTAAAAATAAAACGCCAGACAATCAAAACGGCGTCAAACCGCCTTGCGAAGCGGAACCAAGTTTCCATTTCGATATCTTGTCGTATGAGAACTCCCAAAACGACCAAAAGCCGCGAAATTGTACAGAAACCGACTACGGTGACCTAACCAAACAAATACTCGACGATATCGTACCGCACGACGCAGGTATCGGTTGGCAACACTGTGTGGGATTATCAACCGCAGTGGAAATTCTAAAAGAGAGCTGTATCTACCCTCAACAGTACCCGGAGTTGTTCGTAGATTTAGCACCTTGGAAAGGCGTGCTGCTGTACGGACCTCCGGGAACGGGGAAAACCCTTCTGGCTAAATCGCTCGCTTGCGAAGCGAAAACGACATTCTTCAATGTCACATGCAGCACGTTCGTCAGCAAATGGCGGGGCGAGTCCGAAAAACTACTGAAGACCTTGTTCGACACTGCCACATCGAACACCCCGTGCATAGTGTTCTTGGACGAAGTTGATTCCCTAGTGTGCAACAATGGAACAGTCCACGAAGCTTCCAGAAGGTTCAGGAGCGAACTTTTGGTACGGATTGACGGGATCGTGAGCGCGGAACCAAACGTTTTCGTATTGGCTAGTACGAATTCGCCATGGTTACTCGACAGCGCCGTCTTGCGGCGATTCGATAAGCGCGTACTTGTAGATTTGCCCGATAAGATGGCGCGAATTGAGATTTTCCGTTGGTATTTAAAAAATCGCGCGCACAATCTCACGGATTGCGATTTTGAGGCAATAGGCGAGGAGACTCGCCATTTTTCTGGGTCTGATATAAAAACGCTGGTCAAGGAAATCGTGATGGAGTCTGTGAGAAGCAGGATCGGTGACAAGCAACGAAAAAACGGAGCACCGGAAAAGATGACTTACCGAAGTGTGCAGATGGCTTTGGAGAAAGTCAAGCCGTGCGCGAACGACAAGCTTTGCGCACGGTACCGAAAGTGGGCGGAGCAATTCGGCGCGTTGTGACTGCGTACTTTTTATTTCTATCTTTCGTATTTTTTTAAACAAAAGTTTACACTCTTTTATATGGCCACTAAATTATAATTAAAGAGATTAAGTTCCGTTATTTTGCGTATAAAAAAATAACTCTTATTACTCTGATTACCAAGAGAAATTACTAACGATTCGCGAATACCGAATCGAAAGCCAAAATAGAGAGTATACTAATTAATTAAGAATAAAATTTTGGATTGCTCCATCTCTTGACAAAGTTGAAAATAAATCCGTTCGTGGTTATTGCACAGTGCCGACTTTTCAGTACTATAGTTTTTGTAATAGTCTGCTCAATTTTCGTGAAACGAAAGATGCCGATTCAATGCTTTTTTTTAAAACGAAAACCCTGTATATATTTTAAAAACTTGATTCCGATTTTTAAAAAATGTGTAATTATCTCAAATAGATTATTCTAAATTAACATATATTTCGACATTTTAAAAAATATACTTCTATTGTATAATAATTTTATTCCACTTCACTTGTTATTATTATTATTATTATTATTATTATTATTATTAATTTAATTGAACATTAAACATTTTTTCCAGGGTTACTGTATAAATTGTTTTTAAAAAATTAAGAGTAGGGTATGAAATTGCTGGTATGACTTTGATCAGATAGCAATATGGCACGAACTATGACAATCTGGAACACTCTCTTCAAAACTTAAACTTTAAAACTTCAAAAATCCGAGCAATTCTGTATTATACGTTCGAGACAATCATTGTCGGAAATGCTTAAAGAAGAATTTCTAAATGTTGCGAAAAATATTGTTAATATGCATATGAAAAATAACCATTGGTCTGTGACAAAATACGTACTCTGTGACTTAGGATAGAGAAAAAATGATCTGTGTGTTGTCGCTTACGTGTGTAAGGTAGCAACCCGACATGTTATTTTATTTAATCAAATATACATGATTTTCCGTCTCGACATATCAGGATTTCATTCGCACCTCTGCGTTTCACCGGGTCATGGGCCACACAAACCCCAAATGACAAATATCTGGTAGCTTCCGGAAATGAGTTTCAGCAAGTTTTTTAAGGTTACCATTTTTTATATTCTAGTCGTTATTTTTTGTAATAAAATAATAATAATAATTTTTTTCTTCCTATATATTCGTATTTTTTGTAATAAAATTAAATTAACAATAATAATGATACAGAAAACAGGTACACCGTAAATTACATCTAAACAATTATACATTTTTGAAAAGCGTGTAAAAAAGGCAATGAAATTAAAAATATACTATTTAAAAATGTGTAAGATTCATGGTTTTAATATGATTCAAAGTGTTTTTTTCCCTAAAATCATTTTTCCTTCCAGTTTACACCCATAAATCTTTTTAGCGTCCGTCGTAGGCATTCTTATTGCCATACCGGTACCTACCTTCAAAAACAACCCCAACAGATACACCGTGAATATGCCCACAGCATAAAACAGAGAAACCCACGTGGTAAACACACTTCTAAGGTCCGAAGTGGCGACCTCCGCCATGTAAATCGCAGCGGGACATCCGCACAACCCTGCCAAATGTCATTCGCGTCAGCTTTCGTTGAGAGTTTTGGCGCGTGCGCAAAATTTACCCGTCGACAATCCGGTCAGCACCCTCCCGAGCAACAGTACTGGATACAGATAATTTCCGGAGTAAAACGCGGCTCCCACAGTCGCCCAGCCCAAGAAGGCCGTGACGTTGACCACCGCTATCGCCCTTTTCCTGCCGTACTTGTCCGCTATCGGTCCTGCCAGTAAGCAACCGAAAGGGGTCGCTAGCGAAGCTATGCTAGCTGCAAAAGTTGGGGTTGTTTTGGTTAGAAAACTAGCACTGGCTTGAAAATTAATTCTAGTAAACTTTCAGTGTACGGTGTGTCCCATTTTTGATGGTATTAACGAAATAGTAGATAATATAGTAGCTCTACTACCATTCACTCTATTTCACTCACTAGTCTGTACATTTTGCCATTTGACGAGATCTAGGCATATTTTGAGCAAATACTGCTTAAAAAATGTCGCACCCAAACTTATTGACGATCTGACAGCGGCCATGTTGGTTTTTGAATGCCTCAAGGTCATTGGTTACAAGCGACATTTTAAATTTCGCGCATGCGCATATCGAATGCACCTTCTCAAAAATGTTTTTCATAGTTGCTTCCTACGTTCTTGTATTAGAGAGCTACTTTCTCATAAAATGAAACGTGGAACGAACAGAAATTATTCGATTTTTAGATACAGGATGTTTTTGGAATTTTGAGATACTCGGTGTACCTTGACTATGCGCAAACTTATGAAAACGTGAAAACTAATCTGGATAGGGTTTTATTTCGTAGAATCTAGTGGCATAGTCGGATTTCTTCTGGAACTCATACATTTTAACATATAACCTATAGTTATAGATATATAGTGTTTTTTAATGGACACAGCTTTCCAAAAATATATAAAATATTTCAAATACAATACAAGTTATCTTTAATTCTATTTATTTTTATAAGTAGGGTATGGAAAAATTGGTATATGCAAGAGTGCAGTTAAGCTGTGAAGAAATCAACAGGATGATTGGCAAAATGTCACCAAGTTGCAGCAGAAGGTTCGTAAATAATATTACAGTGGCCGTTTCTTTGAAAAATTATATAATGTATTACATGTCAAAATAAAGTTGTGTGTATGCATGTGTGCACTCCTAAAATATCCAATTTCTCGTAATGGTCATATTTTGGGTTAATATGAGCCACAGTAAAAGGAAGAGGAGGCAGAAATAAATATAATGTATTATAAACACCTTTTTCACTCGCACATTCCTTAAAAAAAAATAAAATTAATTCTAAATATGCATTTTTGAAAAGCTCAACTCAAAACAGGTATAAAAAATTATTAAATGAGACACATGGTGTTCCATTATAAACAACACAAATTTAGTTTGTATATCAACATTTGTTTCAGAACGAAACGGACACGCAAAAAATCCTATTTAAATGTTTTTTTAAAAAGGAAAACTCCTGAAAGCGTCCTATATTTACGAATCCAAGATAGCTATGATATTTCTGTTTGTGTCAACTTTTATTTCGTAGAAAAAACATCACTGTAGTTTATGTAGTAGTTTATGTAGATACCACTAAATTTCCATCGGCGAAATTAAATGTCACTTGTCAATGTCAAAATTGAATTTGTTAAGGTGTCATCTGGAATATCATTTGCATTATTAGTTTTAGCCTAACTGAAGGCTAAATTAGCCATTCATTACAAAAACTAGCGCTAGGAAGTTTCTACTAAGTCGTCTGGAAGTTTGACACCCTGTACGTTGACGTCAAATCATTTTAGTATATATATTTACACTTTCTGCTTTAAAATCACTCATAGAACAACCTGGCGAAGTTTCGCCACGCAATTACACAACACCCTGTATGAAGATCACGTGCTTACCGAACCAAGAGATCTGTTGACTGTCGAAATCTTTCAAGGCCGGAATGGTCACCGAGGAGAAGCCGATGCTCATGCCCGGCGCGACATTCGAGAAATTGGTCAGGAAAGCCAAGGTCACCTGCAAAAACTTTCCGTTCAAACCGCATTTCCTGCTAATTAGGGGATTGAGTTTCGACTCGACGAGACATTGACATTTCGGCGAAGCGCTATAAACACGGCGTGTTTTTTTTTTTGCCAAAAGCGCCTCGTATTTGCGAAAATAAGGAACCACACGTTGAGGACGCAGAAATTTGAATAAATTTCGGTTTTTCGTGCGGTACTTTTCCGGTCTATTGCGTCATGGGTGCGACCTTGAATTGGTCGGAGCTGAACGCAAGGATATTCAACCGAACACAAATAGTTGGTATCTCGTTGTTTATACACTTACACGGTGGCCAAAATTCTGAATATTGAGTTTTAGATCTAAAATTAGTCCGTAACATAGAAACATTTTCTCAAAAGCAGCGTTACCAGGATTACCCGTAACCATTACCGGAGTTTGAATCTTGAACGGAAAACTATAAGTATAACTTTTTTACCCGACCTCGTATAATTACTATTAACCTTAGTGTAAATTACACATTGATTTTGATATTTGACAGCTGTTCGCTTAGTTATATATTCTTGGGGGCCCTTTCCCCCTTTTGCTCTATCATTTTTTGTATTGCGCTCTATATCTTAATTAATTTAATTTTTATGAAATAAAATGTGATTTGGCAACACTGGATAATATTACATTTTTCTGCATAGCAACAGAGTCGACGCAAAAGCGTTAATACAGCGTTGTAACCTTATGCGCAGTTTGATTGTATTGGTCCTCTAGAACAAGCCTTACACCTGGTAGCAAAAATTGATTAAGAGGTAGCTTAGTTGACTCTAAAAACGTTTTACTGCCTCCTTTTCATATAAAAATTGACTTGATGAAGTAGTTTGTTAAACCGGACAGTGTGCGAGAAATTTCCAGCCATATCTGATGATAAGATGATAGATATCTTTGTTGGTCCTCAAATAAGAACATTATGCAAAGACAAGGATTTTCAAAACATAATTAAATAAGTAATTGATCTTTTTTTTGGGAACTCTAAGGACGAAAACTACGAAAGTATTGTTCGTCTAGGCTGGATGTTAAAACGGGATGTGCCTTCAAAAACACTGTCGAATGTCCGGACAACGCAGCTTTCTGGCGAAAAGACGAAGATTTCACGCAAAAAAGTCTAAGTCTAAGAAGAAATAAATAATTTTAGAAATATGGTTTTTTCCTTTAATATTTGCAAAAGCAAACCTTACGTGATACAAATATAAATGCATAGTTTAATTTTTTTAGTTTTGAAAATAAAAACATTTGTCAAAAAATTTAATTTTGTAGACCTGTGTTATAAAAGAAGATACGGTGCTACCGTATAATGCAGCACTTTCTAAAGCATCCTAAACCTATATCTAAAAATGAAAAGGGGTGGAAGAAAATTTCTTCTGCTTCTACCTTGTGTTTCACAAAAAAACTCATCTTTTTATTTTTAAAGTGCTTGTAAAAGTGTACACGCTATCTGCTTAGAATTCAGATACAAAAATTGCAGGCTATTATCTAAGCCACCAAATGTCAAATAAGCAAACTATATAAAGGAAAACGACAAATATATATTTTTTATTTAAATTTCCCATATTTTTAATCAAAATAATAATGATTTCAGAAATGTTTACAGTAAAATGTACCGGGTGGCCCGTTTATTATGGGATGACTTGAAAACTTGTAAAAAGTATCAAAAAATCTATAGGCAAAAGTTGTTTGCATTGTTATATATTAGTGGACAAGTAATAACTTTCTTACTTTACTTTCAATTGAGGCATTTTTGAACTCATTCTAAGTTTCTACTCATTTTATATATATAGTCTTATCATTTTATCGTTTTTGTTTATCATCTTATCGTTTTTGTGACGTTTGCAACTTTAAATATCGAAAATCTATTGATTTCTCATACTGAAAGCATTTATAGAACAGAATTTACTTTAGCGGTTCGGGTTGATATTTAAAAGAATAAGATAGGCATAGGAAACTTGAACAAAATGGGTCCACTTCCTTTCCCAGAATTCGAAAATGAAAAAATATAGAGAGTATGCTATTTTAAAAAACAATAAATTGTTTTTCAGGAAAAAAAGTGGTACGCCAGAAAAAAATGCTTGAGTCCATCTAAGGACTGCCTCGAAAAGATTTCTTCAAGGGTCCAAATTGCTTAAAAATCTATTAGGATTCTTTTTTTGATAACAGTATATATAATCCTGAACAGAATCTACTTTGTTATATGATATTCAGCTGGTGCCATTTAAACTCAGCAAGATGTTGCCACTTTTATGTAGAAGCGGCAAGTATGCAAGCTGCATACTTAATTAAAAAAAAAAAACAACAATAAATTATAATATAAAAACAAATATTGAATCGATTTTGTTGAAGTTTGACATCATTATTTAGTGTATCCTTTTTATTTAGCCCCAATAGACTAAAATTATTAAATCCAGTGGCGTCCGTCCATAACATAAAGTACATTACAACAATTTTTTTCTCTTTGCTCTCTTAATATGATAACTAATATTACTAAATTTCAAATTAAGAACCTGTATCTTAAAAACTCTGCATTACTTTACTTTACTGCATTGCTTTACTTTTTTTTTACTTCTTTTACTTTTAGGATCATTCGGTCAAAAAATTGAGGTTAGTCTCGAGTGCTGTACATCTCGATGTTCAGTTGTTTAGTTTGTAAGTAAGTTTAGTTCATTTTTAAATTTGTTTACTACTAACGGTTCTGTACAAACCCTATGTATGGTGTCAAATTATAACCAGACACCCTGTACATCACGCACGCACACCCATTTTCCAACCCAATAAGTAAATTTTAAAATAATAAAAATACATAAGAAAAAAATCAACCCTTTCTTTAAAAGAAAACGTTTTATATGTGACGTGCCTTTACAGAGAAACATAACTCGAAAACATCCTATTAACCCAATTAGATAATTAAGAAAATAATATTTCTAAAACTGCCATAGAATCCAACAGCTTAAGCTCAATTAATTATTTGCATCTGTTTAATTTGATACAGGATATCCAAATAGTCAAGACTCTCGGCTATATTTCACATAAAAATAGTTCGTTTTATCCGGTAAATCGTCCTTGTTGGAGATTGGGCATTTGTTTACTGTCTTCTGACGTCAGTGGGTGAAGATTGGTCATATGGTTTCGGTTTTCGCGTCCTTTTGTATAGTCGTCCGTATTTGTCTGCTGTTTAGTTAAAAGTTGTCATTCTTAATAGACTCCATAAACATAACCTGCCCGAACTAATTAGAGTGCGAGCTCTTGGATTCCTTTGTCCGACATCTGCGACCCACATACCTGCAAAGAAACGGTCTTCGCCGACCGCCGCTTTCCTACCGTCTCGTCCATATTCCGTTTGCGTGTTACGTAACGCGCAAGAAAATATAAAATGGACGCGCACCTTAAACGACGAGCATCGCGAAAAACGAGATTCACCGCTGTCCCGTCATTTTTCTTAAGCGATTAGCGACCTGGAAAACCCTACGAATTCCGCCAGGCAACGCGGACAGTTTTGGACAGGTTTAAGCCGGAGCCTGTTTCGACTGACTGATTGATCGACACTTAATTCAGCGTTGCGAATCTCTCGAGCGTTTCGTCGCAGGAATTTGGTTGTGCGATCGAGTGGATCAGAATTTTTTTTTTCACGAGTGTCGAAATATACTCGAGATTAGGATCGGAGGCTAGAGGTCAAACCCGATATTATGTATACGGGGGTGTTTCGGATATCTGAATCTATAGAGGAATTTTAATGCATCCAGATAAAGAACGTTTTTTAAAATCAAAATGATTCAACCCAAATTGCCAGAATTCTTCATGGAACTGATATGGGAGCGAAGAGTATAAATGTTTTTTCTAAATTATTGTAATTTTGTAATTTGAAAGGCGAGGCCTTTCATGTTTTGCGACTTTTCACTAGAGGTTTGTACTAGTTATCTCATTTTGCAAAAACGTAAGCAGAAACGCAGAATTGTTCAACAATACAATCCAAATTCGATTCGGAAAAAAGTGGGATCGTATCGAGATCGTACCTAAAATGAATTCATGTAAATTCGGCTTTGACGTCTGGCTTTAAAATGATCGCCGCCATTAAGCGACCCAATATAACCTCAAAATCCATTTTGTTTGTGTTTTTAATATTTTAATTTCTCGATTAATTAATTGGTTTAATTTAAAAATTAATATCAACAAACTGGGTGATAGCAACTCTGCTAAAACTAAACTACTAAAATCATTAGGAATTTTTGTCTGGAAATCAAGACAGAGAACAAAACGCGGTTATGACAGATATGCTGTCAAAATGTAGAAATTTCAGAACGGTACCCAAACCTCGTGTAAAACGCCTCGGAATTTAAATCTAAAACCAGTTTTGAAAAATTGGGCAGGTGTAAAAGAACTGATAAACCTGAAAATCACCATAAGTCTTTTATTGGGAGATTAGGGTGCTCACGATGTTTGATTATTTACCTGCATATTCCTAGTGAAATTTTATTTGGTTATAAAACAATATACAAATAACACTTAATCTTGAAAATTTTAAAAACATCACTAAAAAAATAATTTGCAGAACAAAAATTTCACCTAAAATTTAAAGGCGGACATTAAAAAAATGGCAAGCAAACTTAATATTTTTTAAATCGAGAAGAAAAATTCTTTTCAAATAAATTAATTAATAATTACCAATAGATAATAGATAGAGAGCCTTACGTATTTTGAATTAAAAGTTTTTTTTAACATTTCAATATTTAACTGTAGACGTACATTTAAGCTTAATAATTTAAGTAATCAAATATTACTATTTATATAATCAAATTAATATATTTTATTTTTTTAATAAACCAGTAAGCAGTTTATTTATAAACCAAACCAACCAAATATTATTCCATATTTTACCCAACAAAGATCATATTGCTGATTAGCCATTACCAATTACAATTAGTTAGGTGGATTTTGCTGTTTAACTTTAACAGAAGGCTTACTATTGGCTGTTAGGCACAGCCTGTTAGAAATGAAGTATCATTTGGGTGGATATTGATACCATGTTGCT
The DNA here is from genome assembly GCF_029955315.1 of Cylas formicarius. Lineage (NCBI taxonomy): Eukaryota > Metazoa > Arthropoda > Insecta > Coleoptera > Brentidae > Cylas > Cylas formicarius. The sequence continues at coordinate 17,965,794 of NW_026844361.1, read as the reverse complement.
TTCTTAAGCAATCTTAAAATTACATTATACAATTCAATTGGTTGGCGGTTTTCTTTTATTTTACCGTTTATCCTACCGACTGCGCCATATTAGATTAGCATATTTTTTTCTATTCCATTTGGATCTTGCGGACTTACAACAGAAGGAAAGAGCTGTAATAGAAAGCAGCAAGAATAAAACACTCAAAAATGATCGCCGTTTTTCCGTAAATTTCTGTAATTTGGTAATTTGAAAGGCAAGGTCTTTCTTGTCTTGCGACTATTCACTAGGGATTCGTATTGTGTTTTGTAATGCATAGTGGTTATCTTATTTTGCAAAAACCTAAGCAGAAAGATGTCGACAGAATATGGGTACCCAAAACTGGTTCAGAATTGTTCAAAAATACAATCCATATCCGATTGGAAAAAAAGTAGTCGGTAAATTCGATGGTTGCTGCCAATATAACCTCAAAATCAATTTTGTTTGTGTTTATAATATTTTATTTATTTATTAATGTAATTTATTAATTAATATCAACAAACTGAGTGACAACAAAATATTATTGTTCCTAAAATCAGTAGGAATGTTTGGCTAGAACGGGAGGTTATACAACTCACAAATAAAGACATAGAACAAAACGCATTTATCCAAACCTTTTGTAAAACGCCTCGAAATTTAAATCCAAAACCAGTTTTGGAATATTCCGCAGTTATAATTTCGTACTGTGGTATAAACTTACTTGTTTTTAAACTAAAGGTTAATTACTGCGATAGAGATACAGATAGAGAACGTTTTTTTAAATCAAATTGATTCAACCCAAAGTGGCCAGAATTCATATGCAACTCATATGGGAGCGAAGAGTAATAAGTTTTTATTAACTTTTTGGCACGAGAGAAGCTAGTCACTGAAGAAGCATATACTACATATACATTTTCTACGTCCATAAGGTTTTGGGTACATTTTTGCATAAATACATCAGCTCATCAGAACTCACAAATCTGAAAATCATCATATAAGTCTTTTATTGGGAGAATGGGGTGCCCCTAGTGAAATTATTTACATATTATTTAATCTTGGAAGGTTTAAATACATCTTCGGAAAAAATATTTTACAGAAAACATTAGTATATGTGTTTCCAGGAGAATTGGTTCACAAAGACTTAGACACAAGTTTTAGCGTTTTTTATTTATTACCTTCTGGTAATTTTAGAATATTTAAGAAATTGCAGATAAAAACAAACTTGTCTTTAATTATTTTCGAAAACCGTAATGTAACAATGAACAATGAACAAATGAACAATAATAATAATAAACAAAAATTTCACCTGAAATTTAAAGGTGAGTATTCAAAAAATGGCTAGATAATATAAGCAAACTTAATATTTATGTATAAACAATGCAAGTGATGTCATTTTGATAGATTTGCAGAATTTTCTTTCAATACAATAATTACCAAGAGATAATAGATAAAGAGCCCTACATATTAAGTATTAAACTAAACCATTTAAACTTAACAATTTCAGCAATCAAATATTAATATTTATATAATCAAATTTTTTTAATAACACGGTAAGTCATCGTTTATTTATAAACCAAACGATATGGCAAAACAAAAAAACTTTCTATATTATTGCATATTTTACCCAACAAAGGTCATATTGTCTACATTGCTCATTATCCATTACCAATTACAATTAGTTAGATGGATTTTGCTGTTTAACTTTAGCAGAAGGCTTACCAAAATATTCGCTGTTAGGACAGCCGGTCAGAAATCAAATATCATTTGGGTTGGCAGTTTTCTTTTATTTTACAATTTATCCTACCGACTGCGCCATATTAGATTAGCTTATTTTACTCTATTCTATTCGGATGTTGCGGACGTTGCAACAGACGGAAAAAGCTGCAATAGAAAGCAGCAAGAGTACGTTCTTGCAATTCTGTAATTTGAAAGGCAATGCCTCTCTTGCCTTGCGACAACTCTGAAAATATTATTGTTGCTAAAATCAGTACGAATGTTTGGCTAGAACGGAACCCAAACCTCTTGTAAAACGCCTCGGAATTTAAATCCAAACCCGGTTTTGAAGAATTCGGCAGTGATAATTTCGTACTGTGGTATAAACTTAGTTATCTATAAATGAAGAGTTAATTACTGCGGTATCATTGCCAATGTCGCGCATTATCATGACACTGGACGCACATCGTACGGATAAAAACAAAAATGTCGCCAAAATTGCACCATCTGTTTTTGCGACCAAATAACAATGGATCAATCAATCATCGCGCAACTGGGTACCAGATACGGAGGCAGTGCAAGGATAAATAATTGTTTGACTTATCGTGTAGATATACTGCTAATTCCCGATTAACGCTCAATAAAGTGAGTCGAATGACGATTTGAGGGGAAATTTTGTAAACAAGATACCCGACGATTCTAAGTAGGTATCTAATTTTTATCTTATCGGAAAGGTATCAAGGTGGGTCACACTCGCTGTGATACCTTGGACGTTTACATACCGCGCTTGACCTACATTGAACGGAATTTTTTTAGGAGTTTTAATTTACAATTTAATGCGTCTTAATTTGTTAAAATGCAACGCTCGCCTAATTGGCAATTATAGACGCAATTAAAGAAAAACTTACACGCAAAATTTGACTGGGACACGCATACACACACCACCAAACTTGAATATTTTAAAGAAATTAGGTTGTATTTTAACTTAAACTGTTTTGCGTTTAGATTAGTTTATTAAAAAGTTTGTATAAATGAAAGGTAAAAGATCCTTCAAACTTTTTGTCGTGCCATCTATTCAATGAGTAATTTGTTTGAATAAATATGGGGGATATTTGTGAACGATAATTTTCTGACAGACACATCAAATGGAGATTTCAGTTCTTTTCCATCGAATGCCAGTTTAATTTAAAAAAAAATAGGACCAGACTTATCTGTTACTATAAGAGTATATTTTAACAGAAATAGCATTGATGTGGCCAAAAGAAGACCACTGAAAATGTGTTCGAACGTATCTACTATTTACAAAACTTCTGGAATCCTTCTGCATTTATTGTTGTTGAGTCGAACTTGCTAACGTTTTAGTCTAAGAGCCAGTGGGCGGCTACTTGCATGTATTTGACTAAGCCCAAAGCGGTGGACCCAGGTACTGCGCAGGTGAGATAGGTATTGGCACACCATTACCATGCGGTTAACATTATGGCAGACAGTTTTGGAAATGCTCAAAAAAATAAAATTTTGAAAGTATTTGACCATATCTGCCATTGACATATATTATTCGTTATAGTTAAGCTCATATTAATAACGGCAAACGTTTTTATTGAGTACACTCCTCACTAGATAACAAAATCTTTACTATTACCCGGTCAGATGTATTACGATCGCTGTTTTCCATAAATTTAATTCCCTTTTTTTTTTTCACTATATGTATAGAAATTAATACTTTCTTTGTACTTTATATACTAAACCTTATAAGATTGTTGATAAATGAAGTAGATATATTACGAAATAATCTGAAATCTTGGGGTATAATGTAAGTAACAAAAAAACAATTCAATTCTGCATTTCAATTTTTTTAAATTTATTTATGACAAAATTTGAAAGGTGTCGTAGTCATGTTTGTCGTAGGTTAACTCTTCTTCATAATCCATTGAATCGGACTCTGTAAAAATAAACCGTAAATTGTAAAATATAAATAATTAGTAAATTGATCCGAATATATTTGATAAATTAATTTTTATCAACTTACCAGGGACATTAGTAATTAAGTCGCTAAGAAAAGATGGAAGTTGATATCTCCATCGAACCATTTAAAGACAAATGTGTTGTCCTGCTCAAGCCAACCATAGTCCAATGGGTCCAAGGTTGAAGGTTGCTTTTTGTAAGCGTTTTTCCAAATAGTTGAAATGTAAGTGGCTCTCAGAAGTTGTTGGTAGAGTTCATTCTTACATGGTAGTATTGAGGTTGCGTTAAAATTGTGTATTTTTTTTCCAAAAATTTTCGTTCACATCCGAAGCTTTGTAACTACTCACGATCTTTTTCTACGACTTCATCTGTCTCATAAACGTTCACGTCTTTTACAAGATTATCAAGTACTATTGTATCATCAGTTATTTAGCTATCAACTAATGTTGAAGGTTGCTCAATTGCCGACGACGACGTAGTGGGTTGTAATACAGCATCTTTGTTGAGACTACTACTGCGATAGAGAGAATCAAAAATTTCTTCCGGTAGAATTATTGCATTGTATTTTAATTTATAATGTTTTCTTAACCTCACAATTTGTCAACAGTCTCTGCCGTGGTACAAAAACCATACTTCAGTAGTTCTTTTTCACTCGACATAATGTCAGAGATATTTAACGAATAATAGTTTAATTAAAGAAAAATAACATAAAGCAACACTTTGTATTTTATTAAATTCACTAAACACGAGGCATTTGTATAGCGATTCACAAACATAGTGAAAACATCTGACAAAAACCGTTAGGTTGGGATTATAACAGAGCCATCTCAGTTATAAACCCTAAATTATTTAAGTGGTAGTAGCTATAAAATAAAATACTATAAGCTGGAATGCAGTGTATGTCCGGGTAGTAGTAAGGATTTTGTTATCTACTGAGGAGTGTACTCAATAAAAACGTCTGCCGTTATTAACATAAGTTTTTAAGACTATAACGAATAATATATCTCAATGGCAGATCTGGTCGAATACTTTGAAAATTTTAATTTTTTGAGCATTCTCAAAACTGTCTGTCATAATGTTAACCGCATGCTAATGGTCTGCAATTATTATCTTTCGATAATAATAACAATATATTTTAAGATTTAAAACGGCAGCCGTGGTCAAATATACTTAAAATTCGCAGTACCTGGGTTCACCGCTTTGGGCTTAGTGGGTCCCCGCATCATGTATAGTAGAGATAGGGGCCTCAATGTACAAAAACCTACGTCTGGTCAAATACATGCGGTAGCCGCCCACTGCTCTTCTCTCTAATAATGTCCACATTAAAGCGTTCCATCACAAAATACACTTCACCATACCCTTCCAATAGCAATGAGTCTGAAAGCAATTCCACACTTGGCACCGTTGTCCTTCCTTACATTCAAAACATCACTGATCACATATCAAAAGTTCTTAAGAAACATAAAGTCAAAACCAGATTTAGCGCTTGTCCAAAAAATCACTCAACGTCTTCGATCCGTCAAAGAAAAAATTCCATTTGAGATGGCAGAAGTGCATATGCGGCAAATAATACATTGGAAAGACTGGACGAAAAATATCAACTAGGCTCAAAGAACATGAAAACGCCGTTCGATTTTATTCGAAAAAACTAAAATTAATTCTTCTAGCAACGAAAAATCCAATCTTGACGATGTTTATGCCCCTCATTTAGCTCCGCCCCCCTCAAACAATATAAAAGCAGGTACACTGTAAAATGCGAGCCATGTTCAGTCAAGTTCTGAAGAAGCCAATAGGTTGATTTGCGAAACGTTAGCAAGTTCGACTCAACACCAAATCCAAAAGTTTTTTTAAATAGTATTACAGTAGCCCGTAAGTTTCTTTAAATAATGAACGTCTCTACAATGTTTTTTACTTTTATTTAACAAACTTATGCCCGTTGGAATAAGCATCTATCAACGCCGCTATACCGGGTGGCACAAGAAGGGGGCTTGATAATTATTTTTAATTAATATAGGCTGAATGTCAAATTTTTTGACAATATGTAGTGAATTGTTGCACTTCCGGTTTCAGCGGAAATGACAATAACTTAACACAATAATAAATAGTTTTTATATTTTTGGGAAATTCATGGGAAAATTTGTAAATGAAACATTTGTTTACTTGTCTAATGGCAAATATGCAATTATGCAATGAACTATTAATTTTTTAGGATAACCTAGTTTTGTCAAATAGCACCCTAGCGGGAACAATTTTTTTTAATTCAGTTCTTTTTTTGTAACATTTTGACATCAACATTTTGAAAATCAGTTAAAAAACAATATATTTTTGTAAAAACAAAATATTACTTATGTAGCTTTGCTTCTATTCATTGTTAATTGTCTAGTCGGTAAGATTAAAAATGCAGAAAAAAGTTTAGACAAGCTCATGCAGTAATAAGTAATATTTTGTTTTTATAAAAATGTATTTATTTATCTGGATTTCTCCTTCTTGTGAGGTTATTTTTTAAAGGATTTTGAAAATTTTGGTGTCAAAATGTTGCAAAGAAAGTACCGGATTTAAAAAGATTTTGTTCCCACTAAGGTGCTATTTGAAAAAACCGGGTTATCCTAAAAATAGTGCATTACGTTAAATGCACCATGCCATTAGACAAGTAAAGAAAAATTTCATTTACAATTTTTCCCATGATTAGGTGACTGGGTAAATAGTATTTGGATACAGCTTTCTAGACACAATTTTCAAAAATTAAATAAAATTTTAAAAAACAATAAAAACGAAAAAAAACCTCCTATCCTAGGGTATAGGTGTGCAATTTAAAATTCGAAAGTTACTGTCGTCTCCGACCAAACCGGAAGTGTGTTTCCACTTTCTTGTGTCACCCGGTATGCAAAATGATTTTGATTTTTTCCATAAAAATAGAGTGAAGTGATAAAAAAATAAATAAGAACTAAAAGTTCAGATTTCCACGAAAAAATTAATAAATAAACCGTGTTGTCGAAACAATTGTCTGAAAATCTGAATTTTTAGTTCTCATTTATTTTGCTAAATGGATTTTCATCAAGTAAAAGCCACCTCAGTTCAATTAGTGAAGTGAACTTAAAACGGCGTATATATATCAATATAGCTGAAGATACCGGAAAAAATTAACTTATTAATTTATTTAATTTACTATAAAGACAAGACATTTACTCCTATTTATTTGCCTTTTTTCAAGGCTCGGTAATAAAATTTCGTAGTTTTTAAGTCATAAAAGTATTCTTATAGAGCAAATATTATAGGTTAAAACATTCAGAGTATTTTAAGTTTTCGGTCAACATTATTTCTTGATTTAACCATATTGCATACATTTAATACTCCGTAATTTGCATACAACACACCAGCGAAGCGGTAGTAAATTTTGATTGCCGCCCGTAAAACCGCTAAAAATGCGAACACGCGATTTCAAGGCGAACAGCACAAAAAATCAATTACTAATTAATAGGAATTGGCACCTAAATGATGATGGTATGGGTTGGTTTTGGGTTCGTCGTAATATGTAAGGTACTAAATAAAATGAGTTCACAACACACCTACGAACGGTGCATGCTAATAACGCAAATGACTTAACAAATATTGCATTTTATTCATAGGGTAAGTCCTGGAGAATTAGTCCACCCTTCCTTTAAACAGTATAAAATTAAGACCCATGCAAGGAGATAATTGAATTCAAAACATTTATTTAACTTAAAGCTGGTTTAAAAAATATTTCTTTAGAAAATGACACCTGGATCAACCCGTCAGTATATCCAATCCGGCTATCGGCCTTCATCTGTCGTCTATCCATACATAAAACCAATTTGAAATATCATGCATCATCTGTCGATTACTTCGTTTTTCATTTTTTATTAATTTTTTGTTTACTCCTTTGAATCTCGTCACTCTTCGCCATTTTCTCTATTTTTTTTTCTTGTTCCGTGCTTTATATCGCTCTCCTTTTTTATTTTTGTTTCTGTACAAGCCGATAACTATAATCCCCGTATAAGAAGCAAGAAATACACTCAAAAGTAAGAATAAAGTAACCTTAGTCTAACAAACAGTAAAATGGTAAGTAGGTACAGGAATTCTAAATTTAAGGTAAACACAAATATGATAGGATAGGATAAAGACACCTCGAAAAGGCAACTTCGGCATTATGTAGTCTAATGCCAAACATTAGGCGCGGCCCAGAGTTTCAAAAAGGAAACTCTACTCGAGTGTGATACACAATTCTTCTATGGTTCAACGGATTGGTATACTGTGACAAATATCAAGAAATTGATGGGTAAACTTAGTAGCCTCCAACGAAAAAGAGACGAGAGAAGTCTTACACCAGACCAGACCTAAAGACCGGAGAGTCAACACAGTGAGGTAGTTTATTAGATAATGATGGGGTAGGGGAAACACAAATAACGCTAAGAGAACATTCCAAATAAAACCTAACCCATTAACCCCTGCTAACACGGTAAAATACATTCTGGAGACCCAAGAAAAAATGCAGATTACACATACCATGAAGGAGATATAGAAACCAAAAGTGCATGGCGGGGCTCAACCAAGAAAAGACCTGATCCAAGTCCAAAGATCAAACCTTTTAAAGTGAACTAATGCCAAATAGGTGATTTGACGTTTTCAGATCTACGCTGCTAGTTTTCCGAAGTCAAAAATGTATAACGTATGACCCATGCAATCACAATCACTGATGCTGTCTCAGACCAACAGAAAATCTGTAACACAGTTTCTTTCAGAAGGCCCCAAAACAGTTCAGTTCTATCAACACAGAAGTTCAGCTTGCTTTTTATCTGGGTGGAAGTCTGATCTGATCTGACAAGCAAGGAGCAAGTGTCTCAAGTGTTCAAAGATTGTCAAACTATGATCAGTGGGATGTTTCACTTAAAAAAAAAATCAAAAATTTGTATAGGATTTGTTGGGTAGATATTAGAAGGGCTGTATAACGGTTTTTCTTTGATAATATTTTGCCACACTGCTCATATATTTTAACTGGCTTCTAATATGTGATCCAGTTATAATATTTATATTGTTGTTGACGACACTTCTTATTGGCTATTAGTCAGTGGACAGTGAGAAGAAGACGGAAGGAAAATAACCTGACCCCAAAATCAACTGCAATTGGTCCAAAACTTACTCTATCGATAAGCACACCTACGCTTTGCACGGGATCATCTGAATTGGACATTGCTTCAATGGAGTCTGTTCTCAGATGAGACCAGAATATGCCTTTTTGGTAGTGAGCATATAGCTATAAGATAATATAGTGACCCTACTACGGTAAAAAGTGATGGCTATAACATATTCGTAAAGAAGGTGTGGATCTTTTGCGCATGCATCACCCCCAACCAAACGAATTGTCACATTGCCGTAATTTTTCTCAAAAAATTGACTAATTTTCATAAGAACGCAAAATCAGTCTCTGAAATCCGAATATTATTGGCAACGCCGAACTAGGAATTGCCAGAGAATACTAACAGCCTGTGACATTGTTGTTTACATTTTTGGTGGTTATGATTCTCCCTTTTTGGTAATTTACGTTTGAATCGAAACTGCAATAAAATATAGCTAAATTATTGTGTGAATTGATACTAATATCTAAAGCCCGGTAGACACAATGCCGTTAAATATTTTTAACGGGGAATTTATTGCGGTAGCCGCCATGCAATTTTTGCTAGCGAAATGTTTTTTAAATTTTGAGACAATAAACTACACTTTTCAGGGTTTGGTAATGTTAATTTTGTTACATTTAGACCTAATTGTTTATTGACTTGTTTCATACTAGTTTTTAATTTTCTTGGTTACACTTTCCAATACCTACAGTTTTTTAATGAAATTATCAATTCGTACTTTTCATAATTATATATCTGGGAGGCGAAACTTTCTACAATTACTAGACTTGCGATGAAAGAAGGTTTAGATGTTTCCAGTACGATATCTAGTACCTCAAAGTTATATTTACACTTTTAGAGTCACTTTTCGTGAATTCGTCTTTATTTACATTTTCAATGGAGATTAAACCAATAAGTTTATAAAAACAAACTGTTTGCGCCAATTTATGGGCATAAATTCGGGAAAAAATTGCTGGTATCGTATATGTAGGGCTTAAAGAATCAAAACGCCAAACTACTTACAGAATTATATTAAAGACGCCGATCCGTATGCTGTAATTCAGCATAATATTAACCATGCACTTGTCTCTAATTTTTTTAGCAACGCTTTTCACACCTTAGTTCTTTTTTTGGCCTGAAAATTTATTAGGATGTCGACATATTTTGAGAAAATACTGCCGTAAAAATGCAGCATCCAAACATTGACGACCTGCCATGTTGGTTATTGAAAGCCGCAAGGCCTTATTTTTAATTACAGCTGCCATTGGTTGAAAACGACATTTCAATTCTCGCGCATGCGCATACTGGACAGACCTTTTGATACATAGTTGCTTCACGAGTTCCTGTACTATTAGCATAGGCAGGGCCTGTATATGTCTAGTAGCTGTCTAGACCCTGTTTTCATCCGTAGGAGTGGCCGTGATCAAGGGGCAGGTGCTAGGTACATCGAGGATATTTTATCAGATCACGTGGTACCATATATGTCGAATACATTGGAGTAGAATTAATTTTTATTTAGAACGATGCTAGGCCGCACACAGCAAGGATCGTACAAGATTACATTACAGAAGTCGGTTTTCGAGTTATGGAGTGGCCAGTGTGCAGTCCCGACCTCAATCCGATCGAAAATTTATGGGACGAGCTAAAACGGAGAATTCGAGCTAGACTTCGCACTCCAACCCCGGTCCCAGAGCTTATTGTTGCAGTAGAGGAAGAGTGGCTTAACATTCCACAAGAAACAATAGCGAACTTGATTAGATCTATGCCTAATCGAGTGAGTGATGTTATTAGGGCAAGAGGGGGTCATACCCATTATTTAAAAAGAAAGGTTGAGTTGCTAATTGTCAATAACCCTATTTGTTTTTAGTAATAAAAAAAAGTTAATTTGACTTTTGCAGTTATTTTACCATGCTAAACCAAAAAAACAGAAATAAATTTTAATCAATATAAACTCGTATTAAAGCATGTTAAAGTGTCTTACAAGCAGCATATTTTTTTATCTGATCAGTAGTTTCTAAAAATAATGAAATAAGTCAAAAGTTCACAATGGAACGATTTCTATGCACGTAAGTTTACGTAGCGATGGTGCTGATAAAATGACTTTTGATATACAGAAATCTCCCATCTAAAGAAGTTTTGTAGTTTTCCCGATTGAGTTTTCAAAAACAGTTACACTTTTCGAGTTTAAAGCAGTTTTATGAGCCAACTTTTGACCACACTGTATGTAAGGCTTACTTATGAAATAAGCGGCGTATTCGGAAAACGTTAGAGCCGGCTCGTTAATGAAAACAGCTTTGGCGTCGCTATATTTGCATTTTTTTCTTCGGTTTATCGTATTCTCACTTAATTTTACGACTTTTAACGAATACAAATGTGTCGTTCGTGCCGTTTTAATGCGAGTCGTTAACAGATAACGTCGGACTCGCGGTTGCCCAACTCTCTCGTTGCATTAATTTATTTCTGCGGATATGTAAAAGAAACAATTCAATTGTTCGAAACGTCCGGTGTTGCGCCCATTCAAAACTATTTTTTATCGTCGATTTCTACATTTCTGTCGTCGCCAAAACGACATTGCGCAAAAATTCGCCATTTTTTTGAAGAAAGGAAAAACCGTTTCAAAAATATTGGATACTTAGGCCCGATAAACCCAACGCAATTTATACATGCACGTCCATCAGATAAAAATAAAATTGTTAAGGCGGAATTTAGTTTTTGTAAGTTATTTTTTAACTTTGGACATTTACTATATTCATATTTGTGGTTTAGTTTTGCTTATGTCTTAAGGAAAACTAATTTGGAGAGTCCATCGCAAATCCCAGGTCTTTAAAACTGAATAAGCATTACTTCTTATTAAATAATTTTTTTCGTTAGATTATTTTGGCAATATTTTGCTTTACCGTTTATGAAATTCAAAGTGCTATACAGGGTGTCCTATTAGACGTTTATGGAGAATGACTTACGGTAATGACCTGAAATGTTGGTATATAAGATATTTTTGGCCGTGCGGTGTTGCCAGATATGCTCGTAACGTATATCAACTTTCGTCTTTTAAATGGAACATTCCGTATATTATTGCGCGAGAGATTCTGGAACTTTTTTATTTTATTTTCGGAGATAAAAAACGCTTTTTAAGCAATTTGGAACACACAACCCGATATAAAATAACAGTAAACACATTTTTGGTTAAGGTTCCCTATTAGATTTCCCTATTAACTTTTAATGCCCAATTGGTAAAATATAAAAATTCATGTTACGTGGGAATTTTAAATGGAATACCCAATATTTTATATTGGCACGTTAATTTGCCATATGGCATATCTATTTTCACTGGTTCTCGAGTTTTAATCAAAAAAACAAAATATTGCATTTAAGGCGAATTAAAGCGATCACATTTTATCTGGGTAGCAGACTCTTACCGGCCTGTAAAGAAATAACTGACATGTGCAGATGCATTCGGATTTCTCATATGGATATTTTACGTCCAGTAGTTACCTATAGATTTTGTTACATAGTTACATCGCAGATGTTTGCACCAATTTGATGAAGCTCCGGCTCAATGCACAAATACACCGGTTGATTTCTGCCCTTGGGGAAAGAAAGAGTATACGAAACTGCAGTTGGAGCAATAGAAGATTTAGAACGCTCCGTCAGACAGGCTTTTCAACAAATTGATCCAAATTAAATTCGAAGTTTCCAATGTTATGACGTCAATCCACCCATCCATCGCCAAGTATTTTTTTTTTGCTTTGAACCTCAACCAAAACTTCAAATGTTTAGCTGTGCGGGTTCCGAAAAAAAAATACTATTTTATATGGAGTTGTTTGTTGCGAAATTCATTATAAAGCATTTTTTATCTGCAAAAATGTTCAAGGTAGGTATAGTACAAGTCACATAAAAAAGTTCCACAACGATTCTCGGACTCTAAAAGTGCAATAATATACAGGATGTTCTATTCAAAAAAGGAAAGTTGACATACGTTGACATGGTCAAAAATATTTTACATAGGTAGCTTATATTCGCTTATATAAGTAACCAATGTTTTAGGTTATTACCGTAAATCATTCTTCATAAGCGTCTAATTGGATATTCACCGTGAATAACCATGTATATTGGTAAGTAAAGGTATGTATATAGGTAGTATAAATTACTTTAGCAAAAGAGAAGAATCATCAATAAATAATGCTTAAAAATGAATGTGTCGTAAACGGATTAATTGAATGAGATGACCATTTTCAATATCTCCAAAAATCAATGGCACGTCACTGTTGTTCTATTCATCCGTTTTATGCATCGCTCGAAATGTGAATTTTTTACTAGCCTGAAAAATATTTAACGGTTAAAATAAAATTGCTTTTTTTAATTCACCATTAAAATTTTTAGTCGTTCACATAGCAAAAGTTTCAAAATTATATTACACTTTCGCGATATTAAGTGGAGATTAGCGACCTAAAACGGGAAAGAAGAAAAAGGGCAGAGAAAAATGGTTAAAGAGAAAGACTTTTGATTGAAAGAGTAAAGCAAAATATAAAAAATGAAGAAGAATGAAAATATTTCCAAATATGTGAAAGTGTTGTCAAAAAACCGAACCAACTAATCTTTAATATATGCGGAAGAATTGGTCAAAGTTGGTCATTTTATAAGAAAATATTTTTTACATTGTTATGCTTGAATGCGTTATTATGAAATTACACATGTCACTTCAAAGGTATTAAACCTTTCAATGCGTTTTCGAGAAACAACCTGTTTAAAAATACTTTTAATTTTGTAGATATATGAGCTAAAAAGCCAAGCTGCATGTATCACCAGTTTTTTTTCTCGAACTTAGGCTTGAAAATCAGAGTAAAGTGTTTGTTTTCATAAACTTATCACTTTAACCTCGATGAAAAATGTAAATAAAGTCGAAATCACGACAGATGGTTATTAAAAGTGTAAATATGTGTATTTAGTATAAACAACCTTGTAAATAAAACCATTTAGATTCATTTTTTCAAAACTTCGGGATACTGAACATCGGCCGAGAAAAATCTAAGTCTTTCCGAATCTTCAGATGAAATGGATTCCGATGTAAAATCAAAACGCACATTCCTTCATTGCACATATAGCGATTGCTGATAAAAGTTTCGTCTTCCGAATATTTTTTATAAAACATGATAATGGATAATTTGTGGATACTGCAATTTAACCAGGAAATTTACGAGAATTGCGCAGTTTTAGAGAATACGTAAACTAATATGACTAGTTTATTGGATTTAATTTGAGAAAAACATCCACACACCAACAAATATGTTTATAATAAACGCCCACAGTTAAAAAACAGCCCATGAAACCAAACTTCCAGCAAAATAATCATAGATAGCTATATAAACGAACAGAGAAAATGATTGAAGAGAAAGACCTAATGTGCATGTTGTATATTTATTTATTTATTTACAAACAAGTCTTTCCTACTGACAGACGCAGCTGTCCAATAAAATGAAAGTCCAAAATGTCACAAAAAAGAGATACTTTGTCAGTGGACTAGTTTAAATTATTTTTTACCAGAGTTTTATTACAATATGTTAATTGGTACACCATCTTACTTGCCGTTTAAAGGCTTCAAAGCTCACAACAAATAGATCAAGATAAGGAAACGCGTTCTCTATCCTGTGATAGGTACGGGCACATCTGATAATTGGAGAGTTAGAAGAGTATATTTCATTTTTCAAAGAAACTTCCACGGGCTACTGTAATACTCTTTACAAAACTTCTGGATTCCTCCTGCGTCGGTTTTCGCTTGGTCGAAATTGCTGACGTTTCGCCATTCATCCTGTTGACTTCTTCAGAGCTTGACTTAAACTGGAAAACGTCAGCAATTTCGACTAAGCAAAAACCGACGCAGGAGGAATCCAGAAGTTTTGTAAAAGTATATTTTTTCCAAAACGAAAGGAGATTCAATCAAATTGCTTCCAACATTATAAATCAACATTTGTTCTACGATTTTCCAAAGACTGCATAGAATAGAAATGAAGGTTTTCACTATATTTTATTCCAACACGGGTCTGCCAAGATTGCGAAAAAGTATTATTAAATTTTTTTTATTGTTAAACCCATACGACTTACACTGTAAGTATAGGATAATGTCAAAATATACAGCCAATAAGGATTTTTAAAACACATAGAGTTATAAAAAACAAACAAATGGGCAATGGGTTGGTTAAAACACGAATTAAAAAGTGTACTGCAGGTACTCTTGTACAGAATAAAATGCCTTCTGGATAAGCAATAGTTTCATCTCAGCGTTAAACTGACCGCAGCCCGAAAACCTTCTCATGTCGGGTGGTAATTTATTAAAAAGTTTTATAGGAAAGACGATTTGCTACCGAACTTAATTTATCCGCCTCTCCTTGATCGTTTTATTATTACACTCAACTAAGATGCTCTTAAATATGCCTCTGAGTGAGAAATGAATCAATACAGTTTTATCATGATTAATTCTAAGACTATTTTTGTTACAATAATCAACAATATCTGCCACCGCCTCATTAGAGTTCTTAGAGAAGATCCTCCATGGCTGCACCGCAGGAAACAGCTGTATCATCAGCAAATGGTGACAGATAATTATTATCTGATCCACAGGAAACTATGTCATTAATAAATATAATAAATAATAGAGGCCCCAATATACTTCCCTGCGGAACACCACTGGAAGTCATCACATCACTAGAAAAAAAGAAAAAAATAAGTTTTTGCACACGATCTCTTAGGAAACTCTCTAACCATCCTAGAGCGTTGTCACGAATACCATAATGATTTAACTTAAGTAGCAACAAATCAATGTAATTACGTCAAAAGCTCTTTTTCTAAATTACTTAGTATGTTATTTTATAGAACAACAATTGCATCATGTGTTGATCCACCCCTACGAAACCCAAACTCTAAAAATTCCAACAGCCTTTTATACGAAGATTTCTCCAAAATTTTTGAGAATATTGACAACAATGCTATTCCTTTACAGTTAGAGGTTTCGTGTATATGTATTTTTGTATATCGGTTGTACTGTGGTTTTTTTTTAATATGTCTTTATAAAATTCTTCAATCCTACATCAGTCCTCGGACTCAGTTTGTAGAATTGAATTCTGCAAAATCCCAAACGACCCGCATCACATCTGGAATTCCTCGAGGGTCCCATTTGGGACCATTGTTATTTTCACTGTTTATCGCAGATGTCAGTAAATGTTTTCTTTTTGCTAAATCAGCATCATACGCAGATGATCAGAAATCATACGCGCCCGTGAAAAGCCTTAACGACTGTCATAAGTTTCAAGAAGATCTTGATCGTTTTTATGAATACTGTGTGAAAAATTGTCTATTTTAAATATTGATAAATGTTACTGTCTTAAGTTCAGCAGGCGGATAAATGACTTTGACTACACATTCAATGGTGTAAAAATAAAAAAAGTAGAGCAGATTAGGGATCTTGGAATAACTATAGATGTAAAATTAAGTTTTGATATCCACATTGAGAATATAGTAAAAAAAGCTTATAAAAATTTAGGTTTTATATTAAGGGTTAGCAAGGAATTTCAGGATCACAAATCGCTTATTATTCTATACAATTCCTACGTTCGATCTCACCTTGACTATGGCGGTGTGATATGGAGTCCTCAGTATCATAAATATATAGACAGAATCGAGAGAATACAAAAAAAGTTTGTTTTCCATTTAAATTTTAGATTTAACCGTAACTTATTAACTCATTCGTATGAAGCTAGTCTTAATTTCTACCATATACTGAAGTTATCTGTTAGAAGAATTATCTCCAGTGCTATATTTTTGCATAATATTATTAATAGTAGGATTGACTGTCCTTTACTGTTGGAAAAACTATCCTTCAATGCCAGAGTCGTTATAACAAGAACTCCTTCATTATTTTACGTGCCTAGATTTAATACAAACTTAGGTAACAATTCCCCAATATCTCTTTTACATAGACATTACAATAATTATTTTTCGCACGTTGACATCTTTGCGTTATCACTTAATTCGTTTCGAAATCAAGCAATTAGGGTTTTTCTATAAATTTATTTTAATTTTTGATTTGTTTTCCTTATTTTTTCACATTTGTTTTTTGTAATTCACGCACTTAATATACAGTGTTAGTTTTGGTTTAGTTTGGTAAGTTTGATTGTTATTTATTTTATTTTTTTATCTTCTGCTTATCGTAGATATAGGTAGGTACCTACTTATAAGTTTTACTTTGTTAATTAAATAATGGTATAATTGTTAGTGTGTCCTTGTAAATTGTGAAGTTAGTTCTTCATGTTAGGACACCTTTGTAATAAATAAATAAATAAATAAATAAATAAATAAATATAGCTGGAAATGTACCATCTGAGAAGGATTCATTAATAAGATAGGTTATTGGGTCGACAAGTAAATCAATAACCGACAACATATGTGCATCTCAAAAAGAAGTCCCGAATCCAATGTAATACCCAGGTCCTTTATAGAGTTCGAAAAGGTCAGTTTGTAGTTACCTAGGTAGAGATCACTTTTAATTTGCAATTGTGGTAATTTTTTTGTAAACAAAACACAGTGACACTTCTCAGGGTTAACAAACAATCGATTTTGAAATTTTTAGATCATCTGCGTGCAAGTAGCAAGTATTATGTCTAATGTCTCGAATGGTTCGAAAATAATTATCTTCAATTAAATTTAGACAAGTCCCAGAGTATTGTGTTTTCCTCCAATTGCTTGGTAAATAGTGGACAGTCCGCCATGTTGCTTGGCATTAGGATCGATGATAGTCTAAATTGGAAACAACGTATTTCAGACCTGAAAAATAGATTGTCCAGCAACATATTCATTCTTCGACGACTGAGAGGCCTGATAGGAACAAGGACTCTGCTTATGGTCTATTTTTCTTTGTTTCATTTACACTTATGTTATGGCACGGTGCTGTGGGGTGATTCCTCAGCTGCTGTTTCAGAATGCAGAAAAGGGTCATTCGAGTCGTTGCTCATATAGGATATAGGGACCATTGTCAACCTTATTTTAAAAAATTTTCTTGCATCTATATCTACTACCAGTTATTAGAGATACAAAGAACGAAAAGAAAATTTTGGCGCTAATTCCGATCGTCATGCCTATCCGACTCGTTCGGGGGATCTCCTTAGACGGCCAAGGTTTAGATTGAGTTAGATTGATGTTTGCCAGGTACCGTGAAAAAGATGAGCAATAGAAAATTTAAACATACTATTAAAGAATTCCTACAACGTCATTGTTTTTACTCCCTGCGAGCATACATTGACACGTCACTGGTATCGATGCGCTATAAAACTGTATAGTACTGTATAATTTTGTTTGTATTAGATGTGTGTTTTTATGTTATTTTTTAATGTGATTTTATTGCACTTGAATATAACTTCTGATTTGCTACAATTGTACGTTCCTTTTGTACGAAACGTAGAGAAAATAGAGGAATCTATCTATCTATCTATCTATGTAAAAGGCACTGGCCAACATTATATATGGGAATAGCAATCAATAAAGGACCTAAATGCCACCCTTTAAATTGTATTTCGCCCGCACAAGTAACTCTTAAGGGGGAGAGTAAAATTCAGTTACAGCAATCTTACTAATATTAATTTTAACGGTCTTTCTTAAATTAATTAAACAAATTTTATCGTATATTACAAAATGGAAGCGGAAAGCCGACGTTCCAATGTCAACCGTCTTATTGTAACGTGACGGAGAGACACTTTGTACAAAAAGTGAGCTACCAGAACCAGAGAGTTCCAATGTAAACGAGAGGCGACAGTGGCCAACTCAGTTTTCTATCGGAGATCCCAAGTATAAACGTCAAAGAGCTCGGACCCACTCGTTTATTGGGCCGAGAGCTTGAAGTGTGTCTGGTTTTTTTAATGTAATCCTTTATTTTATGATTATTTTTACATAATTTTCATATTGGCATGGGTATAAATATAATCTATTGCCCTAAAGGTACTAACAGGTAACTTTTTTAAATTAAATTTATTTTGAAAACCGATGATTATTTTCATTTATTTAACCATTAATATACGTTTAAGAAAATGATTGTCTGTTGAACATACATTTTTTCTACAAGCGCACAGTAAAATCAAAATTTTATAGTATGTATGGTCGCAGTTGACCATGACTTTAAGTTGAAGCAATAAGCAAAACAAGGTTTTACTGCGTTTTTGAGAGATCTATCAACAAAAAAAAATCAAAATCGAACAATAAACAAAGATTTTACAAGGAGTGCGGCTCTTAAGTGGGACACGCTGTATATCCCCACTGCCATATTGTTTCTAGAGATATTGAGATATAGAGGCCCTGCCTATGCCGATGATACTGCTGCTTTTGAATAAAATGGCGTATGTAACCAACAACCAACATGGCCGCTGACAGATCGTCAATAAGTTTGATCACTCCCTTCTCCAAGAAAATATCATAGCCACCTCAGGCGCATCAATATTTACCGTAGGATGGTCACTATATTATCTAATAGCTATATGGTGCCGACGTTTACTGTCGCCTCTCGTTTAGATGGAGCTCTGTGACCAGAACCCAACGAACGCGAGCGTGGGTACTTTCGGCGCGGACGACCTTGGTATACCGGTGAACCTGAACCCTCTTAAAAGACAACTCGACATCTCGAAATCTCGGTATAAAAGGCTCGCGTCGCTTCCTGCTTGGGCACTTAATTTGGTGCAAGGCGCCAAAGTGAACGCACAGCTTTTCGATAGTAGGATCGAGAACGAATGCCCGGAATACCTGCTCGCGGAAAGTTGGTATGCAGCGGTGTGATACGAGCCGATGTTTGATCGAGAGATCGCCGGTATATATAGTTACGTGCGAGAAAACTCGTCAACGGTGCGTGGAAATAAGGTGACGGGACGAGAAAATGACGATTTACGGAAAACTAGTCCAGATTATTTTGGTCGCGCAGATGGTGGACGCGGGATCTAGATCTAGTGGAGAGTGCGGGACGTTTTGAAGCGGTTGGTGAATTTTTTATAAGGTGCATCAAAAACTTTACCCGCATTTCGATAGATAGGTTAGCTGTCATTGAAATTCGTTATTCCTAACCATAGTATATTATACAACAAGAGGAGTAAACGGCATTGGACTCACGAGTTAAAAAGTTTACCGAACGTGTTGCATAATCTTAAAACTACAATCATAATAACAACATCCTTTAACAGTCAAATGCAACCCAGGTAGCAGGAGCTCGTCAAAGTG
The DNA here is from genome assembly GCF_029955315.1 of Cylas formicarius. NCBI lineage: Eukaryota > Metazoa > Arthropoda > Insecta > Coleoptera > Brentidae > Cylas > Cylas formicarius. The sequence continues at coordinate 17,945,746 of NW_026844361.1, read as the reverse complement.
AAGTCATTTTCGAGTCATAAGTGGTCGTCACTCGTCAGTGGTCCGAAAAACACCTCAAATTGACGTTAACAAAGGATGTCTTATTAATATCACGAAAATGACCTCCAAATGTCGTAATAAAATGACTTGAATAATTCCAGATATGGACTTTAAAACTTAATAATTAATATAAACTATTATCGAATTCTTCTATTTAAAACCATATCTAGAAGATGTCCATGGCATTAATAGAGGCTCCCTTTTATACTCAATCACCCAATGTAGTATTCTTACAGTCTATACTGAGTGTTTTCGTATTTATGGCTATTTTTCCGTCAAAAATGCCCTGTGTTAATACATTTAGACAGCTGTAATTTTATTATGTTAACAACTTGTACTATAATGGAATACTCTGTATATTATACTTCCAATATTTTTTTAAAAAAGAAAGCTCATCTTTATTCTCCTGTAATTCTCCATTCTCCGCAACCACGAAAGACATTCTATGTAATTAAAGGCGCAGTTTCTGTGTTCTGAGTTCGATCTTCCACACAAACAAATTTTAAAATCATATTTTTCTACAGTAATGACCAAAATCTGACTTTAAGTTGACGTAAAAAAGATGGCACTTAAATGACAATAATTGACGTAAAAAAGACGTCACTCAAATGTTCGTTTGAGACACTAGTTGGTCAAATTCACGTCTCGCTGGCGTCATATAAAACGTCATTTTCGATTAGTTAATGACATCAATTTGACGACACTCTGCTACCTGGTAATGTTTGTTGCAAAATCACTGTTCTTGTTTTTACTAGGGACATCGGAGATTGACAAAAAGTTAATTAGGACAAAATTTAACAACAAAAACCTAGGTTCATTTTTAACGAAACTTCCACAGACTAATGTAATACTATTTACAAAACCTTCTGCGTGGGTGATTGTTGGCTTCTTCAGAGCTTCACTGAAACATTAGCAGGTCAACAACCACCGAAGCAGGAGGAATCTAGAAGTTTTATAAATACTAAAAAATTAGGTTATTTTTTTATTAAAGACGTTGGTACTGATAGATAATAGTTTTTACGAAACAAAAAAACCAATAACTTTCGATTGCTAAAGTGTTATTATATAACACAAAGTACCTGTCTATATAAAAAGATTATCTAGGATTATTTATATATAGACGAGGCGGCCGCATAGATAGATTATTAAGATATTTTGTTAATAGTATATTTGTTCCCTAAACCTCGTCGACTTCTTTGACATTGTCACTAACGCACAGATTCTAACAAAAACAGTTGCGTCTTCAAATGAAAATAAACACGAAACACATCGAGCACCTCTATAGATGGAACAGGCCTTTTTTTTGCAAATAACGCTACAAAAACATACCTATTAAATAGCTGCCATCTTAATATGATTGACACTTAAATACGACCATTATAATTTTTGGCCATTTTATTATCCAAAGCACACTTTTACAATCATATTAAATCATTGGTTATTAAATATTTTTGATACTTCATATATAATTTTCGTATTATACTGAAAATATTCCCAAAGGTGCGAAGTTATTTCCAGTTTGTATTTCTTTTACTGATATTATATTTTAGGAAAAAGATATCGAAATGCGGATTTCGCTAGCGTTTTAGACTCTTAGTTGGCTCGTATGTTGCAACGTTGCAGTAAAATTTGAAGGAATACATTTTATTTATTGTGATGTCGCAAACACCCTCTAGCGGCAAGCAATTTAAATCAATTCCACTCGGGGCAGTCAAAAAAAATCCATTTTGAAGTTATTAATATTTATTTCCAAAAATATTCGAAGACCCACCAGTACCTTCCCTTAGGAGAGCAAATAGTATATTATGGAACAAGTGTGGTAAAGGACATTCGATACTTCTTTGCGCTCCGCTCGTGCCAAATAAACCCGTGAATTTTTGAAGTTTACCAAACGTAAAACGTAAATAATAGAATTTAAAATTCAGGAATACGATTACTCTCCCTGGCGGTCATTCTGCAAACTTAAAAATAATTTCCAGTATTGTTGCTTGGCCGCTTTAGATATGTTTTTTCATCCCAATTCTTTGCGACAATTGCTTTGCTAAATTGAACCGAATGTTCTTCTTTAGAGGTACAATTTCAAAAACAATTACTTAAAAAAAAAACGAGAAAAAATTCGTGCTGTTGATATCTTACCCAACGAGAAAAATAATTTGAAACCTTACTTATATTTTTCTTTTAAAAAATCGATAATACTTTGAATTTCTTATTTTCGCCATTATTGTCGCATTATGGTGCATATTTGGTTAGTTTAGTTTAGAATAAGGCGTTAAATGTTTGTTACTATCTTTTTTGTTTTGTTTCAGAATTTCAGGACGTCAACAATTAAAAGTATCAGAAGACTTCTATTACCCTGTGATAATTATATAAATATATGTAACTACCAATATCTGCGAATTATCGTTACTGCGTTATCGTTGACTGTAAAATAAAATATAAATAGTATAACCCCAATAGGTGTTATTTATTCAAATCCCGATAATACAGTACTCATAGTTCATTGGCACAACTAGAAGCAAAATACGAAATGAATTCGCTATACTTTGTTATTTATGTAAAGGTAAATACTTCGAATTGGGCAAACCCATCTGTGTAAAGCAACGCGCCCAATCAGTAGTGACAGCCCTTGTCCAATAAAAGCTTCGTTGTTTTCGGAGAAAGAAGTTAATCGTGTGACTGGCTATCTCGTTCATTCAAAGGTGCTAAATTCTGCTTTTCCGTACAAAAGAAGTGTACTTTCAGTCTAGCTTCGCGTGATAGAACTCTTTAGGAATAGGTATGACAATAAAGTAAAATGTTATTAATATAACCCAAACGGGTGTTGTTTATTCGAATTCCCATAATGCAGCACTCATGGTTCATTGGTCCACCGTAAAACAAAATAGGATATGAATCCGCTACTTTTTTTATATAAAATTAAACACACCAAATGCGACAGCCAATCTCTGTAAAGCACCGCACATACTCAAACTCTCGGCCAATAGCAGATTCGTTGTTTTTGGAGAAAGAAATAGGTCGTTTATTGAATGGGGCTAATTCTTCTTTTCCGTACAAGGCGCCAAGTCGAACGTTTATAAGAAGAGTGTACTTTCGGTATAGCCTCGCGCGATAGAACATGTTTTGAGTATGCAAAATATGTAAACATTTAGATCGAAAAGTGAATCGAGTGTGAATTAAGATGATGTTCAAAAAAGGGGTAGAGTCAAAAGTGTTCCGGGCCGTCCAAAACGTAGATATGGACGAGCTTGCGCAATGCTCCGAACAAGATATTAGGCCGGTTCTGCCTTGTTTAGTGAGAATGGGGCTCATTTCACCGTTGGACACGTCTAGAAAGTGTACCAGCATGAAAGTGAATATACTGACTATAGTTTCTGGTATGGAGCTGGTGAATTCAATTGTCGCTTTGCTCAGTATCGATTTTCACAAGCTCGAGATCGATGTAAAAAGGGAACAGCAGTTGAGGCAGAAGGGGAACGCTTTGCAGAACGATTCGATCCTTATCGGTTCGGCTAACACCAGCATGGCGTTGGAATATGAAAGAAGTGATATGACGAGAAGATTGAGCATTCTTTTAGGGGAATTGCTATATATTCAATCTCAAATACAAGAAATCAGTGAAACCGCGGAAGCGGATGTTTATATAAAAGGATCGGAGCTGTTTGACAATGACATTTTTGCTGAAGAATTGGCTGATATCATATGTATCGCGCTGGCAGAATTGCCAACGACCCTTAACATTATCACCATAGTTGAAACTTTGTTGCATGTCCACAATGGACCTGAAATCATTTGTCGGGTGGTTGCAAATTTCCCGGATTGTTTCAGAGAAGGTAAATAACAATAAACCACATAGTATACAATTTTACATGTAATGTATTATGTAGTGTGCACATACTTGATTCAAACGGGGGAGAAACAAGAAGAAAACGTCTGCAGCACTGTCCGAGCGGCCGCTATTAGCCTGCTTTGCAATATGAACCCATCTCAGTCGTTAACAGTTAGAAGCAAATGTGTTGAATTGTGTCGTATGCCCGCTCTAGCCATAGCGTTGTCTTTGAGCGAATCTAACTGTGACGGAGAAGGGGATATGGTTGCTTTTATAAGCGGTTTGTTATTAGGCAACGACCAGACCATAAGGTTAATTAATGTTTCATTAATTTCAATTGTGGGGATATTCGTAAAATCACGATTTTTAGAAATTGGATTGCCCTATTTATCCGGACCGGACAGAAGCGCAAGGGGGAAGCTTCGAGCAACGCATTGCAGTTGCTGCGCGACGAGCTTTTGGCGAGACTCCGCAAGCTCATCGAAGCATCGCCCGAAGGTCACTTGCCTGACAGTTTGGTCGTGCAGGCGTCCGCATTGCTAAGGCTTTACTGCTCTTTGAGGGGCATTGCGGCTATCAAGTAGGGAGCCCTATCGAGCAATTTTTATTGATAAATTTAACATTTTCATTGACTTTTTTTCTCCTAATTTTGGGCACTTTTAACGATACGGTTCCTCCATTATAGACTTATTTATTATTTATCCTAAAATCTAGGGAATTAAGACAAAACAAATTTAATTATCTATTAGAATAACGTTTCGGAAATAATCTTGAAATATTTTCAATGAAATTGACAATATGCTTACGCATTTATGGCATCCCTCTCCCAGGTCCTCATATTTGACTGCGATAGAATAGAAAATCCAACAGAGTGCACAACTCCTATTCATAAATTTCTAAAAGTTCTATCAACCTCTTAAATGGTTCATGTCGTCTAACGAAATGCGCTCCTCAGTGGCGAGTTTTGTTACAAAAAATAAAATCGTATATTTTTCTATCATATTTATTAAGTAATATTTATTATATATTTTTGTAATATGTTTTTTTAACAACGGTTTTTCCTCCTCCTAGCTTTTAGTATAAAGTAAATTAATTAAGGGAAGCCATATGCAAAAAATGCCTAAATATTTTCATATAATATTTTTTGGTGATTTGTAAAAATTGAGCAGATTATCGGTTAAGTCTGCGTCTCCCATTTCTATATACATAATATAATACAGTCGGTTTTTTTACCATGAACCCGCCTTTTGCTTTTACTAATTTTTTAGTATCATCATGCATTGTGCTTGTCATTCCTTTCTTTTTTTATCTTTCTATTTCCTTATGATTTGTTTTCTCCTATAATAACTACAATTCAACCCTATTAGATACAGGTTCGTCAGGGTCAATGGAATTCCCATACTGAATACTGGATCCAGTATAAATAAATAACAATTGTATATATAACTAGTGTCACTTTCATTATTATTCCAAATCTCTTTGTTTTTGAGGGAATCTATTATTTCCAGGCGAGTCGGCCTCTCCAACCAATCAGTGATTCTTCAATGGAAATTTCTTGATTAGCAACATGAATAAACCTTCTATAAACTTTTGCTTCAAGTAATCCAAAATCGGCTTAATCTTGAAACTCTGTTGTTTACAAAATGAGATATAAAGTGAGAAAAAAAAAATGGTGTTTCGATGCTCTGTCATTTGGTAGAATATAATTTATACTCTGGTTTTATGCGAATTCCCTTAATAATAAGAAGAGCCAACAAAGTTCTTATTTCATTTGCATTAGTTGCTGTCCATTCTTTTTACTCGAGATTGATTTTTTATATTTGCTTTATTATCGTTCAAATATTGCTCCGCATAACGATTTGTTTCAACAACGATTTTATTTATTAGCTCGTCAGTAAAGAAAGTCATTCAATCAGTGGGATATCTTTGTTCAAATTGTCAAGGTTTATACCAGAATCGCCTTGAAAAGGAACCAGGGATTCTGGTATTTGAACAGGTCCAATTTCGTCTTCGTCACTATGATCTTCTTCCTCTGTACTCTTCTCAGTACTGTCCTCTTCCTCTGACTCTAAAATCCATCATAATCACTTTCGTCGATTTTATTGCTGTTTGTCTTTATTTTGGCCATAAACTAAATATAAAATAATAATATTAAAATAACAAGTCCGGAAATCGTTGTCTTGAGACTAACTGTATATCAAAATAAACCCATACATAAAACAGGTCCAAACACGCACGAAAAAGCACTGATCCGATGAATGTGAGTATTTATCACCACTCTCGCGGACTCCTAAAGACATATATTGTACGCAAGCGGACATATTTTTAGTCTCGGGCGTTCTGTAATGCATATGTTGATGACGTATATATCCATCCTAGCCACTTAAGAGGAAGGTGATTTTTTTTTGACCGTTCTTACTTTTCAAATCTAAATTTTAGAAAGGATAAGTATAATTTCTCTGGAGGAAGTGTTTTTCGTAATGTTGCAGAATTATGTGACATATCAGAAATATTTTTTATCACCGGTAATAGCAGCTGGTGTCGGGGGTCATTCTATTCTATTGCAGTTAAGAATAACCGTCCCGGTCGTTATCATTATACCCTTTGTTCACTTGGTAATTTTAGATTTCAAGACGAAGAAGTGGTTTTGATCGTTCAACTCCTAACTTCACATCCGAGCCCCACCCCTGCAGGAGTGCGTTTCGTCTCGATCGGATTGTGCATGCTGATCGCTTGCCCCTCCCTCATATCTCAACCGGAGCACGAGAGACGTAGCATAGAGTGGGTGCAGTGGCTCGTGAGGGAGGAGGCCTATTTCGAATCGGCGAGCGGCGTCTCGGCATCTTTCGGCGAAATGCTCTTGCTGATGGCGATCCACTTCCACAGTCAGCAACTTAGCGCCATCTGCGAGCTGACCTGCGCGACCTTGGGCATGAAGATAGCGATACGTCACAACAACATGAACCGAATGAAACAGGTTTTCACTCAGGAGATTTTCACCGAGCAAGTGGTTACCGCCCACGCGGTCAAGGTGCCCGTCACTCAGGGACTGAGCGCTAACATGACCGGTTTCCTTCCCATTCACTGCATACATCAGTTGCTCAAATCGAGGGCGTTCGCGAAACACAACGTCAACATCAAGAATTGGATCTACAAGCAGATGTGTACCAGCGTGAGTCCCCTACATCCCGTCCTGCCCATGCTGGTGGAAGTATACGTGAACAGTATTATGTTGCCAAACGCGAAGAACACCGAACAAACCAACAAACCGTTGACGGAAAACGAGATACGGAGGGTATTTCAGAGTTCCATATTCGGCCAGTACTTCGACCAGAAACGCTCGATATTCACCATGGACTTTGATATTGCTTCGGAAAATCAAGACGTCGTAGTGGACGATAGGAGCTTGACACCGCAGTTGCTGTTACTGTACTATCTGTTACTTTATGAGGACTGCCGGTTAAACAACGCCTACGCGCTTGCATCCAGCGGTCGAAAAATTAAGACATACACGCCGGAGTTCATGTCCGAGCTGCCGATAAAGTATTTGTTGCATCACGCGCAGAAAGATCAAAGTTCCTATTCAGGTAAGTACTTAACTCGCTTCGAAGGGGCATACAGTGTAAGATTTTGGTAATCTAAGGAGAGAAATTATTTTATCATTTGCGCGCTTTTAAACTGCTATCTATTTTATTTATTTACTATTAATTTAACAGAGTCCATTTTTGCATAAAATTTAGGAAAAATGTCATGTAGTTACTAGACATATAGAGGCCCTGTCTATGGAACTCATGAAGCAACTATTTAATTTTTTTTTACCAGAGTTTTGAGTAGCTAATATATCATTTTGTTTGGATAATCACTCGTTATTCTCATTTAATGTCAACGTTAAATCGTTTTAGTACTTATTTAATAATTATTGGGAAGTAACGTAGGGTAGGATCTCAGGTAGGGTAAAAATAACGCTATTGCAATCAAGTTTGACTTATACATATATTAATTAAATATTGTTAAACATAAATACATAAAACCAGTGCACAAAACAATTTACTTGTAAAACTTTGTGTTTTACGGCATTCTACTATTTGAAATATACAAAAATCAACAAATAGTTATAAACTAGAAATCCCTATTTTTGGATATATTAAAGAACATATTAAAAAACAAAAAATGTATTAGAAATACATAAAACCTATTTATAGGTGGTAGGTGAATAATAATATGTTTTTATATGTACCCTGTATATACATAATATAAAAAATTCATATTACTACATATACTTAAATCTTTATTTTACAATATTACCATACTTTCTAATTTTTTTTCTGCGGGTATCATCTTGCAAAGATTTTCTTTTTTTTTGCTTTTAAATTTCTGAAGTCCATACGAATGTTATCGTTCTCAGCTTACAAAAATCTCTAACTAAACTGAATGGTAATTCTTTTTCTGTTTTAAATATTTTTTATTGCTAAGTTTTTTACCACCCTTTGCCCTTTTCGAAACGAATCACCATGCTGGGATTCAAAATAAAAGTTCCATTTTTAATTTTTTTTCAAAAAATGATCACAAGGCTTTATAAGGCCTCCATATGATCACTGTTGTATCCAAGAGGGAGTGCTGTAATGATGATCTGTGGTAATATTATAAGTATAATCTCCTAAATTGGGGATATCTGTTTTGTGTTTTTTAGCTAAGTAGCCCGAAATGTACTCCAAAGCATCTTCAGTAGTTTTCTTAGCGCCCGATTACAATCAGATTGATCCTTAGATCTACTTGAGGAAACTGATGAAAAGGATGAGCTGCTTTGAGACTCCTCTCTTCTACATCAAACTATCCACTCGTTCCGAATAGTTCAGGATACTAGATCTTTCCCTTTGGGAAAGCGATAAAAACTATATTTTCGAGAACTCGCTTTTTCATCAAAATAGTCGTTATTGCACCCATACACGACACATCTCGTTCCAGACATACCTAACTATTTTTTGATGTAACTTATCAGACTGAAAAAGGTAAAAGAAATGTATTTCTTACCTTTAACACAAACATAAGCACACTCACTGGTTTAAATTATTTTAATTGTTTAAAGAACACAAAATGCAACGGCCTTCAAATGCATTGACAGAATACACAAAAACCGTTAGAGGACTTCGCTTACGTCACAAGCGACCACGTGCGATCGATAATTTTGGCGAACGTACGTCTTATGGGATTGGGCAATCGCTCCCGTCGTTGGTGCAATAAAGCAGTGTACACGCAATCTCACCACCTCATATAAGGTACTTAATTTCATGTTGGGGAAGTCTTCCCACCTATCTGCAAAATAAATTACACAGGACTCAAAACAAAGCAGTGAAAATAAAATTTAAAATAAACCATCTCACTTCAACAGAAATAGAGTATGAAACAAGAAAAACACGGGACATAAAAAAATAGTGACTTTTGAACAAGCAAAATATATATATTCCATAAAGCATAACCTGTAAAAAAGTAATTTAGATAAAAAGAAAGTCAAACAAATGCATACTTATAATACATATAGTGCAAGTGACTTTAGAACTAATTTTTCAAAACCTTAAAGTACAAAAATCGCCATTATAGCTGTATTCGGACTATAACTGTATCAAAAGTGATTTGTTGAAGCAAAAACATAAAACAATTTTGGCAGAAATTAAAAGTATATTTGCAGTAACTATTTACACCTTCTACTTAAACTTAAAAAGACTTACATAAAATACGAAGCTTATAATGTAATTGTTTTATTTTGAGTTGATAACACTGTTTTTGAATCAGTTACAAATAAATATATTTAAAAAAAACTTAGCAGAAAAATAATTCAACTATTTAAATATTTGATGTCATCAATGAAATATATTTATCAATCTGTATAATTAACACGATGTTGGTCTGAAAGCCGTGTATTTTCCAACAATTAGAATTGAACGGGTGACTTTAATTTTCCTATTATTTCACAGAAGTGTAGGTTATCAACCAGTTCAATTTTTGAATTTTGCCCCTGTGGATTAACAAATTCTTATACCTATAGCACTATTTTTTGTCTGCAAATCGCTTGTCAATTTTGACGCGATTTCGGCGCTACTGTAGCGGATGCGTAGAGTATTTTCTTCTTGTACTTTTACTTAGATCGATAGATTCGCCCATTGTCGACAATTTTTAGGTCTTTTCGGACCACTCTTGAAACTTTTGGCCACTCATTTTCCCCATCTAACGCTCGTGGAAGATTGGCTAGACGATATGGCGATTAACACCGAAAACAAGCAAAAAAATACCATCAACGATTACCTTGTTGTGACAGCGTTCAGTGAAATCGAAACGAATCCAGCCAAATGCGCCAAACTTATGCAAACCATGTTAAAAATGGAGGCGATCGATATTTGGCCCTTTGCAGAATGTTTTACTCAGTTCGTGAGGTGAAACAGCGTTTAATTTGTCAATAGAAATTGAAATAGTTACAGTGGTCCTATTATTTAGGCAAATATCGGAGGAAAATGTGCCCAGATACCTACAGGACCTATACAAGGATGTCTGGCTCCGTTTAAACACAGTGTTGCCGCGTCGCTTGTGGATTTTGACCGTGAAAAATTTGGTCAACGACTTCTCGGTTTTGACCAGAATTGATGTGGCCGAAGATCCGTTACAAGTGGGTAGAATTTTGAAGGTCAGGATGCGCGCATACGTAACGCCGGTGCATTTTTTTAGGTTATGAGGTGTGACGAAAAAGTTTTTCGATGTGCCCCGATCTACGCAATAGTGTTGCGTGTCCTCCGGGCGAGTTTGGCTAGTTCTCGAAGTCAATTGACGCAGCATCATCAGGCTAATCCCCGTTTGGATCAAAACGGGCAGCCATTAAACGAAGCTGATAGGGAGGAGATGTGCAGAGCAGTCATTGCGGCGCAGGTAAGACTATTGCGGCATATATCAAACTTTTGGCGAACTTAGACCCACCACTTGACAATTGAGGCAAAAAATAATAAAGCCCTTTATTTTGTACGTCGTGTCTGATTCTTATTCGGGGTTTTGGTGACAGATATTGTTGCCATGCTGTAGAAAAATTATTGCTTCTCTGGTTACAATGATGTTGGCCACGAGATGCAAAGGAAGAAAAAAATTTACATTTAAGAAGAAGAGGAAATATGCCTAACCTAAAATTTGCTTTAATAGCTGTTTATTATGGATTATAACAAACATCGAAATGATTTCTATAAGTATCATAAACATGACAAGAGATACCAGAGGGGTAGAAGTCGATCTAGAAGTCCCGCAGATAGGAAAAAGTTTAAACGAAGATCTTTATCTCCTAAGAAGCCAAAGAAAATAGATGATTACAAATTCGAATTGGCTAGGTTTTTGGAAGAAAACGGAAATATTAAAAACATGGGCGATTTTTGGAAATTTTTCGAAAAGTATCAAAACGCACAAAGGTTGAAAGCGAACGACCCGTCTTTTAACAGAAATTCACTGCTCAATTTTGAATTCAGCGAGGCCAGGAATATTTTGTATGACAAGTTACCCATTTTAGATAAACACGGTGAAAAAATTTACATCTCAACTGAATCTTTTGATGAATTTTTATTGGTCATCAAAGTGTACCAAGATTTTCAACAGAAAACCAAGTTTTCAAAGCTCAAAATGCTTAGAGCTGCCCAAAAAGATTTGCCCATAACGCAGTTTAAAGAAGAAATCATTGACAAGGTAAAGGAGTCTAGAATTGTGTTGATAGCGGGGAATACAGGTTGCGGAAAATCCACCCAAGTACCACAGTATGTTATGGAAGCGGGCTTTAAGAAAATTGCATGTACTCAACCCAGGCGCATAGCTTGCATAAGTTTAGCTAAGAGGGTGTCCTATGAAACTTTAACCGACTTTAAAAGTACGGTGGGTTACCAAATCCGGTTTGAGAAAACTAAACGCAGTGATACAAAGATAATATTTATGACAGAGGGTTTGCTGTTAAGGCAAGCTTCAGAGGAGGAAACTTTAAATTCTTATGATGTGGTTATTCTGGATGAAGTGCACGAGAGGCATTTGTATGGAGACTTTTTAATAGGTAAGTACAGGATCAAAATGTGTAAATTGCGCATCTTGTGTTTTTTATAGGAATTATGAAATGTCTCTTATATAAAAGGCAAGATATAAAATTAATTTTAATGTCTGCCACAATAAATATTGAACTATTTACCAATTACTTCGCTGAAGAAAATATCAAAGTTATTCAGGTAAGTGTGTACAATCTGTTGTGTGTGATAAAAGAAGTCGAGGTATGTAGGTACCTGGGAGGTTGTATCCTATTGAATTGCACTACCAACCAATAATAAAGGATCCCTATGAGCGGAAACGCGAAAAATTCGATTGTACCCCCTATTTGCAAATTCTCCAGATGATAGATGAGAAATATCCGCCCCACCAAAAAGGGGATGTGTTGATTTTTCTCAACGGCTTCTCGGAGATATCTACCTTGGCTGATGCCGTTAACGAGTACAGCCAGTACAAAAAAAATTGGATTGTCCTTCCATTGCACAGTAGTTTGTCCCTTGAGGAACAAGATAAAGTATTTGACTATGCCCCAGAAGGCGTTAGAAAATGTATTATATCCACTAATATTGCCGAGACTTCAGTCACAATCGATGGTATAAGGTAAGTATATATTTTACTTACAGCCACAAAAAGTAGAAAATTAAATTTATTGGAAGCCATGGAGATTAACAAAATGAGACATTCAAATGTATTGCTTAATGACCAATTAGATTTAAATACCTCTCCTTTATTGAACTTAAATTCTCGCAACAACATTAATTAAGGTTTTATGGTCATTTTTCGGTATATATAGTAGCAGGTAGTTTGTAAATATTACATTTGATAAAGTGTTGTCGAAAGAATTGTCATGTCAAAATATATAATTTCGTGAAAATCTGAACTTTTAGTTCTTATTTGTTTTTATTTTTATATATTTTTCCTAATAATAAGGCGACAAGTTGCAATAGTGACTTAATGGGCACACTCATGTTCTGATTGTAGGTTTTTCTGACCATCAGTGTAAATTAGGTCGAAACTACATTTTGTTTTTCCTATTTGACCATTTGTTTTATCTGTTCATGTTTTGTCTATGTCTTAAACACCGATTCAAAATTGAAAACTTGAAAGTTAGGTAAAAAAAATTGAAACAGCCTTTATCTTCTCAGTAATCTTTGGTTTTACGTAACTAACATCTTCCTTGGTATCAGGTTTGTCATAGATTCCGGAAAAGTCAATAGAATGATGTACAACACAAACTTAGGAGTAAATAAATTGAGTGAATGCAATATATCTCAGGACAGCGCCAAACAAAGATGCGGCAGAGCTGGTCGAACAGGACCCGGAGTTTGTTACAGGCTCTACTCAGAAGAAGATTTCAGAAGTTTCGATGCGTTTACGCCAGCGGAAATACATTTGGTTCCTTTAGACTCTTTGATTTTGCACATGGTGTCACTGGGGCTGAGCGATATAGAACACTTTCCGTTCCTAGAGAAGCCAAGTCAGAAAGCCATTGAAGAAAGTTTGGAAAAATTAAAATTTACTGGGGCTTTGGCGCTCGATGACAATTGCCTAGTTCTCACGACTCTAGGGGATGCTCTGAGCCAGCTGCCAGTAGACTTGGGAATTGGGAAAATGCTCATAATGTCTACAATTTTCGGGAACGTTAATTCAATACTCGCGTTGGCTTCCCTCCTAAGTGTACAGAGTCCATTGACCCAAAACGCATATCGAGATTCCGAGGGTCTGAATTTGAGGAAACCGTTGGAGTCCAACCACGGAGATCCTTTGAGTTTACTGAATTTTTATAAGGAATGGTGGGTTTTTAATATGTATAGTTCTTTTGTTAAAATATTTTACAATATTATCGAAGAGCGAGATGAGTCATTTGAACTACCAATATGCATCACCTATTGCAAATTTTTCAAGCAATCATATTGACCTCAGAGTTAGATAGTAACCACGAAAATCCTCTAGTGTAAAAAGTGCTAATACCTTTTTTGAAACTTATACAGAGTGTTATTGAAATTACATCAAATAATGATAGCATAAGCTGGGCAATAAGGTTTGCAGTGGGTGAGCTGTGACCAAATCGTGCAATCATATATTTAATAAGCTCAAAAAAACTGTTTCATTTTACTCATTGTTTTGTCTGTTAATTTTATAAATTCAAACCCCACAACAAGATCTCCATACCAATATTATCCAAATATTAAAAAAAAATAAGGGGATCCTATGATTTTGCTTAACACTACAAAATATTCCAGATTAATTGTTAATCACATAAATTCAAACTTTAAGTATGATTAAGCGGTCTTATTACATTCTGTGTTAACACGGCAAACAGTTCTCCATTAATTTTTGATACAAACCGAGGTAGAAACATTGCTAATATAATATCAAGAATTCATCATTGTCAAAAAAGGATATTATTTAAGTCATCGTTTCATTATTTAATCAATCATATGGAAAAATATCTCCAGTTTAATGTTTTATCGTGATATTCTGTACACTACTTCCAAAAACTTCCAGCTCATTCTAGATTGCACATTATATTGTTGATTATCCGACATTAACTCCGATTCGCAATTGTCAGTCTGAAATCGAGATGCCCGCTGGCATTATAGTGGGATCTAGATACACTATTTTAATTATATGATATCATTCAAAGAACACCCTGTATAATTAACAGAAACCAACCATGTAAAGGATCTATAATTATCTATAAAAGTTACATAGGTGTAAAGTTTCAATTCATTACAGATGACATACATTTTTTTCCTATTTACTATTATATTATCTAAAATTGTGGCAAATGCAAGGCATCAATTAGTGGTCTTACCAACGTAAGCGGCGAGGAGGTTTTAGGTTAACCGTTAAACAAATGTCGGCACCAGTGCAGAGCAGTTCGAGGCATAAATCGGAAAGTTCAAGGACGTGGTCGAAAAAGCGGTGCTTGGAGGAACAAAGATTCTACGAGGTGACCAAACTTCTGGAACAATTCCGAGATATTTTGCACGAAGCGAACCTGCTGACGAAAATAGAGGAGGGTGGGTCGAAGGAAATTAAAAAAAAAAAGTGGACCCACCTCGTTGCTGGGTTTCAGGTCAGTTGACCAGCGGAGAAAGGGCGATAAGATACGGCGAGTTAAAGCATCTGAAGTCTTTGCGGCACAGTTTGAAGAACGAGTCGAAATTGCAGCGCAGAAAGCAACTCAAATACGAAATGTACAATTTCGGCGAAGACGTCGACGAATCCGAGTCCAGAACCGACTTACGCGACGTCGAGTTTAGAATATCCAACGATTTCAAGGTTAGGTGGTGTCTTTTACCCCCACAAGACTCTATCATAAGTATTTAAGTATATCAAGTAAATTATACGAAATTCAACGCCACATTTTTTGGCTCTAATTCGATTTAAGATCTCTCCTTCTTCATATTCTGCAAAATGGATTGGAAATATTAGAAATTAAATCTCCAGTAACCTTCCTAAAAAGTCTTTTAAATATAAAACAAAAAAATACAACCAGTATCTGACTAGATTCTTTTCTGCTCATCCTTTGATCTGGTCATATTTCGTCTAAACTTATTGTCATAATCTGTAGGTTTTTAAACGCTAAAATAATGGGCGAATAATGTTATTAATCCATTGTTTAAAAAGAACAAATTACAAGACAAAAGTAACCTGTCAAAGGATATATAGGGGGTATATCTACTTTACATTGAGGAAGGGACTACCATGATAATTAAAAATTATAAAACGACACTCACACCACAAAACATCAGAGGCAATGTAATAAAAACAGGATTTTCTCCATAATCAGTCGACTCCCCCTAATCTCTCTTGTGTCATCCTCATATATCTGCACATTCCACCCATTCTTCCGTCAGAAAACACTCGGGTCGGTTTGTAGAGGCTACAAAAATTGCTAAACGAGGCATCCGCCGATGGGTTTCGAGACCTCATGCTGCTCAAACTGATCCTCACCAGCGGTTTTTACCCTCAAATCGCCGTCGAAGACGAACACAACTCTTCAAAAACCGTTTCGGAACGGTTGTACCACACGAAAAATAAAAACTATGTATTCCTGAGACCGATGAGTTACTTCGCTGCGAATCCCGAGACTCTGGAGCTGCACAACGATGACGTCGAAGTGCCGCCACCTGGTGAGTGCCTGTCGCACATACGCTAATCTAGAAGGGATCGCAGCCAAAAATACAGCCCCAATAATTAGATTAGAAAAATTGATAAAATGTGCAAAAAGGGATATAAAGAATAACCATAAACTTTACAAGTATTTTTTAAAAAAACATTTTTATTTCACTCGATGATATAATTGGTAGTGGACCGTGGAGACCTTTCTTTTGTACTAACAAAAATTACTGCCATGACTGTAAATATCACTACAATTTGTTACTTACACATGACCCCCACCTCTCCTAAATTAAGTTCTTCACTTAAAAAAAAATGTGTATATAGTACAAGGGTAACTTGAAAAGTTTCCGACATTTTTTAAAAAAATTTGTTCTTTATTTTTCTACATAATCTCCTTGTAACTCTATAGACTTCTTCCCGCAATGTTTCCATCTTTCTAACACGTCCAAGTGCCCAGCGATTTTGTGCGCAAAATTATTGCCTTCTCATTTGACGAAAATGAAAAGAAAGCGCTTGGGGCTAGATCTGGTGAGTAAGGCGGATGGTCAAGCAGTTCAAACCGTAATTCGTAGATTTTAGTCATGGTAACCGCTGAGGTTGTCTTGGTGTAACAGGATTTTTTTTGCAAATGTGGAAGTTTCTTGACAATTTCTGTTCACAGCTTATCAAGTAACGATGCGTGGTATGCGCCTGTAATGGTTTTCCTTCTTGAAGGTAATTGATAAAGATAACTCCATGACTATCCCAAAAAACAGTCGCCATCACTTTCCGAACCAAAAAAACAGTTTTTCGGAGTCGGTTTTCCATTCTCAGTTCGCAGTTTGGACTGTATTTTTGATTCGGGTGTACCCAAGTTTCATCTGCAGTAATTAATCGGCGCCAAAACTTGGATTTATTGCGCCTAAGCTGCGCTTACAAAGCGTTGGAAACGTTCATTCGAACACGGACAGCTTTCTCATGCTTAAATCTACATTTAAAATGTGACAAACATGTTCTTCAGACGTTTCCACAATCTCTACTATTTCCCTTTAATTCGGCGGTCGTTTAACACCATTTGATGAACTTTTTGGACGTCTCGAAGGTTTACTACCTCTTAAACTCTTACAGCCGCTTTTAAATTCATGTGCCCAAAATTTGACTGTAGTAAATGACGGTGCACAGAGTCCAACTCAACTTTAATTTGCGTAGATGTATTGCCTTTCAAAAGAATGTTTTATAACAGCTCTATACTCAATTTTTCATAATTTTACGAAAGCACTCGCACTCAAAACTCACTCGTTAAGACGACCCTCAACTAAAAACCATGAGTTCAAAATGGCTGAAACTTTGGTAAGTAGCTATGGGTCGCTTTTAGTAACTAGTGCCGCCATCTTGAGGGCGAGGTCGGAAACTTTTCCTTGACTCTCGCATATTATGATATTTAATATTTAAATTCACATCCGAAACTCACCGCATAAACTTGACAAATCTTATTTGTCCAAACAAATTAATCTTTACTTTCTTTGATAGTGCGTCTTTCAACCAAATATGGTAATGAAAAGGGAAAAAAATTGTTTAATGAGCGCACAAACATTTAAACAAATATTTAAAGCAAGACCGCAAATTACCACATTTTTTTTTTTACTTTAGTAAGTAATACCTTTTTTTTTCTAAAGAAAAAGAGAAAACCCATCTTTTTTGAAAAATTCTGTAACTATATTAAAAGTGCCTGCTTCTACGCTACTGTACCTAGAGTTTATCTATAAAAATTTTTGGAATTTACCTACCACTAGGGATAAAGCCTCCATTGCAGATCTCTGAAATCGCAGAATCCGTATTCGTTGGGATGACATAAGAAAATATTTCCAAAGTTTGCTGCGTAACTGTAGATATGTTTCTGTGGCCCTTTGATATACTGCACTCATTTGTGTCACTTGAGTTTAAAATAGAGGATGATTGTGTTAACAGGTTGACGTTTTTGTTTCCGCTGCTTTGCAATCTTGAATTTTCCACATTCCACTTCCACTTGGAGCGTTTCCCATCTATTTGCAATCTATTTACCCCTCTATTATGATGAAGTCCCTATCAATATGTAGACCGTTTTTATTTTAGCTAATACCACAAAACAACAAAAGCTAAATCAAAATAAAATGTCTTTCAAGGAATACCAAAAAATATGTATATATATAAATTCCAAAGGTAAATAAAATTGGCATACCTCAAACGAGAACCCAGGTTAGGGTATAATAGTCAGGTAACCACTTAATTAAGTATTATTGGGATTTGTCTAAAATTCTCAGATTGGCATTATGATTTTTGGCCGGGATTTCCATGACATTCGCCTTCGTATGCCGGTCGTTACGGTTTCATTTGAACTACCAAATTGCTCTTTTTCGTTACGTCGTTTTTCTCACATTTTTAGGATATTTTAGCAAGAGGCCAATTAGCAAGAAGCACCAAGTGCTCGTGTACCAATCGATTTTGGAAACGAAAAAGGTTTACCTCATGAACACGATGAGGATGCCGTGCTTGCAGACGTTGTTGCTGTTCGGCAAAACGATCGCGACGAATTCGACGTTGACCAAATTCCTAGTGGACGATTTCCTACTCGTGGACGCGCCATATTTCGGCCAGGGCAAGTCGCTACTGCTGCGCGCGGTAGAGCTGCGCAAGAAGTGGAAGCGCAGAGTGGAATGCAAGTTGAACGACCCGTCTGTAAAAGAAACGGCGAGGGATCGCGAGGAAATGTTCTACTTCGCAGACGATTTGGTTAATTTTATGACTCTCGAGGTGTCTTACAACCTCAAACGTCTGTTGCCCGCCGATCTGAAGGAGCTATACAAGTTTACGAGCGAAGGTTTCGAGTGCATCGACCAAAAATTAAACCCTTTCGACGGGGATTACGTGATGGCGCGTAACGACATCAAGGGTGGGTTCAACGTCACAGAGAACGTGATTTTCGACTGTTTGCTGGAGGAAGAGTGGTGCATCAGTATCCAGCAGGAGATCTGCGCGAGCGAGTACGAGTGCAAACACTGCAAGAAGACCATGTCGGGAGCTTCAGTGTTCCGAATAATGCAGCATGAGGAGTTTTGTGACTCCAAGGCGGAGATTAAGAAGGAGGCGGAGGAAGATGTCTGCAACGCCGTCGTCAAACCCAACTCGAAAAAGTATTACTGCGCCAAGTGCGATAAGGACCTGATGTTGACGCCGACGGATATTTTAAAACATAAGAGGAGTTGTAAATAAAAAAATTAAGTGAAGGCTGTGTATTTTTTTGAACTCCAATAAACTTCAACCAAGCGCCCCATGGAAGCGTGATAATTCTGGCAATAAATAATCACGAGTCTCTTTTCCTATACCATTGTACTTTTTTTACTATTCCAGTTATACACTCAGTTATTGCAGTTTGAAGGCTCACTTCATAAAACCTAAAAACTCGAACCACTATAAAAGTCACACATTATCATCGATTTTTTTCCGGTGGTTGACCCTGTTGAAACGTTCTTCATAGGAAAGCGCATCCGTCCAAATGCTCTTGGAGACATGCTTAGAAACGGAAGATGATCGGACGTTGCCCGGGCGACAATGGGCGTTACAAGAGGTGCGATCCCTAGTCTGCAGCTACCTTCACCAAGTCTTCATAGCGGACACGATGCTCTGCAAGGTCGTGCACTTCCAACGCTACCCGAGCGAGTTGCTCGAGGTGGTGATCAAGGGCGTTCCCTCGATGCACATCTGCCTCGACTTTCTGCAGGAACTGATGCAACAGCCAAGCCTCAAGAAGCAGATATTTGCCGTGCAGCTTCTGTCTCATCTTTCGGTACAATACGCCCTTCCGAAAAGTCTGAACCTCTGCGTTACCGCTCTTAACCTGCTGTACGCGTTGCTTGGGGGTGAGTTGGAGCGGGGTCGGGATAAACTCGTGCGAGCAGTGTCTTTTTCAGGTATTTCAAGCGCCCAAAGGGTCAAGCTCTTTAAACCTGTGCTTCCGGCTTTGGTGAAAATAGGCGAAGCATTTCCGCCGTTGATAGAGGATATCGTCAATCTCCTTATGCAGCTGGCTAGGGTGTGCGAGTCTCAAGCATCTCTGGCGTCGCACTTCGATGCTCAGAGGGGCACTGGGCTCGAGATAAGCGCCCAAGAAAGCGCCGAGTTGTGCGATTTAACGAAAAAGACTTTTACAGAGATATTAGACAAGGCTGTGCTGAGGAATAATATATATAGGCAGCAGTGAATATTTTTGTGATCTTTTTATATAATTTAGTGTTGAATAGTTAAAAGTCATTTTAAGAAAAATGATCGACGTTTTATTTTCACTTTCCCGAATTTCCCAAGTTGAAAACTAATTTTCCGGCTTTCCCTTAAGTTTTATTTCCCTGCCGAATCTCAAGTCTTTTACAACTAATTTGAAATTTGTGATTTTTTGACGAACTTCCACTTATTTTTTCGACATTCTTCTGCATTGCGTCACATAAATTGTGAAAAAATATATATACCTGCAACGAAGGAGAACACTTACCAAGTTTTTCGGGGAACTTGGGTTCATCCAGGATCAGGGAAAATTATGGAGATCTCAGTTTTCATAGTGAAAGTCAAAGATTTTACGATTTTCGTATTAAAAGTGTACTTTCACATAATGGTAGACATTAATCGACATTTTATGTTAGGATTAGACTCCCTTAAATTGTTGAGATCTCTCAGAGTTATGAAGTAGTTGAATTTTTCTCTTTCATGGAGAAGAGTGGGTTTTGCTAAGTGATTCTCACCATATAGCTACTAGAAATATAGAGGTCCTCTCTAATGTCAATAATACTCATTGAGTAATTATGAAAAATGTGCATGCGCGAGATTTAAAATATCGTGTTGAACCAATGCTCTGGCTGCGTCCCGGAAAAAGTACCGGAACGCTTAAATGTCTGCAATGTTGCCAAAACTGAAATCATAAAATTCAGTACCTTAGGGCTTTTGAATATTCAGAATTCTAAAATCAATATTGTGGCTTTTACGTAAAACATCATAATTTCGTTTGGTTCCCGGAAAAGGTACTGGAACGAATATATCCAAAACTGTAACGCTGGAACGATAAAATTCAATACCTGGGGGTTTTTCAATATGCAGAATTCACAAATGCTCACAGCAGTGTTGTCAGATTTACCACTGTTAAGAAAAAATTCTTAACAACTCAGAATTTAGGAGGTTTTTCAACATAGGAAACAAAACAAGGTACTGAATCTTATCGTTCCAGTTTTGACAGTTTTGGGGATATTTAAGCGTCATACTAAAAGATGCCGTCATTTGTTATTAAAAAATACAACTTAAAATACTAAGCCATATTTTATGTGTGTATTGTATGTATTACATACCTACTTGTTGATGGAGGCTTCAGAAATTCCACAATCGATTTAAAAAATAGAATGGAAAGAAAAATATACTATAAATGGATAGCGCGGTGTGATTATAAAGGTAAGAATTAGAAAATTCGCGATACGTTTGGTTGGCAACACCTACACCAAAACCTTTTATCTGTTTGTATCATCACAATCGGACCTCAATTCTCAAAAACGATTTAAGTGGACTTGTCTCGAATCAATTTATTTTATGGGTATAAACTTCATAACTTCTTCCAGTTTATGCCTGTGGCAGCCAGGCTAATTATTGTGACAGTTTTTTTTAAACATTAGTGTTTTAGGTTGATTTAGTGATTCAAAAACAAACCACTTCACAAATTTCAAAATCACCAAATAAACACTAAATGCTTATGTCAAGTTTCAAAATAGCAAAAATCCTAACGTATACTCACAGACCATAGCATCGGAACATTTCAACCAGAGAGCTTCAATCTAATAAGAAGCGACAGTGGCTAACACAAGGTACTTGCTCGTTTGTTTGTTAGTCCGAGAACTTATCTAACGTTGTTGAGGTGTCGTGCTTACTAGTCTGGGAGTCTTTTATGATTTTTATTTTAATTGTTATATAATATTGTTTCAACTATGGGAAGTTTGTGCGCTTATCGTGGGTATCATTTTCAGACTGGCTCTTTCCGTAAAGGCACCAATTAGTAAGTAAATTTTTTACTATGGTTTTCAATTAAATTTGATTTAGAATAATATCGTTTACTGAAAATATCTAAATATTTTGATGAAAATTAATGATTATTGGCATTAATTTAAGTAATGTATATTTAATAATAAATTAATACATTTCTTCTTCTTCTTCTCGCTCATTCTGCTAACTGAGGTTGGATGTTATTATGGCTATCCTAATCTTGTTAACAGCTGCTCTGAATAGTTGGTTTGATGTCATTCCAAACCATTAAATTTTTGAGCCAAGAGGTTCTACTTCTCCCTTGACTATTTCTGCCCTTGATCTTTCCTTCCATAATATTCTGTAGCATCGCATATTTAGCTTCTCTGATCACGTGGCCAAAGTATTGCAATTTTCTTCTTTTTAGAGAGTTAATTATTTCCTCATGTTTCTGGGTTCTCTGAAACAGTTCCTGATTGGAAACCTTGTCAGTCCATGAGATTTTTCTGCCTTTTTCAGTGTATGTGTTTGCAATTGCTTATTCTTTCTATCGTTGTGTTGTCTATAGTAAGAATTTAGTTTTCTTAAGGTTCACGTTTAGTCCATATCTTTCACATGCATCATTTAGCCTCTGCAGCAGCTTCTCAATAACTATAATGGTGTTTATGGTAACACCGTCCTGTCGTTCATCCGTAGCTTCATTGAAAATTGCCTCACTATATACTATATAGTAGAAAGAATACAGCCCTGACGCATACCTCGCAGAATTTCCACTTCATCTGTAAGCTGATCTTCAATTCTTACTCTTGATGTTTGGTTACAGTAAAGATTCGCTGTGATTCTGAAGTCCCGACTATCAATGTTCATGATCCTGTAATATTTCTATATGTTTTTGGTGTTAAACTTTATCAAACGCCTTTTCAAAATCAACAAAACAGAACAGAGCCTCTCTAGTCCCCATACCCTTTCTAAAGCCTAATAAATTTCTACTAGTCCATGAAACAAATTTCCCTCAGTCAAAGTACAAACAACAGTACCGACGCTTATTGTCGCCTTTTGTGAAAACTGAAGCTTTCTGATCTCAACATAATCGTAAAATCCGCCATTGGTAATCATTTAATGGATCTGCGGTGGAGAGGTTGATCCGAATAATATCCATACCGCACATTTTCAAACTTTTATTATCAGCAAATACAAAACATAATTATTGCTTCGATGTTTTGGCCACGACAATGTCGTTTCCGTCTTCAGTCAAGATGGCCAGCTTCTTGATGATTGCCCGCGTCCTGTCCGTGAGAAACGTGTCGACTTGACCTAGAACGTTGACCAGTTCGATCATTTTCTCGAAATTTTTGTTCACCTTTTCCGCCCTCTCGAGTTCTTGCTCTTTGTACTCGATCTGTCTGCGCAGCGACTCGACGAGATTAACAGGATTGCTGGCCTTGCGCATTATACTGTTGGCGGAAATATCGCAGTCGACGGGGCAATAGTAATCCTAAAAAAAAAACGCACGTGGTGTTCCGAAATGTTAATAAATGTCAATAAAATTATACTGACCCCCACGAAAATTAACGATAAGATGATAAAAAAGCTGCCGACACCCATGTCTCTTGCGAGCAGTGGTCACTTAAAATCATTAACAGCTGTATACTTACACTGGGGATTGCTGATTTTGCAAAAACAAATAGCAAACGGTTCAAATTATTATATTTAGGTGACAACGAAACCGTTAGGGGCAAAATATTTTCGTCATTGCACATCGGAAAAATGCTGATCGCCATTAAAAATGTAAAATCCGTGTTCTCGACTTGCAAACGGCTTATACCGAGTGTCTCAAAACGTTGCTAGTTATACGCGAATCATCCCATTCATTCGTAATTTTAATTCCCCTGGTCTGCGCCGCATTAATGAATTTTTTTCTACTCCCGACTGTAAAATACCTAATTACCCACCGATCTAGCGTGCGGGAAGCGTCACTTTACCACGTCAGTTGCGTTTCCCATGAATCCGAGCCACTTCGGACATTTCCGGGATTTTACCGGATTTGGGAGCAATCGGATGTTTTCGGAGATATTTCCCACGCTTTGAATTTTGACGTTTGTCAATTCTGACAGTTATGCCAGTGAATGTATTCGTGTTGGTTTGTGAAAATGTACCCAATACGTTCGGTAAACTTTTTAACTCACTCGTTTATTAAAAACTCGCCCCGCTCATGTCAAATAAACTCGTGAGTCAAATGCCGTTTACCGCACTTGTTGCGTAATATACTACTGTTTCAGGGTGGCCCGTTTGAGAGGGGTCCATACGTTATCTCGAAACCTACAGGGGTTACCAAAAAAAATGTAAATTAAAAAGTTGTTTCTATTAAAATGACCTTTTTTTTTAACTTTCCTAATCGTCACTTTTTTATATGCAGGGTGGTAAAACAAAGTTACATTTTTTAAAATAGAACACCCTACATTTTATTGCATTTTTGGATAGTCCTTTCAAAGATATATATGAGTATGGGTCTGTGATGCCCCGATTCGAACTTATTAGCGATCATCTTCAGAGTTCGTTGGGTTCCTTATTCACTTTTACGCAAATAATGCTTTTCTTTAGGCAATGATCAAATTTAAAATATTCTCTTAAAATACGCGGTGTTGCAAAATGATGCTTTTGTCAATTTTTTAAAATGATACACCCTGTATATTATCGGATTTTCGAATTGATACTTTAATAGCAATTTCAATTATATAACATGACGATTTGGAAAATAAAACAAAAATAAAGATCATTTTAATGTAACGTAGGTTAGGTTTTGAGGTATAGGCCCCTCATACCCTGTACGTATAGACGCAACGTTACATAGCGGTACTGACAAGTATAGTACCAAAACATTGTCTTGCAGCATGCGTTTTAAAATACAGGGAATGCAGCTGATATTTTTAGACCGGACTTATTTTTGGATGCGAATGATTCGTAAAAATGTTTGCAATTTACACACTTATAAACACACGTAAAATGCCGTAAGTAAACAATCTCTTGTATTCGGACAGGTTTCTCGACAGAAATTATTATCCTTAATTACATTTTAGGCCCCAAAAAAGCTCCCTGTCGGAACAAAGAGCCCTCAAGGCGCAAATAAGACTCCTCAAAGAGATTTTGGACATGTGCCATGCTATAGACCAGTTCGGTGAAGCTATCGACGAGGCCGGTGCCAGGAAAACGATAAAATTTGGGGAATTATTCAAGGTACGACCTAGATTTGTCAACAACATCTATTAAACAAATCTTATCCATTTGCTCGTAGTAAGAATCCTGGAGGAGACTCAAAAAATTCAAATTACAAAATGGCAAATATTTCAAGCCAGGCATAAAACAACAACCTTCAGATTTAACCTAATAGATTAATGTGTTCCAGATCTACTCGAACATTTCCAACAAAATGATTGGCGTGCTGATAAGGGCGAGAAAACGTGGCTTGTTGGAGTTTGAAGGGGAAACGCTGTTTTAGGTGAACGTCTCGCGCAAATCGGGCAGATTTCGTGACAGGTCTACGGACGTACTTTCAGGGAAAAGACGACCGAGTATGCATCGCATTGTCGCGGCCATTGTCGGAGATTAGAACTCGCCTTTCTGAGGAAATCTCGGAAAACTCAAAAGCTCTAGATAGGAGCGATGTTCCGTACGGTCTTCTGGAGTCGCTTTAAAAACTTGAGTTGTCGCTACTACCGTCATATATGTACATAAAACTATCAACTGACCGATAAATCGTCTAATCAATATTTTGTTTTGAAACATTGACCTACTTTGTTCCTACTCTCGTTTGAAACAAAGAAAACTGACCAATTATTTATTAGTAATGAATCATACCAGTCACTCGCATATCTGAAAAAGGGTTTTGTAGTGATTCGACCTTTATACAGGGTGTCCGGAAACTTGGAGGAAAGATTCAACGTGGTAAAATAATGACTTGTCAAAATTCATTTTTTAAAATTTTATTTTAAACGCATTGGGCTTAGTTCTCAATTAAATAAGCTGGTATTTACACACGAAAATGTTAAATGTATTTATGTTACTTAAATTAAACATGTTATTGCGTTGACATTTTTTCACTTTTTTTGATTTGTGCATACTGTTTTGAAAAATTTAGTGTACGTCGCCTGCAGTATCACCTTTCTTTAAATTAGAAGTGCGGGGGATATTCGGGCCGAGAATAAAAAAGTCGATTTGTGGCTAAACGAAAACATTCATCGACTCAAAACAAGAGTAACTATAGTCTGGACTATTTTGCATTATCAGTCTAAATAAATGCAATACAGGGAAAATTAAAAAAATATTGTAAGTAAAGTGCCCTCTAGTGACAGATTTCTGCATTAATGCATGCATTAAAGATAAAATTTAATTTTGACGGAAAATATTACGAATTCGAATTTTTGTTACACAACTCAATTTTTGGACACCCTGTATTCCCTTTACTAAGTCAAAAAAATCTAACAAAGGAAACTCATTTGGTTTATAGCAAATTGCTGGTAGATATAAAGATATAAAGGCCTTTCCTAATGTTGATAATACAAGAACTTATGAAGCAAATATTACAACATTTTTGAGAAGGTTCATTCAACATGCGCACTCGCGAGATTTTAAATCTCGTTTGTAACCAATGACCTTGGGGCATTCAACAACCAACATGGCCGCTGACAGATCGTCAATAAGTTTGGGTGCGAGCTTTTTGCGGCAGTATTTGTTCAAAATATACTTAGATGTTTTGTCACATCCAGGAAATATTTTTGCACTTCCATTTGGAAATTTTATTATCACTACTAATGGACATAAAACTGTAGAAATCGCTAATTTTAGTGTAAAGGAAAGATCTTATATGAGACTTCAAAGTTAACAAAAGCGGTACGTAAATAAAAAAATAAATAAAAAAAAATATTTTAGATTCGTATTGCCATTTTTGTTAAAACATACATTGGAAATACTATATTGATTATGCTTTATTTTTTGAAAATATTTACTGGTGCGTGAATGCGCCACTGGTTTTATCTGTGAAACAAAACCTTGACAACAATGAAAGTCGTAAGTATTATTTGGATTTACGTATTCTTATGTATTGTAGCATTCCATTCCTTGTAAATTTATTTTATTTATTTACAGAACATATTGACGCGGTCTATATTCCACCCGACGTGGATACCTTGACTGACGAAGAAGATATGAACGGTGACATAAATCTACAAGAGTTTGGGGAACCAACTGATATAGTTGGAGCTTTCGAGTTCCATACACCTAATGATACAGCTGACCTCAACAGTCCTGTAATTCATCAACTACTGAACCTGAATGGGACTCATCAGATGATGAAACCTTGGAATTCAAAAGAAGACGTATGCTTTCTGTAAACGACAGGCTTGCTTCTACAGTTAAATGGAAGAAAGGTCAGATTCACCTATATCCGATGAATTTAGATCATGTGAGGAACTAAAAAATAGGCTTTCTGGAAGAACTTCGCTTGAAATATTTTTTATATTTTTTGATGACGAAGTGATTGATTTGATTTTAAATCTTACATTGCTTTGCGACTTTTGAAAACTGATGAAACAATTACTCAAATAAATCTTGCACTTGCCATAGATGAAGTGCGTTATGATAATCAAGGTCACCTCATGATTGTTCATTCTAATAAAGCCCGAAGTAGAATCTGCCAGAGCCACATAATTTACGTTTGTAATAAGTGTAATGTGCAAATATCGCCAAAAATGAAACCGGGTGTTACCACGCGCTCACGCACCATAAAATATTATGCGTTTTTTGTATAAAATCAGGTTCTACTTGGAAAACAATGTACTTTTAGTTGTTTTCTGTCGAATTTGTACTTTCTTTTGTATATTTATGTATAAATTATATGTTACATCTTATGTGCCTCAAAACATTATTTAATGTTTTTTCCCAGTGTTTCGCTTACGCACCAGTATTTTTTGTATGTTTCGAGTTTTTATTGTTTTTTTGACACATGTAATATGTTCTTCAGTGCAACAAAATAAATAATTTCGGAGCAAAACAGCATTTTTTTATTTTTTTTTTATACTTGGGAAAATATGGATTAACTGTGTTAACCAATAATAATTGTAAATTCTGGTTTGCCACCGTAAGTCCTCACATTTGCTGTAATTTCGTGAAAGAGCAAATTCTGCAAGTTTCTGAGTGGCAGTCCTCCATAAACCATCTGTATTTTTAATGCACATAAGGATAACACTTACTCGTGTACAGGCACATTCTTTTCCTTACAGTTTTGACCGCAAACAACAAGTTTTACAGTGGCTGAGCGTTTTTGCCACAAAAGCACTTTAAAAAATACGTAGACAATCAGTAAGCACCAAAAATTAGAACGACAATGGCACAGACTGCTGGTATTCTGCGACAATAGCAATAACTTTCCTCGGCGTTGCCTAAATGTTCGAATTTCTGAGACTGATACCACTTTTTATAAAAATAAACAATATTTCCAAAAAAAAATACGACGACGTCTCAACTCAGTTAGTTTGAGAGTAACCAAATATCTATACCACGGTAAAAATTGATGTGCTGTAGGCGGCATTAGAGAACTAAACAAAACTAATTTGCCATTTTCTTTTTAAACTGTTATTTCCACACAATCAATTCGTATTCTCAGAACATTTAAAGAAATCTAGGCATATCTTAAGGAAATAACGCACTCAAATTTATTGACTATCGACCATGTTGGTTATTTGATACTGCAAATTTTTCTTGGCGAAATTTGAAATGACTCGCGCATGCGCATATTGAATGTCTTCTAACTGAAATGTAATAGAACCTGTTTTGTTGCGATTTACGTATGAATTCTTTTTGAAAACCAACCAGCAAATTAATCATTTTCTTAGCCGGCTTTATTAGCGTTTCAAGGGTGCAATTAATAAGCTACGCAAAATTACGATACAATCGAGAGTTTTTCATTTGGAGCATTTGATCTATTCGGTTGCGTTAAAAAGATGTCGCGTAGAACGCCTGCTTGGAGGTATTATGGCAAAATGCAAATCGCTTGCTATCCTTTCAGTAAAGAAAATAACTGATATCGCGCTTCAGAAGCCCCGAACAACGTTTTTTATATACGCGTATTCAGATGTGGCTTGTCTAATCCTAACGCAAATGGCCTCGCTAATCTACACTTCGGATGGAATTGGAATAGCAAAAAGGCAACTTATAAGGTCGCGGAAACCCCAAACTATTATCTCGGTCGTATACCTACATTTAAATTTCCCGCAGATAACGAAATCTTTTTATTTCGAATTAGCATTCCGCCACGCACGGCGGCGTATAAATAAATCGGTCTCCTTCCATAATTTTAAAAGTTCCAGACAAAAGTAAAAAGGTCACTTAACCGTATAATTTTAAAGAAAGTCGCCATGATCGAGAAGGGCGGAGCTTATCTAGTGCTAAGTTTGGCGGTCAACTGCGTCTGCGTCCGAGCTTTGCCGCTAGAAGACAACGACGTGGTGCCCGACGTAGATTTGTCTTATTTGGGAGACAGACTCTTCAAGTAGGTATAATTACCACGCGGGTAAGATGGTTTTTAGGGTAATCTAGAGATCTCTCTATCTAGAGCATCATCTTAGATCATTAAAGTCTATCTAACTAACCCAAATTGCCAACAGGCAACGTGAATCGACTAACCTTAAAATTATCTAGGACACCCAGCGAAGAGACTGGAAAAATCGTCGAAAATTGGAATGCAACGTCAGAATACAACCCCGAGGAGTTGGGGGAGTACGCGGAGGGCGATATCGTGTTCCCCAAAAAGGGGAGGAACGGCCTAATCGCCGAAGCATCGAGGTGAGCAGTAAGAGGATCCGGAAATCGTAATAGGTCCAGCCAACATCAAAATCAGATTCTAAACGACAATTAAAATTACTAATATACAGAGAGCCAAAAAATATAGACACATTTGTGTTATATGAGTGTTACAATCTTAATATCTCATAAGTGTCTCGCAGCAGGTATCTGTTCTACGGATACCTTATTAAATATTATGAAAAAGTCCTATTGATAACTGAATTATCGCCTCCAGGGGCCCAAATTTATCGACACCCTGTATATGATTATATGGGATACTTTTTACGGGTTTCTTGTTATTGCCTGATATTTTCTATTAAGACTCAATCAAACCATCAAATTCTTTCTGACAAGTTCGACTTGTTTTTGGTTTTTTCACCTCAAAGAAGTTACGTTAGGTTGTAGGTAGAAGAAGAAGCGATTTTTTGCCGTTTGCCTTGTTGATTTATTTTGTGAAAAAAAAAAATTTAGTGCCATCCAAAAATCACGCCAAAACATAAAATATATACTATATACCAAATAAAAGTACGTATGCAGCATTAATAAATAATATACAGGGTGCTATTTAAATAATTTCAAAAATAATGTAAACGGTCATCAAGTTTGTCAGAGGTATGGCCAAAATGTAGAATTAAATTCTGCACCAGACTATCCAACAATGTAATAATATATGAGTGTTGTGTTAAAAAAAAAAAGTTTATGGTGGACTTTTGATAAATTTTGGACACCCTGTAAATGGTAAGTAATTATCAATATCAATTACCCATACAGGCTTTAGTACCAGTTAAAAATAAAGCTAAATCTTTCTAAGTTTTCAAAATAATCAATATATCTATTGAAATATATGATATAGGGAAAACTGAAAGAACTTGCCACCAAATTTTGTAGGAAATCGAAAAAGAAAACAACATATTCGGTGTTTAAAATTTGAAATGTACGTGCTGTGAGACACTTGAGAGACCCTAATTTTTTTTTTTTTAAACCTTTTTAAATAGTCAGATACGTACGTCTCCTTAAAGTCGCTTTATCCGCATTTGTTGTCTGAAGCTCACAAGATTAAATTAACGGATTCTCTAGTGTTACTGACACATACAGAATTGAGAGAGTACAAAAAAACTGTTTGCAGTTAATTTATGGTATAAGAAAATATGATCCAGTCTCACACAAACTATAGAATGCTAAGTGGTTGAATATGCAGAATAGGCGTAGACTACACTCCTTGGTATTTTTTCACAACATTATTTTTTACTTTTTACAAAACTTCTGGATTCCTCCTGCGCCGGTTTTTGCTGAATCGAAATTGCTGACGTTTCGCCAATCATCATGTTGGCTTCTTCAGAGCTTGACTGAAACTGGCTCGTATTTTACTCTGTATCTGCTTATATATTGTTTGAGGGGGGCGGAGCTAAACGTCTCGGATGAATGATTCGCGGTTAACATTGTTAGGTTGTTTATAGATTTATAGATAGTAAAAATTATTACAGTAGCCTGTGGAAGCTTCTTGGAAAAATCAACATTGTTTTTAATAACAGTGCTCCTTACTTGACAAATAAAGTAACATATCGGACAGATGTTCACAGATTGAACCTTAGATTTAGGGGTCTTATCTCTCCACCACCACACAGGACTTCTCTTTTTCAAAGAACCGTCTCCTATAACGTTTACAAACTTTACATTACCGTTCCTCTCTGTTTAAAAGCCTTATTACCATTAAACTTAAAAAAAAAAAGAGACAAGAAATGTTCGGCCAAAATTTTCTATCCAATTTTTAATTTTTATACACACGGGAGGGGAGGCAATTGGGTTTCCTCCTGTAACTCTTACGCAACACTGCAGTTATGTTGGCTATTTCTTGTACTTAACGCCCGTCGAACAAACGAACTACTGCCGGACTTTCAGATGGAAGGACGGGGTGATACCGTACGAAATAAAGGGCCCCTACTACCAAGACGACATCGACACGCTGAACAAAGCTTTCAACATCTACCACAAGTACACCTGCTTAAGGTGGGGACCATAACAAGAACACACGATCTCCATTTTTCGCGTACATTTTGTTTTCTAGTTTCCGTAAGAGGTTACCATCGGACGACGACTACGTCTCGATCGTCAACACCCCGACCGGATGTTGGTCCAGCGTCGGCCGCATAGGAGGCAAGCAGGAGATTAATCTACAGAGCCCTTCGTGTACATCGAGGATAGGGACGCCGCTGCACGAGTTGATGCACGCCGCTGGATTCCTGCACGAGCAGAACCGATTCGAGAGGGACGAATACGTGTCGATCGCGTGGCAGAACATCAAAAGAGGTAAAAACCCTCACGATTTCAAAGCACTTTACACCGGGTTATCCATTGCCAAACGGAACATAGGAAATCACATTTTATGTTGTAGAATAACATTTTGAACGTTTTGAACTCGGCACACGAGTTACGATTAACTCATGTGCCGAGTTTTAATAAATTTTAATAAGCAATCTGCAGTTACTCAATTAAATATGAAGACAAAATTGCAAAAGGCCAATACAACAAACACCAGTGAATACTTTCCATGACGCTATTTCCAAAACTTGACGACGTCAAGCTGGACAATGGCATATCAAATAAAGGTTGGTTTACAATAAAAAACATGCAAATTTGCAAAAAATATACAAAAGAAAGTTCAAGTTCGACAGAAAACAACTAAAAGCAGATTGTTTTCCGAATAGAATTTGATTTGATACAAAAAAACGCATAATATTTTATGGTAACATGGTATGGTTTCATTTTTGGTGATATTTTACAAAGCATGAAGTGTGTAAATGCACATTACACTAAACAAAATAAATAAGAACTAAAAGTTCAGATGTTCACGAAATTATATATTATGACATGACAATTGTTTCGACAAAAACGTAAATTGTGTGGCTGCGGCAGATTCTCGATCTCCTTCGGGCTTTATTAGCATGAACAATCATGAGGTGACCTTGATAATCATTACGCACTTCATCTATGGCAGGTGCAAGATTTCTTTGAGTAATTGTTTTATCAGTTTTATCAGTTGCCACCATATTTAATTCAATAACTGAAGATTGAACTCATCGCATGAGTTCATACCGGCCCCTTCAAAAAGTTATATATCACAATCTTGCTATAAAATAAACAGCGGAGCCAATACTTGGAAACATAAAAATTTACATGAGATTTCCTGTTCGTAATAGTGCTATTACAAGACACAAAATTCATGAATATATTTAATAAATACATATTAAATAAATTTAGTCGTCAAAATAGTTTGAATCTGTGCTATCACTAATCATCCACGGATATAATTAACCGATTTACGTTGCTCCAAATTTCTTTATATGTATTTTCGACTTCAGGTACACGATGAAAACATTCTTTCCAACTGCTCTCTGGCATAAATTCACAATTTGTTTTTAGTTCTTAAAACTAAAAACTATTGCAATACCTCTTTTCTGCCGCTGATCGTTGATAGTTTTTTTGATACATTCCTTTTGGTTCGTCACCCTTCCGTCGTCGAAGTTTCCTTCGATCCACGGTCTAAACAAATTTGTAACAGCACTAATGGCGAAATGTAAATGATTTTAAAATTTCTAAGGAGTCGACACTACCAAAATACCTCCCTGTAGTGATAAACGCTTGTAAATCGGTTTATTCGTTTCTTGCTCATTTTATTAGGGGTATGGTTGACCAGACCATTTATCGAGTGCTATACACGATACAGTTCACATGCGCGGTTTTCCCTGCGCACTCATTTTCGCGGCTTTTTTTCCAAGGTCACGAGAACAACTTCGACAAAGCGGACAAAGAGAAGACGAACGGATTCGGCGTGCCGTACGATTTCAGATCTGTGATGCACTACTCGAGGAAAGCGTTCTCCGTCAACGGACAACCCACCATCATACCGAAGGTGATATACACGGTGTTAAAGATCGCTGTTAAGAAATTTTAAGGATAGATTCCACATCTTATGAAAAAACAAACGTCTAAATGAGGGTCTGGAAATGCCTCGTTTATACGAGGTGTTTTACAGTTTATTTTTAATTTATTTAGTTAGGTATCGAGGTTAGTTTGGCCGCAACCCAATGTTTTATTGTCTCTTAGGGTTTTTTGCTCTGGTGCACAATATACAGCGTAGCTCACTACTGCGGCATTTGTATATCCTTGTTACAAAACTTCTAGATTCCTCCTGCGTCGGTTTTTGTTACGCTTATGGGGGCTATACACATGCAGGCAAGTCCGCGCGCAAGTACGAAACGAATTGCGGTCACACACTATTCAGGTAAACCTCGAGGTTCACCAGTTGGTGGGGCCTGCTGCTGTGCGAAAAATGTCTTTTGTCACATATTAATACTTGCCTGCATGTGTATAGGCCGCTTTAAGGTATCAGTTATGTCTTATTGGAGGCTTTTTATATTAAAAGAGAACTCCACTACAAGTCCTTTATTTGATCAGCGTCATGAGATTTAGACATAAGTGCGCGAGATACCAGTTCGAGAGTCCCACATTCTAACCTCTCAAGACCATAGAATAAGAACACTACAGACCACCGAACAAAACCCTGATGCAACAAGTTAAACTCTGAAGAAGCCAATAGGATGATTGGCGAAACGTCAGGAAACCAGAAGTTTTGTAAAAACTACAACAGTTTTTGTTTGAATACGGTTCATGCGATAAAAGGAGTTGCATTAGATATAACTATCTCACAGCACCTAACTCCTTTAATTAAATTTAACAACGGGTGAATTATTTCATTTTTGGATTTCTGAAAAAAAATCATGGTAGCTTCCTTAAAGTTTCCCTATACTTCAATTATTTAAAAATTTTAAAAGATGTAATATCATTCTGAACCATGTGCCTTTCAATCAATTAGACACGTCAGTTTTACGGTATTTACAGGGTGATTCGGCGACATGTTTATGGTAGACGAGACCCTCTAAAAATTTGGTTGCTTACATAAGTGATGACTATCTAATGTATTTTTAGCGATGCGACATTGCCGCATGTTCGAAAAAGTTGATTTTTTTAATTTTTTTAAATAGACATCCGGTATATTTAGGATTTTCCGTTGCGTCATCAATTCCTGGTTATTTTGCGATTTCCGAGACACTAATTATATTTCCCATTTTTTTTTTCAAAACATAGCTCTTTTGGCACTACTAATGGAAGTAAATATTTTCCTCGATTATGAGTTTTTTAAGCACTTTTATATTATAGGTGTATTAATTATAACTAGGGTTGTGGAATTGACCGGTCAAATTTTTTTGTGTTAATTGACTGAAATAATTTTAAAGATAGCATAAAATTTATATTTATTTATTTTTATGAAGAAATTAAGTCGATATTTTTATTGTAAATCCCCGAATCGGAAATTTTTTGAATTGGACATCAAAAACGCATAATAATTTATTATAAAATAGGTATTATTATTAAATAATGATAGATAACACTCTACAATTGCATTTTTTGACTAGTCAACTAACAAATGGTCAATTGACCAGTCCCAAAACTAATTATAATCCAAATTTCCAAATTCCAATTTTTTTTTAATGCTCAATCGAATTGATTCACAATTTGATGACTACGCAATATTCCAAATAATCCAATTTTTACAGAAACTTGGCGGTCCTTCATATTTAGGTATAGGTATAGGGAGGTTTTCATTGTCTCTCAGAAAAGCTCATAAAATATGTTCCATTAAAGAAATGAAATTTCATTTAAGATTTAATTTTGAACAAACATTAGCGAAAATAAGTAATTTACTGTTAAATAAACAATTAAAAACGGAAAATCAAATATTTCCGGTCTACCTGCCCTTATTTTTCTGTACAAAATTCTATAACACCTGACAGACATTTGATTTCGAGTACAATTTCATTGGTCAGATTCGAATTATAAAACCGATCATAGTTTCAGTGCAAAATGCGTTCAAAATGCGCGAACGGAAAAGTTTTATGCGGCCTAAAACTCCGACAGAAACCCGTGAAATGCAACTAAGACAAATATACAAAAAAGCGAAATTGCACCTATATTTATTTGTTGAGGGTGTTTTTTTTCGCTTGTCCTCATTATATCCACTTTTCTTTCCCGGACTGTCTGCACTTCAATCACTGACAAAACGTTTTGACAGTTCCCATGTAGTATACGAGTATTAAAAACCCATAGTTACTTTAAAAACCTTGTTAAATATATTCGTCAGACTTCACTATTCGGTTTCGAAATGTTTTTATTCTAAACTATTGGTATGGTTTTACACTACAATAAGTAAAATTTGAAAAACGTGCGTCTCATTTAACCTTACTCTTGGCGCTGTTGCTAATTTGAAGTTAAGAAGCGCCATCTATTCATAAGCTTTACAAACTGTGTTTGACAGAACAAAGTACGAGGTGTGTTCAAAAAGTATCGCGAATTTTGAATTTTCGCGGGTTACGTATATTCGAATTTCGAATTTTTTGTGGCGTTATGTTGGTACTCATGTCTCTCATTTATGCCGACAAGCTCGGCCATTTTGAATGTTCATTTAATTGTTGACAGCTGCTTTGCTTGCACGTGTTTTGGATCGCCTTCGATTTTTACCTATTCAAAAAAATAGATCAAAGAACCTGTATCAAATTTTGTGTGAAAAACGAAATTAAGTGCGCGGGTGTTGACTGTGGCATACGGAGAAGCTACCTTGGACCGAAGCAACGTTTATCGGTGGTACAAAATGTTCTCAGAAGGCCGAGAAGATGTGAACGACAAAGAGCGTGCCGGACGCCCGAGAACAACAGACGAAAAAATTAATGAAGTGGAGAAAATGGTATTGGCCAATCGTCGAATCACCGTTAGAGAAGTTGCTGAGGACCTAAACATATCGATTGGCTCGTGCCATTCGATTTTTATCAATGATTTCGGCATGAGACGGGTCGCCGCGAAATTCGTACCAAAATTGCTCAATTGTGACCAAAAACAGCATCGCATGAACATTGCTTATGAGATGTTAAACTCTGTCCGCGACGACCCAAATTTGCTCCAGAGGGTCCTAACTGGTTACGAATCGTGGGTTTATGGTTATGACGTGGAAACCAAAGCTCAATCATCTCAATGGAAGCTGCCGCACGAACCAAGACCGAAAAAAGCGCGCCAAGTTCGGTCGAATGTGAAAGTTTTGCTGACAGTTTTCTTCGATTGCAGGGGCGTGGTGCATCATGAGTTCTTGCCACAGGGAAGAACGGTCAATAAGGAATATTACCTGCAAGTTATGCGCAATTTGCGCGAAGCAATCCGCCAGAAACGCCCGGATTTGTGGAAGAACAAAAATTGGCTTTTGCACCACGATAATGCCCCTGCTCACACATCGTTGCTTGTGCGCGACTTTTTGGCCAAAAACAACACACTAATGATGCCGCAGCCACCGTATTCCCCAGATCTGGCCCCCTGTGACTTTTTCTTGTTCCCTAAACTGAAGAGGCCCATGAAAGGGCGACGTTACGCTTCTCTTGACGAGATAAAGACGGCATCGAAGGAGGAGCTGAAGAAGATAAAAAAAATGATTTTTTG
The DNA here is from genome assembly GCF_029955315.1 of Cylas formicarius. Taxonomy (NCBI): domain Eukaryota; kingdom Metazoa; phylum Arthropoda; class Insecta; order Coleoptera; family Brentidae; genus Cylas; species Cylas formicarius. The sequence continues at coordinate 17,908,317 of NW_026844361.1, read as the reverse complement.
AAGTGCTTGGAAGATTGGAAAAACCGTTGGCACAAGTGTATAATATCTCATGGGGATTACTTTGAAGGGGACAAAATAGATATTCATGAATAAATAAATAATTTTTGAAAAAACACAAAATTGGCGATACTTTTTGAAGACACCTCGTATTAAAAACCCATAGTTATTTTAAGAACCTTGTTAAACATATTCGTCAGACTTCACTATTCGGTTTCGAAATGTTTTTATTCTAAACTATTGGTATGGTTTTACACTACAATAAGTAAAATGTGAAAAACGTGCGTCCCATTTAACCTTACTCTTGGCGCTGTTGCTAATTTGAAGTTAAGAAGCGCCATCTATACTTAAGTTTTACAAACTGTGTTTGACAGAACAAAGTAAAGCGTTTTAAACAATATTATGCTGCAGATACATTGGAACTAACATCACTTTCATTAAATTAATTCGCAGTATATTTTCCTTGCCTTAATGGTTTGACATTTGGATTTGACCAATGAAATTGCGCTGGGCTCCAAATAGATGTACGTAATGTCTAAATGCAAAACATTGGTCGCGCAGGATCCGTCCAAGGCGGAGAAGATGGGTCAACGGGAAGGTTTCAGCAGGGGAGACCTCGCGAAAATCAACCAGATGTACAAATGTCCAGAGAAAACGGACCAGGTGACGGGCAATGTCAGCGGCAACGCGCAGACCGGGGGCAATAAGAACGAACCTTCGAATCCGTTATTAGAGGCGGCCGGAAATTTTTTGACGTGGCTATTTCACCGAAAATAAAACCCGTGTTCGTTTCGAGTGTGTTTATTACGAGAAAACAACGTACAAAAGAATATCATTAAAATAAACGCAAACGTAAATTTCGATTAACCATTTAACCAAACTCCTAAACTACACCGACAATACTGGCCCAAAATAACGTAAAAAATATAATTTCAATGAGCCGTAAACTCTGAAACTATCAACAAAACTGGATCTACGTTAATTTTAGTATAACGAAAACGTAAAATTTCTGGACAACGCTGCATGAAAATGATAGCGACGCTACAGCATATTCAGCAGGATGACAATGACGGGCACGACGAAAAACGCTTTCAGCATCGTGGTGCCTGTCACTACGGTAAACAACCACCAAATTAATGAAATTACGCCGATTTTCCAACCCACGTGGCAGGCGAATAATCTGGAATAAAAAGCGCATAAATGCACACGCGCGGCTTATAAGAGCAGATGTCGCGGTACATTTGAACTACCGACTAAAATGGGATGCGTCATCGCACGTTGATGCTTAGTAAATTGTATGTACTTCCTAAATTTAATAAAAATAAATAATAAAAGAAAAAATAGTACTGAAGAATCATAAAAGAATACAAAATAAGCAGGAAACTAATAGTTATAAATTGACGACTACTAGTTTATTATTTAAACGATTAATGATAAAAAAAGGTAGCAAATTAATGTCTAATTTTTGTGAAAAATAAAGTAACAATATATAATAATAAATTAAATAATTGGGAAAAAATCATATTTAAGAAACAAACGAACAAAAGAGGCAACCAATGATAAAAAAAACTTTATGATGATGACTATAATAAAAAACGGGAAATGATAATAAATGCTAAAAAACAGGATAAACTAATAAGTTAAAAATGATAATAATGATGGTATAAGATAATAATTGTCATAAATTAAAATTGAAGATCACGACCACTAATTATAAATGGTGATTTATGATTTAATATTTATTTTTTCTACCCTTCTGACATTTCACAGCATTAACTAAATGTTTATTATATGTGTTGTGTTACTAAATATCAATGTGCATAATAGGTTTTCCTCTGAACTTTATTCTTAGTAATAATAATAATTAGGAGGAACAAACGATTAATGATAAAAAAAGGCTCTCAATTAATAATGCGTAATTTTTCTGAAAAATAAAATAAAATTAAATAATAATAAATTAAATAATTGGTAAAAAATTATATTTAAGAAACAAAAACGATCAATGAAAAAAAAAAAGATCAAATTAATGAAATATAATGGTAATAATGGGTAAACATAATTATTTAACTTTTCAGGTTCTCTAAACAATAAAATAACAACTTATGAAAAGAAACATGATAAAGTTACAAATGAATTTAGAAAAATTGATAATGCCAACGAAAATAAAATATAGTAAACGTGGATAAATTAATAAATGAGGAATGATAAAGGCGGTAAATTATAACTGAATTAAGTATTGTAATGACAACAAATAAATAATTGATACAAATTATTTTTATAATTAAACTAAAAAAAATATGATAAAAAATATCAAAATAAAATAATAAATTATGATGATGAACTAATAAAATGATAAAATAATTTATAAGATCGGAAAATGATATGTACCAATAAACAGGATAATAATGATGATATAAGATAATAAAGGCGATAAATTAATTTTGAAGATGATACATGTTTTAATAATAACAAATTACTAAGTAAAAAAAAAACATTTAATAATTTAACTCTTCTAATATTAGGAGAAACAAAATGATTAACGATAAAAAAGGCAATAAATTACTTATTTCTAATTTCAACAGGGAATAAAATTAACTGTTATTTAATAATAATAAATAATAAGGATGAAAAAGTAATTACTTAATTTAGAAAAATCTAACATGGTAATGATGGTAATTTTAATTATGTTGAATCTTGAATAATGTCACATTCTATATTCTGGTACATTTTCAAAAAAAAAAAAAAAAACAATTCACTTACATTTTGTCCTTCTTTTTAGCCGCCTCCAATGTTTTGATTGGATCCTTGCTGAGGTAAACGCGAGCGCCCAACGTCAGATCGTCAAAGTAGTCTTTCCACACGAGCGTGGAAATGTCCAAGTTGAATTCTTCTTGGTCGCTCTTCGACATCCAGTCTTGCAAATTGTTGGTGTTCAGCGCGTTAAACTTCCACTCGGTGAAAATGAACTTGGACAGGCGGTCGAGGGAGGAGTTGACGTTGCGATGCAACTTCATCAGTCTGCAATGAGTCCGAAACGTAGGCGAATCTTTCGAGCGGCGGCGGCGACACTTACATCGGCCTTCCGCCGGTCACTCGCGTGATGGTGTCCAATAAAATGGCCGGTATGATGTGCACGAAGAACGCGGATATCTTGTACAATGTCACGGAAGGTACCAGCTTGAGGTGCGGGTACCAAACGGCCGATTTCAACGGAAATCTGTGCAGGTAATCGTTTAAGATGTGCTCGATGGTTTGCCACTTGAATGGGTTCCTGGTACTCGACGTGCAATGGTATATTTCGACATTTTTGGTCTTGGTGACTCCTGGAAACAGTAAAAGGATGAAAACGGGCTGAACGAAAATTTCGCTGCAAAAAAACGTCAAGGGTACTTTCACAAAAATGTACCATGCATTCCATTTATCTTGATAACATTTTAATTGCCTGTAACTTTATTGTTTTTAGAGCGAGTTTATTTGACACGAGCGGGACGAGTGTTTAATGAACGATATATGCGGGAGTCATAATGTTTTAAACAAAGAAAATTAGGCAAACAAATTAGGATCCTATGAAGTACATCCACTTTCCTCCGTTACTAGATTATATGAAGAGACAGGTATTTCTCGGGGATCAATCCACTCAGTTTTGAAAGAATATAAATATAGTGCATTTAAATTTCGTAAAACTCAAAAACTAAGCGCAAAACAATGTCAAAGGAGGAGGCAGTTTTGTTTGGATTTTGTAAATGGACATAATGAAAATAATAATTTTATGAAAAACATTTTATGAACTGATAAATTTCGTTCATCACAAGAAAGGGTTGTAATAGACAAAATACGCTATAGGTGGGCATATTTTGGGTCCGATATTTATAGATCAAAAGTTAACTAGAGACCATTATTTTCAACTCTTAGAGCACCAAATATAACAATATATAGACGATTCACCCCTAAATATATCAGCGCTGATTATATGGCAGCAAGATGGTGCCCCTTCCCACAAAGTTGTGCAAGTTAAAAATTTTCTTTCTTAACATGAGGTTGAATAAGTAACGGCGGAACTATGGTTTGACCAGCCAACAGCCCCGACTTAACTTTAATTGATTTTTTCTTTTCGGGACACATAAAAAATCACGTCCACAGAACTCCTTATACTAATGTTGTAGAACTTCAGCAAAGGGTTTCAAAGGCAATCAGTCAGTTAAGAGACAATCCGAAAAAGTTACTAAATGCCAGACATCATGTATTCAGGAAAATGGTGATCACATACAGCAGTATTTAGAATAGTTAAAGAATTTTTTACTTTAGTGTGTCTTGTCATTTTTAGTGTTTTTATTCTACTTTAATTTGTAAATAATTATTGTTGTTGTGGTCAGTCACGACAATCTTTGAAATTAAGATATTCTATGAAACACTCGGAAAAAAAAAATTTGGCTACTAACCCTACATTTTGTTTTTTGTTACCTTGATTCTCTAAAAACAAAACAGTTACAGCCAATTAAAATGTCTTCAAGATAACTTGAACGCACAGTATCTTACTCTGAACTGCCTTGCAGACAAAAAATATTTAAGAAATTTGTATGTGAATCCGGTACGTTTGAACTACTGCGTATCAACAAACCCCCACAAACGAGTCCGTGGTTATTAACATACAACGCAACAAGATTATTAATTAATTAATTAAGTAATTATTAATTAATTATTAATTACCTTAATTAATAATAATAATCTTTTTGCATTGTATATTAATGACAACCCTTGGATAATCCGTTCAAAAGCAATTGGTCAGTTTCTTATATCTATGAACAGACCATACCTGCGTGGAATCCTGCCGCGAGCAAAGCATTGACCACAATATCGACCGGTATATAATCGTAGACCAATTCTTTTGCGACCGGTAGTCTTCGGATAACGCCTTTGGAGGCGCCCATCAAGAACCCTTGCGGGCCGTTCTTGCTAACCGTCCAGCCTTTCTGGGGTTCCTTCCACGCGCCGATAACTAAAAAAAAAAAAAAAAAAACGAAATTTAAAATCGAACTTTGAAGCTATGTCTAGCGTCGTACTCATGCTGGGCCTGACGATGGCGCACGGAAAATCAGCCTGCACCTTTTGAATTTCGTGTTCGGCCATGTGTTTGGTAATCGTGTAGGTATTGGGATGGGTGCCCAGAATATCGGGCGTCTTTTCCTCGAGCTCTTCGGGAGTTAATTTCTCCACCAACGAGATCAACTCTTCCGGATCCCTCGGTAAAGGGTATATGACCTCGTCTGCCTCTAATCGATAAGAATTGACGTAAGCGCTGCTCACGTGGATCAAAACGTTCAGATTTCGACACCGTTTTGCTAGCTCGGTTACCCTTCGGGTTCCCAACAAGTTGATAACGACCGTAGTTTTCAGGGTATCACCGAAATCTAGCGTAGCGGCCGAGTGGAAAATGACGTTAATTTTTTCGGTTAGCAATTTGGCGTCTTCGCCGGATAGGCCCAAATTATCCTGGCCGACGTCTCCTGCTACCGCTTTGACCTTCGCGAACGCCTGCAAAAATACGTTTATGTCCATCGAACAATAGCCCAAATTTATGTCGAATGTTATACAGTCGAAACTCTATATTGCGAAATTGAAGAGACTGCTTTTTTTTTCGTTATAACGAGATATAGACACTTGAAAAATAACAAAACGCAAATGCGATCTGTAATATTTAATTATTTTATATACATATTTTAACATCTACTTAGGAACATTTTATATAAAAAATTAAGAACTACATTTAATATATCAAATAATCGGTAGTTTTCTTTTGATTTTTTTTAGTACGCCAATACGCATCTCGTACTTTGGCTTATATTTTCACCATTTCTTCGAGAAGGGCACCTTCCCCATGATACATAACAAATTTCTCTAGCAGCTTAACTGAATATAGGGCTTCTTTTTCCTCTTGGTGCTCTTCCTCACCCTTTCTTGCTTGTTGTAATACGGCTTCCCCTGTCAAGTCTACTGTTGTGGGCAGATCCTGATCTATCATCATAAAATCTTGAAACTCCTCACTTGTAAACGTAATTGTTGTTTGAAACTGCTTTATCCACTCTCTTAGGGGCTGATTATCTTCCAAGTGCTGTTCGCATTCTGTCTCGGTAATAAATCCTGCATAACGATAGGAGTGTTGAATTGTTTCTGCTGTCACCTCTTTCCAAGCTTTACTAATAAAGTTGACTGCATCTAGCATATTAATGGAAAATTTGGAATATAGGGATTTCTGCATCCAATTTCCGCATCTCCTCTTCAAAAAATTGCGATGTCGTCCATGCAGACTTGTTTTCCTTGTAAGTGACCGGCAAATGCTTGATGTTCTTAAAACATCGTGGGTTAGTTGATTTTCCAATCACGACTCGCTTTCTTTTTTCTATCCCACTCATATTGCCAGCTACTAACACTGTTATACGTTCTTTAGAAAGTTTTCCACTCACACACTTTTTGCTTCGAAATTTAAGACTTTTATCTGGCGTCATTTTGTAAAAAATATCAGTTTCGTCAGCATTAAAAATGTCGTCAGCAGGATACCTTTCTGCTAGTTTTAGCCACGTCTTCTCCAGCCAATCGCTAGTGACGTTTCTGTCGACATCACGGCTTCCCCACTTATCTGTCCATAATTTATACCATGTCTCTGTTTGAACTTCTCCAACCATCCTTCCGAAGCCTTAAAGTCGATAATGCCAGGCAGTTCAGCAAACTTTTCTACTTTTAGTTTTACGATAGGTCCAGAGAGTGGTACATTGCAACATTGCCCGATCCCAATCTTCAAATTTTGGCTTTCTTAGTTTTTTACTACAACTGCCTGCCGCTTCAGCCTGAATGATTTTTTTCTTTGCACTTCAAAGTCGTGGTTACAGACGAGTGTGTCAGTCCGTATCGACGTCCCACATCACTTTTCTTTTCTCCCCGTTCTATCTCCCGAATTAAAGCAACTTTATCATCTAAAGATAAAATTTTTCGCCATGCTCGCCGTTTTCACTAAGTCAAATTAGAACTACGAAGAAATACGATAACATTTTTTTTCTAATAAACAATCTTTATTTATTCAGTTGTTTACGGTTTAACCAATTTACAAAACTTTTACATTCATTAAAAGCAATGGAGACAAAGGCAGCAGTGTGACAGCTAAAATCAATGCTGTGTATGCTATGTAAAGGAGCTGGACAATAATACCAATCATTCAAAATCTTAAGAAAGAGAAAAAATAAATCACTCTGGAATCTTCTGGTTTGAATAGCATCAATGTTGAACGCCTCCGTTATAACACGGTAGGAGGTCTGAAGCCACAGATCTTAAAAATACTTTCTGAACGGCTTCAATGTTATCTATGTGGTAAGCATAATATAAAGACCATACCGCAAATGCATACTCTAGTCTACAGCGAACCAAAGATATGGAGGAGTCTAAAGCAATGTGAAGTAACAAACCCAAAGACTCGCATAGGCCAGTTTACCACTTAAGAAAAATGTGTCAGAAAACTTAGTTTATAATCCAAGAAAGTACCTGTGAACCATACTCAACGAACCGCTAAAGGTAATACTACAGATTTTTTTTTGCATTCATCGCATGACTATTAACGTTTCAGTTATTAATTGTCGCAAAGGCTTGGGGCGAAAAATTTTATAACTAAAGCGTTCAAAAGGCAAAGCTTGAAATTGAAGTTTCTTGAAATTATAGACTGGAAATTGTAAAGCTGGGATAAATTCCATTCTTTTTCATTCGTGTTCGAACATTTCCGGAAATAAATGTCAACAACTCCAGAACGGCTGTTGGGAGTTACTGAAAAGCGCTTGTTTTAGGCTCCTAACGTAGCCCTGAGCAGATTGCAAAATATTTACAAATACAATTTATTTACTCAAAAAAATTAGATGCGGCGATGTCATTTTTATGGCCACAAAGGATGGCCAAATAAGACCCTAACAGGTTAGTGAAAACCGCACTTCCATATCTCTTTCCTAACCTATAATATCAGTAAAAGAAATTCAATATGATTGCCCATTTGTTCACACAAAATTCGAAATTTTTAAAATCCAATTGTGCTTTGGAAACCAAATGGAAAAATTATAATGTATTTTAGTGGTCTTATTTGTAAAAAAATGCCTTTTCGAACTGTATGTTTCGTGTTTATTTTCAAAACATTGAAAACCCAACTGTTTCTGTTTGCATCAGGGATAAAAACTCAAAGATGTGTTTTATCTGTGTTATTGTTTTTCAGGAATGAGTATGAATGAGTGAGGATATAAGGTAGTTGGTTTGAACTACTGGTTTGGACAATACATAAACGACAGCTCAAACTATTCACACAAACGACCAGATAATGGGTACGCAAAATATTTAAATGCACTCACCCTGGAATTAAACTATTTTATAGAAGTAATCTTATTTCTAAAAAATGTCAGTCGGCATTGAACTTGAATTCGCTCCGCTAAGTGGACAGAAATAGAAACAGAAATAAAAAAGCAATAAAACTCCGACCAAGTAGTTCAAATAGTTACCTTTTCAACGGTTTGTTCTTTAAGTAGTCTTTCGAATACGGAATTCTTCTTGATTTCTTCGAGTCGCTCCGATATCTCCTTCCCTTTCTTGGGCCTCACGAGAAGATAAATGTCGCCGTGATCGGGAATGCATCTCAGGATTTTCTCGAGGAGACAAACGCCCACGAAGCCAGTGCCGCCGGTTATGAAAATGTTCTTTCCGGAGTAGAAAGTCTTCAGGTTTTCGGCGGGCATGTCGCTGGAAATAAAAAGTTAATGACCAAAAATTCACCAGCTAATCGAAAATTAAAGTTTACTTAATTAATCGGGCGACGATTTGAAAACCCCACCGAAATTTGAATTTTAATGTTGCCGTCGTTATCCATCGACCGAATTATGGGAAATTTCGATTTCCATTGCAGAAGGTCTAAGATTGTATACTGCGTATTTATGGAATATTTTCAATTTGGACGATTTAAAATGATGTTTTGCAGTTGAAAATTATATCTAATTCAGTTGTGTCGTGTTTTAGGCAATTTACGAGCTGAAGTTTGAAGGTTTTAATAAAAAGTATCACGGTAATTATGTGATTTTTGTACAAATAACATATTTAGTACAGGGTGTCTCCAAAACGGGAACACATTCCCTGACATGACCGTCAGAATTGACAAACATCAATATTCAAGTCAAAAACATCCGATTGCTGCCAAACTCGAGCGGTAAAATCCTTGAAATGTGAGTTAAAAAGTTTTTCTACTCCCGTCTGCAAAATACCCAATTACCCACCGATCTAGCGTGGGGGAAGCGTCACTTTACCACGTCAGTTACGTTTCCCACGAATCTGATCCATTTCGGACATTTCCGGGAATTTGCAGCACGGATTTGGGAGCCAACGGATGTTTTCGGAGATACTTCCCAAGCTTTCAATTTTGACGTTTGTCAATTCTGAATGTATTTGTGTTGTTTTGCGAAAATGTACCCAAAAACTAACGGTCGTAGAAAAAGTATAGTACGCAACAGGTTCGGTAAACTTTTTAACTCACTTGTTTATTAAAAACTCGCTCCGCTCGTGTCAAATAAACTCATGAGTCAAATACCGTTTACCGCACTTGTTGCATAATATACTATTAACGAACGTGTTGCATACTATGCTTTTTCTACGACCGTCGGTTTTTGGGTACATTTTCGCAAAACAACACGAATACATTCATTGACGTGACAGTCAGAATTGACAATTCAAAGCGTGGGAAATATCTCCGAAAACATTTTGGTGGCGGCTGTGAGCCTTGCATAATTATGATTTGAAGTAGTCAGTCAAATTGCATTTGATATTATTTTAATACATTGGATATGGATAATTTAATATGCAATGCGAATATTTTATTTGCCCCGAACTTGACATCTTTCTATTAATAACAGTAATTAACAAAAGTGCCATGAAAATAATATAGAATTTACTGGCCGCAAGCAAACGCGAAAGCTGAAGTTGAAAATTTCAACAAGGCAATCCTGAAGCGACTCCCGTTCTCTTACTCCAATTGACTTAAAAGAAGAGTTGCAAAAATAAACATTAATGTATGTGCATTGATGTTCAGTCGTAACATAAGAAGCAAAACGAGTGACCCAAATTTTAATAAACAAAATGGACCCTCGTGATGATAGAAAGGAATAACAGTAGATAGGGAGGGAAATGAAGCAACATTATCGCGGTTGACAAATTAGTAAAAACCACGTTGTACATGTAAAGTCAGAAAATCTGGACCCTCTCTGTGAAACGGAACATCTTACAAGCGGATCGGGAACAGGCAACATACACATGAACACCAGCGACAGAAGAAGGTACATTTCAAACGTCATTCTTGACAAAAGTTACTAAATATCTTTAAAAATTGAAACTACGCCACTTATTTGACGAGCGACCATTTTGACTTTTTCATAATTTATAATAAAAAACTTTTTTTAAATTTAATTGCGGTAATAACATTCTTTTTGTACGATCAATATTTATCATGTGTACGCATATATTATGTCGCGAATATGGCTGTAATAATTAACTTATTTATAGCGTGTTCAAAGAATTAAAACTTTAAAATAATTGCGCAACGAAGCTGCTGCGCGTCTGCCCATAAAACTAAAAAATGTTTCCACACAAAAATGTAGGTTCTAAAGTTTCTGGTAATAAATCTCTGATACGAGCACGCTAAAGGTGAACGGTAATTTAATGACCATTTGGGACATCGCTAGAACATGATATTCCTCAAGATATCTATCGTCTCATGCGTACGGCTCAAAAAACGAGGATGTTTTTCTCTTATCGTAACTTATAGCAAATTTTTTGACAACTTGAATGTTCATAAATGGCACTCCATATTTTTTAAAGTTGAATATGTAAATGGAAAGGCGAAACAATAAAGCCCGACTGATTCTTAAATATGAGAAAGATAAGAAAATTGGGTCCCTTTCGAAGAGAAACCAGTCCAATTCGTGCCTGTATATCTCCAACATCTCCCGTTACTTCAAGTACGTACACGTATCTACTATATTATTGCTACATGTTTTTATTAGATCTGTTGAAACCAGTTCTCTCAACGTAGCATTATAATATTTTTTAACCAGCAGGTATGAGGAAAAATAGAAAGTTCCCGTTAATTAATAATTACTGTCGATTTGTCTTAATTAAATGCTTGAAAAATTATAATTACCTAATTCAAATTGCACAAGTCGCCTCCGAATGTCGAAACAAACATCTAGCACATCAAAACACTTTTTTAGTTGTTGTTTTATTCAAGATACACGCAAAGGTGTACCAAAAAAAATTAAAACAAACACCTACATAGTTAAAAAAAAAACATCTACTTCTCATTTTATTTAATTTTTTGCATATTCAAAATACTGATGCATTTTTAATTTTTGTTGAAAACAAAACGAAATATTTCAATACTGCAAAAACGTTACAATTTTTTAATAATAAATTTTTAATTTTTATAATAATAAAATTCATCCAAACTCGCATCTTACGTTGGCATTTTTTCAACTCATTAGCCTAGTTACCTACTAAATATTTACATTTAATGGCTATTATTTTAATTACCGCGATCAAAGGTTCAAATGAAAAATAAACAAATTTCGATGTTGTCAACCGGCACCACACTAATAAAAACTTTATGAGTTTTTTTTATTGTTTTGCTACCGGCCGTGGACCTTGGGTGTTAATTACTTTGCAGCAAAAATCGCATCTCTCTGAATATTATTTCTATCAGGCAACACACGGAAAAACAAACTCTTGGACGCAGAAAAACGAGCGAGTTACTTTTTAGGTTAGGTTCCGGCAACGAATTTCCATAACGCCCACATGTAAACTTACCGAATTATAAATCAAAACGTTTCTCGATTAAAACTGACGCGTTCAAAAATTGTAACTTAACTTAACGAAAATTTCCGCTCATAAGAACACAAACAACCGCCACGGAATACAAATCGGAAATGAGCTTAGTTTCAACACCGCTGGCGTTCGCCAACGCCTTCCTAGACGAAAAATAAGGCGGCCGGTCGGTTCGAGCGTTCCCCGTTTCGCAAAGTCGTTTAACTAGTTTCCGTGCGTCCGAAGAATACTGAAATATTATTTTACGTAAATAAACACCGCATATCTAATTAATGTTAATAACGTCCAGTCGCATTTAATTACATTGCGTCAAGTTTTGACGGGTCCGTCTTATGGTGAAAGTAATGGCATTTTAACGAAATACTGGATAACCTGATGTTTTATTTATCGATAACACAGTTCCCTTAAAATCCCAGATCTTTTGTTTATCTCAGAAAATACAGCCTTTTTACTTGAAAATGTTGAATTCTTACAAATGTTTTAAGGATAAGGAGGCTGTCAATGGTCATTTTCTGCAGACGAAGTAATGATGGAAAGGTAAGGTAATTTGATGCTTTATCTATTGTATTTAACTTATTTCTATCTGCAGTTTATGACATAAATTATGCTGACGCACAGACATTATTTTCGGACCGCCGTAAAAAAAAAAACAGGAAAAATAAAGATTTTATTAAGGAATACGAAAATATTTTTATAGACAAAGTTTTGGCTTTAAAATTCATATTTCGTAGGGTTCCTGACAAAACAATATATATCAATATTTAGGGTTCAATTATAAAATTAGGAAAAATTTAACAATCAGCGGCCCTAATTATATTCCAAACGTCGACGGTGAGTATTCTTGGAAATCAGAGGAAGAACGTTTAGATACCTATCGTACCACCTATAAAAAAATATGGCGGATCCTGTTTTCTACTTGTGATGGTTGATTTTGAGTTCTTCCAGCTGAAATAAAGACAAACAAAAAGTATAGGAATGGAATACTCGAGAATCATATAATGGGTCAAAAAATTACTTCGATATTCAATAATACTAAAAAAGATGCCTCCCCACCCCCTTCACCACACTTATGGTAGGGAGGAGCAACTTTAAAATCTTAAATGGAAACCCACATTTTTTTCCATTTTCAAACTCAGAATTTGTTTCCTTTGGATTCTTGCTGGAGAGCTCTGTAATCGGCAAAAAACCAATTTATGGTATTTGTCAAGAAATACACTGTTGTTATGAATCCGACTTTAGTGTTACGATGACCTTCATTTTAATATATTTTTTACTTTCTACTCTAAAATACCCAATTATACACTAATTAGTTGCAAATGAGTGCCTGAAGAAGTTAATGATAATACTTTTGGGTATAATTTTACAAAATGAGTGGCACGTGAGGTTGACATTTTAAAGTGACAGTTTTCCCACACCTGATTACTGCAAAATTGTGTATTTTAGTGTAGGAAGCAGAGAATCATTGTTAAAGGAAAGTATCATAAAGGTAAAGTCAGATTCATAACATTTACCAGTGAATTTCTTTAGAAATTTGACAAATCGTCTTTTATGATATTACTTGACATTTTTGTTGCATAGAATCCATTTCTGAAAAAAAAATGTTGTTTGCAAGTGCACCACTTTTTGTATTGTTTAAATTAATTAAACCGATCTTACACTGGTTAGACAAAAACAAGTTTACAACATAAGTTTCTATGAACTTTTTTACTTATTGTAATCTCTGTAATCTTGCTGGGTATGGGCGGAGCTTAGCGCGATGACGTAATGGCTTTAGATAGCGTTCGGACATTACCTCGCCTTCGGAGTCCACCGAGTCGGCTTCGTCGTCGCTGCCGTGTACCGAGGCCGCCGGCGTGGTGAACTGGCTCGAATTTGGACTCGGAGGCTCAGAAATCGGTCGGGGATACTTCAGGGTTCCGATCGCGGACTCGATCTCTTCCACGTAGTCGGGGAACAGTTTGTGCAGGGCTTGCATCCTCGCTTGGCGATAGTACTTTGAAAAAATAAGGACTCAAATTCAAAAATTAATCCACTCCTCAAAGTGGAGTACTAAACTGAAGAGAGAAATATCACTAAAACTACGTAGTTTTACCTCCTTCATATTAGTCACCTCTTTGAGCTCAAGAAGTTTTTAATTTCTATATTACTAGTAACCTTGAGCCCCCTGCTTTAGTTACTCTATTGACATTATTTGAGACGTTAGCTGAAGATGAGCACTTAACGGCTAGAAATATGTATTGAGGTATAGACACTTTTTTTTATATAAAAAAACGATTTTTCATTTCTATTGACAAAATTAACATGTCGCGCATGGATGAAGCGGGGCGGGGCACTTACTACTCCCAAGTTTCTCCAGTCGAGCATGTCGCTCAACCTCTCCGTCCTGTTCCTCTGAATGATACGCTGCCGCCTACTTAACCTACAGAAATCGTACATATACTTCGATAGCTGTTGCACGGAGTCCTCGAGTCCAATGTATCGTCTATCCACCACGTATATGCCTAAAAATTAAATTGCTTGAATAGTTCAAACTATTCCATTCTTCCAGCATTTCAAAAATTAGGCAGTGAGGGACCAATCATAATAATAATATAATTTAAAGATTCAAAACGTTCTAAGACCTTTTTTTTAATAACAACGTTGCACCTTAAAGACAAAACTCGACACACCTATAGAAGTTTCTTACTAAGATTTGAATTTGAATTTGTGTGCAATATTTATTTCTGTATGCCGAGAAACAGTACTAATACATGTCATTTTTCGCGACAATTTTCTTATTATTGATTATATTTTTTCATTAATCTTTATCCGCTCTGTATAAAACGAAAGTTAAATATCATTTCGGGGACTCACCATAACTCATCGGGTCGGCGATGTGCTCCTGCATAAAGCACCCGAAGCCGGACAGGTTCGTCGTGATGCTCGGTATCCCCATGACGGTGCACTCCGCGGGGGTGTAGCCCCAAGGTTCGTAATAGCTCGGGAACACGCCCAGGTGGCACCCCCTGACGAATTCCTCGTAGTCGAGGCTGAAGAGGGGATTAGTCGAGCTTAAAAACTCCGGATGGAACACTATCTGGAACCAAGATACTATATAGCTGCTGTAAACGGTCACTCACCTTGAGAATCCCATTAGAATTTCTGGAGAACCCATATAGCTACCAGCCTATGCTGATAATACAGGGACTTCTGAAGCAACCATGAAAATATGCGCATGCACAAGATTTAAAATCTCGTTTGTAACCAATGACCTTGGGGCATTCAGGAACCAACATGGCAGCTGACAGATCGTCAATAAGTTTGGGTGCGGCATTTTTACAGTAGTATTTGCTCAAAATATGCCTAGATCTCGTTAAATGGATGAAATGTAGAGGCATGCAGGGAAAATCATTCCCTGTCTCCATGAAAATATCAATAGCGCCTGCCGCGCATCAATTTTTATCTTAGTAAGGCCACTCTATTATCTAATATGTATATGGGAGAGACCAAATAGGTTTTTTTTTCAAATTCGGTACACGGCCATTGTTCGCCATGATCTATCTCTCTGAAATATTTACTCACACCCAGCATTTTCAATACAATTTGAACCAGACATTGTAAATTCAGAAACACCATGTCTATATTAGCACGTTTTCTGGGTTTGGGCAAAATTGTGAATCACTTTTGGTTAAAATTTCCCTGTCAGTTTCTCTTTGCCTTTAAATTTTTTTGCAGAAAAACACAGCGTTATTAGAGTTTAATATCTTCTTACCTTAGTGAACTAGTTATTTCAAAATTTTATGGAGATTAGTTAATACATGTGTTTAAATGACCAATACTTGACTTCAATGATGAGTCTTACGAAACGTCTGAAGCATTTATATTTCTGAAATGAATAGTAAAAACACTTTTTTTTTAATACCACCCTTATATTTGACATTCAAAGAAAACAGTGTAAATGTAAAATTTTTGGAAATTGAGTTAAATTCTTCATTAATCTTTAATATACATATAGGAAAACTTACTATATATATAAAAATTACTAATACAACATTTTCGAAGTCACAATTGTGCATTCAAAGTTTTAGGGATAAATACCAAAATTTCATTTTCGTTTTTGCTTCTCTAGAAAAATTATGCTTTGTGCAGTTTGGGCATTGTTTTTCGGGAGCAGCGATATCGTAAATTAGAAAAAATTCCTATTTAGGTCTCCAGAATTTTCAATACGATACTCAACGTGAACGCCCGTATACACCAGGCTCCAACAACATTCATCTGGACAGAATTGGTATTTGCTCTACTTTTTATTTCCATTGGTACGTTATTTACATAAATATCTCAAAACTAGTTCAACATTTCGCCGTTGTAACTTTTTTCCTTTACATTATGGCAAAATTTTTAAATATGGTCTTGTTTTTTTTTAAATATTTTACAAAAAATGGAAAATACTACAATTTTTGTAAAAGGTTCCATTCAGACTGCTTAAAACTTTTTTTTAGGTTATTCCTAATTTTTTTATAACTCTTGTGGCAATTATGGTTAAGTTATATTTTATATTTCAGGCGTTTGGTATCCTACAGACCGTCGTCGACTTACCTTGACCCGGTCGTGGGTCGTGTTAAACAAATTACAGCGTCTAACCGAGTTCAACACGGGATCGTTCCAATCGTCGACGATGTTGTGGGTGGTGACGGGCGGCAGACCGTCGCGTTGCAAGGAAAAAATGCATCGTTTCAGCCTGACCAGCTCCTCCTTGGTCATTAGTTCGTTTCCGGTCGGTAGCCTCCCGCTAGAAGCCCATCGGTTTGGTTATTTGCTCAGAATCGCGCATGTGCGGAAACTTTCACCTCAGACAAATCTCGTACATCCTTTTGCCCATCTTTCCCTGTATGTCGTTGATGGTTTCGTGTAGGCTCTTCGTCACAGCGTGACCCCTCAGCGATTCGACGTTGAAATTGTTCGTTTTCGTCGGGAAAATCAAAAAAGCGACGACTGTGACATCGGGATGGGATGACTGGCCGCGTAAAAAAATACATTATTTAATAAGTGAATCTCAGGATAGACAAACAAATACGAAGAATGCTGATTAACTATTGACAGCAATCTGTGCTTTTCTCGCCAATTTTATACAAGTTTTCACCACCATTGAAATTTTAAATTGACCTTACCTTAAGATAGTGGTTAAGTCTAGCCAACGCCTCAATGAATATATCGGCACCCTTGTTGCCGAATTCGTAACGCCCCGCCGTGAAGAAATACAAAGTTTTGTCCAAATCAAAATCATAATGCCTGAAAGCAAATGGCAAAGACCAAATTACAACCAAGGCCAACGCGATCCTAACCTAACCTCAGCACTAACATGAAACTTTGAATACTTAACCTCAACGTTTAAGTATTAAAACGGGCTTAACTGAATGTTTAACATCACAAATTTCTCACCTACCCATAAAAGTGTCCCCTGACAAACTCGTGTATTTTGTCTTTGGACAGGGCGTGCAAATTTTGGAACTCGTGCAGCGCGGAAAATTTTTTGACGTTTAGACCGTTGGGCGTTATGACGTCAGCTTGACGTTTGAGCAGATGCTCCGCTTCATAACCTGAAAAACGAATCGGCTAACATTTAAGGCGAAACGCATAAGGATAAACAATTTGCCTGTGATATCGGACACTGTGGTAAAAGTGTGCGCCAAATGTGAAGCCGCCCGTTCCATACAGTACCTGTGGTATATCTGCCTTTTTCCAGCCTCTTCGTCGACAGCAAACTGGAAATGTCTTTATTTTGTACATCATTTAAGCATTTGTATAAATTATACCAACCTTGTCGAGGTTATTATAAAAATCAGTGTTGCCAGCACACAGATATCGACCTAGCAGAGTAGCGTGGGTGGTAAACACTGTTGCCACGCGTACATGCTTCGTTCTGAGCGCTATCAGACCAATGCCAGCCTGCCATTCGTGAAAGTGCACCACGATTTTAGGCTGCGAATCGCCACCGTCGTATTCAGCGATGTTTCTGAACTAAAATTAATAGAGAATAACCAACACTTAACCTTTATACAGGAAAAAATTAAATATTACTTCTGAAATGAAATCTGCCACCATATAACCTAAAATAATGGCATCATTAGCTTCAATATCTAAGTGGGGAACACCAATATTTGTTTTGTCCCATAGTTCTTGCTTAAACTCATCCAATTTCCAAGCGCCACTGCCAATATCCATCAATACTATTTGTGGGTTACCATCAACCAGCCACCTTCCAGTGACAATCTTATAACCTTTATTTCTAACAGCTTCAACTGCTTTGTTCAATGGTTCTGAACCCAAGGGCCCTTCTTCTACTTCCGTTCTGGCGCAATGCTCTTTGTAGGGCCCAATTAAACAGTACTGGTCTCCCATTTCTTCCGTTGAAACATAAGCCTTCGATCTAATAACAGTATAGATACCACCAACTACAAGGTACTGTAATTATGTCTGAAAATTAAGGCAAAGAAGACGTTATACCCTTATTGGCGGCCTCCCACGCGACTTCAAACGTCCACCGATTTTGTTCTTCAGCCATTTGTCCCCGGTCCATGCATGCCAATAAATTGGAATACGATTCGCCCCTGTAAAATCTGCGGCTCATGGCTCGTTCCCGGGACATTTTCTATTAAAACCTAAAAAATCATAAATTTTGTATTCAGGACAGGCCTTATCAAACTAAAATAAAATATTATGTATTACAAACGGCGTCTTATCTACACGTTTTCCATCAAAATAAATCACTATGCGTAAAATTCTACACATTCGAAACATTTTCAATAAATATTATTTACGACGATACCGAGACGATAAAATTCGGAAAATGATAAAAACAAGTCAATCAAAAAAATGGTTTTTAATAAAAGCGGTCCGAATGAGCGATAATCAGGCTTTACTTGCGTCACTTGAACACCGCGGGATTAAATCCAGTTAATAAAAACATTACATAAAGTACCAAAATTAAAAGTAATTGGATAAAAAAAATATTTTGCAGGCATGGTGCCAAGTTTATCAAAATCGCCCGTTGATTTCGAACATTTTAGGCCAATTTGGGAAAAAAAAGTCAAGATTGGTTAAAAAAACTCTAGAAATTCCACAGAACGATTACTTACACCAATTTTTCAGTCACAAATTTGGAAAAATAGACCAAAATACACCCCAAGAAAAAATGTACACACGATTTTTTTAATACGCCCAGTGCGATAAAGATCCACTCCGATAGCCTCACTGGTTAGAATGAAATAGAAATGAAAATACTGGTGGGACCACAGTTGATTTGCTTCAAAATGCGCTCTTTCCAAGGTGACCTTTTAGGATTGAATTAAGCTTTCCGTTTACCAATGAAAAGTTACTGCCATTCCATTCGTAACATGCATTGGCTGGTGATGACCAATCAACAGACAAGTGATCCCGCGCCGAATTATTCATTTGAAAGCATATCTAAAAATTGTTTTGAAGAAAAGTATTTTCCAAGTTTTTCGATTAAAGATTAATTTTGCGAAAACATTATTGAAAAAATAGTGGTCTCTCACAAATATTGATAAAATACGTGTTAAACAATTAAACATGGACTACAACTCCCTGTGGTGTGTATATGGCAGAACTATTCCGTGATCAAATAAACACCTTAGCTGTCAAATTGACGCGTATTTAATATGTCTTTTAAGGCCGACGCCTTACAGCTTTTGAAGCCTTATTATTTAGTTAATATTATTCTCAGCTTATCTTATATAACGCTGAAACGAACTCCAGGTATATGTAATTATCTTTTTAATTCTGATACCTGCGAATTCGATGGGGTATGTTTTAAGGTTATGTTGTTTATATTTCAATTATTTATTAAAAATTTTTAGCGAGAAACGGAAATTTTGTTCTTTTTGCTCATAGTCGTGATGATTCGAACGAGAAAATCTGGCAGTGTGACCATGATAAGCTACTTGTCTTCCAGTTTTATATACATAAAATTGGCTAACCTCATTCTGTGGTTCAATGCTGATTACCTGATGGGCATCATTTATGGAATTGTATTTATATGTAATTCGATGCCTAATAGAAAGTAAAATAGAATTAAGCAACGATTTTTAGTGGGAGCGCTTCTCGTTCCTGAACCGACCTATTCGGGGCCGACAAATGTTTTATACTTCAGAGGTGAACAAAGTCTGACTGAAGAGATAGCAAAAGACAAAACTATTTGGCTTGTTGCATTCTACACGGCATGGAATCCTGTTTGCGTAAATTTCGCCCCTGTATTTTCCAAGCTGAGTATGGATTATAGCCTAGATAACTTGAAATTTGGTAAAATTGACATTGGGAGATATCTCGAAGCTGGCAAAAAGTATCGTGTCAGCGACAGTAGCATGAGCCAGCAGCTGCCAACAGTTATACTTTTTGAAAATGGTAAAGAGGTGATAAGAAGACCAACTTTTGATAGCAAGGGAAAACTGACAAAGTTTATATTTTCTGAGGAGAATATGAAAGTGGCTTTTGGTTTGAACAATTTTTATGAGAAAGCAAAAAGGGACTTAAAAGACGGCAACACTAACAAAAAAAGCAATTGATTCCTGTAATTAAAGATAGCACATATTTTTTTGAAAATGCTTTCTTAACAGCTATTCAGTTCGTAATTATCAACCTTCATGAAAGGATTGATGCTAAATGGAAATAAGCATGTGATTCTGAAACAAAAAGATATATTAGCCATTCTATGTGTTCAGCAGAATATTTATTTACTAAGTTCTATGTAAATTGTTTTCTTTAGTTATGAGCTGTGAAAAGTTGTAAAATAAACAAAAACATATGGGAACTGTTTTTATTGCTTTAATAAATATGTCCAAAAAATTACAAAATAAATAAAACTATAAATATTATGCTTGTTTGTTACCCTGGTTCATAATATATGACTGGGGACTGCTTTGATCTTTTTTATTCTTTATCACAATATTTTTATTCTGAGTCACTGTTTCCCACTAAAACATCATCAAACATATTTGGATGAAATGTGGGATCATAAGACCTTTTAAACAATAATCTAGCTCTTTTAGTTCTCGGAGATTCCGGACTTCTGGGTACAATGTCCAAGTTCACACTATTTATCACTGCACTATTTAAAATATTAATTTTTTTATTTGTCTTCATTTTTTTATTTTCTGATAAATTTGAATCACTGAAGTTGTCAACCTTTTTACTAACTTCCTTTAACAAATCAGAAAATTCGCTTGACTTGCATGAATTTGGATTGGTTTTTTTGTTACTCTCCAATTCCATATTGAACTCTTCCCAATCCTCATTAGCGATTGCTTCCAAGTCCTCACATGTGATATTATGCAAACCATTTGTACTGACCTGGGTTATTTTGGTAGCTAATGAGCTTGTTGTCATTGTTGACTGTGCTTCAGTAGTAGGATCAAGGGTGGACACTACAAATTCCATTTGGAATGTTGGATTTGTGATGAAGATTGTTAATGGCCTGAAAATACTTCATCATGCAAATTCCCCCCCTTTTACAGATATTTACCTGCCGCCTCTATCGAAATTAATTCCTAGATTTAAATTAAACGCATCTGCAAATTGGACAGCACTACGAAAGGGTTTTAAAGAAAAGTTGACAGTCGTTTCAGTTTGTATTTTAAACAGTGAAAATTCTGAACCATTTAGATTAATCTGACTTCTAACTGATTTGGGCTTAACTGGTGCTCCTAAAATAGGCACTTTTTAGCAAAAACACCAGAAAATGAGTCAAAGTACCTAAGCAATAGTTTCTAACAATGACCTTGTTTTTATTAACTTCTAATGTTATATCATCATCAGAGCTACTGAACATAGCCAAAAGTTGATTATAAAAACTACTCGGTGCGCAGACACTATTGTTGCTGCTATCTGTTTTCTTTTTAAGCTGAAAAATCTCGGGTTCCATAAGGGTGAGCTTATGTACCAATACAATATCATCACACTTATATTTCATTTTGAAAACCATAAGATCACTATTATTAACATATTCCATTTTCATGTAGTCCAACTAAGAAAGTAATGATTAAAACATTGTCTTAAAGGATAAAGTCATACCTTCTTTTCATAATTCGTTCCTTTGAAAACTGGTAGCAGAGTTTTCATGTGAATTTTACATAAAACAGATGTGTCCTGATCTTTAGGGTTTTCTAGATTTATGTCATATTGGGAGAAGAAACTTTCCAAAAGATCGAACTGACCGCATATCGTTTTGCATTGATTATATGTGATAAATGTCAGTTTTTCTGGTCTAGCCTCTATAAAAAGTTCGTCACCAATTCTAGCCAAAGCTTGAATTTGTCTCCCCAATACTAAAATATGACATACGTCAGATCAACTGTGACATTATTTGTGGTAGTGCTTACTTTTAGCATTCATTGCAGGTATTATGGTATTCATGTCGAATATTCATAACACTGGAAATTGCTTATAAAATACTGTTTATATAGGTTAGCTTCATTTTCAACTTCATTTTCTTCAATTTGAGGACGTTACACCCACTGGTGCATTGCCTATGGTATAGAAAGAAGAATAATTATGGCCAAAGTTTTTGTTAAAACGCCTTTACAAATTGTTTATAAGTTTATTAATAGTTAATTATTTATTCATACTAATACTATAAGATGGTAATTTGCAGTTTTACTAACGTAAATAGTGAAAATGTCCTTTACGCATTTAATTTGGTTTTTAGTTAGTACTTGTGTTGGGCGATCTTCACATTCCACATAGATGTAGCAATTTGCCGGCTAAGTTTAAGAAACTTTTGGTGCCAGGCAGGATTCAGCACATATTGTGTACCGGCAATCTCTGTACGAAAGAATCGTATGATTATTTAAAGACTCTAGCTTCTGATGTCCACGTCGTCAGGGGAGATTTTGACGACGTTTGTTCTCGTAAATCACTCTAGGCATACGGGGCTGACCATTTATTTTTAGAATTTAAACTATCCAGAACAAAAAGTGGTAACAGTGGGACAGTTTCGTATAGGATTGTGCCATGGACACCAGGTGGTTCCTTGGGGTGACCCGGAATCTTTAGCGCTAATTCAAAGGCAGCTGGATGTAGATATTTTGATTTCCGGACATACCCACAAATTCGAGGCATATGAACATGAAAACAAATTCTACATC
Organism: Cylas formicarius; assembly: GCF_029955315.1. NCBI lineage: Eukaryota > Metazoa > Arthropoda > Insecta > Coleoptera > Brentidae > Cylas > Cylas formicarius. The sequence continues at coordinate 17,885,299 of NW_026844361.1, read as the reverse complement.
AACCCTGGATCTGCTACCGGATCCTATAATGCTTTAGATACGTGAGTTACTTGTTATATTATAGAGTTATAAAGGCGAAGTCTGGTTTTTACAGGTTTATAACTCCATCATTCGTGTTGATGGACATCCAAAACACAACGGTGGTCACTTATGTGTATCAGCTGGTTGGTGATGATGTGAAAGTTGAAAGAATTGAATATAAAAAGAATTAATGCATAAGGAATACCCACTTTCTTGGGTAAATGATTTATTATCACTAATGGCTTGCAAAATATATGGGAATTATTTACAGATTTAGGACCGAAATGTTAGCATGATACCATTGCATTTTATAATTTTTTTAAAGAATGTTTTGACAGGTTCAAAAATTAATAAAATAAAACAATATTAAAACAAATTTGAACCAAATATAATTCAAGTATTAACATATTTTTTAGAAATATACAACAGACTATTTGATAGTGGAAAAAATTGATTGCAAGTAAGTTTTTTGGGGCAGCTAATTCTTATATATTTGATATCCTTGAAATAAAATGTGAACCCTTGCCAATGTACTTAGCCCGAAGTAGGTACATAAACTTTAAAGCAGTCTCCAAATTTAGATAAATTAGATTTTTAATTTGACCTACTAAAAAAAATCCGTGCCCCATGTACCCCCATAAAAAAAGCCCAAATTATAATTATTATTCTCACAATCTTGATATGAGTTAAGGTCGCATAACAAAGCAATAGTCATAGGTTAAATTGACAATGACCTCAATAGTTCGTAAAAAAATCTTGTTAACATGTATAGGGGGTTCCCAAAATTTTAAAACTAATATTGTGTGATGAAAACAAAACTGCCAGTAATTATCTTAGAATAATTAAGAGATAATTAAAATGATCTTCATAGACGAAAGCCTTACATAATTCACCATATTATAGAATTTAGAAAAGCCTTATCCCTTGGTGCCAACTGTTTGACCTTATTCTCTTATGACGTTACTAAATAATGCGTTTTCTTGACTTTTTCAAAAATATGCAAGAGAATTAAACTCCACAAAACTAACCCGTCAAATAACCTGGGCCGTTTATCAAAAATAAATTATAGAATATTGCCTCCTTCCGCACTGAACACCTTATTTTTTATTTTTAAAAGCGTCTATTAAAACGGCCTGTTCTTGCCTCTTGACGCTCTTCATTTCTAAAATTTTACAAAACTCCGTCAACTGACACTCTGGCAACAACACCCGGCACTGGTCCGCGAAATTTTTGGGCGGATCGATGGGCGTCATCACGACCTTCAAAATCATCTCCGCCTTCGTCATGCCTTTGGTAACAACTTTTGCGTACGCCGCTGGCGCTTGACGATTAATCGCGGAAGCTATTGAGGGCAGGTTCAACAAAACCGTCTTCAACATATGAGTGTCTAAAAGCAATTGCTCTGCCCCTTCCGTATTGATTGGTTTACACTTGTAGATAATTTGTATGAACTTTGGTATAAAACTATTTGCGAACTTGATACAAAACTGGGTATAGTATTTCCGCGAATGGGCCAAGTTGTCTCTGACCACGGGCACCGTCGTTTTTAAATGGGTGGTTATAGACGTGATGTAGGGGCTCTGATCACCGACCGCGTCTATGTTCTGCCACTGAATCCTACTCATAGCCGTCAGAGAGGGTTCGCAAGCGTTTTCAAGGTCTTGTACCAGCAACTGGATACAATTCGATATAACCCTAAAATGGAAGTTACTAAAAAAAAACAAAACTTTAGGAAGTGGTAGCAGAACTTGTGAAAGTGATCTTGCTCCTTCGATAAATCTATCTGGTCCGCTAGATTCGGCTCGATCTTTTCTTTGAGCTTGTCCTGCAACTGTTGCGTGGTTTCTAAGCAATACTCGGCTGTCGTTAGGATACAACATATCTTCGTCTGCTCGTCTCTGGTAAATCTATGAGTAATGGTTAAATGCTAAAATTTCATTTGATAGAATAGTGAAGTTTATTTTGAGTTCTACACACTCCTAAGATTTAAATTATTAATTTTAATTTATCCTATCAAGTAACTGTCTAATAAATGGTCTGGCATCTTAACGACTAAGGTAACAATGACTTGAACAAAAAGCTTTATTACCTACATGTTTATCAGTATTATTAACTTCGCATCGAAGCTAATTTATGGAACGCCTTGGCCAAAGAAAGAAATGCCAACCGGAAAATATCAGGTAAACGCCATTAGTACATCATTACCTGGTTAGAGTTCTCCAAAAGATATGCCGTTTTTACGACATAATCCGGTAAATTTTTATTTATTATATTTTAATCGCAATCCTACCTCGCTTGGGTTTCCCTTTCTAACTCTCAATAAATGGAGTCGCAATTCTGCAGCCGTACTCCAAGAGTTCGTTCATAGAAATGCTGAAAGCTGACGGATTTGTGTAGAGTTTCATCGGTAAAATTCCTCGATTATTATTAGTCCATGTAGTGAAAAATCTATTCTTTCTTTAAAATGTTTATTATAAATAAAGCAAACCGGGAAAACATCTATTATAAATCAATTACCTACATAAGATTTTGTATTGGTTTCCTAGGGAAATATTTTAGAGTCGTTATGTTAAATCCAAAGAGTATAAGATAGGGGGGAAGGTCGCGTATAATGTTACGAATGCCATCTATTATTTGTGTCCAAGTGCTAAAGTACTGTCATGGCCGTTTAAAGTAATGCGTCACACTGAAAATACTACAGTAACTTGTAATGGATAACAGCATTTTATTTATATTTTTTATAAAAAAAAATTAAAACTATTTCAACATTTTTTTTGTCACAGTTTACCTTTCAATCTTTAAATTGAATTGAACCGTACGTCCCGCGCGTTTTCCGTTTTCATGACTGGACACAATCACTAGAGGCTTTGAAACTCGTGTAAATTTTTAACATTGCCACTAATGGGAGCCTTCCCCTCTATCTTACACTCTTTGGTTAAACCCTTAAATTGGAATTCAGTCTAAGTTTTCTAATGTGTTTTGAATATAGGAGATCAACCTACTGCTCTTAAAATACATCAGTCCGCACGGCACAGTTCTTGTCGGCTAACATCTGAAATACGGCCCTGGCTTGTGGTAGACGTGCTGAAAAGAATGGTCCCGTCCACTTTACAACAGGCGGATCTTAAACTCATTCCGAAGTCAAAACCGTAAAAGGTTATAAAAACGGTCTATCGTTTGGAGAACTCTACGTGACCATTATACCCGAGTTGCAGGTTTATTCTGGCTATTTTCAGAAATGTCATTTCGAAATTGACATTTCTTTTAAGTAGTGTTATGTCATTCGGATTTACGTTAAAAATATGCGTTTGTCAATAATTTTTCCTGAGATAACCGTTTCTATATTGCCTAGAAACAGGCAATTTTATATTAATATACATACAGAATTTTTCAACGAAAGTATGGTTTTTAACATTTCCGGCTTGCAAACTACATTAATATTTTTAGTCAAGGAATCCCAAGAACGGTTAAATTAAAAAATCCTGTGGTAATTTGCGCTGCTGCTGAAAATGTTTTTTTTTTAATTGAGTAATATTAAGTTTTGTATCGTTTTTCGGTAAGGGAAGTGGCAACGCTGTGTGTACAATTGGCGTCAAGTAGGCGTTTATCCGCGAATTTATTCTCCCGTGGTGGCGGTGCTAAACGTAAATAAACGTGTTAGTTGTCCTTAACTTGGGAAAAGTTTTTAATTCCTGACAATCACGTGGTCCTTCAATAAAAAAACGTAAAGGAAAAGACTCGATCCAACAGGTGATAATAAATGTTTTGTACTTAAATTTTCCATAAGTTTAAATAATAATTAAAATATTTTCAGAAAGGAAAACTTTAGAATTTTCTAACAATTATTTTTCAAGTCAAATTGAAATATTAAAATGAAAAAGAATTTTAGCAATTTTTTTATTTGAATTATTCCCGCTAAATTTTTGGCCGGGATTGCGTCCACATTTCTATATGCGTCAGAATATTTTTGCTTTGTTTATGGACCTACTAAATTTTCTGTGATTATGCATAAATGTTAATTTTAATTTTTTAGACTACCCTGTATATTAATTTCAATTTTTGGGGATCTCTTTTCATGATTTTAAATATAATGTCTAACATTTCAAATAAAATCTACCGTGTTGTTTCGCCCTCCTTTAGTAATGACGAAAAGTTCTGTATCAAGCCTGTGGTGCTCATTTTTTGCAAATCCTTTGTGAAACTTTGCACTGAACTGCCCAACGTTTGTGTTTCGAATTTGGGCAGGTTATTCGTCAGCAACTTTTCAGCATACTCGTGCAGATATTTCTGAAACACCGCCGTCAAACTCAACATTGATTGTCCCCTGTCAAGCTGGCAACATTGAATCATGCTTTTCTTATAGAAAACAAACAGGTCGGGACAAGAGGATAAGATTGCCGCTTGCGTTTCAGTCGCTTCAGTTGGCTTTGTTTGCTTCTCGTCCTGTATAAAACGATCGATAAGGTCAGCAAGGTTCCTATCGATTGACTCTATATAAATCTCAAGATGAGGAATAAAACATCTACCTGGAATCAGTGGGTTCTTGCTGTAGAGCACAACAAACTCACTTTATGGATCTTACCTATTAGACCATGAAACTTGGAAGTATTCAAATCTCCTTCTGTGCGCTGGCTGGGACTCGAACTATCTTCTATAGTGACACCTCTAAATCTCTTTGACAGCAACGTCTCAAAAGCGGAAGTCTTCTGAATCGCGTAGAGTAACAATTTAACGTCAATTTCGCTTTTCCTTTTCGCCATGAGCCTCGAAAGTTCTTCCCTTGTATCATGGCAAAATTGCACTGCTATGCGTTCAGAGACTTCCCAATTTTCAGGGAACATGTTGCCTACGAAACAAAACCGGCACTCCTCGTAATCCCGCAACAAAATAATTCAAGTACCCACCCAACCTCTCTTCGAATTCTAACAAGTGCCTTTTAATCCATGCGTATCGCTTGTCCATTTTGTCCAACCAGGCGGTGTCTTCAGTTTCTTGGAACAGATGGTTGTATTCCTGAAGTTGTAAGTTTACAAACCATTTCAAGAGGTCATGTTTTACTTTTGGATCCAAAATGGAGACCACGAGACAAGCTTGGGCTAGCTGCTTGTTTGGAATCATGCTCTTTGAATTGCTACCTAAAAATGCTTCCTTAAAATCGTGAGTAATTTGGTGTGCCAATTCCGAACGAATGGAGTTCACTTGGCTACTCAAACTTTTAATTTGGGGTATATCAGAGTAGTTTTCAAAGTGGGTCATAACCTCACTTATAGCTTGCAACGGTAAAGCTATTTCTCCATACAACCTTTTCTGTGTTAAAGATTTCAGGGTATCTACACCTCCCACTAGCATATGTAAATGATTTAACGTGGTTATGGCTAGAGTAAGATTACGTTTAGCACAGTCCAACTGCTTGATATCCCTGGTTATTTCACGTACCATTTCTTCAGATTTTTCTGCACGTTCTTTAATATCTTTTATGTGTACAAATAACTGTTTAATAATTTTTTGAGATTCATCTAATGCTTGCCTGCCATCTTCGCTGGCTTCTATTTGACTACGGATAACTGTTGATATTTCATTATCAATAGTGTGAATCCGATTTTCCATTTTTATTACCACTTCGTCGATGTTTGATAAAGACTGTTCAGTTGGAAATAGCGAGTTGATGTAGTCTATACTGTTGAAATCTGGCTCGTCTAACGAATCTCTACCAGGTAAAACCTAAATCAAGCGCCCTCGTACATAGTTTGTATGGTTGTATTATTATTTACCTCGTCTATGGCCTTTTGCACTTCGGTAGAAAAATTTATGAAGAATTCCGTGTTATCTTCATTCAACCTATCTTCGCCCAAAGCATTGTTTTCCATTATTATTGATAAATGTGTATATTTGTATTTGCTGCGAAGTTTACACTTCCTCTATACACTTCCAAATATTGAAATTATTGTCATAGTTTAAAAGTGGAATGAATGTTCAGTAGTTCAAATGTTCATAGTAGTTCAGAAGTAAGAAGTATTCTGTCATTTTTCATTTACCTGCGAAATATGGAAACGAACTGGAACAGAACAGCCTTACTAAGAGACCCCAAGAAGGATCCATACGTACTCCCTAGTAAAGAAATTAACAGAATATTAAAGGAAATTAATCAAGGCTGTATCGATAGCTTAAAAGTTATTTTGGAGAATGAGATTGATTTTCACTGGAGTAATATTTGTCACGAAACAACTGGGGATACACTCTTGCATATAGCAGCCAAGCAAGGACATAAACCCATTGTCCAGTACCTTTTGTGTGAGTGCCCGCCTATAATTGTCAACTGCAGGAACAAGCTGAACAAAACTCCTTTGCATGAAGCATTGCAGAGTTCGCACTATGATATTTGCACTCTTCTTATTACGATGGGTGCAGATTTGAACGCCATTAAGGGAGGAGATTGGACACCGTTAATGCTTGCGTGTGCAAAAGTAACCAAAGATGATGAACAGTTTAGATTTCTATGCTATCTTTTATTAAAAGGTCATAAGACTTTAATTAATTGCCAAAATAAAGATGGATGGACGGCCCTACACCTAGCAGCAAGGGTAGGAAATGTAGAAATAGTCAAGAAATTGCTGCTCTCTTCAGCGGATTACAACATAAAGACCAAAAATGGTTGTACCGCATTTCACATAGCTGTCTTACACGGAAATTTGGAAGTGGTAGAAAAACTTTTGAATTACACTAATGATTTGCTTAGAGCAAAAGATGTTTCTGGAAATACTCCACTGCATCTAGCTTTGCTAGGTCAGAACTTGGACATGTGTCGTTTTTTAATCCAACAAGGCGCCGATATCACTTGCAGAAACAACAGCGATTTTAATCTCTTGCACTTGGCAGCTACAGTCGACAATGTCGCCCTAGTGCAGTATGTGTTAAACGAACTACAATTTGATATTAACTCTGTAAATCGAAACGGATGGAGTGCGTTACACTGCGCTGCTAGGAAAAATCTTAAAGCTGTTTATAAGTTTCTCATTGAGCATGATGCTAATGATACTTTAAAAGATAATTACGGACGACAAGCTTCCCACTATCTTAGAGCCTAATTTCTTTGCACAGTATCGCACTTTTTTCTATAATGTTACAAAAACTTTGACACATTGTTGATTTTGATAAAAATAAATAAATCTCAGGTAACATTTTTTTTTAAACAACCTTGACAGGCTGTGGCCTCGAACTGACAGACGGCGCTCTCAAGAAGCCAGTAGTACGAGCCCTAACAACTAAATGATAATTCATAACGATAGCACAGAAAGTGCTATCGTAATGAATTATTTTTTATTTCGCATGAATTACGTAGCAAAATAACGAAACATACCAAATTTGCTGACAAATAAATATCCGGACGCGAATGTTTATTGACTAAGAAATCAATGCTCCCCATGCATTGATGGTAAAATGTAGTGTGCTTAGATAAGTGAGATGTCAGTTCCGGTTGTCTCTTTCAAGTTTGTATAAGAGTTGATAAGAAAATGACGCGTGGTGTTGCAACAAACAAAAAAGTGTGAGAAATTATATCTCAGTAGTGCAGAGGTAAATCAATGCAAAAAATTTGAAATGACTTGAGTATTGCAAAATCAACAGTCGGGGATATTATAAAAAAGTATGGAAAGACAGCTAGTGTTAGCGTTCGTGGTAAAAGTTCAGGCCGACCCCGTAAAATCACTGAAAGAGATCGTCATATTCTGGTAAAAATTTGTAAAACTAGCAGACGAAGCGTCTTACGACAAATTCAAGCCCAATGGAATCACGAGGCAAACTTAAATGTCTCCGGGAATGTTGTAGACAATGGATGCATAAGTCTGGTTTGAGTTTTTATAAGGTAAGTTTACAATTTTTCCTGTTTCAATATAAAAATTATTAATATTCTATGATCTACTTTTGTTAAAGGCAACGGAAAAACCATTATTAACGTCTATTCAGAAGAAAAAACGTTTGAATTGGGCAAAATTTAAAATATCCTGGACAACGGAAACGTGGAGTAACCTTATCTTCAGCGACGAATCAAAATTTGATGTGTGTGTAGGTGATTTTCGCAAAAAGGGTGATTCGTACAAAATCAGAAGCCTTTCACAAAGATTGTCTAAAGCGCACGGTAAAATCTCCCCAGGGTGTTATGATACAGGGGTGTATGAGTGGTAAAGGGGTTGGCAACTACAAGTTCATTGATGGTACTGTAAAGGCAGAAAAATACCAACAAATATAATCAAGAAGTTTGATTCCACCAATAGAACGAACTTTTGGAAATGAAAATTTTATATTGCAAGTCCTGCCATACTGCGAAAACAACAAAAAAGTGATTTGGGGACCATAATATGAAAGTTTTATCGTGGCCATCAAGTAGCCCCGACTTGAATATTATTGAAACTTTATCGCATCGGATGAAAAAGATTTTGCGTAACAATCCTTAGCGTACAGTTCCAGTATTAAAGCCAAAAATCACCGAAATTTGGAACACTTTCACCCCGGAATATTGCAAGACTTTGGTAGATTCCATGCCAAAACGCATAAAAGCTGTTATTGCCGCGATAGATGATGTTACTTCTTATTAATGTTCGATTTAAAGTAAAAGATTTAAATGCGTCCGCATATTTATTTGTCAGCAAATTCGGTATGTTTTTGATATTTTGTTATGTAATTTATGTGAAATAAAAGAATAATTCATTACGATAACACTTTTTGGTATAAAAATAAGTGCTTGATATCATTTTTCAATCGAAAAGGCAAAAAAAAACAATTTAAAATAAGTATAAATATGTGTTATTGTTATTTCGTACATCGTCCGAACAATTACTTGTTAGGGCTCGTATGTTTGGCGAAACATTGCCACGAAGCCTAAGTACGCGTAACAGTCTATCCAGGAAGGGTCATCAAAATTATCCAGTTTAATGGGAGTTAGTAATAAAATGTAAATTTCCAATGACAGGGAGCATTGAACAGGGTAGATAACTTAAAAGATTATATGAGAAAGATGCAATGATAATTAAATTTAGTATTTCGGTTTTTAAGACCTACATCTGAAATCGGTACTAAATTAAGGTCACACTCTAATTTACATACGGTAGACAGACCAGTTTGGTGAATAAAAGTAATATGACAGTGACGTTATTAGAGGTAGTTTCTTTGAATAAAAAATATGTTGAATTGGAATAATAAAATAGATAAATTGTAATATTTATTATTTTAAAAAATTAACTATTTATTATACACACTTATTTGTAATCAAACGCACTGACTCCACATTTGACAGTCCGCTGCCTTTATTTTAACTGCGTGTGATTTTTTATTTTTTAGTGTTTTCGTAACGCAAGTTCATTTACTTTTAAAATTACTCTTTCAGACATTATTTTGCCCAGAGCACGTATTTCTGTGGGGGTTTCTGTTTGCCAACTGCAGGAAATCATATAATAAGAATAGGCTTACCTAGTAGACAATGATAATTATAAATTAAATATAATACATCACATTCAAAGTTGATCGATAAAATAAACCAATGACAATTTTCCCCAAAAATCCGGGATCACATTTGCAGATGTTTGCAGTCATTTTTATACACAATTTATAAATTAATATATGTCTAATCTACTTAATGTGACTGCAGCAATGCATAATCGTGTTAACATTTGGTGTTCATATATCTAAAATGTTAAAATTTGGCAAACCTCGTGCATTGCACGAAAATGGCATAGGAACTGTTTTTTCTTCATTCACAGTTGAAACTAACTCATGTGTTTACCGAAGTCATTTTCCACTTGGATTTTAAAAATCATCTTCGTATAGGTTAACTTGGTTGTCCGCAAAACGAAGAAAGCTGCTGTTATATGTTATTATATTGGCCGTAAACGGATCCATGGGGACGCCATAGGAAATATATTTTTCTTAAACTGGTATTATTAATTTTTGTTTACTGCGTTCTTTCCGCAAGATAACTTTTAAATAGTTTCCAATGTATCCCGCGTAGGCTAGAGTCCATCAAGACCTCCAAAGTCAGGAACGGAAGTAACTATAATTCTAATAGTTATAGGCCAACTACACGTTCGCCTACCCGCCCACTCTCGGAATCCACGACAATCGTCTATGCAATAGTGCTAAGACGACTGAGTTTTACACTTCAATAAATATTTATAACTCTCTCGCATTAACCCATTTTGTCCCAGGAAATACTTTTTATTATTTATTATAACTACTAAATGACATAAAACCGTAGAAATCGCTAATTTATGTGTAAAGGAAAGATCTTATATGACTTCAAAAGTTAACAAAAGCGGTACATAAATTTTTCATTTTCATTTTCAAGTAAATTCAAAGTAGTAAAAAAAAAATATTTTGGAATTGTATTGCCATTTTTGTTAAGTCTATAGCGTGTAGATTTCATCGCGAAAAACGTACATTGAAAATACTATATTGATTATGCTTTATTTTTTGAAAATATTTACTGGTGCGTGAATGCGCCGCTGGTTTTATCTGTGAAACAAAGCTTTGTTTATTGCAAGTCTAGACAAGTCAGCACATGTAGAATAAACATCCAACAATTAGCGTATTCTTTAGTATTAGTCTGTGCCTTGTGCAGTGAACGGTACAGTTCGTAAAATATGGCATTTCCGAGGTATTTGACTCAAAATTAATTAGAGGCCGCTATGGAGGAGGACAATAACAGTGATAGTCGTAATTATTATTTCGATTTACGTATTCTTATCTATTTGTAGCATTTCATTCCTTGTATATTTATGCTAAAAATAACGTGAAAAAATATTTACAGAACATATTGACGCGGTCTATATTCCACCCGACGTGGATACCTTGACTGACGAAGAAGATATGAACGATAATATAAATCTACAAGAGTTTGGGGAACTAACTGATATATTTGCAACTTCATAAACTACTGAACCTGAATGGGACTTATCAGATGATGAAACCCTGGAATTCAACAGAAGACGTATGTTTTCTGCAAACGACAGGCTTGCTTCTACTGTTAAATGGAAGAAAGGTCAGATTGAGTACACTCCCACACGTATATGATGAATTTAGATCATGTGAGGAGCTAAAAAATAGTCTTTCTGGAAAAACTCCGCTTGAAATATTTTTTATGTTTTTTGATGACGAAGTGATTGATTTGATTTTAAATCTTACATTGCTTTGCGACTTTTAAAAACTGATAAAACAATTACTCAAGGAAATCTTGCACCTGCTATAGGTGGAGTGCGTTACGATAATCAAGGTCACCTCATGATGAGATGAGATGTGCCACAGCCACACAATTTACGTTTGTAATAAGTGTAATGTGCATTTACACACTTCATGCTTTGTAAAATATCAGCAAAAATGAAACCGGATGTTACCAGTGGTGCGCTCACGCATCATAAAATATTATGCGTTTTTTGTATCAAATCAGGTTCTATTTGGAAAACAATCTACTTTTAGTTGTTTTCTATCGAATTTAAACTTTCTTTTGTATATTTATGTATAAATTATATGTTACATCTTATGTGCCCCAAAACATTATTTAATATTTTTTTCCCAGTGGTTCATTTGGGCACCAGTATTTTTTTGTATGTTTCGAGTTTTTATTTATTTATTTTTTTGACACTGGTAAATTCTTAAGTGCAACAAAATAAATAATTTCAGAGCAAAAAAAGTATTTTTTTTATGCTTGGGATAATATGGGTTAAGAACCAGGGCATCGACAACCGCAAATAAAACCCCGAGACATATTTTAATTTTTTTTTATTCTGTAGTTTACATTACATTATAACATATATGCTATATTTTTCATTACACCATACGCAATAAAATTAACAATAAAAAAATGACGAGACTAAACTACGTTGTCCTGAAAAAATAACACGCCTCAGCGTAAAGTGGTCCGTTTTTCCGGAACACACACACCGTTTTTTTTTTATTTTGAAATGGAAAAATGTGACGGGCCGGATTGTATCTCCGCCAACCCGGTAAACCGTACGACGAAAATATTTGTTTCGAAGGCGTTTTTATCTAAAAAAACGTTTAGAATGAATCCGCGTGCCCGCCCCCCTTACGCTCGGCGGCGACACGGGCGGAGGCGCATCCCGGAAGAAAGTATGGCGTTTGTTTTTTTTTTTTGGTGTGCCTATCGAGAATCGATAATAATCAAAATGATGAGAGCGACATGCAGTTTTCGTGCTCGAAAATAACCTTAAAACGATATAGCGACTTCAGACAGTTTTTTTTTTGTTTATATTTAATATTATGTGACATTACCTATTTAATATAAAAACACACTCGCGCAGTCCCCCGCGGGGGCGGGGTCGACTCGCGAACGGCCCCCGTAGGGGGCGTTCCCGAGTCGCGGGGAATGACTTGTAGTGATATAAAATGCAGCGTCGAAACCGCGCGCGTAGTTCAAATGACTATGCGAAATACGCGTCCGCCAATAATTTTTGAGCCCTTAAATGTCGCATCGTGGTCCAGCCCGTTGTACCACCTAACGGGGTGGACGATGCAAATTTAAAATTATTCGTGGGGTGGGTATTCCTAGACCGCGCGCGGTCTCGCGCCGCCCCCGATCCACGGCTCCCCCGGGGCCCCCTCATATATACAGAGTACACTCACAATGTTTAAATAAATAATTAAAAAAAATATACACTCGCGTCGCACGGGACGGAATTGTTCGGAGATTATTATCGACGAGAGGGTTGTAAAATGTGGCGCACGCGCAACCTAACCCCCGACGAATTCCTCCCGGCGCGCGTCTAACGCGGTTGTGCAAAAAACACGGAAAAAACGAGAATAGGGCAGACTATTTGTTAATTATTTTTACGCTCCATGGAAAATCGAAAAACAAACTCATCGCACAGTCATTCAAGCTGAAGCTTATGTGTTACGGTAAAAGACCTAATTGGTAAATTTTCACAGAGAAAAAAACAAAGAAACGAATGTACATTTTGAGAACGTCCTAGTACCGTAACGCTTACGGTAAAAGAACACGACCGTCGTGACAAAAAAAATGTTGGAGAGTCGTTTTTTTTTTAATTATTAATGTATTTTCAAAAACGACTTTTCGGCAGTATTCGAAACTAGTGCTCTGTCCGCGTAAAAGCTGTTGGTCGTTTTTCGTCCCTTGAACGGGCCCTGCCCGCGCGGGTCACCTCGGCCCGGGGGTCAATTGAAGGTCGTAACGAACCCCGCCCCGTTCGTCAACGCGGGTATATGACACGGGCACTAACAAAATGCATTTTTTAAAAAAGTTTCTTTCTTAAACGAACGTCACCATATTGAAACAATTATGATTTTGCGTCCCTTGCATATTTCCGTTTTCTATAGGATTAACGCTGGCACTATAGGAAATTTGTTTATTTGTATTCCGTTCCGTAAACTTATGCAACCGCGGTCGTATTTAATCCTTCTTCTTTCCCTTTCTAGGGCTTTTCCACTAGGCAGTCGGCCAGCGCGTGCGGGGGAGTAACGTTTAATCCTGAACAGGAAATGTACAGAAAAAGACTTCATAAGTAATAATTGTTACTTGGTATCAATATTCACCTTCTGGTTATATTAATTCGAACGGAATTACCGTTGAGTAAAATATATAATTATTTTTTAATTATCAGTTTTTTCGGAAAAAATACCCCTATGATATAGGCCCATAATGTAGATATCTCCTTAACAGTATAAATAAAATTAAAAAAAAGTAGGGAAGGTGCGTAAACCGCTCGGGGAACGGAACTATACGTGCGCATGCGCTTCCTATAAGATTGGCACACTAGGCTGCGCTATAGGAAACGAAAAACATGTTTGACATGTTTTTTTTTTTCACGAAGAGACTAAAACCCGAAAACGATTTCATGAAATTTGGACAAAAAAGAACAAAAAGACAAACCGAATTTTTCAGTTTTTAATACCAAGCGTCGCCAAAGAAACTTGCTTAAAAAATACGATTTTTTTTGTGCAAAACGCGCTTGATGTTCTTGTAATTCGTTTCGCCGTTGATGGGGGGCGGGGCCCCGTTTACGAAGCTATGGCACCGCGCATCGCCAATCGGCTGACTAGTTACCCCCCTCCCCACATGCTCCCGGTGACGCGTCGGGCAACGCCCCCTCACCTAAACCAACCCTACGTTGTCGGTCTTCGCTCCGCGAGACATTTCCCGGAAAAAACGTTAGAAAAACAATAAGGAACACTAGCGGAAAATTACGCGACTCGCTTTTCTCTATTTGGTCAACTTTTAGATGTATTTTGTTTTTGTACTATGACGAAACGAAATTTACTGACCGGAGGGGGTTGGATTCTTTTTTGCCCGCGGTTTTCTCACCTACATCACATAGAAAAAAAAAAAACGAAATACTGAATGTTTGTTTTTTTTTATTAAATTAAATAACACTTACAAATACTATACAACATGTAGGAGCGTTGGATAAAATTATTTTAGGGTTGGGGAGGCGAAGGGGATAAATCACAAAAAAAAACCTAAAACTAAAAAGAGATGAAACGAAAATTACATCACAAGCTAAAAATATCAACAAACGAAAGTGAGAAGTGGAGAAGCAAAAAAAAAGTATATATATCTATGTATATACATATGTATATATACCAAAGCACAAGATCCTTAAAAAAACGAAATATACATCACTAAGTTGCTTTAAAAAAAATGCGTAATATATAATATACCTAATATGGCAAAATAGTGTATCTAGTTCTTAAATGCTTCCGTGTCTACCGTGTGATGCAGGTGAGAATGAAACACGAAAATTTGGCATTGTTGGTTTTTGTTTTTTTTTGTTTTTTTTTTAAATCCCCGCTCGGATTCCGCCCTTAATTCCAAATACGTAAGAAACTGTCCCACGAGCCGGTGCCGACGGCCATGCCGTTCTCTGTCACTCCCAGACAACTTACTCTGTTGTCGTGACCGGCCAAAATACCTGAAAAATACAAAAAAAAAATAGAAACGGGATAGTAGTGTTTTTAAAAATCGACAAATCACAGGTGCCCTCTAATTGCACTTAAATTGACGTTTCTCTTCTTTCTAGTGCAATCATCAAATTTTTCCTTGAGTAAATGATTTATTACCATTAAATTATTTTAAAAAACAGTTTTGTTAAATGTAGTTAATAAACTGACATAATCCAGAAAAAAAAAAACAAAAAGTAAATATTCAAATGAAAAAAAGCAAAGAATCATTTAAAATAATATCTACATCTACATCCGACCTCTCCAAGTTTTTTTCATTAAAATAATTTTTTATACATAAAAAATAACGAAAAATAAATAAAATAAAATGAAAAATGCCAATAAGAAAAATTTGTCCATGACGTGAAGTCAATGTTGATTGTGAGCGAAAATTATTTAGAAAAAAAAAAATAATAAAAAATTATTACCCATAATTTAACCATTCGAAAAATCAAAAAATACTCAAAACAAGTGAGCCGACTGAAAACTAGAAAATTTCGCATTCATTTTATGTTAATAGATAGAAAATGGGGCGACAAATATATCGTTTTTGCAACGTAAAACCCAAACCAAAAATGTTTATTCAAATGGGACCCTTGGAACATAAAACTGACAGAAAAAAAGGTGAAATGAAAATGACTGGATAATGTCCAGGTTAACCTCCGGGCAAGTATTTGAAATGTATAGTCTGTTTCAAAGTATATGGCCTAGGCTTTTAACGGAAATTATCGTAGACGCACTTAATAAATATATTAAATATAATAATAATAAAATAACAAACTAATTTTTGTTTAGTTTTTCCTATACCGTCATCAAGTTAAAAAATAATTTCCTATATTTGTAAGCAATTTGGGCCCTTAAAGAAATCTTAATAGTTACACGGTTTAAACCCATTCATGCCTAGCATACCGTTTGAGATAGACCATACAGGGTGTTTAAAAAAAATTAGATTTTGTTCTGAATTCTTTTAAGTGCGGCACCCTTTATTTAAGATTTTATTTTCAAATTCTAGGAAAGGAAAAATTGACGAATATACAAAATGAACTTCGAAAAAACCTAATCTTCATTTAATTTTAGTTTCTATACAACCATTTGGTTTCATCTATGTTAATTATATTGTTTTCAGCTCTATATATCTTAATTTCTAAATCTACAAGTGAGCAATCTGTGTCCGATTACCACTTGTTTTTTTTGTCTATTTAGCGTTATTTAACGGTGGGATTAAAAAAAAAATTCAAATGAGAAGTCATATTAGTTTTTGTGTGAAATCACTTAGACTGGAACGATTATGAATGCAGCAACGTACGGTTTTTGTCTCACTGGGTAAGATGGACGTCGGAGAGTATGGAGGAGACCCGGAGAAACGTATGCCCCAGGTTGTACTGGTGATGGTACGGTTATGGTTTTGGGCGGGAATTAGACATGAATCCCATTGAACATGTGTGGGATGAGATGGGACGACGTATGCGAAGATATACACCCGCTCCAAGGAGTGCCCAAGTGAATGGAATAACGTCGACCAGGATGTAATAAATAATAATTATAAACGCAAAAGGAGAAAATACACGAATTTTCACGTTTTCTCAATATTTTTAATTGTTACTCGTTTCTTTAGTTACAAATAAAAATTAATTGGGCCTTGTTTATAATAATAAGATTTAAGATAAAATGTTAAATTCAGTGGAGTAGGATAGATAAATTTCCACCTACCAGATCGACGATTCGATTTTTCTCAAAAAATTTGTAATTCCAATTTTGTATTCAAATTTTTTGCCCGCCAGTGTATATCTTTTTCTTTTATGCAATAATTCACTATTAACAATATCTTTTATCACGGATACTGGCGTTTTTGTAAGTAGGCGGGTTTCTTTTACAGCGTCTTGTTAATGAGTCCTCTACTTATTAAATATTCGTTCATTTCAATATTTTTTTCACAATTTGTTTGCAGCAATTTCGAAGTGACATAACAGAGAAATTAGTGATATACTCCAAAAGCAGGGTAAAATGGTTTATTTCAAACAGCCACTGATATCAGCCGGTGACCATATAGCTGACTCCCCTCTGTCTCGTCCCGTACCTATGAATACGTTATCGGTTGGTGAAGGTCGTAATTAGTTTTTGGGGGATCCGCGAAAAGCCAAGACGATATACTTCGAGACACACCATACCCGAAAGTATTCAAAGGGTCAACTTACCCGCCCTTTCCGTCTTCATCGAGTCCCACACGTTGCAATTAAAATCGTCGTAGCCGGCCAACAAAAGCCGACCGGATTTGCTGAACGCTACGCTCGTGATACCGCAGATGATGTTGTCGTGGCTGTACATCGCCAACTCCTGATCGGCCCTGGAACGAGACGGAACGTTAAAAGCGCCCTCTGGCGGTCGCGAACGCGCACCCACGTACCTTATGTCGAACAGGCGACAGGTCGCGTCGTCGCTACCCGTTGCGAACGCGAACCCGTTCGGAAAGAATGTCACCGCGTTTATGTCCGACTCGTGGCCGGGGAAAGTCTGTTTGCACACCCCCTCCCTGATGTCCCAGAGCTTGGCTGAGGCGTCGCATGCGCCTGTGAAAACCAAACTTTATTATACACACCCTGGCCTTTTAGGTTATGTTCGGAAACACGTACATGGTGGCCAATATAACGTAACCCCATACCTTATCTCAGAATATACAGGATGTTCGAAAAAATCTTAAATACAAACGTCATCTGGTTTTGCATATACGGGGCACTCAGTGTTGCCTGGGTAAACACAACTTCATTTTTTAAAAAAATAGAACATCCTGTATATTATCACATTTTTTGATTCTACTCAAGTTGAAATCTTTATTTTTTTATTTTGGGTTTAATACCATGTCGACAAAAGAAAGTACTTCAATAGAATTTTTATAATATTTTGATAACTATACAGGGTGTTGAAAAAGTAAGATTAAATGCTAAATTAAGAAAACTTCAAAAATCTTTCTTTTTTTTTTTAAATGAAATCTCCCAAATTTCATAATTTTATCGTATTTACCATTAAAAAGAAAGGTGTATAAGGTTGTCTATGCTGAAAATGTTTGGTTTTCGAAAGCTTGACAAATTAATATTTCTTAAATGACGAATTTGTAAGCTGACGACGTGAAACTTAGTAAACAGTAATATCGCTGGCGGACTTTAAAAGATTTTCTGAGTACTGTGCTACATAGTGTTCATAGAAATAGAAATTCGAATATGGATTGAAGTTTGAATAACGTACTATTACATCGTGTTAACGCATATAGCTATAAGATAATATAGTGGCCCTACTACCGTAAAAATTGATGCGCCTAAGGTGGCTATTATCTTTTCTAGGTCCATATTTCCGTACCGTCCTCAGAAACTTGTATAATTTGTGCTTTCAACACGAAATAACAGCAAATATGAGGACCTAATAGGATCTCAGAGAAACAGTGATGCCTATGACTTCACAAACATTTACAGGTTAATGGACTAAACAGAATTCCCTACATTTTTAGGTACACTTAAAAATAGCTGCAGGAAGGATGTTAAGCTATTAAGTTTAATTTTTACTAGAACAAGCATACAGGAAGTGCTTCTTGAACATTTTTTTATTTGGATGTTTCATGTGCGATATCTAGCACCTCAAAGTTATTTTAACGGAAGTTAAACCTACGAGTTTATGAAAACACGCTTTACTCTGGTTTACAAAAAAAAATAGCTTACATAAAAAAATACATGTAGAAATTGCATCCTATCAACAAGGTTTGAAGAACAAAAACGTAAAATTAATTACAGAATTATACTGACGCCGACATGAATTCTGTACTGCTTTCTCACACCTTAACTCCTTTTTTGTCTGAATATTTAATACGATTTCGACATATTTTAAGGTAATACTGCCGTAAAAATGTGGCATTCAAATATCAACGATCTGTCAACGGCCATATTGTTTGTTGAAAGCCGCAAGGTCTTATGGGTCCTACGTCAGAATTTGTCATTAGAACTGCCATTGGTTAAAAACGGAATTGTAAATCTCGAGCGTGTGCACGTCAGCATAGGCTGGGCCTCTATATGTCTAGTAGATTATATGTGTTAAACTTTTGGACTCCCACATAGAAAATATTATTGGGAAAGCATTGCATAATTTGGGATTTGTTCAGAGAACCACTGAACCACTTTATTATGTTGTATTGGTCAATTTTGGTCAATTGAAATTTTTAAAATTGAAATTTAAAAAAAATTAAAGCTAAGAACAATATTATCACAGAAACTTACAAAGACATAAAATTACTTATGATCATTTTTTGTTCTTAGATTCTTTCATTTAATAAATACTATTTTAACAAACTTTTAAATCGTTTTATTGACAAAGACAATTTCACTCATATTACAATAAAAATTTACGCTATTATCGCTTTCAATCACCGACGTGGAGTGCTTTAATATTTTCTTTGTATGTATGCGCGATATATAAAATTTCGTTGTTAACTAATGATCTTGCAGATGGTCAATAAGTTTGTATGCGGCATTTTTACGGCAGTATTTTTTTGAAAATACACCTAGAACTCGTTCAAATTTCGAAAAAAAAAAACGAGTCGAGTGTGTCGAAATCGCTGTGCTAAAAGAAAATGGCGACAATTGTAGGTGAAATGTAGAGGCCACGCGCGGAAAGTGCCACCGCTTCAATTTTTATCGTAGTAGGGTAACTCTATTATCTAATAACTACATGAAATAACCTAGTCGACTATAGATTTTTTTTGCGTACTTCTATCCAACTTCTTCTTCTTCTTTTTGTAATTCGTGTTGCTCTATAATTGGTCGTCTGGTGCCTAACCTTATTTTTTGCATAAATAAATTATTCACTTCTTTTGTAGCCCGGTTCTTTAAGCAGCATTACACTTGTTGGTTATTTGGAAAGGTTCAGGGTCTAAAATGTAAGGGTTATCGATGAAACGGATGTCTAAGGATGTTATCCGGTCTTTGCCCAATATTTAATGTTAAATACAAGTATATTGACCACATTAGTAACGAAACACCTAAACTGGCGGCCTAGTTTTGCAATATTGACCTCAACCTCCTTAGTCATCCCGTAGAATAAAAGTTGGTTAGTTTGGAAAGTTCATCTAAATTTGACGTGCCAAGGAAACGCCTGGTGGCGCCACGATGTACTAAATGTCAGCAACTGGGAAGTATTAAATAACCTAAACTTTTTTATCTGTGGGCCCTATGCAATAAATATTCGCTGAGGTCTTTATACCGCCGGTACACATAGCATTTTTCAGTTTTCTTTTAGTTTCTTCTTTCACTTACATATAAATATCTACAATCTGATTAAGAGTAATAAAAATAAAATAAAAACCATTTGAGACAATTTATTTAATAAATAAAAAATAAGACAGTTTTAGAAGCAAGAAACTATGTCAAATAAGTCTCCATACACTTTGATAAATCACTATTCAGAACCGTTAATTATGAATATTTTATCAAGTACGCTTGAACTAATTTTAGCTTAAACAAATGAGTTATACTTGTTTATTTTTGACGCCACTTTTAAGTCAGTGGTTTTGAAGTAAAAGCAAAATGAGAGCTAAAAATTGCGAAATTCCAATTGCGCTTCGAAAAATCATAATAGATAGATGGAAAGAGAAAAAATCCTTTAGAGGTATTGGTAAAATAATTTAAAAATCACATTCAACTGTACAGTATGCGTATGCAATAAATCAATACAAATCCACCCGATCTTATAAAGTGCGGCCACGCTCTGGTCGTCCCAGGAAGTTAACTCCACGGGAAATCAGGAAAGAGTTCTCAAAAAATGTTAGCCCTCAAACGATTAGAAACCGCTTGCATGGAGCAGATGATAACGGGCGCGTTGCCAGAAGGAAACCATTAATTTCGAAAAAAAAAAGCAAATAAAACAAACCAGGGAGTTTTTGGATAAAGATGGAAAATCGAACATATCTGTCCTACGGTGAAGCATTGTGGAGGTAATGTTTTATTGTGAGGAGTGCATGTCAGCTAATGGGACAGGCAATGTAGCTTTTATTGACTGAATGATGGACCGACATGGCTATTTGAACATCCTAAAGAATAATTTAAACCAAAGCGTTGAAAAACTTGTTTCCAACAGGATAACGATCCTAAACACTCTGCTACGCTTGATGTTCCATTGTGTCCGCCAACAACTTTAGACACCACCACAATCTCCCATAGAGCACCTGTGGGAAGAGTTAAAGCGACGAGTGAACAAACATGAAAATACGAGTAAAGAAGACCTCAAAAACAGGATAAGGGAAGAGTGGGAAACATATCGCCAGATGGCAATTGTACAAAATATTAGACTTTAAGAAACTTTTTATATTATTTATTTGACATAGTTTCTTGCTTCTAGAACTGCCTTATTCTTTAAAGTGTCTCAAATGATTTTTATTTTATTTTTATTACTCATAATGGCATTGCCGATATTTACTTGAAAGAAAACTGGAAAAATACTATGTGTACGGAGACTTTTTTGACCGACTGGATTTAACCTCGTTCCCGTAACATCGTGACGTCGCAGCCTTTATTGTCGACTTTTTAACCACAGGAAACAAGTTCAGTTTGATTTAACTTTTTTAAAAATATTTTATCCAACTGTGAAAAAGAAAAACTCCAAAAGTTCAAAAACCATACGGGGTAGAATTAGTTAAGCTTTTAATTAATTTGAAACTTGTAGAGAGGCGGAGTTGAGGGCGTGGCCCGTCGCACGTACCCGACACGAATGTGCGCATGTCCGGCGCTAACGAGAGCGACATGACGTCGCCGGTGTGCCCGAGGAAACTGGTCACCTGCTGACCCGTCTCGATGTCCCACAGGGCGCACGACATGTCGCCCGAACTGGTCACTATTTGGTTATCGTCCAGGAAGCGGCAACAAGAGAGGTAACCCGTGTGGCCGGGCAGTTCTCTGCTCACCCGGACGTTACCTGCAAACGGGAAGGGCGGAAAGAGTGATTACTTCGGAACGGGCGTGGCCCCGATTCGCTTACCTTCCCTCGTTTTTAGGCTATATATAGAGCAAATATTATCTAAGCCGCCGCAGGCGACGTACGAGCCGGAAGGTGCGTACGCGCAGGTCATCACCCACGACGATCTGAGGGGAATAGCGTGAACCTTGTTGGTGGTATGACTGTCCCAGACGATGAGCTTGCCGTCCTGACTGGCGGACACGAGGTTCCGACTGTCCGAGCCCCAGTGCATCGCGTAGATTTTGGCGAGGTGACCGCGGAGAGTGCGCCTGGTGCGCATCTGCACGCGGCCGATCGGCTCGAGGCTCGCGGTCGCCTGCACGAGGCTCGTATCGCATGCCGCCTTGCGCGCGTCCTAAAACAAAGACGGAGTCACCTCTAAGCCATCATAACGTTTTGTTTGAGAGTTTCCACCAAACCAATATCGGAAAATTTTTCACACTCTCCATTATTATAATGATGATATTTGAAATAACGTGTACGGTTTTAATATATCCTTTTTAATAGAATTACAACGAAGAATACGGTTCCAAGATACCTAGTAATTACTATAAACTCTAATAATAATAATAACAATAACAATAAAATAATAATTGTACGAGAAAGCGCAATGGAATATAAATTTTCGTAAAATTGAAGCCACAAAGAACGCGGAGATTTAAAAAATGATATATTGATGTAACCTACATTGAAGCAGCTCTGGTTGTTGACTGGAACAATTTGGCAATATTTTATGGCACTCGAGATTTTAAATCTGGCACGCGGAAAATGCTCTCTGAGTCGCACTAGTCCCGATCACGACCCCGGAGTTACATACGAGTTTTTTGATGCCCACTGAGAAAACCAATTTCAATTTGCTAGACGCAAAAATTCCCGATTATCAAAAACTAAAGAGAAAAAAAAAAAAACAATTCCGATTGGACGGAACAATAATAATAATAATAATCATGGATATTGCCATAAGTTGACCCACAATTTGAGATCTACGGAAGCTGAGAAAGTTCGAGAATATGAAGAAGTGACTATCCAGCTAAAACAAATCTGGCGTCTTAACGAAGGAACCATATGTCCATTGATTCTGTTAACGGCAAAAAAAACGGGAAAAAATTTCAAGAAAAACCTGGAGAAACTAGACATGTAGAATAACATGTTTGATGCATATAAGAAAATAGGTTAGCCCTGAACAAGGGGATCTGATACTATTTACAAATCTTCGGGATTTCTCCCGCGTCGATCATTTATAAATCAAACTTGTTGATGTTTCGCGGTTTCGGTTTAGCTCTGAAGAAGCCGGGAGCATGATTGGCGAAACGTCAGCGAGTTTGATTTACTACGCAGGAGGCATTCAGAAGATTTGTAAATAGTATTACAAGAGTACGTGGAAGTTTATTTGAAAAAAATTAACAGAAAAACCGCAAATTAGTGAATAGCTGAATAAATTTTCTTTTAGAAACCAAGCTTAAATACTTCCGGCTCCAATCTCCTCCAGTCTATTCAAAATAGGTATTGATAACATAATAATAGTACACAAGTCGGTTACTACTGCGATTTTGGCTAGATATTAATTAAGTAATAAAAATGCCGTCAACAAGCGTACTTATATAAAAAAAGGCCCATTGTTGGTGACAGATTGCAATAACCGTGATTAAAAAGGGTTCGATGTAAGTTTTTTTTTTGACCACCATTACCATATAAATCAAGAAAGTTGTATTTATTTATGAGAAAGCGGTGAATTACAGAAAACCATTGAGTACTCCGTGGTAGCATTGTTACAATAGACGACCTGATACAAAGTCACCCCTTTTCAAGATCAAATTTTTTAATGATTTTTCATCCCGTATTTATTTGTTTTTAAAATATCAAAACAGACCACTATTAGGAAACCCCAAATATAAGATAAAGGATTTTAGTCGGAGAAATAGTGTCACTTTTTACATAAAATTGAAAATATAGTATAGATATATCAGATGTATAACAAATATGCCCAGGAAGTTGCGAACAATTTAAAAGTGCCTTGATATACAGGCTGAAGAAAAACACTTTTCATTTTTAACGTTAAATTTTTTAATGTTTTTTCACCCCGTATTTATTTGTTTTTATAATATCAAAACAGACCACTATTAGGAAACCCCAAATGTAAGACAAAGGATTTTAGTCGGAGAAATCGTGTTCAGACCTGCAAACGACACTTTTAACATAAAATTGAAAATATAGTATACGATATATCATACGTATAACAAATATGTCCAGGAAGTTGCGAACAATTTAAAAGTGCCTTGATATAAAAGCTGTTTACCGATATTTTTTATTGAATTTCTAATATACGTCTCAAAAGCTCAAGTAAAGTTTGATAATTGATAGATTAAACAAACATATATTTTGGCATTTTCGAAAATATACTTTTATTCTATCTTAATTTTATTTCAATAACCGATATTATTGTTATTATTATTATTTAAAAAAATACAAAAAAGAAAAACACTTTTCCTTGGTTAATGTACGAATTGTTAAAAAAAAAAAAAACAAATTAAAGAGTGGGCCATAAACGTGCTGGGTTAATCAGAAAGCAACATGACTGAACTAATAATTCGCAATGCTTTTTTTACAAATATATTGTAGAATCTTAGGGAATCAAATTTATTTTTTAAAATCAATAAATTATGCGAAAAATGTTTGTTTAAGTTTACTCTTTTTTGTTCTTTTCGCATTTTTTAAATAAAATAATAATAACATGGAAACTGGAATAAAATTACAATAGAAAACAGGTATATTTTTTAAAATGTCGTAATACACACATTTATACACATTTTTGGAGAGCATATAAAAAGTGCAACCAAATAAAATCTGGACATTACGTGAAAAGTTATAATATTCCATCTCATTACGAAACAGGGTGTTTAAAATACTAAACAAAGCCAACTGAGACAGTATTGAGCCGCCTCCCCCACCCATCAATCGTTCTATAGTATAATAATGATGATATATCCCGCAATGACAACGAAAAGTGAGCATGCGCCGACGGACACCCCGTATACTCAAAAATCGAAAACATTTCAGAAGGATCCTTTAATTAATCACGGGTATTTGCGAACGGACCGTCGGTTACGTCATCGCCTGGCATTTAACCGTCCCGCAAACAAATCCGACAGTTTGTTTTCTTCCGCGCGCTCTGTTTTCGTGGCCCACTTCGCGGCGGACTTCCCGGAACGATCCTCTCCGGTTTATCAGGTCGCGGGTGCGTATTTGCCTTCTTTTTTTTCCGCGAAATATATCGCATCTATCGGCTTCAGCGACGTCGTGCACGTATGTGCCTGCGTGCCGTGCATTATGTTTATTCGCCGGGCGCGGATCGATTTTCTAAATTTATTACTCATAAAAATTTCTTTAATTAATTCACGGCGGCGGCGCTGTTGCCGCGTCTGCTATCGGCGCGAGTTTTTCCGCAACGTTCCCATTGAAACGTTTCAGCCAGTTGTTTTTTCTCAACGGATTGAAGGGGGTGGGGCTTGTTTCTTGTCTTTTCCCGTATTAAAAAATGAATTAAATGCGACGAAAGAGTTTATTGTTAAGAAATTATTAATATCGCAAAACTTTCATAAATACGATTACAATTTATAAACCTCTTTAAACAGCGAAAATCACTGGTGACAATGAATAAATCTAAAATAAAGCAACATTAATTGCATACCTGTTCTATAAATCAAATTAATAATATGTGTTTTATTGAATAAGCATTTTTAGGGGGAAAAATCATATTAGCAATGGCCACAAGAAGTTCGTTTTTTCGAAAATCGAAAAACGGAAAAAGAGACCAAACGTTTTTAATACTGCACAATATGACCAAAACTAATTTTAGTTACGAAACAAAAAAGGAAAGAAAAGTGAAACTCTAATTCCGATTGTCGTAGTCGTTCCCGCGATGGATCTCATTAGGGGAACCAGGTTTAGGCTCAGGAGTTCTGAAAGCATCTCCCTAAATTTGAAATTTCATGGTGTCTTCATCGCGCTCGCGTTTGCCTGCCATTATGGAAGTTACCTGCCGACGGCAATGAAACTCGGGTCCGGTAGGTATTAACCCATATTATCCCAAGCATAAAAAAGAATAAAAAAATACTTTTTTGCTCTGAAACTATTTATTTTGTTGCACTTACTGGGAAAAAATATTAAATGTCTTGGGCACATAAGATATACCATACAATTTATACATAAATATACAAAAGAAAGTTCAAATTCGACAGAAAACAACTAAAAGTAGATTGTTTTCCAAATAGAACCTGATTTGATACCAAAAAACGCATAATATTAGTAACACCCGGTTTTATTTTTGGTGATATTTTACAAAGCACAAAGTATGTAAATGCACATTACACTTGTTACAAACGTAAATTGGGTGGTTGTGGCGGATTCTACATCTCCTTCGGGCTTTATTAGCATGAACAATCATGAGGTGACCTTAATTATCATAACGCACTTCATCTATGGCAGGTGCAAGATTTCTTTGAGTAATTGTTTTATCAGTTTTTAAAAGTAGCAAAGCAATGTAAGATTTAAAATCAAATCAATCATTTCGTCATCAAGCGTAGTTTTTCCGGATGTAGGTGTGTGTGTGTGTGTACTCAATCTGACCTTTCTTCCATTTGACAGTAGAAGGAAGCCTGTCGTTTGCAGAAAGCATACGTCTTCTTTTGAATTCCAGGGTTTCATCATCTGATGAGTCCCATTCAGGTTCAGTAATTGATGAACTACAGGACTGTTGTAGGTGTATGGAACTCGAAAGTTCCAACTATATTAGTTGGTTCCTCAAACTCTTGTAGATTTATTTTATCCTTCATATCTTCTTCGTTATTTTTAGCATAAATTTACAATGAAGGGAATGCTACAATACATAAGTATACGTAAATCCAAATAATACTTACGACTTTCATTGTTATTGTCCTCATCAATCACGATCTCCTCCATAGCCGCCTCTAATTCCTTTTGAGTGAAATACCTCGGAAATGCCATATTGTACTGTAACTGTCACGTTCACTGCGCAAGGCACAAACTAATACTATTAAATACTAAAGAACACGCTAATTGTTGGATGTTTATTCTACATGCACTGACTTGTCTAGACTTGCAATAACAAAGTTTTGTTTCACAGATAAAACCAGTGGTGTATTCACGCACCAGTATTTTCAAAAAATAAAGCATAATCAATATAGTATTTCCAATGAATTTTCTGCGATGTAATCTACACGCTATAGACATATACCTAATTACCCACCGATCTAGAGTGCGGGAAGCGTCACTTTACCACGTCAGTTTCGTTTCCCACGAATCCGAGCATTTCGGACATTTCCGGGATTTCACCGCACGGATTTGGGAGTGATCAGATGTTTTCATCAGTAAATGAATGTCTTTGTGTTGTTTTGCGAAAATGTACCCAAAAACTAACAGTCGTAGAAAAAGTATAGTATGCACTCGTTTATTAAAAACTCGCTCCGCTCGTGTCAAATAAACTCGTGAGTCAAATGCCGTTTACCGCACTTGTTGCACAATATATTATTTTTACTATTTTGGATTTACTTGACAATGTTATACAAATTTATGTACCGCTTTTGTTAACTTTTGAAGTCATATATAAGATCTCTCCTTTACACATAGATTAGCGATTTCTACGGTTTTATGTCCTTTAGTAGTGATAATAATAAAATTTCTGAATGGATGTGCAAAAATATTTCCTGGATGCGACAAAAAATCATAGAATAGGTGCTGCATTAACCCACCACTGGGACAAAATGGGGGAAAGGACAGAATATTAAGGACGGACTCTCAAAGGTTTTGTTAATAATATAATTTTTTGTTTATTTAGATGGGTATAATCTTATAAGTTATGGATGAACGAAAGGAGGGTGTTACCATAAACGGACTGATTTTAAACAACTTACGTGATGCGGACGACAATATTTTAGTTACAGACAAGTTGGAAGATCTGCAAACTCTGCGGAAGAGGCTAAATGATACATGTGAAAGATATGGACTAAACATGATCCTTAAGAAAACTAAAGACATGATTATTACAAAGAAGGAAATACAAATACTTAGGAACATGGCTACACGAAACAATGGAGCGGTCTTAGTCTTAGCCAGAAGTGCATTTGTAACATCAAAATGTTCCTTTGCAGCAGAGATATAAATTTCGGATTAAGAATAAGAATGCTTCGATACTACGATTTTCAAACATTAATTTATGGGTCACAAACAAGAAAATTGGAATACTTTAGTCTCAAGGGCAGAAGGAGTCAAGAAGAACCTCTTGGCTCAAAAACTTAAGAGAATGATATGATAATATCCAACCTCCGTTAGTAGAAGGAACGAGAATAAGAGAAGAAAATAATATTATTAAATTACACATAGCTAAGAATAGAATTACATTTTTATTCTAAATGCCTAAATCTTATTCTGTTTCACTATCACAGTCGTCATTGTTATGTCCTGTAGTGAATTTTTCTACCTCTCAATTGGTATGTTATTAATTACATTTTTTATCAAATGTCACTTTCTAACAAATATTCCTGGATTTCAGTTTTTGGAATTGATGAGGTTGGTACTTTGCGTAGCTGTGGTAGCATGCGTTATCCATGACAATAACACTCTTATTGGGAATATTACTTAAAATATTGTTTTAAAAACATTTTTCAAAAAGTTCGGCGCTTGTATCCAGACAACAGCAAGCAGGGGGCAAATACGTCTTCTGAGCCAGCGTGAATCTCCTTCATTTTCATTTTTAATAATTTTAACACTGCTAGAGGAGAAGGAGTTTTTTGCAAGCTTTGATAGCGACAGCGAAACTGCGCTGGAACTGTGCTGAAGTATGTTTGGGAACGGTAAACAGCCCCCTGTGGCGAGTATTAACAAAATGAATATTTGATCCACGAGTAATTTTCTAACAAAAAAAAATCGGACGTTGGAGAGATATTACTTTTTTAATTAAGACTAAAAACTGCGATTTGAAACGTTCGTCTAATATTAGCCAACGAAAATCCTCTAGGCTAGTAGATATGTGATCAAATTTAAGAATGTTGTATGAGAATTTGAGGCAGGCATTCTGAAAACGCTGAAGACTAACATTGTCCTGTTGAAATAGGGCAGGCCAGTAAACTACCATAAAGTATGAAATTGAGGAGATAATTAAGGAATCGGTAAGTTTTAACTTAATTGTTGTGTCTAGAATATCTTTATCGATTTCGGGATCAATGAAGCTACGTGACCTCCAAATGCAGATTATTATCCAAATGCAAACCCAGATTATTGTTATTGAAGGATACTCTTTAACACCGATCAGAAAAGTGACTTTCGAAAAACTGCAACACACCAACCCCGACACCAAAGTATTTCAGTTTAGCAAAGAGCAGGCGGTGGTCCAGGGTGTCAAACGCCTTGCTAAAATCAAGAAATGTTAAGCAGGTATTCAGAACTACATCATTTGCCCGAAACATAACATCACAAACTTTTAAAAGAGACGTAAGGGGTGATTTTTTTCGATGTATAGAACTTTAAGTTGCAATAAAACAACGATGGATTATTCGGTTGACATGAATTTTATTTATCCGAAAGATAATCTTGTGGCATTATATTTTAGATATGATTTTCGATGACTTTTTCCAACATTTGTGGCCGTATATCGGCAATAACACGGCGAATGTTGTCTTCCAAATTACTTTACATAGCCCCACAGAAAGTAGTCAGCGGTGTTAAATCACAAGATCTTGGAGGCCAATTCACAGGTCCAAAACGTGAAATTAGGCGGTCACCAAATGTGTCGTTCAATAAACCGATTGTGGCACGAGCTGTGTGACATGTTACGCCGTCTTGGACATCATGGTTATTCAATTCAGGAATGAAAGAGTTAGTAATCATAGCTCTATACCGATCACCACTGACTGTAACGTTCTGGCCATCATCGTTTTTGGAGAAATACGGACCATTGATTCCATCAGCCCATAAAGCGCACCAAACAGTCAGTTTTTACAGGATGTAACGGTGTTTCGACATACACTTGAGGATTAGCTTCGCTCCAAATGCGGCAGTTGTGTTTGTTGACGTAGCCATTCAACCAGAAGTGCGCTTCATCGCTAAACAAAATTCGCTTATCAAAATCGGGAACAACGGCAATCTCGTTTTGGGCCCATTCGACGAATCTACGCCTTACTTGATGATCGTTTGGCTTTAATTCTTGCACGAGTTGGACTTTGTAAGCACGTAAACCAAGATCCTTCCGCAAAATCTTCCATAAAGTGGAGGGACACAGATCCAATTCCTGTGCTCGATGACGGATGGACTCATTCGGGTCTTCCTCAATGCTACGCTCTACAGCAGCAATAGCTTCTTCTGTACGCGCCGTACAGCGTCTCTGGGGATGCGAGTTATCAATAAGAGTAAACGTGGGCGAAAACGTTCCATGGTTAATCGAATTAACTGCTCTGATGGACGATTTTGTCGACGATAAAATGGACGTAGTGCGCGATATGTATTCCGCACTGAACCAGTATCTTCGAAATAAAATTGCACTATTTGCAAGCGTTGTTCAGGGGTGAGTCTATTCATGATGAATTGCCAAACCAAATTGAGAATAAATCACTTGACAGCTGTTAAATCGGTCGCCATCTTGAACAGTAATGCCAACTTTAAGTTCTATACATCGAAAAAAGACACCCATTATTTGTACCATAATGTGCCCGATTGCGTTGGGGGTAGAATATTGCAATAAAATCCCGAAGCTGCTTCTCAACAACTTTTTCTAGCACTTTAGATAGAGCAGCAGGGAAGACTCCAACTAACATGAAATCATGGCGAATATACTAAGAGAAAGAGGATTGGTCATAATGGAAGCAGCTAAAATGGCACTAGATAAGAAAAAACGAAGGAAATTTGTATACGACTTGTAAACATTACTCAACCTTACACCTTGGATAGATAGGTTTAGGATTATATGTATAAAAAGCAATACAGGAAGATGGTTCGTTTCGCTTTTTTTCGGACCCCACAGACATAGATATCAAAGCATTTGCCTCGTTTACTGACATCACCAATTTCTTCCAATCTTATTGCAAGTTATTACTTTAAAACATCTAATGTAATATGAGCACACAATTGTACAATAAAGGTGTCAATTTAGAAAATTAGAAACAAATATTTTTTTTGTTCGTCATATTTTAGTGAATTTAATTTATAGAATTAGAGCTGAATGTTTGAATGTTATGCTCGTTTTACCTGATATCATTTTGTTCTTCTAATTATATTAACGCTTTAATTGACGTCATTTAGTGTCCCCATTTTGCCAATTGGATTTCTTGCAATGTATTTTATTGGACTCTAAACTCTAAAATCTAAATAACCTAAAATAAAATCGTTAAAAAAATGTGATTTTATTTACCTACTGACAGTGTTGTTGTTGTGTATTTAAAAAAAAAAATCAAAAATAATAGTTTTTTAAATCATGATTTTTTTATTTCAATTTTTTGTAACAATTACAAAATATTCTAAAGCTCGCTATAAACAATATAGAACAATGTACACACAAGTATTCGTCAGGAGGAGCTTTTTGCAAGAAAATTTCTGTCGCGATGGTTTGTAGAAGGAGTGGACCTAGTGGAAAATAGTGCATTAGGTGAAAACTCGAAGAAAAGAAAATAGAATATGGCAGTTTTACATTAAAACAACGATCCAAATAAATCTGGGTTTAGAGCGATGTGTAAAATCTGCAAGGAAGAAATTCAAGGGACAGTACAAAGACTGAAAGTACGCCATGATGATTGTCACAATAACCAGCCAGAAACGAATACATATAAGGCATTTATTACTTAAAAAATGTTATGTCCTTTTTGTGTTTCCTTGCCAAAATTTTAATTAATGTTTATAATTTTTAGATACTTACTTATTTTTATTTTTTACGACACATAAAAAAAGTGTTTCGTATTTATATATTATAATTTCTTCATCTTAGGAAAGAATGTACACCATTTTCAACGTATTGAAAAAAAAGTCAACATTTAATAAAATCCAATAAACCCCCTTTACTAATTTTTTAAAGGACAATTAGTAGCGTTTTTATTTTCTTCTTGATACTCTTGATGTCGCCTGACAGTTCTGTAGATCTTACTACTACATCGTTGAAACACAGAAGAGGTCCAAACGAAAAAAAAAAAACAAACTAAAAATCAGCAGCTGAAAAAGAAAAGATTGACAAACAAATAGCAAAAACAATTTTTGCTACTAATTCGAGCTTTTGATGCATAGAAAACTCCGAAGTAAAAATGCTATTATTAAGACCTGGTTATACAGTACAGCTTCGCTAATCCGAACTCCACTAATCCGGATTCTCCAGTAATCCGGACAAAATTTAAATATTACTTATTTACATTATGTATTCTATAATCCGGATTTCTTAAGTATCCCATAGTCCGGATCATGTGTTCTTCGATAATTTCATGTAACTTTTATGGTGTTGTCTAGGTGAATCCCCTAATTATTAAAAAGCCGCAAAAGAAGAGTAGAGATTTTCTTAGAGGTTAAAAATCATCATGGCAACTATCTAGAACTTTAACACTAGCGGAAAAATATGATATTTTAGAAAAATTAAAAAATGGTGTTAGTGGCAAGACATTCGCTATAAAATGTGGCATTGGTACGTCGACTATTTCGGATATAAAACAGAAATCTGGGCAAATAAAGAGGTTTGCATGTTGTATAGATAACATGAATTTTTAAGTAGGTATGTAATGTAAATTTTGTTTTGAGAGTTTTGAAATGACAGAAAATAAAAAATTTTTTGTTTTATTTTTTGACATTTTGGGTACAAACTGTAAACTCTTAGGTGAGGGAATTCCCCTGTACTAATGTTATCGTCTTGTTTCAGCTGTATCGAAAATTGCTGAGTAGTTATACGGGTGGTTTATTAAAAGCGGCGGGATAACAACTTTAACGCAAGTAGATGTTGGGTAACCAAATGTAACCTCAAAGTGTTGTTAAGCCTTTTCTTCAGAAATTAACCGACAAAATTAGGGAGATGCAGGTGGAACCAAATTAGTTTTACAACGCAGACGAATCAGCGCTGCTCTGGAAAATGTTGCCAGATCGTAGTTTGGTACATCATAAAGATAATTCGGCACCTGAGCGGAAAGAATAACTTTCGTTCCTTGTGCAAAGGGCGATGGATCGCATAAGCTAAAGATGATAGTTATTGGTAAATCAAAAAATCAAGTCATCTAAGAATTGTGTCATTCCAGTTGAATATCATGCTACCAATAAAGCTTGGATGACTTTAGCTTTATTTGTCAAATGGTATCACGAATCTTTTGCTCGACAAGTAAAAACGTCCCAGAAAGATAATGATATGAGCGGCAAAGCACTTTTACTGATGATAATTCTCGAAGTCATGCAACAGAAGATCAATTGATCAGTGATGATGGAAATATCGTAGCTTTGTTCCGCTTTCTTCCGCCTAATACCACGCCGTTAATCCAACCGATGCATCGAAATGCAATCCGGCTCATTAATATGTTTTACAGCTAAACCTTATTAATTCATGTTTTGTCTTTTGAAGAAACTAATATTTCTAGCACTCTAAAAAACATGAATTTAAGAGATGGCGTATTTCTGTTGGCTAGGGTATAGGATAAAGTAAGTCCTGAAGAACAAAATATTTTTTCACCCAGACCTTGATGAGTCAAAGTGTGGTTGGGATCCCGAAACCGCTAGTAAATTAGAAATATGCTACAGAATATTGCTACTGAAAGTAAACAGAGGATCAACGAGCGATGATGACCACTTACCGCTGTACAGCGAGAGTGGCAGTGAAGAGGGGCACGAGGAAAGTATTAGAATAAATCTAAAAATTAAACATGAGGAAGCTATTCGCTGCATTGGTACATGCATACAGCGGGCAGAAGAAAACGGTGCTGAACTGAATGTTTTGTCCATCTTACGAACCATGAGCCTCTTACATGACGATATCTATGAGGAGGAAAAGGCAAAACGTTTTGCTTCTCTATCAGGACAATGTGTGAATATGTCCATTGACGGGTGATCAAACGTCTACAATGAGCCAGTTATGGTCTGTTCATAGATATAAGAAAGTGACCAATTGCTTTTGAATGGGGTTATCCAAGGGTGGTCATTAACATACAATGCAACAAGATTATTACCTAAAGTTTCGGAATTTAAATTCAGGTAAAATTGTGGGCCGTAATAGGAAATAAGTTTATACCTACCTGTGTTTAATATTCTTTGATTTGGTATACTACTTAGTTTAAGTTTATTAGTAACCATTCTTATTTCGTGTGTAATACAGCGTGTGCGAATTATGCAAAATATGTGCGAGTCTAGTGTATCTCAGGAGATGCTCCCATCCAAATGTAGAAAACACTATTCTATTGAGACTAAAGAAGTTATAAACAATGTTTATTTGACTCTTATTGAACGTGGTGCCAGCAAGCAAGCATATTTAGAAGAAACGGCTACATTGACGAAAATTGTGAATAATCCCATTTCGGCGAGGAAAAAAAGAAGCGATGCTGACATTTTCTCGAGTGTAGATGAACGTGATCAAGATATAATACGGCGTAAAATTTACCAGTTATACGAGGAACAAAGTGCGCCTACATTAGATATCTTAATTAAGAGGCTTGAAAAAGATGAAACCGGTGTTAAATGTGGCAGAACTACCTTATGGAAGTGTATTCAATCCATGGGTTTTAGATTTAAAAAAATTGACAAAAGGCAACTTTTAGAATTCGGAAATGGCGACTGGAATATCTAGAAAAAAATAGGATTTACAGAGAACAACAAAGACCAATTATTTACTTGGATCAAATCTGGTCCGACACTTATGATACCCCGAAAAAGGTTTGGGTTGACTCAACTGATACGTGTAAAACAAACACGCCATGCTGGCTCTAAAGATGGTTGCTGTCTGCGAAAAATATTGAAGATTCTTCTCTGGATTGCCATGAAGACATCACCGCTGATTTATTTGAAAGTTGGTTTAAAAACAAACTAGTTCCAAACATTCCTCCTAATAGCGTCATTGTAATGGACAATGCAAGTTATCACAGTAGACAGTTGACTAAAACCCCTTCCTCATGTGACACAAAAGTAACAATCCAAAACTACATGTATAATAACGACATTTATTTTCACGAAGATTATACCAAAAAGCAATTAATTGAGGTTCTACAAAGCTTGAACCTACAAAAGGAATATGTCTATGATAATTATGCAAAAAATCTAGGGCATATAGTTTTAAGGCTTCCACCTTACCACTGTATATTTAATCCCATTGAACATGTTTGGCACCAACTGAAAACTGCCATTCGTCGTAACAATGTTTTTCCCCGTGTTAACTCCAATATAGAAACCACAAAGCTGGGCAAATTCTGTTAAACATATAGAAAAAGCAGAACAATCGTATATCCATATTGCAAATAATATAGAACAAATAATAATTAGAAAAGGCGATGATAGCGATAGCGATACTGATATATTATGTGAATCATTTTAAGTCATTTAAGTAGGTACTAAAAATAATTTGTAATTTTATTTTAGATTTAAAAATAAATATAATTAAATAAATACTGTTTAGTATCTTTCCTAACAAAACCCCAAATAATTAAATTCTAAGCAAAGTTAGGACCTGTTCGGCCATATTTCATTCCTACCCGGGTCTTTCCTTAATTCGTATCAGTTAGTCACTTTCTTATATCTATGAACAGACTTTACATGTGCAACAATAACAACTGAAGATGGACGAGCGCTCCTTTGCGCAACTATTGATACTTTGGGAAAATCTCATACTTCACAACATTAGTCTGAGAAAAAGTTTGGAGAAAAAGACGGACTCAAAATTTATAACCTATAGCTGCTCTGTACATATTTTGAATTTACTACGGATACTTACAAGTACCAGACGTCAAAGAATATGTCGTCCAAATTGGTAAGTATTTTCGCGACAACCATCTAGCTAGAGCAAACGTCAGTCAAGCAGGAGACAATTCCAAGTCATTCCAAGTGATGTGCGATGGAATAGCGTCGCTGATTATTTAAAGATGTACGTTTGATGTATGTACGTTTATGTGTGGTATATTATTAACACTATGTGAAGAAAACAAAGAAAAAAGATGCACTTAAAGCCAATACCAGTTGCCATTGATATTTTGCAGAGAAAAAACGCTACTATCTCAGATGCTGTAGAGTGGAAATGTATGTGGAAATATTTATAATATATCTTCGAGAATGTTGTAGAATTACCTTTATCAAAAATAGAAAAAATTCAGGATCGATATAAGCAGGCACTCCCGCCATATCATTTTATAGCCTATATGTTGAACCCTCAAAATAAAGAAAAGAATCTGACGTTACAAACAATTAATCATTTATATGGAACCAGGGGATTCTTGCCATTAGTAAAGTTGAATGCCCATTTAAAAAAATATATTTTCGGATGAAATAAGAAACTTAAATGGAATAGTGGTGGACATTACAAAAGGACGAGCCAGAAATTGAGAAACAGTCACCAATAATAACTGTGCGCAACTGCTTCCTCACCGACAGTAAAACGACTTTTCAGCCCTTTTGGTTAGTTTGTACACTCAGATATAAGGAACAGGATGGGCATAAACGGGGGGAAAATTATTACTATTCAACTGTACAACGAAAATGCAGAAGCATAAGGTGTGTGTTACTATTTTATTTTAGTTTTGCTTCACTTTTTATTTGTGATAATATTTTTAAGTTGTGTTTTTAAATAAAAAAAAAATAAGTGATAAATTTTAATGTGGTTCCGTGTTATACGATGGGTAATAAAACATGATCTTCAAATTAGGATACTTCTAAACAGAAATTATGTTTAAAATAGATTTTTAAATACTTGAATGAACCCGCGCACGTTGATATCGCAGAATTTTGTTTTATCGACATCCCAAAACTCGGCCTCCCATCTAGTTCCCCAGACTCCCGCATGGCGGCACTATTTCCGTGTTACCAACTTTATATACAAAGTTTGCACTTCGTAATTTTTTTTTCTATATTTATACGTCAGTGCGACGAGAAAGGGTATATTCTAAAGCGAGTCGAACGATAGGCGGTTGACGACGGCCGCGGCATCTTCTTGTCGGCTTTGCAGCCTGCCACTATCAATTTCCGCAACGAATGACGTATATAGAACCGCAAATGAACGTCCCGTTGTAATATTCGTCACCCAGTCCGCCAATTCCCCCCCGCCCCGTTTTCGCGGTACCGCGTCAAAAGCGTCCCCGATATTCAAAACCAGATACGAGACAGGACAAAGCCTATTGTATCGCCTGCCACCCAAACGTAACCAAACAAATCATTATCTAATAATCTTGACAGCGCGTATATGCGTGTCAATTTATGCAACTACCTATGTACGGTCCGCGGCGGAATTGTTTAAAAAAATACGTCAAAATCGGTTTTTCCTCCAGTTATCGAACAAAAACATAACCAAAACTATGACTTTCTGGTGGGAACAGTACATTTTCCTACTCCATTTCTCTCAGATAACGGTCAAAAGCCATTAGGTACGGAATTATCATATTTCAGCTACGATAAGTGGTTTAAAATCTCATCTGAATTCGACTAGAAAAAAGTCCTGTTTGAACCAGAAAATGATGTTTTAAGGTAATATCTGCTGGTTATTGATGTTTTCATTATAATAATTGGCGGAACAACTGATACTGACTGAAATCTGAGAGAACAATGATGAATAAATAATGTTTTTTTATTACCCGGTTTTACTTGGACTGAAATCGTTGTTATTTGCGAAATCAGTGAAATTTTGTTAGTCTTGAGCACTCGACATTAAAAATTATCTTTGAATAATAAAAAAATACTTTAAAAATCCAATATGTACTTAAATAACTATTTTTACGTTACTTGTATTTTGACAATAACAGTTGGTAACTACAAGAGCGCTAAATAAGCAATAAGTGTTATAAAATTAAACGAACTTTATGGGTCAGTTGTTTCATTTGTCACATTTTTATTAGTAAAAGAAGAACACTCTTCTTTAATCATTTTTTAATTATAATTAAACCTGTTAATATGGCATTTCAGATAAAACAAAATAATTAAAGTTGGCGAGAGAGAAAAAAAATAGTTTTTCTGCTTATTTTTAGGTGTTTCTTTTTAATTACGAGTTACGGTTGCATGAAATATGGTAAAAGACTGTGCGATGGTGATTTGCCCCTCGGATTAATATCAACTAAGGAATCTTATAGGATCCTGCAACAGGGTTTGGTGATTTAAATAAATAAGCTTTTCGTGAATTTAATTTTTAAGACTTTGACCTAATTAAGTCAGCACAAAATTAATTTTTAATAATGCAGTAATGTATAATATTTTTAATGATCCACATTTTTCTATATTTCCAGCCACACATCACATTACGTACAAATAGAAGCAAGCAACTTGCTAATCTAATAAAAGTTATTTTTAAGTTCGTCGCTTTTATTTTTCAAATGTCCAAGTAAACGTCGAAAGAACTACACTCTTATCAAATTTATTATTACATTCCCTGGGCACGACACACCTTTACATTTTAAGAAATGAAAAAAACTCACCCTGATGGCATTCTTGAGGGTTTCAGCTTCCTGTCTCAAAGTGTCCAGTTCGTTCATGCTGGTTACCACACTTTACGCACACCTGCAAAATTCAACAATTTTCAAAAGTCTAATAATTCACCCCATTGTAATAACCTTTATTTTTTTATTTGTCGAAACCTTCCCCGTAAAATTCCAACTTTAAATATACTTTCTTTCTGATTAGAAAATTATTACGACCTACGGCGTACCTGTAGCGCTAGGGAGCGCAATCTAGACTGCAGTTTTGTTAGTTAATCGCGGCGGATTTTCCTTAGTGAAAACCTAACAAAGTCGAAATTCGAGAATATTAAATATTTAGACCTTCTTTGCCTATACCGGCCGTTTGTTTCGATGGGATTTTTTTTCAAGCTGTTTACGATCACAAAAAAGTCAACCAAACCATGACCGAGGAAACGGCACGTTCCAGCACGGGTACGATGTTTACCAACTTGGTAATTCCTTATTTTCAATTCCCAAGCCATTTATTTTATTTTCGGTACAAATCAATCAAAGCTAATGAATTCTAAAATTATATTTTTCGGTTTTCAAGGTGCGCAAATATTTTTCGCTTCGACTGCGTTCTTATTTTTTGTTCGACGAAAATATGACGACCACCGAATCGGCTATAATCTTATTCTATATAAAGCTCGATATGTAACGAAAGTTTTGATTGATTATATATTGCGAAGATTCAACTCGCTGCCTTTTAACCGATTATTTTATAAACGATGATGTTATCATAAGAAAAAACGAAAAAATATCGGGATTATAAATAATTTTTTTTTTTCGGCAGAATCGTTACTCGAATCAGATACTGTCAA
Organism: Cylas formicarius; assembly: GCF_029955315.1. Classification (NCBI taxonomy): domain Eukaryota; kingdom Metazoa; phylum Arthropoda; class Insecta; order Coleoptera; family Brentidae; genus Cylas; species Cylas formicarius. The sequence continues at coordinate 17,845,866 of NW_026844361.1, read as the reverse complement.
GATTAGTAATCAATTGAAAATAAGACACCTCGAAATCAGTAAATAATTAAAAACAATATTTCAATCATTAGATACAACAATTCTATCCGTAAGGATGTGAAAAATAAAGTAGACATTTAAATCGGACGTGCTAGTGTGGGGAGATAAATTGAGATTTTCTTTTTGAGACACACCTACATGGAACAACAAATATATAAACATTGCAATAGGTCATGGCCCCCACACCACCTCACGTTTAAAGTAAATTTTGTGCTTTGCATTAATCCACTCGTATATTTGGCGAGCAAGGGCCAGAACCGTGCGCGATTTCCGAAAAGAATAAAATAAATTGACAGCACCAAAGGCGCCATGACAGTGAAGTACACCTGCTAGGAATCGGCGCTTCGATTTTCTAGCGTTTCCACAACCTACCCGGCGAATTTATTAATTTACCCGAAAACGCACATACCGGCCGAATACACAATCATACTTTATGCTTACCTTTTTCCTACTTCTCAACGGGGCAATCTCCGAATTTCCTAAACACTATCCAACAGTTCCAACTGAATCACGAATACATGGGTTTAAATACATGCAGTTTTTCGAGGCAAACAGTTCTATTCATGTATAGTTTTAGACGTACCGGCTCATAAGGAAACTTGCACTCGACTGGCACCGATTTCCCACGCCGAAAAATTGTTTTTCTCGATTTTTTTTCGCACTATCACAATTTTACTCGCTGGGTGCGGCGGTTAGCCCCGGTGCCTCTCCTTTCCGTAACGATTATGGACTAGGCAACTGTGACGTCAGTGACGCCATTTTGGTCAGTCTACATCTATCGACCACTAACACAAGCATGACAACATCCTTACCGACAATAGATCGCTAGATGCCGTGTTTACGAACGTGTCCCATAGATGACGCAGTATTTCTCAACTATGATCGTAATGGAGAATTTTCATTTTCAGAAAAATCTTTTCCTAGCTTCAAACGAAAATCGTTTGCTCATAAAAAAAAGTGCATAAAACAAAAAATATAACTGTCTAGTGTTCGCAACACCGAGTGGTCGGAAAGCCAAGTGTCGTTATTACTATTGTGTTTTTGGGAATCCCCAGAGAGCACAATCTATTTCTCGCTGTGGGAGTTCATTGTTTGATTGTGATTGTGAAAACTACCGGGTGTAAATAAGTACCAGAAGTCGAAGACATCGATTTGCAAAATATGGTATGTAAAACTATCAGTTAAGTGGATCAAAAGTTTTGTTTATTCGTTCTTCTTAACATGCGCCGCAATTTCAATAAAAATGCATTCGTTGTAAATAACTTTTATTTTTTTTCCGTGCCACGAACGGTAGCATCGAACGAAAGAATATATCCAATATAATCGATCTTGTAAAAATAAAACCACTTAATTACTTAGCAGCTATATCGCAGATTTGCTTGTATCACTAATATGGTATTAAATTTAAATTAAATTATTGCTAAAAGTTTAGTTAATTATTATGCTAACCTAATTCGATCGCGTTTTATACCACATACACACTTCATAGTTAATGTTTGGTTTGCACAGAGAATAAATATATTTATTCAAACTTTTTACATCTTACAGAGGTCAATTAAACCAAACTCGGTTGACAAAGGCAACTTCATAAATAAGGGTTTGTATCGAAATACATGAATGTTAATTGATGTATATTGCATGTAGAAAAATAAATATATCATAACATTTGATATCTTAATATTTATAAAAACGTCAAATATGTCAAACACATATACATAGAAGGCTGTGAAAAACAAAATTTTTTGAGCATTGACAAAGTATTGATATTTGAGTCTTGCAGTTTAATTTGATATTTCGTATTTTATAAATGTTGGCACGTGTCGGTGATGTCCTTATAGGCTGCTAAGGTAAGTGTCAAAGAATTAGTTTCAATTTGTTTAGGAGAAAAAAACTAACAGACTAACCCAAAGTACCAACATATTTTTTAATTTTGAAATTCCTCTTTTCTTGCTTTGCTTTGTTACGATTTTTTGCGATAAAGGGTGTCTTGATGGCTTTTATTGAGCTCTGTATGCAAAAAGGATCTACAAAGTGTGTCACTGTTTTTACATTATTTAAAAAATATGTGAGAAAAAAGCATGTATCTGTCAAAAATGATAGAGGGCGATGGTCACTTAAGAGAAGTAAGCGTTCTGAAAGTAATAATCACAGAGATGATTTTTTTCTAAATAAAACTCGGTAAGAAAAAACGCTGAAAATTATTTGGAGTGTAAAACGTCCGATAGAGGGCGTAACAACTAACACCAACTAGAAAAAGAGTCTTTTTAGATTTTTGCTTGTTGAAGATATATCAATGCTATACATTTTTAATTTACTAAATTTCCCTATACTTTTTGACTATAGCATTGTTTTTCTATTAATTAAAATAATGTTTAAACAAAAGTTTCTCTGGTGTTGCTTGACCGATTTTAACAAACCTGGGCTCTTATGAAAGAGCATAATTTTTAATAGAAAATGCTCTTTTGGTTTTGAATTATTCAATTTCACGGCTATAGGTAGATGACACTGACTAAAATGGCGGCACTTATTTGAGTCTTTTATAAAAAACAAATGCCATGGAATATTAATTTTTACATAATTCACAATAGAGAGCTGAAACTTTTGCCTTTTTCCTCAAAAAGAAAGAAAGGTACGAAAAAGATCAACAGACAACGAACTTGTATGTTAATTGCGTTGTGTTACACCCTGTATATTGCATTTGAGGTTAGATTAAAGAAATATTAAATATTAATATGTAATTATCGTACATAAGATATGCCTGTATATATCTCATTTGCCTATCAGTTGAAGATAAAAATATTTAGTTTTAAACAAAAAAGCAAAATAATATATAAATGAAATAATAAAATAAAACTGTCGTATACTACATTCAGCTGTCAAGAATTTGGACATTTTGCCAAACTGCAGAGCATCACGAAGTTATTTGGTTAAATTATCCTCAGTGTAAATGTATAAAAAATATATTGTCACACCCTTACTTTGACGTTGTTATTGCCACCCTCCAAATCCTTCTTCTGCTCTTCGTTCAGCGCCATCTGGTGTCCGTCCGCGCCGTGTCCGATATAGACGAACCTAACCTTAAAATAGTTCGTAATGTCGGTAAGTTTTAGGCCGAAAGTTTCAGGCATAAAGATGTAGGCGTAGGCGGCTCCGCCCACACAAATCACCGCGAAGAACCATTGTAGATGACTGGCGCCGCCGAAGAAGGCGCTCATGCTGTAATAACTCTGCAACGCCGCGAACATCAGCACGCAACAGAGGCTGTAACTGACGCTGTATCCGATTCCTCTGATTTCCAGCGGAAACAGCTCCGCCATGAGCATGTTCGGGATGGGCAAGAGGCCCACCGTAGACGCCACTACGTAGAACAACAGCGCCGCCACCGGGACCCATTTAGAAGCGGAAGTACCTGACGAAGTACGCGGTACTAGGATGGCAATAATGCGAATGGACGTTTGTTACCTTCTTCGATCCATTTCGTCCAGAGTCCCGCGACAAACATGCACGTCGCCATACAAAACGTGCTGACGAAGATCAGGCTTCTTCTTCGGAATTTCTTCAGGATCAAGATACTGACGAACGACATTACCAATCGCACCAGCCCGATCATTATAGATGCCAAGTATCCGTTGCCGGTACTGCCGGCAGCCTGATCACGGTAAGTAGTTAGATAGTAGAAAGTTTGCGTTTTATTTTGAAAGCGATTTGACAATTTCTCGTTATCGTTACCGAAACGTGGCGGAACCTAACGGATGGAAGGCGAAGCTATAGCGAGAACCGAACGCATGCGTAGTGCCTTTTTTTGGCAGGTGATATCAACATAACCTATTTCTTGTGGAGGTTTGTTTTGAACTTTTTTAATGTTTTATGATTTTCGCCATGGCATCGTTTCACGGATGAGTACGATGTTAGTTTATTATAAAGAAAATTGCCTAAAGCTGACCGTGTAAAAAAGAACCCTTCATCTTTTTAACCAAATGGAAAGCTCTTCCAGGCAATAATGGCTGCTTTCTCTTATCACCTAATTGCTTCAACCAATTTTCGTAAATGTTTTTTTTTTTCAAATTGGAAATTAAATTGGCATACAGTATTATTATAGAGGACGCCTGTTTGTTTCTAATAGGGTTCTAAGTGTGAGTTCCATTCTAAAGCTTTATTGAATTCGTTTGCCACATTTATAATTAATAATTCCAGTTTCAAAAACATTGAAATTGCTTTTGAAATTTTGCTATTGACTATTAAAATTGGTCCATTTCTTAATTTTGATGTATTGAGAGCTCTTTTGCGTTGGACTTATGTTGCGTTAATGTTCTTTGTGTTTTCGGTGTTAGTACTTTGGAAGGTATGCAAAAAACGAAGTTCTTAAGTTTCCCAACCTTGCTTTATCTCTAGTACGTTGGACAGTCAACAATCCTCTAACAAACTCTTCCTACTAGAGCAATTTTCATAAACAAAATATTACACCTCCGAGAGAAGAACATTATCGAAGACCTTTCAATAAAAACAATCTTTACAATAATAATAAAATAAAAAATGAAAATAAATCAAAGGTAAAAAGGGAATGCGAATATTTTAAACAATGGCGTTACCTCGATAAATGAAATAGAGTAGAACATGGTGATGTAGATGCCCGAAAAATGTTGGAAGAAGAACAGTCCGGTCAGTATAATCAGTGGCTTATATCCCGTCGGTTTCATGAACTCGTGGATTATAAATTTCGCTCCTTTCTTGCCGCTGTTTTCCTCCCGCTCGCGTTTCTTCCTTTTTTGTTCTTCGTCGAGCGCGACGAACTGCAGTTCGGCAAACGACTCGGTCTGGAATGTTGTGTGTTGGTGAATATAACAGGGTCGTTACTTGGTAATATACCTTGGGTCCCGGTTTGGGTTGGTATTTGTGCAACCATTGGAGGGATTTCCTCGCCGCTTCCGTCTTCCCTTTCAAGATTAGCCAGGACGGGCTCTCGTGAAGTACAATGCAAGCCAGGCAAGGCAGCACGATGAAAACGTTGCAGATCCAGGCGAGGGTGCGCCAGTGGAAGTACCAGCCCCCCAAATATGTGAAAACCATTCCTAAAAGATTAATACGCCTCTCAATTCGATTCTATTTTTCAGTGTACTCTTTTGGTAATTAGTAGATTGTTTCTTGTTCTTTCATTCTTTTTGAACTTTCATTTAAAAAAGAAGACGAAAAAATATTAGCTTAATTTAAATAAGGGGTAGGATTTTGTAACACGAAATGGAAATACGTACCTAAAGCGACATACGTCGGTGCTATGGCCATCAGAGACATCCTCAGATGGACGCTGGCGATCTCCGTGATGTAAACAATACCGGGGCTCGTACCCCAGGCTGGGAAATGATTTAATTTAGTTTCGGCGCATGCGCCGGTCGACGCGCAGCGACATATTCACCTGACGAGATGCCGACGAGAAATCGTCCGAGTATGATCATCGGGACGTCATGCGCTAACGCTATGATTGTCCATCCGATGACGCCGGGTATGCCGGCTATTTTAATGGAATTAAGTCGACCCAGCTGGTCCATGATAAAGCCACATATTAGAGAGGCCGGCGGCGCCACCACGATCAAAACGCTGGCTATAAAATAAAAGAAAACCGGTAACTTCCTTCAGTGGCGCCATAAGCCAGTAAACAAATTTCAAACGTCAAATGTTTCCATTTTTGACCAAATAAAACCTCTTGTGAATAGTGTCTCATTGAAAATATCGGAAAATTCTTTGTCTGCGTGTGTTTAGAGGCAGTGGCCTATGATATTCCATTTCCAAAATACCCGTTTGTTAGGTTAAAATGTTTTTTAATAGCAAGACGATAAAGGTTTGACATGAAAATTACGATTTAGTTGTAACAACGTACGTTGATATGCATAACGAACTGTAAGTACCATAAACAATTCCTTATCCATATAATTTATAATTTAAGGGTCAGTGGAAAAAAATTAATTTTCCGATATATAATCGCGGGCTTATCACTGCGAAAGGCTGCAAAGGAAACAGTGTTAACTAAAAGTACAGCTAGAAACTTTGAGACACGTCGTTTTCTAATTCTTAATTTTATAGACTACTATCTAAAATGTTCGCAGATTTTTTTTACCTATCCATGAATTCTCCCAATCAGTAGATTTGATCGGGCTCTCTGGTTGAGCCAGTTGGTCTATTAATACCGCCGAATAGGCCAACGAGATTCCGTTGCCCACGTGGAACGAGGCTGCCAGCAATGCCGCCAGTATCTAAAATATTAAATGGTATTTTATAAATTGCCAATCGATAAGACTACAACACAATAAATCTTTGTTTGAAAAATATTTATATTTCTTGATTATATAATCATATAATTTATTTGGTGAAACTGGCACCCATCCTGATACTGAATCGATATTTTCTTCGATTGAATTCGAATAAAGATACCTTTTTTTGTAACCTTGTCCGCTGCGCTGTGAAATGTAAGATATTCATTCCAAATATTCTTTAAAGATGCCGATGACATGCTAGCCAGATAAAAACTATCCACTTATTACAAACAACACGCACCATAAACAGGAATACTCTAACTAACCGAAAGCTAGCTATTCAAACAGACCAGGGTTGTATTAAATTACAACAAACACGATTTTAATTGAAAAAGAGATCGTGTTTCCGGTTTCCGGTTCACATCTACCAATAGCATTAAACAAAGATTTAATTAAATTCATTAAATTAAATATTTGTTGATAGCACAAGCCGGTTAATATATACGCGAGTGATTTAAAGCTACACGTTAGGTCAGTGCAGTTTAATTATATTATTTTGTGGAGCAAACCTGGTCGCGCCATCTTCATTCTAATGGTCAAATGAATTTTCATGGAGCAAAAAGCCGCCGACAGACAGAACCGCTGTGTTGTTGTTTCTTGGTTGTAAATGTAGTTTTGCATCAATTTAATTTTCTGTGAAAACGAGTGTTTTTGAACCAGAGCTAATTCGAGAACTTTTACCTGTGGGAATATGCTTTTGAAACTTCTGCTCTCGTAGGCGCTTAACGATTTACTGCTGGACACCAACTCTCTGAGCTCCCCTTGACTCGCGTTCCCGTACTTTCTCTCCAAGTTCTTGGAGCTCGGTTGACTATCGGCATTGCTAGGAGTCGTATTAGTCGATTTTTCGTAGATTACTCAAAAATACTTACTGCAAACTCAGGCAGCTGGAACTGAAATCAAAAAGACGGCTTTAATTACGATTGGTAAATCTTACTGGAAGTACAAAGTTTTACACCCAGTTTACGTGTATCTAATTTGGAAATTTTGAATATAAACTTGGTTTACACTTCGTGCTATAGCACTTTATTTTTAGTGCTTCATGTATAAGGCGATCAAAAAACATAATTTATAAATAAAGCGATTTTTTTTAAACCTGCACCTGTAATGTACTATCGAAGAGGCAAGCAGAATTATTGGAAAACACTGTTGAGGAAATTGAGCTTTCGATTAATTTCTCAACCAGACGCTTTCTCGTTATGAAATTGTTCCATTCGGTTTGGATCCTAACAAGAAAAATTAATTGTTTTTTCTTCTCTTTTTTTCCATCTCTTTAAATCCTAAACTAACCTATAAAACCTTCTAATTTTTGCCTCGTATTTTCATCTTAAATTTCCTTCAAGTTTTCATTTTCGTCAAATAAAAAAACTTAAAATTTAGAATTGTTTGAAGTGAAAGTCTTTGTTTTGTTAACGTCTCCTTTGATTTGTTTTCTAAAACGTGGGGAAGAATACAACAAGCTGACGTCACAGATACAAATTTTTTTTGGTATACGTAACCCGGAAGCGCTTATTTCGCGCATGTATTTTGAAAAATCGAAGAAAAAAATCTTACCCCACACCTTCCATGGCGGCGAAGAAGCGATGCACGACGCACAAAATTTTGTACCGGCCTTAACCTGTCGGTAAAACGGACCCGGGCTCACTCACGCGCGCTCCATGTCGCGTCAAAAATTATTTATAACGACAGATCGCTATCAGCGTTTTTTAGTTTTATCGTCGATTGATTTTTCGCGTATCAGCGGTTATGTGAAAAATTATTTCTCGAGTGTCGTAAACGTGGTTGCACTTTCAACGGGTATGTTTTAGTTTGCACTAGAAAATCAATTAATTATCATTCCCGATCCAATCTATTCGATATCCAAAGTGCTAGGCACTTAGACAGCCAACATCACACGTTGGTCCGTTCCGTGCGACGCTAGCTATTACAAAGTGTAGCTTAAAAGAATAACATAAAACACTAGAAAAGTTCAACATTACTATTTACAAAACTTCTGGATTCCTCCTGCTTTGGTTGTCGAACTTGCTAACGTTTCGACAATCATCTTGTTGGCTTCTTCAGCGTTTAACTGAAAATGGCTCGCATTTTATTCTGTAGTGGCTTATATATTGTTTGAGGGGCTAAAGGAGGGGCATAAACATCGTCTCGGATGACTGATTCCGATATTGGTGACAGGTATATTCTGTTCATAGATATAAAAAAGTGACCAACAGCTTTTGAATGGGATTATCCAAGGGTGGTCATTAACATACAATGCAACAAGATTATTACGTAAAATTTCGGAATTTAAATTCAGGTAAAATGGTGGTCCGTAATAGAAAATAATTTTATACCTACCTGTGTTTAATATTCTTTGGTCTACTTAGTTTAAGTTTATTAGTAATCGTTCTTATTTCGTGTGTAATACAGCGTGTGTTGAATCGTGTGCGAATTATGCAAAATATGTACGAGTCTAGTGTATCTCAGGAGATGCTCCTCCTGAGACTAAGGAAAGCTATAAACAATGTTTATTTGACTCTCATTGATCGTGGTGCCAGCAAGCAAGCGTCTTTAGAAGAAACGGCCACATTGACGAAAATCCCAACATCAACTGTATGGAAAATTGTGAATAATCCAATTTCAGCGAGGAAAAAAACAAGCGATGCTGACATTTTCTCGAGTATAGATGAAAGTGATCAAGATATAATACGGCGTAAAATTTACCAGTTATACGAGGAACAAAGCGTGCCTACATTAGATATCTTAATTAGGAGGCTTGAAAAAGATGAAACCGGTGTTAAATGTGGCAGAACTACCTTATGGAAGTGTATTCAACACATTGGTTTTAGATTTAAAAAAAGTGACAAAGGGCAAGTTTTGGAATTCGGAAATGGCAACTGGAATATCTAGAAAAAATTAGGATTTACAGAGAACAACAATATTGACTTGGATGAAACTTGGTTCCACACTTATGATACCCCGGAAAAGGGTTAGGTTGACTCAACTGATAAGTGTAAAACAAACGCGCCATCAAAAAGAGGTAAAAGAATAACTATTTTGCATGCTGGCTCTAAAGATGGTTGGATTCCAAATGGACTTTCTCTGTCTGCGAAAAATATTAAAGATTCTTCTCTGGATTACCATGAAGACACCACCGCTGATTTATTTGAAAGTTGGTTTAAAAACAAACTAGTTCCAAACATTCTTCCTAATAGTGTCATTGTAATGGACAATGCAAGTCATCACAGTAGACAGTTGACTAAAACCCCTTCCTCATGTGACACAAAAGCAACAATCCAAAACTACATGTATAATAACGACATTTATTTTCACGAAGATTATACCAAAAAGCGATTAATTGAGGTTCTACAAAGCTCGAACCGACAAAAGGAATACGTCCGTAATAATTATGCAAAAAATCTAGGGCATACAGTTTTAAGCCTTCCATCTTACCACTGTATGTTTAATCCCACTGAACATGTTTGGCACCAACTGAAATCTGCCATTCGTCGTAACAATGTTTTTCCCCGTGTTAACCCCAATGTCCTCAAACTTATAGAAACCGAAGTATTTAACATCCCTAATATAGAACAAATAATAATTAGGACAGGCGATGATATCGATTGTGATACTGATATATTATGTGAATAATTTTAAGCAATTTAAGTAGGTAATAAAAATAATGTGTAATTTTATTTTAGATTTAGACATAAATACGTACATAAATAAATAAATATTGTTTAGTATCTTTCCTAACAAAACCCCAAATAATTAAATTCTAAGTAAAGGACGGACCTGTTCGGACATATTTCATTCTTTCAGCTTGCCCGGGTCTTTCCTTAATTCGTATCAGTTAGTCACTTTCTTATATATATGAACAGACTTTACACAGTAAAATGCGAGCCTGTTTCAATTAAGCTCTGAAGAAGCCAACAGGATAATTGGCGAAACGTTAGCCAAGTTCGACTCAACCTCAACCGATTCAGGAGGAATCCAGAAGTTTTGTAAATAGTATTAAAGTAGCTTGCGGGGGTTTCTTTGAAAAAAGAAAACGGAATTGAAAACAACGTTCGGTGTGGGCGTCCACGAAGAAAATCCGCTAATAAGTGCACCTAAGGATAGGGACAGAAATAGAAAAAAAAACGCTAGTTAGTATTAATCAAGCGTAACGTTGCCGTGGGTTAAATAACAGTCTAAACTCTATTAGGCTAATTAACCAACTAGCCCTTCACATAATTCAGGGGTGAAACTATCCCCATATATCTGCACTATGTATATACTACGTAGTTGTGGTAAAGTTGAGTTGAGTTGAGATTCATCGTTTTCTCCTATGGTATGTTGAAAAAAAAATTCAAAATGTTGAAGAATATATATTTGACTGTTTTTACTGTGCCTTCAATAAGTTCTCCGACGACTCACTTTACAATCCTTTTGAGACAATGCTTATTGAATGTATATTTGGTCCGCTAAAGTTTTTATTTGGTCCAATTCCTTTTTGAGTTTCCGTCAACAATGGTTTGTCTTTGAATGAAAAATTTTTACCAGAAAGTACCCTTATAAAAACATCCTTTATAAAGACCAATACAGATCTTGCGAGAGCATTCTCTGAGAACATCCATCCCGGTTTCTCTATTCCACCTTGCGGGTACTTCTCGTAGTTAATTTCTTTTTCTCGGTTTTTGAGAAACAGATTTTGGACAGCCTGAGCATCAGTGCTGGGAGTTTCACCATATTTGTTAATTATATTAAACACAGTAGTTGTTGTTATAGTCCATTCACGGAAATTTTACCCATTGCTTTCCCTATATGGTACTCGTGAATACTAATTTCTCGTACTTTTTGATCAGTAGGTTTTCCACGTACCATTAGTGTATTTTGTTCGTAATAAAACTGACGGGTGTAATTCTTAATACTCAAATTCTTGTTGATAAATAGCGGTAAAATTTGTTCCGAAACTGCTTAATTTTAAACAAAAGAGCTATTAAACGTCGCCAATGATGGTCCTGATATGCTCAGGTGGTGACGAATCTGGGGTATATGGTTATGATGTCGAAATCAATGCCCAGATATCCCAATCGAAGACCCAGACACGTCAAGTTCGATTAAATGTTTTGTTTACTTTTTTCTGTTATTATCGTCGCGTAGTCCATCAAGATTTCTTATCACAAGGTCATACGGTCAATAAAGAGTATTACCTTGAAGTTATGCGTTTGCGTGAAGCAATAAAATCCATGGATTTTGCATCACGATAATGCACTTGCTCACTCATCGTTGCTTGTGTCTAACTTTTTGGCCAAAAAAAAAAACCCGAATCTTGCCTCAGCCAGCATATTTACCGGATGCGGTCCCCTGCGACTTTTTATTATATCTGGGGGATTACTGTGATTAATTTTGATGAATAAATATATACTTTTTGATAAAACTTAAAAGTCATCTTACTTTTTGAACACACCTCGCAAAACTCAAGAAACGTGAGTTAAAGCAAAACGTATTCCAATATTTGGTTAACATAAAATATATAATTATCCCTTAAAAATAATTCCCTTCATCATAAGAAATGTTGTTAATTTAATATTTATAATTAAAAAAATAATAAAAGTAGCTATTATATAATACAGTCGTCGTAACGTAACATTGAGGCACTTCATCCCTATAAATTTGTTTCTTTCTAAACGGAAATTTGCAATTTACTTTTCCATGAAAATGCCACATACATTGATGTAGACTGCAAAAATGCCTGTATTATTAACATCCACAAGTTATACAGAGTGTCACTTTTTCAATTTTATGGGTAAAATTTTAGGAAAATGAAATTCCCTGGGTTTTATGATACCCTTCCTAGCAAATTTATTTTAATTTTTACAAAAACAGTCATACAAAAGTTGTACTGTTGTAATTTAATTTTAGTAGCTTCAGGGCATTAATGTACAATTGTATCTTTAATGCGTTTCTAGTAGCTTTATGGCCGCTTATATCAAGTATCAATCAAAGTACCACCAAAAGGCAAGGGATAGAATTATTCATCTTATGATTCTGACGGTACATTTATGAAATTACTTTAATTTATATTCAGTGTATTAAGGTTTGAGCAAGAATATGCAGTAAGTTCAATGAGTTCTATCCAAGCTGTAAAAACAATAATTTAATGTACATTTTATCCTCGTGCGTTAATAAACAGTGCTATTGTATTTAAATACACTTCACTTTCGCGGTTTTGGTTGAAGTAGTAATGACCAAAATGACTGGTCTGGTCTAGTTGGATACAATGTTGGTCTTCCACGCTGGGTTGCGTATATTTGACGTAGGGATGTGAGGTAACAAATTTTTGATTTTGTTTTTACAGTTATTGCGATTTTTAGATGCTTTAATGATTTTCTTCTTCTTCTTTAAGTGCCGCCTTCGTTGCGAAGGTTGGCAATCATCAGTGCTATTCGTATTCGTGACACAGCCGACCGAAATAGTTGGTTTGTGGTGCACCCGAACCAGTCACGTAAGTTTCTCATCCATGAGTGACGCCTTCTTCCTACACTTCTCTTTCCTTGAATTTTTCCTTGTAATATCAGTTGGAGTAGTTGGTACTTTTCTCCTCTCATGACGTGTCCATAAAGATAAAGATAAAGATAGACAAATAGATAAAGCTTATACGGAAATAGGCGTTGCTGTCCGGTAGCGCATATATCTCGAAATACCGATACATTCGAACACGTTTTGCGTGGTGTTTCGATGGAGACTGGAAACCTAAATTAACGTTAATTTTTTGGACTTTAAGATTATAAATTTATTTTTTTGCCGAATACACGAACTACCTGTTTTGTACGTATTTAGCATTTCCTTATCGCGTACAAATTGACAAATAAGTGTCAGAATATTTTTATTTAAAAAATCATTGGATGAATTGTCTTCCGGAAAACAGCTGAGTGCTAAGCAGACAGACATGATCTCAATTCTCAATAACTATGTTTTGTTTCTTAATGCTAATGTTTTTAGGAAACGTAACCCACTATATTTATGTTTAATGATGCATACGTTGGGCATTTGAACAAGATTTTCTCCAAATTTTATCGATTTTAATGATATTTTTCAAAATTTTTCTCATACCAGCAAGAGATTTTGTCGGTTTCACAATTTACATTAAGACAGACCATTTAAATTTAATGCGAGACATAAATTATTATTGAATTGTTCGTTGTTGAGTGTGCCTTAGTGTTAAAGTTCGATCTTGAAAATATGAAAAAATACTACCTACGTCTTCTTCGATTAATGTAAATAGGAAACAATTTTGAAAGACTTGCTGAAAACGGTGCTACTAGATATTGTAAACCTGTAAAAATTGCAGGCACTTTTAAACCCTCTTGTAAGAGAGAGTAAGGGTAAGGGCAGAAGATTGTGAAAAATGGAGTAAGTGCGTCGAACATCTGAATGAAATAGAAGAAAGAATTATTACTTATTACTTCTCTGGATTCCAATATCTTACTACCAGGAACATGACTAAAATTTACAAATGAAGTTGTAATAGTTGAATTTTTTTAAGTAGTCATATATAAGTTTTTATTTACTTGATAGTAGGATAATTAGTGTCTCAATTATCTGCCGATCTCAGTAATTATAATCATGTACTAGAATTATTCTAATTCTAATTCTGTAGTAACGCCGCTGTCACATTACTTTCATTCCATTCGATTCGGCTTGTGTGGGTGCTAAAAACTTTACCATATAACTCTGTCATTGCAAATTTACATTTTATTATTGTCTGTCTCAATACTCATCTTCTTGGCCTCCGACGAACCCTCCATAATAAAACGATGTTATTACCTATTGTTATAACAAAAATATTATTCTTACTTGAATGATAAGGCAGGGGTAGACCAGGTATATTTCTTTCTTTCTGATATATTTCTGAGTGTTGACCATGGCACTGTCGAATAATCGTTTTTACTGTGCATTACGAAAAAATTATTTATCGCTTCATGGAAATTAGGTTGTGAAAAATGTGTATGAAAATTAATGAAACATTGATGAGTATAGGGACGCATTGTTTTTCTATCGTGCTCCTGCGGACCACTATGGAAGTTTCGCAAAACCGATGTAATTTAATTGTGCATGCGCCCCGTATAAAATGTCCTTCACATCTCGGCGAACTTCAAAGTTACGGCACACTTCGGTAAATATTAAAATTTGTGCTGGTAATTGCAATTTAAAATAATATTTTTTCAAATATCTTGCGTCCCCTGTATTATACACGAAACCTTAAACTCTCTCGCGACACAGTTTACGATACTGTTCATATCAAATTATCACATCTTTAAAAGTTTTTCATGTATCGCCAATAATTCAATTTTTTGCCCACAAACAACGTACCCTGTATATAATTCCAACAATGGTCGAAATAGAGGATATAGCCCTGGATCTCCTTAGTTTCCTGGTATCCGAATTTTTCCAATGGAGTAAATTGTTTTCAAAAAACTACTTGGTTTCTGAAACCATGCTATACGTTGGTAATAGTGGTAGATTGAGAGCAAGAAATGGTGATTTTCATTTGGATTTTTTCAAATATCTCGAACAGCGTTTGTGATAGACGAAAACAAAAATTGTAGCTCTTGATACGGCCTATAACACTGTTTGAACGCATTAGCTATTGTTTTTACGAATTTTGATTTACTGTTGATAATTTACTATCTCTCTAAAAGAACAATTTTCAGGGTCTTTTAGATTTTTGTCAATAACTCAAACGCCTCGTATATCATCGAAAAAAATGCGTCGAACAAAAGTTATAGCGCCGGGTACCCCACGTATTACGGTTGTAAAATTTTTTCGATCAGGTGAATGGTTTTGGAGGAAAACATGTTTTTGTGGATGCCAAAATAACCAAAAAAAAAATTCAATAATTAAAAAAAATACTTAGCGTTATTTTATTGCTCCCAATTTAAAAAGTCTAAATGCGGGTCCAGACTTCTACTTCTCTCCCAAGTCTGAAGTCAGTAGCTGCAAATTTCGAGTACTTAATATGTTTTTTAATATTGCACGTAATATCGCGAACACCCTGTACAATATTCAAAAACCGTAAATACAAAAGTTTATGCTGTCTATATGGGCTATATCGTCATGTAAAAGAAACTGACAGATTTGAAATTATTATATATATATATATAGAAGAAAATGAAACCAAAATAAATATAAGCCGTGCCATCCTAAAATTGGATTTATGTACTGCAAAATGGATACAAGGCAAGTAGTAGTGGAATCACACAGATTTCGCGCTTGGAGATTTTATTACCTTCAAGAAATTCAAAGATATATATTAGACAACAGATCCGTAAATTAGCCTGATGAAACATGGTTGGATACACACGACACTGTATCCAAAGGATGGGTTGATTCCCCTCAAAACTGACTGAAGAAAGAACGAAAGAATATTAATGACTCTAGCTTGGATTATCATGAGGATACAAGAACCGAACTTTTTGAAAATTTGTTTGAAAACAGTCTTTTAAAAATTATTCCCAACAACAGTGTTGTCACGGACAACGTAAGCTACCACAGCTACGCAAAGCACCAGCTTCATCATCTTCAAAAACGTGCAACTTTTGGAATTCCTAAAATCATATGCAATTAAAGAAACAGTATGTATGCGATAATTTGCATTATTGCATGTTTAGCCAAGTAAAATCAAATTGTAATGAATAACACACCAGTTGAGAGTTGGGAAAATTCAGTGCAGTACATTATAAAAATGACGACTCTGAGAGTGAAACAGAATTAGATTTAGACATTTAGAATAAATTTAGTATTATGTATTCCTAGCTATGAATTTACTGTAGATATTTAATAATATTGTTTTTTTTTAATGTAATAAATAAAAAAAATTATATTATTACCAAAACCTTTGAGATCCCGTCCCTAATGCTCTGTCCTTTAATACGTGCCATCGGCAGATATGGTCTGTTCATAGATATAAGAAAGTAACCAATTGCTTTTGAATGGGTGGTCATTAACATAAAATGCAACAAGATTATTACCTAAAGTTTCGGAATTTAAATTCAGGTAAAATTGTGATCCGTAAATAATTTTATACCTACCTGTGTTTAATATTCTTTGGTTTGATATACTACTTAGTTTCTTTTTTCGTGTGTAATACAGCGTGTGTTGAATCGTGTGCGAACAATGTTTATTTGACTCTCCATTAAACGTGGTGCCAGCAAGAAGAAACGGCCACATTGACGAAAATTCCAACATCGACTGTATGGAAAATTGTGAATAATCCCATTTCAGCGAGGAAAAAAACAAGCGATGCTGACATTTTCTCGAGTGTATATGAAAGTGGTCAAGATATAATACGGCTTAAAATTTACCAGTTATACGAGGAACAAAGCTTGCCTACATTAGATATCTTAATTAGGAGGCTTGAAAAAGATGAAACCGGTGTTAAATGTTTTAGAGCGACCTTATGGGAGTGTATTCAACACATGGGTTTAAGATTTAAAAAAATTGACAAAAGGCAAGTTTTAATGGAATGTTTTAGAATTCGGAAATGGCGACTGGAATATCTAGAAACAATTAGGATTTACAGAGAACAAAGGGCAATTATTTACTTGGATGAAACACTTATGATACTCCTGAAAAGGGTTGGGTTGACTCAATTGATAAGTGTAAAACAAACGCGCCATCAAAAAGAGGTAAAAGAATAAATATTTTGCATGCTGCCTCTAAAGATGGTTGGATTCCAAATGGACTTTCTCTATCTGCGAAAAATATTAAAGATTCTTCTCTGGATTACCATGAAGACACCACCGCTAGTTCCTAGTTCCAAACATTGCTCCTAATAGTAATTGTAATAGACAATACAAGTTATCACAGTAGACAGTTGACTAAAACCTCTTCCTCATGTGACACAAAAGCAACAATCCAAAACTACATGTATAATAACGACATTTATTTTAACGAAGATTATACCAAAAAGCAATTAATTGAGGTTCTACAAAGTTTGAACCTACAAAAGGAATACGTCTGTGATAATTATGCAAAAAATCTAGAGCATGCAGTTTTAAGGCTAACCACTGTATATTTAATTCCATTGAACATGTTTGGCAATGTTTTTCCCCGTGTTAACTCCAATGTACTCAAACTTATAGAAACCGAAGTTTTTAACATAACTCCCCAAAGTTGGGCAAATTCTGTTAAACATACAGAAAAGGCAGAACAATCGAATATCCATATTGCAAATAATATAGAACAGGCGATGATAGCGATAGTGATACTGTGGAAAATTTTAAATAATTTAAGTAGATAATAAAAATAATTTGTAATTTTATTTTAGATTTAAACATAATTACATACATAAATAAATAAATATTGTTTAGAATCTTTCCTAACAAAACCCCCAATAATTAAATTCTAAGCTAGGTACGGACCTGTTCGGCCATATTTCATTCATACGGCTTGCCCGGGTCTTTCTTATATCTATGAACAGACCTTAACTTCCATAATTGCGGGCAAAAGCCAGCACGAAGAAGATTGAGACAGATTTTGCACAATTCGTTTTATATTCGGTATAGCGTTTGCAGATTTTCTTTGCTATATTTTTCAAATTTGTTCGTTTTTACAGCAAAAACACTCTTAGGAATTCGCAAATAAAGTAATATAAGGAGCATTGCGCTAAAGTGATAATTTTACAACGCGCCCTGTAGCTCGGAAGAGCTTCAGCTTGCGTTGTATTCAATGTCCAACCGTTTCGAAATTTAAAACTCCAAATCAATTAACCGAATTCTCAATATCAATATTGAAACGGACCGATTAAATATTCATCGGTCATGTTTAATCAAGTCGGTCTGTTGACAAACCGGCAATTGTTTGGAAAGCAATCGCGTGGCTCGTTAACGATGCAACTAAAACAAATAGTTTAATCTTCACTGTCCTTCTAATTTGATAGGGCAATAATTTTTGATGGCTACGTTGCGGGTTAATTTCGAAAAGAAGCCGACACTCGAAGGTTTTCTTTTTTACACCGCGTTTTCGCACGAAGGTGAGACGGCGGATAACGTCAAATGGAACTGCTGACATTTATTTTCAATAATTATTTTCGCCTACTTCTATGTTCTGCGCGGCACGGCCTACTTTCGCTTTCGTATTGTTGCGAACATCCCCGAATGTATTCGCAGGTATCTCGCAATTGTTATTATAATGTTGGTAATTGTATTATTGGATCTGAGGAAAAGTAATCTCAGTGACCTATAGAGGTCCTATTCCGGGTTATATTTGGAAACTCCAAAAGTTTTATACGCAAAATTTGACTCGTTAACGAGAGAAACCCACTATCACTTTAAACTTATCGTAAAAACACCACACCACCTATCATCTATTTGAAAAATTGTGTCCCGACTTTTTACGGTACCTATAAGGTGTTGCGATGAAAATTACTTGCAAAATGTTGTTTGTGTTACTTTTTTTTATTGGAAAATTTTGAGCTGATATAGGCACTCACTGAATCGACCAGTTTTTTTTATATACGGATACGGAAAGGCGGAAAAATGAAAACGCGACTGAAAAGTGCAACACGTACGCGCCGACTAGGCTGTCCGTCTGCGTGCAGGCGGTTCTTGCTTTTCCAGTGCCGGATTTGGCGACCAAATACGTATACAGGGTGATTCAAAAAACCTTGGATATACAAAGCGTTCAAATTTTAAATTTTCACTCTGAATTAATTGAGAATTTTTTTTGGCAACGTCAAATTTTTCATGGACATAACTCGACGTAAAACTAACGCCGTCTAGCAGCAACTTCCAAATAAGCTTCAAATTCGTAATTGTTATGCCAAAAGACCTTTGAATGTGCTGTGTCTCTGAAATCAGCGACATTTTGGTGTTTAGTATCTCTAGTTTAGAATTTGCCCATTCTTTATGAGTCACACCGTATAAAATAACCAAAATAGACCAGTTTTGGATTTTCGAAAGGATATTTCTGATTTTACTTTTTCTGAAGGTAGGAACATAAAAAACTTAAGCTGTTTTTTTTGCTATTATTTACCGAACAAAACAAGTTATAATTTGCTCGTACGGCATTTAAGTAAGTATTTAATACTCAGATTATGGTCTGTTTGCTTATCTGGTTGAGGTCAGAATAGGGAACTTCCAAAAAAAAAATTAATTTAAAAAATGTTTCTTATAAAAGTAACTTTATACTATTAAAAGAACCACAGTTTCGTAGTTCTATGTAACAAATATAAGCAATTAAAAATGGTAAAATTTAAATCATCCTCTTTCAAACGCCCTGTCATTGGCTGTGACCGGTTGTGACGTCAATTCGCTCGTAAGACTAGGCGTCAGCCGGATGGCAGCATAGAGAAGCCATTAGAGAACGACCACGTGTTCATCTTGGTGCTATAGAGGCTGCAATAGGATAGGTTCAAGTTCGTAGAGTTAAAAATGTTTGCACTGTTAAGGCTAATGTGAACATAATGGTACGGTTTGTAATATTTTTTTTGTATTGTTTCCATTATTATCATGTACAGCACACTAAGCACAAATGCAAAGGGGCGTAGATTAGCTGTTCTATTTAAATACATTAAATAATATAATTCTCGGCCTATAACGTGAGAATAACACTTTAACATGTCGCCGTATCCATCGAAAAGCAGCGGTATGACGTCACGATCATTCCCGCGCGAAAATAAGTGTCTTATATTTAGCCTAACTAAAGAACTAGGCGCAATAGAAAGGATTTGGGGAACCATTGGTGAAGTGATACAGAATACTGGGGAAAAGCAGTCCAGCCTGTCAATAAAGGAATGGAAAAAATGAGCGATATTAATCTTGATTACTTAAACTCAAGAGATGACAGTGCCTCATTTAACAAAGAATTGTATAATGTTCTATGTACATAATGCCTAATTTTTACCAACCTTTTTGGGTATGTATTTGGCACATCATTTTCAGTTTCATAGATTGACTCAAAACCGAGTGGTACTACCTTCCCTCTCAGTCAATCAGTCTATTTTTCAGTCAGGAGGGGTAGTTAAAGAAATTCAACTTTTTTCTGTTGGATATAATTATGCAAGGTTCGTTCAAAGGTTAAATCACAAAGAGGTTTGAAACATTGTTGAAAAATATAATTCATGCTCTCAAATAAAACATGATGTCTCAACGTATTTATGGAATAAAATATTTGCGTAACAATATATTTTTGTGAACCGCAGTTGAAACAAGCCTAAATCATTATTTATCATTATTATTGTGGCAAATTTTCGAATGGATTTTTGGCTGAATACGTTCCTGTGCGTGTGTCAGCCTCGATGCTAGGCACCTCCTTATCTTTCTTGGAACTTGCAGACTGCGATGATTAATTTCTCATCTATTCGTATGTTCGTATTTCGTGTCGATATCAAATTGACCTCTTCATTTTTCGCAATTATTTATGGCAAAAGTATGCCGTCTGTCCTAATTAAAAATACCTCAGGCAAAAACGTCACTAAAGCTTTCGCAAAAATGTGCAAAAAAGGCCGTTCTCGTTTTTGGTGAGTTAGAGGGTGGCAATATAAATAACAATAGTATTATTTTTAATTTTTTCCACGTAGTGAGAAAATTGCTCGGTTTCCATGCGAACCTATTCTCAAAAACATCGGCTTAAAGTGTAATTGAAATGAAGGCCAATTACCGGTATGCGGAATATCAGTACACGAGTTTTATTCAAGCCATCATCTGGAAGCGTACATCGCATCGCTATATGTCAAGGATGGATTCGTTTAGGACTCGTCCTATTGAAAACGAAGTTCAAATCAATTTGCAGCCAGGCCGCATACGAATTAAAAATTCGGTTTCCTTTACGCCCGACCACCAATCAGAATCGCGTATCTATCAATTGTCATTCACAATATTGAAGGCAACGCGCGGCCAAAGAACCAACGTAAATAACAATAAAAAATGATTAATCGGTATTCAAGAAATCCGCTAAAACAGGAGGAAAGTTAAAATTCGACTTGACAGTTTGGTTGAAATATTGCAAACGCATCTTTTTAGATCCTGAAATATTAACTATAACAATAAGAATAACCAGTCTTCTGCACTTTCTAAGAGCACTTATTGGCACTCAACGAACTTTTTGGCGAAAGAACAGTTTGGCGGTTTAAACGTG
The DNA here is from genome assembly GCF_029955315.1 of Cylas formicarius. NCBI lineage: Eukaryota > Metazoa > Arthropoda > Insecta > Coleoptera > Brentidae > Cylas > Cylas formicarius. The sequence goes on along the minus strand of NW_026844361.1, from coordinate 17,824,420 downwards.
GTGTCTGTAAAACAACATAGAATTTTGCTCACAATCATACATTTCTAGTATTAATCAAAATAGATAGGGAGTGTAACCAAACAGTTGAAACTTTGAGAGGAGTGGAACGCTTTCTGGCCATCAATTATTTCGTTGAAGTTTGGAGAGTATGTTGTGGTTGCCATTCTGATGCTACTGTCCAAATGTTCATCGATCAATGTGTTTTTAGACATATTTTTTGACTTAATACTCGAAAAAAAATGGCTTCACACAAGTATGTAGTGCTGGATCTAGCTTTCAATCTTACTGCAACTTGACACTCAACGGGACATTTTTCTTTGGGAACTAGAAGCCAAATATTTGCAGTGGTAGAAAACGTTCTTAGAGACAGATCATTTTTTGAAGATGGCGTCACACACTTGAAATGTTAGCTATTCCTTGAACCTGCAAGTTCAAGTTCAAACCATTCATATTTTATATTAGTGGAAATTCTTGTAGCAATGTGGAATTTTCGAGTTCAGTGAGCTGCGCACCACGTTTTTAAAGAATTTGCCAATGCAGGAGGCAACTCTTTGAAACGTTGAAAAACTAAGAATTTGCTAAGCTGAAACAACCTGCCCAGTAAGCAACCGCTCTGCTTTTTGTTTCAAAATGTTCAAATACCATTCTTATAAAAACGGCCAACTAGGCTGTATCAAATATATCAGTGGACACAACCTTAGCTTTTTTTTGAAGTTATCACGTAATGTATATTTTAAATAATGCAGCTTCTCAAAATGCAGGTTTGATCCACTTCATATTCTTTCTTTCTTATTTTGCGCAAAATCTGGGATGACGCCTGAATGGTTGCCTTGTTCTTGTCCAGTGTCTTAAAAATAGTTTGATATGCCTTTTTTTAAATTTCACTGTGTATTTTAGAGTAGGTAATAGAAAAAGTAGTATATTGCCATAAAAGTTAAAAAAGAGTTCTTTTGTTTTAAAGTATTTAAGTAAATATTAAAAGTAAAAATGTAATATGATGACCATTAGTAGGGACCCATTAAAATATATTTAGTTTATTCAGTTGAATAAGGATGGACTAAAACGTATGGACATAGACCTAAATAATTTTGGAACAACCTGTATAAAAATATTTCTGAGCCTTCAAGTAAAAAAGAGTATCGATATAAAAAGCTATTTTTGAGAAAAACAACATTCATTAGTTTTCAATAAATCATTGAAACAGATTTAGGCAGTTTTTTTCAAATTTGTGGGACAAAACAACAAAATAATATTAAATATTAAATTATTATTTCAGGGGTGAAAGGTTCTTTAAAAAAAAAAGTTTCCAGGGGAGTCCTGTAGGGGCTCATTTCTCCATTGGGAGGGACAAAAATTATAGAAACGTGTGTTCTGTGTCCAGAGACTCAAAACATTTTTCCGGGCATCCGGTATATTAAAAAAAAGCCATCATACTATTATTTTACAGTATACGTATTACATAATATTGAACCGAGGTGGTTTTCACTTGATGAAAATCCATTTGTCAAAATAAATAAGAACTAAAAGTTCAGATTTCCACGATTTTACATGACATTTGTTTCGATAACACCGCGTCTTTATCAAATGTAATATTTACAAACTACCTGCTACTATATATACCGAAAAATGACAATAAAACCTTAATTAATGTTGTTGTGAGAATTTAAGTTCAATAAAGGAGAGGTATTTAAATCTAATTGATAGCTAATCAGTACATTTGGCCATGGCTTCCAATAAATTTAATTTCCTACTTTTTGTGGCTATATCATATCACACACGGACAGATTGGTAGATCTTGCAAGAAACGCATTACCGAACATAAAAGAGCATTTAAAAACAATAATCTAGATTCTAATTATGCTACACATTTAAGCACAGAAAAACACATTTTTGACAACAATTTTGATATTTTACATACAACCACAAAAAGTTGAAAATTAAATTTTAATAGACTAACAAAATGAGAGATTCAAATGTATTGCTTAATGATCAATTAGATTTAAATACATCTCCTTTATTGAACTTAAATTCTCACAACAACATTAATTATTGTTTTATTGTCATTTTTCGGTATATATAGTAGTAGCAGGTAGTTTGTAAATATTACATTTCATAACGATACGGTGTTGTCGAAACAATTGTCATGTAAAAATATGTAATTTTGTGAAAATGTGAACTTTTAGTTCTTATTTATTTTTATTAAACAATATTTAAATGTTATTGTTATTTGAAATAAAGAAATTAGTAACCTCCATTGTCTTACTTTAACCAAAGGAAAATTCGGGTGAAAAAATGCGTCACGGTGTCGTAGAAGTAGGTAAGATATCTGAGACCGAGGTTTGACTACTGGTGTGATCCAACTGCAACAATGGGAAAATCGCCTATCTTATCTCGGTTAACGTGTGAAACGAGCACACTGAATTCGATAGCTGATACGGAGTTTATTTCCAAAAATTTTATAACTTTGCGGTACACTTTGCCCCGACGGGAAACGATCTGTTCGATTGTTAACCGTTACTGAAAATTACAATGTTCATTTGGCCGGTCGTAATTTTAATGAAGGCTTCGTCGCCACATTGAAACTAAATTATGGTTTGAAAGTTTCCGTCGCGATCTAAAAAATTTGAAGTTACACTCTTTCCGTATCAAAACGAAATTTGATTGAGGTAAGTCGTGTCTTCAATGACATTTCAAGCTTTTTTTGTATTTTTTTTTTAAAGAGTGCGTCGAAACGATCGGGTTAGGATAATTACGCAGAGACGACGGATTACCTCAGCATAACCTCAATTACTTATCGATATAGTCGGACTCACGTAGTGGTGTCGAATTTTACTCCATACTTTTTAAAAATTTGTTATAATTTATGCGACGGGCTCCCGTTATCAAATGCACCTTTTGACATCAAAAAGAGCACAATTTCAAATGTTAAGTTGCCCGAGCATATATGAGCCCTTAATTTTATCTTTAATTTAATTTAATTTGCGTTTTTCCAAAATTAAAAATATACGTAAGATATATGGTTGACTTGCAATGTTAAATCGCATTTAAGGGATTTAATTTTATACATCCTATTAAAAAGTCGCTATTATTAAGTGTATAATATGACCTTACTTACCTTAAAAGGTCACTTTCAAAATATTTTTTTTTTACAAAAAGTGAAAGTCCTAAACATATAGCTTAAAAAATAAAATACATGAACCTTTTCCGTTTCTCTGACGTCTTCTTTTTACAACACTGCGTCCGGTCGGTTCGTATAGCAATATATTTTGCTTATTAAACTCTCCTAATAGTCTAAGAGCCAGTGGGCGGCTACTTGCATGTATTTGACCAAATCTGGGTTTTTGTACATTGAGGCCCCTATACCTATTATACATGATGTGGGGACCCACTAAGCCCAAAGCGGTGGACCCAGGTACTGCGCAGGTGAGACAGGTATTAATTTTTGGCGAATTTTAAATATATTTGACCACGACTGCCGTTTTAATTATTAAAATGTATTATTATTATTATCGAAAAATAATAATGGCGACCATTAGCATGCGGTTAACATTATGACAGACAGTTTTGAGAATGCTCAAAAAATTAAAATTTTAAAAGTATTTGACCAGATCTGCCATTGAGATATATTATTCTTTATAGTCTTAAAAACTTATATTAATAACGGCAGACGTTTTTATTGAGTACACTCCTCAGTAGATAACAAAATCTTTACTACTACCAGGACAGATGTATACATACACTGCATAGAGCTATCTTTTTTCTTTCTCCTATGTATTACTATTCTACTCATTCCAGCTTATAGTATTTTCTTTTATAGCTACTACCACTTAAATAATATAGGGTTTGTAACTGAGATGGCTCTCTTATAATCCCAACCTAACGGTTTTTGTCAGATGTTTTCACTATGTTTGTGAATCTCGATACAGATGCCTAGTGTTTAATGAATTTAATAAAATACACAGTGTTGCTTTATGTTATTTTTCTTTAATTAAAGTATTATTCGTTAAATATCTCTGAGATTATGTCGAGTGAAAAAGAACTAGTGAAGTGTGTTTTTTATGCAACAGCAAAGACTGAGAAATTATTGACATTTTCATAAGAGAGAGAGATGGAAAAATGTCGACAAATTTTGAGGTTAAGAAAATATAAATTAAAATACAATGAAATAATTCTACGGGACGAAATTTTTAATTCTGTATATCACAGTAGTTGTTACAAAGCGTTTACGGCTTTAAAAAAAAATTGCAACCGATCTCAACAAAGAAGCTACTACCCACTATGTCCTCGTCTGCAACTGAGCAACCATCAACATTAGCTGATAGCTCAAGAACTGATGATACAATAGTACCTGATGCTCTTGTAAAAGACGTAAACGTTTCTGAGACAGATGAAGTCGTAAAAAAAGATATTGGCGCTGAATTAGATCAGTCGTTGGCGGAAGGACCCTCTGTAGTACCGTGAGTAGTTACAAAGCTTCGGATGTGAATCAAAATTTTAGTAAAAAAATACAAAATTTTGACGCAACCTCAATAACACCAGAGTGAACTTTACCAACAACTTCTGAGAGCCCATTACATTTCAACTATTTGGATAAACGCTTACAAAAAGTAACCGTCAGCCTTGGATCCATTGGAGTATGGTTGGATTGTCTTTAAATGGTTCGATGGAGATCAACTTCCATCTTTTGTTAGCGACTTAATTATCAATGTCCCTGGTAAGTTGATAAAAATTAATTCTTTATCAAATATATTCGGATCAATTTACTAATTATTTATATTTTACAATTTACGGTTTATTTTTACAGAGTTCGATTCAATGGATGATGAAGAGTTAACCTATGACAAACATGACTCCGACACCTTTCAAATTTTGTCTTAAATAAATATAACAAAATTGAAATACAGATTTGAATTGTTTTTTGTTACTTGCATTATACACCAATATTTCAGATTATTTCTTAATATATCTACTTCATTTATCATCAATCTAATAAATTTTGGCATATAAAGTACAAAAAAAGTATTAATTTTATACATACAGTGATAAAATTAATTATAAGTCAGTTAAATTTATGTAAAACCGCGATCGTAATACATATACATCTGACCGGGTAATAGTAAATATTTTGTAATCCACTGAGGAGTGTAATGAATAAAAACGTCTGCTTTTAAGACTATAACGAATAATATATCTCAATGGCAGATCTGGTCAAATACTTTCAAAATTTTATTTTTTTGAGCATTTCCAAAACTGTCTGTCATAATGATAACCACATGCTAATGGTCTGCCATTATTATTTTTACCTGTCTCACCTGCGCAGTACCTGGGTCCACCGCTTTGAGCTTAGTGGGTCCCCACCTCATTTATAGTAGGTATAGGGGCCTCAAAGTACAAAAACCCAGGTCTGGTGAAATACATGCAGGTAGCCGCCCACTGGCTCTTAATTTCGAAAATACGTTTTCTTTCTACTTCATTGAAATTTTTCAAGCACGTTTTTCATTTTGAAAAACTATGGCAGGAATAATTTTTCCTGAATGTGTACCGTATCTTTTCCCTGAATCCCGTTTAATTTTACGAATTTTCTGAATATAAGTACCACCTTTGTGCTCTCTGAATCCTTCTTTGAAGGTGTTGTTTTGTAAATTCTCATTCTCTGTTAAAGAAAAATTAAATATTATTTGTTAAATTTCAATTTAATATCAAAACGTAATTTAAATTACCCTCATCACTGCTTTCAACATTTTGGGCCACACTTTTTGACATCGTCAATAAAAAGTGGACTTAGGTCACTTTCAAAATTAGGATTTTCAGTATTTATATTATTTTGAAAATGTACGTGAAATAAAATTTTCAAATGTACATTTCAATAACGATTAATTTGTTTGACAGTTCAGCATAAATTATAAATGTCACAGGTGCCAACTTGATAAAAAATGAAAATGGACCTAAGCCACCTTCAAAATAAACTTGTTTGTTTTTTTTAATTGAAGAGCTGTGTGTCTTTTAATAATTTTATTAGGTTTGTTAATAGTTTTGCAAGCAAATGCAAAGGAAATATCTTTTTTTTATGTTAAAATAAGTTTTTTTTTGCACACATTACATGATTTATAAAAAAAACTCGAAATAAGCTTGTATGTGTGTACAATATTAAAGGCACATTGATACTTGATTATATTGATGATTATATTTTTTATAATTGTTTATATTTTGCGGTACAGTAGAAGGAGGTGACCGTTTGACAACTAAGGTATATTAGGAAATTTGGCACCTTTTTCCCATGACATACTCATACTCATACATACTTATATTATATTTCCAAAAAGCTAACAAAAGGCCTAATAAAATGATTAACAGATATACAGACATTCCATTAAAAGAAGTTTTGTTTTTATATCAATATTTGTGAGTTTACGAATAAAATTGACGCAACTGGATTCTACGTAAAAAGCCAGTTTTCACTTTTTCGATAAGTTAACCGATCTACGGAGACTTAAATTTGCAACTTTTTCAAATTCACCCTGTATATAACTAAATCCAACATTTTTGTTTGTATCTCTTTTCATTTAACACAGCCCTACCATCAAACACTATCGAAAATGGGGCACACTGTACAATATGACGTTAGAATTTGAAATAATGACGAAGAACTTTTCAGTTATGGCCGCGGACACACTCGACGAGTCTAAACATTCATGCTTGGGGTTAAATCATCCCGGTCAAAATTCATATCTTCGATGGGCGGATGCGCTGAAACAGGTAAGAAGATGTTAACACGTTTTGGTCACTAAACGTCGTTGTATTTATATGGTTGCCGATTATACCAGCAACATTGCAAATTTTCAGAGATATTGTTATGTTCGGTTGTAATATGAAGTTCACAAACTAAATTTTCAAAGAACTGTACCCTTTTCGTGGCGTCACATTTTCGACACTTGAAAAATGGTACAATCAGATTTTGAATAGCACCTGCAGTTTCCAAGCTATCAGGGAAACCATGCAAGAAGATTTCGGTCCTTATTTAAGATTGCGGCCCTGAAAAAAGAAGTCTTTAAATTCGAATTTTAATTCACAATATTTTCTGTGCGATTATAAAAGTCTCAACAAAGTAGAAAAGCAAAGTGTTCGCCTTCTTTTTGTCTTCAATAATAACTGGATTTCCTAAAATGGTACACTCGGTATAGCTTTCGAAATGTTTACAGATTTTGGCCTGTTGCATTGCCCATTCTTTGGTGATACAGGCGGGCGTAAACATGTCGTTCAGCGCCATCCTTTTGCCTCAGCTTAAAGAATCCGACAGCGATATAATTATAGACGAGTCGGAAGCGTCGTGGATAGGTGAGCTCCCCAACGCATCATATTATCTGCGCTGGTCTTGATAACACGATTTCAGCTAGCGTGGTAACTTTAGTGCTGCCGCTGGGTTCTTTGATAATAGGCCCTCTGATGGACCGATATGGGCGTAAGAAAATGTGCATATTAACCACTGTACCGTTTTGTCTGTCCTGGATTCTCCACGCCTTGGCCACAAATATCTGGTATATCTACGTGGCCCGAATCATAGCTGGGTTCGGTGCGGGTAAGTGGTGGAACCCATAGAGCTTTATAATAAGGACCACATCAAACTATAACTACCATCTTCTCGCATATTTAATTATTGTGCTTGTTATACGGAAACGAAGAAACTTCCTTCTATCTCATTTTAATAATCGTGTTGGATGACCGAACAGCTAAGGAAATATGTCACTCCACATCTGCCAAGATCTACAAGTAGCCAAAGTCATCATTGTTGTTACTTAAAATTTATTTCGGCCAAAATGACAAACTCGCACTATAATTCACTATACACACCACTAATAACTTATTTAACGTCTTTAATTGTATTGCGCGCTCCGGATTGTCTTTTCGACTAACTGACTAACGAGCACGACCCTTCGCTTTTATAGAACACAGCACCTGCTCGCGATACGGATGGAACATTCAACGTGTCTTCCCGATATCATAGCTAAAATTTTATCCGAAATGTAGATCTAGAAATTAATTTTATGGAACTGAAAGTTTCACATTTACCTGCTGTCATTCTCAGTTTATTGTCACTAGAGCGCTTTCAGCGAGGGTTAGGGGCGGTGCATAATGCATATTTAATAAAGTACTTTCCCTTTTACACCAATTTTTTTTTAGTCATATTTGTACAAATTGCGTGGAAATATAAGAATAATCAATTACGAAATATTAAAAATCAAAAAAATAAACATGCACAAATGAGAACACACAATAGACACACGCCATTGCTGGAAGACGAAGACATTCACTGGTTGCCTAGGCAACGGCGTCTGCCGACCGCAGCCGAACAATAGTAATCGCCACGTGATGTCCCATTCTGAATTACGCGCACTCTAGTGTTTTCGACGTCAGTTGTCGTGGAATTCGTATTGAAAACTAAATGAAGACCGCAACAGGATTTTAGCTCTTTCATGCCCTTCTTCAGCTGTGTCCAGAGCTTCCAACCAAGCAACCAGTGGAGATATTTAGAGAAATAGTAAAACTCCACTGAATAGGAAAAACAATTGTTTGCTTCATTCTACTAAAAAACAAACGTTGTAGGTCTTTCTACCGCGGCTCTGGTCTACGTCAGCGAGGTATCGCACCCCACGTTTCGATCGATGCTGCTGTCGTTTAACAGCGTGTTCGTGACCTTGGGGATCTTGTTGACGTTCATTTTGGGTCAGTAATCGTCAGCTTATGTGATTTAACTCAGTCTTATTTCCACTGCTCGCCAGGTTGCTTTTTTCAATGGAGGTCGATGACTGTGATTTTCTGCCTGATCGTGGTCCTTTCGTTGATCGGCCTGTGCTTCTTGCCAGAGAGCCCGTACTGGCTGGCCGTGTTTAAGAACGACAGGACAGAGTGCGCCAGGTCCCTCAGGTGGCTGTACCCTAACCAAATCGTAATAATAATAGAAAATTGAAAATAGAAGATATCAGAATGGGTGGGGGAATAAATGGCTTTTCATACCTGCGCGATGTGTTCGGCGGCCATTATGACGGTTGCTATGTAACAACTGATACATACAGGGTGTTATTTTATTGATATCATATAATCTAATTAATAAATTTGAACCGCCATCTAATCCCGAATAGATATTTTATTCGGTCGGAATAGACTATTTTTTCCCATTTTAGTTCCACAGTACGACTATGACCGAAACGGGGATGTTCATGTTAAATTTCCTGCAAAACCTACTTAGGCTATTTATGTGATGATACGTAATGATACGGTTTTTTCTTTAAAGCTTCTACAAGCTGTACTATCCCCCCTGCATTGGTTGTTTTGCTGACTTTTCGCCAACCATCCCGTTGACTTCTTCAGAGCTTAACAGAAGGAATTATGTTACGAAACTAACCAGTATGTTTTGTTTGTCGATATCTTTGACGGTTAATAGGTTGGACGATGAACAAGAAATGCTGGATGAAAACCTTTACAGCTGCAAGCTTTACAGCTCATTTCATTTCATTCAATGACAACAAAACTATTAGACGAGACTTTACATAGCTCACAGATCAGCTAGTTACGTTTAGTTAAATCTGTCTCAGAACCATTGTTCTAAAAAATATAATTTCGTAGTTCTATGTACCAAATATAAGCAATTAAAAATTGTAAAATTTAAATCCTCATTGAATAGAAGATATCAGAATGGGTAGGTCATTGACTGTGACCGGTTGTGACGTCAATCCGCTAGTTAGACTACGCATAGAGAAGCTATTAGACAACGACAAGGCGTTGGTCTTGGTGATTTTAATTTTAATATCCCTGCGCTTGTTTTTGTTATCCTCTGTTTATTATCAAAAAGAAAGATGTGAGAACGACCGTATCCGATTTTTTAACTAGTCAATCCGAGCCAAAATTTATTCTTTCGCTGAGGTTCGCGATGTTAAAATTAAAAGGTATGTTCCTAGAAAATTTAGCCACTAGTTTTAAATCAATATAATATTATAGTCAGCTTAAGTTTTCTAGTTTTTAAAATTCAAATGGTGTATCAAATAAAATGTAAATTATTCAACAAAAAAAGAAAAAGATTTAAAAAAAATTAATTTAAATTTAATTTTAAAGTATATTGGCATTGATAACCCAGAGTTTTTGTTTATTTTTTATATAGATCAGGAAGCCACTCCTATGGAGACTGCAATAGAATGGGTGCAAGTTCGAAGAGTTAAAAATGTTTGCACGGTTAAGAGCTAAATTGAAACCTAGACCAATAAAAAGTTTATCTGGCATTTTACGGATTGCACTCAAACACGATGGCACGATTTGTAATATTGTTTTTGTGTTGCTTCATTATTATCATGTAAAGCATGCTAAGCACAAATACAAACTGACGTAGATTAAATACAAATACACCTTTACAGTGTTTGTCGCTGTATTGATCGAAAAGCAGCGGTATGACGTCACGACCATTCCCGCGCGATTGGTGTCGTTTAAAAGAAATAGCCAGGTGTCACAACTTGAATCATTTATTGCAACTTAAATATTGGGTTCTGAGTTTTGATGTTTCGTATTTCTATACATAAACAAATGTATTAAAGAAATTTAAAAAAATCAAGTTCCTTATTATACTGTTTTGCAAGCGGTAGTTGCATCTACCTTCTAAAGGGTGAATCATCGTCGGACACACCGTCATTAGAGAGAATTGTATTAAGCTTAAACGAATATCCAAATACCGATCGAAAAATGCCTAGGTAGTTAAACGTTCGTTTAAGATTTAATTTGGGGTTATTGACAATAATGTGCTATTTTGAACGAAATTTCGTACAATATAATGTTATTAATGCAGACCAATCTAAAATGATCTGGAAGTTTTCGTCATCATTAGCAAAAGTTAAATTGGAGATGTTATTCCATGCCACTTCGGTGGGACTAAATAATGAAACTGCGAGTGTTGAATAATATGTGTAGTACTACTTTTTAACGCATCCTTTTTTGAAATTAGTGAATTTTCAAGTGGATCAGTAATTCAGTTAAAGGCAGGAACCGTTTGCGGTGCTCTGATTGACTAACTAATGGTGTTTAAATTTGTTGCTTAATAATGGATTAGATAGTTTGAATTATACGTCGGTTTGCACCAAAAATTTTTGGAGAAATTTTTCCGTACTTCCAGGCAGCAAATGTGCAAATAACAAGTATTTTTGCCATTTGCCCCTCTACCATGGGATTCATTCATTAAGTCATATGATGGCATTTCAATAACACCCTGTATATAACTTTCATTTTATAATGGTATGGTCTGTTCATAGATATAATAAAGTGACCAATTACTTTTAAACGGGATTATCCAAGGGTGGTCAATAACATACAATGCAACAAGATTATTACCTAAAGTTTCGGAATTTAAATTCAGGTAAAATTGTGGTCCGTAATAGAAAATAATTTTATACCTACCTGTGTTTAATATTCTAATTTAAGTAGGTAATAAAAATATATATAAATAAATACATACATAAATAAATAAATATTGTTTAGTATCTTTCCTAACAAAACCCCAAATAATTAAATTCTAAGCAAAGTACGGACCTGTTCCGCCATATTGCATTCTTACAGCTTGCCCGGGTCTTTCCTTAATTCGTATCAGTATTCGTCAGTTTCTTATATCTATGAACAGACTTTACCCAGTCACCAATTAATGTTTGTAGTTTTAGAAGCCATTGTAAGCCAGTTTAGGAGCATAGATAATATTAACATCGCTCACGGAATTGATCTACCGTCAAAATGGCTCCAGTTCCGCCTCACCCATTCTGCTGTCTACATTCCATTAACGTAATACTTTTTTGAGTCTTTACAGGCATACGAGCAAGAACTCGTCCGCGTCGTGGACGTCAAAAATCAATTCGCGTCGGCCACGGAGAACATCAAAGACAGCGTCGCGACGTACATGCAACCGGCAGTGTGGAAACCGCTCGTCATCCTCGCCGTCGTCTTCCTGTTTCAGCAGCTGTCGTGCGCTTACGTCGTCGTGTTTTACGCGCTCAACATATTCCGCCGTATCGGCGGCAATTTCAAATACCGCATCAACGAGTACGTCTCGCTCGTACTTTTAGGCACCATTCGTTTCGTCATGGCCGTCGTTTTGGCTTTCATCTCGAAACGTATTAAACGAAGGACCGTAATGCTCGCTTCCACGGCGGGTATGATCGCGACCAGTCTCGCCAGCGCGATCTACATGTATGCGACGCGCGCACGCGACGTTGCCGATACCGACAGCAACGTCACGCTGTTTCTGGTGTTGGCTTACGTCAGTTTCAGTTCGTTCGGCGTTTTGGTCGTACCGTGGACGCTTATAGGCGAACTGTTTCCGGTACACGTGCGCGGCAAAATGGGCGGAGCGATGGTGTCGCTCGTCTACCTGATGATGTTCGTCGCCGTCAAGGTGTTTCCGTTTTTCGTCGACCGTTACGGCCTGGAGGCGCTTTTTGCGACGTTGGCCGCGGTTAACATGGCCGCGTTTTCGTTTTTGTACGTCTTCCTGCCGGAAACGTTGGGCAAGAGTTTTAAAGATATCGAGGAACAGTTCGAGAAGTAACGCGGTTGTTTTTTTATTTGTGGCGGATGCGCGGGACGAGGCAAAGTTGACGTAACTTTGCCACTACCGAGGGAGGCGCCACTGTTTTAACGGTTTTTTTAGAAGTTTTGGAAAAACAACTGGTCTTGTTATATGTAAAAGTCCAACGGCTTTTTTTTATTACACATTCGGATCCTACACAAAATTCAAAATTATGTTTTTAACTTATACGTACGTCCCTATGGGCCAGAAACACCTCCTTTTTGTCTTGTAAAAGCTTTACGTGGTCTACCAACTACATTCCTAAAATTAATTTATGGTTGATCTAGAAAATGTTATCCGTATAAAAATGGACAGCTCCTTGAACATTTATCAGGGTGTCCTCGTACTGTGCACAATTAGGTGCAAACGAATCATTTCGTCAACTTTTTAACATTTTACCGGTTTAATTTTAGTCCATTTATTGTCACCCTATATGCTATGCAAAGGTTCTCTTAATCTTTATTTTCTGATGACGAAGAACTCGAACATGCTGAAAAACAAAAGGCCTACAAAACAAACAGCAAACAAACAAGCAAAAAGGAGGTTAAGGAAGAAAAGTGTCCGCTTGCACAGTTCAGAATTTAAAGTCAAACTTTTGACCAGCGAATTATCCTAAATGAGTTCGACAAAACTCCATATTTGCATTGAGCAAGCTCTTGTCAGTTCGCGAACGAAAATCGCAAGAACCCGAAAACATTTTAAGCTAGGTCGAGGCGTGGAAGAAATGCGGTGCGGGTGAAGAATATGGTTTTCAGAATTTATTTTTAATTACGCTAACGGCAATGTCTCGTTTTAAATAAATTGTGTTTCTCTAACCCTTACTTGTACTTTGGTGGCCAAACCTTATCCTAATATTGCAGCAATCAAATTGTGTGGATTTTAAAGCGATTACGTTTTTTACTCTTCTTTTTTGGCTTGACCAGTATGGACTTTGGGCCATTTCCACAGCGAACGTGACTTGTTTCGTCACTGAACTCTTCAATAAAACTATGCGACTTAGGTTCTAGATTATAAAAACACTGGGAAGAAACAATGCTTTTAAAAATGCCGGGTTCGAGCCATATTTTCCATAACTCTCGTAGAGTTCGAGCGACAGCTAGCGCGCCACTGGTCAGCAGATAAACGGGTCGCAACGCGACAATGGATTGTTAAGTCGTTATCTAAATCGCTGGGAGACTCTAAATAGACAATCAACATTCGCTATTATAACCTAAAACGACAATGTAATCTCAAAAACAACAATTTTGTGTAAATGAAATGCAGTCGCTTTCTGATTTTACGCACAAAACGCAACTCTGTCGAGCACTGAAAAACGACAACGTCGGAGGCGGAAAATTCAATTTCGTTTTGGCCGGTAAAATGTGAAGTGGCCTTTGTCCTTACACTGGGGTTTGAGTAAGTATGCAGGAAACTGAAAAATCCCACACAGAGCCACTGGATTCCATTATGGAGAACGCAAACGTAGATCTCAGATGGCGGGATTCTCTGAGACAAGTAAGAATATGCCTTTACCACAGTTCCGTTAAAAGTTTCAAGCGCCCATACCTCCACGAACCGACACATGCGTAGGAATGAATTTCAAACTATAATGACCATATCTAACATATTTCACAAAACGAGCTTAAACACACACGATCATCCGGGTCGATTTTATGAAAATAAACAATTAATAAAATATGAACGTGAAAAATGCTGGCAAAAGCTGCCATTGGTCCAATTTAAATGGATTTGACGGCTGCGCGTGAGTATTTTAAGGTTAGGTTTTTCATCGAACGATTGTTCCATCCATGTTTAAACTTTATTTCTAGCAATGACACACTAGAACTGCCATCACTTAATAAATGCAATGGCTTTAGTACGGTAATGGTAGCTGCTATATAATATTTTACTGCCGCTCAGATTTTATGTCGTTTGCTGCATTTATATGAACGAAATAGTTAATCCGCCTGCGCATGCGCCCTCTGGAGGGTTGTGGCGGCAGTTTCAATACTAATTGTTGACACGCCAGTGGCGGGTAGTACTAATTAACCTCAATAGTTGGGACGGTTACCTAGGTTTTGGCGTGTTGTGTCGCGCACACGCTGGTGATCCAGGCCGGGATTAATATGGCTTTCAGCGCCGTGCTGTTGCCTCAATTGAAAGAAGAGGAAAGCGACATAATTGTAAACAAATCGGAAGCATCGTGGATAGGTTTGTAGGGTCGGGACGATTACGTCGATTCTAAATTCCTATTTTGCAGCCAGCATCGTCACGATAGCCCTGCCATTAGGCTCGCTAATTATCGGACCGTTGATGGACAAGTTCGGCAGGAAAAGAACGTGCACGCTCGTCGCTCTTCCGTATTGCATAGCCTGGATACTGCATGCGGCTGCGACGAACGTCTGGCTCATATATGCCGGACGCATCCTGGCGGGGTTCAGCGGAGGTATAATTGGACCATCACGATTATTGAAGATTTATGATGATTTTCGGTGATTTACAATAGTTTATTGAATATTTACAGAGAATTAGATTTATTCACTGTTTATTGAGAATTGAGATGGTTTCCCTATTTTGGAATACTTATTATGGACCGTTAAAACTTATATGTATAGGCATTTTTATGAGCTATTGTTGTAATAATAAGAATAATAAATAATAATTAATGTTCCAGGTCTCACCACCGTGGCGCTGGTGTACGTCAGCGAGGTCGCGCATCCAAAATTCAGGCCGATGCTTTTGTCGCTGAACAGCGTTTTCGTAACACTCGGTATCTTACTGACGTGCATTTTAGGTAAGCTGCGTTTCGATGGAGTTGCAGAAGATGCCAGTCTTCTGCTTCAGGTTACGGTATGGCGTGGCGCAACATGGCGAAAGTATTCTGTTTGATAGTGGTCATTTCCGCGGTAGGAACGTTGTTCATCCCGGAAAGCCCCCATTGGTTGGCCGTCTTCCGAAAAGATAGCGATTCTATCGCCAGGTCGTTGAGGTGGCTATATCCCAATAAGCTGGTAAGAAATGCTTTTGCAAACAAATATAAATTGTACCTTAAATAGTTAATAAATCAACTAAAAAATTTCTGACGTTGGTTGATAAAAACTAACTACACAGGTCTACAGTAAAGACATTCGAAAGCTGTTTGCTTATTTGTATATTTATATTCTATCACGTCATTTTTTTTATAGCGCTCTATCTCTTAAAAATGTTTTTTTTATTAATACACGTTCTATGTTCGTTCCATTTTAAGCATGGTTTTTAAATGAATTGATTTTTATGAAATTAAATGAGATTCGGCAACAATGGATAATATTATATTTCTGTGCAAAGCAACAGAGTTGGCGCAGAAGCGTCAATGCAACGTTGTGATTTGCTTATGCGCAGTTTGGTTGTATTGGTCGTCGTGCTACTGTATTCGCGGCTGTTGTCTTCGTTTTGCGTATTTCTAGTGTTCTACAACGTTTAAATATCGAATGTAAACATTGTATGAACAATCCAAATAACTTTTGTTACATTTGTGCTACTTATGTCGTAGTAAAGCAAAAGCAAACTATAACTTCTTTTGTGAAAAATGTAAACCTTCCTTATTTTGGTGAGAACATTGTCGCATTGAAGCATTAAGAAACTGGCAAAAAAGATGGGAAGACATGTTTAAACTTTGGTGCTTCTATGGTATGGCGGGAGCCGAGTAATGACGGTGATGATTGTTATTTTTGTTCGTGTAATGTTCAAGGATTCAGTAGAAAAAATAAGAAACAAATTGTGTATCTCAGTCTTGACTCTGCTATTCATATACCTATATCTACCGCCCAAAAAACCTAGAAAACGTCATGTCGTTAGAATCAGAGGAATCTAATTCCGACCCAGATGATTCAGATTTCACACCAGATTTCAGAACAATGGTAATGAACTGGCCTCGGTTCCCGTTACACATTTAAAGAAATTTATAAGAAACGTATGAAAATTTGCGACTTCTTTTCAAGAAAGTAAACTCTCAAGCATCCACAGAACTACCAAGAACATCGGTTATTTGTGAATGAGAATTGATAAGTTTTTTGGGAACCCTAAGGACAAAAACTACGAAAATATTGTTCATCGTCGAGGTTGTACTATGAATTTGAAAGGGCATTTCCTGTTTTCCCACTATTTTCCTGAAAATCTTGGAATAGTTAGCGAATAATAGAATGAAAGAAATGAAACGGCGATACCAAATCAAATGGAGCATAGCGATGATGGCGGACTACTGCTGCATGTTAAAACGGGATATGCACACAGCCGAATGTCCAGACAACTCAACTTTCAGGCAAAAACGCGAAGATTTCGCTCAAAAAATCTGAGTAATTTTTTTTAACTAGGATTCCAATTTTTTGCAGTATAAAAAAATAAAATATCAAACAATCTACCTACTAAAATTATATAAAATCAAAAGGTTTAATATTGTAGACCTGTGTTATTAATGGCTAAATGGTTGAGTTCATGTCCAGTTTTCTATATTTGAAATGTTGACTTAATGAATGGGACACTTGATAATATTTTAGATATGACTTTAACATAGCTTAAGTTGTTTATTTATAATTTATTAGTCCTTTCCTTACAAACTCACCCTTAGGCGTTCGAACAACAGCTGAAATGAATGGGACACTTGATAATATTTTAGATATGACTTTAACATAGCTTAAGTTGTTTATTTATAATTTATTAGTCCTTTCCTTACAAACTCACCCTTAGGCGTTCGAACAACAGCTGAAAACGATTCTGGAGGAAAAGAACCGAACGACCCTCGAAATCGACGACGAAGTTACCGAAAAATCGACCCTCCTCCAGATCAAAGAAAACCTGGGCCTGTACAAGCAACCGGCGGTGTGGAAACCGATCGCCCTGCTCATTCTCATCTTCGTTTTCCAACAATTGTCAGGCGCTTACGTCATCATCTTCTACGCGGTCGACATCTTCAGGGAAATCGGCGGCAATTTCAAGAACCGAATTGACGATTTCGCAGCGTTGGTCATCCTGGGCACCATCAGATTCGTCATGTCGTTGGTGTGCGCGGTCATTTCGAAAAACTTTGGTCGAAGAGCCCTGATGTTTTCGTCCGCCTCGGGGATGATCGTCACCAGCTTGTCCGCCGCCATTTCCTTGTATTTTCCCACCCGCGGCAATTTAACGTTGTATTTAACATTGGGATACGTCTGCTTCAGTTCGTTTGGGTATCTGGTCATCCCTTGGACCTTAATCGGTGAATTATTGCCGCTCAAGGTCAGAGCGAAAGTGGGTGGCGCGATGGTTTCGATCGCTTACGTCCTGATGTTCGCGGTGGTAAAAATTTTCCCGTTTTTGTTGGACGCTGTCGCGCTGCAGCACTTGTTTTTCGTTTTGGCCGGTTTAAACGTTGTAGGACTCGTCTTCCTTTATTTATGTTTGCCCGAAACTCTCGGGAAAACCTTCGAGGAAATCGCCGAGTGGTTCGATTGAAAGCGGGATAACTAATAATAACTTTGCTGTCCATGTAAATACATGTTACGCAACAATAAATGTGTAATTCCACATAGTTAATCAGGAATTGGGACCCTTTTTTAACATACCTATTGAGTATCCCTCGTTAATGCTATTGAATAACACCATATCCAGGTATAGCAGAGAGTCGTCAAAATAACGTCACCAAATGACGTCAGCAGGTCGTGAATTTGACCTACTAATGTCACAGACCAATGATGTCATTAAGTGAAGTAAGTAAAGCAAATTACATTACAGAGAACATCTTTGCCGGTTGCGTAAAATGGGGACTTACAGTTAATGAATAAAGATGTGTCCTTTAAAAAAAAAATGGAAGTGTAAGATTCAGGGTCTGCCATTCGATTTCACGAAAATTATTTTTTATTTTGACTTACCCTGTATAAGCAATTCGAAGTAACTTGAAGACACGTATAGACTGTACTAATTTTAAAAAATTGTTAGCATAATAAAATTACAGCCCTGCCAGAAACACATTTTTGACGAGAGAATGGCCATAAATCCGAAAACACTCAGTATAGACCATCACAACTGTACATTGGGTGATTGAGTATAAATGGGAGTATCTATTATTTTCCACAAATTTATGACTGACCCTTTGCATTTAAAAATGATTATAAATTGTTTCTTTTAATCTCATCTATACCTTTTCTATTTAACATTTTTCTCAAAAGCAAATAATAAATCAGATGTATTACTTTGACAATTTAAATAGAAGAATTTAATAATAGGCTAAATTAATTATTAAGTTTAAAGTGCATATCTGGAATTAATTAAGTCGTTTTATATTAATATTTAGGCAATCGCATAAATGCCTTCGTTCGTAATTCGACACACTGACAACTGACACCATTTTTAATACATTTATTGAGTATCCCTCGTTAACGATATTAATAACATCACAACTAATAACTGGGCAACCGTATATGCGTGTTCGTTCGAAAACGATTTGAGTAATTCGATAAAACTGAATTACGACTGGAGACCTTTATTAAAAAAATATTTATTGAGTATCTCTCGCCAAGGCTGAATAATATTATAAATAATTACTAGGGAACCGCCTTCGTTTGAAAACGGTTTGTGTGGTTCAACTGACGGAATTACGAATCGAAACCATTTTGAGTATTCCTTGTTAACGATTTTGAATAAGAGTATAATAAGTAGGCAACCGTATATACATCTTCATTTGAAATCTGTTACCGTTCCCACGTAAGCGCCGTGTGTCAATTTATTTTCATATTAGGGTAATTTAAATAGTTATTTGAGGTGATTTCTTAATCCCAATAGTTTCTGTTGCTAATAAATTAAAAAGGGAGCAATGGCATTTTGGGTAAGGTCAACCGCCCGGTAGTTCAAACGTCCCGAACATCGGGCATCAGTTGTCAAAAATATTCATTCCGTGAATCAATGTACTAGGAACAATAAATTTCGTGTTGTGTTTGGAAAAATTGTGCAATTTTGTATAGAAAGCGGTTAGAATAGGACCGAAAATTGTTTGACGAGCCGGCGTCGTGGATACCGAATTTGAAAATTAAGGTATGGTGCTATTTTTAAGTGAAACTTTGCATGCCAGCATCCGATCGTTGCGAGCGGCGTTTTTTTGAGGAATATCTGTCGGTATGCGCGTACATTTATCCTTTCATTTTTTATTAATTTATCGGATTTTCATTATACATAATCTGCTTGTATTGGTTGAATTGGGTTATCGTAATTCGCTACGAGCAAGGAAGCTAATCAGGTTTTCCAGCAGCAGTCGAACGGTATTTCACGTATAGTTAAGTACGTGCAAAACTGTTTTGAATTCAGTTAATTATAATATTAATGTCATGCACGCAATGGAATAGAAAAATGAGCATAGTTTTTATAAAAACATGGTTGTTTTTCGTTAACATTTGAAAATATGTATATTTTGTAGGATGGCAACATTTTGAATTATGTTTGTGTCGTGGAAATTTAACATGGTATTATTTTTCATTTCTTTTTGAATTCCCTGATTATGAATTAGTTTTTTGTAGCATAAAAATCGATATACAATTTCTAGGTAAAATGTATACGAGTTACATTTATTGGTTGGTCACAACTTACGTGTACGAGCACATTGTTATTATTCAGCGTTAAAGGCGATAAAAATTTTAACTAAATTTAAATCGACGTGCAATAATTGTGCCCCCTTCAAAGTCAAATAGTTCATTGCAATGACATAACCACGATAACTTTGTTCACTTTTGTGTAAACATCATAATAATTTTATCTTTGTTTGTACGTAGTGAATATTTTTTTATGATTCAAAAAGTATAGTTTTGCCTTATTTTTTCAAAGATTAGAAAGAATTTTCAGTCATTTTCATGCTATCCCGTATAATTGATGAAGTTATCGAATATTGATAACATTTTTGAGATGTATAGGTTGAATCATTAAGTGTTGAAGCTGGGTGACCCTACAATTTAAACAAAAATACTTGTCGAGTCACTGATATTATACAGAATGCTTGTCAATAAGTGTCCTATATTTTAAAGGGTCATTTTTAACAAAAAAAAATCATCTAAATCTTTTCTTGCAAGGATCTCGCTTCAGAGATTAATATTGCTTTACATTTTGTTTTCAAATTTAGTACACATCTTTTTTGGTGCTGAATATTACAGGGATATCGCTAGGGGGAAAAATAAGAATATTTTTATCAGAGTAAAGGCAAAAAGCAGAAACATGTCACAGAATATAATTTTTTTTATTTGACAGGTGAGAAAAACATTTGTTAGTATAGTTTTTAAATATTTTTTAAATTAATTTTGGTATACGTCTTTGATTTCAGCAGCAAGCATGTAATAGTATGTTTGTCCGGACTGAGAAGGTGATTTTTTATAGCAACGGTTATTAAATTTTTTCAATTGGAAATTACTTTTGTTTAAAAGTTTTTTTGAATTTTGTGTATAGGTTAAGTAAATAAATACCTGTCAGAATTATTTTTTTAGTTCTAAAAGAATTGTATGCTTCTAGTGGTTTTAAGTTGTATATGTCAAATTGCAAAATAAAAATAGAAATGGAGACTGGGGCTGACAATGTTATACATTTGCAGATGATACGGCCTTAATTTATATATAAAAAAAGTTAAGTGTTGGCAAATATAGCAAATAATGACTTATTACAACTCGCTATTAAATAACAAATTAAAAACAAACATTGAAAAAAATAAACACGTTTTATTTAAACGAAAAAATAAAAACTTTACCTTTAAGATAAATGCTGTTCTTTGGAAAGAGTTGATAAAATATTTAGGGTTTATGCTTGACGAGGAGCTAAATTGGAATGCTCACATTAGTTGTATAAACAACAAAAATAAGTTGCAACGTTATACAGATGTAACTAAGTGAAATTGCAAGATATAAAATTTATTATAATGCGTGTTTCTTGTCGGTTATAAGAAATCTTATTGCAGTCTTAGGGACATGTAATAAAACACTTTAATAAAACAAAAATAATACAAAATAAAATCCTTAAAACTGTATTTAATTTAGAGTACAAAACGCACATAAAATAATACAAGAATCAAACTAAAAGCAACACTAAAATAACCCATATTGATGAAATACACTCACACAACTTAAGAAGTCACACACTGACATACAGTTACGGAATGCCAGATGAAATAAAGAATTGAAAAATCCAATAAGCGCGGCCCCAAATACGTACGACCTACTGCCTAACATTGTCAAAAATCAGACTTCTTATAATATTTTTGGAAAAAGTTAAAAAATATTTAGGCAATGTAATAATACATTTAATTAAATTCTTGCTCGAAATGCTTTCGGTGGCAGTGCTTAGCGCATGGTTTAGAAAGTTACCTTAATTCATGTCTACGTAGTATAATAGAGTATTACAATATAATTATAAAAAAAAGATTATTAAGTGACAAAACCACAAAACAGCCAATCAAAATCCGACTTAAGTGCTTTCATAAAGCCAGACTCTTCGCTGGGTCACTTCACAAATAATACTAGTCGAAAATAAACGTTCTATAACACCTAAAACCTAATATGCGAGAGTCTAGACCACTTCTAGATAAGGGCGCCGACCTATGTTAAGATTACATGACGAAAAAATCTTGATATTTTTGTTTTGTATCTAAAATAAGTTTTTGACATTTTTTTAATTAAAATTAATGTTATTTTTTGAAAAAATCCCTCTCGATAATTTGAAGCGAATTCGAAAAATTATTAAGTAAGAATTATCTCTTTGGCGTTTCCTTTTCTTCGAACTTCGACTACTCTGTATACTAAGAACGAAGCCTTTTTGACGTGTTGTTTGATGATTTTTTTTTAAAGCTGGAAGAAATATCCAGCACATTAAAAAAAAAAGTTTCTTCAAATATTAATAAGAAAATATATTGAAACGATTATTTTAAGTTAAACTTTATATGGTCCGTGTCCAAAATAATATACGCTTAGTGTGTCTTAAAAAAACAGAACTGTGTATTTAACTTTTAATCATAAATCTTTCCATTGTAAGAGTATGGAATACCGCGTACATGCAACCCGTCTCTAGTCACTCGGTTTGTTTTTTATCGTGCAAAAAATCATCCGATATTTCGCGCCTGCTTGATAAGCGGCGCGTTGCTCACGGCTCTGTCATCTGTTCGACGACGCGTTTCTGCCGCGCCAGCATCACGTGGCTACGTCACCGACGGTACGTGTATGCGTGCGTGCAGGTTCCGATAATAGCGGTTCTGGTGGTACCCAGCGGCAGTCGACCGAGCGAAAGCGACGAGGTGGCACGGGCGTGTTGCTTTTGAAAATCTTTCGACTTGACGTGCGTGGTAGTACTGACTACGTGTCGCGTTTGCGAAAGTTTTTTTTTTTTTCACTCGGCGCGTCCGGATACGTTTTTTTCCCGGAGTAAGTGTGCGGTCGACTTACCCATAATCGTTCATTAATTCATGAAAGTTTATTGATTTATCGTGCCTCTAATATTTTCATCCTTCAGGAAAGTTGGCATTTAATCAGTAGGTAACGCATATATAGCTAAGGGGCCATGTCCAGGTTTTCCGTGACAATTTCTAGCTTTCCACAGTACAAGAAATAAAATTTCCAACTAAATAGTAAAAAATATGGAATTATTGAAATACTTGTACATAAAATTTGGTAATAACTGTTTGCAGGCTTGTTTAACAATTGTCCATTTAATGGTGAAAATGTATACGTAATGAGTATTAGTCTGGGCTATTTAAAAAATTGTTACAATTCATCAGTTTGGAAATATTTTATAACCTAAAGCGTCATTTCGCTTATCTTTATTAGGAATACCCCGGCTCCTAAACTCCTAAAAACCATGTTAAGTATATATATTTTTAGTTGTGATGCGCCTGCGGTTGCACACTTCAGTTTTTGGTTTCGGTTTCTTATTTATTCGGTATTTTTAATATTCTGCTGCCGCCACTATCTTAACCTTAACCTATATTTGTTTCCTCTTCTTTTTTACACTGGGCCCTGAGTCTGTGTTACAAATTTGTGTCGTTTATCCCATTTTTTGAGTAAACAAAATTTTAATTGTTTGGTTCGAATAGTTCGCCCAAACCCGGGGAATCGTTAACAATAATAAGCCACCGTACGTGTAAATAATTACGGAAAATAACCCAGGTGTGTTAATAATTAAGTTAATTGAACGAAGAAAGCGGTCCGACTGACCTTCGAAAAACGAATTTTACCGAGAAACCTATCAGAAACCTAAAGTACCGATGGTCTTTAAAATACCGTTTACGTTTTTGCCATTTTAGCATGTATTATAGATTGGCTCCAGTATTGGTATAGAGGTGTGCCGCTGATTTTTAGGCAGGGTTTACCTGCATCTCACTTCAATTCGGTAGCTAGAAGGTCATTCGGTAGCATGTTCATTAGTTATTAAAAATACGTAATTAATTACTACGGCCACTTGAAACTCGATTTTACATCGATTGTCGTTTGTGTCGACAATTTAATTTTCGTTTTTCTAAGACGCAGTTACGATGTATTCATTATACTTAAATTCAAAATTATATTGTAAGTTTCATATAGTCATTAATTATTATTGTTATTCCTAAAAAGCGCAAACGTAACACGCAACCACGACATTGTTATTGTTTATAGTATACTTTTTACTTAGCGTTAATGAAAGCGCTTTATTAGTTTTTCTAAATTTTCATAGAATTAAGTACTTTTGATGGGCTAATGACCCTGGCAGTCCTGCCCAACGTTTTACTTACGGAAGGTAATGTGGCAATAAAGCGATTGTTACCACCGTAATATAATAACCATGAACTCTGTAGTTATCGCATAGTGGATATTATATTATAATTTTAGTTTGAAAATTATTTGTCTTTAACAAATTCTGCTAATCGCTTGCGAGTTAGTACTACATTGTATTCGTATTTCGCATTTATTTCGTAAACATCTTTTGGGGATCGTTTGTTTGGTTTCGGTTTGCATATTGGGCGACTTGGATTGGCCAGCATATATTAACACTAATTGGTTGTTAGCAAATTGTGAGAAACGATCAATAATATCAGTAAAAGCTCTTTCAAGTTTAATGAACCGTTAGGAGAATAATATCTTTAGCTGTTGGTTCTGGTTCATTGTGTTACATATTTGTTACGCGTTACTGTGCCCACTTAAGATAACCAAAACTGAGATTAGGTAACAAATTATTTTACGAAACAAGAACTATTTTTCATTTTCATGTGTCGTCTGGATATAATGCCTTTGGTTTGATAGACAGCTAATCCTTATTGCTATCATTATACAGGGTTATTCACGGGTCCTGTTAGACGTTTATGGAAAATGACTTACGGTAAAAACCTGAAACGTTGATTACCAATGTAACCGAATACGAGCTACCTATGTAAACTATTATTATAGACTCGTAACTTATATCAACTTTCGTTTTTTTGATGGAACACCCTGTATGTTGTTACATTTTTAGATGCTGCGAAACATTCAGCAAGTTTTTAACGTGTAACGTACGTACGTGTAACGTACACCATCTCTATCTTAAATATCTACGCGATAAGTTAAGTCTCATAGTATATTATGATAAAGCAATTTAATCGGGAACCGCAACGCAAAGTTCAAGTGTCAAGCTGTATGGTGTGGTGTTTGTTGTCAAATTTTTTCAAAAGTATTTTTTATTTCCAACAATGTTCAAGGTGGGTATGTTACATAAAAAAGTTCCAGAATGTTTCGCGGAATCCAAAAATGTAATAATATACAGGGTGTTCAATTTAAAAAAACGAAAGTTGATATACGTTACCGAGTATACCTGGCAACACCGCATGGTCAAAAATATTAGGGTAGTATGAGGTAGCTCATGTTCGCTTACATAAGCAACCAACCAACCGTTATACTTTGTAAGGCACAAAACAACATATTACTCACATCCGCTAATAATACTATAGGAAAGACATAAAAAAAAGGCTTTGTCCCCAGGCACTTCTGAAACAACCCAGCAGCAAACATGTCGGCGAAGGCCATCAGAGAGGCGACCGGTAAAAATCTGATAAACAAATACCTAGGCGGCAACACCGCGGCCGCGCAATGCAGGTTCGCGTCCGTCGACCCAGACACCAGGTTTTCCGAACTGGTCAGCAACAATCCGTGGTTGAAGACCGAGAAGCTGGTGGTGAAACCCGACCAGCTGATCAAGAGGAGGGGCAAATTAGGTAAGGTTTCCCCGCATTTCGCGGAAAAACGGTGAGAACTGGCAGCACTACATTTCCAAAATGATTCCGTCGAAATTTCGAAATTTTTGTTTCCGCTTTCGACCTTTGAACGGTTATTCCCGAAAACAAATAGGGGGATTTGATTTTGCGATATCGATAATGACTGGTGTCAATCAGATTGATTAACGATCTGCCATATATTTTAAGCAGGTCGGCAAATCTCGTACGAATTCATTTCCTCGTATTGATAAGGCACATTTGATTGTTGTCGACAAGTTTGTGTTATAAGTAATAAAAAAGACGCACATTCGAAACGATGATTGATTCCTTTTGATGTTTATAATAAAAAGTAGGCAACCAGATAATCAAGCTGATTCTGTACCGTAGTTTAATTAATAACAATATTGTTTAAACCTTAAACGATGCCAATGTGCATACATAAAATCGTTTTTCTACTCCCGTCTGTAAAATACCTAATTACACACCGATCTAGTGTGCGGGAAGCCTCACTTTACCACGTCAGTTTCGTTTCTTACGAATCCGAGCCACTTCGGACATTTCCGGGATTCTACCGCACGGATTTAGGAGCAATCGGATGTTATGGTATATATTTCCTACGCTTTGAATTTTGACGTTTGTCAATTCTGACGGTCATGTCAGTGAATGTATTTGTGCTGTTTTGCGAAAATGTACCCCAAAAACTAACGGTCTGAACACTGGAACACTAAGAAGAATTGTTCTTATTTCTGTTCCTGACTGATATTTTGTGCGTGTTTAGTCAAATAGTGTTTCAATTGTTCCAATTTCACTTCAGTATGAAATTTAGAGGAAAAGGTACAGTCACAGAACAAGCAATTGTTTACTTCTGTAATTGTTCTGCGTACTGCAGGTTCTCTGAACAAATTATATTTTTTATACCATGTAAATGAAGATGAAGTTGTTGTTCTTCGTGGTGGAGCCTGCATAATTTCAATGTACTAAACACAAGACTAACCAAACTTACCAAAAACTCGAAATACAACTAAAACTAAAATCGCGTTTTTATTGGGTACGAGCTGTATGCATCGTTTTGCCAATCTCCCCTTTTCTGTAAAGGTCCATATGCAATCTACAAATGAACTGAAAACCGTACCTGCTGATTTTCCTGATTTCCTAATGCAACAAAAACGTCCACATAAAAAACTAAAGAAAACTAACCAGTACATCTTTTAATAAGAATCATTGTTATTTACAAAACTGTTGAGTTTGCGATAACCATTATTTTATCTTTCTATTATTCAAAGTTGCCTAAAACTTTTAAGATGCTGTGCGCCATCTGGTGTACTAAGAATTAACAAATATAATTTTTTTATGATGATATATTACTGCCAAATATTGAAGCTTTAACTTGTTTTTGGCGCACCTTGTATGTTGAGTTTATATAGAACATATAAAAAATGTCGCCTCAATAATATGAAGTTCAAAAATGAATGAAAATCAAAATTTTGTCACGGCGTTAAATAAGTACCGAGGATTCATTGCATAATTTTCGGACACATGGTAGGTATAATATAATATAATAGGTTTATATTATGCAGCGGCGTTTACTATAATAAGTTCTAATTTAGTTCGCACGTCGGATGAAAATTATTAATTCCAGTGGCGTCCGGTAATACATTTTACAAAAAAATAAATAAAATAAAAAAATGTTTTTCTATCCATGAAATGATTAGGCGTGGTTTTAGAAAGGAGTTTGTATTTTCCTCTCGAAAAAAGAATGATCTGGTAATTTTTTTTAAGCATCAGTAGGCATTTTTTGAAAAATATAGTTTTTATATTTTGAGTCTCCGCGCTTAGGAAAAGAAAACATTTCCTGGTGCGTCTATACAAATTAAAATCACTCCCGATAATCACTTGACGAAATTTCGTCGCGTCCTTTAATAACGCCCTGTAGAAGCGCGCGAGAGGGTTCAACGTCAAAAGTTGAACGTAATGCTGACGTGTGGAATTTTAAACGTTGTCGACATTTGAATTTTTAATTCATTAGACGCGTATTAGCGTGGAAGTCACTTATGGGAAGAATATTGTTCGGCGCCACGCGTTTCTATAGGTTTCTATCTCCAAAATCTCCGTTTTTTGGGGTCACGGTCGTTTTAAAATAGCTTATTTGTACCCGCGCTTCCTATTAAGGACGGCGAATCGATGAAAATATGACATTTTCGCGTGTGATCCCCCGAGGATTATCCTATATTCTTAAACCATTAAAAATTTTCTCTCGTATATTTGAAAAAAAAAAGGTAGTGACGTCATAGGACAGTAAATAAATAAGAAAAGTCTGACGTAATGATGTATACAGTGTGTTTCATACTAAGATGATGGCCCTTAAGGCTATGATACATGGATTAATTTAAGAAAAAAAGTTTCGTCAATATTGTGCCGCAATCGCTTAATTTTTGATACACGGGGTTGTTGAAATTAAAAATAAGAATGGTTTCTTGTCATTTTCATTGAAACTGTTTTAGATATTTTGTTGAAATTAGGTAGAGGCCCGAAATCCATAGAAAAATAAAATTATTCTTCTGCTGGTGGTGGCGTCCGGGTAACCATGATACTGAATAGTTTTATGGAGAAAACGGTACCCCTCCGTTTTTTTCAAAAATAAATTACATTTTTAAAATTGCGGTTCGTTTCTTAATAAACATGATCATTTAACTTTGTGTCATCCAGTGAAAAAATTAAAAAGCAGTAAAAATCCTATCTGTTCGTTGGAATTAAATTAAAATCTAAATAATCGTAATTTTGGCAGAGTGAATTTAAAAAAAAAAAGATTGTGTTTTTCAAGTTCATACAGTCCATTTAAGACGATGATTTTTAGGTTGAAATATGGTACGTTGCTGGAATCGCTCCTAGCCCCTTTTTAAAATCATTTTAGTTTTCACTAAAAAACTTTTTCCAAGTCGGTTTGAATCAGAATGAGGGAAAACTGTTTTCTTAAAATTATCCAAGGAATCACATCCCGCATATGTAAAGTATTCTTTTTCTTTTGTCAAATAGGTTATATGCAGTTATAGTGTTAAACTTTTATAAATATATATAAAATGCAACATGTCCCTCTCCTACGGTAATGTGTATTTATTTATTGCTAAATTAAAATTTGACCGTATTTCTCACATTTATTTCTGATTTTCTGAAAAATTGGCAAACCTGCATGCGTGCAAAATACGTTTTGAAGTGAAAATTAATAAGAACTAAAAGTTTAGATTTTCACGAAATTATATATTATGACATGACAATTGTTTCGACAACACCGTGTCATAATATATAATTTCGTGAAAATCTGAACTTTTAGTTCTTATTTATTTTGATAAATGGATTTTCATCAAGTAGAAGCCACCTCAGTTCAATTCATTTTGAAGTGAGCAACTCAACACATGTATTTAAAACATATGTGTATGGCGTGATATTTTTTTTAGAGTTGTGGCAAAAACGTAACCTAATTTTTTAGCCGTAACATTGTCCGTTAAATTCTGTACGCCTTACTGATAAATGTTCACTATACGCATTTCCACGCAGCGAAAGAGCTAAACGTCAAGAGTTAAAGGTCGTTAATGTCGCCTTCCACAGAACTAGGTATTAGGAACTTTTCCATACCAACTTGAAAAATGTTAAATATCACCATCTACACGAAGAGGACAGCTCAACAGATCAGTTTGAGAAATAAAAGAAAATGTAAAATGATAAACAAACGAACTGAATTGAACTGCATCGAAATCAAACTTATTGGTAGGCACTTACTTTTCTATATAAAATATTCCCAGTCTTGTTTCTTCGTCGCCATTCTTGGCCATGTCGCCGAAGACTACCCTGGATTTTGAACGTGCCGCACTTTTTTTAAGCAAAACTACCGATATTGTTTTTAATCACGGACGCGTCCAGAACGAGATATACTTTCTCAAAATTGACACACGGACAATGATTTGGCAATGTTGCCAAAAAACAGCCCGAATTTCGGTGTCGACGTCACAAGCCAAGTCATACGTTTTCGCTTTTGTGCGTTTGTTTGTTTACGTGCGCGTCAGATTTGGCATTACTACTTGGCATTGGCTGCGATCGAATCATTTTTTTCGTTTCCCACAGGGTCACTATTCTTGAATTTTAGAAAATGGAAATGTGGGCATATCGCCAAAAATGAAAAAATCTTATTAAAAAACATTTATTATCCATAAATGATAGATATGGTTAAAGGACATGTTAAAAAAAATCTTTTATTGTTATTATTATTTTTATTCCAAGATTGAGTTATAATATTTATTGCAGACATTTTAAAAGTCAAATATCAGACATTTTAATATAATAATAATAATAATAATAATAATAATAATAATAATCTTAGCCTAAAAAGAAATAAATAAGCAAAACAAGACTATTGAGTTTTGAGAGGTGAAAATGATATACGTTTTTTTCAATCAATTTACTCTCCAAATCATATATTATGGAGGATGGGATAAAATTACCGATATTCATTGGTGGAATTGTTGTAGAATCCTTTCCCGCCGATTTATTTTTGTTCCCCGATTCTAAGAATAAGGGAAAATTTTCTTTTTTCAAGAATAGCAGATCGTTTTTTTAAATAGATGACCGAACATTTGGAGATAATTTGTTCTAAAACCACATTATTTTTATGTAAAATACGCATATCAACTAACACGTATTTTACGAGATATGAAAAAGCTGAAAAACCAAAAAGGTCCTTAATTCGCAAAGATAGAGAATGAATTTTTAAAAAATCCATTTTTTTAATATATTTTTTTGGGAAAAATACTGATTAGTTCCGCGACGCCACTGGAAATAATAATTTAAGTCTAAATGTGACTAGATTGGCCCATATCGTAAACACCATTTTCAAATTTACATAAAATGACATAGAAGCGTATTAAGACATATATGAAATATCAGGTTTTTTTTTGGCAGCCTGTATGTCCCCAAATCCTTTCCGAACTTAATTTCTACCCTAATATCACTGAAAAAATCACCCCCTAAAATTTGACCTCGTACTTCAAGTTTTGCATTGGCATTTCCGTAAATTAATTTTCAAAAGTGATTTGTTTGGTGCTCTTTCTGGTATCATTTGTGTAAGTGTTTTAATAGCAAAGTTCAATTTTAAATTGTACACACAAGCCGAAAGAAATATGTAAATCTTCAAATAACACTTAAGTGATCAAAACATAAGGTTATTGTGCTTAATCCAGCAGAATTTTTATTCGGCAAATCAGTTTACTCTGTGTATTACAAAAATTGTCACATCAGTAATACAGTGTTGAATTATCCTTCATTCTTTGAAAGTTGTGACGCAGCAAGTAAAAATATCGATAAGATGGCAATAAAAATTGTGAACATGAAAGAAAAGGCAGAAAAAGCTACTGCAAAGTATTTTTCAGTAGGCGATTTCGTATATCATAAGACAAGTGAACGAATAATTTCCAAATTAGATCGTAAATCTCGCGGTCCATTTGAAATTACTGCAGTTTTTAAAAAATGGCCGTTGTCAAGATATTAGACACAGCTGTAACTGCGTTTTTCGAATTTACTTATCAGCTTATTCGTGTGCCCGATGAACCTGAAAATGAGTAACAGAATGAGCCTGTGTCTGCGAATTCTTAAAAGAAATAGTTCCTGGCAAAACTAAGTAAAAATAATTTCGGCTTATTTATTTTTTTATTAGTTATCTGGAGCATTGCAGCATTTTGGTGGTTTGTTTGGTGAAGGCCAAGCAAGGATTGGTGGCATTGATTTCTGTTATTTTACTTAACAGTTACTGGAGATGTGTCGATTGCTTGGTTGGTTTATATGAAGGTAAACGGTGAGACTAGATGTGGCGTGTGTCGCCAAAGGTGTATAGATGTTCCAGTAAACAGTGTTTTATGGTGGCGGAACCAAATTGCAGTGTTCTTGATAACTGATACTTTCATAGGTTTGCCAAATGATATTACAATGCAAGTTGCAAGTAAACTGATTTTGGTTTCCTAGTAGAGGTATTTTCTTAAGCTCCGATACTTTATTTTTGATATGCTATTTTGTAGTTGTTCTAGCGGGTCGCTTTAATAATGAATTAAGCGATTAGATTATCCATTTCTTTTAAGCACTGTGTTGTGCATTCTTTTAATATGTCGTATGTCGTTTCGTTCACCATCAGAACCCGCCCACCGGGTATCTATCTCTATTTTATTATTTCGATTATTTCTTGCACGTGATGAATGCACGTGTCTCGTTTCAGGACTGATCGCGGTAAACAAAACGC
This sequence comes from Cylas formicarius, assembly GCF_029955315.1. Classification (NCBI taxonomy): domain Eukaryota; kingdom Metazoa; phylum Arthropoda; class Insecta; order Coleoptera; family Brentidae; genus Cylas; species Cylas formicarius. Next base: position 17,792,380 of record NW_026844361.1, on the reverse strand, counting down.
TAGATGACGTTCAGAAATGGATAGCGGAACGGATGAACAAGGACCAGAAGATCGGACAGGCGTCTGGCAAGCTGCGTAACTTCATCATCGAACCGTTCGTTCCGCATAGGGAAGATGAGGAAATGTACGTTTGTATCTATTCGCATCGTCACGCGGATACCATACTGTTTTATCATCAAGGTAAGTAACAATTAAAGTAACAATTGAACCTCTGTAAAGTTTCATTTCAGTTGTAGATTTGTGTACACTTTTATCAGATATTCCCTTAATAATTATTACTAAATGCTACTTACGATCGCCACCAATTTCCTGTAATCACCACTGAGCTTGCTTTAATTAAATAAATAATGATAGGAGAGAACAGGATTTATTTTTAAATATTCTGTTAGATCGACAAAATAATATCAAAGTTCAAACACATTAAAAATATGTATAATCAAAACAAAACTCACAACATTTTTTTCATGCAATACAACATCTTAAACAGTTTTTTTTTGTAAAAAAACAGTCTGAATAAATCTTTGATCAAATTTGACAATAAATTAATATAACAGTATATTGTGTTTCAATATCTCTTTTTACTTTTTACAATATAGTTCAAAGAAATAAACAGATCTTATAGATAGTAGTAGTAGGTAGAACAATCCCAGAACACAAATTTAACATCCAAAATTTAAATTGTAAAAAAAAATATTTTTCAATAAGCAAGTTTCAAAATAGGTACACTTTTAGGTTCTTATAAGTGCTCTTTCGCATTTAGTCCAATCCTGAAAATGAACAATCTTTAGCCAAGTTCCTTTTTTGGAAATTGCTAACTTAAAAAAAGAAATTTTATTGGTTTTCTTATGGACTTCTAATATAACATCCCTCGTCTCATAGTACAGTATATTTTTCTATTTCCTCAGTTCGAGATAAAAAATTCCCTTAATTTCTCCCAAAAGTTCCTTGAATTATTTTATATTACCGCTATAATTACCATTATAAATATGTCAGCTTTATGACAGGCCATTTAGGCCCAGAGCTGTGTAATGTTCATCCGTTCGATTCTATCTCTTCCACGGCTTGTTTCCATTTTCTTCTTGGTTTACCACACTTCTTCCTCTAGTTTCCTCTAAATTTGCGGCTAATTACCATGAGCGTGTACACTAAATTACCATTATTCGTCCTTTAGGCGGTGTGGATATCGGGGACGTAGATAGCAAAGCGCTGAAGCTGGATATCCCTGTGGGGGAGACGCTGAGCGCGAAAGACATTACCGAAAAATTGTTGGGGCACGTCGCGCCCGCCAAAAAACAAATGGTGGCCAACTTCGTAGATAACTTGTACCGGCTCTACGTCGACCTCTACTTCACCTACTTGGAAATAAACCCGCTGGTCGTCACCGACCAGGAAATTTACATATTGGACCTGGCAGCCAAGCTCGACTCGACCGCTGACTTTATCTGCAGGCCCAAGTGGGGGGAAATAGACTACCCCCCGCCGTTCGGCAGAGACGCCTACCCCGGTAAGATATATCGAAGATTCGTCAGAACTATATATTTATATATATATTTTTTTCTATTTAGATTTCGTTTATATTGTGAAATATATAAAAAATATATTTTTATTTATTTTTATATGTGGATGTTAAATAACCGAAAAAAATGGTAGGAAAAAAATTAGTTTGTAAAATTGGCGATATTGAAAATAAAGTAAATAATATTAAAGAAGAATTATGAACAAAAGACTTGCGTAAGCATTTTACAAATACGTATAACGGTATATTGGCAAAAAAGCAGTACATAAAAATACATTTTCGTGGTTTCTCCATATAATTAATTTGTTTTTGAAATACGTTTTAAATTCAGCAAAATGGCGGCATAGCCAAATCCACAAAGTTGCCCTACACATTATTTAATAATATACATTTTTTGTCAAAATTTTCATATGCTTTAGGGAACCAATGTAGTGATGTCTTATACAAATTCATTGACAAGGTAAACACAGATATGGATTTTTGCGAAAACTTTATGTAATAAAGCACTACAGTCAAGTTTCAGACATTTTTTGGTATTTCACTATCCCCAAATAGATCAAATAAAATAATATCGGTAAAAATTTTTTAGAACTTAGTCATCCTAACCATTGGCATATAATATAATAATATTTATTGAACTGACGAGTTGGAGACATTACATTACTATTTACAATTATATCACAGATTAGCAAAAGTTTGCCCATTAACGTTGTTTAAACAATTAAAGCTTGTTGCCTTATTTTCAAGGTTATTCTATAGAACGTTTATTATTATTTTCTGGTTTATTCCAAATAAATTAAATCAAAACCGTGTTAATACCATGATTTATTTTGGGTTTATAATAGTTGGGTTTTAACATAAATCTAATCACTGATTTGATACACAGTTGTTTAAAAGTAAGCAGATTGCTCTCATCAAAAGGTGAGTTAGTCGGGTATCGTTTTTTTTTAAATACATTGTTTTGATAATTCATTTTTGAGCCACCTGCAACCCCAGAACATGGTACATTATTGACTCTATTGGTTAAAAATATACCATTTTTAGTCCCTCCAAAGATAACTTATTACGTAATTCGTAGAATTTATATATTAGTTTTCTGATTTTGCTAGTTACAGATATTTAAAAACATCTTATTAAAATGTTCAATATTCCCTAGACGATAAAAAAATGGTACCTAGATCTCACTTTATTTAGGAAATTTAAAAAATCTCTTTGAATTATATTTCTTATTGCGGCAGTTTCTAACTGACGCACAAACATGTTCTGATTTTTGTTCATTATTAATTTTCTAGTGGAGCTTTCAAAACATCTTCGAAAGTAAACCAACACAGACTTTAATAATTCTCAAAAATCTACTACATCATTGCGGCTTGGTTCTCTATCATTAGGAGTCAATGTCATTTCAATAACACTGTATGTATCACATTTGACATTTAAGACTGCACGTTTCGCCCACAGAGGAGGCTTACATAGCCGACCTGGATTCGAAATCCGGGGCCAGTCTGAAACTGACGATCCTCAATCGCAAGGGCCGTATATGGACGATGGTCGCCGGTGGGGGCGCTTCCGTCATATACAGCGACACGATCTGCGACTTAGGAGGCACCAGCGAATTAGCAAATTACGGTGAATATTCGGGCGCCCCGTCGGAACAACAGACCTACGAATACGCGAAAACCATACTGTCGCTGATGACGCACGAGAAACACACGCAGGGCAAAGTGTTGATCATCGGCGGAGGCATCGCGAACTTTACCAACGTCGCGGCCACCTTTAGGGGAATCATCACCGCGCTGATCGAGTTCAAGGATCGACTGATCGATCACAACATCAAGATATTCGTCAGAAGGGCCGGTCCCAACTACCAGGAAGGTTTGCGAAGGATGCGAGAGGTGGGCCAAACCCTCGGCCTGCCGTTGTACGTGTTCGGCCCCGAAACGCACATGACTTCGATATGCGGCATGGCGCTCGGCACCCGGCCTATTCCGCAGGAGAATAACGTCGAATTCGCTACCGCCAACTTCCTGCTGCCGTCCGGGGACAAGCAGCCCATCAAGAAGAAGCCGGAGGCGTCCGCGACATCCTCCGAGACGTTGAAATCGGCACCAGTAGTGCGGAGGGACCGGGTGAGTGCGGGTCGAAGGCGCGAAGGGGGCGGGGCTTTGTTCGTCGCTTGTACTAACGCGAGCGCGCGCGGTGGTGGTTGTGCGTGAGATTCGTTTGATTTCTTCGGGGCGGTACGTTCTTGGTTCTCTCTTTTTCACCACTCTTTTATCGGTAACGCCTCTTATTGGTGGTTTGATTATGTCTCTCTCGCTCTTAATTCTTGATCTCTCTCAGATTAATTTTTCCATATTCGCGACTAAGTTTAATTACACGTTTTCCGCGCTTATATTGGTGGTATTATGCTTGTGCGATGGTTGCGCGCGTAAGTTAGATTAGTAACTTAGCAAGACATTTTTGGTCTCTGTCTACTGTTTTCTTTTTAAATAAGGAAAGAAAATTTTGGCACCATGCGTGGAACAGTAACAAGCATAATACGTGGGGCGTGAAACATGTGAACGCAATTAATTGAAATATGACTACCAGAACGGCGCCAGTACGGGACAGAGACTTATTTATGTCGCAGAGTTTTTATGATTTATAGACTAATTTTTATTTTGTTTCTGCTGTAGTAGCTACTGATCGATCATTGTCATTTAGGTTCTGGCGTTGATTTTCCTTCTATATTTGCGCTCATACGTTTTACCACACCCTTACACGTAGAAGTAAATATCAAAATTTTCCATTTCGAAATTGTGATTTTGTTGTGATTTTTTCAAGGAACCAAACCAGATCGAAATCAAACCACAAGTCTCTTGTCAGGTAAACACTCCACATATCAAATTAACTTTCAAATGGTGTGTGCGAACGCAGTACACATAAAATGCGATTCAAAACTTCGAATCCAACGGAATCTTTTACGATTGGATGTTTAAGGGGCTTACGGACACTTCAGCATTTTTGAGAACAATTTCGAGTAAATTCAGAAAAAAATCAAAAAGTGGTATAATGATTTTTTAAAATGTATAAAATATAGTTAAGTTTTGAGATATCCCTAAAGAAAATTCAACATGCCGTGCCTAGGTACCAGCCGCTTTCCTATTCTATGCGTCCCTGTCCTAAGATAGTCCTGGATGGTTACTCAAGCTTAGTGAACTGAGCTTCTGGTACTTGTAACCAGCCGCGGCCTGGTGAGACTCGGGGATGAGATGTAAAAAGCCATTTATTCACCTCATTCTTCAACACACCCGTTCAAAAAACGGCGTTACCGCGGCATCCCGAGTCAATCCGTCGGCCATTTTATCCTCAATATTCATATGAGGGGGTACCCACACAAGATTGGCTGAATTTGATTTTGTCAGTTATGTCAATGTAAAATATAGAGATGTGCTTGTCCTTGTATCTCCTGTTCAGGTTCTCGTGAGAACATAATATCGCCTAAATCTCTGCTTGAAATAGACAGAAGAGGCACATATACTAGCTGACTGCTGACGTACTGATCAGCCCCTGAGGCACAACAACATTTTCAGCCGTACAAAGTCTTCTAGAGTTCCACGTTCTGTGTGGTACATAAAAGCATAAGGTAGCTTCAATCCTATCTCTCCAGTTATTGGTGCCGCTCTGTCCCCGGGTTCCAATTTTACAAAATCTACAACCTTAAGACCATTCTCAGGTCCACAATAAGGAGTTCAAGTCTTAGGGATGGAGAGGGGGCTCCAAAGACGCAGTTGGTGACGTTTTTACCATTATTCAGCCCAACCTTTGCACCTTTTGTTGACGGGTATATCCAAAACCACTTAAAAAAAAAAGAAAAAAATAAAATGCTTCTTGAGAATACGTAAGGCCTTTAAAATAATTTTTTCAAAGAAAATATTGTGAAATTAACCGCATGCCGAATATACTGTGCGCACCAGTTACGTCAGCATAAAATTTTTGCGCGCGCAGGGCGACTCGTCTGCGTCCCCTCTCTTCACCGCGAACACGAAAGCGATCGTATGGGGCATGCAGAACAGGGCCATACAATCGATGCTCGACTTTGACTTTGTATGCCGCAGGCAAGAGCCCAGCGTGGTGGCCATGATTTATCCGTTCACCGGCGATCACAAGCAGGTAAGTCTCTGTCAACCTAGACTTCCACCCCATTAACAAAAATTCACCACAGATGTCGCTATATCTATTATAAATGTATGTCTTCCCAGAAAAATAAGGGTGGCAAATTAAATCGAATTTTTACCATTCGACTTGTAGATGGCGGTGTTAGTCTGGGTCTATTTACTCTATGTTGACGCTAACGCCGCCACTTTTGCCGATAGAAATTCTATTGGGGCCACAAGGAGATACTGATACCGGTCTACAAGAAAATGGGCGACGCGATGTCTAAACATCCGGACGCGGATGTGCTCGTGAACTTTGCCAGTCTCAGGTCGGCGTACCAAAGCACCATAGACACGATGGAGTACCCGCAGATTAGGACTATCGCTATCATTGCCGAAGGCATACCCGAAAACATGACCAGAAAGCTCATCAAGCTGGCCGACGAGAAAAAAGTGACCATCATCGGTCCCGCGACGGTGGGCGGTCTGAAGCCGGGCTGTTTTAAAATCGGCAACACCGGAGGCATGATGGACAACATTTTGCACTCGAAACTCTACCGTCCGGGCAGCGTCGCCTACGTGTCCAAATCGGGAGGCATGTCCAACGAGCTCAATAACATCGTATCGAAAGCGACCGACGGCGTGTACGAGGGCGTGGCCATTGGAGGAGATAGGTACCCCGGTACGACCTTTATGGATCACATTAAGAGATATCAGGTGAGAGATGTTTAGTTTGACTTCAGCTTCTAAGCAATGCTAAATTTAGCAAGGGCTTTTTTTATTTATACGAGGGTTGCTATTTATATTTCAGGCCTAATACTGAAAAAACATTTTTTTTTTTGGAAAAAATGTCCATAAAAACCATTTTACATTTTTGCATACTTTTACACCATATAGGTATTAGAAAATATAGTGGACCCTCGTACAGCAAAAAATGATGTGTCTCGTCTTCCTACGGATGAGAATGATGCCTCTAAATTTCAACCGCTATTTTCTTTCTAAACTGCGACTGTTAGCACGCTTAACTCATTTTCTCAGAACGTTTAATGCGATCTGGGCATATTTTGAGAAAAAAACTGCCTAAAAAATGCTACTGAAACTTATGGAATTGGCAAACGACGGCCATGTTGGTTGTTGAACGTCGTTTGCTGAATACGTAGAAGATTTGGCTGCATAAACTTTTATTCTTGGCAATTTTTCAAAAATGTACAGGGTGCGCCGTAAATTAAAAAAAAAACTGAACTGACTGTGTTTCAGATATCAGTTCCTTTTACATGGCAATAAAGCTCGCATACACAGCTAAAACTTTTCTATTTAAGGTTTTCACCTATTGTACAGGGTGTTCGCGATATTCTGTGCAAATATTAAAAAACGTAATAGGTGCATCTACCGACTTCAGATTTGGCAGAGAAGTAGAAGTTCAGACCCACATTAAAGTCGAGCGCAATTAAGTACCGCAAAGTATTTTTTTTTAATTTTTGATTTTTTTTGTAATTTAGGCTTCCAGAAAAACATGTTTTTCCCCATAACCATTCACCCGATCGGCAAAATTGTTTGACTGGCAGACGCGGTGGATCCAGTGCTCTAACATTTATTTTAAGCATTTTTTCGTTTATATACAGGGTTTTTAAATTATAGTCAAAAAACTAAAAAACTTTGAAAATTGATCTTTTCCCGAGTAAATTATTAACCGTAAATCAAAAATCGTAAAAAATATGGCTAATGGGTTCAAACAGTGTCATAGCCCGCATCAAGAGCAACAATTTTTGTATTTGCGGTTTTCGTCTATCACCCTGCTCGAAAAATTTTGAAAAAATCCATATGAAAATCACTATTATTATGACGCACTGCATGGTTTCAGATAAATCTTATTTTCTCAAAAACGATTCACTATTTTAGAAAAATTCTTGGGTTGGGGCCATAACCTCCATTTCCGGATTTTTTTCAAATATGTACAGGGTATGTCGATTATGGTTAAAAACAATCTAAAAGACCCTGAAAATTGGCGTTTTAGTGGATATATTATTAGCCGTAATTGAAAAACTATAAAACATGGGATAATTTGGTTTAAATAGTCTCGAATATTGTGTGGAGAGAAAGAGTTTCAAGTTTTGTCTATCATACAGGAGGCGCGAGATACCTGGAATAATATTATTGGAAATCGTTATTACTTGCACAGTTTTTTTTATTTATCAAAGTTTGTTGTGACTGGGAACTTTGGCGATAAGTAAAAAACGATTTATACAGGGTGTATGCACAATAAAATTACATCGATTTTGCGAAAGTTCCATAGTGGTCCGCAGGAGCACGGTAGAAAAACTATGCATCCGTTTACCACAAGAAACCGCGAAGCTAGTTCTTTTTGAAATAAAAAGCTGCTTCGCGCTACACGCTGCGGACTTGCCCCGCCCACCAACGATTTTTCGAAAGCAATCTTTACTAAAAATTTTGATTTTTGATATATCTCTAGGGAACGATGTGAGGTAAATTCGTCATATATTTTCTATTATTTGATTTCTTCCACTTAAAACCAAGATTTTTTACGTATTTTCTTCTTTTTTTTGCATACATGCTTGTTTTGTTCTTTAAGTAATCTGTAATTTTTGTTTTTACCTCTTTTTGCTTTTGAGACATTCTGCAGGTAAATGATTCATTCATCCATAGCTCGTTATTCCTCTTTTCTTAATATTTATGATTGTTGTGTGGCTACCTTGGGTTGCATTTGAAGCTCTTTCAATTAATTATCAAGGATTCAAATTTTAGCTTGATCTTTTTCCAATTGCAAAAAAGTTGATGATATCCTCGCGGCATCTTGCAAAAGTTTATAAAGAGTCACGACAAATCAGTGTCATATTTATACAATATATTCTTACTAACCAAAACCGGCATTGACTGTTATAAAGAAATGACATAGATTAAACAAAAATTACTACAAAATGACGTCATTCCAGAAAGGTACATACATAAGTAGTAGTCCTCGTATGTTAAAAGAAACGCCTGTCTTTGGTTAGTTTTATAGTAAGGTTGATTGAACTACCATTACTGTAGACCGATTGCACGGTTTTTCTTTTCTAGGCCGACGAGAACATAAAAATGGTCATATTGCTAGGCGAGGTGGGCGGCACCGAGGAGTACGAGGTGTGTAGGGCGTTAAAATCGGGCGAGCTCACCAAACCGCTGGTCGCTTGGTGCATAGGTACATGCGCGAGCATGTTCACGGCCGAAGTTCAGTTCGGACACGCTGGGTCTTGCGCCAATTCAGCCAGCGAGACGGCGACCGCCAAAAACAAAGCTCTGAAAGAAGCTGGCGCGCATGTTCCCGAATCGTTCGATTATCTAGGTTAGTTTTATTGTCTGTCCCTTAGAGGCGGACGTTGACGTTATCGAGTTGCAGGTGACATAATCAAAAACGTCTACGACGCGCTGGTCAAGCAAAAGGTGATCGTACCCGCGGCCGAAGTGCCCCCGCCCACAGTGCCCATGGACTACAACTGGGCGAGGGAGTTGGGACTAATCCGTAAACCTGCCAGTTTTATGACGTCGATATGCGACGAGCGTGGACAAGAGCTGATTTATGCGGGTTAGTAGGTTGCCATTTCGCCATATACGCGCTATACGGCTCGAAATATTGTGGCCAAAATACAATATTTTCATATATTTTATTTTTGGGACCTGTAAAGTACTATTACGGTAACGTTTTAAAATTTATTTAACACTGCACAAAGTGTTAAAAATATCAAAGTTGTGTTTTTTTATGGAACCCCCTGTATATTATCGCATTTTACGATACCTAAACTGTAGGAATTTTTAAATAATTCCAATTTTGCCAAAATGTAACCTAATTTTACTTTCTCAAATACATAAGAACTATTTGAGGTATGTAAGTGAAACATAGACCATATTTTCTTAATTATAAAAGGTTTACCATGTTATCTAATATTTGTTAACTTGCGGGGAATTTTAAGTAATCCTTTGCGTTTTAGTGAAAACGCCAAATTATGGTTTTTGATGAAATTTAAATCAATGTTTATTGCATCTACTTGTATTTGGGGATCTTATTTAATGCCGCTCCATCTGACATCGACTTGCACACTTATTGTCGGTTGTCAAAATCTTTTCCACAATGTTCTTGCCGCTGTGAAATCTGTGTTTCTAAAGTATTCTCGAAATACTTATTTGATTAATGTTTGTTTTTTTTTATATCTGATTTTAACGAATATTTGGATTTACTGTAATTCCGCCAACCACTTTTCTTTTCTTGTAAACTGGTTCAGTACTCTCTTAAAAACGCCTGTACTGTACTTTAAGCTTAAACAGAAGAGGGTAAACAATTTTGATGGTATTCTTAGAGGATAAAAACTCTCATACAAATTATATAGCAGTTCATTTTTACTTCGCTCATCCATACAGTCCACAAAAGTATAACTCTGATTTGTAAATGAGATAAAATCGAGAAACAACAAAACTTTTATTTAGAAAAAACCCAATGACCCCAAAAACAGTTGTGTCGCGTATTTTGCAAAAACTTGAAGAGTTAGTTAGCTATGGGACATTTTAACATCATTCGATGGGTAATTGAAAAGTACAGTTTCTGGTAAGTTAAAAAATATGGCTTTCCATTTAAATTAATTAAACTATAGCCAGTTAAAATTGTTTTCAGGTTTGGATAAATTTTTTGCCACCCTGTATTAGTTTTTTATTATTAATATATAAAATACACTCGAAAGTAAATAACTATTTCGATAAAATATAATTAAAATAGTATTAGTTGCGGACGACATTCAATCTTTCGCAACCCCCTAAAACGAACAGCCAGTCCCAGACATATCTCATCCTGATACATTTATTTCTACATTAATGTAGCAAATTTACAAATTTGTAAATAGAAAAATGTTCGGTCTGTGTTGCTTCCTTTCTTTGGTAGTTGTTAACTGATCTAAGTTGGAGAGGGAGTTTATTGTAAGTTGTGACCGCGTTATAGCTAAAACATATGCAAAAAAATATACAAAATTAGCAAAGAAAATTTCAAAATAGAGAGATGTTCAGTCTGTGTTGTCAAAAATATTTGGCTTAAGTTTTCTTTGAAAGTGGTTGATTGATCTAAGTTGGAGAGGGAGTTTATTGTAAGTCTTGATCGCGTTATATTTAAAACATATGCAAAGAAATATAGCAAATTAGCAAAGAAAATGTCAAAATAAAAAAATGTTCAGTCTGTGTTGTCAAAAAAATTGGCTTAAGTTTTCTTTGAAATTTGTTGATTGATCTAAGTTGTAGAGAGAGTTTATTATCAGTCTTGATTGCGTTATAGCTAAAGCAGCGTTTAAATTGGGTTGATTTATGAGTATTAACTGAATGAATATGTGAACTGCCTACAAAGTTCTCAAACAGTTATATTGACATTTAGATTTGGTTAAAACTGCTATTTAAACCGTTTATCTCGCAGAAATATCAAACTTCAGAGGATCTGAGACAGGCATTTTGAGCGCACTGAAGGCTGATTTTGCCCCTTTAAAGTGAGGCAGGTCTGTGGACTGCATTACAATATGAAATATTGGACAGTCTTATATGTTACCACTATATGGTTAACGATTACGCCCACCTCTTTAGGTATGCCCATATCGGACGTGCTCAAGAAGGACGTCGGTATCGGGGGCGTCATCTCGCTCTTGTGGTTCCAACGTTGTTTGCCGCCCTACGTCTGCAAGTTCTTCGAGATGTGCCTGATGGTGACGGCGGATCACGGACCCGCGGTATCCGGGGCGCACAACACGATAGTGTGCGCACGCGCAGGCAAGGACCTCGTCAGCAGTCTCGTGTCCGGGTTACTCACCATCGGCGACAGGTTCGGCGGAGCGTTGGACGGCTCGGCAAAACAGTTTAGCGAAGCATACGACACTGGTATGCACCCCGCGGAGTTCGTCAACCACATGCGCAACAAAGGCGAACTGATTATGGGCATCGGCCATCGGGTCAAGTCGATCAACAACCCGGACAAGCGGGTCGAAATTATCAAGGAGTACGTGTTGGCGAACTTTCCGGGCTCGCCGCTTCTCCAGTACGCGCTCGAAGTCGAGAAAATCACAACGAGTAAGAAACCTAACCTCATTCTGAACGTGGACGGCGTCATCGCGTGCTCGTTCGTCGACATGCTGCGCAATTGCGGCAGCTTTACCAGCGAGGAGGCGCAAGAGTACATCAACATAGGCGCGATCAACTCGCTGTTCGTTTTGGGCAGAACGATCGGCTTTATCGGTCATTTCATGGACCAGAAGAGGCTGAAGCAGGGTCTGTACCGTCATCCGTGGGACGACATATCGTACGTGCTCCCAGAGCAATACAACAATTAGATGTTAGAATCGGGGTTTGGCGGACTAGCGGGCTGCGTAGGGGGAGGAGCATTCTGCATTTTCGTGTTAAGGTTTAAGCTCAAAACGGTTTTTAAATAATCAACGAAGATTTCGCTGTCGGACAGATTAGGAAATGTATATGTGTACCATAAATGTCGAGAGGTTATTTATATTTTTGTATATGTTTTTAATGCACAGTAGACGTGGTTTTAAAGAGAAAAAAAAATCTTGAATATTTAATGCGCTCAAACGGAGCTTTGGGCGTTCCTTTAAGCGGCACTTTTTTATTGTTTTGATCATTTTACGACTAATAAAAATGCTGAGGATGTTTCTGGGGTTTTATTTGCCTTCCTCAAAGTTTCTCCCTCTCTTTAAACCGTCGAAAGTATTGAATTACCGGAATGCGAAGCGTAGGGGACAGTGGAACTACTGTGAATTTTCAAGTGATCATTTGAGGATGCCATAGTACTAGTATAAATATTAGTATTACTCATTTCACGTTTGGTCTTGAGTGAAACCGGAATCAGAGGGAAAAAATGCAATTTTTTAAAAATTATGATTTTTTTTTTCCAATAAATTACTCGTTTTATTTCCTGTTTTGGTACTTATAAAATATAAATTGCGTAGTACACTAATGATAAATAATCACAAAGTCCGTTAAATAGTCTCCTAACAATTATTAAAAAGTGCACAAAAACTGAACCCGTAAAAACTACGGAAATTTTTTTTTCTACTCCCACGGATCGGAGCCATTTCGGACATTTCCGGGATTTTACCGCACGGGTTTGGGAGCAATCGGATGTTTTCGGAGATATTTCTCACGCTTTGAATTTTCCCGTTTGTCAATTCTGACGGTCATGTCAGTGAATGTATTCGTGTTGTTTGGCGAAAATGTACCCAAAAACTAGCGGGCATAGAAAAAGCATAGTGTGCAACACGTTGGATAAACTTTTTAAGTCACTTGTTTATTAAACACTCGCTCAGCTTGTGTCAAATAAACTCGTGAGTCAAATGTCGTTTTTCTACTCCCATCTGGAAAATACCTAATTACGACACCGATATAGCGTGTGGGAGGAGTCATTTTACCACGTCAGTTCAGTTTCCCACGGATCAGAGCCACTTCGGACATTTTCGGGATTTTAACGCTTTCAACGTTTTAAATTTTGACGTTTATCAATTCTGACCGTCACGTCAGTGAATGTATTCATGTTGTATCCAAAAACTAACGGTCGTAGAAAAAGTATAGTATGCAACACGTTCGGTAAACTAAAACTAAATGCGGTTTACTGCACTTGTTGCATAATATACTATTAATTGGATCCCAAATATTGACAGATATGAAGCCAATGCTATAGCGTCTTGGTATGTTTAAGGATTGGGTGGGTATATAGGATAAAAATAATGAATTTAAAGAGACTGACTATAAATATGGACGTGACAAAAACTAACAAAAATCAATTTTGAAACTTTACTTCATCATAATTACCTTACGACAGATTCGATACTGTGCTCTACGTTCAGTCTACATGTACATATGGTAAAATCTCGATTATCGCGATCCTACTGTAATTAAAATATGTTTGCATTGCCTATAAACTTCTAATAATATCGTTCCATAGCCACTAGGAAATCACAAAAAGAAAGCTGCCTGTACACACCACCATTAATACAATACAAAAGAGGGTAATTTGAGATGTGGATTACATTTGTTGATGACGCAACATCTACCCTAAATGCGTTTCGCAGCTAATATCTACGACTTTTGTTGCAAAGCCCCAGCAACCTACTTATCACCCTTTTCCTTCTCTTTATTACCGTCTCCCTTGACTACCTGTACCACCCGCAATGTCAACACTGCCAAGATGGCGTCGATCGGGTCCATGAAACCCCTTTGGAGCCACTTGGGAATGGTGGTTCTCGCGTGGGAGAATCCTAATTTTTGCAGAATGTAATCGATGCCTAAAAAAGAACCTCTAGTTCGAGCACTACACAAGAAAATATCGCGCGCCACCTACCGTACGGTTCGATGTACTTTCCGGCAACGCTCAACAGTCTGACGGTCGGTTCCAAATGCCACGTCTTGCAGTTGTAGTTTCGCCAGTCCTTGGCGAATATGTCGCCCTCTATCGAACCTTTTTTGGACGCGCCGTCGGTAAGGGCCGATTTAAATTTATCCTGGTCGGCGTTGCCGCGCTTATCGAACCCGCTAAGCTATAGAGAACACCGGCAACGCTGGACTTTCAAATATTTCGCCCGTCGTTACTACTTACCACCCTCTCCTTTTCCTGCAAGTAGGACGTAATCAGGTCGTGCAAGAAGAAGAACGCTTCCGCGTCGACGGTGACGAAAATGTGATCTTCAAATTCCACTATGAAACTGCATTCTATGACGGGTTTCTCTTCTACAAAATCACGATTTATTACGACTGATAAAGTGCTCGGGTTCGCGGCTACCGTTAAGATCCGGGGTGTTGGCGGTTTGCAAGTGTTCCGTCTTCAAATGGATTTGCAATCCGGGCAGTGCGAAAATAATCTCCCTCGTATGATTTGGGTCGGCCAGTTTAGGGGTAGAGATGCTACCGCGCGTTCGCTCGATTGAGTTGCTCCCTTCTAACTTTTCTCTCTCCAACGACGGAAACTTGTCCACTTCTATTGGAGAAAAACGCTTTGCTAAACTCATTGTAAATATATCTATGTATGTGTATGCAGAGTATTAGACCGCGGAGTTTTAGACCAATTTACTTACTCCCGGTACTTGTTAAAATATTGGAAATAGAAGTGCGTAAATCAATTGGAGACAATTGGAGTTTAGGAACAAACATTCTTGCAAATCAGCGAACAATTAGTGTGATGTGATTAAGTGATTATTTGGACAGGATTCTAGAACCAGAATAAGTTTTAAGTTTCCTAGCAAGGTTGAGAGTATACGGAGTGCACCATAGGGAAATGTTCTGGGACCTCTGCTATCTAATGTTCTTCTTCATATCCTTCTTCTTTCTGACATGGATACCATATAATAATAATAATAATAATAATAATAATAATAATATGTCTTTAATCATGTTGACAGAATATTTACAAAAACTTATAAAGTAGGTGGCGGTACTCAACAGAGTTGCTCATACAACCACCAGATTAAGCAAATAACATATAAAATATCCAAGACACAGACCAAGAGAATAACAAGATAACCAAAGTATATCATTATAACGAGAGTAATGTACGATTGTCACAGATTACTGTAGTATAAGCAATAAGTAGAAAGTAAATAACCTTTCATTGAAAACTGAGATCGTGGGGGCACATCTGACACTGGAAGGTAACTTATTAAAACATTTTGAGGCCTAGTACCCTAAGGAGTTCACGACTACGAGTTAGCCTGTTATGGGTATGGACACCTCTAACCAACTTTTCATATAAACAGATAGGTGAGTAGAATTTTATATAAAAAACGGCAAACCTCAGACAAGCATTCTGCAATTTTTGGAGCGAATCTCTTTCCCTCTGAAATAAGGCCGGCCAATAAACTGAAATACAATAATTAATATGTGACAAAACCAGAGTATCACAGAGTCTCAATCTTATGCTTGTATCAAAGACGTCCTTATGCAAATATAAGAGCTTAAGTTTGTAAAAACATTTCGGAACTACGTCAGAGACATGATCCAAAAAGCGCAAATCACAATCAATAGTTAAACCTAGATTTTTGCACTTATTAACCGGACTAATAATAGTTCCGTTTAGGTTTACTATAAAATCATTATTACTAACAATCTCCTCCCGACGCCGTCCAAATACGATCAGTTGTGTTTTTGATTCGTTAAGTTTCAATCCATGGGCGGCGGGGACTCGACTGACGATTTCATGAGCCTTGGAGCGACTTGATCCAGATCATTCGATTGGAAAGAATGATAAAGCAGAGTATCGTCTGCATATTGATGTGTCTTGCAGTGTTTGAGAAAACGAGGACGTGTATAAAGAAAAGAGTATAGGTCCCAAGATACTCCCTTGGGCTACGCCCTCTGATACAACACAAAACTTGGACGTTTCGCCAGCCAATACGACACTATGAACGCGATTTGCAAAGTAGTTTTTAAAAAAATTTAAAGTTACATTACAGTTACTATTAGTAGGCTACTGCCGGAAGACGAGGTCCAGCATTCTCGCCACCTTTTTGGCTGTCTTCCTTAAAATCTTTTCCCTACTAGGTTGTTCATCTTTGCGTTGCTGACGAGTCTGCCATCCTCCAGTCTTTGTCCAAATCGTCGTCTTTGCCTCACCCACCTTCCTATGTCTTGTATTTCGCCCTGCTGTCTGATGTCCTCATTCCGTATTCTCTCATACAAAGTTTTACTGTGTATATTTCTTAATATTTTCATTTCAACTGTTATCGTTTGTAGAGTTCTGTTTGTATTTACTCTTGTTTCTGCTGCGTATGCTATAATGGGTCTTATAGCCGTTTTATATATCTTGATTTTGCTCTCCGTATTAAAGTATTTGTTCTTCCATACAATTTCTTTCATACATCCCGCTATTCGAGCCGCTTTCATCGTTTGCTCTCGTACATCGTTGAGAAGGCTCCCGTAACTTCTGCACCCAGATATTTACATCTTTGGATGTTACTAAGCATTTAATCTTCTCGGTGTTACTGTTTATCTATCTAATATTTATGTGAATGATGTGTGTGTAGTTCTGAAGAATCTTTCTTGTCTGTTGGCGCACGATACAACAATATGTGTTGCTGCGAAGGATTACTAACAACTCACAGAGGAATGAACCGTGAGCTTGAGATCTTATATGACTGGTTATACGGAAATAGGTTAAGAATAAAACAAATTGTATGGTAATTGATAAGAAACATTTTGAGCTTGGCTTAACTGTTTGGTGATAAAATTTGTTTCTGAAATGACCTATTTAGTTGTTATATTGGATATCCAGTTACATTTTGTTAACCATATACACTAGGCCTTGGTGCGCAAGATTATTATTTTGCCTCACTTTATTATTGACTAGCAGACTGCAAAAGTTGCAAAAGAAGAAAATGTGAATAATTTTGAACTGCAATTAACTTACTAATATGCTACATTTATACATTTATAAAACCGAACAACGACACCTAGCGGTTTATTAAGGGAACTTACTTGAAAGGAGATCAAATATACATAATACTACTACTACTACTAAATCGATAAGATTTGTATTCCAGAGTTAAGGAGTTTGAAAAGCGCGAGTGCTTTTAATCAGGAACTGCTTCGAATAGCTTAATGGTTTATGTGCATCTTTCTAGATGGTAAAGTGCTAAATAAACATAGCGTCGAGAACTTTACCGTCAATTTGGCTATTGGCGAAAGCGTAGTGGAACCATTCCTGTAGGGTTTTGAACTGGGGCGGGAACACCACGGTCCTCGTCATCTTGCACACCGTCGCCATCGACAAGTGCCTCAACGAATGCAACCCCAAACTGCAGATCAGAGTCTGCACCACGTGAACGTCCTGCGCGGGTCTTCCATCTGCTAACCGAATCGATCCCATCGAGCCCTTCCAGACAATCGACGCTGACACTTACCACTAGTGGACGGTATCTCTTGACCTTCCGTGTTAAACGTGATGCACGGCTCCCTCAAGCTAAACAGGGCCCAGCTCTTGCTTTTGAAATTGATACCGTGGAAACAGGCCAACGAGACGTTGTTGCCGCTCAATTCCATCGAACCGCCCAACACGGTTCCCGACGCTGGCAGGGGTACGTGCATCGTGCTCAGCTGTAGACCGGCCACTTGGGCGAGCACCTTCTGCCAGTGACGGTGGTGGCGAGCGTCGGGGGGCGGTCCTTGGGTTTGAGTGGCTTGCGCGGCCGCTGCCGACTCGCGACCTTCAAAATTGAATATAATAATAATAATGAACAGTATATGAATGAGTATTTCCTACCCTTTGGTATCTCTGACCAAGAAAATTTTTAAAATAAGAAAGAGCATACCTTTTATCCCGAAGAATTCCAATTTAGCTAGGAGAAGGAAATGACCCAAGGCTTTGCTATAGTCCAAGAATATGAGATAAGCAAGCAAGGCAGAAGTAGTACTGTGAAGGGGTCGAAAACCAGATTGAGAGGATTTTGTTATCGCATAGGAACTGACGAAGTTGTTAAGCCGCAATTTTCTCAATAATCTTCGTCGGCAGACACTTGTTAACAAGGAAAGTGATATAGTGATATATATATATATATATATATATATATATATATATATATATATATATATATATATATATATATATATATATATATATATATATACTAAATATAGAGTAGTCAAAAAAACAATTTTTATATTAACAAACAACAAACAAACAAACTCCGGATCAACACCACCAAAAGAAATAAAAGCGACGTTAAAACTATCAGGTTGGCCAAAATTGTTTTCGAACATTAAAGTAGGATTAATATGCGCTCGAAGTCTCTTGAAAGTACGCCAAAAATTTTTAGGATCAGTATTAAATGAACTTGGCTAATATGCCCTTTTCTCGGCTCTCACACAGGAGTTCACAAAATGTCGTAATTCTCTATACTCATTTAAAGCAATATCTGACTTAAGACGTTTGTATCTTAAACGTGACCTATTTTTAAGTTTTAATAAAAGTTTAAGGTTTTTCGTAAGCGATATTCTATTCTATATTCCATATATCACATAGTTGAAAGAATCTAGTTAATGAATCTGGACCCAGCCTAATCGATATTTTGTTCAGTCCAAATCAGATAAAAACAACAGGACGACTCAGCCGGGCATCCCACTGTCATACTCGCAATGAAAAATCTTAAGATGGTGACTTGATTGGATGAACATACACACGTAAACATAAATAAACATATGCTGGTTCTATATCTATAGCTCTAAAAAAAAATTAACGTCGTCCGTAATTTCTCACTCTACACTTACAACACATTGCACGATAAACATTCTAACAAATGAACATTCAAAGGCCACAATAGCATTAAATAAAAATACGGGATACACTTTATTATAAGAATAAGAAACATTAACCCACACTTGTCCTAGTTACATATGTCTCGGAACAATTAGTTCTGATGTCTAACGAATAAAATTAAACGATCGTTGCCTGCAGTTTTAAATACATATAATTTTACTAATTTTTAATTCATAATTCTTAACTTATAACAACAGGGCCTTAATACGCGTAATTAGGCTACTATCAAGACTGCCAGTGGAGTAGTACAGATTAATTTTATCATCAATAAGAAAAGTTTGCAAATAAGAGTGAGAGTTTGTGAAGACACAACTAATAGAAGTTATTTGTTACGGAAACTATTAATGAATTGAATTTTTGGTAGCGAGTGTAGGGAAAATCACGACCAATCGAGATTTTTTTGGGCTTGAAAAACAGTGAATGACCAGGTGGTCAAAGATTTTGTCAACGAAGTTTCGCGGTTCTGCTGAGACATTCTATTTTGTAATTTCGATCAATTAAACCAAGTTAAACAAATGGTGTTTAAATTTGTTGCGTGGTGATGGATTAGACTATTTGCGGCATTCAAAGTTTCACGAAAAACTGGCACAGAGTCTATCTCCAAATCCTATCTCTGTCGGTTATAGAGAAACCCTGTGATTACAAGCAATTTGGGACAAAGTATACAGTGTGTGTGTTTTACTGCGATTCTCCCTAAAAGGTACTATTTACAGAAACGTCATAGCTATTTAAGAGTTTTACATACAGTGTGATTTTGAAAATTTTGGGATTTTACACGCCCTATGTCCGTTAAGCGTTAACATCTGCACTAGGGATTTTTTGTATAGTCACTGACAAATTTTCTTTGTGCGTTTTTGAAAAAAAAATTATTAATTTAATTAGGCTTGCGATGGAGTAAGATCACGTCAAGTGGACCCCCCATTTACCACTTGATCATAAAAATTTTATCTATATATATTCTTATGATGGAAAATGGGTCCCCCAAACGATTTTTTAAAATTTTGATTTTAACAACTTTTTTTTTATAATGAAAATTTTAAGCACTTTTAATTAAAAAATGGATTAAAAGAGATAAATGTATGAAATTTTCAGCATCCATGGTCAAATATCTATACTTTAAGAATATATTAACCACTTAAAATTATTTGTTTATTTTCGTATTATCAACTAACTTTTAAGTTAGTTAAGAAATCAGTTAAATTTTCATTTGTTAAGTTAAAAGTTAGTTAACAATACGAAAATAAACAAATAATTTAAGTGGTTAATATAATCTTAAAGCATAGACATTTGACCATGGATGCTGAAAACTTCATACATTTATCTCTTACTGTTGATTTTGAATCCATTTTTTAACTAAAATTGCTTAAAATTTTCATTATAAAAAAAAATGTTAAAATCAAAATTTTAAAAAATAGTTTGAGGGATCAATTTTCCATCATAAGTACTTATAAAAAATATACATAGATTAATTTTTTATGATCAAGCGGTAAATGGGGGGGTCCACTTACTCGATGGGCTTATTATATTATTTTTGAAAATGTTATGCTTTTATAAAAAAGTACCTATATGTAATTGTTAATTAGTAATATCTAACTATCAATTGTTTATTATTGTTATTCTCATAACATTACGCATAAATTTGAAGAAAATTGTTATTTATTATAATATATTATCTACAGCACTGCATTCTGAGGAAGAAAAAAAGAGAACGTTATCTTGGAGATACAGATTAAAGGCTAAAGTGGACAAAATAGAACACCCTGTAAAGACCAGACAAGAAAAAATGAAAGGCCCCTACGAGCCCGCTGCCGGTGTGCGTCAAACCCACATCTGCCTACTCACTTTTCTGCGTGGGCATCCTCGCTGGCCGGGATCCAGAAAAGCCGCTGAACGCCCTCTTGCTGCTATTGAACTGCTGAGAAAAGAACTCGTCTAGTTTGTTGAACATCTTCAGTAAGTCGGCCGTGGTCGACTTCGAAATCATCATCTGGAGCTGGTCCCAATTCAGTTCGCCGCGCACGAAAATACTAGCCGGCCTGCGCGCGCACAGTTAGAGTTTAGGTTGGCAACGCTGTACCTTTCGACACTTTACCTTTTGGTCGGTAGCGAGTCTCTCGCCGCGGGCCTGTTGATCTGCCACAAGTCCCTCAGCGTCACTTTCAAATCGCTCACGCGGCACATCAACACCGACGTCGCCATGTAATCTAACCTCAACTCGAGCGCCCTCAGCCTCAGACCGACGGTGTGGTGCGGCTCCACTTCCGGCTCCTCCCTGATATGAACTAGACGAAAACGTTTTAATTACTCTATTGGTGTATTGCACCTCTTTGGAACTTACCGTAGGTGTCTATGTTAGCGATTTCTATGTTGCCTCCCACAATGCCGCCCTTGGCGTCCAGACTGGAGCCGCCCAGACCGAACGCTATGTAGAGGTTCTTGTGACCCGTCGAGCCTATACTGAGGCGTCCGTCGCTGCGGAAATCTTTAGTCATCCACCTAGAAAATATAATTATAGTCTCCACTTTGCAACAAACCGACTCAAAATGATCGATAACTAAATTCAATACCACATCATTGCTTAATCAATTTGCTCAATTTTCCGAGCGGTATCTCCATTAGTTCTATATGTTCAAAATGTCAACGAACTATCAAAAATGCTAAAAAAAACATAATATCAGAGACAGCTGTGGTTTCGAACACATCGGAAAAACAAGGAAAAAAATGTTAAAATACCACCAGAGATAATAAAGACATCAGCGGTTTCCAAACATCATCATCAGGAGACTGCTTGCATCTAGCACTTTGTTATATCCAACAAAAATTGAAGACTGGATCGTAATCATCAATCATATAAACCGCAATACAAGTTTTTTCTCTCGTACATTTGGGATTCGTTCATAAGTAAATCAATTATTAGGGTTTTGGTTAAATTTACCAAGGTTCAACATTGTACTGAGAAAAATAAGCGTTAGCATTTTCTGTAAACATACATTGTAAGTGTTGTTTTTTTTTTTTAATAAAATATCATAGACTGACGAATTCAATTTTACCATACCAATAGAAAAAAACTTACACCAGTGGCATGTGTTAAAAGTTTTAAACTATTTAATCTATTTAAGAATGTTAAATAACGGAATTAATGAATTATTGCAAAATATATGGTAAAGTCTGTTCATAGATAAATTCGTGTCAGTTAAAGAAAAGACCCAGGCAAGATGTAAGAATGAAATATAGCCGAACAGGTCCGTACTTTGCTTAGAATTTAATTATATGTGGTTTTGTTAGGAAATATATTAAACAATATTTATTTATGTGTGTGTTTATGTTTAAATCGAAAATAAAATTACAAATTATGTTATTACCTACTTAAATTACTTGAAATTATTCACATAATAATTTTTCTATATATATAACAGAATTTGGCCAACTTTGTGGAGGGATGTTAAAAACTTCGGTTTCTATAAGTTTGAGGCATTGGCAGGTTTCAGTTGGTGCCAAACAGGTTCAATAGGATTCAATATACAGTGGTAAGGTATCACAGACGTATTCCTTTTGTAGGTTCAATTAATTGCTTTTTGTTATAATCTTCGTGAAATAAATGTCGTTATTATACATGTAGTTTTGGATTGTTGCTTTTGTCACATGAGAAACGGGTTTTAGTCAACTATCTACTGTGATAACTTGCACTGTCCATTACAATGAAGCTATTAGGAGGCATGTTTGGAACTAGTTTGTTTTTAAATCAGCGGTGGTGTCTTCATGGTAACCCAGAGAAGAATCTTTAATATTTTTCGCAGACTGAGAAAGTCCATTTGGAATCCAACCATCTTTAGAGCCAGCATGCAAAATAGTTATTCTTTTACCTCTTTTGGATGGCGCGTTTGTTTTACACTTATTAGTTGAGACAACTCAACCCTTTTCCGGGGTATCATAAGCGTCGAACCAGGTTTCATCCAAGTAAATAATTGGTCTTTGTTGTTCTCTGTAAATCCTGATTTTATCTAGATATTCAAGTCGCCATTTCCGAATTCTAAAAGATCCCATCAAAACTTGCCTTTCGTCAATTTTTTTAAATCTAAAACCCATGTGTTGAATACACATCCCTAAGGTAGTTCTGCCACATTTAACACCTTTTTCATCTTTTTCAAGTCTCCTTATTAAGATATTTAATGTAGGCACGCTTTGTTCTTCGTATAACTGGTAAATTTTACGCCGTATTATATCTTAATCACATTCATCCACACTCGAGAAAATATCAGCATCGCTTCTTTTTTTCCTCGCTGAAATGGGATTATTCACAATTTTCCATACAGTTGATGTTGGAATTTTCGTCAATGTGGCCGTTTCTTCTAAAGATGCTTGCTTGCTGGCACCACGTTCTATGAGAGTCAAATAAACATTGTCTATAACTTCCTTAGTCTCAATAGAATACATAGAATAATAGTACACATTTTGCATAATTCGCACACAGGCTGTATTACAATTACAATTACAAATAAAAATAACTGCTAAAGAAACTTAAACTAAGTAGTATACCAAACCAAAGAATATTAAACACAGGTAGGTATAAAATTATTTTCTATTACAGACCACATTTTTAACTGAATTTAAATTCCGAAACTTTAGGTAATAATCTTGTTGCATTGTATGCTAATGACCGCCTTTGGATAATCCCATTCAAAAGCAATTGGTCACTTTCTTATATCTATGAACAGACCTTAACAGGATGGAGCCTCTTTCAATAATGTTGCTCCAGTGACAGAACATTTAAATAATACTGATCCAATGAGCGATACGGCAATAGCCCAGGTGTTGTAGATACTTTTTGGTGGGAGTATTTAAAAAACAAAATATATTTTGGGCGGTATGACAATATAGATGACATTAGGAGTGAAGTAATGATGACTGACTGACTCACTGAAGCTTCCGATAAGTTAAAAAATATGTTTAAATAAAAAGGAAAACGGAGGACAATTTACTAACCCGATTAATCTCCATTTTAAATTTAAATAATTAAATTCCCATAAAACCTTCACAAACGTTTCGCCAATCATACCGTTGGCTTCCCCAGGGCGTAACTGAAACTAGTTTCAGTTTCAGTTAACAGGACGATTGACGAAACCGATGCAGGAGGAATCCAGAAGTTTTGTAAATACAATTTTTGGTATTAAACATTTTTTTTCCAAAATTCTAAATAAAAAAGGTTACCAACATAGTCTCCACCTTCAGGAGTGGATGTAATACTTACGCTACGTTGCCCATGACGTTGCCCATGTTCATGTGCACGTTCAGTTTCTTGAAATTGACGGCGAATAGTACCAAGGTCTCCCACGCGGTTAAGCTCTTGTGATCGGACGAGCTGAGCTGTTCGTCGTTGTTCGATTCCGAGCTGAATCCTCGGTCGACGTCTCTCAGCCTCGTGCGCCTGTGGTTGGAATGATCCGGATCGTTATTACGCGACCGGGCCGACCCCAACAGGGGCGTCGCGGACGATCTGTCGTGATTTCTGGACGTTCCTGGCGATGCACCGCTCGATGTGACGTCCTCGTCCTCGCTATACATTGCCGACATGCTCAGATCCCCGAGGAACATACGACGGACAATGGACCGCCTGTACCACGCCTTCGGAAACGCCAGTATCTCCGTCAGACGTCGCATGTCGTATTTAAATGACGCGGAACCGATATCGATGATAGCTATGTAGACGAGGATAGCCAATATACAGGTAGATATTAAAATCACTGCGGTCTATACGAGACTAACACTAATATATTTTAGATAAGTAGATACATAGATCGATTTTATTTAAATTTTAACTATTTAAAACTCCAAAATGTGACAGGTATGAGAGGTACATTATTATCTCGTAGAAGAAAGATAAAATATCTATTTAGAAGGTGGCCAATATAACGTAACCCTATACCTTATCTCAGAATATACAGAGTGTACGAAAAAATCTTAAATATAAAAGTCATCTGGTTTGAAACGAAGTTTTATTCTATTATAATTTTGCATATACAGGGCACTCAGTATTGCTTGGGTAAACACAACTTCTTTTTTTTTAATTGAACATTCTGTATATTATTACATTTTTGGATTCTACTCAAGTTTCTAGGAAAATTTCGTATATAATGTTCTATACGAAAGAAACAAAGTAGAATAACATTTTTTAAAATTATTTTTCAATATAATAATCCCCCTTAACTTCCAGACACTTATTACATCTCTTTAATAACAACTCAAAAAGTGCTAACCCTTCTTTTGTCAAAAATTTTATGACTGCTCTGTCTTGTTTAAAATGCTTTCAATAAAATAAATTATAATATTTAGGTTAAATAATTTTTGATAATTTTGAAATAATAACTGGCAGCCTCGTACATTTCTTTGGAATATTTTTTAAATGCTGTCATAGCCAACTAAGAATAGATATAACAAAGCTTCAAACCCGCAGCAAAATCGTCATAAGAATATTAATTTTTTCAATCTTTCAAAAACTAAACATTTTCAGCATAGACAATCTTATACACACTTACCTTTATTATTAATGGTAAATAAGATAAAATTATGAAATTTGGGGGTTTCCATTAAAAAAAAATAAAAGATTTTTGGGAGTTTTCTAAATTTCGTGTTTAATCTAAGTTTTTGAACACTCTGTATTATTAGGTATCAAAATATTATAAAAATCCTATTAAAACAGATTCTTGCCATCAAGGTATTAAACCGAAATTAAATATATATATATATATATATATATATATATATATATATATATATATATATATATATATATATATATATATATATATATATATATATATATATATATATATACATATATAACGCTAAACAACCAGTAGCATAATAAAATAAATAAGCACAAAATAAAAAAGCTTCAAATTTCGTAACAATGCTTTCCTTTTACATTTCTTCTGTTTAGTTGATTAATAATATTTAATGTTTAGCATGTTTTGGCTTTAACACTCCATCTTTTAGTGCTACTCGTTTCAAGTTTAATCCGTTTTTGATTTAAAAAAAATATATATATTTAATAAGTAGGTTAGTTCTATTTCTTAACAGCACACACTCTCTAGGTTCTTTAGATCATTTAGTAGTTCAGTTGAAAAACAAATGTTTTGTTTTTCAGCATTAAACTTAATTTTCTTAAGAGAAAAGCTTGGCTAGTTAGTTTTAGTATATTTTTTATTTATTTATTTGTTCTCACTTCCAGAACATTCACATGTCTGAATCCTTTCTCCACTGTTTTACCGATATTTTATAATATAATGGAGTTGACTTACTTGAAAACCTGATGACGGCTCGGCTCTGATCGGCACCCTTGACGCCTTTGGTCGTCTCCTGTTTGAAATTCAACATTCTCGAACGCGAGAGGTGAAACTTGACGAACTCGACGTTGATCGATAACGAATCTTTGCGCTCGCTGTCGGACAGTGGCGACCACTGGGCTTCTTTAAGGGCGGACTTTTTGCCGCCATACGGATGGAAAATGTACACGGAAAAGTCCGATAGGCAACCGGTCACGCTTAAACCGCCGACTGCGGTTGCGGCAGTG
This sequence comes from Cylas formicarius, assembly GCF_029955315.1. Classification (NCBI taxonomy): domain Eukaryota; kingdom Metazoa; phylum Arthropoda; class Insecta; order Coleoptera; family Brentidae; genus Cylas; species Cylas formicarius. The sequence continues at coordinate 17,765,834 of NW_026844361.1, read as the reverse complement.
TTTGGTGCCCCATCACCAAATTCACTAAACAAATAATTTAAACTATTTAGATACTATATCCACTATATAAGCTACTAATAATTTATACATGTCGGTTGATAGATTCATAAGCCTATCTTCATTTATGCAAAAGTTCCAAAATGAGTGTCAATCCTTTTTAAAAATAGGCTGCTCTCAAAGACAATACAAAACAAGGAGTGATCACTTTTCTAGACATAGAAGGGGTCCTCAATCACGTCTCTATTATGAGAGCGCTAGAAACAGTCCAAACTATCTTTGCTTTGGGTCGTATTCCTTAAGGTTTCTACTAGGATAAGAAGTGTTACTACTCTCCTCCTCTCTTCTTCCTCTAAAGACCAGCCAAGAGGTTGTGAATATCGTGGAATTCTGGTGAAAAAAATTTCTATCTTCACCTCCAATCAAGACGCATTAAAAACTATGCAATTCAGCAAAATAACATCCCAATGTGTTTTGGATTGTCATACTGCGTTAAACAGGTCAAAATAAAGTGACGCTGTTATGGGTATCAAAAAAAAAATCTTGTGGGGTGGCTAAATCCATTTGAAAATCGTCAATATGTAAAGAAAATCCCATTTAAAACAGGCCGTGACAGTGGTACTCACATAAGGACGGGCTACAGCCGACTTAAGATGCATCCAAGCCTAGTAGAAATGAAAAAAAAAAACACTAAATGCAGATTCTACCAACAAGAGAGGGAACGCACCCACTATGCCAAAGGAAACGGCCAGACTAGGCAAAACTAAGCACACCAATGTTATATAAAAATGATGGCGACTTACAATCAACGTCAACAATCTAAAAAATCTAACAGCTATGACGAAAACGACTATATACTTTGAAAATTCCTCGAGTTCCTTTAGAAAATCGGGTCACATTCCGAACAACATTAAAACAAAGTCTTTAGGTACTCTTTTGCTGGATTTCTCGTATGGAATTGACTCATACTAAGTGCACCTGCAAAGTTATTGATAAGAACGTTTACATATGAGACGCCCTCTCTATGCGCTTGTCCAAATTAAAAACGGTTCCCATTGCAATAAAAAAATTGTCACTTTAATAAACCCTGGTAACTAACCTGGAGAAAAGTTCATCCTCGGCCCTTTTTGAACTGAACACTATATCGAGCGACGGCAGCTGGAGGAGGCACTCGACCCTAGACACCGGCAGGCAGCTGAACCTGAAAGTACTCGGTTGCATGTGGAAATAAACTATGACGTCCACCGGGAAGCTAGCGTAGACGTAGTTCCCGTAGTTGATGTCTTGGTCCGACGATAGCAACGACGTGTCCGTCGTGTTAATGGTCTTCATCGGTATCGGTTCCAACGTCTGTTCGAGAAACTCCAAAATGTGCGGACTAATGATGGTCTCCTCCGGCACGCTTTGCAATGTCATCCACGCGAACAGGGATGCGCGCTTAATGCCCTGTTTCTTTGACGTTCCGAAAGAGGCGTTCCCGCCGGTAAACGTGCGAAATGAATCTTCGTCTGGTGGAGTGTAGCTACCGAACTGAAAATTGTCCAGGCTACAGGTGGGGCTGTGGCCGTAGTTCGGGTTGGTTATGCCGTGCATCGACGAGGAACTGCGCAAAATGTCGGAATTGAGGCTGTGCGACTTGAAATCCTGGCCGTCCTGCCTCTTGAATGCTAAATCGATGCGATTTTGTTCGGAACCGTTGAACGGCGTCTTCATAGTCGACTGGAACGCCTTATCGAAGTGGTCGGGCGCCGCGTCCTCCATTATGACCTTCATCGAGAAAACAAAAGTGTTCGAAAACCATCAGGCAACTTAGAAGTGAATTATCACCTTCGACTGGTACTGCAGTTTTACGTCCATCCCTGGTATATGGAAAATGGTGAGGTCGACTAGCGCGCCGTGAGGCGTGGTCCTCAATTTTGACGAGCTCGATTGAGAGGTCAATTTTTCTTTGTTTTTACGCACCGGGTCGGGACTCGACGAGCTGGAATACTCTAGGAGGCCCGCGGCGGAACAACTGCGGTCCTTCCTCATTCGACTACTAATCGGGTGGGGTGGGCGTGGCAAAAACGATCACGTTAGAAAATTTACACCACAAAAGACGAAGTCAAATACGATAAACATCATTTTTATTAGTCAAATTTAGATACCACACCCACACGCACACTTGTTGCTCATAAATTCTCTCTCCCTTAATTCTACTTTGCTTCGATGACCTTTCGCGCAGTTTCATCTCAGTTTATGGCGTTGTTACAATCTCCGTCTAGACTACTTACATTTTTAAGTCTTCTTGAACTTGGTCCTTGGTGTGCAACACGCATTTGCCGCTATTTATGAACACTTTCACGTCGAGCTCCAAGTCGACGTTTGGCTCTTGACATTTCTGCGTCATCGTCGACTGAGACAAATTACCAGCGTTCGACTGCAGCGGACTAGGCACGAAACCTTGATCCATATCCAAGCTGTCCAATATTAATGACCTAGAACCGCGTCCCGAGATTAAACTACGCCCCTAACGTCGTCTTTTTTCAAACACACACCCTTCGACCGACTCGTAAGAAGCGGGCAACTTTTTCCTCAAAGTCACCTTCTCGCCGTCTATATCGAGCTGGTCCACCCAATCGCCCAAATGCGTTTCCGGCAAACTTATTTCGGAGCTGGCGCTCGGAAGCGATTTTTGCCTGGTCAAAAGAAACCTTTCAAGCGTATATTCGTTAAAAGCCCGCCCCTTCGATACCTGTACATGGTCTGGGTGTCGCTAAAGGTCACCCTCGGTCCCGCGTCGACAGTTTTCACCCTCAACGACGCCGACCTCGACGGACCCGACCTCGGTGAGCTGTCGTAGCTGCCCGTGTTGGTGTCTATTTTCGCGCTACCCGGACTACCTTGGTCTTCTGGCATCGGACTGGGCGCGACGAACGATTTAGACCTGAACGTGCTGTTTTTCGATCCCAAACCAAACTTGCCCTTGATCGAAGATGCCCGCATACTTTGCCGTCTCAGTTTCTGGATCATATCCCTAAGGAAACGTTTCGAATTGCGTCTCCCACACTTTTATATCGACGATATCGCACACCTTCTAAAATCCTTGTAGACCATCGTTTCGAGCTCGTGCAGCCTCTTCATCTCCAGCTCGATGGTGCCGTGCGAAGCGCCCAACGACCTCAGGTCGTTTATGATCTTCGCTTGCTCGTTCATTTCCTTCTCGATCAGCTTCGAACGACTTTTGTTGTCCAGCGACGGATCGAACATGAAAGACGGTAAGATGCTCTCTTGGGAGGCTCGGGTGCCGTCGGTGTGCTCGTTCTCGTCGCTGTCATAATCGAACGGGATGCCCGTCTCCTCCGCCCCCGTTAACATGGTCAACGTGTGACCCAGGGCCGATAGTTGCTTGCCGACGTTAGTGTCCAAGTGGATATCGACCCCTTCCATTTGCCACTGTACGTTTAATAACCATTTCGCGTTTTCTGTAAAAAACATAGATATTTAATGACACCTCCGTGGAGAGGGCAATGGACGTGGTTACCGTTAGGTGGTTTGGCGGCTAACGTGCGACTGCAAACTTCGTATGTTCCTTCAGTGACGACGCACAAGTTCATTATCGACGTATCCGTCATGTCCGGTTTCCAATCGTCAAGGGAGTTCTCGAAATCTTCCGCAAATCGAAGACACAGATTTGAGAACTTCCCTTTACTGACCAGCGAGCCTGAACTACACGCTGAAATCATATTGATATAATATATGATCATACAGATCTAGTAGGCTAATTTCCTAAGCGCAAAACGTTAAAACATTTACCCGAAATGCTGGTATTCTCCAAGGTTATCACCACCGCCCCGCGACACTCCTCGTACACGCTCCTCGCGTTCCAAGTGATAGGTAAGGGATTTAGCGGCAGGCATATGCCCATATCTTCGACGGTCAATTGCAGGAACAGCGTTCCAAGATGGGGGGCGCTCAGCTGACTCGTCAACTGGCCAAACTGAAACTTCTCCTCTTTCATCTCCTTGCTGAGGTTCGCCCTTTTCTCGTTCCAGTAGTCATACGCGTTTTTGTAATTCAACCATACCAAGATCGCTTTATCCACTGCCACCGGCTGAATATAGATAAGCGGCCGCTTTAGGGTGATTAGGACCACCTCCTTATCTTCGCCTTCGATGATTTCGTCCTAAAGTTAACCTAAATTGGGGGCGATTTTTTGCGTTTTTGACGTGTCCATACCTGAAAGGCATTCCTAAGACTTATCCTGGTATTGAAGAAGGCCACGTGTTGATATTCGGTGTCCGCCTCTTCGAAGACCGCGTTCCTAATGATCTGACCCAAGGAGAGGTTCAAGTCGACCTGAGCCTTGCCGAAAAGTCTAGCAGTCGCGTTGCTCTGAGCCGATCCAGACACGTTCTGCACCCTGTTGGATAGTTCTAGCACTACAGCTCCCGTTTCCAGCCTTACCGCCGAACTACCCGCTGTAGTAGCGGTTAATTGGATCCGTTGCATCTTAATCACTAATGAAAAGAGCAACTTGTTCAGCATTGACGGCTCCTCCGACTCCTCCAACCAAATCGGCACTGGTCTTTCGCCGCCGTAGACCTTCTGAACCACCTCGTTCACCTCTTTCATGAACACTTTCTGCACGAACACCAAGTGATTGAGCAAGTCGGTGGTAAGGCTGTGCTCAAATACGCCTATGTCCGCGTTCGCGTTCAGGTAGCCCCCCTGGCGGAATACCACGCCTTCAGGGCCTTTGGGCAGGTCGGTCCTCAAACTGGTCGCCATGCTTTCCGGGATATACTCGGCGGATACGTGGACTGCCGGCAATGAAATGCTCGCCTCGGAAGGCAAGTTCGCTTCCGCTTTTTCGTTCTGGTTATAACCCTGCCGACAAAAAGTATCGTGGTTAAAAAGAGTGAGTAAAATAATAACATCATACGTCATTAACCTGAGGCAATTTAGTGGTGAAACTTAACGAATGAAGCGGCAAATCAATGGTAAACTTGGCTTTGTTGCCGGTGAACCCCGTGCTGTTCACCTGGTCCATTTTGTACTGCGCTTGCAGACTAGGCAGCAACGCCGCTGTGATGCTTAAACTCTGAAAGTGACCGATCGATAGGGGGGGGGGGTGCCATCAACGTTCGTTTGAACTACTGACCTGTAGTATGACCGAAAACTGCATGACGAGTGGCTTCAATAGACCTTTCTCGCCGGTCGAGCTCTTCACGAACGTCGTTTCGACGGGGGGTATGTGTTTCGCTGGGTGGTTGGGCGAATTCTGCTGGTCGTCTTCCGCCTGAACGCCCCTGGACATCCTGCTTGAAGCCCTCTGCACCCTCAGCTCTTGCAAAGTGGAGCTTAGCTGCTTACTCCCTTGAACCATTACATCAATCACCAAACTATCGAGTAACCGCATCGGGTATACCTCTGGTGACCATTCCGTGCAAAGCCACGGGATGTTGAGGAATATCGATGTTTACCGCGCCGATGGTGAGCAAGCCGGAATTTTTATCTTTTTGACGTTTGGTGACTGACGAATACAGCGCCTGCGATTTTCCGATGGTGACCTTTACGACCGTTTGTAAACCGGGAGCCACGCCCTCGAGCAAAACGATCATCGTCCTGCCGATCTGACCGGTTAGGGAGCACTCGATCATCTGAGGGATCGACTTCTTCTTAACCTGCAAATCAAAAAGACTGACGAAATATTTTACGGAGACGGTAAACATAACCAACGGTTAGGCTCGAATGAAGACTCGTTATTTCCGCTTCCAACTTCAAACCGGAGAGGGTTGCTAGCAGTCGAGTCCTGTGGATCCTCGCTACCCCGAATACGACCAGTTTGGTGTGCTCCCTAGCGGCCGAGGAATTGCCATCTCTGTGGATGTACAAGGGAGGAGTACCATCGGCTTTGTCTATGTCCTCGCTAGACTTGATTTCGGTGAGAATATCGTACTTCCGGTTACCTTTGTAGTGCTCCGAGATGTCGTTGGTACCGATTGAAAACCTACAGACCAACGAGATTACAAAGATGCGACCGAGTGACACATGAGACGGACCTGTGTTTAATTGTCTTGGTATCCGGCATATTAGCGTAAAGTTCGAGCAGGTAGTACAGCGTTTTCCAGCACCTGCCGGTACTTTTATCCGAGGACACGGTGATCCGTTCGAAAGCCGACCCGGTGGGCGTGGACACGCTTATCGGCGTCCCACCTCCTTCGCTGAGGTTAACGTAACCTTTGACGTTTTTACCTGCGAAACAATAGTACCTCAGAATCGAACGGCAATCGTTCTCGTCCGTACCCGTCGATCTTAGCTTCTGCGCAAAACTCTGAGGTCTCGAGCGTAGACTCGGGCTCGGTGATATCATGGGCTTCGCTTGGGACGCGTACGAACCAGGATCGGACATTTTTAATGTCAACTGGTTGCCTATAGACACTGGCACGTCTTGCAGCAAGTCCGAATTCGACGAAATGTGCTTCGCGGGGACGTCGGCGCTTTTGGGACGTCTAATTTCCGCAGGGTGCTGTTCCCTGAGCTCGTTCTGAGTGTCTTTGACGTTCTGGTACATGTTGCTGATCTGGTGCAGCAGCCGCAGCAGCGGCATGTTCACCCGCTGGTGTATGTACCTCACTCCGATCGTGAAGTTTATTATCGTGCTGGTGTGGTTCTTCAGTTGGCCGCGAGATATGTACAGCACGTTCTTCGTACGCATCAAATCGTTTACCGCCATATCTGTCATGCGATCGATTTCGAGTTCGACGTTGACTTTCTCGCATACGAACGACGGCGATTCGCCGTTGGGATTCACCTCGATGACGAGGCCGCGTTTGCCCTTGTTCTTGCCTTTTTTCTTTTCCACTTTGCCGTGCTCAGAGACGACGATGTCGATACGCAAGGTCTCTAGGTTACCGACTAGGCAAAGATTGGAACCGAGAGCGTCCAACGTTGTCACTTCATTACCAGCATCTAAACAAATATAACAATCACCGCCAGGTTCCATTTGGCGACCCTATCGAAGGATTTACTTGAATCTGACATGGTGGTAAATTTGAGCTGTTGCGGCATCACTCCCAAAGCGGACAGCAACGGCTGAAACACCTGATTCGCGTCCAACAGCTTGACCGACTCTTGCACCGGATGGAAAGGTATCTAGAAGGTCAAATAATTAAGAAAAACTCACCCTGGTGATCTTCGAGCACGCACCTCGGGAGGGTTGTAGTTCTCTTTGGGCAAGGTGCCCCCCTCTCCTGAAGACTCCGTGTGCAGGGTATCCACCCTCGATTCTAAACCGCTTTCCAAATTGGCGGTGACGGCGTCCTGTTTCGCCATCCAACTGTACAAGTCCTCGGACGAATGCGTGTGACCTATGGTTTTGTGGATGGGGCTGGACGGTAGGTCGGGACTCGAGTGACTATTGACGTCGCTCGGATCGGAACCCATGTTGATTATAGTTTTGTCTTCGAGGAGTGTACCGTAACCTATGAGAGAGGCGTTCGAGTCAGGTTTAAGTTGTACCGAAAGAGGAGTGGGGTCATTCCATTAAAATTCACCCGACTTGTGTTTCCGCTTAAAAAAAGCATTTGCAATGTGAAAAAAGCATCGAAGAGGAAGAGCCTGCTCAGTTGATGGTGGCTAAGGGGCAGAGGAGATTCCAAGAAGGTACGAAGATTGCCGAAAAAACGCTTATCGTTGCATTGAATTGAAAATATCCAAATTTAAATTGTGATTAAACAGTCTGACTACCTCATCCATTAAAACAACGTCGTCAGTCAGACAAAGATATGTCGGATGTCTTTATTTCCATTAACTTTTAATAGAAGTATCGGATAATGTCGACAAGTAAAAAAAAATATTAGAACATTAAAATATAAACTTTAAAAACAGATATGTACAAACACGCAAAGTATATAACACTGAGAGATCACCATTACTACAATCAAAGTACTCATCGGTAGAATAAAAAGCCTTCTTATTCAAAATGAGCTTTAATTTTTGCTTAAATAAATGAACAGGCAATATCTGTCTGGCGGACAAAGGCAACTTATTATATAGTTTTATTGGTAAAATCATAGGGCTGTTAACAACTATGGCTAACTTGGGGCTTGGCACCTGCAAATTAAAATTAGCTCTAAAATTATGCTATTTAATAATAAAGAGATAGGGAAACGTTAAAATATTTAATTGTGGGAATAGAGTGGCCACGAGACTTCCCCAACATTGTTCGAATACATTTTTGTTAGACAAAAACTTCACTAGCTCTGGAAGAGTTTCCACAGCATAAGATAAGCAAGATTGAAAATATCCGAAATAATACAATAGCAAAAGCTGAAGATCCACACTCGACCGCAGTCGCCAAATAACAAAAAAATGCATAGCTATTTTGTTTAATACATAGTCAATTTGGCCTGTCCAGGACTAATTACTGTCTATGAACAAACCTAAGTACTTGACAACTTTAGTCTGACTAATCGATTTATCCTGCTTTCTAACCAATAAGCTCTTGTTCAAATCCCTAAGCGAAAACAACATCATCTCAGTCTTTGTCCCTTTCAAACAAATACCGTTATGCGGGTTATACCACTTACTGTCCTAGTAGCCAAGAACGTGAGATCTTCCAGATGACACTGCCACAGCATATAAGAAAACATAATTGTCTATGAAAGCATCAGATATATCATTAATAATTATTATAAATAATAAAGGTCCCAGTATGCTTTCCTGTGGGACACCGCTGGTAAATTCTTTAGATGAGGATCTAATCACCGAAGTATCACTTCTAAGCGCATTGGTTACGACATTTTTTCTGTACCCCAGTCAAAAATTTAAGCACACAAAGGGGTGAAAATCTGTGGAATGACCGCGAAGCAAAAGCGACACACCCACCGCTTACTTACAGATATTGTCGTCGTTGACGCGTTTAGTCGTGAAAAGGTTAGCGTTAGTCAAAAGGGGCAGGACGACACTAGGACGACTGCTATTAGCCGGCTGCGGGGGGACAATGCTCTTTTTGCGTTTGCGCATAGGAACTGCAAATCACACAAAGAAAAAAGGACGTAAACCGACACACCCACACGCACACCCACGGAGGGATCCTTTCACCCTGAGCGCGAAGCATGAACGTGAAGAAGTTATGAGCGAATATACGTACCGGGCGGGCTCGGGGAGGCGAGTATGTTCTCCACCCCGCCGGACACGACGGCGACTTGCGACGCCTGTAGCCCGGGCTCCGTGTATTCCAACCTCGGCGACGCTTGAGCGGACAAATCTTTGCAGGTCATACACGGTACTACAAGATAACGTGAATATATGGCACCGATACACCAGGGCTATGCTGCTTAAAGCTTCGAATGTCTTCTAGCTCGAATAATCGAAGATTTAAGCGAGCTACAAGCGTCTAAATGTCAGCTGCTATTAGGCACAACCCAATGAGGAGACCAAAGGAGACCCGACGTGCAATATTCTCAACGCACGGAAACAGCGTTGCCCCATGTGATTTGACAAAGTTAAATCGTCAAGGTTGCATTTCAGTTATCGCATATGCTGTTTTGACATTGTGACACCGCGTTTTGACCCGGGTGTGTTGTCGACAGTTTTGTGATTGAAGATCTAGAACAACAATTATTTTGGGCCGTTTTAACACAAACATCGACCGCAACCACTCTGATCCCCCTTAACCCCCACCAAACATTAAATGGGACTAACGAATTTCGATTAATAACTTTCATCGAGTCTACTTTGGATATACCGCCATTGGTACAATCTGTTGACACAAACAAGTGATGTGCTAGAAGCAAACACTAACCAAAAGCTTTGGATAGTTTAAACCTGAAAACATAACAAACAGTTTTCGTTTAATGTCATTAATTGGCTACTAATTACTAATTTCTTCGTAATTATGATAAAACATTTAGGGATAAGGAAAATGATTCATCAAAACCTCAAAACCCAGCTAGGTTCATGACTTCGAAGCAGCTTAAATTACCCAGAGCTTTACGACCTACCCAAGTTTCTATGCGCGTTGGGCCTAAGTATGATGCCTGCGTGAAGTAAGCGAGCGTGTTCGTCGGTAATGTCATTTTCTTCGTTACCGCTGGCCTCGCCGTCGGTCAGGCAGACCTCCTATCGAAAACGGTGAAAAATGCACGGTGAACGGTAAGCTCTACACCCTTCGCGCACACGCACAGACACACAAAAGAAAGGAAACCAAAAAGCTCGAATTAACACTCGACAGAGTTCGCGAAAAAAAAATAAAGAAACTACAACACTAGTAAGGAATGTTAGTGGGCGTGGTGATTCTCCGGTAAAGCGGCCTACTGTCTAATTAATTTATTAGAAACAGAAGAAGAAACTAAATTATTTTTATCTTACTGTCGTCGCATAGTTTATTCTCGTAACCTATCTTAGATTTTCCCTGGGGAGAAACGAAATCAACACTCGTATCAACACATCGCCTCGCTTACCTCCTGGATATCGGGAACGGTAATGGTGACGTTCACCGGCTTCAGACGGGCCTTGATCGTTTGCTGCGGCATTAGCGGAGTGTACAGGGTGTTCTTCCACTGTCTACTCAATACTATTATACCCTGGAATGCAAATATCACTCCAATGAAACGATCTAATGGCACTTTCACGCTAAGTGACTTACTTGTCTCAGGGTGAACAAAGGCGGTATTTCGGACTCCCTCAGGTTCAAATCGATGTAATTCGGATCACACTTCATGTAGTATTTTCGCAGTATCGTGCACAGCTGCAGGCTAGGATCTTCATGGAGGGTCTGAGACAGCGGCGTCAACTTTCCGTATCGGCTCTGAATCGAAGTATGACAAATTATTAAGGGAAATGATAATCAGGTCAGTCGGTACCTTCGGCAGGGCGTGTAAGTGCTGTTCTTCCATGGCCTCAGCCATCAGACACGCTACGGTCGCGGTCGATCTCCTGTACATGGTCCTAACCATATGTACGACTCTGATAGCGAGTCGATTGCTCGGGTTCATCCACGCGTTGATAGATGGAGACGCGGTGCTTAACAGGTTCCAGTCGAGCCTGGGGGGGGGGCGCCCAATTTATACATCACTACTACTACTACTACTAATATATCGCGATGGATACTTTCGAAGTTTTACAAGTTACAAAAATAGCCTCAAAGATTTCACGGATGTCATAGAAGGTTTAGATAACATACAACCTTCACCCCTTAGACATCTGACGAAACCTCCAATTAATATAATATATACATTATTTTTATTTTTACTCGCAAGAGAAAGAAAATCAACATCAAGTCCAGGATGAAACTACATGTGGACAATTCTCCAAACAGTGTTATATGAGTTTGAAATCACGGTATTCAAATAAAGATGTATTGTCGTATGTCTTACTACAATAGTGTATATTACCCCTGCTTAGACACTGTGACGTCTTATCGGCTACAGAAAATTCAGTCTCTTTATTTCCAACTAAAACAAATTTGACCATATATCAGGAGCATTCAAGAAATTAAATTGGTTAAAAATAAAAAAATGTTTTCAAGCACAACTTTCTATGCTCTTTGAAATAATGCTGTAATTTTGTTCAACTCCTTAGATCATGTTCTCAAATCAAAGTTTCCTTTTATTTACTTCTTCCCGAGTGAAATAACTAAATTGTAAAACTCAAGTGTAAATTTATGTTATTATAGGGTTCTTCTTTGCGCCAAAATTTCCCGCCCTGAATATGAAAGAAACAAAATAGAGTAACAATTTTTTATTATCTTTCAATATAATCTCCCTTAATTTCAACACACTTATTACATCTCCTTATTAATAACTCAATCCCTTTAAAAAATATTTTTTTGGTTTGTCTGCAAAATGAGCTAAAACAGCCTCTTTTAACTCAACTTCGTCGTTAAACTGCAGTGCACGTAAGTCCTTTTTCAAATATCCAAACAAATAATAGTCGCTGGAGGCCATATCTGGACTATAGGGAGGATAACCTATGTTTTGGAACCCACACTCTAAAATGGCAACTTGTGCAACACCAGCAGTATGGACAGGTGTATTATCGTGCCAAAGACGAACACCTCTGGTCAGTTTTCCTCGACGCTTTACACGTATGCAGTCTCGCAATTTATGTAATAATGTTGCGTAATATTTACCAATTATAATAGTTTCTTTAAAATCTACCAAAAGAATTCCTTCACAATCCCAAAAGATCGTGGCCATCACTTTTTTTGTTGACTGGCAGACTCTGAATTTTCTTGGAGGTGCTTCATCCTTACGACGCCACCCCATTGAACCATAGTTTCATCTCCCGTCACAATAGTTTCTATCACAGGCTTCGGTTCCGACCCACAGAGTTCCAAAAAAGACCGCGCACACTCGACACGGCGTTGTTTTTGAATAGCCGAAAGGTTTTTAGGAACCCCTCTTGCACAAACCTTCTGCATACCTAAATGATCATCCAGGATTCGACGAACACTTGTATCAGAAAGCTTAGTAATTTCTGAGATTTCCTTGACCTTTAAACGTCGATCACTCAATACCACCTCTCCCACAATCGCAACAATATGACCTCCACTGGTCGACCAGTTCTCAAGGGACTCCTGCCTCATTCAAAGAATATGAAGGAGAACTTTGGTCCTATACACTTTCCAGCCTTTCTTTAATAATTTTAGGTGCTAACCCTTCTTTTGTCAAAAACTTTATGAGTGCTCTATACTCAATTTGCGGTATTTGAGACATTTTTTCGGACAAGGCTTGTTTAAAATGCTGCCAATAAAAAACTATTTGCCGTAAGACTTCCATTTTTTTTCGCAGCCTACTAAGATATATATTTAAAAGAAGACAAAGTTTTATCGTGATACCGGAGCTGCATCTATGTCAGGCCGGGAAATTTTGGCGCTAACCTCATATTATTGTTATAATTTTATGCTTACTTTTACTTGAAATACGTAGATTGTATTTAGATATAGGTTAAGTTTTTAAGGCTTTAAGGCTAGACTTCACCCATGTAATCTTAATAAAGACTATTATTATTATTATTATGTGCGACTGCTCCACGTCGAAACTGAAGCTCCTTTGAGTAACCGCAGCCTTTCCCCTTAACACATCAACATGAGTTAGAATTTTGAGATGTTTTTTTTTTAATATTTATATAAACTAAAACGGAACACTTTCTGACGTACCTCGTATAATCGATTTTTCTCGTTATGGGAGCGGTAGGAGGGGCGGCAAAATTAAACCAGATAACCTTAAACTCGATGACGCACGATGACACATTGCCGTTGTCTTTCGCGTTGGACTCCTTGTCCGGCTGGTTCAGAACGTCGTCCTTGTTTTTCTTTTCCGTTTTCGGGGTGTGACCGTCCTGTTTTGGGGTCGATTTCGATTCTCTGGAGGTCGCTTGGGCAGCATCTGCAAAGCACCGGATATGGAAGTATATTAAAATAAAAGAAACGATAAGACTCGCCTAAATTTTCGACAGACTTCACCGATTCCAAAACGGGACCCTCGACCGATGCGGACACGTCCGCTCCACCCTGATCGAACTTTGATTTTTTAACCACCTTAAGCGATATGCCTTCGAGGCCGCATTCGAACATTATGAAACCCAGCTTATCGTCGGTATTGATTTCGTCTAGCTCGTTGGTCTAAAATGATTCGATAAATGTGTCGCCTCGAAAAGATGGAACCCCACAAATATCAAAACCACATCGCTCACCCCGATTTCATTCACTGGAGGCTGAAGGTAATACTCGAGGCCCCTGTACATCGGCTTCACCTTGGTCGGTATAAAGGACACCTTCGATTTATAAGTGGGTATGGCGGTGATGACGGCGTCGTCGAGTAAAGAGCTCTCGTTGCGCAGCCGCCGGAGCTGAGCGTGGGCTTTGCCCACATTGAGGCAGACAACCTGCATTAATGAAAAAAAGTGAAGCAGCACGAATTTGTGCCGACAACTTTTACCAGTTGTTCTTGTTGATTTTCGCAACTTTCCACGAACACCGGCTCGCCTTGTATGACGTCCGAATTCGTGTTCGACTGCAGCCCCAAAAGTATCTTCGCCCTGTTGGCTTTGTTTTTGGCGCGTACCACGGACGGTCTGAGGAACTTCTCGAGCACCTCTCGAGCCTGTTTGTCGCAGTGAAACTTGGCCGTCACGTTGTCCAAACAGACGGAAAACAACGAAACGCATGTCAAATCTTTTATGTTGTCCAAAGCGGAAAACGAAATGATTTCCTCCACTATAGACAGCTGGAGCAACGTGACGTTAACCTGAATACAAAATGGCGTTTAAGTCGGATCGAACGAGCCGCGCGGTGTTACTCTACTTTGGGTAAAAAAATTGACGCTTGCAGCTGCGTTTTGATGGTTTCCTCATAAACCGTAACGGCACTGCCGGTCTCGTCGCTGGGCTGGCACAGTCTGGCTACGTTTTCGGTGGTCTTCAGAGTGTTGGCCGACTGCACCTGCCCGATACAAGAGGTGTGGAGGTGATTAATCACCGTCAGCGGATGTAAGTTCGCGACGGTGGGGGTTAAAGAGTCGATGAACCTGAAACCCCTCCTTTACGAAACCTCAAATTGCAAACTCAATTGGGATTAACCTCTGAAGAGACTCCAACAGCAGCGGACTGATCATAACGTCCAGGTCCCCCTTGAGCTTCACTACGACGACGGTCCTGAAACCTGCGTCGCTTTGGACGCTGAGCAGCTCCTCCTCCTGAAACGACCCCGACTCATTCTCGACCTCCTCCTGATCCCAAGTGTAGACGTAAGGCGACGTCGGAGTCTTATTGCAACCAATGCCCGAGTCAGATCTGGACACCATTTTCAGCGAGGTGATGCCGTCGTTCAGGGGCTCCATCTGGGGCACGAACCTACCCCCTAAACGCAGTGGTAAGCATAAGCCTAAATCTAAAATGTCGGAAATTGTCGTACCCACGTAGACGAGTTTGCCGTCCTCGTTCCTCTCGAACATGGGGGCCGAGAATGAATCGTCTTTATCTTGGTTGGTCCAATTCGGGCACTTCAATTGACTAAGGTGTGTCACGTAACTCGACATCAGCATCGGTGAATCGACTATCAACCTATTAACCTACGCCGTGCGGAAGAAAATGAACGAACGATCTCGCCCCGCCCACCAACCCTAAGTCTTACCTGCATGTGGAGGTCGACTAGAGTGAAATCCTCCTGACTGCCGACGGCCGACACGTAACTGGTGTTGCTGTAGCTGTCCGAACTGTCGTTTAGGCTGTCGTTGACGCCGACGTTGGTCTCGAAGTACGGCTGGGTGTTGGGAACGAAACGCGGACTCACCGACCGATAGTTGGGATTGCGTTGCGGCGTCACGAGGCCTTGTATCGTGCGCTGCTTGTCGTCGAACTGAAAACCGAGGGAGTGGCAAGTCGCGCCTAGACCAAGGCGGGGATTTACTTGTCGATTGGCGCTAAAACTGCGGTGCTCGGGTGTGTGAATCTCGTGATCGCTACGATGCGTCGATAATTTCATTTTGCTAGACTCGGGAACCGAGCCGGCGACCGACGCTTGCCTGTTGGAATTCTGGAGGGCGTTTCGATCGGTAACGATGCTCAGCTCGCTCGAGAACTTCTTTCTGCGCGAAATAACGCCGAGGTTGGCAGTATGCGCGACGTGTTCGTGATATTACCTCTGCGGCGGTCCGCTGCTCGTTTCTTGTCGGGTAAAACCGTCGCCGGAGTTCAAGATCGAGTTTTTCAAACTCGAACTCCGCGAATTGACATTGATATCTTCGTCGGCCGAGAAGAACGCCTCCGAGTGGTTTTCGCTCGATATTGAAGTCGTCCTTTGGACCTAAAATGGCTGATATATAGAGAAAACGCAGGCGCTTGTTTATCTATAGACCTCGTGTAGCAGTTTTTCCTCCGACTGCACGATACCACCTAGAGAGTGGTGCGACTCCGACGCGTTAAACGATTTAGACATCATCGGGGGCGAGACAGACACATCTGCGCTTATGCGCTGGAAAATATGTTAATACGTCAGATAAATAGGGACGGTGATGTTTATAAGTACAGAGGTACGAAAATATCGATTCAATTACTAAACTGGGCGTTTATATTCAAATTAGCTATCAAATATGTGATTAGTGTACAGGAGGGTCCCTTTAAGAGGGGCCCTTACCTTATCTCCAAATCTGCAGTGGTTACAAAAAAAAAATTAAATACAAAACTTGTTTCGATTAAAATGACCTTTTTTTATTTTCGCATTTTTATATACATCCTTTTAAAGACAAATTCAACAAATTGAACGATATATGTGTGCGATGCACCGTTTCGACTTATTAGCGATCATCTTCAGAATTCGGGTTACGTTTAAACCATCATTGTTGCGTTGCTAATTAATTTTTTAAACTTTTTTCCATCAATTATTTTTACGAAAATAATGTTTTTCTTTAGGCGATGACCAAATTTTAAATATTTTCTTAAAATACGCGGTGTTGCCACTTTTCGCAAAATGATACTTTTCTTAACTTTATTAAATGAGACCACCCTGTTGTTGGATTTTAATTTTAGTTATAAAACATAGTACGGGCCTCTGACTTACTGTTTTGGCTTAATTGGCAATTATTTTCCAATAACACATAAATCCTTTTACATTCATAATTTAAGAAATTTGTAATTAAGGGAAAAAAGCTTTTAAAAAATATTAACATTCTTAAAAATATAGACCACATGTCTTCAAAAAATAGTAGAAACCTGCCTGTTGAAAGACACAAACACAAATTTTTGGAAAGTTTTGTGTTTGCAGTAGCTTTGGAAACAATAGAAGGTATTATATATTTTTTAAGCGAATTTTTTAGACTTCCACTATTTTCTATTTATTTTATTAAGTTGCCTTTTTGTTGAGTCTATTTTGTATAATAGATATGAAGGATGAAAAAGTTGACCTATTAGAATTAGAGTCAAATTTCCCCATAGGCGATTGCCAGAAAAAAAAAATATTGCCAAAAATGGCAGTTTTAGTGAAAAAAAGTAGGAGCAGAACGGTTTTGGATGAAGTTTTGCAGCTAGATATTCTTCAGCATTTTCAAAATACTCCAGAGACCTCCATCCGCCTTGCCGATTCAAATGTAGACTAGGACGAACCACACCTCAAACATGTTTAAAAATTAACAGATATAAGTCATTTAAATTCACACCAGTTCAAAAACTATAAAAAGATTTTAACTGAAGATCTGAATTTGGCAACATAATGATTGATAGGCATTTTTCATACTTCAAAATATAATTTGGACCGATGAATCAATATTTGTGGTTTTATTTAATAGAAATAATACGCATTATTGGAATTTAGTGTATATGTATGTGTTTTTGTGTTTGTGTCTTTCAAGAGGCACGTTTCTATATATGTTATAAAGACATGTGGTCTATATTATTAAGAATGTTAATATTTTTTAAAAGCTTTTTTAAATTTTAAATTATGAATGTTATGAATAAATTATGAAAATAATTGCCAATTAAGCCTAAACAGCGATGTTTTATAATTAAAATCCAATATTATACAGGATGTCTCATTTAAGAAAGTTAAGAAAAGTATCATTTTGCGAAACGTGGCAACACCGCGTATTTTAAGAAAATTTTCAGCACTATTTTCGTAAAAATAGTATATGGAAGAAAGTTTAAAAAGTAAATAAGCAAGCCAACAATGATGATTTTAAACATAATCCGAATTCTGAAGATGATCGCTAATAAGTTCGATATGATGCATCACAGACCTCTACTTATATATATCGTTGAATTGGTCTTTGAAAGGACTATCAAAAAATGTAATAAAACGTAACACCCTACATATAAAAAAGTAACGATTAGGAACATTAAAAAAAAATTGTTACCCCCCCCCCCCCCCCCCAACGGTTTCGTGATAAGGTATATTCCACTTTTAAACGGGCCACTATTTACACTTAAACCGCTCATGATTTCCAAAAATTCCTTCCTTAAAGTTAATGTAATTTCAGAAGATAATATATTTTTTACTTGGGGCATAATGAACAGATACCGCTAGTTAGGTTTGTGAATCTTCCTTTTAAGATTTTCAACAGAGGGCGCTAGCGGCACCCAAAAATCTTACGTTCGCGTCTTGAAAGTCGCCTCTCGGCGAATTGAAGTAGTCGACCGCCAGTTTGGAGTCTGAGATGCTATTTTTCGGCAACTGCTCGGAACTTTCGATCACGTTCAGTCTTCCCCTGTCCGCGTGCAATTTTGAGTCACTGTCCAGCTTGGTCGGCAATGTGGAAGGGGCGGTTTCTATCAGCCTCGAATACGGAACTTCTTTGGTGACAGAATTCCTGAGGAAAAAATGTCACTACCGGATAACCTCTTGCGACTTCAAGTGTTACTTCATAGAAGTCGACGAGAATCTTCTGTTGGGCTTCCTGTCGCCTAACGCGACCGGGCTGGCGAACTGAGCGTCCTTAGTAGTCAACTTTTCCTTCTCGAGCGTGGTCACCTTCGGACTTTCGGCGGCTCTCTTCGGTCTCGACCTGCCCCACGTGTCTTGTAGAGTTATATCTTTTATTGTGTAGGGAGGGGTTCGAAACACCAACATATTCTCGTGAAGGATACTCTGCCCGTAACCCGGATCTTTGCCGGGTTCGTTTACTCTGTGGAAGGTTTAAAAGCCATATTTTTTCGTTGACCAAATGGACATAGATTAACACCGCTTTCCAGGCACTTGCCCAAAACATCTTTAAAAGGCAATAATTTTAAAAAATAGAAGAAAATGAAGAGGTCCGACAACATTATGGTGGAATGGTACACAAAATCACCTAAATAAAAATAACTATATATTTTACTTATTGATCATAACCAAGAAAAAAAATGTTGAGCACAAACATCTATCAGTGCGCTCACCGAAACGCGGCCACGTTAAGCCCCTCCTCTATGTCTTTGCGGCTCGGTTTGAAGAAACGCGCACCGTTCCTATTGGTGCCGAAGAAGGTACACCCTCCGGTGCAGCCGCACTTGCCGGTGGTCTTGTTGAGTTCGGGCCATAGAAACCACAATTTTTTCAGCTTGTCGTCGTGCATCTTTAAAAACTTTTGCTGGATCTGGTGCATGTTTTGATCCTTCGGGTCGGCCGACAGTGCCGACTCGAGGATAACGGGTCCGAAATTGACCGCGCCCACTTCGAGCCACAAATCCGGGTTGTCGTTTGGTCTACGTAGTACGAAACAGAGTAAGAAAAAAGGGAAAAAATTGATGTAGTATAGGCCGACGTACTTGTTATGGTTGTATTTGTGCGGGTGCCACACTAATTGACGCAGAGACATGCTGTATACAATGCAACTGAGACCGGAGCTGACTTGTTTTCCGTGCAAGTTGCAAGTGGCTAAACGTATCGGAGAAACCTGATAAAGAAAAAAAAATTGCCTAAAGTGAACGTTGGTTGATTTGTGGGGGTTGGTAAAATCGAAGTATGCTGTCGGAGTACTTTCTTAGCCGTCGAAGCTACTCCGCCTTGTGTTTGTAATTATATTAAAATTACTTTCTTACCAAACCCTAACATTATTCAATTTTGTTAGTTACTTCCGATATCCGGCGATGAAGAAGTTGAGATTGTGGTCGATGACGTAATAATCGTTGATGGTGAACATCCGTGAAATTCAAATGGATCGAAGACTCATTTTCCGGTTGCGGACGGGGACAAGTCAAGTGACGATAGTGATTATTTTGATGTAACTTTCTTAAAAAATATTCTAACATTGTTTTATAGATAAATTTACTCCTTCATAATAATAATCAAGGAATCTAACCGGTGAAACTCTACAAAAATCTGTCAGCTCTCAGCATTTGTATGCACGAAGAACCCAAGTACGGTTCTAGAACGTGGAATAGGAAATCTATTGATTGCAGGTTACAAAGAGAAACCCAAGCGAGGTAGGTCTGCGGTTATACCTTATGGTATATCGTTAGGAACAGTATACTATAAGAAGGGAATATTATCAATTTTTAAAACACCGCAAACAACAACGAAATAATTGTAAAAAACAATTAATAAAGAGTGGATATTTTGAAAATATATCTTCTCTAAATAACCTCTGAGTTGGTCATTGGTGATGTGTAATTTAACAGGGGTAGTTGCAATTTGAATATGAATAACCTTAACCTATTTGTGCAGCCCAGTTAATAGTAATTACAGATAAGATAAGGCTTGTATATATTGTAAATTTATTGTTAATTGCTATTATTCAAATCAAATAAAAAAAACCTGTCGGTTTTTCGCGAACAAAAGAAATATTTTATGTTGACTTTTCACACATCTATATACAGCTATAGACCCCTTGGACCAATTGGAAGCAGCACTTGCAAAAGTCATATAACTTAATTATGGTATATTATTATGGTCCCTTTCCTACACCATGGCTCAACTCAAGGCGACACATGTGTTTCGACTGTACAGTATCAAAAATCGCATTCTCACTCACCCACAGCTGCAAAGCGGCCGCGCTCTCGACCAACCAAAAGTCCACCGCGTCTATGGCCACCCGCACCAGCTTGTACTTAAGCTTGTGCTCGCTGTACGCGGCCACGCCCTCTTCCTGGCCGGCCGGATGACCTCTGACCGAGCCCTTTTTCTCCTCCTCTTTTTTCCGGCTGATTTGTTTCGCGTTGTTACTCGTGGTCGCGCTGCCCTTGCCGATCAAGCTGGTGCCGCTGTTCTTCGGCTGCAACAGCTGCTGGATCGCCTGCTGCACGTGCTGCACGTGGACGTTCTGCGAAATGGGTGGGGTTTTCTTCTTGGCCACCGGCCTACTCAACACGGCGTCCTCTTTCGGCGAGTTTAAGTCGTTTTCCGAATCGAGGATCAAGAGGAAAAGCGTCTCCAAACTGGCCATGATCGAGTACAGTTGCGGCGTGGTCAATTTGCCGCTGAGCTTGCCCAGCTGGATTTCCACTAGCCACGCGTACTCGACGGTGTCCTGGTCCAACGACTGGCCTACGTCGGAGAACATGGCGTGTCCTCTGATCTGTAAAAACAAACGTCAACGTTCGGAGTTCCTAAGGCCCGTTCGGCACCCACTTGGAGGGAGGACAAGGTCAATTTGCCTTGGTTGAGGTGTTTTTCCTTCGACGGTCGGGGCAAAGTGTCGGACACGAGGAGGACGGCGGGACTCAACAGCAGTTGAAGTTCCGTCTGGTCGTATCTCTTTTTCATTTCGAATCCGAATCTTTCGACTAGTATGATGGGACACGGCGGGTCTTTTTCGGTACAATTCTTCACGAATGAAAAAAAAGTGAAACGACTGGTGACACAAATTTCCAGTGACGACGTTTAGGAAAGGACACGCCCCCTACCTTTAAAAGGTGACCTTGGACGTCGTGCATGACAATCGAAACGTCAACCTCGAGCGGTCTATAGTAGCGATGATCGAAACCGTCTCGCAACTCGAGCGGTATGTTAGCGGAACTATCTTCCGATTTTAAATCCGATCCGCCGCCAGTTTCCGCCACCTGGGCCTCTTGCATGTCGGTGAAGACCTGATCTTCGCCGAATACATTTTCCTGCAATGCATTTTGAATTTTATTTTGATCTTATAATTTTAACAAACGATTTAAAATCATTTATAGGTATTTATAGGAAGCTACTGTTTGATAAAGACACTGAGGAAGTGACGCCAGAGGACTGGCGAAAAGCAGAGAAAGAAGGGGAGAAAATGTGGTTCCTCAGATGAAGAACATTAAGATTTTTAAAAATTAAATTTCTGTATAGTGAATTTTTTGTATAAAGTTAAATAAAAAAAATAACGGGATCTAATACTATGTCGGTAATATCCAATTTTTATTCTGCTGAAATAAAATTTTTCGCTTTTCATCAGAATCCTACAGTGATGCCTTTGACACACCATTGTTGGCGAATGGATAACAATAGGCAAAACCTATAAATTGAGCCAATCCTGGATGGTACTACCTGTATTCAATAATCAATGCAGTTGGGTCACTCTCTAGTTCATTTGCATACCTAATGAGATTTTATTACTAAAATAATTGCAACACCCTAATTATTCGGCCATAAATATAGAATTTTATGGAATTTCCAGCAACTAAATAAATACAGCTCCTCAAAGTAAAAATTCATGACAAATTTATTACATTGGTTGACAAGTTGTAGATTGCTAAGGGTACCTCCCATTAATTCAATGTATCAATAAATAAATCAAAGTTTGCACTCTTAAAACTAAGCGAAATTAACAATTTTTTTTTTTCAAAGAAACTTTCACAAGCTACTATAATACATTTTACAAAGCTTCTGGATTCCTCCTGCGTCGGTTTTTGCAAAGCAATTTCGACTCAGCTTTGCAATTTCGATTCAGCAAAAACCGACGCATAAGAAATCCAGAAGTATTGTAAAAAGTAAATTAATTTTTAAATAATTGTATCTAAGCAAAATTTCATCCAGGAAATAGCAGATTGCTTCTTCTAGTCTCTTTTTTTATTGTTGTTTTGTTTATTTACAATATAAAATGATCGCAGGTTTAGCTGTATGGGCCCAGGTAGTAATAAAATAATTTTGGTGGCAAAATAATTCTGTAACGAAATAAAAAAAGTTATTTCAGGTTAAGGTATGCTTAGCAAAAATATAATAGACAATTTTTAAACATGGAAAAATTTGTAAACTAACTTCCTAATTTTGTTGCTGAGGAATATCAGAACCCCATTTTATATATCATAATATAAATGCTTACATAGGATTTAATTTTTGATTGACAATTGCAATTTAATTCAATATTGAGTTGCAAATTTATTCAACATGTGCAGGATGGTCTCCTCATGTCAATTTGTTTTACAGCTTATGTTAAAACAACTTTACCCAATGCCATTTTAAATACGAAAAAAAAAGAGGTTGACAGTCCTAGGCTTTAAAAAAGGAGAACGATCTATATTTTATATTTTATTTTTGTTAAACACTACTGACGAATGATCAAAACCAAATTGGTCCCGCCCATTAGTTATGTCCTGTCCTGCTTTCCTCCTACTTGTTTACTTTTCTGCTAGACGGACCTATCAACTAGAGCGGATTCCAAACCACGCCCATAGCCGCGCACGACGCTACAGGCGTGACCTCTTTACCTATTCCAACGTTGCATTTGGTTACCATTTGAGTTACTATTATGTGCTTAAGTTGAGTTCTAAAGTCAAAAGTAAAAAAAAAGTCAAAGGGCTAAGGACACAAACGTTATTAAGTTGGAATTTGGTTAAACTTGCATGACGAAACAACCTAAATTGTGTCTGGTGTTTTTATTTCATGCGTTTTCTTTTTTATTGCATAAAAAATAGCTGGTTAGTTCAAAGTTCAAACATGTACAACATAAATTATTGTTTATGGAATTCAAACTTTGGGTTAAAAGGAAAAAGTGGGAGTGTTTTAAAGGCGCAATGCAAAAAATATCCTTTTAACCTCTGCAGTAAATCCAATAAAAACTACATTCAAATAATCGGCGACATTTTCAAGATTAGAAGATATTGTTGCAGGACCACTAACACTAAAATTATGGCAAAATGTGCCGGTCATCTTTTAAATGCAGTAGGACACAATATGAAATATCGGCGACTCCGGACTTGTATCAGCAATGGATTTCTATAAACTGCTGACTTGCTGACACCCATGAGGCGCTTTTGTTTTGTTTGCTATTTATAATCAGTTAACAATTTTTTTGAGATTTTATGGTTACGTTCTACCATAAATTAAAATTGATTCAAAAACTTAGCTTTTGTTGAAATTTTTGATTTTGCAAAATAAATTAAAATTAATTTGTTTTTGAGTCCCACGTGTTTTTTCTTCTAGCCTAACCATGTTTATCAGTAAAACGGCGCAGTCAGGAATTTCTTTGAAACATCGTAGTGCCTCATAAACATAAGAGGGTAATAAGGATTTAGTTGATTCACGAACTATCGCTTGGTGTATGTTATCTAAGCATTTTTTGTAAAGTACTTTTGATCTCGTTTTAGGTTAATTCCAAATCCGTTCGCCCCATTTAGGAGATGTCAGGTCGCCAATGACGTCAAAATTCTTATAGACTAGTTATGTAGCCTCACCTTGAAATTCATAAAATTCTTCAGTGCAGTACCGTAAAGCAACAAGACTGACGGCCCGATCTCCAGTTCCACAGCGACCGTGTCCGCCTTCAGGGTAGTAGGGTCGAACCTCTTGCCTCCTTCGGGTGAGCACTTTCTCTTTTTCCTATGATGGGGAAACCTGATCGGCGACAATAATATTTCCTCTTTGACGGGCGTGGAGATATCCGCTTGCGGCGTGGGACCCAACGGCGGGCAGGGATGGTACACGTAGGTTATGTTGATCGCACCGATGGGAACCCACCAGAAATCCACCCAGCCCGCGCCCGACTGACACACGTTCCGCCATTTCGGGATGAGTTCCGTTTTTTTCGTCGTGGATCCGTCTTTTGATAACACTTTAGCGTGTTTGTCTAACGAAAGCACGACGTTTCGGCTGGTGTGGAATTCGGGTATGAACAGGCTCAAGTCTATACTCTCTCCCTAATAGTAAAAAAGGTGACGTTCACACGTTTGGGAAGTTTCGGGGAAGAGAAAACTGACCTGGATCGCTAAATTCACGGGCACCGTCTCCGGTAGGAACTCGTCGAAGGGCATGTCGAAGGACATGTGAAGAAAGTGCGCGCACAGCGCCACCTCGGTGTTTTCCAACTTGCTTCGTTGACCGACGCTGCTGCAATCGATCCAGTTGTATTGGTTGATCATCGTTATCAATTCGCAGTGCCTAAGGGTGACCCCGAAACGCCACGTGTAGGGTACGAAGTGTAGCAGGTCGGGACGCGCCTTGGACGCCCACTCGTTAATCAAATCTTACGCGGAAGGAAATCGATGAAAACGACCTCTACGTTTTGAATGGAAAGCTTACCGGTAAAGAACCACTTGTGGTAGAAGATAAGGTTTAGCGTGGCCTTGCAGCCGGTCAGGCTGACCTCCCAAAGCTGGTGGTCATTCCAGACTAAAGGGTAATGGCAGAGAACGCAAAACTCCAGTGTTTCGCTCTCGACTAATTCCCGGAATTGAAGACTTGTGGTCGCTTCCAGATGCAAAAGTTGGCCGTTGATTTTGGTCGTGTAGCCGGCCTCCTTAGTGATCCATGGTATGGTCACCTCTGAACGCGGACAGACTTGGTTATCCGCGGTAGGGGGTATATTGAGGAAAGAAAACAATACGCAACCAAAGAGTTTTAGTTTTGGTGTACATAGTGCATCATTTTGGTTATATTTTAAAATTAAAAGCTAAAAATATTCCAAGGTCGTCACACTATGACAACTGGTTGGTTACACACATGCGAATTACCACAAATGTATGATAATAGGAGGCACCACTTGTTAAATGCTTATGGTGTGTTTAAAATAAAACCACTACAACATAGCGAACTGTTAGCAATGTTTGAGTTTCAAGAGTGTTTGAAGTTTTTGTTGCAATAATAAATCGCTTTGAGTCTATGACTGCGTTACAATGCTCCTGACCAAGTCATAAGTTTAAGATGGGGTCACAAATTTGCCACACCATTTGGTTCTTTGGATCCAATGGCTGCGTTTAACTTTAAACTTTATTTTAAAATAGATATTAAATTTCGGATCGGGGTTTTTGACATTTTGCCATTTTGGCGGCGGGGATATGGGTTTGTTACTATTGCAATTATCCTAACCTCAATTTCAATAATAAAATTCGGCGATACATATTCTGAGATCATAAGATCGGGAAGGAACGTGGTTCACCAATTTTGGTAAAACCACCTTAAAAAAAAGGCCATTTTGAGAAAACACTGCGCACAGCTATTGATGCAGCAGTCTCCATGGGGTATACTATATTAACGGTATGTGTAGAGCTGGGGTCATGATATAAATTTTCAGTTTCAGACTGGTTAGACCAGTAGGAATTTTTAATTTGATTTACCGAGGTAACTTCCTGCGCCGACGTTAACGTGCACCGCGTTGGTTTCTTTATCTTTGGTGAACAAAATATCAATGGTGGCCTCGTTTTGCATGAGCAGCCTCACATCGAAAGACTCCATTTCGCGTTTGTCGCCCGGTATTGGCGGTTTTGTAACCTCCATCGGCAAGTAATCCTGTGGGTAGAAGAATTTGTAAAGGTGTTCCCTTTGCCTGTCGGCCCATGGTCCATAACTGAAGTCCGTACCTAAAAGTTTGATTTTTTTTTTTATACTCTTTTGGCGCAATTTTGGGTACCTTTGCCGCATTTTATGTCTACACCCCATTGAGGCGGGCTCGACTCGACTATATCGCCGTTCGCCAGCGTAATCAGTACCGGTTCTTCGGGAACCAACCCTGAAAATATGTTTAGCGTCAGAAAATTTTTATTTCATGAGGAAAATTGTTATTAACCTGGTTCATCCATGTAAAAGTACAGTTCCATGTCATTGGCGGACATTAAAACAAATCCTTCCCCCATATACCGAGGTGGCTCGTCCAGCATACCTGGAATACCGCAATTCATGGGTTACGGTTTTACAACCTAACTTTTCTGAAGTGACGTTCAAAGAACTGACCAGCATTTGATGAAGAAGTCAACATACACATCACTTTTAACATGTAAAACACATTCAATCGCTAATAAACTGACAAGAAAATCATTTACCATTCAAACTGGTTGTTTATGTTGCCTCCTCTTCCTAGAAACTTTGTGATGCACTTATTAGGTCTGCTTTAAATACATTATTGGTTGAATTAAAATTTAAAATTGCATAGATCTTCAACACGCACAATGGCTCTTTTTAATAAGTAGACTTGCATTTAGTATATCAATATAATACAGTTTACCAAGTTGATTTTCACAATAAATATGAAAAAGTATGGAAGCAATTGGAAAGACACTAACCTGTATATTTTAAACTAGGTGCCAACATGACCCTGACATTTTCAGCTTTGCACTTTACAAAATGCATGAACCTATCTAGAGTACACACGGCAGGTTTTGTGGAATATACAAAGTGTGACTCTTCAAACGTAATACTCAGAGTGGTGGGAATTAAACGGTTCCCAAACACTAAACGACTCTGAAATTTAGCATTAATTATCCAAAATAGTGCAATTACTGGACGCTTACAGATGTCACATCGCATTTAATCACTGGGATCAGGTCCCGCCAAGTTCTAGCCATGGCCGCTTCCGGCCTCTGTTTTTTCTGTTTCTCTTTGGCTTTTTGAATTTGGTTTTCATTTTCATTCCTAAAATCGTGAAGGAGTACTTGGTCTTGTCAAAAATTGTGAAATTGATTGTGTTCTACCTCTCGATATCATCTAGTCCTTTTTTGTCTGTGTTGTTACAGAAAATATTGTGGCCGAATCCAAAAATTTTGGCTAATCTAGTATACATATCTGATCTGTTATAAACATGCACTTCAAAACCATTGAGCATTACTGAGAGTCTTGTATCTGAGTGGGACAGATCTGCAAAATAATGATCAAGCCTAAACTAGAGCATTCAATTCGTTGTTCGGACAAACCCTCGCTAACATCTCTGGGGACATAGGACCTCCACCAACGAAATATTAGGTAACCATCTTGGACACGAATTGTGCAATCATTGGTAATGTATATCAAATCTCGGAACATAATTTTTCCAGATAGAGCATTGACACTCAAAGAACCTTAAATAAACCATGGTTTTAACATTTCAACAAGTTAAAATTCTGATTCCTACCAATTTTAAAATAACCATCAGCGACGAATTTGTTTACAACTTTAGTGAGTATATAGCCCGTAAGTCGCGAGTTATAAAAAGTAATGTAAATAACCCAGAGGACTGCGAAAATAAGACTGAAGAGGAGCATTAAAAAGTTTGAGTCCATTTTGAGGTCCTCCAAAGATACTTGGTGTATCGTCGAGTTCCATCTCGAGGCTTCAGTTTTCTCAAAATTATAGCTAATTGTTGTTAATTCCATAATTTTTAGTAATAATACACAATGGTAATTTAACAGAAACTTTCGTTGTATATGAAATAACAATAACTGCGGTGTGTTATCTCTTCCATAGCAGCGATAACGACGACAAATCTAAACTATAAAATTATTAGTTAATAGCAATTGTTATTTAAAATCCGCCCAAGTTTTGACATTTCGTTTTTAAGAATATCCCTCTGTCAGTGTCACTCACTGAAAAACTATTCAAAAATGTGTCGAAGGTTTGAAAATGGTTGGTTCAGAACAGCTGATTTAACAGGAAGAAGGTTAAAAATCTCAAAAATACTTTTAACTATTTGCTTTATATGCAGTTTTAATGAGACTTTTTGAAAATTTTGTATCTTTGATCAAAAGTGATATATGAATACAAAAAACAATTAGCGATTCCTTAATTATGTACTAAGTCGACATCTTTTATCGATAGTCTGACGCAACCCTAATTTGCGCAGTCGCAATGCAACAGGATTTATCGATCGTCGTGGCAACGTCACAATTTTATCCGTGTGACGTCCGCCTTTTTCTGCGTCAGTGGTGCGGCCATATTTTGACGGTAAGCGGTTCAAATAATTTTTGAAGAAATTAATATTTGTGAACTCAACAAAATATGTTTTTTGAGTGATATTTAAGCAATTGTAATTTATATATGTATGGGTCTTACTTTTTTGGGCTCTCGTATACGTTTTTTAATTCAGTTTACCGCACTTAAGTCTTATGTAACATCGTTGTACACCAAATCCGGATTTAAAAGGGAAATACTGTTATTTTACACTTTTTAACCAAAAACAGGATAAACAATGGCATTCGCACATGCCAAAGGGTTGCTAAAAGTTTATTAAATCGTGGTGGAGTTGTAGGAATTGCTTCGACTTGAAGCTAGGTTCAGATAATTTGAGAATTAATTAATTAGTGTCAAAATTTGGAAAAATATTAGACAATTTTTTGTTTTCTGCTTATCTTTCTCTGTAATATTTTATCTATATATTTTATTAAAATTCAATTAAAAAAAATTATGTCACATGGTATTCAAGGTTATATTTTAAGGTTATCTGACTGTCATGTCATAGGTTTTATTTAAGATGAAAATTGTGATAGAGTTATCGATTTGTTGAGTATTTAACTATCGTTTGTAAAAAAACTGCGTTAATTACAATACTCGTAATTTCCATTGTGTAGAGCATAACCATGTTTGCATCGTTACTCCCCCGAGCCTTCTGCCAGGCCTCAGAAACC
Organism: Cylas formicarius; assembly: GCF_029955315.1. Classification (NCBI taxonomy): domain Eukaryota; kingdom Metazoa; phylum Arthropoda; class Insecta; order Coleoptera; family Brentidae; genus Cylas; species Cylas formicarius. Next base: position 17,736,668 of record NW_026844361.1, on the reverse strand, counting down.
AACACTCAATCCACAATGGATCAAGAGCCCCCGCAACAAATGGGACTCGTTAAGTCGCTGATGGCCCCGCGAACCATCGCAGCCGCGGCAGTGGTCGAGGGGGACAGTTGTGAGTTTGGTTCCGCCCATTACTTCGCGCTGTGCGGATTAGGCGGTATCCTTTCTTGCGGTATCACTCACACCGCCGTTGTGCCCCTCGATCTTGTCAAGTGTCGGATACAAGTCGACCCGGCCAAGTACAAGAGTGTGTTTAATGGTTTCAAAGTCACCCTGAAAGAGGACGGCGCCAGAGGATTGGCCAAAGGATGGGCGCCCACTTTCTTCGGTTATTCCGCCCAGGGTCTATGCAAGTTTGGTCTGTACGAAGTGTTCAAGGTGGGTTTTCCGATTCTAAGAAATTATTTCGGGTTGTTGAATTAACTAAAATTTTGTTTTGCTTTTAGCCTTAGTTCTCAAATTTCATACATTAAATAGTTCTTTTAATTTGTTAGGATAATATGTGAAGTACAGTAAAGCCTCATTATAATATAATATATAAGTGGATCAATATGCAATGTGATGTCAGTATAACTATAGATATATTTTTTTAATTAAGGACATTTCTATTTTTATTTTGAAATTAAATTTGTTTAATATTTTTTAGTAACTAATATTTAGGGGTGAAATAGTTTATGCTCTACGTAGATTTCTTCAGTGTGGGAAATTCAGGGTTTATATCTTCATAAACATGGATATTATACAAGTGAAAGACTGTGTGTTGCATAATTAGCTATATATTCTTTTTTTATACACTAAACAATCTTATATATGGGGTGAGTAAAAAGTACCGGAATGTTTAAATATCTCGAAAACTGCCAAAACTGGAAGAATTAAATTTCAATTTGTGGGAGTTTTTAAACATCAGAATTCAAAAATGCTACCAGCAATGTTGTTCCATTTACCACTTTTACATTACATGTGATAATTTTGTTATTTTAAATTGAATGCTCAATTTTTTATTGTAATAAATTGATCATTTTGAATTTTGAGTTCTCATAATTACAAAATTTTATTTTTATTAGTTACTAAGCTACTGCTTTTTCAGTAAAAAGTACAGAAACACTTAAATTTCTCTAAAACTGCCAAAGCTGGAATGATAAAATTGAATACCTGGGGTTTTTTGAAGAAGTATAGCAAGTTTGAACTCTGTATATTGGTAGTTTTTGAGATATTTGAGTGTTGCGGTACTTTTAATTTGCCTGGTATAACCGGAAAGTAAATGTTTTTTATTTCATTATGTTAACCAAATGTATGGTACAGAAGTGTGCAACCCTTAACTTGTGAGGAAAAAGTTCACTCACTATTTTGAGTTTAATTTTAATCAGTTATTGCAAAGATTGTAGAAAGATACTTTTTTCGCGTTTTTCACTGCATTTATCACCCCGCATGGGACGGAAACAGTCTCTCGTGTGTTAAAAATAAATGCGACATAAACTTTGTAAAATCCAAGGCAGATGTTGCAGTTAAACATTTGCTATGACCCTTTACGCACAAATTATGGCGAACTCCTCAGCGGTCGGTTTTTTTATCTTGCCGATTTCCCATCAGGTACTCTACAGCGACCTAATCGGTGAAGAATACTCATACGTCTACCGTACTTGGCTGTACTTGAGCGCTTCAGCTTCGGCAGAGTTCTTTGCCGATATCGCTTTGTCGCCCATGGAAGCGGCCAAGGTCAAGATTCAGACCACTCCCGGGTTCGCGAACACCCTGAGAGAGGCGTGGCCCAGAATTTACCGCGAAGAAGGTAAGCTCGTGAGGTGTTTCTGCTAAGCTGCATTTAAAAACCACGGGCATGGCAGTACGTATGTCTTCCCCGTTAAAAATAAGTGCTAGATAGTTGTTGCAAATTCCAATGCAGATATCGAAACGATTTTAGATGTTTGCTATTTCACGTTGCATACATTTCAAACTCTCATTTAATTTCTTTAGGAATGTTAACAAGATAAATCTAGAGTTAGGGTGGATAGGTAAAGCAACAATAATGAGACTTCGTACAACATAAAAAATTAACAGTTTCAGAACCTTTTGTGGAAAAAATTAACGAGTTACTGATCATCACAAATTTTTAGGGTCTCCTTTAAGGCCCTATTGTTTGATTCCTCTACCCTTGGAGTATTATTCGTCACTCTAAGAAATGTCTACATTTTTTGTCTCCACTGAGGTGATTGTTATATAAATTTTTTAGAAATTTTACCGGGGACAGATTTAAACCCCAAATAGCGTCTCCATTATTTAAATGACTTGAGTGAGTTTGGCTTGAAACATTTTTTGATCAAAATTAGAGGCTGTAAACTGGAAGCTGTATTTCAAGAAGAGTTATTAATTTTAAGCTTGGTCATAAATTTTTACCTTCTCAAAAATGATAAAACTGAAATCTTTACTTTTTTCCTTCAACTGAATTGGGAACCTCCTTTTCATGGGCTAAGACTAGATTTGTCAAGGAATGGACTCGGTCGATACTCAAAACTTGAAATACTCTAACTTTTTGACCCCTCAGGGACACTTATTAATGAAAAAAGAAAACTAAAAAAATTCTTGTCATTATAAAAAAAAGTCCAAAATTAAAATCGATCAACGATGCTCAAATATAGAAGAAATAAGAAGACACAACACGAATTAAATACAGATCGTATGTGTGGAAAGGTTAAACAAAAAGTTAAAAAAAAATAGTAAAAAGTGAAAGGAAGTAATTTTATCTAGTACCCTTTCAGTTTACATGTTATCAGCAAAATTTAATTTCACCAAAATGACTTTGGTGTCGAGCCTGCGGGTAGAGTGACCTTTCTTATGTTGTTAACGGTCTGCGGCGGTATATATGACGTAATATGACGCAATAGGCCTGAACGGATTCTACAAGTCGCTCGTGCCCCTGTGGATGAGGCAAATCCCGTACACGATGATGAAGTTCGCCTGTTTCGAGCGCACCGTCGAGCTGCTTTACAAGTATGTCGTTCCCAAGCCGAGGGCGGACTGCTCCAAAGGAGAACAGCTGGTGGTGACTTTCGCGGCCGGTTACATCGCGGGCGTTTTCTGCGCTATCGTGTCCCACCCCGCCGACACCGTCGTCAGCAAGCTTAATCAGGAAAAGGTGGCAACACAATAGTCTCGAATATTTCATCCACCGTAACGGAATAATTTTTCTTTTAAGGGTTCGACCGCTTTGGAGGCGGCCAAGAAACTGGGCATGGCCGGATTATGGAAGGGCCTGACCCCGAGGATAGTCATGATCGGTACGTTGACCGCGTTGCAGTGGTTCATTTACGACGCGTTCAAGGTGAGTCAAAGGTAAAAAAAAAACATATAGACAGAGCTAACGGTCGTTTGTTGCGTCAGGTCGCGATGCGCATGCCCCGCCCGCCGCCGCCGGAGATGCCCGAGTCGCTGAAGAAGAAGCTCGAAGCCACACAGTAGATCCGAGGGATAAATCAATTGTAAATGTTGTTTTAAAGTAATTCTGTTTTCCAGGAGGAACAAAGCTAGGACCCAGTCTTCTTTAAGTTATTGATTGTTAAACCGAAAATCGAGCAGTATTCGTGAAAAATGGGAATAAGGACTTTTTTGTCCTTCCGTATAAGTCAAAACCGGGGATTATAATGTGAAACTCGCCTTTATCGATTTTATTATTATTGTCTGTTATTTTAGACTGTATATAGGAGGAATACAACGCAGTTGCGATTGCTTTTCAAGCTTGAGTTTTATTTCCTTTTTTTTGCCTTAAATGCAGGATTAGCGCAATAAACTTAATCATGAAGCGTGACATCTAGTAATTTTTCTTTTTCAGAAAGGTTGAGTTTGTCAGCGTCGAACTCCTGTTTAATAATAGAATTTACATTTTATGACTCTTGCATTAAGAACTAATAGCAAAGCAACTTCTAGTTTGCATACTAACTGCAAAATTTAACACAAGGAACGTCAATGTATTGAAAGTTTAGGAAGTCCAAACTTGACGAATTTACTCTCCAATGCTGGCGCTGTAAACGATAAACAAACGTGGCGGTTTGGAAGTATCCTTTGAACCTTTCGCCTGCATGAGCATAAAGTATTGTTCCTTGTTCTGGTTTGTGTGCCTTAAAACTTTCAAAAATAGAGGTCAATTAAATATTTCCTAAGGCTAAGTATCCATATATCGCGTTGTTTCCAGTTGTGAAGCTGGTGTGTTGGCAAGTATATATTTTTTTAAGTCTGTTGGGTAAGTTCGAAGAAGTTGTAAGCTTAGCTCTTAACGCCTAACACTCAGATGAATCCAATGAGCTGTTTTTTGAAGCAACATAAACCATAAAAAGTTAACAAACCTTTGAAGTTTTCTCCCAAGAGTTTGTATTTGTAAAATTTTTGGGAGTGGGAGTCAGGTGCAGGTAAATAATGCAGCAGTTAAATCTTTTAAGTTTTTCTATATATAATTTTTAATACATCTTTCTCAATACAACTGAGTTTCTTCTTTTTATGTATATACAATAATCTCTACTTGATTCTTTTTTTATACATTTTTCTCAGAGAAAAATATTTACAAAAGTTCTGGATAAGTTATGTTTTATATACAAATAAAATTATTATGTACAGGTTTTAAAGTGCGCCCGCTTCCGTCATTCACGCATCCCTTTTTATTTAATCGGTCATTTTGTATCTTTTAACCTTTTTTTTTTGTCACTACCTGCGAAGTAATAGGTATACAAAGTGTGGACTACACAGAAACGGACCTTGTCTTCACACGATCTTCCGGAACGTACCGGTAATTCACCCTGTGTAGGAACAGCAAATTTACTTGTTCAAAAAATAAAAAACTACAAAGCCACCGCAAAAAAAGTTAAGCGGCAGACTCTTGAGTCATATGAACTACTTCCCACCAAAGATAAAGCCGGTAGAGCTGTCTGAACTTTACAAGAAGGGCATTTGAATTACTTTTTGATACATAATGGGATTTTTGTAATGAGCACTGAAACATTTTTGGAGGTTCATTAGACTATGTGAACTACTTATCTTTAGTGAACCGGGAAAATCACGGTTGGGGTCATTTAAACTACTAGGGATCTGATGTCTGTTACGCATCATCAATTATTAATAAGATTAAATACAGAGTCTCTTAAATATGACATGAGTGATAAGTTTGTTTGAACTACTTTTCTGACGATAATATAATTCAAACGAGTAAATTTGCGTTCCCCTTTATATCTGAGACCTATGTACAAATGAAATAATAAAAAAATTACACATAAAGAGATCTAAACGAATACAGGTTCTGAACCCCGCCCTACTCTAACGATCGCAGTATATGTACAGGTCAGTCAACAAATATCCTCCTCCTCCACCCGATCCTCCCGCCACACGGTCTCTTACAAAAATTTTAAACTTTAAATAAAATGTTCTTAAGGTTAATGCTAGTGCAGTATTTTTTTTTGTTCTTTTTCCTGTAAATTAATATATATATTTTTTAATAACATTAATTAATGTTTAACTTTTTTTTTGATTTTACCCTACCAGTCGAACAAGCATCCACTATTTGGAGAAAAAAAAAGAAGGGCGCAAACGGAAATGGAACAATAAAATAGATCCGTGGACGACCTCCGCAACCCACATAGTCAAACGGCTAAAAATATACCTTCATTTATACATAAAAAAAAAGAAAATAAATAAAAACCATTCAAAAAATAACGCTCTCTCTCAATGTAAAATATCACTTTTCGATTTTGCTTTTTGGTGTTTCCGCCGCTACGTCGAAGCTCGGTGCCCCGCCTCCCCATTCGAAGGTCATCTCCGCCCCCGCCGTCTGCGTACTAGCTTCCGGGTCGCGGACTAGCCGTACTCACCACAACCACCGGCTTCACCAAGTACTGCGTCAACGGTACTACCTTCCCGTTGATCTGCCCGTTGATACCTGCCGCGCAAAATATATGCGTCATTCGAATGACGTCAGCGGAAAGAAGTTCGGCGCGTTTACCGTTCAATTGTTGGGGCGTGGTGATGAAATGCGTAGAGACAAGCGGCGTCAAGTCAGTCAGCCCTTTGTGCGGCACGATTGCCACCTTTTGCAGGACCAAACCTTGGTTGACGGGATACGTCATGGGCAGGACCGATATCCCAGCGGTCTGGACCGGCTGGGTGACCTGGAACGCGTAGGGAACAAAATTATGTTGTTGCCTCGATGACTGTGCGCTAGAGTAGAAGCACTAATACCTTACACCGGAAAGGGGGATCACTGTAAACTCCGTCTCACACAGACGTTTAAGAAAAGGTTGGTGATTGCCCAAAAGCGCAAAAGTGAAATTCACGAAAAATATTATACAAGGCGTCCATAGGCATGGCGAAATAGGAGATTATTTAGGTGAAACTTAAGCTTTTTGCAAAAATTTTTTGACATGTGAAATGGCGAAATAGGAGAATATTTAGGTGAAACTTAAGCTTTTTGCAAAAATTTTTTCACATGTGAAATTTGTTTTCGTGAATAATTTTTGGGGAAATTGTAGAGTGCGCTACGTATCTCGTACCTACGTGCTTTTTTGAGCCTTAGTTATTGCATATGTTTAATAAAGATAACACTTCTTACACCTTTTTTACAAAAAAAAATTAATAAAAATTAAATCAAATTAAATTTCGCGCCAGAGTCGTCGTTTTCGAAAAAATTATGTTAAAAATTTTCTGGAAATCATTACGTAATATTTAAAATTTTATTTTTTTATGCCTTCAAAGATATCGCACATAGCTAATATGGTAGCACAAACCTTAACAGCGTTTTTAATATTATTTATTTTGGGATTTTTACAAACCTCGACGTCAATGAAGATGATTTTATGGAAATAAAAATTTAATTTTAAACTAATGTAAATTACAAAAACGACTCATAAAAAAAGATTTCCAATCATTTCATTTCCATTTGGAGGCATGTAGATTGAAAGACCTGATTTTAAATAATAACGCATAGTTTTGAAATGATTCGAGGGCATTTTCAATTCTGTGTCATGATTCATCTCGAGTAGCGACTTCATATACTCCCAAACACAAAAATCAATTGGATTGAAATCTGGTCTCCTAAGCAGCGAACGATAAATAAATTGATTATTTAGGTAGTCCCCGACGTCTCGAAAGTGTGTGTAAATGTTGCTTCATCTGTAAACATTTTTTTTGTTAAAAAAAAATGGGTCGAAGTTCTGCCGGACAAACGAGCAAATTCCAATCTGGCTAGAGGATTACCCTATAAAAGATTTTGCACAGGTGTAAATTGATAGAGATAAAGCTTTTCTTGGTGAAAAACTCCGCACATTTTCTGTACATTTTCTCACTCCGGTTCCCACTGCCATTCGTCTTGTACTTATTATCAGATTTTCAGCCTACTTGGACTAAAATTTCCTCTTCCAAGTCCGGTGTAATCATTTTTGGTCACCCAAAATGTTCCAAACTTTTTAAAAACACCCAAGATATTAACAAATAGCAAAGCCTACTTTGAAAAATTTTGCAGCCATTTTATCGCGTCTTTTTTCGCCTATTTCTACTATTTTACTGTCTTTTATCGTGATTATGTTAGTCAAAGCCTGCTTTGAACTATTTTGCAAGTTCACATGCAACCGTCAATTAGGTGCCACGGAAATTTCAAATGCGTATTTCTTGAAAACGGCGACTAAGAGCTTTTTTGTGTAAAAAAAAAGGATAAGAAGTGATATCTTTATTAAAAATCTGCATTCATTAAGGCGCAAAAAAGTAAGGAAATATCAAACGCACGAAAAGTACCATAACATTTGCCCCAAAATTATTCACAAAAATGGATTTCGCATGACAAAACAATCCGATTTGCCAAATTTTCTGCAAAAAGCTCGATTAATTCAGGAATTATTTTAAAAAATAAAAAATGAAATTGATACCCTGTATCGCGGTAAATATTTAGTTGTGGACTAAGGTAAGTTTCGGTAAATCGTAAATATTTATTTGACAACCTGTATATATTTTCGGTAAATCGTAATATTTATTGAACACGCTGTATATAATCTGACCTAACTTTCAACTTTTTAAACTGCATATATACTATTCCATAAAAACTTATATACGAAAAAATTAATATTTCTGATTCTTTTTTCCAAGATACCAACGCTGACTTATCTTTTTATTGTTTTTTATCTTTTTTCTTTTGAACGAAACAGCAAAAATGCATTAAAAATAAAAAAAGAAAATAAAATTGAAAACGAAAAAAAAAATTAGCCTTAAAAAAAGGCCGTGCTCACCATCCGGCGTGGGAAACTTGAGATGTCAAAGGCCAAATGTCTAACTGCCTAATCAGATTTACTTTCGCCACTTATCTATAGATGGCAGCAAATGCGAATTTACGGCAGACAACGTCGCTTGCACACAGAGTGTCTCCACAATTAAGATCCCAGATTTAAATTTAAGGTTTTTAAAATGAATCAAATCTTGAATCTAATTCTTCAGTGGTAATCCATGAATCAAAACATGCCTAAGTTCCAAAAAAAAAACGCATTGTATCTCACTTATTCATCATCCTGTATATACGTGACGCTATTGGCGATTTTACAAATTAAATGCAATTTACCGACAAACCAGAGTAAAAACTGCAAAAGACGCGATTTATGTAAATTGGGCACTTATAATATTAAATTGATCTTTAATTTTATAGGAAAGGCTTTTAATTTTGAAGCTGGTTTGAAGGCACACTGTAAAAATGTCCGTGAAGTTAAGGGTTCCTGCAGTGGACCCAATTAAAATTACATGTTTTGTATTTAATAAGGCACGAATAATAATTTTTTATCACTTATGAAGTTAAAATGGGCTGGTCAAAAGTTCCAAGGTAATAAACATTATTAAATATTTGTTTAATATCAGTAGCGGCACCATGGGAGAATAAATTTCGGGAATATTCAGTCAAATCTAAATTGTGCTGCCATCTGTAGACGAATGACCAAAGTAAAAAGGAATTTTTTGGTTATCGCCTTAGAAATCTGTACTTAGTAATCCTACTTATTGTACTGTTTACAACAATTTCGCTAGTGTTCAGTTCATTTGAACTACGCGTGATGAGTCGCTTACCTCTTTGATTGTCGTCACGGGGGCCTGAATGGGCAACGTTTTCGATAAAATAGGAATGGCAACCTTGTCCCCGTTCGTGGCAATCACCGTGTTGCCGCCCTTCTGTGCGATTCCGTTCGACTCCGTGTGAATGGTCGCGTCGCTCTGGCCTTCCGCGTTCATTTGACCCACTGCAACAAAGAACGTTATTAGCAAAGGGCGACAAAAAGTGCGCGGCACATCACTAACCGGAGCGGCTAGACACCTGTTCGCTGCTAGCGGTCGAGGTACCGGGCACGATGTCCGGCAGGATCTTGGAAAAGTCGACGTTGTCGTAATGCAGGGCGATTTCCTTTTTCAATACAGCCAGCCGCTGTTGGTTGCCGATTTTTTCGCGGGCCAGCCGTTCCATTTCGTGCTCCAGCTCTCTCTCCCGCCGTTTCAGCGACTGGATGTACCTCAGCGCCGAATGGAGGATGCTCAGGTTCGAGGTTTTCTTCTCCTCGCCGTTGGACGGGAGCTGCTTCTTTAAAATGTCGAAGCACTCTTTCAGGTGAGCCCTGCGGTGTTTCTCTAGCTTGTTGTGTACCTCCCGCGTCCCTAGTAAATATAATTTTCGATTTATTTAAGCGAAGGTTTTTTTTCCGGAGAAACGTGAAACATATTCAATGAGTTCGACCAAGTACTTATCGACGTTAATACGAGGCGTGTTCAAAAGGCAAGGCGACTTTTAAGTTTTATCTAAAAATATTTATTTATTTATCAAAATTAACAATCCCGTTCAAAGTGTCACTTCTGCCGACGTTTTCTCCAGCGATCTCCTCAATCGTTCGAAAGCAACCTTCTTCTTTTCATGGGTTTCTTGATTTTTGGTTATCTTCATATTTTTGGGAACAGGGGGCCATATCCGGTGAATATGGTGGTGTTTTCCCACAATTCCGCACGTTTTCTCAAGGCAATACTCTCTATTCACCATACGACCTTGACGCGACGATAATCAAAGAAAACAGTAAGCAAAACGTTGACATTTAATCGAACTTGACGTGCGATTTTTGGTCTTTGCGATTCTGGTTTCTACTGTTGGGACGACTGCGCTTATAGCTCATGATTGGTACAAAGGTTATGAATTTTTTGAGCATATCGGGATGATCATTGACGTCGCTTTTGAGCGAGGCTCCTTCGACGGTCCTTTTGTTCAAAATTAAACTGTTTCGGTCCACGAGTCAATAGGGATTCGATGATTTTTCAACACCATTTGTTTCACTTCTTCAACGTTTTCATCAGTTATTGACGTGCTGGGGCATCCAGAGCACTTACAAAACATTTTTGTTTGCGCAAAGCGGACTTTACCATATGCCATTATCAATATTTCAAGTGTTATACAGCAAAATTTTATGCAAATTCGTTGTTGCTATTTTTGACAGCAGAAAATCGCTGAGCACACAAAACACATCTAACGCTTCTGTCTCACAAGTAAACAAACGCGCAAACTGGCTGAAACTGTGAACATATGTTAGGGACATAGGTACCAACATAACAAAAAATATATCGAAGATCGAATGTACGTAGCTTGTCCAATTATAAGTCACCTCACTTTCTGAACACACCCCGTATGAACCAATCATTTTGTCAGTTACGTTAAAGCGTTACCATATCAAAAACATTAACGTGATTAAAAAATGCGCGGAAATTTACTCTCAAAGTCTAAATACACGACAAAATGGCTAAAACAAATTATTCTACTATCCAAATAAGGTATAACACCCTTTTGGTTTCCCATACTTGCGGCCGGTCATCACTTTCTACGGTTATATTAACCTAATCTCGAATTTAGTATCACATATTCCCCAAAATATATGAGAAACTTAAAATGTTTGCCCATATAAATACGTTTTTAGGCAACCAGATAATCACCCCGAATTTCGTTCAGACACTCACCGCGAGGTGTCATTCGGGTCAGATTTGACGGTTTGCGTCATTTTGAATTTCTTATATACTTTTTTGCCTATGATCCGTTATTACATTATTTCCGCGAGATAAAGTTTCAATTCTGTTAAATTTCGGTTTCTATTTTTTCTTTTTACTGTGGGCCATAATGAACAATAATGCAGGCTTATCTAGAATGTTATAGAAAATGCGTCGGATCTGGTTGTCCCCATATATTCAGCAAGAAACGATGTTTCTCTGTTCAGTAGGCGAGTACAGCAAGTTCAGACCCTGATTTTTGATAACAAGAGAAAACGAATATATGTCTTATTAAGAATTTACGTAAAATAGCAATGGACAAACAGCTTTTACAACTATGCAGTTAACACATTGTTGAGAAAGCTAATTCAGAAGTTCGAAAGTAATAATTTCGATTAACTTCGGTGTAGAGAATGAAGACATTTTATGCATGCAAAAGGTTTTTTAACTATACATATCTACCTATCATATTATGGACCTATAACATTAAATAAATTTAAGTTTATATGCGCCATTTTTTTTTATTTGTCGAGCAGCTTAAGAAACATGTTTATGTAATGTAAAAATTTAATTTACACAGTTTAACGAAAGTTAAACTGTAGAGTGTCAGTTTCCCATATAATTTGGGTGGTATGTTACTATTGTATAAACATTGTATACCAGATCGAAAAACCATGGGAGGCTGTTTCAGTTTCTTTTGGTCGGACGAAGCACTTTCATCGATCACCAACGGATTCATTATATCGAAAGAGTTATTCAGCACTCGGTGCCTTTGGTTTTGCGGCAAGGTCGTACTGGAAATGTGACCGTCTTGCTCGATCTTCTTGTTCTGTTGAAACTGGGTGGTGCTGCCCAGTTGGGAAGGGGACGACGTCGTCGGACTAGAAGCTGTGGAAAATGAGATTGGACCTTGTAGGAGAGTGGATGAAATATTGTTGCTGGAAATAACCACGGTTTGGGTCGGCTGAGCGATAGGTTGTTGTTGATGGGCCACTCCGGGCGACGTTATCGCGGCGTTGTTCAGGGTAACCGTTTTAACAGGTTGCAAAGTGATAGTCTGCATCGGAATACCGTTTTGCTGCAAGAAAAAATACGGGTGCTGTAGAGTTTTCATCAATCCGCATTTCGTGCACAAAATTATTAAAAAAAAAACTGGTAACGGTACTTTTGTTACTTCATAATAATTAATGCAGAGAACCGCTCACCAAGACTTTGCGTTCCTAACCAAAGATTATTCACCAGCGTTCTGCCAAAATGGCGTTTATATGTTATTGCGTTTTGGGTCTAATCTTTGAACTGTAGCCCACAATTACAAGCACAAACTAAAATCAGGTTACGCTATGTTTGGATGAAATTTAATAAGAGTTGCTGAATAATAATCTTTTTCGATGGGCGAATGACCCTAGCATACTTGGCCAATAGAATTAAAGAAGAGGGCCCTCTTTTCTACTTAGAACGCTTTCCTTTTCAATTTACAATATCAGAAAAGATTTACGAAAACAAAAAAAAATCAATGAAACGAACATTTTAGATATAGTCTATATATACGCATACGCACCAGCATTGCGTGCGCAAAAGTATTCCAGACAAATTGGAAAATAAAAAAATAAATAGCCATTATTTGCTTTGCTCTTATTTATTTATTCAACGTTGACAGGTAAAATACATTAAGTAGTTAAGTTTTAAACGGCCACCACAATCGCGATTTCCTAATTAAAAATATATATCACAAAATTACCACCAAATTAACGTTTTAATGGATAAATATATAAATTTTCAGTCGGCAATGTATTGAAAGTAACAATATCGATCTGGATCGCACACACTTTCGAAACGTCAACATGGCGGTTCTTTTGTTGCTGTTTTTGGAGGACCTTGACTGTGATACACACGTACGTTAAACGTGCGTGATAAAAACACAAGCAAACAAAACTGCCATAACCTCAAACGTGATCGAACATCAAACCACGTGTCGCCTGTCACAAAACAAAGCATTGCTCTCACTCATTCTTTTCGTCCCTTTTTAGCAAACATTACATCTTCAATACGACGGTGAAACGAGTCAATGAGTCATCACGGAAAGGAGAATAAATGCAGGTTATAATAGTGTATGTTCGTTTTGACGGAGGTATTTGATACTAAAAAGGAGATAAATTAAAAGAAACACTATTAACCGTGGTTAGCAGTTGGTGTGTGAGATGAAAATATTTGTGTTATCTTTTTGAGTGTTTTTTATAGGATGATATTTAAGTAATCGTCTAGGAATACGAGATAACACCTAATAATTTGAACTACACACTAGAATACTATTTACAATTTTTTTTGGATTACTCCTGCGTTGGTTGTTGATGAATCGAAAGTGCTGACGTTTCGCCAATCAACCTGTTGGCTTCGTCAGAGCTTAAATGAATCTGGCTCGCATTCTGCTCTGTACTTGCTTATACATTGTTTGAGGGTGACTGAGCTAAAGGTAGGACATGAACATTGTCTCGTATGACTGATTCTCGAGTCACTGAACCCAAAATTAAAACACCGTACATCTGCTCTTCTCTGTAATCATTTCCACATTACAGATATTAAGCGTTCCATCACAAAATACACTTCGCCACAACCTTCCAAAGACAATGAGGCCGAACGCAACTACACATACCAAAGGTTCTTAAGGAATATGACGTCAAAAACAAGATTGCTTTCGAAAAATCGTCGGTGGGCGGGGCAAGTTCGTCGCGCCTAGCGCGAAGCAGCATTTTTATTTTAAAAAGAGCTTCGCGGTTTCTTGTGGTAAAGGGACGCATAGTTTTTCTATCGTTCTCCTGCGGACCAGTATGGAACTTCCGCAAAATCGATGTAATTTTATTGTTTTTTACTTATCGCCGAAGTTCAAAGTCATAACAAACTTTGATAAATAGAAAAAAATGTACAAGTAATAACGATCTCCAATTATATCATTCCAAGTATCTCGCGCATCCTGTATGATAGACGAAACTTGAAACTCTCTCTCTCGACAAAATATTCGAGACTATTTAATCCAAATCATCCCATGTTTTATAGTTTTTCAATTACGGCTAATAATTTATCCACGAAAATGGCAATCTTTAGGATCTATTGGATATTTTTTAACTATAATCGACGCACCCCTGTACATATTTGAAAAAGTTCCGGAGATTATAACCCTGGATCTTCCACGTTTCCTAGCACAAGAATTTTTCTAAAATAGTAAATAGTTTTCGAGAAAATAAGGTTTGTCTGAAACCATGCAGTGCGCTATAATAATCAATGACGTCATCGCGCCTTGACAGTCCCCGGAATCGTGATTTTCATGTGGTTTTTTTCAAATTTCTCGAGCAGGGTGTGTGATAGACGAAAACCGCAAATACAAAAATTGTAGCTCTTGATGCGGCCTATGACACTGTTAATAATTTATAAATCTTTTAGATTTGTCGCTATAATTTAAAAACCCTGTATATAATCAAAAAAATGCTTAAAATAAATGTTAGAGCACTGGATACTCCACGTTTGCCAGTCAAACAATTTTGCCGATCGGGTGAATGGTTATGGAGAAAAACACCTGAAAGCCAAAATTATCAAAAAAATTAATTTTTCCAAAATTAAAAAAATACTTTGCGGTACTTAATTGTACTCGACTTTAATAGTTTAAATGTGGGTCTGAACTTCTACTTCTCGACCCAATCTGAAGTCGGTAGCTGCAAATTTAGTGCACCTATTACGTTTTTTAATATTGCACGGAATATCGTGAACATCCTGTAAAATAGGTGAAAACCATAAATAGAAAAGTTTTAGCTGTGTATGGGAGCTTTATTGCCGTGTAAAAGAAATTGATATCTGAAAAACAGTCCTCCAGTTATCACCAATTTTCAATAATAGGGGGACCCATTTTTCAGTTTTTTTTTTTAATTCACGACGCACCCTGTACATTTTTTTCGGTGGTTTCGTGAACAGTTTTGGAGAAATGATCTTTTCCTTAGGGGACCAAGCGTTGTTTGCCTGCCAAATTTGAAGTCGATAGCTTCAATTTTCATGTTTTATAGCAACGTCCAAAAAAATCGAAAATCGAAAAAAAAAAAGATGGACGGCGAAGCTTGAACGTAACCATTTTTACATATCTTAAAAAAGAGCAAAATTTGAAGCGTGTAGCTCAAAACGTTCGGAAGTTATCGTCGAAAAACCCTGGAACAGAGAACGGAGAAACGGAGAACAGACAGACAAAAAAACGTTTTTTTTTATGCCATGTGTACCAACGACTACGCTGTACGATGCACCGTTATCGAGATCTCGCGTTTAGTGAGGAGCGCGTATACTTTCGAGAAGAATACTTTCGCGGAAAGTATACGAAAGTAACAAGTTTTACCACTTGTCCAAAAATGTCTCAATATCTCCGATCCGTCAAATACAACATTGAGATTGAGATACCAGGAGTTTAGAGCATACGGCGGAGGAAAAATATCAACCAGGCTCAAAGAATATGAAAGGCTACGACAAATAAACTCATCAGCAGGTACCGAACACAAACACGAAACCGGATATAAACTTTTATTCGCTAACGCTAAAATTCTCGCATTTAATCAATTCTTTTACACACGAAAAATCCCACCGTTTGTTGTCGAATACGTCTCGAGAATTTAGTTGGTGTTTTGTCAAAGGACTGGAAAATAGGGCATTAGGTGAAAACATTTAAATGGCTGCTTCACAATATTTTGAACTGAGGTGAGCTTTTAGTTCTTATTTATTTTGACAATATTTTGAATTTACTGTGCTGTACTGTGCTTACAAATACCAGAAGTCGAAGAACGCTTTAGTCCTTGCAAGTGATGTACGATGGAGTAGCGTTGCTGATTGTTTAAAGATGTGCGGCACTGGCCAATGGGATATATTACTAAAAATATATGAAGAAAACAAAAACCAAATTGATTCGACTATTTACCAAAAGGTGGGCCTAAACATGCAACACAAGAATATTTAAGCATTTTAGAACCAATATCAGTTGCTCTTGATGTTTTGCAGTGAAAAAAAACCCTACTATCTCAGATGCTGTAGAGCAGTGGAAACATTTACAACATATCTTCGAGAATGTTGTAGAATTACCTTTATGAAAAATACAACAAAATCAGGATCGACATCAGCAGGCACCCACGCCATATCATTTTATAGCCTATATGTTGAACCCTCAACAGCAAAAATATGAGTTAATAGCAGAAGAAAAGGATCTGGCTTTGGAAACAATCAATAATTTGTATGGAAACCCTGGAATTTTGCTATTAGTAACAAAGTTGAATGAATATATTTTGATGAAGTAATAAAAAACATAAATGGTGGACATCGCAAAAGGATGAGCCAGAAATTACGAACCAGTTACCAATAATAAAACAGTTCCTGTGTGCAACTGCTTCCTCAGCGGCGGTAGAACGAAATTTCAGCACTTTTGCTTTTGTACACTCAGAATAAGGAACAGGATGGGGATATAAAAAGGAGAAAAAATTATATTTTTGTTCAATTAATACAATGAAAATAACATAAACTTTATATTATTATGTTATTTGCCTTAAAGAGTTGTTTTAATTTTTATTTGTGATAATATTTTTACATTGTGCTTTTTGTGCCAAACATAGGAGTTTCATTTAAATTATGATTTTAATAGTGATTTAATCCTCTTAATTAAAATCGGCCCAACCCTGGTAGGCGCCTAAGCAACCTAAGTACTACAAGATGAGTTGGGAGCTTTATTTTCAACCCTATTATTATTAACCCTAACAAAATAATGTTTTTACCTAGTCTGCATATTTTCATTATATTTTAAACATTCAATAATTTTCATTCATTTTGTCCCAGTGGTGCGTTAATGCGTTTTTTGCATTTGCGTTATGATTTTTTTTGTCACATCCAGGAAATATTTTTGCACATCAATTTAGAAATTTTATTATTATCACTACTAAAACACATAAAACCGTAGAAATTCCTAATTTATGTGGAAACAATATCACTTCAAAAGTTAACAAAAGCGGTACATAAATTTGTATCACATTTTTAAGTAAATCTAAAATTGTAAAAAAAATATTTTGGATTTGTATTGCCATTTTTGTTAAGTCTATATATAGCACGTGGATTACATCGCAGAAATCATACATTGGAAATACTATATTGATTATGCTTTATTTTTTGAAAATATTTACTGCTGCGTTTGTGCCTTGTGCAGTGAACGTTACAGTTCGTAAGATATGGCATTTCCGAGGTATTTGACTCAAAAGCAGTTAGAGGCGACTATGGAGGAGATCGTGATGGATGAGGACAATAACAATGAAAGTCGTTAGTATTATTTGGATTTACGTATTCTAATGTATTGTAGCATTCCATTCCTTGTAAATTTATGCTAAAAATAAAGTGAAAAATATTCACAAAACATATTGACGCGGTCTATATTCCACCCGACCTTGACTGACGAAGAAGATATGAACGATAACATAAATCTACAAAAGTTTGGGGAATCAACTTATATAGTTGGAACTTTCGAATTACATACACCGAATGATACAGTTATCCTTCAACAGTCCTGTAATTCATCAACTACTGAACCTGAATGGGACTCGTCAGATGAAACCCTGGAATTCAAAAGAAGACGTATGCCTTCTGTAAACGACAGGCTTGCTTCTACTGTCAAATGGAAGAAAGGTCAGATTGAGTACACTCACACACCTATATCCGATGAATCATGTGAAGAACTAAAAAATAGGCTTTCTGGAAAAACTCCGCTTGAAATATTTTTTATGATTTTTGATGACGAAGTGATTCGATTTTAAAATTTTCGGTAAAATATGCTCAAGACAATAGCCGCCATGACTTCTCGTTGTCAAAAAATGAACTATTAAATTTTGTAGGCATTTTATTGTTGGTTATCATTCATTGCCACATATTTAGCATTATTGGTCTACCGATGAAGACAAAGCAAAACTTGCACTTATCTGACAATAATGTGTTGGATAAAAATTAAAAATTTTCAAAAGTTCAAAGTCTTTGATGTAATAAATGAAAAAAATCTTCAGTTTGCCATATTTTCGTTCAACTTATCCATAGATGGACAAGTGGTACCTTACTTTGCAAATGTTCGTTTTGGCTTCAAGCTTTGGTGCCTTTGTTCATCTGATGGGTATCTATTTCATCCACTTCCATATGGTGGTGCTCAAAATAAACCTCATTCTGACTTTGGTCTTGGCGGTGACGTTGTCATGAGTCTACTATTTGTACATTTAAAAACTAATGGTTATTTTGCCACCGGTACTATCCGGGAAAATAGAACAAATAAATGTCCAACGGAAAATTGTAAATCATTTGAAAAAAAAAAGCTGCGGGTCCTATCTTTCAGCATATGAATCTGAATCAAAAATTTCTATTGTCCGTTAGCACGACAATTCAGTTGTAACTGTGGCAAGTAATGTTTCTAGTGTAGATCCTGTCCAAAATGTAAAACGCTATAATAGAAAAGAACGGAAAGATGTAAATAAACCCCAACCTTATGTAATCGCCCAATACAATAGATATATGGATGGGGTAGATTTACATGACAACGGAATTGCTAATTACAGGTGCCGGGTATTTGGAAAAAAATGGTGGTGGCCTTTGTTTTGTAACTCACTGGATAGTTTAGTAGTGAATGCATGGAAATTGTATAATATTGTCAAGTAACAAAAGATTTCCCAGGTAGATTTTAAATCTTACATTGATTGCTTTGCGAGTTTTAAAAACTGATAAAACAAATCTTGCACTTGCCATAGATGAAGTGCGTTATGATAATCAAGGTCACCTCATGATTGTTCATGCTAATAAAGCCCGAAGGAGATGTTGAATCTGTCACAGCCACACAATTTATGTTTATAATAAGCGTAATGTGCATTTACATACTTCATGCTTTGTAAAATACCACCAAAAATGAAACCGGGCGTTATGGTCTGTTCATATATATATAAGAAAGTGACCAATTGCTTTTGAATGGGATTATCCAAGGGTGGTCATTAACATACAATGCAACAAGATTATTACCTAAAGTTTCGGAATTTAAATTCAGGTAAAATTGTGGTCCGTAATAGAAAACAGTTTTATACCTACCTGTGTTTAATATTCTTTGGTTTGGTATACTACTTAGTTTAAGTTTATTAGTAATCATTCTTATTTCGTGTGTAGTACAACGTGTGTTGAATCGTGTGCGAATTATGCAAAATATGTGCGAGTCTAGTGTATCTCAGGAGATGCTCCCGCCCAAATATAGAAAACAGTATTCTATTGAGACTAAGGAAGTTATAAACAATGTTTATTTGACTCTCATTGAACGTGGTGCCAGCAAGCAAGCATCTTTAGAAGAAACGGCCACATTGGCGAAAATTCCAACATCAACTGTATGGAAAATGGTAAATAATCGCATTCCAGCGAGGAAAAAAAGAAGCGATGCTGACATTTTCTTGAGTGTAGATGAAAATGATCAAGATATAATACAGCGTAAAATTTACAAATAATAATTAGAATGTGAATAATTTTAAATAATTTAAGTAGGTAATAAAAATAATTTGTAACTTTATTTTCGATTTAAACATAAACACACACATAAATAAATATTGTTTAATATATTTCTTAACAAAACCACAAATAATTAAATTCTAAGCAAAGTACGGACCTGTTCGGCTATATTTCATTCTTACAGCTTGCCCGGGCTTTCCTTAATTCGTATCAGTTAGTCACTTTCTTATATCTATGAACAAACTTTACCAGTGGTGCACCATAAAATATTATGCGTTTTTTTGTATCAAATCAGGTTCTACTTGGAAAACAATCTACTTTTTTTTGACACATGTAATGTATTCTTAAGTGCAACAAAAAAAATAATTTCAGAGCAAAAAAGTATTTTTTAATTTTTTTTTATGCGTGGGATAACATGGGTTACCCAGATATTATATCCCTTCCTTAAGGTGATGACTCACACTTGAGCGTTGAGCTTGGTGGTGGTTACACTACCACACCACGTTGTGTGTAAATAAATAAATTTAACGTTTGGTTTAATTGCGAACTTACCCCATTTTGCAACTGCCCGCCGTTCCCCGCAACAGGTCTGATGGTCGAAAGTGCCGTCTCCAAGGTGGCGCGGTGGTGTTGTTGCTGCTGTTCCTGCAGCTCGAGGAAGCGGGCGGCCTCGATGAGGGTGTTCAGGCTCATCTTGTCCGTCAGTTGGACCTGATTGGGGCCGGCGACGGGCTGTAATACAATAATCTTTACGTTCTGCGGTACGGCCGAAGCCATCTTCGAAAGGTGCGGGCGCAGAAAGCGTTCTAAGGCGACTACGCGCTGCGGAGCTCTTCTCCGACGAGGTCACTTCGTCAGGTGTGGATCGGACCACGTGCTCGATCGCGGAGAACAATTTTTCCCGAATAAGTGACGTCAATGTTTATCAGCGACGCAGCACACCGCGACGTTGTCAAACCGTCAAATAATCGAAATCGGAGGATCGAAGTTGTCCCATTAACGATCGAATTGGACAAACGAACTCACGAAAATAAAATAGCGGACCACAACACGCCGAAATCTCTCGCGAACTGCGCGATTCCGCTAAACGAAATCGCGGAGAAGCGGTCAGACGGGTTCGTACTAGATTAGCGGCGACGTGGAAGGGAGGCGGAAAAATGCGTAAACTCTATCGCGACGTTGCCGGCCGACTCGAAATATACCCACGAACGATCCCACGAATTTAGCGTCAATTATTTGAACACTATTAAACTGTGACGGTTCTGCACATTTGAATTTATTCAGTTACAGTGAAATGAACGATTTGCCGCAGAATACGAATTGGTGTTGGTCTTAACTTAGAGAGGTTTATCTGTGGCAAGGAACAAATTTCAAAGTCATGTGGCGTACCATGCCGCGACAATTTGAAAATATTTCGGTCGATGTTTTAAAAATCCATAAACTCCCTGTACAATAACTTTTAATTATTATAAAACAACGTATAATGTATAATTCAGTAAAAAATCAGATCTGCAACCTGGCAAGTAACACAGATCAATTTCTAAACAATAAATAACGATTGAACGAATTATCAAAATAAATAAGAACTAAAAGTTCAGATTTTCACGAAATTATATATTTTTACATGACAATTGTGTCGACAACACCGTGTAATGTAATACTTACAAACTACCTGCTACTATATATATCGAAAAATAACCATCGAACCTTAATTAATGTTGTGAGAATTTAAGTTCAATCAAGGAGAGTTATTTAAATCTAATTGATCGTAAAGCAATACATTTGAATGTCTCATTTTGTTGATCTCCAACAATTTAAAACAATTACGTACATTGGAGAACATTTGTCAAAATGTGGTTTAAAAATAGCTTTCAGAACTAACAACACATTAGGAAACTTTTTAAAAAACAATAAACCGAAATGTCCAAAATCTCAAAAATCAGGTGTCTACAGGTTGAAAGGCGGATCTTGTCCTAAAATTTATATTGAACAAACAGGTAGATCCTTCAAGAAAGGCATTAACGAACATAAAAGAGCGCTTAAAAACAATAATCTAGATTCTAATTATGCTACATACTTAAACACATTTTTGACGACAATTTTGATATTTTACATACAGCCACAAAAAGTAGAAAATTAAATTTATTGGAAGCCATGGAGATTATTAACAAAATGTGACATTCAGATGTATTGCTTAACGATCAATTAGATTTAAATACCTCTCCTTTATTGAACTTAAATTCTCACAACATTAATTAAGGTTTTATGGTTATTTTTCGGTATATATAGTAGCAGGTAGTTTGTAAGTATCCCATTTGATAAAGACACGGTGTTGTTGAAACAATTGTCATGTAACAATATATAATTTCGTGAAAATCTGAAATTTTAGTTCTTATTTATTTTAATAAATAACGAGTGGGCCCCCTGGGAGATGTCACTTCAGCGACAGAGATTTATCGTTTTTGTCCGCTACCGATTGAACGGCTTGACGTTTTCGGGAAACTTTCTCTCGAAAGGGAAGTCCTGTCGGACGCGAATTATCGCGCATAGAGGGGGTGGGGGGGAGGCGTCATCGCGAAATAATACGCATCGGCGATGTTGCCAAATAGCCCGCGGCCTAATTATAGCTGATAAAAAAAGCGTCTCGAATATACAAACAACACGAGGAGCGAGCCACGCTTCCACCACGTGGCGGCGGTGCCTCGGACAGGTCCTGTACCTATCGCGTATCCGAAATTAAAATATTTGACAACACACGAGCGCACAAGTTGCCGCAGCGATCGAGATGGCGGGGGAGAAAGACGGGACCCGAGCACGTTTCCGTTATTGACGCGACGTTGCCGGTTTGTCCCGTTATTTGATCGTCTTGGAATCGCGTCAGAATGGGCGGCACTTGAACATTTTATTTTTATTTCTTTAAGCCATTTCTTTATGTATGCATACCATATCAAAACTCAAAACCCAATATTTAAGTTGCAATAAACAATCGATATGGCACACCGCTGCTTTTCGAGCGATATGGCGTCATATTATAGTGTTATTTTCAGGTTATAGGCCGAGAACTACATATATTATTTACCTTTATTTTTGGCTCGTGTAAAGGTGTGTTTGGATTTAAGCTACGCCAATTTCTATTTGTGCTTAGTGTGCTTTACATGATAATGGAAGCAACATAAAAACACGTCATCCTGTTTGAGTACAACCCGTAAAACGCCAGAGCTTTTTATTAGTCTAACAGAAAATAAAAGCCGTCAATTTTTGTTAACATTATGTTCAGGTGTCACTTTAGCAAATAGAAGTTAGAACTTGCACCCAGCCTAATGCAGTTTCTATAGGAATGGCTTCCTGATCTATATAAAATAAAGACAACTTTAAGTTGTCAATGCCAAGATAGTTTAGAGTCACTATTTAGGTTCTCACTCATTAAAAAAAATCCTTTTTGTTGAATAATTTACATTTTATTTGATACACAATTTGAATTTTAATAACTAGAAAACTTTAAGCTGGCGTTCTCTAATGGCTGCTCTATGCTACCGTGCGGCTGGGGCATAGTCTAACGAGCGAATTGACGTCACAACACACAAAACAAAGAGGATTTAAATTTTACAATTTTTAATTGCTGTTTTAATTTTGTTCAGATTCAGATTCCCTATTGGACTGTCGTCGTCTAAACGAAGCATCTAATATATTAAAACTTATATACTTATACATACTTTCGTGGTGATATTCAGATTCGACCACAGGGGAAACTAATAAAAGGCCAGTCACGAATTAATAGGCAATAATAGCGCAACTCCAAATTTGAACAAATCGGGTTACGACTTGTGCGTGCCTTTCTGTCTTTAACACTGATTCCGCTAAGATCGTTGAAAAAGACAAAAGTTCAGATATTTATCATTCAAAATAAAATTCAGAATAAATATAAATATCATTATATTTTAAAAATTATTTCGGTCAAGTCAAATTGACACAAAAAAAATTAACCGGTCAATTCCACAAATCTAATTATGAGAATTAGTTAAATAATTGCAGTATACGGGGGAATAGTTACGCCCGGGTTGAGTCGTTTTTGAAGGGTCGTGACCAAGGAGTTGTGCTTAGAAACGATGCTTTTGTGACTAGATCCTCATCTAAACCAGCGGTGTCCCACAGGGAAGCATACTGGGACCTTCATTATTTATAACATTTATTAATGTTATATCTGATTTTTTCCCATTCTTTCCTTATATGCAGATGATACTGCTGTGGCAATGTAATCTAGGGGTCTGGAAGATATCACGTTCTTGGCCACTAGGGCAGTAAGTGGTATGACCCGATATTGTGAGCGTAACGGTATTTGTTTGAACGGGACAAAGACTGAGATGATGTTGTTTTCGCTTAGGGATTTAAACAAGAGCTTATTGGTAAGACTGCAGGATAAATCGATTAATCAGACTAACTTATTTGGGTTTGTTGGGTTTGTTCATAGATGTCCTGGACAGACCAAATTGATTACGTATTAAACAAAATGGTTACGCATACTTTTGTTATTTGGCGACTGCGGTCGAGTGTGGATCTTCAAAAACACTTCGAACACAGTGTTCGAAGTGTTTTTTAAATGGAGCACCCAATATAGGTATGTGATATATACTTAATAAAAGTAGGTTTTTGCAAGACCTTTCAGAAAAAATAATAGTATATATGGTGTGCCATTCAAGAAAATCGAGATTTTTTAATTCAAAATTATCGAAATAAGTTTAATATATTTTATTTTCGAAATAAAACAACATTAATTAGGAAGTTTAATTATTTTCTCCAAAATTCTAAGGTAACTGTCCTCGTTCAAATTCCCTGCACCTTTAGTTCGTCCTGCATGTCGCGTTCGCGCTGGTGTCTACGGTTCCCACATATAGCTATTAACAGCTACATTATTATTATTATTATTATCAAGAAAGTGATATTTAAAATTATACTAACGCCAAAGCTAAAAAAACGTTAAAAACTTCGTTACGAGAAATGGGGCCCTTATTTGTGCGTTTGATCCGTCTGTGCATCCGCGTGTTTAACGTGTAGAGATAAACGCGCGTGGTTGGGGTTGAAGCCAAATAAATATTGAAATAGAAAAGCGCCAGGTGGACTTAACGGCCGTGGACCCTATGTTATATCCCGAGCGGTTTTCAAAAAAGAATCGAAAAATGGCTTGGATATAATCAATTACGGGTGCAAATATCCACCACAAGACGTAATACGCACATATGCCCGCTTAAAACCAAATCCTCATTAGAACGAAGCGTAAAGCGCGATTATACTTCGACCACAAATACAGTGCTTTTAGAACCGACCCCGTGATCAACTTTGACAATTGCCGAGCAGACCCTTACCCGTAACCAGTCCAGGACCGTCCTAGGAATTTATCCTATACTAACAAACGGAATATAAGTATGTTTTCAATCTTTTGCGCCGAGCAATTCTTGAAACATGTACCTAAAAAAATTAGTATAAAGTAACAATTTATTACGTTCTATTTCATTACATTTCTAAGTAATATCATTATTAATAGACAAAATATTAAATATTCCTGTGGACTATCCTATTTGCAACAATTTTTCTTACAGTTGAGTTCGGAACTTTGGTCATGTCACTTGTTTTTATTGCTGCTCCTACTTCCGAATTTCTTATAAAATTGTAAACATTGAAAACAGTTTGTTTAGCATCCGGAGGGGTTTTCAGTACATATCTGCATTTCTAAATAGGATTTCGGTACAATAAGAGGCGAAAAAGCAGATTCTGACTGGGATCTAATCGAAATCTGCAACTATTTGTGTCAGAAAGGAGGTTTTACGTCGATATCTAATGGTTTATTACGGTTTTCGTTACTATAAAGCACGAAGACGCCGATTTTTTGAAAGATATTGACACGAAAATGTAACTGTTTGGATCAAAAAATGATAGGTTAAGCTGATATCTGCTGTCTTGATATGTAGTGGGTTTTTAAGTAGTCATCTGCAGTTTTAATGTATATTTCAGTATGGTAAGTTATGAAAATGCTGGGTTTGACTATAATCTGCTGTCAATCAAGCGCCAAAACCAATTATTTGTCCCAAAGGAGGGGTTTTCAGTACATATCTGCATTTCTAAATAGGATTTCGGTACAATAAGATGCGAAAAAGCAGATTCTGACTGGGATCTAATCGAAATCTGCAACTATTTGTGTAAGAAAAGGGGTTTTACGTCGATATCTAATGGTTTATTACGGTTTTCGTTATTATAAAGCCCGAAGACGTCGATATTGACTAGTATTTGAAAGATATTGACATGAGAATGTAACTGTTGGATAGTTTAAGCTGATATCTGCTGTTTTGATGCCGATTTAGATAAGATATGTGTCGGAAGAGCCGATTTTCACTGGAATCTGTTTGAAATGGGGAAGCAAAACATACGATCAATCCAAGAAAGTGAGTTTATAAGTAGTCACCTGCCGTTTTAATGTAGATTTCAGTCCGGTAAGTTATGAAAATGCCTCTTTTGGCTATAATCTGATGTAAATCAAGCGCGAAAACCAATTACTTGTCCCAAAAGGAGGGGTTTTCAGGCACACAAGATAAAATGATTATTTTCAAATTTACATGTAAGATAAATAGAGTACAGGTACTTACCCTTACCCTTTGAACTATCCAGTGAAAACAGCGTCGTAGGGTCAAAGCTCGAGAATCAGGCACATAAATACGTACTTACTGGAAGGATCACAGTTAAATTCCTCCGTAATATATACGAATTTTCTACAAATATTAATTAATAATGTTGGGATGGGTTTTACCACGGTCCTGCGAAGGTGTCCATTTCGGAGTTTCGAGGATCAAATCCCAAATGTTCTTTTCATTTCAAACGAAAAAAATAAACAAAAAATCGTCCCCCACTTTTTTTCTTTCTCTTCGTGACATTGCAGCTACATCATTTAAAAACGGCAGAAAGATGTCGGACGCCAGCGCCATCTACAGGTTCGCTTAAGCTCGCGGGCGAATTTGCTAGTCGAGAGTGGGTGCGTTTTCGTGCTTAAATTAACGCGCGGACCGTCGCGAATAAGTGAACGCAAACAATGGCGAAACGATATACAAACAATTGAGACCAAATGCGACGTTGTCGGATTGCGACATTTATATGACGCATTTTTCGGTGCGAACGAAATATGTGACATCTATTTCATGTTTAAAAATTTAAATTAAAAATTTCCTAATTATCTATTTTTCATTCCTACAAAATAAATAATGATTGTTTATTTCTTTTAAAAAATTGGAAGAATACTACTTGCTTATCCATAGAAACATTAATCATACTGGTACAACTATATTCGTAATTTCTTCCCAATACTAAACCTAAAACCGAAGTAATCAAAATAAAAGTCAAGTCATGTCTTACGTGGAGTCGTGTTTTCAACTCTGCTCGTATATCTCTCGGACTTAAGTGTATTTTTGTAAAACGATCGAATCATCATCAATTTTCATTTTATAATTTAATTCATCTCCCGAAAACATCTTTAGTTGTGTTGTTTGACATTTCACTACATTTCGATACTATTATTAATGGTTAATTATCGGCAAAGGGATTTGGTTGGTTATTGGTGTAACCACGTTTTTACCAGTGGTTAACCAAGAGTTGGTGTTTTATCAAATTTTTCATACTCTGTGGTCTGATACGTACCAATATTGACGCTCTAGTTGTATTTTGGTTGATAGAACCTCGAAAACCTCAAATGACATAGTGGGTAAGTTTGCTACCATTTTCTGGTATCCTCTAGGGTTTTGTTTAACTTTCTTCTGTTTTAATTTCGACACATGGTTGTTGGCGACTTCATATTGGAGTTGCACTGATGGACTACTACTTGACTTCCCAAGTAGTTGCAAGCAGGAATCAGCCGATCATCAGACTTTTAACGAGGACGGGTTCAGTACTTCGGAGTTTGGAGTGAGATAGTGAAATTTTCTTTTGTGATCTCGAGATTTGACTAAATTAACACATTGGCACTATCGATTTATGTAAGACAACTTGCAAATTGGAGTCGAAACATGTTTTGAATTATTTTAAAAAGAAAGTAGCTAATTTACCTTACTTATCTGTGATAATTACAATAATAAATAATACAATCTAGTCGAGACTAACTTTTAGAGTACCATGTTTAGGGTTAGGCACTTTTTTTTTGGTATTTAAACAAACAACATCTAAACAAAAGTTTAGCAGCACTTCTAAGGTTTAAGTTTAAGGGAAATGTGAGACACTGCTTAAAAGGAAATAAAATGTAACGCAGAATTGAGAGAGAAAAGGCCATTACAATAAAATCAGCAACAAACTGATGACAGTTCTATTGATATTAAAAAAAAGGGGCCCATTGTTGATACATTTGGGATATTTTTTTGGATAATTTCGACTTTTGTCTCCAAATGTGGAGGGTTTGCAATTTCTTTATATATTCAACTGTAAAGATTAATTTATATCCCATTTTAACTCTTTTTTCAACAATAAAGTCACTGCAAAAACTACGAAGGCAGTGAGACTAACATTAACCAAACTAACCTTAATATCCTATGATTCTGTGGGAGTCTTTATAGTCAGGGGCGGCTCGTGGGAAACATTTTAAGGTGTTCTGCAATAAACTTACGTTAACCAACAAACGGCGGATTATTAACTTCCTTAATTATTTATTCTTGACAAACTTCAAGCATGCACTATAACAGATTATTCTGAATTTCTCTGGAAGTGCCTCACTTAGAATTGTATCTAATTCAGTGGGAAAATGAATAAGTCTACGGGATTCTTGGAAGTTTCGTTTTTCCCCGGAGCGCCAATTCAACAGATCCGCAAAATTTAAGACAATTAATAATTCTTTGACACATTTAGATTAAATTTCTGTCGATTTACCCAATAAGAAGAATCTAATATTGCATGGTTAATCCTCATAACGCAAATTCCGTAGAATTATAAATGTGGCTTATAGAGCATTTTTTTTAACATCCAAATATCAATTAAGTATATCGCTTTTTCCTCTACTTACACCAGCCTTCGGTAAAATCTGATGTTGGCCTTTTGCTTTTAACAAGTGCTTTCCAGTAATAAGACATTAAGATAAGTAATAATTGGGTTTTTTAAATACTTTATTTAGTCTTTAATTTTGTATTATTTTGCATATGATTAATTGTTTTGTTGTTAATGTTGTTAATTATAATGAACAAATATGGAACCGCATTTAGTTTGATTTGTAGGAATAATACATATTTTTTTAAAACTCGCTATTGTTTTAATTACTACCTCTACTTCAACTGTTTTAGAGGAAGATTTTATTGATAATTTATCACTGTTTGATGACACTGTTTCACTCGATATAAAAAATAATGAAAGCTGTAAAAACTTCTGATTAAAAAATTGGAGATCGATCAAAAGAACATCATCATTGAATTTGTTCAAAATATTTGACCTACCATATGATTGTGGGCTTCAGATGAGAGTTATAAGGAAAATGAAGCTGTAAATGATGCAGCAGAGCGTAGAGTAATGTTGGTCTGTGAATATAATCAGAGTTTGACGAAAAACGAAGAGCAGCAAGGGCAAGTTGTCGAAGAACACCGAGGACTATTTCCTGATTGTAAAAAAACAAACGAAAAATCTTAACGGAACCAAGCAATGCTCTGGGTAGGTAGAGTTTACAACCAATGTTCATAGAATAATAAAATTTAAAATAATGATAAATAATCGACGAGTTTGGTGAACCTGTGTTTCCCATTCCGCATTTAAATTTGGACTTCCGTTAAAATTTTTCTTAATAACATCATTGTATACCGCGGATTTGCTCTCCCGCATTGATTTTCATGTGAACGCTTATGCTGATGATACGAAATTATTTACATGCGGACGTATTGCAGAGAAACTTGAATACTATTTCCAAGTGGTGTTCAACTTGGCTATTGCCGCTGAACGCTCGAAAGTGCTCTGTGCTGCATGTTGGCAAGAACGGGATTGTTGTTTGAACTATTATATCAATGAAAACTTTGTGTCACGTGTCGATTCTCTGGACTTAGATGTGACAGTAACTAATGATCCTGAGTGGTCTGTACATGTATCAAATTCTGTTAATTTTTGTTAAAAAAGACTTTAAAAATCCTAGTCCTCCCATCGCTTGTAGACTTTTTACCACTTACATTCGCCCCATCCTGGAATTTATTTCCCCAGTGTCATTGGTCATTGCGAGACTGTGATGTTCTGGAAATAGTGCAACGAGCCGCTACGAGCTGGCCACTTCAAGTTAGACATACTTACGTCTCAAAATACTTAGTCTGTCAACATTAAGTCAGCGTCGGCTGCGAGGAGACCTGATTCCAATGCAAGGGGTTGTTTTTTTTCGATGCATAGAACTTTAAGTTGCAATAAAACAACGATGGATTATTCGATTGACATGAATTTTATTTATCCGAAAGATAATCTTGTGGCATTATATTTTAAATATGATTTCTGGCATATGACCGCCACGGCTGGCGCGGATGTGGTCCAATCTGGACGTCCAATTTTCGATGACTTTTTCCAACATTTGTGGCCCTATATCGGCAATAACACGGCAAATGTCTTCCAAATGGTCAAGCGTTTGTGGCTTATCCGCATAGACCAATGACTTTAAATAGCCCCACAGAAAGTAGTCTAGCGGTGTTAAATCATCTTGGAGGCCAATTCACAGGTCCAAAACATGAAATTAGGCGGTTACCAAATATGTCTTTCAATAAATCGATTGTGGCACGAGCTGTGTGACATGTTGCGCCGTCTTGTTGAAACCACATCTCCTGGACATCATGGTTATTCAATTCAGGAATGAAAGAGTTAGTAATCATAGCTCTATACCAATCACCATTGACTGTAACGTTCTGGCCATCATTGTTTTTGAAGAAGTACGGCCCAATGATTCCACCAGCCTATAAAGCGTACCAAACAGTCAGTTTTTCTGGATGTAACGGTGTTTCGACATACACTTGAGGATTAGCTTCGCTCCAAATGCGGCAGTTTTGTTTGTTGACCTAGCCATTCAACCAGAAGTGCGCTTCATCGCTAAACAAAATTCGCTTATGAAAATGGGGAACAAGGACAATTTCGTTTTGTTCCTATTCGACGAATCTACGCCTTACTTGATGATCGTTTGGTTTCCATTCTTGCACGAGTTGGATTTTGTAAGCACGTAAACCAAGATCCTTCCACAAAATCTTCCATAAAGTGGATGGACACAGATCCAATTCCTGTGCTCGATGGCGGATGGACTTATTCGGGTCTTCCTCAATGCTACGCTCTACAGCAGCAATAGCTTCTTCTGTACGCACTGTACGGCGCATGACCAATTTCCATCTGACGTGCCCTTTGTGGTCTTAAGCAATGACGAACGCCTACGTGGCCATCCATTTAAAATAAGAAAGGAACAATTCAGGATTTCACATCGCTAGCATTTTATAACTAACAGGACTTTCGATTATTGGAACAGTTTACCCGCAGATGTTGTGTGCGCGCCGAACTTGTCTGTATTTAAACGTCGCTGGGAGAGTGCATTGTTTCACAGCAATAACTAAATATTTATTATATGTATAACATTCTCATGCTACTAACTATCAATGTGCATAATAGGTTCTCCTCTGTACTTTATTCTTTGTAATAATAATAATCATTGGTTTTTGATAAAAACCAAAACCACCGCCCGGTATACCAAACAGCTTTATCAGCCCGGAACGCGGGTAAATTTTGCGTTGTTATCGATCCGCTCGGGTTCCAATGATTGCAAAAAAAAAAACGCACCAAACGATCCGTATTTAAGTATGTCAAAGTTATATCGCAATAATTGTGATAAACTGAACGCCCCCGCTCCGCGCCCCTCCCCCGCGCGGTGAAATCGGTGTTCCGTCACCTGCGACGACCGGATCCGTGCCTAGACTTTTAAAATCGGCGAGCCGACGAATAATCCCTGCCGTCGGGGAAATTTCGTCCGTGCCGGCAACGTCGCCGCCTCGACGACGGACGAAAAAAACGAAGCACGTGTTCCTTGTTTCGGTAATTGCCGACACGTACGTTTCGATTCGGTAATTTTCTCCGAAGTTCGCGGGACGTGCGGTACGCGACAACACTTTTGTTTATACCGTGCGTTCGGAATGCTCTGCACGGCAACACGGGTGGTTTTGATTGGTGGGGCTAGCGGAAGAATTAACGCAAAATTAGCGTCGAAGCGCCGCTCGGTACGCGCGAATACAGGGTGTTATTGAAATGACGTCATAAATTTTAACGAGCGAATGACAAACGGCAAAAATACTGTTTAGATAAGATGCTTCTTGTCGCGCCACTGGACTTGTCGACGCGTTGGAATAACGAGAAGGGTGGTTAAGTAAAAATTCAAAAGAAGATAATTCAGCGATCTTGTTATCTCATCTACTAAAACCTCAAAAGACTTTGGTTTCATCCCAGACACGAACATTGTTCATTTAATTAAAACCCCGAAAAGTACCGGTCGTGATACTAATAAAATTAGATCGTACTTTTTCATTTGCACCACGGCAAGTCTAAACGCATATTTGTGTGTATTAATCCTTTCTAACCCCAAGGTTCAATCAATGTTATTTTTAAGTAAAGCTCGATCAATGTTATGGGTACTATCGGTGGTAGCTAGATGTAAACTCAGACTTTTTTCTCATAGAAATGTTCAAAATTTTGCTGGTTGCGGTGGAACATTCTGCCACATTCGTGCTAAAAAAAGTATTTTTTCCTCACGCCAACTAAACTAAACCCTAAACTAATTTCACTTCACTTCGGTCACTTCGGACACTTCCGGAATTTTACCGCACGGATTTGAGAGCAATCTGATGTTTTCGGAGATGATTCCCACGCTTTGATGTTTGACGTTTGTTTATTCTGACGGTGATGTCAGTGAATCTATTCGTGTTGTAGAAAAAGTATGCAACACGCTCGGTAAACTTTTTAACTCACTCGTTTATTAAAAACTCGCTCCGCTGCGCTCGTATCAAATCAACTCGCGAGTCAACCGCACTTGTTGCTGTTTGGAGTAAATTTGATTGGTAAGTAAAATGATTACATAATGTAAACATTAACAAAAATGTTTTCCTATCGGCTGTTTGCCACAAAAAACACAACCACTACGTGCATATAAAGTCAAAATTAAGTTGGATATTATGCAAAGGCACGCTTAAATAAAATGCCCATCTATTTAGGGGAAAGAGGAGAATGGACTCGAGAATATGAAAGGTTTCTTTAGAAGTGGAGGACGATGATCTCGTCTGCTCCCAAATATTTTACATTGAGAATTTGTAGCTACTTGCTAAATTGTCGGTTTTTGCTCAGCGGACACTTTATTTTACCACAACCAAAAAGCAGATTCTAAAAACCAGATTTTTAAAACTTTTTCTTAGAAAATTTAAAAATTGCTCAAAACACGTTGGCGCTTCGAAAAAAATGATCGACTTGAAAAAAGCAGCAAACAAAATGTTTTTCAGAACAAGTACACAACATAAAAAAAGCAAAAATATTTATTCAAACAAAACACACAGAGTTAATTTTCAGATATACGGGGTTAAATAACAAAATAGAAGCAATAGAAATGGCGCACAACCGAAAAATTCCAAGTTTGCTAATTAATTCCGCGACTTTTCCTCCGTAAGTAACGAGTAAAAAAAAGATTCATTGGAAAATTAAACCGATGAGCCACTTTCTAGATAATAAAAATTACCGTAAAACCAGGAAAACGTCGACCAAACACCTACAGCATCGTGGCGTCACTCTTGGCAACTATTTTTACATATTTGAAAATCATCAACCGAACAGAACTAACCAAATTGACTGGGAACAAAGAACCACTGCCATGCCGCGTCAGATTGCGCTCGCTCGGACCGGCTGGTGTCACGTGGTCGACGGCGCGCTGTTGCCGAATCGCCCAGGGTTATTGATTTCGCGCGAATCGAGAGTATACAGACGTCCCGGAAAAACTGCGTCACGTGGGATCAAAGCATAGCTGATGCTAGCTCTATCGGGAATAAATAAAATTTAAAATTGCTAAAATATTATTACCATCGACGATTTGTGTGGGAGCATCTAAAAAGGCGGCTTTAAATACTCAATTAAATGCTCAAGTACCATATCTTGAGCACTTTGTATACAATAGACGAAAACGGTAAATGCGAAGTGGTCAAATCGCTCCGTTTGTCACGGTTCGTGACTTACGCGCCTAACGATTTAACACAGAAAAATGCAATTTCGTCTTTTTTGCACGTAACTCATACAAATTGAATATTTAAAAAAAATGGTTGATAACAAAGATTGTTCTACGTTTCCCGCGTCTTCCCGTTCAAGAATATATTCGATCGGACAATTAAACTTCCAAAAAAAATGTGTTTTTTTTAATCCCGGAAAGAATTTTTAATAAATTCTTAAAAATATTTCGCGCCCTTTTTACTAGCGATAACGGCACGCGTTATATCGCGGCCATTTTTGGACGAGTTCTGAGGACGACGGAGCATTAAAAAAAAATAGAGCCCGATACCTAGAATCGGTCCTGAGTTACGGCCTCTCAAAAATTTTTCCCGTCGGTCCGGAACTTTCAATGACGAGCGGCAACGACGCATGGGTGCGTCTAGTAGTGACCGCGCACCACGCATTCGCGCCTGATGGCGTGCTCTTCTACCATGTTCGTCCCCCACCCCGACGCCAACGGCCACGCCGTTACTTTGTTGTCCTATGGGATTCGATTTTCTGTCCCCACCCACTATGTTCGTCGACGGCCGGTGTCACGAGCCTTTTCAAACGCTATCATAATTTATTATGTTTAAACAGGGTATGTATTTCCGAGAGAGTAAATAGAATATTAGAAAATACTGGAAAATAACGCATTTATTAATTTTCTTTTTCTCACTTATATATTTTTTGTAATGTTATGGTTATTAACTAAGCTTCGGATAATATTATGTACTCATATTTGGATTCTTAAGAGGGTTTAACCTGTTTGTGTTCGAAACAGGAAGTAAATAAATAAACAAACGTGTGTCCGAAAAAGCCTGTTTCAAAAAATACATTCCCTAAAGATTATTTCTGAAACGGTTTAAGATATCTAAACGTTTATTTAAATATCTGGATCACAAATAACTTTGAACGCCACTAAAGGGTGGCGCTTATTTTTTCTCCAAACTTTTTTTTGTTTTTGTTAATTTTTTGAGCAAAAAAAATATTTTCTAAACAGTTTTCCAGAGAAAAAGGTACTCTTGCATTATTGTAAACCAAAAATTATGTCTGGAGATATAATAATAATCAACTACAAAATATTAAAAATCAACAGAATGAGATAAAATAGACACGCAAAAATGAGAACACCAACTAGAAATACTGCGCTGGTTGCCTAGCAACGGCACCGGTCGAACAATAGCAATCGTCACGTGCTATACTATGAAGCAAGATAAACACTGAAAATTATTTTGAAATTTTGGAATTTTGTGTGTAGTAACTTTTATGGGCAAATCAAATCTTAAACCAATTTCAACTATTTTTTGGTTTTGCAAAGCCGTACCTTTTCAAGGAGACTTTTTATGACACATGTTTAACCAATTAATTAACCAAAGTAACGTTATTTTTTTAATATTCTATTTACCCAAGAATTTAGCGGCTCGTGTTTTGCAACGCCGTGTGAAGGGAAGTCTAAATGATGGGTCAACCCCATAAGAATCCGTTCTTTATATATAAATATTGGGATTTTTAATATGACATTTTTTATTGCTGTGCCGGGTTTTTGTGATACAGGGCGTAAAACAGTGTTTCAAATATTTTGTTGAATAGGTATGCATAATTGTCCTGTTAGGTTGTACTCTTATAAATTTAACAAATAAATGCAGCAATACTGACAAAATACGGGATTCTGCTTTTTGTTCTCCTTTGTTTATTATTTATTTATAGCAATTGTAAGTTGTCGTAGTATACCATGCAACAAGTGCGGTAAACGGCATGCATTTGACGCACGAGTTTAATAAACCATTGAATTAAAAATCTAACGAACGTGTTGCATACTGTACTTTTTCTACGACCGTTAGTTTTTGGGTACATTTCTGCAAAACTACACGAACGTACATTGACTGACATAACCGTCAGAATTGACAAACGTCGAAATATCTCCGAAAACATCCGATTGCTCCCAAACCCGCGCGATAAAATCCCGGAAATGTTCGAAGTCGCACCGATTCGCGGGAAACGAATCTGACGTGGTAAAGTGACGCTTCCCGCACGCTAGATCGGTGAATAATTAGGTATTTCACAGACGGGATCATTATTATTAACTTTTAACAATTGCAAAAGCTTTACAAGTACAAACTTCGCTATTTCAATATAAATAAAACTTACACAATGAAACATTCATTGTGTTCGGATTAGATTACAACCAAAGTGCAAAAAAAAACCGAAATGAGACTGGTTGTAGATATTTTAAAGGTGCTCTGTGTGGGGTTTGTACTTAGGATCCAGAGGTGTAGTCGGTTTTATTCTGAAATTCAAAAATTGTGATATAAAAACTAAATTTGTTTTTTTTTTAATAAAAAATGCATGTCTTTTAATAATTTAATTAGGTTTTATAATAATAAATACGAAATATCATGATTAATATATTATTATATATTAAATAAATGATTAATATATATGTTTACAATAAAATATGTGAAAAACTGAGCGATTTAAAATTTAAAAAGGTGTTTTTTTTGTAATGTTTAAAGTACCGTATTAAAGAAACCGCCTGGAGTATTGGATATATGTCATTTAAATATTCTGTCACTGGGGCAACATTCTGAGAAGGATCACCCATATAATCTCTGCTAATTCATTAATTCTGATGTTTCTAAAAGATTTTCTATATCTTATCTTAAAGTTTTTTAATAGATTTCGTCAGTCATCATCAAATTATAAAAAATAGCTCCGAAAATTTGGTGATGGTTAATATTAAATCCACAAATTGAACCCTACAACTTTTGCATTTTTAAAGTGTAAAATAAAAAAGTTCGATCGGGATAACATTGCATAATAATTACTTACTAAACTACTAATTACTTAACACATTACTTTAAAAAACCGCCTGCAAAATTATTTATAAACAAGGACCACGGCGTTCTATATCCCGACCGGGATTCGGGCCTGTCGCACGAGCCTAGGCCCGCGACCGAACACGTTGCTTTCGCGCGCGGCGTTGCCGCTGCGCCCTCGATTTTCCCGCATCGGGGACGAACGCCTGGTAACGACCTGTTAAGCGAACGCGAACGAGGCAATGCCGCCGCGTTCAATTTAGCCAAACTGACCTCCGTGTTGACGATCGACAAGTCGTGTCGCACGAGTTCGCCGTTTTTTTTTCTCGCCACTTTGACGCTTTCGCGATCGATGGACGTGTGACGCGACCCGCCGACGTTATATACAGGACGATTCGAGCGTCGCCTCGCAATTTCGCAAATTTTCGACGGCCATTATCTAATTGGAACTCGACCCCGCCCCCCGACGGCCGCGCGAAAGTCTTTGTTCGTATTAGCGATATCGACGTTCGTTTCGCCGAATTGAACGGCAACAGCGCAATAAATCGTAAACACGGACGTATCAACAATTTGCCGAAATCATCGACGGGTGCGTCGAGGGGCGGAGCGGGCGCAATGTTACGCAACGAAAATTCACTACCCCTCGCGCGTAGTAGTCGTCGCAAGGCCCGTTGACCCCAGGACAAAGGAGTGGTAGATGAAATCGTTTCGTTTCGTCTTGAACGGAGGTCGAAACGTCGAATTGGGCCCCGCGCCACGCAAAATCGAAAAAGCGACGTTAAACAAGTGGTCTCCGGCCATTGATAAAGGAGTGGCAAACCCACTTACGTGCGGCAACATCGCGCATCACGTCGTCAATACGCGACACGTTGCAGAGAACGGATAACGGACGGGGGCGCTTATTTTCTTTTTTAAGAGGTCCGATGCAGCTCGGGAATTATGCAACGGGGGTGTTCCGTGTAGATTAAACGGAAACGATCCCCCGTGGGACAGCAGCAATGTCCGAAACGGCTCGTAAATTCATAGCGATCGCGGACCAATCAAACGGGAGCACATGCTCACGTCACATGCATTTATGCCAGGCATTACCCGGGCAACGCTCTCTCTCTCGTCGCGAAACACCCTCCGCGGACCGCTACCATTGTTTTTTCCAAGCCCGAAACCCGACACTCACCTGTTTTTCGGTCTAATCTGACCCGAAAAAGTCGACGGACGTGTCCGCGGCGATTTTGACGTAGCCGACTGTCACTTTCACTTGTTTCGGGAGCCTTGGCAAAGTCAAAGTCACAGGACACTCGACAAAACTGGGATGGGCCCGGCGCGGATTTGGGCCGCTCGAAAAAAAAAACGACAGACTTCGGTCACGTGTTTACGTTCCGCTGTATCGACCAAGGATCGAAAACGGCCCGAGCTCTCGCGTCGAACGGAATCGGATGCGAGCCTGCGAGGACGCGTTTTTCACGAGAAAAAACGCCCCCCGATATGCCCCTGTGGCATTGTGCAGGGACAAACTTAGCACCCGCACAATCTCGACGCAAAACGTTACTGCATGAGAATTCGAGCTCGGACTGCCTGGCATAGAGCAAACAGTAATCGGCAGTTGGCGTGGACCCGAGCGAAGTGGGGCGACGGGAGGGGGGTGGGGGGAAAGATATAACACCGCGTGTCCCAGGTTTTGTGTGGTGCGTGGTAGGCCCTGCGCGGAACGCTCCGAATGGGGCGCGGCGTTGCCGCTTCGGCGCGGTTCGCCCACAATCGCAGGATTTTAACGGCGGGATCGGGTAAAGCGATCGCGTGCGTCGCAGTGGCGGCGGCGGAACTTTTTCAGCCTACGTTATGGATAATCGATACGCGGCGTTGCGCGGGCGGCCCGGAATCAATCCGGGCGCGTTGTTATGTAAATAATAACGCTTTATCGGGATAAGATGACGGGAGACGTTTTGCATTGGTCCGCGATCCGGGCTCATGTTTACACGGTGCGCGGAAGGATGGCAGCTATCTTCGGTTGCGGGAGGTGAAACTGTCAGCAAATATGACCCCCAGTTTGCTTAGCACATTGATAAAAATACGTACGAGGTTTTGCCACAGCCAAACCTACGTTTGTAGAATTGACTTGACACTAGCTGTCCCGCTCCCGCCGCGGAGAGAAGTCAGAGATGGAATTCACATTTTCCTTGAACTTACTTTTAAGCGGCGCGTTAGCTGCAGTGACACTGCAGAGATCAGGTATTTACGTATTACTGAAAATTACGCGAATTAGTATTTTTAAATATTATGAATTTGTACGGTGTGTCTCATTTTAGTAGTGTGCTGAGCTGTTAATTTAACCGAGTATGTAACAAGACAATTTAAACGTAACATAGTATACCATTTTTACATTACAATGATATAAATCGAGCATAAATCAAAAAAGAAAAAAGATAAAAAAAAAACAATATTAAATAAACAATAAAACAATCTAGGTAGTTTCCCGTAAGAGGTATTTTTTTAAATGAAATTTAAATGCGCAGTGAGACACATTCTGTGATTAGCTGGCTATTAAGTAGTCTAAGAGATGTATACGAGAAGCAGGTATTAGCCATGGACTTCCTAATTTTAGGTATTTCATAGTGACAATTGAGGCGGGTTCCACGGAAATGAATTCCATGTCTACAAGTTAGTTTTTCCCACAAATATGAGGGGCATCCAGTTTTAAGTAGTTTGTGACGAAAACAACCAAAATGTAATTCTTCTCGGTTCGATATATTTAACCATTTTTAATTGACAAGTTTTTAACTTACGCGATCTCTTCGTCTGCTATAAATACTTTTTGTAAAACTTTTTGTCATTTATATTTTGTCAAAATATCCAAGTAGGGTCCATAGATAAAATTACAGTGCTTTAGGTAATTCAAAACCAGTGCTTTACAGAAATTTGCTTTTGATCAAAGTTTAGAATATCTTTACTTTGATAGATGTTTTTGGAGAATTTTGGAAACCTGTTTATGAAATTTGAGTTCATTATCGAAGATGATACCTAAGTATCATGCCATGATCATTTGACTATTTAAAGACCGATTCCAAGCATTTATTTAGTCTCCTTGCCGCTTCCACTGCACCAGACCGGGTCTTCAGCATACCTGTGACTATCGAACTCGAAGCAACCCTACACTTCTGCTGTATAAATAATGAAGACAAGAGGTCCTAATTGTGAGCTTCGAGGGAGGGGGTCCACTTCTAAGGCTTTCGATCTAATGATAATTACGAATCAATTGAATCACCTTTAATTTAAACCCGTTGTATTTTAATTAATCGAAGCTTTACTATAATCTAATAAGATCAAAGCCATAGCCATAGCGAAATCGTGACTGTAATTGTTATTAGTGAAATAATCACAGAGCTGCATATAAATCAGGTTTTCAAATACCGTAGAAAGCACTAGCAACAGACTAGTAGGTTCTAAGACCTGCGACCTACTTCCCCTGCCCAGGAAACATACAGCTTTCAGTACAAAAATGAGAAAGTTCAGTAAGAATGGGCAGCAAAGTTTTACCATTTCTAGTGTAATTCCATCGGTACCGTGTGCATTGGATCTGATTTTGAAAATTTTGCATTTTTAGACATCCTTTGTGGTTATACTGGTCTGGATACCGCGTTTATATAGGATCCAGTGGCGTAGTTTTTTTTCTAAAACTTACAAATTTTGGAATGTAAACTAAACTTGGGGTTTTCTAATGGAACCAGTTATACAACTTTGAATAATTTTATTAGCCTTCTTATTTGCTTTTCAAAAATATGTAACGCATTACAAGAGTTTTTTTACTTAAACTGCGTAATATTTTTATTTTCCTTTAGTTGTCAAACACTCGTGATAGTTCCTGCTATGGCAAAATATATATGAAAAATTCGACATAGCAGGGGTGTATTATCAATACGCACACACAAAAATTAATTTAGCAGGTAGCTTTTCATAGGTAACTTTGTGTAGTAAATTATGTAACTGATATGAATAAAATTAGTTTGACTACATAAAATCCACTAAAGGTAACTCATTAACTATAGAATAGAATAGAATAGAATTTATTGACTACGTTTTGTTCTTACAATTATGGCAAGTCAATACGTAAAAAAAATATGTATATAAAAAACAAGACAATGAATAAATTATATAAAAAGTATGAAAATTATATAAAACAGTGTATAATACATAAGAACAGGAAAGTGTATATAGCAAAGTACAGGACGTTTATATAAATAAACTAAAAGAAGCAACATCAACAAAATTATAGAAAGTCAGTCACACCGGGAGTACCCATGTATTCCCCGACCGAGTAAAAGCAGTTAAGAAAGGTTAACATGTTTTTTTTTTTAATTATCTATTACTTAGAACTTTCACGTTGGTTGGTAGTATTGTACAAGTTTAAGTTTAGTGATTTTTTTTTTTGCTTTTTGTATATTTCAATCTTGAAGCACGAAGTAGCTTGTTATTTCTAGTTAAATAGTCATGGTAAGATGAGTTCTGACTGAAGCTGTGTATTTCTAATAATTGATAATAGATATACAGACGAGGAAGTGGCATAACTTCCAACTTCTTAAAAATTGGTCGACAATGCTCGAGATAACCTGCACCGGCAATCAAACGAACAACCTTCTTTTGCAGTTTAAATGCCTGGTCTGCTGTAGCAAAATTACCCCAGAGAACTATGCCGTAAGTTAGATGAGAGTGAAAAAGAGAAAAATAGATAATTCGCAATGTGCCCGCCGTAACCAGTCCTTTAAGTTGCACAGGATGTTAATTTGAGGGGCCCAATTTAAACTATCATCAAGCGTTACTGCCAAGAGCCTCACATTTTTGCCCTCCAGTAGATTATTATTAGTTGAGAAAACAACACGTTGTGCCTTAGTTTAGTTTAAGGTTATTATTGGTGAACCAAAGTCCCGCCATCCGCTCAACATTATCAACATTGTGTACAGACGGAGCCCTGAGGCACCCCACTGCTCACAACCCTCAACTCCGATATGTTATTGTTAAAGACGACACACTGTCTTCTGTCAGTTAAATATGACCTAAGTTCCAGAAGCCCGTCATGCGAGACGCTGTCGAAAGCCTTAGTGAGGTCACATAGCGTGAGTGCAGCTTGCTCGCCCTTTTCCAGGCCCCCACCACGTCTCCCACAACCCTGCGAACCGCCTGCACAGTGGAGCAGCCGGTCTTAAAACCAAATTGGGAATCACAAATGCATTTTGTTTTTTGAGAAAAAATCATTATAATTGATTTTTTAAAAGTGTCTCGAAGACCTTACCAAGTATGGGAACTATTGATATGGGTCGGAAATCATTTGGAGAATTTGCGTTACCTTTTTTAAATATTGGAACCACCTTCACGACCTTAAATGGCGCGGGAAAACTTCCACTATCAATACATGTGTTAAATAAAAATGTTAGAGGTGTTACAATCTCGTTGATAATCTCCTTCAAAATAATACTATTAAAACATACACCGTAAAACATCGTCTTCTGCCATCCAGTGCAACATTGGTGGTAATAAAGCTATGGCAACCATTTCATAATTACAAATGCCAATTATAATTTGTAAAGAAAAATATAATACATAAAAAGTAGATTTTACTGGATTCTCCTTATAGTAGGTAACGTAGATGAGGTACGGGGAGCAATAAAAACTAATATTAAACAATAACAATTTTGGTAATAAAAATAAAAAACGTCAAATTAAATTTTGTAATTGTCCACGACCTACCCCAATAAATTTTACAATACACTCTTCCAAAAGTCTGGTTCAACTTATTTCCAAAGATATCCGCTGCTCTTTGTATTTTCTACGGCAACTCCATGAAAAGAATTAACATCGTAAGCGTATAGCAAATCCTTGTCCAGAGGGTTTAAGTCTGGACTCTTTGGCGGTGAAACAATTCAGTTCCACAACCGATGAGATAACTGCTCATATTTATAAAGAAAACAGAGGAAATATCTTGAAGTTGCTAAATGCCAATAAGTCCAAAACCGACATATTTAGGCGGGTTAAACCAGAATACCTTTTCTATAAAAAGATGGAATATATTTTCATTATGTTTCAATCACAACTCGACAGGTAAAGAAATATGATTCAATTTATCTAAATTATACGGCTATGAGACCGGTTGAGCTCAATCACAATATTTTGGTG
The DNA here is from genome assembly GCF_029955315.1 of Cylas formicarius. Classification (NCBI taxonomy): domain Eukaryota; kingdom Metazoa; phylum Arthropoda; class Insecta; order Coleoptera; family Brentidae; genus Cylas; species Cylas formicarius. Next base: position 17,693,925 of record NW_026844361.1, on the reverse strand, counting down.
TGTATACCATTGGTGTGTATACCATATATTTGATTTCTGGAATGGTTACGCTGGTTTCATATAACGCATTTAACATTGTATGGCTACATTATCAATTTGAGGAAATATTCCATTTTTAACGTGATCTTTTTCCAACTGAAAAAAAAGAAGATATTCAAAACTCTTAGTTGTGATTGACTGCATCGTGCAAAAGCTTATAAAGAGTCACAACCAATGAATGTCAATTTTGACTAATATATTCTGAAAGGTACATAACTTGACTGTTATCAAGAAACGTTATTTATTTTTTCAAAATTTTTTGATTAAATAAAAATAACGTTAACTTTATCTCCAGTTCAGAGATCGCCAATTCTTTGTGAATCGCTCCCTACAAATATTGTGAATAAGTAACTATGTAAATTATAATACAAATGTCTACCCTCGCCGCCGCCACTGACCGTTTTGGGCCGCTTACGGTCGCCGGTGTTCATTCGGCCGGGATCTTCGGCAACGCCGCCGCGGCCACACATGTGAGAGGTGCGCGACGTTGCCGGATCCAGCGCGAAGTGGCAGAACCGGGGACGCGTAGCGGAGTTACCTGTGGGAATCGATCGCCGTGTTGCACGCGGTTGCCGCTTCGTCGACGACACGGAGACAAAGAAAATGTACATACGTTTTCATTCTTAGACGAACCCACGCCCCCTCCTCGGTTTATAATTCATGTTATTACATGCATTCGCGTCGGCGATTTTCCGTCGCGAGGGTTGTAGCAGGGTGGTGGTGGGGGGGACGTCGGAAAATACGTGGTAGGGTTGGAAAAAAAGAAAAAAAAAAACGGGCACCGTTTTAGGAGAGTTTAATTCAGGAAAAACTCAATATTCTTATGGACTCCAGGAAATTGGCTAGGGCGTAGACGTTGACCTTGGACGTTTTCAGCACTTTGTTCCTGACGAATATGCCGCTGGTGGTTTTCATTAGGTGGTACAGGTCGGCGCAGAACTGAAAATCCAAGATTCAAGGCGATGATCGAAATATACAGGGTGTTTAAAAACATATTGGTCACCAAGTCGAATGTTTGTTCAACATCTCGAATTGGTAGAATTGGTAGAATTTTGAGCAATCCCCTCGTTTGGAGGATTGTTTTCATGTTTATTCCGAGACGGCCCTGGATAGTGCAATAGTTTTTACGTTTTTTTTTTGTATTATTTTTGTTTACATTTTCCGGAAAAAAGGTGGTATGTTAGTGCGTCATTCAAAAATAAAAAAATGGATTAATAATGAAATTAAGGCGTCTAGTGCTAATTTAAATAATCTGTTCTTAAAGAGTGCAATCCGCTATTGAACGGGGTATATACGAGGGCAGCGCCAAAGTTTCCCGGCCTGAAACAAAGTAGAGTAACAATTTTGTATTATTTTCCAATATAATCCCCTTAACTTCAATACACTTATTACATCTCTTTATTAATAACTCAATCCCTTTAAAAAAATATTCTTTTGGTTTGTCTACAAAATGACCTAAAACAGCCTCTTTTAAGTTAACTTCGTCGTTAAACCGCCGTCCACGTAAGTCCTTTTTCAAATATCCAAACAAATAATAGTCGCTGCGGGCCATATCTGGACTATAAGGAGGATGATCTATCTCTTAAAACCCACCCCAGAAGTATGGACAGGTGCATTATCGTGCAAAAGACGCACGACTCTGGTCAGTGTTTCTCGACGTTTTACACGTATGCAGTCTCGCAATTTATGTAATAATGTTGCATAATATTTACCGTTGACAATGGTATTAGTTTCTTTAAAATCTATCAAAAGAATTCCTTCACAATCCCAAAAGATCGTGGCCATCACCTTTTTTATTGACTGGCAGACTCTGAATTTTCTTGGAGGTGCTTCACCGTTACGACGCCACTCCATTGATTCTTTTTTCGATAGAGGATCATAATAGAGAACCATAGTCTCATCTCCCGTCACAATAGTTTCTATCGCAGGCTTCGGTTCCGATCCACAGAGTTCCAAAAAAGACCGCGCATGCTTAACACGGCGTTGTTTTTGAATAGCCGAAAGGTTTTTAGGAACCCATCTTGCACTAACCTTGTGCATACCTAAATGATCATGTAGGATTCGACGAACACTTGTATCAGAAAGCTTAGTAATTTCTGAGATTTCCTTGACCTTTAAACGTCGATCACTCAATACCACCACTTCCACAATCGCAACAATATCTTCCGTTATGACCGTCATTGATCGACCAGTTCTTGAATCATCTTCAAGGGACTCCTGCCCCATTCGAAAACGTTTTGCCCATTCTTTTACTACAGAATACGAAGGAGAACTTTGGCCGTACACACTATCCAGCCTTTCTTTAATAATTTTAGGTGCTAACTCTTCTTTTGTCAAAAACTTTATGACTTCTCTATACTCAATTTGCGTTATTTGCGACATTTTTTCGGACACGTCTTGTTTAAGATACTGTCAATAAAAAATTATTTGACCCAAGGCTTCAATTTTTTTTCTCAGCCTACTAAGATATATATTTAAATGAAGACATCAAAAAATAGTTTCTGAAACTAAAAAACTTTCTATCAGCGACCAATTTCGGATTCTGTTGATCTTTATGGTGCTGCTTGGAGGGTGATTTCGGAGTTGTGAATAAGAAGAGTAATAAAATCGAGAATGAGCCTAATATTGTGGCGTTTGTATTTAATAACTATTCTATAGATTCTCCCAAAAATTATGTTAGTCCCATTCAGTTGTATAACAAAAGTATTGGTCTGAGTTTTATTAGGGATGTTAATATATTACCTTTGATTGAGGATGAGCTCTTGCATATTTTAAAAAAATAAATTAAAAAACAAAGTCTTTTGGATCCGACGGCATATCAACGTTTTTATTAAAGTATATGCGCTCCTCACTAAAATCGAGATCTCGGTAACGGTAGGTCCTAGAGGAAAGAGGATAGAAATGATCTGCGTCGAAAAAAAATTTTTTTTCGACGATAACTTCCGAACGGTTTATGTTACACACTTCTAATTTTGCTCTTTTTTAACACTCCGCGGGGTATATAAGATATGTAAAAATGACTGCTGTCAACTTTCGGCGTCCATCGTTTTTTTTTTTTTTTGATTTTCGACTGTTTTTTAGACATCAACACGATAAGTGTTCGAAATTTGAAACTATTAATTAGAAATTTGGCAGATAAGTAGAATTTGGTCCCCTAACGGAACTTATTGAAATTGGGGGTATTTTAAAGAAATAGAAAATCGCGTTTGCAAGGGTCTAATAAAAAATTCTTTCTCGAAAACCGTTTATGCAAAAGTTCTTGAACGAAAAGACGGATAAAATTTGCTGGAAAGGGAATAAAGAAAGACCAAAAAAAGATAAAAAGTTCTAACGACCTAAACTTTAGAATGGATGTGTATTATACAGGGTGTACCAATTCGTTGTTGCGGAAACTTTCCAAACCAACCACCAAAGTTAAAGTTAAAAATTTAATTTAATTTTTACCAAACTAACGAATATTAATCAAAACTAGATAGACAAATATCATTTACCTTGATCGGCTCGACATCATTGTCAGAAAACACTTGGCTGACTTCGGTACAGTCGACGAAGGATGCTCTCTGCGGAGTGATCAGCAACATCTGATGGGTTTTCTAAAAATAGTTGCGCCATTTGCAAAAATATAGCGAAAAAAGTGATCAACGACTGACATCATACTACCAGCTGGGAAAATAATACTATAACCTACAAAGAAAAACTTTTATAATCATTTTTTCATTCGGAACGATGAAACTGACCGGACGAGTTGAATATGCTGCACCATTACTATGCAAACGAATTTTTTTTTTGTCCTTTGTAACGGCATCGGCGTCCAAAATTTAGGTCATCAATTGAGCTGCTAAATGCTAATGCTTCGTTTGAATATGTTTGCAGTACAAAATTTATATTAAAACTTCCAATGCGGACAAAACGTAGTATTTATTTATCTTTGAAGCGGTGACATATGGTCAAACGTACACAGTGGAATGAATAACGTGATGATAATTATTTTGAATTTTCTGTGGACGAGGTGTCTTCAAATTTTAATTTTCGAAATAATTATAGTCTGTCTCAATCTTCATCGTATTGGCTTTTGAAGGACCTTCCTCGATAAAACTTTAACGATGTTATTATCTACTGTTATTGGGTAATGCCATTAACAACAAATTTATTCCTACTTGATTGACAAGGCAGGGGTGGGCCATCGTTTCTACTATGCATTTCGAAAAAGTTCTCTTACAAGAACATAATAATCATAATAATAATAATCATTTAGCTTAATCTTAAAAGAGGCGTCTTTTACAATACGTTAATTTTGTTAGTATTATGTTTCAATTTAAATTTATTTTAGTAGCAGCATTTAAAGCTTCATTTGCAACAAAGGATAAATATAACCGAGTATCATCGGCGTAATGATGTGTATGAGTATTTCCTACAACTATCCTTTCGTATCTCTGACCAAAAAAATTTAAAAAAAATGAAAGAGTACCTTACCTTTTATCCCGTAGAATTCCAGTTTATCTAGGAGAAGGAAATACGTATGAGACAAGAGTTTAACTTAAAGTTCTCTGCTCTCAATCAGTAACATGAAGCAAGGCAGAAATAGTGCTGTGAAGAGGTCGAACATCAGATTGAGTGTCTGGGAGGATTTTGCTTGTTTAGCTGGAATTTTTGCAATAACCTTTGAGATGATTGGCAACAAACTGATTGGTCTAAAATCGTTAATGCCACTTGGACACTCTTTCTTTGGAACGGGTATAACTCCGCTTGCTTCCCACAATCCGGAAAAATTCCGGTCAGCAGACACGTCGACTAAATACAGCGTAGTCAAAAGAATCATTTTTATATCAATCTTGTCTGAGCCACCAACCAGAACGGAGTCGCTTCGAAATCCTTCGTCGCTTGATGCAAAACAGGTTGTGAAAAATGTGTATGAATTTTTATCAGTAGATGACTTATTAAACAGGAAACTTTTAAAGAAAGCTGTCTACTTACAAAAGCGCCAATATCGTCGATAAAGGATATTATTAATAGTGGAGAATTGAAGTAAAGGAATAAACGTATTGATTTTCAAACTCATCGTATAGTATATTATGCAACAAGTGCGGTAAGCGGCATTTGACTAGACTAGATTTCATTTCTCATGAATCCAAGCCACTTCGGATATTTCCGGGATTTTACCGCACGGATTTGTTAGAAATCAGATGTTTTCGGAGATATTTCCCACGCTTTGAATTTTGACGTTTGTCAATTCTGACGGTCACGTCACTGAATGTATTCTAGTTGTTTTGCGAAAATGTACCTAAAAACTAATGGTCGTAGAAAAAGTATAGTAGGCAACACCTTCGGTCAACTTTTTAACTCACTTGTTTATTAAAAATTCGCTCCGCTGCGCTCCGCTCGTGTCAAATAAACTCGGGAGTCAAATGCCGTTTACCGCACTTTTTGCATAATATACTATTACCGAACGTGTTGCATATTATACTTTTTCTACGACCCTTAGTTTTTGGGTACATTTTCGAAAAATGACACGAATACATTCACTGACATGACCGTCGGAATTGAAAAACGTCAAAATTCAAAGCGTGGGAAATATTTCCGGAAACATCCGATTGCTCCCGAATCCGTGCGATAACACCGGAAATGTCCGAAGTGGCTCGGATTCGTGGGAAAGGAAACTGACGTGGTAAAGTGTCGCACGCTATATCGGTGGGTAAGCGAAGTTGTTCCTACCTTGGATAACATGAAAAAGAAGCTAGGAGAAGATGAAACTTATATAAATATAAGCTGTGCCACCCTCCACAGAGTTGTTTGTAAAATGGGATTTATATACAGCAAAATAGACTCAAAAATAATGGAATCATATAGATCGAGATCCATAATTTACCATGATGAAACAAGGTTCGACACACGCAGGACACTTTATTCAAAGGATGTATTAATTTTACTCAAAACTGTCAGACCAAAGCACCTTCAAATAAAGGAAAACGCATCACCATAATACCCGCTGGGTCAGAAGACGGATTGGTCCCTAACTAACTACTGTCTGCAAAGAATATGAAGAATTCTAGCTTGCATTATCAAGGGGATACAAGTGCCGCATTTTCTGAAAGTTGGTTTCAAAACAATCACAGTATGCATGTGATAATTCAGCAGAACAGGCTGGGCATAATGTTTTACTTCTTCGACCATATCATTGCATGTTTAACTCCATAGAGCACTTGTGGAACCAAGTATAATGAAAGGTAAGAGCAGAAAATTTTACTCAACAAAAATTCAGTACAACACATTACAAAAATTAAGGACTCATTTCTATACAAAGCAACATAAATCCTATTATAATTAAACTCAATGACGACTCTGATAGTGAAACAGAATTAGATTTAGCCATTTAGAATAAAAATGTAATTATGTATAGATATTCCTAGCTGTGAATTCATTGTATATATTTAATGTCAATGTTCTGTTCTTTAATACTTATCGGATTTTTATTACCGTCGGCCAGCACCATGAAGATCGAGACAGACTATACATAATTGTTGCCTCTGAGTATAAAGGTTTATAAACACATTAAGCTGAAAAATGATCGCAAAAAGTCGCAAAATTTCATTTATTAATTAATTTTTTTTCAATTTTCTAACGCCGTTTTCCGAAATAGTTAAAAATATTTTTTTAAAATCTAGTATTCTTGACTTTATCTTCGACCACTGTCACTTGCAGCAACCGCAAATGCTTGCTTAAGGTATGTACTACACGTAAAGGTTTTCCGTTCAGGTAAAACTTGTGTTGAAACAACTCACTTGCTTGGCCTTGCTTGGTACGTAATTCCTCATTTGTAGAACGATGCTCCTGCGGCCCGCCTGCAGGTTCCACCTGGACCAAGCGAAATTGAAGCAGTTCGACAACTGCGCCATGTTGAAATACAGGTGTCTCTCCATCGCCCACTGCTTTTCACAGCTCCCTCGATGCGATCATTAAGTAAATAATTAATTACAGTGCCGACCCAATTTTTTCTGCACGCCGGGCATGCATAACGTTTTTGTTTTTTTTATAAACGCTTCCTGTAGATAGGTACAGTGTGTCCAAGTAACGTGGCGACATATACGAAAGTGTAGTGTGTAAAAATAAATCAAGGAGTATAAGATAGAGGGGAAGGTCGCGAATACTGTTACGAGTGCCATCTATATTTGTGTCCAAATACTAAAGTAAAGTCAAGGTGGTTTAAAGTAATGCGTCACACTGAAAATACTGCAGTAACTTGTAACGGATGACAGCACTTTATTTATATTTTGTAATTTTATAATTTTATAATGTGAAATGATGTGTAAGAAGGCCGGAAAGGAGAGAGGAAAGAACAAACGCGTTAAATTTATAGCGTCTCAAAAGTAAATTAATGATTATCGATCAACTTTTTTTACTATACTAGTAAATATTTATATATTGTAAATTTGGTTTTGTTAAATGTTTTTTTAATTAAAATTGACGACATAATATTAAAAATTTTGTTTAATAAAATTAGTGTTTTCAATTGATTTATAAATTTAATTTTATAGACGGCAAGAATGGAAGGACTTTGCTCAGTATAAAGGGTCTTCAAACAGTCTACGAATTTGTTCCGATCATTTTGAAAGACGTTATATCAAGAAAAATACACCACCCAAACGACTATTTGTACCAAATATTGTTTCCACTTTACTTCCGCCTGATAATATTTTGAAAGTGCCCGAGAATATGGCAAAACTTCCGTTGACAAGTGCAACTGCGAAAAATTCATTGGTATGGTCTCTTCATAGATATAAGAAAGTGACCAATGGCTTTTGAACGGATTATCCAATGGCGGTCGTTAACATACAATGCAACAAGATTATTACCTTAATTAATAATTAATAATTAACAATTAATTAATTATTAAGTAATTAATAATAATAATCTTGTTGCATTGTATGCTAATGGTACCCTTGGATAATCTGTTCAAAAGCAATTGGCCACTTTCTTATATCTATGAACAGATCATAAACATCAACAATGACGAAGTTAGTTAGAAAAACTTAGATAATTTTTGTAGTAGTAAAGTAGAAAAGTATTGCTAATATCCATAATGTCATTGTTATTACAGATGAATGCTCACATATTGACAAAAGCATTACTTTAGAAGTACGCAAGGCTACTGATAATGAACCCGCTTTAATTAATGTTGAAACAAATAACTTTGTAAAAATTACATTAAGAGGTAATAAGTGTTTCTGCTCGCATTAGAAACTATGACTTCAATGCAGGCAAAGAGCATCAGTTAATTGTATTTAACATTCAAATTCATTGCGTTTATGTCGAGTAAAAGAAACTTTAAAAAAAATTTCAAAAAAATATATATAAATTCAGTGATATTCAACTGAGAGACAGTTATTTGAAAATTATGACTATTGTAATAAGCAGCCTTACAATTTTCCCATATTTATATTATTTCAATAGCAAAGAAAATGCGGGAAGCACGATTCATCAGACGTGAACTCAAAGACTGATACTGTAACATAAAAAAATAAATAACAGGAAATTGTCTAAACTACTGAAAAAATACCAATGAAAAAACCAAAGCAAAGTGACGACCAAAGAGGAGAAAAAGAGGATGAAGTACCATTAAAAAAATCAAACCAAAGTGAGGACCAATAAAAAAGAAATTAAGCAAAATATTGAATAAAATATATATATTTTTGTTATCTGCTGTAGTCATGTAAGCAAAAATATGTTTATATGTATTATTTAATTGTTAAACTCTTATATACGTTAAAGCATATTTTCGCATTCACATTTCTTTTATTAAAATATATTTTTTCATATTACTAAGTGCAATGATAGATTTTAAACTGTTTCAGCAGTGATTAGTAAAGGAATATGTTTTTTGAAAAATTTTATTATAATACCTAATAGGTGTCTTTTAAGAAAACTTTTATTATTATCAGAGAACTTTATTTACACCAACTTTTATATTATGTTTTTAAATAGAATAAATTTGATCGTATATGAAATTATTTACTAAAAAAAAACTGCGCTTTTAGCTGTTTTTTTTTTTACAATATAATTATTGTTATAATAATAGTTTCATTATTTTAAGATTATCATTAATCATTTTTTTATTACTATGTATTTTCAGATGTTTATTAATTAAATAAATTTCAATAATTTTCAACTATTTCGACATAATTTTTTTTTCACATTTTACCTTTCAAAATTTAAATTGAATTGAACCGTACGTCCCGCGCGTTTTCCGTTTTCATGATTGGACACAATCACTAGAGGGCGTTGAAACTTGTTTACGCTTTTTAATATTGCCACTAATGGGAACCTTATATAATATAATAAATAATAAATAATAAATAAAAAGTTAAGTTAAAAAATAAAGTTACGATAAATAGTGACAAATAGTAAAATGTGACTGTGGATTCTTCTTGGTATAGGTATATCGAGAATTGCTAATCATAAAAAAATTACTTCTGGGGACCTTTATTTCCACAACTTTAATTGCATGGAGAATCGCAAAAACAAAGAAGCCACCAAAAGGAAACCCAACCTCCTCACTTTATATCATGAAAATCTCTACCCTCTGGCGTTACACCGTGAAATTAACACAAATATTGCAATAATGGTTTAAACGTGCACACGTTAGATGGAGCTCTTCAATAATAAGTTTAAAATTAATACTGCAACAAATATTATTATACTAATAAATAATAAAAACGTATAACAAAAAGTTATTCTTGATAAATTTGTTTTTTCGAAACTTATTGTAAAGAAAACATGTCTAGAGAATTAAAAATTACTGTCAGATATTGATATCCTATTTAAATTTACCTTCAACGTAGCAAAACGCGTCGAGTGATGGAAAAATGTCTATTCCGGCTTCTTTCAATATCTGAAAACAAAAAAAAAAACATGGATCGCGAATTAAAAAATAATCGGAAAATTTTATCTTCCGATAATCATATAAAAGTCGTTTCGGAATCGCTGAGCAGAAATCAACTACTTTACCTTAGGTTTGTTTTTATATTTTAAGGAATTCTTAAAAGCCAGATAATACAGTGGCTGTAAGGACGGCAAAAATTGATGCAGTCCTGGCAACTGTTAGCGTAAATGTTGGAATTGTGAATTTGAGGTCTTATTGGTTGAAAACGAGAATACAATTCACCGCGCATGCGCATACTGGACCTTGTCGACATATTTTACATGGTGTTTTGAAAATTTCATGTATAATGTGACCAAAAATATAGTGCATTTATTACTTAGCCGTTTTAAGTATTTTACAGTACCTTAACCTAAGACCTTCGCAGGACTGTGGTATTTTTGTGTCTTCTACATAGTTCTTCGATTTGTAAACAACATTTTTTTTAAACTATAGATTATATTCGCGGTAGATAAAGGTACTTCATAAGAATACAGATAAATATTTATTAGAATCTTACAATTAAATATTTTTAACGGTTCCTCTATCTTAACACTTTAAAATGTGGAGACCGTGGAATGAAGCTGATGTTCCCCTGTTAGAAGACGACAACGCAGAACCTGAAGACGAAGTGGAGATGATAGTCGAACCTAATGACAATTTACAAGACGAACTACCTCAGCAAATAAAACAGAACTTCGAGGGGCAATTGATTTAACTTTCGAAACTCTACGAAGGAAACCAATAATTATTTTAAATGCCATTAAAAAAATAAGAACAATGTGAGAGTTTTGCATTCGAGAAAATGGTCTCCAATTTGAACAACAGTTTCAGATATAATATTATGTTAATATTCTTTAGATGTAATGTTATTTTGTATTAATTAATTTAATAATGGACTACAATAAGTTATTGCCAATTAAACACATTTAAATAGTTGTGATGAATCGTTTAATGTTACAACTCTAAATTCGTAGCTTAATTTCTTGTGATTTTTTGAGTAGAAATCAATCACACACGTGTTGACATTGCAAGATTTTATTCTTGACCATATATGGGCATGGGCCCGGGTCGACCACAGAACACAAAATTAGACAGTTCATTTTCAGCTGTGATGCTGCGGTGTCTGTTGTATGCGACGTTGCCGGATCGTGCGATGTGTCCCTAACAAATTGAGTTTTAAACTATTGAATTTCTTGCATGTTGATAATTGTTTACTTGAATATTGTTTTTAATAGATTAATCATTGCCTAATGCTAGAAATAAAATAAAATATGAAAAAAATTAAATTTAAATTTTAAATAATCAGTTCCGATTAATGTAAAAAATAATATACCGGGCGTTCCGTTTCAAAAAAGTATATGTTTGCTTAGAATAAGTAAAAAACAAACTGGATTCTACGGAAAAATCCTATAAGAATGTTGTTTACACTCTTCAATAACTTAAAAGACAACGGAGATACGAGGGTGGTCCCAAAATTGATAATTTTGGATTTCACCCTGTATCTCAAAAACCAAGAGAGCCATGATGATTGTTATCTTTAGGTTCACAAAAAAAGTAGCACAGTGTCGCAACTTTCTATGTTAAAAATAACCGAGATACCCGATAAAAGTAGTATATAAAGCAAACCGTACTAACAGTTAATTTCAAGGATTCCAAAAGAACACAGACAGACTACCATGGCGTCAAAATTTCTAAAATAATAGTCATAATCTGTTACGTTATAGTGGATTTCAATCGATCGCTCTATATTTTATTTATAATTATTTTTGAGAACAAGTATGATGTGACGTCACCGCCTAGAAATATGTATAGACAGAATAAGAAGAATCGTTACTAACTAAAAAATTTAATTCCATATGCTTTGGTTGAACCTTAGCATAATAATGAAACCATTCTTGTCATGAGTCAATTTATTGTAGTAAGTGCACGTGAATCGTGTTATTAATTAGTATGGTTCCATCTAGCACTGAGCAGTTTATTTGTCAAAAACGGGCGCTTCGTTAGATTTCTTATCACTGAAAGTGCGCTATTTGGTGTTAATCAATACCATACAGCGTGTTATTGAAATGACCTCATAAAATTTAATGAATGAATCTCACGACCCAGGGACAAATGGCGAAACTATTCGTTATAATGGTTGCTGCCGGGTATTCCGGAAAAAAATGCTTCAAAAATTTCCTACAAAATGCTTATCGTGACAGCGATATATCAGATACCAAGGTTCGCTATGATGGAAGTATTACGCATTATTTTAGCGACAAGCACGACAAATAGTTCCCGTTTTTTTAAAACGAACAATGTCATTATCCCAAATTAATTCAGACTGATTCACAAAATGCAGAACCCTTTCATTGTTGTGTCTTCACAAGTAAATTCACCCACAAACTTTTATTTGCAACCAAAAAATAACTAAGTATTTTTTTACTACTGCAATGCTCTCTAAATCGCTAGTGTTTTAGGACTCGTCTCTGTTTTAAAATTACTTATTGACGATCCGCCTATTAGAATGTAGATGGCGCAGCAAGTATCGCTAAACTGTATTTCTTTATTGTCCTTTATTGGCATGTTAGCAGTAGTTTTAAACCTAATTATACTATTGCTGTTATTAGCTAAGATTTAATTTCAATGCACATTTTTAAAATAAGATCGTTCAATAAGGATATTACCCGTTTCAGTCTCGGCAACTTGAAATAAGTCCCGACTATGTCTTGCAACGCCATATTGGGACTGTTTTGCAGCTGCGTGATGCAGACGAGTCCTTCTTTGATATTGAACTCCAACATTAAAATGGCCGCCGTCAGTTGGACGGTCACCGAGTCACTAAAACAGTCCTCCCGCAACGCTCAGCTTCTTGATTCGTTCTCAGAAGCCAATACGTACTCGGCTTCAGGTTTAATGTCGTACGCCTGGAACGGTAGATTCGCGTATCGGTAAGTCGCCAATCCGAAAGTGCCGAAAACTCCGGTGCGAAAACTCAAAACGCACTTGTCCTCGTTGTGTTTTAAATCGAAAATTTCCTTTTTGCTCCAGCGTCTCGCCTCTTCGTCCCACCGGCACACGACGGGCAGCTCGAGAAAGATGACATGCTGAGGCCACCTAAAAAGAAACTGTCAATTAGCATCGACGAAGTTTTGGCGGACGCGCCGGGATACTTTATATTGACGGCGATCAGTTTGTCTAGCTCCGCCTCTTGTCTTCGCATCTCCTCTTCGATCTCTTCAGGCAAGCGTCTTACGGTGGGATCTTCGGGCGGCAGCGGAGGATTGTACGCGGCGTAGAACGGCACGGTTTCCAGTTTTTTCGGCAAACTAACTAGAGATATAGGACCGTGTAAAAAATTCCTTCAAAATTTGATTCGGTTATTTTGCACTATAGTCTATTGGTTAGAATGGAAGCAGAATAGAACGATACAAAGGTCCGATACATGTTTTACGCCACAGGCGTGATTAAACTTGCACTTGCACTTGCATGGAGAAAATCAAATGCTAAAGGCCGATTCACAAAAGACTAGTAACTTTTCACCAATCCACTAAAGGCCAACGTTGTTATGGTGTTCAGTTTCTCGGTGTTCATGTTGATGTTTTAATTGCAAGATTTATTGCAGGAAATGTTTTTGCAATGTCAGTTGACCTTAATTTACCTTACACCTTTATAGTCTAATATTTATTTGCTGTCTTATGACGTCTCTAAAAAATGTTCATGGTTTTCGTCAATAAAAAGCACATTTGCAGTTTTTTAGAAACTATGTGGTATGTGTAACATATACTGCATTACAGTTAATAATAATATTATTATTATTACTTGACGATATTCATAGATAAAAAAAAGAAATCCATATGAACTCCGGTGTTAAAGGTTTCAGATTTTTTTTTTGCATTTTGGTATTTTTGACTATTTCGATGAACTTGTAAGCATATTCTATTCTGTTAAAGTTTATATGCGAAATTAAATATTTTTGTACTATTATTATGTGTTGAAAATATGTTTGTCACAAGAAAAACTTTCATATGGAAGGATTTTTATTTCTGGTCAATTTTTGCTGAAAAATAGAATGTCATATAGTTCAATTCTATATCATGTAGGAGCCATGTGCTTAAGCTATGTGTAAAATTTAGCTGGCGCTTCTTAAATGCTTAAATCTGCAATCAGAACCAACAGTGTTGCAAAAGTCGATCCAGTTCACTCGGAAAATGAAAAAAATAAGGTATATGACGTACCACTTTTTTAAACTAGAGAAGCAAATATACATATTTCCTGAAACCCTTAACAATTCTATCACAAAGTAACCATGGTAAAGTGGATTAATGTTTGGTTTCAGTTGAATATCATCTCAAAGTTCCCAACAATTAATAATATTATTTCATATTGTCATTTTGATAATTATATTATTACTAATATGTTGCATTTTTTGGGAATATGCTTTAGACCGTTTGTTTTGCTGTTTTAAATAAATTAATCTAAACATTAACTATTTATTATTATACAGAAGGAAATTACCACATCATAACGTAATTGCTAATATAACTGTCGATAAAGCATTCTCGTTTCTATAAACAAAATGACCATTTCTGTTGCTGTGAATTCAAATTTTAGCATTAAAATTTAATGCACACTGTTGTTCCTATTGGACAGGCCCAGCTATTTAAGGCTATTATCTGTGGGCATATTATTCATTAGTTATAAGTGATATTAAAAGTATCTTTACGTGCAGTAATGGTCATATCCATGGTAATGAAATCCTGCGGTTGAGGCGGCTGAGCCAGGTAATCCAAATGGTAGACTCCGCCCAAAATAACGAACCTCCTCAAGTTTATCACGTGCTCCGGAACCACCAGCAACAGTGCCGTTCTTATTTCTGCGTAAAGGTTATCTAAAAAAGAAAAAACGGCGCAACTAGACGTTACTCAAAACGCGTCCGGGATTCATTTTTCGGTACCTTCACACGTAATTGCAAAAGCGCTCGCGGTGGGATCCAACTGCTTGAACGGCACCGACGGAATCTCGTCGTCAGACTTAAATTCATCGATTTCATCGGTAACAACGTCACCATCAGTTAACGTGTCCGCTTTTCCTTGAGTTTCGTCCACTTCAGTCACCTCCTTGTCCCTATTGTCGTACTTGTATTTGCGTTTCGCCCTCCATTCAAGTTTCGACGCCTCCAGCAAGTCTGCAATTGACTATATCAGCGTTTTGGAGCGATAGCGTGTGTCACCGACCCCAGCAGTAACGCTTCCGAAGTTGTGGGATTTTGTAGGTGTCGCTCGTGTCGCTTAGGTGGTCGTACTTAAGATACATCGCGCGTATCGCGGCATTTTCGCAATCGATGCTCGAGGGAAACAAAACGCTAGCTTCCAGTAGAGTGAAATCCACATCGATCCTCGGTCTGCAATAATAGTTTCAGTCATATAGCTGTGAGATAATATAGTGGCCCTACTACGGTAAAAACCAAAGAGTATAAGATAGAGGGGAAGGTCGAGTATACTGTTACGAATGCCATCTATTATTTGTGTTCAAGTACTAAAGTACTGTCATGGCGGTTTAAAGTAATGCGGCACCTTGAAAGTACTACAGTAGCATGTAACGGATAACAGCACTTTATATTTTAATAAAAAAAAAATTTAAAACTATTTCGACATCATTTTTTTTCACATTTTACCTTTCGCGTCCCGCGCGTTTTCCGTTTTCATTACTGGACACACTCACTAGAGGCGCTGAAATTCGTATACGCTTTTTAACATTGCCACTAATGGGAGCCTTCCCCCCTCTATCTTATATTCTTTGGGTAAAACTTGATGCGCCGCAGGTGGCTATGACATGATATGAACTGACTGATTTGCTGCATTGCAGTAATTTTTCTGGAAAATTGATTAATTTTTATAAGAATGCAACGTCAATCTCTGAAATCCGAACATAATTGGCAACGTCGAGTTAAATAATTACTACTGTCGCAGAACAGTAGTGCTCTGTGCCATGGTAGTTTTCAGTTTTGGTGTCAATATATCCGTGCGTTTTCACAAACGGTGCTTTCAATATTTTGTTTTTTCACGAAATTAAAGCAAATGTGGCAAATATAAGGACCTAATACAATCTTAGAAAAACAGTGATTTATCAAATAAATCCCTAATTTGATATTTAAAATAAAAATAAGATGTTACTATTTGCAAAACTTGACATTTAACCAACTAGAAAATAGATTTACACAGATATTTACATGTGAATTTGCTAAACAGAATTTACTCCATTTTTAATAGCTAAATAGCTACGAAGGACGTTTGGGTAATATGTTTTAGTGGACAAGAATTACAGGAAATATAAGGAAGCAATTAAGCTAAAAGTTGAATTTTTACTAGAACAAGCATCAGAAATACCAATTGTCAATTTCTGTCAATAGGAGGCGCTTCTTCAATATTTTTTCACTTAGATGTTTCATGTGCTATATCCTAGCAATTTACAAAAAAAAAACTTACATAAGAAAATACATGTAGAAATTGCATCGTATCTATAAGGCTTGAAGAACAAAAACAATTCTGCCATGCTTTTCCAGACCATATCTTCTTTTTTGGCTTAAAATGTATAGGATTTGGACATATTTTGAGAAAATACTGCCGTAAAAATGCTGGATCTAAACATCGAATATCTGTTGTTGAAAACCGCAAGGTCTCATAGGTCCTACGTCAGAATTTGTCATTAGAGCTGCTATTGGTTAAAAACAAAATTTTAAATCTCGCGCATACGCACGTTGAATGGGCCTTCTCGAAAATATTTTACATAGTGGCTTCATGACGTCCTGTACTATCAGCATAAGCAGGGCCTCGATTTGTCTAGTAGCTATAAGGTTTCAATACTTTCGCTTGTCCACTTTTTACTTGGTCATATCATTGTCGGAAATGCGACCCATATTAATTTTTTTTCCAAAACAGGTTTCTTTTAAGTAAATTTAAAGCAGATTTTTCATATTTTCATTCAAGTTTGGTACTAGATTATAATAATTTTAAATTAAATGTCGACTCTTACTTCGGCGGTCTTCTAGGGTTCGGTAGCGGTATGGGCAACATGACTCGCAACCACAGACACAACGTGACGTACTCGTCCTTGAAGTTAAAGTCCGCTGTTGGTATATTAATTCGATTCAGGTTATGTTCGACGTTGCGCAGCAATTTGTATGTAGCGACGTCGAGGCTCTCCTTTTGCCGATCTCTGAACATCGACCGAATCTGCAAAATTTATTTTAACTCGTACAGGGTGTCCTACTAAAGGGAACTGTACTGGGAAGAAATTTGAAAGAAAAAATTATTAAATAAATCGGCCAATGCTGGAAATTGTTCCTGAGTTTCTGAAATATCCACCAGAGGGCGTAAACTCCAAAAAGACTTCACGCATTTTAATAAACTTTTATTTGTCCTTAAAGATGTATTTTTCTAGCTGAGTCACATGATTGCAATTGCTTACCTTGCCGCCAGGTGGCGTTTTTTTGATATAATCACAAAGAAAATCCGTAAACGAATAAATGCAACGATACGAATTTTTTGTGTGGAAACCGCATTTTATTTCCTTTACCCTAGCCTAAAATACGAATAAAAGAACTAAAAAAAGTTGGATTTTGGGAAAAATTTCCACTTAACTTACGTTTATCAAATAAATCTCTAATTTTATATTTAGCTTGCCAAATGTTATTTAAAATCAAGATAAGATGTTACTATTTACAAAACTTCTGGATTTCTCCTGACTCGGTTGTTAAATGGAATTTTGCTTTTAACGGATCGAAAATGTTGAGATATTTTTGGACAAGTGGTAAATCTGGTTTTGACTTTACATTTCTTAAGAACTTTTGATATGTGCTCAGTGATGTTTTGAATGTAATTTTATCATTTACCTTTCACCAATATGGGAATCACTCATCCTAGACGATGTTTATGCCCCTCATTTAGCTCCGCTTCCCTCAAACAATATATAACCAGGTATTATTTTTATAGAATGCCTACGTAGAGCACTAGATTATACTTTTTATATTTGGCCATGCTTAATTAATTTTATCACTTATTTTTTCATAGATAGATGAAGCAAACAGATTGTTACTCTGTCTTAGGCTTAGAAATTTTTGTAGAAAGCGAGTTTTAAAATTGAAAATAACAATTACGCCCCCTGGTGCCCATTTCAGAAACTCGAAAGTCATTTCCATGGCCCATTAATAATTTGTTGTTGAAATTTGTAGAACGTCCGTTTCCCAAATATCTTACCTCGTCGCCCTTACTAGGACACACACTTATCTGAAAAGGAAAAAAGGGACGCATCTTACCCATTTTAAATTTTTCACCAGGCTGGGATCCTCTTCCGCATCCAAATGTTCGTCCAATTCCTCGAGAAGCTGTGAAAATCAGCTTTAGTCGAATGGTCTGCCACAATAGACTGTTTGATAGTTGGAAGTATAAACAAGCAATATGTTTGCCAGTGCCTTCATCAAAATACACCCTCAAACTCATTTTCTTCTTATTTTGACGTCCGATATTTATTTGCTGTTTTGTGACGCCACGGAAGCTCTCGTTTACGCCAGCTTGTTTACAAATTTCATTTTTACTTTGTTTTTTTTTTTAATAAATACATAAAGGAATCAAAAGCAACATTGAATAATCATATTGTATACCGCAACCAAACCTGGATGACGTCAGCCGTTCTGGCAGACGCGTCTTCTACAGTCGTATCACTAATTACTTGCTCCCACAGGTGCAGGTAGGTGTTCATCCGATCACACTGTAGGGGATTGGGGAGTCTACCGCAGTCTACGTATTTCTTCCACTACAAAAACGACACTACCAATGACCGCCGCTATCGCCTCCTCGAAACTAACCTCGATTTCCTCGCGCTCTAGTCTTTCCAACTCCAAGTAAGACTCTACGATATCGTCCATTAATTTACGCGATTCCTGTAGCTGCTCGATGCGTAGCTGATGCTCGACGGCTTCCTTTTTGTCCTTCTCGATGGCGGCCAGGCGGTCCTGCTCGTGTTTTTGCTTCATCAGCTCCTCGAGCCTAAAACCCGTTATATGAAATTGGTACCAGGGGAGCCAAGATGAATCTTACATCTTCGCTTGGGCCTCGGCCTCTAGTCGAGCCTTCTCTGCCAATTCCGCAGTCATCCGGGCCTTCTCCTTCTTGGACAACTTCTTCTTCGATGCCTGGAACGACATTGAAACGAATCAACGAAGATTTGCGCTTCTTAAAATGTCTATACCGTTTCCGGTATAATCGCTTCTATTGCCTCACTATCGATGCCTGGAAATACCGTTTTTAGAGCAAATAATTTCAAGTCGTACTACCACCCATAGCGAACGCCATTTGCGTCAACTCTTCCAGCCTTTTCATCGTCGGATCTGCACCAATACTCTGTTTCCTTTCTGGTGGTTTGACCGGTACTTTTCGTTCCTTTTTAGGCTTTTCTTCCACTCGCTTTTTGCGTTTTGTTCGACCTTTTACCGTTTTTCCGCTCACTTCTGCCTTCCTCTTTTTGTCGACCTTTTCCTCATCATTTTCTTCTTCCTCCGTGCTGGTGGAAGACCATTCCTCATCCCGATATAAAAGCGAAGGACGTATCGGCTTGGAGTATCTTCTCGATATGTGTCTGATCGATGTTCTTTTCGAGTAAGGGTCTGGCTCTGAGGCTGATGGAAGTCCAGTCATAGTTTCGGCATCTCGCAGCTTTTCGGTGGCCTTCCGTTTCATCCTGCTTTTGGGCTTAGCTTCTGCACTTGCCGATTTTGATTGCGCAGGGGACTCTTCCAATTCGGGTCCCGCCTTTCGCGGCAGTTTTTTCTGGATCTGGACCTTTTTCTTCTCATTTTTGCCCATGTTGGGAAATATTTTTTTCAGGACGACTCTGACAGCTGACTTTGAATAAAGCTCAACCAGAGACGTAATATTTACTCTAAGCGGCACACCAGCAGAAATGTCATGGGAAAGAAAGGTGTCTTGATCGAATACTATGGATATGTATGACGACCATAGTGATAAGGTCACAAGATAAAGATTTGGAAGATGCGTTGGTACCTAAAAATGCACAAGCAACCATCATAGATTGATTTGATTGTTAAGTGTGTGTTTTAAAAGCGTTTTCAAGTTTCAAGAAGACATAGACAATACACAGATTTGTCGAAGACCTTTCACCGAGTAGACCACATCGTACTAACAATGCTTGGATTTTTCGAAAATTATGCTGCACTCATAAAATCAGAATACAGTACGTAGAGGTCATGCTTTGATTTATATAAATCTGATATAATAGTTGCTCTTTCCGAATGATATGATGATGATGATTGGGAGGTTATTGGTTCTTGGTGTGCTTCCAATAATGTAGCACAGCATAAAGAGAAATACCTCGCAATACTATACTATAACTTTTCATTACCACCTGGACTATGACACATTGGAATCTAATAATTTAATATTATTACGCCATTAAATTGGAATTAGATTTTTTATTATTATTTTTATTTTAATTAGGCTGTTTTTGTTATGGTTTTTAGCTGATTGATCCTAAAGGTATTATTTGTACTAGGAGTTTCAGGTTGGATCTAGTGAAACTGCAAGTTTTTGGTTGGTTAATTATTCTAACGCAAGCTTTTTGAATGGTTTTTAGGGTATTTAAGGATGTTTTTCAACACAGTAATCCCATAAGAGAGTACCGACTAAGCCAACGCGAAGAATTTTTTATCACCTTATATCACCTTATACATAAATTTACATTGTTCTAGCTTAAACAATTTGTCTATTTTATAGATGTCCAAGTGTCTATACAAATTTTTTGTGTGCGTGCGACGATCATAATTGAATCACATTGGAATTAGGTATCTCATATGTGATACAACATAAGAATTGTAAATATTCATTCAATATGTAAATTATATTTGATATAAAATTAATATGCTCAGCCCAGTTTAAACTATCATCGATCAGTAGGCCTAAATATTTAATTAGTATAACACGTCCTATATTTATCTTGGCATCTGTTTTATCAATATTGATTTTTAATTTATTACCCAAAAGCCAGTGTGTATATTTTTTTAAATCAGAAATTATTATTTCTTGTAAATGATTCTCATTTTCACCACTATAAAGTAGCACTGTATCGTCTGCATTCACTTTTAACATTGTTTATTTGAACATATTGTTTTCTATCCAATAAATAAGTTCTTAATAGCCCGCAAATCTCTATACTGACAACATCGAACGCTTTCTTAAGATCGATAAATACTGCTACTGAAACACGCTTTGCATCTAAGTCGGACATCGATTTACAAGATTCATCGTAGCAATAAATTGAAGAATTTAGGTCCATAATAGTTCTTATAATTTCTAGTCTTTGCAATTCTTGAGTAGTCAATCCACATATAATCTCTGTTTCTGATGAGATGGTGGCAAACATTAATATGAAAGGGATATTGATCCTGGTTGCTTTCAGTATATTGTAATGCCGAATAGATATAATAGCATGGAACAGTTAATATTTGGAGATCTTTAAACTTGGTATGTGAACGGACCAACCAAACCAAAATTGCGTAGCTACTTAATCCCTGAAAGGGTGAAAAGTATACCATTCTGACTATACTTTAAGAGACCTCGCCGACCAAACCGCGCAACAAGTACACCACCCTGGAGAACTTCTCACAAAGACCAATAATTTACTGCTCGAACGTCAATTTCGGATCACATGTAGTGGATTGAAAATATAATTTGTTGTGTTTTTGATTCATTGAGGTCAAGTTTGTTAGCACGAAACCAATCACTAGCCCCGAACTCTGCCCTCTCCATTCTGTGCACCAAGTCGTCCTCAGAATGACTTCGACAAGAAAAGGTGGTATCATCAGCGACAAATGTACAAACTATGTCAGGAACATGCTCAGGGAGATCATTTACATAGATAAAGAATAGAAGGGGGCCCATTATGGATCCTTGGGGTACTTCATGTTCAACAACTCCAATTTGTGATGATTTTCGATCTGCCTCCTGTTGAAAAGATAAGCTAGATTCACAATACCTTTCGTCAAAACCTATATCACGACAGTGTTTCATCGAGATTGCGTTTATCTCTAAATTCGGTTCGTCTACAATATTCTTACCCACATTCGAGAAATAATTATGTTTATATTTAATTATAATTATAATTACGTTTTGTTTTTCACAAAATAGTTAATAATCCTCCGCTGTTTTTTTGAGTAACTTCCAGTTTGATTCCATTTCTTTATAAAGTGATCATTTTTAAGAACTCTAATTTTATTACTTACTTTATTTTTGACTGCTTTAAATTCACCACACAACTCAGTATCTTTCCTATTCACAAACACTCTCTTGTATAATCGGTCGCGTTGTTTT
Source organism: Cylas formicarius (assembly GCF_029955315.1). Classification (NCBI taxonomy): domain Eukaryota; kingdom Metazoa; phylum Arthropoda; class Insecta; order Coleoptera; family Brentidae; genus Cylas; species Cylas formicarius. The sequence goes on along the minus strand of NW_026844361.1, from coordinate 17,671,608 downwards.
ATCAATTCTAGAGGTTCCACTGTAATCCATGTGGTATTCTCACGGGTTCTGACTCTTTTTGAATATTCAGATTGATTTTTACAAGTGATTATTAGCTCAATTAACTCTTGAAATTCCCGTAAATTGAATGTTTTTTATATCTGACAATCTTGGAGCATATTTTTTTTTTATAAAATAAACAAGAGTTTCAGCAATCTGTTTTTTTCCAAGTATTGGCCAAGTATACCCCTATGTACTTACTATCTGTTTTGTGCTCGGCAATTTGACAGTCGCAGTAAGAAGTATTACTGTTAAGTGGTATTATATATTAATAATATGATTTAACATCTTTAGCACTGGCATCCATAAGGGGTTTTGACTCAGTATTATTGAAATACAAAAAAATACTGGAAAAATAAAATTTCTATTCAATTTGCACCTGTATTGACGAAATGATTAGAATCTGATATGGCGTTTAGTAAGAAGAATTCATTTTTGACTATTTTTTAAAACTAATATTTTTTTGTATTAAAATTAAAGGACGCCACTGGTAAAAGTAAAAAAAAACTTTTGATGCTTAATTTTGAATTTAATAAAACGCTGTGAAATAACATTAAAAGTACGATACAAAAGAAACTTTTTTTAATAAAAAATTCTTATAAAGGGCTTCTTTATTGTTTTTTTCTCTGTCTCCTGATCCACCTCCATCGCTCTGTATATCTCAAAATAAATCGAATTCGAAATTGCAACGCCGCTCGAAGCCTCGTTTCGCAAAACATGCGGTGTCAGGCGCAGCAAAAATTGTTTATAATTATTATTATCCAGCGCCATTTTCGAAGCCACAAAATGCGTTTTGCCAAAGAACGAAACGCGCTTGCCGAAACACGATCTCGTTAGTTTCGAATTTCAAAACGCGAAAACATTTTGCCCATTCAAGGTGAGTGGTGTTGTTAATAATTGTTGTTGGTACTTTCCCGAGAGGTGGGTAATATGGTAATGCAGATACGGCCCGTGGAAATATATCGTTAAGTGCGACGTTCGTTTCCGAACCGGTAAGCAATTTTTACGAAAATTTATGTTTGCGATTTTGACTTTTATTATACCTATTTGTCCCGAAGGAGAGTTTTTAATTTTTTAAAGGTCGATTTAAGCGGTAAAGACGGTTCTCATCTTAAAAAAATGTAAATATAAATGTGTTATAAACCGGGTGTCAAAATAAGGTTAATCAGGTATCGTATTAGGTTAATGACGAAAAAAAAGTGTCGAAATTATTTAGGAGCTTTCGGAGTAGCTACCAGGGTACTTAATTGCCACTTTGATTTTTAAACCTCTTTTCTGCATTGGATGGATATTATTTTAAAGCTGAGATAAACATAAAACTTAACAAAATGTTCAATTTAAGGAAATAGTTCCATTTTTAGGGTGGTTATTAACGTCTAATTGTCACTAATTTAACTAAGGTGCTATTTTATTATTTACAAAGGCCCAATCGAAACAAAATTTAGTTATTTATCTTTAACACTTAATATTGCGTAGCTGTCATTACTTTTTAATTCTCTTAACTGTTTTCAATTTTATTTAAACTAATGAAATTGAAATAATGAACTAAGTATTATTTTCGGAAAGTATATTACATAAGTCCGAATTTCAAAAAAACGTAATTTTTTGTGATGAAGTGACGTCGTGGAAAATAATATTTTTGCTACCCGGTATATTCTAAAAAATTTTTCTTCCGATTTTTGAAATTGGGTATTGACGGTAATGAGAAAACATAATTCGAAGAACAAAAAGTGCCTCGCTGACTTTTTATTTATTTATTTGTTTGAAATTAAAATATATATTTTTCTGTTTTTCCATATATTTTGTTAGTAATACAGAAAAAAAAAGAAAATACGCAAAAAATTTAAAGACACAAATATATAAATAAAAATAAAATTGTTTTGCATGGAAAATTCTGATTTTTTTCATAGGTTTTCAAGGGACACCCATTGTTCAGTAGCCCGTGAAAAGGAAAATTAATTTCTTTAAAAATATATTGAGTGTACCATTTCAAAACCAAACGTTGATCAGTTTTCCAAAAAAAAGCTGAGCGATTTTCTCGCTTGAACGCCTTTTTTAATATTTGAGCTTGATTTCCTTATGGAATAGTTTAATAATTTGTCTTAATTTTTCAAAAATAGATAAACACGGGGAGTAAAAAAAGCAACAATAAAAATTTGAACGACAAAATGACAAAAAAATGGTGGTGTATGCTGTACTACAGAAACGTCACTATATTGGCTTACTGTGTGTTTGAAAATCATTCTTTGACTCTCTACGGTACCTGTTTTTTTAAATTGTAATCCTAATTTTAATACAAAAACAATCTACCTCAAGTATTTTTTTTCTAAAAAAATCCTTAATAATCGAGAAAATAGTAATAATAAATAAAACAAATTATTATTTGCAACATTCCGAAAAAATAGATATAAATATTATTTTCTTATTCTTGTTTTTATAATTTTTTATTATAATTTATAATTTTTCTATTGTTCTTGTGACTTTTGAATTTGAAATTTGAATGCGTTTTTGATAAAATTTATTCGATTTTTGGACTTTGAACAAACATAATTAATAAAATTTATAAAAAATTAACAAATACGAGTAAGGTATTTCTTTAGTGATGGAATGTTTTGGTTAGTTTTTTCTGCCAAGTTTCGCTGTTATCTTGATGGCAAATTAATAGCGGTTTTTCAAAATAGGAAACCTTATACAAAGTAACACTTTATTTAACGTCAAAAATTCAAAATATGTCAAAAACTGTAAGACTTAAGCATAGGTTATTAATTATAACATATGTCTAGAAAGTTTCGAGGACTTGAAATATGCTTGGGTGTTCTAATTGAAATAAGAGAAATATTAGTTTTTATTAGTTTGGTTAGAAAATATAAACACGGTGTACATATTGTAATATAATATTTTAAAAGTATAAGTGAATCCAAACAACTATTTTCTTGATGTTTTGAGGTAAGGTATTACGTCATAATAAACGGGTAGCCCCGTACATATTCTATTGAAAAAAAAAATCCGTGGTTTTATCCATTAGACGAATGACAACAAATCGGACATAATAAGGGGCCAATAAACTCTAGGCTTTCGATATCCGGTCGTTCATTGTTCGACAGCAATCCCGAACGACATTTAAACATTTATGTATTTACCCTCCTCAAAGGTTAATTCGATTCAAAAAAATTGTCGTGTACTGTCGCTTCAGGCTTCCTCGCAATTGTCGAGAGTTTGCTTAATCAACGAGCTCGTCAAACACACGTTTGGTAATTCGTCGTCTACGCTATGCTAGTTTAATAACTAAGGACCGTTTGATTTGCAGGACTTCTGCAACGCCAGCAGGAATTGGTCGGGTTATTTTTGCGAAAGCTTCCGAAGATAATGACGAAGGAAGGGGTGACAATACCGCAGTATTTTGCGGGAAAACACGTCTTTATAACCGGAGGCACGGGGTTCATGGGCAAAGTGCTCATCGAAAAACTGCTCAGAAGTTGTCCAGACGTCTCGAAGGTTTACGTGCTCGTCAGGGAGAAGAAGGGCAAAAGTCCGGACGAGAGGGTCAGGGTCATGACGGATGTGGCTGTAAGTGATTTTGCATAAATGCATAGGTCCATTCATTTGGTGCAAGAACAAAAGTTCTGTTCTATGAAAATATACTCCATATTTTGACAAGTAGAAATGGACAATCAAACATGTATTGTAAATTACAATTGTTCGTACACAATTATATTTGCAAAAAAAACCATACGTATCCACTTCGGCCACTGGATGTATTAATAAAACATTTTGTGTTCGTTATTAAGCAAAATATATTAGTTAGGTATAGGTGTAAGTTTCTTACAATTAAATATTACCCAAATTATTAAAAAAAAACTGATTGGAGAGTATAGTAGTTTAATGTCTTTGCTTGTACCTTCCATTGTTTTTTTTTCCTAGCTGTTTGATCGACTGAAAAAGGAAAACCCCGAAAACTTAAAGAAAATCGTGCCTATATACGGTAACGTGACGGAATTGGGACTTGGTAAGTAAATTTTCTGAGAAATTCAGTACATGGCATATACATATATCTTAATTTTTTCATTAATTAAAATATAATCTTGACATAAAGACCCATCATATTTTCGGACTTTTTCTACAGCGATTCATGATTTTTTATTTATTTAAGGAGTTTGAGCATCAACTAACTAAACTAACTAACCCAACCGAACTAACCTAAACCAACTAAAACTGTCAAATCTTCTGACCCTTAACACCTTCTTTATCTTTGAGATTTACAATTTTTTTGGAAAATTGTACATTCACAACTTCCTAAATGTTCATATATTTTTACAGTTTTGGTTAATTTTTACAGTTTTGTAAATTTGCACCTTTTTTACTAAATAACTTCTGCGTGAATTTTAGACTTCTGGCCAAATTGCAGTAAATGCAGGAACTTTTTTTGTCGGAAAACTAATCAAAACTTGGCGAGAATTATGTCAGTTCCCAATTTTTCCTGGATATTTCGAACTCTAAACAAGCAGCTAAACAGAATCAAAGGTTTATTCGATAACATTTTTGTGAAATCAGTGTAACCGATTTGTTTTACTGTTAGAAAAATGTAACTAATAAGTTGTACTTAATTAAATGCAAAAATTTAATGAAACGTTTATTTATGACAATTTTATAAATTACGAAAACAAATCATAAAAATAATTTTTAAAAATGGTCAATTTCGAACCTTATTTAGGATGCGAGGAACGATATGCGGATCATCGATGTGATGAGGTTTAGGTTTATTTATTTAACCACAGTATACGTGTAAAATAAACAAATACATATAAGGATAATAAAACAATATACGAATAAAAGTACAAAACACAGGAGACAAATTAGTACTGTAAAAACAGCTTATTGTCAGTAAATTTTTGACAGCTCTCTTAAAAGAATTGTTACCAATGCGTTTTATATTACAAGGTAATTTATTGTAAAAGTTCAGATAAACTGGTGTGCATTACGGGTTGCGTAGGAATGACTGTCAGACTGAACAGAAAACTAGATTTATTAGAGCGAATCTCTAGATGTAGATGGTAAAGTCATAATATGAATGCTGAGAAAATGTGTTCTATATGATATTTCAAACCAAGAATTAGCAGAGCGTTTTTTTTAAGACGAAATACTCTGACTGCATAACTAGATCCACCCATATGGTGACCCCATATTGCATTCTAGAGTGAAATAAAGCGATATACACACTTCTCATAACTTGAGTATTAAGAGATTGCTGATGACAATGATTTACAGAGGGAATCAATATGAATAGGCCAATTCAATCTATCGTCAATGGTGATACCGAGCTTTTCGTAATATTAACATTTGAGGAAACTAACAGATTTTGCGTTCTATTTTGGTTCAAAAGCAAACATTACATTTGCTGTTCAGATATTCTGCAAATAGTGTACACATGATGAGCGGACCCAAAACCGATCCTTGCGGGACACCGTGACGCTGAGGTAAAAAAGAAAAGGTACCACCGTCTACGTTCACTCTTTGACGGCGATCAGTAAAATATGATTGGAAAAAAGTCAACGTTTGCAATAACAAACTATGATTGACAAAGTCGAAGGCCTTTGATATATCAAAAAGAGAGAGAGAAGTCTGACATATGAGGAAAATTAAAGCATTTATTAAAATAACTGTAATTGTTATGTAAAGTCAATTGAGTTTAAGTCGGAAAAAGAAATATATTAGTAAAATATGAATTAAAATCATCCGATGTTACAACCTGATTTTAAAGGACATCTATTTAATTCAAAACTTATTAGTCTCCAAGAATACTTGCTTTTATTGTTAGAGTTAAAAATAAAATTTTTGAATGCCAGGTTTTTTGTAAATATTAATGCAAGCGGATCTCTTTTTTTGCGAAGTGTTAATTTTGAATTTTTCGCCAGGTATAAACTCCGAATCGAAGAAGTTGCTCATAGAAAACGTGAACATAGTGTATCACGCGGCTGCATCGGTGAGGTTCGACGACTCTTTGAGAGACGCCATATTGATGAACACAAGGGGTACTCGAGAAGTGGTCTATTTGGCCTTAGAAATGGAGCGTCTGGAGGTTTTGGCGCACTTCTCCACCACTTATTGCAACACGGACAGAAAAGTGAGTAAAAGCGATATACCAATCGATTGGTTCATTATAACACTGTCAAAAAATTATGGTAAACCAAGGTCCGCTTTGGTTAGTTTAGTTGGTGTTTTTTAAAAAATAAAATTAGCAAATTTACCACAAAAATTGAAAGAAAAAAATTGCAAACGATCGCTAAAACTTGAAAACTTATAATTCTGACATTTGCTAAAGTTTCTTATTTCCAAAATCTTCCATATAAAAGGGTATAATGGGGTGGGAAAGTGCAATTGGAAAACCAGAAAACTTATAATTCTGGTATTTGCCAAAGTTTATTTTTTTCCAAAATCTTCCATATAGAAAGGTATAATGGGGTGGGAAAGCGCAAATGAACGGAACATCACATAAAGGACCTTCGTTTTTTGAAAACCCACTTTTAAAATTATTGTGGCGCAAGTTTGTAAACAACATCCTGTAGATAAGGAATAATGAAATAGGTATAGTCGTTGTTTTTATAGGAGATTGGAGAACAGATGTACCCACCACACGCGGACTGGAGAGAGGCCATCACTTTGGCGGAAAATGGCGATCCCCACGTGCTGGATATATTGACACAAAAGTACATGGGAGAGTTGCCCAACACTTATACATTCGCGAAGAGTTTGGCGGAGCACGTAGTGAACGATCTCTGCTCGGGTCGGATACCGAGCATCATTTTTAGACCTTCTATCGGTATGCTATTTTTTCTATTCCAAGAAAAATAAAATATTAATAAAGAAACCACACATTTAAAGACCAAACCACAAATATTTTGTTGTTCGATGCGAAGAAAGGAAAGGTTCTTAAAGTTCTTTTTTTATATCTGTGTTGATTATATTTAACATAGATTAAATAAACTCTTAGCTTATTGTTGGGATTGGCTAGTCTATTTTCGTTTCCTATCAATATCGCTCCCTTTTAGTGCTCGTATAAAATATTTTAGCATCAGCTTGAGTCAAAATTTAAAATAACTTTTTTTATTTATTATTAATTATTAATTTAAATTAAAATTAATTCTAAGCTCTTTTACAGTTTGGTCAATGAAGATGCTGAAAAACCCGAACAATTTAATTTAAAGAGAAGGTGCAGTCCAAAAATGGGTGCTATAAGTTTTTACATTTCTCTGTAAATACAATTTTGAGAATCCATTTCGGCGTACCGCACTTGTTGCATAATATATCATTATTCTATTAAAATGATTTAATAATAATATTAATGATAATAGTAATAATAATAAAAATAATTATATATTATATATTTCGACCTGACAATTGTTTCGACAACACCGTTTCTTTATCAAATGTCACATTGGGTAAACTTTTTAAGTCACTCGTTTATTAAGCACTCGTGACTCAAATGCCCTTTACCACACTTGTTGCATAATATACTATTTTTAGTTTTTTTTTTCTTGAAAGTTTTTACTCACATGATTTGTTTACTATTAAAATAATTTATTAATGATTATTATTATTAATAACATACATTAATTTCAAATTACATGCGTTTAAAAACTCTTCAACTCTAGAAGGATCCAGATTTAAGTATGGAAAACTTTTTAAGTCGCTCGTTTATTAAGCACTCGTGACTCAAATGCCCTTTACCACACTTGTTGCATAATATACTATTTTTAGTTTTTTTTTTCTTGAAAGTTTTTACTCACATGATTTGTTTACTATTAAAATAATTTATTAATGATTATTATTATTATTAATAACATACATTAATTTCAAATTACATGAGTTTAAAAACTCTTCAACTCTAGAAGGATCCAGATTTAAGTATGGAAAACTTTTTAAGTCACTCGTTTATTAAGCACTCGTGACTCAAATGCCCTTTACCACACTTGTTGCATAATATACTATTTTTAGTTTTTTTTTTCTTGAAAGTTTTTACTCACATGATTTGTTTACTATTAAAATAATTTATTAATGATTATTATTATTATTAATAACATACATTAATTTCAAATTACATGCGTTTAAAAACTCTTCAACTCTAGAAGGATCCAGATTCAAGTATGGCAAACTTTTTAAGTCACTCGTTTATTAAGCGCTCGTGACTCAAATGCCCTTTACCACACTTGTTGCATAATATACTATTTTTAGTAGTTTTTTTCCTGAAAGCTTTTGTCACATGATTTGTATACTATTAAAATGATTTAATAATAATTACAATATTATACATTAATTTCAAATTAAATACATTATATGTGTCCATCTTTACACAAAACATTATCCACTCAAAACTATGCAATTATATAATAATTTAAAATTCTTTAAATCGAGCTTTGCCGGTACATACGAAATTGGCACAGTATAGAAACATCTAACATAACGTGATACAATTCTTATGCCTTAGCCTATTTTACTTAAGAGCATAACAATTCGTTAAAAATAAGGCCTAAAAACTTTGTTTCATGTTGTAAAGTGACATTTTTCTTCTCGAGATTTATATTTTCAGGTGGTACAATTTCATCATTTCTGGTCCTGAAAAGAACCATGCTTGTTTTATTTTCATTTATTATTAGTTGTTTTCTTTGGAACTATTCTGGGCTATTCTGCATTTCATCTCCTCTTTTGAATAAAACGTTGTCAAATGTCAACTTTGTATATTCTGCATAAATTTTGCATAAAAAATCAAAATCAACGTGACCAAGGTCATTAAGATTATTAAAAATAGCAAAGGACTCAGAATCCTCGGTGAAGGACTTGGTCTATAATTATTAAGGTCATCGACCGCACCTGTATTTTTAAATAAAGATTTGACATTTTCCATCTATAATTGTTCCGGAAATATAGCGTGTTTTGATGAATTATTTACGATAGTAATTGGAATTTGATCTTCTCCATTACTGTATTTATTTCTGCGTTTCTAAATTCTAAAACTATTTATGAATATTATTAGTTTTACTTTTCCATTGATTTCGTCTTATTTTCCCTTATTTTCTGAGCATATTAATTAGTCGTATTCTTTTTTTGTGACAGTGATATCTACTGTAAAAGAACCTATGCCGGGCTGGATAGACAACTTCAACGGACCTGTGGGAATACTTATAGCTAGCGGAAAAGGTACCCCACCACTTTTTTGAGTAGTCCATCGAGCGCTTTGTATTTTTAATTTACAAAATTTGTTGAAGGAATTTTGAGATCGATATACACGAATCCGAATGTCACCGCTGATTACGTCCCTGTCGACTTGGTTACCAAGGGAATTATCATCGCGACCTGGTTGAAGGGCTTGGAAGCGTATGTAAATCGTGTAATTCAACATTTTTGCTTTCCTTCTAACCGAAAATATTCACTGTTAACCAAAAATAAGAAGATTCCACAATTCTACAAAAAAAATCAAATCTTCACAACTTACCATTTTTAACCGTCGTCAGTTCCTGCGGATATTTATCAGTATATCGATTTAATTACTGCCTAGAGACGTTTCATATTACCACTACAACCGCACTAAAATGGCTTGAATGTTTTAGGCAATATTTTTACTCTCCAAAGATTTAACAAATGTCTCCACTTCATTTTTTTTTTAATTAATTTTAGAAATATGAATTTTATTTTTTTGCAATTTATTTTAAAAAATTGTTAATTAACGTAGACATAATTGGTTTTAAAACTTTAATAGTACTTTTGCGGAATGTATTTTTAGTGATTTTCCAAATGAAATAAAATAAAATTACACGTTTTTGAAAATTTAAACTATGAGAAAGAGAGTGAGGTAACCAGAGATCCAATTAGAACAGAATATCGTTTGATTTTTATTACTTTAATTTAAGGACGTTGGTCAATTATGTTGTTATGTTGGTTGCATACATATATCTATTAGATTATTAGATAATATAGGGGCCCTATAATACAGTAAAATTTGATGCGCCTCATGTGGCTCTGATATTTTCGTAGAGATGGAAATGATCTTCCGCTCACAGCTTTAAATATACGCAACTCCCATACGCACACTCAACTCCTCTTTGTAGGGAAGATTTAATGGGTTCTGGACAAGTCTGGGAAAATACTGTCCTAAAAATGCTGCATTCAAACTTACAGTAGTCATCGTGGTTTGATTCTCAAAATTTTTTTTTCGTTGCTTCATAAGTTCCTGTATTATCGACATAGGCAGGGCATCTATATGTATATCTAAAACCACAAATTGAGGCTATTACATTATCCAAACACTTGGACTGGAGGCAAAGTTACAAGACGAGTTCTAACATTGTGTTTTGCATTTTCCAGAAAAGAGGAAGAGAAGCTAACATTGTCGGTTTACAATGCCAGTAACAACAATATCAATAATGTGACCGTAGGAGGACTAGTCGAACTGGGTACATCAATATTTTTTTTTAAATGCATTCTAGTCGTTTTGTCGGATTTGCATGCTACTACCCAATAGTAGCATTATTTTTTATATACGAGGTGTGTTCACAAAGTAACGTGACTTTAAAGTGTTTATTTATTTATCAAAATTAATGTCGTCCCCTTTAAGGTATTCCCCCCTCCGCTCCCAGATATAATACACTTGTGCCAACGTTTTTTTCCAATCCCCGAAGCACTTTCTGGTTTAGACTAACGCTGCTGTCTCACAAAAAAAAAACGTAAACGCGAAAACCGGCTCAAACTATGAGCCTATGTTAGGGACGTGTGTACCAAAAGTCACCTTCCTTTTTGAACACACCTCGCACATACATACAAAAATTTTCTGGTACAGGTAGGAAATTGTGCTGGGACTACCCGCTCAACGACATTCTGTGGTACCCCAACGGTAGCGTGACCCAGTGCTACGTTTATCATTTTTTGAGATTGATTTTTTACCACATCTTGCCGGCCATATTGATCGACGGAATATTAAAAATAACGGGACACCAGCCCATGTAAGCGCACACCGCTAAAGATGCTCGCGTGCCGTATACATTCGTCTGTCGCCATGTTCAGGTTGCTGAGGATCCAGCGAAAAATCTACATCGCCAACATGGCACTCCAATATTTCATCACCCAAGATTGGAAGTTTATCAATGAAAAAACGTCCGATCTGGAGAACAAACTGTTGCCCCCCGACAAAGAGAACTTCTATTACGACAAGGACCGCGTGGTGCCATACGAGTATTTTACGAAAGCCCTTTATGGAGCCAGGCAGTACCTCCTGAAGGAAGACATTTCGACCTTTGATAGAGCCAAAACGCATTCGAAGCGGTTAGATTATTTTTTTAGGCCCGATTTTCTTACTTTTAATGCCACTTAACTTTCAGAATGTGGGTGTTGTCCAAAATCTGCAACGGCCTCGCGTACGCTGGACTCTTTTATTTGATATTCGTAAAATATGACATTTTCGGACGCCTTTGCCGCTTGATTGTAGCGTATTTCGATTCCTTGGGTTGATTAAATGCGTACATAGATAGTTGTCTTTATTTCAAGCCCCGATTTCGTGCTACCGTATAGATGCATGCGTGTTTTTTTACTCACTCTATAGAAATGGACAATGCCCCCATGATTCACCTACAACCATGTGCATATCTGGTTGTCTGCTTGCAAAATAAATTCTCGTCCAAATTTGTGCCTTCATTCGCTCCTTTCAAGACGCGTATCGCGCCCATGCAAAAACTGACGCATAATGAAATCCTGATTTAACATCAAAACGTTTCAGAAGCTCCAATCGCCCGCACAGCAAATTCCCCCTTTCATACCCTAGCGTTATGCAACCCACGTCGCCCCTGGGTTTGTTAATTTCTCCAAGTCACCGATGAGAGCGTTGTCTTTTTCCAAAACCACGAGCCAGAACGAGAGGGCAATAGGCTAGCGTTAACTTTCCTTGCCATCCGAAAGGATTTCCGCGAGTGGGCGTTACCAACAGTGAAACGTCATCAATTCGGTGCCGAGTTAATTCAGTCACATTTCCGTCAACGGCGTATTCGATGGTTGCGATCGTTTGGCAGGGTTTTGTGAAGACGGAGCCGCATCCGACCGAACTTTCACGCTCAAACCGACAATTATTGAATTAAAGCCGCTTTATCCACGTGGTGAAGTTGCCCGAAACAAGTGATGGTGTCGTCATAGCAACGTCGGGTTGGATTTTTCCCGACGATGCACCGCTATCTTGTACTTTCGGCCCGATAAACAACAGCGTCGCCGGCGATTTTGACGCTGTTCGCGTTGGCAATTGATATCGTCCAACCATGATTTAATTAGGTTCCTTTTTTTACCGTTAACGAGTGGTTAATTCGCGTGAGAACGGATCAAAACATGTCGCACGCTGGTCCGAAACGTCCGTGTTTCCGTGGGAGATTGCGGTGGTGTCTGTGATTCCGTTTTGTTTATTGCAGAGAGCGCGTGACCGGATAAAATGCAATAAAAAAAGAAAAACGCGAAAATGAATAGGACTCTTTGTATCTTGGCTGTGAGTGCGATCTTATATGCATTTGGTAAGTTATTTTGGGTTTGTTTATGTTGCATTTAAATCTGTCTCCGATCTCGCTAGGTAGTGTGGGTGGGTTTTAAAAAGGTTTTTAGTTTTCTAATCGGGAACGCATTTACGCCCGCTTTTAGTTCAAAGATGGACGAGATGTTGATGTTTGTCGTTTTCCTTTGATCTTGGTTTCGGACTTTTGTAGAAATGTGTGCATACGGTCAGGTTTTGACTTGTTGATGTTTCGGAAACGGGGAGGTAGGTTTTATTTTCGTTTTGTATTTTAAGATAACAACGCTATCGATATACCGTGCTTCTTAGTCCGAGAGAGTAATAAAATGTAAATTTGCAATGATAGGGGTCGTCAAACAGGGTTAAGTTCAGATAAATCGCAATGATATCTATGCTCTGGTTCTTAATCGGAGAGAGCTGCAAGTCTTAGCCAAATTCCATAGGCTTGGTATTATATCTACGATGATTGTCAAAGGGACAGGGAGAGTTATTATATCTTTATTATGTGTGAAATCCATGGTAATTTTGTAAAATCGTAAAATGTTTGGTAAAATTTTGAGTTTTCAGCACTTTCCATTAGGAAACTCATGTGTAAATAATAAAAAAAATAATCTAAAAAATATATGATTAAATAAATATTTTTAAGTTATTTTTAGGTTGCGTCTTACGGTGTGACGTTTGATTGCATCATATATTATAAAAGTACTGCACCTAACAATAGAAATAATAAAATAGAAAATTAAACGAATCTTAGGTATTAGTGATATGAGTGTTCCTTTGTTGAATTCAACAAATCCACTTGGCATTTTAAGAGTTATAATATATAACGTATAAGATAAGGTCATAAGAAATATTTTTTATGGTTTTTTTTTGCTTAATTTTTATTTTCATATCTACAAAATTATTGAAATTCCTAATTAAATTTTAAACGCACCCTTTTCCATGAAGGAAATTTCTTAATTAAAGGTAAAGAAACAAAAAACTAAATAAATACACTTTGAAAAAAAATCAAAGATATTATTTTTGTCTCTTTTGAAAATTTATTTTTATTTATTAATTTACCACTGACTATACTCTTTTCCACATTTTTAAGAAAGTTTTTGAACAGTGAAAACTGCCTATAGGGAAACTGTATAACGCAAAACACTGTATTACGAACAAAATTTGTTGTACCGTTAGGTCTCCATACAAAGCTATGTATAACGAATTTTTCACTCTCTATACCGAAAGAAAAAAGGACACGCTGAGTGAATACGGCGAGCAAGGCAAAAATTTGATCTCTAGATTATAAAGTTGCTTTAATTCGGGTGATAGAACGGGGAGAATAGAAAAGTGATGTGGCACGTCGATACGGATTTACACCATCGACTGTATCCAAGATTTGGAAGTGCAAAGAAAAAATCATTCAGGCTGAAGCGGCAGGCAGTTCTAGTAAAAAACTAGAAAAGCCAATATTTAAAGATTTGGATCGGGCAATGTTGCAGTGGTTCCAACGGCAACGTCATTAAAATGTACCACTCTCTGGACCTGAAAAGTTTGCTGAAGAGTTTGGCATTATCGATTTCAAGGCTTCGAAAGGAAGGTTGTGGAAGTTCAAACAGAGACATGGTAGAAATTATGGACAGATAAGTGGCGAATCCCGTGATGCCGACAGAAACGTCACTATCGATTCGCTGGAGAAGACGTGACCAAAACTAGCAGAAAGTACCCTGCTGACGATATTTTGAATGCTGGTATTTTTTACAAAATGACGCCAGATGAAACTCTTAAATTTCGAAGCGAAAAGTGTGTGGGGTGTGGGTGGAAAACTTTTTAAAGACCGTATAACAGTGTTAGTAGCTGTCAATATGAGTGGGAGAGAAAAAAGAAAGCTAGTCGTGATTGGAAAATAAACTAAACCACGATGTTTTAAAAACATCAAGCATTTACCGGGCACTTACAAGACAAACAAGTCTAACTGGATGACATCGCAAATTTTTGAAGAGGAGATACGGAAATGGGATGCAGAATTAAAGGGGAGGAAAATATTACTTCTCTTAGATAACTGCCCTGCACATCCCCATATTCCAAATCTACGGAATATACAATTCAACCCTCCGATCGTCGTGCATTACAGAGACAGAATGCGACCAGGAAGATGATCAGTCACTAAGCGAGTGGATAAAGCAGTTTCAAACATCAATTACGTTTACAAGTGAGGAGTTGCAAGATTTTATGGTGATAGAGCAGGATTTGCTTACAACAGCAGACTTGACAGAGGAAGCCGTATTACAACAAGCCAGAAAGGGTGAGGAAGAGCACCAAGAGGAAGAAGAAGATGAAGAAGTTGATCTGGGACAACCACCAACCATTCAACGAGCCCTATATTCAGTTAAGCTGCTAGATATATTTTTTATGTATCATGGGGAAGATGGTGAAAATACAAGCCCAAGTACGAGATGCGTATTGGTGTACTAAAAAAATTCAAAAGGAAATGACCGATTAATTGAAACATTAAATGTAGTTCTTAAATATTTATATAAAATGTTCCTAAGTAGATGTTAAAATATGTATATAAAATAATTAAATATTACAGAACACATATGCGTATTGTTATTTTTCAAGTGCCTATAACTCTATAACGAAAACTCTTCCTAACTAATAAGAAAGCAGTTACTTCAATTACAAAGGAATACAAGAATTTTCCGCATGACTGAAAACTTATTTTTCGCAATCGGAGAAATCTGGAAAGCCATTTAAAAACCTGTGAAATGGGTGAAATTTCCGTGAAATTCGTGAAATCTGTGAAATCATATGGTTGCGTGAAATCTGGTGTATGGATGGTATCTGCATGACGATTTGTTCCTTGATGGCATTCCGGCAGTTATTAGCAAAGTTCGTTTTTGAAAATGAGTAGTGTTTCTAAATTTGCTGCCGGGAAACGGATTAGTAAAACTACGCTTTGTAAAAATGAGAAAACCATTATTCTCAACGCTTTTTACCAACAAAACTTAATATTAGGATTTGCAAAAATAGTTGAAATGTGTACCAATATGGCTGGACAAAAAAAAACAAAAAAAAATTGCTGGAAGAAAAGAAATTGTAATATAAATGAGGATGAAAAAATTGCCTTCACAAGAATAATACGCTCGTCTAACCTCTAACTTAGAAAAAATATTTTGTAAAATGAAAAAGGGTGATTTTATTCCACCCTTGAGTAAGAAGAATTGAAAATAGGGTTATCTATTATATGGATGAAACTGGTATTAAGGAAATATATAGCATTGGTAAACCAAGCTTTGATGGTACCTTCGGGGAAAGGTAAAAGATTAATAATTACTAACATTGTTAGCAAAAATGGATTTGTCTATTCTGTTGTCTGTATTCTTTCTTTTTTAATCATGGATTATTCTTTCTGATGGCAGTCTTTTCATCCTCATTTAGGTATTACAGTTGGTTTTCTTCCTGTACTTTTGATGACCTGATGTAGCCGCATTTTTGGGTTTCCAGTCGGCTGTCCAAGTCCAGTCATATTCGAACAAATTTCTATTTTTGCAACTCCGAATGTTTTACTAATCCGTTTCTCAGCAATGAATGCAGAAAGACTAGCCACTTTCAAGACTGAATTTTGCTCATAACTGCTGGAAAGGCACAGATAGGTCAACTTTACCTGCCACTCTCGGGATCCTTGACATTCATCATTACAAGGTACACTACGCTTATGCCAGTAAATTTTACAGTTCAATAATGATTCATAACAACTTCGCATTAACCCTGTTAGCATGGCCCCATTTTGCAACAAAAGTGCCACACAGACGGCTGTTTTTTTCTTCGTTCCCTGTGGACGAATGTCATATATATCGGTCATAGAAATGTACTTGTGGTATCCTTTATAAAATCGCAAAAAAATACTTTTTTTTTTAATCATATAACTTTATTGCAATTTGAAATATATTTTTTTAACAAACAAACTTTTGAAAAATATTAAAAGGTGTAAATGAACTTATATAAAATATCAAAATTAATAAGAACTAAAAGTTCAGATTTTAACGAAATTATATATTATGACACGACACCGTGTCTTTATCAAATGTCACATTTGATAAAGACACGGTGTTGTCGAAACAATTGTCATGTCATAATATATAATTTCGTGAAAATCTGAACTTTTAGTTCTTATTTATTTTGATAAATGGATTTTCATCAAGTAAATGCCACCTCAGTTCAATTTATATAAAATATTCTTAAATAAAAATATAAAACTCATTTAAAAAAAAATGCCCAAAATGTTTGTTAGAATTTTTCGTTTGCGTGGTAGATATGGAAACATGGAGTTCGGCACAAGCCTTTGTCACATTCCTTACACATATATCTGGAAAACTTTCTTTGGTTTTCCTTTGCTGTTGTGTGTGAGCAGTTTTTGTCTTTTCACTTGAGGGAGCTAATGTGGGGAAACGTAGTCTAGCTATATCAGCAGGCAGAAACAAATACGGAACATGAGCTGGGCGTTTTTTTGAGGCTAGGAGGACGCGTTCGGCCTTCACATGAAAAAACCGGTAATTTTTTTTCCTTGGGGGGCAAGGTGGGGAAGTCGGGGGGGCTATCTCGGAAACGGTAAGAGTTGGGGGGTCGGGGTCCGCTTCGTCGGATTCAGAAAAAAATCTTGAGGAGGGGGCGGCCTCAAAAAATCACTTTTGAGGAGGTCGTCATTTTGAAGTTTTTGGAGTTTTCCGGAGTTATTTGAGGTCGGATCGGGGCGCGGAGGGCATATGCGTGTAGAGGGGCCCGAGGCGCACCGGAACCCTCAAAAAGGGCCCCCTCAAAATTGAGGAGGTCTTGAGGTTCGGGAGGATCTCGTCTCCTATGGGACGGATCGAAAAACTGGGTACCTACGTCGACGCGCCAACTAAAATTAACGTCATTAAACAGAAAAACTTGAAAAAAAAAAAAACAACAATATATGTGAATAAAAGCCAATAAAATTTCAGGTTTCGCACATTCAGGTCTCCTCAAGAGCTCTTCGGTGGCATTTCATTTCAAGCCTTCTATTTCTACTCATGATCATAGTCAACCCAAGAAATGTGAAAACCTCATCTAAATCAAGATATTTTTCTCTATAGCATATCTGTTGGTCTCGAAAATTATGAAACTTGCTGTACCTTCAGTAAAAAGATTCAAAAAATAATCTATTTCAGTTGAGTCTTCTCTCCACTCCACTCTGGCTGTCATCAAATTCATGCAACTTAGGCACACAGTTCTTTTTTGTCCGGTTAATCTGATCTCTCTATAGTCCTTGATGCCACTATCATTGTGAATGTTTTCGTTTGAAGTATCATGATTGCTCTTCATCAATGTTTTCTGCAGAACTGTTTCCTTCGCCTCCGACATCACTTGGCAAATATCAATCAATGGATCCTCTTCACTATCTGATCGCAACAATTCTTTGAGACTTCTCACCTCCGCGTCTGTTTGTCCGCAATAATTTCTTGTAGCGTTATTATTTGTTTTTTTTTTCCGCAAATGTCCAGCTTCTTCCACGCACGACATTTTGTATGCAACTAAAACACGCGGTGTCAGGTTTTTGAGATGTTTGACGAGCATCACATATATCGGACAGTGGCCGACGTATATGGCGCTAGTCCATATGTCAAATTTTCCCGTCATGATATAAAAAAGCCTGACCTATATATCGGTCAGCTGTCTGTGAGGCAATTTTCCTACTTTCAGATATATATTTCACAGTATAGTCTTTTTAAGTTAAATGGTATGCAGCCATCATTATACATAAGTGTAGCGGGTAACGAACATTGGTAATTTTATTCGACCGCGGCAAATTTATCAGGTTAGCATAAATGAATTGATTTTAAGTAAAATAAGTGACTGGAACTGAGGTAACGGTGGCCCAAGAAAGAAAAACTTTTAATATAAGAAAACCCGGTTTTCCGCGTTCTGCGGAATTTCCGGAAACGTTGAGTTGTTTTATTGCAAAAGTTTGACAATACGGTTCTCGTTAAGGGAAGTTTAGGGCGACTCGTTGGCATTTTTCCGCGTTCGTACTTTATAAATAATTCACGTCGCGCGCGGCTTCCATCCGTCCATCACGCCCCCCCCCCTTCCCTTCTCCGCCCGTCCCTCGCGTCGCAAAAATACCCAACCGGGAAATGAAATAAAAATCCCCGATTCGGTCTTTTAATTCGGCGCACGCGGAGGGGCCGGAGCGAGATGGTGGCGGGTGCGACGGGGGAGTGGGAGGCATTAATTCGGGGGATGTTTTTCCTGCAAACGCCTCGGACGTTTCCGGGTTTCATTCGTATTCGTCCGCCGGCGGGGGCCCTAATTGGTAATTTGCCAGGGGTTGCTAAACGGAACCGTCAACATAATTGAAAATTTCGCGCCACTTAATGTTAATGCCGTTTCGCGTTCGGATTTAATGTAGCCCAGCCGTTTTGCCGTCGGCCGACGTTGTCGGCTTGGTCGGAAGTTGACATTATCAAAATACGAAGCTCATCAAGTTCGTCCGTCGAAGTAAAGCCATTAAACGACACGCGAATGGGTCATAAGATTTCAGGAAAATTTAAATGGGTTGGCAACGCCGCATCGCGTCTGGAATGACCAGAACGAGCGAGAAGCGCGCCATCGGGGGTTAACATTTCGGCAAAAGCTGAAAAACTGTTCCGCCTGGATCCAGATTGACGTATTGAATGGGGAAGGAACGAAAAAAACTGGAACATTAGTTTTTTGCATTCGGTTACGTTTGTTTGGTTATAATAGAGTATTGGTCTGCTCTATTGATATCCTGGTCATCATATTTGTAAAAAAATGGAGTGGAGCAAAAATGTCATGAATCCCATTCGTTGGATTAGGGAGATAATCAAAAAAAAATAGTGAGGAACACTGACTGTTTATACAATGTGTCCATTTTTCTTTGTTATTGAGGGGAATCTCAGTTATTATGAGAGATTGAGTGATGCAATACTGTGCTCGATTGTCGTGAAACAAAAGGTTCGGTTATCAAAATACTTATAGCTAGCTTTGTTTTTGAGGCATAGGGTGAAACAGAAAATTTGGTCATTTCCGTTATACTCCTCATATACATCTCTCTCTCATATAGAATCCTGGGGCGCACTCAGATTTTTTACAGATACAAGCCAAAGTTAAGTTTTTGTTTAGTGGATGACGCTGTATATTTAAAAAAAAAATTATACGCTCATCAAAAATATGTAATTGTCTAAATGTGTCTTTTAAATTAACATATATTTTGACATTTCAGAAAATATTATTCTATAATAATTTTATTCGTTTAACATGTTAACGAGAAAAAAATCACAACTACAGAATACAAAAAATTGTAAACATTCAAACTGATTTTCGTATATATATATATATATATATATATATATATATATATATATATATATATATATATATATATATATATATATATATATATGATGACACTATATTCCGGGATATCATCCGTTCGCTCGTTGAACTCCGACTGGAATCCTGCATCCGACTGGAATCCTGCAAATATATATATATATATATATATATATATATATATATATATATATATATATATATATATATATATATATATATATATATATATATATATATATATATATATATATATATATATATATATATATATATATATATATATTATATATATAGGTAGGTATAAAATTATTTTCTATTACGGTCCACAATTTTACCTGAATTTAAATTCCGAAACTTAGGTAATAATCTTCTTGCATTGTATGTTATAATCCCATTCAAAAGCAATTGGTCACTGTCTTATATCTATGAACAGACCATAGCCACGAGCTACGAGCTATGAGTGGTCACCAAGGCAGGACATTACATTATCTCTTCCAAGATTTTAGCTTTTGTTGTAGGATCTTTATTGTCTTTGTTTGACTGAACTATTTGTATTTGTATACAGAGCTACAAAAAAAGAACCGATAACTTAATGGACACATCAAAATCCAGAAACTATTCAATATTTCTTGAATGACGTCCACCAGCAGAGCTATTCCAGCTTTTCTTTTAATGTTGACCTTTCCACATCTAGGCACTGAACCGTGTACTATCCCAGAGGAACTATTTTTTAAACAATATCAGCATAAAACATACATCGCAAACATGAACCTCTTATGAAACCAATGCAGCCATTCTCAATTATGTTTGCTATACTTGCAGATGTCTCATTGAATTGGAAAATCGCCAATAACTTTTCGTGTTTAGATCTAGGACTCTAATATTTTAATCCTATCGCCGACCGGAATGCATCCATCCAAAGGACCAATTTCTGCTTATCTGATGCGCATGCGGTAACATTTTACCGCGTTAATT
Organism: Cylas formicarius; assembly: GCF_029955315.1. NCBI lineage: Eukaryota > Metazoa > Arthropoda > Insecta > Coleoptera > Brentidae > Cylas > Cylas formicarius. The sequence continues at coordinate 17,650,700 of NW_026844361.1, read as the reverse complement.
GCGCCGCCTGGCGTAGACGGCAGTAAGCGTCAGGCATCCGGTTACAACAATTATCGCCGGGACCTAAGCAAGCAAACGAATATGTTTGTATGTGCGTGTGTGTACACACGCGCGTCTCCTGTCTGCGCCGCCATAATAAATGAGTTTACTTTTCCGTCCAAATGGCCGCTCGTCGCCCCCCAAGTCATCGTCACACCGCCCTTCGCTTTATTAAATACAATACCGGCAAAATTGATCGTGATCTATGGAACACGGGACCCCACCAAAAAAATATATATATTGGGGCGTCTTCAACGCTCGTTTGGACGCAAGGTGGCGCAGCGCTAGGGGAGCCGTCGCGACGTCTCATAATTTAATTTATCATCAATTTACTCCGATTTTAATGGACGGAATGGCGAAGTATCAGGCAACATTTGCTCTAAACAAACATTCAGCTATACAGGGTGTTATTAAAATTTAAAAATATTTACCTATATTTCTTCGTATCACCCAAAACCCAAAATTTTCCAGCATTTGTCCGTATTTCCGGTATTTCCTATATTTAGCCTCGTTTTTTTTTGTATGAAAAAACCTTGGTTTAGCGCCATATGGAGTTTGGATACGCTTTGCTGACGACGCTGTTCTGATTGGGTCTTGGGTCTTCATACAAGGAAATTGAAAGCAGAGTTGAACAAAAATTCAAAAAAGTGTTAACTTAATGAACAGTTTTGTTTTGAACTTTTTGATCTTCGGTTGAGATTTGTGGGCTGCTATGGTGTACAGTATTGAAGGCTGGACACTATAAATAAAAACCATAAATGAACTAGAAGAATTCGATATGTGGATGTACCGTCGAATTCTCGTGATACCATGACCCCCAGCCAGAACGAGAAACGAAGATGTTCTCAGGCGTATTAACAAAGATCCTGAACTCTTTAACGTTGTAAAATAAATAAAGGCTGCATACCTTGGTCACATAATGGGCAATCATAAATATCAGTTTCAGCAACTAACTATTGAGAGCAAGATTGAGGGTAGGAGACGACTAGGACGAAAGAGACGAACGTGAGACAGTGGACTGGCATACCTGACAGATATTGACCCACACGGCCAGAGATAGACATGAATAAAAAAAATACCCATTCCAACTATTGCGTTTTGGTCGTCGGAAGTTCTTTTTATAACACTAACATGAAACTTTTACCTATATAGTTCATACACATCTAACAATCTGAAGACCTTGGAGCGGGTAGATTTCTCCTATCTTCCTAAAAAAACTTTTGTTTTAGGGTTTCAGACCATTGCGCCTTATCTTTAACCCTTCCCTCCAAATCGGGTGTTTTTCACATTACTGGAAATTGAGTTTTCTAAAATCTATCTTTAAATCTGGTGATAAGTTTTCTGTAACTAATTATGAACTTATAAGTAATGGGTTTCGATATATTGAACTTTAAGTTGGCATTACTGTTCAAGATGGCGACCGATTTAACAGCTGTCAAATGATTTATTCTCAGTTTGGTTTGGCAATTCATCATGAATAGACTCACGCCTGAACAACGCTTGCAAATAGTGCAATTTTATTTCGAAAATAATACGTCCATTTTATCGTCGACAAAATCGTCCATCAGAGCAGTTAATTCTATTAATCATGGAACGTTTTCGCACCACGTTTTATTGATAACTCGCATCCACAGAGACCCCGTACGGTGCGTACAGAAGAAGCTATTGTTGCTGTAGAGCGTAGCATTGAGGAAGACCCGAATGAGTCCATCCGCCATCGAGAACAGGAATTGGATCTGCATCCATCCACTTTATGGAAGATTTTGCGGAAGGATCTTGGTTTACGTGCTTACAAAATCCTACTCGTGCAAGATTGAAGCCAAACGATCATCAAGTAAGGCGTAGATTCGTGGAATGGGCCCAAAACGAAATTGCCGTTGTTCCCGATTTTCATAAGCGAATTTTGTTTAGCGATGAGGCGCACTTCTGGTTGAATGGCTACGTCAACAAACAAAACTGCCACATTTGGAGCGAAGCTAATCCTCAAGTGTATGTCGAAACACCGTTACATCCAGAAAAACTGACTGTTTGGTGCGCTTTATGGGCTGGTGGAATCATTGCTCCTTACTTCTTCAAAAACGATGATGGCCAGAACGTTACAGTCAATGGTGATCGGTATAGAGCTATGATTACTAACTCTTTCATTCCTGAATTGAATAACCATGACGTCCAGGAGATGTGGTTTCAACAGGACTGGGCAACATGTCACACAGCTCGTGCCACAATCGATTTCTTGAAAGACACGTTTAGTGACTGCCTAATTTCACGTTTTGGACATGTGAATTGGCCTCCAAGATAACAAGATTTAACACCGCTAGACTACTTTCTGTGGGGCTATGTAAAGTCATTGGTCTATGCAGGTAAGCCACAAGCGCTTGACCATTTAGAAGATAACATTCGCCGTGTTATTGCCGATATACGGCCACAAATGTGGGAAAGTCATTGAAAATTGGACGTCCAGATTGGACTACATCCGCGCCAGCCGTGGCGGTCATATGCCAGAAATCATATTTAAAATGTAATGCCACAAGATTATCTTTCGGATAAAGAAAATTCATGTCAATCGAATAATCCATCGTTGTTTTATTGCAACTTAAAGTTCTATACATTGAAAACACCCCTTATAATCAGCACAATCCGTAAAGTTCTTATACCCCTTGTTGAACATCAATTAATTAATGAACAGATTGGTTTTAGAATGTAAGGAGGAAAGCAAGGTCACCGAGTTAAATATGATTTTGTGTCCTGGAGAGTGGTATCACGTTGTAAACTGACTTACCCAAAGCCTTCGACAGGGTCTCTCATCACATTGCACCAACTTAATTGGGATCGATGAACCCTTGATTTCAAACCCAGGTTTTGTGTTGGAGATGTCAGGAGAGTGGTAGACCCTATATGCAGGGTGTCCCACAACATGACTGCCATAGACTGGCTGTGATTTCAAGTTAAAAATGTCAAATGAACATATACCAGGAACATTGTTCTAACTGAGCTACAAGCATTTGAGATTTTATTTATTTATGTTTTATTTTATTTTATTGAATTACTTGTTGAAAATGTCCACCCAGTTGCTGTATACCTAGTGTAGCTCTTCTTAGGATTGAAGTGGTAGATCTGATAAGTCTCAGGATCAGCAAATAGTTTCTGTCGCATTCATAATTCTAGCTAGCAGTTGTTCGCTGTTTTGAATACTTTCTGCATAAATTAAAGTTTTCAGTCTTCTCCACAAAAAGTAAGTAAGTAAGGCATTATGTTCCTCTTAATGTAAGACAACGAATGTTACTTGTCGATCACTTTGGTCGATAAGTAACAGAATTTATTAATCATAATTATACAAACCGGTGGTGCAGTAGTTCCTGAACAGTGAAGAGGTGCAGCTATTCCTGACCTTAATCCCTTAGATTACTTTTTATGGCGAAGACTAAAAAAGAGCTACCAGTTCAATCCTAAGAAGAGACTATGTATTCAGTATGTATAATAAAATAAAAAATAATAAAATAAAAAAGGCTTTTCTTTTAAATGGGACGCCCCGTATATATACTGACTTTTCCAAAGCCTTCGACAGAGTGTCTCATCATATGTTAGGTATTGTATAAGCTTAAATTAACTGGTGTCGATAAACCATTGATTTCCTGGCTGATCGCAGACAGATTGTTAAATTAAACTGGTATACGTTATATCTGGAGTGCTTCAAGGGTCGCACCTTGGGCCTTTTCTGTTTAATTTCTTTATAAATGCTTCCTTCTCTCTTCGTTCTTGCTTCTTGCTTCCGTTTTCTGCATGGTCATAAAATTGAGCCATACTGTGGTGAAAATACCAGATTTTCCTTGACTAACCTGTAAATGAAGAGCGTCTTCGTCTTGCATTAATGGTTCTGTTTAAGCCTTCAAATGTCTGCTCTGGCTTTTTGTCGTAATAACAAATTTCATTCAGTATTTTAAAGACATTACTATGATGAGATGTTCAAGTACCCAGGACTTCCCTAGTGTTTTGCATCATAATTTTTGTGTACGTCTCTGGTGTCTGGTCTTAAAATAAGGACTCTTCATTTGTTCGAGAAAAAAATTTTGGAACCAAATAATTAACAAATGATTTGAGAGAGCTCTTATAGCGCCCTTAAATCCATGGCAGGGCAATTACAGCAGCTCATAGTTTTTCTTCATGCACCCTTGAATTTCTTTGTAACTCTGTAAATAACTTAATAGTTATCAGTTTTATTATCTCGGGTAATATATTCTCTCTTTTATGTATTTAACCTGTTACTGGTTCCTGATCATCATTATTATTTTAATTCTTTTTTTGATTAGTTTTGAACGCTTATGGCAAATAAACAAATTAATCTTCCTATAAAGTACATTTTTTTGTAGGCAAAGTAACTACGGTTTTATTACGGCGTATTCCAATTGCGGTTAATATTAGACCACGATGCATGATAGGTATACGGACGTGGCGCTTAAATTAAGAAGGAAACGAGCCCGACAACAGCTAAAATCATTGAGGTGCGAATAAAACGGTAGCGATCGAGTCTGGAATGCCGGGTGTTCGTTTTAGTTCTTGTTTGTTGCGAAGTCGTGTCGCGTGACGCAGACGTAAAGGGGTTTGGCACTTGGCAGTCGCGGAACCAAAACGTCTCGGGTCTTTTATTTAGCACCGATCAACATATATACTTCGCACGCCAGCTTTTGTTTCGGTTTATACAAGGTGGCGGCAAAATTTTAGAACCAGGAAATGGAATGGAAAATCCAAATGAAAATCACCATTTCTCGCCCTCAATCTAGACGCGATGACGTCATTTACTATTACCGTGTACTGCATGCTTTCAGAAAAAAGTATTTTCTCGAAAACCGCTCTTTATATTCTTCAACATACTCGATATTTTCTATTCGCATCTAAATAAAATGAAGATGACAGAAAAGGTGCACATACGAAATAATAAACGTCGCTTTGCCTATCGATTTCCAGTGAACACGCGTCACACTGTGGGTAAGCATGAAATTCGCAAACATTTCGAAGAATTCGCAAACACGTTTCAAATTACGGTTAAACAAAAAACTCTCGAGAAAACTATTATCTGCCAGTGAATCGGGTTCGAACTCATTCTGGCTACGGTTGGAATATTTTGGTTTGTCTTTGTCTACTAGTCTAGTACATCTCCACTTGTCTAATGTTTTTTATGTAAATATGAAATACGATGGTTAGAATGGAGTAGTAATTTTGTTGTGAACTCCATTGTTTCGATGTTTAGATGATTGGAATTAGAGGTTCGTTCCTGATGACGGGTGAAATCTGGTGTACTCGCTCTGTGAAATCTGTGAAGTCGATGTCTTTAATTGAATCCTTATAGTTTTGTGAAACCAGGGCTCTTTGAGGATAGACGATTTGTTTTATTTTATGAGATCTAAATCTTTGTTATCTGTGAAATCCGTGAAATCTTTGGCAAATCATAACGTATTCGTAAAGTTTTTTATGGTTTTGAGTAAGTGATGAAATAACTATTTTTTCGTTATTTGTAAATTGGTGTTTGGTTGCACTTTAACTAATTTTGATGATTAGCACTAAATTAGTTGAGCAGTAGGTGAGTATTCACTCAAGCAATGTTTCCCGATTGGAAAATGATTCCAGGTTGTCCTCCGTTGTCCTCAAGTGCTGAAAACGGCATTTGATTCACGAGTTTATTTGACACAAGGGAGTACAAATCTTGCTCGATAACCTTAAAATTATTTCTCAAAATCGTTGTAATTCGTAGTCATTTATAAATCTGTAAAGTCTTTGTGGAGTCCGGGAAATCTAAAATACGTGAAATTTTTTTCAAAAATGTATAGTCTGTAAAATCTGATGTACTAATTTCATTTCGATTCAAGCAGAGCCTGGAACTCATTTTGAATTGTGGTGAGTATACGCAGTAATGTTTCAAACCACATTTGGTTCAAGCGCCGTAAAAAGGATTCTACGATTCCTTAGGAATTTTTAGTTTGCGCATGCGCTAAATCCAATTTGGCAGTAAATGTGAAGTAATGGTTACCTCTGACTGAGTGTTGTATTTGATAAAGTATTGTTATAACCCAAGGGGTAAATTACGCGTGAAATCTGGTGTATCAGCTCTGTGAAATCCGTGAAATCATGAAATTTTGTTCCGATTTTTGGGCACTTTCCCTTAAATAAAGCTTCTTTATAGTATATTATGCAACAAGTGCGGTAAACGCCATTTGACGCACGAGTTTATTTGGCACGAGCGGAGCGCAGCGGAGCGACTGTTTAATAAACGAGTGACTTAAAAAGTTTACCGAACGAAAATCGATAAAGTTACTTATTTTTTAAGTTATAAGGTATAAGTCCATAAAAAATAGGCGGTCTCCATTTGAAAAATATATTTTTCTTCTCCCGTCTATAAAATGCCTATTTAGCTTGCGGGAAGCGTCATTTTACCACGTCAGTTTCGTTTCCCATAAATCCGAGCCACTTCGGACATTTCCGGGATTTTACCGCACGGATTTGGAAGCAATCGGATGTTTTCGGAGGTGTTTCCCACCCTTTGAATTTTGACGTTTATTAATTCTGACGGTTATGTCAGTCAATGTATTCGTGTTGTTTTGCGAAAACTAACGGTCGTAGAAAAAGTATAGTATGCAACACGTTCGGTAAACTTTTTAAGTCACTCGTTTATTAAACAATCGCTCCGCTGCGCTCCGCTCGTGTCAAATAAAATCGTGAGTCAAATGCCGTTTACCGCACTTGATGTATAATGTACTATTTTCATGTTTTTTTTAACTAATGATCAATATAGCTGACTAAATGTTGAACGTGTTCGTTTCTCTGCAGAAAATTACTTAATTAATGTTGAAAAAAAAATTCAACGGCAAATTTGTAAAAAAATGAGCTCCTGTTTTTAGCTAAAACACTATTACAGCAATTACAAATCATAAATTATTTAAAAAAACGTCGTGTTGAAACGAACCATGGATATTAGATAGATGCAGCTTATTTATTTTGCACGTTGGCCATAAAATCTCGTCAAATTCAGATATAGGAGACACTTCCAACGCATTAAAAGCTGGTATACGAAGTATACCTGTAGTTTTATTATACTCGCAATAAATGCATCCGGGTCGTTGTTGTCCGACTACAATTATTCGCGAACGGAAGTTTGGCGAGGGAATAATGATTTCCCGGCTACCCCCGCGGGGGATACTTTTTTTAATGTCCTCGGACCCCTGCGTTTGACCCAAGAGACCTCTTACGGCCCGGGACCTCTCGGTAAATAAAGGGAACTGGTTGTGTCGCCGTCACAGCCGCCACGTGTGAGAAATTTGATTTTTAATTGTTACCCTCTGCGAATTGTCGTTGCCGTCGGGTAGTCTTCGGGGTACGGGGGGTGCGGTATCGAACGCGACGGCGTTGGATAATATTTATTAAAGCCGGGGTCTTTGCTCTCAAGCGCGGTTTGTCATTTTTTGGTTAGATCGATTCGATTCGATTGACGAAAAAGACACGGCGTCTCAGATATTTTCTTACGGTTTTTTCGATGTTTACTGAGAGATGTTTAAAATAAAACAAATCGCCCATCCTCAACGAGACCTGGTTTCACGAAACCATAAAATAGAATATTCTGCATTAGAGCAACAGATGCACAATATTTTTGTTCGTACAATAACGACTATTTATTTTTTAAAACCACACGCCATGATGACGAACCCTGTCAGGGAAAATTAACTATCGAGATTTTTGTAATTAATATATGAAGAAAGTGCAACAATTTCTTTTTTTTATTAATATTCAAATTTTGTTTTATGGTCATTAGTTTTTTTTGATACTGTATTTTTTTTTCGTTTTGTGGAAACATTGCCATATTAAGTTCTATATTTTTACAAATAGTTACATATATATTTTATTCACTTGACGGCAAATGAAAATAAAAGTTGTTTTGTTGGGTTGTACTTTAAATTGGGGTTTTATATTATAAAGGAAAGTCAATTAAAATAAAAAAAGGAAAATACGTTATTTCGAAACGCAATTTCATCTCTCACAACAATGCATTGTATTAGACGGAAACAAGCGTCCAGGGTAACCATAGATAACCTGAAGGGTGAGACTGAACCTGAGATAAATCCAATCTCCCTGAAAATACCGCTATGCAATCAGGATGTTTTCCCATCACTATGCTTTGAATATTTCGGATATTTCGATTCGCTTTGGTTCCAAGTTTGGCGTGAGATCTCCGCAACCTATTTCTTAAAACCGATACCTGTTCCGGACCGTTACACGCTCATACTGGTTATTAGTATTACTACCTAGTATTTACTACCTTTTTCCTCCACTTTTAGATAAGTGCTACCTTTTCTCTCCGCTTACAGGTAAATACCAAAGGGTTCAAAGAACAAATGATCTAAAAATACGTTTTTTTCAACTCCATGTTTTTTTATTTTTTCACTTAAATCGAAGATTAATATGGGTCATGGGTCATCACCGGTCTGGTATATTTGAAAGTTACTACCTGGTTCCCCAAATAAACTGAAAACCTGGTTACTTCCAAGCACTTAACATTGAAATCTATAATAAGTGTAGAATTCAGCAAATAGATAGATCCGGGCGATGCACTCTTGCTTTTTCTCGTAATTTTCCAAATTTTCTTATTATTATAAATGACCGTGCGAAATATCAACTAGCCAAATCCTTTTTTTTTTTTGGAGGGGTAAATACTTTTACGTACACCCAATGGGTAGTGTGGGACTCTGAGAACTAGTCTGGGGCTCGCTGACTGTGTTCTTCTGCTTCTTTTGTTTGTATGACCTCCCTAATAAATACGTGCACGTCGCGCCAATGGTCTTCAATCTCCATCATAATGTCTACAATGTTCAGTGCGGTGGGTTGAACGCCTATTTGCGCCTCCAGCCTTCTTCGGGCGATACCGAACCTAGGGCACTCCAAGAGTGTGTGCCTCGCGGTGTCCCTCTTTCCACAGTAGATGCAGAGATCATCTGGTGTTTTTTCAATTCTGTATGTACAGGCTCTGAAAGATCCATGCCCGGATAAAAATTGGGTGATAAAATAGTCTATTCTTCCAAAATCGCATGAAATCCAGGAACTTAAGCGTGGGATAAGGATTTTGGTCCACGAAGCTACAGACGTGGTTTCATCCCATCGGGTCTGCTCTCTCTCCGTGCGCGAGGAGCTTCCGCGGTCGGACGCCCTCTTGCGCTCCTTGATCAACAGGTCTATTGGGACTATCCCCGAGATCACATATAGTGCCTAATCTATCAAATTGGAATTAGTATACACAGTGCCAAAGAATAGTTGCCATTTTTTAGTTTTGGCTAGTTTAACGTTACAGTTAGCCATCTGGAGTTCCTTTGCTGTTTCGCATTGAATAATGTATAATGAGCAAATCACTACCCTATATATTTAGCTCAACATCTACCCGACATTCATTAACATCCTGTAAAGAGAGTTGCAATTATTGAAAAAAAATCTGCTTTGATGTGGATTTACCTGCACCAACGGTCTGGGGTCGCGAATTACAAACGAATTTTCTATTCAATCAATTTCGAGGGTGTCCACGGAAGACATACGGAGGGGTCGCAACACTGTGTAGCGCAAAAGGGGGCGCCTTTGGAAATATTATACAGCGGAGAGACCTTAGTCGCAAGCCACATGCTCGCCTATATTTCAAAGTGGTATTTGTTTGCCGCGTGGTTGTTCTGTGTGTCATTATGAGTAAAAATGTTTAAATATGACGATTTTTATGTACGATCTGCAGTGAAATTAGACATCAAGTCACAATTATACAGGGCTAGGCTATTCTATTTCTCCATAACAGTTTATTTACTTATTTATTATCAAAAAATTTTAAATCATCATAATCCTGGAGCACCTAACCTCGTTATTTTAGATGGAACCTCGTTTATGTTATTTAATATTTGCATTTCTGAAAAAAATCATGACTTTGGGTTTCTTTTATGCTTAAGTCCAATGGTTTTGGTTAGTTTTATGAATTTTTGACACATGGTAGTCGTCTGTATTTATTTATTTATTTTATTATCTCCTATAAAAAGTGAATTAAAACCCAAAGTCCTTTTTAGTTAGTATTGATTCTGATTTTAGTTTTTCTTTGATATGTTTTTTGGTTTTGCTGATTCGGCCACTTCTCTCGATTTATGCACCTTGGATTTTCACTTCTGAAGCAGTAAATTTGGAATGATAATGTAATGTAATATTATTTCCAACACAGCGAACTCTATTTTTAACCGTTAATAAACGCTTACGTCGTACACCGAAGAACAAGAGTGACAATTGATTTATTAACACTGTGCCGAAAATTTGGCCCTAGATTACGCTGTTTAAAAAATTTGGTTTTTTAAATATGATACCCCGTATATTCTGCATTCATTTATTTGTTCATATTTTCCCCATATCTACTTTCAACTGTTTTCTTGTTATACGGTATTGTGTGTTTTAATCCGATGTTTAGCAAACACAATGAGATAATTTTGTGTACTGAGTTCATGAAATCAAAATGGAAGAATTGAATATGAGAGATAATAAACAATGAAAGACATAAAAAACTTTGATCACAAGAAACAAGAAGTGCAAAATTAAGCTTCAATAAACTGTAGTTTTCCTCGCACAATGAACGAATAGCAAAGGCATCGTCGACGAAATCCAATAATTCTTCTCTAGTTTGTATGTACATAACTTTATACAGCCCTGAGGTGGAAAGTCCAAGTGCTTCAAATCGGGTGATTTGGATGGCCAGTTGCCTAGTTTCTTAACTCCATTGAAGTAAATAAAACCAAAAACAAGTCAAACTTGGTCTCAATCAACTCACTAAATATAACTTTGAAGTTTTATTAAACGTTTTATAACAGAAACTAGCGCTAGGAACAACTTTTTTATTAAATTTCGCTACGCATCTGCCTCACAGAAATAAACGTGCAAACTGGCTGAAACTGTGAAAATGTGTACCAACATAACAAAAAAAATTACAAAAGTTACCGTACTTTTTAAACACACCTCGTATATTTGTCCAAATATTTCAGAATTTCGTATTATTTAATGTATTTTTGATGCCATCCAATTATAAGCTGGAGATCTGTGGCATTCAGGTTACAGCGAAGTGGTGATAACTTTTTAATTTGTGCACAGGAGATGTTATGTTAAGAAACGTTATACACATGTGAGTATTTAGTTATTGTTGTCAACACAACATCTTCGGATAGATGATGATTGATAGAATGTCGTGTTATAAAATGTAGTCGTTATGATGTCCTTTTTTTGTCCTTTTCTTATCTTAAATGTTTGATTTTTAAAAGACTACGCAAGATCATTAGTGTACACCTGTTACACCTAGGTCCACCTGTGAAGTTACACCGGAGACATTGCCACCATACATTCCTAAGTATTCATCGGCAATTGTGTTGAAGTTTTTTTGAAAAGCGTTCCCATGTTTTCAAGGATTTCCCCGTTTCCATCTCTACGAAAATATCAGAGCCACCTGAGGCGCATCAAATTTTACTTATTATAGTATATTATAATCTAATAGCAAGAGCCCTTAGCCTGAGGTAATAAAAATCGAACGATATTTTGTGGTTATTTGATTTTAAAAAATGTGTTTATTTTGTTTGTAAAATCACTAAAAACATTTTCCATAAAATGCTTAAATTACTATTAAATTTCTAAACCCAAATCTAATTTGTTTTGAAAAATGGATAAAAGTTATGTTTACATTAATTAACGTTTTTTTGATAAAATAGAAAAATAACAAAAATTATTTAAAAAAGTAATGAATGCCGACATTTAAAAAAAAATTGGCGAGCAAAACTATTGCTTAAACTATTCCAGCCATTTTAGTGCGGTTGTAGTGGTAATATGAAAAGTTTTTAGGCACTAATTAAATCGATATACTGATAAGTATCCGCAGCAACTGTTGTTGCGAGAGTGTATACAATAAGAATAACACTGGTCCCAGCACTTATCCTTGTGGAACACCAGCAGGCACGTTTTGTCGTTGTAACAGCTTATTTCGCAGTTTGACCTTTTCAACTTTGAATAATAAACGTCGATGTGATGGAAAGTTTCGCTGAAGTCCAGAGCAGCCGAGTCAAAAGATAATTTCCAGTGTTATTTGTTATAAGTGGTCTGCCAGGAACAAAACCATGCTCAAGTGAGACGCGTAGCAGACCGTCTGAGAAAGTAATCGATTTTTCAACCGTTTCGTTTCACCCAGTATAACGTTTGCGGAAGTTTGGCGCGTTCATCCCCTCCCAAACCCTACCGAAGTTGGTCGGCAATGCTTCCGGCTTTTTTTTTGCTCATCCGAGTCAAAGTGATCAAAATCGATATAATGCGCTTCTCTTGTGACTAAATCAACAATAACCGAGAGTGGGGGGTTTGGTGCTCGTTTTCCTTTCGTCTGGGCTGTTTTGCAACGGGGCGTGGGGGTGCGTCTCGTTTATTTCGATTTTCTTTCCCTAACGAGGAGGAGTTTCGTTGCGTATTTCGCGATAACATCTAAATGGGACAGGATAGTTCCCGAGGGATCTTAAAGACGTCGATCCGGCAGGATTGTTTTCACCGCACTGATTTTTCGGTATTAAGGACGACATGGAATTTATCGACGTTATTTATTGCCAGTCGCGGGAGAAGAGGGGGGCCCTAGGCAGTTGACAGATAACAATCGCAATCCTAGCATAATAGGCTCGAGTTTCTCAATGTTCTAATTAGTTTTTTTTTTGAAAACAGAAAAAAATGCTTCACAATTGCAAGATATTCGAGGTCAAATATTAAAGAATTTAAAGGAAATTAACTTTTTGGTCGGAATTTTGTTATAGGCTGAAAAATAATTATCGTGAACTGTTTTAATTTATTCTTATAGGAAATTTAATGCTCTACAAAAAAGCTCTCCTTTGTGTTTTTTTTTTAGTTTTAAATTGACCCGTTGAGAAATATTGAATTATGATCCTCAGTTGCGATTAAAAGAAAATTATAAATGATAAACGAAAACATCGTTGGAATTTTGATTAGGAAGAAATATACTCCCAAACAAATGGTACAAATAATTTAAAAACTTGTTATTTTATCAAAGCGGACTCCAATTTTTATGAACGTTGTGAATACTCGTCAATTTAATGAATAAATTGAAAATATGTATTAAAAACTATTAGGATTCTAGTCCAAATATCTTCAAAATGGTTCGAGTAATCGAGAGAACTTTTTTGCAGAGCATTAAATTTTCTATAAGAATAATTGAAAACATTTTACGATAATTAATTTACAGTCAATAACAAAGTTGAAAACAAAAAGTTATTTCTTCAATTTTTGACTTCGAATATCTTTGAAATGGTTTGATTTATCAAAAAAGTTTAAAATACTATTTTTGTAGAGCGTTCAATTTCCTATAAAAATTATCAATAAAATTGGTGATAAGATATGATTATTTATATATGAAACTAAATCGAAAATGCAAAACTATAATGAGGATAATCTTCCCATTAATATTAAGAAATTATACGTGGTAGAGGTAACTAGTAACTAGTTTTTGTGTGTCATCGTTTATTTTTACCCACCTTAGTGCGCATCTATTAAAAAAAAATGAGCGGAAGATTTGCATCAGTTTTAAAGATAGTTATAGTTATAATCCACTTGCGGAATACACTTTTGAGAGAAAAATTGTTAGGGAATATTTCTCCTTTTAAACTGAAAATAGTTGGACATGCAACTTACCAAAATAAATAAGAACTAAAAGAAAATGTTTTTGATTGATGATTGATGATAAAGACACGCTATTGTCGAAACAATTGTCATGTCATAATATATAATTTCGTGAAAATCTGAACTTTTAGTTCTTGTTTATTTTGATAAATGGATTTTCATCAAGTAAAAGCCACCTCAGTTCAATGCAACTTACCGTTAAAACATAAAATTAGAGATGTGATACGTGTTAAATTATTTGTTTTTTGTTCGTCTGAATTTTAAGCGAATTTTCAAAATGTAATAAAAAGTAAATAAATAGACCGGAAAAGAGGATATCTTTTTGAAAATTCTTCTCTTAAAATAAATTATATCATTATTTAGTACATAGTGTTGTAACTTGGATTAGGAAAAAAACAAAACTCAATTTTCCAAAAAGTACAAACGATAAACGACACTGTAAAGGGAAATTTGAAAGTAAGAGAGAAAATGATAAGGATAAGTAAGATGCAAAAATAAAAAAAAAGTGTGCAAACCAAAATTGTGAAGAAAATGAAGCAAAAATTAATCAAAAAACTGTTCCTGGCAATTTCATTTAATGAATTAAATTTTCTATTTCGAACCGAAAAATGGACTCTATAATGATCAAGTGTATGAGATTCTAGGCATTCAAAAAAAAAAAAGAAAATAATTTATTCCGTTCTTGCCCGTCACTGGTTTTGAATATTTTGCAACTTGCACAAAACTTTTTTTTTAAATAGCGATATTTTCTTAGCTCTCACGTGGTATGATCACTCAACGTCATAAAAAAACTCCCTATCTTTTTCAAATTCGTCTCCCAAAAATGGAAATTCTTCTCTACCACTGCAAGGTATCAAACAAAACAATTTATCGGGTGTTTCACTTCATCTGCCGAGTGTCACACCGTAAATCGAAAATGGAAAAAAAATAGTTTTGCGAAGTATTGCTCGTTCAAATAAATTTATTAGCTAACCCCTGTAAAATTTTGAAATAGCTAGCTCACTTGGGCGAAAAAAAAAAAGCTATAATACAGCGGTGTTCTTCTGCGAAAAAATACATTATTTTTTTTTCTGAAATAAGGGAAAGAGATAGACATAGGAAATGTTAACAAGAGTTACTCAGAATTTTGCGCAAAACCCGAATGAAATACATAGTGTTTCATTTGATTTTCCAATATTGTTGTCTGTTTTGAGCTGATTTGGCAACGCTGCGGCAAATTTGAAAAAAAAATGCTATTCAGTTGTCCAGAAATTCTAAGAGCACCTTGAAAATTAATCGCACGTCTTGATATATTGATTATTATTTACATTGTTATTATTATTATTATTATTATTATTATTATTATTATTATTATTATTATTATTATTTACATCGGAATTATTTCTGAATTAAAAAAATAAGTAAGTAAAAAAGGAATCTATTATTTTGATTTATTAATTTTGGTTTCTACTTACTTTTTACATGTTATCATTCCCTTTGTTGCTTTTAAATTTTCTCCCTTTTCTATTTTCCTACAGATAGGTGTGTTTATTGTTAATGTTGCAGTCTAAACGTGGAATTTCCTTAAATACACCATTAATAGGCCAATTAGCCTTTAAATTTTTCTGTCTACTATATGTAAAAGTCATCATATGCATTGAAGTTTTGTGTAATTTTATTTTACCATCATTACCATTTTACGTCATGGAAATATATCTATTTTCTTAAAAAAAAAGAGATAAAATATTTACACCAGGTCTTCGACATTAAACTTCATCAATACTGTCTTAAATTAAGTCTTCGTCTCTCCGTTCACCACTTTGACGACACTTGAAGTTCTTCTCACGTCACAAACACCCGTTCCCCCAACACCCGCACCAAGGCACTTTCCCATTGAGCGGCACAACCGAAATGGCCGACAGTTTCCTGTGAGTTTGGTTGGAATCGCAAGACGAACCGCTGTTGGTCCGCTCCCTGTCCGAGTAGTCCTCGTAGATGAAGCCCCCTAGGCTCGAGGCTAGCCCGAGACGGGAGTCTAGAATCGAACGGTCAGTGCATACCGAAAACGAACGTTCTCGTAGTCTGTGGTCCACCGAAGCACGCCTCTGTCTCACGCCCGAACGCTCTCTGCGGTGCTTTTTGTGTTTCTTCATGTACGACGCTGAAATTAAGGTCAAGTTCGGATCAAAGACCAAATGGGACGCTACAATGAGCTAAAATTTTCACCAATCGGATGTGAGACTTTAATCGGCATGATCCGTAGCAAAGCTACGATTGGTTTTTGACATTTCGCAGTCGACCTTGTCCGGTTGGACTATTTTTTGTACGGGTGATTTTTTTTACACATTTCAATGATGTGTTTTGAATCTTATTATTTTAAATAAGCACAAATTAATTGTTTCTAAAGAAACAGCTATTTTATTGTGTAATATCAAAAGGTAAGGAAGTTACATTTCATATTCGAAAACTTATTCAACTTACAACTTTAACGTTTTATTTTAGTAACTTCATTTACATGAAATCATATATCATATTTTTGTGGAGAGACTCTTCAGAAGCAGATAGAACCTTTAAAACTCAAAAAAAGTTTGTTCGAACATTGTGTTGTGCGCAAAATAAGGATCATTGTCAGCTACTATTTAAAGAAATGAAAATACTAACTGTCATTTCAATGTTCATCTGTCAGTACATAATTTAATTTACAAAAAAATAAAGAGATCCGACCTTCATATGTATGATAGCAGACATAGAATCATCCATTAACTTCATCGGTATTAAACTGTATAACAAAATACTGGCAACTCTCAAAAAACAACTGTTCCCGATTGGAATTAAAAAAAAACTATTAAACACATTTTAACAGAAGAATGCTATTATAACTATAAATATTTTTTTGGAACTTTGAAAGCTACATGACCTCTGAATTTTAGATTGTTCGTTATATACATTGTATGTTTGCTTCGAAAACTTATACTGACAACTTCAAATTGTTGTACATATTTAGGGAAAATTTTTTTATAATGTACTGCTATTACAAACGCATTGCGGTGTTGCCAAAGCAGTTAATTTTTCACTAAAGTCACGTACCATCAGGTATGACGTGGACGTGTTTTCCTCTGTCTGGGCTGACCGACGTACTTTTCCTCGATTTCCTTTCGTTTTCCTTCTTCGCCTCCTGCGTTTTTCCGTTCGGCAAGGTTTTCTTGTCGCTGGAATCGGTCGAGGTGGGGGTTTTAGGTTCGAAATTCGACGCCTCCGTTGCGGATTTCCTGGACTCCATGCTGGGCGTTTTCTGATGGAGCTGCTTAGATTTGTCCGCGCTTTTTTGTTTCGCGTGGCTCGGCTGGTCCTTCGCTTCCGTCTTTTCCCGTGACGCGTCGTTCCCAAATCTGACGAAAAATAAGCGTTATTATAATATTCCTTTTTTTCGTAAGCTAATTGGTTTTCTAAGTGCACAAAATAGGAAAATAAACAACTAAATTAAATAAACTGAACGGCAGATGAAGATGAAGATTCGACATTTCAGTGGTCAAACTTGGGTCATTGGACGGATTAGATTTTCTTTTTTAAATCGCTTCTTGTCGCCTTTGCCTTTTTTTTTGATACACTGCAACTAGGTTGTTAATTTGAAGTTAGAATTAAAAAACAGATAGCGCCTAAACTGCACCAAGAAATAACTTGCAAAAAAATGGCGTGCGGACAAGCTTTATGAAATTTGAAAAAAAAAAAACGTTTTGTTCTAAATTTTTAACAGTGAGGCATTGTTTTTTTTAATTGAACTGAAGTGGCTTGTACCTGATGAAAATCCACGTGATTTGTTTTCGATAGTTTTTACTAGTGACATTTGAAAGCAATACTTTCTTAGCTTTCGCATGTATCAAAAAATAAGGAACATGTCCCAATGTATGATGATCACTCAACGTCTTAAATAACTCCCAATCTTTTCCAAATTCGTCTCGAAAAAATGGAAATTCTCCTCTGCCACTGCAAGGGATTAAACAAAACAATTTCTTGGATGTTCCACTTCATCTGCCGTTCAGTTAATCATTATGTTATACCGAGTGTCACACCGTAAATCGAAAATGGACGACTTTTTGCTATCCTGCCTGGCGTATTTGACGTTGTTTTTAGCTTCGTTTTCTAGCGCCGCCTTTTTCATTTTCTCCTTCTCTTTTTTGCCCTTAAAGTGGATCGACACTTTCTTGGTGATGCTCAGTTTCGGCGACTTTGGTTGATTTTCTTCCGATTTTTTCCCCTTTTCTTTCGTCGCGGTCGTCTTCAAGTCGATATTCTCGTCGTTTTCTACATTCTGCGCGCCTTCCCCTTGATCTGCAATAGGTGTCGTAATTGAAAAAGAATCCTTCCGGCTTTTCGGGAATATCGCACCAGTTTCGTCCTTTTTCGTAAAGTTTTCCGGGTTGTACCTGATGTTGAAGTAGTCTGCGTTGACGTAGTTGTCGTTGAAATGGCCGAAGAAGAACGGATTGGCTTCGGCAGTTTCCGTCAGAGTGGCGGCGGTTTCGGGTGCCGTTTCGGCGGAAGGGGGTGGGATCAGACATAAATTTTGCTGCGACGCAGACGCATCGTCCAAATGATCCGAGTTCAGCCTTTCGAAACTCCTGAAACTCGTCGTTAGTATCATCAACTGAAGGCGTACCGTGCGTTCAATTTATCTTGATAACATTTTAATTGACTGTAACTTTTTTGTTTTTAAAGATATCAAGTTAAACAAAAAACGAAGTGTAGGGTTATTAGTCAAGTTTTTTCCGATAACAATGATGTAGCATACTTTATATTTTAGTCCACTCGTTTTTGACAAATCGGCTGAAATAGGAAATTTACTTATTTACTTAATTATTTAGTATTTGCAAAAAACGATATCGTATTAAATGCTAAAAATGTATGCCGGAATCATAATGTTTTAAATGAAGAAAATAAGGCAAACATATTAGGATTCTCTGAGGCACATCCAGTTTCCTCCATTACTAGAGTATATAAAGAGGCAGGTATGGTCTGTCCATAGATATAAGAAAGTGACCAATTGCATACAATGCAACAAGATTATTACCTAAAGTTTCGGAATTTAAATCCAAAACTACATGTATAATAACGACATTTATTTTCACGAAGATTATACCAAAAAACAATTAATTGAGGTTCTACAAAGCTTTAACCTACAAAAGGAATACGTCTGTCATAATTATGCAAAAAATCTAGGGTATACAGTTTTAATGCTTCCACCTTGCCACTGTATATTTAATCCCATTGAAAATGTTTGGCACCAACCGAAATCTGCCATTCGTCGTAACAATGTTTTTCCCCGTGTTAAATCCAATGTCCTCAAACTTATAGAAACCGAAGTTTAAATAATATAAACAAATAATAATTAGAACCGGCGATGATAGCGATAGTGATACTGATATATTATGTGAATAATTTTAAGTAATTTAAGTAGGTAATAAAAATAATTTGTAATTTTTGTTTTAGATTTAAAGATAAATACACACATAAATAAATATTGTTTAGTATATTTCCTAACAAAATACCAAATAATTAAATTTTAAGCAAATTACGGACCTGTTCGGCCATAGTTCATTCTTACAGCTTGCCCGGGTCTTTCCTTAATTCGTATCAATTAGTCACTTTCTTATATCTATGAACAGACTTTATTTCTCAGGGATCAATCTACTCAGTTTTGAAAAAATATAAATATAATGAATGCATTTAAATTTCGTAAAACTCAAAAACTAAGTGCAGAACAGTTTTGCTTGGATTTTTTTAAATGGACATAATGAGAATAATAATTTTTGAAAAACATTTCACTACAAGGAAGAGTTGTAATAGACAAAATACGTGATATTGATATTGATTGATCGTAGACAATAGATAGGCATATTTTGGATCCGATTATTATAGATTAACTGGACATCACTATTTGCAACTCTTAGAGCACCAAATAGAACAATATATAGAAGCAATATATGAGCGCTGTTTATATGGCTGAACTTTAATGGATTTTTTCTTTTGGGGACACATTAAGAACCACGTGCGCAGAAGTCCTTGCAAGAATGTAGTGGAACTTCGGCAAAGGATTTCAGAGGCAATTAATCAGTTACGAGACAATCCGGAAACAATTAGAGTGTATGAGAAATGTGTTCAGGAAAATGGTGGTCACACTGTGTTTAGAATAGTTAAAGCATTTTTTACTTTAGTGTGTCTTGTCATGTTTACTTTAATCTGTAAATAATTATTGTTGTTGCAATCAGTCATGGCACCCTTTGAAATTATATAAAAATCTCCGATTTTTGCCGATTTGTCAAAAACGAGTGAACTAAAATATAAAGTGTGTTACATCATTGTAATCGGAATCAGATATTCTATTAAACACATTTAAAAAAATATAGGTTAGAAAATTGATAGTGTTTTGTTTCATGCGTCACTTGACTACTAACCCTACATTTTGTTTTTTCGTTTACCTTGATATCTATAAAAACAAAAAAGTTACTGCAAAGGTACAGTTACAGTTAAAGGTGGCTTACCACAGGAAGGATCTTATTTTTATAAATTCAGAAGTTAAACAAGTTGATAAATATGAAGTGCTTTTGACTGTTGTTGGTTAAGCACTTGATTTTTAAAGTTTTGAAAGTACCAAATACGAGTATCGACACAAATAATTTTTGCCATTTGAAATTGGGATCTAATTTTTTCTTTTTAATATAGACTGCAGAGGCAGAGGCACATTTTAGCAACACTTGACATGCTTATTTATTTTGTGTATTTAAAATAAAATTATTCTTTTCAGTGGCGCCCCAGAAGGTGACCTAATTCATACTTATATGCAAAAGCATGGTGCGATAATTTTATAAATATTTAATTTTTCTTTTGAATCAAACAATCAAAAATGAAATATTTTTGTTCCTTACCTTTTTTCTATCTAAGCTTGTCTTCAAGAAAAAAAATTCTGCACGTTCCTAGACTTTCCGAAGAAATCGATTTATTTCAGCACTTTAAAAAATAATTTTCATACAACTCGGCATCTTTGTATTGCGTTTTCAACACTGTGTATAAATTCAGCATCGCCACATATATAGATGCTTATCCAAAGGTGGTATTTAAAACAACATATTTAGCAACAACAAAATTAAAAGGGAAACTAAGTGCTAAACATGAAACAGACACATTTTTAAACTTAAATCGAGGATATTTTAGAAACTCTAGAAACTTAAACCGAAGACCTCAGTACCTTAGTATAGACCATAAGCACAAGTGTTCGCAAAAAGTTACCCTAAAATCTATCCAATATTTAAAATGAGAAGAAATTTGATTGTTAAGTCAAGCAAGTTTCGAACACATTCTTCTAGTTTTATTGCTCTAATTTTGATCGGTTTTTTCTTTAGTGTGTGGTTAATTTATTTGCAGTCAGGCCATTTTGACATTTTGCTCTTTACTTATAATGTTTCTGTTAACATTGGGTGCAACAAAATGAAGTATTATGAAGTATTAGCAACTGCAGGTGACTATTACAACTATTTCGTTTGCGATGTTTTAATTCAATTATAGTTTGTTAAGTGTTTGGGTCTCTCCTGTGGCTTTGAAGTGTTTAACTAGTACCGTTCGATGTTCTTGTACTTGTCGAATCCGATCAGGGGCATAGCTTTGGGCATCAGCACCACGTTAAGTTCGCTTTTGTGGACCTTGTCGTCGACGACGTGGCCACGACTACCGACGTCGGAAACTAGATGATCCATGATCGGGTTGTGCAGGTAGGTGAGGTCTCGGTTTTGGACGTCTGGGAAAAAATTCGAACCGTCGGGTTCTGGAATGGGAGACAGCACCCCCTTCTGCAAATTTGTTAGCTTCAGTATATCCTGCGGGTTGAAACGCAGGTTCAGGATGTGCCGATGGATGCTGGGAGATTGAATTTCGCTTAGCGATGGGGTCGAGATTCGGCTGAGTTGTACCGCGTCACCGAAATAAGGTGTTTATCAGCATTATTTCAAAGAATGGTAAGACTGTGAAGTTTTCTTTCCTTTGAAAAACAAATAAAACTATTCTAACTTTTCTAACGCAATTATTAATAAATTTAAATAAAATATCAAGAACTGAACAAATTAAAAAGTTACAATTCACTCTCGGTATTGGTAAAGATTGTTAAAGATTAAAATGTTTTAATTTATATTTGATACATCGTTAGTTCAATAAAATGCCCACAAATGTGGCCTAGCTTTAGTTAAATGCTTACTAAAATTGAAAATGTATATAAATTATTTTCCACGACATTCTAACCTAACGAACTAGTGCTTAAGATTATGAGAAATCTGGAACGGTACGGAAAAAATTCTTCTGGTCAATACGTATGGTTAATTCAAATATATTGTTGAGATTTTTCATTGTAATATGTAACTTAAAAATCTTAAATCTTAAAATATAAATAAATAGGTAAATAAATTGACTTTAACATTGGCTATATGGTAGTTCTATTGAATGAAACAAGTGAAATGCTGCTTCACTCCTTTGAAGTGGCCTGAGAATATTAGAGAGCAATAAAATGTTAAGGACCTAACTCCCAAATTGAAGGTGTTATTGACTTAAATAATAAATTGTGTTGGTCCTACTGTGTAAAGAAGAGCTTGTGAATAGACTTGCTGCAAATGACAAATATAAAGATGTCGTCGACTCTCGGAGGACGGAAAGAAATGAATGATAATGATATTGATAAAAAGTTTGTAATTAATTTATATATTTCGTCGAAGTAAATAATTTAACCGATTCTCAGAATTCTTATCGCTGCCGTTATATACAAATGTCGCCATTTTTGTAATGGCTGGGGTTCCATTCTCTTGTCTATTTTGTGATGGTTGAAACTCATTTTTTACAAAACTTCCCATAAGCTACTAATTCTACACAGCTTGTTCGGGTTTTGTCCGTAGCAAGTCGTTGTCCGAATGAAGACAGGGACGAACTCGTTGGTGATAGAATGAAATGTTGTGCGGCTGTATTTACAAAGAGATTTTTGTTGTGTTAAGTGTTAACAACGAATTTTACACAATATTTTTACCATTGTAAATGCGGTAGCCGAATTTCACATGTTCAACAATAGCCGGGGTCGAGCCGAAGGGATTTGCATTTTTAATGAGTTCGCTAGATCTTTGCCCATACTTTGCTACTATAAAACATTTGATTGGACCCAAATCGTCACGATTCATTCTTGTTTTAATGGGATTTGGCACTATTTCTTTCACAGAAATAAACGGTATCGTAGCCATGTCATACAATTCATTTATGGCATCAAGTAAATATTTATCCTTTTTTTTAATATAAAACGCTGTGCCTAACCTTACGAATATCTTTCCAGCGACGAAACTTAACCGTGTTTCTAAAATAGATATTTGATAAAACAACAAAGCACTTTTCGTGAGAAATCGAGACTAAATTTTACAAAATCAAAAATCGCTAATACAGTAAGACTTCGATTATCGGTGTTCCGTGTATGTATGTATGTAGGTATGTACGTATGTAGGTATGTATGTATGTATGTATGTACGTATGTAGGTATGTAGGAATGTACGTATGTACGTATGTACGTATGTAGGTATGTAAGTATGTATGTATGTATGTATGAATGTAAGTATGTATGTACGTATGTACGGAATGAACGTATGTACGTATATACGTATGTATGTACGTATGCACGTATGTACGTATGTACGTATGTTCGTATGTACGTATGTATGTATGTATGTATGTATGTATGTATGTATGTATGTATGTATGTATGTACACGTTAGTACTATATTCTTGTGTACATTGCGTATATTGTATGTATTTGTGAAGATTACTGAATAATGAAATAGAATTCTACATAAGTAAAATTTTACACTAAACATGAACACTAAAAAATCTACATAGGTGTGTTTACTGGTTTTTATACAAAGCAGATATGTATGTAGCATACATATTTTAGTCGCATTAGTCTGTGTTATAATTCTTAGATCTTTTTCGTGCGTGAGTTCAAAATGGTCTGAATATTTTCGTTTGTCAAAGTAGTTTAGTAGAACATGGCAACTTCTTCAGTCTCTTGGTCAGTTGTTCTTTTGACTGATAGCTTCCCGTTATTTTCTTCGTATTGGGTCTCATTTACCTATGAATCAGGTTGTCATGTGCCAATATCGTTGATGACCTGGCTCAGCTTAGTGGTTCTTATAGTAACCTGGAGGATTGTGCCGCTATGTCGTTAAAATTTCAAACATGCGAAATTAATATGGAATGGGACCTAATGTCCCGGACAATCCGCTTAATCACAGTACGGATAATCGTGGTTCTACTGTATAAAGATTCATTCCTACCTACCTACTTATTCAGTAAACACCATTTATGGGGTTGGTATGCCCACTGAACGGGGTTTAACGAGGCAAACTGAACTGTACTTACTTGCGAAATAGACTCTATGTCGTGCAGCAGTTCTTCCAAGTTGCCGCCGTTTGAAAATGTGGTACTGGGCGTCGTGTTGCTGTAAGTCAAACTCTTGCCGTTGAAATTCTTGTTGTCGATCTTGACGATCAGGTCGGTCGCCTTTTTCTCCATGCTCTTCGTCTCTGGCGGGGGAACCGTATTGGGCGCCACCAGGACCATGTTCTGGTAAAAGTTGTTGGCGTTGGTCCTCACCATTTTCCGGCTCAGGAAGTTGGTTTCGTTGTCGAAATGTTGTGGTCCGCCCTCGTAGGCGGGAGTGTCGGGGGAAATAGCCAGTGGCGGAGTAGTCGCGTGATCTGATATGGAATCCATCACGATATTCCTGTTCGTGGTTTGGGTGTCGTAGAAATCTTCCGGGTAGAGAGTGTTATCTCTGGACTGACAAAATTGACGTCGGTACGGAATCAGAAATATCATCGTCAAAGGTATATTAGCAACACCAAAGTGCAGTCGCATTTACTTACCTGATTGAACTGGTTTTCATCGAAACTTTTAGAACTCTGAATAGGCGTGAAAAAATTCATCTGTAGTTGATTGGGGAGGGTGTGAGCTCGGTTCTGCCCTACATTGTCGTACGTCGTGGGGTAACTTTGGTCAGCTTTGAGGACGTCCTTGTCGTCGTAGTTCCACACGTTTTGACCGCCTGGCAGCGATCTCCTGTTTCCCGAATTCCCTTCCGAGTTCTCGCATGACGTCTCCTCCGTAACTACCGACAGGTGATCGAACTGATCGCGGATGTTTTTGAGGTTCGTTTTCTGCACGTTTTTGAGGTTTTGCGAGGTCTCCACCTCTTCCGACTCTTCGGTGCAGCTCGAGCAGCTCTCCTGTAACGCGGGAGCGTCTTTATGTACCAGGTGTTTCGGAAATGCCGCCCGTTGTCAATTTCGAGTGCTTAAGAAAACTGCGATTAAGCTAGCTAGGGAATTCTTCTAGAACCAATTTGTTAACGTCTTCAAGTTTATTTTTGTTAGTTTTTAAACAAGTGGACCCCCCATTTACCACTTGATTATAAAAAATTAATCTAATTATGATGGAAAATTGATCCCCCAAACGATTTTTCAAAATTTGATTTTAACAACTTTTTTTTATAATGAAAATTTTACGCACTTTTAATTAAAAAATGGATTAAAAATCAACCGTAAGGGACAAATCTATGAAATTTTCAGCATCCACAGTCAAATGTCTATACTTTAAGAATATATTAACGATTTAAAATTATTTGTTTATTTTCGTATTGTTAACTAACTTTTAAGTTGACAAATGGAAACTTAACTGATTTATTAGTAAAAAAAAACATGTTTTTTTATCGGTCACATGCTTTACACATTTAAGTTTAAGATTTCGGAAGAAAATTTCACTGGTCGTTATTAGTTTAAATAAAATGAATTTATTTATGACAGCGCTCCTGGCGTTAAGCGCTGTGGAAGCGCCACTCTGCCGAGCGTCTCGAACTGCATTGAATGTTTTATCAGTGATAATTTAAAATAATAACACAAAATTTTATGATAAAACAAATTTTATTATTATTTATGTTATTTTATTATAATTATTATTAATAAAATTTAATTTTTTTTAACAATGTTATAAAGAATACTATCCCTTTTTTTATTATTTTTATCAAACATCTTAAATTTAGAAAAAAATAATCAACTTTAAATTTTTAACCACGGCCCATGGATGCTGAAAATTTCCTAAATTTATCTCTTACGGTTGATTTTTAATCCATTTTTTAATTAAAAGTGCTTAAAATTTTCATTATAAAAAAATGCTGTTAAAATCAAACTTTTTAAAAATCCTTTGGGGGATCAATTTTCCATCATAACTACTTATAAAAAATACATATAGATTAAATTTTTATGCTTAAGTGGTAAATGGGGGGGTCCACTTGACGTGATCTTACTCATGTCATTTGCACCAATGTAAAGTCTTGATAAAGTATCAGAGAATGTGATCAATGCAGTCATAAAATATCTAAATCCACAGATCATCCAATACGCAGAGTGTACAGCAAAACCAGACGGAATCGATTACTTACAATTAGAGCAATAAAAAAATTATTTAGATAACACCACAAATCCTTAACCATTCGATAGGCAATTCCATTGAAATTAATCAAGTTATAGTCACCTAAAGTTGTTCTTAGATTAGAATAAATTTTTTGTCACCCTTGTAAGATGAGAAGCCTATAGATTTCGCTTACGTACCTTAAATATTTCTTACGAATTTGAGAAATTAAGTTTTTTGACAAATTCTCTAAAAAAACCAAAACAATACAATTTAATGTAAAAATATTTATGGACCTAGGCGTCTGTGTCTATGAAAATCCTTACTGTGACTCTAAATATCCAAAATGTATGAAAACTCAAATTGTGTCAAAAAAAAATAAAAAAGAAATTTGACTTTCCGTCATTACGAACCAAATAAGCACGTGTCTAACTCGCCAGTGGAAAATCACTTCAAAGCTGCTTGTTCAAATAAGATTCTATTTAATTTATTTTTTGCAAACGTTATCGAAAATGCAATAATATGTAGGGGTCTCCATTACTACTAAGTTTGATAATTTTACCACATTGTGGACTACCTCTATAGTAAGAAAGTAATTTTTAAATACCTTTTGAGAATACTTTGGGAGCAACTTTGTTTCGCGCAAAAAATCAGATTTTATAACCTTAAATATAAATTTCGTGTTATTATAATAAAAATTAATTTTATTTGCAAGTTACTCCTTTTTGATATTAAATTAGACGGCATTTGTTAAAAAGTTTACCAAACGTGTTGCATAGGTACTATACTTTTTCTACGACTTAGTTTTTAGTTACATTTTTGGAAAACTATACGAAAACAACAACAAACAATACTTGGCAAATACAGGGTGCGGCAAAACGATAGGTACTATTTGAGATGTTACTAAAAACCAAACTACATAAAGCAAACTTTTTTTTTTAATTATTTTTGAAATGTACATTTTATGCCATTTAGGAATGTTATTTTTTAAAAATGATGTCTTTTAAATGACGGCCATTATTGTCGATGCATTCTTGTCTTACGGCTGCCTTTAATTCTTCCAAAGTCGGCGGACGAAAACTCTCGCTTTCAGGTTACCCCAAAGAAATAAGTCGCAAGGCGAGAAATCAGGCGAACGTGGCGGCCAGCCAAGATCGATCACCCCGTAAAGAGGCCACCTTGTTTAGGAACATTTCTTGAAGATTTAGTGAACGACTCGTTGTGTTCGATGTAGCATCATCCTGCTGGAACCAAAGATGTTCTCCTTGATCGTTGTTCAACTCGTTCACTTTTGGACGCAGGAAATTGTTAAACATATCAAAATATCGATTTCCGTTGACTGTTACCGTTATTCCATATTCTTCGAAAAATTAAGGACCCCACACGCCGAACTTTGAGATTGCACACCAGACGGTGACTTTTGGACTGTGAAGAGGTGGCTCATGAAGTCCCTGTGGACTATTTGCTGACCAATAACGAAAATTTTGCTTATTTACGGTACCCGAGAGGTGAAAGTGAGCTTCATCGCTAGACGTGAATGCAGCGCCTCTGGGAATGCATTTGGAGTGAGTTGTGTAAAATTCTTCGAACACTTCTATCGGGAATTTCCAAAGCAGCTGCACGCTTACGAGCTGAACGCCGCCTTGGAGACTGTTGTACGGAAACTCATACTGCATTCACATTTTCCGGTGTTCTTACTGGCCCTGTTTCCCTGAAGTGTAAAACCCACCGACGAATTGTTCTTCCATCCGGAACCGCGCGATGCCGACCAACATCAAACTAATTACGAAAGGCGCTGCGTCGCTATTACAGATTCCCCATTTCTAATAAACTCCTCGACAATGAAAGCACGACGCACTCCCCTCCAAGCCATGCCGATAACTGAAAATTGCACTTTTGTCTGCTTAACGCGAGTGCGTACACAGTGTTGCCGGTTTTGCAAACCGAACAATCACTTTTTGAAATCCTGTCCACCTTTTTGCCGCACCCTGTATCTCCGAAAACATCCGATTGCTCCCAAATCCGTTCGGTAATATCCCGGAAATGTCCGAATTTGCTCGTATCCGCGGGAAACGAAACTGGCGTGGTAAAATGACACACTAGATCCGTATATAATTGGGCATTTTATAGAAGTGAAGAAAATCGTTTTGGGATATTTCGTACACAGATATACCGTTTAGAAAATCGCTTTTTATTTTACCGAATCGCTCGAACTGCTGTACGTGGTAGACGACGAGGAAAAGTCCAATTTTTTGTCCTTGAGCAGCTTGTCCAGTTTGTCGTATTCGTCGCGCAGGCACCATATTTCCTTTTTCAGCATCTCGTTCTCTCGTTTCAATTTTTTGATGTCGGACTGACCTGAAAATGTTCGCCGCTGCTTACATCAAAAGGGAATACATTAATCAAAATTTCGTGTCAAACGATTCGATTTGTTTTCGTTTTCACCACTTTTTATTATTAATTTCTAAGGAACACGCGCGTGCCTGTAAATAATTTTCGAGAATCGTTCTCGTATACGTACAATATTTAATTTTATACGGCCCAAAGCCGAGCGTTTTATTGCATTTATTTTTAACGCGACACGCTTCGTCTCCGCCTCCGGTTATTAAATTTCTATAAAAATTCGAGAAATTTACGCGTATCAAAACGGTCTAGGCGTCGGTATGTTCGCCAATAATTTCATTTTTTAACGTTTTATAACGATTTTATAAAACCCACCTAACGGCGTTTATAAACACCGAAGAAAAAACGCCCTCTTTTTGCTTTACCTACTTAGTTATACAATATATTTTATGTCCCGTCTTTGTCATTGTATTTTGCTTTAACTCTAAGTTTGACACCAATGGATTTATACTTTTACGTGATTAGGAAGATTTAATAAATGTTTTTATATAAATATTATAACAACTCGAATGAAAATTTTCCGCTACCACTTCATTTTATATGGCACGAGAAATTTATATACCGGGTGACACAAGAAATTTTGAACACTATAACTTTTAGACGGCTTGAGATAGCGATTTGAAATTGGGAAGGGTTAATATAGGCTGAATGTCCAATTTTTTGAGCTTGTCGGGAGTTTCCCGTGCATTTTGACAATTAATAATGAATAGAAACAAAGCCACCTAAGTAATATTTTGTTTTTATAATAATCTGTTTTTTTTCTTTCATTCCTGTGACGTTATTTTTTAACGGATCTTGGAAATTTTTCCTCTAGGGTGCTATTTGAAAAAACTATGTTATCTAAAAAAAATAGTTCATTATAGTTAATGCTGTTTGCCATTAGATAAGTAAACAAAAATTTCATTTACAATTTTTCTTAGACACAATTTTCAAAAATTAAATAAAAATTAAAAAAAAAGAAGAAAAATCATCCTATACATGCGAATGCAAAAAAATATAAGTTCTGCCATTCGAAAGTTACTGTCGTTTCTGCTCAAACCGCAAGTGCAACCATTGACTACATATTGTCAAAAAATTGGACATTCAGTCTAAATTAATCCTTCCAAATTTTAAATGGCTATCTCAAGCCATTTAAAAGTTATGGAGTGTTCCCACTTTCTTGTGTCACCCGGTATATATTGCTTTAATTTGTTTCATTGAAACACCTTGGGAGTTTAACGGGGTACTTTTTTGGTCTCCTAAAAGAGTTAAATATGGAAGCAATCTGAAGCGGGATCCAAATTCATTCAAAACCTGCTACGATATTTAATTTTTTGTCAATTTTTGTTCTTGGCTGGTGGCATTAAAGAAAACAATGATCAATACTTACTGGACTGTAATCTTTAGGTTTCATAGTAGTATTTTATTTTATAAAGGTTTTTTACGATCTCAGCTAGAGTAAAAGATTTATAATAATAAAAATACGAAGTATTTTGATATTTATTGGGGATGTCTTACAAAACTTGTAACACGAATGGTTTTCTTATAAATCTAAGGTGGTTTCTACTAAACTCCTTATAAATCTCATTAAGTTACGAAAAATATTAGTTGGGCGTGAACTCGGAATAAGTCTTAGCTACATCAATCATCTTAAATGAAAAACAATTACTTCTCAATTAAGGTCCATCTCGGTATGACATTTTCACTACAATATCTATGTTAATTATAATGTTAATACCGACTTGGTTAAACTGGTAAATCTGCCAAATAATCCAATAAAATTTAAGGAGTTTTGGTTGTCTTTTAGAATATTTGCTACAATATAGGGCGTTTGCCTTTAAAAAAAATAAACGTCCATTACTTTTCTTTTCACCGGTATAATCGATATGATCGCAGTACATGAGTACCTTCACCAACTGTAGCCAAAATGTCAATTCTCCACGAATTCAAATATGACTGTAATAAAGATAGATAAAAAAATGGAGAAAAATACTTAATATTTCGAAAATCTGATAATATATAGGATTTCAAATTGATAATATCAATATCAAACACGCAATTTAACCCAGGTGATAAATATTCCCAAGACACATAATAAAATTTAATCTCTATCTCATTAAGTAAATTGTAATTATATATGTTCTTATTTATTTATGAACTCCGTTTTTACATTTCCAATTATCCATTTTGATAATTAAACATAATTATTGAAATTTTTGATTATTGCAGGAATGTAACTATAACAATATAATTTTGAGGACCCTCAGAACTATCAAAAATCTACCCCCCCCCCCCCCCCCCACGATGACTAATTTTTTTGTTATAAACTATTGGTATTACTGATATCTCTATAACGAGTTATTGCTAATTCTTATACTTAATAGAGCAATTGCGTTAAATCGTAAAAACCACTTCCACCAAGTAAATTGGGTAATAATAGTTTTGGTTAGTTAATTTTAATTTTTGTCTGCCATTTGTGAACTTGTTCTATATCGTAAGCTTAATTAAAAGGAATCGAATGTTAAATTAAAACAGTACACAATTTTTCAAAGGAGTTCCAGTTTTTCCATTTACGAACTGGATATATTGTCAATATTCCGAAAACTATACACATTATTACCCCCTCACTGAAACTTACTTTAATTTTTAACTCTAAATTAGACAAACCTTCGTCGATCGCGAGCTATTGCGGGAAAACGTATTTCGAAAAAAAAATAATGGAAACAAAAGCGACGTCCGTGGATCCGAGACCTTGATCCATATTTTTTGGGCGACGTCCAATACCGAAAAATTACCTCGTTCGATTTCGGCGTTGATGTTGATGGTTTTCAGTCTTAGCTCTTCATTTTCGTACAACATCCCTCTCGACGATTTTCTATCTAACCTTGAAACAGAAACGAATCGAAAAGTAGCTGGGGTTTCGGAGGTCTCCGAATATTTCGCCAAACTTTTTCGAACAAGAGAAAACTAAAACCAAAATTCCGCGTGAAATAAGAGAGGCATGCCGGGTTAGTAAATAGTGGGGAGCGGGGCAAATCTACCGATAAACGCAACCGCAGTTTTCCATTAATTCAATTCACAATGGAGGGTAGGGGAGGAGCTTTATCGTGCGTCTCGGATGTTTTGAATGACTTCTCAAGAGTTTATATTTTTATTTATTGCAAATTTGAGGTTTTGTAAACAGTACCAAAAATATTATTCACTATAAGAGGTTGTTATGCGCGGTAAATTTAATAACTAAATAGATGTGTTCAGATAAGGACACTTTCGTTTTCAGTTGTTTAAATGTTAATGTTTAAAAATTGGTTAGAAAGCCCCACTGGGGCGCCACTGAACTTTATGGTATTGAGGATGTACATGGAGCCAAACGATCTATTTATTACTACAATTATCACTGCCATAATTCAACAAAACAATATTGACAATTTTAATAAAAAAACGACCTTAAAAAGAAAGTTTGTCGCCTTGTAACTATAAAATCAGACATTTTGGGATATATGTTTATGCGAAGAAGACAACATATGTCAATAAATTAAATGTTTTTTAAAACGCAAAGCTCAGCATACAAAAATACATTAGTAGAAATCGTTTAGGTAGACAAAAATATGTCTTTTTTAACCATAACTTTCATAGATATTCCATTGGCGTTTTGTACGCTGCTTTCAAACAGCAGCAAATATTTTGAAAGAAATTTGACACGTGCGTACCAGATTTTTATGCTTTTTTTTTAAAGAAAAAAATGGTATGCCGCTGCTTTTTCCTAAAATAAAAATTTGATCTTTTGCCCTTTTTCCGATGCATCTTATTTGAACCTTAAAAATTGTGCAGAATAGCGAACAAAAGTTTAATCTGAAAAATATTGGTTCTAAAAGTTAGTTTATTTTCGTAGTTCTATGTAACAAATATAAGCAATGAAAAGTTGTCAAATTTAAATCCTCTTTGAAACCTTGTGCTGTGACCGGTTGTGACGTCAATTCGCTTGTCTTGTTGGTTTAATTTTAATTTTAGCCTTGACCCTGTCGCTTGCTTTTGTTATCTGGTGTTTAATATCAAAAGAAAGGTTTGAAATGCCCGAAGCCGATTTCTTAAAAGGTAAATCTGATAATTTACATTTAGTGGGTATGTTTATGGTGACATCTTTTGCTGAAGTTCGCAGTGTTACAGCTAAAAGGTATTTTCATAGAAAAGTTAGACACTAATTTTAAACCAATATAATATTGTAATAAGCTTAAAATTTTCTAGTTTTTAAAATTCTAGCGGTATATCAAATAAAATGTAAATTATTCAACAAAAAGAAAAACAAATATGATTTTTTTTAACTAGTGGAAAGCTAAATACTGATTTTAAAGTATATTCATATTGATAAGTGTTCTTTATTTTATATATATCAGGAAGCCCGTTCGATTAAGGCTGAAGTGACACCTGAACATAATGTTGACGCAAAACAACGACGGCTTTTATTTTCTAGTGGACGAATAAAAAGTTTATCTGGCGTTTTACCTTTAAACGAGCTAAAAATAAACGTATATAATGTAATTCTAGTCCTATTGCCCGCGAATTACCCTATAACCTGTCGCCGTATCGATCGAAAAGCAGCGGTATGACGTCACGATCAATCCCCCGCGTTTAGTGTCGTTTCATAGGAATATTGGGTCTTGAGTTTTGATATTTGGTATGCGGTATTTCTATATTGTTTGTTTATATATGAGTTTATTGTTGTTAATAAATACTAAACTATATACTATAAATGGGATTTTACAATTTTTGACAGGCCGGAGGGGACTGTGATTATTCGCTTCTTTTTTAGAATAGTTGTTCCATGGCATGATTAACAATCTTGCCTTTAAGGCAAGATATTTTAACAAAGAAAAACAAAAATTTGTTCGAATAATCGAAATCATATAATCTGTTCGCAATACTAAAGCAATTTTGTTATTTTTTAAACAAAATTTAATTAAAATGTTATAGCTTTCAATTATGCTTTTTGGCACATTGCCGACAAATGAAACATCGTGAAGATTTTTAAATTTACGGTTAATTTATTTAAATAATATTTAGTGTGAACGATGTTAATAGAAATATGTGAAAATATGTTTGATATAGTTGCAAAAATATTTCCATGTCTAAAATCCTCCCTACCTTTAAACGCTGGGCAAAGCTCGAACTGTAGCAAAAATTTAATTATTTTTGATTACAATTGTTTTTAATATCGGTGAGATTTGCCTTGACTTGGGGTTGACGGGAAGAGGGCTCACGAAAACTATGGGAATGGGATATCATTGGTTTTCTGAAGTGCAAAAATCTTGTTTTTTTTCTTCTCGTTATATTAGAGGTTAAATCGGAGTTTCTGGAGGGATATTTTGGTTAGCTGGTTCCCAAAAAAGCCTCAAACGCTACCGTTACCTATTTTTCAAACTGAAATCCCTGTAAAAATCGAGACAATTATTAGAATTTTTAGTTTTGGTTATTGATATCGACTTTTATTATTGTTGGAATTTTTTTTGTCGCCATATTCACGCGAGTCGAGATTACGTTAAACGTTATGACGCAGCGCTAGAGACGTAGCAAAATTTACCTTCTGTTAGGTTTTACATTGTTGTCCCTCCGCCTTGTCCTTAACATATTTCGACGCATCTACCGCTTGTAGACCTGCAAGAAAACTGCAAAAGGCTTGAGTTAAAATTTGTCGGTATTCAAAAAAACTACTTCCTGAAGCGACAAGCATCA
The DNA here is from genome assembly GCF_029955315.1 of Cylas formicarius. Taxonomy (NCBI): domain Eukaryota; kingdom Metazoa; phylum Arthropoda; class Insecta; order Coleoptera; family Brentidae; genus Cylas; species Cylas formicarius. The sequence goes on along the minus strand of NW_026844361.1, from coordinate 17,616,392 downwards.
GAACTATATTAGTATGTAAGCCAAGCTGATTAATTGGCCAAAATACTGCTAAAAAGTAATCGGTATGTGGTTGTGTATAGTCTGGTTGCAATTGTACAGTTGTTATATACTATACCACATTCAACCCAGTCTCAACCTGGGTTACACCATCTTGCATAGTTATTCATCGGGAAAAGGACTTGAGTAGAATTGTGCCGAGTCACTGTTAGTAAGTAAAGTGAGTAAAGTTAATTAAAATGTTTTTGTTTATCATTTATTTATTTTCTATTTATTAATGTTTTATTTATTTATTATTTATTTTTTCTAACAATAGGCTGCTTGAATTTGTATTCCAAATTATCCCCACAGACTTCCATTAATCCATGTCTGCGCCTTTAAAACCGATCGCTTGATATCAAAAGAGCGGTTCTTCTGATGTTAACCAAATACCCCGTATAAACAAACATATCAGACCGCGGGGTACATAAAACCTTGTCACTTGGATGTTTCTCTTATCCTTTCTATGTTATTTGGGCGGTGGGTCTGGAAATAGATCGCGGCATTAAAGTATCCTGTAAATATTTTTCCGGAAAATTGAGGTGTCCATACACTAGCCTTTTTTCCTGCCACGACCGGAAATGAGAGTCGTAATAATTATTTTGTTTTTCAGCACCTTATTCGGAAGTGCCAAAAATTATATCATATTTATTAATATATTTGTAATAAATGTAACGATAAAATAATGAATTATTTATTCAGGAAACTTAAAAAGAATTTTTATTTAGATAAAACTAAAGCTAAATATTTTATAAAATAATACCCCTCTTTGCAGATTTAAAAACCAAACAAGACGGTAATCAGTAAGCCTTTCAATAAGTAGCGCTTTATATTGTCATATATAGGGTGTTCCAACTTAATGGGGTGATTTATTTTTTAAAATAGTTGAAAAATAATGTTTTTATTTCCTGCCTTAAAAACGAAAATAGAACAATAATGAATGACGAAAATATTCCTATAATAAAAACACACTTTCTTAATTTTTTTTCAAGGAGGAGGTTAAATTATACAAACTTATGCAATAGCATAAAGAAAGTATTATTTTTCCAAATAAAAAAATGAATTCTAAAGCAGTGCATAACGAGATAAAACAAATTGAATCGGTTGCTGTCACTTCTTAAGGTGTGTCTTTTCATTGCTTTATTTGACATTGCTCACTTAGTTTTGACAACAAAATGCGAATAACTTAATCAAAAATTTATTACTTAGCAGTGTTGCCATCTGTAGTGAAGTATCCCTATTTGAGGGAAATTTTGCTACCTGTAGGTAATTGGGGGAAAACTACTTGAGTTCTAGAGAAATAATTTGTGCCTATATTTAGAAAAGAGCAACAAGGAAATTTCCAAACACTGTAAAAGGCCGGTTGAGTATTTTCAGTTTAGCTTTAATAAAATAAGCGAATTTTTGAAATTTCAAGAAATTGTCAATATAAAGTCACATAGATTACTATATCCTTCTCAGACCCGGTGGCTGATTCTTTATCAAGTCGTTTCCCGTATTTTAGAACAGTGCTCTAAGACTTATTGATTATTGATGCTGTACATGTTAATTTAGAATCGACAGAAACAATTCTTAAAAATTTACATCATCCAGAAATAAACATATATTTGGAGTTCCTAGATCACATATCGCCTTTCTTCGATGATTTTTTAAAACTAGAAGACATAAACTCTCATGAACTTGGACCTGCTCAGGTTCAAAGGATTTTTGTGGGCCAAATATTTTCAACGATTCATAGTGCTATCAGCTGTAGAACTTAAATTATCCAGAACTGTAGATTTATAAAATTATATGTTGTTATAACTGTGTGATTGACAACGAGTTTTTTGTCAAAATGGGAACTAAAAGATCTTATGAAAGACTCTATTTTTGATGAATCAGCTATGGCTTTGTATTTTCTGTTCAACTGTTATACGTATCTAAGTATTTGAACAATGTTTATTTTCGAATATTTTATATTCGAAATTTAACTCCGAAAACACTTCGAACACTGCGCGAGCATTGAAGATGCCACGTGAGATTTTGGCGAAACGTCTGCAGGATTCCAGTCGGATGCAGGATTCCAACGAGCGAACGGATGATATCCCGGAATATAGTGTCATCACATTTTTCCATCCGTGAATCAATACGTGAGAATATATATATATATATATATATATATATATATATATATATATATATATATATATATATATATATATATATATATATATATATATATATATATATATATATATATATATATATATATATATATATATATATATATATATGATGACACTATATTCCGGGATATCATCCGTTCGCTCGTTGAACTCCGACTGGAATCCTGCATCCGACTGGAATCCTGCAAATCCTGCATCCGACTGGAATCCTGCAGACGTTTCGCCAAAATCTCACTTGGCATCTTCAATGCTCGCGCTCCGAAAACACTTCGAACACTTCGGAGCGCGAGCATTGAAGATGCCAAGTGAGATTTTGGCGAAACGTCTGCAGGATTCCAGTCGGATGCAGGATTTGCAGGATTCCAGTCGGATGCAGGATTCCAGTCGGAGTTCAACGAGCGAACGGATGATATCCCGGAATATAGTGTCATCACATTTTTCCATCCGTGAATCAATACGTGAGAATATATATATATATATATATATATATATATATATATATATATATATATATATATATATATATATATATATATGAATTTTTATTGGATGTAGTTTCTTGGACCGTCGCGTGTATATTTTCTTCAATTTCTCTTGGGTATTCGGTCTCTCGAAAACAATTAATGTGATTCTTCTAAATATTTATTAACGTTTCCATCGTAATTTCGATCTTTTTCAAAATATTCTTATTCTGTATAGGTGACATATATAACAATTAATGATGACATTTGACGTTGTGTTAATATATTAAAAATAAAAATAATTTGTCAGCGAATATTTTATGCGAATTGGTACAAAACAGGTACGGATGTTTTTTATTATTTTTTATTATATTGGATAATTTAATTTTGCTAGTTTAAAATTGAATGATATATTATGTTAAGGTTTTTAGAATCGGTTTTGTAATTAATTGAATTTTTGTTTTTTTGGATTTCTATACTTTCATAAAGTTTTCTTTTTTTTTATTAGGTTCTGTTAGTAGGACTTTAACTTTTTGAAAATTAAATGTGTGTTTGGTGTTTTCGCAATGGGTATGAAGAGCTGTTTTGTTTTTTTTTTGTCATACTTATGTCCGTTGATTCTATTTTTTAAACATTGGCTTGTTTGTCTTATATATACACTCTCGCAATTAGAGCATGGAATTTTATATACTATATTGATTCTTTTTTCAACTGGAATTTTTGCTTTGAGTTTAGTGAAGAGATAAGTTTTTTGTAAATTATAACTTTTGTGTTCTATAATAGGTCTCGCAGACAGAGCAATAATGTTATCCGATCCAGAATATAGACCAGACGCAATTGAAAAAGCAAAACACACTTGTAGAAAATAATTTTCCCATAAACTTAATTAATAATATGTTTAATAAACGTACCAATAAATTTTATAATAACGTAAACAATAATCAACATCAAAATCTTCAAAGAAAATATATATCGCTACCATATATACCTGGATTATCAGAAAAACTCCAAACCATTTTCAAGGAACACAAAATTCAAATAGGACACAAAAGTTATAATTTACAAAAAACATATCTCTTCACTAAACTAAAGTTAAAATCACAATAAAGGAACTTTAAGAACGAATTAGTAAAGGCAAGAAGATCATTGGAGCACTGAATTCGGTGTCACGGAATGTAGGATTCTGTGACCCCCTTCCTCCCAAAGTACCGAATTCAGTGCTCCAATGATCTTCTTGCCTTTACTAAATCGTTCTTAAAGTTCCTTTATTGTGATTTTAACTCCTAGGTACTTGTATTCCTCACAAAACTTTAATCACTATATCTCCCTGTCCACCAACCCATATATATTTTGTATTTTCCTTATTTACTTCTAATCCCTATTTTTATTATTCTTTTATTTATTTAGGTTTTCCTTGTCCAGAGCTATAACAACCTGATCGTCTGCGAATTGTAGAGAATGGAGTTATTGGTTGGCATTTATTTGTATTCCCATTGTAGAACGTTTCTTGCCCCAGGTTCTTAAGGACGTCTGATACATAAATTTTAAATAGGGTTGTGGTAATTGGGAACGATTCCGACTTTTTTCGTTTCAAAAATCTCGTTAAAAACATGCAGTCGATGGACACCTTTACGACTCGTTTTGTTTTGTGTATTTTAAAACAATCTGACGCGCGCGAATGAAACTGATCACTCGTTGCGAATCGAAATTCGAAATAAACCAAATTACTGCAAATAAGAAACGTCGTCCGCGTCGCCAGGTCGTAAAATCGACACAAGTGTAAACTGCAAATGTGGACCTTTCCAGATTGATGGTTGCAAAATATACGCGAAAATTGCTAAAGCCGCGTGGGGGGTATTAATAGCAGTCACCTGTCTTCCTGTTTGGCGCACAAGTTCTAAGTAGAAAACGAGGTTTATAATTATTCACCAGCTTTGCTGAATTTACCTTCCACACCATTCTCGCTATGGCAATAGCAACGTTGTTGTTGTAGTTAATTTTTTTAAATAAACATTACGCTACAAACTCGTATTGCCCTGTATTTATTAATTGAATTTATAAATTTATTGATGAACTTAAATAAATAAATAAAATCGTCTTTATTTTAAGCTCGGCGAAGGTCACCCGAGCTGTTAACTTAACCGAGTATATAACAAGGCAATGCAAACTTAATTTACAAAAATTAATTAATCACAAAAAGAAAAAAACCTTAAAAAAACAATATTAAATAGAGAGAACTGATTATCAATCTGGGTAGTTTCCCCGTAAAAGATATTTTTAAATGGAATTTAAAAACGCAATGAGAAGCATTCTGTGATTGACTAATCTGACGATATTTATTAAGTAGTCTAACAGATGTATACGAAAAGCAGTTTTAGTCATGAACTTCTTAATTTTAGGTATTCCATACTGACAATTGAAGGGGACCCCACGGAAATGAATGCCATTGCTACAAGTCAGTTTTTCCAACAAATGCGTGAAATTTATGACTTACCTGCTCTATTCGTTTAAGGTTATTTTGAAAACCTGTGTACGAAATCTGAGTTCATTATCCACATTAACATATTATGTTACCTGTAAATAACAATACAGGCAAAACTTCAGAATTAAAAGTCTGTAAAAAAATTGTAAAACGTGGAAAATATACTGTGTCCAATTTTGATTGAAAATGCTTTACCTTAATCTTTATCTTTATCTTTTATTAATAGTTTGCAATCTTTTAAAAATGTGTTTATGTAATAGAAAACAACGAGACTGTATTGATGGCACTTTAAGTGACGACAGATTAGTAAAGTTTGGCGTACCCCAAGGCACTGTTCTAGGACCGCTCCTTTTTACCATTCATATAAACGATATGTTAAATATCCAGTTTACAGACACAATAATAAGTTTTGCGGATGACACAGTTTTATTTTGTAATAAATAAAAATAAAAGATATAAATAAATAAAAAATAAATAAATAAAAATAAAGGACGATTTTATAAATCTAAAGAACTAGTACCAACATAACAAATTTACTTTAAAGTTACAAAAATAACCTTCCAAAAATGGGAAGCTTAATATTTGATAATTGGGAAATACCAGACATCAATAACTTATCTAGGTATTAAAATTGTCAATTTACCTGGTTGGGATGTGCATATAAATTATTTAGTAAACAAATTAAGAGGGCTTCTGACCAACTTTACGTGTTTAAAAAATGTCCTTCATATCGAACAACTAAAAATTCTTTATTTGTCTTTGCTTCAAAGTCCTAGTGACCTACGGCATTCTCGTATGGGGTGGAGCTTCTGAAAAACACCTACGCAAACTAAACATAATAAAGATAAAGATAGCTTTATTTCCATAAGACTTGATTTACAAGTGTTGGATATTGTCAACATAATGTAAAAGTATAAAATTCTTCTTGACGTGCCATCTCCATCAGTGGAGGTTGGATATCATAGTGGCAAATCTCTCTCTGTCTTCAGCAGATCTTATGAGCTCTTCGAAGTCCATTCCAGTCCACTGACGTATATTCCTCAGCCATTACAGTTTCTTCCGATCCAGCCCCCGCTTGCCTTCGATCTTTCCCTTGACGATGAGCTGTGCGTATCGGTATTCGGACTTTCACAAGCTTGAATAGTTCTCGTTCAATTCCCAGCCTGCGCAAAACTTCTTCGTTCGTGGTATGCGATGTCCATGGTATTTTAAGTATTCTGCGATATGTCCACATCTCGAAAGCTTCTAGTTTATTAATGGTTTGTGTTTTTAGTGTCCATGTTTCGACTCCGTACAAGAGAGTAGACCACACATAACATTTTGAGAGTCTTAAACGCAGCTCGAGGTTGATTCGTGAGTCGCAAGGAGCTTTCTGAGTCGTACAAAAGAGTTTCTGGATTGTTCTATTCTCGATCTTATTTCTGTGTCTGGATCTAATTTGTTATCTATCCAGCATCCCAAGTATTGAAACCTGCCCACTTCTTCTAGTATCTTTCCATTTATTTGTATTGGTTGTGGGACATTCTTTGATTTTTTAATTACCATTACCTTAGTTTTCTTAACGTTTATTTTCATATCGAACTTTACGCAGGTATTGCTAACGCGGTCGAGGAGTCGCTGCAAACCCACATCCGAATCGGCGGTTAGAATAGTATCGTCAGCATATCTAATGCTGTTTATGTTCATTAACTTTGACTCCCTCTAAGATGTCTGCCAGGGCTCTGTCTTTGTCTTTGTCTCTGTAAATTCTGAATAAAGGTTAAACAGCAAAGGGGACAAGACGCGGCCCTGTCTAACTCCCCTGCCAATCCCGATTTGCTCAGACTTGGATCCCTCTATTCTGATTCTAGCGCTCTGGTTCCAATATAGTTTCTGTATTAGAGTATTGTCATTTTCATCCAGGCCCACGCCACGAAGCGACTCCATGAGCAGATCGTGTCTCACTCTATCGAATGCTTTTTCGAAGTCTATGAAGCAGATGAAGATGTCTCGTTGTTGATCATAGCATTTTTGCGCTAGCACCAGTAGGCTAAACAAAGCCTCTCTCGTGCCCATTCCGCTCCTGAAGCCGAATTGGTCATCTCCAATGTTCGCTTCGCATTTACTAGAGATGCGGTTATGAATTATTTTCATTAGGACTTTTAACGCATGACTCATTAAACTAATTAGACGAAAGTCTCCCCAGTCTTTGGGGTTTGTTTTCTTTGGAAAATTGATTCTAACCATTCTTGAGGTATTTTGCCAGTTTCATAAATGCGGTTATAGAGAGCGACAAGCAGGTCGATGTTTTCTTCGCTTATTAGCTTTAAGATTTCGGGTAATATTTCGTCTGGCCCTGGGCTCTTGTTTGCCTTGAGTTGTTTTATCGCGTACTCTACTTCGGTTTTCAGAATACTTGGTTCTTCCGCGTTCATATTTTTCCCATTTTTGTAGTTTTCCCTCTGTGGAGTCTAATAATTTTCCATCCGAGCTTAATATGTTGTGGACTGCAGTTTTTCTGTTCGTCGCTGTAAAATCTTTCACTTTCTTATGTAGGTTGAAATGGTCATGGCGTCCTTGCAATTCCTCTATTTCCGAGCATCTGTCTTCTATCCAATGTTCCTTAGCACTTTTTATTTTGGTGCGGATTATTCTGTTAAGATGTCTGTATTTATTTATGTCATTAGCGGCTTTACATTCCCTCCGTGAGTCCATCAGATTTCCCCTGTCATCCACTCTCTCCTATTTCTTTTAGGAGTTGGTTTCAGATTTGTTTCAACGGCCCCACTTAAGATGTCATTTATAGCTTTCCACGTGCTATCCACATCAGTGGTAAGGGCAAGGTCCCGAGGTGCTCGTTTAGTTCTTGACTTACTCTTTGTTTTATTGTGACGTCCCTCAGAAGTCACACATCTGGTTTTCCTGGAGGAGTATAAAATTATCTTAGTATAATTAGTAAGTTAATAATAATAATAGGTAATACTGATGGATAAATAACAAATATATAAACAATAACAAACAACGAATACGTATTAAAAGGTATCACAACAAAGAAGATCCTCAATATTGTAATAGGCAAGGCGTAGCAATTTGTCTTTAAGAGAGCATTTGAATTTTGTTTGACTAGTTATCTCCTTCAGTTCGATAGGCAATTTATTATAAATTTTTACGGTCAAAACAAAGGGACTATTTTCTGTACTGAATATCTGAGTTTCTTGAGTGCATATAAAGATTAGAGTTACTTTTTACATACGTGGCACAATTTAGTATGTACATACTAGGAAGAGTCAATAAAGAGTGTTGTGGAAATAGGTTTCGATATGAAAAATTCCAGGGCTTAAACAGTATAGTCCGTAAAATGCGTTTCTGCATCCTAAAGACTTGCTCCGCACGTGGGAAACCTCCCCAACAAACCAAGGCGTAGTTGAGACGCGAATAGACATACGATTTTGAGCTATACAGTTTAGAAACACGTTTCTTTCTTTACATCTCAATTGCGACCGCAATGACGCCAAGCACCGCAATCGTTATTATTCGTTTTAATTTTTCATTTCATTGAGCTTTATCATTACGTTCTCTCTCGAAGGCTGGTGGAAGACGCGAGCGGCAGCCATTTTATAAGCGGCGGAACAATCGCCTCACACATATTATATCGGCCCAGATACGACGTGAAGTGAAACGCGTCCATCGCAAAGAACGTTAGAAAAAAAAATGTAAGAGGTGGATCGAGCAGTTTGTTGATGCATCCGATCAATTCATTGTTTAGGAAGAAATCACGATGTTTTTCTAACAATTTCATTGTTTTTACAAGCGGGGCAATTGATTACGACGTCTCTCAACATGGTTTCCAACGTTTTCTTTAATTTTGTATAACGATAGGATCAGATTAATGGTTGCAACGAAAGAGAAACGTTTAGGGTACTCGTTGGTATTTTCGTTCGAGACGAAGTGAATTGTTTAGATGTTTGGCGGCGGAAAAATCGGTTATTTCAACTGCTTCGCACCTAGTTTTCCGTTAAATTCGGTGAGTCACAACGTGGAAGTGAAAAGAAACAGTTCATGATACACTAATTAAATCAGATTTGACCTAGGTCTACTTAACTTCGAAGATCTAAGGCGGACATTTCATATAAAAAAATGTCTGTAAAAAGCTGAACTTAAAAATTATATTTCAAAATAAACATTTTCTTCTTCTTCATCTTTAAAAATGCTTCCACGTGACTCCTTAGTCCTGGCACATTTTAACTGTTGTAATGGGTTCTATTATTGTTATATAATAGCTGCAGATAGGGAACGTATACAAAAAATGCAAAATTTAATTAAAAATTTAAATTTAATTCAAAAACTTCACCCTATCTTGATAATAAGTTTTAGAACTGATTCTCAATATTAGACACACAAGCACATAGTCGTGTCTTATCATAAATCACCGTAATATTTCGAAGATAATGTTCACATAATACTCTTTGAATGGATTTTGTAGTAGATGTTTACTCTATATCAACATGTAAATTTCGTAAAATTTAAAGGTTTTCTGGCTGAACTGCAACCAGTGTGCCAGTGTGAAACATCCCGCTGTTTGCAGGGCTCCTAAAAATTTGACATTTCTTTGACTTGAAGGTGTCACAGAGGAAGCAAGAAATAAGCTTAAGCCTAATACATACATATACAATACGTATGCAAATTTGAGATGTAAGGTCATACCAAGTTTTAATTAAAAATTCTTCGCTTTCGAAAAACACGGTTACTTTTCAAAAATCTTCAACCAATATTGGTTCAAAATATTGTAAAGCTTTTGTATTGCGATTACAGTCTAATAAGGTGCAGAAATTAAAAGAGATTTGATTTTCCCTCAATGTATTATTTTATTCAAACTGAAAATGAAATATGCCCTTTGAAATTTAATATAAAATAAATTTTCTACCGACGTGCTAAGGTTATAAATATATATATATATATATATATATATATATATATATATATATATATATATATATATATATATATATATATATATATATATATATATATATATATATATATATATATATATATATATATATATATATATATATATATATATATATATATATATATATATATATATAATATAATATAACCCAAAACTGGCAACCCAAGGCGTTTGCGCAACTTCATATACGGAGTGTTTTTGCACCTTTTTTGATATTTAATTGATGTTATACATACAGTGTGTATTGCTTATTGTTTCAACCTAATATCATGCTCCACTATTTAACAGATGCTATATGAGAAAAAACTGTTTCAGTGCCTTTTAGTCAAGCAAAAAAAGAATTCCTTAACATTCATTTCGAGCTTCATGGAAATTAGTACGGTTATTTCCTTGGATATTTGACACCAAAAACTAGTCCCAGGTGGCCATGACTTGAGATTGATGTAAAAATCAACATAAGGTTTTAGTGCGTTTTTGAGACATCTATCCAACAAAAAACATTATCAAAATTAGACCCTAAAGAAAGATGTTATTTATTTATTTGTTTATATTTCACAAGCCATTCAATATCATAATCGGGAAAGTGAGCAATAGATGTCATATCTCTACAATCAAAGCAAAGGTTAGTTTCAAGTGACTTCAAATTGTAAAATTTTTAGTTTTCTTTGTACGAGCAAACGTGTCGACCTCTGTTGTATCTAAAGTTTAACTTGTTAAGAAGTTATTTTTCTATAAATAGAATTCCAAACTGGGGTAGTACAGACTTTATCATGCGATAATACACGATTATTACTGACTGATGATATCACTAAAAACAAAAAAGTTACATCCAAATGTTATCAAGATAAATTGAACGCACGTACAAGCGATATTTCAAACACCCTGTATTCAAACATTAATTAATAGTATATCTTTATTTTTGATAATTACATATACAAAAAATCGAATCACAGAAAAAGAGTTTACAAGGATGTGTGGTTCTTCATTGAGACGCACTGTATATACAGTTGCACAGTGTAATTTTGCTGCTTTTACAGATCGTCTGATACAAAGTGATGCTGACACCTAAGTCATATTAAACAAATATATGCGTTAGTAAAAATAAATATAAAGTAAAAGAAGAAAAAAAAAGATTTCCAAATGTTGAACACGGCAGAATGATGGGCAGAAAGTTCCTCAAAACTTTTGGTTAATTTTTACCCACCTCGATGACAGACGAATAATGGTATCACTTATTGGTCCACATTGCACTGTATCTGCAATTTGCGAAACACTTTAACACACTAAGTCATCCCGGAACAACTGTGAATTCGTCTACCACCTGTTGGCTATAATACCCATTGAGAAAAACACCATTTTGCACTCCCTCGCACACTCTGACGCGTTCGACTCCAATCGCAACGAGAAGGCGAGTAAAAATTGAGCACGAAGCACTTCGCGAGTTGTTATAAACATACGAAAATCTTTCGGAGATCTGAAAATCTAATTTCGTCCAGATTTATTTTGAGATATACCTACATTCAACTCGCGCGTATAGCCGGTGTCAGTTAGTGGCCCCAGTGTGGGGAAAGGTGGGTCAATAGACCATTTTCGCTTTTTCCATGGACTCGCGAAGACTTGAGATTTTTACAAAAACGCTCTTGGTTTTTTCCACGGTGTTCATGGCGGGAAAGGTATTATTTTGCGAAGGAGAATAATGAAATTTCGTAAACATCAAATCGAACAAATTTGAATAACGAAGGAAGGTAAAATATACTTAAAAAAAAAAACAGATAAAAATGCTAAAAAATATGGTAGGTTATTGAGTATTGTATACAGAAATAGATACTACCAAATTGTTAAGCCACCTACTCGAATTACATACAAAAGTGAAACTCTGATAGATTATATAGTAACCAAAGATAAATATCTGGAACATAAAATACATCTGTCAATAGAAATAGAAAATACAAGCAACGACGTCTTATTGGAAGTGAAATACAGATGCATGAAAAATTACAATAGTCACTTACTGCAGCAATCGTTTCTTGAAACATCCAAACCTAAGCAAATGTGTCTGAAGGTAAAATTGTAAGTTCAACATAAATTTCAAAGCAAAAAGTGGATAACCCCTGTTATGATGTATCAAAGAGACGATTTGCATAAAAGAGCAGTACTTGAACAAAATGATGATACCGTGCGTACAAAAAAGAGAGAAATCGCACTGTAAGCTTCATCAAATTAGAAAAAGATAGATATTTTAAAGATATTATTGATATAAATAAAACGAACTCTAACTTCCAAATAAAAAAGGTATTCTTCACGATGAGTTGCAGTTTGGCCAGCGAACTGTTCCATTTACGCAAGTCATAACTAATAAATTTAATAGGTGTTTTATAGACAGTGTTAAAAATATTTTGAGTGGCATTCCGCCATCCCAGGCTGTGAATGATATCACCGATAATATACCATCTTATGGAGAAATAGATCAGTTTAATACCATAACTACTCAGCACCTTAAAAAAATAAGAAGAGAATTAAAAAATGTGACTGGTGATGAGTGTGGTATCTCAAAGCGTGTATTGATTGATGCCTGTGCAGTTGTTGGACATTGTGAACACCTCCCTTACGAGTGGAATTTTTCCGGAGGTATGGAAGACATTAATGGTGATCCCTGTAAAGAAGGTTCCCAACATCAATCTATGTCAATTAATAATAATTGTGACGTAAACAATATTTTAGTGCCTAACCAGTCGGGCTTTCACTCCAAACATTCACGTGAATCTGACGTTGTTATGTCTGTGACGATTTCCTGAGGGCCTTGAAGGATGGTAAATTTGTGTTGGCTGTATTCTTGGATTTTAAGCGTGCTTTCGAAACAATAAGTGGAACTAGACTGTTAAGAAAATTGTACAAAATATAAAAATTGATTGCATAACTGTAGAACTTGGTGTTCCTCAGGGGACAGTTTTGGGACCATTGTTGTTTCTTATGTATATAAACGATATTAGAGTAATTACAGATTGTTCAAAAAAATAGGGCCTTAAGAAATATACTAAACAGTGTGACAGATATACGCTAATTCAAAGCTTATTGAGTGTTCTTAATTTCTTGTCTGTAAAACAAAAAATATGTATTTATTTTTGAAATTAAACAGCAGTGTGTTCCCAATTATGTTTGTGAAAAAGTTACCTATTTCAGAGATATTCATTCTTACAATACAAGAAATTATGGTAATTTTATGTTGAGAGAATGTGATTCTAGTCATTGTACAAAACTCTATATTACATAAAGGCCTAAACCATTTTAACAATTTACCGGATACTCTTGATACTCTTGATAAATTTAAAAGTCTTTTAAGACGCCATGTATTGTCCAAATTCTGATTTCTGTGTGCTTAGCTCTTGGTTTCCGTTTATCTGGAATTTTATATTTTATATTTTGTATTTTTTATATGCTAAATAAAGATTATATTATTATTATTACGAAAATAGCTGGAAGCTGCGTTACCTGGAATAAAACAGAAAATTTCAAAACAAGGTTTTAATGATGAAAATGCTTCCGAATTTAATATGTCTTGGTTTAGTTTGTTAGTTCGTTAGGGAAAACATTTTAAAACAAATGCGCAAAAGCAGAATATGTAAAGTTATTATCCAATAACAATAGTAATGCCAACGCCACGTATGTTTATTTAAAAGCTATTTGAATATCTGTTATTATTTAAAAAGTTCCAAAGAGGTTTTTATTTTCTTTAAATGAAATAAAGTATTACGAAATGTTCGAAAAGCAATATATTTTTACATTTTTTTATAAATGAATTCCATAAGTTAATATGTTGCAGTTGTTCAAGTCCATAACTTAAAAAAAACTTACAAGAGAAAATGACCAAGTTCTCCTGATATCATTACCCAAAACTCCGCATTTTGCATAGTGCGGTATGACGGGAAAACAATTATCACAGCCGCACAATCCAAGACAGGAAAAAATAAAATTTCAAATGCTTATAATTTTCACCAGTGACGTACAATGATTTTATCAATCTTAAAGAACTCAGCAAATCAACAAAAAATACGATTCGAGACGAATGCGGTCAAAGAGTGGATTTACTGAAGATCAAACAACTCCGATATGAAAAAGGAACAAAAAAATTAATATTGTTCAGGTACAATTACGATGAAGAATACAAAGTTCTGAATGTAAGAGGAAAAGTAAAGTGTAGACCCAGTAGTACGTGAAAAAATTAGATTTAAGAAAGTGCTACTCAGAACCGTTGCCAATATCCAAAAACAAAAAGGGTGACATGAACTTGCCAATAATTCCATAAAAGACAAATGCCCCGAACCTGCACAAGACGAAAGCAGTGATGATGAAGTATAATTTTAGGATTATTTTAATGCTACTTACTTTTTCTTATTAGCAATTATTATTGTTTACTAATTTGATATTTTCGTGAATTTTTTATTTAAATAGTTAATAACTGTTAGGTGAACAAATTGATCTTAATTTCTTTTCAATATATTATGACTAATAAAACAATACACATTTTTTTTTATTATAGTAGTAGATTCACAAAAACCTACTTTCAATATGTATTTCCACTAAAATAAACTTACAAAAAATAATTGAATTCTTCAATCTTCAAATATTAATAGCTTAAAACTGTTAATATTGGACATTCACTTTCTCTTGTATACCGACGAAACTTTTTTTGGTGTTCTTTCTCAAATTGGCATAAAACTCGAAGATTTTGAGAGAAAAGCTTAAATCTCTATCATTATAAAGAAAAATTTGAGCAAAAAACTTTTTTTACGAACGAAATTCGCAATTTATCGCTGTTGAAATCTGACGTCGGAAAAATAAATATTTTATTATCATCTCGACTGTGTCAATTGCAATTTTTTTTTATGTCGTGTGCGTTTCAGTCCGTAGTCACGCGACTGCCGGTCGGTCCTTTGCGAACGAAGAAGGGGTACATGCACGTATCAAAAGGCACGATATACGGGCGAGACTTGTTTTGTATTAATTTCCAGGCATTAGCAAAAGACACGCAATGCGATAAAAGGGCAACAACTCTATAGAGAATTTTTTTTATTAGCTTCTTTTGCCGACGGAGGTAGTAACGAAAGCGGTGTTGTTTCTTTATTGATGTAAACTAATAGTATACTACGACCAAAAATATAATGCATTTATTGCTTTGACGTTTTAAGTATGTTACAGTACCTTAACCGCAGAATCGTGGTAAAACTCATTAAGTAACTGCATTAAGTACGCCTTGCCTGAGATGGACCGTAAATGGACCGTCCTTAATTTGATTAAGATTAATTTGATTAGAAGGGTGTATTTCAACATCAGGTGGTATCGTTTTTAAGAATTTAATCTAAATTGCAATATGTTCGTCTATATTACGGAGGTATTTGACTGTGATCCTTCCAGTAAGTACCTGATTGTCGAGCTTTGGCCCTGCGAGGCTGTTTTCGCTGGATAGTTCAAAGGATAAGGGTACTCTATTTATCTTACAGGTAAGTTTGAAAATAATCATTTTTGTCTTTATTATTATTATTATATTTATTAGAAATTACAATTAAACGTTTTCTATTTTTCTATATTCTGATTTTTAACACTTTAAAATGTGGAGACCGTGGAACGATGCAGGGGTGCCATCCATTTGTTTTCGGATGTTAAACAAATTATTTGAATGTTTACAATTTTATAAGAAATTCGGAAGAAGAATAGAACGTAATAAATTGTTACTTTGTACTAATTTTTTTATGTACATGTTTCAACAATTGCTCGAAAACATACTTATATCCCTCTTGTTAGTCTGTTAGGACGGTCCTGGAATGGTTACGGGCAAGGATCTGCTTGACAGGGTGTTCTATAAGGGACTGCGGTTTTGGAGTAATAAACAGTAGGCAAAGATAATCACGGGCTCGGTTGTAAAAGCACTATATTTCTGGTTGAAGTATATGCGCGAGATTAAACTGATTTATTTCTTTATTATTGGTCTCAACACTATTACTACGCGCTTAATGTTTCCAATCGAGAGTCATGAATTGTGAAATGTGGAAAAGGATATCTGTGGACGTGGTTTTTATTTATTCGTTTAAAGAAGAATTTTTAAACGAAAAAAAAATGAAAAGCTTATCCCACACGTGTGTTTTTATAACATTTTCTTTATGAAAATGGGAAATGAACAAACAAATAATCGAACATTGAACTG
This sequence comes from Cylas formicarius, assembly GCF_029955315.1. NCBI lineage: Eukaryota > Metazoa > Arthropoda > Insecta > Coleoptera > Brentidae > Cylas > Cylas formicarius. Next base: position 17,600,098 of record NW_026844361.1, on the reverse strand, counting down.
AGGTGGCTTTTACTTGATGAAAATCCATTTATCAAAATAAATAATCAATTCTACAATTTCTTTTTCAACGCCTATTAAAATATTAAAATGCCCTCTTTGTTAATTTTACTTTTTTTAAAAACTACTAAAAACGACCTAAATGCCGAAAAAATGAATAAAAAAAATATTGTAATAATTAAAATGAAGTTGCATACAAGCAATTTTTTAAAAGCCCAAGGGGCCCTCAGTACCCACTCGCATATGGTTTTCTGCCATTTAATCCAAAACTGCAACTACTGATAGCGTAACAATAAAAATTTACAAGAAGAGAAATTAATAATAAAAGAAATCTTCATCATCAAAAAGTGTTATTAATGGGGAACATGCCATCACAAACGGAGTTTTTACTGACGATATTGTGTCCGAGTATCCTCTAAAACAAAGGGAGGGCACTTAAAAGGGGGTTGTTCAATTAAAACAATAAAACTGGGATATAGGTTAATATGGGTTAGAACATTAAATACACAAAAACAATTAAACAATCGGAGTGCATAGGAAAGCTTAGCAAGATGGCTTATTGTTAGTTGCATTAAAAACGAAAATATGCCGGCATTAGATTTAGGACACTATGTTGGTTTGGACATAGTTATTGCAGAATAATTTAAATCAGAGAACAATTGTGATATAGAACCATTAGTGCAAAAGACTAATCAACTATGGGGTCACGCAGTACCAGATAAAAAGTGCAACTTTTTGATGCAAAAAAAAAAACATTGTTAAAAGCAAGGTGACAAATGGGGCAACAAAAGACGGAAAATGAGCGAGCATAATTCAATTTAGTACGTCATGGAATGTTCTCCCTTAGTAACACTTTGTGGGGTTCTATTTATGGACGAAAAAAAGCTACTTCTCTTCTATCATCACCATCAGTGTCATGTCAGAGCGATAATCTAAACAGACAGAACTCAGAAAGGGAGACTCCAAGGCGTTTTATATAAGTGTTGTAAAGTTACGGGGGTTTTTGCGTCGTGAAATAAAACGTCAAAGCAATAAGCTATATTTTTGGTCGTATTATACGTCTGTTATTTACAGTATTGTCAAGTGCTTTTTTAAAATCTTCAATTCTTCCTGCGTTCATGCCCCTCCTTCAGCTCCGCCTCCCTCAAACAATATACAGTCGAAACTCTATATAGCGAAATTGAAGGGACTGCTTTTTTTTTCGTTATAAAGAATTTTCGTTATAAAGGGTTATGAGTACTTGAAAAATAACAATACGCATATGTGTTCTGTAATATTTAATTATTTTATATACATATTTTAACATTATATATAAATATTTAAGAACTAAATTTAATGTTTCAAATAATCGGTCATTTTCTTTTGAATTTTTTTAGTATGCTAATACGCTTGGCTTATATTTTCACCGTCTTCCCCATGATACATAAAAAATTTCTCTAGCAGCTTAACTGAATGGTTGCTAGTGGTCCCAGATCAATTTCTTTATCTTCTTCTTCCTCTCGGTGCTCTTCCTCACCTTTTCGTGCTTGTTGTAATATGGCTTCCTCTCTCAAGTCTGCTGCTGTTGTAGGCAAATCCTGCTCTCCGTCTGCCGCAGTGGTTCCGTCTGCCGTCGGAACCACTGCAACATTGCCCGATCCAAATCTTCAAATATTGGCTTTCTTAGTTTTTTACTAGAACTGCCTGCCGCTTCAGCCTGAATGACCTTTTTTCTTTGAACTTCCAAATCTTGGATACAGTCGACGGTGTAAGTCCGTATCGACGTCGCACATCACTTTTCCTCTCCCCCCGTTCTATCTGCCGAATTAAAGCAACTTTATAATCTAGAGATCAAATTTTTCCCTTGCTCGCCGTATTCACTAAGTGTGTCCTTTTTTCTTTCGGTATAGAGAGTGAGAAACTCTTTATACAGAGTGGATTAATACATAGTTTTGTAATATTACAACAAATTTTGTTCGAACACAGTTTTACGTTTTTTAGAAAACTTCGGATGAAATCCACGTGTGATAAATGTTGGCCTTTTAGTTATTATACAGGGTTTGTTCAATACTGACTTCGTTACTTTAATTTTGGAACATCTTGCGGAATAATTACGTTTTCATTTTTTTAAACAACTATTCAATTTCTAGAGTTTGTTTTTTTGCTTCTTGTCTTTATATGTATATTTAAATTGGAACTTACAGCAAGGGCAAAATGTTCTTTTTACTAACGAAACCAGACCCTGCTTACATAGTCCAGTCTCCATCTGAATCATGGAGGAGGTTTATTTATGGTTGTCATCCCGGGATCGTTGACTGCTCACCGATATACCGAATGATGCATTGCGGAAGGGAACATAGGAAATCCCATGCAAAGTTTTAGGTGCCAAAATATTAGCAACCCTGTACATTGTATGGCAAAGGTCTAATATAACTTGATTATGATTAACTCATATGCTGACTTTGAATAAATTTTAATAAGCCAATATTCAGTTATTGAATTAAATATGATGGCAAAATTGCAAGAGGTGTCAATGCAACAAGCATCAGCAAATATTTTCCATGACGCATGAAACTGGACGCCGTCAAGCTGGACAATTACATATCAATTAAAGGTGGTTTAGAATGAAAACATGCACATTTGCATCCACGCATTCAAAATAAACTAAGTATTTAGATATATCATTATGTTTTTCTTAGGATCAAGCTCATACTCGGTTCTTACCACACGTTCTTGGAATGAATTTCATTTAAGGGACGGTTTAAACTACCTAACCATACGGGAATTATGGACGGGGACAAAAATCCATCTGGTACCACCAGATCTGGTTATCTTCGCGAACAACTTCTTCTAGTGCGGGTTCAATAAGTCCAAATAGGTTTCTGTCATGAGGTTATAGTCCGCATATTCCCACCATAACATTTATTTATTGAGGATATTGGCATTGAGTATGAACAAAACCACATCCATTGTCTTGGTTCCAATACCAGCAGTTTTGAACATTTGGTTCGTTGTTAAGTGTGAATGTATGTACATTCATCAGTGAAACAGATATTTTTTCCATCATTTCAAAACAAAATGGTACTCTTTTTTCTTCACCGCCTGCCAGGAGCTTTTGGTGCCTTTCGTATATATAGGAAAAATATTTGTGTTTTTTTATTGTGCTCGATACTGTGGTTTGATGTTTATTTACAGCTCATCCAAGAATCCTCGTATTAATCACTTTGTTTCCCTCCACATGCAGTAAAATGTTTGACTCTCTATTGTCCCTTTTTTCTGCTTTATTTCCAACATTTTCAGCTGAACATTTATTACGGTGCTCTTGGACTCGAATTGGGTAATGATATATTTAATTGTTGAAATCGAAGATATGGTTTTAGCAGGGAATTAAACTGAGAACATTTCCTGCATAATATCACTTAATTATGGTTACTTTTTCTTCAAACGTGTAAGAATCACAAATAAAAATATTGTTAATGTCACTAATTTTCGTGTTGTCACTCTCAAATATATTTTACTGGTGTTTATTGAAGATTGGCTTATTAAAATGTATTCAAACTCGGCACATGAGTTAATCATACGGCCCCTTCAAAATATCATATTACAATTTTGCTATAAAATGTACAGGGGAGCCAATATTTGCCCACCCAAAAATTTACATAGGATTTCCTATGTATGACAAGATATTAGTAATGACTGGCCAGCATGTTCTCCAGATTTCAACCCCATAGACCATGTGTGAGATAGGCTAGGTAAACCAGTCAAAGAGTTCGAAGTAGGTCCCGCTAGATGGAACGGCAAAATATTCCTCCTAACTTCGTTGGCAGTAAGGCAATTGCAATATAAGTTTAATTTTGTTGTAAAAAAATGTTTCTTTAGGTTAGTTAAGTTGAAGTTAAATAGATTTCCTAAAAAATAAACAAATTTCGTTTAATATAGTGCTCTTAAACATGAACCGATGCTCATAAGGACATGGACCAAAAAACAAACCAAAGAAAATAAATGGTTCTTAACGAATCTTTAAAACAAATGGTAACGTAATTATTCTACACAGTCATGAAGTTACCATTCAATTAATCGTGTATAATGACTTCATCTAAGTTTTTTTACAAAATTTATGAAAATGAGCCCAAAAATAAAAAAGTTGAGAGTTCTGAAATTTTACTAAAAATTTCATCCTGTGAGTCTAGTTAATTTCTATGTATTTTTAAATATAACTTTTAACGAAAATTAATATAAACAACATACAAAATAATGGTTTATTTCGGACAACCGTTTCTTTTTTCAAGCTCGACTGTTTATTTTAAAGTAGGTATTGTATTTTGCCGATAAAATAAAAATCAGTGTCCAGCATTCGCCGGCGTATGGAAAAATGCAGATGTGTTTTTCTTGGATCAAAGATCGTCCGAAATCGCTATCGCATGGGGTCGTAAAAGGCATATAAGTCAAGCCGTGTAAATATTAGCTTTCGGGTATGCTGGCAGGTAAAAACGTTAGCATATAATTAAATAAAATTTATTTATAGGTTTATGCGAAGAAGTGTTTAAAACCGGCATTTTCGTTTTTTTTTTAAATGCAAGCTAGTCCCCACCAGACTGGGTACTCTTTTTATGCATTTCTCTTTCCTTTTCAATTTCTATAATTAAAGAAGTATAATAATAATAAGTTTTTTCTGTCAACTTACACCTTTACAACTTGTGAGTCTTTAAGTGTTTTTTTTATTTAGTTTTTATGTATCTTTTATAATTTTATTCGGTATTTTACATGTAAAGATTTTATTATTATGTTTAAAGCAACTTATTATTATTATTGTTAACTTTGTTCCAGTTTACGCTAACCTAGATGAAGATGAAGACTACGGCGACGGGGAAGAATACGAAGACGAAGATTTTTCCAACTTGAACTCCACTTCAAACGGTAAGTTACTGGTCAATCTAATTCACTGACCTTATTGACCTTGTTGTTATTGTTTTGTTGTTTCCTTTTTTTAAATCTATTTTAATCATTTTCTAAGATTCGAAAACAGGGGTGGTTTGGGCTAGATTCAAAAAACCCTAATTCTATTTCATTTATAGTAATTTTTATGATTTATAATTTATTTTTATTTAGCAATTTTCCAACATTATATCGAATATAATTATTGACATTACTTCTTGTTTTCGTAGATACTGTTCAACTTGGGTAATTCCTGGTTTGCGAATTCTTCTTTCCTTTTAAGTTTCTTTTTAAAAGCCTTATACTTTCAACCAACAATATTTCATGTACACCGTGTGCCAAATAAAATGATTGGCTATATGGTCTGGAAATCGATAGGAGATACGAAAAAAAAATTCGTACAAAAGTTTCGAGGACTCTCCTGAAGGAGATACAGGAACACCTTATATATTTAGACATTTTTGGAATCCTTGGTTAAAATAAAGGTCACATTCTTAAGAAATTTCTATTCGAATTTTGAATAGCTTAGGCAGAAATTGAGGTTATGTGTTGTTTTTCATATTTTGATTATCCCATATAAAATTGTGTTTTAACGCTACTGATACAGGTGGTACTGTAACGAAAATTTAGCCACAGACTAAGGAGATGATGCACTACTCAATCAGCTTGACAAGTGCGCCTCAGCTTATATAGAGTGTCACTAATTTTTATTTAGATATCAATTCTAGTACAAAAAATAATGTAAGTTTGTCGTTTATTTTAAGGTTTAAGAATATAAGGTGTCCATTAATAGGTGGAAATTTTGAAATATTTAATAGTTAGTTATCTAGTTTGATTGAAAATAGCTAATAACAAAAATAAATAAAGTTATCCTTTAAAGTGTCCCACAAAAAAAAGTCCATGGGTGCAAAATCGGAACTTCGCGGTGGCCACGCAACGTCCCCATTTTTACCAATTATATTTTGGAAATTTACTCTTAAAAAATTTATCACTATATAGCCACAATGATAGGTCGCGCTATCTTGCTGAAATATAATGTTGTCCCGCAACGTGTGGAGCAGGTTGCTTACTTCTGGCATTATTGTATTTTGAAGTAAAATTAAATTGTTCTGTCCTTTTAAATAGCTTTCAAATGACATGGGGCCAACAATTCTATATCCCTTATAATACCGCACCACGCCACCACGATGGCCCTGCTTATTAATTTTTTTCACTTATTCTATTGTGAATAATAGTGGCAATTTTTTTTATTGTGCATGTCAGACGCCTCATCGATCCAAAATATTTTGTTAAAAATGTCCCTCTCAAATGTTCGTCCATCATGACTATGCAGAAGTTTCTTCTGGCATCAAAATCATGGTGAAACAAAATTGAAAGAAAAAGTATAAGGTTTTATTTTGTTGCCTTTTAAAGTACGTGGTACAGCTGAAACGGTTAGGTCTAGGTTCCTGCTGGCATTTCGCAAAGAATTTTCGTGAAGTATAATATTACGTTCAATTCAGTTTCTTCTGATAAAAGGATGTTCGGTTTCTCCCTTTTGCTATATGTTTTAGAACACCGTGATTGGAACAATTCTCTTAAATATTTTTTTGGCGATATTTTAACCCTCGGAAACTTTCTTTAATACTCCCTTAACGTTAAGACTGTACCATTACCAGGTAATATTCATACAATTTTAGCCGTTCCTGGGCTTTTTTAAAATACAAATGAAATATGTACTAATAAAAACTTGACATTTATGAACTTCTAAAATATAAATATGAAAAACAACAAAAACAAACCGCAACGTAAAAAAAAAAGATTGTGATGTCATAGCCAACTACATTTCCAAATATTTTGGTATATCCCTTTTTTAATCAAACTTTATGGACTGAATTAACGAACTCTTTATATTTAAATTTTTTTTTTATAGATTTATTTTTTCAAATTTCTTACCTTTATTAGTTAGCCTATAAAGTTTAATTATTTATTTTTGTTATTGGGTGTTTCCAATGAAGCTAGATAATTAATTAATACATTTTTCTTTAAATAAGAATTCTGAAGTTTTATTAAATCTGTTAAAATGTGTGGTATAGAATCGTTTTTTTTTTCAAAATTTCCACGTATTAATGGACGCTCCGCATTGTTTTATTCGTATATCTGGTGTATTATTTCTTTAAAAGAAGTAGAATTATATCTGTAATTAACTACTCGGGACGACCGTTGCCTTTTTTAAAAACTTTATTTAAATTTACAACCGTTTAAAATGGTCTGTTACGATAACAGAACTCCCCGTCGACACCGTTGAACTACGTTTTTATATGTAGAAATAAGACTCTGTTGGGTCAGCATTCTTGGATCTTCGCTAGTGAGATAACTCCTCCCCCGTAAGCTTCAACTATACCGTTAAGAGGATCACACACATTTTGGATCTTTAGGTTCTTCGACTTCTTGCTGCTGTTTCTTGCTGGATTTGGCGCATCTTGGCTGTAACAATCCTCTATAGCAAATAAATAGACACAAACTGATTATGACCATGTATACAAGAAAGGTCCATATGCTCGGATGTTTGTAAAACTCCGAGAACTTCAGAAGCGGGTAATTTAACTGAATTTCATTCCTTAAAAGGTTGAGTTCATCTAACTGAACCGCATTTAATTTGTTGTGTTGTGTTGGAATATCTGGCAGATCAGGAAATAATATTGGCTGAGTACTGACTGAGATCTGACATCGCTAATTATGATCAATTTTGACGAGGCATCCTCTTGGAATTTTGGCTTGGTATGTCCCATGAGGATTCTGAATCTCATCCAGAGCGTTGCATTTAAGTTTAACGCTCTATACATCTGAGACTACCAAAATCCATTGATTGGAATTTTCTAGTTGATTAACTATTATCTGGGTGATTTTGAGTTGTGTTTTGTGGCAATTTGTGATTTGTGGATTTGTGCTCAACAAGGCTATTTCCCAAGGACTGCTGTTATCGTAATTCTTGATTTCTTGTTGGGTCTAAAGACATTCTGGGGTCTGCCAAAAACATGTGAATTTGTGTAGTATTTTTGCGGGGGGTCTATAAACTGGACCGGTGGGAAATGCTTGTTGCTGATATCTAAAATGATTTGGGTTATGTCCATTAAATTGCATATTTTCTTTGAAAAGAAATTTGTTTTAAATTCTGAGGTGGCTGATTTTGAACTACTTTGGTCATATTTTGAAAATATTGCGTGTTACTTTCTCGCATTACAAATGTTAAGGCTTTCGACAGGCTATCAGGTTGCATATATCTAATGGTTGTACGAATAGGTTGTTTTAAGCCTGACAAAAATGTTTTCAAAGCAAGGTCGTTATAAAGTTTACGTTTTATTTATCAATAAATGAACAAATCAAATTTAGGATATATAAAACTCGATCGTAAAATTGAGTCGGTTTTTCATTTGGCTGTTGGCGGGGCATCACTAAATCTCTGTTAAGACATGATTCGTCTCTTTGGTCCGCGAAATTTCTATACAAAATATTTTTTAAATCATTCCAAGTACTGGATGTTTGAAGATTGATCACGACTTTTGCGTTTCCTTTTAATTTACTACTTAGACAATTCAACATTATAAAATTTATCAATAAAAGTTTGACAAATAGTTAGGTATCTAGATAAATCTTTGGGTTCCCATCGAATTCTGGGACACAGTTGAGATATTCGGATTTAAAAGAAGCCATACATATATATATATATATATATATATATATATATATATATATATATATATATATATATATATATATATTGTATTTGATAAAGACACGGTCTTCCTAAAATCATTAAAAACTGTGAAAATCTGAACATTTTTTTGTTCTAATTTAATTGTCCTATTTCTTCCATCTTTATTCTAAATTAAACAGAATAAATTAAGAAAACCGGCATCGTAATTACGGTAGCGTTGCTACATATATTTGAGAATGTTTGTGCGAAGTTTCTATGTGATGCAGCTTTGTGTCCACCGTTTGACGTCTTCGTTTACTTGGTAGGAACGTTGGTTATCGTCAAGGGTCTGACAAACATCACCCGAGACCCCGGAAAGACCGCCAAGATCGTTTGCGAAGTACAAAATTTAGATTTAAACAGCACGAACAAAGTTACATTTATATGGAGGATAAACGAAGTGCCTGTGACGACCGAAAGCAATCGGATTAAGGTTAAGAATTTCAAGGTAAATGGCGATTCGTGCGCACCAGCCAGCTTGGTGTGTGGGTGTTTTTTTTTTAAGCTGCCCCTATTTAAACTTGCAACATTTAGGAAAAAGACGGCAGATGGAGGTCGGTCTTGCGAATCTCGAAGTTGGAATTCTTCGATCAGGGTTTCATCGAGTGCGTGGCCAGTAACGGGGTGGACCGGATCAAATCGAGCTGCGCACTGCTGGTCAACCCCGAGTCGTACAAGTGGGGTGAGTCGCGTTCAGTGCCATATCCAATATGCATATTTACCAAAACAGTATCACATTTCAAAAAAAAACGGCGGCCGCATAATAGGCCTCCCGATAATAGGGAACTCAAACAAATTGCTTTTAGAAGGAAGTTTATACTATTAAAAGAACCACAGTTCGCAAAAAAAATAATTTCCTAGTTCTATGCAACAAATATAAGCAATTAAACATTGTAAAATTTAAATCCGACTTGAAACGCGCTGTCATTGGCTGTGACCGGCTGTGACGTCGATTCGCTCGTTAACCCATCTTGTCCCAGTGGTGCGTTAATGCACCATCTATTCTATGATTTTTTTTTGTCACATCCAGGAAATATTTTTGCACATCCATTTCGAAATGCTATTATTATCACTACTAAAGGACATAAAACCGTAGAAATCGCTGATTTATGTGTAAAGGAAAGGTGTAAATTTGTATCACATTTTCAAATAAATCCAAAATAGTAAAAAAAGATATTTTGGATTTGTATTGCCATTTTTGTTAAGTCTATAGTATGTAGATTACATCGCAGAAAACATACACTGGAAATACTATATTGATTATGCTTTATTTTTTGAAAGTGGTGCGTGAATGCACCACTGGTTTTATCTGTAAAACAAAACTTTGTTATTGCAAGTCTAGACAAGTCAGCACATGTAGAATAAACATCCAACAATTAGCGTGTTCTTTAGTATTAGTTTGTGCCTTGTGCAGTGGACGTTACAGTTCGTAAAATATGGAATTTCCGAGGAATTTGACTCAAAAGGAATTAGAGGCGGCTATGGAGGAGATCGTGATGGATGAGGACAGCAACACTGAAAGTGGTAAGTATTATTTGGATTTACGTATTCTAATGGATTGTAGCATTCCATTCTATGTAAATTTATGCTAAAAATAACGTGAAAAAATATTTACAGAGCATATTGACGCGGTCTATATTCCACCCGACGTGGATACCTCGACTGACGAAGAAGATATGAACGATAACATAATTCTGCAAGAGTTTGGGGAACCAACTGATATAGTTACATACACCGAATGATACAGCTGTCCTTCAACAGTCCTGTAATTCATCAACTACTGAACCTGAATGGGAATCATCAGATAATGAAACTCTAGAATTCAAAATAAAACGTATGCTTTCTGCAAACGACAGGTTTGCTTCTACTGTTTAATGGCCAGATTGAGTACACTCACACACCTATATCCGATGAATTTAGATCATGGGAGGAACTAAAAAATTGGCTTTCTGGGAAAACTCCGCTTGTAATATTTTTTATGTTTTTTGATGACAAAGTGATTGATTTGATTTTCAAATTTTCGGTAAAATATGCTCAAGACAATAACCGCCATGAATTCTTGTTATCGAAAAATGAACTTTTAAATTTTGTAGGTATTTTATTGTTCTCGGGTTGTCATTCTTTGCCACATATTTAGCATTATTGGTCTACTGATGAAGACATGAAGGAATTGATCTTATAAAAAATGTATGAGCCGCAATAGATTCCAATTGATAAAGCAAAACTTGCACTTATCTGGCAATAATCTGTTGGATTAAAATGATAAATTTTCAAAAGTTAGACCCTTCTCTGATGTAATAAATTTAAAAAATCTTCAGTTTGCCATATTTTCGTTCAACTTATCCATAGATGAACAAATGGTACCTTACTTTGGCCGCCATTCCTGCAAAATGTTTATAAGGGGTAAGCCAGTTCGTTTTGGCTTCAAGCTTTGGTGCCTTTGTTCATCTGATGGGTACCTATTTCATCCACTTCCATATGGTGGTGCTCAAAATAAACCTGATTCCGACTTTGGTCTTGGCGGTGACGTTGTCATGAGTCTACTATTTGTACATTTCAAAACTAATGGTTATTTTGCCACCGGTACTATCCGGGAAAATAGAACAAATAAATGTCCAACGGAAAATTGTAAATCATTTGGAAAAAAGACTGCGGGTCCTATCTTTCAGCATATGAATCTGAATCAACAATTTCTATTGTCCGCTAGCACGACAATTCAGTTGTAACTGTGGCAAGTAATGTTTCTAGTGTAGATCCTGTCCAAAATGTAAAACGCTATAACAGAAAAGAACGGAAAGATGTAAATAAACCCCAACCTTATGTAATCGCCCAATACAATAGATATATGGATGGGGTAGATTTACATGACAACGGAATTGCTAACTACAGGTGCCAGGTATTTGGAAAACAATGGTGGTGTTCTTTATTTTGCGACTCACTGGATAGTTTAGTAGTGAATGCATGGAAATTGTATAATATTGTCAACGAACACAAGATTTCCCACGTAGATTTTAAATCTTACATTGCTTTGCGACTTTTAAAAACTGATAAAACAATTACTCAAAGAAATCTAGCACCTGCCATAGATGAAGTGCGTTATGATAATCAAGGCGCCTGATGATTGTTCAGGCTAATAAAGCCCGAAGGAGATGTAGAATCTGCCACAGCCACACAATTCACGTTAGTAATAAGGGTAATGTGCATTTACAAACTTCATGCTTTGTAAAATATCACCAAAAATGAAACCGGGTGTTACCATGAAATATTATGCGTTTTTTTGTATCAAATCAGGTTCTATTTGGAAAACAATCTACTTTTGGTTGTTTATTGTCGAATTTGAACTTTCTTTTGTATATTTATGTATAAATTATTTTATGTGCCCCAAAACATTATTTAATATTTTTCCCAGTGGTTCGTTTACGCACCAATATTTTTTTGTATATTTCGAGTTTTTTTTTGACACATGTAATGTATTCTTAAGTGCAACAAAATAAATAATGTCAGAGCAATAATGTTTTTTTTTTTAATTTATCTGAACCTGCTCGCGTAACATTTTATGTTCCGTTTGCATCCGAACTGCATCCTGTATCAAAATGCTGTGTCAAAATTTTACAGCGTCAGTTGTCGGTAAAGTGACGAACCATCAAAGGAACTTTCGAAGTAATGACACGCGTTGATGTTTCAGCGTCTGGACGAAAACTCGAGCAATTCTCTTGTAAAAACGGAGTGGTCGAAAGCAAAAACCTTCGAATTTATAGAAAAGTATCGGAAAAAAGAGATGTTGTGGAACTGAAAACAGCCACAATATTTCAATAAAATTAGAAATAAATAAAATTCGACATTTGTTAGAAACGGTAAAGATATTTCATATGGAATATATCTATAAAGTTCCAAGGAATTAAAAAATGCATTGATTTATAGGGTTTTATATTTACAATAACAAAGCAAGTTGTGCACGAAAGTACAAACATCATGTATATATAACAATACAATATTTTAAAAGCAGTCAGAAGTCAAGAAACTTGAATTCGAAATCAAAACTGTGTAATAAATCCAAAGATTATTGTGTATATAGTTATTTGTTTTTTCGTCTTTTGTTAATTTTTGATAATTTTTACTTTCTTTTTCATATTATTTTGACATTTATATTCATATAAGAAAAGCATTTTTTTCACCCACTATATTTTGACAAAATACTGGAGACTGTCGAATTTATAAACTGTCAAGCCGCCATATCGATTAAAGAAACTTCTTCGTTCAGCATAATCATTTGGTCTAGGCACCAACAGCTATACATTAAAGCTCCTTTACTATGATTTCTTTTACGTTTCTATTTTAGTTGTACTTATTTTTTTACCGTTAAAATAAACGTATGCAATCACAGTCAGATTTCCTCTGCGTTTTAATTAGGTTATGATGATTGCTCTTATCCCACGTTTATACTTTTTTAATCTTGTAATGTTGACAGTGAAAAAATTAAATTGATGCTTTTTAGCTGCTACTTCGGCTATTAATTCCCTCAAAGGCGGCAGTGCCGATCCGGTGAGGTGAGTGCCATATTTTGTTTAAATCATACAATGAAAAAATTAACACTTTGGCGTTTCAGTTTCGATGACATTACGACCTTTCTGCCCAATTCGATATCGAAACTCGGCGAAAAAGATTACCAACAGCCCGAGATGGCGGACAAATCTAAAACGTTTTCGGCACCGATCCAATTTGACCTGGACAGTACCGGCAAACTGACTGACGAAAACATCGAAAAGACGATCCCTTACAACGCCACCGAGCCCTTTTGTCAAGTCTACCAGGGCGGAGTCTGCAACGATTGGCTGGCCGGAAAATACGTTTTCGTACAGCCCCCGTATACTCAGGGCGAGATCGAGAACAAGCTGTTCAGCTCGCTTGCGGTGATATCCAGGTCCAAGTGAGTTGGTGATTTAGTGGTTCTCAACGTGATTTAGGTGTCATTTCGTTAAATCAAACGAACAGCAGGAAAAACTTCATTTGTTTATTTTTTATATTTTCTCGGAAACCCTACTTTATGTTGACTTTTATAATATCGAAAATCTGATATTTCTGAAAGCAATATTCGGTTTTAGTTCAACTTTTTTTATTTCTCTTATTTACTGGGAGGCTTTTAAATATCGTCAGTAATCTGATATTTCGGAAAACAGGAATCTCTTTTTGTTCAAGTTTTGATCGACACCTTAAAGTAGGAAACGAATTTTTAATTTACTAAGAAGCTAATAGTTTTTGAAATGTCTTCGGAAATCTGATATTTCAGAAAGCAGGAATCGCTGTTTGTTCAAATATTAAAACAGGAAACAAATTCTTAATTTACGTCAGTAATCTAAGCAGAAATTGCTTTTGATCCAAGTGTTGGAATTTACGTTAAACTTGTTAGTTTTTTCAATATTGTGCCTGTTAGCAGGAAAAAATATTTTAAATTTATTTGTTTATTAGCTTACATCTTGAGGACATTTTTTGTCATTTCTTCTTGGAAAACTAATTCCTACCAACTGTCTCATAAAATCGATATTTCAGGTAGCAGGAGTGATTTTTATTGAAGTTTTGAACGAAATTCCAACGCAGGAAAACAATTTTAATTTTACTCAGTAATCTGATATTTCGCCAAAGCAGGTATCGCTTTTCAAGTTTCGATCGAAATCTTAAAGCAGGAAACAACTTACAACTAGGTACCTGTCGGGTTTTTAAATGTCGTCAGTAATCTAAGCAGAAATTGCTTTTTGTCAAAGTGTTCAAATTAATTTTTTTTTAATATTGATAGAAATCTGAGATTTCAGAAAACAGGAATCGTTTTTCTTTAACTGTTGATAATAGTCCGACAGCAGGAAAAAACATTTTATTATATATATTTATTTGCTAAAATCTTGAGGGATTTTTTTTGTCATTACTTCTTGGAAAACAAATTCCTGATAACTGTTTTATAAAATCAGATATACGATATTTCGAATAGCGTAAAATTGCTAAGTGTTGAAATTTACAATAAACGTGTTTTGTTTAATATTGAGAGAACTCTGATATTTCAGAAAGCAGGAATCGTTTTTCTTTAACTGTTGACAATACCCCGACAGCAGGAAAAAACGTTTTTAATTTATATGTTCATTAGCTTAAATTTTGAGGTAATTTTTTCTCATTTCTTCTTGGAAAACTAATTCCTGCTAATTATTTTATAAAATCAGATATACGATATTTCAGGTAGCAGGAGTGATTTGTATTGAAGTTTTGAGCGAAATACCAAAGCTGGAAAACAATTTTTATTTTACTGGTGTTTTAAATATCGTCAGCAATGTGATATTCCGCCAAAGCGGGAATCGCTTTTGGTTCAAGCTTTGATCCAAATCTTAAAGCAGCAAACAAATTCTTAATTTACTGAGGGCCTGCCGGTTTTTTAAATGTTGTCCGTAATCTAAGCAGAAATTGCTTTTTGACCAAGTGTTGAAATTTACGTTAAAGCAGGAATCGATTTTTTGTTGACGATACCCCAACAGCAGGAAAAAACGTTTTTATTTTGTATGTTCATTAGCTTAAATCTTGAGGGAATTTTTTGTCATTTCTTCTTGGAAAACTAATTCCTACCAACTGTCTCATAAAATCAGATATACGATATTTCAGGTAGCAGGAGTGATTTTTATTGAAGTTTTGAGCGAAATTCCAACGCAGGAAAACAATTTTAATTTTACTCAGTAATCTGATATTTCGCCAAAGCAGGTTTCGCTTTTCAAGTTTCGATCGAAATCTTAAAGCAGGAAACAACTTACAACTAGGTATCTGTCGGGTTTTTAAATGTCGTCAGTAATCTAAGCAGAAATTGCTTTTTGTCAAAGTGTTCAAATTGATTTTTTTTTAAATATTGATAGAAATCTGAGATTTCAGAAAACAGGAATCGTTTTTCTTTAACTGTTGATAATAGTCCGATAGCAGGAAAAAACATTTTTTATATATATTTATTTGCTAAAATCTTGAGGGAATTTTTTTGTTATTACTTCTTGGAAAACAAATTCCTGATAACTGTTTTATAAAATCAGATATACGATATTTCAGGTAGCAGGAGTGATTTGTATTGAAGTTTTGAGCGAAATACCAAAGCTGGAAAACAATTTTTATTTTACTGGTGTTTTAATTATCGTCAGCAATGTGATATTCCGCTAAAGCGGGAATCGCTTTTGGTTCAAGCTTTGGTCCAAATCTTAAAGCAGCAAACAAATTCTTAATTTACTGAGGGCCTGCCGGTTTTTTAAATGTTGTCCGTAATCTAAGCAGAAATTGCTTTTTGACCAAGTGTTGAAATTTACGTTAAAGCAGGAATCGATTTTTTGTTGACGATACCCCAACAGCAGGAAAAAACGTTTTTATTTTGTATGTTCATTAGCTTAAATCTTGAATGAATTTTTTGTCATTTCTTCTTGGAAAACTAATTCCTTCCTAAAATCAGACATACGATATTTCAGGTAGCAGCAGTGGTTTTTATTCAAGTTTTGAGCCGAGTCCCAAAAGCAGGAAAACAATTTTAATTTTACTAGGGTTTTAAACATCGTCGGTAATTTGATATTTCGGAAATCAGAAATCGCTTTTGGTTCAAATTTTGATCAAAATCTTAAAGCAGGAAACAAATTCTTAATTTACTGCGGACCTGTCGGTGCAGTGTTAAACGCGTTTTTTTTTTTAATATTGTAAAAAATATTATATTTCAGAAGGCAGCAATCCATTTTCTTTAACTGTTGACTGTAGCCTGACATCCTGATAATTACAAATTCGAATTACCTTTAGGTAGCAGGATTTGTACTGACGACTTGAGAAACTTGATAATGTCTGAACTCTCATATTTCAGAAAACAGGGTTGCCTGATTCAAATGTTTATTAAACCTCACAGAAGGAAAACTGTGTAATTTTAGTCTATGAGAGATTAAAAAAAATCCAAATATGATTTTTTATAATTATTATTGTTCTATTCTTTCGCAGCGACATCTCCCAGAGCTGCAGCAAATTCGCACAGCCGAGCATTTGTTTTTCCGCCTTCCCGCTGTGCCTGGACTCGAAACAGATCAACGAATACCAGCGGTCTCACGCGAAAGATTTCAAACTGATCACCAACGCCGCCAAGAAGAAGTTCAAAGACATCCGGAAAAAGCTGACCAACTCGCTCGGCAGGATTTGCAGGGACGAGTGCATGCTGCTCGAGACGGAACTGTGCAGCAAAGAGTATTCGATAGCCAAACGGCACCCGGTAATCGGTGAGAATCCTTTAGTAATTAATGGTCTCGTTGTTTTTTTTCTCTTTGTTACAAACATGAATAAATATGAAAATTTGCAAGATCATCCACGAGAGGTTGTGTTGTATTTACTTATTTATTTATCGTTATTATTAGCACTATTTCTACAAGCATATGAGGCTTTTCTTATCAATACAGTGGAACTCGTTCTTTCCATGAACATATCATAAAATAGATGTCCACGATGACGTTTTAGGTCAAATAATGGAATTGGAGGTGTGTGAAAATCTTCCAGTCGAATTGGATCCGAGTTCTGCCCACTGCGTGTCGGTCGGAGTGGGGGACTTCAAGGGCAACAAGGGTAAATATCTGCGCGCGCATAGGCCTTTCTGTCAATCTGACGGATTGGACGGTCATTTCAGACGAACAGTGCTACTGGGATACCGGTAAATTATACAGGGGCGTTCAAAACACGACGATGTTCGGCGAGGACTGCTTGAAGTGGTCGCACCAGTTTCATTTGCCCATTTCCGACTATCCCGAATTGGCGGGACACAATTACTGCAGGTACTACGATATTAAAATGACACAAGGCGACAAAAATATTGTCATTTTCTTGTTCAAAATATGAACTGTTTTATTACTTCCAATAGATCATTTTCTTTCTTTTTCGATAAGTTCTCGCGTCACCACCCTTAAATATACCATTCACGGGATTGAGTAGTTCAAATGTACAATATCTTATGGTTGTTTAATTAAAACTCATTTGTGTAGTTTGAGAGTAACCGCATTAAATGATATTTATTTTACACCTTCGCAAAATTGATTTTTATTTAGTAGTCAGTATCGACATTTCATTTGACTGTTTCAAGCGCGTCTCAGTCGTAGAAGAATGCGATTCTGTGTCTAATCACCTTTCCAGCAAGTAGTTCAAATTTGCCGTAATTTATGCTTCAGTACCGTGATATAAAACTCAAATCTTCAGATTTTATATATGTCTAAATGTCTATTTATGGTCCCCGTTAGTATTGTTATGTAAATACCAAGGGTGGACCGCAAAAAAAAAGCTAACCTAAGAGTAATTCCTTTTATACTTATAATTCCTCGAAATTCCAGTGAAACTCTCCTTGGAATCCCTCTGAATTTCGCACAATAAAATATATCAATCTAGTCGTATTGATTAAGCATCCGCTGACGGTAAGCATTTTACGATTCTCTACCAAAACGCAACAAAAATCGCGACCACCTGTTGGACATAGATTTGTAAATGGTACATCGTTTGGAACCAAACCAAATTTACTGCAAATTTAATAAGCATTTCGAAAATATTTCTTGTTTTTAAAGAAAATCCGAGGTCCATTTTCTTACCCATCTGCTCTTTACTCCTCGCGTAAATGTTATCTTTAGTTCACCCAGTAGTTCAAATGTACCGCAAATTTATAAATGGTTGAGACCACAATCAATCGCAGACTGAGTAGTTCAAATGCGTCAATATTTCGATAAGTGTCGATATTTTTGCCCGCCAGGAATCCGGGAGACACGGAATCCGAGCCATTCTGCTATGTGAAACACAACAGGAAGGAGCTTTGCGGCATCCAAAAATGCGGTGAGATCCAAAAACGCGACAACGACCGCGTAAAACTGATGCCACATTGTTGTTTTGCAGTGTACGTATTCGGTACGTACGTGATAGCGATCCTGCTGGCGATATCTCTATTTGCCGGCCTCGTTTTCGTCTATTGTTACTGCAAAAGGAGGAACAAGGTGGCTAGAAATCTGCAAAACGTGAGTCGAATCAGGACGTTATTATTAATTTTCTAGGTTTTAATGGTTGCTGCTATTGGTTTTAACGAAAGAAGTTGCGAAAATACCATTAAAATCACATCTAAACGTACCCTAATATGAGTACCACTGATCGAACTGAGGTGGCTTTTACTTGATGAAAATCCATTTATCAAAAGAAAAAAAATTATAATTTCGTGAAAATCTGAACTTTTAGTTCTTATTTATTTTGATAAGTACCACTGCTAAAATTTAATGATATAACTCTTGTGAAAGAAATATCTTAATTTTTTTAATGGAAAAGCAAACAATTCTGTTTTCTACGTTTTAAGAGATATTAAAGAAATTATTTTTTATCCAATGTACAAATGTAAAAATATAAAAGGTCATTAAAAAATTGGTTCTGATAACTATAAAAGTCTCGGAGGTAAACTTGGTAAAATATATTATATTGGTATATTACAAATTCTTCTTTGGGCACTTACCAGGATAATAGAATTCGGAATTCAGTGTAGTACTTATATGTTTTTATAAGTTTAAGTTTCGAGATACAAATCAAAGGTTTATATTTGAATTGAAACACTGTGTATATTTTTTTATAATTTCCATTGAACTTTTAGAAACTTTCTAAATATAACAATTGGAACAAAATTTAAAAAAATAATTGTAAATATGTACATTTGTTGATTTGATTTCTTGCAATTGTACAACATATTTTAAAAAAGAATATTCCAGATAACATTATTGTTTTAATGAGAGATATACCCACCAATTTCATAGAATTCTTTAAATTGTTTAGTTTATATTTTTTCTAATAATAATAACAGTATAACAATAATATTTTTATAATTGTATTTTCTAAAATGTAAAAATATACGTTTATTTAAAATAGTAATTTTAGATAGTTATACATTTTCCATTAAGAAACATAACTAACTTTGGCTTGTATTTTAAAAATATCTTCTACAAAAATCGACCTACGCCACTGGATTCTCCATAAAAAGATCTATGAAATTCAGGTGTTGAAAATATAATGGGTAACTGAAACGACCAAATCTTTTCTATCTTAAAACAAAGCAAACCAAACCGCGTCGCAAAATGGACAAACTGAACATTAAATATGGAAAGAATTATTATTTTTAATATTTGCGAAAAATCTTTAACACAATATTTTTTAAACTTAAACATCAAGAGTCAAGTTATACAAAAATAAGTTTCTTGTTAATCTCTCTCCATTTGTGACGTAATACCCAAGTGAATTGTTCGATTTAGAAGGACCTGCCCCAAGTGAACAAAAACATCTACGGCAGTCCCGGTCCCTCCAGTCCGATCGAACTTAACAGCCTTCTGCCTCAGAACAATTTGCCTACCGGCCATAGGAACCACAACTCCAATAAGATAGACTACCAGAATTTACCCCAGTACACCTACAAGGAGGTTCGGTTCATTAAAGAATTGGGCGAAGGCGCTTTCGGTAGGTCCCCTGAACAACCGGAAAATGAGGTTATAAACCTCTGTCACCACGTGATCCCTTAACCAGTTGGCGCTTTTTCAATCGACACAAAGTGGTGTAAACAATCCTTGTTTTTCTTTAGTTAAGCGCTTTTCAATAAAGTATTTGCTAAATCTAGATCACATTTCTAGTTTCAAAAAACACCTCTTTTTTTCCTATTTTTATTAAAGCGCTCTGATTTTTAGGTAAAGTTTATCAGGGCGAATTAAAAACCAAAATGGGGAAGGTGTTCGTGGCAGTGAAGTCTCTGAAGGAGAACGCGTCTGAGAAGACCCAGGCGGATTTCCAGCGAGAAATCGAGCTGATTTCGTTGCTGAAACACCCGAACATCATTTGCCTTTTGGGCGTGGTGATGCGGTCCGAGCCCAAGATGGAGCCCAGCTGCATGTTATTCGAGTACATGTCGGAGGTATGTCGGTATCGACCGGTCATGATGCAGGCGATGACGTATCGAGACGTTTTCAGGGTGACCTTCACGAGTTTCTAATCGCGAACTCGCCGGAAAACGCCAAGTGTTTGAGCCACGATCAGTTCCTCGATATCGCCATTCAAATCGCTCAAGGTTAAAGTGTACTTGCGTTACCACGATTCCCGGTAAATTTTTTTCTTCCATTGCAGGAATGGAGTACCTCTCCGGTAACCATTACGTACACAGGGACTTGGCCGCGCGGAACTGCTTGGTCTCCAAAGACTTGGAGGTGAAAATCAGCGACTTCGGGTTGAGCAGGGATATGTACTCGTGCGACTACTATAGGTAAGTTAATAATGAAACCGGAGGTGATGTGAATGTTGCGTGTTTGCAGGGTTCAATCTAAGTCTCTCCTGCCGGTCCGTTGGATGCCCCCCGAATCGATCCTCTACGGGAAATTCACGACCGAGTCCGACGTGTGGAGTTATGGCGTTGTTCTATGGGAAATCTACAGCTATGGGTTGCAGGTACGCGTCTTATTTAAACAGCAGGTCAAATCAGTATGATTCATTGCCCTCTTCATTAAGTACCGGTTGATATTGTTCTGTTTTCCATGTCCACGTTAATTTCCTTAACGCCCTGTGAATTACACATCTACTTTGTGTTGTGTTGCGCCTGGGAAGTTGAGTAGTTCAAATGTACCATCATTGGTGAGACTTGTTAGAATCTTGTCTTGAAGTCGACCATTTTTCTTGTTTTGCTTTGTATTTAAGGCCCATAAAGACATTATTAAACAACGGGCGAGTATTTCGTCTCTACAAAGTTTTTAGCCAAGTGGTTCTAATGTACCACAATTTTCAGCACTTATAATGGCGCAGAAAGATGCGAAGTAATAAAACCTCATTATATATGCAAAATAACTACTTACTCGCATTAATGCAGGGCATTCATTTCAAATGCAAAATATTTCTTTTTATCGTAGTATTAGTATGTTGGCCCTAAATTTCGCCCATTCATTCTAAACAGTGATCTTCACACACTTGAATCGTTTTCGCAGAACATTTCGCGAGATCTGGGCACGTTTTGGGAAAATACTGTCATTAAAATACTACATCTAAACTGAAAATATGGAATTGACTAACTGTCTGCGGCCATGTTGGTTGTTGGTAACCGCTAATGTTTTTTTTTCATTGTCGCTTCAGAAATTCCTTTGTTATCAGCCTATGGAGTCTGTGGCTTTATATCTAAATTTTTACTTCATATCTTCAGTAAGGTGTTAGTTCCAAACACAAGAGGGCAGCACAACACTAAATAATTACGTCAATACGTCAATACTTTGTCAAAACTTCTGGATTTCTCCTGCCTCGGTTTTTGTTGAATCAAACTTGCTGACATTTTGCCAATCATCCTGTTGGTTGGTTTCTTTCGAGCTTGACTGAAGCTGGCCCGCATTTTACTCTGTATCTGCTTATATGAGGGGGTGGAGTTAAATGAGGGGCATAAACACCGTCTCGGATGATTGATTGATGATTGATTGATATTGGTGACAGGTAAAGACCTGACTCGTGATTAGGTTGCTTATAGATTTCTATAGACTCGGAGTTTTCGTTGTTAGAAGAATTGATTACATGCAAGAATTTTAGTTTATTTATCTTAGTCTTAAGGCTCTTTCATATTCTTTGAGCCTAGTTGATATTTTTCGCACGGTCTGTCTAATGTGTTCTTTGCTGTAAACTGGAATGAAAATGAAATGGAAAATGGAATTTTGTCTTTAACGGATCAAAGATGTTGAGAGATTTTTGGACAAATGGTAAATCTGGTTTTGACTTTATATTTCTTAATATCTTTAATGTGGAAATTATTAGAGAGAAGAGCAGAGGTAAGGTGTTTTAATTCTGGATCCAGTGACTCGGGCTGAGATAAATTGAAACTAATCAGAATATCTTGTGTATCTAATATAATGCTTTCTAAATATCCAATGAAGTGAAAGAAATTAAGTACGAAACTATCCGTTTTCCCTGTTTTAATAAAGAAGTTAGATATTTTGCTAGAGAATATGTTGGAGAACTAATAGTGCAGACAAGGGGTAATCCTGGTTGTGAATCTTTGGGAGTCCATGGAGACGAGAAACTTTAGATTCATGAGGGGTGACAGACTTTTTCACGGAGTCTGATAGCGAAGAAGCCTTAATAATAGATTTACGGCTGTAAAACTATCTTGAATCTTTTCCTGATATTCATTCGTGTTCGTGACCACCGTAGCAATACCTTTATCTCCTTTTAGGATTACGATGTCGGGATTACATTTTTGAGATTTTAGAACAATGGTTTCAGGCTTTGGAATATTAGATTTAGGCGAGTTTTTAAGGATTTTTGAGGTTTCAAATCGAATCTCATTAGCTGTTTCAGATGTCAGTTTGTTTAGGATAGACTCAACATTGGAAATGATTGCCTCCTTTAGGATAATACGTGGGGCAAGGACGAAGTATTACAGTAGCTTGTGGAAGTTTCTTTGAAAAATCTAATAGAAGTGTTAAATCAAAATGTTGTCAAATTGTAATGCGCGGCATAACCTCCAGAGACATCTAACGTTGAGGCGGAGCTGAGGACGGCCATTTATTTCTTGGCCTATTGGTTTTAAACATTCATTTTCAACCGCAGCCGTATTACGGATACAACAATCAGGAAGTTATCAGCATGATCAGGTCGAGGAAGTTGCTGCCGTGTCCCGATTCGGCGCCCAGCTATTGCTACGCCCTCATGGTCGAGTGCTGGGCGGAACAGGCCAATCGGCGTCCGAATTTTGCCGAAATCACCGAGCGGCTGAAAGTTTGGAAACAAAGCGGCTGCACCAATGGTAAATCTACTTTTGGGACTGATTAATTAATCACTTCTTAATTGACTAGTCAGTTTTTTTTTAATTATATCTTGCAATTTAATAATAGAATTCGGATTTTTATACACAGAAAATGCTTAAAATAGGCGCCTAAATATGTCTGCTTTTTCCAACAAATATGTCCAATATATACTTTTTTCTACTATCTATGTACTTTTATGCCCTTTAATCAAGAAAAGAATAGTCAAACACCGAAACAAATTACAACATTATATTTACAGTTTTTAGACATAAAAATATTAATATTTAATTAGGAGTATTTATCTTTTTATCTAATGATAAAATAGTGATTTATATTTATATGCTTATACCTAACCTATATTAAAGCATTATGGTAAAAACTATTTAGTTTTACAATTCGACCTATTATTATTATTATTGTAGCAATTGACAATTAAATGCTAAATTTTCCATGGTTAATTTTTGTCTTTTATCGCTTAATATGCTTTTGTATTTGGAGAACGTCCTTTCGATGTTTACAGAAGTAATTGGCGCGAATTTAAAGGATGCAAGGTGTTCTGGTTCCAAATAATGTAAATCATTATCAACCGTCGCATCTATTGATAATTTTAAGTAACTTTTTAGACCCTTCATTTTTTTGTTGTTACCCTATTAAATTTATCAAAAATAATTTTCCCTATTCTGCTAACACATGTTCGCATTCTTCTAATATTTAAATTGATTCTAACTCTAAACTAAAGTTAGCTTTGATATATGTCAACTAATCTATGAGTTCACATTTTTCATATAATTTTTTTTTTTTTATTGGATCAGCTGAATTTGAAAATACCATGTTTTTTATTTGATTAAAGTGATTCGCGTGAAATAAGGCTGCGTCTAACCACGTTCCTCATCGAGTAATTACGGGTTCAGGAGGTAAAGGAACATTAGACAATGTTTCTCTATATACTTGGACGCGAAGACGTGCTTTAACAAATATTTTTTTACTTTGGAAATTAAAGAATTATTTAATGAAAACTCATTCATTTCATGCGCTTAGCAAGTCATGTTGATTAAATTTTTATAATTTTTTCTTAAATTTAACCCTACTTTATTCTCTCGCATCCACTTTTATGTTTTCCAGTGGCGACGGGCTCGTCTATTTGTGATTTTTTCTCTCATGTAACCTTAAAGATAAAATATAATGTATACTATTAATTATCTAATAATAAATTAGATTGAAATAAAAATTCGAAAATTTATAATAATAAGTTTTTATCGCAATGTAAAATATATTCAATTACATATTTCAAATTAATTAAAGAGAAGTTACTACTTTTCCACAAGCCTTGCAGAATCTTTTCTTTTTTCAAAGATAGCTCTGGATGATTTTTAATCCATACAGACACCAAATGATAATTCACTTTCAGCATTTTGAATTCAATGATAGTTCACTTTCGGACGCTCGGACAGCAAATAAAATGTTTAAAATGCTTGGAAAAATTCAAAAGTACGTATGAACAGGGTAGGATGTGTTTCATTCAATCACAAGCACTACCAGTAATAATTTTCAGAAGAGGTTGTTAAAATCACATTAGATAAAAGTGTCAAACAAGAAAAGGGAGGAGGGCTTAATCCTTAAGTAACGGGATTTGAAGGCTATAAATAGAAAGTCTACAAATTGCAGATACATTTCATTTTTTATCTTATCCGATTGGAAAATTCCAGTAATAAACTAATGAATGGGTAAAAAATATGCGATTTTATGATCGAAAAATAAAAAATATCCACTTTATGTACAACAACAAAAAATATGTACTAAAGCTTCATTAATAAAAAAGATGTTTAATATGTATTTTATAATAAATTATTATGCGTTTGTGATGTCCAATTTAGCTCGAATATCGGAATAGGATACTTAGCGATTCGGAGAATCCCAATAAAAATATCTACTCCATCCATTCAATAAATAAAAATTTCATGGTATTTTTAAAATTAGCATTTGACTGGTCAAACTCACAACCCTAAGTGAATCTCTTCCTTTCTCTCTCTCTTTCTCATTGGTCACATCCATTGTTCTTTCAGGGGCGTATTTCAAATCGTTACCGCCCTCGTGTCAACCAACGCCGCACAGACGCTGCGCTAACGGTTCCAAATCTAGCCACACCTCCGATTCGCAGACCTTATGTGTGGCCAACGATAATCCGGTAGGCGGAGGCTCGCGTGATATAAATGCGGTACTGATCTCCGGTCATTTCAAGCTGTCGTCGTTGACGTGGGAACGCGAGCATCCCAGTAAGCCTTCATCGAGCCGTCACGACAGCCAGAGCAGTCTCACGTCGCGGTGCTCCAGCCTGGGCAACACCAACACCACCCAGAGTACCAACATCAGTTTGGAGGGGCGCAGGGACAAGCGGCCAAGCAGGCGCAACGTCGACTCGTTAGAGAGGCCCCTCCCCAAACACACCGTAGTCAATAGTAGCACGAGCGGGGACAATTTCGAGACCAAAATCAGAGATTGAGCGTCGGATTTTATTTTGAGTTTTTTTTATGTTTTATTTAACCTTGTTTTCCTTCCCCATTGGTTCCTATAGCCCCGTTATTCCATCAAATACTTAATTTTGTTCTTTTGCATACAGGTTGTTTCTTTTTTAAAGCGGAACTGAGTCGCTTATATGCAAGAGAGACCAGATAAGTTATTTAGAAAATGTGTATTATTCTGATTTTGGATATAATGGCTTGCTGTCTTCTGTTCCTATTTTGTTGTGCTGGCCTGGTACAGTTGGTTGTTATAATTTGTAGCCATTTATCTGTCCCTCACTCATTTTTTTTATGAACTCTTCCTGTGGCTTATTTTATTTTTCTCCCATTTGCCGTTTCGTCGGTCGGTTGTCATAATTATTTTTGTTTTCGTCCCTGTGCTTTTGAAAATTTTATTTTTTCTTTCCCG
Organism: Cylas formicarius; assembly: GCF_029955315.1. NCBI lineage: Eukaryota > Metazoa > Arthropoda > Insecta > Coleoptera > Brentidae > Cylas > Cylas formicarius. Next base: position 17,573,725 of record NW_026844361.1, on the reverse strand, counting down.
CGCCCCCATTTAAAAAGGTTTTTAAAACTTTCTGTAAATATTCATTGGTTGTTTGCTTAACATTTAAGGTAAATAAGTCACATCTATGCCAAATTATCAATGTTAATATCATTATTGTAGATTTAAGATTGCTATAGCGATAATAATATAGTTTTTTATCCGTGTAAAAGAACAAAACGAATTTTTTATGTAACATCACGTGTGAAAAGTTAAGTATCAGTGGCGGTGAAGTTAATTTTAATACAGAGCGATAAAAATTCTTAGATTAGTCGTCATTTGGCAGCTACAGTTTACCCTCCTAGTTATTTATTTTTTCGAAGCCGTTTAAAACTTTTTTTTATTTTCACAAAAGTATCTGTGCGAAACGTCACAATATGTCAGTCATGATGGTGCATCAAAATTGTAAAGAGAACGTTGTTAATAGTTTTTTAGATTATTTTTTTTATTTGATACGTTTTTTTATATGGGAGTGTCAGTGTGTTTATATATTACAATAAAAGTGTTTTATATTACTGGTTGCGAATTTATTTTCCGATAATTTTCCTTCCTCTGAATATCCAGAAATTTAACGACGACAAATACCTAAATAATGACATTATTAGGTAGAGAAAAATCTAATACAAAAAAAGCATGTTCTGACTAAACGAACAATAAAAAATCAGTACCGTTTTCGCTGTTCCGCAAAATCAAGCCAAGGGCTTGTATATCCTGGTCGAAGTGATGTCGTCGACTGACAAAACCTGCAAAAAAATCAGTAAAACCATATGTCAATAAATTACAGTGTGACAACGGGAGTTCTTTTATAAACAACCTTTAAAAATGGTGGTATTAAAAGTCAAACTCTAAAGACGTTTTTGAACCTGTAAATATGATACGATGAAAAGATGTATTTTTTATGCTCTAATAGAAAATCTAAGCATACATTTTCTATTTCATTAGCTGCAATCAACCAAATATCTTTGCTCATTAGCGATACAGCATATGCATTAAACAATATTTTCTTGCGCCAAATGGGTTAGAATTATTACCATTTTGATTTCGTCGTCGGTAAACGTGCGCTCGATGGTAGTTTCCTTGCCGTCAGCGCCTTTCTGCACCTCGACGAGCTTGTTACCGTCGACGGTGATGGTCGCTTTCACCTTGCGACCGTCTGGCGTCTCCTGGTCGAATTCTACACCCGGTTTGAATTTAGTCACCACGTTTTTGAACGTCGAATTGGAGGTTAGGACGTATTCATCACCCTGCTTATTCAGTTCCACCACCGGAGAAACGGCCCCGCCCACTTTCCTGGTAACTAGACCTACGCCTATGGTAAAACGGGACCACATTATTAGTAGTATGTACCAGAAAATACAGGACAGTCAAACAAATCACTCCAATTATTTCTAAATACCCCTCAAGAGTAATAATATGCAGAAATCAGAAATTTATTAAGAATAGTGAAATGACATTGCCAAAAAAACTAGTTAAGTTAAAAATGATATTTTTTAATTTAATTACTTTTCATTCTATTACATACCGAGTCCCAGTAGGGGCAACGAGGTATGAATTATTAGGTAAATTGGGCAAGAGAAAATACTGAAAATTATTTTCCAATTTTGAAATCGTCATTGGGGTACGTAATTGCAATCTTTAATTTTACAAAAATGTCTAATATTAACAGTTAAAGTGAGTACTATTTTCAAGTTAAAGTTGAGGCTTGTGTTCGCATTTTAATACACATGGAGTTAGGCGTTTGTGATTGCTTACCTTGCCGCCAGGTGGCTCTTTTTTTTATCATAATTGCGAAAAAAATCATTTTGTTTACGCCATTAGATGCTGAAATAGGGGTCCAACAATCCAGTAAAAGGCGCATCTCAATAGAAAAAAATGAAAAAAAAAATGAATGAGCGATGCGGCATGCGGTTAGACTTCTCGGACATATTAAAAAAATGCACGACAAGTTTAATAATTTAATCACTTAATTGATTATTTAAAGGAGCGAGCCGCTAGCTAGATGAATCACAAGACAACTAATCAATTTCTAATGCTGGATAAATTCGGACTCCCTTGCCGGCCGAATAACAGAATTATAACTGTTTTAGACGTATAATTAATACGAGTTAAAAATAAACTTTCCCATATCACCCAAACCGAAACATGGGAGAGTACCACTTAAAGGTAAGCGCGCCGACAAATATAATATTTTTCTACGGTGTATTTGATAAAAATAAAATAGCCCGCCCCGTTGGGAAATTTTTTCCCATGGAGGAAATTTTCCAAAAGTATTGAAAAAAATATCTGGATACCTGTAAGTGGCAACCAACCATTTTTATTTCATCTTTGCGTTTTCTAAATAGTCCATTATTCCTTATATGTGTGGAATAAGCTTGAATATGTAAGGTCAAGGTTTGCTTAAATTAGCCTTACTACACGACAGTAATTATTAGCGCATGTTTTGTACATAAAAGCAATTGCCCGTAATAAGATGACAAACATGGTTTGCCCAAACAATTTTCGACAGTCACACAACTGACGATGTAAACAGTGCTGTAAAACTTTCAGTTCAAGTACCTATATAGTTTACTTTAAAATTTTATCTGTATAAATATTTAGCTTCAATATATTTATGTTTTCGTTACAAAACTTTCCGTTCTAAACTAAAATTAATCACCCTTTTTACAGACTCACAAATTTACAGTAAAAATCAACTTAGGTACTAGAAGAAACTTAAGAAGTTACGTTATTTTAGACTTTGCAAACTATCCTCGTCGATTTCGATAACTATATTAGAATATTTTAACGAACAGTTTGACCAAACGAATCGTGATAAATAACGCACCTCAACAACTTGACCGTTTTAAGTAAATACTTCAATAATTTATTTGGCTTGACTGGATAAACATCATCTAAAAAAAGATGCACCTTGTACTTTGCCACAAAAAAGTACTTAAACGAGCATACTCAGTTTTTCGCAATATTTGCAAAACATATCACATATTATACGAATTTACCATCATTACAGAAGCAAAATAAATACTAATAAAAACTAAACAACTTGACAGAATTAATTAGTAATTTTTTTATATTTATATCTCTGAATTAACTCTGTGAGAAATATTGTTATGGTCCGTGAAGCAAATGGCTCATTAACCCTCGTTTCAATCGGATAGTCTGCGGAAACGTATTGATTTTAAAATTTTCCGCAACATATAAAGATTTTTCCGTGTGCTACCGAATTTCTAAGATATTTCGCGGAAAATTTATTGTTTAACCGAATTGGGCCGTTTACCTAAAGCCTTCATGTACTCGTCGAACTTCTCGCTGCTAGCGAGCTTGTATTTTTTTCCCAATAAGTCCTCCAAACCCATTTTGTTCACTACCGAGACGAATTTAATATGAAAAGCTTCGCACTCACTAATTTACTTCGACTACTCCCGACTGCAATATATAGCGAACAGACTGCCGGCAAAAGAAATAGATAACGTGGGTTCAAAGTCTGTCCGGTTCGGTTCGAAGACGGGTTGTTAAGATTTGCAACGTTGCCGGTTTGTGTTGAGAATTTTTAGCAATTATCTTTTTTAAAGTATCACTTGGTAAATGGCAAACAAGCATCGCGATAGACACGTTGCCCACGAGCGGCAACAACATTATGTCGCTTGGAGATAAACATTAAGTATGCATTTTTCCCGAAATTTAACGATGGTAGAACTTTTTTTAAATGTCTTATTAGTGATTCGGCAACAGCGACGAATATACGTCAAATTTGAAATACAGTGGCAATCAACGGCTCCTAGAAATGAATGCGAAAGAATTTATGAATATTAACCCAAGTGACATTTGTATTTGCGAAACTACACGGCAATGCTACGATATCATTTTTATTTAAAAGTTCCGCGAGGCGACACCTCGACGGGGAACTTGAAAACTGCGGCAGTGTCGTAGGTTCACGCACTGTCCCACCGATGGCGCCACGAGCCTCATCAACAACCGCGATTCTAATATATAATAATTGAAGGCTTAAGTTGCAACAATAATGCGGGTAATATGACGCCCATAAAATTTAATTCGATGGATTAACGGATATCGAATTAACGTCTTTCGTATTAATTTGGGGTCACCTAGCGACAGGATTAGATTTAAAACTCACCCAACGCTTTCATATATTCATCGAAATTGTCGCTAGACTCCAGTTTGAATTTTTTTCCGAGAACAGCGTCCACCATTTTGGAAAACTGCAAGTTAAGAAAACGTTAACTTAAAACTAATTACAATGGGTCTCCTGAATTTCGAGTCACAGCACACTGCATATTTTTAGCCCGTTAAACTTGAAACAGAAAGTAGTTCTGTGTCTGTAAATTAAAATGGGACAACGTTTTTTTTGTCGCGGCAGTTAATAGCGGCGTCTGCTTTTATAAAAATATTGTACATTAAGTTATAAGTTATATTTTTTTTTTGCCCCTTAAAAATGCACTTACCTTTTACTTCACTGATCACCACGAAAATCGCCCACTCGGATCTAAAGTGCTCTCGTCTACAAAGCCCGCTCGGAACTAAATGGGGGGGCGGAGAATTTTCAAAAGCAGCGCGGTTATTAAGAGGAGAGTATAGTTAAGTGCTCCCAATTTATTGGGAAGAATTGTCGGTTAATCGCCCATTGATCGTTTTATTAGGCTAGATTAGCTTTGGAAGCATCGCCGTTTCTACAGTCCGGTTTATTAATTCGATTTGATTATGGTACGTATGTAGTCAAATTCTTTTCAAAAACCACAAAAATACGTAATTGCTGTAGGCAATATTATTTTACCCAAAACAAGAAAAAGCGTTCAAAGACCATTTCAAGGAGACGAGAAATTATCGTTCAGGAACTAAATGTCCATCAAAATGTTATCCATAGATACGAAAATATTTTCTGACCGCTGTGCGCAAAACGGCAGGCGGGAGGCAACCAGTGGTACACGTGTCAGAAATAGGTAATGAACACATTGGTTTTCGTGGTTCAACGGTTACTTTATGATCAGAATTAGTTTCCGATTCCCGTACTATTAATTCCTTAAGTCATTTCTTGTGCTGTTAAGAGCGTTTTAAGTTTTGTGAACAAAAAAAAAATTGCTGATGTAACCACAATACAGTCAAGATACAGCCACACCATAAATGGGTTATATATCAGTTATATGTCTCTTATCAGTGCACCCTGTATGCTCTGTCATTAAAAATTCGATAGATAATAATATTTTGAAGAAATAAAGAGAAAACAGGATCCGTTAGGGGATTAAAGTATTAAGGGACTTTAAAATTAATACAGAAAACGTGATAAACTTGCATCAGTGCAGTATTAGCAGTAGTAAATACCTATAAGTAAACATTTTCAAGACCAATCAAAGCCTGCTACGGTAAAAAGACATTTTCTTCAACGTTTGGGGTTTGTGGCATTATATCACCACTTACCCATATTTGCAATATGATATGATGCAAAGATGAGAGAGATGAGAATTTGTTTCAAGAAATTTTAGTTTTTCCGCCATATTGTTACCTTTTATGAGCTCAATGACTGATATTTCTTCTTTAATTTTTTTATTTGAAGTTTACTATAGTATATCAAGCAATAATGAAAAAACAAATTCAGGTTAGATGCACACTTTTACATGTTTACTCCACACAGGTCCGTACTAGAAAAAGTGCGTGACGTCATTTAAAGACTCTCCGCGCTGTGACGTCACCCGTTCGTATCTCCTGCAATACCGAGCCGCTATGAATAAATCTACGCGACGTTTCGGCACGGAAATGTGCTTCGTACCATCCTCATTTCGTCCTCGGTGAAAATTCTTTCGATATCCACGACCCTGCCGTCGGTATCCGTTTGAACTTCCCTTAGAGTATTGGCCTCGACGTGAACCACGGCAGTGACGTTTCTGCCGTCCAGAGCTTCATGCTCGAACTCCACGCCCGGCTTAAATGCGAACGCCACAGTCTTCACGGGTGTGTGGGTGGATAGTATATACTCGTCGCCATTTTTGCAGAGCATGATCGAGGGTAGTATTGTGCTAGCCATTTTGCGCTGGACAAAATTCAATCCTGAAATAAGCACGGAGAAGAAATTTTGAAATTACATTTGCATAATTTTACAAATCCAGAGTATAAATAACAGCAACCACCACCATTCTAGTGGTAAATTTGCCATTGGTACGTTTTGTTGGCGCCCCGTATAAACAGATAATAACCGATCGCCTTTAAATACTCGTCGAAGTTATCACTCCCAACGCACTTGTACCGTTTTCCGAATATGCCGTCTAAAGACATTTTTGCACTTTACTTTCGAAATATTCCACCTGTCTCATCCATAGTCAAAAGTGAGTCTTATCTTACCATAGTTACTTCTACGTTGATAAGATTACGAGGCGTTTTAAACATTACAAAGAACATGTCTTATGTAATTATTTATCTTCCGACATTACGTGAAATGTTAAATGGATGGGTTTTTACCTTGAAGTTTACTCGGCTTTACTTTAAACACCCCATCTTAAGGGTAGCTTTACTTGACGATTAGGAGCTATCTCAAATTACATTCTAGTATTCCTATCGTCTATTCAAAATCACTGTCATTGATTTTGCGAAACATGAACTCGTGGAAATTTAAGACAAACCCAAGGACGCGAAGAAATACTACTAGAACTCTGTTGGAATACCTACGTTTGTTTAACGGTTAAAAAATAGTACATCTCCACTGTTTTCTTGTTTTTCGAAGACTACATACTGGCGAAGTTAAAAAAACCAACAACCACTAAACGAAATCTAAAAACTACGAACAAGCTTTACAGACGATTTTTTCCCGTTGCCATCGACGTCACGAGATCGGGACAACCAATGAGATTCCGTGCTCGTCAATGCAAATGACTTCTTCCTTTGTTAAGCTTATTTCTAGGATTATTATCACGAAATAATATCCAAAAATTGGCGAAAGCGTCTTTATTAATTTTTACAGTTATGTTTTTTGTGAGGCAAAAATCATAAAACTTAAATCGGATTAAAACGAATCGGATTATCTGTGTTTCATTTGTTGATTAGAAACGAGATTCAACGACTTATGAGACACCCCGTGTAGGCTAATCGTGATTTGTTGCGCCAACAAATGTTTTAATTTTATCTGCGAAAAGTAAATTTGCTTTGACGAATATAATCGTGAAATTTACGTTATTTTGGTTTGGGTTGAAGAATTAGGATGCATTGAGAGGAAATGAATGAATAAGTTACGATCCGACGACGTTAATAAGGCGTCTCCATTCAGGACGACAATTCCAGCTTAATTGAACTTAATTCGTCGAGATCATTATTCAATTATCTTTCGTCTGCGACGATATCGCCTGAGAAAATCAACGCCATACTACGTGTATGCCCGACTAAGGGCTGGAAAGTAGGAATTCGGACTTTGAATGTAAAATATAAGAAAATTACCTTGCATAGTTAAAATGCAGCTCTAATCTATCTGGAATTCATTACATCAGATCAATTTTCACAAATAAATAAAGAAAATAAATCACATATTACCACCAGAGAAAAATGTGTTCGCTTTTCTCTGTCACCACTCTTCATTCATAGGTGGCAGCACCAATCACAAAAATTATCCACACGACAATGGCAGACTGTAAATGTTATCAGCAACGTGTTTTATGAAGAACGATTAGAAAAGCCACTATATTTTTTTTTTTTAAATTAAATTATCTAGTTATTCTTTTGAATTATAGACATCTGCAATATTCCGATTGGAAAGAAAAGCACAGGTACAGTAAAAAATTAGAAAAAAAATTGATTAAAATGAAAAACTGATTGTATATTATTGATATTTTAATTAGTTTTTTGTTGTGATGCGAGCTGAAAATGTTTTTGGAAGATGAATCGACTTTTTTATTTGTTTTAACAACAGTAAAGTTTAAATCAAGTAATAATGGAAAGCGCTGAAACAATCACCAAGAAGCAATTTTGTTGTAATTTATTTTTAACAGTTGTTAAATTAGTTTTATTACTTTGGTCTTGTCCAATATATTGGTAATCATTTAACCATTTTTTTTATATTGTCAATATTGCTTTTTAATTATTGGAAACTGGAGATGCCTAGTAGGAACTTTGGTTTTTTGGGCAAACACGATATCTACGCATTAAAATTCAACGTTTGACAGCGCAAACGCGGCACTTTCCACAAACCATTCCTTGCAGCATCCCTCGAGTCAATATTTCCTGTTAGTGGAAAGTGTCTGAAAACAAAATATACGTCCACAACATTGACGGAGGGTCGAGTCAGGTTAGCATTCACCTTTTTTCCTTCTCTAAGATATATTTCTGTTTGTTGTTATTCGTTTTGGCTAAAATTAATAGTGTAGGAAAAAAATACTTATTTACTATTTGGATGCCTTTTAAGACGGAACGCCACAAAAGTTTTACGGTGGACATCATTTTCACTTTCATGAATGAAATTGGTTACCGCCACAACTTGTCAAACAAAAAAAACTACATTGAAAATATTTGAATTTTTGTGAATGTTTAAAACGATATAAAGCAGAAATTATCTCCTTGTAACTGGTTTCATTTATTGTAAAGTATGAAAAATTAAAATAATTCATTTCTGTAGACATTTTTTGGCGATTTTTGCGGAGATATTTTTTAATAAAAAAAAAATGTCACCTAAATGGTGAAATTTACTGGTCAGTTATTGAAAATGCCACAGGGAGAAGATCACGTCCAAAAACAACCGGAGATTAAATTTAAAAAAATAACTAAAATTGCTTATTCGTCGACTGTATATACTATCAAACTAGAAACCCAATTAAACTTTTCAACGGAGTTTTCGACGCCATGATATCGCTACCAATATTGTCGAAAAAGTTTTGGTTAGAACAGAAATTCAGTTTTTTCATCGATTTCGTATCAAACCCTATTTTTGTTTAATCCTGCTGGTTTCAGTATCGAATAAGATATTGGTGGTGTATCTACATGCCCTCCAATTAGCGCGTCTAAGAATGAAAGAAAAATCAGAGAGAAACATAACCTTACTTTCTTATGAATTTATAAGACATCCAATATACAGGAAAATAATTTTGGGTTATTCAGCCGTTTCCTATAAATATGCTAAATGCTCCGCAAATATTTAGATATCATGAACCAAATTTCGGATTTGACCGAATGACCCACGCTGTTGGTTGTATATCAACAATGGCCGGTGTGAGCGCACTAGAATTTGAGCTGCTAAAAAGATGTTGCTGGAAGTGATAACGAAATTTGATTGGTCCCATTTCCGTGAGGTCTATTTTGGTGACGCATTTGCTTCGATTCGTAGATAAATTACTTATATTTAGTTGTTTGAATAACGTATTGTATAAACATGCACGACATCTGTCGCGACTTTTGCAAAATTAACTGCTGAAAAAAGGCGGGGGAGAGGGTCAGTTCCGCTCGTTTTTTTTTCACTTGCTTCAACCAAATTTTTCCTCTTGACGAGGTTTAAATAAGAGTTCAATCATAAATCGTCAACCATCATAAATGACCAACTTCCTACTTCCTACTGTAATTCTTCCTGCGTCGGTTGCTATTTTGTCGAACTTGCCAAGAATTACATTTTAGAGGATTGCAAAAATCACGAGACAAATACATAATAATTGTACATTATCTTGGTCACGTTCTTCGGTGGTCGCATTAGCCAGTCATATGATTTCCGACACTATCAATATTGTCGATTAATTAAAAATAAAGGCGACTCAATACGGCACCAATGGCGTGTCGCAAAACCACAGTAGGAAGTTTATTTGTTCAAATCACAACTGACAATTTTATGAGTTATGAGTTTATTTGGCTCCTGCAAAACGTGAATATAATATTTTTTAATTATTCAAAAGGTAAAAAAGAAATTATCTACCATCTAACACGCAGCCGATAATACTATCTAGGGAAAATTAACAAAAATATTGTAATAAACGCCCAAATCGCATATGTACGGCGACATTTGGGCCAGATAGGTTTTCCCCCTCCTCTTCCACATACCTTCAAGTTTATTGGCGCGTTTACTATGTAAACATGCATGGAAATAATCTGAAACTGTCCCGAGTTTTGATGGACTTTGAGTATTTTGAATAGCTAATATTGCATTTTTTTTGGATAATCACTCGTTATTTTCATTTAATGTCAACACTAAATCGTTTTAGTACTTATTTAATAATTATTGGGAAGTAGCGTAGGTTAGGGTCACAGGTAGGGTAAAAATAATACTATTGCATTCAAGTTTGGCATATAAGTATTATCTTGAAATATATATAATTAAATATTGTTACACATAAATACATAAAACTAGCGAACAAAACGATTTACTTTTTAAACTTTGTGTTTTACGGCATTCGGAGATGGATTTTTCTTTAGAATTTCACTTGTGGCATTCGATGTTGTTGCTAAAAGCTCAGAAAATACCTGCTGAGCTTCTTTTTTGGCATTTTTGAAATGAAGTCTCTAGATAATCCTGCTTCTGTTGGTGGCTTCTGGTAATAGGGTGGGAACAGCAGTTTTTTTTTTTTATAGAAACTTTTTTAAAGGTAAACCTAAAATTTAATTTTGTGGTGAATTCAATGTGTTACTCAAGACAAAAAAAACCTAATAACTCATTTTGTAAGTCTGTTTCGTAATCATTTTCAGTAGAATGAACTGAGCAGACATAGCTTTTATCTGGATTAAGTTTGTCCTCTCTTCTACATCGAACTATCCACTCGTTCCGTATAGTTCGAGATGCTAGATCTTTCCTCTTGGGAAAGGGATGAGAACTACATTTTCGAGATACATGAGACATTTCGTTCCAGCCATACCTAACTATTTTTTGATGTAACTTATCCCACTGAAAAAGGTAAAAGAAATGTATTTCTTACTATTACCTATATTATTATGTGTAATATTTTGAGCTTACCTCCTAACTAATAACACCGCTAATAAGCAGCCGGAAAACAAAACTTTTAAGTCTTTGTTTAAGGTTAAAAATACTGTTTTTCTCAGTTCTCGCCACTCAAGCACATACAATTTTTAAGTATTTGTTAAAGCTTAAAAACACTGTTTTGTCCAAGTTTTTTTACAGAAATACAATTAACACAAACATAAGCGCACCACTTACTAGTTTAAATTATTTTGATTGTTCAAAGAACATAAAACACAACGGTTTAATACGCCTTCAAATGCATTGACAGAATACACAAAAACCGTTAGAGGACTTCGCTTATGTCACGAGCGTGTGTCTTATGGGATTGGGCAATCCTATTAGGTTTACGATTTTCAAAATTTCAGGAAACTATTGATGGGTTTAAATAGTTTTTATATTATTTGAAAGACTGTTAAAAGATTTCGCTGCAAATTGCATAGGAGTGTATAACATTTTTTCTGTACAGTAATTACGAATTTTGTTTGTGTACATAATTATTGTATTTATTTTCCGACTACCCCTCATTAACGCATATCGTTCTAATAGCAGTATTACATTCAACTGATAAATTTTTATATTACTGGAACTTTATTTTGTAATATATATGCATTTTTTTAAAGTCTGTTTTATTACATGTACTTTGTTTAGTCGATAACCTATGTTTTAAATTAATTAATAATTGAAATGATGATATATATTGTTTTTGGTACTTTATCTAGATGATCTCCAAGTTTAGTGATTCGTCCATAACAAAACCCAAATATTTTATTTATATTTTATCTAATTCTCTATCATCAACATTACCTATTTGTTTATTTTTGGATATTTCCATGTTCCATCAATTTATACTTATTCCCGTTCTTGTAAACGAGAGTTGTATCCTTAGCAAACAAAGAAAAAAAGGCACTTCTTACACTGATAATATATAATGAGTAACGTCCCAAGCACTGAACCTTGTGGCGCCCCATGACGATTGGATTGCTTATTACTAATTTTATCACCTAGCTTAACATATTGACATTTATTTTTTAAATAACATTCAATTAATTTTAGGAAGTTACCGTAGTGTTCCACTTTATTAACGTTTTTTTACCGGTAAAGTACGTTATGCATTCACATCTAGGCTTGCCTAGTTAAAATTGTTCCATATTCTTTACTTTGTCCGTCCGAAATAACCTGCCGTAGTTATCAAATATTACTATCATACTTTCACTATTCTATGTACAATTATGAAGCACAGTGGTCATAGAAGAGAAACAAATAAATTTATATTAATAACACAGCATATTTGTATATTTTTGGGGGTCCTTTTTCTAAAAAATGCGCCATGTTTTTGCTGAGTCACGCAGTTCGTTTCAGCGATAGCGAAAAAGGTTTTTTTGTTGAGCCGCAAAGAAGAACATTATGCAAAGACAAGAATTTTCCAAACACAATGACCAATGTCGAAGAAAACGCCCGTGTTTCATTTAAAAAAGTAATTGATAAGTTTGTTGGGTACTCTAAGGACGAAATCTACGAAAGTATTATTCAAAATATATTACAACACTTTTAGGTTGTAATATGAGTTTGAAAGTGCATTTCCTGTTTTCACACTTGAACTATTTTCCTGAAAATCTTGGAACAATCAGCAATATCAAGGCACATGAGCAGAACGATGGTGGCGGACCACTGCTGGATGTTAAAACGGGATATGCCCGTGAAAACACACAGCCTATGTCCGCACAACGCAAAAAGACATTGAAAAAAGTCTGACTAAAGTTTTTTTTTTATTTTTTTTGAATAGGATTCCATTTTTATACCGAATAAAGAAATTAATTATTTTGGAAATATCTTTTTTTCCCTTTGATATTTGCAAAAAACCTCACGCATTTGAATTTTGTAGACATGCGTAATTCAAAGAACTAAACTTTTTAACAACATTCACAAATAAAATGAACTTTCATATTAAAAATACAGGAAACAAATTCGGGTAGAATCAGAGAGATCCCTTTGAAGTTTCCTTAGAGCAAATAGAACATAAGTCTTGCGTATTTGTTAATTGTGGTTTTGAACTGCCCTTTTCAGAATCGGATTCGTTTTTGGGAACTTCGCACTTCCCAAAATATTGATATAAAAATTCATTAATTAGAGGATTTTGCGTGATGCACATTTGGCAACCAGGTAAAACATGAAATGTTAAATCATTACGAACTAAACTCGGGTGACAATGCGGACTTTGCCTAGGAAAATCTATATGATTAACTTAATTGTTATTAAATTAAATTAATTTAATTTGATTTTTGGTCAAAAAATTTAAAACAACACACCACTGCTCCGCTAAACCTTTTTTTACCATAGCCGAGGAGGCCCACACTTGTTTTCGGCCCTATCTGATTGATTGCGTCATTATACATTGTTATGTTCCGAAAGACATTTAGAAAATAACATTCCTAATCGGCTTAGCTTGGAGGCCTCCCCTCCAGTAACCCGAAGACTTATAAATTGCTCCGCAGTCTAAAGTAAGCCGTTCAGTCCCGTTTTTTTTTTAAATAAAAATGCTGCATTGATTTCGTGAGGGCTAACGCTACCTTTGCAGGTTTCAGCCGAGTCAGTTCGCATACCGGTGAAAAGGTGGCGAAGTTTGAGGGAAAAATTTTTTCAGCCGTCAATAATTTCTTTTCCACGTCGCCTCTCGTCAACCAGATCAAAGACCTGATGGTAAGTACAAGCTTGGGTGTAATTTTGGTTAGTCACGGATATCAAACGAAAAAAAAAATACGGAGGCTAATTATAAACGTTTATTATCTCTTAAAATAGAAAAAGGCTTGTTAATTTTGTGGATTTGCGGTTGGTTCGTAGTCGCCGACGGTTGAGGATGGTCAAGGTGAAGTGTGTTTATTTCGCTCAAGTAATTCTGGTGCATTAGTATCGGTAATAATAAACGTCACACTTTAGTTCCGGTAGATCACGACTTCTAAAATTAACTCAAAAAGTTCACCATACTTTTTTTCTTTTATGCCACCTTGTGAGATAGAAAGAAAGGTAAAAATTGCTATAGACAGATATTTTTACTTAGAATCTTTATTTTTTTTATTCTTTTCTGCTTTCTTAAAAATGCAATATTTTAACATATACGTAAGTTTGCCATATAATCATAGATATTAAATTAAAATTAATTGGACATGTGAGTTAGCTCTATGCGTAGAAGATTTTTGCTGTGGGAACAGAAAGCAAAATGTATATCACATTAATAGATATTAAGAAAAAATGTTGTCTGTTGTGGTCTTATTTATATTTTAACCGGCAGCTACCGAGTTATTAATTAAATTATGATGATATACTTTATGATTACATTTTAAGTTGCTATTTCCAAAAGGCCGCAGCCGAATTTAATTCAATAAAATTAATGGTGGACCAACCAATCGGGCGTTTAGATCTTTGAACAGCGAGACCTCTCATTAATATATTTTTTTCGTTTGGTTTTACTTAAAACACAAAATTTTCATGAGTCTACAAAATGCAACCAATCGGGCATCTAGATCTTTGGAAAGTAGACCTATTATAATGATGAACGCTCTAAGATTTTGACCAGCTGGTGGCCTGCTTGGTCGCCAGACGTCTCATTAATAGATTCCTTCCTTTGGTCTTACATAAAACACAAAATTTACCTGAGTCTACAAAATGCAACCAATCGGTCATTTAGATCTTTAGAAAGTAAACCTATCGTAAGGATGAATGCTTTAAGATTTTGAACAGCTGGACAAGTAAGGGCGCCAGATCTCTCATTAATAGATTTTTTCATTTGGTTTTACTTAAATAACAAAATTTACATGAGTCTACAAAATGCTACCAATCGGGCATCTAGATCTTTGGAAAGTAGACCTATCGTAATGATGAATGCTCTAAGATTTTGACCAGCTGGACAAGTAAGGTGGCCTGCTCGGTCGCCAGATCTCTCATTAATAGATTTCTTCGTTTGGTCGTACATAAAACACAAAATTTACCTGAGTCTACAAAATGCAACCAATCGGGCATTTAGACCCTTGGAAAGTAGTTCTATCGCAATGTTGAATGCTCTAAGATTTTGAACAGCTAGACAAGTAATGGCGCCAGACCTCTCATTAATGGATTGTTTCGTTTGGTTTTACTTATAACACAAAATTTACGTGAGTCTACAAAATGCAACCAATCGGGCATTTAGATCTTTGGAAAGTAGACCTATCATAATGATGAATGCTCTAAGATTTTGACCAGCTGGACAAGTAAGGCAGCCTGCTTGGTCGCTAGACATCTCTTTAATAGATTTCTTCCTTTGGTTTTACTTAAAAACAAAATTTATCTGAGTCTTAAAAATGCAACCAATAGGGCATTGAGATCTTTGGAAAGTAGACCTGTCATAATTGGACGAGAAAGAGCAATGGTCTGTAAATTTTTATAAAATTAAAGCTAGAAATAACACGGCGATTGAAATAATAATATATTTATTTGAGGAGACGAAAAATGACAATCATTTTTCTTTTTGACTTACCTTGATGCAAATATGACTGGCACAATTTCGGAATACTTGACGGCACTCGAACTTCTAATTCCTGCACGCGGAAAATGCTCTCACGTTGGTTAGTTTTGGTTAGTTTCCTTAGTACCTGAGTCCTACTAGTACCGATCATAGCGGAGCATGACACCGGAGCCACATAGGAGTTTTTTCTGGCCATATACCCAGTGAGATTGTCCAAAAATACGCGGAAAATAATATCAATTTGGTCGATATAAAAATTCCCGAATTATAAAAATTAAAGAGTAAAAATAACACAAAACAATTCCGATTGGACGGAACAGTGATGAATGCTCGAATATTTTGAACAGCTGGACAAGTAAGGTGACTTCTTTCATTAATAGATTTTTTTCGTTTGGTTTTAATTAAAAAACAAAATTTACCGGAGTCTACAAAATGCAGCCAATGGGACATTTAGATCTTTGAAAAGTAGACCTATCATAATGATGAATGATGTATAATTTTCAACCTTTTTTTTGACGCGTAGTTTACTATGTTTACTATTTACAAATCTTTTGGATTCCTCTTTTCGCCAATCATCCTATTGGCTACTTCAAAGCTTAACTGAAACCACTTCTGGCATTTAGATCTTTGGAAAAGAGACCTATCATAATGATGAATGCTCTATAATTTTGAATATCTTTTTAGAAGCATAGTTTACTATGTTTACTAATTACAAATCTTCTCGATTCCTTCTTTCGCCTATCATATAGAATGTTTATTACCTACTATTACTATACTATTACTAAGTGCAATCAAAATTTGTGTTCCTTTAAAGAAATACTATCAATAGCAGTTTTTACCTTTTTTGGATCTTACAGGGCGTCCCAAGGATGATACCGTCTCATGAAACCTATTAATTTTATTTCTCACAACTGTATATCCCCGTGATTACAATTAATTTGGGACACAGTCTACAGTTTCGGTTGATGCTAAGCTAAATCATTACGTAAAACTCGCAACACCTAGTATATTTTATTAGCGTTTCCTTTGGAGTAGCTACAACCTACTAAATCATGCTTAATGAGCCTTCGAAGCAAGAACAAAACTCCAACACGACGGGCATAAAATGAATCTTAATGATGCTCAATTGAAATTTGTAACTACAGCAAAAAATCTGGGAGTAATATTGAATACCCAGTTTCCATTTAAGGACCATTTAAAATCAATTAACCACAAAATATACTACTTAGTAAAAAAACTCCACAATAACAAATATATATTAGGCAAGAGTTTGAGAAAGAATTTAACTGAGTACTCGAATCTTTTATTTGGCATTTATAAAATTTGAAAAGTTCTTAAAATATTCTCGCTGTGATAGTTTTCGTTCATGTCAAACAATGAAGGAAAACGCCTCTCGACACGAAACGTCGCGTCATAGGTCTATCTTTACCGTTGAACTAGTCTTGAAATGCACTCTCCGAATGTTCTATTTAAAATAAGCCAGTTTGTACCTAGCCTATCGTCTACATGGAGGCAAAAAAAAACTTTAGAAATTTTATTCAATCTTTATATTATTTTTTTTAATTCACCATTTCGCATTTCGATTTCTCGAAAGAAAAAGTCTTCTTACAGTAGCCAGTAAAGCTGACAGTCCTAAGCAAATTCTTTGAAAATGTAAAACCTGTTGTTTATTTTTTCTCTGAAAGCTAGACATATATTCAGCGTTGCTATTTCTATAGCACAGTGTACATGTTAAGCAACATTGGACCTAAAATCTCGACGAGGAACGCCACAGTGACGACTACCATCCCGCCTACCCAAAACCAAAACACGAGACTCAACTGCTCCAAGCCTATAACCTTCGACTGCATCAGGTTCATCCTGCTCTCCATGAACAGCACCTTCCTGATAAGGCCTCGTCTCTCGTAATCGACCAACCCGGACGCGACCGCGTGATAAATCACCATGTTGAGCCGCCCGAACGCGGGATACCCCTTGGTGAACATGAACTGGTTGTAGCTCTCAAGCATCGGAAAACCGATATGTAAAATGAAATTGCTAGTGACTGGATCCAAAAAGTGCTCCAGCCTGGTGCAAATGAGCACAAAGCTGTTCTTCAGTATGGTGGACAGCAAAATGCATACCAGCAGGTAGGAAACCATGATTATACGGAACGTGCACTTGTCCAACATACCCACCGCGCCGACTTCTATCAAGCACTGATAAAACCAAGTGATCAGAGTGATCCACGAGGTGCGGTAGAAGATTTTGACCACGATCATCACCGCTAAGATTGACGTTGTCAGTACGGCGACGGTTTTCGGCCGAAATATGTTGCAGATGCGCTTCCAAGTGGTCTGATAGGTAGGGCTTGGCGACACCACATGGTAAGCGTCGTAGTACCATATGTACGAACCTTGGAAGTCGTTTGCCGTTTCGTAGGTGGCGTAATACCACCCAGACAGCACATCGTAGGTTCGGTTTAGTAGCGAATTCATGCTGTCGTCTTCGTACAGGCCGGTACGGTCATTTTTTGGTCCTTGATGTTCGAATTCCCTCAACACCGATTCTAGCCGCATACCCGTATGGTGGGAGATCATTTTCAGCACGTGCTGTTCTATGCCCTCGCCATCTGTTGTAACGTACGGTCTCATATGTTTGAAGTATGTCTTTAGCGTGGTGTTCCTCCATAGTTGCGGCAACGTAGCTGCAATAAAGCATTTGGACGTCGACAAAGATAATTCTATATTTATATCGCATATTTTTCATAATATGTTCCCATATTCTGTTTAAAGTAACAACTTTGTGTTCTGAGGCGTTTATTTTGTAAAAAATTTTGATTAAAATAAGAGTTGATATTTTTAACAAATAAAAAAATATATTTAGGAATTTAGGAATACATGCGTTGTGTAAGTTAAATTTTTATCTCTTGCAGAAATGATTCGAAATACAAAAGACAAAAAAGTTTCAAGCTATCATTTAATTATAGGCCAAAAATCAAGTATAAAAACAAGGAGTTTCAAAAAACAATACAATACAATACAAATACAATATTAAAAAATACGACTCTTTCAAAACACGACTCTGTAAAAGATGCCTCAAAAATTCGTGATTTTTTATTAGCATCACTTGCTAAAACCTCAAAAAACTCTAAAATCATCTTTTAGCGACGCTTCCGTGCAAAATATCTAAATTTTATCGAGCAGTACTTTTTCTAACCGAATAATAGTTATATTGTGGGCTAAGTTTCCTAAAGCCCTTTTGCGGGATGCACTTTTTTTATTACTTATTAACCAAACTAAATTTATTTTTTAATGCATTCATCGGTTTTGGGCTGGGTTAACAAAAAATCAATTTCTTATATCGTCTTGGCAATTTTAATGGCCTCCTTCAGGAGAGAGTTCCTATATACTTAAGATCGTGTTCATAATAGAAGCAAAATTGTCGAACCTCCCGATCCTCGTTTTAATGTTTCAAGGGACTACTTCTAATAATATAGGAAATTTATATTAAAAAATAATACATTTATAGTGAAATAACATTCTTGACAACAAAACTTTTATTTAAAAAACAACTAAATTCCTAACGCAGTTCGATATGTAAGTAATCGAAAAGTATGTTCCCTTGTAAATTAGAAAATATCGTGTTATATTTAATTTGATTACGTTATTTAAATTTATAAAAAATGTATAAAGTTTTTTATCATTGGGATATAAAACATGGTCTCTTGTTGCACTCTACTGTAAATTTATATGATAATTTAAATATTTCTTATTACACTTTGAGAAAGTTCAAATTATTGAAACATTTTGAAGCATTTTGGCAGTTGAACCCAAAAATGCAATAATATAAATGGATTCCATTAAAAAAAATACATATTGGGATAACCTGTATGGTATGAAAGTGATTTTTAAAAATATTCGCACTTCGTAGATCACAGAATTAAAACTTTTTGAAAACCTATTGGTCATATTCAGTGCAGTACAGCGTGAATTACCCTCTATATCAAAAGCCCTAAGGCTTCGCAGTTTAGCGACAATTTTTTGCGCTGAAGGTTTTATTATAAGGTAACGAATATTTGAGCATTATAAGCTTAGCTTTTATAACAAATTTTATAGTTTTATAAGAAACATCTAAAAATTTGAAACGTTTCCGTTGGTTACTTCCGTTTTTTTAAAAAGGTTAAAAACCTTATTATAATACTTTGACTTTTTGGGTTTTAAAGCTTAATTATAAATCTTAAAACATCTAATAAACATTGAACCACGTTTAGTTTAATTATAAATTTTATCTGAATATTTATAAAAATCAAAACCTGCTTCTCTCAAGAACAAATAAACAACTGAAAAGTGGGGTTGTGATTTCATAATTGACATTTGACATGTGCTCGCTAACAGTTTTCAATTGGATTTCTAACAACTTTTAATTTTATAGCGGTTTTTATAAACAACCTTTTGGTAAATTATCCAACGATAAAATCAGATAAAAAAAGAAAAAAATTCCAGGATTTTTAATATTACTTAAAAATCAACTTTTCAAAAAGCCAACCTGGTGAACATGGCGTATTTTTATGCGACAGGCATTGTTATGTTTTTTGAATTGGCGTGAATACCTGCATTTGAAGCATCTGAAACTAGAAGTCGTATTACTTCAAAATTTATAATTAAAATATGATCTTGGTGCCAAAATAAAAGGTAACGACAATGGGAGGTAAAAGTCTTATATGAGACTCGAATTTAATTTAGAGCAACTCAATCGTTTCTCAAGCAATTGAAAGGTGTTATCATTTTTTTAAATAGGTAAGATAAGGTCAATTTGCACTATAGGGCCAAACGCATGAAAATGACATTTTATCGAATAAAATAAGTTTCTGAACTTGACTTGATATGGCGACCTCAAAGAAAATTAATTTAATTTAATTAATTTAAAAAAATTATATATTTTTTTAAATTTCACCGGTTTGTCTACCGAATCAAACTCCAGTGAAATGTATATACTATACAACACTGCAGTAGCTTACCTTTTTTTTGGTAGCTATTACCTGGTAGCTGCCGTCAAACAGGTAAGTTGATGGTAATAGTTGCACTCTTTTGTCAAGTTTTGATTCGAACACTATACCGCCCTGCTGGATATCACGAAAACGTACTATTCTCATTGCGCAAAATTGAACCCTGAAATTGGTAGTTGAGGAAGACCAGACTTTAATAATAGAAAAAGAAAATGGAGACGATTCTTCTATCTTGGAAAATGATGCAACTACAGACGTTTCTGATCCTGATTAATCTATTACTGTTGTTGTACAATCACTTATTCTACTATATAAATATTGTTTAATGAAGAGTTTTTCAATTTTCTGTTAGATATGGATTAATAGTTTTTTTTAAGGATATATAATTCTTTTATTGGTTCAAAAGCCTTTAACTTTACTGCGTTTACCTATTCCAAGTTTCCCAAAAGCTAAAAAATCATCTTATGCACTCAAAAACACTGCTCTATAGTCAAGTAATTTTATCCTAGCATTGTATCCTTTTCTATGACGAGAAGTAAGTACGTGCAGTCCTTCTTTGTCTTGGATGTCGCATGTTCCGAATTTTTTAATTTAAATGTTTTACATTAAATAACTTTTATTTTAAGGCTAGTCCGTATTGGTCGACAAAAGAGTGCAATTATTAATATCAACTTACCTGTTTGACCGCAGCTGCCAGGTAATGGGGACCGAGGTAAACTACTGTGGTGTTGCATATTGAATATAGTATATACTTTTTACTTTTTTAAATTAAAAATAATGTAGAACATTTCCGTTGAGGTTGCCATGTTCAGAAACTTATTTTATTTGTTAAAATGTTCTTTTATCTGGATGATACTGTGGTGAAGGTCGATCTTAGTTCGGATCCTCTACAATTACCTCCCTCTTTCTCTGCGTCTATTTTTTGGGGATTTTACTTCGTGTCGCATACTCTTCAACGTCGTCACAACGGCACATCTTTTTCGGGGTGATTTCCGGTTTATCGACGCTTTCCCGAGAGTACGGCCAATAAGTATACACGTCGAGATGCGAATCCACCACGAACAACTTGTAAACAAAATACCGGCTGATCTTTCTGAAAAACTCATCCCGCTTCTGATTTAAGACTACTATAAAAGTACCGGCTACGTTAAACCGATTACTTTCCACCATCCGCAGAAACGATTCGGACGTCGTATGTCTGAGATCGAACGCGTAAGAAGTGTCGATCGTGGAAAAAGCGTCAGAGGTGGTCTCCAAGTCGATTGCTATTTTTATATGGCTTCGCGTTCTGATATCGACATTCGTAGCGATTTTGTGGGAGGTTTCGAATGTCGACGCGATGAGTTTTTCGACGCAACGGTCGACGTTTCGATCGCCTGCTTGAAGAGATATCGCCCTGACGATGACGCCTATAAAGGCGAGAAGTAGCGAAATGTAGGGGAGTTTCATTGCGTTATTCGGATGGCGACGGTGTCAAATAACGTGAGAGACTTTCCGTGTTCCGTTTATATGAAATTGGATTCGGACGTATCGGAAAATCGGCTGCGATTTTTACACGGGAAAATACTTAAAACGGGCCTATTGATGACTCGTAAATTAATATAATTATATTTATTTCATTAAATTAGAACTAAAAAAATGCATTTGGTACATGTTTTGAAAAAATAAAGACCTAATTCTAGCTATTATAGCTGGTACAAATCTGTAATGTATAATCATTAAAGTGAAAAGAGAGAAAAGATGACAGGAGGACAAGATCTCAGGACATATTTATTGAGACTCTAAGAGCTGCGCTTAAAATTTTTTGATTATTGGTCTAAATTAACAAATAAACAAATAAAAAAGCCAACATCTTATAATCTTTTGTGGTTTGGAATTCCAAGCAAGCAATTTTAATTATTCTCGTTGATAAATTTGAGTTTTAGTTTTAGTTGTTGAAGTTGACACACTTTTTCAGTGACGTCATAAAAAAACCATACCACGTATAATATAGTGAGTAATAGTTGCATTTTCTTCTGTGAATTCGGTTTAAGAAACAAAAAAGTCAAAGTTTTATAAACATTTCAATAACAATGACAGGCCATTTTTGGTTTTTCAACATCATGATTATTATGACTGCATATATATGTTGATAATTTATGAAAAATGAAAAAAAAAACGCTTCTCCACATGAAACGTCGCGTCATAGGCCTATGTACCGTCGAACTAGTCTCGAAATGCACACTCCAAATGTGTTCTATTTTAAATTAGTGAGTTTGGACATGACCAGAACATAAAAAAAAGAAACAAAGAAATTTGAGTCAATACAAGAAACCTTTATTTATATATACATTTTTTTAATTTGCCATTTCTCAGATTGATTTCTCGAAAGAAAAGGTCTTCTTATAATAAATTAGTTCTTTGAAAATGTAAAGCCTGTTTTTTTTTTGTGAAAGTTGGACAGCATCGCAATTTCTATAGCACATTGTACATGTTACGCAAAATTGGACCTAAAATCTCGATGAGGAACACCACAGTGGCGACTACCATCCCGCCTACCCAAAACCAAAACACGAAACTCAACTGCTCCAAGCCTATAACCTTCGACTGCACCACGTTCATCCTGCTCTCCATGAGGAGCACCTTCCTGATAACGTCTCGTCTCTCGTAATCGACGACGCCCGACGCGACCGCGTGATAAATCACCATGTTGAGCCTCTCGAAAGCGGGATACCCCTTGGTGAACATGAACTGGTAGTAGCTCTGAAGTATCGGCAAACCGATATGCAAAATGTAATTGCTGGTGACTGGATCTAAAAAGTGCTCCAGCCTGGCGTACACGATCGGTATGGAGCCGTAAGCTGTCACCGCGTCTCTTCGCTGCGCCACCCTCCTAAGACAAGGCATCACGTCTTTGCAAATTTCAACCCTGGGTAGAAGCATCCGTTCCCAAGGTTTCCCGTTGGTCTCGAACAGTCGCTTCAGCACTGGCGGCATCAGAGGCGTCATATTCAGCTTGAGGGCTTGGATCAGGTGGTTGATCTCGACCTCGGGGGTTTCGGTGAAGAAAATTATAAACAAGCTGTTCTTCAGTATGGTCGACAGCAATATGCATACCAGCAGGTAGGAAACCATGATTAGACGGAACGTGCACTTGTCCAACATACCCACCGCGCCGACTTCTATCAAGCACTGATAAAACCATGTGATCAGAGTGATCCACGAGGTGAGGTAGAAAATTTTGACCACGATCATCACCGCTAAAATTGACATTGTCAGTACGGCGACGGTTTTCGGCCGAAATATGTTGCAGATTCGCTTCCAAGTGGTCTGGTAGGTGGCGCTTGGCGACACCAGATGGTAAGCGTCGATGTACCATACGTACGAACCTTGGAAGTCGTTTGCAGTTTCGTAGGTGGCATAATAGCACCCAGACAGCACGTCGTAGGTTCGGTTTAGTAGCGAATTCATACTGTCGTCTTCATACAGGCCGGTGCGGTGATCTTTCGGTCCTTGATGCTCGAATTCCCTCAACACCGATTCTATCCGCATACCCGTGTGGCGGGAGATCATTTTCAGCACGTGCTGTTCCATACCCTGGTAGTCTGTCCTCACGAACGGTCTCACATGTTTGAAATAAATCTTTAGCGTGGTGTTCCTCCATAGTTGCGGCAACGTAGCTGCAATAAAGCATTTGGACGTCGACGAAGATGATTCTGCATAAATATAAAAAATTATTCTTATTCTTATTCTGTTAGAAGTAACGACTTTGTGGTCTGAATCGTTTATTTTGTTAAAAATTTTGATTACAATAAAAGTTTGAGCTAGGCTATTAATGAAAGTTTGTATGTTGGCAATATCAAAATTAAGGTTCTATTGTGAAATTTTAATAACTCTTCCAGAAATGATTTGAAATTCAGTAACATTGACAAAAAAGTTTCAATAGTTATCATTTAACTAAAGAACAAAAATCAAGTATAAAAACAAGGAGTTTCAAAACACGTATCTGTAATGTCTAGGGTAAAACTGAATTTATTTTTTAAAAAGCGAAATTTTCATCGGTTTTGTGCTGGGTTAATGAAAAATAAATTTCTTATGTGGTCTAAGTTCGGCAGTCTAAGAGAAATTCTATATACTTAAGATCGTGTTCGTAAATGAAGCAAAAGGTTTAATGTTTGAAGGGAATATAGTGAAATATGACAGAAATGACATCCTTGACAAATTATCTGACATTTTCAAATTCCATAAGCACCGAGATGCAATACAACTTTTATTTAAAAAACATAAAAAAAAATCCTAACGCCGTTCGATGGGTGAGTACTTGAAAAGTGTGTTCCCTTGTAAATTATAAAATATTGTGTTCTATTTAAATTAATTACGTTATAACCACTTAAATTTGTCATTGGATTAGCATCAATTCGGATATAAAACATGATCTCTTGTTGCACTCTACTGTAAATTGATCCGATATTTTAAATATTTCGTATTACATTATGAGAAAGTTCAAATTATTGAAACACAGAATTATTTTGGCAGTTGAACCCAAAAATGCAATAATATAAAGGGGATTCCATTAAAAAAAAGTACAAATTTCAAACTTTAAACTCTTTTGGGATAACCCGTACATTAATATTATCACTTTCTGAAAACCTTGTCTACTGGTCATATCCAGTGCAGTACAGCGTGAATTACCCCCTATATCAAAAGCCCTTATTTTATTATTATAAGGTATATTTAAGCATCCGAAATATTTCCGTTGGTTACTTACGATTTTCTAAAAAGGTTAAAAACGTTTTTACTTATACTTTACTTTGTACTTTTTGGGTTTTATAGCTTATTTTTATGCTGCAGCAGAATTGGCATGAAAAAGAATATAGCATTTGAAGCAATATTCCTGAAACTTGGAGTCATATTACTTCAAAATTTACAATTAACATATGATCTGTACTTCAATTGCAAAAAAAAATCGTGAAACATAATTTTAGATATCAGGCTGTTACAAAAATTAAGTAAAAAATAAAATTGTTCGATAAATTCTTGGTGCCAAAATAAAAGGTCACGACAACTTGGTAGTTACAGATAAATGGGAGGTAAAAGTTTTATATGAGACTCAAATTTAATCACCGTTATCTTTAGAACAACTCAATCGTTTCGCTTTTCAGGTTTTATGAAATAGGTAAGATAAGATCGACCCGCACCATAGTGCCATACGCATGAAAATGTTCAAGATTATTTTTAATACAAATTTAATCTAATTAAATTTTTATAAAAAAAATTGTCTTTTTTTTTTATTTCACCGGTGTGTCAAACAAAACTAAGAGTTGATGTTAATAGTGGCAGTCTTCTGTCAAGTTATGATTCAAACACTATACCGCCCTGCTGAATATCATAAAAACGTACTATTTATGTCAACTGAATGTGGTTACATGCAACTGATCCTCTTGAGCAAAGTTGAACCCTGAAAATGGCGTGGTTTCTAGATGATATTTTGGAGATGGCAGAAAAAGGAAATGGAGACGATTCTTCTAAAGATTTGAATTAAAAATAATCTTGAACATTTTCGTTGAGGTTACTATGTTCAGAAACTTATTTAATTTGTTAAAATGTTATTTTTGATCTGGTTGACACTACGGTCTGTCTTTCTCTGCGTCTATTTTTTGGGGATTTTACCTCGCATCGCGTACTCTTCAACGTCGTCACAACGGCACATCTTTTTCGGGGTGATTTCCGGTCTATCGACGCTTTCCCGAGCGTACGGCCAATAAGTATACACGTCGAGATGCGAATCCACCACGAACAACTTGTAAACGAAATACCGGCTGATCTTTCTGAAAAAATCATCCCGCTTCTGATTTGAGACTACTATAAAAGTACCGGCTACGTTAAACCGATTACTTTCCACCATCCGCAGAAACGCATCGGACGTCGTATGTCTGAGATCGAACGCGTAAGAAGTGTCGATCGTGGAAAAAGCGTCAGAGGTGGTCTCCAAGTCGATTGCTATTTTTATATGGCTTCGCGTTCTGATATCGATATTCGTAGCGATTTTGTGGGAGGTTTCAAATGTCGACGCGATGAGTTTTTCGACGCAACGCTCGACATTTCGATCGCCGGCTTGAGGAGATATCGCCCTGACGATGACGCCGGTAAAGGCAAGAAGTATCGAAATGTACGGGAGTTTCATTGCGTTATTCGGGTGGTGATGGTGTCAAATAACACGAGAGACTTTCCGTGTTCCGTTTATATGAAATTCGATTCGGACGTATCGGAAAATCGCCTGCCACTTTTACACGGGAAAATACTTAACGGTGCTATTGATGACTCGTAAATGAATGTAATTATATTTATTTGATTAAATTTCAATTTAATGAGCGTCATCTATATGTGAAATAAATACAGGTGTGTTGGTAACTAAAAAAAATGTATTTGGTACATGTTTTCATAATCATTAAAGTAAAGGGAGAGAAAAAATGGCAGGAGGACAAGATCGTAGCACACAACATTTATTTATTGAGGCTCTAAGAGCTATGCTTAAATTTTCGCCTTAAATGCAAGAATCGTCTTAAAAAAGCCAACATCTTATATTTTTTATATCAAGCAGACATTTTCAATAAATGTCTCTGATAAATTTGAGTACGAAAGTTTTTTCATGAAGGTGCTTTAGAGTTTTAGTCTTAGATATTTTGTATATAGAGCTTCATAATAATATCCTTCTGTTGAGCGTATCGTATATATGTAGGTAAAGGAATTAAAAAATATTCTATTATTATTACATTAGTAAAATTCAATTTTTTTTTCCAAACTTGGACACAATTTTTTTGGGAAATGAGAATGGGAATCATATTGGCAGGCACGTATCCCGTTGATTTTGGCCGCATAAGACAGTAAATAAATATTGTATAAATTATATAAGTATATTATATAAATGTTGTTTAGCTTATTTTTAAAAGAAAAATCGAAGTTTGCAGAAAATGATTGCAAAGTAATTCATTATTTGTTACTTAGAATCGATGGATACAAGTACAGAATGCTACATTGTTAAAACAACTAATTGTACCTGAGTTTCAGAAGTCCACAAACAAAACCTACTTATAACTCTTCTCGTTTTTCTTCTGTAACAAATATGAAATGAAAAAATCATCAAGTTGTCGCACTTTTTCAGTTTCGTCATAAAGAAACCAAACAGAAATCAGTATAATATAGTGAGTAATAGAAAATTCGCTTTAAGAAACATTATATTACGACAATGATTATCACGACTGAATTCACAGCAGCTTGCTTCTAATTGACTCTCGGAGAAAGCCTAAGCTCAAATAAACGAAACGTCTACCAAAACTAGTAAACTAGTAAAAAATGAAAAGCGGTTTTGAATTTTGGCACATACTATAGTAAACAGTATGCCCCTAAGGCTGGGAAGGTTGAAAACCCCTGCCTGCCTACCTAGTTCAATTATTTTAAGAAGCATATTAGATGATAATATGAAAGGGCGCAAAAAAATGACAGCGTCATTGAATTTTTAAAAAATCGCTCAAGGACTATTAAACGACGTCAATGATGATTCTGATATGCCCGAAAATGTCATAACTGCTCTAACAAAAGCCTAGTCGTCTCAATGGGAGAACCCAGAATTGCCAAGACAGAAAGAAGCATGTCAAGTTAAATCAAATGTCAAGGTTTTGCTTATCGTTATCTTTGATTATCGTGGCATAGTAGATCAAGAGGTCTTACCATAAGGTCGTACGGTCAATAAAGAGTATTACGTTATGCCCCATTTGCGAGAAGCAATATGAAGAAAACGTCCGGAATTGTGAAGCATTTCTGGACTTTGGATTACGATAACGCACCTGTTGCGTGCTTGTGTCTAACTTTTTGGCCGAACCAGCCACCATATTCACCGGATATGGGCTTCTGCGACTTTCTCCTGTTCCCGAAACTCAAAAAATCCCATGAAAGGATGGAGGTTTGGAACGAATGAGGAGATAAAAAAATTCGCTGCAAGAACTCAAAGCTATACCAGAAAGTGCTCACCAGAAGGAAAAAATATTGACACAAGTATATTATATCTGGGGGGGGATTGCTTTGAAGGGGACGACATTAATTATGATGAATAAATAAATACTTTTTGATAAAACTCAAGAGTCTTACTTTTTGAACACAACTCGTAATTCTTTCTTGCTGTTTTATTTCCAATCTCCGATGTCAATGACACAAGTTTTTTGTTTCCAGGTATATTTTAATTGAATAGAAATCTTAAGCATTTACGTCCCCATATTATCTAATAGCTTAATAGCTGTATGGTTATACCAGTTGGATCCCCGTTCGGCACAAAGTTAAGAATGGATCATAGTTTCCGTTTTTTGCGTAAATCCCAAAGTCTCATGCATAATTGGCGCAGGGGTTTTCGTGTTTACGTTCGTCCACTCACGTCAAACGTCAATAGAAATAAAAAATACCGCACAGCATGGCGGATTACTAATCGTTTATGTGCCGCACCTCACCAAATAAACTTCTGCGGTGTAGGTACATCACCGGGAAATCTTGCGGTTTGATTGCTTCGATTTAAAAACGGAAGGAATTCGACAATTTACCGGCACAGACGGTTTGACCTTTTCGCGTTCAGGTTCTTGGTTTTTGCCGGTGTATCAACGCGGGGATATTTTCCTCGTTTTTGTCGGTTTCGGGAAAAAATAAATAATCGGTTCGGTAAAAATGGTGAAGTTCGTGAGCTGTTTGGACGTGTTCGTCACCTCGTCGAGAAAATATTTTGTAAGTTTCTCACCGTTATCGATACCGGTCTAGCTTCAAAATAACATTTTCTTTTCTATTTAACAAACTGGTTAAAATTGAATTTGGAAAATTGGTAAATAAAAATGAAATATTTTTACAAAACTTCTGGATTCCTCCTGCGTCGGTTTTTGCTGAGTCGAAGTTTTTGTAAAAAGTATGAAATAATTATATTATCATCATTTTCGCGTAAGCACTTCAAAAGAGTATAGCAATTAACTTTTAAATATTTCGTTTTTAAATAAAACCTTTAACAAATTTAAAAGGATAAAAAACCAGCCATAATAATTTATGTTTTTTATTTTTTTGCGGGGTCGCAAGAAACAGTTTTCTTTCTATAAAACAAAAAAAACAAACAATTAAAACTAAACATTTTGCGGAACTATAATAGTAAAATTAGACGTTATATATGCCTCGTGGGTAACTAAATTTAAAAAAACTATTAGGAACACTGTATAGGGTAAAAGCTGTCTCAATTTTTATGAAAGAGAAAATTTTACTCCCAGGGAGATTTTCAAATTTCTGCTGACTAAAAAAATCCATGAAAATCAAAAACCCATATGTTTGTAATTGGGGAACAGAAATGATGCAAAGAGAAAGAAATCTGTGTTGCCAAAATTATTCTATTATTTTGATAGTCAACTAACCAACGAAACGTATATGATTTTAACCTATTCTTCTCAATTATTAGTGACCACAGCGCCACAAGTTGTTGAATATGAATAAACGGACCTGTTTGACGCTCTTTCAATCACATTCTCCTCCAGAGCCTCCTCAAAACTGACATTTTATAACATCATGCCACTACCTATTAATTAGATCATAATTTTACCTTGCCAGTAGATTAGATTTCTCCTTGGGGCGTACAAAATTCTCTGTTGTTTTATGGAAAATATTTTACAAAAACCAAATTCCTCGGTTCTGGTATTTTCTTCCTAACACATTTATTACCAATTTTTCAAAAAAGCACCAATGGCGTTTCCTGGGAATTCAGTTGCTTTACTACTATGAAAATTGAAATTTTAAAAAGAATGTTTTTGCGCGTTTTTAGATACATAAAAAACTAAGCCAACTTTTCAAATTAGTACAAAAAGGGTAAGGGAAAAGTGTATTGCCAACAAACTTGGTAAATAAGGAATAAATGTGTACAGGAAGAAAATACCACTACACCTCTAAATACAAAACTTCTACCCCCCTTTAATCGTATTGGTGTAAGAGTTTTACTGCTTCGTTTTGTATAATTTTCTATACTCTGGAAAGTAATTGTTGCGTGAAGAGTAGAATAGAAAGAGGACGCCGACATTTAAATTATCCGCTTTTTATTAATATTATTATAAGAGACGTTCCTGATACTTAGTGCTCTGCGAACGTTTCGTGTCAAGCTGTCGGACCATTCTAATTTGTCTTAATGATCAAACACGCTCACTATCTGGTGTTCCTGTTTTGCTAAATTCCAATTTTTATCTTCGTTAAACGGGTTACGGTGCACTTTTTAGATATTTCGCTATCTGCGGTCAAGTGCTTTATGATTAATAAAAATAATGGAAGGAATGTCAAACAAAACAAAATATTTTCTATCGACGTCCTATCAAATTAGGGCAACGAGCTTATTTTTGGGCACCAAAACAAAGAATATCTTTTGGGTACGCGCGAACGTCGAGGTCATTTGAACGATTAGCAACTTGTTTACATTGATCTGCGAACCGATAACTTACCTCTACCTATAAGGTCCATGAGATCGCAGATATAATTGGTCATTTTTAAAAATCATTGATTTAAATTTTTAGGCATTAGCGACGTCCATGCTATTAAAATAAGAAAATTTATATTCTCAAAGCCCATCTCAATCAATCAGGAATTTTGTCATTTTGGAACGCTGTCAAAATTTCGAGTACATGTGCGTTATTATCGCATATTATTTTCTTATAAGATTACGAGAACAACAGACATTGCGTGATATTTTCTGCAGATCGAGAGATAGCGGGAAGATTTAGGAAATCGACATTATTGTGCAAAGATATCTCGGCCTTTATCTATCAATGAGCCACGCTGTCGCTTTTGTTAGACCAAACGTTATGCGCAATTAACGCAAATGTTAAAAAACTAACCAACTCTTAACCTTCGTCGTACCGCGGTCAAAAAGTTACGTAGAACACCATGTGGGGTACAATTGTATCCCACTCTAATATTTATAATGCATATTGTATTTATTTAAAAAAAAAAGACGAACTCCTCTACTCATATTAATTCTTACGTTTTCCCATACATAATCTGCAAATTATGTGTTTTGCACTATGGTCGCAACGTTGTTGAATGGACTTGCGATCTTTCGTTCTATTGCACAAATAACATTGTCCAGAGACAGGTCGTTTTTCCAATTCTGGAAACATTTCTAGCACATATAATTTGACACTGTTGAGAATTCTTAGTTCTGTTTTAAATCTTCTTATGACATTTTCCCTAGTCAATGACTCTCCTAAGTCCAAAAGAAATTTTCTTCTGCTGTCTTTGCTTTTTGATTTTTCGTCTGGAAATTTTGCACTCCACAAAATAAATGCATTTAGTGCCGCGACGTCTAATAGCTGTCCAAAAATTGCCATCGGTCATCTATTACTAATTTGACGAGCTGAATATTCTTTTACCATTTTATCCGTAGTTTTGTTTTCTTATAATGTCAGGTTTGTACTTCATATTTTCTTCCGCAACAGAATGATCATGATGCTCCGAAGACAACATGAGGACAGCCTTATTCTTGCTAGGCACATAGGACACAATTGTATGTTGTTTCCGAAAACTTTTCATATAAACTCTAAATGAACAACGACCTCTAAATCCAACTAGTTGCTCATCTACTGTAATATGGGTTCCGGGATTATAACACTTTTTGAAATTGTCCACAA
Source organism: Cylas formicarius (assembly GCF_029955315.1). Lineage (NCBI taxonomy): Eukaryota > Metazoa > Arthropoda > Insecta > Coleoptera > Brentidae > Cylas > Cylas formicarius. Next base: position 17,541,659 of record NW_026844361.1, on the reverse strand, counting down.
ACATGTTGAAAACTTCTCTTACCGCTGCAAGCTTATCAGTTTTCTTTCTGAGTTCCCTTGTTTTTGAATAGAAACAAACTCGTTAACAGTTGAAAACGTGAGCGAGACATAGTTGCAGGAATAACTGGTCTAGTATAACCTCGCTTGGTATATCACAACATTACTATCGATTCTTTTGAAGCTTGAAGGGTACCTAAGATCAAAATGAGGTCAATGTATGCCTTTATTTCAACAGCATCTTGTTGGTTTCCATATGCGTTGTAGAGGTTGTGTTTGATTTGGGTGTTTTTCATCCCAAAGTTTGAAAGTCTGAGAAATTGGAGGGTATTAGTGAATAATGCCATATAAAATTCGATAACTTTACCTGTTCTTTAATTGCGTCTGTGTGTAAGTGGCATTTTATACCATTTTGTGTTATCTTTGGTTCGATAAAATAACCTATCTTCTTCTAAGATTTCTTCACTAACGCCAGTCTCTATTACGCTGCTCACAGCACCACTGTCATTTTCTTCTTCTATAATCACATCTTCAGATATTAGAGCACCACGTTATTTATTCTTTCTATTATATCAGCTTCAAAATCTATCATTTCCGGAACATCACCACTATCTTCTTCACCATCACAGAGTTCTCTGTCAGCATCATCGAGATCGTCATTCAGTAATTGTTCTAACTCATTGGTTAATTCATTTGGATTGTGAATATTTATTTTATCAGACATTGTGTAACATTTCACATTTCATGTCTGACACCAGCTGATATTTACTGTATTGCTACCGTGACTAATCAAAATGAGTATCTTGGCATACCATACGCAACCATTAAAAATATTTTTTTGTTGACTCTTTTGATGCATGCATAACTAAAATATACAGAAAATGAATCTGTAAATACATACCAGATGACAATAAATAAAATTTGCGGAAGCCTTGTGTAAAGCTTTGAAAAAGATTATTGGAAAATTGAGTTGTTGGGGCACATTTGTACCCCACATGGTAGGACGAAGGTTAACTCAGGTCCTGTCAAAATTAAGAATGGAGAACTAGTTCACAAAAATGACAGCTTAATACGCTGACGAATTACACACCTGTGGAGATTGAAGTTAGAATAATGCTAACCTTCTTTTTACACAAACACAAATTAATGTTTTAGATGTTAATTTAATAATTTAAAACACAAATCACATCTTTGAGATGTGCGTTACTTTAAAATTTCATAAATTTCTACTCAACTGTCCTGGCGATTATGCAAAACAAATGTATAAAACCGTATATATAGGGTGTTTTATAATAAGCTTTAGCTATAGCTTTATTTTTAGTATACAGTGTGTTGAAATTCACAAGAAAACGGTTTTTTTTTTGTTTTAGGTGTTTTTTTTAAATTGGTGCTTTATTCTGGTGAACCTTATTTTTCTACTCTTTATTTACCATTTAAAAAAATATAATTACATTTTTAAAATCTGCTCTTACTCATTAATAAGAATTTAAAAATTAAATTTTGGGGCATTACGAAGTATAATTCCCCCAATTCATATGTTAAATGTTTTTTGCCCAAAATTTCTAAATAATTTGTAAACTGAATATTACCACAAAACGATAGGCACTATCGCCCAATTTTGAGCCACCCTGTAGCTATACCGTTTAGACTTGGACAAAACATATAATGCATTGGATCAGTCTCTTAAATTGATAAACAATACCTTTTCCACACACCTGCGTGAAGTATTATTATCATTAAATATTTAAGTAATGTCTACTGTATACTATTTCCAAAGTGTAAGTCGCTATACTTACACAGATCGTACTAGGTATTCATTTATTTTTTTTTATATGTATTTTTCCTGCCTAGTGCTGCTACCCTCTTCTTAGGACAGGTTTAAAAACGGAGGCACAAATTATGTTATTTTGTTCATCCGAACCGTGTCCTTTTCATTGTATATTAATACGTGAATAAAAATTATTATTATTATTATAAACGATTTATTTTTAAAAATTGACAAATAACTTGCTATGATAAAAATAATTTGCGAATGTTGTGCTGACGAAACGTTCTCTACCTCCAGACGAAACAAACGGAGCAGCAGGACCCGCAAGAGGACGTGCACCAGCAGTTCAAAAAACTCGACGAATCCGGCGTCGAACAGGTGTGTCCCTTGAAAATCATCGAGACCGAAGATAAGCTAGAGAAGGAAACGGAAAATTCATCCAAAGTATCGTCCAGGCTATCCTGCGTATCCAAAAGTCAAATGAAAGGTCGGTCCCCTTCCCGCAGCTGCTGTAATATGCCTCCTCACGTTCGTCGTTCTTTGTAGAATTCCGAGAGGCATTCCGGCTGTTCGACAAGGACGGCGACGGTAGCATCACGAAGGAAGAACTCGGCAGGGTGATGCGGTCGCTTGGTCAGTTCGCGAGAACCGAGGAGCTGCAGGAAATGCTCCAAGAGGTCGACATCGACGGTGACGGCAACGTCAGCTTTGAGGAATTTTTGGATATTGCCTGGTCCGCCGCAGGATCCGACCCCGACCAAATCCTTTCTCGCGAAGAGGAAGAGAAAGAGCTCAGAGATGCCTTCAGGGTGTTTGACAAGCACAACAGGGGTTACATCACTGCGTCGGACTTGAGGGCCGTCATACAATGTTTGGGAGAAGATTTGTCGGAGGAGGAGAGTGAGTACCACTTACTCATGTCTCGTCTAACTGATTTTCTAATTTCGATAATATTAATTATCCTTTGGTTTGATATGACAAAATCACTCAAACTGACTAGACGTACGTCAAGCAGGCCCACAAAGCCCGTAACAACTGAAAATATCCAAAAAATGTGGCAGCAAGATAAGATAATAAAGTTAACAGTATAATATCATAAGTGCATCTAATTTTTATAAATTTTCCACAGAAAAAGAGGCACCAATGAAATTTTATTATTTATTATTATTAATAATATCATAATTTATTATAACGACCAAATTAATTTAATGGATACTATTTCCAAAGTTACAATTTACATAAAACTAGAACTAATTTAACATTGAAATGAAAAAATGTGAATTAATTAGAAATTAACACTGCATAATCACTTGCCAAGGAAATAATTTCATTTTCGACTTCTTTTATAGAAAATTATTATTATTATTATTATATAGAAATTCTTTTTCAGTTCTACGCAATAGATTTTGCGGTTATAAATTAAAAAAGCTCCGTTTCAAACATAAACGACAAAACTGACATTTTCGCGCAAGAAATTAATGAAAATTAAAAAGTTGGCGAACTTTTTAATGTCAATATTAACGGTTTAGTGGAGTTGCAATTTTATTTATTATTAATTTAACTTTTTACTCTAAACTTTTAATTAGTGTAATTGTTAATGGATGCTTGTGTGAATTCATCGTTACAGTTTTTTTATAGGGAAATGCGTATAATTAATAATTCGTCCAAATTGACGAAAAGTAAATAACCATAGAAAACCCACAATCGTGAGGGAAATTTATTATACTCACTTCAAAATGGCGGACAATGTGGCCCTTTTTTATTATTAATTACGAAAAGTAAATCATTTCTTAGAAAAATAACTTAAGGTTAAGGTTAAAAATTCCTAAATGTAGTTCCCTACTATGTTAGTGCCGAATACGTACATATCACGTGGCCCGGCTTCCTAGTTTGTTTGCATTATATTATCGACACGGTTGCTTGGCAACGCCTGCTTCGCGTCACAATAAAACGTCTACCTTTGCGCAGTATCGAGTATGCTAGGTCTATTGTTTAAGTTTCAATGTTTTACAATGTCTCTTTCTCACGCATCCGATACTTGGCTACATTTGTACTAAAAATAGCTATTTTCTCTACCTGTGTTCTGTTAACTTGATATTTCGTTTCAATGTTTCAGTTGAAGATATGATAAAGGAGGTTGATGTGGATGGCGATGGCCGCATAGATTTCTACGGTAAGATGATTTAGATTCTATATCGCGTGACTAAAAACGAACCTCTAAAGGAGTAATAAGTAATAAGTAAAAAAATTTTCTTTCGCACTCTACTTACTTGGTGAATTTTTCCATAAAAACTTTTGGATTTAATTTTTGACAGTTTAGCAAAATTTTTCCATCGCTGCTAGCATCTTTTTAGAAGCGATTTTTGCTAGAGTTTAATAACAAACAATAAAAAATCTTTTCCAGAATTCGTCAACGCTTTAGGAGAACCGGGAAACGACGACAGCTACGAAGAAGACGACGACGAATACGCCGGCTTTTAAAACGAAGAAAATGTTCTCAAGCACTCATAATCAAATTTTTCAATGAATCTTATATCGTGATCTTACAATACTATCAGTTTAGCGTTTTGTGTATATAATGATGTGTTATATTTATTTATTTTTTATTGTTGTAGAGAAGTTTAGTAATTTATATTAAAACGGGACCTAAGTCCAATTTATGTGGTGGCCGGATTCGATCGGCCATCGTGCAAATTCCATTGTTTCGCTGTTACGTATTCACTCTCAGCTCCGAAAAACGATTGCAAAACGATCGTCATCGATTTTTTATATGTCTCCACTTTTCAAGCCGCAGAAAATTATTGTATTAATTAAGAAAGAATGAAGATGGAAATAAAGTTCTACGCTGCATCATACGCGAGTGTTTTTAAAAAACTCGAGTGCTGGGAATCCCTTTTTCGCGATAACCGCGATAAGTTTTGAAAAATTTGAGAGACTTCTACAAGCTATCGAACATACACATTTATCTGTCGATACCATAATATTTAAAAATAAATTGGTGTACAGGGTGTCGCAGTTGTTATAAGCCATTTTAAATAAGCGAAGGGTAATAAATTGGGAAATTCCGATGTACTGTAGAGTTATTCATTTTGATTACTCATTTAATTATTATTTATAACGGAGTAAATTAAATTGAATAACCTTTAATGACTGCCTGCCTGCACTCGTTAAAAAGAAAAGAAAAAAAACATTTGTTACTCCATTTTAATTAGAATTATGTTTCTGTTCAAATAATAGGGTTACGATTTCTACCATCCGTGGTTACTTTTGGTTACTTCGATTACATCAAGTAGAACTTCAACATGTTTACAACACGCAGTGATACGTAATCTTTGAGGTTAGATGCAAGAGCAACGCACATGTTGCTGGGGCATCGTTTTTCAAGACATTTCTGCAGAATATCAATATTTTAGGAAAAAAATTGGTAAAAAAATATTTTAAGCAGTTGTTTTTTCTTCATTCGAGGAGTATCTTGGTAGTGACGCGTGCATTTCTTAATTAGTCAACATTAGTTAAGATTATGACGACATATTTGTTTTTCTTTCAATGCATCTCGAAAACGCAAAAAATTGTTGAAATACATTTTTTGTTAAGTACACCAATAAAGGTCTAAAATATTGCAAAAAGGACTGTCTTTTGTCAGTTGCGAGAAATGTACAATGTATCATCCCATCCCGTAGGATCCAGTGGCGTAGTAGGGGTTTTTAATGAAACACCCTGCACACCTGTTAATAATTTTAATACGCTTGTTATTAGTTTTTGAGGAATACATAACACATCTTTAATTTGATTTTTTTAAAGAAACGTAATTGTAAACGAAGAAAAAGTAGGAAGAATTAGTAGATTAAATTGAAGTTACATGCTTTGTATATAAAGTTTTTGTGTGTTACATAACCCTAATGTATTCTTTAAAGAAACTTCCACGAGCTACTGTAATACTTTTTACAAAACTTCTGTATTCCTCCTGCGTCTGTTTTTGCTGAGTCGAACTTGCTGCCCTATGACATTTTTCGTGGCACTTAAGCTTTTTATTATTTTTGTGGCTTTTAACCATCAAGTCGATTTATTTTTGACTATAACTAAATTTACCCAAATTTTTCGGAAGCTTCTGGCCATCGCGCCTCACTCTCCCCTACTTATAATATTATGTATAAGAATTAATAGATTAAAATATATGTTATTGGTATTTATAAGATTTTCTAATTCTCTGGCGTTAGGCTAAATCCATAGAATTATCCAAAAAATAACACTTTCAATAAATTAAAAATTGATTCGGTTATAATGAACATGCAATAACCTTTTTTCAGAGGTTCATTTTACTCTTGGCATTACGGAATTACGCAATTTTGGTTAATTTTTGAAGTGGGGATCACTGTAACACAGGATATTTCCTTCGAGTTCCGCAGATCTATCAACTATGCTCAAACTGAATTCTTCACATTCATCAACTATGGTAAAACTAGATTGAAGTGATTTATTCTCAAATTTTAAAAATTTGAAAAAAAGTTAAAAAGAATCGAATAATCAAATTGACGCCAAAAAATTGTCAATTTTTTGAAAATAAATCGATAGAACCGGTAAACATATCAAAAGCCGTTGTTTTAACCTGTACGTCACAGGTTAAAATTTGCTAAAAATGCAGTGCCCCTTTCACCACCCTGTATAATAAAAATCCCTGAATTTGAAAAACTTGTACAAAAACATAGTGACATCGGTTAAAATGAGACTTTGTAATCCGAAATCCCGACCCAAAAATCCCTTTGGTTCGGCTTTAAAATCGAAGCGTTCTGATTGAACAAACAGTAGCGATAGTACCGGCATATTGACAAACTTAATCCGTTAAATAAAATACGGAAGACTTTAAGCTTCAAAAATAAATCTTATCGATCGATCAACCGATTCGACGTGTTATTTTGACTTCTCGAAACCAATTGGTGACGTACCAGACGGGTCGCGAACCACTCACCAAACTAACGGCAACTTCCATACCAAATCGCCTGCCGCACGGGCATCGTACTAAAAACACAAAAAAAAATTGGCCGCCCCACACGGGGCCAAGTGATTTCTCTCAATCGCACGTTTCTTATCAACACCCTATACTTCAGATTAGCGACGAGGGTATCATGTACGCGAATCTTATCGGCGATATTGTTTCCAAAACGAGGAAATCGCGTCAAAGATTTTTGCCCAGCATCGAATTAGTGTTCGTGAGTGTGTATCGATGAGTACCACAGGGTGTTGTGCAGCATGATCGTCTCCGGGACACTACTTGTAGTCGTATTTTCCTACTTCGTAATCGCGGAAGCCGCAAATCAGGATCTCGATGACGATGGTGGTGAGCTACTAGATATATGGAGGCTCTGCCCACGCATTATCAATGCAGAAATTTTACGACCAATAAGACCTGTGTTCAACAAACAACTTGGTCGCTGACAATTCGTCAATTCGGCAGGTTACAGTTTAGATGTAGCATTTTCACCGCAGTATTTTCTCAAAATATGCCTAGATCTCGTACAATGTTCTGGGAAAACTAACTAACCAACCAATTTCCATTAATAAACTGACCTGCGCGTTGAGGGTCGTTGGTGAAATACTTCAAACCTTTTTGTGACTAAAAGTTGGAACGAATATTATGATAAATATCTTAATTGCTTTAATCATTAAAAACAAAAATTTGGTAACAAAGGGTGAAGAAAATAAAAAATCCAGCACACCCAGATACTGTTACAGCCCAAAATTTACAATTAAATTAATAGACAGGTAGAGGAACAGACAACGCTTGAAGTGGGAGTGAATTAAGGACAGAAAGTATTTAGGTAAAGGTTTAATTAGGTAAAAACGAAAATGAAATTGTTTACATAGTGCTTACCCAAAAGTCAATTTTTAAATTTATTTTTCAAGATCAATAGCGTTAGAGAAAAGTCTATTGAGAAGATATATTGATTAATCCTATTTACAATTTGGAAAGAGAAGGACCTTTTCAAATGCTCTTTCCGATGTTGTGGCCCGTTAAGGGGACCTCGTCTACGGAGATTAATTTTGTTGTACAAATAGTGTCGCACATTGAATGATTTATCGATTAAACACATTCAACCAGCCTGATCCAATCAGATATGGTGAAATATAAGGTCTACGTCTAACGCCATAACCATTTTAGACTATTGTATACAACCTTTCACTTGCTTGTAATGTGCTTTCTAAATTTTAGGCAATAATCTAGAGTAAGTCCTAAACTTTTTTGAGTTATTTATATAGTATTTTTCGTTGAATTTAATATCATCAATTTGATTGTCATATCCAAATATCATTACTGAGGATTTGTGAGGATTATCTACACCAGTGACAGAATCATAAAATCTGTTCAAATCAGATTTAATATTGTAGGAAAGTATAGTTGAATGTCAACGACATTAAGATGATTTTGTAAACATGGATGTAAAAATCGTAAATCTAAAATAGAAATAGGCATGAGTTGATGTTTTAAGTATAACTTTTTGTTTTCCGGCATTCATTAAACCCTACGTGATGAAGAATTGAAATGTGGATTTCATGATTTATTATTAAAACTTAAATTATGTATACAATATACTGTACAATTGTGGGGCAACAAAGTTGCAATAAAGTGATATTGCTGCTGTCAGTGAATGGCGCCTTAGTTTTAGTGGTATTAATAAGCACTTCAATATATATATATATATATATATATATATATATATATATATATATATATATATATATATATATATATATATATATATATATATTCTCACGTATTGATTCACGGATGGAAAAATATGATGACACTATATTCTGGGATATCATCCGTTCGCTTGTTGAACTCCGACTGGAATTCTGCAGACGTTTCGCCAAAATCTGCTTCAATGCTCGCGCTCCGAAAACACTTCGAACACTGGGAGGTTATCGGCGGTGCGTGCGGTATTTATACCCTGCGCCGGACATGGTAACGGTGATATATATATATATATATATATATATATATATATATATATATATATATATATATATATATATATATATATATATATATATATATATATATATATATATATATATATATATATATATATATATATATATATATATGATGACACTATACTCCGGGATATCATCCGTTCGCTCGTTGAACTCCGACTGGAATCCTGCAAATCCTGCATCCGACTGGAATCCTGCAGACGTTTCGCCAAAATCTCACTTGGCATCTTCAATGCTCGCGCTCCGAAAACACTTCGAACACTTCGGAGCGCGAGCATTGAAGATGAAAAGTGAGATTTTGGCGAAACGTCTGCAGGATTCCAGTCGGATGCAGGATTTGCAGGATTCCAGTCGGAGTTCAACGAGCGAACGGATGATATCCCGGAGTATAGTGTCATCACATTTTTCCATCCGTGAATCAATACGTGAGAATATATATATATATATATATATATATATATATATATATATATATATATATATATATATATATATATATATATATATATATATATATATATATATATATATATATATATATATATATATATATATATATATATATATATATATTTCCAATAGAAAAAATAAACTTTTGTAACATTTTTTTTAATAAAAACATATTATTAACAATATTAATGTGACGGATGTGATTGTTTATTTTTATACAAATAATTAAATCTAGGCTCAATTTGAACGGTATTTTGATTTTATGTAAATTAATGTGGAAAAGGCTGATTCACATAAATATGTTGTACAAAATGGCAGTAATTTGTTCATTGCCATTTCCGATAGTAGGGGATATTCTGATTTGACAGGCACTTGAGAAAATCTTAGTCGAAAGGTAGTATCACTTGTTAATTCGGCAAATTCTTCTTGTGCTTTTAAGTTTAAAAAATTATTTTCTTCCATTTCAATTGAAAATGGATTGCAAATCCATTGTTGTATATTGATATCATTGGAAAAATACCTATGCATGTAAACTTCCATATCTTTCAAATGATTAACTATAATTTTTGTTATAGGAGTATCTTTTTTTGAAATATTGTTACTAATTATATACTCGTCAGTAAATGGAAACATTTCGAGCGATCCACTTTCCACTCTATTCTTCCATATAAGAGTTTTTTTAACAAAGGCCTCAAGTTTATTTTTTAACATAAATATATTAACGCAGACTCCCTGCATTGATAAATTCATATCATTGATTTTATCAAAAATATCTGCCAAATAGCATAGCTTGAGAAGCCGTAAATTATCGTGAAATTAATCGGCCAAATTAGAATTTTGCTCTGTTAGAAATATAAGAACTTCATCTTTTAAAGTTAATAATCGTTTCAAACTTCGACCTCTTGATAGCCACCTAACTTCAGCATGTAGCAATAAACTTGTATAATATGCTACTTCCATATTTTCATTTATATGCCCTACATAACAGTTTTGCATTGCCACTTCTTTCAAAAAATAGTTATAATAAAACTACAATAGTATTTTGTATGATTTTTATTTGTATTTATATTTGTATGTAATGTGTATACTAATTTTAAAATTTTATTTATAATGATTGAAAAGTATCAGATCTTTGCGACCCCTTTTCAGTAGACTAGCGACCCCCCTGGGGGTCGCGACCCACAGTTTAAGAAGCCCTGGTCTATATATTAGATAATAGATATAGATAATAGTTGGATAGACTGTGAGATGCAAAATGCAAACACTGCTTAATTTGGAACAATCGGTTTCTTCTCATAGCATCCGCCACCATATTGTTATGCATATCGTTATTGGAATTCCAATAAAACCTCCTTCCTGGTAATTTATTGTGTCCGCTCAAAATGAGGATTGCCAATGTACATTTTAACTCTTCCGCAGTGAGTTTAGGATCGGACCAATTCCGAAAAGTTGCATATTTGGTTGATTCATTGATAATGAGGGAGCATAGGTCACCGTCAAAAAAAGTTCGAATTATTGCGGTGGCGTCTTATTCACATATTCAGAATAATCTGGGATTGGAAAATCTCGACAGCAATTATTTTCGATATCTCCTTTGATCCATGAAAATTTCCTCTCTTCTTTTTTTGTAGCTTTGTTTTTCTTATTTTCTTTTTCATTCCGGATTTCAGGTGATGTCATGTCTTTATCAGTATCACTATCACTTAGTTGACGCAGGCGATTAATCCTCTCATTGTTAGGCAAAACCAGTTCCGCTTGTGCCGCTAGTTAACGAGGCGGTAGATGATCTATGTCGCCTTCGTCATCTTCATCACCGGATTCTTCATCGGTAAGCACGTTACAAGCGGGTGGTTCGACGTAGATAGCTTCGGCATCGAGATCTTCTTCATACCCCATCTTTAGAGCATCGTCTAATGTAAAACCACGTCTGTAACACAAAAAAAAAAATTAGGCTCAGGGCGACAAAACATTCAAAAATGATATAACTAGGTAGTGCATCGGCCTAGCGGTACCTTACGGTAACGCAAAAAATAACCTAACCTAACTATGATATCTAAATGATAATTGTTTTTTAAACTTAATAGTTTTGTCCCCACATATGTTAGGATTAAAATATGACAACTTATTAACACACAATAACAACAAATAAATTATTTAAAATACTTACACGAAGTTCGGTTCCATGTTTTTACTCACTTCACTGACGACCACTTTTTAAACCGCCGTAATTCATAGACACAATTGAATACATTGAAAACCACAAATCAGACACTTGTTTGGGTTCTATGAAAATCGAAAACCAGCGCCATCTATCAACTTTAATGCTACTTACGACATATAGCCTGCTTTACATATAAACGTGCATATGGCAATGTTAGGCTAATATGAGTTAAGCGTGCCAGATCCCAAATCTCGCCAAAAATTCATAAGAGCAAAACTAAAAACTTTCAAACAAAGAATTAATATCTTGGCTTTTGTAAAATTTGAATTTGAAACATATTATATGAGATACTTTTAGTTACCTGAAGGAAATTATGTTTGTGTAATCCGATTTAAAGGTAGTAGATACTTGCAAACTCTTAGCCAATGCCCCAAATATCTTCAATTCTTTACCGCTCGCTGCCATAATAGCTTCAGATATTTAAAACGAAATTAAGAAATCAGTTTTTGGACCGTCACTACCCTATTGCAATTGTTTATGTTCCTCTGAAACTTTTTGCCTTGTCCTTTCATTTAATTTTTTTTGTATTAAAGATTTTCGTTGCATTAGGGTGTGTGTGTGTATATATATAAGAGCAGCCTTGTTGGATACCTCCAGCCATTATGCAATAATATTTTCAGAAATTATATTTAATGAAATAAATACATTTTTAAAGAAATTAATCCAATTCATAAACTTAACACTTTGTATACTGAAAACCAGCAGCTTAAACGTAAAGTGACGTAACTGATTTTTACAACACCCTGTAGGGTCTACTATTAATCGATTTAGATTTAAAATTTTAAAACAGTCATGCCACCAGATTCTGATCTGTTAGTATAGATTTATTTTTGAATGTCTGGAATCATCCTGAGATTATGAAATTTGTCCTTCGAGTACAAAATAAACAGCACCGGGTCAAGTATGGGTCTCCTAGGAACTCCATGATTTACTCCCAAAATACTTTGATGTCTTTCAAAATTTTATTTTTAATTTTTTCCTAAACATTGTTTTGAGAATTTAGAAAATAATAATTACTTCCCTAATCAATTAAAACAAACTTTTTAGCAATGAAAACCAAGGTAAGAAACTAGAACGTTATTCTTTTGAACAGGGAATTACATTAATGTAGCATCAATTAAATACCAAAGGATCAAGATTAAAATGAAATAAAAGTTAGGAAAAATTAAGATTAAATAAACAATAATCGTTCACAGTTATATTTGTTAATAAGTATTATTTATTTACAAGTAGGCAAAAAAGTAAAAAGAGACGATTGCAGGGATAGAATTCGACGAAATCGATAGTATGAACCTGACCGTAGACCCCTGCGACGACTTTTACGAATTCGCTTGCGGCAATTTCTCGAACCTGCACGAAATCCCAGAGAACCAACTGAACGTCGATCAATTCAGCTTGCTCCAGGACAGTCTCACCAAACTAGCTAGCGGTAAGTGCCGCGTTTGAGCGAATCGAACCCCTCTACTCATTAGCTCGTTCCGATTCCAGCTATTTTGAGTATGGAAGACGAATCGGACGATCCGGACGCGCTGAGGAAGGCCAGAACAGCGTACAAAACCTGCATGGATGAACGATTAATGGACTCGGATTCGCTGCTCTCGCCCGAAGTGCAGATAGTCAACGAATATGGAGGGTTTCCATTGGTCGGGTACGGAAGCGAGCCTGCGGACTCCTTCGGCTGGTATCAGATCGCTGACCTGGCAGCAGATTATGGGATACCTTTGCTATTCAGCGTCACGACCACTAACGACGCAGTGAATGCATCGAATAATGTTCTGAGGGTAAAAAAGTTACAACAATATATTTACATAACTTCCGTAATATCCGGTATTGCACCAGAAGTACATTATAATACCGAAGGCAACTGATCACAGAACTGCAAAACACTTGTTGCATCTGATAACAGCTCTACACCTGAGCAAATAATAAATCCTGTCACGTAAATGCGCGAAAAGGCATCGACAACAAGTTAAAATTAAATATAGAGAAAAATGCGACTACAGTTAATGGAAAATATATGAAAGTTGACCAAAATTGCCTAAAGTATATGTGGCTGTACTTAAACTTCTCTCTAACTTTTGAACGACCACTGGCTGTTAATCAGACATTTGCCAGATCAGCTTTTTCTAGAAACATTAAGGGATTTATCTTGCTTCTGTAATATGTAGACGATAATAACATGTCTCCCTCCCTTCAGTCTTAATTAATTTTAATATAGTGAATGGAAAAATGTAATCTGTGTTCTGTACCTGTTATCCTCAAAACAAAATTTCATTTAATAATAACAATAATAATTTTTCAAAGAAACTTCCACAAAATACTATTTACAAATCTTCTGGACTCCTAATACGTCGGTTGTTTATGATTCAAAAATTCCTCGGACTCTCCGGATTCCTGACACTATCAACATTATTTCAGATACATAAAAAAAAACCTTCTCATCTTGATTGAAAGATGCTGGCCTGGAATATATCTTTCCATCGGTTCTCCATTATCACCAGTCATCGCGAATATGTCCATCTAAAACCAAAATTTTGGAAACGCAATATTGATGATACTTTCGTTATTTGACCAAGAATGACTTCCATATTTTCTTAGCAATTTAAACTATCTACACCCTAACATACGTTTTACATCTTACATATTCTTATCAATTCAAAATCAGATCTAACAATGGGTAATACAGTTCACAGAAAACCTGCACACACAGACCGATATCTTCATGCATTGTGACATCATCCAATAATCGTCGGTTACCAACTCTCTCAACCCGAGTCACTGACCCCAGAATTAAAATACCTTACATCTGCTCTTCTCCAAATATTTTCCGCATTAGGGATTCTATCACAAAATACACTTCACCACAATCTTCCTAAGACAACGAGTCCAAAAGGAACCCCACACTTGCCACTGTTGTTCCTCCTTACATTTAAAACGTCACTGACCACGTATCAAAAGTCCATAAGAAATAGAACCTAAAATCCAGATTTACTATCAAAGATAAATCCAAGAATCCATAGAAATGCATAAGCAACTAAACAATCTTAACCTCGAATCAGGTCTTTACCTTTCACCAATATGGAAATGTTAATGCCCCTCCTTTAGCTCCGCCCTTCTCAAACAATATGGTACTGAGTACAATACTAGCCAGTTTCAATTATGTTCCGAAGAAACCAACAGGATGAACCGACGCAGGAGGAATCGAAAAGATTTGTAAATAGTGAAAATAATAATATATTTAATAACAAGGAGGAATCGAGAAGATTTGTAAATAGTAAAAATAATAATATATTTAATAACAACACACCAGAGTTAAAACAATTACACACAATTTAGGAAAAGGACTTTTTGAATATTTTTTTTCTGTGCCGTGGTATAGTGAAAAGATGTCTACGATGTATCTTTAGATGGTGAATGTCAGCTCTAAAAAGCTTGGCTTCCAAAAGCGATAAGAGCGGATTGAGTCGAACCGGAAACTCTATAGCTGTATTACAAAACTGCGTACTCTGCGTCCCTAAATAAATTTGGGTATCATTTGCCTAAAAATGATAATAGCAATGTTTAACACATCTGCAAAACACATGAGGTATAGATGGTGTATAAAAGATGGTCCACAATGCTTAAGTTTATCAAACGCTTAACTAAAATCGAGTACCATCAAAACTATACTCAAAGGAAAATATGATCACTTTTTCAATCTAAAGCCATCTCAAAGATGTGACTGGCTTTAAAATCGGTTTGCTTCGCGGGTAGGATTTGATATTGGTCCAAAAACCAACTAATTTGTTTATCCAATATCTATTCAATAACTTTGATATAGTTGGAACTATATCAAAATTACCATGTTTACTTTCGGAAGGACACTCGCGTCTATTTCCATGGCATAGGAAAATATGCACCCAAATACATTCGTTAATTATGAATGAATCGTAGTTATTTTGATTTTGTGAGGTCCGCAAGCGTTTGATCTTATGATCCTTATGATATTCAGTATCTCGTCCTCATTTGAAGACTTAAATTCAAACTGTTCATCGAAATTTTCAAGGTAACTTTTGTTGCAAAAATTTCGCGTTTTTGATTTGGGGCAACATTGGAAACAACTAAATTCATAAAAAAAGAATAGTAGTACCAAAATACTTTTTTTCCTCGGACTTAGTAAGTATAATTTCCTCATTGTTTATAAGTCACAGTGAACTGAGTGTTTGGTTTGTTTATTCTTTCTTAACGCTTGGTTCCTAAAACTCCGAATCAACTTCAGATTATCCGTAATCCAAGGTGAAAAATTAACATTTTTGGTTTTGAGGAACTGATAGACAAGATTAATGAATTAAAATAATTCAGTTTTTCTCAAGATCAGAGTAAAATTAGTTAAAATACTTCCTCTTAAAAGGTCGATAAGAAAAGGACAACGGAGTGCTATCAATGTTATCAAAACTGCTTAAGCCAATCTTTATTTAAGTTTTAAATTTGGCACAAACAAAATCCCGGTTTTAAAAAAAAACCCTATAAATATTATTTTTATTTCAATGCAAGGTTTTTTGGCTAGCTTTTCAAAGTTTACGCACACCCTTTACCTCATCTTCTCCACCTGCAGATCGACAACGACAAGATGGATCTTCCTAGCCAAATCCGATCGAACGTTGAAACGTACGACGACATCATATCCAGGGGATTTTTCGAGCTGTCCAAACGAAGTCGCAATACAGACGCTACTCTGAGCCCGTTTGAGCTCTTCTTGCGGAGAGTGGCCCTGAAACTTAACAAAGTTTTCGGTAGGGCGGCCAGCGACGCCAGCATTTTTGAGAAGGTCGCCAACATCAGCAATTTTTTGGTGGGGATATATTACCCGGAGGTAGGCGTTTGCTGCGGGGCTAGTGCTGGTGACGATACATTAAATTTTTTCAGCAAATTCCCAGAGACGTCGAAATCGAACCGCTAGATCAAGACTCTAACCCGATAACCCTGGAAAAGTTGAACGCTTGGACCCAAAGGCATTTTGGCGACAGTGTTCAGGTAAACCCCATTCATTGGAAAACTAAATCCAAGATTTAAATCTTGCTTGACCTCCATAATTTCATCAGGTCTTTTTTCCAGCTAGACTGGGTCGAATACGTGCGCAGGTTGTTCAAATACACCAACGTAGAAATCACCAAGGACACCGAAGTAATGATTTACACCAACACCAACGTCACCCTGTACGGCGTCCTCCAGTGGGTGAAAATGAACGACCCGGAAATAGTCAAGAGTGCCGCTTTACTGAGGGTGTTCGTTTACATGGCCGCGGATAGCGACCAAGAGACCCGGGCGGACTTCGAGAACTACCTGCGGACCATCTCCAAGACGGTATACCCTAGGTGGGAGTACTGTACCAGAAAAATCGCCGATTACGACAGCGGCACCGTATCGCTCAGTTTAGCGCTGACCTACGAGTACCAGTTACGTTATTTTAACGTTAACAAACTGCAACTGGTAGGTAGCGGTACTAATTGGAATCGGTTTTGTAAATTTCCCTCCATTATTTTTGTTCAGGCGCTGCAAATGATAAGAGACATTCAGAAATCGTTCAACGAAGTGATCAACGACGCTGACTGGATGGACGAGACTTCCAAATCGGCGGCGATAGAAAAGGCCGGCAACATAGTGACCCTTTTGGGCTACCCCGACTTCCTCATGAACAAAACGGCCGTAGACAGCTTCTACCAGAACTTGAAAATATGCTCGTGGGACAATTACGGCAACTCCAAGAGGTTGAGGGCTTTCAAGTACGCCTACCAACTGAACCTGTTCAGCCAGCGCAGTCGAACGTCGTAAGTGTATACGGGAGTTCATACTTCAGCTTTTTTTAATGTTTTTTAAGAACGAAATAAGTTACATAGGTACCGCCATAAGTCGCTTGATATTTTAGATGGGAAAAATCTCCATTCGATGTGAACGCCTACTACAACAGGGCCAACAATAGAATAAGTAAGGACGCCCCACTAGAAATAACTATTCCTATTTCTAATTATTGACTTTCCAATATAGTTTTCCCGGTTGCCGTGCTGAATCCAGTTTTTTTCGGTGGATCAGTGAGGTAAGCCTGAAAATGAAATGAAATTAAATTATTCTCACCCACTATATCTTGTTCAGAGTATTTGTTATTTGTTAAAGTTTCAAGCTATGATTTGATAAAACTATAGCAGAGGAGGAAGTGTGTGTGTTTACTACATTGTACAGGTTTGTTTATAAATTTATGCAATCAGGCAAACCGGCTGATCTTAATGAAATGTTCCGACTTCTTCCATATTCAAAAAGAACAAGATTGCTTTTGAAAAATCGTCGCTGGACGGGGCAAGTTCGTAGCGTGTAGCGAGAAGCAGGTTTTGTATATCAAAAAAAGCGGTTTCTGTCCTAGAGGGACGCATTGTTTTTCCCTCGTACTCCCATGGAACACTATGCAACTTTGTACAAACCCTGTGTAAAGAAACTTTTAGGTCTCGACGAACTTTAAAGTTACGGCAAACTTTGGTAACTATTAAAATTTGTGCTGGTAAAATTATATTTTTTCAAATACCTCGCGCACCCTGTATGATAGACGAAAACTGAAACTCTCTCTCTCGTCACAATTTACGATACCGTTAAAATGAAATTATCAAATCTTTAACAATTCTTCATTTATCGCCAATAATTTACCCACAAAAACGGAATTTTTAGATTTTCTGTCCATAAACGATACACCCTGTGTATAAATCAAACAATGTTCGAAATCGACGTTATAGTCCTGGATGTCCCACGTTTGCTGCTATATAAATGTTTTCTGAAACTATGTAGTACGTCGTATTAGTAAATGATGTCATCGCGTCATTTTTTCATTTGGATTTTTCCAAATATCTCGAACAGCGTATGTGTTAGACAAAAACCGTAAATACAAAAATTGTTGTTCTCGATGTGGTCTATTTAAACCAATTAGTCATATTTTTTACGAATTTTGATGTACGGCTAAAAATTGACTATGAGAAAGAAGAATGTTCAGGTTTTTTTATATTTCTCTCGATAATCGAAAAACCCTGTATATAATCGAAAAAACACCTGCACCTGAAATAAAAGTTGTAGTCCTGGATCTCTTGACTATCCTGGCTCGAAAATTTTGCTGATCGGCTAAATAGTTTTCGAAAAAATATTTTTTTTCTATGAGCCAAAGTAACCCAAAAAAAAAATCCAAATAAAAAAAAAATGCTTTGTGATATTCGATTGCGCTTAATTTCTGGTGTTTAGGTATGGGTATGAAATTTGCAGCTATCGACTTCAAATTTGGCACATCTATTACATTTTTTAATATAGCGCAGAATATTCGGAAGAAGAAATTGACAAGAATCAAACCCTTCTAGCTATAGTGAATATAAAGTATAGTGTCAATATAAAAGTAGCCAATTTTCAGTTTTTTGCAAATTACCAACGCACCCTGTACATTTTTAAAAAACCATCAAGATAAGAAGCTTTTGGTCGGGATCTCGCGCGCCTTATGGTTTAAGAACTACTTCGATCGTATATACCGTTTTTGAGAAATGATTGTTTCTCGAACCGCTATAAATGCGGTTTTTGATAGTAATTTCCAAAAAACAGCCAAAAATCTAAAAAAAAAGATAGAGACCGATGATCGCGGCCATTTTTTATGGCTTTGTGTCTCTCGTGAGCGATTTAAAAAGAACCAAATCTGAACGTAGTGGCTCAAACGGTTTGATAGTTATGAAGATTTAATACCCCATCGATATCGACGGAGAAACAGAGAACGGAGAACAAAAAATTAAAAAAATATTTTTGACGCTGATCATTTCTGTACCAATGGAGGTCCCCTAGGACCACCCGTTGCCGAGATATAAGTTTCATTACCAAGCGTGTATACTTTCGAAAAATTCGATTTTTTGAAAGTAACAAGAAATAATCTGAATTGCATTGTTCCTCATTATCTACTTTTAGAATAATTAATTTAAATCATGTCATGTTTTAAGCAGTTCCAAATTGAGCTTTAGTGTCAATACACTCGCCCCAACGTCCTTCTTTTCTTCTTCAATTAACAGTCATAAATGGTGTTAACTGGAATTACTCTCAAAATTTGATTTGTGGTAATTAAAATTATAATTCATAAAATATGAATGAAAATAAGGAATTTTGAAAACCTTATAGGAATTCTTGTTCAATGTCTTATTTTCAGTCTCCTGGACTACAGCAGAATCGGCTCTATTATAGGACACGAGATAACCCACGGATTCGACCAGCAGGGCATGATGTTCGACAAAAACGGAAACCTGAACATCTGGGCGACCACGGAGACGATGACCAATTTTGCCCAACAATCGCAATGCTTCCAGAACCAGTACTCGGAATATCCGATTCCGGAAATAGGAAGCACCGTAAGTTAGCATTAATAACGATATTTCAGGAAAAATAATTAGCACTAAAGGAGAATTAAATCGACATTTTAAAAGAAATTTCTTAAAGGTCAATGGTGTCACGACTCTTAACGAAAATATAGCTGATAACGGCGGCACGAGGACCTCGTACAAAGCTCTGAAGAAGATGATCGAGCGCACCACCCAAAATGGCGAACTGGTGCCCCGCACGGACAAGTTCACTTGGGAGCAACTCTTTTTTATAGGCTACGGCACTGTAAGTTTATATATATATATATATATATATATATATATATATATATATATATATATATATATATATATATATATATATATATATATATATATATATATATATATATATATATATATATATACAAGAAAGTGGGAACACAATAACCTTTAGACGGCTTATAATAGCGATTTGAAATTTGGATGGGTGAATGTCAATTTTTTTGACAATGCATAGTCAATGCACTTCCGGTTTGACTGGAATCGACAGTAAATTTGCGAATTTTAAGTAGCACAACCTATATTTTTTTGCATTTTTGAATTTTGGAGATACATAGGATAGGACGGTTTTGCTTCCTTTTTTTGTTTTTTTTTTTAATTTTATTTAATTTTGGAACATGTTTCTAGGAGACTGTGACCATCATATATCTTATTGACCGGGTCACCAGGTCACGAAAACTTTGTAGAATCGGCACTTTTTTTGCAACATTTGGAC
The DNA here is from genome assembly GCF_029955315.1 of Cylas formicarius. NCBI lineage: Eukaryota > Metazoa > Arthropoda > Insecta > Coleoptera > Brentidae > Cylas > Cylas formicarius. The sequence goes on along the minus strand of NW_026844361.1, from coordinate 17,521,113 downwards.
ACCAAAATTTTCAAAATCCGTTAAAAAATTAGCTCACAGGAAGGAAAAAACCAGATAAGTAAATAAATTTTTATAACAACAAAATACTACTTAGGTGGCTTTGGTTCTATTCGTTATTAATTGTCAAGTCGGCAAGATTAAAAATGCAGAAGAAACTCTCGACAAGCTCATGCAGTGGAAAGAAGAAAAGATTAGTATTTTTAAAAAAATATAATTTAAGGGAGAGTTTCTTCTGAGATTCAACGATTAGAATGTTTTGTTGAAAGTGTTTTATTATTGTAAAAAGTTGATATGATTTTGGAATATGGGGATACAGTCAAAAACTATCGTAAGAATTTTATGTATATGTGCGTTGGTTTTTATAAAAATGCATTTACTTATCTAGTTTTTTCCTTCCTGTGAGCTTATTTTTTAACGGCTTTTGAAAATTTTGGTGTCAAAATGTTGCAAAAAAAGTACCAGTTTTAAAAAGTTTTTGTTCCCACTAGAGCGCTATTTGAAAAAACTAGGTTATCCTAAAAAATTAATAGTTCATTACATTAAATGCTATTTGCCATTAGACAAGTAAAGAAAACTTTCATTTACAATTTTTCCCATGATCAGGCGACCCGGTGAATAGTATTTCTGATGGTCGCAGCCTCCTAGACACAATTTTCAAAAATTAAATAAAAATAAAAAAAAACTACAAAAAAGGGAAAACCCGTCCTATGTGAAAGTTACTGTCGTTTCTGCTCAAACCGGAAGTGCGACCATTGACTACATATTGTCAAAAAATTGTCAGTTATTCTTAGAGAATTTATTTAGACGTTTATTTTTGGCTCGTGTAAAGTTAAGTTTTAATTTACAATCAATATTTAGGTTTCCACTAGGTTAAAAATAAATCCTTTTTGTTTTGTTTTTTTGTTAAATAATTTACATTTTATTTGATATACCATTTGAATTTTAAATACTAGAAAACTTAAAGCTGATCACAGTATTATATTCGCTTAAAATTAGTTGCTAAATTTTTTATGAACACACCTTTTATCTTTAAAATTAAAATTAAAATCGCCAAGACGCAGGCGTTGTCGTCTTCTAATGGCTTCTGGTATCTTACGAGCGAACTGACGTCACAATCGGTCACAGCCGACGACACCGCATTTCAAAGAGGATTTAAATTTTACAATTTTTAATTGCTTAAATTTGTTATATAGAACAAAGAAACGATTTTTTTTGTGAAGTGCGGTTCTTTTGATAGCATAAACTTACTTTTATAAGCAATATTAAAATTTTATGTAAGTTCCATATTGTCCTCCCAATTATTTTTCAGCAGTATGCTTCTTCCGCACGTTTCGTCAAATATGCTACTAACTTATCCAAAGCGCAGTGTGAAAATGCAAACTTGTGTATATTTAGCGAAACGTAAGCGAGATAGAGTCAATACCCGATGCAGAAGAAATCCAAAAATAACGTACCTTCAAGTTGCACAGTGTTCGTAAGCTGTTATATTATTGGTATACTTGTAGATGTGGTGCAACAGAGAAAGTACGGCTTATCTCACTGCCGCGCAGACTTGTACGAGCAACTGTCACGCGCGCTCAAAATGGAGAGTCAATGGGGTAGTTTCCAACATGGAAGAGTTCGCGTCAGCGTTTAACTGTCTGGTAGGAAGCAAGATGAACCCCGAAAACAAGTGCAAGTTGTGGTGACAAGTAGACGTTTGTTGGTGTCAGAGTATCTAATAAAATATTTATATTTATTACCGAATGGCTATTTTGTTATCACATCTCACACATACGATATCTTGGTTTGAAGAGAAACAGCAAAATTGCATATTTCGGCTTAAAACCTCTGTCTCTGTTGCAAATAAACTTACGTGTACAGAAATCGGACCATTGTGAACTTTTGACTTGAATTTCATTTGTTCTAGAAACTGCTGATCCGATTTAAAAAAATATGTTGTTTGAAAGACAATTTAATAGACAGATAGATAGATAGATATATGGTTTATTGACTACAAAGGACATACAAAGGAAAAAAAAATAAATTGAATATATGTAAGTATATGCTAACATAAAATTGTATATAACGTCATAATATACTAAATCTAGATATACAATTTACATAACTTCACAATAAAAGCTAACGGGACAACAAATAAAAAAATAAATTTATATGTATATGTATATAGCACATTAATGCACAATGCCCCGCAACACGTCATTACCGATGTTTTCTTCAAAAAATTCATCAACGCTATAATAGCCCTTACTTAGAAGAAAACGTTTAGTTTCATATTTAAAATGTTTCTCGTTTAAAAGTTTTAAAAGAGTTTTGTTTTGATTTCTGCAACCTGTATCTCAGAAGCACGAGATTATTTGCACTCCGGGTGTCATACCTATGAGAATCAGAACCCCTCGGCAAACTATCGGTCTTGGAGTGTATCTCAAGAATACTTTAAAATATAAATATACATTGAATCGTCATTATTTTATGTTTATTAAACACTGGCTTACAGTGTTCGTTAAAATTTGAATTTGTAATTATCCGTAGTGCCTTTTTTGCATCCTACATATTTTAATGGCATAAGAGGAGTTACCCCACAGTATGATGCCGTAGTATATAGGCGAGTGAAATAAACCAAAGTAAGTTGACTTCAACACATCAAAATTCACCATTCTGCGAAGCCGACGCAAAATAAAATGCATGTATGAAAGATTTTTACTTAGCTCGCCAATGTGTTCTGATCAATTCAGAGTGTCATCCAAGGTAAAGCCCAGAATCTTGCATCCCTGGCCACATGTCAACCTACTACTACTAGACACTAATAAATTCTTCGTTTTAGATGTAGTTGTAGTTGTAGATTATTTGCTTAAAACCATGCTTTGGCCTCAAAATAAAGTATATGTTTCAATATTACTCGTTGTAGTGATGTTCCCGTTTGAATTAATAAACACAATCTCAGTATCAGGCATCATGTACTGGCAAATATCGTTTATTTATATACTAAAAAGGAGGGGTCCCAGAACGGAGCCCTGGGGCACTCCAAACTCAACGCAAGCCAAATCAGGCTTATTGTTCTTTACGCTCACAAACTGTTGTCTATCTGTTAAATAGGACTTGAAAAGTTTGAGTGGAATACCACTCACTCCATAAAATTCAAACTTGCTCAAGAGAATCTGATGAGAAGCAAGAATCATTAAGTGTTCTCTCCTTTCCAGGCCCCCGACTATGTCTTCCACCAACCTCATCAAAGCTCTAGTTGTGAACAACTTGCTTCTGAGACCAAACTGGGCAGAGTGAAGTAATAGATTTACTTCAACAAATTTATATAGCCTCTATTTTAACAGGATTTCAAAAACTTTAGAGAAAACATGCTGATGATAGAGATAGGACGATAATTATCGACCATATGAGGGTCTCCGTTTTTAAATATTGGCGTTACTAAAAATTTTAAAATACCCTTTAATGCGAGTTTAAATTGATGAAAATTTTTTAGGTTCAGCATGTCAAATTAACTGCATGAGTCAAATTAACTTTTTTTATTTTTAAAAACAAATAGCGTAACATAATGCCCTAACAACATCTCTTAATCGATTAGGCATACATATAATCAAGTTCGCTATTGTTTTTTTGTGGAATATTAAGCCACTCTTCGCCTACTGCTAATTCATATGGAAGTTTGTTCCATTTTACCTTAGCAAAATTGCAGTTGACGCCTTTCCATATATTTATTTAAACACATTTCTTCGGCTTTTGCTTCGTTTCTACGACAGGGCACGAATCACCTGACATATCAATCGATATCGAAACCTACTAGCTTGAAATCTTATTTTTGTTATTTGTTCCGGATTTATCTTGATCAAACAAATTTGTTATACGTGACTGAAAAGCATTTTTAAAAGGGATTTTGAAAAAGTAGAAATTTATTATGGGGCCCTTAAGAAAATCAAAAGTTGATTTCTTTTAACCATATCTTGAAAATTTGAACGTTTCAGCTCCTATAAGGAAGATATTGTGGTTTTTCAAAAATGGTCGATTTTCTTTTTCGGCCTGTATCTAAACTTGCGTGTATAGAACTCGACCCATTGTGAACTTTTGACTTCAATTGATTTATTTTTTTTGAAACTAGTGACCAGATAAAAAAAAACTGTTTTAAAGATAATTTAGTATGCTTTAAAACGAGTTTAAATTGAATTAAATTAATTTCTGCTTTTTAGGTTTACCATAGTAAAATTACTGCACGAGTTAAATTAACTTTTTTTTATTAAACAAACGGGGTAATTGACAATTAGCAACTCGACACTTATTTTTTAATAATCGTTAAGACCTCCTCTTGCCCTAATAACATCCCACAAATGTTCGATCGGATTGAGCTCGAGACTGCATGCTGGCCACTCCATAACTCGAAAACCGAGGTAATGTAATCTTGCATTATCCTTGCGGTGTATGGCATTGTCATAAATAAAAATTATTTCTTTTCCAATGTAGTCGATATATGGTACCACGTAATATAGATAGATAGATAGATAGTTTTATTCACAAAGCCCAGAATGTATACAGTGGATGTTTCGTCAGGAAACGAGTACATTATAAAGTGTTATAAAGATACATGGAATTATGTATATAAACAATATGATAACACACATTTATCAGTACAGTATAGAACAGTTACAAATGGATATACAAACAGTACAAACATATTGACAAAATGTAGAGAAGATATCACTAAACTCATCAGGGCACTCCTGTAATATATGTTTCAAATTCTTTCAGGTAGTAGAAAGCATTGGTTGACAGAAGCTTTCTGATGCACTTTTTAAATTGTCTTGTAGATAATGCTTTTATGCTTTTAGGAAGCAAATTATAGTAATTTAGCGACTTTTTGTAGAACGTGTGGTTCAGTCTTGGCTTTAGAAGGTGTTCTCTGTTTCGGGTGTTATAACCGTGGACATCCGTGTGTTTCTTGTGAGAGCCTTTATTTTTAAGAACGATGATGAATAATTTAAATAAATATATGCAAGGCACTGTTAGTATTTTATACTTTATAAATATATCTTTGCAGGATAGCCTCGGGGGCAGTCTGAAAATCAACCTAAGTATTTTTTGCCTCTCCGCATCACTCGCTTGTCCCCAGTTTACGATATTATATGAAATAGACGAGTATGAAGAATCTCTGATTGTTAACATTGCAAAAAACGTTTTGTTCGGTTTATTACAAAGTCTACCTATGTCGTAGTCCCGTAATTCCACACGTGAACCCTCAAAGCTGAACGCTAGGTTAGTCAGAGGTTTAACGTACTGACCAGTGAATTCGATCGCAACAGTTTTTTCCAAATTTATGATCAAATGATTCTGTTTGCAAAAATCAACAAACTGTGCCTCAACATTAGAGAACCTATTGATCAGCTCCTGAGCTTTTCTTCCGGAGGCGAAGATGGATGTGTCATCCGCGTACATAAGAACGCGGCAGTTGCTATTGAGGAACTCAGGAAGGTCATTCACATACAGAAGAAAAAGTAGTGGACCTAAGATTCCTCCCTGGGGCGTGCCTAAGTTGACGTTGAACGGTTCCGAGTATATTCCATTCACTTTGGCCCTTATTTCCCTGTGTTTCATATATGATATTACCTCGAAACCCCAGGCATTCTAGTTTTTTTGCCATGATATTCAAATCTTAGGAATGGAAGGCGCCCGATAGATCAAAAAACCCTCTCACCCATGTCGATTTTGACGTAGATATACTGGACATTAGTCCCCGTTTCCGTTGAGTAACCAACACGGAAACCATGTTGCACATTCGATATAATGTTTTCTTGCTCCAAAAAATGTGTCATTCTGTCGTACATGGCCTTTTCGAGTACTTTAGAGAACCAACCTGCGATTGTTATAGGCCTATAATTCTCTATTAGCTCAGAGTCTCCCTTTTTGGAACACAGGAATCATTTTTGATTTTTTCAATAAAATATCCTCGATGTACCCCATATCATACAGGAACCACCTCCATAAGGGCTTTCCTGGTACACTTTTTTTCGTCGGTCACTACCGAAAAGGCATATTCTGTTTTCATCTGAGAACAGAACAGATCTCCTTGGTCCAATGACCAATTTAGATGATTCCTAGTCACTTTTCGAACTTCATGGACTTGTTGTTGGACTTGAAGCACATTAAGGTGACGAGTTCTTATTCTTATTGACACAATAAAACGGTCATCACGAGCCGTTGTAATTCGCCTTCTGACCGTTCCAGGGCCCCTAGCAAAGGATCCAGTCTTCTCATACCGTTGGCATACTCATCGAACTGCATCAGGCTAACACAATTAAACGCTATCCCAATGGTTAAAGACGAATAATGCGAAAATTTCAGTTGCAAAGGCGATTAATGTAAGCCTATAACAAGTTTGTTACTATTACTATAACTACTGCATTAACACCTTTTATTTGTCTATCCGTAGCTACCCATATAAAAGATCGGCACTCTTGATAAATTTAAACTCCTACTAAAGCATACTAAATTGTCTTCCAAATAGCATGTTCATTTTTTGTCAGATTGATAGTTTCTAGAAAAAAAAATACTCAAACCAAAAATGTACAGTGGGCCTATTTCTATGCACAGACCTTTTCCCGTAAAAATCGGAATCCCCGGGTCTTATTGTTACAAAAACAGAAGATATCAATTTAAAAGCGCTCTGTCTGGGTCAAATGGTTGCCTTTCCTTGTCGATTTTGATTAGATCAAAATCAGCTTTTTCGCCACTTATTGCACCGAAATCTGTAATCTATCGAATAAGTTGCGCATATATGTGCTAAATTTAACTGCTTCTAGAACCAATTTTGAGTAGAAAAGTTGGTAAGCAATACTTAAGTATGCGTCTCTCCATTTCTTCTGATATCGTTGTTCATTCATTCTTCGTTTTATTTCGTTGCTTGTTACTTTCGAAGAATCGATGAAATCGAATTTTTTGGCAACGAAACTCATATCTCGGCAACGGGAGATCCAGGCTCGAAAAAAAAATTTTTTTTTCAATGTCTGTCCGTTCTCTGTTCTCTGTCGACGCTCGATCTAGGGTACTGAAATTTGCATACTTTTTAGCCCTCTACGACATACATAAGCCTATAAATAAGGGCCCCGACCTGAAGCCGATTTTCGACTGGTTTTTAGGTTTTTAACTAGAATTTAGACCAGCGACGGAACCTATAGAAATTGGGGGGCTGGGGGGTCAGGAAGTATTTTTAAAAATTTAAAAACTGCGTTTTCGTGGGTCTAAGAAAAAAATCATTTCTCAAAAACGGTTTGCTCAATCAAAAAAAGTTCTACACCAAAATATTCGCAAGTCCCAGTGCCTTTACCTTTATTCTTGACAATTTTTACCAATGTACAGGGTGTGGCCAGAATTCACAAAATACTGAAAATTAGGTTTCTCTATTAAAGAAAATTTACTATAACTAGAAGTCTGTTTACTTTACACCAAAATATAGCTCTTGTAGATGGCTAGAACTTTTGTATTTAAAGTTTCTACCTATTGTACAGGGTGATCGCGATATTCCGTACAATATTAAAAAACGCCTTAGGCACCCTTAATTTGTAGCTTTCGATTTCAGATTGAGCAGAGGACTAGAAGTCCGGACCCACATTTGAAATTAGGGGCATTCAAATATCGCCAAGTATTTTTAAAAAAATGGAATTTTGTTTTGGGCTATTTTGGTTTCCAGAAAAAAAATATTTTCTCCAAAACTATTACCCTATCGGAAAAATTCTTTAACCAGCAGACACCGAAGATCGAGTACTATAACTTTTCTTGCAGACATTTTTTCGATTATATACAGGGTTTTTCAATTATAGACAAAAATCTAAAAGTTACCCTGAAAATTGTCCTTCTCCGGAGTAAATTATTAGCCTTAAATCAAAATTTGTAAAAAATATGGCTAATTGGTTTAAAAAGTGTCATAGGCCACATCTAGAGCTACAATTTTTGCATTTACGCTGTTTTCACGTTGTTTATTATTGCGGCACACAAAACATGTCTTTTCTCGAAAAATATTTACTCTATCGCAAAAATTAATATACCGGGAGACGTGGGAGATCCATTGCTCTAACATATGTTTCGAATTTGTATTAAATACAGGGTGTGTCATTTATTGACAAGGAATCTAAAAAATTCAATTATTACCAGTACAAATTGTAAAATTTACCGAAGTTTGCCGTAGCTTAGAAGTTCGACGAGATGTGAAAGTCACTTTATACAGCGATTTTGCGAAAGTTCCATAGTGGGCCGCAGGAGCACGATACAAAAACAATACAAAAAACCCCGAAGTTGTTTTTTTTTAAATAAAAATCTGGTCCGCGCTACGCGTGACGATTTTTCGAAAGGAATCTTATTAATATTGGCAGTCGCGAAACTGCTTTTTCTAAGAAAATCCATCTCTGCCGTTTGTCTGTCACGCTGTCCGATTCGTCCGGTCCATACAGCAACATATTTTGTACAACACTTTTACGCATTCTTAGTTTTGTCTGTTTACAGTAATAAGCAGTTTAATTAGCAAACTTCGATATCTGTTGCCTTTTTTGTATGGAAAATAATCGAAATAAAATGTCGATAATGTCGGTTTTTGCCCCCTTTTCGGAGCCTGACGGTTCTCACTTAAGTGATTAAAAATATTACTTCAGAACGTGTTTTCGAAATATTTACTTTGATCTTATAAAAAAAAGTCAACCGGAATGTACATATGTACGAGGTGTGTTCAAAAAGTGAGGTGATTTTTGTAATTGGTCAGGCTACGTACATCGATTTTCGATATATTTTTTTTGTTATGTTGATACACACGTCTCTAACATACGTCCATAGTTTCAACCAGTTTTGCAGGTTTATGTTTTTTGTTGTGAGACAGAAGCGTTAGACGTGTTTTGTGTGCTCGGTGATTCTCTGCTGTAAAAAAAAATGATACAATGGATTTGCATAACTTTGTTTGTAAAAAATGGAATGGAGTGCTGCAAAACACTTGAAATGTTGACAACGGCAGATGGTGAATTTACTTTGACCAGAAACAAGTTGTTCCAAGATCGCCGAAAAGACGCCGATGACGAACCTTGCTCGGGATGTCCCCGCAATATAACTGATGAAAGCGCTGAAGAAATTTCACTTCAAATGATTTGATAAAGACACGGTGTTGTCGAAACAATTGTCATGTAATTGTCGTGAAAATCTGAACTTCTAGCTCTTATTTATTTTGGTATATGGTTATGATGTCGAAGCTCGTCCCAATGGAAGAATCCAGAATCGCCAGGACCGAAAAAAACACGTTAAATTCGATTAAATGCTTTTGCTTACAGTTTTCTTTGATTATCGTGGTGTAGTACATCAAGAGTTCTTACCAGAAGGTCGACAAACAATACGAAGAAAACGCTTGGAATTCATAAATTTTGTGTCGCGATAATGCACCTCCTCACTCATTCTTGCTTGTGCCTAACTTTTTCTAGAAAAAGAAAACCACAATCATGTCTCAGCCACCATGTTCACCGGATATGGCCTCGCGCGACTTTTTCCTGTTCCCAAAACTCAAGAAACCCATGAGAAGATGGAGGTTTGGAACGATTGAGGAGAGAAAGAAAAAAATACTGGAAGAACGCAAGGCTATACCAGAAAGTGCTTACCAGAAGTACTTCGAGGGTTCAAGGGGACAACATTAAAATTGATAAATAAATAAATACTTTTTGATAAAACTCAAAAATCACTTTACTTTTTGAACACACCTCGTATGTTTGTAGTGGATACGAGGATATATTTAACGAAATTACCACTCAAAGTAAGTCGGTAACCAAACAATACTATGCTTCAAATCTCAAATGTGCATGTATTTACCGTATAAAACATTTTCGACAATTGTTCGGGTAAAAATTTGTAAATGTTATTTTAACCGAATAAACCGCAATTTGCTTTCTGACCGACAGGCAGTTTTTTTCGAATGTCCGTATAAAGCATTTCATGATTATATTTCAAGTGTGTTTGAATAAAGCGATAGAGAAATCTAGTTCAAAAAATGCCATTGAAGACGTGCGGTGAATTACCGACAAAATGGTAATCAAACGTGATCTAGAATAAATGTTTTGCTCTGATGTAAATTCCGCTTTGGTTTGGTTCACGACTCAATAACGGACATCTTGCATGAATTTTAAATTTGATGCAAAACGTCATCAATCATTTCATACTGACTTGCTGATAGTTATTTTTCTTGTCAAAAAATATTTAAATTAAACTCAGGGGCCTACAGTTCTGACGTCACAATAAATCGTAAACAGTTGCTGTTAATTAAAGAAAATTAATTAATTAATTGAAAATAAAATGAATTCTGGTGTTAAAGTCTTCTGTTGCATATAGCTGCAGTGTGGCAAAAGAAAGTTTCTACTTTTGGGCAAGTAAAGCCTTCATATCAATTGCATATTACATGAACTGATTTTGCTTTATAAATAATGAGTGTTTTTTTCGACGTATAGAACTTTAAGTTGGCATTACTGTTCAAGATGGCGACCGATTTAACAGCTGTCAAGTGATTTATTCTCAGTTTGGTTTGGCAATTCATCATGAATAGATTCCGCCTGAACAACGCTTGCAAATAGTACAATTTTATTTCGAAAATAATGGTTCTATGCGGAATACGTATCGCGCACTACGTCCATTTTATCGTGGACAAAATCGTCCATCAGAGCAATTAATTCGATTAACCATGGAACGTTTTCGCACCACGGTTACTCTTATGATAACTCGCATCCGCAGACACGCCGTACGGTGCGTACAGAAGAAGCTAAGCATTGAGGAACACCCGAATGAGTTCATCCTCCATCGATCACAGGAATTGGATCTGTGTCCATCCACTTTATGGAAGATTTTGCGGAAGGATCTTGGTTTACATGCTTACGAAATCCAACTCGTGAAAGAATTGAAGCCAAACGCTCATCAAGTAAGGCGTAGATTCGTCGAATGGGCCCAAAACGAGATTGCCGTTGTTCTCGATTTTCATAGGCGAATTTTGTTTAGCGATGAAGCGCACTTCTGGTTGAATGGCTACGTCAACAAACAAAACTGCCGCATTTGGAGCGAAGCGAATCCTCAAGTGTATGTCGAAACACCGTTACATCCAGAAAAACTGACTGTTTGGTGCGCTTTATGGGCTGGTGGAATCATTGGTCCGTACTTCTTCAAAAACGATGATGGCCAGAACGTTACAGTCAAAGGTGATCGGTATAGAGCTATGATTACTAACTCTTTCATTCCTGAATTGAATAACCATGATGTCCAGGAGATGTGGTTTCAACAAGACGGCGCAACATGTCACAGGAAGACACGTTTGATGACCGCCTAATTTCACGTTTTGGACCTGTGAATTGGCCTCCAAGATCTTGTGATTTAACACCGCTAGATTACTCTCTGTGGGGCTATGTAAAGTGATTGGTCTATGCGGATAAGCCACAAATGCTTGACCATTTGGAAGACAACATTCGCCGTGTTATCGCCGATATACGGCCACAAATGTTGGAAAAAGTCATCGAAAATTGGACATTTCAAATCTAAATTGTTCTAATTTGTTATAATGTGTTAAGATATGTGATGATATTTATTAAAACTTATGGAAAACGAAAGCTGCCTAGACTGCTAGGCTTACAATATACTAAATATTTTTTGCCCGATTTGCGTTGCTTTAATTAGATAAAAATTGTGTAGTCCAGTGCCGCCTGGGAGGTATCTTAACGAACAGTATTGACAAATGTTCGCCACGAATATGCTTTTATAATTATCGTTTGGCACGAAAATAGCAGTATATACTAGTGATCTACATCCAATATAACCAAATTCTTTCACAGGGAATTTAACAATTTCACAAATTTAAAATTCTTGACCGACGAAGTCTAGAAAGTACCTAACCTTTCCAGGTGGATTACCACTTGAACTTGAACAAAACCCAGTATTTGAGCAGCAATAAATAATAAGACAAATACAGTTGTAACACCAGGCTATTCCTTTTAAACGACGCCAAACGCGCGAATATGATCGTGACGTCATACCGCTGCTTTTCGATCGATATAGCGACCTGTTATAGTGTAATCCTCATGTTACAGGCCGAGAATTATTTTTTTTACGTTTAGTTTTGGCTCGCTTAAAAATGGGGTTTAATTTAATCTACGCAAGTTTGTATTTGTGCTTAGTGTAGTTTACATGATAATAATGGAAGCAACACAAATCGTGCTATCGTGTTTGAGTACAATCTGTAAAATACCAGATAAACTTTTTATTCATCTACCGGAAAATAAAAGCCGTCGTTTTTTGTTAACATTATGTTCAGGTGATACTTTATTCTTAACCTGCTGCTCTATTTAAAATAAAGAACACTTTAAGTAATCAATGTCAATATACTTTAAAATCAGTATTTATGTTTCCACCAGTTAAAAAAAAGATCCTTTTTTTTGTTAAATAATTTTCATTATATTTGATATACAATTTGAATTTTAAAAACTGGAAAACTTTAAGCTGATTACAATATTACATTGATTTAAAATTGGTGGCTAACTTTTCTATGACAGCAAAAGAAAATCTTTCGGTGTTTTATATGTAAGATGTCACCGTAAACATAGTTACTAAAGGTAAATTATCAGAGTGGCCTTTTAAAAAATCGGCTTCGGTCATTTTAAAATCTTTCTTTTTAATACTAAACACAAGATAACAAAAGCAAGCGACAGGATCAAGTCTAAAATTAAAATTAAAAACACCAAAACGAACGCGTTGTCGTTCTCTAATAGCTTTTCTATGCTACCGTCCGGTTGGCGCGTAGTCTTACGAGCGAATTGACGTCACAACCGGTCACAGCCAATGACAGCGCGTTTCAAAGAGAATTTAAATTTTACAATTTTTAATTGTTTATATTTGTGATATAGAACTACGAAATTATTTTTTTTGTGAACTGTGGTTCTTCTTGTAAGAGTATAAACTTTTATAAGCAATATTTTTCAAATTAAAATTTTGTTCAAGTTCCCTATATTGTAGCGAGAACACGCGGTATATGCGCCGCGAACGAGTCCGCAGCTCAAAACCGCGTGCCTGTTTGTTTAAACATTTGCGTTGAACTATTTAGATTTGGCTGCAAAGCTAGTCGTTCGAACGAACCAGTCGCGGGTACCATTTTGAATTTCGGAAAACGAAAGTCTGCACACCAAAACCGGCTTCATTACTTAACATCCGTTCGAGGATCGTGAAGACGCGTTCCCACTTGACACTACCGTCGACTCGCATTCTTGGGTATGATCGGCAACAACAATTCGAAGGGTGGTGAGTACTCCACAGTTTACAAGATGGTTTGGGTTAATATAGGGCTCATTCGTGGCGGGTTACACTAACGCCGGCATGCAGTTCACGAAAAATATTAAATTTAATTTAATGGGCTATTAAAAGAATGGTTTGATGTCATAAGATATTTAAGCAATGCGACTTTTATGTTTAATTTTGAAAACAAAAGGTGAAAATGAAGATACGGCGCCAAATTATGCGTTAGCAAAATGTCGCTCATTAATAAGGTAAAGTTTGATAATTGTTATATTGCATATCAATACAAACGTCAAACGGTTGACGTATAACCTACCCACCCTTAACGAACCGTTTTGAAGACAATGATTTAAAGCACCAAGCAAATAATAGTATATTTTCCGGAAAGTGCGGTAAACGGCATTTGACTCACGAGTTTATTTGACAGGACCGGAGCGGAGCGAGTGTTTAATAAACGAGTGAGTTAAATAGTTTTTCTACTCCTGTCTGCAAAATACCTAATTATCCACCGATCTAGCATGCGGGAAGCATCACTTTACCACGTCAGTATCGTTTCCCATGAATTCGAGCCACTTCGGACATTTCCGGGATTTTACCGCACGGATTTGGGAGCAATCGGATGTTTTCGGAGATATTTCCCACGCTTTCAATTTTGACATTTGTCAATTCGGGCGGTCATGTCAGTGAATGTATTCGTGTTGTTTTGCGAAAATGTACCCAAAAACTAACGGTCGTAGAAAAAGTATAGTATGCAACACGTTCAGTAAACTTTTTATACTTATTCATTTATTATTGTTGCATAATATACTATTTATACTTTTATTTAAGTGTGAAACGGCTTAATATATAGACGTACACAATAATTTTTGTTTATCCAACTATGGCAACTCTGACACAATTGTTTTTTTTGTATGTCTTCAAATCTACTGTATGCAATTGATGTTTTTTTGTGTACAATTATTTAACCGGCCCCTAATGTACCGACTTAGGAATTTTTTTTAGTTAAGACAAAAGTTATTTGTTTGAAAACCTCGTCTATCAGAGTTTTTCTTTCAAAGACTTCAAGATCGTAGATGAAATAATTTATAATCTTCGGGGTGGTGGACTTCAAAATTTCTTAGTGGTTAGGATTTTAAGTAGATCTGACAACACTGTTAATGTGGAAATATTTTTAAAATGTATACTACAATCTCTCAAAGGGGCAACCAAAAAATTTGATGACAATACGTTCTTCAGTTGTCTAAATATTTATCGCGGGCCTAATTTTATCATATTTATTATTTATATAACTTAAAGTGACTTTTTATAAAGTTTCCTATTTGAAAAAGTTGAACATTTCGATATATTAGCAATACAACGTTCTACCATTGTAAAACGGTATTTAATATTTAATGTGATTTGATAATTCTTTACAAATCTTAAAAATCATTCCTGGTAATTAAGTTAATAACAAAACGTTTTTAAATTTTTAATTATAAATCTACAAAAAAAACTGTTTTAAATTAATAAAAATATTAGTACCGTTAAAAAGGCTTTATTATACAAAAAGCATATATAATAATTATAATATAATATATAATAATTATAATAAAATATATAATATTCTAATAAAAAAATTCATTTTCATATTTTTTGGCTAATGTCGCAAAAAATGTTCTTATTTACTGTGTTCTTGTTTTACAGAAAACTCTTGCGATCATTTTGTTTATATTAAGATAGCCATAACAATAAAAAATGTCTAAGTTAGGTGGCACAAAACTTTATTGATTTCAAAACCCACAGCAACCCGAAACGGTTCTGTAGTGCTTGATTTTGTTGCCATGAAGAAAGGTTTTATTTGCTAATATTTCGAAGTCTAGAACTTTTTGAAATTCAAATGCAACGCAAAATTAATTAATTAATTTTTTAATGGTTGATGTGTATTTGTTATTTTTAAAACATCAACACATACTATAGTAGATCCCCTTCTATAAGGAAATCAGCCTCAAACACATAAAAAAGGTTTTCAGGCCGAGAAATCGATACGTATATATACTTGCAAATGGCACCTTTGAGATAACATTCGAAATAAGGTATTACATACAAAACACGTCCAGAATTTTCCTAAGAAGGTTGTTACTTATCCACGAAAATAGCAAGTAAAGTAATATTTTAAAAGTATTTAAGCATTACACACCATATTAAATAATAATAATAATAGTCATAATATATTAAAAAAGTAAACTAACCAAAACTAAACAACAAAAAATATTTACATCGCCATACACGTCGCCTAAGTTCAATATATTACATATGGTGTTTTCTAATTGAAGCCTAATATTTAAAGGGTGTTTTCGGGGTGGATTTTCATGAAAAAACTTCCTGTGAAGAAGGTTCTAAACGTCTAAATTCTCGAGATGCAAGGTATAATACATCAAAAAATCTTTTGTTTTTCGTTTACTCGAAAATAAATATACAAAATATTTTCAGTAAGATAATATAACGAGAAAATTTTTGATAATTTTATTAAAAAGGGGATGTAAATGTAGAACTTTTTATTAAAACCATTATTACTGTTATTGTAGTGAATAAAACGAAGAAAAATAAAACAATTAACACTTTTTCTGATAATTAATGTGGGGCATGTCGTATCTCTCACCCTTTCTCAATAAACTAAACTAAGAGAAATCGCTATAATTACCAGAGATTATAAATAGAAAATCTTCCTCTTAAAATCACTCCCGCAAATAATCTGGGCTTTTCTAGCTGCGACCAATAAATAAACTAGGAGTAACCGTTCAGCTGATACTGTTTACCGCGTTTTCTAACAAAATATGAAAGAAAAATTGATAAGAGCGAAACGACATGTTAAGGGGTCAAGCAACACTCAGATAGTACGGGACGGTTGGTCAGCAAAATTGGGAGATCAAACTCGACGCGTCCGTTCGAATGTTTATGTTTTGAGTGTTTAGGAAATTGGTGTGCGAAGCTGGAGAACCCTGAGGAACCCTTATGGGTCGCTGGCGTCAAACGCGCGGTGGTCAAACTACGCGATCCGACCGCTACGTACTGGGTAAATAATCGGCATTGTGTTTGAAAATTTCCAAATGAAAAAAACTAATCTCCCTCATTTTAAATTGTTAATATTATATTTGTTAATGCGCAATAATTGCTGTGATGTGCAACCGCCATTAGAAAAACCGAAATGTCTACTTCCGGGTGATGTTGATCAAGGCTCGCCTATAATTGGCACTAGATAAAATATAACCACCAGGTTTATATGTTTATATTTATTATGAGTAACAACGTTGTAATTACTATGCATTAAAATTTACAATTACTATAAACTCCGAAAATTTAGTCACCTAAATTTTCCTTAGTTTCTTTTTCCCTCTGTCATTTGAATTTTGTATGATAATAATAATAATAACAAAAACTACATACACATACGAACCACTTGCCTTCAAAACGTGAATGACATTAAATTGACGTCCAAAGAATAAGGTTAATGACAGACAATTATTATAAAACAATATTGGAAATTCATTTAAATTCTTAAATTCCTATCACCTAAAAATTTTCCTTAGTTTCTTTTTCCCTCTGTCATTTAAATTTTGTATAATAATAATAATTAAAAGAACTACAAGAAAAAACCGTAAAATTTACAATTTAAATGCATACACATACGAACCACTTGGCAACAAAACGTGAATGACATTAAATTAACGTCCAAAAAATAAGGTTAATGACAGCCAATTATTATAAAACAATTTTGGAAATTCATTTAAATTATTAAATTCCTTAATACTTTTTGGAACCCGATTAAACTCTAAGAAACCTTTATAATAATAATAATAATACTCGCATTGCTCTGTTTAGCACTCCCTGGAAATTTCGCTAGAGTTAGTCTATAGTTGTCTAAGTTGTCAAATTGTTTGAGTACTCTAGATATAAAGGATCTAATAATATGATATTGTAATTAAAATTTTCTATATCAAAAGAATTTAGTCTATGTTTTTTGTTTTATAAACAAAAGAATAACTACAAAAAAACAAAAAATGTCGGCATACTGATTTAATTACACAGGCATCCAAACACTCACTGAAATCATCATTGATATCTTGCTTCACTCGTTCTATATTCTCATCAAGAGCATTGTATGGCCAGCAAACAGTGCAATTTTACTGTTTTTTTATCAGCTTTAACTATGTCACTTCTATACCCTGGGGTTCATCAAGATTCAGACACAGCTGACTCATTCTATCTTTTTGCGTTCTTCCAGATTAGAGGGATTTCAACCAATCCAGGACCAAGTGCTATATATCGATATTTTCTAATTTATGTATTAGAATTGTAATGCACTAAGCTCCTCTAAAATCTAAAAACATAGTTAAAACAAATCTATTGCCACCAACACACACCACAGTCTCGCAAGAGTGTCTGTCCCGCTGCAAATCCCGATTGACTTGAAAAGATAATTATTTTCAGCACAATATCGCTTAGCTCGAATTCTGCGTAGTACTTTCGGCACCGGTACCACCAAAGATGATTTCCATTTCTCTAACAAATACCCCCTAAAAAATGATGCATTGTGAAAATGCCAGGTTCATGAAATATTTGCTTCATTCCCCTAATCTTTCTCCAAACGCGTTCAAACCTCATAAATCCTCTGAAGCTGTGATATTTCAGCATCTTCATTTAGAATCAAATATTCAGATTTAACAGTTGGTTTAATCATTATCTAAATATTTATTAAATTCACTGGCTATGTTGTCATTTTTCACCGTTTCTACTTCAACTACTTTCCTTTTCTGGCATAAACTTTTGTTTGTCTTAATTTGCATCTATTTTCTCCCTATTGGGGTCTAATCATTTCATTGAATCCCTCTGAACTTGGACGCTGATCAGCATCATTCTTTTTCCAGCAAAATCTTTGGTGAAAATGGGATCGCTGATTTTGGTGGTCCTTTAGGTAACAATTTTTTTCGGTAGATACAATATAGTCAAACTATTATCAGTTATACTTGCTGAACTAGTTAGTTTTTTCACTACTACTACGAACTAATTAAAGAACCTTCTTGTATTTAAAAAAATGGATCTTATCGACCTTTACACTATAATTAAATTATTTAAAAAGGTAACGAAAAAACAATAGTGTTCTCTCCAAATTAGTAGGTAGAAGTAGTTTAAAAACATGATACCATGGTCATTATTTTCTTATCAATAAACATAAACCCTTGTACTGGGATTTTCTGTAGTTAATTAGAATTTGTTATTCCAGTAAGAAAAAAATATCTGAAAACTTACGTAGTTTTCATTTATTAAGCAATAATAAATTCATAATATATTAATTTCTATATTTTTAACCATAACTATAAAATTTGGAATAACTTTTGCAAACTTAATATAAATCAATGTCGTACAAATATTAATTTTATTGGTAATTATCTCAGGGACCTATTTGGACATCAATAATTGCCAAGAAAAGTGTTTTTTTTTTATATTGGCATCGTAAAAGAGTACCAAATTTTGAAATAACCATGCGTACAACTTTTTTCTCCAAAAACATGGAAAATGGTTACTCATACCTACGCAGAGCACTTGGTCATCTCTAGTAGTTGTCGAGGTGAAATAATAAATCGGAAAACCTTTGAAATTGAAATAATCTATTTTACGATGTGGGTCAGTGGAGCAGACCCCCGTAATAAAAGGTACCAGTCTCGACGTCCCGCAGAACTAATTCGCCAATTTGCGGCACAGGAACAGCGTTACGTCACAAAACAATCAGACGGGAGATTTTAAAGCAAGTGCAAGGACATCATTATATGGTGGGCTCCCCTCCATTAGCGACACCAGCGATGGGATACGGATCGTTTGATGTTTTTTTTTATCCATTGTACAACATAATCGAGGCCACATGATCAAATTCTACCCGACTCACGACTAGATATTACCGTCCCATAAAATTTCGATGTAATAATCTAATAATTGTTCTAAACTCGTTTCCTTCACGAAGCAAATTGCTCGTAAAAACCAGATCGACACAAAAGCCGTAAAATGATAAGGCTTAAATTGCGGTGGTATTTATTCCGTCGCCATGAAAAAAAAAATGTATACTTAATAATGTCCACGTAAAGAGAATAATATCTATTTTTGTTTTTAATTTGTAGTAATTTTTACAACAATAAAATCTGGAATATATGCGAAGATATCCTAGAGAATGTGTGGATAAAAAATCAGTATGATCAGAAAATGACGTTTTAAGCTCTCTAGAGTAGAAAAAGAAAAATTAAATCAGTTTGTTTTTGAAGGGTTCGACTTGGTGGTTAGTAGCTGCCCGTACTGAATATAATTGGGGTGGATGTGCAATAAGAGTCAAAACAGGATTAGCCATAGAGAATCTTCCTTTGGGCTGGTTTTCGGTTGCAAAGATTTTGAAGTTTGTGCTGTGTCAGGTCTAAAAAAAATGATAGCAAGGAAAGCTGGGTATTATTTTTAATTTATCATTCTCCTAGTGGTAAACTCTGTTTATAATCAATTACTGGTGTGCTCAATTTCGTATATAAATCAAATAGGAAAGTTATATTATGTGGTGACTTCAAGTATAATCCACAAAGTACAGGGAAATTAATAAAATATATTCCTATTTTGGTTTAGCAAGTAGAGTTCAATAGAGAACAAGAATCACATTAACTAGTGATGTGATGTGATAATTGATCACGTATTATCCAATTTTTTTATGCCATACCTTTGTTATTGACAATACAATATCATACCACAGATCAATTTTGTGTTCAAGAAGCTCTGCATTTCAAAATGGCATAGATATGTTATCTATTAATATAATATAATTATAATATTAATATCTCGGAGAAGGCCATAAGGTTTCTTGAACAAGCACTGCTTCATGAAACATGCGAAATATGTGTCGTGTGTGTAGCCTTGATTGTGCGTTTGACTATTTTTACACGTTGTTTTTGTCAAATTGTAACAATAAAAAATCGTAGATATGTTATGATTCAAAAAAATCAAGTAGGGGACTTAGATATATGTTTCAACCACAGAAAATATATGAAAATTTACGAGACAGGTATGTGTTTGCTAAAACCGTGCATAACAGTCTAGTAAGAGATAGAAAGAAAAACTGTTACCAGCAAAAAGAGAAATGTGAATAATATTCAACTTGAGCTTAATAAAAAGAACATTGAAGATCCTCGGGTTATATCAGACATGTTCAATGACGAACAAAATAACTCGATTTTCTAGAACGCCGATCTGTTATACTAACTTTTTAACGACTTTTCTTGAAGAGGAGCCATTCAGTGCACTCATTAAAAAGCTTAAAAACAAACATTCTTTTGAATGTGATGATATCCCGAACCAGTTCAGTTTTCGAGGCATTGTTGGGCATTGGAGGGCATTGTTAATTCTATAGAGTCCGGAAGAGTGGGGTTTTCTGTGACCTCAGCAGGCTATTCGATTGTGTAGATCACGACAATCACGTAATATTATGGAAAATGTTTTGCGATGGTATTGAAATTGAAATTTGTGGAATCATTTTTATCTAATCTATTAAATAGATGGTGCATGCACTGAAATAAGGTCAAAGTCATCCATGGTAACAATGGGCGTCCCTCAGGGCTCTGTATTAGGACCATTACTTTTCCTCATCGCGTAAACAGCGTTTACAAAAAATATCTATGATGAGTAGGTGTGATTCATGTCTGGAAGACAAATATAACGTGGTATTGAGTGAGGTGAACTCTTGATTAATGATAATAACTTATACCTTAATCCACTAAACACATCTTTTATAAGATTCCATCATAATCAAAAGCCACATGAATTTTAAAACTCATTGCTCCTCTTTGGTAGTCTGGGGTGGGAGTCAACATCTATTTATTACCTATCCTGAAGGATATTTTAACAGAATCACAAATATTAAGTTTTTATTACCCTCGTGGCTGATAGGGCCATAAGATGCATGTATTCCAGATCTACTTCTTGTAAAACTTATTTTTAAAAATTCAATATTTTAACATTGAATAGTCCATATGTGTCAAAATAAATCAGGTTTTGTATTGAACAGTAATTTTTACTGAGTGAATGCAAGATCTAAAGATAACTTTCGAGTTCTTAATAGTTCTTATAGAATGGCAAATTTAAGTGGTGCTCGATTTTTTAACCTCTTACCCAAAGAAATAAAAATGTGTTGTAATTTATCTCCATTTAAAAAAAATGTTAAAGGAATATCTTGTGTGTAAATGCGTGTACGGAGCAGAAGAGTACTTTAGTTAGTCTTTTTCCTTCCTTGTTTATCGATTACTGTTTGCATTGTTGGATTATGCGTCATTTTATTTTATTTTATTTTTTTTGAGGGCTTTGTCGATTGATCGATCGATTTGAAAAATAAATATTATTATTATTATCGTTATTATAAAGTGGCCATTGCAATTGTCATTGCATTATGGAGATTGACCAGGATAACTCTATTAATTTTTTAGACTTAACTATTATGAAAAAGCAAAACAAATTAGATTTTTTCATTTATCATAAACCTTCACACATGGACATAGTCATACATAACAGCTCAAATCACCTTTATACACACAAAATGGCTGCATTTCACTCTTTTATATAGAGACATTACAACAAGGAACTAAATATGAAATTGCACTGAACAAGGGCTACAATTTGTCCATTATAGATAAAATTATAAATAAAAAACAAATCCAGACAACAGCAAACTCTATTTATCCGAAACCTAATACAGAACACGAACAATTTAGAACAATTACACACATAGGAGATCCCAGTGAAGAAGTTTCAAAACATTTGTCAAAATGTGGTTTAAAAATAGGTTTCAGAACTAAAAACACAATAGGAAAATTTTTAAAAAACAATAAAACGAAAATCAGGTGTCAACAGGTTGAAATGCGGATCTTAATTTTATATTGGACAAAGAGGTAGATCCTCCAAGAAAACGCAATAACGAACATAAAAGAGCGTTTAAAAACAATAGTATAGATTCTAATTATGTTACACACTTAAACACTGAAAAACACATTTTTACGACAATTTTGATATTTTACATACAGCCACAAAAAGTAGAAAACTAAATTTATTAGAAACCATGGAGATTAACAAAATAAGACATTCAAATGTATTGCTTAACAATCAATTAGATTTAAATTACTCACAACAATAGTAGCAGGTAGTTTGTAAATATTACATTTGATAAAGACACGGTGTTGTCGAAACAATTGTCATGTAAAAATATATAATTTCGTGAAAATCTGAACTTTTGGTTCTTATTTATTTTGTTAAATGGATTTTCCTCAAGTAAAAGCCACCTCAGTTCAAGGTTTTTATTTTTTTAAACGAAATCCGTACGTCGGATTGAAGAGAAACTAAATTTTATTTGAAATGATTGGAGAAACTACAAACAATTTTTATTTTAAGCAGTGGCCTACCATCAATGTCAGCTAAATAAGGCCTCTTGTTACATAGTACATATGTGCCGAATTTCATTAAAATATCTAAAGTGGTATTAAAAATATTTAAAAAAACATTTTATTTTTTAAGACTTTACCAACCTGTCTCACAAAACTTAGACGTTGAGGACATATGTTGATGAAGTTTTCTTTTTAAAATCAACCCCAAATTAGCGACATTCGATTAGAAAATACCCTGTATTCATACCGATTGCTTAACAGCCATTTTGACATGAACAAACACAGAGTATATGAGAAAAAAGAAGGCACCGAAATTTTAAAATCCGCACTTTTATTTTATGTTATTTGTTTTTTATTATTTTTATTTATTTATTTTATTTTATTTTCCAATTGTATTGTATCACACTGAGTAATTAATCGTTGCAGATGAAAGGGTAATTCAAACAGGCAACGGAACTATCACGAACAAAAAGAATGGCAAAACGCAGTACATTAATTTTGGTGAAGAGGATCAAATGGTAAGGGCTTCGTCAGTAGACAGTAACAATTCGTCATCCCCCATACCAAATGACCTTGAAAACAAATTGTTCTCGCAGGAAATACAAGGATTCGCTAGCAGTAAGTTGAGGTTGCGGATCTGCGTGACCGTCTACTGCCTAACGCTGGGATTGCTCAGGTTGTTTTTTCATTGGTACCCGTATCTGCATTTAGTGGCGACTCACTCCAAAGCTCCGTTAAGCAGTGCTGAGAAGGTTCTAATAACGGTACATTTTTTTTATACTTATTAAATAGCATATGCAAGAAAATGAAATTAAATCACTCAACTTAGATTGGATTTAATTATTTACTACTTTATGTTAGAACACGGCAGGTTATTCATTGTGCATGTTCCGTTCAATATGCAGTTTAATCATTGATGTTGATCGTCAAAGGCAAACTTAAGCCCAGGAACACAAATTTAAATCCGAGTTCTTGAAACGTCAAGCATAAATAGGCTAAGATTACAAATACTCGACTGACTGAAGCCTGATGAATTTCCAAGTTTTCTAAAGAAGACTGGATCACAATATTTTTCCATTGTATCGTTTATTATAGTTCCATAATAGGAAGAAAATTCTACAACATATTAGCGCGGATTAGAGATCTGAGACAACTAGCACCAGATGGCAGTTCTCCATAAGTAATTAATTATCCTTTCTTTTGCAAAGAAACTTCCACAGGCTACTGTAATGCTTTTTCCAAAACTTCTGGATTCCTCCTGCGTCGGTTTTTGCTTAGTCGAAATTGCTGACGTTTCGCCAATCATCCTGTTGGCTTCTTCAGAGCTTGACTGAAACAGTTTCAGTCAAGCTCTGAAGAAGCCAACAGGATGATTAGCAAAACTGTTTCTGTCAAGCTCTGAAGAATCCAACAGGATGATTGGCGAAACGTCAGCAATTTCGACTAAGCAAAAACCGACGCAGGAAAAATCCAGAAGTTTTGTAAAAAAAATTAATAATCCTTATCCTCATTTACTTACATTATCCTCAGTGCGAACGGCATAGATAGTTTGTATCGTTATTGCGTTGTTTTCAACCCAATTTCAGGATAAATACCAAGGCAAAGCGAAAACTTACTTCGTCAAAACCGTCAAAGTATTAAGAAGGTACGTTTAAAACAAAGTTTTTGAATGTCATTGACCACGAATTTGTTTAGCGAAACCTCGACCGATAGCGGCGAGAAAAGCGTTCAAAAGTTGTTGAAATTTCGCCTGGCGGATGGTCGAACCAAAGGTAACTTAAACGAGTTAGAACGGCAGTTTCCCTTTCAACTCTATCACATTCCAGAACTATACCAGATACGTATTATTAGATGTAAGAAACTTAGTTACATTTGGGACGACGAGATGCAACGATTCGCGAAACTGGCAGGGTTAGAAAACGGGATAACCAGGTCGAATCTTCACGACTTCGGAGGTCAAACCAAAGACGAACAACTCAGAAAGTAATATTTACGATGTTCGCGTTGGTTAGCCGAATCGGTAAAGGAAATTTTCAGGAAAATCGTCTACGGGGATAACGAAATAAACGTGCCAGTTCAAACGGTTTCGACACTGTTACTGTTGGAAGCCCTAACTCCCTTCTATATATTCCAGTTGTTCAGTTTGAT
Organism: Cylas formicarius; assembly: GCF_029955315.1. NCBI lineage: Eukaryota > Metazoa > Arthropoda > Insecta > Coleoptera > Brentidae > Cylas > Cylas formicarius. The sequence goes on along the minus strand of NW_026844361.1, from coordinate 17,496,244 downwards.
CGTTTGGCTATCAGAAAGCTACTACTACTACACGGTGGCTTTGATCGTCATGTCAGTCTTCGGCATAGCCACGTCGGTGATTCAAACCAGAAAGGTAGAGCCTTCGATGCCGTTTAGGCCTTTCGTTGAAATATATTTCCTCGTAGAATCAGAAAAATTTGAAAGGGACGGTGAACCGTTCCGACAGAGCTACGATCTGTAGAGCCCCTGGGGTGCACGACGAGGTTTCCACATCAGAACTGGTACCTGGAGATGTCATCGTCATCCCAAAGTTCGGATGCGACGTGCACTGCGACGCTGTTCTGCTTTCTGGAGGGTGTATCGTCAACGAGAGCATGCTTACCGGTAAGTAGTTGAGAGAAATGCAATTTCATATTGTCTATAAAGAAAACTATACTGTGCATTGTGTAGTGTTAAGCTGGCCGTTTCACAAGAGGAAACATGCCAACAAACATAGCCAACTTCATGCGACCTCAAACGTTATGAGGGGATTCATTATTGGGTCATTAAATATTACGTGAATTTCTTATGTTCTAGTACTTGAACTACATCTTGTACTGGAATTACATCTTTTAATACTTCCAGTATAGTTTCACTAATTTCTGCTATTAATTTTCTTTATAACAGCAAAAGTAAGTAAGAGTATTTAAAAATAAATCCTTATAATTATAAAAATAATTGTGACTGGAGTGTATAATAATAAATATAATAGTCCTACTATACAGGGTTATTACAAATAGTTTATTGGGCGGAAATAGCTGTAAAATATATAAAACAATTTTTTTTCAATATACAACTACAGAATACTGTGGTTGACAGTTGTCATTTTTAAAGCTGACCATCATAACGAGTGCCTTAAAAAAACAGTCGTAACTTTAATATTGAGACTTTTTTTATGGGACAGCCTGTAACTCTTAGCGCTATCAAGCAGCAAACTTAGTCCTCTATCGAATGATATTTACATACCCTATTCTAAATTGTGATATTTCTTAAGTTTCTACAAACTTCACTTCGCATCAAAATTTGGGACTCGATTTGAATATACTCTTTTTAATTGTGGATTAAATCATCTTTTTTTTAAATATAAGTTTTAATAAAGAAAAATCAGTTTTATCACATTCTTTGCGAATGTCCGTTAACACTATTTGGTGTCTGTCTAATTCCATGCATAGCCCCATGTTTTCTCAGTATTTTGTTTTTTTATTATTCTAGTCTTTATCTGACTTATTAATTACATTACAATCAATCCAATGAATAATCATAATATTTCCTAGAGAAACTTACACAGAGCCATTTTTTATATTTTAATTCAAAGCATTTAATACCAATCTATCTAAAAGTTTGGAAATCACTTGCAAATACCAAAAAACGTACACCTGAAAGAACGTGAAAGTCAGACCGTTCATCTCACCTTTTGCTTTCGCCTCCAAAAAGAACAATGCAGCCCATTTAGAAACTTTTAACTTAAATGGCAATAACTTACGGCGAACTCTGTCAACTCTGTCTGTAAAATTCGTATATATAATATTCACCTGAATATTATTCTCAAATGCACCGAACAGTGTCTCTTGGTAAGAAGATTTGTGTCAGTAGGGTGCATAGAGAGAAAACCAGGCTGTATATCTGTAAAGTTATCAATAATTTCACTGATGTAGAGTTACTATTGCGATGGTTCGTGGAGTTCTCCAAACAATATACGGTTTTCACTTTGGTAAATTTTTATGAATGTCTAACCGCAGGCCTACCCCGCTTTGATTCCTCTTCGTAAACCTCAATAAATAGATTCCAGAACCGTACTTCGGTATTTCGTGCATACAAACGCTGAAAGCTGACGGATTTCTGGATAGTCTCATAAGTGAAATTCCTCGATTATTATTACTCCATGCAGTGAAAAAATCCATTCATACTTTAAAATGTTTATTATAAATATAAATGAAGGAGTAAATGTTAGAATATTTATAAAAAAAGTTATTCTATATCAAAATAATCACTATCGTCACTGGACATTAATAATTGATCCTGACACTAGTCGACTTCTGTAAACATGTTCTTCTTCGATGAGGTGCACTACACATTTTTTCTAACTAGAAGCAGATGTTTTTTCTATTTCACTTTTCTGCCGGTGTTGTTTCTTCTCAAACTGGGTTTCAGTTCCCATATCATTAAATCTATTGGATTAAAAATTCAGTGATCCGTTCCATTTTACAAACTAATTCCGAAGTCAAAGCCATAAAACGTTGTAAACAAAGGTATATGATTTGGAGAACTCTACCTTATGTTGATATATGAGGAGCGAATTTAAAGTTAAACTCGTTCTTGGAAAATTCTTATAAAGCGCTCAACTGACTCCAAAAGTTTCTTGAGACTTGTGGCCCAAACAATTGCAGTAAAAAAAAGTTTTGGTTTATATAAATGGATTCTTGCATTGCAAGAGTTTGCGTGCTACAAGTTGCCAATTGTTTCCTCTTGTTAAATGTTGACTTTAATCAAAAATAAATTGAGATTAATATTCTATCTAGGATATGCGGGACTTACTCTTACTGCCTTTATTGCGCTTACAGGTGAGTCGGTGCCCGTAGCCAAGTCGCCAGTTCACAACGACGACACCCTTTACAACGTCAAAGAAGACGTGAATCACACTTTGTTTTGCGGGACCAAAGTTATCCAGACGAGATGTCAGGGTATCACATCACACCAGCCGTTTCCATAAATACCAAACATTTCTCAAGCAATCTTTTGCAGATAACGAGGCGGTGACCGCGGTGGTGATCCGAACGGGATACCTGACCACCAAAGGCGAGCTGGTGCGAAGTATTTTGTACCCGCCACCGGCCGATTTCAAATTCGACCAGGACAGCTACAAATACATAGGGATCTTATCCTGCATCGCGGCTTTAGGTTTCCTATACACGGTCGTGTCCAAGGTGGAACCGATGTCCGATTTGGTAGATTTGGTAATCCACGTCTACCGTTTCAGATATCGAGAAATATAGCACCGTTGGAGATCGCGATCAAGGCCCTAGACATCATTACCATAGTGATACCACCGGCTTTACCAGCGGCTATGACAGTGGGAAAGCTCTACGCTTTGAACCGTTTGAAGAACAACAAGATTTTTTGCATCAACTCGCGGGTCATCAATGTTTCCGGCTCGGTGGATTGCATTTGTTTCGATAAGGTTGGCAGCATTTTTTTTTTTCCAAAGTAAAATTGCTCAACGATAGTGCATATTTTCTAACGACGTTCTAAAACTTTTAGAAAGTTTCAATGTGTACGGCAACCTACTCAGTCTATAGTCCATCAACGGCCACACTTAGGGTCGTTACTTTTTAATATTTTTATATTTTATATTGGCACTTCTGAATCGGATATTTTGGAGCATCAGAACGATCTCGATAGGTTCATAAATTCAAATCACCGACTTTTTTTTTAATCTTGATAAATGAAAATAAGAAAGAACTTCAAAAAATGTGTTCCGCTTATAGTATATTATGCAACAAGTGCGGTAAACGGCATTTGTCTCACGAGTTTATTTGACACGAGCGGAGCGAGTGTTTAATCAAAGAGCGACTTAAAAAGTTTACCGAATGTGTTGCATACTATACTTTTTCTACGGCCGTTACTTTTTGGGTACACTTTCGCAAAACAATACGAATATATTCACTGACATGACCGTCAGAAATGACAAACTTCAAAATTCAAAGCGTGGGAAATATCTCCGAAAACATCCGATTGCTCCCGAACCCGTGCGGTAAAATCCCGGAAATGTCCGAAGTGGCTCGGATCCGTGGGAAACGAAACTGACGTGGCAAAGTGATGCTTCCCGCACGCTAGATCGGTGTGTAATTAGGTATTTTACAGACGGGAGTAGAAAAAAAGTATATTATGCAACAAGTGCGATAAACGGCATTCAACTGACGAGTTTATTTGACACGAGCGGAGCGAGTGTTTAATAAACAAGTGACTTTAGTATATTATGCAACAAGTGTGGTAAACGTCATTTGAGTCACGAGTTTATTTGACACGAGCGGAGCGCAGCAGAGCGAGTTTTTAATAAATGAGTGAGTTAAAAACGTTACCGAACGTGTTGCATACTATACTTTTTCTACGACTGTCAGTCTTTGGGTACATTTTCACAAAACAACACCAATACATTCACTGACATGACCGTCAGAAACGACAAACGTCAAAATTCAATGCTTAGGAAATATCTTTCATTCGATTGCTACCAAATCCGAGCGGTAAAATCCCGGAAATATCCGAAGTGGCTCGGATTCTCGGGAGTAGAAAAAAAATTTAATATCACTCTGAACTTCAAGTCAACATTTGAAGTACATGTGCAGAATACTGTAAAATGAAAAATCTGGGTTTTGTATTTCGTTCCACTAAAACGTCATCAGATCAATACCACTCAAATGAATGGAATTCGATCGATAGATAGTAATCGAAATAATCAAAAAAAGCTTTTTGAGAAACTTCAATTTTAGATAAAATAAAATCACTAATATTCGTGTGAAAATAACAAATTGAAATTTCTTGTCTTTCGCTATAAAGCGCATACCAGACTTTTTTTCTAACTTTTTCTATAGAAAAGATTCTTAATTCCTCCAGTTCTTCCATTTATTAATATTTATGCGCTATCCTGTGATCTGTGTGTCTGAATGTTGGAGAGTCTGTAAATAAATAAAATGGTTCATCCCGTGGTCCATATAGAATGACGAGAAAAAGCTAGATATTTATTTAATTTGGTATACTCAAAAGCCCCTGGAACGCTAATAAATTAAAATGAATAAAGAGAGTTGTTGTTTTAGACAGGCACTTTAACCGAAGACAATTTAGACATGTGGTCAGTGGTGCCCGTAAGAGAAGGCGAATTCGACGCCCCCATTAAAGATATGCGCACAGTAACGACTTCGTTGAACTTTCTGCGCGGAATGGCGGCTTGTCATTCACTTTCCAGAATCAACGGCCAAACCTGCGGAGATCCACTGGATGTGAAGGTGAGAAAGATGGAGGAAGCTGTTGCCATATTTATGAGTTACGCATGAATATTTATTATATACTGTATTAGGAAAATAGTAAAATTTTGAAAATCTCCTACGAAGCGTAGCATAAAAATCAAAATTTGTCCTTCCTACTAGATTATTTTAATTCAACGTAAACAATATTCTTGTATATTTTAATTATTTTAAATAATAGAATAACACCTGCTTATTAAAATTAATTTAAATGAACTGGCTTTCATTCCAGATGTTCGAATCAACTGGCTGGACCTTCATTGATAACCACACAGGTGAAATTAAATACGATTCATTCACACCACTAGTCGTGATGATGTCGCAGAATCCTAATTTGGGGGTAAGAAAATCTGGAAACTGTCGTTGTCGGGGGTCGTACAAACACTCAAGCATGTGACTAGACAGAAAATTGTTTCTGAATTTTCCTGGTAGAAGGCGCATTTTTTTTTTCAAAAGGTGTATAGGGCAAGTGACAATTTGCAACTTTCTTGTTTTGAATACCTCGACATATTTAAGAAATAAATAAATACAGGGTGGTCATAACCTTTAATCAAAACTAATCAAAACTTTAAAAAATTAAGTTAAATAAAAGTTAAAAGTTTTTTTTGAAGATGAAACCATATATTTTTTTTGTATTTAACATTTAAAAAATGGTGACTTTCTGTTTTGCTTCTGTGTTTTGCCATGAGTTGGCAAAAAAAAACAATCGAGCATCGAGGAACGTCACTAACTGTTTGGAAATTATTGCGTAACAATTTCGTCCAACCTAACTCACTTATTTTTTATTTTCATTGTTATTCTATTGATATTGTTATTTTATATATATCATATTATTTATCAAACATAAAAGACCAATTGGCTCTAGGAAATTACGGTATCAAATTTCCTTTTCGACGTTCGCCATCCAGATTTTTTTTCTATAATTCATTTAACAGTTTCTTGTCTTTTTTGTATTTCTGGATATTTTTGAACAAGTGTCATAATATTTTTCACAAAATTCTTAAAAATTAAACGTATTTAAATAAGTTTTCTGTTAATCACTTATTTAACGGGCAAGGTTTATAAAGTTTACTTAAAATTGTCCAACAGATAGTAAATTGATAACTGCTTAGAATTTTTCCAAAAACCAAAAACCTGAGACACTTGTTGGTAGGAATTTAACCCGTCCACCAGTTCCACACTTTTATTTGGAAAAAATTTTAATTTTTTAACCGCACTGTATTTATTTATTTTTAAAATATCGACACAAACCACTAAAATATACCTTCTTCTACAAGGAAATTACTACAGTTTTTAAAAATAAGAAATTTTTTGCAGAATTTAACTCGTTTTCGGGAAAAAACACTGCCACATTTCAAGGTACCTGGGAAACCTTTATTAAAAGTTTTAATAAAAAAATCAATTTTAGCTGGTGAAGGGATATTCAACATATTTAATAAAATCTCAAGTTTGACACCCTGTATCATGAAAACTGTTCAATTTCGATGTCAAGTTTATAAGAACAATTTTTTTTATTTTTGAATGTAGAACCTCTTAATTTATTTAAACGTTTTTTTTTTCGGACACCCTGGGTAAGAAAGCCGTTCAATAGGAGAAATCGATAGTATCAGTAACCTCTCTCTATAGACTGGCAAACACATCTTTTGACATAATGTGTCAGAAGCAGTACAACTTATGTATAGGGTTGTATATGAAATATGTTTAGAACATTTCGAGGAATTCAAAAATGCCTTGGTATACAGGGTGTTGTATTTAAAATAAGAAAAACCTTGTTTGTCCACTAACATCCAAACATACATAATAAAACAATATTTCAAAGATATAAATGAATCTAAACAACTTTTGTCTTTAATTATTTTTGAAAAACTATGGTTAGGTGAGAATGTCACTTATCAAGATACGTTTCAGGAACATCAAGAAGTAGCGGTGGTGAAACAGTTCCAGTTCTCGTCTGCGCTACAAAGGATGAGCGTGGTTGCCAAGTCGCCGACAAATCCCCACCTCGAAGTGTTCTGCAAGGGGTCGCCGGAAGTGATAGTGACGCTTTGTAACGCGACAAGCGTTCCCGGCGATATTCGCGTAAAACTGAAGCAGTACACCGAACAAGGTTACAGAGTCATAGCTCTCGCGTTCAGGACCCTCGAGTCAACCGAGCACGTCTTTGCGCTGAGCAGAAAAGAGGCGGAGACGGGTCTGACTTTCCTCGGCCTTATCGTGTTCGAGAACAAGCTCAAACCGAAGACTGCGAACGTCGTGAGGACTTTGAAAGACGCAGATATGAAAGTCGTCATGATTACTGGTAACCTCGGTGGGTAATCTTGGCGGTTTTTTTTTTAGAGGAAAGGTTTTTTCAGGCGACAATATTCAGACGGCCGTTACGGTGGCCAAAGAATGCGGAATTGTGGGCGTAGAAGTGACGATCATCGAGGTGGTGGTTACCAAACCGAGCAAGTTCGAATTCGCTAGTATTAAGTATAACGTGGTGAAACGAGCTGGTGGGAAAATGGTGAGTTTCCTGATTTGAGAAAATTACAAAAAACCTGATATCAACGTAAAAAAGAAAACAATGAAAACCCGCTCTTCTACCCACCCTACATACCATTTGCAACTTCCTTGGATACAAAGTTTTTGTACAGGTGGATGGAGGTTGCTGTATTTTTTCTTATGATTAATTTGTTTCTTTTTATTATCCCTTTTAATGTTTTTTTCCGCTCTTCTTCTTCTATGATAGTTTTGTCGGTACGTCTCGTTTTGAATTTTCTAAAAATTACGTGTATATTTTTATTTTCTTTCTTAAATACAGTACTCCCTCAATGGTCACGACTACTCCAAGGTGGATATCGAAATCGCAAGGGAAAGAAACTATTGTCTAGTGATGAGCGGTCAGTGCTGGGGCAACTTGGTTCGCTATTTTCCGGATATGGTACCGAAAATTGTCGCGAAAGGTGTTGTGTTCGCGAGAATGTCCGGCATACAAAAGCAGCAACTCGTCGAAGAACTGAAAACGCTGGGATACTACGTCGGTAGGTAGATTGAAGGAGTTGGGAGAGTAGAAAAGAGATCACCAATGTTACGCTTGCGAACAAAGGCTCCTTTGCTCTTTAGTTATTGTTTGGTTTGGTTATATTGGTAACGAATAGAAACTCCCGTGGTGAGACGGTGGTGAACAAAAATGATTCTTCTCTAAGTTTAAAGGAGTTGTGGGTTTAGTACTATTTTATCGAATCATCAATTTAGGAGGAAAACCGAATTAATTAATTTAGCCTATAATGAAAGCACAAAAGTACTAAATTTACGAGCTTTCAAAGTTCTTGGGCTATTTAAAGAGTTCCTGTTCTTAAGTTTTATTATGCATTGTGAACAAACCTGCAATTTGCCTCAACATAAAGGCAGCATACTCTGTAATTTTTGTAAAGGTCTTTATTGGGTACGTCAAGTGACAATATGTGATAGCATAAACAAATCCAATCATAACACTAGCACACTAGGGCGTGAACCTGAACCGAAGGATTTCGATAAACAGAAAAATTACGCACAAATCAGTAATTATTAAAAAGCTGAATGGCCGCAAATCGCATAGACGCCATCACGTGGACCATTATAAAAAAATTAAATATAGAACACATATTGTTTCGCCTTTGGATTATCGAGAAAATTGTATGGTAGGTTCCTTCAGGTTTTACTTAATTTCAATCTAATTCTATACCTGTTTTCAACGGTTTTCGCTATTTCTTATTTGTTATCAAAAGTGAGTCAAACCATCCAAATTCTTTGGAGTTAGTATTGACTTTGACCCAGTCTAAAATGCTCTTGGTTTCATTTATTTCGAAAGAGATAAGAAAGGTGGAATATTCCACTCCGCGGCTGTAAAAAAAGATCTAATGTAATCTTTCTAGGCTTTTACAAAATATTAAATGAGTTATTGAATTCTGTTGACGATGCCTTTTAATGCCTTTAAATCCGAATAAAATTACGTTTTTTTGAAGTAATTGGATATCAAAGTGGTCAGCTCTAAAAACTCCTCCTTCCTTTGACGTAAATAAAACCAAAATTGAATGACTTTTACATACTAATTGGTAAATTTTGGACACTCTGTCAGCGATAAATCAACTCCCAATATCAATTTCGAAAGCATAATTCTTGTGTTTTCGTTGACGTTTACGATTACAATCACAATTACCACGATTAAGTATAGGGAAGCCTGGGCGAATCTGCCATGAAATTTTCTGAGAAATCCGAAATAAAATAATGAAAACTATATTCATCGCATGCAGCATACAAACAAACAACTTTTGTAATAAAAATTGTTCGATAAAATAAACTAGAATGGGGATATAATGAAAACCTGCAATGTTGATGCTGTCACAAAATCAAGCCAATTTTTATGTGATAAGCTTTTGTCAAATGGAGCGTCATCTGTCGGTTTCGGGCAAGTCAAAGATGAACAAAGTTCTCATTATGACAGCGCACACCATAGTTCGATGTGCAGAGTCTACCCTCCGAACACTACCACTATTACTACTGCTTTGCTTTTAATTGGGCAAGTCAATTCAGGACATTCGCCCAATATAACCAGCGCTTGTACTCCGGGTCCATCCGGCCTTTAACTGGCGTGTATGACAAAATTAGCTGAACCGGCAACACTCAAACACTTTAAACCGCTTAGCGACACACTTAGAAAACACAATTCACTCAATCTACATGGATTTTAAACCTCTATGTGCAATGTGGTCTAACCAAGAACAAACTGCTCTACTTTTCATTGCAGCCATGTGTGGCGACGGCGCAAACGACTGCGGTGCTCTCAAAGCGGCGCACGTGGGCGTGTCCTTGTCGGACGCAGAGTCTAGCGTAGCATCTCCGTTCACATCGAAGGAACAGGACGTGTCGTGCGTGCCCGAAGTGGTCAAAGAGGGCAGAGCCGCCCTCGTCACCTCTTTCGGCGTCTTCAAAATGATGATCTGCTACAGCCTGACAGAATTCTGTTCGGTGATCATCCTCTACAACATCGACTCCAACCTTAGCTCGTTCCAATTCTTGTTCATCGACGTCGTCCTCATCATGACGTTCGCTTCCTCTTTCGGCAGGACCAAAGCCGCCGCGACGCTTGCCAAAAAACCACCGAGGATGAGCATCCTCAGCTTCGTACCAGTATGCTCGATCGCCCTGTTTATGGCACTGACCGTAGCGTTTCAAGTGTTCGCGTTCCGACACGTGCAGACCTACGATTGGTTCGTTGCGTTTCGCTACGACCGGCTTAATCCCTACAATTTCTACTCGTACGAGGACTACGCAGTATTTGGTGTCTCGATGTTCCAATACATCATCCTAGCCGTGGTGTTCTCCAAGGGTAAACCCTACAGGCGACCCTTGTACACCAATTCCGTATTCCTGCTGAGTTTGATCGTTATGACGATACTGTGCGCGTGGGTAGTTCTGCGTCCGCCCGAGTTCCTCTGGAAAGTTCTCGAACTAAAAGTGCCTCCCCATTGGGACGGAAGAATTGCGATCTTGGGGATCGCATCGTTCAACTTCCTAGCGTGCTACGCGTTGGAGGAGTTGTTCGTCGAGGTGATTCTCGGACGGTACGTCGAACCGAAGATAGTGAAGTCGGCCAAGAGGTACGAGCAAGTACTGGAAGATTTACAGCAAACCGATTGGCCATTGGTGGAGGGCTACGAGCCCGGGGCGGAAGTGAAAGGGCTGGTGAATCGGGCGTATTTGGAAGAGACCAATGAAAAAACAAAGTTGTGATTGTGTAGAAGTGAAAGTTGGGCGAGAAATCAAAGCTGAGTGATTGTGATTCATAATGAGAAAAATCGTTGGACGAGAAAACAAAAATCTGATCCTGATTTAAAGTAGATAAATGTACAACGTAAAAGAGTTTTGTTTTCTTCAATCTTACATTTTTTAAACGCACGGGCGGTATTTTCCTGTATAATATCCCTTGTAGTGCAATTTTTTCGAGTACACGTGTTTTTGGAAATTATCCCAAGACGTGAAGCATCCCCCGACTTCATAACCGACATCGTTGAATATGTAGCAACATAACCCAAATTAAGAACAAATTTATTTTGCTGCACCTGAGCTTTGAACAATCCAAAGTTTTTGTAATTAGATTCTTGCGCAAAACTTGGGATACCAAAAAAAAATTTGGCTTTCCCCCGCCTCCACCCCGGACCAACCGCCCCATCCGGCCTTCAACCGGCGCGAACAGCAAAAACAGTGGAGCCGGCACACTTAAACACTTTAAAACGTACACCAGAAACTTCCGAAACAAAAATCACACACAAAAAAACGGTTTTTGGAACGCACAAAACGGAATGCTGTGGAATTCTCGACTCCAGAATATCCAAAGAATAATATAAGAAGGAAAATTATAGCTCCGTTACTAGGATTTCTGTAGTGAGCATTGCACATGGCGGGTTCACCTCCGCTCCCGACAAAATCCTCTGTAATCGTCCCCAAAATAATCCAAATGGGTTCCATTGTGTGGATTTAGTGTTCTCAGTGTTTAGTAATGTTATAAAGTGCGTAATCGTTGTCTACACCCTTGTTTTTTGACTTCTACGCCGGTTGGAGGCTGGATGGGCCCGAATGGTCCGTGGCGGAACCGAAAGGTCGTTTTCGGCAATCGGTTAAAAGTTTTCAAGAAAGCAGAATTCTCCATTAGTTTGTTTCCCTTGTTTGTTCCTTTTAATTAATGCACCCTTCAGGTAATAAAGAAAATATTGAATTATAGTTGTTAGTGGCCGAGTGATCTTAGCAATTTGGCCAATAGAAGTAAAGGAGAGGGAGGGCTATGTTCCCAATGATCTTAGGCATTGCGAAGCTAACCTACAAACAATAAACAATGTAAATAATGGTATTTATTTTAAAGAATATCAAGAACGGTATGTGAACAAATAAAATTGAAGTAAATGCCTTTCATTTTTCCGTTTGCAGGAAATGAAGTTTGTCTGAGTTATGAAAAGAAGCATACAATAGGGAGACGATCTTTTAATGACATTATAGTGAAAGATCCTACTGTTAGTAAAAAACATGCGTTATTAATCACAAAGGTAGTCCGGTGCTGTTTTTTTTTACGTCGAGTACTGTTTGTTTCTTCCAGGCTGAAAAAGTTATCTTAAAAGACTTAAATTCTAAACGGGGTACTTTGGTCAACGGAAAAGAAATAAAATCAAGCCACATATTAAAAAGTTCAGATAAAATAAAATTTGGTCTGAAAGATGCCGAGATCCAGTAAGTGCCGAAGCCTAATGCAGATTGCTGTTAGCAAGTCGTTGATTACTTTTAGGTTTTTGGAACTTAATTGGAGAACGGTAGTATCCGATATGATTGAAGCTGATGAAAAAATACTTCGCAAGGCACTCAATAACTGCCATGTTAAAATAGCTGACACTTGGTCAAACAAATGTACACATTACACTACCCACAGGATAACACTGAAGGAAGAAATATTGAGTGCTTTGATTGATCGTAAGCCTTTTGTTACAACTCAATTTTGGCTTAAGCTGGAAAAGTGCTTGCATGATAATGATTCTCTTCCTGATACATGGCAGTTTTTTCCACCTTTAGATGAAAGCTTGAGAAAGTATGGTTTGGACTTCAATCCCGACTTGAGAAGACGATTTTTATTTGAAGAAAAACAATTTGTTGTTTTTGATGAAGAGAATGAATATGTCTTTGCAGGGCTTATAGAAAAATGCGGTAAGTGGGTGTTGGGTATACAGGATCTGAGTTATAATGGAGAAACGTTAACAGCATATTCGGCAGATCAAATTATATTGTATGTGTTGAAATATTGGGAAAATAGTTATTTTGCCTTAGTTTTTAAAAACTTCTAGATTTTGCTTTTAAACAGTTGGTAATGTTGGCATTTAAAAACAAATTTAAACAATACATAAAACTTGATTTTGTTTAACCAGTAGCTTTGATGATACTCTATTAATTAATTTAAATAGTTTCATTAAAACAAATGGTAAATTTTAGGTGGAACTGTATTATTCTGGACAAAATTAAGTAAAGAAACAAAGTTGAAAATTTTGAATAATTCAAACTATGTGTTTGTAAACAACGGCAATGTTGCAAAATATATAGACACATCAACATGCAAAAACTTATTTTCAAAAAGGGATATATGCTTAGCCATCTGTCAATGTTCCACACAAATACGTTCTGAAATGCAATATATTGGTGATTCAACAACGGATAACACAAAATGTGGCACCAATATATCTGAGGCAGATTCAACAACACCTGATTTTTTGGATGAATTGCCTACCACGGATGGTGGAAGAGCTGCTAGTCATAGTTCTATAGCACCAAGCGAAACTTTTGAATTATTGGCAGGTTCTTCTCCCAAAAAATTAAAAGCGATAGAACATCATTCTGACAGAACGGAAAGGAAAAATGACACAAAGTTAGTGTTGAATCCTTTTGCGAAAGTGCATTCTTCCACAAAAGCCAGCGCACCTCACGCGATATCAAAAAAGCCAAAGAATGATCCACATTCTATGCCTAAATGGTTGGAAAAAAGAAGGGCAACCTTGCCAACAGATAATGGTCTCCACGATAGCCTTCCAGTAGTTGATTTAACTATGGATGACTCAAGTCAAAGTGAGGAACGACAAATGGACTCATTTATAAAACAGGTTAAGAGTAGATTCAAGGATGTTGAAATAGAACTTGTACTGACTCAAAATCGGGATTTGAGGTGAAATTATTAATAATTAGAAAATGTAAATGAGTTTGCGCCTATTGCATACTTTATATTTTATTTGAAGATGTGTTGATTGTTTTGTATTTACTTTTATGGTATTATACTGAACCTATTATAAAATAATTTAATGTATTTATGTTTATCTATAATATTTTTATTACAAATGCGAGTTAATTTTTCTCTGCGAATATCAATAAATGAATGTAAATTTTTATTGTTTAATTTTAGACCTTGGAGCGCCATCTATCCAAGACTCACTGAAGCCCCAATTTTTTATGTTCGTTGCAAAGATGTTGATAGATGTGGCATCCGATTGCGCCGATAAATCGATTAAATTTTATAGATTTTAGATGCCTAGATCGCCACAGCTCTTCAGATTGTAAATCTCACTGGTCCTTTCCGATTTGATATTCAATATATACATGATTTGTGAAGGTTCCGATCATAAAACATAGATGGCAAAATTAGCAAGATTTGGCTATAACCTCCGTTACGTAGCTGTCAGTGACGCTTCCCGCACGCTAGATCGGTCTTTAATTATGTGTTTTTTCTACTCCCTCCTGTAATAATATATTATGCAACAAATGTGGTAAACGTCATTTGAGTCACGAGTTTATTTGACACGAGCGGAGCGAGTTTTGAATAAATGAGTGAGTTAAAAAGTTTACCGAACGTGTTGCATACTATACTTTTTCTACGACCGTTAGTTTTTGGATACATTTTCGAAAAACAACACGAATACATTCACTGTCATAATTGACAAACGACAAAATTCAAAGCGTGGGAAATATCTCCGATAACATCCTAACCAAACTCGCGCGGTAAAATCCCGGAAATGTCCGAAGTGCCTCGGATTCGTGGGAAACACAACTGACGTGGTAAAGCGACGCTCCCCGCACGCTAGATCGGTGCGTAATTAGGTGTTTCTTCTTAGAAAAAATATCTAATTATACACTGATCTAGCGGGCGGAAAGTGTCATTTTACCACGTGATATTACCACACGGATTTGGGAGCGATCGGATGTTTTCGAAGGTTTTTCGCGCGGCTTGAATTTTGACGTTTGTCAATTCTGACGGTTATGTCAGTGAATGTATTCGTGTTGTTTTACAAAAATGTACCCAAAAATTAATGGTCGTAGAAAAACCAAATAAACTTGTGGCTCAAATGCCGTTTACCGCACTTTTTGCATAATATACTATTACAGAAGGGAGTAGAAAAAGGGTATTCGCAATGTCAATGTCAAATATAGAATAATATTTTTCAAATTTTCTTTAAAATATTGTTTCCTAATTTGTTTCTTAGCTGCTAATAATTTTGATTTTATATGAGTATACATAAATAATAGAAACAGAGAATAATTACAAGAAGCCACAATAAGAATTTGAATTCGTAAATATTAATTTTCGAGTTCGATCCACAGAACACCCACAACTGTTTTTCAATTATTCATTCGTACATGCCCAGTTTGTTTTCATGGAAATTCTCCAGGGTAATGTAGGAATTTAGAATGATTTTGTTCATTTATGTTGGTTTTACCTTTCTTTTTGTTGTAATAAATTAAAATTGATTTTTAGCGGTAAGTATGACTTTCTTGTAACACTTTTATTATATTTATATATATATATATATATATATATATATATATATATATATATATATATATATATATATATATATATATATATATATATATATATATATATATATATATATATATATATATATATATATATATATATATATATATATATATATATATATATATATATATATATATATATATATATATATATATATATATATATATATATATATATATATATATATATATATATATATATATATATATATATATATATATATATATATATATATATATATATATATATATTATATATGGTTTTTTCTTAATTGCGAAAGTACTTAGTGTTTCTTTATTTTAATTTTTAAACCAAAACAAACCCATACTTTTCCCGTTTTGCGGATGATGCAGTTTCTACCTTTTCTGCAGCATCGTGTGAGCAACATACTATTGCACACAAGGCAACTGTTGAGCAAATGAAACAGTATCGAGAAATTAATAAATCGATTACAAATGAAAGTAAAACTAAGGCCTTTTCAACACGGGATTTAAATAAGAGTTTATGTACGCTTCAATGAAAGTACAATCCAATAAAAAAAGTGTTCTAAAATTACTCGGAGTTTATGTAGACTCTTCTGGTTCGAGTAGGTGAATCACATCCTCAAAAAACTTTCTGTTTATTGCTGTCATATGGAGGCTCCACCATCAGGTTACTTTTCCGCTTTTAAAAACATGTTATTTTTCCTATGTCTATTCCAGGCTTAATTACTCCTTGATGTGTCGAGAAGTTGCGAAACAAGTTTTTAGGATGCGGGAACGCATTTTACGGACTATACTGGTTAAACCGACTATACTGGTTAAACCGTGAAATTTTTTATGCCGAAATCTACTTCCACTCCAATATTTATATGCTTTCAAAAAATTCAAATATTCAGTACAATTTAAGACCGAATCTTAACATACAAATAGCGCCTATTTTTTACATGAAATAATCCGTTTGTTTTGACCGAAAAAATTTATAATAAATTGCCTATCGAATTGGAAGAGATAGCTAGTCAAACAAAATTCAATTGCTCTTAAAAACAGTTACGCCGCACCCGGTACGGGGTGACCAATATAAAGTAACCCTATATCTTATCTCAGAATATACAGGGTGTTCCCAAAAATCTTAAATACAAAAGTAACATGATTTGAAATGAAGTTTTATTTTATTATATTTTTGTATATACAGGGCACTCACTGTTGCCTGGGTAAACACAACTTCATTTTTTAAAATGGAACATCCTGTATATTATTACATTTTTGGATTCTACTCAAGTTTCTAGAAAAATTTCATATATAATGTTCTATACCTATGTCTGAAGTTTTTATCTCAAAAATATCATGTGCAGTACCTAAGAAAAATACCAATTTTTCCTAAAAGGAAATCTTTATTTTTAATTTGGGTTTAATACCTGTTGACAAGAACCTACTTTAATAAAATTTTTCTAATATTTTGATAACAAATAATACAGAGTATTCAAAAAGTAAGATTGAATACTAAATTAAGAAAACTTCCAAAAATCAAGTCAAGTTTCTGCAATTTTTTTTATTAACAACTAAAAATTGGAACAATAGGTATTATAATACATTATAATAAACTAAGTATAGTTAACCATGTTAGATCCGTTGATATCAAGTATTTACTGGCTTATTTTCTCTTTTAAATCCTCCCTATTTTCAGTCCGATTTTGATAAACTTTATTTTTGAGGTTTCCCCATCGAAATAAATCAAAAGCGTCAAATCAGGGCCACTAGCTGTCCAAGGTCCATCGACATATCCAATTTGGAAATCGGTTGTTCAGCCAATTAATAACAGGTCTTGACGTATGATACGGAGCCCTATCTTGTTTAATTTGTTCTGGTAGAGCGTCACTAAGCGGATAAATGTGTGTAGATAGTAGGTTTAAATATCGATCACCATGAAAACTGCCTTCATAAAATAGTGGACCCTGATGTTTTTTATGTCACGCATTATTCTACTAAAAATCTGTTTAGTGGGTAATCTGCTTGCTGGACTTAACTGCCGGTACTCCCGAAGAGCCAAAGCTGGACTTCTATTACTCTAATGCCCGAAGACACCGATTTTGACTAGTATTTGAAGGATATTGACATGAATATGTAACTGTTTGGATCAAAAAATGATGGTTTAAGCTGATATCTGCTGTTTTGATGCGGATTGAAATAAGATATGTTTCGGAAGAGCCGATTTTGATTGGAATCTGTTTGAAATGAGTAAGAAAAACTTACTATCGGTTCAAGAAAGTGGGTTTTTAAGTAGTCAGGTGCAGTTTTAATGTCTCTCTTCAACAATGTATGGAGGCATATTTTTGACAGTAATAAACTAAAAACTATGAAATTACATTTTACCGAGAGCCCGGCTTTTTTTGTTTATCATGGCTTTCTTGACTTTTTATCCTATGTCAAGTATAACAAAGCTTGAAACCCGCAACAAAACCGTCATATAAGAATAGTAATTTGTCAATCTTTCGAAAGGTAGATATTTTCAGCATAGACAACATTATGCAAACTTACCTTTATTTTTAATGTTAAATAAGTTAATTTAGTATTTAATCGTACCTCTATTCTATTAAAAAGGTTCTTGTGGACAAGGTATTAAACCCAAATGAAAAAATAAAGATTTTCTTTTAGGAAAAATTTGTGATAAAAACTTAAATATATCAAAAACCATTAGATATAGAAATTTGAGTAGAATCTAAAAATGTAATAATATACAGGATGTTCCATTTAAAAAAAATAAGTTGTGTTTACCCAAGCATATAAAAGACTTCATTCCAAACCAGATCACTTTTGTATTTAAGATTTTTTCGTACACACTGTATATTCTGAGAGGTTACGTTATTTTGGCCACGCCGTACAATATTAAGGATTTTCTTTTTTGTGATACCTTTTAATACGTATTCGTTGTTTATTATTGTCTATATATTTGTTATTTATCTAACATGATTAATTATTATTATTATTATTATTAATTAATTTAATTATACTAACATAATTTTATATTATGCATATTTGTATTATAGTGACAATATCCTGATTTTAGTAGAGGATACAGACGGAATATCCTGCAAAGTAAAAAAACCACAAAATTTGGAGTTCAAGGCACTTTGTTGTTGGTTATTTTGTAGATGCTTCGATCGATGACAAAAAACGTACGTCGCATGCGCATCCCGCGTTCGGCAATCGATTTGCCCTATATATCTGCAATCGGGCACACACGCAGATAATTCTGATTGCGGCAAAAAAACCGCGTACCGCGCGCGCTCTCGCCTAACCTGGCTACAATAACAAATTATAAAAGTCGATAACGATTACTCTTCACGTCGAATAAATGTAAATTAAGAGGCCGAGCGGTCTATACGCGACGCGACGCAATGATATTTTAAATGTCTATTCGCCGACCACCAGCAGTAATGAAGTACAGAAAGTACGCGTTCATAACCGTGTTCTTGTGCGTAGGCGGCGGTCAGGAGGAAAATCGCGACACCAAGCAACACCCCGAGCTGACGAAACTGTAAGTGGCAAATCGCGGTCGGCGTCGCCTAGATGGTCGATTGTTTTCGAAGCTGTACGTCGAATTTTTAGGGTGCGAAACTGGGCTCAGAAATTGGGAGGAGAGCTGTGGCATTTCGGGGAGCTGGTCACGCGAAAAACTAAAGTGAAAGACGTGAGTTTAAACACTTCTATCTGACTTGGCAACCTTGAATTAAATATGATTAACTTCTCGCTGTAGTTGGTACCGCATTAAAGTACAGCGACTCTTTATCTGTAGAAATTGACTGCTCTAGCGTACAAGACGACATTTACGTTTTTATTATAAAAGAAAATAAATTACAACGGAATTAATGTCAATGTAAATCAATGTTCCTCTCGAGGTACAGGCCGCTGAAGTTTTAATACTTTTTTTCTATTCCCTTCTGGGAAATACCTAATTATACACCGATCCAGCGTGCAGAAAGTGTCGTTTTACCGCGTCAGTTTCGTTTCCCGCGGATCCGAGCCACTTCGGACATTTTCGGGATATTACCGCACGGGTTTGGGAGCAATCGGATATTTTCGGAGATATTACCGCACGACTAGAATTTTGACAATTCTGACGGTCATGTCAGTGAAGTGTTCGTGTTTTTTTTGCCAAATGTATCCAGAAACTAACGGTCTTAGATATCTGCTCCTGCCTTACCACACTTGTTGCATAATATATAAATAATACAAAATCAACACAAACAACTAATAAAAAATATTCAAGTCGAAGTCTACTCTTAACACCTTTCACGGGTGTTGACTTTCGATACATTATTTATAGTTGAACCTGTTACTTTTTTGATTAATCTGTCTTTTTTAGCCAAAGTAGCTAATGGCCCTATGATTTTACCAATAAAACTATATAATAAGTTGTCTTTGTCCGTCAGACAGATATTGCCTGTCCATTTATTTAAGCAAAAATTAAAGCTCATTTTGAATAAGAATGTTTTATTCTATCGATGAATACTTTGATTGTAGTAATGCTGATCTCTCAGTGTGATATGCTTTGTGTGTTTGTACGTATCTGTTTTTAAATTTTGTATTTTAATGTTCTAATATATATTTTTTTTTACTTGTTGACATTATCCCATAGTTTTGTTAAAAATCGATGGAAATAAACATTATTATTATAATTATTATTATTATTATTATTATTATTATTATTATTATTATTATTATATACTAATCATTATATTTATTTAGGTTTTTCGAACTTTAAAACACATCAAATTCAAACTAAGGACACAAATATAAGTTTACTCAAGCTCTTAGAGCAGCAATCTTCAAAATGCTTGGTTTAATAAATTTATTTTTAGTATAAAAATAATAGGCAATTTTTAAGAAAAATAGTAATTTCTTTTGATTTTTTGGTCTCTGTGTGGGGAATGGTATGCTATGCGACAAATATGGTTAACGGCATTTGAGTCACGAGTGATTTAAAAAGTTTACCAAACATGTCGCAGAAGTGACAAACGTCAAAATTCAACCGTGCAGTAATATCTTCGGAAACATCCGATTACTCCCAAACCTGTGCGTTAATATCCCGGAAATATAGGACATGATACGTAGGAAACGAAACTGACGCGGTAAAGTGTCATTTTAGGCACGCTAGATCGGTGTGTAATTGGTATTTTACAGAAGGGAGTAGAAAAATAGTATATTATGCAACAAGTGCGGTAAACGGCATTTGACTCACGAGTTTATTTGATACGAGCGGAGCGAATGTTTAATAAACGAGCGAGTTAAAAAGTTTACGGAACGTGTTGCATACTATACTTTTTCTACGACCGTCAGAATTGACATACGTCAAAATTCAAAGCGTGGGAAATATCTCCGAAAACATCCGATTGCTCCCAAACCCGTGCGGTAAAATCTCGGATATGTCCGAAGGGTATATCGGTGTATAATTAGATATTTATTAAGTTGTACTGGTGCCTATTTGATTGGTTCTTTTTTTTATTTTATTCTTCATAAATGACACCCAGTTTGCCCAATTCTATCAGATCAAACCAAAGCTATAGACGCTTATTTAATAAAAAAATGTTATACTTCCCACCGAACCAAACTTTGTAAAAAAAAGCATCATTACGCCTCCTAGAGGTGGAGACGGGAACTTAAAACATATTTTCACATTAATTCAATTCAATTATGCGTTTCACAAAAAATGTTGGGCTAACTGCTAGGATCATTCGCCCATTGCCGACTTCCGTCGAGGATTTTCGCTTCTGGTCAATGACCACCACGTTCAAAGAAGAAGAATAACCAATAATTTGCTCAGCTAGCAAAAAACGATTCTGACCGATACCAAAAAAATCGGCTTCCCCCCGCTTCCACCTCCGGCAGCCCTTTGGCCTGCAGAAGGATATTTCCTTCCGCACATGCCCTAAAATTTAACACACTACAAGTACATTTTCTTTCTAAATAGCGAGTATTAGAACCAGGCAGGAGCATCGTCCGCCAAGTGCAATGCTTCCCCTACTTGTGGCTTCTGTGGTTCAAAAACTCTAATAATAGTGGCCCAGGTTTGGGTAGTATTAGTCTGTGCTGGTAGTTTCAATTCAATTCAATGATGCGATTCATAAAAAATGTTGGGCTAAACTGCTACGATCATTCGCCCATTGCCGACTTCCGTCGAGGATCTTTGCTTTTGGTCATGGATTAACACGTATAAAGAAGAAATATAATCAATATTTGCTCAACTAGTAAAAAACAATTTTTACCGATACCAAAAAAAAAACCGACATCCCCTCGCTTCCACCTCCATACCGGCGTGAACGTTGAAAAACGACGGGGCCAATGACGATTATCACTTTAAGACGTACACTGAACACTCAAAACACTAAATCCACACCGTGGAAACCGATTCAAACTTTTTGGGACGAATACAAGGGATTCTGTCGGGAGCGAACGGAGGTTAAACCGCCGCGTGCAATGCTCCACCACAGAATCATATTTTCACATATTTCCTTCGGTCGATTCCTTTAGCAAATATCGAAACCTACGGTTCTTTTTTTAAATCCGGCAACACTGGTTATTTCTACTAACTTATACCGCGAAATTTGCACGTATGTAAAAAATTCAGTTGTAGTCGAATTGAACTTGAATATTTTCTTTTTTAGAAAAATAATATGTTTCCCTAAATAGTGCCTTGAGTTCTACATTGTTCGGGCTATATTTTTCAGTATAAACGATATTAAAAGGTAAGAGACACTCATGTTTTTCTTTTTTTATGGTTAAGAAGAGTTTCGGCTAATAAGCCCCACTGATTTTTCGGTTAATAAGACCCATTAAATAGTGGGTCTTATTAGACGACACTGTAAAATATTCTTTCTTTTATTTAGTTTTCTATCAACCATGCCACCGAAATTGAAAAAGCGAGCAAATTGGACTAAAGAACAACCTCAAGTTGCCATTAGCGCGGTAAAAGTTAATGAATATATGGAATACCCAGGAGACCTCTTAGAAACCATCTAAGATCTGGCGTTCTAAATAAAAAAAATAGGATGATCCAGTGCCAATTAAGAAAAACAATTTTCTGAAAGATTAATTCGTCTCTGTGAAATCGGAATGCCGCTAACATCATTGTTAGTACGTCGCTCTGCATACAAATTGGATTGGATTGGCTCTATGGGTTTTTGAAACGTAATCCTCATTTGTCTAGGTGCAAAGCGCAACAAATGAACCTAGCCCGTACCCAAAAATTAAATAAATTTATAGTGGGTGATCATTTTAATAAATTAGCTAACATTTTTTTTGCACCAAAATCTACAGAACGTTTTCAATATGGACGAAAAGGAATGCAGAATAACTATTCATTATCAACAGCTTGTTATTGGACAAAAAGATGCCAGACGTGTTCACTTAGGTGCACCTGAGCACGCCATAAATGTGACCATTGCTGGATGCTATGGTAATAGTTACAGGAAAAAGTCTAAATGGGAAGAAAACCTACCACCAGGAGGCCTAGTTAAAAAGGGTAGCATGACCAATGACCTTTTTATTGATTTATTAAGGCACATATATCGTTACAAGGTAAATAAGAACTTAACGTTCAGATTTTCACGAAATTATATATTATGACATGACAATTGTTTCGACAACACCGTGTCTCTATGTAATATGTAATATTTACAAACTACCTACTACTATATATACCGAAAAATGACCATAAAACGTTAATTAATGTTTTTGCGAGAATTTAAGTTCAATAAACGAGAGGTATTTAAATCTAATTGATCGTTAAGCAATACATTTGAATGTCTCATTTTGTTAATCTCCATGGCTTCCAATAAATTTAATTTTCTACTTTTTGTGGCTCTATGTAAAATATCAAAATTGTCGTCAAAAATGTGTTTTTCTGTGTTTAAGTGCGTAGCATAATTAGAATCTAGACTATTGTTTTTAAACGCTCTTATATGTTCGTTAATGCGTTTCTTGAAGGATCCACATTTCAACCTGTAGACACCTGATTTTTGGGATTTTGGACATTTCGATTTATTGTTTTTTAAATATTTTCCTATTGCGTTGTTAGTTCTGAAAGCTATTTTTAAACCACATTTTGACAAATGTTTTGAAATTTTTTCACTAGGTTCTCCTATGTATCTAATTGTTTTAAATTGTGCGTGTTCTGTATTTGGTTTTGGATAAATAGAGTTTACTGTCGTCTTTATTTTTTTTTTATTTATAATTTTATCTATAATGGACGGATTGTAGCCGTTGATAAAGACACGGTGTTGCCGGAACAATTGTCATGTCAAGATATATAATTTCGTGAAAATCTGAACTTTTAGTTCTTATTTATTTTGATAAATGAATTTTCATCAAGTAAAAGCCATCTCAGTTCAATCGTTACAAGGGTCCAGACACCATCTTGCTAGTTTTTGATGGAGCTGCTAGTCACCTGGACATTTCCATAACCGAGGCTGCAGACGAGTTGAATATAAGGGTGTTCTGCTTGTCATCTAACACCACGAATGAACTGTTTAGATAAAAGAACATCAGTGGGACCAAGAAGTTCTCAAGTTTTGGGAGACACATCCAGATCGTCGTTTGAACAAATCTCGTTTTGGCAAAATTATGTCTAAAGTTTGACCCACATGCATGACCCCAGAGAACATCTTAACCGGTTTTCGAGCGACAGGCTTGTATTCAGTTGATCCTACTGTAATTCCTGAATCAGCTTTTGTCTCATCACTAGCAACTGAACGTCCTTACGCTGAGGAATATGACGGAAACAACGTTAATGCTAATAACACAACGATACTGAGTTGTTTGTAATTGTTGATTGTAACTATAAAGGTATAAAACACCAGTCAAGACTGCTAAGAGATAGACACAAGAAGAAAGTGAATATCTTAATAAGTCTTTTAAGGAACTTCTTCCTACACCGGAACTGTACAAATTGAAAAAAAAATAAGAGTTTAAACAGAAAATCCCTTAATTACAAGGCACAGCGGTATCTGCGTACGTTGTGATTAGATTGAATTTTTTAAAAATGTGTTAAATGTTTCACACGCCTTTAAGACAGAACGTGTACCTATAGATTCATTTATGAGAGTCTGAATTAGTATAATATTTGTATTTCGTTATTTGTTTTTGTCTGTGTTTTCCAAATAAAGCAATTTCTTATTAACTGGGTTTTATTTGCCGCATTTACCTTATTAATTCCCCACTACCGGATCACCCAGTAAAGTCTGTTCATAGATATAAGAAAGTGACTAACTGATACGAATTAAGGAAAGACCCAGGCAAGCTGTAAGCTGTATGGCCGAACAGGTCCGTACTTTGCTTAGAATTTAATTATTCGGGGTTTTGTTAGGAAACATACTAAAAAATATTTATTTATGTATGTATTCGGTTTCTATAAGGTTGAGGACATTGGAGTTAACACGGGGAAAAACATTGTTACGACGAATGGCAAATTTCAGTTGGTGCCAAACATGTTCAATAGGATTAAATATACAGTGGTAAGGTGGAAGCCTTAAAACTAGATTTTTGGCGTAATTATCACAGACGTATTCCTTTTGTAGGTTCAAGGTTTGTAGAACCTCCATCAATTGCTTTTTGGTATAATCTTCGTGACAATAAATGTCGTTATTGTACATGTGGTTTTGGATTGTTGCTTTTGTGTCACATGAGGAAGGGGTTTTAGTCAACTGTCTACTGTGATAACTTGCATTGTCCATTACAATGACGCTATTAGGAGGAATGTTCGGAACTAGTTTGTTTTTAAACCAACTTTCAAATAAATCAGCTGTGGCGTCTTCATGGTAATCTTTAACATTTTTCGCAGGCAGAGAAAATATATTTGGAATCCAGCCATCTTTAAAGCTAGCATGCAAAATAGTTATTCTTTCACCTCTTTTTGATAGCGCGTTTGTTTTACACTTATCAGTTGAGTCAACCCAACCCTTTCCCCGGGTATCATAAGAGTCGCACCAGGTTTCATCCAAGTAAATAATTGGCCTTTGTTGTTCTCTGTAAATCCTAATTTTTTCTAGATATTCCAGTCGCCATTTCCGAATTGTAAAAGATGCCATTAAAACTTGCCTTTTGTTAATTTTTTAAAATCTAAAACCCATGTGTTGAATACACTTCCATAAGGTAGTTCTGCCACATTTAACACCGGTTTCATCTTTTTCAAGCCTCTTAATTAAGATATCTAATGTAGGCGCACTTTGTTCCTCGTATAACTGGTAAATTTTACGCCGTATTATATCTTGATCACTTTCATCTACACTCGAGAAAATGTCCTCGCTGAAATGGGATTATCCACAATTTTCCATAGAATTGATGTGGCCGTTTCTTCTAAAGATGCTTGCTTGCTGGCACCATGTTCAATGAGGGTCAAATAAACATTGCTTATAACTTCCTTAGTCTCAATAGTGTTTTTTACATACGGGCGGGAGGCTCTCCTGAGATACACTAGACTCGCACATATTTTGCATAATTCGCACACGATTCAACACAAGAATGATTACTAATAAACTTAAAGTAAGTAGCATATATTAAACACAGGTGAGTATAAAATTATTTTCTATTACGGACCTGTTATTACCTGAATTTAAATTCCGAAACTTTAGGTAATAATAATGTTGTTGCATTGTATGTTAATGACCACCCTTGGATAATCACATTCAAAAGCAATATCTATGAACAGACCATACCCAGCAAATAACATATTATCGCGAATAAAAAAAAATTCTCTCTCTGGCAGGCAAAACAAATCGACGGGGTGTCTGTTTCTGATCAGCGTCGCCGTTTCGAAATAGTTCTCATTTCGCCAAGCCATTATTCATTGCTTTACGCATATTATTTTTATATGCGGCATCTCTTATAAACACTGCCAATTACCGAACACAAACGCTTAAGGCCGCGGAATGACACGTCCCAAAAATATTCCAGAGCTTCAAGGATACGACGGTCGTCGTCGAGGTCGGCGAAGCCTTATTGGCCGATATCCACGAGAAGATTTCGACCATGATGAAGCAAAAAGTGGAAGCCGTCGAGGTACGTCATTTATTCGAATAATTTAGTGTCATACAGGGTGTTACGAAATTGACGCCTTCTAATTTAACGGGTGACCCTCAGACTCTGGGGCCTCGGTGGAAAAATACTTATTATAAGGTTGAAGATTTGGTATAAAACGCTTGTCACCCACTGGATCTTTCACCATCGGTCACTCAGCGTTACTACTTTTCCCCCTCAGCATTATGCACTAGATTTTTGGTTTTTAGCAAAACGTCTGCGTATAAAATAATTGCTGCCACTATTTCAGCGTATAATGGAAACGGCAGAACAAAAAGCTCTCGCCCAAAAGGAGGAGGACATCGATTTGGATTTTCAGTTCTACAACGCTAAGAATCTCACCAATTCCGCGCCGAACGCGTCAGGGTTGGACCTAAACGACGGAGTGAGTATTTCGCGACCGATTAACGCCTCGTGGTAGCTTACACGCGTATTTTTGAAGCCAAACGATCGATTTTCCGTGCAAGAATTGAGATACGACGATTACGGTGGCAAATACTACGCGATGGTACAGCCCGAAGAGATGGACGGGTATCAGCAGGACCAAGACACGCCCGAAAACGATATTTCGAAATACGAAAAGGTTGCCGAAACAGGATTAGAGGTAATCGATTTGTTCTAAACTAACTTTTGCATGAATGTTCTTGAAATAATCTCTACCCGCAAAATTTCATTAGAAAATTTGGTGTCCAATGCTTGAACACTAATGTCTAACGAGCAGGTGACCTTAGCACCCTATGTGAAATCGTCTGTAGTTGAGTTCTCCAAACGATATACCGTTTTTGTTGTAAAGCGGGAGGGACCATTTTTTCTATATTTTAAACACCAGTAATAAAGAAAAATAAAATATAAACAAAAGAAAAAGAAAGTAAGTATTTATAGATATAATTCTGTTATTAATTAAAAGACGAAAAACCCAATCAGCACTTTATTTATCTAATAACACGCCTTTAATGTTCTTCCGAACTAGTTTTAAAGATGATAAGGCAAAGAAGAGTCTATGCCTATTAAAAATTTTGGTTAGTTAGTTGTTTAGCGTATTCTCCCCAATAGTGGCACTATGGGTTTCACAGCAAAAAACTAGCTTAACTTTTAAATAGGGAGAGCTAGAGGACTTTCAGATCTTGTATATTAACACCTCGAATAGGTACTTAAATAAATTGTCTATTCTCAACCACTGCAACAATTTAATTTTAGGGGACACGTGGTCATACTTCCTTAAGCCATACAGAGGCCTACAATAGTTGTTTTGTATTTTTTGAAGGCGTTGACGATCAAGGAGTGTTAAAGGAATTAATATCTGTCTTCGACCTCATCATAATAGAATTGGTCAAGAATATGTATGCAAGCTGGGTATCGTCAGCATATGACTGAGATTGGCAACACTGCGGCACGGCATCCAAATCAAATATATACAGTAAAAATAATAGCGGCCCTGAGATTGATCCTTGAGGCACCCCTGATACTACTTCACCAACTTTCAACACACCAGCTGTCCTAACACTGTCAGATAGTCCAAAGTATTGCAATTTACCGCATAAAAATGAGTGATCCACACAATCAAAAGCTCAAAAAAAGTGGAGTAGAATTTGTATGGTCGCCAGTTTCTCATCTAAACTCTGACAAATTAGTGCGCTTCAAAACCTTATGTAGATAATTTATTTATAACGGATGTTTTCCCAGTTGTTTATAAATATTGCAACATTGTTTTATAGCTAAATTTTTCACTGTATGGACTATTAATAATCGAGGAATGTCGCCGATGTAACTTTACACAAATCCGTCACCTTTCAGCATTTGTTTGCACGAAGTACCGAAGTGCGATTCTGAAACGTCATTGTGAGGGTTACGAAGAGAAACCCAAGCGAGGTAGGCCTGCGGTTAGATCTTCATAAAAATTTACCAAAGTTAAATACCCGATTATGTCGTAAAAACGGTATATGGTTTGGAGAACTCTAATTACCAACATCTTTAGGAGGTCCGAGATTTGCCTAAGCCTTAGTGGATTATTTAAACATTTATGGATATGTAATACTAAAAACATAAATAAATCGGAAATCAAATTCACCGGCGGGCCAGACGCTTGCCCTCTACGTACTAGGTAGATAGATATTGAACCCCATCTTTACTCACCCCGCATAAATCAAGTTTGGTTATTTAATTTTCCCTACAACCACAAACTGTCTATTACGAAAACAAATCCACCGACACACAACGATCAAATTTACTAATTTGTGGTGTACTAAACAATATTTTAAATAATTAACATCGAGAGAGTCCTTTGGCATAAGAAAAACATGAGTCATCAGCGTTCGTCAAATTTAAGTAAAAGATGGTGATGCTGACGCGGCACAAACGGAAGGTTCTTCTCTGTACACAAAGATGGCCCCTTCAGCGCATCCGCGCTGGGCGCAATCGGGGTTTTACGCTTATAACCTACAAATTGCACTGCTAATGATGTAATTTGAAAAGAATTTAGTTTTGGATATTTCTTGTAGTTGTCGAACGAAAGTGCGAAAGATCCGATGGCGAGCCAAAAGTCGCCGGATAAATACAGCCTGCCGCTATACAGAAACAGGCACTTCTACAACATTCCGGTAAACACTAATTGCAGTGCCGTTCACGTGCCTAGCAACGTTTACGAACGATGTAAGCTAGCCTACATCTTTTACTTCATCTTCACCGTTTGCTTTGTGTAACTGTTGCAGCCAAAGACGTGATAGCCGGAATTAAATGGTCGGAGGAGTTGGACCAAACGTTTAAAAACAACTACAAGGAAGACCCGACGTTGTCGTGGCAATATTTCGGAAGCTCCACCGGTTTTATGCGGCAGTTTCCTGGTAAAATCTCCCCGTACAAGGCCAGTGTGGATTGTGCAGCGTTCTTTTTTTCAGCCATGATATGGTCCCAGGAGCCCATAGATTTGTTTGATTGCCGGACGCGGTCCTGGTATATTGAAGCCGCGTCTTCTCCAAAAGACGTTATTATTTTAGTCGACAAATCCGGCTCGATGACGGGCATGCGCCGCGAGGTGGCGCGCCACGTCGTTCACAACATACTGGATACGCTCGGGAATAATGATTACGTCAATATTTATACGTTTAGTAACACGACCGATGTCCTGGTGGAGTGTTTCGATAACAAATTGGTGCAGGTTAGTGATTTAGTGAATTTAAGTTAACCTTCGTCGTACCGTGTGGGGTACAACAACCCCAACAGCTCAATTTATCTTATATCTTTTTAAAAACTTTACACAAGGGTTCCGCCATTTTATTTATTGTCATTTAGTATTTACAGATTCATTTTCTGTATATTTTAGTTAAGACGTGCATCAAAAAAGTCAACAAAAACAGTATATTATGCAACAAGTGCGGTAAACGGCATTTGACTCAGGAGTTTATTTGACACGAGCGGAGCGAGTTCTTAATAAACGAGTGAGTTAAAAAGTTTACCGAACGTGTTGCACACTATACTTTTTCTACGACCGTTAGTTTTTGGGTACATTTTCGCAAAACAACACGAATACATTCACTAACATGCTAATTACTGAATGACGATCTCGATGATCCTGACATAAAACTCTGTGATGGTGAAGAAGATAGTGATGATGTTCCGGAAATGATAGATTCTGAAGATGATATAAGAGAAGGAATTTCCAGACGAAAAATCAAAAAGCAAAGACTGCAGAAGAAAATTTCTATTGGACTTAGTAAAGTCATTGATTACGGAAAATGTCATAAGAAGATTTAAAACAGAACCAAGAAATAAAAACTAACCAAGAATTCCCAACAGCGTCAAATCATAATGTCTCCAGAATTGGAAAAGGACCATGAAGTCTATTCCGAAGAACCTGAACGACCTGTTTCTGGACGATGTTATTTGTGCAATAGAAAGAAAGATCGCAAGTCCAGGCAACAATGTTGCGACTGCAAAAAATAGTGTAAAGCAGATAACTTGCATTTTGTATTTTGTTGTATTTTGTTCAACTTTTTCAGTAAATGTAATATGTATTACATATTTAATTTGCATTAACTATTAAAGTTTGTTGTTATATTGTATATCTACGAGAATTGGTACGCAGAACACCATGTTGAGTCCAATTGTACATGGTGTTCTGCGTAACTTTTTGACCGCGGTACTACGAAGGTTAATTAATTTATACACAAAAATTGAATAGTCATAAAATGACGATCGATTCTTGTAACGGCTCTTGCAATTATCTCATACGGGATAGCCGATCCCATCAGGCCTGGTTACCAGCGTGAATAAAAGACATCCGGAAACCGTATTACCTACATAATGGAATAACAAATCACAAATCCATATACATCCGCTTAAGAAGAACATTATTTCCCAAATTTATAGGCACTGTGCCTCTATCACTTCAGATCACACATATACAAAAAACTATTTTAAATCAAACGACACATTTCAACCGATTTCTACATTTTATGGAACTTTACTCTTAAAAAATGACGTTTGTTTTGATTGTTATTTGTTTTGATTCAATACATTGCGGATTTCTTCGCGAAACATAAGCTATAAAACGAGAACTGATTTGCTTATAAATAATCAAGAAAATTTTAAAATTCCTACACAGCTAATAACTTTGAGTGTTATGGTATAAAGAATTACTAAAAATCAACCAAAAAAATATAGTGGGCCAGTATCGTTAGAAAGCTAGCGAAAAGATCCCTTTTGTGTGTCTTATCATTGATTTTAGTTAGTTAAACAAAGATTTCGTTATATAGTTCTTATAATAGGTCAAACCCAAGAGCATCTGTTCTTTGTTTAAGGCAAACCTGGCCAACATCAGAGTACTGAAAGAAAGCATGTCGGATTTCAAGACTGAACAAATTGCGAATTTCACTTTGGCATTGATAACGGCATTCGAACTACTCAAGGACTATAGGGAAAGCCGATTTGGTTAGTATAAAAATTGCCCGCACGTACTTTGCTTATGCTCACTGTGTTTCGAAGAGAGAGTGATAAAAACATTTAAACCAATTCGTACATTTTTCAAAAATACATAGATACTCAAAAAATATTCTAATTTTTTACTTGAAGGGCCATTAACAAGGCCTTCCCGGGGTTATGACAATGTAATTTTGATATGGTCAAAATGCGTTCTTGAGAACCATTTACATAAAGAAATCAACAAATAAATTGAGTATAAGCACTTATACAGTCGAAACTCTATATAGCGAAATTAAAAGGACTGCTTTTTTTTTAGTTATAAACACTTGAAAAATTATAATACGCATGTGTTCTTAATTATTTTAAATACATATTTTAACAGCTACTTAGGAACATTTTATATAAATATTTAAGAACCACATTTAATGTTTCAAGTAGTCGATCATTTTCTTTTGAATTTTTTTGGTATGTCAATACGCATCTCGTACTTTGGCTTGTATTTTCACCATTTCTTCGATTTCTCTAGCAGCTAAACTGAATATAGGGCTTGTTGAATGGTTGGTGTTGGTCCCAGATCATCTCCTTCTTCCTCTTGGTGCTCTTCCTCACCCTTTCTTGCTTGTTGTAATAAGGCTATATCTGTCAAGTCTGCTGTTGTAGGCAAATCCTGATCTATCACCATAAAATCTTGCAACTCCTCACTTGTAAACGTAATTGTTGTTTGAAACTGCTTTATCCACTCGCTTAGTGGCTGATCATCTTCCAAGTCCTGTTCGCATTCTGTCTCGGTAATAAGTCCTGCATGACGAATTGTTTCTGCTGTCACTTCTTTCCAAGCTTTACTAATATTAGAAAATTTGGCTGTAATACACTTGTTTTGGCTAGAAGAAATGCCAATTCAATATTCCGTGGAATGGGACTATGGGGATGTGCAGGGCAGTTATCTAAGAGAAGTAATATTTTCCTCCCCTTTAATTCTGCATCCCAGTTCCGTATCTCCTCTTTAAAAATTTGCGATGTTATCCATGCGACTAGCTTTCTTTTTTCTCTAGCACTCATATTGGCAGCTACTATCACTGTTATACGTTCTTTTGAAAGAAAGGTAAGAGACTCCATTATTTACAAGTCGGCCTACTAAATTTTGTTAACTGATGTGCCCTTTTTTCTTTCGGAAACATAATAGTACAACAAATTTTGTTCGTAATACAGAGTTTTACTTTATACAGAGTTTCGCTATAGGGAGTTTTCACTGTATTTTAAGAAGTGTACACATCTACCGGGTTTAAAGAACAAAAACGCCAAATTCAGAAAAAAAACTATATAGTTGCTTCATGGGTTCCTGCACTGTGAGCGTAGGGAGGGCCTCTATATGTCTAGTACCTATATGAGACTACCTAAAACTAACTATACCAATGACTAAAGTTTTTAATGTTTTATAACAATAAATATTGTTCACATGTTTTTAATCAAAATTTTTTTTTTGCAAATAATTGTTATTTAAGCTTGTTTTAACTAATTTACGCAAAAAAACTTCTTTATATTAATATTTTAATTGTGTATGGTAAATTTGAAAACAAGATACTACGCAGAGTTCCACGTCACACTCACTGCACCAATATCTTGTTTCTTTTTTGATTTTTTTGCCCGTGCTGTCTTTTCTTGAAAAACATACTGCAAATTCCGAGAATGGCAATAATCTGCCATCCAACGTAACAGATATAATGTAAAAAAATTAAAATATAAATTAGCGGGCGAATTTGACTGTCGAATATTCGCTTCTCCATGGCAAACTTGGTTTTACAAAGCAGTATGCCGACGTCAACCAATTTTAATATTTCTGTTTATTTCATTATTAGATGAAAATTAAAAATCCTTTTTAATTAAAAGAATACAGCGTTGTAAAGTCTGTTTAGTTCCTATCCAATCCTCTCTGACAAACAAACATTCATCAAGGCGCCCGCGATATTTCGAGCACCCTGCATTCGAACTTCATAGAAATTAGTATAGTTAGGTTTTATGTAGTCCCGAATAAGAATTTGTTGACACCTAATAACCTTTCTCGATATTTGACATCGAACATTAGTCCCAGATAGCCATGATTCCAGGTTGATATAATCAGAAACGTAATCAAAATCCTGTATTGAAACATTATAAAAATTGATAGTTTGGTTCTAAGTAGTCCTGAATAAGAATTCTCTCTCTTCTGTTAAGTAGTCTCAATTAGATACGAGTTTAAGTTGAAGCGATAAGCAAAACAAGGTTGTTCAGTGACGTGTCCAACAAAAAAAAAGTTTTTCAAAATCGAAGATTTTACAAGGGTGTACAGTTCTTATGTGGGACACACTGTATAATGTTATTAGTTTTCCGTACCGGGACCATTTGTTTAAAAATCGTCAGGCGCCAACTGCAACCAAGCGATAATGCTGATAACTGACGGGTCGCAGTACAATTACAAGGAGATATTCGAAAAGTACAATTGGAAGAACCTGCCAGTGGTGGACGTAAGGGTGTTCACTTATCTGATCGGTCGCGAGGTGTCCGACACGCGCGAAGTGAAATGGATGGCCTGCGCCAATCAGGGTTACTACGTCCACCTCAGCACTTACGCGGAAGTTCGCGAAGAAGTCCTCCATTACATACCGGTTATGGCGAGGCCGATGGTGTTGAACACCACGAAGAAGCCGAACCCGACCTGGAGTCCCGTTTACGCGGACGTCACTGACCCGAAGCTTACCAATTGGCTTTGGGTGAATCGGGAGAGAAACACGCAGCGAGAACGGTACCTCATTTACAGCAAGTACAAAGATATGCTCAGTCCAGACGAGATCGACAAGAAGTTTGTCCACCAACAGAAACTGGTAAGTTGCGCAATGTATATGTGCTTCATAATTCTTCATTGCTTCAAGAAATTGTAAGAATGATTCATGGATCAAATGAAATTTAAGACCACCTCAATCACTGAATCCTAACACTCCAAAAACTAAAACTAATTATACACAAACAAACTTCCCAAATGAAAAACAATTTATTTTTTAATTATGTTGTATGCGATAGTCCAAGAGTTGTTTATGGTGTGATGATTGTCAAGGGTCCCGAGAGTGGTAGGTGGACGGCTTAGTGTTATTATTAGAATTATAGTTACTTTCCGTCGGTTATCGCGAAAATTCTGTCTTCAAAATGGCTGGTGTTTCTGAATTTGTTGCTGAGAAACGGGTTAGTAAAACGCTTTCTCTTCTAAACAAAATATTATTTTCAATATGTTGAACTCTTCTGGCAACAGAAACTCAACATTCGTAGTTGAAAAAATAGTGTTCGAAACGACTTAAGTTGGAAAGTCAACAATATGCAAGAAGATTTACGCGGTCCCAAAGAGAACCGAAGAGAAGTACTGTAATAAATGAGAATGAAAACACTACCTACCATCGCACTCAGCATGGGTAAGCAGAAATTGTGGAAAACTTTGAAGGAAATCAATTTTCATTACGAAAAAAGTCAAAACAGAACATCACTGTTAATAGAGAAAGAATATAGATACCGCTTTTAAAATGAGATCTTCTGAAACTCCCTTGCAAGAGGGAATGAAAACAGTGGATTGTGAAACATGTGATTGTGAAGAGCCCATGAATATTTCTTTGGATTCCGACGACTATAGTTCATCCGACTAATCGGATGATTCACAAATTAAATTGCATTGTAATTATTAGGTTTTTTCTTATTACAATTTATCTGTTTCCATATTATTCTTACTTCTATATAAGTATATATTCTATATATTGTATATTTATTATTCTAATATACTGTCTGTAGTAACGCCGCTGTCACATTACCTTCATCCACTAAAATCTTGGAATTATTTATCTGAACTTTACGACCTGCTGGTCCAGCATGTTTAATTATCACTGTAATTGTAAATTTACATTTTATTCGTCTCTGATATTAAGGAATAAAGTACAGACCCAATTTAGGGCCATTATAAAACCAATACCAATTATTTTTAATCACACAACTTAAAAAATACAAAATTAAAATTAATATTTCATAAATCTTTAATAAACAAATTTTATTGGGTCTTAATTATAAAAAAAAGATTTTATAAAAGAATACCAACAAATTAGTAATCAGTAATTTAAGTTAAATTTTGCTCATATAATAAAAAAACACAATCAAAATGAATATGTTTAAAAAAAATGTATGGTATTAACCACAAAAAGAAAGTTCTTCGAGTTTAAAACTAATAAAATTAATGTCACCCTTGTAGAAGCAAGACAACTATGGTGAGACTCAAACCTATCACATGATGACGTCGGTGTCTTTGCCGGTGTACGATCTAAAGCCCCGTCAGGTAAGTGCGAAACCACTCGTTTCGAGGTGTTTCCTTCTTCCGATTTATTTTCGATAATTTCGCATTCCGTTTTGGTACTATCGTATAAATATATTCGCAGAATATAACAGAGCAAAAGCAGATAAACGAAGCGTTATGGATAACGGTGACGAGAGAGGTAAAACAAAAGTAACAACTTGTGTCAGTTTCGCTCCTTAATGCCAGTGTGACTAACATCGTTTAGATTTTTTAGGCGTTCGTACATATAACTTTGGTCGCTAGCAATTAGAGGAGTCGTAGCGAAAGTTTAGTTTTGGGGTCGTTCCACAGGGTTCACTTCGCGGGTCGTTTCGTGCGAATTCGTTTGGTGATATTGTGGTCGTAAAAATACTCTTCGGTAGTGGGAGTTTACTAACGTCCTGTTAGTTAATTCGAGACGTAGTTGATTGGATACTTGACTAGCGAAAATTTGAATATACAGTGCCGCACGTAAAGTCTGCATCATGTACTTATATTAAATTTTGCTTTAAAATTGAAAATTATGGTATTTGTGTACTTATATACAAATAGACTGGCGAATAATAGTTGGAGATTTCGTGCTCAGTTTAACTGAAACTGTCTCGAATTTTACTCTGTAACTGATTATATATTGTTTATGGGAAGCGGAGCTAAAGGAGAAACATGTGCATTGCCTCGGATGAATAAGAAACTAATAAAAATCACGTCTTATAAATTCTTATTAATAAAAAGTCAGTCGTAAGGTTGGGTCATTCAGTTTACAGAAAACCTACGCACACAGCGATACTTTCATGTATTATTACGTCGCTGTCCTACTCAGAAGCCTTCAATTATCAACTCTCTTGTTTACAGATGCGTAAAAGTATCTCAACCCGAGTCACTGGACCCAGAATTAAAACACGTTTTTGTTCTTCAAATCGTATTCAACAAAACTAAAATTCGTGCATGTAATAAATTCTTCTACCATCCGACATACATGTCCCTGCTTTAGCTCCGCCTCCCTCAAACAGTATAGTTGGCGTATCACCTGTCTGGAATGACGTCACACTGGTTTCAAATAACAGTATAAGAGATATAAGAGATAGGTGCCTTGAGCGCTGGCGAAAGCTAATCTAAAATGAGCATTTTCCTTACAGTAACTTGTCGAAAATCTCGGGTAAGGTCCATTAAAAAATTTGCAAAAGCATTTTATAACTTTAAAACTAAATTTAATTTCTTCGACTTACGCATTTTCTTAAGGACGCGATGGAAAAATTAATTATTTTAATAATATATATTTGTTTTTACATATTTTCTATGATTGTTTAATTACATTATCGGTTTGCATGAGGATTCCATTTTTAACTTCATCTTTTTCCAATTGGATACTCAAAACGATTATATATTATTATATCTTCGCGGCATTTTGCAAAATTTTATTGTCACAACAAATGAATGTCAATTTTGACGCATATATTCTGAAAGACTCATAATCAAAACAGAAACAACAATGATTTGTTTCAATTTTTCTTAACATAGATTAAACCAAAATAACCAAACATGATGATTGGTAAAATGTCACCAAATGCCTTATCATTATTTATTATTATATTAAAAAATATATGATGCCCACTTTTTGTGTGTTTAGGATATAGAGTGTAGCTGCCATAGATGATAGTGAGAGCGTATAGTATATTTCAAATGTAGCGCAGTCGTTTTTCAAATTTTTGAATTTCTAACGATGTGTAATTTGAGGTATTCTATACAACGTTAAAAATAACTTAGTGGTCAGCTTGGGTCGGTTTGGGCGTTAGTTTTTGTCGTTATCCGACCAAATCGACTTTAGGGCTAGAAGCGTCAATGTTAATAGCCGTAGCCTCCAGCCTAATCGACGACATTCGCGTTTTTCAACCATCTAGCGGGTTCGGTTTCTGTTCTAGGAAAGGGTTGCTAACTTGCTGGGCGTGGCGGGTACCGATATCCCGATCGAGTACATCCAGAAGTTGATGGTACCGTATCGGGTAAGGTCACGAATCATTTTGGTTCGTCTGTCGGTACTTACCGTTTGAATTTTCAGTTGGGCGTGAACGGGTACGGCTTTATAGTAACGAACAACGGTTACATATTGACCCATCCCGACTTGAGACCGGTGGTAAGTTACCCTGACCATCATGCCCACGTGGTTTTGGTTAACCCCGTCGGTTCTTTTCCAGTACCAAGGGATATTGAAACCCGCTTATAACAGGGTGGACGTCATGGAAGTCGAAGTCATAGACGACGATAACGAGCCGAGAAGGTTCAACGACGACGTGCTCGAGCTTAGGCGTAAAATAATATTTCAAGAGAGGGGCAACGCGACCTTCCGGGTCAAAAGCCACATAGACGACATGGTTAGTTGCCCCATCAAAACTATGAGTCGAAAACCAACCAATTTTCTACCCAGCCTTGTCTCTAAAAAATATGTTTTTTATTTTTTATCATTTTTTGTGGCTTTTAACCATCAAGTCGATTTATTTTTGACCAATTTTAACTAAATTTATCCAAATTATTTATAATGTTCACATAATAATTATAATTATTTATTAAAAATTGGTAACTATTTTTCTATCGATTATAAAAATTGTTATTGGTATTTTTAAGATTTTCGAAAGTTCTTTCAATAAATTAATTATGATTCGGTTATAATAATATGAAATTGCTTTTTTTTTAGAATGTTTAAGCGGTCTATTTTTCCCCTGGTAATACCCAAAGGGTGGGCCTCCATGCCCCAGAGGGGCCGCCTTGGTCCATCCTCCCCCAAGTGTTCAAAAAGTGTTTTTTGACTTTCAGCATCGTATAGTGCTTAGCAGGCGCCATTACTTCTTCCGGGGCATCAACGGCACTCCGTTCTCGGTCGTTATCGCCCTACCGCACAGGTACGGTTTCAATCGTGTTCAGCACCCAGTCGAGAACGATATCCACAGGATCCGCTCGACAGATAAGGGCGCGTTGACCCAATTTTTCACCGGCAACTGGACGATCCACCCTGATTGGTAAGCGACTGTGGAAACCCGACTAACGTTTTTTTTTGTTGTGTGCCAAATGTTTTTGTTATTTTTTTAAAAATCTTTATAACTCTTATAAAGGTAGCGAGGATCAAATTTTAGTCCCATATAAAATTTTTACTACCCATATTTTTCTAACTAGATGTAGTCGTTACCTTTTCAAACCATCAATGACGCAGGTCTACAATGATTTCGATGATTGAAAGCTCTTTGCTTGTTTGTATATTTTTGGACGCCCTTTTTGCAAAAACGTGTCATTTCTTTTGTAGCGCTCTATATCTTGAAAATATTATTTTATTGAAATGTCCCATGATTTTTATGAAATTAAATGTGATTTGGCAACACAGCCTTGCTTATGCGCAGTTTGGTTGTATTGGTCGTCGTGCTACTTGCTACTGGGCTACTGTCTTCGTTGTTGCGTATTTCCAGTGCTCTAAAACGTATAAGTATACAATTCAAATAACTTTTTGTAATATCTGTGGTATTTATGTCGTAGTAAAGCATTAGTATCCATTTTTGTTTAATAAAACAACCAAAATGCTCGCTTACGTTTTTGAAGTAGGCAAAAAGGAAACAGAATGTTAATAGAAATAGCGCACGATATATCTCCCAAAAAATCCAGCCATATCAACAACGCGAATTTAAACAGGTAAAATTTTACAAGATTTTGTATATATATATATATATATGATGACACTATATTCCGGGATATCATCCGTTCGCTCGTTGAACTCCGACTGGAATCCTGCATCCGACTGGAATCCTGCAAATCTTGCATCCGACTGGAATCCTGCAGACGTTTCGCCAAAATCTCACTTGGCATCTTCAATGCTCGCGCTCCGAAAACACTTCGAACACTCGAAGTGTTTTCGGAGCGCGAGCATTGAAGATGCCAAGTGAGATTTTGGCGAAACGTCTGCAGGATTCCAGTCGGATGCAAGATTTGCAGGATTCCAGTCGGATGCAGGATTCCAGTCGGAGTTCAACGAGCGAACGGATGATATCCCGGAATATAGTGTCATCACATTTTTCCATCCGTGAATCAATACGTGAGAATATATATATATATATATATATATATATATATATATATATATATATATATATATATATATATATATATATATATATATATATATATATATATATATATATATATATATATATATATATATATATATATATATATATATATATATATATATATATATATATATATATATATATATATATATATATATATATATATATATATATATATATATATATATATATATATATATATATATATAGTGTTCGAAGTGTTTTCGGAGCGCGAGCATTGAAGATGCCAAGTGAGATTTTGGCGAAACGTCTGCAGGATTCCAGTCGGATGCAGGATTTGCAGAATTCCAGTCGGATGCAGGATTCCAGTCGGAGTTCAACGAGCGAACGGATGATATCCCGGAGTATAGTGTCATCACATTTTTCCATCCGTGAATCAATACGTGAGAATATATATATATATATATATATATATATATATATATATATATATATATATATATTGGTGGTAATCCGGGTGTTCATCCGTTCGTTGTTTGACCCTGGAGTAGGATCATTCGCCTGACGTTTCGCCAAAATATCACTTGGCATCTTCAGAGCCCGCGCGTCCATGTCACTCGTACTTGTCCGCATTTAAACTGAGGTGAAAATGTGCGGTGCGGCGCTTTTTATAATCGCGGTCCCCTCCGTCGTAAATTGTATCGCGGCGGGGTGGGGAACACGGTTGCCGCGACTAGCGGTGCTACCTCGCTATTGGTGGAAACAATAGGCTGTGCAATCACGCTGTTAGTGTGGTTTAGTACCACTTTCCAAACTGCAGGGAGGGTTGAGGCATCATCTCTGTTATTTATGTTATCATGTTTTTGAATTTCAATCGCTTCCCTTATTGTTCTCTGTTTGAATTTTGTAATGTTTGCGATCTTGCTTTCTCCAAAATTCATTCTGTGACCCGTCTGCAGGTAGTGCCGGTAGATTGCCGATGTCATTTGTTTGTTGCTTACAGCCAGTTTGCGTTCTTCGATTCTGGCTGATATTTTTCTGTTAGTTTGTCCTATGTGATATTTTGGACAGTCTCTACACGGGATTAGATAGACTCCTTGATTTTCTAGGTGAGAAGGGTCCTTTGGATTTCCTATTAGTTGACCCACTGTTTTGTGTGGTTTGTATGTTGTTCTGATGTGATGTCGTTTCAGAATCCTTCCTATTTGATCAGTTACTCCTTTTACATATGGCAAAGTAGTTGAAGGTATGTCTTCCCTTTCCTGTTCTTTAGTTGAGTCTCGCCGTGTCCTTGTCTTCGTCCTCTTGACATTTCGTATAGTAGACTCCGTATAGTTATTGTCTCGGAGTGTTCGTGTGATTTTTTCCATTTCTTGCTTGTTATGGATTTCGTCTGTGAGTCTCACCGATCTGCAGATCAGAGTATTGGCAACGGCCTGGATTTGACTAGGGTGATGGTGCGATTGTGCATTAAGGTACCTGTCGGTGTGAGTAGGTTTGCGATATACTTGATTTTGCAGTTTTCTCCCGTCTGATCGTGTCAAAAGGACGTCCAAAAATGGTAGTTGTTTGTCCTTCTCCTTTTCTATGGTGAACTCGATTCTATCGTGTAAAAAATTCAAGTAAGTTAGAAAATGATCTAGCTTGGCCTCCCCGTGGGACCATATGATAAAAATGTCGTCGACGTATCGGATCCAGAGCTTCGGCTTGAGTTGACTTTCTCGGATCGCTTTAGCTTCGAAATAGGTCATGAACAGGTTTCCTATCGCTGGCGAAAGTGATGACCCCATTGGGGCGCCATCTGTCTGTCTATAGAGCTGACCATCGTATCTAAAGTACGTGTTCTTTAGGCAGTGCTCCGCTAGCTGTATGACGTGTGATGGTATGTCTTCGTTCATTGCAATCAGGTCCAAAGCCTCGTCAATAGGTATACTCGGGTACAGAGATTTCACATCGAAGCTAGCCAAGACATCTTGTGGATCGATGTTGATTTCCTTTATCAGTTGTAAAAAGTTGCCAAAAATCCACAAGAACGACGTACCACTGAGACCAATCGTAAGCGCCTTCAATTCCCCAACACAGAAGCTGGAGAAATATCTAGCTAACATACTGCAACCTATCGTGGAAGCCAAGGCATCTTATGTAAAGAACTCCGAACACTTTTTGCATATATATATATATATATATATATATATATATATATATATATATATATATATATATATATATATATATATATATATATATATGATGACACTATATTCCGCGATATCATCCGTTCGCTTGTTGAACTCCGAGTGGAATCCTGCAGACGTTTCGCCAAAATCTCACTTGGTATCTTCAATGCTCGCGCTCCGAAAACACTTCGAAGACTGTGTTCGATGACTCACAAAGTCAAGTTCAGAATCCAAAATAAATTGGGATAAATGATCAAAGCTAGAACAAAGTGATCTTACATTAAATGAGCAAAAGCGCAAGAATCGCTAGACATTCGTATCCTAAACAACTAAATAACTAAACAAAAACGAGTTGGTTGAATTATTAAATCACGTTTTGAGACGTCAAATAAATTGACTTAGCTTATTTTCGAATTTAGTACAGAATTTATTGTGTATCTGAAACTAGTATAATTTTATTTAGAGCAACCTAATTTGCTTTGTCTTGTGTTTGCGTTATTATATTGTTATCAACTGACGAGAATCTTTTTCAATCGCTTTTCGGTCTTCTAGTTCATTTGAACTACTGCTGCACATAACTCCCTTAGTTCTTTCGGGTTGTTGCGTAAACTTTATCGTTGTGTTCCTGCAGGCATTACTGTAAATATTTCGACGACAAGCATTACTTCGATACTGCTGAAGAGGAATTTCTACATTTCCTGAAAAAGATGGACGGACCGGGCTGGAAATGGACCAAAGAATGTATGATCCTACCGCCGCGATTTTTCGTTTCACCCTTCCTGAATATGTTTTTTCTCTTGCAGGCGATCGAAAGTTGATCTGCAAAGTGGTTGCCGACGCCAAAATCACCTCTTGGTTCAGCGAGAACATCACCACGTCGACCAAGGAGGAGAACGGGTGAGTGGTTCCAGATCGGTTTCCCTTTTTTTCACCACTTTGTCGAATGTGTTTATTTTGAACTAATGAACGAATTTTCTCTGTCAAAAAGACCAATGTCTATATTGATGGCTTTGATCCCAAGGTATGGTATACACACCTGATTTATTTCTCTCTGACGGGCTACACTTTTTAAGATGCATGATGTGTTACTTTTTGAGGTTTTATTGGTGTAAAATGAATGCCGTTTGAAGTATTTGCGGTAATGCGAGAAGTTTCAGTGCATAATAACTAGAGTTCGGATTTTTATGCACAAAAAATGCGTAAAATATGCGCCTAAATATGTTTGGTTTTTCCGAAAAATATGTCAAATATATGCTAAATCACTAAGAGAAGTATTTTATCAGTTGGTGTGTAGCTGGAGCAAAAAAAGAAGCAATCTCTAAATTGTTACTTTTTTCCAACTGTTTTGCACTTATTAAAAAAGATGTTGGTAAAACATTTTCATTCAAAACACCGACCAATACATTCGCAACATAGCGACCAGCGGCATCGGTTGTCTCGTCTACAATAATGTAAACATGCTGATTTTTAATATGATTTCTTATGTCTTGAATTAAATTTTTGCAAATAGTACTGAGGTAGATTTTTGTTGCAAAGAGGTTTTTAAAAACTGTTTAAATTTAGTGTTCTGTACCTTATTAAGCGTAAATTCAAATTGTCTCGATCAGTTCTTGAAGATGCCGCTGAAATGCACTGTTGCAATCTCTCTTCTTCTTTACTCTATCCCATCCACTTTTATTTGTGTTTTTTCTCACATGTAACCTTAAAGATAAATATTAATTTTAACATAATGTATACTATTAATTATTTAATAATAAATCAGCTTGATATAAAAATATATATATAATATAAGTTTTTATCGCAATGTTTTAAATATATTCAATTACATATTTCAAATTAATTAATGAGAACTTTCCACTTTTCCTCAAGCCTTGCAGAATACTTCTTTTTCCAAAGATAGCTCTGGACGATTTTTAATCCATACTGACACCAAATGATAATTCACTTTCGCCATCATGAATTCAATGATAGTTCACTCTCGGACAACAAATAAAATGTTTAAAATGCTTGGAAATTTTCGAAAGTACATATGAAGAGGGTGGGATGCATGTCATTCAATCACAAGCTCCATGAGTGATAATTTTCAGAAGAGGTTGTTAAAATCACATTAGATTGAAAAGGGACCAGGGCTTAATCCTTAGGTAACGGGATTTGAAGGCTATAAATAAAAAGTCCACAATATTGCAGATACATTTCATTTTTAATCTTATCCGTCTGGAAAATCCCAGTAATTAACTAATGAATGGGTCAAAAATATGCGATTTTATATGGTCGAAAAATAAAAACAACTAAAAATATGTACTAAAGCTTCATTTTATGCGAAATATGTATTTTTTATATCGTTAATCTAATTATTTCGTTCTAAAACGGGTATATCTAAAATATTGATATTGGGTTGATATTCCTAATAATAAAAAAGATGTTTTTTACATAAAATCCTAACTCTAATTATAACAAATATTAAATTTGAAAAAAAAATGTTATATTTTTTGGATATTAAAAACTAGAATTACATCTACTTTAGCGTTATTTAAGCGGCGATCAGTTTAAATTTTTATGAAATACGCATTAATTATAAGGATCGAACATTAACCACATATAAAGATCCACTCTTATAGTCGATGGGTCGTAAATCCCAATCCTAGTTTTTTAACTGCGCGTAGTATCGGGTATCGACAAGTCTTGTTAAGGTTTTTTCTTTGCTGCCTTAGGCTACAAATAAAATAAACATGTTGACCTTTCTTCCTTTCAAATAATCAAAATAATCTAAACCAATAAGGTCCCTTTGGCGATCCCAAAGGTACTTAACGTCTTAGAGTGTAGTTTATGTAGTAGTTCAAATGCG
Source organism: Cylas formicarius (assembly GCF_029955315.1). NCBI lineage: Eukaryota > Metazoa > Arthropoda > Insecta > Coleoptera > Brentidae > Cylas > Cylas formicarius. Next base: position 17,451,467 of record NW_026844361.1, on the reverse strand, counting down.
GCACTGGTTTTCTGTGTGCTCTAAAATGTATGTGAAAATCTGTTTTGCCCCTTTCGTCTTAATGCAGCCCAGGATATAATATTTAATTGTTTGTTTAGCTATCGAGAAAAATATGGCGGAATATACTGTATTTGATGCTACTGTTTCTTGTATGTGGTAAAAATGCTGCGATACAAATTCTAAAAAATTACAGTAACCTTTCTAAATTCAAATAGTTAATAGAGTTGTATATATTATTTGCACGCAGAGCGGAATTAATAAGGAACATAGGCATAGTTGTCGCGTTCATGGCGACGCACAGTGGTCTCACGAGATGGCAGAATTTTCCCCAAAACATTGACAACAACGTCCACGAAAAGTAAGTCACAGAATTACGGAACGCTATACAGGACGTTCCGAAATTAGACGTCAATATTTTAATCACTTTTTCTGTGACCCAAAATAACGATAAAAGTTCATATAAACTAGGGTCCAAAACGTCTTAGTTTTTAACATACAGGGTGTTAAATTTGACGAAGTAAATATTTTCGAAACACACACCCTTGTCGCATCTCGCTTTCGAAAAAAATGCTTTTGAAAATTTAATTGCATATTTTTTTTTATCTTAATATTTACTGTCGAAGTGCAGATAATCATTTAATTTTTTTTGTGCTGCTGGGTAAATAAAAATTAAATGTCAATTATTCGACAGCTTTCAATTTTGTTCGTTGTTGGTAAAAAATAGTTTTTACTTGGATTGTTCTTATAAATACTTTTATTAACGAAAGACAAATCAAACTATCAACTGTAAAGCTAATTATTCTAATAAAAATTATAAACTTTACATTTTAAAGAAGATTGATTGTTGATGAAAAATAAACTACAGTCGAACTTCGATAAGTCGAACTGCGATTTGACACATGAAAATTTCGAAGTATCAAGATTTCGAGTTATCAATAAAAACTACAAATGTACATATTAAAGTTTACTCTTTCACTGGAAAAAAAATTCGACTGACGACCGGATTTATTATTTTGGTTTTCAACAAAAGCTTCAATTTTATTTAAACAATCATAGAGGGAATCGGTTGTGTATTCGTGTCACTTTCACAGTCATCTTCGATGTTTAACTGTACCGGTTCGGATCTGCAGGACTCGATAATATCTTCATCAGTAGGAAACTCTGAAGTAACAATATCCTCATCCACATGTATAAAATCGTTGATGGTGCTACCTTCTGCTGTACCTCTAATGTTTGTCCAAGCTTTAAACTCGATTTCTATTTGGATTTCGTCTTCACTCTTTTCTTTCAGGCTTTCACTTAGAAAAATCAAGGGAATCTCATCTTTTTCTTCCCATTCAGAATACTGACCAAAACCGGCTTTTTTAAAACAATTGGAAATTGTTTCAGGCTTAACGTCGATATTCCGTGCGGTAGTTACGTCGTCAACACAATCCATTAGTGTAACGTTATTGTTTTTGTTTTCTTCGAAACGTTCCATTGCGGTGATGACCGAATGTTTATTTTTCAAAATTGTAGACACTGTACTTGCCGAAATCCCATACTGCACTGCTACATCTTTATTTTTTGAGCCACTTTCCACTTCTTTTATAACCTTGAATTTTTGATCAACAGACAAAGCTTTTAAAGTATGTCTTTCATATAATGTGTAAATTGAATAGGGACAGTATTTTTCACTTAGTATTAACTAGTAAGTCATACAAGTGAACTTAGCAAGCACAGAAACTGAACTGCTTGCATAGATACGTTAAAAAGACAGGTTAAGATCGGTCGTAATTATGGGGTTCCCCGAGAAAATTCGATTTATCGAAGTTGGCACCAAATGTTTCGTTCGAGTTATCAAGATATTCGAGTAATCGAAGTTCGATTAATCAGGACAAACTAACTAACACGCATTTCCTACTTTTGACGCTATTGCCAACCAATTTGGTTCGACTTATCAAAAAATCGAGTTATCGAAGTTCGACTTTATTTAATTCTGATGAAGTTGTTTTCAAATAGAAAGTTAGCAGATATTCATGTTGTATATGGCTTTTGCAATGGCAGAGCTGGGGAAGCGATACAAGAGATCCTAATCTTAATCGTCGAGTATCGGATCGTCGAGAGCTGACATATAATTGACATCTAATTTTTATTTTGCCAGCAACACAAACAAATGAAAGCTTTCATTAACTTCCAAGGCTTACTAATGATTATCCGCACTTCGATTGTAAACATTAAAATTAATAATATTTAATTAAATTAATTAATTTTCAAAAACGTTTTTCTCGGAAACGGTGTGTTCTAGCGAGGTGCGACACGGGTACCTTATTTTCGTAGAAAACATAAGTATTCCAAATTCTGCAGTCCAAATTCGGCAAACAAAAGATTTGTTCCAAATTTTTACCACGCCTCCCCTGCGTCACCCACCGCTGAAGGCAATCCAATGCTAAGTTCTCCTTCGTTAAATGGAGCTTAAAAAGTTTAGTAACTGTACCAAATTTTATTTAAAAATATTTACGTGTTTCGAAAATATTTACAAAAAATCGCCATCACCTCTTCAAATTTAACACCCTGTATGTTAAAAACTAAGACGTTTTTTTACCCTATTTTATATGAACTTTTATCCTTACTTTGGGTCACAGAATAAGTGGTTAAAATATTCAAGTCTAATTTCGGGACACCCTTTATATACTGCTATAAATAAGGAGATAAATCGAATAGTTGGTTTTCGAGGAACTTGACGACCTGAATAAATCTTAACTGAAAACCTAGTAAGATTTTGACAAACGATTTGCTTGAATGAATGTGTTGTATATAGAAAATAGGTTTATTTTTAAAAGTTATTTACATTGGAACGCAAATTTCAGGCTCATTGTGAGTTATCTCCTTATTAGCAATCCGTGCTCTATAGTAATCTAAGAGACCGAACTTTTCGATTACTTCCTCTCGAATAGACACTTTCATCGGATACACAACAAGGCCATCGATGAGGTCTGGTACAAAAGAGCAGTGGAACACCACTACATTGACCCCAGCAATTTCGTATACTCCGTGCCATACGAGATAGGTGAGCACGCTTTGCTGGATTTTATGGAGTGTTGGATGCGGCATTCTTTTAGGAGACGCGAATAATACGCTGGTCACGGTGAGTCACGCGATATTCAAAGAAGAGGGCGGCAGAAAAGCCCCGGCGGCCGTAGTGGGCTACCAGTTCTACCATTCGGCGCTCATGAATCTGTTCAAGAAAATCACTTACAACGTAAGCGCTCCTTTACGATAGTTTTGCTAGGGTGCTGCCATCTGTAGATGAACGGTGAAACTTAGGTCTTGGATTAGTTTTGTAATTTCATTTGTGCTGCCATCTGTCGTTGAGCGGTGCAACTTTGGCTAGGAATCTTTCCCTTATTTACCAGATTTCACCCGAGAAACGGTGGATGCAGAAGACAGGTAGATCAACTACTTACATCCGAAATACAAATTCTAAAATACGGCGGCCAACGTAAATTAAAGTGTAACTCAGCCTCCTAAGTTAGGACCTCTCGCCTCTCCCTGCGTTTTACAATATGGAGTGATTAAAAATGTTTTTTCTACGTACTACGTCGAAAAACCTGGTTGGGTAATTTGTTGCGCATAAAACTAAAATATATTGTTAGATTAATAATAATGATTTCAAAAGGATAATTTAGGGTGTTTCCGGCTTATTCGACGTTGGTGTGCTGAGGTCGAAACGTCGTATTCTTTTTGCAGTGCGGCGACATGGCGAAGGCGTGTAAAAAGACTTGCGAGTCTGAGGAATTGCACTGTGTCATGCTCGACGATAGCGGATTCGTAATCATAAGCGATAACCTGCAAGAGACGGGCTACTTCTTCGGGAAAGTGCGACCCGACATAATGACGCAGTTAGTGGACGAAGGCATCTACAGGGCTCACCGGATGTTCGACTATCAGGGGCTCTGCCCCGAAGGTCAGGACTCTTCGAGCCCGGCTAATACGCTACTGATGGTTAGTAAGATGGCCGATATAATAAGTGGAACAAAAATTTTATTGGTTACACTCGCAGTTCGAACCATGTGTACATAATGGTTAAGCAAAAAGCAACAATTAAATACAATATACAACAAATTTAAGAATTTTTTTTTTATGTTGGGTTGGTTGGGTTTTATGTTTATGGGGTTGGTATCGTACGTTCAATTTATCTTGATAACATCTAGCTTTTTTGTTCTTAGAGATATCAAGGTAAAGAAAAAACAAAATTTAGGGTTAGTGACGTATAAAACAAAACACTCTCAATTTTCTGACATCTGACGCCATCATATTTTTTAATGGAGCACCCTGTATATCATATATGTATTAAATAGACTATAATATAACGATCACAGTGATGATATGATATGAGATAAATTTACCAGCTATTTTTTTCCAAAATATATTATTAAAAAAGTGCCAATGGACGATTTCTTTAAAAAACTGTAAGTGTTGCAGAGTATAACCAAGAAAAATCAGTGAAGTGAAAAGAACCATTGCACATGACGGGACGTTTGTTCCAGCCCAGTCCAAAATAATCAGAAATCAAAAATCACAATTTAATAAATTAAAAATAATAATAGATTATCAGATTAATAAACTTCATACCATTCAAACGACATATTTACTAATTGCCATTAAGCTATCCGTTTACCGTTCCGCCCGGTTCTGCGGTTGTTCTCTTTTTAACTGTCTACGTTAGAGAAAGAAAAAATCTATTAAATTTAAGTCAGGGCTGGCTAATCCATAATTCCGCCGTTCCCTATCCAACCCCTGGGATATTCCATGGAAAGAAAATTTTTAAGTTGCACAACATTATGTGGAATTGCACCGTTTTCTATATATTGTTCTATATGATGCTCCAAGAGTTACAAATAATGATCCCCAGTTAACTTTTGATCTATAAATATCAGACCAAAAATATGCCCATCTATGACACCACACCATACATTAATTGATTGGTATCCCTGGGTTTTTATTTCTTGTATTTGTCTAAGATTATTTAAAGACCAATATCGCGTATTTTGTGTGTTACAACCCTTTTTTGTAGTGAACGAACTTTCATCAGTCCATAAAATGTTTTTCAAAAAATTGTTATTCTCATTATGTCTATTTAAAAAAATCAAAGAAAACTGCATCCTCCTCACTTAGTTTTTAAATTTTACGAAACTAAAATGCATATATACTCTAGTATACTCTAGTAATAGAGGAAACTGGATGTGCTTCATAGAATCCTAATGTGTTTGTTTTATTTTCTTCATTTAAGACATTACGATTCCGGCATAACTTTTTAGCATTTATTACGTTACCGTTTTCTGCAAATGTCTTTGCCAGCCTTGGAAATATCTGTTTCGAAGGAGCTCAGCGTTCTGGATAAAGTGTAATATACCGACGACGAGCTGCGGTTGCACTTTTATTATTTAGAAAGCATACTTGAAACATATCACTCCTTACATTGTGCTAAATTCGCGAAAAACTATTTTAATAATAATGACTTGGGCAATAATTCAACCATCAACTAATATATCATAATATATATTTATCAGTCAGGGCACCCCTTGAAATTATTTAAAAATTTCCTATTTTTGCCTATTTGTCAAAAACGAGTTGACTAACATATAATCGGAATAAGATATTCTATGAAACACGTATATAATATGCATAACATTTCATTTTTTTTTTATTATTATTTTTATTTATGTTCTTAGGCATATATGTCAGAAAATTTGTAGTGTTTTGTTTTATACGTCACTTGCAAAAAATTACTAACCCTACATTTTGCTTTTTGTTTACCTTGATATCTCTTAAAACAAAAAAGTTACAGCCAATTAAAATGATAAATTGAACGCACAGTATCTAAATGAACAAACTTCAAGAAGAGTGTTCCTAACGTTTCGTAAATATATGTTCGATTATGGTTTCTCTCCAAACTTTTTATTTTAATATTTAAAAAAAATGCGCATGTTTTACATAAGAAATTTTCGGGTAACGATTTTCAGCCCTCATTTTACTTGACTGCGATTTTCGAATGGACCGTCTCCACCCTGATTTTCTTCGCTCACGTCGTGACCGGAAACGTGCACCGTCACCCGGATTACTACGAGGCCGGTCACTTTTACAAGGAACACACTTTTCCGAACCAACTCGAGCCGGTGATTGTCGTGTCGGACAACGAGGACGCGGAGGACGAGGCTCCGCGCGAGGACCACGACTACAATCACCACGATGAGCTCGTTAACGATAAAGCGTTCGACGAGAGCGCCACCATGCAAAAAACCAAACCGGAACCATGCGATAACGAGATGTGGTTGTACAATCTCGTCCATTACACCGACCGGAATATTTCCAACAGCGGCTACAACAAAACCATGGGAAACTGTTCGAGGTATTCGAGTTTTCCGATTTAGCAAAAATTTTTAGGTTATAAATGCTAATACTTAATTTGGAAATTAATCTTTCTTTGTGCGCTAGATCATCCAAACGCAAGAGGTTTTCTTTAATTAAACATCCACTAAATTATGAAATCTCTTTCCTGTCTGCGCTTCTTGGTAGTTCAAATGTTTACCGCATTTCTTATTAGTTGTGAAGAAGAATACTATTTTCGCTAACGGTTTCCTTTTAGTGAAATGTTTAATTGCATTTAAGTTTATTATTATTACTCAGTCAGCAGAGGGCCGTCAACATGACGTCTTAACTAGTCACAAAAAATGACGTTATATATGACGTCAGCAGGACTTGAGTTTGACCTACTAATGTCTTAGACGTCATTTAAGTGACGCTTTTTTTACCTCAGATTTTGGCCTTTGCGGCCCAAAATATGACGATGTTTAAATTGTTTTTTTCTTTTTGCAGTGGGAAAAATCGTAAGTAAATCACACAGAAACTGCCGCTTTAAATTACTTAGAATGTCTTTTGCGATTGCTGAAAATGGAGAATGATGATATGATATGATGAATGATGATGATGATAATGAATAAATATGAGCCTGTCATTTAAAAATTGAAGTATAATATACTGCTTCTTGTTGGCTACTTGTATAATTGATTCGAACTAACTTCAAGACAAGTATGGGATAAATGACTGTACCACTTTATAAAATTGTTGACATTATAAAAATAAATCTGTCCGAAACGGTGCATTTTTTGGGTGGTGGGTGATTGAGTATAAAATATAAAATATATAGGGTGGCCCATTTGAAAATGTAAGTTTGATATCTCACATATTTATGAACATTTAAATTTAAAAATAATTTTAGAATGTTTCTTTTACTCTCGTCTGTACCTTTTGTATTTAACATTTTTCTCTGAAGCCAATAAAAAACGAAATACATTACTCTGACAAACTAGTTGGATACCCTCTAGACATATTCTCCTACATCATTATTTTAAATAGAAGAATTTGATAATAACTTAAATTAATTATTAAGTTTAGAGTCCATATATAGAATTAATCGAATCATTTTAAGACGACATTCGACGTCGTTTTTGTCATGTTAATTTCATGTCGTGTTTTTGTCACGCCAATGTGAGGAGCGACGAAAATGACGCCACTTTGACGAGCCCCTACTGCCTGGGAAATTTTTATAAGTTGAGATATAAAATTAAAATTGTCTCACGAACTTTAGTCAAGGCGGCGCGGGCGACAAGAGAGTTAACATTCACTACTGGCGCTGAGGTTAATAAAAAGATTGAGAAACAGTCTAAACGGATGCGACCATCAACCGAGTTTGACTTTTTTAACTACAGGCCCTTCATCGTTCAGCGGGTGACGGGCAGCAACATGGTTTTCATCGTGATTAATAATCTGTGTCAGGAAAAGGTGGACATATTCCCCGCAATGCCCGACCCGACCCAGATCGATTACAACATGACGCTGGCCTGTTTCATGAACCAGCAAGATTTGCCGCGACGCTTGTACATGAGTTGCATCAACCGAAACGAAAAGGTAGGCATGAGTCAAGACGTTGCAAGCGCCTCGTCACTCCGCCTACTTTAACGCAGTGACGTAGTAGTAGACGTTATAATAGGGACTTCTTGCACCTCTTATAAAACTTCACCTGTATGTCATTATATTGGTTATTAGCGAGTTAGAACCTCATTTTTCTGACATTATTTTGAACTAACATTTTTAGTTTTTGCTCTTTGTTTTGTTGACGTTAGTTTAGATTAAGTCTGTTTCAACAATTTTGGCCTGATTTAGAATCACAACCTAATTAATTTTAATGATAAACTTCCAAATGAGTAAGCAGACACAGAGCTTTTAACTTAGAAATGATGATTAGGATATTAGGATTTAAAAAAGGATTTTAGCCTCTCGCAGCCCACATTATTTGCTATTTTCGAAACTTATATTACTACTGACGCTTTAAACTTTATTAATGGGAGAGCTGTATTCCGCCGTTTTTAGTGTTGAATTTTATTAAGTGCGTCGCGCTTCAAATAATACAGTAAAGCAACGTAAAAATAAGAGGTGCAATAGTCACTATTAACATGGCTTCCGTACCGTTATCGATGTTGATCGGATCGCGCGTTTCTGGACGAGGTGGGCGGGGCTTAGTTCGACAACGCAGTGTTCTCACTCCAGTTTTTCACTTGCAGGAAAGCGAAATCAAACTTTGCGGTACAGGGACCAACATATCACCCGATAGCGTTATACCAATATTAATATCGTTGTATTCTGTTATAAAGTTTATTAGCCTAAGCTAATCGTCCTTACATTTTGGCTCAATTGTTTCTTTACACTGTGATACTGTTGTATATTTTAGCAGTTTCATTTAGTCTATTAATATGAGTTTGTTTATCGAATACTGTTTCATTCCCACAAATACAACGTTAATTTTTTTTACTACCATTGTGGTATTATTTCCCCCAACCCAACCAAAAAAAAATATCGAAAAACAAAGTTTTGAAAGAATATATATTTAATTAGAAAATGTATACTATAATATATACTTTGGACTATATATCAAATCTGCGGTTCCCTTAACTGAACCCTATTTAGGAGCTAAGTAAGTAAAAAAATATGGCCTCCTAACGCGTAGAACGCTTAATTCATAATAATAAACCTAGAAAAAATATATAAGATCTGAGCAAAAAATAATATATCTGCGATAGGCAACGGTTAAGGATATGTTCGATTCGAAAGGAAAGCTTGGTGGAAGAGATTCTTTCGACGGCTCTACTGCTGCTGCATTTTCGCTTGCATTGCCGCGATCATTTCCTGCATCCGCTTCAGTTCCGCCTCCTTCTCTTGAAGTATTTTATCTTTATCGCTGACTAGATTCGTTTTTTCATCCACAATCCTGAAAAAATAAAAAAGATATTATCTGAAATATATTTTATTGTCCTAATTTTTGAAATTCAATATTTTTGTCGATTTGTTGTACTGAATATGACGAAACATAATTTTTTTCATATACGGGACAAATATAAACAATAAAAAACAGCATACGTGTTTCTCTTGGGAGGTGGTACGCCCTTGGCCAGCCTTTCGGACCTGTAGTTCTCGTAATGCACTTGCTGCGTAATTTCCTGCAAATCCTGCATGTGGGTGATCAACATGGTGCGCAGCTTGATAAAGTCGCAGTGGTCCGGATTCTCGACCTCAACCACTCCCCAAGGGTACAACCGACCTCTGACTTTCCGCCCCTTGACCTCGAGCAGAGTGTTCGCGCCACATACCGCGAAGGGTACCGCCTGTTTTAGCTGACGCACTTGCTCTTTGTACTCTTCGTCCTCATCGGAATCGCATTCGGGCAATGAATAAATTTTGATGCCGTGTTCGGCGATCTCGTCGAGCACTTTCTTCTTCAACTTCTGCATCTCTTTTTTGGTCAACACATCTGCTTTGGCAATTACAGGAACTATATTCACCTTGTTATGAAGCTGCTTCATAAACTCCACATCTAAAGGTTTTAATCTGGAAGTGATTGTAAATATATAAAAATGGATAGTTTATTGGTAAACATTCATACAGAGAGAAAAACAAATACTTAACCAATTAAATAGCAAATGCAAAAATTAATTTTTGATTTTTTTAAATAACCTTTTAAAATACACCAGGACTTCAACATTAGTCGGTAGAATTGTAATGCCGAATATCGGGTCGGCAGAAGTTAGACACAAGGTTATTGTCATTCCTTGCCCGGTAGTTGTGAAAGTCTGCATGAATTTTGTACAGCCCCATATTTTGTTTAGTGTAATATATAATAAAAGGAGGAGCTGAGATAATGTTGCCAGTACTGGACATTGCCACAGTAGTTTACTGACACATAATACACAGAATAATAGTTTTATGTATCAAATTGAACTCGATACACTGTAACAAAATGTATTGTTCATTAAAGTAACAAATAGTTATTCTCTTAACAATAGCGATATGGTTTGCAAACAATGACTTTTTTGTTTTCAAACTCTATTTCACGTGCGTCTTTCAATATTTTCTGCTCTTGCTTATTTTTGTGAGACTTTTTCAAAGTTAAAAGGTGTTTTTAGATATTGCAGTTACAAAGAACTAAGCAGTTTGAATTCCGAACTGTCACCTCTGTATTTTATAAGCGCCTATAAGCGGGTGTTCTTATTACCTGGCTTTGTGTATTTGTACTTTCTAAGACCTATTGCTAAAACTGGGTCAAATTTGTTTTTTCAGTACCTTCTGTAAAACAGAGAAATTATACACCAATTGGCAGCAATCGGATGTTTTTGAACATATTACCCACAACGGTTTGTCAATTTGACAATCATGTCAGTGAATGTATTCAAAAAATAAGTGTGGTAGACAAAGTATAGTATGCAACACATTTGGCAAACTTTTTTATGGGTTTACCACACTATTAATTTGCTTACAAAGAAATTAATTTTATTATTTTCATATAATTGAAAATGAAAAATAATAAACAAATATTAAGAGTACAGCTTACACAATAAAATAAAGCATCAGGGACACAAAATTGACCAGATTTGGTACCATCTGTGAATTTGTTTTTAATCATACTTAAGCAATATTAAGAATAATGCAAGGCATGGTCCCAAAATATTAATTTTATTTGCTCTGAATATCTAATATCCCTAACTGTTAAAAAACTGTTAGACACTGACCCTATTATTTGCGCAATCCAATTTAAAGCAAAAGGAAATAGCATCATCACTTCCTGTTAATTTAAATAAACAAATAACTGAAACTTTCTTGTTTAACTTACCCATGCCCAAATGGAGAAATGAAATAAAAACAACAATGTATCCTATTATCCATAATATTTTTCCTATTTAGACCAGATTCATCTCTCAAAAATCTCTCAAACTGCTCATCTATGTACCTAATAATTTCTGAAAATGAGTCAGTATTGTCTATGGCATCTCCATAGCCTGGGGTGTCCACTACAGTTAACCGAAGCTTGACCCCCCTTTCCTCAATTTCTACCGTGGAAGGCTCCAATTTAACAGTTTGTTTAAGTTTTTCTGTAAAAAACATAAAACACTTGAATTGAGGGGCAACTAGACATCAATAAATATCTTCTCACCAACGGCATCTGGTACCACTCTTTCTGGATACAAATCAGTGAGAAATAGAGCATTTACTAAAGTGGATTTTCCCAAACCGCTTTCCCCTACGACCATAAGGGTGAATTCAAACCCTTTCTTTACCGATTTTCTGTGCACTTGGTTCGGCAAATTCGCAAAACCCACATAACCCGGAGTTTCAATGCTTGAAAACTTAAAATGATACATTTAAAATAATGACAAAATAGCACTTGATGTAATGGAACTAAAAAAAACTGTCATTCAAGCAAACAAATGCATTTGATATAAACAAAAACCAATATTAAATGAATACTCACATTTTTGACAGATTCGCTTGACATAATTCACAAGTTTTACAGTGTATGCTATTGAAATCAAGGGAAAAACGAAAAATTAGGAAATTAATGGAAAACTACGAGGAATTTCGAAGACACCGGACAACACATAAATCTAAACGAACACCATTATTATGAAAACAAAGCACAGCGTTTTGATTGGTAAGGTTTAGGCGTGGTCTGGTGCGGAATGAAAACCAACCCGACCAAACAAAATGTAACTAACTTTTTTTTCAGCTTGCAGTTATCAGCAGAACTCAAATTTAGTTATTATTAATTCGCCACTCAGGCCCCTATCTATCAATTGAGCCAAAATATTTAAGTTTGTTACTATTAATTACGTTACGTTATTCCGTTTAGTTTCTGCGGTTATCTATTAAGTCATTCCCTTTTTTGATTTTGACAACTAACAAAAGCGCAGAGAACATGATTAAGGAATTTAGGTAGCCTACTAATTTTTTTTTTAATTTTTTTACTTTTTATTTCTCATTACGTCGCGAAAATCATTGCCTTAAGGGCACATCATGAAACTTGGAATAACGTCATCGTTATCAAATTCATTCCACCGCTATTAAATTCATAAGCAATTGAAGTCGCTGAATAATACTGTAAAACAAATTTATCGGAAAGCCTATAGAAGTCAATTGGTAAAACATTTTTCCTACTCCCGTCTGTAAAATACCTAATTACGCACCGATCTAGCGTGCGGGAAAGCGTCGCTTTACCACGCCAGTTTCGTTTCCCACGAATCCGAGCCACTTTACCGCACGGGTTTGGGAGCAATCGGATGTTTTCGGAGATATTTCCCACGCTTTGAATTTTGACGTTTGTCAATTCTGACAGTCATGTCAGTGAATGTATTCGCGAAAATGAACCCAAAAACTAACGGTCGTAGAAAAAGTATAGTATGCAACACGGTCTGTAAACTTTTTGACTCACTCGTTTATTAAACACTTGGTCCGCTCGTGCCAAATAAACTCGTGAGTTAAATGGCGTTTGCCGCACTTCTTGCATAATATACTAATTTCCTAAACTTTTGGGAGTTGAATGAAAAAAGAAACAATATTCGAATTATTCATTAAAATTGGAGCAGCATTTTGGAAATTCATTTTCCAAAAAAAAACGATATAAAAAAGAAAAGCTTATTTATATAAGACATATGTTGTTTGAAAAACTAAGTCTATTCGTAACCCCAGATTCCTTTGCTTGTTTTCACTATGTCTCGGTTTTCCCTTCTGGTTCTGGTGACCGCGTTTGCTTCACCTTTAGCTACGCACTTTCTCCTCTGCGCGTTTCTCACTCTATTTTTTGTCTCCAGTTTAATTCTTCTTTTGATCTCTTCTGGATGTATCGTCGTCACTGTTGATCTAATGCTTGCAGATTCAAATTGCTCAGAATCACTTTCAGAGAAAGAGTCATCAGAATACTTATCCATTTTCAACATTTCAGTATTACTGAATATATCATTAATGGAAACTGGATTTCGAGGATCGCCTAGAGTTTCAAAATTTTTATTAATTTCCGGTTCGGCATCAAAGAATTCTTCGTCGGAAGAAAGTTTATCATTATCTTCAGAATCCTCAAACCCTAATTCCAAATTAATATCTTTAGCCATTTGTCTAGTGAACCCAGAACACAGAATTTCAGCATCTAAAGTGTCACTTCTTTGAATATCGGAAAATATTGGGAAAGTTTCGCTTTCGAAACAGAACCGTTTCTTGAAAAACTCCCGGACACAAGTGACATCTCTGTTAAAATACATTTCCGCGTTTGGATGCTCAGTGGACATCATTTGCGGAAAATCAATTACAACTGGTTTTTCATTTTCATTGAGAATAATGTTAAACTCATTAAAGTCACCATGTATAACCCCTGAATTAGCAAAGTTTACAATCAAATTCATCAATTCATCATAGAGTACTTCCACATCTTGTACGTCTGCCACATGGTTCAATAGTGTACCTTGTACCAGTTCCATAACTACACAATGTCGGTTAAAATCAATTGGTTTCGGTACAGGAAAGCTTCTATCATGTAATGCTTTCATGTAAGCAAACTCTTTTGTTGCAGAAATGCGAGAAAGGTATAACCATGAAGCCGATTTCCTGAAACCATTATTTGTAGTTATGATTATTTTAGTGATTTAATTCTCGCCCACCTATGCTTGTGATAATCCCTTTTTTCAGCAACCTTTCTGAAGCACACTCTCCCAAGTCTATGCAATTTTAAACATAACTCGCGCCCATCTGGATCGGCTACAGTGTAAATGTTACTCTCTTTACCCACTCCTATCTGATTACCAAATGATCCGATCACGTTACGTTTCGTCAACGAGTGCAAAGCCAAATAGTCATAGCCAGTATTGGTTAATCGGTAACCGTCATATCTCTTGCCGCGCTCATAACTTAATAATTTATGCTTGCAGAGTTCGCGAAGCAACTTGTGAACGCCTCCGTGCTGCAAATTAGCGATTGAAGCTGCCATCGGACCGGGAACCAGTTCGTGATTTTTCATTCCCATTTCAATAGCGACTAGTACTCTAAAGTCTTCTGGTGTTAGGTACCTCATCAATGTAACGTTTAATTTGCCCATTTCGTTTAAGTTTTCAAAATTACTTGAATTCACACCACTGATTGTTATAAATATGCAAATAAAGCGTATTAAAATTTATAGTAGTCAGTATTCCATGCAGTTTTTTATTTTTCAATGCTCCTTACGCTAGAAGAGGTTGTCATCATAGATAATACAATTTGGTAAGTCAACCACAAAATAAGAATCGGATTCAATGACTAATATCAGTCTTCGCAGTAGTTCAAATGAACTTTCTAACCTATTTTCCAGAATTTAATTTCACGTGGGATTGTTTGATATACATTTTTTCTGTTTTTTTTTTATAATATGGGCAAGCAGCAGAATTCCTTACCACGAAAATCAGGCAAAGTCAAAAGAATATCAAAAACCGTTCCAGAGAATCAAGATTCAGAATCCAATGACGAGGTACACAAGAATCTATTTATTTTTAGAATTTTAATACATGAACTTTTAGGATATTTTTACGGGAATTGTTAACGAAGTGGACAGTTCAGATTCCGAAAGGGAAATAGAAGAAAGCGATAATGAAGATAACGAATCTATTGAAGAACAAAGTGAAGAAGATAGTGACAATATTTCAGGATATTCAGAAGAAGAAAGTGAAGAGTCAGGTGAAGATGAAGAGGATAGTTCTGCAAGTGAAAATGAAGTCAAAGAAAGTTCCAGAAAGTATCCAGATGCATCCAAAAGTGAAGAAGAGTCAGAAGATTATTTCAAAGAAGATAAAGAAGGGACATCAGAAACTATGCAGCCTAGTGAAGATAATGGAATAAAATTACCTTCAAAAGACGAGTATGAAGATCATGACACCAGTGATGAAGAAGACATTAGGAATACTATAGGCAATATACCAAAACATTGGTGAGTTAAATGGTGTATTCACAACCTTCTAATTATTTTTTATTGAGCTTACAGGTATGATGATTACAAACACATTGGATATGATTGGGATGGGAAAAAAATTATCAAACCAGACACGGGTGATCATTTGGATGACTTTCTGAAGAGAATGGAAGATCCTGACTTTTGGAGAACTGTTAAAGATCCCCAAACTGGGCAAAATGTAATACTTAGTGATGAAGATATTACTTTAATTAAGAGGATACAAGGTCAAATGGTCCCCGATATAAACTTTGATGAATATGCCCCTTGGATTGAATGGTAATACATATTATCTGTACCTGTACCCATATTAGAATGTATTCCATAGGTTTACCAGCAAAGTAGAACAAATGCCCATCAGAAAGTTCCCCGAACACAAACGTTCTTTTTTGCCCAGTAAAAGTGAAGCAAAGAAAGTTTCCAAGTTAGTACATGCTTTGAAAATGGGGTGGATCAAGACTCGAGAGGAACAAGCTAAATTAAGAGCCAAAAAAGAGCCTCAGTTTTACATGCTGTGGGAAACTGACGATCAAGCTGAAGAGATGAGAAGAATTCACAAACACATTCCCGCTCCAAAACGTTTGCTACCTGGGCATGCAGAGTCTTACAATCCACCGCCTGAATATTTATTTGATGCAAAAGAACTGAAAGATTGGAATAAACAGAAGAATTCACCCTGGAAGAGAAAGTTGCATTTTGTGCCACAGAAGTATGATTCTTTGAGAAAAGTTCCCGCCTATCCCAGGTTCATCAAGGAGCGTTTCCTGAGATGTTTGGATTTGTACTTGGCACCCAGAGCGATAAAAATGAAATTAAATATTGATCCTGAATCTTTAGTACCTCAATTACCAAGTCCCCGAGATTTACAACCGTTCCCCACTGTATTAGCTATAGAATACAAAGGGCACACAGATATGGTTAGATCAATTAGTACAGAAAAAACTGGGCAGTACCTAGTTAGTGGATCCGATGATGGCACAGGTATATTGCCTAGATTTCCTGCAATCAGATATACCATTGAGTTGTTCCTTTTCTAGTGAAAATTTGGGAAGTCAATACAGGTCGGTGTCTCAAGACAATACCCACAGGAGATGTAGTGAGGTCCGTCGAATGGTGCCCCAACTCTGCTCTCTCTTTAATTCTGGTAGCATCTGGCCATAACGTATTCCTAATAAACCCAGACGTCGGCGATTTTGTTGTGAGTAGCACAACAGACACTGTGCTTGAAGAAGCTCCCAAGTCCGATGAAATAATCATCGAAAGAATCCGGACTACAGTTCAGTGGTGCGAGCCGGAGCAAGAATTGCACTCTAAAGGTGTTAGGATACAATTAAAACACTTTAAAGAAGTCAGTCAAGTGACGTGGCACGGCAAGGGGGATTATTTCGGGTCGGTTATGCCTGACGGGCAAAGTAAATCTATTTTAATATCCCAGATATCTAAAAGGAGGAGCCAGCTGCCATTTACTAAATCAAAAGGTTAGTGCTAGCTACAGTAGTAGGAGGTACTTTGAAATGCTTCTATAAGTAGGTCAAATGTACCAAAACCACTTTGCTTTTATTGGAGTCATCCTTTGTAAAGGCAAATTAAAACTAACCAAAACTATCGCAGCTGATTTACAAAGCCTATGCAAGCGGGAACTTTTATTTTTAGGGTTGGTGCAATGTATTCTGTTTCACCCTACCAAACCCTATCTGTTCGTGGCCACCCAGCGACACGTTCGAATATATGACCTGATAAAGCAGTCGCAGTTGAAAAAATTGTTGACCAACTCAAAGTGGATATCAACCATGGCGATTCATCCATTGGGCGACAATCTTCTAGTCGGAACGCATGACCGCAAAGTGCTGTGGTTCGATTTGGACCTGAGCACGAAACCCTATCAGACTTTGAGATTACACGGAACCGGTGTGCGTGGGGTCGCGTTCCACAAGAGGTATCCCCTCTTCGCGACAGGCTCGGACGACAGGAGTTTGATAATTTCCCACGGGATGGTGTACAAGTAAGTAAACTAATATTTTCCCCAATATGCAGACATATATGCTTGTTTCTAGCGACCTCTTACAAAATCCCTTGATCGTACCGCTGAAACGGCTTCAGAATCACGAGCCTTACAACGACTTCGGCATTTTCGCGGTGCACTTCCACCCCCTGCAGCCGTGGGTGTTTTCGTCGGGAGCGGATGCAACCATAAAGCTGTATTCTAATTAAATCATTCTCGTTATAATTTATTTCTCCCTAAGATAAATAAACGGTATAAAAATTGTGTGGTGTGCTGACTTAAAGTGAAACAAAAACTTCACGTTGATTTACTTAATAGGGAACACTCAAAGTTATGTACAAACTCCTCTTAAATCGCCAATCATTTGGAGCACCTGGGGGACCTTCGCCTCGGGAATTGCAAATCATCTGCAAGGGAACCGTTTCACACTTAAACCCCTAAGAGAACAACCAGCTTACCTGAGCTAGCTGACGCTTTGGCGCGAGATCTCAGCGTTCTTCTGCGATACAAACTTTTCGTTGCGCGATATTGCCCGGGAAGACATTCTTCGTCTTCACTTTCTTCCTCGCCAGCCCGCGATTTCAACTTTTTGTTCTTCTCTCTTCCCTTTGTTTTCATTTTTGAACGTTTCACTGGTTTACCTGCCTCCTCATCTTCTTGGTCATCCTCGCCTTTACTTTCGTCTCCAGATGCTGCATAAAATTATCGGTAAATCTTGCCGGCGGCCATTTGAACTACTTAGTAGTTCAAATATCAAGGTCTTACCTTCCTTTTGGGGCGCGCTCCTTCGCCTTTTCTTTGCCGTATTTTCGTACTTCCGAAGCGTGGGTATCTTACCACTGTCAGTCGATTTGAAAGACCCGGCCACGCTCGATTCTTTGGGATCGATACTGTTTCCTTTCCCCGAATCGGAAGCATTTAAACTACTTTCCGCTTTCTTTACGGCCTACAACAGAAAATTTTGGCAAACCAAACATGGAGAAAAAGCAAAAGCACCCTCACTTTGCTGTGGTGATTGAGACAGTGCTTCTTGTACTTTCCATAGGGGATGTCCTCGTTGCAGTCGGTGCAAAAGATTTTATGACACTTCGCGTGTAGGTTCAGGATGAAGGCGTTATGGTAATCGACCCCGCAGACATCGCATACCGTACTATGACCCATCATGTGCTAGAAATATCGCAGACAGACGTTACACGATGCCTTACCAGTTTTCATTAGCTTACGCTTACCTCTTTGTGTTCGACTTCCGTTTGCATTTTACCGCATAGCAAACAAAGACAGAAGCACTTATTCCATCTCGGGAAAAACAAATTATTCCTCCTATAGGGACTGATGAGATAATCGTGGTCGCTGACATAATCCCCGTCCTTTGAGAGGTTGGTATAAAGAACTACCACATCTTTCGAACTTACATGTTTTTCATCGTCGGCACTCAGTATTTGCTGTTTCGCCTTCAATGGAACTGCGCCCAACTTTTTCTTTTTGATGTCTTGCAATTCTTTCGCGTCTACCGCCACCAGTCTAAGTCTTTTTCTAGGCCACCGCCGCGACATTCTGTGTGCGGGCAACATTTTGACTTTCTCGTCTGGGGGGTGTAAAAAAGTTAAAGTTAGATGTTTAGGGACAAGGGTCCTTTACAAAGTATAAAAAGCTCAAACTTAGTAAACAAAGAAACTACCCCACACAAGGGGAGTATTAATACAAACCTTCCTTTTTGGGAATGTTAAAAGTAGATTTGAATTATTAGTTAGAATAATGAATACCAATGAGATTTATTTCCTCAAGCAAACCCAAAAATGTCCTTAGATGTTTAGCAACAAGGGTCCTTTATAAAGTATAAAAACCTTAAACTTAGTGGACAGACAAAATACTGCAAATAAGTGGAGTATTAATAAAAACCTACCTTTTTGAGGGTGTTAAAAGTAGATTTGAATTATTAGCAAACCCAAAAATGTCCTTAGATGTTTAGCAACAAGGGTCCTTTACAAAGTATAAAAAACTCAAACTTAATGAACAGAAAAACTACTGCACACAAGGGGAATATTATTACAAACCTACCTTTTCGGGGCAAAGAATGGAGCTTATTCTCTTTGCACATTTTTGCTAGATCCTCGTAACTAATCTTATTTATCTGTACATAATCTGGAACATCCACAGCATCCTCCGAAACTTCTGGTATCTTATCGATTATATCTTGGACTCCATTTTTACTGTTCTCTTCTAAAATATTCTCACACATATAACTCTCACTGGCGCTTGTAGTGTCTTCATCTGAAGGGGTAGAGCAACTTAACTCGTTTTCACTGCCTCTTAAGGGCTCTTCTTTAATATAATCACCCTGTCCTTCTCCTAAGTGTGTAGACTTCTCATTAGCAGCTAGATCACTTTCTAATTGTACTTTAGGTTCTGGTCCTATTAAATTTTCTACAGGTTTTCGGGGTAATATCTTTTTGTACCGACGCACGGGCGTGAATTGACGAAAGTTTAATACTTTTGGTTGCTCTTTCATCAAAGCTGGCGAGGGTTTGATAATTACCTTTAATGGGATCCCTTTGTCGGGGACTTGGGGTTGAGGGTACAGTTCATGGTTGAGGGTACGCACACTCTTTAACTCTAAGTCAGAGCGGATCCTTATTCTCTCTTTTGGCACTTCATCAGATAATTTTTGTCCGGCCTTACCAGTAGCTGAATCATTGGATTCTGATAATAACAAATAAGCAAATATAACAGCAGTAATTTTTTTTCAAAAACTGTAAAATAACTTAACAATTAATCTAGAGAATGCAATTGTCATAATAAATGATTAACATACCACCATTGCTCGCAACTTCACAGGTCTCCTTACTTGGTAATGAATTTGTCACCTCTTTTAAATTACCTTCAAGTTTTGAATTCACCACAATTTCCTTTAAATCTGATTGTAAATTCTTCTCCACAGGTAAGGATTCAGGGCTCTTCTCTATGGTAATTTCTAAAGGATCCTTTTGCAAATCCGGTACACTATTTTTATCAGGTTTAGCAATGGGTTTATTGCCAGATTTATTCTTTTCATAGGTCTTTACATTTTTTGTTAAAGCGTCTTTAGCACGCTCCGTTAAATCCATGTTAATGAGAGAAAACACTTTGCTATTTAAAACTATTTTCCCATCAACTGACGACATCGGGGTAGGTTCACTTAATAAATCTTGCCCACTTTTATTAAGTTTGGAGTCATTTTTGGACCAGTAGTAAAGGACATCTTCGAGATTGATACAAAGCGCAGTGCATCGGGATTCACGTAAATATATCCCAATGAGGTTTTCTGTTTGTAAACATTTTAGACGGAAAAGGTATGTGTTTTTTAGCTGAATGAGGCAGTTCTTACATACTACGGGATTGACAGAGAGACCTGTGTACTAGAAAATAAAAATTCATGTAATTACTTTTTTACAAAGCTATCGCTGCATACCAAATCGGGTAAAAAAGCTTTTAGTAATGCTGTTATGGGCAGACCCAGAGGCTCGACGGCGACAAATACACTCGTATAGTCATCAGTACGCGTCAAGCACAATCTGCAAACCCGTTTGAAACAACTCATTTTAACTAGTTCATTCCAACAAAAATGCTTCCAACTTCGAACTACGACGAAAGCAAAATCTAGCAGAAGCCCAAACAAGTGTCAAAGGTAAAATAGACACAAATGACAGATGCGTGCGCCTCGACGCAAACAAAGACGCATAAATGACATTAACAAAGAGTAGGAGTTTCTCCACTGGGATAGTCTAGATTTGTTTATTCTTTAAGGCTGTCGTTTCGTTTCGTTCCATGCTCACAATTTGCAAGATCTCTTATGTCAGTGAAGCACCGACGAAATCCTCGATCGTAGCTATTGGATAATTCGGACGTTAAAATTAATGAGCAGGAAACCATTTTGCGCGCATGCCTCTAATTTTGCACACTGACCTGAACTTTGTGCTATATTCTTTCTAAACTGCGATCACCACACACAACTCGTTTTCACATTATTTAACGAGATGTGATCATATTTCGAGTAAATGCTGCCGTAAAAATGCTAGATTTAAACAAAATCCAGCCGAACTATCAGCAGTGTCAGCGGCCATGTTGGATGTTAAACGCCGCCAAGTGTTATTGGTTGGCTTGAGATGACAAATCTTATTGGTTGAAATGACATTTGAAATGACCGCGCATGCGCACATTAAAGAAATTGCTTTTCCCGATATGCTTTTTATCATCGCTTCGCTTTAAAAATTCCTGTTTTTTCAGCATAGAATTACTATTCCTAGGAGGCTGGTAGAGAAAGAAAACCCCCTCACGAATGGGAAAAGGAATAAAGTACGGACTATAAAACTCCCATATAATGCAAATTTTAAATACACATGGGCAATATATTAAGGCAACATAGACTTATTTGAGTAAACCTCTGCATCAGAAATAATATTGTTATATATTTTATACGTATTGATTACCGATTAAAGCTAGATATTTTGGTGGTGAGATCTCCTAGAGTATTCCACTGACTTTCGCCTTACACTTACAAACATTTACACTTGAAGCGCATTAAATGTCTTAATAGCCATACTTATAATTTGGGTGCTCTGTGTTAAAGTTAATTGATGTTAATTAATTATTATTATTAAGAAAATGATGTTACTCCAGAAAAACACAAATCCCAAAGAAAATATTTAAAAACCCATCCGAAACATACAAAAAGTCAGATGTTTGTCAATCCTAAAAGTTTTAACGGTTTAATTAAGACAAAATTTTATGCCATTTCCTTTTTTTGGTTTTGGTTTCACTCACATATTTATCATGTTCTTTCATTCTAAAGAACATCCTAGATCTGAAAAAAAGGCGTTTTGCCTTCGCGGGACGTAGTTTTGACTTACTTTTTAACAATAAAGTTTAAATTAAATTAAATTTAAATACTATATTTAGTCCTTTAATACTGCTCATAAATGTTGGAGAAGGTTGGACAAATGACCTTCACTTAAATGAAAATAACTATGTTTCAGAAGGATCTTTTAAATTATGGCATATAAATACCGCCAGATTTTCCAATCCACCATAAGCTAACTCATTTAACTCCTAAAGATCTTTCGCACCCTTGGGGCGGAGCTAAATGAGGGGCATAAACACCGTCTCGGATGCCTGATAAAGACCTGAGTCGCGGTTAAGATTGTTGGGTTGTTTGAAACGAGTTGTTGTTGAAAACGAGACCTCAAATGACCGCGCATGCGCATATTAAATATCCCATCATCTCAATATTTTTTCTCATCTTATTAGTATACGCTATATAGCTACTAGACATACCTACCTGTGCTAACAGTGCAGGAACTTGTCAAGGAACTATGTAAAATGTTTTTGAGAAGGTTCAACGAAAGTGCGCATGCTGCGCGAGGTTTAAAATTTCGTTTTTAACCAATGGCAGCTCCAATGACAAATTCTGGCGTAGTACCCATAAGACCTTGCGGCAGTGTTTTCTCAAAATATGTCGAAATCCTATTAAATGTTCAGACAAAAAAGGATTTAAGGTCTGGAAAAGCAATGGAGAATTGATTTTGTTCTTCAAGTAGATACGATGCAATTTCTACCTGCATTTTTTTATGTGAGCTATTTTTTTTGTAAATCGGCCCAAAGCGGCGTTTTCATAAACTCATAGGTTTAACCTCCATTGAAATAACTCAAGAGACCTAAATGAAAAAATGTTCAAGAAGCCACCTCCTATAGACAGTGGTTGACAAGGAGTAAGAAATACTGCTTGTTCTAATAAAAATTCAACTTGAAACTTAATGGCTTTGTTATGTTTGCTGTAATTCTTGTACACTAAAACATATTACCCTAACATTATTCCTGGAGCTATTTAAGTCTAACCAAAGATGTTTCTGTTTGGTAAATTCATATGTAAATATTTGTGTAAGTCTATTTTCCAGTTTGTTAAATGTTAGGTCCTCATATTTGCCACATTTGCTGCAATTTCGTGTAAGAACAAAGTATTGAAAGCACAAATTTTACAAGTTTGTGAGTACGGTACGGAGATATTGACGTCAAAAATGAAAACAACTGTGGCACAGGACACAGACTATTCTGCGACAATAGTAATTAATTAGCTCGACGTTGCCAATTATGTTCGGATTTCAGAGATTTAAAAAAAATGCATTTTCCAAAAAAAAAAAATACGGCAATGTAGCAACTCAGTCAGCTGGCGGGTGAAGCATGCGCAAAAGGTCCATACATTCTCTACGAAGATTTCATAGCCATCTGCGACGCATCAGTTATATATGCGCAAAACATTCTAATACAGTAAGAGAATGAAGGTTAAAAAATCGAAATTGTTTGCCTATGTTGGCTTCGATTTCATTTTTTTAATTAACATTTTTTGGTTATATGAATGTAAAAGTACAGATTTAAAATTAAAATGAAGTTTAATTTTCTATTTTCACAGCTTTGATTGAAGAAGGCGCTACAAAAAAAATGTCGTTAGTGCGTTAAATATCGGCGAACAAAGTGTACAGGAATTACACGGGACAGGTTTGGTAAAATAAGTTAACACGAAATTCGGTTTGATTTATTTAACATAACTATATATTTGCAATATTAAAGCATAGTTACATTATATACAACTGAGTTTAAATAAATAAGGTGAGACAAGAACACTTATATTCAGAGAAACAAGCAGCGATTCGACTCAAAGAAAACGTTTTTAATTATTGTCGTTTACTATATAGGCAGAAAATTTGCGATGTAATATTCTATCGTTGAAGGAGACGTTTTCTTCGAAACGTTTAAGCATCAGTGATACACGCCAATAGCAGTTCCACTCCTAGTGAGAGCACATCAAAAACAAAACAGAACCGTTGCAGAGCAGTCCCTACTAAAAAATTGGGACAGGCCGTAAACTGCGATACAAAATGTCAAAAATATCCTAACCTAACTTCATATAACAACCAAAAAAACGTACAAAAATAAATAACAAAAATGTCACGCACGTTGCCCAACGTATCAATATGTGGCCTTAGTACCATCTACACGTCATCCATGTGTCCCTAAATCAAAAATATCGTTTCGTCCTATATACGAGAGTATTTACAAAAAAAAAACATAACTCGTTAATTCTAGCAAAACGAAGTCGTAGAATAAATTTGGTCGATTCATATTTAAGTTAGTAATATCTTTAAAATTGTAAATTGTATAATAACCCTCTCGAAGTTATTGTTTGGATTTTGATTCGAAAATTGCCTTCATGTCCTTAATGCAGTAGGTCGGCGAGGTCCTCTCCTTCCTGTAAATGAAAAATTATTTCCACATTTTTTTGCATATTGTTAAATTGAAAAAATATTAAATGTGCAATTTTAATGTTTTTTAATATTATATCGGGATAGTAACAAGTACCGGCATGTTGTCAGATTTTGCGATGATATTTCTAATTCTGGTAACCTTTAAGTGATACACTTCTAAAGCTGTCTATTTTCAAAAACCTCCAAAATTCTGCGATGTTCAGAATTGTTTTATTAACGGTGGTAAATCTGGTACTACTGTTAATATTTTTGAATTTTGCGTATTCAAAAATTGCCAGGTATTGAATTTTATCGTTCCAGCTTCGACAGTTTCAGAGATATTATTTATGCGTTTTGGTACTTTTTACTGAAAACGCGGTGTTGCCGTAGTTCTGTAATTAACAGAACTAAAATTTTGCAATAAAAATAAAACGGGCATTGCATTTGAAATAACATAATTATGAGGTGTATCTAAAAAGTGGTAAATCTGACAACATTACTGTTAGCTTTTTTGAATTCTGCATATTCAAAAACCCCCAGCGATTAAATTTTATCGTTTCAGCTGTGGCAGTTTTGGAGATATTTAAACGTGAATATTGCAATAAAAATAAATAGGGCGACAAAGCGACAAAACTATGACGTGTAACGTAAACGTGGTAAATCCGGCAACATTGCTGTTGAGGTCTCGATGGGTGGATGATTCAGTAGTTTAGAACGAGTAGTAGGAAAAATAGGAAAAAAAATGTTTTTAAGTTTTTCTTCACCCTTGCAATTTTAATACTTTAGAATTAGGTATATGTACACCGTGTGCCAAATTTGGTGAATTCAATTAACAAAATCTCAAGATTTGCCTGCCAATAGAACACCCTGTATTTTTATTCAGATATCAATTCCAGGACAAAAAATAAGGTAAGTTTGTAATTTATCTTATATTAAAATTTTATTTAGTTTTTGAGATATTCGAGGTTTAAAACAACACACCTATAAATTCTTGTTGAATTTAGAAAAGCTATCCGCGTTAGGTCACTTGCTGGCAATATTAGGTATTTTCTCATTTTATAGGCTAACTAACCAAGGTAACAAATTTGAATAAATAAATCTATAAAAAAAATAACTAAAAGGGGTGAGTTAATTCGGTCCATAAAATTTAGTTAAAAATGTTCCTCTTAAAATGCTCGTCCATCTGGCATCAAAACATCAAAAAAATATCAAAATATTTAAAAATGTAGTTGGCTATGATATCACAATCTTTTTTTTATTTTTGAGGTATTAAGGTATAAACAAACTTTGTTATTTCTGATTGTTGTTTTTCATATTTCTATTCAAAAAATTCATAGTTGTCAATTTTTTTGTTAGCATATATTTTATTTGTATAGTTATAATAGTTATAGTGTTTTGATTAACCTATAGACTTTAATTATTTATTTTTGCTAGATAGCTAACTAACTAATTAACTACTAAATGCTTCTTTAAATATGAATTCTGAAGTTTTATTAAGTCTGTAGTATAGAGTCGATTTTTTCAGAATTTTCACGCATTAATGGACACCTTGTATTGTTAGCAACAGGTTTTATTCGAATATCTGGAGTATTATATCTTTAAAAGAAGTAGTATCATGTCTCTGCTATTTAAAAAATAAATAAATTAATACGGGTGTTATTTTAAATCTCGAATATCTCAAAAAGTAAGTAAAATTTTAATATAAGTTAAATTGCAAACTTACAATATTTTTTGTCCTGGAATTGATATCTGAAAAAAAAATAGGCTTTTCCATTTGAAAACCATGAGATTTTGTTAAATGAATTCGCCAAACGGCAAACTGATTGAGTAGATGCAACATCTCCTTTGTAGGTGGTTAAATTTTTGTTGCAGGTCCTGGATTATTAGCGTCACAACACAATTTTATATGGAGCAATAAAAAAAACACATAACCTCAATTTCTGCCTAAATTATTCAAAATTTGAATAGGAATTTAACGAAGGTTTCAAAAAATGGCGGAATATGCAGGGCCTTTCATTTAAAATAAAACCGGGCAAGACACTTTTGGGACACCCTGTATCAACAAAATTATATTATTTTAAATCTTCCGGAGAGTCCGACACTTTTGTACGAAACTTTTTTTCGTATCTCCTATGGGTTTCTAGATCGTATAGTGGATCGTTTTATATGGCACAGGGTGTACATGTGCCGCCACAGGACTTCTCCCCGCTCTTTGTGACGCAATATACCGACCACCTTCTGAAGTTCAGTAGCCCAACACTAACCTCGGACTCCTGCTCTCCAAACTAACCCTCCTCAACCTATCCATCTCGGTCTCGCGTTCCCTCGTCTCGTACGTATGTCTCCGCCTCTCCTCCCTGGCCACTTCGTCTTCCCTCCGCTTGTGTCGGATAAAATCCAAACCTTTTAAAGTCTCATCCGCCGCCCCTTTACTGACCTTCTGCTGGTCGGTGTCTTCGTTCTTTTCCCTCGCGGAAGTTCGGTGTTTGCCGTAATCCATCATCACCGGCTGAGATTTTTGGTTTTGCTGCTCGAATATGGCCGCCTTTATTTTTAGGCTGCCGGGGGCGGGTTTTGCGGGCTCGATCGCCGAGGCGGATCGCTCGTCTCGGCCCGCTATATCCGTCAGGCTGCCTTTGAGCGGAGTTGCCGCGTTATTTTTTGACTTTTCGCTCGGTACTATCACTTCGCTTTCGCTGCGCGTACTTTTCCTGCGGATTCGATACGACCGTTCGGATAGCGCGGGATCCGGCGCTTGCCCCGCCTCCGACGTTTCTTCTTTGCCCTTGTAGATCTTCAGGCGGGACAGGAGAACGTCCTTGTCTTCCTTGAATGATTCAGACCTGAAGAATGAAAAAGTGCATATTGCGGTGTTTGATTTGATTTTATTCTCAAATTGGAACTTTGATGTTAATCATCCTTATCACCCTCTCTAATATCATTTATCTAAAAATTGCACAAATTAGCAATAAATAAAAATTCTCAGGCTGTTAATTTTAAAAAGTAAAAATTGGGTTGTAGGTAAATATTTGTCCATTTCAAGAAATATTACATCAGTCACAAAAAGTTGAGCCACTAAAGTGGAAGAACGAATTAACCATGTGGTAAAATAACCATTACAGACCAGTTTTGGTTAGGTGACAAAATGTGCAAAAAATTAACTTCCAAAACACCTTAGAATATGCATTTTTAGAGATAAGTGTAACAATTATCCTATTTATTTTGGAAAATGTTCAGACACCCCCACCACTTTGTCTCGAAAAATAGAGCAAAAACTATTTAACAACTAAGAATCAAATACTTCTAATACAATATTAAAATTTAAGATTTGTGTCCCCTGGTGGTCATTCTAGAAACTTCAAAATAGTTCCCAGTATTTTCCCTTAGCCAGCTTAATCATAAGTTTTTTCACCCCAAGTATTTAAGACAATTATTTGGCAGGATAGCTTTTGTCAAACTATATTGTTCAGCATTATTTTATTATATTTAGGGTTTTTATTATACTTTAACCAACAACTACGAAAACCCTTTAATCAGTTTTAGTGAATCGCCACTGTTTTGGTATTGCGATAGACGTCACATGATCGGGAAAGGTAGGTGTCGAGGGCGTGTTTCTGCTCTACGTTACGCCATCTTTGGGAGAATATATAACCTAAGCGAAAAACACATATAGTGGCGAAGATATTAACCCGAGTATCTTCGATAGGAGCGAGAAACGAAAATAAAAGTGTTGGTCATTTGAACTAAAATTAATTGAGGCGATTTAAATTTGAGACTGCTTGTGCCAAGTTTTTTTTAACGGTAAAGTTGGTGAGCCGTTTGGTTGCAAACTTTCCGCAAAATGTGGTTTTCAAAAAAATTAACAAGACACGACAAGGGCCCATCTCCTATCAAGTATAATCGAATAAAAAAAAAGACGGTGCTAACCCATCCAAACAGCGGTGCACTTCCCCCAGGCGAAAAAAAAAAGATCTTTATACATACGATTTAACCAGAACAACTTTGGAACCAAAAGGACTAAAAATAAAAGAAAACGATACGCGATAAACGAGGACTGAAAACGTCCCGGGTGCTTACCTGTACCTCTCGTGCAGTATCTTCCTCCGTTCCTCTTTGTACTTCTCGATCCGCTCCCTCTTCTTCTGCTCCTCCTCCAGTTCCTTCGCGCCGTCCTTGTCGTTCACCTTCTCGCCGCTGTGCGCCAGGTGCATCGACTCGACTCTGCCGTCGTCCGCTGGCAACCTTTTGGGTTGGTTTAGCGTTTTCGGGAGCGAATTCGTCTTGTAGGCCGCACCCTCGTCCAGCGACTTCCGCCTCTGCCGTAACCCGACTCCGAACTCCTTGTCGAAATCGTTTTCGTCTAGCGAGCGCGTTTTCAGCTGATGCTTGAGGTTGCGCGCGCGCAGACACGGCGGAAGGCTGTCTTTCTCGTACACCACCCGCCTCGATTGACTTTTGTTCCCCTCCTTCTCCTCTTCCCGCTTCTGCGAATCTACCAATTTCTGAGCCTTCGGTTTCGCGTCGGCGCACTTAGTTTTCGCCTCCATTTTCTCCTCGAACTTATTCTTCAGGTCTTTCACGTTGAACCGCTCCACCAAGACGGTCTCATGCTCGTCGGTTTTCGCGCCGTCTTTCTTCAACTCGTCGCCCTCCACGTTCTCGTACACGTGCTCCAACGAATCGTAGCCGTTCTCTTCCTCGCCACCGGGCGTCGCCACCTCCTCGTAAACGTTCGCACCATCGTCGGTCTTCGAGCCATCCAGGTCGAGTAACGCGTTCACCTCGTGTATCGAACGCCGAAAGTACTTGACTTGTTGGTAGATGGCGCTGTCGTCGAAGGACTCGGTCTCGTCCGATTTCCTCTTGTCGTTCTGCGACAGACACGTAGCCGGACTGTCCGGGCTGAAATCGATCAGATTCGTACTGTCCGGCCTCGGGGGTATCGGCGACCACACCTCCGATTCGGTCGTCAGGTTGTCGTTCGATGCGCCCCGTTCGCTCCGTTTCGTGTCCGAAGTCGGACTCACGTTTGGACTGTTCTTCGACGGACTGTCCGGAAAACTGATCGACGTGTGACTAGTGCTCAGATTCTCGGTCGAGCTTTGCACCACCTCGCTCAGGCTTAGGTCGGTCGGGCTCAGTCTTTCGCAATTCTCGATGCAGTGATAGGGGGCGGAGCTAACGCTGCTCGCCGTATACTGCACGTTCGACCTCGACGACTGATTCGAGCTCAACGTGGCCTGCTCGTTGAAGCTCGCGAGCGACGTTTGCTCGCTGGTGTCGCACACCGCCACCGAACTGTTGGCCTTGAGGGTGGAGTCGGCCGAACTGTGGTCTTCTAACGCGCTCAGGCTCTTAGGTCGGTCCGACTTTTGAACGTCGAGAAATAAATCGGGTTGGCTCGCTTCCTGCACGGGCAACGACGCGGTAGACGTGGGTATCACCACCGTCTCTGGATTAAGGGAAACGTTCTCGTAGACGGGACTCTTGAGCGGCGAACCCGGCGCGCTTCTCGACGGCGACTTGTACGTTATATTGATCGTTGTCAGTATGTTCTCGTACGTAGGGGTCGTGGGCGTGGCCGCTTTATTAGGCGACTGCTGCGGGAAGCTTAGTTTCGACGGTAGGCTTTCATAATTAGGCGACATTTCCGGGGTGGTGTTCGAACTCGACTCTCCCAATTGCTTGTAGCCGGGGGAGCTCGGGGTGGGGGTAGTGAGTATGCTCGTGGCGCCCAGATAATGTCTGTTGATGTCCATCTCCGTAAACGACTTGGTGATGGGCGGGGCGTTTCGCGATATGGACTCCAGGTTCAGCGACTGCCTCTTGGTGTCGAGGTTATCCGAATTTCTTGGCGATTTGTTCTTCGGCTGGTACAGATCGCCTCCGCCTACCTTGTCCCGTTCGACGGCCGGACTCTGAGGATGGGCGTGGACCAGCGCCGTCGTGTTGATGACATTTTCGGGAGTGTTGCAGTCGATGTACTGGATGTCGGAGAGCTGATCTTCGAGGCGCGTTCGTTTGCGTGACATAGACTCGGGCGACAGCACTACCCGGGGTTGCTTCTTCGGCGACGGATTTACCGAATTCGCCGCGCTACTGAACTCCTCGGGGCGCGCACGAGTCAAGATCCGCCTCTGCGGGTTCTGCAAATCGAACGAACACTTTAAGGGGATAGAGGGTAAGTGTTACAAATTGACAGTCATTCGTCATTCCCTAGGAAAAGTCAATTATGTTTCTGAAACCTGACTAACCTAAATTTTTTTTTTCTCGCGGTCATGCATAACGGTAGGAGATATACAATACGGTAACAGATAATTTAATCGAGGGCTAATAGAAATAAAATAACATGATAGCAACTAATTGTTAGGGACAGTCGTGGTGGTATGTGTATCTGCAACGCTAAAGTTAGAAAAAATTTGTCACTTGCTTTTCGCCGTTCTCAATTTTCTGTTTGGCTGGTGCACTCAAATATGTAGTAAAGAAAGAAGAAAAAAACTTCCAACATTTTTAATGTTTAGCTGTTTTCCATAGTCAGTTTTTTTAAGAGAGTCCGAAAAAAATATATATGTATTTTTTATTTAGCATCTCTTGTTGCCTTTAAACCCTATTCCAACTACTACCTAACAATAGGATTAAGTTTGATGGTTATATTAATTTTGTTTTAATATATCCATTTGCGGTAATAATGCACTGTTATTATTTGAACTACTAACGTAATTTCCACATAAACAATTTAGTAAGACACAGATTTTATTTCTATTCCGACTTTACTTACAGATCTAAGTGAAAACTAATTTCCATAGCAACAAAAAATTAAGCTGATGATGGTTTTCTCGGAAACAACAGAAAATTGGGCACAGTGAAAAGCAATTGACACCTTTTCTCTACTATTTACAAAACTTCTGAATTTTTCCTGCGTTGGTTGTTGTTGAGTCGAACTTGATAATGTTTCGCCAATTATCCCGTTCTCTTCTTCACCACACCCTTCCGAAAGCAATCCAACACATGCCACTGTTGTCCTTCCTTACATTCAAATAATCACTGATCGCATATCAAAAGTTCTTAATAAACCAGATTTACCACTTGTCCAAAAATCCATTTGAGATGTCAGGAGTTTACAGCATTCTATGCATATGCATTGGAGAGACCGGTGGAAAAATATCAACTAGGCTCAAAGAACATGAAAGAGCATTAAAACTAAGACAAATAGACTCATCAGCTCTTGCTGAAGACAATCACGAAACCGGACATAAAATTTTATTCGATAAAATTTAAATTCTTGCATATAATTAATTTTTCTGCCAACGATAAATCCGAGAATCTATAGAAATCTGTAAGCATTTAAAACATCTTAACGGCGACTGTCACCAATATGGGTATCAGTTACCCGAGACGATGTTTCAGTTAGCTCTGAAGAAGCCGACAGGATGATCGGCGAAACATCAGCAACAACCCACGCAAGAATAATCCAAAAGCTTGTGGCCTGTGGAAGTTTCTTTGAAAAATTTTTTTTTCTAATTTAACCGTAATCGTAATTTTAACGTTGCTGATATTCCAAAACCCTTAATATAAATTAGTTGGTATTAGTTGGAAGCAGTTACAGTTCAAACCATTTCTCTAAAAACGTATTTTTTTGTTCTATTAAGCGTCAAAAATATATTTTTTTTATTTTTATGTGATCAAAAAGACAATATCGGCTTTTTTAACTTGCTTATTGGAAAAGTATCTAAATATTAATAAAAATATATTTGTTAGCAACGAAGTTTAAACTAGCTACAGATGTATTTTTACGTAGATTGGGGAAAAGATAGAAAATTGGCAACACTGCAAACACGAAGCGGGAAGATCTGACAACGTTGCTGGATGTTTTTCAAAAAATATCGTCGTTTTGCCTCGTTTTTTGGTTTTTGTAGCCAATGGGGATCAAATGGGTAACTACTATATTGATACAAGATCCATCGTCCACTAAACGAATCGTGCACTAGCAGATAACGCAATAGAAACGTAAATCGATTTACCAAACCACCAACGAGGGACGAGTTACGGCGGTATAATCAAAATGATTGGGTGCACTGAAGACAAAGCAACGTGTTACATACTCGCGACCTTCGCTCTACAAAACACTTACGTCCTTCTGTATCCTCGGCGAGCTGACCAAACTCTCGTCCTCCGAAAATATCCGCATCTCGGACTCTTCCAGATCGAAGTTGAGGTGGATCTCGCTCAGGTCTAGTAACGACCCTTCCGAGTTGTTCTGCGACGACTGCAGAGTATCGAAGTACGAATCGTGGGAAACAGATCTGTAGAAACCGTTAAACACTTAGACCATTTATTTGTTTGCCAATTGATACAGTCTCAGGATAAGTAATCATAAGGTCTTCAGTTTAGACGATACACAATGATCACAGAGTGAATTCAATTAACCATAGAGCATAACTTCAATATTATTTTTGACCTTACTGTAAGGTTTAGCGGCAAGCTGTCCAACTCACCATCCAACTGAAGTTGTTGTATTAAGGACATGATTAATCGAATTTTTATAATAAACCATATAATTTCTTTCATATGAAGCTAATGTCTAGTCAATCTCTTTGAAAAGCAAATATGTTGGTCATGGTCTGGTTTGAGACAGCATACAACCAAGCTATAACTTATGACAGACTCAACCAAAGACTAATAAACTTGTGCTTTGTGATTTGACTTGTAACAACATAACATCTATAGGTGCCAATTTGTCCATAAAGTATTGGTGGAGTTTGGTTGTTAACATATGACCTTTTTCTTTAACTAGAAGTTTCCTTTCCTTAATTTGAATCATGTCTCCATGTTTCTATTGGTGTGTACCTCCAACTGTTATAAAAAAAAATACCTGTTGTGCCCAGGGGGTTTGTTTAAGCTATGCAAAGGTCCCAAGACGTCCTCGCTGCTGGCCGGTTCCGAATGGCCGGAGGTCAGACTCTCGGCAGATTTGACACTTCTCAGCTTGCGCTTCATGTCAGTGAGATCAGACTCGGTGATGGATTTTTCCTGCTTAATGTCGTCGAATAAACGAAAATAATAAAATAAAAATGAAAAAACTCACGTTGATCGTGATGGGCGTGGTCGACTTCCGATTCTTCGACACGTTGCCCTGCGAACTGTTCCGAGATTTTGTGAAAAACATTCTCCATCCCAACGGCGACCGTTTGGTGTGTCCTCTCTTCCTCGCGCCTGTAAAATACGTCATCGTTTGGAGACACTACTTAATTAGCATTGGAAATTGAACGGTATTTGGAGGGCAATTCAAATAAATCCATTGGAGGCAACATTGCAACACGTGCAACGGAGAGTAGTTCAAATGCACCTCTAAATTATCTGCTACCTAAACCACGTCACCCAAAATGGAGGTACCAGAATAATGAATGAATTCATTTAAATTAAATGATATTTCTTGGATATTAAAATTACATGATAGGTACTTCATCCAACATTTGTATTGACTTCGTTCTTAAAATAACCAGTCAAAACAATTTCAGTTACGTGAACTGTATGCAAAGTCGGCTTCGTTCCTTTGTTTTCACTAAAATATATCATTTAAGTCATATAGAGGATGAGAACTCATATAAAATGGACTTTAAAATTGAAATCCACTAGATAGTAGGTACCATGACGAGCAAAAAAAAAACTAGGAAAAATTTTAGGTTGACAAAAATATTGCATGAAAATAGGTTTTTACTGTCAAATTGAAAAGTCATATTTGTTCTAGTTTTTCTTGCGCGCGATAGTACCTACTCTCACGAAAGATATCTTGCCGATGAGTGTTTGTTTAATGAGGTTTGGATTAAATGAAATACATAAATGTATATCTATATCATCGTGGAGATTAGCATCTAAGATCACCTCAAATCAAGCCTTTAATTTTTTAAACATATAAGATAGAAGTTTCGTTCTTATATTTTTTTTATAAAATACAGATATATAATAAAACCTATCTTTCTCAAAACTAAAATATTTTCAGATGCGGATAAGAGGGCAAATACACCACAAACATAAAAAGAATGTGAGAATTTAATAGCTGCTTGCCTGAAAAAAGGTGCTTTCATCAAAGAATGACAGAAAACCTGTCAAATATTAGTTATTCTTATAGAGTTTAGTTCAAGTTAGGTTAGGTTAGGTTATTCTATATTTTTGTTATATTATATACCCACAATTTTTTCATATCTACAATAGAAAAAAATCAGATGTGTATAAAATGTTTTATTAATGGTATCAATCGTCCTTCACTTTTAGTATTAAAAGCAAAATTAAAAACTTGTGCATTTCAAATATAGCCAGTGATGACTTCACCAACCATACCCAATAGGTTAATTCCATCACACGCGAGTACCAAATACTGGGATAGAATTTTTCGTAGTCGTACAACCAATTGGACTACTAGACATTACCTTTCCAGTATTTCTCATAGGCTGTTGGAAATAATCTAATAATTAAGTAAGCTCCACTGTTGAGACGTCTTAAGGATATCTCTTAGCTGAAACAGTATACCCCTAGGATATACGCCATGTCCCGTCAGATATCCCGAAGATGTTTTACAGACGTCCTTGTGCTATTTGGGTAGTGAGTAGTTCAAATGAACCACTACCATAAGTGTACCAGAGCACCAAGTAGATAATTAATAAGTTACTTTCTAAGCAACGTTGTAAATAAATGTATTTACCTGGCGGCAGTTCGATGATGGTGTGGTACTTCTTGGGCAGGTTGTTGGGCCCGCCGCCTACCTCGATGTAGTTGCACTCTTCGATTTTGTTGACCAAATGCTTGCTCCTCGCTTCTTCGAGCGTGATAAGTTTCGTAGGCGTCGAAATGTTCAGGCTGTTAGGTCGGCACTTTTTCGAAAGGAGGTTTTCCTTTTCGACTAGGTCCGGCCTGTTCAGACTTGGCAGATGATCGCAGAAGATCAGATCGGCGTAGCATATTAAGAATTCGGTGACCACAGCCTAAAATTTCGAAAATTTCTTGTAAATATCGACAATTGTTAGCCGAAATGATCTCGTAAATAGTTACCTGCACGCCCACACCTTGCAGGGCGGCCACACCACCGATTTCCAGGGCTTCGCACCTCAACAGATTCGGAGCCCATACGATGGCCACGTTTCTAGTGGTCATTCCGGTGCTTTCGCTGTGATTCGCCACCCTGGCCAGATGCCTCATCAAATATTCCAACGTCCTGAGCACAGGGAAAAGTGCCAAATAATTTTTCGTTACGTAGAATAAATAGTAAATATAATAAACGCTTTTTAAGTTAAACCTGATTATTATTATTTATCAACAGATTGTTTAATTAGACAAGAAATAATGTAAAAGAAGCACGGTTAATTAAAGAAAAAAAAGAAAAATGAATACTTATTTTTAGTCGGACGCTTTCAAAATGTTATTATTCTTTTAATAAATTGGATAATCTCCTTTGTGCAAGTTAGCTTTAGGACAAATTGTAAAAAAACATTATTTTAGGAAAGCAAATAGTAGAATTACTTTTAATTGTAGATATTTTTGCTTGCTAAAGTGATTTTTTCGCTCTGCCGCACATCCGTCAACAACGTTATCCGATATTGGGGTGCAATCAAGTATGAGTAATATTTTAAATGCTCCCCAATAAAGCCAGGCGTCAGTCAATGAATTTATGGGGGCCCTAAAGACTGATTCATTAAAACTCACACAACCCGTCCAACGTTTTTCATTTTGAGTGTGCGTTCGCCGTAAAACGGAAAGTGTCTTACCTGTAGTGCGGCGGGGGTAGTTTTTGTACCGCCTCTCGCATCTTCAGCAACCTCTCGTGGTCGGTCTCGGTAGTTCGAATAGCGGTACCGCAACCTTGTACCGCGTTCACGAAGCTTTGGTATAATTGGTATGTACAAAGAGGGTTTGGCAGTTCGCTGAAAAAAGAAATGGTTCAGCTGTAGCCAAACATTGATCCTAAAATCCACTTGTCTTAACACCGTTTCGCCGATAGAATGGAATAAAGAAAAGAAACTAAAAATTCAGCACTCCTTTAGCTATTAGATCATTAGTTTTAACTATGTATCAATTATTTGCCGATAGAGTATGAAATAGTTCGATGGTGGTGTGGTACTTCTTGGGAAGGATGTTGCATTCTTCCCACCGTTTTGCCGATAGAGTATAGAATGGAATAAAAAAAAAAAAAGAAAAAAAGAAACTGCACATTGAATTTCTTTATTTTCTGAATTCCCATAGTTTAGAATGTAATTTTTCTACCTTCAATAACTATTCAGCATTTTTTGGGCCATAAGATCATTAGTTTTTTAACTACTTACTTATTCTTTATTTAGCTTTTTAAGGAACCAAACATTTTTATGTTATCTCTAATAACTCTTCAGCACTCCTTTAGCTATTAGAGCATTAGTTTTAACTATGTGTCAATTATTTGCTGATAGAGTATGAAATAGAATAAAGAAAAAAAAAACTAATTATCGAATTTCTTTTAATTTTCTATATTCCCATATTTTAGAATGTGATTTTTGTTGCCTTCAGTAACAATTCAGCATTATTTTGGCTCTAACAGCATTAGTTTTTTAACTACTTGTTCTTTATTTACCTATTTAAGAAACAAAAAATGTTTCAAATTAAGGCAACGGCTTATGTGTGCTTAGAATGTGTATAAAATAAAATAAAGAAGAAAAGAAGAATAAAAAGGAAGAAAAGAAACTAAACATTGAATTTCTTTCATTTTCCATATTCGCATATTTTAGGATGTGATTTTTGTTACTTTCAGTAACTATTCTGGATTGTTTTGGCTATAAGATCATTAGTTTTTTAACTACTTATTTTTTATTTAGTTTTTTAAGGGTCCAAAAATATCGCACTTTTTTGCAATGATAAATTAATGCCAAAAAATAGTGCAAATTATTTTTGTTTTGTTTACTGGCTGCAAAGTCATTGACAGCATCAATGGCGAATTGTTAGAAAGAAAAATTAAGTGGATATTATTATTTGCAGTTGTTTTTAAGTTATCATAACAAATTCTTCACATTTAGATAATTTAACTTGCTAATTTTTGATTCCCACAATAATTGTATACAAACAACATTATAAAACTTCATTAAATTTCAATATGGTCTAAATCTATTTTTTATATTATATTTATTATAATATTTCAAATTTGGCAAATATTTGCCAGTCCAGAATAATTCTTCTTAGTAAAAAAAATGTTTTTACTTATTCCGAGAAAAATTTAATTTGATTTAGATGACGTTTTTTATTGTGTTCATTTTTTTTTGTTTCTGGATACTCTCCGCAAAATCCACCACAAATCTCCGTTTGTGTAGCAATAATAAACTAAATCCCCATGTACCGACATCGTTTTGAGCAGTTTTCGTCGGAATCGTGACAAACACAGTCAATTGTTCAAGTTAATGTTTCGCCTAATATTTGCAAACAACACGCAAGGCCAAAACTAATATGAGAGATGTGCGGATTAATATTTTCGATACGATCGGACTGACGGTATTAACAGATTAAATTTTGTAGAATAAAAAATAAAAACCTAACCTTCGTTGCCACAAATCAAGATTTTTCTAGTCAAATATAGACCGCCAACTAGCAATCCTGCGAACTATCAATGTAAATAGCAGTTACCAAATAACAATGAGTGGAAATTATTAAGTAAGCACTTAAGACAATTGAAATTTTAAAGAATTTAATATCTAGCAAAATATGTTATATAGTGTCTAGTATGTTGTAGACATAAGAATTTCTAATCAAAATTGATGATGAACAATTTCGAAATGCCTTTTGGTTAGACTAATGTGGTGAAAAATTGAGGATATTTTCTACAACATGTACAATATTAATTTGGATTTTCAAATATTTTGTCTGACTGCGTACAAATATTGTAAATAAAAAAAAAAGTTTTCTTCACGAAGTAGTCGGCTTGGTTACCGAAATTAAGCAGATAATCAAAAAATATCAGCAGGCATTTAATTTTAGAGACACGCTGGGGATTATTATTAATTAACACTTGTCATAATAATAAGGCCCCCAATACAGTTCCCTGGGGAACACCGAATGCGCTCTCTCTTTGTGGCGAAATTTTACCATTTGCTCTCTGTTATCTGCCACTTAATATTTAAGGGGGTTATGTATAGGGCGTACGAAATACCTTACCCCCCTTAACTCAGAAACTATCATCTCGATTTTTCAATTTTTAATTTTTCGTATATACGGGTGAAAAAAAGCTTCATTATTTTAAATTGAATAACTCTGTATAATATTATATCCTGCCGTTTTTGCCAAATCTTCAATTTTATATCAGAAATAACATTTAGGGCCTGCAAAAATAAACAGTTTTTCCTATAAGGGAGCCTTAGCTATTTAATTCTGGATATACAAATTAAATTATAAAAAAAACGTAAAATGTGACTTTTTTCAAATGGAAACCCCCTATTTGTTATAATTTTATCTAATTTGCCATTAAAAATTAATTGACAATTTAACATTTTAATATTGTAATAAGGTAACGGGCAGTACAGAAACGTCACTTTCCCAAAACACCATCTATTAGTTTGGCACGAGTCTTCTGTGGCTCATTAATTATTTCACTTAAGTAATCTGATTTTTCGAATTTTCGAAAAAACAATTTTTCGAAGAATTAAAGGTGATCTGAAGGAGCATTTTTGCTCATTTTGTATTAATTTACCCCCTGTCATAAGGAATCCACTTAAAATGAAATAATGAAGGCTCCTTTATACGAAAAATTGTTCATTATTTTAGCGCCGGCAGGCGGTATTTTTGCTATAAAATTCAAGATTCGTCGAAAACCGTGAGACTTAGGTATAGGACATGAAATATACCTCAGATTTACCGGGAAATCTAAAAATGATATATACAGGGTGGCCTATTTACAATAGGAAAGGTGGTGTTGACACAAGATGAAAAATTTAGATGAAACTATGGGACTTTTGTATTCAATTTGTTTTCTCTGTCGAATTTTATTATTTAGGGATTAGAGTTAAGGGGTGGACAACTCTGTATTTTATTTTTTTTATTATTTATTTTAAATTTGACCTTTTAGATCGGTGCAATCTAATATACTATTTTCCCGACACTAAGTATCACATAACCCTCAGTAATTTCATTCCTCTCTTGGCATAGCGCTAATGTTAAATATAAATATTTTTTAAAATGTTTTAATAGTAAATAATAGCAATATCGAAAATTGTCAAATTGATTTTATCATTGGATTGACAGTTGTTTAAGAAATAAAAAACATTTTAAGTCTTTTTCACAAAATATTGCACAAAAAATACATACGAGGTGTGTTCAAAACGTAAGGTGACTTTTGTAATTGTTTGCAAATGGTGACGAATCATGGAAGAACCTAGAATCGTCAAGATCGAAAAAAGCACGTCAAGTTCCATCAAATGTCTAGGTTTTGCTTACTGAGTTCTTACCACAAGGTCGTACGGTCAATAAGAAGTTATGCGCCGTTTGGGAGAAGCAATACGAAAAAATGGTCAGGAATTGTGACAAAACAATTCATGGATTGTGCATCACGATAATGAGCCTGCTCACTCATCATTGCTTGTACCTAGCTTTTTGGCCAAAAACAAAACCACAATCATGCCTCAGCCACCGTATTCACCGGACATGGCGCCCTGCGCCTTTTTGCTGCTGACAAAACTCAAGAAATCCATGAAACGAAGGAGGTTGGGAACGATTGCCAAGATAAAGAAAAAATCGCTGGAAGAACTCAAGGCTATACCAGAAAGTGTTTTGAGGATTGAAAAAAACGTGCGCACGACTGTATTATATTCTGGGGGGGGGGTTACTTTGCATTATATTTGTTAAATCAATTTAAAAAAAATTTTGATAAAACTTGAAAGTCACCTTACTTTTTGAACACACCTCGTACTGCTATTAGCTGTCAAATGGTAATGTGTAAACTAATCCAGTAAGAATTACATCGATATATAAAGTAATCATAAAATGAGAACTCCCGCCCCTTCCGTTCTCAAATTTATACATATAAGTAAGAGGAAGACATCAATTCCCATTACTAGCCGCTTTTTTCTATTGTAAAATTTGCGTCGTTTTTGCATCACCCGGCTTCAGGCCGTGGCAGTGAACTCGTCGCTTCGTCGAAAAGAACGTCTCTTATTTTCTTTTGCCAATAACAATAGGGACATAATAAATAAATATTAAACAAAAGAAAATGGCACGGAGTCGACACAATCGGGGATTTCGGGGAAACGACTGTACGCATTTCGGGCCTTAATCTTATATAACATTGATAAGGAAGTGTAATTAAATTATTTATTAACCGTACATCGGGCTACGGCGAATTCTTTCGAACCAATACAAACGACGTCGTATTTATAAACATCGCGCGATGATAGTTGTCGACCTTTAGTAAGTAGCATGCACGGATCGGTGGGAAGAGATTTTGCCCCCGGGGGACGTCGGTTTATTAGAAACGATTCCGTAACTACTCTTAATTGTTATTGTGTGCAAGAAAAAATTTGGTCGATTTTGCGATCCGTTCGGTATACAACGTACACCCGTCAAGTATACACTATCGAAGCTAATTAAATGAAAACAAAAAATATTTGTTAAACGAGCGAAATCCCTATCTTAGCAGATTAAAGAAATACCACGTCGAATATTAAGTAGCGTATATAAGGAGGCGCTTAGTCTCAGATAGGATATAGTGCGGTGCCGACCTTGCTGTTGAGTAGAAGTTTGCTTTGTTGGCAAACCTGACTCAACTTGAGGACGAACGGTGGGAAGCGAAAATTTTACGGGCAGTGCGAAATCGGAGTGTGTTTTTTCTTTTCTATTTGGAATAATTGTAAGTATAGATGAAGCGAGTAAAAAAAAAAATTTTTTTGCCAAAAAAAAAAATTAAAATATTTCACACTAGAACGTATAAAACCTAGGTCGATATGTAGGGTAATCTGGTTCTAAATAATATAATACAAGGAAAAAGATCCTCCATAAAAAATTAATACTGTCGAGATGTATGAAGACTCTAAATTGTATTATTTGAGAATGGTCGTTTAATATCTGTATCTTTTAGACATTTTGCTATTTAAATGTTGCTGTTTTTATTATGCTTTGTTTGATTTATTCGTACTTCTGAATAATACAGAACAAGAACAAGAACTCTCAACAAAACAACCGCGTTATTCCGCATTTATTTATTATACCGCATTATATTTTGCACTAATTTTACTTTAACAAACTGTAAGAAGATTTTCTGAGCGTATACCTACGTCATCTATTTAATCGAAACATTTTTTGCAGACATTTTTAGAATATTTTAGGCGTACATTTCAAAAATATCTCATTTTACCATCTTTAAAATGTTTGTAGGCATTGTGGCTAGTTCAGTTACTTTTTGCGACAGATCTTTGGAGTTTTTGCCCTTATATCTAAAAGATCAGCAATAAGTTGCATGCCCGAATCTCGAACGTAGCCCAATAGCGTCATTATTTCAACATTGTGTGATTCCTTGAATTTAATTTGGCTGTTGATTACATCTATGTCCGTTATTCTGAGCAAAATAGCACGAGGCCATAGGATTGAATAGTTTCCATGGTTGAAAGAAATCCCGATTATAAAATTGGGTAAAATACGATCTAAAATAAAGTATAACAATAAAGTTAATTTATTATTTTATTCTTTTTCCCTATTCCGACTATGCGGATTTTTTTTGGAAATTTTATTCAGTCTTTTAAAGTGACTTTTCAACGATTTGCAGGCCGCAACGCACAGGGGAAGATAACAATTAAAATGTAAATGTCATCGTTATATGTAAAAAAATATTATTAATTTACACCAAGTGAGAGTTATTTAACTGGAAATCTAAAATTTTCTGAAAAATGAAAGAAAAATTATATATTTTTAAGTTTGGTAAAATCCTATTTTTGAAAAGTATATGTGGCTAACTGAATATGTGTAATTTTTAATTGAAACACAAAAACTGCGCCGCCATCTGACACCGTAACTTATAAGCGAGCCCATAGGTGGCGCCTGCGGCTTGAGCGCAACGCGGGCTTTACTTTATCTAGAGGGCACGAGGCGGGGTCATAATTAATTCGATATAACCAACAAAGTTGGCCTGGAACAGTCCATGAAAAAATAATAATTATTATTTTCATCAATGCTTACATATAAAAAAACAATATATTCGAACCTACGTTAAAGCAAAATAGGTTAACCCGCTTAACTTTTAACTAAGAGGTTAATCAAAATAATTGAAATGATGTTCACGATTAGCAACTAAAGAGGCGAAATATTTTATAGAAAATATAAACAGAATTACAAAATTAAAATCCCATACACAACATGCATTTTGTGCATTTCTATTCAAATCAGTTTGAACTGGCTTACAATTTATTTATCTTTAGCAAAAGCGTAAATACAAAAATTTTAAAAAATAAGATTCGACTCGACTCACACAATAAAAAAAAATTAGCTAAGTATATTCTAAATAATAAATAGATAAACAGGAAACAATACAACGCACGAGCGCATAGTCTCACAAGATTATATAAAAAACATTTTACATCGATTTATAACGAAAAGGTTTTAAGAAAATGCATCTTGCATGGAAAACTTTCTCACAATCTTGCCACTATATCTATATACACGGGTATTATCTGCGATATTTAAATTGTATGCATGTGTCAACTTTGTTGCTGACACAATGCACCTGTAAATAGTGAAACCACATTTTTTTTTGCAAAAAAAGGTTTAAAAGCGTCATCGATGATCGCACGTGTACAATGTCAATGTCAGCGGAGCGTCGCGTCTAAACTATCTAAACCAATTTTCGTTGTTACAGGATATGGCTACCAT
Organism: Cylas formicarius; assembly: GCF_029955315.1. Lineage (NCBI taxonomy): Eukaryota > Metazoa > Arthropoda > Insecta > Coleoptera > Brentidae > Cylas > Cylas formicarius. Next base: position 17,407,999 of record NW_026844361.1, on the reverse strand, counting down.
ACCGCTTGCAATGGCTATCGTTGCGATGTGTTTCTACATCCACCTCACAGGTAAGTAGTATCGGTTACGCAAAAACTTATTAAAAATGTGCAAAAAGTCAAGCCTTTAAACGGACGAGAAATATTTCCTGTCATTTGAAATTAAACCTGCTTTTTACGTGCCGACTAATTAAGCCGGGCTTTTGTCGGATCAATTTTGGCGGCGATAAGGCACATATTTCAGTCAATGGTCGATTAATTAGTTATATCGCAAAAAAGCGTGGCTCGAAAATTCTAGATTCGCGAATATTGCGTAATTTTATTTAAAAAAAAATGATCGCCAGAAATCATAGAGCAGTCTCGATAACAGTGCTACCGTCACACTGTGGGCCCCATGCATAAACTAGATTGCAATCAATCGTTATTAAAAATGCAAAAATGTTTTTTAATTAAGAACGTACTGAAACATGTAAAAACAGTATGGCTTTCTAAAAATACTTTACCAAGAATTTTTTATAATCAGATGTTTAAAAGAAAGTCTATTTTTATTGCAATCGCTTCAATAAAATAACGAAGTTTTCGTACTTTTTAAATCGCTCAGTAGGCATTGAAAACAAATGCCGCTTTAAGTATTTGACAACTGATGTCAGTCCTGTTAATTAGTTTAGACCTGTACATGCAATGTAGAATGTTTGTGTTTTTGCTGCGATTTGACAAGAAGTGAGGGGATAAGTACCATTGATATTTAATTTTTCAAATTCTATAGAGTAAAAAAATATAAAGGCCAACGAACGACAAGCAAAAATATACATTTTTTATTAGGCAAGGGCGTAAACTATTAAAAACTGTTAGCCAGAAATGTTGCAAATAATCGCAAAATTTATGCCAGTTAAAAATGTCAACCTCTGAGTGACAGCGAGAATGACTAAAATTATAATTTACCTAGTGGGTTTCAGGGTTTAAAAACTATGTTAAGTAGAAAACATCTCTGCCAAAAGTTTATTTATAAGCCAATTCTAAGGCTTTTTCTTATCCTTTAGGTTTTTTTAAGTTAATTTAATTTAGGTAAATAGTTCATATATTTGGAATCTGTTAACTAGTACGTTTTCTGTTTCCTTAAATAATTGTAATTGCAAAATCCTTACAATTTTTTTTATTCTAGTTTTGGTATATCTTTAAAATATACTCCGAAAAATACTAATGTGGCAACGCTGGAAAAAAAAAGTATTATTATGTACCGGCAATGTATAATAATAATAATAAATAATAAACAATTTTAAGGTTTTTAAGTAACTAGAAAATAATCGAATTAATGCAACCTAGTTTGGGCAATGGGCCCACAGTGCGTCATCAGTGATATCAAAGGATTAAACGTGCTCGTAAAACGAACGTTCGTTCATTCATTCATTAAATCATAAATTCCCTCTAAAATTTTTTTTCGCGCACGGCTACATTTATTTAGTTTCACGATGTGTGCTTTTGAGTGACGACCGCAAGAAGATACAAACCCAAAATAAACCATACATTCTTCAGGGAAAATTAACTTCTTTGGAACACCGCATGCAGTTGCGAGCCTCGAACACAAAATCACAGTCCAGCCGACATAAAGGAAAATCATTTAAGACAAATAATATCAATGGTTCCTAATTGTGTGGATATTTCAAAATTCTACGCGATGTAAAGGAATCTAAAGAAATATATACTTAACACTTTTTTAATACAAAACATTTTTTTCATTTTATTTCATTTTTTTTTAAATATAATCAAATACAAATTAATTACATGTAATAACAATAAACTCAAGCAGAGCGAGTGTTTAAAAAAATGTATAATTAAAACTTCATTAGTACCAAAAAATTTACTTGAAATTCAATTTTCATTTTCTTTAATTTAAATATAATTTAATTATCTATAAAAATATTACATTCAACAGTTTAGTCACGAGCGGAGCGAGTGCCAAAAAAAACATGTGATATGAAAATTTCTATTTTCATTTCATTTTCAATTTTCTTTAATTTCATTAAATATAAATTAATTAAATATAAAAATATTACATCTAAATTTAATTAATTCCGTTGTTTTGAATAGATAGTTGTCCATAAAAATACTTTTCTACCATACCAGCTATAAGGTAATATAGTGGCCTTACTGCGGCAAAAATTGCTGGGCCGCAGATGACTATGAGAGTTTTGTAGAGAAGGTATGGATGTTTTGCGCATACGTGACCCCCCAACCGACGCTTTGCGCCGTTTTACAAAAAAAAAAAACTGCTTACATAAAAAAAAATACATGTAGAAATTGCATAGAATCTACAGAAGAACAAAAACGCCAAATTAACTACCCACCCCGACGTGGGTGTTGCAATTCGGCAGTGCTTTTCCAGAGCTTAACTCTGTTTTTGCACGAAAATTTAATAGAATTTCGACATATTTTGAGAAAATACTGCCGGAAAACTGCCGCATCCAAAGATCGACATAGTTGTTGCATTATTGCATACATAGTTGCTTCATGACTTTCTGTACTGTCAGCGAAGGCAAGACCTCTATATGTCTAGTAGTTATATGGTTTCTACTAATAACAGTTATTTAGTAAATTTTAATAACCCCTATGTCTCGCCTATGCCGAAGCCTCGAAAACTTAAGAAGATTGTCGACATAACCTAAAAGTGCGATTCCGTTGTTTCAGACGCTTCGCCCGCGCTACCGAAACCCGAGACAGGGCGTTGCAGTGAATACGAAGAAGACATGAACCTTCCACATGACGGAGACTGCAAACGGTATTACCGCTGCGTGTACGGGCGGAGAGTGCCGAAGATATGCCCCGACAACATGCTGTTCAACGTAAACATGGCCAACTGCGACATGTATTACAACGTGCAGTGTCAACACAAAGACGGCGAGGAACTCGCGCAAGACAATCTCAAGGTCATCATCGAAGACCTGACTTCCGGAACGGCGGTGGGAGTGCCCGCGGTTGTTAAGAAAGTGCCCAGCACTACCGTCAGGGACAAGAGGTTCGTTTACCTCCCGCACCCCGCCATAGCGAGCGCCTACTACAAGATCGAGAACGGCAAGAAGCTGCTGAAGCACTGCAAAAAGGGCACGGAGTTCGATTTCCACTTGGAGGTGTGCGTGAAGATCGACGGGAAGAAGAAAGGTCGATAAAATTTACGGCGTGGCGACGCGATGCCAGTGGGGTAGGAGCTTTCAAATGACCAATGGATCCTTATAAGATTATTTTTCAATTTGCGATGCGGGTTTGCCGGTCATACGATGTATTGATTCGCGAGCGATCCGCGATTGGAGAACGATATTTATTTTTGTACAGAATAAATTATTTTCTTGTTAAAAATAGTTATTGTTTTTTTTGTGAGTAAAACGTTAACTAAGCGCCGCTCCTAGCTGGGAACGCGTAATCTGACGAATAACAACTCGGCGTCAACAATCTTGAGTAGCTGTGACTGGCCGAATGACCCTAACACACATTGCCACTCAAAGAAGAAGAACATTGAAAATTGACAGGGTAACAGTGACCACAAATTATTATTTATATATTAGGATTGCTTCCGCATTTAAGACTAAATTTAACGTAATAGAAGCCTAAAAATATTTGTTCTGCATGTAACTGGGACTTAAAAGGCGCCATTTTTTTTTAGAAAGAAAATACTTTGTCACTAGAAAAATGGCAAAAACACATTCATAACGGCAATGGGAAAGTCAACATACCGGAAGTACATCTTGAGAAGAGAGGCGACCGAATGGATATCTTTCAATATGTCCTCGGTATACAAATCCGGAACTCGGTCTTCGTCGAATGCGTTCCTCAGTTTTTGGATATTTGAAGTTACACCCGATAATCTGTAACGAACGATATCAGTTATTGAAAACGTACATAGGAGACGATTCTTAATTATAATAATTTCCCTTAATGGTTAAGTTGCGCTGGCGATTTTTTTTACATTGGCAATTAGCGAGCTAAACAAAACATATTATACAAAGATATTAGGATTCAATTTCTTTGCACTTGCAAATAGAAAATTGGAAAATAGTTTTTCTTTTGGTTTTCATTAATTAATTGGTTCCGTAAATTTAAAAACAGTATTAACATAACCTACGTTTGGGAATTTTGTAGGTAACTTGGCAAGTGGGATGTGGATTAAATAGTATTTTTTGTCAAGAAGTTACGAATAAGAATCATTAATTTTATTGGCATGAAAGTTGCTGGCTAAGCTGGCCGTATAGCCGTATGTGGCAGTGGCCAACTAAAGCGTAATTGAAGAAGAAGAACTTAAACTATGACGCCGCCTAGTTAGAGTTTCAAACTTTGATTGAGCAATTGCGATATTTGAAGTACCCGGGGCGCTCACTTACCTATAAATCCCGTCGACGATACCATTCGCCTCGATAAATTCGGCGCAGCACTTCAGTACCGTAGGGACTTCGCGTCCCGTATTAAGCAGGTGCTCGCCTAAATCGCAACCGAACACCCGCTCCTTCAGTATGCCCGACTGCTTCAGGCGGCGTCGCGACGGCCTGTTCAAAATAAAACTTCTAAAAAACGTTATCAGCTTGCCGTGTTTGCGCAATACCGGCTTGATCGGGGTTAGTGCTAACGACCTACGGGCAGAAAAAAAAAGAGAAAGAACAATGGCCGCCAAAACACAGAATGGCGACACACATATACGGGGTGTTTCGAAATGGAGGAGATATAACTTAATTCTTGTTGCAATCAAGACAAAAAAGTTTTTGTTGTAAATACATAAATGCAACAAAATATTTTTTCAAAGATCTCTCTTTATTTAGACTGCAAAATAATTCTACTAAATGCTTCCAAAACACCCTGAATATGTCACTAAGCAACGATAAGATCCGCTAAACGTATCACAACGCATGGAGTACGATCCCGTTTGATTTAATTTTTTTACGGCGGCCTTAAAACAATTGGAAATCGTATGCCCAAACGTAGTAAATTACCATCCAGAATCGCCTTGGAAATCTATACCATACAAGTTATTGATGAAAGGCAGTCCACATAAAATCACACAATAATTTCGGAAAAGTCAAAGAGACTACTCAAAATCTCAAATCAATTAAATATAAGTACAGGGTGTTATTTGACATTACATAGTCTAATTGGTGAATTTGGACCTCAGTCTGATGCCGAATCGATTTTTTGTTCGGCCGAAAACGGATAAAAAAAAGTTTGTTTGCCAAATGATATTTGATGTTAATTTCGATAAATACGCTGCAAAAGCCTATTTAGACTATTTATCTGGTACATGATAAGTGGTTATGTTACAAAACTAAAAAACAATAACGTTTTGTTGATGTTATGATTTCTTTAGAAATATTTTTTTTATTTTAATCAATTTTCTAATATATCCATTCCAAATGTCGCTTAACGTTGCTTCCCATTTCTCAGTCCACACTTGTAACAAATTGAAAAACTTCTATAATACTACAAACTTCTGGAAAACTAGATCCAAACAATTTTCCTGAAACTCTCAACATAATTTCAGATATAATGAAATTCAAGAATCTGATATCAAATCTTCTTATCATATTTCTTGTAACCGTCAACAGCTATAAGTCTCTAACAAAATATAATACACTAGCTAATTTTGCTAATAATTAATCGGAAATTCTTTATACAGTTAATAATAATAAGATGATTTTTTTTTCAAATTTGGATGTATTACACAATAATTTCTCTAATCTTGTTAACACTAATACAGAACAATATATTTTTTGGAGTTTATACTTATTAGATTAACAATATTAGTATTAAAAATTAATCGGGAACCCTTTGTAGTAATAAGGAAAAAATAATAAGTCTGCTGCAACATTTTTTTATATTTGAGCTTATTAAACGCAGGGTTGCACGATTTGGCAACCTGGCACCAAGAAAACCTTATTGGCGTCATTATTTCATCCGGCATACGAATTTTTCCCGGAATACCAGGCAGCAACCGATAAACCAGTATTTTTGCCATTTGTCCCTCGACCATTCAATAAATTATACCACCCTGTATGTTGATATCTGCGATTTACTAATAAATTTCCAAAACGACAATGGTGCGTTTACAATACGGTTTCATATTGGGAGTGTTTCAATTCACGGTAACTCCGCTTACCCGACAACAGGTGGCGGTAGCGGCATGTTCCTGGGCACCTTGTCCCCGATAATGTGAACGCAATGTTGCGGGAAAAAGCCCACTTGGAAGCCCCGTTTGCCTCGCCACCACATCGATTCGCCGGGACTGGCCATATCGATGACCGATATCATGTCGCCCACTTCCAAGTTCAGTTCGTCCCGTGCCTAAGAGAAAATCAAACCAAAACGGATCGGGCTAATGATTTTTGACGGTAATGGTTCGCAACAACAGAAAAAGAAGAAGAAAAATCTAATCGTAACTGAGTTACTACGGTTTCGATGATGTTTCGACTCGATTTTTGGGAAACTACTTAACAGATAGCAGAGAGTTACCCTTGACAATGTAAGTTCTGAATTTCTCCCTGTTTCGTCGGGTGTACCGCAAGGTTCTGTCCTTGGACCTATATTATTCTTAACTTATGTTTCTGATATTTGTACATCCATCGAATATTTGAATTTGCATTTGCAAATTATTTGATATTGCTTCAATTTATATCAATTTGGATTTGCATAACTTATTTCTATATTCTTCTAGGCATAATATTCAACTTAATGCTAATGTTCTTTTCTCCTAAACCCAACATTGAACAAGTATCTCAAATGTGTTTATTAATTAACGGTGAACGTTTGAAAGTTGTAAATTGCAATAAAAACCTTGGTGTTATACTTGATTGTACACTTAGATTCGTGGAATATGTATCTTTGTTGGTGAAAAAGTCTTATTTGGTTTTGCGCCATATATACAGGCATAGAACTGTCAGTTTCAGTTTACGGACACTTTTAGCTCAATCACTTGTCCTTTCGATTATGAACTTTGGTTTAGTGCTCTATTACCCATGTCTTGATAGTATTAACAAATATAGATTGCAAAAAATTCAAAACAGCTGTTGCACATTTATTTTCGACTTGCATAAATTTGTTAGGATTTGCCACAAAATCCAGGAACTTAACTGGCTAAAAATTGACAGTACTTTCAAGTACTTTTTGGCGTCTATGGTGTTCTAAATTATTAAGACATTAAATCCGCCCTACTTGCGAGCTAAATTACAGTTTCGTAATGTTCAATCAGTGGCTTTAAGGCACCCCTACAGACTCGCACTGCCACGATATCCGCCGATCATTTTCTTATAACTCTGTTCTGATTTTTAATAGTACACAGTAAATCACATTCAATTAAATTCTTTAAAAAATACTTCAGGTAGAAACTGCAAACTTCTCAAATAATTTGATTTTCAATGTTATTCTTTGTATTATTACTTTTAATAACTTTCTATTGTTCGATATTACTATTACATTTATCTATTATACTATATTTTATATTTATATATTTTGCTAGACTTCGCCTCTTCTCTACTGTATATTTATAATGGGTCTTTTTTTTTTTCGATTTATAGAACTTTAAGTTGGCATTACTGTTTAAGATGGCTACCGATTTAACAGCTGTCAAGTGATTTATTCTCAGTTTGGTTTGGCAATTCATCATGAATAGACTCACGCCTGAACAACGCTTGGAAATAGAGCAATTTTATTTCGAAAATCATAGTTCTGTGCGGAATACGTAACACGCACTACGTCCATTTTATCGTCGACAAAATCGTCCATCAGAGCAGTTAATTCGATTAACCATGGAACGTTTTCGCACCACGTTTACTCTTATTGATAACTCGCATCCTCAGAGAAGCCGTACGGTGCGTACAGAAGAAGCTATTGCTCCTGTAGAGCGTAGCATTGAGGAAGACCCGAATGAGTCCATCCGCCATCGAGCACAGAAATTGGATCTGTGTCCATCCACTTTATGGAAGATTTTGCGGAAGGATCTTGGTTTACGTGCTTACAAAATCCATCTCGTGCAAGAATTGAAGGCAAACGATCATCAAGTAAGGCGTAGATTCGTCGAATGGGCCCAAAACGAGATTGCCGTTGTTCCCGATTTTCATAAGCGAATTTTTTTTGCGATGAAGCGCACTTCTGGTTGAATGGCTACGTCACCAAACAAAACTGCCGCATTTTGAGCGAAGCTAATCCTCAAGTGCATGTCGAAACATCGTTACATCCAGAAAAACTGACTGTTTGGTGCGCTTTATGGGCTGGTGGAATCATTGGTCCGTATTTCTTCAAAAACGATGATGGCCAGAACATTACAGTCAATGGTGATCGGTATAGAGCTATGATTACTAACTCTTTCATTTCTGAATTAAATAACCATGATGTCCAGGCGATGTGGTTTCAACAACACGGCGCAACATGTCACACAGCTCGTGCCACAATCGATTTATTAAAAGACACGTTTGGTGACCGCCTAATTTCACGTTTTCGACCTGTGAATTGGCCTCCAAGATCTTGTGATTTAACACTGCCAGACTACTTTCTGTGGGGCTATCTAAAGTCATTGGTCTATGCGGATAAACCACAAATGCTTGACCATTTGGAAGACAACATTCGCCGTGTTATCGCCGATATACGGCCACAAATGTTGGAAAAAGTCATCGAAAATTGGACGTCCAGATTGGACTACATCCGCGCCAGCCGTGGCGGTAATATGCCAGAAATCATATTTAAAATTTAATGCCATCTTTCGGATAAATAAAATTCATGTCGATCGAATAATCCATCGTTGTTTTATTGCAACTTAAAGTTCTATACATCGAAAAAAAACACCCGTTACTATATTTTATATTTATATATTTTGCTAGACTTCACCTCTTCTCTACTGCATATTTGTATATAACAATATACAACAATAACGGCAATTTATTATTATTATTATTATTATTAAATGTGACCGAAAGATAACACCGGCAACAAAAAAAAGAAGCAAAAGTAAAAATAACTACGAACTTAATTAAAAGCTTTCATCACCTGCGAGACGTATCTCCTGACGCTGTAGGCTGCAGCTACTGCGGGGGTGTTGATTGATCGGCTTTCTTCGCTGGGCACCAAGAGACGGTGGCCTTTGTTGTCCATCTGGAGCCAGTTGAGTACGGGACCGCAATTCACCGAATTGTCGGCTATGCTGCTGAAGCGTTCCAAGTAGCAGATCAATTTCGACTGAAACCAATGACGCGACATTGAGCTAGAACTTTCTGAGGCGTGTTTTGTTGTTTTTGTTTAAGATACTTCTTCATTTTTTTAAAGGAGGGAAAAGAAAAACCAAGTATGTTCTTCAAAATTTGAGGGAAAAGTGGAAATTGTGAAAATTTTAATGCAACTAAAACGTAAATAAAGGAATATAAAACTATGTAGAATGAAACACAACAATCAGGTACAGCACGATCTAAAAACATGGTTACTATTGGGTTGGTTCTTTTAAAAATATTTTCAAAGGTAAAGATTAGATTGCCAGTTGAGGTGCAAGGATCAAAAATAATATTTCTCTAAAACTTTCGTTTACCACCAGTGAAAGGGATAGGGAAGGTCTTGAAATATTGAACCAACAAAAATAAATTTAAGAACATAATAAAAAATCGGCACATTTTTTAAAAATTGTATGCACACACAAATGGCAGTGTGTTTACGATGTAATTTCAAAGATTACAATTTACTTAGATTTGTATCAGACACGCTCGAAGAATACACAAATATAAAGTGACCAACTATACCCACAGTTTTGTACTGTTTTTTCGCAAACCGTACTCTTTTCAAATCATCTACTCTGAAAGTACTGATTTGTATGATTTCATACTCATTTCTATTTCTAAAACATTTTTTTAGATTGTGTTATTTCAATTTTATTAATTAAATATTTAAAATTATTTTGACAGTGATTTGAAAATTTCATTGCTTGCCGTTTCCGGCACGTCAGAGGACAGGGCAAACACCAGACACCAGTTTGACAGTGATTTGAATTTCGCGCGCACATATGGCTGCCGTTTCCGGCACAATTGAGGTACCTGGATAAATAGATAGATAGATACTACAGACCTCTTTGTCTAACAACGTCAAAATTACATTTGTGCGCGTGTGCGAATTTGTTTACGTAATCCCCAGCCTGATCTTTGATGCGCCGTATGCAAGGCATGCTTGATAATCTTGACGCATGCGCAATATGTACGACAAAGTTTTATGGAAATTCCCTTTTTATTTAATTAATTTGAAAACCAACAATTTCGTACTTTTTGATCAAGTTAAGAAGACTTGAGGTGTACAAAATAAAACAAAATTTTATTTTATTTATTTCATTATATTATCAGTGAATTATATTAGCAACTAATAATTTTTAGATTCTTAATTCAAATATGAGCTATAAAAAATTAAAAAAAAAAAAGAGTTTTCGTTCATTGTAGTCAAAAATCGAAATGATGACTCCTTGGTTAAATGCAAAATCTCCAATATGGAATTTTCAATGGCAATTCATGGACGCAGTGCAATAAGAACATATCGAAGAGTTGATAGTGAACTTTAGAGCATTAAATTGTTTCAAATGGACCTTCTAAATAGTAAAATTGAATGGAAACAAGTTTCTTCATCAAAGGAATTTGTAATGAAGGAAGTAAAAGATATTGTTAATAACGACAATTTTCTCTTAGAAGAAATTCGAAGAGTAAATTTATATTTAAATGAAGAAAAATTGAATAAATGGCAGGATACGAAAATAGAACTTGACAAAAGATGGGTAGAAATCTCTGGGCATTTTAGAGTAGAATATATTCCATATGAAAATTTAAAAGTTTTAATAGAAATTTCCTTATGTTGTCCAGGCACTAATCCTCCTGTTGAAAGCAGTGAGAAGTCGCAACTTTCTGTTCTTCTGGCTACATTATTAAAATCCTCATTTAGCAAAAAAATCCACTCCGAAGAAAAAAGCAAATAAAGGTTTCATCGTTTTTTGCAAAGTATACTCTTTTTGGACAAACAATAGTTGGCCAGGTTAACAAATACAAGAATTCACGGTAAAAAATAATTAATAATGATAAATAAACTAACCCACATAAAAAAAACTTATTCAGGTTCAAACTGAATTTGAAGCCTTCATTTTCATTAAAATTTATTATCAATAATTCGATCTCTCTAGACGTTACGAAGAAGACTTGAAGTTTTATATGTTTTCGATAGAGGACGGTAAATATTTAAGAGTCGAAAACTATCAATCCGTTCGTTTCTCGTCTCTTCAAAACAGTTACGTTTCTTTGATAAAAAAATACAAGTTATAAACAGCGAATAGGGCTCCGAAATTTCGGACACTCCCTATTGTTACTACCCCGAAGTGGTGGTCTCATCAATCTAGCCGATAAAAATGTCGTCGTTGTGTAGAATCTTCCCCACCACCCCGATCCACCGACGTTTATAGACCGTCTGGCGTCGCCAAATATACGGTCATCGATTGGCGAGAGCAAAGCATAAACGCGACATCCCCATCTGCAAAATATATTTGGGTCGCTAGAGCTTAGATTTTTTGTTTGTGACCCAGAGAGCCTCGATTGCGACCCAAGCCAAGAATGTTCCTCGAAATGGGCGCCGAAGTGTCCGACTTTTGTTTCTTCAAACAACCGCCAGGGGATCGCGACTGCTGCTTTTTGATGATATTTGAAAAATGCGACACATCGTGGCGATGGAAATTATTTTCAGGTTCATAAAATGGCCGCCTCTACTGTAAAATAGAAAAAAATGTTTTTTTTTCAAAAATATTCCAAATTAACCTATATCAAAATTAGTTTTAACATAATCTATTCTAGATAAGGAAACTGTTTTGATTGAACTATTTTTTTTAGCTCGCCAAATTAAGGAGGGGGGAAGGGTCAAATATTGGTTTAGAAAAAGTTGAATATTTTTTTTTTGGCTAATCCGCTTTTGACGAACTTAGTTTAGTTTTAAAGAGTATTTATCGCTTTCCCTTCTGAGATATATAAAAATTAATGTAAAAATAGTTTTCTGCGTAGGTATATATATATATATATATATATATATATATAAATATATATATATATATATATATATATATATAAATATATATATATATATATATATATATATATATATATATATATATATAAATATATATATATATATATATATATATATATATATATATATATAAATATATATATATATATATATATAAATATATATATATATATATATATATATATATATATATATATATATTATATATATATATATATATATATAAATATATATATATATATATATATATATAAATATATATATATATATATATATATATATATATATATATATATATATATATATATATATATATATATATATATATATATATATATATATATATATATATATAATATATATATATATATATATATATATATATATATATATATATATATATATATATATATATATATATATATATATATATATATATATATATATATATATATATATATATATATATATATATATATATAATGATGACACTATATTCCGGGATATCATCCGTTCGCTTGTTGAACTCCGACTGGAATCCTGCAGACGTTTCGCCAAAATCTCACTTGGCATCTTCAATGCTCGCGCTCCGTAAACACTTCGAACACTGGGAGGTTATCGGCTGTGCGTGCCGTATTTATACCCTGCGCCGGAGATGGTAACGGTGCAAATACATTAATTGCTCGGTCCTTCAGGCTCACAAACGAGAGTAACAGAGATGAAGAACTGAAGAAAATTAGTACCTGTCTTCGACAAAACGGATATCAAAGGCGCATCATCAGCAAGGCAATCAGTAAGCAACAACAGCCGCAGGACGAGACCCAACAAAGATCGATCGCTGTCCTGCCATACATCAAGGGGGTTACTGACAAAATCGGCCGAATATTACGGAAACACGACATATCAACGGCATACAAACCTGACCATACCATCGGAGCAATACTAAGAAACCCAAAACAAAAAATTACTCTGGAAAACCAAGGAGTATACAGTGTAGCATGCGGATCGTGCAGCCTGACGTGGGACAGACCAACAGAAGGATTTCAGTCAGGCTCGGGGAACATCGTCTAGCCATAAGAAACAAAGAAACAACATCTGCGGAGCCACCTCCCCTCCCGCACAAGCAGCACCGTCACCATCTTCGGCGCATGGTATAAATACCGCACGCACCGCCGATAACCTTCTAGTGTTCGAAGTGTTTTCGGAGCGCGAGCATTGAAGATGCCAAGTGAGATTTTGACGAAACGTCTGCAGGATTCCAGTCGGATGCAAGATTCCAGTCGGAGTTCAACAAGCGAACGGATGATATCCCGGAATATAGTGTCATTATTATATTATATATATATATATATATATATATATATATATATATATATATATATATATATATATATATATATATATATATATATATATATATATATATATATATATATATATATATATATATATATATATATATATATATATATATATATATATATATATATATATATATATATATATATATATATATATATATATATATATATATATATGTATGTATGTATGTATGTATATGTACATATATATGTCTACTCGAAATATAATACCGCCATAAAAAGTGCAAAGCTTCTATTTCGCCCCGTATCTCGACAAAAAAACAAAGAAGGTATTATTGACGTATCTAAAATCAACTAGTCAACAAAATAAATATTCAAATTATACTTATTGAGACAGCGTAATTTGTGTTTGCTGCACGCACAAGTAAGGAATTAAAACTATTAAAATGCCGTGCACAAATGATGGAGCTGTCGATATTCTTGCGGTATATTTTGAACGTCAGTGTTTTCCCACTACGACCCACTATTTATAATCTGCCTACAATCCAGTAAACCAAAAATACTTGTAAAATAAAATAATAAAAAAATGGCGACTTTTAAAAATTTTGTGGTGTCTTATTTTTCTCATCGATATTTTAATTATTTATAAAAAATATAGTATTTCATTTAGTTTTTTTACCTAAGTTAGAACCATTTTTATAGATAAACTCAAAAGAATTTTTAGACAATAACAAACTTTAAATGTGAAAATATTTTTCACGTTTTTTTTTTGACCACTTCAGAAATAAAATGTTTCCCAAGTGTTTACGACGAATTTTTAATTGCCCACCGTGTACATTGTTTTTTTTTTGTTTTATATTATAGGATATACGCTGAAGCGCAAGACATCCAAAAAAACTGCCCGGTTGTCCTTTTTTAGTGTTTACCTACTTTTAAAAATTTCCCGGTTTTTATTATCTTTTATCAATCAGTTATTCAGATAAAAAAGCTTTAAATACGATAGTTTTTTATGAGTTTTTACAAAGAATTCAGTGGCGTATTTAAGAAAAATATGGCCGTTTTTATTTTCGAGATATTATCGAAACTAACATTTTCTTAAATGCGAGTTCATTGTAACTGAATATCTCAAAAATACATCTTTTCGTAAGCTTGCAACAATACAAAAACACTTAATATATTGTGCAATAATACCGGAAAACATTTTTTTCTACTCCCGTCTCTAATTACACACCGATCTAGCGTGCGGGAAGCGTCACTTTACCACGTCAGTTTCGTTTCCCGTGAATCCGAGCCACTTCGGACATTTCCGGGATTTTACCGCACCACTGCCCTCCGCTAGTGTCAAATAAACTCGTGAGTCAAATGCCGTTTACCGCATTTGTTGCATAATATTGTAGTTATTCCATTATAATATTAAATAAAATTAATTTCTTTCAAAATGTAATATGGGCTGATGAGGTGTGTTTAAGGAAGGAATTGGACGGAACAATCGACAACAAACATTTGAAAGGTTGCATACGAATTTTGGAAGAATTGGTGATTGTTTTTTCCTAATTCGGTGCTCCAGCACATAATAGCACATATGTTAGGGAACTTAGACTCAATTTATTCAAAAATTGACTTGGTACATATTCATCAAACGGAGGACCTCCACCTTCCCCCGACCTGAGGCCCCTCGACTTTTATTTTTTAGTATTTCTTAAAAACGAAATATCTAATACTAGAAATAATGTAGAACTTCGAAAAAATCTTATTAAATGCATTCAGAGAGTACCACTACCGCTCGTTCAGTTACAAGCAGCGTCGAAATGCATAGAACAACTCTTGTCGTTAGGCATTTATGCTGTTATAATACAATGTTGTAAACAAGTTTTTTTATATACCTATTTTGAAATAATGGCCAACTAAAAAAATATTTTCCAGTATTTAAGCTATAAATTGTTGCGAATGCGCTAAAAAATAGCCAATTTTTGGAAAGAAAATGTTAGTTTTCGTAATATCTCGAAAATTTATTCTAGTATTGATTTTGAAAATATCAATTAGTTTAGTCGTTAGAAGTACAAAACAAGAATTCGGTACACCGTTGAGGTTTGTTTTCAAGATACAGTGATAAAATTTTACGAATTCCGATTTTAAATATTTGAAATTTGGCGCGCCTATTACACTTCAATTTCGCATTTTTGTACACCTTCATAGTGATACAATCTTAGGCGTGGTAATCGATTTAATTTCATTTTGATTATAACTAAAAATTCAATATTCAAGGCTGTTTAGCATTTGTCAATAAATTCAAGGTGGTACAATCTTAATAATAAACAATAACAAATAAACTTATGCGACTAAATTCTACGTAAAAACACTTTTCATTTTAATTTATTATTTTGTATTTACTTTTATTTAATTTTTTTGTTTCCATAAATAACCGAGAGATAAGAAATACCCAGCGGAATTCGGCCATGTATATTAAACCATAAAGAAAACCCACAAGTTTTAGGGAGAAGTGGCAACGCAGCATTCCGCTACAATATGGCAATGTTGAACTAAACAAAACATGACAAGAAACGCACGGTTACCACTTTAATTTTTAGGTTTTCATTGGAGATGAATTTCGGGAAATTCTCCTTTGTTTTAAATCAAAAACTACGAACGTACCTCGAGGTCCTCTTCGTTGGACGACATCGCGCTCAAATCCGGCAGCTGCGATATCTTCCTGTCGAAGATGCACTGGTGCAGCTGATCGTCCAGCATACGGAAGTTCTCCAGGTTTCTCTGGAGGAGCCAGCACTCGTCTCCGGACGTCACCTGCACCATGAACCATTCGACGTCCTCGTTGTCGTTTGCTAGAACGAAACGAGCCGTTTCGACCAACGATTCGTCAAGAGACGATCAGATACGTACTGTGTTGCGAGTGCAGGGACTGGTCCATGTTGGTTTGCAAGGTGACGTGGAGCTTGGGCAGTTGCACCCTCTCGTAGTGGAAGTGGGCGCATTCTTCCAGCTTGGGGAACCGACACGGTTCTGAACCGACGGTGGGAACGCCCGCCGCCGCCTCTGAGATCTGCATGTCGTCGTCGTCGTCGCCTACGCCGCTGTCTGTGGTGTTCGTTTCAGTGCATAGCGTCTGCAAAGAGATTTGCAAAATGAAATAGGCGACGGCAGCAAAGGGTAAGGGCTAACAGAATCTCGATACCACGCGTACGACGTGGATATTTACAATGTAGCCAACTGTATTGGCCAGAAGTTCGTGTTTTATTTATTTCTTCTATTGTGCTTAAAAAATGGGCGATACATCATTTCTTGATGATTTATCCACGTGTATCATTGGTGGAGGAAAATTTTTCGAATAGCGGTTTAAAAAAAAAGAAAGTTATGTTAAAATATGTTAATTTGTTTATTCAATTCGTTCTTATTTTTGGAAGATACCGATGTAGTAGTGTCATCCGAAAATAGCACGCTACTGGTCGGCTTCATATAGGACACGTTTTTAAAAAATAAGATGACAAGTTTTATCAAAAAGCATTTATTTATTTATCAAAATTAATGTCGCCCCCTTCAAAGTAGTGCCTCTCCCCCAAAATATAATACACTTGTGCTAACGTTTTTCATACTATCCTGGTATAGCTTTGAGTTGTACCAGCTCAATCGTTCCAAACCACCTTCCTTTCATGGGTCTCTGAAGTTTTGGCAATAAGAAAAAGTCACAGGGAGCCATATCCGGTAAATATGGTGGCTGAGACATGATTGTGATTCTGTTTTTTGCCAGACACAAGCAACGATGAGCGAGCAGGTGCATTATCGTGATGCAAAATCCACGAATAGTTTTCCCACAATTCCGGGCGTTTTCTTCGTATAGATTCTGGGAAACGGCGCATAACTTGAAGTCTCTTTATAGACCGTGCGATGTTAGGGTAAGCACTCTTGATATACTACGCCATGATAATCAAAGAAACAAGCAAAACGATTTGATCGAAATTCACCTGCTTTTTTCGGTCTTGGATTCAATGATCCGTTACCTAGTATGACATTTTTGAGCATATCAGGATTATCATTGACGTCGTTTAATAGTTCCTTCGATGGTCCTTTTGTTCAAAATTAAGCAGCTTCGGAACAAATTTTGCTGTTACACGTTTCATGCCCAAAACTTCGGAAAAAATTGCATGGCACGAGGCAATAGAGATGCCGACGTCGAAGAGTGAATTCGGCGATTTTTTAACACTACTTGTTTCACTTCTTCAAAGTTTTAATCAGTTATTAACTTATTGGGGCGCCCATAGCGATGTTCGTCATGGGCGCTTTGTCGATCATCTTTTCACAGCTTTTACCGCTTATAAACATTTTTTTTTTCATCAAAGAAGATCACTGTATGCCGTTGTCAACATTTCAAGCAATTTGCAGCACTGTATTACATTTTTTACACAAAATTTTATGTAAATCTTTGTTCCATTTATTTTTGACAAAACAGTCTAACGCAATTTGGCGGAAACTGTGAACAAATGTTAGGGACCTGTGTACCAACATAACAAAAAAATATATCGAAGATCGAATGTACGTAGCCCGCACAAATTACAAAAGTCACCTTACTTTTTGAACACACCTCGTAAAATAATTGTATATATGACGAATACGAGTGGACCAACAACCTTGAGGCATAGGGTTGTGGAATTGAATGGTAAATTTTTTTTGTGTCAATTGACGGAAATAATTTTATTATTATTATTGAGGCACTACAGCGGCCTTTTCCAGAATGGTTGATTAGATAAAATCAACATAAACCATCTAAGAGAGCTTTACCCTAACTTCGTAGAAGTATAGTTTAGAATTTTGTGAGAAACGCAAGGTTAGAGATCCTAATCCTGATACTAATACCCAAAATGGTCTTTTGCATAACTTCCAAAACGAAACACAACCTTGACATTTCACTAAAAATTCGGAAAAAAGGCAACCACGTTATGGCCGGCTCGAAAAGCTCGAAACGACAATGAAATTTATTAAATACTGCTTTCTAATTGCTTCGAGATAGCGTGTGGATACTGTTAACCTTTAAATTTAAAATGTTTCGCGATAAATTTCACTTCCTGTCCCCCGACAGTGAATGAATAACGGTCATAATAATTATCCGAAGTCGTTAATAAATTACCGGCCGACGACATAGTCACTTTAACCGTTCTATTGTTTTGCACAAAAATCTCTATAATAGGTAAAAAAAAAAACATGGCGCTTAGTATTTCGCGAGCGTTCGAGATCCGCCCGCTAAATAATTGAACGTGGAAATAAACGCCCGCAAATTAGTAACACTTAATAATAATATATCATTTATATTTAGTGCTCGTTTGTAGATATACAATGCTATGTATACGCACGCTGGAAAATTGCTGACGTAGATTGTAAGGTTTATTGTTCGAACTCGAATATGTATGTAGGACCGGAGTTATTCATTTTAATATTGCGTACGGGGAGTATTTTGTTTTCGATTCGGATCTTCGTAAATTTTAATGTCGTCCAGAACCGTATCGCGATATATATAGTCTGTGATTTCATTATGGATTTTATTAAAAATTTTAGTTTTCCGTTCTTTTAATATAACGTAGCTTAACTGTTCGTGAGTTGTGTTTGTTTTAAGTTAAGATTTATTTTTTTTATTTGACTGAATTACAATACATGGTATGTTCACATCACGTTTAAGTACAAAAGAGCAAAAAATATACAATTATATACATATGTATACACACGCATATATGCTTATACACATACGATTAGATAAAGTCTACAATAATAATAGGTACAACAACGTAATACATAACAAATAAAAACAAACAAGAATAAAAATGAAAAAAAAAGGAAGATACCGAACACAACCAAATGGTGGCCACCATCAAGGATCGGATAATCAGGTAATATATTTTACCTTCCACTTGTATTATTCTACAGAGTAAAAACAAGATTTTATTTGGGTTTTACAATTTTCAAATAGCAAGTTTGTGACTCGATTTGGAATTAAGTTATATAAACGTAGGCAAAGAAAATTTTTCATTTTTTTAGTGTATTTAAACTCCTTAGTTCGAAGCAAATTTGAGGAGGAAGTGGGGTATTTATGATTATCCGAGTGAACTGAAAACATATTTTTTGAGTTACGAATTTCTAATATCAAAATCCTGAAACAGCGGTTGACACTGGTCTCTATATCCTGGGTTGGATATAATTCTGATCGCTCTTTTTTGCATACGAAACATTTTTATGGAATCTATTGAGTTTCCCCACAGTATAACAGCACATGATAAAATTGAATGAAAAAGAGCATAGTAGCTCGGGACTAGATAATCCTTTCCGATTAAATTTTTCAATCGTCGTAACAAAAAGTTGACATTGGAGAGGCGCTTTACTAAGTAAGCAATATGGTCCTTACGAGAGAGCCTATCTTCCATGACCACACCCAACAACTTCGCAGATTTTCCTTCCGAAATATTTATATTTGTTGAAAAGACTAACGAGTGAGTTTTATCCTCATTTAATTTTAGGTGATTCCTTCCTGTGTTCCTTCTTTAATAATATCTACATTTGTATTTGATGTTTTAAATGTGGAGTCATCTGCAAAACTAACCGCAGCTACAGGGCCAAAGAGATCATTAATATAAACTGAAAACAATAATGGACCCATAATGGAACCCTGTGGAACTCCGCGCATTACATTTGACATTTTATCACAGCAAAAAAGTGTTTGCTTTCTATTAGGGAGATGAGAGGATAATACCTCTAGCGCAATGGGTTCCAAACCATAAAATTCCAGTTTTTCCATTAAAATTGAATGACTGCGGCAGTCAAAGGCCTTGGAGAGGTCACACAGCGTTGAAGTGGTCTGGATTTATTAAAGTATTTGATTCAAAATAATAAGATAGTTGAGAATACATATTTTTATTGGAAACTATTGGGATAATTGAGACTGGTGGGTAATTATTAGGGTCAGACATTTCACCTTTAAAAATCTCCGGATATATTCCTTAATAATCCTACTGTTCAAACAATGAAAGTCTAAAGCTTTTGAATTATTCAAAGACATTATAATCTGCTCGACCTCTGGTGAAGGAACTAGGGAAAATTTGAATGAGCATTTAGGTTTAATCAAGTTATGCATCAACTCAGATAGCCTAGCAGGAATTTCGTCCGAAATTTCTGACATTTTATGCGCCACAGTGGTAAAAAATAGGTTGAGTATGAGAGGATAAATCTTTCGTTAAATTACATTTACTTGTGCTACACCTCTCGGTGATAATTAATTGCCAAGAATCTTTGCTCTTGTTTTTGGATAAATCTAAATAGATAGATAGTTTTATTCACAAAGCCCAGTATGTATACAGTGGATGTTTCGTCAGGAAACGAGTACATTATAGAGTAGTATCAAGATACATGGAATTATGTATATAAACAATATGATAACACACTTTTAACAGTACAGTATAGAATAGTTACAAACGGATATACAAACAGTACAAACATATTGACAAAATGTAGAGAAAATATCACTAAACTCATCAGGGCAGTCCTGTAATATATGTTTCAAATTGTTTCAGGTCGTAGAAAGCATTGGTTGACAGAAGCTTTCTGATGCACTTTTTAAATTGTCTTGTAGATAAGGCTTTTATGCTTGTATGAAGCCAATTATAGTAATAAGGTCCTGCGTAATTTTGCGACTTTTTGTAAAAGATGTGGTTCAGTCTTGGCTTTAGAAGGTGTTCTCTGTTTCGGGTGTTATAACCGTGGACATCCGTGTGTTTCTTGTGAGAGCCTTTATTTTTATGAACGATGATGAATAATTTAAATAAATATATGCAAGGCACTATTAGTATTTTATATCTTATAAATATATCTTTGCAGGATAGCCTCGGGGGCAGTCTGAAAATTAACCTAAGTATCCTTTTCTGCTGAATGAACACCCTCTGCGCATCACTCGCTTGTCCCCAGTTTACAAGTCAGCAAGTCAACAAGGAGCTTTCAAAGAAAGAATCTCTGATTGTTAACATTGCGAAAAACGTTTTGTTCAGTTTATTACAAACACTATCTACATCGTAGTCCCACTTTAGGAAGGCATCGATATAAGATCCGAGAAACTTTGATGTGTGGTTTAATTCCACGCGTGAACCCGCAAAGCTCAACGCTAGGTTAGTCAGAGGTTTAACATACTGACCAGTGAATTCGATCGCAACTGTTTTTCCCAAATTTATGATCAAATGATTCTGTTGCAAAAATCAACAAACTGTGCCACAACACTAGAGAACCTGTTGATCAGCTCCTGAGCTTTTCTTCCGGAGACGAAGATGGATGTGTCATCCGCGTACATAAAAACGCGGCAGTTGCTATTGAGGAACTCAGGACGGTCATTCACATACAGAAGAATAAGTAGTTTTGTATAAGCCAGTTTTCTTGTATTTTTTATTTCATTCTGATACTCCTTTTTGTATTGTTTATATATTGAAGTCGTCTGGCTTGGAATGTTTGTTTCTCTGGATTTTTAGAATAATAATCGAGAGTGATTGTTAGAGTTCTCCAAACGATATACCGGTTTTACAACCTTTTATGGTTTTTGCATTGGGAATGAGTTGAAGACACGCATGTTGTAAAGCGGCAGGGACCATTCCTTTCAGCACGTGTACCTCAAGCCAGGGCCGTATTTAAGATGATAGCCGTGCGGACTGTTGAATTTTAAGAATAGGGACATTTTCTTTGATTAAACTGTTATATTAATTCATCTTAGGATGCTAATTTTAAGAGTAGGGACATTTTCTTTGATTCAACTGTTATATTAATTCATATTAGTGAGCTTTTTTTAACTCATACCTGATTTCAAGTTGATGTTGCGCATTAGATAGGTTGACCTCCTTTATTAAAAACACCAAACACTGTTATCGTGATGAACAATGGCACCTACCATTCTCTACAATCAGAAAAAATACCGAATTCATCATTGACTAAAGTAGTACAATATAATGTGGACAAGTTGGCCACGGAACGGCGATTCAAAGTTGCAAAGTTCCAGAATTGATATGGAGAGAGCTGAAACTAAGTTTAAGAAGTAACGACACCTCGTCGAAATTTGGAAAAAAATTGTAGAACATGGCATCGAAGAAAAAAATGTTTACAGAAGTCAACTAGTGGCAGAGAATCAATTATTAATATAGGGGACGAGTCCAGTGACGATAGTGATTATTTTAATGTAGAATTTTTTTTTTCAAATAAACATTGTTTTATAACAAAATTTACTCTTTCATTTATATTTATAACAAAAAATTTAAAGAATGAATTTTTCACTGCGTAGACTAATAACAATAGAGGAATCTCACCGATGAAACTCTACACAAATCCGTCAGCTTTCAGCATTTGTATGCACGAAGTACCGAAGTACGGCTCTGAAACGTCTTTCTGGAATTGAGAATCTATTTATTGAGGGTTACAAAGAGAAACCCAAGCGGGGTAGGCCTTAGACGTTCATAAAAATTTATCAATATAAAATACGGTATGTGCTTTGGAGAACTCTATCAAGAGTTGAAATTATTTAACAGACACCGTTTAGCATTATAATGACTTTTTTGACCAGATTTAGAGTTAGTAAGGAGGTGTCTGCTGAAATAGAAGGTTTAAAACTAGTGACTATTATAAGACCCACATCCTAATCTAGATTCTGGAACCTGAATTAGTGTTTATTATTATTAAAGACAGAAAAATAATTAAACTGCCAATATTCAAATTGAGTTTATCATCATATCTTCATCATATCTTTTAGAACATTTCCTTGTTTTTATCCAAAACCAGAGAAGACATTTTCTGGACATGGTCGGGTATTGTTTGCTTGCTGTTTTGTTTTTAGCTTCCGAGATGGTATCTAGTTCTATGTTCGATCCCATTGTTTTAAAAATTGGTTGCAGGAGTGCTCGTTATTAATTATTTTATGACTAACGATGCTAGACCGACGGAGCTTTCTGGTCCTATAAAATTCAGCGCTCCGGCAACACGATTGCCTCTGGAGTGCACATTTTCTTTAATCCCGCTAAGTTATAATGTTAATTTATCAGTCCATTCTTTCAAATATTTGGAATAAATTCACAATAACCAATCTGACAGAGAATGGTGATGCCCTTCTCTTGATAGAATCTTCGATCTATCGATCGAAACCCTTCGATGTCGAAACATTGAGGAAGTTCTTTAGCGTGTCTGTGGGTCATTATCGGGCTTCTTTTTTCATTCATTTCCCACAGCCCACAAAAGAGTATTAGGGTCCTGAGGGTGTCATAATGATTTACCATCCCGTCACTTGGCATAATAAGTCATGGAAGGATCTAATCTCGTTCATTTTTTGTGCCACAACTTTTCTGAACACTTTGTACGGTAAACAATTATTTAAAACTCGAGTACTGACACATATAAGTGTATCAAATTTCGAAGCGGATCCGAAAATAACCACAGAAAGCCGATGGTTGCATTTTATTGCCGCGCACTTCTAACAAAATGTATGTGTTCGTATTGCGTAACATCCGAGCTCCGCGGGGTCGTAAATAATACGAAAAATCGCCGAACAAACGAAAATATTTTGGTTTTACGTTTTGTTTATAAGGCAACGGCGGACGGCCTAAATCTTAACGTTCGTTTTCGCGTAAAAAGATCCATTAGAACTTCTAAACGCCTCTTTAAAAAGCCGTTCCGTGCGTGCTTGGAGATTTATTTACGAGTGACCGCGCGTGACGTTTCTAGCCATTCGGCTTTCGAAGGGGAAAGAGAATTGTTTACTCTATCACTTTTCGGCATAACGTTCTCAGAAAATAGATCTTCCGGAAACGTTTGCGAAACCCCGCAATGTGGGCGGCAAAATGGATATTTTCAAATACACACGAGCCCGATTATAATAATCATAATTAATATGTATTGCACAACACGGAGGTCCAGGCGCCAAGATGTTAATTTCAATTGCCATGTTTTACTTATTAATAATCTGGCGGGTTGGCAGGCGGGCTGTAGTTTGAAAACCCCTGGTCTAACATCCACCGACAAGACAATTTAACCTAACATCTAAAAACCATAACTATAACAACTATATCCGTCGCTGAAGTCACTGAAGTAAAATAATAGTAAAAACAAATAATAAGAATACTTCCACTTGCGAGTTGTCTTACAGGGGATTTCATGAACCGATATTACCAATTTGAGATCACATAAGAAAATTTCACTATTTCACTTCGACCAAAAATATAGTGCTTTTACAACCGACCCCGTGATTAACTTTGCCTGCTGTTTATTACTCCAAAACCGCAGCCGCTTATAGAATATCCCAGGACCGTCCTAGGAATTTATCTGCCTACACTAACAAGCGGAATATAAGTATGTTTTCAATCTTTTTCGCCGAGCAATTCTTGAAACATTTACATACAAAATTAGTACAAAGCAACAATTCATTACATTTCTACATAGTATCACTATTAATATACAAAATATTAAATGTAATAAGAATCGTCACTATCGATACTGTCGTCACCTCCGCCACTAATCGTTCTCGATAAATATTTTCTTCTTTTATTACTCGTTTTTCACAGTTAGACCAGTTTTGCACTGATATTTTAGGTACCTCTTGTCGAATTATAATCCACCCTACATTGTGAAATTCTTTGAGATTCCATCAGCACTTGACGTTTAATAATTTTTTGGAACTGAAAATCCATTTTCTTCAAAAAAGTACGCAACGACTCTTTGGCACAATTATTGTTTAAATCTGTCAGTACTTTTTTATGCAGTTCTTCTTTTATACAGTTAACTTCGGAACATTGGTCATGTCATTTCTTTTTATTGGTGATCCTACTTCCCCTTCCACATTTCTTATAAAATTGTAAACATTCAAAACAATTTGTTTAGCAACCGAAGACAAATGGATTCGCTGAGGTATTTCGTTTTCCAAATTGTCCTTAGGTTCGACTACCACCTCCACTTCGTCTTCAAATTCTGCGTTGTTTTATATGTCTTCTTCTAACAGGGGAATGTCTGCTTCATTCAACGGTCTCCACATTTTAAAGTGTTCAAAAACAGGAACCTTCAAAAATATTTATCTGTATTCTTATGATGTACTTTTATCTACCGCCAATATAATCTATAGTCTTAAAAAAGACGGCCTTTTTTTAAAAATCGAAGAACTATGTAGAAGACACAAAAATACAAGAAGAAGAATGTTGTTAACCGACAAGCACACAAGACAAAGATGATTTTTTTCAAACTTAACTGAAGTACCTTTTGAATGATCACGTTCAAATACTTCCGTAATATATACGAACATATTGCAATTTAGATTAAACTCTAACGCATCTACTTATTCGAAAATACCCTGCAGCATTAAGGCATAACAAAATTTAAAATGGTCCATATACGTTTCCAATGAAAATTTCAAAATTTCTACAAATATTCGTTACGGTCCATCGTACTTAATACAGAAAACATCTGTTGTTGTTGTAAAATCTTTAAAACGTCAAAGCAATAAATGCACTATATTTTTGGTCGTATTATACTCAACCTGTCCTCGAGTCTGATGATTGGCTAGCTCCTGGCTGACTTGTGAATCAAGGCTACTCCAACAGGGCAAACCAACTAACCAAAACGTCGATTCCACATTGGAAAATTTCAGATTTCCAACAGCGCCTGCTTGACAGAACTTCTTCTGTTATCGTCAGGCCAAAGATAAAATCAAAGTTGAAAAGTGAATGACATCTGGGATAGGCTGGATTCAATATTGGTGCGTATCAGACCACGGAATATTAAAAATTTGATAGAACACCAACTCTTAGTTAACCATTGGTAAGAGTGTGATTACACTAACAACCAATTAAAAATTCTATGCACATCTAGCGAAATGTCAAACAACATAACCGAAGACGTTTTCAGGAGATGAACCGAATTATAAAATGAAAATTGATGAATATATTAATTAGATAGTATTACAAAAATGCACTAAGGTCCAAGAAATATACGAGGAGATTTGAAAACTGGACTCCACGCAAGACATGACTAGACAAAATAAAATTTGTTTATTTCTGATTTTAGATTTAGAACTGGGAAGAAATTACGAACATAGTTGTACCATACGAATATAATTGAAACCAATCCATTACAGCATGATTAATATTTCCATGAATAACCAAGTAGTAGTATTCCAATATTTTAAAAGAAATAAACATTTATAATTTAGTTAGTTAAATAAGAAGAGACGTTGTTCAGATTTTCACATAACTATATTTAAATGACAGCTGTCATTTAAATATAGTTAAATATAATATATATATTATATAAATATAGTTAAACATATTTATGTGAAAATCTGAACGTTTGTTCTTATTTAACTATTTTAAATGGATTTTCATCAAGTAAAAGCCACTTCAGTACAATTTTTGAAAGAAGCTGATAAAAAGCTTCCTGGCTATTTGGTACTTTAAACTAAAAAAAAGAATTGTTAAAGGCACGGTGTTGCCGAAACAGCTGTCATTTAAATATATTTATGTGAAAATCCGAACAACGTTTGTTCTTATTTAACTATTTTCAATGGATTTTGATCAAGTAAAAGCCACTTCAGTACAATTCATAATTCATTTTGTAGGAATGAACAATAGGCAAAAAGAATTTTTTTAAAACATGAAATAGTTTTGAAATACAGCCGTGATAAACTTTTTCATCATGGTTGGGTGGTTCTCAAACAATCTATATCGATAACAGAATGGATTATATTAAATATTACACACATAAAAACTTTATTCATTTTGGAAGAACTGGTTTCACCAAACAACAGCCAGCGGACCATTATAATCTTCGCTACGATCAAGTACAACGAAAGTATAATACCTACTTTGATAGGGCTGACTTATTGCTTCGGGTTTTAATCCGATCGGTATCATAAATTGATAGAGACGACACTTAACCAAAAAAATGTTTTTTTGGAGTTTTCAAAGGTACATAATTTCTGTAAAAACTCCATTTAAAAAGTTCCAATAGATCACTCGGTGGCAGTATTCTAGCCATTTACATGACATGAAACAGTTAGTAAAAAGTTAGAAAAGAAAAGAAGACCGTTGAAAAAATTTTTAGATTTCCAAGATGGACGTCAAGGGGCGTAACGGTCATCTTAAACATTAAAAGTAATTTTTCACTGAAATCCTAGTAAACGTAACAAAAAAAATAAACGTTTTTCAAAGCTACGCTTTATTCGAATAATTTTGTCGCAGGGGTCGACTCAATGTTTTCTTAAATAAACCGCTGAAACGCGAAAAAGGCTGAACGAACAAACTAGCAGCCGTTAAAAAAAATCTATCAAACCCAAATTACCTGTAATATGCCTAGAAAATTGCAAAATTCTCTAAAAATTTAAATTTAAACTTTGTTCAATTAAAATGTATTGAAATAATGCCTGAATAAGCTGGTAAAAAGCGTATCTTAATATCTAATTCATAACCTAAAATATCGTACTAAGAAAATTTAGTTATCATAAAATTTCATAAAGTTCATAGAATTTCATAATTTTATAATTTTGAAATAATAAAGTCAAAAAAAAAAGCAATTGACGTAGGGGAGCAATATTCAATAGATATCATAATATGAAGAGTAGGCCATGGAAATAAACAAAATGCCTAAAATCAAATTGCCAAAAAAGGTTGAGAAAGCACGAAAAATAGTAACCCCAAATTACGAAAATGAAGAATGCCGCTTCTAGTCCTAACAGTGGGATCTCTATATACTGCATTCTGTTATACAGATATGATTTTGTGAATGCCACAAGGTCACTGCAGAATCCAAGCATCCTCAGTTTAGAACACTGTATAGTTGGAAGTTTTGAAGTGGTTACTTTGACTTTTCACTACAATCAAAATAAACATGAATATTAAAAAAAAAAAAGCGAGAAATCTATATTACTTTCGTGACGTCATTAGACAGTAAAAAATATAACATAACCTTTATTTAAAATTATGCTACATAAATAATACAAAATATAAAATATAAAATTCCAGATAAACGGAAATCAAGAGCTAAGCACACAGAAATCAGAATTTGGACAATACATGGCGTCACAAAAGACTTTTAAATTTATCAAGATATTTATCGAAATAAATTAACTGCCTCTGCGTTCAGTTCTTCCATTAAAATTATGTGACACAAAATTCAATAGAGCATAAAATTTATGTCCTTAACTGACAGCGAAACAATACACTAATACATAAAAATAATGCCCTATATTTCAGGACTATGATTGCCATATAAAATAAGGAAGTTGAATTCATTAATGACAAAACAAAGAACTGTAAAAAAATCTGAGTACGCTACTGCATTTGCCTTAAAATACCATAATAATGTTTTTATCTGGATCCAAAATTTTCATAAATAAAAATGTTATGGGCAATTTTCTAAAGGGCCGAGAATTTAAAAACGCTCTATATCTCGGTAGTGAAGATGTCGCCTTGCGGATTTAACAATTAAATGTTTCTTAAGAATGGAACCCTTGACATGCAAGTTGGGTTGTGAAAAGTCAAGATGTAAAAATGTCCCGACTTCGCTTATATTTTTGTAGTAGTAGAAATGCCTTTTTCGTTAGTAGATTTAATAAGTTCGCAAAATTCTCTTAAACTGGATTTTCGTTTGCACTTTCTTGCTAAAATGTAATAATCACTTTTTATCATTTCTTGTACACTAAGAATGCACCATCAATTGGTCGTATAAAAATCGTGCGGTGCAGGGGGTGGTGGGGGTGAATTTTCTAAAAATTGTCAAGAAATTATTATTTTTTTGTTATCTACACCATACTGCCCTTAAATTGACAAAACCGCTTTTCAATATTTTTATTAGAAATACTTTATTTTTTCATTTTAAAAACACCGCATAATGCTTTTATGTGGGCTCTAAAATCTCATTTTTTTATCTGATCAAATGTTTTAAATCTGATCAAATGTTTTAGGCCTTTATGTAATATAGAGTTTTGCACATTCTCTCAACATAAAATTACCATAATTTCTCGTATTATAAGAATGAATATCTCTGAGAATAGGTAACTTTTTCACAAACATAATTGGGAACACACTGCTGTTTAATTTTGAAACATAGACATTAAACATTACTTTTTGTTTTACAGACAAGAAATTAAAAATACGCAACATGCTTTTACATTTATAATTAAGCAAATTGAACAAAAGTGTGTCCGAAATTTTTCCCTATTCTAGGTATAAAATTAATATTTTTAGAAAATTTATTCATTATGTAATCGGCATGTGTATGAAACGTCAAATTTTTAATATAAATGTTTACATCGAAATTTAATTTACTCATTTTATGTCGATTACCAAAAATACAAAATTTTGACTTGTCCGTGTTTATACAAAGGTTATTATTGCACAGCCATTCAAAAGCACTCTTCAGATCAGCATTCATTTTTCTGTGCATTTCATCCACATTTTCACCCACAATAAAAATCATAGTGTCATTCGCAAATAATATCGCTTTAGTATCATCTAAAATATTTACAATATCGTTTACATACATAAAAAACAACAATGGCCCCAAAACTGTCCCCTGAGGAACATCATGTTCTACAGTTATGCAATTTTTATATTTCGTTTTTTGTACCCTATCTGTTAAATACAAACAAATCCATTTATATGCTGTTCCCTTAATGCCCATTTTGTACAATTTTCTTAACAGTCTAGTTCTGCTTATTGTTTCGAAAGCACGCTAAAAAACCAAAAATACAGACAACACAAATTTACCATCCTTCGAGGCCCTCAAGAAATCATCACAGACAACAGTAACAACGACAGATTCACATGAATGTTTGGAGCGGAAGCCCAACTTTGCAGCTGCTGTTTCACCACAACCTCAAGAACCTTCTCATAAACTGGAACGGTATTAGTTGGCCTAAATTCTTGACATAGATTGGTGTTGGGAACCTTCAGTACAGGGATCACCATTGATGTCTTTCACGCCTCCGGAAAAATTCCACACGTAAGGGAAGTGTTCACAATGTCCAACAATCGATTTCCAACAACTGCACAGGCATCAATCAATACACCACTCATCACATTCTTTCTTTTTTTTTCAGTCCTGCATAGTTACGGTATTAAACTGACCTATTTCTCTCCATAAGTTGGTATATTATCGGTGATATCATTCACAGCATGGGATGTCGGAATGCCACTCAAAATCTTTTTAACACTGTCTATAAAACACCTATTAAATTCATTAGCTATGACTTGTTTAAATGAAAAAGTTCGCTGGCCAAACTGCAACTCATCATAAATTTTTCCACGTTTCTTTCGATTTTGTTTTATTTCTCTCTTTTTTGTATGCACGGCATGTATACTCATTTTATACAAACAGTCACTTTGATACATCATTTCTTTTATCACAGGGGTTTCTGACACATTTGGGTTAACCAAGCCGATATGTTTACATCTGTAATACTTTTATTCCAGGATGTTTCAAGGAGCGATCAATCATTAAACTTAAAAAAAAAAACAAGTTGAATTTTGCATTGGCATCGTATTGCCGTTTGTCCCAAACCAAATTATGTATAGTACCACAAATAAGCTTTGTCGAGCAGCATGGGCAGGGTATACGTCGTCACATCAAGTTAATCAGGAAATCATTTAGGTGAATCCTGATTTGCAGGTATGATAAGGTACGATTATAACAATATAACAATAACTTAAGTAATATTTCATTCAAGGTGAGTAAGTTGGTTAAGTTTTATTTTTCAATCACGTGGATCGAAAGTTAAGGACAAAGAAAAATGAAACACGTTTTCTCGAGAGATTTTCATATGTTAGAACGAATAGTATATAGCATTGATCAAAACGACTTTTCAATAATCATAACAATTAATTAAGCCTCGCTCTTAACGTATGACTAATTTGTGCGTTTTCCCATGCACTACTAAATGACGGCCATATAAAACTTGTTACTTTCTATTTACATGTTATATGGTGGAACCAGCATACATACATGTATTTCAATTACCAAAGCATAGCCAAATAAAGAAAAATTCCTTGGCATTTTCAGGTTTTCTATACACGTTCGTATAACAAACTCACAACTACCAATAAAAGTTACAACTAAAAATTAGTAGGCATACTACATATCGCTACATATATTTTTATAGTTTGATACACGATATTTTAGTCACGAAACTTTTCGCCTTATTTCTTTAAAAAAAATAGGTTCTGCATTCCTCCTGTGTTGGTTATTCGTTAGTTTTGTTGGCAAATCGAATTTGCTGACGTTTCGACACTCATCCTGTTTGCTTCTTCAGAGCTTAACTGAAACTGGCTAGCATTCGGCTCTGTACCTGCTTATATACGGTTGAGGTTGATTTTTTTAGAGATATCTATGGATTCTCGGATTTTTCTTTGCTAGAGGAATAGATTACATGCATTACATATATTACAGCCTCCTTAATAGCTACGAAAGATGTTTGGGTAATATGTTTTAGTGTACAAGAATTACAGGAAATATAAGAAAGCAAGAAGCAAGCTAGAACAGGCATCTCAATTACTCTCTATATGAGGTGCTTCCTGAACATTTTTTCACTTAGATGTTTCATGTGCGATATCTATCATCATCTTATTTCAATGGAGGTTAAACCTATGAGTTTATGAAAACTAACGCTTTGCGCTGATTTACAAAAAAAAAAAATACATAAAAAAATACATGTAGAAATTGCATCTAACCTACAGGGCTTGAAGAACATAAACGCAAAATTAATTACAGAAAATTTAATAGTATTTCGATATATTTTGAGAAAATATACACCGACGATATGTCCGCGGCCATGTTGCTTGTCGAAAGCCGCAAGGTCTTGTGGGTCCTACGTCAGAATTTGACCTTCTCAAAAAAAAATGACATATTTGTTTCTTAGCATAGGCAGGGCCTCTATACGTCTAGTAGCTATATGACGAAACCTCAGCAAATTCGATTTATCAACAACCGACGCAGAGGATACCCAAAAGATTTGTAAATAGTATCACCATTTTGGCATTTTGGCATTTGAAAAAATTAACCCTTATATTATGTTTAGAAAGTTACGGTTTGTTTCTGATTCACTATAATTGGAGTAGTTAACGTTTGTTATGCGAATGGGCTTGTTATATGAATGAACTTTTTAGAACGTCAGATATGTTTTCAAAAATGTTCAGTAGTGAGACAAGTATTTTTGCGAAAATTTAGGGATATAATTAATTGAAAATCGCAGCTGAAATATATTTTTTAAAAGATTTGGATTTGCGATGCAAGGTTACAGATGATATTTTAAAACAATGCGAGAAATTTTTGATATTGATGACATTTTATTTTTAGTTGAAAATTCCATATCAAACAAATACTCAAGAATTGTAACAAAAATGTCTAAAGAAAGAGCTATCAATACCAATCGAGAAAATCGAACGTTCCAATTGAACGAAAAAAATATATATAGAACAATAATTAAGAAATATATTTATGGTTTCCCAGATTTCAATAACTCCTCAAATATCAGAAATATTAGACAGATTTCACAAAACTACCACAATTCCCTTTTCCAGGTTTTCTTACTTTGATACCAAGACACCAATATGTGGATTGTTGTTATTTGTTCTCAAAGCTCAAAGAAAAATCTGAGATGGTGGCAAAAGAGGTCCTTTTATTGGCTTGATCATTACAAAAGTTTTTTATCGGCTTCCACACCCTACACGAATATAATTTAAAAAGGAACTCTAAAATAAATGGCGACGATTACCGACCCCCTTCCGACTTACGCCTGCGTTTCGTAACTATTTTTAGTGGGCATCGTCGGCACGGATTGCTTCCTCATTGTCGGAAAAATAAACCAGAACGCCCGCGGAGTTTTGGCGCAGATGTTTTCACAAATTTCACGGGTGGTTCGGCGCGATTTTTAAACCGCAATTAACGCGTTTCTCCGATGGGAAGGAGGGTTTCCCCCGCACGCGACCGAACAAGTTTTTGCTGATCGCTTAAACATTGTGATTACCACATCATTTTTACGCAAATATATGCATAGCTTTTGTCGAAGAGAATTTCAGGAACGCAATTTTGTAAAGCAAATGTCATCGGGAGCTAAACTCAAGTTACATAATTTAAAATTAATTGAGCATCAGAGATTCATACCTATTCTGTTTCGCGATGATGGCTAACAATCTGTATTCTGTTTCTACAAATTTAACAATTTTAATATCATTGCATTGTGAAATTTGATTGTTAACTTAGCTTTGTTTTCCCTACTAGTTGACACGTTTGAAAATGTCTCAAGTAATTCTGTAGATTTCGTGGTGAACTAACTAACCAATTTCAACGAATATTTAAACAATGTTTAGAGAAAGAAGAAGATTGGAATATCGATATATAAAGGATCACAGCAAAATTCATAACGAGAAACTTATTAGCTTATTAACGGCTAAACAGAGAGGCCATCCAAATTTAATAGCTGAAATTCAACCACAAGCTCCACAACGAAGACAAAAAATCATCGTCAGTTAGTCAGCGGTAAGCAGAACTATTTAAGTCAGTATTTTTCAAAGGAACTTCCATAGACTACTGTAATACTATTGATAAACTTTGTGGATTCCTCATGAATTTGTTGTTGATTGCTGACGTTGGGCTAATCAAGCCAATAAGGAGGAGGAATCCAGAAGATTTGCAGAAGATAGGTCAGTAATTATATGTCCATTCGCCTCTTGCCCAGGTCTATTCAATGGGATATGTTCTTGCTTTTTTCCTTAACTTTTCTCGTTCCTCTAGTATCCGATCTAAACATGCAAAGAACCTTAGACCATTTTTCGACCGAAACGATCTGATTTTACCCAACAATGAAACAAAGAAAGAAATGAAACGCGGAATCCTTCTTCTTTCGTGCAATAACCAATTAGCAATGTTGGTTACGGTCTTCTTTCATGGTAATTATTGTTAAGATGAAAGAAACAGAATATTGCTATAAAATATTGGTATTTAATCACGATCATAACAATGTAGAAACAGAATAGATGCAAGAGAAATTGGAAAAATTCTGCGAAACTCTTGCTTAAGATTACTATCTAAAGTAAAAAGGAATTACAAAACTGTTCATCTCGTTGGCTCCGCATGGCGGACTATTTTGGCTTTGTTATTGTTAAAAATAAGCTTCCTTAGTATTTATATCGAAAGATTTCGTTTAGCAATCACAATATAAATCTACCGCGTAGATTTTAGTAATACCACGGCAAAGAAAAGAAATATTCGTAAGGTTCTTTACCGAATTTGGACCCTAGTCAGTCTATTCCAACCTTTAAAATTTTCTCTATAAAATGGATTGCCGAATAGGCAGTAATTTTGCTCAAAATGCGCCTTTTTTGACATTTAATGTCCTGTTTTGATGATTTGTGAATATGCGTAATTTGCTTTATTATCTATTAGGCTGGTGACCTGAATTTTTATGACCCATTGTTTACCAGAGTTATTGTAAAATATGTATTCTGGTAGAACTATAAATGGATGGATGGATTAATATATAACATAAACAACTTCCATTTAATTTTGACATCTACAGTGCCTTTCTTTTAAAAAAATAACTAGCGAGAATTTGAAGCACGTGGAAGTGGAAGCAAATATATAATAAAGTACATAGAGAGAACACTGAAGAAAAAACGCCCAAAACAAGACCAAGAAAATAAGGAAAAAAGGAAAACATGAAAGAAGCACACGAAAAGTATTTGCCACAAAGCAGCTGTACTATTCTCAAACATGATTTTATACAACAAATTAAGGCAATAAGTTCGACATGCAGTTTTCAATTGTCACGAAATGCCTTAATAGTAATAGAATTATGCGTATATGCGCCTTAACTTTTTCGATCCACCTCGTAACCATAATAATATTTATCGCGAGATAAACTTGGATGGAAAAAGAGAAGGCGCACATACGCTACTTATTTATTAACTGGGACACCTGCGTGTAAATTGCGCGGCGAATTAATAGGTTGTAAATTTTATTCTAGTAAACAATGTCGGATTTCAGATGACATAACCAATAACATGCGCAATTGTTAAGTAGCTATTTTTGCACCTTTAAGGGGCCTATGACGGTTTTTCTTATTAATCAAACTTCAAAAGCGGAAACAAATTGATAATAACCAAAACACATTAGGTTGCGAATTTCGACTTTTTCTTTTCCGAAGAAGCTTTAAATACCGAATCAAATTGGATTTTTTTTAATCCGTAGAATTTATATTTAAATAACTATATATCATAGTGTTCTTGTTTCAACATTAATGTTTTATCAGCAGCACCACTCGTCGAGTAAAGATCTGGATAAAATGGTCAAGGAACATGTATCATGTAACAAACGCAAACCCTCCCCATTACGGCCCTGTTACAATAAAAAGACTAATCGCATATGATGGGTTTTGTATATTTTAATATGGCGAACATATGCGTTTGACTGTTTATGAATATGAGCCTTGCATAACTCTGCTTATTTTATTGGAGAACGCTTATAGGCCGTCTTGGAATTGTCATTATGCATTTATTATGTGTTTATTTTATCACGAGTTGCTTTGGTGTTTTGGCGATTAGCCCGCGATATACCCGGCAATGTTTCAAACAGAATTCGAATAAGGTTTTGTATAGCCTCCCGTGATTTTGTACTGCTCGTATACTTGAACTTCTTCAGAGTCTTTTATTATCAATTATCAATCACCAACAAGCTTGAAACATTTTACTGACGACTTTAGATGTGCGATGCGATTTATGAAAATAGGATTTCGCAGTTGGCAGAAATATGTAATAGGTTAGTTGCTTATCAGTCATCTATCATTATTTAACTTTGACATTTTTGAGGTTGAAAAACACTGACAAGTGTAAAGTGTGTTAGTCGTCCTCATTTGTTTTTATTTCATTCCATCAAATGTCATACCAAATCTCAAATTTTTCTTTAAAAAAAAATCCATATTCATCGAAGCAAGCGAAAAAGTTAACAAAGTAAAACAATATGTTTAATTATCAAACATATATTCAGATGAAAAAATTAAAAATTAATTAATTTAATTAAAATTAAGGCTCTCAATAAATTCTGAAAACAAGCACAAGTAGTTTAGTGTCATTCCTTGATCCCTTAGCATTCGATTTTTCAAAATCCTCGGTACATTTGCATATGAACAAAACAAATTTTGCCTAAGCTAAAAAAAGTAGAGAGTAAACACTCCCTACACGAAGTTTAAGTCACTTAAAATCAAATTTAACTGACTAAAAAAACGATTTTTTTTTTGGATCTGACACACAAAAATTAGGTGCTAGTTACCCCTTGGTATGAGCTCATATACAAATAATCATATCTAATCACCAATAGATCATTAAGCTAATTTTTTTGATAATTTTTATAGTCAATTGAACGCTCCACAAAAATGTTTTCTTATACTTTTTTGATAAATGGAACCATTTCGAAGATATTCGAGGTCAAAGATTGAAGAATTCAAAGAAAAATAACTTTTTGTTCTGAATTCTGTTGTTGACCGAAACATAATTATCGTGATATATTTTCAATTATTCTTATAGGAAATTTTATGCTTCACAAAAAAGGTCTCTTGTGTTTTTTTTAAATTGTAAATGAACCCGTTGGGAAATATTCAATTATGATCCTCAATTGTAATTAAAGCAAAATTATTGAAAGAAAATATAGTTAGACACCACCAAACAAATGATGAAAAATAATTTAAAAACTATCATTATAACAAAATAGATTCCAATTTTTATGCATGTTGTGAAAACTCGTCAATTTAATGAATAAATTAAAAATGTTTATTAAAAACTGTGCAATTCCAATGCGAATATCTTCAAAATGGTTCGAGTAATCGATAAACTCCAATAGACCTTTTTTGTAGAGCATTAAATTTTCGATAAGAATAATTGAAAACATTCAATAACAAAATTGAGAACAAAAAGTTATTTTAGTTCTTCAATCATTGACCTTGAACGTCTTTGGAATGGTTCGATTTATTAAAAAGCATGAGACCAGTACTCAGAAAATCGAAAAGACTGCCAGCACAGGATACACATAATAGAAACACAAATCTCCATATTTTGAAGTATTAGAAATTCAGGGACATCGATATCATCATGTATCATCGCCCCCGACACCACTTTGATCGATTCTATTACAATCTTTATCAGCTTGTAAGGTACTGACCTGTACTGTAAATATTTTTTTGAATTGGTTTGATTATAATTGGGGAAAATTGAACCTTTGACCACTTTCGGAAGGTTTTTTTTGTTGATATATTAATTGAGGAAATGAATAAATATACGTATTTTTAAAAATTCTCTAAATACGCAAGAACGAACAGTGGAAAGCAATCAATTATTAACGCAAATGTTAAAAAAACGTGTAAAATCTCAGTACAACACAAGTCCAGTACACAGCAAAACACGCAATCAGATCTTACTTTGCAATTGGCTAGTGAATTGGCTTGACTATCGGGATTCTGATAGCAGTTCAGTTTTTTTATATTTTCAATCGGTTGGAATTGCAGGATTTTGATAATATTTCGGTTTTGGTTGGTTCTTTTGATGAAATGTTGATTCAGATATCGAATGATAGAATTCGTTTCACTTCAATCGATAGTTTCAACTCTTAAATAGAATTTTCACAAAGCCAAATCACGTAACCGGCGACTCCGCCCACAGTTAAATTCGGTTACTTTAATGTTATTCTAGGGCCGTTTCCGCGACTTTATCTATGCATTACTTACTCCGTATTTGCTCAATCGCTCGCCGTATCTGCTCCAAGCCAGCGGCGGGCTGTATTTCGAAGACGCGACTGTTTCCAACATCTCGCAATTAAAACCTTATTCCCCACACCGATACACACTTAAACAAACATACAGTCGCGTCGTCCCGTTGTGCCACCAAAACCACCTGCCGCCGTTAAGAGTAAACTTCGCTTTACGCACAACACATGTCGCCAATATACCAACTGTAAATCGCACTCGCAATAACAATATTCGGACAGGGAATTCGCGATCACGTACACCGGCATTACTTTTACTTTTACCCCCCCGGACACTGCTGCGATTGTCCGTTACATCGTCGACCTATTGAAATTGTAAAATGACCGTTTTGTCTTTTGTCTAGCGCGGGAAGCAATTGGGTTTGTCGGTAGCGGCACCGTTAGGCATTGCCTAAAATATTTTTCATCGTGGATAGACAAAGGACAAGATTAAGCTTCACCTAAAGTGAATGCCTTTGGACCAAATCGGCCAAGTCTTTGGATACGGTCACGTGAATATTATCTCAACAACAATATACCAAAATCCTTGGCTACAAAATTAAACTTTTTGACAAATGTTTTAATTTTGATAGGCTGATTTAAAAAATTCTATGCATTTATTTGTATCACGTAAGGTTTTTTTGCAAATATTAAAGAAAAAAAAAAACGATATTTATAATTTTTTTTTATTCAGTAAAGTGGAATCTTAATTAAAACAAGTAAAAAAAAACTGACTCAGACTTTTTTAAGTGAAATCTTCGTTTTTTTTGTTTGTTTGTGTGTGTTTTTAAGGGCATATCCCGGTTTAACATCCAGCAGTAGTCCGAAATCATCGTTATGCTCCGTGTGCCTTGGTATCCGCTATCCCTGTTCTTTGCTAACTGCTAAAGGAAATGCACTTTCAAACTCATATTACAACCTAGATGATGAAAGTGCTTTAATATATTTTCAACAATACTTTTGTAGTTTTCGTCCTTCATGTTCCCAAGAAACTTATCAATTACTCCTTTAAATGAAACCCAGGCGTTTTTCTCGGCATTGGTGTCATTGTGTTTTGAAAATCTTTGCCTTTGCATTATGTTCTTAGCTGCGGCCCAACAAAAATACCTTCTTCTTTGTTGTCATCACATATGGCTGGGAATTACCAGCACAAATATTTGAAACACTGTCCATTTTTGTCTAGGGCTTTAACAGACTGCTTAATCAAATCAAGTTTGATATGAAGAGGAGGTAGTAATACATTTTTAGGCTCAACTAAGCTATCTCTTAATATATTTTTCCTACCAGGTGTAAGTAATTCTTCACGAAGCTTCCTCATTTGGAACAAAAAGAAGTCGCTAAGGGCTAGATCTGGTGAGTAAGGCGGACTATCAAGCAGCTCAAACCGTAATTTGTGCATTTTTGCTATGGCAAGCGCCGAGGTTGTTTTGGTCGACCAGGATATTTTTGTAAATGTGGCAGTTTTTCCGCAATTTCTATCCTCAGCTGAGCAATATTATCGTCGATAGTTACAGTTTTTGGACGTCTCCTAAGCTCTTACGGAAATGTTTGCAGCTGCCCAAAATTTCACTGTGGTAATTGACACACATACACAGATACCAACTCAACTTTAATTTGCATAGGCTTATTGCATTAAAAAAAAAAATAAAAATTGCTGAAACTTTGATAAGTAACTATCAAGAGGTGCATAACTACGATCTTTTAGGTAACTAGTGTCGCCCTCTTGCGGGTGAGGTGGTCGGAAACTATTCAAGTGACCCTCGTATTATGAACAAAGCCGAATAACTTTTTCCCGGGTTCCTGTCTCGTTCAGGGTAGATTAACAAAAATTAACCAAAACTAACTGACCTTATATTGACTAAAATTTTGACATTAAGTGAGAAATTCTGTCTTTTTCTGATTTGTTTTTCAGAAATACTCACTTGATTTTCATAAATTCAAATATAAGTTAGAAATTCGGATGTTTTTTCGAAATCCTGTCTTATTCTCCAGAAAAATTGAAAACTTTTTTTATTTGGCTTGCGTCATATCTTGATCTAAAATTAGAAAAAATATTACTTAGTTGATCTAAAGGTAATCATTTCTTTGGTCTAAGAATCGGAATCATGACTCAAAGATATAATCTTAATAACATAAAACGGCAGGTCAAATGATGACTTTTTAAACTGAAACAACAACTAAATCAGCAAGAAGAACATCCATACGTTCTATAATTGCTTGGATTGTATCTTAAATAAGGAAAATGACAAAAATCTCTTGTAATACTGATCCACGTAAGTCAATGCCGTATTCTTAATCACTGAAACATTGTCCCATCATTTTTCATCCGAAGTACGTGCGTGTACCAATACTTAAAAGATAGCTTGAAGGATTGTGTTTCTGATTTGGAGTTGCGTATTCTTCAGTGCATTCCTCAAAAATCTTAAACACGTCAGTCAACGTGTCAGTAAACTCAAAACCATCCCGAAGTCCGCTTGGACATCAAGACCGGTCGCTTCTCTCGCAAAGTTATGTGGCGCTTGCTGCGCTCACCCATCCCAGCAAATAGAAAACGTTACTCATCGAACAAACATCCCATTTATACCGTAACTGTTTAGCGAAAGGTCAACACACATTGTGACAGCATCCGATGGAAAGCCATTAACACCGCGAAATAAAGAGAGAAAAAAAAGACCTTGAAAAGGTTAAAATTAGCATCCAGACGGTCTACTGGACGAGACTGGCGAGTTTCAGATTGTTTCCAGGCGATTTAAATTTAGTGATAGCGCCAGAAGGTCGCAAAGGCGATCGGTTTACAATAATACCGGCATTTTTCGCAACTTGGCGTTTGTCGTCAATCAGTTGGAAACTGGTAACCGGTGATGGTTTCTGATATAGTATAGTACACGATAAATGGCCATGACTTACGTGGCCTATCATAAACGGAGGGCCTCTTGTTACGATTTTCTTTTGTTTTTGTTCGTATGGCATTTCTCTTTTCATTTTTACCCTTGGGGGAGGTAGGTTATAGATCGATGGGGCTTATTAAACTGTAACAACCTCTACGCTCAGTCAAATTCCATGTTATAAAGTGCATCATTTTGATAGGTTCCGGCCCAATCTAAAATGAATCTTTAAATGCTACAAGCCTTGAGCAGATAATAACAATTTTTATCATGGTACCTGAAGGCTGCTTGGTTTGTTAAAATATAGGATATGATATCTTGCCTTGTATGTGTGTAGCATAAATAATTTTTGTAGCGCTGCTAATACCTGAAATGGCTCGAATTACGACCAACTAGTAACGGACGGTGGGCGCGC
Source organism: Cylas formicarius (assembly GCF_029955315.1). Classification (NCBI taxonomy): domain Eukaryota; kingdom Metazoa; phylum Arthropoda; class Insecta; order Coleoptera; family Brentidae; genus Cylas; species Cylas formicarius. Next base: position 17,366,565 of record NW_026844361.1, on the reverse strand, counting down.
CGAGGGTTGTAAACTCTCCCCGTTTCTAAAACTCCGTTTAAAAGCCGCATTTCCTTCGTTTCGGTGCTCGTTTGGGAAATTTATTATTTGTTTTGAAATAAACGAAAACAGCTGATGCATAGTACTGCGTACCCTATGCGCGGAACGGGTGGTGGTCACAGACCTGCAATAACTCAATTGGTTGCGAATAACGTTATATTCCCCTGGCGAAATTAAAGCATTGACCAGCGAATTGCTAGCTGTTGTCTGTGGGATAGCGTTGTAATGGTGGTAGCGGCGATCGTTCTCTGGTCCCTTTTCTTTTTTTGGCGGTTCTGGTGTTCTTTTTCCCGCCGGTAAGCAGCGTGCTTCCTGTAAGTTTTCCCTTGTCCAGGCTTTTTTTATAAGGAGTCCCTTAAAGCTCACGCATATTGCGGATTTAGAGGGATACTGATAACCCTGATCTCCGGAATAAGTGGGTAAACAGACGTGGTCGTTTGTACCCCCGACTTGGTCGGATTTAGCGGAGAGAGGATTTCAAGGATAACGCTCAACCTATAAGGCCACCTTACATCGACGGTAAGCCGTATCCACTTACTATTTCGCGCTGTCGACCCGTAGTAATTTTTCGTTTATTCTCTTTAAGGCCTTCTTCTTTTTTTCCTTTTTAATTTGACTTCCCGTATACTATTTGCGCTGCTCGTTGGATCACCTCAAGGATTGTTTTGAACCACTTCACTCCTGGGGCTTCCTACTCACTATCCTCGGATTACGTCGACGCCCGGTCGCGGCCACAGGTCGCGGCCACAAATCGCACCAACTGGAGCTTGAGCCTGGTGGAACAAATTGTATATGGTTGCAGCAGACAAATAGTTGTAGAGAGAGTAAAGCCACTTGGCGCCGATCAGACGGTTCACAGATAAGTACCTACTCGCCCAACGCCCTTAGTTCCACGGATAGTTTTTATTTAATTGGAATTTTAAAGCATGTAATGTCGAGAGCTCTGCGGCAAGCGTAATATTTGATGCCTGAGCGAAGGCTACTGTTTTTGAGTGTCAGGCCCTCCTCCCTCTTGGTTTTGAATAAAGTATTTGTTCGGAAATTGAGTTTCACTCGCCCACTCGGCCCACGCCTCACCGACAATTGAGACAGCCGAGCAGCTGCTTGTAAATTTTGTTAATAAGTAACACTCTTAACCTCAATAAACCAAGAAGGCATTTTTATTTTAGCAGTGTCGACTCCTTAGAAATTGTAAATTTATTTGCACTTTTTCATTAGTGGTGCTACAGTTATTGTTTATTATGTTTAGGCGAAAAAAAAAATTAGAACGAACCAAAAAGAAAATGTCACTTGAATATGTGTTGCAAGAGAATCGTTTTACGAGTATATGAAGGTGAAAATCTTGACTATTAACGGACAATTGCACATACCGCTCCTACGTATTGGGATTTTCATATTTTTTAATGCAAAATTTGTCTGCAGGTCTTCTGAAAGCATCAGAGGGGATGCTACCATTGGAAAGACACTACGCAATAAAACGGAATGTATTTATATATTTTATGTTGCTTCAAATTTTTATAATACTTTTATAAGAATCTATATCTTTATTATAATTTCAGCTTATTTTATCTATTAGCCAAAATTAAATAATAAATCTAAATTTTTAAAAATCTGAAATCATAAAATCCATTGAAAATGACAATAAATTTGTTTTCCTCGTTTGATCCTTCTACTAACCTTATTAATCTAAATTGAATAAAAGCCCTAATAGGTTTAATTTCAATTCATTCCTTTTTAATATTATTCATAAAGCGCTTAAAATTGTACTTCCACAGAAGATAAAATGATCAACATTAATTTTCTTACTCCCTTACATTTTTAATAGAACAAGCATATAACAATTACTTTATTCCTTAGATTAAGATTATGATTGCTTTTTATAATTTTCCGTATTACTCATTATTTTGTTAATATATTGGCTCGTTTAGTATCTATAAGGACCCCGGCTCATTTCTACCCTGGCTATTCGATTAACTAACACTTTTAATTTTATTAGGTAATATAGGTCAATACATAAATATAATAATACATATATTTTGTGTTTCAATTTAGTTACACTATCCTGAACCAGTTTGTTCTATTAATTTATGTTATATACATATTATATATTTATATTACACTTGTTTCTCACCAAACTATTGGCAATATAATTTTTCTACTCTCGTCTGTAAAATACCTAATTATACACCGACCTCGCGTGCGGGAAGCGTCACTTTACCACGTCAGTTTCGTTTACCATCGATCCGAGCCACTTCGGACATTTCCGGGATTTTAGAGCACGGATTTGGGAGCTATCGGATGTTTTCGGAAATATTTCCCACGCTTTGAATTTTGACGTTTGTCAATTCTGACGGTCATGTCAGTGAATGTATTCGTGTTTCGCGAAAATGTACCCAAAAACTAACGGTCGTAGGAAAAGTATAGTATACAACACGTTCGGTAGACTTTTTAACTCACTCGCTTATTAAAAACTCGCTTCGCTCGTGAGTCAAATGCTGTTTACCGCACTTGTTGCATAATGTATTATTACCACACTTGTTGCATAATATACTATTTTACTCATTTTCCAAGTTTGTAGGAATAACATCGATGTAATCGGTTTCTAGAAAAAATACTTTGTAACTCGAGATCCTATCACTTACCGTACAAAATTAAATTATTGATATCTTTGAGTGTATTGTTCCTGTAAAGTTATTTTCTTCTGGGTAAAATTTTTTCTTGGCAATTTTGCTTGCACGAAGGCAACGCTTTTTGCTGGTAACTTCTTATTTGTAATGTCTTTGAGTAGTAGTTATTGGTTTAGTTAATTTTGATTCCGCGATAACTTCTTCTGTATCGATAATTGTAATTTCTGGCAATATTTAACTATTTTTTTCAAGCATTTGTTTACTAGTATAGGCAGATACAGGAAGCGCAGGCGATTCAAGGACGCCTGAAGCATAATTTGTTTTTGTAGGTATTCTATTTAGACTGACGTTTATAACATGAATTCAAAAAATCTAGAACTGCGAATTAATAGTATACCTAATATGGCTGACCCAATTTTGGGATACAATTTAAGAGTTTTAGTTGACTCCATTTTCGAGGAGAAGTTTAAACCTCATTGATATGCGAGTTGGAGTTGAATCGTTTCGATTCGTAAAAAGAATTGGAATTCATTTGCGAGCTTAATTTAAACGCAGAGAAGAATACCAAACTAGTTATAGCAAACTGTATAAGAAAAAAAAGCAGGTACTTATTTACATTCTAGTGGAAAGTATGGTAAAAAGATTCAGCCAACTTCCAAAACTTGAAAGTGGAGTTTTGTCCGTTGTTTATTCAATACTTTTGCCTTCCTGAATAGAATTTGGTTACACCTTAAATACCCAACCGTTAAACAACATAAAACAAACTTGTTGTCGTTGTTGTTTTGCGAAAACGTACCCAAAATCTAACGGTCGTAGAAGAGGTATAGTACGCAACACGTCCGGTAAATTTTTTAAGTCACTCGTTTATTAAACACTCGCTCCGCTCGTGTCAAATAAACTCGTGAGTCAAATGCCGTTTACCGCACTTGTTGCATAATATACTATTACGATCCAAATTAGGATTAGCGTCGATTTTGCTGAGTTAAATGTGTGTAACAGCTGGATGTTATCGGCGTATGAATGAATTTGAGAAAATTTGACTTCCTTAGGCACATCAAATGTGTAAAAGAGATACAACAAAGGTCCAAGAATTGAACCCTGTGCCACCCCCGAAGTAACGTTACCCATATCTGATATACCGACATTAGTCAAAACGAATAGCAGCTTATTATTTAAATATGACTGGAAAAAATGTACAGAACGATCAGTGAAACCTAAGTACTTCAGTTTAGTGCAAAATAACTCATGATTTTTATTATTAGATCATTGATATGCAGTAAAGCAGAAAGCGTGCTATCTTTTGGACGAAAACCTGACTGGTTGATGGAATTATATTATGATTAGCTGTATACTAGTACTTGCTGATAAACAACCTTTTCCAACATCTTACTAAGCACAGGTAAATTGAAATTTTTTAACCTTCATAGTTTCGGTTCACTGATTCAACGATCAGCATTAGTGGTCCACATTAGCCAAGACGTCTCCGCCCATATTCGACTCCCGCGTTTAGTCATTAACTACGTAACGGCATAACCCCCTTCATATCGATCGGACGTCATCGCGTATACAACGATTTGTTTCTTTGAATGCCAACAGACCGGAAAGAGGAAAACTGTTCCGTCGGCTTCGACGCCGGTCGGTAATGGCGTCTCCACACCGTATCGCGATAAATTAGCTGCCCGGAATCTTTATTTTACACGCTTCGTAGTTGCTAAATTATTAGCGGCCTAGATTACCCGAAATTGAGTTTACCGATCCCTCATTACCCCGCCACAGTTCTGCCCTGAAATAGATTTTTGAAAAAAGATAAATATTTGATTTGGATCTAATTTACTATTGGTAAAATAACGCAATCTAACATGAGGAGTAACTCAAACAATCAGCTTAAAAATTAATTTTATAAAATGACCACACAGACTAACCTTCCCGCATACTATGGGTTAATTAACCATACATGCATTATATTACCTAAATCATTTCTTTTTTTTTTCTTCCGTTAGTTTAGGTTGTCTATTAGAAAAATATGGGAGAGATGTCTCCATTAATATCGAGAAAGTTAGTTCCTATATGAAATTTTTAGTACTCCACGGCTAACATCAAAGAACCATAATATATAGGTAACGATTATAATGAAAAATTTCAAAAAAGCACTTTTATTATAAGCTCCTTAATAGTATCTTTAGCCCAAGTTTGATTTGGTACCAACGGAGCGAGTGTTCAATAAACCGAAGTTTAACAATAAACTTTTTTTCTATACAGAACAGCAGGAACACATTTAATGAGTTACGTGAGACATACTCATTAGAACCATAAACCCGTGGCTCACACCTTAAAGTGACACTTTGACAACGGGGATTTTAAAGTAATATTTTTGACATAACCAAGTCAAAATCGGACAAATATCTAATGAAAATTGAGAACCATATTTCGGATGGCCTATTAGAAGTATCTGTCGAACGGTTCATTGGATTTACTTTAAATTATACGCGGTGGTATAAAAAGAGGTGCTTTATAGCCCTAAAATGAATTATATCCAAGAAACAAAATAGATCTTATTCAGATTTCCCTGTAACTTTATTTTACCGTTATCGAAATAAAAAATAATTTTCTAGATGTTCAAGCAATTTGGACCCTTGAAAAAATCTTAAGAGCACCATGCCTTTTTAACAGAAAGCCGAACTTCTCCAGGTAGTTCCCGGAAAGGTCAGGCATTGTTTCCTGGAATACCATTTTAGATGGGACATACATGGTGTTTCAAAAATAAGGTTTTGTAAGGGAGTTTTATAAACACGGTTTATTGAGTTTTTTAAACAACACACCCGGTATATTTCTAAATCAATCTCTTACCGACTTTAAAATAAAAATCAATGCCCATAATTTTTCCATAATGTCAACATTGAACATGGTTATTTGGAACAAAGCTTGGCAGATAGACAGAATGAATGAATTAATATTATAATTACACTGTTCACAAAAAGACATTGGAGGTTGACAGGAAGGAATCTACTGTGTTGATTAATTATTTCAAAAAGTGTCAAGATTGTTGGAAAGAAATTAAAATTAAATGAAAATGAGGTTTTCAAAAGATTATTCTGTCTATGCGCAAAACTTGAACAAAATTGGGTTAGTTTCTTTCCTGGAATTTGAAAATTAAAAATATACAGGGTATACTATTTAAAAACAACTCACTAAACAGTGTTTTTGAAACTTTCGTACAAAATCTTATTTTTGAAACGTCCTGTACGTTATATATAAAACGGTATGCCAGAAACGAATGTCAGAGACCTGAAATACCAGGAACTGGCTGAAAAATTTTAAGATATAGGTACAGGGCATGAAATGATATCACAGGGTTTGACACTGCGGCTACACTGCATATTTGAAAATATTTCGGAACGATATGGCACCTCCTCTGACATCACCCTCTATAATTCATCCGCTGAATCGCAGTATCTTCCTAAAGTAAGAAAAACTCCAAAAAAATCCTCCAATCAACTTTTTAACCATTATAAAACTCAAAAATCCCCAAATGGCGTTAGTTTTGGTTAGTTTAATTAATAATTAATAAATAAATTAATAAAATCGTATTTTATACGTAAAATGAATAGCAAAAAGAGCAAAACAAACTCGCGATCCCCTAAATGGCAATTTCGTGTCGCTATTTACTTGGAAAAACTACCACACAAAACCAGGCAATCGGATCAAAATTTGTTCCTGTAAAACTGGCTTTACATGCACCAATCCAAATCGGACAACATGCGAATTGTTATCGAACCCAAACTAAATAGTTATATTAAATGTTAATATCACCGAAAAATCATTGACATTAATTTTTATAGACAAGAGTATAGGGAAACTTGAACAAAATCGGGTTAATTTCTATACTGGAAGTAAAAACCCACAGGGTGTGTTTCTAAAACTCTCGTACACAAAACCTTATTTTTAAAACATCCTGTGTGTTCCATTTAAAGCGGTATGTCATGAAAGAATGCAAAAAATCTAAAATGTCAGAAACTGGCCTAAAAATGTAGGATATGAACAAAGTCTACTTTATTTCTTGTGAAGAATTCAAACTAAGCAAAATGTTTGTCATATTTATGTATAAGCGGCAACACCGCATTCTTGAAAATATTTTACTACTCTTACATCGCCCTATATAATGTATGGATTCATGGACTTACCTGCTGAATCGAACCATCTTTTTAAAGTAAGAAAAACTTAAAAAACTTCAATAATCGACTTTTTATAAAATTGAAAGATTCTCAAAAGCCGTTAATATATTCATAGCTAAAAAAAAGTATTTTTTTAAGTAAAATGAATAGTAAAAAGAACCAAACAAACTGTCGAGAATTCAAGATCCTCTAATAGGCACTTTCGTGTCTCTATTCTCTTGGAAAAACTACCACACAAAACCAGATAATCGAATCAAAATTTGTCCCTGTAAAACTGGCTTTACATGCACCAATCCAAATCGGACAACATGCGAATTGTTACCGAACCCAAACTAAATAGTTATATTAAATGTTAATATCACCGAAAAATCATTGACATTAATTTTTATAGACAAGAGTATAGGGAAACTTGAACAAAATCGGGTTAATTTCTATACTGGAAGTAAAAACCCACAGGGTGTGTTTCCAAAACTCTCGTACACAAAACCTTATTTTTAAAACATCCTGTGTGTTCCATTTAAAGCGGTATGTCATGAAAGAATGCAAAAAAACTAAAATGTCAGAAACTGGCCTAAAAATGTAGGATATGAACAAAGTCTACTTTATTTCTTGTGAAGAATTCAAACTAAGCAAAATGTTTGTCACTTTTATGTATAAGCGGCAACCCCGCATTCTTGAAAATATTTTACTACTCTTACATCGCCCTATATAATGTATGGATTCATGGACTTACCTGCTGAATCGAACCATCTTTTTAAAGTAAGAAAAACTTAAAAAACTTCAATAATCGACTTTTTATAAAATTGAAAGATTCTCAAAAGCCGTTAATATATTCATAGCTAAAAAAAAGTATTTTTTTAAGTAAAATGAATAGTAAAATGAACCAAACAAACTGTCGAGAATTCAAGATCCTCTAATAGGCACTTTCGTGTCTCTATTCTCTTGGAAAAACTACCACACAAAACCAGACAATCGAATCAAAATTTGTCCCTGTAAAACTGGCTTTACATGCACCAATCCAAATCGGACAACATGCGAATTGTTACCGAACCCAAACTAAATAGTTATATTAAATGTTAATATCACCGAAAAATCATTGACATTAATTTTTATAGACAAGAGTATAGGGAAACTTGAACAAAATCGGGTTAATTTCTATACTGGAAGTAAAAACCCACAGGGTGTGTTTCCAAAACTCTCGTACACAAAACCTTATTTTTAAAACATCCTGTGTGTTCCATTTAAAGCGGTATGTCATGAAAGAATGCAAAAAAACTAAAATGTCAGAAACTGGCCTAAAAATGTAGGATATGAACAAAGTCTACTTTATTTCTTGTGAAGAATTCAAACTAAGCAAAATGTTTGTCACTTTTATGTATAAGCGGCAACACCGCATTCTTGAAAATATTTTACTACTCTTACATCGCCCTATATAATGTATGGATTCATGGACTTACCTGCTGAATCGAACCATCTTTTTAAAGTAAGAAAAACTTAAAAAACTTCAATAATCAACTTTTTATAAAATTGAAAGATTCTCAAAAGCCGTTAATATATTCATAGCTAAAAAAAAGTATTTTTTTAAGTAAAATGAATAGTAAAAAGAACCAAACAAACTGTCGAGAATTCAAGATCCTCTAATAGGCACTTTCGTGTCTCTATTCTCTTGGAAAAACTACCACACAAAACCAGACAATCGAATCAAAATTTGTCCCTGTAAAACTGGCTTTACATGCACCAATCCAAATCGGACAACATGCGAATTGTTATCGAACCCAAACTAAATAGTTATATTAAATGTTAATATCACCGAAAAATCATTGACATTAATTTTTATAGACAAGAGTATAGGGAAACTTGAACAAAATCGGGTTAATTTCTATACTGGAAGTAAAAACCCACAGGGTGTGTTTCTAAAACTCTCGTACACAAAACCTTATTTTTAAAACATCCTGTGTGTTCCATTTAAAGCGGTATGTCATGAAAGAATGCAAAAAATCTAAAATGTCAGAAACTGGCCTAAAAATGTAGGATATGAACAAAGTCTACTTTATTTCTTGTGAAGAATTCAAACTAAGCAAAATGTTTGTCACTTTTATGTATAAGCGGCAACACCGCATTCTTGAAAATATTTTACTACTCTTACATCGCCCTATATAATGTATGGATTCATGGACTTACCTGCTGAATCGAACCATCTTTTTAAAGTAAGAAAAACTTAAAAAACTTCAATAATCGACTTTTTATAAAATTGAAAGATTCTCAAAAGCCGTTAATATATTCATAGCTAAAAAAAGTATTTTTTTAAGTAAAATGAATAGTAAAAAGAACCAAACAAACTGTCGAGAATTCAAGATCCTCTAATAGGCACTTTCGTGTCTCTATTCTCTTGGAAAAACTACCACACAAAACCAGACAATCGAATCAAAATTTGTCCCTGTAAAACTGGCTTTACATGCACCAATCCAAATCGGACAACATGCGAATTGAAATCGAACCCAAACTAAACCGTCCAGGACTTTTTTTTTGCAACTTTTGAAGTCCGCAATGACCAAAACTGGAAAAATTAATTGCAAAAAAAAACCAGTCCTGGACTAAATAAAAAAAAACGAAAAACCACAAAAACTCACACACAGCGGCGGACGAGCAACTTTTTGCGCTATTTAAAAGCTCACGCTTCGAATTACTTTGGCGAAATTGACACAGAGCATGTCATAGCAGGACAAAGTCATCCTCATCTTCCGCGCTGACGTCGCACGCGCCTGACGACTCCGTTATAGAGTCAGACGGCGACGGTTGCGCTCTCGTAGCGCCATCCTCGCCGACCGGGAATTCCTGTGAGGCGTCCGCGAGGGGTACCTTTTGCGGAAAAATGTCGTCACCCCAGACAGGAGGGGAGAGGGGTCGCGTCCCTTCGAAGCTACCCCCCATCCGTGTTCTTTGGGTATTTTTGACGCGGTTGTGGTTGTCGTTTAGAGCGCGCGAAATTACCTTTTCGACTATACCATGTTTCTCAATGCGAGAGAATAGCAAAACGTAAATTTACGTTATATCGTAAAGTTCAGATAAATTGTAATGTAAAAATTCCTACACTAAGGTCGGTAAAAAAAAAGATTTTTTTATGATTGGCACACAAAAACTAATTGCTAGTTACCTCTAGAAAGTACTTACCACGCATGAGCTCTTAATATTAATGTTTTGTTTTTTCGATTTAGTCTCATATGTAAATAATCATATCTTATATCCAATAGATCAATAAAAATCCAGGCAAAATAGACAAAAATAAGTCAAAACTTCGTACAAAACTGAAAGTTGGCAATGACGTTAAATATACATGAAAGTCAAAAATCCGCTTCGAAGTCAAACGTATAAAATTGAGTTTTTTTTTATTTTTCACGAAAACGGTAAGTTTTATCGTGAAAATAGGTCAGACAAAAGTTATAGATCATACAATTCTCTAAAAAAATTGTTCAGGCACATTTTTTTCTCACGACTTGGAAAATTCATATTCCACATAATATGCATATGTTTCCGCATCACCGCTTTTTTAACATGGTTTTCCCAGTAGGTAGGTATACGCCACGATCTAATGTTGATAATTTTCAAAGTGGAATAATGTTGCTAAAATAAATAATTGTCTACTTCTACATCAACAATTATTTCTCTATCTTCCATCTTCAATGAACATTATCGTTTCAGACAGAATTATAACCTAGATATTTCAAAATATAAATTAAGTTCGGTAGCAAATAGCTCAATCGTCCTTCCTATAAAACTTTTTAATAAATTACCACCTGGGATGAGACGGATTCCGGGCTGCGGTCAGTTTAAGGTTGAGGTGAAACGCTATGGAATATTTTGAGCATTTTCAGCTTGGAAATTGCGCAGTGTACAAATTTCCGTTCCAAAACTATGAGTCACCACCGAAATTGAAATTCTTAAACCAGATTTTTTTAATAATTAATCAAAAATCGCTATGGAATATTTAAAGCATTTTCAGCTTGGAAATTGCTAAGTGTACAAATTTCCGCTACAAAACTATGAGTCACCACCGAAATTGATATTCTTAAACCAGATTTTTTTAATAATTAATCAAAAATCGCTATGGAATATTTTGAGCATTTTCAGCTTGGAAATTGCCAGGTGTACAAATTTCCGCTCCAAAACTATAAGTCATCAGCGAACTTGAAACTCCTAAACCAATTTTTTTTTAAATAATTAATCAAAAATCGCTATGGAATATTTAAAGCATTTTCAGCTTGGAAATTGCTAAGTGTACAAATTTCCGCTCCAAAACTGTGTCATCAGCGAAATTGAAACTCCTTAACCAGATTTTTTTAACAATTAATCAAAAATCGCTGCAGAATATTTTGAGCATTTTCAGCTTGGAAATTGCTAAGTCTACAAATTTCCGCTCCGAAACTATGAGTCACCACCGAAATTGAAACTCCCTAAGCCAGATTTTTTTAAATAATTAATCAAAAATGGCTATGGCATATTTGGAGCATTTTCAGCATGTAATTTTTTATTTTTATTACGTTAAATCCATCGGATGACAATAGCTTTTTATTGTTGCTATCTGTGGAAGGTCCATAATCATATTGAAATACTTGTTTGCCTGTAGCAAAGTACGTTTTTCAAACCCACAACATTTTGACTTCATTTCAGAAAACCTAACTTGCATCAAGAAACACTTAACTAGTTTTTTAGTTTTTTTTTTACTGATTTGTGTGAGTGCTGTATGGACAGGGTGTTAAGTTTATTATGTCAAGATAATCTGAGAAGCTTTGAAAAATATATAAAAAAAATACTTTTTAAGAAAAAATTGTCACGAATATCATATTATTTTGCATACAAGATGTTTGCATTTGCGTCGACAATTAACAACTTTTTTAATTTAAATAGTAGATTAAGATATGTTTTTATTTCTCAGAACTTTCTAGATATTCTTCATATTAAATGAATTTCATATCAAAAGAAATGTTTGCAGGTTTCAAAATATATCGATTTATTTAAAATTCGACTGTTTTTTTTTTGCAAAATTTCGCCGTCATGTTTTTGGCAAATGCATATCTGTAACGTCCTATTGCAAATATTTCGAATTCTACAACTTTTTGAAATACCTCAAATGTATAACAAAAGCTTTCAGTCGAAGAAATCGATAGATATATGTAGATCTGCTAACGACATAAAATTTAAAATGTCAAAAACAATGACACTTAGATATACGATATTGCATAAAAAATGTTTAGAAAAAAACACAAAAAATTTCTACATTATTTTTTTTTAATATTTCTTACAAGTTCTGTGTCGTCCCCACAATAAACGGGCCCCACATAAAATTTGAATTAGAATCCGAATTAATAAATATATTTTTCGGACCCGTCGAATGGGCGGTTAACTATCATAAAAGTTCTGCAAAAATTATTAGCTACTTAATTATTTTTTACCAGTATTTAAATGATTCGTTTATTACGACAATCGATTGATCGAAAACAGCGCGCGTTCCTACACACCAGGTGTTTCGGTTTTGGCTCCTTGACGGGCTATTAAAAGAATGATAAATAAACAATCATCGAGGCCGATCGCAGCCGATTAGCGACTATTTAAAAGATAATAACAAAAATTCAAACCCGCCGATACCGTAAGGCCTATTTGCGCGCTTCTTCTTCAACCGTCAACGTCACAATCGCGCAAAAAAATACCCAAAGGATAACGCGTCTAGTGTCGACACACTTACTTGGTTAACCGACAGCGAAATTGCGAGCGAGCGACGAAAAACAATAGGCGATCGTCGACGCCGCCATCGACGAAAGATGTCCGTGGATTTTCGCGATACGCGATACACACACCCCTTCGGCGTTGCCAAGATGGGCTTGCGAGCCGCAGACAGTTCCGTTCGGTCGAAAACCGGGAACTGAAACGTCCGAAAACGAAAGCAAATCTATCCCGTGCTTGTCCCGATGAGCCTCGGGCACATTTACGGGGGGAGACGAATGCGCAGAACGCGGACACGCCGGAGGAAATCTGGCATTTTCACGCGACCGAGTCCCGAAATTTTTCACTCGAAAACGGACCCGGGAAGTCGCTAAACGCAGACGAATAAATGCGAACATAAGTAAGCGGATAAGCAACCAACCTTACGCGTAAACGTATTAAGGGTTGCGTTTCTCATTAATTTTCGTGGCCGGGCTCTCTGAGCACCACCCGGATGCATTTACAGTAACAGCACGCGGGCTAGAAACTTCGTTTAAGTTCGGATCCGCGAAATTGTCATCAGTAACAGCACTTGTGCTAGAGAGAAAAAAGCGCAACAGCACGCTTTCTAGAAACTTCCTTCTTTCTTTGGTTAAGTATGTTTTGTGGTGTTCGTTTTTGAGTTTTATATATATACTATTGTGCAAAAATATAAATATGGATGGGGAAAAACTTCCTAAGTCGTTTAAGACTAAAAAAATTTGTGATAAGATTCTAAGGCTTCAATTAAAAGACAAAGCCGATGCTGAGCTAAGTACTTTTTAATAAATTTCTTTCCTAACCTTAAAATAACGGACCAGTTTTGGATTATACTGGGTGTCTCAAGAAAGTATCAAAACCGATTTTTTTTTTATGAGACCCTCTATAACATTGCATTTTGATTTGAAATTTGGTACAGACGCAGTATTTAGGAAGGGGGAGCGATCCTTAAATTTTTAAATATACAGGGTGTGCATAAATTTTAATTTTTAAATACGTCAGCCTGTAGATTATTGCATTTTTCGATTTTGCTAAAAATTCTTCTTTATTCTTTACTAAAATTCTCTAACATATTATGTATATCCTATACCTAACATATCTTCAACTGTTTTCGAATAACAAACAATTGAAAATCGACATTTTCTGAAGTTTATTCAACTTATTGTAATAAAACGGTTAAAGAGAGAGGAAAACAAATTGGTACCATCATTAATTAGCAAAAGAATAAGAAAAAATAGGAAAGTAAAATCAATACCTTCTCTTTTGGTGCATAAACTACAGGTTATCCCTCGGGTTATCCCATTTAAAATATAAAATAGGCTTTCTTTTAGCTGCTGTATTGCTGTATTTAAATGTTAGCATTAATACTTTAACTTTAAGTACAAAACTTCAGTTATATGAGGTGGCGAGTGGCCAATGTGCTAACAGTGAAATGGTTTTACCATTACAGTGTACTGTGAGTGAGCAGGAGATGGAGATGGATCCAATTACTGTAGAGAATTCGTATAACAAAAGCAAAATGGAAAGCAATGAAGGTTCCAACAACATCGACATAAATTCAGAATTTATGAAAAATATGCCCTCCCCGCAGGAAATTGCAGTCTTTAAAAATGAATGGCAAAGTTTTTGCACTGACATTTCAGATAAGATTGACCAAGATCCTATTACTTTTTATCCAGATGTAAAGCAATGTCTGGTTAATAAAAACAAGTGTGCTAATAGTGACAATACTTTGAGTAGCGATTTATACCACTGTTTTAAATATAGTGGTGTTTGCGTCATGGCAAAAAAAAATACCCGTGCAGCCTACCTACCATTTCAAGAAGAAACTCTTGTTGTGTGGAAGAAGAGCTCAAACAGCAGTACTAAAAGGCTTTCAAATAGCAAAACAAAAAATCCGCATTCGCTTGCCAAATGTGTTAGAGAAAATAAGGGTCTAACACCTTTTTTTTATAAGATAGACATAGGTCGCAATAATGTTTAAAATATACGTCATTTGTTTTTGTTTTTACGTTAAGTAAGTAAGTAAGTAAGTAAAAAATCAGTTTCAGTTACATTTTTGTAAGTATTTTTATGCTACCTTGATAAGAATGTATTCTTTCTACTGTTCTTTTTTTTTTTTTTTTTTTTGAAATATAACACTGCTTCTATGTGTATTCGTATGTGTTTTAGTTTTGTTGATCTATACTTATCCACAGAAAACGTGCTGTGTTGATTATCGCTCGTGCATAATTTACATAATTACTATAGCCAACATTTTCTAGCCCGCGTGTTATTACTGGTAACTGCTGTTAGCGCGAGTGTTGTTACGAGCTACGGCTTCGGAAAAACATGGTTTCTATAGCCCGCGTGCTGTTACTGTAAATGCCACCCGGATCGCTATTATTAAATTCTAGGGGATAGAAACACTGTGTGCAAATAGGTAATGTGGGCCTGTTTTCCCAGATTACTAAAATGCAGTATTTTTCAAAAATTTGTTTTAAGAAAACAGGGACATTTTTCCTCTCCAAAGAGAGGGAGAGTATTCTATTGGACATGAAATGAAATGGGGAAGTAGGGCAAAATTAAAACAGACAAATTTGCGTTTTCTTGTATTTCGAGTTTTTTCACGATATTTTCACTAATAAATTAATATCTTGAATACAATTTCAATAATAATGGAGAAACTTAACCGACTTCTTTCAGGAGGACGTTAAGATTGGAAGAGATGTGCTTACTCAAACGGATCGTTTTCAGGAATTTAAACTAAATTAAACTAAAAATCTTTTGTTTAACTTGTGGGCGTGGTCACTAATATTTGAGGCTTTTCTGTTAGATATACGAAATCATCAGATATATTTATTCGGTGCTTGGGTCCATTTAATGAGAGTTGGTAGTAAATACTGAATATCTAGGAACAGAACATGTTTGTTGAAGAGATATTAAAAGTTAGCGATAAGATAAAGAACTAAATAAAAAAATATACAAGTTTTTTTAGGTCAGTTGCTATCAAAATCATAATATGTAATGGGAGGGTGTGAAAAAAATGATCGGTATTCATTGGAGAAATTATTCAACATAGAATCCGTTATTTTTCCCTATTTTGTCTCGGGTTTCATACGGCTTTTTGGTTTCCAAAGAAATTTCTAGACGTTAAAAATCTTCCACGACAAAAATCTCCCTAGGAAGATTTTTTTTCCAAGAATATCTACTGTGGACGTAATAATTCTGATTTTATTAATTTACAGATACTAAAAGTGATTTCGTGAGACATTTTTTTATTTATTATTAACATGAGACCAGCTGGTGTTGCTTTTACTCCAAAACTTATCCTGAAGACACTCCGGGTTCGCTAGGTGGCTGAGAATACCCCCATACTTTTGAAAATATGCCTAAATCGATAAATTCGATCATTGGAACGATGCCCTGCAAAAATATTAATTCTTGTTGCTTTTCTTCATTTAAATAGAAGAATAAAAATTAGTTTATTGTCGTTTTTGCAATATACCTAGTGTTTTTTCTTCTTCTTATAGCTAAAATCTTTATTACTAAACAAATAGAATTTATGGTAATTAGATTTTAACAAATTGCGTAGAATCCCTCAACAGCGGCCACCTTTGGGGAATCAACAATTGGTGGTTTAGGACGGGGTGGGCACTTAAAGGTAGAATTGACGCTGAGTAGTTAAATATGAATATTTGTTGTATGAGAGTCACTAAGAGAGATAACTTGCAGTTTTACTCACTCTTAGATAAATATTTACATTTAGTAGAAATTTAGTTCCAAGTTTAATGAGTTATTAGTTACAAAACAAGAAGTAAACACCTTGTAATACAAAACCATCAAGTAGACTAACAAACTCATTAGGAATTTTGAAGCACAGTCGGCAATAAACAGATAACTACTAATTTCAACAAAAGACACAAAAAAAAGTACGCACAATTTGAATGAAGCGGTTTTATAAATATTATACGCATTTAGCAATTCAGAGACAGAATTGATCATTGGCCACCCGTATCTATAATTGGATAACAAAGCAAATCGCGGTTCATTTCGTAGTATATTCAACAAATATTGTAATTATTTGTCAATTTTGGACAAAACATTGTCAATATTACTGGATGTTCCATCAAGTTTGATGCAAGATTGGATAAGTGAAATGAATAATAAAGAAAAATGTGGTTATGTCAATTTGTGAACCCATATTGGAAAAAAGTTGAGTAAATTTTAAAAAAGTAAATAATGAAAATTATTTGCGAACAATGGATAAACAATATGAACTTACTGGTATATATATACTTTTATTTCGAAAATATAATTGGGTTAGTTTTGTTTTTGTTTTATGTTTAACCAATATTTTATTTAGAGGTCAATTGCCTACATGCATAGAGGCTGCTTGATAATATACTTGATAGTGTGGATCCTTGGGGTGGTTTAAAGAAGAAAACTTGATACCTCTTCATTTTTGACTCTTAAGATTTTAAGGAAAAAAAAACTTGGTTATAACTTTTAAAATCCAACCAAATTCAACAAAATTCAATAATGTGCAAACAGCAGTTTCAATAAACTTCAACACGCGAAAAACGTGCATAGTACGTGCCAATTCGCTCCGAAAAAATAAAAATAAATGTTTAGAACCAGTGGTGTAATTTATATTTTTTTTCAAAAATATTTTGTTCAATCCCCAAACAAACGTCACTGGTAAACGTTTCAAAAAATCATTCGGGCCATGATCCTTAATGATTAACACATGAGTGTAAAATTTCATAAAAAAATCTAGGGTGGTAAAAAAATTAGATAGAAATTATATTAAAAAATAAAAATATTCGCACTTTTAAATATCGGCACTTAATTAAAAAACACATTGCATACGAAGTGTGTTCAAAAAGTAAGGTGACTTTGAAGTAAGTTATTTATTGATTTATCAAAATTAATTAATCTTAAAAGTAATTGCCCCTGAAGCACTTCTGGTAACCCATTTTCTGATATAGCCTTGAGTTCTTCCAGCAATTTTTTATTTATCTCCTCAATCGTTCCACCTTGGTTTAATGGGTTTTGGGAGCAGGGAAAAGTCGCAGGGGGCGATATCCAGTGAATATGGTGGTTTTGATTTTGTCCAAAAAGTTAGACACAAGCAACGACGAGTGAGCAGATGCAAAATCAGCATGCAGCTCCCAAAGGGCGCATAACTTCAAGGTAATATTCTTTATTGATCGTACGACCTTGTGGTAAGAACTCTAGATGTACTACGCCACGCTAATCAAAGAAAACAGTGAGCAAAATTTGATCGAACTTGAGGTGCTTTTTTCGGTCTTTGCTATTTTGGGTTCTTCCATTGAGACAACTGAGCTTTGGTTTCGACCCATCATTCGTCACCAGTTCTGCCTTTTTGAGAGATGCTCCTTCGACGATCCTTTTGTTCAAAATTAAGCAGTTTCGGAACAAATTGTTCTCCTACACACTTCATGTCCAAAACATCGGAAAAAATTGCATGGTAAGAGCGAATAGAGTTGCCGACGTCTTCAGCACACTAATAGTGATTCGACGATTTTTCAACACCATTTGTTTCACTTCTTCAACGGTTTCATCATGTGCAAGGGCGTCCAAAACGAGGTTTTCCGTGGGCGTCTTCTCGGCCATCTTGGAACAGCTTGTACTACTTATAAACTTTTTTTTTGCTCAACGTAGATTCACCATATGTCGTTGTCAACATTTCAAGTGTTTTTTACACAAAATTTTATACAAATTCTTTGTTCTATTCCTTTAGAAACATATGTTAGGGACATGTGTACACCATAACCAAAATAATATCGAAAATTACTTTGTGAACACACCTCGTATAACCTTTACTTTCTCCATTCTGTCTAATGGCTCCTGTCATTGCAAATTAATGATCACTTGTAGGTCTACTTGTAGGTTTACAACGGGTTTCCAGAATCTTCATATTTAAAGTGGCTTCCAGGTGCTGGTAATAATAATAATAGACATTCAATTTATATGAGACGTACCTCAAATCCTCGTGCTGAATTCTTTCAATATTCTGAGGGTTACTTTTTATATTTCGGGATTTGTAATAAAAAACTACAAGCTACCAACAAGTATGACTTTATTGTTTCTCAAACTATTCACCCGATGATCAATACACTTTTCCCACATCGATTCATGCACCTCCAAAATATGCTTCTTGAACACATTAATCGCTTCTTCTGGTGTCAAAAATCGTTGCTCACGTAATTTATCCTTAATGTATGGGAACAAAAATAAGTCATTAGGTGCTAAATCGGGACTATATGATGGATGGCTCATCAAATCAACGTGTTTAATGCTCAAAAAGTTCTTTGTTTGCACTGATCGGCCGTCGTGGAGAATGATTCGTTTTTGGCGGTTGGTTTTTATAATTTCTTCGAAGACTTTCGGCAAACACCTGGTTGTGTACCATTTAGATAGAATTGACTGTTTTACGTTTCACCAAAGGAACAGTCGCCAGATGGCAGGACTAGTTTAAGAAAATCCCGAAACATAAAAAGCAGCCCTCGTAGGACGGTAATCACAGCAGACGCAGCAGCAGCAGCAGCAGCAGCAACGGCACAGATTTTATGTCACAGTCGCGAATTGGGGTATAACAACAACAATTCAAGTGTTTTTTTACACAAATTTTATGCAAACTGGGTGAAACTGTGAACATACGTTAGGAACATGTGTACCAACATAACAAACGTAGATGAGAGCCCGATTACAAAAGTCACCTTACTTTTTGAACACACCTCGTACAGTGACGTTCCGACCACCGGGGGCCGATTCTCGAAATTAAGAACCGAGTGTTTTGTCCGTGTCACTCTCATCTCATTTCTTATTAAATCGATAAGGATAGAACAATCGATTACATGCGGTTCGAGACTTGTCCCCCGGCATAGTGCGTAGCAAATCGGAGAAAATGGCGCTTTCGACGAAATCGCGAAGCCGAGAGGAATTTCCCTAAAGTCCGGCGATATTATATCGTTTCACATTCCACCGTTTCAGTACACGCGGACTACTGTTGCGTTAATTGCGAACGATAATCATTTTAATGAAATACGTTACGGCGTTTCACTTGGCAGGAATGCGCGCGATTCGAAAATAACTTAACCATAATAATAAAATTTCAAACATTTATAAATATGTTGCGGTAAAATGCCCGCGCGGCTGCAATTCGACGGTGCTATACGGGAAAACCGTTAAATCCTGCGCGATTATCCGCGAAGTAGCTGGAAGCTACGACCGTTATGATGACAACTTTAGTGTGGAAAAAAATCGCCGCTACTGAACTTTTCTCACTCACTGGTAAACGAGAAAATCATAAATACAACTTTTTTTATTCTTTTATTATTTAAGTTTAAAACCTGCGTTAATCTTGCCATGCTATATAGCGTTCTCAGCCATATGCAAAAACCGGTATTGCTTAACGCTTCCAAGTTTTCTCTACGATTCCAGCAACAAAATGATATAAGGATTTTGAGCCATTGTGGAGCTATTAAAAAAAAGAAAAAACAGTTCGCAAAGCTCTTGTATCAGAAATAATTCGATAATCTCGTAAGAACTTGCTTAAGTAAAAGGAAATAATTTGTGTCTGTCGATGGCTCAAAGAGTTGCATTAAAGAAATCAATAATGGAATGCCGCAAGGTTTCATTTTGGGGCCCTTGCTCTACTCACTGTTTATTTTGAGTTTAAACCAGTAAACAGCTTATATCGGTGGTGGCTTTCAAATAAACTAAAAATTAACGTCGTCAAGACAAGCACTATGGTTTTCAGTAAAAAAAAACAAAGCCCTAGGTGGAATGAACATATAGAAAAAATCATAAAACAATGTCATGTGACTGATAAAATAAAATACGCGACCTATAATTCCCATTTCTTGTCCGTTTTTTACTTATCTGATAAGGTTAGTAAAATTCAATTTAACAATGATTATTTGACACCAACGGACTCGCTACAAGCAGGGCTAAGGACTCCAAGGGTGACAGTTTTGTTAGATAGAACAGTTAATATATAAAATAATCCATAATTTTCTCAAAAGTAATACTAGTGTCATTAGTAACGTCGTCGTGTATAACTATGATGTGGGTAGCACCAAATATATTTGCACGATGTAACGCTGATTAACCCTATGTTTCGTACCATTGAAAAATTAGAAAAATAGATTAGAGAGAGAGGGGGGGGGCGGGAAAGGGATGAAAGGGATGAGAGAGGGGGGATGAAGAGGGGGTGAGAGAGGGGGAAAGGGGTTGAGAGAGGGGGAGAAGGAGGGAGGGAGGGGCGATTTTCATTCCTTTTCATTCTTGATGTAAAAGTATTATAAGCTGCCGTACCTAGTTTCAATCATGGGGCAATTTGTAGTAGTATGCCATAGCGATATAGTTTGATAGTACAATTACCCAGCATTTATTATTAGATAGCAATTTTGGCAGGACAGTAGAACGAATTTTAAAGACCGAATTATAAATGAATTACATTACAATTTTTTCAACACAACGACCCTTTAGCGTTTGAAAAAACATCAAGAAGATAAAGACTGTTTACAAACAATTACATGCAATGACGAAGGTAAATTTTCAAAAAAAAAAAGAAATGTTTAACAAAGGAAACCCAAATTTTGAGTTTACATAAACCTCCATTCGGCTTGCTATATTAATAAATCGCTGTTTGAATATGATTTCGCTGCGTCAAGATAGCATAGATCTTTGTAATAAATTGTTTGATAAACACTATTTAATTCAATTGCCTCTACTAACCTATTATTCTAGTTTTTGTTTTTAACTCCAAAACGGGTCAAAATAGACATAGTATGTTATGATACTTTTAGATCACGAACGAATAGTCCCTCTTATTGCCTTAATAAAATACAGAGTTCCAGTGTAAAATCATGCTTTTATGTATTTTGCAAAACATTTATAATTTTTGTAACCACACCATATAGAATATCTTAAACCTCATATCATAATATGAAACAGCGGCCTATTGAGAAGCACCATAATTTCTGTTTTTTTGAAAGATAAAATATATGGAAAGTTTTAGAATTTTTCATAAACTGTAAATAAAAAATAGAGATCGTAGTAATAGGCCATCGAGTATAATATTGAGATTAATTTTTCTTTATTGTTTGTTTTTTTTTTTCAAAATCATAACTTTATGGTCCTAAAACAATAATACCTGACAGATTGATGGCGGGAGGGTTAACCAGTTATCCGAATTGTTCAAATTCCTTCCGATGGCAACCCGCGTCATTACGATAATATACGTCGCGATGGCGTCCCTCGCATGTTAAGCGTCTTGTAAATCATGCGCGACGCCCAAAAAATACAGGGGGCCCGCCTCGAGATTAAATTTATGACCAACGGCTTGGGTAAATAAGAAAAAAATGTGACACGGCTACACGCAGGAGAGATAATTTTAGGGACGATTTTGGATCTCCCTATTCCCGGAAAATGCGACTGCACATTTTTTTCTAGAGCGGACTTTTAAGTTTCTAAGCGTACACAAAAAAATGAGTATCACGCTTGGTTCTTTATACCTTCATTTATATTTTGATATCTACGTACAATCTTTACATAAAAACTGTATGGTTTTTCTCTACTTTCTTCTGAACGTAACAATAAAGCAACTTCACCCTGTATATTTTTACTTGAGATGAAAATCCCTTTTAAGAGAATAAAAAATATACTAATGACGATTAATTAAAATTTCTAGAAACATTTGCTACTCTGGGTTATTCGGAAGATCAAAAGCATAAAATAATGTGCCTTTTTTATTCAATATCGCCAACGTTTTCCCGTATACTGAATACTGATTAATAAATTCGAGATTCTTAAAAAAGCAGCTGAACCAAATACAAAGAAACTATAGAAGTTTGAAATCAAAATGCAAAGAAGTGAAACAAATTCAAAAGTCAAGCTGTAAATTTTTTATCTTGACAACGATCAATCGTTTTTATTGATATGTTCAAAAGATCGAAAAGAAAAAAATGTAATTAGCACATTTAATAAACTATCTAGATAGATGTCAAAATATAAATGAAACCCCTACATCTACCTTAACTATTATTTAGATATTTTTTATTTTTCTTTTATTTATATTGAAAATGAACTTAATGAAGTTTTCTTTGACGACCGCTAAATACAGATATAATACAATATTTTTGTCGTAAGATTCGTTAATTTTTTTGACCGATTTTGATGAAATTTGGCAACATCATTTATAATGATAAAGGGCTAAGCATCTTAACGAAGTACGGCTTTGCAATTAGTTTTGTTAGTTATTATGAATAAAACACATAATGTACAACCTTTGCGAGTCTTCGGTGGTTTTAACTTCGCTTGTTTTCAAATTCAAAAATAAAGGTAATGAAAATGGACAAAAGTAAACTTAGTTGTAGGAAGCTTTAACACAAAAACGAGATAAATTCAAGTAACTTTTTTTTTAAATTTTAACTGAACAACAAAAATAACAAAAACCAAAAGTATATTAAAGATATTTAGTAATCTCTCACATAGCTCCACAATATTACATTTTTCCTCTTTGTTCCACATTTCTTCCTCGTTAACTTACATTTGAGAAAGAGTTTTGAGAGATAGTTATGGGTTTTGTTCACCCAGGGTGGTACAAATGCTGACTCTTTTCTCATGGTAGACATCTTTTTAATTCATTTTTTTAAAAACTCACTGTTTTGCGTTCGACAGATTAACTGGGCCGTTTATTATGGGATGACACCCTATCTCAGAATCTATAAAAAATATCAATAAAAAAAAAGGAAAAAGGTTGTTTGGATTCATTTGGCTCAGTAACCTAACTACCTAACTGTGTCGACGGAGTTTAAACGGCAGTGAAAATCAAACCCGAAGTTCTGATTAAGAACTTTAATGAAAAGAAATCAGGATTCACAGAATATAATTAACAGAAATGGATAAACCGGAAGAGAATCAAAAAGTACTAAGTGCAACTTGCGTTGTTGTACTTCGCGGCGGGGCGCGAACAAAGGCGGTTGCCATGGTTACGGACGGACAGTTGACTCGCGCGGCATAGTTAGTGCATTCACTAGATCGAGAGTCAGCAAAACTTTTCTCTAACAAACTGAAATCTAACTTTGATTGGAATTTATTTATTATAGAAATTTGCGGTGCGTTTTTTAAAACACCATGTATATTTGTGGTTGATTCTCCTATATGAGGAAATCTACTTTAACCAACATTAGAAATTTACTTGAAAAAACTGTTTATAGTTCTAATGCATTTATATAACGTTACAAAAACTTTGTAAATCAAAGGTTGAAAACTTTCGTCTCTTTCAAACGTTGACGTTTTTTATTGTTGTCATTTTAATAGAAAAAATGATCCCATCTCTATAAACGTTTCTCTTCATGGAGAAAATAAAAATAGTAAATAAAACTAATTTTAAAAAATCACTCTTTGTTTAAATGCTAATGTCGATAAAATTACAACAATGTGTCCTCTTTAAAATAAGAACGTTGTTACTTGTCTATGAATATACAAAACATGCTATATAACATAATATTTAAGTGAGTCCAAACAATTTTTGTCTCAACGTCCTTTAGATATTTTTTACAAGTTCTGGGGTAACGTTGTAACGGGTCATCCGGTACAACGTCTACATCATATGGTAAGATTATCCTGATCGCAGAACCTACCGCAGGCCGTTATCGATTATCCGATTCGCAGCCGCACGAAAATTTTACCTTAAAAACTTATTTTGACGAGTTTGACCAAGTTCGCTTTTTGGAGCAGTCGTTGGGGACGAGCCCGTAACGATTCGTCGTCACCGTTTGACATTATTAATTAATCGCTGATTTTAATTTCGCTCCTATTATATCGCGATTGTTTTTCGTCGTCGTGGTTGAGTTAATAAAAATTCGAGGCACGAAGAGGCGGCGATCTTACTATGCGAAGAATGCGAACTGGCATTGAGACGCGAATAATGCTTTTAAGTACCCAATAAAAAAAAATTTGGATTAATGGGACATTCTGCTTGACGAATGTCTGTCGAAGCGTGCAGATTTTTGGTGGGCGTTTTACATGATAAAAATTGATGTTCAAATTAACTGAACGGATTAAGTAAGCAAAATTTATTATACAATTATTGTAGTACAGGCTAACAATTTTCTGAATACACTCTAACAAATTCTGAGGGAAAAAAAACTAAAACTTTTTAACTGGTACCTACCTAAAAACTTTAATTATTCTGGAAGCACTGGTTTCACCAGCAGACCAGTGTAATTTTGGGTAATTATAATACTCGACGGCGACAAATTTAAATTAAAAATAATCACCATTTTGTATATCCATAAAATAAACAAATGAAACTTTCCCTAAAAAACTAAGTCCTTAAGTTGTGCACATATCATAAATTTACCCTGCGATATATTGCAGAAAATGAAGTTAACAAATGTTTAAATTTATATAAAATACAATATTTATATAAAATACATAATATAAACATTTGAAATACAAACGTTACTTTAAATTTCTTTGTTTGTTATTTATTCTTGTATATATATTTTTTCTCAAATTTCGTTTACTTTTGGTTCTTTATGCATTTATATTTATTAAGTTAATGAGTTATATTTTGTAGTTCGGTTTTGTTGAAAATATTGAAAACAGTTGTTTTAAAAAATAACTGCCTTACCGTAAAACATTTCGACTCCCTAAACAGTAGAGAAGAGTAATATTTAGTTTTTTGGAAAACTATTTTTAAGAAATATTTTTGCATAATTTCTAAATTTTTAATATGTACATCCTCCAAATCCCAAAATACCATACTGTTTCAACCCGCTCAAGTGTTTAATGAAGTAATTTCCCACTTTGATTTTAAGATCATCCCAAGAATTATCTTCGCACAGGAAAACTTGGTCGTCTGCAAAACCAAGGATGAATAATATTGGTACTAAAACGGATCCCTGCGGGATACCATAGCAAAAACCCATGAATATACCTAAGAATTATTAATTTTAATTATTAAAATAGTTTCCAAGGCTTATGATCAACTGTGTTAAAGGCCTTCGCAAGATCGAGAAACAATGCAAGAACTTTTTGCTTGTTTTCCAGTGAGCTGTCAATTTGCGAAGCTAAAGAGGCTAATTGTGTTGAAAATTTTGTATTTCCCGTATACCGGGTGTTTCAAATTCGACTCTCACCATTAGGATTTCGGTGAGGGTAAGAGATGCAAGGTGACAAGTTGCGCGTCGGTGAGGTCAATAACGCTCCGTTTTGGAATTGAAGTTATTTTTTGTTTCTCTCAAACCGTCATCAATTTTATTTTTTCTTATGGTCGCCATATTTGTGTTCCTTTAAATTGGAAATATTGAACAAAAATTTTTATACCATAGTACGCTACGAATTTTCGAATCTGTCGATGACATTTTAATATCTAGTACATTACTGTGTTGTTCAAAATGGATAGAAATCTCGCTGAATTTGCTTCGTTTGAAAAACTAACACAAAAATATGGAGGCGGAATAGATAAGGAAACTTAAGAAAATTTAGTTCATGAGGCACGATTAACGTAAAATTAATTGATTCCTTTTGCTTATAAATATGAGAACCCGGCAAAATTCACACGCCCAGGTTAGTCTGATGTAAGTGCTTCTTCTCGTACGAGTGCTCGGAAACTAAATACAGAAAGACATTTATAATATGATATATATTTATATATAATGAACTTTAGTGACTTTTACAGTTTTTATATTTATTTTTATATATTTCATTGCCAAGATCAATTGTACTATTTTCAAATATCCATGTCTCGTCAGTACAAACAAAACAAATTTGAAGGTTAGGACCTGCTTATTCTTGCTTATACGGTTTTGAAAATGTAATCCTTGTAAAAACTTTTTCTTTAAATACACTACTTAATGATCAATTGTAACAGTTAAATAAACAACAAAACAAAAATTGTGTTTAATCAGTTGCTTATATGATATCCAATAAGACACTTGCCTCTGTCTAACGTACACAGTTAAA
Source organism: Cylas formicarius (assembly GCF_029955315.1). Lineage (NCBI taxonomy): Eukaryota > Metazoa > Arthropoda > Insecta > Coleoptera > Brentidae > Cylas > Cylas formicarius. Next base: position 17,340,005 of record NW_026844361.1, on the reverse strand, counting down.
AAAGACAACAATAGCAGAACCAATCGGAACGATACACGGATAGGTTCGGTTGTAGAAAAACTACACTATGCAACACGTTCGGTAAACTTTTTAACGCACTCGTTTATTAAACACTCGCTCCGCTCGTGTCAAATAAATTCGTGAGTCAAATGCCGTTTACCGCACTTGTTGTCCTGAAGTTTCTCATTAATTTGAATTTTACCGCACGGGTTTGGGAGCAATCGGATGTTTTCGGAAATATTTCCCACGCTTTGAATTTTGACGCTTGTCAATTCTCATGTCTCGGTCATGTCAGTGAATGTTCTCGTGTTGTTTTGTGAAAATGTACCCAAAAACTAACCGTCGTAGAAAAAGTATAGTACGCAAGACGTTCGGTAAACGGCATTTGACTCACGAATTTATTTGACACGAGCGGAGCGAAAAACAACACGAAAACATTCACTGACCGAAATTGACAAACGTCAAAATTCAAAGCGTGGGAAATATCTCCGAAAACATCCGATTGCTCCCAAACCCGTGTGGTAAAATTCCAATTAATGAGAAACTTCAGGACAACAAATGCTTTTTAACGCACTCGTTTATTAAACACTCGCTCCGCTCGTGTCAAATAAATTCGTGAGTCAAATGCCGTTTACCGCACTTGTTGTCCTGAAGTTTCGGTCAATTTCGGTCAGTGAATGTTTTCGTGTTGTTTTTCGCTCCGCTCGTGTCAAATAAATTCGTGAGTCAAATGCCGTTTACCGAACGTTTTGCGTACTATACTTTTTTAGGACGGTTAGTTTTTGGATACATTTTCACAAAACAACACGAAAACATTCACTGACATGACCGTCAGAATTGACAAACGTCAAAATTCAAAGCGTGGGAAATATCTCCGAAAACATCCGATTGCTCCCAAACCCGTGCGGTAAAATTCAAATTAATGAGAAACTTCAGGACAAGTGCGGTAAACGGCATTTGACTCACGAATTTATTTGACACGAGCGGAGCGAGTGTTTAATAAACGAGTGCGTTAAAAAGTTTACCGAACGTCTTGCGTACTGTACTTTTTCTACGACCGTTAGTTTTTCAGTACATTTTCGCAAAACAACACGAAAACATTCACTGACATGACCGTCAGAATTGACAAACGTTTGTTCAGTGCTGTAAAATCTCCGAAAACATCCGATTACTCCCAAGCCCGTGCGGTAAAATTCCAATTAATGAGAAACTTCAGGACAACAAGTGCTTTTTAACGCACTCGTTTATTAAACACTCGCTCCGCTCGTGTCAAATAAATTCGTGAGTCAGATGCCGTTTACCGCACTTGAAGTTTCTCATTAATCGTACATTCATATATAATTGTAAACTCAACGAGATTTCTATCCAAAAATTTAAACAAAGTTCGATGAGGTTGTCGTCTTTCAGGATACATGTTGAAGTACACTTCCGATGTCTTCAAACCGTTTCTATCGGTTGTATAATAAACTTTTACAATATTTCATTTTTCTTCATTGGCAAAGTCCATTTTTAAAGGCACAGTAATCTACTAGATATTAAAATTGCGTTTGACTGAAAAATACTTAACGAATTTTTTTCTTACGAATTACTCTCTCGGGCCACAACGCGCAGCGATATTGAAATTATTTGAATGCTCGATTAATAAAAGCAACCGAAGTAGCACGAGCGAACAAATGGGAACGCAATTACGTTATTAACCGGGAGGACGTTTGACAGTTTAAAATAAAACCCGTTCGAGTTTGTCTTCCTCGACATCTCGCGAAGACTTAAATTAGATGCGGATGTAGTTACTATATAAGCGTGCTATTTCGGAACGACGTGGACTTTGAAATAGAGCGGCTATCACCTGGCCATAATTAACAACATTTACATATACTCAGTAGGATGCAAGCAAATCGTGAGGATTTTTAATAGCAGAAAAATAAAGTTTCCATGGATTGTGTTTTTTTTTTGTTAATTTTATTCACAACGATAATGTTTTTTTTTCCACACTGATGGGCGCAATGTAACCAATTTCCCTGTATAAAGTTTAAATATAATAAAATTGTGGACTGTTTTCAAAAGTACACACAGTTTTGGACACTTTTCGTGGGTGAAAATAAATATAACTAATAAAACTGTTATTTGTATATTTTTCCGGGCAGAATTCAGTGCCGCTCCAATAATATTGAATCACTGCATATCACAAACTACCTCAAAATATAGCATTTTTTGTTCAAATTAGTAATATTAATAAGAATAATAGTATTTATTTCTAATTTGTTAGATGATGTAATTAAGTGAAACGGCGTCAAGCAGAAGTAAGAAAAGTGTCATACAGACATGGATTAAACAAACAAAAAAATAAAAAAATCTATATTAAAATAATCATCAAGGCAATAAGGTTCCAACAGCATTAATAGTTCTCTGATCTTGAACAAGCGTCGACTAGCAATTCGCTTAATATTCAAGAAGTGGAATCGTAGTTAAAAAAAGTGAGAAGAAAACTTTACTCAGACTTTTTTGAGTGAAATCTTCGTCTTTTTGCTAGAAAACTGCGTTGTCCGGACATTCGGCTGTGTGTTTTTAAGGACATATCCTATTTCAACATCCAGCAGTAGTGGTATCGCCGTTCCATTTCCCCAATGTCCTGGTGAAACCTCTCTCCCCGTTCTTCGCTAACTGCTTCAAGATTTTCAGGAAAAAACTCATATTACAACCTAGAAGTGCTGTAACTAGCGGTCCTTCGTTATTAAAATATTGACACAACTCTGTGAATCATCTTAGTCGGAATTAGATTTCTCTGATTCTGACGATATGACGTTTTCTAGTTCTTTTGGAGCGGTAGGTATCGGTACAACTGGTGCATAGCAGAGCCAAGATTGGGATACACAATTTGTCTCTTATTTTCCTTCTTCCTAGTTTCTTGCCATACCATGGGCACATCAAAGTTTAAACATTTCTTCCTATCTTTTTTGCACTTTCTTAATGCTTCAACGCAAACGGAACAAACAGTTTGAGGAGCCCAGGACTTGCCTTGGTCGACAATGTTTACAATACAAGTTATAGTTTGCCTTTGCTTTACTACGACATAACTACCCCATATATAAAGTTATTTGGATTGCTCATACCATGTCTTCTTAACATATTTATGCGTTCTAGAGCACTAGAAATACTCAACAACGAACACAGTAGCACGAGGATCAATACAACCAAACTGCGCACAAGCCGGCTACAACGCTGTATTGAAGCTTCTGCGCTTCGTCGAGAGATCTAATATTATACAGTGTTGCCAAATCACATTTAATTTCATAAAAATCAATTCATTTAAAAATCATGCGTACCATGGAACATGCATATGTATATTAATAAAATAACATTTTGAAGATATAAAGCGCTATAAAAATATGACGTGAGCTGAAACATGGCGTTTTTTAGAATAATATGGTTAACAACCAAATAGTAAATTATTTAGAAACGAAGCATGTGTTAACCAAAACTCATGTGCATTCCAAAGTGTACTGTTTGACTGAGAAAGAGCTTTGAAAAATTTCCGACGTGCCTCTGAGACGATACACATAGGGCTATCTGCTTCTACTTAAAATATGGTTTTGAATATTATATTATAAAGGAATGTAAAATACATATAAAATATATGTAATTTGTAATAAAGCGCAACAAACATCCAAAAGATAAATAATGATCTACATAATATATTTGAATGTTTAAATAACTTCAACAAAATGTAAGGAAACAAATAATCAGAAATTAACAATGAAATAATTGAAACAGCAAACACTTTTGTTTATCTTGGCTGTATGATAGATTATCATTTTCTATTATTATTTTTATTATAAAAAAACATGCTAAAGTCTTATATTAACGAGTATATTTAAAAGTTGTGATTATTTAAAAGATTAAACTATTATATATCTATAGACATACAGTTCGTGACTGTCAAGTTTAAAATGAATATGCTAATCGAAGGCAGCCTTTTTGAATGTTTATAGTTAAAATTGTGTCAATGCAAGTTTTTGAATAAATTTATACCGCAAAAACTGGTAACATGTAAAAGGAGAAGTGTATGGACCCACAGATAACGCGTAACATGAACCTCCGTGTAAAGAAAAATAATCGGCCAAATATCTATTTTACAACTGCGACATTGAAATGATAACCCGTCTTCTTTCGAATGAATAGAAGTTGAAATGACGAAAAACGACATTTTCTCGACAATTGCAGTCTAGACGTTCCCCTAGACCGCCAGTCGCCCAAATTTCAATCTTTCCCTCTTTTTATTCGTACATGTCGCCGTTCCAGCATACGCCACAGACTTGACACAGATAATCCACGCAAAAGCTGCTGCTGCACCCCACTTTTCAATCGTACCGATCGGATGTCGAATGTGCACGATTATTGCCCCCGTCGGGTATAGTCGACAAACTCAAACTAGGAATACGATAATGCGCAATACGAATCAAATTTTTAACCAACTAAACTTTTAATTTTGTAACCAAACATGCGAAGTCGCTAAATAGAAATACATTAACTTTCTACATATCCATATTCCTCATGCTAAACATGACGAAACACGAAATACTTCATTTTTGTTTAAAGAGATTTTTACGACCATTTTTTGAATCGCTTTGTTATAGTTATGTGCCGACGAGACGTTGAGATATGCCAAAAAGATTAGACTATTGGAAATTTTGACGATTGACCGCGTCTGCTCCTTGACAAACCTAACATTAGTAGAAAGTCACTAGAAAATGATAACTTTCTAACTAACTAACCAAAACTAACCAAGTTGTATTGTCTATTACTTTTTTCTCGTTGAAACACCCCGCTTAAAACAAGCTATTGATTCACTGGGAGCACAAATTTTCAATGGCCTAGCGTCGGTGAGGCGACCGTACACACCAGCTCTCGCTGCTCAGCAGATCAGCCTAGTGCGAAATGCACTTGAGCGAAGCAAGTCGATGAACTTTCGCCACACCAGTCCACATCATCATCCTCGTTATTAATTAAATTCGGCATTGACGACAATCGACTTAAAAGATTGTGAATCAAGGAATCCACCGAGTTTAATAAACAATACTTTAATCACGAGTTCTTTGATAAACAACGCTTTAGTCATGAGTGACGTGACGATCAGAACTGACAAATGTAAAACTCCTTTCTAAAATCTATTCAAAAACAACCTATCGCTGTCAAACCAGTAAATGTAACTCTAAAACCAGTGATGGGGAAACTTTTTTTTAAGACGGTCCATTTGTAATAACTAGACGATCGTAGCGGGCCAAAGAATAATGCTTAATCGTTAAAAAAATTATGCGTTTTATAAACATATACATATATTACTACATACACTTATTATTTTAATAGAAAAGAAGCGAAAGGTAAGAAAATTATAAGCAGAAAATATAAAATGAATTTAGTGTAGTTCTCGATGTGAAGTGTTATCACTTTATTATCACAAATAATAAATAGAAATAAAAAAATATTGTTTAGTATCTTTCCTAACAAAACCCCAAATAATTAAATTCTAAGCCAAGTACGGACCTGTTCGGTCATATATCATTCTTAAAGCTTGCCCGGGTCTTTCCGTAATTCGTATCAGTTAGTCACTTTCTTATATCTATGAACATAATTGCGGGCAAACCCAGCACGATGAAGATTGAAACAGACTATACCTGGCTAACTATGTGAAAGGTTTTCAGTTGTATAGATTGCTGAGGGCCGTAAATCGGCAGATCTGCAGTCTACTTAATTCTTGTTATGGGGACTGAGTCGAGGCACCCTAGCGCACTAATATCGGCCAAAGATTCAAGCACTCGTGCAAAATCAAACTCGTGACTAAAATGGCGTTTATCAAATTTGTTGCATAATAGACTATTTGTGAAAACTAATCAAAATGTTAAAATTTTCGCAATCAGCCTACGCGGGCATCCCATAGCGGTCAATTTTCCTTTTCGATTATCATAATCAAAACCCACGGGCTCATATTTTTACCCCCAAAACGAATTGAAATATTCGCGCCCGCTTTTAACGAAATTATGTTACAGAAATATATTCTGAATTATTCATTTGGCCAATTTCAATCAGTTAGTTGTACAATTTCTAATTTGCAATTCAAAAAGTTCACGGCGACTACCACGTTTACATTCCCGTGTCGAACAGAGTGGCCCGAAGCCATTCTAAATATTCGGCCAAGTATAACAAATTGTTTTTACCTTTGTTCTCGTTGCTACGCCCGTCGCAATGCCCGCGGCATCAGTCAAACACGATATTAATGCTGCACGTTATACCGGGCGTTTCAAATTCCAAAATAAAAAAAAAAGTTGAAATAACTTACATCTTTGTTTCGAGCAAAACAGTAGGCTTAAAAGATTGGACTTTGATGGCTCCCTCAAAAAGTAATTACGACCTTCATGCCTATTGTTACTGAGTAAACGCAAACCAATAACACAGGTCTGCACTAATTTTGAAAGATGTTTGCTTACTTGTATATTTTTGGCGGCCGTTTTTCCAAAAAAACGCCATATTTTTGCTCTATCACGTCATTTTTGACATTTTCCATGGTAGGCATCATTTTTAAATGCATCGATTTTTATGAAATTAAACGTAATTTGGCAATACTGTATTTTCACAGAAGCGTCAATACAGCGTTGTAACTTGCTTATGCGCAGTTTGGTTGTATTGGTCCTCGTGCTACTGTGTTCACGGCTCTTGTCTTCGTTGTTGAGTATTTCTAGTGTTGTAGAACGTATAAATATGGAAATACCTTGTGTGAAACAAACTTCTTTTGTGAAAAATGTATACCACGCTTATTTCGGCGTAAAAATTGGCGACCAAGACAAGTCCTGGGCTCCTCATACTGTTTGTTCCGTTTGCGTTGAAGCATTAAGAAACTGGCAAAAAGGTAGGAAGAAAAGTTTAAGCTTTGATGTTCCCATGGTATGGCGAGAGTCTAGGAATCATAGCGATGACTTATTTTAGTCCGTGTAATGTTCAAGCATTCAACAGAAAAAATTAGAGACAAATTGTGTATCCCGAGCGTGATTCTGCTACTTGACCAGTTCGTCATGGACCAGATATACCGATACCTACCTTCCCAAAAGAACTAGAAAACGTCATATCGTCAACATCAGAGGAATCTAATTCTAATTCTAATTAATAATTAGATTTCGAATAAAAACGTCCTTATTTAGGTGGTTACTGGAAACGTACTCCAAAAAACATTTTGTGATATGCTATTTTCCATATTTTTGGACTAAACTAATAGAAAAAAATGTGTTTTTGTTTCTATTAGGTGCGCAACATTTCTTAAATAATTTTTGAGATGTCATATTTATTTTTTTTTAAATAGGAATATTACATAACATTTCAAACATGAAAATTGCTACATTGCATAAATTAAGAGAATATTTGCGGGGAAACATCGAAAATAATATTATAGTCTCTATTCTCAACTATATTGTCAAAACATTGCCACAGTTATTTTCACTATCAGAACTTAATGACTTAGTGAGAGACCTAGGTTTACCCAAGGATCTTTCCGAAATTTTAGCATCTAGACTTCGAAATAAACATTTACTGAGCACGATACAGAATTTATAGACTAAGTTGAACAAAGTGGTGCACTTGTTTATTGCACCGTCATTCCCAATCTAATAAAGAAACTAAATAAAGTTTTCTAGGAAACAACAAACATAAAAATTACAAAGACATTGTAGAAAACATGAAATTAAGGGACATGGAATGCAAAACACTTTTTACACACACATCTGGACAACTTTCCCGAAAATCTTGGTGCCGTGAGTCAACGTATGGCGCGACACACCACATTTAATGACAAGGAAACATTTACAAGATAAATAAGATAAAAAAAAAGATATTTAAGTTATAAGAGTTGTGCATTTGTGCAAGTAGAGCACCTCTGGTTTAAATTTCTCTCCGTATTCAACCCCAACTGTGGTGCTAGGCAAAAATTGGTAAGCCTTTACTGTCTGTTAGCATGGTCTTCGTTCATAAAAGCTGAATTGCGTACAGGGATACTGAGTCCGGCTCTGTTCATGGCAATAGTCGTCATTGACTTAGCATAAAAATCAGAGTTGTTGTTAAAGAGACAAGAATTTTTCCTCGAGTTAAATAATATAGAAAGTAACCCTCCCAACCAAGTGACGATTTTAAAATAACGACCTTTTCGTTTACTGATAAGGAAGAACTATTACAACTCGTTTCCTTCAGAACGAATGTAGCCATACGAAAATTTGTAACGTGTCGTACTGGTTTATATTCATTCATTGCCTATCTGAAATATTAACTAAATTTATATTGTAATTTTTTTTTATTTCATTTTTTATCCTATAACAGGAAGTCGAACCACCCAGTACAACCGATAATCTGATCTCGTGTAAAAACTTTGAGGACATGTTTTCTACATTTTGGAGCCACACGGTCTTCTATAATTTCTCATCCACTAAAACAAAAAACCTAACAAAGTAACTTTTTTGTTGAACACAATAATTTTACACTAAGGAAACAATTATGTGAGTCACTTGTTCTCTCACATTTTAGCTGCTGTGATGTGTATGGCTTTTTTATTGATAACGAGTGTAAGTGCCGTATTCAAAGGTTGCAGAATGCTTGCGTTCCTTTTATTATGGGTCTTCAAAAATATGACCACGTATCTGCTGCATATCGTCAGCTTAATTGGCTTAAAATGGAACAAAAACGAGCTTTTCATTTCAACTTTGCTGAGAGAACGGCTTACTCCGTTCTGTGAATGTAAGATAGAGGTACAGACTAACGATGCCACATCATCAGAGTGCCTTGTTTCGTAGATCTTTTACATTCAACCCAATTCGTAATTCTATGTCACAGGAATTTAGTAAACTTAAATTTATATTTATTTAAAAAAAGCTACAAAGATCATTTGTTACAAATACAGTTTTCCTAATAATGTTGTTGCTAATTATGTCATTGGCAAAGGATTATATTGAGTTATCAAATTCTTTATCTTCATCTGCATTTTCTATAGTGTGTAGTAGAGTTTTGTTGATCTTTCGATTTTGCAGGTATTTTTCACATTTTATTTGTCGTGTTTATTAATTATATTATATAGTTCTTTAGCGGTTCAGTAGAGTAGCTATTTTAAGCTAGACTGCGCCTCTTTTGAGCTACCTGGTTACTTTTCATTGAAAAATATTAATATTGTTTTTTTTTCTTGTATAATAAAGGCTAATTATTATTATTATTATTATTATTAATAACATTATTATTATAATTAAATGAATTCAAAGAACACACACTTTCAACGAAAAGATAAAATGAACTATTTGGAAGATTTTTCACCACTGGTGTGTCAAATCAAGTTAAAAGATTGTTGCCAAACACAAATTGCATATTACGTGAAAATCACCATCGAACAATGTTTTTTCTTGAGCAAGCGTCACATAAAAATAATAATTCTCTCTTTAAAAAGTAACACATCCATCGGACCGGAGGAAATCCCAATCAAATGAATAAAAGAATCAGCAGATATTCTTTCACCATATCTTACGATTTTACCAATCTTTACAGCATGAAAGTCTATTTACAAACTATCAACATGGTTTTCGCTCGGGATTCTCCGCAGAAACTGTTACCACTCAGTTTCTATGGTTCATCTGTGATAGCCTCGATGAGGCTTCGATTTATTTAGAGCCTTTGACACCCTACCCGGGTTTCTGAAACAAAAACTATACAAAATGGGTGTCAGAGGTATCAACAATCACTGGGTTACTTCGTACACTATCATAAGTTGTCTAATATATTTAGGGTAGAGTTAGTAGTGGTACTACTCAAAGAAGTTTTTTATACTGCGATGGCATGACGGCTGTAATATGGAATATTTATTGGGTAATTATTGTGAAAAAAATCAACAACAGTAATAGAATCTACTGGGCAATATCAACAACAACCTCAAAATTTATAATCTAGCATAGTATCTTTTTGCCCGGGAATATTTGTTATTCATAAACCAAAACTAGATTAATTTTTAATCTATCACCAATGCAATCATGCAAAAAAACTGTTGGTATCTTTACAAACTCCTTATCTACACCCACAGTCACAATTCAAAATTAAAAAAAAAAAACAATTGTGAAGCCCAAGTGTTGTTTGTACTTGTATTGTAACTTTATATTTTACTTTTTACACCACCTTCCTTCATAAGTTTTTAAAACTGCCAAAGCCTACTATGCATAAGTTTAGAAGCTTCTGTAAAATACCTAATTACACACCGATCTAGCGTGCGGGAAGCGTCACTTTACTTACGTTTCCCACGGATCCGAGCCACTTCGGGCACTTCCGGGATTTTACCGCACGGGTTTGGCAGCAATCGGATGTTTTCGGAGATGTTTCGCTTTGTTGTCAATTCTAACGGTCATGTCAGTGAATGTATCCGTGTTGCTTTGCGAAAATGTACCCAAAAAATAACGGTCGTAGAAAAAGTATAGTATGCAACATGTTCGGTAAACTTTTTCAACCGTTGACCACACTTGTTGCATAATATACTATAACGGATATATTGTTAATTTTATAAATTAATTATTAAAGCCTTATATAAATTATTATTATACTATACAGAGTAACTAATTTAATCGAGCGATATCATTTCAACAAAAACCCTGCATATGTAAATCCCGTGTCCATGGCAGCCTTTAGGTACCGATTAAGCAAACAGAAAGCGGCGAGTAAATTTCGTCCACGCAGATCGCCCGGGGGTTATTTGTTTACATTAAGATTTAACTCCGAAACACATGCAACGACGTTGTACTGTATATGCGGTAAAAGGCCAAACGGATCGGATACCCACCCGTTGTAAAGTAAACATATCGTAAAACGCATAAACTCGGCCATTACTTTCACTGCTTTCTTCGATTACGAAAGTGATTTTTAATGATTTTCAGTTTTCGTCTCGTATACGAAAACCGCCCGATAACAATCCCCATGCGGTCGATAAACTAAACACGCTCGGTTGACTTTACGATAGCCCACGAGCCACACGAAAACGAGAAGCAAACGACGACTTAACAAAATATCCGGGCTTGCTTTTGTCCGCAAATATGGAAGTTACCCGCCGACGGCAGTAAAACTCGGTTTCGATAGGTATTAAACCTTACATCAAGTTTCACTTTCAATAATAGAACCACAATTACAAAAAAAAACTGCGGCAATCAGCAGTACAAGGAAAGTGCAGTGTGCAATGAGTTAAGTTTTTGTAACCGAAGTTTGATGGCAAAAAGATAGAATTTTAGCATGTTGTAGTATTTTAGCATGATAAAATAACCAAATCTTCTCAAAAGATCGTTTTTTTAAATAAGCCATTGTAAATAGAACAAAAAAAAAACAAGATTCTTTCTAGTGGTGGCTCACAGAGAGAAAAATGTGAAACCGCGTTTTAACCTGATTTCCACTGGTAAACACGCAGGCACAGCGCGATTGAGTTTTTTTCCGTTTTTCTTTATGTTACGCGTTTTAAATTGAGTTTCTTCGTCATTTTTATTTTTTTCACATAAATTCGATAGAATTAAAATTTACCTCAACCAGAATAACAATAACCATATGGGTTTTAAATTATGTACAATTTAGTGGGTTAATTATCAGAATATGGTATCCCACTTAGTACCTACATAAATCTATCCTATTAACGGTTGCTAATAAATTCTGGTAATTTATGACGATTAATTAATTAGCTCTCTCTAATTTGAGTCCCTATACCTGATAAAATTTGAATATTTTGCACAGAAGCGTCGCTAATAGGACAGCCAAAACTTTCTTTTACGGGGAAATTTTTTCAATTTTTTTTAACAAAAATGATATTTTTTAAATAATTCGACGACTTAATAAATTATTTTGGAAACAACTATGCAAAATGTAACTTTGAACTTAACTGTTTATGGTATAAATTTTATTTAAGAATATTAAGAATAATACGTTGTATGCGTTATTAAATATTCGATTTACCATGTCAGTTAGCGAAACATATTTCAAAACAAAATGGAAAATTTACACGGCTACGTTTACAAAGTAAATATTCAAATAGAATTAGCCCAGCCCATTTTATTATTTATTATCAGGTTTCAAATGGCTCAAAACGCTATCTGCGAATAAACATATTAAATTTTAAAGTACAAAAAAACTCGTTGAAGCATACACAGCTGTGCCCGATTCGTTTATATTTTGAACTTTGATAGTATATCAAAGAAAATACGAGCAATTTTTGTATTTAAGGATATGATATGCAAATTTAAACGCTGTTTTGGCTTTACGGAAATCTCTCATAATGCACGCTGCATGACATTGAGCGTATTCCTAACCCAAATTTTAACGTAAGTATTTCGACAGAAATAGTGCCCGAGCGCGTTCCCAAACGAAATTCACACAAAAACGTCAACAGCGGATAATACAGATTATAACTTAATCATTCTAAATTGCTTCCTTGGTCAGAATTTCTCCGAATCGCTAACGATCATTATCTAGGGGCAAACTATGTGTCACATCCCGCACCAATTAAACTACGGATAAGGAAGACGTAATTCATAAGTAAACTAACGCCTTTGATCCGTTTTACACAAAAATTACCGCACCGCCGCAGGGGCGATTAGCATTTCGTTCGCCCCACAAATCCCGACGAGGTTTTGCGCCGCGCAATCTAAATATTTGAAGTTCGTTAACTTAATTATTCTCACCGAAGCCCCCGGTTGCTATTATTACGTGTCTTCAAACAAATCGAATAAGATTTATTTGATATTGTGCGTTCGACGCTCTCGTACCGTGCCTCGAGGCAGACGAACGGGGTATCCAGGGTGGTCAGCGACGATGCAATAATGAATCACCTCTTTGAATTTTTTATTGCGTGGTGATCGCTTTTTTAAAAGATCGCCGCTCGGACCTCAATTGCATTAATGTTATTTAAACGAGGCTCTCGTTAAATGTCGATGGAAGGGTCCAACGCACACAAAACAGAAATAAATACGATGGGAATACAATTAAAACAGCTTATAAATGGGACGCCAGCGGAATACAAATGAGGCACCGACGCCTGACCGTTCCGAGGTTTGGTGAAGCCCGAGTGCGTTTTCTGGCTCCTCAAAAAGCCGTTCCGCCTTCACGGATGCCATAAAAATTTCAAAATAATGATAACACGGGCAGTTTTTCAATGGTAAACAGACGGTACGAGGAGAGTCGAAACGCTAGATATATCGAATCGTATCGGGCGACTTACCTGCGCCTATTTTCGGGACTTTACTCCGACGCTATGAAAAAATCCATTTTCACCGCACGCGAGAACAAGTTTAGTTCATAAAAAACACCGCAGATGCATCACTCACTACTTCAACCGATTCGAGACTGCCATTTTAGCATGTTTTGACATTCTACATACGACCGCGCTGTAGAGTCCTCTAGCGAAGCTTTCAGTGAAGCTTTTTCGATTGGTAATTCGACGTCCGAAAATAGGCAACACACAACACACCTAAAAGGATTTCTGCTATTCCATGCATGGCAAAGAAGACCGGTTGGAGCGCCTGGCCTTACTATAATGTAGCCGATCAATGGTCCGTGTAGCGGGAAGAATTTAATCTTTCACAATTTAGGTTATAATTTTGATTACTTTAATAGGGATTTAGAAAGTGAAGCTTATGGCGAATTACAGACCCCCGTATACGTGCACAGAAGATGTTACGATATTAAGGCACATTATTGATAATGATCACGGACAAATTATCATGGGTAACTCTCTATGGAAGAACATGGAGGAGGGCCAGGTAGTTCCCAATAGAACTTGGCAGAGTTTAAAGAACCGCTTTCGGAGAACGATCGTGTACGATTTACGTAGGCCGGAATATAATCTTTCACAGGCAGATATTGACTACCTGAAAGGCTGTTTTGCTTCAATCAGCAATGAGACTCGGCAGTGGCTGAGAAAATACCCAACTGAAATTTCTGCTAGTCAAGCTAGGGAGCTTATCTCGAGCAATCATTCTTTCCTCGCCGTGAATAGCAGTAGCGACGATGACACCAGTTAAGAACCGATTCATTTGTACATAATTTTGTTTTGTGGAATATTTGTAAGTTTGTTTTTGACTTGTTGCAAGATATGTCAAAATACATTTTTCTATTTTCGTATTGAATTGTTAGTCATTAAAATTAAATAAATAATTTGTTAGTCACAAGCATTTCGACCACTATTTCAAAAGTAACTTTAAGACCAATTATTTTCCAGATCTTTATTTCGTATTGTTGGTGAAACCGTTTTATTTAAAAAAGCAGGTAGTTTAAAAATGAATTGAAATATGAAATGCCAAATGCAAATTTGATAAGGAGTCTAAAATGGTTAAGTTAAGAAGACACCAGAATATTCTCTGAGTCAGATGAAGTCAGGAAAAGGGATTATTTCTTAAAAAATTAAATGCACCATGTAGCTCGATGAAAGTTATTTTCAGTGTCCAATTATAGGCAACACACATTAGACGTGGCTAAATGGAGGTTCTTCCATTGATTTTCTTATTTATGGGATTAGGGACTAATTGCAAATTAATTTATGTCTTTGTTTTTCGGGAGTATGCTGAGAATACTTCCAATTTTATTTCAGAATCAAATACCTATATCACCTAAACTGTTGCTTCAGCAACAACTTCGGCGTCCGGCGTTGTTGTTGGAGCAGCGGTGGTAAATGTGGCATCGGAAATATCTGCAGTTGTAGTTTCCATAGCCTCCGTAGTTTGTTCAATCCTGGTCAAAGTAGTAGTTACCATCACTGTACTGTCAGCCGTCTGAAGAGTTGTCGGAGATATAGTCGTGGCAGTAGACGGAGTGGATGGAGTTTGGGCTTTTGTTGGCGGTTTTGTGGTCGTAGCTACGATTAAACAATTGCTGCTTTATTTTGTTTTCGACATGTTCCGTCACCCGCTTGCCTGGCCTCCTCGGTCTCCAAAAAATCCACATGCACGGCGGTTCTTCTTTCATCTGGTGTCTGTTTGTCGATACCATGCAATCCTAAAATAAAACCCCAGCAGAGGATTTTTCGTTACCGGCCTGGCCCAACCTACCGCCAAAATAGCCAACGTCCCAAGACAAATAATCACCAGAACGGAGTTCATTTTAAGCGTCACTGCAATGAAGGTTGATATGCAAATGCTGATGATTATTTTTTTCACGAAAAGAACCTATTAGATTAAAATCGGTACCATTCGACCGCGGCCAATTTTTTTCTCATTATATATCGTTGTTTTCACTAATGAGACGATCATTATTTAAAAAAATCATTTACGGAGTGGTTGCAATGGTTCAGTTTGTATCCAGACCGGAAAAGCGATTCAAACGACCTCATTGAATTATTTCGCACAGGTATTTTGTATTTTAATCCATTCGATTCTCAACTTTTGTTTTGCTTTGAATGTATAAAAATTTTTACAATATTTTAAAATAAATAAAGGGCTTTAACTACTCAAAAATTGTACAAAGTACAACTTCTTCGACTCTTTGGTTGTTTTCGTATCTTGCCTCGTTTTCGAAACGAAAATTGAAAAAAACCTGTTTAATGAACTTTTTTTCATCCTTTTGTGACAAAAAAAAAATGACCACCATCATTTTCATTTCAGACTTGTAGCCTACGTCACGATTTTTGAACTAGCCATTTTTTGGTAAATATTGAACACCGTGTATTAGAAACGAAGAATGTTCAGAGCTGCTTGTATGTGTATTTCTTTTTTTTTAATTTATTTATGAGTATCAAGCATCGGAGCATGCTTTTGAAAAACCCTGATATTCGAATCTAACGTGTTTGTTAATATTATTTATTTACTTATTTAAAGAACGTAGGTTGTAGTACAGTATTACATAGTTACAGAGGCATTGCAAGTGATGATGATATGACGAAACTTAACCTATTTCCCTAACCTAAATCTATTTAATATCTAATATTGTATGCGAAAAACCTTGTGGGGGATATACTCCGTCCATTTTATACCATATATACTTCAAACACTTACGCTGAATGTTTCCCATGCTATTAATATGACAATTGACACTTCTGTATTTTTAAAGTTTCTGATAAAACCGTAGCAAGTATAACATATAGGGTGTTTCATTTGATTTTTTCACGCAAATTAATATTTTTCATTTCGACTCATCCTGTATAAATGATTCGAACTAACTTCCAAGACAAGCATATGATAAATGACGGTACTACCTCATAAAATCGTTATCATAATAAAATTAGCGCTGTCGGAAATGGCGTCAAAATTCAAACACTTGGGCTTTTTGACAAAAAAAATGGAAATTCTACAACAAATAACAAATGAGATATTTCTTAGACGCACTATTTGAAGACCCTGTATAAGACACACACACTTGATTATAATAAGGACAAACAGTAAGTTTAGAAGCCTAGAATTTGAAACCAAGCTCAGTGATATAGCTTATCGAGAACCTCGTAGAGTAGTACTGTGAAGTGAACTAAGTGTCCATTATGGCATCATTGGTCCTGAAAGAGTTAAGGGTTGTCCATGTTTTGCCCGGCATAGTGAATCCAGGAAGGCAAAATAATGGGGCAGTAATCAGGTGATGTGAGTCGGGATTATTTTCTGCCCATTCCTCCGGCCAGCAATCTTCGGCGTTGAAATTATCAGCTATTATTTATTTTGATGTAATTTCTACATTCCTCGTGGATGCGGTGCTGGTCATTGAACATCCTGGTTGTGATAGTAGTCCTTCGGGATGAATGGTGGTTCGTTTACCATCGCTACTCGACAGGTCCTTCTGGAAGAAATACCATAAAATGTCGCGAATGAATAACATACTCAAGAATAATTTTTTCCAAACAGTTACGTTTGGAGGAGTCTTTTTAAACAGTCTGTGTAAACAAAAAAAAACTGTAAAATATTGCAGTAGTATATCTTATAACTTTTGCGTTCACTTGATCCGAGTTAATCACGATGGTGACAAACAAGATTGCTTTCGAAAAATGGTAGCTGGGCAGGGCAAGTTCGTAGCGCGTAGCCCGAAGCAGCTTTGTATTTCAAAACGAAGCCGCTTCACGATTTCTTGTGCTAGAGGGACGCATTCTTTTTCTATCGTGCTCCTGAGGACCATGTTTTATACAAAAACGGAAATTTTCAAGGACTTTTTGATTTTTTGCCCACAATCAACCCACCCTGTACATAATTGAAAAAATGCCAGAAATAGAGGTTATAGCCCTGGATCTCCCACGTTTCCTGATACAAGAAATTTTCCAATGGAGTAAATGGTTTTCGAGAAAATAATTTTTTTCTGAAACTATGCAGTACGCCGTAATGGTCAATGACGTCATCGCGCCTGGACAGCCCGTGTCATAGACGAAAAATTGTAGCTCCTCATGCGGCATATCACAGTGTTTGAACTGATTAGCAATATTTTTGGACGAATTTTGATTAACGGTCAATAATTTACTACCGAAAAAAAACAATTTTCAAGGTCTTTTAGACTCTTGTTTATAATTAAAACACCCTGTATATATTCGAATATAGCATGGAATAATGTAAAAGGTACCGACATCTGAAACATTGGTTTTCAGTTACAGTCAATTTTCAATAACAGGGGGACCCATTTTTCAGTTTTTCCGAATTTGTTGGGCACGCTGTACATTTTTGAAAAATGGTCAAGAATGAAAGTTTATGGAGCCGATTTTTCTGCGTGTTTTCGTTCAAGAATTTTTTCCGTTTTGTAAACGGCTTTTGAAAAAGGATCTTTTTCGTAGACCCGCGCAAAACGCGTTTTTTTTTTTTTTAAACACTTCCCGACCAAGCAGCCCCCCTGTTTTCAATAGGTGTCGTCACAGGGCTAAGCTGCATATATGTGCCACATAAGAAGTCTATTG
Organism: Cylas formicarius; assembly: GCF_029955315.1. Lineage (NCBI taxonomy): Eukaryota > Metazoa > Arthropoda > Insecta > Coleoptera > Brentidae > Cylas > Cylas formicarius. The sequence continues at coordinate 17,322,121 of NW_026844361.1, read as the reverse complement.
CTTCAAATTTCGGATACTTTTGTGTTTCATAGCAATGTCCAAAAAATAGTCGAAAATCGCGAAAAAAAGATGGATACCGGTTTCAGATCGAGGCTATTTCTTATAGCTTCTCGGTCAGCTTCGCAGAGTGGAATTGTGAAGTCAAGCAGTCAAGGGTTGGGAATGTTTTGCTCGGCATAGTGATCCAGAAAGGCAAAGTAATGGGGCAGTAATCGGAATCGGATGTGGCTCGGAATTATTTTGTGACCATTCATCCCGCCAGCAATCTTCGGCGTTGAAATTATCAGCTATTATTTTTTGTTCCAATAACCATAGAAGTATTGTGGATTTGAGGTGTTTGATGTAATTTCTACATTCCTCGTGGATGCGGTGCTGGTCATTGCTAATGCCCTTTTTCCACTCGAACCAATATGTGATAAAACTGGCAGCCATTGAACTGGAGGCTTCGGCAAAATATCAAAAAGACCGGTTGATGAGTTAGTAGAAGAAATCACAAGCTTGTACCAAATCATAATGCGCACAGCATAGATCCCTTCTAAGTGGAAAACATGCATAACCATTCCGGTATTCAAGAAAGGATCTTAATAACTATAGAGGAATAACCCTATTGTGCTCTCCATTGAAGCTATTTACAAAGACCTTAACGCAAAAGATTACGGGGACTATAGAGACTTGTGAGGAGCAACAAGGTTTTAGAAAAAAACGTCCCGCATTGGACGCCATATTAATTCTTAGATCAATAGAATGTAATGATAAAACATTTAATAAATTAGGTCAGGGAGATGCTATTGCAGAGGCCTTGTGGACACATTAAGGCCAGTAGGATTAGCAAAATAGGCAAAGACACAAAAATCCTCAGCACAAGACAATCACCAGGCAGACCCCTACAACGATGGCGAGATAGCTGGACGTCTCTCTCGCCAGAGTCACTGTTAGCTAGATTACACAAGGGCATAGCCCTAGTCAAAGAAGAAGAAGAAGAAGACCGAAATATCCATCTCCACAATAAAAAAGCCAAATATGGACGCCGCATCAAATGTAGGGATCAATTAATCAGATACAATCCCCACTCAAAATATCTGGGAGTTACTTTGGAATGGTCTCAAACATGCAAACAACATCTAGCTAACACGGCTGCAAAAACACCAACCGCACTCACCTTGTTGACACTGGCCTTAATAATGCGATGAGATCTATACGCCAACTATTCTTGGAAAGCTATCGGTAATTATGTAAATTAGAATAGAAAAGCTGCTTCTCCGTCAAATTTTATTCGTTAATTGTGAATTTATTTGCATAAACCGAGCCTATTTTTTATGTTTGTTATTATTGTTCCGTATTCTCTTTTATTTTATTTTTTAATAAGACCACGCTGCAATATTCACGTTTGTGATATTGTTTGGAGCAGTAATTTGAATAAAATGTGGAAAATGGAAAAAAACCAGACGTATTCTCCCGGCTACTAAACTCCGGTTTCGTGCGGCAATTTCGATGCGGTATGTGCATGTAGCGACACGTCATAAAACCGGCAATTACTCAGATCGCATCCCAACGTTCTCGTTCTTGCTTTCACATCAAACCAAGAGTTGGATTTTATCGGTTGTCAACAAAAATGCGTTGTTTATTTACTTGCATAAAGTTCTGCGCCGTCATATTGTTAATGGTACGTTCATTTTGAAAGTAAAACATACGTAAATAATGTCTTCTAGGGTCGGCTTGGCAGCACCCAGTACGAAGCCCGTTACAGTGGCGGCGGGGCAGGTTTTGGGGAAGGAGTTGATATCGCGATGACTTTCGATGCGGGTATTAATGGGATTGATCGCGCTTCCAATCAAAACCAAGAGGTGCGTTATTTTTTATGATCGACCTGGTGGAGACTAAATTTTCATTGTAGGTTATTAAAGAAGTAGAAACCTTTGAAGGGCCTGACGGTACAGTCGTCGTGACTAAAGAGGAAACCATGCGACGTAGTTGATAAATTTTGATGTCATTTTGTTCAATATAAGGCTAAGAGTGCTCTGCAGAGTGTGTTTCATTATTATTGTTAACTACCTCACAAATTTTAATGTACATAATTCATAAAATATAAATTTCCTTGATATTGTTATTCCAATTTTTCAAATTCAATAACTCTCATTTTTTCCGCAACAGTTATTTCGCCCGATAACAACTGATAACAATTTTAATATTTTTATATATCGATTTTCTCAACGTTTCTTGTTTCAGTTTTACTTTATTAATTCTCCCGGAAGCGCATTCACAGAGTATACCACGTAGGTACCATACGCCCTTCAGGTCACCCTTCGTCTTTATAGTGGTCAACTATAACGAATATGTTACCAACGAAAGCTGATTTCACACCAAACTTGTCCATCCTATTCCAATTACTTTATAATATTTATGGATAGGAGCAAATACTATACAAAACCATAGCTTTGTCAGAGTGGAAAGATTATACTGCGCAAAAACTAAATATGTTTGCAGTTTTGGTCTGTTAGTTTTCGCTCTGTTTCTTTTAAGGATAAAACATGAAGTCTGACTTGATGGACGCAAAAGGTGTGGTCTGGATTACCCTAATCTTATATATTTGTTTTTGTGCCACCCAAATACTCCAAACGTGCTGAAAATTGTCATATACCTTACTAAATACCAACTTTTAATATAACTTTTTTATGTTAAAAGTAACTGGTAACTTCTAATATGTTAAGTTTATAAAACAGTTGTTTATAAAACAATAGATATTATATAACGATTGCCCATGATAATAATATATTAATATTTACCATTTCATAAAAACGTTACATAACAGTTTTTTAAAAGAGTTGTAAGTGAGGTCCCGGAAGATCATAAATAGCATTTCTGTGTCCTTTGACCATCCTATAAAACTATTTATAAGTATCGTTTCAAGAGGTTATTAGCGGCAATACAGCATTACAGAATACTTTTTTTAAATAATCCTTTATTCAGTCAGACAGCACATATAAATATTTTAATTATATTGTAATACACTAATAAATTAAACATGAATTAAGGTAACTTTCTAAACAATGCATTAAGCATTGGTACCAAAAGCATTTTAAGTGAATTATCTATTAATAATCTAATATAATGGTTTTGAGTTTTGCAAGATTTTAATTAAATGTATTATTTCATTTCATAAATATTTTTTAACCTTTTAACAAAAGTATTATAAAAAGTCTCATTTTTCACAATGTTAGCCAGTAGGTTGTATATCACTTAATGGATTTTGCAATTCATAACTGTATGTCAGTGTGATTTCTTAAGTTGTGTGAGTGTATTTCATTGATATAAGTTATTTTGGTCTTGCTTTTAGCCTTTTTCTGTATTATTTTAAAGATAAGTTTGGATTGCTTTTTACAAAACTTCTGGATTCCTCCTGCGTCGGTTTTTGCTTAGTCGAAATTGCTGACGTTTCGCCAATCATCCTGTTGGCTTCTTCAGAGCTTGATTGAAACTGGCTCGTATTTTACTCTGTACCTGCTAATATATTGCCTGAGTGAGGGGGGGGGGGGGGGGGCGCTAATGAAGGATGTAAACATCGTGTCGGATTTTTCCTTGGTAGAAAATCCGAGAGTCTATAGAAATCTATAAACAACCTAACAATCTAAATGGCGACTCAGGTCTATACCTGTCCCCAGTCTGTGTTTTTCGTTTTGTTGACGCAAATCCATGAAATCAACTGAATCAACCGGTACAGCCAGTAGTATCTCTATCAGATTGTAGGGACGTAGTTAAGCATTCCTTTATGTTAGATTAAGTTGGGAGTTTTAGTTTTATGTTATGTTTTCTTCTTGTAATTTCCTTAAATCACTTAATATAACACTTTCGTAGATGTTACAATACCAAATTTAAAAATAAGTTTTGTTGTATTATATTCCTATAATTGGAAATAAATCATAGCTTTACATTTCTTCGCAAAACCGCTACTATCGGAGCAGATTGTCATAAAGTGCTAACAAAGAATAAAAATTTTACGAAAAGCAACGTGGGCTTATAAACGAAATCCAGAAGTTGGGCAATATTTTATTGATCTTTAGTCAGATTCGTATGTGCGGCAAACTCATTAGGACTGTTTCTCTTCGGAGGAACTGGAGGCCTTTTCGATTGCGGTTTCGCTGCAGACCATCCTGCAGGTTAGTTTACGACCTTCCTCGTTGTAGACGTTGTCGAACGGATTGAAATGGCGCCTCATGGAAGGAAAACGTCCGGGAAATCCGAAACCCGGAGAAGACACGTCAAGTTGAGGAAAGGGAGCGTAGGCCGACTGATATTGCGACTGGCATTCGGTCAGTAGCTAAAATAATTAACATTAAAACATTTTTTTTCAATTAAATTACGAAAAATTCCAAAGGACTTACCAATGCAGCCGAGAGGGCTATGAAACAGTTTCCAAAATGCATTTTGCGGGTGTGCTGGGGAATAATCTGATATGATCTAAACATGGCGAACGAAGGCCAGTTTTTATACGTGTTTTGTTATATTTATGAATAATATAACTTCCGGGCGGCGAATGATTCGCGCTATTGTATTGCGAGATGTATTCGGGCGCTTTCCGAAGCGGTACCAAAAAACGATTTATTATATTGTAGGTTGAGCGATTTATAATGTTTAAATTGATTAATTAAAGTGGAATTATTTATTTATTTATTATTAATTTTATGGACAGAGTCGATTTCTAGATAAAACTTAGGAAAACTTAGCAATAATGCACAGTTAAATTACAGGCGGAAACAAAAATAAAAGCCTAGGCGACAGTCTCTCATGCTAAGAAGGGAACAATAAATAACCAATGTAAGCTGTTTATGCTTGCTCGAATCTGGTTCCTAAAATTATCCTCAGTAGTGAAAAAATCTAAATGATCGTTCTCATTGGCCAGGGTCGCCATTGCGATGAATGTATCACGTCCGTAGTTGATTCTGTGGTACGGTACAAAAAATGTACTGTTTACGTGAATTATTCGTATTTGCGCGAAAAACCCTATCTTTGGCTTAACGGAGGGACTAAAATAACTGGAATTAATAAGTTTGAACAGCAACAACAGGTCGGCTTCCTCACGACGAGCTTTAGGGACCACAAGGACCGATGTTAGCCAAGTCGACACGCAATTTCAAAGCTATATAGCAAAGGAAACGTTGCTGAGCGTGTTCGATTCGATGATTATGACATTGATAATCAGGATTCCATAGAGATGAAGCATATTCCAAGTGGGATCGAACAATAACATAATATTACCTCTTAATAAAGCCCAACATTTTATAAGCCTTTGAAATTATGTTGGATATATGATTTTGGACGTATTTAATGTTGGATACAACTTTTAATTTTCCATTCATTCAAGTAAAAGAAACGCATTAGCGGACATAAAAGAATGTTTAAAAACATCACCTAGTCAAAAAGTTTCAAAAAAAAAAATTCAAAATGTGGTTTAAAAATAGCTTTCAGAACTAACAACACAATAGGAAAATGTTCAAAAAACAATAAAACGAAATGTCCAAAATCTCAAAAATCAGAAGTCTACAGAATGAAATTCGGATCTTGCCTTAAAATTTATATTGGACAAACAGGTAGATCCTTCTAGAACCGCATTAACGAACATAAAACACAGTTTAAAACCAATAGTCTCTATTCTAATTATGCTACACACTTAAACACAGGAAAACAATTTTGATATTTTACCTATAGGCACAAAAAGTAGAAAATTAAATTTACTGGAAGCCATGGAGATTAACAAGATGAGGCATTCAGATGTATTGCTTAACGATCAATTAGATTTAAATACCTCTCCATTATTAAACTTAAATGCTGATAACAACATTAATTAAGGTTTTATTGTCATTTTTCGGTATATATAGTAGCAGGTAGTTTGTAAATGTTACATTTGATAAAGCCACGGTGTTGTTGAAACAATTGTCATGTGAATATAAAGTCGAAACTCTATATAGCGATATTGAAGGGACTGCTTTTTTTTTCGTTATAAAGGGTTATGGGTACTTGAAAAATAACAATACGCATATGTGTTCTGTAATATTTAATGTTTTAACATCTACTTAGGAACATTTTATATAAATATTTAAGATCTACTTTTAATGTTTCAAATAATCGGTCATTTTCTTTTGAATTTTTTTAGTATGCCAATACGCATCTCGTACTTTGGCTTGTATTTTCACCATTTCTTCGAGAGGGGCATTTTCCCCATGATACATAAAAAAATTCCCTATCGGCTTAACTGAATATAGTGCTTGTTGAATGGTTGGTGGTGGTCCAAGGTCAACTTCTTCATCTTCTTCTTCCTCTTGGTGCTCTTTCTCACCCTTTCTTGTTTGTGGAATTATCGTCTCCTCTGTCATATCTGCTGTTGTAGGCAAATCCTGATCTATCACCATAAAATCTTGCAACTTCTCACTTGTAAACATAATTATTGTTTGAAACTGCTTTATTCACTCGCTTAGTGGCTGATCACCTTCCAAATCCTGTTCTCATTCTGGTTCGGTAATAAGTCCTGCATGGCGATAGGAGTGTTGAATTGTTTCTCCTGTCGCCTCTTTCCAAGCTTTGCTAATAAAGTTGACTACATCTAGCATATTAATGGAAAATTTGTCTTCGGACTCGATCATTTCCATTAAAATGTTGTTCCTTCCTCTTAAAACTTTTTATTACGCTCTGGTCCATCGGCTGTAATAAATATACTTGTTTGGCTGAAAGAAATCCCAGTTCAATATTGCGTAGATTTGGAATATGGGGATATGCAGGGCAGTCATCTAAGAGAAATAATATTTTCCTCCCCTTCAAATCTGCATTCCATTTCCGTATCTCTTCTTCAAAAATTTGCGATGTCATCCATGCAGACTTGCAGAATGAGAAATTCGTTATACAGAGTGGATTAATACATAGCTTTGTATGGAGACCTAATAGTATAACAGATTTTGTTCGTAATACAGAGATTCGCTATAGGGAGTTTTCACTGTATATAATTTCTTGAAAATCTGAACTTTTAGTTCTTATATATTTCGATCCACTCCAGAAGCCTTACCTGTTATACCTTCTCCACACAGTTTACCAAGTACCACGGCATGATTCATCCTATCAAATGCTTTGCAAAAATCTGTGTAAACAGCATCAACCTGATATCCCGCTTCCAACGCACCAGCGAATGAGCCCGCGTAGGTAATTAAATTCAAAGTTGCCGACCTCCCCGATTGAAAGCCATATTGATGATCTATAATTACATCTTTGAAATAGCGAGTTAAGAATAATTATGCCATAACAAGAATATATTTGAGTGCCTAAATGCCAAACGAAATAAATTTTAAACATTGTTAGCTTTTGGGATTGGGATGTACTGTATAATAAATAAAGCATGTTGCTGCAAATGAGCGTTACGATCGTTAATTATCTGAGTAAATTCTGTACATTCGACTAACTAAAAAAATAATTTAACCAGGCCATTCCCTTTAAACGACACTAAATGCGAGGGACTGATCGTGACGTCATACCGCTGCTTTTCGATCGATACGGCGACATGTTATAGTGTTATTCTTAGGTGATAGGCAGGGACTTATCAATAAAGCCGCCACATTTGAGGGAAATCATATTTTCACATATTTCTATTAACATCTTTTACGCCAAATAATATTTAAATAAATTAGCCGTAAATTTAAGAATCTTCACGGTGTTTCGTCCATCGGCAAAGTGCCAAAAAGCATCATTGAAAGCTATAACATTTTCATCAAATAAATCACTGGGCTTAGTATTGCGAACAAGTTATATGATTTCGATTATTGGAACAAATTTTAGTTTTTCTTTGCTACAATATCTTGCCTTCAAGGCAACAACACCTGTTCTTAAGCATGACATGGAACAACTACTCTAAAAAAGAAGCGAACAATCACAGTCCCTTACGGGCTGTCTAAAATTGTAAAGGTTATAGGGCTAGAATTATATTATTTACGTTTATGTGTGGCTCGTATAAAGATGTGTTTGTATTTAATCTACGCCAATTTGTATTTGTACTTAGGGTGCTTTACATGATAATAATGGAAGTAATACAAAAATAATATTACAAATCGTTCTCTAATTGCTTCTCTATGCTGTCGCCTAGTCTTACATTCGGATTGACGTCACACCCGGGAACAACCAATGAGCACGTTTCAAAGAGGATTTAAATTTTACAATTTTTAATTGCTTATATTTGTGACAACTACTAATTTTTTTTTCTAAACTGTGTTTCTTATAATACTATGATCTTACTTTAATAGGTAACATTTTTTAGATTAATATTTTGTTCAAGTTCCCTATAAGCAAAACAAAAGTTCTACTCCCTCTGAAGTTGACACACGCACATTTTAATTTTTTTTTTTTTTTTTTTTGATGGATGAATGTATTAAAATTTGCATTTAATATTTTGAAACCGGTATTGCGGAAATGTAAGTAAAGGGTAACCACAACTAACTAAAGAACTACTTCTTTTTACGTTATATGCACTTATTTCATTATAAATTAAAAAATATTCAAATCAACTTTATGGTATGTGTTTTTTGTTATTTGAAACATCTGAGTTCAACATGAAAATGGATATTCAAAAGAATAACGAAGATATTCTTCACATAAGTTATTTCCAGAAAGTCAAATTTTTCGATATAAGATAATATAATTGTCAGTTTAACATTATTAACGATAACAAAGGTAAAATAACATTAAATGAAAGTGACCACCAACCTAGAACTAAGCAATAATAAACGTACATTAAGTGTAAATGTATTTGGCTAGAGAATATTTTGCCCTTAAATCATTTGATGTAGTACCACCCGTAAGGTAATAAATAAAAATGGTTACTTTGATGACTTTTTCATATACCTACCGTAAATTATCTGGGTATTTTTTATATTCTGTATATTCTGCGATTAACTAATCTGAGGATATTTTTAAACAGCCTGTATATGAGAAGAAGCTTTTCATGAAATTCAATTCTACAAGTTATTTTTTTCAATAGATATGAAGGTCATTTAGTTTTAAGTAGTAGAAAACAAGCAAAATGTATGCATAAATACAACCAATTTCAATTAAATTTAAATCGTGATATTTTTGGTTTACATGATCTTCGTTTAAGGTTTAAATAAGCCGAATACCTACAGGAATTCTGTAAGAAAAACATCCAAACATAGACAAAATTACAGTAATTTAAATGATTCAAAGGCAGTGCGTCACAGAGATTTTTTTTAATTTACACAGATGTTGCAGAGATTAATAGAAGGCTTTTGAAGAAGTTTGAAACACTATGTACAAAATCTAAGTACATTATTATTGGAGGCTCAAGTTACAATCAATATTGGGGACACTATCTACCTATAAAAAATAACGTAAAAAACCTGGGGGTCTTCTTTGATTCTGACTTGAGATTTGCTGAGAACTGCTCTATGGTAGTCGTCACTATCTCTCAAGAAAAAGAAAAATTACATTGTGCGTGTCTCTTGCGCTTTCTGTATTCAATCACGGTGATATTTTATATGGAAACTGTTTAACAGCTTTGCAAAAACAAAGAATACAAAAAGTGCGGAATTCATGTTTCCGACTAATATACGGTATTACACGCCGAGAAAAATATCACATAAAGTAGTAGAGACTAAATAGTTGAACATGGAGAGCAGAAGAAAACTTGAAGCCTTTTTTTATCACAAAGTCTTATACTACATGTTCATAATTTAAATATTGGATTTAGAGGTGCCATAACTCCTCCTCTACACTATTTGAGCGTGGTTTTTCTTTTAATATAGCTAAATTGTATAATAGACTTCCTAATAACTTTAAAGCACTGGCTCCAAGTAGATTTAAATTTTATGCTTTGAGATATTTTTTCGAAGAGTAAAGTTTAAAAAAAAAGCACAGTCTATCTTTAAAAACGTGAGCAAAATAGGATACATTAATAAGTGTGAGAAGAAGTAATTTTGTTTTCTGTTATTGTGCTATCGCTGTCGCCATAAAAAAAAGTTATTGTTTCTCAATCCGTTGGGTTAAATAGATCAGGGTGGCTAACATATTGATGTTATCCATATCTGGATTTCGCCCATTTCTGTGTATGTATATATATATATATATATATATATATATATATATATATATATATATATATATATATATATATATATATATATATATATACATTCATTTTGTAAAAGAAAACAGAAGAACAGAAATAAAGACATATTATTAATATTATTATTATTATTATTATTATATAACGTAAAAAAAAATAGTAGTAGTAGTATTTGTTTTATCCGCAGCATAGAATATTTGCAATTGAGGTAGGTATACATTGAAACGAATGAGTAAAACCTGAAACTTTATTATCGATACGTTTACAGCAAACTCATTTGATGAAAGACTTGGGCGCTCACTCGTCGCTGCTGTCGCTGGAAGAATCTAAAACCAATTACTCAAATAGAAGTTTTTTTCGAAAATAAGGGCGAGGAATTCTTACCAGAGCTGCTGTCGTCGTCAGCTTGAGCTGAAAAAAACATATCGTGAGCAAATGTTCCACGAATTTGTTAAATTTATGTACTATGTTATTATTGCATTTAAAAATTTGATATTGTTGAACTTTTGGAGAGTTTTTGCTTTTCATCATATGTATATTTGATGTATTGTTCGTTCCTGGCCTTTAGGTATCTTATCTATTTTCGACTCACCTTTGGTTGTCGCTGCTCTTCGCACTCTTCCGCCTACCAAGTCGCTGCTTGGAAGGATAGCCTCTTGTAAGCTACGCTGGTACATTGCTGAAAAATGTCGGAAAATTAGTTTCCCCAGCCTCTGCGATCGTACACTTACATTTGAATAAAGCTGGATCGGCGAACGATGGATGGGACAGTTGCGATTGGACTGGCCTGGGGTTTGCGTTCAGGACACCCTAGAACAAATAATAAGTAAATTAACCCGAACCTTAAGGATTTCTCACCAGGGTCGCTATGGAAACCGTGAATGCGAATAGCAAAGAACCGATCATTTCGTTGACGTTGTCGGTAGACTTTTTTGGATAGGTAAAAGCGTTTCGTTAAATAAACATTCTGCCATAATATATATATTATCCTATACGCCGACAACTGGTGATCGTTGAATCGGATGTGTATTTTTTTTATTTAAAATTATGGGAATTATGACAATCAGGAAGTAGCCAATGTAAGTTATATAATATTAATTTTGATAATGAAGAAATAAACTAACCGTCATACCCTAAATGCGTTGCTGTTTATTTACTGCCTTTTCACATCACTGAAGCACGATCCACCGATTTTAATAAGTTTAGGTTAGATCTCCTAAATCTAATGAAATACAATTACATTTCAAATTTAAAATAACAATAAAAATAAAAATTAAAACTACAGGATTAATAATCTAACTTTGATTGCGGAACGCAGTTCTATGCTCCTTTTCTTAATTTGAGAGAGTTATAAATGATTATATATTTATATATAATAACTTGCGGATAGATTAAAAACTCAGATAACAAAAACAAATGTCTATAGTAAATGAAATTAAAGGAAAACATGGTAATAAAGGCTTGGAAATTGAAGGTAAAGTCTGTTCATAGATATAAGAAAGTGACTCACTGATACGAATTAAGAAAAGACCCAGGCAAGCTGTAAGAATGAAATATGGCCGAACCGATCCGCACTTTGCTTAGAATTTAATCATTTGGGGTTTTGTTAGGAAAGATACTAAACAATATGTATTTATTTATGTATGTATTTATGTTATCATCGCCAGTTCTAATTATTATTTGCAATATGGATATACGATTGTTCTGCTTTTTCTATATGTTTAACAGAATTTGCCAACTTTGTGGAGGGATGTTAAAGACTTCGGTTTCTATAAGTTTGAGGAGTTAACAAGGGGTAAAACATTGTTACGAATGGCAGATTTCAGTTGGTGCCAAACATATTCAATGGGATTAAATATACCTACAGTGGTAAGGTGGAAGCCTTAATACTATATGCCCTAGATTTTTTGCATAATTATCACAGACGTATTCCTTTTGTAGGTTCGGACTTTGTAGAACCTCAATTAATTGCTTTTTGATATAATCTTCGTGAACATAAATGTCGTTATTATACATTTAGTTTTGGATTGTTGCTTTTGTGTCACATGAGGAAGGGATTTTAGCCAACTGCCTACTGTGATAACTTGCATTGTCCATTACAATTACGCTATTAGGAGGAATGTTTGGAACTATTTTGTTTTTAAACCAATTTTCAAATAAATCCGCGGTCTTCATGGTAATATTTTTCGCAGACAGAGAAAGTCCATTTGGAATCCAACCATCTTGCAAAATAGTTATTCTTTTACCTCCTTTTGATGGCGCTTTTGTTTTACACTTATCAGTTGAGTCAACCCAACCCTTTTCCGGGGTATCATAAGTGTCGAACACTTCCATAAAGTAGTTCTGCCACATTTAACACCGGTTTCATCTCCCTCTTCTTCTAATTAAGATATCTAATGTAGACACGCTTTGTTCCTCGTGTAACCGGTAAATTTTGCGCCGTATGATATCTAGATCACTTTCATCTACCCTCGAGAAAATGTCAACATGGATTCTTTTTTTCTTCGCTGAAATGGGATTTTTCACAATTTTGCATACAGTTGATGTTGGAATTTCCGTCAATGTGGCCGTTTCTTCTAAAGACGCTTGCTTGCTGGCACCACTCAATAGAATAGTGTTTTCTACATTTGGGCGGGAGCATCTCCAGAGATACACTAGACTCGCACATATTTTGCATAATTCGCACACGATTCAACAGACGCTGTATTATTACGCACGAAATAAGAATGATTACTAATAAACTTAAACTAAGTAGTATACCAAACCAAAGAATATTAAACACAGGTAGGTATAAAATTATTTTCTAATACGGACGATAATTTTACCTGAATTTAAATTCCGAAATTTTAAGTAATTGCCTTGTTGCATTGTATGTTAATGACCACCCTTGGATAATCCCATTCAAAAGCAATTGGTCACTTTCTTATATCCATAAACAGACTATAACAAAGAGATTTTAGTAAATAATTTTAATGAATTCATAATTTGTGTTACACCAAACTTGTTACAAGATTCAGAAAATGCAGTTTTTAGTTCGAACCTTGCATTTAATCAAACCGCAATAGTTCTACAACCAGTGGATGAAAAAGAAATTTGGGATATTGGTAAAAAATTGAAGAATAAATATAGTTGTGGCTACTATGCTGTTTCTACTAGTCTCATAACGTTTGTGTTGCCATTGATTCTTAAACCATTGGTATTTATAAAAAACACGCTAAGCTTTGGAACATTTCCAGATCAAGTTAAACCTGCACTGGTTGTCCCAATCTTTAAAAATGTTATCAGAACGACATGCTAAATTATCGCCTGCTCCCATCATTTTCTAAAATTTTCTAAAAAGTGATGCGTCATCGAATTTTAAACTTTAATAAATAATATGGAGCATCGATACTTGCCCGGCAGGACAACTCAAACAGCCTTTGTACAACTTATATTTGATGTTTTAGAAAGTGACTTTTGAATAAACTACATACATATGGAATAAGAGGAGTGGCTTTAAGGTGGGTGCAATCGTACCTTTTAAAAATAAAGCAGCAAATTGTAATGGGGACGGCTCAAAATCTCAGAAAAGAAAAACATTGCAAGTATACCGCAGGGCAGTATAATAGGGCCAATATTATTTCATTTTTATATTAACAATAGTGCAGAATTGCATTCAATTACCAAGCGATACCAATGTTCTAATTGTAAATAACAAACCTCAAAAATGATGTCAGCGGATAATTGGTTTACTAAGAATAAATTAATTATTAGTAATGCTAAAACTGCTGTAACAATTATCATTATAATGTATCTGAATTTTTGCTATACCAGGTGTGTTCAAAAAGTAAGGTGGCTTTTTAAGTTTTATCAAAAAATATTTATTTATTCATCAATATTAATGTTGTCTCCTTCAAAGTAATCCCCTCCAGATATAATACACATGTGCCAACGTTCTTCCCAACCCGCGAATATAAGAAAAATTAAAATTCAATATTTGTTTAAGAAGATTTGTAGGGTGTACAGCTAGTTTCATAAAAATCTGACATTTCTTAAAAATTCCACTTTACATTTCGAGCAGTATACGAGATGTGTGACATTTAAGTTATAATACACTTGTGCCAATGTTTTTTCCAATCCTCGAGGTACTTCTGGTAAGCACTTCCTGGTTGAGTTCTTTCAGCGATGTTTTCTTTATCTCCTCAATGGTTCCAAATCTCCTTCCTTTCATAGGTTTCTTGAGTTATGGGAACAGGAAAAAATTGCAGGGAGCCATATTCGTTGAATATCTTGGCTGAGGCATTACTGTTGTTTTGTTTTTGGCCAAAAAGTTAGACTCAAGCAACGTGATATAAAATCCATGAATTCTTTTAACATATTTGTATTGTTTCGGAGCATAACCCCAAGGTAATAATCTGTGCTGCTACACGTTTTATGTCCAAAACTTTGGAAAAAATTGTATGGCACGAGCCAATAAAGATGCTGACGTCTTCAACCACTGTTCTCGGCCATCTTGGAAGAGCTTGTACCATTTATAAACACTTTTTTTGCTCACAGTAAAGTCGCCATATGCCGTTGTCAACATTTCAAGTGTTTTGCAGCACTGTATTCCATTTTTTATACAATTTTTTTTGCAAATTCTTAAGGACAAGGATAACTTATAACAAGAGCAGCCAGGAGAAATTGCAGGAAATTTCTAGCATGGTCCTGCTTTTGAGAAGACCGTTACTATCGGGAACCTAAGAACATTTTCGGAAATAAATATCAGAATGACTGGGCATTATGTAACACTTTGATTCGTTGGACATCAATGCTGACTCTCATGATGACAGGCACTTCAGCAGTCAGCGGAGTTTTACTAAAATGATACAACCGGAAAAAAAATGAAAACATTAAAAAAGGAAGAATGTTACTTTGCGAACCTTTCAATAGCACCGAACGTTTTTGATGTTAATTTTAAATTTTATATAAAATCATAAAACCAAAATTGCAATAATTTGATAGATCAAACGATGTGTGCCGAAGTGACATGGAATAAATAATGCTAAATAATGCATTATACCCATAATAAAATACCAAAAACTGCATAGGGAAAAATATGCCTAACCATTATCCGAAATTACTTAATCACAGGTGTCGCGATTCCCAACGCATTTTGTAGATCGTAACAACCAATTACAAAAACAATTTTTCCACTATAAAACAAACACCCGAAAACGGATCGGGTTAAACAGTTCTTCGAGCAGATACGAAACTACCAAAATGAAATTGTTTGTGTTTGTACTTTGCGTGATGGTCCTGTTTTTGGTAAGACCAAACTGTAGTTCCGTCGATTTATATTGGCATTTATCAACATGCTTAGCGAAAGCAAAATTTTAATATTTTATAGTATGATCGCTGTCAACAGACATTTGGAAAAACAAAACATAGTGGGCTTTGAAAAAATAAATGTCCTTATTGACATTCAGTCGTTTCCTAGCCTGTACTATCGAGATATCTAACTCCTTCCGACTTTTATCTTTCGGTGCACTGATGTGCACCAACTTAATTTGGAAACAGAGGAAGAATTGCTTCAGCTAGTTTTAGTTACTTAACAACGTGCTAAATTCTCGACAGTTAGACCAATAATCGCCATTAGCCTCTTTTAACTCAACTTCGTCGTTAAACCGCCTTTTTCAAACATCCAAGCAAATAATAGTCGCTGGGGGCCATATCTGGACTATAGGGAGAATGATCTATCTGTTGGAACCCACACTCTAAAATAGCAGCTTGTGCAACACCAGCAGTATGGACAGGTGCATTATCGTGCAAAAGATGCACGCCTCTGGTCAGTTTTCCTCGACGTTTTACACGTATGCAGTCTTGCAATTTATGTAATATTGTTGCGTAATATTTACCATTGACAGTGGTATCATTAAAATCTATCAAAAGAATTCCTTCACAATCCCAAAAGATGGTGGCCATCACATTTTTTGTTGACTGGCAGACTTTGAACTTTCTTGGAGGTGCTTCACCCTTAGACGCGACTCCATTGATTTTTTTTTTCGATAGAGGGTCATAATAGAGAACCATAGTTTCATCTCCCGTCACAATCGTTTCTATGACAGGCTTCGGTTCCGACCCACGACGAATACTTGTATCAGAAAGCTTAGTAATTTCTGAGATTTAATTGACCTTTCAACGTCGATCACTCAATACCACCTCTTCCAAAATCGCAACAATATCTTCCGTTATGACCTCCACTTGTCGACCAGTTCTTGAATCATCTTCAAGCGACTCCTGCTGCATTCGAAAACGTTTTGCCCATTCTTTCAGTACAGAATACGAAGGAGAACTTTGGCCGTACACACCATCCAGCCTTTCTTTAATAATATTCCGTGCTAACCCTTCTTTTATCAAAAACTTTATGACTGCTCTATACTCAGTTTGCGTTAATAAAAAAGTAGTTGACGCAAGACTTCAATTTTTTTTTGGAGGCTACTAAGATAAATATTTAAAAGAAGACAAAAGTGTTATCGTGACATTGGATTTGCATCTATGTCAGGCCGGGAAATTTTGGCGCTAACCTCGTAAATATACACACACCAATAGCACCTTACATAAAAGAGAATTTTTACTATTTCATTTAGGGAGAAAATCAGGCTCAAGCTCAGGGTCAGGGCTACGCCAGTGGTGGCGGTAACGCCGGAGGCAGTGCAGGGGGCAGCGCTGGAGGTCAAGCCGGTGTTGGCGGTGGATTTGGGTTTGGTTTCGATGTCGGAGGTGGGGCGGGGGCGGGCGGAAACGCGGGGGCTGGAGGCGGCGCTGGTAAAAAATAAATAAAACTCCGATAGCGGAATGGGCAGTATGAGGCGACAACGTAGATTAAATTTGATTTTGTTTCGATAAAATTCAATAAAAGTTGTAAAAAACTTCAGTTTTTTATTCAATTTCATTAGAAGAGATACACAATTAAAATATGTAGTGATGTAAAGCTGTAATCTGGTTAACTACTTTTCCGTTTGGTTCGGTTGGTTTTTCTCAGGTTAGCTGGTCATCATGTACGCTGGAACGAGCAAATAGCTCAACTTAAAAAAATTGAATTTTAAAAATACGATATGAAGACCCGATGTGATGCATTGGAGTAACTAACTGGGAAGTGCTAATTCCTCCTATTTTAAGCACTTGGAAATAATACAAAAATGGATGCTTAAGGTAATAAATACATAGAATAGAAAAAGTTGACTAAACGACCAGCATGATGATTCATTAAAGAAAAATGCACCTACTATTTGGTCTCCCAAAATCACACACCAGACACATTCACTTTCTGGGAATATCTGTAACTATACCATTTATAGCCCAGTCGAGATTATCTCTGGCCCAGTATCCACAATTTTGCGATGACACTACCAGTGCATCTAATTACCTGTTTTTATAGGACTTGATTTTGTGAAGGATGCCATTTTCATGTATTTTAATAACACCAGTTTTTCGTTTTTTCGTTTAAACTCAATGGCATTTTAGTTCGGTGATCATTAAATAGAACTCAATGTAATCAACCGGAAGTTTAATCTGATTGATATTAACTATTTCACAACGGTCAAATTACTACTTTCGGTGGCACATCAGTATACCGACTAAAAAAATTAACATAAAATAATAAGGAAATTAAAAATGAGACTTTTTCATGAAATTTGGTATGCTGGGAACGACTTTTTCAAATAACTTTCTCCGCTATTCTCTATCGCGAAGCAAAATAAGGAAAATTAACATTGTGGGTTAGCAGCAGGCCGCGTTTAAGATTTAAATTTCGGTTCAGTATCCTGTGAACCTTCAGCCTGCATGACCGTGCGAAACTTCTGTATTTATTTAGATGGCCAAAATATAGAGATGCCTTCATCTTAAATGCAGCACACTGTATATTATTTTACAAATTTAATACTTTCTATATATTATCTCAAGAATCTGCAATAAATGAGGATGAAAAAACTCTAAAAACTAACCAAAACTGAAAACAGAAAATCATTTAATAAATCATCGAATAAATATGGATTGTTTTACTTTAAATGTGCAAAGATTCTAAAAAATATATTTTTAAATATTATCTGTTATAGCAGTTTTCACTTAAGTTTTCAATTTTATTTCTTTTATAAGGATAACCAATTAACGATAAATTGGTTAAGGCTTTCGCGGCCCGTTGATGAGCTATTATCTTGATTCGGGTTTAAAGGCCGTCGTCGGTTGGAATTACTTCCTAACGTTTCGCTAGCACGAGTGGCGAGCTTCTTCAGAGGTCCTTCCATCTCCGATGTTGGACGTAGACTGACGATTTCTCCTGCGCAGGTTGTATTTATGCCGATTGGTGGAGGGCGGGGCTTGTTCCGCTTCGGTTGGTCTCCGGATATCGATCGGTACTGCTCGGGCGTTCCTAAGGATCGGGTTCCAGATTTGGTTGAGTCTAAGGGTCTCCTCCTTTCTGTTGAAATTGTGTGGGTGTTTTTGTATCTCAATGGCTTCCCTGACTAGTCTGTTGTGATAGCCGTTGACCGATGCTAGTAACTTACAGCTCTCAAAGTGTATCCTGTGTTCCCCGCTGTCCAGTGCGTGTTCAGCTACTGCAGACTTCTCTGTCTGACTAGGACGGACAGAGAAGTACCGATCGATATCCCGAGACCAACCGAAGCGGAACAAGCCCCGCCCACTACCAATCGGCATAAATACAACCTGCGCAGGAGAAATCATCAGTCTATGTCCAACATCGGAGATGGAAGGACCTCTGAAGAAGCTCGCCACTCGTGCTAGCGAAACGTTAGGAAGTAATTCCAACCGACGACGGCCTTTAAATCCGAATCAAGATAATAGCTAACCAATTAACATTTTGTATAGAAGTGCTGTTTTGAAAAATGTCCACTGATGCAACATATGCAGCTAGACAAATTCAAATGAAGAAGACGAAATATTCATTATCTGGACGAAACTTGTGTAAATGAACAATATACCGTTAAAAAGCGCGGGGCAATCTTTCATGGAAACATGCTCGACTAGATCGTATTCCTCCCGGATCTGTTATAGTCATGTATAATACCACTACTCAAAAGAATCCGAAAAACTACCCACGACATTTTGGAAAAAAATGACATCATTCATAAATAAGAAGCAAAAAGCCGAAAAAGGAGCTACTGAAGATTGTAAATTTGAATAAGCCACTTTGAAGAAATGCTAAATCTTATTCCTCGTGTTCCTGATAATGGCAACTACCACTAAAAAAAATCCGAAAAAATGCTCACGTCTACTCGGAAAAACATGACAACATTAATTTCAGAAGGATATGATGAAAAGGAGCTAATGGAGATTGTAAGTTTCAAAAAACCTTTTGTACGAAATTTTTGTTAGGCGATATTGCTTCAAAATGAAATCTAATCAAAACTAACCACAACCAACCAAAATTGGCCAAAGCATAACGCCACTTTCAAAATGAGGGGACGTTGAAACCCTCTTGCAAGAGGGAATAAAGACAGTGGATTGTAAAAAATTGAGTAAATATGACGAACCCGTTACCGAAATAGAAGAGAGCATGTGATAAGGTCATAAAATGCTATAAAACACTCTAGAGCCCCTTATTATGTCTCTGGACTCCAACAATTATATTTTATCTGACTACTCGCAACATGATAGATTTTCTATCCAGTTGACTACTTCTGGTGACGGTTTAAGCACACCATGATGGATTTCCTTGGTAGGCTCTAACTGGGGATTTGACATGCAGCCCCGCAATGGCATTGTGGTAATGGTGCTTTGTGTCATTCCCAAAGAAAGTCTGAACACATGCCGTGTCCAGTTCTGATCCTTTTCCAGATGGAACAAAGCCAACGAGTGAGTTCTGATCCGGAAGGGACCTGCGGCCATTAAATTTCGAAGACTGCATTTCACTTTCCCATTCATGTTCAGCATGGTTTCCACTAACGGTTCTGATTCCCGCAATGATCACTTACGAGATTTCAATCTGTTTATTCGAAGAGATGGTAGATCTTGATGGATGTGCAGCCTATTTGGTTGAAAACTGATCCCCGAGCACGATATAGTACATTCTGTGGAGTTCTGGTGGGGCAATTAGACGTAGGGACCGTTAAGTCATAGGAGGTACCCCTCAAATTTTGTACGATGTTCCTCGTTTACAAGTTAGCCTATATTCGAAAGATGTTTCTTGAAAGAGAGAGTTTTTATTTACCTGATCTTAGAATTATTAAGGTTTCAATTATCTGCCCATGTCTATAATTTCAATCGCGTGTAATTATTATTGTATTTATCATTCTAATTTAGGAACTATTCGTTGTGTGTAGATCTAAAAATCTGAAATGCAGGAAACTATAATTCTAATGTATGTAAAGTAATCCTCTCCAGACATAACACACTTGTGCCAACGTTTTTTGCACTTTCTGGTATAGCCTCCAGTGAATATGGTGGCTGAGGCACGATTGTGGTTTTGTTTTTGGCCAAAAAGTTAGACGCAAGCAAGGATGAGCGAGGAGGTCCATTATCTTGATGCAAAATCTATGAATTGTTTTCCCATAATTGCGGCAGTTTCCTCAGTATTGGTTCTCGCAAATGACGCATAACTTCAAGGTAATACTGTTTATTGACCGTACGACCTTGTGGTAAGAACTCTCGATGTACTACGCCACGATAATCAAAGAAAACAGTAAGCAAAACCATGACATGTGATCGAACTTGACGTGCTTTTTTCGAACTTGACGATTCTAGGTTTCATTGGGTTTTGGTTTCGACGTCATAACCATATACCCTTGATTCGTCACCAGTTATGACCTTTTTGAGCATATCAGGATCATCATTGACATCAGCAGACCAAATTTTCCTGCTACGCATTTCATGCTCAAAACTTCGGAATAAATTGCATGTCACAAACCAATAGAGATGCCGACGTCTTCAGTCACTTCTCTATTAGTAATTCAACACCATTTGTCACTTGCTGGGGGAGCCAGACCCAAGTTCGTCATCGGCGTTCTCGGGCATCTTGGAACACCTTGTAATACTTATAAATTTTTTTTTTGCTCAAAGTAGATTCACCATATGCCGTGGTCAACATTTGAAGTGTTTTGCGGCACTGTATTCCATTTTTTATACAAAATGTTGTTACAAAATCATTGATCCATTTTTTTTTGACAGCAGAGACGGGTTTCCACAATCTTCATATTTAAGGTGGCTTCCAGGTGCGGGTAATTATAATCCTGGACACTAAATTTAGTTTTAATAATCTAAATGTATATATTATCGTATTTGCACATTTTGTAGCAGTAGCCAGCTGGGGTATAAAAGTCAATTACTCTCCAGAATAATATCCAAATCCACCAAATCCACCCCACCAAAACTATTTAAAATTCAAATCATTCAAATAACCGTTTTTTAAATCAATACTTTTCTATGTCGCTATACGGGATGCTCGCAAAAACAGCTGGATTTATTACAAGATGCATGAATAATTATAAATCCATATTTTATTGTATCTCGTAGCCAATTAAGGACACTAGGACTTTCCTCGAAAAATAGTTATCGTAAGAACTTCGGGCGACATAATTTATGATTAAAGCGACCAGGAGAAATTGCAGGAAATTTCTAGAATGGCACAAACGAACGGGACTGTTTTTGGTAAGACTGTTGCCATAGTTCCATCGGCAGTGTCCCAACATTTTCGGAAATTAATATCGTTAACTTCAGAATGACTACACGCTTTTGGTTTCATGATGAGACAGGCTTTTCAGCAGTCAACGGAAACTCACTAAAATTATATAACCGGAAGGAAAATAAATTCACAACAAAAGGAAGAATAGTAGCAATAATTTGTTAATAACTGATTCAAGAGCAGATCAAATGATATGTGCCGAAGTGACATGGATAAATAATGCATTATACCCATAATAAAATACCAAAAACTGCATCGGGAAAAATATACTTAACCATTATCCGAAATTACTTAATTGCAGGTGTCGCGTTTCGAGATAAAAAAAAACACGGGGGCTTCATTGTGTTTCTGTTTTGCACGCCATATTTTAAAATCGATAACGTAGCGCAATTTTGATGATAAATGGGTCTAATGTTAAAGGAACGTTTTTTTTTTCGAAATCCGAGGACTATAAAACAAACACCCGTAACGGATTGTGTCAGACCGTTCTTCGAGCAGATACGAAACTACCAAAATGAAACTGTTTGTGTTTGTACTTTGTGTGATGGCCCTGTTTTTGGTAAGAAAACATTTCTCGTTACTATAGTTGCCTTTTTGCCTTTATCTTAGCATATATCATCAATTGTCCGTTAATAAATTAATTACAACCTTTTTGAAAAAAAGTAGAACATAGAAAAAAGATAAGTTGTTGAAACCTTGAAGGATACAGGCTTCAGCTCTTTGAGGTATACCTCTAGTATTTCTTATTAAATCGCAGCAATCTCTAATATGATCCTTCAGCTCTTCTACAGTGTTAACTGGGGTGCAATAAACCAGACTTCTAAAATGCTCCCATAGGAAAAAGTTCTAACTATTTAAATCTCTTACTGCAAGGGAAAATCTTTGGAAAATAACACAATAGAAAATCGTGCAATATTTTCCAAACCGACACGTGCAAGAAATTAAGATTATTTCAATTTCTAGTACTAAGTTTAAGATTTTTGTCAATAGAATTTAAAACTGCTTGTTTAATTTCTGGAGTTCTTCCCCTCCGATGGGCACCTTTTAAAAGACTATTTGGTATTAAATTAGCTGCTTCAGTCAACCGGCTATGTACATTTGAAAATGTTCGCCTATCTGTATGACTCTATTAGGAAAGCACTCTTGAAATAATCGCCCAGCTTCCGGTGCATTAGTAAATTCGACCATTCTTATTTAAAATATCAATACTCGGATAATTTAAACACCAAATTAACACGAAGAACTGAATTTGAAAACTGTTGTTAAACAAGTCCCTTGACAACAGAATTAATAATTCATACACACACCAATTGCACCTTACATAACTCAGTGTTTTTACTATTTCACTTAGGGAGAGAATCAGGCCCAAGCTCAGGGTAAGGGCGACGCCAGTGGTGGCGGTAGCGCCGGCGGCGGTGCCGGAGGCGGTGCCGGAGGCGGTGCTGGAGGCCAAGCCGGTGTTGGCGGTGGAGCTGGGTTTGGTTTCGAACTGGGTGGCGGAGCGGGGGCGGGCGGAAACGTGGGGGCTGGAGGCGGCGCTGGTAAAAAATAAAGAAAACTCGGATAGCGGAATGGGCAGTAAGAGGCGACAGCTGCGCGTAGATTAAATTTGATTTTATGTTTCGATAAAAGTGAATAAAAGCTGTAAGAAACTTCAGTTTTTTTTCTGCAATTTCTTTAGGACGGATACACACTTGAAATATGTAGTGGTGTAAAGCTATCATCTGGTTAACTACTTTTCGAACATAGCCTCATCTTTTATTCTCGTCACCTTCTTTTTATGCATTACTTTGGTAAGTAAGGCTTGATTTTGTGACGGATGTCATTTTCATGGATTTAAATAACAGCAGTTTTTCGATTTTTCGCTGAGCGCTAAATATAACTCAAAGTAATAAACTGAAAACTTAATCTGATTGACATTGATGATAGGGATGTCTTCATCTTAAATGAGACACACTGTATATTGTCTTTCCAACCTCATACTTTCTATATATCATCTCAAGGATCCACTGTTTTATTATGTTCAAGTGCTTTAAATAGCACTTCTCCAGTTAATACTGACTTATTGAAAAAGAATCGCCATTGTGTTAATACATTAATGAGCACCAACATAGGTAAAATATAACTTGATATCATAATATACAAATATGACATACATTAGGAGTTCTGTGTTATTTTCCGTCGGAGTCCCAAGGCTGTGGACCATGGAAGTGTTCATATCCTTAGCACTAAAAGTATACAATATCCTACTTGAGGAGTTAAAAGCGATTATTAAGGAAAAAGCAGAATTGTGTTACTTCCACGGTAATTTCTTTTTACACTGAAATCAGTTTCTGTTCCTGTAAGTCTCAAATGGCAGTAAACAATATTATTACTTTCTCAAGGACTGTTACGCGACTGGTAGCCTAAGATTAATTCTTCATTTTCAAAATGGTCAAAGAGAAATGTTATTTACCAGTTAAGATTTGTAGGTACATAAAACAATTACCAATATTTTCGAAATTACAAAAAATCTTTCAAAACAGTGCGAAAGAATATAAAAATTCTCCTAAGCAATAGAAGAATTATAACTTTTTATTATAATTTTATCAAATCAAAATGCTTTCGCATTCAGGATATTCAATATTTAACAAGTAACAGCTAAGAAATGAGTTAAATATTGTATAGCTTAGTTTGGATCAGTTTGTGAGACTCATCTAATTTTCACAACCTAGCTGGTTACTCTAGCTGATGCTCGCTTTTTGCACAATTTTTTGCCTGTGAAGAGAAACCATAGAATGCGTATGTCCCTGCTATTGTCATCAGCAGCGTTGGCATTCACGAGCCAAGACCCTGAAGCGACCAACACTTTACCACATTAATATAATTACTTTTACAATTTAGCAAATTTTCGACAGGAAACTAACGGTTTCGAACGATATTTTTCGAATTCGGCAAAATTCAATGGACGCCATTGTCATGCGTTCCGTATAAAACGCCGCCGGCGTACGGCCTAAACCATACATCAGCCTGCAACATGAAGAACTTCCTCGCTGTTATTTTTGCGATCGTCCTCTTCGGAGTGGTGAGTGTTTCCTATTAGTTCAACGTTATTTTTGAATGTAACTGCGGTTTAAGGGTTTTCTGAGCGCCATTCCTCCGCCCCAAGTGGAAGCCAGCGCCCATTCTGGCACCGCTTCCATAGGAGGGACTCACCAGCACTCCGCCAGCTGTAATAGAGGAGGTCCGCCCCCTGCCCAGCCGCTTCCAAGTGCGTATATTAGATTTCTGAGTTTTTAATGCAAGCGATTTCGAAAATTTTCCAAATTTGTGTGCTTTTTGCAGATGCGTCCGCCAACTCAACATCCACCGCGGGCTAAACCGTTTTAAATTTGTAGTTCCGATAATTGCCGCACTGTGCACAATGTCGTGTTCGATAAATAAATTCACCTATGAAATGACGTCAGTGGTTTAATTTTTGCAATTATATCCGCAAGTCAGCACCGTTAAATATTATGGGAACTCATTGAATCCTAGTGTATTTTTTGCAAAGTATGAACCTAGTTTTTGGAGTACATATTGTGTTGTGTTTCCTATTTTTTGGTTAGTACGAAGTAGAGGGCTCGGATCACTAAAGCAAACGGTGTATATTAACATTAATTATTAACTCTCAAAAATAATACGAAAGTAACCCCTAGTTAGGGAAGGGTGGGGCCACTAAGCCCACCTCAAAAATTAACCAATTTTTTTTTATTATAATTATAAATTCTGGCTATTTGCACATTTTTAGCCCTTTGCGTAATACCAGTGGCAAAATGGCCCGCTTAAAAATTCTAAAAAAAGCCGTTCCATATTACTATAACCGAATTTATTGAAAGTGTTATTTTTTGGATAATTCCAAGTATTTAGCCTAAAGTCAGAGCTTCAGTTACGTTTTTTTTATTGAATCCTTTTGAATAAATAACTATAATTACTACATATAACAAATGTTCCATAATTAACTTTATTCATGCATGTATGAATGTATAAGACATATGTTCACTGGGAAATGGCACCCAATGGCACAAATGCAGCTGAGCAATGAGTTCAGTACTGTGTTGGTTTGTTTTGGTTAATTTTGCGAGCTTCTACGGGCACAAACTTTTTTAAACAGGCCCATAATAGCCCTAAGGTTGTCCTTTTACTAGCTGGTTGCAAAATTTGAAATATTCAGTTGAGATTAAGTTAAATATATAGTGACGATTAGTTAATTTCTTGGCCTGAATTTATTGCAAACTATTAACCAAAGTTTCTTAGAACTATGTTATTTTGTTTCTAATTTAGTTTTTCTTGAAATAACCCTTAATAATAACTTCGAATATTTATTGTGTTACCAACTACTGCAATGGTTCATACAGCTTTTATCAGAAGACCTACCATCTATGATGCTTCATGACTGGTTAATACACCTAAGTTATTTTTTAATTTATATAATCCATTTATATATTTATTTGGCTACTCACCCAACAAAGAAATAATTAGTACAGCCGAAATAGATATAAACTGCATAAAACATATTTATCTATAAACTATATAATATATAGTTTTCTTTAAGATAAAATAAAAAACCAAAGTAAAATAGTTTAAAAGGCAGTATTTGCAGAGCTGCTTGTACATAAAAACAAATGCTGTGAATAGTAGTCATTCTTTAGCATAACACATGTTTTACAAAGGACTCTGCAAATTTGGAGAAGTATATGAAAAATACAAGGTAGCCATTTTATTGGTAAACAAATAAAGAGATAACAAATCAAACTGGTAATCAGCTATTATCTTCATTCGGGTTTAAAGGCCGTCGCCGATGTTGGACGTAGACTGTCTACGTCCAACATCGGAGATGGAAGGACCTCTGAAGAAGCTCGCCACTCGTGCTAGCGAAACGTTAGGAAGTAATTCCAATCGACGACGGCCTTTAAACCCGAATGAAGATAATAGCTTATCAACGGGCCGCGAAAGCCTTAACCAATTTATCAAACTGGTAATCGTCATCAATTGAAAAATGATTTTCTAATATGAAAATATGAAAAGTTCACAGTTATAATAGAAAAGAGGATAGTATTAACTTTCAGAGAACATTCTAATATTCTCATTGTATATTCTGCGTATGTGTTGCTTAATATAACCAAATTCCCAAAAATCTGTAATATACCTAATTATACACCGATCTAACTTGCGGGAAGCATCATTGTACACGTCAGTTTCGTTTCCCAGGCATCCGAGCCACTTCGGACGTTTCCGGGATATTATCGCACGGGTTTGTTAACAATCGGATGCTTTCGGAGATTTTACAGCACGGCAGGAATTTTGACGGTCATGTCAGTGAATGTATTAATGGCGTTTTGCAAAAATGTACCGAAAGTGGAGCTATCAATAAAGATCTTACGGCAACTTTTCAATAAATTATATTTACATCAATTTTTGTACACACAAAATCAAAAATAAAATAATTTTCACCTGAATTATACATCGAGGAAGATCTAAAAAATTGCTCAACAATCTGAATGCCTTTAGGGAATCAGTAACTACTCTTGCGCAAAAATACTTCGCTAATACGAAAAACAAATTTTTATTTCTGATTGTTCTGTTTAGACCACAGCATAAACTCTTCCGAATAATAAGGGTACGTGTGTAAATGTGTAAAATAAGAAGCACGGAAAGGAATTAACCAACAATTTTTTGTTTCGTCGACTTTAAACATGGAGAAGTAAGGGCAAGTAAGCAAAAAAGCAATATACATTTACTAGCAGCAACGATCGAATTGTTTGATCGATTGAAAACGGAAGTTTTACTTTCCCTCGGCAGTCTGATTGGAAGCTGAAAAAAAAACACCATTTAATATGCTATTTTGGGGATCAAACGCGTAGCGTAATACCTGGCTGCTGCCCCTGGCCCCCGCTGTTGGTAAAAATACACCCCGGGGTACGTTCATTGTTTCCTTTCAAGACTCCACCCCCTTGTCCCGAGCCCGGGTGCTGTGGTGGTTGCGGCAACGCATTGTAGGTTGCCTGCTCCGCAAATCAAAATAAGATTAAATAATTGCAATATGTCAGGGTTTTTCAAATACAGGGCTTACAAAACATTTGGTTTTTAATTTTTTTCGAAAGAAGGAGGTGACTTTAGATAGCCTCGTAACAGAATCTGGAAATCTTAGATAAAATGTTCTCATCTATGTTAAACAATTAATAAAAAATTGTTTAGGTTATACCTAGTTCCAAAGTTGCCCTTTTTTAACTTTTTCAACAACAAATTTTGCCAAAAACTGCCGAAGAGTAACTACCTCTCCGTTCACCTGCCACTCTCGAGACGTCTGACAATCATTATACGGCTAAGATCACCAAGTTTTACAGTTCAGTAATGCTGGCATTTAGAAACAGAGTATAATTCAAATTTTGATTAGGAATATCATGTAGTTGGAACCTGTTACCGAAACTATTATATTGGGTGACACATTAATAATTGGAAATATATAAAACGTGCCTCTGATGTACAGAGTGTTTAATATACAGTGGAGTAGCGATTTAGTGAACTTCGCTTCTAGTGAATTATGCTTCGCGATATTGTTTGTGTGTATTTTAAGTTCAGTGCGAAGTAGTACATTTAATTTTGAGGTTTTACACAGCAAATATGTCGCAGAAAGGAAGTGTTTGAATTTAAAACAAAAAGGTGAAATGCTAGAATGCATGAGTAAAGGCGATTGTGTGACTCTGCTTGCTAAAAAATATGTGCAATAAAAAAGAAAAATGAGCCTTTACTAAAGAGATTATCACAAACATTTAGAGGCTCAGAAAAAACAAAGACGTTAAAAATGTCTAGCTATTCTAATATAGAAAGAGATTTATACAAATATACCGGTGAGTGGGCTTTTCCTGAAGCTTCTACAAAAAGCTATTGACGTAAATACTTAATTTAATTTTTAATTTAACAGGTTCACAAAACTCTACTCCAAATACGTGGAGAGAAACTGTCGTCCCAGCCTGAATTAGTCGATTCATTTAAAGCACTATCGAAAAACTGATTCTGACGTCAGAACAGATTTGTAATGTCGATGAAACCGGCCTGTATTTGAAGTTGTTACCGTAAGACTTATGTATCAGTGACAGAGAAAACTGCACCGGGCAGAAAAACCAAACATCCAGGCGCCTTCGAAATTTTAGTTTGCCGCTTAATTCCAGCATGGATTACTGAAAATTTTTAATTTTCATTTTTAGGTGAAGGCGTTTTTAATGAATCGCAACTTACTCCATCCATCTGAAGCCTACTTAAAAAGTCCTGATGGTCTTACTTTTTACAAAACTTCTGGATTCCTCCTGCGTGGGTTTATGCTGAGTCGAACTTGCTGACGGTTCGCCTGTTCTCCTGTTGGCTTCTTCAGAGCTTGACTGAAAACTGGCGGAACGTCAGCAAGTTCGACTCAGCAAAAAGCTACGCAGAAAGAATCCAGAAGTTTTGTAGATACGATTACATGCGACACCTTTAATTCAATGTACCAGAATGTGAACGGAATTAATTATTTTATCGTAAAAACCTACTAAGGCAGTTATTGTCATAAGGCTCTGACCTAAATGCAATGTTGCAAACGTACACTTTAAGAGATGCAGTCTCAAATTGGCCTGAAATAAAAACAGTTGTTATAGAGAAATGTTGGCAAAATATTTTAACAATCAACTCGGATGATGAAGAGGATAATGTCCCCTTAAGTGTTTTAAGAGAACGATTACTTAATGATGAAGCACACAATGCCAATCGGAGTGTTATAGACCTCTTACAAAATATTACTCCAAATGTAAGTAAAATTACAAAAACGAAATCAAACCTCTATACCTCGAACTTGAAGGGTCTGTATTAATTAATAAATTCTAGCAGCCAGGCTATATTTGCTTTTAAATGTTCATTTTCCAGCCAGTCATGTCATATGGTTGACAATTTTTTTTTTGGATATCATTTTCTACTTTTTGAAAATCTCCATTTTTTCACCAATTACGAAGACCCCTAAAATAGGTCGAGATACAAAGGGTCGACTGTATTGTATGTTTACATTAATTTTAAATTGAATGTGAAATAAACGACATTAACGAATGGAATAAAGATGAACCAGCAAACTTAAAACAGAGAATGAAATAACAATTGATTCTGATTAGGAAAAAGATGATAATGACGATACTATGTCAAATACAGAAGACAAGCTTATTTCAACAAGCCAAGCTGTGCGATCTGTTAATAACCTTATCCAATGGGTGATGTAGTAGAATATAACAGCTTCATTTTGTTGCATGATTTAAGATAAAAAATTGTAGAAATCAACCAATAGAAAACAGCCTAAACTGGCGTTATTTTACACGCATATTTTTTTTCCGTAAACCTTGGTATGCATTTAAATATAATAGTACTTTTTCTTGTTTGTTACTTTTTGCAAAATATATATGTATTATTTCTTTGATTGTGTTCTTAATTTCAAATACCGCAAATGTGAACACCCAAGAAATAGTAAAATTGTTTTGCCAAAATAAGTTCATTAAATCGCGACTTCACTGTAAAACATTTTTTAAAAAATGACTAGTTCTTTAAGACTATTATCATATTCGAATGGAATTGGAGTACTACCAGAGAAGAAAATTGAACCAAAAACAAATATACAGCAGATACTCACAGTGGATGCAAAGAAAACCACCAACATCACCAACAATAACTTCATTTTCACTGTACTATCTGCAACAGACTCGTACAAAACTGGTCCAGTTCTTGTAACTACTTGCCGTGCCTACAATTCTACTTATATTCAGGACATCAGACAATTAATTTAATGCGCCGACTTCCGGATTTATTGAAAATATTTAGAAGTCGTTTATGTAACCCTGTGATTAGCCACAAGTGCATTAGGTGCGACGAAATTATTAAAAATGGAATTTTAATTTATGCATCCGGTAAACGCGAAAAGTTTTCCGAGAAAAGATCCACTCAATGGAACGATCTATATACTCACGTGCGATATATGATTGTAATCTTTAAAACCACCACCAAAAGTTCATTTTCTCGCACAATCCTGACCCTATTTGTACATTTATTTTTGTGAATAGACCTTTAGAAACGACGTGTGTGATCATTTTGTTTCTTTATTCGCTTTTTTATATCAGTTGTTAAATAAATACGGAGTTTAATGTGAAACGAATGAGTCTGACAGATCGAAAAAAGGTGGGCTATGGAAAACCAAAGCGCATCACTATCTGTCACTACATGTGCGAGCTGTCATTTGAATTTAGTCTGTTATTTCCCTGTGTGTCATCATTTAATATGGAGCGTCAAACAAGAAATTTATCTCGAGGTGAATCAATCAAAATCAAATCAAAAAGAATCAAAAAGCATCGTAAATAAGAAAGTAGATTACTCAAGTTGAAAACGCACAAAGCAATGTTTTCTATCCGATTAGGGCACTGCCACAGAATGATCAATGAGAAATGTTTAAGAATCCATCAATGTTAAACCGTAAACTAACCAAAACTGGCTCCTTGGTGCACTATCCTGAGTTGTTGGGCCAACTGAATTTTCATGTTCAAGGACTGCTTCACCTGGTAACCCCAAGAAACAGTTTTTTGATTAAAAGTCCTGTAATAATATTGACATTTTTTGTTATAGTCGTTCACAGTTCTCCAGATTAATTAAACATAAATTTTTGTTACAGTGAATATAGTCTATCATGTGTTTTTTTTTAATTATTTTATCTGAAGAGTAGTTAAGCAGCTATTTACAATCAAATTCTATTCTAAACGGATATTAATCTGTTCGATAATAAATATTGTCATTTACTATAATTTAATTATTTCTGGTTAATTGAATCCACTAAATACAATGTTAATGTTGACGTAACCTCCACAATTTTATTTTCTGCTTGTTAATATTTAAATGCCGTAATCATTTACTTATTTCAAGTAATTATATTAACGATAATAATACATATTAAAAAATTGTAACGTGGTATAATACAACAATATATTTGCGGCAACTGAAAAAATAGCGAGTTGATTTCTTCACACGCATAAAATACTGACAATTTAGCAAAATGAGGAGCGGCGAGTTCTTAATTTTAGTCGTATTCGTCGCCACTTTGGTAAGTTTCATGATTTTATTTATTTGAATTCAATGAAGAATAGATTGGCTGTGGTGGTTGCATATTTACAAATTCATCTTCAATAGGGAACTTGAACAAAATTTTAATTTGCAAAATATTGGTTACGAAAGTAAGTTTATACTATTAAAAGAACCCACAGTTCACAAAAAAATAATTTCGTAGTTCTATATAACAAATGTAAACAATTAAAAATTATAAAATTTTAATCCTCTTTGAAACGCACTGTCATTGGCTGTGACCGGTTGCAACGTCAATTCACTGGTAAGATTACGCGCCAGCCGGACCGTAGCATAGAGAATCCATTAGAATATAACAGAAATTTTTAAAAATGACCGAAGCCGATTTTTTAAAAGGTCGATCTGATCATTTTCCTTCAATGGATATTTTTATGGTAACATCTTAGATACAAAACACCGAAAGTTTTTCTTTTGCTTAGGTTTACGGTGTTAAAGCTAAAAAGAATTTTCAGCCACTAGTTTTAAGTCTATTTAATATTGTAATCAGCTTATAGTTTTCTAGTTTTTAAAATTCGAATTATATATCAAATAAAATGTAAATTATTCAATAAAAAAAACAAAAAGGACTTTTTTAACTAGTGGACATCTAAATAATGATTTTAACGTATATTCGTATTGATAACTTAAAGTGTTCTTTATTTCATATCGATGAGGAATCCATTCCTATGGAAATTTGTTTGCACGGTTAAGGCTAAAGTGAAACCTAAACATAATGTTAACAAAAAACCATGGCTTTTATTTTCTGGTAAACGAATAAAAAGATTATCTGGCGTTTTACGAATTTTACTCAAACACGATTGCACGATTTGCAACATTGTTTTTGTGTTGCTTCCATTATTATCATGTAAAGCCCACTAAGCACAAATAAAACTTTACACGAGCCAAAAATAAACGTAAATAATATCATTTTCGGCCGATAACCTGAGAACAATAGGACAACATGTCGCCGTATCGATTGAAAAGCAGCGGTATGACGTGACGATCATTCCCGCCCGTTTAGTGTTGTTTAAAAGGAATAGCCTGGTGTTACAACTTGAATTATTTATTGCATAAGAAATAAAAAATATTTAAGTTACCTATCCTTGGTTAAGCGGACATTTCTTTACAGATTAGTGTAGAGGGCGCTCCACAAGAGGAAGATGAAGCAGCTGCTGCCTTCGTGGCACAATCTGCCGATTTTAGAGACGCAAGGCAAACGTGTAGGTGCATACATCTCTTACGTCTCATTATGTTGTATTAAAAAAAATCTCTGGTCGCTAATTTTCTGTTCAACCAACGAAATAACCAATTTTTAGCGTCGTTCAAACACAACATGCGAAGGAGAAGTCTTAAAGAATTGATGATGATTAGAAAATACGTGCAAGACGAACTTGAAGAGGTCAACAGGGCGATACGGTGGAAATCCAACTTTAGGGGTAAGTTTATGAACGACGATTTACATCACATCAAAGGTGCCAAAATCGCTTCGATCATTAAAGAAAATATTTTTCTAAATTGTAACTAACATATCCATTGAAAGGCTACATTTACCAGTTGCCAATAGCTTTAAATACTTTTGTCATTCTAGCGCAAGCAGCTGACGACGGTAACGACTACGGTGAAGACGATGGTGGTTAGATCTAATAAAAATTAAGTACGCGTTAAGGGATTGACTCATTTTTTCAGATTACGGCGATGAGTAACAACAAAGCATATACGATGCGGGGATGGTTAGAAAATTTGTCCCTATTTAAGATGGTTTATTTCTGGTTATCTATACGAATAAACACGCTTAAGACGAACGTATAGTGTTTCTATTTCGAGGAAAAACATTTCCCCAATTCTTACTTGGAAATAACTTACATTTTACTTTTTTTCCATTCCTTCTGCGTCTGTCCTTGTTGAGTCGAACGTTTCACCAATCATCCTGTTGCCTTCTTCAGAGCTTGACTGAAACAGTTTCAGTCAAGCTCGACGCAGGAGGAATCCAGAGGTTTTGTAAAAAGCATTACAGTAGCCTGTGGAACTTTCTTTGGAAATTTAACTCAAATTTTGCTCGTCAAAAATTTTATTGGAACAAAGTGTCGGACATCGGATTTTTAAAAATTACCGTTTCTTTAATTTGAACAAGTAAAACACTGACCACAAGAACTTTCGTTTATTTGCGTTTACGGAGAGTCAGATCAATTTTATCCTGATGCGGCGCCATTTCCTGTCACCGATCCCGTCGCATTTCCTCCAATGGTGAAGCCGAAACTACCCTGCCCCGCGATTTCCCCCGTCCCGAAGCCAAGTATGTTGGCGTCGATGATGCCAGCCTGAAAGAATTTTTTTTTTAATGATAAAGCCGCGCAAAGAATGAAAACCATACTCCGTTCAAAAATTATATGGACTAATAAAAATGCGTAATCAGAGACGGTCGACGTTGATTGGTCACATTTAGGGATTCGCCTAAAGACATTTTGAAATTCATGTCCAATGGGACACCAAAGGGTGTTAAGCTGGTAATCTTCAGTTACACGTTGGCTGCACTGATTTAAGAGATTTAAGAGGTTATGTTGTGTCGTGAATTACTTGTTTTGCGTAGTGATATAATTTTTGTTTGAATATAATGGTATATTATGGCGGCAATGGGTAATGAAGAAATATTTAAATTCATAAAACTTTGTCAAGCCGTCACCTTTATGACATCCATTGTTGTTAACAGCATACTTGGAAACAAAAACTGATAACAGAGCCTTAAATAATGCTTTATTGTCACTTATACAAGTGGCATAAGCTGAGCAAAGCTTAAAAGGGAATTTGCAAACGTTATATGCATTTTCAACAAATATGTAATGGAAAATACTGCCTGTATCATAGAAAGGACAGTTTCTTGTTTTGCAGTCAGTACTTAATAATTAAAAACAAAACATTTTATTTTAAAATGTTTACAACGATTTTCACGGGTTACTTAGTTCGCTGAAAAAAACACTCGGAAGGCGGCCAAAAAAAGCTTATAAACATATTTGAAAGAAAACAAAAATTGTAAAATATAAATCCGAACAGTAAAGAAGCAAAAAAGAGTTGTTAATTTGCAGAAAATGTTGAATAAACGAAAATACAATTTAAATACTAAAAAAACGTTTCTGAGAAAAGATTTTCTCTATCTTTACAAAACGTATTGTTTTACTACCTAGAATAGGGTGGAAAAACGCCCTTACCATGAAAATTAAAAGAATCACTGAAACAAATATTACTGCACGTCTCATTGCGTCGTCAAAGTCAGAAGCGCGAATGAAAAGTGGAACAATCCTGTGCCCAAATTTATCAACTAAAAATAAAATGCATCTCCAGCGCAGTTCCGGATGCACAAATAAAAAAATTTTCGTTATTCCGCCATATTAATAGTGTCATATATTATAACGATTTCCGTTAATTTTGATAAATGAAAACGTAATAGTACTGAATAATACTTTTACGTGAAGATGAATCTCTCATGATGGCGGTAGACGGGGAAAGTAGTATGAGAATTTTTTGAAACATTAAACATGCATGGTCGGTTAAATATGATAAAGGGCGTGAATTTAGATGCCCTGACGCATTTCCTTCCTAGCAAGTTTACGAGGTGTGTTCAAAAAGTAAGGTGACTTTTGTAATTGATACACATGCCCCTAATATATGTTTACAGTTTCAGCCAGTTTGCACGTTTACGTTTTTTTGTGTGAAGCGTTAGACGTCTTTTGTGTGTCTGTCAAAAAAATAGAACAAAGAATTTGCACAAAATTATTATTATTATTATCATTATTATTATTACAAAGAATAAAGTGCAGAGGAGAACCTATTATGCACATTGGTAGTTAGTAGCATGAGAATATTATACATAAAATAAATATTTAGTTATTGCTGTGAAACAATACACTGTCCAAGCGACGTTTAAATACAGACAAGTTCGGCGCGCACACAACATCTGGGGGTAAACTGTTCCAATAATCGAAAATCCTGTTACTTATAAAATGCAGTCCTGAATTGTTCATTTCTTATTTTAAATGGATGACCACGTAGGCTACAAAGGACACTGTCACACCTAGGCACTACGGCAATAGTTCAAACCGGTTCTTGCCAACATGCAACACAGAGCACTTTTGAGCATTCAGTGGCAATAGCTAAGTTGAACACCACTTGGAAATAGTATTCAAGTCTGAAGTGCTGCAAAACACTTTTAATGTTGACAGCGGCGTATGGTGAATCTACTTTGAGCAAAAACAAAAATGTTTATAAGTGGTACAAGCTATTCGAAGATGGCCGAGAAGGCATAGATGACCAACTTCGCTCTGGGCGCCCCAGAACGTCAATAACTGATGAAAACTTTGAAAAAAGTGTCGAATCACTATTAGAGAAGTAGCTGAAGACGTCGGCATCTCTACTGCCTCGAGCCATGCAATTTGTCCGAAGTTTTGGGCATGAAATGTAGCAGCAAAATTGGTTCCGAACCTGCTTAATTTTGTGCAAAAGTACAATCGAAGGAGCATCACTCAAAAGCTGTTAAGCGACGTCAATGATGATCCTGATATGCTCAAAAAGGTCATAACTGATAACGAATTATGGTTATGACGTCGAAATCAAAACTCGAACGGAAGAAAAATCACTTCAAGTTCTATCAAATATCAAGGTTTTGCTTACATCGAGGGTTCTTACCACAAGGTTGTACGGCCGATAAAGAGTATTACCTTGAAGATATGCGCCGTTTGCGAGAAGTAGTACGAAGAAAACATCCGGAATTGTGGGAAAACACTCTTCATTGCTTGTGTCTAACTTTGTGGCCAAAAACAAAACCACCATATTTACCGAACTTGTCCCTGTTCCCAAAACTAAAGAAACCCATGAAAGGAAGGAGGTTTGGAACGATTGAGGAGATAAAGGAAAAGTCGCTGGAAGAACTCAAGGCTATACCAGGAAGTGCTTAAAACTTAAAAGACACCTTACTTTTTGAACACACCTCGTATTTTCAATTTGAAAAAAGTTATACAACAAGGATACGAATTAGACTCTTCTGTGCTCACTTCTTTCTTTAAGCTATATAATACATAAATAAGGGACTAGTAAAATATAATTAGCTTAGTTCTTTCATAAAGTATCTTAAAATGCAGATGCAGGCCCTACTTCTATTTCAAATTTAATTTGATGTAGTTTAAAATTCTGGAATTCTGTAGACAAATGAATGCTGAAGAATCTTATTTTAAACCATCCAACTTTTGTACAACTTTTTTTTGTAAAATTTGAAATAAACGTTCCGGGAAGTGAGGCACTTAAGCTTTTTGTTATTTTTTGTGATTTTTAACCATCAAGTCGATTTATTTTTGACTAAATTTAACTAAATTTTTATTTATTAAAATGTATTTAATAAAAAAAATCGTTACTGATTAGAAACTAATTTTCAATCGATTAAAAAAAATTGTTATTAGTATTTATAATATTTTCGAAAGCTCTGGCTTAGGTTAATTCATAGAATTATCCAAAAAATACTTACACTTTTAACTAACAGCTTTTTTTTATACCTGGCCTTACGCAAAGAGGTAAAAATATACAAATAACCAGAATTTATAATTATAACAACAACAAAAAAATTGTGAGGTGGCTCTCAAAAATTAACCCCAATCTCCTATAACTACTAAAATGACGCAATACGGTTTTCCAAAATTATTTCTTAATTCGCCTATAATTTTGGTAACTTCGAAGCATTATGCACCTTTATCCAACTCTGTATATTTAATGGTTTAAAAGTTACCCATACAATCCCATTAACCATACATAGGTATGTCAACTTCTGGATAAAAAATTATTTATTTTAACATAGAACCTCTTTACTGACATCTAAGCAAAACATAAAAGTTCCCATCACTTTGTTTCATTTTTCTTCGCCGTTTTCTGGCGCTTCCTCTGCTGGGGCTGCCCCTATTACATCCACCTCGCCATATGCGCCCTGACCTGCGTCCGCTGTAGGCGGAGAGACCGCGGTTGATGGCGCTAAAAGCACGAAAAAACTGGTTAATTAAGTGTCTGACAACCTGGCCAAAGTTGTGTATATGTTTATTATAAATTACTGATTACACTAACTATAGACAATAAAGCAATTCGCTCCATGTTCGTGTCGGATGCTCAACGTGTCACGAGTTTCTATCGCAGAGGGTTGCTCACGCAATGCCAAACAGAGAAAGCATTCCTGAAAAGACTCTTTGGAACTTCTGCTTTATACCACAGCGAAAGCGTAGTTTCTTACCAGCGTTAGGGACAAGATCAAAACGAGTGTAGCAGATTTCGCGTCCATCCCCACCGACTATGTGCTTAAAATGATAGGATCCCACAAAGAGCGGTCTCCAAATTGAGAACGTTTCCGCATCTATTAACTATACTTTTTAGCAAATAACAGTAATTAAGCATTTTCGCACCATTTCACACTCTTGCATGCAAATTAACGTTATTATCCATGCTTGGGTCGGAAATCAGATTTGTGTCGGGTCTAATAACGGGGTCTCCTAGAGGTTTACTAGGGATAAAAATGGTGAAAAGATTAGCGAATTCTTCTACGTAATCATGTGCATCACTTTTTACTGTCGAAGTCTTACATGCAGTGAATACCATGAATATTAGAAAAGCGCGAGGCCCAGATAAGCTGGCAGCCGAAATTCTTAAACTTGATGGATTTGTTTGATGACATCTAGAACTCAAGGATAATACCACAATAATCGCTGACATCAACTTTTACAACACTACCAAAGAAAGGAAATGCTAAACAATGCCCAAACTACCGCACTATAAGCTTAATGCTTAATACAGTAAAAGTGAAACATTGCAGTGAAATTGGAATGACTAATAAAAAGAGGATACATGGGACATATTATGAGCTGAAAGAAATATCAAATACTTATAATGCAAGGGAAAATAAGTTGAAGAGGATCAGTGGAAGAGACATTCCTGGTTACCAAACTAGAAGAGAAAAATCAACCATTATCCTAGAATTATACTTGATTATTCCCCGTATAAAAAAACTGAGGAATATTTTTTGTATTTTTATTTACGAAGGTGAATTTAAAAAACGACCACAACACGTGGTACAAAATTTCATTAAAATAAATTACTACTGCAATTAAATAAGCTCCACCCTATTTTTTTGTAGACTATTTAGATTTTCTCTTCGTTTCATTGCAAATGACTGAGTTTTATCTAAGTTCGTCTATCTAATTTCTGCTCTTCTTGGGAGAATCTGTATTCGGTGTTTTCTTCCACGCCCATTAGGTTTAGATGCCTTTTAAATCAGCAATAGCCTGTCAGTAGACCTACCACAGACTCTCTTTTGTAATTTGAAGATTTAAATTTGACTTATGAATTTCTCAGATGACAAATTTTATCGGTTGATAGGTCAAACCGTCGGTGTAACTTATGACCATATTTAGAAAGAAAATGTGATGGTAGTTGTAAGTAACTACGTCTGTTATAATTGGGGAAAATTTAGTTTGTTCTCTAATCACTTTAGCAGCACAATAGGGGTATCACGTGGCTTTAACAAACCTTTGCAGAAAAAAAACAACAGAAAATGGAAAGCCTTGTTGGCTATGATTAAAGCCCGCTGCACAAGTTCAAGTGAGAGAAGCTACTTTAGCCATTTAAGTTAAGTTCAAAATAGACAGCCTTGATAATATTTTAACAGTTGCTGTCTTTAAAACGAAATACATTGCTGGACAAAAGACTGGCCCAAAGTATGGCCAATACTTTTTTTTTAATATCCGCTCGTACATGTTTGATGTCACCATACTTCCGCGTATAGTCGATGTTCATTCACATCGGCGTCAATAAGCGCGTCAAAACTAACAAATTACATTAATTTGACGCCTTAATTGGAGTATTAAATCATCTGACGAAGTAGATAACATTTAAAACATCCGGTATAATATAAAAAAGCATTACCCCCTCACTCTTTCACCATTTGAAAATCAAAATTTGCGACGTATATAAAAATTGGTCAAAGTATTGGCGAAACGTCAGTTCAACTGGAGCAATTTTGGCAGCAAATGGCGGTTGTCGTTCTGGTTTTGGCAGTTTTCTTGGTAAGATTTCACATCTTTACATTTTAAATAATATTTCAATTAGTTAATTACCGGTTTCGATGCGTTCCGATGGTACCAATTGTACCGAATAAGCAGCAAAAGAAAAAACACATATTTGAAACAAAGTAAAAACCAGCATGGCAAAGTTTCATCCCTTTGTAGATCAAATATAG
Organism: Cylas formicarius; assembly: GCF_029955315.1. Taxonomy (NCBI): domain Eukaryota; kingdom Metazoa; phylum Arthropoda; class Insecta; order Coleoptera; family Brentidae; genus Cylas; species Cylas formicarius. The sequence continues at coordinate 17,281,957 of NW_026844361.1, read as the reverse complement.
CAACCTAAATTTACTAACTACTCATAACTTGCAATAATTCGTGTTGCAAAGAATAAACTGATATCTAGCAAAACATATGAACCCTCGTAAACTCCAGCAACAAAATTTTCGTTTATTTAACTATATTAAAATATATATTTTGGCCACACAAACCAGTGATGAATAAATTATTTTCTAGTTTGCAGATTAATAACAAAGTGAACAATACAGGGTGTAGTTTAACTTACGTATGTAATAATAAATATAAAATAATGCTAGAAAATATACATTATCATTCCTAATGGAATGAATTATTTTTTTAGAGCCTTTGCTATGCCCAACCACCCCAAGGCGGACTCCCTAACTTCGGGGCTGGCGGATCTGGCCAAGCCAGTACTGATTTGGGCGCGTCAGGCAAAACTGCTAGTTCTAGCGTAATAAAAGGTCACCAGCATGGGGCCAGTTGCGGAGGAAGACGGGGGCCACCACCAGCGGCCACCACCGCAGCCACTACCACCACTGCTGCTGCTGCCAGTTAGGGCGGTGTAAATCCATTTGGCAATAAAAATTTTTGGCATTTATTTTATGAGTTTTGGTTCTTCTTCCTCTGCTTTTACTGTTAATGGCCACGACTACATAAGGTCATTCGGCCAACTTACAAAAATTGATAAAGATTGTTCAAAATTCCTAAAGGATGTCTACGTAAGAGAAGGGTCTGGACCATTCCATCATCGTCCAGGTTTGTTAACATATTCTTAATTTGTTCACAACGCGAAAAACAGCCACACCCGCTTCCACCGCTGACCATCCGCTCCCATCCGGCCTTTAACCGGCATGAACGTCAAAAACAGCGGGCCAACAACGATTACGCACTTTAAAACCTTCACCAATTATTTAGAAAACAAAAACTACACTTTTGGAACCGAAAAAACAAGACGACTACAAAAATATGTTTTCAAAATAAATAAGAACTAAAAGTTCAGATTCAAAATCAAATGTTTGATAAAGACGCGGTGTTGTCGAAACAATTGTTATGCAAAAATATATAATTTCGTGAAAATCTGAACTCTTAGTTCTTATTTATTTTGATTAATGGATTTTCATCAAGTAAAAGCCACCCAGTTGAAGAAATGTTTTGTTTTATGCTTTCACAAAAATTTAAACTGCTTTTGCAGAAAGTATCCCAACCTTTCTCAATTTCATTTATTTTTTTTAATTTGGCTTATGGAATTTTATTATTATATCCCGAAAATTGCTTATTTCTTAATATAGATAAAACATTTTTAAATTCTGGCGCTACCACCATTCCGTCATGATTCGTAGATATTTGTAGTACATATTATATACTTCTTAAGTTTTAAATAATGCTAATAATAATAAAGTATCGAGGTTTGCAATACTGACTGTAATATTAGAGCATGGGATAATTTATAAATCAGAGCAATTTTATAAGAAATTATAAATGAGGTTATGTTAACTATAATTAAGACAAAAATTTATTTGGAGTTTTGGAAAGACATTTTTAATTTTTGCAATACTAAATGCTAATCTACTAAATACTATATCTTTCACTTTCACAGATAAATTTAAGGCTGTGTCTATCATCATATACACATATAGCACACATTTTTTTATAGATCTTAGGAATTTTTAAATACGAAGGTTGCATTGGATGCTTCTGGAATGTCGTGTGTGATTTAAAAATTCTCTGTTCATTACTGTCGACTGTTGATTGCTGTTGTTATGTTATTTTTAATGTTAATTTGTTTAAAGTTATTTTATATAAGGCAAAAATTAAATAAATTACTGGAGAACTAAAATGCATCAGGCCAAACATTAACTGGCAAATGAAATAGCTAAGCGACCAATGGTACAAACAATCTAATGCATGTCATCCTGCAGTTGCAAAAAAAAAACGATTCGTGCGTGAAGGATTTGAATAGTTCACGGACCGTATAATTAGATCTTGATGAGAATATATTCAACACGATGTGCAAACAGCGTTCAAATATGGTAGTGCACACGGGTAACTCAAATATTTGCTTATCAAATACCAATCCAGATTTGAAAATGAGAGTTCCTTTGAATGACATATATTTATATCATCATATTTTTTCTGTATAGATTTAAATGAAAAACATGTCTGGCTAGGTGTAATTAAAATACATGCCTTCTATTCACCAATATTTAAGTGAATATTTGAGACTCTCATCAATAATGTTCCCAGTATTATATTTTGTACGTGGTTGCATAAAATTGCATTTTCTACTTCGCCAATTAACTTTTTAAAAACGGCAACTACAGAACGTGACCTCTAATTAATCTAATTCTATAGTCACGCATAGCGGAACATTAAAAACAATATGCATGTTCCCAAATATAATTGTTGAAGTTTGTGTAGTACTGCTGCCATAAAATTTGACGTTCATTACAAGAAATAATAAAAAATTATTCTTTAGTTTACATTACATGAACCCGATTGGTACTGCTGGGATCGCGGCAAAAGTATTTAATCGCTAATCATCAAAGTGTAACAGTGGGCTAACTAACCTATTTTTTAGAATGACTACAAAGCCGGTGAACGTATCGGAAATTTATAAAAACGACAAGGATCTGAAGAAGACTGATGTGGAAGCCATATTCGATTGGGTATCCAAACAGCCCCACCTACCGGAAATATCCGGTACTAACATTTACTACAAATTATCCATAAGACGATGTCAAAACATTTTGTTTCAGAAATCCAAGCCATTTTGTTCCTGCAGAGTTGCTACTACAGCAACGAGCTGGCGAAAACAACAATCGACAACTACTTTACGGTGAAGACACTGTGTCCTGATATATTCGGCAACAGGAACCCAAACAACCCGAGCGTGAAACACGCCATGAATACGGTGTACGCCACTGGTGTTATACCCAACGGAAACCGGACAAATCAGGGACGCAAAACTTAGAATCTGCAGTTGTCAACCTAAACAACACGAAATTAAAAATAGTGAATCACCTGCCTCCATACTATTTCTAGGAAATAATGTGTTTTACATGGATAAGCCAACTAGTCAAAACCTATATATATATATATATATATATATATATATATATATATATATATATATATATATATATATATATATATATATATATATATATATTCATTATTATGTACACAAGAAATGTCTGGTCTCCTTTGGATATCATGATTGCCTAATGGCCACTTTGATTTGAAACAATGCCTTTTCAGGCTAATGACCGTCTTACCAAAGCTGACTCCCGAGGGTTACGCTACTGTTTTCATGAGGCTCATCGATTGTAACCCAGAAAATTATAATTTTGCCCACCAGATTAGGAATTTCGACATGGCCGTTTTGCTCTACCTTCACCAAAATGGGCCAGTGAAGGGCATGCATCTAGTTTTTGACATGCAGGGTGTGGTTTTTGGCCACCTGACCAGGCTCAGCATAGTTGTAATGAAAAAACTGCTTTATTATCTGCAAGTCAGGCCAACAATAGCGCTCATTTACCTTTCTTGTTTAAGTTAACGTTATTTTAGGAAGCAATGCCGATTCGCCTAAGGGGGCTGCATTATATAAACGCGGTGCCGTTCATCGACAAAGTCCTGGCCATGATGAAGCCGTTCATGAAGAAAGAATTGACCGAAGCTGTTAGTATTTCCTTAATTTAAAAAATGCTTATGTCGCCATCTGTTAGCGGAACTCTAAATGTCCACACCAAAATCCACAGGGTTTTTGTCTATGATCCACGCGAAAGCAAGATAATACCCACTCTTTGTTAATTTGAAATTAATTTTTCAGTTACACGTGCACGCAGAATCGATCGAATCCTTTTACAAATTCGTACCTCAAAATTGTCTGCCTGAGGAGTACGGAGGAGAGTGCGAACGCTTGGATATTTTACACGGCAAATAGTTTTTAATTAAATGTTTTTCCGTTGTGTAATTCTTTCAAATTTTCAGAAAACATAAAATGCGCAATCAACGATAACGTGTCATTTTTCGAATACGAGGAATCCCAAACGGTGGACGAAAAAAAAAGACCGGGCAAGCCTAAAAACGCCGGCGACTTCTTTGGAGTGGAAGGCACTTTCAAAAAGTTAGAAGTTGATTAATTAATACGCGGCCGGTAGCAAGATGTTTCGTTCTACTTGCCGTAATTTAAATAAATATGTGTTCCATGGTCTGTGACTTTTTTGTTGACGTAGCGCCTACCTTGTAGGCAACTGCGTATACAGGCGGCAATACAAAAATTGTTGAAATACGAAAACATCGGTCAAATTATAACAACTTTGAATGGTTTCCAAAGCAGGAATCGAATAATTGAGATGCTGGAATTTTGGCATTTGGCAAATTTTATTGATTTTCGAATTTTTCATCCATAGTTCGTTGGGAAAAACGTCGACAAAAACAAGACAGCTATACGTCACACTTTGCGTCATTGAGTGTGCGCTGTTGCCTCTCCTCGCAGTGCAAGTGATTCACTGTCAGTCGGTGGTGTATTAAATTTCATATGTTAAGTAGTGAAAAAATAGTAAAAACGACATGTTAATCAAAGAGTAGTGAGTATCGTTTAATATTTTGTGACCTCAGAGTGTTTTCCGCGTTTTTGGCACGAAATTTAAGTGAAGAATTGAGTCGAGGAGGGTTGCAAGTAACCCCTTTGGCTGGCGTGTCATAATTTGTCAATTTCAGCTAAAAGAATAGGGGAAACGGGATTTTTGTAACTGTTGGATACGATATTTATTTTGCTAGAATCGGCTTTAACTTAAATTGTTCTTAAAAATGTGTTTTTTTCGGGCATGTTTAGTGGTTAGACCTTGAATTTCCACATTGACCGGATTTTGGATGGGACTGGATTTTTTTGACATCTAATATCTTATCTTTTTGTTTTCCAGCCGAGTTACTTTGCCCCTAACGGTAGAAGAGGTAAGTGCATTTTTTTTTAGTTTTAGACAATGTTAACATGACACTGCCATTATTGTCTGACGAATTTTAGCTAAATATCTATAATTGACTTGTAATTGTCCAGCATAATGGTTAGCTACTTACGGTAACTGACCTTTGGGTTCAAAGTTTTTTTGTTGCGAAAATCAATCGTAAAAACCGTTTCACATGCAATGCTGTTTTTTTTAGAATATTATCAGTTCATGAATGCAACAGGGCTCCTTTATCGATTGGATCAATTAGATTCAATTGATACAATCTTCATTCCTTAACTATTTAATGAAATCTCAGATTCGTCAGCATTAAAAAAAAACTTCTGCAATGTTCTTTCACCCTTAACAAATTAGTATATATATGTTATAACAGAAGGAAGTAACAATGTAATAAATAAAGTTAAAATTTAATAATAGAGGTCGTATCGAATTAAGGAAATCACTTGGGAAATCAGATCTATAAATAGATTTATTAGAAAGAATGCTGTAGTGTTTGTAACGAATTTTATGAGTTTTATTACTGGAATAATTGACAATAGCTACAAGTTGAATTGTAAAAATAGGAAATTAATAAGCTTTTTAATTTTTTAAAAATCGTGATTTAAAGTTTTTACATTTAAATCATTAAGATATGCAAATGTGAACTGTACCCATAGAAACTAAAAGTAAAGTTTATATATAACAAAAAGTGAACATGGTGCCTACAAAGTTTTCTATTGATTCCAGTACCAAGTTGCTCAGCTCTTCAGCGTCGCTGAAGCGTCGAAAGACAACACAGGCGGTGGAGAGGGCATAGAGGTGCTCAAAAACGAGCCCTTCACAAACTATCCCCTCCTCGGGGGTAAATACAACACCGGCCAGTACACTTATAAGATTTACCATTTGGCGAGCAAAGTGCCCGCATTCATCAGGCTGTTGGCCCCCAAAGGCAGCCTCGAGATACACGAAGAAGCATGGAACGCTTACCCATACTGTAAAACTGTCATTACGGTAAATGGCATTTTATGGGGTTAAGTTTTGTGAACAGTGTGTGTCTTTAAAGATCGCCCGAAAATTTCGTTTAATTCATGGATTTAACACAGTCCCTCATATTTCTGTATATATTTGCTTCATGAAAATGTTTAAAAATTGTTAAAATTGAACCAAAATTACTGATATGCATTGGTTAATCGGCTATACTTTTCAGAATCCAGGTTATATGAAAGAAAAATTTAGGCTAGTTATAGAAACGTTGCACGCACCTGACCGAGGCTGTCTGAGCAATGTAAGTACTCACCTATTTTTCTTCTTTTTTGTTCTATGTGTCCGGCTATCTCATTCATCAAAACATGGTTGTGGGCAACGCGGTACAATAAACTATTAAACAAACAATGTAAATAATAGAATCCTGGATATATGAAGGAGAATTTTGTGATTTGCATCGAAAGTATGCACATAGGTGATACAGGGAAACAGGACAATGTGAGTAGTAACTTTGCGGAACCTTTCCATGAGGATAGAAACCTTCTAGAGCCTGTCTGTTAGTCCTATTCTTCACCTAGTGCACAGTGAAGCCCTTATAACAAACCTATCGCTAAAATGAATGCTTAATATGAATATGTTCATGGCTTTTGGTATGCCGTTTGATATTTTAACATCCGTGTGCTTTGACACTGTCAGTAGCCCCCGACGTTTTAGTTTTAACCGAACGTTTGATGCAACCTTTGCCCGAGTTTGCAAATGCTGTTGGTATTTTGAACTAAGATTTTAGCAATTTGTTGTACATTTGAACTACTTTCTTAAAACCATAGTTCCATATAAGTTAGGTGTGCGTTCAAGAGTTTATTGGTAATCATTTTTAATCGTTCGAAAATTAGAAGCCAACAAAACAAAGAATCTAGAGAAAAATTTTGAAAATTCACGAATCTATAGCAAACAAGGAAATCGTGAGAACTGCGTTATTTTGTACAACATTATTACACACACACACATTGGCATGGTTTTTGTCGCTTTCCGTTTTTTTTTTTAACTCTTATCAAGCACGTTAAAAGCCACGTTACTGATGTACGGTATTGTGTCAACGACGCAGGCGCATGAACTGTCGGCCGATAAGCTCAAGATGCGCGAGGTGGTGTTCATTGATATCGCAAACGATCCGGTAACAGCAGCAGACTACAAACCGGACGAAGACCCGACCAAATTCAAGTCCCAGAAGACGCAGAGGGGTCCCCTGGTCGGTCCCGACTGGAAGGACAATGTCGATCCCGTGATGACGTGTTATAAACTAGTCACTGTAGAATTTAAGTGGTTCGGGTTGCAGGTAAATTTATACGCTCAAGACCACCGCGATGTATTGATTGTATTTTTTGTTTACTTCTTCCAGTCCCGGGTGGAGAGCTTTATACAAAAATCTGAGAGGAGGCTATTTACAAACTTCCATAGGTAAGCGCGATTTTGATTAATGTTTTACATTCTGTTTGGGTCATATAGCTATTAGACAATATAGTAAGATAAAAACTGGTGCGCCTCAGGCGGCTATGACATTTTCTTAGAGCGAGGAATGATCTTTTGCGCGTGCGGCTAAATTTCGCACACTAATTTCGGCTTTACTTTGTTATTGTTTCTCTGCAGCGATCTCCACACACTTAACTCGACTTTTCCCGAACTTTTCACGGGATCTGGGCATATTGTGCGAAAATACTGCCTTAAAACACATTGACGTAGTGTTAGTGACTGTTTTCGTTGCTGGACGCCACTAGGTCTTATTGCTTGAAAGCAAGCTTTGAAATAACAGATCTTATTGGTTGAGGGGGACATTTTTCGATGGTGGCTTTTAAATTGCCTGTATTATCAGCATAGGCCTCTAGTCATTTCTAGTATACAGTTTAGATAAAAAGAATTGCTGTAACGTATCGATTTTGGGGTTATGTTTCGGGCAGTTAACATTAAATTGATACTAGCTTCGGGAAATGAGTTATTAGTGGCGATTATGTGAGCATAAAATGTGATGACGTAGATATTTTACGTATTTCTGACAAAAATAGGGAATAAAAATTGACGTTTTAAAAAGGCAAGTATAGTCTGTCTCAATCTTATCATTCTTTCAACAGACCCTCCCCACTAAAACTTTAACGATGTTATTACCTATTGTTATTGGGTAAAGCCATTAATAATAATAATAATAATAATAATAATAACAATTTATCGCCAATTCGTTTATAGAGGGTAATGTGAAAATTATTCTTTAAGGGATTTTAATGCCTTTATGAACAAAAAAAGTTTAGAAAAATGGATTCTAAGATATTTAAAAAAAAACGTGTTTTGTAAATAGCTTTCTAGCTGATTTTGTTTATTTATTTACTTTAGTTAAACGGTGTCCCAAACTTGTTAAATCCAGTGAGGTTCCGACAACATTCTAATATTTTTTTCAAAAAGTAAATGTGTGCCTACCGATTTTTTTTCGAGTTATCAACCAAAAATCCGACATGAAAAATTAAACATTTTTTTAAATAGCCCTTTTAGAGGTTTTTCGTAATCTTTTAGAGCTATAGAGGATTTAGAGGAGCTATTCAGTTTTCATTTTTACCTGGAGATATCAAAAATTCCCGGGAGACAAAAACCTCGCGTTTTTGGCGGCCTAATTCCGAAATCAGGGGCGTCCTCTGGTTTTGTGCCACAACAGTACCTAGATAGACAATTTGTTTACCCTTTATAAACGAAAATTTCCGCAATCCAGGCAAGTATTCTGTTGGATGGACCGCTGGCACGGCCTGACCATGGAAGACATCCGGGCGATAGAGGACAAAACCAAGGAGGAGCTGGAGGCGTTGCGTCAGAAGGGCGAAGTGCGGGGCATGAAGGCAGAGTCCGATTAAAATAACTAATTTAGCCAAAAACAAAACAAACAAAAAAAAAGAAAGCAACACTAACTCCGATAGCAAACTTTGTTGAATTCAGAGCGAGAGAGCAAATCTTAAAATTATCAAAAAAAAAACAAACATAATTTTAGGCTGTCGGTTTTCCGTTGGAAAGTATTTTTTTAAGTACAAAACGAGACTGGGAGTGGAGCGGGTTGGTGCGTTAAGGCTTGTTTCGGAAAAACTGTCGGTTTTTAGATGGGTTAGTCTTCCAAAATATCATCGGACGTTAGAATCGCGACCATATGTGGGCTTGTTTCCTTTAATTCTTATTTATTCACGATAAAAGTGTTACTAGAAACTAGATAAGAATAAATGGTGCAGTTTGGCAACACCGCGCGGTAACGGTTCACTTAAGACATTTTTTTTCGTTTGACCGGGCGGTTTTGCTTATTTTATTTTCTGTCAAACACGGAAAGTGAGGTTAGGTGCGCTAAACGTCGATTCCATCGCATGTATTGTCTGAAAAAATAGGAATTAACGAACGGTTGAATCATAAGACAGTTAACCTAGCTATTGCTTTTATTTTGCGGCTTCATTGCTGTTTTTTATTCGCTTGTTTTTAATGCTGCGTTCTAAAAGAGTATCTGGACAGAATTTCTTTTTTATTGTTTAATATCAACTCAATCTCTGAGTTAAATTTAGTCGCTATTCATTGTTTTTTTTTTTTTTTGCTTTGCATTTTTACAAAGCTTGTGATGAAAAACTCACAGTCACAGATTCATCTTTCTAGGCGGTCAAAATACACCGATCAAACAGATCTACCTTCACTACATCTGGATGTAATTATTGTGTTGGGTAGTCAACATCTATGTACACTGTTTTTTCTCATAAATTTCTCTTTTAGTTTCTTTGATTCGGCTTTTTTCAATAAAGTATTGTTTGTCGTACCATTTCGTTTTGCATAGTTAAACCTAGTCCTAGCTATACTTTTAATGCAAACTAACTAAAACTAAAAGTTATTAAATAAAAACGTAATTATTTACTGCATCTAACTGCGAGCCTCTTTATCAAACATTTTAAAAATTTAAATATATTAAATTGCCATTGCCATACTATCACAATTAAAATCACTCAATTAAAAAGTTCATTTTACATATTGAACGGTTTCAAGGGACGAGAAAATGTTTTATTGGAAACCTGCCATTTCTATTCATTTAATGGCATAATGTAGCAAGGAAGTTCTTGAGTGTATGGTGTTAATTCAAATCCAATCCAAAATATTGAAATTCATATCTGTATAACGACGGCTTGACCAATGCGCATCCCATCTGCGCCTGTATATTCCAAGTGTGTCAAGCAGGGAGTTGGACAGACATATATGTCATTTCAGTCTTGTTGGCCTTATTTCCTCGAGAAATAACGATAAGTAGCATTTTCTTCAAGAAAGCGTAGGTTAATCATAATAGCTACTTGTTATAAACACTTTACTTTTCCACAGTTTACCAATATTACAAAAGCGCCTGCGCGGGTACTTAAACGTTGGTTTTATAACCTCACTTTTCGTGTTTTTTTTTTACTTACCTACATTCGGCCGGCCTTTCTTTTTCCAAACAGGCCTTAAATCGATACGCGAAAAATTGTTGCATTTATATTATAGTCGGACAACTCGGGACTTACTTTTCGCGCTCTCCTAAGTTACCAATAACGTATGGCTTTTGTAGGACGACCTGTTCGGCATATGGTTGCTTACCGAACCGCAAGATTGCCGAGAAAAATAATGAAAATTGCGCTTTCCTTTTATTTTTTTATTGTAGAAGTTTTACATTTACCATTTTACAAAATAAACCTTTGGATGTTGCACCGGTCTTCATTATTTTTCTTTTCGCCTCTTTCCTTCGGTTCAGTTGTTGAAATTTATAAACTGTGCTCGGTGAGGTTTTTAAAAGTGCCGATCGCAATTAGATCGTCGGGGGGGGTGACCTGCGCGCGCCTAGACGCAGTTTTAAAGCAGTCCTTGAAAAGAAATTCATCGAGAACATGTCAGTTTCGTAATTAGCTTAGCTTCGAAATTTCTCTGCTGCTTGTGCTGTCAAAGATGTTGACGTTCCTCCCAACCAAAACTTAATTTGATGAATTTGTTCTCAACGTAAATCTGACATTAACTTTTTTTTTAATGAGCTCTCGGATAAGGAACCATTTCGCCAAAGAAATCGACGTACGTCACGTCCACATGAAACTCTTATTGTATAATAATCTAAATGTGTAGACTAGGTCGTGGTAAAGTTAGATTTTTCGGGATCACATTATAGACAATATATACAGAGTCGAAACTTTTAGATATTAATCATGCAAATTGTCGAAAGAGTGTATGTTAAAACCTTTTGATATAGCAAAGGTTGGTTGGTAAATGGTTCCTTATATTCGTTCAGGAACGCGCTGGATAGGCAGCAAATAATTGTCAAATTTTCTTCTGCGTATCCAGGTGGCGCAATGGTCGACTGTTTTTTAAAATTTAGATGTACATTTTTCGAAGACGTCAATTCGATTTCCAATAAGTGGACGTAGGCTTAGAATTTCTTCGAGAAGAGTAAACCATATGTATATCCGTCTATAGAAAATGGAATTCGATAGAAATGGTTAACGTTTCTTGCTGGGTTTATTGTATATACCACCGATTAGAGTAGGTATAGTTAAGTATAATAATGGGATCATTTCTTTTTTGTTATTTATTTTCGATGACTCATTTGCGTGCGAGAACTTTCAAACGTTTCATTCATTCTGGCCGGGTAATTTTAGAAAAAAACGTAATTCCAGTTTTATGTAACAGAGTAAAAAAAAACAAGTGAATTGTACACAAAAAATGTTACTAAACAATAGAATAGTGACGTTACAGAGACGAGTTGTTTTTTTTGTTAGCCTGACCTCCCAAATCCTCTGTCAATTTAGAAAGACAGTATAGACAGACAGACAATATAGTTTATTCTCACTCTTAGTAATGACCCTAATGTATATCACACAAAAGTGTTAATTAAACCAATACTCTTTATTACATGAATGTACGACGGACGATATACAAGTTGTAAACGGCTCTGGTCAACATATGACATTGTGGGTGTTAGCCAAATGGCTGTTGAGTAACTGAGCGCTGCTAAAACCCTTGTTACACAGCTGGCACACGTTGGATTTTAGGTCGCTTCTACCCTGGTGCATTTTCATGTGCTGTTGCAGTCGATAGTTTTTGTGGCACTGATACATGCAGATACAGCATTTAAACCTCTTCTCTAGAAAAATGCGAACTCTAACTCTGTCCGCAAGAAAAAAAAAATACAATTAGATTACCACCGTGAAGTCTCATATGAACCTTCAACAGTTCCTTGGTTTTGAAAGTTTTATCACAACTCTGACACTTAAAGGGTCTCGCTTCTGAGTGGATCGATACATGAGAGGTTAGGTGACTACTTTGGGCAAACGACATCCCGCACTCTGTACACAGGAATGGTCTTTCCCCTAAATGCCAAAGGGGATTAGACACCAATGGAATGGCCAATTACAATGTATCTGAGGGAGACCCCGCAAGTCAACCTAATAATTTACACAGAATGTGACCTGCCTATGGCTCTATAAACAATTAAGCCCTTGCCAGGTCTCTATCAATTTCTGTGTACCTCTGTGCTTTTGCATATGAAGTGTCAGTTCTGATTTCCTGCAGAATTGTTTCTGGCAAATTTCACACTTCTCAGGACGGCCCGTGTGTTGTTTCAGGTGCACCCTTAGAGTAGCTGAACTTGACAATCCCTGAAACCAAGAAGTTAATTTCATTTTTTTATTGTTATAATTGAAACAGCACTTGCCTTGCCACAAATCTTGCAAATAAAAGTTTTTTCTTTAGTATGAGTTCTCTCGTGATTTAAGCAGTCTGATTTGCGAGCAAAACCTCTCTGACACATTACACATTTGAATGGATGTTTGCCCAAGTGGCCTTTAATGTGCATCTGCAATTTGTATGCAGTCCTACACAAACAAGAGCCAAGAAAAAACTTGTGAATAATTATTTAGGCTTAATTTTCTTACGTGTAGGATTTCTGACAAAACTGGCAGGTCAAACTCTCAATTTGCTTTGTTTCCAATCTACAGCAGATACTTTCCTGAGCACCTGCACTAAAACAGAGACTATTAAAATGGCATGATTAAAAATGAAGAGTGTTACCTAAAATCTTTACTGTCTTCAAAATTGGGATCTTCATTTTCGTTATCTGCTTCTTTTTCGCTCTTATTAGATGCTTTGTCGACACTGCACAAATGTAAAGTCAGCAATTCAGGAATCTCAAAATGTTTTGTGCAAACCCTACACGTATATCGACCATGCATCTTGATGTGATCTTCAAAAGTGTGTAATTTTCTAAATCTCTTGGAACAGTTGAGACACTCAAAAGGTTTAGTGTTTTCATGGGCAGCTAAATGTACAGTTAGCAATTCTTGGGAAATAAATTTTTTATTGCATAGGTTACATTTGTACTTCAAATCTAAAAAGAAACTTCTACTTACAGAACTCTCAAGGGACAAGAAATACCTGCATGAGCCCTCAAATGATCTAGAAAATGATTGCTTGACAAGTTTCTTTTACAAAAACTGCAAAACACATAATTATTGTGATTTTCAAGATGAGTTTGTAAATCCTCATAGAATAAATTACACCTTGAACACCACAGATTTCTTTTATCTCTGCAAAGAAAGGGCTAACAAAATACAATTAGAATAGTCTAAACCTACATGTGCTTATGTTTCATATGCAAAGACAAGTTTCTGATATTAACACCAACGAAACTACAAAGAATGCAGTTGGTGTTCTGGTTACATTGCTTTCGATAATTTGCTATTGCTTGTTCAACATCTTTTGTTGGAACTTTTATTAACTTTTGTTTCCTCTGAGAAAGAAGTATTAAAGGCTCATCATCATCCAACTCTGAAAACTCACTTTCATATTCAGGAAGATCGCTACCACTTAATTGATATTCTTTCATCTAAAAGAGATAACATTATATAAATTTTTAAAAAAATGATTTTGTAACCTGTTCTTTTTTGTATGCGCGCATACATTCTAAACTATTTTTCACTTGATCATAAAATTTGAGGAACGAGTTTAATTGCTCCGTGCAAACTTGGCATATGTTTTTTGCGTATCCTTCAAGTTCTACCTATAAATCAATTAAATTATTTACAAAATCATTCCCCTAAATTTACACTCGACCTCCAAGCGGAATAAAGTTCTAAAGTCGTTAAACATTTTGTGGTCTTCATTTAAGTGTTTAAGATTTTCACTTTCTTTAAGACACGCAAAACATAACATTTTCTGATTTTTATTGAATCCCTTGTTCATTATGCTATATGATAACTCAAAAAACCACAAAACGTTAGGGACAAAGCATTGCCTAGTTTATTGGTTATTCTTCTTCTTACTTTTTTTGGCCATTATTAGCATGGATCAATGTTAGCGGCTCATTTGTTGAGACCTCAAAGGATGCTTTCTTAAGGAAACATCCCATCATCTCACACGAATCCCTATAGATAAAAAAAAGAGTAAGTAGCTATTTAGCACGTTACGATTTTAAATAAGTGTCCGTTTGACATCAGTCTTCTTTGGTGTAATTAAAAATAGTCCAATTATATTTCGCTTTATCTCTGCCTCGGAATAATTTGAATATAAAATTTCTGTCAATCCGCTGCCGCTTGTTTTTTATTGAATCTCCCGCCGTTTTTGCAATGAACATGAGAATAGTGTGCCCGTTTATTTTTTTATAGTGTATTTTAAGGCGTTTTCAATTCTCTTTTTTTGCAATATTTCCTTTTTCTTAAATCAAAGTTTAAGATGTCTGAAGGGGGCACGTCAAACGGTGTGTGTTTAGTGGAGGATGAGGATATGGCACTTTACAAAAAAGATGCCCTTAATGTTGTAACCTTTAATTATAGTGAGTAGAATGGCATATTTGAAATGGGTTTGTCATGATGTTTGTTATCTTATAGTTTACGATTTAAAGACGCCAAACGACGTTACCTTTAAACCTGAAATGGCTCATCAAATATTTGGAGAAAGGTATTAGTTCATTTTCGGATTATTTCAATTTCTAAGCTCTATTCTCCTTTAAACAGCGAGTCCATATTCGGATACCAGTCCTTGTCAATAACTTTAAACTATCTCCACAATTCATGTAAATGTTACGTTGATATAAAAACATCCCGTAAAGTAAAAAACAACAATATTAAAGCTGATAACATCCTCGACACTCTTGGAAAGTGGCTCCCGACGAATTTTACAGTTAGCCCGGAAGTTTTTTCAGAGTGGTACTCCATCGAAGATCACGAGAAGATGTATGGCAATGTTTTAGAAAAATTCCAAGATCAAGAAAGGAGTATGCGTAAAAGTGTTTGTTTAGTTTAATATGCCAGAATTTTTGCGTTTTAGTGCACAGGTTTGGCATGGAGAATGTTTTGGCCACTTACAAGATCACGGAGAATGAAATAGTAGATCCGTCTTTTAAAGAATTTCACAGCAGGTTCGAAACTTTCATAGTTTGGTTTATTGATGCTGCCAGCTTTATCGATTTGGATGACGACAAGTGGTTGATCTACTATGTGTAAGGTTTCATTTTAACTTGATTGATTACTAAATAACTTTACTTACATTTTTTTAATTTCTTGTACCAGGTGGCCAATTAAGGACGCTGGCACTATCTGGTAGTAAAACATCAACGAAAAAACTTATATCTAAAGTGGTAAAAATAAAATGCTGGGAATTATTTTTAAGTTTCCAAAATTGCCCTCATGGGGCATAATTGGATTCTTAAAATTTAAATCCCATTTTTTTTAGAAATAATCTTATAGTACAGCTAGAGAAAATGGATATAGTTCTACATCTGAGATGAATTCATTTTTTTTTTGTTAAATTATTTTTGCTCTATCTCTTAAAAGAAATTGGTGGGGGTGTTTGAACATTTTCGGAAATATATGTTAATAACAGTTCAGAATGACTGAACCAGCACATTTTGTCAGACTTAGGCTTGTTGAAAAGGCTCTTTACGTCTTTTTCCAAATCACTAAATAAAATTTATTTCCTCAATAACCTTAGACGAAACGTTATCACTTTTTTGCAACAAAAGATAGCCAAGTAAGTGTCTAACACGCTAGTGTAAACCGCAGTTCGATAATGTCGAAATGATGTTGCATCATTGGTAATGTTGTCAGTATACCTGCCATTATAAAATCCAAATTTTTAGAAGTATCTAGCAAAACGGATTTACTTTAAATTATACAGGGGAAGAGTTGTATCGCTCTAACTAGCAGAGCATGTGCAGGGTGTTTCAAAAATCAGATTTTGTATGAGAGCAGTAGAAACACGGTTTATTGTGTTTTTAAATAACACACCCTGTATATTCTTCATTTTCGAATTCTAGGAAAGAAGCCAAGTTTGTTCAAGTGTTAGTATAGATTGAGGGGAAGACCAAAAACTATTCTACAAAAAAGAATAAAATTTAATACGGTGTTTATTTTAGTTGGTTATCTGATATGTAATAATGTTTCTCAAAAAACACGATTTAATCTAAAAATTAAAAAATCTTTAATCATAAGTTTTTCATCCCAAGTCTTTACGATAAATTCTTTTCGAGTTAGGCCGATTTCCAATTGTGTAATTTATAGTTTAGTTTGTTTATTATATTAATATTTATTTAGATACTTAGAAACTCTACTCTGAGAATCCATAAGCGAATTTTTTCTTAATTCTGCAAGAAATTTGAAAATAACCCATTTATCAATGGATAATTAGAAACTGTTATTAGGTACGAAGAATTCGAGCACCCCGTATCGAAGAAAACCATCCGTTCCCCAATCGGTTTTTGCACCGTTTATCGATTTTTCGCGTATCCCAACGGGATAAGAGCCAGAATCAGCCAATTTTTCATATTGCCTTCGCATCAGAGACGGGGCATCGGAACGAAACTGTACCAAACAGTAGTAAAAGTGTTAAGGAGCATGGACGAAGTGGTAGACGTAACTGTTGAGGAACCCACTTTGGCGTTTCAAAAAATTCGCGATCTGGATGACTGCCTAATGGTCCACAAGGAGTTACAACGTTTGAAAAAGGAATTTTCCATGTTCCGTCCTAAGCAACTGATGGAACTGGGCAGAAGTTTGAAAATCGGCAGGAAACAGTGCGAGAGGGTATACGACGTTTTGGGGTGTTGTTACATGATCGAAAAGGGACCCTCTCACCACGAGAAGTTTTTGCAAGAAATCAAACAGAGGTTGACTGACGAGGTTAAGGTAAATAGGTGCTGTACTGTAAGCAAAAATTGTGGACTTTTTTCAAAAGTTAGGCCTAATAATAATTGACCTAAAAATTTAAATAAGGGAAACAACTTAAAAAAAAGGATTCGCCGCGCACTACACGTGCTTTGAAGTCAGTCCAAAATTTTTGATCACACTTGCATCTAGCAGTTTATTTTAAAGTTCTTTCAGGTTTTTTATACTATTTTTTTTTACTTTAGAAAGACAGTAAACCCGGAAAACGTTTTTGTAACAAGGAAAGGTTGAGCCTGGCACTGCATATGGACAGGACGCCTGAAGTTGAGATGGAATTTAAAAAACACTTGGAAGATATTGAGCCTTCTGTGAAATATCTGCTCAAACGATTAGGGAAGGAAGCCGCTTCTGACTGATCCCGTTTTGTTCTCCATCTTTCTGATTAATTTTCATTTAAAAAAAAAATATTTATTGTGTCTTTGATGTCTTAAAAAAAAAGAATACTGGTTCATAAAGAGATTTATAATTTATAAACTTGTATATCTCCCTTAGGCCCTAATTTAATTTTTTTTCGGCGCGGCCTTCGCAGACCTTCGTTTAATAATTTTGTTGACTCTCGCGATTTCAGCCAGCGTTCGGTTTATGTACATCATCTGGTCTTCTACATTGTCCTTTTTGATCTGGACAGCGTGCTTTTTCGATAAGGCCATGTGCGTGTATATGTTCCATATGGAATTCTTCACCTAGGTAAGTTTGAAAAAAACATTAGGGGTTTGTGCGGGTTGGAAATGGATGTTCACGCGAACATTACTTTGAGATTCTTCCCGAAATCGTTTTAAAAACGACCCGCGTTTAAAAGAATTCTGAATTTAGGCACTTAACCTAAAACTAATTTTTAGCGCCTCTCCGATAGAGCGTATCATATTTGATTTTTTTTTAAGTCTATTTCACAAACCTGTAGAGCAACAAAACCCCATTAGGGCAAAATGACTATGGAGTGACCCAATGAATAAATTAAATTAATTGATTTCATATAACTTTTTTCTCTGCAGTATTTTGCCAAAATACGTCTAAACCTCTTAGGGAAAATAGTTAAGTGAGTGGATATCGCGCTGAGTGGCTGAAATGTAGAGGCATGCGCGGAAAATCATAACTTTCTCTACGAAAATAATGCCGGCTGCGGCGCATTAATTTTTACCGTAGAAGGACCAATATTTGTTCTACCAAGTGAACTAGCTGTATGGTTTTACCTATTGTTATGACTAATGAAATTCTGGAGCTTATGGAGCGAAATGATCCACACCATCATCAGAAGTAAGATACGAGAAGCCAAAGAAAAAGAACAATGCCAAGAAATAGAACACTACCAAAATCAATACGATAACTTCAATGTATACCGCAAAATAAAAGAAGTTGCTGAAAAAATCACAAATAACAAATACAATAAGATAATAGATCAGGATGGTAATTTGTCATCAGCAAAGATCGAATGAAAAAAATACTTGAAAGAACTATTCCACAGCATCAGAGCAAAGCAAGAACTTATCATTGAAATCGACTCAGGAACTGAAATACTCCCAGACGAATTTTCTTCAGCCATCCAATAAGTGAAGGATGGGAAAGCACCAGGTCTAGATGAAGTGCCGTCAAACCTGCTTAAGCTACTTGAGAAGGACCAAATCAAAACAGTTACAAGAATTTTCAACTCCATTCCAGGAGTAATACCGGACAAATGGCTAAAATCTGAATTTATAATTTCCAAAGAAATCCCGCGCGAAGATCTGTGGCGACTACCGTACTATTAGCCTGATGAGTCATTTGTTGAAACTATTTCTAAAGGTCATTCATAACAGGAACTATCGAATATGCGAAGAACAAATAGCGCCAAATCAGTTTGGATTTGTGAAAGCCATAGGCCTTATTCAGTGTGCAAGTTTTATTTCAAAAATGTAGGGACGTGAGCTGTGATATTTTTGCATGTCTAATGGACTATAGGAAAGCGTTTGACCGTGTTAGACATCACCTAATGATAGATGCCCTGAAGGAAACCGGTATGGACGGAAAAAAAGGTTGAGATTTTGCGAGGTGTTAGACAGGGATGTATCATTCCACCCCTGATCTTCAGTCCTTATTCGGATGGCACCTTTAGAGGAGCACTAAAAGATATAGATGAAGGTGTCTCTATAAATGGTCTCAAACTTAATAACCTGCGATACGCAGTTGATACACTAGTATTCGCGGATACAATAGCAAAAGCTAATGGACAAAGGTACAGAGAAGAACTTGATATAAACACTGGTAAAACCAAACTTGTGATAATAGTAATAAATACATAAATGGAGCAAATCTATACATAAACCAAACAAGAATCCAGTCTCACAACTACCTGGGAACTCTAATTAATCGTGGGGCAATTCTCAACAGATCCGGTGCAGAATTCGAAAGGCTAAAAGTGCTTTCTTAGTCACGGGTCAAGTAATCAAAAGCCCCAACCTTTCATTGGAAATAAAGAAAAACTCCTAAAGTGTTACCTTTACTCGGTTTTTCTGTATAGTGTGGAGACATGGCCTTTGAATGCTGAATGTTACTAATGAAGAAGTGTTACGGAGAATTAAAACTTCCATGGAAATGGTCAACATCGTCAAATGCTGAAAACTTCAATTCCTGGGTCACATCAGGAGAAACAAAATAAGATATGAATTACTCTAGTGTATCCTTCAGGGAACAATTCCAGGAAGAGCGCCAGGACGCAAGAGACTCTCTTGGCTGGCCAATCTTCGAGCATGGTTTGGCAAATCTTCCACACAACTGTTCCGCATTGCAACCGACAAAATTATCATAGCCCAGAATAATGGCCAACGTGCGTAACGAACAGACATCCTAAGAAGAAGCAGAAATGAGAATGGTGTACCAAAGGTGCACCATTATCTACATATAGAGAGCCTTTTTTTTAAGCATACAAAAACCAAGTATAAAAAGCATAATATTCTCGGTCATTTGAGGAACTGTCATCTCCACTTGAGGTTATAATTAACGAGTCTCGGACCCTTAGTAGGGATAAAAAAATTTATTGCACCAATTTACCTAATTAAGCGGAACTGGACGTAATTCCACATTTTATTACTCTACATCGTTTTGAAATAGCCTATAAATTAAGTTTGGAGATATTGCGCCCTTGAAATTTTTCAATATTCCGCAATTATTGAAAATTTAATTTCATTATCTTTTTTAAAAATGATGCAATTTTAACACTACCATATCGATGTCTCGCATATGTTTCACCGCGTTATTTTTAATTTCTGTAACCAACGATTCCGAGTTCAGCGCCTCTATGTTCGCGTTCTCGAAACGGGCTTGTAAACTAGCAATTTCGTTATTCAGTCCCATTATGACGAAGCTCTTCTCTTCGATCATTTTCATCTGCAAGGTGTAATAGTCCAATCAAAAAAAAAAAAAAAAAAAAAAACTAAAAAAAAGCATGCATTTAGAGAAGCGTTACCATATTCATTTTGCAGTTTTTCAAAACGTCAAACCTAGTTCGTTCTATGGTATCCAGCAGCGCTCTCGCTTCGGATAAAGCCCTGTATCGCGATAGAATGCCGTCAATATTGACAAATTCATCACAGTTTTCTACTACCTTTAGCAAATAATCCTAAACAAATTTATATTATCAAGAACAACCGGTAGATAATTGTGGTAGTTATACTCAAACATAAACAGGACAAGATCACTACTAAGATCCACTCCCAACATGGTCTCTCTCACTCTTATGCTACTATTATTCATTTATCTTTATTGCTATTGCTTTTTTAAATTTCCCGTTTGACCTGGGTAACAATATTTCTGTATCCATGCTCCCCTATTATCTTATCCTGTTTATGTTTCGCATCCATACTGGGTAAATTTTGTAGCTCTTCATCTGCTTATCCATCCGCCTCCTGGTCGCTTCCATCACCACACATTCTCTTTCCAACTTGTTAATCTCATTTTGCCTTTCGTCCGCTAATTTTTGATCTTCTTCCATTTTCCTTTTAGCTCTCGCTCGTTTCTCGGAATTATCTCTAACGAACTGCGCAATTGGTCAACGTTAGAATTATTTTGTAAACTAAACTGGCAACCTCGCTAAATGCCACAAAGTTTTCCCTCAGCTCGTTCTCCTTCACCGCCAGATCTCGCCACTGCTCCTTTAGAACTTTGACAGCTCTGTCCCGCACTTTTCGAGTTTGCTTGAGCCGTTGCTCAGTCTTCGTTAGATGCATGTTGAGATTGGTTCGATTTCTTTTCGCGTTAGCTTCCGCGTATCTGACCGAACCGCTCAAACACATTCTTTAAAGATTTTATAACATAGATAATAGACAAGTACACCTTGATTTACCGATTTCATGTACAAATTATTTCGGTAGTAAATATTTTACTGGAAACTTACTCAGCCTGTTTGCAAATTTGCTTCGACGCGATATTTTCTAGGACATTCTTCTCGGGTGCATATTCCTGCGGCGCTTGGTACCTGGTCGCGACTTTGCCGCTCGTTTGGAAAACAGTTATCAAGGAATCTTTTCTGGGCAACGCTCGATGAGACTGAATATAATCCATTGTCGAAACGGTTTAATTTGAATTTATATTGGCGAAAATAACCCTCGCATGCCCAGTACAACCCAAATTTTGATCAGATATTCAATTAAAACATTTATTTAAGCTGTAGACAAGTGTCAATCAATAAAATATACTGGGTGGTCATGATATATCTAAGCAATACCAAACTTCTGGCCATTACTACCATAACATACTTCCCAATGTGGGTCTAGAGATCCAAAGCCACTCGCCCACACCAGTTAAAAACCAAAGACTTATCCTAAACAATGAGTTATGAGTATAAACCAGCAGCCAACATAAATATACATTTATGAACGATTTGGCCCTTATGCTTGTGGTAGGATTTTCCATAATTTGGTTCATTCAATCGCGTTGTACGTTTGAAAATGCCAAAGCTGTGCGATTTCACCAAAAGGTGAAGCTTACCTCTGAAAACCGATCATGACATAATTGGTTATTCCACACACTAAATGTGCAAAAACATTTTTAATAATGTTTAACGAATATTTCGTGGCCACAAAAATCTCAAAGCTCCCTTTGAGAGACCAACAATTTCACGCCCGGAAATGTCAATTGTCTTTGAATCTTATGTCTGTGGTTTTAGCAAACAAAGAAACGATTATTATCTAATATTCTTGAAAACTCCTTAATTGGAAACTAAAATTCCCACCTTATGCCATCATTGACACGTTAGGCTCCATGGAATTTTTCAATTCCTTCTCCTCTTTTTCTCTCGCAATTTTGTTGATCATCTCGTATTCGCCGACGGCTTGTTTGATAACAAACAATTGCTGTTCGACATTTCCCGCGTGGACAGCATCGACGTTTTTTCTGTCGCAAATTTCCAAATACATTTTTTCGCAAATCTCTTTGATGGCGACCTGAAAAATTTAACCTTTGTCGCGCCATTTTAAATTTGATCGAAGTGTGCTACCAGTTCCGACATTTTATCTGTGGTCATCCCCATGACAAAGTGATGCAACCTACCCCACTTGCGAGTTACGAACTGCGCCATCTCGTGTCGTTCTTCCAGAGTTGTAATCTTATTGAGTATTGTGTTAATGTTGTTGATGTAAGAGTCTGTAATTTGTTTCTAGAATATTATAATATAGAAATTACAAGCAAAAAATGTAAATTGGGGTTGGGTTGACTTACCTTCGAAACAGTAAAATATCAATTGAATTACTTCTTAAATGCATGCATGTATAAGATTATTAAACAACACTCATACCTACCAAATTTGATTTAGCTTTCTCTAATTTGATCATGTCTCTTTGCTGAATGGCGTTTAACTCGTGCTTAGCGGTTAATAAAGCCTCAAACCTAAAAAGAGGTTTTAAAAATCCGCAGTTCACAAAATACAAAAAAATAACTATACCGCTGCAGAAGATCGGTAACATTTTGCATCGAAGGTTCGTATTCAACAACGCGGGCCAAAAAATTCTCGTAAATTTTGTACGAAGCAATATTTTTATCCATCGCCGTTTTTACTCGAGCAATTTCTTCACATTTTTGCCGTAATTCTTTAATCTTCAAATCCCTCTCATTTCGCAATCGATTTTGTTCCACGATTTTGTTTTTCGCTCGCTCTTTTTTCTCCTTGTTTTCCTGTATAAACTGGAAAAAAATAGTTTTCCGTAGGTACAGCAAATTTACCTTCAACCACATACGTACCTGGCTAAATCTAATAAAATTCTGCCTAAGGTTGTTTTCTTTCTCGTTTAAATCTTCCCACTGTTCATCTAAGGATCTTCGTTTTTCTTGCGCTGTTTTGCGAGTTTGGTTTAATTTATTCATCGTTTTATCGAGACGCTGCTGAGCGAGATAGTGGGTGATTTCTACGCTCCGATCGATTGCATCTCCGCTGTCTGGTTTCCTTTCGAATATAATTGTTATAACAAAAAAAAATTATAACGAGATTAATACCTCAAAGTATTGGTCTGTGCCTTGGAGGCGAAGTGTTCACCGGTATATTCGTGGTTGATACGCTTGGGAAAGTGTATTTTCTCGTAGGACGGCTTTATAACTCTCGATTCCATTTTAATAAACACAAATTAATGTTTTGTCAATAAAACGTTTGTCTCTAGGTAACAACAATATTTAACATTTATATTTATAGTCGTCTATAACGTTCGTCTTGGACATCTTCAAAATTCTATTTTCTTAATATAAACCGCACAAAGTAATTCTAATAATGACACCGAAAGATCGAATAAAGCATTTTTTGACGTCATCAGAAGGAAAGAGAAGCCATCAATGATCCAACCTAGAATTTCTTCTGTGGTTAAGTGAAACACAATTGTGTCAAAACGAGCGCTTATGGTTGAATGCAAGCTCCAACGTCAATTCTCGTTCATTACGCGAAAGTTGGTCGGCCATGTTTGTTGGGTGTCTCAATTTGACCTGTCAAGATTCAAGTGGCCTTTCGGTTTGAGCAATTTGTACCCCTGATCATTGAAAAACTCCGCACGGAAAATCGAAATATTTTCATAAATCCGTTTCAAGGTTCCACGAAGAGTCTACAAGTCCTGAAACAAGTGAAAAAATGGCGCAGCCAGGCCTGCTGCCCATCAAGTTCCAAGAACATTTGCAGGTAAGCCGGAAATTTACGCCCCTTGAGCAGGTTCCTATTTTTTGTTCGTTCTTTATGACGTCATTTGGTTAAAACAATAGAAATTCCAGAATTGGCCTCAGCATTTTTTCTTCGTTGGCTTTTAGCCGGTGCTGTTTTTTTTGACGTTTGATTTTCAGTGCGGAGGCGGATGTTTTTCCACGTATTCTATTTTTCAAATGTCGCGGAAGCTACGAAAACGGATCGCTCTGTTTCTAATCCTCCCCTTCGTCTCTGTCCCAACATGAACGATTCTTTATGAGAAACTAGGTCATAAAGTGACTTAAGGGGTGAAGGATTATGGGGAATGCAATATTATAACATCGATTAATTTGTAGATAAAGACCAGCAAAAAATTGCTGTCAGCATAATTTAAATGGATTGAATAATTGATTGTTGCCTTGTTTGTCCATTTCAATTTTCTATTTGTTATTATGACATTTACCCTTTTAATCAGATTTGTTAAGGATGGTCTGCTAAAAAACAAAGAAAGATTTTTATACATTATGCAATTTTCAGAAACCGATTTTACTATAATAATCTTGGCTTGTATAGACGAGTTTGATGTTACGCTTTCTTGAATTCATTTCAATAATCGTAAAAATATACTGATTGAAATACATGTGTGTGTCCATATATTATTTTCCTCTGTGCTATCTCCTTAACAAGACCGGCGATTTTAGTTAACAAACATTGGTATCAATGTCACGAACATATCGTTCGCCACTCTCACCATGGAGAGCGACAAATTCATCTGTGTGAGGGAAAAGGTAGGTGATACCTCGCAGGTCGTCATTATTGACATGGCAGATCCCAACAATCCTATTCGACGTCCAATCACAGCCGAAAGCGCCATCATGAACCCGGCATCTAAAGTGATAGCGTTGAAAGGTTAGGAATTGATCTTCACTGCGCAATAGCGTTTAAAATCTGAAAGTGCTGTCTTTAATAGGAAAGGCAGGTGTGGAGGCGCAGAAAACTCTCCAGATATTCAACATCGAAATGAAATCGAAAATGAAGGCGCACACCATGCATGACGACGTCATTTTCTGGAAGTGGATCAGTCCCAACACGTTAGCTCTGGTTACCGAATCTTCTGTTTACCATTGGTCCATGGAAGGCGATTCAACGCCGGTCAAGATGTTCGACCGGTAAGTTGCCGCTGATGGTTCAGATGTCAAGAATTGGCAACATTGCTTTCGTCCTGAAAGAATTCTATTTATTGATTAAATTCGATGTGATGTATACTCTGTATCAAAACAGGCATTCGCCAGATAATAAGGATTTGGAACGTGTTGTTTTTGCTTACATTCTAAATAGGTTAGTTTATTAAAATTTGGTCGTTCCCGGTATTGAAATTTTAAAGTAATTTTTTTTTATTTGACAAAACCTAATAACACAAAATATCCATAGGGTAGATAATAGGTACAATAATTTTCCTCTGATAGATTCTTCTAGATGGGTCAAAGAATCGAAAAAAAAAACTTCTCGTGAGAATTATTCTACCCTACAAAATTTCGGACAGCATTTGGAGATATACAAACATGAGATTGGAAAAACTATAATAATAATACAATTCTGGATTTTCAAATTAAGGAACATTTGTGATGAGGAACTCTTTGAAACCATTGATGAATTTACAATCTCGCCCGTCTTAAATATACGTTTCGACCAGGCATTTAAAATTTTTATTAAGTACAAGAAGCGATCACACAAAAAGCATAAACGGCACGTTCCTAAGTAACAATCAAGGGACCTCGGTGGCCTAACGAGAGTCTACACCCAAAGCTTGTGTGTTTGAATCGCACCGAAGCATGAACATTGGTGTGAATGTGTTTGTCCGACATGTTATAGTGTTGTTCTCAGGTTATAGGTCGTGAATTATATTATTTGCGTTTATTTTTGGCTCGTGTAAAGCTGTGTTCGTATTTAATCTACGTCAGTTTGTATTGATTTGTATTACAAATCGTGCCATGGTGTTTGAGTACAACCCGTAAAATGCTAGATAAACTTTTTATTCGTCTACCAGAAAATAAAAGCCGTCGTTTTTTGTTAACATTATGTTCAGGTGTCACTTTAGCCTTAACCGTGCAAAAATTTTTAACGCTTTGAACTTGCACCCGTCCTATTGCAGTCTCCATAGGACTGCCTTCCTGATCTATATAAAATAAAGTACACTTTAGTATTTAGGTTTCCACTAGTTTAAAAACAAACCTTTTTTTTTGTTAAATAATTGTTAAATAATTTGATTTTTGAAAACTAGAAAACTTTAAGCTGATTACAACATTATGTTGGATTAAAACTAGTGGCTAAATTTTCTATGAGCATACCTTTTAGCTTTAACACCGCGAACCTCAGCAAAAGAAAAACTTTTCGTGTTTTGTGTGTAAGATGTTACCATAAACATATCCACTAAAGGTAAATTATCAGATTGGCCTTTTAAAAAATCGACTTCGGTCATTTTCAAAACTTTCTTTTTGATAATAAACACAAGATAAACAAAAGCACATGACAGGGTCAAGACTAAAATTAAAAATAAATCTATCTAAATTTAATGGCTTCTCTATGCTATCGCCCTGCTGGCGCTTAGTCTAACGAGCGAATTGACGTCACAACGGGTCACAGCCAATGACAGCGCGTTTCAATTTTTAATTGCTTATATTTGTTTCATAGAACTACTAATTTTTCTTTTTAAACTGTGGTTCTTTTAATAGTGTAAACTTCTATAAGCAATATTTTTCAATTCAAATTTTGTTCAAGTTCCCTATTGCCTTAGTAGCAGTGCCAATTATTAAGAGAATACATGAATGAAGTCTCAATTCTAATTCTCAATAATTCAATTCTAAATAATTTTTAAAAGAAACTTCTACATGCTACTGCAGTACCATTTTCAAAATTTGTGGATTCTTCCTGCATTGGTTGTTGTCAAATCGAACTGATGTTGAGTTTCAGTCTGAGCTCGACTGCTAAACTCCTCGGGAGTTTCAGTTAAGCTCTGAAGAAGTCAGCAGGATGATTAGCAAGATCGATTCAACAACAACCGACTCAGTTTTGTAAATAGTACACTACGTGACTCGCGGTGCGATTTTTACAGGCATTCTTCTCTCAACGGCTGTCAGATAATCAACTATCGCACAGACCCGAAACAAAATTGGCTGCTTTTGGTTGGTATTAGCGCGCAGCAGTCGCGAGTGGTCGGTGCGATGCAACTGTATTCGGTAGAAAGAAAGGTTAGGGTTGGAAAACGCGAACTAGTTCGTTGTTACTCGCGGTGAGTTGCAGGTATCGCAACCGATCGAAGGACACGCCGCGTCGTTCGCATCTTTCAAGATGGAAGGTAACCAGGAACCGTCGACTCTGTTTTGTTTCGCCGTGCGCACGGTCCAGGGCGGCAAACTACACATTATAGAGGTGGGTCAGAGTCCCGCGGGCAACCAGGCGTTCCCGAAGAAAACCGTCGACGTATTTTTCCCGCCCGAAGCGCAAAACGATTTCCCCGTCGCGATGCAAGTGTCGACGAAATACGACGTCATCTATCTCATCACCAAGTACGGCTACATCCACATGTACGATATCGAGAGCGCCGTCTGCATCTACATGAACCGGATCTCGAGCGAGACGATCTTTGTTTCCGCGCCACACGAGGCCACCGGGGGAATAATCGGTAACTTTCAGTTTTTCGGGGGCGTGGTCAGTTTTTTGACGTAAACGAAAAAATTTAGGCGTGAATAGGCGGGGTCAGGTGTTGTCCGTGTCGGTAGACGAAGACAGCATCATCCGTTACGTCAATCAGGTGCTGCACAATCCGGATCTGGCACTTAGATTTGCGACGCGCAACAACCTCTCAGGGGCGGAGGAACTCTTCGTTAGCAAATTCCAGATGTTGTTCCAGAACGGTCAATATACGGAAGCGGCCAAGGTATGGGTTTGGTTTGCATTTTTATGTTGGCTTAGATGGGTGCTGAATTCAGCTTAAGCCACGGTCTTTACTCACACTGTTCTCTAGTTCAATCTTAACCCACTGCTGCAATCATCAACAAGTAGATATAAATGTTGGCAGCTTGGACTTACTGCAGTGAAGGTCGCCATAGAATTTGGATCTTACCATTCATAAGCTATAGCTATAGACAGCACACATAAATGATGAGAAAGGAGACACTTTTCTCCAAAAAAACGCTTAATGAAATATGCTGATATGAAACAAATTATTTAAGTTTTATTGCTCTTAGAACTTAGCCACTTGCTTACAATAACGATCTATTTTTTGAATGGCTTCCACATATTAAAAGACGAGTTAGTAATAAATATTTTAAATAGCGCTGGTAAAATTCTTTTAACCTTTGACGTCTACTTCGTATTTTGAAAATATAATAAAAATAACTTTTCAAGCAATTATTTAAAATTCCCTAACATAATAACATCTATACAAACAGGGTGTTTCAAAAAATGCAATATTCAAAAATAACATTTGAATTATGTGTCGCTTAGTGACGCTTCATAAGAAAATATTTAAATTTTATCAACAGTACCTTTCTGAACTTAATTTTCCTAAGGTCCTTTTATAGGATGCACTTTTGCACTAACCAAACTATTTTTTTTTAAAGCAACAATGTAACAACCTCCCTTTCGAAATGAAGGCATTCATAGGTTTTGGACTCTGGCAATAAAAAATCTGTAAGCAGAGATTCTGATAAATGATTTTTGTTTAAAGCTCAGTAATCTATCTTTTTGTTAATGCTTCCATGGTTTTCGAAAACATTGGCTGCTCGCTACTCGATCTTGGAGCCCTCTAGAGGAGGAACCGAAACAGACTTCATTCTTGTAGCATTGCTTGTCAAACTTTTTTTTGTTTATAACATTAATTTGATAACTCGCAATATAATCGAACTGATTTGGATATCTTTTGATAACACGCAAATTTTGTTTCATCGAGTCTTGTTTTCCGGTTATATTTATGCAGAGACCTAAGTCCGAATAATCATATTAAATCGTTTTTGGTTTAGGTGGCCGCTAACGCCCCAAAGGGTATTTTGAGGACGCCCGCGACGATCCAAATGTTTCAGCAAGTCCCCGCCCAGCCGGGCCAGAACAGTCCCCTGTTGCAGTATTTCGGCATTTTGCTAGACCAGGGACAGCTCAACAAGTAGGTTTTTTTTTGGAGTGTCGGTGGCGTTTTGTTTCGACCGCGAATGGTTGACAGGTACGAGTCCCTGGAGCTTTGCAAGCCGGTGCTGCTTCAAGGTCGCAAGCAGCTGCTCGAGAAGTGGATCAAGGAGGAGAAGCTCGAGTGTTCGGAAGAACTGGGCGATCTCGTGAAGCAGGTGGACCAATCGTTGGCGCTCTCCGTTTATCTAAGGGCGAACGTGCCGTCAAAGGTCATACAGAGTTTCGCCGAGACCGGACAGTTCCAGAAGATCGTTTTGTACGCCAAGAAGGTGTCGTATAGCCCCGATTATGTGTTCCTGCTAAGGCAACTGATGAGGACTAATCCCGAACAAGTACGATATATATGCTAATTTAATTGATTATTTCGGTTGTACGAAGTTGAAGTGACCAAATTAGATCTTATTTATGTGCTTTGAAGTCAAGATTTGAACGAACATTTTCAATAAAAAAGTAAGAAAAGTTGTGCAATGGATACGTTAAATCAGGTGTTACTACACTAATTACTATTACTATTACTACTAATTATTAATTATCATTAGCAGTATAGGAAACCAGGGGTCACCACTCTTAAATAAGTAAAAAAATTATCTCAGAAAAAATAAATTGCATAAATTAACCAAAAAAAGTATATAAAAATATATCTTTTCGTGGTCGTTCATTGTTTGCATGTTTCTGCTGAAGCATTTAAAGAAAATAAAAAAACATTAAATTGCTACTCTTAAATGTGAATATGAAAAAAAAATTTTTACTTTTATATCCAGAGTTAACGGTGTATTTACAAAAGAAAGAGTACTTTTCCAGAGATATTAAATCCGAAATACTGCAAAGATTACGAACAATGGTTTCAATTTGTTACCTATATCAAAATAATTTAAAATAGGACACACGAACCCCTCTCCTAAAAATTAATATTTCAGTTCTACTTTGCACATATAAATAAAAAAAAAGTAGCTAAATTGCTAATTAATTGCATATTTTGCACCATCTGATAAAATAAAAAATCAAATTTTTATCAATTGACAAAACGTGGATATACTTTCATAATGAGATTTAAAAAAAAATCGCAATTTTTTCTTGCAAAGATCGTTGTATGCACGGGCTAGATACACATGAACCTATACCAAAAAATTTTAGAAATCGTGCAAGACTGTGCAACATTTTTCTTGCTTAGGGAGCCGCGTTCGGGAGCATGCTCGTAGCTGACGAGGAACCGCTCGCCGACATAAACCAAATAGTCGACATTTTCATGGAACAAAACATGGTGCCGCAGTGCACCGCGTTCCTGCTCGACGCGTTGAAAAACAACCGACCCACCGAAGGCCATTTGCAAACGCGCCTGCTCGAAATGAACTTAATGTCGGCGCCTCAAGTGGCCGATGCCATTTTGGGCAACAATATGTTCACGCACTATGACCGCGCGCACATTGCGCAACTCTGCGAGAAGGCGGGGCTCCTGCAACGTGCGTTGGAACACTACACGGACCTATATGATATCAAGAGGGCGGTGGTACACACCCATCTGTTGCCCGGCGAATGGTTGGTCAGTTTTTTCGGCACTTTGAGCGTCGAGGACAGCCTCGAGTGTTTGAAGGTCAGTCCGGATTTCTTGGGTCAGTTATAATTTATTATTGACGCACAAAAAAAAATCTATATTGATTCATAAATTTTATTTTCTTTACAATTTTAATTTTCGTCAATTTATAAATATGTATAATAAAACCGGCAAAAAAAAAGATAGATTTATAAAAAGACAATACTACAAAAAAAATCAACTATTTATCTTTTAAAGGTAATTAAATAGAAAATTTGCAAATTATATGTATTTATATCCTTTTGCTGTAGGGATTTATTTTATGGAAAAAGCCTAGTTTTTTTCACTTTAAAAGCTAACATTCCTATTGAACATTGGAGTTTGCAAAATAAAATTTCAGGTAGTTGTTTTTTCATATAAACGTATTATTTTTATTTTTTTTATAAACTTTTAATAATTGTGCACATATCTTTAATATTTCACCGGTTTGGGATTTTATTGAAAATTGAATTTTAAGAACTTTTAGGTTAAATTTTGTTACTCATCTTTTATCGAATAGAGCACTGTTTTTCACTTCCATTGAATGTCTCTTTAATTTAAGTTTAATGCAAATGCAATTAAAAACTGTTAATCTTTGCGATTTAAAAAATATATATCGGGTTTCAACAAATTCGCGTCTAGCTTCTGAGATCTCGGTAACTGATCTTAGGTCATGGGGCAAAGTTGGTCGAGATGAAATTAATAAAATTTGTTAAAGTATTGAAAATATTAAAAAAATCTATTTCGAGAGACTTTATTTTAGCAATGTTTGTCTTCTGCCGACAAAAAAATCTATTGATTATTACAAATATTGCAAAAAAATGTATACTATATATTTCAATGAATATTGTAACAAACAAATCTTATTGACATTTTCATTTGCTTTAATCATAAATGGAAATTTCACAATCTTAATGATTTTTGACTTTTGCTTTTAAGGTTTATTTGTAAAAAAAAGAGTTTTAAAAATTCGGATTGTTATTTTTTAACATAACGTCTTTGTTTATTTATGTATTTCAAAAATATTGAATAATTTTGTAAACATTTGACCTCTGTCGGATTTTCTTAGAAATTGCGTTTAAAAAACTTTTGGTATTTTTTTCTTCTTTCCGTCCATTAAATAACTTTTTTCTTTATGTATCATTTTGTAAATAATTGTTATAACGTTATAACGAACGATTGGTCCAAAAATTAGAGTATATTGCACAAAAATGTAAAGAAAAGCCCGCAATTTTAATGATTTTTGGCTGTTGCTTTTGGGGTTTACTTTATAGAAAAAAAAATTGTTTTTCAAATTTAAAAAGTATCATTCCTATTGTAAATTTAAATAAAATGTTTCGATTGTTATTTTTTAACATAACGTCTTTATTTATTTATTTCAAACATTTTGAATAATTTTATAAACATTTGACCTTTTATTTTCTTAGAAATTGCGTTTAGAAAACTTTTGGTAGCTTTTTTCTTTCACTAAATTTTATTCGTTATGTATCATTATTTTTTGAATAATTGCTATGTGCCTCTTTAATTTATCTTTAACTTACTTAAACCTACTAAGACTTTTCTTTTAATTAAATGATTTTTTTTATTTACGAAAAATTTTTGCCATTTAATGTGTCATATTTCAACAAAAATCGCTTGTCACTACTAAGATTTCAGTAACTGTAAAAGAAAAAATTAAGAAAATTTCCGTAATTAACGGCACTGTATTAGGCGACGTTTTTTCCTCTGCAAGATCCTGCTGTTTAGATAAAGATGGCTACGATCTCTCCTCGTCAAACTTACCGACCCCGTGTCTTATTCCAGGCGATGCTGACAGCGAACATACGCCAAAACCTACAAATATGCATACAAATCGCTACGAAGTACCACGAACAATTGACTACCAAGGCCCTAATCGAGCTGTTTGAAAACTTCAAAAGCTATGAAGGTCTGTTCTATTTCCTGGGGTCAATCGTCAACTTCTCTCAAGATCCTGAGGTTCATTTCAAGTACATCCAGGCCGCTTGTAAAACGGGCCAGATCAAGGAAGTCGAGAGGATCTGCCGCGAGTCGAACTGCTACAACCCGGAACGGGTCAAAAATTTCCTGAAGGAAGCGAAACTGACGGATCAGTTGCCTCTGATCATCGTCTGTGACCGTTTCGATTTCGTTCACGATCTGGTGCTGTACCTGTACAGGAACTCTCTACAAAAGTATGTTTCCGTCCGCGTCCGACGCTAACGAAGGAGACTTTTTTTTTTCTCGCAGGTATATCGAGATCTACGTGCAGAAAGTGAACCCGAGTCGTTTGCCGGTTGTGGTGGGCGGTCTTTTGGACGTCGACTGCTCCGAGGACATTATCAAAAATCTGATATTGGTGGTACGCGGTCAGTTCTCGACGGACGAGCTGGTCGAGGAGGTGGAGAAACGGAACAGGCTGAAGCTGCTGCTGCCGTGGCTCGAGAGCCGGGTACACGAGGGTTGTGTCGAGCCCGCCACCCACAACGCCCTAGCCAAGATCTATATTGATTCCAACAACAACGCCGAGCGGTTTCTGAAGGAGAACCAATGGTAATTATTAGATTCGGGTGTTTTTCAAAGACCGCGTTCGAAAGGGGCGGGGCTTCGTGATGAAATAACAAATTTGGCTTCGCTGATTCGTTGGTGTTCGAAATCTTTTGTTTGTTTTATTGATATTTTGGTATTTGGTCTACCAGGTGGCTGCATAGGCAAAAAAACAATTATGCTTTTTATTTGATGGTGCAAAAAAATGGGAAATTTCGATCTGTCCAATTTTACAGGGGGATCTAAAAGAGGTGAATCTTTGGTCAATTTTTGAGTGTCAGCCTAAATAATTTATTTTCAAGTCTGTCTTGTTTGTGTTTGTGTCCAAATTCATTTTTGAACTTCCATCATTTTTACAGGGTTGTAACTTTCTTTTGTTTTGCCTATTTTTAAGTTTTTTTTCGAGACTGTTTGGAGGCATGGTATCTTTGTTAGTTATCAAGAATTTATTGTTTGTTTTTCCTTCACTTTTCTTTTTGCCTAGTTTTGAGTTACGCTTTCCGAGTGAGTTCTGAAAAGTGTAATTTTGAAAGTTTCTATGTCTCATTTCTGAATTTTGTCTGCAGGGTACGGAATCGGTCCAGTTTTATATATTTTTTTCCATACGCCTTGGAAGGAAGGGTTTTTTTCAGAGTTGCCCAGATTTTAGTCTTTTTTTATTGAAAGAAAAAAAATTGTCTCATCGTTTTTACAGGGTGTTAAAAAAATCGAATTTGTTCTGAAACTTGTTTATCTCTTGTAAGCTTTTTGCGCCTGGTTGTATAATTTATTTCTAAATTTTATCTACATGCAAATGAATCAAGGTTAACCGGACCAGTATTGTTATTTTTTTCCCCAATACTCTTTCGAATCAAGGGTCTTTTTGTTTAAAGAGAATGAAACACAAAGTTTTTGCCCCCATTTTTACAGGGTGGTAAAAAATCTTTGGGCTATCTTTTGAACTATTTTTGAGGTGTGATGACTTTAACTAATTTGTTCTGGAATTGGTTTATTTCTTGTTCATGGGTGTAAGTCTTTTTCATTTTTGTTTATTTAATTTGTAAATTTGTAAATGTAACCTACAGAGTAGATCAAACGAATCAACACACCTCTTGTGTTTGTGAGATGAGAGTTTGTTGGAAAAAATACATTTTTATCAAACCCTTTTTACAGGATGCTGAAAACATTAATTATTTAAAGAGGGACCTCTGTAAAAATTTCCGAGATTCTGATGTTTTGTTTGAAAAAATCAAAACAAAACATTTTTCCAATGAGTTTATTATCGTGGTCTTTATGTTTCATGTTTTTTTTTTCATGATTTTCCAATGTGTATGTCATGTTTTCCTGCGATACCGCTTCTCGCAATGATTACATTTTTACATTTTTCAATAGGTACGATTCGAGGGTGGTGGGGCGGTACTGCGAGAAGCGCGACCCCCATTTGGCCTGCGTGGCATATGAAAGAGGCCAGTGCGATCGGGAACTGATAGCCGTGTGCAACGAAAACTCTTTATTCAAATCGGAGGCCCGTTATCTGGTGCATAGGCGGGACGCCGAGCTCTGGGCCGAAGTCCTGCAGGAGACCAACCCGTATCGCAGGCAACTGATTGATCAGGTCGTGCAGACCGCCCTCAGTGAAACTCAGGTAAGGTTACCTATTATTTTTTCATACTGCTACCCTACTATATTTCAATCCAACTAAGATCTAGAATAGACGATTTGATAATTACCACAAGCATTGTGATAATATTGATGTTAAATTTGTGTTTAAATTGGAAAGCTCATTGCGATAACCTTAGATCATCTTTTAATATTGTAAACTATCTTTTATTAATTTTCTAGATATTTTAGTTTGTATTATAGTAAGGAATTAGGTTGTGGAAACTATTTATAAAAGCTGAAAAAGACATTTCTGGTTCCAAAGTATATTTTAAGAAGAAATATTGTGTCTTGTTGGGGTTTACTGATCTAGTATAGAGTTCGCACACTGACTGTCCTTTTATTTTTGAAGTGGTACTGGTAACCAAAATTTATGTCAGTTAAAGTTTATTTGAGAAAGGTTTAGAGCAACAACACCTTATTAAGTATGCAAAGGGACTACAGAGTGCATTTCAAAATTGTTAAATAAGAACAAACGTTGTTCAGATTTTCACATAAATATATTAAAACGGTACCGATGTTTATAAATACAAAACGGGTAGTAATTACTTAATGTGAGGTATTACATTGAGATTTAACAAGGGGGATCCATTCAAATCCAGTTGGTCATTAAGTAATACATTCGAATCTCTCATCGTATTAATCTCCAT
Source organism: Cylas formicarius (assembly GCF_029955315.1). Taxonomy (NCBI): domain Eukaryota; kingdom Metazoa; phylum Arthropoda; class Insecta; order Coleoptera; family Brentidae; genus Cylas; species Cylas formicarius. The sequence continues at coordinate 17,246,122 of NW_026844361.1, read as the reverse complement.
AGCTTCTAGTAAATTTAATTTTCTACTTTTTGAAACAGTGTGTAAAATATCGTTCGATGTTCAAAATCTATTTCCTAGTATTCCACCTATTGATGTAATAAACATAATAGACAGCATGCTCACCCAAAAACAAATTAACCCAATCGTTAAACAAGATTTATTGGATAGTATAATAGTTTGTTTAGACCAAAATTACTTTGAATTTAATGGTCAGTTTTATATTTCTAAGGACTAATTAAGGGAACCCGAAATTTTTATGGACAATCTGGAAAATATTATACTTGAACATCCGTTATTTAAAAGTTTTCTTTGGTGGTACAGATATGTGGATGATGGTTTTGCGTGTTTCGTAGGGACTGAGACACAATTAGATACCTTTTTAAATTATATCAACTCATTACACAATCGTATAAAATTTACTACTGAAATCGAACAAAATAACTCTTTAAATTTATTGGATTTAACGATAACTAAAGCACAAAATAAATTAGATTTTTCAATATACCATAAACCTTCACACACAGACACTATAATACATGAGAGTTCAAACCATCCCTATACACACAAAATGGCTGCCTTTTATTCTTTTATTCATACGCTGATAACTATCCCTCTTTCTGCAATAAACTTTGAAAAAGAATTAAATATTATAAAACAAATTGCATTCAACAATGGCTATGACCCGTCACTGATAGATAAAATCTTAACTAAGAAACAATTTCAAAAAACTTTGAACTCTATATATCTATATATTACTGAATCTCAAGGTTCTAAAACATTAACATACATAGGAGAACCCAGTAATAAAGTTTCACATCATCTCTCGAAATGTGGCCTCAAAATTGCTTTTAAAACTAATAATACCCTGGGAAAATTTGTTAAAAACAATAATTCTAAATCTAATAGATCCCAGAATTCTGGAGTCTATAGATTAAATTGCGGATCATGTTCTAAGATTTATATTGGACAAACAGGTAGATCTTTCAAAAAACGTATCAACGAACATCGACGATCATTTAAAAACAATAGTTCAGATTCTAATTACGCTGTAAATTTAAATTTAGAAAAACACAATTTTGACGACAATTTCAATATTTTACACACTGTTTCAAAAAGTAGAAAATTAAATTTACTAGAAGCTATGGAGATTAATAAAACGAGAGGTTAATGACAAACTGGATTTGAATGGATCCCCCTTGTTAAATCTCAATGTAATACCTGACATTAAGTAATTACTACCTGTTTTGTATTTATAAACATCGGTACCGTTTGATATTCGCATTTGATAAACGCACGGTGTTGCCGAAACAGCAATATATTTATGTGAAAATCTGAACGACGTTTGTTCTTATTTAACTATTTTAAAAGGATTTTCATCAAGTAAAAACCACTTCAGTGCAACATTTCAAAATTCTTTTTATCTAGTACAGGTTGTGCTTTTGTTGTCCGTTCACTAATATTGAAAACGGTTCACAGCCACAGTTACACTCTATCTTATTTGACGCATTTCATAAAACGATGTTTATGTAAATTTGTTGTATGTAATAGTTGCTTTATCAAATTATCTTCAACTTCTATATCTGTCGTGGTTAACCATTCGATAATTTCTCCAAGATGAAGTTGGAGCCTGCTCTATGCATCTTGATTGACAGCTTGCTTGCCGAAATCTGCCGAAAGTGCTTTGTGATTTTGCCAAAGTAGTCTTAAAAAGTGTTAAAGATGATAACAAGGCCTCTTGATTATTATCAGATTTGCAATAGTGATATATATATTTTATTGCAAGTTTGCCTAGGCCTTAAACCGACACCAAAATTCGGCGAAACTAGGCGGTCTTTCCCATCTTGTTACTCTACATTCTTCTGATAACTTCGAGATCCCGTGATTATTTTGGTGTTTGTGTTTTTAGTAATCTGCTCTTGGCATTGAGAGATGAAAGTCTGAGTGTGTGTTGGTTGCTTTTATTGCCACCAAAGGCTGCCCCTTTACTTGGAAAAAGAAATGATAATTATAATTCTCGTTTTATTTCATTTCGTGTTCTGTCAGGATCCCGAGGACATATCCGTCACGGTCAAGGCGTTCATGACTGCCGACTTGCCGAACGAACTGATCGAACTGTTGGAAAAGATCGTTCTCGACAGTTCGGTGTTTTCCGATCACCGCAATCTACAAAACCTGCTCATCTTGACGGCCATCAAGGCGGACGCGACCCGCGTGATGGACTACATCAACCGTCTGGACAATTACGACGCACCCGACATCGCCAATATCGCTATCAGTAACCACCTGTACGAGGAGGCGTTCGCTATATTCAAAAAGTTTGACGTGAACACGTCGGCCATCCAGGTACTGATCGAACAGGTCAATAATCTGGACAGGGCGTACGAGTTCGCCGAACGGTGCAACGAGCCGGCAGTGTGGAGTCAGCTGGCCAAAGCCCAGCTTAACCAAGGTCTCGTTAAGGAAGCGATAGATTCGTATATCAAAGCCGATGACCCTTCAGCCTATATGGCGGTCGTCGAGACTGCCTCGAAGAACGAGAGCTGGGAGGATCTTGTACGCTACTTACAGATGGCACGGAAAAAGGCTCGCGAAAGGTACGTTTAATAAAACGAATTTTCTTTATTCATCTTGCTAAGTACCTGTTTCAATTTTCGCTCGCAATTCTTATATTTAAAGTTATGAAATATTCTTTAGGTCACATTGCTCATTTAAGGGATGGAAACATTTTTTATATGCCGCATCATAATTCTTGTACATTTGAACCCCGATTTGCAGGGTCTTCAATAAATGCGATAAATTTGTATGTCGCAAAAAAGCCATAAACGTATTTCCGAGAAACTAAGAAAAAGAGACTATTTTTGTATCCTAATTTACAAACCACCACTCTAGATATTTTGATTCACTTTTTGTGCACTGATTTCAAGCGGCAAAATCATTTTTTGTTGCGAAATGTTTTTTAAAAATGATGTCCCGAGCAGATTTGAAACTTTACTTCTGGTGAATCTATGACACAATGAAATAATTTGTATTTTTTATTGTTTTTATCTACCGACAGAAATCTTAAATTAAAAACTCTTAATATGTATATATAAAGTTTTGGTTTAACCATTACGTAAGTAGTTGGTGTTGCATCATTGGAAGTGACAGCTGAAGAGAGTTTAGAACTATTTTGTATTTTGTCATCGACTTTACCCAACACATACGCTTTAAGATAATATTTTTAATTTAATATATAGCAAGACAAGTGCTTAACGCAACATAGACTATGAATTAGTTTACTTTCAAACATCAGATTGGTGAGAAATAAAAACTGCTTAAATTTGTGCTTAAAAGGCATTTGTTTCCAAATTTGGAAAATATTTTTAAATGTGTTTTAATCTCAAATTTTACTGTATACGTGTAAGAATAAAAGCAACGAGGATATTTATTAAAAAAAGCTTTTTATGGGTTAAATTAGGTTTTAATTTGTTTACTTACGTCTTACTTTGTTCCAAATTGAATGGACGTTTGAAAAGTAATTGTTGACGAAATTAATAAATGAATGAAAATTGAGGAAAAAGCAGTGGCGCAACATTTTGAAAAAATGTCTGTTGCTCCTCGAAAATCTCAGTGAAATACCACTATATTTACAAAATTGTTTGATGTTGAGTAGCTGAGATCAAAATCTAGATTTTGTTTTTTGATATGTAACAATTTTTTATATTGGTACCGTTATACGGGAATTTAAAATATCTCTATAAAGGTTATTATTATTAATAAAATACTTGAAGTACCATGTGCCACCATTTAAAACGCGAATTTTAAACTTTAAATAAACAATAGCACATGGCATAAACGTAGCACTTAATAATTTGGCTTTAAGGAACCCCAGACCTAAGAGTGTGCTAAAATCGTATTTATAGCGTAGGACCTAAAATTTTTAACTCCCTACCACCTCCAAATTCAAACAATATCATAAAAATAACATTACGAATGTATAATTAATAGCACATAATTTTAGTATTAACTGTCTAATAAAATAATAAAATGAGCGATTGTTATAATTTTTTAACGTTATTATAATTATCTAAATTTCTTAAATGCTAGAAATAACTTTAACGCTTGTTTGTATTCTGAATTATTATTGTTTAGTTTTGGTTTTGGTATTGTTTATAATTAAATAAATCAATATCAGGTGATTTATTTTAATTCGGTACTTGAAGGACGTAATTATTGGGTTGTATGTTTTTCTTGTATTCTTAAAACATCGGCGATAACGGTTGACATCGCGTGCTTACAGCTACATCGAGTCCGAGCTGATCTACTCGTACGCGAAGACCGGAAGATTGGCCGACCTCGAGGAGTTTATCTCGGGTCCGAACCACGCGGACATCCAAAAAATCGGTGACCGGTGCTTCGATGACGGCATGTATGACGCGGCCAAACTGCTTTACAACAACGTTTCGAACTTTGCCCGATTGGCCATCACCCTCGTCCATCTCAAAGAGTTTCAGGTAATGAAAATCATACGAGCCTCGTTCCGTTCACTCGAGGTGATCTCTTGTCGCTTTCGAAAAATCGATGAAACCGAATTTTTCGAAAGCATACGCGCTTGGCAATGAGACTCCCAAGGTCCTACGGGATCCCCATTGGTACACAAATGATCAGGGTCAAAAAAATTGTTATTTATTTTGTCTGTTCTCCGTTCTCTGTCTTCTGTCGATGATCCATAAAAACGTGAATAACTTCGGAACCGTTGGAGCTAGGATGCTGAAATTATTCTCCTTTTAAACAGGCCACGAGGTACACAAGCCTGTAAGAAATGCCCGCGATCGGTTATTATCGTCCATCTTTTTTTCGAGATTTTCGTCAGTTTTTTCGGAAGTCGCTGTGAAACCTATAACCTATAACAAACAGCCATTGGTCTCCAGACGGAACCTATTGAAATTGAGGGGTGGTGAGGGAGTGTTTTTTTTAATTAAAAAACTATTTTTTTTTTTCAAAAATAAATAAAAAGTTCTTTTTTGAAAAAATGTTAGTGGCCATAAATCTCTATTCTTAGTAATTTTTAAAAAAGATACCGGGTGTGCCGGTATTTGTAAAAAACTGAAAATTGGTGTACCCTTTAAAAGAAAATTGACTGGCCGGTTTCTTTTACACGGAAGCTTAGGCCGTAGCGAGAGCTAAAATTCTCGTATTGAAGATTTTCTGATATTATACAGGGTGTTCGAGATATATCGCGTTATGCTGAAAAGTGCAGCAAATGCCGGAAACTTGCAGCTGTTAACTTAAAATCTGGCAGGGTGGTAGGATGCAGGCTGTAAGATCTATCGGACATCGTTAAATATATAAAAAAAAATCGAAATTTTTTGTTCGTCATTTTGGGTCGTATAAAAACATTTATTTCTCGAAAACTGTCGACCCGATCGTTAAAAATCTCGAATCAGAAGACGCAGGAGATCCTATAACCTTTATATCAGCCATATTTGAAAAAATTGAAATGAAAATCACTATTTTTCGCCCTCAATCTAGACGCGATGAAGTCATTTGACTATTATGTACTGCATGGTTTCAGAAAACAAGTATTTTCTCGAACACCATCGGAAAAATTCCGTTTTTGTGGGATTGACGATACATAGAAAACTGTTAAAAATGGGATAATTTGATTTGAACAGTATCATAAACTGTATCGAGAGAGTTTCAGGTTTCGTTTATCATACTGGGTGCGCGAGCTAGTTGAAAAAATATCATTGGAAATCGCTATTATTCGTACGAATTTTAATATTTATTAACGTTTGCCGTAACTTTAAAGTTCGGCGAGACGTGAAAGATACTTTTTATAGGACACAATTAAATTACATCGATTTGGCAAAAGCACGATAGAAAAACAATGATTCCCTCTAGGACAAAAAGCTTTTAAAATACAAAGCATCGAAATCAATCTTGTTTTTATCAGGGAGCTGTCGACAGCGCGCGAAAAGCCAACAGCACCCGCACTTGGAAAGAGGTTTGCTTTGCTTGCGTCGACGCGCAAGAGTTCCGGCTCGCGCAGATGTGCGGCATGCACATCGTCGTCCACGCGGACGAGCTCCAAGACCTTATCGATTACTATCAGGATCGCGGCCACTTCGAGGAACTTATCGGCCTGCTGGAGGCTGCGCTCGGCCTCGAGAGGGCCCACATGGGTATGTTTACGGAACTCGCGATCCTCTATTCCAAATACAAACCGGCCAAGATGCGGGAACACTTGGAGTTGTTCTGGTCGCGCGTCAACATCCCTAAGGTTTTGAGGGCGGCCGAGCAAGCCCACCTGTGGGCGGAGCTAGTGTTCTTGTTCGACAAATACGAAGAGTACGACAACGCGGTGCTCGCCATGATGGCCCATCCGACGGAGGCGTGGCGCGAAGGTCACTTCAAGGACATCATCACCAAGGTCGCGAACATCGAGCTTTACTACAAAGCGATACAGTTCTATCTGGACTACAAACCGCTGCTGCTCAACGATCTTCTGTTGGTGCTCGCCCCCAGGATGGATCACACGAGGTAACTCGCGCGACAGTGGCCCAGGGAAGCCCTAGGTGTTTGACTAATTCGATTTTTTTGTAATGCCGATAAATATTACTTTAATAAAAACACATCAATAGAAAGAAGAAAATATTACGAACATCAAACTTTAATACAATATAATTATTATACAGGGTGTTCACAAAAGAACTCTATATTTATAAACAGTTTTTAATTCAATCATGAACACTGTTTAAAAAAGACTACACAAAATGTAGACACATTTTCAAATAATTAAAAAAATAATAATACAAGGTGTCCCAAAAGTAACAATTAAAAAAAAAGTTATTTAATTTAGATTAATACAAAATATTGTTATCGGATTTTTTAAAATATTTAAGTCTGTTTGCTTGAAAGAAACGAAATAAAACAATAACAGGGTTTTTATACATCTAAAGTATCGTTCAGTTAAACACTGTTACTGTTACAATTCTTGCATTAGTCATAGCTCTAAAAAAGTTGAACCATTGCTTTTCAATAAGAGCGTTCATTTAAGGTTTTGATTTATAGTTAGTCTTAATGTCAAAAGAGCATGCGACAACCCATAGTAAACAAAAGTTATGACAATACCTTTCACTATTGAAATGCCAAAAATAATGGCAATGTCTTACATAAATCAAACTTAAGTTACACTATCGGTCCATAAAAAAAAGAAAACAAATTTATATAATAATAGGTCAAAACTTATAACGAAAAAGATTTTTCTCCGTTTTTTTTTTGCCCACCCGGTCAGTTCTTTAAAATTTATTTTTATAAAATGGAGGAGGGGGAAGCAAGATTGTGTCTTACTCGTAACCACATGTTACTTTAATACATAGTATCAACAGCATCCCTAAATTATGCTAAAATTGTAACCTATTGCTTAATAAATCGCAAACATAATTTTTTGGGCTATTTTTTAATATGACTCAGAACAATATAGAATGTTTTAAGGATAATTGCCTTTTAGAGTAATTTACTTCGCATAAAATTTCTTTAAAAAATCCTCTCCACGTTTCCATGGTAACAAGTCGACTTTACTGGCTTGTTTTGTTTAATTAGTCAATGATAAGGAAAACGTGCATTGTACGAAATGTATTATGGGTTTATTTCAATAGTTTGGGTTCTCCCTGGCTCAGCGTGCGATTGAGGATCGCGCGGTTAGAGTTTTAATTTTTATTTGGCTTACAGAGCGGTGGCGTTCTTCACGAAGACCGGACACCTGCAGCTGGTCAAATCTTACCTCAGATCCGTTCAGAACCTCAACAACAAAGCGATCAACGAAGCCCTCAATTCGCTACTAATCGAGGAGGAGGACTTCCAGGTATGTCCCGATTCTCTCGAATCACCAATAAACCAAACCCAACCAACCAACCAAAATGTTTGAAGTACTTGGAGGACCTGAAAGTAGGTTTGAGGACAATGGTAAGAATGAATCGGTATCCAATATGTTATTTTGAAAGTTGTGTTGTGTTAAAATGTGAAAAAAAATGTTTTGCTATTTGTAGCTGAAGCTATGATTTTTGCGAAAAAAAAAATTTAATACAAGAGTTGTGCGCCTTGAAAATATTTACAAAATGAGCAGTAGTTTGAGTAAATTGGTTTATAAATAAAAAAGTTATCGCAAAAAAAGTCCAAATGGCTGTTTGTCAATCAATTCTTCTACCAACAAGAGTCATGTCTTTATCTGTCACCAATATGGGAATCAGTCATCTGAGATGGTGTTTATGCCCCTCATTTAGCTCCCCCCCCCCGGCCCCTCAAACAATATATAAGCAGGTACAGAGTAAAATGCGAGCCAATTTCAGTCAAGCTCTGAAGAAGGCAGCAGGATAATTGGCGAAACGTCAGCAAGTTTGACTCAGCAAAAACCGACGCAGGAGGAATCCAGAAGTTTTGGTAAAAAGCATTACAGTAGCCTGTAGAAGTTTCTTTGAAAAAAAAAAAATAGCCATTTTTGGCCCGGTTTCTGAAAATTGCCGGGGTAGGCAACGTGTTAAGCTAGAAATTAAGAAAACTGTTTTTCCGTACCTTATACTTTAACAATTTTTGAAAACGAAACATTGGATACCAATTCACTTCTGTCATTCTCCTCAAACCTACCAAAGACCAATATCAGTTGGCAGTTTGTATGAAAATCACCTTGATTGGACTCTGGCTTAGAAAGGCGTTGCGTTTCAGGGTCTGAGAACGTCGATCGACGCTTTCGACAATTTCGACAATATCGGCCTCGCCCAAAAACTGGAGAAACATGAACTGACCGAGTTCAGGCGGATAGCCGCGTACCTCTACAAGGGCAACAACCGGTGGAAGCAGAGCGTCGAGCTGTGCAAGAAGGACCGTCTGTTTAGGGACGCGATGGAGTACACGGCGGAGAGCAGGAACCAAGAACTCGCGGAGGAATTGCTCGCGTGGTTCCTGGAACGGGAGGCGTACGACTGTTTCGCCGCCTGCCTCTATCAGTGCTACGACCTGCTACGGCCCGACGTCATTTTGGAACTGTCGTGGCGGCACGGCATCATGGACTTTGCGATGCCGTACCTGATCCAGGTGACGCGCGAGCTGACGACGAAAGTGGATCGTTTGGAGCAGGCGGACGCGCAGAGGCAGACGGAAGCGGCCGAGCAGGACGCGAACAAACCGATGATGATCCCCGAGCCGCAGCTGATGCTGACCGCCGGTCCCGGCATGGGTGAGTCGTCGGGTTTTAGTGTTAGAGCGCGGTAGTTCAAATCACCTATAAAGTGGGAAGAAATATTAAGCTGCTTCGGAACTGGTTAAGAAAGTAAAAAAAAAAAAATTAAATCTAATACAAAGTAATAGAAATTTCTTATTTTAAGTTAGGATTATAAAAGTTGCTCTTTTTTTCAATATCTTATGTCATTATTTTTAAATTTGTTCAACAGACCATTTTCTACAGAATAAGTAATTAGAGTAAAATTATAAAGGATTCTGTATGGAAAAACTTTACAGATGTCTTCAAACATCATTTTCCACATAGTCCATAATGTCAGCGTAATTATAATTATTCGCGAAAAACCTTTTTGACAATAATGACTTGGACAAAATTCATCAACGTCGTTTACTAATATGTCAAGCATAAACATATTTTTATTTGTCAGTCACGGGACTCTTTAAATTATACAAAAATTTCCTAGTTTTGCCGACTTGTCAAAAACGAGTGGACTGAAATATAAAGTGTGTTACATCATTGTAATCGGAATAAGATATTCTATTAAACATATTATATACATACATATACATACATACATATTATATACAGGGTGTTCCATTTAAAAAATATGATGTAGGCCTGTGTCAGAAAATTGATAGTGTTTTGTTTTATACGTTACTTGGAAAAAACTTGGCTACTCACCCTGCATTTTGTTTTTTTGTTTACCTTGATATCCCTAAAAACAAAAAAGTTACAGCCAGTTAAAATGTTATCAAGATAAATTGAACGCACGGTACAAAATCCGTCGATGTTTAAGTATTTTGCAAACTGACTATATTACCGGAAATCATGCAAATTAATTGCGGTGTTTTAGGCAATTGACAAATTGTCTGATTCGTTTGTCAATCTGAGGATTAAATGTGTTTATTTTCCACGTGACTACACAATATGATGGTAAGACAAATCTAACAAATAATGTAAAACGGCCTTGACAAGAACGTAGCTAAACCTAACCTAACCTAAAATGCCGCTTTTTTAATTGGTAGTATTGAGAAGGCGCTAAGTGTTTGACTGGAACTGATTGTTGCCAAGTTCCACCTTCACCTGTCTCTTATCATTCTATCAAGTCCATTCATTAACAGAATAACATAAATTAACCAATTGGTTAATTTATGTTATTGTTATTGTTATGTATTGTATGTTATAGTAATTACTTTTGTATAGAAATAAGCAAGTATGTTGTTAGTTTTGATTAGTTTCTGTTAATCTTTTGTTGAACTGAGTTAATCAAAGACAAAGAGGGATAGAAGACAGGTTAAGCTACAACTTGGCAACAACAGATTGCAGTGAAACATTTAACGTTTCCTAGGGTTTGTTTCCTTTCCTTCCTCAAATAATATAAACGCTTATTACTGCATAAGGTACTTATAGGTATGTAACTTCTCCCTGCACATACTGTTTAGTCAATGTGAAAAATAAACCTTTACTTTTTGTTGATTGTCAAAAACAGCGTAGTTTGAGGCCCCTTTTCAAAAAAAGTGGGTGGGTGGGCAGGAATCCACAGATTTTTTGTTTATTGTATGTATGTGCATATATAGACAGTAATAGTAATAGTAATAGTAGTGATAGTGCATATAGCCTAGCTTCTTTACAATACAGTGTTGTTTAGTTTTGACATGAATATTTCAGTTGGCAAGGTATTGATCCCTGGTCATCCTTTTAGTTTTTGAAAAGTCCAATTTTCTCCGAATTCACCCCTAAGTTATGCTTTTCATACCATTCACTCGCCTCGCTAACAGCCCTGAGAGCAAGTAGTTCAAATAACACGCGAATATTCGACTACAACTAAATCCTTTCTTCAAGAAACAATAAACGGTTCAAGCATTGTTTCTTGTGAGCACCTAAGTTGTAATATTTCTACTCGTTGATTTCTTGTCTCGGGTTGTTTTTTGAGTTCTTAAAAAGAATAGCCACCAGATCTCGTTATCATTTCAGGTATGCCACCGCAACAGCCTTACGTACCTCCGCAGGCCTACGGTCAGCCAGCGTACGCCCCCCAGATGCCCTACCAGGGCGGATATCCTGGATCCATGTAGGGATCGGTCCCCGTATTTGGGGCGCCACCTAGTAGTACATTTTTCTAGGGGTTCCAGATCGAGGCATAACCGAGCCTAAATTTCGTTGCTTTTCATATTAAGGTAAATGTGAGCGTTTGGAAAGATTATATTGTTGCACGTTCGTTAGAGATTTTAGAAAATTTGAAAGGTTTTCTTCGAATGGCGCAGGATTTGGTTTGACATTTACCTTTGTATTACTGTCCTTAATAATTGTTCTCGCTGACGTCCCGGACTTGTAATTATGAAGTATATCGATCCGAAATACACTATGTTAGTAATGTAATAACAACTGTTGTAATTTGGTGAGTATTTAGAGGCTGATGGATCGGAAACGAATATGGCGAAACATTATGACATTCGATCTAGTCAAGGTTTTTAAATTTTTAGTGGTCGGTATTGCTCCCTAATTTAAAAAAAAATCTCTGATGTTTACAAAGTGATTCATCCGACGATCCATCGCTTTTGAAGGTTCACCCTGTATAGGTTTTCGTTTCAGATTAATCGCTTTAAAAGAGTTGTAAATATTTATTGCCTCCCGATTTGACCAATCGAAATTAACGTTCATCCCAAAGGAGTCTGATTTGTTATTACCCTTTGGGATTAACGTTACGTAGGATGTCCAATTCAAATGTATATAAGGACATAACATTATTTTTGTTATCTGCAGTGTATTCATTTAATTTTTAAAACCATTCCCCGATTATTAAGCAACATTTCTTAATCTTAGTCGTACCTATGTATAATAGGCTGTTTATTAACTTATATTTCCTTCTGAACTTTCAAGCAAACTGACGATGACTTTGTGTTTGCCTGAAAATTGTTTTATCCATTGTTTTGATTTTTCTATGTTATTCAGGTGTCATTTATAGTTATTTTCGTATGAATAAAAACGAGCTGATAGATACTTTTTGTTTAATTTAAATCCATTGCGCCTGTCAATCAAATTCTGGTTAAAAGCCGATTTAGAAAGTATGTAGCCAATTCTAATATTCTAATTTTGGCTAAGTACCAGTCTCGTCCAATTGGCTTGCCATTCTAATAGTTATTGGTGATATGAAGAGCATAATATCAACTTAAATAAAAAACAGGAAATAATTTAGTCCATTTATTAAAAAAGAAGAAAAAAACAAAATTAGTACTTATGTATATAAAATTCACTATATACATCTAGTCAAACAGAGCAAAGCCCATGTCGTCATCTTCAGACTCTGACTCCTCTTTCTTCTCTTCTTTTTTGGCTTCTGCAAATCAAATAAATAAAACATTTAAAACATTACACCTAGCCCCCCCCCCCCAAAAATTTACAAAATTAGTAAAAACCAATCAGTTTAAAAATATATCATCAATAGTCTTTCAGTCGAAAGATGGTGAGTAATTTAATCATCATGTGATATTAAAATCTGAATTTTGTCACACAAAACGCACACACGGATTTTATTAAATTAACTGTACCTTTCTTTTCTTCTGCAGCGGGCGCCGCGGCAGACGCAGCAGCAGGGGCAGCAGCTGCTCCGCCTCCAACGGGCATCGAGCTCAATTTCTCGCGGCCTAAATATTAATAATAATTAACATACAATTAAATTCGTGAAAACGCATTACCTTGGGCGATAACTTCCTCGATGGACTTGCCCTTAAGGGAGGATATTACCTTTTGAACTTTGTCATTTTCGGTTTCGATCCCTACAGAGCCGAGGATCTTCTCGATATCCGCGCTGCTCGGGTCTGTTTTACCGCCCAAAACGGCCAATAAGTAAGCAGCCACGTAACGCATCTACAACACGAGAAATAAACCCAATGTTTTCAACCGCCTAACCTTAAAAAATTGTATCTCGAAATATCTGGGCAATCGTTTTAGTTTAAAATCAGTCGTTAAATCGCTTGCGATTCCGCGGGCCAATTCGCCACATAAAAGTTAATATTTTTATAATTGAGAACGTTTTACTTACTTTTTAAGTCGTTTGACACGAAACGTTTATGCCCACTCAACAAATCAACTTACAAGAGATCATAGATCGGTCGAAAAGGATAAAGGACGCCAGCGATGAACGATGTGGTAATGTACACCTAGGCCATTGAGCCAATATTTTCTTCACACATGACGTCATGATATTGAAAATACTAACTCGCCTTTAAAATATCGTTGTTTTAGGTTCGATTCACATTAAAAACAATAAAACACGATTCCTTTTCAAAAATTAAAAAGTTTATAATCAAGATACATAATATAAAATAAGATGGATCGGTTATAATGCAACAATCTTAATAGGACAGGGTTATTACCATTGATAAAAAATATTTATTAAGTCCGGATTAAGATAAAGGGTGGGCGAGCAGTGCAGCGACGCGTACCGGCAGATTATGAAAACGTTGCGGAACCAAATTCCAAGAAATGGTAACTATATATCAAGTGGCAACAAAAACCTCCGGCGATCTCGTACATTTGAACTCTGGGGCGCCTCGCGACTAGCAGGCGAGGGTTCCCATGGGATCCCAAGCGGGCAACACGATCGGTTCCTGCTTGAACACGTCAAGCACCTCCTGCGGAACGAAGCGTTTGTCCACGACCACCTCGAAGGTGAACTCATTGAACCAGTCTGCTGTCATCAGAAGGTAGCCTTTCTCACCGCGGTCGTCGCCCCACGAATTTTCCACCCGCAGTTTTGTCACCTGCCCGGTTTCCTGAAATTCAACCAGATATACGCAGGGAACTACGCCAATGACATTTAACCATAGGAGAGGCCTGCTTATGCAAATTTTTGTTCAGTGTTCAAAAGGGTAGCAGAATAGTGTAGAAAAGATTGGACCCCATCAATATATGTAGTATGTGCCTCTTGCCTACGCAAAATTATCCGAAACTGCCCTACCAAAAACGTTTCCAAATTTAGCAAAATACTTATCAGCGAATTGTTCAAAAATAAGAATCCATCATTAAGAAAACAACGTTTTCGAAGAATTTTTATTACAAGACCTTGTTTTCAGTTTTGGAGATATTTTCTCTACTCGCGTCTGTAAAATATCTAATTACACACCGATTTAGCGTGCGGGAAGCATCTCTTTACCAGTCAGTTTCATTTCCGGGATTTTACCGAGGGAAAACCACAAATGCTGTAATGTGCATTTGTCCAAATTATTTTACTTTGGTTAATTATCTATATAGGCGGTTTCCACTATACGTGTACTTATAAAAAAATAAAATTAACAGTTTACAAAATAATTTACGCTACTATTTAAGCTAAAAAAAATTACAACTTCTATTGGACATACTATAATGACGGTGTAGGTAGGTATTTCATTGGCACCTAAGCTTGTTCATTTTTTGCATAATCCAAAGTGTTTTAATTGACCACCATGTGCTCAAAATAGTCGCAGCTGAAATATTGAATAAAGATGTTGATAAATCATATTGCTTATTCAATAACTTTAAAAATCATCAATCATTTTAGTTATGAGAACAATTGGGCACACGTTTTAATTTACCTTTCGTGATTCGTGATAATCGACGTACGCAATTTTCCGAGTGAAACGTACCTAAATACAATTTTACTATGACCGCAATGATTTATTTGAAATAAGTGAGAACCTTTAAACGTATTTATGATCGGTTTGATTAATTAACATGCAACTGAATCTTTTAAGCTGAGCCACTGTAAATATTAACAGATGCATTTTAAAATCATTGTAATGTAAAGAAATCATAATTATTCACTATCGAGGAAAATTTTTTCTCCACGGAAACGCTTTGCCGGCCTTCCCCCGCGCTACCCCGAACGTCATGACACGATTTGGGACAAATGAACGTTGGATCTCTTTTACCGCACGGATTTGGGAGCAAATGAAAAAACCCTTTCAAAGAATTGAAAAATTTCAAACTGAGACCTAAAACTAGAGCGTTGGTCGCAGCAAGACAACTTAAATTTCCCATTAAACAATAAATGAACAGGTTCAGTACTCAATTGCTGAAAGTGTACACCTCTAAGTTCCTAAAATTACTTTTTTAGATTCAAACTAAACCCTAAAAATTTTAAGAATTCCTTGAACCTTTACAAAAAAAATGTCTGACGTGACAAAGTGATGTCATATTGATATCCAACAAAGATATCAATGACAGATATCAACAAGCAACATGCGATAAGGAGAAGATCGAGTTAGACAATGAGTTTCTATCAAAAAGCTCATCATTTTACTTAACTCTACTATGCATATTGGATAAATTAATCTTTATACAAACAACCAGAGTGCCGATGAAAGAGAGAGAGAGAGAGAGAGAGACATATCTTTCCTATAAGGAAAGATCGAGGGCGGGAGCAGATTTCTTGGCTGTGTAATGGAAAACATTGGACTTGTGTCAATTTGTTACTTACCAGTTTTTACTGAAGTTTCAGCTTTAATTGTTAGAGACTATTTAACGAACTTCATAATTACAGTAGTCTGATTTGTAACTATCCAAACTGGAAAAAAAACGAGTTATGATTATTTTATTGAAAACGAAAATACAACCTCTAATCTAAAAAAAAATTCCAAGTTTCCATCTAACTCTCAACTCGTTTTATTTTCAATTTTAATATTTGCAAAGTCATAATAGAAGAGCATACCATTGATATAAGACCACGAAATAGTTAAAAATCACACCAGAACCACGGTATAAACTGACTGGCAAATTGGTTGGTTGGGATCACTTCGCCAGCTTGGGTCACCCTAATATAGCGTATTGTTATATTATTTTTTGTTCGCTTATGCCGAGCACAGTGAGATGCTCCCAAGGTAACTAATTTGATGAGTTCTAAAGGTGGGATCTCTCCTATATGGTTTAACGTCTTCGAGCTAGGCTTACGTCTTTGTGCACCGCCGTGAAGACCATCGCGTGGGACATTGCGCTCTCGCCATAGAGCAGCCGATCCGCTTTGCTAAGTGTGGTTTGGATGTCCACCCCGAAAATCAACGGAAAGTCGTGGCTGAAATTATCGCCATCGTCATACATAACCAGGGCCAATTTTTTTTTCAATAACTCACATTTTCAGGTCCTGTATGCCCAATTTCCCGGCGAATCTCTTGCTCACCTCGCACCCGAACCACACCGCCTCCCCCTCCTCGATACTCTTCGCCGCCAACTCCAAAAGCGTCCCCACCGGCTGGTTGTTGTATATGCACCTACGACCCCCCACCACGTTGCCTAGACAGTCGACGGTGTAAGCCCTCTCGTACTGACTGGTAGG
The DNA here is from genome assembly GCF_029955315.1 of Cylas formicarius. Lineage (NCBI taxonomy): Eukaryota > Metazoa > Arthropoda > Insecta > Coleoptera > Brentidae > Cylas > Cylas formicarius. The sequence continues at coordinate 17,229,596 of NW_026844361.1, read as the reverse complement.
TCTCGGGTCAGTTACGAGACAGACCTACGAGCGGACCAAAAACATTTGTGACAGAATATTAATAATTATAATAGTCTATAAACTAACCAAAATATGTGGTGAGGCGGAGTTTAATAGAGCGAGGTGTTGAAGGAAGACTAAGGGCGTTAGGCAGGGAAACGTTTTCAGTCTGTTACTATTTAACTTAGTTTTGGTTAGTGGACGATGTAATAAAAAAAAAACAAGAACCAGTACATTCGGTTTCCTAGTCAGAACATAACGAATTTACTAAGAGAAAGAGGACTGGGGATAATGGAAGCAGCTAAAATGACACTAGATAAGAAAGGATGGAGGAAATTCATATACGAGTTGTAAACATCATTCAACCTTACACCTTAGGGTAGATAGGTTTAGGTTAGTCGTTTATTGGCGACAAACACATACTGCGTTTACACAAGTCAAGTCCCGAGATTAAGCAACGTTCACCGAATTAAAAAAAAAATTAGAAAGGGCAGACATAAATAGTAATTAAAAACTTGACATAACAAGTAATCACTAAAACTGCAGAATAAAATTTTAATGTTTGATCAACTGAGTGTGTAGGTAAAGTGATTAGAACGCTTCTGTTACTAGATAACCTTTTACCTTATTTGTAAATTAAAAGCTGTTAAGGTACTTTATAAAACAGTTTTGCTGCCTGCTACCCTAAGGTATTGTGACATCTACACAGTCGATGGAAATTAGGTTTTAAGTTATTTTTATTTATATATATCGCAACTGATGGAAAATGAAAACAATAACATCACAATCCATACCAAAAAATATGAAAAATTTGTAGGTTATTGCAAGCTTTGTATTTGAACTATAATGGAGGCCTGCGAGAACATAATTGTGTAATGTACCATTTCTGGTTGTCCTGATATATTCAACAAGAAACAGGTCTCCAACAAATTCAGATAACAAGAGTGAGGAACGAACATATAGTGTTAATATAGTCTAGAAAAAATTGAGGAGACCAACTTCTAAGTCGGTACATAATAGTAATTACATTTAAATTAAAAGAGTGAAACATATGTACCTGGAAAATTGAAAATAAAAAAAAATCATCGAGCACGTCTCAAATTCATCAAAATACCTTCCCGGTCCGTTAACAGGAAATTTTTGTTGAATTTTTATTCCAGGATTAGGTCCTCAGAAGGTTTACTTCTCAGAAGGTTTACTTACTTTTGAATCGAATTAAATAAATTTAAGTTTATATGTACCAATTTATTTCGTCAGTACCTTAAAAAAAAACGTGTTTATAGCATGTGTATATTTTGCACGGTGGTATGTGAATAAAATAAGATCAATTTATTTTTCCCGCCAATTTAGTTTCCTCCAGATATATGGACGCTAAAAAGGGCTTGTTAACACACGTTTCGAAAAATCGTGTTAGGCACGCCGGATCAGCATAAATTTGGTGTAGAAAAGACAAGAGAACGTCCAATTTCATCAATAGCAATTTGTACTGAAAATATTCGTGCACTCACAGTAAACTATCTGCCAGGATCACAGTTTTACGTTTTCACTAGAACACTAACAAAACGCCACTGACTTTTTGATGAATAACTCATGAAATACCTTCACGGAACTACATTTACCATTTTTAATTTGTCAGGGATAACAGCTTAAGCTTAAAAAGCTATTTATTATCATTTGTTTTATTTGATTTATTTTTTTATTGCCTTCACATTTTAGAGAACAAATCTAAATTTATAGACTGTGGCAATTTTTTGCGAATCATCTAAATATCAACCTACCTTGTCGTCAACATTAAACAGAGGTTTGATATGAACATCGTAGAACTCCTTGGGAGTAATGGGGCCGATACTGTGAAACGCTTTGCTCTTGTCGTAATAGCTCCAAGTGAACGTATCGCTCGGGATACCTAAACAGATGCCGACAATTCGGTAGACGTTGGCCATTTGCTCTTGGATCAGACTTTGGAGGTCTGCATCACTGGCGCCCTTCTCGATAAGGTCCCTAATATGTTTAGCGTATTCCCTCAACTGCATGAAAAAAAAATCTCGTTGCTAACAATGCTGTTTCTCAATACGAAAGAGTTATGAAAATCATTATGGAACCGTAAAACTTAGCTGTACTCCATAACGGTTGTATTGTGACGATTGTCAAGGTTCTCCTGAGTGATAGACAGTTAACATATCTGTTCCTTAGGGTTAAAGAATTAAAGAAGAAAAATAAAAGTGGCTTTCCGGTAGATGTTTTCGAATTTATTCGAAAAAAATGACACCACTCATTAGCTTACTTTAAATAAGCAATTTTTGAAATAGAAGCTACTACTACGTATTGCAAGAGGGAATAAAGACAGAGGTTTGTCAAAAATTGGGCGAGTGCGTCAAACACGTAACTAAAATAGAGCAAATAATATGGGATGCTGATAACATGCTAGAAAACAGAAAACACTGTATGTATTATAGTTCAACTGACTACTCGAAACATGATGATTAAAATTTATTTATTTTATATTATATTTACTGGATCTTAGAACAATTAATATCTCAATTATCTGCTCATCTTTATAATTATAATGGTTAATAATTATTATTATATTTATTATTCTAATAAACTACCTATAGCAAGTGTCTGACCTGGATTTAGGAATGATTCCAGTTGTATAGTTCTTAAAACTGCAATACAGAATTTACCGGAAGGAACCATTCAAATTAATTTGAATGTTAAGATTTAACCTTTCAGTTGTCTACCCTATTTAATGAATTTTGTTACTCTCTCGAATTAAGAAACGAAATGTAAATTATGGCTCTACTGCACACTGCGGTTACATCTTTTCCGGTAAATCACAGTAAAGAACAGCTTATCTGTTTAGACGTTTGACATTTGATATGTATTTACTGTTATGACGTCACTAAAGATAGAATGTCATCTTTTATATAGACATTGTAATTAACAAATATCTTTAGATGTAATAAGCAGTAACACTTTAGGATAGTAAAAATAAAGTATATTTTTTATCATCAAAGTCTGATATTTGAGGACAAAAATGTTTAAGCCAAAAGAAAATACCAGTAGCATTATAAACCATGATTGCACAGTGATTGCGTTCTGGGAATATCTAACATTATCGTAGATATATTTTTCTTGTGATAAATATTATTTCAAGGCAAACTTATTTGAATGGAATTTGTTGGGTGTGTAAATTTAAGGCGCGTAAGGAAAAACAATTTTCTTGGAAAACCTTACACAATAATCTTTGGTTTTGTCCCTCATTAACATAAAAGCAACTGAGAATCTCGAAAGTTGGCTACATTGTTAGTTATTGTTTTTAATTGACAATCTCCATACCTTACTCTTCAATGTTTGATTCATCCTAAGACTGGCTTCAGAATTGTGAGATTCTGGAAAATTCTTTTTTGGCATCAAACCATGTTTGTTAACTAAATTAACCAACATGTCCCATTGACCTCCATCAGTGGTTGGATCCTACAATAAAAATGGGTTGAAAATATCTGGGTAACCAGAACTACTCAGGACTTACATTTAGTAAAAATGAAACAAGACGTCCATCTACTGGTTCATTGCGCCTAGCGGTTTCAACAATATTATTAAGAAAGTAATTGCAACGCTCTATTTTGTCCCAAAAAAATAAGTAGCCCTGTGAAAATTCAAAATCCTCCAGGTTAAAATGTTTAATCACTGGCAAACGGATGACGTTAAGTGCAGCAAACACCCAACAACGACCTGAACTCTTCTGGTTTGTAACTGGTTTACCCTCAGATTCTATCTAAATACATAGAGGGCAATGTTACTTCTGTAAAAGAACGTTGCACTAAACTTACTTTAATATTGAATACATGCTGCGTTTCTTCGATTCGTTTCCTAGACAGGCAAGCCTCAAAGGGGTCCACTCGAGAACAAACATTTTGGGCTAATATATTTTTGTTGTCCGCCACAAACGCTTTTTTGAAGTTCTCCAAGACTTCTTTGGTTAGAATGCCTTTAAAAAAGGATCGACATTTATCGGCGCTCCGAGATGTAAACATATCGCTCTGATGCATTGGAAAATTAATTTGACGTTTTACTTTAATGAAACAATTTGCAAACAAATACTGTTATATTAATAAATACTATCATTATTATGTACAACGCACAAGCGTACCTGAATCAGAACCCATATTTTACAGCAACTTTCCTTAATTGTAAACGAAATCTTACTTTCTTTCTTGGAGACTTATGCCAATGAAATGCAAAAATTTTAGATTTATAACTTACCGTTCTCCGTTTAACTGTGATCATAGTATGGTTTTGGTAGGTTACCATTTATGGTTTGCGTAATGCGCATTGCGTTTTGGAAGTAAGCGCCCGTTTCCTATCCTTTAATTCAACACGTTATTTTTTTAACTTACATTCGTTGACACATCTACATTATCGTAAATCACATTCCCTAATTTCAATTGGTTTTAAGACAATTACCGGGACAGCGCGAACGCAGCCCCGACTACCAAAAATTACGCGTCCGATTACCAACATTAGTGATAATCACAGAGGTCAGTCCAACCTCAGTGCAATGGAAGGACCTCGCTCTGAGGGAACCGCCTTGATGATCACGGTAACCCCCACGCCAAGTAAGTATGAAATTTTGCGCTAGACGTCTCTTCTTATAGAAAACGCGTTGTCGCGTGGAAGAAAGCAAGAGCACCTGCCGCCATCTATCCGCTGTAAATGTTAACATCACTTTATATTATCGGGATCACCAAATCCATGGGGGTCGTATTCTAGTGGCAATTTTTGCTTTCTCGATGGTACGTCGTATTTCGTTTTGGTTAAGAAATAAGCAGTCCCAACCAGCAAGCAATGTTGACGCAATCAAAATTAAATTAAATTGTTTTACACCGGGACAGCGCGTACGCAGTCCCGACTACCAAAAATTACGCGCCCGAGTTATCCGCATTAGGGATAATCGCGGGGGTCAGCCCGACCTTGGTGCAATGGAAGGGCCTCGCCCTGGGGGAACCGCCTTATTGATCACGGTAACCCCTGCGCCAGGTAAGTATGCTTGTTCTTATTTTCTAAGTCCTTTTATCCCACAGCAAGCGTTCCGAAGCGGTGGGATGTTAAGATATAAAAGCATAGATAACAAATGGTTAGATTAAAGGAATGTCTACCAAAGGACTACCAAGGATAAACCGAATCAAGCGCCATCTCTTGGGGAGTAGTCGTTTTCCAGCGACGGTAAGCTAGCAAACGATAAGTACATAGACGATCTATTTCCGGTAACGGATGAGGTCCACTTCAAACAAGTTTCATGCTTTGTTTGCATAAGAGGATCAATGGGTTTAGCCTTTAGAGACTGTTGTATTCGCCCAATCTTTTGATTGAAGAGGTCGTAATAAACCAAACATCCGGTTTTAGCATTTGCGCTCGGTCGGAATTTGGCAGGGTATAGAAAAAGAGGTAAGATAGAGGAGGGGTTTGTGGTTGGTCTAGCACAAATAAAAACTCATTTATTGTAGTGATTTATTAGATGCAACTGTTTTTCGAGTCGCACTGTAAAGCGAAAACGCCATATTTTATTCCATTTATTTAATACATAAAACACAAACTCAAATAAATTATAAAAAATATCGATCATGATACATTGAATTTCAAAATTTAATACTCCAGAACATTTGACCTGTATATTTTCCATATCTTTTTTTGTATCCAAATGTTGGGACAATTTCTTGTTGTCGGCGTGACTTATTGCTTCTCGAAACTAATTCGCCGCTAGAGGGCGCTTCTGTTGCAGCCTTAAAACGTACTTAACATGCACACACAGCGAACCAATCTGTTCATTTATAATTACGTACGTAAATGTTATCCTGCTTAATAATTATAAATATTCAAAAAAGTTTCCGATCAAATATATCAACAAATTAATAAAAAGAATGAAAACACAATACGCGAGTGAGGGGAAATCCTGAGCACCCGGGACTTTTGAGCGAGGGCCAAGGGGGCCACGCTTCATTGTAAAGATAATATTAACCTTAAAGATAAGTTCAAATCGTTACCCATCGTTAAGTAGAAAACGATCAATATGGGTAACTTATTAAATCTAATTTCACTCACTTGTGGAGATGATTCAGTGGCGTGCGCCGAGAAACCTGAGCCAAAAACAATTTAATACGTATACTTGCAAAAAGTAATTATTAAATATTTTTAAAGGTGTGACCGTATCGAAAATGTAAATGGTGTTCCATGGAGAACTGCAACGATCTGTTATGTTATATCACTGTACTAAATACTAGATAAAGTCCGTTTCAGGAAGATTGGTGCTCGCATATATATAATAATCATAAAATAAAATCTGTCGTAACAAAAAAAAATTGAATAATTTGTTCTCCCTTCTTGCGTCTTACGTTGCGGTATAAATCCACCTTTATCAAACTCGTTCAGTGGCGGATGGAGAGAGAACGGGGACCGGAATTTCTTTTATTTTCTTTGAGGTTTCCGGTAATAACTAGAAAACTGAAACTTTTAATGTAGAATGGGGTGTTTGTTTCCCCTCTTCCTTCCACGGGAGGACAATTTTTTCTCAAGGCTGTCGCACAACCTGCGCCACGCGCGCCCAAAAAAACCCCGCACCTTGGCCTTGATGTTGCGCAACCCCTAAATAACTATGCACTTGTTTCTGTCCAGCGCTTCCTGTATATTGTCGAGCATGGGACTCTGGTCCCTGCTGGATAGATTGTCGACCATGTTAATCAACTCCTTGAACACCTGGACCACTTTCCAGTTGTATTTGGCGCTGCACTCGATGTACCCGGATTTCCAGTGTTTCTTCACTAGATTCACGATGTCTCTTCGTTTTTCTTCGACCGTGCTTGCGATGGCCGATGGCTTCACGTTCGACGTGCCGTCTTCGGGCACGATTAGATCCTGCTTGTTGCCAACGACCAGAACCGGCACGTTTTGCATGTTCCTGCTCTCGCAGATTTGCTCCCGCAGTGTCTTCACGTACTGAAACGTATCTATGTTGCTGAGGTCGAAGATCAGGATGTACGCGGTAGCGCTGCGCAGACCATAGAATCTGGAACGGTAGAACATGGATAGGGTAGGTAAACCTCATGTCAAGAGTTACACTTACTACGCGATTAATAAATAAATAAATGAAATATACCTATAGTTGGCCCACTCGTAGTAACTGTTAACTGGAAAATAGGGGATGACAGGCAGGTCTGTGATTTTGATCTCATACAGCCGCTCGTTGGTGATCACCGATGGGTAGTAGGTATGTTTCCTGTCGGTGGGGATGTACTCGTCGTAAAACTCGTTCCATACAAATTGCTGCAACACGTCAAAATGAGTACACCAAGATACGTAAATATGGGCAAAAATAATATCCACAGAGTTATTTTCACATTTTAGATATCCATTCAGACATTTTACTATATTATAGGTGATAAGATCAGACTGTGGATGAAAAATAAGTCAATCTCACTTCTGAAATTTTAGTCGCGGTGTCCAGAAACGGATTTAAATTGTGTCTGAATTGTGAAGGAAATCAAAAAGTTCAAAATAATCAAGAAAAAATATACAGGGCATATCATTTAAAGTTTTCTTCGGTCTTCAAAAGTGACATCTGTGCAAAAAATCGCTCGGAGCTGCATAGAAGAAACAGAACCTGTTCGAAATGTCGCAGAACAACAAGCCAGAAGGTTAATTCCCAGTTTTGGGGGGACATTTTGCCTATCATAATAAACATCACAATTCATTTTAAGCTTAGATCAAGATCAGTGACCGTTCGCATGTTAAGTAGAAAAATATATTGTTTTTAAATTTTACAGTTATGCAGTGTATTAAGATAAACGTAATACTTTAAAATTTTAATTGACCATAATTTACAACGAAAAAATTTAATACAGCTCTGCGTTCTGTGTGTACTAAATGGAATAGCGATTTGTGAGACGTTACAGATTTTTGGGAGAGTTAGCTTTCTGGTTGGCTGTTTTCTGAAAATATTGTGTCAAAAGTGTGACAACGTAAAACGACCCTTGATGATTACAATTACAATTACTACTCCTCTTCGGAATCGGATGGTTTACTTTTTGTCAATGATGAACTAACGTCCTTAAGCAGATACAAAGCTTCAGAAAAAAATGTGTTTATTTTTTTTGGCTAAACTTCTTAATCCAGATATAAGTGGATCAGATTAGGAATCTCTTTAAGAGATTTTGGTTGAATTAAGACTTTATGCACGCTGCTCGGCATATAGTGACAAATTAAAAATTACAAATTAGCAGTTTCTTCCATACATTCCTCAAATTTACCTGATGACATGACTTCGTCTAATTCTGATATCTTGGAGATGGCTAATGGATTAGCAAAAAATCTTCTACTGGTATTGCCATCATTACTTGTTACTTTTGAAAATCGATGAAATCGGATTTTCCGTGTTTAATGAGAAATGTGTTAAGTGTTCTAAATTTGCAGATATCAAATCAAATTCAAATTTAGCAGAGAAACAAAAGTCCGTGTCCACATTTAAACGGCAGAAGCAGATAGTGGAAGTTCTTCAGACGGGAACATTTGATAAAAAGTATATTGTAGACTAGTTGGTTATGGAGCGGGGATTCAGTTTTCCGTTTTCCACCATATCATTGCACTTTCAATCCGATAGAACAACACCACGCCGAAATTTAGTTCTGGGGCAATAGAAGTAATTGGAAATCAAGTATAAAAAACATCTGCTTTAAGTTGGAAAAAATGTGTGGAACATGCCATCGAAGAAGAGAATGTTTACAGAAGTAGACTAGTCCCAGAATTAATTAAAAATGTGGGGGAGTGGTTCCAGTGACGATAGTGATTATTTTGATGTAGGATAACTTTTTTTTTATAAATATTCTAACGTTCTTTTATAGCTAAATTTAAAATTTAAAATTAAGAATGGATCTTTCACCGCATGGACTAATAATAATTGAGGAATCTCACCGATGAAACTCCACACAAATCCGCCAGCTTTCATTATTTGTATCGAAGTACGGCGAGGTAGGCCTGCGGTTAGACCTTCATAACAATGTATCAGAGTTAAATACCGGATTACGTCGTAAAGACTATACGTTGAGGACAAATATCCTTCTGAGGAGCTACCGTAATTGTTAATTTAATTTCGGCTATTCCATACTTACGTAAAGTCTGTTCATAGATATAAGAAGTGACTAACTGATACGAATTAAAGACCCGGGCAAGCTGTAAGAATGAAATATGGCCGAACAGGTTCGTACTTTGCTTAGAATTTAATTATTTGGGGTTTTGTTAGGAAAGATACTAAACAATATTTATTTATGTATGTATTTATGTTTAAATCTAAAATAAAATTACAAATTATTTTCATTACCTACTTAAATTACTTAAAATTATTCACATAATATATCAGTATCACTCTCGCTATCTTCGCCAGTTCTAATTATTATTTGTTCTATATTATTTGCATACGATTGTTCTGCTTTTTCTACATGTTTAACATAATTTATCCAACTTTGTGGAGGGATGTTAAAAACTTCGGTTTCTATAAGTTTGAGGTCATTGGAGTTGACACGGGGAAAAACATTTTTACGACGAATGCCAGATTTCAGTTGGTGCCAAACATGTTCAATGGGATTAAATATACAGTGGTAAGGTGGAAGCCTTAAAACTGTATGCCCTAAATTTTTTGCATAAATATCACAGCCGTATTCCTTTTTTAGGTTCTAGCTTTGTAGAACCTCAATTAATTGCTTTTTGGTATAATCTTTGTGAAAATAAATGTCGTTATTATACATGTAGTTTTGGATTGTTGCTTGAGGAAGGGGTTTTAGTCAACTGTCTACTGCGATAACTTGCCATGTCCATTACAATGACGCTATTAGGAGGAATGTTCGGGACTAGTTTGTTTTTAAACCAACTTTCAAATAAATCAGCGGTGGTATCTTCATAGTAATCCAGAGCAGAGTCTTTAATATTTTTCGCAGGCAGAGAAAGAGAAAGTCCATTTAGAATCCATCCATCTTTAGAGCCAGCATGCAAAATAGATATTTTCAGTTGAGTCAACCCAACCCTTTTCCGGGGTATCATAAGTGTCGAACCAGGTTTCATCCAAGTAAATAATTGGTCTTTGTTGTTCTCTGCAAATCCTAATTTTTGTCAATTTTTTTAAATCTAAAACCCATGTGTTGAATACACTTGCATAACGTAGTTCTGCCACATTCAACATCTTTCTCAAGCCTCCTAATTAAGATATCCAATGTAGGTACGCTTTGTTCCCCGTATAACTGCTAAATTTTACGCCGTATTATATCTTCATCACTTTCATCTACATTCGAGAAAATGTCAGCATCGCTTCCTTTTTCCCTCGCTGAAATGGGATTATTCACAATTTTCCATACAGTTGATTTTGGAATTTTCGTTAATGTGGCCGTTTCTTCTAAAGATGCTTGCTTGCTGGCACCACGTTCAATGAGAGTAAAATAAACATTGTTTATAACTTCCTTAGTCTCAACAGAATAGTGTTTTCTATATTTGGGCTGGAGCATCTCCTAAGATACACTAGACTCGCACATATTTTGCATAATTGGCACACGATTCAGCACACGCTGTATTACACACGAAATAAGAATGATTACTAATAAACTTAAACTAAGTAGTATACCAAACCAAAGAATATTAAACACAGGTATTTTCTATTACAATTTTACCTGAATTTAAATTCCGAAATTTTAGATAATAATCTTGTTGCATTGTATGTTAATGACCACCCTTGGATAATCCCATTTAAAAGCATTTGGTCTCTTTCTTATATCTATGAACAGACCATAACTTCATGGTAATTTCAATTTGGGGTGGGTTCGCCATTCATCTTGACATTAGTAATTATTCATTTCATGACCATTTGACGTGTCTCGGCTTACACAGTCAGCCAAAGCCCACAGTAAGCAAGTAAGTAATACCTAAAAACACATAATATAATAATTCGACAATTGCCGTCGAAAGTCAAGACGACATACTTTGAGACAAACCATACAGTAAACACAAAAGGCGTATCAAGGGCGTTCCGGAAGGTCCGCTCTTTGAATATTGACGAAATTCATGGTTTACGCTCGAGGTTAACCAAAAATCGTCCCCTGCTAACCCTTTCGCGACCATTGGGGAGGGTTCCGTTTTCAAGTTAGGGTCGCTTCTCTCCCCGGGTGGGGCGAAACGTGCTCCGACAAATACCTGTGGCCCAACCGATAATAATTAACACGTCGAGGTTATGTTCAGCTCCGTTTAGAAAACCTCGCGGCGAAGCGTGGAGATAATCGGTTTGCATTATGCATGAAACCATTGCGCGAAGTTTAACGTGGAAGCGCCACCTTGCCGCGTTGTTATCGTTTTTTTTTGGGAGGGGGGGGGGGTGAAACGGGAGTTTTTAGGGAATTTTACTCATAAACGAGGCCGAATAAAATTTTCGATCCTATATTTCGTCACTCCGCACGGCGTAGAGCGTTAAAAGTTTTAATTGTGCCCGCCAATAAAATCGCGTGTTTTTTTTTTGCTGGTTTTCCGTTCTCCGTTCTCTGTTCCTGGACTTTTTCGGCGATAACTTCCAAACGGTTTGAGCTAGACGGCTCAAATTTTGCTCTTTTTTAACAGCCCACGGGCTGCACGAAATGAGTAAATATGGTCGCGGTCGAACGTCAGCGACTATTTTTTTTTTCGATTTTTGAACATCGCTTTGAAATACAAGTGCTCAATTAAAAATCGCGTTTGCGGGGTCCAAGAAAAATATCAATTCTCGAAAACCGAGAAGATCCTCGAGATCAAAGTCTTCATTCTTCAGAATTTTCAAAAATGTATAGGGTGGGGCGTTGATCTTGGACACCACATTATCTCAGAAACTATAAGGGCCGGAGCAAAAAGTTAAATACAAAAGTTAATAAGGGTGTTACAAACCTTTAATTTGTTTTAATTTTTTATATACAGGGTGTTTAATTTTTCGTGGGCGAGTATCAACTCTCTCATTTTAAATAGAACACCTGGCATATTACTTTATTTTGGACTTCTATACTAAATTCTATACATATTTTGCTTACAATGTCCTATGCCTAAGTCTAACCATTTTTGACATTTCTAACTTTTAATGAGAAAAATTACGTTTTGCAGGACACAAAATATCTGGAAATTTCTTCATTCGGAAGCATTTATTGTTTCACTTGAGTAAGTTTTGTTGTAGACATGGCACATAACGGATTTCATATGAAATTTCGATACATATTAATACAGGGTAAGTGAAAAATTAAATCAAAGTATGGTGCGCCATTTGGAGCATCAGACTATTAGGTCCAGTATTTTTTTGATCAGAATAAAAAAATAAAATTTATCACAGAAGTCAAGGCATTAGCATTTACTTAAATGCATACTATAGAGAATGAATTGCGGAGAATGATAGCCTGGCCTCCAAAGAGTTCCGACTTAACTCCCCTAGAGTTTTTTTCTATGGGGTACGCTTAATGATTAAGTTTACAAACACAAACCGCCAACTACCGAGGAACTTAAATGTCGGATAAAGAGAAGGTATCGGATATTTAAATGGGACTGAATCTGATAGAAATGCCACTATGTATTTAGAAACCCTTATACTATTTGTATTGTGCAAAGTGGAGAACATATTGAACAATTGTTACAGTAATCATTATCCTTTGTAAGCAATTAACCAATTAACTTTTTATTGATCGTTCGTTAATAAAATATTCACCAACGTTATCGCGTATCATTGGTCGGTCTTATATTTGGATCTTCATAAGCGCATCGGCAAGATTATGGTCAACTATGTAATGGTAAATCATAGTGGCAGAAAATATTTCAAAGAGTAAAACTTATTCTGTATATACAACCTTACATAAAATTGCCTTAATTTTTAATAAATAATAATAAATAATAAGATTATAAAGTTTCCATTTAAAACAAAGCTTTTTGGCAGTTTTTTCTAATTCCATTTTTCATCTTATTTTTTGCGTACCCTGTATTAATATGTATCCAAGCTTTTTATGAAATCAGTTATTCGAGTCCTTTGTCTACAACAAAACTTACTCAAGTGAAACAATAAATGCTTCGGAATGAAGAAACTGGCAGATATTTTATGTCTTGCAAATGTCATTTTTCACATATAAAATTGAAAATGTCAAAAACGGTTAGACTTAGATATAGGATATTATACACAAAATATGTTTGGAATTTTGTATAGAATTCAAAAATGAAATAATATACTAATTGTTCAATTTAAAGTAAGTTGATATTCGCCAACGAAGAATTAAACACCCTATATATACAAAATTAAAATAAATGAAAGGTTCACCCTATGCAGTGTGACCGGTATTCGCAAAAACCCAACATTATTATAATGGTAATTCACGATAACTAGTCAGTTCTCAGTTTCTTTTATATAAACATGTAGCCCATATGGACAGCTAAAACTTTTGTATTTAAGGTTTTCACCTACTGTACAGGGTGTGCAAGATATTCCGTGCTATATTAAGAAATATAATAATTTTTTTGGGAAGCACTTTTCCATTATCTACAAGGTTTTTCAAAATTGTTCTCGACTCGACATTTGAAATGATTTCTTCTTTTGGGATAATACAAAGTTGGAACCTTCCGTTTCCGAAAGTTGGTGTGATGATACATTTATCACAAGTGTTTGGTAGTTGAGAAGAGTTTGATGGTTTCCCTAGTGTTGACGTTAGTTTTTCAAATTCCGGAATGTGAAGATAAACGGAGATTTGAAGCTTTGTCATGAATCATGTTGGAGCAAGATGGAAGCAATTTCAAGATGTAGATACAGAAGAGTCTTGATTGATTAGGTCTATTTCCTTACGGGTCAATTCTTTCTCGAAGTAGAGCGAAATTAGATTTTCGAAGAATTTTATAAGCGGACAAGGTTTTGATATGATGGGATATTTTAAGAAAATTCAGGATGACGTTATGGTCTCTACAACGTAACAAATAAGTCAGTATGCAGAGTAATCTAAGCAACGTAGGAGGAATCCAGAAGTTTTATAAAAAGTATTACAGCAGGCTGTGGAAGTTTCTTTGAAACATTATATATTTCATTTTTGTATAATTACATTCGTACAGTACGCAATACAATTCATATTGTATTATATTTATGCGTAGTTACATGGAACTTTTTTACCGGCAAACACGACATTGAGAAAAAGTAACTGTCATCGATTCATCAACTCTCAAGCGATCATATTTTTCTCCTAGACTATTGTCTATGCGATATTTTCTTTTTATTATTTGTACAATTAATTTATATCTTTAATCCTTAATTGCTTTCATATAATGTTTCGTTTTGCGTTGCTATTCTATCCTCGCAAGCAAGTAAGACCATGTAGAAAAACGCCACCCGCAAAAAACACTTGCAATATTCATAAACAACCATGGATGGGTGGCGTTTGCTTTCGCCGAAACAAAACCACGTCATAAAACCGATTTATGGGGTTTTTTGTTCGGCGCGGCGGCCCGGAGAGTCGCCGTTTTCTCAATTTTCCGACACGGTGTTCATCTAAAATTCGGAAACGTGGCCATAAATCTCGAAAATGAGTCCGACGGCCATCGAAGCATGACAAACTGCGGCCTCCGGCAAGCAACGGTTATAGAGACTAGCCTCGTCACGCTAGTAATAAAATTGCATTTTTGGTTTGCTGCCAATATTAAGCCATCAGCGAGAGACGCATATTTACAACGCTACATGGAAACACACATAAATTTAAAATATTGCCACGCACCTCCTGGTCTAAGCAATATATAAAAGCAACGCGAAATACTGGTTAGAAAAGGAAAAAAAAGAGAAATAATTATGATAAGAAAGAGGAAAAAAAAAGGTAAATAAATAAATGGATTAAAAAAAAAGGACTGAATTTCTTGCAAAACTGGGTCGCTGGGTGCTTGTAAATTAGTTAAAGTCTGTTCATAGATATAAGAAAGTAACTAACCGATACAAATTAAGGACAGACCCGGGCAAGCTGTAAGAATGAAATATGGCCAAACAGGTCCGTACCTTGCTTAGAATTTAATTATTTGGGGTTTTGTTAGAAAAGATACTAAACAATATTTAGTTATTTATGTATGTATTTATGTTTCAATCTAAAATAAAATTAGAAATTATTTTTATTACCTACTTAAATTACTTAAAATTATTCACATCATATATCAGTATCATTATCGCTATTACCTCCTGTTCTAATTATTATTTGTTCTATATTATTTGCAATATGGATGGTTTTTTCTGCTTTTTCTATATATTTAACAGAATTTGCCCAACTTTGCGGAGGGATGTTAAAAACTTCGGTTTCTATAAGTTTGAGGACACGGGGAAAACATTGTTACAACGAATGGCAGATTTCAGTGCCAAACATGTTCAATGGGATTAAATATACAGTGGTAAGGTGGAAGCCTTAAAACTGTATGCCCTAGATTATTTGCATAATTATCACAGACGTATTCCTTTTGTAGGTTCAAGGTTTGTAGAACCTCAATTAATTGCATTTTGGTATAATCTTCGTGAAAATAAATGTCGTTATTATACACGCAGTTTTGGATTGTTGCTTTTGTGTCACATGAGGAAGGGGTTTTATTCAACTGTCTACTGTGATAACTTTCATTGTCCATTTCAATTACGCTATTAGGAGGAATGTTTGGAACTAGTTTGTTCTTAAACCAACTTTCAAATAAATCAGCGGTGGTGTCTTCATGGTAATCCAGAGAAGAATCTTTAATATTTGTCGCAGACAGAGACAGTTCATTTGGAATCCAACCATCTTTAGAGCCAGCATGCAAAATAGTTATTCTTTTACCTCTTTTTGATGGTGCGTTTGTTTTACACTTATCAGTCGAGTCAACCCAATCCTTTTCCGGGGTATCATAAGTGTCGAACCAGGTTTCATCCAAGTAAATAATTGGCCTTTGTTGTTCTCTGTAAATCCAAATTTTTTCTAGATATTCCAATCGCCATTTCCAAATTCTTAAACATTCCATTAAAACTTGCCTTTTGGCAATTTTTTAAAATTTAAAACCCATGTGTTGAATACACTTCCATATGGTAGTTCTGCCACATTTAACACCGGTTTCATCTTTTTCAAGCCTCCTAATTAAGATATCTAATGTAGGCACGCTTTGTTACTCGTATAACTGGTAAATTTTATACGCCGTATTACATCTTGATCACTTTGTTCAATGAGAGTTAAATAAACTTTGTTTATAACTTCTTTAGTCTCAATAGAATAGTGTTTTCTACATTTGGGCGGGAGCATCTCCTGAGATACACTAGACTCGCACATATTTTGCATAATTCGCACACGCTGTATTACACACGAAATAAGAATGATTACTAACAAACTTAAACTAAGTAGTATACCAAACCAAAAAATATTAAACACAGGTAGGTATACCATTATTTTCTATTACGGACCACAATTTTACCTGAATTTAAATTCCGAAACTTTAGGTATAAATCTTGTTGTATTGTATGTTGATGACCACCATTGGATAATCCCATTCAAAAGCAATTGGTCACTTTCTTATATCTATGAACAGACCATACCCATAGTGCCCAGAGTTCTAGAGCGATGGGGGGGGGATCCACGAATAATAAAGAAAATATAGCACTATTTATCCTTAGGGCGCCAGGAAGTAGCAGACCTTCCAGTCTCTCAGATGGTTTGAGGAACCCGATGTTTTGCAAAAAAAAGAGAATATTAACGATGAAACCTACCATTAAATTTAAATTGGTACAATCGATAAAAATTAGTCGTGAAGGTTAAGGGGACAAAAAAAAGAGATGAAAACTGTCTACGTTATTTAATACGCGGCGAAAATGAGAATGAGACCTAAACTCCGCAAAATTTATTTGCCGTTCCCACAACAAGTTGACAGCCCGTTTAATACGAAATTCTAAAAATAACAGAAATACACAAAAAAGACAAATTCCCTTAGGTGATCATCACAGGCTAACAGGGGCAATATAGGTAACTATCAATAACTCGACAACGATCATACTCAGTATTACCGGTACGTCAACTTCCCGCAAGTAATTATAATATATAAATTTTCAAAGCATTTGTACACAAATTTTTCGATGGTAAAACTACATCGGTCGGTACCGCAAAAAAAAACCATCGATTAAATGACCGAGAGTAACACAAACGGAAAATAAAAAAAAGGTATGCCTGACAATATCTCCCGAAGCGCTTATATCGAATTGAACGTCACAACGTTATTCCCGAGCAGTGCAACCTACAGATCTATTAAGTGCTCCAATATCCAGAGAACACAGGAATTTCGCAGTGTGGATCCTCCCAGAATACGTCAATAAGGACGCCTCTAAAACGCGAGTCCTCCTAAAGGGGGTACGGATCCCCTAAGGCGAGTACAGAGCTCCAAGGGCAAAACAGGGCTCCAAGGAGAGTACGGGTGCTCCAAGGGCCCTATAAAGTTTCCGCGTATAAGCCGACAGCGGCTAAATTCCGAAAACGAGCCGGAAAATTTACTGACTCTTTAAAGAGTGAATAGAATGGTAAAGGTAACAAAAGCTAAATAGTTAAAGACTTTACCTCGATGGATGTTCTTGAGGGTGAAAGCTTGGTAGACAGCAGGTAGCAGTCAAAGCCTCTTACAGAGTAACCACACATCTAAGATCAACCCTATATCCGCAAAGCGATGGCTGAAGAAAAAGCCGGTAGGTTACTCACTTTTGGCTAGCTACCACACTGTTCTTCTACCAAACAACAGGAAACCGATATGATCGCACGCATATCGCTCGGAGCCAGGAGTGAGAAAGATAAACAGGGTACTTCGTCAGATATTCGGAACGGAGAGAAATCACGGAACTATTTCGCGAACGAATTATTTATTCAAAGGGAATATGTACATATTTATTCCACTGTCGGGTTAAATTAATTCTTTATTAATAAAATGGTATAGTTTTAAGGAGACCATTTATAAGAAAGTGTGTATTTGAAACATCAGTAACAACAACTAAATAAAGCGAATGAAATTAAGACTTTCTTAGCCTTTTAGCGCTGTCGTAGAGCAAATCAGGTGTTTGCCGGCGAGGAAAAAAAAGCGCTTAGAATTTAAAACGAAGATGCGAAACTACCGGATCGTATCCCAGTAAAATAACAAGTGTTACATGTTCACAATAATAATACAAAATTGCTGATTTGCCTGCATCTAAATGGTGCGCAGCAACAATACCAATGGGCATAGATAAAAAATTAACACTTAAGACAATATAAATTGTGCAGTAATTGGTAAGTAGTGAAAATAGTGTTGGGACTGGAGAATTGACCCCTTGTTAATTTTTCAATAACATCTTGAAATAGTAGAGTATTATCCTTCATTATTTAATAATAATATGTATTTTATAATAAATTACTATGCGTTCCATCCATCGACGGAAAGCAAAATTTATATAAATAAATATAAATGTCACAACCTTAGATACTCCTTTCGAACGGGAAATTATCTATGCCTCGGACTTCGAATGCCGTTGTTTACGAACATTACGATCTATTTGCGTCTGTGTTTGTTTGTTGTGTGTTTATTGTTACAGTAGTGATTATGTATAATTATGCCAGTCGTCCTTCACGACGAATAGAAAATTAACAGCCTTCTTCTAAGAGAAAACAAGAGAGAAAGTTTTTTAGGAATTTTCAAACATTTTTGAGGACGCACGTTGAGCTAAACTACTCCCACGTATATATATATATATATATATATATATATATATATATATATATATATATATATAT
Source organism: Cylas formicarius (assembly GCF_029955315.1). Classification (NCBI taxonomy): domain Eukaryota; kingdom Metazoa; phylum Arthropoda; class Insecta; order Coleoptera; family Brentidae; genus Cylas; species Cylas formicarius. The sequence goes on along the minus strand of NW_026844361.1, from coordinate 17,210,793 downwards.
ATATATATATATATATATATATATATATATATATATATATATATATATATATATATATATATATATATATATATATATATATATATATGTAATGTGGGCTTCACTCATGGCGCTGAAGTCAGTGCGTGCGTCGGTGCGTTGATAAAGGAGTGCAAAGGGGAGGGTGGCTGAGGAGAGAAATGTCACGTTGGTCTGGGTCCCGGGTCACACCGGTATCCGGGGCAATGAGGCAGCGGACGCCTTAGCCAGAGAGGGCTCCTCGCATAGGCATATAGGAGCAGGGAGCTGCTTAGACTGACCAGAAGGGAGTGTAGAGCACTAACAGGGGCCTACACAAGACATTGCTGGCTTAGGAGGCATCTTTGCTTGCTAGGCATTGGAGACGACCGGGAGTGTAGGTGGTGCATGGAAGGGGAGGAGACCCCGTATCATCTGCTCACCGAGTGCCCTGCCTTGACATGGGCAAGATTGGGAGTCTTCGGAACGGCCCTGATCGATCCGGATTCAGTGCACGGTATTGGGCTAAAGGAGTTGCTGACCTTCTATAGGAGGGGCGGCATTCTGGACGCCCTCTAGAACGGCCCGGGGGCACAACGGGCCCATCTGTTGGCCTAAGTGCTTGGACGCCCGCAAGGGCGCCCCCCTTTAATACCAATACCAATACCAATATGTAATGTGTAATACCACTTTAGATACTTCAATGAAATTTGGCAGACATGTACTATGTATTCGCTTCCATTTTTGAGTAGATAAGGGTAAATGCCTTCAGGACCTGGTGCTTTTCCATTTTTAGACTCTTTATTGCGGATTTCGTCATTTCTATGGTGATTTCAACTTGTTCAGAATGTATTTCAATATCTTCCATAAATGAATCATTTAGGAATTCTTGCCTAACTTCTGTCAGTAATCCTTTGTAGCAATCAATCTATTTATTGTTTTCGATGAGTTGAGGAGGGCGTATTTTTCTTGTGTAATGTTTTTACACTTTTAATAAATTTCCAAGCTTACGTGTTTTTCCTTCTTGTGTTAATTTCCTTACAATTTCGGTGCCAGAGCTCATCTTCCTTCTTTTGTATCAATTTCCTCGCATTTCTCTTTGTTTCCCTGTAATGTGCCAAATCTTCCTCTTTTTTTGTATTCAGTCACTTCAGATAGGATTAATAATTCTAATTCCTCATTCCGCCGCAATTCCTAATGATTCTTTGCAGCTTTGTGTATTATACCGCCGTATCCTTCGTATATCTTGGATTGAGAAAGTATCAGGTGCAGAAGTACTGATACGTATGAATAAACAGAAGAAACTAGTCGAAACTCTATATAACAAATTTGAAGGGACTGTTTTTTTTCCTTATAAAAATTTCTCTAGCAGCTTAACTGAATATAGAGTTTGTTGAATGGTTGGTGGTGGTTACAAATCAACTTCTTCATCTTCTTCTTTCTCTTGGTGCTCTTCCTCGCCCTTTCTTGCTTGTTGTAATATGGCTTCCTCTGTCAAGTCTGCTGTTGTAGGTTAATCCTGATTTATCACCATAAAATCATGCAATCCCTCACTTCTAAATAAGTCCTGCATGACGATAGCATGAATGATTTTTTCTTTGCACTTCCAAATCGTGGATACAGTCGACGGTGTAAGTCCGTATCGACGTCCCACATCACTTTTCTTTTTTCCCCGTTTAAAGGAACTTTATCATCTAGAGATAAAATTTTTTGCTTACTCGCCTTGGCCGATTCACTAAGTCAAATTAGAACTGATCGAAACAATGCTGTGCATTCCTTACTTTGTTCCCTGATGTGGCCTTTTTTCTTTCGGTACAGAGAGTGAGAAATTCGTTATACAGAGTGGATTAATACATAGCTTTGCATGGAGACCTAATAGTACAACAAATGTTGTTCGTAATACGCTATAGGGAGTTTTCACTTTACTACTTTGAAGATCAGAGAAACACTCTACTTTGGGCATGTATTGCGTGGGGAAAGATATGAAATTTTGCGCCTGATACTGGAGGGCAAAATCCAAAGCGAAAGATCTGTGGGGAGATGCCGGAACTCGTGGCTTAAGGATATGCGTCGATGGTTCAATTGCATCTAGATGGATATATCCCGGACAGCAGTATCGAAGGTTGGATTGACTATGTGGATCGCCAACCTTCGAAGGGAGACGGCGCCAGAATTAGAAGAAAGTACCGGAAACGTTTCACAACTGTAGTTAAAGAACGTGCATAATTGTGTATTTTGGAGTAAGAAGTATATAAAAAAAAAACATATATCTACATTTATCTGGTCCGTCTCTGCAACGACAAAAAAGACTTAAAGTGGATATCAAATCGTAAATAGGTCTACCTTTAATCGATCACGTCCTCTTCTCGTACTTCTTATCAACTGCTAATGTAATAAAGTCGCCTTCCTTAATATTCCACCTAAGATCCTGACGTTTCCAATTCCACCGAGGGGCGATTCGTCACGTACGTGACGATACGTGACCCGTGACGAACGACGAAAGTGGCCCTAGCGTTGATCCGTTTCGAGAAAGTGGGGAAATTTCATTTTTCTCATTCGGCTGAACTTTTTGCTTTTTAAATATGTGTTCGTCTCAACGTTAAGATACCAAATACCTACATTTTATTGTTACTTTTTTTTTGTTGACATTTATTTTTTTGCTAATTATGTTTGACTTCAGCAGACTGAGTATTTTTTTTTACTTTTTTTAAATTAAAATTTATTCTTTTGCTAACTTCGCGTACTGGAAGACTACTCTTACTACTAATTTCATTTTTCACCTTCAGCGGAACTGTTTTTTTGTTAAAATGAGTGTGCTTGGCATTAGAAGTTATGTGCACTTTAGCAAACTGGTTATATTTTTTTTACTTTGTTTTGGTTAAAAGTTCAGACATTGGAGGACTGAGTAAAAAATTTTTTTAAATCTTTTTGTTTAAAATTGATCATTCTCTAGTTTCTTGTACTTCGACCTTAGATTACAGTGAAAAACAAACTTTTCGTTAAAATTCAGTTCTTGCTAAAGGACTGAGCAAAAAAATATATTACTCTAACTACTAATTGTTTTTTTTACTAGTTTTGTGTATCTCGACATTGGAGGACCGAGAAACAAAAATCTTTTTAATTTTTTTGTTAAAAATTAATTTTTCTCTAGTTTTTTGTACCTCGACTTTAGATTACGGTAGAAACAAAATTTCTTTTGTTAAAACTTAGTTCTTGCTAGAGGAATGAGTAAAAAAAATATTGCTATTACTGCTAATTTCATTAGGGGGATCTGTTTTTTTTGTTAAAATCAGCGTCCTCGGCTAATAAATTTTGGTGTTACTTTTTTTTTTGGTTAAAAGGTATGTATAGTTTACGAGAACTGGTTACATATATATTTTTTACTTTGTTTGGGTTAAAAGTTATTCTATTGATAATTTTGTGTACCTCGGAATTGGAGGACTGAGTTAAAAAAAATCTTTTGGTATAAATTTATATTTTGTTTATCTTTCAAAGCTCGACGTTAGAAGGGCGAGTAAAAAATTAATTTTTTGCTTTTTTTTTGTTGAAATTTTCTCGTTTGCTAATTTTGCGTACTTCTAGAGGACGGAGCAAAAATAAATCTTTTTTGTTTGCTAAAAATATGTTTTTTTGCTAATTTTTTGTACCTCGACTTTGCTGAACAGTAAAAAAGGACTTTCTTATTTTTTTGTTTAAAATGTATATTTCACTAGGGGACTGAGTAATTTTTTCTCCCTTTTTTACGCAGCTAATACGAAAGTGAAATTTTGGTGGGCGATTTATCGAAGCGCGTACATCGAAAACAAAGCTTTCATTGTTCGATCGTCCGTTCCGGACCATAAACTGGAATATATGGGATGAGTGGATAAAAACGACGGCCAAGCAGGCGCCTCGACGCTCCCAAAAACGGGTCACGCCGGTAGGCGGGGGGGTAGGGGGTTATTGGTGGATTACAACACGGAGTCGGAGTGAGACTGGTTCGTCGACTACCTCGAAGTTTCGATTCCACACGAAGAGCGATTTAACAGTGACTGTCATTTGTTGCAGGGTAACTAAATTTGTATCTTTGTATCTGAAAAAAATGTCAGTGGCGTATCATTTTATTTGGGTCTTGTTCGTTACGCCACGGAGATTAGTAAATTTAACTGATTTTAGACATTGATACTAATTAACAAATTCAACACATAACCTCAATGTGGTGAGGTCTGGTATATTGTCAATGGAACTAGCCAGCACTGACATTTCGCAAGAAATTAAAACCTTATAGGAGGTAGATTTGTCAGTAAGGCCGCGTCCAAGATTTTTAATAAAAATTTGAATTTCGCGCCATTTTATTAGTATATGGTGGTGCCGTTTTTCAAATTTTAGTGTTTAGATAACAAAATTCAGACTTCTTGTTTGGGTGTCAGTTCTCTGCAAAACTTTGTGGATAAAGCAGAAATGAGATTTTTAATAATCTTGTTTTAGATGGGCAGTATATACTTACAAGAATGTCAGTTCGATGAAAAAAGTTTATAAGAACGCTTTCCTTCAGAATGTCGGATAGATAGCTTAAAAAGAGTATATTCTAATCAATGCTTAGTAGCAAATTTTTATCAGCTTTAAAAGGTCTAACATGAGCCACACACGTTTGAAGTCTGTGCGACCAGTTTTTGGCGGTGCATGTTTCCGAATAAATTCAAAATTCATCCATCATCCATAAACATCGTCTCGGATAACTGACTTGTAACCGCAAAAATCCTTAAAACTCAAAACCTCCTAAACGCATTGCAGTAAAATTTTTAAAATCTAATCGCGACATCGTATGAATATCAGGAAAAGATTCAAGATATTCTTTCAGATCAACTTAAAAAAGATCCCACGTCATTTATGGAACGCAACTTTAAATCTGTTATTAAGGCTTTTTTCCTATTTCACTCCGTGAAAAAGTCCCGACTCTAAAATTCCTCGTCTCTACAGGCTCCTAAGATTCACAAACTAGGATTATCCCTTTTACTCGTTACAGGAAAAACTGATAGTTTCGTACTCAATTCCTTTCACTTCATTGAACAATTAAAAAGCTTTACATTACATACGCAAGATATTCTGGTTAGTTTCAACGTAGAATCTTTACGCTTCTCTCTAATAATTTTCCAACGTTCCATCACAAAATGCACTTCACCATAATCTTCCAATAGCAATGAGCGCGAAAGCAATCCCACACTTGCCACTGTTGTCCTTCCTCACATTCAAAATATCACTGATCATATATCAGAAGTTCTAAAGAAAAAACATTATAACAGGATTTACCACTTATCTCAACATCGTCGATCCGTCAAAGTCAAAATTCAAAATTCCCGCCTTAAGACTAAGACAGATAGTCAGCAGTTGCCGAACACAATCATATGAAAATTCCAAGAGTATATAGAAATTTATAAGCAATCTAACAATCTTAACCGCGATTTAGGTCTTGTCACCAATATGGGAATCGGTCATCCGAGACAATGCTAATGCCCCTTCTTTAGCTCCGCCCCCTCAAATCTTTCGAACCTTTAGAGTCTTAGAGCAATTAACTGGGATTTTTTATACTCTTTTGATGATATAAACTTACAAGTTGACTTTCTTACTAATAATATAAACTATTTATTTGATATTCATGCTCCATTAAAAACAATTAGAATTAGGAGACCCGCAGTCCCTTTAATTACCGAAAACCTTATACTTTTAATAAAACTTAAAGTACAAAGTTACTTTACAAACTTAAGTTAGATATTGCTTTAAAGGAGTATAGAGAATTACGAAATTTTGTGAACTCCTGTGTGGGAGCCGAGAAAAGGGCATATTTGGCAAGTACATTTAAGGCTGATCCTAAAAATTTTTGGCGTACTTTGAGGAGGAATTTTGACCAAACTTATAGTTTTAATGTTGCTTTTATATTTTTTTGGGCTGTTGGTGGTATTGATCTGGGGTTTGTGTCGGCAAATTATATTAATAAACAATTCGGTTCCAATTCATTCCGTTCTGCTAAAGTGATTAGTATTAAACCTAATGCTCATGGCTCAGACAATATTGATATAAAAATGATTCTTTTCACTACTCCATATTTAGTCGATTATATCACTTTCGTTGTTAACAAGTGTCTGCTGACCGGGTTTTTTCCCGACTCTTGGTAGCAAGGCTGAAGTTATACCCGTTCCAAAGAAAGAGTGTCCAAGTGGCATTAACGATTTTAGGCCAATCCGTTTGTTGCCAATCATCTCAAAGGTTATTAAAAAAAATGAAGCTAGACAACTTCGTCAGTTCCTATGCGATTACAAAATCCTCGTAAACACTCAGTCTGGTTTTCGACCTCTTCACAGCACTGCTTCTGGCTTGCTTCATGTTACTGATGATTCATTGAGAGAAGCGGATTCTAAATTAAAACTCTTGGACTATAGCAAAGCGTTCGACACCTTGGATAATTTCCTTCTCCTAGCTAAACTGGAATTCTTCGGGATAAAAGGTACTGCTCTTTCATTTTTTAATCATTTTCTTGGTCAGAGATACCAAAGGATAGTTATAAGAAATACTCATTCAGATGCCATTGCCTTGGAGAGGGGTGTCCCCCACTGGAGTATTCTGATGATGATGATATTCAGTTGCTAGTGAAGCTTTAAATGTCGGTACTAAAATAAATTTATATCTAAAAATAATTTCGGAGGTGTCTGCGGCCCACAACCTCTTATTGAATACTAACAAAACGCAGATGGTATTATTTGGAAATAAAAAGGAAGATATTGTAAAAAAAGCCTCTTTTAAGATTTCGCTGAATGATGAGATTCTCTCTACTTCTTCAGGCGGACGTAAACATTTAGGAATATGGTTTGACGGTGACATGCGGTGTTCCAAGCATGTCAGTTCGTTGTTACAAAATTCCTTCTATAAGTTGAAGACATTCTGTATTCATAAACATTTTCTCAGTAAAGAAATCAAACTTAAACTCTGCGATATGTTACTTTTATGCCATGTCGTTTATTGCAATACCATCTATTGGCCAGTTATACTTAATCGAGATAAGGAGAGACTTCAATGACTTCAGAATGCTTCTAATTAGTTTTAGTTACAATCTAAGAAAGTATTTCACACTGACCCAAGCTGGAGGAGCGACTGATATTCATAATCGAGACACCTGTCATTGTTTATGATATTGCGTACACTTTGGTAAGTTTCCAGAGATCTTTTAGCTATAACGCAGTTAAATTATTTCCTGAAATACCTTATGCTATAACGTCCCTCTCTATAATAAAGCGTTAATATTGTTTATTAGGACCGCCAGTATCTAGCAAAAGCGACTTTGAGGTTAGTTACCTCTCAGAAGGTCGATTTTGCGCGAAAAATTCACGTAGAGCCCGAAATGCATTTTTTCTTGATCGAGCATTTTCATAGGCTTGCACAATTTTTACACGTTGTTCAGTCGTATATTGCTCCATGACTAATTCTGTTTATGTTTTGAGGTTAGAAATCTCAAATGATAATAAACAAATACAGTGGCGTTTCAAAAATATTTCAGATTGTAATGTGGAAACTCTTATTGAATCACCAGTTATATACAGATTATGGTGTTGGTGCTGGGTTACATGGAAGAGCGAAAATTGCGAATGTCGCCTATCTTGTATTATTACTTATATTGTAATATTTTGTTTATCAATAAAGACAGTCTATTATTATTATTATTAAACTTGGAATTGATCAAAAACGTAGGGTAAATTCGAGAACCCTTACAACTTCGACCACAAATCATTTAAAATAAAAAATATTTCGTTGCCCTTAACTTCGGTGATGATCGACTAGACGCGTATCCGAATTTATCAAGTCGACTTAACGTCAGCACCTGCGTTCCTGTTCCCGTTTCGGCACGTATTTATTTCCTGCTGCGCGTCGACAGGAGTAGTGTTTCATCATTACGACCCGACAGGACATTATTTCGCATTCTACGGAACGACGACGCGGGCGACATCTAATATATTAAACACAACTTAAATCGTCGGTTTCGGCGTGTACGTGTTGCGCATTAATTCGTCGCGCACGGCGTCTCGTTAATTGCGAAATATCGCGCGACGATGACGCGGCTTTATGGCGCCATTTTCATGTCGAGTTTATTGTGAATCTGGGCGTCCGTTTTAGTATTTTAGCGGGCCGGTCATTGCTGGCAAACGCAACCTCTGCCTTTCCTGCGACCGATGCCATATTTCTACAAAATTAATCTTTCTGACAGATTTTTTGTTTTTGAAAACTGATTTTGTATAATTTTGGCTTTCAAAAATTCTATGTATTTATTTGCACGTAAGTTTTTTATTTGCAAATATTAATCGAAAAGAAAAAAAGTGGAATCCTAGTTAAGATCCTAGTCAGGAATATTGTTGCAATACACTAGCGGTCCTTCCTGAGTAAAATATTGACATAACTCTTTTTCGCGATGCCAGGTGCTTCTAAATGCTCGTCACGAAGTCTTTGGAGGGTGCAAATCTCTGATTAAACACTTTGGGCTTTCTGAAATCTGGTGTGAAATCTAAATCATCTGGGTCGGAATTAGGTTCCTCTGATTCTGGCGATATCACGTTTTCTAGTTTTTTTGGGGCGGTGGGTATCGGTACGTCTGCTCCATGAGGTACTGGTCGAATAGCAGAGTCAAGTGTGGGATACACATTACACGATAATCACCATTGTGATTCTTAAGCTCTCGCCATGCCATAGTAACACCAAAGGTGAAACATTTCTTCCTACCTTTTTGCTAGTTTCTTAATGCTTTAACGCAAACCGAACAAACAGATTGACGAGCCCAGTACTTTGTCTAGTCAAATCACATTTAATTTCATAAAAATGAATTTATTTAAAAATCATGAATAATATGTAAAAAAAACATATAGAGCGCTATATCAAAATGACGTCCAAAAATATAGCGTACAGCTTTCAAACATCACAATCACTGTAGACCTATATTCTTTTTTGTTTTTTATGCAAGAAAATTTATTTATTTCAACAGATGTCCACCCAATTACAGGAAATATATAAATATATATATATATATATATATATATATATATATATATATATATATATATATATATATATATATATATATATATATATTGCATAAAAAACAAAAAAGAATATAGGTCTACAGTGATTGTGATGTTTGAAACCTGTACGCTATATTTTTGGACGTCATTTTGATATATATATATATATATATATATATATATATATATATATATATATATATATATATATATATATATATATATATATATATATATATATATATATATATATATATATATATATATATATATATATATATATATATATATATATATATATATATATATATATATATATATACCTCTCACGTATTGATTTACGGATGGAAAAATGTGATGACACTATATTCCGGGATATCATCCGTTCGCTCGTTGAACTTCGACTGGAATCCTGCAGACGTTTCGCCAAAATCTCACTTGGCATCTTCAATGCTCGCGCTTCGAAAACACTTCGAACACTGAGCACGAGCATTGAAGATGCCAAGTGAGATTTTGGCGAAACGTCTGCAGGATTCCAGTCGGAGTTCAATATATATATATATATATATATATATATATATATATATATATATATATATATATATATATATATATATATATATATATATATATATATATATATATATATATATATATATATATATATATATATATATATATATATATATATATATATATATATATATATATATATATAAACACATAAACAAAATTGGCGTATGATATAACACATTTGCCCTAGATGTAGGGACGTAAAATTTTAATTTGCTTAAAAGTCACTCAGAGTTGATTTCTTAACCTCCAGAGACGATTCCCCGAACCTGCCTAATGGTACCTGATGTTCAAATCATCCTTCCTTAAAAACTGAGCCTTGAGCCTTTAAGGAACCGTCTCTGTATAAACTCCAAGCTATCAATATGATATTGATATACGAGTTTTAGACGCCACACCATTAACCCATATTATAATCTAGATCTCAAGTTTTGAGAACAGGAAAAAGTCGCATAAAGCCATATCCGGTAAATATGCTGGCTGACGCATGATTGTGGTTTTGTTTTTGGCCAAAAAGTTTGACACAGGCAAGGATGAGCGAGCAAGTGCATTTTCGCACAATTCCTGACGTTTTTTTCATATTGCTTCTCCTAAACGGCGCATAACTTCTTATTGACCGTACGACCTTGTGGTGAGAACTCTTAATGTACTACGCCACGATAATCAAAGAAAATATAAGCAAAACCTTGACATTTGATAGAACTTGAAGTGCTTTTTTCGGTCTTGGCGATTCAGGATTCCTCCATTGTGATGGCTGGGCTTTGGTTTCGACGTCATGGCTCGTCACTAGTTATGACCTTTCTGAGCCTATCAGGATCATCATTGACGTCAGTTAAAAGCTCTTCGGCAATGCTCCTTCGACGGGCCTATTGTTCAAAATTAAGCAGTTTCCGAACAAATTTTGCTGGTACACGTTTCATGCCCAAAACTTCGGAAAATATCGCATGGCCCCAGCCAATAGAGATGACGTCTTCGACCATTTCTCTAATAGTGATTCCACGATTTTTCGACACCATTTGTTTCACTCCTTCAACGCTTTCATCAGTGATTGAAGTGCTGCGCGTCCAGAGCGAGGTTCGTCATCGACGTCTTTTCGGCCATCTTGGAACAGCTTGTACCACTTATAATTTTTTTTGCTCTTAGTAGATTCAGCATACGCCGATGTCAACATTAAAAGTGTTTTGCAGCACTCCAGTCCATTTTTTAAACATAATTTTATGCAAATTCTATGTTCCATTTTGTTTGACAGCAGACAGACACACAAAATTTTATGCAAATTTGTTCCATTTGTTCCAGCAGAAAATCGCCGAGCACACAAAACACATGTAGCGTTTCTGTCCCATAAAAAAAAGGAAACGCACAAACTGGCTGAAACTGTAAACGTATATTACAAAAGTCACTTCATTTGATTTATGATTAGCAATTGCGTAATCGAATATACCTAGTTTAACCATTACTATTTTTGGTAAAATAGTTGAATCATTTTTTTTTAGTTGATAAAATAGTTCAATTTTTAAAATAATCAATAATTAATTACAGTTAAAGAGTCCCGGTAAGGGAGGGGGTAAAAGGTTAAAAGCCTCAGAACAAAAATAAGCAAATTTTCACCTATCAAAGGGCAAAAGTAACGTACCTACATTACTTAGTAGCGTTTAATTGTGGTTAATGTTTAATGTCCTTTCTTCTGCTCGGCTTGTTAATCTCAATCTCAATAACAACATAAATAAATAAAAATATAGAAAGGTTAAGAAATGTTTTTGTTTTTAATTGGTCATTTGATGCAGTGAGGTTTCCTTTTTGGGGACATCGTTGCATTGAATTTGGGCCTCAGCCTTCTACTGTCTTTAAAATAAATGATCAGTTTGGAATGCCTCTTTGTATGGTGTGTGAATGACGAAAGTATAAAGTAAATACAAATCTTACACTAAAAATATCGGCGTTATTTCTGGTTAAATGGGAGACAAGTCTAGGAACTGAGACTGAAATGACCCATTTTTTTTTAATGTCATTTAATTTGTTTTATTTTATAATGATTGCTTCTAATTACTAGTCTCCTACAAAACATTGTTCGCGTATGGGAAAGTGCCTGAACCTTATTTTTTAGGCCCACTAAATCGTTTTTTAAATCGAATCAGAACACTCTAATAATACTTATAACACTCGAAACCCGATAAAACTTAAAAAAAAAATGTTCTCACAATTTGAAGTCGTCTGTGATAAACCTCTTAACGGATCAAGACGACGGCGAAGTTTCATACGGTTTACCTAACCGATAGGAACCAACTTGGGGTGGCGAATGAAGAAAATTGTTTTAACAAAGCGTTTGCAAATTATCAGAGCGATACATATTTATCAGTGGTGGTGCGTACGGTCCCACGAACCGTCACAGAACAATTTACTCAAACATTTAGTGACGCGAGATCCATTTTGACAAACTCAGAATCAGCGAAGTGCACACATTGTTCGGTTGGACACCCGCTCGTGCATAAATAAATCGACGTGCGAGATTTGATTTTCGGATTATCCCGTACCTGTGTTGCCGGGGTAACATTTGCAGTTCAGGTTCGGTATTTTAATATTTTCGTTTTTCCGAAATCGGTAGTGCATCCGAAGTGCTAGAAACAAACAACCGTCATGACGGTCACGTGCAAGCTTTTGGATCATCCTTTTAAGCAATCAATAAGTGCTCAGAGGAAGATCCAAAAGTTTTTTCTTAGCTTGGCATATGCGGATGTTCTTTGGTATATTCAAGTATTCGGATTATTCCTGAAGAATACAGACCAAATTATAATAATAATCGTAAAAAATCATTTAACAAAATCTGTTGCATTTTAAACTTTACTACGAAAAATAATAAATTACATCTACAGTTTGCTTTGCCTCTCGAAGTGTTAAAGTTTGTTTTCAAAACTTGAGCTTTTTAGCAATCGACCTGAAAAACCAGAATATAACCGCGACCTACCTACCTACGACGTAAGTACCTAATAACAATATATCTCTGTAAGCAGAATTTTAACAGACTTCCCATATGGTAAACCTGCTCTTATTAAAATAGCTACAGGGTGGGCGCCTTATTAGGTTCTGTTTAATTTTAACATTCTGTCTAATGTTAGTGTTTCCGTTTTTGAAATAGAAAGAGCGAACTTTTATTCAAACCGCGTACTTTGTTTAGTCACCTTGGTTTTCCTAAACTTTTTTGACCAATAATTTAAACATATTCGTCGCTAAAATTCCAGTATGGTAAAACTACTAATATAACCTCTGCTATCATTCATATACAATTAAAACAAACTTTTTTGTTCGCCGATACGGAAGAATTATTATCACTTTTTTCATTGGAAAGAATATCTTGATGTACTCATCATTTTACTACTATGATTAGTACTGTCGACACTATTGAATAACAATATATACTAACATTTTTACGAGTATTCATCTAGTTTATTTGTTGCCTACCTAAAATATTGTTCAATTTATAGAGTTTTATGGATTAATTTTCTCATTTAGACTGATTGAACACTTCAATTTGAATCAAATGCCTTTTCCGCCCAAACAAGTTCCTTGTCTATAGATATTGAAGTATAATACGACCAAAAATATAGTGCTATTATTGCTTTGACGTTTTAAGTATTTTACAGTACCTTAACCGCAGACTTTCGCAGGGCAGTCGTAAACCCCATTCCAACAGATGTTTATTGTGCATTCTGCCTGACCTAACGAATTTTTGTAGAAACCAGAAATTTTTATTTGAAACGTAAATGGACTAGTAAAGTAGAAGCGTTTATTTTAACATCAGGTGATATGTATCGTTCTTAAAAGTTTAATCTAACTTGCGATATGTTCGTTTATATTACTGAGGTATTTGACTGTGATCCTTCCAGTAAGTACTTATTTATGTACCTGATTCTCGAGCTTTGACCACGCGAAGCTGTAAGCTGTAAAACCTGTAAATTTATTAGAATCTTTCAATTAAACCTTTTTTGAAGGTTAAAATGAGGAAACCGTTGAATGAAGCAGATGTTCTTCTGTTACGCGGAGTTTGAAGACGAAGTGGAGATGGTAGTCGAACCTAATGACAATTTAGAAGACGAACTCCCTCGGCAAATAAAAAAACGGATCCATTTGTCTTCGAATGCTAAAAAAATTGTTTGGAATGTTTACAATTTTATAAGAAATTCAGAAGGGGAAAAGTTCCGAAGTCAACTGTATGAAAAATTGTACAAATGTGATAGTCAAGAGGAAAGTGAGAGGAGAGAGTTTTTAAAGAGCAACATGCAGATCTTATTAGGCGTATAATCTACGCTTTTATGTGTGAATAGTGTTTTAACCCTAGAAGAACTGCATAAAAAAGTGCCAAAGAATCGTTGCGTTCTTTTTTGGAGAAAATGGATTTTCAATCCCAAACAATTAATAAACGTCAATTGGTAACGGAATCTCAAAAATTTCGCAATGGATGGTGGATTATTTAAATGCAATTGAAAAATTTGACACTCACGAAACAGTAAAAAAGGATGGTGTGATGTGTACTAGGTGTGCCGCCTTCACAATGGAAAACGCATAGTAATTCTTCATTCTGGGTCCAAAAATTGTTGAATGGAAGGATGCCTTATTTTTGTTTGCTAAAAACGTCAAAGATGCATGTGTGGATTACCATGAAAACAAGACCGCGGAATTATTTGAGGACATGTTTGAAAAAATAAGCTGCTGAAAAAACTATCGCCAAATACTATTATCGTGTTGGATAATGCCTAGTATCATTCAGCCCAAATTAGAAAAATTAGAAATACTACTTCAAATAAGGAAGAAATTAAAGAATGATTTCTATTTTGAAGACAGTTACACGAAAAAACAACTTTTGAAATTTTTAAAAACAAAACATTTCAATAAAGACTACGAAATAGATTCCAGAGGACAACAAAACGGACATGAAATCTTGACATTACCCCCGTAGTTGAAAGAGCATATAAGAAGAAATAACACTGGACCAAAATTTAGTGATAGAACCATAAACGTAATTCGTCAAGAGGTAGTTATTGAACTGGGTGACAACATCAGTGATAGTGATGATTTTTTAAGTGATTGATACTTTATTATTATTATATTTAATGTTTTAAGAATTGCGCGGCGAAAAAGATGGAATGGTCACGGGTGAGAGTCTGCTAGGGCTGCAGTTTTGGAGTAATAAACAGTAGGTAAAGTAAATCGCCGGGTCGCTTGTAAAAGCACTATATTTCTGGTCAAAGTCCATAGCTGTAGATCACCTGTATTATGCTGGTCTTTCCCACAGCAGGCGCCCCCAACAGAATGACCTTGATACGGTCCATCGACTCGGGGCTGATTTCGATGGGCGTTCGGCTATCGTCGTGTGAGTCCGTCGAAGCATTCTGTTGCTGGTTTTGTCGCCGCTCCAGAAAATCCAGATCCAACTCTGAAAACAGAAAACATTAAACGTATCGGATACGTTTAGTTTCCGAATACATACTGGCTGTGTATTGTTGTCAAACAATGAGCTTTGCTTTGAACTATATTCTATTTGCAAATGCGGGGAATTATTAAACCTCGTTGTTCATGCAAAAAGACAACAGCGCGACCAACCACTAACATAGTTTAGCATTGAAACTTGAATCTTTATCAATACAGGTATGGAGTACTCGCTTTTGTGTTAATTTAGGTAGTTTGTCAAAAATATGCATAACAGTTATAGATAAATATAGGGTTATTATTTTCGATGTATAGAACTTTAAGTTGGCATTACTGTTCAAGATGGCGACCGATTTAACAGCTGTCAAGTGATTTATTTTCAGTTTGGTTTGGCAATTCATCATGAATTCATCAAGTAAAGCGTAGATTCGTAGAATGGGCCCAAAACGAGATTGCCGTTGTTCCCGATTTTCATAAGCGAATTTTGTTTAGCGATGAAGCGCACTTCTGATTAAATGGCTACGTCAACAAACAAAATTGCCGCATATGGAGCGAAGCTAATCCTCAAGTGTATGTCGAAACACCGTTACATCCAGAAAAACTGACAGTGTGGTGCGCTTTATGGGCTGGTGGAATCATTGGTCCGTAATTCTTCAAAAACTATGATGGCCAGAACGTTACAGTCAATGGTGATCGGTATAGAGCTATGAATACTAACTCTTTCATTCCTGAATTGAATAACTATGATGCCCAGGAGATGTGGTTTCAACAAGACGGCGCAACATGTCACACAGCTCGTGCCACAATCGATTTTTTGAAAGACAAGTTTGGTGACCGCATAATTTCACGTTTTGAACCTGTGAATTGGCCTCCAAGATCTGTATGTGTTTCATCTGAGGTCTGTATGTCTGATGATGTCCGCGTGGGTTAAACAAGTGTAAAATGTCATAAATCAGTATTTTTGGGACCTTAACTGACTTATAGTTTTGGTTGGGAAAGTGACCAATTGCTTTTGAATGGGATTATCCAAGGGTGGTCATTAACATACAATGCAACAAGATTATTACCTAAAGTTTCGGAATTTAAATTCAGGTAAAATTGTGGTTCGTAATAGAAAATAATTTTATACCTACCTGTGTTTAATATTCTTGGGTTTGGTATACTACCTAATTTAAGTTTATTAGTAGTCATTCTTATTTCGTGTTAAATCGTGTGCAAATTATGCAAAGTATGTGCGAGTCTAGTGTATCTCGGGACATGCTCCCGCCCAAATGTAGAAAACACTGTTCTATTGACACTAAGGAAGATATAAACAATGTTTATTTGACTCTCATTGAACGTGGTGCCAACTGTATGGAAAATTGTGAATAATCCCATTTCAGCGAGGAAAAAAAGAAGCGATGCTGACATTTTCTCGAGTGTAGATGAATGTGATCAAGATATAATACGGCGTAAAATTTACCAGCTATATAATTAGGAGGCTTGAAAAAGATTAAGATATACATACAACACATAGGTTTTAGATTAAAAAAAATTGTCAAAAGGCAAGTTTTAATGGAATCTTTTAGAATTCGGAAATGGCGACTGGAACATCTAGAAAAAATTAGGATTTACAGAGAACAACAAAGGCCAATTATTTACTTGGATGAAACCTTGTTCGACATTTACGATACCCCGGAAAAGGGTTGGGTTGACTTAACTGATAAGCGTAAAACAAACGCGCCATCAAAAAGATGTAAAAGAATAACTATTTTGCATGCTGGCTCTAAACATGGTTGGATTCCAAATGGACTTTCTCTGTCTTCGAAAAATATTAAAGATTCTTCTCTGGATTACCATGAAGACACCGCCGCTGATTTATTTGAAAGTTGGTTTAAAAACAAACTAGTTCCAAACATTCCTACTAATAGCGTAATTGTAATGGACAATGCAAATTATCACAGTAGATAGTTGACTAAAACCCCTTCCTCATGTGACACAAAAGCAACAATCCAAAACTACATGTATAATAACGACATTTATTTTCGCGAAGATTATACCAAAAAGCGATTAATTGCGATAATTTTATTTTAGATTTAAACATAAATACATACAACAAAACTTTCCTAACAAAACCATAAAAATTCTAAGCAAAGTACGGACCTATTCGGCCATTTTCAATGTTCGTATTCGTATCAGTTAGTATCTATGAAGAGACTTTACCAGATGATTTGAACATCATCACAATTCCCCTATTGGATTCCGAACTAACCAACAAACGCTACAAAGAATATTTTCAGGATCCTGTTCCTGATGCTACCCGAATTTATGCGAGACAGCGGAAAGAGAAGAGTCAATGAATTCTTTCTGTCTTCCTGATTTCATTATTCCAGCATCTTACTGTAACGAATAAACGAAAAAAGGAATTTGAGATATGTGGTTTAGTATTTTTTTGTTATAACTGAATCTAGTATCGGACAGTTTATTTAGACCAAAACCTAATATAAGGAAGTTATGGACTACAAAAGCCTTCTTGTTTTGATACTCACCTTTAATTTCTCCCATACAATTTTGAATCTGACAGTTGGGTAACCAGATAATGATATAGATATACAAAATCCCACCTTTACGATGGGAAAACCGTCATTTAATAAAACTGATATTACCAATTTTAAGAACTGGTCTTGGATGATCGAACACCAGTCTACTCATCCGAAACGTTAGATTTTGGCTTTTAGAAAAATTCATGAAATCTTATTGATCCATTTTAAACTTTCTCTTTAAAAACTGCTGCCTGTTTCAGTACCCAACAGCCAGCGTTAACGATCGAGCCAGAGTTTAAAGAATCTGTATGATCGACAAGAACACAGCTTATGCAGCTTAGGTCCCCAGAAGTGGAGTCTCGCGCCTTGCCTTGACGGATGGCTTTAAGCTTGAATTATTAGATTTTTTAAATCTTTTAAAGAATAAAATTAATATACAAAGATCATTTGGTTATGGTATCTTACGGACGTTTATACTAAAACACGTTCTGAATCCATTGCTTTCGGTTAATAGATCTTTTCGGCAAAGGATTTTTTCTAGAATATTAGAAATAAAGACAAGAAAGGGAGAAGAAGTGATGAACTATAGACCTATAGCAATAGGCTCTTTTCGAGTACTGCTGCCTAGATTAAATTAACACTTTTTTGCAAAACACAATATCTTAGCTGATAACAAGTTTCCGTACAGAGCGTTTTACGTGGTGGTGATTTCTGTTAATATACTTTTGGATGATCTTTCTTACTACGGAGTAAACCGCAGAGCACATGATTGCCGGATAAAATCGATAGTATTTTTGAATGTCTTGATCCCGATTGTGTGGCTGTAAAGTTGGCAGACGATGGTGGTAATGGCGGCACTTTAAAGGAAAATAAACAACTTTAAGTAAAAATAAATCTTGATAAACTGCCAAATTTCTTGGTACTTACATACAACCAAAACAAATTGCCTCCGGTTCCACAATCCCCAACAAAGAAACGAACTTTCTCTTAATATAAGAGTTGTTGAAGAAGGATTCCTTAGAATTGGAATTATAATGGACCAAAATCTAAATTGGAAAAATCACTGAGACAATTTAGCTTAAAAAATCAACTCATTCTTTTCTTCTACGAAGTTTAAGTATTAACAACAAAGCAACTTACTAATATGTATCGCGCTACGTTTTGTTTCGGGGGCTCTGCATTCGCAGCAGATGTCTTCAAAAGCTAGAAGAGGGCCCTCAGGGCCCTGATACAGAATGAGCCAAACTTTGTCCGGTATTCTTATATTAGATGGCGAAACAAGTAATCATATTGCCTGCAATTATGATAACCTTAGAGATCCCTTTAATGGTCCAGAATGTGGAAAGAAGTCTCCTGACTCAATGTTAAGAATTTGAAAATCAAACTAAAACTAGATTCTGACAAATCGTTGTTTTTGTAATGTTACATAATTTTTTCGTTTCTCTAAAGTATTGTTTGTGTAAATGAAATGTTGTTCACCTAGCTATGTGTTATTATTCGATCAAGCGATCAATTTATTAAATTAAATCGCGGCTATCCCTTTTTTAAAATGAAAAATTGAAACCTAGATTTTGCATAAGAATACGTTTGAAATCTGGTCATTTGCAGGGCTGCTCTGTAGGACCTTCGGCTACGCCATTCAGGCCCGACAATCCCGTGAGTGTAAAGTGCCGGATCCGGCCAAAGGCGTCCCGTAGGAGCCAAATCCGATTGTGCCCAGGGAAATTGCTTTCTCAATTTATGAACCTGGTACGAAGTTATAGTAACAACGGACGTCGATGCAAACTGGGAAAGCGGTTTTGGTTTCTCGGCCGCTTTATTAAAATGATTAATTACGTACTCTAGTTAGGGCCGATATGCGATAAGGGATGTCTTTGGCAGCCGGGTAATTCTATTTATCCAATAATTTGCTTGTAGCACAACTTAATCGACATTTTAGATGTTGCAAATGTTGATAAAAAAACATCCTTTTGAAGAGTAGCTACCTGGCGAATTAGTATTATTTATTCCTTTAAAGAAAAATGTCGACAAATGTAGGATTCTTCGCTGATTCATTTTGAGCCATTTTATATCATTGTATATTTTTCTCATACCACAAGCTTTCTGTCTCCCAGTGTTTTGGCACAATTTTTAAAATTTAATTTTGAGTTGTGAACCACCATAACACATGATTTACTTGGATTAAGTTTTGAGTTGTGGTCTTGAGACATCTGATTTAAAGTTTGAATCGATCCCTGTGGGAGACAGGATAGAATTTCTACCTTCTCCGAATATTTATCATTTGAAGCAATTGATTGAAATCTAAAAGTTAAGTATGATTTGTGAAGATTTGAAGATTCTACTTTGAAACCGTAGCATCGCAATTTAGTCAACAGCTCGTGACTATTTGTATCGAAAAGTTTAAAACCACTAAAACAGAACTCATTTTTTTATCCCAAGCTTGAAGAATGTCATCCAATACACTCAAAGCTCTCGACGCACCAAACCCTTTACGAAAACCACACTGAGTATTGGGAATGATATTTTTTTTGTACAAAAATCGTAAAGTTGTTCATGAAGAATTTTTTCGAATATCTTCGACAAAACAGACAGAATACTTATAATACGAATGTAATTGTAATTTAAGGAATTTGATGTTTTAGGTAGCGATTTACCAACAGAAATTTTCCATTATACTGGAAAATAGCTTGTTTCAATATAACAATTTATAATTTATCAGTAAAAGGGTGGCGCTAGTTTTAATATTATAAAGAATTTTGTTTCACTTTAAACGAGAAATTTAGATTATTTTTATAGAAATTGTTATTATAAAAGTTTATTATTGCTGGACAGTCTGACTTATTTTGTAGATATGTAGAACAAAAGTTACTAACCAACCAAAGAGTTTTTGGCTTAGTTATTAATTATTAATATTAAAGCGATTAAATGATCGATGCTTGGATTTTTGGCGTCTTTGCTACACCTGCTAACTAAATTGTTGTCTCAATAAATAAACCTGTGATCAGAAATATTTCCCGCTGGTCCGACCGTATGAATAGTAACATGATGATGATAATGATGATGAATGAACAATTGTAAGGTGGGGGTTTGCGGGTACACGAAATTAAAAAATTTATGTGTCACTACAAATATGTAATTCCGAACTCAAGTAAAATACTATGGGTGGACAACGAAATATTCGAAATTAAACGCGTTTTCCGAGAGTCGCTGCATAACCCTTTGCGGTCGGGGTTCTACTACTTCTCCGCGGTTCGTCTGATGCACGGTAGCGCGGAGGGTCGCGGCGACGGGTACGTCTGGGACGTGCGGCGTCACACATGGGCGTGCGCTTTTAAAATGTTCGTTACACAATTAGAGATCCGCCGAGACTATACTGGAAAAATAATAAACTAACCAAAATTAACCAAACTTAGGTGCGGTTTGGGTGATGGTGCTACTTTTGCCTATCCCATTGGGTTTCTGAGCTACAGGGTGATTTCGAAAATTGAATTGAAAAAATGATTTTTTTACTTAGAAGCCGTTTTTTCCTATTTTTTTTTTTTAATTTTTTGAATTATGACATAATTTATCTTGCATTTCATGGCCTAATATAAGAAGTATTAAAATATTATAATATTGAATACAGACCTGAATTAAAAACAAATGGTAATGTGTTTTATAAATTATACAGGGTTTCCCATTTGAAAATACACAACTTTATGTCATAATTCAAAAAATAAAAAAAGAATCTGAAAAACAAGTACAAAATTTTTTTCAATTCAATTTTCAAAATCAGCCTGTAGTTGAGAAACCCGGTAGGATAAAAAAAAATGTGTAGGGCATCATTTGCTTCACAAAAAAGTAGCAACGGAATGATAACGCATTCCGGACACACCGTACTCTGACTTGTGACTGACTAATGGTTTGTAAAACCTCAAACCCGTAATACCTCAACGCAATAAGAGACTGTGACCAATCCTGTCGAATGACATTAACTAATCAAGTAATACAATAATATTATCAGTAACCACTGCAATGGCTGAGGAATGGTTAAATCCTTGACGAAACCTGTTCTGAAAGTATAAACGTTTTTTCATAATTTTGGAGACCCCTGGATGGATGGCTGCAATGGACGGTTCGTCCAGAGTTACAGCTGTTTTGGTTTTGGGTTTTGGGTCTTCCAAATTTGAGAAAAGAAGTTTTGTTCAATACAGCTGATTTAGGGGAGAGAGTTTGTTTAAAATTATAGTTCGAAATTTGCAGAAACCAATTTGAAAAATATCCACATCACGCAGTTCGCTATTTATTAAGTTACACATTCTGTACCATATATTATTTTGTCCTAAGATTAGTGTAAGCTCTAGGAAGTTCAAAAGGGATATTATCCCTTATTAAATATGTAGGCACAATAAATCTTAATTCACTTGTTAGAAAAGAACAATCTATTCTGCCCTAAACCAGTTTAAACAAAAATATTGCTTCAGCAATTTCCCTTCTTTTTTCAAGCGTACATCAAAATAATAAATATCATACTTCTATAATAAAGAACAATATTCGAGAACACTCCTAACATATGCATTATACAATAGATTCAGCGTTTCCTTATTCTGAAAACCGGAAGAATTTCGAGCCAGAAAGCCTAACATTTTGTAACTTTTTTTTGTTATACTGTCTACATGTAAATTAAATTTTAATACCGAATCAAAAACTCACCAAGATCTTTCGTTTCTGTTTTTCGTTCTATTATAATTTCTTTCATTTTATATTGATGCATGATAGGACTTGATCTTCTGCTAAATGTCATGACAATATTTGCTGATATTGAAATTTAGTTTATTTCTTTCTGACCATTTGATTACTTCATTTAAGTGCTTTTGCAGCAATTCGCAGTCTTGTCTACATCGAATTTTTCGAAATAATTTATAATCATCGGCAAATAGAAGATTAAGCGAATTTGCTGCAGATTGTGGCATGTCATTGATCCGAATGTCAAAGAAGAGTGTTCCAAGGTTCGAACCCTGCGGTACCCCCGAGTGAGCTGCAAAGGGCTCAGAAGAGGCACTCCTGTAAACCACATATTGTTTCCGGGAGCTTAAATATGAACTTGAGAGACTCAGGGTCCCCCGAGAGGTCAAATCCCGGCAGCTTCCGCAGAAGAACATCATGGAACACACGGTCGTTGCTTTAGCAAAATCAGTGTATACTACATCAACCTGGATATTTGCGTCTAGAGATGAGTTAACGTATTGAGTAAAGCACGCTAAATTTGTCACAGTGGGTCTTTTCGTCATGAAGCCATGCTGCTCCTCCGCAAGTACCGGTCTGACATGAGCATATGCATATGCTTGTTACTCTTTGGCATTGGAGAGATTTTGGAAATTTTCCAGATATCCGGATATGTTTGTATTTTTAAAATTAAATTACAACAGATACCGCGTTTTTGCGAAAATCCTTGTACCAATTCCAATGATTAATCGATCAAGTTTATGTGGGTTTTTACACGTTCTTCCAAGGGGCCTTAGGTTTCATTGCCTTTAGTGGAGCTTGACAATCAAATACAAACTATTAAGATAAGTTATTTATTATTATTAAGTTATTTCATTTTGTTGTCCTTTAGGCATTGCATGCGTCGTATGCATTGGCATTTCTGTATGAACTAAAAGTTTCCAAAAAAAAAAAAAAAACCAAACTTTTAATTAATAAAACGGGGTGAAAAATTTACCCTGGCGTGCATCAATTTATTTTCCTTTCTACCCCCGCCTTTGTCATTACTTTTAAGTGTCTTTCATACATTACCTGATCCTTAATTTTATGCGGCAACCGCCAGCGACGCTGTACGCTACAGTTCTGAGAATCGGATAGGAGAGAGAATTAAATTAAAGAAACAAGCAAAGGTCACGCGAACCTGTATTTTTCACGAGATGACCCTAATAATCGCCCTGGTACATGGTAATTAATGCCACTGTCATTATGACCGAAAACTAAGTAGTGATTATGCGGAAAATTACACCTGTGTTTGGTAACGAGAGCCTTATAATTTTTATTGAAGTTTGGCACGAATTCCAAGATTGCTATAGCGATTCAATTGTTTTTATTTACTAATAGCCTTCTTCCAAATACATTTTGTATGTACATGATAACTTCAAATCCTACAGTTATCAAACATTTGAGAAGCTTTCATTTGGCACGCGAATAAACTCGATACCGACAGTTTATTTCAAACATATTCTGTGCCACAGTTCATTCGTTATGTTCTGTGGTCACTTTCGAGAATTCCAGTGCTCATTTGACGATTTACTTACCTTACGCTGTTTAATGAGTGAAATGAACCGTCGAATATATGCATTCACGCAAGCATATTATCAGCGGCGACCTATTGTTGCATTTATGCTCAGATATCTTTTATACGTAGTATAGCGCTTTCACAGATAAATCGTTTCGCGCTAATGACTGCAATGAAGGGGTACTACCTACCGTGGAAATTGAAAGCTACATGGCAGTAAATGTTATTTCTTTTTGGAATGAAGTTATAAAAAAGTAGAGCTTTTAGAAGCTTTAAAATCATTCATCAGAGACAAATTTATTGAGACTCTAAGCGCTGTGTTTTTTTTTCTTCAATATGTATTTTTATTATTATTTATTCAGTTACATGTAAATGTCGTTAACGGATTTGAGTAAGAAATGTATTTTTTTTGGGTACTTTGCCGTTGTAGTTTTATTTATTTTACACACCAGCTTAAGAGATTCAAGATACTTCTGTTGAACACGCCGTTGTTGCAAGAGTATTCTACGTTTATAAAAATTTTTAGAATGGGGCAATAATTAAAATGTGACAATATCAAGAAAGAATTTTAAAATAGAATAAACCTGATTAATTCAATTCAATTTTGTATTAAAAACTATAGACACGTTTTTGGCGAAATGTTTAGAATTTGTTCTCGCGTTCCCCTGCCTTTTGTAAAGTCAGCATCTTCGAGGCTGTCAAATTGCTCTCAAATATTTTTTCCGTTTTCAGTTTTTTAGTAACAAAAATTCATTTCCTTCAAACTTTTTTTGCCTTGGGTGGAACGAAATCACCTTTTTTTGATTTCATACACAAACTTAAATACTTAAAACGACTATTCTTCCGTTAGCAGCTATTTGATCCTCATTTATCCTCATTTAATCATGTCAAAGGCTTTTATCTAGTTCAATAATATTAATATCGTTGCCTGAAAAATATAAAAATTCACCTTTATATAAGCGTGGACGGTTTGGTGAACTTTTTCCAAAAATCATAGAAAAATGTGTGTGTAATTAGTTTAAAAGGAAATAGAATTTTTCAAAGAAACTTCCACAGGCTACTATTTATAAAACTTCTGTGCCTGCTTATATATTGGTTCAGGGGGGCGGAGCTAAAGAAGGGGCAGTCGGATAAAAACCTGAGTCGCGGTTAAGATTGTTTAGTACCTTATAGATTTCGATAGGTTCTCGGATCTACCATTGGTAGAAGAATTGATTACATCCAAGAATTTTAGTTTTATCGAATTAAATGTTATATCCGGTTTCGTGATTGCCGTTGTCTTAAGGATTTTCCATGTTCTTTGAGCCCAGTTGATATTTTTCGTCGGGTCTGCCCAATATATTCTTAGCCGCATATGCATGGAATGGTATAAACTAATGTTATCTCAAACGGAATTTTGTATTTGGCCGATTAAAGATGTTTGAAGTGGTAAATCTGGTTTTGAGGTTATATTTCTTAAGAACTTTTGTAAAAAAGCACAACAGTGTAAACTGACTTTGGAAGGTTGTGGTGAAGTGCATTTTGTGATGGAACGCGTAAATAAATAAATAATTAATAAATAAATCCGCCTTTATTTTAAGGTCGGCGAAGGTCAGCTGAGCTGATAACTTAACCGAATATTAAACAAGAAAATGCAAACCTAATTTAGTATCCCAAATTTAAATAAAAATCCAAAAAGAGAAACGATAAAAAACAATATTAAATAAAGAGAACTGATTAACAATCTATGTAGTTTCCTGTGATTGGCTTATCTGAGGATATTTATTAAGTAGTCTAAGAGATGTACACGAGAAGCAGCTTTTAGTCATGGACTTCTTAATTTTAGGTATTTTATAATGACAATTGAAGCACCATAATAGTATATTATGCATCGAATGCGGTAAATGGCATTTGACTCACGAGTTTATTTGATACGAGCGGAGCGAGTGTTTGATAAACGAGTGGCTTAAAAAGTTTACCGAATGTGTTGCGTACTATACTTTTTCTACGACCGTTAGTTTTTGGTACATTTTCGCAAAACACTGCTATGACCGTCAGAATTGACAAATGTCAAAATTGACAGCGTGGGAAATATCTCCGAAAACATCCGATTGCTCCCAAACCCGTGCGGTAAAATCCCGGAAATGTCCGAAGTGGCTCGGATCCGTGGGAAACGAAACTGACGTGGTAAAGTGAGGCTTCCCGCACACTAGATCGGTGTGTAATTAGTTATTTTCCCCCCACCTTACATGGTTGCCAAGGTAACCATTCATATTTAGGCACCACCTCTCACCGCACAGTTGCCTAAATGCATATATTGCATATATATATTTGAGACATGATTTATGCGGTCCCTGCAGGGACATCAAAAAGTTTTTCCGACACAAAATTTTTCTTTGTATTAGGAAAGTTATATCTTTAAACATTGCATGTTTACCAAAACCATTATCATCTTTATCAAACCGTTAATATCTAAAGAAAAATCTCTCCGGCGATATAAAAATTATACGACGGTATAAACCCATCGAAAGATAATTTCCTGTACAATTCCCTGCGGGCTCGGTTCTCCGCGGAAACACAAATTAAAACGGTTTAAAATAAAACGAGCCTCGGTACAATATTCCGGTGGAGAAGATTATTTTCGCGTCCTCGTGCGTGAGTGGGCTTTCAGTTTCGTTGCATCAGCGTGTAATAAAATCTGTCGCGAAAACAATGAGGAAAATGCGCGGGCTCGTGACCCGCCCGGCACAACAAATTCTGAAATAACATCATCGCAAACGCGGTTTTCGTCATTTAGAGCGTAAAGTTCGGCCCCACAGTTTATTCCGAGTTTATGAGCAATTTGCGCCCACCGCAAACTTGCATCGATGTCGCAATTTATTTTTACCGCACCACCCGATTTGCAACGGTTGCAAAAAGAAGTTTTATTGAAAAATATTCAACAAAAATATGGTTGCAAAACTATACGTTAACGTGATTTGTAGTAAATAATAAAATACACATATTCATAGTGTCTTTCTAACTCGACTTAGGTGCAAACTACTCCGCATAGAACAACTGATTTGCCCATTTCATAAACCACATGAAATAAATAGACTTTAAATAAAAATAAAGTACATGTATTTGTTATTAATTAACTGGCATATCAAACTGATGAACAAAGATATACGTTAACCTGATTTGTAGTAAATAATAAAATACAGATATTCATAGTGTCTTTCTAACTCGACTTAGGTGCAAACTACTCCGCATAGAACAACTTATTTGCCCATTTCATAAATAAATAAATAGACTTTAAATAAAAATAAAGTACATGTATTTGTTATTAATTAACTGGCATATCAAACTGATGAACAAAGATATACGTTAACGTGATTTGTAGTAAATAATAAAATACACATATTCATAGTGTCTTTCTAACTCGACTTAGGTGCAAACTACTCCGCATAGAACAACTGATTTGCCCATTTCATAAACCACATGAAATAAATAGACTTTAAATAAAAATAAAGTACATGTATTTGTTATTAATTAACTGGCATATCAAACTGATGAACAAAGATATACGTTAACCTGATTTGTAGTAAATAATAAAATACAGATATTCATAGTGTCTTTCTAACTCGACTTAGGTGCAAACTACTCCGCATAGAACAACTTATTTGCCCATTTCATAAATAAATAAATAGACTTTAAATAAAAATAAAGTACATGTATTTGTTATTAATTAACTGGCATATCAAACTGATGAACAAAGATATACGTTAACGTGATTTGTAGTAAATAATAAAATACACATATTCATAGTGTCTTTCTAACTCGACTTAGGTGCAAACTACTCCGCATAGAACAACTTATTTGCCCATTTCATAAACCACATGAAATAAATTGACTTTAAATAAAAATAAAGTACATGTATTTGTTATTAATTAACTGGCATATCATACTGATGAACAAAGATATACGTTAACCTGATTTGTAGTAAATAATAAAATACAGATATTCATAGTGTCTTTCTAACTCGACTTAGGTGCAAACTACTCCGCATAGAACAACTGATTTGCCCATTTCATAAACCACATGAAATAAATAGACTTTAAATAAAAATAAAGTACATGTATTTGTTATTAATTAACTGGCATATCAAACTGATGAACAAAGATATACGTTAACGTGAGTTGTAGTATATTAATAAAATACACATATTCATAGCGTCTTTCTAACTCGACTTAGGTGCAAACTACTCCGCATAGAACAACTGATTTGCCCATTTCATAAACCACGTGAAATAAATAGACTTTAAATAAAAATAAAGTACATGTATTTGTTATTAATTAACTGGCATATCAAAATGATGAAAAAAGATATACTTTAACGTGATTTGTAGTAAATAATAAAATACATATATTCATAGCGCCTTTCTAACTCGACTTAGGTGCAAACTACTCCGTATAGAACAACCGAATCGCTCAATTCAAAAACCACATGAAATTAGTAGACTTAAAATAAAAATAAAGTACATTTGTGGCCACCAGGAAACTTACCAAATCAATGAATTATCCTTTTGTTTAATTAATCTCTTGGAATTAGTATTTCATTATTAGTTCATTAGTATATTAACATACATTAACGTGATTTACAGTAAATAGTAAAATTCATATATGTCTTTCTAACTTGATTTAGGTAGAAACTATTCCCTGTAGAACAACTGAATCGCTCATTTCAAAAACCACATTACATAAATGGATTTCAATTCAAGGATAAAGTGCATCTACTTTCCCCAATAAAACTTACCAAATTAATGAATTAGTCTTTTGTGTAAATAATCACTGGAATTTAAAGTATTTGTAGTAAATAATAAAAATCATATGGTAATAGTGTCTTTCTAGCTTGACTTAGGTGCAAACTAGTCCTTGTATCTGAATCGCCCATTTCAAAAACCACATTAAATAAGTATACTTTAAACAAAAATAAACTACATTTATTTTCTCCAAGACAAGGCATATTAATGCATTAATCCTTTGTGTAAATAATAATTCGACTATAAGTAAATAATATTTATAATGATTAGGGCATCTCAGCAAGAGCAAGGTGGGGGAAAAGGACAGTGCTAGAAATTTGAAAAACCGACCATGGCAAAATGCCGCAAACTTTTTCAGAGTTTTTGGAATGGTCGTCGGGGGCCGTAATTGTTATTTTAAGTTTTAAAACCCGATTTTTTCAAAAATCTGTAAGGTTAACTATAGTGACATCTATCTATCTATCTATCTTATTCAAATCTTTTTTATTTAACTAGGAATCGCTAAAAAGGGTTTCCAAACCTGATGTGTGGATTTTTCTGATATAATCGCAAAAAAAATTCAGTTCATTTCACTTCAGTTTGGTTAATTTCCTTAAGAAAAATTTACAATTTGTGTAGAAATTCTCACAGAAAGGTATAACATACTTAAAGCTAAAACATCGAACGAAGTGTATAAGGGTGTGCAAAAATTATATAAGAGTTAAAAAACAATTTAAAATTATTTTCGTAAATACAGGGTGAAGCATAAACATTTGATTTTTTTTGTATGACATGGCATATTAGGTGTTTTTGGATTTATTGTCATTTTTCCGTCAAAAATATCCTGTGTTTAATGCCCTATATTTTGTACGTTGTTTCTGACAGCTGCAATTTTACTATGCTAACAAATCGTTTATACGGGGTCAAAATGAAAAACATTAATTTTCTCGAAAAAATGAATTGGAACACCATGTTGAATTGAACGAGATTTAAACAAAAAGTCGTAAACAATTTAAACATTATTTTACACAAGAGATAAAATTAAAAATGACATATAAATTTTGTTAATAGTTCCAGAAAAAAACACTGAAAAACCGAAAACAAAAATGCAAAACACACAAGCAGGAACATCGACTTTATCTTTTTATCTTTAAACAATTGGGCAGTACCCGCTAGTCTCAGATGACTTTGAAAAGTTCTCTTATCCTCTGTTCTATGTCCTCTTTTGTTGCGGAGGCACACTTGGTTTCAAATAATTCTTAGCATATTTTGCAACGTCTGGGGGACTACAATTTTATTTTCTATTATACCACATAAATACTTAAAAACCACTAAAAACACTGAAAGACAGGATCTGAAAACATTTATGGTTCCATAACATTTTGGGCTATAAAATTTCTAAATTAATGGAAAGCAAGGAAACATTTTTTTCATACAGTAAAAATTTACCTATTGATTTTTATTTTTCTTGGGTTAGTGTGACATTTTCTCATAACTTCACAAACTTTCGAAGTTTTGTTGGTAAAAATGTGTATACTTCAATAATTACTACTGCTACTAAGTATGATATATATAAATCACGAAAATTAATATTTTTCATTGTGACTCAAAACGATCTGAACTAACTAGGATAAATTATTTTATAAAATTGTTGGGCATAATACAATTAGAGCTGGAAACTAAGGTAAGTAATTCTTTAGTTTTGACCTAAAGTTTCCAATTCAGATTTTTTTATTTCTGCAGGTAGCTGTTAAAAATTACTTTTCCTATATTTTTTTGGTTGATTTACATGAAATATTCGACCTACTGAAGTTATTCCTACTTCTAGTGTTAAACTTATGTACGTCCGAGTTTCTCAAGAGTGCGTTTTTATTTTTGAACAGATACAAACATACATCTAAGATATACAGAAATGGTAAGCTCAGAATTTTATTTTTTTTAAATTTAAATTTAAAATAAGGTTTGCAGCAGTAGATTTTCGATTAATTGTTTTTGGTTAAATACATCTTTTTAATTTTTTCAAGAGGAATGGTGATGGCAGTGATATTTGAAGTTTAAGTTATGGCCGAAGATAAAAAAGTGATGTGTTACTTTAATTCATAGTTTTGTGCTTCTTTTTGGGGCTGATTGAATTTCAGAGCTACAGATTTTGAAGGGTTGAGATACAAACTATGGTTAGAGAACCAATTAATTTAATGGGTCGCAAATGTGTAGTCATCGGCGAACTTTATAAAAAACACAATTTCGTTCACTTCATCCAGTTTGTTTAGATAAGGGGTGTTTTTTTTCGATGTATAGAACTTTAAGTTGCAATAAAACAACGATGGATTAGTCGATTGACATGAATTTTATTTATCCGAAAGATAATCTTGTAGCATTACATTTTAAATATGATTTCTGGCAAATGACCGCCACGGCTGGCGCGGATGTAGTCCAATCTGGACGTCCAATTTTCGATGACTTTTTCCAACATTTGTGGCCCTATATATCGGCAATAACACGGCGAATGTTGTCTTCCAAATGATCAAGCGTTTGTGGCTTATCCGCATAGACCAATGACTTTCACAGGTTCAAAACGTGAAATTAGGCGGTCACCAAACGTGTCTTTCAATAAATCGATTGTGGCACGAACTGTGTGACATGTTGCGCCGTCTTGTTGAAACCACATCTCCTGGACATCATGGTTATTCAATTCAGGAATGAAAGAGTTAATAATCATAGCTCTATACCGATCACCATTGACTGTAACGTTCTGGCCATCATAGTTTTTGAAGAATTACGGACCAATGATTCCACCAGCCAATAAAGCGCACCAAATAGTCAGTTTATCTGGATGTAACGGTGTTTCGACATACACTTGAGGATTAGCTTCGCTCCAAATGCGGCAGATTTGTTTGTTGACGTAGCCATTCAACCAGAAGTGCGCTTCATCGCTAAACAACGGCAATCTCGTTTTGGGCCCATTCGACGAATCTACGCCTTACTTGATGATCGTTTGGCTTCAATTCTTGCACGAGTTGGATTTTGTAAGCACGTAAACCAAGATCCTTCCGCAAAATCTTCCATAAAGTGGATGGACACAGATCCAATTCCTGTGCTCGATGGCGGATGGACTCATTCGGGTCTTCCTCAATGCTACGCTCTGCAGCAGCAATAGCTTCTTCTGTACGTACCGCACGGCGTCTCTGGGGATGCGAGTTATCAATAAGAGTAAACGTGGCGCGAAAACTTTCCATGGTTAATCGAATTAACTGCTCTGATGGACGATTTTGTCGACGATAAAATGGACGTAGTGCGTATACTACAAAATAAATAAATATTTGAGAGATAACAGAACCTTGGGCAACGCCTTCCAAACCTTTGACGGAGCTTTGAGTTAAAATCTCGTATGTTATTTACATATTGTTCTCTGTTTTGTTGAGAAGATTTAATCCCTTCTAAGTTCACTCTTCTCAGTTTTTCGTAGAATGAGTGTACTGCTGTCATGTAATCCAGTCAAAATAAACATTTGACCTAGCCAAAATTCCCATAGAGTTAAAAATTGGCAGATACGTTAAATACACCATTATACATGAAATGTCAAAAATCCCCTTCGATTCGAATTGTGCAAAAAATTTCATTCAAGATCAAACGTACAAAATTGGGATTTTTTCCATTTTTCTCGAAAACGGTAAGTTTTAGCGTGAAAACAGGTCAGGCCAAAGTTACAGATCATACAATACTCTACAGAAATTATTTAGACACTTTTTTTCTCACGACTCGCCAGTCGTGAGATATCGCGGTTTTAACTATTAGAAAATTCATATTTTACAAAGTATGCGCAGCACATACACGCCATCGGACGTTCAATATAAATAAAACTAAGAAACTGTAGACAATTGTATTTGATGATTATACTAATCATATGAAAAATAATAAAGCCGTAAAAAATCTTCATCTTCTGATATTATTTTTGATCGATCTATGAAATTTCTTAGCCTTCGCCTTAGCCAGAGAGGGCTCCTCGCATAGGCATATAGGGCCAGAGCCCCGCTTGGGGATCGCCCCGTGTGTGAGGCGGGGAGCTCTCGAAGCCTGGGCGAGAGACCGGGCCGCGGGGGGCTGGAGAGTTGCTCCGGGAATGAGGCAGGCGAGGCTTATGATGGATGGGCCCGCCCTTCCTCGGACCAGGGAGCTGCTTAGACTGACCAGAAGGGAGTGTAGAGCACTACCAGGGGCCTACACAGGACATTGCAGCTTTAGGAGGCATCTTTGCTTGCTAGGCATTGGAGACGACCCGGAGTGTAGGTGGTACATGGAAGGGGAGGAGACCCCGTATCATCTGCTCACCGAGTGCCCTGCCTTGACATGGGCAAGATTGGGAGTCTTCGGAACGCCCCTGATCGATTCGGACTCAGTGCACGGTATTGGGCTAAAGGAGTTGCTGGCGGCATTCTGGACGCCCTCTAGAGCGGCCTGGGGGCACAACGGGCCCATCTGGTGGCCTAAGTGCTTGGACGCCCGCGAGAGCGCCCCCCTTTAATACCAATACCAATACCTTTACCAATTGAAGCATCCCTTTTTTTTCTTTTAAAAATACTTAGTTGAAACCATAATGGCGCTGCGGTTTAGGGTGACAGCAATTACAATATTTTCAAATTTTAATTTTCCAATAACATATGTCGATACTTTAAAAAACCTGTATATATTCGATGATGGTTCAATCTAAAACGTGCTATTTTGAAAACACCACGACCAACGAGCAATCAAATATCTCGCTCGGTTTACCTTTCCGAGGAAATATTTACCATTGCTTCGCGATATACATGACAGCGTATCCCTACCAGGCTGTTTATACACTCTCCAAAGACAACTGCAATTTCGTCCCGAAATGATGTTTGACTTTGTTCAATCGATTTATTAGTAATAAACTGAACAGAACTCACCAACTGCATAGACACAAGATCGAAAAGCATGTTAGCACAATGTTAAAACACTCAGAATAAAAGTCATAAAGATGAAATCGGAAAGAAAATATTTGTTCATAAAGCCAAATATATTTAGTTAAAGTGGTTTATGTTACACCAATATGTCCGTTAATAATAAATTTAATAAATATTTAGTAAAATCAGGCAAATAATTATTGAAGGCAAGTTAAGAAATACCAAGTTATTAAATTAAATAAACATTTTGTTTTGAAAAAACAATTCCCTTCATCTCATTTCTTCACATTTTTGCATTGCTTCTCTACTTCTTGCAGTTTGTTTGTTTGATGTTTCGCAACCAAGACATTTTTCTCCTTCCTACCCTTTAAATTATCAATCTAGCCGTCCAAAAGATTCTCCGAAAGAGCAACATTTTGATATCCTCTAATTTGTTAATTGCATCCGGTAAAAATCACAAATCTTCCAGACTCCTCCTGCGACGTTGTGCTCATAACCCAAAGGCTGGACGAATAGCTCTAAAATCTCTAAAATCTCATCCTGATAAAGATATTCTTACGGATGGATCGTATAGTCAACTTAAATAAGATCCTACGTCAACGCAATCTTAAATTTTGCTATTAAAACTTCTTCTCTATGAGAATCCGTCATTCTAAATTTTTTTGTTTCTACAAACTCCTCAAGATCTATAAATCAGGATTATCTGCAGGATTGATTCTGCAACATGTTGTCTAGCAAGATATTTAGCTTTTATATTAAAAACATTTACAGAGAAACCTGATGGTTTCGCATGTAATTCCTTTCACCTGATCGAACAACTTACATTAGATCCCAACGATATTTCACAAAATTCTAAACCTTCTCATCTCGTTCTAGTAAGGGGCAAATTTATGAACAAATATGGGTTGTCTTATATTAGATTTGAACCATCTGTAAATTTGTCAATTATATAATATGTAATAAATAATATAAGTGTTAATTGCTTTTTAACCAATGCGAAGCGTGTTTGTTAATAGTTCTTAATCCTTGAAAAATGTCCTTTCTCAATTTGGATTCCGTCAAATGCACTTGGTTTCCGAAAAGTTGGACAATTCTCTCGCGTATCCGAACATAATTGGACGCCCGGTTCGATCAGCACTTCGGTCGCCCGGATAATCCCTCGGAACTTTAACGCAACATGTTTTAAATAGTTGGGCTCGGAGAGGTGGGTCTCTATTGTTTGAGAATTGTTATACCCTCCGAGTAAAGTTCAGCTATTTGATAAATGCAGTATTATCTATATTCGGGGATATAGCAACTTTGAACTAAGGTATTTTATACATCAACTAATTCTGGTTGCCAAAAAGCAGCAAACCAGGATACTTCTGAAATTGATACCACAAAGAATGACAAACAATGAACTATTTTTCCTTTCCAGCGACTATAATGTGGAATAACCCACAAAACCATTTGAAGAAATCAAGGGCTTTTTTCGAAACTTGTACCAAATGGCACAAATGGAAATATCAATATAATTATAATAATAGCCGAAGTATCTAGATCTGAATCTCCTTCTAATTCTAATAAAGTTTCTAGAATAATTTAATAAAAATAAAAATTAAGCGTTATAATTTTGCCCTTTATATATATATATATATATATATATATATATATATATATATATATATATATATATATATATATATATATATAAATTAATTAAAATAAGAATTAATCTGCTTTTACTCCACAGAAACACCTAATTTTATTGCCTTTAACGTTCATGATAACATTTAAGTAATACAGCTGTCGTAAGGTAAATATTTTCTTTATAAAGTGTATCACTAGATTAAAGAATTATTCTTTTCCTAAATCATTTTTACCGTTTTTGAACTACTTCTAATAAACCTATATCATAATTCCTTATTCGTCCTAACAACCTAGTCCTGATCTGCTATTCTATCAGCGAAAAATTGAGTATTCGCAAGTGTCTGATGACATCACGGCCGCAGAGCAGTCCACGGCAAAAACGCTGATATTGTGGGAGGTCTCAGAGGAGGAAAAACAAAGCGACCAGAGTTACATTTTTTCCAGCCTGAAACGAACCACAACAGACAAACGAAGAGAAAACTAGCTTGGACAAACGCGAAGATAGACCAGGAGAGTTTCCGCTCCGCAGTGCAGAAATCAGCAAAAAATAAACAGTTAACTGTCAGAAACCTTACAAAAATAACGCTCGAAGCCTGCAAGGAAGCAAAGGTGAAAGTACTGGTGGACGGTACTAAGGCAATAAAAGACGAAAAACGTTAGTGCTGGTTGACACACAACCTGAATAGCAATATATGAGGCGAAGGCTATCAGATCGCCATGAGATTCCTGCGCATGAAACTGCCGTGGAGCTGTACAAAAAAAAGAAAAAAAAATAGAAGCCCTCTTTCCAGAGCATCCCAAGAGGATGACAACCCCACCCAAGAGACGCAATGCAAAGGACACATGTTGAGCAAGAATCGTATAGGATCCATGCTTTCAATAAGCTATACGAACAAATCATAAAGCAGAGAATAGAGGACGCAGCACAAAGTGTGGAACACTATGTATGATTCGTTGCTCAGAGAGGGACTTACAAATGGGACCGAAACAGTTGCGTACACCGCCGCAAGGATATCCACCCTATTCAGTCAGTGAAGTATCTAAGAGTCGTGCTGTGCCCCAGGGAAACCTTTGGGCCCCACATCAGAGAGATTAAGAGGAAAGCAGGGAGGTCAGCATTCGCTTTGAAGAAAATAATGCCGAACACGGGTGGACCGTCTGTGTTGAAGCGTAGAACGCTTGCAGCGGTAGTGAAGTCAATATTGCATCATGCTGGGCAGGGGCGAGGAGGACGCAGACTTACCGACCTCTGCTGTTGCATCTGCATACAAAAAAGAAGCTAAAAAACGGCGCCAAGTGGTAGGAAGAATGGTCAACAAACCCCAACGGAGCTTGGACTTGGACTTCAAGGAATGGATGCAGGAAACCTTAGGAGTCCCAGACTATTTCGTGACCCAGCTCCTGTCGGGACATGGACGCTTCGGTCAGTATACTAAACGCATTAAGAAGACTCCAACCGCTGACAATTTATTCTGTCAAAAGCTGGTTACTCGCTATCTTCGAATGCGCGAAGTTTGAGGGACAAAGACTCCAACTAGCTGACACGGTGGAAAGAGCACTGACTACGGAAAAGTCGTTGTTAGGTCTCACTATCGCTGTCGCATCGAGACGAGCAGTCAGTCTGTATATACATATCTCTGTAAGCTGTTGTTTCAGAAGTTTGTTGGGGATGGTTTGGTCTTGGCGGTTTCCCAGATAACCAGATATTATTTATTATAAGTCGGAAGATCATCGGTGGAGGACATTAATTAATCCGAACTCAAGAGCTCGCGGTATTAACATCTCCGTCGAAATGTAAATTGCATAGTCTTGGCTGAGAATTCCGTGCAAATAATAGACGTCTATTTCCGTACGCGGAATCGAATCGTGTCGCCTCGAATTTGGCTATGCATCTCATCCCGCAGAAATTTAATTAAAATGTCCTCGTAATTAACGAGTGATTTCTGAAGTGTCCGCGGGTTGTTTGGACTCTGAACGGTTTATTCGTTGACAAGGATACAATAGCCGAATGCGAAATATAAGCATTACTGTCCAAAATAAAAGGTTTTTCACATGGTTTCATCTTAAAGATACGTGGGGTTTGTTATGGAACCTTTTTAAATTTACTGCGTCCAGATTATGCTGGGTGGAATTGTAAAGTGGTCAAAAGAAAACCGTGAAAAATATTTTTATATTTCCACTTTTAGAACTTTAATCTGTATAATATCATCAAGGCCATTGAAGTCTCGATGTATGATAGGTTCCTATTTCTTTGTTCAACCACTAGTCAACCAATTGCCTATTATACTAGATATACGGTAAAATATTTTTTGCAACTAGATGGTTGTCCATGGATATTTTCTGTAATTATATCAAAGAACGCGCTCTAGCGGGATCACTAAGGACTTATTACAGGTAAGACGGGGTTGATAGAGAAATAAAAACTTTTTTTAACGAGACGGAGTAGAAGTCTGTTCTCTCTAGAAAGTTCATCTTTTAGTGAAAAATTACTTTTAACATTTAAGATGGCTGTTCCGCCCCTTGGTGACCATATTGGAACTAAAACCATATTTTCCACGATATTCTTTTGGCCACTTTCATAATAAAATTTTTTCCGCAAGTCTCTTATTCTTATTTGTCCACCCATTTTTCGTAATTATTACGCAGTATTGAGTGGTACACCAGATTTTTTGGATACGAGCTAAAGTTATGTTTTTGAAATGAAGCGCCCTGTATATTGTTTTAAAATTTGATTGACGATTTAAAAAAAATATAACATATTATTTTATACACATATATTTTGACATTTTAATTTAATATTATTTCCTTTAAAAATATTATTATTGTTATTATGATTTCTATTATAATCGGAAAAAAAACTCCAGAATTTAATAAATAGTAAAAACTTTTAAACAATTATTTTTGCATTTTAGAACGTCTAAAAATAAAAATTTTTCATTTCATTCTTATGTTTCGAATTTTGGATAGACTAACTAAAACTTTTTTTAATGCAATATATATGTTTAAGCGTAATGACCTTGCAGAAAAGCTATTTTCTAAAGAAATGTCTCAGAGAAAAAACAAGGATTCGGTAATATTCAGAAAAAAACATTTAGAATTCAGAGAAAACATCAGTTTTAATGTAACTGATTTC
Source organism: Cylas formicarius (assembly GCF_029955315.1). NCBI lineage: Eukaryota > Metazoa > Arthropoda > Insecta > Coleoptera > Brentidae > Cylas > Cylas formicarius. The sequence goes on along the minus strand of NW_026844361.1, from coordinate 17,172,537 downwards.
TATTATTATATAACGTGGACAATGGAAATGATATATTTTCGGAAAAAAACTGTTCATAAAACTTTCTTAAAGAAAAAAGTACAATCCTAATTTAACTAAATGATTTTGGGTAAACGAACATTGCACCATATATTCTTAGCCAGAATAAAATTAAGAAGCGAAGTGTTTTTTGCTGAAGTGTCAAAAAATATGTTTATTTAAACAAATATATTTAGATAATCACTCGTTTTTGAAAAGCTTACTAAAAGCGCGACCCAATAAAAAATACATACCTACAGAATGTTCCTTTAAAAAAACTACTACTAAAATAACTACAAGATTCCGCTGTCATTATATCATTGCAATACAGGATGTTTAAAATGAAATGGCCAAATGTTCTCTTCGACTTTGTCCCTCAAAAACAAAGAGGTTTAGGAGTATTTTGAAAACCTTATGTTTTCTTTCACGAAATCGAGCACAGCATCTCTGACAATAATTGAGATAGCCCTCAAAAAGTCGATTGTAGAAAACAAAAAAGTATTAAGAAACATATTTAATAATTCTTTTCGAAATTTCATTTTCCCAACTAAACTAAAATTAGCCTTAATTAAACCTGTGATGGATGTGTTTCTACCGAAGCACCCCGGGTTCAGAAGCGTCGAAAATAATACACACTATACTAACGGAGTGTATTACTATACGTGAAAAACAAAAGTAACTCTGGTCCAGAAGATCGAAATCGAACAAAGCAATCAATAGCACGTCAACACAGTACGTCCCCTAAAAAGGAACTTTGCCGACTTCGTCTCCGACAATTGGCAATAGAGGGCACTCCGCACATCACCACCACACAGTTATACAAAAAGGTCGAAAAAATGGTCAGCTATAGACCAATAAGTCTGCTGCGCAGATTCTCAAAAAAGTAAAAGTGCTAAAAGTGTGAATGTTGAATGAAGAAAAGCGTATTGATATGTTTTTTAGCTTTGGACAATATCATGAAAATACCGTTTGGTGTTATTTTTAAGAACTTTATTAGTTAGTTGTCAATACCAGTCTGGGAGATTTTAAAAACAATTAAAACTTAACGATAGAATTTGAATCAGTGCTGTCAAAGGGACCTTAATTCGCAGACCACCTTATAAAAGTGTTTTACGGCACCAACCAGACCAAATTGACAGCGTCAAAAAATTATCTGACATTTGCAAACATCATAGGTAACTAGATGCAAATGACGACAAAAACGGTAATTAGTTTTTATTTTCGTGGGTTTTGCTTTCCAATTGAATAGTTAATTGAAAAGTAAGTTCAAATTATTCCAGTTAGAGTCATAATATAGAATAAATACCTTTTTGCTTATTTAAGACATTAAAATTAGGTTAGATAAACTTTACGCAACCTTGCACGTATCAAATGAAAGTAATTTTAAAAAATAAATCTCCTAAAAGTTCAATTTTTTGAAGTCTCGTATTAAATAATTTATTATACGAGATTTTTTATCTTTTATCAAATACTCTCTTCCGGAAAACAGGCCAGGCCAGGAAGGCAGGCCAAAGTGATAAGTTGCTCAACATTCCTCGACATAACTAATTCATGTCAGACAGCCTGTACCTAAATCTATTACTATTCGAGCGAGGCGATATCGATTTCGGTGAAGTCCGACGCTGATTGAAATTGAAATTTGTTATGTCAGGATTCGGGCAGGGTTTAACCGAGGACGCAGTGGAAGTAAATCAGTCGAGAAATCTCGGGCATCCTGCAAATGTAACTGTCAAGAAGTTTTCGCTCGTTGCGAGAGAAACTTGGAAAATGATAGATAAGGGAGTCTTATCCGACGCTTTGTGGGGACATGACGAAAATCGATATTTTATCAGTCGGATATTTGCATGGAATGTTGTAATTTGACTTTATATCAGGCTCGAAGCACAGTGGCAAATCTCACTGTATTTTATATTTTATATATTGAAAGAAATAATTCCATACCTCATGTGTGACTGAAAGTTTGCAAAATAGATCATTTTCAGTGTATCCATATTCATACTCATTTAGCAAATAATCAATATGCTCAACAATAAAAAAAACTCGTTAATTTGTAAACCTAAGAAATTAGTGCTCTTCACAATATTTACATTTTTTTTACCCACCCTTATGCCAAGTGGTGTTTCACCTATACCTGACCTAGTTCCAAAAATGATTAAATTTGATTTTTCTTTGATTAATACCAATTTATTTCCTAGAAACCAGTCATAAGCTCTTGCAAAAATATCGTTATTTTTCGCACTAACCTCGGTGAGAGTTTCTACCTCTCTTCTTCTGACTTTGTTACAAAATACAATTCACAAGAATTCTACCTTGTGCTATGCGATGACTATATTCCTTAATAACCGAAAAATAATGTTTAGTATTCATTTTACGATTTCTTCGGGTTTTTATGAATTTTCCGGAATAAACCTATAATTTATTTATTGGCAGCAAGTACACCACAGTAAAGTAGAAGTTATTTTTGTATTTTTCTTCGAAGTATTAAAGTCTTGAGCTTAACTGACCAGCTGTTTTTATAAATTGAAATATAGCAGTTTCTGTTGATTTATTTGCTACATACCTATGCTGATGATTGATGAACAGTTTATACTTATAAAAAAACCCTCACATATTTTAGAAAAATGCTAATTGGCCTATAATTGGTAATTATTTCCGGGTCTCCCTTTTTATAGAGTGGTTTTACGTCATTTTCAAAGGAGTCATTAATTAATAACATATGGGACAGAAATTTTTATGATACTAGTTGGAATGTCGTCTATTCCACTGCTATGTTTATGTTTAATTTGTCCAGCAACCACCCTGTATCTCAAAAGATAAGAAGTTTTTTAAAATCGACCCAAAATCGCCTCCTAAATTATTGACATTCAATTAGAAAACACCCTGTATATTTTGTGCACAGTCTATGGTAGCGTTCTGTCTGTCGAATGCCGTCTTCTAAAGCCATACTCACTAGCATTTGAGATATCGCTTAAAAAATATATATAATTTGATAACGCTATTATCTGTGCAAATTTTTATATTTACCGATGTTTGCTGTAACTTTGAAGTTCGAAGAGATGTGAAGAACGTTTTATATAGGGTGCATGCATAATTAAATTACATCGATTTTCCGAAAGTTCGATAGTGGTCCGTAGGAGCTCGATAGAAAAACAATGCTTCCCTTTACCACACGAATCCCCGAAGGTCTTTGCTTTTATAATAAAAAGCTATTTCGCGCTACGCGCTACGAACTTGCCCCGTCCAGTGACGATTTTTCGAAAGCAATCTTGTTTTAACAGGCGTGGGTAAAAGGACTTTACTAGCCTATCAGTCGTGCTATAAGTGACGCGATTGCGTTTACTTACCTTTACACCAAGTGGTGTCTTCTGACATAATGGCAAGAGAAATATTTTTTGAAAAAAAAGGATAAATGCAACGATATCACTATTTATATCATTAGATAGTTCTTTACCTTAACCTAAAATATAACGCTCAAAACATAGTTTTTTAGTGTTTTTTTACACCGTGGTTCCCCAACAGTCAATTGTACTGGAAATTTTTATAGAAACATGCGTTGCTATGGAAATCTGTCAAAAAAATTAATTTTGATTGGTAGAAAAACTACTGGTGGGGAATTTACTTATCGAATATCACACGTGATCAAATTTAATCCGGATATTTTTTCGAGTTTATGAATATTTTCAAGATTATCCCGAACCGACGACGAAAACAATTTTACCTCTAGTGCTATTACTAGTATAAATTTTCCAATTTACGGGTTGTTATTAAAGCCCAGTTATTCCGAATTTACGAAATAAAACGCAAATTTGTTATTTAGCATAACAAGTGATATTTACAATTAAAATAAAATTTGAATGAATGAAATGAATTATTCTGTCAAAAGAGATGTTTTATTCATTTTTTAGAAGGTTTTTCGCGTTTTAATAATTAAATACGTCGACAGTTAATTCGAACTTGCTGACGTCTCGCCAATCATCCTGTTGACTTCTTCAGAGAAAGCCCTCGACACCTTTTATATAAAATCAAAATTATGGAAACGCTTCAAGCTTTTCTTAGCCATTTAAACTCTGTATACCCTAACATACGTTTTATCACTGGATCATTCTGTTTACAGAAAATCTACGCACACAGATCGATACTTTAACGTATTGTCACATCACCATCCGGCCCAAAAATAATCGGTTATCAACTCTCTTGTTTACAGGGTCGTGAAACTATCTCAACCCTTAGATCTGCTCTTCTCTCAAATAACTTCCAAATTAGCGTTCCATTAATTACATTTACCGCGATCTTCTAACGATAATGGGTCCAACAGCAATCCCACACTTGCCACTGTTGTCCTTTCTTACATTCAAAACATCACTGATCACATATCAAAAGTTCCTGAGTATATAACGCTAAAATTGGATTTACCACTTGTCCAAGAAATTCAGTTTCAGATGCTAGGAGTTTACAGCATTCCTGGTAATGGGTGTTTTTTTCGATGTATAGAACTTTAAGTTGGCATTACTGTTCAAGATGGCGACAGATTTAACAGGTGCCAAGTTATTCTCAGTTTGGCTTGGCAATTCATCATGAATAGACTCACGCCTGAACAATGCTTGCAAATAGTGCAATTTCATTTCGAAAATAAAGGTTCTGTGCGGAATACGTATCGCGCACTGCGTAAATTTTATCGTCGACAAAATCGTCCATCAGAGCAGTTAATTCGATTAACCATGAAACCTTTTCGCACCACGTTTACTCTTATTGATAATTCGCATCCCCAGAGACGCCGTACGGTTCGTACAGAAGAAGCTATTGCTGCTGCAGAGCGTAGCATTGAGGAAGACCCGAATGAGTCCACCCGCCATCGAGCGGGTGGACTCTGGATCTGTGTCCATCCACTTTATGGAAGATTTTGCGGAAGGATCTTGGTTTACGTGCTTACAAAATCCAACTTGTGCAAGAATTGAAGCCAAACGATCATCAAGTAAGGCGTAGATTCATCGAATGGGCTCAGAACGAGATTGCCGTTGTTCCCGATTTTCATAAGCGAAGTTTGTTTAGCGATGAAGCGCACTTCTGGTTGAATGGCTACGTCAACAAAAACAAAACTGCAGCATTTGGAGCGAAGCTAATCCTCAAGTGTATGTTGAAACACCGTAACATCTAGAAAAACTGACTGTTTTTTTGCACTTTATGGGCTAGTGGAATCATTGGTCCGTACTTCTTCAAAAACGATGATGGCCAGAACGTTACAGTCAATGGTGATCGGTATAGAGCTATGAATAGTAACTCTTTCATTCCTGAATTGAATAACCATGATGTGCAGGAGATGTGGTTTTAACAAAACGGCGCAACATGTCATACAGCTCGTGCCACAATCGATTTATTGAAAGACACGTTTGGTGACCGTCTAATTTCGCGTTTTGGACCTGTGAATTGGCCTCCAAGATCTTGTGATTTAACACCGCTAGACTACTTTCTGTGGGGCTATGTAAAGTCATTGGTCTATGCGGATAAGCCACAAACGCTTCACCATTTGGAAGACAACATTCGCCGTGTTATTGCCGATATACGGCCACAAATGTTGGAAAAAGTCATCGAAAATTGGACGTCCAGATTGGACTACATCCGCGCCATCCGTGGGGGTCATATGCCAGAAATCACATTTAAAATGTAATGCCACAAGATTATCTTTCGGATAAATAAAATTCATGTCAATCGAAAAATCCATCGTTGTTTTATTGCAACTTAAAGTTCTATACATCGAAAAAAAAAACACCCCTTACATGCGGAAAACAATACATTGGTTCAACTAGACTTAAAGAACATGAAACAGCCTTAAGGGTAAGACAAATAAAATCATCAGCAGTTGCCCAACATAATCACGAAACCGGACATAAAACTCTTGCATGTAGTCAATTCTTTTACCAACGAAAAATACGAGAATCTGTAGAAATTTATAAGCAACGAAACAATCTTAACTTAACATCCGAGACAGAGATTCATTAGCTTCGCCCCCCTCTAACCATATATAAATGGTACAGAGTAGAATTCAGTAGTAGAGAGTAGAGTGCAGTTTTATGTTAAGCTCGAAGTTCGATTCATCAAAAACCGACGCAGGAGGAATCCAAAAGATTTGTAAATAGCATTACAGTAGAAAGTTTCTTTGAAAAAAAAAATTGACTAGTGTTTGAAATAGTGATTAAACCTAATTATTAAGTGAAAAATAAGTTAAAATCCTAAATATTTCAAAACGACTAAGCATGTCAAAACGTCCTTCAATTAATTAATCTTTTGAAAACGCCACCTGGTGGTACGATTGATAGACATTTTAACGACTCCAAGTCTTTTTGAATATATTGACATTTATTTAAGAAAAAGACAGAACAAACAAGGAGTTTTAACTTTTAAGATAACAATACCTCGTTGCCGTTACTGGGACACCCGGTATATCAGATCATTTTCAGTAGCATCGAAGTAAGATAAGGAGGACCATCCAGATATAGCATAATTTCTACTGGACCCGTCACAGAATGAAACGAAGAAGCCTTAGGTGATTTTTAATAATAAATTTAATAACTTCCCGCCACTGCTTTTTGATAAAATTCAAGCGTCTAATCAGATATCGACCATGAATTTTGCGCAGGGCTCTTTTTGAAACGTGAACCCCTTTACCAAACTCGTGTGCCGCTTAGAGACGTTTCTAATTTTCTCCGGCTTTTTGGGGAAAAATTGGGTATATTATATATCGGTCGGGCTATAGTAAAAACCCTCCCCGATGAATTCGTTTAACAGCGAAATCTTGTGGAAGATTAAAGGACTTTAGGACGCACAAAAAACTCATAAAAGCGAGAGGATATAATGGTACTCCTGGGAAAGCTCGCTAGAACCCTCGAGATGGGAAACGCGAAAAAACCAATACTTGAAGTGTCACTCGAAAAGACACGACAGTGATTTTCCGTAGTAACGTAGAAGAATGGGGAAGCCATGTGCGTAACATAAATAGACTCTGTTAAGTCGGTCAGATTGATTCAATCATATAAGTTCAACTATTCGAAATCGAAGTTAAGTTGGCAGCAAGAGTTGTAAATGAATACGAGATTCAAATCAATCAATTTCATTACAGATCTCGACTTCGTATCGCGTTAATCGAGTATGTTCTAAGTCTAAATTTTAAGTTTAAATCATATATTCAAGTTTTCTTTGTTTCAAGATATAACATTTTGCTTGACATGAATTTGCACGTTGCTGATGTTAATTGAGAATTTCTCTGAGTTTAGATGATGATGATGATGATACAGTTGATGATGGTGCGGTATACAGCCATATAAGTTTTATGGTCATTACCGTCCTCAATGAGGTAGCAGTATACTCAATTTCCTATTGAGTAAAACTTAATAAGCACTTTGTTATAATTGGTAATGCAAAAACATTATAATTTCACTAAGGCTGATTATGTTGCATTATATAATGACCTTCTAAACACAAATTGGGACTTTTTAAAACACTTTTAATTGATTGTTTAAAAATTACACTAATAAATATCCTGCTTGGTACGCACCCCAGTTCATAAAAAAAAACAAAAAGCAAAAATACACAAAAAATGCAATAAAATTGGTGTTAGGGCCCACTTAGTCGAGTTTAAAAGGCTAAGATATAAAATTAAATCTTAGATCAAGTCTGCTTATGGCGTTTACCTTGGCGCAGTGCAACAAGGAGATCCTCGTACATTTTGGTCATATGTACACCAAAAAAATAAACCCACCCGAATCCCCGGTAACATGGTTTTCGACGGCAATGTCCTTGATCCCCTTTCTATTGTGGAAGGTTTGCTACCTTTTTTGAGCCTGTATTTCTTCCTTCTGGTCCTGAGCGCACTCTTTGTAACGTAGTAGATTTAAACTCAAGCAATATAAATTGATATCCAATTACTGAGAATGAAATAACAAAGGCCGCTAATAAATTAAAAAATAACCTTAGGACCCGATGGAATTCCTTCTTTTTAAGTAAAAGATTGTGTTAGTGTATTTTCCAAGCCTTTACCTAAAATATTTAACCTTGCGCTCTGCTCGAAAATTTATTCACGATGTTGGAAGGAATCCAGGGTCTGTCCAATTTTTAAAAGTGGTGAAAGAAATCAAGTGACCAATTATTGACCTACCACAATCTTATGCAATGTTTCTAAAATACTTGAGGTCGTTCTGTGTGACCGTATTTTTAGCTCTGTCAGAAGCATTACCTCTCCAAGTCAGCACGGTTTTTATAACTCCAGCTCTACAGTTACTAATTTGGTACGGTTTACGGAGTATGCAGCAAGGGTGTTTGATAGTCAAGGAAAAGTAAATGTTGTATATATCGATTTTAGTAAAGCATTCGACCAAGTCAGTCATGCTGGTTTGCTTCAGTAACTTAAGCGTTTTGGATTTGCCGATGGTGAGGTGATGTTTCTCAGGAACTACGCAAATGACAGGTCACAGTACAAATCTTATAATGGGTATACATCTAATAGATAATTCAGAACATCAGGGGTGCCACAGGGTTCTAACTTAGGACCATTACTATTTCTAATTTGTATTAATGACGTTGTTTTAAATCTCAATGATACGCAGAACCTGTTATGTTCGGAAAACCTAAAAATTTATACTTCAATTTCCACTATTGCTGATTGTGTTACGTTGCAGAGATCAGTAAATATACTCGTTGACTGGGGTGAATTGAGTCTTAACGTAGATAAATGTAAAGTTCTAAGCTTCCCTCGTAAGGAAGAAACTATGTTAATGTTATGTTAATTACATCAAATAGTGTATTTCAGCGTATTGGGGAGAAGTATTTGATTTTAAAATGTCCTGGCTTCCACAAGTGGAGAGGATCTTCTGCGAGGATGAAGAACTGGTGCCGCATCTCAATAAGACCATGATCATCATATCATATTTGCATTCGATTGTTGACAAATTAGATAAAATTCAATACCAGAGTCCTATAGAGGATTGCTCTTGGATTTATCAAATCTACTCTGGTTACCATAATTCTGGCCGAAGCGGGTGAAACTAGTCTGGACTCTAGAAGGTGGAGTCCAAACTTCTTCTTGTATACTGCTTCCAGGTTGACCTTAAATTCGAGACCTTCCTTAGGCATTTTATAGATTCCTGGTTTGCTAAGGTTTGTCTCAATGAACTGCGGAAACGTATAATGTCTTTAACGGGGACGATAATACGGTACACCACATCTTAAATTAGTGTTGAGCTGGGAACAGATATTTTAGCAAATATATGGCTGAAATGGTGCCAATTAATCATGCAGTATAATTAGTAGTCTGAAGTCTACTAACTTTAAGAACCGAGTAGGATGGTTTTAGAAGTTAAAAATTGATTAAAAGTCCTGCCCCAGCAAGGGTTGTGAATATTTCTTTGCTGGTTTCCTAGCCTAAAAGAAAGATAATAAAAATTGTGGAGAGTGTGGTCAATTTGGCTAGGGAGATGAATCCGTTGGAACTGAAGCCCCATTTTACAATTTTTTTTAAGAGCTGTTAAAAATAAACTATGGATTTGCTGGTCTATAAGGAAGAAAAATAGATTCCTACAAAGGAAGAATCTGGTTAATCTCGGGTTTCACAAATGGGGAGAAGTAGATCTCCATCACATGCTGTTTGGTTATGTTCCGCATTGGAATTCTTCTCAATCCCTTTATAGACACCTGATTAATATTTACGTCCCCTCTCATATTTCTTTACCTCCTGCTTAATTTCCCCCATGTAATTTGGAACTTATTGCAAAGGCCATTCTTAGTGCATGTGCTTTGAAGTTGTAGTGTGACACTAATTAACTTCCGTGTGCATCGAGCTAAAAGTTTACTGGCCCATTATTATTGTTCTTTGGAGAAAGATCACTTGACGTATGTCGGCGTTGGGCGCGTGTCTATGGTAGATGTGCCCAATAAAAGCAAGAAGAAGAAGACATTGACTAAGTGACATGACCCTCAAAATTAACACACTTCAAAATTGAAACAGTGTGATCATATCCCGAAAATGCCCGAAGTGGCTCACAGCTGTTAGTGAAATGTTATTTTCCGTGTTTAATTGGATATTTTAGAGAAGGGAGTAGAAAATATGCAAGTGTGGTAAACAGCATTTCAGTTAAGGGTTTCTAATAAACGAGGTAAAATGAACGTGGTAAAAGAACACTTGCCTACGGTACATCTGTGTATAATTGGGCATTTTACAGAACGGGGTAGAAAAAATATATTGTAAATAAATAACATAGAAAAAGGTCAAGCGAAAATGGGGCGTTTTTATTTGGTGTGTGTTGTAGTTAGGTAGAGAAATGGCGTTATATCATTGAACTGAGGTGGCTTTTACTTGATGACAATGCATTTAACAAAATAAATAAGAACTAAAAATTTAGAGAGAATTTAAGTTGAATAAAGGAGGGGTAAGCAATACATTTGAATTTCTCATTTTGTTAATCTCTATTGGAAGCCATTGCCATTATTAAACAAAAATTCGATTCATTCAAGATTCATCAAAAACTCGTACATACAGTTGTTTGATATCGTTAACCTATTACGATTATAGCCGCCAACAGTAAGTCTTAAAATATCAAATTTTTGTTGAAAACAATTTTGGTAAAATGTGTATTAATTTCATTTGCCCACCCTGTATTCGTCGAGCCGTACGAACGAGACATCGTCGCGTAATTGCTTTTCAAATTCCAATTTAATGCGCGCGTATATATCGCGAACGATATTGGTATTAAATTCTTAATGCTTAGCGGCAAATTAGCAATTATCATTAAATGCAATTCCATAACTCCTGGGAACTCATACGCTAGGCAGATACAACCGACGCCGAAATTCCGAAAATCTATTAACAACTGCATAGGCGGGTTTGATTAATCACTCCAAGCACGGAAAATATTAAATTATATTTGAAGTATACAAGCGCCAGCAAATATTCGCCTATTTAAAGGTCCTTAATCGATGCATGATTAATCATTATTGGCTGCCGTCCTTGCACATAGACAGAATGAACTTTGTAAAACCTCAATTTCGTTTTTTTATTTTAATTATGTTGCCCTTTCTCGAAAGTCAATCATCATTTGATCAACACAAAGATATCTTCCTGTCATGCTCCAAGCTCAAGCTATTATTAGATTGATATAATAAAACCGGATACCGAAAAATCGCGGAACAGTTGGAAAGAAACTTCAATTAAATGAAAATGAGACTTCACAAGGTTTACTCTGTCTGTGTGAGATACTTTCTCTGAAATGAGAGCGTATACTATGTAAAAATCATGAAAATTTACTTGAACTTGAACCTGGAACACAATTGGTTACCTTCTTTCTTAGAATTTGAACATTAAAGAATATACAGAGTGTCCTATTTAAAAATACTCAATAAACCTTGTTTTTAAAACACCATATATGTTCCATCGAAAATGGTATTCCACTTAAGAATGCCTTCCAGTAACTGTCTGCAAAAGTTCGGCTTTCTACTCAATTACGAAACTATCAAGATTTCTTCAAGGGTTCAAATTCCTTAAAAATCTAGAAAATATTTTTTTATTTCAATGGCGGTAAGTTAAACCTGAACAAAATCTACTTTATTTACAACTTTAACGACATACAGAGGGTGCCATTTAAACTACGCAAGATGTTGCCGCGTTTATATAGAAGCGGCAATGCTGCATACTTGAAAATACTTAGAGCGTCGATCCGTTTGCCAGATACTTCTAACAGGCCTCTGTGCGCTACCATTACTGAAGAAAATCAACGTGACTGTTTAAAATATTGCCTAAAAATGTAGGAAATGATTTTTTATTTGAATAACGGTAAATTTTCTTTTATTTCTTGCGCAGAATTTAAAAATTAAATGATATACAGGGGGTGCCATTTAAACTAGGTAAGATGTTGCCACGTTTATGTAGAAGCGTCAACAATGCATACATTAAAATAACAATAAAGTATCAATTTATTACGTTTGATTTCATTATTATTAATATACAAATTATTATTAATATACAAAATATTAAATATAATAGTAATAAAGTATCAGTCACTTAAAAAATCGTTACTATCGCTGCTGTCGTCACCTAGTTCAATGATCAACTCTACTACGACTAATTGTTCTCGATAAATATTTATATATATATATATATATATATATATATATATATATATATATATATATATATATATATATATATATATATATATATATATATATATATATATATATATATATATATATATATGCCAGGGAATCCTTTGGGCCCTACATCAGACAGATTAAGAGGAAAGCAGGGAGGTCAGCGTTCGCTTTGAATAAAATAATGCCGAACACGGGTGGACCGTCTGTGTTGAAGCGTAGAACGCTTGCAGCGGCAGTGAAGTCAATATTGCATCATGCTGGGCAGGGGCGAGGAGGACGCAGACTTACCGACCTCTGCTGTTGCAACTGCATACAAAAAAGGAGATAAAAAACGGCGCCAAGTGGTAGGCAGAATGAACAAGCCCGAACGGAGCTTGGACTTGGACGTCAAGGAATGGATGCAGAAAACTTAGGGGCATGGGAGCTTCAGTCAGTATACTAAACGCATTAAGAAGACCCCAACCGCTGACAATTTATTCTGTCAAAAGCTGGTTACTCGCTATCTTAGCATGCGCGAAGTTTGAGGAACAAAGACTCCAACTAGCTTACACGGTGGGAAGAGCACTGGCTACGGAAAAGTCGTTGTTAAGTCTCACTATCGCTGTCGCATCGAGACGAGAAGTCAGTCTGTATATACATATCTCTGTAAGCTGTTGTTTCAGAAGTTTGTTGGGGATGTTTTGGTCTTGGCGGTTTCCCAGATAACCAGATATTATTTATTATAAGTCGGAAGATCATCTAATTAATCCGAACTCAAGAGGTCGCGGTATTAATATCTCCGTCGAAATGTACCAGAAACTCCAAGCGAGCGATAACAATATATATATAGTCTTATTAAAATGTTTTATTTTAAATAATTCCAGAAGTTGTTTTTTATATATCCAACGATTTTTCTTAAAGTTAACTTCGGAACTTTGATCATGTCACTTCGTCTTCAAATTGCGCCTTATTTTCCATATCTTCTTCTAACAGGGGAACATCTCCTTTTCCACGGTCTCTACATTTTAAAGGAACCTTCGAAAAATGTTTAATTGTAAGATTCTAATAAATATTTATCTGTTTTCTTGTGTAGAAGATACAAAAATAAAAGAAGAAGAACGTTGTTAATCGACAGGAACACAAGACAAAAATGATTAAATAGAGTACAGGTACTTACCCTTACCCTTTGAACTATCCAGTGAAAACAGCCTCGCAGGGTCAAAGCTCGTCATAAATACGTACTTACTTGAAGCATCACAGTTAAATACCTCCGTAATATATAACATATTGCAATTTAGATTAAACTCTTAAAAACGATATGTATTGAAATTTGAAACTTTCCATTTACATTTCAAATAAAAATTTCCAGTTGCTACCAATATTCGTTACGGTCCATCTCAGGCAAAGCTACTTAATGCAGAATGAACTGTAATGTAAAATACTTAAAACGTCAACGCAATAAATGCACTATATTTTTGGTCGTATTATACCAGGAATGTAAACCTAAACTCTATTTGGCTGGCAGAAATATTTTACCCTGGTAATACTTTGTTGGCTTCTACGCCAATGTATCCCATATGCTTAAGGGCTAAGCCAAGTCAACCGCGAGAATCTTAAATTTAAAACGGTGAGACCAGAAGCCTTTCTTCGCGAATAATAATGCTCCACCTCGGCTGTCAGATAAGTGCACGTCTGACGAAAGTCAACCACAATTTATTATATCTACGTAGTCCGGATGTCGGAAAAGTGTTCGGCTAATATAAATCACCTCATAAAAGCTACGCGTTCCAGCACTTAAGATAAAATTCAAAAAGGCACGTCAATCGTCGGGAATGCGTTTTCAAATTCGTCGGGTGCAACTTTTGTTTGTCTGCACGGAAATTTTCAGGCGCTTTTTGCTCGGAAAAGGACTGCGTGATTTATGCTTTGAATTGCATTTTGAGCACTTTATTAAACTGAGGATTGTAAGGAAACTTATCGTAACTTATTTATTGGTTTGAGTCGTTTTTATTAAGGATTACGAAAGGCAGCAAGTACAGGTACAAGAACAGGGGACCTTTTAAGCGGTTTGCTGCCGAACACAATCACTAAACCGAGTATAAAATTTTAAAACTTAACTTAAACTCACTCGCATTCTATTTTGTGCCTGCATATATATTGTTTGAGGGGGCGGAGCTAAACGATACCTGTCTCGGATGACTGATTCCCACATTCCCATAAGATTGTTTGGTTGCTTATAGGTTTCTATAGATCAGTCAGTGGACAGTGAGAAGAAGATTGAAGGGAAATAACTTGACCCCAAAAACAACAGCAATTGGTCCAAAATTCCTCCAGCTCATCGACAAGCACGCCTACTCTTTGCAAGAGATCTGTTCTGTTCTCAGATGAGACAAGTTTATGCCTTTTTGGTAGCGACCGACGAAAAAAAATTTACTGAAGGCCAGGACAGCGATTTGCAGAATGCTGCAGTGAAGAGCGGAGCCCTTATGGAGGTGGTTCCTGCATCATATGGGATGCAATTTCTAGGGACGCACGAACTGGCCCTGTTTTTATCCGTAGGTCAAGGGACGGGAAGTTTAACAGGTCGAGGATATTTATCAATCACCTGGTACTATATGTCTACTACATTGGAGAAGAACTCATTTTTATGCACGATAATGCTAGGCCACACATCGCAAGGATCGTGCAAGATTACATTACAGAAGTCGGTTTTCGAGTTTTCGATCGAACATTTATGGGATGAGTTAAAATTGACAATTTGAGCTAGACTTTGTACACCAACCTCGAGCCCAGAGCTTATTGTTGCAGTAGAAGAAGAGTGGCTTAACATTCCATAAAGAACAATAGCGAATTTGATTAGATCTATGCCCAATCGAATAAGAGGTGTTGTTAAGGCAAGAGGGGGTCATACTCCTTATTAAGTATTATTGAGTTGCTAATTGTCAATAACCCTGTTTGTTTTTAGTAATAAAAAAAAGTAAAAAGCAGAAATAAATTTTAATTAATTTAAACTCGTATTAAAGCATATTAAATTGCCTTTCAAACAGCATATTTTTTTGCTAATCAGTATTTTCTAAATAAAAAGGAAATTGAAGTCAAAAGTTCAAAATTTCTTTGCACGCAAGTTTAGTATTAAGCCTGTGGAAGTTTCTTTGAAAAATTAACGAGATCCTTATTTAGTTTTGAAAAATTTTAATTGCAATTTTTCCTAATAATTTTTTAAGAAAAACTAGTTTTTTCACATAGCAATGGGGGTAGCCACTTTTTAAAAGTGGTACTTTTTTGTAACATTTGTAAACCAACATTCTTGAGAAAGTGATAAAAATAAGGTCAAACGAAGGAAAAAACTGAATCGGTAAATATATTTTTATAAAAATTAAATATTACACAGGAGGCTTTGCACCGGCTTATCGATTGGGAGTTCGGAAAACAATCATTTTAAAAATAGAGAAGTTGATAATTTCTTATATAAGGGGAATGCAGAAAAAGCTATCTAGGTCTTGTTTCTGTGCTTTTTTTTTAAAAAAACTGTGTGCCTGTAGCAAATCAACTTTTCATGCAATGATAAAACATTTCCAACAATTCGCAACGAACAAACAATATTTACTGTTGAAAATATCTCAAAAGTTGTCATGGAAATATTGATCATAGTAGCAAGGCCTCCAGAAGAAAAATACGTTCTGTTTTTTCCATTGCTAGAGCTTGGCGAGAGCTTTTTCTACATGCCCGTATGTCAGAAGCACACCTTTATCTACATTTGGAAATTGGGGGTTTGTTATGATCAAATACAAATCAATAAAATGCATAACTCTGTACATTAGGCGGGGAGAGATATACTATTGGATACGTCATGTAAGTGTAATTGATGGCTAGGCTTTAAATGGAAGCAAGGTGATAAGAGACGAGGATTGATCGAGTTGCTAAATATTGCTTTTAAGAAAAATTCAATTTCAAGAAAAGGCAGAAGAGATGATTATGCCATCGACTATTGTTTTGATGCTTTTTCTATCGCAGCATGTTGCTCTGCAAAATTACAAATATTACCTGTGCACAAAATGCAATACAAGAGTGGTTAAAAATAAAAATATTTAATGAGTTAGTGAGCTGTTTTTTGTATTATCGTTTTAGAAATAAACATCTAATAAAATATTGATTGAAGAATGTGGTCACAAAGTGCGTTTCTCTATATTATTGTATTATTGATGATTGATGATGATTGATAATAGAACTGAGGTGGCTTTTACTCGATGAAAACCCATTTAAAGCCATTAAATTAGAACAAAAAATGTTTAAGCTTTAATAGTTATTTATTGTTTTATGACAGCGGCTTCGGTGTTGCCGAATCAGCTGCCATAAACCAATACTGTGACAATCTGAACATTCTTGTTCTAATTCAATATTGTTGATGATAGTGATTCTAATTAAACTTCCTATCAAAATTAGAGATTTAATTATTATTTTATTATTTAAACTCTCTTTCATTATTCCTAAATTTTCTGGATGGATTCTGTATCTGGGACGGAGGGACGGAGCTAAAGATAGGACATGAATATTGTTTTGGGTGACTGATTTCCACAATGGTGCAGAAGCCAGAATTTTAGTTTTGTTCTTTTCTTGGAGCAAGGACCTGCTTTAACCCCAGAGTAAGCTCAAATTTTGGGCTAATGAAGGCTGGGAAAATTTCTTTTGTTGGTCAGATGAAACCAGGTTTTTGTGTCTACAACTCAGATAGATGTATAACACCAAATGTCCAATGTAACTTTCAAAACACCAAATTATTTGGTAGAGGGCCAGTTGTGTTTTGCTAGTACTGACTTGGTGGTTATTGAAAATGGCAGTAGGATTGTGCTGAATTATCTTAATGGGGTTGGAATTGAAACTACGGATTGGTCAGCAACTAGTCCCGATCTTAACCAAATTGAGAAGATTTGGGACATGATCTACAGTAGAGAATAATTTGGATCAAAACGAGATAAGGCCCGTATTTTTTAACACGAATAGTATTTATAACTAAAGTTAATAATTTTCTTGATCTTTTTTATTTTTTTCTTATCTTCTTTTGGAATTTTTTCTTCTGTTAATCCCTTTGTTAATTTACAATACGACTGTAGTTAATTAAAACATGAAAATATTTGATGAGTACATATAGCTACAAGATAATATAGTGGCCCTACTACGGTAAAAAGTGATGCGCCGCAGGTGGCTATGATGTTTCCGTAGATAAGGTGTGGATCTTTTGCGCATGCGTCACCCCCCAACTAACTGAGTTACCACATTGTCGTAATTTTTGTGAAGAAATTGACTAATTTTCATAACTCATAACTCAAAATCAGTCTCTGAAATCCGAATATAATTGGCAATTGTTATTGCCATAGAAGTCTGTACCATTGTTGTTATAAAATTTAAGGATACGGGGTTACATACGGGTAAGTGTACAAATTAATTTAAAAGATTTGAAAGTGGTTTCTATATGACTTACACTCGGAAACTTGTATAGTTTGTGCTTCCAATGCTTGCTCCTTCACAAAAAGACCAGTGTGGCAAATATGAGGACCTAGTAGGTTCTTAGGGGAATCCGAGTGATCTAACAAGCTGCAAGGTACACTTACATAGCTACATAGGAAAGACGTTTGGGTAATATGTTTCAGCGTACAAGAATTGAGAAATGTAAGAAAACAATTAACCTGCAAGTTTTACCAAAACAATGACAAGAAATGTGGGAAAGTTTTCGTTTGTCATCACTCTTAGTGAAAACGAATCGGTCAAAAATTACACTTTTAGAGTCACATTTCGTGAATTCGACTTTATCTACATTTTCAATAGAGGTTAAACTAAGTTTACTAAAACAAAATGTTTGCGCCGATTTATGGGCACAAATTCGGGAAAAATTAGCTAATATCGTGTCTATTTATCTACTTCTTAAACGACGCTTTTCATGCCTTAATTCCTTTTTTGCCTGAACATTTAATGGGATCTCGATATATTTTGAGAAAATACTGCCGTAAAAATGCAGCATCCAAACATGCGGCCAGCGGCTATGTTGGTTGTCGGAAGCCGCAAGGCCTTATGGGTCGAACGTCAGAAAATGCGATTAGAGCTGCCATTGGTTAAAAACGAAAGTTCAAATCTCGCGCATGCGCATTTTGAACGGATCTTATCAAAGTTTTGTTACATAGTTGCTTCACGAGCCCCTGTACTATTAGCCTGAATATGAAAGAAACAAAGTAGAGTAACATTTTTTTATTATGTTTAACTTCAATACACTTATTACAACTCTTTACTGACAATTCAATACCTTTAAAAAATATATTTTTTTGGTTTGTCTGCAAAACGAGCTAAAACAACTCAACTTCGTCGTTAAACTGTCGCCCACCTAAGTCCTTTTTCAAATATTCAAACAAATAATAGTCGCTGGAGGCCATATCTGGACTATAGGGAGGATGATCTATCTGTTGGAACCCACACTCTAAAATGGCAGCTTGTGTAACACCAGCAGTATGGACAGGTGCATTATCGTGCAAAAGACGCACGCCTCTGGTCAGTTTTCCTCGACGTATGCAGTCTCGCAATTTATATAATAATGTTGCGTAATATTTACTATTGACAGTATTAGTTTCTTTAAAATCTATCAAAATAATTCCTTCACAATCCCAAAAGATTTTTTGTTGACTGGCAGACTCTGAATTTTCTTACGACGCTACTCCATTGATTCTTTTTTCGATAGAGGGTCATAACAGAGAACCATAGTTTCATCTTCCGTCACAATAGTTTCTATCACAGGCTTCGGTTCCGACCCACAGAGATCCAAAAAAGACCGCAATCACTCGACACGGCATTGTTTCTGAATAGCCGAAAGGTTTTTAGGAACAAATCTTGCACTAACCTTATGCATACCTGAATGATTCGACGAACATTGGTATCAGAAAGCTTAGTAATTTTTGAGATTTTCTTGACCTTTAAACTTCAATCACTCAATACCACCTCTTCCACAATAGCAACAATATCTTTCGTTATGACCTCTACTAGTAGACTAGTTCTTGAATCATCTTCAAGGGACTCCTACGATATTCGAAAACGTTTTGCCCCTTCTTTCGCTACAGAATACGAAGGAGAACTTTGGCCGTACACACCATCCAGCCTTGCTTTAATAATTTTAGGTGCTAACCCTTCTTTTGTCAAAAACTTTATGACTGCTCTATACTCAATTTGCGTTATGTGCGACATTTTTTCGGACCGTCTTGTTTAAAATACTGTCAATAAAAAACTATTTGACGCAAGACTTCAATTTTTTTTTCGCAGCCTACTAAGATATCTATTTAAAAGAAGACAAAGTTTTATCGTGATACTGAAATGTAGCAGTGGTGCGTTTGCTAACCAGTGTAGTTGTTAGTAAGTTGATAAATATTTATTTATAGTGTACATTGATATATTTTTCATTACGAATAAACTCGATTATTATTATTAATGAACGGAATTTTCACGTCTCAAATATCTAACAAATAACAACATGGCAGACCATGAGGGAAACATGCGTCGTATAATATCCGAAGCAAAATGATAAATGTTAAATCCTTCGTTTAACCAAGTACACCGTTGTTTGCCCAAACTTTGATTAATTTTCATCGCGTCATCGGGTTCCCGGAATCGCGTTCCGCTATCACCCCCTCTCCCGTCACGATAAAAACTAATTACTTTTTAATTACTTGGGTACAATATGTCAGCGACAAAACGTATACCTATCAGGCGGCGCCGCCGCCGGCGTCGGTACGAAACTTTGCCGGCCGAACGTCTGAAAAATTAATCCCCTAAAATCCTTGTTTACGTGTATCGACAAAACTTTGGCCGTCGTCGCCGTCGGCAGTCGTCTCGGCGACCGAGTGTGGCGACGAATTATCGGCGTTCTCAACGAACGAACTCCTTTACCTGAAAAGATAGAAGAACATGCATTTTGACGCAGCACTGACGTCATAGGCGACCCGACGTAGGTATATATTTCCGAACGATATACCGTTACCGGTTAGCGGTATTTAACTTTGGGAAATTTTCATGAAGCTCTAACCGCAGGCCTACCTCGCTTGGGTTTCTCTTTGTAACCATCAAGAAATAGATTCGCAATTCGTATTTCGTGCATCCGAATGCCAAAAGCTGAGTTTCATCGGTGAGATTCCTCAATTATTTGTAATCCATGTAGTGAAAAAGCCATTATTATTTTAAAATGTTTATTATAAATATAAATGAGGAGTAAATGTAGCTATAAGACAATGTTGGAATATTCATAAAATAGTTATTCTTCATTAAAATAATCACTATGGTCACTGGACTCATTCCCCACATTAATAATTAATTCTGGTAGTATTCGACTTTTGTAAACATTTTCTTCTTCGATTGTTCTACACATTTTTTTCAACTAGAAGCAGATTCACTTCACTTCACTTCTAATTAATTCTAATGCTTCAGTACTAAATTTCGGAGAGGTACTGTTTCAGATGGATTAATTATTGCAGTAACATGGTCGAACACGGACAACTTTGAATCCCCGCTCCATGACCAAATTGTTCACATTATACTACTTAACAAACGTTTTCGCCTTCAGGGATATTCAAAATACATATCATTGTCAAGCAAAAAATATTGAAGCCTTCTTTAGTAGAATTCGGTATTTTTTCCGCTTGTGCAGAATGGTAGCTGGCGTTGTCGATCACGACAACACTGTTTGGTGGAATATTGGGACACAATTTTTCAAAAAACCGTTTTTTAAAAATGTTTTTGTGGTTTGTTTAATGATATCTTTTGCACAAGGCAAGAAAGCGTTATCTATCCAACCAGCTTCAGAGTCCGCATGTAGTATGATGATTTTTTTGCTCGGCGAAACTTGCACATTCAAAGAACATTTCGTAACCCTCTTGATGTATGGCAGAACAGCGATCGATCTCTGTTGGTCTTCGTCCTGCACTCTCTGCTACGGCTGCTGTTGTTTGCTTATTGCCCTGCTGATGGTATCCGTTTTGCCGAAGACAATTACTCATTTTTTTCAGTTCATCATCTCTGTTCTTCTCGTTTGTGAGCCTGAAGAACCTAGCAATTTTGCCACTGCCTGTAACTGTGATGGGTGGAGGTGAGACTCAGCATTCATTGGTGGGTGCTGGTTTTCTAATCTTCTGTCCTTGTGATGTGTACATCTAGAAAGGACAGACTCCTATCCTCGTCAAGTTCTATTGTGAATTGAATCCTCGGATGAATGGTTTTTGCCAAAAGACCATACAACCAATACGTCATCAACGTATCTTGTAAATCATGAAGAGGTTAGCAATCACAGGTGAGAGAGATGATCCCATTGCTGCTCCATCCATTTGTCGATATAATTTGCCGTTGTACGTAAACTAAGCATTTTTCAGGCAGTGTCTTGACAGATCCGTTATATAAGGTGGAAGATCTTCGTTTTCTTCTATAAGCAGGAGTGCCTCCTCTACCGGAATGCTCGGGTATAGGGATTTGACATCGAAGCTTGCCAAAATGTCGTGCTTGTATATCCTGACCGAACCTACAATCTGAGTAAAATGTTCAGAATTTTTGACATTTCTGACCAATTCTTCTAAAGAACGCACGCATAGTCTCTTCGCAACAGTCAATGTTCAAAACAGTAAAGTTTTAATTGTTAAAACAATATTCTTCTGATACGCATCATATATCATTCGTCTCACTATTCCGACCTTTCCTCGTTTTCCTTTTTTTGGACACCATTTACAACTGTGTCACGTACTGTGGTATTAATTATTGAAATAAAAAAGTACGAACTTGTTGAAGCTTTTCTTACTCTGAGTAACCATTTTGGTAACTGACGGTTTCATTTTGCAGAGCGCCTGGCCAACTTGATGAACATCTGTCTAGTTAACCAAAATAAAATAAAAAGCTTGCAACTGTTTCTCAACTCTCCGATGTGGAATTGTATTCTTTTACAAATCTAAAAGATACTTAATTATCTTATTTTACACTTTACACTATATTTTACACTTTACACTATATTGTAGTTGATAAACATTAATGTTTATAAAGCACAAAGAAGGATATTAACGTTTCAAATAAATTCCTAAGTGAAATATCGTTCCGAAGGAACTTTTACTGGTAAATATGGTTAGGGCAGAAGGAAAAAATTAATGAGTTTTAAAAACAACTTAAAAATTGTATTTTTTATTTATTTTATTTTATTAATTCAAGTGGTGGAAGATAACTATAAAATCTCGAGAATGTTGTTATCTGATGGCAAATAATCAACTTTTTTGTTACTATTTTAGTGGTGTGTTTGAACCGAGGGCTATTCTGTCCTACATTTCATCAATTCCTACTAGCAAGAGTGACGTTTTATCAACTTGGATCCTAAAAAGAGCCCAGGGCCGGAGCTTCTCTTTAACAAATGTCTAGGTAAAGGGGCGTCTCCTAAAAGATGGAATGTGGCCCAGGTAGTCCCTATTTTAAATTCCGGTGATTCTATAGACGCCGCAAATTATCACCCTATCTCTCTTTCATGTCACTTTACCAAGGTTTTTGAGGCTGCAATTTATTCGCAGTTGTTTTTTTCTTTTAGATCCAAATCACCATGGTTTTCACAAAAAGCGTTCAGTTCTTATAAACTCAGTACCTTTCATCCTTCATCCATCGGATCAATTTTTCCATGTATAATGGTTTTGAAACGTGCTCTGTGTATACCGGTTTTTCCAAAGCTTTTGATACAGTTCAACGTTGATGATAAAACTGAAATTCAACTCAATTTCAAATGTATATTACAGAAGGAATTCAGTTTGTTGTCAATGGTAAAAAATTTTGTTGTGCAAATATTACCTCGGGTGTCCCCTAGAAATCTCATCTGGGTCCTTTACTCTTGTTGTTACTTTTGGCGTTTGTTGTCCGGCTTCTATTCATGCTTCTTTTGTCGATGATTTAAAAGTAAAAAAAGAGATTGGAGCTCTAGAGCGATCTTCACAGATTTACTGATTATTGCAGAAACCACAGATTATTCTTAAATCTTCTTCTTAAATATATATATATATATATATATATATAAATCATCGACAAAAGAAGCATGAATATATATATATATATATATATATATATATATATATATATATATATATATATATATATATATATATATATATATATATATATATATATATATATATATATATATATATATATATATATATATATATATGGCAAAAACCATTCTCTATTTCTCTATCACTTTCACATTATGTGTGACTTCGTGTTGCTTTTGCATTTTCTGGACCCTGATCCAGTTTGTGGCATAGTAGGAGTATAATATCCTGAGCATGCGGCGATAGCACTACATTTCAAAGGCGTCCAAGCGCTTAAATCAACATCCAGGGTTCATTCCGTATAGGAGCTTGGAAAATACATAACATAACTCGTGTTCTTACAGTAATATTCACGTGCATGTTACATAGTACTTTCTGAGGTGGTTCTGCCTTTTTCTATGCGGCATTTGATCTCCCATTCCTTGTTCAGGCTGTAGCCCAAGTACGTTATTTTATATGTCGTTTCCAAGATTTCATCATTGTCCCTAAACTCTTGATATGTGCCTCATCGTTTTTTATCTTCCTGCAGTTGAGCCTCAGCAGAGCACCCAGTAGAATTTGCTTTCTTAGGAAGGGGAATAGATGTGGAAACCAGCCAGTCTCTAGGCAATTTTCCCGTTTCATATATTTTATTAAGCAGTATAGTCAGAAATTTTAGACACTAGTGTGTGACTTACTTCTTCGAGTGCTTTTCTTTACAAAGTTGTAAATAATACTTTTTACAAAACTCCTGGGTTCCTGGAACTCTGAAGAAGCCAATTGGCGAAACGTTAGCAAGTTCCATTGAACAAAAACCGACGCAGGAGGAATCCACAAATTTTGTGAAAAGAAAATTTATTGCTCACTTTCCCGATTTTTTTGAAAATATTATAAGCTTATATTGTGTAATTGAGTAGGTGCGTCTGCCTGTTGAATAGCCTGTGAAATATAAATAAATAAAAACACTAAATGTAACTAATTTTCACCAATATTGACCGCCGGTTAATCAAAATACCATGCAAAAACACCGTATGCATGTTTGCAATTTATAGAATTCCAATACCGGCCAAAATGCCAAAATACGATTTCAACTACGGACGTCCACAGTCACAGATAGATTGTATTCCTACTGCATTTGAAGGGTAAATATAATTTATTTAGGTTATAAAGGAAGAAGATATACAGTACACTGGTCTCCCATTCAAATAAACTGAACGGCAGATGAAGGGGAAGACTCAAAAAGTTATCTCGTTTTGAGTGTTGACGTTTCTTGGCTGATATTGGATTTTCAGACAGTGCCGGCGAAGTGTTATTTTTGGTGGCGTAGGATTGTTTTTTCATCTCGTTCTACAATATATAATTTCATGAAGAATTTGGAAAAGTTCGGAAGTCTTGGAAAATTTCTCATCATTGTGTGGGGTACCTCAACACTTTTGGACGTTTTTGCTATATTTTTTTTAATACATTGCGTTACCATGGAAACATAGCTACCTACATGGTGTCCCACGACGACTGCCATAGCTTAGGAGGGTGTTGCTAGGGTGATTTCATGTTTAAAATGTCAAAACACTATGCTATGCTATACTATGCTACAGCCATTTAAATGAAACCCCTTTTTTTAAAATTTATGTATATTTTATTTTATTGAATTAGTTGTTCAAAATGTCCACCCAGTTGCTGTATACATAGTTTAGCTTTTCTTAGAATTAAAGTCGTAGCTCTGCTAACAGTCTTAGGATCAGCACACACAACTGAAGAACGGCAGAACAGCATCACACGATGGCAATCGCAATGGGATACCGCAACAAACGGAAGATGGACATACCGTCTCATACCAAAGATCGACGTTTGGCTGAACCGGAGTCATGGCTATTATCTGACGCAGATGTTGCCAGGACATGGATGCTTTCGGACGAATCTTCATCGCTTCAAGCATGATGATTCACCGGAGTGCCCGTCCTGCCCAGGAAGACGCGGAACACGTCTTCTTTGAGTGCCCACGATTTGATTCACAACGAGACGAGCTGGAGATGAACTTGAAGAAGAACATTCAACCAGAGACAATAGTAGAAGCAATGCGGTCATCAGAAGCTGCCTGGAACGCAATTAATTCGTTTGTCACGGAAGTCCTTACGGAACTGCGTTCCATTGAAAGAAGAAGAACAAATGTCCACTAGAAGAAAGAAGACGATATAAAATCTTAGGTACCAGAAGGAAGAGCAGCAGCTAATTTCTCCCTCTGCGATGTAATGCCTGCAAGGCGGGTCCGCGGGGGATGAGAGGATAGAAGATAAGAGGTTTTAGGGTTTAGTGAGTAGGGGCACTAGAGCCCAGTTTTTATTATAACTCAGTGTCCTGTGGCGAGTCTCACATATACAGGCGAAATATCTATGCCTGGAATCCGTAAAAAGGATTCCCCCCTCTTAAAAAATCACACACACACACACACACACACACACACACACACACACACACACAATAGATAAGATGGTGCGCAGTGGGCGGAGCTTCTGCGGTGTCGACTAATGTTACCCGTTGAGTAGAATAATAAATGCGAAATGTAAACAGTTGTGCCAGCTGCAAACAACATTTTCATTTGTCGCTTGCATGGCGAATAAGGTCGGATGAGCTAATTTGTGGTGTTTGAACCTTTAAATGAGTTAGCTTATGGTGGATTGGACACCCTGGCGGGATTTATATGTCATAAATTAAAAGGGCATTCTATGGAAGGATTTGAAACACAGTCATCGACGGATCGACCATTAAAGTAGAGGTGGTTTATTGATGAGCTACACCTATTATTTGTTGAAATGAATGGGGAAGGTTTGGTCATTGCAACAAAATTTATTAAAACTTTATTGTTAAAAAGTGAGTCCCGAGAAGGCAAAATAAGTTTTTTTTTCACATCTAGGATATTCTTAAGAATGAAAAAACTTAATAAATATATGAGTGAAACCAAAACCAGTAAAAGGAAATGAACTAAAATTTTGTCTTAATTTTTATTGTTAAGTGTCTTAAGTATTTTATATAATTAAGCGGGTAAAACTTTTAAGGTTAACAACCATCTGGATTTTCGTATGTTTCAAGAGTGTTTTTGCATACTTCCCTTGGGTTGTTGTGTTTTTCTTGAGTAACATAATTTATTTAAATAATAATAATTAATTAACATCAATTAATTTTAACACAGAAGACCCAATATTAAAAGTATGGCTAATAAGCCATTTCATACACTTCGAAACATGCTTGAATCGTTTTTAAGTGTAACGCGAAAGTTAGCGTTATACCCGTGGAAATTTCATCCTACAGCACTTTTATTTATTTGTTTATTCAAGGTGAAACTGATTGTACAGAGTTGAAGTCACCATCATATTATAAAACAAATATTAATGGCGACCTCTATCAATCTAAATAGATTATAAATTAACAAGCAAAGCTCAAATATTATGTAAAAATATTAAAATATAGTCTTCAAACAATAATAAACATATTTTTCAACGATTTTCCGTCCATCATATTCATCCAGAAAATCGAATTTAAATACATTTTTATGTAGCAATTCTTCGTGCTACGCAACGAGTGACGAGAGGTATTGGTATATTGGTATGATTTAATTTATAATATAATTTATAGTAGGTTGACTGGCTGGCTTTTATTTTAACCCGTCTTCCATTTTTTAAAAAACGGTACGTACAGCATAATTTAAAAAACAAAGATTTTTTTAAATTACTTTATTTCTTTCAAAAGTGTACTTTTTAGGCGTTCCCTGTATAAAATATTGTCAATATTACATGCCCAGTTTTTTACGTACATTCAGTAGCAGGGTTTAAAAAAATATATTTAATTTTTTTTGCGAACAAGATAGCAGGCAACTGTGGGAACAACTGTTGGGAGTTGTGTTTAAATTTTTAAGTCGAATTCGACAGTGCAATGAAGAACCATCGCTTCTTTGAAAATGAAGAATTTTCCAAGACTCCCTACCTTTTTAAAAATATTTGCCAAAAAACGGCAATTTTTAGCTGCCTCACAGCGGCACCCTGTATAACTGAAAGAGCTTTAAGAAAAAAACCTACACCACTGATTTTTTGCACCACTGGTTAAAAATTCACCATCGGCAAAATAATTTCAAGTCAAAGTTAGACAACTTTTTATTTTTAAACACAAACGCCGACTAAATTAATTGATATTTACTTAACTTAATCGAATTCACTCTTGCTATCATCGTCTTAATTAATAAAGGACCTTTGACAAGGGTTTGTTTAGGGTACAATTTTAATTTAATTTAATTTAATCCCTTAAGATTTTTTTTATAAATGCGCGCTCTCATTCATCCTAGCTTTTCAAAACTTTTAATTCTAATTAATGTATAAAATTACAAATTTTACGAAAGTGCCTGCTCGAAAAATTGAAAAAAAAAACGCCTTGCTTAACATTCATAATTCATGAATCTGATTAGGAGTGTCTATGGGCTATAAAATATGAAATGCTAATGATTTTAGCGGATAAAGGAGAGTCGCCGGTTGGTGGAAAATAAGGTTTTACGCGTTCAATGGAAAACGTAGATGAGTTTGCCTTGGAAAATTAAATATTTTAAATCTGAAGTTGGGAGTTTTTTGCTGACTTTTACATGTTATTCTAGGGCAGGGAATAAAACGTGAATGGACTTACCTAAATGTCTTTTGGAGTTGGGTGTGATCACAGGTTCCGACGAATTAGCCACTTTGACACTTTTCCACGCCAGTCAAACACAACTTTGGGTTAAAACTCGATGACTAATTGATTTACCCCGACCTCTCAGAGGGTTTGTTGATCCGTGTCTTGCCTGATTCGTAGAGAAAATGACTTTTGATTGTGAACCGGCAAAGATATTTGTGAAAAACGGCACTTCTTAATTAACTACGGTAACAATTGAACGGTAATAAAAGATAATAGTTAAAATTTCATGAAAGTGGTATCTTGCCTTTTGAACTTTTATTAAATGCCACCGTTTTATATTATTAATTTAAGATATCCTATAGTACATTAGATAATCTTTCCGGAATATTACCGACGGGTTTAGAAGCAATCGCCTGTTTTCGAAGATATTACCCCCTTTTTTTAATTCTGTCGGTCATATCGCATGTCACTCACCCCACCCCACCCCCCAAAACTAATGGTCCTGAAAAAAGGTATACTATGCCAAAACAAAACTAGTGGCTCAAATACCGTTTACCACACTTGTTACATAAAATACTATTTTGGCTACGTATCAACTGTAAGTATTCCATAAGCACCTTAGGTCCTATTGCAAAAGCATTATTGCCATAGGACACTTAGATAATGATAAAAGTTTCCAAGGTGTCTAATATTACATGAAAGCCCATTTAATAATATGAATTATAATGGCTTTATTTTTTTTATTGGATACATAAAAAAAGTGTAATTGGAGTGGCGAGGTTTAGCTTACAGTTACTCATATCTAATCACTCAATAGAATTACTAACAACATAGTATTACAAAAAAAAAAACGTGATAAACAAATTTTTGAAAACAAAAAAAATATCCATAACATTGATAAAATAAGTAATGAGGCACAA
This sequence comes from Cylas formicarius, assembly GCF_029955315.1. Classification (NCBI taxonomy): domain Eukaryota; kingdom Metazoa; phylum Arthropoda; class Insecta; order Coleoptera; family Brentidae; genus Cylas; species Cylas formicarius. The sequence goes on along the minus strand of NW_026844361.1, from coordinate 17,143,760 downwards.
TAAAAAAGTAAAACAGGCAATAACAGTACGATATTACCAGTGACAGGAAACGAATGCACGTCCACAGAGAAATATAACGGAAACCGTGTCCAAAATCATTCATAAATATGCAAGAAGACATACAGGAACTCCTTATATCTGTCCCTAAATAAAACGATAAGTTTTTAAAAAGCGAACCTAGTGGTCATGGCGTAAAATTATATTTATATTATAATTCACATATTGAGCTTCGGTTTTAGGAAGGATAAAATTGTTCCATAAATTTTTTGTACCAAATAAAATTAGTTGTAGGAAATTTTTTCAAGAGTTTTTGCAGTAAATGCAAAAATTGTAGCTCTCGAGGCTGCCTCAAAGGACACTAAAAACAGACGGCGTCGTTTGCCACAGTTTGTCAGTTACGGTCAATAATTTACTACGAAAAACTCTGTATATTTTCCAGGGCCGTATTTAAGATGTTGGCCGACAAGAAATGTGCCGCGCGGACTGAGATTTTTTTTGATTAAACTGTTATATTAATTCATATTAACGTGCTTTTTATAAGTCTTTCCTACTTGATGTAGCTCGATTTTAAGTTGAATTTGCCCATTAGATAGGTTGATTTCGTATATTAAGAAAGCCTAAAACGAAAAAAAGTGTAAAACATAATCACGCTAAAATACTTTCCCAGGAAAGAAATATATATGTAGATAATTGATTTGTAATGGATGTTTTTCCAGTTGGTTGGTTGATTTGTGTTTCCATTCCTTGTGTTGGTAATTAGTAATTACCAGCTTAGTGTTATTCAATTCTTTTTCAAGACTCAGTGTGCCATATTTGTGTACATTTTATTGCAATTTTAATTTTTTCAGAAATCGACATCTGAGGAAAGTGGAACCATACAATTAACGTTAATAATAATAATAATAATAATTAATAACTAATGGGATCTAGGAAAATGAAAACGCGGAAAGATCGGGGGGTCCCAAAAAAAAATAGTGAGACAGTTGATATATGATGCGTATGAGAAGAATGTGGAATTAGCAATTAAAACTTTACATGAAGAGTTTAGAAAATTGACTGTTGCCAGGAGACTTTGCGTGCTCCGTAGAAGAATTGGTTTTTATTACAAAACCACCAATAAGAGACAGTTTTGATGGAATCAGAAATCTGTCGGAGTGGAGGACAAGATATTTGAGAGAAATTCAAGAAATTCGTGCTAAAAACGTCCCCATCATACGTCGATATCGTCAAGAAAGTATGGACTAACGGTAACAGTAGGGAATGTTTGTTGGATATGCCAGCTTCGTGGGGCAAACAAATTATCATACTACATGCGGTCGATAAAGTTGGTTGCTTTCTACAAAAGATGTCAAAGAAGCAAAGGTTGACTACCACGAAAAGATGAAAGCAAACATATTTGAAAAACGATTTTCTGGAAATTTGCTTCCATCAAACGGTGTTGTCGTGTTGCTTGGAAATGACATGAATTTTGAGAATTCTTAAGAAGGGAACGCTAAATAAGTTGCCCGTCTTCCACCATATCAACGCAGTTTAAGAAGAAACAACACCCCGCCGAAATTTAGTTTCGGGGCAATAGAATTAACTAGATGTGAAGAAGAAAAAATATCTGCCTTTAGTTAGTTGGAAAGAATGGATTTTTCAATGCGTGGACTAATGTCATCGATGAAACTCTACACAAATCCGTCAGCTTTCAGCTTGTCATTATGTAATTGCGAATCTATTTATGAAGGACCTTCACAAAAATTGACCGGATTGTGTCGTAAAAACGGTATATTGTTGGGAGAACGCTACACGTTGCGGTATTTTGCTGGCTTGCGAAGAAATTCATTTCTCCTGCGCACTGTCAGACATATTTGATAGACAACTCTTATTTGGTGTCCAAGAAGTGGCATTGGGACAAAATGTTCCATAATTTGAAAATTTCCGTTTTCTTATTTGTCTATTAAAAAATCTACCTTTCCTTGACACGTAAACCCAATTAGCGCCCGAACCATCCGGGCGATATTATCGAATTAAAAAGTTCGGCGCGACGTAATTTTCCAACGAAATTTAGTTTAGCTTAAGCGAATCCTAATTGTTTGGATAGAGTCGCCATTACGTTAGACGAATATCTGAGCGGATACGGCGCGGTTTCACATAAAGGAGACGTTCCGACTTTATGATCTCGTATATACCGGCCATAAATTGACATAAATGGCCACTTAATTAGGTCGCGAAAGTGTCCTCGTGAAGTTTGTAAGCTTTCTAAAAGCTCCCCGGCAAATGACTTGAATTTATCACCCCACCGGGCGCGAGCGACATCGTTGGATTACATTGCATGGACTTTTCTCAACGCAACGCAATTGAGGAAAGTTTCAACGCAATTGCGGAATTCAGGAATCAGGTGCAAATTTATTTTTCTTAGCTTAGTTTTGGTTAGTAGGATGACTCGTTTCCCCTTCCACGTGGCCACTACCAACTTCTTCATTCAAATGGAACACCCTGTATATTAATATTGATTTTTATTTTATTTTTTGAATGAAAAAGAGTTCAACGATCTATAACTGTATAATGGCAACATTTTGGAGTTTTGGAGTGTTTCAAATTCGACTCTCGCCAACCTTTACGATCTCGGTAACGGTAAGAGATGCAAGGTGACTTAAGTTAAGGCAATGTGGCGCATCGGTGAGTTCAGTAATGTTTTGAAATTTAAGTTATTTTTGCTACTTCCGGACATATGGCGGAAAATCTGAAAGCTCCGGTTTTCGTTTTAATTTTTTTATATCTTTATTTTAAAACTAGGCAAAAATCTGTAAATATATTCTCATTGGAACTTTTTAGGCTTCATCTTATGGCCAGATCGAAAATCCCTTACGACGTTTGGTTTTTCTCAAACCATCATCAACTTTATTTTTTCCTATCGTCGTCTTATGAAATTTTCACAATGTTGAATAGCCCTTATTATTAACCTTTTTATTGACGTGTGACAAGTTATATTGTGTTCCTTCAAATTCGAAATATTGGACAAAAACTTTTATACCATAAATTTTCAGATATGGTAAAACTTTATTATAGAAACGGTGAACATTATTATTAATTATTGGATAGAAATCTCGCTGAGTTTGCTTGGCTTGAAAAACAAAGACTAAAATATGGACACAGAATGGATGAAGAAACTAAAGAAAATTTAGTTAAAGACGTAAGATTAACGTGAAATAATTTTATTCCTTTCAATAAAAGTTGACATTTGCATGAACCCGGGAAAAACTTAAAAAAAGTCTTTTCAAATGCTTTAATTTGGACAGATGAAAGCACTCTTACAAATTGTGGAATATTGAATCAAAACAACGAGATCTGGAGCATTAACAAGGTATTTATAAAGACAAACTTTTGTTTCCTCATTTTTTTAACGGCACTCTGAATGGAGAATCGTATTATCAGTTTTTGACGTCAACGCTTGAAGACCATTTGAGTCATTTACCTTTGATCCACTACAACAGCATGTGGTTTCGGCAACATTATCTATCGAAAAGGTTTGGTGGCAGATGCATCAGGAATAATGGACCAGTGATACATTTTTATGGGGTACACTTAATCGAAGAGATCCAAACCAACATCATTGTAGTAGATATAGTTGTAAATATATCGCGCAGTGCATAACATGCAGAGAAGAGTAGCATCTTTATTATCCTGAAGGATCTCGTTAACTGTAGATTCATATTATCTCAGTTTTACAAACGAAGCAAACTCAGCGAGATTTTGTAACCGACCGACCTGTTAGGTGGTTTATGAATTTTTGTTGTCGATACATGTTATGGGTCTGTGCCCGTACGGTGGTGTGGGAAAGGGCAGGGGATGTAATTTAACGGGACTCCTGGCCAGAAGCTGTTAGTTTGAATTCTAATTGTTTATTGTTCTCTGAGAGATAGGTTACAATTTAAGCACACTTCGATGAGGTTGTTTGTCCTTTAGGATACATGTTCAACTACATTTCCGATGTCTTGACACCGTTTTCATAATAAAGTTTTAGCATATCTCGTTTTTCTTATTGGCAAAGTCCATAGTAGCGACACAGTAATGCACTAGATATTAAAATGTCATCGACAGATTTGAAAATTACTATGCTATAAAAGCTTCAATTTCAAAACGGTAAGGTATATCAATCTTTTTTTCAAATTCTCATGCAAACCCCGGTGTATTATGCGGTGTCTACAGTTCAACATTTCTGTATTATTGACGACCATCTTTAGTACTAAGCCTATTTTCCAAATAATTTACAAGGTACGTTTTTGGGAAAACCCCGTAGAAAAATATGATATCTAGACAGATGGTACGTTTAATTAAGAATTTTAATGAAGTATTAGTTTTACTACGAACCTTACAAACATAAATAATGCTAATTAAAAAAATTAATACCTATTATTTAAGAAGATGTTCTATATGACGTTGATTTATGCTGTCTCTAAATTAACTATTGCATTTCGAACCAACTTAGTTTCATTTAGATACTGTATACCTTCATGTATTTGGTGTCTGGGTTTTTGGACAGTGGCTGGTTTATTTTTATACACTAGGAGTATCTAACAAAAAAAGTCCAGTGGAGTAAAATTTGAACTCCTTGGGTGCCAAGGATAATAACTGTGTTGACCAATTCGTTCCTTTTAAAGTATCTTAAATAATTTTTGTATGGCAGCACCATAGTGGATTTGCTTTTCCTTCTTTCGTTGATATTAAATTATGAATTAAAGGTTCAATGTCGCGCAACAATGGAAGATACCGTTGAGAATTTAAATTATCTTTAAAAACCACTGGACCTACCAGACTTATTAATTGCATCTGAGCTTTACCCAATCGAAATTTATGCATGTAATTTTTAACAGAGGCAGCTTCAATTTTATTACTTAATAAACAACATTCTGCAATATCAATTTTCTTTTCCATAGTAAACGTTACGAAAGAAAAGAAACTTAAAAATTATTTATAAGAGAAAGAAGTAAGAAGTAATCTAATAAAGTAAACCATATTAAAGATTTTAAATGCCGGATGAAAACATATTTTCTAGGATATAATACGATATAGAACACCCTGAACTATCAACTGGTCATAGTTATTTTGCGCAATGGTATTAATTTTGGGCTGATAATTGTTAAAACTTAGATTTACTAGTGATACTTGTTACAGTATGCAACCTGAATTGTCAATAAATGAATTAATAAATAATTAAACAATCCAGGGCTATTGGAGCTGCATGTTTTTAAAATATTATGTATTCTAGAGTTAATTTTATTTGTAAAATAGGCCTCCTACTGAAGATGACCAATAATTCAGAAAAGGTGACTACATCATATGTCTTTCAGTGGTCCATCAACATATAGTATAATTTACGTCAGAAAACTGATGATACGCGAAGTATGGCAACACTGTAAGTTTTGCAAAAGAATTTGAAACAAGATTGAAATCAACGATGAACGTCAATAATTAAGAAACGTTAAGTTTAAACCCCACATCGTTGACCACCTCTTTCCATTTTGAATAATGAAGTTGGTGGTGGCTACGGCGAAACAAATCTCCCTGTATACCAGAAAATAGAGTAAATAAAAGGTTCAAATTAACCCAAGCAACTTTTGTGTTCAACTTTTTGTTCAATCGCTTTTAGTTCCTGAAAGAAGGTAGTTGCAACTCATAAACGGCCACCCTGTACATATTGTTCAAAATGAAAGCAACAATTTTCTGTTAGATTCATTCAGCCTGTTAAGTGACCCTTGACCCTTTAGTTGGATGATTTAAACAAAAAAAAGGAGTGCAACATTTTAGTAAACTTGTCGTTAAAAAGGCTTTTCCTAGGCTATCAATTGTGATTTTAATTGACTCCACTGAGATTTCTTACCTTGCTACCTTGTTCTCTGCCGTAATCGAAAAAAAATATCTAAAAACATAAATAACGATATGACTTTTATTATGTTGCTAAAGACTCAAATAAGGGTCCAACAAACCAGTGGAAACCGTAACTCAATATTAATGAATAAAATAACTTAATGTTATTCAGAATCAAAATATAATATTATTTATCGTTATTACTTTACTAGAAGGATACCAATGAAGGTTTTTAGAGACAATATTAAAAAGCAATGAAAATCTGATTTCAATATTAAAATTAAATTAAAAGTTAAATAATAGTAATTGGATCATTTTGGAAACATCAAAAGTTAAAGTCGACAGGTCTTTGTTAATAAGAAATGAATCGCGATTTTAAAATTGAGTTTATTTTTGAAATAACAGTAGCGTACGAATTTTTGGACTGAAAATATTCATTATCATGCTTAATACAACACCACTGGCGTAAGTAGTCATATAATTTTCGTTTGAAAAATTCTTTTTCTAAACATTATGAACCTCTATCGAACAATTAACAAAATGTCTTTTATATATTCATCACTTGGTTTATGAAAACTAAGTGAATCAGCCTGTAAATGTATGTTTCTTCGGTGGGAGCTTATTTTCTGGGGAAGTGATTACGTAAATTAAAGTAAGTAAGTAAAAAGACCGGAAAACAAATGAAAACTAGTAGTGCGCAAATGTCAAATGACAATTATTCATCAATCACTTTTATCCAACCAAATTAGAACGGCACTGGCAGATGAAGAAGCAAATTTTAACTAGATTAAAACTGTGAAGAACAGTGAACATGCCTGCTGAAATTATGACAATTTTCTCAAAAATTGCCGAAATCTCACAAAATTTTCAGGAAAACCTTGATTTAAATGGGGCAATGTGAATGTTAGTATGTGAAATTAGCAGCATGCCTGAAGTGCATTTACTCCTTTTATATTGAGACCCTAAAAATATAATACGTATCTAGTAGCTCAAAATACTTGTTAATGTTTCCATAGAAAAAAAATTCTTTCATTTCAATTTCATTCAACTTGAACGCACGCACCGTAAAAATTCTACAAATACTCTCATAGAAATATTCAGTTTCAATTTAGAGTCAATATCAGAAGTGGGCCAACTGACTTCCGTTTGATTTCAGGGAGTGGAGCTTAAAAAGTCATCTGGATAGCTATTCACGTACCTGCCTCGCCATCAAAGGTTGAACTTAGCGATTTGCTGGCGTTAAGGTCGCCCAAAGCGTTTTCATATATTCTCGTCGCCGGGAATTTTAAACGGTTTTAACGACGACCGGGTCTATTTTTAGCATCTCATTCCACGGGCTCGACCGGATGGCCAAAAGCAGACGAAAAAAATTAATTAATATTAAATGCAAAGGTCGATATTCTTAACGCGACCTCAATTTATTCGTTTGACCTTTAACGGAAACCATTAAATCGTATATTTGTAAGGGTTGGTCCGTTCTTAGGAAAGCAGTAGTGAGTTCCCCAAACTCGATGGTCTATTAGAAGTACATGGCAAAATATTATTAAAATTTATTAAAAAAAAGTCGATATTATATTACAATTCTCGCTGCACCAAATTGAATAGGTTTCATGTGAACACGCAAAATGGTACAAAGTAAGCTTTGACAAACATAATCACAATAAAAGACAGTAAAATAGTAGCTACGTCTTCTCGGTCCTTTTGTAAGGCGTAGAAACTTGGACACTCACTAAAGAAACCACCAAGAGACTGGAAGCTTTCGAACTATAGCTGTACAGGTGAATATTGAAAATATCTTGACACCAAAAATTACCAACATAGAAGTATTGCGACGTATGAATAAAGAAACAGAACTGCTTGATACGTCGGAAACTTCAGTATCTCGGTCACATAATGATGAACCCAGATTGACATGGGTTATAACAACCAATCCTCCAAGGCAAAATTAACAGCAAGAGAGCACCAGGTGGAAGGAGGATATTTTGGTTAGCAAACCTTAGAATGTGGCTTAACAAATCATTAGCAGACCTCTTTCGAATCGCCATCAACAAAGTGAAAAATAGTCATGCTGATCGTCAATATCAGGAACGGATAGACACTCGGAGAAGAAGAAAATAGTGCGAAGTAGGCTCTGGCGAAACCAAATGCGATAAATGCACTTAGGTTTTGGTAATTTCTTTCCTGTTTGGGCATTTTTAAACAGTTTTCAGTAAGTTTTCCGATAATAAGATAATAAGATATAACTTCCAACGAGGAAATAGGCGACATGATATGTTTATACGCGCAATAATTCCTGAAATAATCGAGCTCTTTGCAGAACATTTGGCAAATCGTGATCATTTTCGTGATGATGCATTTCGTGCATTCTTACGCCTTAGAGCATGCAGATTCTTAATAAAAATATTACTTCTTAAACCTTTTTTACACAACAAAGGTGAGGAGGGTGGGACAAGGCGGCCCCCTGGGGCAAGAACTTTTGGTTATTTGTACATTTTTAACCCTTTGCGCATTAGCAAGGGTAAAATGGACCGCTTAAAAATTCTAAAAACAAGCTATTCCATATTATTATAACCGAAGCATAATTAATTTATTGAAAGTGTTATTTTTTTGGTTATTTCTACGGATTTAGCCTTAAGCCTAAATGAAGACGTAAAACAGTATGGCCAGCCAAATTATAGCATAAATACTGCTTTTTAATTGCATATGAATTTACTTCTAAAAGTTGCGCTTTTTTGCAACTGAATTCAAAATAAAAATCATTTTATAACAAACATTCCTTGTTGTTGTTTTTAAGCCAATTTTCAAAAAGTTCGACACTTGTATCCTCACGGTAATCCAAGCTGGAATCCTTAATATTATTTCTAAACTAGACAACAGTAAGCGGTTTGGGCAAATACGTTTTCTAACTCAATGTCGTGGATATCGAATCATGTTTCATCAAGGAAAATTTTGGATCTAATGTCTAATCTATATCTTTTAAAATCTTAAAGATCCAAGGTCCAAGGCGCATCTCCAAGTGCGTAATTTGTCTTTTGTCTATTTCGCGGTACTTCCCATTTTGCAAACTCTAGCCCCTTTTTTAGGTTATCCAAGGTAGAAAGAACTTCTCTTTGATAAAGACAATATATTTTCCTTCTTATTGGGTCCTGATCACTATTTTTTAGACGATGAGTTTAAAAATCACCTACGTTTATTACTTTTCTTGAATTCCCCACTATTAATAATATCCTTTTTATAAAATTTTTGGATTCCTCCTGCGTCTGTTTTTGCTGAGTCGAACTTACTAACGTTTCGCCAATCATCCTGTTGGCTTCTTCACAGATTGACTGAAACTGGCTCGTATTTTACTCTGTTACTCTGTACCTGCTTATATATTGTTTGAGGGGGGCGGAGCTAAATGAGGGGCATAAACACCGCTCGGATGACAGGTTCCCATATTGGTGACAGCTAGAGACATGAGTCGCGGTTAAGATTGTTAGGTTGTTTATAGATTGCTATAGACTCTCGGATTTTTCGTTCGTTATATATATATATATATATATATATATATATATATATATATATATATATATATATATATATATATATATATATATATATATATATATATATATATATATATATATATATATATATATATATATATATATATATATATATATATATATATATATATATATATATATATATATATATATATATATATATATATATATATATATATATATATATATATATATATATATATATATATATATATATATATTTATATATATATATATATATATATATTCTCACGTATTGATTCACGGATGGAAAAATGTGATGACACTATATTCCGGGATATCATCCGTTCGCTCGTTGAACTCCGACTGGAATCCTGCATCCGACTGGAATCCTGCAAATCCTGCATTCGACTGGAATCCTGCAGACGTTTCGCCAAAATCTCACTTGGCATCTTCAATGCTCGCGCTCCGAAGTGTTTTCGGAGCGCGAGCATTGAAGATGCCAAGTGAGATTTTGGCGAAACGTCTGCAGGATTCCAGTCGAATGCAGGATTTGCAGGATTCCAGTCGGAGTTCAACGAGCGAACGGATGATATCCCGGAATATAGTGTCATCATATATATATATATATATATATATATATATATATATATATATATATATATATATATATATATATATATATATATATATATATATATATATATATATATATATATATATATGTGTGTGTGTGTGCCTACCTTTATCCATGACCCCTGTGGATTAACATCTATAATGGATGTAAAACAAATTTGAAAAAGTTTTCGCTGTTAGTTTTCCGGAGCGCATTAAACCTGCCAGAATTCCGCAAAGAAAAACGCAACACCGCAACGGACATTAAAATTTAATTAGATTCGGATGGGCGGCCGGGAAAATCCCAAACGTGCATATTTTAGCATCGACCCAGTAGGTATAGCGGCACAACAAGACCGTAACGAGCAAAATGAAATAAAACTCCCAACATCTTTCCTGATTAATTGCATCCGAATATTAATTAGCGTCGGGCTAGCGGCTTAGGATCGTTCTGCGATTCATTTTCCACCGCCATTTAATAACCCGGGAATTCGATGTCGAGGAAGGTGGGGGTTCGGTGAAGAACCACAGAATCATCTCTGCGAAAGGACATTAACAGTAAAAAGTGCAAATTTGGGAACCTACGAAATAAGAAAATGTTCCTGAAGCACCACAGGGATCCCATTTGGGACTCTTATTAATTTATTACCTTCACAAATGACGTCGCCGAATGGTTTGAGGCTTACGCTCAGTGAAATACGATCTGCGTAAAATGTGAAACAATCATCTAGTTGGTAATAAATCACTCTATCAGAGTTAGCAAACAGCAATTTTAATAAAATCAGCAAACGGGCCTTTGACGTATTAATTTTATTATTAATAATTATTACCTCCAGCAACTTCTTGCCAAATTACTCAGTTGTCGATGCACATGGTTTGAAGCTGCGAGGTAATGGTGCCTATAGTCCCAGTCACACTGAGAATACAGAATTACATAACCGGTCAATACAACACAATTCACCAAACAAATTTCCTTGAAACAAAACAAAACAGTGAAAAAATGTATTAGATTTTTTATGTGATCACGTCTGATTGTTCTGCTAAGTAAAAAAGCTGTTAGTAAGTGCTTTGCTATTATAAATTTTATATTACAATTAAAAATAAGTGAAACAAAAAAAATATATCACCTAGTTTCACGATGACAATTTTATACTAGAGGCTTTTATATAAGCTCTCCTAAAAAGTGCTGTTCAGCTAGTGTTGGGACTATCTCCGAAAACATCCGATTGCCCTTGAACGCGTGCGGTAATATCCCGAAAATGTCCGAAAGGGCTCGGATTCGTGGTTCAAAGAACTCACATGGTAAAGTGACGCTTCCCGCGCGTTAGATCGGTGTATAATGAGGTATTCTACAGAAGGGAGTAGAAAGAAATATAAAAATTCTATACATGTTTAATATTAACGTTATTGTCAAAACGATAATACATTAAAAAATAAAATCGTGTTTCTATTTCCCTCCAAAAAACAAACTCTTGTGATCATTGTGTTTTGATAGTTTGTGACCAATAATTGAATTCGTTATTGGGAAAAAGGAACATGTAGAATTTCGGTTTATTTCAAAATTAAGAATCTAACGAAAATTTTCTAGGTAAATACGAGAAGGAAACGAATCGGAATGTTACTATGATCGTAGGAAACACCTGATTCCATTTTTGCCCAAGAAATTTGTTCTTTAAAGCTTCGGTCAATTGACCTGATCACTCTGTAAAATAATGTCAATAAAAAACTTTTGCACGTTCTACTGTGTACGTATTTTGTCAGGCCAAAAAATAGCCAATAAATGAAAATTTTTCGTAATAACCGAATAAGAAAAGTGCAATTTAAATTTGCCACAAAGTCAATCTTTTTTTAAATTAATTATTTTTCTGATGACTGTAAGTTGAAACTTTAATCTTAATAGTACTTTTTCTTCAAATCCAGTATGACATCCTACTATAAAAGTACCCTCCAGGGCGAAATATTGTCATTTTAAACACTGTGTAGGTAGCGTCGCTGATGTGGGGCAAAAATTACGTCCGGTCTCGAACAAATTTACGCTAAGTTCATCCATGTTGCCTTGGGGATTATTAGCGAACCACATTTCCTTTTCGGGGCAAACTACAGTATATAGATAGATTGTCTCCGGCTCTGATTAAGATCTTTAAGGATACTAATATAAAAATTTCTAATTACAACTTAAGACCCCTTAAATCTTTCTATTCCAATCTTAAAGATATTACCCCATCGTTACAAAAATCAGACGTTGTGTATTGCATTAAATATTCTTGCAATTCAGTTTACATCGGTCACACTTCACAGAAGTTAAAAAAAAACGGTTAACACTGCATAAAAGCGATTGTAAGTTAAAACCAAATAATACTAGTTTAAATGCTCATGTCAATGATACTGGACATAGGGTCATGTACGATGAAGCGGAGGTATTAAAGAGTGAAAAGAACCTCTCCAAACGTAAGTTTTTAGAGATGTGTTGTATTAACTGTTGTAGTAATAATCTCAACAGAAAGAAGGATGTTGAGGGCCTTAGTAGTATCTACACCTATCTTCTTGATCAGATCATGTTAAATAAAAGAAAAAAAATTATATTTTTATTTAAGTCATCTCGCCGGACTTGTTGTGAGTAGGGTTACATAGTCAGTTAAATTAGCTATTTTAAGGGATTATCCTGTATTATTCTAACATTCTTAAATCACCAATACAACAAAAAATTTCATATGCAATATTTGCCTATTTTAAAGTAGAAACCAAAACGAATGAATGAAATCAAGTGGGATTGTATCTGATGACCTAGGAGGCCAAAGAAATTGGTTGTCAAAAAATGATATGCACCTCAGAAGTTATGAGCTGGTGCCTCATTTTGTTGAAAATGGAGATTCTGCCTACTTATGAGGTCAAGCTCATCTAGAAAGCCATCCAGAATTTAAGTAATAATTGCATTGCAATTGAATTTATAAGGGCAACATTTGTGTGCTGTTTTTAATCCTTTGGACAGTCGACGAACACCAATTTAAACGTCTTTACTTTATTTTTCGTCTCCTCCTTTTTGCTAAACTTTTTCATTATTTCTAAAGATCGGATAAAGGCGCAGAAAAAATTGATTACGTGGTTGAATGCTCCGGGGATATAGGTTTATGTATCGTTCTCTTGCACTTACAGACGATTTACTCCATGCCAAATAGCATTCTAACAAGTCGCAGTTGTAAAAACCATTTTTGAATAAGTGATACAGTAAAATTAATTTAAATAACACTGGTTGGCAATGAAATCCTCCTTTAAAAAATTTTATGATAAATATAATGATTCAAACGTTTTGAATCTATCCCCGTTGGCCGATTTTTTCTATCACGTCTAGATTTTTCGATATATATTTTTTTATATTTCAAGATTTTGATTTTTTTTTCAATTTTTTCATTCGTCAACGTTACAAAAAGTAAATATACATACAAAATGAGTTTCAGAGAGTTGTAAGAGAAAGGAGGGAAGTGCCAAATGTGATTTTTATGGTAGCAAATACGCGCATGCGCAGTATTCATTGTGACACTACAACAGTTCAGTGAAAACTTGTCGTTTAATTGTTTACCTTTTATATCAAATATCTTGGTAAGTTTTGCATAAAGTTCGTGTTCTCTACATTGGATTTAAGTATTTGATCTGTAGTTTGAGTATTTTTTTTAAAGTAGAGTCAATAAATATAAAATAGAAGTTTGAAAGTTGTTTTAAAATTAATTTTATGTGATTTTAGGTTACAAAATGCTATGGACGTAAAAATTCCTCAGATTGTTTTTGCTACATTTGTGGGGAAAACATACTAAAAACACAGCGATGAGCGAGATAAAAGTTGGTTGCCAAAAATATGCTGCAATAGCTGCTCAAGAACGTTGAGAGGTTGGCTTGAAGAAAGTCACAAATCCATGCCGTTTTCAATGCCAATGATTTGGAGTGAGCCTCAAAATCATGAGAAGGATTGTTATTTCTGCATGACATCTACACGAGGATTCTCGAAAAAAAAATAGAGATAAGATTGTTTATCCGAACGTCTTATCTGCAAAGAAACCAATTCCTCGTGATAAAGACACTCCACCTCCAGTTCCACCAGTTAATGAGGAGGCTGAAAATAAAAATATTTCAGGTCTACAATCTCAATCGAGTTTTGTTAATATAATTTAGGATTTTTTACTGTAAAACTCAAGCCGCCACATTTTTTATTTCCTTATAATAATTTATACTTTAATAATATTGTTTTTTGATGAAATAAATATTAAATTAGAAACCTACGTGTGGTACTTATTTGTATATCAGATTCCGTGTTTAGAGCATAAAATAAGATGAATTCATGCATGAAAACAAGAAATTTTTTTTGCGGACCAGTGTAATTGATAACAATTTATATAACAATAATTTAATTATTTTGTCTAGCTGAAGGAGACGAGAATTTTTTTTCATAAATGAGACAATAAAAGAAAAATGGAGTTTTATTTCTCAACCACTCACAGCCATCTAGTCTAAAAAAGAAATGTGCTGATAATTCGTTTAATTTCAATTTTAGGCTAATATTGCGTATGACCTTTATTGTTCTGTTGGTGATTTACGAACCTTAGTGTAAAAAATATACGGGATGTTCTATTTAAAAAGAGTACATTTTCCTCATTGTTTCCTAATCCCTACATTCAATTGTTTTTTCTGCTTTCACAATTGTAATCAATGGGAAAAATGCGACTTGGATTTGGACTTGGCTTCAGTAGCACCTCCTTAGGAGTCAAATTTAGAAATAAAAAATAAATTAAATTAAATTAAATTAAATTAAAAAAAAATAAAATAAAAAAAAAGAAATAAATATTTACCTAATTCCTAGTGATTTTAAGTGCTAATTTTAAGTTACTTTTTTCCAATACAAAAAGAAATCTTCGGGTGCGCTTTCAACTTCCTCAACGTAAAACAAATGGTTATAGCTACTCCGTTAGAAAATGGCTTTGCCGCTTTGCTACGTAAAAACATCGAGCAAGAGCGAAAAAGGAGTTTCGGCGTGCGGAAACTGCACGTTTCAATTTTCCAAATGGACTTCGATGCGAACATCCCTTTCGGATGCAACAAGCTCCCAGACCTGCACTCAAATTAGCTACGTATTCCCGGCAACGAAGAATCGAAAGCAACATTAATTTTATGGCCCATTATTAATTTCGACAATATTTTGCGAGTGTTTTCCGGCACGATCGGGGTTGGAAAACAGATAGGGAAATTTGTCGAAAATCGACAGGAAGACCCAAATTTAATCGCTTCCGATTTACACAGTACATTTCCGCGCAATTATTTGTTTTGTTTTGCGAGGTATTTTATGCTCCAAAAATATCTAATACAAAACCCGTACGGATGACGCTAGTAAAGTTAAAAAGAAACTGAACCATGGAATTTTTATTTGTTGTGATTGATTAATTGATTTGATTTTTGAGTGATTCAAACTTTCCACGTTTGGCTTATAACAGGAAAGTTGCAAATGCAAATTTGGTAGAAAGGATTTGAAGATGTATACTATTTCGTATTTAAAGATGTTTCAACCTTTGTGGCAGACTGTAAAATATCTAATTACCCACCGATCTAGCGTGCGGGAAGCGTACACTTTACATTTTACATTTCCGGGATTTTACCGCACAGATTTGGAAGCAATCGGATGTTTTCGGAGATATTTCCCACGCTGTGAATTTTGACGTTTGTCAGTTCTGACGGTCATGTCAGCGAATGTGTTGGTATTGTTTTGCAAAAATATACCCAAAAACTAATACACAGAAAAATGTTATGCAATATATTAGACAATTTAAATACTACATGATATAAGCTACAATTAAAATCTAGGGGACTGGCCGGTAAGCAAAGTGACATTTACAATTTAAGTTTCCAATAGAAATTTTACATACCGTTCGCATAAACTTTAGTGGTTTTTACAGTTTTTATATTAATATTTTGCCAATACCAATCGTACCATTTTCAAATATCCATGTCACATAAGTACAAACAAAACAAAATTGAAGGTTAAGACCTGCGTTTTCTTGATTAAATGATCTTAAAATTTAATCCTCTTAAAAGCTCTATTTTTGGATGATTTTTCTTCCAATTTTAGTCTTTTTCTTTAAATAAACTACGTAATGATCAATTGTAAAAGTTAAATAAACAACATAACGTTTTAAAATTGTCTTTATTCCGTTGTTAATATCTCTCTCCGTCTGACGTACACAGTTAAAAAGAGACAACAATAGCAGGACCGATCGGAAGATAATCCGATAATCTGTTATTATTTGTAATTTGTTATATTGTGATTTTTTCGTAACAGACGTAGAAATATATTTGGTAAATTCTTTATTTCACTCGTTTATTAAGCATTCGCACTTGTCGCATAATATACTATTTACCATATTCGGAAAGAATAAATTTTTTAAAAAACTTTCATTCTTTTTTTGGTTAAAAGCTACGGGATTCTAAAGCTAAAAAAAAACTGACCGCCATAATAAAAATCAACCCAGAGCGCCAATTGTTTTAAGCTTCTTAAATTAAGACGTTATTGTTCAGAGCAATGCAACAAAATCAAATACTTTTAAATTGAATAGAACACATAATTGCTCTTTATCCTTTGAAGGTAACAGAAACAACAACAACGAAGCAGGAAAATTACATTAAATTAAATTATTACATTTAAATTATTAGTTTCATTTTTCAACTTCCAAATATTTTTCTAAATGATGCTAATTACGGTTAATCTGCTTGATACATTCCTTGGTAAATGTTTCGAAACAGTTTTATTAAATTCGTATTCAAGCGTTCCACTATGTAAGGCGATTTTGGCGGCCAAAACTAACCAAAGTATTTTCGAAAAGATGGGAACGATTTTCCGCGTATACCATTTCTAAGCAGCGATTTCAACACATTTTTTCCCATAACATTTAT
The DNA here is from genome assembly GCF_029955315.1 of Cylas formicarius. Taxonomy (NCBI): domain Eukaryota; kingdom Metazoa; phylum Arthropoda; class Insecta; order Coleoptera; family Brentidae; genus Cylas; species Cylas formicarius. The sequence goes on along the minus strand of NW_026844361.1, from coordinate 17,126,856 downwards.
TGAAATCCAGGCATATTTTGAAAAATGCTGCAAGATTATCCCCATCCAAACTTATTGCCCATCTATCAGGGATCGTGTTGGTTGTCGAATACCCCAAGTTCATTAGTTTAAAACGAAACGTGTAGACTGGACCGTCTAGGCTTCTAGTAGCTATATGGTGTTCACCCATCGTCCTCCATAAAAGTCATTTAAAAACTGCTGGACCGGTCCAAATTTAAGAAGTTCTGGAAGATTTTCTTAAGGTTAGGTATATTGACTAGGTCGGAATTAAAAGACACGGTTGAGGATGAACATCGAGCTGGCATATCGCGTAAACGCTACCAAAGTACTGTAACTTAACTGATTTGCGATGCGAGGTATATCTGCCCCAATAATAAGATTTGTGTTGCTTGAAATTACGGAAAGTCCTCTCTTCTATCTACATTCGAGAATTCGATAACACTTCTCATACATATGGGGATAGTTGGCTTTCCTGAAGTTAAATTGGATTTGATGGTTACCATTGATAGGAAAATCAGGGAAGTGTGGAAGAGGGGCCGCATTTCTCACTCTCAGCGTAGAAGTTGGCGAAAACGACGTCCAAGCAACAGGTATTTTAGTTAGTTACAGAGTTATGCTGTTTAATATTCAATACGGCGATGGAGTTGAGTAGGGATCTGTCTGCCATTAACATGAACTGAGACAGTGATTGACATAAACATTTTTCCCATAAGTGATCTCAGCAAAACGAAAATTGAGCCTAATTATACAGGGTGTCCCAATTGCCATGGGCCGCTATGACTATCTTGGTAACTATAAGAAGTACAAAGTTGGTGATACTAAACATCAAAAATACAAAAAAAATGTTCCTTAAGAAGTTTTGTAAAAATTATACTTTATGAGATTTCGAGCTCGGTACAAAATATTTTTTTTCTTAATGTGAAACCTTGTTGTTCTTATAGTGAGGGAGCAATAGTGGTATGGCATGGCAATTGGGACACCCTATATAATACAGCGCCCACGTTAAAGCTTGCACCATATGGCAACTATGTCCTTTCTAAAATAATTTTGTAAAAAAAAAATTGGTAAAATTTCTATAATAAGAAAAAATGCTTTAAAGTTGAAAAAAATATATGCCTAATGAAAAATGGAAGAAAGTTACAAAAAAATTTTCTTCCATAAAGTACAAGAGTTTTTCGTATGCTGTGCCTTTTGACTTTTCATCTTCTTTTTTATTCCCAAATGTAAATGTTCACTATTAGCAAGCTCTATTACTTTGTTAATGGCTCTTGTGCCATTATTGGCATCCTTCAATATCAGAAATAAGTTCCGATTTGTTTTAATGAAATTCATATTAGATCCAGTTTTCTAAATTAAAATTGCCTTTGTTATATTTAGTTATTAAAATTAATTTGTTCATTTTATTATTATATTTCCCTAAAAAAAATGGACTTATAAGTGTAAAAATGTCAAAAAAACCATTAATCAGTATTAGGCAATCGTAAATAATTTTATACCAGATTTTTTTTATATCTGCTATTCATTGGCATTTCATTTAAATAGTTGTAAAATTGGTAATTAGACACACTTGCAGTCACAATTTAACCCATAAAGATATCTATCACCCAAAATTAGAATAAAATGATAATAAATGGACATCTTTCTAATTGTGTGAATTTAATTCTAAAAATATAAAAAAAATGTTTTTGGTCTATGTTTCTGATATCATACTAAGCCGTTCCTCTGTGCGACGGTGTTATATAATTCTGATGAATTGCTTCACAATACTCAATGCAGCTACGGATCGGCCTTGCCGGTTAACTTTAACTTTGTGCGAAACATAATTTTTAAATAACAAAAAAAAACGCCACACAGAGTTTTTCACACCACTTGTACTAAATTTTCATTTGCATTTTTCTTCTCCTGTATTAGAATGATTATAGAAAAAGTAGCCATCCACAAAATTTGCCCTACCCCCTAAAACCAGCTGGTTTATAACAACTAGATATTATCAATTTTGCAATTGTATTTCGTCTATTTTCAATAATGCGATCAATTTGATATCGTAAACAGTAATCGAAACAGGAAAAACCTTTGAAGCGGATTAGTTCTCGCCTCCAGAAATCGTAAATTTATTTATCGCAAGCGGTTTTCCATTAAAAGCGGCGGAAAAACAAAACTAACCCCCATTAACCCCGACTGCGAACTCCCCCGGCGCATATTTCTTGCCCGCCAGCGACATTTTGTATTAATCGGCTCTGTCATGGCCGTTCGTTACGGTTTTAATCGGACCTACGTTTACGGATTCGAAGCGAGGCAAATCAGTTTCGACAAATCAGTGACCATTTATTTTTCGATTTTTTTTTCTTATACTTAGGGTTGCCAGTACTTGGTGTGACAAGAAAATATAAAAATTACACTTATATGAGGTTGGGGCCAAAATTTCCCGGCCTGACATAGATGCAGCTCCAGTATCAGGATAAATCTTTGTCTTCTTTTAGATATATATCTTAGTAGGCTGCGAATAAAAAATTGAAGTATTGCATCAAATAGTTTTTTATTGACAACATCTTAAACAAGACGTATCCGAAAAAATTTCGCAAATAACGCAAATTGAGTATAGAGCAGTCATAAAATTTTTGACAAAAGAAGGGTTAGCACCCAAAATTATTAAAGAAAGGTTGGCTGGTGTGTACGGCCAAAGTTCTCCTTCGTATTCAGTAGTGAAAAAATGGGCAAAACGTTTTCGAATGGGGCAGGAGTTCCTTGAAGATGATTCAAGAACTGGTCGACCAGTGGAGGCCATAACGGAAGATATTGTTGCGATTGTGGAAGAGGTGGTATTGATTGATCGACGTTTAAAGGTCAAGGAAATCTCAGAAATTACTGAGCTTTCTGATACAAGTGATCGTCGAATCCTGCATAAGGTTAGTGCAAGATGGGTTCCTAAAAATCTTTCGGCTATTCAAAAACAATCGGAACCGAAGCCTGGGAGAGAAACTATTGTGACGGGAAATGAAACTATGGTTTTCTACTATGATCCTCTATCGAAAAAAGGATCAATGGAGTGGCGTCGTAAGGGTGAAGCACGTCCAAGAAAATTCCGAGTCTGTCAGTCAACAAAAAGGTGATCGCCACGATCTTTTGGGATTGTGAAGGAATTCTGTTGATAGATTTTAAAGAAACTAATACCATTATCAATGGTAAATATTACGCAACATTATTACATAAATTGCGAGAATGCATATTTGTAAAACGTCGAGGAAAACTGACCAGAGGCGTGAGTCTTTTTCACGATAATGCACCTGTCCATACTGCTGGTGTTGCACAAGCTGCAATTTTAGAGTGTGGGTTTCTACAGATAGATCATCCTCCCTATAGTCCAGATATGGCCTCCAGCGACTATTATTTGTTTGGATATTTGAAAAAGGACTTACGTGGACGACGGTTTAACGACGAAGTTGAGTTAAAAGAGGCTGTTTTAGCTCAGACAAACCAAAAGAATATTTTTTTAAAGGTATTGAGTTGTTAGTAAAGAGTTGTAATAAGTGTATTGAAATTAAGGGGATTATATTGACAAATAATAAAAAATTGTTACTCTACTTTGTTTCTTTCATATTCAGGCCGGGAAATTTTGGCGCTGCCCTCGTACTGGGGGACACAAGAAAGTGGGAACACTCTATAACCTTTAAACCGCTTGAGCTAGCGATTTGAAATTTAGAAGAGTTAATATAGGCTGAATGTCCATTTTTTGCCAATATGTAGTTAATGGTTGTACTTCCGGTTTGCAAGTTCAAGACAGTAACTTTCGAATTCAGGAGATCATTCTACGTGGGATAGGACGGGTTTTCTCTTTTTTGTTTTTTTAATATTTCTATTTAATTTTTGAAAATTGTGTCTAGGAGGCAACTATAACCTAGTTTTTCAAAATAGCACGCTAGTGAGAACAAAACATTTTGACACAAATGACAAATCCCAGATAAGTAAATACATTTTTATAAAAATAAAATATTACTTAGGTGGCTTTGCTTCTATTCATTATTAATGGTCAAGTCTGTAAGATTAAAAATGCAGAGGAAACTCTCGGCAAGCTCATGCAGTGGAAAGAAAAAAACAGATTAGTATTTAATAAAAAAAAAATTATGAGATTCAACGATTCAACATATTTTGAAATTCTGTTAGAAAATAAAACCTCAACAAAGACGAGTATCTGTTGTTCTGTCTGTTAAATAAACTAACAGCTAATTACAATATCATAGTCTTCTTACAGTCTTATACTTAAAAGAATGATGACCGTGTTTTTTTTTTTAATTTTCACAGATTCTCTTGAGATGTATCCCACAACATTGATTTCCATTTCTTCACTTATAATAAAATTCTCATGTCGATAATTTTGTGGATTTCTCATTTTCAATTCCAGCTTTCTAAAGAAAGAATGTGCAGGAAGGCGACGTACCGGAAGCGGGCTGCATACAATGCACGGGCCGGTTGAGTGTTTTTTCTGCATTGCCCGTATATCAGAAACATATCAACTTTTTCTCCATTTGTAACTTGATTATTGTTTTCCATGATAATCCAAATCGATAACACGACAAGATCGATAATCGGATAAAAATGTGCAAAACAATAGAAGCAAAACCACCTAAGTAATACTATGTTTTTATAAAAATGTATTTTCTTGTCTGGTTTTTTTTATTCCTGTGAGCTTATTTTTTAACGCATTTTCAAAATTTTGGTGTCAAAATGTTGCCAAAAGTATATCGGCTTTAAAAAGTTTTTGTGCCCACTAGGGGGCTATTTGAAAAAAACTAAGTTATCCTAAAAAATTAATAGTTCATTACATTAAATGCTATTTACCATTATACAAGTAAATAAAAGTTTCATTTACAATTTTTCACATGATCAGGTGAGAAGGTAAATAGTCTTCATAATGGTCACAGCCTCCTAGACACAATTCCGCTGAAACCGGAAGTGCAACCATTGACTAGATATTGTGAAAAAATTAAGCCGTTTAAAACTGATAGAATGTTCCCACCTTTTTGCGTCTCCCGGTATATACAGTTTTTTGCAATGAAAGACTATGATTCAGATCTCACTTTCTTTTGTATTATTCTTTTACAGAGTAAATTATTAGCCGCAAATCAAAAATATGGCTAATTGGTTCAAACGGTCTCAAACGCGATGGCGTCGTTGATTATTACGGCGCACGGCATGGTTTCAGAAAAAACTTATTTTCTCGAAAACCATTTACTATTTTCAAAAAATTCTTGAACCAGGAAACGTCCAGGGCTATAACCTTTACTTCGAACATTGTTAGAATCATATACAGGGTGAGTTGTTTATGGGCAAAAACTCTATAAGATCCTAAAAATATCCGTTTCTGTGGGTTAATTATTATTATTAATTAAAACTGTGTCGAGAGTTTCAGGTTTCGTCAATTATATGTGGATATTTGAAAAAATATCGTCCGACAACGCTATTTGTGCAAATTTTAATATTTACCTATGTTTGCTGTAACTTTGAAGTTTGGTGAGATATGAAGGACATTTTATACAGGGTGCGTGCGCAATTAAATTATATAGATTTTGCGAAAGTTCTGTAGTGGTCCGCAGGAGCACGATAGAAAAACAATGGGTCCCTTTACCACTGGAAGCCGCGAAGCTCTTTGCTTTTATAATAAAATGCTGCTTCGTGCTAGGCGCTACGAACTTGCTCCGCCCAGCGACGATCTTGGTTTATATTGTGCTAAAATAATCTCAAAAATTCCAACAGTTAATTCGAACGTTTGCAAAATTCAAAGTTCAAAGTAATTGGTTTTTAATTAATGCAAAAACGTATATCCAAACAACGGTATCAGAACTAGAACTTCAATTACATTTTGAATAAATTTTAAGTTAATTGCATTGCCTACGCATATAAACTTGTTTTTTTAAAATAAAATGTTGGTATTAAAACGCTTAATTTTCATTAAAATCGCAATCTGCCCAAAATAACGTTGGTTTTAAAACACTCCATAACTTTACTGAATACGATTGCCATTTTATATTTTAATAATTAACCTGAAATATTAACAACATGTTCTAGGAAATCTTTATGTCTAAGATATGATCCAACATTATTATATTCGAATTATTATTTATATGTTGTTATTAATATAAAGGCGAATACGATTTGTCCAGGCCGCATAAAACATATCCGGTGGCTGATATACAAGCGCTGTCAGGCCTATCAATCACTGCTCCCGCTATGAGGCAAACAAAAGATAAGCGATTTTATTTTTACTCTCCTCCTTTTTTTTAAAGCCGCCAAAGGCGAATGCCCCTCGAGAAAAAAAATGATTCCGAGGCCGACCAAGGACTTTTATTCGTTTCGCGGGTAAGTGCGTTCGACTAAAAAGCTTCCAGTCCATAAATTCAACGTGTGTGTATTGGAAGACGAGGAGGAGCCTTGGCCAATAAATTCTACTTTGCTTTTAAATTTACTATTGTATTATTGTTAAATCAATTGAATCGAATAATCACGAAAGAAATGTAAGCTTCGCAATATAAGAATCACATCCTCTCTATACGTCAGTTATTCTTATTCCCTCTCGTTGCAGAGCAAAAATTCTTGCAGTATCAGGAGCCTGGCTTCAGTTTATCAGACAATAGTCCACAGTATTCTTAATACTACATATTAAAAAAAATTATATGATTTTTATTTGTCACCTAATCTGTATGGGGACATCAATTTAGTACCCGGTACAAAAACCACACTTCAGGCATTTTAAAACTTATAATTAGAGCAAGTAAAAACTTATACAAAGAATAACTTTTCCGTATCTTTCACTTTTTAGTCTACTCCATTTGTCAATATACGGTAATCAGAAACAGGGTACCCCCAGCACAATCTTATTTGTAACTGGTAAGGTGTTCGATATAGACTACATATTTCTCCCTCATTTAGAAATGAGTTAATTAGGTAACCTTAATAATATCACAAAACTTTACATTGACAAAAATAGCCATTTTCCTGTCCTTTGACTAAGGTTTGGACCAGCTTGGTAATAGCAGAGTCGGTTGATCTCCCCCAACCCCTCCGGTTGTTTATAAATCAGACTTGCTGACGTTTCCGCAATCATAATATTGGCTTCTTCACAGCTTAACTGAAACTGACCGCAGTATACTGGAACCAAACCTTCTCATCTTAATCGGAAAATGTTTGCTGTAAAATATTTTTCGTATGACTTTCAAATTTATGGGTTCTCTATTATCACCAGTCATCCCGAATATCCCGCTACGTTGATGATACTTTTGTTATTTGGCCTCATGGTCAAGAATACCTCTGATATTTCTTAGCACTTTATTTAAATTCTATACATCCTAACATACGTTTTGCTATTGAATTATAAACTAATAATACTCTCCCATTCTTAGATATCGAACCCAGAATTAAAACACGTTACATCTGCTCTTCTCTCTAATAATTTCCACATTAGAGATGTTATGCATTCCATCATAAAATACACTTCACCACATTTCAAAAATTCTTAAGAAATATAAAGTCAAAACCAGATTTACCACTTGTCCAAAAATAACATCTTGTGTCTCCTGTCATTCCAATCTCCTTCGTAGCCTTTCTTCTCTCATACGGTGCAGGTGTCCATAGCATTTCAATTGTTTTGCATTTATGTCGTCCATTATAGAACGAAATAAATGCAAATAGCATTCTTTCTCTGATGGTTAAACAGAAACAACTTTTTCAATACATCATTTTGGTTGACGGAAGTTTCTAAGTAATGATTTTCAAGGGAACCCACACTTCTGACCCATACGTCAAGACAGGCTGAATCATAGCCCGGATTATTTAAAAAAAATTTTTTTTTATTTCATTACTCCACAGAATTGGATGTTCCTTTTCCTATGTTCTTTAGTATGTCCTTATTGTCCTTTCTGTTCTCATATATTGTAACTCAGGTATTCGTGCTGTCCAACGTTTTTTATTATCCCGATTTCCGTTTGAATATCTGGTCTTGTGCCTCCTATAGTCATGTAATTTGTCTTCTCAATGTTCATCTCTAGACCCCATTTCTTGAATTCTTCAATGAGTTTATTTATCATGTAGGTTATGTCCTGTTGGCCTTCTGGTAATACAACCTGATCGTCTAAGAAGAGGATTGTATATAGGTGGGTGGCCTCTATATTTATCTCCATGGGACTGCATTTTCTTATCCACTGCCTTAAAGCGCTGCCGAGAAAAACTTTAAACAGTGTTGTAGAAAGACAGGAGCCCTGTTTGACGCCTTTTGTTTGTGTGAAGAGTTCGAAAATTCGTTTCCGGCCTTTACAATCACTTGGTTTTCTCTACTCTTTTACGGCTTTTATATATACACTATTTATGTTAGCTTCTTTCATTACTATCCACAATTTCTGTAAGGGTACGAAGTCGAACGCTTTATAAAGGCTCTTGCTAGTTTCTTTTCGGTTAGTTGTTTTATTATGAATATATTGTCCTGGTCGAAACCCATTTTGTTCTTCCATTTTTAAGAATTTTTCTATTCGGGTTGTTAGAATTCTTTCATATAGCTTTCCGATGAACGATGTAATGCTAATACTTCGGTACTTATTACAATAATTTTCATTCTCCAATTGGACAAATACAATGTTTTAATAGGAAATTGTCAAAAAATAATAATACGATGCACAGTAGTATATAAGCAATGGAGGAACAACAACTGTTAATATAGGCCTTCCAGCTACTAGCTATTCCTTTAACTTGATTTTAACTGCACATAAATTATGACACATTTTTATTTCTTTCGGTAAGAGGTTAAAAAATCGCATACCGCTTACACTTGGGATTCTCCAAGGACTATGATATTTTGCATAAGGAGCTCTAAAGTCGTCTTTAAATATTGTGTTCACTGAGCTAAAATTACTTTTCAACACAAAACCCGATTTATTTTGAAACACATAAACACACATTTAAGACAAATATAGACTATACAATGTGAAAATATCATCTCATGAAGCACGAACACATTAGTCGAAGAACGTAATAAACACTTAATATTTGTGATTCTGTTGAAATATCCTTCAGGTTCGGTAATAAATAGATGTTGACTCCCACCCACGATAACAAACAAAGCAATGAGTTTTAAAATTTATCCATTATATATATATATATATATATATATATATATATATATATATATATATATATATATATATATATATATATATATATAATCTTTTTTTTTCACGTTTTGATTCACGGATGGAAAAATGTGATGACACTATATTCCGGGATATCATCCGTTCGCTTGTTGAACTCCGACTGGAATCCTGCAGACGTTTCGCCAAAATCTCACTTGGCATCTTCAATGATCGCGCTCCGAAACACACATTGAAGATGCTAAGTGAGATTTTGGCGAAACGTCTATATATATATATATATATATATATATATATATATATATATATATATATATATATATCCATGAATATTCCAAGAAACTTTACATCAGTATGTAAAGTGAACTCGTCATAGATATCGTTAAGTCATCAGAAAACTTTCCAAACGCTGTCGTTCGAGCCACGCAAACCCTCTAGACCCTCAACATACAAGAGGAAAAGTACTGGTCCTAATACAGAGCCCTGAGGGACACCCATTGTTACCATGGATGACTTCGACTTTATTGCAGGGCATGCCATTGCAGGACATCTTCCATAACATTATGTTGTGATCTACAGAACCGACTGCCCTGCTGATGTCGAAGAAGACATCAACAGGACACTCCCAGGACTTTTCAGATTTAAGAATATCCTCAAAGTATAAAGTAACTGTATCATCACATCCAGCAGAACGTTTATTTTAAAGCTGGTTAATAAGTAAACTGTGTAGCTCCACTTCAAGGAGAGGCTTTAAAAAGTTAGTATAATATTTTGAAGTTCTGGAAATTCGCTTTATTTTTGAGATTGTGTGGGAATGTTTCTGGTTATTTTCAAAGAAGCCTCCCTGAAAAAATCATTGAACATGTCTGATATAACCCGAGGACCTTCAATCTTTTTATTATTACGCTCAAGTTGAATATTATTGATATTTTTCTTTCGATTAGTTACTTCTGCTACTACGTTCCAAGTGGATTTCGTTATATTTTTAGAATTAAAAATTTTTTGCTGGTAAAAGCTTTTTTTTTGTATTCCTTACTAGCTTGTTATGCTCGTTTTACCTGTCTAGTAAAATTTCATATATTTCCTGTTGTTGAAACAAATATTTAAATTCCCTCCTTCATTTTTTTCACATTATAGCATATCCACGATTTTTTATTGTTACACATATAAAACGGACGTTTAGGAAAATAATCAAGGCTGCACGCACTATACATATTAGACCAATTTTCATGAAACAATGCTTGTTCAAATGGCCTTATGGCTTCCTTCGAGAAACATCTTCGGTAAGAACCATGTTATATAAAATTAATCTGTGGTCTGATATTGTATTGTCAACAACAAAGCTATTACATGAAAAATTCGAAAATAGATGATTAATTACGAGTATATAGGCCCTAGTGTGACTCTAGTTGGACACTTGCTAAACCAAAGTAAGAACATATGTAATTAATTTCCCTGTATTCTGTAGGGTTTCTTTGTGGTTCATAGTTGAAGTCATCATCTAATATCACTTTCATATCCGGTTTATATACGAAACTCAGCGCATCCAGTAATTAAATATTGACTACAGCATTCTATGCATATGCGACAAAGAATACATCAAATCTTTCGATAAAATTGAAATTCTTGTAGGTTGTCAATTTTCATACCAAAGAAAAGTCCAGGAATCCATAGAAATGTCAAGTCTTTACCTTTCACCGCCCACCTTCAACAATATATAAGCAGATACAGAGAAGAATGCAGGCAGTTTTCGTTAATGTCTGGAGAATAGAATTTGATTTATAATACTATTACTGGCACGCTATTTAACAATCCTTTGGATTATTTCCGGGTCGGTTATTTCCAAAAAGAATACAGACTTGCAAATAGTTGATTTTATAAATCAAAACTTTGTCAAACAAGTGATATATCACAGAAATTACACCTGAAGCACCCTGTACGAATATTAAGACGTTCCCGCCTCTCGGAGTATTTTTCCGTTCCAAGATGGACCATTCCGACGTAATTTGTCACACATAATTGACAGGTATAGTATATAGGCGAGAGGAGTCGCCCACAAAAGGGAATACGGGCCCTCGGAAGATTTATTGAGGTTATGTTCGGATGGTTCCGCGGAAACTTTCCGTAACTGAATTTTCCCGGGTGATATATCAGTGTCGTTTACGCAGCTCGTCGGAAAAAGAGATAAACGTGATTCAATAAGGGTTTCCACATTAAAATATTAAAAAAAAACCGGAAGAATGTAAAAATATACAAACATTTTTGTTTGCCATTTTAGATTAGTGTATTACAATTAGGTATGAAAGATAATGTCATTCAAATGACCTCCGCGACTCATGTGCATGACGTAATTCGTTTATTGAAATTTCCTATCACTTTTTGACACAATTCAGGTTCTATGCCGGATAGTTCGCCTCTAATCTCCTGTTTCAGCTCTGAAATAGTGTTTGGTTTATTTTTATACGCTCTGCTTTTTAGGTACCCAAAAAAAAATCTAGGGGAGAATGATCACATGATCGTGTCGGCCAATTGATATCGCCATTACGTGAGATAATTCGACCAGCAAACTTGCCCCGCAGCAATTGCATCGTTTCTCTGGATGTGTGACAAGTGGCTCCATCCTGTTGGAACCACAAATCTTCAATATCCATACCTTCCAATTTCTCCTAGAAAAAATCAGATATCATGTTTCGATAGCGAACACCATTAACCGTAACAGCGTTCTCCGCATTATCCTCGAAAAAAAGGGCCAGTTATTCCTCCGCACCAAAATGCGCACCAAACAGTGATTTTTTGAGGATGCATTGTTTTTTGAACAATCTCTCTTGGATTTTCCAATCCCCAAATGCGAGCATTGTGTTTATTTACAAAGCCAGCAACGTGAAAATGTGCCTCGTCGCTAAACATGATTTTCGTTGAAAAATGAACCCCTTGTTCTCGTATCCATTCTGCAAACACGCGGCGCTGTTGATGATCTCGAGGTTTCAACTACTGAGTTTTTTGGACTTTATATGGGTGTAGATGCAAGTGTTTTGTTAAAATTCGCTGTGTGGTTGAATACGTAAGGCCCACTGATGACGAATCGATGTGTTTGGAGCACGAGCACGTTGAGGGACTTTGAGGTTAGTTACAGATCCAGTTTTCTCAAATTTTTGAACCACATTCCAAATTGTCCTCTCAGAAGGTCGATTTTGTGCGCCGAAAAATTCACGTAGAGCCCGAAAGGCATTATTTCTTGATCGACCATTTTCATAATAGGCTTGCACAATTTTTACACGTTGTTCAGTCGTATATTGCTCCATGATTAATTTTGTTTATGTTTTGAGGTTAGAAATCTCATATGATAATAAACAAATACAGTGGCGTTTCAAAAATATTTCAGATTGTAATGTGGAAACTCTTATTGAATCATCCGTTATTTAAATGGCATAATGTAGCCGACTGAAGAACAGACGTTCGAATTAAATTAGGAAGAATTTGTATCGGACGCTTCGTTATATTCGTTTATATTCGTTTGCGAACAATCTGAAAATCGACGATTCATTGTTTACCTATAATACAGCATTGATTTATTTTGACAGGTTAGTTTTGAAAATGAGGATTGTAACATCGAAATCGACTAGAAAAAAGTGTTTCAGTTCGCCCACGAGAATAATAAAAAAATTAATGTACGTGCAGGGTAGTTATTGCAGGGTTATATTTTTATTATGGATCCATATTTAATGTTTTCAGTTATCTATATTTTCTATATTTTCGCCATTTCGCCACATAGTCACAGAGTAGTCACAAATGACCAACGAAAAAATGTTTTTTTTGATAATACAAACAACTCCGTATTTATCAATTTTATTGGCTTCTATCATTTGATATTACAAAAATTGATGGTTTCAAAGTTATGGACAACATTCGGCAACATTTTTTATTTTATTTTAAATCTAGCTAAACCTACATAATATCCTATTCAAATTAAGTTTTTATAACATGTATAAAATCAACAAATTATACAAGTAAATATAACTTATTACCAATAAATACCATTTTCAACCGCGTCTTTTTTATTTGATATTTAGTTGTCACCAACTTTTTTTAAAAGGAAAAATAGTTGTTTTACAGGGTTAAAGAGCGTTTATATCTTTATGAATGTTACAAAAGAAATAACAAGAGTCCAGCTCAGAGAATATAGGTTATTGTATCCTGCAAGATGATTATCCACGAAGTATATTTTTTCAAGAATTGTTGTCTTCAAATTTTTGCCAGACATTTTTATTGTTCACTTATGATGCACTATTTTGAAAATTCAATTAAACGATGCAGCAATTTTCAGTAAGGTCATTGTGCTAAACAGAAAAAATACTCATTCTGAATTGAAAATCGTGAAAAAAAGAAATTAACAAATAGAGTCGGAAAAGTGTTTATGTGTGTTGTGGCATTATACGTGATCGAATATGCCTATTATTTTATAACTTTGTTTTGAATGCTGAGAGATATTTAAATTTGTTGGAGAACCATGTATTTTCATTAACTGATAATTTGCGGGACGATATCAACAATATAATGTGCCATATCATACCGTAGTACCTGTTAAAAATTGTTTAAATCAAGGTTTTCCATTTTGGTTTGGTCGATACGAGAACATGGATTGGCCCTGACTTGACATCCCTGGACGTTCTTTAAGGAGCTGCATAAAAAACGAAATGGATAAAAGTAAGTGCAATAGTGTTCAAGACTTCAAAATGAGAGTTCGGCAAGAGGAAGAAAGATTTAATGCAGACGCGGTTAGTAATGCTATTGCTAACATTGAAACCATACCTACTACTTGCCCAAGATGGAGGTTATGTAGAAAATATCTTGCAATTAGTAATAAGTTCTATTTGCTTGCATTACTTGTTGATTTTATATATATTATATCACTTGGCTAGAATAGAAAATTATATGAGTTTTTGAAATAAAATAAAATACACAAGTATAAATTCTAAACCAAAAATTTTTGAAATTTAAGGTATATATTATTATATGAAATGGTAAAAAAGAAAAGTTTTCTTTATTAGAAAAAACATACTTTTAATTTTCGCTATAGATTCGTCAAATCATTGAATATGGATTCATGGATAGGTTCAACTTTTTGTATTATTGTATTTATTATGAAAAAGGTCTAAAAAAAATCAATTGCGATATCCATATTTTACTTCAGTTGCCTGTTATTGGTAAGAAGGAAAGGCCAAGCTGCTTAATATTTTCTATTTCATTTAAAGAAACATGACTACTGCCAGTGCTACCAGAGATACGTAGTGTAAGGTAAGTCCGTCAGAAAACCTCAGATAAATACATATTCCAAAATGCTTTGATACAAGATGACAAAATGGACAAAATTAATGCAACATCATAAATTTACCACATTTTTGATGTTATTTTTTTTCTGAATTTATTATCCAATTGGAATGATTTTTTTGCATCTTTGGTTAGTTGACAATGTCATTCGTATCACCCTGTTGAGTATACTAACAACCAAAACATATAGCAGTTGACATTATAAAATAGCTCCATCTTTCGTTAACATTTTCTGTTTTGGTTTATTTCATTATCTCTACAATTCATTGTTCAAATTTCAAACTATGCAGTAAATTATTTGTTATCTTATAATTTGTTAATAAAGTAATTACGATATTAATATTACCTGTGAGTTTATTAAAGATATTTTTTTGAAACGAGTATAACAGTGAAACATGAAACAAAAAAAATCAAAAGCAATAAAATGAATTGATATTACAATGTTAATATACTATACTTCGAGTCACTGCGTTCATACGCTCGGCATACTGGAAATTAAATTTTTGATTGTATTTTGGGGAATATTCTCCCACTCTGCAATTGACTGTGGTTAACCGGCACGGAATTGCTTCGAATTTTTCTTTTAGACCATCCCATAGATGCTCTATGTGAGGTCGTCATTCCGTCAATGGAATAGCTACAGAGTTCATGTAATCTATAACCTGTCTAGCCACGTGGGGACGAGCATTATCCTGCATAAATAAACTATTCGGTCCCGAAAAAAGAAAATGTGCAATTACAACATTTTCCAGATAATAATAAACTCTGTGCGTCCGGGATTTCAGGTGAGAGATATCGCAACTTGCAAATCTCTTTCCTGTCCTTCGCCAAACACGTTCACGCTCATCAGGAGAATTGAGAATAATTCTTGTTTCATCAGAAAACACAACCGTTTTTCAATTTGGACAATTTCTGGCGAACCGCAATCTTGCAACTCTGCGTTCTCTGGTGAGCAATTGTTTTTTTGCTGTTGATTGTCCGGTATGAAGAGTTCTACGTTCACTTTTTAGGCTAGTGCTAGTGATCTTCTTCTGCCGATACATTTTTGGTCGCAACATCTGTTGACAAATCGTTGGAAACATCAGAAAATTTTCAGAACCTACTTGAAAACATTTAAGAATGGTTGTGCTGAACAATAAATTCTACAAAAATATGTTACACCATAAAATGGTGTATCTTCTTGAATAACAAAGATAATGCAGTAAACCGAAATATATTTGCGAAGGCTGTAAGTAATATTCGGAACAGCACATAACATTCTTATTAGACCCGGTATAAATCGAAAATGAACTTTTTATCATTTTCAGCGAAAACTATGACATTGTCAAGGAACCAACCTAAAACGCAATACAAAATCATTCAAATCGAAAAAAAGAAGTACGTTTTCTATTTTTAATAATTCAAAATCGACTGAAAATTTATGCGACTGCCTGGGGAAAAGTTGTTTCCTTAAATCAAGTAATAGCAGGGAAAGATTGTAAAATAGGTGAATGCTAAGTAAAAATATAATGCGAAATCTGTGTGTGAATAATATAAAAAAAATATAAAGAAATTCGAAAATCCTTTGTTTTTTTTTTCATTCGTCCACTCGGTAATATTTACAAGCAAATCGGCTTAAATAATAATACTTCGAATTATTTAAAATTGCATTTTAAATTTGGTGGCATTCAAGTGTTTTTTCTACATTGTTGGATATTTGAAAGATTTTAAATGAATATGATAAATTTTTATAAAAATAAGAATTTAGAAATAAATTTCAGCAAGTAAGCTTGTTTGTGGAGTTCAGCTCAATAGCATGTTGTCATTTTTTATTCAAGTTGTATAATAAAAACGATAATTTTATACTCGATTTTTTGTTTAATTTTGAAAGGATGAATATTTTGTGCAAAGTAAGCTAAAATTCAAGTAGTCATCAGCGAATCAGTTAATTATTTAATTTCAGATTGTAGCAATTCATCTAACCGATAGAACTCAGTTTGTGGTTGTGAAAACTCGCTTTATACGAATGTAATGGAGTCCTTCAGGCGTCACTCCTGGGACTTTCACTTTTCAATATTTTTATAGTTGTCATTGGAAGCTGCTTTCAACATTCAGTAAGAAAAGTAAGAAAAGAACTTCATTCCGTATATTTTAGAATTCCAGAATGATCTCGATAGGTTTACTATGTACTATAAAAATCACAGACTTTTAATATCTCGATAAATGGCAAATAATACAAGAAAAAAACAACCTATTAATACATTGGTTTAAGATTAGATAATATAAAACTTAAGAGAGTTTCTCAAGTTAAAGATTTAGGCATCATACTAGACTCCAAGTTAACATTTGAAGCACATGTAGAAAATATTGTAAAAAAGGGCATGGGAAATCTTGACTTCGTATTACACCAAAAGCTTTCGCAATCACAAATCAGTAATTCTAATTATAACAGTGTCATCAAATCCATCTTGGAATACCTGTCCACCGTATGGAATCCGATCTATCGCAAGTATGTCGATCGGATAGAGAGTGTCCAAAAAAAGTTTATTTATATAATAGACAGACATTACTTTTCATATGAAAATAACCTACAGTTTTATAAATTTAAATCGCTTGAAATACGCAGAAATTGCTGAGAGGCAATTTTTCTTTAGAAAATTGTCAACAATCTTATTTAGTCACTTTTTTGCACAAATCTCTTATCTTTTAATGCTAGTCCTTATCGAGTCCTTTCTCTATAGAAAGAATCAGAACTACTTCTTAAAACATGAAACACGAATGCAGAGACAGGGAAACACAGTTGGCAAAAGAACATGCCAATATGTGGTTTACAGTAAATCGCCTAAAATTGAATGAAGACTCACTCGTTAGTGTTTTCAACAAATGTAAATATTTCGGAAGGAACGTCTGCGAAGTTGCTGGGTGTGGTCCTGCATGATAGGCTCTTTTGGAAGGACCATATTGCTTATTTAGTAAAGCGCCTCTCAAGTGTCCACTTTTTGTTATGACGCTTGAAAAATTTAATCGAGGTACTATGCTCTTTTTTCATTCAATTTTGTCATATACTGTTATACTGTGGCCAAAAACGAGCGATCAGAATTACATCCAACGCAGAATATAGAGACCATTGTAAACCGCTATTTCAGAATGTTGGCCATCGGTACGTATCACACTGTATTAGAAATTCATAACTCGAAAAATATGTTTTCAGTTCACTTAGATAATCATAAATACCCCACTTCCTTCTCAAATTCTCTCTAAGTTTATACAATTTAATTCCGAATCAAGTAACTGCTATGCGAAAATTTTAAAACCAAAATAATTTTTTTATTCTTGTTTGTTTTTATATGTTATGTATTGCGTTGTTATACGTATTATATTGTATATATATATATATATATATATATATATATATATATATATATATATATATATATATATATATATATATATATATATATATATATATATATATATATAGTCGTAGTGTATAGTTTTTTTGTTCTGTTTTGTACTGTTTTGTACTTAGAAGTGCTGTAAACATACTACGTATTGTAATTCAGTCAAATAAAAATCTATCTACTTATCTATGTGTTTTTCTGAACAACTTATAAACTGAGAAAAAATTTGATAACGTTCTTTTAATTACTGTCTATTAGCTTAGGAAATATATAATTAAGTTTCTTTTGTATTTGTATCAGAATAACTGATTTGTTGGTCAGCATTTTGGTTTAGAAAATAAAATAAAAATAAAAAACAAGAACTGCTTTTATGCTAAATTGTAGCCCAAGATTGTGCCGACACAATTCGTCGAATCGAGAAAGAAATATGAATTATCACTTTTATATTGTGGCAAAACTCATTTTCTCTACGCCTCAACTAAGCAAAACTAACGAACGTACCGCTATCGGTTTAACCCCCTTGATCGGTAACTTTAAATTAACGAACTTGTTGGAAAGTCTCGCGAACTCCACGTGATGTTCCCGCGGCGACTGGAAGGGACGAAACCACCCTGCGAAAGCTGCCGAGTTACTGACATCCGAAACCTCCGCCGCATCCGACAAACTCCGCTTCGTCCGCCCCGAAGCTTGCGCGTCATTTTTTTAAAGAATCGCGTGGACCTTTTTCGCGCTCCTTCTTGTCGCTTTTTGACAATTGCGCATCGAGTTTCCAATGACATAACGTTTAGAAACTTCCTAAACTCCGAATAGTTCCGGAGATATTTCTCGGGCGTTGAATTTTGACGTTTATCAATCCTGACGGTCATGTCAGTGAAGGTATTTTGCGAAAATGTACCCAAAAACTAATGGTCGTAGAAAAAATATAGTATGTAACACGTTCGGTAAACTCGTGACGGAAATGCCGTTTACCGCACTTGTTGAATAATATACTATTTTCTCTTAAATAAAAAAATAAACATTATTTTTAGGTAGATAATTGAACAAAATGAAATATTATACTTAATAATTCATACTAACCGTTTAAATACAACTACTTTGCTGATATTGCATTATAATAGGTATACTTACGAATATATACTTTGATCCATACTTGATGAGAGTGGCGAAGTTGATAGCCTACCTTGAGAGGTGCTTGATGAGTGAAAGGTTCCAATTTGTAATTATCTAAGTACTAAGTGGAAAAAACTAAATGTATAACTTAACATAATTAAGATCTTCAGTAGACATCATAGGTGTATTTGTAACTATGTCTTTATTCAAGAATACACTGGTGTTTGACTTATTGACCTTTTCTGTGGCGTTCAACGTTGAATCTCTTAGTTGTGGAAAAATAACGTTTTCCCTTGTTTAGTCCTCTTTCATCTTTACTAATAATTTGTTGACATTTATACAAACACTTGTTTTCACAGTCCTTCGCGGTTTTTGTTATTTTTCCTGGTACGCCTCCTTTCTTACGGATAAATATTCTTTATCTTGTGCATGCGCAACTTTTCTCATATTACATTGCCACAATATCTGAATTTCTGTTTCTGTACTGATGTAACCACGTACATCCAATTCGTCAATGGAACCCTCGTCACTATCTGATTTTTCCGACCTTATGATTCTAGATTTTCATCAGAATCATGCCTTTACATATCTACGATGTCAGCAGAAATTGGTTGTGATGTGTGATTTATCAACCTGGAGATAAAATGAAACAAAATTTTGCATTTCTTCTGCTTTATCAAAACAAGTTCCGTATGTGCTTTATTCCAATCACATTATTGTTGATTTTCATAATGCGGTGCAACGAGGTCCGCCACGCCCCTTTCCTTATGCAATTTTTGTCTAAAACCAAAAACGTTCCGTGAAAAGAATTTTTTGATATACAGAAATACTATCCTTAGAAGATACCATGTATAATTCTTAGTAGGACTTTTAAAATAATAAATTAATTTCCTCACATTAACCATTTCGATTTTATATCTACAACTCAAAAACGTACAATCGATAATAATGATGAAAACGTATTGTACGACCAAAAATATAGTGCATTTATTGCTTTCACGTTTTAAGTATTTTACATTACCTTAACCCCGGATCTTCGCAGGACCGTGGTAAAACCTATTCCAACAGATGTTTATTCTGTGTTAAGTAGGTCCAAGATGGACCGTAACGAATGTTTTTATAAACTTCAAATTTTTATTTGAAACGTAAATGGACCGTTTTGAATTTGATTAAGCAGTGATCCTGCAGAGCGTTTTCGAATAAGCGAGGCTGTTTTCACTGGATAGTTCAAAAGGTAAGGGTAAGTACCTGTACTCTATTTATCTTACAGGTAGGTTTGAAAATGATCATTTTTGTCTTGTAAACCGGTGGACAAAGGACGTAATGAATTGTTACTTTGTACTAATTTGTTTGTGTACAGGTTTCAAGAATTGTTCGGGGAAAAAGATTGAAAACATACTTATATCCCGCTTGTTAGTGTAGTGTGTAGTGTAGTAGTGTAGTGTAAATTCCTAGGACGGTCCTGGAATGGTTACGAGAGCTCGGCAGAGTGTTCTATAAGGGGCTGGGGTTTTGAAGTGATAAACAGTAGGCAAAGTTAATCACGAGTTCGGTTGTAAAAGTACTATAATTCTGGTATATTCGTCAACGTCTCATTTTCAGAATCATAATTGGTTTTTAAAACCAGCTACTCCGTACGTATTATCAGAACCGGTTGGATTACTGTAAGGCATTCGATGAATTAAATCATCATCATGTTGTTAGTTTTGTCGAGCTGTCTGAAGCAACTGTTGAAATTATTAAGGAGATGTGCCCTGCGGTGTTGGTCCGACGTCTACGACCATGGTCAACAGAAGCCGGAGGCAAAATACTTTACCCAACTTCAAAATTGGCTTTCTCGTGAACAGCGAGTTTGATTTTAACGATTTATAAAAAAAATATAGATTCAGTATCAGTAACGCTTTTATGACAGGGCATTTTTATTCACATTTGAATGAACCAAAGATGAAATATCAGAGGCAGCAACTTTTGGTGGCAGGTGTGGGGTGAAAAAGACATCAAAGAATGACATACGAAATCTAAAAGTAAGGTGTTGAAATTATGAATCAACAGGCTAGGAAACACCTGGATTAATTAATGGTAATGTTATTTTATAGAATTTTAGGACGGGTTTTTGCTTCACATTACGTACTATTAGAGCTTCTAATTTTGGGAAATCTATAGTTCTGATGTTATTGGACTGCTGTAAAACTTTAATTAAATTGATAGCTTTGTCGAGTTTTCTGAAGCAACTGTTGAATTTACATAGAAGACGTGCTCTGTGGTGTTGTCTAGAGATGTACACCGGCCACAAAAACTGGACCCGATTTTGTGAACACCTCGGTTGATTGTGATAATTATAAAAAACGTAGATTGATTTATCAGTAACGCTATGTCAGAATTTTTTATTCAGATTTCGATTTAAGCATATACGGCATACCAGAATGACATGAACTTTTGGGGTATTTGATCATGATCTTTTCTGAACGTTTTGTTTTTATATTCACGTCAAAGATATGTCACAATGACACGGAAAACCACTTATTTACTATTTTTGGGTAGACGGGTTTCGCATTTATAATTTTGCTAATGAGTGTATGCGTTACAAAGGCGTTAACGTTATATTTTAATGAACTAAATAATGAAATAATAGAGGTTGCAACTTTTGGTGGCAGGTGTGGGGTGCACATTACGCATTATTCGGGGAAATCTTCTTTTTGGTGTTGTTGGACTACTGGAAAACTTTGGATGAAATAAAACATTAATTAGGTTTATACATGTGCTCTATGATGCTCTTCGGGGATCTACACTCACCGTAAATACAAACCCAATTGCACCAATTTCAAAATTGACTTCCGCGAGAACAGCTCTTTGATTGTACTTAGTTTTTAAAAAATTGTATACTGATCTTCCAAATTCGCGCTTTTTCTGTTAGTTAAATTTTCAAAGATATTTGGTAACTCCTCTGCTCTAATATTTATCGAACAGCTTTCAAATGTAATAAAGCAGTAATAGTAACACCATTACGTGACATTCGCGACGAGTCCATTATCAACCCAGCGAAACCACCGCAAGGAAGAAACCTGATAGATAGATAACTTAATTTTCACCTTCCAGCTTCACTAATTTCGTCGAATCAGTTTAAAGTTGGGAAAAACAGTCGAAAACATGTCAAAATTAAACAACTTTTTCTGTATTGTTTTAGGGTCGACAGGTTCTGCGTTTATAATTTTATGTGTCAGTGTATTCGTCATAACGGCGCTAACGTCACATCTTAACGAACTATAGAATGAAATAACAGAGGCTGCACATTTTGGTGGCAGCTGTGGGGGCGGTAACTAACCAAAACTAAAGACTGACATACAGAATCTAAAGGTAAAGTGTTAAAGTTATGAACCAACAGAATAATGAACACCTTGATGTGAATGACATTTTACAAAAAATTTCAGTAGTGTTTTAGGACTACACTACAGCTTTGCTCCAGATTACAGACCATATTATTAGAGCTTCTTATTCTTCGAAGTCTACTTCTTTAGTATTGTTGAACTACTGCTCTGTCGTGTTCTTCAGGGACCTACCATTTCAAAATTGGAATTCGAACACGTACTGCAGCAATAAGATGAAATTATGGTATGGTTATGGCAACAGCTGCCACAGAAAAATCACTGGAATCACATTGAAAAGTTTTTGCATTTAGGACATTGTCTCAATTTTGATTTTATTTTTTAAACGCAACCAATAAACATCAATAAGCAAAATAAAAAAATTAGGCTTAGGGTAAACATCTAGTGTGACCTCGGACCAAACTGACTTCCAGGTATGTAACAAATTCTTGTGGAATGTCATCAAATTCTTCCCCCATGAAGGGTATCAAGTAAAGGCAGTCGGCGAAGAATGAGCCTATGAAGTTGCTATTAAGATCTGGGCTGAAAGCTGGCTAAACCATTAGTTCAATACCAACTTCGTCCAAATATTCGTTAACTACAGGTTTAATTTTTCAAATCTTTGTGTTCTTTTTAGTTTTCTAATGAAATGTAAAGGCAAATTTCGGGAAAAAAATTGAGTCTTACTGTCAAAATCAAACCAGCGATTCAAGAGGGACCCCAATTTTGAAATAGGGTCTAGTATTTATTGACCGATATTTCTTTTCAAGTCTTTTTTTTGTGTACTTTAAGTTCTCTGTTTTTTTATACATGTCATCTTGGAAGGTTGTCCTAAGCACTGCTTAGTGAATTTGCTTGACAATTCAAATTTCAGCAAAAAATTGACCGATATTTCTTTTGAAGATTTTTTTGTATATTTCAAGTACTATGTTTTTTTTATACATGTCATCTAGGAAGGCCGTATTAAGCACTGCTGAGTGAATTTGGTTGACGAACAAAATTACGCTTAAGCACTGACGATTTGAAGAAGCTAACCGCATTCTCAAAAAAGCACACAACTTGGAACTGGATGTTTTTAACATGTCAGTTGTACTATTTGGGAGAGGCAGTGTCGACAATTAAAATTTGTTTAAAATAAAAATTCAGACCATTAGTGCATAAAAATGGATCATATATGAAGGTTTAAATGTCCAATAAACATGTACATTTAAATCACCTGAATTTAAAAATTAGGCTTATAGACTGCTTCGTTATTTTAACACTGGCAATGTGGTCTACTGTTTAAAGTGTATTGACGACATTGGCAAATATGAAAGAGTGTATTACAAATTGAAGAAGGTCAAACGTTAACCATGTAAAATTGTAATATTTAGCACTGGAGTGCACACGCTTAATCCTTTTCTATGGTAGATAACATTTCCGGCCTGTATAACCAATTGCCCACTGATTTTAAGGTTCTAAACATTCGCTATTTTGCTAACAATTATATGATTACACTGTAATTATTTGATAAAACTTTGCTTACATGTCAACTATTTTTTCTTACCCAAAATTTAGCGTTAGGAATTAATTTATGTCTTTCCTAAATTGTTCTTAATTAGTTTTTGTTACTTTTAATTTAATATTAATAAGTTTAGTTTCTATTGGGAACAAATATAATTATTATACTGGAATTTTAATGTAAAGATTTATTAATTGATAAATTTATTTTGTTTTGAATTCTTGAAACTAAAAAATGTTAACGAAAGAAGACATCTGCTGATTCTAAGCCATTTTTTTTATGATATTCGACAATTGCTCTTCAGTATTATTTGTTCATTTCAGAAAAATGAGCAAAATTTTGCAGGGGATGTTGGGGCAAGGCGGCATCCCTAGAACAAGGAGGCTCACCTCAAAATTTAACAATTATTATAATTATAAATTCTGGTTATTTGAACCGCTTAAAAATTAAAAAAAAAAGCTATTCCATATGGTTATTAATTTATTGAAAGTGTTATTTTTTGGATAATTCCATGGATTTAGACTAAAGGCCGAGCTTTCGATCTTATAAATCTTATAAATACATATAAAAAAAAATTAATTTTTAATGAATACTTATAATTATTATATATAACATTATAAATAAGGGGGAGTTTAGTTAAAGTTAGTCAAAAATAAATCGACTTTATGGTTAAGAGCCACAAAAAATAATAAAAAGCTTAAGTCTTACCCCACGCAACCCTATTTTCTGAATTTTAAACGTAATGAGGTAGTAACATCATTAGGTGTCATTGGTGACGTCCATTAAAAATAAACACAGACTACGCTAGCGAAAATACCGCAGAAACGAAAACTGCTCTCCCAAAGAAAAAAAAATGGCCACGATTGTGCCGAACTTGCGTATTCGTTTCAGGACGGATAACTCAATTTCAACTTCCAAACGAGGTCCCGGCTTCCCTAATTTCGTCGAATCGTTTTAAAGTTGGGTAAAATGAAACGGACAACTTTTTATTTATTATTTTAGTGTGGACAAGTTTTGCGTTTACAATTTTACTAGTAACTGTATACGTCACAACGGCGCCAACATTATATTTTAATTACAATTATTAATATAATTAATAATATTAATTAATTGTTTATCCGCCGGTAAATGTAAATAAAAATTACAAAGAAAGAAAAAATCTAAATATAAAGTATTCTGACATAATCTAATGACTCCAAGTGAAAAAAAGCAAAACTATTATTTTAAGATAATCCATGATCAAAGAAGTCCATCGGAGTAAGAGTACTTGGAATGAGTTATTTCTGTGACATTGCTGACTAAAAGTTAGAGTGGTCCGGATATTGAGGAATAACTACACTCTTATAGACAATCAATTGTAGAGTTTATGATTTTATGGATACTTTTACGATCCCTCTGCTTTTTTAACCAACAAATAATCTCAACAAATCGTTTCAATTTATCGAACGAGAGAAAAAATTACGCGAAGCATTGCAGAACGGCAACGTTGTGAAATATCCGGTATTTTCATTTGGAAAATATGTTGTAAATTCAAACTATATTAGCGTACATCTGCTCATATACCTGTGCTTGTTCGAATTACAAATCAATCTCGGAAAATGTTTCAGTTAAAGCCATTTTTAACGAAATAAACTGAAATAAAAAATGACTGCCTATAGACTTAGCTCTTCAATGTAGGAGTTTGGGAAACAATTGCGAAATACGGAGACGAAAAAACCTCAAGATTTTTTAAATGATTACAAGAGAGTTTTCTTCTTTCTTTTTGTATTTCTGCATTGGACTAATATAAATTTAAGTGTCAAATTCATATAAAATACAACTTACGTATATTACAAACTATATTATAATATATTATATTACGTTAGAATTATATTTCATTTATGTTGAAAAACACAACATGGGGGTAAACCTCTCTAACGGATAAGATATTTACAATTGGAACCGTACAAAAAGGAAAACTTTTTTGGCGTATCCGGTTATTGTTATAAGCAGTTAATTCGATGTAATCTTCTCTTCCAGGCGGTGGAAGCGTATAATGCAACACAATAAGACAAACACAATAAAAGTCAGATAAGCTTCTAGATGGTTTTAGTTACATGTTTTACCCGAGTTTCGCTATACGACATGGATATTATCAACATGACTTTGTACAGT
Organism: Cylas formicarius; assembly: GCF_029955315.1. NCBI lineage: Eukaryota > Metazoa > Arthropoda > Insecta > Coleoptera > Brentidae > Cylas > Cylas formicarius. The sequence goes on along the minus strand of NW_026844361.1, from coordinate 17,100,890 downwards.
TACAACTAGTTCTGGCAGCCTGCTGCTGCTACTAAGCGATTGTACATATTCAAAATAGTTCAGTTGTCGTGAAATTTTACCTCTGCTGTGTATTTATTATTTTTAGTATTTTCATAAATTCATGCAAACAAGCAAAAAGCAATAAACGGTGATTGATTGATTTTTATTTAATGTATTTTTTCTATATCTTGTAGTATATTTATGAAAAGCTCCATTCACTGAAGATAAGCAAAGAATTAGATTGTTATAGAAATTTCTATTGAGATTTAAACAGAGTCAATATGCTGACACTAAGAAATTTGACAGTATTCTTGGTTTTAAACGAGTTTGCCTTACGGTTAAAATTTTGAGACAAACTCTCTTATTACAGTTGATAGTCCTATTATTTTTATACTACTCGGCTAAATCAACTCAGATCTCGAAAGGAATTGCTGTATCTTTGGAAACATATTCTGGCAAATCATGTATAAGGAAGCAGGGACATCAGGAACGCTAGAAAGAATTTTTAGTAATCTTGGGAAGTATCTAGCTCTAGATTTTTGAACTGAGAAATTACACAGCCATTTTACGGCTTCCCAAAAATAACTTCCTGATCCATTAATTTTTTCAACTATAAAGTAACAATTAATTACATGAAGTTGGAGAAAAACACAATCACAAATTGGGTATTATTGCATGCAGGGTGTTTTGACAGCAATGCGAAAACTTAAGGGGATGATTTCCTGTTTAAAATAATAAGTGTTTTTTTATATAAACGTTGGGCCAAAAGAACGGTTGGCTTTAAATATAACGGAAAACTTATAATGAAAATAGAATGAAAATACAATTAATATAAAAACACATTTTCTACATATTTTTTTATTTTTCTTTAATGTATTATACTACTTAGAAACTTATGCAGTGAAATAAGAAAATATTTTTTTATTGTCAGTTCTATTTAGAATTATCTAATGCAATTTCGCATAAAACCCGCACATCCAAATTAAAATAAAAAGAAATCTAAAACAACGCATAAGGAGACAAAAAATGTATTAGATCAAAACTATTTTGTCGGCACTTCTTGATCCGTTTCGTTTTGTTGCTTTATTTCACATTGGTCAGTTGGTTTGAGTACAAAATATAACTGCAAGGTAAAAATTTACTCAAAAATTTATTATCTAAATTGCTTATTTTTGTGTTTTTATTTGAGCTACATTGTTTTAATAAAATGTTTTTTAAGAAGGCATTTGTATATAGTTTACGCATATATAGGATAATTAGTTTAAGAAAATTGTATTAATAAGTTATTTTTAAAACGTAATTGTTTAAAAAATAATTGACAAATCTAATTACAAAATACAATATTTTACTGATTTTTCTTTAACGAGTAATGTTTTACAATTTATTTACATATTTGGAAACTGTTTTATTAAGTTTTTTTCGAAAAATTGCAGACCACAAAAAAGTTTTTAACAAACTTCTCTACAGAAATTTACTTTTTTTCATGTCATTTTAAGTTTTCCTTTAAATTTCGTGAATAACAATACCCTAAGCTTATTTAAAAAAATACATGCATAAAATGTGTTTTTTTCTACTGCCAGCTGTAAAATGCCCAATTACACACCAATCTAGCGTGCGGGGAGCATCACTTTGCCACGTCAGTTTCGTTTCCCATGAATCCGAGCCACTTCGGACATTTCCGGGATTTTTCCGCACGGGTTTGGGAGCAATCGAATGTTTTCGAAGATATTTCCCACGCTTTGAATTTTGACGTTTGTCAATTCTGACGGTCATGTCAGTAAATGTATTCGTGTTGTTACTTTATTAAACACTGGCTCCGCTTCGCTCCGCTAGTGTCAAATAAATAACTTTATTTTATTTATAAACGTTATTTTATTGTTTTATCTTATTGTTTTCGTTTGAAACCATATTTGTAGCGTCGCAATTCCCTGATGGTTGGTTTTTGACCCGACGTTTATATAACAAGCTCTCCTTTAAATTTAACAAGGAATAATCCCCTTAACTTTTTTGCATGTGGTTTGGAACATATGTTTTAAGAGATCCATGCATCCTAATGCAGTTGAGAATCGGTTTTGTTTATCATGGAAAATTCTTCACCACAAGTTGTTCAGTCAAGAGTTGTTGTTCAGGCAACAGTTGCTTGCCTAAGTTCATATCTGAGATATGAAAATATTTGGCCATCTAGGCTGTGTTCTAATTGTATTTATGAGTTGAACAAAGAAAATATTCTCATACTCTTACTTGTCGAGCAGGCTGCTGAACTATCTGAACGAACCGATCACCAAACAACTTTGAATGATCAGGGTTTGGGTAGCAGTACTAATATGTAGAGTACAGGAGTATGCCATATGAAGTATGTAAGTCATCTGAAAGAAATCTTTATGTATGAATGGGTATAAAGGTTTTTTTTTGTAGAAACTGAAATATATTAAAAATCATCCTCTTCGACTTACAGAAATCAATGGTGGCCTGGAAATATAATTATCGATTCCCCTCCCCCCTTCCACAAAAAACATTCTTGAAATAAATTCGGATTTTTTTGTTGCAAACTCCATTAAAATATCTTCGGAGGATCGTTGCCTTTATCGGTGTCCATCTGCGGCGTCCCAATTAATTCCAAAAACGTTTCGCATTTAAAATTTAAACTTGACAACGTGCTTTAATAACCGGAAGTTTTAAGTGTTCAATTTAAGTTTTCCCGAGTTTAGTATTAGGCGTAAAACTTTTCCGCGGACCGATTACAAATCGTTACCCACGCAAACGCAAGCAATTAGTTCCGCTTGATTTTGCAGCCGCACAAAAAATAGCAACCGACAAACAAACAAAGAGCTAACTAACGAATACAAAATAATTTACAATTAATTGATACGCAAAAACGACAGTAATAAATCAAAATTGCCGGCAAAATTATCGCAAGAAGGGCCATGTTATAAGCTCTAATTAATATGTACCGTAACTTATGACCTTAGATCCAAATATTGTTGCTAACTCTATTATAATGTACATATATTTTAATAATTTGCCAACTTATTCTACAAATATTTTTTCTACCCCTTGTATATACTACTTTTACTTCTATTAAATTAGTCATAAAATGACGACCGATTCATCTAACTGCTCCAGCAATTATCTCATACGGGATATCAGTTCTAATCAGGCCTGGATACCAGAGTGAATATAAGACTATAGGCATGTCGCCTTTAACAATTCATTTAAAAGTACTAAACAAAAATTTGCGGGAAGCGTCACTTTACCACTTCAGTTTCTTGTCCCAGAGATTCGAGTCATTTCGGACATTTCCGGGATATTACCGCACGGATTTGGGAGCAAGCGGATGTTTCCGGAGATTTTACCACGGCACGGCTTGAATTCTGACGGTTATGTCAGTGAATGTATTCGTGTTATTTTGGAAAAATTTACCCAAAAACTAAAGGTCGTAGAAGAAGTATAGTATGCAACACGTTTGGTAAACTTTTTAAGCGCTTACCATCCTTGTTGCGTAATATACTATTAAGATTTTGGATTAATTGATTTATTTATTGATAATCTAGGTTGCGTACAGTAAAAAATAACAAAAAAGCATTACCGTTGTATCCTAAAAATATAGGTTCATAAGTAAAACTTTAGCAACTATCACTACAAAATTATTTATGGAAATTATTATGGAAAGTAACACTCAAAGACTATCGCAAGATCCCTGTCTCTGGCGTCCTTATTATTATTAATTATTCAGTATGGATTTTGTCCCTAATAAATAAATAATAACTGTTATGTTAGATTGCTAATTTAAACCTGGTAAGCTTACGTAGTAAATATGGATACATAAAATTAGAAAAGAATCATAAGCAAATAGCGCATAAATGGATAAAATTAATAAATAAATTTATTATACTATGGATTTCATCTCTAGTTATTTCATTTTTAATAAATGTTTTAATCCGATTTTAATTAATAAAAGTGTTCTACCATTAAGCAATCCTATTATTTTTTGTGAAACTGTAGCAGAGAATGAAGAAAACGTCTCTGTCCTATTATTTTAGATACCTTAGGTTTGATAGTCGCTTGGTTAATTCTGTTTCTGGTTGAGTAACTATGTTTTTCATAATTTCTAATAGGAATTTTGTTTAAAATGTAATTTTTTGAAAATAGAGTTGTCTTGCATCGGTTTAAAAATAATTTTTAAAATCCATTTATGTGAAATGTTAATTTTTGTAAAAAGTCTGAAAATTGATGTAAGTGACCTAAGTTTATTTGCGATATTATCTCAAATGACCAGCAACAATTACTCCAAGATACTTAAATTTATTAAAAGTTCTGCCTTGGTATTCTCAGGTTAATTTTTGATAAGAGATAAGGAGTGTCTACTTGACCATTGAAACTTTGTGAGACATTAACAGGTCGTTAGCACTCTTTTGTTTTGGAGAGCTAGATAATCAGGTTGTAATCATGGATTTGTACTAGTTCCATTTAGATGTTGTAATTAGCATTCCAAATGATTGAAGCAAAGGACAGTTTACTGTGAACAACACATAGTATGGTGCAAGAAAAGAAGAGAAAAGTTTTTTAAAATCTATTGGTTTTCTTTTTGTGAAGCCGGCCATTTTATTCGATTCGCTTATTACACTTCCCATAAGAGTCTTGTTGGATGTTTCAACCTTGGTGTATATTTTCAAGTATTGAATTATATACATTGTAAAAAACGCAGGATGTGATGTCAAAAAATTCCGATTTGCATCCGTCAACTGCATAGCCATATCGGCCTCTACCCCTACCTCAGCAAGCTTAATCAAGAATATTTGATGGTCTACCTTGATAACTTGGCTTTTACTGTCAATTGCCCTAGAAACAAATTCAGACAAACTTAGTTGTTTTGAGACATTTGAGAAAAACCATGTTGTTCTTGAATAATTGTATTTTTTACAGCTGGAAAAATGGTATATATACATACATACATGAGTTTCCCTAGGATTTGCGTTTGACACATATTACTGATATATAGGCTCTGTCTATTCTGACAATACAGAAACTTTTCGACCAAACGGAGTTGTGGGTATCACTGTTAAAAAAGAAAATGGCACAAAAGGCAGCTTAGACAGTGAAATCCTGAGACATCTTCGGAAAATTGTTCCTTTCTCTACGAGAATATCATAGCTACCTAAGGCCCATCGATTTTAGCTATAGCTATATGGTTTGACGTAACATCGTTGTCAGCGCACATGTCAAGTGTTACAGCCCACTGCCTGCTGGAACAGTTAAAACTCAATATACATAAATCCGTCTATTAAGTTTGGGTTCTTAATTGAGTTTTATATAAACCCGACGGCTACTTGTAACAGAAAAGTGCAATAGCGGCAACCCTGTCAACATCTTAACTTCGGGACCTTTCCATATATGAGCATATGCCGCTTTTCCATTAGTATTTATGAGCCCGGAGCGAGGCGTATACGGTTTTTACAGAAGTTTTCTTCACGTATTGTTGTTTGGGAGTTGGAAATTGAATACGTGCCCCGTTTGCCTTTAGGCTTTGTTGAGATGCGGACGAATTAGCATTCAGCTGACGAAACAATATTCGTCCTCAAAACCCGCTAGACATCCTCCAAGCAATACAAACTGTATTTTTTTGTCCATGTTCAGACCGCCATTCCGACTCATTGCCAAGTTTATTTATTTTGTATAAATATGGGGCTGGTTCTCAATGATAAATAAAAGATACTACCCTAGCTCCCTCAACTTTAATAGGTTCCGTTAGAGAAGCAAGCCAAATAAGTGTCTTTCATTCAAAATATCGAAAATCGAAAAAAAAAAGATGGACGCTGAAGTTTGACCGCATTCATTTTCACATACCTTATGCATCCCGTGGACTGTTAAAAACGAGCAAAATTTGAAGCGTTTACCTCAAACTGTTCGGAAATTATCGTCGTAATAGTCTAGGAACAGAGAATGGAGAACGGACAAAAAAAAACATTTTTTTTCGACGCTGATTCCATCTGTACCAACGGCTACGCTGTAGAACGCACCGTTCTCGAGATCTGGAGTCTAGTGAGTAGCGCGTATACTTTCGAAAAGAATCGATTTCAAGATTGTAGCTGGGTAGTTTAAAGCGCGTAGCTGTAAAAAAAAAGAAGGAAATTGGGATATATATGCGATGCTACAGAACATTATGGAAGCAAAGATCAAGGGCAGAAGGAGTCAAGGGAGAAGAACAACTTCTTGGCTCAAAAACTTAACGGAATCATGAAACCTGAAACTCTCTAACGACAACCATACTGTTCAAATCAAATTATAGCATCTTTCGCAGTTTTTCATTTATCGATTTCGATCGATATTCGACGCACCCTGTATATAATTCAAATAATGTTCGAAATAAGGGTGATAGCCCTGGATCTCCCACGTTTCCTGGTGTATGATTTTTTCCAATAGAGTAAGTGGTTTTCAAGAAAATACTTGTTTTCTGAAACCATGCAGTACGCGGTAATAATCAATGACGTCATCGCGTCTCGATTTAGGGCGATATCTCGAACGGCGTATGTGATAGACGAAACCCGTAAATACAAAAATTGTAGCTCTCGATGTAGCTTATTACACTGTTTAAACCAATTTTCCATATTTTTCTCGAATTTTAAGTTACGGCTAAGAATTTAATAACGAAAAGAACGATTTTCATGGCCTTTTAGATTTTTGTCCATAACTAAAACACCTTGTATATAATCGAAAAAATGTCTGAACTAAAAGTCATAGCGTCGGATCTCCTGCATTTCCTGATTCTAAAATTTTGCCGATCGATTGAATAGTTTTTGTGAAAGCCAAATTATTCAAGGAAAATTTTTAATTTTTTTTTTAAAAATATTTGGTGATACTTGATTACGCTAAAATTCTACGGTTTAGATGTGGATACGGCCTTTTACTTCCTTAAAAAAATTAAAATCGTTGGCTACATATTTGGGTCACTTAGGACGTTTTTCAGTATAGCATGAAATACAATTAACGCCCTGTACAGTATGTGAAAACTTTAATTACAAAAGTGTTAGCTGTCCATACGGGCTATATAGCTATGTAAAAAAAGCTGGCAACAGAATCAAAGCCTTTTTGTTATGGTCAATAATCATTACAAATCGAGACCAATCATCAGTTTTTTCTAAATTACCGACGCTCCCTGTACATCAAATCATCATCAAATCATTGGCCCGGATTTTGGGCGTCGTCTAGTTAAAGAATTTTTTCGATAGTACATACCGTCTTGGAAAAATGATTTTTTTTTCGATACCCTCGATAAAAATACTTCTCGACCCCCAGTTTCAATAGGCTTCGTTACAGAGCTAAATTCTAAATATATGTAAAATTCCAAGTGGATGGATTCAAATTTCGGACACTTATCGTGTTTCATCGCAAAGTCCAAAAAAACAGACGAAAATCTAAAAAAAAAAAAGATGGACGCCGTGGTTTGAGCGGACTCATTTTTTACTGATTTGTGCAGCTTATGCACGGCTTCAAAGAAGCCAAATTTGAAAGCCGGGTAGCAAACCGTTCAAAAGATGTAGCCAATTAATGGCAGGTCCACAGAGAAACGCAGAACGGAGAACAAAAAAAAAAGTTTTTTTCTCGACGCTGATCATTTCTGTACCAGGTCCCCTAGGACCGTTGCCGAGATATAAGTTTCGTTGCCAAGCGCGTATACTTTCGAAAAATTCGATTTCATCGATTTCTGGAAAGTAACAAGATTAGGATAGCCATGATAATATCCAACTTCGGTTGGGAGACTCAACGAGAAGAAAAGTGTATAAAAATCACAAATAAAAATGTTGTTACTGTCACAAATTTTCGTGTTGTCATTGTCAAAATGTTTTTTGTTGGTGTTTGTTTTATTCCCTAAACTACAAAAATTTTCTAATTTTTATCATATTTAATGCAATAACTGAAGATTGGCTGCTTAAAGAACTAATAAGCATCTTATTCGTCGTTATTTTCGCATCTCCAACCATCTTCCCGCAGATATTTCCAAATAGAAGTCGCGACAAAGGCACTCGTCGTTAAAATCAAAACGACCCCTATCTCTGCTTCCGGAAGCGACGTCTCGCAAATAAGCCTTTAATTAACTGAACCAATTTAAACACAAACGTTTTGCAACTCTCATTAGAACAACATCCGGCGCTTTCATCATCTGCACAATTTCCAGTTGCGGATAAATATCGCTCGGGCATATTTCGAACGGGATGGGTGACTTTGCATCGTTGTGGTTGCTTTTGACTTTGTCCCCTTTTGTGTACTTGTGCTTACTAGACGCGTCGCGTTTGTTTTGGTGGACGATTTAAATCTGGCAACTGCATGTTCCGAGAATGACTGTTATCTGAATTAATTGCCATGGTAGTTGAAGATAATATGAACAATAATAATTGTTATTATAAGAATAAAGCTGTGTTAAGCAAATAAATAGCTTAAGTTATTTCGTATATAATGGGTGTTTTTTTTTCGATGCACAGAACTTTAAGTTGGCATTACTGTTCAAGATGGCTACCGATCTAACAGCTGTCAAGTGATTTATGCTCAGTTTGTTTTGGCAATTCATCACGAATAGACTGACGCCTGAACAACGCTTTCCAATAGTGCAATATTATGTCGAAAATAATGGTTCTGTGCGGAATACGTATCGCGCACTACGTCCGTAGACTAAATCGTCCATCAGAGCAGTTAATTCGATTAACCATGGAACGTTTTTGCACCACGTTTACTCTTATTGATCACTCGCATCCCCAGGGACGCCGTACGGTGCGTGCAGAAGAAGCTATTGCTGCTGCAGAGCGTAGCATTGAGGAAGACCCGAATGAGTCCATCCGCCATCGAGCACAGGAATTGGATCTGTGTCCATCCACTTTATGGAAGATTTTGCGGAAGGATCTTGGTTTACGTGCTTACAAAATCCAACTCGTGCAAGAATTGAAGCCAAATGATCATCAAGTAAACGAGATTGCCGTTGTTCCCGATTTTCATAAGAGAATTTTGTTTGGCGATGAAGCGAACTTCTGGTTGAATGGCTACGTGAACAAACAAAAGTAACGCATTTGGAGAGAAGCTAATCCTCAAGTGTATGTCGAAACACCGTTACATCCAGAAAAACTGCCTGTTTGGTGCGCTTTATGGGCTGGTGGAATCATTGGTCCGTACTTCTTCAAAAACGATGATGGCCAAAACGTTACAGTCAATGGTGATCGGTATAGAGCTATGGTTAGCTCTTTCATTCCTGAATTGAATAACCATGATGTCCAGGAGATGTGCTTTCAACAAGACGGCGCAACATTTCACACAACTCGTGCCACAATCGATTTATTGAAAGCCACGTTTGGTTAGGCGGTCACGTTTTGGACCTGTGAATTGGCCTCCAAGATCTTGTGATTTAACACCGCTAGACTATTTTCTGTGTAGCTATGTAAAGTCATTGGTCTATGCGGATAAGCCACAAACGCTTGACCATTTGGAAGACAACATTCGCCGTGTTATTGCCGATATACGGCCACAAATGTTGGAAAAAGTAATCGAAAATTGGACGTCCAGATTGGACTACATCCGCGCCAGCCGTGGCGGTCTATGCCAGAAATCATATTTAAAATGTAATGCCACAAGATTATCTTTCGGATAAATAAAATTCATGTCGATCGAATAATCCATCGTTGTTTTATTGCAACTTAAAGTTCTATACATCGAAAAAAAACACCCCTTATATTCGTATATTCGTATCATTCAAACTTCCTCCGTTAAATCGGCTGTTAAAAAAGAAAGGGGTTTGATTGAATATCGGATTTTAGTCTGTGAGCGTGCACAATAAATAAAAAAGTAACTTGGTTTTGATTTTAGAATGCAACCAAACATAAAATTTAGTACTTAAGCACAATAATCAAGGATATATTTAAGAAACGGAAGTTGTATTCTGTATTTACACGGTATGCAACTTTGTCTAACATCCACAGATATAGTCGGTCAAAATAGTCTCCGTACGCATAGCATTTTTTCAGTTTTCTTTTAGTTTCTTCTTTCACTTACATTTCATGAGAAATATATTTCAAGTAAATATCGGCAATCTCATTAAGAGTAATAAAAGTTAAAATAAAAATCATTTGAGACACTTCATTTAAACGATAAAAAGTAAGGCAGTTTTAGAAGCAAGAAACTATGTCAAATAAGTCTCCATCAAGTTAGTTTGTATCAACAAACAAATATATGAGTTGCACTTGTTGCTTTCGAAAATTGAATTTTTCGAAAGTATCTGCGCTCGTATAAAAATTTTATATCTTGGTAACGGTAGGTCCAATGGGATCGCCGTTGGTACAGAAATGATCACCGGGGAATTTTTTTTTTATATTTTTTGTCTGTTTGTCCGTTCTCCGTTCTTGTCTTCTGGTTTTTTCTGAATAACCTTCGAACCGTTGGAGCTACAAAATTGAAATATGCCTCCTTTTTAACCCTTCATGAGGCACATAAGCTTATAAGAAATGGCCCTGATCCGAAGCCGGTATCCATCTTTTTTCGCGATTCTCGACTGTTTTTTGGACCTTGCTATGAAACACAATAAGTGTTCGAAATTTGAAGCAATCGACTTCATATTTGGCACATATGTGCAGCTTTGCCCTGTGATGGAACCTATTGAAAATGGAGGGGGCTGGGGGGTTGGGAAGTATTGTATTCTGTAAGGGTCTACAAAAAACATTTTTCAAAAACTGTTTACGCGACCAAAAAAGACGCAGAAGATCCAGTGCAATAACATTTATTTCTGGCACTTTTTCGATTATATACAGGGTTTTCAAATTATAGGTTAAAATCTAAAACATCTAGAAAATTGTTCTTTTACAGAGTAAATTATTAGCCGCAAATCAAAAATTGTAAAAAAAAATGGCGTATCAAGAGCTACAATTTTTGTATTTGCGGTTATCGTCTATCAGGTACGCTGATAGAGACATTTGAAAAAATCCATATTGAAATCTTTATTTTGGGGGCTGTCAAGACGCGATGACTTCATTGATTATTACGGCGCACCGCACAAAAAACTTATTTTCTCGAAAACGATTTAATATTTTCAAAAAAATCTTGAACCAGGACGTGTGGAAAATCCACGGCTATAACGGGCTTTAACCTCTACTTCGAACAATGATTGTATCATATACAGGGTTGTGTCGTTTATGGCCAAAAAATATAAAACATGATAAAAATTTCCGTTTTTGTGGGTAAATTATTGGAGATAAATGAAAAACCGTTAAAGATGGGATAATTTTATTTCAGCAGTATCGTAAACCGCGTTGTGAGAGAGTTTCAGGTTTCGTCAAAAAACATAGCTTGAATAATAAATATTTCAGTTTCAGTATCAAAATTTAACAATTCTACCCGATATTGCGTCTTTACAACACCACCCCCTCTGCCAATTCTATCCTATACTATGAATTGGTGTCCGGAAATGTTAAGTTTGACTTAACTTTTCGAAAAACTGTGGTTATATTGTCTGAAAATTCACAAATCTATTAATTTGATTTAACTGAAAGGATTGAAATTTTGACAACCGACATTATCGATGTATCTCGTGCTGTTTATTCTTCCACATATTCCATTTCGAATTAGACCACTGGTCGATGGACTGTGAACGTTGGTTGCTAGTGTGAGACGCCTTCATTGCTGGTCCTTGTTATCTCTAATTAGCGGTAGAATGTTTACTTCAACTGGATGGACTGCTCAATGATTCTTTGGTCCTTGCAGAAACACCGTTTCCTCGAATTTTCTCCTGTACTCTTTACGAAACCATTCCCAAATCACCAAACGAGGAGCAATTAGGTCACTTCTGTGAAGGACCCGAAAGCTATACAGCACAATACAAGGTTATCAGGAATCTGGTAAACAACAAAAACCTCAACACCTCATTTAAAAGGTTCCGGCTTTCGGATTTAAAGAAATAATGATACGTCCAAATCCCAAATCACTGATAGCAATAATTGAAAAACGGTAAATTTTCGATTAACCACAAATGATTAACGCCGATGGATTTTCCTAAAAATAATCGGCATATATCAAGTTCCGTTTCAATGGGAAATTCAGGAACACAAAAATAATTTACACAACGGACATTAAACGAGGAACACCAACGAAGACGCCAGCAATCAGCAGTCCCAACTACTGCACACATATTTAACTTAGTAGTTTTAACGATCACTATTATCTGAATAAATGGAAACGTTAGTTATTATTTAAAATAATATCAATATAAGGACAAAAATAGTTAACACCTCTTTGCCTACATACTTTCCTTTTAGTTCCAGATGCGAACTGTCACCTCGCTGTCCGGACAAGGCACTATTTTTTTTAAATTATTTAATACTAGAGTTCAACTTTGAATTGCTTATCATTATTTACCCTCTCTTTCATTCTAATAACGGGAAAACTATCATAATTCGAAAATAGCGTCACTTATTCAAATGCAAGACCTATTCTAATTACACCGATCTACAGTGATTTTGATGTTTGAAAACTGTATGCTTATTTGCATATTTTTGAGGGACCTTTTTTTAAAAAACGCAATATTTTTGCTCGATCACGTAATTTTTTTATAGCGCTCCATATCTTAAAAATGTTATTTAATTAATGACGTGAATATGTTCCTTTCATGTTAGGCATGATTTTTAAATGAACTGATTTTTATGAAATTAAATGTGAATTGGCAACACTGAATAATATTAGATTTTTCTGCAAAGCAGCAGAGAGCGCAGAAACGTCAATATAGCGTTGTAATCTGTTTATGCTCAGGTTGTTATCTTCGATGTTGATGATGTTTCTATTGTTGCAGAACATATAAATATGGAAAGAAGACATTGTGTGAACAATCAAAATAACTTCTGTTATATCTGTGGTAGTTAAGTCGTAGTAAAGCAAAGGCAAGCTATAACTTCTTTTGTTAATAATGAATACCGCGCTAGTTTTGGTGTAAAAGACACTCTATCTGGATCTGGATTCCTCCTGCGTTGGTTTTTGTTGACTCAAACTAGCTAACGTTTCGCCAATGATCCTGTTGGCTTCTTCAGAGCTTGACTGAAACTGAATTGACTGGCGCATGCGCATAGTGGATAACCTTCCTCGGGATTGTATGATGTTGGTTTCATCTATGATAAGACTACTGGTAGATGTTAAAACGGGATATGCCCTTAAAAACACACGGCCGAATGTCCGGACAACGCAGCTTTCTGGCAATAAGACGAAGATTTCACTGAAAAAAGTTTGAGAAAAGTTTTTTATTCACCTCTTTTCGCGTTTTTACAGAACAAAAAAATATTTTTTTATATATATCTTTTTTTTTTTAATATTTGCAAAAATCCTTCTATAAAATCAGTTTTCAAAATAAAAATATCTGTCAAAAAGGTTAATTTTGCAGACCTGTGTTAGCAAAGTCCGCGTCTATAATAGAACCTTTCGTACGTTGTCTCGAATATTAAACACATTTGAACGAATCCCTAAACCTCGGGAATTTCTTATCACTGTTAGGGGCGCGCATTCGAGATCCCTCGCCACTGTTATTGTGCACGCAGCGCTGCACACGACTTAAAGCCCGCTTTATTTATTATTTATTTTCAACGTCCGTATTCGAACGTACATTTGCGACAAAGGTACGTTTTAAGATCCGCCAACGGAACAAATAAAAAGAGCATTCTCCGCGGATGAAAGATTTCGCGACCTGAAGTTTTGTCGTTTGAGTTCCGCTTTGCCCTTCCGAAAATCGCAATTAGACGTGCGGAAAGGCACCGAACGCCCTTTTGATTTTCTGACGTATACGTGGAACGTAGAGAAGATTACCTTGCAGAAAAGCTTTTCACTTCACTTTTGTAAGCGGCCTTAACCGCAGTCGGAGCACGTCCTTAAGAGGTGCTTATTTTTCGGATTCCTGTCCATAGCAAATACAATTTTGGTCACCTCTTCGATGACGATGATGCTTATCAAAACAGGAAAAATAATGATGTTAGGGAGTTCACTAATCGTGCCATTTCGAAGGGAGTCAAAAATCACCAAGTTTTGAAATCGCCTTTCAGGAAACGATGCATTTCGAAGTGTGATATTCGGCTATGGTGGTTCCTGTAGGACAACATCTAAGATATGGGAGCAATGAAAAACCAAACAAACAATTAGTTGATGGCAGTCACGTGTCATTGAATAGACCGTTAAAAGATATAAATGAACTCATGGACTTTCCTGATACTGCTGCTAAAGGCATATAATTGTTGAGTTCATATCTACAACAAAAACAGAAGGATTTGTGGCAGTTTGACTTCTTGGACGACACTTAGATTTTCTAAAATGGTACTATTAATAGGGAACCAAAAAAAAATTGATAGCAAAAGAAAATTATTAATGAGTTGTATTGGAAGTGCGAATGAAATGCTCTTTTTAAAGTCTTTAATTAATCAGGGAAACCTTCTGTGTTGGTTCAAGTTGGTTCAGGGAAGTAATGAACGAAAATTAGAGTCTTTCACTTATGTTGACGAAGACTCTAGTGATTCAGAGATTCCTTCCTTACTGACATATTTTAAATATTTTACAAGTGTTCAAATATACATTATAATAATAATTAGTAATATTTATTTAGCGATACTGAGTTTTTAATAAATATCTGCAAAATGAAACATTGTTCATATTGTAAGTAACAAATGTGAACATGTTTAATATTCAAAATGTCCGGATTAAAGTAAAATATTGGTCACATGGGTGATGACGTGACTAAAAGTTTGTTTAGTATAACCTTAGATGCTTACCCTGTTTGGTGAAATTAAAGCGCTTATTTAGCGAAGTTCAATCTTTGAACTAAGTAGTTGTGATGCATTTTAACTATTTTAATAAATGAGTTAGTACTATTACTATCAGGCTGGCAACAACCCAACGTTGTTATATTATCAGAATATATTGATTTTAATATACGCTGAAAAAAATATTTGGACTATTAATTTGGCACACATTACACCGTAAACAATCTAACAAAAGAACAATCACAGTTCATACAATAGTAACAAAAGTATCAAATAAGAGTGTTGGATACCACAAGTTAAATGAATAAGAAATACTAAACAAATAGAATGCACTTTTACAAATTAATTTTTGGAGATTCAATTTATGATAGTCGCAATGGGCATGTTAAAAATTAATCGAGGACCCTTTGTGGTTTTGATGGACCAAATAGTAAGTCCCATTAAACGATTTTTTCATATTTGAACTTATTACACGCTATGCCTGGTTAATGGTGAAAGATCCAGTTGTACGACAATTATTGCATACTAAGTCTTGAAGCAATTTTTCCGGAATACCAATACCCTCGACCATGAGATTCATTCGTAAAAACGAAAACTGTCATTTGTATGACATGAAATAAATTTGTGCGCATTATTTAGTAACACAAAGTAAATAACTACCTTGGTATTCTTTATTTATTAATTTAGTTAACTCAGAACTTTTTCTTTTTGTAATCTCATATTTTTATTAATGGTCTAATTAATGGCATATCGAGTATGTCTTCTTATATGCGCTTTCAACTCAGACCAAATCGTCTCAATCGGGTTAAATATACAGGGGTAATCTCAAGATTTCATGACCGTTTTGTTGTGTTGTCGAATCGATTTTGTAGTCTCTATTAAAATGTTTTATTTTTAACAATTCCAGAAGTAGTTTTTTCGTCTGGCTCTCTTCAAAATATAAATCATTGTCGTACAGAAATTCTTTAGTTCCTTCTTTATTTGGAATTTTTCTAGTTTGAGCTGAATGATAGGAGGCATTATCCAACACAGTAACAGTATTTGACGATAGTTTTGGCAACAGTTTATTTTCAAACCAGCACTGAAATATTTCTGGGGTCATTTTTTCATTGTAATCCACAATTGAATCTTTTGACGTTTTTGGCAGGCAAAAATGAGGCATCTTCCACAAAACCATTTTTGGACCCAGCATGAAGAATTATTATGCGTTTTCTATGTGGAGGCGACACGTCTAGTACACACTTGTTACTGTTATAACGCCATCCTTTTTTTACTGTGTCGTGAGTGTCGAACCACTTCCAGTCTATTGGCCTATTTTGGTATCGAAATTCAAATAATCCACCCTTCATTGCGAAATTCTTTGAGATTCCATTAGCACTTGACGTTTATTAATTGTGTGAAACTGAAAATCCATTTTCTTCAAAAAAGTACGCAACGACTCTTCACTCACTTCACTTCACTTCACTTTATAAGCGTCGTATATTATAGGACTGATTACATCTGCGTCTTGCTCTTTAAAAACTCGCGAAGTACCAGCATCTTCTCTCACTTTCCTCTTGATTATTCCGTTTGCAACAATTTTTATTACAGATGACTTCGGAACTTTGGTCATGTCACTTGTTATTATTGCTGCTCCTGCTTCACATTCTGAATTTCTTATAAAATTCTAAAATTCAAAACAATTTGTTTAGAATCCGATGAATTAGTTTTTTATTTGCCGAGGTAGTTCGTCTCCCAAAATTGTCATTAGGTTCCACTATAATCTCCACAGGAACCTTCAAAAAATGTTTAATTGTAAGATTCTAATAAATATTCATCTGTTTTGGTTAGTTTTGGTTAGTTTATCTACCGCGAACATAATCTATAGCCTTAAAATCGAAGAACTATGTAGAAGACATAAAAATACAAGAAGAAGAATGTTGCTAATCGATAGACACAAAAGACAATTTACCTTACAATTTGAATCATCCAATGAAAACAGCCTCGCATGGTCAAAGCTCGAGAATCAGGTGCATAAATACGGACATACTGAAAGGATCACAGTCAAATAGCTCCGTACGAATTATGTCCGAAAATAAAACTAATGAAAGAACGTAAATGCCTCAATCTCCAATAAAACAGTAGGAAAAAGTTCGAGATCACTGAATCTTTGGTTAGTAGTTAAGTATGAGCATGCAAATCAAGAATTTTTGGAAAAGCGGACGTCTTTAAAAATATTTTATGGTGAAGTTTAAGTGACGCCGTGTCCATCTCTGTAATTAATGACAATAAACAGTTTCCCGCGAGTTGTAAACTTACCTATAACTCTCCGCCGAGGTCGAAAGTGCTTCAGTTTCGTTATCGAATTCGCGCTAACGTCTACTTTTAAAAATTGATTGTCACGTCCGTTAAAAATATTGCTTTTTCGATCACAACCGCGTTTATTTTAGAATAGGGTAAAGTCTGCCACGTTCGGCGGTCGACAGAAGGAAGCGCGTTAACGCGAAATGAAACCGGACGCCTTGACGATTTTCCGGTCAAGGGCAGTCGGGAACCCGGATTCGTTATCGACGAAAATCGGTTAATTCGCAAACGCCGTCGATATTTATCACTTAACGTCTCACTAATTCTACCCGAAAATTATTGTTAAGGAGTCAGTCCGTCGTTTCTAGGCCCCCTCGATTGTCAATTCGAGTGGCTGTTTTAAGGTTTGCGAGGTTAGAAAATTATCGCGGGACGGGAACGGCGTTGTCCGCCACTAGATGGCGCCACCGTCTGTTCAGATGGGTCAACTGTTGCGAATATCGATCGTTGCGGGGCAAAACCGGGGAAGTTTGCGCGGTTTTTCGTATTCCGAAGATTTCGATTCTTCTATCACCGCGCTGATAGAGGTTGACGCGTGCTTGGAGTCGCCGCGGGGAAGCGAAATTTAACCGTTTTGTATGCTTTCGGGTCGACGCGACGTTTAGACGTTTTAGCAAGACCGGATGGAGGCATATGATTAAATTTCAGTGTCGCAGTGTTGCCGCTTTTATCTAAAAGTAGCAACTAATTTGTAATGCGAAGAAAAATTTGAGAGGGTAGTTTATTGTTTAAAATAGAAGGTCATATACACGCAATAAAATTTAGATTTAAAATCAAATGGCTCTTATCAGATTGAAAAAGCTCTAAATGTTCTATATTGCTTCCCTTCTAACGCATTGAAGTTTGAAAATAAAGGGACATGAAAAATCTTAAAGCCACCTTCATAATAGGGAACGTGCCCATTTTTTTTTATTAATATGTGTTTATATATGAAAACGTATTGTACCAAATATGAATCTTTAAATCACAATAATTATTTTACAGTAAATAGTTGCAATCTCCGCCGAGCCCATTCAAACAAAGCAAAGTTCACGGCAGCGGGTGTGGCGTCACACCGCAGGAAAGTACACTGCACGTTATGAGTATAACAGAAATTTCAAGCATTTCTCATTGACGTTTTGATTTTTAAATGTTTAATGTTCAATTTTTGTATTTGTTATGGAAACTACCCATTAATTTTTTTTTTGTACGAGTTCCACTGTCAGAGAAAAATCCATATATATTTTTCTGAAAATTTTAATCTGCAATAAATATATGGCGTAATTTTAATTTTACAGTTTTTTTCTTAAATTCAATTTTCATTAGCCTTAAAATCTAAAAAGAATCAAAAATTTTTATAATTTTGATTGATTTGAATAACCAAACATCACTAAAATCAAAAACAAATACTATATTAAAATAAAGTACAAACGATTTTATATTGCGACAGCAAAAATCTCTAATACAAATAGAACGACGCCCACGCAAATTCACATTTAAATCAGGAACTACAGTTACCATTTCCGCATAAAGAAATTTCGGAAAAAGAAATATTTTTCTATGGTTGTTTCGAGTTATGAAAAATTTCATGACTATTTCAACAATTAACCAAAAACCCACCAAAATGGAAGTAGTTGTTCAACTGAAGTTCTGATGGGTTTTATTATATTCATAGATTTGATAACATTGATTTAAATGACAAAAAAAAATTGCAAATCATTTCGTTTCTGTTGTGGAAGCAGAAATCCCTAATAAAAATAGACCCATGCAAATTCAGTTTTTCATTAATCGACATTCGAATAGAGTTTTTTAGAAGGGAATGTGCACATCCACCTACGCACCCCCACATACGTATTGCTGGTATTATTTTTAGTACAATCAATATGCGGGCAGCGTTTTTTTGAATTTTCCTCTTTGTTTCCAATTATTGGAGACGCTGCACGCAGAGACATTCAGTTATTTTTTGTACTTGTAACTTCTAATGCATTTTTGAATTTTCGCCTGTTTTTTTCACATTTTTTAAAACTTCTATTTAATTCAAATCTAAATATACAATAAAATATTAGCCGTAGAAGAAATAATAATAATGCAATATCTATTTCCAACGGTTAAAACTTTTCTTGGACTTTGAACTATTTCGAATCTGCAATTTCACCAATAAGAATTTCGCACTTTTTCCCTTCTGTGAGAGTACAATGGTATCGCAAAGTTTTAATTGTCTAGCACATCTTTATGTATGTATCAAATGTTCAGTTCATAATCAAGGCTTTACCCTATTTTTTCACAACTTTAATACGACTAACATCACTCATATCTAGTTTTATTTTGAAATTCTCTCGTCCAAAAATGACAAACTTCGTTTTAGAGTTATTAAGTAATAATCTCACAGCAGTGGAAGTTTTACTAATCACAGTACAGTTTGAAGAAAATTAGTAATTTACGTACCGTCAGCGTCAGCATTGAACAGTCTTTAATTCATTTCAAAAAGTCTAAGGTATATAAAGAGAAAACCAACTGCGAAACTTCAATACATCAACTACTAATATTTCAGAGTTTTCCAAAAATTGTTTCATATGTAAAACTGAGGTGAGCTTTCTTTTCTGAATTTACAGCCACGTTTACCAAATATCGAAGGGTTCCATATTCATCCTTGGAAATTTCAGTTTTGTGTTTCTTGAACTTTGTCATTTCGAAGTTTCATCACCATTTTTAAATTTTCAGTAAGCCATGGTAAGCTTATTGGTTGAATGCTTTCCAAACAAATGCAAGACTTTTGTGCTGAAAAAATCAACCATTTGTATGTGCAATTCCTGTAAGTAAAATGGCGATGTTACTCTTGTGGCTTGTAGAGAATTAAATAATTGTGAGACAGGACTATTAATCGCCATAAGATCAATATTAAATTCACAACGAAATACGATATATTCAAATTCAGACAATCGAGCAATTAAGCTTCTCTTGAGGCCTACTATGTCAAAAGCGCTCTCTATAATGTTATCACAGAATAGATGAAACCCGGTAAAAATTGACCTAACATAAAAATCACAAAATTCAATACAAGAATTAGGCATGAGTTTACCAAGCCCGACACATCTGGTTCAATTGCTATTTAAAAATACAGAAGAACAGGAATGGACTGTACCTTTTACTCAAATCTGTATTATTGATATCTGTTTTAGTCGTTTCAAACACTAAAAACTTAAAGTAGTCCATCGGATAAAACTCTGCAATAACCACACGTTTTATCCTCACTGCAAGGGTACCTCTTTCAGCAAAGGGGGTAGTTCCTCTTCGAGAAATTGTAAATACATTTCCCCATTAAGCGATCCGTTAAAGAAATCTTCTATAATTCCTGCCTTTTTCCTAAAATTTGTTTGCATAAAATTACTGTTAATTACTCGGAATCATCATACAACATACAGAACTATATTTTGAGTGATAATTGCTTCTGGCAGGTTCATTTTCGTAATGGGGCAGTTTTCCTTTCCGATGTCATCAAATAATGTCTCAACGCATACATCTCGGGGCGAGTTTCGTCTTTACAAAAGTAGATTTCTTCGATGACGGGACATATTTCTTCGATGAATTGTCTCTTCTTCTGTATTCGGGTATAAAAATTGATTGATTTTGGATTAGTGGGAAAATATGGTAAAAGGAAAATAGTTCGGATCATAAAATTGGTACATGGACTGCAAAGATCACTTTCGAGTCAACAAAATTTAGCTGAGTCCCAAAATTTGATAAGAAGATAAAATGCTTTTAAATTGTGGTATTTGATTTTCTTTCTCATTTTCTTAACCTAATCGCGTGAAATGTGAGCCCTAAACTATCCCTTCAAGTGACTTTATACAGAGGTATCGGAGGAGCAAAAGAAGATGGCACTTACGGTTTCGTATTTCTCCGTCTCCTTTCTGGCTCAATTTTCCAACTCGTTACATACGGGTTGTACCTTTGTAGATTGTCGTTCTGCTTCCCTTGCTGCTGGTTCTGCTTGCTGAAGGATTTGAAAATCCACGTAGCGAACGTCCAAAAGTTTCGAACTTTCCACGATTGGTGATTTTTCAGAAACTCCCAGAAGATTCTGGTTAATTGTCCACCACTACTGCACTGAGAAAATCCGTTCCGACTGCGCCACTTAAATGTTCAAAATTCGGAGAAGCGTTTTCAAAAACATTTATTACACAGAAAGCCGATACAAAGACTGGAATAATTAAGAACAATTTTACAATATGATAATCGCTTTCGATGAGATGTCAGCGATGCGTTATCTTCGCTTAGCTTTGGGCTTCATAAAAAACAATAAAACAGTAAAAACAAAAAAAACATAAATAATAAACTAAGAACACATGAGACGAAAAACAAAAAACTGAAAAAAAAGCTACACTTAACTTTCACAGATTCTCAATAAAGCAGACAAAAACTTTGTTTTTTGGACTTTTCCTCCCGTAGATAATGCCTTGTGTGCAATTTTTTTCTTCGTATCGCCCAATAAAAGGTATTTTGCGTGAGATCTTTATTTTTCACTAGACTTGCCAGCTCGAAAAGCTGTATCAATGTCAAGTGTCAAATAATAAAGCAAAACAAGATTACCGAGTTTAATGAGTTTAAGCGATATACGTTTTTTTTGGTCAATTGACTATCAAAATCATTTTATACAACCGAGAGTAGGATAAAAATTCCTACGCTCATTGGTGGAAATGTTGTTGAGAAGTGTGGCAACATAGAATTCTACCTACCTGTTTTATTTTAATTCCAAAATTTTAAGATTACGGTTCCTGAGACATTTTTACGGAATAGAAATCTCTGGGGGGCGAATATAGTATATTATGCAACAAGTGCGGTAAACGGCATTTGACACCAGCGGAGCCAGTGTTTAATAAACGAGTGACTTAAAAAGTTTATCGAACGTGTTGCATACTATACTTTGTCTAGGACGGTTAGTTTTTGGGTATATTTTCGCAAAACAACAAGAATACATTCACTCACATGACCGTCAGAATTGATAAACGTCAAACTTCAAAGCGTGGGAAATATCCGAGTGGCTCCGATCCATGGGAAACGAAGTGACGTGGTAAAGTGACGCTTCCGCACGCTAGATCGGTGCGTAATTAGGTACTTTACAGACGGGAGTAGAAAAAAGTTTTTCTACTCCCGTTCCGCTCGTGCCAAATAAACTCGTAAGTCAAATGCCGTTTACCGCACTTATTTTAGTATTTTCCATTCCCTTCTGTAAATTATCTAATTACACACCGGGAATAATCGCTTATATATCAGTTTCGTTTCCCACGGATCCGAGCCACTTCGGAAATTTTCGGGATTTTACGGCACGGATTTGGGGGAATCGGAGTTTTTCGGATATTTTACAGCACGGTTTGAATTTTGACGTTTGTCAATTCTGACGCTCA
Organism: Cylas formicarius; assembly: GCF_029955315.1. NCBI lineage: Eukaryota > Metazoa > Arthropoda > Insecta > Coleoptera > Brentidae > Cylas > Cylas formicarius. Next base: position 17,078,404 of record NW_026844361.1, on the reverse strand, counting down.
TATCAGTGAATGTATTCGTGTTGTTTTACAAAAGTGTTCCCAAAAATTTAAATACTACGTGCTATATGTTACAATTAAAATCTAGTCGATTAGTCGGTAAGTAAAGTGACTTTCATAATTTAAGTTTCCCGCATAAATTTTACATTTGCATTTTGCATTTTAGTGGTTTTTGAAGTTATTATATTAATATCATGCCAAAAACCTGCTTTTTCTTGCTTATACCATCTTAAAAAATAAATCCTCTTAAAAGCTCTATCCTTCGATGATTTTTCTTCCAATTACAGTCCACTCGTTTATTAAGCACTCGCTCCGCTCGTGTCAAATAAACTCGGGGGTCAAATGCCGTTTACAACACTTGTCGCATAATATACTATTTTCCCTTTTATTTGTATTATTTTCTGTAGGGAATAGAATAATAAAACAGCGATGTTAATCCTAACATGTACTTTATTAGTTTTTACAAAAATCAGGTAGCGTTTGTTTTCCCATTCAAGATTTGGCGTCAAGAATTCGGGTCGGTTCCGAAGATACCGAAAATTATTCTTGCCGCTTGTATCCGAACCTATTTAACAGTATTATTACAATTAACGATATATAAGACACGTTGAATGCCTCTAACAAACGGATCTACAAAAATAACGTGTTCAGAACAAATTGTTATTCTAAATATTTAATGCAAATTTGGGTAAATAATTAACAGAGAAGGGGGATCTACAAATTACCTCCCAGCCCCGGTCCGTTGTGACACATTTCAGATATTCGTCGGATACACGCGGTCCCCCCAGTTCCCCCCGTTCACAAAATATATAAATATTGTTACGTATAAATAACGATAACCTTTTTAAAAGGAATTTGTGCTCTAACAGAGGCCTTAAGAAACCATTAACGTAGAAAAATGTCGATAAAACTGAACCTAGTCGCGTTGCGGGACGTATACTGTATATACATGATCAAAAATATTGCTAAAAATACAATTTGGTAACTAGTACTGGAATATAAAATTGTGTGAATATTTGAAATTGATAAGAGTTCGTTATGTACAATCGATTAATTAGATTAAGGGAAATTACGGGAAAATAACTGTTTGATTTGGCATTCTAGATATTGCAACATTTACTAAATCATGACAAAAGGTTTACTTAAGCTGCACCAATACCATAAAGTAAGTGACAACTGCACCAAGTACCTGAAAAATGAGAAATAGCGATAATACAAAAAAAGAAAGTAATTAAAATGCTTCTGCTTTCAAGAATATCCTTTTAGTAATTTCTGTCTTTTTAGAAAAAAGAGCATTAGGCATAGTTTCATCAACACTCGTTTCTTGATTTTCACGAACGGTATCTCAAATACAAGGCGTTGAATTTATTGAATAATGACCATTTTTATTTATAAATAATTTGCCCCATATTATGTTTAAATATATTTGTACACACTTTTCATGTAAAGTTTGTTAATAACAAGCTCATACTAAAAAAAGGAGTCTTGTGCATTATTACCTTCCCAAATTTTCTCGGTATACGCCTACAGTCTTAAAATGTTTTACTTCTTACTTTGTATTTTTCTTACTTGTTTGTTTCGGAGATATTCTACATTAATTAATAAATGTTCTGTATTTTCTGAAAAATATTTAGTTTCTGTTAAAATTTTACAGCCATCTAAAGCAACCTAAAAAATTCACCGTCTGCACTAGTATTCATCGCAGAAATAGAATTTGGCAAAAGACGCATAAACAGAAACCGGGAATATAAAAAATATTAAAAAGTGAAGGGCACAGATGAGATCCCTAGGGGACACCCGAGGTAACATTTGCTCAACCAGAGTTTTTACCATTGACAACAACAAACTGAGTTGTTTTTGTAATATAGCTTTGCAATACTTGGAAGAGGTCGTCATGCACTCCGAAATTTCCCTGTTTTATTATTAGAGCTGGATGAGGTACATTTTCAAAAGCCTTGGAAAAATCGGTATACACAGAGCACGTCTCAAAACCATTATGCATGGAAAAATTAATGTCATGGACGTGGATGTGTAAGAACTGAACGGATTTGAGCCTCAAAATCCTTGGCAAAGTGACATAAGAGAGAGATAGAACGATAATTAGCGGTGTATGTAGAAGCACCAGACTTTAAAATGTGGACTACCTGGGTCACTTTCCAGCTTTTTCGAAACGTTCCTTGACGTACACAAAAGTGGGCAATTTTTGTGAAATTGTGCTGGTATATCGTCCGGCCCTGGGCCCTTTTTAGGATTCAAGTTGAGCAATATTGTTTCAATAGAATTTTCCGAAAATCCAGATATGACGATACTATCCCTAGGTTCACACTACTAAAATAGTCACATAAAGTTGAGACTTATTTTAAAAATCATTTGTTGTATTGTAGGTTATTTTATCAGGCAGTGATTTTGTATTTTTTTTATTATTAAGAAATGACCAAAAATGTTTTGTATCGGTTTTCAGATTTTTTCAGTTTTTGCAATATATGATATATTCCGTCATCGTAAATTCGTCATCATAATTGAACACGAGAGAAAAAATTATCCAAAGTAAAGTGAAATAAGCGAAACAAGTTTTAGGACCATAGGCGTACATCCAGAAAATTTCGACAGGTACTAGGTAATACAGTACAAGGCACCCCTTTTTTGCTCCCAAAATTTAAGTGCGTTTTTAATGTATTGTTACATATTAAAGTGTTTTTTATTTTGTCTGTATGTGTTTGTCTTTTTTGAACTCAGAAATTGTTAACGAACACTAGGTATATAATTATGCGTCCTTTTTTTTGTTCAATTACGACAGATTGTAGCCCAAACGTCCCATAAACATAGGGAATGTCAATTTACAATAACGCTAGATTGTTTACATAATAAAAAGGGACAAGTAGTTCATGCAGCTTAGACAGATGTCGGTAAATGAAATTATTTTCTTTTCCACAAACTTTATGTCAATCAATCGATTTCTTTGGGGTGTGAGGTCATAAAAGCAAAAATTACATCGCAATTTTGAAAATCAATGACCGATATATAAAAGGGCATATTGAGCTACAAGTTGTTGTTGATGCCACCGAAGCTTGCAACTTCTTCTATACTAAGACAGCTTTATTAGTGACCGAGAAGACAGAATATTAGCATATTTTTAGAATTTATGTTCCAATTGCACGCAAAACATAGGGAAGTACATCGACAGAAAAAAGTTTCATAAACGTTGGAATTATGCAAGATATAATTCTTGTGACGTCATATAGGTACTGTTCCACAAACTGAAGAAAATTGATGAAATTTGATATATTTATCAAGTTTTGTTTCAAACCCTTAAGCTTTTTGTATGATATACTTCTCTTCAACTTACTGAAGCGAAAAGATCGAGGGAAATCGTAAAAAATTTTGCACCCGATATACACAGCGCTTTTTGACACTGCTGGCACACGATCTGTACGAACGTCTTAGCCTCCTCCGAGCCGTCATACCAATGACAACTGTACGCGGCTTCCATCACCGATGAACTCTGCAAACGTCAAAAGTTTAAATTAAAAATGAGGCTATTAGCGTTGGGATTAGAGACGTACCTCTTCTATGAGCCTGTTTCCGAATATACAAAAGTGGAACACCTGTAATAGGGAATACCCTAGATAACCTAGCGTGGTCGCAGCGTATACGTTTACGCCATTTATCTAAAAATTTCTTCCATAAAAACCTGGGGAGGTGCTGCAATTTAAGTTACCTTGGTGGCTTCGTAAGCCAAGAGAGTGAGCATAATGGTGGCTGTTAACATGTGTAGCAGGAGAGCCACGCCGTAAGCGTCGCCTATAGCCGTGACCAACCTGCAAGTAAGGCAGAATTGAAAGTCCCTGGACATGAACTGGTTTGAACTAGGTATTGTACGACCAAAAATATAGTGCATTTATTGCATTGACGTTTTAAGTATTTTACAGTACAAAATAGATAAGAACTAAAAGTTCGGATTTTCACAAAATTACATATTTTCACATGACAATTGTTCCGACAACACCGTGTCTTTATCAAATGTAATCTTTACAAACTACCTGCTACTATATATACCGAAAAATGACAATAAAACCTTAATTAATTTTGTTATAAAAATTTAAGTTCAATAAATGAGAGATATTTAATAGTATATTATGCAACGAGTGCGGTAAACGGCATTTGACCCACAAGTTTATTTGACACGAACGGAGCGAGTTTTTAATAAACGAGTGAGTTAAAAAGTTTACCGAACGTGTTGCACACTATACTTTTTCTACGACCGTTAGTTTTTGGTTACATTATCGCAAAACAACACAAATACATTCACTGACATGACCGTTACAATTGACAAACGTCAAATTCAAACCGTGAGGCAAAATATCCCAAAACTTCCGATTCCCCCAAAACCCGTGCGGTGAAATCCCAAAAATATCCCAAGTGGCTCGGATCCGTGGGAAACGAAACTGACGTGGTAAAGTGACGCTTCTCGCACGTTATATCGGTGTATGATTAGGTATTTTACAGACGGGAGTAGAAAAAAGGATTTATTAAAATAATATAAATAAAATATTGAAATCTAATTCATCGTTAAGCAATACATTTTTGTTTATCTCCATGGCTTCCAATAAATTTCATTTTCTACTTTTTGTGGCTGTATGTAAAATATCAAAATTGTCGTCAAAAATGTTTTTTCATGTGTTTAAGTGTGTGGACTGTAGACTAGTGTTTTTAAATGTTCTTTTATGTTGATTAATGCGTTTCTTGAAAGATCTACCTGTTTGTTCAATATAAATTTTAGGACAAGATCCGCATTTCAACCTGTAGACACCTGATTTTTGAGATTTTGGACATTTCATTATATTGTTTTTTAAAAATTTTCCTATTGCGTTGTTACAAATGTTTTGAAACTTTTTCACTGAGTTCTCCTATGTATGTAATGGTTTTAAATTGTTCGTGTTCTGTATTAGGTTTCGGATAAATAGAGTTCACTGTTGTCTGGATTTGTTTTTTATTTAAAATTTTATCTATAATGGACGGATTCTAGCCGTTGTTCAGTGCAATTTGTTTAATGATATTAAGTTCTTTGTTGTAATTTTCTGTTGCATTTTTTTTTATTGAGAGTCGCGTATTAAGAAGGCTGTGTATAAAAGAGTGAAATGCAGCCATTTTGTGTGTATAAGGGTGATTTGAGCTGTTATCTATGACTAATGACTAATTTATTTTGCGTTTTCGTAATAGTTGAGTAAGTCTAAAAAATTAATAGAGTTATCCTGTTTGATTTCGATAGTGAATTTTATACGATTATGTAATGAGTTCATGTAATTTAAAGAAGAATTCAATTGTCTGTCCGTTTTGCCAAAGCAAGCAAAGACATCATCCACGTATCTATACCACCATAGAAAACTTTTATTTAAAGAATGTTCCAGTATGATATTTTCCAAATTATCCATAAAAATTCGGCTAATAAAGGACTAAGTGGGTTTCCCATAATCAAACCTTCCTTAGAGATGTAAATCTGTCCATTAAATTCAAAATAATTTTGGTCTAAAGATACTATGTAATAAATCTTGTTTTAGCAATGGGCTAACCTGTTTCCCACTTAGGGTGAAATTTACTAAATATATCACATCCATAGGTGGAATACTGAGAAATAAGTTTTGTACATCAAAAGATTATAGATTATAGATTAATCCAAAAGAAATTTTTATTGCAAATTTTGGTTTAAAATCTGTGTTGAACTTTAAAATGTTTGATACATTGGAAAAGTTCTGGTTTAAGAAAATTGTTGGTTTTTGAAATATATTCTGGGAGATCGATAGCAATGACTGTCTTCCCTTTGTCTACACCTGTAAATATTATGTTATTTTCAGAAGCTTTGATTTTGATAGTTTTTACTAGTGACATTTGAGAAATTTCCTGGTGTTTGTTGTTATCTATTAATTGAGAGTTTATTATATTCGCTAATACATGTTTGTTTAAATTAGAATCGTTAATGTCCTTACTTGCTAATTCACAATCGATCCCTAAACATTCTAATTCTCTATTAATGTACGAGTGCTGTAAGTTAAAGTTGAAACCTTTTCCCAGAAATTTAACTTCATTTTTAAAAAACATTGCAAATACTTCTTCAAGTAAAGAAGGAATTTAAGAATTTCTGTACGAAAATAAATTATATTTTGAAGGGAACTACAAGGAAAAACAACTTCTGGAATTATTAAATTACAAAATCGTTTCTGTAGTATAACAAAACGAACATGAAACTTTGAGTTTACTCCCGTATCAATCTATATTTAGCCCGATTGAGATGATTTGGTCTGAGTTGAAACCGCATATGAGAAGAAATAACACTGCACCAAAACTTAGTTATAGTACCATAAACGCAATTCGGTAAGAACTACCTAAAATATCAGTACAAAGCTGGTCTGATTTTTGATACTTTATTATTATTATGTTTAATATTTTGTATGTTAATAATGAAACTATGCAGACATGTAATGAAATAGAACGTAATAAATTGTTGCTTTGTACAATTTTCTAAATGTATATGTTTCAAGAATTGCTCGGAGAAAAAGATTGAAAACATGTGCGGGAAGGGTTAAGGGCCTGCTCAGCAAGGTATTCTACAAGGGGCTGCGGTTTTAGAGTTAAAGTTAAAGTTAACACGGGGTATTTTGTAAAAGCACTATACTTCTGGTCCAAGGATACCAGTTTATTTATTTTAAAATCCCTAAAAAAAACGAAGGAAGTCCTATACCATTGTTAATGTTTCATTCAATTCGTTAACAGGGAAATGCGCCCCTTAAAACAAATAAATGCACATGCCCGCACGGGACCGCAGGCTTATACGGGATGAACATGTTCGATTTAAATTTGTAGGACAGTTTCTCAAAACTAAATTATTTACGAGGCCATCAGATAATTTATCGCGGAGCCTCCGACCCAGTTAACAAATTTTCCATTTAATTTATTCATCGCAGATGTTTTCCGCCGCAACGACGACGCTCGTATCTCGCAGTGTACCATTCGGAATCGATTTTCCATTACCGATTAATTTGTAATTTCGTCATCAACGCTGCGAAATGCTTGGGATTGCACTAAATTAAAAATTAGAAAAAAAAGAAAAGAGATGTTTTTTTCACTAGCGTTAAGGTTTTATTATTAAAGAAAGATCTTTTTTTAAAATCTGTTGTTCCTTCAAATTTACTTATCGGGGTCAGAATGACATTTATAACCAACAATTATAATTTGTCCACTGCAACAATAATACATTCTATAAGCAACCTGTACAGGGTAATAGCTGTAGGCTACATTTTCTTTCTTTTCGTATATATTTCCTCAATATGCCCTTATATCAGAGCCCTTTAAACTCTAAAAATATAGGTATAACATATTATTTATTATTAATTTTGACATCTTTATTAAACCATTTGACAGAAACACAGTTGTTAAACTGTTTAGTAACTACTTTTTACATAACTTGTGGATTCCTCCTGTGTCGGTTTTGTAAAAAGTGTTACAGCAGTTTGTGGAAGTTTCTTTGAAAAATTGTTGCTACTATATAGACATAAAACAATAATTAAATTATAAAGATAAGGATAGCTTTATTTCCACAAGACTTGATTTCCAAAACTTTTATGCAAATCGCATTCTCCATCACGTACTTAAATCAAGGATGTTAAATCTAGAAAATATTATTCAGTATTTTTAAAATTCTACCTTCGTTTTAAATAAAGTTTTTTGGAGACACCCTGATTCATTGCCAATATCAGAAAAGAAAATAAAAAAGTCTGAAGTGATAAATAAATTCGTTTAAATGACATGGATTTCCGTATATTCGGGTCTTGCCACATCTGCATTTTAAATTTTAATATGAAGAGTTGAGAATTTCAAATTTTCCATTTTTAGAAAACACCGTAATTGCTTCATTAAGTCGCCGAAAGAGTAATAGTTATAATTACAATTAAACAAAATTTTGGTTGCTTGTACTTTGTGTCTAAGCAAAAATAAGCATTATGTGTTGCAGATTTTCGAAATCCGTGATTAAAGAGCTCTCACATAAGGGACATTGCATTTCAGAAGAAAAAAAAAACATTTTTACCTGAGGAAGGCGGAATTGGGTCCTAAGGGGAAAGTTATATAAGAGGCAGTTTTCAGATTTTCGATAAGTTATCTGGTAGTTGTGTAGTAGTTATGTGAAGGGGTGTCTCAAAATGCAATATTTTTAATTTAGCTCTGCATCTGTCTTTGGTAAGTTTCCATAATGTCATCAAAGACAACTGTTTAATTTTCGCCGTTTAATTTATTGCTGTCTCCTATTATTTTTTTCAATTTAAACATTTAAGAGGTTAAGTGGAGTAGCTTTTGCTAGACTTCGCCTCTACTCTACTGTATACTAGTATATAAGAATAAAGTCAATTTATTATTATTATTATTAGTAGTAGTTTAAGAAGCAGGCCCTAAATTAGGAAAATTGTTAAAATACTTCGTCTTGTTTGTACATAACTATGCTTTTGTTATTATTCTTCACTATAAACTGAATGCAATTTCTTTTTGCTTTCCTTAGGAAAATTAATTACATCCAACGCTCTATTGTTAGGAAGCTGTAAGATTTTGTAGAACAATAAAAATATTGATTTCATTGATTGCAAGTAGGTATAGCTCCGGTTTTCCGTATTTCTTATTTCGCTGAGGACAAGGACAACCAAGCCAAATCTTTTTCCCAAACTCACCTAACAACGTGTTTATGTCTCTCCACCCAGTACTTGATGGCGGACCGTACCATTAGTTCCTGTTTCTTGGTTAATCCGTTGGGACCCAAACCTCCACCGCCGGCCCCGAACGTCTGCAAAGACCCGCTCCTAAAATTCAACCCACCCAACTCCTGCCGCGTACTATACACCCCTTTCAGGTTCAGCTCGTCGTTTCTGTTGTTGTATTCTGCAATGAAAAATCACGTAGATGCGGCACAACTTTCAGCGAGAATCGACACGCACCGTTCTCGATAAGGTTGTCAGTCGATGCGGCGCTAGATGGCGCTTTGAACAAGTCGGCGCTTTTCGGTACGTACGTATCTAGCGAAGCCGACAGTTCCTAAAAACTCGAAATAACATCGCTAGCAAAACAGAGTCGGCACGTACCATCAGCGGTTTCATAATCTCCTTCAAGTGCTGGAGCTGCTCGCAAGCGAATATCAACCAAGAGCAGAACAAACTGTCCAGCAGGTTAGAGTGCAGCAGGGAGAATAGGACGTAGTAGACTTGGTAAATGAGCGCTATATAGTACGGCATTCCCGACATGGCGTTGAACGGGTACCACGCTCTAACGGGTAACCTGGGGATCTCTTCGGATATGGTCTCATTTTCATTATCTGGGTCTTGGATTTGGTGTACGCTTTCGCCAACGAAGGTGATGCCGACCCATGCTGAAACGTGTGAAACAAACTTGATATATTGTTTGGATCATCGAAGCGCTACGCAGTGCTCCTAGAGTGACCCCGCTTGACTTATACTTTGTTATCAGTAGAGATACAAAGTAGGTTAAATTAGCAAACTAGTGACACTTTTTCTACTTTTTCCACCATTGCGATGATGGAAACAGAAAAACAGTTAAACATGGGGTTTAGAAAAAAATTAGGAAAATGTACTATTTTTAAATTCAGCAGCCTGCGTTTTTACTCTAACAATATTAGCCTAAAATTGAAAAAAAACAAATTATCAGCATATGTTTCTTCTAAACTAAATGGCTATTGAGTAGTTGCAAAAGAAAAATCCATTTTCCTTGTATTGTTTTATTGGAAGAGTAATAAACTTGGGAATAAAATAGAAAAGTAAAAAAACTCACAAATTTATGATTAACTATTAAGGTTATTTTAAAAGGTATTCAAAAAAACAAAAACCTCGCACTTCAATACATTTTTAAGCACGTTTTTCTACTGAGCGAATCGCTATATTTTCAAATGACAATTGTTTCGACAACACCGTGTATTTATCAGATGTTATATCTGGCCTTCTAACCAAGGAATAGCCTCATTTGTAGCAATCCATTTATTGTTGAAAATGGTTCTCAAAAATTTATATGTGCCTCGAAAGTTATGAGCTGGTACGCCATCTTGTTGGAAATGGAAAATCTACTTATGAGGTCAAGCTCATCTAGAAAATCATCGGTCAGCGTGCCATCGTAAAAATAAAATGACGATTTTTTGAGTTATAAATTCCAAAATTTGGGAAATTTGATTCGTCAGTCCACAAAATATACCAAAAATTCTTTATGTTTCGGCCGCAAAAGTTAACATACCAATGACAAAAAAAAGTTCTCGTTGCATATCCTGCCAAAAGCACCTAAGGCCAAAATTGTGTTCTTTTTTTTTAATTCTTTGGACAGTATTAAAGGATAGGTTAGAGTTTTTGACTATGTCTGAAATTAAATTGTCACGATATGCTTCAAAATATTGAAGAGCACCAATTTAGACGTCTTCCTTCCTTCCTTCCTTTTTGCGAAAACGGTTTCATTATTTCTAAAGATTCGATAATGACGCAGAAAAATTGTTCACTTGGTGGAACGCGGTGTGAATATAGGTTTATATGCCGTTCTATTGCCCTTACGGACGATTCACTGGATGCCAAATAACATTCAACGTGTCACTTTTCTTCACGCGTAAAATGATTTAAGTGAAAGTGAATATGTGATACTGTAAAATTAATTTAAATAATTGATAAAAATTGATATAACAATACTAATAATTAAAACATTTAAGCTAGTTTTTTTTAAGTATTTTTGTACTTGGCAGGATTCAAATAAAACAATCAAAGGAAAACGGCCATCTCGTGTAAAATAAAATTGTGCTGATAATGCAATTCGATTTTTTTCCATTTTAGACTGATATTGCACATGACGTTCTTTGTTCTGTTGGTGATTTACGAACGTTAGAGTAAAAAATATACAGTGTGTTCTGAAAAGAATTCATTTTCCGCTCTTTCTTTCCTAAACCCTACATTCAATTGTTTTTCTGTTTTCACCATCGTAATCAGTGCAAAAAACGCTACTAGTTTCCTAATTTAACCGACTCTCTCATCATCTCTCTACTTTACTCTGCGCATAACAAAGTTGCCAATGATGAACACTTAATTTAAATCGGAGGCACCTATTGGGGGCCGATGAATTAGGTCAAATTTGGTTCATATTTTGTTTTAGTGTTAGTTGAATTATATGTACAAATTGGTAGCTGAATAGTTTTAAGACAAAACGTGATTCAATTTGACGGCGTGGTTTGACATTTAAAAAAAATGCTTCAATGAATAAGTATTAAGGAAAAATAAATATAATAAATATTATTAAATGTTATGTTATATATATATATATATATATATATATATATATATATATATATATATATATATATATATATATATATTTATTGTAACACATTTAATGAGAAATCTGTTGCTGTTCATTTGCAGACAACCTCTTAACACTATACCGGCCGTTTAGAAATCCTAATTACGTACGGCGCTTGCCGAAACATTGTCCTGATACCTAACTACCGAATACCGTCAATGCTCAGTGATGTTGTTATAGCTGAGAGCCGGCATATTTTATTTTAAAGTAGGATATAATATTAGGGCTATTTGATTTCAATTGAAAAAACCGGTTTTATTTTTTCGATGGGGGGCAGGGGGGCGAAGTCGGGGGGGCTATCTCGGAAACGGTACGACCTGGGGGGTCGGGGTTCTCGCCATCGAATTCAGAAAAAAATCTCGAGGAGGAAGCGACCTCAAAAAATCGCTTTTGAGGAGGTAGCCCTTTTTCGGTTTTTCGAGGTTTTCGGAGTTATTTGAGGTCGGATCGGGGCGCGGACGGTATATTCGCGTAGAGGGGCCCGAGGCGCACCGGAACCCTCAAAAAGGACGCCCCTCAAAATTGAGGAGGTATTGAGGTTAGGGAGGGTCTCGTCTCCTATGGGACGGATCGAAAATTCGAGTACCTACGTCGACGCGCCTATACCCGGGCGTCGTTCTGAAGGCCCATGTCCTATACCCGTCTGTGGAGTTTTTTTTGAGGGCGCCTCCTCAAAGTTCAAAAAGTTTGCTATCTCCGAGGTTTACCGGCCGAATCGCTTCGAAACCGGCACGGGGGGGTTTCTCGGGTCGGAAACGCCGGATCCGCCCTCAAAAATCTCCTACCTCAAAAACTCAAAAATATGACCTTTTTCAATGTTGTCGTTGAACGCGTCGATTAAGGTCGCGTTAGGTCCGGCCGGGTTCGGATCGATACGGGAGGTGGTCGAAGGAACGGCCTTTCTTACGATACCCTCCTCCCCGATCTCCTCCCAAACGGGGGGCGACAAGGGGGGATCAAAAAAAAGGACCGCGTTTTTCACTTTCCCAAAATCGGAAATCGAAAATTCCGACCTCGGGGCGTGAGTGAGGTCGCGGAGGGGCGTCGAGCGCCGCCTTGCCCTACCTCCTCAAAAATTCCTCAATATTGAGGTAGCGTCGGATTTTTGAGTATTTGAGGTCGGGGGCGGACCCGACCCGGACGCCCCGAAAGCCCTATACTCAGGCCACGCGTCGAGCCCGAGATCGACAATTGGCGAATTTTTTTGTTGAGGTTTTGAGGAGGTCAAAGGTCAAAAAGTTTGCTATCTCCGAGACCGTCGTTCCGATCGGGACCCAACTCGGTAAAGTTCTGGAGGAGGTCGGGGGAGGAAGTACCCGACCTCCCTCCTCCTCCCTCCTCAAAAAAATTTTTGAAAATTTTTCGGCGGCGTCCCTTTCGAAAAATTCCCCCTCCCGCCCTATGGGACCGGGAGGGGCGCCGAATTTTTTTTAAGTAAAGGGAGGACGGGGCTTTCGCCTGACGCGGTCGGATCCGAGGTCGGTCCCATAGGGAGGGAGTGCCTCCCACAAAAAAAATGCTCAGTGATGTTGTTATAGCTGAGAGCCGGCATATTTTATTTTAAAGTAGGATATAATATTAGGGCTATTTGATTTCAATGCTACATATTTCTCAATTTTAGGTTTTTGTAGTATGATAAAATAGTTCACTCGGTTGCTAAGATGGATAGAAATATAGTTCTGTGCAGTGTTTCGATTAATAGATTTTAAAATATTTAATCTTAAAAAAAACAAGAAAAAAATACCAACAAAAATTATTTTTATTATATATTGATTTATTATTTAGATTTAATAATTTTTTTTTGTGTGATAATCCTCAAAACATTTTCCCATACATAAAGGAATTACACAATATGAGCACATGAAACAGGTTTCCTTCCTTTTTCCGTTTTTTTTGCAAACTCTGCAGCGCTTTTGAGGAAACTTCTTATTGCCTGAACTAGTAATTTTCACAATTTTATGTTGTCTCATGTCTGCAGAAAGTCTCATTGGTGCATCTTCGCGAGAAACTCTCTTGGATACATTTCCTGGACTCTCTGAATGAACATATCCTTTTTCAATCCAGTTTTGCGCAATATTTTTCAAAAAAGATGAAAATTTTATTTTTTTTCCTGGATTCAGAACCTTGAAGACAACAAATGAATTGAACAGTGCAGTATTTAATATGAACATAAAAGCCTTCTTTGTCCATTTCACAGTTTTTCTTATAATAGGATTATAAGCAAGGTATTGGTCTGCTATATCAACTCCCTTCATGTACTTATTATATTCCAAAATTGTTTCTGGTTTTTGTATCAGATCGCCAGTTTTTCGATTTATTTTCTGGGTTTGTATCATTCGAGCCTGGTGTATTGTTGAAATCATTCTTACAACTCTTTTATCTTTCCAAATATGTATTAGAATTTCACCTTTTCTACGGAAGTTGTGTTGTCCTTGTTTTAAAGTAATTTTTTTTAGATCGTGTGGTAGCCCGCGGTTCTCTCTTATAGTTCCACAAATTCTTATCTTTTTGTAGAGTAACTTCTGTGCTAACTGAACACTGTTGTAGTAATTGTCCATGTAAACATGGTGCCAAATATTTCCATAACCATCTAAAAGGTTTACGACCAGGTTTTGCAATGTTTCTCCATTGCCACTATATAATTTAAATTTGCATATATATCCAGTGTCGGATTCACACAACATTCTCACTAATAACCCATACTTTGTAATCTTTCCTGGGTTGTACACTCGGAAACTTACTCTACCTCTGCAAGGAATCATGGCTTCATCCAACGATAGATTTTGTTTTGGTTTATAGACTTTATCAAACTTCTCTATAAAGTATTGCATTATTGATTCTACTTTAACAAGTCGACTTGCGTCATCAGGGATTGCACTATTATCGCAAAAATGTAGTGATTGTAGTATTTGCCTGAATCTATTTCTAGTCATGATTTTACCAAAAATTGGTGTTTCCATGTACGGATCAGTAGTCCAATAATCGTTAACATTATTTTTTTTTACTTGTCCCATCAATATATTCAAAGCTAAAAATTTCTTGATTTCTGTTATCGTGGTATCTCGCCACTGCTTTGTGCTTTTTACACGTTTATATTTATGCATGTTTTGCATATAATATCTATTTGTCTCTGTTACTAATAATTGAAAAAAATCATCATCTATAAACAAATCCACCACGTCTGAAATATTTTCTGCATTTCTTGGGAACACTTTAACCCCAGAATTTCCCAAAAATGGGTTTACTGTAATATCGTTATCGATTTGGGACCAATTTGATGTTGAACAGTTCTGTTCGTTTTCCAATATCGTGTCTTCTGAATCGCTGCTTTCAGATTCACTTATAATTGGCAAAACATTTCTTTTTCTGCTACTTTCTGCTAAATCTGTATCGTCGCTGTTACATTCTTCATCATTTTCAAACTCAGATAATATATCGGCACATACCTCATTACATTTATTAATTAATTCAAAGTCGTCTTCTTCCATGATATCGCAGGGCAAACAATTAAATTAATATATAAATTACTTAATTAATCAGTCAATTCGTAAGTTAATTATTGCAGAACACAAGCTAACTCTTAAATTATCAGTTATAATGTGACATTTACTATGACAACAAAAAACGTACTACTACGTCAACGGCGCCTAGATTTACAACCAAAAATAACGTACCACTACGTCCACGGCACCTAGATTTGTCACAATTAATGACGTATTACTACGTCAACGGCTACAAGATTTTGGATGAAAAAAACGTATTAATACGTCAACGGGCACTAATGTGTTAATATAAGGTTCATGTTCATAGTGTATTCATTTAGTCTATTTTTATTAAATTTTACCAAATTTTTTGAAGAAAACAAATAGGTGGACACAAACATCGTTAAATCATCAACCAGTTTTTTCATTCGCATGAAATTGTTTGGAAAAAAATCCTATGCTTTTTATATCATATTTTCAATTTTTGCCCTACTTGCACACAGTTTCCATTTGACTTCAGAAATCCAGTGTTCCTTTTGAATTCGGTGTCGTTTGGGTATAATACGAAGTAAAATATATATTTTAATGTATTGTTTGTCTCCACAACACCTTCATAATCATTAAAAAATTTTAACTGCATTTTCTCGATAGGTCAACTAAGTTTGCAAAAAAAATTATAATGTATTTTGAAATTGTTTTTGTAATTGAGAACAATATATCACGATGTTTATGAAATAAACCCGCGTAAACAAACAAATCGTTGTCAATATGAGTAGCGATAGTGAGTTAAAAAGTTAGCATATGTCATGACTTAACGTTCGCACCTAGCTAGCAAAAGGACGCCACTCAAGTGACAGATTAGTAGAAAGATTGGTCCTCATTTACAAGTCAAATAGGGCACCAGCTGATAGAGGGAGTTGTATGATGGTCGTGGTCATCAGAAAATGGGTGAAAAGATAACAAAAGATAACAAAAGCATATCGTGCTGTTTACCTGACGCGGATAAAATGGTGAAAGCCATCACACAGTAGAGCAGCGTTCTCATTTTCTTCAGAGCCAACGCGTGATATCTGTTGTTGGACTCCACGAAAATCGGATGACTATTTGGCTGGTTCCATATACTCAACGTTCTGAAAAAATCTTGTTAGCACTTGACGAGTGTTACCATCGCATACCTATACCTATAAAAGAGTTTGGATCTTAACGCGAAATATATAAATTTCGTTATACAGTGGGTGAAGAATAACATAGTGATGGTGTTGGCCGCCAAATCATTGACGTTGTCTTTTTCAGCCACTAGGTTGCCGAACATGCACCTACAAAGACCACAGGCATACACTATAAAGTTGATATGTTAAAGCCGCCAGAACTCACCCAAACTGCACCAATATTAGAACCAAATTCAAACAAGAGTAGCCGAGTCTAAGGCTGTGCATTCCGCTGGAATTATCTGCGTAATAGTTGAACATAAAATGTCCCGAGCCCTGGATAAGCCTGATGTTGGGCATTAGGTCGGCCACTAGGCCGACCACTTTGAATTTGTTCATCATCTAGAACAATGGGAGAATATGAAAGGGGGCGGTTGCTGGAAGAATCTAATAAAAAACAAATCGCACAAAGATATTTTAAATTCTTTTCTGTGGGGCACAAATTCTCCTAAAAATTTATAAGAAACTGAATGTATTATACTAAATATATACTCTGACATTTACCATGTAATAAGTGCAGGTTTCGAAGAAAATCTATACAAGAACTTATTGGGTACTGTGTGGCAACTGGTTCACAATCCTAACTCATTAAAATAATGATACCAGTAATAATCAAATAAAATGCAAACTATAGTGAAACTGCCATTTTGTGATTAGCATACTGAAATTTGAAACGCAATCTAGCAACTTTTCAGCTTTAGTTTGTGGTTGGCCCTAGAACAAATACTGTAAAAATTAATGTGCTTTTATGACATTTCATTTCTAAAGAGAAATCTCTGCACACACTTGTTACCCAAGAACATTGGATGAATTTTAAAAACATATTGCTGTAAAAATACAACATCTAAAGTGACACCCTAAATAAAAAAAAAGGTTAAGGCATCGTGAGGCCTTGAACATGAAACTGCTATAAGTTTTTATTTATGGCATTTTATTATTCCATTTGTTGAGACCCCAACGAGTTTTTCGAATTAAACTGAAACCTATCGAAACGAGATTTGAAATGACCGCCAATTTGCATATTTTTCTTTCTTTTTTTCATCGTCGCTTCAAAACTTCGTTTATTATCAGCATAGACAGCATGGACTTTCGTACCGGGTGTTCTAATAAGAAATTAACAAAAATGTTATGTTAATCGTCCAAGAAAAAATACTGGAAATGATTTTAGAGTCTCTGAAATGTGTCCTAAGATAAAAAAATATTAATATGTTTTTGCAAGTGTACTGTTTGCTCTATATCTGCTGGTAAAGCGGTAGGAGGTGTTCCAACATTTTCTTAAATAAATATCGATATTTCCATATGCACTTTAATGAATTTGGTATCATTATAAAGAGATTTTCGTAGGCTAACCGTGATATGCGATTTCTTACGATATACCTTTCTAACATGATTGCAAAAGGACATTTTTTCAAGAATAGAATAAATACAGCGATATGACAAGCGAAGGCCCAACAATATCTTTATCGTAACCTACAATAGGATTAAAAAACTTAACGCTCAAAAAAAGTTTGATTTTTGGAAAAAATCTCAACTTATCCTGAATTTACGAAATAAATCATAAATTAATTATTTAGGTAACCAAATGATATTTAAAATCGAAATAAAATATCGGTATTTATCATATATTATTTTTTTTACAATACTTTCAAATATTTAGTATTATTTAATCAAAAACATTAACCACTTTTTTTGACTGTTAAGTTTTTTAATCATATTTCCTGATAAATGTGGTGACGCCAGAAAAGTCATATGATTATTTTTGGCATAATCGCGTCACTCATGGCAAAACCTCTTCTTAATGATGTTCATAGAGCCCCACCACTTTCCTTGCAGAGATCGAGCAAACAACAGCTCTAAAACAGTACTCACTGTGGTTAACATTAGACAATTTCGAGGTTTGAAAGTTGAGATACAATTTACGCAATCTGATTTACTTAGAAATTTAATTTTTCATATTTTTAGGACCTTTCCATTAATATCTTGGGATACTTGACACAACACCTAGTGCTTAAGTGTAAAGTGAAAAATATATTTAGTCTCTAGTTAGTCCGGATGGGAAAGAATTCTTACGCATCCTCCCCTGATAGTTATATTAGCAAAGAATGGGATTAAATCCGCAAAATTTATTCAAATTCGCCATCTGTTGCTCAGTTTGATGGCGAGCATCAGCTTTTATTCAATCGAAAGTGAACGATGTTACACTTTTACTTATATACAGTGAAAATGACATTTTCATAAGTCAAAATGACCGGTTGACATAGTTTCGCCTTATTTTTTTTATGGAATAGTGGGTCCTTGACAATTTGTTTTCAAGGTCTTTTTATCCCTACTTTAATTCTTGGTTTTTAGACATTCGATTAATACATTTTTTAAATGGTTTTTAAATGGTTAGAGAGTTAAATAGGTTTCGGTAATTATTATTATTATTATTATTATTATTATTATTATTATTATTATTATTATTATTATTATTATTATTAGTCGTATCCCTGTAGCACTACTAGACCCCATTTGAAAATGAAATAATTAAATGTGTTTTAAATATTTGAATTAAACATAAAAAGGTCTTCAAAATAAAGTGCCTCATGACCCACCATTTCATAGCAACATAAAACATAAAAGCAAATCGAACCTATACTGAACCGTCATTTTTACTTATGGAAATACCATTTTCAGTCTTATATACAACCCTCTCAAATTTCATCGCAATGTACCAAAAGTTTCAAAAGTTAAACATACTTTATGTCCTCGTTGTATAATAGTCATAACAATATCGTTAAAATGAGAGCATGCAGAGAATCCTTATCATTATTATTTTTTACTTACGTAAATACTAAAATAATGGATGTTTTTTTCGATGTATAGAAATTTAAGTTGGCATTACTGTTCAAGATGGCGACCGATTTAACAGCTGTCAAGTGATTTATTCTCAGTTTGGTTTGGCAATTCATCATGAATAGACTCACGCCTGAACAACGCTTGCAAATAGTGCAATTTTATTTCGAAAATAATGGTTCTATGCGGAATACGTATCGCGCACTACGTTAATTAATTAACAGTTAATTCGATTAACCATGGAACGTTTTCGCACCACGTTTACTCTTATTGATAACTCGCATCCCCAGAGACGCCGTACGATGCGTACAGAAGAAACTATTGCTGTTGTAGAGCGTAGCATTGAGGAAGGAGAATGAGTCCATCCGCCATCGAGCACAGGAATTGGATCTGTGTCCATCCACTTTATGGAAGATTTTGCGGAAGGATCTTGGTTTACGTGCTTACAAAACCCAACTCGTGCCAGAATTGAGGCCAAACGATCATCAAGTAAGCCGTAGATTCGTCGAAGGGGCCCAAAACGAGATTGCCATTGCTCCCCATTTTCATAAGCGAATTTTGTTTAGCGATGAAGCGCACTTCTGGTTGAATGGCCAACAAACAAAACTGCCGTATTTAGAGCGAAGCTAATCCTCAAGTGTATGTCGAAACAACGTTACATCGAGAAAAAATGACTGTTTGGTGCGCTTTATGGGCTGGTGGAATCATTGGTCCGTACTTCTTCAAAAGCGATGATGGCCAGAACGTTACAGTCCATGGTGATCGGTATAGAGCTATGATTATTAACTCTTTCATTCCTGAATTGAATAACCATGATGTCCAGGAGATGTGGTTCCAACAAGACGGCGCAACATGTCACACAGTTCGTGCCACAATCGATTTATTGGTGACCGCCTAATTTCACGTTTTGGACCTGTGAATTGGCCTCCAAGATTTTGTGATTCAACACCGCTAGACTACTTTCTGTGGGGCTATGTAAAGTCATTGGTCTATGCGGATAAGCCACAAACGCTTGACCATTTGGAACACAACATTCGCCGTGTTATTGCCGATATACGGCCACAAATGTTGGACAAAGTCATCGAAAATCGGACGTCCAGATTGGCGCCAGCCGTGGCGGTCATATGTCAGAAATCATATTTAAAATGTAATGCCACAAGACTATCTTTCGGATAAATAAAATTCATGTCAATCGAATAATCCGTCGTTGTTTTATTGCAACTTAAAGTTCTATACATCGAAAAAAAGCACCCCTTACTTCAAAACATCGAAGTAGAATACGAATTACGTAAACAGGGTGGAGGATACTTTCAACAACTAGTTTCTTTGTTCTACTTATGCTATAGCTTGTTACAGATAGTTAGGAGTAATTTACGAATATTTTTGGAACGTACGTCACGTCTTAGTGCGTATGTTCAATATGGATTTCGACAGCGGTTGCAACGGAAACAGATTTTCGCACCATACATTATTTACGACATGCATTCGTTGGTCACGCACGGCGCTCGGTTGTTGATTTTGGAGATCGCGTTGTCGAAATCCACGTCGCTCAATTACTACGTTTGTCGGGCAGGTTATTTTCTTATGTAACGGCATTTTTCAGAACGCAAATGGATATTTCTAAATACATTAAAACGAAAGGACTTTAGCTAATTGGTTAGATGCCATTTCCACAAATTAATCTGCCAAAAAAGAAAATTGAGATTTTCTTGTCATTGGGCCACAACCTTTAAAAATTGTGCATTTAATTGCAGTGTCTCTAGGATTTTACGGAATCAAACATAATTTAGATCAAGGTTTTAAAAGATTGAAGCGTTGGGTTCAAAATTTTCGTTGTCTTACATAAAAGAATGTCTGACTCTTGTCATTCAACTTGTTACTTATTTGGTTGTTTTCTTTTTTTTTTGACAAAGTACTAAACAGAATAAAAAAATGTAAGGATTGCAAAATTTCAACCAATCAACAAACAAACATTTTAAATTTAAATTAAATTTTAATTACTGTTCGTATTCGGAATCGTGAAATGGTGCGAAATGATGGAAATACTTTTTCAATTTAATCCGTAATTGTCCAGACAAATCTGCAACTGACTGTTTGGTTTATTTCTTAATTCCGATCCCTTAAATGAAACGTTTAAAAATTGTTTTTGAAAATTTAATCTGGACTTATATGCCACCGCCTTATTAAAAGTTCGGGGGAAGTAAACAAAGAACGAAACTCCTAATAATCTACAGCGCTGCAAAATAACACATCGCGCTAATTTATCGCTATTTTGAAAAATGTTTCACTAAATTTCCATGTAAGGCAAATGTTGTACTTTTTACAAAACTTCTGCATTTCTCCTGCGTCGATTTTGCTGAGTCAGTTTCAGTCAAACTCTGAAGAAGGAAACAAGATGATTGGCGAAACGTCAGCAATGAGGCAAATGTGGAATGTTTATATGAACTCTAATAAGTTATGTTATATTTTACTCTGACTTTTTAAATGCATCATACTGTGTCCATAAAGTTTATAAAGTTTACAATATAATATATTAATATATTGAGGCCACTCGGTACACTATCTCGCATAAAATTGGACGAGCAATATCAGCAAATCAGCGATAATGAAGTTTGTGCTTTATTCTCTCTGGACCAGGACTAAAACTTAATTTCTTTGGAAAGAAACAATACTTAGCAACGAAAATGAGTCGAGAATGTAACTTGTGATGTAGAAGGTGGAACCACCTTCAGCATTTCGCTTACCTTGAAAATCGAAAGGGTCTATAATTCCAACAGCACAAAATTCGGAAAACGATCACAGCGCCCTACATAGTATCACCGCTTATCACCGTCGACAAAATTATCACATCCCGCGCATCACAAACACTTCAACTGTAATAACTAAGCTATTGCTAAACTTGACATTCGGCGTAGATAGCATCTAAGCCGTTTAACTATCGTGGACCAATCAGACGGTCGCGTAAATTTTCGCGGGCGTGGCCTATCGGCTTTTTTTATACGTCTCTATATCGACTTCGACGAAGTCTATCGATGATGAACTGGTAATTTTAATTCTTCAATTATTTAAGATTCATTCATTATTAACGTTTATGGACAGGAGTTGTGTTTGTAGGTCTTTAATGGCTATTCGATATCTGCCGACTTGCCGGAAATTAAAATTGTACTTCTACGTCGCCCTCTGTATAAGCACATCACAATTCGTTGTATCTGGGCAGCGCATGTACTGGGAAATATATCCGCTTTAGAAGGATAGTAATTATATCGACCATTATAAATTTGAAAATTTTTCAATTGCTTTTAAAAAACGTTTTTCTACTCCCGTCTGTAAAATACCTAATTCCTCACCGATCTAGTGTGCGGAAAGTGTCAGTTTCGTTTCCCACGGATCCGAGCCATTTTTGACATTTCCGGGATTTTACCGCACGGGTTTGGAAACAAGCACGGTTTGAATTTTGACGTTTGTCAATTCTGACGGTCGCGTTCCGCTCGCGTGAAATAAACTCATGAGTCAACTGCCGTTTACCGCACTTCTTTTAATATAATATTTTCTAATCCAGTCTGCAAAATACCTGATTACACACCGATCTAGCGTGCGGAAAGCCTCACTTTACCACGTCAGTTCCGTTTGTCACGGATCTAAGCCATTTCCGGGATTTTACCGCAAGTTTGTCAATTCTGACGGTCATGTCAGTGAATATATCCGTGCTGTTTTGCAAAAATGTACCCAAAAGCTAATACATAGTGGACTAGTCTGTAAGTAAAGTGACATTTATAATTTAGGTTTCCCACAGAAATTTTACATACCGTTTGCATGAACTTTAGTGGTTTTTACAGTTTTTATGTTAATTCTTCCTAATACCAATTGTTCCATTTTCAAATATCCATGTTTGATTAATACGAACAAAAAAAAATTGAATTGATCTTAAAAATTTATCTTTATGCTTAAAAGGTCTATCCTTGGACAATTTTTCTTCCAATTATAGTCTTTTTCTTTAAATCAACAATGTAAAGTTTTAAAATTGTCTTTACTTCATTGTTTATGTGACATATCCAATAATACATCTTTCTCTATCTAACGTACACAGTTAAGAAGAGACAACAATAGCAGAACCCGTCCGAACTAAAACGAAATTTAGTAATCTGATGTTCTGGTATAATATTTTATTTATTAAATTGTGATTTTTTCGTGACGGTCGTAGAAAAAGTATAGTATGCAACACGTTTGGTTAACTCTTTATCTCACTCGTTTATTAAGCACTCGCTCCGCTGCGATCTGCTCGTGCCAAATACAGTTTATCGCACTTGTTCCATAATGTACTATTTACTGCAGTCATAAAAGACGGAGATTAAAAAGAAAATGGAAAATAAAGTTCGTTTTTGCTGTAATAGATAAGCACTTTGCTAAGCTATAGGCTATTGCAGAATTAATTTTGATATGTATTGTGAATCCGATAGTACTGGTTTTGGTGGACCTCTTTAAAAAGTATGGATGATTGCCTGTGAAAATCATTACTTGACTAATTTTTATATAAAAAGTTCATATATTCATCAGTCCGAAATAGAGGGAACAGTTTTTGATTAAATTTTTGTTCAGTAACATGGCAATTAGACGAAATTCACATATTCACGACACGAAACTGAAATATTAACTTTAATTACAGTCGAACTTCGATAAGTCGAACTGCGATTTGACATATGATAATTTCGAGTTATCAAAACTTCGAGTTATCAATAAAAACTACAAATGCATTTACTTTTTTGTGAAAGAACATTTATTCGTTCATTTTTAAAAATGGGTTATACGTTACATAAATGCCCTAATATCTATGATTTTTGAGCAAAAAGCGAAAATTATGAAATAGTAGTACATATGAATATGTACGTAGTATATATAAACATAGTATGTATGCACATATACATACATATTTATGTACATATTAAAGTTTACTCTTTCACTGGAAAAAAGTCAGTTATTTGCGACTGACGACCGGATTTCTTATTTTGGTTTTCAACAAAAGCTTCAATTTTATTTAAGCAATCATCGAGGGAATCGGTTGTGTATTCGCTGGTTTTCAAATAGGAACGCAAGAAAATCAACGAATTTTCAACCAATTCATTTGAAGGTGGTTGCGGACAATCATCTTCCATTCCTCCTCCATCGTGTCACTTTCGCAGTCATCTTCGATGTTTTACTGTACAGGTTCGGATCTGCAGGACTCGATAATATCTTCATCAGTAGGAAACTCTGAAATAACAATATCCTCATCCACATGTATAAAATCGTTGATGGTACTACCTTGTGCTATACCTCTAATGTTTGTCCAAGCTTTAAACTCCATTTCTATTTGGATTTCGTCTTCACTCTTTTGTTTCAGGCGTTCACTTAGGAAAATCAAGGGAATCTCATCTTCTTCTTCCCATTCAGAATACTGACCAAAACCGGCTTTTTTAAAACAATTGCAAATTGTTTCAGGCTTAACGTCGATATTCCATGCGGTAGTTACGTCGTCAACACAATCCATTTGTGTAATGTTATTGTTTTTGTTTTCTTCGAAACGTTCCATTCCGGTGATGACTGAATGTTTATTTTTCAAAATTGTAGACACTGTACTTGCCGAAATCCCATACTTCACAGCTACATCTTTATTTTTTGAGCCACTTTCCACTTCTTTTATAACCTTGAATTTTTGATCAACAGACAAAGCTTTTAAAGTATGTCTTTCATATAATGTGTAAATTGAATAGGGACAGTATTTTTCACTTAGTATTAACTAGTAAGTCATACAAGTGAACTTAGCAAGCAAAGAAACTGAACTGCTAGCATAGATACGTTAAAAAGACAGGTTAAGATCGGTCGTAATTAGGGGGTTCCCCGAGAAAATTCGACTTATCGAAGTTGGCACCAAATGTTTCGTTCGAGTTATCAAAATATTCGAGTAATCGAAGTTCGAGTAATCAAGACAAACTAACACGCATTTCCTACTTTTGACGCTATTGCCAACCAATTTGGTTCGACTTATCAAAAATTCTAGTTATCGTAGTTCGACTGTATTAATAATTTTAACTGACCATAAATGTTTTGTGTGCACCGAATATCGTTTTCGACTAGGACAACATATTTTTCATTCAATTTTACATACAAAAGTATACTAACCAAACCCAAACTACTATATACTAACTAACCAAAAGCGGTCGTTTTCGATAAAAGCGGTTAAACCCGCGTTGAAATTTTTGTTTATCCGTTTTCAAGGTCTTGAAAAATAAGCGAAAAAATACTTCCTTAATGTCATCTTCTATGTTACACTATCACATTATATAGATATCACTATTACCGAATTAGCGAAGTAGATTGAAATATACATTTTTACGCTTATTCTTTAAAAACTACTAAATAATCGAAGAAAAATTCAGGGTTAAATTCATCATTAAATTAAATACGAAGAGTAATTTTGTATGTAAAATTAAAAGGAGAAAAGATGTGCCAATTTAAAAATTAGATATT
Organism: Cylas formicarius; assembly: GCF_029955315.1. NCBI lineage: Eukaryota > Metazoa > Arthropoda > Insecta > Coleoptera > Brentidae > Cylas > Cylas formicarius. The sequence continues at coordinate 17,053,002 of NW_026844361.1, read as the reverse complement.
ACATACAGTGCGACGCAAAACAGCTATTGTTAATTAAATTCAAGAAGAAATATTAATCAAAAATCTAAGTTAATATCTCAGTTTTTCATCGTCAATATACCTACCTAGTATCTCAAGTTTGTCTATTGCCGTGTTACTGAAGAAAAACATAATCAAAAAATAAATTCAAATCTGTTTTTTTGATCACCATTGAACATCAAAAACGAAGCCCGTTAAAATTCGATTTTACTACTAGTACTTAATTAACACCCTGAATAGTATCAAAAATGAGGTTGACGAAAATATCGCCGAGCTTTCATGAAAGGACTGTCAACGGGTATTAAGGTGCTTTCAGGAAAAGGAAAATTTTTAAAAGTTTATTGCTATGCTGGAGATTACCGCAAGAACAAGACTCCAACTTCATCTTGAAGAAAACAAGAATTTGTTTGAGAGTTATGCGCCGAATCTATTGAAATAAGGAACTATTACATATCGGGTTAATAAAAAGTCCTGGAACGCTTAAATATTTTCAAAACTGGAAAACCTGGAACGATAAAAATGTTGTCATGTTACATTGCAAGATATAATTTTATTGAAGGTCGAATTTAACAATTTCTCATAATTCCAATTTTTTTTTCTACGAATTCCTGAGCTTCGGCGACATAGGTTTTTCAGTAATACGTATCGGAATCCGGAAATGTTCAGATTTTCACAGATGCTTCTCCAAAAGTAGCAAATCTGACAACACTGCTTTTAGCATTTTTGAATATTATTGCGAACTGTATCCCATAAAACTTATATTGTAGCAATTGAAAGGAGTGAAAAAAAGGAGAAGTAGTAAAACACAACACGACAAAATGAAGACATACTGTTTCATGAGGCCATTGACGTTACACCAGAAAAGCACTCCACCACGTCAATTACAACGTCAAGTTGAGATGAGAGTTCTTCAGATGAACAAGAATACTATAATTTTTTTTATAATTTCACGGTATCACGGCGAATCTAATTTAATTTGGCACACTTCTGAAAAATTGGAATTATATCAATATTGGAGCCACATATGTCTTCTTCTTCCTGGTCCTCGTCTGCTGTCTATCTTTCTCTGCACTCTTAGCTCCAATAAATGAAAACTGTCATGTCTCATTATTTTAATTTTCCTTTTCTTAATGGTGGACGTTATTTCTTTGCCTATCCCATCCGGCGCGATACTTCGACATTTCGAATACCTTCAGCTTGTTCATTAGCGTCATCAGCATATCGAATATTGATTATTTACTTCTTCATTCACCTAAACTCCATCGCTTAATGCTTTTTCATAATTTGCTCTGAATAGTTGTTGAGGAGAAGTGTATGAAGTATTTCTTTTAGTCGTTTAGGCTTCACTTTGTCAAACAAAAAGTAGAAAATATCACAAAACATACTAAAACATATTTGTTTACTTACCCGTAAGAAGATTAGCCTCTCTTTACCATTTTTAGTGTTGGTAAATGATTAACAACAGATGAAAGCTATAAATTTCTACACTACTACTATAAATAAGAACAAATTTATACCTAATCATGTTTTATTACTCTACACCTTTCTTAAACAGACTATATCCAGATTTTGCATTACATGAAATTTTATTTGTTATTTCATCAATAAATATTAATTTTCTTAATTATACCTTATTTGTGCAGAAAAACTAGGACTTTTGTAGCATGAGACTATTAAGTAAGAATGAATTATATATTTTTAGTGAATTTAATCGAGTCAATCAGTTATGTGCATTTGTTATAGATCATTCACAGTATAATTCACCGTATACTTAGAATTATTCGCCTTGGTGCTCTATAGATATTTTGCAACATTCTCGTATATTAGGCAAAAATATGGAAGCCACTTTAGTCACTGTTTTGATTTGACAGAAGCAAAGCAAGTTTTTAATAAACATATTTCACTACTACAGCAACAAAAAAGAAAGCTTAGTACCAAAATCGATTTACAAAACTTTCCAAAAAAAGGTTAAAAATATTATGCAGTAGCGAAAAGCTATTTAGTTGCAGCCTAAATCTATTTCAGAAAAATGTGAGGTATGAAACTTCATTAAGTATTCAAAGGGAACGCAAAACCCATGAATTTCCTAAGCTACTTTTATTGTTTGTGTCAATTTATGGGTTTTGCTTATTATTAACAATACTGAAAATGGCGTTCCGGTACGGGTTACTAAAAGGAAGGCTTGGGGCTAAAGGGAAGATAAGAATTTTATTTTAACAGAATCAAAATTAGGTTTTACGGCTGGAGATTATAATTTAAAGGTTGACAGTCTGATCAGTCAAGCAGTCAAGAAGTGTCACGTCCTCAATGGCTTGAACACACCATAGCTTAAGATATTTCGATTTGAATATCGTGAGATGTAATGCTACAAATTTTTTGTAGCCACCGATCAATGATCCCACCAGCCCATCAAGCGCACCAAACAGTCAATTTTTCTGGATGTAACGGTGTTTCGACATACACTTGAGGATTAGCTTCGCTCCAAATGCGGCAGTTTTGTTTGTCGACGTAGCCATTCAACCAGAAGTGCGCTTCATCGCTAAACAAAATTCGGTTATGAAAATCGGGAACAACGGCAATTTCGTTTTGGGCCCATTCGACGAATCTACGCCTTACTTGATGATCGTTTGGCCTCAATTCTTGCACGAGTTGGATTTTATAAGCACGTAAACCAAGATACTTCCCCAAAATCTTCCATAAAGTGGATGGACACAGATTCAATTCCTGTGCTCGATGGCGGATGGACTCATTCGGGTCTTCCTCCATACTACGCTCTACAGCAGCAATAGCTTCTTCTGTACGCACCGTACGGCGTCTCTAGGGATGCGAGTTAATCGAATAAACTGCTCTGATTTTGTCGACGATAAAGTGGACGTAGTGCGCGATACGTATTCCGCACAGAACCATTATTTTCGAAATAAAATTGCACTATTTGCAAGCGTTGTTCAGGCGTGAGTCTATTCATGATGAATTGCCAAACCAAACTGAGAATAAATCGCTTGAAAGCTGTTAAATAGGTCGCCATCTTGAACAGTAATGCCACCTTAAAGTTCTATACATCGAAAAAAAAACACCCTATACAATGGGGATCAAAAACAATAAAGTCAATTAAATCAATTATTTTCTTGGTGCTACTTCTAGAGGTATATTTACACAAGAGGAAGTGGCACTGGTTTTCATTTGCGTTTAGAGTACTAACACTAATACTTAGTAGTTAATTGTTAGAGTAATGTTCAACATTTTTGTAGTTCCTAAGATATTAACACACCACTTTTGTGTAAAATTAAGAATTGTTTTTGATCATTTTGGCTAGTTTTAAAGGCTAACACAAATTAAAGGAAAAAGAACTATCCGAAGGCAGCAACAAAATGCCACTTTCATTATTTTTGAGCATGCCTATGGCCTTGTAACCCGAAACCGGCGGACCACAATACGTCGTCTCGGTCATCTCCAAAGACCATTGCAATTCATAACCACTTTCTCTCCGACCACGTGACCGGTCCCCAACGTCTACGTTGGTTAAGTCGCAACGAGGTGGGAACCCATTGGTCCGAACGAACTCATAAACCTGAACGCGTGTTTAGTATAAGACATTCAACGCTGTCTCCAACTTTCACAAAGCAGAAAACCAGCGTCGCTGTGCGTTTGTTTAAAACAATTCGGTGTGTTTGCTGGTGGAGTAGTGAGTCCGTTTTTGTTCTGGGATTTAAACTCGCGACGACGTGCTGGTGAGTATAGCTTTAAGTAATTCATTTAAACCGCGTAATATGTTATCGCGGAGTTGACCATTCAATTAGGTTATGTTCCGAGCGGAACTGAAGACCCGAAACAGGTTCGAGATTTTATGAGGCGAGCATCCTCGAATATTCTAATTTTAGATTTTAAATTGCTTTGTTTTCGATATACAGAGTGTCAAAGTTTAATCTTTTTCTTCTCAGCATAAAATTGGTAAGAGAAACCATTGTGAAGAAAATAATTTTTGATAAATTATAATAACTGGTTTTTGTAAATCTAAAACTGTTAAGTACCAAAATAAAGCCACAGAATGAATATTAATTAATATCAATGGGCGTTTTCAGAGTTCCGCTTGTGAATCTTCCTAATCACATAAATCTGTTGTTTTGAATATTTTTTTAACGCAGCAGTTTTTGTAAAAAATAAAAAAAATCGTTTTCAACGATACCCGAACTAAAAGAAACCATTATCAATTTATTGGGTGTTGTTTATTTATGTACGCTGCTTTAACAGGATAGATCGAAATTGTGGAGTAACATGAGAACACAAAATTAATTCCACCTGAAGGTTTCTACAAATAAGCGTTCTAGCGCGAAATTACTAATAAAATTTTAATGGTTGCGGCTAGTTATTATCTGCTCAGAAGAATTTGTGCTTAACGGTTCTGAGCTCGCAATTAAAAATATCTAGACCGCTATTATGGTTGAATTTATTGCGCATATAATACAAAGGAGAAAACTTTTAGAACATCGGAGATATTTAACTGCTCAAGTGTGTCGGGGCAATTAACCGAATTATGAATCATTTTCTGTAGAAACATCGCCGACAAGTCAAGAGGTAAGCGAAATAGATGAATTTCATTTTGAATTAAAGTTTTTAAATGTTTTAAAGTGTTTTATGTAGGATAAGATATTGAACCTACGAAAATAATATACAAGAAGTTCATGTAGTTACGAGATGCATGTATCGACAATATTGTTAATTGTTGATTCGATTGGATATCATGTATGTTGTATTAAATCCAACTGGAAAGCTTGAAGGCATTTTCTTCTTCAAGTGTCGGTCTTCACTTTGTCCACAGCAGATCTGATCAATGCTTACTCCATACCACTGATGAAGAGTTCTGAGGCAAGACGTTAGACCAGGACCATGTTTTCCCTCTATTTTTCATTGTATGGTTATATGAGGCAATTAATATCCTCCACCTTTCTTCTTTTAATATTATCAACCTCTCTATCTTTGTTCAAATATTGCAAAAACTGCTTGATTCGCGTCACTCTGTCCACCCACGATACCTTCAACATTTTGCGGTAAGCCCACATTTCGAAAGTCTCAATCCTCTTGCGTATTGTTACCGTGAGGGTATATGCTTCCATACAGTAAAATAATAAGCTAATGACATAGCAACGCAATAACCCTATTCTTAAGGGAATTCTGAAGGCTCTGTTGGTTTTGCATGTTCTTAAAGGATTCTTCTTGCTGGCTCTATTCTGTTTTTGATTTCTTGACTTGAGTCCCATTTGAGATATCTGTTAAGTTATAAGTTATATTTTTGTTTTTGCTGATACCTATCCATTTGGTTTTCTTTATATTAAAGCGTAGACCCAATGTTTTCTTAGCATTTTATGTATATTCTGGAGTGAATGATTTTCAAGAACAACTTCAATACATGGCTCATTAAACTGATCGTTCTATAATCTTTGCATTACCTGCAGTTATAACAGCCTCTTCTATTCGGATACGTACGCCACTGGCAGGCGCCGCAATTCACTTTAAACCAGTCTCTCCGAGCTCCATTAAATCCGAAAAACAACCCCCTACGCGCCCTCATCGCGACAGTCGCTACCACCAGAACGTTTCGGTAAGATGTCGGCAATCTGGGTCATCGAAAGTGAGTTGCCACATTCGGTTATATAATACGTGTCCATTCTTGATCTCGTGGAGCGTGCGCTTACGATACATCGCGAATGTTTTGCGCAAAGTTTACAAAGTTTTTTTTTAATGCGTATTAGTTGCGCCATCCGCCGATGTTAATGAGCTTACGGGCGGCAAGGTCAGCCAAATTACTATTGCTCTTAAGTTGAAAAAGCTGTTTGGTCGCCTATATTTTTCGTTTCAAAACGTGAATGACATATCCTGCGATTTACACGACGTCAAAGTAGTTGATTGCTTAAACGAAAATAACGGTTGCTGGGATCTCACAAGGCAGGCTTCGAATGAAATGCTCGTTAATAAGCGTCGCTTCTAATTTCAACAAATTCTAGTTGTGCACTCCTATGAACGTTTAATTTATTCCGCCCTCAATTTTCCATTCCTGAGATCCAGGCAGATACATCCGGGTTTAGAGTGCTATGGCGCTTGATCAGGAACTAGCAATCTTAGCATTTGTTCACAAAATTCCATAAATGGAATTACTGCTAGATCGTCTAGAAAAACTGGAGTTTTACAAAAAGGGAGGTTAAGTTGATATCTGCAGGTTTGATGTAGTTTTCGTTAAAATAAAAGGCCAAAAGTTGGTTTTAACTGTAATTTAATGAAAATGGGCTGGAAAGTGTGGAGTTGGGCTCATTTTTACAGTTTATGCTTCAAAAATTCTCCTTGGAAATGCGATTCTATACAAAAAGAGCGTTGGATGTAGCTTAGGGTAAATAATTTATTTTTGACTGGAATCTGCTCGAAATCGACTATAAAAAATGAAATTTCACTCATTTTTTTGTGGTTTACTTATCTAAACGTTGTTCAAAAGGCTCTAAAAAGTCTTGGATTTATTCTACGGATGACTAATGAGTTTAATAATAAAAAATCTTTAATATTTTTTTACATTCTTGTCAGACCCGTGTTGGAATATGCTACGCCAGTCTGGAATGCAATGTATTTTAAATATATCTAACCGCTAGAGAGATAGTACGCAGTTTTTGGAAAATGTAGAACAAATTTTGATTTACTATTTCTTTATAGAGTCAGAAACAATTTGATTGAATCTCTTTTCGTTTTGGAAAAAACATACTTTAATGGTAATCCCTACATTCTTCGAAACATCTAGATATCATTCAAACTACTCTCCTAACTCGGCAATTATCAGATGTACCGTACTTATAACAGGGTAGAGAACGCGTTCCTGGGTCTTGATCTATTTGCTCTGAGCTTTGAATCATTTAAACGACACTTAAGACGGTATACCAATTAACATACTGCAATAAAGGGCTGTAATTAGTTCTTAATTAGATTTAACTGGTAAAAAATAATTGAAACTCTGTAGGAACGACTTGTTATTAAATAAATAAATAAGGTCATTTGGAACAAAAACAGATTATAGGGTTTTTTGCTTGCTTTTTCGCATATTTTTTCTTTTAATGTGTTCAAAAGGTTTCATTTTAAAATTAGTTGCTTCAACGTCCACTAAACATTACGCGAAATAGACTGGGATAACAAACCCGACCCTAATCGTGACGTCACGTCCGAGAAAACCTCCAATTAAAATATTGATGAACGTGAGAGCGTGGTCACATTGCCCGCGACATCTGTGATCGTTAATTTTTTACTAACGCAAATCGATCTGCCGGTATATACCTGAAAGGGTCGCGTTTAACATTCTGCGGTTTAAATCGCGTTATTTAACCCCGTCGTGATAAATCGAAGGGGTGGCCCCCCCCCGATATCGAACCCAAATGGAAAATTTAACTTGCTTTCGCTCGGCGATTTCGTCCTGATGCGCGTTAACGTTCATAAACATTGTTTAAAACGATATTACTGGATTTAGCCACCGTCTGTGTCAGCAATTAGGGCAAAAACCTTTAAACGATTTACTTAATTGTTTGAAAATCGTTAGAAATCCGTAATAACGCAAACGGGGCGTAATTTAGGGGATTTGTCGTGCTAATTTCATGGTACAAACGCGTATTGTTTAGTGCCAAACGGGTTCCTAAATGTTTTAAAATGTAATACTAAGCTGCGCTAATGCATGAATGAAGATATTAACTTTCCATTTTGTCAATGAATATTATATACCCATTATAAAGCCTGAAGACGTTATACAATTTTTCATGAAAATATTTTGGCTTGTCGGCTACCAAATAGCAAGAAAAATGGCAGCTTGAAGTTGCGCGTGAACTTTTTTTTTATTGATAACAACAAAGTAAATTTTCATTACAATAATGTATGCCGCAGTATTTTAAAACAGTTCACATTACAATAACTTATTATACAGCAAAACATTAGTCAAGTACGGTTAATTTGAAACTGCATTTTGTCCGGTAAAGCCTGGAAGATACGCTGCAATTTTTACATCTATTTATGCATGTATTTTTCGCAGATTATTTTGGTAGAATTCTGTTTTTAAAGGGTGTTTTTAAAATAAACGATCCTTTTTAGCGTTTGTTACTGTTAAATTGCTAAAATTTAGGCAAAAATATTTTCGCCACGTCTATAATTACTTTAATATTAATTGATATTTTCTCCTTGGATTTTTCCTGTGCGATATCTAGTATCTCATAAAGTCATATTTAGAGAAGAGTCATCTTTCGGGATTTCGACTTTATTTACACTTTTCGTGGAGTAAAAATGCATGTAGAAAATGCATCGTGTCAACCGGGCGCAACGTAGCTTTACGCAGGACACATTGAACAATCTATAAGAATACCAAAGTAAATAAAACCTTGTTTTTTTGGTGCCATATCAATCCTAACAATAAATTAACTATAAATAATACAATTATAAATAAAATACTTAACTAATTATTTGTTAAAACTACATTTTTATATTAAGGAAGTTTTAAGATTACATGGAAGTAGTCAAACACCAAGAGTTTGTCTAATATCGGCTGGTATATATTATGCAGTGATTTATTTGTTGATATGTTTGTAGTATGTAGTTTATTACTATCCCAAGTATTATAATCCTACAATTCACTATTTACTTTTAATTCCTTGTTACATTTAAGTGTGGAATATAAAATTTCAGTTTCAATTAAATGACTCACCTTATGCGATGCAGTGACGGTCGTGAACGCAACAAAAATTACTATTTACTATTTGCAGGTTTAATCTAAACGGAAAATGTAAAAAAAAAGTAAAAATCATTTAGTCTCTCTTTTCTAAGCGAAAAAATGTTGAAGAAGCAACTGTACCTGCGATGCGGGCTTGGGCTAATGTTTAACAACGTCGACAAGCTTATCAAGAAAATTCCAATAACTTCAGAAGAAATGGGAACTTGGGATAATACAAGCGACTTTTACAGCAGTTATAAATTAAAAAATTGGTGAAAGTTCTTTGAGCGTATGACATGACATGCGTTCATGTGGCAGTTTGTTGAAATTATTATTTTTTTTAATTCATTAAGTTCTTCATAATAACGAGGATTTACTACCCATAAAAAGTACATTAGGAATTTTAGAAATTGCAATAAGTTTTAAGGAGTTTTTTTATTAAAGCATTATGACATATAGTTTATTATAATTAATAGTTTTCCGGTTTTATTTATCTGACTCTTCCGAAGAAGAATGTTCAATTTTATTTAGTAATTGCAATTACTCATTATACAACACTAAGTCATCGTTACTTTATATCTTTGTCTATGTTAAAGTTCTTGTACGTTTCCGGTCAGTTTTGGAGCATTCACTTTTAATAAATCGTTTTATATTATTATTAGACTATAATAAATTTCATCCTTACCGCATTGTAGGTTTAATAAAAATTGTTAGATTATTAAAATCATAATTAAGTTTTTTAATTAATTTTTGGCTATATTTTTTCATTGATCTGTTTCGAATTATGAATTAGTTCGTCTATAATGTAAAGCACTGACAATACTTTTGCAACTTTTTTGCTTAAATATATGCAATTAATATACTTTTTTTCTAAATTTAAAACGTATGTAATGCGACAACATTTTTGACATTTTTGTATTTTTTATTAATGGAAAGCCACCCAAATAATGATGAATAAGTAGTCTCGTATTAAAATGTTGATTATTTCTAAATTTAAGGCACCTGTGAATAAAAAACATGAACCTATTATTAAAATTAAAAAGCGTTCCATAAATGAGTGACGCGATATTGCCGACGGCGAATGCACGTTTCGTTGCTTATTAATGTTTTTTTTGCGCGACATTCAACTGAAATTGACGGTTAATCGTTTAATTTAATAATTAATTCAAATTAATAATTTTTCGGAACCCGATACCCAATTTAACGTCAGAGTGTCGTCAACGTTCGGCGAAATATTTTTTTTTTGATCGACGAGCAATTAACTTTTGTCCATTCTTAATTGTTATTGAATATAATTCGCGTTCCGGTGACGAATGTATTATTGATCTGAAATTTTATTGACGATGTTTTCGATAATTGCAAGTTCCAATTACGTCTGAGCCGGAATATCTTCAGAAAATCGGATTCAATCGAATCATTTATAATTTAATTTTTAAAATTGGATGAAAACTATTTTTTATTTGTTTATATGTTAATACAAATATTACAGCGTTATTTATTGATTATTTGCGATCAATTGATATGGGCGATTCTATTTTAACTGCGATTTTTTATGTCTTGTATTGTTTGTTCTCATTGATGTTTAATTAATAATCTATTAATGAAATTGTTGTATTAATTAGATGATGATGAACATATTCGATCATATTTTTTGTATAATATAATTTGTTATTCCGAGACTATCCATTACCTAAATATCAATACGGTGTCACACCCATTCCTAAAATTTATCTATAACTTCTTAATTTTTTTTTGTCGCAAAAATTAAATTAATGACATCATAAATTGTTATTTCGAATTTTTGAATTTGAAGTTATGTGACTCGAACGCCATCTATCTTGACATTTATGAAAAGTCTAGTAAATCATGTTGAGTGTTGATTACGAACATGGAGTTGATGAGACAGTGCAAAGGGTGTATATTCGGTACCTTGAATAAATGAGTTACCTTGGAACGGAAAATTAGAAATTTCCTTTCTCGTTCTTGGTGTGTTGAACTTGTAGTAAAAACCTTTCAATAAAACAGGCGAATAATATGTCCAGTTTTACAATCTTAGAAATTTTAAGTAGAGAATTAACAGTTAGAATGGATAAGTCAACGTTGATAATGTTTCGTTTTTACGATACGGGTCGTCAAACTTTTTCTTATCACTTAATAATTTAACTTTAATTTTTTTTGTCATAATGATCATCTAAAAAACAAAAAAAAAGAATTTAATGCATATCCATAGACAATAATTAATAAAATAATTTCCTTATCGTTTCCGCTAGATTTTATAACAAATATTATTATATCCACAATAACTTGAAGAAACAAAAAAGTTATTTTTGGTTGGTTTTTAGTTGCTTCATTCAAAGAATGCGAAGAAGTCAACAGAGTCTATTTTTTATCTCAAATAATGTCATGCCGGGCGCCACTGAACTTAATAACGCAGGATTCCTTTAATAATCGAAAGTCAAAGACTAAAGCAAAAGCAGCGTTTATTATTTTGTTGTTTGTATATATTTTGTAGTGCCATTTAAAATAATTCTTCAAGTTATATCTGAAATGAAAGGCCGACCTGAAAACCTAAAACTTCAAGAAATTGCTTTGTGGTTCGTTTGTTTTTTTTGGGTTTTTTTTCTTTCTAGAATTATTGGTTCATTTCTCTTATTACTATAATAAATATCAGGAAAGATGACGACTACGTCATAATAACGTAATCGCCATCTTTTCCGTTTTAATAAAATTATAATTTCATTAGAGTTGGTCGTTTTGTTGTCTCTTTTCTATTTCTATAGTTTCTCATACCTTGTTTATTGCTGTTACACCTTTTTTCCCGGTTTTCACCATATTTGTTCGAAGTCAGAATAAAAATTATCACTTTTTGTAAAACCAAAAGAAATTTTGCCAATATTGTTTAAATACAAAACAGCCATCTGTTTAGTGGAGACTAAATTTGAAGGTCACCCCATGAAATTGTGCAGCATTCCAAATTGATTGCGCGATATTGGTTGAAACCTGGGGAATTTTAAAATATTCGAAGATCATAGACAGCAATGTGAGCAAAATTTAAAATTTTGTGTGCAAAATTGCACTAAATTCAATGAGTATAATGTGGGAGAATAAAAGACGCTTTTATTGATTATTGTGATACTGTTTATGGCGACATAGAATTATACGAGGGACGGGGGACCTGACCGAGTCGAAGTTTGGAGAATTTTTGCCTAGACAAAAACTCTAATTCATTTCACTTTTTACTAACATATTTTTTAATTTTCCAAAGAAACTTTTACAGGCTACTGTAATAATATTGGATGGATTGAACTTGCTGATGTTTCGCGAGTCATCATGTTGGCTTCCCCAGCAAAGTCAAAAATTTCATTTTAGCTCTGAAGACGCAAGCGCATTTTGAAAATAGTAACATATTTTTTAGTTTTCTCCAAGTATTTATGCAATATGGAGTAATTTTAACTCATAGCTGGCGGCTAAAAATTATTTGTATGTTTGCATTTCGAAATTTTGAATACCGCCATTATCCACCTCGAAACAAAGCCAAGAACCGCTAAAATTTATATCATGTGTTATGTTTAAATTGATACCATTGATTCTTTAAGGGTTAAACAAGAGTAAAACTATAAACAAAATAATAATAATATAAGTTTATTCATATAAAATAATGGTAACTAAATAAAACAAACAATTCAAATAATTATTCGACCAAAAAAGTATCTAGTTTGAAAATTACATTTCTAATATAATTTTTTAACAGAACATTTTCTAACACATAGAGGAATTTCACAATATCCGCACATACAGCAAGTTTCTCTCCTTATGTCGTGAATTTTGCAAACTTTGCACCGTTTCTGTGGAAATTGTTTTTTCCTAAACTTTTAAGTTTTACAAGCCTGTGTTTTTATATCAACTGAAAGCCTACTTGGTGGATCGTCACGAGAAGCTCTTTTTGACGGGCCTTCAGAAACTTCTGCTTCTAAACCCACATTTTCTTCATTTTCTACCCAACTTCTAGCACCATCTAGTAAATAAGAGGTAAATTTTATTTTCTTTGCCGGGTTCAATTTCTTGTATATTACAAATGAATTAAATAATGCGCAGTTCAACATAAACATAAAAGCCTTTTTTGTCCATTTGAGACTATTTCTTATAATAGGATTATAAGCAAGGTATTGATATGTCAAATCGACACTGGTCATATACTTATTGTAATGTATAATACTTTCTGGTTTTTTGATAATTTCACCAGTTTTACGATTTATTTTACGGGTTTCTATGAGGCGAGCCTGATGTATCGTTGAGATCATTCTGACATATCTCTTGTCTTCCATACATGAATTAAAATTTCCTTTTTTCCACGGAAAACATTTTTTTTAACTTATTTTTTTTATATCTTGAGGTAACACATGATTTTGTCTAATTGTACCACATATTCTTATCTTCCTGGAAAGCAAATGCTCTGCTAATTCAACACTATTATAATAGTTATCCATGTAAACATGGTAAAGTCTGTTCTTAGATATAAGAAAGTGATTAACTGATACGAATTTAGGAAAGACCTGGGCAAGCTGTAAGAATGAAATATGGCCGAACAGGTCCGTACTTTGAGCTTTATAGAACCTCAATTTATTGCTTTTCGGTATAATGTTCGTGAAAATAAATGTCGTTAATATACATGTAGTTTTGGATTGTTGCTTTTGTGTCACATGAGGAAGGGATTTTAGTCAACTGCCTACTGTGATAACTTGCATTGTCCATTACAACGACCCTATTAGGAGGAATGTTTGGAACTAGTTTGTTTTTAAACCAACTTTCAAATAAATCAGCGGTGGTGCCTTCGTGGTAATCCAGAAAAGAATCTTTAATATTTTTCGCAGACAGAGAAAGTCCATTTGGAATCCGACCATCTTTAGAGTCAGCATGCAAAATAGTTATTCTTTTACCTCTTTTTGATGGCGCGTTTGTTTTACACTTATCGGTTGAGTCAACCCAACCTTTTTCCGGGGTATCATAAGTGTCGAACCAGGTTTCATCCAAGTAAATAATTAGCCTTTGTTGTTCTCTGTAAATCCTAATTTTTTCTACATATTCCAGTTACCATTTCCGAATTCTAAAAGATTCCGTTATCGTTTTAAATCTAAAACCCATATGTTGAATACACACTAAGTTATTTCTGTCACATGTAAAACCGGTTACATCTTCTTCAAGCCTCAAGCCTCCTAATTAAGATATCTAATGTAGGCGCGCTTTGTTCCTCGTATAACTGGTAAATTTTACGCCGTATTATATCTTGATCACTTTCATCTACACTGGAGAAAATGTCGCTTCTTTTTTTCTTCGCTGAAATGCAGAATTTTCGTCAATGTGGCCGTTTCTTTTAAAGATGCTTGCTTGCTGGCACCACGTTCAATGAGAGTCAAATAAACATTGTTTTTATCTTCCTTAGTCTGAATAGAATAGTGTTTTCTACATTTGGGCGGGAGTATCTCCTGAGATACACTAGACTCGCACATATTTTGCATAATTCGCACACGATTCAACACACGTTGTATTACACAGTAGTATACCAAACCAAAGAATATTAAACACAGGTAGGTATAAAACTATTTTCTATTACGGACCACAATTTTACCTGAATTTAAATTCCGAAATTTTAGGTAGTAATCTTGTTGCATTGTATGTTAATGACCACCCTTGGATAATCCCATTCAAAAGCAATTGGCCACTTTCATATATCTATAAACAGACCATACCAAATATTTTCATATTTATCTAAAAGATTTTTTAAGAGATTTTGCAACTTTTGTCCACTTGCATTGTAGGATTTAAAGTTCGTTATGTATGCACTTTGCGATTCGCATAACATTCTGACAAGCATACAATACTAGTTAGCTTGCTTGGAACCTTAAACGGCCTCTGTGGGGGTATCATTGCCTCATCCAATGAGAGATTTTGTTTGGGTTACAAACTGTCCACATTTATTTAAAAAATATTCTGTTATTGGTTCAATTTTGAAGAGCCGATGTGCGTTTTCTGGAGTTTCATCATTATTACAAAAATGTAATGATAGTATTATTTGTCTAAACCTATTTCGAGGCATAACTTTGATATCTGTTTGTTTCCTTTACGAATAATTTAAAAAAGTCATCGCCAATAAACCAGTCCACTGTATCTTGTATATTTTTAGGATTTTTTGGAAATACTTTAACACCATTATTTTCCAAAAATGCATTTATATTTGTATCACTATCATTTTCGGACCCGTGTGTAGTTGTTGTATTGTTTTCGTTTTCAAACACTGTACCATCGGAATCGCTGCTCTCAGAATCACTTATAGGTAAAACCCTTCTTTTAGTATTGATTACAATGGCTGAATCATCGCTCTCATCTGTATCATTTTCATCCCCAGATAGTACATCAGCATAAAACTCATTAGTCTTGCATTGCAAATATTATTCCATTCAAAATCGTCTTCTTCCATTATAAAGCGGGTTAAATAATAAATTAATCTATATTTATTTAAAAACTGATAAAAAAACACTTAAAATAAATCGACCGTTTGATGGCGCAAAGTTATTCTGTCGAAAAACGTACCACTACGTTAGCGGCTACTGGATTTTAAATAAAAAACGACGTATTATTACGTCAGCGACTACTGGATTTCGACCATAAAATGACGTATTGACGTAATGACGTCAGCGGCCAGTAATAAGTTAAATAGGAAGTCGAAAGCTACATGAAATAAAAACGCCTCTTTCTGTCGAAATCGGTAATACAAGGCGTCCTGCGTTTCGAGAAACTCCCGACAGCAAATAACTTCTCGCACGCAAACTGGCAATTTTGCTTTGGTAATAACTCAGCAATAATTATTAATTTTCAATAGGTATTAGAAGAACGTTGGAAAGTGCAAACGAATTGCACAACGGTCACTCCGTGGTCCGTTTTAAAATCGTTGTTCCGCGGCCTCGACAGGCGTTATAACAATAATTATTGTATTTTCTCGATGTATCGTGCAGCTTTTTTTTCTCCACTTCGCGGTTACTTAACTTAATCCGCTCTAGTTGTTGCCGAAGTAAAAGTGCGTCGGCGCACATTGGAAAATAATCTCCCCGCGTAGATAGTAATAATATTAATAATTTCGAGTCGTTTCGGAAATATTCGAATAATCGTAAATTATACAGCTAGATAAATTTAACGGGCAATAAAAATTATTTTCTCCACTTGTAGTCCAGTTTTCTTTGTTTCGTAGTTGTTTTTTTCTAAATTATTAACGTGTTTGTGAAACAATTAGGGGAATATACAGGGTGTCCAAGTACGGATGGTCCCAGAAATTTGAAAAAAATTCTGAAATAAAGTTTCTGAAAAAAATCTAATAATTAAAAGGGTTACTGCATTTTAATGATTTTTTTTATTAAAATTTTATGACTGTCATTATTAGATAGTCAAATGAGCGCCCAACAACCCGATGAAAATCGCATCTCGATATCTTTATCCTAACCTAAAATATAAATAAAAGAGTATGACCCTTCGCTTTACGGGTTGACATTTATCAAAATAAAGTGTTCTTTATCTTTTTTATTCTTTGTACAATACCAAATTTAGTATTATTTAGTATTAACTCAAAGATCCTCATTAGTAATTAATTTTAATCACTCGTTCTGTCACTAGTCAATGGTTTACGAGTAATTTTATTAATTATTGACGTATTTAATGTGAAAAACAATTTAAAAAATGAATGCCATTGCAAATTATCAAGATTGCCATCAAACCACCATTTTTTATCGTCATTATTCGTTGCTGGTCGGTTTTTTTGGGGTAACTTCAGAACCTTTAAATTCTGCAACCATTTTCTAATTTAAACATCTTCGTATGTTTTATAGTTTCTATTATCCCCATGATATTGGTGACAGGTGACCTGAGATTGTTACGTTGCTTATAGATTCCTATAGACTCTCGGATTTTTCGTTGGTAGAAGAATTGATTACATGCAAGAATTTCAGTTTTGTCGAATAATTAATAATTAATAATAATTTTTCGTCTGGTCTCTCCAATGTATTCTTTACCGCATATACGCTGTAAACTCCTAGCATCTCAAATGGAATTTTGTCTTTGGCGGATCGAAGATGTTGAGAGACTTTTGGTATATCTGGTTTTGACGCTATATTTGTTTAGATATGTGGTTAGTGATGTTTTGAATGTAAGGCAATTGTGGCCTCATTGCTATTCGAAGGTTGTGGTGAAGGGTATTTTGTGATGGAACGCTTAATATCTTTAATGTGGAAATTATGATAGTGGTGTTTCAATTTTCACGGCTCTGTAAACAAGAGATGATTTTTGAGCCGGATGGTGGTGTGACTGCATTAAGGTATCGGTCTGTGTAAACACAATGTTAAGAATATATTGAAATTGAATAAAATCCAAGAGTCTGTAGAAGTCTATAAGCAACCTCACAACCTTAACCGCGACTCAGGTCTTTACCTGTCACCAATATGGAAATCAGTCATCATTTAGCTCCGCCCCCCTCATGAAATATATAAGCAGGTACAGAGTAAAATGCGAGGCAGCCAACAGGAAATTCGACTGAACAAAAAGCGATGCAGGAGGAATCCAGAAGTTTTTTAAAAAGTATTACAGTAGTCTGTGGGAATATCTTTGAAAAAAAAAAAAATACTTCATTAATTTCTTTTTAAATGGTTACTTTATTCGGAGGTTATTTTTTAAAGTTTTGTACTTTAGTTACGTTTAAAATGGTTCGTATCTAGATAAAAACCAACGCATAAAGAAAAAAGGCAAGGAACAAGCAAATGATTAGATTATTAAACGACGACAGGTATAATGTGTAATTTTCGGAAACGATGTTCAAGTTGAAATTCAAGAAATCAGCTCTTGTTAACAATTCTGCAATTGATAAGTTCGTTTCCGTCAGCATGTAACAGAAGAACTGAAAAAAGCTTATGGTACTTTAAATCTAATTTATTCTTGTAGATACTGCTTATCACAAAAGACCAAGAGGTTGCTGTGCGACTCTATGGTCTTGTATCAGCTGAACCACTGTTCTAATGTTTACGGATCGAAAAACGTCAAAA
This sequence comes from Cylas formicarius, assembly GCF_029955315.1. NCBI lineage: Eukaryota > Metazoa > Arthropoda > Insecta > Coleoptera > Brentidae > Cylas > Cylas formicarius. The sequence goes on along the minus strand of NW_026844361.1, from coordinate 17,035,185 downwards.
CCCATGCTTGAAGTTGATTTATGAAAAAACAATTTGAAATTTTCAATTTCAATAGATTCAAGTTGCATATGGCGTTTTTTTTTATTTCAAGATCAATAAAAATAAGTCACTTCGCTATCTGTTTAATAAAATTTCCTTCAATTCATGGGTTTAATTTGTGTAATAGAGGATTGTTGACTGTACCTCAGCACAGGGGAAGTATTTTTGTTCAACTTTTCCTCTTATTCTCCTTTTATTCCTACCTTTTCCCTTTTCCTTCCTTCTTTTATATTTATTGATAATTTACCTTATGCTGCATGTTTTCTCAATTTGCTTACACTTATGTATATCTATTGTAATTTTTAATGCTGTTAGCAATAAAAGTTTATTATTATTATTTATATTATTCTCATTATTATTATTATTATTACAGTAAGAAAGCGTCTGGAATATAATTATTGTATTAGGCAAGAACTTAGTTTTTGGAAAAAATTCCAAAATTACGTATTGAGGCGAAACCGAATATTGGTGAATTAACTGTTTTTTCGTGGCCATTTTCAATCGAGCATTGTTTTTGAATAATTCAGCTTTCGCTTGGGTTTTATTATTTATAAACTTTTACGTTGTTCGGGGTCCATCGATTTTCGCGGTTATCGCGTTTGCGATAAAATATTCACGCAATTTTCTCCATAAAGCACCGGGAGGCGTTAAAACTTCATCCGTCTCGGGATAAATACGAACTTTGTGGTTCGCTCTTGATACTCCTGGATTAGTATTGGGTGTTCGCAAATTCCATCCAAGGCTTGTATTTTTGAATTGATAATAGTAGTATTTCAGTTAAACGAAAGTGGTAAGTTAACAAATTCGAATTCAAATTATATTTGGTGATACTATAATTAATAATAATTGTTTTTACAAGTTATTATAAATATTTTTTTTTCACGTATTGATTCACGGATGGAAAAATGTGATGACACTATATTCCGGGATATCATCCGTTCGCTTGTTAAACTCCGACTGGAATCCTGCAGACGTTTCGGCAAAATCTCACTTGGCATCTTCAATGCTCGCGCTCCGAAAACACTTCGAACAGGATTCCAGTCGGAGTTCAACGAATAGATATATATATATATATATATATATATATATATATATATATATATATATATATATATATATATATATATATATATATATATATATATATATATATATATATATATATATATATATATATATATATATATATATATATATATATATATATATATATATATATATATATATATATATATATATATATATATATATATATATATATATATATATATATATATATATATATATATATATAAGTCTCTGTACACCGTGTGCCACATAAAACGATATGGAGAAAAAAAGGAGAAGTTTTAAAAAATTGTAATTTTCTTTTTATTCAGATATCAATTCTAGGACAAAAAATGAGATAATTTTGTAATTTATCTTATAAATATAAATATAAAACCTATTCCTAAATATATAGCTTGATTGAAAATACCTAATAAGAAAAGCAAATAATTAAAGTTTATAGGCTAACTAAACAAGGTAAGCAATTTGAATAAATAAATCTATAAATCAAAAAGTGAACTAGAAAGAGTTCGTTAATTCGATTCATAAAGTTTAGTTACAAATGTTCCTCTTAAATTTCTCGTTTCATCTGTCCTCAAAACAATAAAAAAATATCAAAATATTTAAAAATGTAGTTGGCTATGACATCACAACCTTTTTGTTTTGACGCATTAAGGTATAAACAAACTTTGACATTTCTGTTTGTTTTTGTTGTTTTCCATATTTCTATTTAAAAAGCATGGAGTATTATATCTTTAAATTCAACAAGAATTTATGCGGGTGTTATCTTAAACCTCGAATATCTCAAAAAATAAGAAAAATTTAAATATAAGATAAATTAGAAACTTACCTTATTTTTTATCCTAGAATTGATATCTGAATAGAAATATGGGGAGTTCCCTTTGAAAATCTTGAGATTTTGTTAATTAAATTCGCCAAAACGGTACCACCTATTTGGGACACGCTGTATAATCTGAGGCGCACCTGTCAAACTGTAGTGTAGTGCATCATTTCCTTAGTCTGTGGTTAAATTTTCGTTGCAATACCTGGATCTGTAGCGTCAATACACCATTTTATATGGAGCAATCAAAATATGAAAAAAACAACACAAACCCTCAATGTCTGCCTAAACTATGCGAAATTCAAATAGGAATTTCTTAAGAAAGCGACCTTTGTTTTAACCAAAGATCCCAAAAATGTCGAACAGAGCATTCTATTTAAAATAACAAAGTTGATGTCGGGGCGGACAGTTTTGGGACACCCTATATCAACAAAATTATAATGTTTTAAATCTTCAGTAGAATCGAGGAGACTTTTGTACGAAACTTTTTTTCCGATCTACTATGGGTTTCCAGATCGTATAGTGGATCGTTTTATTTGGCACACGGTGTACATATCCCAGCACAATTCATACTTCCGAAAATGCAATTTTATGCAAAGTTATAAAAGTCCTTTTTAATTTTATTACATTTTTACCACGCGTATTATAATAGTGTAGAGATAACGGCTTTTATTTACAGAATAAGACGCAACAACTCGTTTGGCAATATCATGATATGCAACTTAATATACTATGGTTTTACTTCATCATCATCATCAAACTACTCTAAAGTACTCTAAACGTATATGCAGAATGATCCGTGAATTAATAGACCATGGGAACATTTGGAAAAGGAAAGATTGTGATAAACTACCATTACCATAGAATCATTGAACTAATTGAAAATATGGCGCTAGTAACTGTGGTTTTTCCGTGCTAAATGTGGATTAAAATGAAAACCCAAGTATTTTATTTTATTATAGCATTTATATTATATACAACACTATTCTCTGGAAAGCCACGCCAGAAATTTCGAATCTCGAGTAAAGCTGGCTAACCACAAATATTTGCTTTGCTTTTCTTCTTCGTCTTTCAATACGGTAAGATGTAGCATATTTATCCTAGTAAAATGTCTTCGGATCTTGTTTTGATTGGTACATTATTCTTTCGCATTTTTGGCAATTTGTCGTTCACTCTTCTTAGGCGTTTATTTGAGAATGTAACCCCTTTTGTCACGTCCTCGATTTCACTTTGTTCTCTTAGGTCTTCATTACTCAATTTGTCGTATAGTGATATTCCTAACATAGATTTCACTGATAATTCGATCTTGTCTCTTTTTATATGTGCTTTTATATATCCTTTTTTGTTTACATATTCCTTACTTCAATTTGTCGTATAGTGATATTCCAAACATAGATTCCACTGATAATTCGATCTTGTTTCTTTTTATATGTGCTTTTATATATCCTTTTTTGTTTACATATTCATTACTTCAATTTGTCGTATAGTGATATTCCAAACATAGATTCCACTGATAATTCGATCTTGTCTCTTTTTATATGTGCTTTTATATATCCTTTTTTGTTTACATATTCATTACTTCAATTTGTCGTATAGTGATATTCCAAACATAGATTTCACTGATAATCCGATCTTGTCTCTATTTTATATGTGCTTTTATATATCCTTTTTTGTTTACATATTCATTACTTCAATTTGTCGTATAGTGATATTCCAAACATAGATTTCACTGATAATCCGATCTTGTCTCTATTTTATATGTGCTTTTATATATCCTTTTTTGTTTACATATTCATTACTTGAATTTGTCGTATAGTGATATTCCAAACATAGATTTCACTGATAATCCGATCTTGTCTCTATTTTATATGTGCTTTTATATATCCTTTTTTGTTTACATATTCATTACTTCAATTTGTCGTATAGTGATATTAAAAACATAGATTTCACTGATAATCCGATCTTGTCTCTATTTTATATGTGCTTTTATATATCCTTTTTTGTTTACATATTCATTACTTCAATTTGTCGTATAGTGATATTCCAAACATAGATTTCACTGATAATCCGATCTTGTCTCTATTTTATATGTGCTTTTATATATCCTTTTTTGTTTACATATTCATTACTTCAATTTGTCGTATAGTGATATTCCAAACATAGATTCCACTGATAATTCGATCTTGTCTCTTTTTATATGTGCTTTTATATATCCTTTTTTGTTTACATATTCATTACTTCAATTTGTCGTATAGTGATATTCCAAACATAGATTTCACTGATAATCCGATCTTGTCTCTATTTTATATGTGCTTTTATATATCCTTTTTTGTTTACATATTCATTACTTCAATTTGTCGTATAGTGATATTCCAAACATAGATTTCACTGATAATCCGATCTTGTCTCTATTTTATATGTGCTTTTATATATCCTTTTTTGTTTACATATTCATTACTTCAATTTGTCGTATAGTGATATTCCAAACATAGATTTCACTGATAATCCGATCTTGTCTCTATTTTATATGTGCTTTTATATATCCTTTTTTGTTTACATATTCATTACTTCAATTTGTCGTATAGTGATATTAAAAACATAGATTTCACTGATAATCCGATCTTGTCTCTATTTTATATGTGCTTTTATATATCCTTTTTTGTTTACATATTCATTACTTCAATTTGTCGTATAGTGATATTCCAAACATAGATTTCATTGATAATCCGATCTTGTCTCTATTTTATATGTGCTTTTATATATCCTTTTTTGTTTACATATTCATTACTTCAATTTGTCGTATAGTGATATTCCAAACATAGATTTCATTGATAATCCGATCTTGTCTCTATTTTATATGTGCTTTTATGTATCCTTTTTTGTTTACATATTCATTACTTCAATTTGTCGTATGGTGATATTCCAAACATAGATTCCACTGATAATTCGATCTTGTCTCTTTTTATATGTGCTTTTATATATCCTTTTTTGTTTACATATTCATTACTTCAATTTGTCGTATAGTGATATTCCAAACATAGATTTCACTGATAATCCGATCTTGTCTCTATTTTATATGTGCTTTTATATATCCTTTTTTGTTTATATATTCATTACTTCAATTTGTCGTATATTCCAAACATAGATTTCACTGATAATCCGATCTTGTCTCTATTTTATATGTGCTTTTATATATCCTTTTTTGTTTACATATTCATTACTTCAATTTGTCGTATAGTGATATTTCAAACATAGATTTCACTGATAATCCGATTTTGTCTCTATTTTATATGTGCTTTTAGATATCCTTTTTTATTTACATATTTGCTTCTACATATAATATATTTTTGGCATCCAGAAGTAGCAAAAATGCAGAAGCTTTCGTTATTTGTGCTTGAATTTCTCTTGTGAAATTTCTATAACTCAACATGTTCAAGGATTTTTGTATTAATTTCTAATTTACATCTTTACTTCTTAATTGAAAAGAAGAAATGGCAGTTGCTCGCCTATTACAAAATTCTCCGTTTTGAACATTCAATTGTGCTTTTTGTGTTATCAGTTTAAAATATTTGATGAAAAGTGAACTAAATACAATAAAATATGATCTTTAAACCTGTCAATTTAAAAAAGGCAACATAATAATACTAAGCAAATAAAATTTATTTTGGTTGCTAACAGAAATTTTGCTAACAAACAATATCGCATTTTAAAACACCGTAGAATAAATTACTATAATTTTTTTTAGCCTAAATATACGGCGCTGTATATCAGTTATGTCAATTTTTATTTTAAGATTGCCGCTTAAGGCCCTTAAAAGCAGTTTACTGTATTCCAGAAATGGTGAGTCATTGGTACAAATAATGAAATATATTTATTAGCGCTAAACAAATTACTTATTGAAATGAACTGAATCGATTTAAATTAGTTGTATGCGCTGTCGTTAGCTCACATTATATGCGGTCCGTAGGGTCAAGGCTATAATTCAATGTCCCTCGGAGCAAGTGAAATGGATATTTCATAATAATTGTCGTGTTTACCGCAAGTATATATATACGTTAACGCAAAATAAATATTTCCACACGAAAGCAATTTGCAGACATGAATCACGATTTGCGATGGTTCTATGGCGAACGTTACTTTTCAGAACAATGACGTTAGTGCAACCTTCACCGGAACTTCAGATCAACATCAGGAAGGCGTTGAACGAGGACGTCACCACGAGAGACTCGGACCTACAACACATCAAGGAATGGCTTCTGAAACAGCCCCATTTACCGGACACTTGGGGTGGGTAGTGAGAGAGTTTGTTGGGGCAAAATTATTTAACAAAATATGCTTACGACGTGAAGGCAATAACATCAAGAAATTAAAATAAAAAATCATGAACGCAAATATTATGTAGTTAGTGAAAATTCTAGCACATAAGGGGTGTTTTTTTTCGATATATAGAACTTTAAGTTGCAATAAAACAACGATGGATTATTCGATTGACATGAATTTTATTTATCCGAAAGATAATCTTGTCGCATTACATTTTAAATATGATTTCTGGCATATGGCCGCCACGGCTGGCGCGGATGTAGTCCAATCTAGACGTCCAATTTTCGATGACTTTTTCCAACATTTGTGGCCGTATATCGGCAATAACACGGCGAATGTTGTCTTCCAAATGGTCAAGCGTTTGTGGCTTATCCGCATAGACCAATGACTTTACATAGCCCCACAGAAAGTAGTCTAGCGGTGTTAAATCACAAGATCTTGGAGGCCAATTCACAGGTCCAAAACGTGAAATTATGCGGTCACCAAACTTGTCTTTCAAAAAATCGATTGTGGCACGAGCTGTGTGACATATTGCGCCGTCTTGTTGAAACCACATCTCCTGGACATCATGGTTATTCAATTCAGGAATGAAAGAGTTAGTAATCATCGCTCTATACCGATCACCGTTGACTGTAACGTTCTGGACATCATCGTTTTTGAAGAAGTACGGACCAATGATTGCACCAGCCCAAAAAGCGCACCAAACAGTTAGTTTTTCTGGATGTAACGGTCTTTCGACATAAATGGGGCAGTTTTGTTTGTTGACGTAGCCATTCAACCAGAAGTGCCCTTCATCGCTAAACAAAATTCGCTTATGAAAATCGGGAACAACGGCAATCTCGTTTTGGGCCCATTCGACGAATCTACGCCTTACTTGATGATCGTTTTGCTTCAATTCTCGCACGAGTTGGATTATGTAAGCACGTAAACCAAGATCCTTCCGCAAAATCTTCCATAAAGTGGATGGACACAGATCCAATTCCTGTGCTCAATGGCGGATGAACTTTTTCGGGTCTTCCTCAATGCTACGCTCTACAGCAGCAATAGCTTCTTCTGTAAGCACCGTACGGCGTCTCTGGGGATGCGAGTTATCGATAAGAGTAAACGTGGTGCGAAAACGTTCCATGGTTAATCGAATTAATTGCTCTGATGGACGATTTTATCGACGATAAACTGGACGTAGTGCGCGATACGCATTCCGCACAGAACCATTATTTTCGTAATAAAATTGCACTATTTGCAAGCGTTGTTTAGGCGTGAGTCTATTCATGATGAATTGCCAAACCAAACTGAGAATAAATCACTTGACAGCTGTTAAATCGGTCGCCATCTTGAACAGTAATGCCAACTTAAAGTTTTATACATTCAAAAAAAACACCCATTACTTACGTATACAGTGCGCAAATTATTAAAAGAACCACCATTTGAAATTTTCGTAGATGAATTCCTCTTATAGGGGTGAGATTCGCCCTTACAACTTAGATAGGGAGGGCGGGTGAAATGGTACCTCATTTTAAAGGTTTTTGTTATAATTTTTCGAAAATAAAATTTTTGTTGCGAAAGTTAAAATAGAGCAAAGAAAAAATCTTTCTACAATTTTCAACGCAGTTCACAATTTTCGTACGGTTTTTATGGTGAAGACTGTACTTAATGCGCGTGGTTAATTAGCTTCTTGAGATACTTAATCCAGATAAGTTCAGCGTCACAAATGACTTTTAAAAATGATTTATTTAATTTCTTTATAAAAGTAACTACCAAAAAATTTAAATCAAATGCTCAAAATTGTTACCATCGTCTTCCCTGCATTAATAAAGTCTTTCTTCAAAAGCCCTTCTGATATTTTACAACATTTCTGGAGTGATTCTTCGGCGTTCATCTACTATTTTATTACGCAGTTCTTACAGAAATCTTGGTCTAGTTTGCTTTTTAAATATCCACATAAAAAAAACTCGAAGTCTATATCTGGAGGCATTGCGGGCCATTCGATCGCTCTTGCTGTAAATGTTGATTGTTGATGTTATGCTACGAGTTATGACAAATGATAAATTTTTGCAAACACTTTAAGGACATAGTCTTCTGGAACATTTGCACTGCATAACACTTTTATGTTTTATTTTGTTTATTTATGATTGATAATTTTTTAACATTCATATCAGATGAAACGATGGCTATTATCTCTAATGTAAATGAATTGCCATCCAAAGTCAAAATTAAATAATATGCCTTTTCTTCAAACATTTTTCTGTTAGTTTACATTCGTCAGAAAAACAAATGTCATAAGATAAATGTTGATTACTAATTAATCGTTTTATTTTATAAGGGATACACATTTACTACATCAATTGTAATAATGACAAAGACAAAGGAAAACAGCTGTTAAAACAAAACAAAAAAATATAAACTGCCAACTGACCCAATTTTTATTATCTGCAACTATTCTAATAGGTTGATGGCCCAACTAACTTAAAAAATAACGTTATAATTAATCGATTTAAATAAATTTGTGCAAAAAAAAGTTTTTATTTTTTTAATTTAACACAATTGTGAAAGCCTTTCCAATAACTTCAACAAAAGGTGGCACTTGTCCCAAATTTTTTAGTTAAATATTAGTTAATGGTGAACCTCAACCTGTTTCCGGATGTTGCAAATCAGTTACAGAAATGTGGAAAACAATCTTTTTGGGCCACGCTGATTATCAAATCGGATATTTCGAAAACTCATAGACAACATTTTTCAATCTTAGCTTAGTCGTATATTAAGACATATAAACAGTAACTAAAAAAATACAAATATACAAACATATTTTAACACAATATGATATTGTTAAAAATAAATTTACATTTTTCCCTTATAAAACAGTTTATATTATTCGGGAGAAAGTTTTCTAGTTTTGCATTTTTTATAATGGCTTTTTTTTTATATGGAGCCGTTTTAATTGGGAATTTCAATAGTCTTTTCGCAAAATAACACAAATTGCGAAACGAATTGTATTTGTTAATTAAAATCGCATTCAAATTGCATTCGAATGCTCGGCGGCCGTGAAAAAAAAAATAATTGAAATATTAATCGAAAATTGGAGCATTGTTCGAAACTGAAAACAAATTAAATTGGTTCCATGTATCATATAATTGTTGTGTACGAGCGATGTGTTTGTTTAATTTTTTTCGAAACGAAATGTAAATATGGAGTAGGGTTTTAATGCAAAATTCGTTTTTAAATAAATAGCGCTGATTACTGATGCAATTCAGTATGGTTTTCATTTTAATTGTAATTTTTCTTCGACCCGAATTAGTAATCATCAAAATGATGAACAATGGAACAGCGAATAATAAATGCCTCAAACATGTATCTCAATGGATAACAGTATACATAAAATATGTCTGGAATTTCGAGAGAAATAAAATATCACATTAACATTCCCAAATAATAACCATTAATAAATTTTCATAAACTGACATAAACAATATGAGTACAACAAAAAAAAACGCAAATTATAAAATAAAGAATTACAATGGCGATATACAGGGTATACGAGGAAGTGTGCGAAATCTCTGAGATTCAGATTGAACAGAAAAAAATTACATTAATCTAATGTTTTCTTCTTTACGGAGATATGAGCCTCTAAAGTACCTTAAAAAACTTTCAAGGTACTTGACATAATTTAGTAAAATTTAATGCGATGTTCACTAATAAGGACCCCATAAATTAGAATCATATAACAATTTAGCTAAATTAGCTCATACTAAGTTGTACAACTAAACTTAAATGTTTTACTCTCCTGTATAATTAATTGAAAGAAAAGGTAAAATAATAATAAATGATTTAATGTTTCGTTGTTATTAAATCTAAGCAAATTAATTAAATGAATTAATATTCAGTCAGTCAATAGTTAAATAACAAATTAGAATAAATTTAGCAAATAAAAAAAGTGGGTTCATTTTTCTCAATAAAAAAAAAACATTTCCTGCGATATAATTTTGAGGGTTCTATCACCATAGGGCGGGCCCGTAGGATAGAAAATTATAGAAACTTATCATGTTCTTTTTTCGTGTTGGGTAAAAGTGGGATAGATGCCCCACTTTTTGTAAGCTGACTATAACTTTTTTTTTAAAGCACTATTCGAATGAGTTAACTATTTGTAACAACTATAGTCCTTATACTTACTATCTACTCATACCATCATTCAATGCATACCGTAGATTTGTAGATATTCGGCTCTAAAAAAACTTATTGTTTGAGGATAGACGCGTACTGTATGGGGTAGTTGCCCCTGGCAAAATTGCGACATGAGTCTAGATGCCCTACAATCGGATAGATGCCTCCGTAATAAAGAAAAAAATTCGTAGAAAATTAAATAAAATGTTTACTTGCTTTCTTAGTTGAAATAATATATTATAAGGTTTTCTTATCCAAATATACCGTGAAACTAAAGGAAATGGCACTTTTATAGGAACAAATGGCTCAGTCTTTCAATCATTCTATGGGTAAACTTAGCAACTTAACAACGTGTATTACAAATTATTTAAAACTAAATTTAGGAATAATAAAACTTAAAACAAATCGGTCCCTTGGGACTTCTTTGGACAAAAAACAAAGCTTCCTTTTCAAAAAATCTAACAGTAATCAAAATTTTCAAATAATCGACAAATATAGAGATACTGTTTACTTTGGCCAGGTTAGCTTTTAGAGCTGCAAGCTTCTTCTTGTGTCCACATCTATTACAGTAATCGCCGTATAGAGTGCAATCTTCGTGTAACCAGAGTTTACACATCAGGCACTGAATCCAGTCCGCCGTGGACTTGGTACTTGCATAGTCATCGAAACATTCTCTGCATTGAGTATTTTTTTATCGGATTTAGTCTGGTCAGAATCTGATTCATCGAACTCTTGTTCACTTTCAGACCTAAACCTCGGTCTTTTCTTTTTAGGAACTGATTTTTCGTTGTTTTTTCTAAGTTTGTCTCGTGTTTGCTTCTTCTTAGAGTTAATATGTTCTTCTGAATTTAAAATGGCAGCACCTTGCTTGCCTCTTTTGTATAATGGAACAGGAATTTTCGGGATAGGTGAACAATCGTTAAGATATTTACTTGGAGTTATGACTTCTACAGTTTCAGGCTCCCTATTGATAGTTGACGACGATGGACCAGGCTGGGGCTCAACATAATATGAATTCACATCGGCGAGTTCCTTTGCCACTGGTTGGTCTTGAGCAAGGTTTCCTTCATCTAGATTTTGAATTTTTACGACCGGTGAACATTCTTTAAGATAATATTCACCTGGAGTTATGACTTCTACAGTTTCAACATTATGATTCTGAGATTGGATGGACGGACTGACATTTCCTTCTAAGGGAATAACAAGTGCGTCCGCTGCAAGATCTTCATATAGTAAGAACCCGAAATCAGGCTCCCGCTCACTATTGACAGTTGATGACGATGGATCAGGCTGAGGCTCAACATAATATGAAGTCACATCAGCATTAGCGTCGAGTTCCCTAGCTACTGGTTGGTCTTGAGCAAGGTTTCCTTCATCTAGATTTTGAAAGCTGTTATCAGAGATAGCAAAGTAGCTGTCGGGAATAGCAGAAGGATTGTACGGGAAAATACCACATGCACGAAACCCATTCACAACATTAGAAGAGGTAGCAGCGCGAGCCCATGCGTCACCTATTAATTTACCAGCAATGTATCGATTTATTTTTCGATCTTTTTGACTCAACATCCAGTTTTTAGTTTCCGAAGCGAAGTAAGTTTTGAAAGGTTTAAAAAAACTCCGATCCAGCGGTTGTAAAGCCTGGGTAGTGTGGCCTGGCAAAGAGAACAATAATATGTCATTTTCTTGTGCTAATTCTAGCAAATCAATAGCAGTAGTGTGAGATGAATGCCCGTCAAGTATAAGCAAAACCTTGCCCTGTGGTTTTATTGGCACGAACTGTTCTTTCAGCCACTTTTGAAAGAGTTCTGAGTTGACGTAGGCAGACCCTCTTGGAACTCTGGTCTTTTATTGACCCCCTTGACAATGACCACCGGAGGAACATAGTTGCCAATAGCGTTACAGCAGGCTATAATTGACATTGTCTCACCTTTTTCGCTAGAAGTGATGGAATTTGCTACTTTGGCACCTTTAGTAGCAATAACTTTACCAGGATTATTGTTCATTTGAACTCCAATTTCGTCAGTACTATAAATTCGATCAGGTTTATCGATCAAATCATTTTCAGCTAGTACTTTTAGCAACAATTCAAACATTTTGTTTACTTCATCTCGATTTAATCCTTGAGCCCTTGCAATAGACAAACCTTCTGCCTGGCGAATACTGAGTTCTGGGTGCTGTTCTAGAAATGATTTGAGCCAGTGCTGACCAGCCATACGTGTCTCTTTGTTAAGAGAATTTTCCAAACCCAGTTTCTCGGCAAATTCAAAAGCGAGTCTTCTTATATCCTGTCGTGTTGTGGGAAATCTTGCCTTTTCTAATTTTTGTATGTGCGCTACGAGACGTTTCTCGTTGTCAAAGTCCAGTGTGGGATGTTTTCCTGAAAAAGAAGAAATTAATAGGTACAGAAAAAAAACTGAGTATTCAAAAAGGACAAGTACGAAAAAACAATCTAAGAAGACGGTTCCTAAATTGAATTTGATTAGGGCAATTGATTAGGGCAAATGGAATACCATAACGACGAGATATTTCATTTACACCGACTTGGCCTTTATCCATTTCCCCAAAAGCTTTGCAAAGGGCTTCTTCAGACCAAGCAGCACGAACGGGTGCCCCTATTTTCCTTTTATATTCTTGCGGCATTTTGTCTATAATAAAAAATGAAATTAGGTGATACGCTGCATTGTTTTTTACAAATACAGTGAAGTACGACATGTAAAGGTATAAACAGCTCATAAATAAACTGGAAAGTCAAAAATCTTACCTACAGCCTAAGTACCTGTGAATAAGTCATAAAGGATATATGCCTCTAAGGGCGTCTATACTCAGTCAATACAATTCCTTTTAGTAGGGATAGACGGCCCAGCAAATAAAAATACTTAAATAATTTCATAATTTCATAAACACACCATAAATATAAATGATACATACTATTTAAATAACAATACACACTTAAAACTTACCGTCGAAAACGAGAGTTCTGAACACGTCAAAATGTCACTGTCACAAGAATCATTCAAGCGCGGTAAAATTTTGCAACGTTTTTTTAACTCAAGCGGCGACACGTGCAGTCCTGTCGAAACGCGTGCGCAGACTGTGCTGTGCGGGGCGAGATTTGTCCGAGGAACTTGGTACTTGAGCGTGAACTTGGTTTTAAATTCTCTTTTTTTAAGGTGCGGCGTCTATCCCACTTTTACCCTTCTATATAGATCTCATAGACTTCCCACATTTTTTCCCATACCCGGTATATATTAATTGCGAGAGTGGACAAAGTGTAATTAAAATATGAAACTTTTAAAAAGGCTTTCACTTTTTTCAAATTTTTAAACCAAAGAACTTTTTCAAAGAAACTTCCACAGGTTACTATAATACTTTTTACAAAACTTCTGGATTCCTTCTGCGTCGGTGTTTGCTGAGTCGAATTTGCTGACGTTTCGCCATCCTGTTGGCTTCTTCAGTTTCTGTCAGAATAACCCAACAGGATGATTGAAATCATAAAAATCGATTTTTTTCGAAATGGCTAATATAGGTAGGCGTACAAAAAATAAATATTCTGCTTTTTAGTAAAATGTTAATAGTGAAATATGCTTTTATGATTCCAACTGTCATGATTCTACTATTCACTAATTAAACATTCTATATGTTTATCCTTAAATTTTACTTTTCCATAGACGAAGACAAAATTATGACCTTCCTGAGAGGTTGCAAATTTTCCCTGGAGAAAACGAAAAGAAAACTGGACATGTATTTTACCATGAGGACTGCCTGTCCCGAGTTCTTCTCCAATCGGGATATCAACAGGCCCGAAATGCAAGAGATCAGTAAGATGGGGTAAGAATTAATAGGCTAATAATATCAACACGGATTCTTACCTAAAGCACTTACACCTTTAGACACGTTCCTCCTCTACCGGGTCTCACTCCAGACGGCAAAAGGGTCATAATCCTACGGGGCAAAGATAAGGACGTCGATACCCCGAACATAGCCGACATCGCCAAGCTAGTGCTAATGATCGGAGACATAAGACTTTCCGCAGAAGAACAAGGAGTGGCCGGTGACGTATACGTCTTAGATGCCAGCGTTGCCACAGCCAAGCACTTTTCCAAAGTCACTCCCTCCGTCATAAAAAAATTCTTGGTGTGCGTCCAGGTAAGTCGAAGTGGATAACCTATCTGAAATGTGTTGACATTGAGGCGCGTCGCTTAGGAGGCGTATCCAGTGAAACTCAAAGAAGTCCACGTCGTGAATGTGTCGCCCTTAGTGGAGACCATAGTCCAATGGGTCAAGCCATTTATCAAGGAAAAGATCCGTAACAGAATACATATTCATTCCGACTTCGAAGCTCTTCACAGCATGGTGCCGAAGGAAATTTTGCCCGAAGAATATGGCGGAACGGCCGGGAAACTTCAAGACTTCCACGGTAAGTAATCGTATAAGATTCGATAATGGATTTTGTTACGCCTCTTCCTGCTACGCTATTGGCCTGACTACACGTAGGGCGGGACTTAAGCGATTTCCGATTGGTTCGTTGCCTTGGTCTGTTTTTTGAAATGTTTCTCGTGTATTGTAGACCAATGGATGAAAAAACTGGATGAATACGGACCCTGGTTCAAGGCGCAAGAGAACATCAAAGCGGACGAGTCTAAACGTCCGGGCAAGCCGACCAATTACGACGACTTGTTCGGTTTAGATGGCAGCTTCAGACAGCTAACGATCGATTGATTTAGGAACCAATTTGTAGATATTTGTGTACATTTTTTCTTCACCAAATACGAATAAGCGTGGATCTGGGTGTTTCCGTTCAAATTTAAACTGTTTTATTATTGTTGTAATCAAGTGTTTGCGATTATGTCCACAACCTGTTATCCTATTGTTCACTATTAAATACATCACCGTTGCATAGTCCGTTAGCGTTTTCTTTTCAATGATTAACTGGCGAATACGGAAAGCTGTGGTAACTGTCCGATAGATGGTGACATACGTCAGTGGAATAAGTGGTTTAAGAAGCAAAAAGTGGGACGGTAATAAGAAAGAAGACAACATTGAGAAGAGGAAATAAATTGCGTGCATGAACGTTAGCATTGCCTAAATAATAGAAGAAATGAACAAAGAAGAAAAATATATACGGAGCTAATATTAAACTGAATGGGTAATTTTTCACAGGATTATTATTTCTTCTGTATGTTTTCCTCCTTTTCAAGTTAAGAATGTTTCAAATTTTATATTAGATTAACATTAAGACTTTTTTTTCATTTTAGAATAAAGTAAAACTGAAATTATCTAATTTAATTGGATTATATTAATAAAAGTGTGATTTTATATGTTTTTGCCCAACTTGGGTCTCTCTGACTGAATGGCCACCACTACATGAGAAGTAATCTTATATTACTTGGAATTGTTGAAAAGGGTTATTTTATTAACGCTGCCTAAAGCAGATTGACTTAAATTGTATGCATCGCCGCTAGAGGACGTTTTGCGACATCATAAATAAAATGCATTTTGAAACAAAAATTAGATGCAGGCATATCACTTGTGTTTTTCAACAAAAGATAGCCAAATAAGAGTCTAAGATGCTAGTGTAAGTTGCATTTCACTATCTATTTCCTAACTTATGATGTCAATAAAAGCAATAAAAGCTCAAAATACAGTCGCATCATTAGAAACATTTGTCCAAATACCTGTCATTGCTAAATCCAGATTTTCGTTGTTTTAGCAATTTGCATGCTAAAATATCAATAATAACAAGTGTTGAAGTGTCAATCAATATTTATTATTATATATTTATTAAATTCCTTTTTTGCTCGTAGAAGTGCTTGTGTTTTGTGTTTTCATTTTTGTAATATATTCTACTGCAATATTTAATCCAATGGAATGACTATTACTTATTATTGACATTTTAAATATAAACCAAAAACTATTCTGCACAAAAGGATCGAATTTATCCATACTAGAAGTGTTCATTTTAGCATCTGAAACGTAAAATTATTTCTCAAAAATTCAAGAATGTGATTACACCCCCTGGCGGTCATTCTAGAAAGTTACAAATAATTTCCAATAAGTTCTCTTTCACCTCAAGCCATTTTGTTATATGTTTCCATATTTGAAGCCCACAAATTATTTAGTAACGAAAAAAAAAAGAACGAGGAGCAAACTAAACTAGAGATTTAAAGTATTATTATATTTTTTATTATATAATAAAATAAAAAGTTTTCTTATTCTAACGTAAAAAATATATTTTGAAATTTCTATGATTTCCTATTTAAATTGTGTTTCTAATAAGGATAGAAAATATATTTGGTTAAGTTTCTACGACGTTTTGGTCCCTAAACGCTTTGATACGTCAGTGCATGAAACCAACATGGCGCAGGCGCAGCAAATATGACATCGCAACCCTCAATTCGAATTGTAACTCATTGAAAGAACAAGAAAATTGTTGTTTTGGTCAGTTGGGTAAAATAATAGTAATGGCGGACGTTGGAAAACGCGCTTACTAAATACGTCTGAAGAAGCGGCTGCAACTGACGAAGGATGATGATACGGACGTCTTTGTTTAAAAAGTGAAAGGTACATTAAACAATTACAAACGCGCTTCGTTCGCAAATGAATTTAGTCAATCTCGCGGCGTTTTTTGTGCGGACGATGAGCGTCGAGTAATGTAAATATTGATATGTACTGCCTCGACCGTGATAATGAAATGAGAATCGGGTGCTGAATTTTCCGACTTTTTTCTAAGGTAAGTCTGTGATTTGCGTTCAACCGTTTTATTACGCATTTGTTTAAGCCGTTTGAAGCCAGAGATGATAAAAAACAATTTTGGCCACCGCAACTGACTGAATTGTTCCGCTTCGCATTTTTTAAAATACTATAATTGACCAAATTGGCGTTATCCTTTACATTTTACTGCTTCGCCGTCGTTATCGATGTCGTTTTTAAAGAAAAAGCGTTCTTGCTGTGTCAGCTAGAACCATTTATCATAGTGCTGTTCACCTTGCTTCAAAATTGAACCGAACAAGATGCGAATCTTAATTACCAAAGCAATAATACTTTTGAACGTGTTTTAATTTACAATGTCTGATTGATGGCCATCCCTGAATCGGATAACAATTATTATTTTACTATCGGCATGGTTAACGTACGAAAAGACAATTAAAAAAAATTGAAATTGTGATGAAAAATTTGTGTTTGGGAATTGCCCCATAAAATTTAAAAATTATATTGTAGATTATCTTATAATCATGTAATCAATGGTAGTTGCAAATATAGATATTTAACCTGACAATGTTAAAAATTTATTTGTATTAAAAACCATAGAACTGTTTCCCAGAAAACTGACATAAATTAAGGACACGACAAAAATTATCGAGGTGTTACATACTTACCTATATTTATTTTACCAAGACTGGTTTTAGGATTGGGAAACGTCCAAATCGGTCCAAAAAATCTTCCGAAAACATCCGATCGCTGCCAACTCGTCACTAAAGTACTTAGAAGCGACTCCCAGCAGTGTTTAATGATGCTAACTTTTTTAAAGTGTAGCTGTGTGTACCAATGGATATTTTAGTGTAGGGATTAGAAAAAATATTTTGTTGTATTACAGCAAAAAATAACTAGGTTCCCCACCATTACATTCTTCATCGCTGTCTTCTTCCGGTTCAGGTTCTTTCATGTTTTCAATTGCATCTTCAACGTTCAAACTAGTCTCCTCAGACCAAGAATTTCTTGCATTATGTTCATTTCTCTAACACATCGTTCCATTTCAAGCATCGTAGATAGTTGGGTATTATCTTCTGGATCTCATTCCATTGATGTAGAAACATCTTTTTTTTTTCGTTGGTTTCTGGCGAAACTTTATTCCAGGCTGACTTAATAAAATAAAGTGCTTCTAAAATATTTACAGATTTTGCTAAATCTGACGCGGATATTACTTAATCCATCTTTGACAAAATGTGCACCAGTATGAGTCCACGATAATATAATTTAACATTCTGTATGATACTCTGATCTGGAGGTTGACGTACTGATGTCGTATTTGGAGGCAAGAAGATAATTTTTATGTTTTGTAACTTTACCTCACGATGCTGCATTATCCATGAATAATAAAATTTTTCGATTTTGTAGGGCCATTTTTCTATCAAATTGTAACAACCATTCATTCATCATGTCTCGCGTCATCCATGCTTTCTTGTAAAATTTCCATATTTCCGGTAAATTTTTAATTCTTACATTTTTAAGTGCCCTAGGTCGGGCGGCTTTTCTAATCACGAGCAAATCTTCTTTTTGTCCTGCCATAGTAGCACAAAATAAAATTGGTAATTGGAATGCTTTCCACTACTATACTTTTCGGATTTAGACTCGAAAGAATAGGCCAGGAGTAGTGTGGGCAACTTATCTTTCAACTGATTTATGCCTTCTTGACTGACTTCTTCTCATTCTCTGGAGATACATTTAAAACTTATCTCTTGCGCCACTTTTCCAGCCATACATTGCCAAAAAACATGGCCGTTTAAAGAGGAGTGTCCGCCTAATAGAGGTGCCCGTATTGAGAGGTTTCACTGTATATTTCTAAAATTATTGGCAACTTAAACGCAAAACTGACCAAAATTAAGTCAAGTGCTCAAACATCAAATATAATACATGCTTGAAGAATAACAAACAACTCTATTTACAGATAGTTGAAAAAACGAAACAAGTTCTGTTGAACCAAAACCAAATATTAAGTCTTGGATATGGAAACAAATTGAAAAACTAATAGTACATTACACACAGTACAAATAAAAGAGCCTTTTCCCTTCCCATCCGCTTTACCGGTTTGACTTGTCCTTTAAGAAAAACAAATAAGAAGAAATGTTACAATAAAATTATTAGAAACGCTTTGTCTATTTTTAGCTAATAGCCGACCACAAAATACATTATGGGCGGATTAGCATTCATCGTACTGCCGACTGATTAACAAGTTTATAAACTCCGGAAAATACATCGTGATGGTATTTTATTTTGCAGTTATTGGTCGTTAATTCATGAGATATATCGGGTTGTTTCTAGCAAAGCGGATCAAAATCACGAACCAACGTTCGGTTATTTACACAAGTTTTTAGTAAATAGAAAACTGGGAATGCTGGGCTTTACTATTTTATTAAACCCCCTTCACTCTCTCAAATTTCTGTATTGCAGTAAGATCACCTGGAGTATGTATTTTTAGTGGTTTACGTAATGAAAGGATACAGAAGAAATTCTGTACTAATCAACTTACAACTGAAACTCTTCACCAAAGATATGGTCTTCGCAAAATAAATAAGAACTAAAAGTTCAGATTTTCAGGAAAGTATATATTTTCAAATGACAACACCGTGTCAAATGTAATATTTACAATCTACCTACTACTATATATACAGCAAAGTGACAATAAAACCTTAATTAAAGTTGTTGTGAGAATTTAAGTTCAATAAAGGAGAGGTATTGAAATCTAATTGATCTTTAAGCAATACATTTGAATGTCTCATTTTGTTCATCTCCATGGCTTCCAATAAATTGTTTAAGTGTGTGTATAATTAGAATCTAGACTATTGTTTTTAAACGCTCTTTTATGTTCGTTGATGCGTTTTCTGAAGGAGCTACCTGTTTGTCCAATATAAATTTTAGGACAAGATCCGAATTTCAACCTGTAGACACCTGATTTTTAAGATTTTGGACATTTCGTTTCGTTGTTTTTTTAAAAATTTTCCTATTGCGTTGTTAGTCCTGAAAGCCATTTTTAAACCACAATTTGACAAATGCTTTGATACTTTTTCACTGGGTTCTCCTATGTATGTAATTGTTTTAAATTGTTCGTGTTCTGCATTAGGTTTCGGATAAATAGAGTTGACTGTTGTCTGGATTTGTTTTTTATTTATAATTTTATCTATAATGGACGGATTTGTAGCCGTTGTTCAGTGCAATTTGTTTAATGATATTCAGTTCTTTGTTGTAATTTTCTGTTGAGAGGTGCGTATTAAGAAGTCTGTTTGTAAAAGAGTGAAATGCAGCCATTTTGTGTGTATAAGGGTGATTTGGGCTATTATGTATGACTGTGTCCGTGTGTGAAGGTTTACGATACCTTCTTTAGAGATGTAAATATGTCCATTAAATTCAAAATAATTTTGGATTTGGATTAAAAAAAAATGTTTGCAAATTTTTTTGCAGTAAACATAAAATATACAGGGTGATTCAAAAAATAATAAGTTCCCTTTTTAAATGAAATACCATTTGTGTAAATCTTACTTTTTATGAAGTAGTAAAGTCCTTAAATTATCACAATTACGTTTCTGTTGGTGAAGAAAATTAATATGGCGCATATAAATGAGACCCAGAAAATTGATTGATTTTAATTTATATTGGATACGGAGACAAAACCAGAACTCAATAAGAAGATTCTAATTTGTTTAACGCAAAATATCCAGAAAGACCCACTACAAGATCCAGAGTGAGTAAAATTGGGAGAAAGTTAATAAAAATAGGGCACGTAAAAGATCGTGTACGTCAAGGTCCAAAAACTAACGAGAAACCAAAATTTTATTAGAAGTTGAGGATAATCCCCATAGTGCATCTTTTGAACCATCTTCAAATAATGATGTGAGCCAACGAACACCTTTGCGTGTATTAAAAGAAGAAACAAGATTACATCACTAAAGGAGCAAAATGAAGATGATTTCATTCTTTATTCATTTTTTCTTCCTTAGATACTATTTAGTGATAAAGTCACGTTTTGTTTAAATTGTACTGTAATAAATTTGGAGTACGCACAATCTCCAATGGACGAGAATCATGACATCAACTACAAAAAATGAATGTGAGGTTAGGGATTTTTAATAACAAAATTATTAATTCAATCAAAATCTTAATAGACCCCGATATCTCTTCAAAATGACTTAATTCCTACTTTCGCAGTTTTTTTCCAAAATAAAAATCAACCTGATATGCAATTTATGATATTTAACTACGGTATTCTCCGCACAGTGAAGTGGTGAAGGGGATAAATAAAAAAGACTGCAAGATCTCCAGGTATTACTCCACTGGATATTTAAAATCAAATGTTGCATAAGGAAAAACCACAAAATGTAGATGATTTTATTTATTATTAAATTAATGAAAGATCTTGAGTTATGTTTTGTAGGTAAGTAGAGCAGAGTGGGGCGGCCCCCCTGCGGCAAGGAGGCCAACCTTCTAATAATAATATTAGTATAACCGAATCATAATTAATTTGTTGAAAAAGTTAGTTTTTTGGATAATTCTATGGATTTAGCCTAAAGCCAGAACTTTCGAAAATCTTATAAATACCAAAAACAATTGTTTTAATCCATAGAAAAATAGTTACTAATCAATAACTTTTTTTTTATGAAATACTTTTTTATGAATAATTATAATTATTATATATAACATTATAAATAGGGGAGAGTGGAGCACGACAGCCAGAAGTTTCGCCAAAATTTTGGTAAATTTAGTTCAAGTTAGTCAAAAATAAATCGAATTGATGGTTAAAAGCCACAAAAAATAATAAAAACCTTAAGCTTGCCCCCCCCCCCCCCCCGCGCTATATAAATTACAACTGAAATTTGACGCAGAATTCGAAAATGAATTTAAAAAATGGCGATCCGTTTAAAAAAACGAAGTTGGGATTGACATCTACTTCTGGACCCATCTGGCATATTTTATATTCACTGCAAAAAAAGAAGAAGAAAAAAACTATGATTTACGTGTGGGAGCATTTTCCTTGAAATCCAGTATCTGATTTTTAAATGAAATTGTTCCATATTTTAGCGGTTCACTGTATATTATTTTGCATTTCTTCATCTATGGGATGCATCGTTTTGAGATTTTCATCTTGAAATGTTGTTCGTTGTTTGAAATCGCATATCACACATCACACAAACGCTCAGCAAACTTCTTCCTTATATTCTAACTTTGGCTTATTTGTATAGCGTAAAACTTCGAATTAGAAAATAATTTTGATACTATACGCATTGCAAGGGGCGGAATAACATCACATAGTAATATTTCCCACGAACGGAGGATCAGATCGCCCGGGCGGCTATTCTTTATCAGATTTTTCGCCGACTTGTGACATTTTTACGAGTTAGACATGCGCTCGGACAAAGGAAACAGTCAGCGTCACATGAATGCAAACTAGCCGTTGGTTCTAAGGCCCGGGACACACTAGCGCTTAGACGACGTCAGTCCTTAGGAGCTATGGAGGTGTTTCTGCTGAAGGATTGACCTGATTTAGAGGAAAAGGATCTCAGATGATTGTATAATTGTATTACTACGTCTTATTTAAGAATATAAATTTGAGAGTTTCTTATTGATATCTTGTTGATTTAATTTTATTAATGGTAATATATGACAGCTGACAGTAAGTACTTCGCAAAAGAAAAAAACATCTCAAAAGCGATATAATTTAACGCTCGTATGTCCAGACCTTTACCTGACGGAAAATGAGCATGCATTAATTACATAAATGCACGCACCGCCCGTTGGAATCTCGCCTGAATTCGATTTCTGGGGTTAAATCGAATCGAAAGTACGCAAATTGTGTCTTCTTTTTTCGGTACGTTTACAGATGTCGCTGCTAAACGCCGCCCACGCCTTCGTGTGGTTTCTGTGCGTGTTCTGCATTGCGGCCCGTGTCAACATCAAACCGGATTACAGGCTGGCGATTAAGTACTCGCTGCTGTTCTACGAGGCTCAGCGGTCTGGAAAATTACCACCGGATAATAGGATAAAATGGCGAGGTGATTCCGCGACGAACGACGCTGGTGCAAACGGAGAAGATCTGAGCGGGGGATATTACGACGGTAATGCCCACGGAGCATATAATAACACAGTAAATAATTTGCCTTATGTCTCAGCTGGGGATAAAAGGGGGTTCCAGTTTAAGTATTTATAGAATAGTAATACGAGGGTTACCTTTTATAGTTCGGGATTTGTAATAAAAACTTATGAGCTACTAACAAATATGATTTCATTGTTTCTCAAAATATACACCTTAATGATCAATATAATTTTGCATTCGATAAAACCAATAATCAAAGCACTTTTCCCACATCGAGTCGGGCAACTCCAAAACGTGCTTTTTAAACTCATCAATCGCTTCTTCTGGTGTCAAAAATTAATGCATGGGAATAAAAAGAAGTCATTAGGTGCTAAATCGGGACTATATGGTGGACGGCTCATCAAATCAACTTTTTTATTGCTCAAAAAGTTCTTTGTTTGCACTGATCGCTGAGAGCTAGCATTGTCGCAGTGCGGTTGGTTTTTCTAATTTCTTCGAGACTTTCGGCAAACAAATGGTTGTGTACCATTCAGAATTGACTGCTTTACCTTTAACCAAAGAAACAGTTGCAACGTGGCCAGAACAACTTTTGTCTCATTCTGAAAAACCCACAGAGCCGACTGATGCTCACTTTCAGATTCATGATTCATCACCGGTCACGATATCAGAGACGTGTTTGCAAGCACCGCTATCGTATTTTTTTAGTATTTCCTTCTACCAATCAACACCAGACCACATTTCATGCAAAATTGTATGTATGCTGGTCCCACTATTGTTCAAATATACCTCATTCTCATGCTCACGATCGTGCAAAATCAGTTTCCGCACTGCATCAATGTTTTCTTGGACAACCACCGATTTTGGACGATCTTCATGAAATTCATCTTTAAGAAAACTACAATGTCCGTGCTTTAACTCCAAAAGTCAAATTAAGTTCATAGATGCATTGTTATCGAGTTAATCTACGTTTAAAGTTGTAAAGAATTATTGCACGAGGATGCTCCCAATTAAGTTCCATTTTTAACCGTTTTTTTAATTTATCACAAAAAACCCGAACAACACTCTTTCGCCAAAACGTAACTGAGTAAAATTAATCTCAAAATGTCAAACTTCCCTATAAAAACGTTAGTCGCCAGGTGGCAGCCCTAGCTTAAGAAAATCCCGGAATATAATTGGCAGCCCTCGTATTAGGAAATGTATAAGCGTTGTTCTTTGTTCATCTTCTTTTCTACTGATTCCACACTTGTGTGTTTGAAAACTACCTATTTAACAACTAAATACCATACGTTGCGAAAAATCCCAGAAATAGCACGCTTTTTCGTAATCGAAAATTTAGCACGGCTGTTATATAGGGTGGCACCTATAAAAAATATAAAAAAAACACTTCATTGATTATACTTATACTTTTAAAATATTTGATTTACAAGGTGTTGGTATGTTCATGGACAACTAACAACTGTTCTATTTTAAAAAGTAGCATTTTTGTCACTGATTACCGTGCTAAGAACAAAAATAACAATTGAAATATAGGGTTAAGAAAAAAAAAGAGTAAATGGAACTCCCAGTATATTTTTTAGTCCAACGTTCGTAAACTCAGCAACAGAACAAAAAAGGTCATAGGCAATATTAACCCAAAAGCACATTTTTTTTAGACTAGATGGCTCTGAGTGATTGCGAAATAAAGCTACAATTTCCTTGTAATTAAGAAAAAGTAATAATAACACCAATTTCCACGTCTTTATTAATTACACCATTTTCTCGTCTCCTTTTAGCAAAACGTGTTAATCATTATTATTGTTATATCAATTGTTATCAATTATTTAAATTAATTTTACTTTATCATTTATTCCTAAATTATACATTCAATTGTTGTTCTATCGTCACCATCGTAGTCAGTGCAAAAATTGCTACTAGCTTGGCAATTAATCCGACTTTGTATCTCTACTCATACGTTACATAAGTTACCAATGATGAACACTTAATTTAGATCAGTCTGTATCGCCTATACCTAAGTCTTACTGCTTCTGACATATTTTGAGATTTATGTCAAAAGTGACGTTTGTAAGTCTAACTATACTTATCGATTGACCGCTATATTTTGAAAGTCGATATAAAAAAGTAAAAAAATATTGTTATTATTAATATTAATATTATTATTTTTTTGTATGAATATTTTTGATTTGTCTTATTTAGTATTATTATTTTCTACATTATTGTTTTCTACATTATAATGAAAAACAAATATTTATGATATTTCAATATTTCAATTGAAATAAAAACCTTATACAATACCCCCCTTTTCAATTGGAAATACTATAAAATTATAAAAATTAAAATCAATCAATCAAATCAAATTAAAATATCTTTAATTTGAAAAATAATTGCTCAATGATTTATTCATTCAAATTTTTAATTATATTTTTATTCGCCCTATAAGGAATTCAACCGCAAATATATAACAAAAGCGTTTTGCCAAAGAGTATATCATATACGAGGTATCAGCAGAAATAAGGAAGTTGTTACTAGTACACGAAAATGCAAACACCCTGCACCTCTCACAATATAATATTTTAAACATATAAGTGAATTCAAACAGCTTTTGATTTGACTTTTTACAATATTTTGAACAGATTCTGAGCAAACGTATCATCGCGTCATGTTTCAAAATTAGCTAAATATATAGAACGTCCATAAAATAACAAAATGGCCTGGCTGGATAAATTAAATTAAATAGTGCACTTTTCAGGTAGCGATTATGTAAAATTCAGTTACACGATGGCATATACCATGACGATCCTTTCATGGGGACTTCTGGCATACGAAAACACTTACAAAAATATAAGTATGTATGTCAGATATACGGGATGTCTCCGAAAGCTCTGTACAAAATTCTCCTTCAAAACCTTAATAATCTGTTTTTAGTTTCTGGTAGAATTGTGTAAAGCACTTTCGGGGACTCTCGGTATGATATAAAGGACAAAGGACAAAATCCATAACTCTTAAGGTCTTTACAACGACACCCTGGACGCAATAAAGTGGGGCACCGACTATTTCCTCAAATGTCACGTGTCGTCTCACGAACTCTACGGACAGGTGGGCGACTTCACATCGGACCACGCTTACTGGGGTCGCCCGGAGGAAATGACCATGGACAGGCCTGCGTTTAAAATCGACGAACTGCATCCAGGTACCGACCTCGCAGGTCAAGTGTCATCGGCGTTGTCATCGGCCAGTATCGTCTTCCGGCATATTAACCAGACTTACGCGCAACTGCTTCTGAACCACTCGTTAGAATTGTACGACTTTGCGAAGGAGTTTCGAGGATTATCTGTCGACGTGTTGCCCGGAGCAAAGGAATATTACAAGTAATTAGGCTTAATCTGCATCAGCTTAACTTTTAGTCACGAACTGCACATAGTTTTAACCGGCTCTGTATAATCATGTAAGGCGTATATTGCTTCACACCATCAGTTGTCGAGGCATTATTCAACCACAACGAAAATTTTGTAATATGTGCCTAGCTCTACATTTTATATTTTGCAGTTTATAAGATGTGGAACTAAGGCAAGGCGATGACGACGACGCAGTTTCCAAACTGTCTTAAGTTTAATTATTCATTGCTTGCGAGTTTAGAATACATATTTTGCCAGAGCTGTTCATGTAAAACTTCCCAATCCCTGCGGTTTCAAGCTAAACTTTTTCCATTGTTTGGAAAATAGTAATATTATGCGGATGGTGTGCATAAACAGGCACTTAGGAATCCTATTATGTTGTTTTCTTTCCACGCGCTAAAGATTCGACTTTGAAAATTTTGCGACATTTATATAATATCCCCTCCATTATAGAGTATCATTCACATGGTCCCCGTATCTAAACGTGGTTCTCCTTCTAGTATTCTATCTCTTTCTGAGCACTTAGAAAAGCTGTTAATTTATTTCCTTTCAACAGATTGTATTTTATTCACAGATTTTATAAATACCCCGGAAAATTTAGTATCACCATTATCATCATCATTATTATCATCATTTTCATCCTTCTATATCCTTTAATAAAGCTAAAGCTTAAAACTTTTGCAACACTTATTTAGATACTTTACAATCACGCTGGAATATGGATGGATCATTATCATTATCATCAAGAAGTTTCCACGGTTAGCCTTCCTTCGAGTTTTTCCATTTCTCTCAACGCTGGGCTACTCATTTCAAGCGCTAGAGGGTCTACCTTAAAACGTTTTCAACGTTGATTTAGATATCGATGATCATCATCAGCAGCATTCCCCAGGCTTTCTAAAGTAATTAATTTATTTTCTATCCACAAGCCAAAGATTGCACTTTAAAGGTTTTTCAACATTGATTTAGATAGTTTATAACTGAAATATCGATCATCATTATCAAGTTTCTACTGCTAGAAGCAGCATTCCCTAAGTTTTGGAAAGTTATTGATTTATTTTCTATCCACGCGCAAAAGATGTACTTTAAAACCTTTGCAACATTTATTTAGACATTCTATAAATACTTTGGGATATAGATCATCAACATCATCAACATCATCAAGCAGTTCCTTACTAGAAGCAGCATCCTTACACCCCTCAGCTAGGAAAGTTTATTAATTTCTTTTTTATTCACGCGCTAAAGATTGCACTTTAAAACTTTTGCAATATTTACCATACCATGAGATAAAGATCATCATAATCATCGATAATTTCCAACAGCTAAAAGTAGCATTCCCTGAGCCACAAACTTTTGCAACTTTTGTTTAGATACATCATAAGTACATTGGAATATCGACCATCATCATCACTTGGAGTTCGACTGCTAGAAGTAGCATTCCCTAGGAAACTTACTTTAGCAAAGTTATTAATTTATTTCGAATATCGATTATTACGGCTAAAGCCTTTTTTCAAGTTTGTCCATCTTTATCCATCCTGGGCTCAGTTTTTAGGAAAGCTAACAACCTATTTTCTACCCACGCGCTGAAGATTCTACTTTTTTGCAAGTTTTATATACAGATATTATGCGTAACCCGGAATACGACGACAGCGCCCAAATTTCGCCGCCTGAATATGAAAAAAACAAAGTAGAGTAACAATTTTTTATTATTTTTCAATATATCTTTCCCATTAAAAAATATTCTTTTGGATTGTCTGCAAAATGAGCTAAAACACCCTCTTTGATCTATCTGTTGGAACCCACACTCTAAAATGGCAGCTTGTGCAACACCAGCAGTATGGACAGGTGCATTATCGTGCAAAAGACGCACGCCTCTGGTCAGTTACCCTCGACGTTTTACACGTATGCAGTCTCGCAATTTATGTAATAATATTTACCATTGACACTGGTATTAGTTTCTTTAATAATAGAGAAGAATTCCTTCACAATCCCACAAGATCGTGGCCATCACCTTTTTTGTTGACTGGCAGATTCTGAATTTTCTTGGAGGTGCTTCACCCTTACGACGCCGCTCCATTAATTCTTTTTTCGATAGGGGGTCATAATAGAGAACCATAGTTTCACCTTCCGTCACAATAGTTTCTATCAAACGCTTCGGTTTCGACCCACAGAGTTCCAAAAAAGACCGCGCCCACTCGACACGGCGTTGTTTTTGAATAGCCGAAAAGTTTTTAGGATCCCATCTTGCACTAACCTTATGCATACCTAAATGATCATGCAGGATTCGACGAACACTCGAATCAGAAATCTCAGTAATTTCTCAGATTTCCTTGACCTTTAAACGTCGATCACTCAATACTACCTCTTCCACAATCGCAACAATATCTTCCAATGGTCGACCAGTTCTTGAATTATCTTCAAGGGACTCCTGTCCCATTCGAAAACGTTTTGCCCATTCTTTCACTACAGAATACGAAGGAGAACTTTGCCCGTACGATCTTTAATAATTTTAGGTGTTAACCCTTCTTTTGTCAAAACCTTTATGAATGCTCTATACTTAATTTGGGTTATTTGCGCCATTTTTTGGACACGTCCTGTTTAAAACAATATAGACTTCAATTTTTTTTTCGCGGCCTACTAAGATATATATTTAAAAGAAGGCAAAGTTTTATCGTGATACTGGAGCTGCATCTATGTCAGGCCGGGAAATTTTCGCACTAACCTCGTGACTATCGAGTATCATCATCATCATCAAGAAGTTTCCATGGCTAGAGGTAGTTTTTTCTCCCTTCCTTGCTTTAGACGACTTCGATCTAGTTTTTAAATCGCTTGCCGGTGGTCTGCCTCTACTTTTTCTCTCACTCGTTGTTTAGAAGCTATGCTCAGCAACACGATTTGCAGTTATTTTTATCAGTTTCCTAAATACAAATTTTGTTAAGATATATTTTGTGTATTCTTTAATACTCAGGTTTACCTCTTACGGAGATGAATTAACATGGGCCGCCATTTGGCTGTACAAAGCTACAGCGTCGGAGAGATTCCTGAGAGAGGCCGAGGATTTCTTCAACCAGTTCTTGTACACGAAAAAAGTAACGAATATGTTCTTCTACAATGACCTCACAATCGGCAATAAGGTACGGGTGCTCGTTAATAATTTTATACAACAATTAACGTAACCAATGACGATGCAAAAATAAAGGTTTCTAGGAAATAATTAGCTAATTTCCAACAACGTTTTGGAAATTCTTTCATTCTCATTCTGAGGATTTTTCCGGAAAAACTTTTTGATTGGGTTACAAAGCAGTACAAACGCGCTGAAAATTGTCAAATAGCTTAATATATAACAACCACTTTTAATATAACTATCTTAATATGACGCTTATTAACATGATCACCCACAATATTGACCATTTTATAAAAACGTTACATAACAGTTTTGTACTAGCTGTATGTGAGGCCCCGGATGATTTTAAATAACATTTCCGTGTTTTTTGACAATACTATGAAATTATTTTATAAGTAAGGTTTCAAAAGGTTATTAACGGTGAAACAGCGTTACAGAATACTTATAAAATAATTTTATAACAGCAATAAAAGAGGTTCATTTAAACATAATTATAAAATAAATGAAGCTCAGGCATAAATTGTTTTATAAATATTGATTTATAACCGTGTTTAAAGACATTCGATACGAAGCCTTTAAAGATGTTTTACTGATAGTTTCATGGGAACTTCTGATAGTGATTCACCGAAGATATTTCATTTAACCATTGGAGATACTTGCAGTTTTTTTGTATACGGTGCTGCCAAGCTAATAAATTTAACTTTCCCTAAAAGTTTGTGGATCAGTTCCAATATTCGGAAACTGCTTAACGGGTGGGGAGGACAATGCAACTATTTTTTAGATTCGGATAAAGATATGACTAACGCAAATTGGCATTCATTTATTAATGGTATTAAAACATTAAAACACTCTAAGAATTATCATAGTGATTCTGTTGACATAAATGGTGCAGAGCTGGCAGAGGAAATTTTTACAATATTGGCACATTTGGATAAAAAAGAAATAACAAACAATGTACTGAAAATTAATTTAAATTCGAACCAAACCTTAACGTTGCCTTGCTTTAAGGATGCTAACTAATTAAGAACTTTTAACATTCTACAACGACACAAGATCATCTAAAGAGTTTAGCCATTTTGGCAACTGAACAAATGACTTAAAAGGTATAATAAAAAAATGCAGCCTAAAATCATTTTTGTGATTGCATTAAAACTGTACTTGTACTATCATTCAAACATATGATTTTTATATTACTTAGAATATATTTATTTTTAAGTAACATTATGTCAAACAAAGTGTCTTAACGCTAGAGCAGATGTTGCTTCACAGCACGATTACTGTTGGACTTGTCCAGAAATTTCTAGAATTATTTGAAACTTGTTAACAAGCCGAATATTTTTTTAGCTTTTGCTTGCCGAAAGCACGGGCAACCCAGCTTACTCGCATCCCGTGAGAGATTTTTGCGAAAAAGCGGTGGGAGACGAACTGAAAACACCGAAAGGGCTGATATTCGTCAACAAAATCGGGACCTTGTCTCACGCAACCAACATTGCTTTCGTGTGCCTCGTAGCTGCCGAATTATCCGATTTCCCGAAGGAAAAATACGTCGATTTCGCGAAAACTCAGATCGACTACATTTTGGGATCGACGGGACGCAGTTACGTAGTAGGATACGGGGTTGATTATCCTAAAAAACCCCTGCATGCCGCAAGGTAATCGAATAAAAGCGTTACCAATAATCTAAAAGATAATGTTTTTATAATGAAAAGTGATATAAATGATGCAGACAAATAATCAGGTCATTTTATTTCTATTAAAAAATTATTATCAAAACGTGTTGTGGTAATTTTTTTTAATTTCAAATTTCAAGGTGCCATTCGAAATCTGGTTGAACCATTTTTTAATTCTCCAAAAATTAGAGGGTGGTAATATGCGAACATTCTGTATAAGCTGGCATAGAAATTAGTGTATTTGATCGCATTCTTTCCTGGTAGTGTTTCTAATACTTAATTTATGGTCACCGTACTTTTCCTAAAATGTTAAAACCCAAGAGTATAACCTAATTTGTTGTGTTTTTTGTGCTTATTCACGATATTTTAACTACGAAATTAATATCTAGACAAAAATCGTAATAATTATCGAGGACCTTAACCATGAAGATTGTTGCTTATTCAAAGTGATTGAATAAATTAAAATTTCAGATTTTCATGAAATTATATATTTTTACATAACAATTGTTTCTTTATCATTTGATTTTTTTCGTTCTACTTTTAATGGATAACAACTTTAACAACTAAAACAAAAGGTAATCCAGAGACTTTGACAAGAATCAAATAACGATGCCAAACACAAAATGTGCATTCATGGCAATCTTGATAATTTGTAAAAAGCAATTTATTCATTTCATAAATAGTTGTCCACATTTTACTACTTACAGATGTCAATAAATTAAGAGTAATTTTTAATAGAAAAATAAGTGATAACACTAAATATTTGAAAACAGGTGAGCATGTCAAAACAACAAAATAATGGGTGCTTTTTCGATGTATAGAACTTTAAGTTGGTATTACTGTTCAAGATGGCGACCGATTTAACAGCTGTCAAGTGATTTATTCTCAGTTTGGTTTGGCAATTCATCATGAATTCATCAAGTAAGGTGTAGATTCGTCGAATGGGCCCAAAACGAGATTGCCGTTGTTCCCGATTTTCATAAGCGAATTTTGTTTAGCGCTGAAGCGCACTTCTGGTTGAATGGCTACGTCAACAAACAAAACTGCCGCATTTGGAGCGAAGCTAATCCTCAAGTGTATGTCGAAACACCGTTACATCCAGAAAAACTGACTGTTTGGTGCGCTTGATGGGCTGGTGGGATCATTGGTCCGTACTTCTTCAAAAGCGATGATGGCCAGAACGTTACAGTCAATGGTGATCGGTATAGAACTATGATTACTAACTCTTTCATTCCTGAATTGAATAACCATGATGTCCAGGAGATGTGGTTTCAACAAGACGGCGCAACATGTCACACAGCTCGTGCTAGAATCGATTTATTGAAAGACACGTTTGGTGACCGCCTAATTTCACGTTTTGGACCTGTGAATTTTTCCTCCAAGATCTTGTGATTTAACACCGCTAGACTACTTTCTGTGGGGCTATGTAAAGTCGTTGATCTATGCGGATAAGCCACAAACGCTTGACCATTTGGAAGACAACATTCGCCTTGTTATTGCCGATATACGGCCATAAATGTTGGAAAATGTCATCGAAAATTGGACGTCCAGATTGGACTACATCCGCGCCAGCCGTGGCGGTCATATGCCAGAAATCATATTCAAAATCTAATGCCACAAGATTATCTTTCGGATAAATAAAATTCATGTCAACCGAATAATCCATCGTTGTTTTATTGCAACTTAAAGTTCTATACACCGGAAAAAAAAACACCTTTCATAAGTAATAACATTTTATTTTGATTGTAAATAACATGTGGCATCCTAAATATAATCCTTTTATTTTACAAATTCAGGATCAGAATCAAAATCAAAGTTTTCTTTTGGGCTTCAAGTTCTTTTATTTATATTTTAGGTTAGAAGAAAGATATTAAGATGCGGTTTTCACCGCATTATGGTGCCTTTATTTGACCATCTAATGTTACCTGATGACGAGTTAAGCAATCGCAGTCGCGTCTCTAATAGCCCGATTGATAGCTTAGAAACAGACCTTTTTAACGACTCCAAGTTTATTCAAATTCGTTAAGCTTTTTGAGATATGGAGATTTATTTATCGAGCAGCCCTCACCACTTTTTTTGCAAATTTAGAGCGCACACCATTAAACAAAAAGATTTCAGTTTGTCTTGGCTTTATTGACTAAGGTTAACAACTAATTTTTGTAAATTTAAGATAAATTGACGTCCCCTGGTCACCATTTCCAAGTAATTTCCAGCATTTTTTATTTTTTTCTAGGACCTTCCGTTTTCCTACTACCGTACCTTGTTACTGGGACACCCGGTATATTATAGGGATCAGATAAAAATTGCCTATATTTATTGGTTGAACATACAATTCTTTAACTTATTTTAATTTCTATTTTCCTATTTCAAGAATGCGGATTTTTGGTTTCAATGAAAATTTTTAAGGAAGATAAATCTTAAAATCACTCTGAGGAGTAACATTTTTCCATTTTCCAAGATATGGCTACACGTGACTCCCCGAAAGCTGTAGCACCATCGTCAGTATTTCTTGTGTGTGTCGCTTAATGTCCTCATAGAATGCACCATTCAATACTTAGCTTATCGAAATTCGTTTTAGTTCGTGTCCAGATCGGCCAGCTGCGTGCGGCTGGGAGTTCATCCACTCGTCCGAGCCCAACCCCCAAATTCTTTACGGAGCTTTGGTGAGCGGACCGGATGGGAACGATTACTACGAAGACCTGAGGGAAGACTTTCTGTACAACGAAGTGGGATTGGACTTCAACTCCGGATTTCAGAACGTTTTGGTTGGTTTAGTTCACCACAAAGTTCAGGAAGAAAAGTGAATGCCAGTGTAAAAATTGATTGGTGGAAGGCATAACCTAAATTGAACGTTAATGGCAATTCATTTCACGATCTATGAAACGCACTGGTTTCGAAATTCGTTAAGTCTAAGGAAAGAATTTATGAAAACAGGGTTGTATCAATTGAAAATTTTGATATTATAAGGACACTATTAGTTAAAGTCGTATAAACATTAAACAAGACGTGAAAAATGTGTGTTTTACTTTGCCGCTGCTCATCGGTCCAATATGCTCTTACTGCTGCAATTTTAAAAATTTAAAAATACGAAAACATATAACACAAAAAACTGTAAGTAAGCAGACATTAAAAAATTTTTGTATATTACTACATATTCACTACTGTTATAAGAAGCTTTCCAAATAGCAATATTTTTCATTTTCATTTTAAATTCTATGTTTTTAAAAAAAAATAACCCATTCAACACATCATAGCGGATCGACAGGGGTATCAATTTTTGATATTATGCTCTTATGTCTCTTATACAGTTGGGTTAATTTTAATATGACTATTTGTTTTGGTTACACTTTGTCTTTGGGAATAATTTACGTTGGATGATAATAAAAGAACTTGATATGTTAGCTGTATATTACCTAAGTAGCAGAACAAAACTTAGTAACTCTATATGAAATACCTTCGTTCTCTTTAGGAGTGTTAAACTGTTTTGTTCAGTACGTTTCAAATAAAAACAATATGTATTCTTCAGAGGTATATTAAAAAATAGATATTTAAAAATTAATTTGCTTCAAGTAAAATATTATTTAAAAAACAATTAAATAAAAATCAGACATATTTTTTGTTGTATATCTCTATACTTGATCCTAGCAGTTATATGTTAGAAGGTATTTAAGCAACATTTGCCGAAATGGGCATGTCAAAGAACCCAGATAATATAAATTAAGAAATCACGTGTGTTGTAAGTTTTTAAGGTTACTTGGAACTTTAATATATATGAAAACATATGATTTTTATGAGATACTTCTGAAGTAGTTATGCTCAAGGCTATGTATATAAGTAGCTTTATCTCAATGGGTAGCACCGAGCTAGATTTCGTAATTTTAGTTCAAAGTTAAACGGCTGTTTATTTCTTACAATTTAACCTCGCTGTTACGAAAATGTCAAAAGTATTAATACGATTTTTAACGTCCACTATTCAGTTGCGACTATTTTTCTAAACAATCTGTTACTGCTACTACTACTGCTAAACTTTTTGGCAAAAAATATTTTAATAAAACACATATTAAGACAGTCTTTGCTTTGGTGGCATTTACTATTGCATGCCAATTTAGAACATACTCATATACATTTTTTATTGATACATCTTTTGCTACACTGGCAACTAATGTAGCCCAACTGTAGACGGAAGTGTCACTTCTCTATCCTTTAAATATTCAATTGAGAAAAATTGTTTACAAATTTCAAATTCATTTCGGCAATTTTTTTGTTAAATTGCATGTAAAGTCCCAAATATATAAGAAAAACTATTCAACAAAATTTTCAACAGCCACTAATATATTTCTATATAACAGTTTTCTAGAACGTAGTTTTTGGTCTCTCCAGAAAATATTTAATTACATATAAATATTAAATTATTTTAATTTTCTTTAGCCACATAGGGAGCAGATTATAAAATGTTGGACCTGAATAAATTATAGTACCTGCCTGGAAGAAAGTTTATGTACTCAAGATAAACAGTGTATTAACACTGCAAGTATCTCTACGAGAAACTTTTAAACATAGTTTTATGTTGACCGTTTTGTATTACTCTTAGAGGCTGAAGATGTTCCACTTCATATTAGAATCCCGTAGCATAGAAGCGGTCTAACTAAATAAATGTAACAGTTTTTTAAGAAATACATTCTCCTAACATATAAAATTTATGCAAAAAAGATCTGTTTTTTTTTTGTTAAGTACACGACATGATTATCCTATTTAAGGTTTCTATCAACCATCATTCCCAAGTTATAATATTAGTTTCCTTAATTGGGTCTACTAAAGTGTCAACGTATATATTTCTGAAAAGTTGGGACGATTTCTCCCTGTTATAGAACAGGAATATGTCGTCCCCATTGGAAGCAAGCATTCCTTCCACTACTAGCTTTCCTAGTTCATTGCGGCGTACACATCTTAATAAATCTTTGGCCACCCAAAAAGTTTCCTATTTTTGTAAATTCAGGCCTAACGGTTTGATAATTCCTAAAAAAATCGATAGCATTGTTAGTACTCTTCCCTTGTGTGAAAGCAAATTGATGACTGTTTACTTCTACATTTTCTTGACCTGACAGTCGGATAGGGAGGATATTGATTTTTTTATTGTTTAATTTTTTGATTTTGTTTTCAAGTGTTATCACAAACTTTTGTGACGTTTGACATTAAATTATGTATTACGTTTAATAAGTGACATAAAGACTTGAAGAAAAAAAAACGAAATTCATCAATTTAGACAGGCATCTAATAATGGAAATTCCCACAGAATGTGGCAATCAGTAAGTACAAAATGTTTAGTTTAGAATAAATACTAATTAAAAATTTTCAAAAGATTTTTTTTGCTTAGAAGTTAATAAAATAAAATAAAATAATTTATTACTTAAACATGTATAAACAATACATTTAAAGATGTCAGTATGAGTTTTCAAAGTACACATACAACGTATATAACACACACATTTTACGCACACACAAACAATCTAAAATTTAGAAGTCATATTTGCAGTAAAAAAATTCTTTATAGTCATAATAGTATTATTCTGTTAAAATGTCTTTAATATATTTTTTTTAATTCCAACGGTGAACCGTTGTTTTTGAGAATTGCCGGTGTTTTGTTATACAGTTCAATACCAATGAAGTTAATGGATGATTGATTTTTTTTGACACGATGATAGGGAACACACGGGTCACTTCTATGTCTGGTATCATACATATGAATATCGGAATTCTTTTCTTTTATTTTCATCGACATACATTACGCACTGATAGATGAAAATTGAAGGAACAGTAAGTATTTTGATTTTTTTAAGTAGTGGCTTACAGTGATCCTTATTTTATGATTCTAGCTGCCTCTGAAGAGTCTCCCCACAACAATGTGCTATATGATATCACGTTAATGAAGTTACTGAAATAAAACGTTTAAGCCGTCTCAAAAGTTGTAAGTTGAATCTGAAATGTAACTTTGTTTAATCTCCCGGCAAGCACGTGCCAGTTAAGTCTACTATTTGTGTACACACCCAGAAGTTTAGCGTTGTAAGAGCTAACGTTCGAACGAAACGATTCTTCTGCATCAACAATCGCCTGAATACTTACAGATACTGCGTCACGTAAGGTCCTACCCAAATTAAGTATTCTCGTATCATCTGCATATAAAGAAACCATATGTGATCTTATATTCGCGGGTAAGTCGTTAATAAATATAAGGAAAAGAATTGAGCCTTGTGGCCCCCAAGCGAAACAAATTGTGGTTCAGAAACATTACCGTTAGGTTGTCTGTTGTTAAGGTAAGATCTAAAAAAGTTCAAACTTTGACCCCTTATATCGTAAAAAACAAGTCGAAAGATTCAAGGTCATACAACAAATAAGCTTGCCATCAATAGCTGCCAAAACCTTTTCCACAATGGTTGTAATTGCTTTCAATGCTGATTGCAATTACAATTCTTTCTTTTACCAAAGCCTCAAACTTAAAGTCAAAGTTTAACTAAAAACGATTAATCATCGGGAATTGCAGTGAAAAAGTCGTACCGGCTTTCCCAACACAATCGAATGTTTAGAATGTCGACACGTTTCTGTTTTCCTCTAACAGCGAATTCCCAAAAACTGCACCAATTGGAGCATTCATTTACCTAACTTAATTATTCCTTTGTAACAACAATTTGTCAATTATTTTATTGCTAACCAGCAACCGTGAACTTATATAATAACAAGTGAGAAACATTGCTGGCCGGCCATTTGATTCGACCGTGTGATTAATCAAATTTTTTCTTGCAATTTGTTTCTCTCGATTATCTGCTAATACAATCTCGTTTGACAACCCGCTCGGTTCTTAATTGACGTGAACTTTTGCTGAAATTACATTTCCACGGGTTAATAATTGATCGATTAACAAAAAAATTAATGGCGAGATGTAATTACCCGCAATGCAACGGCATCATCAACCATGTTAACAAGAATTAGACAGTTTGGCAATTATAAGTTTAAATTATTAACGTTATTTACATTATTAATTATTTAAAATGATTGAGAAGTATGTACCAACATATTTATAATTTCTGGATTATCTGAAGAAGCCAACAGGATGATTGGCAAAACGTCAACAACGTCTCATATTTTAGAGTATCTAATAACATTGAATGAATTGACCTAATAAGTACATACAAACCTTATAGGGCATTAAAAACTATGTAAGCCAAATTGCATAATATTAATAATTATAATAAAAATTTAGTAAGCGGTTCCCATAACTCAAAAAAAATATATTAACAACGCGGACAGCAAAAAAAAAATTAATTACAAGATCAGATATGATACATATTGCAAAAAAAGATTATAGATTAACTTGCAGTTTTATAGCAAGAGAAGTGTGACTTTTAAAATCAAATCTTGCCATACAACTATTATTGCGGACCATCTAAAATGTAGTCAGTGCTAAAAATAGTCCAACCAGAGAACCAGCTCGTCGTATTCCATAAAAATGTGTTAGTCAGTACATGTTTCAACCACTTAAGCGGTTCATTCTGAGCTACTAACCTCCACGCAATCCAGACTTTAACTCAATAGAACATTAGCGGAATCAAATGAGTAGCTTAGAGATAATCAATCCCACCTGCCCCCTTGGATGATGTAAAACACGTTTTGAGGGAAATATATCCATCAAGCACAAGGTTGATGTCAATCGGTTAGGAGAAGAACCATACGCTATTCAATTTTTATTTGTTTAATAATTATAATTATATTTCATTATAAACTATAATTGTTATGTTTAATATTAAAATATTGAAATGTGAATAATAAAAATCCGAGAAAAGATGGCGCTATGCATTAACTCCGACAGACATCTAATATTGCTGACGAAAATTCCTATAGAATGTGAATTTTAATTTTAATATTAAATAAAAACGTAATATCCTTTGTGAATATTTAATTTTAAAAAATGTATATATCCGAATTCAATCAGCAGAGAAAATTAAGTTTAAAATTTACTCAAATATTAAAAATCAAATTCTTATATGTCCGACGTTTCGGCTATTTCACTGGTTTCTTCTGGACGCTAAAAGAGATCACATATACTTAAAATCGCGTTCTAGCATGAAGCAATTATGGCAAATAAAAATGGTTACTATCGCTGTTCATTTTTGCGATGTTGGTCAATTATGTAAATAAATAACAAAAACTTTTTACAAAACTTCTGGATTCTTCCTGAGTCGAAATTGCTGACGTTTCGCCAGTCATCATCCTGTTGGCTTCTTCAGAGCTTGACTGAAACTGGCTCGTATTTTACTCTGTACCTGCTTATTGTTTTCGTTGGTAGAGGAACTGATTACAATCAAGAATTTCAGTTTTCTCGAATAAAATTTTATCTCCGGTTTCATGAGTGTGTTCCTGGCAGTTTTGACATCTTGACGGTCTAAGGTGACATTTTCCGCACACTTGATTCGCGCAATATTGGGTATTTTACAAAAAGAAGTAGAAAAAACATGGAGGTTAAAGATGAAAATTATTTGAAACCTTAGACTAAAATTCAGCATCTTTACAACCAAAGTCAGACTTTGGCTACACCCGTCTTATGTATTCCGGTGGCGTCCAAAACTTCTTCTAATGTCTCTATAAAAACGTTAGTCGCCAGATGGCAGTTTAAGAAAATCCCGAAATATAAAAAAGGCAGCCCTCGTATTAACCCATTTTGTCCCAGCGGTGCGTTAATGCACCACCTGTTCTATGTTTTTTTTTGTCACGTCCAGGAAATGTTTTTGTACATCCTTTTAGAAATTTTATTATTATTATATAACAAAAGCAGTACATAAATCACATTTTGAAATAAATCCAAAATAGTAAAAAAAATATTT
The DNA here is from genome assembly GCF_029955315.1 of Cylas formicarius. NCBI lineage: Eukaryota > Metazoa > Arthropoda > Insecta > Coleoptera > Brentidae > Cylas > Cylas formicarius. The sequence goes on along the minus strand of NW_026844361.1, from coordinate 16,994,925 downwards.
GGGATTTGTATTACCATTTTTGTTAAGTCTATAGCATGTAGATTACATGGCAGAAAACATATATTGGAAATACTATATTGATTATGCTTTATTTTTTGAAAAAAAAAAAACAAAACTTTGTTATTGCAAGTCTAAACAAGTCAGTACATGTAGAATAAACATCCAACAATTGGCGTGTTCATTAGTGTTAGTTTGTACTCTGTGCAGTGAACGTTTTTTTGACTTTGACTCAAAAGGAATTAGAGGCAACTATGGAGGAGATCGTAATGGATTAGCACAATAAATTGTTTCATTTAGAAAGTCGTAAGTATTATTTGGATTTACGTATTCTTATGTATTGTAACATTCCATTCCTTGCTTCTCAGTGGTTCGTTAACGCACCAGTATTTTTTGTATATTTCGAGTTTTTATTTGTTTTTTGACACATTTAATGTATTCTTAAGTGCAACAAAATAAATAATTTCAGAGAAAAAAAGCATTTTTTTATTTTTTTTTTATGCTTGGGTTAATATGGGTTAAGAGGCCCCACTAGTTCTTATAGGTTCTCCAGACTGTTAGCTATCAAAATAGCATCGTCGGCGTAACGGATATTGATTACATTTTCTCCATTTATCTTTATTCCACTACAAATTTCAACCAACGTTCTCCTAAAGGTCTCCTCAGGGTAGAGGTTCGGAGTATTTTTCCTCTATACGCACCACCGCCTTCTGTCCCCAGTACAGGTTGCTGATAATTCGCTTGTCCTTGGTATCAATTCCTATTCATTCCAGAGATTCCATCATTTTACCGTGTTGACAACAATCGATCGTCTTAGTGTAGTCCACAAAACATGCGTAACGTCTCCTCATCGATGAAAGAGGACTGGTACTGCAAAGGATACCTCACGTGTTCCCAGGCAGTTACGAAACCCAAATTGAGTATCCCTCATGTTCGACTCCCATTTTTTGTTTTGTTGAAGCTGTTCCTCAAAATAATTCAATTCAAAAATGTTTACCATTGGTTTTCGTCTATCGCCTCTGGAGAGAGGAGTTACCCGTTAAAAGTTGACCCTCCCAGTACTCTAAAACGGGCATGCGGGTTCAAAACGCATGACGGTGGATATTGACACTTGCACGTCGAATGTCAAATACAGCGCGTAAACAATCCCCCTCAATTCCTCCTACCATCGCGTTTACCACGCGTCTTTAGACGCGGTACGACCAAACTGCAAGAGAAATTGTCAGTCTGGCTCGTGGTACTGCCAAACCGTTGTCGGCAAGCGAATATTTTTTTGCTAGCTGTTCGTTTTTGAATTACGCGCGCGGGATCGCGATATCGTTAACGCGTCCGATATTGTTTTTCTATCGACGTCGCGCTTGCGAGAAGGGCGTGAGTAACGGAAAACATCGTTTCTGCCCGTAAGAGATTTTTCTTTTGTCAAGTCCGTCTCCCGAATTTCATCGAATTTACCAGAGCGTGGAGAATTTCGTTCCCAAGCGCCATATTTCATTGATTTGTTATTTAACGGCAAAAATTTCGAAGTGGAACGCACGAATTTGGTTTTTGCTCGCTTTTTCCCGAAATTCAAGTTTACTACCAAGCGAAAGAAAAAAATTGTACGTTGACTCTATATTTTTTTTAATTCTAAGAAATATTCCAAATGGACCAGCCATGTTTTATCCAATGGCTGTCAGCTTCCCGGTTTTGAGATATTAGAAAATTTGCAATTTTTTGAGTGGAACTGTATATTTTATAGGCATTTTATTTTTGTTACAACTGATTCGTTTTGAACTTAATTCCTTCCACTTCATTGAACAATTAAAAAACGTTACATTAGATACACAAGATATTCAGGTTAGTTTCGACGTAGAATCCCTATTTACTAAAGTCCCTATTCCTTAAACTGTCAACATCATTTCAGATATATTAAAATCTGAGAATCTGAAAGCAAACCTTCTCACCTTAATTGAAAAATGCTTGTCTGGAACATATTTTTCTTATAATGGTCAAATTTTTGAACAAACTTCGGGAACAGCTATGGGTTCTCCACTATCACCAATCTTCGCGTATATATTTATGGAAGCCTTTGAAAAGAGACCTCTCGACACCTTCTATCTAAAATCAAAATTATGACAACGCTACGTCGATGATACTTTTGTTATTTGGCCTCATGGTCAAAAAACCCTAATAGATTTTCTTAGTCATTTAAACTCTATACACCCTAACAATCGTTTTGCCATTGAAATATAAACTAATATCAAGCTCCCATTCATAGATATTCTTATCAATGGAAAATGAGACCTAACATTGGGTTATTGTGTTTACAGAAAACCTACGCACACAGACCAATACCTTAATGCATTGTCACATCACCATCCGGCCCAAAAATCATCGGTTATCAATTGTTTGCAGAACCGTAAAACTATCTCAGCCCGAGTCACTGAACCCAGAATTAAATCACATTACCTTCTCTCTAATAATTTCCACTTTAAAGATATTAAGCACAAAATACACTTCACCACAACCATCCACTAGCAATGAGGCCGAAAGCAATCCCACACTTACCACTGTTGTCCATCCTTACATTCAAAACAGCACTAAGTTCTAAAGAAATATAACGCCAAAACCAGATTTAATACTTGTCCAAAAATCTCCCAACATCTTCCAACCGGCAAAGACAAAATTCCATTTGAGATGCCAGGAGTTTACAGCATTCCATGTACATGAGGCAAAGAATACATTGGAGAGACCAGGCGAAAAATGTCAACTAGGCTCAAAGAACATGAAAAGGCTTTAAGACTAAGACCAATAAATTGTTGTTACCAATATCTCGAAAACAAGTGGAATAAAAAATACACGTCAATAAGCGAAAAACTTGGCTAACCCTAAATTTTGCTTTTTCATTTACCTCGAAAAACAAACAAGTTACAGCCAAATCAAAACAGTATCAAGATAAAAACAAAACAGAGCTATATTCCACATACCTTGTTAATTAAACTCGAATTTCAAATTGTAATGAAACGTTATTACCAAAGATTTAAGAATTTAAAAGAAAAATACGTCTACCCAGTATTACTTTTATTATTTTTCGCAATCTAGGTTGACGCAGTACCTACCTAATTTAACGGAAATATTGTAAAATCTGCAAAAATTACGGACCACGAAAATATTTTACAATACCAGGTCGCAATTTTTGAACGAGGTGGGAAAGCAAAATATTAAGTTTTGAATGGTAGGATGTGGTTTGAATAATAACTCCCCAATATCAATATCAATAAGAAACGCTATGAGCATTAGTTAAGTATGACGCTTTTGTCTGGGCAACTGTGTGCACAATGTGTTCCAATATATTATTCCTCATTACTACAGCTACCATGTTGCGGATTTTGAGGCTGCTGTCATATGTCAAATGTCAATGTCATAGCTACCTTAACTTTTTAGCTATAGGTTGATTTTGAAAAAGTGAAAGTCAACTTTTTTTGAAACTCACAAATTTCGATTTATAAATTAACTTTTTAATGAAAAGCCCAGTATTTCTTTTAAATCAAACTTATTAGTAGTTTTTCAAAAATATGCAACACATAAAATTCCTTTTTATCTCAAAAGTCAAGCTGGACATACTGTACATAAATAATAGCGTTCATGCACTCAATATCATATAAAATTGTAAAAATTATTAAGTCAGTAAAACTAACTCCTAAACTAGGCCGAGAACGAGGAAGAAAAAATTTTTTTCCAAACAGCGTTAGAATATTCGATGATTTACATAATTTCAAAATAGTGCAAAGCGTCACTTTTAATCATTCTCACGAAATGCGTTGTAAATCATTATTGCTGATGCAGTAATTGCGTGTACCGATTATTGACAAAAATTATAAACGAAAATTAATTTGTTTCTCCACTCTATACCCAACACAATTACTTCGAGATCAATGAAATTCGCAAAATCTCAACATCTCAACGTAATGAAGAAATATCAAAATATCGGTTCGAACTTTCAAATCTGGCATGTCGCATCGCAGTCAAAAGCAACGTCGACAAACAACAAACTTTATTTAAAAACAATTTGCGATTATAATTAATCATTGTTAACTAACCAAAACTAAAGAAAAATATATGAGAATTGTTCTTCTTTAATTCAAAACACGTACTGCTTCATATATCCGAGTATGTTCAAAAATAAAATTCTCTTCGGTAACACGGTGCCTTTATGAAATACAAAATATTATAATATTCTGACGTCTATATATTTATTTATATATTTTATATAGTTTTTTGCTTTTTGATACATTATGTAAACTATTAAACTGATTGTCAAATAAACATGTATATTTCTGAATTTAAATGAATGGCTTCTGAATTTTTATTTTTATACGTTCTTTCATGTGACATTCTACTTATTTGTCCAATTTAAATTTTGGGATATGATCCACGTTTTAAATTGCAAACTCCGGTTTTTTGAGCTTTTCGAGATTTGGTTTTATTGCTTTTTAAAAATTACTTAAACTAAATTTAAATATATATTTTGAAACTTCCTTTTGGATTCGTTGGTGAATGTGGGACGGATAGACTTCAGAGTTATTTGAAACTGTTTGATAGTTATAATCTAATCTATCAAAGAGGAGTCGTAATAATTGTCCAAGGCTGTAAAATTAATTAAAATAATCTGCTTAAAGTAGTACATTAAGTACTCTATTGATAGATAAGATTATAAGATATGAATTTTTAATAGGTGGTTTCTTGGACCGTCTTGTCTATATTTTCCTCAAATTCTCTTGGGTATTCGGTCTCTTAAAATCAAATCATGTAATTTATAAGCGACATTTATAAAAATTGATGACATTTGACGTTGCGTTAATATATTACATATTTAAAATACACATAATTTGTCAGCGAATATTTTATGCAGATTAGAATGGCACGCAAAGCAGGCACGGATGTTTTTTATTAGCAAATATTTTATAATTTGATTTTGTTAGTTGCAAATTGGATGATATATTTTGTTTTTTTGGTTTTCTATATACTTTCGTAAAGTTCTCTTTTTTTTGGTGTTAGGTTTTGTTAGTAGGATTTTAACTTTTTCAAATTTAAATGTATGTTGGGTACTGTCACAATGGGTATAAAGAGCTGTTTTATTTCTTTTTGTCATACTTATGTCCATTGATTCTATTACTATATTACTTCTTTTTTCAACCCGAATTTTTGCTTTGATGTTTTTTGTACATTATAACTTTTGTTTCCTATTTAAATTTCGTGTTCTTAAAAATGGTTTGGAGTTTTTCCGATAATCCACGTATATATGGTAGCGATATATATTTGCTGTGAGGATTTTGATGTTGGTTTTTGTTGACGTTATTATAAAATTTGTTGGTACGTTTACTAAAGATATTGTTAAGTTTTTGGGATAATTAGTTTCTGGAAGTGAGCGTTTTGCTTTTCAAAATTGGGTCTGGTCTATAATTTGGATCAGATAACATTATTGATCTGTCTGCGAGACCTATAATGACTTTTTTTTGGGCTAGGGGATGATTAGATTTCAAATTTAGATAACGTGAATTGAATTTGTCGTGGAATTTATTGACGGAGTTTAGTAATAAGTCTGTTTTTCTTTTTGTAATGGCAGTTATGATGTCGTCGACATATCGATAAAAAAAAGGTAAATTTAATTGACTGTTTTTAATAACATTTCCTTCTAGATACTCTATAACAAGCTGTGCTACTATGCTTGAAATTGACATTCCCATTGCACAATCCTCGACATGTTTATAGAACATATTTTTGTATTGGAAAAAATGTGGACTTTAGAGTAAAATCTAAAGCCACTAAAAATGAATTTTGTAATATTTTGGATTTGATAAAGGCACGGTGTTACCGGCACAGCTGCTATTAGTCATTAAATAACTGTGAAAATCTAAACATTTTTTCTTCTAATTTAATTGTGCATTTCATTAAGTAAGAATCACCTCAGTTCAATTGTTATGCTAATTAACCACATTAAACGTTACAAACATTCGAACATTCAAAATATAATGCTCACGTAGGTAAAGCCTTAATAATGATAATAGAAAATTTTATAGAAATTAATTGCAAAAAAATAAATTTTGACGAAATTTTCGCTTTTGCTATAAGGTAACTGTTTTGACAAAACAAAAAGACCACTTTGACACTACAAAAAAGATAATAAATCCACTCAAGCAAAACAAATTTCACACGCTAATATAAATATTAAAAAATAGCGTAAGCCGAAAAAACAGAAATCTCCATTTCTCCGTTTCCGATCGGAAAGTGCAAAATTCCGTCCGCAAATCGTTTCATTATTTATTTGCAATTTCTTATTTACGCCATCAGATAATTTTATAAACGGGACAATAAAATGCTAAGCATCTATTCACAACAATCGCTTTTCACAACCGCAGGCAACACGGTTTCCCACTTTTGGACGTTTCATTGTTACCCGCCCGATCTTTCACAAGAGGTAATCTTCAGAAAAAATCTTTTTGTTGCAGTTGCCGAAAGAGTTATTTCGGCTAGGTATGTGTGCTCTAAAAAAACTTGCTACCTATCGCAGCCTTAAATCGAGTCTAAATTACGCACAACATAAAATGCTTAAAAGAAAATTGCGTTCCATGCCACGATAATAGATAACATTTTTGCAGAATAGGATTAGGAGAGTATACACTATGTCCTAAATCCTAATGTGTCAGATCACAGATCAGTCACTGTTTTTGGATTGGGCTTGGATACGTCGAATGTGAATACCAAAGTATACAAAATAGGTTTCGATAAAATGCTGACTTACTTGTTACTTTCGAAAAATTGAATTTTTCAAAAGTATCTACGCTCGTATAAAAAATGTAGATCTCGGTAACAAGAGCGAAAAAATTCTTGAACCAGAACCATAACCATTACCTTTTGATATTTTTTAAAAATATACAAAAAAAAAACTGAAAAAAAGGGTCCCCCTCCCCCTATTATAGAAAATTCGCCATAATTTAAAATCTATGTTTTAGATGTCAGTTTCTTTTACATGACGATATAGCCCGATAGACGGCTAAAACTTTTGTATTTAAGGTTTTTAAGTATTATACAGGGTGTTCGAGAATTTCCGTGCAATATTAAAAAACTCTTTGAATTGGGGGCAATAAAATAACGCGAAGTATTTTTTTAAGTTGCTGATTTTTTTTCTGGTTATTTTGGCTTCCAGAAAAACATTTTTTCCTCCAAAATCATTAATCCGATCGGAAATGCTTTACAACCGTAATACGTGGGAGGTCTGGCGCTATAACTAACAGCAGTTAAGCAGTTGTTACGTACGCACTAATATTAAGCTCTTCTACAAAACATGTGCCCCTTGCCTTTCCTTCCCCCTCAATTTCTTCTCTTTTCTTTTCTTTAGAATTATGTGTATCTACGCTTGGCGCTTTCAAATAAATTCTATGAAATTTTTTATTATTATATCTAGATCTATATAGTATCTAGAACTTCTAGATGACTGCCCTAACAAGGCCTATTGTTGACCATTATTTCACTTATTTAACTTTGGTTATGTAATTATTTCTATGTAACTTTCATGGTTATAACAATAAGTGTATTATTATTATTATTATTATTATTATTATTATTAACTTTTGTTTCACGCATTTTTTCGATTATATACAAGGTATAACTAGAAAATTGTTCTTTTAGGGAGTAAATTATTAACTGTAAATCAAAATTCGTACAAACAATAGCTAACTCGTTCAAACATTCAAGCTGCTCGAGATATTTGAAAAAATCTATTTGAAAATCGGAATATCTCGCATTTATTCTAGACGGTATGAAGTCATTTACTACTACAGCATACTGCATGGTTTCAGAAAACAAGTATTTTCTCGAAAACTATTTATCTTATTGAAAAAAGTTCATATACCGGGAAACGTGGGAGGTCGAGGACTATAATTTTTACTTGCAGCATTTTTTGGATTACAAATAAACCCTGAAAATTGCCGTTTTCGTGGGTAAATTATATTAGCCCTAAATGAAAAACTATAAAACATGGGATAATTTGGTTTAAAGAGTGTTGAGAGAGGTTCAAGTTTCGTTTATTATACAGGATGCGCCAGATATTTGAAAAAATATAATTGGAAATCGCTATTATTTGTAAAAATTTTTGAATTTACCGATGTTTTATTTTTAGGAAAAGCCGTTATTAACTACTTTAAGTTTATTAAAACCTTCTACCATTTTCCTTCCAGAGATAGAGGCAAGAGCGTTGAACCAAAAATATTTGAATTTGTCTCAGCTTCAAAACTAGCGTTAAATTTTTCAGAAATCGGCTTTTAACAATCAGGGTGGCCATTACGCCCGCTGGTGGCTATTTCAGGAACTGGACAAAATTGCTGTGTTTGCTTGGCCGATTTGATTATTTTTTTTTTTTCAATTTCAAAGGTTCGCTGTTCCTTTTCGTGTTTTTTTTACGAAATATTCGCATTTCTATCTCGAAATTATTTATTTAACAAAGTCGTTCTTTACAGACGCGCTCACCTTAAAATGTTAATTGATTGACGGACAGACTTCTGCAAACGGCAGGCCATCAGGTAAAAGTTTCGGATCCGAGGACGTCAACACAAAGATAACGCGCAAAGGTGAGCAGATATTTTATTATTTGGTGACGAAATGCAATCAAAAGTTTTAAATAGCGATATTATAGTACCGGTTCCCTCCAAAAACTTTGTTGTGTAAATACGGGTTGCAAATGTCAAGGAAGTTTGGTATAATGTCACGTGCGGTGCATGATTTGGGTAAGCCACTATTTATTCGAAATTTTGATTTTTTTTTACAATTATTTAAAATACACAGTATCTTATAATTCAGTATAAGGATTTTAAAGGCAAATTTATCAGCAAATGACTTTGTTTTTTTTATAAGAGCATGTGTTTCTAACTTATTTTCTTAAGAGGTTCAAAATTTATTGAATTTTTTTTTCTATTATTCAAAATCCAGTTGGTGGGTAAAATCATGACTTTTTTAAAATTTAATAATTTTCATCAAAATCGAGAGATAAGAAAGTTTGACTTTGACGTTCAATCCCTTCAGAAGGCGACGGTATATCACTGAAATATTTTCCCAAAACAACCACAAGAACGCAAGAAAAAATAAACCACTCTCAATCTCAGGCAAGGAGAGGTTACTAAGAATTCCCGTCAAGAATAGTATTCAAAAAGTGACGCGGAATGTCCATTCGAAGCTGGTGAAATGATGAGAATAAATCTAAAAATACTGTTGCCATTTGCCAAGCTTTGTGGCCACGAAATGGACAAGGTAAAACAGATGGTATGACGTTTTGCTTTGACAAGAACCAAGAGAAAAACCATCGAAATGCAGTATAGTTTACAAGCACATTAGCCAAAATAATCACGACCAGTTAATTAAATATTATTCTGGTATATACGCCCACACTAGATAAATCTGATTACTAAAATAAAGTATTTTATACATCAAGAAGGCTCTAAAACTTACCAAACTTTGCGATTTAAAAATAGCAATTAAACTAAAGTAGCTGGCGCCTATTTAGTTTAGGACAAAGAAATAGTTTTTCAAAATAACCAGTGACAAGACAAAAGAGTCCATATCCAGGTGCTGATGTTCCGTCAGCCTATATAACCACTAAGCAAACGCATGATGTGACCAAATAAAAAAACCTGTAATAAAAGAAGACCTGCAATCAAAAATAAATAAACACCCGACAGCACTAAAAAGTTAAAAAGCAAGCAACAAATAATAATTAAAAGAAGCAGCGAGAGTATACAGGCCTAGACCCGGAACTCACTTAGGTAATGATTTATATGAACTTACAATATAAATTGAAGAGAAAAGAAACATCTGGAATAACTTGAGAAAACTTATTTGGACCCCCATTACAAATAAATGAGATCAAAAATAAGAAAACTGCTGGACCGGATAAAATACCTCTAGGAATACTAAAACTTATCGAAAATGACAATATTGCAAGATGTACGATATATATTTATAATATAATAATATAATCACAGACCAATAAGACTTATGAACCCAAAATATTCTTGAAAACATCGCTTATGGAATATAAAATAAATGTGAGCTAAATATGAAATATAAAGAAAAAGGTTTCAGGCATGTAAAATACACAAAAAAAATAATCGACATGACAGATGTAGACAACAAAAATATTAGATGCCTACAGAGTCTATACTGGGAACACAAAACATCGAAACATCGAGAGATGATAAATTATTTAGTATATATTCAGAAATGATATTTGAAGGAACCTTTGAAGAACCAGAAATAAGAGTTGAAGTGAAATGGTGTGCCAAAAAGAACTGCAAAACATGTGTAATCGAAGAAAACTAGATTAAATAAATCCAAACGCAACGCAACGTTGTTTGAAATTGATGGCTGTAGTCAGAATGGCACGTAATGCGTTGATGAATTATGGAAAGGCACTTAAATGCAATGATCTAAATTTGCCTACACGTGCGTCATGTAAAATGCATACTACTATATGGGGTGGAAGCTTGGACGCTGAAGGTAAACACTATTAATAAAATAGGGGCATTCGAGATGTGCACATACAAAACGGTTGTTTAAAATTTCCTGGATTGATACAGTGAAAAGAATTAGATACCAGAATAAAGAAAAAAAAAACCTGGAAACATTAGACAAGATAAAAATTCAAAAACCGTTGCCTTGTATCGTGCTAGACGCTCTGAAAAAGCTATTTTTAAAAATTACTCAAAAACAAAGTTTAATTTTTGACTCTTATCTGCGGCGCATCCCTGTCCTAATGACTAGACTGTATTCAGGCTGCACCATCCCCTAGAAGACGAAGAACAGTACCTTCAAGCTCCTAGTTTCTTGGGGTTTCCCTCTCCTTTAAACACAGTTACATCTGTCTTCGTCCATGCCCATGATCTGAAGGTGCCTTCTTAGATGGCAATGTCCTGGTAGGATTCCTAATAGCCTTCCTGGATGCGCGCGATACACGGGACGTAGGGAAGTCTCGACAACTTCAGTACGGGTAAACCCTTGCAATGCAGAGATCTCTCGAGCCATTTATTTATTTAGCTCATTCCTTAGCGTACTGCTATTCGGACAAAAGGCTAGTTTCCAGATATCTCGTTGCCCTCAAATATCCACTGCAAATACAGTACCCTCGGTTGAGGTTCTCGTGTATATTTTGGTCAGACTAGACCAGCCAGAATAGCCCATCCCTCTCCATAGAGAGAACATCTTGGTTACTGCCTAAAACAGACAGCAGTTGTTGGTGCTCCTCTGTTGCCGACTGACCCAGTTTTCCAGGATCTGCAATCTTAGGGCCGTTCTTCGGGCCTCGAGCCCCACCTAAGGGCCTCCATCGAAGGAATTGATGTAAATTTCAAAGAGCCACTCACCAATAATCAGCTTAACCTTTGTTCTGGCTATTGCTTCACCTAAATAATTATTAACTGTTCAAAAAGTCAGTAGAGTTTCATGATTTTGCCTATAAATATCAATTAAAATATGTTGGGACATCTGTTTATATAAAAAAAACAAGGCAGTTTTGGCTGATAAATAGGCCATTAAAATCTTGGTGTAGAATTTTTCAACACCCTGTATATATTTTTGGTTAGTAGTGTGTAATTAATATATAATATCCAATAAACTATAATTGTTATAAGGTATTGGGTTTGGCGCAAATGTGACTGTCAAAAAGAACTCGCGTACATGTTTTAGCAACGCTCGTATAGCAGGTCAAAAATCGCATGCATTAACGTTACAGTGACGTTTCAAGGTGCAAGGGAAATGTCCATTCGACGTAATAACGGAATTTTTGTTGACGATTGACTTTTATACGATATGTCGACTCCGATCCAATCCACCAACTGGTTATAGCGTCAGACTCGGAAATCGCGATTATTTAGATTTAATTTTGGATTTCACATTAATTAGTTTAATTTTTTTTTTCGAGATGTTTTTGATATTCGAACTTGCGAATTTGGAGGACTGGATTTCATAAACTTTATCCAATGGTTTTCATTATGTCCAATGTAAAATAAATACATTAAAATCTGACAAAATGTTTTCAAGAATCTACCTTTTAAAATGCCAATGAAATCGCGTTGTAATAAATCTACTCTTTTCTACAATTTAACTAAAATATAATATAATATAACAATTTAGGTAAATATTTTGATATTGATTTGCATATAAATTATTACTGGAATCATTGTTAATTTTAAACGATTTCCTGACGTTTTAAATAGAAAAGAGGGTCTTCTGTCATGTGACTTTTACCATTAATTAAGATTAGGTGGAAGATCACACCAAAATATTAATAATTTTCTTTCATTTTGTTTTTTTTTATTTTAAGTTAAACGATTTATAAACTCGGTTTTTGTTTTTATTTAATAAGTGAATCTTTTATTAAACTATAAACATATACTGATATTTATTTCTTAAAAAATAGTTGCATAAATACAATATCAAAGTATTATTTTACACATTAAAAAAAATATTTTGAGATTATAACTTAATTAATTATCTTGTTTTGAACGGTTTTCTTTTCAATTAAAATGCAGACAATACTTTTGTGTCAATAACAATAAGTAACAAAAACTATCATACACATGTCAGTTTCAAGATAACATATAGCTACTTATTCTTAAAATCTTATTAAATTGAATTAAATAATTAATTAATTAATATTTAATTTACTACAAATCGTTAACGTAAGCGCCTTGGATGTACTATAGAATTCGAATTAATAGTTTCTCGATTTTTGTTGTCTGGGCCTTTATCCTTAAAAGGTATTTAAGTAGAATTAAAAGAGATTGTTTTTTTTCTTCCAATTTGTTTTGAAAATGTTGACTTTTTGTACTTCCGGTGTGAGATGTGTCTTACTAAATTAATAACTAATATTGACTACGTCGAACTTATAGCTCGGTGGAATTCTTTATAAAGAAGAGACAGTATACGAGGTGTGGTCAAAAAGTACGGTGACATAAGTTTTATTAATACTTGAAGCATATCTCGTAAGCACTTTTTGATATAGCCTTGAGTTCTTAAAGCGATTTTTTCTTTATCTCCTCAACCGTTCCAAACCTGCTTCCTTTCATGAGTTTCATGAGTTTTTGAAAGAGGAAAAGGTCTTAGGGGGCTATATCCGGTCAATATGGTGGATGAAGCATGATTGTGATTTTGTTTTTGGCCAAAAAGTTAGACATAAGCAACGATAAGCGAGCAGGAAGTTTATTTTCTTCAAATATTAGCAATCGGTTCAAAAATATGTTGTTAAGTTAATATGGAGATCTTGCGGGAGGATTCTGGGAGTCAATTTTAATAAGCAAAAGTCCACAGTCTTTTGTGACTCACGCCGGTACCCAGGCCGGAAGTATCAACGAAGTCGTCCCTGGAGGATGTTGGAATGTTTCACACTCTTCCCATCAAGAATGCATTCTTGAGGATTTTTTTTAAGTCAATGTTGTTTCAATAACAGTCGTTATAGCATATTAAGCCCATTAAGAGTATATCCGTTTGCTTCGTTTGTTCCTTGTGTGCCACCCTCTAGAAATCCGCGTCGCAGGTTATAAATCTTACATTTTTTGCACATACAATCCAATTAACTCCTGGGAGTCGATTGCTTCCTCTCGCCGCCTTGCAATTATTTCGTGTGTCGTGCTTTACTAACCAATTAAGACGTATACAGCGTTATTTAAAACAATGGCGTTATTTTTCTTTTCCGCTTTCTTATTGAAAAGTCGACGACTAAAATACTAAAGGCTCAAATAAAAGCAGTGATAAGCAATTAAGGTTATTGCCCTCAAAACTCCGAGGAATGTTCCTTGGTTGATAACAGAATAGTGGCAGACGATTTGTGCTGCCGGTGATTCTTAAACTATTGGTATTAATAATAAACAACTCGCTAAGCTTTGTAATCTTTGCAGATCAACTTAAACATGCCCTGGTTGTCCCAATCTTTAAAAAAGTTTATCAGAACGACATGCAAAATTTTACGGATACTTAACAGGCAGGACAACTCAAACAGCAGTATTTACCTTTGTACAACATACACTTATTGTAGGATAGTATCAGAAAGCAAAAATATTGGCGCAGGTATACCGCAGGGTATTGTAATAGGGCCAATATTATTTCCTGTGTATATTGACAACATTACAGAATTGTTCAAAATTGTAAAAATGTTCTAATTGTAAATAACCTCAAACCTCAAAAAGGAGCGATGAAATCGAATTTTTCGAAAGTATACGCGCTTGGCCACGAAACTCGTATATCGGAAACGGAGCGTAGTACAGCGTCGCTGTTGGTACCGATGGAATCAACGTCGAAAAATAAACATTTCAATTTTTTGTCCGTTCTCCGTTCTCTGTTCCCTGTTCTCTGTCTACGCTCCAAAAAAAAAAAAAAATAACTTCCGAACGGTTTGAGTGAGGGAGCTGAAGTTTTGCTCCTTTTAAACTAACCACGAGGCACATAAGGTCATAGGAAATGGCCGCCATCAGAAATTGACATCCATCTTTTTTTCGCAATTTTCAACTGTTTTTCGTACATCGCTATAAAATACGATAAGATTCCGAAATTTTAAGCTATCAACTTCATTAGCAAGCAAATAGCATGTAATGTCCTAACGGAACCTGTTGAAATTGGGGGGCTGGGGGGTCGGGAAGTATTTAAAAAAAAACCGCGTATGCATGGATCTAAAAAAAATCATTTCTCGAAAACGGTATACGAGACCCAATACCATAAACTTTTATTTTTGTCAATTTTTAAAAATGTACAGGGTGTGGCCAGTATTGGCAGTACACTGAAAGTGGGGTTTCTCTTTTAATGAAAATTTACCATAACTAGAACACTGCGTTTCAGAAATGAATTTGTTTTACACCAAAATATAGCTTGTGTAGCTGCATTTAAGGTTTTTACCTATTGTAAACGTGCCCTACATTTACAGCTACTTTGGATTTAGCAGAGCAGCACAAGTCCAGACCCACATTTAAACCATTAACGTTGGCTGCGATCAAGTAGCCCAAAGCATTTTTTTAAAATTTTTGAATTTTTTTTTTTTTTTTGGAATATTTAGGTTTCCAGAAAAAAATTGTTTTCTCCAAAACCAATAGTCCGATCGGCAAAATTATTTAACAGCAGACGCGGAAGATCCAGTACTACAAATTTTATTTCAAGCATTTTTTTGATTATATACAGGGTTTTTCAGTTATATACAAAAATCTAAAACACCCAAAGTTTCCAAAGTGAATTGTCAGCCGTAAATCAAAATTCTTTAAAAATATGGCCAATTGGTTTAAACAGTGTTATAGGCCACATCCAGAGCAACAATTTGTGTATTTTTTAAATTTAAACGCGATGACGTCATTTACTCTTACGACAACTGCATGGTTTCAGAAAACAACTATTTTCTCTAAAGCTATTTACTCTATTGGAAAAATTCGTAAACTGTGTCGAAAGAGATATCCAGTTTTCGTCTATAATACAGGGTGCGCGAGATATTTTTTTATAAAAGTATTTTAAATCGCAATTACCAGTACAATTTTTAACATTTACCAAAGTTTGCCGTAACTTTAAAGTTCGACGAGATGCGAAAAACACTTTATACAGGGTGCGTGCACAATTCAATTGCATCGATTTTGCGAAAGTTCTATAGTGGTCCTCACGAGCACGATAGAAAAACATCGCGTCCCTCAAGGACAAAAACCCTGAATTGGCTTCATTTTAAAATAAAATTCTGGTCCGCACTATATGTTGCCCCACCCACCCACGATTTTTCGAAAGCAATCTTGTTATATATGAAAATTGCAGAGACATTTTCGAGACTCATGTAGGGGAAAATTTAAAGAAAACAAAATTTTAACATTAGCTGCAATCTTCATATAAGAGAGTATACTGTTCGTCTTTAAAAACAGAAAGCATTTTGAAAATAATTTGTCTCAGGAAATTTATAGGACGAGACCATGAATTCCAGACACAGACTGACTATGAGTGAGAAGCGAGCTTGTTACCAGCGTATTAGGTGTTATTATAGTTTGCCGAACAACATAAAAACAATTAGAGATTAAAAAATGTTAAAGAAAACAATTTTTAATTTACTCGTAGAAATAAAACCATAAAGTGTTGAAGAATACTATAGATTTATTCAAAATATATAGGACAACCGAAGTAAATAACACTATTTCAATGTAATGATGCTTTAAAATAGAGAAGATATATTATTTATTATTATTATTATTAATTCGTGGCTCTTTATCGTTAGTTCAGCTGTTTTTAGAAGTGCGATTGCTTTCAAATTTGGTTTTAATTTCAATCCACGTCCATTTCGTCTAGTGACAAACAAGAATTTTGAACATACGTATTTTTTTGCAAGACTATTTTTGAAAAAAAGTGTCATGTATGTACGGGGTGGTCAAATAAAGAAAATTTCTGGAAATAATGTGAAATTAAGTCCAAAAATTATGATTTCTTATTGAATATTTTTCTCCATTTAATTATTATGTTGTCATTTTCATCGGTTTTCCCTTGATGAGGCAGCATTCGCATACCAATGTGAACGAACCTTGGGCATTGTCCTGCGTG
This sequence comes from Cylas formicarius, assembly GCF_029955315.1. NCBI lineage: Eukaryota > Metazoa > Arthropoda > Insecta > Coleoptera > Brentidae > Cylas > Cylas formicarius. The sequence continues at coordinate 16,978,353 of NW_026844361.1, read as the reverse complement.
GTTCGTGCTGCAAATAACAACAAAGTAAATCCATCAGCAACAAGCCGTAATATCGCAAGATTCATATAATTTCGTTTAATAACGCATCTCGCCAAGATTTTCGTAATTGTTAAATTACCCAAGTCGGGAAAATGTGTAATCATTATCCTATGAATACGCAAATTTGCTGTCTAACTAATAATTTTATTTAAATTGCTTAATTGGGCTAGGAAAACCATTAATTGTCTTTAAATCGTTTTCTTCTTCGAGTACGTTTAACTGAGTTAATTACCGGGTTAAATCGGATCGGATGCAATACGATACTTACTCAAAATATTATTAAAAGATGACCCATTTAGATTATCGAAATCTGCGTGGATATGATACGAACTTCAACTGTAAAAGAAGCTTCGAAAGGCGGTGTTTTCTTTATGGGGTAATAGGTTCACCGCTGGGCGTGGAATTCACGAATATGTGTGAAGGTATGATCTCGTTTCGAAATAATGGTCATTAAGAATTACATTTAGAAAAAAAATTGTGATGTAACCTTCCTATTTTGCTTACTAGTGGTATAATCGGAATAATATGCCCTATAGTCCGGGTGCGTATATTTTGTTCTACCGCATAATATTTAAGATATTTCACCACAAAGTAGTTGTAGTAGTAGTAATATTTACAGGCAAACAGAATCAATGACGGTACACTTCTATTGCTGAAATAAATACATGTATTATTTATCAGTTCCATTTTTTTTATGCAATTGATATTAAAAATAAAAATTTTCTAATACTGTATTATTATTATATAGTGCGACAGTGAGGTATCGACAAATTATTTTCTATTTTCTGAAATTGTTTTCGAATCATCTTGAATTATAAAACTTACAATTACAACGATTTGACTTTTTTATGACATTAAGATAAATAACTATTCAAAATCCCAATGAAAACCGCTTCTCAATATCTTTATCCTACTTCAAAAAAACGTTGCATTTTCTTAAAAAATGTTGGTCCAATTATCCCAAATTTGCCAATAAAACCCCCAATTTAGTATCTACGATGTCAAATGATATTTAAAATCGAAATAAAATATTATTGTTTATCTTTATTACTTTTTTACGGTACAGTAGTTGGTATTTCTACGTTTTGACGTGCTTAGTATTCTCACTTATACTTTCATTAATTATGAGGTTTAGTTAACTAACTACTTACGAAGAACTGGTCCAGTTTAAATAAGACAACTCTTTGCGACTTCTCTAATATCGTAATTCGCAAATTCGGAATATTAGGTACTTGTTCTTTCAGAAAGTCGACATTAACGGTTACAAAGAAAAATATATCTTGAAGAGTGATTATTACTTTACCAAAAATTGGGAACATTAGAGGACAAGAAATATTGCCAATGCCAATGCCAACAATATTATAATTTATAAATATAAAAAATACATAGTGCATATTTCATGGAGCGACAAGTTATCGGAAGTAAAATGGTTCTTGACCGGTCCTGGGAGCGTTATTCAAGAACTTAAAAGAAAATATACATTTACTCTTGCAAATATCTTATATATTTCTGCTGATATATGATTTTCACTGTCTTTTTCTCCTACATTCGCACCATATTCCATTCTACCATTCCACCTATTTCATTCTACCGCAAATCCATGTAACACTGCATATAACTGGACTGATATACAAATTCTATTGGTTCCGTTTATTTTTAAAAAAGTTAACTATTTTTGGTGAAGATACCATTTTTTTTAAATGGAGGTGGCCTTAAGTGTCACCAAGTTTAGTTTTAGGGACTCTGCAAGAAGTACATGGATCACATTTTTAACTATTGCTGAGCTAAAAGGATGTAATTTTCTTATGAAATCATTCAAAATTTGTTATTTAGTTTCTAACAAACAAACAAAAAATAATAATGGAGCAGATTTGATTATACAGTTTACACATAATAATAATTATTGAAGTACTGTAATGGTTAGTATGGGTTTGGGAGCAATCGGATGTTTTCGGAGATATTTCCCACGCCTTGAATTTTGAAGCTTATCAATTTATCAAAAACTAAGGGTCGTAGAAAATGTATAGTATGCAACGCTTCGCTCGTGTCAAATAAACTCCTGAGTCAAGTGCCGTTTACCGCACTTGTTGCATAATATACTATTAACAATTTGTATAAAAAAAAAACTACTGCAGACAGATTTCTTCTGTTTTGTAGATAACGTGGTATGTACATTTGGTACACACCAGTTTTACGGTAATACAAATACCTCACAAACTTATCTTGGAGGTTTCAATATTGTGCTTAAGAGCTTCATAACAAGGGCCAGATATAAAAGAACGATATTCAAGTATACTTCTGACAAATGATGTATTCAATGTTTTAAGACATATTAAATTCAAATCTTTACAATTTCTTATAATAAACCCTCTACCTAGATGCTCTACCTTTTCCCGTTAGATCATGTGCCCTGAAAGATTAACTGAGTATTAGTACACCAAGATCCTGTATCTTCACAAATCTAGCCAACACTGTTCCCCTAATTTTATATTCAAATTCTACTTGTTTCTTCTTTCTGCTGAACCATTTATCAGTATTAAAATATAATTTACCATCATTTTCGAATAATAAACTAAATCAACCCAATCATTAAGAAAGAAAAGGAAAAGCAACGGACCAAGATTGGAACCCTGCGGGAGACCTGACTTTGCATAATAATAGTCAAAGCAGTAAACCCTTAGAACAACTCGCAGCAGTCTCATATACAAATAGAAGGACATTATGGGATACATTGTCAAGCACCCCTGCAAAATCTGTAGAAATCATATCAACTTGGCATTTTTGTCCAATCCCTCAGTATTATATAGAGTAAATTCACAAAGATTTGTAGATGAGGATTTTTTATTTCAAAAACCATGTTGCCTTGTTAATATTTTGTGCTGCACATTTTTACTAACGTTTGTTTTAAACGTATATGAACTTCTTGGTAGCTTTTAACACGAACCCCATCTGCTTGTCTGACTCACAAGCATTTGCATCGTAATGTAAGATTATGTAATTTCATCAATTACAATTAAAAGTAAAAAATCTTGGGAGGGTCGTGACTGCACGAGCCCCCACGAGGATACTCGTTAATACCTGAGTCATGAAATTGATGGATACCCGACTGACCACGTCTTGAAACTAATTTAAAAGCGTGTTCAAAGTTCTTAAAATCCTTAATTACATTAAAAGTCGAGGTTATTGGCGTCTTCGAAAAAAAAAGGCCCCATCTTCGTTGTCGGGAACAAATTTAAATAAATAATTAACAAAGACATCGACTGCTAGCCGTGACCTCTGGCGTCAGCTACTTTCAACGTCAAGTTTAAAGCCTTCGATTTTGACGATGATGGCACAACACATCGAGTGTGTTGACTATCGGCGACCACTAAACAACAATTAAAAGCTATTATACGTGAAATCGTCGTGTTCGCTGCAATAATCGCTGTTAACAATAATAACGCATGCATTTGTTATTTATACATGCTTATAAATAAATTGATGGGTTGAAAAGCCCGTAGTTAACAGCAGGTCGGGTCAAGGTTGCGCGTAAAAGCTAACATCAGAAGAATCCATCGAGCAAACAGTCAAGGTATCCGCTACAACCTATAATTTTCAAGCAAATTGCGGCTTTAACTTCTTTGCGCTTGAAAGGTGGGGCGGGGCGATCTTTTATCAACCATTGATGTAATATAATTCCCGTAAACTCCACAAAATTTGCATATAATCTAATGATAAGGTGAACCACTGGATTCATAAAAGTTAGAAAAATAATTACAATCACATTAAAAAATAGTACCGTAGCTATTTAAATTGGTGGAAGACATTTATAAAGTTATATCTTCTTATTAGCAAAAATGAATACGTAATAATAGTGTGGCATCGCATTAATGAATTATCTTTATAGATATATACATGGATTTGACTTGTGGTAAATCGAAAATTAAAGTTATGTGAAATACTTTGGCATGCTGTTGGTCAACGGCCGGGAATGGGGTATTAATATTCATACAGGGTGTTTCAAAAACATGTGCCATCGCTGAAGACGGGATCCCTCATGTAAAAATAACACTTTTCTTTATATTAGCATGGCTCTGATTGTGCTTCGTTTTGAGGATGTTAGAGAATTTATATATTTTTTAGTTACTCCAAGTTTTTACAATACTATTGTTTTGGTGTGTTGTTTAGGTGTTAGTTTAGTAGCAATTTCAAGAACTTATGGCACATATTGCAGATGTTGTTCTTAATTGGATCGACTCCTTTTTGCAGGAGCGCAAGCAGTTTAGCAGTGTTCTTAATGAGAAATATAATCTCTGTGGACAGGTTAATTCGTCTCTAGTTGATATTAATATACGTGTTCCACAGGGATTGGTTTTAGGTTCTGTACTTTTTACCTTCTATATTTCTACAAATTTAGCTTTCCCGCTACATACTGATGACATAGGTGCCACCTTTTTGTTGCAGAATAAATGCAACGATATGTTGAGCAGGGTTAATAATGGTCAATATGTTCTAGAGTGTTAAATTTTTAGGTTCTCTGATCGATGAAAATCTTAACTACAAAAATCACTACAAGTTCCATATTACTCTTACAGTGAATCTCACCTACGATACGGAGTAATACCATGGGGTTGCTCTACACAATCGACAGAATTGTTTTTACCACAGAAAAGAGCGAATCGTTGTTTTGATTGAGTACTGAGCTCTTCTTACCAAGTTTGCTTATATTTTTCAAAAATAAAAACAACTTCACTCAAAATAAAGATATTCATTTTTTTAACACCATACAGCAAACAGAATTCATATCCCATTTGAAAAATATAAAATTTCCTCTAGATCACCCTGTATATTGCGGCTGCAAGCCTTCCTGATGCAATATAATGTAACTCTTCAACAACTTTTCAAATAAAATTAAAGCAGTATCTACGGCAAAAATCCCTTAGATCAACTTTTTAAGTATTTGCACGAACGTTTCGCCAGCTATAATATATGATGCGTGTGGGTAGGAAAAACTGTACTTAATGCAACCATTTACACAAAAATTATAAGACAATGTACATTTCCATAACTCATGTAATTTAGTTCTCGGATTGGTTGCCAAGATATTTTCCACAAACTGCAAATGTACCTAATTGTTTTGGGTCGTCTTCCCTTCGTTCCGTCAGTTTATTTTTCTATGTTAAGATTATTTATTTTTGTTTGCCTGGTTTATTTCATTCAATTACTTGCATAATAAAGCATTTATACTTACGAAGTTTGGTTCATTCAAAATTGAAGTATAAGGGAAATACTAGCAAGCTGTCAATAATATCTAGAGTTAATTAATTAGAATTATTAAATTAATAGAGAAGAGAATTGGCACATGGAATGTGCAGAGCATGTACCAGGCTGGGAAGGCGGCAAATATAGTGAAAGAGGTGAAACGGCTACAAATCGACATACTGGGGTGCAGTGAGACACGATGGTCGGACTCGGGACACTGCACTATAGACGAACACCATATATATTTCTCCGGAGACCATACTACCAGAAATAGAAACGGAGTAGCAATAATCCTGAACAAGCAAACCAACGAAGCTAAAAAGGATTTATCCCCATCTCGAGCAGAGTTGCACTGATAAAAATCAAATCAAAACCATTCGATTTGAATATCATACGGTCATACGCACCTACGACCGAGAGCAGTGAACAAGAGATGGAAGAATTCTACGAACAGCTTAGAACTGCCCTCAAACATACGAGGAGAGAAGAAGTTAATATGATGTTGGGAGACATGAACGCCAAGGTTGGGCAAGGAAAGGTTGAGGATGTGGTAGGCGAATTCGGGCTGGGGGTGAGAAATGAGAGGGGAGAACGCTTAATAGAATTCTGCGAGGAAATGAACTTTACTATTATGAACACCTTTTTCAAACTGCCCTCGAGAAGACTGTACACCTGGAAATCCCCAGCGGATAGCAGCCACAGAATCATAAGAAACCAAATTGACTTTATAATGATAAACCGAAGATATCGCAACGCAGTTGTATCCTGTAAAACCTACTCAGGCGCAGACATACCGTCAGATCACAATCTGTTGTTGGCACGCACTAAACTCCGATTAAAGAAAATCGTCAAAAAAAGGCACTCAAGACGCATTAACGTACGGAAACTCCAACAAGAAAACATACTACAGCGAACCAGAGATAAAATTAACAACGAACTAGGCAATATCTCACAAACAAGCAATCACGGAACAGAAATAGAAGACCTTTGGAATAGAATAAAAACATCCATTGTCTCCGTCACGGAAGAAGAGCTGAGGCAGGATAAACAGGCGAAGAGACAGGAATGGATGACGGATGCTATACTGGAACTTATGGAAGAAAGGAGACAATATAGAAACAGGGATACGGAAAAATACCGAGAAGTGCATCGGAGAGTTCTGAGAAAGATCAAAGAGACCAAGGAACAGTGGCTGCAAGAAAAATGTGCTGAAATTGAGATACTGCAAGCAAAACACAATAGTTTTAACCTCCACAAGAAAATAAAAGAAGCAGCAGGACGATTCGAAAGACGGAATACAGGAGTTCTCCTCGACTCAGACAACAACACCATCACCGAAGTCGACAAAAAACTAGCAAGATGGAAAGAATATATGCAGAAACTCTTTGGAGAGGAAAACGTAGACAATGTGGCTGCAACGGTTAACGCTGAAGGACCTACCATCACACAAGAAGAAGTGGAAGCAGCTATCAAAAGGTTAAAAAACAACAAAAGCCCTGGACCAGATCAAATACATGGAGAAGTCCTGAAGCTACTGGACTCCGAACAAATAAAACTGATAACCACCCTTTTTAACAAAATCTATATAGATCGCCAACTGCCAAAAGATTGGCTGATGTCAACATTTATCCCGCTACCCAAGAAAGCGAACGCAACTAAATGCTCAGAGTACAGAATTATAAGCCTGATGAGTCATGCTTTAAAGGCCTTCCTCAATATAATACAAGCACGAATTTACAAACGACTCGACGAGAACATAAGTGCTAATCAGTTTGGCTTCAGGAGAGGACTTGGCACTAGAGAAGCCTTGTTCGCCATACAAGTGCTGATCCAACGAGCACGGGACGTCAATACAGACGTTTTTACTTGTTTCATACACTTCGAGAGGGCTTTCGACAGGGTTCGGCACGATAAGCTCATCGCAATGCTACGAGAATCAGGAATGGACAACAGAGACACGGAGATCCTAGCAAAACTATACTTGCAACAAAAGGCTATGGTTCGAGTAGAAAACACAACGTCAGCAGAATTTAGCGTTGGAAGGGGAGTGCGCCAGGGCTGCATACTGTCGCCTCTCCTGTTTAACGTGTATTCAGAACATCTATTCAAGGAAGCATTGGATGATACAGAGGACGGACTTGTAGTAAATGGTCAAATTATAAACAACTTGAGATATGCGGATGATACCGTTCTTGTGGCCGACACCGCCGAGGGGCTTCAGAGACTTGTGGACCGAGTGGCGACTGCATGCGAAGGATACGGTATGAAGATAAACTGTAAAAAAACTCAAATATTAATTATCAGTAAAAACGATATTGGAAACCTACAGTTTACTGCAAACAACGAAGCCATCAAAACAGCAGAGACAGTTACATACCTGGGCTGTACTTTGAACAAAGATTGGGACCACTCTCGAGAAATAAAGTGCCGAATCGAAAAGGCAAGAAGCACATTTAACAAAATGAGAAACATACTCTGTAACCTATCCCTCAGCGTCCGCACTAGAATAAGGGTCCTGAACTGTTATGTTCTCTCGGTCCTCCTTTATGGGACAGAAGCATGGACCCTTACCGATGCCTCATCATGTGACAAATAAAACGGTCATTGAGCGCATCGGAGGAGAAATGGAATTCCTAGCAACCATCAAACGCAGAAAACTGGAATACTTTGGACACATTATGCGCAATGAGAAATACCACCTACTCCAACTCATCTTACAGGGGAAAATAGAGGGTCGACGATCGGCAGGACGCAGACGAATATCGTGGCTGCGGAACCTACGTGCATGGACTGGAATGACATCAACAGCCCTATTCAGATCCGCAGTAATCAAAGTCATATGGACCAACGTGATCGCCAACGTCCACAGAGGACCGGCACTTTAAGAAGAAGATTAAATTAATTGCAGTGTTTGGCAATAATAAGGAAACTTATCTTAAGAATACAGATTGATCTCTTAATAATAATACTTGAAGATTATACAGAAACAAATAGATATTAGCATTGACAAATCCCAGTTTAAAACCATTTTTTTTTTAAAATAGGTGTATCTACATTTGAACAAAAATTTATGTCGATAATTAAAATTTATTACGTCTCTGCGTGTTCGTTTGCTCCGAGTGACAGCTAAGCTAAAATCGTAACAATCAGGCGCAATTTTTTTGTGGCGGACGTATAGAAAGTGTTAAGATCCATTAAGTGCAGTTGCAGCCGTGGAACCGCACTGAAATGTTAAACAAATCGTTTTTTGTGAGAAAAATATGTGCCGATTGTTACGATAGCGAAGAAATATTTTAAAATTTTGCAAGACGGGCCGACGGACCGAGCCGATAACGAGAAATCTGCATCGGAATGCATTCGAATTTTTGAAATTTATTAAAAAAAATCAATTCTACAATACAATGTTTTTGAGTAGTTGTGATAGAAAACATCTAAATTATAAGTCACCTAAATAATTTAGGATGTATTTTAACATTTCACCTCCATTTTTATACAGGGTTTTATAAAATTTAGATCACTTAACTGACTAAATGAATCTGAAGATCAAGGGAGATGTGGCAAAACTATTCCGGCTACAGCCTAGTTTCGCGAAATAGGCCTAGAGATTTGTACGAGGTTTGATCAAAAGGTAAGGTGTAATTGAGCGAGCTACATACATTCGATCTTCGATATATTTTAGTTATGTTGGTACACATGCTCCGAACATATGTTCGCAGTTTTAGCCAGTTTTCACGTTTCATTTTTTTTTTTGTAAGGCAGAAGGCTCGACGATTTTCTGCTGTCAAAAAAAAGGACAAAGAATTGGCATAAATTTTGTTTAAGAAAATGGGATACAGTGCTGCAAAACACTTGAAATATTGACAACGGCATATGGTGAATCTACTTTGAGCGAAAGAAAAGGTACAAGCTGTTCCAAGATAGCCGATAAGACGCCGATGACAAACCTCGCTCTGGATGCCCCAGCACGTCAATAACTGATGAAAGCGTTGAAGAAGTGAAACAAATGTTGTTGAGAAATCGTCGAATCGGGATTACCCATTCGAGAAAAAGCATTACATTAGATGCACCAGATATTCTGGTTAGTTTCGACTCTTTGCTAAAGTTCCTATTCCTGAAACTCTCACCATCATTTCAGATTTACTAAAATCCGAGAATCTGGAACCAAACCTTCTCACCTTAATTGAAAAATGCTTGCCTGGAACGTATTTTTTCTTATAACGGTAAAATTTTTGAACAAACAACGGAAACAGCTATGGGTTCTCCACCATCACCAATTATCGCTAATATATTTATACAAGCCTTTGAGAAGAAAGCTCTCGACACCGTCCATCTAACACCAAAATTATGAAAATGCTACGTTGATAATACTTTTGTTATTTGGCCTTCTGGTCAGGAATCCCTAGTAGATTCTCTTAGACATTTAAAGTATATACACCCTAACAATCGTTTTACCATTGAAATAGAAACTAATAATAACCTCCCATTCTTAGATATTCTTATCAATAGAAAATCAGACCAAACATTGGGTTATTGTGTTTACAAAAACCTACGCACACAGAGCGATACCTTAATGCATTGTCACATCATCATCCGGCCCACAAATCATCGGTTATCAACTCTCTTGTTTACAGAGACGTAAAACTATCTCAGTCTGATTCAATGAACCCAGAATTAAAACCTTACTTCTGCTTTTCTCTGTAATAATCTCCAAATTAAAGATATTAAACATTCCATTACAAAATACACTTCGCCACAACCTTCCAATAGCAATGAAGCCGAAAGCAATACCACTGTTGTCCATTCTTACATTTAAAACAGCACTGAGTTCTAAAGAAATATAACTCCCAAACCAGATTTACCACTTATTCCAAAATCTCTCAACATCTTCGATCGGTCAAGGACAAAATTCCATTTGAGATGCCAGGAGTTTACAGCATTCCATGCATATGCGGCAAAGAATACATTGGAGAGACCGGACGAAAAATATCAACTACGTTCAATGAACATGAAGGGCCTTAAGATTAAGACAAATAAACTCCTCAGCAGTTGCCGAACATAATCACGAAACCGGACATAAAATGTGATTCGATAAAACTAAAACCAACGAAAAATCCAAGAATCTGTAAAAATCTATAAGCAATATAACAATCTTAACCGCGACTGGGAATCAGTCATCCGAAACGATGTTTATGTTTAGCTCGCCCCTCAAACACAATATAAACAAGTACAGAGTAAAATGCTAGCTAGTTTTAATTAAGCTCTGAAGAAGCATGATGAATGGCAAGTTTTGTAAATAACAACCCGAATACATTTACAGACATGATCGGCAATATTGACAAACGTTAAAATTCAAGCCATGCGGTAATATCTTTTTGTGTGAAGCACTTGAAAAGCAGCAAACTATTGTCCTACTGGGTGATTTTACTCTAAATTTCAATACTCATTCACAAAGACTCAGTTCATTTCTTTTGTAACTCGGCTCTTTGGGTTTGACAGTAATAATCTCGGAGTGCACTAGGTTAACGTCTGGGTCTTCAACATGTATTGATAACATTATAACTAACTTGGATCGGCAGGTGTGTTCGATCCCTGTTTGTCTGAGCACAAAGTACGTTCCTCATCTATGGTAATGCAGGGACGAAAGAACCAGAAGTTTGGAGAAGACACTTTACTAGGGTGGGTTTCTGGTGGGAAATCTGTCAACATCTTCGATCGGTCAAGGACAAAATTCCATTTGAGATGCCAGGAGTTCACAGCATTCCATGCATATGCGGCAAAGAAATCTATAAGCAACCTAATAATCTTAACCGCGACTCAGGTCTCTACCTGTCATCAATATGGGAATCATTCATCAGAGACGGTGTTTATAGCTCTCATTTAGCTCATTCTGAGAGTGAAGCGTCAGCTTGAGAGCTTCCTATTCTACCGAATAGAAAAAATGTCCACAAGTTATCATAAATTACTACGCATGAATTCTATAACACCCTGTATACTACTTTTTATGCATTCCGTGCATTGTTTCTGCGCCCACGATTAAAGGTTTTTAGGATCAGCGCACGATCTGTTCCCGACCGTCATCTTTTTGGTATTGTTATCGTAGCATCTAATCAATGGGCGTTTTGATACGAAGTTAGTGGGCAAAAACGAAACGATCTCGTTCCAGAGCCCAAAAAGGTCGAACTGTCGCTTTCGATCACGTTTTCGCATTAAAACGGAGATGATGGTCTCTTGCAACTTTAGTGTCGCAACCGAGCGTAACGATCTTCGTTGTTGCGGATGACCAGTTTCCCTCTAGGAGTCTGCATTTCGCCATTAAAGACGCGATGAAATGCTGCGATGGGTATTAGATTCGTTACTATACGTTTATCGTGATTGGTTCACGAAGGGATATCGGCATGTGAACTATTGTGCACTGTGTGCTATTTTTCAAGGTCTTGAGCGTATCGCCCTTATTAATGGAGCTATCGTGTTCCGGCTTACGTGATGCAAGGTTACTTTTTAATGAAATTATGGGTGGCATAAACATAAATATCATTGCTATTTTTAGATATAAGGTGAATTTCGAAATTTTCAATTTTGAGACACTAACTCAGTATCTCCGTTATGGATAAACTTATCGAAAAGTTTAAAACTGCTCCGGATAGGGTTTTTTACCTGGGATCCAGTACTCAGTTTTCTTCTCTAACAAGACGTCTTGCATTTCAATAGCTCTTATAGATATATTATTAAAAAAAGAAATACTGCGTGTGCCATAAAAAACACACAATTTTAATTTATGTATCGAAATTCATGAGTTGGTTAAGAAAACTGACTGTAACTAAAAATAAATACAGTTATTAAATTTACATTGCTATTTGTGCCACCTTACTACTAATAAGCAAAATTGGCCATAAGGCTATCAAAAATGTGCAGTCCTCCATACATTCCAAATGGGCAGGAAGATCAATTGGACTAGTTTCAGAGGTGGTCACTGAAAAATCAGGCGGTATAAACCACAATAAATAAACAGAAGCTATTAATTAATTATTAATGCAGTTTATACAAAACTAAAATTCTTAATCGAAAATCGTGAAACATGAAATTAATCTGTCGCCTATAAATAAAACGTCAACTTTGATTATGTATGTCAATTATTTTATTGCTTGGACGGTGTCAAGGCCTACTCATTTTAAGAAAGTAGTTATTATTTGTATAAATAAGAGCGTTTTCTGTCATCTTTTAATGTCAGCCGTCCCACTGTGCACCATACTGAATTAAAACATCATTCCATCATTATTCGGCGAAGCACTTTATTACGCGTGATCGAAGAAAACAATAAATTCGGAACGTTCGGTCTAAAAGAAAGTTTAAGACGTAAAAAATTGTTTTTAACTAGGAACAAATTATAAATGCGGTTAATTTGCTATAGCGACAAAAAATGTAAACGCTTTCAAAGACTGTAGCTGTAGCTGTAGGATGGCTGGTTAAAATTGAAAATATAAAGAATATTCTAAATATATTTTGGTAAGTTAACACCGCGCAAGAAAAAGGCACAAGTAGAATAAAAATAAAAACCGTTTAAACAAATGTTGAAAATTGCGATAAATCAGTCCCATATACCAAGATCCAGAAATATTTCGTGGTTCCGTCCAAAAACCGTCCACAAAATTTATTTACCCGTCTCGATGAGATCTGAAGCAAAGAATACTACCTTCGATCGATACGGAATTTGACCACCAAGAAACAAAATCGTGCGTAACATTTAACTTGAACTTTTAAAAAGGTTACCGGATTACCGGTATTTTTTTGCCCTAGTCTTCGACAGACGATTCAGTCTTCTTTGCTTTCACTAGAACGTGGTAGCCGCTGTTGAATCAAATTGCAAAATATGATGGCTGGTTGGTATTTACTTTTTAGAATCGCATTTTGATCTCAAATTCGCCGTCCACATTGTTTGCTCGACAACGATAATCCATTTCAAACGAAATATGAGACAAACTGCGAATTAGACAAGGTAAATTCCACCATATTACTTCACACGGTCGTGAGCAAGTGGGTGAAATGGACATACTGACAAATATACAGCGTCTGGAAACACTTTAAAACCAAAACTAATCAGATTATAGGCGAACACTGGATATTTGCTTATAATATACAAAATACTTGAGGACTTATTGGCTAGAGAATACATTTTTATGACATTAGTCACACAATGTGATTACTGCACACTCTGTCATCAACAACATATTTGGTATAAATTTGTCACAAGCATAACCTACAATTATTTCGTTTATAGTTTTCCAAATGTCAAATCGTTATTGATTAAAACAAATGTACCTTCCATATTACGATTATCGTAGGCTTTTAACGATGTCATTCATAAAAATATTTCTTGATAATAATAATAATAATACTAGGTAATGTAATAAAAACCGAACTAGTTTATAACCAGGTAGGACAAATAAAGGGCAGAAACAAGAAACAACGTATAAGAGGAGCTGAAGATTTCCAAAATTTTATTTTAATTAATCTTGAAGCAATGATCGTAATCAGTAGAAAAAGCCAGTTATAAAAAAGTTTATATTTCTCTACTAATATTTTGTTAGGGTTAGTCGTCTGTCCTAAATCTCTTGTTTTTATATCAGTTTATTTAAATACCGTCTCAAAATTCAAAAATTGTTTTCGTATATTCTTTGATCTGTATTTTTTTCTGCCCGTTGACGACAGTTTTTTCTACAATCATTTTTTACGGCGGAATACAGATATAAAATGCCTTTAAATATTGATAAAAAGAAACAATTACACCTAACATGCCCCCACGCCAACCTAGTTGTGATGGGGAGTAGGCGAATTGGAAATCTGAATCGGAAACGAAGTATTTTTTGGATTTTGGGCAGATGACGCTGTAGTCGAAAAGAAACGTCTTATTTGTTAAAAAATTGATCTCAGCCTATTCGTTAACTATTCAAAAACGCACTGGTTTCAATGAAATTGTGTGCTGTCAACACAACCACACACACAACACAACCTTCTTTCAAACAACAACATACAGTACATAAGTACAGCCGCAATATCGCAGAGATATTATGGGTCGCATATTTCCGGTATTATAATTAGAGGCCCAAAAATGCCTTTAAATTTGGTATTTAGTGGAGCGCCTGGGGCGTTAAAAATACAAAAACCTCGAATTTTGGCTAGAGCGAATAAAATTTAAAAATTCAAAATGAAATGTTTAGCTAATAGCATAAATAAAAAAGTTTACCTATTAAAAAATTGTGATCTTGATTTAAAAAAAAAATGATCAGTGTAATAGTTGAAATAGTGAAATTCATATGAGGCAGAATTTTTTTTTTAATTAAAATTAAATGAACAAATATATTTATATAAAGAAAGTAGTTGGAAAAATGAATTAAATGAAAGAAAAATAAATAATTAATATAAAATTTAATATAAAATTTTTATTTGTTTATTTAAATAACTTACATTTTCGTACATATCAAACATTTTTGGCAGTTGCTTTTATGAAATAATTGAACCTCAACGTATTCAAATCTTTAATTTTTGCTGGAGCTCCATATAAAGCCAAAACGCATGCTACACCCGCTTGTAATATATTACTTGAGTCTTCGTTGCTATTTTTAAACATTTTTGCTGATTGTTGTTGATCATTAGACTTCTCAAAATTTTTCGCAAACTTAATTTTGCCTCTATTGAAAAACGCAGATGTAGTATCGCAACCCGTAAAGGCATGTAAAAAAAGAATATGTTCTTTACATTTCGGGTTCTAAACTTTTCGAAGAAAATATTTTTTGGGAACTTTACCTTGGGAAGGTTTTAAAAAATAAATTTCACGATCCTCTTCCGCTAATGCTGTTAATATGACCAACACGTCAATATCTTCTGAAACTACAACTACAAAAACCTATACCCGCAGAAGCTGGATATATTTGAGGAGGGATATTACCCTTTTCAACAAAATCAGATTCAGATGGAAGAGTCTTCAAGCGTTTTATACGACGTCGAGGTTGTATACCATCAGCAGGAGTAACAATTTCAATGCTTCCCATGTAATGGAACGTTCCTTTACCATCAATAGTATTGATATTGAAGTCCGCATTATCATGCACAAATTGAACAAAGGTGCCAGGTTTTATTTCTGGTGGAGCTGCAAAAGTAGATGAAGTTTCATACAATGTAGCTTCTTTGTATGAGGCACAAAATCCTAAGGAATTACAAATATTTATAACATTTTTGGAGCCAAATTTCCTATGAAACATGACAGCTAAAGTAATGTGCAAAGGTGATAAAAATGATCTTGGCCGCACTGCTGCACTTTCCGCTTAATTGGCATGATTTTGCTATTCACTCCCAACGTAAAAGAATATCACCACCACTTCAAGAACACGAGAAAGAAATTCAAATGCTACGTCCAGAAGAAAACATGATGATAATGACATACCCTTAACTTCAGTGAAAAAAATAATGCATAGACTAGAAAACGCTGTGACCAAAACAT
The DNA here is from genome assembly GCF_029955315.1 of Cylas formicarius. NCBI lineage: Eukaryota > Metazoa > Arthropoda > Insecta > Coleoptera > Brentidae > Cylas > Cylas formicarius. The sequence goes on along the minus strand of NW_026844361.1, from coordinate 16,962,578 downwards.
CTTTGATAAACAGCTCACCCACTAAAACATTAGTACTGTGGTCAGTTGTTTTCCCTCGACCTACAGTTAGATCTCCACGTAAATGACAACTCCAAAAGGCTTTAGCCAAAAAACTAAAAAAAAACTAACCAAAACTAGTTCCAACACTTTTATTAAACCAAAACAGTCAAGAAATAAAAATAGGTTTTAAACAGAAGTCAAAAAATAATCTTAAGGGAAAGGGAAATCAGGAAAAGGTTAAATAATGATATGGATAAAGATGAGGAAGGCAGTAAGCTTCAATGCCCTATTTTCCTGCTTTGAAATCATACAATAAAACGTGTAATATAAGGATTTGCCAATATGTAGACGTTGTACATAAAAATTTAGTATTTTTCGTTAAAAAAAGTATCCAGTAATGTCTACTTTCCCATTAATTTACATTTCTTTTACATTACTCAATACCCTAAACTACCCAATTATGAAGTAGTCGTTTATAAATAAATGTCTGAATGGGATTATAAAAGTATTGGCCTGCGGCAGTGTCTGACGAAGCTGACTTTTTAAAGTAACACTTTACGCACTCTTGATTAGTGCATAATGGGATATTTTGGAGTAGGGAACAGAAAAAATATGTTGAAACGAAAGTATATAACCCCAACGCCGGATTAATAACGTTCCCCACTTTACTTCTTGACAAATTTTTTGCAATTACACAATGATCATTCGAGAATCCAAAAGAAAATTTCCCAAAAACGCTTTCGTAAAATCTCTATTATTGTATATTTTTTAAATCATTCTTTACAGCCCTTTTTTTTCCCAGGCTTGTTGGACATTGTTATAGTCTGCGATCTGATCTTCATTCTTTGCATCTTGTTCAAACCAAAATTAGACCATGGTTGCATAATTTAAACGAATAGATAAACTATGAATATTATTGTGTAATAATATCTTTTGCTTTATCCTATCTAAGCAAATTTTAAAGTGAATATGAATTGCATTCGAAATCGAACGTTTGAGTGGTTAACCAACAATGGTTTAGTTGGGTCCCATTATTTTCCATTATAACGCGATTGGGTCACAATCGTTTGATCAACAAATCGACAAGAGGAAGCACGGTCTTCATCGGGGATCACCTTAAAACGACCTTAACACGCAATCGATGATGATACAGTGAAAGCCGGCATATTTACCAGATTTTATCATCTCTGCGGTAAACCCGATTGTTTTAGGTTTCGTTTGTTTCGCGAAACAATGGGAGGACGCGTAATCTTCCCACCCGATTGGCGATTGTTGCGGAATGCTGCGATGGGATTTGCGCTGACATAAGCTTCGGACCGTTCAATGTAAAAATATTGGAACGCATAGAAAGAACCTGTCATGGGTATACGCAAACATAATCTAAGATCGAATTGTCGATAAACATCTATATATGTGAAGATGCACAATTTATGCTGTTTCTTTGGAATTTTGCTATTATTTATTTCTTATTTTCTTTCTTAAATAAGCACATTGAAAATGATGATAGTTTAATACTTGAAAAAACAAGCTGTTTTTGAAAATAAAGAAAAAAACTAAGTAAATAAAATAAAAACTGATGAGTTTTAAAATCGAACCCCACATATTTGGATGTGTTCGATTTCGATTCTATTTATTAGGGATACCCTAAAGTTTAAGCAGACTTCATTTTTCCCTTGTTCGCTGAGATTGCAAATTGGTTGGTTCCTTACAACCTCTAATTAATAATGGAAATATTATGGTCTCCAGAAGTTCTTTTATTCTATAATATAATAATTTATTTCGCACAACATTAATTAGAACATAACATTCCTCAATAATAATTTCGTACGCCATGGACTTCACAGTCCGTGAGTGCGCTTAGCATGGCGCCGAAAATATTTTTGGAAATCCTTAAATCTAACAGGTTCCAAAACAATACAATTCAAAGCGAAAATAACGAATATTATGAACTAAATATCACTCAAAATTATTTTTTGTTATAAATAAATGCCGTTTAAGGGTTATTAACTATAAGACATACAAATGGAATTCGAACTAAGCACAGAACCAGAGAGAGAGAGAGAACACTTTTCACAAACAGTTGGGCACGTCTACTATGGTCATTCGCCCATTACCGACATACGTCAAGGATTGTTTTCCGTTTGGTCACAGACCAACACCTAAAAAAGAAATATAACCAATATTGGTTCTCAGACCGACATAAAAAAAAATGGCCACCACCGCGGACCATCCGGCCGCCAACCAGCGTGAAAGGTCCAACCAGCAGGGCCGGCAATACTTAAACATATAAAAACGTTCACCAAACACTTCCGAAAAACGAAATCACACGAAAAAAGACCGATTGGGACGAATTCAACGGATTCTGCAAGGAGCGAGCGCCATGTGCAATGTTCCACCACAGAATGAGCACCGAACCAAATTAGCCACTGCTTGAGTTTATTTTATATTTTATGAAATGGTTTATTCATTTAATTGGTTACATGTTAAATATTTTTGGTATCGTATAAAAATTATGTTTTGGCATTTAGATAGTCTTGCATTTGGTACAATACAGTTACTATTTTGTGCCTGTGTCGTGATATTTTGCATTGCTTTGTGTAAGTATTTTTTATTTTTTTGGCAAGTCTCACTGCTGATTTTATATACTATTGATTAATTAGTAATATTTGAGCAAAATTAAATAAATGAAACTTGTTTTTATGGCGCACCACCTTCAAAACTTATTTTTCAGTGACAAGTGTCATTGAAGAATTAAATGATTAGATAATCAATTTTTGATTAAATTCGACTTATTTTGTACTCAAACTAAGTGAGCAACATCAAATCAAGCAAGCAATAAGAAACACGAGCGGAAGTGAGTGCAGCCCTCTAGATTTTTTTTCTAATAATTTTTTTTCTATTTCGATTTTATTGGCAAGTGCCAAAAATTTCTAAATAAAACCTAAAACTGAAGAAAATATATGTTATTGCATAAGGTTTTCCTCAAATTTTGTTAAGTTCAAAAAATGTGCAGAAAGCCTGTTTTTTATTTGAGTTTTAATTTAAATTTTCACATATATGTAATATACAGGATATTCTATTTAAAATATGTTACGTAGGCTTGTATGCTAGGAATTAGTGAACCCCAAATTTTTTGTTGTTTTCTTGATATATTTAAAAAGTTACAGTGAATCAAATTATTACGAAGATATGTTAAATACTCGGTACTTATTGTGCTATTAATTGCAATTCGAGGGAAATTGAAACCTCAAAGTTGAAATCCGTTTTCTCCTTGTCAATGTAGCAGTTTTCGTTTGTCATTTCGTACGATGTTCTTATCCCAGGATAAAAATAAAACAATTTGCCAATTTAGCGATCGATTGCGGTACGTATCTATGAATGAATTATTAGGCAATCCTGGTGGTTTAATTTCTTCGGTTCGATCTCGATCCGAGGTTCAAAACGAAAGTCGATATTCGTGACACGGAACCAATGGATATTCGCGTTGTCGAAACGCGTGGCGTAAGGCGAAAGAAAAACAAAAGGAGCCAATCCGAAAATATGGGCGTTTAAAAAAGTGTATCTGTTCGACGGTGCATGCTCCGGTGTCCTTGTAATAACTTTGCGGTTCCAAATTTTGCAGAAATTCGCCAATTGACCGAGACTTGTTTTTTATCACAGTTCGTTGAGCACATTTCGTATCCATCGAAAACCATACATCCAAAATTTGCAAACAATAGCAAGGGAAAGCAATTGAAGTGCAGCAGCCCTGAAATGCTTTAAATCATAAACAAATAAAATAAAATTATTTTTTTGTAAAAAATTTTTCATGAAAAATATTACAAAATTGGATTATTTTTGAAAATATTTAAAAAAATAATCGGTAAAAGATGACGTTAAGTTGAGTTAAGACGACAACTTAAACACTCGATTTGAAAGAAAATCTGTAGAGTCAAAGTCCATTTTAAAAGGAAATTTTCATATCTGTCTAAAACAAAATATCTAGGTTTTAGTTACCAACTAGTGCCCTTCGATTTTTGCGTACGTACTTCGTATTCGTACGATTTTTTAAGTATTTAAATAAAACAGATAATTAATTACTTAAGTAAGAAATAGCAATAACGCAGGCGGTCATATTAACGATTTTGTTATGACCATGCAGAGAAGCGGTATATCGGATTGAAAAAAATCAAGAAATCAAATTTTTATAAATTCTTGGAGATCGTAAGAATAATTTTTATTTTCACAGAAATCAGTGGCGTACTACCAAAATAGACAAGTGAAATTCGCTACGCCTAAAGTGGTATAACAAGTATTAAAAAAATATATCTTATTTTTGAAAATTTTACCACCCTGGGGTATACGAAGACAATGATTTCTATAGGAACCATTAAAGATTTTCTTTGAAATCGAGTGTTTAAGACGACAACACTGTTTTGAAATTATTTTTTTTCAATATATTGCCGAAGCTCATCAATAAAAAATTCTGTATTGGACTTTTGGCGTAATATTTGACCCGCCATTACGATTTAATGAAGGTGCAGAGCAGCTTAGAAGTAGGGCTTTATTGACTAGAATCCTTTTTACAAATAAGCAAAAAATGGAAAAATGCTTACGATAGAAAATGGAGGAATTACTAAATATCTCGCATGTTATGCGTGATACTGAAAGTCAAGTAGGCAAATAATAAGTACAGATAATACTTGTTGCCGAACATAAAAATTAAAATAAATAAGTAACTACCAACAACTACCTGTTCTCAATAATTCTGAGGCAGAATTAACTTGTGTCATCAAACAAGAAATAATAAGAAAAATAAGAAAAACCAAAGAAAACCGTACAATGTAGACAAAGTGACGTAACAAAGAGTAGAACCCGACAGAGAACTGAATCCGAGGGCTTTGAGGTGCACACTGCATCCCCTCGATCCATTTGCTACTAATTTATCAAAGGTATTCATAATGAATGAAAAGTGATCGTAAAGTAATGTAATTTTTTTTTAATTTCACAATTTCGATGGTCATTATTCAAAGTATTGTGAATATTGCCCTAAATATGTATGTCGGAGATCGTAAGAAATTATCGAAATAATAAAAATAATAAGCACTGTTGGATTTGTACCCAAATTGATATCTGGGGTCATTTACAATATGGCGGATGATATTTGGCTAATTTGACAAAAAATGCCTCTTGAAAAAACCATAGTGAGATTTTTCTGGCCCATGTAATGTTGTAATTAGTAATAAAAATAATGACCTATGGGAGGAAGGGGGAGGAGTATTAATTATAAGGGTTATGTTGAGGAACAAAATTTAAAAAAAAATTACAAATTGTGCCTTATTCAATATTTCTTAGGTATCTGGAGGGTAGTTTAAACCTTGACCAATCTCGCTACCTCACCTATAATTGTAATGAAGATGATGCGATTCAATATATTAAATATATTCATTGTTACCGGAAAAAGTAAAAGACATTTAAGTATATCTAGTAAAGGTAAATTTCAGGAATATTAATTAATTATTATTCTTTTATTAATAAGTCATTATCTTCATCTGAATCAGGTAGAGAATCTTGAGAATCGATCGATATTACCATTTCTAGGGCTTCGACTGAAAATTGTTTCAGTTTTTTATTTCTAAGCTTCCTAAGGCTAGAGGTAATGGGTGTTTTTTTTTTCGATGTATAGAACTTTAAGTTGGCCTTACTGTTCAAGACAGCGACAGATTTAACAGTTGTCAAGTGATTTATTCTCAGTTTGGTTTGGCAATTCATCATGAATAGACTCACGCCTGAACAACGCTTGCAAATAGTGCAATTTTATTTCGAAAATAATGGTTCTGTGCGGAATGCGTATCGCGCACTACGTCCAGTTTATCGTCGACAAAATCGTCCATCAGAGCAATTAATTCGATTAACCATGAAACGTTTTCGCACCACGTTTACTCTTATCGATAACTCGCATCCCTAGAGACGCCGTACTGTGGGGCTATGTGCGTACAGAAGAAGCTATTGCTACTGTAGAGCGTAGCATTGAGGAAGACCCGAGTGAGTCCATTCGCCATCGAGCACAGGAATTGCATCTGTGTCCATCCACTTTATGGAAGATTTTGCGGAAGGATCTTGGTTTACGTGCTAACAAAATCCAACTCGTGAAAGAATTGAAGCCAAACGCTCATCAAGTAAGGCGTAGATTCGTCGAATGGGCCCAAAACGAGATTGCCGTTGTTCTCGATTTTCATAAGCGAATTTTATTTAGCGATGAAGCGCACTTCTGGTTGAATGGCTACGTCAACAAACAAAACTGCCGCATTTGGAGCGAAGCGAATCCTCAAGTGTATGTCGAAACACGGTTACATCCAGAAAAACTGACTGTTTGGTGCCCTTGATGGGCTGGTGGAATCATTGATTGGTACTTCTTCAAAAACGATGATGGCCAGAACGTTACAGTCAATGGTGATCGGTATAGAGCTATGATTACTAACTCTTTCATTCCTGAATTGAATTACCATGATGTCCAGGAGATGTGGTTTCAAAAAGACGGCGCAACATGTCACACAGCTCGTGCCACAATCGATTTATTGAAAGACACGTTTAGTGACCGCCTAATTTCACGTTTTGAACCTGTGAATTGGCCTCCAAGATCTTGTGATTTAACACCGTTAGAGTACTTTCTGTGGGGCTATGTAAAGTCTTTGGTCTATGCGGATAAGCCACAAACGCTTGACCATTTGGAAAACAACATTCGCCGTGTTATTGCCGATATACGACCACAAATGTTGGAAAAAGTCATCGAAAATTGGACGTCCAGATTGGATTACATCCGCGCCAGCCGTGGCGGTCATATGCCAGAAATCATGTTTAAAATATAATGCCACAAGATTATCTTTCGGATAAATAAAATTCATGTCAATCGAATAATCCATCGTTGTTTTATTGCAACTTAAATTTCTATACATCGAAAAAAAAAACACCCCTTTTAAGGATCTGAGGGTACAAGAAGTCTATTAAAAACATATTCCATTGTTCTTATACGAGAAAAATTTCGACAGAAATCTTCACGATACTACTTTATGTGTTTATTTATTTTATGCAGCTGTAGTTGGATCCACCAGAAACGGAAAGGTATTTTTGAATAAATGTTTGCTCGGTTCTATCGACAGCTTGCAACTTCTACCTGATTTTGAAAATGTTACCTTCATGTCTTCGCGAATATCTATCGTTTTTGCACTACGTTCAGTAATCACCGTTTTCAGATGATTCAGATAACCCGTCTCTTAGGCAGTCCTTCACCATTTCAATAATGTACTTTCTAATATAAGCTAGTATAAACAAAGAAACATATCTGTTTTAATTTTCTATATTCTATATTCTATTTCTATATTCTATATTCCTATTGCATGTGGAATATCATATTTTGTGAAATCTGTGATTTTAGAATGAGAAAATGCTTGCTTTATTCTCTTATATAAAGGGTGGTTAACATTATTTAAATTGTTTTTTGTTTTAAAAAGAACCTGTGTACAAGGTTATGATTTAATTATTAATTTTCTCAAAATAAAAATGTCGATCAATACCAACGATTATATATCGATGCATTATTTTCGCTATACTTTCAACGCGTTTTCTGTCAGCTGTGGCTGGAGTTGGCAGGTAGTGGCTGTAGAATTGCAGGAAATTTGAAAGATAGTAAGTCATTCTGTTAGTTCAAGTCCTAATATGCGCGGCATATACTGGTATATGTCATTTTTGGACCTAATGAATCAGTGAATAATTTAAAAAATACGTACTTTACCCGTTTTAATTATTTATTTTGCCTGGAACAGTAACCGTCAAATTTCTAAATAACTAAAAACAAAATTTACATACCTGATGGAATTATAACTGTTTAGTCTAGACCCCCTATAACCTCCAAAAAAAAATGAAAGACATGTATATATGGTGTAAAGGTCAATACAATTTGCCTCGTGGTACTTTGTTCAAAAGATCATTTGTCTATAATTCATACAAATAATATTTACGAATATTTTTTCCAAGGACACTTTCATCGTTGGTTTGATTATCATTTGATATCATTTGTTAATTACTTTTTATTGTATTGATAATTATAACACATGATTAGTGTTCCGGTTGGTACAATGCATTACCTTTTTTGCCATATTTTTTGCCTTTATGGTAACATAATCAAGGACCTTACTTAATTGTTTATCTAAAATTCCTCTTTTCGCTATAGGACGCATTTTACAAGATGCATATTGGACAAAAGCAATTCTAACCGAATGCGTTATATGCATGCATGCATTTTACTGCATGGGAACACAAAGTTCAAGATTTCTCCGTAAAATTTTTAAATTAGGGTATAAATTTATTGAAAAGTCTGAAAAATTACGCAATTTCGTCCGAGGCTCATTGAAATCTGAATATCTCCGTATTCTTGAATTTCATTTCATTCTCTTCATTAAAATTTTTGCTTATTTCGAAATATGTTGGTTTAGTAACCAATATAACTTTAACTATTCACCTGGTTTAAATATTTTCATATTTAAGGAAAGCCTGTAGGTTATATGTGTCAACTCATATTACATAATGCTAATTTACGCAAAAAATAACGCAATTTTTCTTAATTAAAGAGCGCATCAGGTCATTAATGGGCGTTTTAACGCGAATTACGGCTAATTTGCAAACTCATTTTCGCGCAATTAAGTGCTCGGTTTTATTAAAAAGAGATGTGGCCGACGATAACATCACAATGCAGAGCTTTCGCTGTCACTTTTAGTGCGGAAACCCTACTATAATAAGAACGATCAGATTTACGTTTTAACATAGCGATGAGAACAAAATGCGACGATTGGTAAAGATCTAAATCGATAAAACAGGCATAACATTGTTATTTATAAATACCAAAAATTTACGGGAAAAGATAGTGCTTGCAAAAATATAGATAGATAGATAGATGTGATAGATTGTAGAAGTTTTTGTTAATTATTCATGTCATTTATGTTACAAGAAAAAGGAATTACCATTTATGTTAGTTTAGTTAGTTAATATTAACCAAAATTTAGTGTTCTAAAATCTTGTTTAATAAGGACAAACTGGTAATCGGGTTAATTAATTTAAATACATATTGAGAAGAATTTTATGCTTAATAAAAATATATTTCTACGGAGCTCATTTACACTTGTGTTCTATTAATTTTAATTGTTAAAATTTCCTTAACAATGCTATCTGTTTTGGCACGTTTTTTTAATACTTTGTAGCATATCTTTAAGTTTTCTAGTTATTTGCACTAAAATAATTATAGAAACTGTTGTAAATATTTCTCGCTAGTACCTAGGTACGATGTGTGTAGGTATATAGCATATTGGTGAGATGTGATGTCAGAAAGACAAGAAAAAAATCCATCTGTGGCCGTCTACAAGAGCTTCATTGTAGTCTGAAGAAAATTAACAGGCTACAAGTGTCATTTTATAGCAAAGCAAAAAAAAAATGTCCAATAACGCATACACTTAAAAAATGATATTTTGATATGTTGGAATTGTAAATTCTATCAGCCATTTAAAAAAATATATTTTATAAATTCTGATTCATATTTTTTGGAGTATGTTTTCGTGCGTGAATTATCCCAGTCGAAATGTTTTATTTCAAGACAGCAACCTTATATAAATTGATCAAAACTGATTACCGAAACTGTACTGGCAACGGTGTGATGGAAAAGAAATACAAATTTCACAGATTGTTGCCTTTTTCTCGTTCATTTTTGTATTAAATATTGTTTCTCAATTTGTCTTCGGCATTGCTACAAAAATCCCTATGTTATCGAAGTAGGCAATTCTTCTATATTAAATTACTTTACTTGACCCTATACTTTTTTACTGTCAAACGATATTTTTATTTAAATTTTTATAAATAATATTTTTTTTAATAATTTAACTTGCTAAAAAATCTCCGCGTATCCAAATTGACAGACTTATAAATTTAAAATGTTTTATTATTTACGATTTTAAAAAATGTATTAATCAGAAAATAATTGTTTTTAATATTATTTCATAAAAAGTCTTTAAATACGAGTTTACCCAAATATATACATTTAGAAATTATTTTTTATTTCTTGAACGAAGGAAAATATTACATTTTCTTTCTAAATTTTTGTGACAAAATAAATTAATAGACGAATAGTACAAAAATTTATTAGTAGGTGTTCCATACTTCACGTAAGATTGACACCTCCAAAAAAAGTCAAAATATCCATATCACATCCACTTAGTTCAAATGATTTGGCAAAGTACCCCTTAGCAAAAGATTTATTTTCATAAATCCCAAACGATATTTAAATTTGAAATCCAAAATTATGAATTTTTCGTTTCACCAGGATTTATCTGATGAAAGCAAAAAGCACCGCACCAAGAGCGTTTGGATTATGTTTTTGCTATTAGCTATGCCTATTGCTTTGCATTTGGCTTCGCGTTAGCGAAACTGGGTTCTAACTAAGAAATCACCAAAGCTTAATGTTGTTTTGTAATTTTGAGAAGAATGCTTACTCAAAAGACAAATTTCGTCGAAAAAACATTTATCTCAAGACTCTCTTCCCTGACTGAAGAGACTAATCGAAACAAGCCATTTGAAAACTTACTTTACTGGTTTTCTAGTGCGGTACTTTTTTCTTTTGGTTTTGCCTATGCCGTTTGCCTTTGCTAAAACTGAAACTAAGGGTTCGCCAAAATATTGTTCTGTGATTAGCCATAGCGTAACGCCTGCTTTCGATCTTTCTCGCCAGTTCATTGATTTGATAAAACAATCTCTCTTTACAGATATCTGGTATTAGTTTATTAACAACCTTTATTACTACCCGTCTTCCTCTAAATAAAATTTGCCTCAAAATATCGATATTAGCTGCAATCAATCCGGTTTTTTGCGAAGAAAACTACCACATGAAGGCCACCCTACAAACCGGTATAAACGGGAACATATTTTCCTCTTTCGGTATTACAATTTGGAACTTATCTTTTAATAATGAACGATTTTATAGGGACGGACAAAGGTCGAAGTTGAGAAATAGACGAATTGCTATCTAAGTTACTCAAAAAAAAAATCTAAAGTTACAATAACCACTTTTTTATTTCTTTCTGAAACGTTCGAGTGGGTAGAGAATGAACCACGTCGATCAGGGCCGCCAATTAACAGTGTGGACACGCCCATATCGATAACGACTGTGTTATTAGCAATTTCATCAATAAGTGACCCCCAAAAATAATTTTCGTTCAATGAAAGTTTTTTTTTTTGGTCAGCGGTTTTCGGTTTATATGCGTTGCGGCACCTTTCTAGGTCAATTGAGCCGAAAAATATCCGCCGCGTGCGCGAACCGAAAAAGATAGTTTTTTTACGAAAACCCGCGCCAGTCTGAAATGTGATAAAACGTCGGTTCTCGAAAAAAAAAAAAAACTTATACTTCGCCTTTTCTTCGATGCGATAATAATAATAAAATTAAAATATTAATAATAATAATAATAATAATAATAATAATAATAATAGTCCTTATTGAGATATTTTAAATTATTGCAGAAGGTTTAGATAAAATTACTTTACTTTATACAAACTAATATGGTTACACATCTCTCAGTCTAGCTTAAGATCTTGATCTCAGCTACTCAACATTAACCGAATATTACAATAATAACGAAACAACAAGCTATAATAATAATAAGGGTCTAAAAGTTCATAATTGGTAAAATACTAATTTGTTTAGGACAGAGACTTTTGTAATTCCAATAAATGGACTTTCAATTTTCTCCATTATACTACAACTAAGCTGGATTCAAAATATTAAAGCTTAATGGCACTATAGCTAAAGCGGCGTCCAAATTTACAAGAATTATGCTAGGGCCATATCCAGAATGTTTTTCGTCCATAGAGGAGTATTGCGAATTTCATACCGGACCACTAGACAGTCTTTCAGGCACATCGGTAATAGTATATGTTTTTCTACGGCCGTTAGTTTTTGTGTACGTTTTCGTAAAACAGGAATGCATTCACTGACATGACCGTCAGAAATGCCAAAATTCAAAGCGTGGGAAATATCTCCGAAAACATCCGATTGCTCCCAAACCCGTGCGGTAAAATCCCGGAAATGTCCGAAGCGGTTCGGTATGCGCGGGAAACGAAACTGACGTGGAATAGTGATGTTTCCCGCACGCTAGATCGCCGTGTAATTTATTGTTTTACAGACGGGAGTAGAAAAAGAATATTTCATGACCTTAAATACAATAATTTTGAGTAAAAATTGAAACAATTATTTAATTTTGAGCCATTTCATAGCAAATGTTTTTTCTAATATAGGATCAAAATTTCCCAAAGCATACACGAATCAGGCACAGCTGTTCTGAATTTTTTGTAATCTTCATTTATAAGCAACGGTTAAGAATTTATAGTATAATGGAAGTTAACAACTTTAAGAAGGATACATGCCTCAGAGAGTTGTTTTGAGGGATATGTAAGTCTTTTTACATAAACTAGAAATGCGGCCACTATATCACTATCAATTATCACTACTAACTTATTTGCTTCATTTGTAAATTCAAGATCTTCATTTTACAATTGATAAAATATGATCACTCAAAAAATTATAGCTTCTAGGGGCAGCAAATAGCATAATTTGTGTTTTTTTAGAATTTAACTTAAGATTGTGCTTTTTACTACACCGAGAAAAACTTTCAATAAAATTAGCGTCGACGTTATCATACATAGCTGAGTTAAATGTGTGTGACAGCTGGGTGTCATCAGCATATGAATGAAGTTGAGAAAATTTGACTTCCTTAGACATACCAAATGTGCACAAGAGATTCAACAGAGGTCCAAGAATTGAACCCTGTGGCACTTCAGAAGTGACGTTACCCAAATCTGATACACGGATATTAGTTCTAACGAACTGCTGCCTATAATTTAAATACAAGTGGAAAAAAGATAGAAATCGATCAGTGAGACCAAGCAATTAAAAAAGTCAAGTAAGACAAATATGGACGAAATCTTGACTGGTTTGATGGAACTATATTATGACTAGTTACATACGAAGGTACTTGACGATGAACAACCTTCTCCAATACTTTGCTAAGCACAGGTAATAGGATGATTCATTGACGTCGGATGGAGAAGCAATCTTCGGAATTGGGAAAACTATCGCTGTTTGCCATATGGATGGAAAGTACCCATGAAATGAGATGAGAAGTTACCACAAAATCGAAGACAGAATTACTTATCCTAGTAGATTTGTATTATTCAATCAATACAGTATCCGCTATTGGAAAAAGCAGATAAATATTTGTTGATATTTTGCGGATGTTGCAAATTTGGTGGTAATGGTGGCTTAGTTCTTATTCCTTTTAAAGATTTCCACATCGTAGCAGCATCTTCAGAGGTAACAAATTTTAAATATGCAGCTTATTCTCGTCTGAAGGATGACAAAGCATAGTTAAGTATAGTATTGTATCTATTCCACTTTTCGACAGTTTTGTTTTTTTTGTATTTTTGAAATGCTCTATCTCTCTCGTTTCTTATCTGCCTTAAGCCTCGGCGCAAATGGTTTGCTCAACCTAACTGTTTTAACTGGGGCATGATCATCAAAAAGAGCTACAATAGTGCCGCTTATAAACTTAATATTTGCCTCAATGTTATTAATATAATAAAAACTGTCCCACTTAATACTCGAAGAATTCGTCCTCTCTAAAGTATTTGAAAGACCAAAAGGTTTGATTCCACTCGGTTGACTCAAGATGGTTTTAACTAACTGCAAATTACTTATTAAAGTAGGGTCGAGGAGTTTTGAAGTAGAACGTGTCACCCTATTTGGTTCATTGATAATCTGACTCATAGTATATGTACATTCTGAAAGGGAATTCCAGCAAGTCAACATTTACATCACCATTAACAAAAATGTAATCAAATATCTGCGATACTTCAGATATAATGTCATGATATTTTGCGATTGACTCACTTACACTGCACAATGCCCTTGGCCGGTAAAACAATGCAGCAAGTAAGTTACAATTTTTAACTTTTTAACTTCCACCATCACAAGTAGTTAATACGTATTCTTTCACGGATCAAACTATATTAAAAACAGGCAATCTGTAAGAATGAAATATGGCCGAACAGGTCCTTACTTTGCTTAGAATTTAATTATTTGGGGTTTTGTTAGGAAAGATACTAAACAATATTTATTTATTTATGTATGTATTTATGTTTAAGTCTAAAATAAAATTACGAATTATTTTTATTACCAAGTTAAATTATTTAAAATTATTCACATACATTCACAACCACCCTTTTTCCGGGTTATCATAAGTGTCGAACCAGGTTTCATCCAAGTAAAAAATTTGGCCTTTGAATGTTTTTATTGAATACACTTCCATAAGGTAGCTTCTGCCATATTTAACACTGGTTTCATCTTTTTCAAGCCTCCTGATTAAGATATCTAATGTAGTATCTAATTAAAGTAATCTAATTAAATGTAGGCACGCTTTGTTCCTCGTATAAAAATTTTACGCCGTATTATATCTTGATCACTTTCATCTACACTCGAGAAAATGTCAACATCGCTTCTTTTTTTCCTCGCTGAAATGGGATTATTGACAAATTTCCATACAGTTGATGTTGGAATTTTCGTCAACGTGGCCGTTTCTTCTAAAGATGCTTGCTTTTTGGCACCACGTTCAATGAGAGTCAAATAAACATTTTGTATAAATTCCTTAGTCTCAATAGAATCGTGTTTTCTACATATGGGCGGGAGCATCTCCTGAGATACACTAGACTCGCACATATTTAACATAATTCGCACACGATTCAACACACGAAATAAGAATGATTACTAATAAACTTAAACTAAGTAGTCTACGAAACCAAAGAATATTAAACACAGGTAGGTATAAAAGGATAATCCCATTCAAAAGCAATTGGTCACTTTCTTATATCTATGAACAGACCATACACAAACAATTATTAAATATATTTTCTAAAACAACATCCCGGACGTGCGGAACGTGTGCGACGAGAGAATTCGCCTTTAAATATCTAACTTTAAATATTAACAATTGGAGTTTATAGCCATGACAACATATTTAAAACAAAAAATAGCACTCACTCAAAAATTGTGTAGGATTAATTTTATTACGTTATCAATAGTATTGGTGCCGCATTTGAAGTTCAACAAGGATAATCCGATTTTTGGTGTCAACATCATAAAGGTTCGCCATTTCAATTAAGCAGAACCGGTTTCTTATTAATCTTTCTCCTGCTTTTGTTAGCGAGTGCAAATATTGAATAAGTCAACACTCGATACTTCGCTAGATAATTGATTAAAATGTTTTTAATGGTTTTAACGTGTGACAGGCTGTATTAATATTTCACTGCGGAATTAGTTGGTACTCGAAATAATAGAAAATTCGAAAAATACGAAATAAACAAAGGAAAACGAAAAGTTCAAAATTACACAAATAACAAAATATTCAAAAGTAATGTACGGGTGTGTTGAGACCTTTGTAATTGGGCTGGCTACGTACATTCGATCTTCGATATTTTTTGTTATGTTGGTATACAGGTCCCTAACATATGTTCACAGTTACAGCCAGTTTGTAAGTTTACCTTTTATTTCTGAGACAAAAACGTGTTCGCTGTGGTTCTGCTGTCAAAAAAAATGCATCAAATTCGCATTAAATTTTACAGTGCTGCAAAACCCTTGAAATGTTGCCAACGGCATATGGTGAATCTACTTTGAGCAAAAAAAAAATCTTTAAGTGGTACAAGCTGTTCCAAGATGGCCGAGAGGACGCCGATGACGAACCTCGCCCTTGCCCCTCGCCCAGCACATCAATAACTGATAAAAGCGTTGAAGAAGTGAAACAAACGGTCGAATCACTATTAGAGAAGTGGCTGAAGACGTGGGCATCTCTCATGGCTCGTGCCATACAATTTTTTTCGAAGTTTTGGACATAAAATGTGTTAATTTTGAACAAAAGGGCCTTCGAAAGAGCATCACTCCAGAGCTGTTAAACAACGTCAATAATGATCCTAATATGCTCCAAAAGGTCATAACTGGTGAGGAATCATGGGTATATCGTTATGACATAGAAACCAAAGTCCAGTCGTTCCAATGGAAGAACCCAGAATCGTCAAGATCGAAAAGACCACGTCAAGTTCGATCAAATATCAAGGTTTTTGTTACTGTTTTTTTAAATTGTGGTGGCATAGTGAAGTTATGCGCCGTACGTACGGAATTGTGGGAAAACAATTTATGGAGTTTGCATCACGATATGGTATCTGCTCACTCAACGTTGTTGTGTCTAACAAAACCACAATCATGCCTCACCCATATTCACCAGATATGGCACCCTGCGACTTTTTCCTCTTCCCATAATTCAAGAAACCTATGAAAGGAAGGAGGTTTGGAACGATTGAGGAGATAAACAAAAAATTGCTGGAAAACTCAAAGTTATACCAGAAAGTGCTTGGTGGATTGGAATAAACGTTGCCACAAGTGTATTATATCTGTGGGCGATTACTTTGAAGGAGACAACATTACTTTTGATACATAAGTACTCACTTTTGATAATCACCTTACCTTACTTTTTGAACACACCTCGCAACTACTAGAAACAAGCCGCTACTTACATGTAACAAGATTAAAAGCCCCAGTGACTGAAAAATTCTGAGAAATACCGTGATTGCTGTAATGAAAAATGAGAAAAAATGTTTATTACACTAGATTTTTACATTACAATACAAAATAAGAAGAGAGAAAAACTTTGTTACCCAAGTATCGCCTGAAGACCATAATAATATAAATCATAGTGAGATGATAGTTTGTTAAAGGTAACACACATATTCTAAATAAAGTTTTGGAAATGGATATTGGATCTAGGCAACTGCGGTAAAACAGTTGATTGATGTCTCCCTTCCAACGGCGACACATGAAAGCGTAATTGTCCCAGAAAAAATGGACAATCAACGACTTGTTGAGAAATGATAGAGATTGCAAGTCTCTGCTGAAACTCAGAGGCAGTAAAGCGAACGTTCTCAGTAGAAGATCATGACTAACCCCCGTCCTTCCTGTACATTAGATATTTCAACAATCTTTTCTAATGTAACAGTTAAAAATTATTAAAAAAAAGTTATTACGAATCCTAAAATTTGCATTGCACTGGACACCATTTTAGAGAACGTCTGGTCAAATAAAATCCCCAGATCCTTTACAGTGGTAAGTGCAGTCAGGATAGTACCAGCCATACTGTAATTAAAGACTATGGGAGTCTTTGTGCGGTCGTTGGTAAGAAACCACATTACACTTGCTGATGTTAAGATGGAATTCATCTTTAGTACACTGACACACAATATTGATATTGGCATGAATTGTCATGCAGTCCGTGCCGGTTTTAATACAGTGATATAGTTTTAGGTCATCTGCATGAGAAAGCATGTCGTAGATGATCAAAAAGATGAGATCGTCTATAAATATATTGAATAGAAGCGGTCCAAGGTCAGAACATTGAGGCACACCAGAAGTTGCAACAAAAGGAACTGATCTAAACCCCTCAAAGTCAACGAAGCGATGATAAATGTGGTCAAAGGCTTTGTGGAAGTCATTTTATATAACGTCAACTAGAGCTTGCTTGTTCGGAGAGTCACATGTATAAGAACACAGGGAACATAAGTGATATTTCATTTTATACCGATAATAATACAATTCAATTCAATGTACTTTTTGTGTGTAAGTATTAATTCTATATTCCGCTGGTATATTGTAAAGTATTGCTTAAAATATTCGATATTTCCGGAACTGTGAAAAAATTCCCTATTAGTCCAATCAAAAATACTAGAGAAAATTAGACAGAGGAAAGATATATGAGCAGTTACAGTGTCATTTAAATAATATTAAGATTGCCCCCGTTACTCAATCAGGCTATAAAGGTGAACTAGCTTTACCATAGCTTTGCTGCATATAACTTTTTGCGTATTTAAGGCTACAGATGATGGTAAGCTGGAATTTCTATATTTCGTTCTAGCCAGTAATAAAATATAAATTTACGAGGACGTGGATCATTAGACAGGGTGAACAACTTATAGGTTCCGAGAAATTTCAGTTTTTAAGACCTACACACCCCGAATTGGACCTAAATTGCATACAATAGAAAGACGAATTTGGCGACAGTATTGTGACAGCATTGTGATAATAAATATGATAATAATTATACACGATATAATTGTAGAGATTGACAAATTACTGAAAAATTAAATACTCTAATATCAAGTAAATAAAACCATATGTAGGAGTAAGGATATGAAAATAGATAAATTCCGATAAATATTATTGTTTAAAGAAAATCTACTATTTAAATACAATTTCATTCGTAAATTTTACTTGTCATGTTCCAAGTAGACAGTAATCGTTAAGTTTTCAATTTCCCATATTCTTTTATCTATTTCATTTACAATCTACTGTCTTCACTCCTTCTTAGAAGAAGGTTTTAACGTTCCTCATTTTAAATTAAATTAAAGAGAAAATTGCTATAAAAACTATTAAATATTCACATAAATAAAAGCCATAAATTAGTAATTTTTTATTGATCAACATATTGACACGTTCAAATTATTGATAAATTTTATATATTATTTATATGAAGTGTACAAAAAGTAGACAGAAAAATAATGTCACTCGAAAATGCTAAAACAAAATTAAATAATTAAACTCTACTCTATCCAAGAACTAAATACATGTAGAAACAAAAGGAAAGAATATTGACAAATAACGAATACAGAAATGTAACACACCTAATATTAAATAACGATAACTGCTTACCCCATAATAATAAATAATAAAAGGAAAACCCGAAAATAAATTAACGCAAATTAAAAAGAAAAGACTATAAGACAAAAAAATAACTACAAAAAACGCATATGTAATAGTCGATCCACTTGGTACATAAAGAAAAATAAGTCATAAAACATATCAAATGGGATAAATGATATTTTTATTGATTCCAAATCCTGCGTGGATTGGAATTTCGACCCGAATTCGGGTAATAACAAAAACAAATATTTTATTGTTTTCATTAATTAACTTTCCGAAATCAACGTTCCATCCTATTATTCGTTTAAAAAAAACGCAATTCATCTGCAGATAAACATAAAAAACCCTTATGTACACAATTTCCATGCGCGCATTGTTTATTAGCTTCAAGAGACGAATCGAAATCCGCATCCGTATACGTTTTATATAATCTCCGCCATTAATCACGAAAACCATCGCTCGAAGCGAGCAAACGAGCACAATGGGTTTAAACAATTTTTTCCGTAATTGAAATTGTTGCAAATAAAACGAATATTTGCCCATAATGAAATCCCGGAGTTGATTATAATACAATCTATATATGGTTATAAAACTGTCGAGCGGTACTGTACATTTATTATTTACGTATTTGGTCGAAAACGCTCATTAAGTTTCGGTTAGAAAATGTGTCGTGCTCCTTTGAACGAAGGCATCAATTTTACAATTTTAGACCGACTTGGGCAATTTTTCCTTGCAAAGGACAGATTGCTACGTTACCATTTTAAAAGCAAACCGCCGGCAATACCTTTTCGAATGGCATTTCATTAAATGCACACACTTTGAATTTTAAGTGGGAAAATTAAAAACAATATTATGCACTTAAATTTTATGTTTATCAAGATACTATTATTTTTTAAAGTTGGTGGTATAATTATATTCAAAAGTTTTTCGTGTTTCCTTATTATTCTATTGAATTTTACGATAATCCTTATTTTTTTATTCAATTCTCAATATTTATTAATTTTTTACATAAAAAAGACACGTTTAAATTATCTATCGTATCTATTTGTACGAAACTTCAAAACTTTAACTGTTTCATATAAATTATGTAAGTCACTAATTAACTCTAATGCAAACATTTTATCTGACAGGTTGGCAATAGTCTTCCGACTTGGGTGACGTTCCCATTTATCAACATCATTTTTAATTTATTTGAAAGACAAAACGCAAAGGAACTATTCTTCCGTGTCGTTCAAAAGCGTCGAACTTATCATTCGTATCTTTCTTGCTATTGTTACGCAAGACAATGATGTTTTTGAATTTATTTAAATTATTTCTTTTGTAAAAGACGTTTGCTTTCTTTGTTAAGTATAATAAACTGTCGCAATTAAGTTAAGTGAAATAATTGCTAATACTCTAAAATTGTATATCGAGAAACATACTTCTTATAGGTAGGAAATTTCACTGTGATTGTGTCCTTGCTACTTCAAAAATAAATTCTCCAGGCCATGTTTCAGATTTATGCATAAATGGATAAATATTTTTCTGACTATTTTAATCTCGCTTATCTAAAGCAAGGCTTTGGTCTAGTATGATATAGTATACAAAAAACTTCCATCAGTAATGTATATTTTTTTCCAACAAATTATTTTGATTTCCAAAAGAAAATGTTTTAAACGCCTTAACCAATTCTGATCTTGGTGAAGTTATCGAATACTCTAGAAATCATGATTTGAGACCATGCAGCTGAGACGGACGTAGTATACAGGGTGGCCGTAATTGGAGTGTTTTAAACCTTTTTATGAGAAACATTTACCAGTTAAAATCGCATAGCAATATCTACCAACCGATATATACCAGATTTTTCTCCAGTTCTCGGTTTTCTTATAAATGAATACAACTTTCCTATTTTATGTGGCACTTTTCAGCCATATAGATTTGTTGGTATCTGTGATGGCCGTGCATATGGCTGACTATGAACTGGGGGGAATCAGTTAAGGGTATATTTAGATCCTGGCTTAATATGCAACACACGTGTTAATTATATAATAAAAGCAATCTATTATAAAAATAATATACACTTACTGAAGAGCGTAAACAACAACTGACTAAATCATACTGATTATTGTTCAGCGTTTATTATCACTATTTGCTTCCATATAGTAAGCTAAAATTACAACGTCTCCAAAACGTATGTATTCTTTTTTTTTGATGACCGCATGATATGTCTCTGTTTAATGTTGCTTTATAAGGTAATTAAGAATGATAAACCTAAACATTTGACTAATCTGCTTAGTGACAGATTTGAAAGTCGTAACTTGAATTTAAACGTAGATAATTTTGAAATCCCCTGTAGATTTACAAAATATTGATTGCTGCTTGTACTTCGTTTTCTTACGTCTCAAAATGGCTCTCTCCTTAAAATCTAATTAAGACTGGGTAGAAACTACGCCTGGTTAAAAAAAGTGCATGCTTTTCAATAGCAATTCTTTTAACGTATCGTAGTTTCCAATACAAGTTTTGGTTAGCTTTTAGATAATCCATCCAAAATGGTTTCGTGCGATTGTCCCATAACCCACCCTGGACCCACCTTGGCGTCGACGTGCGGCGGAATACCGTTCATGCTGTTCATGGGCCTCCTGGAGGTATTTCTCCGATCCCAATGCGATCTCGAGGACCCATGCGGCCGGCCCCAGAACGCCCATCTGCAACATGAGTACGACTTCATAGTGGTCGGTGGAGGCAGCGCAGGTGCAGTAGTAGCCAGCAGGTTGTCGGAGATACCAGAATGGGACGTGCTGCTAATCGAAGCTGGTACTCATATCAGCAAGGCAGTGAGAAGGTTTTACTCAAGTGAGACTCGTTCCAGGTAACGATGAACCCACGGGCACTCAAGTACCATCCATGTTTCTCAATTTCATCGCCAGCGACATAGACTGGGGGTACCAAACGGAACCTGAACCCCAAGCGTGCTTGAATGAGAATGAGCGAAGGTGCTACTGGCCAAGAGGAAAGGTAATTTTCTAATAGACTAGGTAATAAATCTAGTAGAATGATAATTCTTTGATGTTACCTTTTGTCTTCAACGCAAATCTTTGGAATTATAAATTTAGGGAGGACATATAAATAAACGATAATTTTATTGTCATGCATTGTGCATTGGAAAATTACTTAATCATTTCTGAGAAAAATATTGAGTTACGACTGCATGATTTTTACTTGCGGTAAATTGAACTTGATGAAGTCACTGATACTTGACACAAAGGGCAAGCTTAAAATTAAAACTTTGGAAGCAGTAAATAATAACTTTATCGCAATCAAAGCTATAAGATTGTAGAATTCATTTGAATATATATTTGATCTAGTGGTAGTTATTATCTACAAAACGTCTCGATTCTTCATGCGTCTGCTGCTTCAAAGCTTAATCCATATTGGTGAAAGGTAAACATACTTACATATTACTATGGCGACTAACGGCGACTTACCTTTCACCAATATGGGAATGAGTCATCCCAGACAATGTTTATGTACCTCCTTTAGCTCCGCCCCCCCTCAAACAATATATAAGCAGTTAAGCTCTGAAGGAGCCAACAGGATGATTGGCGAAACGTCAGCAATTTACAGAAGATTTGTAAATAATACTACAGTAGCTTGTAAAACTAGTGTTCATCTGCCAGTAAAATGATAGTCACTTTCTTGCTTTAGGTGTTAGGAGGTACTTCGGTAATGAACGGCATGATGTACATGAGAGGCTCGCGGAAAGACTACGACGACTGGGCAGCGCTAGGCAACGTCGGCTGGAGTTACAACGAGGTGCTGCCTTATTTCCTCAAAAGCGAGGACAACAAGCAAATCAACAAAATGGACAAGGGGTACCACGCGCAAGGCGGTTTGCTCTCAGTCTCCCAGTTCCCCTATCATCCTCCCTTGTCCAGAGCGATCTTAAAAGCCGCCGAGGAGCTAGGCAAGTGCCAACACCTACCCCCCTCCAATAAGAGTAACGTAGCTTCGTTTCAGGGAACCCAATTAGAGACCTCAACGGTGTGTACCACACGGGCTTCCAGATAGCTCAATCGACAAATCATAACGGATCGAGAATGAGTTCCTCCAGGGCCTTTCTGAGGCCTTTCAGACATCGTCGCAACTTGCACATATTGATGAACGCGACAGTGTCGAGAGTTCTGATCAACACCACCACCAAGCAGGCCTACGGGGTAGAAGTACTCAATGCGGGTACCAAACAACTGATCTACGCCACCAAGGAAGTGATATTATCCGGTGGGGCAGTAAACTCGCCCCAAATACTACTCCTCTCTGGCGTGGGTCCCAGACAAGACTTGGAGCAAGTCAACGTTCCCGTAATTCACGATCTACCGGGCGTCGGACAGAACCTCCAGAATCACGTGGCCTTTTTCGTCGTTTTCAACATAAACGACACCAATACGGCCCCGTTGAACTGGGCCACCGCTATGGAGTATTTGTTGTTCAGGGACGGGCTGATGAGCGGTACCGGCATATCCGAAGTCACGGGCTTCATCAACACAAAGTACAACGACCCGATGCTTGATCATCCGGACATCCAGTTCTTCTTCGGTGGGTTCTTGGCCAATTGTGCCAGAACCGGCCAAGTGGGAGAACGAGTCGATAATGGAACCAGGCAGATCCAAATCATACCGGCGGTACTTCATCCGAAGAGCAGAGGGTTTATCAGACTCCGCGACAATAATCCGCTTAGTCATCCGCTGATTTACGCGAACTATCTGACCCATCCGGATGACGCGAAAGTGTTGATAGAAGGGATTAGGTTCGCGCTGAGGTTGGCAGAAACCAAAGCTCTCAGGAGGTACGGGTTCCAATTGGACAAGACGCCCGCGCCTGGTTGTGAGAATTTGACTTTCGGTTCGGATAATTACTGGGACTGCGCGGTAAGGAGGCAGACGGGGCCTGAGAACCACCAGGCCGGTAGTTGCAAGATGGGGCCGAAAGAAGACCCATTGGCTGTCGTAAATCCAGCTTTGCAGGTAGGAATACATAAAAAGCATAGAACAAATAACAATGGAGATAAACTAGAAACACACAAAATCTTACGATCTGGTCCACGCAATAAGTTTTATCATACGATTTGGCTCTTATAACTTCAACTTGTTGTTTTTCTGTGTGTCTTCAAAATAAAGGTCGTACGTACTAAAAACTCTAGCATTACTCCTTTTTTGGTGCTGATCGTTGGTACTTTTTTAACTAAAGTGATGTGGTTAGTAGCATTCTCAAAAACCATTTCACCGCATGGTGCGGTATTTGGAAGCAGAGAATTTTTCACCGAATATTCAAAAAGTTCACTTGTCATGTCCTGATGGTAGTCTAATGAGCAGATTAAGGTTTTTGCTGAAACTAGCAAAACGTTTGGCACCAGCCGCAGTAGAAAAGGAATTTTTCTTGTCCTTTAGATGCAGGTACATTCAAAATGCAGTTCGATGAAGAAATTTGCCAGCCTTTCTTTATAGGACCATAGGTCTCGAACTAACTCCCATCTAAGTAATATAATTTTGTTTTTAAGTGAAATATTTTTGTTTCAATTAAACCAATCGTTGGATATCTTTTTTTTTCAATGCAAATCCGGTTTTGTGCAGAAATCGACGCAATGTTTTACCACTGCCAGTTAATCCACCATTTTCTGTTACTTTCTGATTACTCTCATAAATCGCATACAGTTTCATTAAGTCTTTGTCACATTGTTCAAGAAGACCTAAAGAACAATTTTGCATCAAAAAATATAAGTTATTAGCGGATATTTATCAGCAATCTTCTAGTGCATTACGATAAGAATTAATATAAATATTATATAAATTTTACCTTCATGTACTCTCTCTTCATGTATTCTATTGCAGCATATATTGAAATGACACTTTCTTTTTGGTTCGTTACTCTTCTCCATACGGTGGCCGAAATTTATTCGACCCGCGGTCTAAACATATTAATTAATAACTGTAACAGTTCAAATGACAAAGCGCAAATGATTTGAAGTATAACATTTCTAAGATGTGGATACTACTAAAATAACGATTTTAAGTGGGCTTTGGATTGGTTTGTCGGGAGTAAAGGGTGCTCTGTTTATGATAGACCAGGTAATTTAATGCAATAAGATATCAAAATCGATAAAATGAAAAATAAGTAAGCAAATGGGTAGATGTTACTCTTATAATGCTGATTAAGTCAAATCTAATTTTCTTTTGCAATTCTCTCCGACAATAACATAATAAATATCTTTAGAAATATTAAAATGAAAGCTGTCGCTAGGATAAGCTCTACATTTTACTTCTACAATGGGTAGAAGCAAATATTATTCCTTTTCCCAAATTGACAATTCTAATTTATTTTAGTGAATTCTTTTGCCCATTAATATCATCCCATGTAAGCAGTCTGGTGTTACTTTCTACATTATTAGTTATTGAACTGAGATGGCTTTTACTTGATGAAAATCCATTTATCAAAATAAATAAGAACTAAAAGTTCAGATTTTCACGAAATTATATATTATGACATGACAATTGTTTCGACAACATTTGATAAAGACACACGGTGTTGTCGAAACAATTGTCGTGTCATAATATATAATTTCGTGAAAATCTGAACTTTTACTTCTTATTTATTTTTATTAATTATTAATAATAACAGTTTATGAAAATGTGTCGGATTCGCTTGATGAAACCTGTGGCATTCCACGGAGCAGCGCTTTCGGTCCTTTACTGTTCAAAATCGATCTCCAATTTGTTATGTCAAAAAAAAACATAAACCAATACATAAATACTTGACAACTTTTCTCTTAAATTAAATCAGGAAGATATGTTATTTAAAAATACTGGAAAAGATACTGTTAAAATTAAACCATAAATGGAGGTTTAAGGAACACGTTGAATCTCGCGCAGGCGCTATCTAGTTCAATATATTTAAAATATGTTAATCTCTTCTTGTGTCTCCAGTAAATTATTGCGACAGTAATGACCCATGCGTTGATAAGACTGATAATAGACGTAAACAGAAGCTCCAAAACTCACGTTGATCTTCGAAGTTCGTCGAAAATGTATTTCAAACATTTAACGATTTAAATCGACTGTATTAAATGCGACACGATTAAATTGAAAAATATTCTTACTTATTCTTACTAAAATATACTTACTTAAATATCATGGATAAGCGATTGTAGCGAGCTGCAATCACAGATATTCAATTCATTGGTTTGTATCATTAATTTAACTTGTTTTATTGTGTTATTAAGTTTTTAATTATTATTATTATAAAATTTAAATTAAACCTAACAATGTCACTATCTACATTCATTTATTTCCGCGTTGCTTCTCTGGCTTATGAACCATTTTGTTTATATTGCTTTTATATGTTTTCTTTTGTACAGAGTGTAATCACTTAAGTGTGCAACTTATTGGGAAAATTAATAATGATAATATCCTTCATTTTCAACAAAAATATTAAACATTTACAACATCAAGAACAAAGAAAAACCTAATAGGTTAAGATTACAGAAAAACAATAAACAATATAATAATAATAAAAAGATACGACAATGGTCAATATCCATACCATTAAATTTAAAAATTAAAAGATGAAAGGCATTTGGGCTGCAAGTATGAAATCACCTATTTCAACCCTGTCTATGCTGCAAGGCCTATATCGTCCGATAATATGGACGTTTTTTCAAAAAAAGAGACTCAAGAGATCAAGAGCCGGATAAACCAAGGAAGAACTGTAACTAACCAACTTAATTCAGTTCTGTGGAGTAAATAATAAAAAGAAACCATCAACATTAGAATACACAAATCAATAGATGACATACAGTGCTGAGCTTTGGGAGACGACAAGACAAATGCAATGGAAATGCTTGACAAAGTATAAAATGAGCACATCAGCGACCCTACAAGATGAATATAGCAAGTATTGTAGACCCCATCGAACCAAAGGTATTGAGATGGTGTGCACATATCTGTAGAATGCCGAAATCACAAATATTAAAAAAAGTTAAGTTGTGCACAGGGAAACTGAGCCCGGCCCTTTTCCCGGTAACAGTCGTCATTGAGCATAAAAGTCAGAGTTGTTAAACAGACTAGGAAATGTCTTCACAAAGATAACCAACTGCAGATAATATAGATAGCAAAGAGTAAAGTTTGCCCTGAGCGTCGTAATACGCAGGAAGTTCTGGAATGTTTGGAAAAGCCTCAAAATAGTATCCCATATGAAATTGAATACTGGATACAAGCAAAATAGATAATCTTGATGTTCTTTGCGCAAAGCGCCCAAACAAACAATATTTTTACCATAAGATTAATGATTGGAAAATTTTTTTCGACAGCACCTTGCATTTTGCAACTTTTTTTTTCTATTCGATTTTATTTATTTTTTCTTTGGTTTGTTTGATTTTTCTTTCTCAGTATTCTGATACATCAGTAAGTGGTTAAATACAGCCACCCATATCAGCTGTCCCTGTAATGAATCATGTAATTGCCTTATGGGGACACGAATTACGGAACTTGCGCTATCTAAATAAATTGAACATATTTGTCGATTGACACTTGATCCCATTTCCTTAAAAGTAATTTATTGTGCAAAGACTCCATCGCTGGTCCAAAACCTATGTTATGTGGTTTACACTTGATTACTAATTAACATTTCTATTTCCCCGACCAAACCAAACTAACCCAAACAAGAGGTAGAGACTTTTGGTTAGTCTCAAGTTAATTCTAATTGCAGGTCCACGGCATCGACCGGCTACGTGTCATAGACACCAGCATCATGCCTAAAGTGACAACGGGTAATACGAATGCCCCAGCCATCATGATCGGCGAGAAGGGTTCCGACATGATCAAGGAAAGATGGCTGTCGCAGGGCGACGGCTTCTATTTCTCCAACGAACCCAACCACAGGATACTTCGGCACTGGTAGTTTTAGCAAAAATTCCTTGTAGGTTCAATTCTATTTTATTTTGGAGCGTCGACGTGGGCGACACAACTGCGTCGCGCGGAATTTGTAAGCAATTCAGTTGTTTTTCCAATATACGAACGCAACGGAAAAAGTGTGGTCGTTGGACATTTTATTACGTTAATATTTTGAACGAAACTATTTTCCGACGGCGATGCACAAATTCCTATCCTTTGTAGACTGACAAAAACGGCTTCTGCGGTTGTGTAAGCCCACGCATTTTTCTGTATAAACGTTATGAGTATTATTAATGTTTAGGTATTTATTTTATTGTATCTCGCAATAATAAATATTTTTAAAAAAACCTGCCCCAGCTTTTCTTTTCCACTTTTCGCTTAAGACTGCAAAATAACAAACAGTGAAGTGAAATTCAACAATTCATTTTATATGTTTGTAATGTGCTGACCCGAAAAATGCAACCAGATCCTTTCTACCAGTTTGAGTTTCCGAAATACGGGTTGAATAAGATTAGTTCTGCCAAGGGAGAAACATAAAGCAATAAATTAGATCATTTGACATTAAATAATTTAAAGTAGTATAAACGTAACAAACAAATTGAAAAAAAAACAAATAATGAAAAATTTGACATTTGGACTTGTGCCTGGCCTAGTTTTCCTATACTAAGTTATTTGGCTGTGCCTGATTTAGTATATTACGAAATTTTCGAAAGTAATGTTAAGTAAGTAATAATTTTGTCTAAGTTTTGGTTAGTATATTTCCAAAAATACTTGGATGATAGAGAAATAAAAATTTCTTGAAAATAAAATATTTTTGGTGAAGACGATTACATTTTGTTGCATATTTTTTCAGATAATATGAAGAGGGGGTTGGTAGCAGCTTATAATCTCGCTATAGAATGTATTGCCTATTTTATTGGTACCGCTCCGTTACTTTTTTTGAAAATTATTGTAGGGTCATCATTTCTAAGCAAAGAATTGATTTCTTTCTATAAAACACACCGCTGTCGAGTAAATAGCTTGCTTGAAAACAGTTCATTAAGAATAAGTATTCGATGGATTACAATTGACATTAGCGTAGACATTCATTATTCTAATTAATGTTTTTTTTTTAATTTTAATATGCCATAGGCATAATGAATAATGACAAAGAATGCACTCATTGTTGCTTAAATCTAATTCGCAAAATATCGCTTTGATAGCTTTTTGGCATATTACGGACGAACCTGTATTTTGTTTTTCTACTAACCCATTTTGAATTGTAGGTACCTCTAAAATATCGATTTTGTTTATTTGTGTATCTGGTTTCATCATAATTACAAATTACGCTGACATTTTATTTGTTCCTTATTAATTTAATTATTTATTATTATTAATAATAACTAATAAGTTTGCAAGGGCATTGCGTCCTGGTTCAAGTAATGGGTGTTTTTTTCGATGTATAGAACTTTAAGTTGACATTGCTGTTCAAGATGGCGACCGATTTAACAGCGGTCAAGTGATTTATTCTCAGTTTGGTTTGGCAATTCATCATGAATAGACTCACTCCTGAACAACGCCCATTTTATCGTCGACAAAATCGTCCATCAGAACAGTTAATTCGATTAACCATGGAACGTTTTCGCACCACGTTTACTCTTATTGATAACTCGCATCCCCAGAGACGCCGTACGGTGCGTACAGAAGACCTATTGCTGCTGCAGAGCGTAGCATTGAGGAAGACCCGAATGAGTCCATCGAGCACAGGAATTGGATCTATGTCCATCCACTTTATGGAAGATTTTACGGAAGGATCTTGGTTTACGTGCTTACAAAATCCAACTCGTGCAAGAATTGAAGCCAAACGATCATCAAGTAAGGCGTAGATCCGTCGAATGGGCCCAAAACGAGATTGCCGTTGTTCCCGATTTTCATAAGCGAATTTTGTTTAGCGATGAAGCGCACTTCTGGTTGAATGGCTACGTCAACAAACAAAACTTCCACATTTCGAACACCGTTATATCCAGAAAAACTGACTGTTTGGTGCGCTTTATGGACTGGTGGAATCACTGGTCCGTACTTCTTCAAAAACGATGATGGCCAGAACGTTACAGTCAATGGTGATCCGTATAGAGCTATGATTACTAACTCTTTCATTCCTGAATTGAATAACCATGATGTCCAGAAGATCTGATTTCAACAAGACGGCGCAACATGTCACACAGCTCGTGCCACAATCGATTTATTGAAAGACACGTTTGGTGACCGCCTAATTTCACGTTTTGGACCTGTGAATTGGCCTCCAAGATCTTGTGATTTAACACCGCTAGACTACTTTCTGTGGGGCTATGTAAAGTCATTGGTCTATGCGGATAAGCCACAAAAGCTTGACCATTTGGAAGACAACATTCGCCGTATTATTGCCGATATAAGGCCACAAATGTTGGAAGTAATCGAAAATTGGACGTCCAGATTGGATTACATCCGCGCCAGCCGTGGCGGTCATATGCCGGAAATTATATTTAAAATGTAATGCCACAAGATTATCTTTCGGATAAATAAAATTCATGTCAATCGAATAATCCATCGTTGTTTTATTGCAACTTAAAGTTCTATACATCGAAAAAAAAACACCCCTTATAACTAGAACGGGAAGCCTTTTCAAGAAACAAAGAATTTTAAAAGAATTGTTAATAAGAAAAGAATTATACACAATTCCACTATTAGTTCTGCGATTTATCCCTCGTTTTATAGTATCAAAAGTCTGAATTAAAAACTAACAAGCGGCATATATGTTTTCAATCTTTTTCGCCAAACAATTCTAGGAAACCATGTACATAAAAAAAACTAGTAGAAAGTAACAATTTTTTACGTTCTATTTCATTGCATTTCTACATAGTATCAGTATTAATATACACAATATTAAATATAATAATAATTATCACTCACTTAAAAAATCGTCACTATCGCTACTGTCGTCAGCTAATTCAATGATCAACTCCGTCACTGATCGTTCTCTTACTTACCTGTAAGATAATTAGAGTACGGGTACTTACCCTTACTCTTTGAACTATCCAGTGAAAACAGACTGTCAGGGTCAAAGCTCTAGAATCAGGTAGATAAATACGTGCTTACTGGAAGGATCACATTCAAATACCTTCATTCATTCATATACGAACATATTGCAAATTTAGATTAAACTCTTAAGAAGTATACATACAACTGATATTAAAATAAACTCTTCTACTTATTCGAAAATACCCCGCAGCATGAATGCTTATTTATGTACATTTATGTTTCAAATAAAAATTTCAAGTGTCTACAAATAATGCAGAATAAATATCTGTTGGGATGGGTTTTACCACGGTCGAGCGAAGGTACGTAAAACGTCAAAGCAATAAATGTACAATATTTTTGGTCGTACAATACCTCTGTAAATAAT
The DNA here is from genome assembly GCF_029955315.1 of Cylas formicarius. Lineage (NCBI taxonomy): Eukaryota > Metazoa > Arthropoda > Insecta > Coleoptera > Brentidae > Cylas > Cylas formicarius. The sequence continues at coordinate 16,931,428 of NW_026844361.1, read as the reverse complement.
TCCTACGTTTTGGGTTATTTGCATGGTGAATATGTTTCGAATGAGAGCAGAAAAACTATTTCTGACTACGTGAAAAGAGCCTATCTTGTTTATTTTGGAGTTCATTTGGGAGATCAGCATAAATCTTGGGTCTCACATGTCTTTGTAAAACAAATGAAAAAGGAAATGTGCTAATGATTTGGAGAGAACCGTGAAATCAAAATGACGACTGCTATATTTGTCTCGTTAACATTAAAGGACATATCAATCAATGGACATATCCTGATGTAGACAGAAGACACCAGTAGTGCACTCGGAAGAAATACATATTATCTTTTTTCTGTCTCCATTTACTTTTGTATTTCTTTTTCTTTTTTTATCTTACTTTTATCTAACTTTACGAATGATTTTTTTGTTTACGTTGGGTGGTATTCATTCACTTTAGGAAGTGCTTTGGGTTTCGGGATATAGTTTAATTATTATTATTTTGTGCGTATATACATGCCTTGACAACTGTATACTCCGTCTTGTTCTCCCTCCTTTATTCCCGGGAAACCTTTCCTTCTTTTATATATACATTTTTTGTTACTCCATTTTTACCTGCCTCCGGCACTTCGCGAGCGGCCGTGCCGGAATCGAGAATTGCGCGTTGCGAGTCGGAAATTTGAACACCTGTTTTGAAAAGCAGTGTGCAACACCCTCAAGAGTCGAACCCTCCGGTAGAACGGTGCAGCGCATTCCCTTCAACCCAGCACATCCTCCACGAGGAAATTTGGGGTAAGTCAGGGCATGATTACGGTCATTTTACTTCGGATTCGGGGAACCAGAGTGATCTTGGAATTACAGATTGGTACCAACAAATTTATACACAAATTTGTTGCGTAACCGAACACAAACTATTGGTCCTTCGAGCCGGATCCTCTGTGAGCCGAATCCTTACTCTTGAGACATTGCATAACCGCTTATTTACTCAAGAATATTTTTCCTTTTATTCATTTTACTTTTCCAAAGCACATCCTAGGTTATTACTTATTTCTTCAATATACTACTATGCCTTCGTATGCCCCCTAGAAAATGGTGTCATAAACTCTCAATATACAAATTGAGAAACGACCGATTCTAAATCAAAAAATACATCTTGATTTCTGCTATTTGCACGTGTATGTAGGTTGTCTTTCTCGTTCCAAAGACGACAAAAAATAATCGCGAACTCGCTCCGGCGAAATCCCTTTTTTTTTGTCTCACCTGCCGGTCAATACGGTGCCTGCCAAATTCAATAATTTGCTTTGAATTCTCAATACAATTATTTTTTTTTTACGAATCCATAAACATTAGACTTGTTGTTGGAAGCCATCCCAAACGCGACCGTTGAGTGTAGAATACGGGGGCGCTTCCAAAAGTACCTAATAAATTTGGTATTTGTTTCGCTATTTACGAATCATAATCCTACTACTTTTACCATGCCTCCTGCAGGTGAGAAAGAAAGAAAAATTGCGTGCGCTCAAGCCCTGCGTCAAACCGTGCTTAATCAGTTGGACCTGATCGAATCCTCGGCTAATCATGCCAAAACGAACCCTGCCCAAATTTAAAATTAATTTTAAAAAATTGGATTCATGTAACAAGAATTTTGAAAAACATCACCTTGCGGTAATCTCTCTACTTGCAGACGATTCCGAGGCTCTTGCGGAGGAGCATAACATTCAAACCAATTTCTTAACGAGATGCGTAGAAATCGAGTCCACTTATTTTGATTTATTCGAAACAGAAACGGTTGATTTAACCCAAAGCAGGGAACACAATCAAACTATAATTGTACCAGAACAAGAATATTCTTTGCCCAAACTAAACGTCCCTAGTTTTTCCGGAGACATCGAGGAGTTTCCCTCATTCATTGAAATATATAACGCGATAATACATTCACGGGGATGTTCCGATATTGAAAAGTTTAAATATCTGCGTACTGTCTTAAAGGGGCCGGCTTTAAATTTAATAAAAAATATTAAATTAATTGGTGAGAATTATACTACGGCCTATGACGCGTTAATAAATAGATATGACAATAAACGCTTGCGTGCTGTTTCTTATTGGAAAGCTATAGAACATTCTCCGCGCCTTCCGAGTGATGACGTCATTAGCCTCCGTAGGCTCTTAGATACATTTAAAGATAACTGTTTACAAAACATGGGTTACGTGACGTCGCAGTGGTGTTTTATTATGGCAAATATTTTACTGGACCGCTTAGATCCAGTCACGCGTAAACTGTTTGAACAAAAGCATTCATCTAATGAAATGCCCACATACGGTGACATTTATAATTTTCTTGAGCAGCACTGCACCGCGTTAGAGTCGCTCGAGTTATCACTAAAACAAAACGTTCCGCCGAAATCCAATCATTCGAACTTTACGCGATCCCCTCGTAAACATACTAACGCCTTTTTTACAAATAAAAGTCAACGACCTTTATCGTTAAAACAGAACACATGTTTTTGGTGCAAGAAAGGTCATTTGATATACAGATGCGATGCCTTTTTGGCTCAACCAGTGCACGAACGCGTTAATTTCATTAAAAATAACAAAGGTTGCACTAATTGCTTGGCAAACTTACATGTCGTGGCCCAATGTTCTTCACAGAAAAGATGCAGACATTGCGGTTACAAGCATCATAGCCTTTTATGTTTAAAAGGCAACCCTTCCCCTCCCCCCGGATCACCAGTTTCGGAATCTCGGAGTATGCAAGAATCAGACGAACTGACTCTACACAGAAATATCACTGTCGGCATAGCTCTAAATGATCACGATACCCTGCTTTCGACCGCGTTATTACATATTCGTGACGTTCATGGGAATTGGCAACCAATTCGCGCTATTCTAGATTCGGGTGCTCAAACCTCATTTCTTACAAAAAGGTGCGCTACAATGCTGGGTCTTTCTAAATACAATATTTCAATAAGTATTAACGGCTTAGAAAGTATGAGTATGTCCGCATACAGCGCGGTACATTGCGAAATTGCGCCACTTGCCACCAAATCACACACGTTTCATGTAGAAACTGTTGTAGTCGATCAAATTTGTAACAAAATGCCAAACATGTCGTTTGATCCAAATTCTTTAGAATTTTTAAAAGGACTAAAGCTCGCTGATCCTCAATGGTATACTCAATCCGAAGTACAACTTCTTATTGGTGCTGAAATTTATGGATCTCTTATACAGGACGGTCGTCTTTACTTTGGATCCAATGTCCCTACTTGCTTACAGTTTTCGGTTGGACCTTAATCGGTAAAATGCCTTTGGATGCCGGCCCATACAATTCTAAAACCATATCCGCGTATTTTACTACGGTGTCAAATATCGACCTAAATAATGCCCTACAAAAATTCTGGGAAACCGAGGAAATTCCCAATGTGCTTCAAAAGCCACCTTCAGATATTTATTGCGAAAAATACTATGCAGATACAACTACCCGCGATACGAACGGTAGATATACAGTTTCTTTGCCATTCCGAATCACATCTCCGGATTTTGGAGACACCCGAGCTCTCACCCTTAAGCGGTTTTACTCTTTAGAAAACCGGTTGCTACGTAACAAAGACTTATACCATACCTATTCCGAGATCATGGAGGAATATTTAGCCATGGGCCATATGCGTCCGGTTTCGCGCCCCAGCGATGAACATTTGCACGAATATTTTTATATCGGGCATCACGCGGTTATAAAAGAAGATTCTCGAAGTACTCCCGTACGGATTGTATTCGATGCGTCAAGCCATGCAACCAATAAGCCAAGTCTAAATCAGGTGTTATACGCCGGTCCTAAGTTACAACGCGATTTGGTAACCATTCTGCTTAATTTTCGACTACATAAATATTGTTTCGTCACTGACATTTCAAAAATGTATCGCATGATAAATGTTGAATCAAGTCAAAGGAAATACCAAAGAATCTTATGGCGTTTTAATTCCGAGGATCCAGTGTCCGATTACGAATTACAAACCGTAACTTTTGGGATAAATTGCTCTCCATACTTGGCGATTCGAACGCTGTTACAATTAGCTGATGATTATCACGACCTACCCCTCGCTTCTAAGATTCTAAAAGAGTCGGTTTATATAGATGATTGTGCGGTTTCTTGTCCAGATTTAGAGCAACTTTCGCTTATGAAAAACCAGCTAATAGAACTGCTCCGTCGGGGAGGTTTCGAACTTAAAAAATGGGCTTCCAATGAACCTAAATTACTCGCGGATTTACCAGAAACCCACGTACGGATTCGCGACTTTTCCCTCGATTTGGAGAATGATACTCCGTTAAAAATACTAGGTTTGCGGTGGGATCCGCAAACAGACCTTTTTTTTTACTCTTTTACTTGCACTACTAAATTATGCACTAAAAGAAATTTACTTAGTACACTTGCTAGATGTTATGATCCACTAGGTATGCTTACCCCGGTCACATTTCTGGCAAAAACTCTAATTCAATACTTGTGGCAATTGAAATTGGATTGGGATGAGCTTGCACCCGCGGACATTATTTTAAAATGGAAAACATTCGTCAGCGAACTTAATTTGTTTTCGGATTTTAAAATACCCCGTTCGATTGACCTTTCCAATTCCATTTTTTGTCAGATTGTGGGCTTCTGCGACGCGTCTGAGCGAGGCATGTGCGCCACTATATTTTTTCGCGTTTCGAACCAGGATGGCACCTACAAATCGTACTTTGTGTGCGCAAAGTCGAAAGTAGCGCCAGTTAAGAGAATTAGCCTTCCAAGATTAGAACTTTGTTCTGCGGTCTTACTTGCCAAATTAATGCATTTTGTACAACGCTCCTTTGCTAACAAGATAATTTTCCAAAACGTCATCGCCTTTACGGATAGTACCGTCGCCCTTTCGTGGATAAAAGGTGCTTCTTTCGGGTGGAAAACTTTCGTGGCCAACCGGGTGACTTATATTCAAGAAAAAATTGCGGCTTGCGACTGGAACCACGTTCCGTCCGAATTCAACGCCGCGGATCCCGGCTCACGTGGTTTACTTCCCTCGGATTTAATACAATGTACGCTTTGGTGGCAGGGACCCGCATTTCTTCGCACTTCGCAAGAATTGTGGGAATTTACTAAAATTAAAATCGAAACCCCTTCCGAAGCTTTCGAAGAAGAGCGCAGAATTGTACTCACGTCGACGATAACACCACACTTTTTAGACACTATGTTAAACAACATCTCTAATGCTAGAAAACTTATTCGGGTTTTAGGCTACGTTCTAAGATTTATACATAATATTCGTTCCAAAACATTTTACGAACCAAAGGTTCTTACTGCTCCTTCATGGCTACTCTTTTTCGAATTACAAAGCGCAACTAACACCTTTGTTAAACATATTCAACAGAGCTATTTTGCTAACGAAATTTCACTCCTCAAAAAAGGTAAACGTCTACCTAAAGTTTTCAGGAAGCTCAATCCGTTCTTAGATCAAAATGATATTTGGCGTGTTGGCGGACGTCTATGTAATTCAGAACTAGATTACGATAAAAAATATCCGATACTCTTACCCAGAAATTCTCGGTTTACAGATTTACTTATTAAGGATTTGCACGAGAAATATATGCATACCGGCGTACAAACCACACTCTTTCTACTTTTCCAAAATTACTGGATATGTGGGGCTAAGAAACTTATACGCAAAATAATTTCGCGTTGTATCACTTGCTGGCGTACGCACCCGACGCCTTTTCAGCCCCTTCTGGGAAACTTGCCAAAATTTCGGGTTTCACAAGCCAAAGCTTTTGAAAACGTGGGTGTTGATCTAACGGGAAGTTTTCCTATTACCATGAATCGCTTACGCGGCGCCAAGAGACTTAAAGCCTACATCGTACTGTTTATTTGCTGCTGCACTAAAGCAGTGCACTTGGAAATTGTCTCCGATTTATCGGCCGATACTTTTTTAGCCGCATTTCGACGTTTCATAGCACGGCGTGGCCGCGTCAGTAACGTTTACTCGGACAACGGCACTAATTTTGTTGCCGCCTCAAAACATCTTAAAGAAATCTATGCTCACGTAGCTATACACGAGTCAATCCGATGGCATTTCAACCCTCCTTCTGCACCCCATATGGGGGGCCTATGGGAAAGGAACATTAAGTCGGCGAAAACACATTTACTGCGTGTTATCGGCGAACAAATTCTTACCTTTGAGGAGCTTTACACTTGCACGACTCAAGTCGAAGCTATCTTGAACTCTAGACCCTTATGTCCCGTTAGCACGGACCCAAGCGATTTGACCGCGTTGACGCCGGGCCATTTTTTATCCTTAGAGCCTCTGTCGGTTATTCCAAATCCCGATACAAGTCAGTTAAAATTGAACTTGTTATCTAGATGGCAACTTTTGCAAAGATTGCATCGCGACTTTTGGCGTCGGTGGCACAAAGACTATCTACATACACTGCAACAACGGGCAAAGTGGAACGACCACAATGCGTCCGTTGACTCCAATACTATGGTCTTAATCAAAGACGAACAGACTTCTCCATTAAAATGGGCACTAGGTCGCATAGCAGAACTGCATCCCGGTGCAGATAATATTGCAAGAGTGGCTACCGTAAGGACCGCAAAGGGTTTGATTAAGCGACCCCTAGTTAAGCTTTGCCCTCTTCCTCTAGCGATGTGATTCAGAAAATAACCTTCCGATCCCTCAGGTATTTTCAGGGAGGGCGGAATGTTCTGTCTCCATTTACTTTTGTATTTCTTTTTCTTTTTTTATCTTACTTTTATTTAACTTTACGAATGATTTTTTTGTTTACGTTGGGTGGTATTCATTCACTTTAGGAAGTGCTTTGGGTTTCGGGATATAGTTTAATTATTATTATTTTGTGCGTATATACATGCCTTGACAACTGTATACTCCGTCTTGTTCTCCCTCCTTTATTCCCGGGAAACCTTTCCTTCTTTTATATATACATTTTTTGTTACTCCATTTTTACCTGCCTCCGGCACTTCGCGAGCGGCCGTGCCGGAATCGAGAATTGCGCGTTGCGAGTCGGAAATTTGAACACCTGTTTTGAAAAGCAGTGTGCAACACCCTCAAGAGTCGAACCCTCCGGTAGAACGGTGCAGCGCATTCCCTTCGACCCAGCACATCCTCCACGAGGAAATTTGGGGTAAGTCAGGGCATGATTACGGTCATTTTACTTCGGATTCGGGGAACCAGAGTGATCTTGGAATTACAGATTGGTACCAACAAATTTATACACAAATTTGTTGCGTAACCGAACACAAACTAATCTTCTTCATCAGTTTTCCTGAAATCAACGTCGAAGAATTAGAAGAAGAAATTTAACAACTCCGCAGTGTTTCAATAAAAAAAAATGAACGGGCTTACAAAATATCTAAAGTTCTCAAAGGAGTCTGCTGAATTAGTTGTTGGAATCTACTTTATCTAGGAACTAATATTACAATTTTTTGTGAAAGGATCTGCTGCCTATTTTTGCTCAAGAAAATTACTACGTATTATGTGAGAACATAATAGGAAACTAGAAATAAATAAGCAATTGGTGCCTTTTCATTGACAGTTCAAATTCAAATCCTGTGGGTCATTTTACTACCATGAAAAAGAAATATAAAAGAATTGCACCGGTTTAAAAAAAAATAAATACCCAGCACTCAATGGACATTTTGCGTGGCTGTACAAAATATCCTTGTTTTTTGTAACAGTTAAAATATCGCAGACATCAAAATATCTGCTGGCCTGTGTTATCTACTTCAATGCGAGCTTGAACGAAACATAAATAAAATAATGTCATAATTATTTTACCAGAGTTTAATCTTTTTTGGGGTGTTTTAGATTTTGTATGTGTATGTTGAAATTTTAAGTCAAAAGGTATCACATTCTATAGGAAAAAAAAATCTGTAAAGCAAAAACAATTTTTAGATTTTGTATCTATTTTTACGACAATTTCCATGAACCTAGTCAATTCGAATGAATCGGACAAGTCTATGTTTATGTTATTTGGAAAAAGTAGAGACTCAAAGATCTTTCATTCATACTGAAATTCGGGGATTAGCCAAAAAATATTGCACATCTACATCAGTTTCCTATTTGCAGTCTTCTTGAATTTTATTTTCGAAAAAGTTAATAATTTTCCAAATGGGTCATCGTCTGTCAGACAGTGATTAAAGCGTAACGATTTTTCCCGATTTTTTCGTTTGTTAATCATAAATACATTGTTGACTAGACGTTGTTTACTGAATAGTTTCTCATTTTATATCGTTGGCCTATTTCTAAATAGAATATAGACAAATACATCGCTAATGTGTACGGAACTACCAAAAGGAACACAAAAAACGAGACTCTATCGATTTAGGCCACAAGGATACATCCAGCATTATTTCTTTCATCTCCACGCATTTATTATTTACCTACGTCACTGGTCGCTGGGACAAATAGGAATTTGGCCGTTCTTAAAAAATAATCGAAAAAGCCGAGCAGTAAGTTCAGTGGACGTTATCGTTGTTAGCGTTGTTGTTTACCCTTTTAGGGAAAATTACCTGCCTAAAAAGGGCCTCGATATTATCACAAAAATCCAGCTAGTTCTGATGCGTTTGGAATTTTTTTACCTACTCTTGTTTGCACTTTATTAGAGAAACATTCTTAAAAGGGTAGTAAGCAGTGACGGAATAAGCACTAATCATTAATTCAAAAACTTATTAATAACTATGTGAAATAATCTGATTTGGTTTCCGAATTTCTTCTTAAAAAAAGTCTTAGTTCTAATTACAAAATAACACGTCATTTAATTTGACACCCCAAGCAAAAGATATTACCAAAGTCAACTTTATTCAGAGTACGGCCCTGATCACGGATCCCAATGCAGGACCTTTGCTTATCACACTTGGCCCCCAGGGTTGGTCCAACGATGCACGTCTGTGACTTATAAAAGACCTAACATATCAAGCACACGGACAGTGTTGCCTATTCACTTACGAAGTCCAGTTGTCGCACATCAGTTAGCACACATTCAACATGGCCAAGTTTGTGCTTTACATCGTAGCTGCCCTGCTAGTTTTCCAGGTAAGACCGATGTTATTTGATTTTCGCATTTTCGATAACCTTTTTGCCTTTGAGACTGCTAATTGATAAAAGAAATGGCTTTTATACAGGAATAAATTACCAATTAATTTTCCTTGTGTTCGCTGTTATCATTGTTCAGGTCTATTAGTTAATTGTTTTCAATTCAAAGTGACTTCAATAATTTTAAAACTGGTTTAATTAGTGCTCCTCTTTTTGCTAATGGCGGCTTCTTAACTATGTCGGCGGTAACAATTAATTTTTCGGAAAAGAATCTAAAACAATATTCTACATTTTTCTTCTGCTTGACCCACGAGACAATAACTAAAATTTTAATATAATTATCTAATCTCTTGTACGTTTTATTAGGTACCTATAATTAGGTAGCAGATGAAAAGATTGTTTCTTTTAAAGTTGCAACTCCACATTGCTGGAATTTTAAAAGATATTTTTAGATATATTTCCTCACAATTTTCCTCAATGTTGCGCTTTTAAATATGGCAAAAAAAATCGTAGCAAAATATTCATTCGTTGATTATTCCAGCACTTTATCAGCGGTTATTTGTTGATTAATGCATCCGTAATTTTCCCCGTTATCAAAATATTTTATTAGAGAAACAACAAACACGATGAATAATTCGAACTTTAATCTAACTGTTTACATATTCCCGATAACTTTTACTATTTTTAATAGGATCAGGCGATAACTCCTGACATTGCGAAAATATAATTAGCAACTTTTGGCGAGTCGAATTTTATATTGAAGTCATTTTTCGCGGCGTCAAATATGGCAACGTAATTGATTTGAAAGCGTCCGGAATGCTTAGCTGATGAAAATTGAACTTTCCTTGACGTAATTTCGATTTTACAACAAACGCGGGTTGCAATTATTTATGCATCGACGGCAAAAATTAAATCGAACTGTCTCGCTTATAGCAGGATGCACGGCCTCTAACGTTTATTATTCAATGTAGAACGAAATTGTATTAACCTACCTACGTACTTGACACTTAATTTTTGTACGAATTTTTCGAAACTAATTATTCCAGTTCAAGAATCAATCGCAAAAGGTATTCGAAATATGATAAATTCTTCGAGCAATGAATTTCTTTTGTTTTATATACTGAAAATTGATAATAGCTATAAGTTGTCACGTAGATGTTTACAAAATAATTGTTTACTTTTTATCACAAGACGTATCAGAAAATTTCGATTGGAATTTGTAAATGTTAGCAACGCAGGGTATCTCATTTGAAGCAAGCTCGTAATTTACATTTGAAGAATGTGTTTTATCGATAATTTCCGAAAAAAAATGAGGCTTTTGAACGACTTAGACAAAAGAGAGATCAAACATCAAACATCAACTAACCAAAACAAACAAAATTGCTACTTTTTGAAATGATTTGTTTATTTTGAAAAGTCTGAAATTCTGATATAAATTAAATTAACTGAAATTTTCGATATTCCAGACATCAACAATATCGATAGAGTTTCATATCGATTTTTTTACACAAGGTGTGGTTTTCATATTATTCAATTAGTTAGCTACAGTATAATAATCTATAACTGTTGTTTTATAATTGTTTTATAATTATAACCCTATGCAGGGTACCTCTAAACAATAGGTTATATAAACCTAAGTCCTTAACTGCTTATTTTATAATATATAGGATGTTAAATAATTTTATATTAAATTATTTTATAATAATATTTCATTATGATTCCTTTTTATAACATGCTAAATATGCTTTGCCCGATTTTGTTGAAAATGGGCTTGCTTGCTTAAACTAAATTAAAATTGTAAAACATATGTATGCCACTGATTTTTTTCTAATTTATGTTACTTGTATAAGTCACTGAAAGTTCTCTTTTTTGACTATGGAGTTGTTCTCGTGCCAAAATAAAAATCATGAAATTGACAAAACTTATTTTTATGACCATTTAATTTTTTATCCAAAAATTAATACTGAAGAAAATAATAGAAATGACCACCAAGTTAATTGTAATCATGAAACCTACGACGCAATGATTTTCGTGCTTTATTACAAAAGTTGTTTTCTTTTAATAATTATCACCCCTTATCGCGGAAACTAAATATTTTCGGACCTACGTTTATAACACCATCTTCTGCTGTTATTTAAACACCCTTCATTTAAAACTATATTCATATCTTCAAAAAATCGTGCGAATCCTATACTGCAACCTACAAGATTGCGAGGTCCTGGAAAAGTATTTATCTTTATCTTTATCTTTATTTCTTCAACTTATGAAAAAGTGTGCATTTACTTAATTTAAAAAAAAAAAGGGTTTTTGGGATATAATCCCTTTAAACTAACTAAAACTAGCCACTGCACCAGCAGCAAAATTAGTAACTATTACAGAGGAAAACGAAGAACATGCAGTAGTCAGTTTGAGTTAGTTTATAGGCAACCCTCAATAGTAAAGCAAAGTACCCTAGGTCTATGATTCTTTCGTATGCACACTGAACCACCATCTTACAAAGTAATAAGAATATTAATTATTGCTTCTCAAAATTGCCTACATACTCTCTCACTCGGGCTTAAAACTTTCATGCACATTGCCACGGTTTTCGATTTCTTTGCGTCAGAGAATCATTCTTACAGGTCACTTTGGCCAGACCCAAAGCTAAGCAAGCGGAACAATCCCAGATCGACGAACTGGCCGCTAATGCGCAAAAGGTCGTGAAAGATGTAAGCACCGCTGTACAAGGCAACATCCCTGACTCGAAACAAGTCATCGAGAACTTGGAGAAAAACAGCCAACAACTCGCCACCAAAGTACAAAGCGTTGTTGACGATATCAACAAGCAGGTGAATATAACAAGCCATTATCCGACCATTGTAAATCATCTCGATGGTCGCTTCACAGATCCGGGAACACCAAGGCGACATAGACAACGTTTTGAAACAAGTGAAGGAGACTCTCACCACGACCGCCACCAAGCTGCAGACTGCGATTGGACCGGAGGCTACGAACAAAGCCAAGGAGCTGAAGACCAACCTAGACGAAGGCCTGGAAAAAGCAATCGCCGAAGCCAAACGCTTGGCTAAGGCGGCAGAACCTGAAGCAACTCGTGAGTATAGCAGAGACATCATCAGATTTAAAAATTGAAAAAAATCGTTTTGTTTTCATATTAGAATTGAAGAACGACTTGACCAATGCCGCCAAGGGCTTGCTAGATCAGGTGGTGGAGGTCAGCAAGAACATCAAAGAGCAGCTGGACAAATCGCTCACAGAGAAGAAAAATTAAATTCGTGGTGATATTGTATTACGTGCATTTTTGCACTGACTGATAACTAGTTATGGTAACTTGTGTAATTAAATTTTTCAATAAAGGTTTTTATAACACCCAAGATGAGCATTAAATGTTGACGATAAATTTGTCTTTCTGTACCTTCTGGACTTCTCATTTCATATGTGTACTTAGGTTTATTCTACTATTGAAGAAGTGTGGTCACTTTTTTATGATATTCATATAAAAAAAATCGAACTAATGGAATGTATATTTCTGAGAGTGTTAGTTGATTTAAAATTTTTCAAAATTTTAAATTTAATGGTTTGAAACTACTTTAACTTATTCTATGAGTTCTGCCTTACAATACCAATACTAGATACCATAGGTTATTTTTTCAACACATACATTTTACCAATCTTCTGGACCCACGCATTAGGAATCCAGAAGATTTGTAAATAGTGAGTCCGCGTTTATCATGTATAGCTTAATACAATTAATTTATTTTTCTCTCTTCTTTTACTTATTGTTAATCACATTAACCGATGATTTAATGGGTTTTTTGCTGTGTCGTAATGTTTATTGTTTAAAATCAGTTTGCTACTTTGATAAATCAATAGATTATGTTTTATTTTTATTTATTTACTTTTTACCTTCCAAAAACACTACAACATATAAATACATACATACACATAGTGGATATGACGACAACTGCTGCGAACATATTTCAAAATAACAAGGGCTCATCACTAATAAAACCCAGGAACTCTTTTAAGAATTCTTAAAGTATAGATTTTTTAACTCTAAGAAATCCTGGTCATAATTCACTGTCAAGTTCATAGTGTCAAATATATTTAAATAATGTACTATTAAATTTATGCAAACGCAAGTTGTTGAAAAGTTATAAAATAAAAACGTACTTTCAAAATTGTCATTAAGAGCAAAATAGAACGGACACCATGAGAGCACAAAGATTGTTAATTAAAAAATATTTTTTAAACTCATTTTTTTTTCATTTCAGCGAACCGTCTCTTACACAAAAATATTTTTAATTTTTAACTTTTTTAGCAAGTCTACTCTTTTACGTCCCAGCACAAAAATTGACTGTCCAACAAAATATATAAAAAAAAGCCTTTTCCCACGTTGATTTTGAGCAAATTGATGAACACCCGTTTGTAGGAGCACCTAACGATCAGTTCCTAATGAAACAAACCCACCACGTAATTTTTTTAATAAAACGTTTAGCTATAACTGAACGACACTTTCGGCAGGTCAGTTTTTCGGAGTTGTCTGCTCGCTGTTGATCCTGTCGATGATTTCCTGTCCCCTTTCCTTAATTTTCTCACCGAGATCGTTGAAAGCCTTGCTGACGTTTTGCACTAGTTCATTGTTCTATGGGAACGACGTACTACAATAAATTTCGCTAAACAAAAACAAAATAAAAATCGTTACCTGAACTTTTTGGGCGAACTCCTCAAAGCCGTGTTTGATGTTGTTAAAAGCCTGCTCGAGGTCCGAAGGCTTCTCAGAAGTGGGCGCGTCTCTGCGAATTATAGTTGCATTGGTTTCCCATGTGACTGCCTGTGGATAATACATATTTTTACAGGAAAAGATGCAAAGTCTACAAGAGTTAAATATAATTGATAATAATAATAAATTAATAATTATTAATCTCATAAATTATGCAATGATAACAGCTGTCACTTGAACTGTTACTGCAACTTTTTGAAATATGATTAAAGAGATTTTAAAAAATATGTATTTAATATTATAAAATGAGAATTTTTATTCCGAAATCATAAATCAAGCACTTACAAGGAATGCTGCGAGAGCCGCGACGAAAACAAAAGCGAATCTGGATGCCATATTGACCTGACGTTAGTCCCGCTGAGTTAAACCAACTAATCAGACGACTTCTATACAAATCAATTAACGTTTTATGGGTTGACTTATTTAATAGTAGCAGCAGTGATAAGTGAAGAATACAAATCAGTGTAGAGTGCGTTCCGTAAAACGAGATCCCCAGACGAGTTGGTTCGTTTGCTTCCTCGTCTTTGTGCGGGTACGCAGATACCACGTAGAAAATGACCTTTTAGTGAACCTTACAGGTTCGTCTTCCTATATGCGCAATGCGGAAAATGTAGCCCCTATACCATAAATATTTCCAACATGTTTATTTCATTATACTTTCTAGCGAATTGATAGTTTTGCAGGTAATAATAACAAACACAAGTAAATATCGTACTTGAACATGATAAAACCGCAAAATATGGAAAAAACAACAATAATTTCAGTCTAAGCAAAGTTAAGGCACAATGGCGGGCACATCAACATTTTTTGGATCTTTGGACAAGTTTTTGTTGACTCGAGCCAGCTAACGTTTCGCCAATCATCCTGTTGGCTTTTTCAGAGCTTAATAAGTTCTGTACTCTTTCTAATAACACTATGTAAGTTCTGCAATACCGTAATAGGAGAAATTTATCAAAGATCACAGCACAAAACTGGTAACTTTATAACTTTATTAAATACAGTATGACAAACGAATGTTAGATCACTAACTCTTAATCAAAGCAGAATGCAAAACAATCCATTGATTGTAAGCGACTATATAGCTTTTACAATTAGGCTATACATTTTTAGATCCTTAGCTTACAGTAAAATCCCGCAAGTTGTTGTTGATCTAGCAATTAAATATGGCCGCCTGAAAGTATTTGTGAAACTAAGGAAGAAAACTCCTTATCCACTGTAGCAGTCTTAAAGAACATTGATATGTTCAACACATCAAACGCAGTTTCAACGTTCCAAATTCCAAATCATATGAAATCAGCGTTCAATTTTTAGTTAATAAAACTTTTTTGCGGAATGTGAATGTGTCTTAGAATAAAGGGTATTCTATTCTATAGAGAGTATTCTATGACATAGAAAAAGAAGAAGTTTTCACCAAGGTAAAGTGCATATGCGTAGATATTATAATTTTGAATTTAATAGTATATTAGGCATCAAATTTGATAAACTTCACTTTAGTCACGAATTGTTTATTAAATTACTGACTGAAAAAGTCTATCAATGTGCTGCATACTACACTTTTTCCACTACCGTTAGTGTTTGGATACCTCAAAATACCATCAGTGCATGGTAAAAAATCTTCCGAAAACATCCGAAAGTGCGTGACTAATGCACCCGAAGTGTCCGAAGTGGCTCGCGACCATAGGTATATAAGTTGCTGCCTCAAAGTGGCACTTTTCGAGGACTGGATCGGTCCATGGGGTATTTTAAGTATGAAGTAGGAAAAAATTTGTAATTATCAAAATTGTCTCTTCATAGATGACTATCGCACATACATGTTTACTTGTTTTCGTAAAGTCGATAGAAAAGAACTTTCATTTTTGAAGAACTTCTTTTACTCAAGCTACAAAATACTTTTAATGTTCAATCTCTCCCAAATTCAAAATTTCAGCCCCCCTTTCTAAAAAAATTTCATGAAGAAACATCAGTACTTTTACAAAACTTCTGGATTCCTCCTGCGTCGGTTCTTGCTGAGTCGAAATTTTACTCTGTACCTGCTTATATACAGTTTGAGGAGGGCGGAGCTAAATGAAAGGCATAAACACCATCTCGGATGGCTGATTCTCATATTGGCGACAGGTAGAGACCTGAGTCGCGGTTAAGATTATTAGGTTGTTCATAGATTTTTATAGACTCTCGGATCTTTCGTTGGTAGAAGAACTGATTGCAATCAAGATTTTTAGTTTTATCGAATTAAATTTTATCTCCTTAGATTAAAATTCAGCATCTTTACAACCAAAGTCAGACTTTGGCTACACACGTCTTATGTATTCCGGTGGCGTCCAAAACTTCTTCTTCTAATGTCTCTATAAAAACGTTAGTCCCCAGATGGCAGTTTAAGAAAATCCCGAAATATAAAACGCAGCCCTCGTATTAACCCATTTTGTCCCAATATGGGGGTGACAGCCGCGTAGAAGAATTAATAACATTGTGAAAAACAGAGAAGAAAGGTCTCGACACCTTTCATCTTTCATTATGGAAACGCTAAGTCCATGATACTTTTGTTATTTCGCTTCATGGTCAAGAAACCCTAGTAGAACTTTTATTTTTGGAAAACTTCTTTTACTCAAGCTACAAAATACTTTTATTGTTCAATCTCTCGCAAATTCAAAATTTCAGCCATCTTTTCTAAAAAAATTTCATAAAGAAACATCCTACACGAATTATTTCACTTTATCTTGCTATGAAAATTAAACATTGCCTCTGCTAATAAAAACTGGAAGGCTTGCAGGTCGCGTTTTGTTTCGGTTAAATAACAATCGTAGAGAATAGACTATATAACAAATTATTTGTCTGGCATCAACAAACTTTGACCGTATTTGTCCATGCGAACAAATTTAAAAGATTCTTATTAGGGGTCAATCGGATTTTTATATTCGGCAAATGTCGCGATAAGACGCCGCTGAGTTTCATTTTTAACGAACCATTTTCAACTGGGCTTTTCATCAGGTTCTGCGATTTGTTGAAAACACAACCAAGTTTGCAGAGTTTGCAGATTGTAATAGATACCAGCTACATAATATTTTATCGACGCAAAAATTGTAAGCAGATTTGAATATGAACTTGGGATAACCTGCAGCCAGAACTACAGGTTTTAGAAAATAATGTTGAATAGAAATTGTAAAAAACTCAAACTAACCAAGTAGGAAAAACTGATTTGACTATAAAATAACACAATGGAATTAGTAGCGCTGAAATACTTTGTAAGCACATCTATTTAGTGTTTATGTTTCTAAATAATAAATTAATGTGCAACTGAAAAACAGTTGAAAAGGATTCTGAAGATTAATCAAGCCGAAACTTTCTTAATCAAGTGCTCAGTTTCGCACTACAGCTCTTTTCTTGGTATAGAGATCTTCACTAAAACATACGAGGGTCCCTTACAGTTTCCGACCGGACCGACAATGCAATACAAGACATTTCTTCTACTTTTTTTTTATTTTTCTGCATGTAACTCTATACACTTCTTCCAGAGATGTTCACATCTCTTTAACCCGTCCAAATAGTAGCCAACGTTTTTCTCCGCAAAATAATTGTTCAAGAAGGTGATTGCCTCCTGATTTGACGAAAATCTTTGTCCTCCGAGGGCAGTTTTCAGATGACAGAACAAAAAGAAGTCACTTAGGAGGATGGTAAAGTAATTCAAAGCGTGACTCGTTGATTTTCCCCATGGCAAATGCTGGGGTAAGAAACACCGCGCTGTCTTGATGAAACAGGATTTTTTTTGCAAATTTGGCCGTTTTTCGGCAATTTCTGTTGTCAACTAGTCGAGTAATGTACTATGCTCCTGTAATGGTTTTTCCTTTTCCAAGGTAATCGAGCAGTCGCCATCACTTTCCCAGCCGAAAAAACTGTTTTTGTTTTTCGGTTCTCTCTTCGATATCCACTGTTTTGACAGCATTTTTGATTCGGGCATATGATGGTGTATCCAAGTCTCATCTACAGTAAAAGCGTGGATAGCTTTCTCATGCCCAAATCTTAATCTAAAATGTGACAAACACCTGCTTCGGACATTTTCATAACCTCTGCTATCTCTCTCACTTTAATTCGACGGTCGTCTAACATCAAACATGGCTTTGACGACAAAATCAAAGCCTACTTTTGTTTAGTGGGCGATATTTAATTGGATACTTAATAATTATTAATTATTGAAAATTATCCTCTCGTTTAAAATTAATATTTTTAGTCACTCATTCCTATAAAAAAAAGGTGGAGAAATATCGTACAGATGATTTCAAAGTTTTCACAGTTTTACTTAATTTTTGGAGTCATACAATAACTAAAACTTAGAAATATTGTTTATTTCTTATATAGGTTGATCGGTTGTTAAATAAATGGATATGCAATGCATGCAATGTTATATAAATGCGGTGCAATCCTTTTTGTCACTAATTATCAATTGTTTATAATACTATATAGCTTGACAAATAAATAAATAAATTTACTGAGCCATTTAAAAATATTTTGAACAAAAAGCGATTTGTAAGGTTAATTTGAAATCAAATATCTTCTTAACAGAACTTAAATAAAATTAAAACTCCCTAGTTACTGAAACCTGTTTCTTATATATACCGAGTTAACTAGAAAATTCACAAGAAGTTTTTGAATTGAAAACCCTTTCATTTCTATAACATCGAAAATACAAAACCTTTTTTCCCTTAATGAGGTGTCATTATTCAAAAGTTTATATTTTATACAGGGTGTATAGGAAAACAACAAGGGCACGCAACGATTAAACTGCCCATGAGCGAGTGTCCAATTTGCGTCAAAATCAATCCCATTTTAACCCTTGTACCTTCCAGATAACGTATTTTGGATTCCATATATAATTATTTAATTGTATCGAAACATCGAAAATGCATTAACGAATTTGTTGTCCTTTCGCGTTGTTTATTGCACCAAACAAAAATAATTTTCTTCGAAAGCAACGCTCTAAGCATTTTCACGACCCAATTATAGCAGTAGTTCTTCGATTGCGATGCCAATTGGTTTGTTCGAAAACCGCTCAAGGTACACGTTAAGAAAATGATCAAACGATTCGGTATTCTCGTCCTGGTAATCGCGAACGTTTCGGTAAGTCGTCGCAGATGAGACAAAAGATACATCGAAATATCCGCGCAACAACAAGCAAATTGGAATGTTTAATTCCGAGTCTGCTCGTGTATACTTAGCGGCCGTTTAATGAGTTTCCGAGGACGTTTGCAATTGCTGAATTATACGGCATACTCCTTAGGCAATAATTGTTTACTTTGTGCCTAATTTGCGTCTCGAATCTGGCGGAATTTTTTCATTCTCTACACTTTAAACAATTTCAAAAGAAAATCGCCATTTCATTTTGAACGTTTTGGTTAGACTAGTCGAGAAGTTCATTTCGTGCGAAAAATAGTTTGCCCGTCTCCTAAAAATATGGTTGATGGTTCATTCGATGGGGAATATCATATAGAAAAAGACTTTTTTGGATTTTTTCCGACGATGAAAACTACAATTTTTGTTAACCAAAAACTGAAGTAAAAAATAGGCGTTCAGCTTTTTGACAAAACCTCGAAAGCTGTAAGTGATAGCTCAAATATTACAAAAAGTTCTGAAAGAGCAAGAAATTTCAGTAAGGAAGTTCCCGACTCCCGAAATTATAGGACCAATATTAATCATTTTTATTTAACGTTGAATATCGGCTTCCGCGCAGCAGTTTCGGCATGCGCGCGCCGCCACTGTAATGACCGGAAACTTTAAATTAATTTTTTTATGCAATTAAATATTAATAATAAAAAATAATAATAAAAAAATGTTTATAACAAATTGTTAAATGAATAAATTGTTGATATTTTTTTTCCCTAATTATATTTAGAAATGCAAATAGTGAATTAAAAAAAAAGTTCCTTAAAAATTTATTTAAATAATAAAAATATAAAGAAGCGATTATAAACAATAAGATATTGTTATTAAGATTTTTTTAAAATCAATATTTCCTTATGTTAACACTATTGTATTTTTTTTTAATGGTAAATTATTATATTTGATTATAAACAATTTTTAAGCAAAGGGCAAGAAAAAATTTAAAAAATAATATGATGCAAAACACTAAATTGAAACTAGCAGTAGTTTAAAATTATTTAAAAAATATTGTTTAAGCAACATAATCATAATTAATCATAATTTTTCATTTAAAGGTTAATAGTTAATGAAATAAAATATTTTTTAAAGGTTTCATGATGTCATCATTTTAAGTATATTAATAAAAAGGGCTCCAAGAAAGGAAAAATCTATAACAAAATTATTTAAATTTTTATACTGTCTTTTATGACAATAACTTTTGGAAAAACAATGAGGAGGAAATGAACTTCCGACATGCGACTTCCCGACATGCAGTTTTTTTTTTAATTTTATAATTTTCAACTAAACAGAATGTTTCAAAATACGTACCGCTTACTTTAGGATAACATTGAAAAAATTGTTAAAATGGCGAAAATGGTCACTTCTGAAAAAACGAATAATTAAAAATGTTTTTTTTATTATTTCAAAAACGATTTGAAATACATACACGAAATTTAGACCACAAATATGTGTCATGAAGTTATTGTTGACACGATGTAATGATTGTAGCTTCCCAAACTTGTTTTAATGAGATTTTTAATTTTTTTGAGAATTATGATAATCCAGGTTTAATTTTGGGCGTAACTGAACACGGTAATTTCAATTTCAAAAAAAAAAAGTGCTTTGTCATTTTTAGGGTTAAAACTGTCTTCAAAAAGATAATATATTATCAAGTTTTTGAGTATTAATTTAACTCGTTATTTGTTAATTCATTTTTGTCAAAATTTAGCAGTTTCATTAAGTGTTTCCAATACTTAGATCAAGAATACTAAACCATATGGATTTAATCATTACGAAAAATAAAATAAAAGTGCAGCAATGTACCATAAAACGAACATACGCTGTGTCCCACTAACGCACTGTACGTCCTTTTAAAATTATGATTCGATTTTGTTTTTTTTTTTGTTGGATAGGTCTCTCAAAATGCTCTAAAACCTTGTTTGGTTTAATGCTTCAACCTAAAGTCATTTCTAATTGAGACTATTTAACAAAATAGAAAGAAGAGAAAAGTAATATTTTTAACAATATTCTTTAAAGAATGAATTGTGACGAAATCTTATACAGGAGCGCCATGGTTAATGCTGTACATCCTTGTTTATATTGATGATTGCGGTTTGATTTTGTTGAATAGCTCTCCCAAAAATGCCTTTAATTCTTGTTCTTATTCACGACTACTCAAAATTTTACTGTACTAATTTCCACGAAGTTCTAATACAGGGTGCTCGAAATATAGCGGGCGGCTCGCTGAAGCATTACTGCTGTAAAATGTTTGTGACTCACTTTTGATCATTCTTCGAAGAACAGCATTAATAAATCCAAATATTCCAAAGGTATAATGTAAAAACAAACAAATTCTCTTAAATGACTAACGAAAGTCTGAGACATTTGAATAAACCCGAACTGTTCAAAGATTTTCGATTTTAGAATGTAGAAACTATTCTAATAGATGAAAAAGAATACATGACCATATTTAATAACATGAAGTTGATAGGCGTACTGAAAAGACGAAATGTCGATCTCAGACACTTAGGACAGGGTTTAGTGCAACTTATAAAGAAAGAAATTATCAAAATCGATCCATAAACAAAGATTTTTTAGGGGTGTACAGTCCTTTAGTGGAACTCACTGTATATGTATAAATAAGTCTGGATTAAAAACATATTGTTATTCCCATATTAATATTAGGTACCTTTTATGGTTTCCATTATGATAAGCAGAACAACTATATAATTCTCAAATATGAATTGCCTTTCAAATAAGCATAAACTAAACATCAAAGGGGGGAGGGGGGGGGAGATGCACGCCAAGGCGTTTGAAAAAGTGCAGAGTGCACCATGGGCTGTTGATTAAGAAACACGAGATCATGGGTGTTTCCTGGATAGAAAATTACTTGACTGGAAGGTCCGAGATGATGCATTTAAACAATTTACCGTCTTCTCTCATTACAGTATGTTTTAAGCATAGTCGTTTATTTCTTTTTGGAGACGATCTGAAACTGTTCTCAAGAATAACCACTCAAAATGACTGTCTAGCACTCCAGGAAGACCTGGATGGAACTTAGATTTTTCAGTCCAATCAATAGCGCCCTTCGCATGTTGGGGTTTGTCAGGCGCAGTATAATGGACTCCTCAAATATTAATCCCATAAAAATACTATATTTTTACTATGTCAGATCACATCTAGAATACTGTCATATACATGAACTACACGTTTTTTTTTTTAAATCGGGAATTCCGCAATTCTAACTTCTGCCGAGACTTATTAACTTTACTGATTAACTCTACAATCGACTGCCCTTCGTTAACATCGATGATTGATCTGGTATACACGAACATTTCACCGGGAGTTTAATAAACAAATCGTGTACTGTGAGACGTCCTGTAAGACTATTATTATAGTAACATTATTGTTTTGTATTGTTTTTGTCGTAACCTTTTATAATTTTATATAATGAATGATCGGTTCTGAAACAACTACGAAGTAGTAACATTGTAAATTCTTTTGAACTGAAATTTTGTCAGCAGAAACTTTATAATTTAATAACAATTTTGAAAAATTGGTTTATGGTCCGTTTTACAGACTTCTGAATTTTCCGACACGTCTATTAAGAAAAATGAACTTGTTTGTTATTATTCTAATAACCCTAGGAGTTATCTAGTGGTTTTCTGAAATACCCAGTATGTCTTCTTAAAATTCTTCTATCTTGTGTGCATGACGATTTTTTTTAATATGTTTGTTGTTGCTATGTTTGTCTACATTTGGCAGACTCTGGATGTAAATATTGAAACCTGTAGTGTTGGTATTTTGTTACAATCAATTTCAAAATACAAAATTAAAAAAAATATATCGCCAAATTTTGTTGCTTTAGGTGCTGGCGAATTTAATCAAAGAGGCAGCATCGCTGGACTCCTTCGAAAACGACACTGATGAGGCTTCGAGTTTGAGGTAATTTCAATATAGAATGTGCTCTACAGGAATAAATGCCTAAGATAACAACTCGCAGGACCAGAAGAGAAACAGCTTTTAATAATCCACTTCAATGTCATAGTTTTATAATAAACAAAGTTATTTCAATTTTGGGAAAATGTATGCACAGATATATGTTTTAGGTTGCGCTGAAAGTGATTCCTGCTGTTTCTGTCATCATTATCATCGATTTTTCTTAAATCCCCAGCGCCTTTGCGACATTTACAGGGTGCGCTATTTATCTTGTAAAGTTAAATACGAAAGTTAATTGGGGTATTATAAACCTTTAATTGATTTTAATGTTGTATATATATTGTGTTTCATTTTTTATGGGCGATTCTCGAGTCTCAACTTTCTCATTTTAAATGGAACACTATGGAAAATTCTATATTTTTATGCATCTTCAGGAGAAGATTAAAACTGAATATGCCAACTTGGTTGGCGAAACGCGCGTCGAGTACTTAAAATTGAGTTTCTGTTTGTGGTAAAACGCGTTATTGTGTGTTAGTGTAGTGCCGAAGGTTCCAGTCAAGAGTTTGAAGAAATTGGCATATGTTTTAAGTCATTAACGTCATTGCTCGCATTAAAAATTAAAAATATCAGAAACGGTTAGACTTAGGTATAGGGCATTATACACAAAATATGTCTAGAATTTTGTATAGAAATCAAAAATGAAGTAATATACCAGGTATTCCATTTAAAATAAGAAAGTTGATACTCACCCACTAAAAATGAAACACCCTGTATATACAACATTAAAATAAATCGAAGGTTTGAAATACCCCAATTAACTTTTGTGTTTAACCTTTGGGTCAATCCGCTATAGTTTCTGAGATAAGGTAGTGTCCTAAAATAAACGGCCCACCATTTTCCAATTTTCCGGAAGAACATCCCAGTTGTTCCTATCGTATCCTCCCACTTTCAAATTTACTTAATGAAAGATACACGGCATGTTCGTGTACAGGAGGCATTTTTAAACAATGTCGATTTATTTTTTTATAAAATTTTTAAAAAGTTTGGTTATGTCTCCACAGATGAAAGGATCTCTTGACCCAAAGTAAATTGTATTTAATCCAAGGCCGCCAATATTATCTTAACAAAAATCTATAAAATATTTGTTTTTAGTCTATAAATGTGTACCTGATTCTAGGATTCATTCAGGGTTCATTATTTTGATTTATGCCAGGATTTATGGAAAAATATGCAGGAAATGATTACCGAGAATCGCAATTTTAACCCAAAGGTGCAAAATGTTATATACATAATATACATATAAGCAAATTTTACAAAAGTATTTACTTTGATTTCTTTTGAAAATGTCACTTCAAATCAAAACTATCTTCGGTTAGGCGTATAACTTTTTGACTCAAGAGCATAGTGCTTTTACACGCTGACCTTAAATAACGCCGAAAATTTGATTTTTTATCATTAAAAAATAATAATAACACAGCCTAAGTGCTATATAGTTTTGTGATTTTGTTTAGTAGTAAAGAACAACTTTTTCGCCTCTCCGCAATTAACAATCTCAAAAGAAAATAGAAGATGCTATATAGTTTATATATTCCACAGATAATACAAATAATTTCATTGTAATCCTTACTCAAATACAAAAAAAGGTTCCAAGTCGATAAATTAAAACAGAGACCCTTTTTGGACATACAAAAAACTTGCTATGGTATTGTTTGATATTGTAACATATTCAACATAACCCCACCTCTAATTACCTTGCCTTCATGGAGAATGAATTTCTAGTTCGTCAATTTTCTTTTGAAAAAAACATAAAAACTTATTTCGAACTTCAAAAGAGCAAGCAGTATTTGACAATAATAAAGCACCTAAGTAAATAAGTATTGCGAGTCTAAGATATTATTCAAAGGTATCTAAAATCGAGAGAATTGTTTTTTTTTTCAATATTATCAACTTTTGTTTAAGAAATGCAATCTTTTTCGATAATCGGTACTAGCTAGTAAAGATGCCTGAATGCGAATATCATCAATTTTTATAATTGCTGCTATTCATACTAATGACGGTAATTCACAACTCGTCATGCAAAGATCATTTGAATGTATAAACAATAATAAACTCTATTTGTAACGACAACCACAAAACATTATATATGTACTGTCTGTTACTATTTCTATTACAACTTATTCTCTTATTCGTGATGCTGGAGACTGAATTTCAAGTTCGTCAATTTCCTTTTGAAAAAAACATAAAAACTCATTTCGAACTTCAAAAGAGGATAATATAAGCAAGCAGTATTTGACAATAATAAAGCACCTAAGTAAATATGTATTGCGAGTCTAAGATATTATCCAAAGGTATCGAAAATCGAGAGAATTGTTCTTTTTTTCAATATTATCAACTTTTGTTTAAGAAATACAATCTTTTTCGACAATCGGTACTAACTAGTAAAGATGCCTGAATGCGAATATCATCAATTTTTATAATTGCTGCTATTCATACTAATGACGGTAATTCACAACTCGTCATGCAAAGATCATTTGAATGTATAAACAATAATAAACTCTATTTGTAACGACAACCACAAAACATTATATATATACTGTCTATTACTATTTCTATTACAACTTATTCTCTTATTCGTGATGGCTGTAAAGTAAATTACAACTACACATTGATTTGCCAATAAACAGCGGGTGGATGAGATGAGACAAGGAGTGCAAAACATTTCGTCTTTTCAGTCCCGACTTTGCCAGGAGACTGAAACCGACAGAAGACGCGCTTTTACTTTTCATAAACAAGCTCGTCAACACTGGCTACATATCCTCAAAGATAACCCTGAGCAGGATAGAGAAGGCGAGCGACAAGAGACGCGAAATCGGAGAACAAGTCGCTAGGATTCTGGATGAACTGCCGAGCTACAGAGACAAGGTGCCTTTGGTGGACGAAATTCCTCACGTTCTCAAATAAAAAGGCAGTCGTTTTTATGGCAGTTCGCACCACGTTCTACTTAACCGTCGTTTTCATCGTCGTATTCGCGAATCTGGCGATTTTTTTCATGTTATGTTTATGTTTTTATTGTTTGAGACGATTCGTTGTCATCTAAACGATCTGAATAAACTTTTCGCCTCCTATCGCGATGTTTTCCTATTTGATAACAAATATCTCGCTTGGCTTGAGATATTGATATTGACCAAGCACATATACTTAAAGTACAGGCCCTCACAGGTTCCAGTGCGCCATCTATGAAATAGATTCAAACTGAGGCCAAATTCGTCTTTTCGACCTTCAAAAACAGTACACTAATTTTGAATTTAACGTGATTCTCAGCTTTGAAGTTATTGGAAATTTTGTAAAATTAAGTTAAATTAAAATTATATCCAGAGTCACACCGATTCACTCCGATACTTTAGTCATCGGTTTGGGAGCGATCGGATGATTTCGGTAGAATTGAGCAAACGTGGTATTTTGAACTCTGTCCATTCTGAAAGTCAAGTGACACGTCGATCATTGAAAAAACTGTTAGTAGTAAAAAAAGTATATTATACAACACGTTGATGAACTTCTTCAAGCAGTAGTTAATAAATACTCCGCTGAGCTCTGTTGGGTCAAATCAAACTAGTGACTAAAGTGACGTTTACAGAATTTGTTGCGTAATATACCATTAAATTCAAAATTATAATTTCTACGCATATGCACGTTACCTCGGTGACATCTTCTTCTTCTTCTATGTTATAGAATACTCTCTATTCTATGACTTATTCTAACGGTATTCTAACTAAGCTACAATCATTTGAAAGTCCATTTAAAAGAAACCCCTTTATTTTTTATTTTATTATTTTTTATTTATTTATATTTTATTGGATTAGTTGTTCAAAATGTCCACCCAGTTGCTGTATACTTAGTCTAGCTCTTTAACTGCTAACAATCTCAGTATCAACACGAATATTTTCTGCGGCATCCAAAATTCTATCTACCAATACTGTTCTCAATACTTTCTGAATAAACTAAAGGAATTAAGGTCAGGCGAGCTTGCTGGCCAAGGAACTGCTGAACCTCTTCCAATATACCAGTTTGTATAATTTTACTTAAGAATTTTTGTTACTTTTCTTCTTCTTCTATGTTATAGAATACTCTCTATTCTATGACTTATTCTAACGGTATTCTAACTAAGCTACAATCATTCAAAAGTCCATTTAAAAGAAACCCCTTTATTTTTTATTTTATTATTTTTTATTTATTTATATTTTATTAAGAATTTTTGTTACTTGTCGTCCAAAGTGAGGAGGTGCGGCATCGTGCTGAATCAACATTCAAGTCTTGAAGCGTAGGCGGCGGGTTCTAAACGCAAGCTAGAGGACGAGTTATAGCTCATTTAAAAAGTTTTTGTATCGCTGGATACATATAACTATAATTATTTGTAATTAGAAAAAATATTCTCGTGGAACCGGAAATAACTACGCAAACTTACGATCCGCCAACATTCGACGCGTCCACAACAAACCGATCGTTGAACCCAAAACTTCATCACGTTTCCCAAACAAAACCCCATCGGTAAAATCCACAACCTTGGTGCGCCGAAAACATCCAAACAGAATACTTTGCGCTATAAAAAGCGAAAGCATCTGAACGATTCACTTCATTAATTCACTTGGTGAACCAAAACCATGATAGTGAAAGGAGCAGCGGTTATTTTGGGAGCGATCCTCCTGGCCCAGGACGTAAGTCTTCGTCTTCTCCATCTAGTACGCACTAACCTAACGTTCTGTTTCATTCTAGGTGATATCTCACAGCTACGTATATGGCGGCCCGGGTTTCTTCGGCGACGGGTATGACCCTTGCCATTCGAAACCTCATCCCAAAACATTACCTTTGGTTATAAGGCCCAAACCATTGCCCAAACCCGCCAATCTGGTACCGCTTGCCCCATCCGGTGGGCCGTGTTACAAGTTAGTACCGAGCCTTTATACAACCTTATGTTCTAAGAGAAATGCAAAAATCGATTTTCAGGAAACAGGTCATCGTCAAGCCGGCCATAGTACCACGTCCGGTACTTCGGCAGTGCGCAGTCCAGAAGTGCTGCAACAACTACGCCGCGTCCAAAGTCGTATCGTCTGGTTGCTGTGGAGGTTATGCCGATAGCGTCATCTACCAGCCACACCACGTGAGTTTTAGTCCGTAGACTCCCTCAGGGGATCGCTAACGACGCACTTTTCAGCCCAACCCGGTTCACCACCCAGGATGCACCACCATCCATAACTTGGAACATAAAGTGTACGATGGCGACTACAAGGGAAGAGTAGAATCGAAAATTCCAGCTGACGCGATATCTGTAGCGTTGGCATACAAGAACGCGCATAGTTTCGACACGGTCGCCGAAGATAGGCTCCAATACGGATTCAGAAAGCTGCCCATCGAGGCTATCAAAAGTTGCGAGAAAGCTGTCCAAGACGAAGTCCACGAGGCGAACCTCTACAGCTTGAACGGGCAAGTGGTAGAACTCAAACCGGTTAAAGCGAAGAGCGCGACGTGCAATCTAGAGGAAGAAGCCGAAGAGGAACTTCTCAATTTGGAAGAAGAGGAAGTTAGCGAGGTCGTCCACGGCCCCAATAGGCCCAGCTACGTGGAGCTTGGCTACCGTCCAGCTAAAGGTAGGTTATCGCGCAAAGTGCGATGCTTTACGACGTACTAATTCCGATTGATCGGTTGCAGCGGTGAAGACCGAATTCGTGAATGTGCCAGCATGCCAGCAAGTAGTCGAAACTACATCGCCAGCGAGTTGCACCACCCCTTGCGACGACGGATTCCAACCTGGAACCGTGGTGTACAAGAAGGTGCCGAAGTTCGATCACATTTACAGGGAGAGGGTGTTAGACCAGACCTCTTGCGAGTCGGCGGAAGTCCCGGTTAGGTACATCAACGTTCCTCCTCCACCACCACCACCATGTGGATGCGGCGTCAAGAGTTACTATTCCTCATCGAGCCACAGCTCAGGATCCCAAAAGCACAGCGTGGTGCTGGAGAAGCTCTGCCCGTGATACCTCTGTGATATGGTTTAGTTTCGAGCGAGCGCATCGAAGATATTTTAAAATTGTGCTCTTTAATAACATACCTCTTCCTCAACTCGATTAGAGAGTAACATTTCGATCACTTTTCATTGATTTAAATTTTGATATTGCGTAAAAGCGTTTTTCCATTGGTATTGAATTGTATTGTGTGCTCGCTTACAAACGAAGTTTAAAATAAAAGTTTTATCTGTTGCTTAAATTTTATTGGAGCTAATAGAAGACTTGTTCGACATCCTTAGCCGTAAGACCATTAAACTGACTTGCCTCATAAAGGTTATTGTAGAGGCGCGAGGTTTTTTAGCAGATTCCTGAATGATTTCTAATTTCCTGAAACTAAACTTATTTCCTTTTTATTCGAAGTCGATCGGATCACTGGTACTACTAGTAATGGTGCTCTGGTAAAAGAGCTTGAACTCCATATATGTCGATACGTCAGTATTTAATTCTGATGCAATTTTCGCGGTATTTTGTCTCTGGTTAGTTCTGGTTAGTTTAATAACTTCTAATGTTGTAGGCAGGTATCAAAACTCCTTTTTTCGAAGGCTCGTGCTTCGTGCTTCGTGATAATGAGTCTCCGATTATTATACGCTTATGCAAATAAAACTCATATTATTGAACAATTAAATGATTAGATAAAAAAAAATTGATTTGTTGAGCAATGTCAAAAGCAATAATAAGAAACGAGTTAAGAAGTTACAAAGTTATGCATTACTTTAGATTTGATTTTTTATTTCTCTTATTCATTATTAAATTGCAGGCGATAGAAGTCTCTAAATGACCTACTACTCTTTATTTTAAACAAGGAATCACCCTCTTAAGTTTTTCGGATATGTTTTGAAATAAATATGTACAACGTATGGATCAAAATAAAGCCGACCAATTCATCATTGACTACGCCTGCCATGCACCAAATTTCATATGTTTGACTGAGACATGGCGTAAGGAATCTAAACTTGCAGTCATTTATAATGACAACTTTCACCACGAAGTTTCACCAAATGGTAATGTGGATGTTATTCAAAAAAACTTGGAAGACATATTGAATAAAATTTTTAAACCAAATGGTTATATAATTTTAAACGGAGACTTTAACACCCATACTATGTCTTTATCAGAAAAAGTAACTTTTTCGATTTAATGCAATCTTATAATTTTCGCAATAACGTAAAAGATCCAACAAGAAACCAGAATGGTTGTTCATCTATTCTTGATTTAATGTTTACAAATTACTGGAATAATATAATAGCGAAAGTATTACTAAATACAGTTCCAGACCACGATACCGTGTAATTCACCACTACACTATCAGAAGCGCCCTCGTATCTAGGCAGAAATTTTAACAAAAACAGTATTAGAGTTTTTACTTCAGATTTAACGAACCCTGGATGGGAGTCTGCAGCGCGTCCGGTGATATTGATAAAAAATTTGACGTTTTTTACTCCACTTTCCTGTGGTACCGCAAGGTACAGTGCTTGGCCCTTTTTACAGTAAACTTTCTGCTCGCCTATCTAGTTTAGGTCTATCGGAGTTCGCTGACGACTGTTATCAAACTCTTCAAGACAGAATTAATTCAGCACTTGTACTGCTAAGTAGCTGGTTTAACACCAACGAACTCTTTGTGAATGTCCAAGAAACAAATGTACTGATACTCAAATGCCCACAAAACAAAAAAGATGTGTGAATGTCTGGTAGGGCGGCGAGGCCGTTGAAATAAAAAAGCAAGCTTAATTTTTAGTACTAGAGCTCGACGAAACACAATGCCAAATACTTTCTTCAAAGCTGCATAGTGATTGTTTCCTAATAAAAAAATTAAAAACTGTTTTGACTGGAAAGTGCATGATAAATTTCTACTATGCTCACATCTATTCGAGATTACTCTATGGCATTCCCTTATGGGGAAATGCAAGTCATGCGACATCTGTTTTCAAATCCCAAAAAAAGGTCCTAAGGTATATTGCGGGAGTGTCGCCGGATAGTTCGTACAGGCCCCTCTTCCGGGAGTTTAAAATACTGCCTTTAGCGTGTATATACATATTAGAAGTTTGTTTGTGGGTATATAAAAATAAAAATATCTTTCAAAATAACGGACTATAATACACCAAACAAAGACTGTTTCTTCATAAAAAAAATGGACTAGAATTTTCAAAAACATATTTTACAATAGACCGTCTCCAGAGCTAAAAAGCAGCAAACTAAACTTTTTCCTCCTAGAAAACTGTTTTTATAATTTAAACGAATATTTTACCTATTAATGTTTGTCATCACTGTATTGTTGTGCTCTGTCATATATTTTTATTATATAAAGTTTTAATGTAATTTTCTGCCCCATTTGCATGATCTATATTGACCTACTTGACGAAATCCATAATACACCGATTGTATTCTATATATGTGGGATAATAAATATATTTTTATTATTATTATAAACAAAATAAATAAGCATGCTGACATGGCGACTGACTGATTTCCTCTCTGATTTTCCATTCTAGAATACTAATTTAAAACCTATCTGAGAACTGACAACTAGATTCGACTTGACGTTTAAAATATATATTTTTGTTTGCGATATTCGAGTAAATATCATGTCGTAACCTTATTCGTATGTTGATAATATAATTAACATGATCGCTCTTTTAAATTTGTTACATTTGCTAATGCGTTAGGAAGTTAGGGAAGGTAGTAACATGAAAAATTATTTTAAAAAAGCAAGTTTTGCTTCGGATAGAAGTCGTCGTCATCGTTCTTGAGCAATGCGCTTTCACTACAGGATCGTACAGTGGCTCGATTTTATTATTTAGACAATAACATGTTTCAATGGTCTTGCCTATCATTTTATTGTCAAGACCCAATGCCTAATAACTGTTTTTTGTGATCCACGATCTGAAAATGTGCTGGGATTTAGAGTATAACTTGAGTTGTCAAAGTCGTACATATTCTAAAACAATTTGATCTTTTAATTTACAACCACTGTTTCGGAGCCTCATACGTGGGCAATTAAAAAGTGAACATAGAAAAAATACCAAATGCAAGGCTCATATATATTATCCGTGTTGGTACCAAACCTTTTACTGAGCGGATCTAATTAATAATTTGTCTCACATCCTCCGCCCTAACTTTGAGTTGCATTTCTTGTGGTGTCGAGCACAATTTATTTAAAGCATCAATACAACGACTGTGTAAAAATATTCATATATTTTAATACTTGGAATTATTGTAGACGTGTATAGGCTTTATCCATTTATGATGTATCAGTTAAATATAAAAGTTTACTGCAAAACAATAATTATTTCCAAATTAAAGTAGAACAAAAACACTAAAAATGACAAAAAAGTAAAAAAATCTTTAGCTATTCTAAATATTGCTGTATGTATGTGACCACCATTTTCTTATACAATATATAGTAGTCCCCAAAAGAACTCCATTAATGTTCAGTTAGGGCTGTTGGCTGGCCAAATCATAGTTCCGCCGTTCCCTATACAACCACTGGGATATTCCATGTTAAGAAAATTTTTAACTTACACAACAGGGATAAATCTTCTATATATTGGTCTATTTGTTGTCCATCTATGACACCACACCATGCAGTAATTGATTGGCACCCCTGGCTTTTTATTTCGTGTATTTCGCTAGGATTATTTAAAGACCGATATCGCCTATTTTGTCTATTACAACCCTTTATTATAGTGAACGAACTTTCATCGGCCCATAAAATGTTTTTTCAAAAAATTATTTGCATCCTCCTTCTACACTTAGTTTTTGAGTTTTTTGAAATTTAAATGCATTCTGTTTATATTCTTCCAAAACTGAGTGGATCCTCCAGAAATATTTGTCTCTTCATATTTTTCATATTTTCTTTATTTAAAACAATATGATTCCGGTATACGTTTTTAGCGTTTAACCGTTTTCGGCAAATTTCCTTGCCAGCCTTGGAAATATGTTTTAAAGGAACGGCGCTTTGAAGTCTAATATACTGACGACGAGTTGAGGTTGCACTTTTATTATTCAGAAAGTATACTTGAAACATGTCACTTCTTCGACGGATGCTAAATTCGCGAAAAACCATTTTAACAATAATGACTTGGACAATAATTCAACCATCAACGTTGTTTACTAATATGTCAAACAAACATATTTTTATTTGTCAGTCAGGGCACTTTTTGAAATCATATAAAAATTTCCTATTTTTGCCGATTTGTCGAAAACGACTGGACTAAAATATAAAGTGTGTTACATCATTGTAATCGGAATAAGATATTCTATTAAACACATATATAATATACAGGATGTTCCGTGTTCTAACTAACTAACTACTTATTTTACTAACCCTACATTTTGTTTTTCTGTTTACGTTGATATCTCTAAAAACAAAAAAGTTACAGCCAATTCTAATATTATCAAGCCAAATTGAACGCACGGTACATCCACTCGAGTCAAGAAATGGTTATTTTTGAGCGCTCCCAAAATATTCGATCCTGATATACAAAATTATTGTGGAAACGTTTGTGTATATTCTGAAAGAAATCGTAGGATGCGAATACCAAACTTTCAAACCGCTAACGAAAACGCGTCAAACGCTGGACAACAACCTCCTCGAGTGGCGACCTTAACCGGCCTTAACCTCCGGTTAAGAATTTCGACTCGTCGCGTTCCATTGTTTATTAAAAATACGCTTCAAACGCGAAGACTGCCATAAACAAGGAAATTGAAATAAAAACACGGTATAACTATATAAGTTAAAACGAATGGGACGGTCATTCTACGAGCGTAGAATTCTCGAAAAGCATGAAAGCTATAATCCTAGTGCTGCTTTGCTGCTTGATCTGCGCAAGCGCCAACTGCGGCTGCCTCAAAGTAAGTACCTCACGGTTATCGACGTGCAATTTTTATAGTTTCCGTTTCAGTGCTCGAAACACTTAACTTCTGTTGACGTGCCCGGACCTTGCGGATGTTGTCCCCTGAAGTTCATATTCCCGACCCCTTCGCGTCAAATATGCGGATCGTCGTACGAATACGAAGTGCAGACTCCGGTAGTGCCAAGTCCGCCTCCACCGCCTCCCGGACAGGTTTACAAATACAAGGTTTTTATTTTACATCCCTCGATTACGTGGCAAAGTCGAAAACACCTACTTCTAGGTTTGCCAACCTTTCGAGGCTCCATGTCCGTGCAAAGTCGAGCAGATCTGCCACAAATATCCCTTGGAAATTCAAACTCCGGTCCCCCCGCCACCGAAACCAGTACCAGTACCCGTACATCTCAAGTACTGCGCGGATAGGGTAGTGCTGCCAACCCGCACTTGCAAAAACGTCAAGCCATGTTCGTACACGATGTCAATGTGAAGGCCGAGTAATGCAGTTGTCTTTTTCAGGCAACAGCTGTGATTGGAAACCTCAACCGGTACTGACTCCAGAAGTCTTCGAATGGGTAAAAGCCGTAGAACAATCCGGCAACTACGGCGTTCCCCCGGTTGCCAAACACGGATGTCTCTTGGAGCCCCTCTATGACCACAGGTACGAACACGTAGGGTCCTCTGACAGGCACCCGAGAGCGAAACGACAAATAGACTTTGCAAAACGCGGTTATAAATTTTCGTGGCCGAGTTATCTGAAACCGTCTTATCCCCAGGCGGCCTTCGCGTTCCCTCTAATTGAGAAATTTAAACTGCAACGAAAAATTGATGCCGTTAATAGAGAAGCAGCGTCCGCAACCTTTTCGAAACCGTACTTATACAAAACCCCCGGCAAGTTGTCATTCTTTGACCAAGCGGAAAGTCCGAAGTTTGCCTTATCGAGAGGTACGGATCCTTTAAAAACCCTTAAGTACTCCATTTTGGAACCCGACGCCGACTTCAAATACAAAACGCTCCTCGAAGACCTCGACTATCGACGCAAGTCGCCACTTTCGACGTTTCGCTCCCATACCGACGAAGTCCTCCTCAAAAAACTCAAAAAACTTAACGGCGAATCGACGTCGACCACCCTAGAGGATCAAGCCACGGATTTCGTCAAAAAGCTGCTGAATCCCCAAGAACCAATTTCGAGGAAGAAAAGAACCATCGTGCTCAGCAGCGAAGAGGTCCCGACGCCCGCCAGGTACGAAATAGACTTCGTCAGCATGGAAGACGAATCTGAAGAAGAATTTGAAGATGAACCGATTGTCGGCAGCAAGATAATGAGACGACCAGCAAGCTACCCTCGTTTCAAACCTTACCCGCAAGCGGACGCCGTTATCGGCAAGAACGTGATACAGAAGGCGGTTAAGGAAGAACTCGAAGCTTACCATCGCAAGGTAGAAAGGGAGCGGAAACTTAAAGAGTTCAAAGAGAAAAAACAGCAGCAACACGGCGGCTTGGTGGGTCCGCACAATCCCATTTATTTGCTATTCACGGCACCTATGAGGTTCCTAAGGCACTTCCACGACATCAACAAGGGCGTCAACCCGGTCGTGACGTCTCTGCCAAAGCTGGTTTACACCGCGAAGAAATACTTACGAGACTTTGGCAAAGATTTCAAGACTAACTGCCTGAATTTGGCCAGTGATTTGATAGGAGACTTTGACCACGTCAACAGTAACGTGGTGAAGGAAATTGTGCCACCCAGTTTTCATTCCAGGTATAGAAGAAACGTCAAAGATAACAAACGGGCAGATGGAGTCGGATACGCCCCGGAATATTCTCGGGATTTTCAATTCTCAGAAGAGGCCCGAAATTTTCGTAAAGTTCCTCAAGATCGGGTGAGAAAAAAACGCTACGTCGTCCAAGTGGTTGACGACGACCAAGTACAGGCCCAAGTGCAAGACTATCTGACGGATAAATATAACTACGATTATTTCGAACAACTGAAACGATACTACCACCAATTAGAGGAATATTTGACAAATCTACGAACGCAGTTTCGTCCGGAGCCTGAAAATGGCGCCGACTACTACCACCGAGAGCAAAACGATAGATTCGAAGACGGCAGTTTTGAAGAACCCTACGAACCAAAACCCAAAAGGAAGAAAATGCGTATCAAGAAAGTGAAACCAAAAATCATAATCGACAACAAAGGGTTGCCGTTCATGGAGTACAACGGCATGAAGCGGCCTCTTTTCGGGAAAACGAATAAGCCGGTGATCAAAAGCCCCCTACCAGGGTCTTCCGAGGAGACCAAAGATAGGATCTCGATGCTCATAGAGAGAGCCAAAGGCCAGTCGGAGGTTGTGGGCAGCAGCCACAACGACCTGGTGCCCCAAAAAGTGCTGAGGGAACGGATATCTTCCCTTTTAGAGGAGATTGACATTTTAGTGAACCTTAGAGTTGAAGATTATGACGAAATCTGCGACGAACTGATTAAACTGCACCACGTGAAGACTTCGATTGAGCAGGATTGGAAGCGCATGCTGATGGACGACATGGCCGACGACATCAACGCGAAAATAAGACTTCTCGGCAAGTTTAGAGACTTACAAGCCGCGAAGGACTCGACATTAAGAAAGGTAGCAGAATCGCTAAAAACTTGCAACTGCGAATTCGTTCGGAGAAAACTCGTGGCTTGTTTGGTGAAGCTCCAGAAGCTTCAATGTTTGATTGCGAGCGTTACGGAAGACTTCGAGCAGCATCTACAATTACGGACGTCCTTCAGCACGAACAAGGAGATCAAGTACGTCGATTTTCTTACCGAGCTGAAGTTTGCTCCAAGCACGACCAGGAACGATTTGATTAAGAGCTTAAGCAAAAGCAGAGACGATCAGGTGCACTCCGACATCGAGATACTGAATAAGTTGAAGAAGTTGTTGCACACGGACGACGAAGAGCTCTTGGAATCCGCGGCCAAGAACATTTGGGAGATGAAAAACGCCGAAAAACTACAAAGGGAAACCATAGACGACATGAACAGGAAACTATCGAGGCGGCAGAAGATCAAAAAGGAACTAAAAATACTGTTCGATTTGCAAAACAGGTTCGACGAGGCCGGGAATAATCTAAATAAGCTGTTGAGTACCGGTCAACTGAAGAGTGTGGCGGGATTGAAAAAAGTTGCCGTGAAAAAAGACATTAAGCAAATAGTAGAAGAAATCAAGAAAAAGCACGAAGAAATGCTAGAAAAAGCGGCGAAAAAGAACGCGGCCTTAAAGAAGTTGAAAAAGTAAAAATGGCTGACGGCTTGGATAAACGTGGAAAATTATCGAAATTGGGGACGAGTTCGTTTTCATGGAGGCTGTTGAGGGGCGAGATATATGGAAAAAATAAAGAAATGGGTTGGTGAAGGTGGATTAATTTTGTCTGTTGTAGGTCTGATTTTAAGACGCGCTTTTCTTTATTTTTTCCATATTATCTGACGCGATTGACGAGGTGAGATGAGCTAATCGAAGTTTTTCCATTTGTTTTAGGTGTTACGCATGAGGACGCAGATCAGATAACATGGAAAAAATAGAGATAGGCTAATATTTTTAATTAATTTTCTTCTTTATCCGGCGAAGAGAGTGCTTTCGCGTTCTTAAATTATCAAAAATTTGATACAAACAGTATTTCACGGATAACGTAAAGTTATTAAACGCGAGGGCAATCTCAAAACGAATATAATGCGCTTTTGTAATCTGTGCCTATGTGAACTGGACTATCTCTAAAATGTTTGTAACACCATGACAAATAAACTACATGAATTGTTTAACTTATTTTGTTTATTTTTCGGAGGAACGGTGCAGTGTCAACAATCTAATGGATAGACCGTTCGACATTGACCTTTCGTTCGTTCGTTCATGGGCGTGGGATCTTATAGCCAATGAATTATATAGGTTCGATTACTAGTTTCTTTGCGCCAATTTTACCGAAAGCGTTTCTAGTGATAATAAATATCACATTTTGCAAAAAGTTCGATAAACTGGTGACTAAAGAAATCTGTTGCGCACTATACTTTTTTCACGACCATTTGTCAGTTGTCAGATTGTCAGAACTGACAAACGTCAAAATACCGAAAAAAAAAGAACGCTGCCAAATCAGTGACTCATGTATCGGAAATGAAGGTGAATAATGAAGCGTTAAATGCTTTAAAACGTCATTTTCCGTACTCCTGATCGGGTATTAATTGTAGAGTCGAGTAGAAAAACCACTTCCACCCAAAATAATAATATAATATAGTAATTATTTCCTGCGGCAAAACTACAAATGGACTGCAATTACTCAAATGCCGAGAGCTGTTTAAGTGAATAAAAGAATAAAACACAATATTTCACATTCCAAATTCCGATTTGAATTAGCACCAAGAAGCTATAGCAATATTAACCCAATACAGAAATACTGTGTTTTATTCGTATTATTTAGTGAGTTGGTTGTTGATGAATCAAACTTGCAGACGTTTCGCCAATCATGATGTTGGGTTCTTCAGAGCTTAACTAAAACTGTACAGTTAAGTTAGATTCATCCATAACCGACGCAAGAGACATCTCGAAGATTTGTTACTTCTAAAAAATCCAGAGAAATTTCAAATTCGACATACCAAAATTCGCAACATAGGTATTCAATGTCGCTAGTAAGTCAGTGAACTCATGGGATCTAAATATTTTGAGAAGTGACACGATTCTCATGCGAATTTCTAAACATTTCCCACCTATATATGCTTCGAAATATGGGTCGAATTCATTAGCGCGGCTCACCAAGGGGACCAGCATGATAACGTCGAAAGAAAACTACCCGATTGTGATTTTAAGTTGTTTTCTGGCAGTTTTCTTAAAGGTGAGTTACTTTAGACTATACTAAGTTCCGCATATATACCAACAGAAGGTTTTAAAAAAATATTTTCTACTCTCCGAAGTCTTTCGGTAGATTTTAACCATGGTATTTTGATGTTCGTCAGTCCTGATGATCACTACAGTCAGTCACTGGTGTATTAAATGAAACTTGCTGCATATATGATCCACCGATCTAGATAAACCAAAAATAACCAATATATATTAATTAATACCTATAGATTACAATTACAATGCAGAGCCCTATTAACTCTTTTTGGATACCTTTCTCTAAAACCCTCTCCAATAGCTTCATAATCGCGATCAAAACAATATAACTGTTTAAAGAACAATACAATACGTTTTGTGCCCTTTCATTAGAAAATAACAGCTAGGTGAATGGCATCCGTGTATACTATTTTATCATATCATGCTTACGCGAACGGATATCAGATTTCAATTCTTCTTCTTTTAGTGCCACCTCGTTCGTACTTATTATTTATCAGAATATGGACAAGATAAGTTTTTCTCGTTTGATTGTTAATAATCATTTAATTTCCTGATCTGTTCTTCTCAATACTTCACCATTAGTAGTTCTAGCTCTCCATAGTATTTTTGCGGTTCTACGGTAGGGCCACAAGACTCTAGTTTCTTGATGGTCTGAGCTCCCACAGAGTTCACGTTTCCACTCCATACAATGATTGTGACACACGCAGCACTTCAATCTCAATTTAAGGCAAAGATTTTTGTAGCTAGTGTTTTGAATCTTGAAAGATGTTGGTTTAGGTCTAAACTTTTTGTAGGTTCCTAGATATTTACATATTTATATACGCTCCAAGGCGTTTCCTTCATCGGCAGCTACCCTTGATTGACTGGGCTTTTCTATTTCATTTATTTTCACAGTGGCTGTTTGGTTCTAATATATTTTTTTAATGAACGTTCTTTAATTCATATACTAGTTTCGAATCTCTGTCGAACGCTTTGTGGTAGTCTTTAAAGCCTATATAAACAATTTTATTGTATTCGCGAATTTTTTGGATAATAACTGCAATTGCGAATAAAGCTACTCTGGTTCCCATGCATGCTATGCTGCCAAAATGTAAGTTATTTTATTATTTGCCGCCTTTTCTGTATAGACTATTTTGGATTATGAAGGTATGAACGTTGATGGAATAGTTTTTGATATGGTTTACGTTAGTAAAGAATTTTTTTCGATTTTTACTTTTTTTGCTAAAAAATAGTTGTTGACTTTTCTTCCTTGTGTAGGTAAATACTAAGATATTTATCGAGCCATGCTCAGTGTATTTAAAACAACAATGCTTTCAATTTCCACAACCATATCATTACGGGAATTTAAATCAATCTTGAATACAAGTATTCGGATGAGAACGCTTATAAACATGATTAAGGCGCAGAATAGAGAAACAATCAGGAGGCCGACGTATTAAATTTTTTGTTGCAAATTATAGCAGACTTAAAATTTGTAACTTTCAAACATCAGTATTTTAGTTTTTTTGGTTACGGTAGAGATATCCCGATTAGCAATCGAAATCATTTGTCATGTGATTTATTTATATTTGAATGTCATACATTATATGCAAGACAAGAGAGATTTATTGACTGCCCTCAGCTCGCCAGGTGTGAAGAATGCGACCTCTCCCAGATCTTCCGTACCCCGAAAGACATGTCCAAAGTCAACTTCGACCACTTCGAGCTTCTGGAAAGGTCGAATTTCGACCAACCCAGCGACGACGTTTCGACGACGACCACAACGCCTCAACCGTTCATACCGAAAACCTTTGCAAATGCCCAAGTGATGCTCAGATTCGGCGGTGATAACATCGATGGTCAGAACAGGATTATTCGGGTACCGCCCCAGTGTAGACACTTGCTGAGGTCGACCACAGAACAGTTTCGAATACCTCACAGCAACGATGCCGATATCCACGACCTATTTTATCCATACGAACACCACGCGAGTCCCTGTTTACGGTAATATCAGTGGCGTAGTTTGCTCTCAACTCTGTTTCTTAATGCGAGCGAGTAATAAAATATCAATTTACAATGACAACAACAGGTTATATCGTTTATCTAAACTACAAAACATTTTTCCGTATTTCAGTTCTGAAGGCCTACACACCTCTAATCGTTCAAAAATTATTTTTAACTATAGTCATTGGAGCCCAGAAAAATATTGTGTTATTTACAATGTTATCAACTTCCCACATCTTTTTTCTATTTTTAACTCATATTTTTGCAAACCTTGCAAAAGAATTTCAACAAGTGACTTGCTACAAGGCCATTTACTTGAACCCATACAACTCTAGGGGGTTTAATTCACAGTAATATGTAATTTAAATTTTTATCCTTCACAGTTCTACCAACGGTATAAACTTCATTTCCCAAGTTTCATCCAGAAAATAAATATGCCAATTTAACAGGTGTTACGCCTTGCTACAAGCCCATACAACTCTATGGGGTTTAATTCACAGTAATATGGCGGAAAGCGAAGGAACGTTATAGAGCGTTTTAAAACAATTTTGTTGACAACTTACAAAGAAGTTTAGCATATCTTTCTGAAATTGTTTGGTATTAAAAGTAAGCCTATGAATGATGTTATTTTTTCCGATTTTTGGTGTCAATGTGAGTAATCATTAATCTTTTACTTTTTCCCAAGAGTTCTTTTACTACAGTTCCATAAAAGCTGCCTTGTGTAATTTTTAGTTTTTATCCTGCACACTTTTACCATAGGTATAAACTTCATTTCCCCAAGTTTCATCCAGAAAATAAATATGCCTGTTTCCCCTTCGAAACTGCTCTCAAATATGGTCATCCAGCAGATAATTTCGTCTTTCGTCCTCATATATTACATTTTCTTTTCTTACTTTACTTTTCTTTAGTCAATTAGCCAGTGTATCCTCAACTTCAGTCATAATAATTCTAATTCTAAATAAGTTCGACTACCTGGCACTCTCTGGATCCTTGACAGTTATCATCATTAAGTTTTACCATTGAATAATGATTTATAACTCTCTCGCAATAAGAAGCAGAGCAATGAAAAATTTACGAAATTTTAACATAATCAAAATGTTGAATTCATTCTTTCTCTCGCGGTTCGTTAGTTTAGTTCACCAATTTTTTAGATACTACTACCCTTATCCACCACCGGTACCATTTGCTTTTCCAAATTACTATTACCAGTGCCTGTACGGATTACCACCCTGCTTGCCTAAAGAATTGAGAAGGTACTTTAGCAAAGGCGACGATGCCGAAGTTTTAGCAAACAAACTGGAACGACCCAGCACAACGACCGAATCTAATGGTTAGCACTACTCTATTTCGATATATAACCAAGCAATGAGTACTGTAATGTTCCAGAACATCCTAAAGCAGAAATGAAACCACCCGAAGATGAACAAACCACTACCCAAATCACACAATCTGAAAATCGAGAAGTAATTGGCACTGCGAAAACTAAAAACGCACGAAAAAAGAAAACCAACAGGAAAAAGCTTTGTGAACAGCGAAACGAGAAAGTCGAAACCAGCAGTACAAAAGATCCTGCTAAAGAAAAGAACCACGTTGAATCGCTGTTGAATAAATCCTTGGTGCCCTACAGATGCAAGTCTTGCACAGACTCGAAACTGCTGGTGACTTATCCCATCGGCGATAAACATGTGCCACAATCAATCACTCTCGACGACATAGACGAAGCATCATCTGGCAGTGGGAAATTTCCCGTAGACATGGATGGGTTTTATCCTGTCCCAGTGAATTCCCTTCCTAGTCCCCCGCGGACATTGGATTATAGACCAAACACATATTCGCAACTTGTGAGACCTCCTATGTGGACGTATCCAAACCACATCGTCACAGAAAAACATATCGCGGCACCACCACCATATGAAACGAATACCCAATACGTAACCTCAACGGCGCTTAGCGAAAGCAGTTCATTGCAGCAAGTGAACGACCTAGAGCCGAAAATATCTTACCATAGATGTTACGCGAGATGTGGAGGTGAATACTACTCGAATCCTGAGTTCGTTGTTTACGTCCAAGAACCTACGCAAGTGGAAACAGTGAATGTAAAAAGCATACCTTCAGGAAAATGTTTCTGTCGCTATTCACCCTTGGTCGAGAAAGACACAACCTATTATAAAGCTGTACCCAAATACGACATCATACCTAGAAAAGATCTCGAACTGGTGCGTGTCGCACCTTTAACATATCGGGAACCCAGCATCATCCCGACAGTTGTTTCCGGTGGAACGGGGGACATCAACGAAGACGAGGAACAATTATATTATTGGCCCAAATGCCGGACTAGGACTTCGTGTCGTTACTGTGCAACATGTCCCAAAGAGACGAGACAGCTCAATGAATGGTGATCGACGCT
The DNA here is from genome assembly GCF_029955315.1 of Cylas formicarius. NCBI lineage: Eukaryota > Metazoa > Arthropoda > Insecta > Coleoptera > Brentidae > Cylas > Cylas formicarius. Next base: position 16,888,389 of record NW_026844361.1, on the reverse strand, counting down.
TGTGGAACTGCTTTTATTTATTTATATTTTTTTATATAATTGTAACTTATTTACATATTTAATCAACTAAACTTGTATTTATTATACTGTGCCTCGCTCATAGTTTATATTTATTGTCATGGTCACTCGGCCATAAACGTAGAACCATATTGACTTTTGGACTATATAAGATCCCGCAGTGAAATTTTCTCGGTCTGCTGGTCCTGTTATGGTGGTATTATATTACTTGTAGAAACAGTAAATTTACCGTAAAGTAACAGTTTTCTTTATTGACGCAGTAAATATATTGCAACAGAATAGTCGAATGTGGATCAATCGAGATAATCGAGATGCTTAAATGTTTAGAGATCGTTTAGAAGTCAACTATGGTTAACTTGAATAAGAAATCGAACCCGAGACCACAGTCAAATTCTCACGGTTTGCTGGTCCTGTTATGGTGATATGTGTATTATATTGTAGAGACAATAAATTTATCGCAAAGTGACAGTTTTCTTCATTGACGCAGTAAATATATTGCAACAGAATAGTCGAATAGAGATTAATCGAGATAATCGAGTTGTTTAAATGTTTAGAGATCGTTTGTAAAATATGACTTAACTATGTTTAACTTGGATACCAAATCGCGTTGATCACCAACCATCCTACTCATTTACTATCTTTGACAAACCAACGCCAACATTGGTCGCATTCAGCGGACGTAGCAAAGCGCTCCCTTTAGGTAGCGCTGCCGCTTCCGTTTTTGACAGAAATAGAGGTTATTGTGTATTATATTTGTGAGTAGTGCTGCTAATTTAAAGCGTGTTAATAAAGTGGAAACTTCTTTGTATTCTAGTACCTACTAAAGCAATTAGCCGAAATGGACGTTATAAACATTTTACTTGACAACCAAATGACCCAGGCTGATATAAATATAAATATGGTTGGTCAAATGGCTTCGGAACTTGAGAAGCCCATTCGATTATTTGAGGATCATGAAGGTGGTAGGTGGCCAATACCAAGAAATAAAAAGTATTATGAAAAGACTATAGGGAGTTATGAAGGAAACTTATTCTTAGAACATTTTCGTATGACGAGGCCTACATTTGAGGTATTCCTGTATGGAAATAAGCTTGTAAACTTATTACAAAAAGTCTATTTTAGAATTTACTACAACGTCTAGCACATATCAGAGCAGAAAGACATTCCATGTGTCTTGAAAAAAAAGTTTTATTTACAATATGGGTACTGGCTAAGCCCGAGTCATTTTTAGCTGCAGGAGATCGATTTGGATTAGCAAGAAGTACAGCTCATATGGTTGTGCATATTCTTGTACAGATTATGCCTCAGTTTATATCTTTGCAAAGACATCATGAAAATGCTATTAACGTTAGTGGGATTTTAATGCCCTATCAAAAAAAGTATTTATAAAACTTGTTGTAGGTATTTCAGGAAAGGTCCCATGGATTTCCAGGTGTAGTAGGAGCTATAGATGGTTCTCATATCCCAATAAAACAGCAATGCTAATGACTATTACAATAGGAAAGAATTCCATTCAATAATTGTGCAAGGTATTTTTTAAAATTATGCTTCACATCTCATTCACATAAAAGTGTTAATATTTATTTTCTGGCCATATATTTAGTTAGTGAATATTATTCAGCCTATGCCTAATGTTATCAGAAGTTACTCAGAGGCAAGCAGCTTTTATAATTTCAATTTTCGCTTTGCGAACCGAAATAATGAATGCAAATTAGCTTTGTCTTCTAATTTTTACAGTATTTTATTTTCAGGTGTCTGTGATCATCAAATGCTATTTATTGATATATTTGTTGGGATGCAAGGAAGAGTTCATAATGCAAGAGCATTTAGAACCAGTGATCTATATCAAAAATTAATTAATGAAACCAATCCATTATTACCAAGAGATTTGCATTTGCTTGGAGATTCGGCTTATCCATTAATGCAGAATTTGTTAACACCATATAGGGACAATGGTCACTTGAATGCCATCCAAAATAATTATAATTATAGAATAAACTCTATTCTTTCAGTGATTAAAAGAGAGTTTGAAGGGCAAATTTAGACAATTGAAATATTTAGAAATGTGATCCAGATCTTGGAACTGAAATTATTTGTGCTGCATGTTTTCTTCACAATTTCTTAATTTTAAATGAAGTAGTTGAAGAGGAAATAGAAGAGGAGTTACCACACCTGGAAGTGAATATTGCAGATGAGAATGGAAATAATAAGAGAAATCAAATAGCAAATATGCTTTATAACGAATAGAATATATTTCTGTTATTGCTTTTTTTTGTAATTCACACAATTCGCGCAAAATTTTATTCCTTTCCTCCTGGATTTCGTTGCTTCTGTTAATGGCGTTTCGTAACAGTTTAATTTCCTCCACACGAGCTTCCTCAATATTTGCCAGCCTTTTTCGAAGTTAAAACATTCCACTCTTTGTCTCTCGCGTTTGGGAACTTCTAAAAGAAAAATTGTTATGAACCTTTAATTTGTGTATTGTTACCAATAAAAAAAATATTGAAACTGAACATACGGGGTGGATACAGGTGTTTCCCTCAGAGTGGTTTCCATGGGCGGCGTCACGGGAATAGCAGGATCTTTGTTTTCAGCACTTCTAATTCTTCTTGCCTTATACCAGGCATTGATGCCGACATTATTAGTTTAGGGAGGTTAACCGTTTTGTCCTCCCTACATATTTCAGCAAACTGGAAATAATATTACTAGTATATTCTACCCCTTCCAGTTTTCCGTATATTCTCCTTGATGCCTGTGAAAGTCTTTTTGAAGTTTCTCCATTTTCTATCCAAAATTATATCCTTTTGAGTGGAAGATATTTTTAATTTCCATCCATAGTTTTTTTTTTAATTTTAGGATGTCTAAATGCATCCTTAAGATGCTTATAACCCTCCACTAACAATTGTATAGTGGTTTTATCCGAAGCAAAAGGTTGAACTGAAAAAATGGACAACAGGAAAAGGAAAAAAAAAATCTTTCTAGATTAGAGTCTTGGTTTTCCTTTAAAGGTTTCCTCAGACATTCTGAAAAAAATTAAATTTCCAACTAACTTTGCATAAATAGTTTATGTGATTGTAATAAGAAAAATTCTGTTCTCTCCAAAAGACATACCTGGATCTGATTGTTTTATCACACGCGATCTAGAGGGGTTTGCCATAATAGTTGTCCTCGGGGGTCCTGAAAAAAGTTATTAAGTTAAAAGACATTCTCCAAATAACTTGCATAAATAGTTCATGTGATTGTCATACCTTGAGCTACTTGTTTTATCACAAGGGAAGTAGAGGGGTTTGCCCTAATACTTGCCCTTGGGGGACCTGTAAAATATTATTAAGTAAACCATTGAGTTCCCGACAATTTGATTGATTGTTCTTGAGCTGCGAGTTTAATTTTTTCGTGCTTCGCTTTTAATTTATTTTACTGCAATTTTTTTGTGGCAAATCAGCTGTACCGGATGACCCATTAATAAAGGACGTCGGCCATATCTCAGGAATCGTTAGTCCTACAACTTAGAAAAATAAATATTTATAGGTAAATCAGCCAAGAGAAAAAGTGTAGTATTTTCAGAGTGTTGTGGATTGTTTGAACCTTTTTTTTTCTCGTCTTCTCAAATTGAGAATGGGGGATGGATCAAATACTGTTTTAAAAAAAGTTGAATAGCTTAGTTTAGTTTTAAAGAGTATTTTTATAATTTTCTGGAAAATTTAAAATATAATGGTATAAATATAATATATATAATATTTAAAAAAAAAATCCTAGTCCTCGCATCCCTTGCAGGCTTTTCACCACTTACATTCGCCCCATCCTGGAATTGCTTTCCCAGTCTGGAACCCATGGAGCGGATCTCATTCAAATGTATACGTTTGCGCATGACCACCTGCATTTTATAAGTAACAGGACTTTCGATTATTGGAACAGTTTACCCCAAGATGTGTGTGCGCCGAACTTATCTGTATTTAAACGTCGCTTGGACAGTCTATTGTTTCACAGCAATAACTAAATGTTTATTATGTGTGTTGTGTTACTAACTACCAATGTGCATGATAGGTTTTCCTCTGCACTTTGTTCTTAGTAATAATAATAATGATAATAAAAAAAATGTTTGTAACTAGAATGAAAGGGCGTAAAAAAATACAGCAAGTAGCGGAAACGGCATGGCATTCTGCACCTATTATTATTAGCATTGAATAAAACAGTAGTTTTTACGCATATATTTTAACCGCGATAAAAAAAAATGTTCCTGGCAAGAAAGTAAGCCTAAGTACAAGAAATGGTTTTGAAATATTAAACTTTTTTTCTTGTCATTATTTAGCCAAAAATGTAAGTGATCTATTGAAGAGCGAGTTTTAAACATGAACCAATTTTTGCACTTATGCTGCTTTTTCCACTAATCCTCAACGTATTCCTGACAGACCAATACTTCCCGCCATAATGACGGAGGCGCCGCATATATTCACCAGTTTTCACGAATCATGATCGTTAGTGTACTATATTGATAAAAAAACTTTTCTGAAATTGTCTGCCAAAAAAATCTAAATACTCTTCAAGATATAAATGTAATATGAACAGAATTTAGTTCTATAGAACGTGCCTTCTTTTCACTAGAATCTAGATAGTGTACACAACACCTATGATTCGAAAACTGCATACTGGTAGTATGTCAACTGCCAAATGACCCTTCCATAGTTGACTTGCAGAAAGTTCTTTTTTGCAGCGGGAAAAATAATTGATATTAGTTTTTTCTATAGTTACTGAGCTTTTACCAGTTGCATTAAGGCAAGAAACATTAACCAAAACTAACTAGTAAGGACAATAATTTCTCTTAAATTCACCAAAAATTTCAGTTACCGGCTATACTCTACTTAATTCAAAAATGTGATACCTATTGCAAGATTAGAAACGTTCTTTTCGCGCATAATTTTTAAATAAATTAGCAATGCCGCCCAAATTATGGAAATTAATCACAATAAAAGAAGAATTTTGTTTTTATCAGCTGCAATTGGGCGAATGATCCTAGTAGTCTAGCCCAACGGTTTTTGGTGATACGCATCATTGAATTGAATTGCAATTGTTTTGTGTATGGCTTAAGGAAAAACAGGAAAGTGATATTGATTTTAAATTATTTGAGTATTTTGTTAATTCGGTTTAAGACGAGTGTTTCTCAGATTTTTAAAATTATGGAATTACTGTTTGAAATAAAATCGGATGTATGTGATAACTACGTAGACGAAACCGAGTCAAAAGCATATATACCCACCTGCCTTGATATGCTTAACGAGGAACTTTGCGACTATGTGTGAGTTTAATGTTAGGTAAAAATTCGGTAACGGCTTTATGTCCACGTGTATACATTTTTAGCAAAAGTGAAGTCAAGGAAGAGATAATTGATCAACCTCACTTTGAAACTGAAATGGTTAAGGATGAGATAGAGGTAGTTAAACAGGAGCTACCCTCGCCGTCGCCAGAAAATCTTGGTAAGTACATTATATTTTATTGGTGATGGGTAAAACTTTTCCCAATTTGTTGCCATCTTGTGAGATGTTCTTAGATTTGATATTTGATAGGCCTATTTTAATTCAATCTGATTAAAATGAAACAAGAGAGAATGTTGCACAAAATCAAATAAATTATTTGAATAAAAAATGTGCTGGGCCCAAACCCCTATCCTAACCCCATTTTGGGTCTAAATTAAATCTAAATTATTTAGAGTAAATAAATAAATCTTAATTCTTATTGAAAAAACGCTATATATAACAGTTGTGTGTTTGTATGGGTTTTTTTGCAAAAATTAAGGAAAATTAATTAATTTTCATTTTCATCTGAGGAAACCGATATTCCCTAACTTTTATTCAAATGCTCTTTGAAAATTGTTTGAATCACCTTTTTGTTAATACTTTTGCTAGGCTTGTGTGTTCGGTAAATTCTGGTTTAATTGTGTATATCAAAAATAATTGCATTTGTTATGTATGTTCCCTAAAAATATATTGTTGTTGGAAGTGTTGTTATTATATCAAACAAAAAATTTTGATAATTCGGAGTTGATGGGTCAACGGCCTTGTCCACTGCCAAATTTTTTTTTTTAATGGAAACCCCCTGTTTTTATAATCTTGTTGTATTTAGCATTAACAATTAAGGCAATTTTATATAAAGTATATTTTTACTTTTTGATATATGTCCTTCGCTTCACATCTTCGTTTTTTACTAGCAAACTGAACATTCATGAGTTTTGACCAGATATTCTGATCTGCTTTATTTTTCTTGTTATTGGGGTGCAAATAATAGAAATGAGGACTTTGACAGAATGTGAGTCTTTCCATATCAGGAACTTTCGAAACTTTTTCGCTAGCGGTGGTTCTTTTGGAATTGATAGCTGCACAAACGTCAGTGGCGCCTCCTTTTAACAAAAACGAAATGTAACGACTTAAAATTTGGTAGTCTCAGAGACAAGACCAAGGATGATGCTGTACAGAAATTTGCGCTTGGTAACTGGCCAAAAAAATGAAGGTGCTGTTTGTGTACACACCCAAATTAACGTATTTTGTTCAAACTAATGATGATTTGATTTTACTAGGATCAGATAATAGATATAATATTGTTGGTTATTTGATTATATTTCTGCTTAATATCTTAGGATATTAGGATAAATATTGCTTGTGTGAAAAAGGATTTTCTCTATAAAAATTGTGTAAACTGTTTTGCGGTTTACTCAAAAAAAAAAACTGTGTCTTTCAATTTTAGATTTGCTTTCATCCAATGAAAGACTCACCGATGTTCACTATTTGGGGTTGGATGATTTGAAACCACAGTTAAGACTTGCTCCTTGCAATTGCGACCACTCAGAAAATGTTTGTGTTGGTACATGAAAATAATTAAATACACCAGTGTCAATAATAATGGAAGACTTAGGTCGAATTTACAAAGCACACATAAATGCAACAACTGCAACTATCAAAGCAGATACAGAAGGAATGTGGTGTTTTACATACTGCGGCGGCACTCTATAACCATCAAGAGAAGCAGACTATAATAGACAAAGATGAATCTTTATTTCGATTGAGTTTAACAAAGTATAAGATAATGCCATATAAAATGTGTATAAATTGATTAGATAATTAAAGATTGAACCCTCACTCGGAAACAGGTAAACCCATTGGTGAAACAAGATTTATTAGAATGCTTATTAGATTGCTTTAGACCAAAATTATTTTGAATTTAATGAACAGATTCACATCTCTAAGGAAAGTTTGATTATGGGAAACCCACTTATTCCTTTGTTAGCCGAGATTTTTATGGATAATTTGGAAAATATCATACTAGAACATCCTTTAAGTCAAAGTTTTCTATGGTGGTATATATACCTGGATGATGTCTTTGCTTGCTTTGTCGGAACGGACAGACAATTGAATTCTTTTTATCGAATTTGAACAGGATAACACTATTAATTTTTTAGACTTAAGTATTACGAAACACGCAAAACAAATTAAATTTTTCCGATTACCGTAAACCTTCACACACGCACACAGTAATACATAACAGCTCAAATCATCCTTATACACACCAAAATTCTGCATTTCTTAATATGCCACTCTCAACAGAAAATTACAACAAAGAACTTAATGTCATTAAACGAATTGCACTGAACAACGGCTTCAATCCGTCCATTATCGATAAAATTATAAACAAAAAACAAATCCAGACAACTGTAAATTCTATTTATCCGAAACCTAATACAGAACACGAACAATTTGAAACAATAGGAGAACCCAGTGAAAAAGTATTAAAACATTTGTCAAAAGGTGATTTAAATATAGCTTTCAGAACTAGCAACACAATAGGAAAATTTTTAAAAAACAATAAAACGAAGTGTCCATAATCTCAAAAATCAGGTATCTACAGGTTAAAATGTGGATCATGTCCTAAAATTAATATTGGACAAACAGGTAGATCCTTCAAGAAACGCATTAACGAACATAAAAGAGCGTTTAAAAACAATAGTCTAGATTATAATTATGCTACACACTTAAACACAGAAAAACACATTTTTGACGACAATTTTGATATTTTACATAGTCACAAAAAGTAGAAAATTAAATTTATTGGAAACCATGGAGGTTAACAAAATGAGATATTAAAATGTATAACTTAACGATCAATTAGATTTAAATACCTCTCCATTATTAAACTTAAATTGTCACAACATCAATTAAGGTTTTATTTGTTTGTTCGTAAATATTACATTTGATAAAGACACGGTGTGTCGAAACAATTGTCATGTGAATATATATAATTTCGCGAAAATCTGAATTTTTAGTTATTTATTTTTTTTAGATAATTAAGGCATAAGCTCGTAGGCATTCCAATTTAGATATTCATCTATAGTATAAAAAGCATTTTTGGTTAAATTATTTTTAAGTACACTTTTTAAGGCACTACGTTTTTGTATTTTCTTATCCTCAGTTAGGGTTATAGAGTTTAACTGGTAGAACTATCGGGCTATACGCCATCTTAGCCTGCCTGTGCCTAGGCATCAGCAAGTTTAAATTGACTCTAAAATCATATCGATTGAACTGAGGTGACTTTTACTTGATGAAAATCCATTTATCAAAATAAATGAAAACTAAAAGTTCGGATTTTCACGAAATTATATATTATGACATTACAATTGTTTCGACAACACCGTGTCTTTATCAAATGTCTCACAACTTTTAGTTCTTATTTATTTTGAATCATATTGACCGTTTCTGGTCTCAGTAATCTGATATATTATTTTTTATATGCATAATCGAAGCTAAAATATGTATAGACGGAAACGTTAATAAATTTAGTTTAGGAAATAGTGATTTGCAATTCTCAGCATTGTCTTTTCATTCTAGAGTGACTATTATACTCTAGAATGCATAAAAATGCAGATCAGGTGTTTACATATAACTGCATTTGAAACAACATTCGCGTGCGAACGAGAAAAAAATCAATAACAACTGCATTACCGACAACACTCGCTAGTACACAAAAACGCAGCCTAGCGGCACACTCACAAAGTCTGTCGTTCGTTAAAAGATTCAAATGCGATTCCTGTAGTTACCGCTGCACTGTAAAGGCAGCATTCAATAGACACAATAGGCACAAGAAAATGGACGAGGTTAATCTATACAGTGCACTTATTTCTCAAAACAAAAAGCTGGTATTTTACGTATAGCTCTGATTTAGTAAAAGTTATCGTTTCAAACCAAAAGTATTTCAGAAATCTGTCATTAGAGGGCACTTTACCTAAAACATTTTTTTTATTTTCCCTGTATTTTATTTATGTAGACTGACATTGCAACACAGAACAGATTGTCTTAAGCAGAATCACAAATCCTCAAAAATTGTTACTCTTGCTTTAAGTCGATAAGTGTTATCATTATGTTCAATTGTCTGAGTGGAGCGCCATCTTGCATTAAGTACATGTTTTGTCTCCACTGCAAGGATACCTCTTTCAGCAAAGGAGAAATTGAAATACATTTTATTAAGCGATCCGTTAAAAAAATTACAATTATCTCCTATAATCCCTGCCCATTTAAAGAAAACCGGCGCTGATATTTTCTTTCAATTTTTGTATGTGAACTATGTGACATTTGCTGATCACTTATTGAACATGAAATGGCCGAAGATCATATTCATGGAAAACTTCCCAAACTGTAGAGCAAGCAATTCTTCCCTGAGCAGCAAGTTTTCTCGTACTGGTCGCCGGGCCAGCCTTCACATTTTGAAGTATTCTTGCTTCTCTTGCAGCGGTTCTCTTATACCTTGATCTCATTTTATTCATATTATCAGGTTTTTTTCGCCAAGTCTGTGTATATTGATGAATGTTTTAGCAAATGGAACATTTCTATTAGGATAAACCTCGATATAAATCCGTCGTGCTTGATCTTCATTTCTATTTGCTCTTCCTTAGTAAAAATGCCTTTCGCGATATTCATTCTTTAAATATCACAGCAGCAGTTGGATAATAAGCTATTTTAATAGAAACTAATTTTTAGCGGATTGTGACAATGACTTTTTCAAATTGCATGAAGTCCTGTTAGGTAAAATCACATTTCCAGGTAAAATTTGAGCCGAGAATATAAAAGACTATTTGTGGTTAAACGATAAAACTTATCGACTTAAAACAGGAGTAACAATTTTTGAGGATTTTTGATTCTGCTTAAGGCAATCTGTTCTATTTTGTATTATCAATATCAAATAAATAAAATATAGGGAAAATATAAAAATGTTCTAGGTAAAGTGCCCTCTAGTCACAGATATATGAAACACTTTTATTTTGTAACGATGACTTTTACTAAATCACGGCTGTACGTAAAATACCAGCTGTGTTGTGTTAGTAATAAATACACAAAATCTGAATCTACGAAATGCTTTAAAATGTGGTTATTTACGTACGTTCGTTATTTAAAATAGCTTTATTATCAGCAAGAAACTTAAAGTTTCGCCAGAGTTGAACGTTTTTGATTTCTATTCTCAGTTACTGTTTTCCCTATTTTAATGACAATTTTTAATGTCACTTTTCTATGTTGCTGGTAAATAGTTGTGACATTAAGAAGTTTTAAGGCTTTCTGATCAGATTCGTTCTTGCACTAAACTATCGTCACATTTCCCTTAACAGCTCTAGTTACTAAGATGTTAATTTTCTTGTTGAAGAAATTAGTTTTCCTTGTTGCTACTTTAAAGGTTGACAGTTCATTATTCTCATTTGTTCTATGCGTTGAAATTGTTTAGGTGGTTCGTTCCAAATGTATGACAGTGTTGTAGCTATAATTATATTCTGTTTTTTCTTTATATATTCCAAGTTACATTTCTCACTCCGACGCAGATTGTGAGGTTCACGCACCATTTATCTTCTGTTGATGAACTTGAGACTTGATTTCTAATACCTTTTGTGTAGCTCCATCTATCGGCGAATCTAGATATCAATGTACTGTTTGTAACCTAACCTTATGAGCATAAGGGTTTTCTCTGTAAAATATGTTTTGCCGGTTTCTTTCCAATAAAAAAGTGTTTCTTTTCAATTTTAGATTCGGTTTCATCCAACGAGCGACTCGACGATGTACACAATTCGGGGTCGGATGATTTGAAACCACAGTTAAAACTAGCCGCTTCTAATTGCGACCCCTCTGAAAATTGGTTACTATTAGTGCTCAAAAATAAGTGTAACAGTGAGAAAAACATTAAGTCGAACTTACAATCAGTGGTGCATAAAAATGCGGACGGGGTGTCTCTATATAAGTGCAATAACTGCGTGTATCAAAGTAAAGACAGAAAAAATTTTTCGTCTCACGTACAACGGCGGCACTCTTTGACCAGCAAGAGAAGATTCAAGTGCGACTTATGCGACTACCGATGCGCTTATAAAGCAGACTATAAAAGTCACTATAGAATACATCAAAATCCAGACGAGGTCCGTCTATATAACTGCAACAATTGCGATTTTCAAACAAAATTCAAATCGAACTTGACGGAACACGAGCTGCGGCGACATACATTCATCAAAAGATTCAAGTGCGAATTGTGTGATTTTCGATGCGTTATTAAATCCGATTTGAACAAACACTCTTTAATCCATAAAAATGCAGACGAAGTGCCTTCGTATAAATGTGTCAATTGCGATTATCAAACTAAGTTATATCAAAAGTTCTAACCAGATTTACCACTTGTCCAAAAATCTCTTAACATTTTCGATCCGTCAAAGACAAAATTCCATTTGAGATGCCCAGAGTTTACAACATTCCATGCATATGGGGAATACATTGGAGAGACCGGACGAAAAACTAGGTTCAAAGAACATGAAAAAACCTTAAGACTAAGACAAATAAACTCATCATCAGTTGCCGAACACCATCACGAAACCGGTCATAAAATTTTATTCGATAAAACTAAAATTCTTGCATGTAATCAATTCTTCTACTAACGAAAAATCCCAGAGTCTATATAAATCTATAAGCAACTTAACAATCTTAACCGACTCTCAGATCTCTACCTGTCACAATATAAAAGCAGGTACTGAGTAAAATGCGAGCCAGTTTCAGTCAAGCTCTGAAGAAGCCAACAGGATGATTGTCGAAACGTTAGCTAATTCGACTCAACAAAAACCGGCGCAGGAGGAATCCAGAAGTTTTATCAAAAGTAAATGTCTATTATCATTATTCTAATCATTAAACTATAGTAATAATTCAGTAGATGAGATCATTCGCAGATATATAAGTATAGAAGATTCTAATGTGTTAAAAAATATGCGATAATTACACAAGTCTACAAAATTAAACTTTTTTTCCTATATTTCCAAAATAATTAACTTTTTTATTCAGTGAAAAAAAAGTTAGGAAAATTGTTGCAATAGTCCTTCCTGAGTAAAATATTGACATGTCTTTTTCGGGATCCCGGTAAAAGCTTGATGTGGCGCCAGGTGCCAGTAAATGCTTGTCACAAGGTCTGGACGCTAATAGCTCGGATGCATCCTCTGAAATCTGATGTGAAATCTGAGTCATCTGGGTCGAAATTAGATTCCTCTGATTCTGACGATATGACGTTTTCTAGTTCTTTTGGTGCGGTTGGTATCGGTACATCTGGTCCATGGTCGAATAGCAAAGTCAAGATTGGGATACACAATTTGTTTCTTATTTTTTATGTTGAATCATCACTGTGATCGTAAGCTTAAAAATTTCTTCCTTATTACCAAAATAAGCGTGGCATACTTTTTTCACAAAAGAAGTTATAGTTTGCCCATGGTTTACTACGACATAACTATCACACATATAACAAAAGTTATTTGAATTGTTCACACATTGTCTTCTTTCCATATTTATACGTTCTATACACTAGAAATGCGCAATAACGAAGACAACAGCCGCGAACACAGTAGAACCACGACCAATAGAACCAAACTGCGCATAACCAGGTTACAATGCTGTATTGGCGCTTCCGCGCCAACTCTTTTGCTTTCCAGAGAAATGTAATATTATCTAGTATTGCTAAATCACATTTAATTTCCTAAAAATCAATTCATTTACAAATCATGCCTAACATGAAAAAAACATATTCATGTCATAAGTATAACATTTTTAAGATATTGAGCGCTTTAAAAAAATGACGCGATAGAGCAAAAATATGTTTTTTTTTAGAAAAAGGACCCCCCAAAAATATATAAATAAGCAAACAGCTTTCACACTTCAAATTCGCTGTAGACCTTAGTCGCACCAGGAAACCTTGCGTTAAGGTGTGACGGGGGGCTTAAAGAAGACGCGTTTCACGTCATATAGGAACGTTGTTCTGTTATTGAAGTTGTTTTAAGATGTTAACAAATGTATTACACTGTTATATCCTCTGATCTTCATCTTCTATTGTAGCTATAATTATATCATACTTATATTAGGAGTTGTTTAATGGTAGGGGTAGGTTTTCCTTCATATATTCTAAGTTAAATTTGTCACACTGTCGCAGTATGGTAAAATTCATATCATTTCTTCCATAAATTCACTTGAGACTTGAATGACCTAGAGCTGATAAGGGAAAATACATACAAATAATCACATCCCTGAGAGACAAAACTAAAATCATACTACTATTGACAACGCACACACTACCAATAACTTAAACAAAGTATATTATTTATATTGATGGCATCTTCACGATTCAGCGTTCATCCTTTCTACCTGAAAATCGTCCTATTGGTTGCAGCCCTTTGTTAATTCTTGGAAGTGATTTATTCCAGATCAGTGACGGTCTTTTCCGTGGCAAGCTATTTTCTTCTTCTTTATAACCTTTTTCTTTCCCATTACCTCTGGAGAACGTTCTCGTTTCTAACTCAGGACAATACTGACGACCAAGTTTTTGTTGGTGAGACATTTTTGAAGTTTTGCAAATGTTTTAGCTTATCTGGGAAATTTTTAAATTTGCGGGTCCGGTCGATGTCTTCTCCATTTAAGTGTACTCGGGATATTGTTTCTGCTAACAACTATAAACTTGGTTTCTTTAGGTTAGAACGTCGGTTCTCTTCATGAGTTCGTAGGTTATTCGCATTATCTCCTAGCATGACGGTGACGCGGCTTATGAATTACATTATACGAAATTGAACAATTAGGAAAATATCTTTAATTGTGCATCTGATGTGTTTACGTTTTCCTGCGCATATACCAATGTTTTCAGTATTTTAAGACTTTTTGGTTGCAGACAAATTGTAGTAATTATTGTTGGATCATATAAGCTCTTTACAAAATGGAACGGATATTCTATATGAAACATATCTTTGCGAAATGTTTTGCGGTTTGCTTTGGAATAAAAAGTTGTTCTCTCTTTCAATTTTAGATTCACTTTCTGACGACGTGAGGCCTCACGATGTGCACGATTCGGCAAAACTGACGCGCGACTTGTGCGACTATCGATGCACTACCAGGTCCAAGTTAAAAAGACATTCTGTTGCGCATAAAACTGCGCACGAGGTGTCTTTATACCAGTGCAACAACTGCGATTACCAAAGTAAATACAAAAGAAACTTGGTACAGCACATACAGCGGCGTCACTCGGCCATCGGCGAGCGAAGATTCAAGTGCGACTCTTGCGATTATCGGTGCATTAATAACTCCGATTTGAAAAAACACCGCGTAGTGCACGAAAGCGGGAGAAGGTTGACCTGCAATTTGCGTTATCGGTCCGTCTCCGTCACGTCCAAGCTGGAGAATCATTTCGTAGTACGCAAAAGCGCGGACGACGCCCCCTTAAAATGCGACAGATGCGATTATCATAGCAAATACAAAAGCAATATGGTGAAGCACATAAAACGACACTCGGCCATTCGCGAGAAAAAATTTATGTGCGACATCTGTGATTACCGATGTGTCACCAAACTGGACTTGAACAAACACTCCATATTGCACGAGCATCCAGACAAATTGAAATTATATTATAAATGCGACAGTTGCGATTTCCTCACCAAATACAAAGACAGCTTTTTGACGCACACGAAGCGCCACCTGGTGAGCGTCGGCGAGAAAACCTTCAACTGCGACTTATGCGATTACCGATGCGTTGCCGAGTCCGCTTTGAAAAGGCACTCCGTATCACATAAAAATCCGGAGGATGTGACTTTGTACAAGTGCGACAGTTGCGATTTTCGAACCAAGTACAGAAAAAACTTCCTGTCGCACACGAAACGATACTCGAGTACCGGAGAGGCAGGGTTCAAGTGCGGTTTGTGTGAATATCGGTGCGATATTAAATGCGAATTAAAGAAACACTGCGTGGTGCACCAAAGTGTGAACGAGGAGTCCCTATATAAGTGCAACTCCTGCGATTATCAGACCAAGTACAAAGGGAGTTTGGTGGCGCACTCGAAGCGGCACTCCGCCACCAGCGAGAAAAGATTAAAGTGCGATCTGTGCGACTATCGGTGCTTTATTAAGTCCGAATTGCAGAAACACTCTATTGTGCATAAAAACGCGGACGAGGTGCCCCTGTACAAGTGCGACAACTGCGACTATCAAACTAAGTACCGCGGAAGTTTTTTGTTGCACTCGAAACGACACTCGGGGAACGGCGGAAAAACGTTCAAGTGCGATTTGTGCGAGTATCGCTGTTTTACGAAGTCGGATTTGAAAAAGCACACTCTAGTGCACAAAAAGCCCGAAGAAGTGCCTTCATACAAATGCGACAATTGCTATTTTCAGACCAAATATAAACACAGCATATTGAAACACATCAGGCGGCATGGCAGCGAAGGGACATAGTTATACAACACGCAATTGTGGTTAGTCAAAATTTCTTCTTCTTCGGTGTCATGTACTATGCCGCACGTGTTTCTTATGTTCCAAATAATGTTCCATCGATTTTCCCCTGCATTATCAACCTAGGTATAGAGTATTGAGGCCCCCTTAATATATATCCTAGATATGATACTTTGCGTTGTTTTGCGGTATTCATTAATTGCCCGTCTACTCCAGCTCTTCTTAGGACTTCGCCGTTTGTTGCACGATCCGTCCAGAGTATTCGGCGGAGTGTCCACATTTCAAATGCCTCGATTCTGTTTATTGTTTTCACCTTAAGTGACCAAGTCTCATACATCGGACTGAATTACCCGTATCCTGGTGTATATTTCTATGCAGGAGTAAATTCTTAAGTTTAAAGAACATTGTTTTTGCTCTGCCAATTCTTCTTTTAACTTGTTCATCGCAATGCCACACCTCATTGAGGGAGGCGCCAAGATAAGTAAAATTTGCGACCCGTTCCATATTCGCTCCATTGATGTTAAGCACCATCATTTTGGCTTTTGCGACGTTGATATGGAGCACAAACTGTTCACCGCACTCGTTTAGTTTATTTAGCAGAATCTGGAGGTCTTCAAGATTGTTAGCCAGAATTGTGATGTCATCTTCATAGCGAATGAGAAGCTGCCAATACAGTTATCCTCATATCAAATCATTATACAATTTATTTTCGTAGAATTTCACAAGCGGTTTAGAGCACGATATTATTTAATAGATGTTGTAAAATGGAAAACCGCGGTTTTTTGAAGAGAAGTTCCGATTTTGAGCCCATTTATCGTAAAATCGTAAAAATTTTAGTAGTTTTTTAGAAATCTTACAGACGTCGCATCATTACAGCGATAATTAATAAACATTATTAACAATTAAGTAGAAAGAGATATGAATTATTGTGGATATTTGAAATGGTATAATTATACAGGATGTTTCAAAACAAATGCGAAACATTTAATGAGATGATTCCTTATATAAAATAAAGGGTAGTTAATTGTATATAAAGGTTGGGACAAAAGTCAACCATTAGAAGGAAATATCATGCTACAAATATGGCGGAAAAATAATGTTTCTTTTTTTTTACCTTAAAAACGAAAATAGAGGAATATTATGAAAGTATTATTATTATAAAAACCCGCTTGCTGCATATCTTAATTTTGTTGATAAGCGGATGAAATTGAATTTCCCTTATCAGTAAGTCAATTTAAAGAAAAACCAAGGCAATGATATGGAAAAAATTACTTCCACGGAAGGGTTTATTGGAAACTTTGTGTCCTGCAATTTTGTCATAAAACGGTTTCCATATTTATAAAAAAATTAAATGTCAAAAAAAATGTTTACCAGATTTTGTACTTCTTCGATATCCCGCATTGGGGTAGTCTTGACTAATTCTTATACTTAGATATCGCTAGATGCAATAACCCAAAGGATTTAAGTCCGAATATCGAGGCGGCCAATGGTAAGGTCCACCACTTCTAGCGGTTTTCTGTGGCACCATGCTGCAAGTAATACAGAAATATTTTATAGTTAATGACGTAGACTCACCAGTATATGTTATTGAGGGTAGAAAATGTGTGTATTATTTACAGGGAAGTTTGACATAACAATTATACAGGATGTTTCAAAACAAATGCGAATCACTTAATGAGGTGATTCCTTTTTTAAAATAAACGGTACTTTATTATATAAACGTTGGGACAAAAAAAAACAAAAATAAAGGAATACAATATTACGAAAATATTATTATTATAAAAACCCGCTTTCCGAATTTTTTTTTTTTAATGAGCGGATGGAATTGAATTAGACTGCCTTATCGGTCAGTAAATGTAAATAAAGCAATGTAAGTAAGGCAATGACATGGAAAAAATTACTTTCACTTAAACTTTTTTGTGTCCTGCAATTTTGTCATAAAACAGTTTCCATATAAAAAAATTAAATGTCAAAAAAAAATGTTTCGTACATCTTCAATATCCTGCTTTGGGGTAGTTTTGACTTACCTTACTTAAACTTAGATATCCCTAGATACAATAACCTAAAGGATTCAAATCCGGATATTGAGGCGGCCAATGGTAAGGTCCACCAGTTTTCTGTGGCACCATGCTTCTAGTTAACAGACATTTTCTAGGCAATGACGTAGACTTACCAGTAAATCGTATTGAGGGTAGAAAATGTGGCCCAATGAAATGATCACAAATCGGACATCTGGTACCGTTTTTGTATGTACCTAAATTTTTAGCGACTTGCCTAAAAATTTCTCTCTTTCAATTCTAGATTCGGTTTCATTTGGCGTGAATCCAGACGGCTTAAGCGATTCGTGGTCGGATGATTTGAAATCACTGTCAAAACCAGATGCTTCCGATTCCGACAAAATGACGTTATACAAGTGGCGACGGCGAAAAACGATTCAAGTGCGGCTTGTGTGGCCATCGATACAATATCAGCTCCCATTTGAAGAAACATTCTTTAGTGCACAAAAGGGGCGACGAGGTGCATCTGTATAAGTGCAACTACTGCGATCAACAAACCAAATACAAAACCAGTTTGTTGAGGCATATTAAACGGCGACATTTGATTCAAGATTCAAGTGCGATTTATGCAATTACCGGTGCTTTAGTAAATTTGAATTCAGGAGACACTCCTCGGTGCACAAACATTCGGACGAGGTGACTCTATATAAGTGCGACCATTGCAATTGAAAGGGACCTTGTTAATGCACAAGAAACGGCTGCACTTGGGCATCGGCGAAAAAAAATTTAAGTGCGACGTGTGCGATTATCGTTGCATTGCCAAAGGAAATTTGACGAAACACAGTGTAGTGCACAAAAGGCCCGAGAAAGGGCCTCTTTATAAGTGCAATTGGTGCGATTTTCAAAGTAAATACAGAGGAACCTTCCTGGACCACTCGAGACGACACTTAATCGTCAGTCAGAAAAGATTCAAATGCGACACCTGTGATTATCGCTACAATCACAAATCCGAATTGAATAGGCATCTTGCGGTGTACAAAAGTACCGACGGAATGCCTTTATATTTGTGCAAAGAAGGGCAACGGCATTTGGTCCCAGAAAAGAAAAAAATGCAATGCACCTCCTGTGATTATCATTGTACTAGTAAATCAGTTTTGAAAAAAACACTTTATAGTGCACAACAATCTCCAAGAAGTACCTGTTTATAAATTCCATTTTAAAAGTACATATAAAGGCAATTTGTTGACGCACATGAAAGGGCACAAAAACTTTCTCGAACATAAAAAATCCCAAGTAATTAACCCCAACGATATGGCTGTTCCGAAGGTAACAACGGCTTTACGCTTGTGACATTCAACACGTGGAATTTGCTGCTAAATTTCTATATGTAATAATTAACAGACACGTTTTTATCGTTGGTGTTATTTACCTAGGAAGGAAATCAGTCTGCTGCTGCATTGAGGTCGCTTTTAGTTTTATCTCCTTATGAGGCAACTGTGAAAACAATTTTGAGAAGGTCCATTTAACTTGGGAGTACGCGACGTTTAAAATCTTGTTTTCAACCGATGACACCTGTAATTGTAAATTCTGGCTTTCGACCAATAATATCTTGCGGCATTCAACAACCAACATGGCGGCTAACAGACCGTCAATAAGTGTGGATGCGGCATTTTTACAGAAGTATTTCCTCAAAAAATTGAAAAAATATTTTAATTTCGTGAAAGAGCAAAATATTGTCCTATAAAACCACTTTAAATTTTTTTAAATTAATTTAGAGATAATCAAAATTCCGACATTGTTATTACTCAGTCCGTTTGAGGGTGCCGCATGCGCGATTCCCATCCAAAGGTTCGAGAATATAGCCCCCTGCGGCGTATAAATTTTTACCATAGTGGGGCCACAATTAGCTTGCACCTTATTGTTATTTCTGTAGAAGGATAAAATATTTTAGCTTTATAATGCTGTTATTTTGTCTTTTAATGCAATACATTGCTCTGAAAATGTTAGTTTCTATATCATGGAACAACGCAACTTGAACAAATCTGGATTGAGAAATAAGTACCTAACTGTGGTGTATTTGGCAAACCGCGGGCCGACCAAAAAGTTAGTCTCATCCGGTGTGTCCAAGAGGCAACAACGTTTTCAGGTGCGGTACCGTGGTAAAATAAAGAAGCTTTATCTTTGTGATATTCTTTCGAAAACCCAGTCCGCCGACATATCACTAACATATTCACATTTATTATTTAATATCTCTGTGAGGTAATCTCGTGAATATTATTAAGATTGAATAAAGTAAAATATTAACAAATTAATTGATTTTTTGAAATACTAGTTAATTTAAATAATTTTATCACATTTTTTGCTATTCAGTACTAATACAACATATAACATTATTTCATAAAACTTCGATACAGCTTGATAAAATCAGCAATAATTCTTGCTATGGTCGGTTATGGGCGGTTGGTCCGCATGGCGTTGCCCAAATTTGTAACTTTAAAGCAAAGGCTTCAAAGTATGTAGCTGATTGACTCTAGCAGAGGGCGCTGATAGGGGTCATAATTGTTTGATGTCAAACGAGAGTTCCAAAACAAGATATTGTCGTTTTCATTTGAGATATTTTGATTGTTCGGTGTATAGTTCGGTTTAAAACGGGGTTTTCTCGCATTTTTTAAATTATGGAGATGGAGATAGCGAATGAAATAAAATCGGACATATGTGATAACTACACGGAAGAAACAGAGTCAAAACCAAGTACTTCGATCTACTTGGAGGACGTTAATGGCATTAAACAAGAGCCTTGGGACGATGTGTGAGTATTGAGACAATCAAAATTCATTAGGACAACTTTACGTGGACCTCGTATGTTTACAGCAAAAATGAAATCAAGGAAGAAATAATTGATCCCTCCTACTTGGAAGCGGAAATCGTTAAAGAAGAGGTCTCAGTTAAAGAGGAATTAGTATCCCGGTCGCCAGAAAATCTTGGTAAGTACACATATTTCGTTGATGAAGTGCTGAATTTGTTGCCTGGAGGTGAACTTCTTGTAAACCATTTTTGTCAGATTTGATAAGGGAGTGCTGTAATAATATACTTTAAGCTGTTGCTATTTGTTGTTTTTTTGCTATTGATTTATTAATTTATTAATTAATTTTGGAAAGCAAAAAGTATGCAAAAAAAGTTCATCTAGCTGTGTCAATTTAATTAGAGAAAAGAAAAGCCGTAAGCTTCATAGTACAAAATGACAACCCCTCTTCATAATGTCTAAGTTATTTTAAATTATTTTTTGTAACTATTAGCTGCCAAGTTTTGAAAATAGGGAAACAGTGAAATAAACAAAACAATTATTGCAGAAGATTTTTTGTGTGTTGTATTTTGAGTAAATGCAAAAAAATCACATGACAAAGGTGTAATCAAGTAGAAATTTCTTTTCCAGTTGACAAGCTAAAGCAACCATTACATGAATGGAAAACTACTGGTCTTCCCACATTTCTTGGAAACAGATTGGCTCTGATCATATAGCTATTAGATAATATAGTGGCCCTAGTAGGGTAAAAATTGATATGTCACAGGCTGCATACACCATTCAACGAGATCTAGGTGTAGATTGAGAAAATTCTGCATTCAAACTTACTGACAGTCTGACGGAGTTGGTTGTTGAATGCCCCAAGGTCATCATCACTTTCTATGTTATCAGCATGACAGAGCCTCTATATGTCTAATAGCTAAATGGGTTGAGATTATAATATGTATGAAATTGATTATTTTATAATGAAGACTTGCCTGTACTTCATTTTTGTAACTGTATTTGGAAGTGTAACAATATTTAATTTTATTAATTCAGAGGAGGCTACAAAAATATGAGATAAATGAATCAAGGTAAGTATCGCTATTTATAGGGAAGTTCACTTCACATTTTACTATCTCTAGCTGTAATAGTTTACTACTATTCCTAGTGGTTTCATTATAATGTCACTTATCGTTTTCAATTAAAGCAGGAAAATCACTACAAATTAACAGGATATAATATGTAAGGTTACCTTAATCAACATAAATTATTGCTGTATTAAAGCTATCATTAGCCTATTATTTATGAGAACTGAGGTTAGCATGTTTGAGATGTTCTAGATACTAAATACTGTCCTTGTAGGAAACTGTTTATTTACTGAATAAAACCCAAGTCACTCTTCTAAGAGGCACAAAGATCGCAATTCATTTATTGCGGCACACTTCCACTTTTATACTTCACCCATAAGTTCAGCGCTCATATGACGTGGGTTAATTTAAGGGGAGTATGTTCTTCAGATTCTGAAGCTCTAAAAAGTCAGCCCGTGGTTTTGCACACCCTGGACTCATCTTCCTCAGAAAGGCTGATTGTGTGCACTAGCAGTAGGTACACAATATGTGTGATTGTGGACTTCTATGATTTCTTGAAATCGAAGTAATTCAACTTACTTGACATTACCATTTTGGATGAAATTGAGAACTGTACTAGTGAAAGTTAGATACATTTAGTGACTATGACACCATTTGGATGCACGGCCCGAGCTAACCTGACCGTCCTTAGACAAATTACTGTTTTTTTTTTTTCAGAGTGAAATTAATATTTGCAGAATAAATAAAAAATACATTTTTAAAATGTTTTGGGATAGTTTTGGTTAGTTTTGGTTAGTTTCAATCAATGTACCGATTGGCTAATCGAAAGTAGTTGTGCTAAAGACATGGATGAAAAAAAATTATGACACTAAAACGTTCAAGAGTAGATGCTGAAAACGATTTTTAACTCTCTACGATGTCGGCAAGTTGCGCAACACCGATTCTGGAATTTTAAATCCCTTTTTTTGAGAAATAATCCTTTTTTGAAAAATAGTTTTTTTGGTTTAGGTTGCTTCTATTGATGCTATACTCAATTTACCAAATGCCAAAATTATATTTAAAATGTCAAAAGTAATTAATACCCATTCCCATATGATTAAATATTGCCATGAAAAACACGAAACATATCAAGCCCTCCTACAGGTGGAAAAGGCATTTCTTTACAAATGAGGCCACTTAAAATAGCTGCAATCTGAATATGGTTGACACTTAAACACTACCATTATACTTCTTGCTATTTTGTTTTTCAAAGCATACTTGGATTTTATAAATTTCCAATTTGTGGGGAGGGATTAACAATATTAATCGTCATTCATGAATATTGATTATTATTGGATTTTGAAATATATTTTTTTTGCATTTTATATGTATTTTGCTAATAGAACAAAAATTAGGGTTTAAAAAGGGCAGATATACTTAAAATATTCCCAAAGGTGTTACATTTTTTGGAGTTTTTTTTTAATGATATAGGTTGTTTAAGAAAATGGGGTTTCACTAGCGCTTTCGGCTCTAAATTGGCTATCTTTTGTTGCAATAAAAGTGAATATCGTATTTAATTTTATTTACAGTGATGTCGTAAACAGCAATCTAAATCAGTCTGCTCGGAACAGCGTTGATAGCCCAAAAAGAGCTCTTTTTAGCAATTCCAAGTATTGCAAAATGTATTCAGCCATGCTGAAGTTATTTCCGTTCCCGAAAATGCTTTCAGCCTTATCTGTTTTACAACGGTGTCCATTTTAGCTATCTGTAATATAAGCTCATTTTTCAATAAACAGCGGTCATTTTAGAAACCTGGCAGCATTTTCCTTGGATGCTTTAGGTTTTAGGTTCAACGGGGGTAATAGTAAACGATTTGTGCAAGTCTGATATTTGTCAATTTCATCTGTAAATTATGACTCTAGTGTTCAAATAACTTTACTAAAATGCAGAATAATATTAAAAAAAATCGAAAACTCTTAAAAAAAATACAAAAATTATCTCTCAATGTTTACCTTTACCCCGGCCTCTCTGGGCCAAATGTAAACACATCACGAAACGGATTAAAGAAAATGCATTTTTTTGAAGTTTCAGAGGTGGATCAGGATGATTTTGAGGAATTTTGTTTTATCTACAAGAAATATTCCACAAGATTTGTATCCGGCAAATGATATTTGATTTTTTCTATTTTTACAAAGTCAGATTTTGAAAGCCTTCCTGTTCCCCTACCCATTTGATTTTTGCCAAAACTAAGAAAAAAAAATCCCATCATGTTTTTACTGTCCCAAAGACATATTTGTCTAATGGTTGTAACCTATTAGCCAAGCCACTTGGCAGTTTAATTAACGTAATTTTATTTTCAATGGCTGCTGCAATAATGCGAACACTTATGTGGTTTCAATGATCCTCATATAATAAAACAGCACCTTGATTGGAAAGGTTTTTTTCTTTCATTTCTTGACCAAGTGAACCAAGTGAAAAATTAAGGCTCCTCCATCCACCCATTCTTTGAAACCCTGTACAATGGTTCAGGATATGACCGCTCTGACGTCAATCTTGCTTGTATTCCAGAACCCTTGAAGACAATCAAAGGTGGTAAAAGGGAATCATCTGGTCCCACACATGCTAGCACAGTGGTAAATTCCCTACCTGATCCTCCTGAAACTCTACTTAATGGTTTGCCCTGTTCGTCTTCTGTGGTTCGTAAGCGAGTAGAGTCGCTTACGAAGGCTTTTTCTTCAGAAATAATGTCCAAGCCAATAAATAATAATATAAATAAAGACACTCCTTCTGTAAAATATCTAACTATACACCGATCTAGGTTCACTTTACCACGTGAATATTGTCCCACAGATCCGGGCCACTTCGAACATTTCCGGAATATATAGATAGAAGGTTTATTGACTACTTTACAATATCATTGTTTGTAGCAATTTAGAATATATTTTTTTAATTGAATATATGTAAGTATATGCTAACATAAAATTGTATATGACGTCATAATATACTGAATCTAAATATTCAATGTAACCAGACAACAAATAAAAAATAAATTTATAAGTATATGGCACAGAACAATCATTAAAATACAATCAATGCACAACGCTTCGCAACACGTCATTACCGATGTTTTCATCAAAAAATTCACCAACCCTATAATAACCCTTACTTAGAAGAAAACTTTTAATTTTATATTAAAAATGTTTTTGGTTTAAAAGTTTAAAAGATTGTGGCAATGCGTTATAAAGTTATAACTTATATACATACTTAAAGTATTAACATTATAAGTATTAACCAACCACGTTGCTTTAGTTTCAATATCTTGAGAATAGAACTGTTCCCACCAGAAACCCACCCTAGTAAAGTGTCTTCTCCAAACTTCTGGTTCTTTCGTCCCTGCATTACCATAGATGAGGAACGTACTTTGTGGTCAGACAAACAGGGATCGAACACACCTGCCGATCCATTAGGCATCTCCAAGTTAGTTATAATGTTATCAATACACGTTGAAGACCCAGACGTTAACCTAGTGCACTCCGAGATTATTACTGTCAAACCCAAAGAGCCGAGTTACAAAAGAAATGAACTGAGTCTTTGTGAATGAGTATTGAAATTTAGAGTAAAATCACCCAGTAGGACAATATTTTGCTGCTTTTCAAGTGCTTCACACAAAACGATATTACCGCACGGCTTGAATTTTAACGTTTAATATAATATAATATAATGTCAATATTGCCGATCATGTCAGTAAATGTATTCGGGTTGTTATTTACAAAACTTGCCATTCATCATGCTTCTTCAGAGCTTAATTAAAACTAGCTGGCATTTTACTCTGTATTTGTTTATATTATGTTTGAGGGGCGAGCTAAACATAAACATCGTTTCGGATGACTGATTCCCAGCCGCGGTTAAGATTGTTATATTGCTTATAGATTTTTACAGATTATTGGATTTTTCGTTGGTTTTAGTTTTATCGAATAACATTTTATGTCCGGTTTCGTGATTATGTTCGGCAACTGCTGAGGAGTTTATGTGTCTTAGTCTTCAGGCTCTTCATGTTCATTGAACCTAGTTGATATTTTTCGTCCGGTCTCTCCAATGTATTCTTTGCCGCATATGCATGGAATGCTGTAAACTGCTGGCATCTCAAATGGAATTTTGTCCTTGACCGATCGAAGATGTTGAGAGATTTTGTGAAAAGTGGTTTTGGAGTTATATTTCTTTAGAACTCAGTGCTGTTTTAAATATAAGAATGGACAACAGTGGTATTGCTTTCGGCTTCATTGCTATTGCAAGGTTGTGGCGAAGTGTATTTTGTGATGGAATGTTTAATATCTTTAATTTGGAGATTATTACAGAGAAAAGCAGAAGTAAGGTTTTAATTCTGGGTTCAATGACTCGGACTGAGATAGTTTTACGTCTCTGTAAACAAGAGAGTTGATAACCGATGATTTGTGGGCCTGATGATGATGTGACAATGCATTAAGGTATCGGTCTGTGTGCGTAGGTTTTCTGTAAATACAATAACCCAATGGTAGGTATGATTTTGTAATTATAAGAATGGGAGATTATTATTAGTTTCTAGTTCATTGGTAAAACGTATTTTAGGCTATGTAGAGCTTAAATGTCTTAGAAAATCTACTAGGGATTCTTGGCCGTGAGGCTAAATAAAAGTATCATCGACGTAGCGTTTCCATAATTTGGGTTTTAGATGGAAGGTGTTGAGAGCTTTTTTCTCAAGGGTATCCATAAATATATTCGCGATGATAATGGAGAACCCATTGATGTTCCCGGCGTTTGTTCAAAAATTTGACCGTTATAAGAGAAATATGTTCCAGACAAGCATTGTTCAATTAAGCTGAAAAGGTAATAACACGGAGAATGTTGTCTTCCAAATGGTCAAGCGTTTGTGGCTTATCCGCATAGACCAATGACTTTACCTAGCCCCACAGAAAGTAGTCTAGCGGTCTTAAATCACAAGATCTTGGAGGCTAATTCACAGGTCCAAAACGTGAAATTAGGCGGTCACCAAACGTGTCTTCCTGTGACATGTTGCGCCGTCTTGTTGAAACCACATCTCCTGGACATCATGGTTATTCAATTCAGGAATGAAAGAGTTAGTAATCATAGCTCTATACCGATCACCATTGACTGTAACGTTCTGGCCATTATCGTTTTTGAAGAAGTACGGACCAATGATTCCACCAGCCCATAAAGTGCACCAAACAGTCAGTTTTTCTGGATGTAACGGTGTTTCGACATACACTTGAGGATTAGCTTCGCTCCAAATGCGGCAGTTTTGTTTGTTGACGTAGCCATACATCCAGAAGTGCGCTTCATCGCTAAACAAAATTCGCTTATCAAAATCGGGAACAACGGCAATCTCGTTTTGGGCCAATTCGACGAATCTACGCCTTACTTGATGATCGTTTGGCTTCAATTCTTGCACGAGTTGGATTTTGTAAGCACGTAAACCAAGATCCTTCCTCAAAATCTTCCATAAAGTGGATGAACTCAGATCCAATTCCTGTGCTCGATGGCGGATGGACTCATTCGGGTCTTCCTCAATGCTACGCTCTACAGCAACAATAGCTTCTGTACGCACCGTACGGCGTGTCTGCGGATGCGAGTTATCATAAGAGTAAACGTGGTGCGAAAACGTTCCATGGTTAATCGAATTAACTGCTCTGATGGACGATTTTGTCGGCGATAAAATGGACGTAGTACGATACGTATTCCGCACAGAACCATTATTTTCGAAATAAAATTGCACTATTTGCAAGCCTTGTTCAGGCGTGAGTCTATTCATGATGAATTGCCAAACCAAACTGAGAATAAATCACTTGACAGCTGTTAAATCGGTCGCCATCTTGAACAGTAATGCCAACTTAACTGATGGTCGGAGAAAAAGTATAGTATGCAACACGTTTGGTAAACTTTTTAAGTCACTCGTTTATTAACCACTTCCTCCGCTCGTGCCAAATAAACTGGTGACTCTAATTCCGTTTATCGCACTTGTACTATTTTAGTCAGCATTTCCTATCCATAAGGTTTGGCATGGATTGATGTAGGTCCAAGCTTTTTTCATACCCGCGCAGAGTTCGTCCAAATTTTGGAAAGTTCTTGAATATAACTTTCTTTTAACGATCATCCACAGTTTGTCTGGTCTACAAGACGTAAAAACATCTTTCCTAGCAGAATGCTTGAGATCAATATTGCGCTGAAATTTCCAAAGTACTGATAAATTTTCTTCCGAACATGACGTTTTTCACTATGTTGATGTACTCATACTGTCCTAGTTATTCTGTAAAGTGGACCAAATCATTCCAGAAGAAAAAGCTCTATATCTGGATACAATCACCTCCAAAGTTCTTGACTAATTATTGAAACAAAGAAAAGTCATAAATGACAGTTCTTAATGAAGACTATTTCATAAAAAATTATAAACTAGTAGAGCTAAAATTTTCTTTTAGTTTATAAATGTCTTTTGTTAACATAAAACGGTAAGTTAATGACAAATAAAAAAAAGCAACATTACGGTGAATTTTCTTTTTTTGTTAACTTAATAAAAATAATTATAAACAAAGTATTAAGTTTGTTTAAACTTTTATTTAATTTGCAATGATAAAGAAAGTTCCGGCAGAAGTTGTTAATTAACAGTGCTCTAGTTCATTGGAAAATTAACTTTAATGAACAATTCCAACGGGAATCACTTTTTTGAAGTGTTTAGATTATACCATAATGTTTTAAATTCTTAAAAAAAAAATATTGTAACTTGCCAGGCCATGCGCGCAACTTCAATATGGCGAACGGAAGGCAATTTTCAACATTAAATTAAAATTATTAATAATAGAGGTATAGTTTCGGGAATGGGTACTTTTTTTAGTAAATTTCCTCCGCTTTAAGGAAAAGAATTTTTGGTTATGAAGTATAAGCAAAAATACTAAACACACATCCATTCTTTATAACTTTGAAATTTTTAATGCACCAGTCCGCTTTTTTCGCATAATGATCTAGATATAATTTCGAATTGAATGAGCTATAGCACATAATTTTAGTTCAATTGACGTCTATTTAACAAAGTTTCAATTATATTGAGAGTTCGTGGTATAAATTTACACAAAGGTGCCACAACACAATGTTATAATATGGTTAAGTCTTTTTTTATTAATGTTTTTGCTACCTGCTAATCTCTATCCCATTTTCCTGTCCATAAAGTAAAAGTCATCTTTCATTGTTTGGTCGGAAATAACGAGCGTACTCGGGCGTTTTTTCAAAAGCTGTAGCAGTTTCGGGTTTTGCATTGAAATAAAAGGCGTTTCTCTTTTTCAATTCTAGATTGGATTTCTTCCGCTGTGAAACACGACGATGTAAACAATTGGGCATCGGACGATTTCAAGTCACTGTTAAAATGTGAAAATGCGACAGTATTCGAGTGCCACTTGTGCGATTATCGTTGCGCCACCACGTCCAAATTAAATGAGCATTCTTTGGAGCACAAAAGCCCGAACGAGGCGCCTCTGTACATGTGCGACGACTGCGATTATCAAACCAAGTACAAAAGGAATTTGACGACGCACATAAAAAAGAGTCACTCGGCCATCGATCAGAAGAGATTCATGTGCGACTTGTGCGGGCACAGATCCAAAACCAAGTCCAATTTACAGAGTCATTTTTTGGTGCACAAAAGTATCGACGACGTACACTTATATAAGTGCAATGGCTGCGATTACAGTTCCAAACACAAAAGTGGCCTGGGGGAACACATAAAACGGCGACACTCGGATATCGAGAAAAGGTACAAGTGCGACTCGTGCGACTATCGTTGCTTTAGAAAGTTCTACTTGAAAATACACAACTTGGTGCACAAGAGTGCGAACGAGGTGCCTCTATTTAAGTGCAGCGAGTGCACTTATCAAAGTAAACACAGAAGAAATTTGGAGGAGCACATACAACGGATGCACTTACCCGTCAGTGAGAGAAGGTTCAAGTGCGACGTATGTGATTACCGAGGCGTTACAAACTCAGATGTAACTAGACACAGCGCGATGCACAAAAATCCAGAAGATTTGAAATTGTACAGATGCGACAGTTGTGATTTTCAAACGAAAGGCAAAAGTCACTTGGTGATGCACTTGAAACGGCACTCTGCGTTCGTCGACAGAAAATTCAAGTGCGACTTATGTTGTTACCGAGGTCTTACCAAAGCAGATGTGAACAAACACGGTATAGTGCACAAAAATGAGGAAGAATTGCCTGTATATAAATGCGAACGCTGCGGTTACCAAAGCAAATACAAGCATCACGTGGTGAAACACCAGGCTAGGGTGCACGGCGAAACGTCTTCAGGGGCAATGAAGCAGAGTGAAATGCAAGGCCGAAGAGAGAACTGAAACGTTTGAGGTGCCGATACCGCTGCCATCTGCGATGAGAATATTGTTTTGTGTTCGAAATGGCGTCCTTAATTTTTAAAGTAATTTTGAACGTTTTCTCTTTGGTTTGTTTTTTTTTCTTCCTCATAAAAGTTGAAGTAATGAAATATAGAGATGGATTAGATATAAACTTAAACAAGAAAATGATGAAAACGGAATCTTTTAACTAACTACAGCCCTGTATATATATATATATATATATATATATATATATATATATATATATATATATATATATATATATATATATATATATATATATATATATATATATATATATATATATATATATATATATATATATATATATATATATATATATATATATATATATATATATATATATTCTCACGTATTGATTCACGGATGGAAAAATATGATGACACTATATTCCGGGATATCATCCGTTCGCTCGTTGAACTCCGACTGGAATCCTGCATCCGACTGGAATCCTGCAAATCCTGCATCCGACTGGAATCCTGCAGACGTTTCGCCAAAATCTCACTTGGCATCTTCAATGCTCGCGCTCCGACAAAAAGTGTTCGAAGTGTTTTCGGAGCGCGAGCATTGAAGATGCCAAGTGAGATTTTGGCGAAACGTCTGCAGGATTCCAGTCGGATGCAGGATTTGCAGGATTCCAGTCGGAGTTCAACGAGCGAACGGATGATATCCCGGAATATAGTGTCATCATATATATATATATATATATATATATATATATATATATATATATATATATATATATATATATATATATATATATATATATATATATATATATATATATATATATATATATATATATATATATATATATATAAAGAAAGGGAAAAAAAAAACTGGACGGCTGGCGGTAGTCATACTAATAAAACCTTTCCATCATTTGCGTTTTGCGTTTGAAGTAAAATTCGTTTAAATAAAATGTAATAACAATTTCGTCTAGATGGCTGCCCTCGGTTATAATAATTAACGGTCGTATTTGATTCTTTCTGTTATCCGGATGAGTTTGGTGTTGGCCTATAATGGCACTGTAGCAGTAAGTACTTTAACTATAAGACTTTAGTATTAAATAACTAAGAGCCGCTTTCATATTGTAGCCCCTGAAGAAGAAAATAAACATTTTCGAAAGCTTGGTGTAGCACAAAAGCCTTTTATTTGAGCCCTCATCAGGACCGATACCCCAATTAACTAAAGTTTGTTGTTCAACTAGCCGGTCACGACTACCGTTTTGTATATATATATATATATATATATATATATATATATATATATATATATATATATATATATATATATATATATATATATATATATATTGATATATTGATTCACGGATGGAAAAATGTGATGACACTATATTCCGGGATATCATCCGTTCGCTCGTTGAACTCCGACTGGAATCCTGCAAATCCTGCATCCGACTGGAATCCTGCAGACGTTTCGCCAAAATCTCACTTGGCATCTTCAATGCTCGCGCTCCGAGTGTTCGAAGCGCGAGCATTGAAGATGCCAAGTGAGATTTTGGCGAAACGTCTGCAGGATTCCAGTCGGATGCAGGATTTGCAGGATTCCAGTCGGAGTTCAACGAGCGAACGGATGATATCCCGGAATATAGTGTCATCACATTTTTCCATCCGTGAATCAATATATCAATATCTATCATATCTATATATATATATATATATATATATATATATATATATATATATATATATATATATATATATATATAAAGTATACTTGTTTTCTATCTCATTTTTTTCGAGTTAATATATTATTATTGTTAATATTATTATTACCATTGTTATGATTATTTTATTGCAAAAATTAAAAAAAAAACTAATTCCCACCAGCTTCCACACATTTTACGCGAATTTGCGAATTCTTGTTTGAATATTTACGGAGATAACTGTCTAGAGCGTAGAATTCAGTGGCGTACTCAGATTTTTGTGAAATATATCATTTGTAAGCAACTTGCTACAGCGGAACGCCCTTATTTTTCAGTGAATACGTATTTTGAAATTTACGAAAATATAAACGTTTTTCTATCTCAATTTTTTTCCAATTAATATATTATTATTATTATTATTATTATTACCATTGTTGTGATTATCTTATAGCAAAAAGTTGTAAACTTCATAAAAACTGAACAAAATTAATTCCCACCGGCTTCAACACATTTTGCGCATAATTTATGAATTCTTCTTTGGCTATTTACGAAGATGATTGTCTAGAAGGTAGAATCCAGAATTCAGTGACGTACTCATTTTTTTTTTATAAAGTGCAAGTTTCGAGATACAATCAAGGATATAGCACAATTTATATTTTTACACATTCGAGTGAGCTTTATATACGTTTCCTAAAAATGTATAATACTTGGAGAATATTTTAACAAATAATTACCAATAATTTACACCTGTTAATTTGATTCCCTGAAATTCTGCAATGTATTTCAAAGAAGATTGTTAATGATTGAACAAAATCATTGTAAAAAATCTAACTACTTCTCTAGGTTCCATGTAAAAAAATCTATAAGATTCCGCTTATTACGGTTCAGGGTATTTAAAATACAAATGCTAACTGAAATCTCCAGATTTACTGCTCCTCCGTGTATCTGAAAATCAAATCTAGCTAAAGTTAGTTTAAAAACGGAATCTAGAATGGAATACAATTTCTATTAGCAAATATTCTGATAATTAACTAAAAACGCTTTCGATTGCATAATCATGTTCCTGAATCTAAATTGTGCGTTTTTTTAAATAAAGCAGTTTTCTAACAAAATCTAATTATTTTCATTTATTTGTAAGTAAGTATCCATGAATTGTCGTGGTATAGGTCGCCGAACGATATACCGTTTTTACGACATAATCCAGTTGAAGGATTTATGTAGAGTTTCATCGGTGAGATTCCTCGATTATTATTATTAGTGCACCAAACCATTCCAGGAGAAAAAGCCCCGTACCATGATACAATCGCTTTCAAAATTCTTAACTAGTTATTTAAACAATAGCTAAAACTGTAAGTTAATGGCAAATAAAAAAAAACATTGCGGCGATTTTTCTTTTTTTGTGAAATTAAATATATATATATATATATATATATATATATATATATATATATATATATATATATATATATATATATATATATATATATATATATATATATATATATGATGACACTATACTCCGGGATATCATCCGTTCGCTCGTTGAACTCCGACTGGAATCCTGCATCCGACTGGAATTCTGCAAATCCTGCATCCGACTGGAATCCTGCAGACGTTTCGCCAAAATCTCACTTGGCATCTTCAATGCTCGCGCTCCGAAAACACTTCGAACACTCGGAGCGCGAGCATTGAAGATGCCAAGTGAGATTTTGGCGAAACGTCTGCAGGATTCCAGTCGGATGCAGGATTTGCAGAATTCCAGTCGGATGCAGGATTCCAGTCGGAGTTCAACGAGCGAACGGATGATATCCCGGAGTATAGTGTCATCACATTTTTCCATCCGTGAATCAATACGTGAGAATATATATATATATATATATATATATATATATATATATATATATATATATATATATATATATATATATATAAACAAAGTATTAAATTTATGTATACTTTTATTACATTATCTTATTTTGTGGGTATACAAGGAAGGTTCCAGGAAGCGAAACAATTTTGCGGCAATTGTTTCAATATTTTTTAAATTTGCAATGGTAAAGGAAGTCCGGGAAGAAGTTGTTAGTTAACAATGCTTATTGGAAGATTTTCATTGAAAAATTCCACCGGGAAGCAGTTTTTTGAAGTATATTTAGATTACAGCATAATCATTTTAATTCTATAAAAAAATATATTGTAACTTACTAACTTGGACGCCATGCGCGCAACCTCAATATGGCGAACGGATGGCAATTTTGAACATCCAATTAAAATTATTAATAATGGAGGTACAGTTTCGGGAATGGGAACCTTTTTTATGGGTAATTTTTTCAAAATTCAACGGAAATATTGGTTATTAGTTACTATTTAATAAATGTTTCATTTATACCGAGAGTTCATGGAATAAATTTGCACAAAGGTGCCACAACACAGAAAGGAACTTTTTAGAAGATCTTACTCTTATAATATTGGTAATTTCATGGTGTGGTGTATTCAAGTGTAGATTAAAACAGGTGTTTCTATTTTGGTTAGGTCCTTTTTTTATTAATGTTTTTGCTCTATAACCCATTTTCCTTTCCACCTCTTTATTTTGAATTATAATAACTTAGTTTAGCCATCTAAATTTAGGTAATAACTAAAAGTGATATTTCATTGTCCTTAGTTGTTTCGATATATTTCCGCACGATTAATTAATTTTTGTTTAAACCATAAACCCGAATGACATGATACATTTGCAAAATGTTTCGCGTTTTACATTGAAATAAAGAGCGTTTCTCTTTTTCAATTCTAGATTGGATTTCTCCCGCTGTGAAACACGACGATGTAAACAATTGGGCATCGGACGATTTCAAGCCACTGTTAAAATGTGAAAATGCGACAGTATTCGAGTGCCACTTGTGCGATTATCGTTGCACCACCACCTCCAAATTAAATGAACATTCTTTGACGCACACAAGTATCGACGACGTGCAATTATATAAGTGTCAAGGTGGCGTGGGGGAAAACCTAAAACGGCGGCACTCGGATATCGAGAAAAGGTACAAGTGCGACTCGTGCGACTATCGGTGCTTTAGGAAGTTCTACTTGAAAATACACAACTTGGAGCACAAGAGCGCGGACGAAGTGCCTCTATTTAAGTGCAGCGAGTGCACTTATCAAGGTAAACACAGAAGAAATTTGGAGGACCACATACAGCGGATGCACTTACCCGTCAGCGAGAAGATGTACAAGTGCGACTCGTGTGACTATCGGTGCTTTAGGAAGTTCAACTTAAAAATACACAGCTTGGGGCACAAGAGTGCGGACGAAGTGCCTCTATTTAAGTGCAGCGAGTGCACTTATCAAAGTAAACACAGAAGAAATTTGGAGGAGCACATACAACGGATGCACTTACCCGTCAGTGAGAGAAGGTTCAAGTGCGACGTATGTGATTACCGAGGCGTTACTAACTCGGATGTAACTAGACACAGCGTGATGCACAAAAATCCCAAAGATTTGAAATTGTACAGATGCGACAGTTGCGATTTTCAAACGAAAGGCAAAAGTCACTTGGTGACGCACTTGAAACGGCACTCTGCGTTCGCGGACAGGAAATTCAAGTGCGACTTATGTTGTTACCGAGGCCTTACCAAAGCAGATTTGAACAAACACAGTATAGTGCACAAAAATGTGGAAGAATTGCCTCTATATAAATGCGAACGCTGCGATTACCAAAGCAGATACAAACATCACGTGGTGAAACACCAGGCTAAGGTGCACGGACAAACGTCTTCAGGGGCAATGAAGCACAGTGAAGTGCAAGGCCGAAGAGAGAACTGAAACGTTTTAGATGCGGATTCTGCTGCCATCTGTGATGAGAATATTGTTCGAAATGGCGTCGTTAATTTGGAACGTGATTTTGAACGTTTCTCCTTTGATTTGTGTTTTTTTTTCTCTTTCAAAAAAGTGGAATTAATGAAATGTAGTCCACCTATATATACGTAAGCAGGAAGATTTTGCCAGATTTTTGTAAAATATATCATTTTTAAGCAACTAGCTATAGTGGAACGGTCTGCATATATTTTTAAATATGTTATTTTTCAATGAATATATATTTTGACATTTAAGAAAGTATACTCGTTTTCTATCTTATTTTTTTTCCAGATTATTTTACAAAGTGTAAATTTTATGCATAATTTACAGGTATTTATGAAGAATTTATGTTTTTACACATTCGAGTGAGCTTTATATACATTTGCTTAATACTTAGAGAATATTTTAACAAGTAATTAGCGTAAACTTACCCAAATCGTACCAGTTTTGAACAACTTGTTGTAGATTTCTCAAAACTTTATTAATAGAAGAAACATTAGACATGTGTTAATACTTAAAGAAACCCTGTTTTACTACTCAAAATAAAATATTTAAAAAATAATGAAAAAAGTACGATTTAAGACCATATGTCTTAACTCGTACCGCACTATTCCTAAATCGTACTTCTGATGCAATGTTGGCAAGTGCAAGAATATGTGGCTTTTCCTACACCTGCACAGTTGTCGTGCACCCATATGTTGCATTTGTCATTGAATCATTGATTTTTCTTCATCTTTGCGGCATAAAATGCAATACCAAGTATTAAAGAGCGTTTCTTTGGTTTTGTTGGTCCATCTAATTTATTTTCCAACATATTTTTATATGGACTCGCAGTAAGGACTACGGCCTTGCTTGTTTTCTTAGATGTTTGCGGTGGAAGTCGATATATTGGTGACAAATTCTCAATAACCGTGCGGATGGATGCGTCAGTTTGATCGTGTGCATTTGTAGAAACATTCGCTGTGGAAGGACCAGGATCCGAAAGTTGCATATCAGTTTGGGTCATTTCATTTTCATCGAGCACGACATATTCTTCATCTGGTACCTATTCGATGCCTGTTGCAAGGCCACAATCCACAAGTTTCAAAACCTTTCATAGCGATATGCCACTCCCAAAATTTCAGATATGTTTGATTGTTTGATTGTTTCACCAGGGTGATTTCTCATCCAAACTGCACATTCTTTGTTAAAATTAGTTTTTAATGACTTAAAGAATGATCTACCCAAAGGCTGTAGTTTGTGTGTTGTGTGCGCCGGCAAAGAAAACATTACGATACCGTATTCTCTAGCAAGGTTGATGGCTTCTAGATTCTTAGTATGTGTGGTATGTCCATCCAATATTAATAGAATTTTATGATTCAATTGTTTTTCCAATTTTAAATGATTTATGAAATGTTGTAACCATTCGACAAAGATTGAAGCGACAATCCACCCACTCTCAGAACAAGTGTACAGCGTTTTAGGCGGGCCACCACGTTTAAGGATGTCCGTCATTCTTTTGCGTTTGAAGATCAACATTGGAGGAATAAAGTCTCCACTAGCATTCATGCAACAAACGCATGTAGTGTTAATTCCACGTTTTCCGCTAGTGACTGCTCCGACTTGATGTTTTCCTTTTAACGCTAATATTTTAGCAGGCTTATGAACGGTATTAAGACCTGTCTCATCCATGTTAAAAATTTCGTTATATCTGTGATAGTTAACCCAAAGAATCTAGACTCCAAATCCAAAATGTGATGAACCAATTCAGTCTCCATTTGCTCCAAATCGCTCCAAATCGCTTGGTCTTCCTATTTTTTTCTGAGAATTTAGACCTTTTAAATGATGTCGAAAGGTCGGTTTTGGAATACCATATGTCCTGCATACTTCATTGAATCGTAATTTCCCATTATTAAAATCTTGTATTGGTGTATTCATATTTTGCATAGACCATTTATTATATTGTCGTTTTGCCATTGTGTGCTAAAAAAAATTATTTTTATTTTTTCCCCTCATAAAATGATAAAATTAAAAACTTAACAAATATGTATAAACAGAAATTGATTGGTTAAAACCAAAATGAAAACAATTTTATTTCGTATTCCTAATTTGTACCGGTACGAATTAGGATGTATAATAAAGTACGATTTACGCTCAAAGTCCTCTTCAAAATACACTTAACGCTTTTAGGTTATGAGAAAACGCTGCGCGCTAATTCTACCACCAAATGAATTGTAAAGAAATGCAATTTTTGAAAATCGTATGATTCACAATTTTATGTTTATAGAATTCTTAAAAAACGCTTACAAAAAACGCTAAAATTTTACAAGAAAACTGAAAAAAAACTTACTTTTATCAGTAAAATTACATCTCGCACAGGAATCACTGCTTCGGAGCATCACAGCTGGTTAGCTTAGCACTAACTCAAGTAATCACCGACAGATGCCGCTGTATGTTTTATAAATTCTGAGTAATTTAGGTGGTACGATTTACGTGCAAGTACGATTTAGGCAAGTCTACCCTACAAATATTTACACCTGTTAATTTGTTTCCTTAAAATTCTACAATATATTTCAAAAAAGATTGTCTGATTGGATGCTTGCTTGCTTTGGAAGGCGCGAAAATAGCGTAATTAAATAAAACAACTTTGCCTTGCATCTTAGAAATAACGTCTTTATAAAAAATCTTTCTACTCTTCTGGGTTCTATGTTAAAAAGTCTATAAGATTCATCTTATTACCATTCAGGGTATTTAAAATACAAATGCTAACTGTAATCATCTCCAAATTTACTGTTTCTTCGTATATGTGAAAAACAAATCTATCTCAAGTTGTTTTGAAAACTTAATCCGGAATAGAATACAATTTCTATCAGCAAATATTCTGATAAATAACTAAAAGCGCTTTCGACTCCTATAATCATGTTCCTGAATGTAAATTGTGAGGTTTTCGAAATAAAGCAGTTTTCTCACAAAATCCAATTATTTTTTCTACTTCACTTCTAATTGATTCTATTGCCCCAGAGCTAAATTTCGGCGAGGTGTTGTTTCTTCTTAAATTCGGTTTCAGCTGTTTCCATATCAGTTTTATGGGATTAAAATTGCCATGATGTGGTGGAAGACCCGCTCCATGGCCAACTTGCCCTCATTACACTAATTACAAACATAAGACGGAATAGAAATCGCTCCAAAGCTTCGTCGAACAAAGAATTGAAATGGATAAAGATTGTTTAAATGAAATTCCGTAAACAAATTTTCATATCATTATTACAAAAGTTTGTACGAATAGAAACTTGTTTTTTTTTAATCCGTCTACGATCTACATTCACAGTTTTTGCAAAAGTTGTTACTCTAAAGGTACCGGTACCAGTTTCGGTCAAAATTGTTTTCTCGAAATAAACAGATTGTTGCATTAAAAAAAAAGTCAAAGTGTTATTTCTCGAGATAAGCGACAAACACTGCAGTACTGAAAATAGTTTAGATAAAGGAGACTGAAAAACCTCTCGTGATCAAATTTTAAGCAAGTACTACGTCAGACAGGCCAAGACTAAGTCTACTTGAATGTCGAATTATTTCCGATGATGTGCCATGCGTTTGAAATATACGGGAATTACATTTTTAAAATTTTATGCCTTCAATTTGAAAATTTGGAAACATTTTCTAATATTGTGTTACCTGTTAAATAAAAAAAAACATATTTAAGCAAAATAATGGTAGTTTGCAGTAGGTAGGTTTCGAACGCACATTGCTATGGAGAATCTGATTTATAGTCAGACGCCTTAACCGACGGACGAAGACTAAATCTGTTTGAATGTCGAATTATTTCTGACAATGTGAAATACGTTTTAATATGCGGGCATTACATTTTTATAAATTTATGCACTCAATTTCCATATTTGACAAAATTTTCGGAGCTGATCTGTTATTTAAAAAAAAATGTATTTAAGCAAAATGCAGTAGGTAGGTTACGAACTTACGCTGCTAAAGGGGATCTGATTTCTAGTCATTAACCGACAGGCCAAGACTAAATCTGTTTGAAAGTCAAAATACCGGCGTGAAAGAGTACGACCTGAGTGATTATCGGGGTTTTATTAAATCTGAATTTGAGAGCCACTCCTTGGTGCACAAAAATTCGAACAAAGTGCCCCTACGTAAGTGTACCCATTGCAATTATCAAACTAAATACAAATTGGTCATGGCGACTCCCGGCAAAAAAAGATTCCATTGTGGTATTTGTGTGGTATGTGCG
Organism: Cylas formicarius; assembly: GCF_029955315.1. Lineage (NCBI taxonomy): Eukaryota > Metazoa > Arthropoda > Insecta > Coleoptera > Brentidae > Cylas > Cylas formicarius. The sequence continues at coordinate 16,848,601 of NW_026844361.1, read as the reverse complement.
TGCGGTATCAAAAATGTCAACATGTATGTTATAGGTAACAAAAATAATTTTCTCCTCCCTCCTTTAAAATACCCAATTCTACACCGATCTAGCATGTGGAAAGTATTATTTTACGACGTCAGTTTCGTTTCTTACGGTTGCGATCCACTTCGGACATTTTTCAGATATTACCGCATGGATTTGGGAGGAATCGGATGATTTCGGATATATTACCCACGGCTTTAATTTTTATGTTTGTCAATTCTGAATGGCAGTGAATGTGTCCGTGTTGTTGCTACACATTTCATGCCCAAAACTTCGGAAATTCGACGTTTTTTTTAATACCAGTTGTTTCACTTATTCAACGCTTAGGAGCCCACAGCCAGGTTCGTCATCGGCGTCTTCTCGGTCATCTTGGAACAGCTTCCTTTGTTTCATCTTTTTTGACAGCATACAAAACACGTCTAACACTTTTGTCTCACAAAAAAGTCATTAGATAGTCAAGTACGGACTCAAAAATCCTTGCAAATTTGTTAGTGTGTTGTAGATCGGGATGTTTCATTAAATTTGCTGGATGTTCTGGCTATGGGGCTGCCTAGTTCATGCATAGTAAACAAATTCATTAAAACATATAAAACAATCAATAATGAGTAAAAAATGAAGTATTTACCATAAGACGGATATTTCTTGGCTACTTAAAAGATGAATTATGTCAAAGTAATCCCTTTTTCATAAATATGTGCTTTTGTTTCAGGTACTCAGAGGGAACTTAATTTGTTCTTAGGATATGTGATAAGATGTGTTTATTTAAAAAAATGCACTTTTTACCAATTTTGTATTGTATTGTATGAAATCATTAGTTTTAAGCATCCTTATATGATATGGAACTAATTTCGATATTAAGAAATAATGTACAAAACTGTAATTTTCTACTGGCTATTTTCGAAAGGAAATTTAATTGGCTCTTAGAACATGTGATGATATTCACGGCGTTCCATTTAAAAAAATGCGCTTTTCACCGTTTTTGTATGTAGTAGGCAAATCGTTAGTTTTGACCAGCTCTGTATGATATCGAACTAATTACGATATTAAAAAATAATGTACAGTATCTCCTTATGCTGCGTCCAAAACTCGGAAGTACGTAAACTTAAATAAATAAAACGAATTTAAATAAGAATCTTTTATTACTTATCTTGTTAGGATGTTATGTTATTTCCTTAAAAATATTTTAAAAACACTTCAATAATATTTGGGAATAAATACAATAAATGAGTCGTAAAAGTAATATTTTTTTTCTGAAAGTTGGTAACCAAACCAGATATTTTTGAGATAGAGATTTTATATTTGCCACACCACTGATTTCCTTAAAAAAAAGACATGTGCATTCATTTATGAGTAGATTCGATCTCTTACTTTTTTTAGTCCATCGCACGGTTTTGCTGTCATATTAACGATATTATGTCCATACAGAAAAGAGGTTTTTACTTTTTAAGCGAAAACCGTATATCGCATTGAAAAAATCAAAAAATTAAATTTCTTTATGGAGAATATAAGAATAATTTTTCTTTTAAGAGAAATCAGTGGCGTACAAACAATGTCTGCCAAAATAAACAGGCGAAATTCCTTACGTCCGTATTTTAAAATTTTTTTGTACATGTGTGCCAAATATCATTAAGTTATCATACATATATAAGAAATATATAAATTTTTGAAAACTCTGTATCACAAACGTTAAGACGTTTAGGTCATATGTTCATATGAAGTTTTATCCACTTGAAATTCACTTAATTATTGACATTCAGTTAGAAAACACCCTGCATATACCCAGGAGGAATAAAGTATTAGATATATTTGCTTTCGGTCTTCAAAATTATCACCATTCACTGCTTTAATGCCAGTAAGCCACCACCGACAAATCCACTTTTGCTACCAATGTTATTAATCTTCTATCTTTCTCCGAAAATACTTTTATTCTAGCGCGCCATCCTTCCATGAAAACTCGCGTTGCGCTTATTAAATATCCTCTATTCAAAGTGAACTTCTGTTTTTCTTCCTTTTATTGTTTTGTCCAAGATAGACTAAGGAAGCGACTGTATTATTCGACCGATGACATTTATTACAGTTTTTTCTCTCTTGATGGACCAATCAGTATATTGTTGACTGGCTCCAGTCATATTTGAACACATTTCAACTGTTTTTGCCACTTCGAATGTTGATTTTTTTATCATTTACAGAAAGCGCAATTTATGATATTTCATGATATTCTTAAATGTACCGTGAACGTCATTTAGATTGGGAAGGATTTACTTAGATGAAATATATCTTTTGCGCTTTGCATCGGAATAAAAAAGTATTTCTTAAATTCTAGATTCGCTTACTTCCGACGCGGTGCCCGACAACGACGGCGACAAACCTGGTTTGGACGATTTGAAGCCACCGTTAGGGCCCAAAAATAAGCCCGACACTGCCAACAGCCAGAGAAGGAAAGTGCAGAAAAGTGCGGTGCCTCTAAAGTGCGACAAGTGCGAATACGAAACTAACCTTAAAGGAAGTTTATTGAGGCACAAGAGGCGACGACATTTGGGCTTCAGCAAACCGAAATTCAAATGCGACTTATGCGATTACAATTCCACACTTAAAGCGGATTTAACCAGACACACCGTCGCACACGAAAATCCCGAGGAAATGACTCTGTATAAGTGCGACAGTTGCGAGTTTGAAACCGACCATAGGAGTTACATGCTGAAGCACAGAAAACGAATACACGCGGACGTCAACGAGAAAAAATTCAAGTGCGATCAATGCGATTATCGGTGCGCGCTCGTATCATATTTGACGAGGCACGTCCAAACGCACAGGAAGCCGGAACTGCCTTTATATAAATGCAACGGCTGCGATTACCAAACCAAATTCAAAAGTAAGTTTCTCGTTCACGCAAAACGTCATTTAACGGCGGGGACTCCGTATAAGTGCAACCTTTGCGATGATCAATGCGCGGACAAAGAAGATTGGTTGTCGCACACGAAGCGACATCTGGGCTTCAGTCAGAAAACGTACGAGTGCGACCTGTGCGACTACCGAAGTAACGATTCGTCAAACTTTAAACGACACTGTTTGGTGCATAAAATTACGGACTGCAGGCTTCTATACAATTGTAATTATTGCGATTATCAAACTAAATCGAAAGGGGATTGGTTGTTGCACACGAAGCGACATCTAGGCTTCAGCCAGAAAACGTTCGAGTGCGAGTTATGCGGATACCGAAGCAACGACTCGTCGAACTTCAAAAGACACTGTGCGGTGCATAAAAATGCGGACGACGCGCCTCTATATAAGTGCAATTATTGCGATTTTCGAACCCGATGCAAAGACGAAAAGAAGGGGCATGCGTGCGTCAACAGGGTGACATTCAAGTGCGGCTCGTGCGATTTCGAGTGCCTGACGGAATCCATAATAAAGATGCACTCGGAAGCGCATAAAAATCCAAACGAGATGCCTCTGTACAGTTGCAACGATTGCGAATATCGAACCAAATTCAAATCTGGTTTGGTGAAGCACTCGAAGGTGGCGCACAACAAATTCGAGGAAGTGCACCTGTTTAAGTGCAAAAGTTGCGATTTTCAAACCAAACGCAGACGGAACCTGGCGGTTCACACAAAACAACACTCGCGGACCGACGAGAAAATTTTTCATTGCGACTTATGCGATTACCTATGTTTCACCAAGAGAACTTTGAACATTCACTATATATCGCATAAGAATCCGGACGAGGCACCTTGGTACAGCTGCCACGATTGCGAATATAAAACCAAAATCAAATATCATTTGGTAAAGCATTTGCGAAAAGCGCACAAGAAAAAAACCGACCAAGTGTATAAGTGCGAAAGTTGTGATTTTCAAACCAGATACGGGCGGAGCTTTCTGGTTCACACTAAACAACATTCGGACATCGGAGGGACGAATTTCAAGTGCGAGTTGTGTAGTTATCGGTGTATTACTAAATTAGCTTTCAAGATGCACTCTATAGCGCATGGAAATCCTGATGAGATTCCTCTGTACAGGTGCAACAATTGCGAATATACCACCATATTCAAATCTAACTTGGTCACCCACTTGAAGCAGCACGTGGATGCCGCGAAGAAGAAATTCAAGTGCGACTTGTGTGATTACCGTTGTGTTGCTAAAACTTATCTGATCAGGCACTCTTTAACGCACAAGAAACCCGACGACGTGCCTTTATATGAGTGCGACAGTTGCGACTTTCAAAGCAAATACCTATGCAGCCTAAGGAGGCACACAGCGAGAGAGCACAGCGCGTAATCTATCTATCTATCATCTTATCTATTGGGTTGTTCGGAAAGTCATTTCGTTTTTTTTTGGGGAACATGAAAGACAGTTTTCGTATAATGAATAAATATTTTATTAAATTATATATTGGCCGTTCTGGTCCGACACCTTTTCCCATCTTTCTGGCAGTAACATAATTTCCCTCTCATAAAAGTTTTGGTCCTTGCTGGCAAAAAACTGGTTCAGGTGGTTTTTGACATCTTCATTTGAGGTAAAGGTTTTGCCATCCAAAAAATTTTGCAGGGACCGGAACAAATAGTAGTCGGAAGGCGCCAGATCTGGAGAATATGGTGGACGTTGCAGTACGTCCCATTCAAGCTGCAAAAGTTTTTGGCGAGTGACCAAACTTGTGTGGGGTCTCGCATTATCCTGGTGGAACACTACACCCTTCCTGTTGCTTAATTCGGGCCTCTTCTCTTTAAGTGAATCATTCAATTTGTCCAATTGATGACAATAGACTTCTGAATTAATCGTTGTATTGTCCGGCAAAAGCTTAAAAAAACGATTCCTTTGACATCTCACCAAACGGAGAGCATCACCTTTTTTTGGTGAATGTTGGCTTTTGACACGCTTTGAGCCGGTTCATCTTTTCTGCTCCATGACCTCTTGCGTTTAACATTGTTGTATACAACCCATTTTTCGTCCCCAGTAACAATCCGCTTCAAAAATGGATCATTTTCTTGACGTTTGAGGAGCGAATCACACACGTCAACGCGACGACACAAATTTCGCTCCGTAAGGGCATGGGGCACCCACACATCGAGCTTCGAGGTTAAGCCCATGCCTTTCAAATGGCCATAAACAGTCGAATTCGACAAATTTAATCTCTCACCGATCTCTCGTGTGGTTATTCGCCGATTTGCATCAACTAATGGCTTTATCGCATCTTTGTCAGCTTCGACCGGCCTTCCAGACCGTGGTGCATCTTCGACATCAAAATTGCCGGATCGAAATTTTGGAAACCAGTTCTGGCACTGGCGTACTGTTAACACGCCTTCTCCATACACATCCGTCAATTTTGTTCTCGCTTGGACAGCATTTTTACCTTTTCTGAAGTAAAAAAGTAAAATATGACGAAAATGCTGCTTATTGCTCTCCATATTTAAAAGGGCACCAACCAAAAACTACTGCGTAGAATTAATAGAACTTTTTCACACACAAGCCTTGCAATATCAGCTCTCAAGACATATAATGGTTAGGCGGCTTAAATGTGAAGTTGGTTTCGAAAAAACGTAATTAAATCCTCTGACGGGAAAAAACGAAATGACTTTCCGAACAACCTTATACATGAACTTAGATTTTTAGATATATTTGTATTTACTAACTTATTAAATCTCATCCTTATTTCCTTTATCTGGGCTTATTGGTTCATTACAACAGCAAAATTTCTGATATTCGGATTTCAACCAGTTTCTTAATGCGAGGGAAGAGTAAAATTGAATTGAAGGACAATTGAAAGGTTATGTTATATCGTAAGTTGTTAGAGCATCAGAGAAGTAATTTGTACAGTACAGACATTCAAATATTGTTTCATTTTTATATAAAATTCTGCCAAATATAGCTTAAAATATAAGGATAACATAAAAATACCGTATTTAAAATACACCTTCATTTGTAAATTTGAGTCGTCATGTTCTGAGGAGCCAGATGAAACCATAAATCAGAGAAATAATAACAATAGCTACCGGAAAGAAACTATAATTCTAATTTTAAATAAAAAGGTATTAGTAGTAGTAAAGTAGTTGACTACGTGATGTTGATTTATAACTCTCTCGCATTCAGAAACTCATAAACTTTCTAATCATGAAAACAATGCAGTAAACCAAAACACCGTCGTTTTAAATTGGAACAAAAATACGTATACTAATTTGTACTCCCCGTATAAAGCAAAGCTATTATATATGTATGATGATAATAAAACATTATTATCATACATGGATCATGCATAATAAAATTTTAAGTTGTGATATTTTTTATTGAATCCTGCACCTAATGACAAGTCAGAAGCCTCTGTTGGTGCACGGAAATAAGTGCAAGTGTGCAACAAAAAAACGGACCTAAAAAACATTCCGTGAGGTATAAAACTGCGAAGTGCGGCAGCTACGGTTACGTATTAATCATAAAGTAAACTTTTTGAAGCAAAAAAACGACGAAATTCGTGCATCAGCGGAAAAAGATTGAAGTGCGACTAATGTTGCCTTTCCATTGTTAAAGCAGATTTGACCAAGAACGACAAAATGCCTCTATATCAAGAAGAGAATCTGGTGCACAAAAAACGACAAGCACCTCCAAAGTGATTCTTCTTCTTGCTCTGCTTATGGATATTCGCGACTACATTTTCCATGACTTTTGTTTTTTTATTCAAATGTTTGATCACGTCCTCGTCTTTCTGGTATCTTAAATATTCTAAGAGGCAATATAGTGACATAGAGTGAATTCCTACTTACCATCTAATCTCATATCATAGTTCTAATCTCCAAATCTCCTCTTTTTTTCACCAAAACAAAATCTAAGCAAACTAATAACTTTGATATAACATTTAATAATATACCATTTGGGTCCTTGGATACAGCAGCATTGAAGCTTCTTTAATCAGATTCACATTTTCTTAATAAATTTTTGAATTGCTTTAGAATAACTTTGTCTCACCCAAAATGGACCACTTTGGCAATATTCGTTTGAGACGACATTTATTTCAAATGCAATAGACCGAATTTGTTACATTTCTGAAATACTTTTCATACTATACAAATTGACTGCCTGCTTTATGCAAAAACCTTTTTATAAATTGGTTTCAACTCCACACAACTAACTTTTCCAGACCACTGATTCCCCATTATATTATCCATTTTTTGGTGATGTTTTGATAGATTGATAGTTTCAATCGAGAGTTGTTCTTTTTTGTAATTTACCTTGAAATGGTTATAGCCCTTATAGTTTTTTTATAAGTTTTTTTCAGATTACGTGTAGGAATAACACTTTATCACCTTGATGAAGCGACTAAACATCACCTTTGTTCAATTTTTCTTTTGCTAATAATAATACACGTTTATTATTTATCGTACATCCTGAAAGAAAACATTGCATCTGACAAATGCAGAAAGTGCCAAGAACACGCGGAAACGATTGAACACATCCTTTCCGGATGCTCCGGACTAGCCCACACAAAATATATAGAGAGGCGCAACAAGGTTGCAAACATTATATACCTCGAATTGGCGAAGAAATACCACATAAACCTTAAAGATAAAAAGCCATATTTCTGCCTCCAGTCATCGAGAATAACAAAGCGAAGATCTACTGGGACAAAGCCATAATCACACACAAGGAAATCAGGCATAGTCCGCATATTTAGTTGATATATCCATCCCCAGCACACACAACATCGACTCTAAGAAGGCTGAGAAGATCCAAAAATATGATGATCTGAAATGGGAAATTAAAGAACTGTGGCACATGGAGAGAGTGGAGGTCGTCCCATTGATGATATCCAGCATGGGTGTTGTACAGACGGACCCGAAAACAAACTTAATTATACTGGGTCTAAATTGAAACAGTTACTATATGATAATAATAATAAATAATAAAATATCATATTAAATTGACGTCAAATGGCTAATTCGCAAGAACAAGTAAAAAACCGCTCTAAATGCCTACAATACAAAAAGTCATTATTTAAAATATCAGATATTTCAAATTGTTTAATGAGTGCTTTTAAAAAATCTATCTAGTTTCAATGCACATAAAAAATAAGGAAAGTTTTGAAAAACTTTTTTCGATATGGATCTTTAGCAATCTTTTAAGGGCGCTGAAAAGTACGCACATAGTAGAAACGTGTCATTTAGACCCTTATTATGAGCAAGGCATGTTGTGCAACACCGTACAATGTTTGTATGTTCTTCTATGGACACGCTGGACTACCTAAGGGAAGTCGTTGCTTAATGTTTGTGTATTGTAAAAGTCTGCAAATACGTACTTTTAAGGTACCCAGTCGAATCTCAAGAGTGCGCAGTTGTCAAAGGAAATTTTTGGAGGCAGTAATTTATGTTTTTGTGACAAATAACAAAAATGAATTTATTGTAATGTAAACTTTCCGATCCCAAGATAATGGCAAATACAAGAAGCATCTGGAGTAGACTGTTTTTTGTAACTGTCTTTTTGAGAGGTTCTAACGGTGCGCAGCCTCAATCTTAAGAATGTGCAGTCGTTTGAGGAAATTTTTAGAGGCAGTAATTTATGTCTTTATAGCAAATGTAAATAAATAAATAAATAGGTCTTCATTTTCCAGCACAATTCAACAAAATACAAAAAATATATGTTTTATTAACTGAACTAGAAAATAGAATAGTGCCAGAAAAACGCCGAAGATCAGTTCACTATTTTACGCGTAAAACAGACCATATTTTTCATCTTAAGCGGAGAAAATATAAAGTATTTTTTAAAATTCTAGTATCTTAAATCACTAATAGAATAGAATAGAATTTTGTGACCACGTTTTGTTGATACAATTATGGCAAGTCATAAATACAATATGTAGAAAAATATGTAAATAAAAAACAAGACAATGAATAAATTATATAAAACAGTGAATAATGCACAAAAACATTACAGTGTATATGTGTGTATGTATAGAACAAGACGTTTATATAAATAAAAAAAAAGGAACATCAACAAAATTATTGGAAGTCATTGCACAGTACCCATGCATTACCCGACCGAGTAAAAGCAGTGCCTTTTAAGAAAGGTTAAGACGATTTTTTTTTAATTTTCTATTACTTATAACTTTCACGTTAGCTGGTAGTTTATTATACAAGTTTAAGTTTAGTGATTTTTTTTTACTTTTAGCACGAAGTAGCTTGTTATTTCTAGTTAAATAGTCATGGTAAGAGAAGTTCTGACCGAAGCTGTCTATGTTTTTGAGTATTTCTAATAATTGATAATAAATATACAGACAAGCAAGTGGCATAACTTCCAACTTCTTAAAAATTGGTCGACAGTGTTCCAGATAACCTGCACCGGCAATCAAACGAACAACTTTTGGAGTTTAAATGCCTGGTCTGCTGGGGCAAAATTAACCCAGAGAACTATGCCGTAAGTTAGATGAGAGAGAAAAATAGGTAACTCGCAATATGCCCACAGTAACCAGTCCTTTAAGTTTACCGATTATAAAAATATTAGAGGCAAGTTTTTTTATACAAGATGTTTATATGAGGTGCCCAATTTAAACTATCGTCAAGCGTTACTCCCAAGAGCCTTACATTTTTGCTCTTCAGTAGATTATTATTATTATTAGTTGAGAAAACAAGACGTTGTGTCTTATCTGTGTTTAGTTTAAGGTTATTGTTGGTGAACCACATTTCCGCCATCCGCTCAACATTATCAATATTGTGCGTAAGTTCAATGGAGTCTTTGCCATACGTCACAAACCATGAATCGTGCGCCTAAAGTGTACATTTGTTGGGGAACAGAACATGATACAAGTCATTGATGTAAATAGTGAACAGTAGCGGACCCAAGACGTAGCCCTGAGGCGCGCCTCCGCTCACAATCCTCAATTCCGATATGTTATTGTTAAAGACGACACACTGTCTTCTGTCCGTTAAATATGACCGGATAAGATCCTGAGGGTGACCACGGACACCATATCTGCCAATATATAAATAGAAAGATATAATAACTGCGAATTAAACAAATATGTTTGAATTATGGACTCTTATTGATTTTTGAAGCATTCCAATTTGCTTTTTAGTAATGCGTTTTATATTTATTTTTTTCTAAATATTTTTTTTTCTTCTGCGGTCGATAAACACTATTCTGATAAGACAAAGTCTTTTAACGTTCTTATGAACTGTGACAAAGATTTCTGCACGAGTGAATCATGATAGTTACTGTACACTTTACTAATTTGAAACGAAAATGATCTTTTCAAAAATTCTGTTTTGTGTCTAGCAATTGTGAACGTATGATGAATTGGCGGTTATTACGAGGCAAAATCTTGTTATACAGATAGATGGGCTTTTTGTTTAATACAATTTAATGAAACATTCCCGCTGCATGGAGGATTATTCTCCGTTTCATTGATTTTATAATAATAATAATATTGCCAAAGGACCTATAGGGGGCAAATACTGCCCGTGCATAGGTTGGCTCTAACATAACTTACAACTATAACTATTTAATATAACTTACAACTACTTAATATTGGTTGTGAGTTGTACCTCACCAATTATACACAAATATATTTTACTTTTTATAATTTTACAGAATTTTTTTTTAGATATTTTGAATTTTATTTATTACATTGTAACACATCTAATGTTTCTGTTAACTTTTTTTTTAAGTAATTTTTTGACAACATTGAGATTTTTCAGTTCATTAGGTAATTCTTGGTCCAATAGCCATCTGGTGTCGGGGCAAAATCATACTTTTATTACGAGTGTTTATTTGATTTTGTATATATTCATTTTTTAATTCACTATATTGATACACTATTTAATTCACCACCAAATCTTGTTTGATACTCAGTGGTCTAACTGTAGAGACCTCCCCAGCCTATGACTGCATACACAGCGACACTATGGAAAAGACCATAAAAAATTTGTAATAACTGCTTTCTTGTTAGTACTTCCTTGAGTCTATAAAAAACATATACTAAGTATTTGTTTTTTTTTACTGTGTTAGCCACGTGAACATCCCATTTTATATTATAGTCGTAAGTTATTCCTAGATATTTACTACTGGTAGCTCTTTTCAGACTCACACCATTAATCTTGATTTCAATATCCTGTGGAACAGAGTCTCTATAGTTTCCAAAAGAGACAAAAACAGACTTGTCTGTGTTGAGTACTAGTTTATTTTGATAGAGCCAGGAGTGTAAAATATCCATGGCTGTTGAAAGTTCGGGCCATGATTTTGCTTCGATTGGTATTGCAGTATCATCAGCATATGCTATTAAGGTATCTTGCAAAACCAACGAATCATTAATATATAAGATGAACCATATTGGTCCAAGTATGGAGCCCTGCGGCACTTGTTTTAACTTGCTGACTTTTAGTACCATTTAACCCCACAACTTGGCGTCTATGTTTCAGATAACTGTATCGAAAGCTTTTGTGTAGTCTAAAAAGTCACATTTGTTGGTAGGCTAAGACTTAAACTTTCATATATAAATTTTTTATCACATCATTTATGAGAAATATGTTGTCGTCGTCTATATAACAATCAGCTAACAAAAACAAATTTATTCCGTAAAATAAGCATAACAAAATATCTAAAACCCTAAGTAAATAAAAGAACAGTGTTTGTTAGCATTCTAGACCTATTGGTACACTTCCGTAGTAGTGTAATGTTGCTGACATCCTGGGTCTTCCGGGGCAGCTGCCTAAACGGGATGATCGACGAATACGGTAACAATAGGCACAGATAACTCTCTCTTGCAGTAATTGAACACTCCGACTTAACCTAACTTTTTAAATATATATTATATATAGTATTATCTCAAGCTTATGTACGCAACCAAACGTACCACAGACAACACTCATGCAGCAGCCGCATTTGAGAGTTGCCAACGAGAAAAAATCTCTTAGTTACCAAGATGGAAAAAAATATTATCTCTTCCCTTGGGTTAGGTATATTTGTTACACCCGAGCTTTCCCCTATAGATGAATCGATATCGATAATTGTCTAAATGCAAAGTAAATTACGTTTACAATCCAAAATATTTTACTGTGAAATTCTTTTGGTTTTATCTATTAAATTAAAATTTAATTTTTTTTTCTATGAAACATGTCTGAGGAAATTGTTTAATAAAGAAATGTCTCTTTCGGTTCTAGATACGTTTTCTTACGAGAAACTCGGCGATGTGCGCAACGATGGTTTGAAGTCGCTGTCCGATTGCGTACCCTCTCAGAACAGGGTGCCCGTAGTACTATCAGAAGTTAAGTGTGACAGTGTCGACAGCGAGCGAAGATTTAAGTGCGACTTATGCGATTATCGGAGCAACGCGAAGGACAACCTGAAGAAACATTCTCTGAGACACAAGAGTTTGGACGAGGTGCCGCGATATAAGTGCCACCATTGCGATTACGAAACTAAACGCAAAGGTGACTTGGTGGTGCACTTGAAACGACACCAGCAAAAACGAGATCTGGGCGAGAAGAATTTCAAGTGCGACTTGTGTGATTACCGATGTTACACTAAAGCGACTTTGAATAAACACTCCGTGGTGCACAAAAAACCGGAGGAAGTGCCCATGTACAAGTGCGACAGATGCGATTTTCGATCCAAATACAAGTCCGTTTTTAAGAGACATAATAATACAGTGCACAAAAATCCCGAGGAAGTGCATCTATATAATTGCGAGAGGTGCTATTTTCAAACCAAATACAAAGAGAGTTTCCTGCAACACAAAAGATTACACCTGGGGATCAGCAGGCAAACATACAGGTGCCAAGTGTGCGAATACCTAGGTAGTAATTTAATAAATTTAAAAAAACACTCTTTAACGCATAAAGGTTCCGATGATGTGATCTTACATAAGTGCAGCCGTTGTGATTTTCAAACCAAATACAAAAGGGCGTGGTTGTTGCACACGCAGCGACATTTGGGCGACAACGGGAAATCATTCAAGTGCGACTTATGTGATTTCCGATGTTATACGAAAGTAAATTTGAAGATGCACTCCGTGGTGCACAAAAATCCGGACGAAGTATCTCTGTTCAGGTGCTACAATTGCGAATATGAGACTAAAATCAAATATCATTTAGTGAAGCACTTGAAAGTGGCGCACAAAAACCCCGAGGAAGTGCGTCTGTATAAATGCGAAAGGTGTGATTTTCAAACGGTATACACGCACAGCATGAAGAGGCACTCAAGGCGACATGGAAATGGCGACGAGAAAACATAGTACGACGAACGTAGGTGATTCTAAGTAACTAACTATAATAATTTCAGAGATATCACCTCTTTTAATTAATGCAAAACCTATACCGGGCGTTGAAAGACATTTTTAAAGGCCCTAATATGATTTCAATTATTTCCATTATTCCAAAAATATCCCAACATCTTCGATCCGTCAAAGATAAAATTCCGTTTGAGATACGAGAAGTTTGCCTTTTACTAATTGGTAGAATACAAGCCAGTTTCAGTTAGGCTCTGAAGAAGGGAAGTTTGATTTATAACTAACCGACTCTGGAGGGATCTATAAGTTATATAAATAGTAACTAAAGATTTACTGAAGAAATGAATACAAAATAGTTCATATTTTATATTTGTACCTGTGATATTATTATTAGTTCCTAAAATTTTATTAATCATGTAGGTACTTTTTACAAGAGAATGAAAATTAACATAACCCTTTTTGGGGTTCAAACTTATAAGTTCAACCGTTTTTCGATGATTAATTGCTCTCTACATTTAAAAGATAGACTATACAAAAAGGCCTCCATTAATTCTTTTGAAAATAAAATATCAACCCGGGTTGTGGGCTCATTTTTATTCGTTCTCGCGCATCAAGGAACCTATTGCCTGTGTTAGATCATTACATGTGCCAAATTGTCATCAAATATACAGAAATTTTAAGGGGTACAAATTCCTGTTTTACTCAACCATACGCCATTTCAGTTTTTTCTACTACCTCTTTAGAGAATGGCGTTTTCGATTCCATAAAGCATTGCGAGTGCTTTTATTTCGAAAAGACTACCAAACTTATCTTAGACATACAGGGTAGCTCACTGCTGCATTCTTTTAGGTATCCATAAGAGTATATTGAAAAATTTTAAATACAAAAGGCGTTTCTATAAATGTGTCGTAAATATGCAAATGTTATGTAAATAGTTGCTTATATATAGTGTATCCCGTAAGTGTCCCACAGGACGTAATTGTTGAGCAGTTCCTCCAAACATATAAAACCAAATTAGAAAAACACTTAAGAGACATTGAGAACAAAACAACACAATAAATGTCAAGCTGACAACCAAATAACAATCTTATCAATTATGGTTCAAGTCCTACTTTTCAATTTTCCTATGTTATATTTCACAACATTTTGGGTGTACCTTAAGTTAGTTGGTGAAAGCTAAATAATAATATAAAATTTGACGAAAATGAAGGCGACAAAAGTAAAGCAACAAATTGTATTTAACAGTGTTTTATTTTATTTTATTTCAAAAAGTTGTATTTAACAATATTGTGTTGTATCCTATTTTAAAAAAAAACATTAAACACACATTTTAGTACAATAATAATAATTAAAATTATGCCTTAATTTATAACTAATAACTCTATCAACTTTTGAGTGACATTTTCTGGAAGATTTGTCAAAACTTCATTAATTTTACCTATCAACGATTGTATATTTGGAAACATTTGTGTACAAATGCGACGTTCTACTTCTTCCCAGAGATTTTCAATTGGGTTGAGGTCTGGCGACTGTGCCGGCCACTGCAAAACTTTAACATTGTTTTCTGCAAACCACTGTTGAACGAGTTGTGAAGAGTGTTTTGGATCATTGTCCTGTTGGAAAATAAAACGTAACGGCATTTCCCACTCTGCATAAGGGACCATAATATTTTGCATAATCTCCTTATAAACAAATCGATCCATTGTCCCATTAATGAAGTGTATAGGACTTACTCCATTCCATGAGAAACATCCCCATAAAAAACACTGCCTTTACCATGTTTAATTGTAGGTGTTACGTACTTAGGGTTAAACCTTGTATTAATTGGCCGTCTCACACATCGCATTCCATCAGAATTGAATATTTTATGTCGCGTTTTTTTTAGTCATTGATGGTCCAGTTTAAATGCCGGCGTGCAAAGGCCAACCTTGCTGCTGTGTTTCTTGCTGAAACTAGCGGTTTTTTTGCTGGCCGTCTACTGAACAACTTTGAAGCTACTAATCTTCTTTGATCTTCGTGATCATCAATAAATCATAGCCTACTTTAATGTCCTCAAATGTATGCTATATTTGTATACAATGTATAATCATAATGTTGGGACTTGTGTTAAATATATCTTATTTTTGAAGATGTTGCTCTACTTTTGTCTGATAGTGTATATTGCTTATTTTGGGCGTACAATATGCTGTTCAATCACTAATTTCGAGACACCCTGTATATGCGTGATCGTAGAGCAACTTGGTGGCGGTACAAACGAAGTATCTTTGAATACACTCCAAGACCTTGCGACAAACAGATCTGTACTATTCTATTTTTGAGCGGTGATATTAGTTTTTGAAAGATTTCTGTTTTGTTATGAGTAAGTGTCCATGAGGAGATATTCCGAAAAGATTTCACTATTTTTCAATTTGAGTATCGTCTGGCTCCCCCCGTAGTTAAACCTACCCGTTGTAGAAAGAAAGTCGCTAAGCTAGCTTCCTCGGCCATCAAGAAAGTGCGACAAGGCACAGTATAAACGGCATATACATACTGTAAACTCAACAAAGATCTAAGTAGTATTAAAAAAAAACAATAAATATGGTTTTTTCAATTTTTCCTTGAGAAAGTTTTGCACTTTTCTGGAAATAAAAATATGTTTCTCTATTTCAATTTTAGATTTGAAGCAGCTGCCCGATTGCGACCCCTCAGAAAATAGGGTACTGTTAGTAGAGACCAAAAAGTGCAGCGGTGCCAACAGCGGGAGACCTAAGGGAAGCTTAGGAAAACGTTCTGTTGTGCTTCGTAAAAGTGCGTACGAAGTGCCCCCATATAAGTGCAACGACTGCGACTATCTAACAAATGTCAATGGACATTTGGCGGATCACTCGAAACGGCACTCGGCGAAAAATTTCAAGTGCCATCTGTGTAATTATGCGGGCGTCAAAAAATCCAAATTAGAAAGACACTGTGCGGTGCATAAAAATACGGACGACGTGCCTTTATATAAGTGTCACAACTGCGTTTACCAAACCAAGTACAAAGAGAACTTGTTGAAACACATCAAAAGACGGCACGTGGTGGGCGGGGAAAAAATATTCAAGTGCGATTCGTGCAATTACCGTTGCGCTGTTATTTCTGATTTGAAGCAACACGCCATAGTTCATAAAAATCCACAAGAAGTGGCTCTACACAAGTGCGACGACTGCGCGTACCAAACGAAATACAGAACGAGTTTTTTGTCGCACTTACGGCGGCGGCATTCGGTCGTCACCGAGAGAAAATTTGAGTGTCCCGCGTGTGATTATCGATTCCTTACTAATTTTGAATTGAAGAAACACTCCTTGGTGCACAAAAATGCGGACGAGGTGCGTCTACATAAGTGCGACCACTGCCATTACCAAACTAAACATAAAAACTGCTTGGTGGAGCACGTCCATCGGCGGCACTCTGCACTCAGCGAGAGGAAATTCAAGTGCGAGTTGTGTGATTATCGATGCGTTAGAAAGTCTTATTTAAAATCACATTCCATGGTGCACAAAAATGAGGTGCCTCTCTACAAGTGCGACAAGTGCGACTTTCAAAGTAAATACAAAAGCTGCTTGGTGAAGCACATACAAGGGCAACACTAGGCCATCGAGGAAAGACGACTCGAGTGCAAATCCGCTTAAAGTACACTAATTCAATCTTCAATTACACAGGTCTACAAAATTAAACTTTTTGACAGATGTTTTTATTTTAAAAACTGATTTTATATAATTTTGGTAAGCTAATTTCAAAAATTCCATGCATTTATTTGTATGTATTTGTATGGTTTTTTTCCAAATATTAAAGGAAAAAAATATTTCTAAAATAATTTATTTTTGGAGTGAAATATTCGTTTTTTTGCCAGAAAGCTGCGATGTCCGAACATCCGGCTGTGTGTTTTTAACGGCATATCCCGTTTTAACATTCAGCAGTAGTCCGCCATCATCGTTATGCTCCATCTGCCTTGGTATCGCCGTTCCATTTCCTTAATGTCCTATTGAAACCTCTCTCCCTGTTCTTCGCTAACTGCTCCAAGAGTTCAAGTGCCAAAACAGGCAATGCACTTTCAAACTCATATTACAACGTAGACAATACTTTCGTAGTTTTCGTTCTTGGAGTTCCCAAGAAACTTACCAATTACTTCTTTAAATGAAACCTAGGCGTTTTTCTCGACATTGGTCATTGTGCTTTGAAAATCCTTGTCTTTGCATAATGTTCTTATGTGCGGCCTTCTTTTATCTTGTTATTTTTGTCAACAAACTACTTCATCAAGCCAAGTTGGATATGAAGATGAGGCAGTAAGACTTTTTTGGTGTCAACTAATCTACCTCTTAATACATTTTTGCTACCAGGTGTAAAGTTTGTTCTAGAGGACCATTCTACTTGAGTCTAATATCTATCTCTTGCCCGACTATTCCACTCACAAATAAAGCATGAAAATTTTGTATAACCCCCCTGTTTTCCTAGGAGCAAGCACAGCACTTTAACGTCACCACATTAATGTTCTCGGTGGCTTATTTTCTTCAAAAGATGTTCTAAATTTTCAAACGTTTCTTTTAAATGTACCGAATGTGCAACGGGAACCGAGGCCGGTTCGTTACCATTGTACAATACAACGGCTTTTAAACTACTTAAGTCAATAAACATGCGCCATTCATCTTTTTCGCAATCCCGATAAAAGCTTTATGTGACGCCAGATACCAGTAAATGCTTGTCACGAAGTCTGGACGCTATCAATTCGGATGCAGCATTTGGAAGGTGCAAATCTCTAATTACATTATTTAATTCGCTCTGTTTAAACACTTCGGGCCATCCGAAATCTGGTATGAGATCTGAGTGATCTGGGTCGGAATTAGATTCCTCTGATTCGAATGATATGACGTTTTCTAGTTGTTTTGAGGCGGTAGGTATCGATACACCTAGGACTCAAAATTGGGATACACACTTTATTTCTTATTTTTTCTGTTGAATCCTTGAACAATTCACGAACAAAAATAACAATCGTTACTGTGATGCCCAGGCTCTCGCCATGCCATAGGAACACCAAAACTTAAACATTTCTTCTTACCTTTTTGCCAGTTTCAACGCAAACGGAAAAAACAGTATGAGGAAACGCAGGACTTGGCTTGGCCGCCAATTTTTACATCAAGATAAGCGACATTTTTTAAAATAGACAAAAGTTATTTGGATTGTTCACACAATGTCTTCTTTCCATATTTATACGTTCTACCCAACAACGAAGACAACAGCCGCAAACACAGTAGCACGACTACCAATACAACCAAACTGCGCATAAGCAGGTTACAACGCTGAATTGATACTTCTACTGTATCGCTTTGCATAGAAATTGAATATTATCCAGTGTTGCCAGATCACATTTAAATTCATAAAAATCAATTCATTCAAACATCATGCCTAACATATCATAGGTATGTATTAAAAAAATAAAATAAAATAACATTTTTTTGGAAAAAGGGCCCCCAAAAATACACAAATGAGCAAACAGCTTTCAAACATCAAAATCACTGTAGACCTGTGTTATTATTATCAAAACCAAAACCATTCTTAGTTTCACAACTGCGTTTGAAAGGTTTTCCCTAATAAATGAGGTTTATCTGAAAGTAAATTAGCTCAATTTATTTTTAGTTGAATACAATTTTTGAAGAAATATTTGAAAAAAAAAACGTATCTGCTACAATAATAAAGATATCGAAGTGAACCAATAACGAAAATGTCAAAATGGAACCGGTTCGACAATTCAAGAACTAATAATCTGGTTAATTTTAAGACAAAATTAAACATTAAAATTTATCTAATGAAAAAGTTGGTCAATTTGTTTTCTTCTTGCCTTAGGACAATACTACTACGGTAAAAATTGATGCGCCGCAGGCAACATTGATTTTTTTCATAGAGAAGGAAATGATTTTCCGCGCGTACTTACGGCAAACACACCAAATTTTCAAATAGGTGGGCAAAAACATGAACACGATAGGATACATAATCATCAAACACCAGAAATGAAAACATCAATGTCACAGACTGTTAGTGAAATTGACGAGAATGTCGCAACTCAGCAGGTGACGTATGCACGAAATATCTGCACGAAATTATCATAGCCACCTTGGGCGCATCTTATCTCATAGCTATATAGTCGCTCATAAAAAATTTTCCCATCCTTTGCAATTAGAAATATTGCGTTGCATAAACGGACAAGCTTTCTATACATAAACAGCACATAGCGCGTTAGGCGCGAAATAGAGTTAAATAGAGAACGACAACATTTTTCATTGCCATGTCTGTGCAAAGCCTTTGCTTATTTTATGCTAGCAGTTGCGGGCTCAAATAACTTTTAGCGTTTTTCCCCTCTGATACATACTAAACATTAACTAAATCGAATTTTACTTTTCATACCACAGAACAAAACATCATTTAAAATGATGTAACACTGGGCAAGTCTACAGGGACAATCGCTCATTACGACTCTCACTGACTTACGCCGACGATTTTATATTGTAAGTAATTAATCAAGGCAGAATTCTGATATCATTGTATATCAGTGATTGTTTTGATCGAACAAATTTTGTATGATGTCATTACAGTGTTGTCAAGTAACGACTTTGATGTATATCGTCAATGGGCGAATGACTCTAGTACCAAGGCCCAAGAGGAGAATATTCCTCTAATCGAATCTTTTTAAAGCTTTTTTTGGTACGAAGCTTAAAGTAATAACCGGAAAGGTGCAATTTGCTTTAGAGTATTTTGTTGGTTTTACGTGTTCGAGTTGAGAGGTGTTCCTACATTTATAAAATCATGGAAGTCAAGCAAGAAGTAAAGCCGGAGATATGCGATAGTTACCTAGAAGGAATCGATTTGAAACCAAGTACTTCTCTCGGTTTTCTAAACAATATTAATATTAAGGGTGAAGCTTGGGAGTATGAATTGTGAGTGTCATGAAAATTCATAAATGCCTCTATATGTAGACGTCTTCGTTTTTAGTAACAGTGATATTAAGAGTGAAGATGATCAGTCCGATTTGGAAAAGGAACACATTAAGGATGAAAGTTTGTCAATAAAAGATGAACTGCTATCGCCTTCAACAGAAAATCTTGGTAAGTACATAAATTTTTATGGTAAATGGTTGTCGGCAATATTTTGTTGTTGTGGTGATGCTTGGCTACTTAACTACAATAATAAAAGTGTAAAGATCACCAGATTGCCAACACAATAAGTCCATGAATTATTAAAAATCCCAACGCATTTGATCTTAATACTCAATTAAACTTTCAAATTTGAATAAGTACAACCTTTAGTGCTACTTCATATTAAATAAGGATCTAATTAATAGTCATTCCTTAGATCCATGGAAACCTCTGTTCTTCGCATAGAGAAAACTAATGAAAAAGAGAGTTGTATATGGGAAATATATTCACCAGCGGCACCCTGAGCTACAGGAAGACCTAATTTTCTGGCATTAGGAATATTAGAGAAAAGTAATAAAAGTGCAATTGTTTCTAGTTAAGATCACTTTATCTTACAAATAAAAAATATGAAACCCAAGAGAAAACAAAATAAAAGTGGAAAAAGTCATACCATACAATAATGTAAACTAAACAAATAAAAAAAATAAATACTTAATTATATGTGCACTTATGTACACATATAATATCTACTCTAGATATGTAATAAACGTAATAGTTTTCTGTTTAACTTTATACTAACCTCACTTTCAGTTTACCTGAATTTTGGAGTTTAGTTTAATTTTTATGGCATATATGACATAAACTAAACATCTGCACACTGCATAGAACAACAATAATAAATTAAATTAACGTTTTGTTTTAACAAATTCAGTAACTTTCAGGTTTTCTCTGTCAATCACAAATTCAACTGAACAATAAATATCCAACTTTTTGTTTTTTTTTCCTGTCCAATCAATTTGTTCAAACTCGAGACCTCCTAATTTGTACTACAAGCATGGAATGGCACCCCTATTATTCTCATTTAATTCATTCTCTTTTTATTGATTTTTGGTTTGTCTGTTTTATATATAAGGCGGGTTTATTTTAATGTTACTTTTTTATTCATTTTGGAGATGTCCAAACTGTAGGACTTTGTTATAGCGTATTGTATATGAAATGTTTCTACAAAGTTCTGCAGAATTCAAAAATGCCTGAATATACAGGGTGTGTTCTATTTAAAATAAGAAAGTTGTTGCCTGTTCACGAAAAATCAAACAGCTTCTATCAATTATCGAACTACATTCACTAGAGAGTCAGTGTGCAAGGAGCATCATCATAATTACTATTTGCTTTAGCCATGTTAGAATTTGGAAAATTTGGAAGACGCCCTAGTTATATCCAAATGAACGCGGCGCTACGTATCATTATGTATATTCGTCGTATATATAAATATATTATACACTCACTTGTTTGCGTCTACATACATCAGTATTAAGGGTAAAATGTGTGCAAAACTATTTACTCTTATACTTATTCGTGTATGAAGCGTCATTATTAAGTTATTGGTTATTTTCGCTAGTTCTGGTGTATGTTCTGAGCGCCAAGTATCAATAAGAATAAGTAAGTACCTATAATTTTTTTTTCGGGTAATGCGACTTCAAATTCTCGTGATTTTTTGGCATTTTTCTGTTATATTTCTAGATTGTTTCAGAATTAATAGGAGTAGCAAAATTATGATGCTTGCTCATAATAATTGTTTAGACATTTTGGAAGTTCCTAAATACGAATCACAGGGCACCGATTGAAACGAACAGGCAATTTCTGAGCAAATTCTCTGGTAAGTACAAAACAAAGTTTTTTGTGTTCTCTAGGATTATTAACGATCCTATTAGACGTTTATAGAGGACAATGAGGTGTTCTCAGATTTAGTCATAATTTACGTGAACTTTTTTTTTAAATGGAACACGCTGTATATTGTTGCATTTTTAGATTGAATAGAACATGTTGGAAATTAAGAAAATTGTATTCTGTAAGAAAACCGTAACTGGTTTTCTTCTTCCCATGAATTTATTTTCTAATTTTTTCAAAATTTTAGTGTCAAAATGTGCAAAAAAAGTACCGGTTTTAATGAATTTAACTCTTTTTGGTCATATGAAAGTTAAGGAGTATTATGACTTTTTTGTGTCACCCGCATATTGAAAAAAATGTAGAGATTTATTTTTGTTTTTGGCTTTCAATACTTTGTAGCTTTTATATTTTGAACAAAACAAATTGTTGTATAATCCATTTTCATAGCTAATGTTAATTTTGGAAAAAAATTGTCTGTGCAAAAACAAGAAAAGATTCTGCAAAAATATTAATTTCTTTAGGTTTTGCAATAGCTTTGTTACTCTAGCTCATACATTATAAAAAGTACACAAAGTTGAACACTAATAGTATTTACAACTATTTAAAACTAACCTTTAAGCACCATATTTTTGCAAAATCTTTGCTAGAATTTATGCAGGGCGCATAAAATAGTATATTATACAAGTGCGGTAAACGGCATTTGACTCACGAATTTATTTGACACGAGCGTTTAATAAACGAGTGAGTTAAAAAGTTTACCGAATGTGTTGCATACTATACTTTTTCTACGGCCGCTAGTTTTTGGGTACATTTTCGCAAAACACAATTACATTCACTGACATGACTGTCAGAATTGAGAAACGTCAAAATTCAAGGCGTGGGAAATATTTCCGAAAACATCCGATTGCTCCCAAACCCGTGCGGTAAAATCCCGGAAATATCCGAAGTGACTCGGATTCGTGGGAAACGAAACTGACGTTGTAAAGTGACGCTTCCTGCACGGTAGATCGGTGTGTAATTAGGTATTTTACAAACGGGAGTAGCAAAATATATTTTTTGAACATCCTGTTTAAAATTGTATTACAATATTTTTGTTTTCTGGGATTTTGCGTATGCCCTATTTAGAAACGCTATTTACAAAATGTAGATAGTGAATCAGAATATATTGCAGATGACGTTTCGAGGTCGGGTACAGATTCAGAGTACTCGGAATCTGAAGAAGAAGAAAGCGAGCTAGTTTCAGGCAAACTCGAGGATCCTTGGCTTGAACAAATGGTAGATATTTTGGCGTGGTATTTTATTTTACATATTTTATGTTAACTTGACGCCATACTGCACATTATTGTCCCTAGATATAAAAACTACTTTGTACGAGCGGGCAAAAGTAGTAGTTTCCATGGTACTTTAAATAGTGATTTGTTTTACTAGGCAGTAAAGCACATAATTTTCTGCCTTGTGAAATAACAAATAAAAGAGATTTTTAATGACACTTCACATGCGTTATATGGCTAGTTTTACTGCCTAGTCAGAAAAACTATAACTTAAAACTAACCAAAAATGAAGTAAGTAAAACTCCTGAGACTTTGGACTTGTTAACCCGGCATGTTAAATAAATAAATAAAGCCTGTCAAGTGTCATTTAAAAGTCACTATGCATGTCACTGGCAGAGAAAACAAATTACATTAGATGTTATATTCTTAATGTGCAGGAAATATTGTGTGAACATTCTCTATGGTTTGATTTTTCTAAATCTCCCTGAAACTATTAATATTTGCACATTACAACTATTATAATTTGCAGACAGCAAAACCAAAATTTGACGCCAATTCTTTAAAACCCTAAAATTTATATTTGTCCCGTTTAAAAAAAAATCCAATTCAGTTACATGCATATTAATTGTTTCCTTTTGTAGATACAGAATACAGATGAAGAAGCGGAAACTTCAATTGGTTCTAGCCAAGGTTTAAATCAAATCACGGAATGTAATCCACTAGAAGATTTGGGGGAGTTTAAGCAAAATGGGGAAAGAAGAAAGGGAAATAAGAAAAAGGACTTTTGTATGTACTGTGAAAGTTATGTTTTAAATTTCGCTCGGCATGTATTTGGGGCGCATAGAATTGAAAGTAGTGTGCAGAAAATCATCTCTTTGCC
This sequence comes from Cylas formicarius, assembly GCF_029955315.1. NCBI lineage: Eukaryota > Metazoa > Arthropoda > Insecta > Coleoptera > Brentidae > Cylas > Cylas formicarius. The sequence continues at coordinate 16,824,415 of NW_026844361.1, read as the reverse complement.
AGCCAAAGATCCTGAGAGAAGAAAATTATTGAATCTGTTAAGAAGAAAGGGTAACTTTTTGAATAGCAGCGTTATTCAGAAACCTGTGAGAAAACTACAATTAGGAAGAAATATATTACCTTGCACAAACTGCAAAGGTTTCTACGCCTCAAAACAGCTATGGCGCCACAGGAAAAAGTGTATGGGAACAACGGATAAATTACACCAGGCAAAAGGACAAAATCTGCTCCTTAAAAATCTTGAAATAGACAAAAAATTAATGGACGAAATTTTTCCCAGAATGCGACCAGATGAAATATCAATGGTCGCTAAAAGTGATCCACTTATTTGTGCTTTTGGAAAAAGGTACTACGAAAGTCATCGGGAGAAACACTTTGTTAATGTAACTTCCCGTAAAATGAGGGAATTGGCAAGACTATTAATTGAAATTAGGAAAATAAAACCTTCAATAAAACATTTTTTGGAATCGCTCAAGACCGAAAATTTTGATATTCTGATACAAGCAACAAAAAATGTAGCACAATATAATGAAGAAAATAAAAGTTATGGATCAGCTTCGACAGCACTTAATTTAGGTACTGAAATAAAGAATTGTGCCCAAATTGCTATCTTATTTGTTTTAAACAGAAAAGAAATTTATGGAAATTTGCTGCCGCCAGAAGCTGAGGCTGACCTAAAAACCTTAATTGAATTGATAGACAGTGAATGGAAGTTTAAAGTATCGATACAAGCATTAAACGACCTTAATGTTAAGAAGTGGAACAAAATGACCATGCTTGCACTTGCCAGTGACGTAATGATTCTAAATGAATATTTGTTAAGAAAAGCACAGTCTACAGTAGAACTTTTGAAAATTAACCGTAAAGATCAAGCCGCCTATACAACTTTACTCGAAACGGTATTTTGCAGGGTCCTCTTACTAAACAGGCGACGACCAGGTGTACTACAGAAACTTCCTCTTAATATTTATGGACAGTTGTCACTCTCGAGCAGCGATGAAGAGTTTTCTAACATGGTAGCTCCAGCCGAGCGAATTTTGTTATGTCGATTTAAAAGAATTGTTATTCGGGATAATGGGCGACGTGGAGTGCCCGTACTTTTCAGTCCTGATATAGAAGACCACATACAAATTTTACTAACACATCGCAGGAATTTCCTAAGTAAAAATAATACGTATTTGTTTGGGAACCCGGATTCAATGAGACCTCTTTCCGGCTACAAAATTATTAAAAAATACGCAACTTTATCTGGCGCAAAAAATGCCCGAGCTATTGCAGCTACCACATTTCGTAAACATTTAGCCACTTTGACGCAGGTCCTGAATATGTCAGAAAATGATATGGAGCACCTTTCAACATTAATGGGGCATACAACAAATATTCACCATGGTTCCTATAGATTTCCAGATGATATCTATCTGGTCGCCAAAATTTCAAAATTGCTATTATTAATGGAAAAAGGAGAAGCAGATCAATATAAGGGCAAAACGTTCGATGAGATATCTGTCAATTTAGACATTGATTCAGAGTGCAGTGATAGCGACGACGATCAAATTATTGATACAGAAGAAAATAATGTCATTCAACATAGAACTAATATTACACCCGAGGCTGTTTGCTCCAGCTCTACCCAACAATCACCATCTCAAAAATCGAGACGTAAAAGAATATTAGTGCGATGGACCGCAGAACAAAAAAAGAAAGTCATTCATTTCTTTACTGGCCATATAAAAAAGTGTCGACCTCCGAAAAAGTATGAATGTTTCGCACTGAAAGAAACATATCCAGGACTCTTCGAAAATAAAGACTGGCGAAAGATCAAAGCCTTCGTCCACAATGAATACAAAAAAAAAAGAAGTTTAAAGTAACACTGCAAACTTTAAGGAAAGAAGTCGAAATTTTGTTTTGTTTTGTCTAATAGTTTTTAATAATTCATATTTTTATGCGAATAAATATATTTATACGGAACACTACTAGTTTCAGTGGTTAATGCCAAAAGTGTGAAATCACAAGAATAACTTTAATAACCAGACAATACCGGCGCTCGTAAAAGAAAAATTAATTTTCAATATTTTATTTTTAGCATTTTTGTTAGAACGTTGGGCAGATCATTTGTCATTTAATAACATACAAACATTATTTTATCTTGGTTAGCCGTGATTTTGTTTAGCCACGCCTCCAAAGTTTGACAACTGTTACGTTAGCCGAGAATTAAATATTTACTGCTATTCAAAGTTATTTTTTAAGTGTTTAGTATTATTCTTTCCGTATAATTTAAAAATGACGTCTTCTCAAGCTTGTAAGTACTTCAGATTGTTATAAATTAAATTACCGTAAAGTTTTTTTAGCGAGTTTTATAAGTGCAGATTTTATAGCATTTTAAACTTTGTCCAAATTTTTAAAAAAATCCCTTAGCATCACATTCAAAATTTTTCAATGTACTATTCATAAACTAATTTACTATTTGCTTTAAAAAAACCTACTTGCTTTGGGTTGTGATTAACGAAGTTATAATTTTTTTAGTGACAGATGTTACAATAAAAAATAAAGGCCTAATAGACGTTTGGTTAAAAACTCCAAAACGTTATCGAAAACAGTCGGTTTATGATAAAATCCTTTCCCTACTTGATATTGAAGAACCGTCCAACAGTTTCAACAATCAAATTATGAACTGTAGCAAGATTTTTGGGTTAAAAATGGCCACTAAATACGACAAAGTATGTCGCTCTCGCAAGCGATTTTTGGAAAAAGAGGTGGAACAAAATTATATATTACGAAAACAATTTACCAGAAAAATCCATCCAAAATCCAAAAAAGGACGCGCAGCCGAATTAGCGGACAGAAGTCCAGAAGAACTACAGTTTGCTTCACAAATCAGGTTCAATCTACTCCAAGTTTTACTCCCATTGAAGCTTTGGCACTTATGTTAGATTTGGATATATCTGTCAGAAAATACATAATTCTCAGATCGGCCATTAATGCTAAAACCCAAAATTTTCTTCCCAGCTATTTTCAACTAAAGGAATATAAACAAAATTTCAATAGGCCTGAAAGCACAGACGAGTTTTTATTCATTAATTGATGATGATGAGGAAACGGTATAATTTGTATTGCAGACCCATAAAATTTTTATTTCAAAAAGAAAGTGCTAATCTAGTATGCAATGTAGAAAAAGATTTAAAAGAAAAAATTCAAAATTTACAAGAGTTTGCAATACAAAATAGGGATGGTATAAAACGTAATATCCGTGCCGATTTGTGGCTAACAATGATAGACGGTAATGTCACAAACATTCTCTCAGAAAGAAATTCGACAACAAAATGCCTCATTTGCGCCTAAAGAAATGAACACTTTAATTGTAATTGATCGTCCATCCAACTCAGATAACTACCGCTTTGGTTTGTCCACTTTGCATTGCTGGATTCGTTTTTTTGAGTGCCTTATTCAAGGCCATTGTAGAAGCCAACAAAAAACGAATGCAGGCAGAGTTTAAGGCTAAAATGGTTGTTACAGTGGACACACCAAAGTCGGGGTATGGCTCCTCAAATGACGGCAATACCGCCAGAAAGTTCTTCAAAAACTCACAAATCAGCTCAGAAATTACAGGTGGTGACCAAATCTTAATAGAAAAGTTTTCAATTATATTACGGGTATTAGCCAGAGGTGGTGTAATTGACTTAGATAACTTTAAAATATTACTAAACGAAGCTAGAATTATGCATTTAAATCTTTATAATTGGTATAATATGCCAAACACTGTACACAAAGTTCTTGTACATGGCTGTGAGATAATCGATGCCTTCTCATTACCAATCGGTGAACTTTCTGAAGATGCTCTCGAAGCTAGACACAGGGAGGTAACACCAGGAAATTCTCTATGTTAGCATCAAATAAGTATTTAATGCGCATACTTCTCAGTTCAGATCCTTTCATTGCATCTAAAAGAAACATAACCAACAAAAAAAATGGACAGTCTTATGAAGATATAAATAAATATTTAAAGGATGACAAAAATTTAAGTTATAACAATTTAGGTGTAGATATGGAAGAATTCTCTAATTATAATAGTTCTGATGAATAGGTTTAAATTTTGTTTTTAAGTTTTTTATCTCTCTGTTCCGCATCAAAACTTTTCTTTTTTAAATTTTTAAAACCAGGTTTACCTACATTTGTGAGTTTTGACATTTTTTTTTGTCTAAGTTAATTTATTTTTAATTGGTTAATCGAAAAGTCATTTATAAATTTACATTTATTCCACTTATTATCCATTTTAAGTTATAATATATAAAATATTACGAAAAGTTTTTGTTCTGGGGAGTAGCACCGTGGCTGCCGCGCCCTCTACCGAACACTAAATAAACTGCCAATAATGTTGTGTGTTCTGTTAGTTTATACATTAAGTTATTAAACACCGTTTACAGAACCTAAATTAATGCTTTCATTTTTAAATTATCGAGTTTTGTCTTTACACGTCACACTGTGTGACGTATAAAACAAGACACTACCATTTTTGTGATATATTAGCCTATATAATATTTTTTATCAAAATGGTTTTTTGCGAATTTAGCATAAGTGAAAGGAGTGATATGCTTCAAGTATATTTTCTGAATCATAAAAATGCAACCAGAGCTCGTCGTCGGTATATTAGACTTTATACAGAGCGCCGAGCTCCTTCAAAACAGATATTTCTAAGCCAGGCAAAGAGATTTGCAGAGAACGGTAACGTATTAAATGTAAAAAAGTATGCCGGAATCAAATTGTTTTAAATGAAGAAAATAACTCTATTACTGGAGTATATGAAGAAACAGGTAATTCGTGGGGATCAATTCACTCAGTTTTGAAAGAATATCAAATATGTACAATATCATTTAAATTTTGTAAAACTCAAAAACTAAGTGCAGAACAATGTCGGAGGAGGATGCAGTTTTGTTTGGACTTTTTAAATAGAAAATTCGTTCATTACAAGAAAGGGTTGTAAGGGTTGTAAAGGGCAAAATACGCGATATTAGCCTTTAGAGCACCAAATAGAACAATATACCACTAAATATATCAGTGCTGATTATATGGCGGCAAGATGGTGCCCCTTCTCTAATGTTGTGTGAGGTTGGATAGAACTTTTAAATTTTTCAATTTTCTTTGTAAGCCCGCGTAATATTGTTTCCCGATAAAGGATCGCCTGAAATTGTAAAAATTGATGGAATCTTCAATCGCAATCGAGTCTCTTTGTTTCAATTGACAGTCAATGGTTTCCGTTTTCGTTCGTTTCGTTCGTTTCAAATACGGGCAACGACTGTGACGGAGTGTACATTGGACAGACTAGCCAACTGTTGAAGAATGGCATCAATGGCCACAAGTACGACAAAAAACAAAACAAAACAGCCGTCAGCAGCCATATAACGGAGAAAAGACATATTTTTAACTCGATGACACAAAACATACTTACTACAGAACCAAACACACAAAAGAAGGAAATAATTCAGATGATACATATTCAAAGAAATAAAAACTCCATAAACGCGAAAACCGACATAAAACATCTGAGTGAAACCTATTTTGAATTGTTAAAGTAAACCATTTTAATGCTCAGACGCTCCACCGTCTATCAGTAGGTCTTAAACTTAACACAAACGTACCCTCTAAAAAATGAATAAATAAAAACTAAGAGGAAAAAAAAGGCATATCTGATATCCCGGAATATATTGTCATCACATATATATAATTATATATAAATGATGACACTATATTCCGGGATATCATCCGTTCGCTTGTTGAACTCCGACTGGATTCCTGCAGACGTTTCGCCAAAATCTCACTTGGCATCTTCAATGCTCGCGCTCCGAAAACACTTCGAACACTGGGAGGTTATCGGCGGTGCGTGCGGTATTTATACCCTGCGCCGGAGATGGTAACGGTGCTGCTTGTGCGGGTGGGGAGGTGGCTCCGCCCCCCGAATTGTCGCGTTGTTAATTTCGCCCGATCGTAGTTGCGATGTCCCCGTTGGCACGTGGAGAACGATAATCAAACAGCAGAGCGATGCGCAGCATGTGATGACAATATATTCCGGGATATCAGATATCATCCGTTCGTTTGTTGAAATCCGAGTGGATTCCTGCAGACGTTTCGCCAAGATCTCACCCGGCATCTTCAATGCTCGCGCTCCGAAAACACTTTGAACAATTTCCGAAATCGAAAATTTCTAATGAAGTCACAAGGTCCGACGTAGATCGTTGGCGCTAGTATCGCAATTCCTCATGTGATCTTAGTACGTCCGCCGCTCGTAGTGACTTCCCTCTCAATCTCCGTGATTCAGTTATAGTACCTTACGACTTCCCGTATGATCGTAAACTGGCAACGCTGCATTTTTTGTATAGTTCAATGCCATTATTTTTGATGTCTGATACCGAAAAAATTCCTTTATTCTTCTGCATTTTCGGGTGATGAGCGGCACTTTGTTACTTCCGGAAAAACGAATAGAAGTAAATTAATACTTTCCCTTGTTTTGGACAAAACAAGTAAGTGTTCATAAAGATATGATCAAGGATTCATTTGTAGCCTATAGTTATCTAAACATATAAACATACTTTAATTATTGTCCTTCTGATTACTTTTATGTCTTTCTGTAAACTTTTTAATAGTATTCAAAACATGAAATGAATTTTTTAAAGATATAAGTTTTATAGTAAAAAAAACGTCAGACTGAACTGTGAGACCTTTAATTAATAATAAAAGATGAATATATTTAAAAATAATTTCTGCTTGAAATTCTTGTTTGCATTATGAAAAGTAATTTTTTTTTACTTTAACGTAATCAAATGAGTATTCATATTTTTGACCTGATTATTTAGACAGTTTAGATTTAGATTCTAAATTTTTTTAAATTGCTTTTCATTGGATACGTAACAAAGAAAAGATTATTTATTGTGGGTTTGAAACCACGTGTGGTGATTTAATTTCGAGGTTTGGGGTTCTTGGAATTGAATATCGCTATATTTAAAATAGTGCGAGCAGTACAGCGTTCTAAAGTTAATTGGTAGTTAGGTTCGAAGCAATAATTGTTCAATAATGTGTATTTTAGAAGAAGCTTCAAAATTTTTACCTGACCCTAGCACTATACCAGAATGGAACGATCACGAAAAGGCTCTTGTAAGTTAAATCGATTAATTTTGTAGTTCACATAAATACGAAAGACACGCAAAACACGAGGTCGTTTCAGGAGTGGGTTAAAAAGAGTGACTTTGACCAATGCTCTCTACCTGAGTTCTATCAAACAGTAGACGAAAAAGATATAGTATTAAAACCTTTCGTAAATAAAGACAGTTTTGCAAGTGAAAAACAGGACGATATTATAAGACAAGCCAACACAGAAACTTGCTGGTACAATCCTAAAAATGAAACAAAATTGTTCCAAAATACCGATAATGTTACCACAGATGACATGCCGAAGATTAAAACAGAATTTAATTCACTTAAGAAGCCTTGCTTACCATCCCAAAATCAAAAGATAGAAGTAAGTAAACATTTTCAAATGTGTTCAAACATGTCTAATATTGTTAATCATTTTGCGTTTGCAGAATACTTTTTTATTGCAAACAGTGGATAATGATTTTGTGTCCGATTTTTATCATGACATTGACAGAAGCACTGAAGAATATAAACTTACAGTATTACAACCTTTACCGAGTAATTCTTGTGAAACCCAAGATTTTAATTCAGAACAATCAATTGCAAACAATAATTCTGACGATGACGTGAAGCACTGCGCAGAACTTCCGCCTAAAAGAGTAAAAGTAAGTGTAATTTGTCGAAAAACTGATGCATTCTAGATTTTTTTACTGTAGATCAATTCCTCAATTGAACTGGTTTTACCGGACCTCCAATTGAGTAACAGAAAGTGCACCAAGAATGAAAAAACGGAAAAGCTCTTGCAGCAAAAAATTTATATATAAAGATAGTGGACACAAAACTCCAGAGACCCAAGAAAAGTATTAAAAAATTAAAAATGCTGAAAGAAGTTATTTTTAATTTTTGAAATAAACAAATTTTTGTAGGTCAGGTGGCGCTTTGTTTTTTAATTGCATTGAAAAGGTCCTTATAATTCTTTTACGATTTTAACAACTCATCGTGTTTGAGCATTTTTAATTTTTGCAATACTTACTTCGAGAAAATCAAATAATTTTCACTCCCAGTTTTGCTCATTTTTATGTTAATACTTTTTCATTTACTTTTGCGCATTGTAAATACAGGTTATTTTCGTTTAATTTTGCGCTCTCTGTTGAAATTTTCTGTGACGATAAATAAAACATAAAATAAAGACATTTTAAAAAAATGTGGAGACTACATGAAAAAAATATGAAACTTTTTTTTGCTAAAACTACTACGTCAAGAAATATATTATTAGTTTCATAATTGCTATGTATTTTTTGCGTATTTTGGAGGTATCAGTAAATTTATTCCTAGTTTTAACAAGCATTTTTTCGGGATATTCGAAATGCATTTTATAAAAATTAGTTTAAGCCACTGGCAACCCAACCTAGCGTTTTTAAACATTTTTCGTTGAGTTAGGTAGATAGAATATTTTTAAAAGATAGGTCCAATATTCATTTTAAGTTTCTGTTTTATAGAGACTTCATACACTGCAGAAAAAAATGATTCGATGCAAATTTTGTGAGGAAGACGTGTTTAATAAAAATTTTTCGCGTCATATCCAAAGGAGACACTCCAATGAAGAAGAGGTTATTGCAATTTTTCAATATCCTAAAGGAAGCAGGAAAAGGCGCGACGCACATGCTTTATTAGAAAATGAAAGTTTTTTTAACCAATACATTCATGGAAATACTAGACCAAATCGAAGAGGTCCAGATAATATTGATAATGGTGCGTTTTACTTGCCATGCGCATATTGTAAGGGCGTCTATTACAAACAATATTTAAGGAGGCATTCAAAATTCTGTATCGTCCAAAGAGAACTGAGCACAAAGGAGAGGGGAAGTCAGTTATCACTTTCACAAACTTTGACTGCGTGCTCGATGGATCCCACGAATGTTATTTCCAAACTAAATGTAAAGAAAGAGGTAATGTTCACGTTAATCGTTTAATAAATATGGCTATTGCTAAGGTTAATGTGTACAGCTCTGAAAAAATCACTCTAGCTAAAGATTGAAATGTTTTAAATACATTGTTTTCTATTAATTAAATTTTGATTAAGAACGTTTTAACCAAAATTCCAATCTTCCCTTAAAGCTTTTGTTTTCAGGTGTTTAATATAATGAAAGGCGACGAAATATCTTTTGAAGCAAAAAAAGATCTATTAATATGTAAATACGGGGAATCTTACCTAAAAAAACACAAACGAGAAGGCATTAGATATGCTTGCAGCAACAGAATGCGCGAATTGTCTAGACTGTTAATCGAATACAGAAAGATTGTGAATTCAAGTGTAGCGCTTAAAGACATAATTGATCCCAAAAATTTTGATGTCATTATCACTGCAGTCCGAAATATTGCTGGTTATGACCCTTTTAAAAAAACTTTCAAAGCTCCTAGTTTAGCGATGCACCTTGGGACATCCTTAAAGGCGGTGTGTGACGTATTAATTCATCAGGTTCTGAATGAAAGTGACGGTTTTAAAGATTTTGACGTTAAAGCGTGGTCCGATAAAATAAAAAACTTTAAGAAGTTAGTCGAAAGTCGTTGGAATATGGAATTATCGTCCTTGGCAAATAAGGATCTTCAACAAAAAAACTGGGACAAACCACTTCTTTTACCTCTTGTAAGTGACCTCAAGAAATTGCGTGAAGAAGTACTAAAGATGGGAAAAGAATGTTGTGACAAATTTAATCAGAGCTTGGACGATGTAGAAACATATAAACTTTTAGTTCGTTGTTCGCTAGCGCTTTTGATAATATTCAACAGGCGTAGGATTGGTGACGTTCAATTTCTGAAGATTGAAGACTACCGTCGAGTTAGAAGCACGGAGTGTAAAGATTTTGAAACCACCCTAAGTGATACAGAGAAGTTATTAACTAAGAAGTATAAGAGACTATTGAGTAGCGGAAAAGGTTCTCGAGCAATATTCATTTTACTACCCAAGATATTGGAAGATTTTATTGAAACTATGTTGAGTAATAGAAATAAATATATTTCAGAAGAAAAGATTTTTGTCTTCGCCGTACCTGGCAGCAAGATAAAGTGGGGCCAAGGTGATGCCGTCATTAGAATGCTGACCAAGAACATTGAGTTCCAGAATCCAGATGCTATTTTTAGCAACAAATTACGAAACCACATCGCTACTGTCATGCAAATACTTAATATGACACCAAACGAAACGAAGCAATTTGCGAATTTTATGGGCCATACCCAGAAAACTTACGATGAATACTATGAGTAAGATATTTTTTAAATCTTAGTTTTGTTAACGATATCTTTAACAAAATTTGTTCTCTGTCAATGTTTTCATTGTAAATGGATAAGCATGTATCAAAATATCTCTTAAAATGCAAGAATTTGTAGTTACTTATCTTATTGCAATACCTTTGAAAATCGCGTATGTTAAATACGTATAATCTGTAATATTTAATATGTTTTTATTTAATTTAATATCTCAATCATTAATGAAAGTAAGTTGAATCACACAAAAAACTTGAGGACAAATTGTAACTGACCAAAAAATGCCCCATCCTGTAGATATTAAACATCACTAAAAATATTGAGCTTCTACAAAATAGTAAGCGTTTCAAATCACAAAAAAAGTGTTCGGAGCCATGTTTCTACGAACTACTTATTTAAGGTTGAGTTGCTGACTAGTCTTTAATAAAAAAAGGTATTGCCTTTCGCATGTTAATATAGCACAAAAACGAGGCCATTGAAGAAAAATAACTTGTATAGTTAAGATGGTTTTCTTCTCTTCTCTTCTTTTTTTGTTTACTAATTAGCTAGTCTTATTTGTGTATGTATTTCATACCTGTTAAATGTTATTGCAGGCTGCCTGTAGACATTTATCAGACCGCAAAGGTTTCAAAAATGCTTTTGATGATGGAAAAAGCAACCCTTCCTGTCGAATATAAAGGCAAATCGATAAACGAAATAGACATTGATATTGACTATCCCGAAGAAAATGAACCTCAAGGTAGTCATGCAAAAATTTTTCTATTTACTACTAGTTTGCCATTTTATATCTAAATGGTTTCAGAATCCTCGTCACCAAATGCACCCACACAAGACAATGAAATATTGTTTGTGTGTAAAAAAGAAAATATCGAAGCGAATAAAGATATTAATATTTTTGACCAACCAATTCCAGAAAATATTAAGAACGAGGATCAAGAAATTAATATTATAGGTAATTCTTTGTGTTTCTATTACTTTTACTCAGTTATACTGCGATAGGCATGGTTCATTAGGATAAGAGGAAAAAATAAACCGATTCGAATTAACGAAAATTTAGGTCAGATTTATTTTTAATAAATTTATTTTGTTACTGGGGTGTCAAAAAACTAATAAAACTAATGTGAATATAACAAAAACAGTTGGTGTGTTTTTGACAAAACGCTGTTTCTTTCAGATAAGCCAAAAGTCTCCAAAGTTATAAATAAGCGATGTAAGTGACAAATACTAATTTATAAAATAACAACAAACACACCTTAACTAATTTTTCGAACACGTTTTATGAAAAATATTTTTTATTTTAGCGTGGAGCGAGAATGAAGTAAATTGCATCCAGAAGGAGTTTGCACAATACCTCCAAACAAACACTTACCCACCGTCGACTGAAATAAGAGAATTTATTACAACCTTTAACTCTAAGAGAAGTGTGTCCGTTATAAAATCCAAAATACAACATTTGCTGAAGTTAAAAAAAAAAAGTTTACATTGATTTTGACATCTTGTAACCAATACCTCGATCAATAAAAAAGAGTGTTTTGAGTATACTGATCCTTTTTATTTAGTTTTAGATAATAAAAATTTAAATAAACCAAAATAATACTCAAAAAATATCAAAAAAGGTTTGTGACTACTTGGCCTCGACAATTTGCATGTCCGAGATCATTTGATCTCTAAAATTTATTGGAAATTCAGTCAGAATTATTAGTTTTTTTGTCGTATTCCCATAAAAATTTAGCAAAAGTTGACATCTTTTTAAAAAATATGTAGCTCCTCCAAAACTAAATCCGCGGCACGTCACTATGCGACCGCCAGCAAATTACATTTAAACGCACCCAGAGCCGTTCGTCACGTGCAACGGATTTAGTTTTGAGTGAACCGCGTTTGCAATATCGAACGAATTCGATACACAGCTGAAACTCTTACTTATTGTGACTTCCTTGTCACTTCTTGTTTCAGAAGTGGGAAAGAGTGTTTGATGTCCAATAATTTTAAAAAGAAAAATATTTACCCCTCATGCGAAACCTTATATAAGTTTTATAATGTATGTCCTGTAAATACTGGAAGTCAGTCTTAACCTAGCGGAAGTCACAACTTCACAAGTATCTATATATATTATATATATAATATATTCTCCCGACGGAGAATGTTTTAATAATGTTTTGACTTTTTCTTGTCCTATTTGTGTGTATATACTTTATAGAATTTATATTATACAAGAGTGGTAATAATATGCGATACCAACCCAAACGTTTTAATGGTACTATGATGCTCCCCTCCCTTTTTTCGTTTTGTGGAGAACTTGTTTTACACTAATCATTCTGAAGAAGGTCATGAATGACCGAAACGTCACTAAACTGGCAAGTTTTTGAGCACTTTTGGTATTACACAGACCTTAAACCCAAGAATCAGCAAGCTAATATATATATATATATATATATATATATATATATATATATATATATATATATATATATATATATCAGTGTTCGAAGTGTTTTCGGAGCGCGAGCATTGAAGATGCCAAGTGAGATTTTGGCGAAACGTCTGCAGGATTCCAGTCGGATGCAAGATTTGCAGGATTCCAGTCGGATGCAGGATTCCAGTCGGAGTTCAACGAGCGAACGGATGATATCCCGGAATATAGTGTCATCACATTTTTCCATCCGTGAATCAATACGTGAGAATATATATATATATATATATATATATATATATATATATATATATATATATATATATATATATATATATATATATATATATATATATGACTTAAAAGACTTCTCTCTTTGGATTCTAGATTCTATATGGTTCGACGTGAGCAATTCCCGGTCGGATGAATTGAAGCCAGTCTTGAAACCAGATCCTTTAGATCACGACCAATCGGGAAGCTCTGATTTGAGCAAACACGTTATGCCGCACCAAAGTCCCGACGAATTAACTCTGTATAAGTGTCCAGGTTGCGATTTTCGAACCAAATACAAAAGGACCTATCTGAGACACACAAAGCGGCCATCGAGTGGCGAAGAAAAAAGATTCAAGTGCGCCATGTGTGATTATCTGTGTGTCATGAAGTGCGAATTGAAAAAGCACGACGCGGCGCACAAAAGTACGGACGAGCTTTATAAGTGCAACTGTTGCGATTATCGAACTAAATACAAATGGGGCTTGATAGCGCACACGGAACGACATACGGACGTCGACGGGAAAAAGTTCAAATGCGACTTGTGTGATTACCGTTGTGTTGCGAAATCGGATTTGATCAAGCACACCATAGTGCATAAAACGCCAGAGGAACTGTCTCTATACAAGTGCGATGCATGCGATTTTAAAACCAAATATAAGAACAATTTAGCGGCCCACGGACAACGACACTTGCTGGAGAAAAGGTTCAAGTGCGACTTGTGCGACTACCGTTGCGTCCTTAAGTCGTACTTGAAAAAACACTCGCTAGTGCACAAAAACGCCGACGAGGTGCCTTTATATCAGTGCAACAGTTGCGACTTTCGAACCAAATACAAAGGCGATATGGTGAAACACATAAAACGACACTAAATCGGCCTTGAAGGAACACTCTATAAAGCTCCGAAGAACATAGTAGACGCCCCATCCAGTTATCTGCGCTTACGAGGAATGTGCGAATTGACCGTAAAGACCAAATTTTTGTGGTGTGTTGTGTTTGACCACGCCTATGACTTTAAAACAACATTATGATCCATTTTTGTATTTATATTAAATTTATTATATTTTCTATTTATAATTTATTATTATTATTATTTTATAGAAACAAAAGAAGATACAGGAGAAGAAACTCGACATTACTAAATGCTACGTCGGCAACGTTTATTCTAAACTGAATAGTTATACTTCGACCAGGATTATAGTGCTTTTACAACCGACCCCGCCATTAACTTTGCTACTATTTATTATTCCAAAACCGCTGCCCTTTATAGAACTCCCTGCCGAGCAGAGCCTTACCCGTAACCATCCCAGGATCGTCCTAGGAATTTATCTACCTAAACTAACAAGCGGGATATAAGTAGATTTTCGAACAAAGTTAGTACAAAGTAACAATTCTATGTCTATGTCCCTTGTTTTTATTGCTGCTCCTACTTCCCATTTGAAATTTCTTATAAAATTGTAAACATTCAAAACAATTTGTTTATCATCGGAAGACAAATGGATCCGTTTTTTTTTTATTTGTTGAGGTAGTTCGTCTTCTAAATTGTCATTAGATTCGGCTACCATCTCCACTTCGTTTTCAAATTCTGCGCTGTTTTCCATGTATTCTTTTAAATAGGACCATCTGCTTCATTCCACGGTCTCTACATTTTAAAATGTTAAAAAACAGGAACCTTGAAAATAATTTAATAAATATTGATCTGTATTCTTAGGTCGTGCCTTTATCTGCATCAAATATAATTTATAGTCTTAAAAAATACAAGAAGAAAAATGTTGTTAATCGAAAGGCAACAAGATAAAAATGATTATTTTCAAACTTACTTGTAAGATAAATCGAGTACAGGCCTTTGAACTATCCAGTGAAACCAACCTCGCAGGGTCAAAGATCGAGAACCAGGTACATAAATGCGTACTTACTGTAATACGAACATATTGCAATTTAGATTAAACTCGTAAAAACGATACATATCACCTGATGTTTTAAAATAAACGCTTCTACTTATTCGAAAAAACCCCGCAGCATCAATGCTTAATCAAGTTTCTACAAATATTCGTTACGAACTACGTAAAGACTTTTTAGTCGTAGTGTGAAATGAATGTTTCTGCAAGTGGAGTATCTTGAAATCAAAACAATGATTTTTTAAATTTATAGAGAAGTTTAGCTAATTAATTCAAGGTGGTAACTGCCGCCAGAGCAATCTGTTGACAGGATTGCACCAATTTTTAAGGGAAGATGTCCATTTGGTGAAACCATTAAATATGATTTAGAAAAACTTAATTGCAAGTCTCAAGTTGATGAAAATGGGGTTTCAAGAAGACGCTGACAAATCGGTGGTGTTTTCTGATGTATATTTCTTTGCAACACTGACTAAGGTACTGAAAAATAAACTTAAATAGAGAAAATGGTAAATGAAACAAAAAACGATTAAATCAGGGGATGGGTACAGGCCAAATATAGAGGGTACATATATGTGTAAGATTTGTGAGGAAAATTGTTAGCAATATTTCCCAACTAACATTGTTCTCCGCTTAAAGTTTCGTAAAAAACCTTAACTTTTGTAACAGTTTTTATAGTGGCATGAGAAAACCGTTGGGGTTTCATAAACACCAAAACTGTTGCATAATTTTAAAAGGCACAAAAAACTGAACACACTTCTTTTAAGAAAAAAAATATAAACAACTGAAAAGTGAGGTTATGATTGCATAGATGACGTGTAAAAGAGTTCTTGAAGGCATTTTCATGATAAAGTCATTACTGACAAAAGCTTGGGGCAAACGCAAAATACAATGACAATGATGTAGGAAAAAGGGCGCTTTTTGTTTGGTATTTATAAACATTGCAAATAGTTTTTATAGTGCTAACGAAAATGGTATTTCTTGCCCTTATAAAATGTATTTATGGTTTATAACCTCATAATTTGGTTAGGTTTTTAAGATTCTCCATTGAAGTACTATAATGGTAAAAAAAAACGTTTCGCGTCTTAAAATTCAGTAATTGAAACGTGAAAAACGAGTTTAAGTTTGAAAGTAAAAACTATTCCATAACACCGGCCGTTCTTCTAGTATTTGTATAGTAAACAGGTTTTGTCTCTTTCGATTCTAGATTCGCTTTTTCCGGCCATGAGACGTGACGATGACAATTCGGGGTCGGATGATATGACGTCACTGTTAAAGGTAGAAGCGTCTGATTGCGACCCGTCAGAAAACTCGATACCCTTCGTGCTCAAAAATCGACAAAAAGTGGCAATATTCGAGTGCGACTTGTGTTACTATCGAACCAAGAAGAAGGACCGTTTCAGATGTCATTCGTTGGTGCACAAAAATGCGGACGAGGTTCCTCTATATAAGTGCAACGTCTGCGATTACCAAACCAAATACAAAAGTGGGGTCGTCGCCCACTTGAAACGACACTCGGCCACTAGTGAGAAAAAGTTCAAGTGCGCCCTGTGTGATTATCGGTGCTTCTTTAAATCGGAACTCAACAAACACTCATTAGTGCACAAGAATGCAGACGAGGTATCTGTATATAAGTGTGACAAGTGCGATTATCAAAGTAAGTACAAAGGCACCTTGTCGAAGCACAAAGAACGGAAACACTTGGACAGCGACCAGAAAAAGTTCCAGTGCGAAAACTGTGATTTTCGGACTATCTACAAGGGGGCCTTGTTGAGGCACAAAAAACTGCAACATTTGGACATAGTGAAAAGATTCAAATGTGACCTATGTGATTACCGTGGTTTTATCAAATCGCATCTGATACAACACTCTCTAGTGCACAAGAAGCCGGAGGAAGTGTCTTTGCATAAGTGCGACAGTTGCGAGTTTCGAAGTAAACACAAAAAGAGTGTACTGGAGCACTCCAAAAGACACTCGGACACCGTTCAGAAAAAATTCAAGTGATTATCTCTACAATCATAAATACGAATCGAAGAGGCATTTTGTCGTGCAGAAGTGCCTCTATATAAGCGCGACCAGTGCGAATGCCGCATTCGACTTTTTACGTTTTGGTGCATTTTTGTTGTATATTCAAATAAAAGCAAATCTTTCCTTTTTTATTCATAATCCAGACAATTTACTACATTCAAAACTTACTGTATTACTACTGACAACGCCGCGTCCGCTTTAAACTTGAGTAACTTCAATCTTAATTTACCGAGGGTTGCGCTGAATTTTATCGGTTAACAAGGGTAAACGGCATTGCCCATCAAGTGCGCATGCTTCCAATAAGGGATAAAGTAAAACAACGCCAAAGTCCCCCTAATAGGTGATGAAAGTTGATTACGTTTCCTTATTTAATCAATAATTTCTGAGGCCCACTAAGGTCACTGATAACATTCGTGTTGCGGTGAACCAAGATCCTAATAAGTGGCTTACAGACACTCAAAAGTGCGGACCACGTGCCTCTATATAAGTGCGATCATCAAACCAAATAATGCGGAGGACTTCTGAAGCTCAGCAGACGACATTCGGGAATCAGCGAGAAAAATTCAAGTGATTCAATGCGATTACCGTTGCCTGGTTGTTGGTCAGAAACGCGATAATGCAGAAAAAACCCGAAAAGTTCCTTTATTTAATAGCTACAAATGGCATTTTCAAAGCAAACACCAAAGAAACGTGGTGGAGCATTTGGAACAGCACAAATGCAATTTTTGTGATTCCACAACCGTTTTTAAATCAGATTTGACAATACGTGTCCAAGAGCACCACAATTGAGAGGAAACGGCTTTATATAAATGCGATTTTTAAACAATATACGAAACGAGCATACTATACCGCACAAAACCCAATGGCCATGAGATTCATGTACGAAAGTGGGGTGACAAGTTTTGACCCTGACAAAGAAAAACGATGTTTAAAAAAATGCTTCTATCACATAATCTCCATCAACATTTCTCATAACGGTGTTCTAATTTGGTTATACCAGTTTTCAAGGTACATTCGTCAAAATACTGATTTAGAGCTTCGATAACTTCCCCGTTGCTCTCAATCGTTTATCGCTAAGTCTGGGGAGTAGGGAGGTGCGGCATCAATTCAAACTTCAATTCGTGGATTTTGGACATGGCGACAATCGACGAATGGGCTGGTGCGTTATCGTGATGAAACAATTTTTTTTTCCTCACCAATTTGCACCTCGTACTTCCAACGTTGCAATAACTAAGGGGCAAAAGTAGAAATACCTTGGTCCGATTCACAATTTAATTAGGTAAAACGAGAGGGTCGAAAGAAAGAAGAGGGACATTTTGAAGCGTCTCGTTGACGTCACGTGCTTCCTCGGCCAACTCAATCTCAGGGACACGAGCGAACCGAGTAATCTCTCGAACTATGCGCGTTTAATCGAGCTATTGGCGAATACGACGAGCCCCTACGAAGCCACTTAACCTTCGTCGTACCGCGGTCAAAAAGTTACGCAGAACACCATGTTAGGTATAATTGTACTCCACTCTAATTTGAACGCTTGGTGATATTTTATGCGACAATTCTCATAGACTGTAACAACAAAATCAAATAGTGTAAATAAAATATGTTAAATGCATATTATATTTATTGAAAACGTTGAACAAAATAAACAATTCTCAAAAATGTTAAAAAAACGTTAGACGAACTCCTCTACTCATATTAATTCTTACGTTTTTTCATACAAAATCTGCAAGTTATCGGTTTTACACTATGGTCAGTGCATGTAAATTTTTGGAGTCGCAACATTGTTGCCTGGACTTGAGATCTTTTTTTCTATTGCACAAATAACATCGTCCAGAAACAAGTCGTTCAGGTTCTTGGGAATGGATTTCATGGTGCTTTTTCAATTCTGGAAACATTTCTAGCACATGATTTGACACTGTTGGGAATTTTTGGTTCTGTTTTAAATCGTCTTATGATATTTTCCCTAATCAATGGCTCTCCTAAGTCCAAAAGAAATTTTCTTCTGCTGTCTTTGCCATGAGAACCAAACCATGCTATGCTATATTAAATAAAAATGTTTACCAGTACCGTTACCGAAACAAAATACGCCCACGACAATAAAAGATCAAGCCTCGCCTTCGAGTCGCCTGCAACTTCCGCGTCAAAAAGAACTACATGAAAAATTATACGTAACTGCTTCGACATCGTACATAAATAAACATTATCAGGGGAAACCGCATGATCGTAACCAGGAAGTCGGTTTAATATAATTTGGGACTATGTAATGAAATTATTCTATAATGTTGGATGTGCAATGTTTCGGATAATTTCTAAAATTTCTTACTTCTGACACCTATAAAACGGTAGTCGGTACATTCACCAAACAGCGTAAAACTATTGCTGCTTTTTACGTAACTGTCTATTAATTCAAAAACGAATTACTTTTCAATAATCTCAATTCAAAAGTATGCAGTAAATAGGGAAATGTCAAAAATTCCAACACAGAACGTAAGAGAAAACTGGGTCACAGAATACGTAAAAACAATATAAAATTGATATGTCGCAATTTTTGGCAATTCTACTTTTCTGGTATATTATTGTAGGCTTTTTGTTGAATGTAATGTCAAATAAATAAGAACGGGAAATATTAGAAAAATGCGAAATTGATATCTAAATTGCTAATGTTCTCTTCACAAGTTTCAGATATTTTTGCAATTAAAATGGCGTACCCTTAGTTGTAATGTGAAAGGAAATTTAAAGAGGTTAAATTAACATTTTCGCCAAAATGAATGTAATTAATACCAAGTGTATAGCATAATATATCATAAATTTGTAAATAAAGCAATGATTAGAAGTTCTGGTGTTCTGAGTATAAACGATAACTAAATCATTCTACGGAGAAATCCGAAAATGCATAGTGGTAGACCGAATACACCGCAGAAAATAATTTCTGTAGTGGCGACATCTTAACGAAAGTGACTAATTTAGAACTTCAGAAACCACTTACAAAATATTGATCGCGTCGTCAACACCAGTTTCGCCACCGTGCGAGAGATGGCGCCAATATGCAGAATTATAAAACCCTATAATTAATATAGGTTTCCTAATTAGCGATAAAGGTGTAATTCCTGGCTTTAAATTTTGTACAAAACCACTTAGCCTCACGACAACGCTGTTATAACCAAAATAAAAAATGACTGGAAATGGCTCCAACCCGTATCATATCTCCCAACGTAAACAAATAGATCACAGCATGAAAGTGATTTATATACCCTCGGAACTAATGGCCGCCTTTGAGTATTATACACACACAAAAGTATACACACACACACAGAGGCACGGACCATATGGCGACGATCACCTCTCTGAATTATGGCGTCAATGGATATGTTGATTTCCAGATGAACGCGTTGATGCGAGCAGCCGTAGTTTCCTTCCTTTGTAGCCGTTTTTGTCTGTCAGTGGCTTTAAACGGCGGCCAATCTAACGCAACGTAAATTGGGTGTTTACCCCTGGAGTTATTAATAAAAAATGCCACGGATACGTCTATACGTAGAGGCCGGTTGTCAAATGCCAAAAATATTTTCGGGACGGCATGCTTTTTGCCTCTTATGCGAAGGGCCAAGATATTTTGCTACCAAATGATTTAAACCTGTAAGAGAGATGCCATTGAAATTACATCTTTAAAATGGAATTACATTAATCTTACCGACCTAATATTTGTCTAATTATTTTCGTTATAATTGGCTGTAACTTTCTTGTAAACAAAAAGCAAAATGAAGGTTTAGTAGCCAAGTTTTTCTTCAAGTGACGAATAAAACAAAACACTATCAATTTTCTGACATATAAACCTACCTATCATATTTGTTAAATGAAATATCCTGTATAGTATATATGTGTTTAATAAAATATCTTATTTAGATTACAATGATGTAACATCTGGTTTTTGACAAATAGGAAAAATTGGAAATTTTTGTATAATTTCAGAGTGCCGTGACTGACTGCAACGGCAATAATTATTTATAAATTAAAGTAGAACAAAAGTAAAAAATTCTTCAACTGTTTTAAATACTGTGTGTACCACCATTTTTCTAAACACATTTCTCATACACTCGAATTGTATGATGTCTTGCATTTAGTAACATATCCGAAATGTCTCTTAACTGATTGATTGCCTCTGAATTATTAATCCATAGTGCCGCTGTTCCCTATTCAACCCCTGGGATATTCCACGTTACGAAAATTTTCAACATGCACAACATTGTGAGGAGGGCCACCGTCTTTCTGCCATATTATATGCGCTCATATATTTCGGGGTAAACTTTCTATATATGAAATATCTATATCTATAAATATCGGTCCCAAAATATGTCCATCCATGACACCACACCATACATTAATTGATTGGTACCCCTGGGTTTTTATTTCGTGTATTTGTCTGGTATTATTTAAAGACCAATATCGCGTGTTTTGTCTATTATAACCCTCTCTCGTAGCGAACGAACTTTCATCAGTCCATAAAATGTTTTTCAAAAAGTTATTTTTCTCGTTAGGTCTAATAGATTCAAATAAAACTGCACCCTCCTATGACACGGTTCTGCACTTAGTTTTTGAATTTTACGAAATTGAAATGCATTATATTTATACTCTTTCAAAACTGAGTGGATTGATCTCCAAGAAATACTTACCTGTCTCTTCATATACTTTAGTAATAGAGGAAGCTGGATGTGCTTCATAGAGTTCTAATATGTTTGCCTTATCTTTATAGCCTTTAATACGTTACCGTTTTCTTCAAATTTCTTTGCCAGCCTTGGAAATATCAGTTTTGAAAGAGCTCGGCGCTCTGGATAAAGTTTAATATACTAACGACGAGCTACGAGCACACTTTTATTATTCAGAAAGTAACTTGAACCATATCACTCCTTTCAGCGATGTTAAATTCGCAAAAAAACTTTTTAACAATAATAACTTGGTCAATAATTCAACCACCAACGTTGTTTACTAATATGTCAAACATAAACATATTTTTATTTGTTGTGTTACCTCATTGTAATCGGAATAAGATATTCTATTAAACACGTACATAATATACAGGGGGTTCCATTTAAAAAAACATGATGTAGGCTTACATATCAACAAATTCATAGTGTTTTGCTTTATACGTCACTTCGAAAAAAAATTTGGCTACTAAACCTACATTTTGTTTATTTGTTTATCTCTAAATACAAAAAAGTTAAAGCCAATTAAAATGTTACCAAAATAAACCGAACGCACGGTACATATAATAAATTTTAAGAGAATGTTTCAATTTTATTATCAATCCTCCGAATACGGTACTGTCACTTTCATTCATTTGATCAGTAGTCAAATGTTCCCCTATATTTCAGCCTAAGAGTTTTATTGGTAGGTAATCAGAATGCGTAATTACACACGTCCTACGTCCATTTGCTGGGGTCGCGCCGACCGACCAATAGTAATCGCAGAACCTTTATCTACACCTATAGGCTACCTAGACTTCGAGTGCACCTGATTTTTGATTTCGCTTGTGGGGGTCAAATAAAAATGGCACCGCTTAGGTAAATTTTGCGCGGTTTACTGACTGCTGACAATTTTTTAAATGTCTGCGCCTCATATCCTTACGTATAGGTAACTATTGTTGTAACTAAGTTCTGTATTTTTTTTTTTTGGCATTTTGACAAATTTTAACAAATACAAAACTAACCTATTTACTTCCACGCATTTGCAAAATTAAGTATTTTATAACGATGTGCTTGTATTATAAACTATGCTAATACCATAGCAATTAAATAATATATTGGAAAATTGATACATCTCAGGCAGCTATGACATTTTTGTATACAAGGGATTTCGATGCATACCCCTATACAGAAAAAAATAATTAGTTTCTGAAAATAAAGCACATTTGTTCTAATTAAAAAATTTAATTTGTATTTCAACTAAAATATATTCGTAACAAGAAAATCCTGTTTGCCAGGATGTCTCACACTATTACAAGAAATATGTTTACAATTATTATTGTAACACAAGTGAAATATTTATTTCAAGGAATGTAAAATTAACGTACACTATACGTATTTTCTTACTTTCTCTCTTGTCGCACTTATAGCTTCTTCCATCTGAGATGTCAAAAATAACCCATACCTTAAATTTATTACTTTTGAAGAAATAAAAAAAATATATAAAATAAAATAAGTTTAATTTCTTCATACCTTGGAACACAGGAACAAAATAATAATTTATCTATCATCCACATTCATAACCAGGCAATACAAATGGCTCCTGTTCGCCTCAGAAAGTCAAATAAAACCCGTCAAAAAGATTATGCTTCCGGAAATTAGAGATTTACTTGCAGCAAATACATTTTAATTTGAGGAAATTCAATAACATACCATTAATTTAACATTCGCTTAATTCCAAGCAGTAATTTTTGTATTCTAGTTAATACTAAACTTATGTGATGTTAACAGTTGTTTAAATTATATTAGATGCCGGGTGACACAAAAAAGTGGGAACACTATAAACTGCAGACGCAAAGCCACCTAAGTAACATTTTGTTTTTATATAAATGTATTTACTTATCTCGTTTTTTCCTTCCCGTAAGCTTATTTTTTAAAGGGTTTTGAAAATTTCGGTGTCAAAATGTTGAAAAAAAAACGATTTTAAAAAGTTTTTGTTCTCACTAGGGTGCTCTTTGAAAAACCTAGGTTATCCTAGAAAATTAAAAGTTCATTACATTAAATTCTATTTGCCATTAGACAAGTAAAGAAAAGTTTCATTTACTCAAACCGGAAGTGAACGAGTTGAAATTTGGTTTTCAAATCGCTATGTCAAGCCGTTTAAAAGTTATAGAGTGTTCTCACTTTCTTGTGTTACCCGATATATTTCGTTAATGTCGGTTCGTAGAAAATATCAGCAGAAAAAAAGTAAAAAAAAGTAGTATCAGTAAAAATATAGTCAATTTTGTCTCAACAAAAACTTATGAACGTAATTTTATTCGTGTAATTAATTTTTTCGCAGTATTTGTCATTAAGTTGATTCAATTCAGCTTAGGGGAAAAATTCTCTCTGTGTAAATTTCACACACTAACTTGAAATGTGCACTGTTTTCCAACTCAATGAATATTTTTCCAAAATAACTACCGCCTATAAATGTCACACGAAAATTAAAAATTGCCAAATTTCCGTCAGAGTTTACCAGAAAACATGACTAACCAAAACTACAGTCTATTTCAGAAAGATGGTGAGTAATAAAACCCCATTAAGAGTGCAAAGGAACCACAGAGTGATCCGATGAACACTTTCATTTCATTCCAAATTCTTTGTATTTAGCGAGTGCACACACTTTCTGCATATGCTCTGATAAAAACTAGATTACGTAATAAATTTTGACCGTGAGCGAGGACTATGACAGTGTGTATTGGCATCTAACGTACTCAAAAAAGAACCCGTGTCCATTTGCCACAATTTTCGTTCGGGCTCGTAAACTCTGCTCCGAAGCAGATTGTGTTTTATGGCCGTCCGACGGCTTCCGTTGCCGATTGAACGGCGGCACACAAAAAATTAATTGACTGTTTACATAACGTTTGATTAAGCGGCGTTCTCGGGCCAACTAGACCGACGACTGACGAAAATATCTTCGAGGGGCGGGGCAAGCGCGTGTTGACGCCCAGCGCACGCGCGCAGCTCTCTCCGTCGCCGTCGAGCTTAATCTGCTGCGGTCGGACGCAGTGTGGTTCCAAGACAATTCTTTATTGTGGCACTTTGATATCGCGCCGTTTTTTAAACATATATTTTTTGAATTCGTAAGAATCTACGCCTTCTTAATTATTATTATTCTTAGAATTAATAGATACTTATTATTTATTATATTATATCGTTAAATGTATTTAACTAAGTTAACTAAGTTAACAGCAAGAATACACGTAGGCTATTTTTCTTAATTTACAATATACAAAAAAGGGCATTCTCAGCATCCTATCACGGAGAATTTTTTTTTTACATATTTTTTATATTTTTAAGATTACGTTTAATAATATCTGTTCTACAGTAGAGCTTCGTTCAAGTTAAGAGTGTGAACTCCAAAAATTCGTATCCTCCAGTTTTAAATATTTCTTCTTCTACAATCCGAATTTCTTAAGTATTCCATAGTCCGGATCATGTGTTCTTTTAACCGAATATAGAATTATAAAAAAGTACCATGAAAAACAACTCAAGAATGCTAAAAAAAGTTTTACAATAAACTTCTTACAACCTCTGTTAACAAGTCTCAAACGGCGTGGACGATTATTACAAATGAAAGTAACCTATCTAAACAGATTCCAGATCACTTCATTGATTTACACGCGATCTCTGAAAAATTTAACGACTTTTTTGTGGATTCCATTAGAGAAATAATAAATAATATAAAAACAACACAAACAACTAATAAAAAATCTTCAAGTCGAAGTATATTCTTAGCGCCTTTCACGGGTATTGACCGTCGATGCATTATTTCTTCAGTACAAGAAAAGATTCAGCTGGGTATAATAAAACGTGTTCAGATTTTATAGTCGAACCTCTTACTTTTTTGATTAATCTGTCTTATTTCCTTCCGTTGTGCGGCTTCTGCCTCTTTTATTTGCAATCCCGTTGATTGCTTTAACTACAGAATGCACCACAACAGGTTATGGGACCAGAGTGATGCTGGAGACTCTGTTTAAAGTTATCGCGAATTTCGTTTTACGGTATTGAAATTTTGGAACTCAAAAAAAAAGATGACTATTCTCGCTATGTCCGTACATTGTTCATGAAGAATAAATCAGAAGTAACCACACATTTGGAAACATTTTTGAACGAATGTGATTCTGCTGGTCACAAAGTAAAAGCCTTTTGTTCAGATGGATGTGGTGAATTCGATTGTGCTAGTGCATGTGTGCAACGAGGTATTGAACTCATTTTAACGTGTCCGGAAACGCCAGAGCAAAACGGCGTTTCAGAAAAACCAAACCGACACATTGTTGAATTGGCTCGTTCAATGCTTTAAACAAGTCAACTGCCAAAACCGTTTTGGGCTCATACCTGTGACACAGCAACATTTTTGATGAATCATACGGGAAAATCAAGTATCCCAGGTAAAACACTCGACGATCAACAAATGGATTTGTCTCACTTATTGAAGGTACTGCAGTTTCATGGACTTCTCAATTACCGAGGTCAGTTGCACCCTCAACTACGGAAGCTGAGTTTGTAGCTGCTAGTGAAGGTTCAAAGGAACTTGTGTGGCTTAAAAGACTGTTAAGTGAAACAAACAGTAAAAGTGACATTCCAGTATTGTTTGTTGATAATGCAAGTGCAATCAAATTAATCAAAAATCATGAGTTTCACAAACGTATTAAACATATAGAAGTCCGTTACTACTATATCCGTGAATTATATCAAAAGGGGATCATTGATATTAAAGAAATTTGTTCTAACGAACAGCTGGGAGATATGTTACAAACCGTTAGGTTATGTCAAATTTAAAGAAATGTGCAATAAAATCGGCGTTCAAATGTGAATAATATGTAAAACATTAATTTAAAATGTTGTAAAAGTAAAGCTTAAGGGGTGATGTTGAAGCGTATGTAACCTTTACTTGTTCTTTGGTTTTACTTAATCTAAGGTTATGTCGACTACATATAGAAAATATAGTCAGTCTGTGGTGCAATCCCGTTAATTCCTTTAACTACATCATTCACCACAACACCTTCAGCCATAAAACAGTCCATCGCTGTGCCTATACACAAGAATTACAATACCCATTTAATTTCTAATTACAGTGGAATATCAATTCTATCGGTTTTTTCCAAAATATTCGAAAAGTGTTTTTATATGCGGCTCGATGCATTTCTAAAGAAGGAGTAATTATTCTCGAATCCTCAGTTTGGTTTTCGCAATGGATTATATACAAAAAATGATAGTTTAAGCTGATATTTGCAGTTTTGATGCGGTTTTTGGGTATGATATGAGTCGAAAAAGCCGATTTTGAGTGCAATATGTTTGAATAAAGGAAGAAAGACCTACTATCAATCCAAGAAAGTGGGTTTTTAAGTAGTCATCTGCAGTTTTAATGTATATTTCAATCTGCTAAGTTATGAAAATGCATGTTTTTAGGTGCGGTATGAGTCGGAGAAGCCGATTTTGACTGGAATCTGTTTAAAATGAGAAGGAAAAACCTGGTATCAATCCAGGAAAGTGAAATTTTAAGCAGTTACCTGCAGTTTTAATGTAGATTTCAGTCCGACAAGTTATGAAAAATCCTGTTTTCGTTATAATATACCGTAAATCAAGGGCGAAAACCAATTTTTTGTCGCAAAAAGAGAGTTTTTCAGTACATATATGTATTTCTAAGGTAGATTTGAGTACAATAAGAGGCGAAAAAGCAGATTCTGACTAAGATCTTATCGAAATCGGCAACTATTTGACTCAGAAAGGGGGTTTTACATCGATATCTAATGGTTTATAAAGGTTTGCGTTACTCTAATGCCCGACGACGCCAACTTTGACTAGGATTTGAAACATATTGACAACAAAAAGTAACTGTTTGGATCAAAAAACGATAGTTTGACCTGATATCTGTAGTTTTGATGTTTAGTTTCCTTATATAATCAAATAGTCTCAAACCTGGATCAGAATAATAAAACAGTATGTATGTTCTTTGACTTCAAGCGAGCTTTTGATGTGCTTGATATTAATTTGTTGTTAAAAGTTAAATAACTGCGGTATTCGGGGGCTTAGAAGTGATACTTCTGTGATTAGATCCTCATCTAAAGAACTCACCAGCGGTGTCCCACAGGGAAGCATACTGGGACCTTTATTATTTATAATATCTATTAATGATATATCTGATTCTTTCCCAGATAATATGTTTCCTTATATGCAAATGAAGAGCTAGTGAAGTTTTTGTCCAACAAAAACGTATTGTTCGAACAATGTTGGGGAAGTCTTGTAGTCACTCTAGTAGAACCCTGTTCCCAATATTAAATATCTTAACGTTTCCCTCTCTCTTTATATTAAATAGCATTATTTACATAAAGAGTAATCTACCTAATTATTGCATGACCAGAATTGCTAAGTTATAATTTAGCCAAAGTAGCTAACAGCCCTATGGTTTTATCAATAAAACTATATAATAAGTGGCCTTTGACAATCAGAGAGATATTGCCTGTCCACTTATTTAAGCAAAAATTAAAGGTCTTTTTGAATAAGACTGTTTTTTATTCTATCGATGAATACTTTGATTGTAGTAATGTTGATTTCTCAGTGTGATATAATTTGTGTGTTTTTTTTTCTTTTTTTTTGTTGATGTATGTTTGTACTTATCTATTTTGAAAGTTTGTATTTCAATGTTCTCATTATTGATCAAGAGGACGAAGGCAGAAAAACAATTTAATATCTCGTTTTCAATAAGTTAACAAAACACTTTTTCTAAAACCGTTAGTTTTTGGGTACATTTTCGCAAAACAACACGAACACATTCACTGACATGACGGTCAGAATTGACAAACGTCAAAATTCAAAGCGTGGGAAATATCTCCGAAAACAACCGTGCGGTAAAATCGCGCGAAACTGACGTGGTAAACTGAACCTTCCCGCAGATCGGTGTGTAATTAGGAATTTTACAGACGGGAGTAGAAAAACTCTTTATTTCACTCGTCTATTAAGCACGTTGCGTTGCGCTCCGCTCGTGCCAAATAAACTCACTTGTTGCCTAATATACTATTCTGTGCCGAAACGGGATATGAAAATTTAACCGACTTGGAATCTCCAATGGTATAAAAGTTGGCAACAGAGCGCGCTCAGTTTAATTTGGTACTGCCTGTATAAATATAGAAACGAAAAACAATTTTTTATCAGATCGACAGACGAGAGATCACCGTTAGTGCCAAAAACCGCGAGCCGGGCCGCCGCCGCGGGCCCCGCCCACCCGCCTCTGTGGGCGGACGGGCGGAGGTGGGGGGACCCAACGAAAGCTCGCGGCGTCGACGCGCTCCCCCGAAGACTGTCATGGCCAACGCTGACAGCATGTGTGAAAACGTCCAGTCAGTCATCGGCGTTCGTTAAAGTCGGCGGCGGAACCGTGAAAATTTCGCGTGTCAAAAAAGGTATCGCGCGCGGGGGGTTTAATGACAGTCGGTCGAGAAAAGTCCACGTCAACCGGTCGATTAGTTTTGCGGCCGCGCGATCCGCGTTTTATATTATCGCGCCCCGTCGTATATTTATAAAATATTATCGATGCGCGTGCACCGTTGAAAAGTGCGGAAAAGTGCGCGGCTCGACGCCCGGAATGATTTATTGGAGACGCGCTGCGCTTTTCGCGATGGGGGGAAAAAGGTAAATATTTCCGGCGACTTTTTGGAAATATACGCGGGTAATTTAATGTGACAATGTGTAAAGAATCGCAAAATGAACACTTTGATCATTTTCACCAAAAATGTATTGAAATTTTTGAGCTCGTATTTCCCTTATGCCACGGACATAAAAGTAAACATTATAAAGATACAGCTTATAAATCTGGCAATAAAAAAGTACTACCAAAACAAAAAAAAAACGTTAATAATACCTACACCTACTGGTGCCAAAAATTTTAATGAAGATTGTTGGAATATTGTTAATGAAAACCGAAATAAAACAAAAAAAATGTCATAAAGGAAATCATAAATGAGAACGGTGAAAAAGTTACCGACGTAAAAGCAATCTGTGAAGTTTTTGAGCTCGTATTTCCCTTATGCTATGGACACAAAAGATACAGCTTCTAAAGCTCGATACCTTGCAATAAAGAAGTGCTACCAACAGAAACTCGCTATAAAAAAAAAACATGAATAACAATAGACTTACGAAATAAAACCAAAAAAAAAGGTTATAAAGGAAATCATAAATGTGAATGGTGAATAAGTACATAGTACATAGTACATTGCTAGACAAGTATGACGTTAAAAGCAACATCAAACCTGCGGTTTTTCTATCTTTTCCCCACCACTCCAAACGAAGTCTTTTTGGTCATTAACAAAGTATGTAAAAAAAATCATCGGATACTGCTAACATACCAGGAAACATACTGATAAAAGCGTCAGAACATATGAGCCATCCACCGAGTTTCCTAATAAATAAATCAGAATTAGAAATTAAAATATGAATAACAATAGACTTACCAAATAAGACAAAAAAATGTTATAAATCTGTGAAGCTTTTGGAAATCATTTTTTAAATTTGGATTGGCATAGTACATTGCTACACGGCTTTAAAAGCAATATCAAACCTGTGGTCGTTCTATCTTTTCCCCACCACTCCAAAAGAAGTCTTTTTGGTCGTCAACAAAGTATGTAAAAAAAACACCAGTGAACGTACTGGTAAAAGCGTCAGAACAACTGAGCCATCCACTAAGTTTCCTAATAAATCAGAGTTTCGTCGAATGCAGGTAAGACAGCCAATCCTAAAAACTATAGACCACTCTCTTTACAATGTCAATTTTGTAAAATTTTTGAATTTTGTTATAACTCGCGTTTAAACAATTATTTGGAAAAATTTCAGTTACTCTCAAAAAACCAAAACGGCTTTCATATGAAAAAATCAACTAGTACTGCTCTCGATCAAGCCACTCCACATCTATAATTCATTGAATAACAGGGAGTACATCCTCGGGCTATTTTTTTTCCTCTTAGTAGAGCATTTGATAACGTCGGTCAAGGTTTGCTCTTAAGAAAGCTTGAATATTTGGGCGTAAGAGGTGCCGCATCTTATTGGGTGCGTTCGTATCTACAACACACAAAGTAGGTTGAGATCGATGTTATTCGCTCTGTTAATAAAGATGCACCTCAAAGCTCTTTTTTTTATCACCTACACTGTTTAATATGTTTATCAACGATCTACCTCTAAATTTAGAAAGCTTTGGCATCCAAACTTCAACAAAAGTGCCGAGTTTGTCAGACTGATGACAGGGTGGTACAGCGACAATGGCTAAAATTTGAACTCGGATAAAACAGTGACCATAAAATTAGTGCCAAAGAATTTTACAGTGGATAGCAGTGTTTTGATACGAGTGGAGAACAAATCAATCAAGAGTGTATCAAGCACAAAATTTTTAGGTATATATATATATACAAAATATAACACCTACTGACTTAAAAATATCAAAAATGTTCGTTTGTTCCAGTCTTTCGTTTCCTACGGACTTGCGTACTGGGGGCACGAGAGCTGTACCTACGATATATTTATTATAAAAAAAGGAATTAGATGTATGCCGAGTATCAAAAGAACAGTGTCTTGTAGAAATTATTTCAAAGAGTTGGGAATTTTAACATTTCAGCATAGAAAGATAAAAACGTAATAACCACAATACATGGGCAAAAAAATGATCTTACAAAGCCATTTTCAAGACAGCACAATAGCATCCTACATATGTCGGAATTAAATTATAACAAAATTGCAAAGATTCTTTTAAATTTTTTTAGTATCCCAATACGCATCTCGTACTTTGGCTTGTATTTTCACCATTTCTTCGAGAGGAGCATGTTCACCATGATACATAAAAAATTTCTCTAGCAGCTTAACTGAATATAGGGCTTGTTGAATGGTTGGTGGTGGTCCCAGATCAACTTCTTGATCTTCTTCTTTCTCTTGGTGCCCTTCCTCACCATTTCTTGCTTCGCCACTTATAATTTATACCATGTCTCTGTTTGAACTTCCCCAATCACCCTTTGGAAGCCTGGAGTGGTAGATTTTAATGACGTTGCCGTTGGAATCACTGCAACAATGCCCGATCCAAATCTTCAAATTTTGGCTCTCTTAGTTTTTTACAAGAACTGTCTGCCGCTTCAGCCTGATTGATTTTTTCTTTGCGTTTCCAAATCGTGGATACAGTCGACGATGTAAGTCCGTATCGACGTCCCATATCACTTTTCTTTTCTCCCCGTTCTATCTCTTGAATTGAAGCAACTTTATCATCTAGAGATAAAATTTTTCGCCATGCTCGCCGTATTCAATAAGTCAAATCAGAATTGATTGAAACAATTGTGTGCTTTTATACACACCGATAATGGCATTAACGTAATCGCTTATTACGAGAAAAACACTTAGGACGACCAGGTTCTGGGTAATTAGATTATTAGGGTAAGGAATTTTGAGAAAGTAAGAGACTCTATTAATTATAAGTCGGCCTACATTCCTTACTTTGTTACCTGTTGTGCACTTTTTTCTTTCGGTACAGAGAGTGAGAAATTCGTTATACAGAGTGGATTAATACATAGCTTTGTATGGAGACCTAATAGTATACAGTTATACAGAGTTTCGTCATAGGGAGTTTTCACTGTATTGTAAAATTTCTGTGTGCGTATTTATACTAATATTTGTTTGGTGAATGCCTATATTTGTTACGCATATATTTGTTGGTTTAATTTAATAAACGAGTGACTTAAAAAAAATTTACAAGGTATTAATATAAAAACCGTAAAAACGATACTATATGTAAAATTTCTGTGGTAAAGTTAAATTATAAATGTCGCTTTACTTACCGACTTGTCCACTGGATTTTAATTGTAGCTTATAGGCAGGTAGTATTTAAATTGTCTGATATATTGCATAACATTTTTCTGTGTATTAGTTTTTGGGTACACTTTTGCAAAACAACAATACGAACACATACATGACAAACGTCAAAATTCAAGGCGTCGGAAATATCTCCGAAAACATCCGATTGCACCCAAATCCGTGCGGTAAAATCCCGGAAATGTCCGAAGTGGTTCGAATCCGCGGGAAACGAAACTGTCGTGGTAAATTGACGCTTCCCGCACGCTAGATCGGTGTGTAATTAGGTATTCTACAGATGGGAGTAGAAAAACATATTACCACTAGCAGGCAATTTTGACACAGATTCATACAAAATATATACACGGTGATTATGGAATTGAAAGCGCATATTTTAATAAGTGAGTCTCAGTGTCGAGGAAAAAACAGCAAAAATACTGATTATAGCGGTTGCAGTCTGGTGTTTGAGAAAAATAGGTACAAAAGTTTTGAAAGTTCGGAATTTTTCAAACAAGGGTGACGATAATTTATTTGTTTATATGTTTGCTCTTTGGGACGTAAACTGGTCGAATCCACAACAGTGTCCTGTTAAGAATTCCAATAAAAGTACATAATAACATGCAAAACTAGTTAACAATAATACCAAGAAAAGAGAAAGGTAAACGAAAACAAAAGAGAACAGTTGAGACCTGCATAGAAAGAACAAGTGAAGGACTAATTATAATAACATTTCCAATTTAAAAACGCAACAAAAAAAACCAATCCCATGCAAAGAGAAAGCATAAGTAAAGTCATGAAAATTTATATAACGAGTGTCGATCCAAAAGTCTAACAGGAAGAATCCTCCTCATACGAAATATATACAGGGTGTTATTATTATTATTAGTAAGTGTCGGGGTCGAGAAAAAAACGGTAAAAATACTGATTATAATGGTTGCAGCCTGGTGTTCGAGAAAAATAGGTACAAAAGTTGCCGTGCTACTGGATTTTTCAAACAAGGAGAATTTATTTATTCAATTATTTGCCCTTTCAGAGGGAAACTGGTCAAAACCACAACAGTGTCCTGTAAAGAATTCGAATAGACGTACATAATAATATGCAAAACTTAGTTAACAAACAATAATAAAAAAAGCAATCTTACAGTCAATACATAGCGAAAGCATAGTTTATCCTTTTTCTTTTTTTTATTTAATTCTACTTATTTATTGATAAATAGAATATACGATTATTCAGTTTATTTATTAATTTATTTTGTAGTAACATTTAAATAACTAAAATCATGAAATGCTTATGATTTAGATCCAAAAAAGTCCAGCTCTAAGTAGTGAAGATTTGCAGCTCTCAGCATACGAATCAAGAGTGTGAAAAAATTATCTTTTTTTAGAATATGTGAAAAGCACATGAAAGAATATCATCAATTATCATATTGATTTTTTCAGTCTCAGATTCTAGCAGCGATCGCAAAATGGCGTCATCCCAACGCACGTGACAATAAGTGAAGGACCGCAACTGAGAATTGTCAAAAATAATTTTTAAAAAATTGCCAACAGTTGAAAAAATTGTCGAAATGCACCACCAACCTCAGTTCCTGCAGAAAGACTCTTCCGGTTCGCAAATGGACTCGACTTCAGTGTCGTATCACGCCCAGTTTAGCTATGGGAGCAATGAGAACTGGACCTACAATAATTCCAGTGTCACACCGATGAAACAAATTGAAGGTTAGTATAATAATAATAATAATTGTCTATGGCAGCTTTGGTACACTGCCATCTCTGGATTTTTTATTAGTTTAAAAATATTTCAATATATTAAAAAAATTATACATGATATAATGCGATCTTAAGAGGAAAGCCAAGTTATATATTTTTTTGGAAGTATTCAACAAAAACATCTAATGAATACTTAAGTCACTCGAATATGTAAGATACGGAAAATTTGATCATTAAATTGCTCCATTGAAATACCATTATTGTCAAAACTTGATGATGGTAATAGACGACTATTTTAGGTGCAAGTCGAACGGTATACAGGGTAGGTCAGCGCAGCCACCGAGGTTAATAAAATATGACAAATTGGCGCGTTGAAAAGTGTTCTTAAGAATAATTTTGTACTTTAGATGCAACGTCTCGGACATTTTATTTTAAAATATCCATTTCTTTTCTTTTATTATCACTATCACCATTAAATCGTTTGTTTATATTTTTATGTATATATTTAATGAGATTTTGTAAATTCCTGCAAACGACGTTATTCTATGCTTTGCAAAAATTCGATTGAAATAACAATTTGTCTTGAGTACCCCTAACTATTTCGAAACTTCAGCAAAATGATATTAGCGCAAGTTACGCCCAAATCCAAATAATAAAATAATTTCTATTTTTTTTTATTTAACTTACACATATTAATAATAAAAACAATTTTACTTAAATTGAAAAATATTTTAAAAAAAAATATTTAAAAACACAAAACAATATTAATCAAAAATTTTGAAAAAATACCAACCGAGCATATTATAACTTATGCTGGTTTGCTTGTACTTTTCTTGTAAGGTTCCACTTGACCTGTTGTCTTTCTCTCCTGCAATAATTTAAAATATTCAAACTTTGAGAAAATCCAGTCATTCGGGAACATCGGGAAAATTAATTCAAGTCATCACATACATTTAAATCAATAACTTTTTGGAGAAATGGAGTGGAAAATTATTGGAACATTTTTTCGCAAATGTAGCTATTTTATTACCAATCTTATGATACTCTGAACACCACTGCTTAATAGCAAATTCTAATGTTAATATGCTCCTATTAACGCGCCATTCCAAAACCAAAACCTAATCTTTAAGTTTCAATAAATAATACGACAGGTGACACCCGGCTATTTATTTTAAACGATACTAAACGCGCGAGAATGATTATGACGTCATACCGCTGCATTTCGATCGATACGGCGACATGCTATAGTGTTATTCTTAGGTTATGGGCCGCGAATAATATTATTTACGTCTTTTTGAGCTCGTGTAAAGGTTTGTTTGTATTTATTCTACGTCAGTTTGTATTTGCGCATTCCATCGTGTTTAAATACAATTCGTAAAATGCCAGAGAAACTTTTTATTCGTCTACCAGACAATAAAAGCCGTCGTTTTTTATTAACATTATATTATGTATATATATTATGTTCAGGCGTCACTTTAGCCTTAACCTTGCAAACATTTTTAACTCTTCGAATTTGCCCCCACCCTATTGCAGTCTCCAATAGGAATGGCTTCTATAAAATAAAGAAAACTTTACGTAATGAATACTTTAAAATCAATTTAATTTACACCTTATTTGGTATACCATTTGAATTTTAAAAACTAGAAAACTGTAAGCCGATTACAATATTATATTGGTTTTAGACTAATAACTAAATTTTCGCTTTAACGCCGCGAACCTCAGCAAAATAAAAATGTTCGGTGTTTTGTATGTAAGATGTCACCATAAATATATCCACTAAAGGGAAATTATCAGATTGACCTTTAAAAAAATCGGTTTCAAGATAACAAAAGCAAGCAACAGGATCGAGACTAAATTAAAATTAAAATCACCAAGACGAGCGCGTTGTCGGTGTCTAATGGATTTTCTGTGCTACCGTCCGCCTGGCACGTAGTCTAACGAGCGAATTGACGTCACAACCGGTCACAGCCAATGACAGCGCGTTTCAAAGAGGATGTAAATGTTACAATTTTTAATTGCTTATATTTGTTACGTAGGAATACGAAATTATTTTTTTTTGTGAACTGTGGTTCTTTTAATAGTAATATTATAATCATAAATTTTGATTAGTTTGTACATTTTGAGGCCTTTGCGTAATACTACGGATAAAATAGACCTCTCACTTTTATAAGCAATATTTTTCAAATCAAAATTTTCTCCAAGTTCCCTATTTCCTATTTGGTACGCTACAATTTTTATGAAAAACGCTAGAGTAGTAAAGAGACGCCCAAAAGTTCAAAATCCTTATTTTAAATGTTGATTGCAAAGATCAAAATCGATCAAAAAAATCCCGAATGTTCCACACTTAAGTGTCCACGCTGTATATTAGTGCCCAATCATAGGAACCAAGAAAAAATATTATTAGGTGTACACCATGTATACCGTCGGAAAGAAAAATTGAAACAAAACTTATCTGGCGGCAAATTCGGGCCGATTTCGGGGGGCTAATTGCGGGCGTCGCGGCGGCGAGGCGTCTTAAGGCGTCGCGGTACGTAAATCAAACGATCTCATTAGTTAAGCACATCGGGCATTTGTAACCGGGTCGGTTTGATTTATACGACGCAGAAAAACGCATTTATGGGCGATAAAATTGACGCGGATGACTTATTGCGCATTTTTCTGCCGTTGCCTGCGCGTTAGAGACCCCAAAACCTGCCGCGCTTATTTTCGGAGCGAACGAGGCTCAACGCTAATTAGTATCTTTAAGTGTCGAACATTTACAAGACAAGAAAGGACACTCTCGCGTCGCGAACGTGGCACTCTTTCGAGGCACTTCATGGCACTCCCCGGTGATAAGTGAGCAGATATGATCGCCACCGAATTTTAATTAACCAGCGCCTCCGAAATGCAAGAAACAGATAACTTATAAAGTGATTTAAAGGAAACAAAAACAGATATACGAGATGTGTTCAAAAAGTAATGTGGCTTTGGTAACTGGGCGGGCCACGTAAATTCGATATTCGATATAGTTTTTTTGTTATGTTGGTACACATGTCCCTAACATATGTTCACAATTCAGAATTTGCATAAAATTTTGTGTAAAAAATGGAATACAGTGCTGCAAAACACTTGAAATGTTGACAACAGCATATGGTGAATCTACTTTTGAGCAAAAAAAAAAGTTTATAAGTGGTTGGTTGAGAAGACGCAGATGATGAACCTGAAAGTGTTGAGGAAGTGAAGTGAAGACGTCGCCATCTCTATTGGCTCGTGCCATGCAATTTTTTCCGAAGTTTTGGTCATGAAACGTGTACCAGCAAAATTTGTCCCGAAACTGCTGAACAAAAGGACCGTCGAAGGAGCATAGCTCAAGAGCTGCTAAACGAAGTCAATGATAATCCAAATTTGCTCAAAAAACTCCATAACTGCTGCCCAATCATAGGTATCGTTATGACGTCGAGACCAAAGCAGAGTCGTCGCAATGGAATAACCCAGAATCGCCAAAACCGAAAAAAAGCACGTCATGTTCAATCAAATGTCAAGGTTT
Organism: Cylas formicarius; assembly: GCF_029955315.1. Classification (NCBI taxonomy): domain Eukaryota; kingdom Metazoa; phylum Arthropoda; class Insecta; order Coleoptera; family Brentidae; genus Cylas; species Cylas formicarius. Next base: position 16,786,656 of record NW_026844361.1, on the reverse strand, counting down.
TGCTTACTGTTTTCTTTGATTATCGTGGCAGTACATCAAGAGTTCTTACCACAACGTCGTACGGCCAATAAAGAAGTTATTCGCGAAGAAATACGAAGAAAACGTCGGAAATTGTGGATTTTGCATCACGCTAATATACCTGCTTACTCATCGTTGCTTGTGTCTAACTTTTTGGTCAAAAACAAAACCACAATCGTGCCTCAGCCACCATATTCACCGGATATGGCCCCCTGCGACTTTTTCGCAAAACTCAAGAAACCCATGAAAGGAACGATTGTGGGGATAATAGATGAAGTATAAGCTTTCTGCTTGAAACTTCTTTAGAGTTTATTTTAAATTTAATATAACTCGAAGCGCAATTAGTTGATGTGTGGTATACAGTGTGACCACTTTTTTGAAGTTGTGAATTTAGATGCCTAATGGCCTTAAGCTACCAAAATTGGATCTTAGTATTTCCTTCATAGTAAATTTATATTCAATTTAAAAAAGAAAGTTTTACAAGAATTGTAATGTTGAAAATGAGATTCTTCGGAATTCACTCGTTTGGTTTGCTTTTAAATAAAATATTATCTACAAATTTTAATTTAACCCTGTATTTTTGTACACTTGGCGATTTTTTATAAGAAACTAAGTTAAATTTATAATTATTACGTCACTTAGAAATTTTTGAAAAAAAATCTGTCGAAATTCGATTCTTCGGTATTCGTTTGTTTGGTCTACATGGTGTCCCAATTTTAAACTAACTACTATTAACAGATTTTAATTGGAACCGTGTATTTTTTATTTCTATTACTCATTTTCGAGAAAACACCTTTTTTTTCAATTTTCAAAATGATTCCGAGATTGGAGATAGTGATTTATAGTTTTTCATTTAAACTTTTTATGGACTATTAAAATGCATAAATAAACTAGTTCCAACTATTTACAAATCTTTTGGATTTCTCCTGAACTTAAGTTCTGAAGAAGCCAACAGGATGATTGGCGAAACATTACCAAGTTGATATACCAACAACCAATGCACGAGGAATCCAGAAGTTTTGTAATTATTTGCATTTGCCTTATTTTATGATGATAGTTACATAGCTCATAGCTATATTTCATTAGGTTTTTATAAAGGATCTAAAAGTGTACAAAAATACAGCGCCTGTTCAAATTTCAGTGTTGGCAGTAGTAGTTAAAAATTGGAACATCTAATATAAGAAAATTCCGAAGAAACTCGCTTTAAAAATTACAACCTTAGTATAACTTTTTGTATGTAGATTTTAAATTAGCACTTTTGTCCCATTTAACATTGGAACAGTAGCCGCCACCCAATTCTTTGGAGTACTAGTATCTTGGTGGTGTGTATTCTGATGATGCTTGAAAGGTTCATATGTTTTTTTTTTGTTTTAATATACGTACATGTCTAGGTATCAATGTCAATATGCCTTGTTTTTTAAAAATGGTGGCTTATGGTTTATAGGTTTATATTCCATCAACATACACTATCAGACAAAAGTAGAGCAACATCTTCAAAAATAAGATATTATGATTATACATGCAAGGTATTGTATACAAATACAATACATTTGAGGACATTAAAGTAGGCTATGATTTATTGATGATCACAAGCAAAACAAATGAATTTATTTTGACGTTAGTTTTAAATGTTTTAAAAGTTTAAAACATTTCTAAAATTTGTTCAAAAAGACGCTTTTCGTAAAAGTAAATGCAAAAATAACTCGTGTTGGGTTTACTTTGTGCTAAGTTAACCATTTGTGTGCAGGACTAGTTATGCCAAGAGGAATTCCAATTTCAATCAAGCTGATATTTCAAGACAGTTTATGTTACCTCGGTACAATGTATCTAGAATAATTTCATCGTATAATAACAGAGGACACTTAGAAAAATTTCCGAAATCGGGAAGACACAAAAAAACAACGGGTTTGACTGACAGGCGCATTAAAAGAATTGCAAAGATCTGTGCAAAGAAGATTGCACGCCGGCATTGAAACTGGACCATCAATTCCTGGAAAAAAGTTCTATTCAGCGATGAAACGCGATATAAAATATTCAATTCTGATGGAATGCGACGTGTGAGGCGACTAATTAATACAAGGTTTAACCCTAAGTACGTAACACCTACAATTAAACATGGTAAAAGCAGTGTTTTTTTATGGGGATGATTCTCATGGAATGGAGTAGGTTCTATTCACTTCATTAATGAGACAATGGATCGATTTGTTTATAGGGAGATTATGCAAAATGTTATGCTCCCTTATGCAGAGTGGGAAATGCCGTTACGTTTTATTTTCCAACAGTACAATGATCCAAAACATTCTTCACAACTCGTTCAACAGTGGTTTGCAGAAAATCATGTTAGAGTTTTGCAGTGGCCGGCACCTTCGCCAGGTCTTAACCAAATTGAAAATCTCTGGGATGAAGTAGAACGTCGCATTCGTAAAAAAATGTTTCCAAATAAACAATCATTGATAGATAAAATTAATGAAGTTTGCACAAATCTTCCAGAAAATGTCACTCAAAAGTTGATAGAGTCAATGCCGCGCCGTTGCCAGCAGGTAATTCTCAATAATGGATATTCTATAAATTACATTACTAAATATTTCCGGGCTTTTGAGCCGTGGTCCCTCCACCACGGCTCAAAAGCCCGGAAATATTTAGTAATGTAGTTTCTGGCCGTGAAAGCATAACATCTTTGATTCTATAAATTATTAAGGCATAATTTTAATTATTATTATTGTACTAAAATGTGTGTTTAATGTTTTTTTTTATAAATAGAATACAATACAATACTGTTAAATACAACTTTTTGAAATAAAATAAAATAAAACACTGTTAAATACAATTTGTTGCTTTACTTTTGTCGCCTTCATTTTCGTCAAATTATATATTAATTATTATTTAACTTTCACCAACTAACTTAAGGTACCTGCAAAATGTTGTGAAAAATTACTTGCTTTACCAATTTTTTTTTTATTTAAAAAATACTAAAAAAATATGTTTGTTGCTCTACTTTTGTCCGATAGTGTAGATATCATGTGCTACAAGCTAAGAACCTATTGCAATGTACCTAATTTTGGTTAATAAGTAAAACTTGTGGTGACAACCAATATTCTACAATGTCTACATGTGTCGCCATATTTTGAGTTAAAAATTATAAAAAATATGTTTATGTCCAATTAAAATTATAGAATTTTTAAACTAGCAACTTTGTATAAACTAATTTGTTTATGAAGTAAAAATTAAGTTCTTAACTTACAGTATCCATAGTATAGTATGCTGGACATGTTATGGGTCACGTTGTAGATAATCCAAATTACTGATTATGTGAAAAGGACTATCTTTTTTCATTTCATTTTTTTCTTGTTTCAGCTTGTTTGCAAAGCGCTGGCAAAGACAGAAAAGCGTATTCGCCTTTAGATCAAGCAGAGGCTCTTTCCCTAGAGCAAGACAACGACAGATCGGATAATAACAATAGGACCAATACGCACAACAAAAATCACAGTAGGTGAGTAAATTCACACGAGTGTAATTTTTCCCTATATTTGTAATGGCGGGACATGGCCGTCTGTATATTATAAAGCGTAATAGTGAACTTTTTGACACCATATGTCAGGAAGATATTAAGTCAAGGGCACCACAACTGTCATACTACATGTACAGTGCTATTGATTCACAAATTGAAATATAAATTTAAAAAAATGCTGTTTAAAGGACAAAGAAACCTTCGTGAGAATAAAGAAACACTAATAATAAGAATAGTAACGATTTTAAGTCAAGAAAGAAGCCGACAGCGGGCACAAGAGACAGAGAAACGAGAAAAGAAAAACATCGTCGCTGTGTCTCTTCGATGGTCGCTGTTAAACCTCTAAATGTACAGTTATCCCATTTTTTATGGTTTTACATGGCATTTTGTGTTTTCTTAAAATAATTTTATATTTTCGTTATGGAAAAACCAGATTTTCCAAAATAAACTTTTGTGTGTGCTATTTGTTGTTATTTTTAATTTCCCATAATTGTCATATTTTGGGTTAACTCGAACCATAGCAGAACAAAGAAGGGGTCAGACATCAAAATGTCTGTTTGGCAACTAAAGTATATTTTATCGCCTATTGCATTACAAAAATGAAATTAAAGACATATAATTTGTGTTTGAAATGCCTCTGTTGCATTTTTGAAAAGTACATAAAAACACTCAAAAACAATTAGAGTTGCGACTGTCAGACAAAATATGACTACGACCCTGGTACCTGCGTAAAAAATTCTACCTCAGTTTTTATCTTTTCGATAACGCATAACCTAACTACAAAGGGTGTCTAAAAATGCAATATTTTCGAAATTTCCCTGTATTTAAAAATCTATGCTATGTCTGTTTGTAATAAAATATGGATGAAGCTTTCCAATACAATAAATTTATCTACTACATTGGGGTTCAATAATAACAGGTGCGATGCATCTTTCGAAATATGACAATAAAATTTAAATTTTTAAAACTAATATTTAATATACTATACTACATAATAATTACGGGGGCGATTTGTCGGTCCATTTTAAAAAGAAAACTTCATATGAACATATGTCCATCTTAACTTTTGAGATACAGTATGGTTTTCAAAAAATTCAAAAATAAATTTAATATTTGTAATACCAATTTAGAGATTTTAACAAAACTTGACACACAAGTACTATGACATTGACATTGACATTGATGGTACTCCACTGATTTCTCTTAAAATAAAAAATATTCTTTCAATCTCCAATCATTTCTAAGGAAATTCAATTTCTTGAGTTTTTCAATTTTCTCTCTCTTCTCTGCATGGTCATAACAAGATCGTTAATATGACAGCATGCAAAGAAATTAGTTTTTATCTTTAAGTGAAAACAGACGGAATGCAAATGCAGGATATTAGTGACGTGTCACTGACTATGAACAAATAATATTTTGATTAATTAGGTCCCTACTACACTGGTTAAATCGATAATTTTTTTTGTGAAAAATGAAATATGTATTTAAAACAAAATATCTAATTTTTAGTGACCAACTAGCGTTCTTCAGAAAAAAAAATATTAGAAGACTGTGCTTTCTTACTTTTACAGTTTTAATTAATTAACATAGCAGGCTAATAAAAACATAAATAATAAATGATTTTCATTGAAAAAAACACATGGGATTTCGACATATTTTGCAACAATTAGGGAAATTTCAAATCTCAGCGCATGCGCATATTGAACACACCTCAAAATTTTGTTACATAGTTGCTTCACGAGTTCCGGTACTATTAGCATAGGCAGGGTCTCTATACGTCTAGTAGCTATATGGAAAGGACTTGTACAAACAACGAAATAAAAACGACAATTGTCAACTAAAAAATAACAATCAACAACAACAACAAAATTTCCAGCGTTAACTCGATATCGCCGGCGTTGGGGAACGCGGGCGCCATCTTGGAAATGAAACACCTATGGGACGAGTTCCACTCGTTGGGCACGGAAATGATCGTAACGAAAGCAGGCAGGCGAATGTTCCCGACGTTTCAGGTGAAACTGTGCGGCTTGGATTTACATTCCGAGTACATGCTGATGATGGACTTCGTACCTGTCGACGACAAGCGATACCGCTACGCCTTCCACAGTTCCAGTTGGGTGGTGGCGGGCAAAGCGGACCCCGTCTCGCCCCCCCGAATCCACGTGCATCCCGACAGCCCCGCCACCGGCGCCCAGTGGATGAAACAGACCGTCTCTTTCGATAAACTCAAACTGACCAACAACCAGCTGGACGATAACGGACACGTAAGCATCTTTTGTGTATCGTTGGTATATTAAATATTAAGCTCTGGTCCTGACGGTACTTTATGAAAAACGTGTGAGAATTTGTGAGCTGAGAGTAGGGTGGATAAAAAGAAACGATTATTTTTTTCGGATCTGACGCACAAAAACTAGTTGCTACTTACCTCTAGGAAGTACTAACCACGTAAAAGCTCTTCATATTAATCGGAATATTATTCTCGTGTATTTTCGATTTATCACCAATAGATCATTAAGTCAATTTTATTGATAATTTATCACTGGTCGATGATACTGTTGCACTCGATATAAAAAATTCGAGATCGATTAAAAGAACATCAATTCGATTATTCAAAAGGATTTAAGTGACGTCGTTACTCAAAAATCATTGAACTTGTTCAAAATCTTTGATCTACCATATGGTTTCCCTGATGTTGACATTGTAGTGTGGCCTTCAGATGAGAGGAAAATGAAGAGTATTTCAAACAAATGAAAGTTGTAAATTACGAAGACGAAGAAAAACGAATAACATTTTCAATAGTTGCTGCAAGTTGTCAAAGAACATCGAGGACTATTTCCTGGCTGCAATAAAAGTCGACTTATATAACTATATCTAAAAAATAGATATTTTTCTACTAATACCGTATTAAAGAATAAAATTTCATATGGTGGAACGGAATTCTTCTATTAATGCATTTATTGATATTTCTTGAATAAATTTTTTTTTTCTGAAATAAATAATAAACAATCTCAGAATTTACTATGTCAATGAACAAACTGAAAATATTTATTAAAAACTATTTATTAAAATGGTCCGAGTAATCGATAAACCATAAGAGACCTTTTTTCTAGAGCATTAAACGTCCTATAAGAGCAATAACAAAATTCAGAACAAAAACTTATTTTTCTTTAAATTCTTCAATCTTTAACCTCGAAGATCTTTCAAATGGTTCGATTTTTCGAAAAAATATAATATTTTTGTATTAAAATTATTAATAAAATTTTCTTAATGATCTATTGGTGATAAGATATGATTATTTAAATATGGATGATGGACGACAATGTACAGAAAACCTACAGCGAAAAGATAGCAAAATACGAAAAGCTTTCCTACGAACTAAAAGCACTATACCACTGGTCCATACTCTGCATTTCATTATCTCAGCTAACGGGCTTGTACACAAAACTTACGACGCCCAAAAGGCCGCAATTCTAGGCACCTGTCGAATTGTCCCTGTAGTATCTACTGAGCAGATTTCTTCGACACAGTCCCCTGTTTACTTGTATCGCCCAGAAAACCTGTGGAAAATAATAATAATAATATTTGTTTATTTTTTGCACTTCGTATTTACATTTTATCTATTAGCAGTAAACCAAAAGCAGAGTGCAAAAAAAGGAACCGATAAACAATTTTAAAAAAGATCAAAGCCGAGTCCCTAATTTCATAAGCTACTTATATCTTAACATATAATGATACATACTGATTATGTCAATTCATTAACACGAGTACATAAAAAATAAAAAACAAAACTGTACAGTATCTTATTAATAGAAATCTACTTCGGCTAATAGATCGATTATAAAGAAAAGTTTTATAATTTTTTCTAAAAGAGGTGATGGGTTTCTTTACGTTATGGGAAACAGCATTATACAAATTGTAGACACAGTAGGAAAAAGAATTTTCAAACAATGCTTTACGACACGGGGGAGGAGAAATAAGATTCACAGTGTATTTTAAATAAATAAATAAATAACTAAATACTGGTTCTAATATGAAAGTATCCCAGCAAATTGATTTTTTAATTCTATTATATTCTGGTGGCGCCCCTAGAGTGAAGAAAGCCAAATAGTCTCCTCTGCTTAGTTCTGGTAACTTTTGGGAGGCGGGATTTCTGGGATCTGAAATTCTTGAAAATAGATGATAATGAAAAATGTCTGTTTTTTTTTTCTGATGGTCACAAAAAAATCCTTATTCCCAATAAAATCTATTAATGAGCCAGGATAGACTTTTCACCAGTCCGAAAAACCCTGAAAATGTTGGGCTATTTCTAAAGAGTCGAGGAAAGTCATGTCATTTTGACATGTATACAGTTTTCAGTCTGCAAGGCATCCGTGAGTGCGGAATAACTGACAACGGACAATCTTTTTTATTTTCAGATCATACTGAACTCGATGCACAGATACCAGCCGCGATTCCACATAGTCTTCTTACCTCCGAAAAGCGCTCAAAATACCAACGAGGAAAGTTGTTCGGATAATTTCAAAACGTTTGTTTTTCCGGAGACCGCGTTTACCGCAGTAACGGCTTACCAGAACCACAGGGTAAGTTCTAATGTGACGGTAAAAACAAAGTTTCGTTGCTACTTCTGCAAGTAATTAATTTTAATGCCGAAATAAAAATTAGTCTTTATTATTATTAAACCTGTGCTGCGATTATGTAGTTACATATTTCCAACGGAAGAAATTATATCTATTGGCCCCGTGTGAATAAGCTATTTTTTATTACTGAAGTATGGTAAAGCTAGGACAGTTGACCTATCCTTCTTTGTAGTAGCATAAAACTAAAACCCAAAGGGAACTAGTTTAAAAAATATTTTTTTATAACCAGTTCCCCTTAGACTCGATCCATTTTTTCCTTGATCCAATAAATCCAGTTCATCTAACTAACACTAACTAATCAATACTAATTTGAATTTTATTTTTCCCATATTTTTCATCTATGATCACTAAATATTTTCTTTGTTCCTTATTTTTATTTTTTTCTTTGCTTATTTATTATTTCCTTATATATATATATATATATATATATATATATATATATATATATATATATATATATATATATATATATATATATATATATATATATATATATATATATATATATATATATATATATATATATATATATATATATATATATATATATATATATATATATATATATATATATATATATATATATTCGATCATGCATTTTGTTAAAAGCAAAAAGAGGTTATTTCTTATTTTTCGTTATATATAGTGGAAATAAGGTTTCTCAAACGGGAGGTACGTTTTTAATGCATTTTAATAGTCCACAAAACGCTAGGATTGAGAAGTGTAAACCGTTTTCCAACCATTTCGAGAGCTTTTAACTCCAAATCGAAGAACTTTTTTTTCTCGTAACAATAGACATAAAGTACTAATAATAAAACCAGCTTATATAGAATCTAAAATATCCAATCTAAAATAAAGTTGGAATGTAAAATTTCAAATTATTTCAAAGTATACAGGGTGGTTCCGAAAAGCGTGACGAATAAAACATATATATATATATATATATATTTTTTAATATTTTAATTTTTCTAAAGAAATACTAGTTTTCACACTTGCACAAAAATTACGATAGCGCTATTACTTTTAATTGATAATTGATATTAGCTGATATATGCAACGGAATTTAAATTAGGTGCTACAGGGTGTTCCAAATAAACTAATATATTTCTACATCTTAAATTGAAAAAAATTAAATGGCACACAATGTATATTATCATTTTTTCTTACAAAAACCTAAAACTTTTATTAAGAAGCTATGTAAAAGCGTCGAAAGACTACTCTGCTTTTTGCTCATGGAAGTAGTGAACATTTAAGTTTTACTAATAAAACCAAAATTTATCATGTGCCTGGGGGTAGCGTGACATTTCACGTCCTCAAAATGTCTGAATTCCTAAAATCCCTACCCGATTTGTTTCAGTTGCGCGTCCATACACGGAGCTTAGAGCCAATAAAGCGACTCACACACGTAACTTCGTTTTACCCTCGAACCATCTATTTTTAACACCATGCGATTTATTTCAGCTTTTCCAATATTACCTCTGTCTAAGAATATTGGTATAACATTAGTTGGTCACATTGTCAAATTTTTACCTAGTCAATACATTCATAAAACTTATTGTGGTGACGAAGGGTACATACCAGCTAGACAATCTCTTCAGTGTTTATTGGAACGGTTTGGTGAATATGAAAAACGAAAAGTGGTAAAATGGAATGCCACCAATGAGGAAAAAGAATTGGAAATATTTCAAGTTCAAGATAATAAGTCAGTAGCCGTCAAGTTGCTAGTTTATGTGATATACCCCAATCTAATGTTAATTGTAACTCTGGAAAACACAAATATTATCTTTTCTACACCACAAACCTCTAGACCGTGGTTTTGAACAAAGGGTCGACTATTTTTTGTCCAAATAATGTTTTCCGATGAAGCCATTTTTCGCGGTAATGGTGCAGTTAATCGTGATAACATGTATTATTATTCAACTATTCTGGTTGGTTGATTAAGTTGACGAATTTCAAAGCGACTTCACTACAAAACTTAGAAAAATGTATGTTTTCTTCATCGCGCTTTTTTGTATACCCTATACCATTTAACCGACTCTATATCTTTAATAATAATAATAAATAATTATAATAAATATTATAATATAATAATAATAAGTATATCTTAAGATCTTCCTCTCAGATACTCAACATTAACCGAATCTTATAATAATGATGAAACAACAAGTAATAATAAAAGTTAATTATTGGTAAAATAATCATTTATTTAGGACAGCGTTTAGTTTTTTACTTCATTTGTAAAGTTAAGATCTTCATTTCCAATTGAATTTTAATTCGATCACGCAGCTTCCAGGGAGAGCAAATAGCATAATTTGTGTTTTTTTAGAATTTAGCTTAAGATTGTGCTTGTTACTGTATTGGCTTTTAAGATCGAAACTAACATTAGCTTCGACGTTATCATAATATAACATAATATAATAAAAGATACAACAGAGGTCCACTACTCAAACCTAAATCTGATATATCGAACCGCGGAATGTGACCAAATTGCATTATGAATTTTTTTATTTTTTTCCAGATAACGCAGCTGAAAATAGCTAGCAACCCCTTCGCTAAGGGTTTTCGCGACTGCGATCCCGACGACGGGTAAGTGATTCTAAAACTTCATAGTTGACAATTAGCCGTATTCGCATTCTTTCGCCAGTTTCGTACGGGAGATTTCATCGCCTGACCCCGTCGCATCTATTTCGGTATCTGTCAACTGTCCGGGAATTAATTGCCGACGAGTATTTAACCGCATTCGTCTTGCTTCGGGCTGTTGCCCCTCCCTCCCGTCCCGTTGCAAATGATCACATGTTCCCGCGACATTTTTCGAATTGAAACCGCGTGATCCGACTCTAATTAATCGCCACCTGCGCGTTGATCGGACTTACGCACTTTGGGATAGATTGAATTAATTTTGGCTATTAAAGGAGATTTTCAAGGTGGTATTTTTTCCATGAAAACAATACATACAGTTTGTCAAATACCTATTTAATCAGTTAGTTTTTAAAACAGATAAAAAAAATCAGCAGGCCGTGCGTGGCATTGGCCTAAACTCAACTTTCACTGTCAAAAAAAAACATTTGTTTTTTTCATGACAATTTAGTGTCATTTTAATTAAACGGCGCTATTAAATAGTTTTTTAAGTGAAGTATAATGTAAGTAATGGATAACAATACTTAGGGTAAGTTACAAAAAATATAGCACAATTAGTTTAAAATAATTAGGCATTTACACACATTTACAGCTAAAAAAGCTAAACAGGGTTTGAAGTTGTTCAAAATATTCGATATTTCTTTTCAGTTAGAGCTACAAAAAATTCATTGATATTTAAGTAACGTTTTACTGCGTATTGGAATATTACTCTAAATAGCATGTAGTATATTTTTGCATAAACTTGCATAAACACGTTTTAGGAGTATTTTTAGTACCGATGCCGAGTGGGCCATAAAAACCAAAAAAAAAAAATTTGTTTAATAACTTTTTAATTTTTTGACCGATTTTTATAAATCAAACACTGAATGATAGCAAAAGACTAAGCCCCTCCACTTGGTAAAAAAAAACCAAACGCCATTATGAATTTCAAGATGGCGTCGGTTTTTGAAATGATGTGATGTTTAGCTAAAAGAAAAATGTCAGGTTATTTGTAAATTTTAATAAACCACGGTTCTTCGGCTTAGTTGTTAAAAAGATATTTCAGTTTATTCAAATACTGTTTTTCCCATCCATTTCCACGAATTTGCTGATGCAAATTAAATTCTTTTAAATTTTATAACAAAAATAAATCAAGGCCGGTGAATAGGGGATGAAACAAGTTTAAAAAGCAGCCGCGATTTAAGACCTTAAGACAGCGGCCGACTTTGAAATCCTGATTTTTAGCAAGGCCTATATTTCAACGTTGTTGAAAATCAAGATTTCAAAATATGTCTCGACCTTGCGAATAAAAAGTGGTTTGTTTTAGGCGAATATCGACTGAAATATTTTAACGAAACCTACTAAAATAATGAGTTTTGTTTTAAGTAAATTTTACATTCCTGATGTGTCTATTTGAAAAACTGCAGACTTCTAAAAGTTACAAATCCAATATTATTTTAACAAATTGTCATCCGGTCGAAAGTATTTACCTTTTAAAGGAAAATCTAAGCGATCTCAAAGAAGAGGTGCTCTAAACTTAGCAAAATCGAACAAACACGACTCTAAGCTAATTAATTATTCATGCAGCTGCTATTGCTGCAAAGCGTACTGGCAAATAAGATCTCCATACTATCAAAGAGTCCTGAAAGGGCAACAAAACTAAACAAAGCGTTGTATGAGCAAAAAGAGCCAATGCCTCACAGTCCCCAAGAAGACTTATTTTTTTTACTGGAAAACAAGTTCACAAAACAACAATATTTGGCTGAACGGAATTGTACTAAAAACAGGCACGATATCTATCCAGCATATAAGTACGTTAAGCAAGCAAAATTTGAATGCAGACCACCAGATATAATTTAAGTGCTACCTAAGGTGCCCGTGGAAAACCTTATTCATCATACGACTAAAAATTTTTGATGAAAATTTGACAGATATAAATATGTTTGCAACTACCCTGATATCCCTACGGGTGGTAAGTTCTAAAGGGGTAGTAATTTGGAATAATCGTATTCCGCAATCGGGTAGGTTTTGCAGACTAATAAAATTGCAAAAACAGGTGCTCACCAACAAGAAAAACCTCAATGAAGAAATTCAACATTTTTTAAAACAACTGTAGATAACACTCATATACAAGTAAATTTTCAACTTTGCCTAACTTTAATCTACGGAAAAATACTTCCTGTTTTAACAGGAACAGTCACTAATTTTAAATCAAATGTGTTTAAACCAAAACCTAATTCACAAAAACATGGTATAAGTCCTCTTTACTCTTTACATATTCCTGATAGAGTCCATCTTAAAGTTTGGGAAGTTAGAGGCATTGAAAACAAAAATCTTTTCTCCGAAAGAAAAAAAATCTATTCAAGTTCGTTTCTGGAAAGATTGAACTGAGAAATTTTACGACTTAACCTACACTTTACGCCACGTTCTTTCCAGTGATCTCCGCACACTTAATTTGTTTTAACTGTGGTTGCCAAATAATACACAGCTGCACACCGTTGCCGTTGTTTTATATTTCTTTGATTTAACTAGGAAGTTATATAAAACGAAATAAGCCAAAATTCAAACGACAAAAACATAGTTCGTTCTTTTAAATACATATATAACAGTAAAATGTGTCCGTTTTAGAGAAATCAGTTGTCCTTTCTAAATTGCTGTGAAACCATATGACTACTCTATAAAAAATATAACAGAATATCGGTACCAAATGGAAATATTAATATAAAAATTCTTAAATGTAAATAACAGATGAACTATAAAATAGAATTTTTAAGTTCTCAACAAAAAAGATTCAAACAAATAAAAATAAATGAAAATTTAACAATTGAACTGAGGTGGCTTTTACTTGATGAAAATCCACTTAACTAAGTAAATAAGAACTGGAAGTTCAGATTTTCACGAAATTTATATTTTCACATGACAATTGTTTCGACAACACCGTGTCTTTATCAAATGTGTATGTCATAATATATAATTTCGTGAAAATCTGAACTTTCAGTTCTTATTCATTTTGTTTTCTGGAAAGAACTTTTGCCCGTTGACAAACCTAAATGACAGCGCGATTAATTAACGAATCCGTATACCGGGTGTTTTGGTATCGCGGCAACGGCCTCGAAAATAATCAGATTCGTCCAAATATTTGTCCGCGATAAATCTCGGGCCGCGGCCCAAAATCCGATTAAGATTATGAAGTATTTATTTTGATTCGATCCGACTTTTTAAATCTCGCCGCGTTCCCCGTTGCTATTTTCGGACCAAAACCAATAAACACATCACTACGGCGCGATTTTTAAATAAATATAAATCCCGACGCCTGCGCCCCCCTTCCCCTTCCGCGGCCAGACGATTTTTTCCACTTTTCGTGCGGGCCGCCACCACTTTCACGTCGCCTTGTTTATAGTTCGTTGCTTCTATTCACACGGGGCGTTTTGGAAACCACAGAACGACCATAAATTATTATGAGGTTAAAATATTGACCTCTAATTCCGGAACCACCAACAATGAGACACAATGTGCGGGTAAGGAAAAATTGAAAACATATAAGGGTAAATAGTGTATATATGCTTCTTTTGCCGATGATTTAAAAGGAAAAAAAGAGATTCGTTCACATTAGATGTATCGGAGATCCAGAGCAACCTTGACAGGTTTATTGATTATTGCAGAAACCAAACCAAATTTTGATAAATGTCGAGATTTTTTGTTAACTTAGTGCTTCATAATACACAACTGAAAAAAATTAAATAAGTAAAAGACACTTTACTACGCCAGTTTCGTTTCCCACGGATCCGAGTCACTTCGGATATTTCCGGGATTTTACCGCACGGATTTGGGAGTATTCGGATGTTTTCGGAGATATTTCCCACGCTTTGAATTTTGACGTTTGTCAATTCTGACGGTCATGTCAGTGGATATATTCGTGTTGTTTTACGAAAATGTACCCAAAAACTAAAGGTCGTAGAAAAAGTATAGTATGCAACACTATAGGAATTGTTCTTGACTCTTAGATAAACTTTGGGGCTCATACTGAAACTATGGTCAAGAAAAGTTTGAGAAATCCGGGCCTCATTTTGATAAATTCCAAAGGGTTCAACAAGCATCAGTCTGTACTAGAGTACTCATCCACAGGTCGGAATCATATTTATAGTAAATATATCATCAGAATAGAAAGCATACAAAAAACTTTTTAACATCGCCAATTTTACTTACTTACAATATTGAAATTGAAATTTGAAGAAACTGTTTTGATGTTGATTTTCGTTAAAAAAAAATTAAAAAATCTTGTCAACGCTAATTCATATCAGTTGGGAACAAGACTGATGTTTTCTATTGTACTTATAAAAGACTTATGATAATTGCGTTTTTCAAATTGGCATAGAGATATGTTTAATTTAAACCTTAGTTTATGAAACCTTAGTTTATTTAAGACATATGTAAACTTCTTTAGCTCGTTGTTATAATGTAATGTATGTAATGCTTTCATTGTAAAGATAAGAAACTTATTGTTCACTTTCCCGATGCGTCTGCCTGTCGAACTTGCTGACGTTTCGCCAATCATCATCCTGTTGGCTTCTTCATAGCTTGACTGAAACTGGCTCGCATTTTACTCTGTATCTGCTTATATATTATTTGAGGGGGGCGGAGCTAAATGAGGGGCATAAATACCGTCTCAGATGACTGATTCCCATATTGGTGATAGGAAAAGAACTGAGTCGCGGTTAAGATTGTTAGGTTGTTTATTGATTTCTATAGACTGGTAGAAGAACTGCAAGAACATGCAAGAATTTTAGTTTTATGGAATAAAATTTAATATCCGGTTTCATGAGTGTGTTCGGCAACAGCAATCTCAAATGGAATTTTGTCTTTGACGGACCGAAGATGTTGAGAGATTTTTGGACAAGTGGTAAATCTGGTTTTGACGTTATACTTCTTTAGAACTTTTGATATGTGGTCAGTGATGTTTTGAATGTAAGGAAGGACTAAGTGGCAAGGATTGCTTTCGGCCTCATTGCTATTGGAAGGTTGTGGTGAAGTGTGTTGTGGTGAAATTATTAGAGGTAAGGTGCTTTAATTCTAGGTCATTGTGTTTACAGAAAACCTACGTACACGGACCTTAATGCATGGTCACATTACCATCCGGCCCAAAAATCTCTCTCAGCCCGAGTCAATGAACCCAGATAAGAACATTATGCAAAGACAAGGATTTTCAAAACACAATGACCAATGTCGAGAAAAACGAATAATAAAGAAGTAATTGATAAGTTTCTTCGCAACTCTAATGACGAAAACAACGAAAGTATTGTTCAAAATATGTTGCAACACTTTCATTTCCAACCATAACTGATGCCAAGGTAAAAAACGTATTTTTGTTCGACCGCAGATAAGAACATTATGCAAAGACAATGATTTTCAAAACACAATGACCAATGTCGAGAAAAACGAATAATAAAGAAGTAATTGATAAGTTTCTTCGCAACTCTAATGACGAAAACTACGAAAGTATTGTTCAAAATATCTTGCAACACTTTCATTTCCAACCATAACTGATGCCAAGGTAAAAAACGTATTTTTGTTCGGCCACAGATAAGAACATTATGCAAAGACAATGATTTTCAAAATACAATGACCAATGTCGAGAAAAACGAATAGTAAAGTAGTAATTGATAGGTTTCGTCGCAAGTCTAAGGACGGAAACTGCGAAAGAATCTTTCAAAATATGTCACAACACTTTCATTTCCTGTTTTTACACTTGAACTATTTTCCTGAAAATCTTGGAGCAGTTAGCAAAGAACAAGGAGAGAAGAATGGAAATTCACATGGAGCATAACGATGATGGCGGACTCCTGCTGGAAAAACACAGAGCCGAATATCGGATTGACTTTCTGGCAAAAAGACGATTTCTTTTTTCACTTTTATTACCTAGGATTCCACTTTTTTGCTGAATAAAAAATAAATTACTTTAGGAATATCGTTTTTTTTCCTTTAATATTTGCATAAACCTTATGTGATACAAATAGATGGCATAGAATTTTTGTCAAAAAGTTTAATTTTGTAGACCTGTGTATTCCTTGAAGAGGGTCATCGGTAAATTGAACATCCCAAACGCATAATAATTGATTATAAAATCCATATTATTATTAAATAACGGTAGATAACACTCTACAATAGCAATATGTTATTTCAAACATTTTTTGACTTATCAGTTAAGAAGAGGTCAATTGACCAGCAACACACACTAGCAGCGGTTTTCAACATTCTTAATTCACTGGTTTCACATTTCCCCCTTCCTTTTTGTTTCCACTTTCGTACGTTTCGCAAATTCATTTGCTTTTTTCTCTTCGGCGAGTCCGCGCGGGACAATGTAATCGCGAAAACAGCGCAACCCGGCGGCGCGTTCCGAAAATAAACCGGGAATAACCGACGACGTTTGTTTACCACAACTCAACCCGGCGCGATGTAAAACGTCCCGCGACGGATTTAAAACGTCACCCGGGCTCAGATTTGTCGCGCGAGGAGGCCGCTTTTACCCGCACTTTACGAGCGAATTAAGTGAAATTATTGCGACGAGCGTTGAGGTTTATGATTGGTTTTTAGCGGTTCCGATCGCGGCCGCCGCAATTAGCGGCCCGGCTGGTTCGAATTTAAAAACGATTGCAGCGCCCGAGCGTCTTCGTAAATAAATTAGGTCCGATTTACAATCGGGAGTCGGGCACGACGGGACCGATATTTATTCCCGGGATTTATATACAAGGTGTTCCAAAAATTACAGTATATATTATATACAGCGTATCCCAAATTTGTTATATTTGCGGCACCCCTCATATCTCCGTTCATATTTAAGCTATCGAAAAAATAGAGATGTCTTTACGATGGATGGAGCTAATATTTTCAGATTCGTTGTTATGAATTTTTGAATTAAGATATAAAATATTACATCCGCTAAGGGTTTTCCGAAAAAACAGTGTGTCCCACTTCAGAAATGTACACGCTTATAAAAACTTTGTTAATGGTTCCATTTTGATTTTTTTTGTTGGATAGGTTTCTGCACAATGCACCAAAACCTTGTTACTTTCGAAAAATCGATGAAATCGAATTTTCGAAACTATACGCGCTTGGCAACGATCTCGGCAATGGAGCGTCGTACGGCGTCGCCATTGGTACCGATGGAATCAGCGTCGAAAAATAAACGTTTTGATTTTTTGTCTGTTCTCCGTTCTCTGTCCATAAAAACGCGAATAACTTCCGAACGGTTTGAGTGAGGGAGCTGAGGTTTTGCTCCTTTTAAACTGCCCACGAGACACATAAGCCCATAGGAAATGGCTGCGATTGGATATTGGCATCTATTTTTTTTGCGATTTTCCTCTATTTTCCGTACATCGTCATGAAACACGATGAGTGTCCGAGATTTGCAGCTATCTATTCCAAAATTGACAGAAATATAAAGTTTAGTCCCCTGACGGAACCTATTGAAATTGGGGAGGCTGGGGGGCGGAGAAGAATCTTCTAAAATTTAAAAACCGTATTTGCAGGGCATCGAGAAAAAAATCAATTCTCACGTGATCGAAAAAATTCTTTACTATTGATGATTTTTGAAAAATGTACAGGATGCGTCGGTAATTTGCAAAGCATTGCAAATTGGACTCCCTTTTTGTAATGATAATTGCCCATAGCTAGAAGGCAGTGATTCTGTTGTCAATTTTTTTTACATGGCTATATAGCTCGTATAGACAGGTAAAACTTTTGTAGTTAAAGTTTCCACATATTGTATACGGTGTTCGGGATATTCTGTTCTATATTCAAAAACGTCATAGGTGACTCAAATATGTAGCTATCGCCTTTAAATTTGGCAAGGAAGTAAAAGTCCGTACCCACATCAAAACAATAGAATTTGAGCGTAACCAAGTATCTTGATTATTTTGGCTTTCTGAAAAACATGATTTTCTCAAAGACTATTTAACTTATCGGCAAAATTATAGAACCGGTAAACGCGGAATATCCGGTGCTAAGACTTCCATTTCAGGCATTTTTTCGATTATATATAGGATTTTTCAATTATTTTCAATTATATGCCGTATCAAGAGTAACAATTGTTGTATTTACGGTTTTCATCTTCCACACACGCTGCTCGAGATATTTGAAAAATCCATATGAAAATCGCTATTTCTCGCACTCCATCTAGACACGTCGTACTGCATGCTTTCATATATTTTCTCGAAAACCATTCACCCTATTGAAAAAATTCACATACCAGGAAAAGTGGGAGATTCGGGGCTATAATTTCTATTTCGAATAATGGAAATATAAAAAGCGTGTGTCGATTAGAAGCAGAAAATCTAAAAGTTCCCTAAAATTTCCGTTTTTGTGGGTAAATTATTGGCGATAAAAGAAAAACTGATAAAGATTTAGCCGCTGCGAAAGCAATCTTGTTACTTTCGAAAAATCAATGAAATCGAATTTTTCGAAAGCATACGCGCTTGGCAACGAAACTTATATTTCGGCGAAGATAGGTCCTAGGGGATCCCCATTGGTACAGATATGATCCGCAAGATCCGGACAAAAAACAACTTTTTTTTGTGTGTCTGAATAACTTCCGAACGACTTAAGCCAGTGCACTGAGATTTTTCTACTTTTAAACTGACCACGAGATCCATTAGTCCATCCTTTTTTCTGCGATTTTCGTCTGTTTTTTGTACATCGCTATGAAACACGATAAATGTACTAAATTTATAGCTATACATTTCAAAATTAGCACAAATATAGCGCTTAGTTCCCTAATGGAACCTATTAAAATTGAGGGGGTCGGGAAGTATTTTTAATAACTTAACCGCATTTGCAGGGTCGCGAAAAAAAATTCATTTCTCAAAAACAGTATATACCATCCGAAAAATTTTCAATCCGAAAGATGCGCAAGAACCAGAGCAAAAACTTTTACTCCTGATGATTTTTTAAAAAATGTACAGGATGCGTCGGTAATTTACAAAAAACTGAAAATTTGGTTCCCTTTGTAATGATAATTGACCATAACTAGAAGGCGGTGATTCTGTTGTCAGTTTTTTTTTGCATTGTTATATAGTCCATGCTGATAGTTAAAACTCCTGTATTTAAGGTTTTCACCTATTTTACGGGATGTTCAAGATATTCCGTTCTATATTAAGAAATGTAAGTAAAAGTGTCTCAAATTTGCAACTTAGCAAAGAGGTAGAAGTCCACACCCACATTTAAATTATTGATACTAGGCGCCGTCAAGTATGGCGCAGTATTATTTTTTTATTTTAGATGTTTTAATCCAGAAAAAATTCATGTTCTCCAAAACTATTATCCCGATCGGCAAAATGCTTTAACCAACAAACGCTGAAGATCCAATACTATAACTTTTATTTCAAGCGTTTTATTCGATAAATGAAAAAAATGAAATGAAATGAAAAGATAGGATAATTTATTTTAAACGGTATCGTAAATTGCTTCGAAAGAGAGTTTCAAGTTTCGTCTATCATACAGGGCATGCGAGATAATCGCAAAAATATCATATTAAATCGCCACTACCTGTACAAATTTTGATTTTCAAGAATGTTTGTTGCCGTAGCTGCTCTGTGTAATGCGTAGCGCGTAGCAGTCGCCTCGCGCAGCGACGAGAGTGCGAAAGCAATCTTGTTACTTTCGCAAAATCGATGAATCGTTTCTTTTCGTATACTTTCGTATATTCGTATATGCTCCTCACTAAAGTCGAGATCTCGGTAGCGGTAGGTTCTACGGGACCCCCATTGCTCCTTTTTTACAGTGTACGGAATGCATAAGATGTGTAAAAATGGCTGCGGTCAAGCTTCGGCGTCCATCTTTTTTTTTTCGATTTTCGACTGTTTTTTGGACGTTGCTATGAAACATGACAAGTAAAAATTGAGGGGGTCGGGGAGTCGGGAAGTATTTAAAAAAAAAATTAAAAAATCCGGAAAATTTTCACTTATGTACAGGGTGTGTCGATTATGGGTAAAATATCTAAAAGACCCTGAAAATTGCCGTTTTTCTTTGTAAATTATTATCCTTTAATGAAAAACTTGTAAAAATTTAGTCCAAACAGTATCGTAAATGGTGAGGAGAGAGTTTCAGGTTTCGTCTATCATACAGGGTGCGCGAGATACTTGGAACGATATCTTTGGAAATCGTTATTACTTGTACAATTTTTTATATTTATCAAAGTTTGTCGTGACTTTGAACTTCGGCGATACGTGAAAGATGCTTTATACAAGGTGTATGCACAATAAAATAAAGTTAAATAGCGGTCTGCAGCAGCACGACAGAACAACAATGCGTCCCTCTAGCACAAGAAACCGCGAAGCGTGAGCGCTGCCGAATAGACAAGTCAGGTGTGCATTAAAATGATTAAGTAAAATGTGATCAAAGTGGACATTAAATTTTCTGTCGGCCATTTTGTTGTTTAAATAGATTTAGGTTACTTCTGTTTTTGAAGCAATAGGTTGGAGTCTCCATTTTTGAGAGAAGCTCCTATCATCGTCAGGTCCCCGGATAGATTCTCGTCGGCTTCTTGTATTAATTTTGTTTGAGTTGTTTTGGGCCTATCTGCAATGTGTAGGCTAAATAACAGCGGCGCAAGCACTGATTCCTGCGGCAGGCCATTCTTAGGCTTTCTGGGATTGCTGGTTTCTGATCCCAATATCACCTGAAAGACTCTGTCTAGATGCGAGTTTTTTCGTAGGCATTTATATATCATTCCTTTCATCCGGAGAGGGAACAGAGAAGTACTGTCAGGTGTACTCAGAAACCAACTATACACCGTGTCTGCTTTCTGGGATTGCTGGTTTCTGATCCCAATATCACCTGAAAGACTCTGTCTAGATGCGAGTTTACAGGGAATTTTTCGTAGGCATTTATATATCATTCCTTCCGTCCGGAGAGGGAACAGAGAAGTACTGTCAGGTGTATTCAGAAACCAACTATACACCGTGTTTGAAATATCGTTTGCGCCCCGCTCAAAGCTGTACAAGCTGCTCAAATTATGCAAGGACGGAATTAGCCAAAAATGAAATCGTCCTTTAGTTCGGGAAGAATTGTCATGGCGTCACGCCAACGTCACGTCTTTTGATTAATTATGGCATATCTTGAAGACTATTATGGTTCAAAATGGATAAAATGAAAAAAATATCGGACCTATTTTTTATGACTCGACGATGACTGGAGAAATCTCTTTAGCAATTTCAAGGAAAGGTATGGAAAATCTTTTGGGAAACATCAGAGCCAATTAATTAGTGGAAATTATATGTCAACAGGATATTTAATATTTAAATATGTAATACATATCCAACATGAATTGGGCGATACCAGGCCACCCAATAGCCCAGATTTTACCCTTTCAGATGCTTTTTTATAGGGTATTTATAAAACAAAAAAATGCTTTAGGAGTGAGATGGATAATTAAAGTGAAATAGAAGGGACCAACTATTTATTGGGAAAAATGGAAGACATTTAGCGCAATATTCCTAATCAATGTTTATATATTTGTATTATCTCACATTTTTGGCCCTATTTGCCATTTCTAATATTTTTTATATACAACGATATTTCTAATTTTTATCAATTAAAAAAAACGTTATTTTTTTGTTCATTCTTGAATATTGGAGATATGTGACATGGCTTTGATGTTAATAAATCTACACATTAAACCCTACAACTTTTGTATTAAAGTTTTTTTTGTTCTAAAACGTAAAATAAAAAAGTTTGAGTTTACATTATATATTGTATACATTATATACATTATATTATATATATTTCTTCATTTTCGAACACGATTTTAAGTATATATGACTTTCCTTAGTCTTCCGAACGGTCAAAAATTTTGTTTTTGTAATTACCTATTTAAATACCTTTGTTATCCAGTTATCCAGTTCACTTTAAAATGTTTGTCCAGTAAATTTGCTATCGGGGTAAGGGGAAAGTAAAATGTTTCACCGTGATTAATATCAGAGTGAGCATAAGTAACCTGGTAGCCTTAGCTTAGTTTAGCTTAGCCACGTCATACGTTCAATTCGTTCGGTTTCACATATATTTTTGACACAATTTTGAGGTTGGTTTTGCTTACCTACCTAACTAATTTGAATAATATAATAAAATCCTTTTACTCTTAATGTATATTTGAGATTTTGAAATGTCGATTCGTTTCAAAATTAACATTTTTGTTTCAGGAGTCAAGAAGTTGCGGCTCAACAGAGGCAACGGACAACGTCCAGGTCTACCCCAAACAGCTGCGGAGCTAAAGGTAAGGAAGAACCTCGTAGGTACTCAAAACCAGAGTCAGTAAATATAGGCAGACTAAAAAGTCAAATCCGTCAGCAGAAGCTCCTCCGCACATTGACAGTTATAGTAACTCATTTTGTAGCCATTTTAAATACTCCAAACACAATTACCGAGTGTTTACAACAACCGGGCTCGTAAAGCTCGCGTTCGGCTATTTTATTTTAAAAGCTCGCGTTCCGTAAACACAGTGTTAAGGAGATTGGCTTATAAAATTTTGTTTATAAATGGAAACGACCGCCCAGGACTGTATCACGGATTTTCGTAGCACATTGCTTAAAATCGTTGCTAGATTTTTCGTATTTCCCTGCACCGGCAGTTTTTTTTGTTAAATTAAAGAATACCTTTACAGAACCGGACCTTACGCTCCTTGATTTTTATATATATATATAAACCCAAAAAAAAAAGTAATAATATGCATAATATACAAGTTGGTATCATATTTCTATTAAATGGTCTACCATTTGATCAACTAAGCTATTAGGGTCACCCAGTTTTTTCTTCTTTTAATAACACGATGGCAAAATTTCGTCAGTTCTCTAGGATCGCTTTCATAATGGCTGGGTCGAACAGCAACTATACCTTCCACTTCATGTTTCAATATCTATTCTTCAAATCCAATGTCCTCAATTTCAAATATAGTTATTTTACTGGACTTACTTTATTAAGTTGTTATTAAAACTTTGAATATAGTATTAGAAGCATTGACCTCATTCCCTCATACCTTATTCATCAATCACCGGAAATATTGCCCATGGTTAATTTACTATCTACACCTAAGTCCGATCCTTAAATTTAGTCGTACTGAACGAAGTACCCAAATTTATTACTCCACACCATATGCAAACAGACTTTACTGTTTCCTCAGATAAAGAAGTAAAGTTTCCTCTCTCTTAAATCTCCTTGTTTTAAAAAACTATTTAGTTTTAGACCTCTCTTCGTCAATATTACAAAAAATAAAAGTTGCATATTTTGGAATAGATAAGTTAGGACTTGGCTTTTTTCGACGGTAGGTTCACAGATAATATTTTTTTCTTCTTCTTGGTGTGCCTGTCCATTCCGGACTTTGGCGGTAAACAAAGCGATCCGAACTTTGTTGACTGCTGCTCTGTATAATTTTTCAACCAGGACATTCTTCGTGTTCCAAGTCCTCTATCTAGATATCTCTTCGGAGTATTGAAGCAGACCATATCTCTGTTGGTTACGGTATATATGACCCAGATATTCTAATTTGCGTTTCTTAATGATATCCACCATTTTGGTGTCTTTTTGAAGCATTTCTAAAACTGTCTTGTTGGAAACGTGATTAGTCCAGGAAATTGCTAAATGGATTTTCATCAAATAAAAGCAACCCCATTTCAAGGCAAGGTACTTCTCCCTCACTCTCTTTGTAAACCTCTCCCTGTCTTTCCTAAAACGAAGAGAGCCGAGAAAAAAGGCGAATCCGACCCTGGAGGCGTCCCTTTGCCCGCCCGGGCAGTAAAAATTTGTTTACAAAAGTCGGGAGCCATGTGCTCGATCGATACGTTAAGCAAAGTACATAAATTTAACGGGAAAATACTCTTAAAAAAGCGCTACGGCCCGAAAGCGGTTGCAGCAGGAGAACGCGCAATCGTAAATTTCTGGTTGTGTATAAATCGAAAAACCGATAAAAACGTAATTATTTCATTGGCTCCGGCCGATTTCGATCCTGGTCAGGGGATACGTCGCGTAAACATAGCCAGTTTTATCGTTTGTTTTCGAGAACGTTCGGACTTGGTTCGAGATAGCCGACGGAACGGAAGAAATACGGGAAAACCACAAATGCTATAATTGTGCGGGAATACCACAAATGGTCGAATGCCAAATGGTCGAATGCCAAATGGCCGAAAATCCCGAACGGCGTTCGGTCCCGTTTCGGAAAGTCTCGGTGAGTCTCGTTTTTAGAGGCATTTCAATGTAGCAGTCCAATGGTATATTTTGTAATTTGACAGTTGATACTAGATAGGTATAATCTGAATACGAATTAGGAAAAGGGTGCTTGTTTTAAACATACAGGACGTACATCGGGTACTAAATCCGCACAGGACACATGAATTCCTATGCATAGGTTCAATTATTGCTTCCAAAAAAAATATAGCTTAATTTTATCGAAGGGTGTTGCAAACCCGCATTGAAAAGAATATTTTTCATTAACCCCTGAGTTTCATTCCAATATTTCGTTGTCATTATCGCCTCCTATTTATTATAGCCACCGGCTAAGGTAAAAGTTGACTTCTTTCAAATCAAATTTTTGAATGACAACGTCCAAAACAAAATTCATTTTTATAGCAAAATACACCTGATGATGGGAATAAAACTGATTATAAGCTGACTGAATTCACTGTGCAATTTGTCCTAGCCAGTTGCGAGTGAGCGTTGGGGTAACACACAAAACATAATATAATTTTTTTTTTCCATCCACATTTTCTTGTATTTGACGTACAATCCCCAGTGCCTAGTCCAAGTAACAGCCTATAATAATATTTTTTATTTTTATGACAAAGGTAACCTCTACCTTTAAACACCTTATTAGGAGTTACCAGTAGTTTTTTTAATAAACGTCAAATATATTTATTTAAGACTGCCACTTTCATGTATATATATTGTTATTTAATATTTATTGCTGGTTCCTATTAACTTACACAAAGGTAGAGGTTACTGACCGAAATAATATAAAATACTTGCTAATCCCAGAAAAAATTCAAAATTTATGCCCATATTTGATGAAGGGTGGCTCCAACAAATTGGTTAATATCCTTTCATACAGGGCCCTGCGACAAAACTGGCTCATACCAAGCTTTTGTGCCAAACTGTATAACCAAACTAATATCTAGGTCACTCGCTTGCTCCCAGAACTCTAGTCAATCTTTCAGTTCTACAGGTACATTCTATTGCCTCCACCTCTGCATGCTACTGAGTTGAAGGAAGTAAGGCACCTTCGGCATTTCTAAACTTACGCTAACATAATTGAAATTGCAATATTTATATATTTTCAGTCGTACAGTGTAATGTACTACACATTTCTACAAATATTTTTATTACTAATAACTTCTTTACCTTGTCGCAAGTCTATTGCATATATTCTTTTGGTCTCCTTTATACTTGCAACTCCTGTCTTGTATTTGGTCCTTCAAGTGTTCATGATTATGTTGTCCCTTCCTTAAGATGAATACACCATTCTCTTCAACTTTTCCTGATGCTTGATATTTTGTTTCTGTGCTTTTGAGATATCTTTTTGCGATAACTCGAATATACATATATTTATTTAACCTTTAGTCCTATAAATTGAATAAAGTTATAAAATACAACGTTTTAGCACTAAACATTCAAAATGCCTTACTTGTGAGCTACTGTAAAATATTAAATCAATTTTACCTCGTCCCGTTACACTTTCTGGATGAATAATAATTAAGGTCCTCGTGAAAAACTATTTGTTAAGTTATGTTCCTGTTCTGCATTACCCTATGAATTTACTACCCACAATTAACTGAATTCCCGTTTAAACAAAGTTATAAAATGTAAACTTAAATCATTTTAAATAACATTCAAACTTGATATCCGTATAAAAATCGCTGGTTCTAACCTAAATATTCGAAACATTTGAAAACCAGACCTAACATTGGGTCATTGTGTTTACAGAAAACCTACGTACACAGACCGATACCTTAATGCACATCACCATCCGGCCCAAAAATCATCGGTTATCAACTCTCTTCTTTACAGAGCCGTAAAACTATCTCAGCCTGAGTCACTGAAAACAGAATTAAAACACCTAACCTTTGCTCTTCTCTCTAATAATGTCCACATGAAAGATAATAAACGTTCCATCAAAAAATACACTTCACCACAACCTACCAATAGCAATGAGGCCGAAAGCAATCGTACACTTGCCACTATGGTCTTTCCTTACATTCAAAACATCACTGACTACATATCAAAAGTTCTAAAGAAGTACAACGTCAAAACCAGATTTACCACTTGTCCAAAAATCTCTCGACATCTGCGGTCCGCCATTTGAGACGCCAGGAGTTTACAGCATTCCAGGCATATGCGGCAAAGAATACATTGGAGAGACCTGGCGACAAATATCAACTAGGCTCAAAGAATACGAAAGAGCCTTACGACTAAGACAAATAAACTCATCAGCTGTTGCCGAACACACTCATGAAACCGGGCATAAAATTTTATTCAATAAAACTAAAATTCTTGCATGTAATCAGTAATCAGTAATCAACCTAACAATCTTAACCGCCACTCAGGTCTCTACTCGTCACCAATTTGGGAATCAATCATCCGAGACGGTGTTTATGCCCTCCTCAAACAATATATAAGCAGGTACAGAGTAAAATACGAGCCAGTTTCAGTCAAGCTCTGAAGAAGAACGCAGGAGGAATCCAGAAGTTTTGTAAAAAGCATTCTTTTAGTATTATTATTTTAGAACTAAGCCTATTGTGATAAAATTAATGTTCGTCTCGTCAATTTATCTTTTCGACCAAAAGAGTCAAAAAACTTTTAGTACTTTAGTATTTTTAGTGGTTTATTCGAATTGTTCAAATTAAATTAAAAAAAATTGCAAAAAAGTCATCATATATTCAATCCAATTCAGTTCAAAATGTCTTTATTAGTCCTGTAAGTATACGTTATCTTATATATATAGTAATGATAATATTATTCGTTAAGATACCATCAGAGACTTCACAATTTAATCTAGTTGAAGCAAAATTACTTCTTTATCTTTATCTTTTTTTTTTGGATGAATGAATCGCCAGCCAAAGTGGCGCATGTTTTTCGAAATGCCCTGTATAGCATGTCCATTAATGTTGTGAAATCTACTAGGGCGTAACAAATGAACAGCATAATAATGCAAAACGTTTGTTTTTTTTTTCAAATCTTCTAAATCTCGATGCTTTCAGACGACGATTCCGACCAACACAACCCCGTCCAGCACCAATCGGAGGCCGTCCACAACCCCCACCCCTCGATGCTGTTCCAAAACCGTTACCAAAACAACAACCAGACGTCTACGTCATCGATCCTGCAGTCGAACCTTTTAGGTGCGGGGCTGAGCTCGATCGCACAACCCTATCCCGCGGAAATTTGCAACTACGGCCCCGTTTACCACCCCCACAACATCCTGCACAACTACAACCCCGTCTACAGCAATGACAAGGGGATGAGAACGCCAAATTTCAGTCGCGGCATGTACGGCAGCTATCAGGGATTCTACGGGAATAACGGAAATTTCAGGAGTACGTCCCTGTCCGCCGCGCATCAGAACGGGTACGAATTCAGCCCTCGATAGGGCGCGCTAGTTCAAAAGTGCCTCGCGAATTGTGCAATTGTAAAAACAGTTTTTCGCCAAAGAGTAAAATACTTATTTTATTGATCATTAATATATTGTAGCGCAGACTTTGAAATAAGTAATTTCAGTGGTTGCCGACCCTTTTTCAGAAAGAAAATCGCAAACAAATTAAAGTGCCAAAAATGTAGCTACTAAGTTAAAACCACAGAGAAAGCTAATACAGAAGAGACTCCGTAGTAAATACCAGCTGCAGCTAATTTTCTGGCGTTGGGCAGGAAATTTAAATAAATCATTGGTTAAATAATATTTAATAAAGTTATATTAGAATTATAGAGAAAATTATTAAAAATAAAAACATAAAACCCCAACAAAAATAATATTTTTTATGTTTGTTTTGTTGTTTATTGGTAGTTATAGAAACACATCATAACTGAAAAATAAATAATAATAATAATAGATAATAAAAAATAAAACAAATACCCGCCCATTATATGCACTTTGTCTCAAAGTATGGCGTCACGTTTGCTTTTGATGGCCTAAACAATACCTGACCAGACTTTTAAGGTGTTTTAATAATATAAGAAATAAATGTTACCTTTATTTAGTATATATTATATAACCAACCAGAAAAAGAATAGAAAGAATAAAAAGAACAAAAAGTAAAATAATATAATACATAATGTCAAAATCAGTTATATTATTAATAAAATTTTCCATTACATTTATTACACTACATACATTTCATTTTAGTATAAATGTTTAAGTAGTTGAATGATATGGAGGATAAATAAAAAACATAAACAAAAAAATGACACACTTTACATTTGCATATATAATATATACCGTTCATAAATAATGAGACCATAAAGTTAATGAATATAAATTATTAGAAACAAAATCATAACTATAGAAAACGAAATTCTAAAGGAATGAAAACCATTTAGACCTTTTCCTTAACTATACTATAACCTCACTTTCATTTTACCTTTGTTTTGGAGTTTTGAGTTATTTTCCCTCAATATGACAGATACACACATAACGCGCAAAGCATAAAATAAAATAACAATATAATAAATTAATTAATTTTATCGTTTTTTTTTGTTTAATCAATGAATTGCCAACGTTCTAATGTCCTCTTTCTGAAGCAGATGATCACAATTTGTTATTAGTTTTCTCTATGGATAGTATTATCCATTATGTTTACATATATTAGTAACCAAAAGTATTTTCTGTGTTACTAGAAATAGGGTTTCAATTTTAAGACGTACTGTAATGCCAAAAAAGTATTGTGCAAAGTTAAGTTCTACCAAACATTATATAAATATTTATAAAATAAATAAAAACTGTATATTTTTACGGTCGATTTTTATTTCTTTCCGTTTTCAGATGAGTGATGACGTAAATATTAAGGAGAATTAATTCGAAATTTATGCATATGGGTCATGGAATTGATCACTGTCAACAAGTTTGTTCTATTCGACAAATTTAATTGACTAGTTTGCGAATTTCTTGAGTAATCTAATTAAAACGATTGGAGCGTTTTAAGTAATTGCCTGTTTAATAACCGAAAAAAATTGCATAAAAAAAAATAAAAATTCAAAAAATAAAAATTCTCCAACCTTGATCATAGAACGTATTAGTTCTTTTCTGCGTTTGCCTGAAATATCCCTTTTGGACCATATTGCTACTAAATATACTGGATGACACAAGAAAGAGATAGCGATTTGAAATTTGGAGGAGTTAAGATAAGCTTTTTTGACAATATGTAGTCACTTCCGGTTTGAGCGGAGACGATAGTAACTTTCGAATTTTAAATGGCACAAATTATGTTTACATTTTTGGATTCAGATCATTCTATGTAGGATAGGGCGGTTTTTCTCTCTTTTTTTGTTTTTTTAAATTTTCAATTAAATTTTGGAAAATTGTGTCTCGGAGGCAGTGACAAACATAAATACTATTTACCGGGTCACCTGTTCATGGGAACAATTGTAAATGCAACTTTTCTTTACTTGTCTAATGGCAAATAGCATTTAATGTAATGAACTACTAATTTTTCAGGATAACCTAGTTTTTTCAAATATGGGAACAATAATAAATGGGAACAAAAACTTTTTAAAACTGGTACAACATTTGAAAGTGGTATATCAACGTGTGTTACTGTAAGACAATTTTTAGATTGATACAATACATCACGTTCATTTATTTTGGAACTGGATTTTCGTATTTATTTGAATTAAATAAGTGCGATAGGTTATTTACTTAATAACAATTTACTTTGAGATGAAAGTTTCATAGAATGTTTTCCAAATATCCTCTCTCTTTTATACGACACTCCCTGCATTCGCTGTAACCCTTCTTAACATTTCAAATGCAGCCAATGTTCTCAGCTGTTAATTTTTGTAGGTCGAACACTGGAGTTACATAAACACGGTCTTTCACGAACCCCCAAACAAAAACATCTAACGGTGTCAAGTCCGGTGACCGTGGGGCCGATTGACTGGACCGTGTGTTGAGATTAGTCTATCCCCATAAACATCACGTAGGTGTTCAGTGACATGTGATCCTGCTGAAAATACATATTTAATGTCACGGCAAGAGGTAAATTACATAAATAGTGTTCAATTTCATTTCTTAGGAATTGTAGATATTGTGCACCAGTCAAGGCACCATGGAAAAAAAGCAGGTTCAATAATTCGCCTTCGTATCATTCCTGCCCAAACATTGATTCCGGACCGTTCTTGAAACTGTGCTTGTCGAATAATTGTTTGATAATTTAAAAACCAGTATCTATTGTTCTGTCGGTTAAACATGGCATTATTTAAGAATCGTGATTCATCAGTGAACAAAATTATTGCACTCGTCTTGTTTATCTAACAGCCAATTACAATATCGAAATCTTACAAAGTCAGCTTCATAAAAATGTTGATGACGATTATACTTGAAAGAATGATATCCGTGTTTTTTTTTTATTCTCCTCACGGATCTCTTGAGATGTCTAATTCTAATGCCACTTCTCTTAGGGGCACAGCTGGTTTTACGTTGAAGTATCTCACAACATTGATTTCCATTTCTTCACTTATAATAAAATTCTCAGGTCAATTATTTTGTGGATTTGTCATTTGTCACCTGGTAAATATATTTATGATGGTAACAGCCTCCGATTTATTTTCAATTTTATTTCGAAAATAATGGTTCTGTGCGGAATACGTATCGCGCACTACGTCCATTTTGTCGTCGACAAAATCGTCCATCAGAGCAGTTAACTCGATTAACCATGGAACGTTTTCGCACTATGTTTACTCTTATTGATAACTCGCATCCCCAGAGACGCCGTACGGTGCGTACACAAGAAGCTATTACTGCTGTAGAGCGTAGCATTGAGGAAGACCCGAATGAGTCCATCCGCCATCGAGCACAGGAATTGGATCTGTGTCCATCCACTTTATGCAAGATTTTGCGGAAGGATCTTGGTTTACGTGCTTACAAAATCCAACTCGTGCAAGAATTGAAGGCAAACGATCATCAAGTAAGGCGTAGATTCGTCGAATGGGCCCAAAACGAGATTGCCGTTGTCCTCGATTTTCATAAGCGAATTTTGTTTAGCGACGAAGCGCACTTCTGGTTGAATGGCTAGGTCAACAAACAAAACTGCCGCATTTGGAGCGAAGCTAATCCTCAAGTGTATGTCGAAACACCGTTACATCCAGAAAAACTGACTGTTTGTTGCGCTTTATGGGCTGGTGAATCATTGGTAAGTACTTCTTCAAAAACGATGATGGCCAGAACGTTACAGTCAATGGTGGTCGGTATAGAGCTATGATTACTAACTTTTTCATTCCTGAATTGAATAACCATGATGTCCAGGAGATGTGGTTTCAACAAGACGGCGCAACATGTCACACAGCTCGTGCCACAATCGATTTATTGAAAGACACGTTTGGTCACCGCCTAATTTCGCGTTTTGGACCTGTGAATTGACCTCCAAGATCTTGTGATTTAACACAGCTAGACTACTTTCTGTGGGGCTATGTAAAGTCATTGGTCATTGGACCATTTGGAAGACAACATTCGCCGTGTTATTAGCGATATACGGCCACAAATGTTGGAAAAAGTCATCGAAAATTGAACGTCCAGATTGGACTACATCCGCGCCAGCCGTGGCGGTCATATGCCAGAAATCATATTTAAAATGTAATGCCACAAGATTATCTTTCGGATAAATAGAATTCATGTCAATCGAATAATCCATAGTTGTTTTATTGCAACTTATTTAGTTCTATACATTGAAAAAAAACACCCCTTATTTATAAGTTCAATTACCTATAAAATCGACCAAACTCGGAGGTCGCGAGGGTTCAATTAATATTTCCTTTGGACGTTATATGCGTTCGAAAATACGCAACAATTCTCAAAAATCCGTACAAAAAAAAATGACAAACCGTCACCTAAAAAGTGTCATTAGGGAAGTAGTTTGTCTAAACGGGGATGAAAGTGATGGATTGCAGGGAAGTAACTAGATACACGTCACACCCGTAGATGCCATAGTCCGTCTCGCTCTTTTTCATACGCGCAAGCGACTGTACCCGTCTCTTTTTCGTTACAAATGACTATGAGTCCCGGTATGCGATCTATTCGAAATATTTCTAAACACGAGGCCCGATATGTTACTGTCGCAGTTTGGGTGGTAAAAATATTCCGGATCCTTTACCGAATGGCAATTTGCGAGGGATTGAAATACAGAAAATTTAGTTATATCACTCAAATATCACTTTAAGACGTCAGCTGTTATCCCAAATATTTTTTAAAAGATAATTTTGATCCTGCACTGAGATCTTCGCTATAGCCAAAGCTAAAGTCCTTAATATTCCTAGCAGACCACAGCCAATTTTCATCTAGGTAAATTACATACCTCTTTACAGATCTATGCTTCTCTAAGTGCGCAATCTGTTTTGTGTTTATTTTGCGGTATTTAAAATCTTGGTTTCATCTTCTAGCTTCTTTTTCAGTTTCGCAAAGTAGGAGCAATCTGGTTTTGATTATCTTCCTTCTTAACACATCTTGTTGTCCAGACGTTAAGATTGAAAATAATACGTGTTTTTTTCTTACATTCAATAAATCATCAAACATCGAGGACATAGGCCTTTTTGTAAATAGGAAGATTTCTTTTAAAGCTTCTTGTTTCATTCTCATTATACATACATACATATTCTGCTTCTTTCACTGTCGTATCTTCTATTCACGTTGGCATGTTCTAGTATTTATAGTCAGGATAATCTTGCACAGCGTATTTTATTTTGTGATTGCATTACTCATCTACGTTAGTGTAAAAATAAATTCCTGAAAGGATTTTACTACAACTTGAAGCGTCAAGAACGAGAAACAAATTTAAAATTTTCCGTTCCACGGTACCTACTGACCCATTTATTCACGGTATTGACATAAAATAAATTTGAAATCCAACAGTACTCAGATGACGTACTTTCAACATGATTGACCAGACGTTTCATATATCTGAAGATAGATGGCGCTACAGTCATACAAATTCAAATTCAAAAATTCGTTAAATTTTAAAGATAAATGTTATTGAACCGGAATTCAGTATTAACTTACACCATTAGCCAAAAAAGAGTCGAATTTTTTTTAGTTTGATCGTGGAAATAAAAATGTATGAGGTAAAAATTTAAGAAACTATAGATAAATTTTAGAAATGGATATTTAGGTGATATATTGTAGGTTCTCTCTAAAAGATAAATTATATTATATAAAAAATATGATGAAATATGTTCATGATAATTTAGTTAATATATTTAAGGGAGAACAAACAATACAAGACATAAAAAATTACAGTTAAAACAGAATCACCCAAATGTCCTTTTTACTTTTTCTATAGTGGCTCCAATTTCTCTTAAGTGGTCCCATTCGTCAGTTAGCGAACAACCTAGATACTTACCGATCCTGCTAAAATTTCAGTTAATTGTAATAATAATAATAAAAACGTTTACTGCTAACAGAAAAATTACAATAGACAAGTGTCAGTAAATTAAGAAAATATACAGCAAAAGGCTTGAAATAAGTCGCAGTCATCCAGACAAAACCCAGATACTGTTAAAGCCTCATTTAAAAAGAAAAATTGTTCCAGATAGTAAAGAATGAGCCTTACATAGTAAGTAAATAAACAATAAATATCAGAGGGAACGAAAACGGAAAAGGTACGACTAAAAGGACAAGAATAGGCAAAGTTTAACAAAAATGAACACTACCGTTGACGTTTGGGAAGATTAAATATAATCTTAGCTCTAACTGCATGGTAGGCACCACCGAAACCAGACCAGTCCAGAGAGTGAAGCAACATTGTAAAAAAAAAGAATATGATTTTTTAAATACTTCCTTTATGTGCTGGGGTACAGTCAACAA
This sequence comes from Cylas formicarius, assembly GCF_029955315.1. Lineage (NCBI taxonomy): Eukaryota > Metazoa > Arthropoda > Insecta > Coleoptera > Brentidae > Cylas > Cylas formicarius. The sequence goes on along the minus strand of NW_026844361.1, from coordinate 16,751,840 downwards.
TCCCCTATTACGCAAATTAAGCCCATGGATGTTTGGTGTAAAGGAAATTTTGTTAAATAGATAGCGGGGTGACTTAATTTTAATGATCTTGATATAAAAGGGAGTCATATGCAACTTGAATTTATTGTGCACATTGAGCCAACCAGCAATTCTTAGAACATTTGAATTTGAATTCCATAAATCAACCTCAAGCTTGAGTTTTTAGATTCCTCTTTTGTCGGTTGCCTGGGCTGTAAAAACTATTACAGTGGTTCAGCTGAGACAAAACCATACACCAACGGACAGGATGAAACGTCATGTTGATTCATCAAAACGACCGCGGAAGGAATCCAGAAGATTTTTAAATGTTTTATTCATTATTCATATCTTGATAATCTTTGATAATTCTTGATATCTTTGATAATAGGTATGAAGGTCGTAATTATTTTTGGGGGACGGTCCGTGAAAACGATATACCTTAGGACACACCATAGATGAGTCGCGAGCTAATTAAACACATAATTAAAGTGGCGTTTAACAAATCTGTCGCATAATAATATTTATAGACAGATCTGAGAATGATTTTAGCAACTATATAAAGCAAAATTACGAAAAAAATAACTACAAAATAAACTTTTTACGAAGTGATATTAAGAACATCTGCAAATTTCCAAAATAACATCAACATTTTGCTAGTCGAACTTGCTAATGTTTCGTCAATCAATTTGTTGGCTTCTTCAGAGCTTGACTGAAACTGGCTCGCATTTTACTCTGTACCTGCTTATATATTGTTTGAGGGGGGCGGAGCCAAATGGTGACAGGTAAAGGTCTGAGTCGCGCTTAAGATTGTTAGGTTAGTTTTGGTTAGTTCTTCGAAAATCTAGTTTCGCTTTACTTAGAGAAATAATTCGTCATACTGTCCCTACATCTTGAAGTTGCTTCCATCATGTCCCCATCCGAGTTCGATACCATTTCAAACATGTTTGAAGACAAAGCTTTGAATCTTCATTTATCTTCTACGCAAAATCACATTCAGAAGTTTGAAAAACTAACATCAACCCTAGGGAAACCATCAAACTAATCTCTACTGCCAAACACTGTGATAAATGCATCATCGCACCAACTTTCGGAAACGGAAAAATTAGTTCTTTCAAAAGGTTCCAACATCGTCCTTGTCCCACGTATTATCCCAAGAGTGGAAATCAAATTCGAATTGAATCCGCAAAAATCCTTAAAAAATCCAAACCTCCTAAATCTCATATTGTACAGCCTGAACGCATTTCCCTAAAATCTCTAAAATCTAAAACCGACGTCGTAATCCTAAAAGCAGATAAAGGAAATCATATCAGGAAAAGATTCAAGATATTCTTACAGACGGATCATATCGTCTACGTCATACGTCATCGGTGAAACGCAACCTGAAATTTGTTATTAAGACTTCTTCTCTATCAGACTCTGTGAAAAACTCTGTCACCCCTCATGACTTTAGAACTCCTCGTCTCTACGGACTCCCAAAGGTTTACAAACCATTGTCAGCACCATTGATTCTCCAACATATTCTCCAGCAAAATATCTAGCTTCCTTTACAGGGAAAACTGATAGTTTCGCACTTAATTCCTTTCACTGCATTGAACAATTAACAATTAGATATACAAGATATGCTGGTTAGTTTGGACGTAGAATGCCTTCTTACTAAGGAGTTCCTATTCCTGAAACTCTCAACATCATTTCAGATAGATTAGAACAGGAGAATTTAGCAGCAAACCTTCTAACCTTAATTGAAAAATGCTTGCTTAGAACATATTTTTCTTGTAACGGTCAAATTTTTGAGCAAACGTCGGGAATAGCTATGCCTCACATCTAGCTCTGTCCCTCTCAAACAATATACAAGCAGGTACAGAGTAAAATGCGAGCCAGTTTCTGGCAAGCTCTAAAGAAGTCAACAAGATGATTGGCAAGTTTTGTAAAAAGTATTACAGTAACCTGTGGAAGTTTCTTTGAATAAAAAAACCAAAAAAAATTTTTACGCAGTGATACTAGAACATCTGAAAATTTTCAAAAATTACCTCAACATTTTGCTAGCAATTTTTCAACCCCTTGACTTGAATATTATTAAATTTTTGCCCATCAGGCGGCGGTGGCAAATTTATCCACAACGCCACATTTTAGCACCGCTATTTTTGTACCGTTTTTTTTCCTGTTTCATGTTCGAGCGATGCACGTTGCACATCAAAAACTGTCATCCGAACAGATAAGAATTTACCTAACAAATTTCCAGAAATTAATAACCATATATCTATACCATGGGTCGATAAAATCTGGGCAGGCTCTCAACTTCAACACATGGCCTACTGGTTTTAGTGGGCCATAAATCACCGCTGTTAAAAATCGGGGCGGCAAGGGCGCGGCTCGAGGAGGTGTCCCGCGATTTTATTTTCGGCATTTTAATATAGCATCGGATACAGACGAATCACGAGGGTTTTCGAATCAGGCTTCGCATTTACTTCGGGCTACAGATATTTCAAATTTGATGGAAAAATGCTATGCCCGTTCGCTAATGGAAACCATATTTTGGGAGAATGAAATTTGCTTGACTACAGTAATATTGATCACTAGAAAACAAAATGCAAAAAAAAACAGTTTAGACTAGGAATAGCATAATATAAGAAAAACGATCTAGCAAAAATATCTAAACTAATAAAATATCAGTTATATTTCATTTGATGATAAACATGATGAAATGCTATTTCTTACTTGACGACGACTTATCAACTTCTCAATAAACAAGCAAGTATACTTTCTTGTTTTTGAAATATATGCGATGTTATTATTTTCTGCCGAAAAGATGCTTAAAACTTTCTTTAGAGATACCCCGCACTGCTACTCCTGCTAGCTATATATTCAAGAGCTGATATTGTTTTTTCTTGCCTCTGAAAGACCCAACAATGCCAATCTTGAAGTCAGAAGTCCTATCCCTATCGTCTATTTCGTTTATACGAAAGTATTTATCTCTTAAAACTCGCGATAGCAAACAATGTTAGACCATACCATTAACAGACTAAATTAGACAACAATGGACAAAAGTCTGCGCACGCCACTGACCACGTAAACGATTTTCTAGTGCCCCGTTTAAGCCGGGACTTAAATTTGTCACAACATAGGTGGGCCGGGGAACACCCAAACTACCGCACTTGAACTTGAAATTTATTTATTGTTTACTTATGTTAAAACAATTTGACACGAGGCAGTTCGGGCATAAATTATATACTTCCACTCGAGAGGCAGCGGGATCGTTAAATTTCCAGGATAAAACGACGTGTTTGTTTTATGTCGGAGGTCGCGTAAAATATTGTGGGATTTGGTCCGTACTGTTTACATCTCCTGAGTAGTCGCCGCGAAGGCAAAACGTTTCGACAGTTTGTTTATACGTCACAGATTGCCGATTGCAGCGCCACTGGCGACTGAAAAATACACTCTGAGCCGATTTATGTGTATCGATCATCAACGATCTAAATCGACTTTCGAGTTATTTTCTACTTATTTCTATTTTCTATTCTATTTATTTTTCTATATATGTTGACAAACGGACCTGAAAACGGGTTTTTATTAATATTTCCGAAACAGGTTGGGAAATAGTATATTATGCAACAAGTGCGGTAAACGGCATTTGACTCAAGAGTTTATTTGACACGAGCGGAGCGAATTTTTAATAGATAAATGATAGATAGATAGATAGATGGTTTATTGACTACTTTACAATATCATTGTTTGTAGCAAGTCATAGAAAGGAAAAAAAATTAAATGGAATATATGTAAGTATATACAAACATAAAATTGTATATAACGTCATAATATACTAAATCACAATAACACAATAACAGGAAAAATAAAAAAATAAATTTATATGTATATAGCATAGAACAATCATTAAAATAGGCCTTACTTAGAATAAAACTTTTAATTTTATATTTAAAATGTTTTTCGTTTAAAAGTTTAAAAGATTTTGGCAATGCGTACAGCTTTATATAAGGAGAGTTTTGTTTTGATTTCTGCAACCTGTATCTCGGAAGCACGAGATTATTTGCACTCCGGGTGTCATACCTATGAGAATCAGAACCCCTCGGCAAACTGTCGATCTTGGAGTGTATCTCAAGAACACTTTAAAATATAAATATACATGGAACCGTCATTATTTTATGTTTAATGAACAATGGCTTACAGTGTTCGTTAACAATTGAATTTGTAATTATCCGTAGTGCCTTATTTTGCATCCTAAATATTTTAATGGCATAAGTATAATAAACGAGTTAAAAAAAAATCTACTCCCGTCTGTAAAATACCTATTTACACACCGATCTAGAGTGCAGGAAGTGTCACTTTACGCTTTGAATGTTGACGTTTGTCAATTCTGACGGTCATGTCAGTGAATGCATTTGTGTTGTTTTGCGAAAATGAAAATGAAAAGTCACTCGTTTATCAAACACTCGCTCCGCTCGTGTCAAATAAACTCGTGAGTCAAATGCCGTTTACCGCACTTGTTGCATAATACATTGTTACCGAACGTGTTGCATACTATACTTTTTCTACTTTTCTACTTTTTCTTTGGGGACATTTTCGCAAAACAACACGAACATGACCGTCAGAATTGACAAACGTAAAAATTTAAAGCTCCGACTCGAAGTTTTTCCAAATCGTCGAGAATTTTGCCCGTGGATTCTCAACCATCAAGATATTTTGGACAACATTGTATGGTCTGACGAGGCAAAATTTTCAAGAGATAAAGGTTTTAACAACGCGCATTTCTGGGGTAATATAGGTTTTCTAAACAATGTTTCTCGATATATGTTTATATAGAAAACTTCTTATTTTTGGAATATGCTGTTATAACTTGAGCCCCTAATTTAGGAACGCCTTGTATATTCAAGGCCCGAGGTAGATCCCAACTTTTAATACTTGCAGTGCGACCTATAGGCAAGTGATCATTTTCTCCATTACTAACACTCACTTAGAATTATACACAGTAAACTAAGATACATCGAAAATTTTAGCGTTACATGATCAAAGACGTGTTGCGGAAAAACAACAACCGAAGCTTATTTTGGGGCATAACAGCCTTCTTAGTTTTCCTTAAACATTAATTAGCAAAGAGTGACGGTTATAAGTAAAGCGTGTGACAAGTTGTCACGTGTCGTTTGGACTGATTGATGGCCACCTCGTTAGCCTACAGGGTGGCAAATTAATAGACCGCGGCGCCTCGAGTGTTTGCCGTTTTTGTGAGTCCGGGGCGTATCCCAGTACGTAGGTGTTTCACATTTTAAACTGATTCTCAACTTTAAATATTCATATTTAATTTTAAAACTTGGGGTTTGCTTAAATACCACCTATACGCATTTTTCCACAATCGGGGATGTAGCTCAGTGGTAGAGCGTTCGCTTTGCATGTGAAAGGCCCCGGGTTCGATACCCGGCATCTCCAATTTCTTTTTTTTTCAAAATATTCATTATATTCAACTTATATTGGAATATGGTAAAGCGTAATACGAAAATCTTAGAACGTTTTTAAAATTCGTACCCTGTGTAAACTGAAAATAAAAGGAATTTATGTATGAGTACGTTTTATACCTACCTACCTACACCCAAATCCCGTTTATTGTGATATATTTTTTCGAAAAGTAAACACCAGTCCTGTTAATTATACCAAAAAGGTCTTTAGCACTATTTTTCAAGTGTTCCACTTGTGGGGCACAAAAAACAGTCCTTTTCTCACGCTTGTGCCACGCATACAGGGTGTTCGCAAATTGAGTTCGGAAACTTGGAGGAATGATTCAACGTGGCAAAATAATGGTAGTAACAGTCATGTAACAAAAATTCGAAATCGTAATATTAAAGCTTTTCAAAATTCTTTTTTTTTTAATTTTATTTTTAACGTAGTGGTTTAATTTTCAACGGAATAAACCGATTTACAAAATAAAAGTGTTTCAGAAATCTGTCAAAGCTAATTATAATTCATTTTCAAAATGCCGGAGTTTCATTTGTAAACATTTCCTTATACATTTTAAAAAATGCTGTAGAAAAAGAAAAAATGCGCCTAACCTAAAAAATGCTGTCGAACACGGAAAAATACGCCTAACCTATTTTTAATTATTTCGCAAACGTTTATTATTTTTTTGCAGTAGATCCTTGATATCGGTTATAGGTGTTTCATAGTCTAAAGACTTTAAGTGCCCCCAAAAAAAGAAGTCAATCGGATTAAAGTCTGGTGAGCGAGGCGGCCGAGCGAGAAGTCCGCCCCGACCTATCAATCGATGTTCAAATGCCTGATTTAAATACGTCTTGCATTAACCACATCTTTCGTCTCCACTGCAAGCGTACCTCTTCCAGCAAATTGCAAATATATTTCCTCATTAATCGTTAAAGAAACAAGGTCCTATAAGATTATCTCCTATCCCTGCCCATACATTTAAAGAAAATCGGCGGTGATGTTTTCCTTCAATTTTTGCATGTGGGTTTTCAATGTACCACTGATGCATATTTCGAAAATTTTCAATGCTATCACGAGTGAATGTACTCTCGTCAATGAACAAAATGATATTTAAGAATTGAGAGTCATTTTGAATTTGTCCTAAAACTTGATTGAATAAAATTACTCTCAATTGCCCATCACCCTCATACATCTTTCATTTTCATGCAAAACTTTCCAAACTGTAGAGAAAGCAGTTGTTTCCTGAGCAGCAAGTTTTCTCGCACTGGTTGACGCGTCAGACTCCACATTTCTCTGGCAGCGGTTCTTTTATACCTTGGTCTCCCGTTATTCATATTATGCGGGTTGAATGATCCTCTTCCACCAAGTCTTCTGTATATGTTTCCTCCAAGTTACCGAACTCGATTTTCGAACGCTCTGTATTATCGTAGGCAGTCCCAAAAACTGCGAACATTAAAAGGCGATATACGAAACCCCTTTGTAGCACAAAGACAATCGTAAAATGTGTTTCGCCGAAAAGTTATCTAGATTTGAAAAAAACCCTCTTTGTTGGCTCGTCTCGAGCCATTAAAAGGGATTTAAAAGCAAAATACTAAATCGTCGTATTGTCTACTGGCAAAGTTTTATTGGCCGTCGCCAAATGAATTCTTTGTTTTAGGACTCTTTTGAGTTCTATTTGAAGAATATACTAACGTCCTTATAAATGTATTTTCTGTTGTTTTTTTTTAAACTGAAACGTCTACCAAAAAAATTGAAAATAAATAAGAACTAAAAGGTCAGATTTTCACGAAATTATATATTATGACATGACAATTGTTTCTTCAACACCGTGTCTTTATCAAATGTATAAGACATGGTGTTGTCGAAACAATGGTCATGTCATAATATATAATTTCGTGAAAATCTGCACTTTTAGTTCTTATTTATTTTGATAAATGGATTTTCATCAAGTAAAAGGCACCTCAGTTCAATTTTTACCAAAAAAAATAATTTTTTCAACAATTTGCCCTTGTTAAGAGTCAAAAAATTACTGCTACTAAGTAATTTATGTGCGTACCAAAGTTATTTCAAAAAAATAACAATTTTATTTTGATTTTACATATCACTTAGCATCTTAAATATTATATTTTATTTTATTAGTTAAACGCGGAAGATCCGGTACTATAACTTTTATTTTTCTAAAAGACCCTGAAAATATTTTTTTTCCAAAGTAAAACTAAATTCGTAAAAAATATCGCTAGTTCGTTTGGATAGTATGGTACGTCGCATCAAGAGTTACAATTTTTTCATTTACAGTTTTCGTCAAAAAAAATCTAATTGTCATAATATTAAACATAAACAATTCCACTGTTTATTCCAAAATTAACAAGGTAACTCAACACATTGAAGAGGTTGGCAACTTACTGTTACGATGTACTGCATAGTTTCAGAAAACGCGTATTTTCTCGAAAACCATTTATCCTATTGCAAAAATTCATATACCAAAAAACGTGAGAGATCCACCTCTATTAGGAAATTAACCCTATTTCGTACGTTTATGTGCTAAAATTCTAAAAGACCCAGAAAATATCAGGTGTTATGTGTAAATTATTGGTCATAAATGAAAAACTGCTAAAGATGGGATAATTTATTATTATGGGATATTAATTATTCGCGGACGGAGTTCATTTCTACATGAAAACTTAATGCAAAATTAAATTACAGGTTTGGCTGCTACAAAAGCAAAAATAAAAGCCTATGCTTCAAGGTAAACTTACCAGTTAAGGAGAAAAAATAAATAAATAATTTGAGTTATGTTATGTTATGTTATGCTTGCTGGAATCTGATTGAAAAACTCAAATGGTTGTTTTCATTCTGTGGTACGGTACGAAAAATGTGTTATTCTTATTGGCGCCAAAAACCCAATTTTTGATAGAGTAGAGGGACAGCAACAATTCGAATTAATAACACCAACATCATAAATTTGCAAGTACCACATAACCGATGTTAGCCAAATTGACACCCACAAGCTATACAGCGAAACACTTCGAAGTGTTTTCGGAGCGCGAGCACGGAAGATGCCAAGCGAAATCTTGGCGAAACGTCTGCAGGATTCCAGTCGGAGTTCAACAAACGAACGGATGATATCCCGGAATATATTGTCATCACATTTTTCCATCTGTAAATCAATACGTGAAAAAACAATGTATGTTTTATTTATTTATTTTATATGTATACAGAGTGTTCGGAAACTTGGGGGGAAGATTCAACGTGGTAAAATGGTAGTATGTCATGTAACAAAATTGGAAATCGTAATATTTTCAGAATTCCGAGTGTCAAAAGTCATTTTTTTAAATTTTATTTTAAACGCAGTGGGCTATTTTATACCCGGCCCTGATTTAGTAAAAGTCATCGTTACAAAATAAAATTGTTTTAGTAATCTCTCACTGTACCTTAACTAGAACATTTTTTTAATTTTCCCTGTATTTTATTTATTTATACTGACATTGCAAATTAGAACAGATTGCAAAATCACAAATCCTCAAAAATTGTTACTGTAAAAGTGATTTTACTTAAACAGGACTTAATGAAATTCGAAAAAGTCATTGTCACAATTTGTTAAAAATTATTTTCTATTAAAATCGCTTATTGTCCAACTGCTACTGTGATGGCTCGTCAGGAATATTCAACTACTGATTATCGCGATATGCATTTTTGATACAGAAGAGCAAATGGAAATGCAGATCAAGCACGACGGCTTTTTATCGAGGCTTATACCAATAGAAAGTTTTCATCTGCTCATCTGGTGAAAGAGGATCATTCAAACCTACTAATATGAATAAAGGGAGACCAAGGTATAAAAGAACCGCTACAAGAGAAGAAAGAATGCTTCAAAATGTGGAGGGTGACCCATCAATGAGAAAACTTGCAGGAAAGAATTGCTTGCTCTACAGTTTGGAAAGTTTTGCATGAATATGCGAGCACTGTATGAGTGTGATGAGCAATTGAAAGCAATTTCGTGCAATCAAATTTTAGGCAAAATTCAAAAATTCAGTCCTGATAGTATTGTAAATTTGCGAAATATGCATCGGTGGAACCTTGGAAACCCACCTGCAAAAATTGAAAGAAAACATCAGCGCCGTTTTTCTTTAAATGTATGGGCAATGTATTTGCAATTTTTGCAAGAGGAACTACAGTGGAGACAAAACACGCAAGATGGCGCTCCACCCCATTTTACATTGGCTGTGCAAAGGTATTTAAATCAGGCATTTCAACATCGATGGAAACTGTTCAGTTTCAGTCAAGCTCTGAAGAAGCCAACAGAATGATTGGCGAAACGTCAGCAATTTCGACTAAGCAAAAACCGACGCAGGAGGAATCCAGAAATTTTGTAAAAAGCATTACAGTAGCCTGTGGAAGTTTCTTTGAAAAATTAATTAGCGTGTTCTTTAGTATTAGTTTGTGCCTTGTGCAGTGAACGTTACAGTTCGCAAAATATGGCATTTCCGAGATATCTGACTCAAAAACAATTAGAGGCGGCTATGGAGGAGATCGTGATGAATGAGGACAATAACAATGAAAGTCGTAAGTATTGTTTGGATTTACGTATTCTTATGTATTGTAGCGTTCCATTCCTTCTATATTTATGTTAAAAATAATGTGACGCGGTCTATATTCCTCCGACGTGGATACCTGACGAAGAAGATATGAACTATAACATAAATCTACAAGATCTACATACGATACAGCTGTCCTTCAACAGTCCTGTAATTCATCTTCTTCTTCTTCAAATAAATGGCGACCGACGATTCCGCCATAAAAACTTTTGAAAGTTACGCTACACGCGAGGCCGCTACAATTTAACCGATTTAATAAATGTCCGGCGAATTTATCGAATTTAAACGATTGCGACGTTTTGTTTGGGCGATCCGCGGGCACTTCAAACGCGCCCGTTTAATTTTCCGAACCGGACTAATTTATAAATCACATTCTGTTGGTACAGCTCCTGTCAAAATACGAAATTTATCACCCGCGTGCCGCGTATAAATCGAGAAAATGATTTTAATAAAATTTATCAATACCACTTCGATTAGTTCTCCCACACGAAAATAACGTTAACGTATATATACGTTATAAATCGAGGCACCGTTATTGTTAACGTCGCTGCCAAAACGACGAATAAACGAAATCGGAATTCCATTCGCACCTCCACGAATATTATTATAAATCACCGAGTAATTGTTTGTGCCGGTTTGCCAAGTCCGCGCGTTAAGTAACGAATCAATCGGCACCCGGAATCCGCCTCGTACCGTCTGATATATTATTTCTAGACGGATTTTCGTGTGCCACTCTAAACAAACAGATAATTTGAAAACCATTAACGCCGCGCTACGCGCCCGCCGCGTGATTTTCAACTTTTTTGGACGTTGCATTGTCGAAAAAGGAAAAGGGAACAGCACGAACAGCATCCGCATTGTCATGCGGATCGAAAATACGTTCATAGAACGCGCCGAGGCACAGACCACAGACGAACAATAGGGAACTTGAACTTTTTTTTTTATTTCCTTAATAAATTTGTTTATGTATAGAAACAACGTATGCCTAATATCAAAACTCAAAGTCCAATGTTTAAGTTGCAATAAATAATTCGAGTTGTGACACCCGGTTATTCCTCTTAAACGACATTAAACGCGCGGGAATGATTGTGACGTCATATGGCTGCTTTTCGATCGATACGGCGATATCTTATAGTGTTATTCTCAGATTATAGGCTGAGAATTATATTATTTACGTTCATTTTTGGCTCGTGTAAAGTGTATTGTATTTAATTTTGAGTAGGTACAACTCGTAAAACGACAGATAAACTTTTCATTCATCCACCTGAAAATAAAAGCCGTCGTTTTTTGTTAACATTATGTTCGAGCGTGATTTTGGCCTTAGCCGTGCAAACATTTGTAATTCTTCGAACTTGCACGTATATAACGGCTATATAAAATAAAGAACACTTTATCAATGCCAGTCTACTTCAAAATCAGAATTTACGTTTCCACTAGTTGTAAAAAAAATACTTTTTGTTTTTTTTTGTTGCATAATTTACATTTTATTTGCTATATCATGTGAATTTAAAAAACTGGAAAACTTTAAGCTGACTACAATATTATATTGGTTTAAAAGTGGTGGCTAAATTTTCTATGAACATACCTTTTAGCTTTAACACCGCGAACCTCAGCAAGTGAAAAACTTTCGGTGTTTTGTATGTAAGATGTCACCATTAACTTATCCACTAAAGGTAAATTTTCAGATCGACCTTTTCAAAAATCGGTTTCGGTTTTTTTCAAAACTTTGTTTTGGATAGTAAACACAAGATAACAAAATCAAGTGACAGGATCAAGTCTAAAATTAAAATTCAAACCACCAAGCCGAACGCGCTGCGGTTCTCTAACGGCTTCTCTATGCTACCGTCACTAACTACAACTACAGACACTAAGTTTCCTAAATCAAGAATTGCCGAAGCAGCAAATAATTAAACAGTTTGATCAGGCGAACGTCTTTTACTATCAATTTCGATCCATGCAAAATTGTCAACTGCCAGGCGCCTTTTATAGAATACTGCTGTTTTGTTCGACCCGTGCAGATCAATGACTTGTTGCTGCACGCAAGGTTGATTTGTTTGCAAACCCTTTATCTTTGCAGACAAATCTTTCGATTTTTTTCTTTTGCTTACATCTTTCTACCAATTCCAATTTCGTTGTAGCGTCTCCCTCTTTGTAAGTAATACATCTATGGGAACATCTATATTGTTTCGTTGATTACAAAAGGAAGTGTATTTGTTTGTTGTGTAATAATAGCATTGCGATTGGCAAGAAAAGGAATATTGAACGACATTTGAAGACCGTTCATACCAATTTTGATAGTGACTACCCAATGAACCCTGAAATTAGAAGAAAAAAATATTTCTGTAAAATCTTCAATAACTAACCAGCAAAGTTTTTTACTAAACCACTGCAGCAACATAAAGCAGCAACGATCGCGTCATATAAAATATCGCATTTGCATGTTAGAAGCTGCTGATTCACTTTTGAACAATTTAAAAATACAAAGGAAATAGTTTCAGCTATAAACACGTTGCAATTATCAGCACGAACTGTTACTAGAAGAATTTAAGTAACTAATTGCGGAGAATTTGGAGGAAGAATTAGCAAATGATATGAAAAATTGTATTTTCTTTTCGCTACAGATGGATGAATCGACAGACGTGACAAATATATCCCAATTAGCAATTTGCGTGAAGAAGGTATTTTCTGATTGTACAACAAAAGAAGAATTCCTTAAAGTTCTGCCATTCAAGGGAAGCACCAGAGGAGAAGATATCAAAATAAATAAGAACTAAAAGTTCAGATTTTCACGAAATTATATGTTTTTACATGACAATTGTTTCGACAACACCCTGCCTTTATCAAATGTAATATTTACAAACTGCCTGCTACTATTTGTACCAAAAAATGACAATAAAACCTTGTTGTAAGAATTTAGGTTCAATAAAGGAGAGGTATTTAAATCTAATTGATCGTTAACAATACATTTGAATAAATTTTAGGACAAGATCCGCATTTCAACCTGTAGACACCTGATTTTTGAGATTTTGGACATTTTGTTTTATTGTTTTTTAAAAAATTTCCTATGGTGCTGTATCCGGTATCCGGGGCAATGAGGCAGCGGACGCCTTAGCCAGGGAGGGCTCCTCGCATAGGCATATAGGGCCACAACCCCGCTTGGGGATCGCCCCGTGTGTGAGGCGGGGAGCTCTCGAAGCCTGGGCGAGAGACCGGGCTGCGGGGGGCTGGAGAGTTTCTCCGGGAATGAGGCAGGCGAGGCTTATGATGGATGGGCCCGCCCTTCCTCGGACCAGGGAGCTGCTTAGACTGACCAGAAGGGAGTGTAGAGCACTAACAGGGGCCTACACAGGACCTTGCAGGCTTAGGAGGCATCTTTGCTTGCTAGGCATTGGAGACGACCCGGAGTGTAGGTGGTGCATGGAAGGGGAGGAGACCCCGTATCATCTGCTCACCGAGTGCCCTGCCTTGACATGGGCAAGATTGGGAGTCTTCGGAACGGCCCTGATGGATCCGGACTCAGTGCACGGTATTGGGCTAAAGGAGTTGCTGACCTTCTATAGGAGGGGCGGCATTCTGGACGCCCTCTAGAGCGGCCTGGGGGCACAACGGGCCCATCTGGTGGCCTAAGTGCTTGGACGCCCGCGAGGGAGCCCCCTTTAATACCAATACCAATACCAATACCAATGGTGCTGTTAGTTCTGAAAGCTATTTTTAAATCACATTTTGACATATGTTTTGGAACTTTTTCACTGGGTCCTCCTATGTACGTAATTGTCTTAAATTGTTCGTGTTCTGTATTAGGTTTCGGATAAATAGAGATTACTATTGTCTGGATTTGTTTTTTATTTATAATTTTATCTATAACGGACGGATTGTAGCCATTGTTGAGTGCAATTTGTCTAATGATATTAAGTTCTTTATTGTAATTTTCTGTTGAGAGTGGCGTATTAAGAAGTGTATAAAAGAGTGAAATGCAGCCATTTTGTGTGTATAAGGCTGATTTGAGCTGTTATGTATGACTGTGTCCGTGTGTGAAGGTATATGATAAATGGAAAAATCTAATTTGTTTTGCGTTTTAGTGATTACATGCATTACATACATAGTGAAAAGCTGCAGGGCCTGATGAGTTACCCTCTGAAATTCTTAAATTGATAGAAGAGGAAAACATACACAGTCTAACAGATCTGTTCAACACCATATACAAAACAGGTATTATACCCAGGGAATGGTTGCTATCAGCGTTCGTCACTATCCCAAAAAAACATAATGCAAGGCAATGCACAGACTTTCGAACAATTAGCCTAATGAGTCATAAGCTAAAAATATTTCTGAAAGTGATACATCACAGGATATACAAAACATTAGAACAAGATATCAGCGAGACTCAATTCGGTTTCCGAGGTGGCTTAGGCACAAGAGAAGCAATATTTGCCTTAAACGTTCTCGCCCAACGATGTATGGATATGAATCAGGATCTTTATATATGTTTCATTGATTACAACAAAGCCTTCGATAGGGTCCGACACGAACAACTTATCCAGCTTCTGAAAGAAAAGAACTTAGACACCAGAGATATAAAAATTATTACGAATCTTTATTTTAATCAAAAAGCAGTGGTAAAAATAGAAGGGAATAACACCGAAGAAATAGAAATCCGTCGAGGCGTTAGGCAGGGGTGCGTGCTATCACCGATGTTATTTAACCTTTACTCAGAGGAAATAATGAAACGAGCATTAGACGATGAAACGAAAGGACTAAAAATTAACGGAGTGCCTATCAACAATATAAGATATGCGGATGATACGATCCTGATAGCTACCAACCTAAACGAATTACAGATTGCAGTAGACAAAGTTAATACATCGAGTGAAGAGTTCGGATTGTCACTAAACGTAAAAAAGACAACATTTATGATAATATCAACAACAGCACAAAACAATTCACAAATTCATATAAATAACCACTCCATAGAAAAAGTTGACAGTTATAAATACTTAGGTACAATTGTAAATAAAAATAACGACTGCTCTGAAGAAATCAAAACTAGAATAGGACAGGCGAGAACAACATTTGTGAAAATGAAAAGAGTGCTCTATGGCAGCGATCTCAGCTTGGATTTAAAAATCAGAACGGTGCGATGCTATGTTTTGTCGGTACTGTACTATGGTGTAGAGGCTTGGACTCTGAAGAATCTGAACATAAGGAAACTGGAGGCGTTCGAAATGTGGTTGTACCGTAGAATACTTAAGGTAAAATGGACCGATAAAGTGACCAACATGGAAATCCTGAAAAGAATAAAAAAGGAAAAAGAAATTATCATTACGGTAAAAAGCGTAAACTTCAGTACCTTGGACACGTCATGAGAGGAGAAAAGTACCAACTACTCCAACTGATATTACAAGGAAAAATTCAAGGAAAGAGAAGTGTAGGAAGAAGGCGTCACTCATGGATGAGAAACTTACGTGACTGGTTCGGGTGCACCACAAACCAACTATTTCGGTCGGCTCTGTCACGAATACGAATAGCACTGATGATTGCCAACCTTCGCAACGAAGACGGCACTTAAAAAAGAAGAAGAAAGGGATTTATTGCATCAAGAGGCGAATTTTACGAGCTACTAGAAAATAAGGATTCGCTAATTGACCTCGGATTTCTGACAGATATAACGGAAAAGTTGAATGAATTAAATTTAAAAATCGCTGACATGATTAGTGCAGCATTCAAATGCAAGTTAGTGTTGTTGAAATCCCATCTACTGAAAAAATCATCACATTTCCCTAATATAAAATATACTGTTGAGACTTTAAATTTGAATAATGAATATTTTACTGCTACATCATATTTAGAAATTGCAGATAACCTAATAGAAGAGATTTCTTCTAGATTTGAAGATTTTGCAGCGTCAGAACCCATTCTAAGATTTTTCATAAATCCATTCAATGTTACTGAAGATGATGTCCCGAAAATAATTTCAGTGTATTTCGAACATCATAATATCGAAGACCTAGAATTAGAAATAATAAAATTATAAAGTGATTTTAAAAGCGCATAGTAATGATAAAATGTTTTGGAAGTTAGTCGATGAAAATAAGTATCCTATTTTAAGGAAATGTGCGCAAAAAATTTATTCATACTGTGCAACAACGTACAATTGCGAGTCTTTGTTCTCAAATATGAAATATCTGAAATAAAAATACCGAACTATAAGTGACTCACATTTAGATAACGGGAACTCTAAATAAATCCCCAATTATAAGAAATTAGCTGAAAATACGGACACCCAAGTTTCACACTGAACCATATGTATCATTATGTATGACACCAACAAAATAAAGTTATTAAAAAATCTGTTTTTTTATGCCTATTTATTTCCAAATTTATTCCCTTAAGGACAAACAGGTTGCCGACCCTTGTGCTATACATAGAGGCACTATTAAATCTGGGCTGAAATATTCTGTAGACGAGTTCTTGTTATTGCTATTAGGCTATTGCCAAAGATGTACTTGTAATTTTAGGGATTATGTTTAATAAAATAATACTATATATAATGTATATAATAATCCTTTGAAAACTACGGCGAACATTGTCTCAACCAGTCAAGATATTGTGATCGGTTTAAAATGTAACCAATCCTATCTACTCTGATTATACATCTATGGCACAGACCACAGACGAAACAATAGATATATGGGTGTCGCGACTAATTATTGTTTCGGCGACCTGTACGAGTTATTTTTACGGACGAAAGGGGTGCAGAGAAAGAGAGGCGCTTAAAACGACCCAAAAAGAAAGCGACGCTTTTGTCAAATTCTCCGAAGTAAAAATGTAGGTAGGTACTAATTTATCGGCGATGTATTAAACGGCGGAGAAGCCGGGAAGCACATCACAAATTTTTCAACGCGCTGCGTATTAAGTCTATTTGTATTTGGAAATTTTCCCGGCTCCGCGCAGGACCGGATCGAATCCCATATTCTGTAATTTACTTATTTAGTTTTTGGAATGAATTTATTGGGTAGACGATAAATCCGGCGGCTACGAAACATTTTTTACGTTGT
Organism: Cylas formicarius; assembly: GCF_029955315.1. Lineage (NCBI taxonomy): Eukaryota > Metazoa > Arthropoda > Insecta > Coleoptera > Brentidae > Cylas > Cylas formicarius. The sequence goes on along the minus strand of NW_026844361.1, from coordinate 16,734,730 downwards.
CGTTAATGGGCTTGTTTGCTACACTCGCTTTTGCAGCTTTTTTTTCACTTAATTCGCTACCATTTTATTATTAAAGCATGCTATAAACATGTTGAGCTTTTAGCTTTCGCCATTTTGAAGTTATTTAAGTTCAAAGATCGCAAGCATTAGAAAGCGTGAACGGATTCGTGTGGCCAGAAACGGGATTTATAAAGTAGGATTCCTCAAATTTACTAGAAATTTTAATCAAAGATTGTATAAGTGCGGAAATGAAGAAGTCAGTAATAGGTTGTACTAATAGTAGGTATTGTTTACCGAGGCTAAATAAACGAGGGTAATATATAAGAAGTTGAAGGTGCGGTCGGCTTATTTCTATTCACCGTCAGTTAATGAAGAGCCTTTTTGTAAAAAACTCTAAGCAATCGTAGTTTCCGGAATTTTTTTCATTTTTGTTATGTATATACATAATTTCCTCTATCTTATTCTTATCAGATTTATAAATAAAACATTTAATTAGTTGAACAAATATATATATTTTTTAGATTTTCCGAAATGTAGATTCTACAAGATTTCTTAAATAAATATTAACTTTTCAGGTTTCTTATATTTTTAGGAATCACATTCTATATTTGAAGTCTTAAGTAGTTTACAAATCTTTGGGTTTCTAAATATTATGTTATACGCACCCCATAAGAGTATTCCATAACGGGACAATAGTTCTATTAGTGCACTTTCGGTGTAGGAATTCTCTTCACAACAAATATTTGTGAATAAGATTTGAGATTTTGGTCAAATATAACCCTTAAATACTTTGTCTGATTTACTCCTTCATTGATTTGTGGACTGACTACCGCCGCAATTTATCCGAATCTAGTCTGACTACCGTCCTGTTCAGAGGACATCTGTTCTGCACCGTCTCCGTCTAGCCCGCGACGGAGCCCTATAAGACCGAAATTCCCGGTATAAAGTAAATTCAAACATTTCTTTGGCACCTCGTAACGGACCACTGATAGACAAACTGCCGCGACATCCGCGCATTAGCTTTTATAGATCAAGCAGCCCGTGGAAATAAAAAGAAAACAAGAATCCCGAAACTTTTGAAAACAGAAAGTCACTGTTCTTTTTGTTGGTCGTTGTTCAGTATGAATGACGTATTTCTTATTTCCACTTGACGGGAAATTGTCAACCTCAATATTAAATTAAAATAATTAAAATATTGACCACAGCAAATTTTTAATTTCTTGGTTGGATTCGTTATTTATTTATTGAATAATAGAACTAGGCCCACTTTGAAACATTATAGTTGGATGCCGATGACAAAGGACTAAGAGCCTACGATTATTACTAGTGCTAAATTTTAATTTGATAATAAAAATTAAGTATTCCACCCAAAACCATTTTTTTTAATATTACTGCCAGCGCCATCTTAGGCTTAAAAGTTCTATTGCTTTACGGAAATGCCAACACCGATGAATAGATAACTGATTTCTGGCGTACATGTTGAAAGTTGTACCAAATGACATTTCACTTAACCTAGAAACATAAATATGAAATACGTTTGATTGTACATAAACTTTAAAACTATGTGCGAAAGCGTGGAAAGCACGCCAGGAAGAAAAGCGATGGTAGTAATGGAGAACGTACACAAGGAAATATTTAAAAAGCCTGCGATCTCAGCACACAAGAGACGGAAAATAAAAGTTCTGGACGAAGACAGTTACGTAGAGGTACGTTCCTCGGCTTATTGTTGCGTTTGTGGTTTTGATGTGATGACGTTTCAGGGAATTGCGAATATTATACAACGGGACTTTTTCCCGGATCTGGAGAAGATTAAGGCTCAGAATGCTTACCTCCACGCAATGCAGCAGAACGATACTGTTAAGTTACGAGAGCTCTACATGAAATATAGCGGTCGAAAGCCACCTCAAGAGAGGTGTAAGTAATATCAGTTGATACCCTTAGTAAGGAGATTTTGCATTTTTCTATTGATTGCAGTGCCAAGTCCGGCAACTTTTGAGACGCCCGCCAATATCCACAATTCCCAACAACCTAATGGGGATGTACTCAAAGAGGATGCCCCAGCGACAGAAATATGCACATCTAAATCAAAAAACCTCAACTTGGATCAGTTTCTAAACTCACATACTTCTCAAGACAACGAAAGTTTTGGGGAAATCATAGAAGCGGCGGAAAATAAACACCGGGAAAAGTACAGCTTCTTATATGGAGAGGAAGAAAAATCTGAAGAAGACAGACATAGGTTGTTGGCATTGCCTTCTGTTGAACAACAAGCGGCGTTGCCAGATAAACCTTTTAATGTTAATACTTGGGGGTAAGTGTTGAGTGAAAATGAATCGGTTTCAAATTGTAGTAGTATATATTTATTTTAGCTACAAAAATAAAAACTACTTAATGTACAACCCAGACGGGGTAGGTCTCACCAGAGAACAAGAAATTGAGATTAAACAGAAAAGGCAGGAAATCACATACGAGAACACCAGACTCAAGGTAAACCCATTCAACGAAGTCAAAAGCAAGGAAACAATAAATGAACTGGCCAAATCCCAGGCCAAAGTAAGTGTCCTAATTATAGCCCCCCTTAAAACTGTTGACTCAATATTATGTTTAGATATTGGATGGAAAAATTGGGGTCGACGGGAAAGAACTATTAAAACCGGAAACGCCTAAAATTGGAGGTTTTAGTTTTGTGAGGACTCCGTCTCCGTCACCGAGCACACTCGGCACCCCGTTAATGACATGGGGCGAAATTGAGGGTACCCCTTTCCTGCTCGACGGCAGCGACACGCCTCTCCCCAGGTTTTACCTTTAATTTTTATTTTATACTTTGTTTAATCTTGCGTTATTACAGCAGGACAGCAGGACCTTCATTTAAAATGTCTGAACCGCCCAGGAGGGAACAAATCGCTCTAGCGTTGGCGGAAAAAGTGGGAGAACAGAATCGTGACAAGAGGAAAAAAGCCTTAGATGCACAAAGGAAGAAGTTTTCTGAGTAAGAATAGTTTTTCTTTTTAATAATATGGAGGTGTTTATACAATGTCAAAATTTGCAGCCCATCTCCAAGACCAAATACTTCCTCAATCGAACGATTAGCAACCATGTCACCGGCAGCAAGGAGATTGGCGACGTCTGGATTAAAACTGGGAGTTCGGTCAGATTTAGGACCTAACTATACACCCTCCAGACCGACGACAAGTCCAAAGACGCGGAATTTGGTTAGGACACCTACGCCTAAACGACTGAAAACTCCTAAATCTTTGGGCATTAAACAAGCCGAGTTCAATTTGCAGAGTAAGGAGGTGTCCACTGATGATTTGTTGAACATCAATCTGCCAATAAGGAAAAAAGCTTCGGATTTTTTCTAAATTCTGTACATTCATTTAATTTTCATAAGATTTAAGTTAATATCTTGTATTATAAAAAAAAAGGTTATTAAATTTACATATTATCCAATCGCATTTTTTTCAATTATTGATTTTAATGAAATTTATCAATACCACTCCCAATTAGTATCAATCGGTTTTCCCAGGCAAAATGTCAAGGTTGTAAATCAACGGAGGGTAACTTTTAGCGTCGCTGCCAACAGTACTACTATAAATCGCTAAGCAATTGTTTGTGCCATATAACTATTAGATAATATAGTGGGCCTACTATGTAAAATTTATTGCGGCGCGAGTGACTAGGATATTTTCCTAAAAATAGAAATAATAATCAGCGCATGCTCCTATATTTCTCCCACTAACCTGCACTTTGTGCTATTTTATTTCTGAACAACTGCCTCCACACACTTAACTCACTTTTGTCTGAAGATTTAATGGGATCTGTACATATTTTGAGAAACTACTAATTGACAATCTGTCAGCGGCCATATTCGTTGTTAAATGCCGAAACGTCATTGGTTAAAAACGAGATTTTAATTCCCACGCATGCTCATTTATACAAACAAACACGGTTTCCAATGGATGGGTATTTTGAACACAATAACACCAAAAAAGTGTCGGAGATAATCACCAAACACCAAAAATGAAAACAAGAATGACACAGAGTGGCTCAATTATTACCGTAGTACCGAAAGAGGCGTTACTTCACACCATTCTCCTGATCTACTTCTTCATTTCTACTCAATTGCCTTTAACTGACAAAACACTATGCATCAACACCAGTATTTTATCCAGGGCAAGCAAAAACCAATTTCTGTCATTAAGGATGGAATGAACCCATCACAATTGATTCTGTTTAACGCCGCCTTATGCTAAGAAGAATGGAACCCGTCACATAACCTCAATTTGTAATACTATTTTAAAGGTTATAATTTTTTATTTAAATAACTATACGAAGTTTGAAACAAAAATGGAACACGCTTTAAATGATCTACTAAAATTTGTGCAAATCGGCGCAAGACTCGATTTAAAGGCGTTGGCGGTTGAACATGTTTTAGGTAGTCACTGTTTCAGTGTTTTATTTGTACTTAGTTAACTTATTTTTGTATCTAAGGTCTCACCGGAACTCCAGAAGGCCTCGAAGCTATTTGCAATAATCCCGCGCTTCTCGTTTCTCTTATAAGCTTATTAGATGACACTAGCATTCCAATCGCAAAAGATGCGAGTCTTTGCTTGGTTAATATAGCGGCCCAAGAGAAAGGTGCTAACGAATTAATAAAAGTCGATTTAGAGCAATCCTGTCCGCCTTTGCAAAGACCTCCAGAGGATATAGTGAGGCAATGTCTCACCCATATATTTAATAAAGACAGTAAACTAGCAGACCAGTGTTGCATGATCCTGTCGAACCTAAGCCGGCCTTCACATCTTATTGAAGAAATTATTAACGTGATTGAGAAATCTGGTAAAAGCTTCGATGAGTTAATAGAGGTTTTTACCAGAATTGAATTTAATAAGAACGCGCGGTTTCATTATTTGGGTCCTGTTTTATCAAACTTGTCCCAAAGTCAAAGAGTCAGGCGGTATATTTTGGATAAAGAAAAGTGTGTTATACAACGACTGTTGCCGTTTACCGATTATAAAGACTCCTTGATAAGAAGAGGGGGAATAGTAGGAACATTAAAAAACTGCTGCTTCGAGAGTGAGTTTCATGATTGGCTTTTAAGTGACGATGTTGATATATTGCCGCGTTTGTTGCTTCCGTTGGCGGGACCAGAAGAATTTGATGACGCAGACACTGACAAATTGCCTTTGGATCTTCAATATCTTCCTGAAGACAAGCTGAGGGAAGATGATCCTGATATAAGGTTAGAAGCTTCACTCACTGGATTTTTCTGTCTGTATTTTTGCGTTTAACTTATAGGACCATTTTGTTGGAAGCCTTAACACAACTCTGCAGCAAAAAAGTTAACAGAGAATTGATACGCAGTAAAAATACCTACTTAATATTGAGAGAGCTGCATAAATGGGAGACTGACAAAAAAGCTTTACTAGCATGTGAAAATTTAGTTGATATTTTGATAAGGTAAAATGCCTCTGGGAATCAGAACTTAGATTTATCATATGAATTTTTAATTTTAGGACAGAAGATGAAATCATGGAAGACAATTTAAAAGAACTACAGGTCCCAAATGATCTGGCAACAAAGTTTGACAAATTTAATAGTGAACTCTAAGCCGAGTAACCTGTTATTTTTATAAATGCTAGTTTTATCAATTAAAACAACAAACATATATGAAAAGTCTGAATTTATTATATAAGAAAAATATAAAAAATCCTTAAAAGGGAATGTATGGCTTTTGAATGATTAACTAAATTACATTTATCTGGTTTAAACTAATATTCTTCAAAGACAAATGAAATTAAGAAAAACCGAAATCATACAGTCTGCCAAGTGTTACTCCTTGGTCAAGGATACACTAATAAATAAAATATTAACTATTGAACACAAAAAAATTAGTTTTCCTTTTCTTTAATTTCGGGCTTAATTTTGAGATCAACATCTTGAAAGTAAGGATGCCTCGCAATCCCTTTAGCAGATATCCTCTCTGCAGGGTTGTAGATCAACATTTTTGATAGCAAATCAAGACCAGCAGAGTCGATATTCGTTACCTGCTTCTGCAATATATATTTTGTCCAATTCGGAAATGTTGCTTTGTAGTCAGGCAGAGAAGAAACACCTTTCCAGATTTCTTCTGTTGGTGTTCTCAAAACCCTGAAAATTCTGAAAAGTTGATCAATCTCTGAATCACCTTGAAACAAAGGCTTTCTTGTGGCCATTTCAGCAAATATGCATCCAATTGACCATACATCAACAGGGCAGGAATATCGAGAAGCTCCCAACAATACTTCCGGTGCCCTGTACCACAAGGTAACCACTTCATGGGTATATATTCTAAGTGGTATGCCAAATGCTCTTCCAAGGCCAAAGTCGGCCACCTTTATGAGACCATCTGTACTAATAAGCAGATTTTGCGGCTTCAAATCTCTATGAATTACTCTTCTTTGATGACAAAACAATATAGCTTCGTTTATTTGGTATAGATAACTCTTAACTAATTTAGGATCCATGAGTTTGCCAGGCTCTAGCTTATCCAAATACTTCCTCAAATCCATAGCTAAGAATTCAAAGATCAAATATAACCTAAAATGTTAGTCGTTTCAAACAAAATGGGATGCTGAAATAAATTAAATACTTTGGCTCATCCATAATAATTTCCAACAGTGTGACAATGTTTTTATGTCTCAATTCTTTCAACAGGGACATTTCTCTCAGCGCTGTGCACGGAATTCCTTCGTCCTCGTTTTCCAACCTAACACAGTCCAGTTCGGTAAAAATATTATGTGATGCTCCACTTACCTAATTTTCTTCATTGCAACCATTTGTCCGGTTTTCTTGTTCTTTCCTTTGTAGACAACGCCATAGGTACCTTCACCTATCTTTTCGATCTTGTAGAAATCGGTAATATTATTTCCGGATTGATTGTTCATTCTTTAATCTGAAAACTGAAACGGGAATACACAAAAAGTAACCTCTTCAAAAATTCAGCTTCCACTAACAATACTGCATAAAAGACGTACAAATGTCAACATCAACATAAGTTATAAAGCAAATTCGCCTCACCAAAATAAAAGAAAATATTAGTAACGATGTCGAACCTTCCTGTTAACGAACTTTTGAATTCCGTTTGAAACAAAATGGAAGGACGGTCACGTTTGAAATGACCAATAAGAAACGTTAGCTTCGCAGGTTTCCTTTGTCATTTTTTTATATTTTTAAACATTTAAAACAAATTGAACCGAAATGCTAGTGGTAATAAATGACTGTTTTTACAAAATAAGCATATTTGTTTCCAATAAAAAAAATTGTTTTTTTCTCCAAGCTAGTTTTTTTGCCCTTGCCGACCGAAAACTATAGTATTCTGTGGTGCATAAAATATCATAGATTATAAATTGGTCTAAGTTAAAATTATTTGGCTTACGTAATTTGTAATTGATCAGCTGCGGAGTGACAGAAAAGGTTTTCCTTATTTCTAATATCAGTTTTTCGGGAACCACTTTTCGGCAATTCACAAAACTGAGGCATTTGTACCAAATAGTTGCCAATAATTTGACTTGCCTTATCAAAATCAAAATTTTCCAAAAAAAATAATATGGGTAACACCGCAATTCACTTTTTGTTTGCCTTAGCCAGGAGGTATCTTGTTTATTATATTATTTTAGTTATACTGCGTAAGTGATGTAACTTGCCATGGGTAAGTTATATCATGGTAATGCCTTCGTGGGGTAGGTGATACATATTTAAATTGTCTGCACTTGTAAGGGAACGTGGACTGTAATTTAACAAACATTGGATTTGGAAAGAGAAAAGGTGTTGAAATCACTTTATTATTGGAGACCATTGTTTTTCTCAACAAAAACAAATACATAGGCTTATAAATACAGTTAGTCACAAAAGGGGTCCCATTATGTCGTTATTTAGTTACCACTGGAAAATGATGCAATCAACTTATCCTTAAAATTAATAACAATAACAGTTATATTGTCTAAGCTACCCCTGTAAAACGATTGCAAAGTTAAACTTTTGACACCATAATCTGGCTCGTTAAGGTGTTCTCTTACAAAATGAACTGCCTCTTCGTTTGAAAAAGTATCCCACAAACCATCAGAAGCTAAAATTAAAAACTGGGGTTTGTGGTCGGTTAAATTGAATGTTAGGATGTCAGGTTCGGCTATAACCAGTTTCCTATCCTTCAACGGGTAATCACCGAGAGCTCTAGAAGTAGCCAAAATGCCTGCTACCCTCCAGACGCCATTAAATGTAACAAAACCGCCAGCCTCTTTAATACGTTTTCGTTCCCTCACTTGCTGGGGCTTGTGATCGAATGATAAAGGAATTGCGTTGCCTTTGCTGTCACACATTACACCCCTCGAATCACCCACATTTGCCACAGTAAGTTTATCCCCTTCCAATATCGCAATCAATGCAGTGGTCCCTGCGACATCCATAGTTTTCCTCGCGACTTCGATTAGGCGCGCATCAGCTGCCAACACTTCATCTGTAATCAATTTTCCATAGTCGACTGTTCCGAATTTGTCAAAGTAATTGTTAATTGGAACTTCCGCTATGCTGTTACGTGATTTTGAGGGTTTCGTTTCTCTACTGATGGGTTTGATGGTATTTAATTTACTTAAAATTTGGGTGTCTGTTATTTCCTTAATTTTTTCCTCTGTGGAAAAACTAGAGCGTCGAAAACTATTTTTCCGTTCCACCACCTGGGTGGTCGACTCTTTCGAGTCTTTCTTTTCATCAACATTGCAGAACACACCTGGTGTGTCGCCCTTACCCGCTATCAGATCTTTAATTTTAATAATCTTGTGGTAAATACTTTGGATAAGTTTTTCTTTGGCGTAATTTGCGGCAAATTCGCCGCCGTGACCGTCAAAAACCGCTACAAGTGAGACTCCCGACTCATTAATATTATCTTCAATAACAAAACGATCTTCCATCTTTGGCCTACGACCTTGTATCGCGTAGGCCGCAATCATGCCTATCTTTTTCTCCCAGGCCTGTTTTTCCGTCCCAGATAGCAACATATTTGAATTACGGATTTTCGGCGCTTGATTGTAGATTCCATGTTGAAATCTCGACAACAAGTTTCGACTCCACAGATCCAAGGCTTGAATGTAAGTAAATAAGAAAAAGATCAAAAATCCAAAGAGGATTATTTCCGGTTTTGCGAGGTAGCATTTTATTAGTCTCCATACTTGAGAAGTACCATTAAGATGGGATAGTTTTATTGGGATACTCCACACTATGCGGGACATAATTTTTAAATGAGAAACATACGTCTGGTAAATAATTCGGTCGTCTAATTCGTCTTCCATAATTGAAATAAACGTCGATTGTTAGGACTGCCATTTTTTGAAATAGATCATCCTAAAACTTTGGGCACAAGTGTTGAAATCATCAAAAAATACACGACTTTTACCTCTTGAATACGACTATTTAACATTGACAGTTTAAATACTATAATTCGGGCTCCAGCTTTCTTTATGTAAATCTATTTGTGGCCTCAAAATATCACGTACCAAAATAACCGTCTACGATACCTCTGCCAATTAGAACAATTTTGGGGTTATGATTAACGGAAAAAAATTACCATAGAACATCGTTTTCAGATAATCATTTTCATGCGATTACTTGACATTCCGTTTTATGTTAATATAATGGATATAAAAACAACCACACTAAAATTATGAAGTTTTGATCGGAACATATTTTTCACATTTTACTAGTTTTCAATCAATTCTAGATTATAAAAATATGGTAAATATAATTACTCAGCATTTTATTTACGTTAAATTTGCAATTTGCAAATGATATATATAATATATATATATATATATATATATATATATATATATATATATATATATATATATATATATATATATATATATATATATATATATATATATATATATATATATATATATATTAACCACAGCATATAAGTTATTTGCATAGTCTGCATGCGAACATGATAGAAAGTAGCTTATTACGGGCCTGTCTGTCCCGTGTGTCAAATGTCAAATACATATTTTTTAGTGGTTCTGCAGTCTGCAGCAGGTTTCTGAGTTAATTCAATTTTTGAAAAAAAATTGGCGAAAATAAGGTAAGAAATTCGTTTTTATTAAATAAACGTCATATGTTTTTAGGCATACTTTTTTTAAGCGGCCTATTTTGTTAATAATTTCTGCTTGCCAGAAGGGATTCGATTAAAACTACCTACCTAAATGTTGACCTTTCAATATTTAATTCAATGGCAGGTACTATCCTGGTCTGGTACATGGGTATCATTATTTAAAATTTTTTGAGAGGGATTTTGTCTAAAAACAAACTTTATTTTTATTAACAAAGTTGTACAGTAATAATGTAACGTAAAAAGCTACATAGTTGTCTCTTTAGAGACAGTTAAATGTAAAATATTGTTAAGTACACATTTTAGAAAGGCGCGATATATCTCACTTACAAAATCCAGTCTTGTATCTCATTACAACCAATTTTTTCTTCACTATGGACACTTGGTCATAGAACATAATGGTACGTAGCACAATCCGTCGCAACCCGCGATGTTCAGTTCCTGAGGTCACTCCCAAAAACTTCCTGAGAGGCGTACGTGATGTGCAAAAATCCGCTGGGCCCCGAAAATTCGCTGTAAGCTTCACCCACGGTCAAAGACATGCTCAGCATTGAACGTTCGTTGATTAGTAGATACATGGCTTGGTTCGGGTTAGAGATTCTTATGCGGTTCCTGCAAATGTATATTAGGATCGGATTCGGAAAACAACCAGTTCAAAGTTACCAGAAGGATAACATTGTATGCAGATAAAACTTAAAATTAAACCAATTTACTGGGATGCAATTTTTCTCGAAGTTAATGTGCTCATTTAAGAGATAAAGTTATCTTTAGTCCTATTTATGGGTTTGAATTGTCAAAAATATTTTCAACATTGAACCGTGTTTACAAATATATATATATATATATATATATATATATATATATATATATATATATATATATATATATATATATATATATATATATATATATATATATATATATATATATATATATATATATATATATATATATATATATATATATATTCTCACGTATTGATTCACGGATGGAAAAATGTGATGACACTATATTCCGGGATATCATCCGTTCGCTCGTTGAACTCCGACTGGAATCCTGCATCCGACTGGAATCCTGCAAATCTTGCATCCGACTGGAATCCTGCAGACGTTTCGCCAAAATCTCACTTGGCATCTTCAATGCTCGCGTTCCGAAAACACTTCGAACACTCAGTGAGTGTTCGAAGTGTTTTCGGAACGCGAGCATTGAAGATGCCAAGTGAGATTTTGGCGAAACGTCTGCAGGATTCCAGTCGGATGCAAGATTTGCAGGATTCCAGTCGGATGCAGGATTCCAGTCGGAGTTCAACGAGCGAACGGATGATATCCCGGAATATAGTGTCATCATATATATATATATATATATATATATATATATATATATATATATATATATATATATATATATATATATATATATATATATATATATATATATATATATATATATATATATATATATATATAACCATCTAATTAACTCAATAAATTGTTGCGTCGGGTCGCGGACACATTTTCTTTAAGCAAATTAACCACGCGATAAGCACCCACCTTATTATGGTTTGAAACTGTGACATCGTTATATCTTGGGGTACCAGGAATTTCGTCTTTTCCAATTGGGGAAGATACCTCTCCTTGTGGAATCTTTGGACTATCACCTGTAACGATTATATACCGTCTGCAAAAAGCAAAGTGGAAACAAGAGATAGTTCCTTACAGGTACTTTGTTGGGAAATCTGGTTTTTATTGCCATCACCTCCTCTTTGCGTATCTCTGGAAAACCGTTTATAGTTAATTTTAGCCGCCACCCCGTATATACGCATATTTTGCTGCTGATTAATTCAAAAGTGTTACTTAATAATTAGCGGGTCATCGAGTCTGGTTCTTAATGGCCACATTAAAATCAATTACACAGCGTTAATTTTATCCATTAACTGATTTTAGATTAGTTTTAGAAATTATCGCCGAGTTGACACTTGGTGATCTTTCCTCCAAAGTGTTCCCTTATCTTCTTTTTGCAGTAATGTATATGCAGGTTCAAATTGTCGTTAAACTCGAGTGTAAAATTTAAAAAATAATCAAAGTTACATCCAATCCCGTAAATCCATTTGCAAAAAAATTTGACGATATTCATTAAATATATTTTTATATTTAAACGTCTCAAAATTAAAACAACAAAGCAAAAAAATATATATTCACATTTGCAAAATTTTAAACGCACTGTGATAAATAGATTCTTTTAATATCTTCTTCACCCTTGAGTTTTTAAAAGCTTTTTTTCTTTCAAACGACGTTATTATATTTTGCAGGTTACTGCTCTAGTTTTTTGATACTTTGAAAATGGTAATCAGATTCCAAACCGCGCTTGTAGTTTTTAAACTACATTGTTATGTGTCAAAATGAAAGATTTTGACACAACAAATGAAAATGAAATTTTTTTTTTTTAATTTTATAAACTTTTTCATGGCATAAAATGGCGCATTTAAGTTTCATTGCAAAGCTTTGCTTTTCCAGGACCAAATGTCAAAATGTTAAACACGGGTCTGATATTTTTTTATTATTTTATACTTTATACTTTATTTACTATTATATAGTCATATAGTTGCAACACATAATTTTTTAGTTTAAGTGGTTTTATCTACAGAACCTTATAAAACTTCAACTATTTTATTTTTGTAACTATAAATCATTTTATATTCTTTTTATAACTTTAAATCACACTTTAGAATCCTAATTAAGGTGTTCAAACTGACGGTCGTTAGTGTAAAACATCCAAACAATAATTTTATTATGAGGATATCAGAAAACTTGAAATAATAAAAACATTACAAACAAATTACCGAAAATCTAAAAGACAATATTTATTTTTTTGAGTTAAATCTTCGCGAAAATAAATTGCAAATCATAAACGAAATAACGAATATAAATTACGCAAAAAGATGATATGGCATATGAGATATAGAAAATTTTGAAAATCGCCGATTTTTCAGTTCCCCCTCGTAGCTCAGAAACTACAGGTGCTATTCAAAATCTGATTATACTTTTTCAAAAAAAGTAACAGGGGCAATCTCTAATCCGACATAATTCGATATTATGTATATATTACAAGTTTCTTTCTTAAAAATTCAATAAAAAAAACCATTTTTCCACTTTTACTAACCGCAATTTCGCAGGGTCTTTTTCGTTTTGGGGACCTCCTTTTTCCCGTTGGCGATTTTCGTCTCGCAAATCTTCAATTTCCCGAACATCGTGTAGTACTCGTTATTGTTTTGGCAATAACACCCTTCCCCGCCCGAATTTCCCGCCGAACTCATTAATAAAAACGTTTACGACCTGTCGGCAAACACGACCAAATCAACGACAGACGTTCCCGCGATCTCTAATGACCGCCACTCGGTTAATCGACTGGCCACTGTTTTTGTTCTTTTGTTTTTCATGGCTAGCTTATCGATTTTAACGACCCGGCGCGTATCGACGTACGGGAATAGCGCGGGTGCGACAGAAACGACAAAAAAAGCGCGATTTGATCTTTTTTTTTTTGCAAAATAAATTGCACTACCACAATTATTTTGGAAAATACGGGAGATAGACAAAAATTTAGAAGATATCTAATACAACCCTTAAGCCGAGCCTTAAGTTACAGGTTTAAGGTCGACGAAAAACGTAAATATGTATATCATAAAGTAACTGCCGTAAAGGTTGAGGTGAAAAAACTAATGACTAAGACGCCCAAAAGAAAATGTTGGAAATTACAATGGGAGGTACATTTTTGGAAGTAAATGGCAATAACTTCAGAATGCCTCAACGCCATGTTGTCAGCTTAAGAGTCGTTGCAACGCCGCCTCGAGCGAATTGATTTCAATTGCTTGCATTACCGCTAGAGGACGTTTTATGACATCACACAATTTATTTTCTCAAAAACATTAAATACATTTGCTATGGGATAGCAAATATATGGAAGGGAAAATCTAATTCCGACTTGTCTCCTAGACAAGTCCACAAATGAAATGTGACATTTTCGTCTCCAAAATGTTGTTATAAAAAAATGCCTATACCAGAAAAATAAAAAAATATTATAAAACAAGCCAATAAACAATTTGTTTATTTCAGTGTATATTGCACAGAATATCCTCATTTCTCTTGCTTTTTGTTTTGGGATGATGGATTTTCCTTATACATCAACAACTTCTTATATGCGTGGTAAATACATTTGTCTGCCAGGCTTTAGCTGATCTTTTGTTTGAATTACAAAAAAAAAGAAATAAGTACTTGCATGCAACAATCGTTTTCCAGAATGATAAATCGCTTTAAATCTATGTAGACAAAGTCAAATTTATTATTATTATTAACTTGTGTCGAATTAAAAAATCCCTTTTGGTTAAATTCAAGTCATGTGGTATCCAAAAGAAAGTCCTAAAGTGTATCGCTGGCCAGTCTCAAAAAACGGAGATTTTCACGTAACAAAGACTGTTTCTCTATAAAAAAAAAACTAACTAAACTAAGTCGAACATGCTTTAGACTATTTTTCAATTTTAGGACCTTAATCATGAGTATTAAATGAAATTCAATTTTCAGTTTTTTCTAACCTGATTAGCATATTCCAATATTGAATATACAAAATCTCAAGGAATAATCAAAATTTATTGTTGAATATTTCCTTTTTCGGAAACTTAGGAAACAGCATTTAAAGTTGACCAGCGGTAAATTTAATTCATATCAAGCTGGCGAGTTAGACCATCTGTATCAGATGTAATTAATTAATTAATCAAACGCCAGCAGCGTTACAAGCTTGTTAATATCATACATAGATAAATTGAAAGCAAAAAGACCAAAATCATGAAGAGGAAAGGAACTAGTAACAGTTAATTTATAAACTTTCCAGCAACGTCAAGACCAATTTGAATATCAGTAATTTGTGGTGAACTCTATTAAAATTCATACAGTACAAATTACATCTCAAACAGCAAAAAAATTGGAAGCGCGCCGGTGGCGTCATTGAGTTTCCGCGTCACTAAAACGGACCGCACTGTATGCGAAAGCAGTCGCTCACCTTTGATCACGTTTTTCGCTGCTTCGATTATCTTCAGTTCCATGACGAGCATAGTGGTCTGTGGCGAGCTTGCGTGTTGTCGGGTTTCAACTGCTCGCGGCCAGTCGCGATGCGCCGGCTCGTACCTCCGATTATTTATTAATAAAAGTCGATAAAATTTGTTTATACTAAAACTTTGCAACTTGGCAAGTAAACAGTTTTACCGGACGAGATAATAAATAATCATTTGAAAAGAAATAACTGGCTAAGATAGTTTGTTTAGTTTGGTTATTAATATCGGGCGGTGGGGCGGTGACAACTTTCCTGATGGATTGACCGTAAAAAATTGTACAAAGAAAAACGTCTTCACTAGTTTCTTATTTTATGTGCACTTTTCCCCACTCTGCTGCTACTGGCGTTCGATGCCTGCTACCATTTTGATCAGTGGTAAAAATTTAATCGTTGGCCGTTCGTGTCAAGAAGTTTCAAGACTGGCTACTACCCTTGTGGAGCGTTTATAAGCTTGGTTGCCATGGCAACAGCGATTGTTGTCTTTCTCATGCTCATTTATATAGATGAAAGGATGCAATACAGTTCTTGAAAAATATCCGAAAAGGGCATTTCTAACGTTTTAAAAAGATTTAAAGGCCAGAAAATTACAATATGTATGTTTTCAAGGGTTTCATTTTAAAAAAGACTCAAAATATTAATTAATTAAGTGAAGTTAAAGACTTCAGGATGGTTTTCGATTCGGTGAGCTCTGAGTGGCTTTTAAGCAAAGTACAATTTTAGATCCCCAGAAGTGAAGCCAAATTTAGGCCCATATTTCATCTCCGTACACCTAGAACAAATGTTTTATAATACTCGCCAATTTTTATGTGTGGTTCGGTGTAAGTCGTACTACCGTTCGTTTTTGCGTAGTTGGAACGGCATACTGATCGTCCGCCCTGACTCAGCACACGTGACTTTTGGAGGCCATACAAAAGATATCGCTGACATTTATTTATTTTTTCTACTCCCGTCTGTAAAATACCTCCGATCTAGCGTGTGGGAAGCGTCACTTTACCACGTCAGTTTCGTTCTCACAAATCCGAGCCACTTCGGACATTTCCGGGATTTTACCGCACGGGTTTAGCAGCAATCGGATGTTTTCGGAGATATTTCGCACACCTTGAATTTTGACGTTTGTCAATTCTGACGGCCATATCAGTGCATGAATTCATGTTGTTTTGCGAAAAAGTATCAATACACTAACGGTCGTAGAAAAAGTATAGTATGCAACACATTCGGTAAACTTATTAAGTCACTCGTGATTCAAATGCCGTTTACCGCACTTGTTGCATACTATTTCTGTAATTGGCTGTCAACCTGTTGAACATAAATTTGCTTACTATTAATATTATTATAAAATTCATACGTATATACTTTTTTAGTTTTAATTTCCAAATAATACGCACTAATGTGATATGAGTCAAGTTATACCATTGGTTTGAAAAGTTATGAGAAAATGGTACGAACAGAAGCTGTAGATATTGTTAGGATGCAACAATTTGAAATTATCATATACAGGGTGGCTCAAAAAAAGTGCAATGTATAAAGCATACATTTTTTTTTAATGAAATTGAAATTCTTGATCTTTTTTATTAAGTAAGATCTTTCATAAAAAAGAATTATATCCAAATCTAAATATATTCGTTTATTCTGAACACCCCGTAGCATCTAATTCAAATTCC
This sequence comes from Cylas formicarius, assembly GCF_029955315.1. Lineage (NCBI taxonomy): Eukaryota > Metazoa > Arthropoda > Insecta > Coleoptera > Brentidae > Cylas > Cylas formicarius. The sequence continues at coordinate 16,717,828 of NW_026844361.1, read as the reverse complement.
GTTTCATATATCTTATACGTCATCTTCGAATAACGCTAATGTAAAATATGATGGCGCTATCGTAATTTTGTTGTAAGTGTGAAAACTAGTACTCAAATTAAATCAAATTAAAAATTTTGGATATTACATGGAAAATGAAACCCCTTTCTAAATTTGCGTTAATTACTCGGCACGAACGTTTCCCATTTCAAAATTTTAATTAATTTTACGATATTTTCGTTACAACAACATATCTTAACACGTGGGAGAATGAAATAACGACGTTTGTATATGAATGAAGAAATCGAACTGAGTTAGCATTCCGGCAAGATATATGCTCTAGCGATATTTTTCACATTCAAAACATTTAATACCAAAGTTAATAGGTATCATATATCAAGTCTGTTTTTAATTCAGAATATTCGCGATACTGGTGTTTTAAATTACAATGGGCTATGTCGTATTAAAAATAATTACTTTTATGTCTATGTCATATAATAAGTAATATATAATAGAAACGCACTCAAGTCGCAAGAAGAAAAGGAGATTTTTGTGTTCTTTTAGGGGGAACAAATTAAATAAATTATCCGATAAATTCGTAATAAGATATGAATATAAATAGAACTTGTAAATTGGCGTATATAGTATATTATGCAACAAGGCTGATAAACGCCATTTAATGAAAGAGTGAAATTTATCCACATGTTGGCATGTTTCCACGACCGTTAGTTTTTGGCAACATTTTTGCAAAACAACACGAATACATTTGCCGAGTGACTGTCAGAAATGGCTAATGTCATTTTCCGCACGCTTAATCCAATGGATATTTTAGTTTTTATTAGTAATTTCATATTTCAGTTTCGGTTCATCTGTTTTAATGATAAAGTGTCGAGTGTTTAATATCCTATATAGTATTGTTTTGTATAAAGTTCGCATCGTATTGGAACAGTTTGTGCATAAAAAGTATTAAATAAATCAATTTACTAAACATGCCTTCACTTGTCACAATTTAGATTTTTTTAAAATTAAAATATATAAAAAAATAGGTGATTTTTGAATATATGAAAAAAAAAATTAGAAAAAGTATTTTATTTTTTAGTTTTCTACAAATGCGCTTATTTTCTAATCGGAAAAACTATTTTTTTCACATTTTCCAATCCTAATTTTTTTGGTACATCCTAAGCTAAAGAAATATTAATCAAACTATCAAATCTTTAAATTCACCTATAAAAATTCTCACAATTTATGTTAAAATATAAATTAAAAATTATAAAAAAAATATAATAAAAAATACAATTAAAAAATTTGCTAATTTGCTCTTTCAAGTGTAATAAAACTTTATTTGGTTCTAAAATGTTACTTTGATAAATCACTTTATCAAAGTATTTGGTCCAGTCCATCTAAGCAGTTTGACTCCTATTTCTTAAGAAAAATCTATTTATTTTGAAAGTCGCCACGTTTGTGGAAAACTGAAAAAGAAACAGCTTTTTGCAATAAAATTTTACGATATTTTTAAATATAACCTTTTTTTTTGCTGATAATTGTGATTAAGATAAAAGAACCACAAAGAAAAGTTTCCAGGGTACAGTGAATGGCAAAAATATAGAACAAAATCCTTTAAAAATCAGATATTGTAAAAGGAGATGTCGATACCAAGTTCCTTTTTTCCAATGGAATACCACTTTTTTAAATCTTTTGATTTTAAATATCCCCACAAGAAAAAAATCCAGTGGGGAATTGGCCGAGAAATACCGTATTTAAATATTCAGACACTTGTCGAACAATATGACGTTGAAAAAAGGGACTGTGAAAGTAGGAATTAAGTCATTTGGAAGAAATTATAAATATGGGGCTCCAGCACAATTTTAATCAGTACCATTTTTTTGTTATTCAAAACCCAGCCTAAACATTTTGTTTGTAGATGGTATTATGCTACATGAGTTATGCGTGAAATTTGACGCAGAATTTGAAAAATGCTGTTCTATTTCAAAAAGGAACTTGATATCGACATATACTTTTTGACCCACCCCGTATATTTTCTATTTTCTGCAAATTCCATACCTGATTCTTAAACAAATTTGTTCCATATTTTAACCGTGATCATAACTTTTTGTATTTAATGGTTGTGGAAAACAAGTCAAATAAAAAAAATGTTCCAAAAATAGTAAGCTATTTGCAAGATATATTTTGATACATACAAAATCCCCTAAACATTCTGCACATTTCTTTTATAATATGTCCTATACCCAAATCCAATATTTTTTGAGATAGATACATAAAAGCAACATTCCAAAATAAAATAATATTCTATAATTTATATCTTAGGTGCAAGTCGGTCGTCAGCAAAACTAACTAACGTGCTAGTCACCAGTTACAGATTCAGCAAAACTTACATTCTTTTTAATATAAAATGCCTTATTCTGAAAGAGAAAAACAATTAATTTTGGAAACGCTTTTTAAAGCAAATACGAGAGCTAAGTTGGCTCAATCTATAAAAAATTTCAACAAACATACAGCCTAGCCAAATACTATTGGATTTGGATAACTATATTTTGCAAATAATTTATCTACTATTTTTTTTTTAATAAAAAAGTTAAAGGGGAGGGGCCACCGTAAGTGATCACCCGTTACAATTTATTTTGTTATTATTTTATTCCAAAGACTTAACACTAAATTTTTTAATTATTATTCTTATCAAATTTTTAAAATCAATTGTTTTTCGTTCCCCTGGATACGGGAATAATCGTATGAAAGTTTTCCATCGGAGGAGGCCGCGTAAACAGCTTGTCTCGTTGTCGGTGGTGCTTTTTTAACAATTCCAAATAGGTCAATACTACATAATTCTTCTCGGCGATAAGAACCGATCAATATGTTAAAGGACAATATATCACTGTTTGCTGGTGATAATTTCAACAAAACAGCCCGTAATCTTAAGATAAACACCGTCGGATCCGGGCGGGGGGGCTGACAATTGTTTTCTGTGACGTTTTGTTGAGATTTAAATAAATAACCAATGTAGTCAATGTTAAGTAGGAATTCTGAAAATAAATCTTTTACAGAGTGTCAGGTTCCATCAGTTAAATAGAATGTTTAAAAAACTGTCACCTGTCAGCTAAATTTTTAATTTTTAAACCGTATGCACCAAGTGACTTGAGTCTCCCTGTATTTTTTCTAAGAAAGTCAAAATTTGAAGATTTGGATCGGGCAATGTTGCTGATACCAACAGCAACGTCTTAAAAATGTACCACTCTCTGGACCTATGGTAAAACTAAAAACAGAAAAGTTTGAACAGCTTTTCATTATCGATTTGAAGGCTTCGGAAAGATGGTTGGTCAAACAGAGACAGATAAGTGGCGAAGTCCGTGATGTCTACAGAAACGTCACTAACGATTGGCTGGAGAAGACGTGGCCAAAACTAGCAGAGAAGTACCCTGCTGACGAAACTGGTATTTGCACATCCCCATATTCCCAATCTACGGAATAGTGAATTGGCATTCCTTCCAGCCAAAACAACAAGTATATTACAGCCGATGGACCGGAGCGTAATAAAAAGTCTTAAGAGTCGATACGGGAAAAACGTTTTAGTGGAAATGATCGAGTCCAAAGAAAAGTGCTAGATGCAGTCAACTTTATTAGTAAAGCTTGGAAAGAGGTGACAGCAGAAACAATTCAACACTCCTATCGTCATGCAGGATTTATTACCGGGACAGAACGCGAACAGGACTTAGAAGAGCCACTAAGCGAGTGGATAAAGCAGTTTCAAACAAAAATTACGTTTACCAGTGAAGAGTTGCAAGATTTTATGGTGATAGATCAGGATTTGCCTACAACAGAAGGCTTGACACAGGAAGCCATAGTACAACAAGAGGAAGAAGAAGATGGAGCTGATCTGGGACCACCATTAACCATTCAACCAGCCCTATATTCAGTTAAGCTGCTAGAGAAATTTTTTGTGTATCATGGGGAAGATGCCCTTCTCGAAGAAATGGTGAATATACAAGCCAAAGTACGAGATGCATATTGGCATACTAAAAAAATTCAAAAGAAAATGACCGATTATTTGAAACATTAAATGTAGTTCTTAATTCAATTCCTACATACAATCAAATTAACCAATGCTTAAAAAATCATAAGTTAAATAAAAACATAAGTTACAATTAAATTAATTAATGGAGATATTAATGTTATAAATATGACACCCTTTATATTAAAAACAAAGGGTTGGAGTGGAAAGTGACATTATTTTATTATTTTACCCAAAAATATATATAGGTAACGGATTGACCTACTTTTTTGTAACACCCTGTAAGATTTTTTTTTCAGTAAATTTAAATTTTAATATTCCGTATCTTATATTTGAATTTGATTAGATTTGCCCCGCCGCCAGTTTCCTTTTAAAAAGTGCGGGCCCTGTGTAACTACAAACGAAGACGATCGATCACTGACCCCGCCCATTTCAAAACAAATTATTTTTGCCCATTCGCTCTGCCGTTATCCATATCTCTGTCGTTAAACTCATTTTTTATACGTTATCGAAGAAATTGCACTTTAAAAACAGTCGAACGTTTTAATGATATATCCATTTTTAATAATATTTTTTATGTTCCGAGAGTTCCTTGAAAGTAGATTTCTTGAAAAATGTCTAACCAGTGCCGTACCTTGGCATTGTTCCAGGATATCCAGGGTTAAGTAAGTGGGACACACTGTATGTATCAATCACAACTATAAGAAAGCTACTGCGAGTGCTGCGATAATCTTTTAAGTATAATAAATGAGTAGTGACATACAAATCCATTGCATATTAGTACGTCGCAACGCGAATATCTTTAATAAATATGACAACAGTGTATAATTTTCCAGGTCTCGGCATATTTCTGGTCGTTTGAACAAGTTGCTAGGTCGGCAGCTAGAGCACGCCATACTAAAGACCAACTAAAAAATCGAATTTTCCTTTTGAATTTGCTTAAGTAACTTATTGCAAAAATATCTCCCATTGTTAACCAAGAGACGTAATTTTGTTCACATTTTAACTCTTCAACTAAAGTTGTGGTGGTCTAAAATTATTTTTAAATATATAGCGGTTTTGCTCCGTGAATTGTAACAAACTAGTTTGCGTTTTCTGTCCAAATGCTTACACACTACTGTTGGATCGAGGAGGTTTTTTAGCCTCTGGGATAGAGTTTATAGAGGAACTTATAAACCTAGAGCTTTTATCGACTTTTTCCACGTAAACATTTTAGAGGAGCTTTTAGAGGAGTTTATAAGAGGCTCTAGCTCTATCTTAGGAGAGTTTTTAGCTTTTATTTCTAGAGCTTTAAGAGGTAGGATTTCTAGAGTTAAAGCTTTTAGGGAAGCTTTTCAATCTAAAATACAATTAACATCGCATTTGAGCCCGGTAGTATGTCACCCTCTAGCGACCTCTATTATAATTTACATCTTTCGAGATTGGCCCGCTTGCTGTCCTTAAATCACCACCCAATATGGCCGCTGACAGATTTGCAATAACTTTGCCATAGCCACCTCAGACCAGTATGCTACTATAATAGTTATATGGAAAAATTATATGTTTGATTATTAGCTTCATACCAGAGCGATGCCGATTCTTCTGAAAGAACAACCACATACTAAAGAAGTATTTAAATTAATGTCACAGAAATTTCCTGTAATGTGTAACAGTAGTACGTACGTTATGCCTCAATTGGTATGTTATATGGGACGTCCTACTAATTTTATCTACACCAGGTAGCCCCCTACTGTATTTTAAATGCACAAGTTATTTGAATTGATGTGATGCATGCAATGAAATCAGTTCTTATTATACAAAGTTTCCCATAAGTATCCAATTTCTTTATTTTTAATAGAACATCCGGTACAATATTCGTTTTTTTAGGTTCAACAAAAAAAATTATGGTTTTTTCAAAACTCCATTTAGTCAAATACGTCTCCCTTCTTATTTTCTTCTGATTTTCTATCAAAATTCAATCAAAGTCAAAGTTTTTTCTAGTTAGCATTAATTTTGTGTTAAGGAACTCCGGAACTGGCTACTCAAAACTCCCGACATGTAGCTCTTGCTTTTTTCGCTTCAGGTGTATACAGAGAGATGTTTTTTGAACTTCCGTTTACATTGCATTGTAAGGATTTCGTTTACCTTCATTTTGAATTTCTTTTTCTTGTGTTCCAAGTATTTTCTGTCCTTCACTTTACCTGTTTTGGCGCCACGTGTTAATTTAACACCATTTTTCCGTTTGCTACTGTCATATAATTTCCTGAAGTAAAATTATCCTTTGGTGTGAGCCAAACATCACATCAAAATTGAATATGTTGAATAACACGAAAACCATTAGGAAAATGTATGTGGAAAATATAATCAATGAATGCGTGAGTAATTAGGGATGTTATTTAAAACTGGAAAAAATACATTTCAACGTAATCTTTCAACAAATTTTAATAAAAAATGGCAAACTTTGCAAAAATCTGTGCTAACTAGAAAGAACTTTCGGTTTTGAATGACTTTTGATAAAAAAATATGAAATAACAAGATAACTGTTGAAGGGCATAGCCATTCGATGTAGAATAAAATTTACCCTTCACTATACAGCGATTTACAGGGTGGCGTATCTTCCAGAATGATGTGATTGGTTATTATTAAATTTTCTTGTTTATGTTTATGTCATGTTAAATCTTTCAAAATGTTTAAATTTATCAAGATATCCAAGAAACTATTGGGATTGGGTATAATAAAACCTAAAAGTATCTATTATAAAATTTCATTAGAATTCAAAAAATGAAATAATTTACTGGGTATTGCAAAATAAATAAGAACTAAAAGTTCAGATTTTCACGAAATGCACATTTGATAAGGACACGGTGTTGTCGAAACAATTGTCATGTCAAAATATATAATTTCGTGAAAATCTGAACTTTTAGTTCTTATTTATTTTGTATGGAATATATATATATATATATATATATATATATATATATATATATATATATATATATATATATATATATATATATATATATATATATATATATATATAATGATGACACTATATTCCGGGATATCATCCGTTCGCTTGTTGAACTCCGACTGGAATTCTGCAGACGTTTCGCCAAAATCTCACTTGGCATCTTCAATGCTCGCGCTCCGAACAGTTTATTTCATCGAAAAATTCTAACTGTAAAGTTGTTTATATATATATATGTATATATATATATATATATATATATATATATATATATATATATATATATATATATATATATATATATATATATATATATATATATATATATATATATATATATATATATATATATATATATATATATATATATATATATATATATATATATATATATATATATTCGTGCAGGCGGACATGGGCCGGAAGAAAAACGATTGTTGAGAAGGTAACGCGGTCGTAAACAGGTCCGACATGATTTTCACCCTCTACTACATGTACGCGACGTTGCTGCAGTGGTGGCGATTGGGTGCCCTCAAAAACAAACTCAACGGGACCCTGAATTCGAAAAACGCGATACTCGTATGCGACGAGAAGGTCGTCTACGACACCCGGAAACCGAGAAGCTTCGAGAATCTGCTTTTCAGAAACGAGAACAGGATCGGATGCACCGTGGTACCCAAAGTAAATTCTGCCGTGTAATGGTATAATGCGACCAAAAATATAGTGCACTTATTACTTTGACGTTTTAAGTATTTTATAGTACCTTAACCGCAGACATTCGCATTACCGTGGTTAAACCCGTCCCAACAGGTGTTTGTTCTGCATTAAGACCTACTTGAGCTGGACCGTAAGGAATATTTGTAGAAATTTTAAATTTTTATTTGAAACGTAAGTGGACCGTTTTAAGCATTAATGCTGCGGGGTGTTTTCTATTATTCTAAATTGAAATATGTTCGTATATATTACGGAGGTATTTGACTGTGGTCCATCCAGTAAGTACGTATTTATGTACCTGATCCTCGAGCTTTGACCCTGCGAGGCTGTTTTCACTGGATAGTTTAAAAGCTAAGGTATATCTTACAGGTAAGTTTGAAAATAATCATTTTTGTTTTGTATGCCTGTCGATTAACAACATTCTTCTTTGTGTGTTCTTCGATTTGTAAACAACAGCGGTCTTTTAAGACTATAGATTATATTGGCATTATATAAAGGCACGTCATAAGAATACAGATAAATGTTTATTAGAATATTACAATTATACAATTTTTGAAGGTTCCTTTTTTTTAACACTTTAAAATGTGGAGACCGCAGAATGAAACAGATATTCCCCTGTTAGCAGAAGACGTGGAAAACAGCGCAGAATTTGAAGACGAAGTGCAGGTGGTAGCCGAACCTAATGACAATTTAGAAGACAAACTACCTCAGCAAATAAAAAAACGATTCCATTTGCCTTTGGATGCTAAACAAATTGTTTTGAATGTTTAGAATTTTATAAGAATTTCAGAAGGGGAAGTAGGAACCAGCAATAAAAACAAGTGACATGACCAAAGCTCCAAAGTCAACTGTAAGAAAAATTGTTGCAAATGGGATAGTCAAGAGGAAAGTGAGAGAAGGTGCTGGTACTTCGCGAATTTTTAAAGAGCAACACGCAGATCTAATTAGGCGTATAATCTACGACGCTTATAAAGTAAATAGTGTTTTCACCTTGGAGGAACTGCTTAGGAAAGTACTGACACACTTAAACGTTAGTTGTGCCAAAGAGTCGTTGCGTACTTTTTTGAAGAAAATGGAGTTGATTGTTGAACTAGGTGACGACAATAGCGATTGTGACGATTTTTTAAGTCACTGATACGTTATTATAATTTCATTTAATATAATTTGATATTATTATATTAAATAGAAAGTACTTTGTATTAATTTTTTTATGTACACGTTTCAAGAATTGCTCGGCGAAAAAGATTGAAAACATACTTACATCCCGCTTGTTACTGCAGTTAGATAAACTCCTAGGACTGTCCTGGAACGGTTACCGGTGAGGGTCTGCTCGGCAGGGTGTTCTATAAGGTGTTGCGGTTTTGTAGTAATAAACAGCAAGCAAACTTAATCACGGGGTCGATTGTAAAAGTACTATATTTCTGGTCCAAGTATACCAAAATGCCATAAGTACACCCTCGGTTTGTTGCAGCAAAAAATCAACCTCTCGTCCCAGTGGGTCATATTTCCAAAAGACTGCAAGTACTTTCCGATTTATTTTAAGGATAACCGCGTGGCGATTGAATCGCCCAACATATACATATGGATACAAGCGGTGTTGGACAACTATACCAAGCACCATTCGGAGATATTACAGGTATAATGTGGTTTATGTCACGTAGTTAAAGTTTGTTCTGCTTTATATCAACTTCAACATCTTTAAACTGAAATGAATCCAGGGCCGGACTAAAAATATTTACAAATGCGATTGGCGAAATTTGCGGAACCTTGTAAGGGCAATTGAATGGTGAAAGAGCGAATGTGCCTTTAAAGGGGCATAAGTTTTAATTTTGATGATTTCATTACCATACTGGGTGTTTAAAATAATCTCTGTCTGAAAAATAACTCCATGAAAGGTGGTTTTGAAAACGGCATCTTTTGATATACTCTTCAATAGCGTCGATCTTCCTTATTATTATAAAGCTGCGCCTTTCGTGAGAAATATCACAGTTGTCTTCGATTTTTAGATACAGGGTGATTTTGAAAATGTTGAAATCGTTTTCTACAGCGCATGGACAGAACACGATTTGTGGATTTAATTCTCATGTGTATTTAGACGCCACATCCACAGAGATGCGCAGGCTTCCGGATTTATTTAATTAACTTAAACACCCAGTGTTTTTATTACAACCTGCGTGGAACATTTTACTATAACAACCCATCAAAAAAAGTAGCAGTATACGTCTAATTAACATGATCTATTCATATACAGTTTTTTTTCTTCTCTCTCTGATGTGGGTTTATGCCGCACTGTACTCACTGGCCTATGTTTCAAAGCTGCCACTTCTCTCATTATCGCCGTCCGTGACTCCACTTGAAGGGTCGGGTTTTTCTTCTCACGGACGAAACATTTTATAGAAACTTCTTGTCTTAAATGAAAAAAACGACTAACTAAACTTCTGAATAAAAAATAATCCGCAATAATTCAAATATACCATAGATTATTTCCAATTTATTTACCTATGGTTAATTATCATTATAGAGATTCGGTCGCTCAATTTCGTATCTTGAATATTAGTGGTGACTAGGGATAAGAGATTGGTTTTTTAACCAATTCGATAGGTCGGCAATTTCGTATAGTCCGACACACGATAAATGATTATGACTATAATAATGCTATTAACGTTTTTATGTGCTCGTAGGCGTTTGTTTTTCTTCAAAATAAAGTCATACTGACTTGCAGTACCTCTTGTTTGCTGCTGATCGTTTTTTAGCTAAAGTGCTGTAAGAACTAAACTATTAAGCTGAATGGTGAGAAATTTGGAAGAAGAAAATTTTTTTGCCAATTTTCAAAAATGCTCACTTGTCATATCGTGACAACTGAGCAAAACGTTTGGCACTCAGCCTTCTTTGGAGCCACAGTGTAAAATGTCTATTCCTTTTCCTCTAGATGCAAGGTATATTCGAAGTTCATTCTTTGTAGTGAAGTGGGTATCGAACCTAGTCTCGTTTTGCTACTCAAAATCGTTGAATTTGAGTTTAATATTTTCATTCCACCATTCGTCGAGCCCATTGTCTTATTATGCCAGTAAACCGAACAATTTCTTTTAGTTTCTGTTGCAAGGATTCAAATGATTTAATCTGATTACTCTCGTACATCTCATACACTTCCCTGCGAATCATCGTCAAAGAATAGAAGCAAGATTCACCTTGGAATGCCAGTTAACTCCAATGGTAGCTTTATTATTATTATAATTATTAACAGATTTTTTTTTTAATTTGCTATGGTATAGTAGGTAGGTAGGTAGGGTAGCAACGTAATAGTTGACATTTTTATGAGTTAATTCATTTTAGAAATGCCTTTAACATGACAAATCATGATATCCTCATCTCAATTCTTCATCACATAAGATTCAGCTAAGTGTGTTGTAAATGGGCATCATTTTTAATGACAGGGCAGGCTGTTAGCGAGGGTACCCCTGGGTAGTATTTTAGGTCCACTTCTGTTTATAGGTTTACAACATCATTCCACTTTTGTGATAATCATCTTAATACCGGTGATGCTCATCCGTACTTTTCTTTTTCTGATAAGTGCATAAGATTGCATATGGTAATCTAAAAGTCATTTACGTAAGCAGTGATTGCCCTCTCACAGGATACTAAACTTTAGTGCTGTCTAGATACTATAGAGAATTATCAAACTGCCGTTTTGAGCCGTTGGAGCCCTATCAGTACAACAAAATTAGTGTCACAGTTAGTGCTACTAACATAAAAAGACCTCTGTGTATTGGATAAACACTTGTAAATCGGCTTTTTATTGGTTTATTGAGGTTAAGTGCCTTTGGTTTATAAGTTAGGGGTCAATCGTTAAGGCTACCATTTAATTTTTTTTTCACTACGCCAGGTTGAGAATTTCGGCGAACTGATCGCGTGGAAAGTCACCGATCACTTCGAGCTTATCCTAAAATCAGACCTCGACAAGCTGACGAAACTTGTGCAGTGTTTTTCTCAAAGCGACTGCGACATCAATCACGAGCTGCAACTGTTGAGGCTCGAAAGTGAGTTGTTTTTTCGCTCCCTTTTTTTACCTCACCTAACACGATCGTTGCGCAGCCGTAGACGTCGACGGAAAACCCAAGAAAATAAAATTTGAACGGAAATTTTCGACTGACACGACCGTGAAATATTCCCACCGACCCATCCACTGGAGGAACTTCGTCTGTGAGGTGAAACATCTGTACTCAAAGATACGGGACGCCACCAAGTAAGTCCATCGGGGTTCCCGTTAGCTAAGGAAATGTGGAACAGTCGGCGGATGTCGATGTCGACCGGGAAACTACTCCGAATCAGCCGCGAGTCCTTTTTTTTAATTATTTAAGAACTTTTTCAGATTCACAAAAATTAGCAATTGAAGGATTATTTTCGAAAATTTATTTCACTAAAGGAGTTGAATTCGAGATTTTTAAAGGTCTGCATCCACTGACAATATAATACAATTTTGCTCCAACTATCCCTATTCCCATAACTTTGCCTACTTTAGTTGTTTTTTCCATAGGGATTTTCACATTCCACTTTCAAAGGAATAATTTAATGCAAATGGACGACGATTAGACGGCTATCCACTTCGTTCTATCAATAAACATATCATTCGCCATTCATAGAATAAAATCAAACTTCCAGAACGTAGATTGCACTTGGATAAGTCATTCATGAGTATGAATTTATCTATAGCATGCAAAACAAACAGCAAACTGAAATAATTTCTTGAACAGTCTGGTAGCTGGATTTCCATCAGGGTTCACGAACATCTAACTTTGGCGAGACATTCCAAGGACATTGTTTTCGCTACTCATCTTTTGTTATAAGTTTCTTCCTAAACAAAATATGAATATTTTATATGAGTACCCAAAGACCAAAAAACTTGATATTTTGCAGGAATTAGATATCACCAAAGCTCCAAAGTGCTTGATTGACGTTTTCAATTATGAACCGACATTAGGTCTATGGTTTAGTCATGTTTTTCAATTACAACATTTTTTGCTTTTTCCACAGGCTACTATAATACTATTTTCAAATCTTCTGGATTTCCTCTGCGTCAGTTGTTTATAACTCAAACTTCAAACTGAAACATCCTCATCTTAATCGAAAAATGCTTCTCTAGAACATGTTTTTCTTGTAACGATCAAATTTATGAACAAACTTCGGGAAGAGCTATGAGTTCTACATTATCACCAATTATCACTAATATATTAATGGCAGCCTTCGAGAAAAAAGCCCTCGGCACCTTGGTAAAGAATCCATATGAGATTTTCTTAAACATTTAAAAATCTAACACCCTCACATAGGTTTTACCATTGAATTGGAAACTGATAATAATCTCTCATTCGTAGATATTCCTATCTATAGAAAATCAGTCCTAACATAGGGTCATTCGGTTTCTAGAAAATCTACGCACACACACCAATACCTTAATGCGTTGTCACATGACCATCCATCCCAAAAATCATTGGTTATCCATTCTCTTGTTTACAGAGCCATAAAACTATCTCAACCAGAGTCACTGAACCCGGAATTAAAACAACTTACATCTCTTCTCTCTAATAATTTCCAAATTAAAGACACTAAGTGTTCCATCACAAAATACACACACACACACCTTCCATAGACAGCGAGTTGTCTTTATCTTGTCCAAAAATCTCCCAACATCTTCGATCCGTCAAAGACGAAATCACACTTTTTGTATGCGTTTGAGTTGACGTTATATGCTTTGTATTTTTTTTTTTTTTGAAAAATTTCTTCTTTAGGTCTGAAGTTGCTCGTATGGGCGAAACACATAGTTTGAAGAAATATAACCATTAAGACCTCGACTTGTCAGTGTACTGCTATCATATCACACTGGTTTGAATATTAACATTACCCTCAATTTGAAATTGTAGGCAACCAAAAAATAAAATCTTTCGTTTTCAGCCCCAAGATCACTATTGACAACGGATCGGCTAAGTCCGAGGAACTCAAGAAAGTACCGGTGTCGGAAGTAAAACCGATAAAGAAAGAGAGAAAAGGCGAAGACAAGAACACGTTGGAGGTCAACTCCAACGACTACCGGCGTCACAAGTCGCCAAACCATCACGGCAAATCCGAAACCGACAATAAATCGGAAAGACACAAAAACTATAGCCCGAAAAAGGAACCCAAAGAGTCTGGCCCGAAAGATGACAAGGACAAAGCGAGAGAGCCGAGGAAGCACTCGAAAACGCGGGTTCACGCGAGCAAAGAACACCCGGAACCGGGTAGCTCCAAGGAGGAGAGAAAAAGTAGCGCGAAAATCGATTCGGAAGCGGCCGAGTTGAACGGGGAGAAAAAGAAGGGCTCGAAAGGTGACCTTGAATTGGCGGGGCCCAAGAAGTCGCCGGGAAAGGATGTCGTCACCAGGAGTTCTAGCAAAGAGAAGAAACTTACAAGGAGCACCGCCACGTACGACGATCCGGAGGAGGACAAGGGGTGTAAAGCTAAAACAAAGGATGATAGGATAGAGGAGAAGAAAAAGAAACATAAACCGATGCCGCAGAAAGATTCATCTCCTGTGGAAGAGATGGTTTTATCCGCGGATGCTATGGTACCGAGACATATCAAACCGCCGAATGTACTAGTATACGCAGACAGCGTCGTCGCCAAAGACAACGTAAAGGCGGTGCTGGCAAACGTTTTAAACAGAGATAAGTAGGTGAAACCATAGCTTCTTACTTTCGAAAAATCGATGAAATCAATTCTCTTCCGCTCCTCACTAAACTCGAGATCTCGGTAACTCTAGGTCGTACGGGACACCCATTGGGACAGAAATGATCAGCGTCGAAAAAAAATTGTTTTTGTCTGTCCGTTCTCTGTCTTTCGAGGATAATTTCCGAATGGTCTGAGCCACACGCTTCAAATTTTGCTCCTTTTTAACCGTCCATGGGATGCATAAGACATGTAAAAATGGCGGCCTTCAAACTTCGGCGTCCATCTTTTTTTTTTCGATTTTCGACTGTTGGACGTTGTTATGAAACGCGCGTATTTAAAAAAAAATAAAAACCGCGTTTGCAGACGTCCAAGAAAAAAATAATTTCTCGAAAACATAAGATTCGCCTCCATAAAATTTTATTCCTGAACGTTTTTCAAAAATGTACAGGGTGCGCCGCAAATTCAAAAAAACTGAAAAATGGGTCCCCCTATTATTGAAAATTTGCTATAAATGAAAGAATGTGCTTCGTATGTCAGTCCGTTTTGTATTTAAGATTTTCACCTGTAGTACAGGGAGGGTGTTAAAGATGTTAAGTGCTATATTCCAAAATTAACAGGTATCATAAATTTGCAGCTATCGACTTCAGATTGGGCTGGATAGCCCGCATTTCATCTCAACTTACTCAAATCTGGCAAAGTATTTTTTAAAAATTTATGAATTTTTTTTGGTATATTTTGACTTCCAGAAAAACATTATTTTCTCGAAAACCATAACCCGATCGGAAAAATTTATGAACCAGGAAATGGAGGAGGTCCGGGACCATAACTTTTATTTCGGGCATTTTTTCCATTATATACAGGGTTTTTCAATTATTGACAAAAATCTAATAGAAAATGAATCTAATGAAAATTGTTCTTTTCGCTATTAAATTGTTAGCCGTAAATCAAAATTCGTGATGAAAAATATGGCCAACTGGTTTAAACAGTGTTATAGGCCACATCGAAAGCTACAATTTTTGTATTCACGATTTTCGTCTATCACGTACGCTGTTCGAGATATTTTAAAAAATCCAAATAAAAATCACCATTTCTCGCCATCAATTTCCGTTTTTGTTGGTAAATTATTGGGGATAAATGAAAGACTGCTAAAAATCCGTTAATTTGATTTGAACTGTATCGTAAACTGTGTCGAGAGATACGAGATACTTGACAAAATATCATTCGACAACGCTGTTATTTGTACAAATTTTAATGTTTAACAATGTTTGCTTTAACTTTGAAGTTCGGCGAGGCTTGAAAGACACTTTATACAGGATGTATGCGCAATAAAATTACGCCGATTTTGCGAAAGTTTCATAATGGTCCGCAGGAGCACGATAGAAAAACAATGCGTCCCTTTACCACAAGAAACTGCGAAGCTCTTTCTTTTTAGAATAAAAAGCTGCTTCGAGCTACGCGCTACGAACTTGCCCCGCCCAGCTACGATTTTTCGCGAGCAGTCTTGTTAGCTCTACATTTCCCGCTACTCTATCTTGAGCAATTCAACTACTTACATTACGGAATATAAACAGGACAAACGGGGTGACTCACATTCAGTGTTTTGTTATCGTTCCTTCACTAATTAATATTTACATTCTTTAAAAATTAGTTGAAACACTTTTTTATCAATACCACGTGTACTGTCTAGGGAGGGTACCATTACGGAGGGAGTGAGTTGGAAACATTGAGGGCGGAGCTTACCCCTCTTGTCCTGTCCTAAGTGTTCCGTGATTACACTGATATCAGAGATTAACGAAACTGTTCAAGCAACAGTGCCGTATATGGAAATGTAGAGACATAGTTCTGAGGTAGTGGTGCTAAGCACCTCGTTCCAGGTACACAATATATGATCTGCCGGACACCGGAAAATCACCGTGGACCGATTCGACCGCCCTCGTCGTCGTATGTGGAGCTGTCGAGTCGAAGCTGGCCGCGAACTTGATGAAATTCCTCTTCAACGGTGGTCAGCTGCTCTGTCTGTGCAGCGACTTGTTATATAGCGTGTTGCACACGTTTACCACCGCGGAAGTAAGCTCGTTTTTGCTGTTGCTCAATTGTTAGAGCTCATTGTCGTTTGATATCGAGGTTAGGGAACACGAGCTGGTTCGATTCTCGTACGGCAAGTGGAAGCGGGTGAAGATGATGCATCACATATTCTGCTACCAGGCGTCGCCGGCCAAGAAACAATTTTCGAAAGATTCAGACGCGTCCAATCACAGGTTAGCTGGAGTTCGATAGGAGGGTTTTTTTAGGGTAAGACGTCAGTTTGCAGCAGCGGCAATGGGTCGAGTCCTATTGCGCCGAGGACCCCGTCCGCAGTGGAAATCCAGCATAACGGTAAAGAATATACGATTCAGGTGCAGGTGTTGGGTGCGGAAGAAACGTGGCAGACGCCCAGTTTGCTGCTAGCAACCGTGAAGGGTTCGGAAGGGCGAGCTATATTTTCGCAGGTATTCTTCTGCGTGTAGACCCAACACAATTAATTTTCCCTACACTATACTTACGGAATATTTCCTAGAACGCGGAAAAACAATGGTGTAGTTCAGACCATTTAATTTTAATAATGGCCGACGAATATTTTTTGACCCAGTTTAAGATACATCTAAGAGCCACTGGTCCAACATATTCTTGGAACTGAGCAGCATGGCTTTTATCCCAACTTGAGAGTTTATTTGTCTTTACTGAGTATCTCCATGACCACCTAGACAACAGAATCCAGGTTGATGTTATTTACATTGACTTCAGTGAGGCTTTCGAAAGTGGTTCAATTACGGGAAGGTCACTAAACGTTGCACTAATTCTGGCGTCATACAAGGTTCACAGTCGGGACTCTTAAAAATGTTATGGATATGATTGCAAACAGCAGCCTCTAAAATGTTAGGTTATGTGTTACGTAGGCTTGCGATCTTTTCAAGCATGAAATCTGTTGAACTAAGGTATCTTTTACTTGATGAAAATTAATTTAATACAATTAAATTAGAACAAAAAAATGTTTTTCTACTCCCGTCTGTAAAATACGCACCGATCTAGCGTGCGGGAAGCGTCGCTTTACCACGTCAGTTTCGTTTCCCACGAATCCGAGCCACTTCGGACATTTCCGGGATTTTACAGCACTTGTTTGGGAACAATCAGATGTTTTCGGAGATATTTCCCACGCTTTGAATTTTGACGTTTGTCAATTCTGACAGTCATGTCAGTGAATGTATTCGTGTTTTGCGAAAATGTACCCCAAAACTAACGGTCGTAGAAAAAGTATAGTATGCAACACGTTCGGTAAACTTTTTGACTCACTCGTTTATTAAACACTCGCTCCGCTCGTGTCAAATAAACTCGTGAGTCAAATGTCGTTTATCGCACTTGTTGCATAATATACTATTATATTTTCACAGTTATTATTACATCTATATATACAATCACGTAGTAATAGATTCTAAGTTACCGGTGTATGGTTATAAAGTTAAATTTAACAACGGAGACGCATTTAAATCCAATTGGTCATTAAGTAATTGATTTGAACAAACAATTTCCAACAAATTTGGTTTTTTGCTTTTTGTTTCATTATGTAAAATATCAAAATTATCATCAAAGTTGTGTATTTCTGAATTTAAATAAATCAATTTATGTTCATTATGCGTTTCTTATATAAATTTCGGGCCATGATCCACATTTCAACTTGTAGACTCGAACTTTTGAGTTTTTCGTGATTTAGTTTTATTGTCTTCAGATTTAAAACCAATCTTAAGACCAAATTTAGATATATGTTTCGAAATTTTCGTGCTAGGTTCTATGTATTTTGTTGTTTTATAAATTTTGGGTTCGGTATTTAATATAGGATAGATAGAGTTCAGAGTTATTTAAAACTGTTTTTTAGTTACAATCTTATCTATCAAACAGGGTTTGTAACCATTTTCAAGTGGTATATTAAGTAGTGAGTCATTATGAATTACTGTGTCTGTGTGGTAAGAATCTGTAACTACTTGATTGTACATATAGAGGTCGGAATATTGTCATATTTTGTATTTGATAACGTTACAGTGTTGTCAACAGCTGAACATTTTTTGTTCTGATTTAAGTAAATGAAATCAGTTATTTGCTTTTGTTTTAAGTAAACAAAATTTCTGTAGTGTTAAATTGCGCCATATATATAGAGCGTCTGGTAAGAATTCAAAATAAGTTTATAAAATTTATATCTATTATTTATAATATTATAATATAATTTATAAATATTAAGATGAGCACTTAGCACTTACTGTATTACCTGTTTAGAAACAAACATTTCTTAAAAATAAAAACTCCAAAAATGATTGTTACACACAGAAACGACAAGAAATAAAATCGAACATAACACGAGTCTGTAATAAGTACTAAGGAAGACATGCGTACCGGCGAATGAAAAGATAAAAATATGACGCAAGTTTAATTCTGCTCGCAGTTGGACGAGTAAATAAAAACAGATGTTTCCATTTAGTAACTTTCAGTTTGGATATTGGCTGTTAAATTTGACAGCTTAGTTTGAATATTGTTTGAAATGTACGTGCAAAAGTCTGGTGAACTATAGGTCAAACTAACTCTGTGGGCAAAAAATTAAGCTATTTTACGTACTTTAGGTGTAAATTAAAATCGACAAAAGTTTCTGGTTATGCTTTTCCAATTGAGGAAGCGATTATGTTGATTCATGTTATTACGAATGCATTTTTGTTTGCAGTAAAACTATACTTGTATTAATATATTATTAAAAAACTGAAATTTGGCCCAACAAACGCGGGCGATAACTGGAGATCACCACCCGAAAGAGCGGAAATACTTTTCCTATATTGCACTTGTTGGGTAGAACCGCCCGACTCAAAATCACGATTCTCTTAGGATATTCTGTGTAACTGATGTTCCGGCCTTCCGCTGAGACTTGATAATCTATTGCGGCACAATCCGAAGTATTTCTTTCCCCCATCAGACTCAGTCCTCGTACCAAGGATTCTGTCCTCATGTCTAATAGTATTGTCCCGCTGCACATATGTACATCTAGCGGTTTCCTCATATTTCAAACTTGTGCAAATGGCATTTGAGGCTGATTTACAGCACTAAGAGAATTTTCAGATTTCATCGCATGCGGTACTCTTACTCTTTCCGAGACGCTCAAACCATTGATTTGTGTTGGAGGTTTTTTTTTACCAACCTAAAATTCGATTTGATGAATCACGACACGGAATTGCAGGTGCACTTGGAGATAAGTCCGAGTCAGTACGAGGACGATGAAAGCAGGTTCGAAGCCTTAAAGGAGAGCGATCCGGCTAGGTTGGATATACTGAAAGATATATTGTCGAACCATTTGGATTTGGACTGTGGCAATCCGAACCCGGTGCCTGATTATACTCCGGCTTATTTCTTGGGAAGACACGACGTGAGTCACGTGGTCGTCTATGGCTGGCCCTACGGAGTAACCTGGTTTCATTTTCCAGCTGAAACTCAAAATGCTGTCCGAGTGTCCGTATATTAAGGACAATAAGTTGGAGGCAGGCGATCTGGGCGTAGTTTTCTGCGGCAAAGACGACCGGTACGACAGTCCTTCGAGAATGTTTCTGCCCGTTCTAGTACACGCGTGTCCCTCGAATTTTTCCACTGTGACGTACTTCGAGGTACGATCGGGTCGCACTATATATCTTTATTACATAATATAACAATAATATAATACTGTTAAACTGATGCGCACGCGCGTCGAAATTTCACAACTTAACCTGCACTTTACGCCACGTTCTTTCCAGTGATCTCCGTACACTTAATTTGTTTTAACTGTGGTTGCCAAATAATACACAGCTGCACACCGTTGCCGTTGTTATATATTTCTTTAATTTAACTAGGAAGTTATATAAAACGAAATAAGCCAAAATTCAAACGACAAAAACACAGTTCGTTCTTTTAAATACATATATAACAGTAAAATGTGTTCGTTTTAGAGAAATCAGTTGTCCTTTCTAAATTGCTGTGAAAACATATGACTACTCTATAAAAAGTATAACAGAATATCGGCATCAAATGGAAATATTAATATAAAAATTCTTAAATGTAAATAACAGAAACAAAACAAAACTCAACAAAAAAGATTCAAACAAATAAAAATAAATGAAAATTTAACAATTGAACTGAGGTGGCTTTTACTTGATGAAAATCCATTTATCAAAATAAATAAGAACTAAAAGGTCAGATTTTCACGAAATTATATATTTTGACATGACAATTGTTTCGACAACACCGCGTCTTTATCAAATGTCACATTTGATAAAGGTGTTGTCGAAACAATTGTCATGTCAAAATATGTAATTTCTTGAAAATCTGAACTTTTAGTTCTTATTTATTTTGAAAACTTAACAAATTGAAACGGTTAATATATTAATGTTCGGGTCTTTATGAGAGATAAGCCCTTCGGATGTATCAAATTCATTCCTTCAATATGAACCTAACCTTCAGAAACTTGGAAAATATTTGTAATGGACAAAACAATCATGACAGAAATGATAATTGAAAATTTGGCACCAAAGGATGAAATATTGGTATGAAATATTATAAGTGTGTCAACAGACAATTCCGTTATTTATGATCCTACTTAATATATATTCAAACTCGTAGAGACGATTGTAACTTATCTCAACATGTTGCATTATGTATTCTAGACATTGGAGACGAAGTACACCGGGCGTTTGGTGCTATACAGCGACGTGCTGTCCAGCACGCACCAAATAGTAGGCTCCGGCAGATTGGCTAACGGTTTGGCGGTTATAACGAGGCAGCAAGTGAGCGGCGTGGGTAAGTAAGGCTCCCTGCTTTATATAAGCGCCGCGGAACAGTCGAGATCGCAATTTCTTTAATGTGATTAACAGAAAAATAAATAAAAATTGCAGGTAGGTCGAATAACGTCTGGATTAGTCCGGCGGGTAGCGCCATTTTTAGTCTCCAGCTCGACATCCCGATGGCGTCTCGGCTAGGCAAAGCCCTCGCGTTGACGCAACATTTGGTAATGGTGGCCGTTGTGTCGACCGTGAAGAATCTCACCGAACATTGCGAGGTACATTCTAGGAAAATAAAGTTTTATATTTTTCACTCGAAAACTTTGGAAAAGAAGATAAGCATACGAGGGAATATAACCATCTGTAAGATCTAAACATCACGAAGTAAACAGCTGATTGTTTTTATTAGATATCCAGCCATTGTTTAAAAAAAAAAAATTATTCATTCTTTACATAAATAATTGGTACCATATAAACACGTCAGGGGCTATTCTTGATCTTGCAGAGGACCAAGTTTTCCAATACGAAGATGATTCTTAAAATCTAAGTGGAAAATGACTTTAGTAAACGCTTGAGCTCGTTTAAACAGATGTGACTTAGGGTGAATGAAAAAAAAACAGTTTTCGTGCAATAAACGGTGTATCGTCCTGATAAGGTGATTTATTGATTATGCAAACTCCTTTTTAAAATTACTATACATATATTAATTTATTTCGCGGCTTTTTCGCGCTCAAAAAAATGACGACTCTTTTTTCATTGCGGCCGAAGATTAGATTAGGATAACAGTTGGGAGAGCTAGCAGTCAGCTTGTCCGTCACTGCGACCCGGAGGATCTATTGTGACTCTCTCCATAGCTATAGGGCTTTATCCAGGTTCGTCTCTCTAACCAGACTCCACAACTTCGATAATGGCTCCCTCGTATAGCTCTCTGCCTTTGGTTTGGTATCGCCCAGCAGATGGAAACGCACTCTCGCTAGGCCTTCGCAGTGGCACAGTACGTGTGCGGCTGTTTCCTCCTCTTCCTGACAGAATCTACATTCTGTGATTTCTTCCACTTCCATCAGGCCTAGATGCCTCTTAAGCCTGCAGTGGCCCGTCAGCAGACCTACCATTATTCTTACGGCTTTTCTATTGTAGCTTAGTAGGTCCGCTGTAAAATTGGCCGATGGGCCCCTTAGGAATTCCTTGGCCTGTCTTTGCCCCGGTATGTCCCTCCACCATCGTCGGGATTCTCGATCCATCCAATCCCTGATAGCTGTTTTTGCAACGGGTTTGGCCACCCCACAAAAGGGTTCTGGTCCAATCAGGTGCATTGACGATCCTTCGCGGGCTGCGTCGTCTGTGCCTTCATTACCTTTATGCCCTCTGTGCCCCGGTACCCATGATAGAGTAACTTTGTTCTGGCTTGCTATCTCGTTTAATGCCTTATGGCAGTCCAGAACTAACTTGGATGTTATTTTATTAGATTGCAGGGCCTTTATAGCCGCTTGACTATCGGTGTAAATTGCAATTGATTTGTTACGGATCTTCCTCGCTTTTATTTCTCTTGCACAGTGTTCTAGTGCAGTGGTCTCTGCTCTTGCTAACTTACCCATTGGAATAGAGATTTTCCTTTTCGTCCTGGGTTCATATATTCCGGCTCCTACTTCTTCTTGAGTTTTTGAGCCATCAGCATACTAGGTTATTTCTGGCTTTATTGGTGGCCCGTTTTCCCAGTCTTCTCTGGCAGAGATTTGAGTCCTGTAGTGGTTAACGAAGCAATACTTAGGTGTTGTGCTGTCCGTAGGCAGCCCTAGAACATTGTCCGGCCTTACCTCCAAGTAAAGCTTGTTATGTTTCGTGCTATGTCCACCAATTATTGGGGACTGGCCTTGCAGTAATCTATATACTGCGGATCTTGATTCCCCTTGTATTGGTATTGTATTGTATTGGTGGGATGTTCAGTAGGACCTCCAGCGCTGCAGTAGGCGTTGTGCTCATGGCCCCCGTAGCGCACAGACTCGCTAGTCTTTGCACGCTACTCAGCCGCCTTATCGCATCCCCCTGCATGGTTCTTGTCCACCAGACAATCGCCCCATACGCCAACATTGGTCTCACTACTGCTAGATACAATCAAAGTGTCATTTTTGGGTTTAGGCCCCAGTTCTTTCCACACATTCTTCTGCATCTTTCTAGTGCAATTGTTGCCCTAAGCGTGATCTTTTGAATGTGCGCTCTCCAGGTAAGTTTTTTGGTTAGTTGTTCCATCTACCACCGGCGGTTTCAGTCCTGTGAGGATTCTCCTGGTAAATGGAACAACTGTCGTTTTCTTCGGGTTAACTGTTAGCCGCTCGTTTTGGCACCAGTTTTCCACGATTTTAATAGCCGAAGGCGAAGGTCAAAACTTTAAATCGATCCACACGGACTCTCTCTCTGACCGACCGTCGAATCGAACGCATCACAGGCAATTCGAAGTGCAAAACAATTAATGTAATGTATGTAAAATCCGCGGGTGCAGAGAACTAGCAACCCCTATCAAGGGATCAAGGTAGGCCGCACCCTTTCGGAGTCGTCATTATACCGTCGCTCTCGAAGATATGCAAGAATTTTAGTTTTTTCGAAAATTTTATGTCCGGTTTCGTCATTGTGTTCGGTAACTGCTCATGAGTTTATTTGTCTTAGTCTTAAGGCTTTTTCATGTTCTTTGAGCCTAGTTGATATTTTTCGTCCCGTCTCTTCACTGCATACTTTGCCGCATATGCATGGCATCTCAAATGAAATTTTGTCTTTAACGAATCGAAGATATTGAAAGATTTTTGGAAGAGTGGCAAGGATCTGGTTATGACGTTATATCTCTTAGAACCTTTGATATGTGGTCAGTGATGATCTTTAATGTGGGTGGAAATTCTTAGAGAGAAGAGCAAAGATAAGATGTTTTAATTCTGGGGTTCAGTGACTCCGGCTGATATAGTTTTATGGCTTTGTAAACAAGAGAGTTGATAATCGGTGATTTTCGGGCCGGATGGTGATGTGACAATGCATTAAGGTATCGGTCTGTGTGCGTAGGTTTTCTGTAAACACAATGACCCAAAGTTAGGTCTGATTTTCTATTGATAAGAATATCTAAGAATAGGAAGTTGTTATTATGTTATTAGTTTCTATTTTAATCTACTAGGATTTCCTGACCATGGGGCCAAATAATAAAAGTGTCATCGACGTAGCGTTTCCATAATTTTAGTTTTAGATGGAAGGTGTCGAGAGCCTTCTTCTCAAAGGCTTCCTATAGCTGTTCCCGATGTTTGTTCAAAAAATTTGAGCGTTATAAGAACGATATATTCCAGACACGCATTTTTCAATTAAGGTGAGAAGGTTCGGTTCCAGATTCTCAGATTTTAATAGGAACTTTCGTAAAGAGGGATTCTAGGTCAAAACTAGCCAGAATATCTTGTGTATCTAATGTGAAGTGAAAGGAATTAGATAGCAAACTACCAGGGTTTTAATAAGGAAGCTAGGTATTTTGCTAGAGAATATGTTGGAGAACCAATGGTGCTGACAATAGGTCGATCGGTGGATATACCAAATGTGATGTATTATTTTTAATTTAAATTTGTCGTTGTCTACAGAATAAGCATATTATTATTATTATTATTATTGTATCGAGTTTTTACCCATTTTTAGCATGTGAAAATCGGCATCAAATGGCCAAACGACCTCTACGTCAACGGTGCTGTCAAAATAGGGGGCGTCATCGTCACGTCTACAGTTGCGGGCGACACAGCATCGGTTAATATCGGTAAGACTCATCTTTACGACAATTCCAATACGGATTCGAGACATATCACGGTTTAAGGGTGCGGCATCAACTTAAGCAACTCAAACCCTACCACGTGCGTCAACGACGTAATTAAACAGGTGAATGGCTCGCATGGTCTCGCTCTAAGGACGATTTTGTTCGAGACGTTCCTAGCGTCGGTCTTCAATGAATTCGAGACGCTCGTCGAGCGTTTTCAAAGTGGGGACGTAGAATGGTTTTACGATCTCTATTACAAATATTGGCTGCATAAGTGAGTTTGATGGAACGTTTAATATGTCAAACGGATCTGTAATGTAGGATTTTTAGTTATCGGGAACTATATAGTTTAACGGTTACTAATTTTTGAACATTTTTTAAAAAATAAGTTGCAAAAGTCCACCGAAACATCGTTAACATCAAACCTCAGGCGTAGGAACAAGTTTCAATATATTCACGTTCAGTGAATTACCAATACTGACCAACGTTCTATTTACATAAAAACACAGTTTACAGAATAATAAAGTTGCCTCACGTTTCTCAAATCTATTATCATCTTCCTTTCAGTCGGTTTGGATTCGTGAATTTTTCTGCGATCGTGGAGCTGCTGACATTAAACAAACGTGACCGTTTGAAAATATTTCATAATGTTTACGTGTTACCTTTGATCATTTGACCAATTCATTATAAAAATTAAATTAAAAAAATGTTAAAAAATAAAAAAATTATTTACTCATTTAGCATTTACATTATCATTACAATATAGTTTAACCTAAGAAAAATAGTAACACCAACACTTACAGTTGCTAAACTACCACTACGGACATCTTTACTTTGCGATTAAAACTACTGAGAGAGTCAGAAAATAAATCAATATGCTCGTTATTTATGAGTATAATATTTGTCAGCTTGCACATTCGATTCATAGGCGAGTTAATCCCATAGTTGGTCCTATGAAAATCAATGTTAAAAAGAGCCTTATTTCTACTTGCATAAGCGACAATGACAAGTGTAACCCATTATTTAAATGCTTGATGTAATTTCAAGTCGGTCTAGTGCGGGAACTGATAACTTAAAGTATATTTTTACAGTGCAGCAAAATTAAATGCACACTTCATGAAATTCAGTGTCAGTCAAATATTGTAAAAGGCCATACATCACTTTGCCAGCAGTTGTAAAGCTAGTTTGTGTGTTTTTTAATGTTTCTTTGGTGAAGCATTTATTAACATAAACATACAACAAAAACATACGACTCGTAAGAAAGCAATGGGGCTATTCCAAATTTTACTTCCAAACTAGTTTAACAATTTCTCGAAGTAAGGTTTCATTGAATTCCAAAATGCCCAATAGACTAGGATGTATTTCTTGCTAGAGGGGATTCGTCAAGCGTCGCTAAGACGGGGTATATATAAATAGTTTAGAGAATAAAGTAAAATATTTCAAATATAGTTTTAGATTCGATGTTTAAAAACTAACTGCCGATAAGATTATTTGATTCCCTTTTTGCACAATAACAAAAGGAATATTAGTAAATCATTTTTAGACAACTCTTACTGAAGTTAGGATCCCTTATGAGGACTTGCACTAGAAGGAGGTTCGATTTTTAAATTTCGTGAAAATACCCTTATTATTATATCTTTAAACAGCCCAGTAACTTCAATGACAATGTTTAATATTCTAAGTGTTGTATGAGTGACGTTTGGATTTTTTTTTTGTTCTAAAAATGTTTAAATCTTGAATGGAAAACTTCAAATGAAAGTGAATTCTCCATGAAAAGTTCCTCAACAATGAATATGTGGAACTGTTTGAATATTTACTTGAGAATTGCCTTTTGGGGCATTTAAGGTTTCTATAGCCTTCTAAACTTACGGAAAGAACCATTAGAACACACTAATACGGGCAGTTAAACAATTGTATATCTTTATTTAAAGTATATGCAAATACATTGAATAGTGTTAAACTACCAATATTTACAGTTTTATCTTTTCTTGGTGTAAAACTTTTCCATAGTCTATGCTTCCATTCTGACTAGAGTAATAAAGATTTCTTTCATTAAGATTTTAACAGTTGTAATTTTCTGTATCCATTCGGGAAGGTTGTTGAATTTTTTTATTCACTGGTAATAAGGACTCTTTTCGGTCCCCGTGAATCGATGGTGAGGAAACTAAAATTCTGTGTTGCATAAACATCACATACTCTTGTATGAACACTGCAATTAGTATTAAAGTATTAAACTTTCCTCTGCAACACTGTGTACTTTCGAGACTTAGAAGTATTCTGATTGCACACTTTTGTATAATGAATACTTTTTCAATGTCTCTGCAACTCCCATACAGCAATATTCCATATCTAATGTGACTTTCGACATTTAAGTTATATAACATCTTTTTACGATGTTTTTTAGTACGCGAAACGTGTAACATACCTTGTGCAATTTACCCACAGCATAACAAACGTAGAATTTTCAAGTTAACATATTGCCCAAGAATATCCCTCAGGATTTTGATCTTATTCCTTAGGTCTACTTCACAGCCACAGAATATTAACTGCAGGATTACCATTTAATTTTATACTGTTGAAATAACGTCATATCCAAATGGAAAATTGTGGAATTGATAACCTGTTAGAGGTGATATTGATTGTTGGAACTCGTAAAGACGATTGGTTTAAAGAAACGGAATGTAACTTATCTCAACATGTTATGTGTTCACATATCTAATATGACTTTAAACATTTGAATTATATAGCATATTTTTATGTGTGAAACGTGAACATACCTTGTCCAATTTACCTACATCATAACCTAACGTAGAATTTCCAAGTTAATATATTGTCCAATAATGTCCCCAAGAATTTGATCTTATTGCTTAGGTCGACTTCACAGTTACTGATGTTTATCGTTTTCGGTTCAACTACTTGGCTCTTGTCCTTCTTGAATAGCGCTACATTTTTTTTGTTGTTATTAACAACAAATTTAGTTTTATTAAACCAATGTTTTACTGGTTTCATAAAACTCGTGGCTGTGTTCTTTAGCATATTTATATCCTACTGTATGTAATTCTGTTATTTATGTAAAGTACAAACACAATAGGACCAATGACATTTCCCTATACATATCGAACCGATTCACGAAACATGTATCTAACCGTTTGCGGTTTTCGCCTCCCAACTGCACCAACAGAGGTGCGGGAAAGGAAGTAGGTTGTTTGACCTCGAGTGAAGTAAGGTATATATTATTCCCCAAATTTTGGTGTTTTTGAGTTTAAATGACTTCACGTTACCTTTTTTTTTCTCTTCCGCATTGATTTCAGTATTGTAGGAGAGCTAGGAGTCTTTTTTGATGTGTTTGAGGCACTATGAATATTTGAATAATATTTATTTAATGATATTTTAAACACAAAACGCAAACCTGGCTGGACGAATGCCAGGATAAATCAACCCTTATATTTTTAAACCCCAGAATTTTTTAGTTCAAAAAATATTTTTGAGGCACTTTAAAATTTTGATGCGCAGAGAGTAGCCGATATACGATCTCTCTCACGCTTGAACCCCCGTATAGCGCCTCTCACTCGCACTTACGTGTAATATTCGCGATCACCTGGCAGGTGGAATATTCCACCCAAATTACCTGTCATTTTGAAAATATTTATTTTAGATAATAAAGAATATGCAGTTCAAATTTCGATTCGCCTCAAACACATATTTTCGATTATTCAGATATATGACTTTGTAAACACCTGGCACAGGTAAAAACTCACCAAAATAACTTGGCTTATTGATTTTTTCTCTTTTCAAATATTAATTCAAAAAGCATCAAAATTTTAAAGTGCCTCAAAAATATTTTTTGAACTAAAAAATTCTGGGGTTTAAAAATATAAGGGTTGATTTATCCTCGCATTCGTTCAGCCAGGTTTGCGGTTTTGTATTTAAAATATGAAATAAATATTATTCAAATATTTATAGTGCCTCAAACACGTCAAAAAAAAGGCTCCTAGCTCTTAGACTAGTATTACAGATCCGTTTGCCGAATATAGGCGTGGACGAAAACGGAGAACATCAATCTTGTTTTTAGGAGTTCGAGCGTCGTGGTCACTTCCAAGGACGGCAAAATGCAAAAAGTCAAGGTGGTCGGTATCGACGACTACGGGTTTCTCAAAGTTCAAACGAGCGGCGGAGACATGTTTTCCGTCCAACCTGACGGTAACTCGTACGATATAATGAAGGGGTTGATATACCCGAAAAGCTTTTGAAGCGGCCCTTAGACGCGAACTTGCATCTAGTCTAGAATCCTATCTAGATTTCGTATATAAGCAATCCAATAACGTATCGGTATGATTTTAAATGTGCCGTTGCAGTTTCCAAGTTGTTGTTTTTATCGACTATATAAACTTTTTCGAAGCCATTTTTTCTATAGTATCGATGTTGTCCCCTTAAGAAGAGTATATTTTTGCGCGTCGAATTTTTTAGGTGTACTCTATGTCCGTTATTTGGTATAAATTTGAAATAAACGTTATTTTTTTGATACGAAAATCCTTGCGTGTGTTGTTTATTGGATTGTTACCGCCTCCAAGTGCATATAATCTAGTCAAAATGGACAAAAATAAGTCGAAACTTCGCATAGAGCTGAAAATTGGCAGAGACGTCAAATATACCATTATACATGAAATGTCGATTCGACTTAGGCAAAAAAAAATTCAAGGTCAAACCTACCAAATTGAGGTTTTTCCAAATTTTCTGGAAAACTGTAAATTTTATCGTGAAAATAGGTCAGACAAATGTTATAGGTCATACAATTCTCTACAAAAATTGCCTGTCACTTTTTTTCTCATGACTCACCTTTCGTGAGATATCGCGGTTTCCACTATTAGAAAATTCACAGGTATACTTGGCGCATTTTTTTAACGTGATTTCCCCAGTAATACTCCACGATCTATTGTAACAAATAAAGTTTGATCAGATCCTATTGATTGAAAGTATGGTAATATTGGCCTATGGCTATTATGAGGTGGACTAATCGTGGATGCACTACCTTGTTCTGTCACGCGTTGTCTCTTAATTGCATTAATGCTACTCTTGCGAGTGCAAATGTCACAGATTGCTGCTTGTCTTTCAAGTATTCAACAAACTTATCATTTATTTCAACTCTTGCATCATCATTCCACGATCAACAACAATAACTTCACTTTCTTTCAAAGGTTTATCACAAATGAAACGAACTTGTGACCTTTTGTTAGTCATTTGACAGCACACTGTACTGCACTCCAAAGGAATTTTAAAAACTAACAGTATATACTGAATTATCTTGTTTACTTCCTTCAAAAGTAGACAGTTTTACCACCCTCCACACTCGAACCATGACGTAACTGGGAGATGATACTCAAGGTTACAAACAAAGAGAATTCGGTACTGACAGTATAGTCATTTCTTATTTTTAATTTATAATGAACGTCCGATGACGTGATAGGCTGTAAAAAAGCTCAATTTTGTGCGTTTTACCTTGAATAAATTTTTTTGCACAAGTCGAATTTTGGCTAGATCAAATGTTTATTTTGACTAGATTAATAGAATAACAACTGGTTCATCCGAAGACGTCCGAATTGCTACGAATCCAGTCGGTGAACTCGGCGACGCTCGTAAACACCGACGGTTTACTTTGCTCGCACGACTTGTAGCCGAAGGAAACCACGCCCACTTGCACGCCGTCCGTCACCAGAGGTCCCCCGCTGTCACCGTGGCATACTCCCTTGCCGCCGTCTCCGGACAAACATAAATGGGTCGGTTGAATCACCGACGCCTATGGATCGATCGCTTTGCAGTCGTCGTTGGATAGGATCGAACTGGTTTCGTAGAGCAACGTGTCCGATTCGCTGAACTGATTGTCGTAGGTGTAACCCCACCCCGTGACGGTCCCGTTATTTCCCGCGTAGGAATTTTTACCTAAGATTATGTTATTCTGGTATAGTCAGCCCGCCGAACAAGGCAAGAAGTACTATCCAGTAACAAAAAATTATAGTCGGTAAGATTAGCGGTGGTGTAGTCGGCCATAAAACCAAGAGAAAAGGTGCGCGAGCCGATATGTCCATGCTTAGATAAAATTCCGATTAGTTGCTGATCATAAGGGCTTTTCCATAAACCAAATTTCAGTTTTGAGTGCAACGAAGTGAAAACAGAAAGAAATTTTGAAATTAAAGTGTATTTTGTCATTTTTCTAATAATTTATTTTAGTTTTTATTTTTATTTTATTTATTAATTTTTCAAAGAAACGTCCACAGGCTACTGTAATGCTTTTTACAAAGCTTCTGGATTCCGCCTGCGTCGGTTTTTGCTTAGTCGAAATTGCTGTCAAGTCAAGCTCTAAATCCAGAGGAATACAGAAGTTTTGTAAAAAGTATTTTATTTATTATATATCGGATTTTTTTTACTAACTGCATAACTAAAATACTAATATTCTGAAAAATTGGTGTGTCTTCCGTAATCATACATCATATAGGGTACAAAAAATTGACCAAAATATTATTAAGAAAAGTTGTTTGGAATTAAACATTATTGCTTAATATCAAAACAGATAAGGCAAAAAAAGTTTTTGTTGGGAATATATTACTGATTTCCTTTTTATCATTTTTTTCAACAATTTTAAATACTGTCACAAATTATTCAGAATAAAATCCGTTTAGCAAATTTTATGTTTGTTGCAGCGATATTTAAAATATATTATATTATAAATGCGTTTTATAATATATTTTGTATTTTGTGTGTCCTGTATGCTGTTTAACTTGCAAATAGTCGAGGAAGAAAGATCAGGTGTTTCAAACCAATTTTATTAACGAATATCAATAAAAATTAATACAGTTTTCTTGCTACTTGGATTATTTCAATTATCAATATTGCCAACCCCAGCTTTGTTGCCAGCAGGAATTTGACATTCTATGTATCGAGTTGTTAATTTCTTCTTTTTTCATATTATTGAGGAACACTCCGATCTATTATTACATAGGAAATACATGAATCCATCTCTAAGTGTGGGCCTACTAGTAAAATTAATAAATGTACAACTAATTCTGTCCCTCTTACTCCCCAGTAATATAATCATGACTGTTAGTGACGGCTGTCTTGCAATATTCAACATCTGTTAAAGTACAAGTGGAGGCCAGGATGAATAATATATTTTATTCTGTCTGGGATTTTATTGCCGACTATGCCAACACAAATCGTACTGACAATATGTGACGGTTCATAAATGTTAACCAAAATTAATAAATCATTACAAATTTATCAAAACCAGATAAATATATTATTATAAGGCTTCTGTGAAAAAAAAGGATAATTTTTATACAGGGTGTTACTGAAAAGACACCATAAATAAATAAATTTTCTTGGTCTAAAAAATATACGTTATAACAAACTCAAATACGAAAGAAAAAACTGTTTCCCATTTTGTCTACTAACACTACCACTAAAGAGTTCCAGATTAATTATGAATTCGAACATTGCCAGTCTCATAAATTCAAAAAACATCTTTTCAGGTAATTGGTTAGTGTTACGATTTGGAAACCAATAGTTTGACACATCCAAATGTAAATCCATCCAAATTACAAAATAAAGTGTCTCATCCACATTGCCAAAGATTCTCGCTTTTAGCAAAATCACCACTCGAGATTTGACTATTTTCAAAAAAGGATACATTGAAAAGTTCTTTCTACACAGATTATTCAACGAGTCATAGTTTCATCATTTAGTCATTCCGCAGTCGTATTTAATATTTGGTGATCGCTACAAAAACTTCCAATTCTACATTACATTCTAAAATCTAATCTAAATGACCGGTGTTTTAGGGCTCGTCTCTTTACTTTACTTTACTTATTGATGATTCGCTCTTTAGAACGTAGGTGGC
Organism: Cylas formicarius; assembly: GCF_029955315.1. Lineage (NCBI taxonomy): Eukaryota > Metazoa > Arthropoda > Insecta > Coleoptera > Brentidae > Cylas > Cylas formicarius. Next base: position 16,684,987 of record NW_026844361.1, on the reverse strand, counting down.
GTGTTTATGGTGCATTGCATTATAAGTGTCATGTGGAAATTACTATGATACAAGCCATATAAAACTGGTACTAGAATGTCACTCACTGTGACAATGTAGTTATTATTCTGCTTTCCAGGGGAAATCATATGGCTGACTCGCCTGGCTGCTTCATAGGACCAATAAAGAAAAACGTTGGGATGAAACAGGCAACTATTGGTTAGCTAGAAAGCTATAGCGCTATTCACACATATTCAAAGAAAAAGTTAGGCAAGACCTTACGGGTCATTGTTTACTTAATAAAAACCAAATCAGATTGCTTTGAGTAGTACTCCAAGACGAGACAGAACTGAGTGCTCTGTCCAGGAGGAAGCGCAATGGGTTTATTGAAGCCTAAGTGCTGTTGTGTAGGCTAACCTTCTCCTCCACTTACAGATACAGACAGAACGCAAATGGTATGGTTAGTACCATGCAGCAGATAAATAGACTAAATGAAATATTTGCTTCGAACATGTTCCGATCAATGGGCAACGTCAGTGAGATTCCCGGTTGGGGTTAGGTCGGACATGGTCATGAAAAAATAGCCTTTATCAACTGAACTGAATAAAATATAAATAACATCCTGTATATTATTAGAGTGGCAGCTGGACCAGAACACCTTTACCGGCATTCAATAAATCCCAACCCAATTGTACAAAAATATTTACTAGAATTGTTAAAGTATACCTACAGACAAATAATAATAATACTAATAATAATAATTTTATTCACGTATTAATACACAATGAAAAGGACACGGTTCAGATGAACAAAATAAGATATTTCGAGCCTCCGTTTTTAAACCTATCCTAAGAAGAAGGTAGCAGCGCTAGCCGGGAAAAATATACATCAAAAAAATACCTAGTACGATCTGTGCAAATAAGGGACTTACACTTTGGAAATAGCTTACAGTAGACATTACTTAAATATTTAATGATAATAATACTTTGCGCAGGTGTGTGGAAAAGGTATTGTTTAGCAATTTAAGAGACTGATCCAATGCATTATATGTTTTAGCCATGTCATATGTAAAGGATCTTTCAAAAATTCCAGAGGTGTCACGTGGAGCAGGCCTTTAAATCTTAAATTTAAATTGTGAACGTCCGTGCGAAAGCTGATTTTTTTGAAAAGATAGCTGGAGACTTCAATCTTATAATTTTGTGATAAAAATTACATTTATGGAGATATCGTCGATTTTTCATATTAAGCCATCGGACTTCCGTCAATTTATGACTAACAGGCCTGCCGCGTTTAATCCCAAAAATGAATCTTAGACAGTATTCCTGGATTTTTTCTGAGGCAGCCGCTGTCAGACATGGACCATAGACGACATCCAGTGGTTAAAAGAAGATATAAGTATCAAATCACACAGGACCTTTTTTACTTTTTTTTACCATATAAGTATTTTAAGTGAGCAATGGATTTTCTAATACATTGTGTAACGTGACCATTAAATCTTAGCTTACTGTCGAGCATAAGCCCAAGAAATGCACATATTCGATATTTTTATACCAAAGAACATTGCTAAAGATTTTTTTGGATTTAGATGGAGTGAATGTTCTAGGGACACCCTGTTAATGATTTCTAGATCATTATTTATGATTTGACAGCTTTCCAAAATTTTATCTCCCGAAAATAAACTTGTGTATCGTCTGCATACATTTAGGTCTTGCAATGTTGTATAAAACTAGGAAACGCGGACGTATATATACAGTATAAAATTGGCCCCTGAATGGAGCATTGAGGCATCCCAGATATTATAGCACGGCAGTCTGATTGCTGTCCATTTAGAACCACTTTTTGTGTACGACCTTGTAAGTAGTTCCCCATAAATTCGACAGCACCCTCATCAAGTCCTATGTTTTATAATAGTTACCAAAGTATGGTGATTCAAGGTATCAAACGCCTTAGAGTAATCCAACATGGTACATTTGGCTTCGTCAATTGTGCGGAATAAATTATCAGTGACGTTTAGGAGAGCAGCACATTGATTCTGTGGTGGAGCATTGCACGCGGCGGTTTAACCTCCGTTCGCTCCCGACAGAATCCCTTGTATTCGTCCTAAAAAGTTTGATATCGTTTTCCACTGTGTGGACTTAGTGTTTTTAGTGTTCAGTGCATGTTTTAAAGTGATAATCGTCGTCGGCCCGTCGTTTTTCCCTGTTCACGCCTGTATGGAGGCCGGATGGGCCCGGATGGTCCGCGATGGAAGCGGGGGGAAGCCGATTTTTTTGGTATCGGTCAGAATCGTTTTTTGCTAGCTGAGCAAATTATTGGTTATTTTTCTTCTTTGTACGTGGTGGTCATTGACCAGAAGCGAAAATCCTCGACGGAAGTCGGCAACGGGCGAATGATCCTAGCAGTCGAGCCCAACATTTTTTTGTGAAACGCATAATTGAATTGAATTGAATTGAGAGCAGCACAACTGTGCCCCCTCCTGAAGCCAGACTGAGTTTCAGGAAGAATACTGTTTTTCTCCAAATGGATTCTGTGGTGGAGCATTGCACGCGGCGGTTTAACCTCCGTTCGCTCCCGACAGAATCCCTTGTATTCGTCCTCAAAAGTTTGATATCGGTTTCCACTGTGTGGACTTAGTGTTGTTAGTGTTCAGTGCATGTTTTAAAGTTATAATCGTCGTCGGCCCCGTCGTTTTTCCCCGTTCACGCCGGTATGGAGGCCGGATGGGCCCGGATGGTCCACGGTGGAAGCGGGGGGTGTCGGTTTTTTTTGGTATCGGTAAAATTTGTTTTTTTGCTAGTTGAGCAAATATTGGTTATATGTCTTCTTTGTACGTGTTGGTCAATGACCAAAAGCGAAGATCCTCGACGGAAGTCGGCAATGGGCGAATGATCCTAGCAGTCGAGCCCAACATTTTTTTGTGAAACGCATACTTGAACTTTAATCAATCAGTTGCGTTTTAATGACATTTTCCAGAACTTTGGAAACTACAGACAAAATGCTAATAGGGCGTAATTCACTATTGGGGGGGAATTTTAGTTTTGGAAAGGGGCACAATATGTGCGATCTTCCACGCGGAAGGAAAAATGGAATTATTGATGCAAAAATTAACGATGTGGCAGATATATTTAAGAATAAATGGACAACAAAAGATTAGAAAGTTCACATGTAAACCGTCTGCTCCGACTGCTCTGGACTTAATGTTGCATAAAAATTTTGACACATCAGTCTCTGTGATAGCACAAAATTTCCTCTTTCGAGCTACGATTTAACACATGTTGCATATAGGCCTTTTTTCCTTTTTAATGGTCATACTTGTAAAATTTCTGAGACTTTTGTATTGTTCAAAATCAACTACATTTTTATTTCTTTTATATTTAATTTTAGTTTTATTTCGGGTTTTTATAAGCAGTTTAATGTTGTCTGTTATCCACGGTTTATGGAAAATGACGGTTCTTAAAGGTGCGTGCAGATGCACTAACGTGTGAATATATCAAATTATATATAATATACAAAATACCTACAGCAGGACGTTGGTAGATGGTGGTCGTGATATGTACAAAATAACCAGTAAAAACCCAGTTATGGTAAAATTTAAAAAATGTGTTGGGTAGTAAGTACAACTTATGAATTTATACACATTTAAAAAATGCTTTGGGCTCTCTTTTAGGCATTTATGTGATCGTCAAGGAAAAAATGACTGGTTCACATCCTTATCCACTTAAATTTGCTAGCAATTTTTGAACAATTGCAATACCGCCTTACTGCGAATACCGAATACTGAATATCCAACAAAGATATATTTTCAAAAAAAGGCTGTTTTGCAATAAAAGCACAAATTCTACATAAACTTGAAACTTGCATACTCCTCTTTTTACCAAATTTCTAGTTTTTGTTGATAAGCTTCACGCACTTAAAACATGTGATAGGTCATTTCGATAAGTTTTAAGAGGTCCTATTTTAATTTTTTAATACGTCATACGTTAGATATAGAGCATTAATCGGTTAATTGTGTACTCCCCTTTTATAAGTAGAAATTCTCATAGATTTTATCACAGAATCGATATATTCTACGAATCGTCAGCGGCAACCCTTCGAAAGAACTACAACCCCATTCCAACGGTGAGTGACCCTTTTTTACCGTTTTTATAATCGACTATCCTTACCGGTAGCAATTTTTATTATTTTTACGTAATCACTTTCGTCCACCGGCTTCGCAAGTCTTATTAATGCGATGTCGTTAAGCAAGTCGTCGGAATTCCATCCGGGATGTACCACGAAATGGTCACTCGTTTGCCTAATTTGAGACGATTCGTTATGTTTGATATCGTGCGCTCCCAAAATAACGTCCACGCTGGTCCCACTGCAAGACCAACGATTGAAAGGGCTTCGATATAACGAGAAAACCAACGTACTCGATGGGACAGTGCGCAGCCGTCAGCACATAATTATTGGAGACCAAGGAGCCACCGCAAAATACGATTTCCGACCGCTTGGTGATGTAAAGGGCTACCTGGTAGGGAAACTGGTGTGCGGTTGCCTCTTCACCCCCGACGATTCTCACGTTCACTCCGTTCCTTGCTTCACCCGGAAAGGTTAGGTCTTTAATGGGCTATAACATTCATGTATAGTTGAATTCAGGGTACTACGGATCAAATAACAGTCATTAACCCAAGTGTTTTCTACCAATAATAGTTTGCATGAAATTTGCCAGCTAAACGAAGGAAAATAGTTTGTTGTGTACGTTTAAGGTTGTTTCTGGTAATTTTACCGCCAGAGGCGCTGTATTGTAAGCTAAGACTGTTTTCGGAAAATGGTCGTTTCTGTAGACCCTTGCACACGCGATTTTTATTTTTTTTTAAATACTTCTCGAACCCCCCCCCCCCATTGTCAATAGGTTCAGTCACGGGGCAAAGCTGCATTTATGTGCCAAATATGAAGTGGATTGCTTGTTTCATAGCAAGGTCCAAAAAACAGTCGAAAATCGCGAAAAAAAAATGGATACCCGTGTCGGATCAGGGCCATTTCTTATAACCTTATGTGCCGCGTGGACGGTTAAAATGGAGGCAAATTTCTATTTTGTAGCTCCAACGGTTCAAAAGTTATTCAGGAAAAGCCAAAAGACGAGAACGGAGAACGGACGGACAAAAAAAATTTTTTTTTTCGACGGTGATCGTGAACTTTTGCAAAATCGATGTAATTTTATTGTGCATAAACCCTGTCTTTCAAGTCTCGCCAAACTTCAAAGATACGGCAAGGTTTGGTAAATATTAAATTTTTAAAATATAATAGCGATTTTCAATGATATTTTTTTCAAATATTTCGCGAACCCTGTATGAGAGATGAAACCTGAAATTCTCTCTCGACACAGTTTACGATACTGTTCAAATGAAATTATTCCATTTTTAACGGTTTTGTATTTATCGCCAATAATTTTCTCACCAAAAACGGAAATTTTTAGTATCTTTTAGATTTTTTGCCCATTTCTCCTGGTATAAGAATTTTTTGCAATAGAGCAAATGGTTTTGGAAAAAATGGTTGTTTTCTGAAACCATGTACGTCGTAATAGTAAATGACGTCATCGCGTTTAATGGTTGATTTTCATTTTGGATTTTTTCAAATAGCTCGAACAGTGTATGTGATATACGAAAACCGTAAATACAAAAGTTGTAGCTGCCGATGTGGCCTATAACACTGTTTAAACCAATTGGTAATATTTTTCACGAAATTTGCTTTACAGCTAATTTAATAGCGAGAAGAACGATTTTCAGGGTCTTTTAGATTTTTGTCTATAATTGAAAAACCTTGTACATAATCGAAAAAATGCTTGAAAAAAAAAGTGATAGTACCGAATCTTCCGCGTTTCCTTGTAAAATAATTTTGCCAATCACGTTAATAGTTTTCAAGAAATTTTTGTTTTTTCTGGAAGAAAAAATATGACAAACAAAAATTTCAAAATTAAAAAAAAATACTACCTAAGTCTTGATTGCTGCTAGTTTCTACGGTTTAGATGTGGGTGTGGACTTTCACTTATCTGCTAAATTTGAAGTCGATAGGTACAAATTTGAGACATCTATTACATTTTTGAATGTGGTACAGAATATCCCGAACACCCTGTACAATAGGTGAAAATCTAAAATACAAAAGTTTTTGCAGTTCAAACGTACTATATGGCCGCGTGAAAAAAAAATGGGAGCTGAAAGACAGCCTCCGAGTAAAGGTCAATTATACTTATAAGGGGAACCCAATTTTCAGTTTTTTGCAAATCATCAGAAATAAATGATTTTGGCCAGGATCTCGCGAGTCTTCTGGTTCAAGAATTTTTTCGATCGTCTATACCGTTTTTGAGATATGATTTTTTTCTCCATACCCTGCAAATCCGGTTTTTAAATTTTTAAATATACTTCCCGACCCCCCAGCCGCCCCAATTTCAATAGATTCCGTTAGGGGACTAAACTCTATATTTGTGGCAATTTTGAAATCGGCAAATCTAGGACACTTATCGTGTTTCATAGCGATGTACGAAAAACAGACGAAAATTGCAAAAAAAAAGACAGCTTATGTATGATTTTCAAACTCGCCGTATAGACACTAGTGATCAGGACCTAATCAAAATGAAATTATTATATATTGTTTTTATCAAAGCGAAGTTAGTCCTGCCTTGGATAAAATGAAAAAGAAGCTAGAACATAAAACCAATATAAATATAACTGTTTCTAACATGGGATTTAAGTACCGTTAACTCACGGCATTGAACCTCCAGCTCGATACTATCAACTAATCCATTGATTTTTACCGCATCGAAAATCAATTGAAAGTAGGCGATTTTCTCCGGCATACGAATAACATCGGAGAATACAGAATAATCGTCTTTCGAGCAAATGAGAATGCGCACTTGCAGATTTAATTTCCTTTCAAGAAATTAAAAGATATAATGAAATGAAAATGAAAGATATGAAGAAACATGGTCTGATACACACGACACTGTATCCAAAGGAATCAACCTATTCCACTAGAAACTGTCAAGACGAAAACACCTTCAAATATAGGAAAACGCATCACCATAATACACGCTGGGTCAGAAGACGGATTTGTCCCAAACTGCTTGCTGGATTCTAGCTAGGACTACCATGAGGATACAAGTGCCGAACTTTTTGAAAATCGGTTTCAAAACAATCTTTTAAAAAATATTCCAATAACAGCGTTATCCAAAGCATCAGCCTTATCAAGTTCAAAAACAGAATTCCAGGAATATTTGTTATTAAATGATATTTATTTTGAATTCAGTTACAATGCAATTTTTGAAAGTCCTAAATTCATATGCAATTAAAAAACGGTATAATTTGGCTGAAGAGGCTGGGTATACTGTTTTACGGCTTCCTCTATCAAAATCAAAAGTCTGAGCAGAAAATGTTGCTCCTACATTAAGCTCAAGTGTTAGAAATTTGATAAAAATGTAATTAAGAACACACAAATTGAGGACATTTCTATACAAAAGCACATAAATCCTATTACAGTGATAGTGAAACAAAATTAGATTTAGACACTTAGAATGACAATGTAATTATGTATAGATATTCCTCGCAATGAATTTATTAAGATAAGAATTTAATAAGATTATACCCACCTAAATAAACAACAACAAAAATATTATTACCAAAACCTTTGAGAATCCGTCAATAACACCTAGCCTACCCAAGATTCCATAATTTTCACCCACTAACCCGAATTGTCCGCCATTTGCTTTCTAAAGTACAAACTTAACTCATTTTCTAAGGACGTTTAACGAGGTTCAGGCATGTTTTTATAAAATATTACCGTATAAATGTTACATCTAAACTGAAACCTGATAAATCGACGAACTGTCAACGGCCATGTTGCTGTTTAAAGTATAGCGTCTTATTTAGGTAACGTTAAACGTTATTATTTTTATTTCTGCCAAAAACAATAGAAGAGCTGTCAAATTTCATGTCGACGTTTAAGAACAACTTCCTGTATATCCGAAACCATCAACAATCAAGACACACAATTTACTCACTGTTGGTATTCCTAGAACGGTGCTTGTTGCGTATAGGATAACTACTAGAAATCGAACTGTCGCCATTTTTAAGGGGACTACTCGACGACGTACTTGCAAAACTGTGTTTTTATAGACACTTGAAACTTTGCGAAACCAAAAAGAAAGATAAATATCTACGATTGTCAGTGACAGAAGTGTTTAATAGAGCCGATTAATAATTACACGGTGACACCTAAGAACAAATAAGCAGTAGTTAGTTCTAGGTTAATGTGATATATGTCGAAACATTAATACATCAAATGCCATTCGGGATCAACGTCAACGCCAACTCCGCTATTATAATTTGCAGTTCGACGGCCTGTTTTGCATGCGGGAAAACGTTAACTTTATTTGAATCATTGCATCCACTCATTTGTTCGAATAGACAATTATTTTGCACCTCCCTGTATCCTCCGATGTTGTTCGTATGCTGGAGAACATTGACAACCTTCAATTGATTTTTGGTGCGATAAAAATCATTGGATTAGTTGATAGTAGTAAGTTAATGTCAACGTTCGGCAATGCCAGTTTGTTCCGATTGCTTTTGAAACTCAGTGGCGGAGTGCACAATTACACATTTTAAATTGCATTAAATATGTCTTGAAGCGTTTCACTAGATCATGCAACAGATATCTTGGATATTTTATATTATAATAATAATAGATATTTTTAGTTATTGGTAGAAAATTGGAAAACTAATATACTTTTACACAGTAGAAGTCAAAAGGCAAAGTCTGCATTTCATCTATAGTCGAATTTTACAATAATAGTCACGAAGTAAAATAATAATAATAATTTAAATTTCGTTAAGTAAAAATAGCAATAAATTTTGCTAAAGACAAGAAACTTCTGGGCCTGACGTCCTACCTGCAGGGGTGCTAAAACACATTGAAGAACAACATTTGGACGGGATAACTTCCCTGTTTAATAAAAGATCTATGAAACATGAGTAATACCAACGTTTTTCAGAATTCCTAAATGGTTAAAATGAAAATAGCGAACTTCAGAAATGGAGACCACTTCGGAAATTTTTGGGATATTACCACACGGGATCGGATGTTTTCGGAAATATTGACGTTCATCAAACTTGTTGCGTAATATACTATTATATTTATATTTTTTGTACTTTTCTCCTCTTTAGGCATTATTAAAATGAATTAATGTTCGGTTGTGATAGGGTCCCATCATACGTTTGTACCTAGTCGGTTCCTAAGTACTGTGTTACAGTTCTCCAAACGATATACGGTTTTTACAACCTTTTATGGTTTTCCACCATTCCACATTCACGCATTCACATTCCACCATTCTTTTCAGTCTGTGTACCACAAGCCAGGGCCGTATTTAAGATGTTAGGCAAGAAGAAGTGTGCCTGTTGTATTTTAAGAGTAACGAAATGTCCTAGTACCTCGATTTCAGGTTGAATTTTCCCATTAGATAGGTTAATCTCATATATTAAAAGCATAGTAAACAGCTTAAACTGATGTCCAATTTAAGGGTTTAACATAATGGCTCTAAAATATCTTTCTAAGAAAGCAATAGCAATGTAGATAATTGATTTATGATGGATGTTTTCCCAGTTTGCTATTGGTTGATTTGTGGGAGCTGGTGAAATCGGAGTATGCTGCTAGTTTTATGAAACTGTATTTTCTTAGCCGTCGAATCTTCGGAGTTATTTCTATTCCTATTGGTGTTCGTAATTAGTAATTACCAACGTACTGTTATTCAATTGTTTTTCAAGACTCAGTGTGTCATTTTTATTGAGGTACTATATACATTTTATTACAATTTTTTTCTTATTAATTACTAAACTTGCGATCTCCAGCGACGAAGAAGTTGAGATTGTGGTCGATGACGTAATTATAATTTCTTTTCTGAAATCAACATTTGGATGTTTTGATAAGAAGTATAATGTGGACAAGTGGGCCATGGAACGGGGATTCAAAGTTGTCCCAGCTGAAACTCAGTTTAATAGGAAACAACACCTCGCCGAAATTTAGTTCTGGGACACTAGAATTAATTTGAAGTGAAGTAGTTGGAAAAAATGTGTAGGACATGTCATCGAAGAAGAAGAAAATGTTTATTATAGAATAGCCAGAATTAATTATTGTCCAGTGTCGATAGCGATTATTTTGATGTAGAATAACGTTTTTTTTAAATAAATATTCTAACATTGTTTTATAGCTAAATTTACTGCTTCATTTATATTTATAATAAACATTTTAAAATAAGAATCGATTTTTCAGTATTTGTATGCACGAAGTACCGAAGTACGGATCTGAAACGTCATTGTGGAATTGGGATTCTATTTATGGCCTGCGGTTAGATCTTCATAAAAATTTACCAAAGTTAAATAGCGGATTATGTCGTAAAAACGGTATATCGTTTGGAGAACTCTATTAGAAAGAAGAAACTTTATTAGGAAAGAGAGTGGTTAGACCAGTGGATTTTCATTCATGATTTCTAAATGGGAGATGTTAAACCTGTGTTTACGTTGACTCTGGCCTAGTCATCGGACCAATAAAAGTGCAAATTTAATTAATTTTGATGATATCACTTTTAAGCAATATCCCAAACGTGACGTCAAAATAAACATAGCGCATTTATTTCGAGCGCTTGTCGTTTTTTGATCAACCCCGCCGCAATATAAGTATTAATGAAACCAGATAAACAGATTAGGTTTATTGTGGGCTGATAATGGTGTTTGAGAATCTGGGATTTTTTTTATCAACTTATTTGCCGACAACACACGCGGCATGATAATACCAACGTGTCAATATCTGACCGAAATCTTGAAGTTCGTTTATCAACAGATGATGGGGGTTACGGAACCTACACGGAGTCTGTTTAATCAAATTTAATTAAGCATACCCGAACCGTATTTACAAATTGCGCCACGCGCCATCGCGAGGGCGCAATCGCAACTAATCCGGCTTATCTGTGGTGAACGCTAGTTTTTTCAGCGGACCTCAACATGTAGCACACACACCACAATAAAACAACAATAATAGACACCATTAAAAATAATGCGTGCAATAAATGTTTCCGAAACCATAAGCCAGATCGAATGATTGGGTTTTCAGTGTACGAAAAATGGGCGGTACTGTTTTGGTCGTCATCCTGCTCTTAGGATTTCGCGTGGATAGCGCAAACTCCGAAATTAGAGTAAGTCTTTTTTTAAATAACGGTGTTTTATTAATTTTTATTAAAAATAATGTCAAAAATAGTGTAAAAAGTTATAATAGCAAATTAATCTGTTACACTACCAATTTCTTCCGAATCACTAAAGTCTATTTCGGAAAAGTGTGGAGGAATAAAACCTCATTGGGTATGCAAAAGGACTGTAAAGCGAGCTAACGAATATCTCAGCGTTTGGCATTGATTTCATTCCAAACTTCGTTTTTTTATTGAGTGTAGCGTATACCACCTGAGTTTGGGTCAATTTATGAGTCTGCCTATTGTCATATATTCATCAACAATGAAAGTCACGTGATAAAGGTGTTCCGGTAGGTCACTTGTAAAAAAAAACACTAAGTTTATTTTGACAGAATTAAAATTAAACATTATGTAACAGGTGGGCAGTTTAACAGGGGGCTATACCTTATCTCCAAACCTATGAGTGTTATAAAAAAAGTTGGAATACAGAAGTTGTTCCTAGTAAAATGATCTTTAGAGAAAACATTTTTTCTAGGGCATTATTCAAAATTGAAACATTTTTATGAAATACGCGGTGTCACGATGTTTCGCAAAATGTAAGTTCCCTCAATTTTTGTAACTCAAACACCCTGTATATTTTTGCATTTTCAGATAGGTCTTCAAAAGACGAATTCAACGACATATGTGAACATTAAGCTGCGATGCACCGTTTCGAATTTATTGACGATTTTTGACGATAATTATGAAAACCTTGTTTTTGTTTTAACGAAATTGCTGGTTATCTCAGACACCGTTACAAATTATAAAAATTATTTATTATAAAATAAATGAATGGATATTATTTCATTTAACGATTTTAATTAAATTTAATTAATTTTAATTTAATCATGAATCGATATTTACATCAGTAACGTTACATAATCGAAAAAATATGCGTTACTGGTGTTCTGAAAATAAACTTGTGAATTTGGCACAAGTAAAAAATATAGAAAATTGGTTAAAGTATGGAATTTATTTTATAAAGAAAATTTTACAGAAGTGCGATTTTTAGATTTATTAAGAGATGTATACAGTCACCGGCACTCATGAACCTGTGTCAAAAGAAATCGTGAAAAATGTTATGAATGTTAAACGTTAATGTATTGTTAGCAAGTACCCTTCAAGATTTACAGGGTCTACTTATCAAAATAAAGAAAAAAAGTGAGCAATATGACCTGTCACAAAAAGAAAATTCAAATTCATGTTAATTAACGAACAAACTATGTCGGACAAATATACAAACAGAATCATGTAATAGAACAAATAGAAAAGTACAAATATTCTGCGCTCTAGATTTGAAAATCATAACGCTGAGATGTGTTGTACGAACCATACACATACCGGCGAATATTGAAAATCAGCTGGACAGAATGGTTAACAAATAATGAAGGTACCAAGATGAATGAAGAAAGATAAAGAAATAATCCTAACTAAGACAAAGAAAATTACAATATCGGTGACATTTTATGAATAGATACAAGAAAAGATCTAAGCAAGAGGTGTCGGAAGAAAACTTCATCCGTCATTTGACAGGTTGACAGGTTGAAAAATACATATAGCTCTGAGAATCAGATCAAACAACTCGCGTGATCTGTTATCATTTCACAATTTTTTTTCTATTGTCGTTGTTTTATAGTGGCTTCATATCGCAACTATTTGTTTTAATTAATCTAAATTCTTGTTAATTTAAAATACAGGTCATTTGTGCCCGCTTATAAAGATTATACAACTAAAAAATCAATAGCGCATAAAAAATAGTTAAGAATAATTTTGTTTCCTTGTTTTGTAATAATACTTTCATCTAATTTTGCTTTACTATTTTTTGATTACGCAGTTATTGCTAGCTAATTGTTGAGTAATATTAAAGAAGATAAGTTAATCTGATATCTCTACACCCAATTAGTGCGGCATAGACATACTCATGTTACTTTTAGACTCTGAGTTTTTAAATTAGTTTTTAAAATCGTATAAAAATTATGTTACAGCAGTTGAGATTGCTTTGTGCCAATGGTATGGCGTACTGCCTTGAGAAATTATCCTTTAACAATTTGGTTTACACTAAGCTTCATTCAGAATTTTCAGAAGACATCCCGTAGACATCATCATCATCACCATCCCGGCCTTCTTGTTTTATCCACTGTCCAACATAGGTCTCCGCCGGTGTTTACCATTCTCTATTCTGTGCTGTCTATATCAAATTTGTACTTATTCTACTAACTAACCTGGACCGGTTTGATTTATTGGTCCGTTATTAGAATCATTTATCATGTGTCGGGCTATAAATAATATAGTGGGCCTACTAGGGTAAGAATTGATACACCTCAAGTGACTAGGATATTTTTTTCTAAATAGCGATGTGTACACATTTATTTCCTTTTTGCTTTAAGATGTAATAGAATCTGGAAATATTTTGAGAAAGTGTTGCCTTAAAAACTTATTGATGATGTCCCCGGCTATGTTGGATGTTGAATGTCGCTAGGTCATTGGTTAAAAATGAGATTTTAAATGTTGCGAATGTTGAATGGACCTTCTCAAAATTATTTTTAAGATTGATTCATAAGTTCCTGTATTATCAACATTAGGTAGTGTCTCTATATCTATAGTAGCTTTATTAGCATCGGCAGCTTACTTCGATAAAAGCAGGCAAAAGCCAACATGATATAGTTTGAGACAAACTATAATATCAATTTTGCTCTTCTCACAGGTACCACATCTCGCATTCCCCAAAGACGGCCTGGATTCGTTTTCCCCGAGGATCGTAGGCGGCCGGACAGCCACCCCTCACGCCTACCCCTACCAAGCCCTGCTCTTCGCTTACATCACTAGCGACTCGTATTTATGTTCCGGCTCGTTAATCTCGAGCAACTTTGTGTTAACCGCGGCACACTGCGTGAAAGAGTGAGCGACTTTCGTAACTAATACGCGCACCGTTCATAACCCAAGTTGTCATTTTTAGCGCATCTTATGCTCTGGTCCATCTAGGAGTGCACAACATGTCTTCCACCGAGCCTTCACAAACTGCGTACAACTCGTCGATGTTTATAATACACGAACGCTGGAACGAAGCAGAAATGATGAATGACATAGCTTTAATAAAATTACCATCGCCCGCGACCTTGAACGAGAACATTGCCACCATTAAAATTACGAGCGCTAAGGACACGTACGAAGGCGATATAGCTAGGGTGACGGGTTGGGGTCTCACGGCTAACGGGGCGACGTCTTCGGTGCTCAAGTACGCTGACGTCATAGTCATGTCGAATCAAGAATGTGCCACTTTCGATCTTTACCGGAACCATATAGTCGCTAGTCACATATGCACGTCAGGTAAGTAATAATCAAAATACAGTCAAATTTCGATAACTTAAACCCCTAATGGCCTAAAAATAAGTGCGACCTATCGAAACTTTGAGTTATTGAGATCAGTTGAGCTTAATAGACTAGTACCAAGTACCAGTTTTTATTAAAGCAGAGATTGAAAAGTAGAACGAAATTTTGAATTATGTGCATAATGTACGCAACATATTAAAAACGTCTGTATTCCATTTTTTATTAAATATTACATAATTTGACGTCAATTTAAAAAATAAATAAATTGTGTACACTGCTATGTAAACATCTTGGATTGTGTGACCTTAATGTTTAAATAGAAACATATTGTGTTTGACACTTCTTCAACCGACCTCTTCAACGGAGCTTCAACTTCTGGTTCTAAATTTTCTTACATATTTTGACGTCAATTAAAATAAATAAATTGCGTTCACTGCTGTGTAAACATCTTTGATTGTGTGACCTTAATGTTCAAATACAAACATATCGTGTTTGACACTTCTTCAACCGATCTCTTCAACGGAGCTTCAACTTGTTTTTCTAAATATTCTTCATTATAATTTTTAACAGGCACTACTTATTCTTCTATCTTTCCAAAATAATTTGGTGAAATAAAATTCAGAGGAATTGCGAGAGAACGGCTTAAAATCTGCGTGTAAATTTTACATAAAATATATTAGTGGAAGATCATCTACGTCTTCCCAAGTAGACAACTGATCAAAACCTTGAATGAATTTTGTTTGATATCAAAGAACAACATACATTCATTTTCTGGACTTAAAGTAGTAACTTGAAGAATCAGTTCCAGTTATCCATGTTCGACTTATCAAAGTTTGACTGGAATGACATTTTTTTTCAAAAAAAAAAACTAATTATTACCCACTAATTTATCTGGATAAGTTCGCCTTTTAAGTTTGACGTTAAACATCACTGAAACGCAGCGTTGCCATGCTTTTAATGCAATACGAAATGCAATATCACATCCAAATATATTTGATGTAATTAACCTTAAGTCAAATATATTATATTTAATATAATTAAAGGTATTATTTCCAAGAGATCCGACAAGCCCTTAATATTTCTGGACCAACACAGCGATCATATTGCAAATTTTTATGCCGGATGATTGATAATATTGCGATTTTTGTTTTATTTTTAAATATTAGTTAAACAGTTATTTAAAATGGTTTTATACTTAAGTTAAGTAGGGAATCTATCTACATTTCCAAGCGTAAAACAACCCCGGGTTTCCCCCTATATATTTAATTTTTGTGATATCCCCGTATACGCGTGATCATATGCCATAAAATCTAATCTGCTGCCATCTATAGGTGAGTAGCCAAACTTAGATCGGTAATTTCGTTTTGTGCTACCATCTGTTGGAAAGCAGAGAGAATCTAAATCCAAATTTATTAGTTAGGTCTTTGTAATTTTTATAACAAGATTTCCACTGAAAGGCGGGTTTTCCAGAAGTAACAAATCGCTACAGATTGTTTGCACGCCACAAATGTGGCAGCCAAAACATTTCAGAAATGTTTATTGTGTTTCGCTAATTACAGGACAAATAGAATATTACAAAATAATTTATTAGTTCGGTCAGCACTTCGGGCTAAAGCCTGAAGAAACCGCAAAATCAATAGTTTTTACTTCAAACAAGAATGCCCAAATTGTTTAAAAAATATCATATTAGTCCACAACATTATCAGCGTTTCTGTCAGCATTTAAGTATTATAAACAGTTTCAGAAAACAAAAATTTGTTTTGGGCCTCCTTTTATATCTATATCTCTATCTATATTCTGCTTATCCGACATATTAAGGGCTACCCAGTAGATCCACTATATATTAAATTAAATAATTCATTTTAGTACTCTCTTGAAACATGTGCCTTCAGCCGAAATTTGACAAAGCATACTCACTGTTCCAGGCGCGGGGAACGTTGGGACATGTAATGGCGACTCAGGAGGACCCTTGGTATTTAATGGGGCTCAAATTGGTATTGTTTCATTTGGGTATTCCGGCTGTACTATGAGCAAGCCTTCAGTGTACACTAGATTGACCGAGTTTGCTGACTGGATTAAAACAAACAGCGATATCGCTGCTAATTCCACAAGCAATCCTACCAATAATTCAGACAGGAAGATTTCGTCTGCCAATTTTGTATTAATAGCAGCTGCCCTTACACTGTA
Organism: Cylas formicarius; assembly: GCF_029955315.1. Classification (NCBI taxonomy): domain Eukaryota; kingdom Metazoa; phylum Arthropoda; class Insecta; order Coleoptera; family Brentidae; genus Cylas; species Cylas formicarius. Next base: position 16,668,243 of record NW_026844361.1, on the reverse strand, counting down.
TTTAGGCGATAACATGATCTCTGTCTTAATATTATTGTCTTAATAAATTTACACTTGAACAATTTGTATTTAATTTTAATACCTACGTAGAGAAAAATCTCAACTTTCAAATGAAATATAAGAACTACATATATACATAGACAACTGCTTAAATCATTTATACCGCTTTTAGAAACAACCACACTAGTATGGCGCCAGCAAAAATTTTAACGTACAAAGGGTGAGTCTTCCAGTCTTCAACCAAAGAGGTATGAGGTATCAATGCAGTTTCTTTGCCTTCTAATCTATGCAGAGAGTTGACAACTTCATTTATCACTTCCCGAGTCTTCACAACTTCCTCAAAAGTACTTTTATTTGAAATCACTTCCCCTTGTTCTAATCTATGCAGGGAATTGATGACTTGATCTATTGTTTCACGAGTCTTCACGACTTCATCCAAAGGCGAGGCAACTCCACTCAACCGTTCATCAAGTAATGCCTTAAGTTGTTGTTTACGAATTGTCGAAAACAAGAATGCTAAAAGTGAGCCAATCAGACTAAGAATGATGCCTAAATATTTTGTATATTCCATTTGTGCTCTTTGCTTTTCATGAGTATCCCTTATCGCGTTGGTAAAAGCAGTAAAAAGTTCTCTTTCCGTTTGATCATAATCTTGAAATGTTCTGGAGATAGTTTTCTCTAGTTTTAAAATCTACATAAAAAAAAGTTATTGAAACTCAATAAATTTCCATTTAATGAGAACCAGACAAATAAACCCAATATTAAAATCACAGTTCATCTAACCTTATGCATTATCCCCTTCATATTTTAAAACCCATTCTATAACAAAAATGTGGGGAGAAGAGCAGATTTTCATTTTCAATTTCTAAGAAAATGGAGTTAAACCTTTGTCTGGTCTCTCTGGAATTGATTAAAATATCGATATCTTACCTCCGTTTCTTTTTTCATTAAATCCAAAAATTTTTCCAAGTCATCTTGTCTCTTGATTTTATGGATTTCATCCTGCATTTCCATAGACTTATTCCTCACGTCAGTCAGTTGTCGACTTACCTCTCTTCTCTTTTCTTGTACATCGAGTAGCTGTTGCTAAGTAATAGAAAAATCTAATAGAAAAATGAAGTTCCTAGTCGTTGCCAAATAAAAATTACTCACTTTTAATAAACTCTGTATAAAAAAGAAGCAGGAATAAAAATATAAATCAAAATTTATATGATATAATAAATTACAAATGTACAAAATTAAAATGAAATTAAAGAAAAACCCTTTAATTTTACATCGCTGCTGTGTAAAGCGTAATATCACATTTACTTACCTGTAATGCTGTAACCCTATCCTGACTTAACTGAACTTTATCCAAGCCCACAACTCTCATATACCAATTATTTAACTTAAAAAATTTGTCGTTAAGAATGTCTATTTGTTTTTTTTTCGCCGCATTTATATAAGGCGTGGCTTCGGCAACGGTCTTGGAAATGCTTTTTCTTAGCGCGTCTAGGGTCTGAGCATTAACTATTTGTTTTAAAGGAGGTATTATTCTCATATTTAAAAGTATAAGATTTTAGTTGTAAGAACATTTTATAGGTTAACCACCATTTTCTTCCTGCTTGCGTTGAAGTTAAGGGAACTCGACCATGTCAGAAATAAGTAGTTTTTTACGCCTTTTTCATACGTTTTGAATATGGTTTATATTGAACATATTATTGTGTTCAAATACATCGCTTTCATACCTTCTGGGTGCATAAGTAATTCATTTTTAACGGCGTGACAAAAAATCTAAAGAAATCACGTTTACCTTTGGAATGTCAAAGTTGAAGCTTGAAAAATATTGAAAATTAAATTTTCGGTAACGAGAGGTAAATAAATGTAATTTTGATAGGTTACAGCTTTGGCTATTGCGCAAATCATGCTTCGTAGCATATTCGGTTTGATCCAGAGAATTTTGGACAGAGACAGAAACTACAATAACACGAAATCTCGCGCGGTCATCTACTGTCTCACGAACTCGGACGGTACCGTTAATATGGAGTTGGAAATCGACGGAAAAACTAGAAAATCCATTAGGGCGGCTGAAAATCCGCACCTCGAAGCTAGAAACTCGTTCCAAATTACAACCGAGCAGGGCGACACGGTAACCTGCAAGCATTCACCTGGTTTCAAAATCGTCCCGAAGAGTACCAAAGATGAAGAGGTAACCGGAAGGGTTACGTTTTCGAACAACGAGGCAACCGACGTCGAAGAAAAGGAGGAAGACTCTGAACCGACTGTCGGCGAGCTGTTGAAGAATTTCCCCAAGAAACAAGTCGACGTTTCCAAAACAGGTAAAAAAACGCACCTTCAAACTGGAAAACGCGGAATATTTATAAGTTTTCTGAAAAAAATACTGGGTGTTGTTGAAATGACGTCGCATAAATTAATGAGCGCATCTGAAGGCCATGTTGATGGCGAATCTGTATTTTGTTCTGTCCAAATTGGACGTAACCTTATCGGGTCTAATAAAACAATACCGTGGTGTTAATAATATAACAACGCTGAATCGGGTTTCGCTCATACCTTCGCACCATATTCTCAGAGAGCGGCCATATAGTTATTAGATAATATAGTGTATAGTATACAGTAATTAATGCACCGCAGGTGGCTATGACATTTTCGTATATAATCATCTTTCGCGCATGCGTCACCTCCTCGCTGAATTGCGATATTTTCGCCATTTTTTCTGCAAATCATTTATTTTCATAAAAACACTAGGTCTGTACGATCCGAACATTATTGGCAGCACCGGAGCCACTCTGTGCCATTGTTGTTTTCATTTTTGGTGTTGGGTACCTTTTTGTTTTTGAAAAAACTTGTTTTCTGTCAAAAAAATAAATGTGTCTTTGCAGGCTGCCTTACGTAAAAGTTCATTTAAAGGATTTAAAGGTGGTTTGTATAGGGCTTCCATTACGCAACGTGTATATTTTCTCTTCACAGTTTCACTCCTTTTGCCTGAATATTTAATATGACTTAAGATATTTTGAGTAAATTCCGGCCCCAAAAGTGTCGCATCCTAACTTATTGAGGATTTGTCAGCGACATTTTAAATGCTGTACATACGCATGTTATTAAATAACTCTTCTAAAATTGTTTTCCTTAGTTGCTTCATAAGTTCATCATAGGCCAAGACACCGATGAAATTCATTTTTCGTGTGCCAGCCAAAGTCTACTGGAAGGCAAAACATTATTAAAAGCAAAAAATGATATTTCAATTATGTCTGCTACAGGAAAACTTAAAAATTGTAAACAGCCCAGTCTCCACAAATCCCCTTGCTCGCAGTTAAAGCTGATTTGTAGATAAATTGCAAACACATTGCACACACAAAGTGTGTTAGGTACGCTTAATTGGATTTTTTACTTCAAAAAATATAAATTTTAGGATAATTGTTATTTAATCTTTCTTGAGCGACATCCATCAAAGTAAGCAATTTGTTTTGTGTCTAGATTTGAACCTTTAATGTTTAACACTCGGATGAATCTCACTGAATTGTAAAATTGCAAATTGGTAAAGTTGTCCAAACAATATACAGTTTTTACGACACAATCCGGTATTTAACTTTGGTAAATTTTTATGAAGGTCTAATCTTGCTTGGGTTTCTCTTTGTAACATTCAATAAATACATTCGCAATTCCACAATGGCATTCCAGAACCGTACTTCGATACTTCGTGTATATAAATGCTCGAATTTCTGGGATTTCTCTCAAATATCTTGCCCTCCACTCCGAAATTCTTCTTGCTTTCATCAAAACTTATTGATGGTTTTGTAATAAACACCAATTCTTCGTACCAGCGCACGCAAAGCCTCGGGGCAACAGTTCAAAACACTATGCAACTCCATGTAAAGTTTTAATTGTTAAAACAATATTCTTCTGATACGCATCATATATAACCATGTCCGGCATGGTGCATGGTCAAGTAGACATTTTGGGACCCCACGATCTATCCGCGTTCGTCTTTCTTGGACACCATTCACAACCATGTCACGTATTGTGGCATACGGTGTTTTATTCAACTCGGACGTTAATGTTATGGCTCTACTTTCCACAGATGTTGATCTCAGAAACAAAAACAAATTTAAAATTATCATCGACAACCATTTCTTCTTCGCTGGACATCGCAAGTGACTAACAAAATTGAATAATATTAGTATATGGTAAGAAATAAATTATAATAAAATGTGCATGGCATCTCACTGAGTGTTGAATAACAGTAGGTGTGGTATACAACAGGCGGATCTTAAACATATTCCAAAGTCAAAAACCAAAAAAGTTGGTAAAACCAGTATATGGTTTGGTGCACTTTAACATTCAGTGACATCGTAGGTATTTTAAAAACTTTGGAACCACTGTTAACAATTAGCTCTGCCATTGGTCCTGATTAAATTATATGTCACTGAATTAGCTTTCTGTTAGAGCGAGACCAAATCTCGATGCTGCTAAAGCAAATACAAAAGATGAAGGCCGGCCTGGAGAGGTTACGGGACATCGCGATGCAGTTCAACTGTTCGGAGAGATTCAACGAAGATTTAAGCTTCCTGATGACCAATCTGAAGCCCGAGTTGCGAGATGGCGATGAAGACTCTACCGATCACAACCTGTCCTCCGGTTTCTAAATTCTTGTGTGAAAATTGTCGGGTGTCGTGGGTGGATATTGTAATAAAAACGCGACGTTTAAGCGGTTTCTTCTCGTCTTTCGTTATTATTATAGTGAACACATTCATAAATTATACACTGGACTTCTCACTAATTCGGAAAAATGAAAAAGACCACGTCTCGTTTCACAGGAGGGGGAGCGTCGGGGGCGAAAATTTAAATAACAAAAAGTCAACAAATAAAAATACTAAACATAAAACTACTTATATAAATTACATTATCAACTAGCAAATATAACTATTTTCACAGTGTTTACTTTTTTTATTTTGTAACTATAGTAACGTCGACCTCGGTCCGCCTCTCTCTCTCGCTCTCTGTTACAAAATACTTGGAATTTTCTCGCGGTTGCTTTTTAAAAATCCTACAATATATTACAGTCAGTTTCCGAAAACTAAAAGGTATAAAGTCTATATATTCGTGCCACACTGCCAGAGATACCGTGCCGTACAAAATACTTTCATGCCCTGTAATTGTTGCGAAATTAAATTAAAAATTAAAAACCCTATAAAACTCTCCTCAGTCTCTAGTCGAACGTCTTTTCTTCAGTTTTTTCCGCGTCTGAAGACAACGCATCGACTAACGGTTCTACGCAATTCTTCGGGATTAGCGTACCTGAAATAACACCTTTGGTTTGTAACATTTATGACCATAAATTAAAAAATAAATCAATTGACAAAACTCCATTATTAACTAATTACCAGGAAAGCAAGACATAAAAATAGTTCGCTTACTTCGGCATTCATTGGGAGATCTTCGGAATTGTTCGCCTCGTCGCCGCGCGATGATATAAATCGCAAGATGTGCCCTAGTTTACCCACTTATTATACTTTGTGTAATGATGATGATTTTGACTAATGCTCATTGAATTGTTTATGTATGAAAATAACGCATACCAAATATCAAAACCCAAAACCCAATATTTAAGTTGCAATAAATAATTCAAGTTGTGCTAGCCGACTATTCCTTTTAAACGACACTAAATGCGTGGGAATGATCGTGACGTCATAGCGCTGCTTTTAGATCAATACGGCGACATGTTAGAGGACTAAAATTATATTATTTACGTTTATGTTTGGCTGGTGCAAAGTGTGTTTCTATTTAATCTACGCCAGTTTGTATTTGTGGTTAGTCTGCTTTACATGATAATAATAAGCAACACAAAAACAATATTACAAATCGTGCCATCGTGTTTGGCTACAACCCGTAAAACGCGAAATAAACTTTTTATTGGTCCATCAGAAAATAAAAGCCGTCGTTTTTTGTTAACATTATGTTCAGTTGTCATTGTAGCCTTAATCGTCCAAACATTTTTAACTGGCTTCCTGATCTATATAAAATCAAGAACACTTTAAGTTATCAATGCTTTAAAATCAGTATTTAGGTTTCCACCAATTAAAAAAAATCCTTTTTTTTTTGTAAAATAATTAACACCTTATTTGATGGACCATTTGAATTTTAAAAACTAGAAAACTTTAAGCTGATTACAATATTATATTGCTTTAAAACTTGTACCTAAATTTTCTATAACCATATCTTTTAGCTTTAACACCGCGAACCTCAACAAAAGAAAAACTTTCGGCGCAGTGTAAGATGTCACCATAAACATATACCCACTACAGGTAAATTATCGGATTGACCTTTTAAAAAATCGGCTTCGGTCATTTTCAAAATTCTCTATTTTATACCAAACACAAGACTAAAATTAAAATGAAAACCACCAAGACGAACTCGTTGTCGTTTTCTAATAATGCCTTCTCTATGCTACCATCCGGCTGGCGCGTAGTCTAACGAGCGAATTGACGTCACAGCCGGTCACAGCCAATGACAGCGCGTTTCAAATCGGATTTAAATTTTACAATGTTTAATTGCTTGTATTTGTTGCATAGAACTAGGAAATTATTTTTTTTGCGAACTGTGGTTCTTTTAATAGTATAAACTTACTTTTAAAGGCCTATCAAGCGATTTCATAAAATTGATTTAGTAAGTACATCGTGCAACATTTCCAATCAATTTATTGCTCAATTTGAGTTAACTTACGAAAGTATTTTTAAGTCAGAAGAAAAAAAAACTAATTTCTCGTAAGAAGCACAAGACGAACCAACTGAAGATATCAAAGAAAAATATATTTTTTTTTTACCATCGATCGAGCACTAAATGCACTAGATGCTAGGTTTGCTTTGGTTGTAGTCAATAGAGTCAACTATTTTCAATTTGTATATAAAACACACTATTTAAAAGCCGTGGCTAAAAGATGTTATAAGAATTTAAATTCTATTGGCATAAATTAGGAATAACGAGCGAACGAAATTTAATTATTAAAATAAATTAATATTAAAATATTGAAAATTAACAATAATATTAACATATTAAAGTTAATAAATATTGCAAATGGGGAAAGAAGTTTCTCGAAACTAAAATTAATTAAGAAGTTTACACTTTCTACGACCGCACAAAATCAGTCTTACTGGTTTAGCGATTTTGGCAAATCAGCATGAAATTGTTGATAGAATAAACTTAAGACATAATAAAAAAAATGCAGAAATAAGTGAGAAACGCAAATTTTAGTTAGTTCATATGTTCCCCTGATAAAACATTTTTGTAACAGCATAAAAAGGTGCACTTTATTAGCATTTAGTTACCAAGAACGGCACTGTTTTACCAAAAATTACGTAATTGTAAGTACAAAATTGATGAAAGAAAAAAAAATTAAATAATGAGAAAAAAAACTGACTAATAACACTAAACAAGACCCCTCATACCACCTACTGCAGTTTTCTTTTGGATTTCCTATTTATGTTAGTGTTATGAATCAGACTTCAGTATTATCCTACATTCGATTTAACATATTTTTTTCTGCTACCTACTCGTAGGATAAATGACTTTTTGTAACCGCAGCGTATATACAGAGAATAAAAAAAAAACAACTACGGACTACACCTGCGCTTTTGTAGCATAGTATCGGAGTCTGTAATAAAAAGTGGTGGTTGCCATTTAATACTTCAAAGCCGGTCCCTCCCCCCAACCAGTGAGGCGGCATGTTAGGTATTATTAAACTGTTCTTTTATTAGTTCATTAGAACGTTTTTTTTGTAGATTTGTTAGCCGCCGTTTCCATATTTTTCGGACACCTTGTATATTAATTTTTAATCTTAATTTGAAAAATTCTTGCTGCGCATAAACTCACCCACAATCTTCAGATCTTCTTGAGTGCGGAGCCTTATCACCTGCATCTTGTTCTGCGCCCCGTTCCGACTTGCGAGCACGCCCTCTACCCTGCTCCACACCGACAGAACGCTCCCGCTCATGACGTTGTAAGCCCGCCTGCGCAGTCCCACCTCGCAGTCGTGACCGGCCGTGACGTTGCGACAGTTGCCCCGCCAATAAGCGTGCGAGCACGTATTCACCGACGAGTCGTACTGTTCCGTCCACGCTTTTTCCGCGTCCGTCGAGTCGACCTGAAATCGGAAATTTCTTTCTATTACTCTCTCGCGTGAACATTTTGAAAAACTGATGAAAATGATTAAATATTGAGGCGCAGGAAGTAGAAAAATCTCCTGGTCGAGGAACATGCGGGAATGGACAAACAACAATTGTCGAGACTGCCTGAAATCAGCTCGCCATCGTCGTTGCCAACATTCAGATCGTTTTAAGGGTGTAGTGTTAGCTGATGAAGCTTCACAATTGGTTCTTATATCGGGGCCTATCCCTTTTCTAATTTTTCAAAGAAACTTCGACAGGCTCATAGATTAATCCTCAATAACTCTAAAACGAAGTTGGTTATTTTTGGACGGGATACAATTGAGTTGTTAGTCCTATTAAAGTAGGTAAAAATTGAGGGTTAAGCATTCTGGTATTCTGTAAGTGTTTTTAGAAACTGAAACTTATATGCATACAGATGTGCTAAATAAAAACACAAAATTAAAACTTTTAGATACTTTGGTACCGTAAGTAATTATTTTGTCATAGTTTACTGGCCTGGTCAGGTCCAGAAGGACGAAAACTCGCTGCAAGAAGTGCAAAATTCTTGTTTGAGATTTGCATACAACTTACGGAAATATGATCGTATAAGCCCTGCCTTTGCTGGTTCAAAATCCAAGAGAGCTTTGAAATTCATTTTTGTCATTTGTTATACAAAATTTTCAATAGTTGGGAACTCGTGTATGCAAATATGCATCAAAGGCAAACTAAGTATTCCGAGCTTCTCAGAATTCCTTCTTTTATTCCTAACTTTTATTATTTTAAGAGGGCTTTATTTAACCCGTCTACTTTATATATATATATATATATATATATATATATATATATATATATATATATATATATATATATATATATATATATATATATATATATATATAATGCATCAGGTGGTTGCATTTAATTGTTGATAATTGTTCTTGTGGCTGTTCTTTTAGCGGAATAAAGACATTATTATTATTATCAATATTATTATTATTATCATGATTAATATTATCATTATTATTATTATTATTTTTACTTGACATGGCACAATAAGAAAAAGAGGATTAAATATTTCTGTAAAATATCTAACAATGCAAACTTGAACTCCCGTTGTATAACCAAATTTAGAACACTTCTGTTATGGCAAAGACAACTGAGTGCTCCGAAAATTATGAAAGTTGCTACCCGAAGAACAATTTTGAATATTTAAAATAAAAAATATATATTTCCGCACCTTCTTATATTTCTTCTCGAGTTCGGCTAAGCTTTCCAAATTATGAAAGTTGCTACCCGAAGAACAATTTTGAATATTTAAAATAAAAAATATATATTTCCGCACCTTCTTATATTTCTTCTCGAGTTCGGCTAAGCTTTCCTGCCGAAACTGCAAGCCGGTGTTCGGTCTGTACACCGAAAACATCTGCTCTTTCTTGCTCTCCGGTTTTTTCTTGTTGGTGGCCGTCCCGCCCGCGTCCACCGCCACCGCCAAGATGGCCGTGTGTTTCCCGTTTCGCACCTAAAACCCGGTCATAAAAGAATACCGTAAGTACATCGAGATACGGAGTGGAGACAAATTCAAATCTTTTTGTTTAATGTTCTTGCTCTATCTGTAAAAGGCGAATGGTGTTTAAATATTTTCGGAAATAAATGTAGCATGTAAGCATTTTAGTAAATTCGGAAGTGGTTAAAAATCGTTTTTGTAGGCTATGAGTGAGGCGATTGCCACCAGGTAACGTTTTTCGACTATCACTAAACAATTTTCTAAAAAAAAAAATTGTGACGATAGTCAAGCAAGAGCCAACAGCCTGAAAACGTTGAAATTTATTAATTAAACGCCAAATTAAAATAAAACCATGTTCACAACTTTTGTGCAATACTCAAATCAAATGGCATAAAATTATCCAGTAGCTGACATTATTACCACGTTTTAATAGCCTTCGCGGGTTTCCAATATTTAGTATTATCACTTATTTTTTCATTAAAAATAAACGGATATGTGGCAATTGTTTTTCAAGGTGACAATTTCAAAAACTCGAAAATAATTTTCAGCATTGTTTTGGCCGATTTTTCAAATTTGCGGGACCAATCGTTTCCGAATACCCCGATACACTGAGTGAAATTATCAAATTTGACTAAAAACATTCAGTTGCGGCAGAGACGAATCAATTATTTTCAGCTCTAGATCTGTATATTAGGTTTCTTTCAACCTACAGATTTGGTTCATTTTACCAAGAACTTTCAATGCATCCATCAGATTGTTGTAAGCCAGTGGATTTATGTAAATTGGCTGGAATAACTAAAAGTTGGTAGAAAATATTCATACACTATATTATTTAAATTTTCTCCTAGCGACTATTTTGTTTTATGTGTGTTTGTTGCTATTTGAAGTGACATAAAACGAATAATTAATTCTAAGTAATGCTTATCGGAAATTTCCAAAGACACTGACGAAACTTGGTTACTTATATAGTACTATTTGAATTATACTAACTCCCAAATTTTACAGATAATTGACAATTAGAAAATCACAATAGGAAAAAAACAAAGTGTAAAAAAAATAATTTATAATTAATAAGTACTAGGGAGAGAGTTCTATAAATCATTATTGAACTGTAAAACTTGGAGGCCTTAGCGATGGCTGTCAATAATAGAATATAACAAAAAATAGCTATTTTTATTTGTATTTTAACAACGAATACCGGCACATAGTTCTCTTACTTCAGTTCCGCTAAAGAGAGTTAGTGCCACTATTGAATTTCCCGCAGTTTTTAACGATCTTATGCGCAAAATCGGGACATAACGCAGTGTGTCTGTGATCACCGTAGAGTACGTAATGTTGGAAAAAAGCACAAAGAAGACGTGAACTCCTTATAAAGTCCAAGAAATGAGTAACGATGATTTTTTTGATTTTAAAAAACTAGTAATTCAAACTTTTTACTTTCATTGGGACAGCTCAGGCGATATTGTCAAAAAAAAATGATGCGTGTGTTTTCAAAGTAGAAAAAGATGCTCCTGACACATTTTTCTATAAAACAGTGAACTGACCACAGAAGCATAAAAATTACGCAAAGAAAAATGCGAACAGGCGCGACTTTTACGTCTTTTGGAAATACGAATCTAGACCGTGCTTATCGAGATGTTATATCAATTTCAAAGAAAACGTTTAATGTCACAGTCACTTTTATAATAGCCCGAACGGTGGCAAAGATTAAAATGTCACGGTTTTTTAGTTACTTTGGAAATAGTACTTTCTGTTTTTTTTTCTAAAAACCAGGTCAGTTGGTTGTTTTTTTAACAGTAGCTCTGTACCAAAAACTATGGGTCTGTTGTTTTTTATTGTTTACGTGTTAAAAGATTACATATCTGATAGTTGTTTCGTTTATTTTAGAAATAATACCTATTTCCACATGTATCAAAAACTATAAGTACGTTGTTTTTAATAATAGCTTTTCCACGTCTTTTGTAGTTATTGTTTACGTGCCAAAGTTTATAAAGGCGCATTTTTTAGTGTTTTATTAATATCCAGTTTGGTTTTTTCATGTACCTATCTCGCAAATGGACCTGCCGTATTATATTTTTATACGAATTTTTATAATAAAATGACGTTAAAACTTTGATCTACTGTTTTATTGAGAATTTTTTTATCAAAATATTGCACTTTATTTGTGAAAAATGGATGTGTGCAATAACGGCACATAAAATTTAGAAATATTTAAAAAAGAACCTCAAAAAATCTTTTTGTTTTAAAATTTTAAAAATTTTGTAATAAGTAGGAGAGTTGATATCAACTCATATGAGTTATCTCAATATTTCTGAAACGACAATCTTGAGTCCTTTACCTGATGCGACAACCAGAAGCCTTCGTTCTCGCCGGCCAATTCGGAAAATTTGTCGAGCGCCTCCGGCCACGACATGCCGCGCTCCACGTGAACCATGTGGAGCTCCGTGGGGGCGGTACCGGTCGCATGTTTCCGGACGAACGTGACGCACCGTACTCGCTTGACGACCTCGCCGCCCGCCCCCAAATCCAAAATACCCAGATCGAATCTGCCGGTTCTCTTCGCCTGGGTGATGATCGCCGCCAATGTATCGGTGAAATACCTAAACGAGACGAGGCAACACGACGGCGACAATAAGGCGGAGAAACGACGAAGTGTAAACAATCGGTGAGTCACCCAGAAAAGGGAGGATAGATCACTTTTAAACTTTATTCATTAACAACCTATATCATTAGAACAAATCAACTTAAATATACCATTCAATATACCAATAGATAAGTCCATAAATTACTATAGACTTTATATCTATATGACATGACGCTTCAAGAGACTATTAACTATTAATTAAAGCTGACAGCAAAAAAAATCAAGGTGATTAGAATATAAGATATGTATCCCTGCCGCTGGGATGAAGAAATTAAGTCCAACGTTCGTGGCCTAAAGGACCTATCTGGTATTTCTAGATGAAACTGGGAGCATCAATGAAGAAAGCAATAGGAGACAATCGATCATAAGATCTGCGCTATCTCTTCTAATCCTCAATGTCGATAGTTCAAATCTCTTCTGGAGCATATTAAACTCATAGCTGTACCCGTCACAAGAGAAGAAGGTTTCCTGACAGTTGAGCAATATTCTAATATATGTCGAACTAGGCAAGAGTATTAGTAATTTTATAGCATAAATACTTTTGAAGTCTGTTGTTTTTTTAATGAAACCAAGCACTATATTATCCATGTGACTAACAAATGATCCAAGATCACTAATGTTTGAGACCTGAGACAACGGAGAGCAATTCATGCAATTACTGAACACAGTTATATTGTGTTTTCTCAGATTCCTCGCATTGAGCTCACCGCACATTCAGCCATGTCTTTAACAAATATTTAAAAAATAAGGGACTGAAGTGGCAACGCAAAACTTATTTATCTTGATAACTTGAAATCTATCTAGTTACCACTGAAGAAGAGTTCCCTGAAGACCAGCTGTTTTCAATTCACCAGGCAATAGTCTGTAGAGTCTGTATATGTTCAGTCATATGTTTTAATTGAGTTACTTTTTGTTGTTTAGGAAAATATGAGCAACAATATAAACGACTGAAATAGTGACAAATTAAAAAAAAAAAGTTCAGCAGTCGTTACAAGCTTCAGAAACAAACTTATCTCAATATCACATCTCAATAAAGTATATTTATCAATCATAGAAGAAACTTCAGTTATTCCAATAGTTTCAAAACCTAAGGCTTTGGAGGGTGTTGTTGTAATAACTGATGATGAAAAACAAATTCAGCAATCTTGAACGTTTCATTCTATAAAACATGTTTGCCTGCATTTAAATGAGTGTGAAATAGAAAATTCTTGCAACATATTTCTAGTAGCTATATTACCATAGTCAGAGTATTTCCGATTGTAGCTTATGCTTACATAATATTACGAAACTGCTTCAAGAGGAACAAGAATTTTTAAAATATAAAAATAAATTTGCTGTACAATCAACTTTATCTTTTCTTGTAATATTCTGCTAAAAATTTTATTAAAAAATATCATGATAGAAGTCTCTACGAAAAGAATGCCACAGTTAAAAATGATTAGGTCTCATAATGCTTCTTCAAGTCATTTTGAGCACAAAAAATGTTCTTTACTTCATAAAAAAAAAATACTAAAATATTAAAAATACCTAGGCACATGAATTTATAGACCATACTTACCTAATCTGCATATCTGTATTATATTAAAATAACATAAACCACCTAAAGCGTATATTTGACATTCTGAACGGGATAGAACCATAAATATCGCTCTCTCAACGTGATGACTCATACTGGCGCGACCTTATGATGCAGGAAGTATTGGACAAGGTGATGATACTTACTTAAATAGCCTATTTTGGAGTTCGACGGGCATGCCTAGGATACGGTTAAGGAACTTTGACATATTGTTGTAGTCTTTGTCGAGGGACAAAACGCCGGGCATGCTCTCGCTATTTACAATGAGCCCGACGCCGACCAGGGCGCCGGCGACGTCCTTGAAGAAGTCGCCCTTGTAGTCTCGCGGCGGCGGCACGATCGGCTGGTCGTAACTTGAAAGGGAAGGGCATCGTTACGCTAGCGCAGTCAAACTTAAAAGCGGCGAGTAAAACAATTATACTTCGACCAGAAATATAGTGCTTTTAAAACCGACCCCGTGATTAACTTTGCCTAATGTTTATTACTTCAAAACCGCAGCCCCTGCCGAGCGGACCATTACCCGTAACCTTTCCAGGACCTTCCTAGGAATTTTTCTACCTACATTAACAAGCGGGATAGTATGTTTTCAATGTAATTCTTGAAATATGTACATAAAGAAATTACAATTTATTACTCCGCCACTTCTCGATAAATATTTTCTTCTTTTATTACTCGTTTTTCACACTTAGGCCAGCTTTGTACTAAGGTTTAAGCCTGTCAGTACTTTTTTATGCAGTATTTCTAGGAATAAAATACTATTCACTTTATAAGCGTAGTAGATTATACTTAGAAGTACCCCCCATTTACCACTTGATCATAAAAAATGAAACTATATATATTTTTTATAAGTACTTATGATGGAAAATTGATCCCTCAAACGATTTTTTAAAATTTTGATTTTAACAACATATTTTTTTATAATGAAAATTTTAAGCACTTTTAATTAAAAAATGGGTTAAAAATCAACCGTAAGAGATAAATTTATGAAATTTTCAGCATTTTCAGACTTAAAATGATTTGTTTATTTTCGTATTGTTAACTAACTTTTAAGTTAACAAATGAAAATTTAACTGATTTTGGGGTATAAATAATAATAACATTTGTTTCATAATAATATTCTGTATGATTATTTTAAATTATCACTGATAAAACCTTCAATGCAGTTCGAGACGCTCGACAGTGCGGCGCTTCCACAGCGCTCAGCCCGGCGCGCTGTCATAAATAAATTCATTTTGTTTAAACTAATGACGAGCAGTGAAATTTTCTTCCGGAATCTTAAACTTAAATGGATAAAGCATGTGACCGATAAAATAAACATATTTTTTTTTAACAAGAAATCAGTTAAAGTTTCATTCGTTAACTTAAAAGTTGGTTAATAATACGAAAATTAACAAATAAACTATGGATGCTGAAAATTTCATAAATTTATCAGTTACGGTTGACTTTTAATCGATTTTTTAATTAAAAGTGCTTAAAATTTTCATTACAAAAAAGAAAGTTGTTAAAACCAAAATTTAAAAAAATCGTTTGGGGGATCAATGTTTCATCATAAGTACTTATAAAATATATATATAGTTTAAATTTTTATGATCAAGTGGTAAATGGGGGGTCCACTTGACGTGATCTTACTCATTTGCACAATTTTTATTACAGTTAACTTCGGAACTCTGGTCATGTCACTTGTTTGTATTGCTGCTCGTATTTCTCCTTCTGAATTTCTTATAAAATTGCAAACATTCAAAGCAATTTGTATAGCGTCCGAAGACAAATGGATACGTTTTCTTATTTTCTAAGGTAGTTCGTCTTCTACAGATTCTAATAAATAAATAAATAAATAAATATTTATAGTCTTAACAAAGAGTATTGTTGTTTACAAATCAAAGCACTATGTAGAAGACAGGCACACAAGACAAAAATGATTTTCAAACTTACCATTAAGATAAATAGAGTATAGGTACTTGCTTTTATCCTTTGAACTATCTAGTGAATACAGCATCGCCGGGCCAAACCTCGGGAATCAGGTACATAAATATGTCCTTACATTAAGGATCACAGTCAAATATATACGAACATATTGCAATTTAGATTAAATTCTTAAGAACGATACATATCACCTGAAGTTAAAATAAACCGTCCATTTACGTTTCAAATACAAATTTCAAATTTCTACAAATATTCGGTCCGATCCATCTCAGGCAGACCTACTTAATACAGATTAAACATCGGTGCTGTAAAATACTTTAAATATCAAAGCAATAAATGCACTATATTCTTGGTCGTACAATACCAACAAATATATTTGACTGATAAGCGTAATGAGTAATTAGTTCAAATGAACTACACTCCATTTTTTAAATATATAAGTGGACTTTTTTTTGGCGTTTGTAACTCAACCATGCGTCAATTACCAAAGCAACTTGCCTGCAATGCAGCTATAATAACGCCTTCGATCGTTTTAATACATTTTTTTGCTTTCTGCTTGCGTTGTTAATATATTGTTACCACCTTTCTCAGACGTCGTTCATTTTGAATAACGTACAAACGAACTACTCCAAAAAATCGGAGATCCGCTATCGCTATTACGCGGCTAATGGAAATTAAGTACAAACGAACTACTTTCTCGCGCGACGCACTTACCCCATGATCGCTTTCATGGTAGCCTCGAGCGCCGTTCTGCCGTACTTGTTGTCGATATTGAACTGGCTCAGGTCTCGGGTTTCGGTGGCCCTTCTGTCGCCGTGCGTCAACGCCCCCAAACTTTCTAACCTGCAAATAAAACGTCACGCGTATCGATAGAGGTCCAGCATCCATTTACCAAAAAAGGAGACCAGAGACGACATGAATAAAAAGAAAAAAAAAAGAAACCAACATAAAAGAAAGCGTTGTGGTGAAAATCCACAACTCACAGAATTAATCGTTTAACAAGATTTGTAAAAGAAGGGCCAACAAAGGACTATAGATGCTATAGTTGGAGCCTTGGATTGGAATAGAAAACAAAGAAAAATGCAGAGTTCTTCTGACAGCATTTAAGTTGAGATATTTCAACAATACGAACCAGTAAAGAAGCTCAGCACTGGCCTGTAATTAATTCTGTAGTTATCTGTATTATAAATGTTTGAAAAAATGTCTTTTAAACTCTATCAATTTCATCAACGTGGCAGTCATAGATGAAGTACCAGATCACTCCATTCCAGAGGGCACAAGCGACTTTATAAATTTATAAAAGGCCGTTAGATAACAACTATTTCTTATAACAAATTGTAAGTTTCTCAATATAACAATATACAATTCCTAAATGCAACACCGAAGTCCCTGACTACAGGGACAGACTCCAGTGGAGCAGTAATAATAGTATAATAATAATAATATTGCAAACCCATTTTTCTCTAACCACATATTTACATTGTTTAAGTCTGTCTGTAATAATATTACGCTTGCTGTGGTAATAATTGCTCTGAATAATTTGAGATCAACGCGAGATGTCGTAATAGTACCAAAGTCATTTAACAAAAATTCAAAACCGTCACAGAGAAAGAAACTTTTTATTTTATTTCCGATGAAATCATTTATTCTTGACAATTTGAACTCGTGTTCCAGATAACTTCCAAGCCAATTAATTAACTATAACCAAGTATAGCAGGAAGTTTAGTCAATAGAAAGTTTCTCCCTGTCAAAATAATTCGAGAAGACCGCGTATTGCAAATTTGTAAATGAAGTTGTATTGTACATTTATTACAATTCATGTATTTTCATATTATTTTTACTTTTGTATAACTTCTACGGTAATTAACTATATCCAACTAAAAACCCACAGCAAGAAGTTTAGTCAATAAGGAATTATGAGTCTCCCTGTCGGAATCATTCGAGAAGTCGTGTAAAGAGACTAGTAACCGTCGACTTCTCACAAGAGAAGCCAGGGTGCTCATCGACAATCAAATCTTTAACAGGTTAGGTTAACAACCATTTTATCAAGGAGTTTAGTATACAAATATACAAATTCTACGAAAATTACATATGTCCTCCGTCGGATCACTCTTATGAATAGCAGCGAGAAATAATAATTTCTGAAAATCTGGAAAAACAACCGATTTCAGAGAACGATTGAAAACATGGTGCTTTTACAAAGGACTAGAGAATGGTTTAAACGTTATTTTGTAATCCAACCCCACAATCCTATGATTCTATTGACCCCGAAAAGAGCGGTTTTAAGTCGTTATCTACTGGTTTATTAATGTTTTCTATACAATAAAAACCCAAGGTACCGATTTTGACTAGTATTTGAACGATATTGACAAGAATGGTAAAACTATTTGGAACAGGAAATAAAGATTTAAACTGATATCTGCAATTTTGATGCTGTTTGATCCAGAAAGGGCGTTTTCAAGTCGATATCTACTGATTTGTTAATGTTTTCGTTATAATAAAGGCCGAAGATGCCAATTTTGACTATTATTTGAACGATGTTGACAAGAAAATGTAACTATTTGGAACATGAAAGTTTAAGCTGATATCTGCAATTTTGATGGCATTTTAGATACAATGGGAAAGCCGATTTTGACTTGAATCTAATTGAAATAGCCCACCATTGGACTCCTGACAGGGCAGTTTGAAATCGACATCTACTCATTTGTTAACGTTTTCGTTACAATGTAGGCCGAAGATGCCGATTTTGACTATTATTTGAACGATATTGACAAGAAAATGTTAACTATTTTGGAACAAGTCGATATCTACTGATTTGTTAACGTTTTCGTTACATAAAGACCGAAGATGCCGATTTTGACTATTATTTGAAAGATATTGACAAGAAAATGTTAACTATTTTGGAACAAGTCGATATCTACTGATTTGTTAACGTTTTCGTTACATAAAGACCGAAGATGCCGATTTTGACTATTATTTGAAAGATATTGACAAGAAAATGTTTTTGGAACTATTTGGAACGGAACATGAAGGTTTAAGCTGATATCTGCAATTTTGATGCCGTTTTAGATACAATATACCTCGAAAATCCGGTTTTAAATTGACATCTGCAAGTTTGATGCTATTATCGTAACAATATGGGGCAGAAAAGCTGTTTCTAACTGGAATCTGCTCAAAATCAAGAAGACAAACAAATTATTTGTCCCAGGATGAGGGATTTTAAATTCATATCTGTATTTTTATAGTGGAACCTAAAATATGTCATACCCGACATAACCACAAGCGCGATGGCAACGATGATTTTTCGGAAAAATACTTTAATACTAAAAAAAAAATGTCGTTAAATTAAAACACTTTTTTATTTACCACCGAAATACTCAGATCCGCCTCACAACCTGTTATAGCATATTGAATTTGCTCGAGAAGCTAGACCATAATAAATTAAGTAATTTTTCATGTACAAATTTATTAGTTGCCATTTCGGTGTTGGCAACAAACAAATATTCGTCTGGTCTCCTTTCGACGTGGGCTGTAGTCGAACCTTACCTTTTCGCAACGATCGAAGCGAACCTTCTTTCGCCGGCCAAATCCGAAATCAAAAATATATACTCGGGCGCGTTCACCTGGTTACTTCTGTGGGTCCGACCGAATTGCTGGATCGCCCTGTCCGCCGACCACGGCAATTCTAGCGTGATATGCACGCGCCGCCTTTGATTTTTAGCTCGCCGGTCGCTCTGTAACGAAATGCCCGAAGATGCCGCCTCGGATATGATCGCGACGTCTTTCTCGCCGTCCATGAACCTTTGCTTTTCTGTCAGGTTTAACGTTTCGAGAGGCACGTCGATCTCCGAACGGCTTTCGTACTGAATTCCGCCGTCTTCCGTCTGGACCACCCTACCCTTGCGACCTTGCGTAAGGAAAAAAAATGCTAGGTTTAAAAATGTACTTCTAAACTATGCTCCGCTTGTTAATGAGAGCGAGTTATAAATTATTGTTGAACTGTTACACTTAGTGATATTCCATAGGCGAAGCATCATAGGTATACTTCGACCAGAAATATAGTGCTACTGTTTATTATTCCAAAATCCGTAACCACCTACAGCGGGATTTAAATATGTTTTCAATCTTTTTCGCCGAGCACGTACATAATCATACATATTTCCTTACGTGTCTGCATAGATTTAAGATTTCATGTCCGATTTGTTGTGCTATCGAATCGATTTTGTAGTCTTTATTAAAATGTTCTATTTTTAATAATTCTAGAAGTTGTTTTTTTGTGTAGCTCTCTTCAAAACATATGAATCGTTTTGGTACAGAAATTCTTTAATATCTTCTTCAATAACAGTATTTGACGATAGTTTTCTCAACAGCTTATTTTCAGACTAGAACTTAAATATTTCCCCGGTCATGTTTTCAGGGTAATCCACACTTGAATCTTTGACGAATATGTTCCCGTTGAACGATATTCTATCTATTCTAGATTTTTCGATATAATATTTTTTTAAATATCATAAATTTAGGTTTTTTTTAAATGAATTTTATGCGTTAACATCATAAACAGTGTACATACAAAATAGGTATGAGCGAGTTGTAAGATAAAGAAGGAAGGTGCCGAATGCGATTTTTATAGTAGTACATATGCGCTTGCGCAGTATTAGCTGTGACTTTACAACAGTTAGTTGCAAACTTGTCTTATAATTGTTTACTTTATGTATCAAATGTTTTGGTAAGTTTTGCATAAAATTCATATTTTTGTTAAGTACTTTATGTGCAGTTCCTGTAGTTTCTCATGAACAGAGCATATAAATATAAAATAGCAATTTGAAAATTTTTCCAAAAAAAATGTTTAATTAGTTTTAGGTTATAGAATGCCGCGAACTTGTAAGAATTCCCGACTGTTTTTGCCACATTTTTTGTGAGTTTACTTTAAAAATGCAGCGAAATACCATATCCGACCTTGTTAAAATAGTTTATCAGCTTTATTTTGGATTTTCTATACCGTTTACAATGCCAACGCTTTGGAGTGAAACATCAACATCAAACATCAACACAAGCATTCTCGAAAAAAATAAAAATAAGATTATATATCCGAACATCGTACCTGCAAACAGGTCAATTTCTCGTGGTGACGGCATAAAAGAAATAAGGAGAAAAAAACAATTTGCAGACCAGTGTTATTATGTCAATCTGGGCAAAGCTCATCGCCTCCAAAAATGAACTTTCGGAAATGAGTGGAGACTATACCGAGTCATGCATTGCCGAACCGAACACGGGAAGTCCCATTTAAATTTTTAGGTGGCCAAATACTAGCTCCCCTGTACATTTTATAGCAAAGTGTAATATAACGTTTTGAAAGTTATTAACTCAAACTCAACCGAGTTTGAATAAATTTTAATAAGCCAATTTTCAGTTACCGAATTAAATATGATAGCAGAAGCAGAAGAAAAAATTAATAGTTTAGGTAATAAACACCAGTAAAATTCCTTTTGATAATGACAAGAAAATTCGTGGCAGTGACAATACTTTTATTTGTGATTGTTCTACGTTATTATTTAAAGAAATTGAAGAAAAAGTAACCTTAATTAAGTGGTATTATACAGCAACAGTCTTACAGCAGTGTCGGAAATGTTTTTAGTTTATTTTCCTGTTAAAACTATACCTTCAATTTAAACAATTAAACGTATTATTATTACGAGTCCAAATAACTGCAAATGTTCATCTGAAAAATAATAGAGCAGAAGAAAGGGACAATAGGATTTGAACATTTTACTGCATGTGGAGGATTTTTGAACAAGCTGTAAATAAATATCACACCACATTAAAAAAACACAAAACTCCGGGGAAAGCGATTAAGATAGAAGATAGAATGATAGGGATTTTTTAAAAAATATTCAAAAATTTATATTACAACTTTGCTGAAAAATGTACAGTGGAGCAAATATTTGCATGCATCACCCGGTATAGCGACTTCAGGCCACCAAAGAAGAATTATACACTTGTTATTGTAAAAAAAAAAGATGATTTCATTCCACCGATGGATAAGAAGAAATTGGGTAAAACTTTGAAGGAATTGAACTTTCTATACGAAAACAAACTCAAAATAGAAAATCACTTTCAATAGACGAAATTTTCTGGCTGACGACGACGATATTTCGGGGCAGTTAGTCAGTGTTAAAGAGAAAACAGGAATATCTATTATATGGACGAAACTTGGATAAATGTAGGATATACCTTTGGTAAAACATGACAGTACAAAAATTTAAAAAGTGCAAACTAGACCTTCATGGAAGGATGGTCACTTGGAATAGAAGCATCCTCGGGAAAAGGTAAAATATTAATAATTACTTGTACAAATTTTTTCTGTTACAATCATGAAAGCTACCACCCAAGAAAATCCGTCTTCTTGTAAAAAAAAAGACACAAGGAGCTGCTGGAGATTGTAAATTTGAATAAATATTTTTTTTTATGAAATTTGTTGTCCAAGAACCTATTTGCAGATGATATGTTTATCTCAGACTAAAGAGTTCTGTTTTGTGCTACGACTTTCACTGCTTGTCGCCTCCATGTAGAGCGCCTTGTCTAATAAGGTATAGCCGGGTCAAGTCCATTGAGCTCATTTAAAAAAAAAGACAACTTGATTTGTTTAATGGGACGCTGTACTTTTTTTTCTGCCACCCAGTGCCCAATAAATTAAACGAGTTGCGTACAAAGAAAGAAAATTGCATTAATAAATAATAATAATATCTATATTTGTCGATTATTTATTACGAAAATCGATGTTCACTTATTATATTCTCTGGATATGCTTAACAGTTAAAAAAAAGTATTTCTTTTTGTAAAACATAATTTTGATAAAAACGACAATGAAAAGGCAGCAAGTTTAGTTTAATAAAAGATGATATCGTGATAAAATTTTTGCAACATTTACGATTTTGGATAAAAAGAAAAACCAAGTAATTGACTGAAAAAAATAAAAAACTTGCTAAATCTTTCAAATAGATAATAATTAAACCCTATGACTTATTTTATATTGATTTTTAAGTATTACCGTTAAGGATCAGCGAAATGTCTTTTTCAAGCTAGAGCAGGCGCTGTGGGTGTAGACGAGAAAAAAGAAACACGCATAGTTTACCGACCTGTCATTTCGGCGACGTTCTCCGGCCCGCCCAGCTCGTCGATGAGCTGATCGAGGGTGTTGGGCGGCAACTTCTCGCCTAATCGCTCGATAGCCTGCAGTAACTCCTCCTTCATCGTGCACGCGCGCTCAATGGCGTCTACCGGCGGGGCGGACACCTTGAAGTTGGCCGGACCGCCGTTGGTTTTCGCTGCTTAAGGAATTAAACGTTTCTCAAATTGCAATTAGGTTCGAAACCCTTTTAACGAATTTAAATACATATGAATCCAATTGAATCTCAGCAAAAAAAATGTTTTGTTTAAATACAACGCAAAAATATTTTCTATGCAACACTTTAATGCTCTTAACTGTTTGGTGCACGGAGATTGTTTTGGAAATTTTAAAAATCAATCCAAATCATCAACAATCCAATCCAATCCATCAACATTACTTATCGTAGAAAACTGCATACGCATAGGATTGTTTGCAGAATCATAAAATCATTCATTCCCAAAGAATAAGGAATAACTTAACTTACGCTGTACCTCATTTTTGAATAGTTTTGCCAGATTCGTAAAAAAAATTGAGGACATCTACCTACAATACTTACAATAATCAAATTAATTTTTTTTTCACTTCGTAATAACTAACCAAAACTTCATCGTTGATTGTTGTTTTGGGTGTTTTTTTTTCTCTGGTTCCCCTTGGGACAAACGGGCATTCAGCCATGTTATATGCAGTTACAGCAAATTGGGCAACCTACCCCTACCATTTTCCATTTCCATTTTTTTTGTTTCTATATTTCTTAAAAAGAAAATTTATTGCACTCACGCGCTTCTACGCCTTTATGCTACTGTAAATATTAACACTCTTAGAGAGTGTGCAACAGTTGTGTTGAGGGGGATCCATTATGGTTTTTATGAAATTGTATTTTTTTTATATTGCTTGCAGTGATGGTGTAAAACTTGGTGGGTGGTTATCATCGCGTATGACCGTTATTTTCAAAAGTTATTTACAATTTTTAAGGTTTGAAATCAATCCATCGACATCGAAGCAATAGGATGGATTTTTTAATCTTGGCTCATCTAATAACAATTCTCAGTTATCCCCATCGGTTATTTTCATTATACGAATTCAACTCGAAACAAACGACAACATTGGAAATACACATGAAACACCATGAAAGTAGATAAGTACTCACTGTTACTTGGTAAAAAATATTTTATTTCTTTTTTGCAGAAAACACAGTTTAATTAAAGCTTAATGACTTTTTGAGCGAGCTAGATATTTCAAAATTTTATTTATTATTATTTTAGGGATTATCTAATACATTTGTTTGAAAGGTCAGTATGTGATTTTGATGGTAATTCATAGAGGGTGTTCCAAAAAGTTTTTTTTACAGTCAAAACTCTTTTTTTTTACTTATTCCAACTTACCGTTAAGTTCAGTAATTTATCTACAAAATCTGTAAACATCTCCCTATACTCATCGGCAACCGTTTATTAGACTTGGGTGAATAAAAATTCCAAAAACTCCAAGTAAAAGATTAATCTCATAAATAAAAACTGCAAGTAAAAGATTACTCTCATAAATTATTTACTAGGTAGGTAGGCTATTGTTCCCCTTGTTCATCTTGACTAAAAATATTTGACATCGGCAAACAGTTTTAAATGAAGTTATGCTTTCTAGTATTACCACGAACCTCTATAAAATATTATACGTCAATAGAGTGTAGTTTTTCTATGAAAAAAAATAATAAATTTATTTTTTCTCCGAAGTGGGGGTATAAAAAAATGTTAACAAAAGTCAACTGAAAATTGTGCGCATTTTAATTTCCAATTTTGTAACAGTTTCAGTTGAATTATCAACTCTGCAGGTGCGCAAATATTTCAAAAAGTCCGGTGTTGAACTCGATCCAGATTCTTTTTTTCCACACTCGCCTGAATACAGTTTGAAATTATATCCGAGTTTTGTAACCTATAATGTCCAAAAACGAGCGAAAATTTCAAGAGTTACCAAGATCAAATGGTCACACCATCACACACTTAAAATTTTTCATGCTCTCTTCAAATTGTCAAAATTAAATGTGCCGTACTCAGTACTTTATTCGATGCGAACCTTAATTCTTTGGTATTCCGATTCTTCAAAATACTCTATACATACTCAATATATGATTAAAATGAACGCTAATCTCAGATGACAGCAGACGCAAACTGGGATGGAGAAGAACTACCAATTCTGACTACAGATAGAATGAAGCTATAAACGCAAATAATGACCAATTGATCGATTTCTTAGAGGAGAGATGACACTATATCCGTGCAACAAAATCTTTTAGTCAGGAGTTTCCCAATATTCCCTCATGTAATTAATGTTGATTAAAAAATTGTTAAAATTATTAAAAATTATGAAAATTATAATTGACTATTCTTTTTAAATTCTAATTATTCTGGAAGCAAAAACACGTCATTCACCGATATAACCAAACAATAAGACTCACATTTGCTGGTCTTCTGCGTGAGCAGCATCGACAACTTGTCCTGCGTCGACAGCCTCTTCTTGGGCGACTTTTTCTGCTTCTTCCCCTTCTTCTTGTTCCTGCTCCACGGGTCGTTGTCCGAATCACTGTCCGAATTGAACGGATTAAAATCGCTAGACTGATTCGAGTCGGAATGCTCCTCGGATATCTCGCTCTCGTTGTCCGACATTTGAAAGTCCGAGTCGCTTTTTATCGATTCGTTCTCGCTGTCCGACGTCGACCACTTGTTGCGTTTCACCGCTCGTGCCGCCGCCTGACGCACTGAAAAATTTTGAAGGGATGTTCAATTACCCACTAGCGGTGAACTTCTGAACTTCTATAGTCAAAACATTTCTGAAACCGTAACATCTATTTTAACGTTTAAGAAAATTAATGAAATTCAGTTACTCAATATTATTACAGCAATGAAGTCCAGAGGGGAGGGCGCTGACGGTATTGGAATAATGGCTTTACAGCTTTGCTGTCCATTCATTCTACCTTTACTCATTCATATTATTAATTTTTGTATAGTAAACTCAGTTTTTCCGGAATGCTGGAAAAGAGGTCTAGTATCGCCATTGCCCAAAAATTTTAACCCCAAAAGTTACAGTTAGTGTTTTACCATGCTTGTCGAAGATATTGAAGAGATGATTATTCGATCATATTGAAAATAACAACATTCTTCCTGAAAATCAATTAGGCTTCAGACAAAATCATAGTTGCGCTACAGCACTGACTAATATTAATATAACAGACGATATATTGGGAGCAGCACGATGCTGGCTTTATTGGATTTCTCGAAAGCATTCGATATGATAAACCATAAATTGCTTCTGGCAATTCTGCACTATGTCGGCCTTAGTAACACATCGATAATTTTTGTCAATTTGTGTCAGAATCGGATCTGTATTATCAGAACCACGGGACCTCCTTCAAGGTGTTCCGCAAAGATCAATTCTTTCCCCGCTGCTCTATGCTGTCTATACAAAGGCTCTAAAAAAGTGTTCAACGCAATTTTACGCTGACGATACGCAGGTGTATTTGTAGTTCAGTAGGGGGAGCGTCGGAGAGAGCTGTGGAATATTGAGTAGAGAGCTAAATGCACTGAAAGAATCCTCAAAAATGTTGCTTACTATTATTAGGGCGTAAATTAGATATTGACATTGCAAAAGACAATATAAGGGTTGAAATCGGGGATACTGTGTTGCCCATAAAGGAGACTGGTGCATAATCTCGGTTTAGTATTTAATGGTTCTCTTAGATTTAGCGCTCATATAAATAGTTGATGTCAGAATAAAACATATATACTTTACATATATACTTTATAAGAAAAAATTACTGTAATGTTCTTTACACAAATTGTATAAACAGTTCTATTAAAAGAAAAATTCAGTAAATTCAAAATTCATGTCTTAGACTTATTCATGGAATAAGGAAGTACCAGTCAATTTCACACAAACTCTTTGAAATAGGGTGGCTTAGCACGGAGAGGTGGAGAGAATTACATTCTGCTTGCATTTTTTATAAAATTATAAACTTCAAATGCCGTACGTACTTATACAAGGATAAATTAGATACCCTTGAAAAGTCGGGAATTTATGAAATATGTTGTAACGATTGTGACAAGTCATATGTAGCGCAAACCAAAAGATCAATTAATGTTAGATTTAAGGAACATTTAGCTCATTGAAAATTTGGTAGATTAGAAAAATCAAGTGTAGCCGAACATACGTTCGACAATAATCATAAGGTAGATATAAGTAATTTAAAATTAGTTAAACATGTAAATAATAGTAGAAAATTAGATGCCTACGAAAGCTTAGAAATTGTTAAGAGATGGAATAAGGCACTGAACAAGGACAGAGGTCCAATCCCATTGCCCTGCAACTCAGGCAATTTGCCCACCTTACAAACTTTGGATAACATAATTCAAAATTCCTAAAGGATGCCTTCGTAAAGAGAGGCTCTGGATTATTCCATCATCCTCCAAGTTTGGTTACGATTATTTACCGACCCTCGTCGACAAAAGAAATTTTTTTCTAACCGATTCTATAAAAAACACGGCTCCCCTCGCTTGCGCCATGGACCACCGGGCCTATCGGGCCTGGTTACCGGCGTGTATGCGGAAAACATCGAAACCGCGGGACAATTATATCACTAAAAGACACTATTATTAGACCGAAAACAGGTCTTAAACTCTGTAGGCAGCTGACAAGAATCAACCTGCCTCGTGGAATGCTACCCACGGAATCCCTTTTTATGGTTATGATCAATGGTTTAACTTACTGGGCTTCCTTTTCGTCGCGGTAGACGAATTGCCCTCGTCGTTGTTGCCGTTCATCGCTTTCTTTGATGGGTTTTCGAGGCCTAATATCTTGTGTATCCGGTTTCGGTCGGGCGCTGGAAAATGCTTCTCGACCAACGTCTGAAAGACACCTGAAAAACGAACCGAAACGTTACGAAAATACGACCAACAAAAAATAAATAAAAAAAAACGGATCCAGAAGTACCCATAGAATGGAAAGTCGCCTATACCTCGTAAATCTATAAGCAAAGCAATAGAAACTTGGAAATGCCGGTAACCAGCTCGATTGGTAGATTTTGCATGGACAAATACTTAGAGGTCTAATAGAGATAGTATATGGAGAAAAATGATTTTAGAACTCTCGCAATGAAAACCTGTTTTCCATGAAATAAATAATAAAAGAGATCAGCAGTGCACCTAGAAACCCCCCATTCCATTTTACAAAAGCATATAATGTTGGGAAGCAATACACCATATGAACATCAATTTAAATCAGATACTATTAACGCTAATTCTGCCTCTATTAGTACCTTCTAACATAATTTATGCATTAATAAAGCTCATGAAATAGAAGAGAAAATGTTCACTAAGGGAAGTACCACTAGGAAATATAATAGTTTACAATTTGCAGATGACCACGTATGTTTCACTAGATACCTGTAACGTGGAGTTAAAAAGCATAACTTAAAACTAGGTGACTCGGATAAAAACTTGTGAAGATTACAAATACTTTGGAATCATATTCGATATGACAGGGAAAGATGAGAGAATAGGAGCAAGAATATCATAGATGTCTAAATGAAATACTTTGGAATAAATACATAACCAGACAGAGGAAACATGAAACATTACTCAGAGGAATAAAACAATGCTAGCAATAGATGTAAAGCACCGTATAATTTTTTTTAAATCGGGTTAGTTTCCTAGAAGATACGGTTATTTTTCTTTACCCTCGACTCAAAATTTTAACTTTTTGTGAAACAAAAAAGACGGTTAAATGACTGGTTTTGTAATAATTTGACTTCTTATGCTTAGGTCAAAACCATTAGCATTTTAGGAGTTGTACTTAAAGAAAAATAAACTGTATAGACGATCAAAACACATTTTGAAAAAGGTTTTACATGCCCCCTTCTCATTTAACATTTTTGAGGTTGTATCAAATTTTTGACATTAGGTTAATCTGATACAACTGTCACTTAGCTCAAATATCCTCAAAAATCATATCCGTTTTTATTGAAAAATTAAAAGAGTCTCTATTTGTCGTATTTTGTATGCATACCTTTGGCGGTAGAGACGAAATCGGTCAGCTCGCCCTCATCCCTCTCGAGTTGTTCCAAGGTCCTAGCCTCGCCGGTACTCTGTAAACCGATCACCACACACTTGCCCATTTTAATCGCCTCGTGCGCCACTGCGACCGCGTGAGGTACTTTGGCCGCAATACATAGGTACTTGAAAAACCTAGGAGGGACAAGAACAAATATTAAGAACTTTCTAAACCATAATTATTTATAATACGGGTTATAATACTACAACTAACAATTTCACTTTATAATTTGTATGTATGTGTTAAGGTTGTCAAATTACAAACCTGTTTTGTAACAAATACAATAGCAAGCAAAGTAGCAAGGACAAAATTATAAAATATCTTATAGAACGCTATTCCAATTATATCATAAACATTTATACAATACTGTAGCTATTAGAGCCAATCTGATTTATTTTTTTTTTATTAAATTATTGTTATCATAAAATAGTTTTATCTTGGGACACCACCTTATTTTAGAAACCATACGGGGTGCAGTGAAAAGTTAAATACAAAAGTTAATTAAGTATTACAAACCTTCAATTTATTTTAATTTGGTATATACAGGGTGTTTAATTTTTTGTGGGACAATGTCAACTTTCTTATTTTAAATTAATCAATTAATTAATTTTAAATTAAATTAAATTTAATTTAATAATTAATTAATTAATTTAATTAAAAAAATTAAAAACACCTAGTCTATTACTTCATTTTTTAATTGTACACAAAATTCTAGATATATTTTGTGTATAATGTCTTATACCTAAATCC
Source organism: Cylas formicarius (assembly GCF_029955315.1). NCBI lineage: Eukaryota > Metazoa > Arthropoda > Insecta > Coleoptera > Brentidae > Cylas > Cylas formicarius. The sequence continues at coordinate 16,638,444 of NW_026844361.1, read as the reverse complement.
GACGTTTCTTCTTGCCTTCAAATAAACAACTGGAAGCCCTATGAATTCCGTCCAGTGCAGAATTAGAGCAACGGGATTACAATATCAGGTTAGATTTTTGCCATAATCTTGTGGTGAGACACTTTTCAGAAATTACATTTGCTAATGATATTTAGACAGATGAGTCCATATTTACAACCTCTGCTACAATTTTTAATCGGAAAAATACCCATCACTGGAGCAACAAGAATAATAAAAAACATATGGAAGTTACGAGATCAGGTAGAACTTCTGTCAAAGTATGGTGCGCCATATGGAGGTTCAGAATAATAGGCCCAGTATTTTTTTTTCAGAATTTAAATTCCCAAAGCTACTTATGTTATTAAATATTATTCATTCCTTTGTTGAAAATGAAGTGCCTGAAAAGAAACGCCGAAATTTAATTTGTCAGCAGGATGGCGCTCTTTATCACGGAAGTCAAGAAGTTAGCACTTATTTAAATGCACATTATAGAGAATGAATTGGAGAGAATGGTAGGAGCCCCGACTTAAAAACCCCTTAGATTTTTTCCCTTCAATTGGCGAGGAAGTTAAACGTCAGATATTTAAATGGGACTGAACCTGTTAGAAATGTATTTAGAAACCCCCTTATACTAACTGTATTGCTCAAAGTGAACATATTGAACACCTGTTAAAATAATTATTATCTGTTGTAAGCTATTAATTTTATATTGATCGTTCGTTAATAAAATATTCACCATCGTTGTCGCGTATCATTGTATGTATAAATAATGCATACATACATTTACATAATGTTTGGATCTTCATAAGCGCATCGGCAAGATTATGGTCAACTATGAAATGGTAAATTAAAAGTAATATACTAGGTGTTACGAACGTTGATATTCTGCCACGAAAAATTAAACACCCTGTATATACCAAATTAAAATAAATTGGAGATAAGGTACTGTCTCAAGATAAACGGCCCACCGCATACATGGCAGTTCTAATAAAACTGAACGACCAATGAATAAATGTACGAGTTTCCTGTTAAAAAAAAAAAAAAAATAGGTGCTTTAGTAGTAGTTAATACTGAATTGATCATTTTGTTTTTTGGTCCCTCAGAGAATTGCCACCGAATAAATGTTCTATATTTTCAATATAATTATTGTCAAAAATGACTGCATCGAAAATAATTAAAAGAAATGGCACTTTTCCTAGTATTCTCTAGTAGACTCCACATTCCTTAGTATATCTAGTAAACATTAAAATCCTATAAACAACTTTTATTGTTTTGTATAAAAGTGTACTGTAAACATTTTTAGAAAGTTTACCTCGAAAAAATTGTTTTGTAAAAAACGTTGTATATGCATTCTTGCAGCTTTTGTGAGGTTATTCTAGTTAAAGATTCGGTTCAACAAACTAAAAAAGTCCCCCACGAAATAGCATAACAAAATGGAAGAAGGCGAGTGACATTGCTGTGTATAACAATTCTAATTTACGTCGACGACATTTCACCAGCACGTATTTTTACCTTTGGTGGGCGGACCAAAACTGACCCCACATCGTTTTTCTCATGCGATTCTCCGCGTCGACCAATTCGGCCGCCTCGTGGAACTTCTGCATCGCTTGCACCCACAATTTGACGCTCGCGTCGTATACTTTTTCGAAGTCTTTCGAAAGCGGGACCTCTTCGATTTTAAACGCAACTCCGTGGAAACTTAACTGTCTCGCTATGTACATACCTATACCCAAAAAATGTAACGATATATATTGTTGACGCTCCCAAAACCTTTAAATATTACAACTTTGTTTGGAATATCTACAGAGCATGGACGAGATACACGAATTATACTAGCGCGTTTATGGCTACTTGGAATAGGCAATTTTAATGTAATCTTCGATTTGTATTTTCTGAGGTTGCCAACTGTCGCGCATCTTTGATTTCCTGCTTTTGTCATGACTAATTTGGCAGGAATTTGACTCTTTGGCAGATCAGAGCTTCATATGGGTTTTTCATATAGATTGTCACAGATTGTCACAAGCGCAGTTTTAATTTGATGTGTTTTTGTGGTGAAACTAAATGCAAAGCTGTAATCAAAGCTTGAATAACTCAAGCTTATTAAATGTTCGCATATTAAAATAAAAGCGGCCCCAAAAACATTACGATAATTTTTAAAAATAATTATACACACATTTACACAGAACTACCCGCGGTTTAAACAAAATTAAAAAAAAACTCATAAACACAAAAAAGACCTCATGTTTCTATAACAATATTTACCGGTCAAATTTTTTGGTGTCAATTGAGCGAAATAATTTTGAAAATACCATGAAATTTATATTTACTTATATTAATTAATAAAATACATATTATTAAATAACGATAGATAACACTCTACAATTGCAAGATGTTATTTAAAACATTTTTTGACTAGTCAATTAACCAGTCCCAACACTAGCTATACATTTTAAATAAAATATTATTTTATAGGTTGAATTATAATTTGAGCAACCGATTTGCGCGCGCTTCGTTTTGACATCAACTTTGACTGCAAAGTTGCCGAGGGTGAATATTTTTAGGTCAATATTTTAGGATTACTTAGGTAAAAGTAAATTAGTTTTACAAATATATGCGACTAGAGCATTTCAATAAATGACGGACGGTTTAATGTTACTTGTTAATATTTGCGTTTGCAAATAAATATTCACATTTTTTTATGGGACAATGGAGCAATCAAAAGTTGGCAACCTTACAATTTCAATTTTATATTTCGGTAACACCAACATTCATATAGTAAAATACTGACAACCCTTAGTACTGTTTCCTAATTTATATTTTTCGTGAATTTGTCAATTAATACAAACCGGCGACAATGCACAGTAACAAAGACTCTCACCCCTTAACTTCATATCCATCGCGACAATCTCCATAGCGCCCACGCCCCTCTTCTCTACCGCGGAAATGAAATCGGCGAACTCGCCGAAGGGCGTTCCCTCGCCCCAAAGCCCCAACCGTACCATGTACGCCATGTTCCTGGGCTCGGAGGCGCCGGTAGCTGACGCGTACACCACTCTCGCTTTGGGAAGCTTGTTTTGCAATTCGAGCACGGTAAGACCTGTCGAGAAAAACCGCGTAAAACCGAATAATAAACGGTACCGTAACAGTACCTGTCTTCGTGGGTTTGGACGATCCGACGGGGCACAAATTTTTGGCGCGGTGACACTCGTCGAAAACGATCAGGCCGTCGAAATCGGGTCCGCACCATTGGAGCAACTGCTTCAGGCGAGACTTGTATTTGCCGCCCGCCGAATTGCTTTCGCCGATCAGTGCCGAATACGTGCTGAATATCACGCCTTTTTTCACGTTATTGTTCACCGCCGACGAGATTTTCGCGTACTGCAAATGTGGTAGCGAAAGCAATGTAAGCGTGAGTAGTTCAAATGAACGCCATAGGTAAGCCGTTATAAGCTGGCCGGTTTTGGAATAAAATGTCAGGCAGTTAAATGGTCAGTGGTTCTCAAACAATCAGTATGTAATATTTTTATTCAAATCTTAAAACATTCTGAAACCCGTTTCCCGCTTTGTATCCGGCGCTGTATTTTCTTCTTAATATTCTGTTGTTCATTCATGCCAAATAATGGGAATATGTTTACGGCAAATATAAAACTAACCAACAAACTAATGAACACAAAAAAAAAATAATTTAAGTTTTATACAATCTGGTCTAGTCCAATCTAGAGAATGCACTTTCAATAACTAGTGTAGAGAAAACTGGAGAGTTACAGATACCATGACTGCTGAATGACCAAATAATGAAACTGACTTGTTGAATAGTGTCTGTAAGTCTTCCTAATGAATTAGTCCTTTTTTTTGAAAATAGTGAATTCTAGACTGGGTTAGTGATTTTGTTAAAAGCCGTGCCTCGATTTGTACCAAAAATTAATCTGGAATAGTTAGCAGATAAAGTAATAAGACCGCTTAATCATATTTAGGCATATTAAACCTTTAGTGACAAAATCTTGTTAATACTAATAGTGAAAATATTGTTTTTTAGGGTTTAAATTTATCAGATTACAAATGTTTATGTTAAAAATTAATCTGGAACCCCTTGTAGTGTTAGTAGACGAAATAAAAGTACGCTGAAACATTTGTATTTCATATTAGAGCTCATTAAACACGAGATTACATGATTTGGCAACCCGTACACCTTATTCTACTTGTACATTTTGGAGACTGGACAAATTGACAACAATAGATGACCCGCACGGATCTAAGCTAACTAACAAACCTTTAACTTATTCAGCGGATGCACGTCGATTTTCGACGCGCCGATATCTTTGAGGTCCCTTTCGGCGTCGTACTTCAAATCATTCGACACCGACACCCATATCGCCCTCTTGCGGCCCTTCAGATAATTCTCGTATATGATGCCGGCTATGGTACGTCCCTTGCCGACTCCTGCACCGTCGCCTGCGCAACAAGAATCGTTTATATTTAGTTAAAACTCGAGAGAAACCAAAACTAGAAAAAACATTGTCGGATGCCTATACTACCACGCGTTCAATCCTTGAAGAACGCGGGCCCTGTGGCTTCCCAACTACCTTTAATATAGCACCAAGGTTTGGTCTGAAATAGTCACGTGGACTATCCAGAACTCTAAAGTCAAACCAAAGTGCACAAAAAGACAGAACTCCAGCAGAACAAGAGGCTTCTCATTCCAAGTTTCGCGCACAAACTTTTGTCAAATGTCAATATTTTTTCATAAAGTCTGTTCATAGATATAAGAAAGTGACTAACTGATACGAATTAAGGAAAGACCCAGGGGGCAAGCTGTAATAATGAAATATGGCAAGAGTAATTATTTTGGGTTTTGTTAGGAAAGATTCTAAACAATATTTATTTATGTATGTATTTATGTTTAAATCTAAAATAAAATTACAAATTATTTTTATTACCTACATAAGTTACTTAAAATTATTCACATAATATATCAGTATCACTATCGCTATCTTCGCCTGTTCTAATTATTATTTGTTCTATATTATTTGCATACGATTGTTCTGCTTTTTCTATATACTTAATATAATTTGTCCAACTTTGTGGAGGGATGTTAAAAACTTCGGTTTCTATAAGTTTGAGGTCATTGGAGTTAACACGGGGAAAAACATTGTTACGACGAATGGGAGATTTCAGTTGGTGCCAAACATGTTCAATGGGATTAAATATACAGTGGTAAGGTGGAAGCCTTAAAACTATATGCCCTAGATTTTTTGCATAATTATCATAGACGTATTCCTTTTGTAGGTTCAAGCTTTGTAGAACCTCAATTAATTGCTTTTTGGTATAATCTTCGTGAAAATAAATGTCGTTATTATACATGTAGGTTTGGATTGTTGCTTTTGTGTCACATGAGGAAGGGGTTTCAGTCAACTCTCTACTGTGATAACTTGCATTGTCCATTACAATTACGCTATTAGGAAGAATGTTTGGAACTAGTTTGTTTTTAAACCAACTTTCAAAAAAATCAGCTGTGGTGTCTTCATGGTAATCCAGAGAAGAATCTTTAATATTGTTCGCAGAGGGAGAAAGTGCATTTGGAATCCAACCATCTTTAGAGCCAGCGTGGAAAATAGTTATTCTTTTACCTCTTTTTGATGGCGCGTTTGTTTTACACTTATCAGTTGAATCAACCCAATCCTTTTCCGGGGTATCATAAGTGTCGAACCAGGTTTCATCCAAGTAAATAATTGGCCTATGTTATTCTCTGTAAATCCTAATTTTTTCTAGATATTCCAATCGCCATTTCCGAATTCTAAAAGATCCCATTAAAACTTGTCTTTTGTCAATTTTTTTAAAATCTAAAACCCATGTGTTGAATACACTACATAAGGTAGTTCTGCCACATTTAACACAGGTTTCATCTTTTTCAAGCCTCCTGATTAAGACATCCAATGTAGGGACGCTTTGTTCGTCGTATAACTGGTAAATTTTACGCCGTATTATATCTAGATCACTTTCATCTACACTCGAGAAAATGTCAGCATCGCTTCGCTTCTTTTTTTTTATTCACAATTTTCCATACAGTTGATGTTGAAATTTTCGTCAATGTGACCGTTTCTTCTAAAGATGCTTGCTTGCCGGACCACATTCAATGAGAGTCAAATAAACATTGTTTATAACTTCCTTAGTCTCAATAGAAGTGTTTTCTACATTTGGGCGGGAGCATCTCCTGAGATACACTAGACTCGGGCATATTGTGCATAATTCGCACACGATTCAACACACGCTGTATTACACACGAAATAAGAATGATTACTAATAAACTTAAACTAAGTAGTATACCAAACCAAAGAATATTAAACACAGGTAGGTATAACATTATTTTTTATTACGGACCATAATTTTACCTGGATTTAAATTCCGAAACTTTAGGTAATAATCTTGTTGCCTTGTATGTTAATGACAACCCTGGGATAGTCCCATTCAAAAGCAATTGGTCACTTTCTTATATCTAGGAACAGACGAGACCCGCAGTACCGGGAAAACAGTTTACCATCATCACAAGATTTTAGAAGCAAGTTAAAAATAAACAAAATGGGAAACAGGTGGACAAAGTGGTGAAAACTTTGGTTCGTCTGTTTATATTTACTGATTAGTCATTTTTTTCACCTATGAGAAATCCTGCTCTGCTTCCATCGGGAAGGATATGCTCGTGAGCTTGCGAGGCGTACGTTATACTTTCCAGTTGCAAGGCGGACAACGCTCCGGTCTTGATGGTTTCCTCAGGCACTGACAACTTGTACCAGACATCCACCGGAGCCACGGAGGAAAGTGACGCGGTTTCCACGACCGGATCCGGATGTTTCTTCCCTAAAACGTTTCTGATGAATGGACGAGGAGCAAGTTCCTTTACCCAAAAACAGAATTTTTTAAATTCTATGTTCAAAGCTTATACTACCGTTCAATCGAAAACTTGAAAGATTGACAGCCTTGGAGCTTCGAAACCGTTTTTATCCTATTGCCTTTTGCGCCGTCTCGGCAAACTCAAAAGGCTATCAAAGGATTTTATCCAGAGGATATCAAAAAGTTGATTACCTAATTTGAGTTTTGACGGCATGTAATCGGCGTAAGTTTCCGCTACCCCTAGTTCTTCGTCGTCCACCTCTTCTTCTTCTTGGTGGTGGTGCATCGGTTTGTTGTCCATTTGGTTCATCCACATTTGCTGAACGGCCTTTAAAAAATGAACGTACGTGCGACTACAATAAAGGGAAAGTAGTTCGAATGTACCTTGTTACTGAGATGACCTCCCCACGGCGGAATGGGCCCCGAATTGTACAACATGGCGGATAGATTTTGCAAAAATGGGTTTCCGTACGGACTGTTCATTCCGAAAGCGGCCATTTCCACTAAAATTCGCGTAAGATGTAAACGGAAAGAAAATATCTTCCAGATTAGTAATATGTGTGACATGCCCGATTTCTAACTAATGCCATATTGTGGTAGAGTTAAGGATATATCAAATACCACCAATACGAAAATAATTTTGGAGACCCACGAAATTATACGTGCATTTTTGATTGATTTTCGACCCCGAACATATTCAACGGGCAAGCAAAAAGTTATATATACGTTTTTAGTATAAAAGGATTATTTATAAAAAGTATAATTGTACAAAAAAATCTCCATAATCCACTTGGCCGTTATTGGATAGGATTCTTGAAATGCTTCGAAAACAAAAAACCATGTTGCTCATTATATTCTCGGCGCTGATACCTAAGCACGCCAGTATTTCTTTGTTCCCTAATAAAACATGTATTCGTTGAAAAGTAGAGTTTTAGTAAGTTAAGTACAATATTTTAAGTATATTATTAAAAATATTGAAACATATAAACGATTGAAATATACACTTGAAGCATACATTTAGCAAAACATAAATCGTGCTTCAAGTCAAGTTAACTTGGATCATGAAGAGTCTAGTGTAATTAAATTTTTAAATGTGGGATATACTTATACATAAATTGTAAATAAAATACATTTTTTTCTAAAAAAGGATCGAGAAGGTGCTTTTATATATATATGAGGCACCAAGATCCAGGGCCAAGCCATGCAAACTTCCAGGTCAATTTTGCGGCATCTTCCCCTCAAGCGTCAGCAGGTGCAGCCAATAACAAACTAAGACCTACATTCTGGGACACTTACTCTGCTGCAAGAATTGCGCAGCGTTAAAGGCGGCGGCGGCGGAGGCGGCCGAGCCGCCGGGTACCCCGCTAGAACCGCCGCCCCCGGGACCTGGGGGCGGTGGGGCAAACATTTGGCCCATCGGGCCCGACGCGGCTCCCAAACTGCTTAACATACTCGCCATGGCGGCCAGGTTGCCCATGCCGGGGTACTGAGGCCCGCCCACTGATACCATACAAAATGGGAAACTCTCATTTCGATTTTTGTAGGTACGACACCCAATATTACTATTCATTAATTTGATATGGATGTAAAAACGAAAGGAGAATGTTTGAAGAGAATTTCTCGGGCTTAGCACTGAAGCCACACTATTTTGAATTTTTATCAGCAATGGAAACTAATTGAAAAAACAAAAAACAAGGCCCAACACCCTTCTTCACTCCTCCTCCTTCAGTTGATTCAATCTAAACCAGAGAAGTCACTAATCTCCACAATATGGTTTTAAATTGCCACACTGTGTTAACACAACATACAAAAATTGGCTTGTTCTAGAACATAACTTATAATTTTCCATAAAAATAAGTGCATTTTAATAAAAAAAAAAAAGTTATTACCTATTGTTACCCCTTTATCCAATCCATCAACCTTAAAACCAAATTTCCCACCACAATCTAGAATACCCACTGCAAAACTAAAAATACAATCCTAACAAAAATATATTTAAGCCAATACTTGTTCACATCAAATTAAAAAAAAAATTTTTTTGTTTTTTTTATGACAATTCTTCTTTCAATTATTAAAAAATAGCTTTAAAAACCTCTATGAATTAAATCATTGGATTTTAAGTTTCTTATTTTATTTTGTGAAATTTGTGCATTATGTTTAAGCAGAATCCTCAAAACCACATAAGGTATTTTTATTCTATCGCTATAGTCTAAAATCTGTGGCAACCTTGTTAATACAAAAGCCAAGTAAAATGCTAAATAACGCAAAATCTGGCACTCTGGCAATCAGCTGGGTACTGAATCATCGCAATTAATTAAACAATAAAAACTGGAATTACCAATACTGCACTTACTTGGTGGGGCTCGCATCATGTCGTATGGGCTCGGATGCATGTTGAGTCCTAATTTTGGGTTATAGCCCATACTCATGGGGCCCATTTTCAGGTCGGGCTTGATGTCATTCTCTTGCTTCATTTCCTGTTTAAATTTGATGTCCCTATTTTCCATAATTGAGGCAGCAGAAGCCAAATCTTTGCCTCCACCTATGAAGCAGACAGATTGTAATTTTGATTAAAGCATGAAAATGCACCTTCGCTTACCCGGTACCTCGATCTTATCAGGATCCTCATCATCATCAAAGTCACTACCAGACAATTCCTCATCATCCATGACTTTCTTGGACTAGTTAACAATATTATAAACAATTTGAGTAAGATTTAAAGATTCTGTAAAAAATTATGCAATGTTAAGAAAACCTACTAAAGCAAAAAAAATGTACCCTTAATATGCTCTTCCAGGTTGCAAAAGAGACGAAGTGTTCAAGCTCAGAAGCCCACTTCATGTTACATAAACGCCGCCTTGAAGAGGCAAGTTTGAAGCGATGCAAACAATTCTTTTACTTTAAGACAAATATGGCGTGAACCAACGCCCTAGAAGGCCAAACACCGAGAACCCCAACAGAAGAAATAAAAACTAGCGTTGTTACATCGCCAGACGAGCCCTACGTGGCCGAATCGAACGGTGTTTTTTTTCTATTTTTTGTTGGTTATGAATTTTTAACGTAGCTTTTATCGACGAAAGCATAATAAAAAACGCATAAAAAACATTTAATCGACTGCGCCGATCATTCGGCGAAGCAAACAAGTCTACCCTAAGGTCAATTAAGGGGTACATGCCAAGAAAATCGCAAAAATAAACAGATTAAAGCAAGGAAAGATTGAGGAGAAAAAAATGACATTACCATTTTTTTAATTCAGCACTTATTCATGCAAGCCATCAATAAAGTAGCGTGTTTTTCAAAGATTTGCAACAACTAAGTGTTCTACTTCACTTTCACTACCTAAATTAACTTACAACTTTTTTAGATCGCGGCATATTTCACTTTTTAAACGGAGATGAGACGACAGACGATCACAAAACACGCCAAAACGCCATTCGATTACCCACAATGCATCCCAGCTACCAACATTGATTTCTAGGGACAAAAGAAATACAAAGACACCAAAAAGTTAGGGTCTTTTTAATTAGAGTAGTTCGAGATAGAACCGCCAGAGGACTCATTATTGCAGCACTGGTTTTTTGTTTTTCTCGCAGTGGCTACCTCAACGTTGGTACATTTGAACTACAAAATCAATACGACCTTCCAAGGCCGCATTTCGTATATATTTTTTAATATAATTCCCATAATGATTTGATTGTGAATGAAGTATCTTGGGCACGTATATAAAAAAATTACATTTCTACATTTCTATTCCTTTAAAAATTTTGTCTTTATAAATCACATATTAGTGCTTGCAGTTTTACCTAGAAAGCACAACGAAATTATTTGTAGTGCCTCTCAACTGGAATTTGGATTTTTATATTGACGAAATGAATGCACACATCCGAAAATATGTTCTTTGTTCTGTATCAATGTGTCTAGTTAATCTTTGCTATTCTATGGACTTTAGAATCGTTGTATAGTTGAACTACTATTATTTTTTCAAACAATCCAGTATTTGCCTATAACTTAAGTGCTCATTGCAAAATTTGCACTCGAGGCGAGGCGAAGTAGTGCTCGTTTGTAACTTTTTGAAAAAAAAATTGAATAGTGGAATTATAATCGTTAATTAAAAAATATTAGATATTAGAAATGTGGCCTGAAATAGAACGTGCAAGAGACGAAAATCGTAGAGAATTGGTACTGACCGGCCCGGAAATCAGCAAAAGAATATCTGAAAATGGTTTGGATTCTAAAATTTTTTCCCTGATAGATTTAAATTACCTCAGTTTCACAGAAACATGTCTTACAGAAGTGCCTGATGATGTCTCAAAGCTTATTAACTTGCAGACCCTGATTTTACATTCTAATAGAATAGAGAAGTGCTCAAAGAAATTGACACAATTACCTAAACTGAAAATTTTGGATATATCTACAAACTTTTTAGAGAAATTGCCTGAAGACTTGACAAACTTGGCGGAAATTGTTACTTTAAATTTTTCAAACAATAAATTAGAATGCTTTCCCATATTAAAAACCAGCTCAAAATTAAGTGTGCTGGACTTATCACTTAACAATTTAGCATGTTTTCCAGATGTATGTTATGAGCAGTTGGCAAATTTAAGTGAGATAAAATTACATGGTAATAAAATAGAAAATATACCAAATACTATTTACATTTTGCCTTCTTTAAAAATATTGGATATCAGTGGGAATCAAGTTAAAGTTTTACCCGGGGAACTTGCAGACTGTCATAGGTTAAAAGGTAAAATTAGTTGTTGCAATTGCACAGGGTTTATGTAACTACCATTTTAGAGCTCAACCTTAAGTCCAATCCTATAACAGATCGTAGGCTGTTTAAATTAATTGAACAGTGTCGTACGAAGCAAATTATTGATTATGTTAAGCAGCATTGTTCGAAAACTACACCAGTGCAAGTGACGGGAGCAAATAAAAGCAAAAAGGGCAAAGTTAAGCAAAAATCTGAGTCCGAAAATGAAGAAGACAATAATTCCTCATGTAAATATTGCATTACGGTTAAACCAGCCAATAATGACTTCAAGATAGTAATTCATAATAATGTAAAGTCAATTAGAGAACACATAGTATGTTGTATTTTACGTAATGTTTCATTTAGTGAAGAATTGTTCAAAAAATTTATTCAACTGCAGAATAAACTGCACGATAGTATTTGTGAGAAAAGGAACTCTGCAACTATTGCCACACATGATTTCAAAAAATTGGTAAGAATGTTTTTGAATGGGTAAAACTGTTACCATTGATTTTATTATTATTTTAGGGATCAGGTCCGTTACTATATACCAGTTTTCCCCCAAGAGACTTCAAAATTAAACCTTTAAACAAGACAACTGAAATGACAGGAGCAGAATTATTTGCAAGACTTCAAACTGAAGCAAATAATTTGCGTAAAGAAAAAAAAAGGAGTACCTATTCAGGAGTACATAAATATCTTTATTTGATTGAGGGCAAGCCCGCTTATCCATGTTTAATGAATAATCAAGAAGAAGTTATATCATTTCCGCCCATAACAAATTCTGAAATTTCCAAAGTAAGCAGAAAACACTAATTACAGATTTATATCTAAAACAGCCAGATTTTTTTTTTAGATTGAAATGTCCACAACAGAAATATTAATAGAAGTAACCAGTAATGTATCTCAGTTTGTCTGCAAAAATGTGTTATCTGAACTGTTAAAGGACACTGCAGTTCTGTTTGATAAGAATTTAGAAGTGTGTCAAGTGAGGATATTGGACCAAGATGGAAAATTAAAGGTTGTTTTCCCTTCCAAGGTGGATTTGAATTTTGGCAAAGACTCAAATGTAAAATGTCAGTTTGAAAATGTTGGTTAAATTAAAATTTTTGGTAGGCAGTATTAACTTTAAGGCGTTACCTCAACAGACAAAATTTGAATAAAATAGTTTTTTATAAAACTCAAAAATATGATGCAGTTTTTTTCCTAATGTAAAACTGTAAATGTAAAAATGTTTTGTTATTTTCTTTCCATTGGAATATTTTTGCTATTTTTTATTTTGTTAGTAATTGGGATTGTTAATTTGGTTTGTAAGACTATCTCTATTAAAACATGAAAATAAAGTTGCTTTAAATTTTATGTAGTATAAATTGGGTAGTAAATTTTTAGAATATATTTCTAATTACAAAGAGATACAACTTTTAAAACATCAATTTGAACAATACGATAATAAGTTAGGTTGAAACAAATAATATAAAACTATTCAAAAAGAACACATTTAAACAATTAAATACCAATTCTTTGGCTTAGTGGAAGTATTAAATAGTAATCACCTTTTCACATGAGTGACTTCCCTCAGTATGATATAACTGTTCTACTTGCTAGGTACAACCATCCCAGATACAGGTAGTAGAGGAGACATATTAAACCATGGGGATATAGTTTATAAGAATTTCTTAATAGGGAAGTTTCTGACACCTATTTTTCTTTTTTTAAAGCATCTTTCCGTTCATTGACATCAATAATGGCCATATTTTTAGCAGCGACCACACAATGCAGCAGAGAAATGAACGTCTTGACAATCATTATTGGCGCTGACAAATATATGATGATCCTGAATAAAGATAAGCCAATAACTGAAAGGAAAAATTGGGATTATGAAAATAAAAATGTTTTGCCCAAAGAGCGTACTTGTTGGTCCTTCGGTGAAGTATAAAAGATAGAGGGCATTGAAAAAGGCTTCATAACCAAGACACATCGTGAATAACACTGGGCGATTTGTGTAATAAATACTCATAATGGGATTCTCTGACATGTCCACAAATTTGTGGCTTTGCTTGCCTTGCAAGATCACTCTAAAACACAAATTTTCTTTACAAAACTAACTTTTTAAATTTAATATAACCTACGAGTGAACATAAATCCAATGGCAGGATATATCAATAACCATTGACATTATCAACGGAAACATGTACTTTGGATAGAGATGAGCTAACACTGTTACAAGGCCCATGGTGCCGCACCTATCGGTGAGCTGATCCAGCATCGCGCCAAATTTCGTGCCTTGTTTAAAGTACCTGCGGCAGATAATCCATTTAGTACACTCACCGAATATAACAATGCAAACATAATTTACCTAGCAGCATGTCCATCGAGGGCATCTAATAACGCAGAAATTACGTAGCAAGTAGACGCTACGATATAGTTTGTGGGCAAAAAATAAAAAGCTATAATTGCCAATACAATTCGCCCATATCCTGTAAAAAATTAGGAATATCTATAATAACGACCACATTATGAATAGACACACTCACCGATTATGTTGGGAACGAACAGAAAAATATTTTCCTCGCTCATTTCGGCTTCACTTAAGCAAATGAGTTGTTTCTAATTTTATTTACTCTCAATATTGACAATTACAGAAAAGTCAATATTTCAAATTTCAAGTTGATCCGCCAATTGGTTGGATGAGTAACGCAAGGATGCAGGGATTCAAACCTAGTGACACATCGCAAGTAAAAAATGTGGTCAGTTTAAATAAGTCTTGTGATAATCCTAGAACTAATGCTTATGACGTCAGCTATAGGATTTTAAACTTAATTACAATTGTTGCTACGAATTACCAAAGCTCCCCCAAAGGGGCATAATAGAGGGCGCATATTCGTAAATATAGTCGCGAAAAATCCGAAGTGCACATTTCTCATAATAGAATTTCCTAAAAAAGTGAAATAAATCATGACGTCGATAATTGTTATCATTCTAAGTGTTCGCGTGTTGCAGATAAGAAATTTAAATGCAAAAACGACGGTATCTATACATAAATAATTAATAATACAAAATCGATAAAACAGGAGGTCAGTGGATTTCGGGTTGGGCTTGACAATGTCAGATGTCACTAGCGGTGACGTCTCAGGTTGTTGTGCGGTCAAGCCGTCATTCGAAGTTTGTAGAAACGTCTAAACAGTAATGGTGGACGGTGAAAATGTGATTTTTTTTCTAATTTTTCGCGGAGATTACGTCGAGATAAACTAGTAACGTTTTAAGGTTACTAAAGCGGCAGGGTCGCGTGCTGTCGCGCGGTGCACTGTAATCATGCGTCGCAAAGCGGGCAAATAAAATTTTCGTGTTTTATTGCGACCCACAACTTTTTCTTTTTTGGTACGACCAGAGGATATGGCCCCATCCCCGGACGACGACAACACCCCCAAGGCACCTGATAAAATCCCGGAAAAACAAAAATTGGAAAAAACGAAAGACAAATCCGGAAAGGAAAGCGGAAAGGATGAGGAGGTAAATAACGTTTGTCATTTTTGCGATATATTTACTCCACATAATTCGTTTCGTTCATTTTCGGTGGTAAATGTTTGCCCCAATGTTACGAAACGTGACTTGGTTCTCTTCGTGGATCAATTTTCTTGCATAAATCGATATGTTACTGCGTCTTGACACGCTATGATTTCTTAAAAAAGAAAATAAATACTTTCGGCACACAATATCGGTAAACAATGATTTATTTGGATTCGTAATTGTTGCCGTTTTTCTAAGGCTTTTGTGCAATTTTTAGAATGACCAGCCGTATTTGGGGTGAAAATTGATTACCGTGCGAAAATTGAGGTTGACTGTCCTGCTTTTACTTTCTTTGTTGGATTTCCTAAAGATAGATATTTTGCGCATCGGCAATACTCATTTTTTTTTTACTTATGTGACATTTTCTGATTCATCAGTCTTAATATTTTGTGTAAATAGTTTTGTGGTAAATAAAGCACATGTGCGTCGGTATTTTGCTGATCAACTAGAAAATATTTAGCGTTTCAAAGTGTAAATACAAGGTGGATCTTTCATAAAATTATGAAGAATTGAAGAATCTGGGTGAGCGCGGTTTTATAAAAATTGAGAATATTTTACACCAACGTGGGATCCATTTATTGATCTCTGGCTAAATTTCATCTTTAGAAATTAAATTTTATACACATCGCATCCCAAGTTATGTTGTCCATATCTACAAAGCTATTATAAAAAATGTTGGGTTTATTCCCAATTTAATGTTCATGCAGTTCATATTGAAACGCAAATTAAAAAATGTTTATTTCTTTATATTTTTAAATAATTCCATTCCATATCTTTTGTTTCAGACACTCTCGAATTTAAATTATAAGGAACTTAAAGCGTTGTTGGATGAAGCCATCAACTATAAGAATCCCAAAGATCGGGAGGGAAAAAGTGAACTCTTTAACGTAAGTACATAAGTTGGTTGTAATGACAAAAAATTATTAATTGTTAAAAAAGTTCCACCCTAGGCTTTGCCTTGTTTATGCTTGGGCCCCGTTATATATATAGGAGTTAATTGACCTTTTAACAATATAACCTTAAAACATGCTTTAGAATCGCTTAGTTTTGTCTTCCTCTACTCAAAGATGGGCTGAAAGTATTCTTTTTCTGCTAAGAAACACAACATTTTGCGAAAAGCTATATTTAAGAAGCAAGCAAGACATAATGTGATGCTAAAAATGAACAAAAAAATTGGCAGTGGCCCTAAGATTAGAACGCTGAAAACCAAACAAACCAGTGTTGTTAGATAATATAGCGGTACCCTAATATTGTACAACAGATCCGTATGAAATTTTTGTAATGATCTTCCGCGCGTGCCCATGAATTTTACACACTAACCTGCTTTTTGGGCAATTTTCCTTTAAAACAGCAATATCCACACATTTGACTCTTCTTTTTTCTGAAAATTTAATTGAATATCGGCTGATTTAGGCGAAGTTCAGACGAAAAAATGCCACATCCAAACGGAAACTGTGAAATGGAAGGACTGTCAAGGGCCATGTTGATTGTTGAACATCGAATGGTCTTATTGGTTGAAAACGAGATTTGAAACTATGGCGCGTGCGCCTATTGAATTGCCAACATTCAAGGTCAATGTCAAAGTTTCTATGCACAAGTTGGCTTCTGTAGGTCCAGTACCTATATGCAGAATAAACAAAATATAAATTCAACTTGAACTTGATCTAAACTGGAATAACAAGGACGTGATAAAAAAAGTGAGGCAAATTTTGCCTATTTATGGATATTAAACCACAGAAACAATTTTAACAACATATTTTTTTTCAGTCTGACTTCCAAAAGTTCCTTTATTAATCAGCATCAGCAAGGGCTTTGAATTTATATTTCCTTTTTTTTTTTTAATGCGAGGGAGTAATAAAATGTAAATTTGTATGGATCGACAACTTAAAAGGTATATCGTAAAGTTGAGATCAGTTTCAATGAGTTTCCGTATTTCAGTTTTTACGATCTACACAGCTCCAATCCTTCCTAAATTAGAGTCCTGCTAATTTGCATACAATACATAAGGCGAGTTTGATGAATGAAAGTGATGGTGGCTTCACTACAGATAATTTATTAGAATAATGAATGTAATAATTATACGTTATTATAATGATAACACAATTGAGATAGTAATTATTCTAAGATCTAATAACAATTTATATAGAATTTAAAATAATATGAAAGTAGGTAAATAGTATTTCATTCATTTGCAAATTTGCATGGACTGTAGTTGGAGGAGGCCCAAGAAATAATAATGGGCTCCTCTCAGTGTTCTTAGCATGTTATCAGCATATCATATTTTTTCCATTTCCACTGTCTTTAGTCTTCCTTGGAAGAGGGTTTCAGCGTCCCTCATTTTAAAAGTGGCGTTTTGCCTTGTTACGAACCCTTTTACCATTTACTTTACTTTATTGATCATTTACAGTGATATGGCAGTAGACGAAGTATTTCGTTTTGAAGCGATAAAGGGGTTTATTCAAATTTGCAATATCCAGTATCTCCTTTTCAGCATCTTTCGCAAATTGCTTACAGTAAGCGAACAAATGGTGGTATTTTTTGCCAAAAAGACGGGGGTATTTTTTCGGACGGCTATAACAGGCCCAAGAGTAATAAGATACTGGAAGTAGTCTTCAAAAACATCAGTCTCGGCAACAGCAACTATAATAACTCCACTCCGTTTTGATTGAAATGTAAAAGAGTCACAAATCCGTTTTTGCTACAAATGTGAGTAATTATTAATCTCTGACCTTTTGCCGGGGAATGTTGCGCTTCAGTGGCGCATCCTTCCAGATAATGGATGGTTGGTTCAGTCTAATTAAGTGCTTTCTACTAATAGTGTCTCTATTAAAAGAGTTTTTTTCTACTCCCGTCTACAAAATGCCTAATTACGCGCCGATCTAGCGTGCGGGAAGCGTCACTTTACCACGTCAGTTTCGTTTCCCACGAATCCGAACCACTTCGGACATTTCCGGAATTGTACCGCACGGGTTTGGGAGCAATCGGATGTTTTCGGAGATTTTGCCGCACGGTTTGAATTTTGACGTTTCTCTATTCTGACGGTCATGTCAGTGAATGTGTTCTTGTTGTTTTGCAAAAATGTACCCAAAAACTAATACACAGAAAAATGTTACGCAATATATCAGACAATTTAAATACTACGTGCTATAACCTACAATTAAAATCTAGTGGACTAGTCGGTAAGTAAAGTGACTTTAATTTTTAAAAGAAACCTCCACAGGCTACTTTAATGCTTTTTACAAAACTTCTGGATTCCTGCTGCGTCGGTTTTTGCTTAGTCGAAATTGCTGACGTTTCGCCAATCATCCTGTTGGCTTCTTCAGAGCTTGAGTCAAACGGAAAATGTCTGACTTGAATTACAGAACGACTCGGATTTAAATTTAATTAAAATCATTCCAAGGTGTTTATGTGTTTATCGAATAATTTTTATGGTGTTTCAAATATTGAAAAAATATTGTAAACAGACGACAAATCGAAACAGTAGAAAAAAAAAGACTGGCTACATATTAAATCGATTAAATTACAAAGGAATGACCCGTTTTATAGTCTCAGTTAAAGAAATTATTTTCGCTATTGAATGCCGGGCAATAAATATTTTAAAAAATCTGAGAGGAAGACCGTCCGCAACCATTAGTTCACCTTTCACATATCTAGTGTTTAAGAACTGGTGCTTCATATACAGGAAGATGCTCTGTCTTTTTATAGCAGCTTAAAATCAGATAAACGTATAGTTGAAAATGTAGATGGATTCGACGTGGAGGATCTAGATTTCAATGCGGATACTTAAGCTATCGAATTTTATATTTTTCCATCATTATTCTTTAATATAATAATTTGTTGATACTTGCTATTGCTCATTTTCAATTTGCAAAATCCTAGAAAGCCATAAAATTGTTGGTATTTTTGAAAAAAAATCTGTTATACTTTAAAGTAAGATAAGATGATACTCGTACTACTGCTACTGCTTTTTTGTATTCAGTTCTGCATGCGTTGGCTGCTGATTTTCTTATTTAGAAAAAAGTTCATTTACAAATATCTCAATATTATTGATTTGAGGGTTGCAAATTTTTTGCATAACATGCCCCATTTTATTTTTTCTCGACAATAATAATATATTGTTTATTACTCATTACATGAAACCTTGTATTTTAATAACTCTAGATATTATTGAGCGTAGGACATTTCAACTCGGCAACCAATGAGAGATCAGACTTATATAAGTGTCCGTTGTCCCATCATGTTTGTGCAAATCTAGAGTGCGGGACGCGTCACTTTATTACGTCAGTTTCGTTTCCCACGGATCCGAGCCACTTCGGACATTTCCGTAATTTTACCGCGCGGGTTTGGGAGCAATCGGATGTTTTCGGAGATATTTCCCGCGCTTTGAAATTTGACGTTTATCAATTCTGACGCTCATGTCAGTAAATGTATTCGCATTAGTTTGCGAAAATGTACCCAAAAACTAACGGTCTTAAAAAAAGTATAGTATGCAACACGTTCGGTAAACCTTTTAATTCACTCGTTCCGCTGCGCTCCGCTAGTGTCACATAAAGTCGTGAGTCAAATGCCATTTACCGCACTTGTTGCATAATATACTATTGCATATTCTAGTTTGCGAAAAGTGAAATTTGACTTTAATTTAATAATTTTTGTTTCGATTTTTTTTTTGCGCGGCCAAATAATGTTTGTTTGACGCAGGACCTTCTGCTTCAAGCGGAAGAGACCGAACGTATAGCCCGGGCGACGTCCGCTGGCGGTTCCGAGCTCGTACGCCACTGCAATCCGACAGCGCGGCGGCATCGGCACGGGGGGCCCCGCGGGCGGCGCTCCACCGGGTGCTGCGCCTCCTCCACCCTAGACGGCAGGTCCGTGAGCGAGCGGGGCACCCACGGCGGCAGCCTGGACAACCTCGCCAAGGAGGAGCTGTTCGAGAGTACGAGACGGTTGCGGGGGGGTCGGAAATCATCGACATCGTCGTCGGCGTCGGGATGCTCGACGATGGTGAGGGTTAGCGCCCGCCAAAGGGAAGGGGGTGAGTCGCTTATTAGTTTCGGGTTTCGATCGGCAACCACCAAAACCACCTGTAAAAACAGATTATTATTCGAGAAACGTTAAAAATTGAGTTTCCCGCAAGGTTACGGGCAAATTTCCACGGCGTTTTCATATTTACAACAAATTAAGTCAATCAAAAAATTCGCAGAAAAAAATATTTTTTTCATTCCTTATTCCTCCAAAAGAAGTTTTTAAACTAAAAGGCTGAGAAGGAAACACAACAACAAATAGGAAGAAAATATCGGAGATAACAAAAAACTTCTACGAAGAATTATATAGAAGACAACTAAAGGAAATAGATGAAACATAAACTGGAAAACTCAAGGAACTGAACCTAAAAATACTACCAGAGGAGGAGATGAAAAGTAGCCTGCAAGACATGAAGAACGCTTCGCGGCTTCTTGTCGTTTCTTCTTTTTCTATCGTGCTCCTGAGGACTACTATGGAACTTTCGCAAAATGAATGTTATTTTCCTGGAATTTTTTGAAATAGCTAGCCCACTTAGGCAAAAAGATATTAAGTTTTAATAAAGTGCTGTTTAAAAAAAAAAAACCGAGGGCAAATACGAACCAAAGTTACTCAAAATTTTGCGCAAAAAATCAGGAAATGGTACCAATATACATTTGAATTTAGATTTGAAGTGGGTGAATTTATTTCTGCAGAACTTCTAATAGGGCACTCAAAGTGAAAATAGTGGACTGCTTTGTTTTGGCATTTGGCCTATGATTTTCCCAGGTTTATACTAGCTGTATTTTTTTTTTTTTTGGTAAAAAATATTCAGAAAAGGTTGTGTGTTGTGTTTTTTTTTTTCTCTTGGAAATTGGCAATTATGTATTCTGCTTTTTTTGTTTCTATTTAAAAAATAGTGTGTCCCATGAAAGGGCCTCCATTGCATTGTCATTTTGTCGAATGAAAGGTTTTTTGCATAGCAACTGGGCGACATTTTCCAAAATAATGTCTGCCATAGCTTGGACTAATTGGTAAGTAAAGCGAGGGTGGTTAATTTTCAAAAGGGGATTCATGACGTAATAGCAGAGGTTCGATATTAGTTACCGCGTCGTCTAATAGAAATTTAAGAATCAAACTATTTTATGTTCCCATACAAATAACGCATGAACTTGGTTTCGAGGAGGATAAGTGACGTCATGGCTCGCACGAAATCCTTTTTGTCATTCCGTGACATTAACGCGTCGTTAAACTTGTAAATTAAAAAATCGCCTTGTCAGTCATAATAACAATCATAATATGACGAATGGAATAGTGCTACATTAACCTATCAAACACTGCAACTGTAAGGTGTTGCAAAAGTTCTTGTGCACCTTGCGGAACCAAGACTTTCTAATAAAAATGCTGTTATTGCACGAAAATATGTAACCATTAAATTGAAACGGTTATCGGAGTCGCTGATCATAGAATAATAGAAACGATGACGATACTGAAATCTATGATTTTCGATCTGTTCAAATGTATTCGTATACACAGTGACACGAATTCTTAAGATTTCTATTTGAAATTTGGAACGTTTAGATTGCTTAGAAGATCAATATTATGAGTATTTTAGTGATATTTAATATCAACGGGAAATGAATCCTTTGCGAGATAAACACGAAAACCTAATCAAAAACGTGATAGTTGTTGGTATTTATTTCTCGGAAATGCATATTTTGCAGTAGATAATAAAGAGGAATTCAAGTATTTGAGAATTATTTAAGGAGGAATTATTCCGGACCCTTGTTTACGTGGGAACTTTTGATCTTAATCTTAATTACAATGAAGCATAGAGTGCCTGCTAAGGAAAAAAAATATCTTCAGGTGACTATGATATTTTATTTATTTAAAAAAATTAGGTGGCGGTACAAATTAGTATAATAGTTAATTACAGAGGCATTGGATGGAATAATTATGATCACGAAACCTAACCTGAAATGTAACCTAACATAATAAAACGTGTATAGAGTTTATACAAAAAAAAATTAGTCTATACATGTCAGCGCAATCAAATGATGGCGCTTATGGCGATAAGATAGACGAAAACTATTTAATATTATTTTTTTCAGTCTATTAATGTGATAATTGTACCCATTGTTACATATGAGTTAAATAATATTTTTTGTTACTTTTGTATCTGCCAGTACTTTATTAACATAAATAAAATAAATAAAAAAGCTACAAAATGAAGTACTTAATATTAATATTAATATTTCGAACGATCTTTAATATACCTAGTGAAGAATTCTACACAAGCATGCCTTATGTAAAAATATATGGAATTCAGATACTAGAACGTATAGTGTCCCCAAGTCACAAAAATTGTTTTATCAAAAAAATGTTAGTCATATTTAACAGCTACACCCACAGTGTTAAGGCACTACATTACACTTCACTGTATTAATTAAGCTTGCAAGTTATTATTTAGAGAGTGAGTCAATCCTCAAAATACAGGATTTTTTTTTTTAATTACGTCGTCGGTAAATAACGCAAAACTCAAGATCTTTACCAATGTCATATTTGCGCATGCCTCGAAATTTCGGCCACTAATCCACACTTTACTCCATTATTTTTTTCGACTCTATCTTTCTCTTCTAAAGTTCCCGGAATAACTACCGCGTGGCGCACACATTGTTGTGATTTAAGTTTTTTTTCGTTATGTTGGTACATCTGTTGACATTTCCTCTAAATCTTAACGTCATTGCTCTACATTTGGAAAATTTACCTAGCCAAGAATACATCTTATCTTTGTGTGTTTTAATGGTGCTTGAACGGCGGAAATGTTGGAAAAGTGTTTCGGCAGCGATTATCTAAAGAATCATTTACCAGTAGCACGAGTGGTTCAAAAATGGTCTTGAGCCAACGGATGATGAACGCAATGGCAGACCATCGAGATCTAAAACCGACGAAACATTGATAACGTAGCAGGAATGTTGGTCAATAATCGCAAATTAACCGTCAGAGATCAGACAAGTGAATGGAGTTCACCAAATGAGCCGAGACCAAAAAAACCAAGTCGTCTTCATCGATTACAACTGTGTGAAATTTTGGTGGCGAAATATGCAACAAATACCATCCAACAGCCACCTGATTCACCTGATTTGGCTCTCTGTGACTTCTTTCTGTTCATTGGAGTCAAAAAAAAACACTGAAGGTGACAATATAGATTTAGATGAATAAACTTTTATTTTTGATCAAGATGGTATTTTACTGCTACAAAAATTACGTATCCAAACTTATTGATGATCCGTCAGCGGCCATGTTGACTGTTGAATGTCGCAAGGTCATTGGTAAAAAAACGAGACTTTAAATCTCGTCCAACCTGCTCAATTTAATGTTTAATTTTTCATCACGTTATTTGTTCGTTGACACGGGCGCTAGAAACTTATATTTATTCTCGGTCCGATTTTGGATTAGCATCGTCGAGAGACTAGAAAAAAAAGCACCAATAATCCGGGCTTATCGGAACAAAAAGTTTATCAAGCGCCTGTGCCCGATTGTAAAAATGCCGTTTTTATCATCTCTCGCCACGTTGCCTATCCGTCTTTCTCGAAAAACAGATCGTCCGTTCCATTCGGTAAGAGATTGCAGTGGGCTGCGCGTTATCTTATATTTATCGGCCGTTTCGGTGAACGGGCCAAATTGCCCGGGATCTATAGGGTGTCCCGAGAGCACAGCCAATTTGGTATTCGTAATGTAACCAAACTTTTTACTTTTACATTCAACATAACTACGAGCAGAATTATATTTTTCTACTCCCGTCTGTAAAATACCTAATCACACACCGATCTAGCGTGCGGGAAGCGTCACTTTACCACGTCAGTTTCGTTTCCCATGAATCCGAGCCACTTCGGACATTTCCGGGATATTACCGCACGTTTTGAATTTTGACGTTTGTCAGTTCTGACGGTCATGTCAGTGAATGCATTCCCGTTATGTATGTTGCGTTCGGTAAACTTTTAAGTCACTCGTTTATTGACGTGAGTCAAATGCCGTTTACCGCACTTGTTGCGTAATATACTATTGCCTCTCCGTCTAACGTTCGAACGCTTCCATATCAATCTTTTCAAAAATTGTTTTATTACAAGAAAGAAAAAGGTTAGAGCAATGGAAATATTATGCGTCGCTTGAGGCCGCGCCTTGAGAAACCTAATCTTGTATAACTGTTATGATGAGTACAATATACAGCGAATTATTGGTAACAAACTAAAAATCTAGCGGCTTATAAATTTATTTGCCAAGCGGAACAAACTTCGAAATTTCATTGGCACTTTAGCCCTTGTTACAACCAAATTATCCGTTCTATGCTAGCTTGTTAGCTACAAACAAGTCTCTTTTCCGCGAATTGTTGCAATAATGCTGAAAATGTAAAATGTGTAGAAATAGAAAATAAAGTTGTACAATAACCTTGTATAGAAATAAAATCGCTAGATAATGAAAAGGTCATTATTAAAACTGTTTGGTCCAGGCTATGCAGGGTGTTTTCTAATTGAACGTCAATAAGGGGGCAATTTTTTGTTCAAGAATAAAATATATACTTTTTTAATATCTTTAATACCACTTTATATATTTTAATAAAATTTGGCACACATGTATCAAGAAGCATTATTTAGTGTGTAGAAATATAATTTCTTGATTTTTTTCTGAATCCGATATCTACGCTTTTAAGAAATAAAACCTCTTCTCTCCATGGTCGTAACAATATCGTTAATAAAATTGGTTTTTATTTTCAAGTCAAGACCGTGCGACGCACTAAAAAAAAAGAGATCAAATCTAAATATGTCACTTATTTTTTTAAATGAAATCAGTGGCGTGTCACTGACTTTGAACAAATAATATTTTGGTTAATTTTTACTATTTTCGTGCCCGTCGTCTTCGTTTAATCTGGACTAAAAAAATGGTAATGCGTCGCGGTTAATTAGATTTATTCAATTACTAAAAGAGTTGCTTGTATTATGAACAACATTTTTAAAGTTTTTGAATAATTAATAAACAATCGATTACTTCGAATGGTCCAAGAACATGCAGAGGAACGGTATTTAATTTTTATCTTGAAGACAAAGCTGGATACAAAGAAAAGGGAAGAAGGAACAATGAATTTTAGATTGCTTGATCTGAAAAAGTTATTAAATAAAAAAAATTATGTTAAAATTCTGATTTTACCTGCTATAAATGTTTTTTCTAAACCTGTATTTCGAATACTTAAAATATTTTTATGTATTTCGAAATAGATTATTTCTAGTAGCAATGTAGTAATTTGTAGTTTTATTGTTTGGAAATCATGAAATAATAAAGTGGCCCTACTGCTGTAATAATTGATGTGCCGCCTGCGGCACTGATAATAATGTTCAGCGCATGCCTTCACATTTCAACTAACCTCCACTTTTTGCCATTTTCTTTTTAAATAGCGATTTTCACACACTTACCTCGTTTTCCCGGAGGGTTTAACTAGTTCTGTGCATATGTTGAGAAAATATTGCCTTGAAAAGAGTTTTCATATTAGATGACTCTTCTCAACAGCTTCTTCATCCATTAAAAAGTTAACCAACACATTCTAGCTTTTTGAGCTAAAATCAAAATCTGCGGGGATTATGACAGTGGCCAAAGCCATTTTCGACATGACATTTGGGCCGTCCTGTAGATAGCATGGCACGGCGCTTTCAAGGCAGCATTAGAGACTTCATATTTTTAGCGCTTTCCGTGTGAATGAAAATTTACAAAACAACAAAGACCCAAAACACCGAAAATAGCCCACAAAATTTAAATAACGGGCCAAATATTTTCATCGCCGTACTGCTTTTACACACGAGCCAACATCCGTGCGACAGTCCGCCAGAAGCGTTTCTTTTTTTGGCTCACCGCGTATACATGCAAGCCGAGCGAAATATCGTTCCGCTGCCGCTAGCTGAGGCATCGGGTTCTCAAGGCCGTCCCGACAATAATTCGGAGGGCGCTCACAGTTTTAAGGCGAAACCCGACAACGTCGCGCACCGCAACATCGGCCGTGACGAACATAACCTCGCCACTTTTCCGTGCGATTGTTCTCTGCCCGTCCGAGTTTTTCTTTTTGAGTTTTTCGCGTAGCGCGGGGCCCTGCCTCGCCGATGATGGTTTTTCGGTAAAACGCGCGCGTTTCGGGCACCGTTTTGACGCGATATTCGGCGCTGGACGTTTGCGAAAATGTGCATGTAGTTGTGTCGAGAATTCCGTCGGCGTAAGGATTCCTATCTCGGCTGAAACGTCATGGCCGAGCTTCCCTACTTGTTGAGAGGTTCCATCGGCAATCGGTCGCAAAACGTGGTGGACTCTGTGACGGGGAGCGAGGTGACATGTAAGTGAATTTTCGGGTTTTGCGGCAAACATTTTAACGGTCGGCAGATGTTGGTTGGGGACGTTCGATCGTTTGGCGGAGGCACGGCTACATTGATTTTTTTCGCCGTGTCACCACGGACGTTATAGGCGGTTTTTCCGTGTCGAATTATGCAACGTTTTTCGATTGAGTAAAACATTTTCCGCTCGCGATTCGCGTCTTGTCGATTACTCGCGTTCTCCTTTGGAAGGTACGTTAGGTGCGAATTAACTCACGCCTTGCCGTAACCTAGAAAACGTGAAAAACCTACACCCATGTTGTGGTACGTGCGTGGCTCTGGTCGATGCCACAGCTGAGCTGAATGTTGGTCGAATTCCAAACAAATAATACATTTTGCGGCCGCCTTTGTTTTGAAACGATTTTTCGGGGATTGATCTCCCAGCGAACGTTATTACCATGGTGATTCATTTTCGTGGTAATGAAGTATAAATTCGAAATATGTTTCGTTTTTTGGTTCATATCATACAGCCATGTTTTATATAATAAAAAAAGAGTTATTTTGGTAGAACCCAGGACATCGAATTTCACAAAGCTGCATCAATTATTACAAGACTTAATTTACAAAATGTGTTTTCCTATTGTTCAGCGTTGCGCTTCGTTTGTCACGTGCCCAATGAAAAATTTAACTGTCATTTCTGCCAAATATCGTTATCAAAATTTCAGTGTACCTAAAAAAAAACAATTAACTTAGAATTTTATCCAAAAAATTGATGTCATTATAATTTCATCTGTTCCTTTTTATGTTGACACCCTTCACATACTTTAAATATTTAACTGTGGTTGTTGCTTCCTTTTGTGTTAAGAGACACTCTCTCTCTCTCTCTCTCTGTGCTGCAAAAAGGGCGGTGGAAGTTTTTGTCAAATAATGGCGCCCTTTTATTATTGACTCAAAACATAAACACAAAGTGTAATGCATAAATTAAATAAAAGTTGCTTGCCGTAGCTGTCCTAATTGCTAGCAAATTAATTGCGACGTTGTCACGTGTTTCTTTTTCTCCCGCACCCGCCAGGGAGTCTCCCGTGCAACGTCAACGTTGGGGAAACGCAAAGGGACATTCATTTCCTGGAGGAGGCGAAACGGTCCAGAGCCATGCGCGAAAAGGAATATACCGACATGGAGACTGTCGGCTTGCTCGAGAACGACCAACTGGCCCAGACCTACGAGGAACAAGCTGCCCCAGCGGAATCGGGCCCCAAATTCACTTCGAAAGCGACTTGGCAGATTTGTGAGTTTTTCTTTTTCGGGGAGAATCGAAAAACGTAATTTCAGTTTTTTTCTCGGTTTGAGGTATCGAAAAAGTTGAGCTCAAACATCACTTTAGTCTCTTCTAATTACGATAAAATGGTTATAATTCTTGTATTCAAATCAGTAGTGTACGGGGTGCTTCAAAAAATATATCTATAGAAAAAGTTTGTGCGAAAATCCGTAGGGTATAAACACAGTGAAGCTGATGACGGTCATTTTTGAAATAACTGCAGATAACTTCACCATTTTTACCTAGTTGGTGCAAAATTAGCTCCTCATTAGTTTAAATGATAATGTTGTCAAACTTCAACAAACACCTTGTATGTTATGATACGTCACAAATATAATGTATTGTAAATTTCTATTCAAAATGGGAAGATAATTAAATTAAATAATTGGGAACGTTTCCTTATACCGATTTTCTTTATTCTTCGAGTGGGCGATAAGGGGATAAAAGTTTTATCTTTGCGTTTAGTCATTGCGGGTGAGGTTAGGTTTAGATTAATTTTTGTTTTGGTTTTTTTTAGCGGGTCACGCCGCGAACGTGGACGACGCGATACCAACGAAGCTCGACTCGTCGATTGACAGTAAGAATTCGATGGACGTCGCCACTCTGAAAGCGAAAGTGGTCAGTAGCCAATACAACATTTTCATACCCAACTACCCTCCGAAGACCCTGGAACTGGAGGACAAGGTTGGTACAGTTTCTGCACATATGTGATTTGCGTTCTCGCAGATTTTATACCAATGTAATAAATATTTGCTTGAAGGTGAAAAATAGAAATACTAAAAGGATGTCGAACTTCGATTGTCTTTATTTTTATTTTTAACTTACACAACATTTCGGACATTTGCATCACTACCCGTTATCAAGTGTAAACTAAATTTAATTCTAACGCTACAAGGTTTATATACTAGGCGACGGTGCTCATCCATGACGAAGTCGGGTGTAGTCAAGCGTGAAGTTGTTCAACTAGAACGCTAGCATTGGTGCGCCTTATTAGAGGTTGCCAAATTGCTGAAGATGTTTTCATTGTTTCTAATAAAAACGTTGTGCAAGTTAAAAATAAAAATAAAGACAATGGAAGTTCGACATACTTTTGGTATTTCTAATGTAATAAATAGTTTTTAATCTGACCTTGAGCAGGCCTATCTATAAATAAGTTCTTGACATTGTGTTATATTTTACGATAAAGTGCATTTCCTGATTGTTTTTTCGGCTTAAATCGTCAAATTGTCATTGCGATGTATTAGCTTTTTTCGAAGTGAAAACGTACAATTCTTATTTCGTTTGTGGTTCAGAATTTCTACCATTGATGAAAGGAAAGGCAAACTAAGACCCTAAGTTACACTAGAGGGCAGAAGATCAAGAGAAGGGAAAATTTTGGGTGGGTGTTGCTTTTGTGACCTTAACATCTATAGCTCATATCAAATAAAATTTTAGATATCATATAAATATTCGTTACAATATAAAGCTTCAACATAACAGTAATGTTTTGTACCTCTAAAAATTAATTGTTAGATAATTGATATTTAGGTACGTGGAGAATATTTTCGTTTGTTATTCTACATCACTGAATTGTGTAGAATTAGTACAGTCGACGTCAACATGAATAATAATAACAATGACAGATGGTTCACCCAAGTTCTTGAACAGCTGACTTGCAAACCAACCAAAAAAAGCACATCATTTCTAGGAAGTGTTCCCTTTCAAAATATTGTAACAAAGATGCGATTAATTCTTTGTTTGCGCATCTTGCACACTTTGCACAAATTGTGTGACAAAAAATTAATATAAAATTTTAAGCTTAAAGGAGCACAAAATTCACCTACACCATGAACTCGTAATGCAGCCAAAACGTAATCAAGGTTCTGGTTTTTTTGAAGTAGTGCTACCAACTGAATGGAGAGTGGTAATTTTAGATTCGAATTAATTCAATCTGGCGTTGAATATTTGCATGGTTTGCGATTATGGTAGCACTAGCAATATAAGTTTATTTGATATGAGCTATACATACATAGTAAAAAAATGAAAGGGGGATTGGCAACAGCTTAGTAGCGATTTTGCAGTTCAATGAGACCTCTAGCGGAAAACGTGTTAATCTACTTGAGAAGTAAAGGTTGGAATAGTTACGTGGTTTTCATACGATTAGTTCGTTTGGTATCGATCGCGATTCAAAGCCTTTACGGATTTATTCAATATTAATAAAAGTTAACTGGTTCCAAATCCAAACACGACACAAATTACTTGGTTAATAGTGGTTAGTAGAGCCTTAAAGGCCGTTCGATATGGCGCAATAAAGCTTGCAATGCACAAGGCGCAAGAAATATGGTCTATTAGCATGCCAGTTTGGCAGCTAATGGGCTGGTACGCAAGGTTTACCGGCCGGCGTAATTTTTTTTACTTGTACTTTTGTTTGCCAAATCAAAGTCAGAAAATACAAGCTGAAAAATTATTTGACTAGCCGACTAACGGTTACATTTAAGTATCGATTTGTGGTTAACAATGCTGCCTGCACTCAGGTGGTCTGTTTGGACCATGTCGAGCAACATGCAAAATTTATTGCAAGCAGTATTTTGAGATTCCAATTACTGGCACCATATCAAATTGCCTTAAATTATCATTTTATAAGTAAATCATACTATCAAAATTCCAGGCCTTTTGAGGTTATTTAAGTTTTGAAGATTGTATCAGGTTGTAGTAAGAATATGGCAACAATTAATTTTATTTAAAATCAAGGTATGAAGCTATTAAAATGAACTTAATAATTTAATTTTTGAAATATTCCCTGGAATATTTGTATTAAATTAAATAAGTTGGATAATTAGTTGAAATTTATTAAGTCCATTGTTAATTGAACAATTTTTATTTTATGGATTTATATTACGAAGTAATTACGCAAGATCAATACAGAAATAAATTTTCTAACCAAAATAGCCACTTGGGAATTCTCTAAATAATATAATTTTAAGATTATGTACCTGGGTAGATAAAAATAATAATGTTAAAGTAATCTGGTCCACTTAAATTTAGTAAATTGATTAGTATTCGGTATGAAAAATTTATGTTAAAATGATCGTCACAACAGCGTGCACGGGTTTTGTCTGATAACAAAAAAAACATCTCGACGCATCCCATTCTGCAAAACTCACTCACGCAATTAATCAAGTAATTTTTACTTATTTAAAATAACTAATAAAAACAACCAAGGTAATTTGATCGACATAATTTAATCAACAATATTTGTTATTTTAGTTACTACAATAAAAAAAATATATATATTTTATTCCGTCTCACGCAAATAATGATACAAAACACGGTTGCGTATAGTACTCAATTTGGCGTCTTAAGTCAGTTTGTCGCAAAACGATGGATAAGCGAAATTCCATTGTTTCTGCCCACAAAAATGGACTTTCTGGGCACAAAATGGCAAACATTTTTACCATACCTCGAGAAATTTCTGCTGTAATACAAAAAACGACTTTTATGGGCCATGGGATCCCAAAACCTGGCTACCGCGTCAATGGGACCCGAGGAGTCCAATGTATGTTTTTTAATGATGGCTCAGTTCTTGCCTGCAAAATACAACGTTATTTTAGAAGAACAATTGCTGCCGTCCATTGAGTTTGGTGGAACTAAGTCATGAAGAATATATCTATTTTAAAATGGCCTTAAGTAGCCCGGATTTATCTCCAATTGAGACTTTAGGGCATCAAGTAAATAACGCACTCCGAACTTCTCCAGTCCACACTATTCCCGAACTGAGGCAAAAACTTCAGGAAATTTGGGATAACTTTCAACCCGAATAATGTAAAACCTTAGTGAACACTGTGCAGATGAGAATCGATGCCATTTTAAAAGGAAAAGGTAACGGCATTCAATAGTAATGCTATAGAAGCTTTTGGTTCAATTCATATGCGCCAGACCTTATGAAATATATATATATATATATATTTTGTTATTACTGTAATTAAAATTACCTACAAATATTAAACTGAGGCGGCTTTTACTTGATGAAAATCTATTTAACAAAATAAATAAGAACTAAAAGTTCAGATTTTCAGGAAATTATATATTTTAACATGACAATTATTTCGACAACACCGTGTCTTTATCAAATGTAATAAAGCTGATAAAGACACGGTGTTGTCGAAGCAATTGTTGTCGAAGTAATTTCGTGAAAATCGGAACTTTTGGTTCTTATTTATTTAGTTACCTACAAATATTGATTAGTTGTGAATAGTATATAGCAGGGGTTCCCAAAGTGTGCGCCGCGGCGCCCTGGTGCGCCGTAGAATGTAAAGAGGGGCGCCGTAAGTCCATCATCATTCATTATCCGAAACATGTCCGAAACAAATATACGCGGGTACCTTATTTGAGCCCTCGCATCTATAAAAACATAGTTACCTACTAACCATCGCGTCGCGGCGTTTCTCACTCGCCAAAAAACCTACGCCCGCGCCGCCCTGATACCCTACCCCCCCTCCTAAGTCTTTAGTAGCATCGGGCGAGCTGCGACGGACGGACGTGTCATAGTGTTTTCTTTCGCTTTGTTTTTCGTCAAATATCTCACGCAAAATGGACAGATTTTTATTAAATAAACAAGTTGGCAGTCCAAATGACAGTGATAATGCATCAACTAGTAATGGCAAGGAAGCAAAGAAGCGGAAATATCGTAAATACGATGATAGCTATTTGGACTTTGGTTTTACTTCAATAGAAGTTAATAATGAAGAAAGACCGCAGTGTGTGCTTTGTTTAAAAATATTGTCATCCGAAAGTATGCTTCCAAGTAAGTTAAAGCGACATCTTGAGACAATTCATCCAACTATGGTTGAAAAATCGCGTGATTTTTTTCACCGAAAATTACAAAATTTAAATAAAACAAAAAACGTATTCACTCAGCAAGCCTCAGTACCTAACAACGCACTGTTAGCATCATTCAAGGTAGCATACAGGGTGGCAAAATGCAAAAAACCTCATACTATTGCAGAAGAGCTTATTCTACCGGCTGCTCTCGACATGGTAAACATTATGGTTGGAGAATCGGCAGGAAAATTAATTTCCAAGGTACCCTTATCTAACAACACGATCGGTCGAAGAATCCATGACATAGCTGAGGATCTCAATTACCAATTAATAGAAAAAATCAAAAACAATTATTTTGGTTTGCAACTTGATGAGGCTACTGACAGTAATAATGATGCGCATCTTATTTGCTACGTACGCTTTCTGACTGACAATATTATTGTCGAAGATCTGTTATTCTGCAAAACCATTACCGAAAGTGCGAAGGCCCAAGACTTATTTGAAATTATTGACAATTTTTTTGTAGAAAATGGTTTGAATTGGGAAAAGTGTATTGGTATTTGTACTGATGGCGCTCGATCCATGTCTGGCAGGTATGGAGGAGTACAAGCGCTTATTCGTAAAAAAGCACCGAATGCTTTGTGGACCCATTGCATCATCCATAGAGAAGCTCTTGCATCAAAATCTATGAGCTCCGAACTTAACCAAGTACTGGAATCTGTAATTAACGTAGTAAACTACATAAAAACTAGGCCTCTTAAGGCCAGACTTTTTAAAAAACTATGCTTGGATATGGGGGCTGAGCATACGGCCCTGCTGTATTATTGCAATTCACGGTGGCTATCACGTGGAAATGTTTTATTTCGTGTGTTCGAATTACACGAAGAAATTCGAACTTTTTTACAGCAAGAACGTCATGAAAGCGCCAAATATTTTACTGAACCAGACTTTTTGTTAAAACTAGCATATTTGTGCGATATATTTGAGAAACTAAATAATTTGAATCTGTCTTTGCAAGGTAATAACACGCACATTCTGAAACTATCGGAGAGAATTGCGGCATTTAAAAAGAAACTACAGTTGTGGATAAATAAAATGAATGAAGGCGGCGGTCAAGATTGCTTCCCGCAGCTGTATAAATATGCGGCATCTAATGAATTGGTTGTCTCACCAGACCTGATTGCCCTCTTCACGGAACACCTATTGAAGCTCAGCGAATGGTTTTCGGCGTACTTTAAAGATGATGATGTTGAAAAATTTGCATGGATCAAAGATCCTTTCCACGCACAAGCTCCACCAGGGTTCACATCACAAGATGAAGAGAGTCTCATTGAGCTCTCTTGCGACAGCAGTCTTAAAACTAGATTCATCACTTCCGACT
The DNA here is from genome assembly GCF_029955315.1 of Cylas formicarius. NCBI lineage: Eukaryota > Metazoa > Arthropoda > Insecta > Coleoptera > Brentidae > Cylas > Cylas formicarius. Next base: position 16,604,395 of record NW_026844361.1, on the reverse strand, counting down.
TGTTGGAGTTTTGGTTATCAATTCAAAATGAATATCCAAATTTAGCTTCAAAAGCTTTAAGAATTTTCATTCCGTTTGCAACGTCATATTTATGCGAGTCTGGTTTTTCAGCTGTAGCTGTAATTAAGAACAAATATCGCTCGAGAATCAATGTGGAGAAAGAAATGAGAGTAGCAGTGTCAAGTCTTATTCCCCGCTTTGAAAAACTGTGTGCATATCACCAAGCTCACCCATCACATTGATTTGACTGACAATCGTACATATTTTATTTTTGTTTTTCATAAGACTTAAGAAATACACAAGTTATTTCCAGTTTTAATTATTTTATAATATTAAAAAGTCTGTTTGATTGTAAGTGTTTTAATTTATAATCCTATCTAACCTAACTACTATCATAAACAATTATTATAGGTGCCTATTTCTTCTTTTTTAAAGAGCAGGGCGCCGTGATAAAGTACTAAATTTGTAACTGCGCCGCGGGATAAAAAAGATTGGGAACCCCTGGTATATAGCATCAAATTATCTTAGTTGTTTTTGTTAGAGTTATTCCAAAGAGAATAAAAATTAGTTCAGGAATTCAACATTATGTTAATATAATCTTCTTGGTACAATTCATATGCGACTGAGTGTGTATAAATAGCTTGCCTGGGGCCTTTTTCGAAGTATTGGGGCAATTACGCACCGCACTTTCTTTTCACTTATTTTAAATTATTACACTTATACCCAACCCCTAAAGTTGTTGTTGAGACATGGGATTGACATCACCGCGAGGCCACGCCCCTTTTTCACGCTGCTCAAATTCTTTGAAATTGCTATTTTATATATCGCTATAGAATGTGTTCTAGTTTGGATTTCCAAAATTTAAAAAAATGCCCATATGCCCGTGTCCTTTCTGTTTATTATGCATATATAGAAGGGCGGGTGAAAAAAAACGTTTTTTTTTATCTGACACAAAAACTAGTTGCTAGTTAGCTCTAGCAAGTACTTACCACGTATGAACTTTTAATATTATAGTTTCGCATTTTCGCAGATCATTAAGCCAATTTTATTGATAATTTCTCACAGTTTGATGATATTGTTCCACTCGATATAAAAAAGAATGCAGTCGAAGCTGTAAAAACTCAAGATGGTCTAAATTCTATTGTTAAAAAATATGGGATCGATCAAAAGAACATCAATTCGATTGTTCAAAAGAATTTTTGAGTGACTTTGGTTTTCAAAATCATTGAAATTGTTCAAAATCTTTGACCTATCATATGATTTCCTTGATGTTGACATTGCATCCTGGGCTTCAGGTGAGGGTTATAATGAAAGTAAACAAATGAAAGTTGTAAATGACGCAGCAGAGCGGGGAGTAGCGTTGGTCTCTAAATATAAATGTTTGATGAAAAACGAACATTTTCAATAATTGCTGCGGGTTGTCAAAGAACATCGAGGATGATTTCCTGACTGTAATAAAAGTCGATTTGTATAACTAAATTTTAAAAATGTATATTTTTCTATTAATAATTTATTAAGGTATAAAATTTCATATGGTGGAACAGAATTCTTTTTCTATTAATGCATTTATTGATATTACTTGAATAAAGAACTTTTGTTTAATCTGAAATAGATAATAAATAATCTCAAAATTTAGTAAAATGATTCGAGTAATCGATATACCACAAGAGACCTTTTTTTGTAGAGCATTAAATTTCCTATAAGAATAATTGAAAACATTTCGCCATAATTATTTTTCAGTCAACAAGAAAATGCAGAACAGAAAGTTATTTTTCTTTAAATTCTTTAATCTTTGACTTAGAATATCTTTGAAATGGTTCGATTTGTCAAAAAAGTATAAGAGACCATTTTTCTAGAGCGTTCAATTTCCTATAAAATTGGCTTAATGATCTATTGGTGATAAGTTATGATTATTTATATATGAGACTAAATCAAAAATGCCAAACTGTAATGAAGATAATCTTCACGTTAATATTAATAGCTCAAACTTTCTAGAGGTAACTAGTTTTTGTGTGTCGAATCCCAAAAAAAAAACCGTTTTTTTTACCCGCCCTAGTATGTGATCACCTAAACTAATAAAATTGTCTCGTGCGCAGCGCGTGGATGAAAACGGCAACGCGCTCCATCAGAAATCGAAACGGAAGAAGCCGGCGAACAAGAACGTCGTCGTCGTGTCATCGGAAATGGTATGTAAGACGTTATAATACAATAATAATAATAATAATAATAATAATAATAATAATAATAATAATAATAATAATAATAATAATAATATGCTTTATTTGCTTTTCCGCACTACATAATGTTCAGCATCGTCCCATAGTAAATAATAAATAAAAAATAAAAATAGATAAGGTTTACATTTAAAATTTATGACAAACACAGATATAATATTAAAATTTTTAAACGACCCTCGCCGATCCAGCAACATTGTGTCCGGTGAGATCTTCGGGATGATTTCTCTTTGCTTTGTTTTATATGTTTGAATTGACCTGTCTCTTTTGGGAGGGCTGGTGGGGGGGAGTAAATTAAACAGTTTTGTAGCTACAAATATATAGCTAAGGGTAAGGGATAAACGATGTTGAGGCAACAGTAAATTTCCACCATGCCGTGTATCATAGATATTCCTATCGTTAACAGTTAGATAGTCCGACCTTCTCGACCTAATAAAAATTAGGCACTGATAGACAAACAGTTCCCTATAGCTATCCCAGGGTTAGGTAGGTTAGGTAGGGTTAGCATCCAAGTTTATGTGTCCCCCAAAAGAAAAAATCCAATAAAGTTAAGTCGGGGCTGTTGGTTGGGCAATCCATAGTTCCTCCATTCCCTATCCAACCCCTGGGATATTCCATGTTAACAAAATATTTAACTTGGACTAGATTGTGAGGAGATGCATCGTCTTGCGGCCATATAATCAGCGCTGATATATTTAGGGGACATGTTCTATATATTGTTCTATTTGGTGCTCTAAGAGTTGCAAATAATGATCTCCAGTTAACTTTTAATCTATAAATACCGGACCCAAAATATGCCCATCTGTGATACCACCCCATATATTAATTGACTGGTACCCTTGGGTTTTTATTTCGTGTATTTATCTGGGATTATTTGAAGATCAATATCGCCTATTTTGTCTATTACAAACCTTTCTTGTAGTGAACAAACTTTCATCAGTAAATTAAATGTTTTTGAAAAAATTATTCTTCTCGTTATATCTATTTAAAAAATCCAAACAAATCCATCCTCCTTTGACATTGGAGTGGATTAATACCCGAGAAATACCTCTCCTCATATACTCTAGTAATTGAGGAAACTGGATGTGCTTTATAGAACCTTGCCTTATTTTCTTCATTTAAAACATTGTCATTCAGACATACCTTTTTAGCATTTAATATGTTAGCGTTTTCTGCCAGCCCGGAAATATCTGTTTTGAAGGAGCTCGGCGCTCTGGATAAAGTCTAATATACTGACGACGAGCTACGGTTGCACTTTTATTATTCGGAAAGTATACTTGAAGCTTATCACTTCTTTAATGGATGCCAAATTCGCGAAAAACCATTTCAACAATAATTCAACCATCAACGTTGTTTACTCATATGTCAAACATAAACATATTTTTCTACTCCCGTCTGTAAAATACCTAATTACACACCGATCTAGCGTGCGGGAAGGGTTGCTTTACCACGTCAGTTTCGTTTCGCACGGATCCGAGCCACTTCGGACATTTCCGAGATTTTACCGCGAGGGTTTGGGAGCAATCGGATATTTTCGGAGATATTTCCCACTCGAATTTTGACGTTTGTCAATTCTGACGGCCATGCCAGTGAATGTATTCGTATTGTTTTGCGAAAATGTATCCAAAAACTAACGGCCGTAGAAAAAGTATAGTATGCAACACGTGTAAACTTTTTAAGTCACTCGCTACGCTTGTGTCAAATAAACAAACTCGTGAGTCAAATGCCGTTTACCGCACTTGTTGCATAATATACTATAATAGTACTTTATTTATTTGTCAGTTTGCCGATTTTTCAATAGTGTTTTGTTTTATACGTCACTTGGAAAAAAAACTTGGCTACTAACCCTACATTTTGTTTTTTGTTTACCTTGACGCACGGTACATATCTCGGTTTTATTGAGATTTAGGCTTAGATCAGGAAATCAGTCACGTGTAGTGTTATGTCTAAATTTTGTTTAATTAAGGCACAGTCAGTGTAGCTATCTAACTAACTATCTAGACTGTTTTCATATTTGGAAAGGAGGCTGGAAGTTCGTTTAAATATAAAATAAATAATAACGGCCCTGTGGGACACCCGCTATGACTGGTGAGGCTGATGATAGTTCGCGAACTCTGCCCACCGTATCGAATTCTCCACCCCCTAGTACTACCTGATTTGTCACCAGATCGAGGGTCACAAAAAAGAGATCATAAACGACGTGCAGCAACTGGTCCACTACATAGAGGGCACCGACAACCAACAGGTGGCGCCAGGCAGCGGCAAAACCCGCACGGTCCAGTCGTCCAAGTCGAAGCAGTTGCACAAGCAGCACGCGTCTGAAGACGGCGGCGTCGTCCGACCCGGCAAGAAGCGCAAGAGCAAGGAGGGCTCGGGCGTCGTATCGGGCGTGTCCACTTCGCGGCCCGAACTGAAGAAGAGCAACTCCATGGGCGAGATATCCGGCCTGAAACTGGATGCGGAATTCGCGAGTTTCGGTTCCGGTTCCGGCGCGAGTAGCGAAAGGGGCGGCAGCAGCGGCGTGGACAAGGAGGAGGAAGACGACGAGAAAGTGGTATTGAGGATAAACAAGCCGTCGGTGGTCGCCGGTCAGAGGAGGTCGTGGGGCAACGTCGAGGTGAGTAATCGTGTCAATGATCGATAACGGGAAATTTCACCGAGTTTCAGATTTTTTTAAAATTAATAGACTGTACGGCCTAGTTAATGTTAATGTTAATATTAAAATTTGATTATGGTGACGGAATAAATTTAGAAATAATACGCCAGATACAAGTATTAAGTTAAAATTTGCAGTATTTGTAAATCAACTATTCCAATGTCCCAAGAGACTAGGGGTACGTCTAAAGAATTAATTGATAATATTTTTAGCATTTTTGAGGGTAATGCGGAAACTCACTAATGGAATCATATCTTTCTGACCTGAAAAGGTTGGTTTTATAAAACACACTGTAATAAAGATTCAAATATATATTGCTTTATGCAGTTGTTTATTAATGATTATGAAATATTGTGGGGCACTGTACTAAATGCAAGTGAAAAGTTTGATCTTTTTATACAGGAATTTAATAGTAATATAGACAAAGCTTTTCCTCTAGAGTTAAAGAAATATTCAAAATATAAAAAAGCCACTAGAACAACTCCTTCGTTAACTAACAAGATTGTTCAAGAGGGTAATTTTTTACAACATTTACAACATTTTTTTAAAATTATAAACGTCTTAAAAACAACAAACTTAATAGTGCGCATTTCAACGTGAAGGTAATTAAGGATCTAAGATAGTGAGGATTGTGGAGAATTGCCGCCTTATCTATCATCCATCATGGTTGGACGCGTCTCGCGCAATGCGGTCTCCAACGCAAAATACCGTAGCGATTAGGCTGACACTGTACATACAAGATCGGTAGAAATGGTACTGTAGGAGGCTGCTCGAACAGTAGACAGTAGTGACGCCACCTTTTGGTCAGACCGGAAACTTTTCGTCCCATCCTTTTACAAAGATGAACATACTTGTCGCCTTCTGGTTTTTTAGTGTTGATTATGACATTCTGGAACTGATAAATTAACTGTGAATAAAATCAAGTGAAAAATTCCGGAGTAAAAAATTTAATAATATTGTAATTTAAATATTAATGAGAACTTAGTCAAAATACAGTACAGAATACAAGGAAGCTAATTACTCAAACACGTACTCTAAGCAGTTATAAGCTCTGCGCATGTTGCAAAAAACAGGCAACAATCTCACGAATTATAAAATAACTGTATAACACATAAACAAAATTGACGATTGATATATAAAGCATTTGTCCTGGGAGTAGGGAGATGAAATATAGGCCCTGCCTGGCTTGAATTCTGGGGACATAAAATTTTGCTTTTGCTTAAAAGCCACTCGAAAGTTCTTCCCAACCTCCAGAGCTTATTTCTCAAAACTGCCCAACAGTACCTGATGGTCAAATCCTCTGTGGGGATATATATTACCTTCCTTAAATATTGAGAATTTAAGGAATTGTCTCTGGATCTATCAATATGACATTAATATATATTCCAACATTGTAAAGTCACGATAATAAAATATAATGATCTATTTGATCAAATGCTTTTTGAAAATCCATATATACCACATCCATCTGACCTAAATCATCAATTGATTAACATAAATATTGAGTCAACATTGCCAGATTGCTTGTGCACGACTTATTTAAAACAAAACAACACTAATATTATTCTTGAGACGAGAATAATTACAGTCACAGTACAGTAATTTGGAAAATTTTAGAAAAATTGCAAAGAATTGATATGGGTCGATAATTTTCAGTTACACTCGCGTCAGCTTTTTTAAAAACAGGAATAACTACACGATTTGATAACAAAGAAGTTAGGGATGCCATCAATACCCGCTGTTGGTTTATCTTTCACTGGCGTTAACCTGCCTTTCGGTGACTCCAACAATACCAATCTGATCATGCGCTGAACACGTGTATAATTCTTATCAAAGAGAATATAGACCAAACTGAAATATCTACCCAACGCATCTACTATAGCTTGAGGTTCCTTAAAAGGTTCGTCGTCATAAGACATCTGGGATTCTGGAGCTATTTTTCTTTGATTGACTTGACTGAATACTTGACTAAAAAATTTTGTAACCATGAAACAGTCTATTAACTTTAAGTGGAACCCATGATTGAAATAAAGTATTAAAAGTATTATAAAACCAATTCAAGGACTCATCCATGTCAGAAACACCACAAACATGTGACCAATCTAGTCTCGACAACTTTTCATGCATTAGAGGAAAGTTTGCCCTTCTAAAGTTAAATTCTTTAGTGGAGTCACGACACAAACCAAAATAGTGATACAGGCGTAACAATGGGACACTTGTATCTTTCAACAGATCAAAGAATGCTCTAAAATACTAGTTCCAACAAACGATTCATGTTATTGCACACATTATTATATTGTTAAAACTTGTAATATGAAGGAAACGTCACCGTTTAAGGTTTTTAACAATATTGTTTACAGATACCGTCGTTCCAATCTTTGTACAACGCGTCGTCGATGGAGAACCTAGAGACGTCGACCGAGAACTGGGTGGTGACGCGGACGAAGAAGAAGAGCAAGAAGCGACGGAACAGCGTGAGTAGCGCGGGAGGCCGGCTACGTCCCGGCGGTCTCGGTCGTTCAGACATCGCGTCCACGTCGCCGAACAGTATCGAGGATCAGCGCACGCGCAGAACGTTGTCGCCTGACTTGGCCGGCGTCATTGTCATGAGCGGCGCGGGCGCGAAGATGACCAGGTCGATGCCGCACAGCGAGAAGAGCAACGACTCGTCGTCGGACGTCGATTCGGTGCACTCGTTGCCGTTGGACGGGCCGATTTCCTACGCGGATATCGGTGAGCGTTCGACGTAGCGATGGGGAGGGGCAACAGGCACTAAATTTTTTAAAACAGCATGCTACCAATTGAAAAAGTGAAAAAATGGCATAAGTTAATGCAATAACATGTTTAATTTAAGTAACATAAATACATTTAACATTTTCGGGAATGAAACAGTTTACAATCCTCATTACAATTCATTTTCAAAATGTCCGCCACATTTTCTTATGCTGTCGAACACGAAAAAAATTGACTGACGTATTTCTAACGATTTCGCAACCGTTTATTATTTTTTGAACTAGACCTTTGATATCTGTTATAGGTGTTTCATATACACTAGAGACTTTAAATGTCCCCAAAAAAGGAAGTCCATCGGATTAAGGTCTGGTGAGCGAGGCGGACACGCTAGAGGTCCGCCCCGACCTATCCATTGATGTTCAAAGGTCTGATTTAAATATTTAAATACCTTCGTACAGCAAATGCAAAACGGGGTAGAGCGCCGTATTAACCACATGTTTCGTCTCCACAGTAAGGGTACTTCTTCCAGCAAAGGTGGTAGTTTCTCTTGGAGAAATTGCAGATACACTTTCCAATTAAGCGATCCATTAAAGAAATGAGGTCGTCCTATACGATTATCTCCTGTAATCCCTGCTCAAACATTTAAAGAAAACCGGCGCCGATGGTTTCCTTCTATTTTAGCATGTGGGCTTTCATGATGCATATTTCGAAAATTTACAATGTCATCACGTCCACATTCTGAAGCGTTCTTTCTTCTCTTGCAGGTGTTCTTTTATACCTTGGTCTCCGTTTATTCATATTATCAGGTTTGAATGATCCTCTTTCACCAAGTTTTCTGTGTATGTTGATGAATGTCTTAGCAGATGAAACGTTTCTGCCTTTACATATACATATAAAACATATCGCGATATTATTCAGTATTTGAATATTCCTGATGGGGCCATCACAGTAGCAGTTGGGTAATAAGCTTTTTTAATAAAAACTAATTTTTAACGGATTGTGATGACTTTTTCAAATTTCATTAAGTCCTGTTAGGTAAAATTCGAGCCGAGAATGGAAAATCGATTTGTGGCACTTATCGACTTAAAACAAGAGTAACAATTTTTGAGAATTTGTGATTTTGCTTAAGGCAATCTGTTCTAGTGTGCAATATCAGTCTAAATAAGTAAAATACAGGGAAAATAAAAAAAATGTTCTAGGTCAAGTCATTTGTTTATTCGAAGCGTTGTTCGTTTGACATTTACATCTCAAGACTCATTTCGGGTTGAATCTTCAGGGGTGTCCGCAAAATGCAACAAAACATTAAGTTGCTCTTCATCATTCAAAATATGACATCTGTTTTTTTCTCTCTTCAAGGTCCCATATATTCTTTTTTTCTGGGCCCCTTAATGGAAATTTTATTATATAATCTCTAATAGCCAGGATCCGGTTTTTATTGCTTTATATGTAACTTTCCAACAGAATAATAATAATGTGTGACCAAAATATTTGAATTATGACAGTAATCAACAACAATACACGCGTCCAGGGAGGCAGTGTTTTGTTTAAGCGTCGTCATAGCCACCTTATACTAACTGAACTTATATGGCAAGAGCATATTATTTGTGATAGACATATGTTTAAAAGGAAATATTTCACAAAGTAAAAATATCAGGCATATACATAAAAGATTATAAAAATAGGGAATTTTCTGGAAGTTTTTTTGCATTTTTTTTAAATTTCGTTATTTTTAGCGTACCCTGTATTGATATGCATCGAAATTTCTTATGAAATCCGTTATTCGATGTCGATTTAAAAATGTCAAAGACTTGGGTATAGGACATTTTACACAAAATATAACTAGAATTCAAAAATGAAGTAATATACCAGGTGTCCCATTTAAAATAAGAAAGTTGATATTCGCCCTCGAAAAATGAAACACCCTGTACAACATAAAAATAAATTGAATGTTTGTAATACCCCAATTAACTTTTGGCCCCATCCCATATAGTTTCTGAGATAAAGTAGAATCCCAAGATAAACGGCCCATCCTATACACTGTGGTTCATTTTTGGTGACGACTGAGGGGTATGTCCGTTAATTTTCGCACAACATTTGGTACTTTTTTTGTGAAACTGTTGTACTCGCGATCTCTCCGCGTCCCTCCTAAGCGGCTGCTTTTGATTTTCCAGCTAAAAACAGCGAAAAGAAAAAACCGAGTCCCGAGAAAGCGACCGAGCCCGCCGTTCCGAAGGAGAAATCCCCGCAGCCGCCTAGAGCGGACGCGGTCGAACCCGGCAGCAGTGCTAAGGACTTTTCGACCCCAATCGCCGCCGCCCCCATCAACAAAAACACCCCTCCCGACGTGCACAACATCAAAAGCTTCCCCGCTATCACGGGCAGCGGCGGAAAATCGTCGACGTTCGTGCAGAACACCACCGTAGTCCAGACGACGACAACCAGCGACAAGGCCGTTCAGTCGACGATCGGATATGACGAACCGGTCAGAGAAAAGACGCCGATATCCGGCGCGAGGGCGTCTGGTCCACGTCACACAAGTGTCGTCCCTATGATCGCCGCCTCCAAAACACCGGTCAGACCAAACGCGGGGACGGCCGGCTCCAACGCCTCCGGCAAGACCAGAGTCGCTAAAGGCGGCGCGACGCTCCAGCACCAGCAGAGCCTGCAGGAGGGGCAGATCTTCTACGCCACCGGCGACATCCAGACGGATTTGTCGGTGAGTTGCTTTGGTTTTTTTTTTCGTTCGCGCGCTCTCCCGCTTGGTTTGCTTGTTTTTTTTTTTTCCTCCTTCTTGCCTCTGAATAGGGAACTTTCCATTATTTTTTTGCTCCGAGTAATTATTAAAGTTAGATAACGACTTGTCTATTAGTAATGTACGTACCCTTTGACGTCACGGTCAGGTGGGTTCGGCTTGTTCGCTCCGCCGACTCCGAGTCACTCCATGTACACTCTATTCGTTCGGGTACTGTGTACTGCGAATTTTGATAGCAAGTATGCGCAATAGTGTGAAACCGTCGAATTTGCCCGTTTGTTCTATGGTGCCTATTGCTTGTTGCTACGGTAACAACATAAAGTATGGTCTGTCTCGATCTTCATCGCGTTGGCTTTAGGACCCTCCCCAATAAAACTTTAACGATGTTATTAACAATATGAACAAAATATTGATTCTCACTTGAGTGACAGGCGGGAATGGGCCAAGTATATTTCTTTCTTTCTGATAGGTATTTCTTGAATGTCGACCATTTATGGCAGTGTTGAACAATCGTTTTTACTGCATGTTTCAAAAAAGTTATTTTACGAATATATAACATTTGTTGCTTGATGAAAAAGAGATTTACGAATATATAACATTTGTTGCTTGATGAAAAAGAGATTGTGAAAAATGTGTATGAAACTAGAGGAACTATTAAATAAGAAGCTTTAAAAGAAACCTGTCTACTGACAAAAACGCCAATATCGTCGTTAAAGGAAGGGATGTTGTTAATAGTGGAGAATTGAAAAAAAGGAATAAAAGTAGTGATTTTCAAATTCACAGTATGACAATAGTGAAAATATATTGTCATTATCAAAACGAAACGAGAAGAAGATGAAGCCAATATAAATATAAACCTTGCCACACTCCAACAATTCGTAAAATTGGATTTAAGTACCGCAAAATAGATAAAAGTAATGGAATCACACAGATTAATTGGAGATTTTGAGAAATTAAAAGATATAGATTAGACGACAGATCCATAATGTACCTTGGTGGAACTTGGTTCGATACACACGGCATTGTATCCACAGAATGGGTTGATTTCACTCAAAACTGTCAAAGGAAGTGCCGAACCCTTTGAAAATTGGTTTCAAACAATTTTTTAAAAAATATTCTCAATAACAGCTGCCACGGCGGCCTCATTAAGTTTAAAAACTGAAATCCAGGAAAGTTTGTTAGAAAATGATATTTATATTGAATTCGGTTACAAAAAAGCGCACGTTTTGGAAGTCCTAAATTCATATGCAATTAAAAAAACAGTTTGTATGCGATAAAATGGTTGAACAGGCTGGGCATACTGTTTTGCGTCTTCCTCTTACGTCCTTCCTCCTATTGAAAAATGTAATTAATAGCATACCAGTTGAGCGCTGGGAAAATTCATTACAACGCATTATAATAATTGAGGACTCTTACATTTCACACACAGCGACCTATTATAATTAATTATAACTAATCTTAATGACGACTCAGTGAAACAGAATTATACTTAGATATTTAGAATAAAAATGTAATTATCTATACATATTCCTAACTATGAATTTAGTGTATATATTTAATTTTATGATTTTTTCTTAGTGTAATTTAATAAGATTATATCCAGCTAAATAAACAAAAAAAATATTACCAAAACCTTTTGGGAGTCCGTCCCTAATGTTCTGTCCCTTAATACCTACCGGACCCAAGTTTTATTGCCATTCGAGATGGAGATCGAGACAGACTATACCAAATATTTTGCTAGGCGGTTTTGGTATCGTTTAACAATTTTTTTCAGTATCTTATATTGGATACTAGGATTAAAAAACTTTAAAGGCACTCAATGCGAAATATATGTTATATTTAGATATATATCAATCATATCCGTGTTTTTCAAACTGTTTATTATTAAAAAGGAGCACCTAACTTCTGCATCGTTCAAATATATTTTTTCAATTAAACTATACAGATGCAAAAATATTAAATTATTTTTCATTACTAGTAAAAATGGACGATAAAAATAAACGCACAAAAATTTAGTTGTGTTTGGGAAGTCAAAAAACAATAAGAAACCCAAACATCTGTTTGGCATTTATGTTTGACATTCTGCTTCAAAAGTCCAAGGGCGTTCCGGTATACCATTTACACTCTACTAAATCCAAACTCAAAAAACTACTCCTACTCCGCTTCAGCACTGTTTTTATTAACCGAACCCACCTCATCAAAGATAACGATTACGTCATAATGATGACACCAGCATATGCCATAAGAATACGCTTGGTGTCATTGCTAACAGTTTCCCTTTGAATAATTTAAATCGGGCCCTATTTTAAATCCCTTATAGTTGCCATTTTGGGACAAAAAAAAATGTTCTTTTTACTAATATATAGGGTGCCCCAAACTCGATGCCCCGATTGATATGGAGAATGGATACAAAATTTTAAAAATTAGGTTGCGGCCACGGGATGTTATCTCTATTTGAGACATTGCAGTGTTACCGCACCTACTCAAACCACACTTTTTATTGCAATTTAAATTTAAATTTAAATTTTTAATTTATATATATATTTTTAATTTAAATAAATTTTTGGCTATTTTAGCCGTTTTTGATAAAAACCTAAAATTTTGTTTGCCGCTTATCAATAGGTATCATATCATGACGTGAAATTTAACCTGTCGCACATAGTAGATGTCGATGCCAGTTTTGTTTTTAATTGAACTCCGTTTTCGATTTCTGCTTGAAATTTAACGCATTATAAAAATAATAGTGATAATACTAATCTTTATTCATAATATAAAATTTCGCAATTTTACCTAAAATAGTTCGAAGATCTTTTGGCAAAATTTTCTAAAAATTCTAAAAAATATATTTTCTGTAAACTAGGTCATCATCGACATATGGACAAATTCCCTAAAAAAATGGTGTCTGGTTCAAGTATATGTGGCGCTGCAATATCCGAAATATTTAAAAAATGAAGATCATACTGCTAGGGCCGCAGGCCAATTTTTAAATGCTTATCTTTTTTCTTTTTCTATATAATTCTAATAGGCTATTTCGTTTGAACGTTGTATAGACATTAAATATTTACCATCTAGAATAAATTTTCCCCTTACAAGTTCCCTATTATTAGGTAGTCGCTTTGTTTTTTTTTCTCCTGTTTGCCGCGTGTTAGTTATTGTTGTGCGTTTCCCGTAGGGAAGGCCTGCATAGTGTGGACCAAATAAACTTTAAGCCCTGTCGCCTTCTAGTGATTTTTTTATACAAAGTTAGGTTTGTCAAGCACTGGTTAGTCTTTTGACAACTCACAATTTCTCATAAACACAAACAATAATAACGAAAACATTTTAAAAATTGGTGGCAGTTGGCGAAAAAAAAAAGAAGAGATGGAAGTGTTAGTAGATGAAGATGTCTCGTGCTTAAATGCAGAGAGTTCTATTTCTGTTTATTAATTTTTAATTTGCATATTAGCTGCAAAATTTAATGCGTCAATTCATTAAAAGTTTAGTGGTTCCAAGCTATATTCTAGAACCGTAGAGGTCGCCTCGGTATGAGATAGTCTCGTAACTGCGCAAGACGGCAAGTAGCAAAAAAAAAGAATCTTCTTGCCTAGTAAGAGTTGTAGACAAATAGAAAGTAGATAGTTCTTATTTTGTCGGTTAACAGCAACCCCGGGATGTGTGCGGTCTTGTAGGACGCATTATTTAGCCTCGCAAAGATTATTAAAATTACAACATTAAAATCAATAAAAGTAGTCAAAGAAATATGTGTTTAGATTATTAGATTGAAGTTCTAAATGGAATGCAATTTTTTCGTAAAGATCAAAAATATGTAGCTAAGCCACTTCACACCAGGGAAAATTCATCTTCTAGAAAATGATAATTTGAAAAGGGGCGGGACTGATGAAAATGCATTTCATATAATTTTAGCATTTCGTTTTTTTATATTCACGTCATATATGAAAGTATCAACAAAAAGAAGTACTTTTGTTTTCACATTTGCTACTTTAAATACCAAAAGAGGTATTGACTTACCAATTAACCAATCAGCGAGTCTTTGGTACTTACTAATATTTTTTGTTGCTTTTTTTGTATATGTATGTCTCTCTTCTGGTTCTTTTCACTGACGAAATTTGTTTTTGTTTTCTCAGTCTCTGTAATTACAAATAGTTCGATGTTTAAAAGCACACTTCGATTACTTTCTGTCAGTGCATAATTTTCCATAATTTTAGTTCATTCGAGTCCGCCCCAAATAATAAGTCATAAATTTTTCCGCTATCATCCCTACATAATCGATTGTCTTGATAGTGACTGAGAATGGTGATGGTTAGCCAACAGTCTGTTGCAGTCAATCAACCGTTCAATTAATAAAATAGTTTCTTCAGTTTTCTCCATCTTTAAGGCGCCAAAGTAGAAATATTTGCTTAAGAGACTTGTTTCCAATTTTACTAAGAAAATATTTGTGAATTACATCTTCCGGTCTCTCGTGCTCATTTCTTCGAAGATTTTTTCTCTCTCCACGTTAGTGATATCGGACCTCAAGATTCTCTGATATAGGGAGGCAAACAGCTCATTATGGAGTTCTCCAAATACCGGGGCATTTGTGTGATTTACAATTTTCCACAGACAATGGGCACGTAAACACAAGTATCCAACAAGGAATCTTAAAATTAAAACTGGTATATGAAATTAAAACTGGTATATGAATATGTTATCTCTATTCACTTCTGCAATGGTAAATTATGCAACAAGTGTAGTAAACGAGTGACTTACACAGTTTACCAAACGTGTTGCACACTATACTTTTTCCGTGCGGTCTCCAATAACATTCGTTTACTCCCAAACCCATGCGGTAATATCCTGGAAATGACCGAACTGTTTAAGTCACTCGTTTAATAAATACTCGATCATTTCTATTTCTTGATGACCTTTACATAATCTTGTCAATTCGTTTGACGTGTCCATCGAGACTATATAATCGTTGTAATTCCATTTCTGGAATGTCCAGGACTTTCGGATTAATTCTCACATTAATCGTATTGTCGATTTCAAAAATGCTTTTTTCTCCACGCAAATTTTTTACTCAATATATCATGATCTCCTGAACCATTTTTCTCTCGGTGCAAAGGAGATCAGTGAGGTTATGTGGTGAGCGCAAACGCGGGTAAGACCGAAACGATACCAAAAGTTTTCGTTTCGAACTTTAAAATTGATGTAAAGTAGGTTGACTGTATATCTTGGTGTACTATTAAAGTGTAAAAAAAAATTTACTCCTGTACTATTAGAAACAAAGATTCGACGAAATAACACTTACACCGTTTGTTATGAATTTAAAAATGACACAAACGACGAAAAAAATTGCGATCACTATAGGTAGCCGATCGTCTGACATCGCTACGGTAGCGCTATGTTCTTGTGAATGCGACCGATAGTAAGTCAATAAAAAAAACAAATAATTTTCAGACGAACTATGTAGTAAATTATTTTATATTTAAGTTTAATCGAATCAAATGAGATGTTTGTTAATCGCCAATTTTTTATTTTTAAACGCGTAGAGGTCGTAACGATATACCGTTTGTACGACATAATCCGGTATTTAACTTTGGTAAATTTTTATGAAGGTTTAATCGCAATTCAATGATATTCCAGATCCGTACTTCGGTACTTGGTGCACAGAAATGCTGAAAGCTGACGGATTTTTGTTTCTTCGGTGAGATTAATCGAATATTATTAGCCCATGCAGTGAAAAATCCATTCTTACTTTAAAATGCTGTAGGAGTAAATTTAGCTATAAATTAATATTAGAATATTTATAAAAAAAAAAGTTCCCCCATATTAATAATTAATTCTAGCACTAGTCGACTTCTGTAAACATTTTCTTTTCGATGACATTTTTTCCAACCAGAAGCAGATATTTTTCCTACTTTACTTCTAATTAAATCTATTGCCCCAGAACTAAATTTCTGCTTGGTGTTGTTTCTTCTTAAGCTGGGTTTCAGCTGTCACCATATCAGTTCTATAGGATTAAAATTGCAGTTATATGATGGAAGACTTTGAATCCCCGCTCCATGGCCAATTTGTTCACGTTATACTTGTTATCAAACTTTTCTTAGTCGATGACGAATTCGGTATTGTTTCCACTTGCGCAGAATGGTAGTTGGCGTTGTCCATCACGACAACACTGGTGGGGTATTTTAAACCAATTTTTCAGAAAACCATTTTCCAAAGATGTCTGCTGTCATGTTTTCGTAGTATCTTTGACATATTTTGCAGAAAGCAACCAACCAGCTTCAGAGCCCGCATGTACTATGATTATTCGTTTGAACCGCGAAACTGGCACATCCAACGAAGATTTCCTGTCGTTACCCTCAGTTCATCCTTTCTTGACGGTATCGTGGCTATCAAACCAGGTCTCATCTGAATATCTGATGTGGACGTTTTTTGCACGAATTTCTTAGATTTCTCTCAAATATCTTGGTCCTCCACTCCGAAATTCTTCTTGATTCCATCAAATTGATGGTTTTGTAATAAAAACAGTCAGTGCTCGAAACACTACGCAACTCTTCGTGTAGTTTTAATTGTTAAAACAATGTTCATCTGATACGCATCATATATCAATTGTCTCACTATTCCGGAATGAGACTTTTCGGGACTCCACACGATCTTTCCGCGTTTTTCTTTCTTGGACACCATCCGCAACTATGGC
This sequence comes from Cylas formicarius, assembly GCF_029955315.1. Lineage (NCBI taxonomy): Eukaryota > Metazoa > Arthropoda > Insecta > Coleoptera > Brentidae > Cylas > Cylas formicarius. Next base: position 16,587,341 of record NW_026844361.1, on the reverse strand, counting down.
ATACGGTGTTTTAGTGATCTTGGGCGTTAATTTTATGCCCCGGATGTTTTGACAGCAACCGGCAATGACTTTGACGGATGTTCATCAACCATTATTACGTCATCGACCACAATATCAACTTCTTTGTCGCTGAACATCGTGATGTTAGTATTTGGTTAGAAATAAATTGGTACACTGAGTCTAGAAACACAGTTGAATAACAGTAAGTTGTTAATTACTAATTTCAAACACAAGACGGAATAGAGATAACTCCAAAGCTTCGACGGTCTAGAAAATACCGTTTCATCAAACTGACAGCATACTCCGATTTCACCAACCCCCCCAAAACAACCAATAGCGAACTGGGAAAACATCCATTAGAAAGCAATTATCTATATGAGGAAGAGTGATTATGTTAAACCCTTAAGTTAGAAGTCGGTTTAAGCTTTCTAATGTATTTTAATATAGGAGATCAACCTATCTAATGGACAAATTCAACTCAAGTAGGAACTGTTTTCGGAAGATTTATAAAAAGCACGCTAATATGAATTAATATAACAGTTTAATCGAAGAAAAATTCCCTACTATTAAAATACAACAGTTCGCACGGCACAGTTCTTGTCGGCTAGCGTCTTAAATACGGCCCTGGCTAGTGGCACACGGGCCGAAAAGAATGGTCCCTTTCGCTTTACAACAGACGGTTGGGCAAAGAATACCTGAAAATTGATATGTAACGCAAATTGCCAAAGTGTCCGCGATACACTTGAAATTTTTCGAAAATCGTTAAAACGGTAGGCGATCGACCGCCCGACGACCTCATCATAAACGTCGACTATTTTTAAACCATTACCGGTCGAAAATCAAGGTGCTAAATTAAAAATACGAAACGTTATCTCTAAAAAAAAAACCATTATAGCGCGCGTTAGTCATCGGGCCCGGCGGCCATTGTCAATAGGAAACTAGCGTTCATCTATTTGGCAACTTATCAGCCACTCGGCTTGTTATCGGCTACGTTATTTCGCTCGTCCGCGGGACGATGGTGTTTTGTTTTAATTTGTTGTCGATATCGGGCGACGCCCTAGAAGACACGTCGGTGTTTCCGCGTGCCGCTGTGGACGTCCGTTAACGCGCGCGCCTGGTCGGACACTTCGGGACAATATGTCCGGTGATGCGGACATGCGGAATGAGGTAAGAGTAGGACGAGGGAGGAGGTGGGAGTTTTGTTGTTCCAGCTGCGCGTTTCAATGTCGCTTTCCACGTAACGCTTATCGCGAAGCCTTATCTTGCTTAACAAATCCGCAGTACAGTCACAGAATTCACAATATTTTTATGTTTTTAATCCGACTAAGTTGTTCGGATTCATCGAAAATAACAAAGTAACTAACTGTTCCACTTATACACACTACTAATAATTTATATAAAAACTTTATATGTCCATCGACTGTTTTATATTTGCGCATTCCAAAAAGTGCTATCGTAATGAATTGTTTTTTTATTTCACATAAATTACATAACAAAATATCAAAAACATACCGAATTTGCTGACAAAAATTCGCACGCATTTAAATCTTTTACTTTAAATGGAGCATTAATAAGAAGTAACATCACCTTTCGCGGCAATAACAGCTTTTTTGCGTTTTGTCATAGAATCTACGAAAATCTTGCAATATTCGGGGGTGAAAGTGTTCCAAATTTCGGTGATTTTTACCTTTAATGCTGGATGGAACTGTACGCTGAGGATTGTTACGCAAAGTCTTTTTCATCCGATGCCATAAAGTTTCAATATGGTTCAAGTCGGGGCTACTTGATGGCCACGATAAAACTTTCATATTATAGTCCCCAAACCACTTTTTTGTTGATTTCGCAGTATAGCAGGACGCACCGTCTTGTTGAAATATAAAATTTTCCTTTCCATTGATGGAATCAAACTTCTTGATAAAATTTGTTGGTCTTTTTCTGCATTTACAGTACCATCAATGAACTCGCAGTTGCCAACCCCTTTACCACTCATACACCTCCATATCATAACATCCTGGGGAAATTTTACCGTGCGCTTTAGACAACCTTTGGGAAAGGCTTCTGATTTTGTACGAATAACCCTTTTTCGAAAATCGCCTACACACACATCAAATTTTGATACGTCGCTGAAGATACCGTTACTCCACGTTTCCGTGGAGTATCCAGGATATTTTAGATTTTGCCCAATCCAAACGTTTTTTCTTCTAAATAGACGTTAATAATGGTTTTTCCTTTGCCTTTAACAAAAGTAGATCATAGAATATTAACAATTTTTATATTGAAACAGGAAAAATTGTAAACTTACCTTATAAAAACTCAGACATTTAAGTTTGCCTCGTGATTCCATTGGGCTTGAATTTGTCGTAAGACGCTTCGTCTGCTAGTTTTACAAGTCTTGAAGAGAATACGACGATCTCTTTCAGTGATTTTACGGGGCCGGCCTGAACTTTTACCACGAACGCTAACACTAGCTGTCTCTCCATATTTTTTTATAATATCCCTGACTGTTGAATTTGCAATACTCAAGTCATTTGAAATTTTTTACATTGATTTACCTCTGCAGTACTGAGATATGATAATTTCTCGCACTTTTTTGTTTGTTGCAACAACACGCGTCATTTTCTTATCAACTATTATACAAACATGAAAGATACAACCCAAACTGACATCTCATTTATCTAAGCACACTACATTTTACCGTCAATGTAATTTGAGTAAATTGATTATTCAATCGACAAAGCAAAAAAAAAATAGATATAAAAATGTCTTTTTTATCATATTTTACATCTTCCGAACATTTAGTTGTTAGGGCTCGTAGTTCAATAACCAACTCCGCCAGGAATCGTTCTCGATAAATATTTTCTTCTTTCATTACTCGTTTTTCACAGTTAGACCAGTTTTGTACTGGTATTTTAGTTACCTCTTACCCAATTACGATTATGGTACTATCACTAAATTTTGGTGCAGTATTATTTCTTCTTATATGCACTTTCAACTCTGACCAAATCACCTCAATCGGGTTAAATATACAATTATACGGGGTAATCTCAAGATTTCATGTCCGTCTTGTTATGCTATCAAAAATTCAAATACCTCCGTAATATATACGAACGTATAGCAATTTAGATTAAACTCTTGAGAACGATACGTATCACCTGATGTTTAAATAAATAGTTCTACTAAGCATCAATGCTTAATCAAATTTATGTGTCAAATATAAATTTCAAGTTTCTACAAATATTCGTTTCGGTTCATCTCAGGCAAGACCCACTTAATGCAGAATAAACATCCGTTGGGCTGGGTTTTACCACGGTCCTGTGAAGGTCTTCAGTTAAGGTACTGTAAAATACTTAAAAAGTCAAAGCAATAAATGCACTATATTTTTGGTTGTACAATAACCATTTGTGCTCGTACATCAGCAAGTGCGAGATTGAATAACAAACAAACCAACCGGTCATTCGTTGTCGGAACTCCGACTCCATCTATCATTCGAACCCCCCGCGCTATACCTTATTCCAGTTCTTTTCGCAGATCATCCAGGCGAACGAGTCGGCGAAGGACTCGCTACAGTTCAACGCGCAGCGTTTGCCCCCGGATGTGCCCGACGTCCAGACGATCGAAAAGATGCAGTTCATGAAGTGCATGTCGCCGCCCGCTGTCGCCACGCCCCCGTACCAGCAACAGCCGTCTCCCCAACTGCGACAGCAGTCTGTCCAGTCTCAGGTACCGTCCTGTTTTGGCGAGAATTGCCCGGGCAGTTTGAAAATCGCACGTTTCAGACGTTCGGACAACAGCAACAGCCGTCGGGGCAACCGAAGCACCACCATCAGGCGTTTCATAAAACGTCCGGTAATCAACAGCAGAAAGCCGCCACCCAGCAACAGAGCGCCCAGGCGCCTCCCGCTGCCGCCTGCCCCAAGGCCGGCAATCCGCATTACAGCGGCCACCAATCGTCGAGTCCGTTCGTAAAAGCGGCGACCCACAGTTTTCAACCTGCGCAGCAGAGCGCGCAGGCGCGGCCCAGGCCCCCAAGACAACCGTCGATCTCCGCCAAAACCAGTGATTTTCCATTCTGTGATAGTAGCGAGGAGAGAACAGGCTGTATGGTTAACGGGTAGGTGCATGCGCACTACTTGGTTTTACCCATATAAGATAATATAGTGGTCCTACTAGGATAAAAATTGACGCGCCGCAGGTGGTTATTATATTTTCATAGAGAAGGTGTGGATCTTTTGCGCATGCATCCCCGCCCAACTGACTGAGTAGCTACATTGCCGTAATTTTTCTGGAAAAATGTAAGAACGCAACATCAATCTCTGAAATCCGGACATAAATAATTACTATTGCCCTGTGCCATTGTTGTTTTCGTTTTTAGCGTCAATGTCCCCGTACGGCACTCACAAACTTGTATAATTTGTGCTTTCAATACTTTGTTCTTTTACGAAATTACACCAAATGTGGGAAATATGAAGACCTAATAGGATCTTAAAGAAACAAACTGTAAAATAGACAAATATTTACATGTGAATTTACTAAACAGAATTCCCTACATTTTTAAGTACACTTAAATAGCCACGAAGGATGTTCGTGTGTTTTAGCGTACAAGAATGGCAGGAAATTAAGTTGAATCTTTACTAGAACAGGCATAAGAAATAAGGGGCATTTCAATTACGGTCTATAGTAGGTACTTCTTGAACATTTTTTCACTTAGATGTTTCATGTGCGATACCTAACGTCAATGGAGGTTAGACCTACGAGTTTATGAAAACTAACGTTTTGCGCCGATTTACAAAAAAATAACTTATTTTAAAAAAATTCATGTAGAAATTGCACCCTATCAACGGGGCTTGAAAATTCCAAATTAATTGTAGAATTATACTGACGCCGACAACTGCAATTCCGCACTGCTTTTTGCCTGAAAATTTGATAGGATTTGCCGTATCCAAACGCCGATGATCTGTCAGCGGCCATGTTGTTTGTTGAAATTCGCAAGGTCTTATGGATCCTACGTTAGAATTAGTCATTAGAGCTGGCTGGTATTGGTTAAAAACGAAATTTTAAATCTGGCGCATGCGCATGTTGAACGGGCCTTCTAAGAAAAAATTACATAGTTGCTTCATGAGTTTCCGCACTGTCGGCATAGGCATGTCTAGTTGCTATATGGTTTTACCCATATAGTTGTTAGATATTATAGTGACCTACGGTAAAAAATTCCACACATGGAGCGGAAAAATACGCACATAGCCGGCTTCCGCAGTTTCTCTTCTGCCTAAGAAATAAATGCCAGTACATTAATGTACAGATAAAGAGAGTGCAAGTGACTATTCGTTCCGTACATTGGCGATTATCCTGGCTATAGTGAAGTTTTTGACGGCGGCTCTGAATAATAAAATAATGTTTTGGAAATCCATGTTTCCAACCATGATGTGCTAGGTCTCTCGGGTCTATCTTGCCGTAGATTTTTCCCCGAAGAATATCTTTAAGGAGATGTTATTTGTGTTTCGTTTCGCATTAGCTCGGACATGTTTTTTTTTTATAGTTGCCTCTGTCCATGTCTCTAACTCTAGTCCGTGGAAAATGGTCGAGAAAGCGTAACATTGAAGGATTCGGTGACTTGTGCTTGCATTACTCATTAATTATCATTACCAAATTTAATTTGGACACCCTTTGAATTAAATTCTCTGTGATACACAGTTGGCAATTTTGGATGTCCTATTTACTTATTATGGCAAACTTAATTTTGTTATATTATACAATGGCTTCAGTTTTTTAAACAAATTATCCATTGGTACTTTTTATAATTGTATATTTGAAAGGTCCAACTTACTCCAATTACTAGATTTGCGATGAAGGAATGAGGGCTTGCTTTGAACTTCCTATCCTATCGGCATATGCCTCTTATATCTCTGGTAGCTATATGGTTTTACCACATCTTGCACTTTTTTAACAGGTGGAACGTTTCTTGTGTAAAGTTCATTTAGTAGTTCAGTTGGAATCAATTTTATTGTGTTAAAGATTTAAGTATAACGTTTTTAATTTTTGTAGAAATTAATTTGGCCCATTGCAATTGTAATGTAGTTATTGATGTTTCAGAATGCAGGAATCCACAACACAAAGATTGCTTCAGTAATAAACCTCAAAGAATAACAAATAATTAGTATTGAAATCGGTTTTATTAATAAAAAATATAAAATATAAAAATTGAAGTACCATTTCTATAAGCAATTATGTTTTATTTTTTATGGTTATCATATTCTATGGGAATTCCCGTCAACACTATTTATACACAACAACGCATTTGGTATAATTAAATTTACTTTTTGAAATTGGAATTAACCAAAACTTAATTAGAAAGTAGTTAGTTTCAATACTGTGTTTTGGATGTTAAACTTCAAATCAACAGTAGGTAAAGATCTTAACTAAAATTTGCTATTTATCATTAAAGAAAAATATAGCCCCAATTTTTTTCATTTTAATGATATGAGGAATAAAGAATCTATTTCTCGAATTTGTACTAATAGACATTCTAATACGAATTGTTTTTTTTTCCATTACATAAAATGTAAAAATAAGCATTGCGAGCTATTTCGATATATCTCGTCTTCTTTTTCGTGTCCGTAACATCTTATTCGGTAAAAAGTATTTTTCTTCTCCCGTGTGTAAAATACCTAATTACCCACCGATCTAGTGCGTCATTTTACCACGTCAGTTTCGTTTCCCACGGATCCGAGCCACTTCGGACATTTCCGCGATTTTACCGCACGGATTTGGGAGCAATCAGATGTTTTCGGAGATATTTTCCACGCTTTGAATTTTGACGTTTGTCAATTCTGACGGCCATGTCAGTGAATGTATTTGTGTTGTTTTGCGAAAATGTACCCAATAACTAACGGTCGTAGAAAAAGTATAGTATGCAACAAGTTCGGTAAACTTTTTAAGTAACTCGTTTATTAAACACTTGTTCCGCTGCGCCAATAAACTCGTGAGTCAAATGCCGTTTACCGCACTTGTTGCATAATATACTAATTCCTTATCGTTTATTTTTATTATTTATTTTATTTATTACTTATTTAACTTTATATATTATTTTATAAAGTTTGCGCTTTCTATTGTAAATTATATATGGTACTTTGCTACATTATTTATTTATTTTTGGAGCAGTGTCGCCGATGAAACGGTGTACATGTCGCCGGAGCCTCCGCCCCTCTGCGCGTCTCCCCCTCCCGTCATAATCCTGAGCGGGACCGCGAAAGAGGTGCCCGGCCTCGAGTTTGGGTTCGACATCAACGAGCAGCTGCTGCAGGAGGACACCGGCGTGGAGGAAGACTGCGACGATCGAGGAGGGGGAGGCAGAGGCAGTGTCGGAGAGGATTTCACCGCGAGATATATGGCGCCGCCCGAGCAGACGTCTCTGACACCCCAGAGTTTGGAGAAAATCGTCAACTTTATAAGTTCTAGTAAGTTTGCGAGTGTTGCGCCGCTATCAAACAAGATTAGATCAAATACAAAGGAAAGGCAGCAGACGATTAATTCGTAAAATGCGTTGAACAGACAGGCAACGTGAACATTTAGGGTTGCTCGAAAAGTTGAAATCGGGATGATCATAGTTGGTTATTCCGGACCACAATTTTGGATAATTGTTTAATTAGTCTTTACCACCAAAACACTCCTGAATTTGCAAAATGACCGACTGCAAACAACCAAATTTCGGTGTTCAAATTCGAAAAAGTATGGTGCTGCCATCTATTAGATAAAACATGATATATATACCTAAAGATGTATCATTACTATGTATTTTTTTCTTTTTAAATTAAACGCAATATGTCTTGATACTTTCTTGACGGTATTTCGCTGAGAGATGAATAATGAATTTTCAAAAATCTCAACACAGTTGTCTTTGACAAACATTTAAGTAATAACGAAATAATATTTATATAGTCGGTAAAAAAAGTAATGAATTTTTTCTCACACGCCTTTCGTTTTTCCTTTTAGTTTCTACGAATCCAGTCAAATCGTGGACTTCATAAGACGTAGATTTGTCCGTTCGCGAGAAGTTTCCATTATAAGTTCAATCACAAAGCTCACAGAAATCGACAAACCACAAAACAAAAACGAAAAATAAAATCAAAAATTTTACACAATTCAAATTACATAAATCTGATTGCCTAGGTATTTACATTGCCACACATTTAAGTTTCTCGTACATTTTGGGTCCTGGTGATACCTTGAAAATCTTATCACAAAATTTATTGAGTGTATCTTGGAGATTTGTTTATGAAGTTTATGAGCGCTTTGCAAACTAGTGGTAAGGCTCCGAGTGCTTGTCGCTTATAGCGGTCACTATCTAAAACCCCGTTCAAAATAGGTATCTTCATGATTATTTGCCTTTAGCTGTGAGAACAAACCTATTATGAGCGGAAGCAGTGACGTAGTGAAAATATGAGAGTAAAGTGAGAAATATAATTGAAACAAAAATTATTAAAATTAGGAAACGTCCAATGAATTCAAATGTATAAGTTAAACGATACTTTTTTGATATGGTTGTGTTATGTACGACGAGGTGTGTTCAAAAAGTAAGGCGACTTTTAAGTTTTATCGAAATTTATTTATTAAAATTAATGTTATCCCCTTCAACGTAATCTCCTTCCCCCCAGACGTAATACACTCGTGCCAACGTTTTTTCCACACCTCAATCGTGCCAAAACTCCTTCCTTTCGTGGGTTTCTTGAGTTTTGGGAACAGGAAAAAGTCTTAGCATATGCCGTTGTCTACATTTCAAGTGTTTTCCAAATTTCATGCAAATTCTTGGTTCCATCTTTTTTGACAGCACAAAATCGTAAACTGCTCGAAATCAACAGCGAAAACTAATTATTTGTCCCATATGGGGTTTTCATTATATATACGCATTTCTAAGTTAGATTTCGGTGCAATAAGAGGCGAAAAAACAGATTCTGACAGGGATCTTATCGAAATTGGCAAATATTTGACTCAGAAAGGGGGTTTTACGTCGATATCTAATGGTTTATAAAGGTTTGCGTTACTATTAGTGCCCGAAGACGCCGATTTTGACTAGTATTTGAAAGATATTGACATGATTATGTAACTGTTTGGATCAAAAAATGATAGTTAAGCTGATATCTGCAGTTTTGACGCGATTTTAGGTACTGTAGGTTTCGGAAAAGGCGATTTTTACTGGAATCTGTTTGAAATAAGGAAGAAAAACCTACTATCAATCCAAGAAAGTGGATTTTTAAGCAGTCATCTGTAGTTTTGATGTAGATTTCAGTCCGGTAAGTTATGAAAATGCCTGTTTTGGCTATAAATCAAGGGCGAAAACCAATTATTTGTCCCAGAAGGAGGGATTTTCATTACACATCTGCATTTCTAAGCTAGGTTTCGGTGCAATAAGAGGCGAAAAAGCAGATTCTGACGGGGATCTTATCGAAATTGGCAACTATTTGACTCAGAAAAGGGGTTTTACGTCGATATCTAATGGTTTATAAAGGTTTGCGTTACTCTTAATGCCCGAAGACGCCGATTTTGACTAGTATTTGAAAGATATTGACATGAATATGTAACTGTTTGGATCAAAAAATGATAGTTTACGCTGATATCTGCAGTGTTGATGCGGTTTTAGGTACGATATGAGTCGGAAAAGGCCATTTTGTCTGGAATCTGTTTAAATAATGGAAGAAAAACCTACTATCAATCCAAGAGAGTGTGTTTTTAAGTACTTATGTGTAGGATTTCAGTCCGGTAAGTTATGAAAATGCTGGTAAACGTGCAAACTGGCTGAAACTGTGATGAACATATGTTAGGGACATGTGTACCAACGTGTACGTGGCCCGCCCAATTACAAAGGCCACATTACTTTTTGAACACACCTCGTATGTATTAATTTCTCACAGAGAAAATCGTCACCATAAAGAATCGGATATTGACTCTGTCTCGCCGATGTTTCGCCAAACATGCATGGCTTCTTCAGACGACTGCCTCAAGCAACCTCAAAGACAGAGTCAATACCCGACGCAAGAGGAATCTCGAAGAAGTCTTCCGCAGCTTGCCGAAGTGTCTTTGCATCGCCATTAAATTATATAAACGCTAAGAGACTATCGAACTTCCATTGCCTCTATTTTTCTATCCGTTATCAAGAAGTGGAAGTTCGACAATTTCTTAGTATTTCTACAGAATTGATTGTCTACCACCTCAAACCTGTTTATTTTTCAATGTCTTCTTTTTTCGCAGCTTGGGAATCCATATTAGACCAGAACGTACAATTCTACTCGGACGACTTATAAAAAGCAACCGTGTGATATAGTGCAAAAGTGCTGCGTGGGGGTGTAAGTGCGTAACACAGTGCTAAACAAGATCGGACACGTTCCAAGTTTCATTATATTTTTGTTAAAGGTATACTAGTCAGAATAAACTAACATACACACATACAGAGAAAGAACATAAGACTTAAAACGTGGAACTTGGTGCGGACAGAAGACAGCAATGAAAGATATGAACAATAAACTTCGCAGTAAGGGTTTGAACCGGTGGGGATGAGTGTCGTTGGGGAAGGGGTGCCACCCTTAGTGTCGGATCGTCGGAGACAATCGGATAGGTAACGTTCGGGGCCCCGAACCGACCGGACGTTTCGGGGCCGACTTATTTATTTTTCTAGCGAAACCGGAAAGAGAGAAACGTAGCGGAAAACTTTATCTAAATGTGTGGACGTAATTTTGTATTGTACAATCTTTAACGGTCCACGGTACTTTATGTAAAACGTAGGTCGGCACTCCCTTTGAAAATTTTTATACCGATTATAAAAACACCAAATTCAAATTGGGCAAGGATAATAAACTCAATTATTATTGCATGTCGTATTGTAGACAGGAAATATGAAAAATGTTCTAATATGCTTAAGACTGGTATATGGAAGGTAACAAGCGTTTTTTTCCCTATATTTAAAAGCGCAGTTGCCTGTTATTTTGGGCAATTGCAAGTTAAACTCGTACATCTGAACAACCGTGTGTGTGTCGCATGAAAAATTGTCAAAGGGGCGCTTTATTTTCATATCGGTTTGTGTCTTTCTAACGCAGTATCGAATTTTAATAAAAACAAGGTTTGCAAAAAATTGACAAGAAATGTATCCAAAAGAAAATCTGGAACCGTTTGTTTTCTCTGTATTGCATTGTTCAAACCCTGGCGTTTTACTTTTTGCCAGCTAAAAAATTAACGACCAAATCCAGAAAATTAAGCATTTTTCGCGACCTACGGTGATTATATGAACTTTCGTCTTGATTTAAAAAGTATCGTCGACTGTCGTGCCACAATAAACAAGATTAGAACTGCGAACAGCGAGACCCAGTGACAGTGCAAATTCATTGAGGGGGCGAGGCACGCGCCCGCCTCCCCCCTCACCGCGACTTTAGTTTTTTATCGTTTGGTGCGCCTCGCAGTTGGGATTCATCAAACGTAGCTCCATTTTCCTTTGTTTCTCGTAGATATTAAGCGTCCTATAAGGTAAAACGACTTTGGTGGGGAGTCACCATATCGTCAAGATGGTGGGTCAAGTGGTTTTTTTTGTCGTCTGTTCCAAATAGGAATCGTTGCGAAAATAAATGTGCACAGGGTATTGCCGTTTGAATGTAAATATATACTTTTTTTCCCGAAGAGAAATTGTTGACGGGTGTACAGGGAAGATGCGAGCCCGTTTAATGTTTACGCGTTTACCTGTTTTTTTTTCTTCTCGGTAATCGGCTCTAGTTGGCATTTTGCGCACGTCCCTGGTAACCGCATCAATGAAAAAGTTCAAAATTTTATAACGTAAGTGTACCTATCGATGCCAAACTGTGTCGATGAATCACGAGATATTCGGTAACTTCCGGCAATCGTGGGTAAAAGAAAAATACCCTAAGCAGAAAACGAAAGACCCGTCACAATTTATTTAATTTTAGCCTGTCGCGGCAGATTTTCACGGTGCAACAAGTCGATGCAACTTGTTGCCGGGATTTTCCACAAATAAAAACAAGGCCAGAGTGCCCAAACTCTAAACAATAACTTCACAGGTTATTAAATGTCCATATCCGAAAAGTGACCCAACCTTTATCTTACTTACGCTTGCATAATTCTTAAAAATTAATTTTCTCGCCGAATTTAAAGTGCGGCGAAACGTCACCAAACATGCTGCGTCCTGAAATTAGAACAAGTTCTAATTTGATACAATCGGGTTGCATATGAGAACGGATCAAGGTTGTGCAACTTAGCACCGTGAAAATCGAACTTTAATTTTAATTTCGCTCAGATATGCACCCAGTGTTGCCAGTTGAGGTAATTGCGTTTTTTCTTTGTGTATTTTGCCGTACCAGTAAACGACATACCGCAATTATCGAATCGCAAACTAGTCTGTCGAAACTCAAAACCAAGCCCGCTAGAGAATACTTTTTCGGAAAGTACTGCGGGACTGCACGTCACGTTTGACGTAAATAGAGGTTTGGCGCCAACCGATTCGGATATAGGTTTGTTGAGTATAAGTTTTAAAATGTTTGTTTCGTTATGATAGGTTACAAGATGGACTTTCGAAAATCTGTTGGTGTAGTAGCTCAAATGCCCACCTGCAAGTTTGACGGCCAGTCACACCGCGGTACATTTGAACTACCACCCAATACGAAGCGAAGCGCATAAGTATGTTGAAAATATTATTCTATTGTCGTTATTTTCGCGTAATGCAAGTTTAAATCGATACCCGTAGCGTTGCAAAAGAAAAAAAATCGTTTGTGTGGGGAAATTTGAACGTCTGCGAATCAAATTTGTTTATCCTTCGTCTCTACCACCTAACCTAACTAAAATAGAAACACGTAATGTAAAAAAGGGAAAGATAAATGTATAAAATAGTTGTAATAGGACAAAATATAAAGCTAAATTTTTTAGTTTTTTAAATACGACAGCAAGTTATTTTTTGAGATTCTAGATTCGAGTAGTTGAATTCGCTAGGTTTTTATACAAGACGTTTTGTTTTCCAGCATAATAATATTGTTAAAAGTGTACGAATTACTATTATCCGGATCGTGGACCGGCTCGTTCGCGCGGGTTCGGTATCAGAACATTGTCGCAGTGAGCGAGAGAGAGAGAGAGATAAAGGAATTATTGATTAAACCCAAATTTGTAAAATAATTGTTATGTTTTTGTTTACCACGTTTTTTGGTTATTTATATTTTTCACAAAGTCTATATATTTTGTAAAATCGACGCAGTTCCTTTTGTGTAATTGTAAAATTTTATATTGTACGGATTATAGTTTTCAGTTCGTTTTCTTGAAATTAAGCCTTATTTTTCTTGTGTATTCAATTTCTATTGATTCAATCAATTTCTATTGATCAAACGAGTCAGTTTATTGTATATCGCAACTCTTTTTTTTTAATTGAATCAGTTTTCCATGTTATTTGCTTTAAAAAAAATAAAATAAATTAATAATTTATTCCACAGCCTTATTTAATAAATGGGAGTGCATTCCCAGGTGCCATATTTTTTTATTTAATAGTAGGATTGTTGTTGCAAGTGCTCTGTTCATACTTAAAGGCTATTTGCGTCTTAAGTGAGAATAGTAGTATTTACAAGCAACCCCACACCATCCAGTTTTTTTACAATTAATATTTAGTACTTCAGAAATTTGTCAATATAAAGATAAATAGTTTTGGGCGATTTCAGAAAATAAACGCATTACGATTGAGCCAAAATTTCCATACTTGCCACTTCTTTCTGCAGATTTTTGATGGCAATTGCTATTTGAGAGTGCAATGGTTGGTCTATATTTTATCAAACAAATATTACCATAATCAGAAATACACGATGATAATTATAAATAAATAAGTGAAAAAAATGTAAACCAAAGCATTATTATAAATGTATAATTATATTTTTCCTCTCTTTTAAAATATGAATTTGGACTGGTTCCAACCTTTTTGTTTATGGAAATGAGGTTGACTGATCTAGAACATAAATTATATTTTCCTCAATTATATAGATCACATAGTTTTAAAAATGCACCTTCCACTAATCAACCTCAATAAATTGAAATAATATCACATCACTCTATCGAGACAAGTCTCCCTCTTTAGTTTCTGACGCTATAATCGAGACTTAATACTTGTAACTTTCCACTTTGGATTTTCCACGTTGATCGGTTCTTCCATTGTATGCTCTAGAAACTCCAAATTCCAATCTCTGTCGATTAAAATAATCGTGTGGGTTCGCGTTCCATAACCGGCTTCTGGGAATTTGACATATATCTGTGACAGATGTTCAGCGATGGTCGGGTCTCGTTTTATTAACTGCCTATCGGGGAAGTACCTACAAAAAAACACTTAAATACTGTTTAATCATAATTTATTGACGCTCTAACTTTGTTTCATCTTTGAGCAACTGCAGCAGTTCTTCTTGTAGGGTAGACTGGTCTAACTTTTTATCCAAGATATCCTCGAATTTATCTTTGCCTTTCAAAACCTTAATCAAAGGCGAACTAATTGAAGTGTTTCCAAATGCCAAAGTATGAGTTCCCGTATACACGGAATCTATTCTGGGAAAATTACTGTTGTGAAATGTTTTAGCGGAACCGTCTTTGCTGTAAAAGGAAAAGACGAGGTCATTTTGCCTGTTTGGATCTAACGGTTTTATTCTAACCTCAATTCAACTCCGATCAAATTGTAGCCATTAAAAACCTTAGATTGTTTGTCTAAATCCTCAATATATTGTGGAAAGTCCAGCTCTGACTCCAAGTAGTTTATGACTAGTTCCCCTCTGCCCATTGCATGGTCAATTTTTGTACCGGAAATGTTTGTCAGACAAGCAAAACAATGTTTCGGGGGTTTTCCATTTTCTTGAACTGGTTTGGAACCGAAACCTAGCCAGGTACCACCCTCCCTACCGGGTTCCATATCCCGCCCTTGATAAAGATTTTTTTAAAAATTATCAAAGGATAACATTATCAATAAAAGCGCCAAACAACTGCTTAACAGTGATTCCAGCAAGCATTAAAACCTAATTTTATTTTCATTCCTAATTTCTAACAACAGGGTTTGGTTTGTTATGTTGGATGTCAATTTTCAGACAATTAATGACCGACTTCTCTAAACAATAAAATATTTGTGTATGGACTCCTCTTTTGAAAGTAGCATTGACACATACTGCCGGTAAAACAAAATTCCGTTTCCACTTTGGTACTAAAAACTTACTTTGAAAAACACAATCTTTGTCGCGAACAATGGATGTAATTATGTATCGTGTAAATATTGATAAGCCATTATTTGCATTGTACGTGATAATTTACCCGCATACGATGAAAAGTTCGATTACCACAAATGATCCTTGTTTTGGGACACAAAAACGCACACGTAGCAGGTCTTGAAACAAATTCATCCCTATTTTCTGCCACCACAAGCCTAAATTCACGATCCTCTGGTACACTGTTTATATGTAGGAACAAAATACACATTTTAAAATAAGCACTCGGCACCTTCGCGCAACAAATAACATGTAACTATTGAATTTAGCCTTCTAAAACCCCGATTTAGTACTTTGAACGCTAATAATCAGTCATCAGCTGTTTTTGGGTCATTAGAACTACTAAAAAGAACTAAAAAAACTTACCGCTAATGACGTCAGTTTGTGGGCAGTGATATGCTGATTTGGCAGGTCTTTTGTAATATTCATCCCTATTGGTAGCCACAACTAATCGGTATTCGTTGGATTCGGGACTTGTATTTACATGGAGGAACAATATACACATTTTCTTATAATTGTCCTTATTCGTTTAATCAATGACTTTTTACGAAGGGGTTTATTACATTTCTCCCTTAAAGCCAAGAAGTAATAAATTTGTATTTGCCTTTTCTATAACGACACACTCTACACATGCGGTGAAAGCATGAACTGATTTTTTAATCAATCGGTTCTTAACTTTTCCGTTGGTGATCATGGAATATAGAACAGGTTTATATTCCTACGTTCCATTATTTTGTTACAGGTGTAAAAGTGCGGAGTTGTCAACTTTCCTTTTTTGTTGTCCGCAAATCTAATCGCAGTTTACCAAACTGTTGGAACCAATAAGACGAAATTTGCAAGTTTTGTATTTTCTGATATCGGTATAGAATTACCAGTAAAGCAACATTCCGATCTACTGTTCCCTAATTTAGCCAAAAGTACTCGCCTTTAATAAACAACCTGACAACGTGGTTGTGGCCGTTTAAAAAATGGTCACATGACAAAAGCCGTGCTTAATCGGCGAGGTCAATCGATGCCCGCTCTTTGGTTTTTGAATTGTCGATTGCAAAGCGATAAATATAATAATTTAACCTTGTTGCAAGATGTTTCACGGTTAACCTCTCCGGGTATTCGAATATTATTTAATTTTCATTTACGTATACATAACAATCGTCTGTGCTTCGGATATGAATGTGCCTAGAAATGAATACTTTGTTGACGATTCAGATCAACATAAATTTAATGGTGAGTTATTGACCTATTTATTTATAAAACAAATGTGATAAAAACATTTTTTCGATGTCTGTTAACGCCACGCGAAAGGCCAGATATTACAATACTTATCGGGCCATAACAATGCAGGACAATGAATTGTGTCATTGATTGGAAATGTGGGTTATCAAAAAATGAACTTATGCCACTCATATTGTAGATATCAGTATTTTTAGTAGATTATCTCGCTCACATTTATATAGTATAGCGCCTATCCTTGTTTGATATTATCTCCGATTGCGGGAATAAAAACTATGACGCATCTTTTTAGCAATACCCATTCAACCTGCGTGCTAAATAACGTGAATATTGTTTAAAAAACATGAGATCTATTGCCTTAGGCGCCGGTAAGTAGTAGCAGCAGCATAAGTTATCCTAGTTCAATTTTCAAATGTTTTAATATTGTACCCGAAATTTACACTGTTGCCGATTTGTGCGATGCTTTAGTTACACTGGACACTTTCGAATTGCAGACAGTCCGGAAAAAATCCACATACAGTTGTGCCACTACAAGCAAAAGTCCAACTGGGACTGCGGCATCTCGTGCGTTCTCATGGTTTTGCCCCGGAAACACAGGGCGCATTTAATCAAAAACTTTTCTTACATATGCAAAAGTGAAGGCTTTAATAGAAGTACGTGGACCATTGATTTGTGCTATTTATTAAAGCGCTATCAAGTTGGACACGTATTTTACACAATAACCATAGGTGTACATGAGGGGTACCGAGGCAACAGCTTCTACCACCATATTTTAACGAAGGTTGCCCCTACAATATACGATATGGTTGAAGCGATTTGAGCGCGTCATCGTTTGTAGGATGAAGCTAGGGTCAATACAAAATTCCAACAAGCAAAAGACAACGATATCGCAGTGAGAAACTCGTCGGTGTCGATTCTTCACATATTGGAACATTTAATTAATGGCCCGGTCATAGTTTTGACCAATGCGAAACTTTTATACTGTGATATTTGCAAACTCAATAAAATCTCAAATGAACTCAGGAAGTGCTTGCCGTGGCCCGCTCCTTATCAGGGCCACTACGTCGTTATCTGCGGTTACGACGTCACCACGGGAAAGGTATTCTATAGGAATCCCTCTTTCGGAGACCGTAAGTACTCCATTTCTTTTCGGGATTTGTAGTCCACGACTCCTTTTTGCAGATGTCTGCTCAATGTCAATTAGGAACTTGGAACAAGCGCGCAAAAGTTACGGCACGGATGAAGATATAATTTTCGTGTATAAATGACATTTTATAAAGCACTTAGATAATTTGTATACTTAAAGTTATTAAAGTTAGTTTTTTTATTTGAAAATACTGACCGGCTTACCCTGAAAATAATAAGTCCTTTCCGTTTCTAACCATTTAATCACATAATCCTTGAGAGCTGCCACAAAAAATTAGTTTCTGGTCTGTGACTTGCGCTGAGTCACAAGTGTCTTACCTCGGGGTCAACCTGATTTTCTTAGGTCGTGATTGCTAATATATCTATAGTGTGCCCTACATAAATATTACATAACAATGAGCTGTATCATAACATTCTCTCGAATTTAACATTGACAATTAATGTTTACGCCTAGAATTAATATAATTTGGAATATGATGGTTGCATTTTAGGTTTTAGACCGTGCACAATTTTTTATAAAGAATATATTACTTTTGCGTATGCCTCGGCTAGGAAGCGTTTTGGATTTTACCATTCCAGGGAACTTTCGAAAAAAAAATCAGTGAGTTATATTATTGTTATTATTTTCTTTAAAGATATCTCCAGATAGTCAATTACAAACAATTATATAACCACGACCCAGCAAACAAAATGTATATTTAACAATATACGAATATTGCCCAAGTTATCGATTAAAACGATTTTGTCAGTGTCTTCCGGGCCTTAGAGGCTCCTAAGGTGCGGAGACAACAAACGCAATAAATAAATTCACATTAAAACTAATATTAGCACAATTATTACATGAAGCTTTATCACCAATTGGATCATTATAAAATATGGCGGCAAACGGAGTTTGCTAAAAAAAAACTGTATCCGTGAAGAACTCAGGAAGACCTGTGCCCCCATTATTTAGTGGTAGCAAAATATACATTTATAAAAAAAAACACGGACCGACTGAAAAAAACTTACACAATAAAATAACAATTGCGTTAAAGGTTTGGGTAAAATTAGTCAACTAACGATAGTAATAGGGTAATAATAAAATTTGTTATATTGCTTTAGTATCTTTTAACCTATCAATAACCCGGGGTTAATAAGTACTCAAAGTTGATGTGAGGCACTTTGGAAGGCACCGGAAGCGGTTCTCGAACCCCAAAATATTAATTTACTTACTAGTCTCTTTCCGCCTTCAAAATTATGCCACCCGAATAAAAAAAAATCGCTAAGCTATCACAAGAGAGGTTAGGTAGGTAAATTTCACTAATATGTACAATAAAAAAGTTAATACTAGTCCGAATAAGGCCCTTACACGATTACGGTTAGGACAGAATGTAATTGAGCATTAGAAATTTAATATTCCGTCTATATGTTTCCCTGAAGTCCAGAGTATTAACTTACCTAGACCGACACTGCTTATGGAAGGTGTTAAAGAAAATATTCTTTAATACTCGCTATTCCCACGTTCACTTTACTAGCTGTAGTTCAAACGCATTAAATGAAACCCGCCCAAAAATTTGGAAGTAAACTTTTAGCGTTTGAGTGGAAGTCTAGGTCTGTTTAGTCTGTGGTATTTAATAATAGAACTGTGCCTACTACCGGTCTACTGGAGTTTGGAAGAACTGTTAAATCTCGTGGCAGTAATTTTTTAAAATTCTACTCTGTCCATCAAGTAAACGTAATATATAGTCAAATTCAGTCTTATAATGCAGGTCCAAATTTCCATAACAGGAACTAAATTGTATAACAATAGGTGTTAAAAAATTATTAAGAACCGACTACTATATTCAATATATATACATATATATATACATATATATATATATATATATATATATATATATATATATATATATATATATATATATATATATATATATATATATATATATATATATATATATATATATAACATATATTTATATCAATAATAAATTAAATATCTTATTATTCAATTTATTTTAGCAACTATTTAAAATTATTAAAGGATAATTACTTCAAGAAATGAAAACAAAAAGAAAATTTGCCAGTCTGTCTCCAGGAAGCAGTAGCGGAAATGGTGGGAGTCAATTTAAAGACTGTACAGGAAATCATGTATAAAAAAATTATAATATAATACTAAGAATACCAAAAAGGTGCAAACGAAAAAAACTGCTTAATGTTATAGCCTGTTTAATGTTAAGTCCTCGGAACAATGATCATCGGTGGTATTTTGGCATCCAGTGTTTGTTCTAGATGCAGTCAGTCCCTTATTAATTTTTCTCTATGTTCCACGGATAATTGAAAACATCTCGAACTTAAGACCACCGCCTACATGCTTTTGGTAATAAGATTTTGCCTCAGGCCATGTTAATTTCTATTGCATTAAATTGTTTACGCAATATTGCATCTAGAGCACGTATATACAGTAAAACTCGCGTACAATGTACACGCTTATTACGAACCAACGGTTATAACGCACCATGTAAAAAGTCATTCTTATGAAGCATTCAGTAGAAATACAGTTTTTATAACGTACTCTGTTATTACGTACTTCTGAGACAAAGTGCAAAACCTCTCAACCAGTGGCTTATCAAACAATCCGAGGAAGATGAAGACAACTTACCCTCAAATGTTTGGTTAACCAAAAATAATTTTAACTTCGAAAAATTCAATCTCGCCCCGGTAGACGCTTTTGTTGATATCGATAATGATATTGAGACAACCAAATACGCTTACAGCAGCTTGGTAAAACCGAACAACTAAAAGGTGATCAAGATGAAGACAACCAAGAAGTGCGGGAAGAAACATCTCCAACTTGTGATGTCGCCGTAACAGGGATCAAAAATGTAAAATGATTTTTTGAAAGAAGTGATACAGCGCATCTCTGGAAATAATAATAATAGCACTTTATTCGCAACAGGTAAAATGACCGAATTATGGGAAACATTAAATATAAATCATATGAAATATTTATAAATATATATAAACATTATCGAATATCGGACTTTTTTACAAAATAGTTTTTGATTTTATTTTTGTTTTAACATATTTGTGTTTATATGTATTTTAAAATAACGTTTTTTTTTAAACAAAATAAATCTCTTGTTATAGCATTTAAGATTTCGTTTCCAATATGTAGTATGTGCAAGAATTAATAAAAATGGAAACCTAATTCTTTTCTAACGAACTTTTAACATAACCTACCTATTATTAAGTTCCCAGCTGGTACGTCATTTTTATATGCAAAAGTCAATCTTGATAATGAGTCCAATACCCACAACACTACGTTTCTTTAGATCATAAATTACATTCCAAAATTCCATTTTTGATATGTTCTTTTAAAATTTGTATTCTTCAATGGTACATTGTTTTTTTTTATGTACTGATTCCCAGTGCTTTCGCTACTATTTCCTAGACATTCGTTGTCGATTTTCCACTTAATCTGGCGAATTTTATCTGGTGGGTACAATTAACACAACAAAAGAAAAACAAACGTGAAAGTTTGTCGTTAATCAGCACGATAAGACTGGTTTTGACTATAGTCCCGTCCTAACCTATATAACGCGGTCCCGCCCATTTTACAAAATTAATTTTGAGCAGTGGTGTGTACATTTCCGTAGTAAAAATTATGTGTGGGCGTCGCGTAAAAATACTCCTGTGTATTCCCTAAAAAAAAACTACGTCTTTAAACCTGTATTACTCAGTCGTCTCGTTAAAGAATATTTTCGTCACCACGACGTCGCCGGTGCTCAATGTCTGCGTGCAGATGTTGCGGTGGTTCTCCTTGACGATGCCCGGGTCATTTAGACTTACCCGCGAAGCGAACCTGCCAGGCGTCGGGGACACCACGCGCCCGTCCATCTTCAAGCCGTTAATCTTGCTCGCGTGACAGTTGCAGGTACATTTAACCCCTTCCACCATGCCGTCAGTCGGTAACGAGGTCGCGGAAGCCAGGATTGACTCTAAACAAAAGAAGAAGTCACCATGTCATACCCTCACGCGCACATAACCAATAACATCTCAATATCCGAGGGAGACAAAAAGCGAAAGTGAAGGATTTAAATGCGTGTAGCTGATAAAATGAAATCGTTATAAACTGTGGAGGGGATGAAAGTAGTTCGGGTCAATTTTCAACAAACTAGAAGCTCTAAAAGCTGTTAGTGCCTTGGAAAATTTTCTAGTTAATAAGCAATTGTTTCTCCGACACTGAAGAGGACATCAAGCACAAAAGCATAAAGTTTGAAGATCATCGATTGAAATTGGTAAGATTACTGTGTACACTGACTTCTTTGTTATGTTGTAGAGACTATAAACGTTATCCTTAATTTTCTTAAAATCGTGTGAAAACATCACGTGCTATAAAATTTTGTTTGTTTCTGTCTCTACATCTTGAAATTGCTTCTGTCTTCGAGTTCGATACTCTTTCAAACATGATTCATGACCAAGTTGAAAATCTTCGTTTATTTTTTACCCCCTAGCGAAACCATCTGCACTGTTGTAAATGTATCATCGCACTAACTTTCTGAGACGGAAAAATCAGTTTTTGTAAAAGGTTTCATGTATCTATCACTTATTATTTCAAAAGATCAAATCATTTCAAATGTCGAATCCATCCTAAAAAACCGCAAAAAGTCTTAAAAAATCAAAACCTCCTAAATCTAAAGGCCCCCGCAGACGTTTTTTTTTTAGCAATTTTACCCGCACGGTTAAAACGGTGCGGATAAGTTGGTCAGTGTGTGGCCAAAAACTGTCTTTTTTGCTGACGTTCAAAAATATCTGCCACTGCTTGATTTTAACCGTCCGTTTTAAACGCGTTCGTTCAAGTCTGTCAGTGTGTGGTGGGAAAACAGTTAAGAAGGACAGTTTTTATCAGTGTCGGCTCCCTTATTTTACACAGCAATAATTAGGGTTAGTTTTGAGTAGTGATTTTAAAATTGTATTGTTGAATAAAAATATATTGCTGTAGTTTTTACAATGACTCTTTATGTGGCTGTTTCCGTAAGGAATTGAAAAAAGTCATTCAATCTAAGAAATCTGGTTACGGTACTGAAGACATCTATAAACCACACTTGTGGTACTACGAATATCTATTAGAAAAGAACGACGTCTGTGGGGGCCTTAATATTCCAAAGCCTGAATGCATTGCTCTAAAATCTCTAAAATCTAGTCCTGACATTGTAATTCTAATAGCATATAAAGGAAATGAACAAAACTGACTATCAGGAAAAAAATCAAGATATTGTCAGCACCATTGGTTGTACAACGTATTCCCTAGCAAAATATCAAGATTTTATATTAAAACCCTTTACAGGGAAAAGTGATAGTATCGTACTTAATTTCATTCATTATTTCAACGATTAAAAACCACTACATTAGATCCTATTAGAATCCAAGACTTTGAATCTGAAGAAAGCCATCGACACCTTCTAGAACCAAAATTATGGAAACGCCACCCAAGTTTTAAAATTTTTCAGCCTCAAACTTAAGATTTGCGTTCAAAAACAAAAAAAAAATGCAATGTTAATTTTCTATTTAATATAATAATTTAAAAAAATTATTTGGTGTAATTTGTTTCCCATATATTATTTTTCATATAATAAATTTATATATTATTATATAAAGTAATTTTTTTTATGATACTTTTGTTATTTGGCCTCATGTTCAGGAATCCCTATGAGATTTTTTTAGCCATTTTTTTAACTTTATATACCCATTCGTTTTACCAATGAATTAGACACTAACAATAACCTTTCATTTTTAGATATTCTTATCAATAGAAAATCAGATCTAACATTCGGTCAGTATGTTTACAGAAAACCTACGCACACTGACCGATACCTTAATGCATTGTCACATAAACCATTGGTTATCACATCTCTTGTTCATAGAGCCGTAAAAATATCTCAGCCCTCAGAATTAAAACAACTTACATCTGGTCTTCTCTCTAATAAGTTCCACTTTAGCGTTCCATCACATCCATCATCAAAGACAGTGCGAAACACTGTTGTCGAATAAGTTTCCTTTCGTTATAGTGAAGTAGTTTGAATTATTCATAAAAAATGTTACTTATAGTGTTTTCACAATCAAAATGGACAATGTGCCAAACAGCTTTCATTGAATTAAATTTGAAGGATTTAATAAGGACAAACATTTATATACAAGTTGGTTGAAATTGACCTTAAATTTTCTCTCAACGACATTTTTGACTGCGGGAGAAAGAATATAGTGAAAGTAACCCTAATTCCTATTTCCTATTTCTATTTTTCTATGCCACTGCTTAATTTCGCCTTAAATACATAACACAATTTAAGATAAAGATCATAGCAAAAGTTAGAAGTTTAAAAAGAATTTAAAAAGATACGCAGTAATTCTATTTTCACTCAGTAATTTTTGATGCAATAGATGCGGTACTTTAAAATATTGGTATAGCCTCGAGAAAAACACTTACCCAGTTTATCGATTTTGTCCAACCTATCGATTTTATTGTCATTGAGAATGGAATCGACCAATTGCATGGACTCCGTTAGACTGGTGGGTTCCGAATTTCTTGGCGACGTCACGTCGCTGTCCAAGCTCGGATAGTCGGCGTCGTTTTCCGCCTCGTCGTCCGAACTCGCGTCGTCCCGTTCCTGTCCGAGGCTCTCGAGTTTTTCCAGCTTTTTCGCCACCTTGGCCGACGATTTCAGCTTTTCTTTTTCCTCTTCCGTGAGCTCGATGTACCTGCAAACCGCGTAGAATAAGACACTTGCACATGTCAAACTTACCTTCCTCTACCTCAGCAGTCTAACTTCTCGGTTACTTAAAACTACACTCTTGGAAGCTTGGGCCAGCTTGGTCCGCAGCTCTTTCACTTCCGTCTCAGTCTTTCGTTGTCGTTTCTTCAGCTTTACGTCGTCTGGATTGATGTGCAAAAAAATCTAAAAGCCGCTCGTCAGTATCGATCGACTAAGTGGAGGAGAATTTTTCTTACCTGCTCGTCGCACAGCTCGACCATCAAACCCCTGTTTTCCTCCTTTATGGAGTTGACCATTGGGTAGTAAATTTTCTCGCTGACCAAGCTAAGCACGTCGGCGGACGCGTACATAACCATGTCCCGAGTCAAAGGTCGTTTTGACCAATATTTTTGGTCCCTCCTGGGGAAAACGCAAAACATTGAAAATGGATTTCACGGGTTTGGGTAAGACTATAAGGACTATCTATAGTGAGAAATTCTAGAGATTTTAAAAAGCGAACATACTTTAAGGGTCCTCTCTATCACTTGATGAAATTATTGAATGACTTCTGTAATGATATTGACGTTGAATATAGTTGAACACTTATTACAGTTACAGTTTATCCTTCTCAGGATGAATCTGTTTTTTAAATCAATGTTAATTTATTAGGCAATAAAGATTATTATTATTATTATTTAAAAGGAACCAATGAGACCAACGATCGAGCGGAGGTATTTTTTTGGTTGCGGAATTCTCTCGCGTCAACCCGTAGCCTCGCCAGGTGGATTTTTAAACGATGCTACCTGTATATATTTTTCAACTGGTCCTTCATAGGATTCGCCAGGGCCCCGTAAACCTCGCAGAGGGCGTTTAACGCGACGCTCTTCGCTTTGTACACGGGCTTGTCGGTATCCTGATACGTGAGAACCGCGTGGGCTGCCTGAGTATCGAAAATACACCTCAAAGATATATTAAATTGCCTAAAGAGGTTGACCGAATCGTTTCTGCAGTCGTGCATGATCTGGAATGAGGACACGGTGGTCACTACGGCTTTGTCCGTCGCTCGAGGGGCGGGCAAATTACCTTGACGACGTTGGGAGATTCTAAAATCCTTTTCAGGCCGCTATCGATCATTTCGGGGCACGAGATAAGATCGAAAACGTACGCGAATCCGGCCATGGTCGCTATCTGCATCAGGGTGATCTGCCCTTTGGTTCCTATATTGATACCCTCACAGTCGAAACCGACTACGATTTTTTCCTGCGTAAACGGCCAATCGTCGTCCTGCGGTTTCACCGGTTTGCTCGGTTTTCTCGTCATTATTTCGTCGATCACCTAAAAACGCAACCCTAACACAAACCCACCCTATCAACTCTTGCCCGACGTAAGATGAACTACCGGTAAATAGTATCAAGTGTCAATGTTTGTTAAATGTTGAGAGAGAGTAAATGTTGGTAACGTCCAATAAAATGACCCCTACAAAAACTAAAATGGGTTTTACTAACAAGCATAATCGAGATATTTGTCTATTAAATTTGGCAACGCTGCACAAGCGGATGTTTACCAATAATATGATCTCTGATTGTGTTTGCTGTAGACGATACAGGTTTTTCCTGTTATAATAATTTTGGTTATTCCTAATTATTAATCACCTGTACTTCCTACGAAATCCTCGAGCCGGTCAAAACCACATCATCTATTTTGGCGGGAAAAATAACCTTTACAATACATAGATTGTCTAAATAAGACTAACAGAGCTACTATTAGTTAGAGGAACTCTTGAAACTTAAACTGCGGGAGA
Source organism: Cylas formicarius (assembly GCF_029955315.1). Taxonomy (NCBI): domain Eukaryota; kingdom Metazoa; phylum Arthropoda; class Insecta; order Coleoptera; family Brentidae; genus Cylas; species Cylas formicarius. The sequence goes on along the minus strand of NW_026844361.1, from coordinate 16,561,170 downwards.
CTTTTAGATCCACCAAAGCTTCTATGAGAAAAAATAAGCACCTGTCTAATCAAACATGCTTATTTAATGTTAAGAACTAAGTTACGACGTCACCCCCATTTGCCTCCATCACAGCCAAAACTCTTCCGAGGTGAAAAAAAAACCGGTAGTTCGCCATTAACGGATTTGGAGGCTTTACCATCTGACACTCGCGACTGCTGCATATGACCCGCGTGTTTTGGAACAGTCGGATCGTCCAAGAATCATTGTGGGCCTGATGGTTCAGCAAGGTCTGCCTCTCCTTGCCCGTATTCTCCTGAAGGGTTTTTATAACGAGATTGTTAATCCTTTGCTTGAGAGACTGATTATACTTCGTCGGTTTAACGAGAGGCGGTTTATTTGAATCCACCTGGGGCGGGACGGTCTGCTCTTCAGATTCTGGCGAGGTCTTTCCCGGACGAGGCCCCAACTTAAAAGACAACCCCTTTTTGTCGGCGTTTTGGGCTACAGGTGGTTCGGGACTGGTGGCTTTCCCTTGCTGCTGCAGTTTGGGTTGTTTCAATCTGTCGCTTATCGACTTCTGTACCACCGCAACAGCCTTTTCAGGTTTTTCGACTGCCGGTGCTTTGGGAGCCCCGTTTCTCTCCAATTCGTTAATTTTATTGTTTACTTCTTCCTCTCCATCGCGCTGCTTTTCTTTGATTTTATTCTCTTTGATGAGATCCAGTTGGGCTTTGATATGTTTCTGGTTAATTTTCGGGGTCTGCAGAAGCGTCACCAAATTCGACTGTATGTGGAAGCTGTCGGAAAACAATCGCAAAAAACTCGACAGTTGGGTGGGGGTGTTGAAAAGGTTGGACCAAATGGCCTCGGGAAGATTGCAGCTAACAATTTGGAAAAGTTGTTCGAACAAAATCGGACCCTTGACTTCGATGCACTGCGCCAAGAAATCCAGGAGGGTTTGAGTGTCCTGCGGATCGATTTGGACGTCGGGATGGAAGTGAAGCTCGGGAGGACAGTGGGAGCGAACGTCGTCGTAATTCGCCAAGACGACGGTCTCTTTTTCGTCGTCTACGAGGAACGTATCGGGGTGCTTGAATAGAAATTCCCTGAATTCATGGAAGTGTTGTCCCGAAACGTGGCGAACTTCCGGAGAGGCCTGCGAACGGTGTCCCAAGAGACTGCGGATTGGTACTTCGGTGCCTTCGCCGTATTGCAGCAGTTTCTCCGAAAAATATTCCACCGCTTGAGTATCATAGTCTTTCCCGCCTATGAAAAGTGGTAGCAATAGAAAAATTGAAAATCGTGTTTTGTTATTTAAATAAATGATAAACTGACAGCAGATGGTATATTTTTTTTTACCTTTGTAACAAAGAACAGAAGAAATATGCAAAATGAAGTTCAAATTTCGACGACTGTTTGCAAAGCAAAATACCAAAATGTAAACAACATAACCCATCAAAGAAAACAGATGGGTAAAAATTTGCAATGCAAATTTCAATTTTTATGGAGCGACAGCATTCTTGATTATCTCATTCAACGACGCTATTATTGGCTAATGAAAACACTTTTACAATTCTAAAGTAGGGCTAATGTGCTGGTTTTCGCATATAGCTTTCAGGTAATATATTGGTGCTGATATTTTCGTAGAGATGGAAAAAAAGACCTTCTCAAAAATGTTGCTTCATAAGTTTCATTGTTATCAGCATAGGCAAAATAACTGTTCCATTATAATTTTAAAGATATCAGAACAGAAAATTTTCTTCTTGAAGTGCTGCTTTTGTTTCGAAAGTTTTTAATTTAATAACATATTTATTTTTTATAGGCAAATAAAAACGAAAATAAAGCAATTTGTTATTTTATATTGTATAAATATATAATTTCATAATGTCTCCCGCCCTTTTATATTATACTGCCTTTATTAACTTAAATTATATTAAAATTTACTTACGATTTGCAAGCACACTGCCACTTACCACTTTTTACAATTACGAGAAGCGCGTGCGATCGGTAGGAATAGCAAATATTTATTAACTTTTGGCAGGAAAATAATCTTTTAATCATAAAACTACTAGTTATACAGGCCCTGCCTATGCTGACAATACAGGAATTTTTGAAGCAACTATGAAAAAATGGTGAGGATGTCTATTCGACATACGCATGCGCGAGATTTAAAATCTTCTTTTTAACCAATGATCTTGCAACTAACCCACAGATCGTCAGTAAGTTTAGATCCGCTCTTTTATACGATATTTTCTCCTATTAAATCTTCAAACAAGGTATGTGGATATGGCTGTTTAGAAAAAAAATGGTACGAATTACAGCCCTCTGAGGCGCATCAATTTTTACCTTAGTAGGCCCACTGTATTTTGTAATAGCTATATGCTTGTAACAGGTGAACTAACTGTATTGATATTTTAAAGTTTTTGATAACTGAATAAGTCTTTTTTTAAAGATGTGGTGGTTAATTTGAAAATTGTTGGCGTTTAAATAACAAAATGACCGGGAACTATTTTGGTTTGGCAAACCACACATTAACCCTAACGAACAATTAAAACTTTCACTGCTGTGCTATTTTTCTGAATTAAAATTGATAAAAATCATATACATGCAACGGTGTAATTCTCATGGTATTGTTTCAATTCAATTACCGATTGCTTGCACCACTAGGTAATTAACAGGTAAAAATGAGGCGCAAATAGTTTAACTAGAAACACTAATTCACTCACCCGCACTACTAACGTGACTGCCGTTTTTGAAGGTATTTATCGTAACATATTCTCCTTCCATGGCAAATAATGATGGGTACTGTGTGAGAAACTTTTTTAGGCCACTCTGGCTCCCGCCAGCTATTTGCCTCATTTCCTTCGTAAAGCCTTTCGAGCCAAATTGGCAGCTTAGATCGTGCAAAGTCCGAGGCTCTCCTTTATCAAGCAGCCTCTCGAAGAAAAACAATAGGGTCATGTTTCTTGCCAGCTCGTATTGCATAGCCTCCATGGTTTATCGTCGACTTCAAGACTTTTTCTCAAGGCTAAAGTTAGGTTAAGCCAATTGTCGCTATTTCAATATCAATATTACTTGTTTGTTTCATTTAATGAAATTTCACGCAGCTTTGTAGATAAATCACAAAGCTGTCGCTATTATAGTGGGCCGCGAAAAAAAAAATACAGATTGTTTGGGTTACTTTTACCAGTTGCGATTTTTGTTCTTGAATCGGAGATTTCGGTTCCGTTGGTGCCAGCGCGTTCAAGTCGAAGGGGAACGACGCGCACGTAATTTAGAAACTTGCGAACATGTTGTTGCAACAAAACAAACAAAAATATTTAAAAATAAGCTTAAAAACTAAGAGGCCACTGAAAACGTCAAAATGGCTGGCGCCATCTTGAATTCCGCTGGCAGACACGAGACCGCGTTGCCACATCCACCACGACGTCGTTTATTTGAACACTCAAGAAAAGGTATGACGTCACAATAACTCGTACTTTATTATAAATAATGAAATAAACCGCTTTAGAAAATACTTTTATTGTTCAATTTATCCTTATATACACAGTTACACGTTTTAATAATGAGGAATGCATTAAAATAGACAACATGCAAAAATGGTTTCTTCTATGAGTTTATTGGTGGAAAAAAACATTTCTGCAATACAAGTCCTGAAAAAGTTCTTACAAGTAGAAAAATAAATTATTATAAAAATACGACAAACTTTCCTAATGGCTACAAAACAAACACGTCACACAGGCCCTTTATTTCGAATTTATCACGGGAAAACATCAAAATACGCAAGACAATCCAATTCGAAGAAGTTAAAACCCGTAACATTGCTTGTAAACCGAAAACCGGATGGGTTTTCCTTAAACATCTAAAATACTGGCAAAATCGTCTGGAAAGACTCGAACTACACCTAGTAGTACCCAATGGCAAAACTTAAAATATACAGGTTCCAGGCTTCTTCCTTAACTTAGGAGATCAGAATTTAGGTAGGTTAACTGTAATCTCTCTTTCATTATCACTTACCAGCCTCGAATAAAAAAACCCAAGACTCGGACACCAAAACGTTAGCAATACATACATTAATAATATGGCAAAAGTAATCACAATTAAAAACACAAAATACTTAATATATATTTAAGTACCCAATATCATTCAGTAATATTGATCAGGATTATATGAAATCAGTCTTTTGAATCAACGAGCTGAATAACTGCTTTGCGCAGTAATACAAGGAGCTAGCTGGATATTTTTGATCACCAATATCTAAATATTTATCATTCGTTTTTTAACGTTTTAAAAAAATAAACAACAATAAAATTACTTTTCATTTTGAAGGCCAAAAAATGTAAAAGAAATGCGAGGTGCAAAAATATTTTTAAAACGTAATTTTTATAGATAAAAAGTGAATAAAAATGATCCACAAATTTCCTGTTTGATGGGAGTGATCAAAAACCAAAATTTCCCTCGCAAACGGACTGACTTGTTTGCGCAACTTCTTGCATTGGGGTCGATTCGAATACGCCGCCTTGTAGGCTGCAGAAGTAGTTCAAATAAACCGCAACATGCGAGACGCTACTTACGCAACGGTCCGACAAAAATCAATGGGAAGCATGGTTGGAGGTAAAGGGCGTTTCCGCCGCTTAGCGTTACCGGCAATTGTTTGCCCGAACACAAAATATTCGTCCAGATGTAAACGTAAGAAATATATATATCGAGACAGGAAGAGGCTAGTGGAAGGCTAGAGTATTAGACGAGGACGCTTACGGATCCTACAAAATGCTGCCGACAGCGGACTCGATTTCGTTCTCGTTGTGGGCACAGCCGCTTTGCAACTCGGCAAACTCCTCAGTATCCGCCGCCCGTTTCCTAGGTGGACCGTCATAACTGATGGACTTGACGGCAGAATCGAGTTCTTCGGGCACGCGCCTGTATGTTTATTTTATTTATTTACTTAATTGTATTTTTTATAAGAGACAATTTTTTACAAGCCCATTGCCATTCAATATGACACGGTCTATTATTTTCGTGATACTATGGACTATTTACGAAATGCTGCACTGCACTCCGGGCAGAAATAAAAATCACTCCGGAAAGAGAAATATAGCAGTCCTCCGCGGTTAGCTTTACTCTGACATTGATAACCTACCAATCATTGCAAATTTTTGTTTTTGTATAAGTATCAGCAAATTGAGTTAATATATAGACAATTCAATTTGCACTTTTTCTGAATGATACTCAGTGGCTCTAGATTATTTTTATAGGACCCACCCCGTACTATTATCTCTTATTACTATTATTATGCGATCCAGTGTCAGTTAAACGTTGAAGAAGCCAACAGGATGATTGGCGAAACAGCAAGTTCGACTCAACAACAAGTTTCGTTGTTATTTCGCCTTTATGCTCCGCGGTAAACACGCAACGCTGCACTTAAAGCTTCAATTTTAGGTTAGGTCCGAAAATGACAAACATGATTTATGGTGACTGCAGTCAAGAGTAGTTTTCAAAATACTAAATACATCAATGATATTTTCGGAAAAGATATTTACCCGAACGCGCTACCGCCGCTGTCGATGGTGCTGCCGCCGTCCGATGTACGGGAGTTTTGAGAACGATCGTCGTCGTCCTCTTCCGACGAGTATTCGTCACTTTTTCCGTTCCCGTCCGTCACGGTCGAGGAAGATTCGTCGCTAGCGCAGCTTTCGCCGCACCTTTCGCCACTCAGAGGATGCTTCGCACTCAAAACCGGAAACGTTTTGCTTCCGGCATCGTCGCCGCACTCTTCGGACGAGGAGTCTGGAGGGAGAGTCAATCACACACGCTATAACTCAACAACCGGCGACATTCAACAGTAGTTCAATTGAACCGAGTGTGTTTTGCGGAGACAATCACCTACGTTTAGATTACATTAATTAGTAACAACTTTAAGTAGTGAAACTGTTGCATCAGGAAGTTAAACTACTAATTTTCTTCAAATTCGATGATTTCTAGCTGTGGATGAAACCTAACCAAAGTCATTCACGAATATCATATATAAACTACAAATAAAAACTTTTAGCAGAAATAACAATAAAAAAACGATAATTATAGGAAGTTTATATTAGTTTTAGTAGTTCCAATCTTCCATTGTGTCGTTTTCAAAAACATCGATAACCACCTCTTTTTTTGTGCGTCCCAATCGCGCGAATTGAATGACTTCTAACCTTGTACGGCTACGCGAATTTAATTTGTTTACATTTTATAAAATTCTGGAACCTCAACAATGCTATTCACGGATATCAAATATAAACTGCAAAATAATAGCTCTTATTTCAAATAACACTGAAATAATAATAGTTATGGGGTGTTTACTCATAAAGATTGTTCCAACACGACAGGGAACCACGGCAGAACTGGTATTTTTCAGTTGCCGGATTATTTTTTGACACATCGAAGGCTTGTTAAGAATGAGAAATAAATTTATCGACTGTTCGATCGACTGGGAATTACCATTTCAAGGTGGTACACGTGGTGTGTTGAAACAAAGCTATAGTACAGTTTTAGTAGTTCAAATGTTCACTAACAATAACAGCTAAAAGAAAAAACAAGAACCCTGCGGCGCTTTTCTTAATTTCAGTGGTTCAAATGTCCCACGAAAAGTTTTTACTATTTTCGACAACTACCCAAGTTTTATTGCCCAAAATCACTTGAATTGGTTGACTTTTAATTGTGTACGGTCACATAGATGTTTTTTTTTATATTTTATAAAATTATAGAACCTTTACAACACTATTCACCAACATCAAAAATAAATTACTAAATAACAACTTTTATCGCAAATAACAACTGAAATAACGATAGTGAAGTTTACGTTAGGGTTACAGTAGTTCAAATGTTCCTTTAGTTTTTACGAACGTCGATCATCACTTTGGATCATGCACGACCCTAATATTGAAGAATCCTAAAAATGGTACTCATAAATTTTGAATGTAAACTGCCAGGTGCCTGAGCAATGCAAACAAATGATTTAGGTCACAAACTTCACGAGCCTAAGAAGGCGTGAAGGTTTGTACCAATTCGCTGACAGTTCGAAAACAGGATCAAGCCAGTTAGAGCACCGGAACTGTTCAGGGACCGACCAACTGTGCAAACCCGAATACGCTTATTGGAGTTTTAGTAGTTCAAATAAACTATACGGTTTAATAAACGTATACACCCACCTCCTTTTTTCTCGTCCAAGCCGCTCGAATTGGAAGACTCCTCGATCTGCTCGATCAGGTCGTCGAACATATCGTCATTTCCGTTACAAGAGTCCCCATTTTCTTCGGCTGGCTCGTCGTCGGTTTTATGGCCGTTTCTTTGCGGCCTCGCGGCTGCCGATCGGCTTTCCGCGGGAGCGATACGTTCCAAAAGGCCCCAGTCGAAGTTCTCGTGTATGACCATGTGCAGTTTGAGTTTGGAGCTCGCGTTGTGGTACCGCCCGCAGATCCTACATATGAAATTGGAGCCGAAACCCTGGCCGTACAGCAACGTGGGATGCGTGTCTTTCAAATGCGTTTGCAGGCTCTCGTAATCGGCATTCGTTTTGAGACAGATACCGCAAACTGTCGCGGCCACGCTCTTGTGACACCTAATCGTTGAACAATGAAGTGCGTTGATTACCATAGGAACTCTAAATTGGCGATTATTTCTTAATTTTACTTCGGCATCGGCGAAAAAATTCTTTCATTTCGTTTAATTTCTCAACAACTAAGTATCTCAAGCGAGTAGTTCAAATCAATCAAATATTTCGCATCGCAGTAAAAACATTTTTTCTATAGCTAAATTCAATCACGTACCACCCCCAATATATGACTTTCGCCCGTGTAAATACATTTTAAGGCAACCAGATAATCATATGGAACAATAAAATATTACGGAAGTATTACTATTACAAAAACACATTTCTTAAGTAAATTTAACGAAAAGTCTATTCAAATTAACTTTTATTCAGACACTTTTTTATCTCCTGCATTTTTTTCAAAAAACTTACACCTTACAAGTTATACAGAAAGTGCGTTTTTATAATTATAATACATATTTTATTTTTCGTTTTTAAAATTAAAAAAAAAAACATTACTTTTCTGCCATATTTGTATCTCCATAATGGTTGATGTTATATGACAAATTACGTTTATTTTAGACAAAGAATTATCCCTTCACGTTTTTCGTAGTGGTTTTGAAACTCCCTGTATGCATTTAATTCATATCGCCTAAGAAAAGTTATTGAAAAACATATACAAATTAATGTATTTTTCCTTATGGAACATAATAACATTGTTGAAGAAAATATCCTTTATGGATTTATTTAATAACTTGTAGAACAATGTAAATTTCAGATAAATTTAAACATCCCATACTATACCTAAAAACAAAATAATCTTCACGGGCTTTTTCTAAAAAGTGATAAGATTGCTTTCTAAATCTTTGTATAGGCTGGCCCAATTGGACACTTTTATAATATCCCTTAATAGTATCCACCAATTTGCGCCACACTGCGGGCTTGCAAGTTGTCCGTCCGAAGACAATAGGGAACTTGAACATTTTTTTAAATTTCTTCAATACATTTGTTTATGTATAGAAATAACGCCTACCAAATATCAAAACTCAAAACCCAATATTTAAGTTGCAATAAATAATTCAAGTTGTGACATCCATCTATTCGTTTTAAACGACACTAAACGCGCGGGGATGATCGTGATGTAACACCGCTGCTTTTCGATCGATATGCCGAGAATTATATTATTTACGTATATTTTTGGCTCGTGTAAAATGTGTTTGTGTTTAATCTACACCAGTTTGTATTTATGCTTAGTTTGCTGGTACTTTAAAATAAGTATTTAGGTTTCCACTAATTAAAAAAAAATCCTTTTTCTTTTTCTTTTTTGTTGAATGATTTATTTATTTTTTTAATTTATTACCATTTGCATTTTACACTAGTAATTCAAACGAGTCTCCCCTCCGTCTCGTCAAACCTCTCGCACCGGCGTTGCCAAATTTTTCTTACCTGATATAATGCTGCCATAGGTGCTTCTTCGCCGGCCACGTTTTGTGGCAGATATCGCAGCAGGAGGGATCGTTACTGTTCACGTATACGGTGCGTTTTGAGGAGCTGCCGTTATGACCCTGCTCCGGGCCCTGAGTTTCCTTTTTCAACGGACAATGGTCCTTTCCGTTTTTCCCCTCCGCTGCAAGAACAAATAAAAGCTTGTCCACGGTCATTTCAAATCTTAAATTTCAACTTGCCTGCAGCGGTCTTTTGAGGGTCCGACGGGTTGTTTTGTGCGGAACCGTTGCTTTTCCCGTTGCTTATGTCATCGGATGTGATTTTTTTACCCATCAGTCGTTTCTCCAGCAATGAAATTTTATTATCCTGACTACCAAAGCCAGGAAAACGTTCCGTTAAGTTTTTGGCGTGGTCTTTTGGTTCTGGCTCGTTGTCCTCTTGATCTTATATATATAAAAAAAAAACTAAAATTTAAAATACGGCGCAGCTATATAGCAATTGGTAAAACTGCAGAATCAGCGTAATTTACAATTTAAAACATTATGGTTATATTACTCTAGACTCCGAGGAAACAGACTATAGTACCTTCGTCTTCCGTTTCGCTGTTGTCGCTGGCCTCGTTGCTTCCTTCGCTATCTGTAAAGTAACTATTTCGATTGTTATTAATCCCGGCTGAAAGCAGTGCCGCCGGATTCGGTTTGATCGAATAAGTAACGGGAGGCTGATTGACGTGGGAAACTTTGCCGTGAGCCTCTAGCTGCGCGTCCGTATCGAATATTTCCAAACACACCTGCAACAACCGACAATATACGACTACCGAGGAAAAGAAACTGTGGCGCCGACTCACTTTACACGCCCTGAATATACGGCCGTGGGATTTGTTCAGGTGATCGTAGGTCTTCCACTTGGAGCCGTAGTTTTTGCCGCAGACGGGGCACGAAGTGAGCGGATCCAAACGGTCCTTGTGGACGAGGGTCACGTGGTCCCTCAAAACGTGCTGGTTCTCGAACAGCTTGAGGCAAATGCCGCAGCTCAGGCTCAGGATTTTGCGGTGCAAACTCAATATGTGCATTTTCAGTTTTACCTAGTACAATTATGCATAATTTGATGACACCAAAATTAATAGTATTAATAAAAAAATTAAGAAAAACATTGGAAATTTTTACGTTTATTAGATGCTATTAAATGCGAAATGTCACACTAAAAAGAAATTTTTAAAAATACATACAACAAATTATGTACAAAAACTACAGACGGGTAAAAAGTTTATAACTAAAACAGAAAATTCATGAAAAAAGGTTGTACAGGAGCCATAAATAAGACACTTAATATTAAAATAAATACCGCTGGAAGACTTGCTGTGAGTCGGTAAGATCTATCGAGTTCTAGTATTTTTAATTCTGAGTTTGTTTTATCAATTAATCAATAGGGAACTTGAACAAAATTTTAATTTGAAAAATATTGCTTATAAACGTAAATTTATACTATTAAAAGAACCACACTACACAAAAAAATAATAATTTCTTAGTTCTAGGTAACAAGCAAAAGATTGTGAAATTTAAATTCTCTGTGACCGGTTGTGGCGTCAATTCGCGCGTAAGACTACGCGCCAGAGATGTCATTAGAGAACGACAACGAGTTGGCCTTGGTGGTTTTAATTTTAATTTTAGTCTTGATCCTGTCGCTTGCTTTTATTATCTTGTATTTAGTATCAAAAAGAAAGTTTTGAAAATGACCGAAACCGACTTTTTGAAAGGTCAATCTAATAAATTACCTTTAGTGGATAATTTGACATCTTAGATACCAAACACGGAAAGTTTTTCTTTTCCTGAGGTATTTTCATAGAAAATTTAGTAATTAGTTTTATAGCAATATAATATTATAATCAGCTTAAAGTTTTCTAGTTTCAAATTCAATTCAAATAGCACATCAAATAAAACGTAAATTGTTCAACAAAAAAAAAAACAGGATTTTTTTTTAACGAGTGGAAACCTAAATATTGATTTTAAAGCATATTGGCATTGATATTCTTTATTTTATATAAATCACGAAGCCATTCCTATAGAGACTGCAATAGGATGTGTGCAAGTTCGAAAAATTAAAAATGTTTGGACAATTAAGGCTACAGCGACACCTGGACACAATGTTAATAAAAAACGACGGCTTTTATTTTCTGGTAGACGAATAAAAAGGCGTTTTACGGGTTGTACTCAAACACGATGGCACGATTTGTAATACCGTTTTTGTGATGCTTACATTATTTTCATATAAAGCACTATAAGTACAAACACAAACTGGAGTAGATAAAATATAAACACACCGTTACACGAACCAAAAACCTGAGAATAACACTATAACATGTCGCCGTATCGATCGAAAAGCAGCGGTATGACGTCACGATCATTCCCGCGCTTTTGGTGTCCTTTAACTATTGGGTTTTGAGTTTTGATATGCCTTAATTCTGCACCTAAACAAATGTATTAAAGAAAGTTTAAAAAAACGTTCAAGTTCCCTATTATTCATTTTTTGACTAACAAAATCTTTACACCTAAGAGCTGTGTAGTTCATGTGAGCAAACTAGTTCAGAAGATGGAATCTCATAGGTGAGCTAAAAGATTTATTCACAAGCAATTTAAAGATCCATTCGGTATACACTAAACCTAATTAAGAACAAAGTGTTCCAACAAAACGTCAAGACATCTTATGAATTAAATTGTTGGAACAAAGTGTTCCAACAAAACGTCAAGACATCTTATGAATTAAATTTGCAATGAAACTTAGGTTGCACTTTAATGATTACGACCACAGAATTGTTTTTTTTTATACATTTTACATTTTATACATAAGATCTTTAAAAAGTCTATTCTTTTTAGAGAAATAAAGTGTAATGCAAAAGCAATAAGTACTATTCAGTTATTATCGTCCTTGGTAAAAAGTATTGCATATTACAAGCTAAAATATGACTACACAAAGAAATCACTTAGGGTTTCATTTTGAAGTTTTGATTGACAAAGTTTTGTTGATTAATTTATAATATTTTTGTGTTTTTTAAATTAAAATATAGTTAAAATATTTTCGCGTAATTTCATTCCAATATATTGGAAAAAAAACTGTTTTACTGTTTTTTTCCCTAATTTGCTAAAAAAGACACCAAAAAAAGATCGAAATCAGCCAAATGAAGTAAAGCCACACCCATTAACTCACCTTACTGGGCAAAGAATCCGCGCAAAACTGGCACACGTAAGAGTTGCCGTGGTCGGCCAGATGATCCAGCAAGTCCTTCCTGCACCTGAGAATATTCTGACACACTGCGCACACCAAATGGCTGGACGGGTGCTGGAACCTTATATGCGACACGATCTCGCACTTGCTCTGCATCTTCTCGTTGCAGATCTCGCAAATGTACTCCGAGTGGTAGTTGACCAAGTGCTTCGTCAGACTCTGACGGTCTTTGAATATCCTCGCGCACGATTTGCACCTGGTCAGCAGGTCTTTTTGGAGTTTGGGTCGACAGTTTTTCTTGTGCTTCTTCAACAACATCTTCTTGTGGAACGCCTTCGAGCACTTTGGGCACTTGAAGTCGCCCTCGTTCGCTGGCGGGGTGTAATTCGTGATGATGTTGGTGTATAAGTTGTGGGACGAATCGATCTCCTTCGGAGCTACCTTCACGTCCATATATCCATCGTTCTCCTGGTCCGACAGTTGGTTCAGTGAATTGTCGTCCTCCTGATCGACGAAACTCTCTTTGATCGCGTTCAAGTCGTACGGTTCGAGTTTGGGAACGATTTCCTTTTTCGTCGGTTTCGCCTGGTGGATTTTCGAAAAATGCTGAGCGAGGTGATATTTCGAGGCGCTGGTTTTGAAGCATATCTGACACGTGACGCTCGGGTGTCCCCTGTGAAGTCGGTTCACGTGCTTCCAGAGGTGAGAGTTGCGGCCATAGAACTTGTTGCATAAATCGCAGTGATATATGGAATGGTTCATTCGACGGTGGCCGGAAAACTCGGTGAACGAGCCAAAGTTTGATCTGCCGCAGTCGAGACACACGAACGATCTTATCGGAGAACCGGCGTTTGTGTAACCGCTATTTCTCTCTACGTAATCCTCAGGATTGAAATTTTTGACGTCTTTGCGACAATTGTCGAGCAAAAACTTATGCACCAGCACGTGATTTTCCAGCAGCCGTTCGTTATCGTCGCTGTAGAGGCACACTTGGCAGTAGTACCGGTGAGTGAGCGGGTGGTTAATCGAGCAGGTTTGCAGGTGCGATTTTAAGTTGGATAGGGAATTGTTCTGCGCCAGGCACAATCCACATAAGAAGGCGGACAAGTCCACGTGTTTTAAGGTCAAATGTAACATGAGATCGTTTTTAACGGTAAACACGGCTGGACAGTTGGGACACTCGAAGCTCGGAATAGAATGTGATGGATGCTCTTCTTGAGGTGGTCCATCATCTATAAAATTAAAACAAAAACACATGTAGCACACATCTTTGTAATGCCCGGTGGACAGGCAATTTCAACATGTATTTCTACATGTATTTTTGACGGATAAAAATGATTATTTTAAAAACATGCAGATGTTGAGAATTTTTTTTACCTCCCATATATTAAATTGTGGGCGCACAAGGAAAATCTATAATCCATATGCTAAAAGCGAGAGAAATGCTGAATAAAATAAACTAAAACTGCTTATGTGCAAGTCTCTTACATTTAGTTCTTATATTATGTTACATATTGAAATAGTTTTTTGAACAAATTTTTTATTAACTTATTTTATAATCTTACAATTTGCAATACCCAGTTTTTCAAACCAATTGTCCGCAGACATTATTAAAAATTATGTTTAGGAGGCGAAATTTTTCACCTGCATGAACATTTTTTTTATTATTATTATGTATTAGTTATTTACAATTTTCATAAAGGTTTTCATAAGTTTATGAAAACAAACGCTTTGAGCCGACTTTCACGGATAAATTCGGGAAAATAAATGGTAATTTTCTCTGCCCAATTTTTTGCAATTTGCTAGTAGGTATGGTATAATATCTACATGAAAAATATACATGCAAAAATATGAAGCTCGGGATCGAATCTCTTGTTATAAATTTTTTTGTGAATTTTTAAATATGGGGTTGGCAGGAAATACTCTATGTTGATTATTCGATACCATTATAATAATTTCCTAACTAAAGCAAGTTTTGGTTTGCCTAACCAACTATTAGCAGCTCAAATTGAACCTTAAAAAAATATTCCGGAATTTTTGAGCTGTTATACCTAGCCCTAAATAACCCAGTGGAAAAGAGGAAAAACTGGATTTTTTAAAACTAATCACACTACAGCTATTCACTAATTTATTCTTCGATAGTGGCACTGTTAAATATAAACAATGTGTACATGTAATTTTAATTAGATCCACTGCACAACATTATTTTAACAGTATGTTAAGATGTAATTCTTTTATCCCATAAATGTGACTGGCCAGTTAAATTCGCATGGCAGAATGTTTGTTGCAACACCTTAATCACAGTTAGTAAGGATTATTAATACCATTGTTGTTAAATGTTAAAAGGATCAGAAAAATATAAAATCTCTCTATAACCAAGCCATAGATAAGGTAATACAAATAGGTATTCATTAAAATTTATTTCATTAAACTTCAACAGGGATCTGTTGTATAGTTCCCACCTACCTGCAGAATCACTTTTTCTTAAATCAGATATCTTGACCAAGTTAGGAATCGATTTCTTTTTCTTTTCGACATTAGGTTCAGGAGAGGACTTTACTGGATCTAGCAGGGTATTTGCTTGAGGGCCAGCATATTGTTTGGCATGACACTCTACGAAATGAGCCGCCAAAGCAGCTGGCCCTTCTAGCTGAATGCTGCACAACAAACAATGCTGGGGTAGCATAATGCTCTCCATTCCCACACCTCTATCATCCCCATCATCTTCTTCTTCCTTTATGGTAACCTTATTTTCTGGTAATTCATCAGAAGGTTTTTCAACTTTTTGAGGCTGCTTACATTTGCGCCTATTCCCAGAATCATACCTGCATATTTTAGTCAGGGAATTCTCTATAGTGTTACTTTTTCTTTTCAAATTTTTGCGTTCTGATATTTCATGTATTAATGTGTTCCCTGCATCATCTAAATATGTCTGTTTGTACTTTTTACCTAATATCACACCTACTAAATCATTTAACTGGCTCAAGGCAGTTATTTTATCACCTGAAATAACTCTTCCTGTACTTTGTTCATCTTCTGAATCAGTGCTGGAGTTGGATAAGTCATAATCAACTAGAATCTTGCTACTTTTACTGTTCCTCAAAGATTGTGTTAGAAAAGTGGAAGTTAACGGAAAATCATGAATAGGTAACTTGTTTTCGCCTAGCAAAATATCCAAATAGTCTTCAGTTTGTATGGACTGCGTGTTGTTTTCTACTGGTAATGCAGCCCAACAACTTTTATCCTTTTTCCGCTTTGTTTTGAGGCAAGATTCATGAATGTCCAGCTGGGTTTCCAAAACTATGATATTCTGCAGGCAGTTTTTGATAAAATTGTAAAAATTTTCTACACACTCCAGGCATTCTCCACATATAGTTTCTGGTAGAAGACAATGTGGGGTGACCTAAAATGCATCCAATCCATTCAAAAAAAATTCAAGGGCTGAATTCATTCAACTTACAACAATTGGCAGACAAGTTTCAATCTTATTTCGCAAGCCTTCGGTCTGAAATATATGCAGAAAGTTCAGGCCGGTTCTTCCACATATCCTGCACAATTTCGTTTCCATTTTCAGTGCATTTTTCATTCACAATTGGGCGCAAAAACACCATGTATTCAAATTCATTCCAATTTCCAAATTTTTAACGGTTTACTGGTTCTCGGACATTTTAAATTACTAAATACGTTACCATTTTCAAATGAAGGTATATAAAATCAGGTCGTTTAATCAAAATTTGGTTTGTTTGCGAAAATTATTCTACACAAACACTGGGACGCCATTTTTACATCTTGGCAAATTTTTTTCACAGGTGGCTCTGACTGAGGGCTTAAAATTCGCAAGTGACTATCCACCCAGTAGATGGCACTCAATTTATTTTTAAAAGGGCTAATCCAAGTCATATTTATTACCAATTTTTAAAATATAGGAAATACAACCCGAATCGCAAATACTTGAACCTTTTCATTTGAATTTGTATATATTTGTATATAGTCCGTTAACGCAAAAGAAAAAAAAGAAGAGGCTGATTATTAACCCCTTTGAAAAAAATGGATCTATGGTGATGTCAGTAATCAAAATATTTTAGTTTGCTTAACCTCAAATGCTGTGACGTCTTTACAATTTGTGTTTTTATCGTTTCAAAAAATGGCTCTAAATAATTTCCTGGAGTTTTTCCAGAAGGGAAAGGTTTGTATCGGGAAACGATTTCCAGATCAATTCGGGCATATCGTTATGTAATGATTGGATAGTGACTCAAAACCATATATTATGCAAATCTAATTTTAGACCTTCAGGCCAAAGAAAAAATTCGCCCACGGAACTATCAGATACAGTCTACACAAACATGCGTGCGCCAGTTTGAATTCGGGTATTAATTTAAGAGGTGCAGTCAAATTGCCGCAGGGAGAAGATTTAAATGATTGGATTGCAGTGCATGGTAAAACAAGCCCTCACAGAGCTTTTCAGAGGGTTGATTTGATATACTTTTTTAGTGGTCGACTTCTTCAATAGGATAAATTTGATATATGGCACAATATGGGAGTATTGCACCGAACAAACTTGTCCAACAATGTCGGGAGGTGTTAGATTTGAGTATCTATGGGCAGATGGTGACAAGTACAAAAAACCCACCAAGTTACCTGCTAGAGATTATGTAAATTTATTAATGGATTGGGTAGAAATGCAAATAAATGATCAGGCATTGTTTCCTTGTACCAATGACTTGCCCTTTCCTAAAAATTTTGTTGCCCAGTGTAGCAAAATTTTGGCCAGGCTGCACAGAGTATTTGTCCATGTTTATATTCATCATTTCCAGAACATTGTTGCTATTAAAGCGGTAAGTGACCACACCTAGATGAACTTTTAATTAGTTTCTTAATTTGTTTTTGTTTAGGAAGCCCATGTAAACACTTGCTACAAACATTTCTATTACTTTGTAACAGAATTTGATTTGGTTAGTAGGAAGGAATTGGAACCTCTTGCAGAAATGGCCTCAAAAATAGCCAAAGATCCAGCACTATAATATAAAAAGTAGGACAAGTATTTAATATTAGGGATTAACTAATCTATTGGGAATATTGGAAAATGCTCAAAATTCTTATGGAGCAACTGAATAGACTGGAAACTATTGATCTATCTTTGTATAATATACAGATTTTTTGAGCATTTATATTAAATAGTTTATGAGGATTAGCGAGATCACATCTGATGATGACCAATAAAGAATATTTGCTGTGTGCCATTAATTAAATCTGCTTATTTATTTATTTAATAAACTAATTTGTTGTCAAAAAATTTAATTTAATTTTAGCACTTTTGGTTTTGTGTACATATATATGATTGGATTAAAACAATACATTTATTTAACACAAAGTTCTGGTTTTATGTTTGTGGTATCATTGTTATATTTAGATTTTGTCCAAAATTTTGGAAAATATTTCCTACATTTCCCAAACCTTGCACCAAATTGGAAAATCCGCTAGTTATAGTACTCGCGGGCATTACAACTCCTTGTACTGTCACAAGGAACAATTTCACCTTGTCCAAAAAACTTGAATTTTTACTGTTAGTTTGATTAAATATATCCCCGATGCCTTGAATTGGTGAATTACCTAAAAATAATTTAATAATTGAGGTATCTCTTTTTTTGTTAGTCTCTACCTGGAATTTGATTCGCTACGTTTTCAATTATGTTAGGGGGGTTAAATAAGTCTCCTATTCCATCTCCTATAAAAGAAAATTGAAAAGGCACAAACAGCAAAAACTTAATTGGCTTACTTGAAACATTGGGTTGGTTTTCTTTATTTGGTGCCAGGGACACGAAAACTACATAAAAAGAATCACGAAAAATTCACGGGGTCCTATATTTACGGATCAATTTGAAAGTCTTACCAAAAACCGAACAAAATATAATAAAACATGTACTCATGACTGGGACGCTGAAAATATGAAACTCTCTTTAGGATAGCAAATAAATAATTTCGCTACGTAAAAAATAAAAAGAATTCCACGCAATAGTTTATTAAAATGTTTTACCCGATAACTTATCAAAGTAAAACGAGGGAAATTTATAAAAAATGTATCTACGAATCAGGAAGCATTTATTTAAATATTTAGCCATAATGTATTATTTCCAACAAAATACAGCTCAATATGTTCAAACATTAAACCATAGATGTATTTCTGAAGTAGTCTAATTAACGGGAAAGGCTAACATGATTATTATGCGTAAATTATTATGATAGCCCATTTTTGGCGAAAAAAAATTTGCCGAATGACCCTAGCAAGTTGCCCCAACAGAAATAAGAGGAAGATTTAATGAGGAATGCAGAGGTTATATATTTTAAATATTTGTAATTTATTGCCTTCGTAAAAGAAATTGATGAGAATGGATCAAACCCCAAGCACAACTTCTGAAACGTCTCGTAAGAAACCTCCAGTTTGTCTGTTAGTATTGGGAATGGCAGGAAGCGGTAAAACATCTCTAGTCACTAGATTAGCGGATCCGGCTGGTAGCAATAAGCCCTATGTGATTAATTTAGATCCTGCTTGTATTAACTTGCCATACTCCGCCAATATAGACGTAAGAGATACTGTCAATTACAAACAAGTGATGAAACAGTATAAATTAGGACCCAATGGAGCCATTGTCACTTCTTTAAACTTGTTTTCAACAAAATTTCCGGAAGTTATGGGATTTATTGAGAAAATACCAAACGAATTTTGTGTATTAGATACTCCCGGCCAAATTGAAGTTTTTGCATGGTCTGTATCAGGTAAAATAAAGGTATATTTTGTAATTTCCCAACTCAGAGTTTAATATGTATTAGGGTCAATTATAACTGAGGCTTTGGCGTCAAGTTTTCCAACAGTGATCCTTTATGTGGTGGATTGCGTCAGGAGTACTGCTCCAGTCACGTTTATGTCCAATATGCTCTATGCTTGTTCAATTTTGTACAAAACGCGACTGCCTTTTATAGTTGTCATGAATAAAGTAGATATAGTAGATTACTCATATGCAAAAGATTGGATGACTGATTTTGAAAGTTTCCATGAAGCTTTGGAGGCCGATGAAAGTTATATAAGTAATTTAACAAGGTCTATGGCTTTGGCACTAGATGAGTTCTACAAAAATTTAAAGGTTTGTGGAGTTAGCGCTGCAACAGGACAAGGAATGGAAGAGTTACATAAACTGGTAGAACAATGTAGAATTGAATATGAAAAGTAACTGCTTTGTTGCTACCAATCGATTTTCTTTAATGTTATTCCTTTTTAGTGAATATCGCGATGAATGGGAGAAAATTAAAGCTCAGAGTGAAAAGAAAAAAAAAGAGAAGGAAAAGCAAAAAAGTGATGACCTGAAGGAATCTTTGTTGACAGTGGTGCCATCTGGTGCCGAACTTTCTGACGTTTACCTACGTCATGGGGATAGTAGTGAAGATTCTGAGGGAGAGGAAGAACCATTCACACGTAAGAACAAAACTTGATGCAAAGCTGAGATTGCTAAATAATCCCTATTTTTAGCCGAAGTAGACTTGGAGGAAGAAAACACTTTCAGGAAGGTGTTGCAACAACAAAAAGAAATGCAGTTGAAAAGAGCAAGGGAAGCAGATGAAAAGAAAAAGGCAAAAGAAGCTTGTGGATAATGTTTTATTTTTTGTTTTTAATAATTATTAAAGAACATATGTGGAGGCGAGATATTTCATTTTCACAGTCACAGTGCATCAAAAAGTTACTGAACTCACTTTATTTGTCACAAAATTAAATTACTATTACACAATACACTATTTTGCAAATAACTTTGTAAATAAAGAAATATCAAAGTTACTACATAAATATTTACTTAAAAAGGAATGAAAACAAATAACATGTAAAACACAAAATTTTAGCGAGAAAAAAGGTATTTACTCTAAGCAGTCCACTTTAGGCACCTAGTATCCATGTGAGTATCCATACATCGAATGCTGCAGTATCTAGTTCCACAAGATAAACAGTTATATTGACCAAAAAATCCACAAACCGCGCAAAAACGTCTCGCCGGCAAAGAGGATTCTTCACATTGGATGTCCATATACGACACCCTACTATTTACCTCTGCTTCTGTCCTGTCTTCATCTACAAGTTGTTGGAAATTTTTGCGATACTTGAATTGATAATAATCTACAGATCGTTCTTTCTTTTTCGCTCTACCCGATCTCTGTTCCAAACTATCATCAAATTTAGGCACTTTTTTGCTCATAACCAAATCGGCATGGGGGTCATCCTGGTAATTGTCAGACTCCAGCAGTTCCATAATTTTACGATGACGGCGTTTCCGCGATGTCTCGTCCACAATGCGCCTTTTATCATTTTCTTTAATGCGATTCGATCCGCGAAGCGTACTTTTCGAAATCGTCATCCTGTCTTATCGAAGTACCGCACAAATGGTATAACTCGCAGTGTTGTGTTTTACACCAAGACACTGTTGATCACTGTCAGAAACAAATTCTAATTTTCATTCAATTCCATTATGCCTTTCACTAATTCTGTTGGGCACGAAAATTGTAATTTGCAAGAAGCATCTTCTTTTTTGTTTTTAAAACCAGCACACTTACTCTGGACACTCGCCCATTGCCGATATCCGTCGAAAATTGTAGACATTTCGGTCACACACCGACACATATTCTATAATTTTCCTAGTTGGTTACCAATCCACAAACCATGCGGTTTTCAACCGGCGTAAACAACAAAAACAGCGGCGCCGAATACACAGGATTTCGCCGGGAACGAGCGAAGGTTATTAATTATGCGATACTTAGTATAGGTTAGGTAATAAAAAAAAATTTGCGAGACTAAACCTCCTAAATTCTGAACCACAAAATAAAATAATCTTTTTCCTTGCTCTTCATTTTCGTTGCGTTATCGGCTAAAGACAGTCGCAAGGTACGGCATCACAGACCTGCCGATTACGCACTTCAACAAATGTTTTTTGTCTAAGCCTCTGTAACATGAATCACCTACAATTAGTTCCCGAAATTTGCACCAGCTGTTAAGTCACAAGTTACGTTTAATTTACCGCAAATAATTATAATCTAATGAAAAACTTCAGGAAATCATATAGCTACTAGAGATATAGAGGCCCTGCCTATGTCTGTAATAGAGGAACTTGTCGAAAAAATTTTAGAGAAGGGCGATTCAACTTGCGCATGCACGAGATTTAAATTCTGTTTTTAACCAATATAGCCGCTGACATACCGTCAGTTTAGATGCGGCATTTTTACGGCAGTATTTTCTCAAAATATGCCTAGATCTATGCTATGGGGGAAACATATATTTGCTTAAAACTACTTGTTAAATCTGCCTTTATTTCTACAACTTCCAAGGCAGTTGGCTTTTTATAATGATTTTTATCGTTTTCCTTGGCTTGTTTTTCGATTTTGTTAATTACATGTTCATTATATGAAATTTAAAAAGAGAATAAGTTGAACTGCTAGGTGAATCGTATAAGTTTTCAATTATACCTAATGAATTTAATATCGACTTTACTTTCCAATAAGTTAATGACCTGTTTTTCCATTAATAAAGTTTATCCTACAAATTTTGATTTCGTCCTTTCGTAAGAACAAATAAAATCAAAATATCAAGATTTGAAATCCAGTCCACTATTTGTTTAATAACAAGTGTGTTCCACAAACAACATTTTAACTGGTTTATCGTTAATATTTTGATGTGCTTGATAAAACATAACATCTTCGCAGTTGAACAAGACACACAATACCCATTTCAACAAATGAAATGTTTTTAAAAAACGAAACATAACCTCAATCACAGTCGCCGATATAGATGCGTCCAATCAAATCAGGACCGTAACTTGTGATTTAGCCGCTCATAGATAAAGATGAGGCGGTAGCTTTTTTCGTGTTGTTCTTATAGGCCCATTATGACAACGCGCGTGAAATGCTATCGTATCACATTCGCGTTCTTTTTGGAGGCCATGTTATGGTTTTGTGTAAAGAGGAATTTTTGTTACCGAAGTCGTACATTGCAGATGGGTTTGTTTATACGGTTCTCTCGTATATTTATGTCGGTGCATTACGCAATAACTAATTCTTGAAGCTTAGAACATGGCAAACCAGTTTCGTCGTACTTACCCATAAAGCGTTGTTCACTCGCTTTCTTCCTGAAATCAAGTAAAAAAAGAATTGATGGTTACAGCAGCAAATTTGTAGGGGTATCGCGCCTCTGAGCAAAAGTTAAATATAATAATCAGAGCGATTGTTAAAAACAACGGAAAGTTATTCGGTTTAACGTAGTATAATGTATTCCGAAACGGAAACATGTATGTACGTGTAATTATTCTGCAATTAATCGTCAATAATTGCGACTTTAAATAACGTTAAAATAAGTAGGTAGATACGTTCGTGTGAGTGCGACCGTGACGCTTAGGTCTCTACATTTTGGGCAAAGTTTAAAGGTAATCGGGACATTTTTTTACCAGCTTCGCTTCGAAAACGTCTCGACGGAGATTATTATTAAAGTTTTTTCGAGAGCCGCGAGGTAAGTAATAAATTATGAAAAATTTAATAAGAAATTAAATTTAACCGAATCGGTGATTACATTAAATTACAAATTACATAATAAAATATAATTATTGTACTGGATAATCAGATCTATTACATTTTTCAATGAATTTTTTCTTCATTTCAATATCATGGGTTCGTTCCAACAAAACATTGACCGGTTTGAAATATTTTAACGACTTTTAACACGCACGTCCAGTAGATAAAATTAGCACAGTTGAGGGTGATGGTTAGACATTTTATCGTCTTTTTGGATTTCGAATCTTCAGGCGGTGTATGTTTTTTGAAACGCCCCGTATTCCAATCAATCGGTATCTATATTTTTTTAATCAATTTGTTAACTTATACAATGAATCAGAGAGCTGCTTTGCAAATAAATTTTAAAAATAAACGACAAGTACAAATTATATTTAGGCAACCAATTTGTGAGTGTCTTCATATTTTAAACATTTTAAAAGTGCTCTGGGATTTTAAATAAAACAACACGTATATCATATTATCTAAAATTGGAGTTATACCTATAAAACATGGACTCCTGATATAGTGGAAGGAGCGGATAAATGATATTAATCCTCACAGTTAGACAGCTTTTTATCATAAAGGCAAGTTTTCGCCTGGGTTGGTAGGCTTCACTAGAACGATTAATATGTGTTTCATACCTCCACCAAGATTCATAATTAAGTGGTGTAAAACGCGGACTAGATAAACATTTGGCAGAGCCATAAATACATCTATGATATATCATTATTTCATAACAATGATTAACTGTAGACCACGCCGTTAATTTGTCGTTTATTCTCCTTTATACATTTCTTAGCTTTTTAGTAGTTTGCGATGTAATTACGATGTTTGCGTTTATGGTCTGTGTTTTACAGATGTATCCATTTAACCATCAATCCTCACTGGAAGTATAAATATTAATCGTCCTGATGAATCATGCAAGCCGTTTTCATGATTTTTAAAACAAAAAATCCATCGATTATCTTTAAATATTAAATAAAAGTCGACATCCTGTAGATGTGGAGATCCAACACTAATACATTTTATTTATTTACCGGATCATAAAAATAATAATTAAACCAAAAAACACATGCAATTTTAATGCATAATTACACCAGCGGCGTAGATTTTCTAGTTCACACTTCTACTTCGACAGTAAATATACATCTGATCCGAGATCCGACAGTACTTTTATCGGGTGGGACATCCTCTACGTGTTTAAAACAACACATGGCTTGTCGCTACGTATTATTATCGTAAATTCGTTTCAGGAACCAGTGAGCTATACATTTATTGAGACGCTAATCTATCGAGCCCAGTTTTTAGAATCGACGTACAATGAACAAATTCCTGGATGTCAACGAGCTTTACAAAAGGGACGCTAAGCTCAAAAAAGAAGATGTCGGTATAATCATGGACTGGGCCGAGAAGCAAAGGCACCTGCCCAAAATAACAGGTAACTGCGTTTTCCATTACTAGGACTAATTTTACATTTTCAACAACCTACAGAGCTGCAAGCGACTTTGGCCCTCCACAGCTGTTTCTACAGGGTCGAAGCGGCCAAAAATTGTTTGGACAGTTACTTCACGATCCGGACGCACTGTCCAGAAATTTTCGCCAATTCCAATCCGCAAAAAAATCCGCCATTAAAAACCAACATGAACATTTCGTAAGTATATACACCGCGGTGTACAAAACCTACTTTATAAACCTTCACGGATTCCGTATTTTTGATTTTTGATTTGATTTTTTTGTTAACATGTAATATATACAGGGCGTTTCAAAAAAATAAAATAATATTTAAGTTCAAAATTTACTTCAAGTCGTTTATGAAATAAACATTGCCAGAGATTATAATATAATATAAAAGTTACGTTAAATAATTAACTCTGAACTATAAAAGCCAGTATTTTTTTTACCTTAAGCAAGAGTGCGTTTTTTTTTTATGGAAAGTTGTATAAAATATTACAAATATCCCCATAAGGAAAGGATTAGGGGCAAAATAATTGGCACCTTTAGCGACGCTAATGTAAAAAATATTACAATTTTGTCAGAAGTAACTTTTATGAAACAGGAATTTTTGAAGCCCCAGCAGGCGTTTTTGGGCACATGTTTATTTAGAATACTAATTTATTATTATTAAAAATATTTTTTAATATTCTAGAAATCAGTTCAGCGGGTTTGAAACACCCTTTATACAACGCGTCCCAGTTTTTAATGTAAAACCTGTAATAACTGCTCGCCCTGTATTTTTATCAAAAAAGTCTAAAATTCTGATTTTCAAGGGTATCAACGTCATTTTTCTAAGAATATATTTTTAAATGCATCTGTAAATGTCAACAGGCTGTTTTGAAATTTGGTTTAAGTTTTGAAATTTGGACTGTATGCATATCTAGTTGAAGAAGATGCCTGTTTACGTGAGAAAGAAAAAAACATTTTTTTTGGCTACAACATTTTTTCACGCGGTTCAAAAGGAAAGCAATTTGAAAAAATTTTTTTATTTCAAAACTACACTATTCAGGGTGTGCCTTGGTGGTGTGACCATAATAATTCTTGAACCCAAAAAAAAAATGAACGAATAAGATGCAGATTCACCATAATTTATTCCGGGATGTATCTTCAAAACTTTTTAGTTAATGTAGACAAATGTATCACTTTTAATTTCATAATAAAATAATATTAACCTGAAAAAATGCCAGTGGAGTAGCATTTTTTTTCTTCAAAAATAGGCGATACAAATCACGAACCAGTGGTAGAAATAAACAACAGTGATGTGCATCTACGATGCAAAAAATGCAGTTACCAGAAACCAGAAAGTAATCTAGAAGTTTTCTTAAAAAATAAAATAAAATTTAGTACTGACATAACATTAACCTTGTAAATTTTTCAAAATTTTACAAAGGAATATTTTTTTTTTGAAAAATTCGCCACTATGCATCTCAAACGTCTATAGGGTTCGGATATACATTGATGTTTTCTTCTTAAAATCATTCCAATACTGCCACAGCACACTTAAATTTTCAGATTTTTGTCGGTGTTGCCTGAAGTGTCCCCCGAGGGGTACACGATTTTTATTACGAGGTTAATGGACACGAATCCGGAGAATTACAGCCCAGTGATGGGGCACAAAATTTTCGATATGGTCGCGCTCTTGCAGCAGCACACCAAGGGCCCCACCAACGGCATCATGGTAATCATGGACATGAAAGGGGGAGTGTTTGGGCACGTGACAAAGATCAACCTGTCGGATTTTAAAAAATTCATGGTCTACTTGCAGGTTACAAAAAATACGCAACCCTCTTTTAACGAAAAGCGCAATTAAATGTTTTTTTTAGACCGCAATGCCGATTAGGCTGATGGCCATACATTTCATTAACGTGGTGCCATTTATGGATAAAATATTAACCCTAATCAAGCCACTGATTAATAAAGAATTATTTGAAAAGGTAAATTAGCTGTTTTTGAGATTTAGTGTTTTTTAGTTTTTTTTTAGCTGCACATCCACTCGAATAATGATAACCTGTACAATTTTATTCCTAGAGAGTGTATGCCTTCTGATTACGGGGGCAAAGGCGAACCCCTGGCAGTTTTAAACGGTAACCTACGCTTCCCTATTAAATTCCACGCGATGATTGCGTTGAAATTATATTATTATATTTACAGAAAAATATAAACAATCCATTTATGACAACCAATGGTTCTTCGATTTCCAAGACTCCATGCTCGTGGACGAATCCAAGCGAAGCGGGCCGAGAAAAAATGCCGACAATTTGTTCGGTTTCGATGGAACTTTCAAAAAACTAGAAGTCGATTGAAAAGATTGCATTAATTTTAATAAATAAATTGTTGAAAATAATTCTGCTGATTTATTTATACATAAACGAGATAAGTTTGCACATTTCAATTTGCCGCCATTCGAAGTGGAAAATATTGCATTCAACAGATAAATGACGCAGAACTCTCAGAGCAAGTAAGCAGCGACTTACGTTTCTTACGCGTCTTTCGTTCGTCCGTAAATACTGGCAATTCGAGTTCGTGCAGCGTCGGTCGTAGCGAACGGCACACTTAAGAAAGTCACAATTGACAGTTGAGCACAAACATTGCTGGCGTGAAGTTTGAATAAATAAAAACACTTTATTGCGTTCTCGTTTCAAGAATAGTCGTCCTCAGGGTTTAATTAAGCCACCTATATGTGAAAATTCCAAGTATGCCGGCTTCCATCGGTGTAAATCTGCGTGTTACTGGCCACTGTCGCCAAGGTGGTCGTAAATATATGGAAGACTTCTTTACGGTGGCTTATCAGCAGACTGAAGACGAAAAAGATTTGGAATACGCGTTTTTCGGAATCTACGACGGTCATGGAGGCGCCGAGGCTGCCGCCTTTGCCAAGGAACACTTAATGGAGACAATTATAAAACACAAAAACTTCTGGTCTGACAATGATGATGATGTGCTCCGAGCTATTAAAGACGGGTATATTGCAACCCACTATGCGATGTGGAGAGAACAGGGTTTGTTTGGGAGACATAAGATTGGGTAAAGTTTCATGCCCGTTGTTTTTGCAGAAAAGTGGCCGAAGACTACGTCTGGTTTGCCGAGCACGGCGGGAACTACAGCTTCTGTAGCATTTATAAGGCGCGGAAAAATTTATGTGGGACATGTCGGTGATTCGGGTATCGTTTTGGGTGAGTTTCAACGAACATAGATGGACGTCTGTTTTATTTATTGCTATATTTTAGGTTACCAAGAGCCTGGAAGTACAGAATGGAAAGCAAAGCCTCTGACTAGAGATCATAAGCCAGAAAATCCAGAGGAAATTAAGAGAATTGAAAGTTGCGGTGGCAAGGTCGTTGCCAAATCTGGTAAACCAAATACCCTATACATGTACCACAGTTTTATTTAACTTACCTAATAATTGCTATAGGAGTGCCAAGAGTTGTATGGAACAGACCAAAAATCGGACACCAAGGACCGGTTCGAAGATCAACTCCTATAGATGAAATTCCATTTTTAGCAGTGGCAAGAAGTTTGGGAGATCTGTGGTCTTATAACTCTCAGCTGAATCAGTTTGTTGTATCACCAGATCCCGATTGTTCTGTCATACCCATTGATACAAACGTTCATAGATGTTTGATTTTTGGTAGGTTGTGGTTCATCGCTGTTTCCTTGGTGAATATAAAATGGTTTTTAGGTACCGACGGTCTTTTTAACATGTTAAGCTGCGCGATGGCTGTCCATATTGTGCAACAAGCGGAACGCCATAACGAATGTGCCGCCTTAAGCGATTCCGCCTTCAAAACGTGGCTTAATCCAAGCAAATTGTTGGTTGAAAAAGCTTTGGATCTGTGGCATGCTACCAAAATGCGAGCCGACAATACGTCCGTTGTCACGCTAATGCTCGATCCTCCCGGACCACCGAGAGCTCAAGTGTTAAAAGATCGCAAGAAAAACTTACCAGAAAGCGGTCTCAAAATAATGACCAGATATAATGGTAACAGTTCTCAAGAGAACTCCAGCAATAATTGTATGAAAAGTGTACAAACAACCGAAGTGCCAGAAAACACAGTTTTGGAAGAGGAGGAGGACGCCGCCCCCAAACCCATCACCGAAGTTCCTAACCCACAAGCCAACATAGACAATGAAGAACCACCAAAAAAAGAACATTTAACGGACAATGCCTCGTCAGTCACCTCCAGCGAGGGATCCGATATTCTACCCTTGAAGGAATGGAATTTTACCCCAAAATTACGCGAGAGTACAAGTTTTGATCCGCGGGAGCCTTTCAGGCCCAGTACCGAGAATAACAAGGAAAACTCGGAGGAAATGGAAGACAATACTATACAAATCAATGAAATATCTTCGAGTAACATAGAAGAGACTAGTGAAGAGGAAAGCTCTGAAGAAAAACACAAGGCCGTATTCAAAACAACAAACACGACGACAACGACGATGATGGAAGTAGAAGACAGGAGGACCACGAAAAGGAAGCTGGAGGGGGAGGAGTTGAGCCACAGCATTAGGAAAAGTTTGAGAATCACTCACATCCAGAAGCGAACTGGTCTGGTGGAAGACATGACAGACAGGGAAGTAGCTCCTTGCACTTTAGCGGAAGAAAAGCTGAAACGGCTGGCGGAGGAAGCGGAAAAGGCCAAAAGGCTAGCAGAGCAGAACAACAACCATGTGGTGAATCTCAAAGCCGATAAACCGACGAAGAGTAAGAAAAAAAGGTTTAAGAAGAAGAGAGCGATGAAGAAGCAATTGGCCACAAAGAAGATCAAAACGGTTTTGGAGAAAGTCATGCTGAGGTCCAAGAAAACTGAGAAGGGAGTAGAGGAACGGAAAAAGGTGGAAAAGAAACCTGCGAAAGTGACAGTCGCCAGTAAGATCAGTCATTTTAAGAGGCAGTCTGAGAGGAACGCGTCGAAGAGGCAGAAAATAGAAGAAGACAGCAAGAAGAGAAACACCGGTAGGAAGGAAAAGTCGCCGAAGAAGGAGAATGAGAGCTGCCGTAGGCCGTCAGCGGGCATGAGCTTGCGGAGCATGAAGCCAAGTACCAAAGAAGTGAAAAAAGGTGAGTGATGGAGGATTTTTGTTTTGATTATGTGAAAGAGTTTGTTGGGGAAAGAAAATAATTTTTTTTTGAAATGCCATAAGGTGGTTTGAAGAAGTCACCCGCAAGCAAGGCAGTCAAGAAGCAGCCGGCGAGGAAAAGTTCACTGAGGCAAAGGATACAGGATAAGACAGTGTCCTCGATAAAGCGGAACTTAAAGAGAAAGACTAGCTAATATCAGAGTCGTTACTAAAGTACCTACACAAGTCTTTTTTTTACAAATCTAAATATTTTCTAAGCAGATTTTATAAATCAGATATACATATGATGCGATATCGAAGATATGCTTTTAGGTGCTAGCAGGTTATGCCATAACTATTAATGGTTATGTGGGCATTTTTGGTTAGTTTCACGTTTTCACAATTGGGAATAATGTGAGAAGCAATATAATAGTAAAGACGGCTAAGAATTTTTTGTTAGAACAAACTACAGTTTATTTAGTCCAAAAATTCCGATTCTCCTTTCGTGATTACTACAATGTTTTTAAAAAAAAAATGATTTCTATTGCTGGCAATATTTGAGCTGCAGCGAGGAAAAATTGTATTGCACGTTTAGCATATCGTCGAGCGCTAATCAGATATAATTTAACGTTAAACAGATTTCTGTTAATTTTTAGTTTTCATTTACCCAGGGAAAGTTAGGTGTTTCCTATTTTTGAAGTCGTGTCAACTATATTATAATTTTTTTTTGTATTTATTTAGTCAATTAAAGGTAGGCGGTTGTTATCCCCCCCCCCACCCTTTTTTAGCGTAATTTTTGCCACCCTTATTATTTGGCGTTTTATTTCTATCGCAGAATGGCCAAGAGGAAGGCATTCCTTAAAATACCGGAGATCTCGTTTATCCTTTGCTCAGTCGCAGTATATACAACATGTAAAAAATAAGCTTTTCCTCTCCTTATTTTTTGTGCCAGATAATATTTTTCTTTACATATCCCTTTAAGAAGATAGCAAAATTACGTGCCTTTGTTACCAAAAACAAAAATATGAGAGCAGATGTTGAAGTACTATAGTAAAAACTATATTTGTATTATTTTCTCTATAATAAAATTTATAGTTAAAATATAGTCTTTTTTTCATATTAACATATCCTCCGTTTATCCGACATCAAGGTAACGAATATTGAAAAACGAGACAAAATTAAATAACTTACCTTGTCCTAGAACAGTAACATTTCCCATTCCAGCCTCCCAATTTGTCACTACTGTAAAAGGGAGGATTTTAAAAACATATCAGGTTTTTGTTTTTTCGTTCATACCTTTACAACAAATTTAAAAAACTGAGAGGTGGTACTCTAACTTATCTTGATTGGGAAGGGACAACTATAAAAATGCAACAGCTAAATTCTTACCAGTTACATTTTAATCTAAGAAAGTGAAATAAAAGCACCAGTTTCAATTATTACTAAAACATTTTTACTATTACAAAATATTGGAGCATGAAACAGGCATCCTTGGTGGGCAACAGATCATGAATTTGGTTAGTTTCAATTAGGTACAAACCATAGATAATGTAGTATTGGTTAAAAGCAAGGTAATTATGGAAACATACTTAGAAATGGTCGAAATAATCAATTATTAAACAAATCTTCCTGAAGGGTAAAAAATGCAATTAGTGACAAGAAAACGAAATAAAAGTTGTGACTTATATTTTAATGACTTTACTACAAATTATTTATAACAAGTACCACTTTTGCAATTGTTTTACTTAATCAAATTTTACATGTTGTAAACTGATTGGGTAAACAACTCTGGCTTGTCATAGCCGAGCTCTTCTGGTGTGTTAATACCCAATTCTGTCAAAGTGGGCCTCAATTCCTGGATTATCCAAGGATAAATCTCGTCGGCTCGATTACCGCATTTCGATTTAACTGCCTCCAGGATTCTGACAGCCATGGAGAAATCATTGACCCTGCGGCACGCCTTCAAAGCAGCGACGAGAATTCTGGGTTCCGGTACTAAATCGTGACCCCACAAATCGGTAATGCCGCGTCTGATGTCCCACCCGTCGATGTCCGTTCTATTAAAGAAGTTTTCGTAACGCGCATCGAATTGCTCGTCGGTTTCCGTGACCTCTTTGTGGAGCAGTTTCGACGATGTGGCTATGTTTCTGGCAGCTTGAGGTTTCAGGGCGTTGATGAGAAGCGCTTGGGAGCGCGCGGCCACTGTACGGAACATTCTTGCAGAAAATCTGGATCTAGTCGTTTCCTAAGTACCAAACGTAGAAAGTTATGTAAACCACTAAATTTTTGACATAACCTTTAAGTGACAGAAAATATATTGGTTGGTTAGTTAAAGTAATTGGCAAACCATATGGGTAGTGAGCCCGGTAGAGACGATGCAATTTCTACATGTATTTCTGCATATCCTCTTAACAGATAAAAATTGCTGTTACAAAATTTTTAACTGGCATTTTTTTTATCTAGACACAATGCAATTTTTTCGACCAAAATGGGCTTGATTATCTTGGTGGAAATTTGTTTTTAAAGGTTTTAAACATGTAGCTCTGTAAAAGTATTTATTTTTCCTTGTTATATTTTGCCAAACCTACCGTTTTTTAAATAAATTGTCCATTGGCACTTTTCAAAATCATATGTTTAGAACGCCAGACTTTACCACAGTAAAAATTGTTGCGTTGCAGGCGGCATTGATATTAATAGGGAAGTAGAGCAGGTTAGGATTTTCCGCGCACGCCTCTACATTTCAACAGAGACTTTCACAAACATAACTCGTTTTCCCAGAACATTTAACGAGATCTAGGGATATTTTGAGAAAATAGTGCCGTAAAAATGCAAACTTACATTGACGGTCTGTCAGCGGCAAGGTCATTGATTAAAAACGAGATTTTATTTTTTTTAATAGTTGCTTCAAAAATTTCTTTATTATCGGCATAGACAGGGCCTCTGCATCTCTAATTATATATGATTGTTACTAACGATTTCACTGTTTACCTCCTTTTTGCGTGATTTGACTTTGCACTAGATTTTAGGATTTGTAAGATTTCTTTTTTTGACTGTTTTAGTTAGAT
Source organism: Cylas formicarius (assembly GCF_029955315.1). Classification (NCBI taxonomy): domain Eukaryota; kingdom Metazoa; phylum Arthropoda; class Insecta; order Coleoptera; family Brentidae; genus Cylas; species Cylas formicarius. The sequence goes on along the minus strand of NW_026844361.1, from coordinate 16,528,758 downwards.
TTGGTTAAATTTTTTAGGTTCTTCTTTTTCTTCTTTTACTTCTGTTGGCTACGACTATTTTTTAGGTTCAGGGTTCAGATGCAAACCGTACGCTGAGGGCTGGCCATCTTTCGTTTAAATAAAATACTCTAATAATTATTTAAAGAAATAAATATATAATTATTATAAAATTTCCAATTACACTTTTATTATTATATTTAAATAAGATAGCAATATAGCAACATAACAAAAGTTTGGTTCATTACTGCCATGTTATTACTTATCCAGTTCCATAGAAAAACTCGTTTAAATAATAAAACAAAGCTAAAACAAATATAAGACAAACCTAGAAATGTATAATACTATTTTAAATATATACATTTGGTTGTGTTAGCAGTTCTTCAGAAAGAATGGTTCTCCGTGTTGTGATTACTTGTCATTTTATCCACTGTAAAAAGAGAAGAGGAAACGGTGCAGAATAGAACCTAACTCAACATGAGAGAGAGTGTTAATTTAAAATAAGTGTATTCATTATTAATAAAGTTATTTTAGTTTAATACATCCGTGTGTTCATCAAATTCACAACACTCCGTTTTCCATTGCCACTCGACAAGCCGTCCTGGAAGAAATATCATAAAATGTTAAAAACAAACATTGCTCGTTAGAGAATAATAGCTTACAATCAAATTGGAAAAAACAGAAACATCATATTTTAAATACTAACAGTTCTATTTTAAATCGACATTGTGGATGTTTGACCGGTTTTTATTTTAATGAAGACATTTATTAAATTTCTGATCATTAGCATGTTATATAAATTCTTGTATATGTTTCTGTCCATTCAGAAAATTTCTAATTCAAAATTTCAATGTATTACAAATTAACATTCTTGAAAAATGTCTTTTTATAATTTGATTTCGCAATGCTGAGCACTTAAATGATCACTGTATACAAAAAATATAAAACATATTTATACATTTTTAATATTAGCATTTGTAATTCAAAACAAAATTAATAATTCATTCTGTTATGCCAAAAGTAAAAATACGTAAGCTGAGGTCTCGCAATGCAAGAAATAAATGTTAATTAATTTAAGCACACAAATTGTCAAATGGTCACTGACGTATTTACATCGTACAAATTATTTATGTAAAGAATGAATAATATACAATAAAAATTTTTTTTTTCAACAATAAATATTACCGGTAATTTTCTAGGAGGTTTTTAATTTTTAATTTCGGCGATTCTATAGTTTGTATTATAGTTTATTACTGCTGACGTGTTTTTTTTATTGTGGATTTCTAATATTTTTTGCAAATTTTTTCCCCACGTTTGAGAAATAGTTGTAAAAAGTTTCTGCGATTTGAAAATCATTTTTAGTTGTTACGTACTCTGCAGTTTTTATTTATATTCTTTTGTTTGTTCAGTTTTTCTTATTTATTATAATTACGAATTACGTTTATGGTACTATCATTAAATTTAGGTGCATAGTTTAAAGTGTTTAAAAAAAAAATCTTTTGATTTGTCTGCAAAATGAGCTAAAACAGCCTCTTTTAACTCAACTTCGTCGTTAAACCGAGGTCCACGTCAGTCCTTTTTCAAATATCAAAACAAATAATAGTCGCTGGGGACCATATCTGGACTATAGGGAGAATGATCTATCGGTTGGAACCCACACTCTAAAATTGCGGCTTGTGCAACACCAGCAGTATGGACAGGTGCATTATCGTGCAAAAGACGCACGCCTCTGGTCAGTTTTCCTCGACGTTTTACGAGTATGCAGTCTCGCAATTTATGTAATAATGTTGCGTAATATGTACCATTGACAGTGGTATTAGGTTCTTTAAAATCTATCAAAAGAATCCCTTCACAATCCCAAAAGATTGTGGTCATCACCTTTTTTGTTGACTGGCAGGCTCTGAATTTTCTTGGACGTGCTTCACCCTTACGACGCCACTCCATTGATTCGTTTTTCGATAGAGGGTCATAATAGGGAACCATAGTTTCATCTCCTGTCACAATAGTTTCTATCACAGGCTTCGGTGCCGACCCACAGAGTTCCAAAAAAGACCGCGCACACTCGAAACGGCGTTGTTTTTGAATAGCCGAAAGGTTTTAGGTACCCATGTTGCACTAACCTTATGCATACCTAAATCATCATGCAGGATTCGACGAACACTTGTATCAGAAAGCATTCTTTCACTACAGAATAATAATTTTAGGTCAAAAACTTTATGACTGCTCTATACTCCATTTGCGCTATTTTCGACATTTTTTCGGATATGTCTTGTTTAAAATGCTGTCAATAAAAAACTATTTGACGCAAGACTTCAATTTTTTTTTGCAGCCTACTAAGATATATATTTAAAAGAAGACAAAGTTTTATTGTGATACTGGACCTGCATCTATGGCAGGCCGGGAAATTTTGGCGCTAACCTTGTATAATCTTAAAAAAAAAGACTGTTGTTGTTTATAAATAGAAGAACTATGTAGAAGACACAAAAATACAAGAAGAAGAATGTTGTTAATAGATAGGCACACAAGACAAAAATGATTATTTTCAAACTTACCTGTAAGATAATTAGAGGTCAGGTACTTACCCTTATCCTTTGAACTATCCAGTGAAAACAGGCTCGCAGGGTCAAAGCTTGAGAATCAGGTACATAAATACGTACTTACTGGAAGGATCACAGTCAAATTAAGATAGTAAAATAAACACTTCTACTTATTCGAAAATACCCCGCAGCATCAAATTTAAAACGGTCCATTTACGTTTCAAATAAAAATTTCATATTTCTACAAATATTCGTTACGGTCCATCTCAGGCAAACCTACTTTGGCACGGTCCTGCGAAGGTCTGCGGTTAAGGTACGGTAAAATACTTAAAACGTCAAACCAATAAATGAACTATATTTTTGGTCATATTATACCTATGTGTGGTAAAACGCTTATTGGAAATTTAGACTGCTTAAAAACTAAAATTAAATTGCAGAAGAGTTATTTGTCGATGTACGCCATCAAAAGTGTCAAGCGTGGTACTAATTTGATTTAGGAAACACCTAGTATATGATATTCTTTCTACTCTGAAATCTAGATTAAATTGCTTAGGTGTAACCATTCTTAACTCGTGTTAACGACGTCACGGCTTGATAAAGACCAACAAGGGCAATTTATAAGGCATTATTAGGTAGAATTAGGACCTACTGAGCGTTGCAGATATTAAGATACCATAGAAACGTAAACTTAATTTAATATTCATTTGTAAAAATTCTAATAACCTGCGAAATTGAAAACAAAATCTATCACTTAAGACCTCGAGACTGGGAGAACTTAAGCTATATACTTGATCGCGCTTAACTGCGGTGTGACGACCTTAAATGTAATATATATTTTTATCATTTAGAGCATGGTGAGACATTTCTCGCTCTGCTAAACCGGGTAATTTTGACTTTTTTTTATCGATTTCACGGCACCTAGCAGAGATCCTCTTTACGGAGCTCGCTTGGGTAGTCTTCGTCCACTCTTTCAATGCGCGATACAAATATTGTCGAAATGATGTCGACATTGGCGTGTCTCGCGTTATATCTAAGTTTAAACGGCTCGTTCGCGCAAAACGGAGACGTCATCGAGTTCCATTTCGACGACCGAGAACCATCGGACGTAAAACTTAAAAAAGCCAAATATGTCGACATTTTCGCTAACCATCCTCACGTCGAGGTAAGCCTTGCGGATTTTTCAATCGTCACAGAATAAAAAAACGCGCATTCTAGGATGTGCGAGACGGTTACTACCGCCAATACGAATCGAAAATTCCGCGCAATTTTGTCAGGTACGAGCCCGTCGAAATAGATCGAAGAGACACCATAAATTTCCCGAACATGCACGATATTTTCTCGTTTTCCGAGCGCCAGCATCATCTCGAATCGGAATTTGGCCAGATCGAGTCCGGCGATACGCGTCGGCCATTTTGGCACGACCAGGATCGAAACGAAGCGACCACCAAATTCAGTTATGTACAGAAAATCAAAAAATCTGAACCGAAAAGGTAATCGTAATTTTGAAAAGGGCAACGGAGTTGACGTATTACCTTACCTGCTGGATTCAAATAACGTATTTCTTAGACTATTTTAGTAATGATCCCTAACCTACGCACATGCAGTGATATTTATGATTGTTGCGTGGCTAAGTTGTAATGCATTTAAATTTGAATTGTAAAAAGAAGTCAACATATTCAAAACTATTAGTTGTGATTGATGAATATATCTTCGCGGCATCTGGCAAAAGTTTAGAGTTACAACAAATTAGTATCAATTTTCACGAATATATTCTGGATGACACATAACCAATACTGGCATTGACTGTTATAAAGAAACAATGAATTTTTTTTGTCTTTGTCAGTTGACATAGATTAAACAAAAATAACCAAAATGACGTCATTCAAGAAAGGTAATACGCCAATTATGTCAAAACCTGTTACTGTTAATTAGAATGAAACAACACTGTTTATGTTTTCAGAACTAATACACCTTCCTAAATTTCAATCAATGTAAAGGTAGTCTATTTTTTCTAATTTAGAAACAAATTCGGCAGAGTAGCAGAGGCTCGTGAAAGTGACGTCACTTTCGCTACTCGTCAGTGGTCCAAAAAACATGTCAAATTGACATAAAAAAAAGATGTGTTATTAACATAACAAAAATAACCTCCAAATGTAGTCATAAAATGATTTGATTAATTCCAAATATGGACTTTAAACTTAATAATTAATTTAAATTAATATCAAATTAAATATAATTAAAAATGTTAAATGCAAAAGTTATTTGTGGGAAATCAAACTTGTATTTTTAAACGGAACACCTTGTATATTATGGCATTAATAGATACTCCCGTTTATATTCAATTTAGGATTGTTATACTGAGTGTCTTCAGATTTATGGCCACTTTTTCGTCAAAAATGCCGTGTGTTTAATACCGTATATTTTTGACGCCGTTCTGGAGGCCTGTAATTTTATAAAGTGGCCATATATCTATACATGTCTTCAAGTTAGTTCGAATCGTTTATACAGGGTGAGTTAAATTGAATATTATTAATTTTTGTGAAAAAATCAAATGGAAGGCTGTATATTATACTTCCGTTTTAATTTTGCCACTACCGCAAAAGCAATTTAAAGAGTTTCTGTGTGATTTATTTTCGATTTACAACATTGAAAAAAGAAAAGACCAGTTTAAAACCCGTCATATTTTTCGGCAGTAAAAACCAAAATCTGACTTTTAGTTGACGTAAAAAAGATTTCATTTAAATAACCAAAATTGACGATACCAATTGACGTAAAGAAGACGTCTCTCAAACGTCGTTCGTTTGAGACATTAGTAGGTCCCGTGTCCCGCTGATGTCATGTATAACGTCATTTTAGTTATTTGGTGACTGCTTAATGACGTCATTTTGACGACCCTCTGCTACCTGGGGTCATTATTTTTCACAGATGAATTTCGTTAAATTATGATATTACCTACACTTTATTCTGTTAAAATATTAGTTTGGCATCACCGTTTTGAGAAGTGCTTTACGATTTAAGCATTAAGAAAAAACAATAAGAAATTTGTGACGTGTATGCTAAGCTAAATTAATTTAATCCTATCGGGGCGTTTTCTAACCTCTAAATGTGAAAAATGCCGATTTAATTTTGAGTAGTTAGGATTTTTTAAAACGGACATTTTAAAAATTTCACTGTAAAAATAGACCTCAGCAATCATCAAAAAATGGTATTTACTCTTCGCATTCGTAGCCTTAATTCTTAAATAGGCATCAAATTGGATTAGGATTCGCCGCCTTAAAGTTCCGAAGTTAGAAGCCAACTTGTATATTTTCTAGTTCACCAACAACTACGCACTTGCCGAATCGATACGAAGAAATACCTATAATAACAAACCCCAAAACCCTAAACAATAAAAATAAACCCAGTCTAAACGCCACCAAGAAGAGTTTGACAGACATCCTCAAACACTACCTGGCGAAATTATACAAAACAAAATACAAACTTTCCAACGCTCACCTCTCGTCGAACCGGACAGATGGCGCTATCGACCGACCGAAAATACCGAAAAGCGAAACCGAATCCAAATTTCTGTCATCGGAAACTTTGTCGTATTTGAAAAATAAAACGCTAGCCAAAATCAACAAGCTGTTCAGCATTTTCACCGTGATCAAGTTTAACAACACGGAATGCAACGCTACCAACTTCTACGGCACGTGGCAGGGCGTCTGTTATACCGACGGGGAGTGTTTGCAAATGGGCGGGACTTCGTTTGGCAACTGCGCTAACGGATACGGAGTTTGTTGTGTATGTATGTACGAAAACACGATTACTTATTACCAAATGTTTCCATGATTTCACGTTGTATTAATTAACAAAAAATTGATAACGCAAATTTTAATGTGTTGCAAGTTAACTGAACTTTTAAATTCAAATATTTATTCCATACATCAATACCTGATTTTGACATTTGACATTTCACGAAACTTTTCGCGAATAACATTGACATTTGACAAATGAGTATGTTATACTTCCTACGCATGATGTATTGTTCTATTTCGTTTGGATTAATCCTACCTTCAGCGTCAAATCCAAACAACCATATAGCTACTAGATAATATAGTAGCACCCAAAGGGTGTAAGATAGAGGGGATGGTCTCGTATACTGTTACGAATGCCATCTATTATTTGTGTACTAAAGTAATGCGGTTTAAAGTAATGCGTCACACTGAAAATACTAATAATACTAATAATTTAATATTTTTTTTCACATTTTACCTTTCAAACTTTAAATCGAATTGAACCGTATGTCCCGCGCCTTTGGCAGCACTATTATGATAAAAATTGGCGTTATTGATATTTTCGGGTATGCCTACACTATAACCTACACTTTGCACGATTTTATTTTTAAACAGCGATTTTTATACACTTAACTCGTTTTTCCAGAATATTAAATGAAATATTTTGAGAAAATACTGCCGTAAAAATGCCGCATCCAAACTTATTGACTATCTGTCAGCGGCCATTTTGGTTGTTAAATGGCGCGCGGTCATTGGTTAGAAGTGTGATTTCAAATTTCGCGCATGCGCACGTTGAATGGATCTCCTTAAAATTTTTCTCATTCCATATTTCTAATAGTTATATGCGAACAACGCAAATTATTTAAATTTTATTCTTTAAACTTTAGATACCCTAGGAAAGCTGTACTGCTATGCTCGACCAACCAGTCTCATATCTACAAGTAACGCGAATGTGCTTCAACGATATTATTTTGACCCTTAATGTGGACTGTTTTTAATTTTGCTTGCTTGAACGCAAAATGCACAAATACCTTTTGAATTATCGGTCTCTGCAGTAGACTCAATATAATTGCATCTTATAGGGCTTCGTATTCCAAACACCTGTTCATATTGAGAACGGTAGACACGATGCAATTTCTACATGTATTTTTTGTTGGAGCCGTAGATAAAGTTATTAACAATTCTAGTGAAAATAACGGCGAAAGTTTAAAATCACAGAAGTAGATAATATTAAAGGTCCAAAATATGCCCTTCTATTTAGGTACAGTCTGTTCATAGATGTAAGAAAGTGAATAATTGGCCTTTGTTGTTTTGTGTAAATCCTAATTTTTCTAGATATTCCAGTCGCCATTTCTCTTGCCTTTTGTCAATTTTTTTAAATCTAAAACCCATGTGTTGAATACATTTCCATAAGGTAGTTCTGCCACATTTAAAACCAGTCTGTTCATAGATGTAAGAAAGTGAATAATTGGCCTTTGTTGTTTTGTGTAAATCCTAATTTTTCTAGATATTCCAGTCGCCATTTCTCTTGCCTTTTGTCAATTTTTTTAAATCTAAAACCCATGTGTTGAATACATTTCCATAAGGTAGTTCTGCCACATTTAACACCGGTTTCAAACCTCCTAATTAAGATATCTAATGTAGGCTCTCTTTGTTCCTCATATAACTGGTCAATTTTACGCCGTATTATATCTTGATCACTTTCACTCGAGAAAATGTCAGCATCGCTTTTTTTCCTCCTTGCTGAAATGGGATTATTCACAATTTTTTATACAGTTGATGTTGAAATTTTCGTCAATATCGCCGTTTCTTCTAAAGATGCTTGCTTGCTGGCACCACGTTCAATGAGAGTCAAATAAACATTGTTTATAACTTCCTTAGTCTCAATAGAATAGTGTTTTCTATATTTGGATGGGAGCATCTTCTGAGATACACTAGACTCGCACGTATTTTGCATAATTCGCACACGCTGTATTACACACGAAATAAGAATGATTACTAATATACTTAAACTAAGTAGTATACCAAACCAAAGAATATTAAACACAGGTAGGTATAAAATTTTGAATTTAAATTCCGAAACTGTAGGTAATAATCTTGTTGCCTTGTATTTTAATGACCACCCTGGGATAGTCCCATTCAAAACCAATTGGTCACTTTCTTATATCTATGAACAGACCATACAGTAGCCTTTTGTATTTTTTTGGACAGTTCTTAATATAAACGATGTGATTGTCCTTCACCACACATTAAGTCACCTCTGGTTTTGGTTATGACGATTACTGCACCATTACTACGAAACGTAGCCTCATCAGAAAACATAGTTTTAGACCAAAAATGTGCAAATTTTGTTATAAATCACGGGTTTCTAGTGCGATTAACGGTAGATGAGATATTCTACTTGAAGGCTACTAGAAATTATCTGAACTTATTCCACATTGGTAGCACTTTCCAATTTGCATATTCAATACTATCACTAGCGATTTTCTAGTTGGTATACGCCTTGTAGAATCTTACGGCCAACAAAGTATTTCTTTTCTCCTCGCTCAGGAAGATCCATACTTAGTTTTTTTTTTATTGACACCACAACACATTTTATGAATTTATTTACTCAGTTGTCAGGTAAAAATGGATCAAATAGTTTGCATAAAATTTTGTGTAAAAAATGGAATACAATGTTGCCAAACACTTGAAATGTTGTCAACGGCATACTTTGAGCAAAAAAAAATGTTTATATATGTGGGACAAGCTGTTCCAAGATGGCCCAGAAGACGTCGATGACAAACCTCGCTCAAAGACTGATGAAAACTTTGAAGAAGTTAAACAAATGGTGTTGAAAAATCGTCGAAACACTATTAGAGAAGTGGCTGAAGACGTTAGCATCTCTATTGTTGCTTGTTGTTTGTTCCGAAACTGCTTAATTGCTGCTTAATAAGGAGCATCGCTATAAAAGGGCTATTAAATGACGTCAATGATGATCCTGATATACCCAAAAAGGTTATAATTGGTGACGAATCATTGGTATATGGTTATGACATCGAAACTAAAGCCCAGAAGTCCCCACGGAGGAACGCAGAATCGCCATGCTCACCGTTTTCTTTGATTATCGTAGCGTAGTACATTAAGAGTTCTTACTGCAAGATTGTACGGTCAATGAAGTTATGCACCGTTTGCTAAAAGCAATGGCTGTTGCTTGTGTCTAATTTTCTCTCCAAAAACAAAATCATAATCATGCCTCAGTCACCATATCCACCGGATATGGCCCCCTGCGACTTGTTCCTGTTCCCAAAACTTAAGAAACCCATGAAATGAAGAACTCGAAGCTATATCAGAAAGTGCTTACCAGAAGTGCTTCCAGGATTGGAAAATACGTTGGCACAAGTGTATTACATCTACATTGAAAGCGACAACATTAATTTTTATAAATAAATAAATATTTTTTGATAAAACTTAAAAATATCCTTAGTTTTCCTACACACCTCGTATAAAGCATATATATTTTTCTTCTTCGAATAATGCTAATATCAAATATGAGTGATCTATCTCTAAAAATAATGCAACACTATTGTTCCAGAAAAATTCCGTTTAAAAAATGTATGTTTTATTGGTCACGCATTTCGAGCCACCCACTGTATACTTTAAAATAATTTCAAACTGAAACTTTTAATTTTTTGAAACTGTTTCGTTTACCATTTTAATTAAAATATTTTAAACAATGCATTACAATAATCACTAGAAGAAATTGCATCGTGTCTATGCGGCTATAATCGTTTTTTTTTTTATAAAAAATGCTGGATTCTCTATTCTAATAAAATCAGCTACTAGGTATCCCCTTGTATGGCTCCGAGTGAAATTTACGATCGTGATCGTGTTGCAGTCAGGGGCTCTTGTGGCGACTGGTCGGCCACAAACTGCAGCTACTTCAAAAGTCCTAACTATCCCGATTATTACCCGTCGGACGGAGGTGTCATAGTGCCCACCACGACCCCAGCAACCACCACCGTATCCAACACACCCGATCCCAGGCTGCACTGGTACTATTACTCGAAAGGCTTGGACGATCCTGACGAGTTAACTTCCAGACAAAACTCCGACACGACCTCGTGCACATTTAGCGTTTACAAAACCAATCCGAATGTACGACAGATGAGGATCGATTTCGTCGATTTGGACGTGAGTGCTTAACCGGAAACGAGTGTTCTTTGTTGGACGCACCTGGTTTTCAGTTGTCTAGCCCTACAAATGGCACGTGCGTGATGGAACGTCTGGTGATTACTGGACAAAATGCAAACAACCAAATACCGGTCATCTGCGGGTACAATACGGGGCAACATGGTGAGAAAATCCGCAACTGTTAATCCAAATTCAAAGTCACGTTCAAACATTATGTATTTCTATACAGATGTGTCGGCTATTTTCAAAATTAAAAGAAAAACAAATTCCTTTAACGAAATAATTATAAAGTTCCATAGGCAAGGCAACATGGCTATGGACAATTTATTATCAATGAAGGACAGAAAAAAATCAAGAAAAAAAAACCAATATGTGCTCATTTAAATGCATAAAATTTTCAGAATATATGCATAGAAATGAACAAAAAATGCAAATATAAATTTTTATTATTATTGTGTCTTTTATCATTTCATCATTTCATTTTTAAACAAATGTTTAAAAATGGAAAAACTTGGCTTATATTCTGGAAAAGTTTTATTAAGTGTGTTTCTAATTTATTAAAATCATCATTCGAAAGTAGGAAATTGCATATAAAAATTTCTGAAATATTTTTTAGGATTTTTCATTTACTGACACAAATTTTTTATAACCGCAGTCCCAACAGTACCTGAAACTTTCTTGCAATCTACCTCAAAATAATTTATTAAAATCACTGAATTTGTCAAAGAAACGGAACTAGCCTCCAATTTCGTGAGTGCTGAAGGTATAAAAGAAATAATAAATATGGAATTTCATTGTTGGGTTTGTAAAAAGATTTTTTGCATTGGCAGAGGTTGAGTTGTTTATTGAAAGTTCTTCCATAAAATATAGCAGCAGCTAACCAAGTTCCCCAGCGAGGTGCATTTGGAAATACTTTTTAAGTTTTTTTTTTATTGTTTTACCCCATTTTATATTTTCACGTAAGTGCCACCGACATCAATTCCAGTCTATCGCTTTTCGAAAGGGTCCAGTTTGGCCCACCCTGTACACAGCTCATAAGCTTTTCATAAATCTAAATATATTTAGTGGATCACTAATATTTAAAAATATTTAAAAAATATTTATTTAAATATTTAAAAATAATGGTAAAAAAGTGTGCCGTGCGTTCAATTTATCTTGATAACATTTTAATTGCATTTAATAACGTTTCCAGATTGTTTCTTAACTGATTGATTGCCTCTGAAATCCTTTGCCGAAGTTCCACGACATTATTACAAGGAGTTCTGTGCAGTGATATTTTATGTGTCTCCAAAAGGAAAAGTCCATCAAACTTAAGTCGGTGCTGTTGGCTGGCCAATCCATAGTCCCGCCGTTCCCTATAAAACCCCTAGGACATTCCATGATTGGAAAAATTTTAACTTGTGAAGAGGGGCACCGTTTTGCTACCATATAATCAGCCCTGATATATTTAGGGGTAAATCTTCTATTTATTGTTCTATTTGTTACTCTAAGAGTTGCAAATAATGATCTCCAGTTAACTTTTGATCTATAAATATCTGACCCAAAATATGCCCATCTATGACACCACACCATAAAATTATTATTACTGTATACTTTTTTGACATTTTTCTGCTCTTAGTTTTACGAAATTTAAATGCATTATATTCTTTCAAAACTGAGTGGATTGATCCCCGAGAAATACCTACCTCTTCACATACTCTAGTAATAGAGGAAACTGGATGTGCTTTTCTACATTTAGACATTATGGTCCAGACCTTTTTAGCATTTAATACGTTACCGTTTTCTGCAAAATCTAATATACTGACGCCACGCACACACGCACATTCAATTTTGACGTTTGTCAATTCTGATGGTCACGTCACTGAATATATTCGTGTTGTTTTGCGAAAATGTACTCAAAAACTAACGGTCGTATAAAAGTATCGTATGCAACACGTTCGATATTAGTATACTATGCAACAACTGCTGTAAACGGCATTTGACTCACGCGTTTATTTGACACTAGCGGAGCGAGTGTTTAATTAACGAGTGATTTAAGAAGTTTATCAAACGTGTTACATACTATACTTTTTCTGCGACGGTTAGTTTTTGGGTACATTTCCGCAAAATAACACGAACACATTCACTAACGTGACCGTCAGTCAAAACGTCAAAACTCAAAGCGTGGGAAATATCTCCGAAAACATCCGATTGCTCCCGCACGCTAGATCGTTGTATAATTAGGCATTTTCCAGACGGGAGCAGAAAAACATATTGTCAGTTAAGCACTCTTTGATATTATATCAAAATTTCCTATTTTTGCTGATTTGTTAAAAACGAGTGGACTAAAATATAAAGTGTGTTACATCATTGTAATCGGAATAAGATATTCTATTAAACGCATTTATAATATACATTTAAAAAAATATGATGTAGGCTTATAGGTCAGAAAATTGATAGTGTTTTGTTTTATACGTCACTTGGAAAAAAGTTTGGCTACTATTTGTTTTTTTGTTTACCTAAAAACAAAAAAATTACAGCCAATTAAATTGAACGCACGGTACCGTGTACATGCAATATTTTATTGAAGTAGCTTTTTTTTCCATGCAATAAAGATGGTTTTATTTATTTTTATTAATCTTATTTAAATAGATCTTGCTTAGGTCCGCTTCAAAGATGAAAAATCCTTGCTTGTAGCAGCAATTTAAAGAAAAAACCCAAATTTTTGACCCATATTTTCCTCCTTTTCAGCACATCAATGCCCAAAATAAATCTCCATCACTATAAATTTTAAATAAATTATTATAATTCAAATTATATCGGCGTTTTAGTTTATGTCGACGTTTCGGAACTAAACGGCCCACTTCAGATAATGGTGCTGTCGACCACCGGGAGCAGAAAACGTTTCAAACTGAGGATATGCCAGTACGAGGACGACTGCAACAGCCCTACTAGCAACTGTCTGCAATACTATACCGGCGTCACTGGGGTCATTCAATCTTTGAACTACGATCAAGCCGTCATGTTCAATAGGAGCACCCCGGGGTACTTTGTGAGTATAAAAATCCTACCCCCGTTTGACGGGGTTGCGTCGTTTTACATACCAAATCATCATGCAGGATTCGACGAACACTTGTATCAGAAAGCTTAGTAATTTCTGAGATTTCCTTGACCTTTAAACGTCGATCATTCAATGCAACCTCTTCCACAATCGCAACAATATCTCCCATTATGACCTCCACTAGTCGATCAGTTCTTGAATCATCTCCAAGGGAATCCTGCCCCATTCAAAAATGTTTTGCCCATTCTTTCACTACAGAATAATAATTTTAGGTGCTATCCCTTCTTTTGTCAAAAACTTTATGACTGCTCTATACTCAATTTGCGTTATTTGCGACATTTTTTCGGATATGTCTTGTTCAAAATGCTGCCAATAAAAAGATTTTTACGCAAGATTTCAATTTTTGTTGCAGCCTACTAAGACATGTATTTAAAAGAAGACAAAGTTTTATTGTGATACTAGACCTGCATCTATGGCAGGCCGGGAAATTTTGGCGCTAACCTCGTATATTCTTAAAAAGACTGTTGTTGTTTATAAATAGAAGAACTATGTAGAAGACACAAAAATACAAGAAGAAGAATGTTGTTAATAGATAGGCACACAAGACAAAAATGATTATTTTCGAACTTACCTGTAAGATAATTAGAGTTCAGGTACTTACCTTTACCCTTTGAACTATCCAGTGAAAACAGCCTCGCAGGGTCAAAGCTTGAGAATCAGGTACATAAATACGTACTTACTGGAAGGATCACAGTCAAATTAAGATATTAAAATAAACACTTCTACTTGTTCGAAAATACCCCGCAGCATCAAATTTAAAACGGTCCATTTACGTTTCAAATAAAAATTTCATATTTCTACAAATATTCGTTACGGTCCATCTCAGGCAAACCTACTTTGGCACGGTCCTGGGAAGGTCTGCGGTTAAGGTACTGTAAAATACTTAAAACGTCAAAACAATACCAGTTTAGATGCTATGGATAAAAAGAAATAGTATTTTGTTTTATAAATGAAGAAAATAAAACAAGCGAACGACAACGAACGATATTAAGAGAAAGTCAGCAACTTATATGAGCTGCTGAGGTTTGCTAAACATAACTTTTATTTAACACCCAATACCAACTGAGATTGGTTTTATAATACAGAGCGCTCGAAATATCACTTCTCGAATATTTATTTATTTGATTACTTGTTTTTTTTTCAATATTGGTTACTTCGTTATTTTCTTTTGGTGTCTATAGTATTGCTAATAGTTATGCATTTTGGTACTTGGTTTCCACACGAACCTAAGTTAACTTATTTATAATGCAAACAGGCACCTCCGCATCCCGTGCTTCTATAAAAATTCTGCAGTTTATAATTTATTGTTAGTAGATTTCATGAATTCTGTAGCTATGTTATTTTTAAACAAATTTGGTCTGCTACATATAAAGACTAGGCAAGTTAATATAAAAAAAAGTATTAAAAGCCCAAAAGAGGACGTTTTATTTAAAAGTTGAAAAATAGATAAAATTTATACAAATATCTTTTTTTTTGAAAAGTGATTTTGGTGAAAAGTGATTTAAATCTAAAATTTATTTCTAGTAATTAAAAAATAAGTGTACAAAAAATGTTACAAAAATATTAACCCTGATAGACCGAATAATATACCACATTAAATCCTAGTTTATGTAGATAGTGCCAAAATTTATGTATATCAATACTAATTAAGATATATGGGGTGCTAACAATAGTATATTATGCAACAAGTGCGGTAAACGTCATTTGATTCACATTTTTCAAGTTTACCGACCGAACGTGTGGTTAGTTTTTGGGTACATTTTCGCAAAACAACACGAATACATTCACTGACATGAACGTCAGAACTGACAAACGTCAAAATTCAAAGCGTGGGAAATATCTCCGAAAACATCCGATTGCTCCCAAATCCGTGCGGTAAAATCCCGGAAATGTCCGAAGTGGCTGGGATTCATGGGAAACGAAACTGACGTGGTAAAGTGACGCTTCCCGCACGCTAGATCGGTGGGTAATTAGGTATTTTACAGACGGGAGTAGAAAAAACATATTAACTAACTGTAAGCAATATAATAAGTATTATAATAAATTTGTTCTTAATAATATAAACCAATAAATATATGTCCCCTTAAGACAGTACTCTCCGTGCAATAAGTCATAAGACTCTACTTGGTTGTTAAATAAATGAATTTTGAAAAATAGTTCGAAGTTTGTAAGATTATGGTTTATCGAAGAACTATAAACTTGAATTCTGTTATAGGTAAAATCTATTGTGTATGTAGCTGTTATGAGCTTCGGTATTAATTTTAATTTATTTCTGGATCTCTATTATGCATATCAGAGTTCAGCTTAAATTTATAGACTTTTTAAAGTGCTTTCTGCTAAACCATTTATAAAACATCCTAAATGGTATACCGTTTAACCACTGAAGTTCATAAATTTGATGTTATGTGATAACACAAATATATAATTTTAAGGTTAAACTTTTTATTAAATTTCATTATTGTATTATTATTATATTTATATTCAGTATAATTTAATAACAATAGTAACAGTGTTTAGAATATTTTATGTGGAAGAAACATACGTGTAAAAGCAATGAATACGCTCTCGGCTTGTTTAAAATTGGTCACAAAAGCGGTAAAATATTTGTTATATACATTCCTTATACAATGGGTTTAATATCATTGAAACGGAGGCATTTTAGGGTATTTTACAAAAAAAAATCGAATTCGAACTCACCCTTTGAATTGGGTAAAAATGTTTCAATGTTACCGAAAGCTCTTTGAATAAGAAATGAACGACTTTTTTAAATTCTTAGTCTAAATACTTATTCTTTAAAATGCATCTGTTTCGATGTTTGTGAAACACGGGATATTTAACACAATACTAACCAACAAAGTAGAGTTCCCCAGACGATATACCGTTTTTCCGATGTAAAGCAGTATTTAACTTCGGTAAATTTTTATAAAGGTCTAACCACAGGCCTGCCTCGCCTGGGGTTTTTCTTTGTAATCCTCAATAAATGACGTTCCAGAACCGTACTTCGGTACTTCGTGCATACTGAAAGCTCAAAGCTGTGTGGAGTTTCGTCGGTGAGATTACTCGATTATTATTAGGCCATGCAGTGAAAAATCAATTCTTATTTTGAAATGTTTATTAAGAATATAAATGAAATAGTAAATTTAGCTATAACGCAATGTTAGAATATTTATAAAAAAAGAGTTGTTCTACATTAAAATAATCACTATCGTCACTGGACTCATCGCCCACATTAATAATTAATTCTAGCACTAGTCGACTTCTGTTAAAATTTTCTTCTAAAAGCAGATATTTTGTGTAGGAACTTTCAAAATACAAATCAGTTTAAACTTTCTAATGTGTTTTTAAGATATTAGATCAACCTATCTAATGGGAAAATTCAACTTGAAATCGAGCTACCTCAAGTTTTAGGAAGATTTATAAAAAGCACACTGATATTAATTAACACAATTTAATCAAAGCTTTTGTCGGCATCTTAAATACGGCCCTGGCTTATGGTACACGTGCTGAACGCCTCTTAAACTCATTCTGAAGTGAAATCCATAAAACGCTGTGAAAACGGTATATCGTGTGGAGAACTCTAACAGAATTAGGTGAGCAAACTTAAAATACAGCGGACGGAGTATCTACCGAATTCACTCTGCTACTTTGCTTTCAGAACAACTTGAACTACGCCATTTGCATAAGAAGGGAGGCGGGTTATTGTTCCATCATGTACACGAACGTTCAAAATGGCGTCACGTATCCATTTCAGCTGGTGAACGTGGACGACAGTAAGTCGCGCTTCTTCAAAATTGGTTTGCTTCTCACCCAAGCTGTTTTTTAAGCTGGCGATTTGACGATACCCTCTGGACAAGCCGGCGTCGACATTCTTAACTGTCCCGACGATTACGTCGTCATGGATGGCACCAGACTTTGCGGCGAGAGGTTCAACGACGGTTCCACCGACGCCGACTTTACAATGAACGCTGCCGTAACGGGTAAACGCACCTTAACAATGTCCCGTATAGAATTGTGCGAAGGCCACAGGGGAGACGCAACAGATCTCACACATAGTAACATTCAGGGAACGTTAAATTCACTAGTTTGGCATTATCGCATTTCGCTTGTATATTCTGCGTCGATCTTCATCGTGATGGCTTTCGGCCGACCCTCCTCCATATTTCAGTGACAAGGCAGGGGTGGTCCAAGTATATTTCTTTCTTTCTGATATATTTTTTTTACAATGTCGCATCGAAATAATTTTTCGTATTAATGCAAAACAGGTTGCGAAAAATGTGTATGAAACTTTAATCAGTTACTCAACATGAAGCTTTAACAGAAACCTGCCTACTTACAAAACGCCAGTATCGTCGATAAGGGATATTATTAATACTGGAGAATTGAAGCCAAGGAATAAACGTAGTGATTTTCAAACTCACCCTACAGACCGTAGTGATCTGGACCTAATAAGAAGGAAAATATATCGTCTCTATCAAAGCGAAGTTGTTCCTACCTTGGACAAACTGAAAGCTAGACGATGAAACAATATGAATATAAGCCGTGTCACCCTCCATAGAGTTGTTTGTAAAATGGTATTTAAGTACCGCAAAATAGATAAAATTTGGCGGAACAACGTGGGCATACTGTTTTACGCCTTCCTCCATATCATTGTATGTTTAATCTCATAGAGCATTCGTGGGACCAAGTATATAATCAAAGTTCAGAGCAGATTATGTTACTCCTACTTTAGGTCCTATCAATGTGATAAAAAATGCAATGCAAATTTAATTAATTAATGTTACTGTTTCGTCTTGGTATAATTTAATAAGATTATATCCAGATAAATAAACAAAAGAAAATTATATTATTACCAAAACCTTTCAGAGTCTGCCTTTAATACCTACCAGACCAGAGATTTATTGCCGTCGGGAGGTAACTTCTATAATTGCGAGCAGAAGTCAGCACGATGAAGATCGAGAGAGACTAGAATATGCAGCGCCACCGTGAGCTACATTACTAACTAATTTTGTTGGCGGGAGATTTGAAAAATAATCGCACACGTTTTTTGCTCGGTTTTTGCAGTAAACTGCAAATATAAAGGGTGGATGAAAAAGTAGCAGTCGATGCCAAGTTCTATTTTATAAAACAACACAATTTTTTTAAATCCATTTTCGTTTCTACGTCAAATTTCACCTATAAGCCATGTCGCATACCGTATACTTACTTTTTATAAGGAAAAGAATTTAAAGCAGAAATTTAATTTTCAAATGAACCGGTAAGTATCGAGCACCAGTAAAGTTCTCAAAATGTCACAATTAGATTTCGGTCAGTAAAGAAGTGAATATGACTCAACTAGATAAAACCCAGAGATTTGAATGTGTAATTTTATTGAATTTGCAGAAAAAAATGAGAACGAGAATAATTTGTTTGAAACAAAATATGCACAAAGACCAAATACAAAACCCAATGAGATTGTCTACGTTCATGTCGCCCAAAAACTAGTGACAACACAAGATTAAACATTTTATTGCAAGTTGAGGATAAACTATGATGAACATATGCAATTTAAGTCCTATTTTCATCGTTAGTAAATAAAACATTGTAGGTATTGCAGTACAAATAATCCCTGATTGATTAGAGAAAATCATACGCAACATCAACAATAAATAAATGTTTCGACAGTTATTTCGAACAAGAAAATTGTTATACCTCATATCAAAATCTTTCTGGAGCCCGATATTTACAATTTCTTCAAAATAACTAAATTGCTACTCTCGCAGTTTCATTCCCAAATTCAGCGTTGGAGCAAGGGATCGAGAGAACGGCCTGCAAGATCTTCATATATTACTTCACTGGATTTTTTCTCTGGAGATATTTATTGTCAAAAGCGCATAGGAAAAAACACAAAATTTAGATGAGAGTTATATTTCGGAAAGGTTTTTAGCATATAGTCAAGAAGTTAATGGTTGGAAGTTTCCACACCTATTAAAATAAAGTTTCAATTTTCAAAGTTTAATTTAGATGCGCCATAGTCACTTTCTTTAGTGACGTAAATGTAATTGTGACAATTTAAGAAATTTACTTTTTGAATTTAAATTTACATTTTATACTACATCTATATTCTAACCCACCCTGTATAGTTTCGGTTTACGGCAAAAAATGCGCACTTTGTGACACACTCGGCTTGTCCACTTTTTTACCCAGAATACAGCGAAGTGATCTCAAACTTATCTACAAATTCAATTGATTGTCCAAACCTACAACACTCTCAAACTCTTAATCAGCATTTCACGAACCCTGTGACTATGTAAAGAGCTAAGCCATCTGATCTTCTTTAATTCTTTAAGTCTTGGGCGTAGTTTGAAATAATATTTTTGTTTTTTTCTTCTTTTTTCCTTGAAGTTATTTTATTGTGAACCAAAAAATTTATTTTTAGATTTTCTATGGGTTTATTTACTGTATGTAAATCTTGTTGTAATAAGTTTATAGGTGGTATAGTTAAATAAGGCCAAATTTGGCGTTTTCCTCAAAACCCGAAAAACAGAAATTTAAAATAATTATAAAAAGTCTTGGGGTGCATCGAAAAAAACGATTTTAGTTTTTTTCAGATACCAGCGCGGGACCTATCGTGGTGGCCGTGAGGTCGAACGCTGACGTCACTGGATTGGGTTTCAAGCTCTTTTACACGCAAAATAGTTGCACTTGAGGGTACTTCTACGTAATAGGGCATCCCATCGTCTGTGATTCCGACAATAATGTTTCCCCTCGCCTGTATATTATTATTTATTGAACCATAGTTTCCATAGATTTAGCGGAAATAAAGTTGTATACTGGCGTTTCAAGTGCCTACCTGAATCTACCCGTCTTACAAATGAGTTGCGTTTAAATTCACGGAAAAACTAACAAAAACAAATATAGGTTGTTCAGAATATTTCAAAATGCAACTAAAAGCGACAAATAAGGAGAATGCAAAGTATGCACGGAGCAAATAATGCAAAAGCTGAATAGGGATTAATATTAATTAATTCCATTGCGTTTAAGAACATCCAATAGTGTGTGGCACTGTGTCGAACGCCTGGGACAAGTCCAGAAACACAGCCATACATTTAAAAACAAAAAAAAAATCGCCATGAAAACTAAATTCATTGCTTTTTTTAAACATAGCAAAAGAGGTTTTACGACATTTTCAGTTAAATATGTTTTCATTTATTAACATATTGCTTACCTGCTACTTATAACAAAAAAAAGTAACACTATTATGACTTAAGCACTATCAAATTTTTTTTTTCACAAATGATGTGCGAAATCATCATCATCAATTTTAACCTTTTACTGATTCCAGTGTCGTAACAATAAAAATTTAATTGAAACTATAGTTTGCTCGGAAAAATGAAGAAAATAATCATTTTCTCGAAAACCGATAGGTAAAGGAATATCCAATATTAGACAAAATGCGGGATATTTCAAAATATGTCAAAAATACCCCTTTATATATTTGGAATCAGGAGAAAAAATGCAATCGATTGACAGAGTGAAATACAGGGTATTTATTCAGTTTAAAAAAATGCCGAACTCTCAAAATTTGCCGGATAAAATTTATATTTTATATTTTTGATTCCACATTTGGAAGGTATAGGAAAAACTATCCAACTCTGGTGATTTAAACTTCATCGAAGGATCAATATTAATAAAGTTATCCATTTAGTAGTTTAAAATGGGACACTCCGTACCTCCCTAAGCTACGTCCAAAATTTTAACTTTTTATTGGTTCCACTGTCTTAGTAATAAAAATTTAATTGAAGCTACGTTTTGGCAGAAAAATAAAGAAAATAATTAATTTCTCGAAAACCACTAAAGATAATATAATATAATAAATATAATAAACATAATATATAATAAAGACTACCAATAAAAAAAACAACCTCTCTTTCTGTATTGATCGCATAAGAATTAAATTTTTCATAAATCCAGCTCAAAAGCCTTAGCACAAAGTTACGCCTAAAAAACTGACTGGTGAAAAATGTAATAAAAAATCGACTTTATTACAAGCTTTAAATATTTTCCATCTCCGTAATAGTATATCATGTAGCAAGTCTGATAAATGCCACTTTAGTCACGGATTTCACGAACGCAAAAAAACGAGTGTCTGAAGAAGTTTATCCATGCGTTGCATAATATATTTTTCTTTCTTCCTTCTCTAATAAGATTAATTATATACGGATCTCTTGTTGCATAATATTTCGGACTACCATTAGCTGTTTTTTTTCTTTAATAACTATGGCTAAAGTCTACCGAAAAGATAAGTGGATATTTCAGACTAAGAAGTAGAAAAATAACATTTAATATAAATTAATATTAAGAAGACTAAAACCGTAAGTTACTACATAAGCATTTTTTGCAAATTGCAACATAACCTTAAAGCGTAGTTCATGTATGACAATTTAGAGCAAATTCGAGCTACGAATGCAGTTTTGACGCCTTGGATTTAATTTTTGTTTAGTCTTTTTTTTGTAATTGGCCAGATTGTAGTCGTTTTTTTCAAATATTAGCAAAGCAATGCGCTTTGGCTCCAAAAGCCGGGTGTCCATTTTATAAGACGAGTGTGCCTAAATCGCGTCAGCATTCGTTCGCGAAGGAAAATCTATATGGGCGAATATAAATTTTTCACGCCGCTAGAAATGTGGGAAAGCGGACACACCCGCGGATAAGTGCCCGACGATGAAACCACGGCCAATGTCGGACGTATTCAATAAAATATTCTTACTGAAGATATCCGTGGGTTGCAAGTCTGGAATACGTAATAAATTTCGAGTCGTCGAGAGTTGTTATCGTTTAAATCCCGCAATTTTATTAATTTACCAAATTTAACGTAAAAATAACTCCACGATCACTATTCGTAAATTTTAATATTTTGAAAAAAAGTTATGAGAAAACGGTAAGTACAAAAGCTGTAATGATTGTTCGGATACACAATTAAAAATTATTTTAAAGTGTACAGGGTGGCTTAGACAAATTGACGAATGAAACATATTTTTTTTAAATGGGACACCGTATGCTTAAATTTTGTTTTGGATTTGTTTTGAAGTTCTTGAATTTTTTAATTAATAATAATACGTTCCTAAACTAAATAGTTTTTCTAATATATCAATTTTTCTAAAAAAAATACTAGCTTTCACACAAAAATTACGATAGCGCTGTTATTAAATCAATTATACTTCGTAATAATAACGATAATAATAATAATAACACTTTTATTGTTACATATTATTAAATAACCAAATGGAAATGCTTTAAATAGTGGTTAACAATAGACATTGCATTTGGAAACTCAAGATACTGTTCAGCCCTCAATTTAAACAGCGAAATTTTATATAGTAACGCGTTTAATTAAATTAATTATTATTAATTAGTTAGCTTTCTAAATATAGAAAAGAGAAGACACATTATTCGGATCGCAACAACTCTTCTTTTAGATAAATATGAATTCATTAGCAATTTTCATCGAAAGTACATGTTGAGCTAACCCTTACTCCATAAATTAGCCTTAAGCACGAGTTCTGAACCTTCTGGACACCGTAACGGGTGGCAGCATCTAAACATGGTGCGTACACAGCAATGCGGTGATTAAATTGTGAACGAACAAGTGATTCACACAACAACTTACGAGTTCGCTGACAAAGACCACATCTATTACAACAAATTAATTCCAAATTAGCATAGGCAACCCATAGTATGTGATTTATGATTAAGAATATAGGTAATTTATGTTATGGCTATGGCATAATTCAGCAATTACTTATAATAATCGTAATGTGCAGGTTGATAATTTTTTTTTAGGGTTTTATTTATCAACTTTTGTAACAGTTTCATATTCTCTGTAATCCAGGGCGCATACTTATAGTTTTTATTTTCTCTAAGCGTTTTAAGGAAGCGTGCTTATTAAACAATTCCAGATATTTAGCTTCTAAATCTAGTTTCCTATTTAAAGGCAAATGAAGTAACGGAATTTGAATTAGATTATATTTGCATCAATTTGAATTGAAAAATCTCGAATTTCTTAAATCGCAGGCTCGACAAAACTGTTTTAAGATAAAAAAAATGAACAGGAGAAATAACTTTGTTGGAACCGTGGATAAAGTAACAGACAGAGAATCACGGCTAAATTCTAAATTCACAGGAAAAGTAAATAATATTAAATAGCTATTACTACAAATTAAATTATGTTATTTTTAATTATTATCATGGTGGAATGAATGTTCAAAAAAATATGCCCTTCTAGGTGGATGTTTAGTTTTTTTCGTATATTTTTTTGGACGTTCCTAGTAGAAACAGTATTATCTCCCTGCACGAGCCCCGAATTCTATTTTCAATACCTTCTGGTGTTGTAAAAGGATTCACATAAACATATCCCCACAAAAAGCGATTTATTTATAATTAATTAAGTTTTTATTATTTTTTGTTGGTTTTCACCATCAAGTCGATTTTTTTTATTAACTTTAACTAAATTTACTTTTATTTATAATGTTATATATAGTAATCATAATTATTTATAAAAAATTATTTAATAAAAAAAAGTTTTCTGATTAGTAACTATTTTTCCATGGTTTAAAAAAATTTGTGATTGGCATTCATAACATTTTCGAAAGATTTGGCTTTAGGCTAAATCCATAGAATTATCCAAAAATAACACTTTCAATTAATAAATTAATTAATTTAATTAAATTAAATTAATTAAATTAATTATAATAATATGGAATAGCTTTTTTTAGAATTTTTAAGCGGTCCACTTGTCCCCTGGTATTACGCAATAGGGCTGAAGATATCAAATAACCAGAATTTATAATTATAATAACGAAAAAACAATTTTGGATAACTTTTGAGGTGGGCCTCCTTGCCCTAACTTCCCCCAAATCATTTTGCATTTTGCATATTTAGGCCCGTTAAGTGATTCGCGAAAAATATATGTTCCAATAACTTATTGTATATTATGCAACAAGTGCCGTTTGACTCACGAGTTTATTGGACACGAGCGGAGCGAGTGTTTAATAAACGAGTGACCTAAAAAGTTTACATAACGTGGTTGCATACTATATTTTTTCTACGACCGTCAGTGACATGACCGTCAGAATTGACAAAAGTCAAAATTGAAGGTGTGGGAAATATCTCCTAAAACACCCGATTGCTCCCAAACCCGTGCGGTAAAATCACGAAGTGGCTCGGATCCGTGGGAAACGAAACTGACGTGGTAAAGTGACGTTTCCCGCACTTCAGATCGGTGTGTAATTGGGTATTTTACAGAAGGGAGTAAAGAAAAGTATTTTATCAATGCTAAAAGTAGCTTCATTATTTTAGACAAAAGATTTACCGAAGTTTATCCCTTGTTCAAAATCACAGCCTAGAAGTTCTTGAAAGGGATGATATGTGTGTTCTATTGGTGCGATTAACGGTAGATTGGGATGTATCACATGAGTTAGATATTTTACGGCTGCTGACCTGAGATTATCTTGAATTTGAAGTAAAATTTACAATTCTTTTTCCTCATTGGTTGATCACTTTCCGTGACTCATATTCAATACTACGACTAGCATCACACAGCTCAATGTTTAAAAATTTCCGTAGATCTATTTATTTGTTATTTTTCATGCATAAACTACTCCGATGATTAGAACTTCCTAAGATAAAAAATGACTTTAATGGCGTGCTATATTTTGAATTTGATTATCCCTTCGGTCTTTAATTTCAGGTT
Organism: Cylas formicarius; assembly: GCF_029955315.1. NCBI lineage: Eukaryota > Metazoa > Arthropoda > Insecta > Coleoptera > Brentidae > Cylas > Cylas formicarius. The sequence goes on along the minus strand of NW_026844361.1, from coordinate 16,503,450 downwards.
ATTTAAAGAGAAAGGCGGAACCATGTTCCGTAATTTTCTACTTGTCAAACAATTTCCCCATATAGCGTAAGTTTTGATTCGTAGGTTTGATTAGGGAAGCTCTGCTAAAGTGGGACGTAGTTTGGGGTTAAGAATCTAATAATAAAAAAATACGACAATACCAAAACGCGATCTCTAAATAATTGAATCACCCTTTAATAACTCAACAATATGTGGGAGGTTAGGGGGTGGCCCTTAATTAGATTTTTAGTGAACTCATTCTTTTTCGATGAACAACAGACGTTTGTGGGTTTAATGGCACTTAATAACACGACTTAAGCAGACCCAATTCGGGACGCTTTCGATTATTTATGGGATTTTAGGGAGCATTGTGTCGAAGCGTTTTCTTTTTAAATAATTGAATAGGGATTTTTTTCGATTTGCTTTCTTTTATTGCTTAGAAACCGAAAGCGTACTGATTCCGAATTTTCATCAAGTTAGCATGACTTCATTAAAATGACGTCCAAGGGTCAAATGAACTACTGGCTCTACCAAACTGCACTGGCCAGCTATATAATTGTAAATAATAATACAAAAACTTCACTTGAGACAAGAGCTTTCTTATTTATTTCTTATTTTCAAATTAAAAGATGTTTCCTATGTATATTTTTACGAGGAAGTCATTGAACTGCCTTAAAACCATATAACATTTCTTCTTTTTTTCCATGTAAATTAATCCCCGTACATTGTTGTCAATCTGAACCAATCATTCCATCCTGAATTCAAAAATGTAATGACTGCTTTGAACAATCGGTATAGAATCTTTACTAATGCCAACGTGCAAATTTTTTCCACAATAATGAAAAATCATTTTAAAGTGAATAGGAACGAAAGAGTCTATTCAAAACTGCAAAATCAAAGGTTTCACAATCCATGCTACGTTGTATCTTTTCTCTGATGCTCTGACTAAACTGATTTTAGCCTTTCGAGACTAAACCCTTATTTAAAACGGTCAGTTGTATTAGCAAGTGGGTGATTCGACGTCACCATCAGAAGTTTGATAGGAAAACTCATTCCAAATTTAAAAATGGAACATAGAAATCATGGTTGTCGACTATCGACGAACTAAACCTTCAGTATATCCCGAACGTATTGTTCAAAGTAGCCAGAACCTTACATTTTTGAATTCAAACTAAATGGATGTGTTTAGATGAATAAAAGTGTACAGTAGATCAATTTACATTGAAACCCAAGTATCTTTGTCATTTTAGGGATATCATGATTCTAAGTTGGTTCAATCGCTTCGCCATCCAAAGATACACAGAATATGTCTTTTAAATTTTGAAAATAGCAAATAGGTGACCACCATTTCAAGTAAGACTCTTAACGTGTACAGTCAAATTCGGATGATCTGATTTTATGAAATCATGTGGATTTGAAATAATAACTTTCTCACTCCGAATTAAATATGACACTTTAGTAAACTCGACTATTCTTTTTTAAAATAACAGTGTTTGGATATTGTAAACACCAAATTAATAAGATGCGAAGAACTAAATTTAAAAACATTTCAAACAATTGTCAAACAACCGAATTGACAACAGAATTAATAATTCTTACAGACACAGCCAACTACAATGATAAGAAATAATTTTAAAGAATTCAAAAATACACCTCAGAGTTTACGTACTCACACTACGATTTTTTTTTAAGTACTTCATAAAACAGATAGACAATCAATAAATTAAATTTCTTTAGAAATGATTGGAGATTGTAAGAATAATTTTTGTTTTAAGGGAATTCGGTGGCGTAACATCAATGTCCGCCACTAGTGTATTTAAAACAAATTGTGGTGCAATAAATAACGCCTCTTGATCGATAGCACGCGTGTGCCAAATTTTATTAAAATATGTATGTTAAAAAAAAATATTTTATTTTTGAAAACTTTTAAACCCTGTATCTTAAAAGTTTATATGATGTTTTCTTTTTAAAATAGACCCAAAAATCGCCCCTGTAATTATTGACATTTAATGTATAATTTAATGTATAGTTAAAATGTCTAATTTTTGACATAAAAACAAAATGTCAAAATGCTGAAGTATCAAATGTTTTCAAAATTCGTATGCGAAATGCTCATGACCCTTATTACCATTAAAAAAAAAGTTAAAATGGCGCCCTGGTGTCATTTTGACATTTTGAGATTGTTTTTATGTCAAAAATTACAAATTTTAATTATCGCCGCGAAATATACGAGGGCACAAAAAATAAAAGCGGGTCCCATCATTTACGGGGGCTCTATATACAAAATAACTTTTCTAGCTAATTTTAAAGTAGTGCTGTTTGGCTTATTACAATGAATTATTGACTCTCGATTGAAAGTATTGTTTGCGTTGCATGCTACCGACACCGACAATTAAAAAGTGACGGTGTGGACGATTAAAGTTTCGATGTACTCTTTGCGTGCTCAAATCTCTATACATTACGTAAAATTACGCGGGGGGTTTAACATTTACAACATCCTGTAGCGGACTACCTGCGCTGTGTACGGAAATGTGGGTTAAAATTGATCCCACCCGGTGTTTATAGGTACGTTTCTATGGTATTATATCAATTATGAATTTGTCTTTTTTACCGATAGCCATCTATCGTCGAACGCAGGACATGTAGAGAACCACTGAATGTTACCGCACAGGGCCGCATTTCAAATAATCTCTTGACGTAAAGAATCAACTGAACAAATTTGAATGTTTTCTTTTAGTGTTTTAGTTTTTTTTTAACTTCCTATACCGTTACGTTAACTTATTTTATTATTAAAATATTCAAATTAAAGCAGCCATTTTGTTATATAAGGTATCACGCAGGAGTTATTTCACGATACAATTTTTTTTTTTAAATCATGTAGATGTTAAATTAAAAAACTAGGGATTGGCACCGGGTGGCCGGGTGGCCAGCTCCAGGAAGAAAAGCAATTGTCGTAAAGACTGGATTTGAAGCTACAAATTATGTTTAAATATCTAGAATACCTGCTAGGGTCCTAACTGTATTCTGGAATTTTTGAAGTCCGTTGTTTGAGAAATAATCGTATATTATCGAGAACTAAAATGCACACCGTCGTAGCATTGGGATTAATTTGAATCTCTTTAAGGGAAAGTGGTGGGAGGTGTTCGAACATTTTCGGAAATAAATGTAAATTACTTTAGAATTGCGCATCGCATTTTGCCAAACTTGAAGTTGCTGAAAAGGGCTCTTTTTAGGCTATTTATTTAGATTACTTGCATCGCCACTCGAGGGCGTTTTGCGACATCAGTATTAATGAAATTTATTTCCTAAAAAACAAAAGAAATAAAAACTGGAAATAGTGTGGCATCTTTCGAAATATTTTCAGTATACCTGCTATTAGTGAATCCTAATGTTCGTTGTGTTAGCAAAATTTATATAAATTTACTTTTAAAATGCAAACATTATATCTCAAATATCAATAATAATTAATATTACTAAAATAGAGCAAAAACTATTTCATGAAAAAGCATCGAATATATCCCAACTTTAAATTTTATTTATTGGCAATATAAGAGTATTTCTCAATACTCTAGATAAAAAAGAATAAAAACAAAATTTCACTAATACGATGATACTTCAAATGGTAGACAAGAATAAAAAGTCTTGTGCCAAATATAACCTTACAGGTTTTGAAAATAGTTTAAAATATGTGACCTGTGTTAGAAAAACAATAAAAATACACGCATAGAACAATCATTGTATGCTAAGGTTATATGAGTTTCAATGTAAAATAACTATTTTGCCTTCAATTTGGACTTACCTGAAGGACACTATCGGCAGACCTTTAATTTAGTTTAAAGCAAACACGACTTATTTAATTAACCAATAAATTGAAACAATGATCCGCAGTAAATAATTTTAAATTTTTATAATGATACTTCTTAAGGAGTTTCAAGTTTCTGTAAGAACAAAGGAATAACGCCTATTTTGTTTGTCATTTTGGTTTCATTGTTTCTTTTAGATTTTAGTTCACACACTTTCTTCATCTCTTCTTATTTTTATTATATTTTCTTAATGAATAGGCAACACATCCATTTATGTAGATTAGATTTAATGGACTAACCCACAAACTATGGTAATATTTTCTTATATGATTACAATAAATATCTCACGATTATGTCGACGATGGTAGGCAGATAGATCGATAGAATTTATTTGGTATAAAACAAACAGAACATCTTACCATATATATTTACATCATTACCCAAAAATAATACATTTTGCACATTATTCGTAGCACTGTCCGTTGTAACGAGAAGACTTCAGAGCTTGAAGGTGACCCCACGCCAGCACACCATAAGACATATGCGTTTCGATTAGGGCGTAATATGCTAATTTTAGTACGTAGTAGTTAGTGAAGATGCTTTGGGAGATCTTGTCGGTCTTCACCTTCGGGTCCATCATAACACCTAGATAGCAACAAGGGCTAGTCCCACCCTGCACCAAACGAAGCGACAACAAATCAACAGGTATCAAGTCGGTCGCGTTTCCACTAGCGCTTCGATTCGATGGTCGAATACCTTCGATTCGGTTCCCGCGGTAGTAACAAAATATCGGAACTCAGTTTTCCGTGGAAAGTCCCGGGAAAACGTGTCCCGATAGTCTGTTCCCCCTCGAAACATGGCCTGTCACGTGACCTTTCATAAACAAAGATGACGTGGCTTTCTTACGGGCATTAAAACGTAACGGAAAGTTATTGTTATTATTTTTTCGGACATTTTTTGATTATTATGCTGGAAGTGCGGTCGACAAACGAAGGGAGCGAAGTCCTCGATACCTGACTTCGTCGGAATTGTTAGTTTCCATCCACTCGTCGCAGAGTTATGGAATACAGAAATGGGAATGGGCTGAGTCAGATGTTTATTGAATCTGAGACGTTATCCAAATCAAATGGTAGGCCGTAGGTTAATTTTGTAAAACGTTTTCGCATATAAAATTCGAGGCAATAATATACCCCACGGCAAAGAACCAGGGTTAAAATTGATTTAATTTTATTAACTTCGAAGCAGGACTACCTGCCAAATAATCCTGAGATATTAGTGTAAGTTGTATTGTTTTTTAGCAATATGCTTAGTTACATTTTCCTCTTAAAATAAAAAAAAACTGACTACACCTCTAGAAAGTGTAATGGTATTACCATAATCGAAAAGTTATGAATTTACATTAGTAAGTAAATGTTGGACATTGAGTTTATGGCATCTGAATGAAACGAACCAAATCTTCAGGTTCATTTTTATTTGACGAACTCGAATTTTCTTTTGCAACACACAAATATGAATAAAGAAAGTAGTTATAAAAAAAAAACAAGATTTTTCAGCTTGTTAATAATGGCTTCAATGGCATAAAAAATCAGCATAGCTTCAATATTAGAGCCGCATTTATATCGATTGCCATTTGAGATATTCCAATGCTAAATAAACACTTTACCAGATATTATTTGCAATTTGCTGGTTCCAACTATATTTGTTGGTGTTCTAGGGCGTTAATGTCTACAAAATTCGACTTATTATTTTTTTTTTAAATTCACGTAGCGAGATAAATCTTGTTTTAGTAACATTCAAAATTTTCAACAATTTTTGAATGTAATTGTAAATTAACATATAGCAGGGAGAATAAAGTGGAACGATCCGTTCGAGTTAAAGCAAATAACTGGAAAACGTCTATAATTCCATAAATTAATATCACCGGTCTCGAAGCAAGACGTCACATAGTTTTAAACTTTATTAAAAATGCATTCATAGCCGCTTGACGAGCTAATCGATATTCCAAATGGTCGACATTAAGAACGATTTAATTAAACTTTGTCTCCCCTGCACTAAAGTTTCTAAGCAAACATTTGCAATTCAATAACAATTTCATATAGCGAAGAGTGGAGGCCCACCATCGTTATATCACGTTAATTCTTAATTGATAATAATATTGACCAGCCAGATGTATCCGTTCGTGGCAGGTTCTTCTCGCAGACCCAGTACTGACAGTGCCAAAAGTCTAAGCTTCTCCTTATCGCGGGTACTCACCCCTCATATTCACCTGAACGACAGCAGCGTCTCAACTGTAGATCTGATAGAGAAAAGCCGCTCGCAGTCGTTGGGAAATGTGAGCAGGAACAGATCCATCTCCTACGACCAAGAGGTTTTGTCTGGGATAGAGGAAAGCCCCCGGCTGACTTATAGAAGAGGCTCGTTACAACAGGAAAACGTGAGAAATTCTTATTTGTTCAATTTAAGATATTATGATAAATTGGGTGTCGTATGCTGCAAAGTTATGAGCGTTTTAGCCCTGCATGTGGTTTATGTTTATTGGTTTAGTTACCAGTTGACTAATCAGCTTCTGCGTGAATAGTTTTTAAGCACATTTTTAGTCAATTCGAAAGATAAGATTCATAATATTTGTCCTTTTTCGATGGGCGCTCATAAATTCTCCATTATTATTCGGTATAGCACAAATGTAGGTCAATTGCTGTAACAATTAATAAATAACCTGGCAAAGTTTAGACGTAAAGGCATACGGCCGTGGCCGGGAAATATATTAATAAAAAACAAGGTACGAAAATAGAAAATCCAATGAATTATTTATCGAACCTTTCGTCATAAATAGCCGCGTCGCGTCACTGGTCAGATATTTGGATGCGAGATTACAGAATTATTATCTGATTGGTTCCAGTCGAAACTCAACAACTGCATTTCTATAAAAGACGCTTTCGGACCTCAACTGTCGAATGACTGCGAAATGACCCTGCCGGGTACCCCATTGCCTTCCTTAGTCGACGATACCCCGGATGTAGACGACGAAACGATCAACGAGCCTCATGTCACTCCTTATCCGGAGAAAGAAGAGGTCTGTCTTGGCAGCAAATTTTGTTCATATTCAAATAGCCTTTTTCATTAAATTATTAAAGTCTAACGAATGTTAGTCGCCATATACCCTTACAAATTTCAGAACAACAACCCTGATAGTTTATATTTCCGAGACGGCAGAAGAAAAATAGACATGGTGTTGGTTTACGAAGAAGAAGAGCTAGGGGTGATGACCGAGGTGGAAGCTAAACGGCGAGATAATCGCCGGACGTTCCAGGTTCATTTGTACTTATCAACCAAACTTTCTAACTGAAGTTTCCCCGTTTTACAGGAAAATTTAGTTAAGGAAGGTCTGGAGCTGGAGTTGGAGCACAAGGAGTTGTCGTTCGACGGACGGACGTGGTTCCTCAAGATTCACTTGCCCCTGAAAACCCAAACCAGATATGCCGACCTTATGGGAATGAAACTGCCGATAAAGCGATTGATTACAATATCTGTCAAGGCCTGGGTGAGTGTCTAACGACGACATTTATTGGAATGAGACACGAGTAATACCGTAGGACGACAAAAAAGAACACAGCAAGACTGAATCAGCTTTCTACTTGTGGCAAAAGAAGTTTCGGAAATATTTTGAGTTCAATCACGATTTGATACCGGAAGAACCCTCGTTTTACGACGCCACTGAAGGAGCTGATAGGGAGGAACAGTGAGTATTTTTATACGGACCGTGGGTAAGCAATGACTTGGGGTAATAGTTTACATTACTTACCTACAGGGTGGGCAATTCATTAGGGGCCTGTACCTTTTCTCAGGAACTACTGATTTTAGAAAAAAAATAACACAAAAGTTTTATGGTTTAAATTAAATTTTAAAATTATTTATTTTTTTTATATACAGGGTGTCCGATAAGTGCTGGATCGACATTTTTTGACATTTTTAGAATCCTTGCCAAAAATAAAGGTAACTTTTATAGTAAATATATCCTATACCTTAACCTAATGACTTTCGAAATACTGACACCTAATTATTTTAAAGAATTTTGAAAAAGCATATCAACCTTTAAGAATTTTTGCAATGGTTGATGTGTCTTTTTTGTTGGTAAGGTAATACAGAGATTTATAGATTTAGGAAATTAAAACGTAATCATTTTTTATATCGTCAACGATGTAAAATGATATGTATAAATAAGATAGAAGTTTAAAAATTTAAAATATATGACAGCAACAAGTAAAAGCAATAAACAACAGTAACTGTAACAATTAAAGTAAAAACTAAGATAAAACAAAATAGAAAATCTACAATAGGTTTTCAACATTTTGAATAATGCACGTTGTATAAACAACCTCTATATGGTTTATAACAATAGAAACAACATCGTTGTTATTTAGTTGGACTTCAGGTTCTCTAATACATCTTTCTAGTTTATTTACAGTAGTGCATCTTTCTTTATATACCATATCTTTAATTGGAGTTGGGGTTTTCACTATCTGTTCAGAAAAAATTCTTGAGGAGGAAGCGACCTCAAAAAATCGCGTTTGAGGAGGTAGCCCTTTTTCGTTTTTTCGAGATTTCCGGAGTTATTTGAGGTTCGATCTTGGCGCGAGTGTCACCGTTACCTTCGGGGGCCCGAGCGCCATTGGGTGCCGTAAAAAGGACCTCCCTCAAAATTGAGGAGGTTTTGAGGTTCGGGAGAATTTCATCTCCTATGGGGCCGAACGAAAAACTGAGTACCTATGTCGACGCGTCAATACTCAGGCATCATTCTGAAGGCCCATGTCCTATACCCTTCTGTGGAGTTTTTTTTGAGGGCGTCTCCTCAAAGTTCAAAAAGTTTGCTATCTCGGAGGTTTATTTGCCGAATCGGTTCTAAATCGGCATAGGGGGGTTTTTCGGGTTGGAAACACCGAATCCACGCTCAAAAACCACCTACCTACCTTAAAATCTCAAAAATATGACCTTTTTGAGTATTGTTTTTGAACGCGTCTATTAAGGTGGTAGGTCCGGTTGATCTCGGTAAGGTTCTAGAGGAGGCCGGGGCAGGAGGTACCCGATCTTTCCCTTCCACCCCCCTCAAAAAATTTTTTAAATTTTTTTCTGCAGCGTTCCTTTCGAAAAATTCCCCCTGCCGCGCTATAGGACTGGGAGGGACACCGATTTTTTTTTAGATAAAGGGCGTCGAACTTTTTTTAAGAAAAGGGAGGACGGGGCTTTCGCCTGACACGATCGGAATTGTGGGCTAAGATCTGGACTTCGAGGTGGCCACCAAATGTTTCTATTTTGTCTTATCCAAAGATTGTAATTTTGATTTAAAAATTCAGTGATCCGTTTCCCTGGCGGTACCGGGTGGTAGCCGGTATTTCATGGTTGTATTTCATTTCAATATGTGTTCGGTTTAAAATTTAAAAACTAATGTCGGTCCAGCACTAATCGGACATCCTGGCCCTAATACAGTGCCCACTTTGTACGGTCAGTAGATAACAACTGGGATTTTTTTCTTTCAGATTCGTAGTGAAAGATAGAGCGACCTCGTACTCCAGCGCGCAGAGGAGTCTAATAGTAATGCAAATCTTGTTAAGGACCAAATTCGACGACATCGATAAAGTCAGTTTTCGCCCCGCACTTAGACGGTGAATTATTTTTCATTTTCGCAGGTCGGTATCCGAAGACTCCTGAACAATTCCACTTACGTTGCTTGTTTTCCATTACACGAGAGCAGTTGGGATAGATCCGAATCAGACGGGACAATGTTGGATAGAAGGGTTTGCGTTGTTGGTAAGTCGAAAACCGCCAACTGACTCGTGGTATTCCAGTTACTCTACTTGGAGTGGGCCAGTCCTTCGAAATCGTTGAAGAGGCAACCATTAAACCTTGTCAAAAAGTATTTCGGTGACAAAATTGCACTGTACTTCTGTTGGCTCGGTTTCTACACGAAAATGCTTATCGCCCCCGCCATAGTCGGAACGTTGTGCTTTTTGTACGGGGTGTTTACCATCGACGGCGACGACAACCAACCCACGTAAATGTTTTTACCACTTTTAGCAAGTTTTGGAAGTTTTATTTTTTTTTGTAGTTTCCCATTTGTCAGTTTTCAGTTTGCACTCATTTAGCATCAGTCGCACCAATTTAGTCACGCTGTGGCAGAGGTAAGCGGCGGCATCGGAAGCTTAAAAATACTCGTGTCGTTTTTACGCCATTCTCTCCTAGGAAAGAAATCTGCGACGCCAACGGTCCCGGAAACATCACCCTGTGTCCGTTCTGCGACAAAGCTTGCAACTACACCAAACTGGTGGACAGTTGTAAGTTCGCCAGGCTGACGTACTTATTCGACAATCCGGCAACGGTGTTTTTCGCCATATTCATGAGCTTATGGGGTAAGTTTTAGTTATTGTAGGACCAAAAATATAGTCCATTTATTGCTTTGGCGTTTTAAGTATTTTAGAGTGCCTTAACCGTGGTAAGACCCATCCCAACAGTTGTTTAGTCTGCATTAAGTAGGTCTGAGATGGTCCGTAATGAATATTTATTGAAACTTGAAATTTTTATTTGAAACGTAAATGGACCGTTTTAAATTTGATTATGCATTGATGTTCCAATACATAGAAGCGTTCTTAATAATTTAATCTAAATTGCAATATGTTCGTATATATTACGGGGGTATTTGACTATGATCCTTCCATATTTGGTACCTGACATATTTAGGTACCTGATTATCGAGCTTTGACCCTGCGAGGCTGCTTGTACTGGGTAGTTCAAAGGGTAACATTTTGTGTCTTCTACGAGGGCAGCGCCAACATTTCCAGACCCGATTATGAAAGAAACAAAGTGCGTCTATGCAAATACCTATGCCTATGAAAATAACGTGTGACTATGCACACGGTATTTTCAGTCTGACTTGGAGTATAGTCTATAATACCATAATTTTCAACATAATTTACCTTGGGGTGTCGGAATATGTAAAAAATACTAAAATCCTCAAAGCGGCCCGCTAATTGTCCTTCTCTTCTTGTACTATACAGCGACGGTATTCTTGGAGATGTGGAGACGGAAACAAAGCGTCATACAATGGGAATGGGATCTGAATGGTACCGAACAAGACGAAGAACCCAGGCCAGGTTACAAACCCGAATCTTACAACGACAATCCTCCGTCACTACGAATTGTTTTGCAGAGTTTGAGACCAGCGTGAAAACTTTCCGCACGAATCCCGTGACACGAGAAAAAGAACCCTACCTACCCCTGTCGTCGAAGGTGTTTCGCTTCGTCATCACCGGATCCGCTGTGTTCTTTATGGTAACAATACGTGACGTTGATTAATTAGTTTACCGCGGTTACCTTTATTTTTAGTTGTTCATAGTTCTCTGCGCCGTTTTGGGAACGATCATCTACAGGCTGTCGCTGGTCTCGGTCATTTACGGCAGCGGGAAATTTTTCCTCAAGAAGCATGCCAAAATAGTTACGTCGGTGTCCGCTGCCATCATTAATTTAATCCTCATAATGTCATTAACTAGGGTAAGTTGAGTTCTCTCCTTGAGACGCAAAAAATCCACGTCAAACTGACCTAAAACTCTTTCTGTCTCATGAAACAAAGTGTTGCGTCACTGACGTCACGCGGAACTTGATTTGGCAGGATTCCTAACCATTATTTGTGTTGTGTTTTTTGGGTATGTGTGGTATTTCACTGCTTTTTGCTAATTATTATGCTGTTTCGCTGCTAATGACGAAAATATTCAAACGAGTTGCGCGTACCATTTCTTAATTTGCCATTGCAAGAATCGAGGGAAATTGGTTCCAAACAGTCGAATTGATAGAAGACATGGAACACAATTAGTTGAGACTCTTTTAGAGCGCAGATAAGTTTCTTTTATTTTTAATGTATCCTTTATTGGTTTACAGGGCTCTATCTCTATAATTCGCATTTTATCGCAATTTTGAAACCGCTCATTTATAATTAATCTACAGAAAAATAGAGTGATTTTCACTAAAATTATTTAAAAAAACAAATTTCCTTAACATTCGCAGATCATATTAAAAGCAAAGATCTTTAATAAAATGATACCTAATTCATTATTATAATATCAAAACTTCATTATAAATTCCTACTACCTACAAATTTTTAAATCTTATAATACATTTTATGAAGCAAAACGTAATTATTTTTTGATATGTTTCTGCATATTCGGATTCTACAAATATAGGAGCAACTTGCTTTTTACCCTAAACAATTACAATTAACAAACTTCAGCAATAGCACTGTAAACAAGTATGATAGCCCGCGTGACGTCATACGTGCGCCGGACGAAGTTAACAGTGCGATCTGTCATATCTTTGTTTTTTGTATCATTTTTCTGTCTCATATGCATATCGTGTTCGTCGCTGATTGGTAAATGTGGAAAGGCGGAGTCGCAAAACCACGCCCCCACCAAAAATTTACTTCGTGTATTTTAGGGCTACCATAGGCTAGCTATATACTTAACCAACTTGGAAAACCCAAGAACTCACACAGAATACGAGGATTCCTACACCTTCAAGATATTTTTATTCGAGTTTATGAATTTTTATTCGTCTCTAATATATATCGCGTTTTTCAAGGTAAGTCGCGTTTTTGCTGAAACTTAATGTTATTGTCATCTGCGATTTCTTAATTCTAGGGTAGGTTTTTCGATTACCCGGGCGATACCATCACCAGGAAGTCGGAGTTCTTCCGCGTCAAGGGCGACATATGCGACCCGGCCGGCTGTCTCAGCGAACTGTGCATTCAGCTCGCCATCATCATGATCGGCAAGCAGATCCTCAACAATTTCGTGGAGTTATTCAACCCGTAAGTCAAAGGATGCGCGATAATGGCGTGCTATGGCTTTTTCCGCTTTAGCAAGTTCTACAATTGGTGGCGATATCGGTCGCACAGATCTCACACCAAAGACTTATCCAGGAAGCACACCAGGTGGGAGGAAGACTACCACCTGCAAGACCCTGGCAGATTGGCTCTTTTCGACGAGTATCTAGAAATGAGTGAGTATTTATCTATCATCATTATAATAATATTAATATAAATAATAATAATAACTTTTATTTTCCAAATCGACAAATACAATGTTTGTATAGGAAATTGTCAATAATAAAATAAAATAAAATAAAAATTACCCATAATCTAAGACTACAAAGAATAATCTATAAACAAGCTTGCTAAAGTACTCTTCTACTGAGTACACAGGTATTTGATCACCAGATATTCCTTCAACGTTTTTTTGAATACATAATATATTTGAGTAAGATCACGTCAAGTGGACCCCCCATTTACCACTTGATCATAAAAAATGTATATATATATATTTATATATATATATATATATATATATATATATATATATATATATATATATATATATATATATATATATATATATATATATATATATATATATATATATATATATATATATATATATATTTATAGGTTGATTCTTAGGGTTTGGTCCACAGTGAACAAAACTCACAAATAATTTTAAAACACTGTAATTGTCATTGACGTTTCGACCGGCAACCCAGGTCTTTCTCAAAAACTGCAAAACAAAGGACAAAAAAAACGAGATCATACAAAGAATTAGTTCGCTATCAAAAAATAAAACGTCTAACCCAGAATATCTTAAACAGTAGACATATACGAATTTAAAAATTACAAATATTACAAAAACAAATTACATATATTAGTCATACTCACCAATTTATTAATTTTTTTTAAATGTCTATTATTAGCGCTGTTTGTGAAAAAGTACCACAACATACATCATTGCCAAAAACAATAACGTTCTTGCTTTGGGTACGAATCAAAAATAGAAGTGGAAAATAAACATTCATTGTATCTGAGGTCTTTTTTTTCCCCTCTTAGCTTTTATTTATTTATTTTTTTAGAGTGTACGTTTGAGTTAAGTTTAAGACCTACTGATACGCGGTTGAGCATCTGAATATTAAAATGGTCTACTTTAACAATTCGAAATAGATTTCACTCAGATGTTTTATGTCGGTTTTCGCGTTTATGGAGTTTTTATTCCTTTGAATATGTATCATCTCAATTATTTCCCTTTTTTGTGTGTTTGGTTCGGTAGCAAGTATTTTTGTGTCATCGAAGTTAAAAGTATGTGTTTTCTCCGTTATATGGCTGCTGATGGCTGTTTTGTTTTTTTTGTCGTACTTATGGCCATCGATACGGTTCTTCAACAGTTGGCTAGTCTGCCAATGTACACTTGGTCACAGTCGTTGCACGGTATTTGATATACAATGTGACTTTTTTTATCTTTGGGTATTGGTGTTTTTAGTTTACTGAAATTCCTATTTAACAAATTTTGACCCTTGTGGCAGATTGTTACAGAGCTTCCCTTAAACACATTCGAGATTTTTTCCTATAAATTTGGTATGTATGGCAACGAACAATATTCTCGTTTTGATGGTTGTGTGTTTTCCTTTACAGAAATCTTGTTGTAGAATTTATGTATCCTTCTTTTAAAAATAGAGTTAATTAAGGCACTTGGGTAATTGTTTAGTTTTAGTGTGTACTTAGCCTTATATATAGCTTCTTTTCTATACTCTGGATTAGATAGATTTACAGCTCTGTCAGCCAACCCGATAATAACAGTCTTTTTTTGTGATATTGGGTGTTGGGAGTGAAAATTAAGGTATCGTCCAGACCATGTATCTTTTGTGTACCACATCGTTCTGATTTTGTTTTCCTTGCGTATTAGTGTCATGTCTAAGAAGTTAATTTTGTCATCCTTTTCATATTCTATGGTAAATTTTATTTTTGTGTGATATGAGTTAAAACTATTCAGAATGAGGTCCTTTAGGTATTGCTAGAAAACAGTCGTCGATATATATATATATATATATATATATATATATATATATATATATATATATATATATATATATATATATATATATATATATATATATGATGACACTACATTCCGGGATATCATCCGTTCGCTCGTTGAACTCCGACTGGAATCCTGCAGACGTTTCGCCAAAAAAATTCACTTGGCATCTTCAATGCTCGCGCTCCGAAAACACTTCGAACACTCGGATAAAAAAATATCGATCACATGTTTTACACATTTAAAAATTTCGGAAGAAAATTTCACTGCTTGTCATTAGTTTAAACAAAATGAATTTATTTATGACAGCGCGCCGGACGCCGTCTCGAACTGTATTGAACGTTTTATCAGTGATAATTAAAAATAGTAATACAAAATATTATTATAAAACAAATTTTATTATTTATGTTATTTTATTATAATTATTATTAATAACATTTTATTTTTTTAACAATATTAGCAAATCGCATACTGAATAGAACAAACATGCTTAAATAATTAAGTTGTAAATTTGTCGTCATTTATTTATTTATTTTTTTTAAACTTATTTTTTTTTTAAATAAATACTTTTTCATCCTCTGAAACGAGCCTGCATTATAGTGAAAAATTTTCCAATGGTTTGTAATAATGAAATTCGCGAGTATTTTTTATTATAGTTAAGCGTTCGAATCTTGGTTGATATTTAAAAAAAAAACTTTGGACCCACTGATTAAAGGAAAGTGGGGTTTTTATGTGGTTGTTTTTATCAGGCTGGCACGATAAGCTTGTCTTTTTACACTCCCTGCTAAGCCATCACACGCTCCTTTACCAAAGAAGAGCAACGACTTTTAAAAGCACGTTTTTATCTATGAATTTTCCAAGAAACTTTATATCATCGCAAATCTTCAATATTTATGTGAAAAGTCTCCACATGGCTTTTACTGTGATGGGATCTTCTAAAAGATGTTTTTAGCGTATTAAGGTATAAGTTATTATCATTAAACCGAGAGAAATAATCTTTCCAATTTTTTGGGTCGAAGGACATTTTCCTTCATAAAAAATGGGTATATAGCTTTCTAATGAATCTTAAGGGGTACTTGATCAAAAAATTCGGTATATCATCACATCCAGCTGAACGTATATTTTTAAGGTTTTTAATGAGTCAACTGAATAGCTCCTCTTCAAGAAGAGTTATTATAACATTTCGACGTTCTGGAAATTCGAGTTTTTTTTATTTATTTCCATATAGTTACTATGCGGCCAGTACAGGATCTTATGAAGCAACTACGTAATTTTTTTTGAGGTACATTCGTGCGCATGTGCGAGATTGAAAATTTCGTTTTTAACCAATGGCAGCTATAATGACAAATTCTGACGTAGGACCCATAAGAACTTTCAACAAACAACATGGCCGCCGACAGATCGTCGAGGTTTGGATGCGGCATTTTTACGACAGTATTTTCTCAAAATACGTTGAAATCTTATTAAATTTTCGATCAAAAAAGGAGTAAAGGTCTGGAAAAGCAATGCAGAGTTGTTTTTGTTAGTGTAATTCCTGTACACTAAAACATATTGCCCAAACATCTTTCGTACCTATTTAAGTGTACTCAAAAATGTAGGGAATTCTGTTTAGTAAGTAATATTTGTATGTCTATTTTCCAGTTTGTTAAATGATTAATGTATAGTCATCACTGTTTTTCTAAAATCCTATTAGGTCACATTTGTTGTTATTTCGTGAAAGAACATATTATACAAGTTTCTAAGTACGGTACGGAGATATTCACACCAAAATTGGCAACAATGGCACAGGGCACAGATTGTTCTGCGAAAGTCGTAATTACTTATTGCGGCGTTGCCAATTATGTTCGGATTTCAGAGATTGATGTTGCGTTCTCATAAAAATTAATCAATCAATCAACTTAGTCAGTTGGGGGCGACGTATGCCCCAAAGATACATACCTTCTCTAAGAAAATATCATAGCCACCTGCGGCACCTCTATTTTTACCGTAGTAGGGCCACTATATTATCTTATAGGTATATGGTTATTTCCAAAGAAGAAATCATTGAACGAATTTGAACTTCATTGATGTTAATGCTCGTTTTGGTTAGCTAGTTACCCTTAAATTATTTCAGTTTTGCAGTACGGCTTCGTTACTCTCTTCGTGGCCGCCTTTCCTCTGGCACCGCTTTGTGCCCTATTGAACAACATCGCGGAGATTAGACTGGACGCGTACAAAATGGTGACGCAAGCCAGGCGACCTCTAGCGGAGAGGGTCGAAGACATCGGGGCTTGGTACGGGATACTCAAGGCCATAACATACGCTGCCGTGGTTTCAAATGTACGCAGCATTTTTAATTTTGACATTGATTTCATTCTCGTGCGTTCGTCTAACTTTTCAGGCTTTTGTGATCGCTTACACCAGCGATTTTATCCCGAGAATGGTGTACAAGTATAAATACTCTCCCACGGAAGACCTGCAGGGTTATATCGATGCCTCTCTGTCGGTTTTCAACACTTCCCATTACAACGATGGTATGGGGGCCGATGATGACGACGAAACGCCCGAAACGTGCCAGTACAGAGGTATATTGAACTTTGTAGGATTTAGATACGGCTCGATATTGTGCTCCACATTAGCTTTTGTGTTTTTCAGTAATTTTCCTATTTCACCGTATATAAAATTTTTGAGTTAACACGGTTACAAACTTTTCCTTTTTTAACCATATTATCACAAAAGATAAATAATTAAGTCTGAAAAATTGAAATCAGATATTAAATATTAGGATATTAATTATATTCGATAATAATTATCAAAAATCGCTGAAATATAGTAGACAAAATCAAAATATTATAATTACAAAAAGTTCAAGTTCAAGCTCTAGACACTGAAAGTAATATTCAAATAGATATTTGCATATTATGTCTGATCCTTAACAAGCAATAAATAAAAAACCTGAAAGTAATATTCAAATAGATATTTGCATGTTATGTCTGATCCTTAACAAGCAATAAATAAAAAACAACAAAAAATCCGGCTCTGCGCAGAGTCGTTTTAACTTAAGCATTTTCCAATACAAAGCGTATGTTTTTAACTTTTTTAACTTTGAAAATAAACTGATGTGTGGCCAATATTAAATGCGCATTGCTAATATACCCTCTATTATATCCAATTTCTGATAATTATTATTATATTATTATTATTATATAATAATATAAAACTAAAATTAAAGTTATATGCTTGGTATTAGAAATATCTTTTACGTGTTACATATTCGTCAAAAGCTCATAACAAGTCTAATAAACAATAACGCGTTTTACCACAAACCGAAACACAACCAAGCTGGCATTTTCAAGAGAAGATTAAAACTAAAGTTAATGACAAATGCTTTCTATATATATATATATATATATATATATATATATATATATATATATATATATATATATATATATATATATATATATATATATATATATATATATATATATATATATATATATATATATATATATATGATGACACTATATTCCGGGATATCATCCGTTCGCTCGTTGAACTCCGACTGGAATCCTGCATCCGACTGGAATCCTGCAAATCTTGCATCCGACTGGAATCCTGCAGACGTTTCGCCAAAATCTCACTTGGCATCTTCAATGCTCGCGCTCCGAAAACACTTCGAACACTGTTTTCGGAACGCGAGCATTGAAGATGCCAAGTGAGATTTTGGCGAAACGTCTGCAGGATTCCAGTCGGATGCAAGATTTGCAGGATTCCAGTCGCATGCAGGATTCCAGTCGGAGTTCAACGAGCGAACGGATGATATCCCGGAATATAGTGTCATCACATTTTTCCATCCGTGAATCAATACGTGAGGATATATATATATATATATATATATATATATATATATATATATATATATATATATATATATATATATATATATATATATATATATATATATATATATATATATATATATATATATATATATATATATATATATATATATATATATATATATATATATATACATCGGGAAGTGGGAGAGGGGATTACGCACTGTTCACGCAACCAATCAGCGCGTATAATATGCTAAATGGGATTGGACCTCTGTCCTTGTTCAGTGCCTTATTCCCTCTCTTAACAATTCGTAGGCATCTAATTTTCTACTATTATTTACCTGTTTAACTAATTTTAAATTACTTATATCTACCTTATGATTACTGATGATGGCTACACTTGATTTTTCTTCAGTATCATGGCCAGCCGATAATAAAACAAACAAGATGTATTCTATCTTTACAACAATAAGAAAATGTTATTTCGGAAACCATAAATTTTCGTTTTGTTTGTTTATAATTATCAAATTTTTGATCAAACGGCGGGAACAGTTATGGGTTCTCCATTATCCTCCTTCCATCTCATGGTCAAGAATTCTTACTAGATTTTCTTAATTTAAACTCTATATACTCTAACATACGTTTTACCATTGAATTAGAAACTAACAATAATTTCCCAGTCTTAGATATTCTTATTAACTGAGTCATTCTGTTTTCAGAAACCCTCCGCCCACAGACCGATACCTTAATGCATTGTCATATCACCATCCACCATTATCAACTCTCTTGTTTACAGAGCCGTAATAAATAAATAAAATAAAACTGTCTCAGCACGAGTCATTGAATAGAATTAAAACACCTTACATCTGCTCTTCTCTCTAATAGTTTCCACACTAGAGATATTAAGATTTCCATCACAACCACAACCACAAACCTTCCAAAGACAAATAATCTGGAGGTACATTCATATCACTTACCATATATAAAAAGTTCTGAAGCAATTTAACGTCAAAATCAGAATTACCACTTGTCCAAAAATCTCTCAACGTCTTGGATCCGTCAAAGACAAAATTCCGTTTCCATGCATATGCAGTAAAGAATACATTGAATACACCGTATTAACTAGACTCAAAGAACGTGAAACATCCTTAAGACTAAGCCAAATAAATTCGCCAGCAGTTGCCGAACACAATTACGAAACCGCCCCAATATGTCGCCAATATGGAAATGTTCAATGACAATGTTAGCTCCGCCTCCCTCAGACATTTAAGCAGGTACAGAATAGAACGCGATCCAGCTTCAATTAAGCTCGGAAGAAGCAAACAGAAGTTTTGTAGATAGTATTCCCGTCACTGAACTGATTTTTCTACCAAGCGAGAAACATCAATCGTATCAAAAAATCAGCTGAGTGACAGGAATTTACAGGTCCAAATCGGTTTCTGACCGCGGTTGGAACGAAACCAGGGGTTTCCCTTTAAAAAATCGAGTTTTTACGTTTTTCGTAATTTACTTTTTGCTCACTCTGTATAAATGTATAGAACAGAATAGACGTTTTGTTGATGCAATTATGGCAAGTCATAAATACAATATGTAGAAAAATATGTATATAAAAAACAACGCAATGAATAAATTATATAAAACAGTGTATAATGCACAAAAACATTACAGTGTATATGTGTGTATGTATAGAACAAGACGTTTACATAAATATAAAAAAGGAACATCAACAAAATTAAGCATTCCCTGACCGAGTAAAAGCAGTGCCTTTTAAGAAAGGTTAAGACGTTTTTTTTTAAATTTTCTATTACTTAGAACTTTTCCGTTGGCTGGTAGTTTATTGTACAAGTTAAAGTTTAGTGAATTTTTTTGACTTTTGGTATATTTGAATCTAATTTCTAGTTAAATAGTCATGGCAAGAGGAGTTCTGACGGAAGCTGGCTAAGTTTTTGTGTATTTCTAATAATTGATAATAAATATACAGACAAGGAAGTGGCATTATTTCCAACTTCTTAAAAATTGGTTGACAGTGCTCCAGATAACCTGCGCCGGCAATCAAACGAACAAATTTTTTTTGGTGTTTAAATGTCTGGTCAAGCGTTACATTGTTGCTCTCCAGTAGATAATTATTAGTTGAGAAAACAAGACGTTGTATCTTAGCTATGTTTAGTTTAAGTTATTGTTGGTTTCCGCCATCCGGCTCCACATTATCAACATTGTGCATAAGTTCATTGGAGTCTTTGCCATAAGTCACAAACGATGTATCGTCCGCTTAAAGTGTACATTTATTGGGGAGCAGAAAATGATACAAGTCATTGATGTAAATAGAGAACAGGAGCGGACTCAAGACGAAGCCCTGAGGCGCGAAACTGCTCACAACCCTCAACTCCGATATGTTATTGTTAAAGGCGACACACTGTCTTCTGTTAGTTAAACGTGACCGGATAAGATCCTGAGGGTGACCACGGACACCATATCTGCCAAGCTTCTCCAGAAGCAGGTCATGAGAGACGCAGTCGAAAGCCTTAGTGAGGTCACATAGCGTGAGGCCAGGCCCCCCACCACGTCTCCCACAACCCTGTGAAGCGCCTGCACAGTGGAGCAGCCGGTCTTAAAACCAAATTGGGAATGACAAATGCATTTACTTTTTTGAAAAAATCGTAATAATTGATTCTTTAAAAGTGTCTCGAAGGCCTTACCAACTATGGGAACTATTGATATGGGTCGGAAATCATTTGGAGAGTTTGTGTTACCTCTTTTAAATATTGGAACCACCCTCGATGGAAAACTTCCACTATCAATACATTTGTTAAATAAAAATGTGAGAGGTGTTACAATCTAGTTGATAATCTCTTTCAGAATTATGCTGATATATTCAAAATATCCACTCAATATATGACAATAGCTCATTTTCTCCAAGGAATCCATACCAAATTAAATAATTAAGGCTCCCTTAAAGAAAAAAATGTTAATAATTTTATAAAATATATCTAGAATTTAAAATACGAAAGCCGCTATTTCCCGAGATGGACCGAACACCCTGTATATTAAAAAAAAATGGGAAATTAAATCTAGATGTAACTATTATTTCATTTTTCTTTCTATCGTTCGTGGTCTTCGAACCAAGTCGGTGGGGAATCTTATTTCGGACATCCTGTACATATCGACTACTTTTAGGTTATAGAAATGGACCGAACGAATACGACCCGTACGGTTTGAGTCCGCAATACTGGCACGTGTTCGCTGCCAGATTGGCGTTCGTCGTCATATTCGAGGTTATTAGATTATTTACTATTGTTTACCATATTTACCGGATTGTTTTGCAGCACGTCGTGTTCGGTCTCGTCGGAATTATGCAGTACGTGATACCGGACGTGCCGTCCGAGTTGAAAACTCAAATACAGAGGGAATCGTTGCTGGCGAAAGAGGCGAAATTTGAACACGGCCTGAAGAGGAACGATTACGATTACGACGATATCGTGAACACGATCAGGGAAAACGACAGTGTCTATCGAAGTCACGAAAGTCGTGTCGGTACGGTTTGAAAATATCATTTATATTCGGGCGGCCGACGAAGTGCACGACCTTACTTTTACTTTCATAATAAATTTCGATACATAATGATACAGGGTGCGCGAAAAATAAGATTAAAAATGAAATTAAAAAAATTGCCAAAAAACTTTTTTTTCAATATGCCTAATATTTTTACTTTTTGAAACATTTGCTTTTAAACATTTGTTACAAATAACATGCTGTTGCAGTTAGTGTAAGGTGGGTATGACAGCGTTTAAACAAAACAAATGCTGCTTGCGTATTATGTTTACTACAGCGGAAAAAATTGATGTGTTAGAAAGTTACATTTAGTACAATAAAAACCGGACTCTGGCTCTTGGAGATTATATTAGAAAATTTCCATTAAGGAGGCGTCCAGAAAAAAGATCTTCGACACCACTTTAGAATATATGCAACTTTGAAGAAAGAAAAAAATAGACGTAGACATATTTTGAATAATGAAGAACAACTTAATATTTTGTTGCATTTTGCAAAAACCCTTGAAGATTTAACCCAAATCTGTTAGAAATGCCATTATGTACTTAAAAACCCATTATAAGCTATTATTTTTTTATTGATCGTTCATTAACAAAAAAATTCGCCAACGTTATAGCTTATCATTGATCTTATTTTGTATAAATAATGCATGCATAATCTTCATAAGCGCATCGGTAAGATTATGGTCAACGATGAAATGGTAAATCATAGTGGCAGAACTTGATTTGTTCAAACGCCGTCATAGCCACCTTACACTAACTGAACTTGCAACAGCATATTATTTGTAATAGACAAATGTTTAAAAGGAAATATTTGAAAAAGTAAAAATATTGGTTTTTTTTTGGCAGTTTTTTTTTATTTTATTTTTAATCTAATTTTTCGCGTACCCCGTATCAATATGTCTTAAAATTTCTTATGAAATCCGTTATTCCAGTCCTTCGTCTACAACAAAACTTACTGAAGTAAAACAATAAATGCTACCGAATGAAGAAATTTGCAGATATTTTATGTCTTGCAAACGTCATTGCATAGAAAGTTAAATATGTCAAAAACGGTTGACTTAGGTATAGGACATTATACACAGAATATGTCTAGAACTTTGTATAGAATTCGAACAGGAAGTACTATACCAGGTGTTCCATTTAAAATAAGAAGGTCGAGACTCGCTCACGAAAATTGGAACACCCTGTACATACAAAATTAAAATAAATTAAAGGTTTGTAATACCCCAATTAACTTTGGTATTTAACTTTTGGCTCCATCCCTTTATAGTTTCTGAAATAAGTCCCAAGATAAACGGCCCACCCTATACAAAGAGCAACGTCTTAAGTTAACACCAAAATAGTTACTTTACATGATTTAAACCATATACAGGGCAACCTAAAAATATAGTGCGCTTAACAAAAACCTGTTTTTTTATATGCATATAACTTTGCTTAAATCTAAATTTTTCGTCTTGAAATTTTTGAAAGAAGAAGCTTTCAATTTTATTATAAAAACATACTTTTTTATAAGTAAAATACTAGACAGGGTGTCCAACAAAAATGAGTTTTTGACAAGTGCTCTTTACTCAAATATTTTTGTAGAACGTTCAATTATTTTAGTCATTTTTGAAAAAGCCAGTGGGTATTACAACATTAATAAATTGTCACCTCCCACATTTCGTAAACAATTAAGATGGCTGACATTTTCTGCAGCTACATCTCGAATGAGATCATGTTGATATTTTGTTAAATTTGGGGTGACTAGAATATTTAATGCTTCTCTAAGCTTTCACACAATCCTCTTATACTTCTAGCATGTTCTGGATGTTTTCCTAAATGTCTGTATAATACAGTGCCCGCGTTGAAGTTTGCACCATCTGGCAACTATGTCTATTGTAAGATAATTTTGTGAAAAAAATTTTGGTGAAATTTGTAAAATAAAAAACATTTCTTTGAAGTTGAAAAAAAATATATGCTCAACTATTAATTTCATAACCATCTTGGTAGCAAATCGTAGCAGATAAATGTTATATTTTCGTGATCGTAATATTTAAGCAATTATATTGAGATTATTGGTAAAGCGAATTCTGTCGAATATCAAATTTTGTAAATACAAATACTTAGATGTTGATATATTTTTACCTAATTTGTCCATTTTATTATTACATTTTTGATAAAAAAGACAACTTATTTGTGTAAAATTTTCAAAAAGCCATTAAATTAGCACTTTTCCTTATAAAGAGTTTTAACATAGAAGCTAGATTTTCGCTAGAGAATATGTTGATGAACGAACGAGACTTTTTCAGGGATTCTGAGAGAGAAGAAGTATCAATAACAGATTTAAGGTTGCCCTGGACTGTTAAGCTCTGAATATTTTGAAGTCTTGTACTGATTGTATGGTAATAAGATTGTATTTCTCCGTTTGTTGCAAGCATGATAGTGCCTATTTGATTTTATCCTCGTCTACAATCCAAATGTGTGACAGTGCACATCGGAGGGTTTGTGCATTTCCTCCTCCCTATCCACTGGTACGGTGGTGGTAGAGTCAGTGAAGTTTGTATTCATGAGTGATACCATGATTTCCAGAAGATTTGCAGTATGTTGTCCATATTCTTTAGCAAGCTTTCCGATCTCGAGGAACTGGTCAGAACATAGCCTAAATGCTTCAGTGTAGTCCTCTAACCGCTCTCTTTGTTTTGGCCTGACGACTTTTTCGTACTTGCTGAAGTAGCAAGTTTTGAGACTTTTGGTTTGTTAAAAGTTTTCTGGCGATTTCCCTGAAGCATCCCCCTTACCGGCATCCCGATGCCTCCTCGATGGGTTTGCAATTTTCTATCCCTCTGTAATGGCCTTTTGGATGGTTCCGAAGTACCGTTCCAATTCGTGGCCGACGTTGCGTGTCTTTGAGAGACACATTTAACTGAAATATCCTATCGTCAAATGATGAAAACATTCACACATTCCACATTCTCGGTTGAGAGTTTCAGAAATGGAAACTTTAGTAAAGAAGGATTCTATGCCCAAACTTAGCAGAATATTTTGTGGCTCTAATGTAATGGTGTTTGTTGTTCATCGAAATGAAAGGGATTAAGTACGAAATTAACAGTTTTCCTTGTAAAGGGTTTTAATATAGAAGCTAGATTTTTGCTACAGAATGTGTTGAAGGAAAAGAGGTATTTCTAAAATAAACACCAGTAGTCCCAGAACAATTTTGTTAAAACGATATCAAATCGGTTTTGACTGTGCAATATGCGGACAACTCTGGTACAGTCTTGTCACTAACCAGAATAAAGCTAACGTAACCTTCGAATTCTTGTATTTCAGGGATTCGGGGATCTTGGGCGCGACGGCTCAGCAGATTCTCGGACGGTCTAGATGCCCACGTAGAAGTCGTCAGCAGGAAAAAGAAATCTACGTCTTCGACAGTGTGGGAGACGACGTAATTATATATTCTGATCGATTCTGTGCATTTATAAGTGCGAATGATGTGTATTTGTGTTACGTGTAAATAAACAAAATTATTATTAATAACGACGGTTTGTTTTCTATTACATTGGTGGCATTCATCGAACATAGCCAAGCGCTCCCGATACGTAGAGGTAGCGATTGCGATTGGTCAAGTCATTTGCTGTTTCCGTTTTTGACATATATAGAGGTTATGGTTGCTTTTTTTTGTTTGGGTGTTGTTGATTTTGAGATTGAAACATACATTGTACATTTTTATTAAAGTTTGTCGTGGCTTTGAAATTCGGCAATAAGTGAAAGACGGTTTATACAGGGTGTACGCACAATATAATTACATCGATTTTGCGAAAGTTCCATAGTGGTCTGCAGGAGCACGTTAGAAACACAATGCGTCCCTCTAGCGAAGCGGCTTCTTTTTGAGACCATTTTTCGAAAGCAATCTTGTTAAATCAGCAGTACTACACACAAACACTGAATAAGATATACCTTCGAAAAAATCTAAATATCGAAATCAACAACACCCAAATAAAAATAAGAAACCATAACCTCTACATATGTCAAAAACGAAAACGGCAAATGACTTGACTTGGTGTACAAATTACACTATAGAAAAGTGCGAAGCGCACTGTTTATATTAGTTAAGCGCGCTCATTTTTACAACCACATGGCCCTTTGGCTACAATCCCCGAAACGAATTGTTTTAGCCGTTCCGAACTTTGCGTCACGGCTCTTAACACTTCTTCGTGATTAGGTTCGTCTTCTACGTCATACGATGCGATGCACTTGTTGGTGATCAAACTTATACCGAAAACGGTCATGTCGCAATGTTTTGCCACCAGGACTTCCGGAATTGTAGACATGCCTGAAATAAATCGAAACTATGACCAAAATAATCGGGCGAGAAAAAGGAGGTGTATAATTGGTAATTTTTGTTAAAAAAATGTTGGACGAACATTTAAAAACTCACCAAAACAATATTTATGTTATTTATGTTATTATACATTTATTAAAAACAATGGAAACGTAGCTTAGCATATAAGCAAGCCTCCTAGCCTTAGATTTAAAATTAGTACCCACTTCATAACGGCTAGTGATACATCCGTCCGAAACTTTGTGCAAACAAATAATAAAGACAACGAATGTTCGACAATCTCTTAGGATTTCTACACTTTAGGAGAACTGCAGCAATATATTTGCGACTCACTGACAAATGCAAACCATTTTTGATTGCTTTTTAATTCCACATTATGATTTCGGTGAGGGACAATGCTTTATTGTCGCTTAGGCAAGTAAAAATAGCTGCTCAAAGATAACATGCAAACATGAAATACTCCCAAACGGGTATGTTTGTTAACTGACAGCAGCGCCTCTTTCGGAGAATAAATTCTCAAATAAAAACATGCTGGAATTTAATGATAACCGACGATTTTTGGGTCGGATGGTGATATGACAATACATTAAGGAATCGGTTTGTGTGCTTAGGTTTTCTATATGCAGTATGTTGGGTCTGATTTTCTATTGTTTTCTATTCTATATTGAACAACGGGAGATTATTAGAGAGTAATTAGAGAAGCAGTTTAACAAACTTTGATTCGCTAAATCGAACAAGATTGCTTTCGAAAAATGGTCGGTGGGCGGGGCAAGTTCAGGGGTAAGGCAGCTTTTTATTTTAAACAGAAGACGCTTCACGGTTTCTTATCCTAGAGGGATGCAATTGTTCTTCTATCGTGCTCCTCCTGACCACTATGAAACTTTCGCAAAATCGATGTAATTTTAGTACGCATACACCCTGTATAAAGCGTCATTTACCCGCCTAACTTCAAAGTCACGGCAAACTTTGATAAATGTTGTAGTTTGTACAAATAATAGGTATTTGCAATGATATTTTTTGGAATATCTCGCGCATCCTGTGTGATAGACGAAACCTGAAACGAAAACGGCAATTCCTAGGGTATTTTAGATATTTTTACCCATAATTGACACAACCTGTAGATAATAAAATTTCCGGACATGAAGGTCATAGCCCTGGATCTCCCACGTGGCATGGTCCAAGAATTTTTCCCAAATACTAAAGGGTTTTCGAGAAAATAATTTCTTTCTAGAACCACGCAGTGGGTCGTAATAATCAATTACGTCATTGCGTCTTGACTGAATCCCAGGTATAATAATTTTCTTATGGATTTTTTCAAATATCTAGAGCAGCGTGTGTAGACGAAAACCGTAAATACAAAAATTGTAGCTCTTGGCCATATTTTGTACGATTTCTGATTCGCGGTTAAAAATTTACTCTGGAATAGAACGATTTTCGGGGTCTTTTAGATTTTTGTGGATAATTGAAAAAATGCCTGAAATAAATGTTATAGCCCTGGATATTCCTCATCTGCTGATTAAAGAATTAATTGTGAATGGTTATGAAGAAAAGCATGTTTTTCTGAAAGGCAAAATAACCAAAAAAATTTTTCAAATTTTTTGAAAAAATACTTTGTGAAATTTGATTGCACCCAATTTCCACTGTTTAAATGTGGACATGGATTTTTACCTCTCTGTTAAATTTGAAGTCGATATCTGGAAATTTAGGATACTTAACAGATTTATTGTATAGGACGGGATATCGAGAACACTTTTTGCAATAGGTGAAAACCTTAAGTACAAAAGTTTTAGCTGTTTATATGAGCTATATCGTCATGTCAAACACTGTATTTTAGTTATTGCCCTAGTAGGGGTACCCATTTTTCAGTTTTTTTGAAAATGCGGCCCACCCTGTACACTCTTGAAAAATTATCAAGAATAAAATTTTTCGGAGCTAAACCTTGTGCGTCTTCTCGTTCAAGATTTTTTTTTGCGTAAACGGTTTTCGAGAAATGTATTTTTTGTTAGAACGTTGCAAACGCGATTTTTTATTTTTTTAAAATGCTTTCCGACCCCCAACCCCCCAATTGCGTTAGGGGACCAAGCGCTATTCGTCTGAAAAATTTGAAGTCGATAGCTTCAAATTTCGGACACTTATGGTTTTTCATAGCAAAGTTCAAAAAACAGTCGAAAATCAAAAAAAAAAAAGCTGGACGCCGAGGCTTGAACGCAGCCATTTCTACATATCTTATGCATCTCGTGGACGGTTAAAAAAGAGCAAAATTTGAAGCTCGAACCGTTCGGAAGTTATCGTCGAAAAACTCTGGAACAGAGAATGGAGAACGGAGAACGAACAGACATTTTTTTTTACTTTCGTCGCTGATCGTTTTTGTTCTCTAGGACCTACCGTTACCGAGATATCGATATCGATTTCATAGATTTTTCGGAAGCAACGAGAAAAAGCGGAAGTTTCAAATTTAATAGACGACTCTCTAATATCGTTTAATAGACGTGTTTTATGACGAATCAGCGAGCAGAAGCTGTTCTTACCTGTCGCGTCCACGCCCAACATCCTCAACATTTTAATTTCAGCCACAGTTTCGTAGTTAGGTCCGCTATATATGGCGTAAACTCCCTCGTGGTAGACGTGGGCTAGTTTCAACTCCCGTGCGACCTGCCTGGCAGTCGCTATCAACGCTTTGTCGTAGGCCCTATTAGCGGCAAAAAATCTGGGACCGAAGTTTGGGTCGTTCTTGCCTCTCAGAGGGTTTTGACCTGGGCAATTTTGACATCATCTTACTAGGTTGGCGTAATTTTTACGCGAATCACCTCCGAGCGTGAGAAAATTTATATGGTCCTTGATGACCATAATGTCACCGACCTTGTAACTAGGATTTACCCCACCTGCTGCGTTAGTTACAAACAGGGTCTCGACGCCGAGGAGTTTCATTACTCTCACGGGAATCGCGATTTGTTTCAACGAGTAACCTGTGGTAGAATTATATGTAATGTCATTTTTTATTTCCAGGTTATGATACCTTCATAGTAATGGGGTCTGCCCAGCATGCATACAACGTTGACGCTTGATAATTCCCCGAAAACCAGCTTTCCTTCATGACCCTCGACTGTGGTCTGTGGAAAGTTTGGGACGTCCTTGTAAAGTATGCTTAAAGGATGCCGCAAGGTCTCAGCCAAAGCACCTACAACGGAACCGCGTGGCCTTTTGACAGTGAGCTGAAGTAGTATGCTCACCCAGTCCCGATCCGCAAATTATAAGAATTTTTGGGGCAATGGGAATGCGGTCACGGATATAGTGGTACGATTTTGACAGGTATTCCAAATCGAAGCTGGGAAAGTCATAGTGATATGCAACAACGATCTGGTAGTAATGCAGTAGTATGAAATACGTACTCTTTTTCGCTCATTGCTTGGTGTACCAAAATTTTTGATGATTTACGCACGTGCGTTATTTTGATGTCATGTCAAATGTGACGGTTTCGTAGATACAGGTCGTGGCGATTAGTTTTTATAAAGGTTACCATTTGCCAGATGGAAGGATCAATGAGCCTTATAACAACTTTGCAAGGTGTTTTAAAGAAAAGTTTGGAAGATAAAGCAAAAAAAAAGAAATACTTATCACAAAAGCACAAAAATGACACATCCGATGGTAGATCCATACAGTATAGGCCGACACACGATAAATGGTCCTGATTCTAATAATGCTATCAGCATTTTTATCTGATGTTAGACATTTTTGAGAATGTGAGTAAAGGATTTAGATTGCCCCATGTTTTTTTATAATTATTTTCTACTTCAAATACATGAATAACACACTCTCCAACTGATCCCTGGTATTAATTGAACCTGAGTTTTAGTTACATACGCTTACCGACTTTTTAGTAATGTTGTACAGACCAGAAAGCTATCTCTAATTTTCTTCTCGTTTAGAATCACATTCAAAAATTTGAAAAACTGTTGAAAGCATCAAACTCTTCTCAACTACCAAACATTGTGGTAAATGCAGGAACTTCCTCAGACAGAAAAATCAGTTCTTGCAAAAGGTTCCAGCTTTCTTCTTGCCCCACATATTATCCCAATTCAAATGTCGAGTTTATCCTAAACAAACTCCCATCTCAAACAGCTAATGAAAAGCAAAAGTCCTTAAAAATCCAAATATTCTATATCTAACATTCCAAAGCCAGATTCCACGTTCTAATGAGCAGTTTTTAACGCTTTTTGCTGAAAGTACGAAATTGATTCAAAAAAAATCCTCTAGATGCAGGTACATTCAAATTGAAGATCGATGAAAAATTTTATCATGGGTTTTGTTTTTTTACGCGAAATTGATGCATTTAAGTCTAATATTTTCGAGTCGATTCCAAAAATCGCTAGGCCTCTTTAATGAAACTAAGAGATTTTATGAATTAATTTACTTGATTGTATCACTGGGTACCACTAGAAGTATAGGGTAGGTTTCCTTTCCTTCATTGCTACTCTTAAAAATATCACCGCTTCGTGATAAAGGGAAGTATTTTATCGAGTATTCTAGAATATGTCTCGTCGTTTTCTGTTACTTTGGAAAAACCAAGTAGTCTAGACTCTTTTCTCAAAAAATATGAACACCATGTAAAGGATGTTCCAGCAACGAGGTACAGTATTGGGTAAACGGATGCCGCTAAAAATTCGAAATGTAAATTCCACCAGATGGCAAAAAAAAATATTTTTTGAAAAAAATATTATTATTTACAAAACAAAATTGGCAAGTTAAAATGAATTTGGCCATTAACTCTACTATAGCTTCATGACAATCTCGATAATTTGTAATGAATAATTTCTGTCAAAGGAGATGCTTTATTTCATTTATGGTTTTCTACTTACTACATAAAACGTCAGTAATTAATAAACTTATGTATGTAGTCTAAACCTAATGTTTTATCAAAAAAAAGCAATACCTAATATTCGAAAAAATTCTAAGGAACTTTTATTTTAATAACAACCCGTAAGTTTTAAATTCTTTTAATCAAATTTTAGGTTAGGGTCACGATATTTAGATTCCATTTTTACTGGGATGTTGGCCTCTTGTTTGACCATCGAACAACCTAAGAAAATCATATCATTATGTTAGAAAACGCAATCATCTCACGTTTGTTTGCTTAGGATATCCATTAAGGAGTTATCGACATTTATTTGCGGAAATGTTCGAAGACTCGCTCCACTTTCTTTTTAGAGATAAGGTAAAAAGCACCTAATTAAAAATATTTGAATTTGTCTCAGGTTTAAAACACTGTACTGTATAAAATTTTGCAAAAAACGAGTTTTAAAATTCAAGATGGCAATTGCGCCCTCTGGTGGCAGTTTCTTGATTGTTTCACTGTGTATCACTAGAAGTATAAGGAATGTTTCCTTTCCTTCATTGGTACTCTTAAAAATATCATCGCTTCGTAAAAAATAATAATTTTATCAAGGCACAGGAGTATCATTTCCAAGCAAGAGATTTAATTTCTAGAATATGTCTCTTAACGTCGTTTTCAGTTACTGTCGAAAAACCACTTTTTTGTATTTTGATTTTTGATCCAGTACTGCAGTTCTTAATGAAGCTATTATTAATTTCGTCCGGAATATCAATTTTGTTGTTTCTTTACAATGTTTAAATCTCTCAGATTGCTCCACAATTGTTGATTGCAAAAAAAATCTCCAAGTGGTAAAAAAATAGTTTATTCAAAAATAATTCAGTTTTTTTTTACAAACGCCTCACGCCTTAAAGTCTAATTACGGCAAGAGTCACTTCGCAGGTTGTACTTTGAGCAGTTGGCAGAGTTTATCGTAAACTTTGCTGAATATATTGGTGTAGCCGCTGTTGGTGAGGTGGAGGTAATCGTGCATGATGTGATGCGATATGGTTTGATCGTTGCCAACTATATTTTCGTGTATCGCCACTAGGTGGACGTTGTCGGTTAGCTCGTCCCGGTTGGCTTCGTTCGAAAACTTGTCTATGAGGAAGGTGTTTACGTGATTCATTCTCTCCCTATAAGGGTTCGAGTACTTTCCTCTTGGTAACAGCGTCTAAAATTGCTTTGTTTAATTTTAGTTTTAAATTTTTTGTTGCAGCGGTTTAAATCCTGACTGGGTGTTGTAGGTATGGGAGTTTATTTTATTTCGTCAATTGTTATTCCGTGTACAGTACTCACTGGGGTGCGTGTCCCGTTCTTCCTTTAAGTGTTTTATTCTATAGCGAGATCTTTGGATTAGAAAATGTCGGGTACTTTCAAAAATATGTCAGTTTTTGTTATTATTATTTATAAAAATCAGAAGTTCAAAAGTTTTATGGCTTTATGGCATCATTACTTTTTATGTGAAATCCACAGATAATAATAATAACAATATTAATAATAATAACACTTTTATTGTTACACCATCAAAATTACATATTATTAAATAACCAAATAAAAAATGCTTGAAATAATGATCAACAACATGCCTTGCAAGGGAAGCCATCTAGAAAGTCTAGATGCCGTTGAGCCTGTAGCCGACCCCCCTGTTAGGTGGGTTATGAATTTTCGTGGTCGATGCATGTGATGGGTCTGTGCTCGTGCGGTAGTGTGAAGATGTAGGAGGTTAAGTTAGCTGGTAGCTGTTTTCGTAAGCGAAGGAGCAAACGAATAGCAGCAAGGCCGCCATGAGGTTAAGGTACTTTGTGTGTTTGCAAGGCGTTTGGATCAGAAATTAGGCATTTACGTCAAGGCAATAAAGATTGGTGTGCACGAACACATAACTAGAGAGTGTCAGCGCTGTGGAGGTCTCCAACGACGGACAAAAAGGGCGCTTACTGGATGGAGTGGATCTCCAGCTTGGATATGATAGTTCACAGTATCTATTGGTCTTAAATCCACATTGATCCGAGGAGAAGGTCGATAGATGTAACCATATCAATGAATGGAGTAGGTGGGCAAATACTATAGGATAGGACCTACAAATGTAAAAAAGAACAATTTTTACTTCCATAAATGTAAGATAGACTGGAGTGTTTTAAGTGATGTTATACAAATAGAAAGCGAAGAAGCGTGCAAATCTAATGACCACCAAGACCTCATTAGACAAATACAACGGCCTTATAGGAACTGTGTTGGAAATCAGAATAACCATAGAAGCTCCCTCTATTGGTGGACTGAGTAAATACACAAGACAAGAAGAAAATGCTTCACAGCTAGCAGGAAACTAACAAGAACACTCAAAAGAGACGGTGCAAACACTAACGAGGCCAGCCACATGAAAAGTGCATATAAAGAACGCAAAAAAGAGTTGGAAGAGTCGGAAAAGGCGCAATGCACTAAGAGGCTGATAAAGCATATTAAAAGCTGGATGGGTTGTGTGAATCGAGATATAGACTATTTCTTAACACAAGCGTTGACTGGATGTTAGAGAGCGATGCATATACTGCACAGAGGAAGACACGACAGAGCACACTATGCAAGTGATAAAATAGGGCACACGATGACGCCGGATAATATAATTGAAACTGTAACCTTAAAAAAGGATATTGGAATGTGGCGCACAAAATGATACGTAACATTATGAGTTTAAAAAAAAGAGACGAACTCGAATGGCAAAGAAGAACCAGCACTTAGACCGACTGCCAGATGCACCTGAGGTTATGTCCACAGACGGTTCCGGGTGTATCGAGCATGGCGAAGAAAGGGCGTTTTAGTGGGTAAAAATCGTACACGCTAGACTGTACGGGCAGACTTCTTGACCAGAGAGACACCAGAGCAGGAATTTAATATTACTGCCATCACAACAACTGTCATTTGAGATCATTTCTAAACGTTGTTGGATTAGATTGATAACTATTAAAATTGGTTATAGAGTTAATGCAATTGGCTATATTAAAGTCATATGATCTTTTATACAATTCTTTAAGATAGCAAGGTATCACAAGTCGAGGTGTTGAACGCAAACTTAAATTATGCATTGTACCTGAGGTATAGGTATATATATATATATATATATATATATATATATATATATATATATATATATATATATATATATATATATATATATATATATATATATATATATATATATATATATATTCTATTTAGTTTTTTTTTTCAGAAAATCTGCAGGGTTCTCTAATTCGTAGCACGTTTGATAGCCTAGGAAATCGGTAAAGGAGTTATTTCCGGAAATGTTAGAACACTCACCCCAGTTTGTTTTTAGAGAGAGAATAGAAAGCATCTAACAAGAAGTATTTGAATTTGTCTCAATTTGTACTGTAAACACTCAATTGTCTTTAATATAAGAAAATTTTTCAAAAAACGGTT
Organism: Cylas formicarius; assembly: GCF_029955315.1. Taxonomy (NCBI): domain Eukaryota; kingdom Metazoa; phylum Arthropoda; class Insecta; order Coleoptera; family Brentidae; genus Cylas; species Cylas formicarius. The sequence continues at coordinate 16,468,754 of NW_026844361.1, read as the reverse complement.
TTTTTCCGCTGGCCGTTTCAGAACTTCAAAAATAATTCCCAGCATTTTTTCTTGGGCGAATATGTTGGATTTTGTATTTAAAGTGATAACAGATTATAAAAAGTGAGGAGTACTCGGTATCTTCTATCCGAATCTCGTGCCTAGATCTGGTTCAACAAAATAAATAGGACAAGTCGGAAGAGAAGGCTATGTTATTGCGCTTTGGTTAGTTTGATTGATGGATTTTTTCAGAAATACGTAATAAAATACTACTTTGTGTAGTTTGTGCTACTGTGGAATCATATTCTATCAAATAATCTACGCCAAAACTAAAAAAACTACCGAACCTATCGAAAATGTCTTTTGTTTGTTTTGTATATTCTGTATATATATATATATATATATATATATATATATATATATATATATATATATATATATATATATATATATATATATATATATATATATATATATATATTCTGTATGTTAGTATATTAGCAAAGAGATTAAAAAAAAACGGACTCACTGGAAGGACAATTGCAACGTTCCCTAGGATGTGTTTGATTTCTTTGATAATTTCCAAAATGCCTTCGTATATTTCGTGGGGAGTGCAATCGGTGTTGTTCGTGCCGACGAACAGCACTATGGCCTTAATTTTCGTGTTGAAATCGAGCTCGCCGTTTTTAATCCTCCACAGGACGTTTTCGACCCTGAAACATCGCCAAAATCGAAGCGAAAATTTTCGTGATTAATAATAGCACATTGCTATGACCCTCATTACCTGTCACCCCCTATTCCGAAATTTATGCATCTGAGGGCACTGATTTTCTCCGTCCATAGGGAGCTGAATTGTAGTTGCTGAATGATGCTGTCACCCATAAAGACCACCTCCGGTTCGCTCGTTTTTGCTTGGTGTACGAACCTGTTGTGCTAGAGATGAAAAATGCTTATATATAATACGAAGAGCCACCCTGTCCCTCATGGCAATCTTAATCATTACAGAACTAAATTTGGTCTAAATTCAAGGTGGAGATAATCAGCAAGCGTATTTTCAATAACCACCTCTCAATAATGTAAACAGGTACAAATTTAACATATCAAAATGCCGGGTGACGCCGAAACTACTGTCCATTTCAAAATATGCCATTTGGTATGTGAATAGGGTTACATTTTGTAAACATGATAGCATAAAAAGCATTCAAGGCCGTTTCCGGTTTCACCGGAAATAACTTCCATTTTTTGACAATATGAAGTCACTTCCGGTTTAAGCGGAAATGGCAGTAACTTTCGAATTTTAAATAGCACACATAAATGTTTACAAGAATGATAGACTATGTCTTAACAAATAGGGAAATACACACATGCACACAAATACCAGATATAAGATGTTTATGTTCTGCTAACGTAGGAAGTGTTCGCAATCTTGTTTTAGGGAAAATAAGAATAAAAATAAACAAACACCATTAAAGGTTGGGGAACAAAAACCAAAGTCGAAAAACTACAAGATGAATCAATAAAAATTCTCTATCAAACAAGATTGGGAAACAAAATAGACGAAAACTCAGTAATAGAAGAAGAAGATATAGGAGACAGTTGGAGAAAGAGTCGAGAAAATATAAAAAACGTAGCAAAAGAAGGCCTTTGGGAGCGTAAAACCAACAGAACATCAAAAAGAATAAAAAGTACACCTTGGTTTTGTGAGGAGGTAAAACTAAAATGTCAACAGAAAACAAGAGCCCATTTCAAATATAAGTCTACGAAACAGACACACTGGTAAGGAAAAAGAAAACAGAACTGTTGCATCAGGGTTTTCGGTGGTCTGTGATGTTCATATTCTATGGTCTTGAGAGGTTAGAATGTGGGACTCTCGGCCCGGTATCTCGCGCGCTTATGTCTGAACCTCATGACGCAGATTGAATAAAGGACTTTTAGTGGAGTTCTCTTTTATTACCAAAAGCCTCCAACACGACAAGAACATTGGGAAAAAATTCTCAAAAGATATGGAACACGACTTTTATGGTTTGCAAAATGAGATCTGGACGTGGACGGCGACAAAAAATGCAAGAATGGATAGAGGTAAAGTATATCGAAAAAGAGACATGTACAAACCACTTAAAACAATTGTATAATACGACGGACAAATTAACACCAGAAACCTCGGATATAGTAACAAATGAAATACTATAAATAGTGAAGAAGTGGAAGAAGCGCCTGAGAAATTAAAAAAACGAAAATCGGCTGGCAAAGATAGAATACAGAATGAATTATTGAAGTACATTGAAGTACAAGGCAACAAGGTGATACGAAAATGACAAATACAGGAGGGCTGGAGGATAAGCATAATGATACCACTTTTTAAAAAGAGGGAAAACTGATCCAAATAACTAAAAAACGTCTGATTTCCCATTTGATATAATAAAACTAATCGAAAATATATACAAAACAACGAAAATAGAAGCTAGAGTACATTGACAGGTAAATTAGCCCTTAGACGCAACTACGGGTATTAGGCGAGGAGACAACTGTTGTGTTACGCCTACGATACTGTATTGGTAGCTGAGAATGAAGATAATTTACAGAGATTACTACATCAATTTAATATAAATGCAAAGAAATTTAACATGAAAATATCAGCCAAAAAAACTAAATCACTAGTAATTTTTAAAGAACCAATTAGATGTGAGCAGGAACTTGATAACCAAATTATAGAGCAGGTAATAAACATAAAATATTTAGGAATTAGATTGTCATATGATAATAACATAGGGGATGAAATAAGAGAACAAACTGCAAAACAATAGAATAGCAGGATGCCTAAACGACACGATATGGAAGAACCGGAACAAAATCCCAGATATATAAATCTGCAGTCTAAGACTCAGAAATGCGTGGAAACAAATGAAATGAAAACATTGAGAAAAATAGCAGGAAAAACACTGTAAGATAAGACACGTATGTGGAATTGAAAACATTAACACCTGGACAAGAAATAGAAAGCAAAAATAGAATCAACATATAGATAGAATGTCTGAACAACGGATAGTCAGGATAGCAAGAGATAAATCGTCTGTCGGTCGGAGGAGTATAGGACGACCACGAAAATGATGGAATGACAACTTGTGATAAAAATTAGTTTGAAGTAAAACAACCAGAAGTGCCTGACATAGATGAAGAAGAAGAAGAAGAAATCTCCACAGTCATGCAGGTTGATGGTTCACATTTTTTAAAATACACGACTGAAATTTAGATGAAAAAGTGAATAAACCTTAACATGCCAAATTTCATAATAAAATTATAGTTAGGTTTTAAGTACCCCCGAATAAGAAATCTGAACATTTCTTTTTTAAGGGGCCACCAGGTATTTTGGATAGAGCACTCAACGCTATTTACCCTGTATATATCGTAACTACTAGCTGCAGCTCAAAATTTGAACATTGACAACACATTTAAAAAAAAAAAATTTTACTATGTGTTTATTTTAAATTTATTAGGGTTACGGTAACAGACTATAAAATAAATGTTTACCGGTCTATTATCCCTCGCGGGTGTATCTTCATAAATTACCTTTGGTCTAATTTCCCATCTCCCTAAACATCTAAAAAAATTTATTTAAAAATAGCGTGGCGCGCGTCGAGAGAGGTTTTCCAAATAAAAACGGCGAAACATATCGCCGTTAATTACGCCCATCTCATTCATCATTTTGTCGGTTAACGTTCCCGGTAATTACTTTGGCGGGTTATTTGTAATATCGTGCGGTACGTGGTGTTTGCTCCCGGTATCGGTCCGAATTATGTGAAGCTCGAATTGTAAACTCGCTTAGAAATAGGTGACTTTGAACATCGAGGAAGCACCAATAAAAAGATTTAAACGCAGTAATTACGCAATTGACAAAATTGACATAGGTGGGGTTTATTTTCTGCATTGTTTGTTGCCGCACAGATTTTGTTGCCGCAGTTTTGGTATTTGATGTACTGCGTGCACCGCGTTTTTCTAAGTATTACAAAAAAGATCAACATAAACGTACAACAGTTTAATTATCACTTGCAGTCTTTTACATTTTACATTAATAAAATAAATTTTATTATTGTAAATCTTAACGCTCTGCTACAATTGCATTGCACCTCACAAAAAACTATCAACCTTGGGTAAAAAATGTTAAAGATCTAGAGTTTGGCGTTCCCCAAGGACCAGTTTTGGGCCCGGTATTGTTTATACTTTATATTAATAATTTATTTAACATAAAAGCTCTTGGAGAACTAATATGCTTTGCGAACGACTCTGCCCTAATCTACAGAGATAAATCCTGGCAAGCACTTAAAAACAGAGCCGAAATGGTTGAGTAACCATCTCTTAACCGTCAATTACGGAAAGACCAATGTTATGCCTTTTGGATGTTATTCCGACTCTCTCCCAAGCTTCCAATCATTCTGTGTCCATAAAATATAAAACCACAATCAAATATTTATCCGTGATCCGAATTTAAAGTGGGGTGAACACGTAAAACATGCAAGTCACCGCTTAAGATCTTTAATCAGAAAATTTAAAGAATTGAGAGAACCTGAGAACCTTATACTTCGCACTTGTTCAACCACATTCACCTTATGGAATAATAGTTTGGGGGCAGCGCTGGATGCTCATCTTAGAGCGCATGAAATCACCCAAAAGTGGATATTAAAAATAATTTATGGCAAGAATAAACTATATCCAAGTAATAAGTTATTCCGAAAGAGTGAAATTTTAGATATTCGTCAACTTTTTGTGCAAAATATAGCAATGCGACAATATAAGAAAAAAGACGCGTTACGAACCATAAAGCATAATCATAACACCAACACCTCACTAGAACAATGCGTCAAACTATTCCCAACAATGAGAAAAACACATAACCAAGAAAACGTATCCAGAATTAGAGTAAATTGTACCTGACCATGACAAACCAATGGCTAATAAATTTAATCCAATTACATTCCAAAATAAACTTGTTATTGCAACACTATTTCACTAGCTTTTTAAACTATGTCTTCTGTTTCATTTTCATTTTACTTTCCATTCAATTTGTTACCGTTCGATTTTTCATTACCCTTTTGACTTTTCCAAATAGTATTGAGTTTTTCATATTTAATTACATGTATAATTTAGGTAGGTATTCGTTATCTTTCATTAACACTTTTTACTTTCCATAATTATATAAGACTTATAAGTTTAATTCTCACCGACAAGAAGTATTTCTTTGGTGTTATTTTGGTCTATTTGTCAAATAATCGTAATTATTTAACTCCCACTCCTACTAAATAATCTTTTCTTTTCTTTTATTTTTTTAACGTTTATTTTAAATAAACTTATTATTATTATTATAATTATGATTATTATTAATGAAACTCCGAGATAAAGCACTTAGTAAATTTAAAAGAAGCAAAAGTAACGCAGATAGGGAGTATTATAAAACTTTATGTAACTTAACTAGTGTAACCATCAAAAATGAAAAAAAGCTTTTCTTAATGCGCGACTTGCGACAAGTAATAATGTCTGGAAAGAATTAAAATAATACTGTGGGGGAATTCAAAAGAAAAAAAAATATTCCAGAAGTTTTAAATAACCCTGACGAAATAAATACCTTTTTTATATCGTCAATACCACAAACCCAAGCTGAGAACCAAGATGAAATTGAACACTATACAAACAATGTTAAGAGCACAGTAACGTCCATTTTAAAATTTAAATTGGTTTCGGAGATCGATGTTTTAAATTTAATAAACGAAATTAAGTCGAATGCCATGCTGATGGTTTAAATATATCCATAATACAAATGGGGTGTCCGATTCTTTTACCATTCTTGACTCACGTAATTAACTTCTGTATTTCAAAATCCGTCTTGCCAGACGCATGGAAAAAAGCTGTGGTAATAGAACTAACCAAAAACTAATAATCCTCAAGAATTCAAAGATTTAAGACCAGTTAGTGTCCTGTCATGTCTTTCAAAGGTTTTAGAAAAAATTATAAATAACCAGTTGTCAGAACACGTGGAGAAAAATCAGGTTCTTCCTGAAAATCAATCTGGATTTAGGCGGTATCACGGATGTTCCTCGGCACTGGAAAATGTCAGTCAGTGTCTTCAGGGCTACAGATGCACGTAAAGTCACAGTTTTTGCAGTATTTGATTTTTTAAAAGCGTTCGACACAATAAATTACAAAACATTGTTAGCAGTTTTGCACTATATTGGGTCAAGTGGTCAGGCTATACAAATTTTTGAAATTTTTTTTAAGTAAAAGAACAGGGCGTGTTAAGATTGGGAAACCGTGTCGGAAGAGATACCAATGAAGTGTGGCGTACCACAGTGGTCTGTTATTTACACTTCTAATATTCACAAAGTACTCGAACACTGTAGATTCCATTGTTGTGCGTATGATACGCAGGTATATCTGTCATTCCATAAAGACAATCTGTTCCAATCTTGTCAAGCAATTAGCAGTGATCTGGAAAATCTAAGAACAATCTCTTTAAGGCATTCCCTATTTCTCAACCCAAAGAAATGTTTAATGATTTTTGGTCCAAAAAATGACGTTCTTAATATAAAAAAGGGCATTAATATAAAAATAGGAGACTGAAGCTTCGAAGTTAAAGAGAATATAAGAAATCTGGGACTTATTTTTAATTCTGCAATGAGGTTTGAGGAGCATATATGAAATTGTATTCAACGCGCATACTTAAGATTAAAGCTTTTGTATAGTAGTCGCCAGTAAAAATGAAAAATATGTTGTGTGACTCGCTTGTGTTCTCTAGATTCAATCATGGATGGCATTTGTTTAACGGCGGTTCAAAAATCAAAATACAAAAGTGCAAAATTCTTGTCTTCGTCTGATATCCGAAAATTTGGGCGAATATCATATAAACTTAAGGATGCCAATTGGTTGAATATGGAGTGTAGGAGAGAGATGCATTTAGCTTGTTTTTATTATCGAATTTCGTTTTTTGAATCTCCGGCATATCTGCATGATAAAATTATATTTAGATCCCACGTTCATAATATAAATATTCGATTTAGAGGATTGATAACACCACCTCGCCACAGATCGTCCTTTTTTGAAAGAAGTTTTACTTACAACATAGCCGAGCTATATAACTCACTCGTTATATTATGGTAAATCACTATTACTGCTATTTTACATTTACCAAAGTTTGCCATCATTTTAAATTTCGGCGAGACGTGAAAGACACAAACATGTGGATCAGATTTCCAAAAATTACAAAAATATGAATGTTCAAAGTCGGAGGTGGAATTTTTTTTCAAGGCCAGATATTTCAAAAGTGGTTAGACATAGGTATAGGATATTACGCATAAATTTCGCAATGTGATAATATATGGGGCGTTCCATTTTAAATAACATGTCATTAAGCGTTTAATGAACGGCTTGGGTGAAAAACCCATTGAAAATTTGAAACCAATTGTATATCATAAAAGTTTTGTGTAATCGTTTCGATTAGAAAATCACGTGAATTAGAAAAGCGCGCCGAGTCCGACTGAACGCAGAAGACAAATTTTCCGTGAAATAATTGCCGCCATTATCGCACTAAGTGGGCCTCATTCGAAAATTTTTAAATTGCTCGTTATTAACGGTACTAATGGGTCCTTCCTTTTCTATTCGTGGACAAGATAACGGTTTTTTCATTTTTTTTTACAGAAAGCGACAAACAGGTTCCTAGTTTTTCTTTTAAAAAATCGTCACATCAAAGTATACCATAACGATTCAGTCACTACGGTAAAAACCATATAAACATATGTTCAGCATTTAATCGTTTTTCTTGGACGTTTAACGAGATCTAGGCATATTTTGCGAAAATACTGCCGTAAAATTGCAGCATAGTTAAAACCTCCTTTTTAATAGTTTCATAAGCTATATCTCTACTAACTATATGAGTAAAACCCAAAGTCAAGGTCAAGGCTTTGACTGAACTTTTATAGTTTTGCGAAATCACTCTTCGAGGAAACCATCAACTATCAATTGAGATAATGTTGAGTATAGATAGTATAGATATAAATGAGCGAGTTTTTCATTTCTCAAATTAAGATAAGAGAAAGGCCACTGCTTTAATAGATCAAAATATTCCGAAGAGCCTATTATACCTTCACCTGTTTTTATACAAATACAAATTTTTTATACACGCCGATATTTTATTTGTATTTTTGCGTTTTTATAATAACAATTTTCAAATGCAAAAATAAAATTTTGTACTTTAAAAACATTAAATCAAAAAAAGCAATGGTATGAAGTATTCAATTCTTTCAATAAGAAATACTCTGAATTTTTTAAAACTGAACTCAAATAATGGCCACTTGTTTAAACATTCTTTATAATTTTTTTTGGGGTATGTCCTTTCTAAGTAATTTACGTAATGAACTAACATTCTTCCAACTTTATTTTTTTAAACAAAATGTACTTCTCAACGCTATGTTTTAGTGACCTTTATTTGTTATATCTCTTTAAATAACACCAGAAAAAAAAGAAATCGGCAAATTTGGTTTTCTTTTTCAGCAGATTTATAGAAAAACTAAACATTACAAACATGAATTTCATATTTTGGCAAGTGTTGTCAACCCCAAATACCAAAAAATTTCTTCCTAACCCTGTATATGATTTTAAATTTTCTATCGAAAATTAGGTGAAAATACGGGCACCGCGATATCCCCTGCGACATTAAAAACTATACTAATGATATTGTTGGGTTATTTATAAACAAACGATATTTTTTAATACCGTCAGCGACATTTTATAAAAATAGCAACGGCATATTTATTACAGAAAATACGCATATATCTCATTTTATTGGACCATATGTATATATTTTTACAGGGACAGAAACACGTGTTTTTGATAGTCTCATATTTCGCGGATAATTTTATCGGCCAATTCGTCGGGTTGGTTGATTCCGACAGATTTAGATTGGCCAACATTTATTATTATTTTTTTATATTAAACTGATTTACCGTATTTTAAATTAAATTAAATTAAAAATCATTCGTTCAGTATCGAACACAATATAACAAAATGAGCGACTCCATTTTTCCGATTAAAATGAAAATTTTAAACTAAATAAAGCAAAAACCGGAAATATAAGTGTCATTTTCATTTACTGCTAAACTCTAGACTAAAGGACACCGTCTTACGGCTTTACATTCGAGTCACAAAAAAATTGGAATTTTAGCCGCGAAAATGTACTGTTTTAAACAACTGAAATCACTAAAAAATAGCTTCATATTAAGTTCAAGACATTTCTTAAAACACAAACAACGCAAAAACTCCATGCGGATGATGTCACTCAATTTTTTTGAAAAAATAACTCTGGAATATTCGAAATCAATCCACCAATGTACTAAAATGAAACTAAAATAAAATGCATTTTCGCTCAATTTTTTTTTTATCTCCAATAACCATATTTTTTCTATTCTATAAGGGAAAAAAGTAAACACTTACCATGCTTATCCACCTTTTGTCCCCCGCCGGATCCTCAGGTTGGGAGGCAATCACGCAAGGGTTCATCATTTTTCAAAACTAACGACACAAAAAAATAAATAAGAAAAACAAATTAAGACGAATTTCGATCAGCGCTTTTAAAAAAATTAATCGCCCGATCCGTGCACTCTCCAACAAAAACAAAACACAATCTGCACCACGCCAGGTGATCTTGACTTCGTGCTAGCGTTTTTTACCGCGTTGCACTGGGTCACAAATGAAGAAAAAATGAATATGCGGCGTTGCCTTCCTTTTTTTTTCAAAGACATTTTTTGTCAAACGTTAAGGGAAAGTTTTGACATCTTCTGGAGCAACCTTCGAGATTTCGGATTATCTTAATATTGCTTAAAATTGCCTTAAACATTAATTGGTTGTAGCTCTCACAATTGGGTCGAAAATTTATCATCTTTGGCAACGGTGTCGCGTAGAAAAGTAGCAGATTTCAGAAGCGCGCTACATTTAAAATACCCATTGAAAACTGGATCGCAGCGATTTACATTTCAAGAAAATAGTGGAACAACGTTGCCAATTTTGGTTTGGTTTAAGCTCCATTAACCGCCAGGATCTTGCGAAAAGAACTTCACAGCGTAGTTTGGTCTTTAATTTTCAGTAAATTGCGAAGATCATTTGTCGATAATGGGTCCCAATCTAATCCGCTCTTAAAGTATACTTCCATTAGGCGATAATAAGCACCATCTGACAACGCTGCGAAAATTTAGTCGATGTCCCCGCCGCTGTGATTATCAGCATTTTAAACCAACGGAACTGATCGCACGTAACGTTAAAACATATTTCATAGGTAGCTTTCGCCCTATCGCTCTCCAGATGGCGTCAGTTGTACTATTTCTGGCATTTTCGAGAAGTAATTATTTGCGTTGCAATACTTTTTCCTTCCGATTCTTGCATTGATTGGCGGTGTTGGAAGAATACTTTGCAGCAAAACCATTGCCAGGTTGCCACGTTTACGTCTCCTAGAAACACTAGATAATCTTCGGAAGAAGTTTAGCAGATAAAAATACCAGCTACTTGTTCATGAATTTCTAGTGTGAGGAAAGCGTCACTTTACCACGTCAGTTTCGTTTCCCACGGATCCGAGCCACTTCGGGCAATTCCGGGATTTTACCGCCCGAGTTTGGGAGCAATTGTCAATTCTGACGGTCATATCCGTGAGTGCATTCTTGTTGTTTTGCGAAAATGTACCCAAAAACTAACGATCTTAGAAAAAGTATAGTATGCAACTATTACAAGAACGACGGTGAGTAAAACTGTAAGAAAATTTATTGAAACATGGCATGCCAAACAATTTATATTGATGTGTAGTAATATCTGGAGATGTTGTAGGCCATTCTGTGGATCCCCTTCTGTCAATCCACTGTCCGGGAAATACTGTACTTAAATATTCACGCACTATCTGGTATATTAGCCAGATTTTTTTATTTTGAGGAAATTGTAAATATCGAGCTCCAGTAAGATTCTGCTCGAAGAAATAAGGTCCAATAATCTTGTTATTCAAAACCAAACATTTATTTTTGGTTAGTCCAAAAGATTTATAAATAGTATTACAATAGCCCGTGAACGTTTCTTTGAAAGGTGGAAAAATGGATTTAAGTGGAACATTTTGTTCAGCTCCAGTTGAAACGTAATCTTGTACGCGTCATACTTTTCTTCTTTTAATACACGCAAAGCTGTTCGTTTTTGGACGACTTGTCCGCAGGCGATAATTTATTTATCAATTTTGTAATGCGTTAAACAAAATCACTGTATTTTTCTATTCACTGTATGCGAGTATTTTTCTCGAAATACAATACCTAGTTTAATTTTTAAATGAATTGGTTCCATATTTTAGACGGTAAAACTACAAAATTGCTTTCGAAAAATCGTCGCTGGCGGGATGCATTGTGTTTCTATCGTGCTCCTGCGGACCACTACGGGGCTTTCGCAAAATCGATGTAGTTCTATTACGCATGCATGCTATGTAAAGTGATTTTCACGTCCCGCCGAATTTCAAAGTCACGGCAAACTATGGTAAATACAAAAATTTGTACAAATAATAACGATTTCCAATGATATTTTTTCAAATATCTCCCGCACCCTGTATAATGGAAGAAACCTGAAACTCTCACTCCACTCAATTTACAATACTGTTTGGACCTTATTTTCTCCCGTTTTATAGTTTTTCATTAACAGCTAATAATTTACCTACGAAAACGGCAATTTTTGGGGTCATTTTACTTTTTTGCACAGATTGTACGTAATTGAAAAAATTCGGGAAATAGGAGTTATATTCCTATATTTTTGTAAAACTATGAAGTACGCTATAAGAGTCAATGACGCCATCGCCTCTAGACTGTCTCCGAGGAACCGTGATTTTAATATCGATTTTTTCAAATATCTCGAGCATCGTGGGTAATTGACGAATCCGTTAGCCATATTTTATACAAATTTTGATTTAATCATTAATAATTTACTCCCAAGAAGAACAATTTTCAAGGCCTTTTAGATTTTTGTTGATAACTAAAACACCCTGTATATAATCGAAAATATGCCTGAAATAAGTCATAGTCCCAGATCTTCCACAGTTCAAGAATTTTGCCGATCAGGTTAACTGTTTTTGAGAAAAAAATTTCTGGACGCCAAAATCACCCAAAAAAGTTTTCAAAAAATACTTGGTGATATTGCATTGCGTCCAGTTTCTACAGTGTAGATGTGGATACGGAGTTTTATATCTCTTCCAAACTTGAAATTGATAGCTGCAAATTTGAGACACCTTTAACGTGTTTCAATAATATGCAAAAACCTTATACGCAAAAGTTTTAGCTGTCCATACGGGCTATATGCTTATGTAAAAGAAACTGACTTCTGAAACGCAGCTTTCTAGTTATTTTCAATCACCATTATTATTGGACCCCAATTTTCAGTTTTTGCGAATACCGACCAAACCCTGTACATTTTTCAAAATTATGAAGAACAAAGATTAATAGAGTTCGATCTCTTGGATCTTCCCGTTCAAAAATTTTTTCGAACGCATAAACCGTTTTCGAGAATTGATTTTTTTCTTGGCTCCTTGCAAAAGCAATATTCTATTTTTTAAAAATACTTCGCGACCACCAAGCAGTCCCAATTTCAACAGGTTTAAACTCTATACGAAAACAAACTTTTAATTCGTTAGCATAAAATTTAGGACACTTATCGTGTTTCATAGCGATCTCCAAAAAAGAGTCGAAAATCGAAAAAAAAAGATAGCCGCCGATGTTCAACCGCGGCCATTTTAACCCGTGGACTGCTAAAAAGGAGTAAAATTTGGACTTTCCAGTTTAAACCGTTTGGAAGTTACTACCGAAAAACTCCAGGAACGTAGAACCGACAAACAGACAAAAATTTAGTGAGGAGCGCGTATACTTTCGAAAAGATCGATTCTTTCGAAAGTAACAACACTTTTTATCTGATAAATAAAAAATGCAGGAATGTCTCTGCACTTTACACTCTCCGAAATTTGACACGCCCTGTACATACGGTGCAATTTGTTTATAGCTACCGCGGCGAGTCTATACGACGGAGTAATTTAAACAACTGGTTGGGTAGCAACAAGGCGACAGGTTACGTTTGATAATATTTAAATCCAGTTGCAAACGTTATGGGCATTACCCTTGACGGATGGGAAGGGAAGATGGCAGTCGTTACAGGTGCCAGCTCGGGCATAGGCGCTGCTATAGTCAAACGGCTGCTTTCTGAAGGTCTCGTGGTGAGTTTTTCCAATATTGTTTAATTTCAAGATTGTAATTGAATATCCTTTTTTCAATTTGGAGGTCGTCGGTTTATCTAGACGTACCGTTCTTGCTAAAGACGTGGAAGGGGATGACCCAAACCGCAAGGGCAAGTTTGTCTACTTCAAGTGTGACGTCACGGACGAGAAGAATGTCGTCGAGGTGTTTGACAAAATTAACTGCGCAGTCGGTCCCATACACGCCCTTATCAATAACGCTGGGGTAATGTTCGAGACTGACCTCATCGACGGAGATGCTGAGCTATGGAGGAAAACTTTCGGTATTGTTTGTTATTCATTTTCCCTTCAATTTTCAACTTATATTTGTTTATTTTGATGTCCAATAAGCAAAGTTTTCAAAATTTTGCGGTAATCATTTGTTTTCCAAACATAACCTACAATTTGGTTATTTTTGGTTTTAACGAAAAGTAATCTGGACTTTTTTTTAATGTTTTTAGAGGACACCTCCTGTCGATGAGCTGTCAGATTATCACTCCCCAACAAAGAAAAGCGACAATTCAATTCAGCAATTATTATCGTCTCAAATTGTTTTTCGGGGATCAGTTTGTGCGTTCCAGGCTCAAGTATATTATTCTTCTTTTAAATTATAATTGCGCATTGAAGGTTGCGTTTAAAGAGTGACTTTACTGTGTATCGTTAGTTTTGAAAAATGCTCTGGATGCTCATTGACATAACTTATTAACATTAATATATTAAAAAAGAAATTGGGGATGAAGTCCTATCCCAGCTACGAGTTTTTAATGCATGGTTATAACGAATGCATGAGAAAAACTGAAAAAAAAAACAGAAAATAATATCCACAGCAAATTCTGCAGGGGCTGTAATTCTATTTTATATTTGATTTTAAACGTATTACAATTTAAATTTACCAGGTTATTAGGTATTGAATTACTATATTTTACGGCGTTATCAGAAGATGTTTATAGTCTTTATTAGAAATGTAGTCTTCATTCTAATCCGCCCAATCTGTTTATAAAAATTGGATATATGACCATATTTTCTTAAGCCACACACACAGCGCATACATTAGTCTTGACTCACTTTCATTATCTAAACAAACACCATATATAAAATTACAATAATTAAAATTTTATAAGACAAGGGACTCGGACGAGTTTTTGCTTAACTTTTGACCTAAAAGTTGTATAATATTTTTCATGCCGTATATGCCCTTTGAAATATGCTTTTTAAATGTTCTTTAAATCTCAGCTAGCGATCTAAACAAATGCCCAAGTTCTTAGCATTATTACCGAAATTAAGCACTGTGCCATCAATTAAAATATTTAAAGAATTTTGGTACTATTTTGTAGGGTTGAGCTTATGATCACTGCTTTTGGAGAGTTTAGTCAAAGTTCGCAAATCGCAATTTATGTTTTGTTTTACCTCCAAAAGATCATCCAAGATCAATTTGTGTATCGTCCTCAAATGCTTGAATTTTACAGACAGTTAATGATTTTAGAATATCTGAAGTATACGTAAAGGACCTAAAATAATGGTCGATTTTAAAAATTCCCTTTAGTTTTTATGAATGATATTTTCATTTTGCAAAAATTTTCTTTTTGCGTTTTACATACATAAAATGGCTCATTTAAAATTTGAATTCGATGCTTTGTCTTTTCAGCATCGGTATCAGGGCGAGTCAGATTCTAAAGTACTCATCTGATTTTTTTTTGCAAAATTCTGATGCTTGATGTGATGGATAGAGTTAATTAAAGTTCAGTTTTATGACGTTCTGTTCTGTTCAATATATTGACACAATAATAAATAATTATTTGATTATAAGAATATCAAGTCTAAGAGATAATATTTTTGGGAGTAAAAAATAAATAAAATCGAAATATCTTTAAAATTGTTGCAAATTTTTAAAAATTCCCATTTTTTAAATTTCCTTCGTAACTCACAAAACACAGAAGCTAGTCAAAATCTGATTGAAAACGGACAGAGGTGTACAAACGGCATCTTTGTATATTTCTTAATACCGAAGTTTTCCATAACAAAAAATTAGCATTTTGGGTCCATATTTAACCATGCCTTTTTTGACGTTTATCACAAACGATTTTCATTTTTATTTGAACACTGTCATCTCTTACCAATCGACTTGCAGATACTGTAGTATTGTCGAAATGCATAGTAACGAGAGAAGCTATAAAATCAATGAACGCCCACAACATGGCCGGTCAAATCATCCATATGAACAGCGTGCTCGGTCACGTGGTGTACGACATTCCCAAAATGAACGTCTACCCGGCTACTCAGTACGCGATAACGGCCCTCACCGAAACTCTGAGGCTCGAACTGATTGCCAAGGGGTCCAAAATCAAAGTCACGGTAATGCGTAATGCTACGGCCAAGAAAGGGATGAATTTTTCCTTTTTTTTAGAGTTTGAGTCCGGGACCAGTGGATACGCCCATGTTAGGCTCGAGTGAAGCAGTGAAATCTAGTCTGCATCAGTTGCTGCGGCCCGAAGATGTAGCTAACGCTATAGTTTACATTTTGTCTACACCACCCCATGTTCAGGTACTATAGTCTGCTTCTTAATGCGAAAGAGTTATAAATCATTGTTGAACTGTAAAAGTTAGTGACCTTAGCCGTATTCCATAGTCCTATGGTGATTGTAAAGGGTTTCGAGAGTGGAAGGTAGACGGCCATGTAGTTAGCGTTTAAAACTAGAATTATTGTTAACTTTCTGGCAGTTCTTGACGAAGTTCTTTCTTGAAAATGGCTGATGTTTCAGAATTTCTTGTTTGCTGAGAAACGGATTAGTAAAATTGCGCTTTCTAAAAATGAAAAAAGTATTATTCAAAGCTCATCGCCACCACTCAACAGTCGAAACTGCAGAAATAAATGAATTGTATTCGAATATAACTAGAGTTGGATAGGGAATAATATACCGACTTGTGCATGAAGGTACGAGACTGAAATAAATGAGGATAGAAAGACTGCTATCAGAGGAATAATGCATACCTAAAAAAAATGCTAGTGTACGAAATAATGTCTGAAATGAAAGCCAGCTATGGTTAAGAAGGAATTCTGGAAAACTTTGAAGGAAATGAATTTCCGTTACGGAAAAACTTAAAATTGAAAATTGCTTTTATTACAGAAAGACGAATTTATCTGATAACGACGACGATATTTGAGAGCAATTAGAAAGTTTGGAAAGGGAAACAGGTTCTATTATCTTGGGTAAATGAAGCATATGAATAGCTATTTTTTAAGTCTACTTTTTTCTGGATATGAAATCTTCGTTGCCGAATAATTTATTCTTTTATTTTGTTTGTATATTCGTTGTAGCATCTAGAGCATTGAATCACTTTTTTTACTATTAAGTCAGAAAAGCGTCCCTGACCTATTTTTTCAGATTGTGCCGAATAATTTTGACAAAAAAATAATTTTCTAATATGTAAGATCTTTGCCATTCTGTGGGATTAATCAACGGTTTATGACTTTAAGAATGCACTTTTGAAAAATGTTCTGTAGCAGTTAACTCATGTGAGATGTGTTTCAATTATAAAAAAATTTTAGGTGCATAATGTTGCAAAATTCGCTGGCATTCTTGAATATTGAGGGAAGTCTCAATTTTTTAATAAGTTATATTTCGAAGCCATGTGCAGACCAAAGTGATCGATGAATACATTAGCAATATCTTTTTTGTCTCTTTTTATCGTGCGATCATTTGTATTTGCTTTATCATGATAATCTTCTTCTTATCGCGCCGTCTCCTGACGAAGTTTGGCGATACATACAGCTTCGGAAACTGCTGTTCGGAATTAGGATTTCGTATTTTGGACCTGTAATGGTGCCTCCAAGGTTTTTCATATTTTTATAGTTGTTAAAAGCTTTTTTTCTTTGTTCATCCTTGTTAGTACTTCCGTGTTTCTCACTTTCTGTACCCAGGGAATAAGAAGAAGACGCCTCTATATATACATTTCGAAAGCCTCGAGTCTTTTTTCGGAGCAAGAATCAAGGGTCCAACACTAACATTCATATAAAAGCACAGAGAACCCATAGGCCCTCACCATTCTCATTCTGAGTTCGAGAATAAGTCTTGTCTTATGGAAGCATCTGTCCATATTAATTCTGCAGTTTACCTCTTTCCGTGGATCCCACTTTTCATATACGTTGGTACCCAAATATTTAAAGGTAGATACCCGTTCTATGACATTGTGTTCAACTTTAAGATGTTCGTAAGTGGCAGTTTCCTTTTTTGTTAATAACATCCATTAAGTCTTCCTTACATTCAGTGTCAATCCAGACTCTCTACTATAATATACGACTCGATCTATTAGGTTTTGTAAGGGGTGTTTTTTTCGATGTATAGAACTTTGAGTTGCAATAAAACAACGATGGATCATTCGATTGACATGAATTTTATTTATCCGAAAGATAATCTTGTGGCATTACATTTTAAATATGATTTCTGGCATATAACCGCCACGGCTGGCGCGGATGTAGTTCAATCTGGACGTCCAATTTTCGATGACTTTTTCTAACATTTGTGGCCGTATATCGGCAATAATACGGCGAATGTTGTCTTCCAAATGGTCAAGCGTTTGTGGCTTATCCGCATAGACCAATGACTTTACATAGCCCCACAAAAGTAGTCTAGCGGTGTTAAAGCACAAGATCTTGGAGGCCAATTCACAGGTCCAAAACGTGAAATTAGGCGGTCACCAAACGTGTCTTTCAATAAATCGATTGTGGCACGAGCTGTGTGACATGTTGTGCCGTCTTGTTGAAACCACATCTCCTGGATATCATGGTTATTCAATTCAGGAATGAAAGAGTTAGTAATCATAGCTCTATACCGATCACCATTGACTGTAACGTTCTGGCCATCATCGTTTTTGAAGAAGAACGAACGAATGATTCCACCAGCCCATAAAGCGCACCAAACAGTCAGTTTTTCTGGATGTCGCTCCAAACGCGGCAGTTTTGTTTGTTGACGTAGCCATTCAACCAGAAGTGCGCTTCATCGCTAAACTAAATTCGCTTATGAAAATCGGGAACAACGGCAATCTTATTTTGGGCCCATCCGATGAATCTACGCCTTACTTGATAATCGTTTGGCTTCAGTTCTTGCACGAGTTGGATTTTATAAGTACGTAAACCAAGATCCGTCCGCAAAATCTTCCATAAAGTGGATGGAAACAGATCCAATTCCTGTGCTCGATGGCGGATGGACTCATTCGGGTCTTCTTCAATGCTACGCTCTACAGCAGCAATAGCTTCTTCTGTACGCACTGTACGGCGTCTCTGGGGATGCGAGTTATCAATAAGAGTAAACGTGGTGCGAAAACGTTCCATGGTTAATCGAAATAACTGCTCTGATGGACGATTTTGTCGACGATAAAATGGGCGTAGTGCGCGATACGTATTCCGCACACAACCATTATTTTCGAAATAAAATTGCACTATTCGCAAGCGTTGTTCAGGCGTGAGTCTATTCATGATGAATTGCCAAACCAAACTGAGAATAAATCACTTGACCGCTGTTAAATCGGTCGCCATCTTGAACAGTAATGCCAACATAAAGTGCTATGCATCGAAAACAACACCCATTATGAGAACAGCATCGTCCGCGTATCGCAAGTTGTTTATGTGGTTCCCATTGACGACTATGCCTTCAGTGGATTCGCGTAAGGTTTCCCTAAATATGGCGGCTGAGTATAGGTTGAACAAGAGCGGCTAGCGAATACATCCTTGTCTCACCCCCTAAGGTATTTTTATTCCCTTTGATCTTGTCCAATTTTTATTTCTGTTAATTGGTTCCAGTATAGATTTTTGATTATGATATGCTATCTTTTATCTATGTTAGGTGATTTCAGGATCTCCATTAATTTATTTTGTCTTACGCATTCAAAAGCCTACTACATATCTTTGCAGCGTTGGAGAAGTACATTCAGAGAAAATAAGGCTTCACGTGTCCCCAAGCCTTTTCGAAAACCGAATTGTGTGTTATCCATATCGTCTTCAAACTTTTATATATTCTAGTGTGTATAATTCTTAGGAAGACTTTGAGAATGTGTGACATTAGGCTTATTAAACGGTTGTCTTGGGTATGGGGATGAAGGTCGATTTAAGCCAGTTGAGGGGAATTTGTCGTGTTATATATATCTTGTTGAATAAGACTTCTAGTTGTTTAATAATTGAACTTTCTTCTGAACAGATTTTGAGAATTTCACCGTTTATCTCATCTGGAATAAACAGCTTTTCCGTCCTTCTGCGTGCATAATTTCTCCAAAATCATAATTATGTTTTTTTAAGTCTCATGGTATAATTTATTTTTGTTCCATTTTGTTCTAACAATATTGCAGAAATATATCCGTTTTCATAAAATTCTTTAAATGATTTAAGTAAGTCTATAGAATTTAACAAACTACACTGTTAGTAAAACATGGCGGGATAAAAATTTAAAAAGTCTAATTCAAGATTGCATGGAAGGATTGTCCACTCTAGTAAAAGCACCCTAAGGAAAAGATTAATAATTACTTGCATTGGTAACAAAAATGGTTTTGTCGATAATAGCTTATCATGATTGTCTTCATGAAGCTTTCGTTTTTGAAGACTACTTCCAAGTAAATGCTAAGTCTTATTCATCCTGGATCTGTTATAGTAATGGATTATGCTAGCTACCACTCAAAAGAATCCGCAAATGTACCCACGACTTTGGCTCTTATAATTATGTTTAACTATTAATTGCTTTGCAAATTTACATTTTATGACTCTCTCGCATTAAGAAACGAAATATAGTGCTCGCAACGGGACGTAATTTCTCATAGAACGGTATTTTTTTTAGGTTCAAGAGCTCACCATAAGACCGGTCGGAGAACCTTATTGATAACGACAAATTTCAAAAAGAAGAGGAAATATAATTTTTGAACAATATTAATGGAAATGTTATTTATTTTCTTGACACACGTACATTATTATTTTATATTTTGCAAAATATTTAAACTATGTTTTTCTGTATTTTTAAAATTGGTTCATTTTGTCTACTTTTCTTAAACCCCGGTAAGTTGTTGAAGGTCACTAAATTGAGGTTGAACAAAACTTCCGGCTTTGTTAATCGAATATTTTAGTGCTAGACAGGCAAGCCAATATTACTTTTAATAACATCACGTATTGATATAATTGAAGAAATATATTACCATTTTTCAACTGTGTCGTGTTCTATTTACTTTGCTTTCACTGATTATATCTAAATACGCATTTGAAAACAAATTTCCAAGTTGTCTTCTGTCTTCGTCTGTTTTCTTTTTTTTATGTTTAATGAAAATATGTGCATTGTCCTAATACGAGGATTAAAACCGCGCGACGATGTGCGAAACATTTTATCAACATTTTGCAGCGCTCGAGCGACTTAATACAAAAGTAAACGTTCGAATTGTCAAGGCCAAACGGGTGTCTTAGAAAAAATTCTCAACAATAAACAATTATAAAAAAAAATCGCCCTGATACCGATTGCATGTACTTTCATTATGGAAATGATTGCCTTGTGGGTTCGACTAGATCGTTTCCGTAACTGGTCATTTTCAAAATGGTGCTCTCGTTGGATCGGTGGTTCGGAAAGGTGGCTGTGGTGACGGGGGCCAGTGTGGGGATCGGCGCCCTTATTTCGGAAAAATTGGTCGAGGCCGGAATCATCGTGAGTATCTAATTACGTCCACAGTTTTAATAATAATAATAATATAATAATAATTTGCTTATTCTGTAGACAGCGACAAATTTAAATTAAAAAGAATGCATCACGTGTTGTATATCCAACCAAATGAAAATTCTCCTTAAAATCCTTAAGTTGGGCGGGATCACGTATCATTAATTTACCCCTGCCGCATATTGCAGAGAGTGACATTACAATTGTTTAAAGGAAGTGTTATATAATTTATATAAAATACAAAGTATAACCAACTAAATAAGAACTAAAAGTTCAGATTTTCACGAAATATATATATATATATATATATATATATATATATATATATATATATATATATATATATATATATATATATATATATATATATATATATATATATATATATACAAGGTTTTTCACTTAAAACTCCGCACGCCAATAACTCCAAAACGAAAAGAAATATTTAATTTATGTAAAAAGTAGTCAAAGTGTGGGGTCAAGTAGATATTTCCTAAAGTTTAAAAAATTCGACGCCTACAAAGAGCTAGGCGTCGCGACGCGTCGAAAAATTATTCGATTGCAGAGACTTTGGAAATACGCGCATACAAAAGTACATATTATTTAAAAACTTTTTTGTTATTTACTCAAACTTATTTACTTTACCCGTTTCTAAGTTATACCGATTTAAAGTAAACATTTCTTGATTAATAAAAAATGTGATTAACGCTTATTATATGCCATGAATGTTAGTTACTATGGCAACCATTGTTATCGCAGTTGTTTTAAGTACAATTACAAACGTAAGTTGTTATTGCTGTATCAAAAAATTGTCACATTTTGTCACAAGAAATATCCAAATTTGTTCGGTTTAAAAAAAACTAAGAACTATTATGTGAAAATGGTGCAATTTAGCAATGAGGAAAAAGTAGACATGTTACTGGTGTTTGGAGAATGTAGATACAATTGTAGAGAAGCAAAAAGAGTTTACGCACGGCGTTATCCGCATAGAAGAGTCCCCGATGCAAAAAACTTTTCAAGTTTATGTAAAAACTTAAGAGAATGTGGCAGCTTCATAAAACCTAAAAGAGATAGGAACAGGACGGCTATAAATGATGAAAATACTGCTGCTCTAATTCAGCAGGTTGATAATAACCCCAAGATATCCCTATCAGAGATAAAAGAAAATACCGGTGTTACCATAAGTTCTTCGTGGAGAATTCTACATAGAAAGTCTTTTCACTCGTACAAAAGTAAACTAGTTCATAAACTAGAACCAGGCGATTATGCTAGAAGAATGTATTTCTTAGCGACATTGTCCGATTTGTATAGCCAAGATGCAAATTTTCTCTCGAAAATTTTATGGAGCGACGAAAGTCGATTTCAAAATAATGGAATCGTTAATAGACACAACTGTCGTTTTTGGTCCGAAAACCATCCTCGTTGGATTACAGAAAGAGGTAACCAACGAATTTTTAGTATCAATGTTTGGTGCGGCATATTAAATGGATTCCTTATTGGACCTTACTTTTACGAAGGAACTTTAAATGCAGATCGCTATTTAAGATTTCTTCAAACTACACTTCCGGAACTGTTAGAAGTGCCTCTTAACACTAGAATGAATATGTGGCTACAGCAGGATGGAGCGCCTGCACATAATGCCCAAATAGTAACGAGGTATTTGAACCGAGAATATCCCAATAGATAGTTTGGCACTAATGGACCGGTAAGGTGGCCGGCGAGGTCCCCGGACATTACACCACCAGATTATTTTCTTTGGGGCTACCTAAAAAACGTTATCTATGAAGAACCTATCGAAGATATGGCTGATCTCATTAATAAAATTAGTGCAGCGTGTGCCGCTATCACAAGAAGGACTCTCCTACAAGTGACCCAAGCTCATCTGTTAAAAGTTTTTGATAGTTGTGTTCGAGCAGATGGACATAATTTTGAACAAAATTTTTGAAATGTCTTATTATGTAGTTAATTGCAATAATAATTTTGGTTATTAACTTGTAGGTATTTTACTGTTTTTTCATTTATTTATCATGTTATCAGAACTAAATCGATAAAAATAATAAATAAAATCATACTAAAATAGTTGAAATCTATTGTTTGTAATTGCACTTAAAACAACTGCGATAACAATGGTTGTCATAGTAACTAACATTCATGGCATACTTGTAAAAATAAGCGTTAATCACATTTTTTATTAATCAAGAAATGTTTACTTTAAATCGGTATAACTTAGAAACGGGTAAAGTAAATAAGTTTTAGTAAATAACAAAAAAGTTTTTAAATAATATGTACTTTTGTATCCGCGTATTTCCAAAGTCTCTGCAATCGAATAATTTTTCGACTCGTCGCAACGCCCAGCTCTTTGCAGGCGTCGAATTTTCGAAACTTTAGGAAATATCTACTTGACCCCACACTCTGACTACTTTTTACATAAATTAAATATTTCTTTTCGTTTTGGAGTTATTGGCGTGCGGAGTTCTAAGTGAAAAAAAAAATATATATATATATATATATATATATATATATATATATATATATATATATATATATATATATATATATATATATATATATATATAAGAGATGAATTCTGAATTATGAATCTCTGCCTTAAATCCTCATCTAGGAAATTTTACAAAAGCACCTGCGGAAATGTGTAAGATCTTTGGCCTATTTGTTTTTTTTATGCTTTTTTGTTATCACATCTTCGTTTTCTCTATTTCTTGTACTGTAAGAATGAGACACATTTTCTAGTTCGCTTTTGTTTTTAAACATATTTAAATTGTTGTTTTAAAAAATTATTGCCCTACAGTAAAAACACTTCATGAACAGTTGCAGAGACGAGTAATTTCTAGTTTTTTGGGAAACTATTTTTAGAAAACAGTTTTGCACCAAGTGATGACATTTGCTGTTTATTTAAAATGTTTATAAAATATTTGAATTTGTAGGTTGTTCACTACTGTTTGTAAATGTTTAGTCCATTTTGATTGTGTATCCATGGTTGTTCCCAAGTACTTCATTTTTTCTGGCGACTTTATTGAATGATGTTCATTGTTTATTGTTTGTATATCCATAGTGTTTTTGGATAATTGGCAAACCCGAAAATGGTATAAAAATTGTTTTTTTTTCCATCTGCTCGTGGGCATTTACAGGCCATTAACTCAACCCGGCCCAGGGTAGTAGTAAGCAAATTGAAACACAAATTATACCTATAATTGTAATTATATAAATAATAAATACTCATTAAATAAATTTTGTCGTTTTTTGCTGCCCAAGCTTTTTGATATTTTTTTTACACTTCAAGTACATGATTAACACATTCCTTAATTACATCAACTACATAGGCGCACATTTTTGAGTTTATTGTAGTGCGTCTTAATTTGTTTTTTAATTCTGCCCATACAATTGCTATTTTTATTTAAAAATCCTTATTGAAATACGTACGCGTTTTGATGGCAGGATACAACAGTGCTATTATAAAATATAAATTTAAAAAATACAACTTTGATACTTTTAACACCGTTGGGACAATCGATATAATATGAAATCAATTTGGAAAGGTAACTGTAATAGGACTTCACATATCTCGGAAGTAAAACTTTTAGAAAACCTTGTATTGTGACCAATATTACTTGACGCTTACCGAGAATACGTAAATAGTAATATGGAAAAATTCGGATTGTTGATTCACTAAGCTAAGGCCTTCAAAATAGCATCAAATCTTTAATGCCAGACAATTTTAACAGGGAATTAAGATTCAAGCTCTATCTGCAAAACTTCTGGATGCCTCCTCCGTCGGTTATTGATGAGTTACACTCGCTGACATCATCCTGTTGGCTTCTTCAGAGCTTAACTAAAACAGTTTTTGTTTCAGGAGGAATCTAGAAGTGTTGTAAATAGTATTACAGTAGTCTGTGGAAGTTTCTTTGAAATAATATTTAAGTATTACGGAAGGAAAAATAGACACAAAATTTATTGCTTTTTATAGTAATTTTCGATATATTGCGAAAAATAAAACTGACGCATTAACAACTTAATCAAAATTTGATAGACAAGTAAAGAAATTTTAAAATTTTATATTCATACAGGGTGAGTAATAGTACAACGGTCAATGGGACAAACTTATTTTAACCTTTCAAGCACAACCTTCCGTGAAACAGGAGAGCTGAATGACGCATTATGGTATGAACGGATTCTAGAGAAATTTTAACAAATTCCAAAATGTTTTTCAAAGATTTCCGCGATAATTAAAAGAAATTGTAAGTATAAAGAGAATTCAGTTTTACATTGTTCTGCTTGAAGTTTAGCCCTATTTTGAGGCAAGTTAAAGTAATAATAAAATAAAATAAAACCTGGCTTTTATTTTTCATTTGCCGCTTAATAAATTCGCAATTCTACACAAACACTATAATTGCGAACAGCAACAAACGAGTTTATAAATATTAAACGCTAGTTGATATGAATAATTGCAACCGTGAATCCTCATGGTCGGGATCACCGGGGTGGACTAAACACACAATAGGTTTAATCATTTGCTATTTGTTGGAATAATAATAATTGTATAGAACCTCTATACACCTTCGTGTGTGGACTGTATCTTGCTCTCGTACCGTCAAACGCACTTTCCTTTGTGGTGGTCAGTTCGGTACTGGCGCGCTGGGCGGCATCCCTTCGGCTGCACAAACGGTCTGGCACGCACTTGGACCGTGATTGATGCATGATAGTCACGTGACTCTGGCGTGTTCACACATAACGGGGTTTCA
The DNA here is from genome assembly GCF_029955315.1 of Cylas formicarius. Classification (NCBI taxonomy): domain Eukaryota; kingdom Metazoa; phylum Arthropoda; class Insecta; order Coleoptera; family Brentidae; genus Cylas; species Cylas formicarius. The sequence continues at coordinate 16,443,063 of NW_026844361.1, read as the reverse complement.
CATATAGCAACGAAAAACTAATAGGTTCTTAACAATAATAATAATAATAATAATAATATTTATTTCTATTGACTTATTACTAAAGTATCGGATAATGTCAACAAAAAAAAACATTAGAACACTAAAATACATACTTTAAAAACAGATACACACAAAGTATATCACACTGCGAGATCGGCATTACTACAATCAAAGTATTCTTCGATAAAATAAAAAGCGCTCTTATTCAAAATGAGCTTTAATTTTTGCTTAATTAAGATTCGCTGTAAAATTATAATCTCCATCAATTCTGGTCATGCAATAATTAGATAGATTATGCGATCTAATATAAAGAGACAGGGAAACGTTAAACATAATTCTCTGGGAAATAATCAGATATATCATTAATAAATATTATAAATAATAAAGGTCCCAGTACGCTTCCCTGTGGGACACCGCTGTTGAGTTCTTTAGATGAGGGTCTAATCACAGAAGTATTACTTCTACGCACAACCCTTTGATCACGACTATTCCCCCGTATATCGCAATTATTTAACTTATTCAACAACAAATTAATATCAAGCACATCAAAAGCTCGCTTGAAGTGAAAGAACATACATAATGTTTTCTTATTCTGATCCAGGTTCGAGACTATTTGATTATATAAGGAAACTAAGCAGTCTTGAGTAGATAATCCATTGCGAAAGCCAAACTGAGAATTCGAGAATAATTGCACTTCGAATATTTTGTAAAAAACTGATAGAAGTGATATTCCACGGTAATTGGAAATTAAATGGGTATTGTTCTTCTTGTGTATAGGCACAACAGTGGAGTTTTTTAAGGCTGGGAGAAATACACCTTCTAAAAAAGACAGATTAATCAAAGAAGTAAGAGCTTTAACTATAAAATCTGTAACACGTTTTGTTAATGAACAGGGACGCAATAATGCATCGAAGTTCAACACCCGTGAAAGGTGTTATGGAATAGATTTCGATTTGAAGATTTTTTATTAGTTGTTTGTGTTGTTTTTATATTATTTATTATGTATTTAACGGAATATACATAAAAGTCGTTAAATTTTTCAGAGGTCGTGTGTAAATCGACATTCTCGCTACTTTCATCATCAATAAAGTAATCTGGAAACTTTTTATGTTTATATAGGTTACTTTCATTTATTATAATCGTCCACGCCGTTTAAGATTTGTTAACAGAGGTTGTAAGAAGATTATTGTAAAAACTTTTTTTCTTAAGTTGTTTTTGATGTTACTTTTTTATAATTCTATGTTTGCTAAAGTTTCATTACTATTGGTATATTTAAAATATTTGCGCAAGTCTCTAAGTAATTCATACTTTATTTATACTTTATATTTTACTAATAATCCGCAGGTGGCGGGCTTAGCCAGACGCACTCAGCCAATAGAGGAGCTGTCCGCCAAGTTGAAAGGCAAAAAAGGCAAACTTCACGCCATAAAATGCGATGTCACCAAAGAGAGCGACATTAAAAAAGCTTTCTGGGAGGTGAAGAAAATCGGACCGATCCATATCCTGATCAACAACGCTGGGTTGGTGCAGAAAACTACCCTGTACAATGGGGATCCGGAAAAGTGGAAAAATATATTAGGTAACATTGTTAGTTCGATACTCGGTTGGGAAAAACCGTTATGTTTTTCCAGAGGTGAATGTGCTCGGCACGTGTATGGTAACCAAGGAAGCCATCAAGGATATGACCGAGAACAAAGTGGCGGGGCAAATAATCAACATGAACAGCGTCCTTGGTCATTTCGTCTACAATATCCCTGAGGCCAATGTTTATCCAGCTTCGAAACATGCTATTACGGCTCTCACTGAAGCATTGAGACTCGAATTGCTTGATATCGATTCCAGCATTAAAGTGACGGTAAGATTTCGTTGAAAAGAAATTGTTATAGTCTATCCGTTAGCAAGAGAGAGCAAAAAATGAAAATGTAGTTCTTAATTGGTATATAATTATTTACCGTTAGATATCTCATATTTTTGGAATAGCCTTTGACGGTAATTGTCGTAATAACCTTTGATTTGATCGCAATTAGGAATACAACAGATTTACAGCCAAAAAATATTTAATAATTAGTTTAATAAAAAGAGCACTATTTTTAAAATGTTAGAGAGTTAGTTATTTTACACAAGTGCTAGTGTTACGAACAGTTTGTTCTGCGAAATGGGACTAAAACTGCCTCATGTGATCTTACCTTGATTTGAGGTATGAGGTATGTTCAAAAAGTAACTTTTAAGTTTTATCAAAAAGTATTTATTTATTTATCGAAAGGAATGTAGTGCCAATCCTCGAAGCACTTCTGCTAAGCGCTTTCTGGTATAGACTTCCAGCGATTTTCCGGTGAATATGGTGGCTGAGGCACGATTGTGGTTTTGTTTTTGGCCAAAAAGTTAGACACAAGCAACGATGAGTGAGCAGGTGCGTTATCGTAATCCAAAATCCATGAATTGTTTTTATTGCTTCTAGCAAACAGCACATAACCTCCCTTTATTGACCGCATGAAATTGTGGTAAGAACTCTTGAACAGTAAGCAAAACCTTGAGACTTGATCGAACTTGATGTGTTTTTTTCGGTCTTGGCGATTCTGGAAGGACGACAGGGCTTTGGTTTCGACGTTATAACTATATATCCATGATTCGTCACTAGTTATGAGTTTTTTGAGCGTATCAAGATCATCATTCACATGGTTTAACAGCTCTTGAGCGATGCTCCTTCGACGGTCCTTTTATTCAAAATGAAGCAGGTTGTACGAGCCAATAGAGACGTCTTTGGCCACTTCTCTAACAGTGATTCGACGATAATTCAACAAGATTTGTTTACAAAGTCACCTTACTTTTTGAACACACCTCGTATATTAAATTTAATCAGGGCTAGAATATGAGGGGTGTTGTAGTGAGAAATAATTATTTTGTTGAGGCACATTAGAGTTTTCGTCCGGTAAAAAGAGAAAAATATTGAAGCGATTGTCAGTTCATCGTTACCTGTCTGTTTGTTTCATTTTGCTTTTTGTTGCTTGCGCTTGATATCTCTAGAAAAGATAAATTTGAACGCAGGGTACATTTGGGTTTTAGAGCGTCAGTCCTGGCCCGGTGAGCGGTACCGAATTCTTCTCGCAAGATAACCTCCAGGTGCAGGTCAAAGGGTTCCTAAAACCGGAAAATATCACCGACACCGTTATGTTTGTGTTGTCCACGCCGCCGGATATGTTGGTGAGATTTTTTTTCATTATTAAGATTAATTTTTGACATTTGTTGGTTGATTATTAGAATCGGAAATGGATTTTTTGACTGGTTTTCAGGTGGCCGATGTGATCTTGAGACCGTTGAAAGAGCCCTATTGATTTTCCGTCAGATATCCTGTTTCGAGGTGCTCACGAATTTTGATAACGTTAACCTTGGTGCTAATATTGTGAATATTTTATAAATTAGAATAAACAGAAATATCAGCATTGGTGCTTAATTATTTTTATATATTTATGTTTATGCTATATATGTTATTCTTATTATTATTATTATTATTATTTATTTTAATCACGAAAAACGTTCGGGGTTGTCATCAAAATATTCAGAAAACTCACCAGGCACCAGCACTCTTTATAGATACATATCTAAAAAATAGTTGGTTAGCTTTATGTATCTTTTAAAACTGGACATTTATTTAAAAAAAAATATTTTTCGATCTCCAACGTGAAAAAATATGGACAGAGAATTAGAAAATTTTCTTTTAACATTTCCATCTTCGGATTATATTCAATATTGTATACTTCATGTTTTTATAGTTACATATTTTATTTTTTGGAATCTGTTAGCTGCCTTGCTGTAATTATTATATAAAACGCAGGTAAATTATTATCTAGATTCTACAGTCCATGATCTTGATATACAGGAAAATGACTGGTTTAAAAATAATTTTATTTATTGATCACCCAACAACCAGTGGTAATTTAAAATTACCTTAAAAATTAACTAAAAACATATGCGGTCAATTAGAATAATTAAAATACATTTAAAATATTCCTGATAATTTTTTAATAATTTTAAAAACAATGCTTTTGTGTTACTTAGTATGTCTAGTTTATTTTGGTTGATTATGGTCCCAGTCATTACTGGGGATTTCAAATGGTAATTAGTTCTAGGTGTGCTTTTGATGATAAAGGTCTTTTCAACGTGGTTTATTTGGGGCACTTAAATATACCGAACCCAATGTCGCTTTGCCAAAGGCTAAATTATTAATGATTTTAAATAGATGCGTAGTAACTGAGTCATGACTCTTGTGTTCCGCAGTGTTAAAACACTCCATGCTGCTGACATAAGTATCACGTATTTTATATGGTATTTTTCAAAATTCCAAATTCCGCAGGGATTATCATAGAGGTTTATCAGGGATCGAAGAATACATTTTTAAAAATTTTGTTGTTCACAATAAATAAATGATTTTTTTTGTGACTAGGTTATATTTTTCGATGGCGCTGATGTTTCGACTTCTAAAAGTAAGAATATATGGACAGAGCATTACAATTTTGCATATTATATTAGAATCTTAAAATATTAGAATTAAAGTTATACTTTATTTAATATTGTGTATTTATTGTTTTTCTAGTTCGTGCCTGTTTAATGTGAGTAATGTGAATCTAGAAAATCGTTTTCCTACTTCAGAATATTAAAATAACACAATTAAACTTATACTATTTTGAATATTGTATCTTCCTTGTTTTTATGGTTTATATTTAGTTATTTTATTTTTTGAGAGAATCTGGAAGCTGACTCGCTGTTATTATTTTACAAAACGTAAATGAGTATCCAGATTCTACAATCTGTAGTCTAGATAGTAGGAAATTACTCTATTTCATTTGATTATTTATTGGTAAAACTTGCAGGGTGATCACCCAAAAACAAGGTGCAATTACCTTAAAATTAACTTAAAATCTAACAATCACTGTTTACAATTTTTATAAAAAGTTAATGCATCAGGAAAAGATGTCCGAAATCGGCCAATTAAAATTTTTCAATTACGTTTGTAATATTCAAGAATAAATTTTGTAATAATTTTGCAAACAATGTTTTTTTTGTTACTAAATACGTCTATTTAGCTTTTGTATTGATTATAAGATGTAACCGTGTCATGACTGGTAATTAGTTGTAGGTGTGCGTTTGACGATAAAGGTCATGTAACCTTTTTCATTTTTTTTTTATTTTGGACACCGAGCTCAATGTGGCGTTGTTCGATATTTTTATTCTTGTTTGTGACTAAAAGATAACACTTAAAACAAGAGTAACATTTTTTGAGGATTTGTGATTCTGCTAAAATGCAGGGAAAATAAAAAAAATGTTCTAGATAAAGTGTCCTCTAGTGATAGATTTCTGAAACTAACTATGACTTTTACTAAATCGGGGCTGTAAAAATAAAATTTAACTTACTACCATTATTTTAACACGTTAAATCTTTCCTTTAAGCTGTCGAACTCAATTTCCGAACACCCTGTGTGTAGCTGGCAAATTTAAGAAGTTTCTTTTGAACTTTTCCAATCACCCGTATATCTATATTTAATCAAGCTTCCATCGCACAGGAAAATTATTGGCTTCAAAATAATTTTCCTCCAAAAGTTCCAGTAAACAAAAAGCCTAGATCAAACAATTTTGCATTTCTCTAGATCCTAAACTCCGGTATCTTTCAAGGCTCCAAATTCCGGATTACCTAGAGAAAAATTTGTAAAAATTGTTCTTAATTTTCGAAAGAAACATTCACAGGCTACTGTAATACTTTTTACAAAACTTCTAGATTCGTCCAGCGTCGGTTTTTGTTGAGTCTAACTTGCTAACGCTTGCTTTGCCAATTATCCTGTTTGCTTCTTCAGAGCTTAACCAAAACTGACTAGAATTTTGCTCTGTATCTGCTTATATATTGTTTGAGGGGGGCGGAGCTAAATGAGGAGCGTAAACATCGTCTCGGATGACTGATTCCCATATTCGTTAAGACCTGAGTCGCTGTTAGTTTTATCGAATAGTCTTAAGGCTCTATCATGTCCTTTGTTCTTTGCATATGCATGGAATGCTGTAAACTCTCATCTCAAATGGAATTTTGTCTTTGGCGGATCGAAATTGTTGGGAGATTTGTGGAAAAGTGGTCACTCTGGTTTTGACGTTATATTTCTTTAGAACTGTTAATATGTGATCTGTGATGTTTTGAATGTAAGGAAGGGCAACAGTGGCAAGTGTAGGATTGCTTTCGGCCTCATTGCTATTGGATGGTTTTGGTGAAGTGTATTTTGTGATGGAACCTTTAATTTGGAAATTGTTAGAGAGAAGAGCAGAGGTAAGGTGTTTTAATCCTGGGTTTAGCGAGTCTGGTTGAGATAGTTTTACGGCTCTGATAACCGATGATTTTTGGCCCTGATTGTGATGTGACAATGCATGAAGGTATCGGTCTATGTGCGTAGGTTTTCTTTAAACACCCAATGTTAGGTCTGATTTTCTGTTGATAAGAATATCTAAGAATAGGAAGTTATTATTAGACTCAACAAAAGCCGACACAGGACTAATCCAGATGTTTTGTAAAAAGTATTAATTGTTTATCAAACGAACACTGTTTATGCGGTCTTGACATGATGCCACGTCCTTCGTCTACAACATCCAACCTTTGAACGAACGAGCTACACCTTTACACGGTGACGTCAAACCAAATAAGCGGTTTCTTTAAAACGATTTACTTGTTCGACGCGATCCTGCTAATAAATACAGCGAAAAATGGCGGCAATTAAAACGCTCGGCGCTGGCACGACGACGTCGCAATGAACTAATTCGCCGGGCGGATCAATAGCCCGCAGTCGCTAAAAATGGCGAACGCTGACGGGTTGGAATATTACATCAAATTCCCCAGCCCCAATTTCAATTACAACCAGAACAATGGAGATTCGGACTTTGTTTTTGTCGTCAACGAGGAAAAACTGCCCGTCATCTTGCTGTTCGGATGGGCGGGGTGTAAGGACAAGTATCTGGCCAAGTACTCCCAGATTTACGAGGAAAGGGGGTGAGTGGCGGTGCCGGTTCTTTTTTGCCGGGTTTTTAAAAGCGATTAGATACGCATTCCTTTAGTTAAAGTAGACCACGAACCAAGATAAAAATGTGTACTTAGCGATACAGGGAACCAAATGACGTCAAAAAGGCATAACATTTTTACATTAGAGAATTCTTGTAAGATGTGGTATTCTCTTTCTTTAATAATTTTAGTTTTTTACGCAATGCATTAGTTATATAATATAATAAATAATTTTTTTGTACCTAAATCGATTAAAACAATGTGCATTAAGGGGTTAATAATACGATGATTTTTTTTAAAAATTTAGCTACAGGCTTCCTCCTCATTCTATTTATATAAACTATTATACCTTTTCTTGAAGATAATTCAGATAAAGAGCGAACATTTGAAATCCTATTAATAGTTTCAACTTCGCGCAACAAATTACAGTACTATGTGTACGTTCCTCATTTATGGTAAAATTTATTGATTCTCATCAAGAATTTTCAAGAAAAAGTGAATCAAATGTGGAGGTGAAAACGAATTCGTAAGTACATTTTAATTATCCACCGCTGCTAAGAAATCTTTATTAAAAAAAAATGTTCCTGAAGAACCTCAGCACGATCGCGTACAGTATGTTTTGTATTTTAATATGGGCCTTATTTTACGACATTTTAATATTGTCTTAAGTTGCACCCCTTTGGGGGTTTTCTGTTTTCTTAGAGTACCTTTTGCCTTTTAAACTCTTATTTAATTTTTCTTTTAGAAATTTTTTGTATTGTTTTAATATGTAATATGCAAATTATTACTAATGTTACAGCTGATTTGGAAGCTATTTAATTAATCGCGTTAAGCCCGCGGTTTTGGCTGACGATATATATATATATATATATATATATATATATATATATATATATATATATATATATATATATATATATATATATATATATATATATATATATATATATATATATATATATATATATATATATAGCTTCCCTGACTATTCTTTTATATTTGTGTTCTTCTCTGGCAATTGTCCTCGTGTTGTCAAAGTCTATTGTGTGTCCAGTATTCCTTACATGTTGGGCTATTCGTTCGTCTTTGGTTACAGCGTTGCGGTGTTCCTCTCTTCGTACCTGTATCCTTCTGTTTGTCTGGCCAATGTAGCTCTTGTCACAGTCCTTGCAGTGAGATATATATATATATATATATATATATATATATATATATATATATATATATATATATATATATATATATATATATATATATATATATATATATATATATATATATATATATATATATATATATATATATATATATATATATATATATATATATATATATATATATATATATATATATATATATATATATATATATATATATATATATATATATATATATATATATATATATATATATATATTCGATAGCAGCGCCAAAAATTTCCCGTCCTGATTATGAAAGAAACAAAGTGGAGTAACAATTTTTTATCATTTTTCAATATAATTCCCCTTAACTTCAATACACTTATTACATGTCTTTATTAACAACTTTATCCCATTAAAGAAATATTCTTTTGGTTTGTCTGCAAAATGAGCTAAAACAGCCTCTTTTAACTCAACTGCCTGGTTAAACCGCCGTCCACATAAGTCCTTTTTCAAATATCCAAACAAATAATAGTCGCTGGGGGCCATATCTGGACTATAGGGAGGATGATCTACCTGTTGGAACCCACACTCTAAAATGGCAGTTTTAGTCTCGCAATTGATGTAATAATGTTGCGTAATATTTACCATTGTATTAGTTTCTTTAAAATCTATCAAAAGAATTCCTTCACAATCCCCAAAGATCGTGGCCAACACCTTTTTTGTTGACTCTGAATTTTTTTGGAGGTGCTTCACCCTTTTTTCGATAGAGAGCCATAGTTTCATCTCCTATCACAATAGTTTCCATCACAGACTTCGGTACCGACCTACAGAGTTCCAAAAAAGACCGCTTCATCACATCATAGACATCTTCAATGCTGGAGCTCCGAAAACACTTCGACTGTTCCCACACTTTGGGGAAGTATATATTATTAAACCATTATGCAAATTCTATATTTTAGAGAATTTAAAGATATAATCCTTATATTCTTTCCAAAATCATAAAAAAATATATTATAAATTTGGTAATTTCATTCCTTCAAACGAAATTATCGTAGATTGTCAATCAGGCTTTATTAAACAAGTCGAAAATAATGGTAGCTGGTTTATTTTATCCTCCTTATTGCTTTTACTTTACGTAGCTGATATCGATCACTGTATCAAGCAAACTAGTCTTAAAGAGTTCGCTCACGACTCCCAGTTACAAAAGCAGTTTAATCTGGAAAATATAGACGTGGCCCAAGAAAACTTTGAGAGTGATCGCGAGCATATAAATAATTATGCAAAACTCCATACCATTAAAACCTTCAAAAATCAAATCTGTTGATGTTTTGCACCAACAAAGCAAACATAAAAATCCAAGACAAGAATAATAATAATAATAATAATAATAATAATAATAATAATAATAATAATAATAATAATAATAATAATAATAATAATAATAATCGAATAGGCTATTTTTTAGTTACAAATAACCAGAAATATGAACATGATTAAACAACAAGACAAAAAAAAATTCGGTCCAAGCAAAATTAAGGAACAATGGCTATAAAATCAACAATTTATTATTTGATTTTTTCAACTTACGCTGAACAAATCAATGCCTCCTTGAAGTTGACTAACCTCTCAACAACCATAATAAGTAATTACTGTGTTTGTCTAGTGCTTCTTGAAGCTGTATTTAAATTAATGGCAGCTGGAAGTTCAGAAGAATAAACATGAAACTTAGTATTTCATAACCTTATTATATACAATATAAATGTGACAAGCAAATGTTAGATCACTACTAAATGTTATAGGCAGATTCTTCTGAGTATTCATCGCCCACTATATAAGCAAAATAAAATGGACTGTTTTATTTTATTTCAGATCCTGATAGCCGTACATTTGCTAACAACATTTAAATCACACTACCATGTAAATCTATCCGCATTTGCTATATGGTATACATTAAAATTCTACAATTTGGTGGATAATCTCCAATATCACTTATGTTGTCTTTATAAAATTCTTCAATCCTACATCAGTCCTCGGACTCAGTTTGTAGAATTGAATTCTGCAAAATCCCAAACGACCCGCATCACATCTGGAATTCCTCAAGGGTCCCATTTGGGACCATTGTTATTTTCACTGTTTATCACAGATGTCAATAAATGTTTTCTCTTTGCTAAATTAGCATCATACGCAGATGTTCAGAAATCATACGCGCCCGTGAAAAGCCTTAACGACTGTCATAAGTTTCAAGAAGATCTTGATCGTTTTTATGAATACTGTGTAAAAAATCGTCTATTTTTAGCAGGCGGATAAATGATATAAACTTTGACTACACATTCAATGGTGTAAAAATAAAAAAAGTAGAGCAGATTAGGGATCTTGGAATAACTATAGATGTAAAATTAAGTTTTGATATCCACATTGAGAATATAGTAAAAAAAGCTTATAAAAATTTAGGTTTTATATTAAGAGTTAGCAAGGAATTTCAGGATCACAAATCGCTTATTATTCTATACAATTCCTACGTTCGATCTCACCTTGACTATGGCGGTGTGATATGGAGTCCTCAGTATCATAAATATATAGACAGAATCGAGAGAATACAAAAAAGTTTGTTTTCCATTTAAATTTTAGATTTAACCGTAACTTACTAACTCATTCGTATGAAGCTAGTCTTAATTTCTACCATATACTGAAGTTATCTGTTAGAAGAATTATCTCCAGTGCTATATTTTTGCATAATATTATTAATAGTAGGATTGACTGTCCTTTACTGTTGGAAAAACTCTCCTTCAATGCCAGAGTCGTTATAACAAGAACTCCTTCATTATTTTACGTGCCTAGATTCAATACAAACTTAGGTAACAATTCCCCAATATCTCTTTTACATAGACATTACAATAATTATTTTTCGCACATTGACATCTTTGCGTTATCACTTAATTCGTTTCGAAATCAAGCAATTAGGGTTTTTCTATAAATTTATTTTAATTTTTGATTTGTTTTCCTTATTTTTTCACATTTGTTTTTTGTAATTCACGCACTTAATATACAGTGTTAGTTTTGGTTCAGTTTGGTAAGTTTGATTGTTATTATTATTTTTTTTTGTTTTTTATCTTCTGCTTATCGTAGATATAGGTAGGTACTTGCTTATAAGTTTTACTTTGTTAATTAAATAATGGTATAATTGTTAGTGTGTTCTTGTAAATTGTGAAGTTAGTTCTTCATGTTAGTGCACCTTTGTAATAAATAAATAAATAAATAAATAAATAAATAAATAAAATAAATAAATGTAACAGTTAGAAGGGAAAGATGAAAACACTGTACTCCGAAAGTACACTTACATTTGCGTAAATTAAATTATTTACTTTGACAATTTGCACCCTGGCGCTGCATTAGAGTTTCAGGCAGTCCCAATTCTTGCAACTTCCTTAGTAAAAGCAATACCTTCGAATTATCAAACGCTCCTCTTATGGTTGGTGAAATCATATAAGTAATAATTGCATCAAGCAAAACACCAGACCTTAGTGACAGATTAAACAGCATATGTCGATTCAGTTCGGTTCAGCTCAGTTCGAAATGCACATATACGGTTTAAAACTTTGTGGAGATTAAGTGGAGACATCAGAAATCTATTTGGTGACGTTTTGTAGTTTGATAACGCTCCGATACACGGCACCGGTGAAATGCCTTTTCCTGCGGAGGTATCAGATGCCTAGCATCGGGGACAAACTACTTAAACTCCTCCTCGACTTGAATTTCGATAACCACCCGATTATAGTGCACTGTTTTTCCAACGGTGGAGCTTTCCTCTACCAGAATTTCTCATTGGCTGTGGACAAACACGTTAAACCCTTACAGGTAACTGATAAATTATACAGCATATGAGGTGATTCAGACTTTAAGGCACAAACTGAATTTTTTCTATTAATTAAAATATCTCGATGACTTTTAAACGTATAAATTTGAAATTTGACAACCCTCCCTGCATGTACTAAATTGGGTTGTTCAATTTGGAGGATTTTTTTGCTTTTTATTTCGAGAAACGAGCCGCATACTTATTTTAAACACCTATTACGTTTTAAAAAAAAAACACTCTTAATTGAAGGCGTCACTCAATTTGGTAACTGAAATACGTCAGAGGCGTACGACAAAGAAAATAAAGAAATAAAGAATAAGAGAATATTAACTACACCAAATTTGAAATTGATATCTTTAAAAGTGGGTGAAATATCTTAATTAATATAAAAAAATCAATATATTTTGAGCTCCTATTGCGCCGCTACTGATTGAAAGCGGACTTATAATTATATAACTGCGTGAGTTATTGATGAATCGATCTCGTCAAGATTCTGATGCTTATATGCTGCTTGAAGCACCTAACATCTCCTCTTCTCTTAAATAATTTCGACAATGGAGATATTAAACGTCCAATTACAAAATACACTTCATCACAACCTTTCAAAGAAGTCTGAAAGCACCCCCTTAAAAGCCAACAGGATAATTGGCGAGAACTCAGCAAGTTCGATTCATCAGCAACCTTCGCAGGAGGAATCCAGAAGCTTTGTGGATAGTAGTTCAGTAATCTGTGGTAGTATCTTTGAAAAATTAAGGTCTATAGCGTATTTCAGTTTGCGCCTTAAAACGTTTATCACCTTTGCTGAAGCAACAGCATTCCTTTCAGATTAAAGGCATAATATTTGACTCGGCTCCCGGGAGGCGGAGAATTTCGAGCCTGTTTCGGGCCATGTCCGCCATCTTGGAGGGCAACATCATTTACAACCTGTCCGTGTCGTTCGTAATGACGATGTTCCTCTCCGTCATCTGGTTGTACGAGGTACTATTACCAAACAACAAACATTTCGTCATTCTTGAAATTTTGCTTGCCAACTTTTAGATGGTGAACAGCGCATTTTCCACGAAAAAGGTATTTCAAACAGACCCGTTCGAATTCCTAAAGGACGAAGTCAACAGATGCCCTCAGCTTTTCATCTACTCCAAAAACGACCACCTCATTCCGCATACGGTAAGCAAAAAATTGAACATATACATTGTAGATACATGGTAAATACAAGGCACCAAAAACAAATCTCTTTTATAGGCAAGTGGAATGAGATATAGTCTGGCATGCATTATCAAATTGTATAGTTATCAGTCACATGGTTAGCTTGCAATTGTTTTGGGAGAACGGGAAGTAATATTTGCTGAAACTTATGCCACGAGCTTTTTTTACTTTTGCTCTAACGATTAGTTTGTCCGTGCAATGAACATAGTCAAATATATCAAAATAACTTGATTTTTGTAAATAGCTGATGAAGTGAAGTGAAGCCAATTACATATCAAAATATTTAATTACATACAGAAAGCTAATATACAGGATATTGGTAAATTACAGTCAAAATTAATAAAGGCTCAACTACTCTAGCAATAATAAATTACATTGGCTCTTCAGTCAAGAAATATGGAAAATAGTTAATAGGAATATCAAGTATAAAAAAGTTGTCGTTATTTGGCTATTTTAACTATTTACTATTTTTTGACTCACTGTGTATACTTAAAACAACGGCGACGTCACTTCTATAATAAATTACCTCAAAAATTATCAATAAATATCATTTATATTACGACAAATTATCACCTTCATTACTATTGCAAACAGTTTCAGTCAAGCTCTTATAAAAAAAAAACAATCTCTTCTCCCTCGTGATGTACGATTACGCGAAGAGTTCTGTGAGATGATATTGATTAGAATATAGGAAGATCGAGATTTTTTGAAAAGAATTATTTGAACGGACGAGTTAAATTTTTCACGGGATGGTAGAAGATTTGCAACGCCATGTCAGACAGGCTTTTCAACAACTTGATCCAAACAAAATTCAATATACAACAGTTTACAATGTTATGGATGGAGGCGACTTCAAGCATAATATAATTAATTATAAACAATTTAAAACCGTTTGTTAGTCTTTAACATTAGTTTTGTGAATAACAGTTTTTATGAATATTTTGTTTTTGTTGGCATATGTATTTCCTAATAAGGAAATGTTAAGCTTTTTTTTGTCAAAGAAAAATTTGTATTTTTATAACTCGAAACCCAGTGAAAATGGATACAGCACAGTTTGATACTTTTATCCGTCCGTGGACATCCTCAGGATCTTATCCAGTCATATTTAACTGACAGAAGACAGTGTGTTGTCTTTTACAATAACATATCGGAGTTGAGGGTTGTGAGCAGTGGCGTGCCTCAGCGCTCCGTCTTGGGTCCGCTACTGTTCACTATTTACATCAATGACCTGTATCATTTTCTGTTCCCCAATAAATGTACACTTTAAGCGGACGATACATCGTTTGTGACATATGACAAAGACTCCAATGAACTTATGTTGATAATGTTGAGCGGAGGGCGGAACTTTGGTTCACCAACAATAACCTTAAACTAAACACAGATAAGACACATTGTCTTGTTTTCTGAACTAATAATAATCTACTGGAGGGCAAGAATGTAAGACTCTTGGGAGTAACGCCTGACGGTAGTTTAAATTGGGCCACTCATATTAACATCTGTAAAAAACTTGCCTTCTCACTCTCATCTAATCTCATACTTCTTTGGGGTAATTTTGCGACAGCAGACCAGGCATTTAAACTCCAAAAGTTGTTCGTTTGATTGCCGGTGCAGGTTATCTGGAGCACTGTCGACCAATTTTTAAGAAGTTGGAAGTTATGCCACTTGCTTGTCTGTATGTTTATTATCAATTATTAAAAATATACAAAAACATAGACAGCTTCAGTCAGAACTCCTCTTACCATACTAGAACCATACCATACTAGAAATAACAAGCTACTTCGTGCTTCAAGATTCAAATATACCAAAAAAATTCACTAAACTTAAACTTGTACAATAAACTACCAGCTAACGTGAAAGTTGTAAGTAATAGAAAATTAAAAAACAACATCTTAACCTTTCTTAAAAGGCACTGCTTCGGTCGGGGAATACATGGGTAGTCCCACCGTGATTGAGTCAAAGAAGCGTCTGTGAACGGTGTGACTGTGCAATTTCTATAATTTTGTTAATGTTGCTTCCTTTTATTTATCGATATAAACGTACTTTGTTATACAAACTGTTCTTATGTATTATACACTGTTTTATATAATTTAGACACTCTTTATATAATTTATTCATTGTCTTGTTTTTTATATACATATTTTTCTACTTATTGTATCAACAAAAACGTGGTCAATAAATTCTATTATATTCTATTCTATGGCAAATTAATTTCTCATTTACGTGCGAATATAAAATATACGGTGTTCCATTTAAAATTCCTACATAATATGGATTTTTATACCTTGCCAATTGGGTATTTTTTATCTCCGAAAATGTTGAACATGGATATGGTATATGTTACATAAAAAAGTTCCAGAATGTTTCGCGGAATCAAAAAATGTAATAATATACAGGGTGTTCCCTTTAAAACATGATAGTTGATATACGTTACGATAATATCTGGCAACATTGCATGGCTAAAAATATTCCCTTACATAAGTAACTTCATACTTCAAGTTTTTACAGTAAGTCGTTCTCCATAAAAGTCTCATAGGACACTCACCATGAATAACCCTGTTTACTAAATTACCACAATGAAATTCTTGATAGGTTTCTATCAATCCTTATTATATATCCCGTCTTGTCGTGTGATTTTTCGACGATTTAAACCATTTTTTTCTAGGATATCGAGTATTTCGCCGAATACAGAAGAAAGCACGGTGTCGACGTCAAAACAATCTGCTACGAGCGTAGCCTTCACGTTAAGCATTTGCCGGAGAACAGGGAAAGTTACGTAAACAGCGTTTGCAGCTTTATCAACAAATGCCTGAACGGCAATAATTAGTATCTAGACAAGTTACGGAGGACCGATCTAGTACGCTTTAAATTATTAACATCGCGACGTTGCCGCGCCTTCTCTAAAGTCTTCGGAATCAAGGAATGTTTTTTTAATGACTTTAAATTTGGTTCCTCACTTTTCCGGGTTCCCTTATTCAGATTCGATATGCGGACGTGGAGTGGAAACCTTTAAGGAATTCTTTAACTACGCTAAGACGCGTACTTGGCACAAAACGGTTTATTTAGTTCGATATTTCGAAAACCTCTCTTTGGAGTTCCAGTACAAAAAGTGCACCCGAAATCCCGCAAAATAAGAATGAAAACTGCACACGAGATGTTTTATTCTGTGATAGGGTTAACGATATATTTTGTAAAGTTTCTATTGATACGTTGGTTCATTTTTTCGTATGTTTCTTTTAACACGAATTCATATTTTTTATAGACCTAGTCTGTTGGAATTGTTCGTAAACATAAGGTACTAAACGATTGTTCAATTAAACGATTTCAAATGCTGCGCGTGTGTTTTATTTTCTGTTCTATCTTTGCCTTAAAATCGTTTTTATTTTAACATTTTCCATTTTCTTTATTATAATCCTCTTTACTTTTAAAACAAAAGAACCCGAGCAGTTAGGCTATAATTTAGCACTTCATTTTTATCTTTCAATGTGGTCATATTTGATATAAAGTTTAAAAAAATATATTCTCCTGCCGTGGCTTGCTGTCTTGCTAGCTTATTCCTACACGTTTTTTTATTATTTCAAACACCGCTTCACATATTTCCCATTTCCCCCTATTTTCCTTCCTGCTTCTACTATTGAAACAAAATATTCGGTTCTTACTTTTTATAAAAAGTAAATTTAAGTGAAGTTCTTGTTTTATTAATTTTTCCTTACTACGTTGTTTGAATTTATTTTAAAAATTGAACTGAGGAGGCTTTTACTTGATGAAAATCCATTTATCAAAATAAATAAGAACTAAAAGTTCAGAATTTCACGAAATTATATATTTTGACATGACAATTGTTTCGACAACACCGTGTATTTATCAAATGTGTTCTTATTCTTCTTATTTATTATTTTGATAAATGGATTTTCATCAAGTAAGTTCAACATTAATTAAGGTTTTTTGGTAATTTTTCTTATATATAGTGGCACGTATTTTGTAAATATTACATTTGATAAAGACACGGTGTTGTCGAAACAATTGTCATGTCAAAATATATAATTCCGTGAAAATCTGAACTTTTAGTTCTTATCTTTTTGAATTTATTTTACCTTAAATTAAGATAAAAGTTTTTTTATAATTTAGAACTTCCACAGGACAGCCTCAGAGGTATGATTCTGTCTTTTCAAATTATTATTACATTTTTATATTAATTTATTATCTCATCTCCTTTCTATGTTTATAACAAAAAATTAATAAATAATTCTGATTCACTTTGATCATTTATTTATACTTGCTGCTAGGTTATTCCTTTACATTTTTTTTATTATTTGAGCACCCCTTTACAAATTTTTCTTTTTTATTGCCGCCTATTTCCATATTTGGACCAAAATATTTTGTTTCAACCTTTTATAAAAAGTAAATTTAAGTGAAGTTATTATTTTATTTATTTTCCTTTCAATGTAGTTTGAATTCATTTTTCCTTAAAATAAAAATTATATTTTTGTATTAATTTCGTATCTCATCTAGTTTCTATATTTCTAATAAAAAACCTCAATATTTTTTATTTAAAAGTTTTTAATAATTACTAAATTTTTCTGATTCATTCCTGCAAACATTTTTTTATCATTTATTTATTTAGACTTGCTGCTTTGTTAGCTTAGTCCTTCAGATTTTTTTATAATTTGAAACACCGCTTTATAAATTTTTCGATTTTATTGCGTCTTATTTCCATATTTGAATCCTAATATTTTGTTCTCACCCTTTAGAAATAGGCAAATTTAAGTCAAGTTATTGTTTTCAACATTGTTTGAACTCATTTTATCTTAAAAAAAAAAAGAAAAATTCTCATACCATTCCAAAAACTACTCTTCAATTTAGAACTTTCAGAAGACAGCTATAGAGGTTTATGATTCTTTTTTATCAATTTCTTTTATAATTATTAATATAGGTATTTTTGTATTAATTTCTTATCGCATCTCCTTTCTATATTTTATATTTAAAAGTTTTTAAAATATAATAAATATTTCTGATTCCTTCCTGCAAATATATATTTTTTATCTTTTAGAAATGGTTAAATTTACGTCAAGTTATTGTTTTATTCTTTTTTCCTTTCTGCATTGTTTGAATTCATTTGAATTTTAGGACTGATTCTGTTTTATAATTTTTTTTCTAATTATTATTATGTTTTTGTTTTAATTGCTTATCGCATCTCCTTTTAATATTTTTAACAAATAATGGCAATATTTTTTAAAAAATAATAAATATTTCTGATATATTCCTGCAAATATTTTTTTAGTCATTTATTTACTTAGATTTGGTAATTTGCTAGCTCATTCCTTCACATTTTTTTTATTTCAAATACCGCTTCACAAATTTTCCAATTTTATTTTCCTTTGTTAACAGATAATCACAATATTTTTTATCTACGAGTTTTTAAAAAATAATAAATATTTGTGATTTATTCCCGCAAATATTTTTTTATCATTCATTTCTTGAGATTTGCTGCTTTGCTTGCTTATTTTTTCATTTTTTTTTTCAAACACCGCTTCACAAATTTCCCAAATATATTTTCTTTTATTATTGCATCCCATTCCATATTTGTTTTTTGTTTTCATATAAAAAAAAAGGTAAATTTAAGTCAAGTTATTGCTTCATTCTTTTTTTCCTCTGTACGTTTTTCGAATTCATCTTACCTTAAGAAAAAACCAAAAATTCGCCTATTATCCCAAAAACTAAGCCTCAATAAAAAAGTTCCAGAATACAGCTCCAGAGAGTTATGATTCTTTTCTTTTTATTATTATTATTTTTTAATTAATTATTTCTTGTTCTTTTCTATATTTTTAACAAAAAATCCCAACATTTTTTAATTAAAAGTTTTTAAAAAATAATCAATAACAATATTGCTTCACTGCAACTCAAATTTTCAATTTTTATTTGCCCATTGTTTCTTTCCTTTATTATTACATTCTCTTTAGATATTTGGAGGTTATAAAATTAATTCAAGTTGTTGTTTTATTCTTTTGTACTTGGAGTAAGGTCTAGTTTATTTCTTAATTATCTCAGACACTACACCTCAAATTTATTTCGCTTCCACAAGCACCACAGAATTTAATACTCCGTAACGTCTAGCGGAGGACAGCTGTAGTGCCTTATGTTTCTAGGCATGACCATTCCATGCTGAAATCTGGCCACACCCTTCATATAATCAGCCACCGCATCTACCAAAGCGTCGGACACTACCGCCCCAATTCCTGGAACAGCTGCTACAAACACATCTTCGTACTCTTTCTAAAACGCGACCAACTATTTAACATCCCTGCTCATCTACCTTACAATTTACCTCTTCTGCCTCTAGCTCTACACTGATGCTTTCAACCCTAACCGGTTCTTCAACACTTTCTTCTTTCACGTATTCAGGATATACCTCTACCGGAACTTCCGCTATCAATTGAGATTTAAATTTTTCCACTTCCCGGTCAGATTCCCCGGCTGTTTCCTCTTGAAGGGCCCTTAGCCTTTGCAGATCTTCTTCCAACGTTTTCTCATCTTCGAACTGAAATTCAATGGTTCTGGGTTCCTCTACGATCGTGTCGACTGACTCGTACGGCTTGGGTTCGCTGAGTTCAGACCTTTCCTCAGATTTTTCGCTAGCTTCATCAGCAGGCTGATGTCCTTCTTTAGGTTTGAGCTCGTCTTCGTCTTGCAAAGATGCGCTTTCCAAAGTATGCTCCGACTTAGTTTCCTCGCCAGTATCTATAACGTATTCGGATTGATTTATATTCGGGCTTGCACCCAGAAGCGCTTAGAGCATACCAACTTCTTCACCTTGCTTTTCTGACGGATCATCTTCTTTTATCGATACATCGTGTCTGGAAAATAACACAGTTCAAAAGTAATCACATGCTTATGCTAAAAACTTACTCCACAACGGTTTCAGACTTGCCCTCTTCCTCTTGAGGTTCCAAGATGTAGTCCAACGAATTACGATCGTCGTCTAAAAGACTCGGACATGACACGATTTCTTGACTGACGTCTCGTTTCACGCTCACATCCAGGCTTTCCGTACTCGTCTTGGTCTCCTCACTGAAAAAAAAAGCCATTAATATTGCTTCAGATGGTAAAACTAATCAATAGTGCAGCACCTCGGTTCCTCTACAATCGACTCTTGGGCTTCCTCCTCCGCAACTTCTTGCTTCTTAACCTTTTCCCTCCACAGAGCTAGTAGACTGTCTCTGAAGTGGTAGTTTTTGAGAACTTGGTCGGTAGACGCGTCAATTTTCGCCAAAAACTTGTACAGATCCATGAACGTTGTCAAAGATATGGCGGCAGAGCCCCCTTCCGGTTCTTCGGTTAGGATTTCGCATACCAAAATCATCGTGCACGAGAGGTCCTTAAGATAAATGAGATTCTGGAATTACGAATTTACGCAATTTGGGCACTCACATCTGTCAAATGAGCAGCACAGAGAGCGATAAACCTCCGACATGGTATGGCGTTGGGATCGTCGAAACCGCCGAGACAGAGAATTTGCACTAGGGTACTATGTTCGAAGCAAGCACCGATCCATCTGTCCCAGAGGTATCTGAAGGTCGTCGTCTGATTGTTTTGCATCTGACTGTTCAGGGTCTTAAGCCATCCTGGTGTGACGCCGTGGTGGTCCCGAGGTACCGGGTACTCTAGTCGTGGTTTCACTGGAGGTGGTATGTTCAACGATAGACAACGAAAGTAAGCACTCGACCATCTGTAACGGAGGCTATCAGAAAGAGTAACTATTAATGTACTTGTAGTACCTTAGCAAATCTACTGGCTGGGTCCTAATGGCAGCTTTCGCGTACTGCCTCAGCAAGTACGGGAAAGCTGGTGGTATGGATATTTGTTCAGTACAATACACGTCGTCCGGCACCGTTGACATCTTTGAAATAATTGTTTGGGTCGACGTTACCATAGCGACGCCCAGTATCGATTGCGAATCAGAGATGTGATTACAATCGTTCATCAATGGGGGGTAAATAAACACATTAAAATGGTATATTTTAATTTGAGCGGCGTGTCTGGATTGTCATGAATAATATTTACTTTTCGTATACAGGGCTGGAAATGATTGCGGTAATTAAGACAAAATGTTCGTTGACGTTGGACGATGGTTGTGCTTTCGCAACCGGACAATTTCATTAGCCGACCCCGTAAAAAACCTCGAACTAAAATATTAATGGCTCATAGGTAGCCCCTTTTTCGAATTCTAGTATAAACAATTCTTACGCATCGGAACAGGATATAATTAAAAGACTTTATCATTTGGTTTATATATGTATTAGGTGTTGGGTATATGACAACTAGCTGCATGGTAAGTAGTAAAGCAACTTTAACAATCTCCTTGTATACGAAAAACCAAAACTTGTTACTATGAAACGACCCATTATTAACCATTTAGGTTTCTAAAAATATATTTGTTTACAAAATGGCGGAAGATGAATATCACGTCATCGCCTTGTATGCGAAATGAAACCTCGGAAAACAATTTCAACGGTCACGTTAATTACGCAGATAGTGATCGACAAACATGTTTTGATTCTTGCACGTGCAACCTCTATTTCCGTAAACAGCTTTCCATGAACCAAGTTGTATTGCATTGTTAGAAACTCTCGAAGAGATCATCGCCGATAATGTTTCCCAAGTATTTAGAAGATTTGACTCTCTCCGAAGAGAGTTACAGAATCTTGGAGCCTTTGGTGGTCACTAGTCGGCTCTTAGGCCTCTGCCCGGTGACGTTTAAAAAAATTGGCACTATTTACAAGCTGAAATGGTCAGCGGCGTTTCTAATTTACAGTTATGCCAGTGTGGTAGCATTGGGTAAGTTCAACGAGCTCTATCTGTATATAATAATTGCTAAGATAGAGTATTTAGCGTCCCTTACGATGGTCGGACTGATTTCGGACAGCCGACAAGAGGCAGACGCCGTACGTATGAAAGATAGGAAGACAACTTACATCACGGCCTGCGATTTTAGCACGGTAATATTTATAGATCTATTCAGCGTGGTATCGATTCCGTACAGAATGAAAAACTTCTGGCATATGGTGGGCATCTGGAGCGATGTAGAGTTTGAAAAAAATAAGCAGTTTGCCATATTTATCGATTTTGTTTTAAGATTGACGCGTTGGCACCATTGAACGGGTACTCCACCTCGCGCAGGTGCTCCATAATTTTCCTGATGGTAGCAATGGCAGCTACGACACTTCTGTTTTGCTACGACATGTTTTCGTACGCGGTCGAAGCAAGTTGTAGGACTTGCTTCCTCACAAATTTCACAGCGTACTATCTACTCTACTTCATGATATTCTTCCAAGGCGTTTTCATCTGGCACCTTCTTTATTTCATCAACATCCGGATCGTTTCTTTGAACCGATGTCTCGATATCGAAAAGAAGAGATTGAAGCAAGGCACCAAGAAAATATTCGTAATACCCTATAAAATTACGAATGGAGCAAATGACGATCAGAAATCAAGGGCGGATAGTCCTGACGTAGGTTAGTATTGGTGGTCTGTCTATAACGTCGCTACATTCAAGATGTTGTCCGAATCTTTACAGCCGCGCGTATCGCGGAGCTGCTAAAAGTTTACGATCGAATCAGAGAGTCGGTTTTCATTTTCAACACGAGTCCGTCATTTGGTGTTGTGGTGAGCAAGCTTCTCTCAGGGGAAAAGACGATTACGCACAAAGTACTCTTTTCAGATGTTGATACTGAGTTGCCTTATCCATTTGGTCGTATCCCCTTACTTTCTCCTGCTGGAAATCATAAGAAGGGGCAGCACCTTATTTACGACGCTGTACTTGTTATGGGTGATAGCCCATACGGGTAGACTGCTTATGATTGTCGAACCATGCCACAGGTGTCTCAGCGAGGTGAGATTTTTCGCGACAGCAAAAATCGGTATTGGTGCCTTAAAATTTCAGATTACTATCACCAAATCGTTGATCTGTGAACTGATGAGGCTGTACGTCGATCGGGACGTTAACAAGACTGTAAGATTTAGCGTGTTTATCGGAATTTAATTTCTAATTGGTTATTTCGCAGCTGAAGCACTTCCTGGCGCACTTGTCTCTATGCGAAATTACTTTTGAAGGCTGCGGGTTCTTTGTTATCAGTCGAAATCTTTTGACTACGGTAATACGCTGAGAATTAACCAACGGAGGCAGTTTTGCCGTATATATTGTAATTTCAGATCGCCGGGGCTGTCACTACTTACTTGGTCATCCTCTTTCAGTTTAATAACACTTGAAGAAGGCACTGCGCCGTAGACTTGCATGTATTTTCAAACAGCAATAAATGACGTCCAAAATCATGCAGCAATTTTTCTGCATCTTTTTTCGTTAGAGAATATGCTGCAAGTTTCCGCAATGTGAAGCGGAAATCAGGAAGAGAGATTGCAAGCCACAGACCCTTTTTATTTGTCATTGGAATTAATGATTTGGTGCATTTCATCATATCGATTATTATTATTATTAATATTTTTTAACTGCAAAAAGAAGACTTAATTTTCCTTTAAATGTCGTTCCTTAAGATCACCTCGAACAAGATTAACTGTAAAATACGTTCATATAATTACTTTTTTTGGAATTAGAATTTTTACACCCTTGTGTGAGACTCGACTACCAGCGGATTTCCCTGAAGCCTAAACTCTCAAGTCTCAGTGTTCTAGCTGTAATCGACACAGATATCACTTCTGAGTTGCACTGGTTCTAAACCAAGTCAGTGAGTTGTGGTTAAATTGATAGTGTTATGTAGTGCAAGATTTCGTTAGCTTTTAGAGCGTTCCATAGCAATTTCTATATCTTTCAGATTGGACATTAAAAAAATGTGTGTTTGATATCCGGGGTAAGCTCTCTTATAATTACAGTCACAACAGGTGCAGATGTGTGGATGTGGCAAACAATTGTTTGCTTCATCAAGAGAATAACGATGAAATTCTTTTAATTATGAGCTTATATATTGTCCTGTTTACTTTGTTGTTGTTCCTTGTATGTACGAGGTTACCGCCAAAATTTCCCGGCCTGACATAGATGCAGCTCCAGTATCACGATAAAACTTTGTCTTTTTTTAAATATGTATCTTAGTAGGCTGCAAAAAAAATTGAAGTCTTGCGTCAAATAGTTTTTTATTGACAGCATTTTAAAAAAGACGTGTCCGAAAAAATGTCGCACATAACGCAAATTGAGTATAGGGCAGTCATAAAGGTTTTGACAAAAGAAGCGTTAGCACCTAAAATTATGAAAGAAAGGCTGGATTGTGTGTACGGCCAAAGTTCTCCTTCGTATTCTGTAGTAAAAGAATGGGCAAAACATTTTCGAATGAGGCAGGAGTCCCTTGAAGATGATTCAAGAATTGGTCGACCAGTGAAGGTCATAACGGAAGATATTGTTGCGATCGACTTTTAAAGGTCAAGGAAATCTCAGAAATTACTAAGCTTTCTGATACAAGTGTTCGTCGAATCCTGCATGATCATTTAGGTATGCACAAGGTTAGCGCAAGATGGGTTCCTAAAAACCTTTCCGCTATTCAAAAACAACGCCGTGTCGAGTGTGCGCGGTTTTTTTTGGAACCGAAGCCTGTGATAGAAACTATTGTGAAGGGAGATGAAACTATGGTTCACTATTATGATCCTCTATCGAAAAAAGAATCAATGGAGTGACCTCCAAGAAAATTCAGAGTCTGCTAGTCAACAAAAAAGTGAAGACCACGATCTTTTGGGATTGTGAAGATTTTAAAGAAACTAATACCACTGTCAATGGTAAATATTACTCAACATTATTACATAAATTGCGAGTCTGCATACGTGTAAAACGTCGAGGAAAACTGACCAGAGGCGTGCGTCTTTTGCACGATAATGCACCTGTCCATACTGTTGGTGCTGCACAAGCTGCCATTTTAGAGTGTGGGTTCCAACAGATAGATCATCCTCCCTATAGTCCAGATATGGCCCCCAGCGACTATTATTTGTTTGAATATTTGAAAAAGGACTTACGTGGACGGCGGTTTAACGACGAAGTTGAGTTAAAAGACGCTGTTTTAGCTCATTTTGCAGACAAACCAAAAGATTTTTTTTTAAGGGATTGAGTTGTTAATAAAGAGATGTAATAATTGTATTGAAGTTAAGGGGGATTATATTGGAAAATAATAAATAGGTGTTGCTGATCAGATCTCTCTTGATGTATTTGTTTTCTTCCTTGCCGACACGCACTGGAAAATGCCTTAATCTGATCTAATCAACAAACGGGACTCGAAATACCCCAAAAGGTCCAGGCAGCTATGGAGGAGAAAAGAAAACAAACAGCTGAGTACAATAACAGATTCAAACAGCCCTCAGTTCCGAAAATACACTCCTCTGTGCACTCATTAAGACAACATCCTCTGAGCAGAAGGACGCAAAAAACTGCATACATAAAGTCCCCTGTCAATGCGGAAAGGTGTTAAGGCATACAAGTGTAAAGCGAGAAGAGACAACAAAATCCGGAATAGCACAGCACGCACAAGAAAAGCAATACCGAATTCTCAGCAATAATAGTTCAGGAAGCAGTTTTTATCCAGGGAAACCAAGAGACCCACCACCACCACTAGTTGTTATACTGAAGACCACAATCAAAGACCTCACACAGTAGCAACCAGCAGTCACACTTCATCGGCCAGTAGTATTTTAGTAGTTAGTACTTAGTTTGGGACGAGATATAATTTAAAACAAAGGCAATGGAAGTTTAAACAGTCAATATTTTTTGATAACTTAATAATAATGATAATTCATCAATCAATTTTCTAGTCGTTTATTCGACGATTGGGAATGGTTCGTCTTGTAAACAAAGTGTTCTCATTTTTCATTCTTATCTGCAATGTAGTTGTCGCTATAACTCCGCCCATTTGAGTCAGTTAAAAATTAAAACACGAATGGTTAAATGCAAACTTTGAATCTTGGAATTGTTTGTAGTCTACCGAGATGGATATAGTGTTAACGAACGAGCAATATACGGTATTAAGACCTATTATTTCAACATGCAGATTCATCGGCTTTTGTCCGATATCTTC
Source organism: Cylas formicarius (assembly GCF_029955315.1). NCBI lineage: Eukaryota > Metazoa > Arthropoda > Insecta > Coleoptera > Brentidae > Cylas > Cylas formicarius. The sequence goes on along the minus strand of NW_026844361.1, from coordinate 16,416,756 downwards.
TACCAAATCTCGTAATCGCTACAAGCTGAATCGATCAAGGTTTTTCAGTATTTATAGTCAAGTCCTGTTCGTCACGGTAAGTAAGTATCCCACCAGTCCTCCACAGCAAGCTGGTATTGACGCTTCTATAATTTCAAGCCGTCTTCGCCGTCAAATTATTCCTCGATAAAATTAAAAGCGCTAGGTACACCTTTCAAACACTGTTTTTCGAATTCTTTGATATAAGTTATGCGACGGCAATGATTCTATTTCTGTTCCTCACCAATCGAAGCAGAATGGACGATTTTTTCAAACTGCTCGGTACCTGGACGCAAGTACGTAGATCCACCAAAAAATCGCATTCGGAATTACAGTAATCTTCTTGTAGATCGACCTCATGTTGCCCAACGTTGATTTTAGAAACTACGGAAAGCTGTCCATCAAAATTATTGTTTCAGTGGTCGTAGGACTTACAGCGATAATCGCATTAGATATGTGGGTCAACATCGGGACGGATTATATCACAGCTAATCAACTTGTCGGTCTCATATCGTTCCACTACCTAATATACATCATGTTCTACTTCCTAGAGGTGTTCATATTGCACATGGTAATGTTCACTCAGATGAGACTCGATTGCATCAATGAATGTTTGAGAAACGAAACTGAGCGCCGCCGCATCGAATCCGGTTCTCAGCCTTCATTTTGTTCGATAACAAATAATTGCATGTAGGTTTCAGCCAAGAGAATCCTAGTTTTGGCAAGATGCCATTTCCACATTGGACACTGCGCGACAATTATAAGTCAGAGCAACTCTTTTGCAATCGCGATGACGATGATGTCTTCTATGACCCGCCTTATCTTCACCTTCTTTGCAATGTTGAAGTTTATCCAAGGCAACCAGGACGTGTCGAATGTTGTCGTTCAGTTTTTATGGGTGATTGTTCACGCAGTGGGGGCACTGATGATCATCCAAACTTGCCAGAGATGCACTAACGGCGTAGGGGATTAGGTTATGTAACGAAAACGTAACCAAGTCCGTTGTTTTAGGCGAAATATTCGGAGAGTTTAGTTTGCTGCCTTTTGCGGATGGACCTTGACCAGGAAACTAGAAAATCGGTAGGCAATTCGACTGTCTACGACATGCAAAGACAGTAGAAATGCTAAGAGATTGACGAAGTTCCATTATCTTTATGTTTTGTTTACGTAACGTTTCGGGCAGACTAATTTTTAAAATAAATAAGAACTAGAAGTTCAGATTTTCACGAAATTATATATTTTGACATGACAATTGAACTTTTAGTTTTTATTTATTTCTAGAGTTAATAATAATAATAAACTGTCTTTATTGAAAATCAAAATATTGCAATATTAGTAATAATACAAAGATGGCAAAATACACATCCGCAGGTATTTCATTAAATATTTTAACTGCGACATAGCTAAAAGATCTCTGGAAAGTTACCGAATTGTGCCTAGGAACGCAATATCACAAACAATGACTTATGTGTCAATTATGAATATTATTTCTTCTGCAAAGTTTATCAAACAAGTACAACGGGTTCTTATTGGAGTTTAGAAAAAAAAAACAAAGGTGGCTAACTCAACTTTATAACGGTCCTCCAGCTTGAATCAGAGAGGCACCGGGAAATATGGTTATACTTTCTGAGATTATAATTAAAACGATTACAAGCATTCTGAAGTCGTTGGAGTATCTTCTTATCTCGAATAAGAACAGCTGGTCAATAGACGATACTGCAATAACATATCACAAAGTTTAAGTTTCATTTCGTTACTGAGAAAATGTTAATGAATATACAATGTCCTTAACTTATAGAAGGATCCTTGTAACACCGAGCCAACATGCTTAGAAAACCGCAAGTCACCGTCAAACCATAATCCTAAATTTTTACACTTATCTGAAGGAGAGATAATCTCATCATTTAGCGTAATCTTAGAAAAGGCATTTCTTACAATATCTTCCCTTTTATTAGTATTCCATAAGATGTTATGAGCCGCAGACACCTCCGGAATTATTTATAGATTTCAATTTATTTTAGTAGCAACATTTAAAGCTTCGCTAGTAACAAAAAAAAATTATTGAGGATCATCGGCGTATTGATGAGATTTACAAAATTTAAGAAAAGTAGAGAAGTCAGCTGTATAAACTGAGAACAGAATAGGTCCTAGAATACTCCCCTGGGAACACCCATCTTCAAAGCAATGGTATCTCTGACAAAGAATTTTTTTAAAAAATCAAGAATTTCAGTTTAATTAAGAGAAGGAAATAATTCAGGATGTCGTACGCTGGAGTATGAGAAAAGAGTTTAATTTAGAATCCGCTGTTCTCACTAAATCATCAGTAACATGAAATAAAGCAGAAGTAGTGCTGTGAAGAGGTCGAAAACCCGATTGAGTGTCGGGGAGGATTTTGTTATGGCATAGGAACTGATGAAGTTGTTTAGCTGTAATTTTTTCAACAACCTTTGAGATGGTTGGCAACAAACTGATTAAATACGGAGAACAAGAAAATTGAGTAATATTGTGTACGAAAAGCCTTGTGGAGGTTATACTCCGTCCAACTTAGGTCATACATACTTCCAAAAACTTAGGCTGAATTATTTCCATTCTATTAATATGACAATTGTACCCAGGAGACTACTGATGCATACTTCAACTCAGATCTGATGTATTAGTTATACAAGATTTTTATCATTTCTGTTTTTTAAAGTCTTTAGTGCAACTTACGATGAATGCATAGTTTTTTCAGGCTTCTGCCAGTACCTTATTAACATGAGGAACGAAGGATAATTTCGAATCGAATATTACCTCCAAGTCACAAAAAGTGTTGGGAGAGAATTTTATCAATATCATATATCATCACACTCATGGTGATAAAAGAGCCTACATTACTTGGTTGCATTTAGTTGCAAGTTATTATTTAAAGTATAATTGTTGATTTGCTCCAAACTACGCTGGAGAGTAAGATAAATAATCTGAACGCCGGATTAAAAAAAAATATGTCGTCCGAATATATTAAAATACTGACGTCAAGGTCAATGTCATTATCGGAAATGTTGAAAAAGAAGATATTCACAAATTCACAAGCGATTCGGAAAATCCAAAGGCAAGGAGCTTGTAGTAAGAAATCCATGTTTTCTTGTAGGGTTGGGAGGCTATTTGCTTCTTAACAACATGAAATATTTTGTCCTGTAGGAGAGATCCTAAAACTTTACGGAAATTGCAGATACGGAAAATAGCCCTATAGTCTGTGATTTGCGATCTACAGTCTTTTTTGGGTACGGGAATAATATTAGATATTTTCCATATACCGGGAACGGCTCGGTTTCTCAGACACAGATTAAAAAGTATTACAAGCAGAATGCTGGAATTAAATTAAATTTGCAGCCATTGTGAATTTAATTTTAATACCTTTCAGAGCTTTTTTCACCTCATATTCGGAGAACATCTTTATATTCATATTTTCAGAGTAGTTAAACTTGTTGAGAGAACTCCCGTTAGAACATGATTGTCTTTTGTTTTTAATAAACGACCAAAATTTTTTACGATCTTTCTATCAATTTTCAGTAGATAGCTTGTGACATACAGCTTTCTATATATATATATATATATATATATATATATATATATATATATATATATATATATATATATATATATATATATATATATATATATATATATATATATATATATATATATATATATATATATATATATATATATATATATATATATATATATATATATATATATATATATATATATATATATATATATATATATATATATATATATATATATATATATATATATATATATATATATATATATATATATATATATATATATATATATATATATATATATATATATATATATATATATATATATATATATATATATATATATATATATATATATATATATATATTATATTTGAAATAAATCAGAAAGGACACTTGTTATTAGTTGACTTTCCAAAACGAGGAACAAATATATTAATAATTTCATACAATTTATCATAAAACAAGGAGCAGGCGGATTCAACATCCGAATCATGGGAAAGAAATGAGGAAATTAAAGTGACAAACGAATTGCAGCAATTTCTATATCTAACACATTGATTTCTGTACCAGTGTCTAGGAAGTGAGATTATGCAGAGATATTGAAATCACCCAAAATAAATAAATACATCCATAATCTCTAAAGATACAATAACCGGAAATCAGCCACGATATGAGGAGATACACTCTTTCTCTTGATGATCTCTGGCGTAAAGGGAATCTCAGAAAAGATCACTCGAATAGCGAAACAATACAAAGTTCGAATATTCAAGTCTGGGACGACATTAAGGAGTGTACTTACGACTCAAAAGAAATAGTGTATCTACCACATACCTTGTGAATGTAGAGAGTCATATATCGGAAGAACAAAAAACTTTAAACGTTGTGTAAAGAAAAAATAAAGGCAATGGAAGTTTGACAATCTATTAGTATTTCTACTGAATTACTGTTTACCACCGTTTAGTTTTTTGTATGTTTCAGCTGGAACTCCTCCAAACTTACTTAAGGAGTTGCCCACTCGAGTTTAATGCCTCCGGGTACTTTCGAATCGACAGGAGCCTCATCGCAACTGTAATTTGAAAACATGTCGGCGTAATTTCCTAGTTCACAGTTTAATCATTTCAGCTTGTGGAGACTGTGTTGAGCTACTTGGTGATCCTGCTGCAGTTCTACAGTGAACTTTAATATGCGTTGTCCTTCCGTACTGAGTTTTCATCTGGGTAGTAAAATTAAAGCTTAAGTATTATTATTGTCGCCTTTGGAATCACTAATAAAATTATTGAGCACCGATCTTCCTTTATTGCTTATCAAAACGACCACACTAATAAGCAAGCTTATAAGATAAGGTTCATCGGCTTTAAAAAATGTATAGTTACAAAAAATGCAAAAGACAAAACAATCACCACTTGGTAAAACTACATATAACTAGTTATAACCACATGAAACATGCGTAGGGTTTGGTTATATTTGAATGATTTTTATAAAAAGAGATAATAATGATATTAATAATAATGAATAGCTTCATTGCTTTAATTATTAATAACGAAAAAAATACAAAATTATATCCCGAATTAAACTTTTCAACAAAGTGTTAAGAAAGTCACTCATCTGGCACAACCAGATGCAGTTACACCAAAATGCAATTTTTGAACTTCATCAGCAATGCATATTAAGGAGAGACATTGTTAGTCACATATATAATTTGGTTAGAGATAATGTTACGTTGCTTTTGCTATTATCAATTTGATTGAAATTTGCGAATATCATCATCATTTATTAGCGTTAAGTGTTGAATAAGTAACAGAATTGTAGATTCTATCTAAATCAGAATAATGCTATTCAAAAATTTTCTGGATCCCTCCTACGTCGATAGTAGATAAATAGACCTTGCCATGGACCTAGAATACCCCCTTGTCAACAGCCAAAGGCCTACAGGTGGATTGGTTAAGCATTAATTTTTGTAATAATGTAATAAAAAATTGAAATGAGCATTTCATGATTAATCATGTGAAGTTGCTCCTATTGGATTGTCCGTTATTTTCTTCAGACTCTTAGAGAGTGTATTTAGAACATTAATAGAACGTTAAATTTTATAACGGTAACGGTCCTATGGGATCGCCGTTGGTACAGAAGTGATCACCGTCGAAAAAAAATTTTTTTTTGTCTGTCTGTTCTCCGTTCTCGTCATTTGGTTTTTCTTGAATAACTTTCGAACCGTTGGAGCTCCAAAATTGAAATTTGCCTTCTTTTTGACCCCCCTCCACGAGGCACATAAGCTTATAAGAAATAACCCAGGTCCGAAGCCGGTATCCATCTTTTTTCACGATTTCACTGTTTTTTGGACCTCACGCGATAAGTGTCCGAAATTTGAAGCAATCGACTTCATATTTGGCACATATATACAGCTTTGTCCCGTGACAGGACCTAATGAAAATGGGGTTGGGGAGTCGGGAAGTATTCTAAAAAAATAAAAAATCGCGCGTGCAAGGGTCTACAGAAAACATCATTTTTCAAAAACTGTTTACTAGACAAAAAAAAATCTTGAACCAGAAGAAGCAGAAGATACGGACCAGTTAAGGTTTTCAAACGAAGGATCTCGTTTTTAAAAAACACTTTTTATTTTACAAACAGAACTACGAGGTTTTCTATAACCCGCTACAAGGAGAACTGGACGCAAAGCACAGAGTTGTTATATATATAAAGTTTTTATGCAAGCGTCGCGTCGCAGATACCGGATATACTGAAGCTAGCATTTCATCAGCATTTTCTATCACATAATTCCTCCCCCTCCCTCCGAAGTGGAAAACAACAGGGACGAAGGGTTGTTTTCGGAAGACTGGTCGTTCTTGGTTTTCTTGGAATCTTGCAGCAAATGGCTCTTGTAGATTTTCCATGCTATAACTATTAACAAGATTAAAATAAACATCATTCCTGTTGAAGTGGCGAGACTCCAAGTGACTGGATGAATTTCATAACCAATGTCGGGGATCGATGATTTCGCAGCTTCTCGTAGTTTTTTGATCGTATTGAGATCAATCGATTGTAGTTGGAGTGGCTGGTACTTCACATCGTGATGTTCCATATTTTCAATTTTAATGGGTGGCAGTGAGAATGGGTTTGCTTTAAAAATTTCTTCTTTATTCCAAAGCTCGGTATTTTGGGTACTTATACCACAATTATATGGAACATTGATTAGGCAGGCTTCTTCAATAAAAGCTATTTCTTTGTTTTGACAATTCATTTGTAATTTAAGTTTCTGTTCCGATGGTATTATCAAAACAAATCTACTAGTGATTGGTCGTATTATATGCGTTGAAACATTTACATTGACTACGTGGCAATTTTTGTTTTCGGCATATTTAATGAGGGTTGTCACACAATCACCGATGGGCTGGGTAAGTTGATTTTCGCAAACGTAGGTGTCTTCAATGATTGGGCAGATTGATTCTTGATATTGTTGCATGTCAGTGCCCAATATTAGGTAGGGTGAATTAGGTATAATTAAGGAGTGATTCACAGGTACTGGGAACAGGTGGAATATTTCAAAAATATCTTTAAGAAAAATCGGAATATGGACGGCAAAAATTATTTTATCTTTTGTAAATTTAACTTGTAAGTTTGCTAACTGATAATAATTATTTTGATTTTCAAAAATTAGAATTTGATTATCACCATAGAGAACAGTCAATTTAAAAATTATTTGTTCTAATTCGGCCGCCGATATTACTACAGGATGTAATGTGTTTAATTTCGCAAATGTAATGGCATTTTCTAAATTATCCAAAAAAGTTATAAAACTTTGGCAATTTAGAATAATTTGCATTAGTGTATTTTGAGCTTTAATGAAAGTAGTTATGTCAGTAATAGTTTTATTTGAATTATATTCAAAAATGTCTATATGTTTTTTAATAGCTTCTTGATTTTTCTGTAGAAGTGTTATAGTATCATTATAGTTGTCAATCAGCTGTTGAATCAACGAGGTTTGCTTTTTTAGTTGGATGTCAGATGAATGTTTACTACGCACAAGTTCTGTGATAATTTTATCGTATTTTTGTCCATCCTCTGAATCGAGAGTGCCAAAAAGCCATTTCGATAATTTACCTACAACATTTATTAAACCTCTTTTTGTACGGTTATTAGGTTTTATGTTACCAAGTTTAAATTTTACTTGAGTAATTAAATATCGAACATTATTAAGTAAATTATTTCCATTAATATAGTGTACATTCTGATAATTATGTTTATTTGTATAGTTTAATGATTTTGAGATTACAGCGTAAGCGTATTCTAAATTACGTAATTGATTAAAAAGTTGAGATGTTTCTACAAAATGCAAAAATGTATGTTGATGTTGAATTATTCGAGCATTTCCTAAGCGGAAGGGGAGAAGTGGTGTTTTAATTGGGATAACTTCAATATCATTATTCGCTATCACTAATAACAGCGTAGCTGCAAGAAGGAACAGCGTTGTCCGGTTCATTAACCTGCGAAGAAGAAAAAGCTTTAGGTTTTTGGATCTGAGATTTATGAATTATTTTTTTATTTTTTGTAATAATTTTATTCCCAATATCTTGATCTATAATAACAGGTTTTCTTCGGGGTTTGTCCTTACTACGTTTTGCTGTTTTGTCAGTAACGTAAACCTTTGTATTTTGTTTCATTTCAGGTGGATTTTCTCGTTTTTCGTTTTGTTTTTCATTTAAACGTATTTTTGTTTCTAACGATGTTTCGTAAATTTGTTGATAGATAGTTTTTAGTCTTTCACGTCTATCTGTGATATAATTATTTACAATGATTTCATCCGTTAAATCAAAGGGATCTAAACCGTTTACTTTTCCATTAATAACGTCAAAAGGTTTTTGTTTTGTTACGCTATGCATTGATGAATTATAACCTATAATGGCGTATTTTATTAAATTTTTAGGGGCTTCTTTAGGTTCTTTTAATTTTAGTACCCTATATAATTCAACAAGAGTAGAGTGAAATCTCTCTATTGGACTATTACTATTAGAATTGCCGGGAGTTGTAAAATGAATTGCAATTTTATGCAATTTACAGAAATCTAAAAGCAAAGACGTTTTAAATTCCGTACCATTATCACACGTTATTTGTTGAGGTAGGCCGTGATGACTTATAAAGGTCGCTAAACCGTCTAAGATAGCAATTGCTGTGCAAGCGGGTTCTAACGGATAAGCTTGGGCGTACCGTGAAAATACGTCTATAATTGTAAGAAATTTTACGTTACATATTTGAAAAGTATCCATATGGATGGATTCTAATGGTTCAGAAGGGGTCGGTGTCAACATAAACTTTAATTTTGGTGGATGTCGATCATATTTTGTTTGTTGGCACGTGTCACAATTATTAATATATTCAGTTAAATCAGTTTTCATATTTGGCCAATAATAGAGCCTTTTTAATGCTATTAGGCTTTCATTAATTCCTCGATGACAGGTTTTTTCATGATGATATGCAATTAGGTCTTTTTGTTTTGTCCTGTCAGTGACGTCAGTTAAAAGAGTTTTCGATATTACCAATTTGTAAGCACGGTTTTTAAATGTATTTGGTAACAAAACAGATAGTTCTCGATTTAAATCTATTTCGGTGTTTTGTACATAAAGGCAGTACATTTTTGTTGGATCCAAATAATCTAAAAAGAATTTAATTATTTCATTTTGATAGTTTTGACTTAAATAAACAGAAAATCTAGATTTATTTTGGAATGGGTAACTCCTAATCACGTGATAACGACCGTTTGTTTTTTGGTTAAATATTATTTGATTAGAGTAAGTATTTAAAATATTTTCGGTAATTGGTATATTTAATATTGGATCTTCAGCTGCTGAGTGTACTGTCTTACCAGTATTAGGAATATTTGGCGGTTTAATTTGAATGTCCGAGATGATATTAATTTTTGGAGTGTTTACATTTTCTAGAGGGTTAAACACGTCTTCAATTTGTTCCAATTGTTCAAGGCTTATATTTTGATCTTCTTCATGTATGTATTTATCGATATCTTCATTAATATCTCCAGGATTTCCGAAAAGTGACTCTTTATCTATCATATTTAGTTCGATGCGTGATAGGGCATCAGCGTTAGTGTTCAGTTTGCCCTTCCTATAATGAACTATGTAATTAAACTCTTCCAGTTTTAGTCGCCATCTTAGCAATCTGGAATTTGGTTCTTTCATATTAAACAGGTATTGTAGAGGTTTGTGATCGGTAACTATCACAAATTTTCGGCCAAATAAATATGGTCGGAAATATTTTGTTGACCACACGATTGCTAATAATTCTTTCTCTATGGTTGAGTAATTGCTTTCAGCCGGGTTCAATGTCCTAGAGGCAAAGGCTATGGGAAGATCACTACCAATTTTTCCTTGGCTGAGAACCGCTCCTATAGAAACATTAGAGGCGTCCGTTGTCAATATAAAAGGTTTTTCGAAATCTGGATATTGTAGTATTGGATCATTGCACAAGATATTTTTACAAAGATCGAATGCTTCTAGAAATTCTGGCGTGTGTTTGATGGTCGCTCCTTTCTTCAGGCAATTTGTGAATGGCTTGGTGAGTTTTGCAAATCCGTTAATAAATCTTCTATAGTATCCTAGAAGGCCTAGAAAAGATTTTATGTCTTTTGCTGTTTTCGGTACAGGAAATTTCTGGATTGCAATAATTTTCTTGGGATTCGGTTTAATTCCGTTTTTTGTTATTATGTGACCCAAAAATTCTACTTCGGTTCGTAGGAATTCCGTTTTATCTAGTTGAATTTTTAGTCTAGCTTGTCGCAGTTTTTGGAAAACAAGTTTAAGATGTTTGATGTGTTCTTCTAGGGATGACGAAAATACTATGATATCGTCCATGTATACTAGACAAACCTTTCCCTGTACATCACGCAAAACATTATCCATGACGCGCTGAAATGTCGCGGGGGCATTTTTCAATCCGAAAGGCATTCTAACAAACTCAAAATGACCATTCTCGACACTAAAAGCTGTTTTTTCAATTGATTCCGGATCCATTTCGATCTGATGAAAACCAGATGAAAGATCGATAGTTGAAAAATAATTACACCGTCCCAATTTATCGAGTATATCATTTATATTAGGCAATGGATAGCGGTCGTCTATCGTTTTCTCATTTACCTTACGAAAGTCACAGACAATCCTCCATTTCTGCTTGCCGCTGGCGTCAGGTTTCTTCGAGACTACCCAAATGGGGCTGCTCCAAGGGCTTTGGCTGTGTCTAATGATTCCGTCGTCTAACATTTTGTTAATTTGCCGTTGAACTTCCTCTTTATGGATAAAGGGGTATCTATATGATTTAGTGTATACAGGCAATTCATCCGTTGTTCTTATACAATGTTTGATTTTATTGGTGAACGTTAACTTTTTGTTTTCATGATGGAAAATATCGTTATATTCTTTACAGAGCCTTATTATAGCAGATTTTTCTTCTAAATTTAAATGTTCGCAACGAATTATTTTGGAAATGTCGCATTTACTAAATTGTTCTTTATGTTTTGGTAAGATGTGTTCTAAATTAAAAAGTTCAAAATTTTCTTTATGAAAGTCCGGAAAAGATAAAACTTTTAGAGGTTGTGGGAAATTTAACGTTATATTTTTCTCAGTGTAATTAAAAACTTCTGTTTGCGCAAAACCGTTTTTTGCAGTAGTAAGTGTTTCTGGAAAATAGAGACCTTCAATGACTTGCTCGGGAATAATAACATCATTGTTTTGTGTTACTGGAATTCTTACGTTAACAATTTCGTGTGCATTCACAGTAATACAATATACTTCGTTTTGTGGTTGTCTAAATAAAATTGGTATATTAGTTGTATTATTCCTTAATTGTTTATTAACAAGATCGATAGAAAAATTAAAACGTTTTAGGTCGTTTAATCCTATTATACCGTCAAAGAATTTATGAAAGTCAAAAAGGATAAAAGATAGGTTGGTATTAGCCTTTAATTCTGGGAAAGCCGTAATATCTGCTTTAAATAGAGTTTCCTTTTCACCAGTTCCTGTTTTAATAATAGTTGGGGAATGATATATTTTTTCATAATAAAATTTTTCTGCAATGGAAGGTCGAAGAATCGAGTGAAAACAACCAGTATCAATTAAAAGTTTAATTGCGGGTTCTTTAATCTGGATGTACGGTAAACTATTATTAATTTCGGTATACATTTCTAATGTCATTTCGTTGAGTCGCATTGGCTCGTTATTGTAAAATTTTGAGAGATTTGATTTTCAATTTCAGGGTGTTCGTCAAAATTTTGAGTGTCATTAAAGTATTCAGATTGATTTGAAAATTCAATTTCAGAGTATTCGTCTTGGTGAATATTTTCATTTTGAAATACCGCAGATGTTTCATCTGTTTGTACCGCGTTACTTTCGTCGATTTGGTATAATTCTTGCGAAATAAAATTTCTAGGGCCAGTAGGTTTGAAATGGTTAATTTGATTATTTTGACGTGGTATAGTATAGTTTGTTCTTGTTGACATAGGTTCGGGTTTATTGTTAGGTACCTGACCTGTCGGTTTAAATACGTTTTTAGGTGGGCCAAAAACTTGCCTATTTGTAGGAAAATTTCTTGGAACTTCGCGTGGTTGAGGCATATTAATTGGACCTCTGGGAAAACTATTAGTCTGGGGAGTAAACTGATTTTGATCATGCCTAATTCTAAAATTTTGATTATGGTGATTATTGTTTTGAAAATAATTTGTAGGGCGAATCGGTTGTACATAATTAAAATTTTGGTTACTAAAATAATTTGGATTTTGTGAAAATTGTTTAACGGGTTCGATAGAAGTATTAGGTAAAACTTTTGATTGAATTGGAGTTCTGAAGATATTTTGTGTATATTGAAAATTTTCCTCTTCAATAATTTGGGTCATAGCTAATTCTATACAGCTCGGATTTTTAAGTCTTATAATACTTTGTAATTGTCCTGGTAATCCTCTAATAAACGTCCTTAAACAAATTTGATCGTATTGACGTAAATGAATTACTTTGCTTGCATTATCCATAGTATCGGCAGGAAATGCATTAATTTTTTGAGCAAGGATACTTCTTAAAACTTGTAATCTTTTCCCAAAATCTAAAGGATGTTCATTTTTAAAGGGGGTGGCCATAAACAAATCCTGTTCTAAACATTCTAAATTTCGTCTATCGCCAAAACAATTTAACAAAGCTACTTTAATATTGTCCCACGTTACTAACTCCATTCTACAGCCTACTAGAATTTGTGCGCGATCAACAAGTTTCATTCTTATAGTTCTTAACAAATATTGTTTTAAAATTTCGTCGTTTCCTTGACCATATGTATCAAAAAGGAAATCTCCAGCTGATAGAAAACTATTTAAAGTGTTGGAATCACCATTATATGGCAGAATACTATCTATAAACATTTTTAACAAAGTGTAATTTACACCTGAATTCGACGATTGATTAGAATTCATTTTCAAATTGATTTGACTGTTCTCTACTTTCTGTTCCACTAAATTTAACGAAGTAAAAAAAACGCACTTAAATTGTCGACGTCTTTATCTTCGTTCATAAATTTAATTGATTTTGAAATTTCTTAAAATTGAACTTAAAACTAAGAATCCTTAAAATTATTTCCACCGTCCTAACCAGGGAAGATGAAAGGAGAACAATAGGAATTTTGGGCACTAACCTTGATTTCTCTTAGTCGTCAGCCTATTCTTCCTATTGGAATTTTCCTTGCGTAGCACTGCTTGCGGGGGTGATTTCTTGCCTTCCTTGCCCTCAGTCGAACTCAATCACGTTGGGTTTGTCAGACAGTCTATCACAGGTTCGTTTTGGAGTTTAAGGGTTGAAACCCACGTTTCGCAATCAAATCGTCCCGATGACGTGGCTTTGACCGAAAACTACCCCAAATCCGTCACGACTGCGCCAGTTAAGGTTTTCAAACGAAGGATCTCGTTTTTAAAAAACACTTTTTATTTTACAAACAGAACTACGAGGTTTTCTTTAACCCGCTACAAGGAGAACTGGACGCAAAGCACAGAGTTGTTATATATATAAAGTTTTTATGCAAGCGTCGCGTCGCAGATACCGGATATACTGAAACTAGCATTTCATCAGCATTTTCTATCACATAATTGACCTATAAACTTTTATTTTTAACAATTTTTCAAAAATGTACAGGTGCGCCGCAAATTCAAAAAAACTGAAAATTGGTCACAGTATTATTGAAAATTGGTTATAACTGAAAAACTATGATTCAGATCTCACTTTCTTTTATATTGCTATATAGCCCGCGTAGACAGCAAAAACTTTTGAATTTAATGTTTTCACCTATTATACAGGGTGTTCCAGATATTCCGTGCTAAATGAGAAATGTGTTAAGTGTCCTAAATTTACAGATATTAACTTCAAATTTAGCAGAGAACTAAAAGTCCGCGTCCACATTTAAACGGTAGAAATTGAGCGCAATCAAAATTTACCAAGTATTTTTTAAAAATGTTGACGGTAATTTCAGCTTCCAGAAAAATATGTTTTCCGTTGATCCGATTGGCAAAATTGTTTAACCGGCAGACGCAGAAGATCCAGTGCAATAACTGCGCAAATCAAAAATCCTAAAAAATATGGCTAATAGGTTCAAGCAGTGTTATAGGCCGCATCAAGAGCTACAATTTTTGTACCGCATACGCTGCTCGGGATACGTGAAAACATCCATATTGAAATCGCCATTTCGGGGCTGGCAAAACTCGATGACGTCATTGATTATTACGGCGCAGTGCATGGTTTCAGAAAAAACATTTTCTCGAAAACCATTTACTATTTTTTAAAAATTCTTGAACCAGGGCGCGTAGAAAATCCAGGGCAATAACCTCTGCTTCGAACATTGATTGTATCATATACAGGGTGTGTCGTTTATGGGCAAAAATTCTAAAATATCTTAAAAATTTCGGTTTTTGTGGGTAAATTATTGGCGACAAATGAACAATCGTAAAAGATGGGATAATTTTATTAGAACGGCATCGTAAACCTTGTCGTGAGAGAGTTTCAGGTTTCGTCAATTATACAGGGCGCGAGGTATTTGCAAAAATATCATTCGAAAACGCTATTATTTGTGCAAATTTTAATATGTACCGATGTTTGCTGTAACTTTGAAGTTCTAGATGTGAAGGACATTGTTAACAGGCTGCATAGAAAAACAATGCGTCCCTTGACCACACGAAACGGCGAAGTCCTTTCCTCTTATAATAAAAAGCTGCTTCGCGCTACGCGCTACGAACTTGCCCCGCCCAGTAACGATTTTTCGAAAGCAATCTTGTTTCCACATTGCAGGAAAATATCAGGACAAACCACATTCATTAATTCTGTGGGCCAACAAGGTTGCAATAGAGTATTATTAATAATGTTGGGCAAGGTATTATAAGGGGTTCTAAAAAAATTATTAATAGCATCTACATTATTAGGACAATTGGGAAGAGTTTTTCTTTTTATTACATATTTTAATATTTAAGTTTCATTAGATCAAAATTAAAACAAATTGTTAATAAGATTAATTAGTCTCCACCAACTGATCTGCGACCGAGTTAGTGATTTGGTGCCCTTCGAAGTAATTGTAAAAAAAGTAATAAATAATAATGTTTTATTTATTTTATTTTTATATATTATTTTAGGGTAGGATAAAGATATTAAGATGGGGTTTTCGCTAAATTGTTGAGTTCTTATTTTACTTTATAATGATATAATCAAAAGTGATACCGTCGCATCTACTCTTTTCTCAGAAAATATTAAGTCGGACCCAACTAATCGGTAAGCAATCACAATCGCCTCATAAAACAATTGACAGCATAAGAAAGATCCTTGACTTCAAGACAATCAAAATGCGTTAAGCCTTTTTAGAGACGGGGACCGCTATGCTTGCAGATATTAGAACAAATATGCAAATATTACTTTAACTATGGTTAATATTAACAGTTCTTGTAGAAACTGAGTTTCAAAATTCAAGAAACAATTGCAACTCTTTGTAGTCATTTCAAAAATTCATTTTCTTTTGGTCGATTTACTAATTTTTTTAATTTCTAAGACCATCTGTTGTCTTAATACCATACGCCGCCACCTTTATTGGGACACTCGGTATGTAAGGATAATATACAACTAGATAGACAGGGCTGAAATTCTGATCATATTACAATGTCATCATTATTTATTTGTAGATAAATCAAATTTATCTTCATTGGGTGAATTTCTACGTGCCCCCAGAAAATTAAAATCCTCTTAAGTGTAATCGACGAATTTACAATAGCTTGACAGGTCGTTTTCATATCATTTATTTAAATTGAAGCAATTCCTACATATTAGCAAACATAATTTAGACCATATGTTAACATCACGTTCAAAGATCGTATCAACAAATATGGCGACGCTTGCTCATTTGTCATTGACACGCTAACAAGTCCGAAATGTTCCGGGCTTCGATCTTCAAATCCATAGCACCCAACTTTGACGGACGAAAGGTAAAAATATGTTTTACATTGGTAGGTCTACAACTGATACGATTTTCAGAAGCGGCTCAGAAAAGTTCTCGTGTCGCGAGAATCTTTTTCGATGTGTGAGCCCGTGTGTAAGATGTTCCGACTCTTTGGACTCTGCCCCGTAGAGTTCGTACCCGACGACGAAGGCTACGAGATTAAATTTTCGTTACTCTTTCTGATCCATAGCTACGCACTCGCTGTGTTCTACGGTTGGTATTTAAGTTTCAAAAATGCAAGTTGTGAGATTAATCTGCATTAAGATTTGCTTTTCCAGCTGCGGCGGTTTGTCACAGAATAAAAATGATTTGGGACATTTCTTGCCGTACCTACGTGAGTATGGAAGACATAGATCTGCTGAATTGGATCGCGGTTCTGGTGGCGGCGCCTTACGGTGCGTTCCACACACCACGACGGGCCAGATTCGTGGCCAAATTGGTAAACCTATGGGCCAAAGTAAGTTGTAAAGTTAGGGTCCTGCATTAGTGTGTGGGGCATTCATAACGTCCTTATGTACTGGGTTATTGACATCCACCTGCAGGGTTAATTTTGAAAGATAGAAAAAAATATAAATACAAAACTTTGATGATTTTTACTCTATTATCTTATGCAAATGTCAAAAAAAACAAACGGCCGTCTCGAGCTGTCAAAATGAAAGCCACGTCATTTTTTTAAAATATAATGGCCTATATATCATAGATCTCCTTTTCCTGATTTCAAAAACATATAGTTTATTAACATTTCATTTAGTCGTTTATGAGATATTTCAGTTTAAATATCCTTCAAGAAACGCATTAACGAACATAAGAGAGCGTTTAAAAACAATAGTCTAGATTCTAATTATGCGACATACTTAAATACAGAAAAACACATTTTTAACGACAATTTTGATATTGTATATACGACAATAAATTGAGCAAAATGTTTTTTGCACTATTAACATAGACTTTTTCTCTGAAAGGTCCTTGTTGACTTTCTACTCGTCTATTTCAGTTATTATAATAATATGTTTTTTTCATAAAATTATCTATCTTACGAATGTATTGAAGCTCTCCATAATTTTAGAGATATTTACCAAAAACCATAAACACCCTGTATAAAATAGGATAAACAAGTTTATTGTTAGACCCCTGACATTACTGTTCACACTATTTAGCTGGAGCCAAGCGGATCTAAAAAGATTTTTTTCGATTTTTGTTTCCAGCGAGCCAAATGAAATTTTAATCTTTTTTTATTTATCCCTCCAAATAAAAAATATTTTGGCACATAAGAGAGGACACCGAAAAGAACACTAAATGTGTCAGAAATACAGGGTGTGTCAATTAAAGATATCTGCTTTTGTATTACTTTTTTTTTCTACTGTTGTAAAAAAGGATGCTATCAATGCTTATGAAACTGCTTAGATATTATTCAACATTCTACAACCCTGCGCTAGCGAACACAATGTCTTGTCTTGTAGATAGACAAAGTGAACCCGGTAACGAAATACAAAGAGCATCGGCGATACTCCGTGAAACTTCTCCTGGTAGCTTTTCTTGTTTTGTTGTTAATCTTCGCCATTGGTCTTTCGATTAACTTTAAAGCAATGTCATTAGAAATGATCTTTGGAACTTGGAACATTACTATACTCAACTGTGTTTTGCTGGGACATAGCCTGTTACAAGGGCATCTCGTGCTCTCTATAGGCGTCAGGTTAACTGCTTTAAACGACAGCTTGCTCGGTGAAGCGGAAAAATTAAGTATTGTTCCGGAGACTGATTCGATTGTCCACTACGAATATTTTCGTCGTCAATCCGCTGCTGGAAAAGTGCTGAAACTGCTGAAAGCATACAAATACGTTCAGGAACTGGCCACCATTTACAACGAAGGATTTTCGTCGGAGAGGCTCGTAAGTTGCACCTTAGTGCGTTTCCTTTCTCTTAAGATTTTCTTATGGACTTCATTTTTTAAGTTACTTTTATAGTAAAATAAATTAAAAATGTTAAACAATAGGTAGGTATACTATTTTGTAATATTGTATACCACTTGATTAATTTCTAGGTGACTATATCGAGTTTGCTAATTCATTTGGTACTGGTTCCTTTTATGATTCGCTTTGAAACGCGAGTTAAGCAACAGTCAATCGCCCTGAGTCTACTTGTCGTTTTCCTCCATATCTATAGGCTGCTATTAGCTATAGAACCGTGCTATATGTGCTACAGGGAGGTGGGTTATAATTTTTTTTATATAGTCTGTTGATAGATATAAGAAAGTAAATATACAATGCAACAAGATTATTACCTAAAGTTTGGGAATTGAAATTCAGGTAAAATTGTGGTCCGCAATAGAAAATAATTTTATACCTATCTGTGTTTAATATTGTTTGGTTTGGTATACTACTTAGTTTCAGTTGATTAGTAATCATTCGTATTTCGTGTGTAATACAGGGTGTGTTGAATCGTGTGCGAATTATGCAAAATATGTACGAGTCTAGTGCATCTCAAGAGATGCTCCAGCCCAAATATAGAAAACACTATTCTATTGAGACTAAGGAAGTTATAAACAAAGTTTATTTGACTGTCATTGAACGTGGTGCCAGCAAGCAAACATCTTTAGAAGAAACGGCCACATTGACGAAAATTCCAACATCAACTGTATGGAAAATTGTGAATAATCCCACTTCAGTGAGGAAAAAAAGAAGAGATGCTGACATTTTCTCGAGTGTAGATGAAAGTGATCAAGATATAATACAGCGTAAAATCTACCAGTTCTACGAGGAACAAAGCGTGCCTATATTAGGAGGCTTGAAAAAGACGATACCGGTGTTAAATGTGGCAGAACTACCTTATGCAAGTGTATTCAACACATGGGTTTTAGATTTAAAAAAATTGACAAAAGGCAAGTTTTAATGCAATCTTAATCTTAATCTTGAAATTAGGATTTACAGAGAACAACAAAGGCCAATTATGTCCTTGGATGAAACCTGGTTTGACACTTATGATACTTTGAAAAAGGGTTGGGTTGACTCAACTGATAAGTGTAAAACAAACGCGCCATCAAAAAGAGGTTAAAGAATAACTATTTTGCATGCTGGCTCTAAAGATGTTTGGATTCCAAATGGAGTTTCTTTGTCTGCGAATAATATTAAAGATTCTTCTCTGGTTTGGTTGGTTTAAAAACAAACTAGTTCCAAACATTCCTCCTAATAGCTTCATTGTAATGGACAATGCAAGTTATCATAGTAGACTAAAACCCCTTCCTCATGTGACACAAAAGCAGAAATCCAAAACTACATGTATAATAACGACATTTATTTTCACGAAGATTATACCAAAAAGCAATTAACTGAGGTTCTACAAAGCTTGAACCTGCAAAAGGAATACGTCTGTGATAATTATAAAAAAAAAATCTCGGGCATACAGTTTTAAGGCTTCCACCTGACCGCTGTATATTTCATCCCATTGAACATTTTTGGCACCAACTGAAATCTGCCATTCGTCGTAACAATGTTTTTCTCCGTATTAACTCCAATGTCCCTCCACAAAGTTAGGCAAATTCTGTTAAACATATAGTAATATTGAACAAATAATAATTAGAATAGTGAATAGTGATACTGATATATTATGTGAATAATTTTAAGTAATTTAAGTAGATAATAATAATAATTTGTAATTTTATTTTTTGATTTAAACATAAGTACATACATAAATAAATATTGTTTAGTATCTTTCCTAACAAAACCCCAAATAATTAAATTTTAAGCAAAGTACGGACCTGTTCGGCCATATTTCGTTCTTACAGCTTGCCCGAGTATTTCCTTAATTCGTATCAGTCAGTCACTTTCTTATATCTATGAACAGACTTTACCTACCCGATTTTAAAAGTCAGGTTTTCAGACCTTGCGAATAAGAACAATTATTTTCGGTATGCTGACGTCGGATATCGACCAAGTCACCAGAAAGCGGGTATACATGTTTGAGTGCTCATGCTACCTTAGTTCACAATTAAAAGTCACTCCTCCGTCAATGGCGGAAACACACAAGACATTGGTATAGAACTAGAATTAACTTTAACATGAATTTGGATTTTGAATTGACGCTGTAGAACTGTTAAAATCTATTTATTCTCCTTTGCGTACTTCGCCATCACTACCGAGGAACGAGAAAGGGGCGGAGCTTGGAGTGACCATTTTTTTTCTGGTTTTATTCGGTGCTAGGGAGTAATTGACAATCTTTTTAGCTGTTGGATTTCACGGATACATTGGCGACATACGAAATTACTTTCGATGCCCTCGGATTTTTTGTTATCGACAGGCACTTGTTCGTCTCGGTAAGCGTTTTCCTCTAATACGCTGTGTGACACAGAAATTGCAACACCCATGAAACGTTAATATATTTGATTAAAGTTTTGGGAGGTATGTGGGACCAATATAAATAACAGTCGACGCCACTTTTAAATAAATTTATGGATAGAAATTCAGCAGTGAGTTGCGGTCCAAGTAAATTTTGACGCTGTTATTATTTTTGATGAGATGGTCTACAACGTAGACCGTGTGCCAAATAAAACGATCCACTATACGATTTCGAAATCCATAGGAGGTACGAAAAAAAGTGCCGCAAAACAATTTTTTGGACTCTCCTAAAGGTTTCAAATATCGTTATTTTTTCATACAGGGTGTCCCAAAAGTATCCTCCCCGACGTCAACTTTGTTATTTTAAATGAAACACGGTTAAAATAATAAAAGACTCCTCAAAATCGAAAAATTTTCGGTTAGTTTCGGCGATATCTGGAAGAACCGAAAATTTTGTTAAATTTTTCTTTATTTAGTTAAAGAAAATGTTAAAAACAAATGAAACTTTCTCATTACAATCAGATATTAAGGTTTACGTATGCCGTTTAGGTTATGTGTGCCGATCATCAACTTCATTTTTTGAAGTACAGTCCCGATTTTTTTTTATATTTTCAAAGTGCTCGTCATTAATTATTTACAAAAAAATACCGGGCATAGGCATTATTATCCCTTGACGTATTTATTTAATATTTTTATTTATAATTATACTTTGTTAACAAATTATTACAGTTTTTGTTTTTATTTAATTATTAATGTTTTGTTATTGCAAATCGTCAAAATAAAAACAACTGAAAACTCGAGAAGAACACAGTTATTAAATTAATATTGAGAAGATTCAGTCTAGAATCATAAAAGGTGTTTAAATTGAAAGCAACCTGCTTCAATGCAGTTTGCGATAAGCCTTCGCAATTTTAGTATTTGACGTTGAATAAACCAAGCAGCAATAGCTCCGAACTAAAAAAGCACTAAACGATTTTTTAAACACTCCACGAGAAGTAATCCGGTGGATTTATATCAGGATTTATTTCAGTCCAGCATAAGCGTAGAATAGGTCTACGACTTCCTATACACTATTAGGTTTCATTTCATTTTTTAGAATGACGAGCTCGATAAAAATTTTAAATAAAAAATGCAAGTCTGACGATGATGGGCACACAAAACGGAAGCGTCATACTTAAAACTTGATAATGCTAATTTGCTAACTTCTATACCACTCACAAAGTGTTTTTGGGAGGGCATTTGAGTTATTTCTCCATGCAAATGTATGCAAATGGCAGTTGTTTTTGAAGATATAAACTGACTTAACATGAAGTGCAGACGCAAAATACAGTGAAAACTCCCTACAGCGAAACTCTGTATAGCGTAGAAAGAAGAAAATTTGTTGAACAATTAGGTCTCCATATAAATCTAAAAAAGGGCACATCAGGTAACAAAATAAGGAATGTAGGCCCCCTTGTAATTAATAGAGTCTGTTACATTCTCAGAATTCCTTACCATAATGAAAAAAAATTATCTCTAGATGATAAAGTTGCTTTAAGAAAAGTGACGTGGGACGTTGGTACGAAGTTACACCGTCGACTGTATCCACAAAAGTGCAGGGAAAAATAATTCAGGCTGAAGCGGCAGGCAGTTCTAGTAAAAAAACTAAGAAAGCCAAAATTTGAAGATTTGGATAGGGCAATGATGCAGTGGTTTCAACAGCCACGGTTTTTGAAAATGTACCACTCTCTGGACCTATCGTAAAACTAAAAGCAGAAAAGTTTGCTGCACAGTTTGGCATTATCGATTTCTCGGAAGGATGGTTTCGGGAAGTTCAAAGAGAGACTTATGGACAAATAAGTGATGACAGAAACGTCACTAACGTTTGGCTGGAGAAGACGTGGCCAAAACTAACAGAAAAGTACCCTGCTGACAACATTTTGAAT
Source organism: Cylas formicarius (assembly GCF_029955315.1). Taxonomy (NCBI): domain Eukaryota; kingdom Metazoa; phylum Arthropoda; class Insecta; order Coleoptera; family Brentidae; genus Cylas; species Cylas formicarius. Next base: position 16,394,424 of record NW_026844361.1, on the reverse strand, counting down.
GCTGACGAAACTGGACGAAAGATAAAACTCTTAAATTTTGAAGCGAAAAGTGTGTGGGTGGAAGACTTTATGGTGGAAGAAACTTTATTAGTAAGCTTGGAAAGAGGTGACAGCAGAAACAATTCAACACTCCTATCGTCATGTAAGACTTATTACCGAAACAGAATATCAACAGGACTTGGAAGAATTGATGAGCGACTAAGCGAGTGGATAAAGCAGTTTCAAACAACAATTACGTTTACAAGTGAGGAGTTGCAAGATTTTATGTTGATAGATCAGGATTTGCCTACAACAGCAGACTTGATAGAGGAAGCCATATTACAACAAGCGAGAAAGGGTGAGGAAGAGCACCAAGAGGAAGAAGAAGATGAAGAAGTTGATCTGAGATCATCACTAACCATTCAACAACCCCTATATTCGGTTAAGCTGCTAGAGAAATTTTTTATGTATCATGGGGAAGATGGCTCTCTCGAAGAAATGTTAAAAATTCAAGCCAAAGTACGACATGTTAAAATATGTATATTAAATAATTAAATAAGTCTTTATAACGAAAACTACAGCGGAAAAAAAGCAGTCTTTTCAAGTACGCTATATAGAGTTTCGACTGTAATTTCAGTTAAAAATCCATGATATCTCTATAGAGAGATGGAGGTTCGTGCTGATATTATACATAACACCTCCACTACACAGAACAGTAATTTTTGGAATAAGCTGTTCATATAATGTCTCTGCCTTGCATAATTGTATCCCTGACGGGCTAAAAAAATTTTTCCACATCAAGATTCAGTTTTTTTCAGTTTCAGCTGGTAACACTAACATTACTTGATATACGTATAATTGTTGCGTTATACGTGTTGCTTCTTAAGTAGAAGACCAACTCTTCTTTATTTTTAAACATAAAGATGAGATGTACAGTTCAAATATAGAAGATACCTTGGTTGCTGATTTAAGTAATTGCTACGCGTATGTGATCTAATGGATGCTATTTTTTGGTCCGAATAAATAACATTTATTATTATTATATATATTTGAATATTATTTAATTAAGGCCATCCAAAAATTGAAAAGAAAATTCCGATTTTCGGTTTTTAAGCACTCTGCCTGTTTTAGCATTTCGACCAATCCTGTTTCCAGCTCAGTATCTCACTTAAATCGCAATTACAGGTCTTCTTACAGGAGACGGTTAACCGATCTTTTCAATAAGTAAATGGCATTAAGCAAATTTTAGAAGAAATATAATAAAACCTGCTTATTTTCGGAAAATTAAAAAAAAGAAGCAATGAATCAGCATTACAAATGCTGTGAAGCATATACTGGGGTTGCATTTTCATGGCATATACGTCTATGACTAATGACTAATTTTTTCGTCCTTTTAGATCGGTAGAGTAGTCACTATGTATTTAGTGGCTTTATTCCAATTGAAATAATGTGCGTGATCTCTTTATCAAACCAAAACTCCGCATTTCTTGTTACTCAGCACGAAGAATGAAGAAATTTTTATTAGAATAGATAGGTCAGTAGTTTTGGTTAGTTCAAGTTATATCAATTGATACCCTAGTAGCTTTAAACACAGATTATTTTTTAAAATTGTTGCACGAAATTGTTGTTTTCAATAAAGAAATACGCACGTAAAGAAAATATCCGATATATCAATTTAATGCCCGCTTCAGAATATAATCGCTTGCAATAGCTTTAACGACATTTAAAAGCTCCGATCGAAAACAAATTCACGGCGGTGCAGCGACACGTCATTTTCGTCGAAAAATCGGACGAAAACAATCAACCCCACTTTCATTAGAGAATCGAGTGGACCGATAACATCGGTAAACATATTTTGATTGTGACCGATGACTCCTGCAACGAACGTTCAGTAAACAGCGTCGTTGCAGCCGCTCCTGCGAAAAGAATATTTCGTACTCAAAGCAACATGGTTTGGTATATTCCGAAACAGGTACCTACTTCCTTTCCACGTCTTACGCCGTCTCTAAAGGTTGGGGCACAAAAAAACGCTAGTATATTCGGCAACCCTATAAATACTGCTGCCTCAAAAGTTGAGAGAAGCGTTTGGTGCCTAGTGAAAGTTGTCCAATTTTGCGCAAAAATTCTGCGTTTCAGCTTTGTCGCGCAACGCTTTCGGAGGAGAACTATAGGGCACTTCAGCCTTTTGTCGTCACGTGCAGACTGTTTTGCCTATGTCCGATAAAGTTCGAGAAGGTGGGCAACCAGTACCAACCCAAATGGTCGCCGTGGTACTTGCTTTACAGTTATTTCCTCGTCATAATCCTGTGTAAGTACAATAGATAACACTGGTCCGCAAAAAAACAATTGTCCTTATTTCTTTTATGCATGATTTCATTATATTTTGTGCTCTAAATTGAATTGAATTAAATGTCCCTTTAATTCAAAAGCGATATTATTAAAGTAACATCGATTATAAAAAATTAAAAATATATTACGGTCTTACAAGTTTTACAAGTTATAAAAGTATCAGTAAATTTATCTCAATATGGCGATAAAATACAAGTTACTTTGTAGTTTTTTTCTTTTCGTCGTCTCCATCGGAGTTTCTCATCGAATCGACCAACAGAAGTCAGCAAGCATTGCTGCTGACCTAATGAAACATCTCACCATGCTCATCTGACCCGGCACCGAGATTTTCAGGAAAGAAATCTACATGGGAGACCAAAAAATGAATTTTAAGTGGCACATTTTTGTTTTGTTTTTCTTGTCTTGTGCGAAAACAGGAGACTCTTATACTCTTATCCAACAAATTCCACTGTTGTAATATTGATTGTGCTTTAGTTTTTGATAGCCCCAACCCTAACAAGATCATTTAACTCACATTGGTGAAGTAAATGAGGCTCTTTTGATGGCGTTCTATAACCTAAAATTTTCAAATTACTGTTTTATATTTATTGGCTTTGTTCATGAAAAAATACATGAACTGCACGTAAATACTTAACAAAACTATAGGGAATATGAACTTTATGCAAAACTTATCAAAATATTTGCAAGTTCTCAACTAACTGTTGTAAAATCACGGCGAATACTGTCCAAGTGTATATGTACTACCACAAAAATCACATTCGCTACTTTCCTTCTTTATCTTACAACTCGCTCAAACCTATTTTGTATGTATATGCACTGTTTATGATGTTAACGCATAAAATGAATAAAAAAAACCTAAACTTATGATATTTAGAAAAATCTAGACCAGTGTAACCAAAACCTTGTTCCTCGCATAATACCTGAATCCTTGCAGCCATCTTTACCTTGGTGGGGCTCTCCGAAGACGTAAAGGCCGGTTCAAGCGCCATCCGCATGAAAGACACGAAGACCATCTACATCACAGTCTGTGATTTCAGCACTGTAATAATCATAGACGTCTTGGGGATAATTTCCATCCCGTACAAGATGAGACACCTCTGTAAACTGCTGCAACTGTGGAACGACGTAATCGAAATGGCTCTTGTCGCATTCCCATAGTCGCTTTGGTATCTTCCAGATCGACGCAACTGTTCCCATAAACGACTACAAGAAGCACAGGAGACGATCCGTAATTTTACCGGCTGCAGTGTTAATCGGTACTACAGCGCTATTCGGCTACGACATATTCGTCTACACGGTCGTAGCCACCTGCACCAAATGCTTATTTCAGAATTTCGGGGTGTATTACTTCCTGTACTTCATTATCTTCTTCCAGGAGGTATTCATAGCGCACCTGCTCTATTTCATCTACATCCGAATCGAAGATCTCAACAGGTGCATCTTGATCGAGAAGAAAAACATAAACGTGGCCACGCGAAAGGTGTTCCTAGTGTCTTATATCGATCCAGAAGACGCCGTGAGGAAAGATATCGACTCAAACCAAACAGCCCGCATAATGGAACTGATTAAAATTTACCAAAAAATTCGCAAATCCGTGTCCGTTTGGAGTGGTGGTAAGTCAGAGGAACTAACCAAGATTTGTTGGTTGGTGACCCGTGAATGATTCCAGCTGCTTCTTTTAAGTTGCCTCATCCATTTGGTGGTGACGCCGTACTTTTTGGTGTTGGAGATAATTCAAAGAGACAACACCCTTTTTGTGGTTCTCTACGTTGTATGGATACTCGCCCACATTGCGAGACTGCTGATGATCGTCGAACCCTGTCACAAATGTCTTAAAGCGGTTTGGCAAATAGGGCGTTTTTGCTACCATCAATAAACTTTTGTTTCAGGTAAATGTAACCAAAGCCCTGATGTGCGATATGATGATGCTCGATGTGGGTAAAGAAGTGAACAAAGCGGTAAGTTGCAGCGCAAGATGAGCCTAAAGATTAACGAGCCCTCTTTCGTAGGTCAAGATTTTCATGGAGCATTTGTCCGTATGCGATATCAGCTTCGAAGCTTGCGGGTTCTTCTACATCAGTAGGAATATGCTGACTACGGTACGGTAGGATGGAAGCGGATTGACTCGATTGATGGATTTTTAATTTCCAGATTTCCGGAGCGGTGGCAACTTATTTGGTCATTTTATTTCAATTTAATTACGCATGTTAGGATGCGGTTTTATGTAATTGATTGAAATTAAGCTATTGAGATATTCAATCCGATCAACAATTTTGAAATTGTTACACTGTGTAGAATTATACGAATAAACCGTATTGAAACGTATTTTTATTGGACTCTAATTTACATGCATATTTAAAAATACTAATGCTTTAAGCATTGTTAACGTGTCGACATTTGATAAGGCCGGATTGCAATTTATAATAAAAAGAGGAGTGGTTGCGTTTGTATGTAGTTATTTATATCGGCTAAATAGAAATAATTCTGCCGGAGGAGCAGTTGGAAATTTTGCAAAGTACAATAGTAACCAGCCGCCTAATGAGAGTCTTTCCGGTATCTTTTCTTAAAATTGGTACCCGTTACTAGCTAAAATATTCTTTATCTTGATTTCCAATCTGCCACGATCATAATCACCGTGATGACGATGATATCAGCTTGCGGCCCTGACATCTTTGCCTTCTTTCAGCCGTGAAGGTTGACTAAAACCTAATTTCGTCGGTATTGTCATCTTGCATTTGGAATTTTTCATAAAGATCAGACTCGATTCGTTGTACAAGCGTTTAATCATCATCATCATCGAACAGTCTTCTGCGCCCACCTCTGGACATAGGCGTTCGTTGGTGACGTCCGTTCTTTTCTGCCTTGTTTCGGATGTAATTTGTTGGTGGTCTCCCTCTGTTTTATCTATCGGATCCAGCTATCCATTCGAATTACCGTTTTGCTAAGCTGCCTGCATGCGACCCACATGTCTTAGCCTAGTTCTTATTTTTATCTACCAATTCAGCGTCGGAGTTTTCAATAATTAGGTTGTTGCTAGAGACTAGGTTTGTCATAAATTTTATAAAAGCTCTAGAAGTTCTTGCAACATTACCCTAATATGGTCGAAGTTATCAGTCAGTAAAACAATTACTTCTGCAAATCGTAGGTTTGATAGATTTTTGCAGTGTAAGTCTAAGACACGTATTCTAGGATGGTGATAAACTGTTTTGGAGACATCTGGCATACTCCTCTTTCAATCTTTATATATCTTTATATATCTTTATATATTGCAAATTAGTTTAGTATATCCATAGTCAATAAGGCATGCTTTTAGGGACTGTAATACTGCGTACAGCTCCACACTGCCCAAGACTTTATGGAAGTCCACCCGAACCCACTTCAGAAACTAGCTTGTTCTACTGGCTGGAAAAATCACAACTTCTTTCAAGTCAAGATTAGTATTACGAAGGCGTAGTATTAGTTTTTATATTGAAGAGGCAAAGGTTGATTTTTTTTCATCTTTTTCACGACTAGCTTAATCTCATCTACTGATATTTCTTAAAGGGCTAACTGCACCTTTTTTACAGGTTTGCATCTCTGATTCTGGGTGTATATTTCTATTACTTTGGCTTTTATATAGCAGTCCGTAAAACTCTTCTACTTGTTGTTGTCTATGGTCTATCTTTCTTAATTTGTCTTCAGATGTTTATTTTTTGGACTTTTTGATGATTGATGGGTGTCGATCTTAGGCTTCAGTTATTTCTGATAATAAATAAATACTAAATAACACCACCACCATCATCAGGCGTTTGATGGAAGAGAGGAAATACCTCAGCAGTCAGATAAGCTTCATCTTCTTCGTGTTCGTTCCGAAGGTTAGAAATCATCAAACTTTCGAGACTGATGTTGTGAACAGCATGTCGTCTCCTTCCCACTGATCTTTTTCCACTTATTTTTCCTTGCATTATGTATCTTATGTATAGCAGTATCCTTATTTTATTAGTCATTACAACTGCCGCTCTCTTTTTTTTCCCATCGTACTTCTATCGTATTTCTTTAGCTTCCAAGATTCCATGCCATAGTTAACGTTCATAACATCTGGCAAACATCTCAATTTGGCAAGACTGTTCAACGACATCTTGTGGGGCGTTGGCGAGGATCGTCATATACGTGACGCTGAGAGTATAGCTTCAGACTTCATATATCCTGTTAATCTCAGAGGAATGAAGAACTTTTCACCAACATTCAGTTCGTTTGGCTTATTGCCTACATATTGACGCCGTTGCTGCTTATCGAACCATATGCTAATACGGCCAGGACAGCTGTGAGGCTGGCGAGTTGCGGGCTCTGGAGGGAGGGAACCTTCAATCGAGGTCCGTACGATATTTTAGAGGGCTATCGCGGGGATCGCGGGGTCATGCGCATGATCCCCGAGATGACCTTCTTTGACACTCTTCCCATCCAGCGAAGAGTGGAGAGAGGGCAGAGTCGGCGCATGGGATGAACTTTTCTGCTACACGGACGGGTCCAGAATGGGAGATCTGGCCGGAGCTGGAGCGTACTGCGAGACAACGGGATCGAGCTTGTCGGTCCCTATGGGTTTCAGGCGGAAATTTTCGCTTTATTGATGGCGGCCAGAGAGGTGCTTCGGCTCAACCATGGAAGCAGGAGGGTCTTCTTCTGCTCGGATAGTAGGGCTGCACTTATTTCGCTGAAGTCAGTGCGTACGCGCTCCTTGTTGATAAAGGAATGCAAAGGGGTACTGAGGAGAGTGGCTGAGGAGAGGAAGGTCACGTTGGTCTGGGTCCCGGGTCACACCGGTATCCGGGGCAATAAGGCAGCGGACGCCTTAGCCAGAGAGGGCTCCTCGAATAGGCATATAGGATCAGAGCCCCGCTTGGGGATTGCCCCGTGTGTGAGGCGGGGAGCTCTCGAAGCCTGGGCGAGAGACCGGGCCGCGGAGGGCTGGAGAGTTGCTTCGGGAATGAGGCAGGCGGGGCTTATGATGGATGGGCCCGCCCTCCCTTGGACCAGGGAGCTGCTTAGACTGACCAGAAGGGAGTGTAGAGCACTAACAGGGGCCTATACAGGACATTGCAGGCTTAGGAGGCATCTTTGCTTGCTAGGCATTGGAGACGGCCCTCTAGATCGGTCTGGGGGCACAACGGGCCCATCTGGTGGCCTAAGTGCTTGGATGCCGGCGAGGGCGCCCCCTTTAATACCAATACCAATACCAATGCTAATATTGTCACTTGGCCAGCTGAGCTTCTATACATTAACTTTATTTTACTGATCAACAGTTCGGTGTCCTCCAATGTAGCAGTAAACGATTGTTTGAAGGTCGCTGGAGTTGTTTCGACTTTTTTGGTTATGATTTTACATGTAGGAGCCCTTCGCCATTTGTTTACCTTTGCACTCATCGATCACATCAATTGGAAATTAATCAAATGGATAATTAGTGTCTGAAGCGATATCATCTGCCAATACGTGCTGCCAACGCATTAGTTTAAACTACCGATCGTTACTTGTCTGGCAACTTTTGTCGATGTTAGAGACCAACTTCGAAATGCTAGAGATAGCGCTTACAAAACAACAATACATGATGATAGCGCCCATTTTGTCCATCACTCGTCTGTTTGGAATATGCCCACTGGTACCCGTTATAACGGAACACCGCTACATTCTCAAATGGTCCCGTTTTTACGTTATTTACAGCCATATCTTGATAATCCTCATGCGTGTGTAACTTTTGCTACAGCCCATGTTTCATGACATCCACCCTCATTTTTTAGTGGTTATCCTCATCGTCGGCTGCGTAACAGACTGGACCGACGACGAACACGCCTTACGGTTTAAAAAGTCCAAAATACTGTACATCGTAATTGGTGATATCGGCACTGTGATATTCATTACCAAATACATTTTGATCTCCATCCGATCAAGGTGCACCCGTTTAATCAAACTGATCAGCCTGTGGATTCAGGTGACCATATGCGTTACATAACTAATTGAAAGTTTTATCGTATTATTTTAGATCGATACTTCTCTATCCTTCACGAGCCATAAATATTACAGTGGACTGTCCTTGCGGATTATTACTCTAGTAGTCCTTGCGGTACTATCAATGTTCGCGTTTGACATCGGAGTGACTCTAATGAACGGCAGTATCGATGCGGAAGTCTTTTTCTCTCGTTTGGGGGTGTACTATATTATATACTTGATGTTCTACCTCCTGGAGCTGTTTGTATGGCACGCTGTGTCGTTTACGCACATTAGATTGATTTCTCTCAACAAGTGCCTTTTAAATCTGAAACGATATCTCGTCACCAATTCCCAAAATAAATTCCTTCGTCTCAAAAGACAGCAGCGGAATGACTCGCGATTGGCCAGAAGACTACTGACCCTGATTAAAACGTACGGACAGATTAGAGAGTGCGCTGTAATTTTAAATTCCTCTTTCGGAGTGTTCTTATTGCTCCTATCATTTTTGGTACATTTGGTGGGAACCCTTTACGTGTTGATCCGGGCATTACACCTCCAAGAACATTGGCTTCCGATATTCCTACAATTAGTATGGGCGATGGTTCACGCAACCGCCTGTATGGTGATTATAGAACCATGCCACCGATGTTTGAGCACAGTATGATTAAAGATGTTTTCACGCTCAGTTACTGAAATCATTATTTTAGGCCAGGAAGACCAAGGAATTGGTGTGCTCGCTTTTGCAGCTGGAAATTGACGGGAAAACCAGAAAATTGGTGAATCGGTTCCGACCTTTTGAGTAAGCGAGTTGAATTTTTTTTGTTTTCAGGTCGAAGCGTTCAAGACCTACGTGACGTTTTGCACTATCAAATTTGAAGGATGTGGATACTTTACCATTAATAGGGGTCTTATGGCATCGGTAATTTTACCATGAAAATATTCTGAAGAATGCTCAATACTCTATTAAAAATTTTAGCTTATCGGGGCCACTTCAACCTACTTGGGGATTCTTCTGCAATTGAATAATGATCCTTAGGTTATTCGGTCACCTCAGGTTCTCAATAGTTCCGCTGCAGGGATGCCAGTAAATAAAATATTAGGCAATACATCAATGTTTAGATGCTTAATACAAATATAGTTCGGGTTGTTATACCCTTCTCTTATGTTATTTCTTTTTCCAGTTACCAAAAGCATTTTAATTGTTTTTTTAAATTTTATGTAATAAATAAAATTTTCATTTTGAGGTCGTTTGCTATATTTAATTTTTCTTCGAATGAAATGAAATGAAATCAAATCAAATTGACAATTTATTTGTGAAATTTGTCAAGGTTCTACTCCCTTCTATAAACATCCAATTATGCACCGATCAAAAGTGCTGACAGTACCCTTTTAATACATTAGCTTCTTTAGCCACGGTCGCACGAAAATTTGGACATTTCCGGTACTTTAGTCACGGGTTTGGAAGGGATCACATGTTCTATTTTGTCAACTTTGACGTTCAATCGGCACTCTATGCATATCTAACGAATATACGTCACGGCGGCCATCATAATAAACGTAATACAACAGTGGAAACCACAGAATATAAAAAAAATAATTTGCTTAGCTGTACATAGCTGGCGCCACTTGAGCTGGATTAATGTAAATAATAATTCTAACATTCAGTAACTCCTTCACTAAGCAATTGCTTCTCTCGTGAAAAAACAAACTCGTGACCAAAGAGTCGTTTGTCCTACGTTATATCAACAGTTATACAATTCGTACCAAGCATAGAACCAAACTATTTTATTATTTAGTAGTATTCTTCCAATGACAAAGACTTTTAGTAGTTTATATTGCATTTGAGATAACGCTATTAATATTATCATATCATCAACTTTTCAAGTCAATCATCAAACGTATTTTTTAAAATCTATATCAAAAGTTTGTAGATTGTAGATGAAAAGTTTTTAGAAGATAAAAGAGTCTGAAGTGTATTTTGAAAATCAAATATAAGGAGGAAGCAATTATTATAAAACGATTTTTTTCCCTAAAAATGCAACAGGGGTAACACAAGCTAATTCCCCAAAAGAAAGAAATAGAAGTTCTGAACTTTGAAGTTGAAGTAGGCTTTGGACAGTGCCACCGTAATAAACAAGATGCCCGATTCTGACGTTGTTTGCTAAATTTTGGTTTAAGCTTTCAACCTTTCAAATTTCAAAGAATCAACGGGAAAGGGGAACTCGGCAACATGCTTCTGGGAACCATTTCAATTTTCTGGTATTGTGTGGCATGTATATGGCATCTAACGTTAGTTCTGGCTAGTTTCGTTAGTGTTTTTACCCATTATTTCATAGTGTTTTCGGCTGTATCTTCTCCGTGTCCTAATATCCCGAAAATGTCTTTTAAGATATTGGTCGTAATATAAATTGCTTGCCATCTTTACATTTTATCTGGCAATCACTTATTGGAAAGACTTAATCAAACCTCGACGTACTAACAACCAAATTCACAATTTGACAACTGTAAGAATGCATTTGTATTACGAAAATTGAGCTTCAAGCAAGATATTACTTTTCGACAATCTGCTATTGAAAAGGGATTTTGATTTTGCCTCTAAAAGAATCCACCGTGAACATGATTAATCAACAATCGACATAGTTTACTTAGACTGCACTTAAACCAAACGTATGTTTCAAAAACTGATAGTATTGACAAACAGTCACTAGCTTCAAACGATCCTTACAAGGACGTGTCAGCTTTCAAAAGTCTAAAAAAGTTTTAAAGCGGCCGATATGAGAAAGGTAAGAGATCTTGCTAGTACCCCGTTATCAAATCGTAGCAATTTCCAGAAAGGATTCGGAGACGTTTTCTTATCCAGAGAATCTGCCAAATTTTGGACTTGTGTCCGATCACGTTTATCAACTTGGGCAAGATGTACAGACTCGAAGTATCGCCCCTTTCGTTGATTCTGAGTTACACCCTAGCGATTATTTACGGTAAACTTTTAAGCAAGCAAGCGATATTGTATCGAGATGTCAATTCTAGCTGTACTTTCTTATGTCCACATCTTCGTGATACGAGAATCGATTGCATCCTCTGACGGTATATACGCCAAACTTAAATATATCGACCTGGGGAAACATGTGGTGGTCTTGTTGTTGATTTTGTACAGCATGGTGCACACGCCAAGCAGGGCAGGGTTCCTCAAGAAATTCTCCCAGATTTGCCTCAAGGTAAAAAGTCGTGCTTCATTTAAACCTACAGGGCTTAAAAAAAAAAGAAATACAGAAGTTGTTTCTAATAAAGTGACCTTTATTTTTTTTGTTTTGCAAATTGTCACTTTTTAATATACAGGGCGGCAAAACAAAGTTACATTTTAAAGTAGATCACCCTACATTTTATTGCATTTTTGGATAGTCCATTCAAACACAAATTCAACGATATATATAAGTATGTCTCTGTGATGCACCGTTTCGAACTTATTCGCGATCATCTTCAGAATTCGGCTTATGTTTAAACCATTATTGTTGGGTTCTTATTAACTTTAAAAAAAAAATTTCCATCTACTATTGTAACGAAAATAATGTTCTTCATTAGGCAATCACCAAAGTTTCGCAAAATGATACTTTTCTCAGTTTTCTTAAAGGGACACCCTGTTTATTATTGTATTTTCGAATATCCACTTTAATGGCAATTTCAATTATATAAGAAAGTACGCGTCTCTGACTTACCGTTTCGGCTCAATTGGCAATTATTTTCCAATAATACATAAATTCTTTTAAATTCATAATTTAAGAATTTTGTAAATAAGGTCCTTAAATGAAAAAAAAAACTTTTTGGTTGAGTCTATTCTGTATAATGTATACGAAAGAGAAAAAAGTTGACCTATTAGAATGTTACATCGCCAATAATAAAAGTCCGGCTCTTGCTCTCAGACAATATAGAGCCAAATTTCTCCATAGGCGATTGCCAGAAAAAAAATATTCGCCAAATACTCCAACAGCTTCGAAGAAATGGCAGTGTTTTAGTGAAAAAAACTAGGAGCCGAACTGTTTCGCATGGAAATATGCAGCTAGATATCTGCATCTGCATTTTGAAAATACTCCAGAGAAGCGCCTTGCCGCCTCAGATGTAGAAGTAGGACGAACCACACTTCAAACATGTTTAAAAATTAACAGTTATTAGCCATTTAAATTCGCAGCAGTACAAAAACTACAACAACAAGATTTTAACTTAAGACTCGAAATTTGCAATACAATGATGGATAGGCATTTTTTAGATAACATATTTCGAAATATAATTTGGACCGATGAATCAATATTTACAACGTCTGCGGTGTTATTTAATGCAAAAAATACGCATTATTGGAATTCAGAAAATAAGAAATGTGTTTTTGAAATAAACAAGCTGGGGCGGAGATCCGTAAAAGTATGGTGCGCAATCTGGAAATCTAGAATTTAAGGACCCATATTTTACTAGCAAAATTTAACATTCGTACCGTATTTAAACTTATTAAGGAACGAAATTCGGTCACTTATACATAATAATATTCCCCAAAGAAAGCATCCAAACTTAATTTACCATCGAAGTGCTGCAATCATTGTTTTTTAAACGAAAATTTCAGAGAGTGGATTGGACAAAAGGGAACCATCTCCTGGCAAGCGATGAGTCCAGATTTGGCCCCGATGGACTTTTTTTTGTGGGGCACATGGAAAGATATGGTTTACAAAGATAAAGCGTCAACACTATCTGAATGAAACAAACTACGTCTCAAATGCAACATACTATTTAGAAATAGCATATACTACTTGTATACTTCAAAACGGCGGACATATTAAAAAACCAATTTAATTAATTTAGTGTTAATTTTTTGTAATCATTTCACGTAGACATTTAAACGTAGAAATAAGTAATTTGCGAAATTTGGCAACATCTGTTTATAATTGCTATCAGTGTGGCTATTGGTTATGTCCGTCCCGTTATAACCTATTTTAATAACTGCGTACCATATTTAGTTAGTTCAGTGATTTTTAGGAAGTATTAATTGGTGAAAGCTACGTGAACAGTCTTCAGTAGTTGAAAGGTATTCAATATTGTGTTTGTGAGTCACGGGAGTCAACTTTTTCCTGTTTTGAGTCGCGCTTCCTGCACGTGCACTGCTCCGAGCTGGGCCACAGTGTGAGTTTACTGTTTACCGTTTATTTTTGAAACAACTATCAAAATGCAGATTGCACGAAATAATAATCCATGCAACAGGTGCGACAGTGTGGCTGGATCTGGTTTAGTCTGTGTGAAATGTGTCGCACAAATCTTGCGTCAAAAAACCGGAACATGTTAGAAATCTCGGTGGTGACAAAATTGACTGTTGCTCCGATATTAAAACAAACGAAAATATCCGTACAAATATAAAGGAGGATAAAGACATCTGAATCTTAAGATTGCACACTTGAAGGAGCTGCTAAAGCAGAAAGATTTAATCATCCAATATCAGGCAACTGCTATCACCGCTTTGCAGGATCAGATTCAATCAGATCACAGTCAACAAAACCAGGCCGTCTAAACCTACCTTTTCAGAAGCAGTTGGCGTAAACAACAGCCTACCTGCGAACGACAATCAGTCAGTACGGCAGAAAAATAAATGTTTTCATGTCACGAAACTACGTCCGGATACAACGACAGAAGATATCCAAGCCTACCTTACTCTAATAGTTAACAACGCTCGTGTGGACAAAATAAATTCAAAATATCTGGAATACTATGGATCATTCAAGGCGACTGTATTTGATTCTGACGCCGCAAAAATTTGGATCCATCCATCTGACCGACCGGGATTCTGATTAATCGTTTTTTCTCCAGTCCCGCGGGGGTACACCCCAACAAGTAGCTGGGACTCTTCCGTGTGGTCCTGGGGCCCTCCGAATATTTGCCCAGAACATGTAGGGCCGGCGAGACAAGATCGATATGTTGTTCCTGTTTCTTATGGATAATCATTTCGATGTGGTATGTATGTCTGAGCATCATGTAAATAGTGAAGACGCTCTAAAAAGTGTAAATCTTGAAAATTTCATCCTGCAGAGTTATTACTGTAGGAAAAGCACCACCAAAGGTGGCTGTATAATATATGTAAAAAATAATATTAAGTGTGAAGCATTAGATCTTGATAAATATTGTGTAGATTTGCACGCCGAATTCTGCGGTATTGTGTTCCTTACGATCGATAGAGTGGTTATAAGTGTTTATCGTTCTGATTCAGTGTGTTTTTAATACCTTTTATAACATACACCCTTTCGGCCAACCACGAATTTTAGATAAACATATGTTTTATTATCTGTCTATCTATATCTACGTGTTCTATTAAATTTTAGATTCCATATAATTTATATGTCATATAATTTATGTATTGTACTGTTATAGTGTATGTCTATTTGCTTTCACGCATGGAATTTTCCTATTTTTCTATCTTAAAACTCTGTTTATACACACTTGTCAGCGTAAATGTTTCTTTTTTTTTGTACTACTGACGCGCCATTTGTTCTAAAGACTTTTTATGTAAAAAATGGCTAAATAAATCTATCTATCTATATATTCAAAAATTCAATAATACATAGGGTGTCCTATTTAAGAAAATAGAGAAAAGCATCATTTTGCGAAACGTGGCAACAGCGCGTATTTTAAGAATATGTTTTAAACTTGACCATTGCCTAAAGAAAAGCATTATTTTTGTAAAAATAATTGATTGAAAAAAGTTTTAAAAGTTAATAAGAAACCCAACAATGATGGTTTAAACATAACCTGAATCGTGAAGATGATCGCCTATGCAAATAAAAAATAAAGGTCATTTTATAAGAAAAAACTTTTATATTCATTTTTTTTTTGTAACGCCCGTACGTTTCGAGATAAGGTATAGGCCCCTCTTAAACGGACCACCCTGTACACAGAAAACAATAAATTAATTGATTTTATTTGTTCAGCTAAGAAATATCTGGAAGAGTCCAGTAGATTTTGCAAAATATTAGTTCTCAGAAAAGTTGTCCCACACTAAAACGAATAATAGTTTTATATCATTTGTTTTATCAAAAACCAAAAGACACCATAGACAAAATTTTTATTTTAAATTTGAAATGTATATGTAATGACTGTGAATCTATTTAAACTGCTCGACCTTAAACCTACAAAGGTATTTTTTTATTTCTCCAAATATTATTCCTTTGGCCTTGACCTTGACCTTAATTTGAAAAATTCCTTAGCTTCGTATTTAAACTTATTATCATTATTTATTTAGAATATTTATTAAATTTGTTTTAGCTAGTTGAGTATTAGTATCCTAGTTAGTACTCCCTAGGTGGTTTTTACTTTAATAATAAAGGAAATTGATATAAGATAGGATTTTATTACAAAATCGATAACGCAAATGTATCTGAATAAGCGTCACAAAAGACATCAACCTCATCGAACTTTGTTTAAATTATTGGATAGAAATCTCGAGTTTGGTTCATTTAAGAAATCTTGTTTTATCAAAATTCACCAAAGAATGAATGAAATTTGTAATAATACTGATTTAATCGTTATTATAACTTTAAATTTTATTGTAAAGTGTTTCATAAATAGTTATATTTGAAATTTGAGCTATTACACATCAGTTACTAGAATTAAATAACCATGTAAGTAGTAATATTTAACATAACATCAATATAAACTCCTTGGCAAAATTAATGTATCATCATATATTTTTTTTCATTGCAGATTGGTTCCTTGACAATCTCATAGTTTTCGCTGATGAAAAAATGTTCTTTTTCGTTTTACACCGGGTAAAATAAAAAAGTGTTTTTCCGATAAACATATAGCAGTTTACAATAAAAGGTAACTCCATCTTTCGCAAACATTTTCTTCTTTGATTTACTTTAATATCTTTGCTGTTGAAGAAGAAAGTACATTTTTGTAGACTTCATAATTATTTGTTACATGTTGTCAAGTAGGCCCTGGAATTTTTTTGGCATTTTAAGCAATTTGTCACAAGATGTTGTGTTTTAATTTTGCAAAGGTCAAATAAAATCCGCCGTACTGATAAAAAACTATTTGGAAACCGCTTATTAAAGAAGAAGCATCAAGAGCTTTAATTTTAATTTTCAATGTGTCATGTTGCTAATGTGCTAGGAAGACATCGTTCGACTATAAGTCGTATGGTTGAACTCTTCGACATCATACAATATCGTATCGAACAATCAGAAGATGTTTAAATGAGGCTGAATGAGAACATTGTTGAGTGTCGATGATTGGAAGACGGTTTTATTTTCTGATGAAACGAGAATTAGTCTCAATTCTTCTGATGGACGTAAAGTTAGTTAGTTAGAGAAGGGTAGGAGAGAAATTTGCAAGTAGCCATATCTCACAAAAAATTTCGTTTGGTGGCTCTGTGATGTTTTGGACAGGAATATGTTTCAACGGACGCACCGAGTTGTTCCTTATACGTATCAAATCAAGCAACGCCGATTATTATCTAACATTGTAATTTGTTCACGGTCACGGTTTAGATTATTAGGTTGCTTATAGGTTTCTATAGACTCTCGAATTTTTCGTTGGTAGATGAATTGATTACATGCAAGAATTTAAGTTTTGTCGAATAACATTTTATATCCGATTTCGTGATTGTGTTCAGAAACTGCTGATGAGTTTGTCTTATTTTTAAGGTTCTTTCATTTCCTGACATTTGAAATGACATTTTGTCTTCGACGGATGGAAGATATTGAGAGATTTTTGCACAAGTGGTAAATATGGTTTTGAGGTTATATTTCTTTAGAACTTTTGATATGTGGTCAGTGATGTTTTGAATGTAAGGAAGGACAACAGTGGCCAGTGTGGGATTGCTTTCGCCCTGATTGCTATTGGATGGTTGTGGTGAAGCATATATTGTGATGGAACGCTTAATATCTTTATTGTGGAAATTATTGGAGAGAAGAGCAGAGGTAATGTGTTTTAATTCTGGGTTCAGTGACTCTGGCTGAGATAGTTTTACGGCTCTGTCAACAAGAGAGTTGGGCTGGATGGTGATGTGACAATGCATTAAGATATAGGTTTGTGTGCATAAGTTTTCTGTAAACACAATGACATAATGTTAGGTCTGATTTTCTAGTGATAAAAATATCTAAGAATGGGAGGTTATTATTAGTTTTTAATTCACTGGTAAAACCTATGTTGGGGTGTATAGACATTTAAACTTGCCACTGTTGTCCTTCCTTACATTCAAAACATCACTGACAACATACCAAAAGTCCTAAAGAAATACAGCGTCGAAACCAGATTTACCACTTGTCCCAAAATCTCTCAACATCTTCGTTCCGTCATATCCAAAATTCCGTTTGTGATGAGTTTACAGCATTCTATGCATACATGTGATAAAAAATACATTAGAGAGACGGGACGAAAAATATCAACTAGGCTCCAAGAACATGAAAGAGCCTTAAGACTAAGACAAATAAACCCACCGGTAGTTGCCGAACACACTCACGAAAGCGATCATAAAATTCTATTCGACAAAATTAAAATTCTGGCATGGAATTCTTCTACTAACGAGAAATCCGCGAGTCTATAGAAATCTATGAGCAACCTAACAATCTTAACAGCGACTCAATGTTTTACCTGTCACCAATATGGGAATCAGTCATCCAAGACGGTGCTTAAGCCGCTCATTTGGCTCCGCCCCATTCAAACAATATATTAGCGGATACAGTTAAGCTCTGAAGAAGTCAACGGGATAGTTGGCGAAACGTCAGCAAGTTTGTTTCACCTAAAACCGACGCAGGAGGAATCCAGAAGTTAAGTAATTAATATATAACTACAAAAATAATAAAATATACCTTAATATAAACTGTGTATTAATAAGTCTTTACTTCTGATTGTAGATCGATCAAGCAGTTCCCCTAACCAATTACCGACAGCACCGCAGATATTGCCTCAAAATTATTATGGCAGGATTTTTGACCACTTTACCCATCATTTTCTTCAACATGGCGGTAATAAGCACAATAGACCCTCGCTCCGTGTTTAAGTCTATCGCCTTCGACGTATTAAATTTAATCTTTTTGTGCCACGGCTATTTGCTGATGCATCTGGTGTTTCTTATACGAATCAGGCTGATGGCGCTTAACGCAAGTCTGCTGGTCGAAACGGAAAGGTTGAAATCTATTTCGGAAATGGTTTGGGTTGTGCCGAATAGAAGCGATAAATCTGCAGTCGATAATATTCTGAAGCTGCTGGGGTCTTACCGGCTGATTCAGAAGCTGGCTCTCACTTACAATAACAGATATTCAGTGGATATGCTGGTAAGTGTTCCAAAACAGAATATCGATCAGCTCGGGACACTGATATTTTTAGCTAATCGTGATGACCAGTGTGGTGTACTTAGTGTTGATTCCTACCAGGTTTCCGGAGCCAAACAAAATTTTAACAATCAGCCGCAGTATCTTAGAATTTCTGGTTCATATGGGTAGACTGTTGATGATAGCTGAGTCGTGTTATCGTTGTAGCAGAGAAGTAATGCTGGTTGGTTGCTTAAAAAGGTGAAACACATTTATTCTTCTAAGCACAGAAGACTAAAACTATCGCACTGGACTTTGGATGTCGACGGCTCTACTAGAGAAGCGGTAAATTGTTGGGGACATTATTGGATGTCGGTGATATATTAGGTTAATTTTCAGTTTTTGGACTTTAGTAAGAAGATACCCACATACGAAATAATATTTTCAGTTTGCGGACTATTTGTACTGAACCGTAAGCGAATCTATAAGCGACTCTGATGCGATGCAGAACTGAAACCGCAGATGATTGATTCAGGTGTTTATGGAATTGGTTTTAAAATGGCAGCGCTAATTGCTACGCAACTCATTTGTTTGCTCAACAACAACGTTTGCATTTCACCTCGTTTTAGTAGTAAAACGAAATCTTCAAAAAGTGTATTCTCCTAGCTTAGTTCACTGTGGTTTATTAAAGCTAATTAAAATAAATACATGTCTCTGACATTCTATGGTAACACGAATAATCCTTTTATATTCATATGTGATCGTACTTTCACTGCCAACCGAATGTGGCAAAATGGGGATCTGCAAAGAAAATTTGTAAAGATGCAAGAAGAATTGTGGAAACTGACACACAAGAATTGTCAAATTGCAACAGGTGAAAAAGGACTACAGAGGAGTTGTTAATATTAACGTCAACTAACCAAAGCTATTTTTATCGTTT
Organism: Cylas formicarius; assembly: GCF_029955315.1. Taxonomy (NCBI): domain Eukaryota; kingdom Metazoa; phylum Arthropoda; class Insecta; order Coleoptera; family Brentidae; genus Cylas; species Cylas formicarius. The sequence goes on along the minus strand of NW_026844361.1, from coordinate 16,374,918 downwards.
TTTGTTTTATTTTTCATTTCTAAAGTAGTCAATGACTATTCAGTTGGATAGGCCCGAAAAATGAAGGGGATCACTCTACACAAATGTACTGGTAATTAGGTTTTTAAAAAGGAAAACGTCTAGAATATAAAATTATAGGTGAAAGCACGTAGATACACGAGTATCCAAAATGATTGGTCTATCGAAACAAGAAAAAAATTAATTACTGAAAGCCGACGAATTATGGAAACTGTTGAAAACCCAGGACGGCAATAAGACCATCAATTATTATCATTATCATTATTTTCTTTATCTTCCATAGAAGAATAAAACGAATAACGTTGACCATCATTGAAACTGCACTGCCGTCAATAACTAATAGTCAATGAAGGACGATACTAGATACTGAAGAACTGAGATTACCTTGAAGAGACTATACGGATCAGCGTACGTATAATTTCGATTGGCGTTTTTTGCTATTCTAAATTAAACAAGCGCCAACATATGTGAAGATTACATTTAAAATGAAAGAAAATATAAAAAGTGTGAAGATGTGATTGGCGATGAACAGTTTGCTTCACTCGAGAAGCTTTCTTTAAAATCAAACTTTTCGATCAGCCCAAATGCAAGATATCTTCAGAAAGGCTCTAGGTGTCGATGGCAAGGTAATAAAAACAAATAGGTAATAGCAGAAAGTCGAATTGATAGCTCTATAAAAAACAATTCAATGAGAAGAGTCTGGCAGAGAGGTGTAGTCTTACCTATTTAATTTAACATCTAAGTTGAGACGATATTTCAGCTTGTCTTGGAAAATGAGACCCTGCTGTTTTTATATATCACTGTTCTTTTTTCTTGAAGTACCCTAGGCCATCGCCCCATACCATACAGTACTACATGTCAGATGTATAGTGTATGTGTGGCTTCTTGGTGTTCATACTAAGGCTCATGTTCTTATTGTAATCGCCGATAATCCTGCGCGTCGTCAGCGTAACGTATGTTGTTGACCCCCACATCATTCACCTTAAGGCCCATTGCTTCCTAAGAGATGTCGTGGGAATGCAAATTGAAGAGAAGTGAGAAGAGAACACACCCTCGCGTGACCTTCTACGTCGAGTCTATTTAGGATTTGAATGAGGTTATGCTGTCGAACTCTTTTTCGTAATTGACGAACCGCAGAATTGAATACAAACTGTGTTGATCCAATGTCGCTTTCGCATTTTACTGAGATTCTGTAGAAGATAATATTAAAGAACATCATCAGGCTGATTATTATGTTGTGGTCCTCACCTGAATTGGTCTTCTTTGGCAAATGAACAAGAAACTGATATTAGCCATTTAGCAGGGAACCCACCTGCATTATTCGATTAAATATCTTCTGAAGAACCGTGACTACACAGGTTAATACAGGTTAATACTACTCCGATTGATTATATCCGATATGCGGTTAAGAGTCCGGACTAAATATAAACATTACCAAAAAAAAACTAACCCTTTAACTGCATTCTCAAATTCTCGACGGTGGCTAAATACATTAATGAGCCTCCATGACATTTCCAAATTGTGCTGCGTAGAATTAATAAGAATAAACTCTACTGAAATATGTTTTCATGGGACTCTAATTTAAATACATATTTATCAACGCTAATGCGTTAGGAATTGTGAACATGTCAACTATTATATGTGATAAGCCTAGAGTGCCATTTATATTAAAACGCGGTGTAGTTAAGTACGTAGGCAGTTACCTCTGTCGAATCGATGGAAATGAATCTCACGGAAGAGCAGTTCGAAATTCTACAACCTATAATAATAACCAGCCGAGTAATGGGAATTTTTCCGGTATCTTTCCTTAAATTTGGTACCCGTTATGAGTTAAAGTACTCTAGAGCCCTGCTATGTTACAGCTACTTTTTGATAATGGCATTAAGTGAGTGCAACTTGATTCTAATTGTCATTATTTCTTTCACCATTTAATGTTTCGTCAGCCGCATTCTTGGTAAGGGGAATGCTAGTTGACTTGACGATCGGAGAGCCCAACATACGTCTAAAGAAGCCCAAAGTGGTCTACTTGGCCTTCTGCGATATAAACTCTGTCGTTTGCGTCGCCTTGTATTCGATGATATCGAACCCCTGCAGGGTGAGAAATTTTTGGAAGCTGCTTAAAATTTGGGCCCGAGTAAGTTGTTCTTTTCCCTGTTCTTATTTGTTTTAGAAAAAATTGTTAAATACAAAAATTATATACAAAGTGATTCATAAATATGGTGGTAACCAAACATATTTTTGTTAAATTTAATATTACTGCATTAGTAGATACTGCCTTTTATAATCATGGTTATTATGGTCAATACGTCATTTTTCGTATATATATTTGACGCCATTTCCGACAGTTGCAATTTTATTATCTCAAAAATTTTATAAAATGGTGCTGTCGTTTATCCAATACTTGTCTTGAAGTTAGTTCGAATCGTTTATACAGGGTGAGTCAAAATGAAAAATATTAATTTTCGCGAAAAAATTAACTGGAGCACCCTGTATAATATATTTACATTAATTATAATATAGATAATATATAATATATAATATAATAATAATAATAATAATAATAATATAATTATAGTATTTGTTTTATCGGAATTTAATTTAAGTTTATATGCAGAGAACCACTGCTCAATCAGGGATAGTGTAGTGACAGCCTTTTTATTTAAATTAGTCAGATATTTCTATATGTCATCCGCATAGGGTATACTGCAAGCAGCATTTGTTGCAAATATCACGTCATTTATGTATATTATAAACCAAAGTGGACCAAGGATGGAACCATGAGGCGCTCCACTAGTAATGTTTAACAAAGTAGACTCCCGATCACTCCAGTCCACATATGGCTTTCTTCCGGTCAAATAAGATTTTAAAAGGGCAAGGATATTTTCACGAATTATGTCGTATTCAAGTTGAGAAAGAAGTATATTAGTATCCACGAGGTCGAATGCCTCGCTGAGGTCGCACATCGTTATTGAAGTCGACAAGCCCTCCTCAAACCCTCAAATGTGTATAATTCACGGATGGTGGACCCACCCGACCGAAAACCAAATTGGGAATCTGTTAATAATTTCCTTCCCGCAAAGTAAGCGATAAGTTTATCTTTTATAATCGACTCAAAAATATCTAAGATATCTAAGTATCCCCTTTTTTATGTAGTGGTTAACACTCAGTATATTTCAAAATAGTTTTAAATCGTTTCTTTTTGTCTCATCTATGACTTTCGTATTTAACTTTTTTCTCTGAAACAAATAATATACTTTGACTCATATTCGGACACCCTGTATTAGATAGACAGTCAACTACCCATCGTCGACTCTAAAGCGTACCGAAGAAAGTCCGTCACTGCTATAGTCACCGTGGTGTTGGTCTCCATGGCTCTGTTTTTGTTCGACGCGCTCATGTCGATATCAGCTAGCGACACCGACATCTTCGTCTTCTTCAGCCGCTACGGCTGTTTCTATATACTCTACTACAACCTGGTTTTCGTCGGGATCTTTGTCTGGCATTTGGCACTGTTCATAAATATCAGATTGGATTCGTTGCACAAGCAACTGATTGACGAGAGGAGATACCTCAGCAGTAAGCTAACGTTTGTAACCTCTCGCAAACATCTTAACTCGGCAAGAAGAATGATAGTGTGGCTCAGTATGTATCGCAAAATTAAGGATTCCGTTGACGTGTTCAACGACAGTCCATCATTTGGGGTGTTAGTAAGTATCGCCTATATAAGTGACACAATATGGATAGCTACGTTTCAGTCTTTGACACTGAGTTGCCTGATTCACCTCACCGTCACTCCCTATTTCCTGTTAATCGAGTTGGCTCAGAGGGGTGACTGGTTGTTTATCAGTGTTCAGCTCGTTTGGCTTGCTGCCCACACGTCGACGCTGTTGTTGCTCATCGAACCATGCCACAGATGTCTCAACGTGGTATTGTGGTCGCTTGAGCCGCTTGGCATTATAAACGCGGACTTTATTTTAGACCCAACTGATCAACAGTTCGGTCTCCTCCCTTCTGATGTTGGACATCGACGAGGAAACAAGAAAAGCCGTCGAGAAGTTTATGACGTACATGGCCCACTGCAGCATTAATTTTAAAGCGAGCGGATTGTTTACGATCAACCGAAATCTTATCACATCCGTAATGTCAAGCTAGTAGTGTAAGAGTAACCTAGCAGTAAACCATCATTTGCAGGTCGCAGGAGTCGTTTCGACTTATTTGGTTATCATTTTGCAGTTCAACAACGTTTCCTAAGATTCCTTCGCAATTCATACCGTACATCGAAATTAGTGACCAGGTGCACACGTTTGATCAAACTGATCAGTTTGTAGACTTAGGTATCGTATTTATCGTATTATTATGGATCGATACTACTCCATCCTTCAAGAGCAGCAAATATTTCACTGTTCTTGATGATTGTTACTCTGGTACCCCTAACTGTACTGCCAATGTCCGCGATTGATATCGGATTGACTCTATGGGACAACAGTATCGATCCGAAAGCCTTTTTCTCGCATTTGGACGTGTACTATATTTTCTGCGCACTATTTCTAATTGAATGTCAATAATTAAGGAGTCCACTTTAAAAAGAAAAACGGCTTAACTTCTCAGATATAGGGTAGTAAAGTTTTGAATAATAAAATATATTCTTCTAATATCTGTAATACCACTTTAGATATTTTAATCAAATTTGGCACACATGTACTATCCATCAATCCACAATGTTTTAAAAATACACCAGTGGCGGGAGTACAGAATTTCACCTGTCTATTTTTCTTAAAATGAAAATTATTGTTATAATTTACAATCATTTCTAAAGAAATTTAATTTATTGATTTATGGTCAGAAGAATATTGGCGTTTTTAAAAGCGGTGTATTCTTGTTGCTCCTTTTATTTTTGACCCATTTGGTGGAAACTCTTTGCATGCCACAGATTCCTGAATTTGGTATGGTTAAAAATGTTTTTAATCACTGTACTTCATAGGTCCGTATAGTTGTTCGAGATTTTGTAACCTTCTAATTTTGCACCCGATTTTTAGGTTTTTTTTTTCTTGCTCCTGTCGAAAATTCAGGCTAATTGCCCTTATAATTAAATCAAAGTAAATGCGTTGTTTATTAGCAACAAAATTTTATGTAAAAAGAATTTAACTAATTGTTACCGTGCGATATTGCGAAATTTTGTGTGTTCCTTGTCATGTCACACTTTACTGAGTAAATGTATTCGTAAATGTTTTGTAAAATTGTACCCAAAAATTAATGTTCGTAGGAAAAACTTCTTTGATAAACATTCACTCCGCCCAACATAAACTCGTGACTAAAGTGTCGTTTATCAAACGTTATACCCATAGGTATATAATGGGTACTGAGCACAGAACCAACTTATTTTATTATTTATTTGCCAAGTTCTTTATTGTGTTAAATTGTTTATTTTTTAATTTCCGGTAATATGATAAATAATTTTAATAGTGTACTTTATCTTGCATTTGGAATAATTTGTGTGAAGTTTAAATTCGTTTTATTCGACCCTAACGCTCTCAGAATTTTCAGAAAAAAAAACTTTTAGAAGTTGGATACTGGAGATATGCGTAAATAACGTAAGTATTGGACAAATACAATGTGGCAAGGACTCGCATCTCTATTATAGCTACAGCAAAGACTAAATGGGAAGAGTTTTAAAGGAATCTTGATGCATTTGATAACCTTCAGATTTGCGATGGGTCAATTCGCCAGTACATCGAAAACGGTTAAATTGGCAGCTGTCAAAATGTGACATTATTCAGATATTTTTTAAGACGTCTCAATGTCTCATGTATCAATCATCTTTGGTTTCCCAACTTAACTTTTATTTTTCTTATTGCTGCTAATTAGAGTTAGGTCTTAATTATTTTATCAGTAGGCTATGATTTATTTGTCCCCCTTTTTCACCAAAAGAAGGTTCTGATTTTGACAATAAATAATTCAAAGTTGTTTCTTAATAAGTAGTACGCTTTCTCTCATTAAAATCATAAACGTAACAAACAAATTGTTGAAATCTGTTGAAAAATTTGATATATCAGCGTTGTACTTGCAGTTACCCAGAAGCTCTGACATTACCTCAACAAGGCATTTGGTAGGGCAGAGTGGGGGGAAACGCGATCGAGGGGTAATGCCGAATTCAATGGTTCTAATATGTTAGAAACAGAGAGCCATATTTTACCTGTCGCCACGCCGGAGATCACATGACGAAAATAAGCACAAGTACAATTTAGATTTAGAAGATCTTAAAATGGCTATTGACAAAAACAACTGTATTTGACCACCTTAAGAAAGAAGTGATAAAACAGCCAAGATCTGGAAGAAAACCTTTATTTTCAGACGATTTATATTTCAGACGATGTCTATTATATCATCAAATGCAGTAAACTCTATTATGGCCTAATAATAAAAAAAATTCGCCTAATCACTTATCAATATGCTGAGAAGAACAAACGTCCTCACAATTTCTACTAGCCGGAAAAGACTGGTACTACAATTTCATGAAAAGCCAGACCTCCCAGCATATCTCTGAGGACTCCTGAGGCGACATCACCGAATCCTATCACTGCATTTAATGAAACTGACGTTAACATTTTTTATGATCATTTGAAGGCCATTCAAAACAAAATTCATATTCGACCTGATAAAACCTTTAACGTCGATGAGACAGGCATAACAACTGTCCGAAGAAATCAGAAAATAGTGGCGGTATAAGGTCAGAAACAAGTTGGTAAGGCAGCGAGTGCTGTGCATTTTTTATATTTAAAAGGAAGCGTATGAATCCACAGTTACTAAAAGGTAGTAACCCTCATATGGTTGGAGCTGTGTTAGACTCTGGGTGGATAAATGAGAACCTATTTGTAGATTGGCAGTACCACTTTATACTATATACAAAGCCTTCAATGGAAGGCCCCGTTTTGCTCATTTTAGATAACCATGAGAGTCATATAAGTCTTGATGCGTTCTCGCTCTGCAGAGATCATGGAATCATAATGCCACCATACACCTCACAGACTCCAACCCTTGGACTTGACATATTTTGACCTTATCAAGACGGAACACAATCAAGATTGTGAGAATAACTTGACAGAGCGATTTGGACTACCGATTACACAATACGACATAGTCGAATTATTGACAAACGTTTTTAATCGTTCCAATAACCTCGAAAAAGCTACATATACCGCAAAATAAACAATAAATCCAACACATAACATTAAGCAATAACAATAGGAAGGAAAGGAAAACAGAAAAAGAGCTAAAGCAGAAGAAATTAAGAAAAAACTGGAAAAATTAAAAAAAAAGAACCCAAACGAAAAAACGGAAATGTGAGAAGATTTTAAAAGAGTATTAAAGAATTTCAACAACATTGAAGATTTTAGTGACTCTAGTTAAAATACGAAAGAAAAAAGAGAGAATGAAAAAGACGAAAAGGAAAATGAAAACTATTTTTCTATTTTTTGAAGTGATAAATGTATAGATCCCCCCATTGAAGACCGGATTATGTGCTACAAATGCAAAAAATGGGCTCACGATAATTGTACTGACGGACAGTCAACATGGCTTTAAATGTGATCAGTTTCGATAATAATGATTTTGTTTTTCTTTCATTATATTGCAATTTATTAAAAAAATATAAATGTTGATTAGTGAATTCGTTGGACAGATAAGAAAACTTAATAATTTAAAAGAAACTCTGTGATTAAATCCCACTGTTTATTTAAGTTTTCCCTCAGGCGTTATTATTTCCCCCACCTTCCTCTATGTCACGATGGCAGCCTCATAAAACCCAATTCAGATAAATTGTAATTAATTTTGGAGCCCTCGAACAACCTAGAAACGGATTCACTGAAAATGAAAATGCGAACGAATTTCATTAAATATATTCGCCTCCTAGATCCCCTGACCTTTCGCCCTGGGATTTCTTCCTCTGGAGTCAAAAAGTTTTGGACACATTTTGAAACATTAACAGTCATCAATTGTCAAAAATGTTTCAACGTTATTTTGCAATTCTGTAAATTAATAATAATAATAATTGCACAAAACATCTGACTTGTTAAGAAGGATTTCTTTAAGTTCATGTTCTATTGAAAATTCAGTGCGTTTATGCGATTCCTTATGTGTTACTTATTAATGTCAATGTCAAATAAATCATTATGTAACTAAGACCTAACTTTATAAAGTGTAATGAAATCTTTTGTGTTCGCTGAATCGTAAATTGTACACTCTTTCCAGAAATCAAAAATTAAATATGGCGCTCATAAGAAAATGAAAGTTAAGGCGGGTTGGGAGATAACGAAATACGATTGAGACATTTTGACAACTGTCAATTTCACTCTTTTGAATTTAATAGAGGTTTTTCACCAATATTTCCCAAAACAATTGACCGATCGTATATCTGAAGCCGATTATCAACTGCGCCAAGTTCCCTGTACCTGTAGCTATAATAGGCTGTATAAAAAAAAAGAATCTAGTACACATTGTATTCTTGAGTGATCATTGATCTTAATCCAACTACAATAAAAGAGTTTGAAGTGAATGTTAAAAATCAAATTTAAGCAGGAAACAAAAGTGAGACAAGAACAATAAATTAAATGCAAAGATAAATATAAAGCGAACTATGATATCCCAAAAAAAAATGTTATGTCCATGCACGGTCAAATTGCAAAAGAGAAAATCTAGATTTTACTATTTTATTTATTAATGGTAAATACACACGTTCAAGCGCATTTCTATGATTAATTAACCATCAACGTAGTTTGCTCAGAATGCACTCAAACCAAACAGTCATTAGCGTCAAACGATCGTTACAAAGATGTTTTATCTTTCAAAGGTGTTTTGATGCGGCCGACATGAGAACCTCTGACGTGTTAAGAAAAAGAGAGGTAATACGCATTTTATTAGAGGTCATTATCACCTTGAAGCGATTTACAGATCCAATTCGGAGGGGTTTTCTTATCTCGAGAAGCTTTTCTAGTGCTCGAGCCCATATGTAGAATCTGTTCAATTGTAGGCCTCTTTCCTTTTAAATTTATCAACTTAGGCAAAAGGTACAGACTGGAGATTTCACCGCTTTTGTTGATCCTGAGTTACGCCCTAGCGGTTACTTACGGTAAACGTTTAAGATAGCACACGACATCGTATGGACATTTGAATTCTAGCTGTGCTGTCGAGTGAGCATGTTCTCATGATACGACAATCAATCGCATTTTCTGAAGATATATACACGACATGTATCGATCTGGTGAAGAATATTATGATTTTGATGTTAGCTTTGTACAGCATGGTGCACACGCCAGGCAGGGCAAGGTTTGTGAAGAAATTTTCGGAGATGTGCTGCAAGGTATAAATTCAACAAATTCAAAAAATAGTTGCAGTATTTAGGATTTAGGAAATTATTTTAAATTTTGTCTTTGGCGGATCGAAGTTGTTGAGAGATTTTTGAATAAGTGGTCATTCTGGTTTTGACGTTATATTTCTTTAGGACTGTGTATATTTGGTCAGTGATATTTTGAATGTAAAGAAGGACAACAGTGGCAAGTGTAGGATTGCTTTCGGCAATTGTAGGATTGCTATTGGAAGGTTGTAGTGAAGTGTATTGTGTGATGGAATGCTTAATATGTGGTATCTCAAACGGAATTTTGTGTTTGCGGGATCGAAGATGAAAAATAATGATTATTTGTCAACTCTCTTTCCCTGTTGCTCTCTGCTCTTCTCTCTAATAATTTCTACAATAAAGATACTAAGCGTTCCATCACAAAATACACTTCACCACAATCCTCCAAAGACAACGAGAACGAAAACAACCCCGCACGTGCCACTGTTCTCCTTCCTTCTATTGAAAACATCAATGATCAGATATCAAAAATTCCATATGAGGTGCCAGGGGTTTACAGAGTTACCAAACTCATCGGCAATTGCCGAACACAATCACAAAACCGCCCATAAAATTGTATTCGATCAAACTAAAATTTTTGGATGTGTTCAGTTCTTCTACCAACGAAAAATCCGAAAATCAGTTGAAATCTATAAGCAACCAAACAATCTTAACCCATATTGTCCCAGTGGTGCGTTAATGCACCACCTATTCTATGATTTTTTTTGTCACAGCCAGGAAATAGTTTTGCACAGAAAACATACATTGGAAATACTATATTGATTATACTTTATTTTTTGAAAATATTTACTGGTGCCACTGGTTTTATCTGCGAAACGAAACTAACCAAAACTTTGTTATTGTAAATCTAGACAAGTCAGCGCATGTAGAATAAACATTAAACAATTAGCGTGTTCTTTAGTATTAGTTTGTGCCTTGTGCAGTGAAAAAGGAGGAGATCTTGATGGATGAGGACAATAACAATGAAAGTCGTAAGTATTATTTGGATTTACGTATTTTTTTTTGTAGCATTTCATTCCTTGTAAATTTATACTGAAAATATTTACGGAACATATGGACGCGGTCTATGTTCCACCCGACGTGGATACCTCGACTGACGAAGAAGATATGAACAATAACATAAATGTGGAACCAACTGATATAGTTGGAACTTTCGAGTTACATACACATCAACTACTGAACCTGAATAGGACTCATCGGATGATGAAACCCTGGAATTCAAAAGAAGGCGTATGCTTTCTGCAAACCACAGGCTTGCTTCTACTGTCAAATAGAAGAAAGTTCAGATTGAGTACACTCACACACCTATATCCGATGAATTTAGATCATGTGGGGAACTAAAAAATAGGTTTTCTGGAAAAAATCCGTTTGAAATATTTTTTATGTTTTTTGATAACGAAGTGATTGATTTGATTTTTAAATTTTCGGTAAAATATGCTCAGGACAATAACCACCATCAATTCTCGTCAAAAAATGAAATTTTCAATTTTGTAGGCATTTTATCGATGTCGGGCTATCATTCATTGCCACATATTTAGCATTATTGGTCTACTGATGAAGACAAAGGAATTGATCTTATAAAAAATGTATGAGTCGCAATAGATTCCAATTGATAAAGCAAAACTTGCACTTATCTGGCAATAATCTGTTGGATTAAAATGATAAATTTTCAAAAGTTAGACCCTTCTTTGACGTAATAAATAAAAAGAATCTTCAGTTTCACATATTTTCGTTCAACTTATCCATAGATGAACAAATCGTTCGGCTTCAAGCTTTGGCGCCTTTGTTCATCTGAAGGGTACCTATTTTATATGGTGGTCTTGGCGGTAACGTTGTCATGAGTTTGCTTTATGTTGTAGATAAGCCAGTAAATCATCAAATTTTTTTTGACAATTTTTTTTATCATTCAAACTATTTAAAAAATAATGGTTTTTTTGCCACCGGTACCATCCGGGAAAATAGAACAAATAAATGTCCAATAAAATTGTAAATCATTTGGAATAAAAGACCGCGGAACCTATTTTTCAGCATTTCTATTGTTCGTTGGCACGACAATTCAGTTGTAACTGTGGCAAGCAATGTTTCTAGTGCAGATCTTGTCCAAAATGTGAAACGCTATAAAAAAAAAGAATGGAAAAATGTAAATATACCCCAACCTTATATAATTGCCAAATACAATAAGATATATGGATGGGGTAGGTTTATATGAAAACGGAATTGCTAATTACAGGTGCCAGGTATTTGGAAAAAAATGGTGGTGGCCTTTATTTTGTAACTCAGTGGATAGTTTAGTAGTGAATGCATGGAAATTTTATAATATTGTCAACGAACAAAAAATTTCCCAGGTTAATTTTAAATCTTACATTGCTTTGCGACTTTTAAAAACTGATAAAACAATTACTCAAAGAAATCTTGCACCAGCCATAGATGAAGTGCGTTATTATAATCAAGGTCGCCTCATGATTGTTCATGCTAATAAAGCCCGAAGAAGATGTAGAATCTGCCACAGCCACACAATTTACGTTTGTAATAAGTGTAATGTGCATTTACATAGTTCATGCTTTGTAAAATATCACCAAAAATGAAACCGGGTGTTACCATAAAATGTTATGCGTTTTTTAGTATCAAATCAGGTTCTATTTGGAAAACAATCTACTTTTAGTTGTTTTCTGTCGAATTCGAACTTTCTTTGTATATTTATGTATAAATTATATGTTACATCTTATGTGCCCCAAAACATTATTTAATGTTTTTTCCCAGTGGTTCGTTTACGCAGCAGTATTTTTTTGTATATTTCGAATTTTTATTTTTTACACATGAAATGTATTCTTAAGTGCAACAATATAAATAATTTCAGAGCAATTTTTTTTTTATGCTTGGATAATGTGGGTTAACCTTAATCAAATGGTTGTGAATCTTACATTTGATCTGTTAAAAAATGTATTCAAAATAGTCATTTTTCATTCCCTCGAACAGTTTGCTAATTCCTTTGGAGCCCATTTAATTATACGTAAAGATGTACCAATTTGAAAAATTTGGTTACTTGGTATTGAGAATACTAATTCAATAGCTAGATTCAGGATTCGCTAGCCTTTCATAGCTATCGATCTTTATCTAGATTCGTCCCTTGATTAAACTCACTAGTCACCTTTGAAGATGCAGTTTAGTATTGAAGAAAAGTGAGACATGATCATGTTTTATTACAAAATCAATATCGGAAATGTATTTGAACAAGAGTCGCCAAAGACGCCAACCTCAACTTCAGCCTCAACTTTGTTCAAATTATTGGATAGAAATCCCGAGTTTCACAAACTTATTGAACAAAATTGACAAAAGAATAAATTAAATTTACAATAATATTATTACAATTTTAGGTATGTAACTACAAAAACATTAATATACACTTTAATATCAATATAAAAAACTGTGTATTCCTAAGATTTTACTTCTGGTTGTAGATCGATCAAGCAGTTCCCCTAACCAATTACCGACAGCACCGCAGATATTGCCTCAAAATTATTATGGCAGGATTTTTGACCACGTTTCCCATCATTTTCTTCAACATGGCGGTAATAAGCACAATTGACCCTCGCTCCGTGTTTAAGTCTATCGCCTTCGACGTATTAAATTTAATCTTTTTGTGCCACGGCTATTTGCTGATGCATCTGGTGTTTCTTATACGAATCAGGCTGATGGCGCTTAACGCGAGTCTGCTGGTCGAAACGGAAAGGTTGAAATCTATTTCGGAAATGGTTTGGGTTGTGCCGAATAGAAGCGATAAATCTGCCGTTGATAACATTTTGAATCTGTTGAGTTATTACCGGCTGATTCAGAAATTGGCTCTCACTTACAATAATAGATTTTCGGTGGATATGCTGGTAAGTGTTGCAAAACAGGATCCCGATCAGCTCGTGACGGTGATATTTTTAGCTAATCGTGGTGACCAGTGTTGTATCTCTACTGCTGATTCCTACAAGACCACTAGAGCAAGATACACTTTTGATATTCAGCCGCAGTATCTTTGAGTTTCTCGTCCATGTTGGTAGGTTGCTGATAGTAGTTGAGTCATGTTATCGTTGTAGCAGAGAAGTAATATCGGTTTGTTGATTAAACAAGTGAAACATAGTTGTCATTCTAGGCTCAGAGGACTAAAACTATCATACTAGACTTGCTAACTTTGGATGTCGACGATTCTACTAGAGAGGCGGTAAAGACTTGGGGATATCATTAGATGTCGATAGTATATTTGGCTAGTTTTCAGTTTTTGGACTTTAGCAAACAAATACCCACGTACGAAATAACATTTTCAGCTTGCGGACTGTTTGAAGTGAACCGAAAATTGTTTCTATCGGTAAGTGAGTTTTATCTCATACTTTGATGCTATACGTTTTGGTTTTTCAGATTGCCAAAGCCTTCACCATGTATTTAGTGGCACTCTTTCAGTTCAACAACTGAGATCGGTTTGTGCGCTTATTGCTTCTCAATTCATTGGAATGCTTACTATCTTCTATTTGCGGCTAGACTGTTTTAGTCTTGAAATCGAATCTGGAAGGTGTGTTTTTCCTCAACCTAGGCCACTATGGCGTGTTAAAGCTTTCCCTTAAAGCCAATTGTAGAATAAATATGAAGTGAAGCTAATGTTTATGTTATCGAATGCAAAAATAAGAAGTTCTGTAAATTGCAATTGCAAATTGTAATTTGAAGTGTGTTGAATACACAGAACCTACAGCAAGGAAATTGTTAATTGCAAACTTGGGAAATGGGAATCAGAGGACCAATTCTGCCTCTCATCAGCTATTTCTTAAGTATAAGGCAATTTCGCTTCAAATTATGCCGAATTGGAGACATGGTGCTTTGTAGTTGCAGGTGATTCTTTGATCTTTTGTATTCATGATCTAATGTTTACCAGTTGGAACAAATAAATACCGACTTGTCTAGATTTTGTAGTTGGTTGCTTTTAATTAAACTAAATATTAATGTGGAGAAAACCAGCTCTATGGCCTTTAGGCAAAAAAAAAAAACAAAACTGTAGGTCCTGTTGCACTGAAACTATATAAAGAACTCATTACTAAAAATTCTCAAGTAAAATATTAAGGTTTGGCTGCAGATGATTGGATGACTTTGAATGTCAGCTAGAAAAAATCGCTTAACTCTTTTACTCGAAAAATAACGTATATAATTTATGCATCATCATTTTGTCCCCTCTAAAAATTTTACTGTTTGTACTTACCTTAGCGCTTAACAACCATAAGTCTAGTGTAACAGAACAATTTAATAGATTATTCCAATATGTAATAAATAGGGTTGGTAGAGCAATTAAAGCAATGTACCTACTGATATAATGACAACAGCATGACGAAAAGTAAACAATGAGCAAATTAAACAATTTGCTACATTTTGTGATTGTTTTGAAGTGGCTTTTTTAATTATAATAATGCATGATAATTATTTTAGCGATAAAATTAGCACATTTAATAACCTTATGTTAGATTTGTTTAGCTTATGAAACAAAGACACACTGTGTTGAACAAATTTAAGAGAACAGAAAATACTGAAGATTGAATGTTTTATATATATTTAAGAAACTTTACACTGTCCAAGACAAGAAGATATGATATGGTTTGTGGGGAATAATTTAAAAAAAAAATTGTGGACAATAAGGAGTTCTAACATTGTAAATTGTAAAAAAAAAACAGACTCTATCCAAAAGACTTTCTGATTCTAATAACTTAAATAATACTATTTATGATAATAATCTTTACAATAATAATTTGCAATTTTCTATTAAGCTTTCAACAACAACAACGAATAAAGTGCTTAAAGGCATTAAAACAAATGCAAATGGTCTGGATGACGTATCACCTAACCTACTTTAGTCCATATATTGATAAATATATTACGCATATAATCAACTGCTTTATCGAAATAAGCTACTTTCCGGATGAGTGGAAGATATCAATAGGGAAACCATTCAAACAATTTCAACAATTTCAAAATATATGTAATAACATTATAAACTAACCAAATGTATGGATTTTTTATTGCTAACAATATTAAAAAGGAGTCTGGGACACAATTATCAACTTCTTGTTATAATCTCAACATTCTAAAGTCAGTAACTTTATATAAAATTCAAGCGTTTGTCTGCGATACACAAAGTTATGATTGTTTTGATGATGACGATCTTTTGGAATACTCCAAAAACCATATATATATATATATATATATATATATATATATATATATATATATATATATATATATATATATATATATATATATATATATATATATATATATATATATATATATATATATATATATATATATATATATATATATATATATATATATATATGATGACACTATATTCCGGGATATCATCCGTTCGCTCGTTGAACTCCGACTGGAATCCTGCAAATCCTGCATCCGACTGGAATCCTGCAGACGTTTCGCCAAAATCTCACTTGGCATCTTCAATGCTCGCGCTCCGAAAACACTTCGAACACTATATATATATATATATATATATATATATATATATATATATATATATATATATATATATATATATATATATATATATATATATATATATATATATATATATATATATATATATATATATATATATATATATATATATATATATATATATAATATTATACAGCAATAGACAAATTTTACGAGTCCCTTGTGTTATCTAATTTTAATTATTGTAATTTTGTATATGGTTTTTGTTTAGATATTGAAAGTGAGTGTAGAACTGGCTTAAGAAAATATGATATGATATATCATGCCTCCGCATACTTTGCGTACTTGAATTATACAGCGGGTTGTTTTTATTATAGGGCATATAAAATGACTTTCCTATTGAAATAGCTATAATACGACCATAAATTGGACTCTACCGTGTTCTGCGGATCTTATTGTCGAAAGCCTTTGGTATGAAAACTAAACAATACATTTCAGCTGTGGACCAACGTTGCTAGTAGGTATACTTAGACCAGAAATATAGTGCTTTTACAACCGCCGCGTGATTAGCTTTGCCTAGCGTTTATTGCTTCAAAATCGCAGCCCCTTATAGAACACCCTGCCGAGCAGACCCTTACCAGTAACCATTCCAGGACCGTCCTAGGAATATTATCTACCTACACTTAGAAGCGGGATATAAGTATGTTTTTCGACAAACAATTCTTGAAATATGAATATAAAAAATTATTACAAAGTAACAACTTATTACGTTATGTAATAAAATAGACATTTCTACATAGTATTATCATTAATATAAAAAATATTCAATATAATAATTATAAAGTATCAGTCACTTAAAAAATCGTCACTATCGCTACTCTCGTCACCTAGTTCAATGATCAACTCCCCCACTAGTAGTTCTCGATAAATATTTTCTTCTTTTATTACTTGTTTTCACAGATAAACCAGGTTTGTACTGATATTTTAGCTTCCTCTTGCTGAATTACATTTATGGTACTATCACTAAATTTTATTGCAGAGTTGTTTATTCTTATATACGCTTTCAACTCAGACCAAATCATCTCATTTGGGTTAAATATATAAAAAGAACTATGCAGAAGACACAAAAATACAAGAAGAAGAATGTTGTTAATCGACAGGCACTTACCTGTAAGATAAACAGAGTGCAAGTACTTGAACAAATCAAAATTCATTACTAAATGAATTTTCCAAAAAGAGAACCTCCTCCATATAAAATTGAAGAGGATTATTGAAAAAACGCGAAATTTCCTTAAACTTTTCATTTTCTTTTCTCTATTGTATCGAATAATGTGACACAATTACAAAGGCTATCTAGCTCAGCCGCTTCTTACCACGTTGCGACTATTTTTGTGGGTTACCGAAAAATAAATGGTCTTTGCAGAAATTTGGAATAGTAATTAATTGTGTCCTAGAATAGTGAGTAAAATACAGGAAACTCCATTTTGGTATCAATTTTTTATTATCTAACAACGTACAATTCAGTGAAAAGATCCAAAATTGAAACAATGCAGTCGGAAAATTTCTTTTCGCAGTTTTTCCCATCTCGTCCGTACTTTTCTGCCAGCAGCAACCTCTCCGTGAAGTCGAGACCATCGTCCTCGAGGGTCTTGTTCCCGATATCGGCTTTTAAGCCCACCGAAGGCCTGAAAACCTCCGTTAGAGGGCGTTACAAAAAAAAACATCCTTTTTTTACTAACGTGAAAACGAACGACGCTATTTTCTCGAGCAACGTTTCGTCCGTTTCGTACATGGGAATCTCGGCTACTTCGCAGACCGTCCTCAGAGTGCATTCCTCGCCACGCAGCCCGAAACTCTCGAGGAACGAGGCGAGGTACTCGTAAAATTTCACCCTGGTGAGGTCGAACTTGTTCTCGTGGGCCCTCACGGCTATGGTTTGTGGGTAGAAGTTGCTCACGTTGAAGGGCATATTGTATTGCGATTGGAAGCAAAAGCTGAAGTTGATGGAACGGCGCGGCAGTACCAGCGGTACCGTTAGACCGTAGGTGAACTAAAAGGCAAAAAATGCGCTTCAGTAACATATAACTCGGGTCTACAAAATTAAACCTTTTATTTTGAAAACTGATTTTATATAAGTTTGATATGAAGAAGTGGCAGTAAAACGTTTTTGCTACCAGGCGTAAGGCTTGTTCTGCAGGGTAATTCTATTTGAGTCCAATGTCTATCTTTTGCCCGACTATCCCACTCACAAATAAAGCATTTTATATATCCCCCCTGTTGTCCTGTTGCCCTGCACAGCACTTTAAGGTCACCACAAAGCAGCCATGTTCTTGAAAGTTTATTCTAAGACTAAGTCAAGAAAATTGTTGCAATATTGACATAACTCTGGTCGCTGGACGCTAATAACTTGGATGTATTCTTTGGAAGGTGCAACACAGTATCTAAAATCTGGTGTGAAATCTGAGTCGTCTGGGTCGGAATTAGATTCCTCTGGTCGAATAGCAGAGTCAAGATTGGGATACACAATTTGTTTCCTATTTTTTCTGTAGAGCCCTTGAACATTACACGAAGAAAGATAACAATGATCACTTTGATTTATAGGCTCTTGCCATACCATAGGAACACCAAAGCCAAAATAAGCGTCGTATACATTTTTCCCAAAAGAAATTATTTGCTTTACTACGACATAACTACCACAGATATAACAAAAGTTATTTGAATTGTTCACGTAAAGTCTTCTTTCCATATTCATCCAGTGTTGCCAAATCACATTTAACATAGAACAAACATATTCATATCATAGGTATGTGCTTCTTCAACAATACAAGCGTTTCCTCAATCACTTAATATTTATTGAATTTTTCTTTTCTATAAATGGACTGTATCTCACATTGCGGCGACGTCGCGACCCATGCCGTGCACGTCTACCCCGCAACGCTACAACATTGTTACTAGACTAGCAGAAACGTAGACCTTGCCGGTTTGGCGTACAACGCCCTGTTGTCACATTGACTGAAAAGTCCGGCATGTTTAAGATACACAAAATTAAAAAGAAATTTACATAATTTTGGACTCAACAGTATGTATATTAATAAAATAACAGTTTTTAGATATTGGACGCTATAAAAAAAAATGACGTGGTAGAGCAAAAACAGGTGTGTTTTTTTTTTGATAAAGGGTCCTCGAATATATATAAAGAAGCAAACAGTTTTCAAATGATACTGCTAACAAATTTTAAGGAGCACTATCCCGAAAGGGGCTACCCTTCCGCGATCTGATGGTGAAAGAGGATTGACAGCAGACAAACAGATATCAAACCTCCGAAAAGCAACTGATCAAACACACAATAGACCTGATCTGGTTTTAGTGGATTCTTCTTCTTCTAATTTTTCTTAGAGTGCCTGTCGATTACTGGGTCTTGGCGATCACATGCGAATATTCCACTGTCTCCGCTGCGGTATGCACCCATTTCCATATCGTCCGTACTCCTGTCCCATATGTTTCTCAGCAAGGACATCTGTTTCCGCCCTATTTTTTACCTTTACTATCAGTTGCAGGAGCCGATATGTTTGGTTCAGCATTATATGTCCAAAGTAACTGACTTTTCTCCTTTTTATTCATGTTAGTGGTTCTCTTTCTTTCCCCAACCTCTGAGGGACTTTAAGTGGATAGGAAGGATAAAAAGGACGACGTTCATTGAACCTGCCATAGCCAACAATAACAACCTGATCACAAAGCACGCTCAACAGATCGCCAAGTACGACGAGAAGCACGACAATCCAGCACTGTCGTGGGAGTGCCATTAGATCTATAGGTGCGATCACAGAAAACTTGCTAATGCAAAAAAATACCTCCACACCCAGGAACCTGATACCACGGAAAGGAGCTTAGCCCACGTTGAGACTGACCTGATTTTCTTCGTTATGATAAAAGAAAAAAGGAAATTAGTTTAATCCAAACAACCTGGTAATCAATGTGAAGAATTGATCAAGCGAATATAATTATGTAAGCAACATTGAAATCCCCTATGACCCACGCAGAATCATTAAATATCGACTCTCTCAAACTACAACTCCAGAGGTCAGAGAGACAAGACACCACATTGTTCCATACAAACCACTCATGCAAAGGTACATCAAATCCTTTAAAAATGAGAAAAAGAGAAAAGACAATAATAATAACCATAATAATATTAAGACATACATATACAATAGATACATACATATACAGGTTTCGTCATTGCTCTACATAACCCTGAAATGTTATGAGTTTCTTTTTCTGGCTAAAATCTTCTGTAAGAGAATTATAAATATTAACAAAGCCATAAGGAAACTATCTTTCGAATAATAAGCATCCTGGGCTTAGTAAATTGCCAGCCTGAAAATTCTACATTTTGTGTAAAATAAAATTTATGCATGCTTTCACAACTTACTCTTAGAATATTTTTGGTTATAGGAGCAACACTAACGTTTCGAATTTCTCGCAAACCAAGGACATTTCAACCGAAATGATCAAAAAACCTAACAAGTTAAGCCAAGAAATAACTTGCTAAAATTGTATTAAAATATTAACAGTGGTATTCAGAATGGAATCCAGACCTAATGTCTCTAATATAATATCTTTCATGAGATTTGGTTTTGGCTTAAAATAATTCAAAATCAAAGCTGCATATTAGAAGCAATTTGTAGTATATTAGATTAGAAAATATTTGTGATAGCTACTCTTTATTGTTATTAAATCGATTATAATTCGTATATAATTGTATCTTTTCGAATTCTACTGCACAGTGTGTCCGAAATTCATTATCATTGCGGGTTGCAGTCAATGTGCTACTTTTTTGTGAAACGAAAGATGCGATCAACGGAATTTTCTCATCCCATTGCGTTTCTGAGCTACAGAGTGATTTTGAAAACTTAGCGATTTGCGGCACTTCTCGTATTTCCGTTAATATTTAAGTTATGGGAAAAAAAATACTTCTGTAGAATTTTTTTTACGTAGAATCCAATGGAGTTGTTTCAGATTTTTTTATTTTTTTAATTATGATCAAAAGTTGTCTATGTTTAAATGGGACTCAATATATAATTTTACGTAATTGATGTGGGCTGAATTTCTAATTTTTTAACAATATGTAGTCAATGGTTGCACTTCCGGTTTGACCGGAAACAACAGTAACTTTCGAATTTTAAACGGCAAACCCTATATTTTTTTGCATTTTTGGATTAGGGAGATGATTCTACTTAAGATAGGACGGTTTTTTTTTATTTTTATTTAATTTTTGAAAGTTGGGGTCACCTGATCATGAGAAAAATTGCAAATACATAAAAATAAGCTTACAGGAAGGAAAAACCGGATAAGTAAATACATTTTTATAAAAAAATATATTGCTTAGGTGGCTGGTGGCGGGAGCCTGCCTACAAGCTCATGCAGTGGAAAGAAAAAACGGAGTAGTATATTAAAAATAAATAAATTTAAGGCAGAGTTTATTCGGAGATTCAACGATTAGAATTTTTTGTTCAAAGTGTTTTATTATGGTAAAAAGTTCATACGCTTTTGGAATACGTCAAAAACTAAAGTAAGTGTATCCGTACAAACATTTGTTATAGAAATGTATTTACTTATCTGTGAGCTTATTTTTTGAAGGATTTAAAAGGTTTTTGTTCCAACTAAGGAACTATTTAAAAAAACTAGGTTATCCTTGATAAATAATAGTTTCTCATGATCAGTTGCCCCATTTTTGAAAAAATAAATAAAGTTAAAATAAAAAAGAAAAACCGTCCTATCCTACGTAGAATCATCTCCGGAATCCAAAAATGCAATAAATATAGGGTGTGCCATTTAAAATTCGAAGGTTACTGTTGTTTCCGCTCAAACCGGAAGTGCAACCATTGACTACATATTGTCAAAAAATTGGACATTCAGCCTATATTAATCCTTCCAAATTTCAAATCGCTATCTCAAGCCGTTTAAAAGTTATAGAGTGTTCCCATTTTCTTGTGTCACCCGCTATATATAACACTTTATCGTTTGTTTTAATTAAGTACTGTATTCAATATTATAATATTTTAATATGAATTCTTACGGTAGGCCATGAAATACAACTAAATTATTATTATTATTTTTATTATTTAATATTTTGTTTAATAGTTATATTTAACCACTATATTTAAGAATTAGTTAGTTTTAATTCATTATTATTGATTACTATCTAGTACCTAATTATTATTTTAACTTAAAAACCTTATTCTCGAAATATCTTTATCCGTGTTATCAATTTTCATCTCGTAAAATTTGTTTAACTATGCATTGAGTAAAAAATTGTATTTTATAGAAAAAAAATAGCATAAACGTAAATGTAAATATATAAGAAACTTCTGTTGCAGGTAGCCCCAAAAGAAGTTATCAATTGCTAAAAAGTCGGGAGACCTGGGTGACCATCTTATTGCAATATTCTAGTCTTCGGTGTCTAACTTAAATTTATAAGGTTTAAACTTGTGATTTTTTAGAAATTCTTGAACCGTAGATTTTGAAGCCCCAGCGCTGTCGTCATTTTTTCTTAAAGAATTTGTAGGATATTAATACTAATACTTAATACTGATTAATTAATTAATACTAATATTTCCGCTGGTAATATGGGGATTACCATGTCCGGGAATAGCACGATTTCAATGAAAAACTTTCAAGTGGAGATAAAAAAATATCTGTAAGGCGATTCATATCCGCGGCTAAATTCGGCTAAAATTCCGAACGCGATTAATCATAGCAGGCATTTAGGTCTGATGTAGGAAGAACGACTCGCATCCCAAAATATTTATTTTTGTTTGCCGCAGGAGCGTATTTAGATGGCGATTAACGAGGTTTTATCGACAACTTTATTGCCGGAACGACGTGGCTGATTTTATTACACGTTCGTCACCAACTAACTAACTTTATCAAGGCGATTGAAGGAATTTATGACTAAAATGAGAATGCGAAATTTCTGTAAATTGTGTTTAATCATGAAATACAAAATTTCTTCGAAAATTCTCGAATTAAAAGGGAATTTTAGTATAATACGACCAAAAATATAGTGCATTTATTGGTTTGACGCTTTAAGTATTTCACAGTACTTTAACCAAAGACCTTCGCAGGACCGTGTTAAAAAAATAAAGAAGAAATTAAAGAATTTCTGAACGAAAATGATTTCCATTTTGAAGAGAGCTACACGAAAAAACAACTTCTGGAATTATTAAAAATAAATCATTTTAATAAAGACTACAAAATCGATTCGATAGCACAACAAAGCGGACATGAAATCTTGAGATTACTCCCCTATATTTAACCCGATTGAGACGATTTGGTCTGAGTTGAAAACGCATATTACCAAGAAATAACACGGCACCAAATTTTAGTGATCGTTTACGTAATTCGGCAAGAGGTAGCTAAAATATCAGTACAAAGCTGGTCTAACTGTGAAAAACGACTAAAAAAGAGGAAAATATTTCTTGAAAACGATTAGTGGCGGAGTTGATCATTGAACTATATGACGACAGTAGCGACTGATACTTTATTATTTATTATATTTAACATTTTGTTTATTAATAATGATACTATGTAGAAATGTAATGAAATAGAACGTAATAAAGTGTTACTTTTAATATACATGTTACAAGAATTGCTCGGCGAAAAAGATTGAAAACACACTTATATCCCGCTTGTTAGTGTAGGTAAATAAATTCCTAGGACGGTTCTGGAATGGTTATGGGCACGGGTCTGCTCGGCAGGATGTTCTATAAGGGGCTGCAGTTTTGGAGTAATAAACATGAGGCAAAGTTAATCACAAGGTCGGTTGTAAAAGCACTATATTTTTGGTTCAAGCATAACAGTATTAGTGAATCTGAAAAACTGGGCAGTTTGGTATGGGATACATTGACGTATCAATCTTCATAGGAACGGGGCAGCTCGCGAGGGTTTAATTATTTAATTCACTCTATCTTGTGTAATATTCAATATACCATATTCGTCGGTACCGCATAATTTCAATTAAAATTACTAGAGTGCGCAATTGGAATGATATGGTATAATTTTGTTATCGTAATCGGAAAGTAGAATGAATTTGCTAAGAAAAATGTCAAAACCTGAGTTTGATATCTCCATGTAAAGTATACTTTTTCTTCTTCCTACTTTCAAAAAGCAGATGCTATATTTGGTTGCGAGCCACCTCGGACGTTTCCTGTAGTTTAACTAAGCGTTTAAGAGCGATCGGATATTTTCGCTCTATTTTAGTTAAGGCATTTTTAACATTTGTCAATTCAGCGAATATATATACAGGATGTTTTCTTATTATGCCAATAATAAAGGGGGCGAATTTTGGTGCCCTTTTAAAAAGAAAACTTAATATGAAAATGTGTCCTAAACGTCTTAATTTTGGTAAAATTTTCAAAAATAAAATATGTTTTTTCCATATCTGGCACACATGAACTATGGAACGAGAAGTATTATTTAGTGTATGTCATGTTTTTTAAATACACCAGTGGTGGTTGTACAGAATTTCACCTCTATATTTTGGCAGACATTGATGTACGTCATCTACATAGTCATAACAATCTCGTTAATATGACGGTTCCTTTTACTTTTACAGTTTTAATGAAATAAAATAACATCCTAACAACAAGATAAGTAATATCTGCCTTTAATACTTTTACTAATTTTAATAAAAATTGAAGTCAAGCTCTGAAGAAGCTAACAAGATGATTGGCGAAAAAGAGTTTGCGTACTTCGTACCATTCGTAGTGTCAAATAAGCATTTTTTTGCAATATTTTGAAAGAAAAATTTTGAAAATCCATAAAAAAAAAATCTCACAGGCTGTAAATAGATTTTTATAGGAGACTTTGCTTTTCTGTACTGCGGTACCACTACAAATTCTGACAGTATATTCTTACCTTTGCATTTAATAACATTTAACATTTTACAAATGGAGAAAGAGTTGCTTCTGATATACAAGTAAGGCAGAAAATAAACTACATCGTTTTTTTCATTCACTGAAATCATAAGTTATTGCGACAATTTGGAGATTTTAGCACTTTTCATTAGTTAAATCATCCTTAAATAACAAACAAATTAATACAAAAAAACATCCAACATTTGATTAAATAACTATTTGCGATAATATTTGATATTTTTCACTCAACGACACTGTTTCCAGGATATCATCGTCCCATTGTTTATTAAATTCTACAAATTCGCTTGGCATTTTTAAGGTTTTATTTTGTTTTATTTATTACAAAGGTGCCCTAACATGAAGAACTAACTTCACAATTTACAAGGACACACTAACAATTATACCATTATTTAATTAACAAAGTAAAACTTATAAGTGGGTACCTACCTATATCTACGATAAGCAGAAGATAAAAAATAAAATAAAATAATAATAACAATCAAACTTACCAAACTTAACCAAAACTAACACTGTATATTAAGTGCGTGAATTACAAAAAACAAATGTGAAAAAATAAGGAAAACAAATCAAAAATTAAAATAAATTTATAGAAAAACCCTAATTGCTTGATTTCGAAACGAATTAAGTGATAACGCAAAGATGTCAATGTGCGAAAAATAATTATTGTAATGTCTATGTAAAAGAGATATTGGGGAATTGTTACCTAAGTTTGTATTAAATCTAGGCACGCAAAATAATGAAGGAGTTCTTGTTATAACGACTCTGGCATTGAAGGATAGTTTTTCCAACAGTAAAGGACAGTCAATCCTACTATTAATAATATTATGCAAAAATATAGCACTGGAGATAATTCTTCTAACAGATAACTTCAGTATATGGTAGAAATTAAGACTAGCTTCATACGAATGAGTCAGTAAGTTACGGTTAAATCTAAAATTTAAATGGAAAACAAACTTTTTTTGTATTCTCTCGATTCTGTCTATATATTTATTATACTGAGGACTCCATATCACACCGCCATAGTCAAGGTGAGATCGAACGTAGGAATTGTATAGAATAATAAGCGATTTGTGATCCTGAAATTCCTTGCTAACTCTTAATATAAAACCTAAATTTTTATAAGCTTTTTTTACTATATTCTCAATGTGGATATCAAAACTTAATTTTACATCTATAGTTATTCCAAGATCCCTAATCTGCTCTACTTTTTTTATTTTTACACCATTGAATGTGTAGTCAAAGTTTATATCATTTATCCGCCTGCTGAACTTAAGACAGTAACATTTATCAATATTTAAAAATAGACGATTTTTCACTCAGTATTCATAAAAACGATCAAGATCTTCTTGAAACTTATGACAGTCGTTAAGGCTTTTCACGGGCGCGTATGATTTCTGATCATCTGCGTATGATGCTGATTTAGCAAAAAGAAAACATTTACTGACATCTGCGATAAACAGTGAAAATAACAATGGTCCCAAATGGGACCCTTGAGGAATTCCAGATGTGATGCGGGTCGTTTGGGATTTTGCAGAATTCAATTCTACAAACTGAGTCCGAGGACTGATGTAGGATTGAAGAATTTTATAAAGACATATAAAGGTTATAAGATATAAGGCATAATTGTAAATGTAAATCCATAGAAAATAAGGAATCATCACCCCAATTGCTAACTAAATGTTTTAAACAATGGAAGAAAACATTATTAAACATGAAAACAAAAAAGAAACAAAATATTGAAAAAAACATTTCAAGAGTATTACGTTTATAATAAAAAGTTTTAAGTGGATTTTTGAACAGGTTTTTAATTTCAACAGAACACAGTAATTTTCTACATAGTTGGTTACTGTTATTTTATGATGGCAAAACAGTTGATGTGCTTTTGGGATACGGGAAATGCAAAATTTAAATTGATTGTTTTCAATGAGAATCAAAATCAAATGGGTGTTAGTGTCCGAAAACAACATTCCGATAATAATAAAAAATAATATTTTTGATACCTAAAAATTTCCCTTTACGATTTTGTGGAAATTGGGTAGTGTTGCTTGTTGTGATAAGAGACTCAGTTTAGGAATAATTAAATTAAAAATGCCAAGTGCAGTGGCGTCCTGGAAGGTACCCTATCGAATATTTTTGATAAGGAATGTGCGTCCCTGACTTTTTTTCCAATTATGCAATTAGAATATAACTCTTCAATTTTTTTCGTACTTTGCTTCGAGAAAAAAAAAACTGTAAGTCCCCAAGCGGCTAGAAACAAAAGTACAGTACACATAAAACAAAAAAAACTATTTTTTTATGTAGAATAGTCCCTTAAATTGTTTACTTTTCTATCAAACTGTGAACTTTAAGTGAAACGTATCTTAGCTTTTTAATAGCGAGCTTGCAATTTCTGATCCAAGATTATAATTATAAAACCATCAAACACTCAAATCAAACTACGTATTTCGAAACGGAAGTCTGGTATAATCTAGAGCGACCATTAAATTTGCTTATAAAGGTTACCGAACATGGAACTACCTACTACATCACCCACTCACCTGAAATACGGTACCTCTCGGGAACAGCAAGTAGTACCTTTTGGAGATGCCGTGGCCGTGGCAATATCCAAAAGCGAGGAGCCAAAACACAAAAACATTTCTCGCGTTGTTCATTTTCCGCAACTCGAGCACCTGATTGGACCCGTAAACTCCGAAATGATTTATTCATATGGTACCGATACAGTTAGTGTGTTTAATATTGTCGTAAGACTTTGCTTGTTTATGTCGTTAGGGTATTTAACGAAAGTGCAGTCGACTGATCGAAAAATTAAAATCATGGTAAGGACTCGTGATTCCAGAATTCACGTGACTGGTGAAGTAGTTATATTCGGTGCGAATTTAAGCTTTTGTTATCGGCAATGAAGCTTGCCATTATAGTCGCTCGTGTGACAACTGATCTCCTATACAGGATGATTCGCGCTTTTCTTGCCCTTATCCTTGTATTTTGTAAAACGGTGAAATCGTATTCTTGAAAATGTGACGGTAAAGTTATCCGCGTTCCACTCAAGAGAACGCTAGATGTCGGTAAGGTTCTAACCTCAAAATGTGATATTTGCACGGTAACGGTTTTCTTAAGGTTTTTTGTTAAACTATTTACAGTTATCAAAAAATAAGAGCAAAGATTCTTGGAAATTAATTAACACCGAGACGTGTAGCACAGGTAAATATAATTTAACGAAAAATTGATGCCCTGACAAACTCAACATGTTTTTTACTACAATAGCGCATTAAATATTAAAAACTTTGGACGAAACTCCTGCTAGGCTATCTGAGTTGATGTATAACTTGATTAAACATAAACGTTCATTAAAGTTTTTGCTGGTTTTTTTAGTCGAGCAGGTCATAATGTCTTTGAATAATTCTTTTATCGTTTGAACAGTAGGATTATTAAAGAATGTAATAGTTTTACCACTAACTGACATAATAAATAGGTGTTTCCTCACTGGAATATATCCGTGTCAATTATCCCAAAATTATGTATTCTCAATTATCTCATTATTTTGAGTCACTCACCACCACCCAAGCTCTATTAAAGCAGTTTAAAGTTAAAGCTATGAATATATCGTGTGTACATGTGCCTAGGACCAGTTTATAGACCTCCAACATTTAACTTACTTGAATGTCTTGACTCTCTGGAAAACGTCCGCACTTATTCCTCAATTTTATTTTGTGACGTCTGGCGGAGATTTCAACGTTGATCTGTTAAAAACTAATACTTCCGCTTATTTTAGATTTTCAACTACTCTCAATAGTTTTAATGTTGCTTTTACTTCTTTTGGAGCTATTGGTGGTGTTGATCCGGGGTTTGTGTCTACAAATTATATTAATAAACAATTTGCTCTTAATTAATTCCGTTTACCCTGAGGAAGTTAATAAAACTTTGATTAGTATTAAAGCTAACGCTAATGGCTCAGACAATAACAAGTACCTGCTGACCGGGGTTTTTCCGGATTCTTGGAAGCAAGCTGGAGGAGTACTCGCAATACCTGAAGAATTCAGTTTTAGTGTCAATATCGAAGTGCTAGGAGGGAGGAGGTATATAAAACGCGGGTAAACAAAACTACTTCTGATTTAAAGGGTATATGTAAAACAAAATATCATAGTTTTTTCATATTTACTATTGAGTTTTCATGAGCTAGCGTCGTCCATGCCGTTTATCAAAAAGAAAAATGGAGAATTTGTTTCTCTAGATTCGATACTCTTGATAAAAAGAAACATTAATTTGTAATTATTTCATCACACTTCTATAAAAACAACAGAAATTTTGAGATGAAACCCTACGTTTTATGAGAACAGCATAATCATTTGTACTTGTGATTTTAATAAGTAAATTTTTTATTTCATTTTATTGCAAAGCAATTTTAAAGACACTTTCATTATTCAGATATTTTTTCCTGCAATATAGCATAAATTATCTTCGTATAGAAAATTTAATTTTTCTACACATAACTAGATACAAACGTGAATTATATACATCCAATAAATAATTGCTAGAAATTATCAGATGCAAAATTGGTAATGCTAATTCTGCATATTTTTCCGAAAAAGCGATCTTAGAAATGATTGTTTTTGACATGATTTTAATACAAAAACTTCCAGAAGTGGTAGAAAGGAATCTGTATAATATATAATCAACATTATAATATCTGATTCTTTGATTTTATTGACAGATGAAAAGATTGATGGCATAGAGATCCTCAAACCTTTAACGTAGGATCAAATCGATTTGATTACGCAAATTGTAATAAATTAATTTAATTTAATTCATTTAATTAATAAATTATATCAGAAAAATATGTTTGTAGACTTTTCTGTTTTGAATAAATGTAAATAATATTATCCTGGGTTTGAATTGAAACAGTAGAACATAAAAATGTAACAATATCAATAAATTGGTGTGCTGCATTTGTTGTAATATAAGAATTAACGTACATGAACCAGCTGAAGAAAAAATATTCTTAACAGCAATAAAAAATATATCAACGTACGCGTTCACCCTCTGCGTAGCAAAGCAAAGAGTACTAATTCCTTGATATAAAGAACTAAAAGATCGTCAATCAAGAGTACGATTCTTCTGCGTCACAATCACATGGAATTGACGCAAATTTATCAAACTGTTGAAATAGATTTATGTTCGATCGATGTTTACCAAAATTACAAGTACTTGAGTCAAAGATATGCGGGTTTTGACAATTGACGCATGCTCTTGTTATAAAAGCAGAGAATTTTTAACCAAGATATACCTCTTTCGTTTCGCGTTAATATGCACTGTAGTTACTCCGCATATTGCTGTTCCAACACGATTATCGTTCTTAACAGTAACCCCAAAGGGATGGGGCGAAGGACGAATAACACCAAACCAAAATGTAAGGTTATATTGTAACTTCTTCGTCCATTATTCGGGTTTAAAACTTTGAAACAAATTCTTTTACATTGAGACTGCGTATGCTGCAAGAGTGTACACGCTCCTAGGCATTCAAGAATACGATTGTTGACAGCTTCCCCAGGTACGATGTCGGGAACACTCCCTTCCCCGACATTCAAGAAGAAGTTGGCCAACTATTTATGTGTAGTTGAAGCTGATTAAGAAAGAAGTCGTGTAACTTGATAATACCTACAAAAAGTTATGTGGAAAAACCATCTAAACAATAACAGAACATATTTAAAAGAGTTCACACCCTTGTTGGATTATAAAAGAAATCCCGAAAATGTAAGTAAATACATTTTTTTCGCAATTCATTTGTTTAATAACGTTTTAGGTTTTTTACTTAATTGTTGATTTCAAACAATCCTACTAATCGAAAGTTCAACATTTATTCCAGCAATATCAAAAAAGAAAATTAAGAAACATCAATTATAAATTGTTTTGTTATAAACAAATAGAATATTTCATCGGAAAATGATGAGATTCAAATGCCGATAACTGGAGATGTAGAAATAATATTTAGAAATAAAAAGAGTTGATACGATCAATGAAAGCGGAGATATTTTTTTTTTAATCGCTGTAGTATTATTTGGCGTTTTTCTTCCGGAGTATAACCCATTTGAAATATCTTAAGTGATTTTAACTTACGCTGCAGATCTTTAGTTTTGGGTAGTGGTGAAAAGCAAAAAATTTTTAAAACAATTGCAAACATAGATAATATGGTTGCTATCAAGGCAGACTCGACCATTTTTAAAAAATCTGGTTATTGTCCAGAAATTAAATAATTATTTGTAAACTGAAATATCTCAAAAACGGGTAACTGAAATATTAATAAACTATATGTTTTTGAAATCAGGAAAAAAGATCTACGCTAGTAATATATAGGGCATTCCATTAAAAAAATATATGTCGTTGTCATTTTGACAGCTTGCGATAGTCGTTTGTTATTTCTAATATTTGCATAAGATAATAGAGCACAAATCTTCAAACTTTTGTATTTACACTTTTTTTTGAATCTTTGGAAATTAGCCCTGTAGGTGCGTGTCAAAATATAACGAATAACCCAGTAAAGTCTGTTAATAGAAATAAGAAAATGACCAATTGCTTTTGAATGGGATTATCCAAGGGTGGTCATTAACATACAATGCAACAAGATTATTACCTAAAGTTTAGAAAATAATAGAATAGAAAATAATAGAATAGTAATAGAAAATAATTTTATACCCACCTGTGTTTAATATTCGTTGGTTTGGTATACTACTTAGTTTAAGTTTATTAGTAATCATTCTTATTTCGTGTGTAATACAGCGTGTGTTGAATCGTGTGCGAATTATGCAAAATATGTGCGAGTTTAGTGTGTATATCCCGCCCAAATGAGAAAACACTATTCTATTGAGACTAGGGAAGTTATAAACAATGTTTATTTGACTCTCATTGGACGTGGTGCCAGCAAGCAAGCATCTCTAGAGGAAACGGCCACATTGACGAAAATTCCAACATCAACTGTATGGAAAATTGTAAATAATCCCATTTCAGCGAGGAAAAAAAGAAGCGATGCTGACATTATCTCGAGTGTAGATGAAAGTGATAAAGATATAATACGGCGTAAAATTTACCAGTTATACGAAGAACAAAGCGTGCCTACATTAGGTATCTTAATTAGGAGGCTTGAAAAAGATGAAACCGGTGTTAAATGTGGCAGAACTAACTTATGGTATTCAACACATGGGTTTTAGATTTAAAAACATTGACAAAAGGCAAGTTTTAATGGAATCTTTTAGAATCCGGAAATGGCGACTGGAATACCTAGAAAAAATTAGGATTTACAGAGAACAACAAAGGCCAATTATTTACTTGGATGAAACTTGGTTCGACACTTATAATACCCTTGAAAAGGGTTGGGTTGACTCAACTGATAAGAGTAAAACAAACAACAAATACATAAATAAATAAATAAATATTGTTTAGTATCTTTCCAAACAAAACAAGAAATAATTAAATTCTAAGCAAAGTACGGACCTGTTCGGCCATATTTCATTCTTACAGCCTGCCCGGGTCTTTCCTTAATTCGTATCAGTTAGTCACTTTCTTATATCTATGAACGGACATTACCACAAAAGTGAAGACGTTTAGGAAATACGTTCGTGTACAGCTTCTTTCTTAAAATGCGCTCAAAAATCGACACAGCGTTAAAAGAACACGTGTATCCCACAGGGGAACAAGGTCCACGTTTATTTAAACCGATGATGAAATGATAATCAACGATCGTCGCTGATAACAAAAACACCTGTAGTACTTACAATATTTATTATTATACGATCCGTTCAGCGACAATTTTTAATAATACACTCGCCGGCTAGCCGCTTACCATAAAACGGTAACGCTATCACGTCACAAACCAAGACCATATACCAGCTCGCACCTCACAACGTACATCCCACCACGCGGTCAGCAGATTCGCATTTCTAACTATGGGTCACCACGTACGTCGCACCTCATCTTGCCTACTGTTACGACTTATCGTTCAGTTCGATTTTGTTAAAAAATTCCACCATCATCCCGTCAGCTCCCACTCCGTATGCCGCCGGTACGTCACAAAAGTACTGCTGCTTCGGTTCCTTTTTATTTCTGGGTATCAGCGACCTGCCTCTCGGTTTGAAACCTTTTCTGAGCGGCGACGGTGTTTCTTCCGTCGTCGGCGATTCGTCATTCGGCACCAAAGTTTCTTTTGGCTCTGGAGGTTTCGCCGGAGGATCTTCTTCATTTCCTGCGTCGTCGCATGTGGTCTGAGGGTGCACTTGGTCCTGCTTGGAGTCTCCCATGCCCGCTGCAAGTCGACACTGACTGGAGAACGCCCGTGCTGTCGCTCTTATCGGAAGTCGCATGTTGACATTTTTTGCGATAAGACAACTTAAAGTAAGATTAATGAGGCAGACAGATTAGGAGGCACGATATAGCGCACGTTTTTACGCAACAGTGACGTCATTAAATTGGAATGGAATAGAATAAATGTGTAATAAAAAGTAAAAGTGGACAAAAGAGGGATAGATTCTCCAAAATAAGCAGAATCACAGTTTAAGTTTTTACCACGCGTTTTTGCCAATGTTGGGGTTTGATTTGTTTGTTTTCCTGTAGAGTGTGCATTTTTGGTTCTTTGTAGGTAACGTTCTTCCTTTAAACGCTTTCGCTGATACAGTTGAAATAATAGTTGCCTCACATCCAGGATTCGCTTTTCAATTGCTTCAGTAAGTAAAAGATTTTCTGTACCTCGTCTGTTTATTGTATTATGCAACAAGTGCGTTAATAGTATATTATGCAACAAGTGCGGTAAACGGCATTTGACTCACGAGTTTATTTGACACGAGCGGAGTGTAGCGGAGCGAGTTTTTACTAAACGAGTGAGTTAAAATACATTCACTGATATGACCGTCAGAATTGACAAACGTCAAAATTCAAAGCGTGGGAAATATCTCCGAAAACATCCGATTGCACCCAAATCCGTGCGGTAAAATCTCGGAAGTGTCCGAAGTGGCTCGGATTCATGGGAAACGAAACTGACGTGGTAAAGTGACGCTTCTCGCACCCTAGATCGGTGGGTATTTTACAGACGGGAATAGAAAAACGGCATTTGACTCGCGAGTTAAATTGACACGAGCGGATCGCAGCGGAGCTAGTGTTTAATAAACAAATGACTTAAAAATTTTACCGAACGTGTTGCATACTATAGTATTTCTGCGACCGTTAGTTTTTGAGTATATTTTCGCAAAACAACACGAATATATTCACTGACATGACCGTCAAAATTGACAAACTTCAAAATTCAACGCCAAACCCGTGCGGTAAAATGCCGGAAATGTCCGAAGTGGCTCGGATCCATGAGAAACGAAACTGACGTGGTAAAGTGACGCTTCCCGCACGCTAGAGCCGTGTGTAATTAGGCGTTTTACAGACGGGAGTCGAAAAAATCCATTTGTGGCTAACATTTAAGTCTTCCAGATGTGAAGAGCTGACCAGAGAAAAATTCAAAGTTTTCTAAGAATGTGTGTTAATAAAGCTAATATTTAAATTTGCGCACATCAAAACTGAATGTCCCCTATTTTAGACATTTAAGAGAAATTAAATGTTGTTTGCAAATGATAAACAAAAGTCAATGAAACAATTATGATTTCATTGTACTCAAATAATTAAAGAAAACGTTAAAATATACAGCGTACAAAAATAATAGCCCGATGAGTATTTTCACCAAACATTAAACTTTACTACTTTTTACAAATCTTCTGGATCCCTCCTGCGTCGGTTTTCGCTGAGTCGAACTTGCTGACGTCTCGCCAATCATTCTGTTGGCTTCTTCAAAGCTTGACTGACACTGGCTCGCATTTTACTATGTACCTGCTTATATATTGTTATATAAAAACCGTCTCGGATGGCTGA
The DNA here is from genome assembly GCF_029955315.1 of Cylas formicarius. NCBI lineage: Eukaryota > Metazoa > Arthropoda > Insecta > Coleoptera > Brentidae > Cylas > Cylas formicarius. The sequence continues at coordinate 16,340,184 of NW_026844361.1, read as the reverse complement.
TTCCCATATTGGCTACAAATAAAAACCTGAGTCGCGGTTAAGATTGTTAGGTTCTTTATTGATTTCTATAGACTTTGGGATTTTTCGTTGGTAGAAGAATTAATTACATACAGGATTTTTGTTTTATCGAATAAAATTTTATGTCCGGTTTCGTGGTTGTATTCGGCAACAGCTGATGAGTTTATTTGTCTTAGTCGTGAGGCTCTTTCGTCAGCAAGTTCGACTCGGCAAAAACCGACGCAAGAGGAATCCAGAAGACGTGTAAAAAGTATTACAGTAGCCTGTGGAAGTTTCTTTAAAAACTAAACTTAAACTTTATTTTTCATACATATAAATAAACAGGTGTAACATTTTAGTAATGCGTTGTTTGCAGTTTCTTAGGCTTCTTATGAGATTATCAACGTCCTCTTGGGGAAATAAACCCAATATTGCGCTAAACAATTTAGCAACTCATTTCTTCCGGCGATTGAATAGGATATGGTCAATATGGCTTTCTTCTACAAACGTACTTACAGTCCTAGCAGTCTTTGGTCGAGCATTGCGGTGCATTATAATGTGCTGCATGTGGAACTATAAGTTCCAAAATGCTTTCACTGATTTTCCGTTAAAAATCCTTCAACAGAAACGAGCTCAGTATGATTTCCTAAACTGATTCCTGCCAGACCATCACGGTACCCCCTTGATACTTGTCGGCTTTTTGGATGGTTACTAAGCGACCTACGTTTCCAGATGGTCTCTAAACTCTCGTTCGTTTCACGTAATGAATATTTTGAAGTCCCATTCTTATCTGGTTGGCCATGCCCCAATATCCCCCGCATCCTTGCCGTAAGTAAGCTGTTGACAGCTTCTGCTGTGGTTCTTACTATCATACTTACCATCTTGCATACAAGCAGCTCGCAATTTAGTAATGCCGTCAAGATTTTTAAATAGCGCTTTCACTGAAAAGGAATACACTCTGACTTGTGTCCAGAAAATTTGATTTCCGACCCCAGAAATTGGGAAGGAAACGGCGTTCTGCACGAAACATTACATTTTCATCATACCTGTTGCGCCATTAGCTTGGTAATAATTTAAGTGATATTTTTCCTACTGCCTAATCACTGATCACTTCATCTTCCGAAAGCCCAAAATCCTATTTTTGAATTATTGAATTGTTGTTATCACGACCCCACATTTCACTCGCCATATTTCTATTATCGTTATTATTGTTGACACTATAGATTAACAGCACATACCAACAGTTTTAATTCGCATTATGGATCATTTATCTTTTTTCATTACCTACCGGTGATGTATGCCCATTTATATTGTTAATTCTAGTTAGTTCCTAAATGCGAGAGAGTAATAAAATGTAAATTTGCAATGACAGGGCTCATTAAACAGGGACCCTTTTCTATACTATTGACAGTTGGAGCTAACTTTTCCAGGAATACAATCAGAAATTCCCACAATAACCATATCAAAACATCAAAGCAACATGGTTTTATGGAAGGGCCGTCTAGACTTGCGATCTCAGACTGGTGTTGTCTATACCGATTTTTCGAAGGCGTTTGGCAGATTTGATCATGGGATACTTTTTTCGAAGTGAAATGATTACGGATTATCATTATCTCTAAACAATTTGTGTTCATCTTTTTGGTGGACGCAAGTCTGTAGAATATCCGGTGTTCCTCAGGCCAGCAATTTAGGCCCCCTTCTATTTAATATTTTTATTGATGACATTGTAGAGAGCGTTGATGTTAATTGCTTGTTATACGCTGACGATCTAAGGTTGTTGTTGCAAAATTGATAGTATTCAGGACTGCCAAAACCTGTCATTGAATGTAAAGCGTATTGAATACTGGTGTGTCCATAATAACTTGTCGTTAAATCCCATCAAATGTAATGTTATGACGTATTCACTTTAAAGTAATATTATCAGATATGGTTATCAAATCAATGACATCGTACTTTAGCGCCCAGCTACTTTTGTTGATCTAGGTGTCACTTTTGACCCTAAACTTTCTTTCATGCCACGTATTGACTCCGCTGTGTCTGTTGCGAATAAAATGTACGGATTTATAGCACGAAACTCACGATTCTTAACTGATTTAGAAACTTGTACTACGCATTTGTTAGATCTAAATTAGAATACGGTGATATTATATGGAGTACGTTTTACCAAGTCCATTCAAGGATTCTGGAATCTGTACGAACATTCTCGAAACTCTTGTCTTTCAAGCATGATAATAAGTATCCCACAATTGATATAAGCAATACTTCGCTTCGTAAAAGGACACATTAAGTTCTCGCCGCGATTGTCACTCGGTGGTGTTCTTGTACAAAATTATTCATGATCAGGTTGTTGATGCGGGCCCCTTTTCAAAACTAAACTTTGATGTTTCCAGGGTTACCTCAAGAGTAGATCAAACCTTTTACCTTTCTACGCCGCATACGAATATTTTAAAATTTTCTCCTATCCACAGAATGTGCGACGTGTGCAACTCGGCAAGTGTTCAGTTTGATATATTTTCTTCTTCTGTAAGTGACGTTAAAACATATTTTTTAAGGAATGGCATACGTTGTATTTGCATTTTTTTTATTTATCACTTATGTCCCTGCTCTGTAGTTGGGTTTATCCTATTGAATAGTGTACCTAAATAAATAAATAAATAAATAAATTTAAACATCAAAAACAGATTTCGGTAAATCTTTTGGGCTGGAATTGTTGGAAATTACCAACCAGCCAGAAAGGCTAAATGGCCATAATTATCACCGGTTTTTAGAAGAGGATTGGCGAATATTGCTAAAATATTATTCACCTTTGGGTTGCAGTAACAGAATATTTAATAACCGATAGGTAAGTCAACCAGATTTAAATAATTTGGACTTTTTCTTATGGTGGCATCTTAAGGGTCTGGTGTATAACACCCCAGTTAACACCGTAGAAGAGCTGAAGGGTCGTGTGAAGTTTAATAAGAAACATTTCAAAGAGTGAAAAGAGCTGAAATGTGCATCCTTCAAGGTGGAGGACACGATCAACAACTTATCTATATTCTCTGTTCTACTTTTTTTCAAAAAGGTTGTTATTAACAGACAATTTTGTTAAAAATTATTAATAGTAAGTACAGTTTCTAATTAAAAATAAATGTAAATAATAAATAAATAAATAATAACTATATAGTTATGACAATGCTGAGAAGAGGTTTTTATTTTTTAAAGCGGATTTAACAATATCAATAAATTAAATTTCCAGTCTCTGATGTTCTGCTATTGGTGTTCCATCTACTGTTACGTTCGTGCGTTGGTTTGAATTACGATCTATTGCCCTAAGAGAGATCAGTGGGTTTCAAATTGAGCACTAAAATTTCATCGTTAAGGTGGCAAACGGCTTACACTAAAATAATCTGTCTTTACTATTTCTTTATTTAGAAACTTTGATCAAATAACATAATTAGATAACACTACCAAAATGCAACAACTAGTGCACTAAGGAATCATCTTCTTCCGCTTCTGCTTTCTTCCAATACGCTCGCATCCGTTCGAATCTATCGAAATATTACGCCATGGCTCCATTATTTGGAAGCTTTGACCGAATAAAGCCCGGTTCTTGTCCCTTCCGAATCACTCACGTCGGTTCGAATCTGTTGAAGTATTCCGCCATGGCACCATCGGCCCCGATGCCGTAAGTGGGCGGGACGTCTATGAAGTACTGTAGCTGCGACGAAAGCAGTGAACCCATTATTTGGTGAGCGTTGAACACAGCGCAAGAGAGTAACGCAAACTGCAGGAACCGTTTAAAAAATTGCCCCCCTTTCAGTGTAGGAAAATTTTTATTACGGGAAATATGTTTGCCAGAATGTGTTCCGAGGAAATTTACGCCAAGCGCGATAAAAAAGCCGCGTGAAATCCCGACATTCAAATTCACTTATCTAATTTCCCATTTAAGTCGATTTATTAACACGAGTCGTTTGTGTTGTTTGTGTGACGTAATTTTAATTGCCGGTATGTACCTTTAGAATCGGAACGGGAAAGGTCAGGTTTTCCGACCGTGTCAGGAATAATTTGCTTTCGAGGAAATATGCGTGAGCGACGAGTTTTTATATCACGCCTGTGACACACTGTTTTATCATTGATTAGATAGCATTGATGGTACACTGCTCGGCAAATTTAAGTCAACCGTAGTCCAAAGCAATTTGATACAGTCACGATCTAAGAGCGATCTAACCTCGATTCACTGACACACTGAAACACGAATTTGTTTAATTCCCTAATATACAGTGCGTAATTAACATATATAGGAGAATTACAAAAAACTAGTAAAAAATAATTTACATGATAAGTTCTGATTTTTTTTCGTCAACGGTTTTTTACCGATTTGTTGCTTAAAAATTAAAAATCGATCATTTTGGTTTCACCCGAATTTAGAAATACATGCATATTTATAATTAAGTAATAAATATTTTAATAGTTACTTTCAGTTTTTAGAGAAACAAATTTTCTTATCCAATTAAATTTCAAAACCATTTGAAACTGAGAATTACAAGGAAAATACTTATTAATTATTGATATTTATAAAATTACTATCTTACAATTACAATCTCCTCTACGCTCTTACTTCTTCATAATTTTTTCAATTCGAATAACTTTACATGATAAGTTCGGTATTTTTTTTTTCGTAAATGGGTTTTTAGAGATTTTTTGCTTAAAAATTAAAAATAAATCATTTTGGTTTCACTTGTTTTCATGTAACAGTCCAAAATTTATTTTTTATAAATTAACTACATATTGAGAAAGAAAATAATTTAATTCATATTTTTATTAAATACATATTTTTAAAAATGAACATAAACTTTTACCCGAATTTAGAATTACTTACGTATTTATAATTAAGAAATAAATATTTTAATAGTTATTTTCAGTTTTTAAAGAAAAAAATTTTCTAACTTCCTCATATTTTTTTCTATTCGAATTACTTTACCTATAAAAATATATTTCAAAACTTTACAAAAAGATTATGTATTACCAAACGTATGGGTACATTCAGTGAAATAAATATGCATTAAAAATAAGCATGCACCTGGAAAATGCACCCTGTATTACCGGGAATAGAAACAAATTAAATAAAAATAAAAATAAAAAACAAGAGTTTGTCAAAAACTACCCACAAACTTTATAAAAAATTACGTAGTTTCTTTTATATGGCACACCATAAAAACTAAAACTAGCTTAAACTAAGCAAAACTATACCTTAAAAATCAAAATATAAAATTTACACTAATGCAAACATTAAAATCTGATTTTTTTATGATGTATATGTTTTAAATTTTTATTCTTCAATATTTTAGGAAAGTAAACACCTTTTTGATCTTGTTGCCTTAATTGGAATGTATTTTTTAAAAAATATCCTTTCATTAATTCCAACGTGGTTTTAATTTTTTTCGAAAAGACAAGTTTGAAAGAAAATACAAATTAAACACCACTTTGAAGCCTTTAAAAATGTCCAAGTATCGTTCCATATTAACGTCAGTTTCTACTAATAGCCTCTAAAAAGTAAAAAAAAAAACAAAAATGAAAAATTCATTTGAAACAACCAGTTGGTAGAGCATTAAGTCAGTAATCCGTTTTTCTTTTCTTCGATGTCGTAGATCCGAAATTTGAAATTTTTCTTTCATCAGTTGTCACCTAAAATGAATGAATAATCCAACAAGAAGTTAATATCTGGGCTGATGATGAGTTTTAAATTTTTGGAAAATATCAATGATGTCAAAATGGCTAAATGGATTTTATCCAAATTGGAGCCGTTGAAAATGCGGATTAATCTATATTGCTTGCATCACTGCTAGAGGGCGTATTGTCCTATTACTACAAATAAAATTTGTTTCGCAAATAATATCTACTAATTTTCGTTCTTTCAGCAAAAATATTATTTAAACGTTCATGTGCATTCCATGTGATCGAATATTAAAAAAAAAAATAGATTACAATAACGAGAAACAATAACACAGATAAAACACTAAAAAGTCTTTCAGGATACGCCATCGCATAGATCCTAACGGAAACAGTTGAATTTTCAATGTTTTTGAAAAAACTGCCTCCGTTTGATAAGTTTTGTGTCTAAACTTATCAAACGGAGGCAGTTTTTCCATAAGGCCATCAAAAAATAAGTAAAAACCACCATTATAATTTTTGCTATCGTCTTGGTAACCTAAGATGATCCCTTTTCAACTACTTACTGACAATATTCGCTCAGCCATTCCGAAGTTATCAACATTTATTTACAATAATGTTCGCAAATTTAAATAGAGATTTATAACCCAGTTTTACGCGGTCACCTCCCAAATAGCCAATTCCCGGACCTGATCCCAGAAAAAAAAGTAACTACAAAAATACCGGTATCAATAATAAATAAATTTTATTTTATTCTTATTATTTATTTTTATTACTTACTTATTTACTTACCAAGTAGAAAAATGCCGGCACAATGACCTTAAGTCAACTACCACATAATGGGATAATCTTTAACAATAAGTTTATTATTTAAAAATTTACGACTATCTACTGGCACATAGATCTTGACTGATTAATTTCCACATAGTAAAACATAATCTCACAATGTTTTATAACTTTGAAATCTTCTGCTCAAAAACCGTTGATTTTTGGGAAACTAGCAAACTATACAGCTATTAGATAATATAGTGAAATATAGAGAAAGTAACTAACGTGCACTGCGCACATTCAGTTACATCTAGGCATATTTTGAGAAACTACCCACCCAAACTTATTACCAATCTGTCAGCGGCCATGTTGGATGTTTAATGCAGCAAGTTCATTCGTTAAAAACGAAATTTCAAATCTTGCGCATGCGCATGTTGAATGGACCTTCCTAACTTTTTTGTCATGGTTGCTTCGTGGACATAGGCGGTTAGTATCACACAGAGGACTTCACATTCTTATAGCTTTAAACTTTGCCAAAAATAATCGACTAAGACGAGCATAATAGTTTTGGTTGGTTTACAGGATCATCAAAATTTGTTTTCTAATAATGCATGTTTATAACGTATCAAGCCTGTTGGATGAATGCAAAAAATCTCTTATAATTCGAAACAGACAAGGAACGTAGATTAGATGGAAGAAGGAATCTTCACAATTCCAATTTCAGGCAATAATTGGATATTTTTAATACCCGCCCAATCAGGGACCGGTTATTCCGAGAAACAGCGATCAACTTTGCTGTTTTCTGGGAATTGCGCCAAATGCTTTGCGTTTTTAATCCCATGGCGCCTGCTGTGATAAAGTTGCGGATAACAAAATCGGTACGAGTTGAAGGTCGTCGATAAGCGTGTTCCGACAGGTTAATAATCGCAGCGCATATTTGATAAGACTACGATAATATCTCAATAACATACGCGCCATTTTTCCGTTAACATATATTGTTTCACCTGAAGCTTCGCGTTTGCGAAATAAACCTTTGAAAAATCAAGCAAAAATAAGTTGCTATAGGCATTCTATAATTTTTTTGCTCTATTCATAATTTTAAAACATTTTCAGTTTCAAGCAGTTGCTAACATCATACATACCATTTGGTTTTATAGAATAATGTGGAATTCAGTTATGAACTCAATTACAACTCACTAGTAAGTTAGAGTTACTGAACTTTACCGACAACAAACAAAATTTACATTCGCATCCTTACTTAAATTTTTATATGATTTTCATGATAGTGACAACTTCAATTTTCAAACCATTCCCTTAAGTTTTTAGCCAAGAGGTTCTTCTTCTTCTTTGACTCCTCTGCCCTTGATATTTCCTTCCATAATGTTCTGCAGCATCGCATATTTCGGTCATCTGATCAAGTGGCCAAAGTATTTCAATGTTCTTCTTTTTAGAGAGTTAATTATTTGCTCCTGTTTCTGGGTTCTCTGTAGCAGTTTCAGATTGGAAACCCTGAGATTTTCAACATTTATTATTACAAAATTTATATCTATGCTGCAAAGAAACTTTTTGATCTTTGCAAATGCAATTCTGGCTATCTCGATGCGACTTTTGATTTTATTAGACTGCTCCATTGTAGCGTGTAACTAACTATTTGTATTTTCTTACTCTTTCTATCCTTGTGTTGTCTATAGTAAAAATTTACTTTATATGTAATAATCATGTATTTAGTTTTATTAAGTTTCATCCATATCTCTCATATGTATCATTTAGCCTATGCATCAGAGTTTGCAGATCCTCAATCTGTCCGTTTAAGGTAAAGATGACCACTTACATATAATATAGAAAGCATACAGCTGGACAGCTCTTTTGCAGCTTTATGTTGTCTCTATCATACTTTGATGGACAATCATACGACTTTCGCCAATAAATAAAATTCTTTCTTGCCGGCATTCCAAATAAAATACTTCCAAGTAATATAATTAAACTAAATCTTTCTAAAATTTTATTTGATTTATAAAAATATATTTAATTATCTGGATTTTTCCTTCCTGTGAACTTTTAACGGATTTTAAAAATTTTGGTGTCAAAATGTTGCAAAAAAAAGTACCGGTTTTAAAAAGTTTTTGTTCCAACCAGGGTGCTATTTGAAAAAACTGGGTTGACCTAAAAAATTCATTACATTAAATGCTTTTTGCCTTAGACAAGCGAAGAAAGATGTCATTTACAATTTTTTCCATAATCAGGAGAGTCGGTAAATAGTATTTATGATAGTTACAACCTCCTGGACACAATTTTCAAAAATTAAATATCTATATTTTCAAGTTTGATTGATATGATTCGTATGAATGCTTCATAAAGTGCGTGAAATTATTTTTGATCCACTATTTTGATTTCATGAAATATTCAGGAACCGTTTTCTTCTCCGCGGTGCTCTTTTTTTATTATTTTTAATTTTTGGCACTTTACCCAACTTCCTAATGTAATAAAATGTTATAAATTTGGCAACAAAGCGACAACAATGTCAATGTTGTCAATTATATATTCGTTTATAACTTTTCTTTTAGTCAATTATTGTAAAAAAAAGTATTTTCTTGGGACTTCCATTAGATCGAATATCAAATCACACTGTTAACTTTATACTTTGTTTACGACCATTGGTTTTATGGTGGGTTAAGTGTGTCATGACCATCAGGGTGGTATGGACAAATAATCAAGAGTAAGCGTTAAAATGCAGTACTTTTGAAAAATTTAAATATACCACGTTGTTTATTTTTTCTTTTCGATTTATTCCGATATTTTTACTATTAAATTAATAGCCACCTAATAATTACACTAATAACCCCCTTTTGAAGAAAGCTGTGGAGGTTATTGAGACCAAAAGAAATGTGCATGTTATTTATGTTATTTCTAACATAAAATTTATTCAGTAAATAACAAAACCTCTTGTTCAACAACTTGTGGCTGTTTATTCATGATATTTTTACTACTAAATTAATATCCATCAAAAAATGACAATAATAACGAGGACCTTTAGCAATTTTAGCATGATATTCGAAGTGCTATTTAGATTATGGAGATCAAAAGTGATGTGCTTATTATTTCTAACATAAAATTAATTCAGCAACTAATAAAACCTCTAGTGAGTGAGTACTAATATTTGAGGCCTTTCTGCAATGTACGAAATCACTAGATAGTGCCACTACTTACTAGATCAGTATTTTTCGTTGTAATTCTTTTAAAAAAGATAGATTAAACCCAAATACGTTTTTTTCTAATCAGTTGGCTATCAAAATCATAAAACATATTATAGGATTGGGATAAAATTACCGTCGTGTGCTTCTGAATTTTTAAATAAGCTTTCTGGCAAAAATAAAACATCTGTTATATTTTGGCAGGCAGTTGACGAGATTTTAATATGATAAATTGGAAAAAAGGAAGGACTCATTCCAATCCCATTGATTAAACCGAACTCGCTTCGTCCTTAGCTCCATTGGAATCCCCCCAAACAATAGATCCGTAATTAAATCGAATTAAATCCGGCAAAAAGTCACCCGGAATAATCAAATAAAATCAAACGCTCCGTGAAATCGAAATTAGTAAGGTTTCGCAATTACCGATTCGGTTTGCGTCACGCCAAATACATCCACATACGATATTCATAACTTAACCGGTACCGGGTATACTTCCAACCAAAATCCGTACGCGATCGGCTGACTAGTGAAAATCACTGCCTTACGCAACGTAGTAAAGCACATTCATGCGCGCACATCCTAAAACAACGCTATATAAACCCGTAAACGCGCAGTGGTGACGCATATCAAAACCCAAAACGATTCGAATCAGCTACGAAACGAGACGAGACGAAAACGACGTCGCCATGTCACATTAGAGGACTACTGAAGATAGTTAACATCATGTGCGCATCAATCAGCGACGTGAAACCGAAAAATTTGCCGAAGAACGCAGAGTATAACCTAAAAGTGCGCTATATAAGGACAGAATAGTAAACGGTTGTGAATAGTGATTTCAAATTGTTCGACTTGGTGAATGGAAGATAAATTCGTGACGGGGGAGGGTCTGTGCTACGTGGTAGACGTTCCCGAGTTGATAATGATCGGTGCTGACGGCGCGAAAATCGTGTATTTCAACAAATTCGCCCTGTAGATCCCCACAGACTGATTGCGACGCACCGCGTGAGGATCGAAGTCTGAACCAGCAGTATTAATGACACTTGTACGCCTCGCTAATTAATATACTCGAATATTTGACTGTATATTTATTTATTTATTTATTTATGTATTTATTTGTTTGTGTTTTTAATAATAACCCAATATTAGTTATTAAAAATATGCCTTTCAAAGACATTTGTGTTCTTATTTGACGATGTACTTATACTCATTTCTTCGTTTACTGATGCTAAATACAGGGTGTCCCACAATAAACGTCACACAACCTTTTTATTTTTAAAGATAAAAACATTATTTTAAAAAAAAGGTATGAATGATTTATTAACAATTAACATAACATTGATTAACCCATACGTTTTTTCTCTTAAAAGATTCCCCTACGATTGTTACGAAATTTCCCAATATTTATGAGACAACAAAATCAATTATTCGTCCATTCTCTGGTTCCAGGACATATAAAATAGCTCTGAAGAACTTAATTTCGAGATTTTCTATGTAAATTGCAATAGGGAAATTTGATTAGGCATGAATACTTGTTTCAAAAACATAGAGCGGCAATTTCCATGTTATTCAGTTCCTCTATTTTTTTATTGACCATTAATTTTTTTGAATCATTTAATCAAAAAGTGGTGGTTTCAGAGGGATAAATCTTTCATTTTATTGTATTATTTTCTAAAGAGCCTTGCTAATCATTCAAAACGTTTTTTTAATAAAATTGTGTCTTAAAAAATAAAAAATGTCAGTGCAGCACCATGCAGGTTAAAAGGAACCATGGGTGAATCAAAAGTTTCAAAAATTAAATACCCACAAATGAACACGTTTTTGAAAAAAATAAATAAAAACTCGCAGTGATATGAAATACGTATATGTATATCAAATTTGGCAATACAAGTAAACTAAAAAATCAATGGTTTTTACTTATACATTTCTCATTTTTTCCTTTGTCGATACAAAATACAGAGCGTCCCACAATAAACGTCGTTTTTAATTTTCAAAGACAAAACATTTGTAAGAAAATGATTTCAATCACAGGCGAGACTGTTTCTGAAATTCCTTAACATCCAATCATTTTTTTTTAAGCGATACCCAAAATCGAGAGTGCGTTGATGCTCTAATTCCAGAACATATTAAAACAATCTTTTTAGCTCTTTTGCAAGACGCTATGAAGCTGATGTACAAGCCGTTGAAGTTTAGTTAATTAAAATAAAAATTGTTACGTAGGTATTCTATCTAAACTGAAATTTCAACATAAATTTATAATTACCATACATACTAGTCTTTTAGTTTTTCTTTGTTAATAATACAGTCTTTCTATTTACCTTTAATTTAGCATTTCAAAAATAAAGTGTCGGGCGTGGTTTTAGAAGGATGATTCTTTGTGATGTTTTTTTTTATTTTGGAACTAATCATTCAAAAACATTTTTTAAATGAATTTTTGTGTTTAAAAATAGACAAGTGCATTATGGTACACCCACAGATATATTTTTGTAAATGTTGAATGTTTGAAGAGGGTAAGCAAAAGGTGTTTTCAAAAACTTTCGATTAAGCATATTGAAATCTTTTGAAAACGTAAATATCTACAAATGATAACCATTTTTTTTATCCTAAAAAACGGCAGTGATATGAAATACGTTTATGTATATACAATTTGGAAATATAAATAAACAAAAAAATCAATACTTTTACATTTGAAAACCGACATTGGTATACATGTATATATGTTTTCTCTTGATCAACTCAAGCCAGAAACAAAACCATAAAAAACTATGCATTTGTTTCCCTCAAAATCTGATTAAAAAAAAATATTTTTTTTTCAAAAAATGTCAATAACCTACTTCAAAATTGATTAATGGGCGGAAAACAAAAATGTTAGATATAGCTGAACTAATGAAACTGATAAGCCTTACATAATTAAATTAAATTACACGTTTGAATTGTTACGTCTGACACGCGACGAGTTTTTGCAATTATCAGTTAATTCATTTCACGGAAACTCCACGCGACACAAAAATTCCCTAAATATTTTAGATCCGTCATCACCGCCCACATAGTCCGCAAGCGTGCTTTGTTTGCATTTTGCAAATGACAACTTCCCTTATAACAGGACACGGAAAACCTAACCTGCTGTTAAACCAGAAGTGAAAAAACCGGCTCTAAGCGAGCACGCAATGACTAGCACAATAAACGAGTAACAGTTTGTGGGAGATAGATTTGTTTGAGAAATTAGCACATTTCCTCCCAAAGAATGCAATGTGTCATGTCGGTAGATATCCTTATTCTAGTGCGGTGCCTGATGTACCAATGATTTATTATTGAAACGGACTTCGTCGTGTGACGGGTAAGGTCACCTTAAGTTTTAAGTGTCTCTATTCTGGGTACTACGTAGCAATAAGTTATAATAATTAAAAATTGGTATAAAATAAGACTAATTTTAGAAAAAAATTGTTTTTTAAATTCACAACGAAATATCATTCTTCCCACTTTGGGAGAGATATATTTTTGTATTTCACTATTTTATTTAATAAGGGAATATAAATTTTGAATCTAAAAAATTGCCTAACTTGTCTCATGTGCTATAAAACAACCACTTACTAGCCAAATATATTTCGCAACATTCCGGACTAAAAAATGGCTAACTCAATTTGTTGGACATTTAGGAACCAAAATCGCTTCTCTTCTTCTCTCGTAATGTATTAGTTTATGAACTTTTCAAAAATGAAATTTCGTTGCATTAAATAACCATCTAAAACCCTTTTTATTTTTATTAAATTAGTTGTTAGTCTGAATATATTATTTTTGCGTGGTGTTAAAGTATACAGGACGTCTTTAATTCAATGTCAATAATTAAAGGTGAGATATTTGAGTCCATTTTAAAAAGAAAACTTCACATGAACATATGTTCTAAACGTCTTAACTTTTGAGATACAGGGTGCTACAGTACAAAGGTACATATATTTTTTAATATCTTTAATACCATTCTAGATATTTTAATGAAATTTGGCACACATATATTATGTATCAAGAGGTAATATTTAATGTACCATCTTTTTTTTTTAATTCACCAGTGGGAACGTACAGAATTTCACTTTCCTATTTGGGAAGACATTGATGGTACGCCACTGATTTCTCTTAAAATAAAAAATATTCTTACAACTCCAATTATTTCTTTAAAAAATAATATTTCATTCCTGTGCAAGGTCATAACAATATCGTTAACTTGACAGCATGCAGAGAAATTAGTTTTTATTTTAAAATGAAAACCGCCTAAAAACCATTGACAAAAAATAACACTCCAGAGAAAATCTCTGGATTCGTTGCAAACTCGTGTAAAATTTCTGTTCTTACAGTTCTTGCAGTCCGATGGGCCCCTTTTAACTGATTTTTTGCCATCAAAATACTTGTTTCAGTCAACCTTCTATGTACATTTGAAAATGCTCGCCTATTTGGTACGACTCTATTAGAAAAGCGCTGAATTTAATAAGTGAAGTCATACAGCTGTCAAATAACCGTCTTGATAACATAATACGACTTACAGACATAGCCTACTAAAATGATAAGAAATAATTATAAAGATTTCAAAAATATACCTCAAAGCTTACGTAGTTCGTATTCGTCCTTAGATTTTTTAAAGTATTTTAATAAAAGAGTTAGACAATTACCTAGGAAAAAAATAACAATGATAATAATTCTCTGCATGTTGTCATATTAACGATATTGTTATGACCACGCAGAGAAGAGGTTTTTATTTTTTTTAATGAAAACAGTACATCGGGTTAAAAAAAAATAAAGAAATTAGATTTCTTCAGAAATGATTGGAGATTGTATCAATATTTTAAGAGAAAAAAAATTGTGCTATGCCTCTTGGTACATAACATATATCTGCCAAATTTCATGAAAATATCTAAAGTATTATTACAGATATAATTATTACCAACATACAGTAACTGAAAAAGCGATCGGTTATTTCGGTTCTTTAGCTGCTAACAGGAGAGATACATTGGCATACGGACTACATGGCAGATTCTATTTTTAAACCGAAAATAGAAAAGATTACGTACGACACGTCATTCATTAATTACGATTGTACTTTCCCGTCCGAGTTATTAAACAGGAATTTCTTACAGGTACTTTCCCAATAAAAAAAAACGCCATAACCGTATCGACTTATCACCTTCGCTGCCTGTCTGCGCGCCAAATAGTTAAGCCGGGCAATCGTCTGATAACCTTATTAAAACATACTTCATAATATTGTGCAACTATTTATAAACATGGCATGCTCGTATTGTGTGTGGTTGATAAAAATAAAATCCGTTATCTGGCTAAATTAGTATGACTACGCCCTTCATGCCGGAACTGGGCTCCCTCTGTAACTCAAATCAATAATTAAAATGGTTAGTGGAAACATTGCTCACCCTCACTTATATCAATTAAAACGAGTGAATTCGTGGGATAAATGTCAATTAATTAATTGAAATGATCACACCCTTTTTTTAAACATATTTCGGATCATCTACATCAATTATTATTAATATTAATTAACATTAACATTATTTATTATTATTATAAATTATCAATACATGATATGCCAAATATCATTAATTCAGATGATCACTCCTTTTATTTTCAAACAGCACTCACGTTATCTAAAATGATTTAGATTATTTGTTAGTTATTAAACATTAAACGACATCTAGGAACCATTAGATAATATCATAAATATCATCGATTGAAATAGCCACACACTTTGATTTCAAACAGCTCTCTCACAACCCATAACACTTTAGATTTGTGTTATTTGTTAGATAATCTATATACAGATTCGTCATTTTAGTGTGCACCGTATGACTTTGATTTCAAACAGCTCTCTCACAACCCATAACAATTTAGATTTGTGTTATTTGTTAGATAATCTATATACAGATTCGTCATTTTAGTGTGCACCGTATGACTTTTTTTTTATTAACTGCACAACTAAAATGCTAGTATTGCCATAAGTTAGTGCATGTTCCATATTAGGTGCACTTAAAATATTTTTACATTCCAAACAGCATACGCAGCAACAAAGAGAGCGTTAAATTATGGTTTGGACGAAATACCTATCCACGGTGGCCTTAGCCTTTCAGCAGATACCACCCCATTACATTTTTTTACGGAGATATGTAACACAACGATTTTATTGGGATCTACCATTAAATACTCTTGAACAGCTTGAAAATTCAATTATAGTTCATTGGTACATCAAACGTAAAAATGATCATACAGAAACGCTTTGATAATTTATTGTTAATTTTTTATTTATTCTCTTCTGTCTTCAAAATGTGTTTTTATGCATAATTTGTTAAAATTTGTTATTTGTTAAGATTACTCCATAATATTAATTTTATTATTGATTTAAGTTACTTTTTTTATTATCTTCGAAAATTTTACTATTTAAATGACGATTTCTTAATATCCCTATAATTATATGGCTACTTACAAAGAATTTTTACAAAATTTTTAAGCTGTTACTAACAAACATAAAATTTCTCTTTCGCTAAAAAATTACAAATCTTAGTTAATTTTATAAATGGAACTGGAACAAAAATTTTCTAAATTTATTTGATCTTGGATAATTTGTTGGCTCTGTTGAAATAACTTTCAAGTCCAAATTACTTTCCTTAATAACAGTGTGCTCAATTTTTTGAAATGAGTACTTTACTTTTTGCATTTTTTGTATTTTTTGTTATACCCTCTATACTATTTGACTAACATGCAAAAATTTTTCGTAGTATTAGTATTTTGCTGTATTAGTAATTGTCGTGGTCACACCATAGAGATGAAATCCCTAAAGGTTTATCGTGTCTGATATTTTTAATAAGAACACTGTGATCTTGCATAAATTTCGACACCCGTAAACGTGTTATGTTGCACTGTTTCATTAAAAAATTTCTTATGCATTTCCATTGTGGGGGCACAGTACTGCAGCACAGATCATTTTTAAACCCCCCTTTTTTTGAGATACACTATCCCGCTGCATAGAATGTCAAAGTTTGTTTCTAATTCTTTGAAGTACAATAAACTAGTGCCATCTGTCAAAATCTTCTCTAACAAAAAATCAGAGGAACAATGAAAGAATGTCTGCTTGCTCAGTGCTTCTTTTCAGGTATACCTTGAGAGTAATTTTGTTTTGTTTTATTTTAATAATTCTGTAATTGTTTATTATTTTGCCATTCTAAATTAAAATGAATTGTTATTTTTTGTGACTTTACGTGACGTTATTGAAAATGATGATCACGCCTTCCTTTCTTGCACCCAGCTTTGAACCCTTGAACTAGTGAGACAGGGATCAAAACAAACGCGCAAAATATGATAAAAAGGTTTAATTGTATAACATTCATAAAAACATTAAAACATATTTTCAAACATGTTCACAATAACTCTGCCGTTCAGAAGCGTATCGGCGTCTTCATCCCGTCGCAAACCATAACCTCAAAGCGACTTTTTTTTCAAATTTTTTCCAATTTGCTGAAACAGTCGACGAACATGCCGTCTGCACCGATACCGTACGTCTCGGGGACGTCTATGAAGCACTGGGTACTAACAATTCCGTTTATCGATCCAAATTCTGTTGAGATATATTTCGAAGGCCCCTCCGAAAGCCCCAGTCGTGTGTTTGTCCTGCCGCACATGTTTGCACCTTAAAATATCTTCCGAAATCCTCTTGTAGAAAGTATTTTCTCGAGTGAAGGTCGTACTGCCCAAACTTGCTCCGAATTTTCCACAGTTGGTAGGGCAAATTGACGTACCAAACGGATATGTTTTTTGCCCGCCAACCATTCTCCAGATTGGGTGGATCATTCGGGTTGTTGGCCTTCAACGTCATGGTGGCGCTGCTTTCGGTCCGGTACTTACTTTCAGATCTGGATGTGCGAATATTTGGAGATTTTCACTAATTTCTAAGGCGCTTGCGGAAAAACTCACCGGACCCCGCGTATAATTTAGAACGATTGACTTGCTGCAGCGGATAGCGTAACAATCTAAAACCATCGACTAGATTGTTAATTTTTATACCACCCTTATCAAAAAGATAAGCATTTTGAGTGACACATTAGTTAAATAATATCCCAGTTAAAACAGAATATTAATCATGCCGATATAATGCAATTACTGAGAGAATCTAGATCCCATAGCAGTCATGAAAAATTGAGCCGAGAATTGGAATTGGAAGATTTGTGCTCAGATGCTTGTGACATTCGTTTTGTTAGAACATTTTTGATACAATTTAAATACAGATTTGAAGAGGTCAAGGATAGGAAAATCATCTATTGCAAATAGCATTCGAGGTTCGACAGCAACCCCCAAAAGCGAATGTGAACTTACATTGGGGCATCCTTTTTTGTCCTGAATTCTTAGCTTCTATCATTACTCATTATACGATATACAGGGTGCGGCAAAAAATTTGGCAGGATTTCAAATAGTGGTTGTCCGGTTTGTAAAATCGGCAACACTGTGTACGCACTCGCGTTAGGCAGACAAAAGTATGCAATTTTCAGTTATCGACATGGCTTTGAGCGGAGTGCTCCGTGCTTTCGTTGTCGAGGCGTTTATTAGAAATGGGGAATCTGTAATAGCGACGCAGCGCGCCTTTCGTTATCAGTTTGATGTTAGTCGGCATGGCACAGTTCCGGATGGAAGAACAATTCGTCGGTGGGTTTTACACTTCAGGGAAACAGGTTCCTCGTTTAACCGAAAATCTACTGGCCGACCAAGGACAGTAAGAACACCGGAAAATGTGAATGCAGTAAGAGTCTCCGTACAACAGTCTCCAAGGCGTTCAGCTCGTAAGCATGCAGCTGCTTTGGGAATTCCCGATAGAAGTGTTCGAAGAATTTTACACAACTCACTCCAAATGCATCCGTTCAAAATGATAGTAGTGCAGGAATTAAGCGCAAGAGATTTTGAAACCTGTACAAATTTATGCTGGGATATTCTTCAAAACATTCCCAGAGGCGCTGTATTCATGTCTAGCGATGAAGCTCACTTTCACATCTCGGGTACCGTAAATAAGCAAAATTTCCGTTATTGGTCAGCAAATAGTCAACAGGAACTTCATGAGCGGCCTCTTCACAGTCCAAAAGTCACCGTCTGGTGTGCAATCTCGGAGTTCGGCGTGTGGGGTCCTTACTTTTTCGAAGAAGATGGAATAACGGTAACAGTCAACGGAGATCGATATTTTGATATGCTTAACAATTTCCTGCGTCCAAAAGTGAACGAATTGAACAACGATCAAAGAGAACATCATTGGTTCCAGCAGGATGGTGCTACACCGCACATAACGCGTCGTTCACTAAATCTTCAAGAAATGTTCCTAAACATAGTGGTGTCCTTACGGGGTGATTTTGGCTGGCCGCCACGTTCGCCTGATTTGTCGCCTTGCGACTTTTTTCTTTGGGGTTACCTGAAAGCGAGAGTTTTCACACATCGTCCGCGGACTTTGGAAGAATTAAAGGCAGCCGTAAGACAAGAAATTGCTGCAATTCCCCAAGAAATGACCCATCGGGTAATGATGCGCTTCCGCGAGAACCTACAAGAGTGCATCGACAATAATGGCCGTCATTTAAAAGACATCATTTTTAAAAAATAACGTTCCTAAATGGCATAAAATGTTCATTTCAAAAAAAATGTTTGCTTTATGTAGTTTGGTTATCATTTTGCCGCACCCTGTATTAGCGCACTTCAAGGTTCGATGCTATTGTAGACTGTAGGGCCTCCTCGCTAACATTTTTCCTCTAGAAAGGTGCTGGTGAGCGGTTATTGTAATCGACAGAGGGTTCTCTTCTTGTCAAAATTTGATTTGTGGTATAATTCATGAAATTATATTGTATTTTTTTGACAAATAATTATATTATATTATTATTATTATATTATTATTATTTGTCTAGAAAACAGGTTATTTTATTTTATATGAATGGTACCCTCTAACGGGATATGATGGTGGCTTGACTGAATTTAGTACTTCACAAAGAGATGCACCCCACTAAGAGTTTTTCATGTAGGCTTTAATAAAAAAACTCGCTACAAGAGAAATATCTCCGGCGCTCTTTTACTTTGGACCATTTCTATTTCATTATTATTATTATTATTATTATTATTATTATTATTATTTTGCCTGAAAGAGATACCAGAAAGAACAGCAATTTACAAGTAGAATCTTAGGATTCTAGAAATCTAGGATTAGGAAAGCCCTCACTGCAGCTCGTTTAAGTTTCTCATAACAAAATTAAGAATTTGATACGAAAGAGACGTTTATTAATGTGGTCTTGGATGAAATATGGACTCCTAAAATTGTAGTTCGTTCTTTCTTTTGCCAAAAACTATGAATATAGACAGTGGACAGTGCTTAGGAGCTCTAATATCAAGTACAAAATGCTTTGCGGTATAAAGAATTACTGAAGACTGAAGGATACAGATAATTTTAGTCATAGTTTCCAATATTTTGGACAGTGTCAGGAAGTCGATTATACTTCTTAGAACTGCGACACATAGGGCTAAACAAGATGTCAAAAAGCTATCCAGCGAATTATGACAGGAGGTTTGTACGTAAGGAACTTTGGCGTTAAAGACTGAAATTAAAACACTACATCAGGAGAGTCGCAAAAACAACGTCGAAGTATCCCTTAAAAAAAAAGACTGTTAATCTATAATAAAGGGCTCTATTGTTGGGCTCTATTGGTCGGGAACTGGCAGTTATCCGAGAAACATATATGGTAATATCTATATCCAAGAAAAGTGAGTTTCTGAGTGCTGCTAAGTTAAACAGAAATTGTGGCTTAAACACTATTGATATCGGATTTGAACAGGAGAATCAGATACACAAAAAACTACGAGATTTTTGTAGATATCTTTTGGAGATGTTTTAAGTATTGATGGATTAAAGAAATGAAGATCTTTATAAAAAAGGAAGGCACTGTGGAGCTATTCATATCTCTAGTGAATACAGAATTTTCAGTCTACTTACAAAACACTAGACGCCTTAGAAAGAAAAAAGTAGATTTTTTTCGATCTATGTGTTTCAGTAACAGAGTCTCTATCCATCGCTAGAAATAAGTATCCATTTGAGTTGCAAAAAAAAGATTATTTGTAATTCTTACGAAAAATTAAATTTTTCTAAAGCCAATCATGTAATAATTAACAGTGAAATTCGTCTTATTCCTTGGAATGCTTTATAAACATTCAGTGATGTTGATCGTAACGTCTGTTTTTATGAAAAATTGTCCGAAATTGTAGATAAACATATACCAAAAGTTAATATAAAAAACGGATATATCCCAAATAGTTTTTTTTTTTAATTTAAGAAAGACGGTTAAATTAATATTGGTATCTGTGACACCCCTTCTCGAAAGAAACGAATCCCATCACAAGAATGTTGATCATATATCGAAGAAAAATATAAGAAATCTTCATGCTCTGTTAATCCCCAAAAGGGACTTGGATCAGATGGTTTTCCTTCGATATTTTTAAAATCTTAACCCATATTATCCCAAGCCTAAAAAAAAATTAAAAAATACTTTTTTGCTCTAAAATTATTTATTTTGTTGCACTTAAGAATACTTACATGTGTCCAAAAAAAAAAAAATAAAAGCTCGAAACATACAAAAAAGTACTGGTGTGTAAACGAAGCACTGGGAAAAAACATTAAATAATGTTTGGGGCACATAAGATGTAACATATAATTTAAACATAAATATACAAAAGAAAGTTCAAATTTGACAGAAAACAACTAAAAGTAGATTGTTTTCCAAATAAAACCTGATTTCACACACAAAAAAAACGCACAATAATTTATGGTGATGGTGATAAAACCCGGTTTCATTTTTGGTGATATTTTACAAAGCATGAAGTATGTAAATGCACATTGCACTTATTACAAACGTAAATTGTGTGGCTGTGGCAGATTCTACATCTCCTTCGGGCTTTATTAGCAGCTTTATAACAATGATGAAGTGACCTTGATTATCATGACGCACTTCATCTATGGCAGGTGCAAGATTTCTTTGATTAAATGTTTTATCAGTTTTTAAAGTTTTTAAAAGTCGCAACGCAATGTAAGATTTAACATCAAATCAATCACTTCGTCATCAAAAAACATAAATAATATTTCAAGCGGAGTTTTTCCAGTAAGGCTATTTTTTAGTTCCTCACATGATCTAAATTCATCGGATATAGGTGTGTGAGTGTACTCAATCTTTGTAGAAAGCATACGTCTTCTTTTGGTTCAGGTTAAATAGTTGATGGATTACAGGACTGTTGAAGGACAGCTGTATCATTCGATGTATCTAACTCGAAAGTACGTACCAACTATATCAGTTGGTTCTTGTAGATTTACGTTATTGTTCATATCTTCTTCGTCAGTCAAGGTATCCACGTCGGGTGAAATATAGACCGCGGTCACATGTTCTGTACCTCAATATTTTAAGAACTGTAACGTTCACTGAACAAGGTACAAACTATTACTAAAGAACACGTTTTGTTTTGTCTCACAGATAAAACCAGTGGTGTATTCACGCACCAGTAAATACTTTCAAAAAATAAAGCATAATCAGTATAGTATTTCCAATGTATGTTTTCTGCGATGTAATCTGCATACTATAGACCTAATAAAAATGGCAATACAAATCCAAAATATTTTTTTTTACTATTTTGGATTTACTTGAAAATGTGATACAAATTTACTTACCGCTTTTGCTAACTTTTGAATTCATATATAAGATCTTTCCTTTACACATAAATTAGCGATTTCTGCGGTTTTATGTCCTTCAGTAGTGATAATAATAAAATTTTTAAATGGATGGACAAAAATATTTCCTGGATGTGACAAAAAAATCATGGAATAGGTGGTGCATTAACGCACCACTGGGACAAAATGACTTAACTGATTAATATCCTGAAATGAAATAAGTATGATTACTAATAAACTTAAACTTAGTAATATACCAAACCAAAGAATATTAAACACAGGTAGGTATTAAATTATTTTCTATTACGGACCACAAATTTACCTGAATTTAGATTCCGAAACTTTAGGTAATATTTATAAATAGCATTGTTTGTTAATGACCACCCTTGGATAAACCCATTCAAAAGCAATTGGTCACTTTCTTATATCTATGAACAGACCATACCTCAAGGGCCGCATTTGGGTGCCTTATTGTTTGCTACTTTCCTATATGATATTGATGACTACGTATTGTTGCAGAGAGATTTGTCAAATTTTGAAGAACATTGTTCTGTGGACAGATTGTTTGTTAACTCTGGTAAATGTCACCGTTTACAAAAAAATACCACAATTGCAAATTAAAAGTGATCTCTACCTAGGTAACTATAAACTGAACTTTTCGGACTCTGTAAAGGACCTGGGTATTACTTTCGAGTCCGCGCTTCTTTTTGAGATGCACGTCGAAAACACTGTTCAAAAGGCTCTAAAGAGTCTGGGATTTATTTTAAGACCCGTGTTGGAATATGCTACGCCAGTCTGGAATCCAATGTATTTTAAATATATCCAACGGCTGGAGAGTGAACAACGAAAGGAAGGAAAGACTTGTTAATAAATAAATAACTAGATTATTTTTACTTTCGTTTTTCGGGTTTCATTTAAAATTCTAAGTTTTCGATGGGTCAAGCACAATCTCCAGAATCCTAAATATTTTATTCTCCAAAATTTCCATGCCAATTTTGATTTAGTACCCCACAGATGCTACAGACAGTTACAAATTGTGCCTCTAGCCTCTATTTCTGTAACGTTCACACAACCCAATTAAACGTCCTTTTATTTTTATTTTATTTGTGATACATACTCGATACGTTTACGAATTTCCTTCATTGGTAACATTACGTTTTAGCCATGTGTCTGTCACAATAATAGTGTTCGAATGCAACCCAACTATAGTAGAGTATGTGAAGGATTTCTTTCCCAAAGTGCGAGAATTGAATTGTAAAACAAACAAAAAATTGATATCTTATTAAGAGGCATTAACATTTTCAAAAAATCTCCCCGTGCCGGTGTATTCTAGAACTTCCTGTCCACTAGGCCACCCGGCACAAGGCTACAAAGTTATTTTGTTTGATTCCGATTTTAAAATTAGAGTACTCTTCTCCTTTGGACTATAGTCATTTTGTAGATGCCACCACACTTTCAACACGATCTTGCATATTACATTACTGTACAAGTCAGAAAAATGTACAGGGTGTTTCAAAATAAATGCAAAAACTTACATGGGTAATTTGTAATTGGTTGTTTGTTAAATAAACGTATATATTACAACTATAACCACACACTTTTCGCAAATTCTTACTGTATTTTATGCCCTATTTGGGATTGCTTAGTTAGTTCGAATGAATAACACTAATAACACTAATATGATAAAAAAATTATTTTCTATATTTTCAATAATAAGTGTTTTAACACAATAATGGTAAATTCCACTAATCCAGAAATGGCAGATACGCATTCCATGTGCGGGCGTGCAAACGCAACATTTTATTTTTTCATTTGGAAACTGTAAGTTTTATGAAAAAATTGCAGGAGACTAGAAAGTTTCCACTAAACCCGACCATGTCATTGTGCTAAAAATGGCAGTTACCTACAAGACGGTGTCTTCGGAAAAAGGTTGGTAGTTAACGCTGTAAATAAAATACTAGTAACACAGAAATTCTAACCAAATAAAACCAAACATTTTAATTGACGCTTTATTCAGTTTTAAACCCTAACAAATTTAAGTTGTCCACCCAGTTTACTAATATGTGCATGTTACCAATATACTTTATTTCCCGAAAAAGTAAAAAAATACCAATACTGATTTATATTTTCGTTCTAAATAATACGTAAGTATGTATTCAAATGATATAATCTTATTAACAATTTACGTTTTTACACTGAAATACTTTCTTCATATAATCATTATTTATATATGTAATTTATTTATATAACAACTCGATGAGTTATTATTTATATATAAAATAAAATCAGAACATCTCATATGCAGTAGGTGTAAATGCTTTAGTCATGAATTTCACAATGGGACATCACGTTACCAATTGCAGACGCCTGCGAAACCGAAGCCACTCAAACGCTTGGAGCGAGGGCCAATGACGGCAGAATTCATGTTTCTTTTGTGCAAATTGCCTGAGCCACGCACAAATGAGAACACAAAATAAAAACACGCCATTGCTGGGAGACGACGATATTCACTGGTTGCCTAGGCAACTGCATCGGTCGAACACTAGCAATCGCCAGAAAGCCTAGAAATCACGCGCACACTACCACAAGCTTATCTGGCATTAGTCGAAGCTGCATCACTACCCGTCCCCCTCTAAATAAAATTTGCCTCACATTACCGGTCAATTTTACTACATTTGGGGACTCCAGTAGCACCTCAGGGACGTTTTTTGGCGATCTCCGTCGCGTCCATCTTATTAAAGCTTTCGATTAAACCACCATCAGCTCCTATTCCCCAAGTCTCGGGTACGTCAATGAAGAACTCGTTCTTGGGCGTGGTGCGAACAATGTCTCCTCTACCTGCTTGCAACTCGACATAATATTTCTGCTGCTGCTGGAACGAGGTCCCGGAAATCCCTACGTCACCCTGGAATATGGACTCTTCCGTATGGACCAATGCTCTATTCAAATCGTCGCGAAAATATCGTTCATTGACCACGATCTCGTTATGCCTGAAAGTCACCGATGGTATATACGGTGTAGGCCTACTGACATTTTCGACGAGGTCTTCATTTGTTTCCGTCAGACAGTCAGGGTTTCGCGTGCCGTCGGTATATTCTTCTTCGTTTTGGTCCACATCATTCACTTCACCCGAAACGTTATTACCCGCGTCATTGATACGAGATTCATTTGAACCGCTTTGTGTGCCTTTATCCGGTTTCCTGCGTATTTTTTTCCAGACGAAACTCCAACTCAACCCCATGTCGATACTTTCGCGTCTGCTTTAATCGTAACGACGTTTTCAACCGGATCAAATAAGCCTTGAAGATAAGATTAGGTTCGAGTGCGACAGTGGCGCCCCGCGAAGAATTCGCGTGAAAACGTGACACTTTTACAGCGGAAAACCCCAAAAAAACCGGGAAAGGTCGACGTAATACGCAATATGTAATGTTTCTTAATACGAAATTACTGACATGATCGTCACAATTGACAAATCAAAATTCAAGCCTAACGGAAAAATCTGCGAAAACATCCGACTGCTACCAAATCCGTGCGGTAAAATCACAGAAATGTCCGAATGGGCTCGGTTCCGTGGGACAGGAAAGTCACGTGGTAAAGTTACATTTCCCGCACGCTAGAGCGGGTTAAAATTACAGAGGAAAAAGCTTTTTCTACTCCCGTCTGTAACATACTTAATTACCCACCGATCTAGCGTGCGGGAAGCGTCACTTTACCACGTCAGTTTCCTTTCCTATGAATCCGAATCACTTCGGACATTTCCGGGATTATATATTTCCCACGCTTTGAATTTTGACGTTTGTCAATTCTGACGGTCATGTCAGTAAATGTATTCGTGTTGTTTTACGAAAATGTACCCAAAAACTAACGGTCGTACAAAAAGTATAGTATGCAACACGTTTGGTAAACTTTTTGACTCACGAGTTTATTTGACACGAGCGGAGCGCATCGGAGCGGGTTTTTATTAAACGGTTACCGCACTTGTTACATAATATACTATGACGGTAAATTCAGATAAATTGCATTGATAGTTTCCGACTCTCAAACCTCAATTCTTTCCTAAATTAGGGTCAGACTAGCTTATCGAGGGAAAGTTGTGTGATTGCGGCTGTGATTGCGGCGGTAATATATATATATATATATATATATATATATATATATATATATATATATATATATATATATATATATATATATATATATATATATATATATATATATATATATATATATATATATATATACATATATATAATTTATTTATTTATTTCTCATTCAAATGTTAGAGTCAATGATGATACATAGATTGTAGTATAAATAAAATGTAAAGCAGCAACAGCAATATAATAAATATAGTCATTCAGCAAACAAATATTAGTTTAAATACGCACACAAAAGTTGTACAATATTTTTAATTAATACAGAGTCTTGTCGATCTTTGCAATTTTGTTATAACATTTAATCTTTGCTGTTGTGCTACAGAAAGTGTTGAAAACGACTGTGTAAGATCATTTTTTGCCTGTGTATTGTGGTTATGTGCGTCTTTTCTTTTCTGTTTTATACTATATTTTTTTACATATACAAGAAATTAATAAATATATTATGATGTTAACTTTAAAATTCCCAACTCTTTAAATATTGTATACACGACACTGTTCTTTTGATACCCGTCATACACCTAATCGCTTTTTTTATATATTGTATATGAGTGAGATATGCCTAAATATTTTGTACTTGATACATTTTTAATTGATTTGTTCTCCAGTCGTAACGAAACACTGTAAAATTGTTTGGTACTACTTAATTGCAGGACATGTCTTACTTGTGATGATAATGTTGTTGTCGTCTGTACATAAATTTGGTACGCCAAAGCTTTCTAAATTCAGAGTTATGCCCATATATTCTGACTTTCTTTCAAATTCTCAAAGATCAAAAAATAGCCCGAGGATGTACTCCCTGTTATTCAATGAATTATGGATGTGGATAATAATTTGATCAAGGGCAGTGCTAGTTCATTTACTCAAACTGAAATTTTTCTAAAAAATTCTTTAAATGTGAGTTGTAACAAACCAAACTGACATAATAAAGATAGTGGTGTATAGTTTTTAAGATTGGTTTTCTCTCGTTTCTTAGAAACTTATAATTTCTTTGGGTACGTACCTTCGACGAAACTCTGATTTATAAGGAAACAGTAGATGCATCAGTTGATCTGACGCTTTTATTACTATGTTTTCTGGTATGTGATAAATGGTGATTTTTTTTACATACTTTGGTAATGACAAATAGGCCTTCGTTTTTTAGGTAGGATGTTCAAATAATAAGCATTATTTTTTTAGGTAACAAACTCTAGAAGAAATGCAGAAGCAATTTCAATAACTGCCGAACTCTCTAATACATCATCTCTGTGAGTAGCCTTCATCGCAAAGTCGAAAACAATGGCGTTTTGGTAAATAGGTGAATTGATACGTTCTTTTGGATTTCATCCGCCAACAATCATTTTACAAAAGAGTACGTGTCATTTTTCTCACAACTATTAATCCAATTTAATTTGAACACTGCTAATGAACAAGCCGAAAAAAAAATGGGATACTCAGGTCGTTTTTAAAATTTAAAATCTTATCAAAGCGAGTATCTGGATATTTCAAATACACCATTCAGAATTCGCAGTGTGAAATTTGCAAAATGGAAGCCAACATATATCCTAAGAAACAATTTTTTTTACTTCACAAATTATTAAATTTTTTGGCGACATTTTCATTTAAATTACATTTAAAATACAAAAAAAGGATTTAAATTTAAATACATGTATCTAAGTACTTTTCTGTACCCACAAGATATTAATTTATATTAATTTCAATTTTATTTAATACGTATAAATTATCTTGTTTGTTTGTTTAAATTTGCTTAAGGGACTTTAAAGTCGCCTTTAATTCTTGCATTTACCACGTGAATAACTATTTAACATAAAACCTGATTTACTTTAAAACTAAACAATGTTTAAATATTAATTTTTTTATGTATGTTTTTTATGTATTTGAAATCTTATCAAAGATGTTTTTAGTGGATTAAGTTTTAAGTAAACTAAGAAATTACGTTCCATTTGTTGTCTTGGCAGCACGCGTACCCGTCATATATATCGTAAAGCTTTATGGTTTTCAAATAACATTTTTTTCCATGTAATGAAATGATTACATTAACCTTCGCCTGCTTATACTCAAGCTGGTAATAGAATAGTATGCAACAAGTGCGGTAAACGGCATGTGACTGGCGAGTTTATTTGACACGAGCGGAGCGCAGCGGAGTAAGTGTTTAAATGTCTTAGTCGTAAGGCCTAATCCAGACATCGTAATCCTAAAAGCACATACAGGAAATGCTACGGTGGTCATGGACACAAATGAATATCAGGAAAAGATTCAAGATATTTTTACAGACGGATCATATCGTCAACTTGATAAAGATCCTACGTCATCTATGGATCACAACCTTAAATCTGT
This sequence comes from Cylas formicarius, assembly GCF_029955315.1. Lineage (NCBI taxonomy): Eukaryota > Metazoa > Arthropoda > Insecta > Coleoptera > Brentidae > Cylas > Cylas formicarius. The sequence continues at coordinate 16,311,373 of NW_026844361.1, read as the reverse complement.
TATTAAAGCTTCTTCTATATCAGAGCTGCAAAAATGTCTTTTGGGACAATAGAAGATAAACGAGGGTTAAAAAAAATAATCGCCAAATTGGGACCAAATACGGAGCTGACTCTTTGAGCGATTTCCGACAATCTCAAATGAATTTTCCCGCATTCTTCTAGACTTTGCGGCGTAATTGGCGGTCGCGCCAAACGTACGTTCATATGTTGCAGGTTGCACTGCACTATTTTAACAAAATTCAAGAAAACTATAACGAACAGGGACACGGAGTAAAAGCAGCACAGGTGTACCGCGTCAATGAACTGAATCCTTCCAAAGTAGATGTAGACAGCGTATAAAATAGGACTCGCCGCAAGTAAATTAAGGATGGCATTTTGCACGCTTACGTTTTTCTGGACAACCGGTAAATGTTCCGTCCGGCAGCTATCGTTCGCAGCAACTCCTCCCAAGATGATTTTCTGATTTCGGTCGAGATTGCAATCGTAACTACGTTAACAACCTCCACGAAACTATGGGTTGTAAGTAGCCCGACTAGAATCAACTCGTTTTTATCACGAGGTGCTTCTGCGAAATATTTTCTGACCCCCAGGGAAAATCTGGTCGTTACCAAGACTACTTGCACCAAGGAGAGTGTCGTTAGAAAGCAGCTTTCGTAAACGCGTTGCTTTCTGAAGTCAAACGACGGGAAGAGACGCCAAAATTTGGCAAAATTCGCTAGAGGCTCTATCGACATCAAGGACCTCATGCTGGTCGACTGCGTCATTTTCATTTGTGTAATGGCCGTAGAAATAACGAATCGATGTCACGCATTTGAGGCCATTTGTTTATTTGACGAAATGCACCTATTTTCAATTAATTTGCCGACGTGGACCGTTTCTAGGGAACTCTAAACCACAATATTCACACTATACACACCGATATCGGTTACAAAAAGGATTTCTGAATTTTCTATATCTTGAGTAAACAATTGCATTCCGTTCCAGCATCAAATATACCTTTTTTCCACATAATTTTAATTTGTTAATTACTGCCCTCACAGAGTTCAATGATTGATTATATTATCGCAAGCATAGACTATTGGAGTGTCAGTCTTGCAACCAGGCTTCTCTGACCATTTGGCTCAAACAGTACCCTGCTACCCTGGGAGTACTAATACACTTAATAAAAAGACTAAAATTCTTAAAAGATTAATTAATGACGGCACAATAAATCAATTCAGATATTAATTTAGTCAAAATCAGTTAATAGTTAAATCATCTGCCGACATATGCCGTAGTCTTAAGGTTCTTTCATATTCTTTGTACTAAGGTATTCTTTTTTGTCTTTGACAAATCGAAGATGTTGAGAGATTTTTGGACAAGTGGTAAATCTTCGGAATGTTGCGAAGAAGTTTATTCTGTGATGTGACGTTTAATATCTCTAATGTGTAAATTATTAGATAGCAAAGCAGCTGTAAGGTGTTTTCATGGTGTTGCATGCATAGGTTTTCTGTAAACATTGATATTGCTAAGAATATCTGAGAATGGAAGATTATTACTACTGTCTAATACAATGGTAAAGCCTATGTTAAGGTGACTGCTCACACCTAGCAAACCATAAATGACATCTTACTAAATATTGAAAGTTCCAAAAAAAAGGGAATCGAAAAAAATATAAAATTCATAATATATCTATAAAACAATAACAAACAAGCAGGTGGACCCTATTACTGCAAGCCTGTATGAATTGTTATCCATATTTTTTGGAGTTTCGCTGTTTCTAATAAATTAATTTTTAAGTCCCTTAACAACATCATACTGCAAGCTGGTATATTCAAAAATACTTTCCAAACAATCAAAAAACGCACCAGTGGAGGCCTGTAAGCAGTAACGTAAGTAATGAAAGCTGTAATACCGTGTTCAATATGGCTAACAAATGTGGGCTTATCGATCTTCAAAAATCCGCAAGCCTTAAACGACACAAATTTGACATAATTTTAATGTCTTCTTCAAGAACTGTTTCTAAATCTAATGTAATTACGAATGTCAAACTCTAATCTTTTCTGGTGTCAAATACCACAGGAAATATTCCATGATAGTGTTAACATTTTACACGGACCATATACAAGGCGTCTCTAAATGAACGTCACAAGACATAACTCTTTTATTTTAAAAACATTTTCAATTATTAGCAATGCAGTTATTAAAATAATTACTTAAAATTGTTATGACAAAACATTCCATCGAAATCACCATTAACTTGTGATCCTTATTATTTCTCAATTTTTCTAGTATTTATGAGACATGATATTTTTAAGACTAACAGGACTAGTATGTATGATAATTATAGTTTTATGTTTTTGACCAAGCATTTCCTATCGAAATTTACATAGGATAAATGTCGGCGAGTTTAAACGGCATAGAAAATTAAACCCAAAGTTTTTAATAAGAACTTTAATAAAAAGAGAGCAAGGCACAGAGAACGCAATTAACAAAATAAAATAAATAATACATAGAGAGAATCGAAAAGTAAATCTGGTATAATACTGATACTGACTGATACTTTAGTATTATTATTATTATATTTAATATTTTGTATATTAATAACGATACTATGTAGAAATGTAATGAAATAGAAAGTAATAAATTGTCCCTTTGTACTAATTTTTTTATGTACAGGTTTCAAGAATTTCTCGGCGAAAACGATTGAAAACATACTTATATCCCGCTTGCTACTGTAGGTAGATAAATTCCTAGGCCGGTCCTGGAATGGTTACGGGTAAGGGTCTGCTCGGAAGGATGTTCTATAACAGGTTGCGGTTTTGGAATAATAAACAGTAGGCAAAGTTAATCACTCGGTCGGTTGTAAAAGCACTATATTTCTGGTTGAAGTATAACTAACTTTTCTCTAACAATAGTTTTAATTAATATAATGCCCACTTGCTTGACTTGCTCCATAGCGTATTAATTATTTACTTTTTATATATACTTCTCGAAAATGCAAAATGGCTAAAAAATAACTCTCAATCAGCGACAGTAAGGAAAACAACGTGCGCAGGTCGATTTTGAAAAATCCGCAAGTCGTGAACGACACCTGGATGTCATCAATCGAATTTAAAAGAGCATTAACTTCCTCGTCAAGGTCAATGCGCTGCAGCTGAATTTTGAAACAGATCAAGCGCGTTCTCCTGGTTTCTCTGGCATAATCCGGCCGTTATCAAAACTACTTGCACCAACGAGAGTGTCGTAAGAACGCAGCTCTAATAAATGCGCTGCTTTCTGAAGTCGTACGCAGGGAAGAGACGGCAAAATGCGCTAGAGGCTCTATCGAACTCAAGGACGTCATCCTGCTCGACCGCGTCATTTTCATTTGTGTAATGGAGGTGGAAGTAGCAAATCGATATAATGCAATTACGACAATTTATTTGTTTTACGGAATGCGCCTATTATCAATTAATTTGATGTCTACTTTAAGTTACAACTGTTACCAGATTGATAAGTAAATACGTTTCCATACACTTTTCAAATTAAATAGAGATCATTAATTATTAATAAATAGAGATCGTTGTATGTATCGAAAAATGGTTTAAAACCCAAAAATAGTAATAGTGATTGTAATTATTTTCCAAATTGTAGAATAAAAATGGAAATGAAAACGATAGCCGTGAGTCACACTTTGAATTTGTTAGGTTTTAGAAAGGTATAGGGACTAAAGAGGCTCTGTCTCGCTATAAACCAAGATGTCTGCGCCTATTTTGTTGATTTTGAAAAGGCGTTTGATAAAGTTCGACACCAAACACTTTTAGAAATATTACAGAACATGAACGTTGATAGTCAGGACATCAGAATCATAGCTAATCTTTACTGGAACCAAACAGCAAGAGTCAGATTGAAGATCAACTTACAGATGAAGTGGAGATTCTGCGAGGCGTGCGTCAGGACTGTATTTTTTCTCCGAGACTCTTTAAGGTTTATAGTGAGGCACTTTTTAGTGAAGCTATGAACGAACGACATGAAGGTGTTACGATAAACGGACAGATTTTAAACAACTTAGTTATGCGGACGACATCAGTATAGTTACAGACAAGTTTGAAGATCTGCAAACTCTGCTGCTGAGGCGAAATGATACATGTGAAAGATATGGACTAAACATGAACCTTAAGAAAACTAAATACATGATTATTACAAAGAAAGTAAATGTTAACAGAATTCTTACTATAGACAACACAACGATAGAAAGGGCAAGAAAACAAGAACAACGGAGTAGTCTCATAAAGGTAGTCAGAAGTGCATTGGCAAATATCAAAAAGAGGTTCTTTCAGCAAAGATATAAATTTCGAATTAACAATAAGAATTCTTCGGTGCTACGCTTTTTCCACATTACTTTACGGGTCAGAAGCATGAAAAAGGCAGATATGGGCAGGAGCGGGTCTTTTGAACGATGGTGTTATCGGCGAATGTTGAAAATCTCATTGACGGGCAGAGTTTCCAATCTGGAACTGCTACAGAGAACCCAGAAACAGAAGGAAATAATTAACTCTCTAAAAAGAAGAAAATTGCAATACTTTGGCCACGTGATCAGAGGACCTAAATATACAGGACATTATGGAAGGAAACATTCGGGGCAACAGGAGTCAACGAAGAAGAAGAACCTCTTGGCTCAAAAACTTAAGGGAATAGTTTGGAACGACATCAAACCAGCTATTCAGGGCAGCTGTTAACGAGTTTAGAATAGCCATGATAATATCCAACCTCCGTTAGGAGAAGGACGAGAAGAAGAAGAAGAAGAAAATTGAATAGAAAAACAATTATCCTAAAACACTATGAAGGCGAAGGCAAATTAAAATTCCAACTTATTACAGAGGAATTCCAAAGAATTTCGAAAGAATTAAATAGTGATTACAAGCAAATTTAATAATTATCACCCACAGAAATGGATCGGTAGAGATGGATTCATTCATCACTTTATTTCTTTTTGGAGAGATATGTTAAAGATCGAATTTAGGAAAATTCCCCTACAGCATCAGAAGGTATGCAAAATAGGATTCGGGACACCTAGTGGACTAAGGAATGTCGTAACAAATATACGAAAAAGATTGAACATGTGTATCCCAGTACAAGGGCATATTTCTGAACATTAGTTGAGCCATACTAATATTAAATTATTTCCTTTTTATATGATTCTTAAATTTGGGAGTTATTTTCACCGAAATTGCTAATAATTGACTGTTGCTTTATCTACCGCTATGAGAATAAAATAATGTTGGCTAATTTGTCATGGCCAACTAATATAAGAAAGTTAAATATTGTAAAAGTATTAAATATAGGTACAATGAAAGCTCTCCTTGCGGACAGCTCCTATAAACGGACGTCTCTTTTAACCGGAACCAAATTTGGCTTTTTTTTTTCAATGTTGAATGCATTCCGATAACGGACGCGGATACTAGATTTTTTCTAATAGCCGGACGTTTTTTAGTTCCGTTTATTACAATGGATCCACATAAAATTCAGTAATTTCCAGTTTTTTATTAGATTCGTAGTTGATATTGGAGTTATTTTATAATTTTCCGTAAAATGGCACCGAAAAAAAGGATTCTCTCGTTAATGGAAAAGATGGAAGTTGTTAACGCAAAGAGGTTTAATATTGGGAACACGCAAGTAGCTGAAATAGCCAAAAATAAGAGAGATATCAGAAGTAAATAGCAATCTGGAACTAATATAAATCAAAAGGATTTTTTGAAAAAAGAAGGTTTTGCTATAGACAAAAGATGTTTTGAGTGGTTTGTGAAAGCTAGAAATCAGAATATTCCAATCTCAGGGCCGTCAGTGAAAATGAAAGACTACTTTGGGCTACAGCAAAAAGTGGCGCAAGAGTTTTAAATGCATATCTGGTGAAGCTGCTGCAGTAAATCAAGTTGATGTGTCACAGTTTTTGGAGAAACTTCCATCCGTGTTGCTTGGCTACAAACCAGAAGATGTGTACAACGCAGATGAAAGTGGACTTTTTTTTAGTGCATTGCCCGACAAAACTCTGTGTCTCAAAGAAGAAAGTTGTCTAAAGACAAACGAACCATTTTATTCTGTGCAAGTATGGTACGGTGAAAAATACGATTTGATTGTGACTTGGAAATGCAATAAAAAAGTATGGATGAGCCGAGAAATCATGTGCGAGTGGTTGCTCCAATTGGACCGGAAAATGGGAATCAAAAAAAGGTAAAAAGACAAGTTCTTTATTTTTTTACAATGCATGCTCTCTTCAGTTTGTCAGCACTTGGATTCAACTATCATAGAAAAACTTCAAATTTTATTATCGGCACTTGATTTTGAAACATATTTTAACAAAAACTTAAGATGTTCAAAGCTTGTCTGAGCTTACAAAGTATATCAATGTGTTAGAAGCTTTGTATTTTATAAAAACGGCATGAAATAAAGTAAATTCCTCGACCATTCAGAATTGTTATGGCCAAGCTGGATTCAGAAAAAGTGAATGTAGCTCAGAATTTACTGAACAAGATTATTACGATCCTGAAGACGATCTGCCCTTAGCGACACTTGCAAAACATTTAGGAGTAACAGAAATCCAGAATGTAGATGATTTCATGACCTTAGACGATTACATAACAGAAGAAAATGCCGTTGACAACTTTTCGAAATTGGATGTAGAAAGCCGCGGCCCACTTGAAGAAGGTAGTCCAAATGACTCAGAGGAAGAATATATTATATATTATATATATAATATTAATATATTATACACCTCCCATAAGCGGACAAAAGTTATGGAACCGTGAGTGTTAAAGTATGTTAATAATTTTAAAATAATTACAAATTGTGCATCCTAAGTTCTTTATAACATTTTATTACATTTTTATTTTATATGTTATTATATATTACTTGTGGACTTTTGTGAACGAAAGTATAAAAAAATGCCTAGAGTTGTCGAAACTGCAATGCTGCTAAAAAATAACCCTCTGTTAGTGACAGTAAGGAAAACAACGTGGGCAGATCGATTTTGAAGAACCCGCAGGCCGTAAACGACACTTTGTTGTCGCCAATCGACCTTAAGAGAGTCTTAACGTCCTCATGAAGATCTGTCCGCCGCAGCTCAATTTCGAAACAGATCAAGAGGGTATTTCTCGTTTCTCTTGCAGTCGCGTCGCAGCAATAACACAACGTTATCGGAGTTATCTAAAACCTGAAACGCTTTACATAATTGCTAAATGACTAATCAAAACTTACCATACTGATAGCAATCATCAAAAAGATCACTATTAGTTTCAACACTTGCTCCCGTGCTTCAGCGTACACCTGAAGAAATGTCCCTTGAAACGCAAGAACATAACCTATGGTCATCAAGAAAATAATTAATAAGTTAGGACCAAATACGGAGCTAATTCCATGAGCGATTTCTGACAATCTGAAATGAATCTTCGCGCACTCTTGTAGACGATCGGATGTAATCGGCGATCGCTTCAAACGCACGTTGATTTCTCGAAGATTGCTTTGCACTATTTTCACAAAATTCACGAAGACGATAGCGAACAGGGACACCGAGTAGTAGCAATAGAGGTGTACGCCGTCAATGAACTCAACTTCGTTCCAGTAGACGTAAAAGACGAGCAAAACCGGAGACACAGCAACCAAATTGAGTATAACGTTTTCAAGGTTTACGTTTTTGTGCACAACTGGGATATTTTCCGCGTCCAAGGCGGCTATCTTGCGAAGCAACTCTCCCCACGCAGATTTTCTCATTTCCGTCGAAAAAAGAAGCGTGAGCAAGTTGACAACCTCCAAAAACCTATTGATTATAAGACTCCAGATTAGTATCGCGTATTGCTTATCGTAAAGAGTCTCTGCGAGACGTTTTTTGATATACAGGGCTGTGCCTGTCGTGGCCAACACTACTTGTACCAGAGATAGTGTGGAGAGAAAACAGCTCTTGTAAACGCGCTGCTTTCTGAAGTCATACGCTGGGAACAAGCGGAAAAATTTTGCAAAATTCGCTAGGGGCTCTATCGACTTCAAGGACCTCATGGTGGTGGACTGTGTTTTCAGTTGTGTAATGACGTTGGTGGAAATGACAAATCGATATCGAGCAATTAAGGAAACTTATTAATTATGCTGCTTACGTTGATTGTTTGTATGGAACGTGCACATTGGGCCACGATGTTCAATGCTGAGAGCGCGAGACGGGAACAGTCATGTATCGAATAATAATGATAATATTATTACCCACTCACTAATTTTTTTATGAGAAAGAATAAAATATATTTTTCATCTTATTTTTTCAAATGCATGCATCGGTTGTTGTTGAGTCGAACTTGCTTTAGTTAAGCTCTGAAGAAACCAACAGGATGATTGGCGAAACGTTAGCAATCAATAAAATTACAGTAGCCTACCCAGAATCACATTCAAAATTTGAAAAACTAACTATCGTCGCACCAACCTCCCGACCCGAAAAAAACAGTGTTCTTGCAAAAGGTTCCAACTTATTATCCCAAAAGAAGAAATCATTTCAAAAGTCGACTCTGTCCTAAACAAATTGCCATCTCAAGCAGCTAATGAAATTCGATATGAAACCGCAAAAATCGTTAAAATATCAAAACCTCCACAATCTAAGATCCCAAAGCCTGGACAGATTCCTCTAAAATCTCTAAAATCTACTCCCAACATCGGAATCCTAAAAAGTGATCAGGAAAAAATTCAAGATACTGTTACAGAAGGATTATATCGTCAACTTAAACAAAAATTCCTCGTCTCTACAGACTCCCTCAGATTTACAGGCCATTGCTTCTCCAACAGAAAACTGATAGATTCATACCATAGAACGAATAGAGCATTTTGAAGTTCCAATAGCCCAAACCGATCTTGCTGGTAATATATCCACTAAAATTTAATCTATTCGCCTAAATTATTTGAATAATTATGGAAAAGTTTTTGACTGGTTAATTTGTAATTTATGGTGCCTTGCTATCTGAGTTATTTCAGGAATAAATAATAGTTGCGATTGTATAACATCTGCGTAATGCATATCATCAACTAGTACAATGCATCAAGTATTTATCAAATTGTGAAGTATATATTGTGCAAAGAATTTCTTAAAAAGTTACCTTTATTTTAACCAAATATACAGGGTGTTCCGTTTAAAATAACATAGTTATTGTGGGGGGGGGGCACTTTTGGGACACCCTGTATCAATAGAATTATAATGTTTTAAATCTTCGCGACAATCCAAGAAAGTTTTGTACGATTTTTTTCCCAATCTCCTATGGGTTTCCAGATCTTATAGTGGATCGTTTTATTTGTCACACGGTATACATTAGTCATACCCTGCATGAAATTCGTATCAGTTTGAGGGAAACTGCGTTGGTATCCATGTGAATAAGGATTTGGTGTCCCATTACCTTTTCGATAATTTTTGATAAAACAGGAAGTCTGTCTTATGACGCTAGTTGTAGGAGACCTTTAAAAAGCACAACATACTCACTGCAACATCTATTTATTGAATTAGAAACATGTCTAAGACTGAAGTTAATGGAGCCTTTTTATCATCTTTGAAAGAAACTAAACTAATAGCACAGAAAAAAAGTATAACAATTTTGATCTGATTCGCACAATGTCAATTAAGAGCCCGAACTGCTTTTGAAGAAGGCTTCAGTTGTTCTAACATTCGAAATAATAAACATTACAGCAATAAGTGCATCCTCAACTATAAAGTTACTTTAAAGCTCATGAGATGCAGTATTCTCAATACAATACAATAAAAAGTTGTGAACACTGGAGATTATAGTGAAATAAAACATAGAGTTTTTAAACCATGCGTTTAAACTACCAAAAACCACCTAGCACAGCAATACCATTTTTTGTTATTCGTGCCTTTTCATTTTGTTTTATCTTTTTTTTAGTATCGATCAGCTAAGCGTTTTTTGATCCAAGTAGTATTTAGCGAGTTTCAAAATTGGTGCAATCAATTAATTATGATTTTTACGTAGTGATAATACAAACATCAACACAATAACCTAGAGGCCATTTCTAATTTGCAATATGGCTACGAAGTAGGTGCCGACGATGGTCAGTAAAGAAGACATCGTGGAACGGTCGATTACGAAATAACCACTGGCAGAGAACGTAATCGGGTTGTTATTTAAAAGACTTATTAGGCATTGAAGTTCTTCCTCATCCCCAGTGGACTCCAACTGTAGCTTGAAGCATATGAGCTTGGTTTTTCGCGTTTCTCGTGTAACCAGATCGCAGTAGTAGCATACGGCTAGCGGTTGCACCTATAAAAAAGGGCAGCAGTTAAGGAATCGCAGCCTCTAGCTTTTGAGTGTTGAGATAAGGGGAGCTACTTTTTACGTTCAGTCATGTTTTAAAGTGCAAAGTTTACAAAATATCATCAGGCAATTCGTAAATTTCAATTGATTTATTGATTTTTATGGAATCCTACCTTGGCAACTCCTTGCTGAATATAGAGGCTACAGGTGTAGAGTTTTTGTTGCTATCTCTCGCCAGTTATTTGTTCAGTTTTGCTATGAGGAATTTCTGAAGCTAAATGTTGCCAAATCAAAAGTTCTGTCTTTTCGTAATTGAGTAAATAAAAATTTGTAATTTGAATATCTACGAAAATGAGACTTCTAGTTTGAACAGTGTGTGCAACGTGTATGAATATCATCTTCCAAGAGGAATGTTTCACATAAAGTCTCTTAAGGTTAGACTGCGTGGTTAATAATTCTTTAGACTGTCGGTCTCTGCTGGATGGAATCTCTTTTTTATTCCACGGTATAATTCGCATTTCAATAAATATAATGCAGAAATTGCTGACTTATGTTGTTAACTTTGACACACTGAGAATTTAACTATAGTCTCAACTGAAGAATAATCAATTCAATTTCCGTTTTCTTTTCGTCTCACCTCCCTTTTGTTTTTTATTTATTATTGCTATGAACAATTTTAGTTTTGGCCAATTATGGGATGTAATTAGTGCGCTGCTATTTGTTGTGGTTGTTTTATGTGTTTCTGAGAAGCCTTAAATCTGTTCTTCTGCACAATGGAAATGTTCTTGCTTCTGTAACTGTCGCTCATTTTGTGCAAACCAAAGACTACTTGAGAAAATCAAATACAAGGACTACAGTTCGATGATTTATGGATACTTAAAAATTGTAAGATTTCGACTACGATAGGAGTCAGTATATACGAAGTGTGAATGGGACAGTAGAAATAGGCAGCGTCATCAGGGAACAAGAACTTGCCAAAAAGGTTTCATTTAATTCCCGATAATGTTATTGATCAACAAAAAATTTTCTTAAATTAGGACCGATGAACGTACTGCTTCAGCAGTACGTTAAAGTTTTAAATAAGGATGTTTTAAACATCTAGGTGGAAAATTTCCCACTCTCAGAGGCAAAATTGAAGGAACGAATTTTTGTGGGTCCCCAAATAAGACGATTAATGGATGATTAAGACTTCGCGAATGCCATGATCGAATCTGAATAGGTTGAATTTACTGGTGTTATAAAATCTTTTCTAGGAAAGAACAAATATCCAAATTGCAAAGACATTGTAGAAGATGTATTAGAGAAATTTATGAAAATGGAATGGAATTTTTCACACTCACGTCTGGACAGCAGCGAACTCCTTAATCATATTTTTTCCGAACTGTTTGTAGAGAATCGTCTTGCCAGCTTTTTCTAGACGCTCCTTTACTAAATATTGAAATCTCTTCCAAAATTACTGAATTGAATGAAAAGCTGTCGTTCTGGTTTTTCATGTATTCTCTCAAAAGTGTCAGTCGTTTACAAGCAATGCTTGGTTGTAGGAACATATTTTCGACTTGAAATAATAACCTTTTAATAATAATAACCTTTTAATCCAATTTTACTGTGACATAGTCTCCTATTGCAGAGGGTAAATAATTGTTAAAATCTTATGTAGACAATTGATTGATAATGGATGTGTTCCCCGTTTGCTATTGGTTGATTGGTTGGGATTGGTGAAATCGCAGTATCCCGTCAGTTTTATGAAACAGCCCTCGAAGCTTTGGAGTTAATTCGATTAAGTCCTGTATTTGTAATTAGTAATTACCAACTTACTGTCATTCAATTATTTTTCAAGTCTCAGTGTGCCATTTTTATTGAGATACCGAAATTTAGTTCTGGGGCAATTGAATTAATTAGAAGTGAAGTAGAAAAAATATATGCTTTTAAGTGGAAAAAATGTGTACAACAGGTCATCGAAGAAAAAAATGTTACAGGCGGGACGAGTGCAGAATAACGTTTTTTTATAAATATTCCAACAGCTAAATTTACTCCTTCATTAATATATATATACTAAACATTTTAAAGTATATATAAATTTTTCACTGCATGAAGTAATAATAATCGAGGAACCACAAAGAGAAACCCAAGCGAGTAATCCTGCCTTTAGAACTTCATAAAAATTTACCAAAGTTGAATACCGGATTATGTCTTAAAAACGGTATATAGTTGGGCGAACTATACTGCAGGTCATTAATAATGGACAACCCGGCCAAACATCCACCAAAGTTTTTCGGGAGAGATCTTCCAAAAGTAAATTCACTCTTTCGAGACTGCGTTATTAAACTTAAATTTTTGTAATTCGGTTTTTTTTATTGCACTAATAAAAATAATTTTTAATCAACCGAGATTTTCATTCATTATTCCTTGTAATGTTGGTAAAGATACGTGGTAGAGGAAAATTCTTATAAGATTTAAATTTATATAAATTTAAATAAAGTTTAAAAATTGTCGACCTGTGTTATTAATTGAATTAAATTTCGCAAAGCCTTTGGATTGATATTTCTTCGAAATTAAAAATCTTCCGTTTTTGGTTGACGTAAGTTTTTTTTTTAAACATTTGTTCCACGAGTCAGTACCGGACTGACTTACCAAAGCACCCGCGATTAGAGACACCATCGACAACCCCCTAGGGATGTTCCATTCGTTGACGACTACCCCCACCAGTTTGTTGTGGTACGCCAAAAGACGAATCATGCTGGAGATGAACACCATCAAGATGTGGGGCCCGAACAAGCGATTAATCTTCCCCACGGTGCCGCTGAGCCTGTCATAAGTTTTCTGAGACGTCAAAGCCTTGAATCGGATCGGCTGTCTGATTCGCGCCAGCTTGTAGTTCATTTCCCGACATTTGTACAGCACGATTTCGATAAAATTTATCAACACCACGATCGACAACGACTGATAGTAGAAGCAGTACCAGCCGATCAGAGCGTATCGAAAATCGGTGCTCCCCCAGAAGACCACGTAATATAAAATCACGGGGAACGCGGCGAGTAGAATCATAATCAAGTTTTGACGATCGACGTGGCTGTGATACGAACTGGAACTCATCAATTTAACGTTGGACGTCTCTTCCAGAAACTCCTCCCATAAGAGCGTGTTGGCTCGGGTCTGGATAACCGTCACCAGTACTGCCACGACCGCGATGACCTTCGTTCCGATGTAACCCCAGAATATTATTCTGTCATCTACGTTGTTTTTTGGTGCGGCGAGGATCGCTCGGAAGAATAATACGAGAGAACCAGAGGGTAACACGACGTGAAGCAAGGCGGACAAGGAGCACAGGAAACTGTGAACCACCCTTTTCTTCCGAAAATCGTAAGGGGGAAGAAGACAACAAAACTTTGAAAAACGCACGAGGCGTTCAATCGAACTTGAGACTGTAGATTTCATAACGGTATACTATCAACTGACTGAGTTTAAACAATAGTGCGGTCAGCCGGTTTGTTTCTGTTCCGGAATTTGTGATTTTAACGTCACCGACGAGTAGAAAATTTAATTTTACTGGCCGGGGTTTGTGGATAAAGAAAACTTCTGGACACTCGGCCGAATTAAAATTCTCGATTGTTTTGAGAAGCGTCTGGCGTTCAGTTGTTTTAATTTTTTGCAAGTTTAAACTACATAAGTAACACCTTGACTGTTTTTTTCAAAATTTATTATTCAAGAATTTGCCCTAATTACTAACTAGTTAACTTACAACTATAATTGCAATTGTATAATAAATTAAAATTGAAATACTATTTACAAATCTTCCATATTCCTCTTGAATAGGTTGTTTATAAATAAAACAAAAACTGTTGGCTTCTTCGGAGAATAACTGTACAGTCTGCCCCACAATTATGGAATTATGGTCTGTTCATAAATATAAGAAAGTGACCACTTGCTTTTGAATGGGATTATCCAACGGTGGTCATTAACATACAGTGCAACAAGATTATTACCTAAAGTTTCGGAATTTAAATTAAGGTAAAATTGTGGTCGGTAATAGAAAATAATTTTATACCTACCTGTGTCTAATATTCTTTGGTTTGGTATACTACTAAGCTTAAGTTTATTAGTAATCATTCTTATTTTGTGTGTAATACAGCGTGTGTTGAATCGTGTGCAAATTATGCAAAATATGTGCGAGTCTAGTGTATCTCAGTAGATGCTCCCACCCAAATGTAGAAAACACTATTCTATTGAGACTAGGGAAGTTATAAACAAGGTTTATTTAGCTCTCATTGAACGTGGTGCCAGCAAGCACGCATCTTTAGAAGAAACGGCCACATTGACGAAAATTCCAACATCAACTGTATGGAAAATTGTGAATAATAAGATATAATACGGCGTAAAATTTACCAGTTATACGAGGAGCAAATGGTGCGTACATTAGATATCTTAATTAGGATGCTTGAAAAAGATAAAACCGGTGTTAAATGCGGCAGAACTACCTTACCTATCTTTTAGAATTCGGAAATGGCGACTGGAATATCTAGAAAAAATTAGGATCTACAGAGAACAACAAACGCCAATTATTTACTTGGATGAAGCCTGGTTCGACACTTATGATATCCCGGAAAAGGGTTGGGTTGACAATAAATATTATTATTGTTATTATTAATTCGCTTTTGCCCTAAAATATCACAATTACCAAATGATTATCCTTTGACAATGTGTGCGTCGATTAATTACTTACCAGAGAAGAAATCGTCATGACCACCAACTGCATCAAATAAGGAACGGGGTTCTCGTCGTATAAGTAAACTTGCAGCAGTCTGTATGGAAAGTACAAGAGGCGGCCTAGATTGTTGGCGAATATCATCAACACGTTCGCACCATATAAGCAGTTGATCATCTCGCCTATCTCGCCCGCTTCACTGTAAATTCCCTGGCAACGTCTAAGTCGTCTCACATCGATCGACGATCTCACTTGTTCTGCAGCACACTTCAGCTCATTTAGTTTTTACAATACGATTTTAAGGAAGTTTATAAATATAACGACGATCAAGGACTGAAGGAAGTGGCAATACAGATTGATCGGAATTTTTCGATAATCCATGATATACCATAAAATCACGTAACTCAAAAGCATCGGGATCGCTGCTACCGAAACCATAATACAGTTGTTGCGGTCCAAGTGCCTGATATCGATGTTAAACTTTAAGTTGGTGAGTTTCCGGAAGAATTGGTTCCATAATGGACGCCTATATAGCGACTGGATGACCCCCGTGATTGTCGTTACCGATGTGACTACACTCACGAAGATTCGTATCCAAAACATTATTTTATCGTCTTTATTATATTTGGGAGCGTCGATGATCGTCCTGATCATGATGATATATTCTGCGATCGGCAGAATCACGTGAAGCAGGGCCGATAACGCACACAGAAAGCTGGGAACGATCCTTTTCTTTCGAAAATCGTAAGATGGGAGCAGACACAGAAGTTTAGAATAACGCACTATGCGTTCGAGAGTTTTCGTTATCATTTCCGAATTGTTTGCCACCAAATGGCTCCATTAGTGGAACGTAAATGTTGACTGACCATTATAGATTAATGGCTGATTATGTAATTGCAATTGATGATTGATTTGTGTTAATGCGCAGGAATTTATTGTGTTAGTTTCCTTTTGGAGCTTGTGTCTACCCTCCTGCTTTGCTAATTATAACTTTTTATTGATTTAAATTAACTCAAAACAGTAACAAGACGCAACAAAAATACTAATTGTTCAATATTTAAAACTTCGTTGAACTTTTTCCTATAAAATATTATACATTATAAAATAAAAAACTTCATTTTTGTATGGAGAAAAACATTTTTAAACTTTAAAAGAATTTTTGGTAGCTTTTCACTAACAGCAGCCTTGTATTTATATTCCAATTTAATTTTATACTAGTTTTAAGGAGCTAAATTAATTTACTATTATAGAGAATATTCATGGAGAACTTTATTTAACATCTTCTCGATTTCCAGTGCATCGGTTGTTGATGAATCGAACTTTGCTGACGTTTCTCCAATCATCCTGTTGGCTTCTTCAGAGTTTAACCGAAATTGGTGTGCATTCTACTCTGTACCCGCTCATGTACATGAACATTGCATCGCATATAAATGAAGTCTTGGTTACGATTTTTTGGTTGTTTGGATATTTTTATAATCATTGCTGACCACATATCCAATGTTCTTAAGAAATAAATTGATAAAACCAAATTTACCATTTATCAAATAAAATCTCAACGTCTTCTCAACGTCGTATGCGGCAATGAATGCATTGGAAAGAAAAATATCAACTAGTTGAAAAGAACACGAAAGAGGCTTAATAATACGACCAATAAACTCATCAGCAGTTGACGGCCAAAATTGTTAAACCGGACATCGAATCTTATTGGACAAAATTAAAGTTCTTGCATGAAATCAGTTCTTCTACCAAAAATCGCAGAATCTATAAAAAATTCTAAACAACGAAACAATCTTAACAGCGAATTTTGACCGATATGGAAATCAGTCATCCGAGACATATTCTCTTTAGCTCCGCCTTCCTCATACAGCATACAAACAGGTACAGACAAACTCGGTAGAAACCAGCGGGATGATTGCCGGAATGTCAGCAAGTCAGATTCATCAACAACCCATGCAAGAAGAATCCAGAAGATTTGTAAATAGTATTACGATTGTAAACTAACGGAAGAACATGAAAAAGACATATAGCAGAGGTACCAGTGAGAGAAATAAGGGCATGGTATTAAGAGAAGCAACATCAGATAAAGATATACATAGAGTATAGGGTTTAACTAGAGAAGAACTGTGTACGAATGCTTAATCAACTACTTTAGTCCAGTGAGATTAACTTGAATACAAAACCGACTATCAATCAAGAACAGAAAAATAATTGATCATGCAGAAATTCAGTTTCGCAGAAAAGCAAGTACAGTGTCCATATCCTTAACGGTGAGTTAATAGGAGAATAAAAAGAATTTACACTACGACAGAAGCAATAGAAACCAGACAACGAATATGATATTGACACGTAATGAGGATGGAAATCACAAGGTGGCCAAAAAAAGCTCTTACTTACCCTCGAATAGGAGAAATAAAGTAAGACACAGTGCAACAATGCAAATCGAAATCACTTAGTGTTAGTACATTGTTTATCTCGAATACATGTAAAGTCTGTCTCAATCTTCATCGTGGTGGCTTTCAAACCATTTTTCAAAAAGTTCGGCACTTGTGTCCTTATCATAATCCAAGCTAGAATGCTTAATATTCTTTGCAATTACGACTAAAGTTTGAAAATTATTTCGACCCGACATTGTTATGTTCTCGTAAAATCACTCTTTCGAAACGCGTAGTAAAAACGATTGTTTAGGTACTGCCACAAGTGGTCAACACTGAAGAAATAGATCAGAAAGAAAGAAATATACCTGGCCCACCCCTGCCTATCACTCAACTAAGAATAAATATTTTGTTAATGGCTTTATCCAATAACAATAGCCAATAACATCCTTAAAGTTTTATTGGAGAGGGTCCGCCGAAAGCCAACGCGAAGTTTGAAACAGACTATACATACATTCATAAATATTCTTACAGGCAAGTACTAATGAACAATAACTATCAAACTAATACAGATATTTGGAGGCAACATTTTATAATCTGCTTCTTATGTATATAAATAAAATTAAGGTAGTCGAGATATATTTTAGAGAATCCAGAAACTTAATTTTAGATAACTAATTCATGTTTGCCTAGTAGGATTAATTTTATAGTTTAATTTAATTTTGTAATTTTAAATATACATATATTAAAATTGCACGGTTGTGAATTTATAATTTGATAAATTAATTAATTTTGGGTTTGACACATTTTTAAATAGATACTTACGCTTATGCTTTGAAAATTTTCAATTTAATTGTAATTAATACTCGTTAATGTTATTCTTAAATACATTTATTTAACTCCCAGAAATATGATGAAAATAATAGGTACATAACGATTCAGGAATAGTGTATTTAATGCTGATAATTAATTATTCATAAATATAAACTAGACAAAGACCTTATTCTAACTATAGGACGCTTTATTAGCAACTGGAGATAGTATGAATTAGATAATGGCCATTGGCCCAGATAATAGTATTATGTGTTATTATGAAATGAAAGTTAAAATTGCATTTCTTTTTTGTCGTCAATTTTTCAAAAATTTTTGAAGCCTTGAGAATGATGCGGTAAATGACTTGCGTGCTTACAGTACCTATATGTAATTATCACTAGTCAAAAAAATCACATCTATTAAAATTCTTAAAATTATAGTATAGGGAACCTAAATAAATTTATTACGATTTTTTTTCAGAAGCTTTGTGAACCTGTGAATGGATTATTTGGGTATAATATTTGAAATTTGTCGATGTCATAGTAGTGATTATTCTATACTTGTTAAATTTTGTCATATTTTGAAGTAGATATGATATTTCAATAAGCTTTCAGTAAAAAAATTGTTTAAATAATTGACACCGCGTAGCTTCTTAATGCCCGTTAAAAAATTAAATTTAATTGTCTCCATCGCCAGTTCAATCCCGTTGTTAATTAAACGCCCCGTATATATTACATCTAATAACCCACATCTAAAATTTAAAAACGGTATCAATAGTGCACGAGACAGTCTTGTAGAGAAACTCTACGTAGTAATACTATAATGCAGATCGACCTGTAATGAAAACCGCAATTACCCATTGAAGTTACATTCCCACGAGCAAATCGCAATTTTATTTTTATTCTAATACGCACTAGAATGCGCGCGTTTATTTTCCCAAGCTTAAAAATAACCTTGCGAAAACCCATCCGGACAATTTCACGCCGTTAACACTTCGATTCTAATTGAAATTGATGAGGAATAAGTGTTTAAAGTAGCCCAAATAATTCCCGCACCTGTACGTGCCATCGGATTCATGAAAGGCGCTTGGTTACAACTTATTAAAACGGAAACCTGTCTCACTCTCGGATTCGGATTTGCAAATATTATAGCGGACCAGTTCGTTTTTTATCTTATTTTAAAAAATATATTCCTCGAAACGGTCGGGAAGAGATAAAACTACCCCCAATTATGAGATGCGCTAACATTCGTTTTCAAATGGTTGTCGTATTTAAAAAGTTATGTTGCACACCATGCACACCATGCATATTTTGTCATTTTTTATAGCTATGGTTAAGTTTAAGTTAAGTTAATTTTCAATAGGTGTATATGCCGACTTTTTTTGTTTTTGAATTACTTGAAAAAAGTTGTACAACCAGCATGACAACTATTGCTCCTAATCCAGAAACGATTCATTCTTTTTTCTTTACACTTACACTATTTCTTTAAACGGCATCAAATACATCCCCTATATTAGCTTCCCTATACTCGAAAGTGTTGCAAAGTTGCAAACTTTGGTAAATATACAAAGTTGTAGCGGTGATAGCTATGTATCATAATATTTCACATTCAGTTCACGATACTGTTTAAACGAAATTATCCCATGTTTGTCCGTCTTTCTTTTGCTACCAAAAGTTTGCAAAAAAATGGATATTTTCACGCGCATTCATAAATTGTTCGTATGAGAGGTTGTAACCCTAGATCATCCACGTATCGTGGGCTACGAATTTTCGCAATTGAGTAAATGGTTTTCGAGTAAATAATCGTGTCTAAATAGAGCCCGAAACATAGTGATAAAATGTGATGAAGAAAAAATGATTAAATATCTCAGTTAGGCGAAAACCGTAAATCAAAAATTGTAGCTCTTGATGTGGGCTATAACTCTGTTTGAACCAATTAACCATTTTTTAAAAGAATTTTGATTTACAGCCTATAATTTATTATAGAAAAGAATAATTTTCAGGGTCTTATCGATTTTTGTCCATCCTACGTCTTTTGTTTCAATATCTGGGACAACGTCAGATTTTTTTGAGATTGCGAAATAAATACAAGGAACGTTTGGGTATTTCATAATTGGGGGTAGTTTTATATATTCCCGACCGGTTCAAGGTGGATGAGTGATACACCATTTTGAAGATCTCCTATCTCCTAATGGTCTGGTTGAATCTCTGGGACGTCAGCTTGCGAAATAGTAATTAAATTATTTTTTGGAGTGATGCGAACGGAAAAGGGGTTATTTTATGTATAGCAAGAGTGGATATGGTTTTTGGCAGTTCCTCTACAATATTTCCGTGCTTACTCACCCAGCATATCCACAGGAATATGATTTTTTAATTAAGATAAGTAACGAACTGGTCCATTGTAATATTTGCAAATCCGAATCCAAATCCAAATCTAACTTCAGCCATATATCCACACCTACCAGCTGCACTTAAAAAGCTTCCGATTCTTGACCATCGGGACCCCTATCCGGCAAGGGGGGCACGTCGGTGACATTTCTCTTCCTTCTAGTCTGCGGCGCGTCGCTGTCGTCGCCTCCCGCGCCACCGGGCACGTCGTCCAGTGAGTTTTCTTTGCCCGATTCGGTATCCATGCCGAACCACCTCTTGATCGCGTCTAATATGTAAACCATATTGTGAAATTGTTTTAAATCGCAGCGAAACTTTGTTAGTTTTATGATAAAAACGGCTATTGTGCGCTGAGCCGGGGTACTAAAGCTTCGGAAATCGCTCACGATAAACGCAGAAACCGATTGAACCGGTACAGTGGCGCGCCTATATTTTAACGCCAAAGTGCTAAACAAACTTATTGTAAACCGATCGCGAGCTACGTTGCCAAGAAGTTACAAATTTTTCTTGATTTTCGGATAAAATGTCTGACCCTTCTTCTAACTTTTACTAGTTGTGTCGTGTTTTCCAGGTCAATAATCAATCAATAATGGTCTTCGTTTCAGCTAGTCTCAGTCTAAGCAGCTTATAGAACACATGTTGATAATGTTAATAAAAATAATAATAATATATTGATTGTGACCAGTTTAACCTTAACCTCCTTTGTAGCTGAGGTTGCAATATACTCAGGAAACTTTTTGGAATTCCCTTTCATTACAGATGATATAGTAATGAATGCAATCCACTGTTTAATAAACTAAACAAGTCAAAACGTTTAAAAATATTAATAGTAAGCACACACATTCCAAGCACACTTTAGACCTATTATTTATTTATTTATTAACAATTGCCACATTTTCAGATCAGTTTAAATGGGCAAAAGTGATCCCACTATTAAAAAAATTCAAAAAAGGTCGGATTTAGACAATTATCGACCTATTTCTATAATACTTATTTTTGGGATTCTATTCTATTTCTATTCTTATTTTTGGAAAAAATTTCGAAATAATTTTAATATAATTATTAGATTATTTATTAAGTGTATCACTGTTTTGCAAGAAAACAGTGAAGATTGCTGCCTTGTTATTCTACTACACATGCAGTTCGAAACGTAGTGTCAGAGATCGTTAATTGTATGGAATATAGCTACCATGTGTCACTATCTCTTTACTATATTTCGATTGCGTTAACTATTAGCTCGTCTCGATCTGTTTTTTAATCCCATTTTAAAAATCGAACACAATACGCCTAAATGGGAATGAGTCAGCCACTTTCAATCTGAAACATGGAGTCCCACAAGGATCTGTCCCAGGACCACTTTTTTTCATTATTTACATAAACGATTTCCCTTCATGCATTAGTCCAATCAAATGTTCACATAATCTGCAGGAGCTCATCTTTAACTGACTTATGGGGTTTGAACTGCAGGCTCAGTCTTGGTTGTCGTGTAACAATTTACTTTTAAATAATCATACAACACAAAAACTTTAAATTTAAATTAATGCACCTCTTAGTAAGGGTGATAGCGTCACCCTTCTTGGTGTCATCTTGGACGATAGTTTTAATTGGAGTGCTCATATTGATGTTTATGTAACAAAATTTTACATTGTTCAATTCTAAAATTTATTATGCACTTACACTATCATGTCGACCTTATTTTGATAGTCTTTTGTAGCCTTAATCAAATCCATGGAAATAAGACAAACTGTATTTACACTCAGGCATTCATAACTTTTCTACAAGAAATAACTCTTTAAATACAGCAAGGAATGTTGGCCAACTCACTGGTAATAACTGTAAGATCAAGGATGCTAGAAATATCTACTTGAACGAGGAACTTACTCCTATGTCTTTAATTTTCTGCACGAAGCGAATGGATTAAAAAAAGTTGGCTACAAATTTGTTTGGGCTCGTAATGGGTTAATATTTGTACGATTAAGAGAAGTTCTCTCGTCTGTAAAGATCAATAGTACTCATAAAAAATAGGAATGATCCTATATAGAGCACTCATTGTCCCTTGAGGAACTTTTTGACAAACATTGTACTGATGCAAGGCAAACCTGGAGAACTATTAAACATGCCACCAATGTGTTGTGTGAGTGAAATTAAGTGGGTGATAAATTTAATAACAATGTGATTTAATTTAAATATTCAATATGAATATTAATATGAACTTAGAAATAACTAGTAAGGTAAGTTGTACTAGACATTGTGCATTTCATGTATTTTATGTATGTATTGTATTGTGTATGTGTGTATGTATGTATTGTGTGTATTGAACTGTGGTGGCTTTTACTTGATGAAAATCCATTTATCAAAATAAATAAGAACTAAAAGTGCAGATTTTCACGAAATTATATATTATGACATGACAATTTTACATTTGATAAAGACACGGTGTTGTCGAAACAATTGTCATATCATAATATATAATTTCGTGAAAATCTGAACTTTTACTTCTTATTTATTTTGATTGTGTGTATTATTATTATTATATCAATTTATTTCTTCTAGTCTCTACATAGTCCTGAAGAAGCTGCAAAATGGCTACAAATGGCAAAATTAGTGTATGTTTTCTTCTAAAAAGCCTTATTTTATTACACTGGAGCGCTATTCTAAACTTTTACTCTCAGATAGGTTTACGAGACGACTCTTCGAGAGTAAATAGCTGTCAGAATCGTGTTCTTTACAAGTGCGTGTGGTAGAATTTGTAAAACTTGCAGCGGTTACAGTTTGTTACAAAATTTTACTTATGAGAAAGCAAACAAACAACAAACAATGCGACAAAGAGGCGTTGGATCAAACCTTGGACTTACACTCACGATGGAGCTGCAGTAGTTGGACTATCAATCAAGATCAAAATTTTTACGTTTTATTAATTAATTAATTAATCTGAACAATTTTAGAACATTTAAGTACGAAATCAGAAGGTTTTCTTACTATGGATAAAACAATAAGCATTTTTATTATTATCTTAGCGTTTTTTTGGAATGTATTTTTTTAGTCCTGTTAGCCACTGGGAGGAAAAATGTCAATTGAATACTAATGAATTTTTCCAAAATAAAAAAGTATTTCTTATAAAAGCTTAAAACAGAGTTACAGGTCAAAATGTTTTGTGTAAACGAAACGAAATGGAGTTCAACCACAATTTGTCCTAATTTATTAAGATACCAATCATGAGTGGAGTGTAATTAATTTGTTAATGCACTAAATATTTTTAGAATATTTTCAAATTGGCGACGTAGGTTTCTGTTCTACTAGGCTGCTTAAAAACATTTACCTACCATTTGTCTGATTTGAGACGGTAGTTATATACGATGAAACGCTGAAATGCTCGCACAAGTGCATCATAATTTTTTCTTGTGCATTCTTTGCTGCGAACGTGAAATATACAGGGTGTGTCAAAAAGTAGATGTTGATATCAAGTTTCAAGAAAAGTATCATTCGTACAAGATTACATTATTACAGGCACTATGATGGAAATCCCTTTTTTTCTTCGTCAGATACCAAGCCAAATAATATAGAAACCAAACAAAATCACACACAACATCCACAAAATATAAATGTTAGGGGCAGAGATTTTGAATAACAAAATTACTGGACCTTACTTCTTTGAACAAATCCTTACTGGAGCCAATTTCTTCAAAATGACTCAATTCGTACTCTGAGATTTTCTTTCTCAAATCAAAATCAGTCTGATATGCCAGAGAGACAGATTTGGTTTTAACATTTAGCTCAACAATTGCGTAAATATTTATTTATTATTAAATGCCAACTAATAAACTATCAACTAATTAAGAATGATGAAATTGCTTCAAATTCATGCAGGCGTGAAAGCACCTGTAGTCTGCAATAACTAAATGTTTTATTTTGGCAAAGAAAAGCAATTATTTTTATATCTACATCAGTGTCAGAAGTCGTCGTGAATACAGCTACATTTCTCTTAATTCTATAATAGTGAAACAGCTAAATCAATAATCCATTAAATTTGTGCGGATTTGAATGCATGAAATCCTTGAGTGCAGTAGTAAATCATCTACAGTTATAAAGTCTGTTCATAGATATAAGAAAGTGACTAACTGATAAGAATTAAGGAAAGACCCAGGCAAGCTGTAAGAATGAAATATATCCGAACAGGTCCCTACTTTGTTTAGAATGGGGTTATGTTAGGAAAGATACTAAACAATATATATTTATTTATGTATGTTATCTATGTTTAAATCTAAAATAAAATTACAAATTATTTTTTACCTACTTAAATTACTTAAAATTATTCGCATAATATATCAGTATCACCATTGCTATCATCGCCGGTTCTAATTAGTATTTGTTCTATATTATTTGCAATATGGATATACGATTGTTCTGCTTTTTCTATATGTTTAAAAGAATTTGCCCAACTTTGTGGAGCAATGTTAAAAACTTCGGTTTCTATAAGTTAAAACGGGGAAAAACATTGTTACGACGAATGGCAGATTTCAGTTGGCGCCAAACATGTTCAATGGGATTAAATATACCGTGGTAAGGTGGAAACCTTAAAACTGTATGCCCTAGATTTTTTGCATAATTATCACAGATGTATTCCTTTTGTAGGTTCAAGCTTTGTAGAACCTCAATTAATTGCTTTTTAGTATAATCTTCGTGAAAATAAATGTCGTTTTTATACATGTAGTTTTAGATTGTTGCTTTTGTGTCACATGAGGAAGGGATTTTAGTCAACTTTCTACTGTGATAACTTGCATTGTCCATTACAATTATGCTATTAGGAGGAATGTTTGGAACTAGTTTGTTTATAAACCAACTTTCAAATAAATCAGCGGTGGTGTCTTCATGGTAATCCAGAGAAGACTCTTTAATATTTTTCGCAGACAGAGAAAGTCCATTTGTAATCCAACCATCTTTAGAGGCAGCATACAAAATAGTTATTCTTTTACCTCTTTTTGATGGCGCGTTTGTTTTACACTTATCAGTTGAGTTGTTTTATACTTATCAGTTGAGTCAACCCAACCCTTTTCCGGGGTATCATAAGTGTCGAACCAGGTTTCATCCAAGTAAATAATTAGCCTTTGTTGTTCTCTGTAAATCCTATTTTTTTTTAGATATTCCAGTCGCCATTTCCGAATTCTAAAAGATTCCATCAAAGCTTGCCTTTTATCAATTTTTTAAATCTAAAACCCATGTGTTGAGTATACTTCCATAAGGTAGTTCTGCCACATTTAACACCAGTTTCATCTTTTTCAAGTCTTCTAATTAAGATATCTAACGTAGGCACGCTTTGTTCCTCATATAATTGGTAAATTTTACTCCGTATTATATCTTGATCACTTTCATCTACACTCGAGAAAATGTCGGCATCGCTTCTTTTTTTCCTTGTTGAAATGGGATTATTCACAATTTTCCATACAATCGATGTTGGAATTTTCGTCAATGTGGCCGTTTCTTCTAAAGATGCTTGCTTGCTGGCACCACGTTCAATGAGAGTCAAATAAACATTGTTTATAACTTCCTTAGTCTCAATAGAAAAGTGTTTTCTACATTTGGGCGGGAGCATCTCCTGAGATACACTAGACTGACTCGCACATATTTTGCATAATTCGCACACGCTGTATTACACACGAAAAAAGAATGATTACTAATAAATTTAAACTAAGTAGTATACCAAGCCAAAGAATATTAATCAGAGGTAGGTATAACATTATTTTCTATTACGGACCACAATTTTACCTGAATTTAAATTCCGAAAATTTAGGTAACAATCTTGTTGCATTGTATCTTAATGACCACCCTTGGATAATCCCATTCAAAAGCAATTGGTCACTTTCTCATATCTATGAACAGACCATACGTCTCGAACTCAGTGGCAAGACATTGAAGACATTGGGAAGAGTGTTGTGTAAATACGGTTGGTACAAGAGCATAAAAGAAAAACCAAACAATTAATGTGATTTTACTCACTTGTGGATCTGGCAATGTGTCTTTTCCGATATTTTCTTGAGTTTTACCTCTATAACAAATAAAAACTGAAGCTTCAATTATCCGGATTTGAATTTAATGATTTTAAAACTTTACTGCTACTTAGATGTTCATTTCAAAATAAATTTTCTGTTTCTTATTCTTTTGATAATAAAAAGTACGAGGTATAAGTTATGCTAGATAAATTATGCGTTCAATCCGGAATTTAAAAAAAAAGATCTATATTTTATGCCTTAAATTTAGGTGTAATTTTGGCATCTATGCGGATCTAATGCTGCTGACAATTTGCTTTGACCAAAGTAATTACGTGCATTTATCACGAAATTATAAACAATATTTTTCTCCGGCGCTGTGCAATATTTTAAACCCTCTAAAAGTCTTAACGTCACGAGATATAATCGACAAATATTTACCCGAAATGTCATAAAAGCACAATTTGTACGTACCATAAACTGTCGAACTAAAATTAGACCCAAACAAACAATCTTACTCGCACAGCGTATCCAAATATTAGAAACACTATTTGATTACAAATTTCACTTTCGTACAATCCTCAGTTGTCAAAGTCGACAAACAATTATCGTACACGCACAATTCTTGGACATACTCCTAATTTTAAACGTTCTCTCATACGAGAAAGAGTAAAACGGTAACACTTACCCCAACTCCAAATAACAGAACGTATTTAACACTAATCAGCTGTGTACACCGCTTTCAGGGTTGCAATGTCACTGCGGCAAACATCTGAAAGGCAATTCGCAACAGGGACGTCGATAATGATTATTACAGCAGTGGCGTACGGGAATTTTTGTGGCGGTATTTGTGTTATTGCATGTTCGCGGAAACTTCAAATGTGTGAAACCCCCGTAGGAGATTTGGTTCCACAAATATCTTTCTTTTGTATCGCGAGTCTTGATACGCAGCTAAATCCCTAGCGGAACGCCACTGATGAAGGATAATTTTGCATTCCTCTTCTACGAGCACACCGTTTAAGTTGTTTTGGGCATGCTGCCTGGAATCTGGTATTGTCAAAGTCATCGAAGGAATGAAAAATAATAGGCAAGTAATTATTCGAAGAATGTAATTAAAAAAATACACCACAATCTTCTTAGGTGGAACTTCTTGCACTGTATTTTTTGAGCGATCCTCGTAGGCGCTGGGTACATATTGATTTTGAACTACGCCATTAAATATTAAAAGGATTTTCCCCGTGTAACCGGAAACAGGCGAAATCAATGAAAAAGCAATATTTTAATTTGTACAACATCGATCTTTTTGGCGGTTTACAATTTAATACTAAAGCTAAAAATAAATAAAAAGGCTATTATTCGATAGAGTTGAGAGTTGAGCCATTCGAGTGAACATTTGCTTCCACGACTTTGAGCGAACCTGAAACAATGAAAACAATAAAACACAACGGATTTGGATCAATCAAAACGTCTATTAAAAGGATATAACGTGGGAATATTTCTCACGAGGGAGAAAAAAAGGAAGGCGACGAAGAAAATGAACATAACCACAGTCTACCTGGTTTAGTTTTTTATTAATATAATCATTTCGTTAAAAATGGCAACTTACTTCTTTAAATTAGTCCGCTGATGAACTTGATCTAAGGCCAAAAAAGGGTACTATATTAATATTGCTTTTTTAATTTTGTTAGTAATATAAAGGTAAGCATAAACTTGAAAGATGGACTATTGTGTTCAGATTTTCAAAGGCATTTATCACTTTATGACAGCTGTTTCGACGACACCGTGCCTTTATCAAATATAAAATATGACAATATGAAAACATCTATATGTATAATAAGTAATAATAATAATAATAATAAGTAATAGACTCTTAATTACCGGTGTATGGTTATAAATTTAAATTTTTCAAAGGAGATGCATTTAGATCCAATTGGTCATTAAGTAATAAATTCGAATATCTCATTTTATTAATTTCCGTAGCTTCCAACAAATTTAGTTTTTTGCTTTTTGTTTCAAAATTATGGTCAAACTTGTGTATTTCTGAATTTAAATGAATAGCATAGTTTAAATCCGAACTTTTACTTTTATACAGTCTTTTATATGCGTTTTATTGTTGTTTAAAAATTTTCCAATGGTGTCTTCAATTTTAAAAGAAATGTTAAGACCAAATTTAGATAGACGTTTCGCAATTTTTTGGCTAGGTTCTCCTAGCCAAAAATCAAATCAAAATCATTTTGATAAAGACACGGTGTTGTCGAAACAATTGTCATGTCATAATATATAATTTCGTGAAAATCTGAACTTTTAGTTCTTATTTATTTTGATAAATAAATTTTCATCAAGTAAAAACCACCTCAGTTCAATAGGAGGTAAGAAGAGGAAGAAGAATTTTATTACAAAAAAAAAACGTTTATATCTGTTTTTATTTGGTTTCCTTTGGTCAGTATAATTAATAGCGAGATTTTTTAAAAAAGAATGTTTTTGCATCTTAGATTTTGCTTCAGATTTGATTTGATTGGTGAAACTAAAATAAACTAAAGAGAAGATTTAAAAAAGAATGTTTCAGAACTATTACGTTCCTCTGCTTTGGTTGGTTGGTTAAATTTGGTGGTGGAATTTAAAAGCAGTTTGGTATTCAAAACTTACAACTGTGCGTTTGCTGCGATTTCGTGTAGTTAGCTGAAGAAAACGGCACTAAATGGAAGTTTAATTTGAATTTTAAAACTCAATCACTATTTTGAAGTAACTCATAGCTAAAAAGAAGAATTCTTTCGTAGGTCAGGACCAACACCGGATCTCTTGTTTTGGATTAGTGAAACTAATTAAATTTGGTGGTCGAACTTAAAGGAAGTTTGGCATTCAAAACTTACTTACAACTGTTTGCTGATATTTAGTTCAGTTAATAGAAGCAAAAGGCACTAAATGGAAGTTGCAAGTCCAAAAAAAATGGCGGTGGAACTTAGAGGAGGCTTAATGTATAAAAAATGAGTTTTTAGGTAGTATTTGAGCTTAATTGGATTTTTTATACTGACTCACTATTTTAAAGTATCTCCCAGCTAAAAACAAGAATTCTTTCGTAAGTCAGAACCGACACCGGAACTCTTTCTTCTGATTAGTAAAACGAAAAGGAACTAAAGAAAAGATTTAAGTAAAAAATAGACTGTTACATTGCTTAAGGCAACTATGGATGTGTCAATTATTTTGGTAGAACTTAAAGAGAGTTTGTCATTCAAAACTTACTTTCAACTGTTCGTTTGCTATGATTCCGTTTAGTTAGCTGAACGAAAAGGCATTAAACTGAAGTTGTAAGTCCCAAAAAAATGGTGGTGGAACTTTAGGGAAGATTAATGTCTACAAAAAGGTTTTTTAGCTGTTATTTCAGCTTAATTTGATTTTTAAAACTGACTCACCACCAGATGTCTTTCTTTGGATTAGTGAAACCAAAAGGAAATAAATAGAAGATTTAAAAAAAAAAAGTTTCAAAAATATAACTTTGCTTTACTTAGATTGGTTGGAACTTAAAGAAAGTTTGGCACTCAAAACTTACTTACAATTGTTTGCTGATATTTCGTTTAGTTAGTAGAACCAAAAGGCACTAAATAGAAGTTGCAAGTCCCAAAAAAATGACGATGGGAGGAGGATTAATTATTTGTGTTTAATTTGATTTGTCTAACTGGCTCACTATTTTGGAGTATTTCGCAGGTAAAAAGAATTCTTTCGTAAGTCAGAACAGACACCGGAACTCTTTCTTTTGATTAGTAAAACGAAAAGGAACTAAAGAGAAGATTTAAGTAAAAAATTAAAAAAACAAAAAATGCTTCAGGCAAGTATGGATTTCTTAATTTCTTTGGTAGAACTTAAATCAATCAAACTCAATCAAAACTTACTTACAACTGTTAGTTTGCTGTGATTTACTTTAGTTAGCGGAACCAAAAGGTACTAAATGGAAGGTTTAAATCCCCAAAAAAAAATGATGGTCGAACTTGACGGAAGATTGGCGAATAAAAAATGAGTTTTTAGAAGTTAGTTCGGCTTAATTTGATTTTTTAAACTGACTCACTCTTTTGAAGTAACTCGCAGCTAAAAAGGAGAATTTCTTCTTCCGTCAGGACCGACATCGGATTTCGGCACGTCGACCACGCCCCTTTTCTGCCTCGATTTTGCCGCGGGCTGTTTCACTTTCGCAGCATCGTTATTCTGCGTATTCCTGCTCTGAATCGAAGTACGTAATCCCAGCCAAGACTTCATTTTCTCGACGAAATTCATCGCAGCTCTCGTGATTTTAACCTATATCTTATCTTTACGATTAGCACTGATTTTAATGTTCGTTTGTGCTCGGTTATAAACCCCAAATCCCATCTGTAAAGACGGTTTTTTGGTATCGCAGTGACGTAGGTAAGGCAGTGTATTCCAGACATATATTGGGTAAATCAAAGGGGTTGGACTGAGGTCGCTTTTACTTGATGAAAATGCATTTAAGACAGTTAAATTTTAACAAAAAATGTTCAGATTTTCACAGTTTTTATACCAAGGTATTTGATAAAGGCACGCTCTTGCCGAAACAGCAGTCATAAATCATTGAAAACTGGGAAAATCTGAACATTTTTTATTCTAATTTAATTATGATATGAAAGGGGGTTCTGCAGGTGCCGCCTATGGCCCAACGAATGGCCGGTTCCGGCAAGAACCATAAAAATCGTTGCCCGGGAAAATATACGGACGTAATTTAAAGCAAATATTTGATACGGGACTTTCGTTTATTTTTCGCGGTAACGGAGATGATTCGACGGTTCTCAGACTGGTGGAACAATGCCGCTTACCGGATAAATTATTTTCTGATATTCTAGTGATGAAACGGAGGAGGCGTCAACACCGTCAAGTTTCGAACCCTCCGATATTACAATTGGTAATAATTAGCTTTTAATGCCGCGTTGTTCATCCGCTTAATTGAACCCATATGTTTTGTTTAAATGTCAATTTGCTCACCTCAATCAAATACGTTTTTCTTTCGCGTTTCCTGCCGATGTTTTTGAATAGATGGATTTTTTGTTTTTTTATTTCTTGGTTTCTGTTGATTCTATTTCCTGCGGGATAGTGAATCAATGGCCGGTATAGGCAGCTCAAACTCTTGTACAGAATGTTTTAAAAAATACAATATATTGACTTTTCCTTGACTCCGTATATATTCTTCGATAATGTGCTAAATAAAACGAGCCACTATACGATCTGGAAACCCACAGGAGACACGAAAAAAGTTTCGTACAAAAGTTTCTTGGACTCTCCTGAAGATTTAAAATATACAGGGTGTCTCAAAAGTATGCCCCTCGACATCAACTTTGTTATTTTAAATGTAACACCCTGTATATATGGACATTATGGGAGTCCTTGGTTAAAATAAAGGTTACTTTCTTAAGAAACTACTATTAGAATGTTATTGATTGATGACGTTAAGTTTTTAATTTACCTTATATTTAAATTTTTCAGATATTCGAGGTTTAAAATAACACCCGTATAAATTCTTGTTCAATTTAAAGCTGCCCACATTAGGTCACTTGTTGGCGATATTAGGTATTTTTTAAATACCAAAAAGATGATTCTACTTTTTTTATAGATATAATACTCCAGATATACGAATAAAACGTAATGCTACCAATACAGATTTAATAAAACTTCAGAATTCATATCTAAGGAAACATTTAATCATTTAATCGATCTAATCAGAGTCAAATTTGAAAATAGGAAAATTAATGGGGATCGTTGTTTTTCTCTCACGCAATTATGCGAATGGGACAATGGATTGATTACTTTACCGAAATTTCTATCGAATTCAATTTTTAATAATGCAACTGCTAAAAAAATGGTAGGATAGCCTACGGAAACTGTTCAGAAAATAGCACTATGCATGTTTCAAGATTATTTTTACTAAAAGATACACATGTATTTCACGAAACATATTCATCTCGCTAGATTTTTTGTTTCATGAAAAGGGGAAAATTTAACTTTTGTTTTCAAATGTTTGTGCTAGCTAAATCAATGGCTAACGTAAAAATACCAAAATACTGAGTTATTTTTTAGTTGTAAATAATACGTACAAACATATGATATAAATAAAATTATTTATTATAATAATAATATGATTATATAAATAAAATTATTTATTTATATAATCATATCTATATTTATTTATTTATATGATAACTAGATAAATTATTATTTATCAATAAAACAAAATCTTTACTTACCCAAAAAAATATTTTTTGTTACCGAATATACCATATTGACACCAGCATATAATTAATAGTATAGTCCAGTACGCTGGCCCTTTACCCTCGATAAACCAATCAATGGAAAGAAAAATATTTAATTCAAATTCGTCAGTTACACGTAGAAAAACTGATTATACAATGCGTCGCAGATTCGCTTCTATATACAGGGATCTCCACTCCTATTATACCTACTGCAACGGTTAAATGGGGAAAGTTTTAGAGGAAACTTAGTGCATTTGATAACTGGCTTCAGACCCACCATCGGTCAATTGGTTTGGGGCATATAGGTGTAAATCCAAAAAAGTTCAATTGACAGTTGTCAAAATGTGGCACTTCTTTAAGACGGGTAAGATGGAGTGCATAACATATATAACATTTTATTTTTCTTATGGTCGCCATAGTGGTTTTTCCGATTTTTGGAAAGAGCGTAAAATTTCGAGTTTGACGATGTCTCTCAAGTGCACTAAAAATATTATCACACCTCGCAAAGTGAGGTTTTAATTATTTTATAAGTAGGCCATGATTTATTTGTCACCTTTTTTTTTAATAATTTAAAGTATGAAAGTAGCATTCCAATAAGTAGTACGTTTTCTTTTATTAAAAACATAAATGTATTCCGTCAGGAACGTCTTAAGCGAGCAGTTTGACGAAAGATGATCCCCTGGGATCTTCTCGATATTATAGAAGGCTTATGCTGATGGGCGCCATTTTGCAAATCTGTGTAATTAGATTTTACATTACATTACTTGTCGCGATTTTCTTTTTCAATTTTTATCGAACTTGGGAAAACTTTTGGGACTTGTTGGCTTGTTGTCCTTTACATTCATGTTCCATTGAAAATTCAATGCGTTTATGCGTTTTTTCATGTGTTAGTCGCCGACTTATCAAATAATTAAGACGTAACTTTAAGAAGTATGATTAAATCTTTTGTGCGCCAATGAACTGAAAATTCAAAAAACCAATATGGCGACCATAACTAAAATGAAAGTTCAGTTCACACTCTATCTTTCTCGTCTCTTAAAAACCTCTAAACAATATCATATTTCGACAGCTGTTAATATAACGGTATTGGATTTTTTTCGTCAATCTTAAATCTGAAGCTTGTAGAGCTGTATAAAAAAGCGAATATGGCACTCATTGTATATTATTTCCACACAATTCCCGATCGAACTGCATTTTGAATATACTTCATTTAGAGGAAAAAGAATATCCATTTTACACTGTGGCTTGAGAGCAGGCAAATTTGGCTAAAAAAGTACCATCAGCAGCAAGAAAGAGGTATTGCATTAGTCCACATGATCCTTACTTTGAAGATAATTGTTATTTTTTGAAGCAAGTCAACTAGACGAGGTCATAAAAGGAAATATACCCCTTCCTTACCACCTTATCACTGCTATTTTAGTCCAATATAAATAAGATGGACCGAATTAAAAAACAAAGTTAGACGCAACAGTAATTGATGTAATTGAAACTCAATTTGAGTTTAGTACCAGAGCAGTTGTATAATAGTATATTATGCATCAAGTGCGGTAAACGGCATTTGACTCACGAGTTTATTTGACACGAGCGGAGCGAGTGTTTAATAAACGAGTGACTTAAAACAGTTTACCGAACGTGTTGCACGCATACTTTTTCTACGACCGTAAGTTTTTGAGTACATTTTCGCAAAACAACACGAATACGTTCACTGACATGACTGTCAGAATTGACAAGATTCAAAGCGTGGTGAATCCGTGCCGTAAAATTCCGGAAATTCCCGAAGTGGCTCGGATTCGTGGGAAACGAAACTGACGTGGTAAAGTGACGCTTCCCGCACGCTAGATCAGTGTGCAATTAGGTATTTTACAGACGGGAGTAGAAAAAATGTGTTAACCATGTGAAGTGGAAAATAATTATAATAAAAATCTTGGGGCAAAGTAAAGTAATTGATTATATATATCCTTACTTATTATTAACATAATTAATATTGTATCAATGTATCAATAAGATTTACCTTTAAAAATAGTAAAAATATATCACCATTTATTTCTAAGAAGCATAAATTAATGCAATGATTTTACAAAGTACCAGTGGATGTAGGCAGAAAAAATGAGAAATAATTTAATTTAATTTAAAATTAATTTAAAGAAATCAAACCCCATTATGACCAGTCGTTCTTGGTTCTTTATAAAAAATAACTAACCATCGTGTAACTGAGTCTATATAAAATAAAACATTTGTAAAATAACAATTTATTGTTAAAATATACATTTGTAACAAAACTTACAATAAATATTGAGCCTCGACTATAGCACAAAAACATCCTCGGCTAAATATCACATTCACAAAAAATACCCTACACACCATCCAACTTGAACCCTGTACAAACCACCGAGCGAACCACTATACCATCATTCTGAGTAACATCCACGCGAGCCTCAACAGAAGAAGAAACACCAAAGCTTTAGTCACTTGGTGAGCTGCGTACAATCTGAATCGAAAATTTAAGGTTATAAAATCAATTTCGCTTTGGGCTTCGATATCTTACCGCGACCATCTCTTTCTCGCCTGAGGCAGAGTGTCCATTGGGTCCTTCAAAAGGTAGACTCTCACACCTCTGAGATAGGACAAATAGAACTCGTTCCAGTCCAGCTTCCTCAGGTCGCAGAAAAACAAGTCCTGATCCTCGCCCGACATTTTGCTTATCAGCTGGTGCACCCTCGCCGACTGGATCTTCCAGCTCCTCGTCGCAAAATACGAGATCACGTCCGAGAACTTGTGGATCTTCTTGTAGACTTTGGACATCTGAGGCGTCTTTCCCATGCAGAACATCACCACGTCCGCTACGATGGCGGGCATGGTGTGGAAGAGAAAAGTGGCCACCAAGTAGTGGTAGTAGTTTTTGTAGAGGCCGAAGAAATAGTACCATATGGCTTTGCTGGTGGGGGTTTTCAATCCAGACTTTTGCGATAGATACATGAACGTACCCCAGTCGATAGGATTGTCGTTGCTTGATTCGTAGTTATACACTGGGATTTCGAACGAAGACTTTTGCTGAAGTGCTGAAGATGAAATATAATATAAGGTCCTTATATTATGGCACCGCTTGGTGGTGTTACCAACCTTTCTGATACATATCTCCCACCTCCCAGGCACTCGCGATCAGAGAATTGACGCACATATCAACTGGAACTAGGTTCGCGTTAGCGTGAGGATCGCAATGCAGCGTCCTCAGTACCCCTGTGCCGGCTCCGGCGCAAACTCCGGTCGGTCCATAGAGATTGCTGATCCACGCCTCAATTGGCTCTTTGTAGGTGGACACAACTGGAAAATAGTATAATTAACAATGGATTCTAGCAATGGGGGTTGCCTGCGTACCGATAGCTGGTCTAAAAATTCCCACGGGCAGATTTTGTCCGGTTTTACTTATCACGTTTTCGGAAATTTGTTTGGTGAACGTATAAGTATTGGGGTATTTGCCTAGCAGTCTGAAAATGAGAACATAATGCCATATTACACCTAGTGATGTAAACCATTAAAAGGCCAGTAATATCGGATAGAATAGTTGCGTATTTGAAGCTATCCAAATTGAATAAAGAACTTGAACATTTTTTTCTTATTTCTTTAATACATTTGTTTATGTATGGAAATAACGCGTACCAAATAACAAAACTCAAAATTTAAGTTGCAATAAGTAATTCAAGTGGTGACACCTGGCTATTCCTTTTAAACGACACTAAATGATCGTGACGTCATACCGCTGCTTTCCGATCGATACGGCGACATGTTCTAGTGTTATACACAGATATACCATGGAAAAGTGGCTATTTGATGTACAAGGTTCTTATTTATATTTTGACACCCACCTACAGAGCTTATTACAGGGGAAAGGCTAAATCTTTTTATACAAATTTAATTAAAATTAGAAATTAAAAAAAACGTCGTATTCAAGACGTTTTTGGAAAATATATAGTTTGTCGGTTTTGGTTTAGCCTTTTTTGAAATAACTAGAGTTTATTATTCAAAAATAGAATTTAATAATTGACATCATTACTGTCTTGAAAAACAATACATTGTGTACAAGTTTTGATGACTCTCTAATAGAGATGAATAGTGTTACGACGACGAATTGTAAATTCTAGAAGCGCAAGATAACATTAAAATTTAAATTCATTTAAAAAACGAAAATGTATGGCAAGTTCGACGTGCATATCACCAGCGTTTTCCATCTTAGGCGTTCAAGGAATACGAGAAAGAATATTCTTTGTCGATTTAAAAGTGTTAAGAGAAAAACAAGAACTGTGGTTGGATGTTGCTTTATTATGAAGGTAAATTTTATAAGAAAAAGGTTTGTTTTACTTTCATCCAGATTCCATTTATAAATATGTATTAGATGAGTTTTGGGTAGGAAGGCATAACACTCTTAGATGTCCGCCGAATAGTCCTGATTAAATTCTACTTGACCCATTCTTATAGAGTTACTTAAAGAATAAAATATAGGTATTACGATAGACCAAAAAATAAACATATTTTATTAAATTCTACTAAACTAAATACCGACAAGCCATATATTTTTTATCGTGTTAAAAGGACTTTAATTAAGGCACGTTAATTAGAAATATACGGGGTGTTTCAATTTAAAAAACTATTATTTTTTTATATACTTGCGGCGCTCTTTTACATTTTTTTGGTATGTTCAGAAGACAACAAAGAAAAAATCGTGCAACTTTTGTATAAAAAAATTTTATCTATCGCCTTTAACAACTCTGTAAGTAAATGATAACCCTGTGCCTACTCATAAATGTGATAACTGAGACGGTTTTGATCTTATGGTTGTTGTCGACCAGAAAAAGATGTATCATATTAAATTTAATTGCAAACTTCAAGCTTTATTTATTTATGTATTTAAATCAAAGATGCATCCAAAACTAAAGTTAAATAGAAAAAAGCAACCAGAAATAAAATATACTTAAATGCTAAATAACAAAATTGAATAAAATATAAATAAATAAAACTTAAATAATATGTTATTGTTTTTTTTTCTTTAAATTCTTCCTCGTATGAAATAGATTTTTTAATTTTTTCCAATGAAATTTTAGGTGTTTCTATTTATAAGCGTTTATTATTTTTATATTTTATTTTAGTTATATTTTATTATATTTTCTATTAAAATTTTGTCGGTGTCTATTCAAAACAATTGTGAATTTGGCGTGTCACGTTTAAAAAAAATCTAAAAATCATTTTCCTTTTTTGGCGAGGTATTTCAAATTAAAATAAAAATATACGAGGTGTGTTCCAAAAGTAAGATGACTTTTGTAATTGGGAGGGCTATGTAGATTCGATCTTCGATATATTTTTTTGTTACGTTACAAGTTTACTTTGTGAGACAGAAGCGTTAGACGTGGTTTGTGTGTTCGACAATTTTCTACTGTCAAAAACGGAATAATACAGTGCTGCAAAACACATGTTAACAACGCATATGGTCACTACTTCACCGTCACTAAAGCCCAGTCTTCAAAATGGAAGAACCCAGAATCACCAGTGATTTCTTTGATTATCGTGACGTAGTACATCAAGAGTTCTTACCACAAGGTCCTACGTTCAATAAAGAGTATAAACTTATTAGCCGTTTAAGAAAAGCAGTATTTTTTGAATCACTTTAATGCACTTGCTCACTCATCAATGCTTGTGTCTAACTTTTTGCCCAAAAACAACACCACAATCATGCCTCAGCCACCATATTCACCGGATATGGCGCGCTGCGTCTTTTTCCTGTTCCCAAAACTTAAGAAACTCATGAAACGTTTGAAACGACTGAGGAGATAACGAAACAATTGCTGGAAGAAGTCATGACTATTCCAGAAAGTGCTTAGAAAAAACGCTTTCACAAGTGTATTATATCTTTGAAGGGGACAACATTAATTTTGATAAATAAATAAATACTTTTTGATAAAACTTAAAAGTCACCTTACTTCTTGGACACACTTCGTATATCTATTTCAAAATGTATGTGCGGAACAGCTACTCTGCAAATGAGGACACATTTGTTAAAAATTTCCATTCAATTCTTAAAACTCTAAGATCATTTTAATAAAGTCATTGATAAAATACAAAAAAGACACAATAAAATAGTAAAATAAAACTAATAGAAGACGAAAAAATGAATTATATCTTTCTAGATAAATGCCATTTATGTGATAAACGTTCAAGTTAATGTTTTAAATGCATCTGTAAAAATCGTTTCTTTAAAAAATTATCAAAAGATTTTTTTTAATTTAAATTTAAATTTTAGACACTCGCTAAACTTACGCATTGGTGACGTCATTTAGGACATTGTCCGGTAAATTTTCAGCCATTAGTATAAGTTTGTCACCGTCTATGGGAGACTGGTAGATTTTTTCCTCTATCGTAAGTTCCGGACAGTTTGCGTACAGGGTCGACACGTACATGAACGCCTTTAGGTTAACCATCTCTTTCGACAGCTTCAAGAGATCCCTGACGCTTCTGACGTTGATCGCTGCAGCAGTTTTCAGCTTCTCATCGAAGCGAACTGTTGCTGCGACGTGGAATATTACAGATATCTGTAACAAACCTTTGTTGTGCTTTCGAAATGCTGCCGCTTTAGACTTGAAGGCTGGACGTACCGCTATGCGCGCCCATTTCGGGTGATAGTATTTAACACATCGCAATTGAATTCAAAGTGTTTGTTAACCGAGCATTAATGAATTTGTATAAGGATATACGCCACATTAAATGTGCACCATTAAGTAACGAATAAGGTTGATGGGATCGTTCCATTGGTATCCTCTGTTTCAATACACCATTTCTAAGGGCTTTTATTTATTAGGGTTAGAGTGTTTATTTATACTCAATACGAGAGATTGTAAGACAATAACTGTTACCAAAATCTTTAAAAATATATATATATATAAAATAAAATCGACGGTTGTAGAAATCGTTATGTGAATCAAATAGTTTCCTTTGTAGAAAAATTCCTGTTTAGTAAGTGTGGTGTGAAAGCAAAATCATGGCCCGAACTTTCAGCAGCCATGTCATCAACTCTGGATATTATATACTACTGGCTCTATCAAAATAAACTGGCACTCAAAATAGTCTGTTTTTGTCTCTTTTGGAAACTATAGAGACTCTGTTCCACAGGATATTGAAATCAAGATTAATGGTGTGAGTCTGAAAAGAGCTACCAGTAGTAAATATATAGGAATAACTTACGACTATAATATAAAATGGGATGTTCACGTGGCTAACACAGTAAAAAAAACAAATACAAATTAAAAAATCTGAATGTTGACAAAAAAGTACTTAAAAAAATTTAAAGGAAACATTAGAAGTGTTAGAATCTAATAAATAAAATGTAAAAATAAAATTCAAAATATCTAAAAGTTTTTTTCTCACCAATATTAAGTAGTTGTAAGTTATAGTAAGTAGTTGTTGATGTAAGTTATGTTAGGGCCAACCTATGTACGGGCAGTATTTTCCCCCTATAGGACCTTTACTATAAAAATATTTTTTATGTAAAAGGAATTTTTG
Source organism: Cylas formicarius (assembly GCF_029955315.1). Lineage (NCBI taxonomy): Eukaryota > Metazoa > Arthropoda > Insecta > Coleoptera > Brentidae > Cylas > Cylas formicarius. The sequence goes on along the minus strand of NW_026844361.1, from coordinate 16,271,073 downwards.
GCAATAAATATTATTATTCTTATTATTATTATTATTATTTCTAATTGTTAATACAGGTTGTCAAACTGAAGAAATAGACGAACATTATTGTTAAATAAAACCAAATTTTTACAATCTTAATGTTTTTGGCTTTCACAATATTGGCATTTTCAAACTACCATGTATCCATCTACAGGGTGTTTTATAATTGAATGTCTATATTTAAGGAGAAGATTTTTGGGTCCATTTTAAAACAAAACTTTATATGTAAATATGTCCTAAACTAATAACATTCTAAATATTTTAATGAAATTTCGCACATATGCAATATGTATCAAGAGGCATTATTTAGAGGACCACATGTTTTTTCAAATACGCCAGTGGCGGAGGTACGAAATTTTACCAGTCCCTTTTGACAGACATTGATGTTACGCCACTGATTTCTCATAAAATAAAAATTATTCTTACAATCCGATCATTTCTAAAAAAAAATTAATTTCTTGATTTTTGCTCTGCATTTTGTCAAACGAAAACCCTATATCGGATTGAAAAAAATTAAAAAATTAAATTTCATTTTATTTATTTATTTATCAACGGGCCAACCGCCCAATATAAAATAAGATTCACATAAACAAAATAGTAAAAAACAAAATAAAATAAAAAAAACAAAACAAAAATAAAACAGACAGATAAAGACCCAACCCTAGTATGACAAATATTGGATTCCCAAAATATTAATATTAATACAGAAGTCGATAGAACAGTAAGAACACATATAACAGTGGCAAGACATCAACACGTTATTATACAATGCTATGCAGTTTCACTGACACTCTTTTAGTTCTTAAATATTTTTGCACTCTGGAGGCAGTCCAGTAGTCAAGTTCGTCCGAAAGGGGATTTGCTGGTGCGGCTGATCTAGTAAGAAAAGAAGTCTGCCGATAGTTAGTACAATGGAACTCTACCTAGAAGGAGTGATTTATTCTGCTCTTGCTGCGGTGAGGGGGAGGGGGGGGGAACGATAAGCCCCAATCTTACATAACACCTCAGGTCCATGAGAATTTGACTGCAGTCGATTATAAAAAATAGTGGGATTCTTTGGAAGTCCTTGGTGCTCCTTAAATGCTATATACTGCAGTACTCTTTTTACGGCTTGTCGGTGGACCTTATACGGTAACAGTAATCCAGGTGTAGACGCAGGGGGTAGCAGAACAGAAATCTAAAAGACGGAATACTCTGGAAATGAATGGGGTTTCTGCTCCGGTTGAAGTTCGTTAGTTTCATTTATTAATATTCAGTCCATTCCATTAAAATCGCAACATAGCGATAGGTGATGTAAATCGGAGTTTTATACAGCATTTTGGACTTTCATGTAGAATTTTTGGTCGTCAGCAAATAATAGGAAAAATGCAAGATGTTAACATGAGACAACATCATTCACGTTGATATTGAAAAGTAGGAGTCTCAGGTGTGATCCCTGCGGAACACCAAAAGGCACTTTAATTTCGGTAGATTGGAAGCTCTGGACACGCACAATCTGCACTCTCTTAGTAAGGTACGATGTTAACCATTCCAAAAGTTCCCTGAATTAAAATGTTTCGCAATTTTTTGCACCCAAGTTCATTGATTCAAAATATCTATAAAATGTACTAAATCACATTGCAGGCAAAAGAAGAGTGGTGCGTGATAAAAGTCTATTAGCACTATCCGCCTCTACTATTAAAATTCCGCCATCTTGTGAGAACACTAGGTCCAGAGGGTTGTTGTTAACGTTCCTGACTGTGTTTTTCTGGAAGAGGAGCATAGGTAAGATAGTAGATTAGTGGATTCGATCTCGCTATGCGTGCTTCCCGCCAGAGGGATTGCAACTGATGATAATTCGTCCTTGGACCACCAACTGTTGGGCAGGTTGAAATCGCCTAGAACTCACAACTTATGACTGGGTTATTCTTCAACCAGTCTTTCCAGGTTCTCTCCAAATTCTGCATGTTTCTCAAAGGAACACCTCGGTGGGAAGTAGGCTGTAGCCAGTATAATTTTGTTGCTGTTCTGATTGATTTCAATAAATAAATGTTCAATGATTTTCGAAGCAGGTAAAACTTCACTCAGATCTATCTTTGCGGTATATATTCTAGTTAAAAATCTGTAGTTCTGCATTGTTTATATCATTAGTTAGTCAAGTTTCATTGAGCACTTAAATGTAATACTGGGAGTAAGACACATTCTCAAAGAGAAGCTGAAGCAGTGGCGTACCGTCAATATCTGCCAAACTAGACAGGTGAAATTCCGTACTCCCCCTACAGGTGTATTTAAAAAAAAATGTAGTACACTAAATAATGCCTCTTGTATGAAAAATTTCATTAAAATATCTAAAAGATATAAAATAATATATTTTCCAAAACTTTACGACCTAAAGTTAAGACATAAGTTCATACAAAAATTTCTTTTAAAAATGTACCCGAAAATCGCCTCTCGAATTATTGACATTCGATTAGAAAACTCCCTATATATTTTTGAATATTAAGATATCTCCAATGAATGTTTATATAACACTGTAACTGTAAATGGAAGCTTTCCGAATGTTTTGCCAACGTGACAAACTATTTCTTCTATAACGTTTTAATTCGAACACCCTGTATCCAACTACTTTATAGCGTTCCCTTATAGTCCCTCTATCCCTTTTGTCGAGATGGGTTTCCCTATACCTGCCCACTCAATTTTTTCCTTAATATTCAATCGTAAACAAAAATCCATTAACCTATCGTTATTTAGTGAGTCGTGAATATATAATAACGCGGAACATTTAGATTTTAAATTTAAATTAGGGATTTACGTTGCTTGCTTAAAACTTTTCCGGTACACAAAAATTGGAAATTTGACTATTTGCCAAAAGTAACGCGAGAAAGGACGAATATATATTACACGTCTGTTTTAAAATGTTACACTTATTTTTATATTTATATTTGTACTTTTGCATTGTAGCAACTAACACGTGCGAAAGAATAAGTTAATTGTGGCGAATACTGATAACCGCTTCTCTCATTGGAATAGGCAGAAGAAAGTAACAAAAAGAAAGCAAACATAAAAAATTTTGTGTATATTAAAATGATATTTTAAATCTGAATAATAAAATGGCAGTTTTCAAGCTAGTTTTTTTCGCCATGGTTTTTAAAATGATTTGAGAAAACTGGAATCGACAAGTAATTCGATAGTGGGACGCACCTCATCTACGAGCAGTCTTTTATCCTGCATGTCCAACCCCAACTCAGGCAAGGCGCAGTCGCCTTCGATGCCGATGACCTTGTGCCTAAATTTCGGACATTCTTTCTTGAGTCTGCTGAAGAGGACATCGTCGAACAACTCGTCCAACCTTTCTTCCATGCATTTGCCCTTTTTGCTTCTTATGACCAGGTAGAGGCTCGATACCGTAGGACACGACCTCAGCAGCTTCTCCACGAGGGTCTTGCCCAGGAATCCGGTGGATCCTGTGACGAGCACGTTTACGCCAGTATAGAACTTCTGGATGGGGGTGAGCTTCGTATCAATCGATTCGACGTAGTTCTTGTAGTTGTTTTCCTCTACTATCGTACAAAACTCTGGAAAAACAAATATTCAGACACCCTGTATATTATTCATAGTAATTAATAATTTGAAACTTCAAATTATACATGCCAGAGCAGTAACAGTGGACACTTCGAAGAGAAGATGGCGTTGAAGCCAACTAAGCTTAGAAAATTAACATTAACGGCTCAACAGGAATTAGAGGAGCGTGATAAGAAGGGACGAGAAATGCTAGGAAAAAAAATTAATGACCACATATCGTCCGGTCATTAATTTACGCCCCATTTGTTTTTTAAATGAACTAGGAGATAGAATAAAATCGTTTTTGTTATATTTATTAATAGTAAAATTGGACATTGTGACTTAATTATAGTATAAATGGGACTTGTATGTATAAGACAGAATGTAATATAAATGAATAAATAAAAATAAAATAGTAAATAAATAATATTATACCATACGTTTGGTTACCTCGAGCATAAATACCATGGCCACAGACAGACAGCTGCTCGTTAGCAATTTTTAAAAGGCCAGAATTTATCACATTATTAACAATGGAAGAAGAGAGAGAGCGTATCTACCATATGGAGAATTTTGTTTATAGAGTCTGAGGTTTTTTTTTATTAAAACCACAATAGAATAAGACATACTTTTTTGAGCTGCCTGGAATTAATATTTTTTTGGAAGTCTCGTATACAGCTCAAAAAATTTAATATCTATTCAAAAATCTAAATATTTCATGTTTTCTTGTCAAATTAAAATGGAAGAAGAAGAATGAACCCACCTTTGAAAATATATCATAGTTTTCGGATTTGATCAAAATTTGTAAGTGACGCTTTTATATTTTGTCAAAAATAAAGGAATGCTATTGAAAATTATTCGAAAACTCCGTAGCTGTTTAACTGCCGAACTACAAGTCCATTGTTATGTTTTAAATGGGCTTTTTGTAAATTGAAAAGGGTTTTTTACAGAAATTACCTCAGAAATTGTTCGCTAAAACATTTCAATTAAAGCATTTAGCGTTTAAAGCGAATGTTGTGGTCAAATGAAACATCACATGCTTCAAAAATAACAATCGTTTATTCTATTATCGGATCTACTTTTACGTAATGAAACGTTCAAATTAATTTCATTAAAATTTAAAACAATGCAAAAGCAATATTTAAACGTCTCGTAAAAAGTGCATAAATAATTCATATCGATAGTTCATTAAATACAACTTTTCATTCCACAAATCAATGGTTGAAACTTGCTACTTCTTTGTTGTTGTTCATGATCCTACTTACATGTTTATAATATGAATTAACTGTGTTCGTTTCTTCGTTCGTCCTTCTAATTTCCAATTTAGGAAAACAGATTCAAGACACAAAAATGTGTAACCCTAGTAACCCTACTGCTGATTTTGAAACTGCATTTTCAAATTAGGATTTACATCGAATCTCGCGTAACTTTATATGATGTATATAAATATATATTACACACCGGAATATTAATACTTAGAAACAAATATTCGATGCAACTTTCATAACTCTAGTGTGATATGGACTGCCGAATATCAAAAGTATGGAAACAGAATTGAAAGCATTCAAAAAAAGTTTATTTTTTTCATGAACTTTAGATATAATCACAATCTAATAGGCGTATCGTATGAATCAATTCTTATTGTTAATAACAGAGTAGACTGTCCAAAACTGTTGGAAAAATTATCCTTTAAGCAACTCACCAATATCTCTTTTGCAAAAGAAATTCTAACAGTTACTTTTTTAACATCGCTATTTTTGCTTGGTCACCCAACTCATTTAGGAATCAAGTAATTAGGAGTGTTTGGTTCGTACTAAATAAAATTTATTTCTACATTCTTTCTTGTTTTCTTTTTTTTTTGAGTCTAGAAATAGTTTTGTTTACCCTTCTGAATTATCATTGTTAAAATAAATAAACTCAACCTATTTCTATCTGAAATTAAATTACACATAAGATTAATGTGATTTTTGACAACCCCCGTATGGTCAAACATTTTAATGTCTGGGTTTTATTCCCCGCAGAAAGTTCAAACACCCGGTCTCGCTAAAAATCCCGAATTACCATGGGAACAGTTAACAGAAGATGACCCGGTGTTTTTTTCAAATGTACTTTGAATACCGAATGCCTAATTGAAACATAAATAAATGGTGCCCAAAAAAACAGCGTCATTGTTTCGCAAGACAGAGCGACACCCATTTGCATGTTTGATGCATATTCACGCTTTCGATCACTGTGATTAAAATATTCATCAATTTCGATCCAAAATTACAAAGGAGTTCTGGACTAGACGCCACCTCTTTTTGAAATTTTAAAAATTATTTATTAAATAGTTGAGCGTTGACAATTACCAGTTATTTTAATCATAATATAATATAATATATAATATTGTGCCCAACGACTACGTAAAATAGGAGTTTGCCACTCTGGTGTCACAAGCGTCACCACATGGTATGCGCATAAAAATCGCACACTCTAAAATTGTTTAGAATTAAACAGAGTGCGTCAGTATGAAGCAAAAAACTATGATTTTTTTAAACTTTAAACTTTGTATTTCGTTTTATTGTTAAATTGAATTTAGTTTAGTTTAGGTTTTTGAATTATTTGAATTGAACGGAAAATTTTTGATTTGATTTGATTTTGATTTCAGAAATGAGACTGTTGATATTTGGTAGAAATAAGAACTACTGGGTGTTTTCGATATTCAAAGTAACAAATCTCTTGTATTTTATGTAGCACAGCCCTTTTTATGATTGGGCCAAATTCACTTATCATTTGCAAGGCTCGTGATAACTTACTGTGTCAACAATAATAAGAAATTGTCACCGACAGTGAGAAGAACACTGAAGGACAATAACCTGACCCCAAAAACACGGGATCATCTGAATTGGACATTGGACGAATGGGGCTCTGGTCTGTTTTCTTACAAGACAAGAATAGGCCTTTTTGGTAGAGACCGACGAAAAAAAGTATACCGAAGATCAGGAGAGCGATTTGCAGAATGCTGCATTGGAGTTGGTTCTAAATATGTGTCTCTCTTTGAAGACAAAATTTCCCGATGACTATTACGGTATTTGACATATCTGGCAAAAATGGTGGTTTTTTAAATATTGAATGTGGCACAATAATAGTATATTGACGTGCCATTTAGAAATAAATGATTTTTTTAATATGAAAATCGAAGAGTTTGGATTATTGTGTATTGAATGGCGAATATTTCATTGCCAAGCACGTATGTTTTATTACTACAAAATATCAATAATGTCATGTCTTAAATGTAATCATTTCAAAACTACCAAATTTATACCAGATATTATTTAAAAAGAGGTTCATAATAACACGCATAATCCCAAAAAAAATCAAATCCATGTTATATTCATATCTCTTTGTTGTAAAATTTGATATTAATCTTCTTTAATTCATTTAATACATTTTTATTTTTAAAAGCGTGTAGATTCACCTTTCTTTACGTCTATAATTTAACATCATATGCGGAAACATTTATAAGTTGTGGAAGTTTCCGCTTTCGTGTGTGACGCGTCATAAGCGAATGAATCTCGTGCTTAAAAGTCTAACACACATCTTGACAGATGCACGATTACGGCGATTTGCCACTATCGATCCGAATAAACAAACTTATTAGAAATTGTCCGGTAATAACAAAGTATTAAGCGAAATACGCTAATTTTACGCACAATTTAGCGGCTGTTTACGTTCTAAGAATAGAGGCAGTTGTAGGCACAAACTACAGGGTGTTTCAAAACAACTGCGAAAAACTTAAGGGGGTTTGAGATAAAGGGTAATTCGTTATATCGTTATGCAGATATGGAGCGATCAATAATATTGATTTTATTTTATTTTTCATGTCCTTTTGGGCCTACCACGTTTTCTACATCATCATCCATTCTTTGAACGTGGCCGTACCATATTAGTTGTTTTCTTTCAAAATCGGTACTTCTATCTATCCTATTCGTTGTTTAATTTCTTCATTGCGGAACCTGTCGCTTCTAGAAATTCTCAGTGTTCTTGTAAAGGCTTCTATTTCTACCGCTTCAAGTCTCCTTCGATTTTCCTCCGTGATACTCCACGTTTCTGGGCAGTATACTAGACTGCTTTTTACCAGTGTCTCATATATATTGATTTTCCGTTTACCTATCTTTATTCGAGATGTGGGTTCTTCATACAGGTTTTTTAGAGCTTTAAGGGTAAAGTTAATGTTGGTTTCTTGTAATACTCGAAACAATCTGTTGACGGCGACAGTATGATGTGCTTTATGGAGGTCAATAAACATGATGTGTGTTTCCTGATTGGTTGTAGTTTCACTGTTATGAAAATACGTTTTCTGCATTTTTTTAATGCGTGAGGAAAGTGAATCGCATCGCTAAATTAACCCTTAACTATACTGGGGTCAAGGCTGACCGCGCAAGCGCAATAAATTTTATAAAAATCCCTTACACTTCGCTTCTGTAGGGTGCACAGTTGTGGTAATACTTCGAGTTGGGGGTCAACACTGACACCAGTTACGTTAGATCTGATCAAATATGGAGCCCAAATTTTTAACTGATAAAGAGCTTGAAGCCATTCTTATGAACGATAGTGATCTAGAAGGTCCAAGAGTATCTGGAGATTTCGAAGACTCAGATAGCAATCTGTCTAATGCGATCACACAGACCACGACACTGAATCCGAACAAGGATTGTCAGATGGAGATAATATTCAAAATGACTGAAATAATTCCCTATCTGGCGACGAATGCAATGAAGATAACTTCTCAATAGATATAAGTATGGTAATCCCCCAAAGCGTGATCGTCGAACTCCGGCGCATAATAATGGATGTTTTTTTTCGATGTGTAGAACTTTAAGTTGGCATTACTGTTCAAGATGGCGACCGATTTAACAGCTGTCAAGTGATTTATTCTCAGCGAAATACAAAAGATAATAAGAAAAGTACTAGGAATAGCAGAACGAAGTCAACGAGACGCCACTGATTTGCAACCTCCTCTTCAAAAAAGAATGGGATGCTCTCTATGATCACGATCAAAAGGTAGAAAGTCTCCAATGACGTGTTCAAAACCCGTTTGCCAGCAACATTCTGAACAGAGATTTGTCTGTATCGCCTGCACTACAGCCTTGGAAATGTGAGAGAGAACGTCACTGTCATTTGTTTTATTAACCTTCTAATAACGTTTTTTCTTTATTACAGCTGGTCTGATGAAGACTAAACAACCAATATTATGTCGATTTGGAAGAATGAAAATGTTAAATTGGGTTTTAGTGCCAATTTTGCGGAAGCCTGTAAATATTTTGTTTATTTTCTTGTATTTCAATAATGTTTTTTATTTTTTTACTAAATAAATACTTTGTTATTTTGTACGGTATTATAACAGTTTTTTCAATATTATGGTACCTTATTTATTTAAAAAAACATATTTCGCCTTTTAATTTCCTCGTAGATCAATTGGAAATTGTGGTCACCAGCGCTCCCGTAATACTAGTTACGTTAATTTTGATAGACAGGTTTATTAGAAACATTTTTGTCTTCATAAAACCGAGTGGCCAAATAAAAAAATATGTTATTAATAAAAAATAATTCAGTTGGATGCTGTCCAATAGTTATAATTGGTACTTTGTACAAATATTTATTGATTAAATTCTAAACAATCCAATTTTTAAAATAATCTATCAATAAATATTTCTAAAAATCATTGATCTATTCACGAGTAAACTATGAATAAATTGTCTCCTTTAAAGACATTTTATTTAAACTTCCTATATTATATTATATTATTATTATATTATTGAAAATGCCTGCCTATGCACCATTGATTCTATAATAGGCTGCAGTGCAAGACCCAATTGTTGGGGTAGTGCAGATAAAATCTTTTTTATATCTCCGGATACAATATAATCCGAAGGATTATCAGTTTGAAATCTCTTGGTGAAAGAGCTTGTACCCTCTTTTAAGTTCTTTTAATATCCTTTAAAAAAAGTAAAGAAAATAAACTACAGAATTACATAAGACAGACAACCGACAATACTACTGACCAGAATGGTAGAATTATCATGGAAGAGGAATAAAAGTTAAGAACATGGAAGCAAAACATAACAGAACTTTTCAAGATGATAATCTAACAGGTCTGTATAACACCATATACAAGACAGGTGCGGTTGATAACAATGTTAATCCCTATTGGAAAAAAATATAATGCAAGACAATTTAATGACTTCCGAACAATCAGTCTCAAGGGTCACACATTAAAAATATTTCTGAAGCTGATACATAACAGGATATACAAAGAATTAGAATTAGAGGAGCACTCTTTGCCATGAACGTCCGACACGAACAACTGATAAGAATTCTTAGAGAAATGAATTTAGACACCAGAAATATAAAAACCATCATATATCTTCAGCAGAGGTGTGACACAGGGGTGCAATGAAACAATGAAACGAAAATTAGAAGATGAGACGAAGAGTACTGTAATTAACGGAGTCCTCATCAACCACATCAGATACGCGATAAGATTTACAGATACTTAAATGTAAAGAATAGAAAATTCATGATAATATCCAAAACAGCACAAAACAACCACCAAATTCTTATAAACAATCAATACATAAAAAAAGTTGACAGTTATAAATACTTAGGCACTGTTCTGTACAAATCAAAACCAGAATAGGACTGGCGAGAACAATGTTTATGAAAATGGACAGACTGTTTCATTGTAGCGACCTCAGCTTAGATCTAAAACTGTGGTTGGTGAGATGCTATGTGTTCTCGGTGCTCTGTTGTGGACTCTGAAGAAATTAGACATGAGAAAACTAATGGCATTCGAGATGTGGATATACCGCAGAATGCTAAGAGGAAAGTGGACCGATAGAGTGACGATCAAGGAAATCATGAGAAGAATAAGAAATGAGAAAGAAGTTATTATTGCAATAAAAAAACTGCTATACCTAGGACATGTCATGAAGGGACAGAAATACCATCTACTACAATTGATACTGCAAGGGAAACTTCATGGCAAAAGGAGTGTAGGAAAAAAAAGTCAAATTAGCTATTTCGGTCGGCGGTGTCGAAGAAGAAGAATATCCTTAAACCAGTTAATGCAATTTTCCTAGTACTTCTCTCAGGTTGCCTTTCAATAATATTTAGCACAACAACTTCTAATCCGAGCGTTCGAATTTCACGGTATCCTCCGGTATCAAAACTCCTTTTTCAGAAACCTGCAGATTTATGTAAACTTTGATGAATCTTGGCAAATAAGCTTTGATAAGAAGGTCTACGATAAGGATGGATTTGTGTATAAAGGCGACAAACTTCCAAGGAAGTTCCATTTGCAAGTCCGCATATAAAACGCATCTTCACCGTTATTAACTTAAAACTTTTATTATTAAACAATGAAACAATTAAATAATATAATTTTATTATCTGAACGATGTCGAATGAAGCATTAAGAAGAAACGCCTCGAGGAGTAACAGCAGTCATATACTTTTTTTATGTCCTTTCTATTTTCGTTTTTAAGATAAAAAATAAAAACATCGTTTTTCCGCCACATCTCCCTAAAATAACTCAACTGTCAAACGGCAGCACGAGCACGGCCTACTCTGGAAACCGATATAAATATACGCGACTCGACTACTTTGATTTTTCGCGATTTGACAATCGTCAGGATGTTTTGGGCAAACGGGGACCTTAAACAGGGTCAATATTTTAACGAGTTCAAGTGCGTTTCGCGTGTTGTAACAGAAATCGTGGCTCGCTTCGCATATTCAACGATTCCCTTACGTAATTGGATACACACTCGGCGGTTATTAATTAAAGTGGTACCCCTAAACTCGGGACCGGCAAACGATCATAGAAAATTGCGATACCTTTATCTAATACATTTACTCACGCATTTACCAAGAGTACTATAACAAGGGTACCACAGAACTAAAGTTCTCCCAAAGATATACCGTTTTTACAACCTTTTAGGGTTTTGAATTCGGAATGAGTTTAAGACCTGCACAAGAGCTGTGCTGTGCAGTTGTATTTAAAGAGTAGGGAAATTTTCTTTGATTAAACTGTTATATTCATTCGTATTAGTGTCCTTTTTTATAAATCTTCCTAAAACAGTCCCTACTTGAGGGAGCTCGATATCAAGTTGAATTTGCCCAGTAGATAGGTGGATCTCCTATATTAAAAATGTATTAGAACACTTAAACTGATTTCCAATTTAAATTACTCAAAAACATTTTCTTAGCTTTCGAAATTTTGGGGTTATTAGTATTTACCAACTTAGTGTTGAGTTGAGGTACTACATACATTTTATTACAATTTATTTCTCACCAAATAATAACATTATTCAATTTTTTTAGTCAGTTGCGATTTCCAGCGACGAAGATTGTGGTGCATGACGTAATAATCGTTGATGATGAACATCCGTCAAATTCAAATGGATCAAAGACTCGGACACATTTGCCGATTGCTGCGAAAACTATAATTTTAAATGTGTTTCTGTTTCTGAAATCGATATCCGGAGAAAGTGTCCGTCTTCCTCCACATCACAGAATTAATTAGAAGTGAAGTAGAAAAAATATCTTCTTCTAGTTGGAAAAAATGTGTAGAACATGTCATCGAAGAAGAAAATGTTTAATTATTAATGTGGGGGGCGAGTCCAATGACGATAGTGATTATTTTGATATAGAATGACGTTTTTTTATATAAATATTATTGTTGAATGAATTTTTCACTGCATGGACTAACAATAACAGAGGAATCTCACCGATGAAAGTCTACACAAATCCTATGTCCTAAAAACGGTATATCATTTGGCAAACCATATCACAAAATTTAGCTTTAGGTAGTTGAAAACAATTACAAAAAGTTCTAGTTCAACTCTTAGAACGTCATTGTGGAATTGCGAATCTATTTATTGAGGTTTCCAAAGAAAAAGCCAAGCGAGGTTTACCTGCAGTTAGACTTTCATACGATGTTAAATACAGGATTATATCCTAAAAACCGTATATCGTTCGGCGAACTCTACCAAGTTCCCGACAGTACCCATCGATCGATATTCCACGCCGATATTCGCGAGTGTAATATTTTACTTTAACAAACAAACAAAAAGTTACTTTTGCTCTTTTATTTGTTTGAATCTAGAATAAATTAGTTGCTTAGTAGGTTGCCAGTTCTTTTGCCTTCCTTTTTCTTATTTTGACCCCATCAACCGACAAATAAACAGAACGAAAAACAAACGAAATATAATTTTAAAATCCCAATTGCAACGTTTTAAGTGCAATGATTTTATATACGGATAATCATAAAGCAGATCAAATTATTTATCATTATGTGTTAATATACAGCTATTAAAATAGATTTGTACATTTCACAAACTAACCTGCTCTTTGGGCCATTTTCTTTCTAAACGCATGGATAAACTTTAAAATATAAAATTGTAATGCCTCCTTGAACATTGACTAATTAAATAAACGAAATACAAAACATTAGAAACGTTTGTGGCGATCCCTCAAAATGGAAATTGAGTTTAAATTTAAACATTCTCTGTATGAATGCAGCTCTTAGATTAAGATACAGAGATAGAGCTTTCTGCATTCGAGGAAACGATTCCAATATGTGTATCTATTAGGGTAGGTAAAATAAAAACGATTTTTTTTTGAATCTGCCACACAAAGAAAATACTTAGCAAGTATTAATATTAATGGGAATATTATCCATATTATAGTTTTGCATTTTCGATTTGCTCGATATATAATAATCATATCTTATTAACAATGTGGATTAAAAAATTTCAGATCAATCAAAAGAACATCAATTCGATTATTCAAATGGATTTGGGTGAATTGGTTATTCAAAAATCATTGAATTTGGTCAAAGTCTTTGACCTACCATATGATTTATTTGATGTTGACATTGCATTGTACTTGCACGAAATCAAATTAATTGGCATCTAATTTTCTTTAGAATTACTTTCCACGACCGGATTGAGAGATTGATACTTGGGGTATAACGTCTCTTATCTTTTTCTTTTTTTCTAAGGGTAAATCTATAGCAAACGGCTACAATTAATTAGTAACTAAATTTCTCGATTGAGATATTTAATATTAATTTATATTCGTTTATTCTACGCCTAACGTTTCTTATATTTACCTTTTTTTTTTTGTTAATTACAAATTAATAGCAAACAACTCAAGCGTAGATCTCAGGTCAACTTAGTCTTAGGTGTCTCACTGATATTAACAAGTGTTGTAAAATTTGCTATATTTTATTTATTTATTCCGAACCAGTTTCAAGACAGTCATCATTTTCTTACCAAACCAAAATTACCAAGCATTATTATTAGGGTAATTATAATAATTATGAATTTCATCATTAAATAAATACCTGACAGTATTACCATAATCTTTTGTGTCATGTATTAGTGATTGAAAAATTGATTCTTGATACAATGTTTCACGTTAATATAATGACCCTGAGACATTAGGACAATGCATAGGTATTTATAATATTTTGTAGTCTAAACAAAGAGAATAGTCTAAATAAGGCTCTATAAATAGAGCGACTTTTAAATGACATCATTTAATTTTAATGTGCTGTTTTATTTTACATTATTTCCTTGGCATTTTATATCTAAAAAATATCCTATTTAAGAAAAAGCACACTAAATAAATTAACTGATGGGCGGCGCAGCATCGTCGAAAGTATGTTATTTTCATTGTTATTGCTTTTAATGTGGGATCTCGCATTTCAATTTGATTTGATTACGGATTACAGATGAATCTTAATGGAACATTTACCGCGATTCTTATCTACAAATTAAAGGCAGTCACTTTTACGTTTCATTTTGGATTTACTTTTACCATGGTGTAAAAAATATACCAGGCGTACCACAACACATAAATGTAAAAGGAAGACTGGGTTAATAAATGAACACGAAATTAGTATAACTATTTGATAATTAAGTGTGATTTTCAACCCACTGTATACTTAACATCAAATTTTTATTAAGAGTCAAGAAGAATGCGAAATGGAAATAACTTGTTATTCCTATTTAACTCGCATTAAAATGTCACATAAAAAACTATAATTTGAAATTATAATAATTAATATTATCAATTAATTAGCTAACTATTATTATTAATTTAACATCTGCGCATTAATAACTTATTTTTAAATAATGTTGTTATAAAACTGTGTCGTTAATGAATATTTTTGTAATTTTTTTTTTCATTTATATCTTAAATTTAGTGCTGAGAGGTTATGAAATATAAGTTTTAATGGTAAAACCAAATAAAACTTTTATAAATAATTACCTACACCCACTTGCGGATCACCGCATCGGATAGATTTCTACTATATAATTAGTACGTTAGTTTATCGCCTCGTAATTATCAGTTTAAATTTCTGGGGTTTGCAATTAATACCTATTTATTTTTTTTTTAGATTCGCTAGCGGACTGGTCGATAATTTACCGCAATTGACACAGAATTTCAATTTTCGAGTTACCGCGTCATGTGCCTTGCTCTTTTTGTCGATATTTTCACAATAAATTGATGAACTGAAGTAATGAGACTTTCGTCACCGTCACCTTTTTTTGAATTACGGCGTGAATAGAAAAATGGGTTCTTGAAAACAACAGATTTGCTTATCTTCCTACCTCAATATTTATTTAATTATTATATTTTAATTTAATTAAGTATTTAATTATAATAATTATTTTTTTATTTTAAATTAATTTCAAATAGAGGGCGTTTTCTAATTCAGTGTCAGCACTCATTAGGTCCATTTTACTTGCGGAATTCATATGAAAGTATGTCCTAAAGGTTTTAAATCTCCAAATGCAGGGTGGCAAAGGTTTGAAAAATAAATTATTTTTAAATTACATCTGCCATGTCACTCTAGATATTTTATTGAAATTGGGTATACAGGTGCTATGAATTAAACATGTGCATTGGCGTTGATATGTCACATTTTAACTTGAGAAAATAAATAAGAGGCAGACATTTAAAACTTTTAAGGTGGTTTACAGAGTTTTAAAAATTATTTTATAACTAACAGGAATCAACAACCACAAAATAATGACTTTAACCATCAACAACTCACATGTACGGGGTGTTAAATCCTTAAGAGAGTAACAACATTTTTTATGATAATGCTATTTTCATTCTAGATTTTTCTCAGGTGTTTTATTTTTTCTCAAGTGTTTTACAAACATTTCTTAATTATTAAACAGCATTGGTTGGCTTCAAAGATTTTTTAAATTTGTATCAGTGGCGTCCGTACGGGATTAAAACTGAATAATTAGAAAGGAAAAATGTGCCAGCAATGCTATTTTTAGAAGCCTCATTTTTGGAGAAAATTTGTCCCATTAAATAGCAAAAAAAACTGTTCTTAAGTTAATTGAGGCTGCTCCTGATATTTCGTCCAAATTTGGTTGATTCCGCATTAAGATATATTTTTATGAAATTAATTTTCTACCTTCACTGGTAAAGTCCACGTAAGCATGATATTGAATATTGTGATACAAAAAATGTTAAAAGAGATTTTTCTTAAAGCATTGATACCCTCTCGCTCAGAAATTAAGATGTTTACAACGCAATAAATAAAATAAAACAAGTTAGTATCAACATATGCCGTAAATCTCTCAATTTTTGAGTGTTTGAAAAAAAAAACATTTTTTTATCAAAACGTTCTTACCATTCTAGCTATTTTTCTGAAGTGTTCTACACACATTTCTTAATTATTAAAGAGAGCTTTTTGACTTCGAAAAGTTTTTAAATTTGCACCAATGACGTCCGCATATTTTGGATGGAAAAAACATAACACCAATGCTATTTCTATATATTAAAATTATTTTTAGAAGTCTAATTTTTTGAGAATACTTGTTTTTCAAAATTTCATAATGTACGTTTTGATTGAAAAAATGCTAAAATATTTTTTCTTAAAAAACTAAAATGTTTACAAAATATGTTGGTGTTGACTTTTCCATTTACACCGATCGGAGCTTAATTAATATACACCCTGTATAAGGTTAAATCTTGATAAAAAATACACACTAGGAAAGCTTAAATTTCGATTTTTATTATTTATTCCACTTACAACAAAAAATAAGTCACCCTAAGTTACGTTTAAAATAAAATGCATTGGATAAGACGCGCGAAATATAAATACCTATATAACAAAAAAAAAAACGGTGGCAATAACGCCAGGAAAGTTCGTAAATAAAGACCCCAAAAGTCGCTTACCTCCGTGCGCCACCATTTCGAAAATAACACGGTCGAAAACGCACTGCCAATGCCAACTACGAAAAACAAACTCGCCAGAAATTCAAACAGCGCGCCCGTCGATGTTTTCAAACAAGTCACGATCACCCGCCGATCAAAGTCAAATAAATACCGAGCGGAACGCGTTAACTATTTTTTTCCAAGTTTCAATCTAGGGAGGCTAGGATTTCGACGTCTTGCGCGCTGTGCGGCACGGTCAGACTTTATAGGTACGTCGCGTGAGTTGGTGGGGACACGTTAGGGCAACCGAACCGAAGTGGAAGTATTTTCCGGTAGTTAAGGCAAAATATCCGTCGATTTGTTGTTGGAAATTTTTGAAATCTACTGGAAAGACATTAACGACCGACTAAATTGACGGGGAACGATCAAAATATCTTTTTAAATCCCGATGCCATGGAAAAAAGTGCGATTTGAGCTTAGGAATAAAGGTTTTAATACAATGCGTATTAAAGAAACGTCCTAATATTCAATGAAATCCTCGTTGAAAAAATTATATTATGAATATGAAGATTTTAATGCTCTGAATATGTTCCCGTCTATATTTTTCAATATATGTATTTTTTAAATGTCATAAATTTAGATTTTTTTAAATTCATTTTATGCGTTAACATCATAACCATATACATACATACAAAATAGGTTTGAGCGAGTTGTAAGATAAAGAAGGATAATGCCAAATGTGATGATTGATGAGTGATGATGATTATGACTTCACAACAGCTAATTGAAAACTTATCTTTTAATTTTTTACGTTCTATATCAAATATTTTGATAAGTTTTGCATAAAATTCATATTCTCTATATTTTTTTAAATTATTTTACGTGTAGCTCATGTATTTCTTCACGAACAACATATAATAGCAATTAGAAAATTTTTCGTAAATAAATTTTATTTAATTTTAGGCTATAGAATACCGCGAACTTGTAAGAAGTCTACAAACTATTTTTGCTACATTTGTGGTGAGTTTACTCTAGAAATGCAACGAAATGTCATAACCGACCTTGTTAAAACAACTTATCAGCTTTATTTTGGATGTTCTATCGATGAGAGGGATAAAAGTTGGCTGCCAAAATTATGCTGTAACAGTTGCCCAAGAACGTTGAGAGGTTGTCTTGAAGGTAGTCACAAATCTATGCCGTTTACAATGCCAATGTATTGGAGTGAACCTCATAATCATAAAAATGATTGTTATTTCCGCATGACATCAACAGAAGGATTCTCGAAAAAAAAAATAGTAAGATTATATATCCGAACATCGTATATGCATAGAAACCAATTCCTCGTGGTGAAAGCACTTTACCTCCAGCTCCATCAAAAAATAACGAAAAGATGGAAAATAAAAATACTTCCGGTCTACAGCCACAATATAGTTTTATTTCGGCCTGTACATCTTCACGTATCTGGATATTGAAGCCCATCAAAAGAACGTCATTTACTTAAACAATGTGAGTTAAATGTTCTTATTAGAGACTCAGAGGTATTAAAATCTAAAGCACAATTACTAGAAGCAAGATTAAAACAGTAGAATTTGTTGGATAAAATTACAACAGTCTCATATTTTCGCACAAGACAAGAAGATATAAAGTGACTTTTCGAAAGAAGAACATTTAGTATATTGTAATGATGCTGCTGGGCTTCTTCAAGAACTCAGTTTCCCAGAAAATTCTGATTAACGGAGACTTTTTATTGATGTCTCAAAGATAAGCTTGAAAGCCTTGTTACTCCATAATGGTAATAAATACCCAGTTGCAAATCTGGAGGTATTACTTGAAGAAATAAAACATTCTCAATACCTATGGAATATTTGTGCTGATTTAAAAGTTTTCGCTATACTTACTGGATTACAAGGAAGATACACCAATTTCTGTTGTTTTTTATGCGAGTGGGACAGCTTGACACCTGGACTCTAAAGCATATCTCATAAACCTTTAGTGCTAAGTGACAAAATTTTTCTGCCACCACTCCACATAAAGTTGGGACTACTAAAACAAAATATCCGCGATTCAGTGACGTAAAATTGAAAGAAGGAATTTTGCAAATACGCGACGAAGTTGATCAAAGCAGAAAAAAGAGCTTGGGTGGCTTTTGTATGTCATAATTTTCTTGGGAATACAAAAGCTGGGAGCTTCTTTGTGCTTATTAAGTTTTAGGATGCAATGTGTCACTTAAAATTCATTTTTTGGTCTGCCATGTAGATTTATTGCCTGAAAATCTCGGTGCCGTATCAGATTGGCATGGCGCGAGGTTTCATCAGGTCAGCAGAAATGCTTGCTGATTTCTGTTGGGCAATTCACCGAGAAACACAGATGGAAATGATGAAAAGAAAAAAAAACTGCTTCTATTTTATCGCCAAAATGAGACAAATTTACTGATATTTTTATAGCATTATCCACTGTAAAAACCGTAATATTTTTTATAATTGTTGTAACTTAAATAACATCGTTTTTCAATTAAATAGACATTTTATTCAAAATCTATGCGTCGTACTGATTTGCCGATTGAATTCCGTGTCCAGAGCACAAAATATGATGAAATCATGCATAAAAGGAATAAGGAGAAAAATTTTTTTGCCAGAGCAGTATATTTAAGGTGATGGTGATTGAAACGTTTTTCTTTATGATTCCTTCAGTTTTTAAGATGCCAATTTAAAATTTGGGATGGAATCTTAATTACGGAAATAATGTGAATTGAGGGCAGGCCCGAATACTTTTTATCCATAGTTTTCCATATACTAAAAAATCTAAGCTACATTTTTATGCACCAGCTGGTATATTTTTTTGTTTGTTTGCTGTTAAATAAAGTTCTCAATTATATAAAAAAAACATCTTTCTCTCTATATAAAAAATAAAATCGACACCGAATAAAATCCATGAACTTAATTAAAAACTTAAACATACTGTAATGCCTAATGACGTCAGTCATTAAGGAGCTGACAAACGAAAACTCCCGGAAACAATTTCTAAAACAATAGAATGAAAAAGGAAACTGTTTGCTAGGTTGGAAGTTATGACTATGTCCCAAGAAAATGGTACTCATGGCCACAGATATTTTGAAGAGTCATATTTGATCTGTGTATAACTGGACATTTTAGAGAAAGGAGTAGAAAAACTATTTTCCTTCACAGGATAGTTTTCGTTTTCCCTTTTAATTACCCACCAATCTAGCGTGCGTGAGGCGTCACTTTACCACGTCAGTTTCGTTTCCCATGAATCCGAGCCACTTCGGACATTTCCGAATTTGAGAGCAATCGGATGTTTTCGGAGATATTTCCCACGCTTTGAATTTTGACGTTTGTCAATTATGACGGCCATGTCAGTGAATGTTTTGCAAAAATGTACCGAAAAACTTACAGTCGTAGAAAAGGTATAGCATACAACACCTTTCCTAAACATATAATGTCAAATGCCATTTACCCCATTTGTTGCCTAATATATTAATTGTTGAAGGCAATGAAACCAAATAGATCGGTTTATAAAAATCAATTAACAATTATCAACGAAGCATAAACTCCAAGAGAGGCCCAACTTTCTACTCTAAATTAGTTGAAAATCCGAGTGCCTAGGTGATTTGCCGATTCTTTAATGACAATTGAAAATATGTTGATAGTTAATAGTTAATGGTATTAACTCTTAGTCTGGATTCTGTGAGTGGCATTCGTCTTTGCCTGTCGTTTCTTGTAGACTCCCTGCAGAATCCGCTGTTTCTCGGTATAACCGTTTGTTTAATTGTCATTGCCGTGTTTCCTTGAGTGTAAAACTGGCTGGAGCCCCACTTTGCCTGCCATTCACGCCGGTTAGGGGTCCGCTGTGGAAGCGGAGGAAGCAATTTTTTTTTATCTGTTTAAAAACTTCATTTCCTCTTTCCCTCTTCAAGGAACACACCTACAAGCAAAAATGCCAAACTCAGGTCTTAAATGAACGAATGATCCTACCAGTCGTGCCCAATATTTTTTTTGTGTAATACATAATACAATTGAATTTAATTCTTGGTTTAGTTGTTAAATGGTAGATGGTAATTTTTAAATTTTAAAATTTGAATTAAATGGAATTTCTTGATTTGTGTTATATATAGAAAGACATTGACCGAACTAAACCTCTAGTCCTATTTTGAAACGTCTTTTTTTTTGCTCATTCGGAAGGTTCCTAAGTCATTTTCAATTATATCTAAGCCACTAAGCGCCACCTCCCTGTATACTCAAACATTATCAAAGATCCCACGATAGCCTCCACTATTATCGTTAATCGTGTCGATGACAAAATTTCGGAAACCGATCGAACGAAATTTCCGGTACTAAACGCTTGGACGTTGGTCACCTTCGAAAACCGATGGAATTTTTCTTGCATTTATACCCGAAAAAGGATTTTTCCTCTGATAATTAAGATTAATATCAACGACGTGCATTAAATATCGATTTAGCAAACCTCGTGGTTTTGATTAGAAGCGAAGTGAGTTCCAAGAAGTCACGTTTAGTAAACATAGCTATATAAAAATCAAATAAATTACGTCAAATTAACTTTTAACAGGTAAAAAATCCGATTTTCCTCTAAACTCGTGACGCATCGCCTTCTCTATTTTACCAAATTCGAATAATTGGTGTGGCGTGTTAAAAAAGCCGAAATTTAAAATAATAATAATAATAATAATAAAGTTATTTATAAACTGTACACGTCATTATTGAACAACAAAATATATGAACACCGCGATACATATAAGTAGATTTCAGAAGAACAAAAAGGATGAATTAGGGGAAAATAAATAAGAACTAACACCGTGTCTTTATCAAATGCAATATTTATAAACTATATATACCGGAAAATGACAATACAACCTTAGTTAATGTTCGTGTGAGAATTTAAGTTCAATAAAGGAAAGGTATTTAAATCTAATTGATCGTTAAGCAATACATTTGAATGTCTCGTTTTGTTAATCCTCATGGCTTCCAATAAATTTAATTTTCTACTTTTTGTGGCTGTATGTGAAATATCAAAATTGTCGTCAAAAATGTGTTTTTGTGTATTTAAGTGTGTAGCATAATTAGAATCTAGAACATTGTTTTTAAACGCTCTTTTATGTTCGTTAATGCTTTTCTTGAAGGATCTGCCTATTTGTCCAATATAAATTTTAGGACAAGATCCGCATTTCAACCTGTAGACACCTGATTTTTGAGATTTTGGACATTTCGTTTTATTGTTTTTTAAAAATTTTCCTGTTGTGTTGTTAAGCCCCATTTTGACAAATGTTTTGAACTTTTTCACGGGGTTCTCCTATGTATGTAATTGTTTAAAATTGTTCGTGTTCTGTATTAGGTTTCGGATAAATAGAGTTTACTGTTGTCTGGATTTGTTTTTTATATCCAGACAATAAAACGAAATGTCCAAAATCTCAAAAATCAGGTGTCTTCAGGTTGAAATGCGAATCTTGTCCTAAAATTTATATTGGATAAACAGGTAGATCCTTCAAGAAACGCATTAACCAACATAAAGGGGCGTTTAGTCTAGATTCTAATTATGCAACACAGAAAAAAATTGACGAAAATTTTGATATTTTACATACAGCCACAAAAAGCAGAAAGTCAAATTTATTGGAAGCCATGGAGATTAACAAAATGAGACATACAAATGTATTGCTTAAGGATCAATTAGATTTAAATACCTCTTCTTTATTAAACTTAAATTCTCACATTAATTAAGGTTTTATTGTCATTCTTCGGAATATAGTGGCAGGTAGTTTGTAAATATTACATATTGTTGGTACTGCCATTGCGAAACAATCCCAAACAAATAGACTTAATCACTACATGTGTTACATTGACTACAGAAATGCCTTTAATTCCATCCCACATGACTGGTTTTTGAAAATGTTCGGAAATCTATAAAATTGGCCATAAAATAAAATGCGTATTACACTCTATGATGAAAAGCTGGCGAGTAAATCTACACTTGCGAAATGAATAGCTAGAGGCAAAGGCAAAAGAGGCATTTTCCAAAAACCCATTGTCAACCTTTCTGAATGCAACCCAGATCGGATCACTCACAAGCCACAACCCAACGACAATTCCAAAATAAACCACCTGTTATTCATGAATGACTGAAATGTATGCAGAAAATCGTTCAAAACTGAACAGTCTCATTGCAAGCGTGAAAACATTCAGTGACGGTATTAAGATGTCATTTGGATCGGATAAGTGCGCAACAATAGGAATCAAGAAAGGAAAACTTGAACCATCAGATGAAGCAGAAGAATCTTTCGAAGACATCGCAGACCTAGAACCCGGCTCTTTTTACAAACAAACAAAGTAGACCATTCCCAACTTAAGCAGCAATTTACTGAGAAATACAAAAAAAGGATGTACTAAACTAACCTTTAAAAATGTCATCGCCATTTCTGGCTTGGAAGGCTTAGATGGAGCAACTCGCCAGATATTAACAAAATTCAGATGTTCACATCCCAACTCATCAACATCACGGCTTTATATCCCTAGAAAAGAAGGGAACGTATATTGAAAATCAACATCAACATCAATAGTAGCACTACTGTAAAACACTTCATGGGTGGGTGTAGCGCATTAGCAGATAATGCTTATTTAGGAAGGCACAAATTATACATCAGTAACTGGGCTTGAAATGGGAACTTTTGTCGAAAGATACTCCTGCATTTTACAAATATGAACCAAAATAAATTCTCATTAATAAACACGAAAAAAAAAAAGGACAATCATATCAATGATTGCCATACTTACAATTTGAGATCTATGGAAGCTGAGAAAGTTAGAAAATATAAAGACCTGGCTATCTAATTAAAACAAATCTGACGTCTTAATGAAGTAACCATAAGTCCATTGGTTATGTCAATGGAGGGAATTGTTACAAAAACTTTCAATAAAAACCTGGGGAAAGTAGGCATGCATCTTTGGTGCATCACAAAAAGATATAATACTCCAGACATGTCACATTGTTCGAAAATTTGTGAGCTTAGGTGAAGTAGGATAGCAGGGAGCTCTTACACATTAACATTAATTATTATGTATTAATAATATACATTTATTGTCCCAAGAATACATTTCATATTTCAGTAACTTGTATAGTACCTAGCCAATAAAGGGCTTTCTTTTAAACAAAAGTTTCAGACATCTGGAAGAGCCAGATATTGTTCAAGACTAATTTTACCTATATAACAAAAAATCATAAACTGCGTAAACTGGAAATTTGTTTCCTTGTATCTGACACAGACGCATCTGAATTATATCGCATTTGATTATTGAGATCCAAGTACATTGTACATTTGCTTAAAAGTTTTTATTGACGCTGTTGTGTCGAAGAAGCAGTGATTTAACTGCGACAAGACAATAGTGTCAATATCTGTTGCTGTAGGTCAGTATTAAATTTCCATACTCTGTCCTTAGTTTTCTTGTGACGTGATCCCTGAAACGCAACTTAGGATCGAATATCAATCCTAAACTTTTGCCTATAAGTGAATATGGCAGAGGCGTGTCCTTCAGTTTTATAACTTCAAACGTTACTGTGGAAGAGTAACACTGATTATTTAGTTGGAGCAAGATGCAACAGATGATCAGAGACAGTTTTATAAAATTTACGTAGGTCTGCGTTAATCAAAATTTCGGCCTCTTTAATTTTGCTAACAGAAAATGAATAGTAGGTCTGAGTGTTACTCTTGAGGTTATATGGTTACGAACCATGAAACTGTTAAAATTAAATATTCAATATGGGTCGCCCCTTTAATCAATAACATCTTGCGGGGTTCAAGATGGCCGCTGACATTTGGCGAGGTGTATTATTTTCGGTTTGACTGCGCCATTTTTACCTAACAACTTTATGGTTTCAGCTAATACGCCATCTTTGAATTTAAGCTGCGTTATCGCTCATATGACGCGTCTTGGCGCAGGGCAAAATTACACGCCATTCTGATAGACCGTAAAAATCTTGCACAGTGAGTAGAACAATCTTGTCTGCTAACTAGTGTGCAATGTTATTAGTAATAATAATTTATTGATGTTAACAACCGCATAAGGTCCTACATAAGTCAGATAGTACACAAATATAAATTCAAAATAACATAAAACTTGGACAAAAAATTAACATTCATTAGAATAATTAACGAAATTGTCCAATGAAAAGTGGGCCGGCTCATTGTATTTATGAAAGTGTCTAGTTTTTCCGTTTCCTGAGCAATCGATTATTTTTATTTCCAATCCGCTTTGAGAAGATTTAAAGATACCTCCACGACCAGGCTACACAATAGCAATACTATTTTCCAAAGTTGGTTCGAAGGTCAGTTTAGGGGTCAGATAAAACCCCAAGGCGGCTCACACTTGAGGGATTGTTTAAAGATATACATATACAGAAGGAACAATTCTTTAGAGACTGAATACTTTAGCAAAATGCTTTGTAAGGATTAATAATTATTGTAATTATCACATAAGAATTCTGAATTAAAATTTCACGTCCTATATTTCTTTGAATTTTCCGAGTCAGCTCTTGGTGGAAATAATTCTAAATGAAACTTTTCCTTACGGGTCTAATAGCAAATAGCATTTAATATCGTAAAATTAAGATAACCTAGCTTTTTTAAAATAACATCCTAGTGGAGACAAACACTTTTAAAACTTGTATCTTCTTTCAATATTTTTGTTCGTCCGGGATTCTTTTATGACGACCAAATTGAAATTTTGTTAGTTTATCAACGTTACATACTATACTATACTACTAGTAGTAGTAGTAGTAGAAGCAGAGTACCATTTAGATCGACAAAAAAGTAAGAGTTTTCTTCTCCGAAAATTGCTTAACTTTGCCGGTTGACAGGTAGAGCTCCATCAAGATAGGCCTTGGACCAGATGGTTTCCAACTTTGTTTAGAGAAACAACAATTTCCAAAATATAAAGTCCATAGCTCTTTCTCGCCCAATTTGGAACCCAAATTTTTAAGAAAGAAAAAAAATGAGGTTTTGGGGAAGCCTTTGCTTGCATATTGTTTATTGAACCTTAATTTAACATTTATCAAGCTTCAAACAAATAAAAATTGGTCGCCCTTAACTTAACCTTAACCCTATAATTGAATATCTTTTATAATTTTCACAGCCTTTTCTGTAGGAACGCACTGATCCAGTACCATCACGAGTGAATCAAAATAACGTTATCGATCCATTTTCTATAATGGGCCACCTTGACGTAAACGCCAGGCTTGTTGGCCCTCCCGCAACCGTGGCCCCACGAAACGATCCCAAACAAAGTGAAAACTCCTAAAAAACGGCCGTTTATTTTAAGATTAAGAGAGTAAAACCATAGACTAAAGAAACCTAGACTTCCACTCCGTTACTAAAAATTTACTGTCATCTTTAGTACCAAAGTAGTAACTTCCTACTGGAAAACCCTAACAAGAAAAACACGAACCCATAGAGAACACATTAAGAATTCACAGCTATTCATTATTTGTTGCTAGTTGATTTAATCGCCTTGCCCAAAAAGAAATGGAAACTAGTATCAAAGGGGTGTAATGAATAATAAATGTGCAGTTCCTGTGATTATATCCTTCTGTGCAGATGATACAATAATCAGCGTTTAATATCAAGCGTACGTTTTAGTGCTACATCGTGCTTCAAAACGGACTTATTCACAAAAACTGCTCAAAAACTTCGCAAGCATGCTGTATGTATATTTGAAAATTATTTATAAGAAGATTCTAAACTTTATAGAAACTTAAAAAGTAATAAAAATAAGAAGAAAATAATTTGGCAAAAAAAAATAAATAAATAAATAATATAAAAAAAATTAATTTGTTCTGCATTGCTGGTTTATTTATTTATACAGAACTTAGTTTGTAATAATTTGGTAATGTTTATTTTATTAGTATTCAAAATTGAGAAATAAATTCTTTACCAGATTTTAGAAAGCAATTTTTGCATCAACACCCGGAATATAAATACCAAAAATATGTTTTTTTCTACCAAGCGTTCACTCGTTTACTAACCATTCGCTCCACTCAAGCCCAAAAAAACTCGTGACTAAAGTTGCAGTTATCAAAATTGTTGCATAATATACCATTGCATCTAACAATATTTTTCCTCAATTCCAGTTTCCTATATTAGATATATAGTGAATCACCTTGCCACGAACATCTTACAATAATTTTCTGTGACAAAAACAAAGAATTTGCATATATACTAAAGCGTAAGTTTTGGTCTCGGTTCATTATACGAAATTATTTCTCCCACTTCAATAATGTGGAGACCACCAAAACTAGCCTCCTGAATATCAAAGGTACCGATAAGTTTTGTCGCTTCTCTATGGCTTCGTTTTTCTCTACCGTAACGCTCACCGTTCTCGACACACGCCAATGGTCCGCCACTGTCACCCGAGCAAGCATCTACAGTGCCGTTAAGATCCCCAGCGCAAATCATCCCCTCGTGTAACAAGTCGTTGTAGATGCCCTCGCATACGTGTCTCTTTTGTATCGGTACCCAACCCTGCTTCATTCGGACGGATGGTTCTGTAAACCGAGAAACCACGTGGAGTTTACGATCGATGGAACTCTTCGGGTTACCTTGGCTAGAACTTTTTGAAGATCCGAATCCAGACACTACGCAGTACAAATCGTTTTCGTAATTGGCGTTGACGTCCGGCAGGCAAATCGGTTGTACTACCCCGTTCAGCTTCAGACCTTTATGCTTCAGTTTAATCAGCGCTATATCGTTGACGGCACCCCTTCCGTATTCTTCGTGAGCATACGAGTCTTCGATGAATGCGTATTGCTCTGTGCCTGCGGATTCAGTTCAAACATTTGGATATCGGACGAGAAAGATTACATTCTATGATATTTTATATTTTTCCTGGCTGGCTTCGTACGACCTCACCTTCTGCTTCGTCAGAGTTGTAATCGCCGGCCACCACCAAGAACGAGTCTTTGGTATAGTCTTTGATGCAGTGTGCGGCAGTCAACACCCACTTGGAGGATATGATGACCGCGCCGCACTGTAACGGCGTGTTTTTCCTCCTGTTCACCCGCAACGTAGCCTTCAAACAAAAACCTCCACCGATCTGGCAATACAAAACCTTTCCTTAATTACCTGCCAAGGATACTCGCCTTGCCTAGCCAACGAACCACCTGCGAGCCTAACATGAGGGCCATCTAAGTCATCACCGAAGATGTTGTCCCCCCTATGACCGCAACTGTCCGGCTCGAGAGACGAGTTTTCATCTGAAACTGGGAAACTGAAACCGTTTGCTGTTCTAAATCGTTCAACATACTAGTTTTTGGCGAGCTTGGTGCGAAGTTCGTATTGTTACTGCAAATCACGCCGACATCTTCGTAATGGTTACAATTGTGCTGACCCCATGCTGTGAACGTGCAATCTTCGAGATTTTTTTCGCTCCCCAAACAGTCTACCTGGTCCAACCAAATGGGTCCGCTACCTAAGACTCACGTAATTTAAAGAACAAATTGTAAAAGAGTGATGCAATGTCCTTACCTGCTCCAAAGTAACCTTCACCTTTTATTTCTATCGACCCTTGGTATCCTAGCTTTCTGCATACCAGCCGGGCTGCGACCTCGTTGAAGTCGTCGTCGCAGACAGTGCCCCAGATACCCAGGTGAGTAACCTCCACCCTGCCTTCGTGAGGTCCTTTGCCGTTCGTCAGACGAATTTGGGTCGAGGCCTTTGGAACAGGTTAATAGACAGTTTGTGTTTTGCCAAAGTAGCGAATACTGACGTTGCAGTGCTGGGGTGCTTCGTCGGATCCATCGTCACAATCTTTGACCTTGTCGCATAAAAGTTCAAGCTTTAGGCATTTGTCCTCGGTATCGCACCTCCACGAGTTTTCTGGACAGTTATTGACTGACGTTTTGCAGACAACACCTGCTATCTCGGTTCTATCACAGTCCGTCTTGCCCCACCCAGGATAATCGCAATTGATAAGGCTGGATTCGTTTCCTTGACACTCGATGTCGTCCAACCAGAAGAATACCTTTTGGCCCTTGATATCGTCGACGAAGTACGAGTTACCTTTCACTTCTGAAGCACCCAAGGGGTAACCCATTTCTCTACAGACCACATTAGCAGCATTTAAGTTGAAGAGGTCATCGCAAACAAGCGCAGTCTGACCAAAAGCTAAAAGAAAAATGTGAGTTGAAGAAATAATGTCGTTTTCAGAAATTATGGTTGATTTCTTATGTGTCACGAAATTTAGATGAAGTTTCCTGTGCCAATTTTTAGCACCATCATGTCATAAGTAGAAATTCTTTGTTTGCTCCAACCCAACGCCAGCGTGGCAAAGGGTGTTACTTAAAATTAGGACAGTACATTGTTGATCTTAATTTAACTTTAGATGTTTTTATTGCATTTCATTTTCACTCTAATTCCAAATGAGACGAACATTACTTTCGGAGGTTACCTGTCACTTCGAGACGTCCTTCGTGGGGATTCGGGGAGCCTGCCAGCTTAATTTTATAGCCATAATCTGCTGGTTTGCAGTGCTTCTCGTCTGATCTATCCCCGCAGTCATCCACTCCATCGCAGATGCTTTTCGCGTCTTTTAGACACTTTCCGTTGTTGCATTTGAGGTTCGATCCGCATGTCTCAGACGTACTCCGCCTCTCGAAGTAAAATACGTCTTCCTTCACCACTTTGGCTCCGCTGGAGCCTAGATTTTGGTCCAACAGGCGACAAGTGGCTCCGCTAAAAGTTTACCGTGGATAAAGCGCCTCAAAATGCAAGTACCTGTGCTTGCCTCCAGTTGAAACCTTTGCAGATAAATTTGCGACTCTCGGAGCACAAATAGGCGCAGGTCCGGTACCCAATATTAGCTAATTTCTCTTTTTCTCCAACCCTCAGTTCCGATTTGGAATGGATATCGTACTCGTTCACGTATTTGGAACAGTCTGTTTCGTCCTCGCCCGAAATGCAGTTCTGCAACCAAATTGCAGAACTGCAGTTTTGTCACGTTACAAATGACTGTCACAACAAATGATCTAATAAACAACAGCGAAAATTTTTGGTTTAATCCTAATCCCTTCATTAAGTATTCGTCACGTCTTCTCTGAAACAGATATAACAACGTTGGAAATTTGGTTAGTTTCAGCAAAAGTTAACGGAGAATTGAAAGAATTATATGTGTAATAACTCTCGAAATCTCTCCCTTTTCCTCTCTGTCCATTACTCTTCCTCGTCCCCACTTTTCCTACTCCCCCTCTGTCCTGTTTTCCAACTATCCCCTTTCTACCCTCTCTCCGCTCCCCCCCCCACTCTCTCTCTAGCTATCTCTCTATGTCTCTTAATCTATATATCTATCTCTATCTGTCTCTCTATCTATCTTTATCTATCTCTCTCTCTCATTTTCTTTTAGTTATTTAGTTGTGTTTAAATCTATGAATTGAGGTGAAAATTGAACAGTGCATAAGAAACCAGTTAGATTGAGTTTAAAACCTTATCCAGATTAAATAACAATATAAACCAAATAAAATTCCTACTTTCCAAACAAGTTGAACCCATAACGGTCCATTGGCATTTTCTATACATCATTAAAACAGATTGAAAAGTGAATTTTGTCTTGTGCTCGACTATAACAGATAATAATTAATACTTCACCATTATACCTCTCTGTGAAATTGCACAAATAAATAAATGCCGATAAAACGGCATAAATTAACTTGCGATATTTAATTGTTATATTGCGCAAAAATCATTAAAAGTCAGTTCGTTATATTAAGTGCCAGACTAAAAAAAATTCAGGGCCATTTGCAGACAAGATCTGTCACAGGGCTGTCCTGAAATTAGATAATTGCTCACCTACAACGCTAGTTTTCAGTCTTAAAATGTTCTTTTTTAAGTTTACATGTGAAAACGACAGAAGTGGCTTTGAATCCCCCTAACCTATCTACTCATCTCGAATCTGTACCCGCAACGTTCAACTTATTATTACGTGTAGAATAAGATGGTGGATGATTCCCTTAGGTTTAAATCGAGGTTTAATTCCAAACAGTCAAGTTGCTCATAAGAGAGTGAATTATTTGGTTCATAGGTGACAAAGTCGTCTTGGTTCGAATATAGATTTGAAAGATTGCTTTAGGAACCCTTAAGTTGATAGAATGTTTGATTGTGGCTATTAAACTTTGCCACCTTCGTATCCTGCAAGAACAAAACTAATATTACCCCCACCTTATATCCGTCACACACTTTGCGCTTCGACACGCATACTCCGTTGCCGCATTTGAACTGTTCGGTGGTGCATTCTGGGAGAACCGGTGCATCGATTACCGCTGGGCTTTGTTGCTTTCGTTCCAACATGGGTACGTCATCTACACGATAAAGGGGCTGTTCCGGGTGTTCAAGTTCTCGGATCACCGGCGCGGAGGGCGCAGTGGGCATCAAAAACGTTGTGGTGATGGTGATCGGAGGATCCACGTGCACCACTTCCGTTTCATCGCAGTTGACGTTATACGGGTAGTCGCAGACGCTGATGGCGGGGTTGAACACGGTACCAGCTCCGCATTCTTTCACCACACTCACCCCCGGACCGCAATGGAGGAACTTGTTGCACTCGAACGGGTGTTTGGTGATACCGTTAAAGTCAGCCGGACACTGGACAAATTGCGCTGACCTTTTGGAAACGAGACGAGTTGGAACATAAGACCGTATGTATCGAAGCAAGCTGCCACCGACGTTTGATATTAAAATCTTGTACCCGTCGTTGCGTGGCGCTCTTGGTCTCTGAGTAGTTGAAGTGGGCGATTGCTGCTGCTCTCGGTAGCAGAACAATCTTCTCTTGACACTCGTCGGCTGATTGACGAAACATTCGCTCTCGTGTGCAGCACACACGTTCCTCTTGTAGCTGAAAATCGTTCCGTGTGGGCAATACGCAAACCCAGCCATGTCCCGGCTGCAGTGGAGGTAC
The DNA here is from genome assembly GCF_029955315.1 of Cylas formicarius. Taxonomy (NCBI): domain Eukaryota; kingdom Metazoa; phylum Arthropoda; class Insecta; order Coleoptera; family Brentidae; genus Cylas; species Cylas formicarius. The sequence continues at coordinate 16,239,322 of NW_026844361.1, read as the reverse complement.
TTGGAGCAGTCTTCGCAGTATGGTACGAGACCGTAGAAGCCATCGGGACAGGGCCAAACTGGAGCGGTTTCTATCGTCGTCGTTGGAGTTGATATCGTCGTGCTTGTTGGTACTATCGATGACTCTAAAGTAGTAGAGGTAGCAGTATTCGTGGTGATAAGCTCCTGTAGATCTACAAAGTTCTCGAGGCACTCGACCTTCCTGGGAGTATCGCATTGGGAAGTTTTGGGGTTGAATAGAGCACCTGGCTCGCAGTTCTTGGGCCCGCCTCTGCCCTGCCAACAATCCAGGTATTGGTTGCAGAAGAGGGCGTACGCAAAGTGACCGGTTTGGTTACTGGGACATCTGCAATGAAGACGTGAACTATCTAGGCGACGAAACGCGCCGGTTTTGGTTACTCTTTGTAGGCGACTACTCTAACGGGAGCTGGAGGATTGTGCGTGGTAGTCGATGACGCGTCGGTGTAGTCTTGCATTTGCTTTTGTTTTAGAGTCGCATTGGTCAAACATCGATTTTCTTTCCATTTGTGGATATCCGAATTTTGGAAGACGCTGACGTAGGGCTTGGCTACCTCTACGGTGACAGACTCCTAGAGACGTATACGTCCAAACTAATATATGTTTAGAAGTGCGTGATACTTACTGCATAATTATACGCGAACATAGCCACCAATATTAGAGCCGTTATGAGATTCATCGCCTTACCGTGGTTGGTTACGTATAAACTCTAAGCTTGAATCAAAATTGATAGCAATAATTCGCCAGAGGTCACAAAAATTGCGACGGCAGCGATATTAGGGGAATATTGGCTAGATAATAGTGTTATTGGAAAGTGCGGCTGGAAGATCATCCGACGAGATAGCCTTTTGGAAATTTCGCGGGACTAAAATTGACCGTAAATAAACTGATACGCAACCTAAACAGTCGTATAGTAGAATGGGGCTTTTCTCATAAAAAAAACAAATACATAAATCCGAAAGGCAAAAAAAATCATTAATACTCTTTTAACACTGTTGCCGCATCTCGATTAATTTTATAAACATAATAATGAATATTCCTGAAATGTTAATATTAAACAGATTTTTCTACACCCGTCTGTATAATACCTAATTACGCACCGATCTAGCGTGCGGGAAGCGTCACTTTCCCAAGCCTTGTTTAGTTTTGTTTAGATTTGGTTAGAAATGTCGATGAAATTGTATAAAACCAATAAAACTTTACCTTAATTTTTTTGTTTTTTGTTTAGTTTTAGTTAGTTTGAGTAGGAGTGTATAAACAAACCATCCAAAATATACTATACCTAAACTTCAATTAGTTTTGGTTAGATATAGGAGTGTATAAAATAACCCCTTCAAAATACCACTAGCCTCCGTTTCCATAGTGAAGTCTACGTCTATGCCTTTGTTCTAACTTGTATCTATCTATATTTTAATTAGTTTTGTTTAGTTTTGGCTTGATATGGAAACTAACCAAAATTTTCCAGAATATCCCTAGTCTCATATTACATAGTTACGCATATGACTCTATACATTTGTTCTAACTATAACCCAACTTTAGTTAGTTTTTGTTTAGTTTTAGTTAGTTTGAGTAGGAGTGTATAAACAAACCATCCAAAATATCCCTAGTCTCCCCTTCCTTGGTTACGCCTATATTTCTAGGCCCGTGTTCTCACTATACCTAAACTTTAGTTAGTTTTGGTTAGATATAGGAGTGTATAAAATAAGCCCTGCAAAATACCATTAGTCTCCCTTTCCATATTTTAATTAGTTTTGTTTAGTTTTGGCCAGACATATGGTTAGGAATGTATAAACCAAACCATCCAAAACTAACCAAAACTGTCCACAACGTCCCTAGTCTCCATTCCGTAGTTTCACATACGATTCTATACCTTTGTTCTAACTATACTACAATTTTAGTTATTTTTTGTTAGTTTTACTTAGTTTGAGTAGGAGTGTATAAACAAGCCATCCAAAATATCCCCAGTCTCCTCTTCCTTGATTACGCCTATATTTCTACGCCTTTGTTCTCACTATACCTAAATTTTTGTTAGTTTTGGTTAGATATTGGAGTGTATAAAATAAGCCCTGCCAAATACCACTAGTCTACCACTACCATTAGTCCATAGTTAAGTCTACGTCTATGCCTTTATTCTAACTTCTATCTATCTATATTTTAATTAGTTTTGGTTAGATATATGGGTGCGAATGTAAAAACCAAACCATACAAAATTAGCCAAAACTTTCCGTAGTTAAGCATACGATTCTATACCTTTGTTCTAATTAATACGTAAGTTTTGGTGAGTTTTGTTTAGTTTGGCTTGAATATATATGAGTAGAACTTACCAAAACTGGTCAAAACACCACTAGTCTCGCCCTTCGGTAGTTACCTTTGTTTTAACTTTACCTAAATTTTAGTTAGTTTTGGTTTTGTATTAGTGTATAAACTTACCCCCTCCAAAACTCCGCCAGTCTCCCCTTCCCTAGTTACGCCTACGCCTATGCCTTTGTTCTAACTTTTTGTAAATTTTAGTTAGTTGTGGTTAGTTTTGGTTAGATATATGGATAGCGGTGTATAAGCTAAGTAGACACGCGTACGCTCTTGTTCCAACTTCACCTAAATTTAGGTCAGTTTTAAATCTAAAATGTTCAGCTCTGTTTACAAAGAGAAAAGTTGCTGGCCTATTCGGCAATCAGATAAATACAACCGGTAATAACAATTTGTATTTGGTTTCAAGTGAAATGTTTTAATTTAACAACACGAAAGATCTCACCTATTGAAAAACTGCTCTTATAATGCGCTATAAAATACAATAATACATAAAAAAGTGCTATAAAATTTTATCAGTCCATTCAGATGTTTTGAACCTTGGACGTTCGATTATTCAATTTTTCAACTGTCTTTTTTTAAATACTGGTTTCGATGTGGTTGGGATTGGGATTGGGATTAACTGTGAAAATACTATCATACTAGTAAAAGTTTATTTAAACATCATCTACATTTAATAATGGCATATCACAGCAACAAGGAACGGTATTTACGAATGGAAAAACTGTTTCAAGAAACACTTTTTACAAAACTTCTGGATTGCTCCTGCGTCGGTTATTCCTGAGCTAATCTTGCTAACGTTTCGCTAGTCATCCTGTTGACTTCTTCAGAACTTAACTGAAACTGTGCAGTTAAGCTCTGAAGAACTGACTTAACTGAACAGTTTCAGTTAAGCTCTGAAGAAGCCAATAGGATGATTGCAGAAACGTTACGAGGAATCCAGAAGTTTTGTAAATAGTATTACGGTAGCCTGTGAAAGTTTCTTTGAAAAGTCTTTCAAGAAACATCAATGGCGGCTCATGGTGTCCTCGATCCACCGCCTATAATACGACACCTTGACGTAGACCCCCGGCTTGTTCGCGTAGCCGCACCTCTGGCCCCAAGACGTCACACCGTACAGCGTAAACACCCCTTTGGAAAATCAGACAAATAGAACACAGAGACACAAATGAGGCTGGGCTATGGCAAACTACTCACCACCATCCAGACAGGCAAGCGGACCGCCGCTATCGCCGTCGCACGCGTCCACGCCGCCATTCAAGTCACCCGCGCAGATCATACCATCTCCTATCGCTTCTCCGTAGATGTGCGCCATCTTACAGATGTCTAGTTTCTGTACGGGTATCCAGGCGGCTCTCAAGTTATGGGAATACGCTGAGAACGTCCCCGTTAGCGTCAATAATCGAGACACGATGTTTTACTCACCCGATTTTCCGGTTTGGATGGTACCAAATCCGGAAATCGTGCAGTTCAAGGGCGCGTCGTAATCGGCATCCTCGTCGGGCAGACATATCGGTTGGATGTCTTGGTTCAGTCGAAAGCCCGAGCCTTTGAGTTTGATGAGGGCGATGTCGTTGCCCATTTTATGACCTTTGCGGAAATTCTCATGGAGGTAGTATTCGTCGATGTAAGCCTGCTGTTCCGTACCTGCGTGCAATCAATTAGGTGCCATTTCATCCCAGCAAATTAGCCAGAGAATGTCTTCCAATGCGGATAAAAATTGTTCAACCGATATACAGTGTTGTCTATTTTAACTGTAACCGTAATTGCAGATTGTATATTTTCAAACTGATTTGAAAATAATGTTTTTTTTTTAGTATATTAAGAATCAGGACATATATTTTGGTTTACTAAACCTACTCACTAAATAAAGAAACAAGTTACCTAAATTGATATTAAGTTTTGCAGTAAAGTAAAATATGGCGACGAGCGAGCCGAATGGGCTGAGCCCGGACCTGGTCTGAGACAGAGCCCGCGTTACCAGCGAATCGAAAACGAAGCATCTCGATGCACAGTTATTTAAAATGAAGAAGAATATGTTTACGGAAATATAATTTGCGACGCACCTTCGTCTTCGTCGGTGTCATACTCTCCGGCCACGACTATATACGCCCCTTTTGAGTATCCCTCGAGGCAATGGGCGGCCGTGAGCACCCATTTGGAGGCTAAGACAACCGCTCCACACCAATGCGCGCTCTTATCTTTCCCTTTTACCTTTAACGCCGCCTAAAAATTCAACCACTCGCTCAGTTAATCATCACCAATTATTCTCCCGTAATACCCACCTGCCAGGGGTACTCTCCAGGCTTCGCCACTGATCCCTGCACCACACGGAAGTGAACATCATCCCCCCGAAGGAATATATTATCTTTCCTCAACCCGCATTCTACGGGTTCGATAGATTGAACCACCGGTCTATCATTTCCTATCGCCTTCGAATTCCTTTGGAGTTCGACCTCGTTGAACACTCCGCAAACGACACCAACGTCTTCCGTATGATCGCAATTGTGCTCACCCCAATCCCAGTGGGTGCACTGTTCCAGGCTGGTCTCGTTTCCGAAACAAGACACCTGGTCGAGCCAAATGGGACCGTCTCCTGATCCGTATTGAGCGTCTTTCTTCACCAAAGCTGAGCCGGAGAATCCCAAATATTTGCAGACTATCTTCGCGGCGTCCTCATTGAAGTCATCGTCGCATACCGTTCCCCAGATGCCGTGGTGTCTAATTTCCAGTCGTCCTTCTTTGGGGGTCGTTCCGTTCATTAGACGTACTTTGGTCTCAGACTGTTCAAGAGGAAATAAACCAAACGAGTTTTTATTTTAGAAATTTTGGAAGAAATTTTGTTCAATAGAACACCATGTGACAATTTTATTTATTTATTAACAAGGTAATCCAAAAGTGTAGCTAAGCCAAAGAGTGTTGTTTCCATATTTTGGCGATTTATTAAATGGAGGTGGGTTTACTTCACTTTACTGATTCCTTGTCAGGTAGTATGATGACCTGTAAAATATAACCCTTAGATAATGTCACACTATATGTCCTGTTAGCTATTTTAAATTATGTCGGATTTTCGGGTGGTGCGATAAAAGCGAAAAAAGATAAAAAGTTATCTTGATAATCGCACGCATTATGCAAACAAGTTTAGGTCAATCAGCTAGAGAAACTGTTAGTTGCGGTGTGCCGCAAGGTTCCATACTGGGGCCGCTTTTATTTACAATTTACACCAGCAATTTTGTATCGTGTATGAAAGATGTTACGGCATATTTTTATGCTGATGACACCCGGGTATTATATTCATTTGACGTCAGTACTTGGTATACGGCTCAAAAATTGATCAATGCAGATTTAAAAGAACTAACAGATTATTCAGCACGTCATGGATCATCTATTATTTGAAAAGAATAGGGATCGTTTGGTGTCTGAACTTAACATAAAAGTGAGTGGTTGAGTTTTGCAGTTTACAAATTGTGCAAAAAATCTTAAACTTATACTTCAAAAAAAAAAAAAGACAAGAAATGCTCAGCCAACAAGCAAATTGCAAGTGATTTCGAGTAAGTTCATTCCTAAAATTTTCTATCCAATTTTTAATTTTTATATACACGTTCACATTTTCTTTTTTGCTATAGTTATCTCATACGAACTAGTAATTTTAAAATAATCGCTATATATTATTTTATAGGGGTTGAACTTGAAACAATTTTAATTGCTTTCATATCCTTTTTTTGGTATTTTATTGTATTGTAAATTGAACATTGCAGAATAAATGTATTATTATTATTAAAAAATGAAAAGGCAAATATCTAATATGATAATATGACAAAAATAAATTAAACTGCTGTACAAGTAAAAATATTTACGAAAACAACAACAATAATGATGATACCAAAGACAACTAAAAAAAAAGATAATAAGAAACCTAATTTTGTAAAAAAACTTCCTCAGGCTACTATAAAACTATTTCCAAATCTTCTGCATCCCTCCTGCGTCGGTTATTTATAAATTCAACTTGCAGACGTTTTATCAATCATCCGGTTGGCTTCTTTGGAACTTAACTGAAACTTTTTTAATTTAACCTCTGAAACGCGGCTCGAATGTTGAACATTTTGTTGGAAGCTACCTGACTAACATTTTTGAGCTAATCAAAAATAGGGGTTTAATATAAAATTATGAAATGCGGTTAGTTAAATAGACCGTTTTGATTTTTTTATTCTATAGTCGATACGATTTGTGATGGCGTAGTCGGCCATAAAATGCCAAACAGACTAAAATAAATTAGTCACCTTGCTTCCACTTATACTTCCACTGATATTGTTCCGTCCTAAATATCTATCTGATCAATGCACAGTCGTCACTAACAACTACTATAATATTACTTAGGAGTAAGAGATGGATTCATGTATTTCTAAGTAATAATAGATCGGGGTGTTCCTTAATATGCGAATTTTTAAGTAAGTGAATGTACATGAATAAATGACAATAACAATTTGTTAAATATACTTATGAAAACTCTGAAAATGCGATAACAATTAAAACGATACCAATAAAATTGGAAAATTAAAAAAATATATATCATACCGTATAGTATATAATTTGTAAACAGTAAATATACAAGTAAACTATATTTAGTTTGTATCTACGATGAAACATCGCCATTATCAGAGCCAAAATTGGAAGTGACACTCCTAGAAAATGATTCTTCGTCTAGATTAAGTGGTGGTATCGTTAAATCTAAGTCTAGTCTCTTTTCCTAGTATTATTTTATTATGTTTTCTGTTTGTGTTACACAACAAACAGATACTACTGCAACATTATAGTCCCTTGCCTTACTCACAACATTTTTGTTAAAAAATAGTTTGCACTGAGCCCACATCAATTCTATAGCATTAAATACTCAATGGTAAGGAGGCAATCGAAAAACTTTATGCGGTACGTTTTTTTTGTAATTTGAAACAACTTTTAACAACTCACATTTTAGACCATTGATAATTTCTTATTTTCTAGTCCATGCATTGGGTACACTTTCACTAAGTCTAGAATAATATCGTATCACCAATATGGGACAATGTTCATACCCCAAGCAGGTACAGCGTAGAATGCGAGCCAAATTTCAGTTAACCTCCGAAGAAGTCAACGGAAGATTTGTAAATAGTATCAAGCATATAGAATTTTCAAAAAAGGAAACATTCTAACAGTTCTATTAACATTTGCTCTGATTTTCTCCAGACTAACTACGAAAAATTCCAGTTCTTTCTAGATTGGAAAACACGAATAACATGAATCCTCAACGAACTCTGATTCACAAATAACACTTTTATTTGTTGTGTGTTTACAAACAAATTTTCACAGGACCTTAGTTTTAAAGTAATTTAGTTTTTAAAGTAATTGCGCGTATTAATCTATTCCTGTAATTAACTAATATTTAATATAAATTCGTAACCAAATATCGTTTAATTTTATTAGTTACACAGATTTAAACCAACCGTAACTAACTGTTCTTAGAGCTATGTAATTAGTTGCAGTGATTTCTCAAAAGTACCTTCTATTTATTTACTATTTTTTATTCTTGTAGCACTTTAGCTACTTTTGGCGGGAAAATTTGAATTGTCGTGAATGTTCCGGTTGGCGCATGCGTTCTCATTTGGTTTTCCCGCAGAATCTTCGGCAATGTTCGAGGCAGTATTAATAGTATTCGGCTATGTTCGGCTAACGCGCATTTGGAGAATTTGATTTGCTACGATGAAATTAAAGGTGTTCTCCAATTCTTGCAAAAAAAAAACTGTCCTCAGCCAAAAATGTCCTCAATTGTTTGTTAATTATCCATAGATGGCGCTGTACTTGCAAAAAGAACGATTTATCGTATTTTTCAAGAAATACACGAGTCAATGTATGAATCTAACTTTAGTGTTATAATACCTTCGTTAAAACATATTTGGTAATTGTAATTTTCGTTTACATACTTTTTGGACACCCAATACATATTTTTAAAATGGTTGTAAATCCTACTGAATTTTTGTAATTTAGAGCCGATAGAGTGTGTAGAGTTTCCAAGAATGCAAGATCATTCGAACACCTGAGAATTTCGGTTAAATAAATGTTCGTATATATTACGGAGGTATTTGAATGTGATCCATCAAGTAAGTACTGATTCTTGAGCTTTGACTTTGCGAGGCTGTTTCCACTGGATAGTTCAGAGAGTAAGAGAGACAGTAAGTACTCGTACTCTATTTAACTTACAGGTAAGTTTGAAAATAATTATTTTTGTTTTGTGTGCCTGTCGATTAACAACATTCTTCTTCATGTATTTTTTAAGACTATATTCGTGTATATTGAACCCGATTGAGAAGATTTCGTCTGAGTTGAAAGCGCATATAAGAAGAAATAACACTGCCCCAAAATTTTTGTATATTAATAATGACACTACGTAGAAATGTATTGAAATAGAACGTAATAAATTGTTGCTTTGTACATTTTTTTATTTACCTGTTTCAAAAATTGCTCGGCGAAAAAGATTGAAAAGATACTTATATCTCCCTTGTTAGTGTAGGTAGATAAATTCTAAACACGGGCCTGGAATGATAACGGGTAAGGGTCTGCTTGGCAGGGTGGTCTATAAGGGGCTGGGCTTTGGAGTAATAAACAGTAGGTAAAGGTTATCACGTTCGTAAAAACACAATCTTTCTGCACCCTGCCGAGCAGACCTTTACTCCTAATTATTCCAGGACCGTCCTAGAAATTTATCTACCTTCACTAACAAGCGCTATATAAATACGTTTTCCATCTTTCTCGTCGAACAATTCTTGAAACATGTTCATAAGAAAATTAGTATCCGAGGACATCAAGATCCATTTTTTTATTTGCCGAGGTGGTTGTCATTAGGTTCGACTACCATCTCCACTTAATCTTCAAATTCTGATTTGTTTTCCATGTCTTCTTCAAACTTACCCTCACCCTTTGAACTATCCAGTGAAAACAGCCTCACAGGGTCAAAGCTCGAGGAGATACAGGTACGTACTTACTGGAAGGATCACATTCAAATACCTCGTTCGTTACGGTCCATCTCAGGCAAGATCTACCATAGTCCTGCGAAGGTCTGCGCTTAAGGTACTGTAAAATACTTAAAACGTCAAAACAATTAATGCGCTATATTTATAACACCGTGTATATCGGTTCGTAGTTTTAAGAATGTATTACCATCCTCGTAGAGAAACACACCAACAAATAGTTTTCAGTCCCCACTTACTTCGCAATGGTGAGCGGCTTCGTCCGAATTGTCCGTGCAATCGTAAAGGCCGTCGCACACGAACGGTATCCTCACGCACTCGTTGCCCGTGTCGCATTTCCAAAAACCGTCCCCGCACTTTTCCTGCGGCGTTTTGCACACGACGCCCGCGATCTCGTAATCGCCGCAATTATGGATACCCCACCCTGCGAAGTCGCACTGCATCAGACTCGTCTCGTTGCCCAAACACGCGATGTCGTCCATCATGTAGGGCGTGTTGCTCTCGCGCAAATCTTTAGCGAAAAACGAATTGCCTTTGACTTCGGCCGCGCCCAAATTGAAACCCAACTCGCGGCATACCACGTGAGCGTCGCTCAAATTAAATTGGTCGTCGCAGATGTATCCAGTCTTGCCGAACACGGTCACTTCGACCCGACCTTCGTAACTTTCGTCGGAACCGGCCAGAGTTACCTCGTATCCGAAATCGGACGGCCTGCAGTTTTTCTCGTCCGCCCTGTCGCCGCAATCGTCGTAACCGTCGCAGACCTGGTCGGACGTCAGGCATTTTCCCGTGGGACATTTGTGCATATCCGAGCAATCGACGGAAGTGCTTTTCCGTTCGTGGTAGTCACAGGGATAGTAGCTTTTCAACGCTCCGGTTTTGCCAATGTTCTCCTCGGTTAGGAAACACGCCCTGTCCGTTTTCCTGAAAACGTGCCTATTTGAACAACCGTATGTAGCCAGTGGAAATTTCTTTGAAAAGTTAACAACCCTTTATGGTGAGGACATCAAGCGGAAAAGCAGAAAGCTAGAAGATCACCGACTGAAACTGGGATAACGTCATCCCCAACATCGGCCGCTTATAAAAATCTTCGAAAATCTAATTTCGAGAAATAATTCATCATACCCGTAAGGATATAGACCTAAGCAATAAGACTCTTCTGTCTTAACATCTTGAAATTGCTTCCATCTGGTCCGCATCCCAATTGGATGCCTTTTCAAACATGATTCATGACAAAGCTTTAAATCTCCCTTTATCTTCTACCCAGAACCACATTCAGAAATTTGAAAAACTAACGTCAACACTAGGGAAACCATCAAACTCTCCTCAACTACAATACACTGTGATAAATGTATCATCGCACCAAATCTCGGAAACGTATTATTCCAATGGAGGAAATCATTTCTAATGTTGAGTCTATTCTAAACAAACTACCATCTCGAACAGCTAATGAAATTCGATTTGAAACCGCAAAAATCCTTAAAAAATCAAAACCTCCTAAAACTAATATTGCAAAGCCTGAACGCATTGCCCTAAAATCTCTAAAATCTAATCCCGACATCGTAATCCCAAAAGCAGATAAAGGAAATGCTACGGTAGTCATGAACATAAATGAATATCAGGAAAAGATTCAAGATGTTCTTACAGACGGATTATATAGTCAACTTAAAAAAGATCCCACGTCATCTATGGAACTATCAGATTCCATTAAAAAATTAAAAATTAAAAAATTCCATGAAAGGATTACCCCTTCGACCTATTGTCAGCACCATTGGTTCTCCAACATATTCTCTAGCAAAATATCTAACTTCCTTATTAAAAACCCCTTACAGGGAAAACTGCCAGTTTCGTACTAAATTCCTTTCACTTCATTGAACAAATAAAAAGCATTACATTAGATACCCAAGATATTCTGGTTAGTTTCGACGTACTTCTTCTCATCTTCTCCCCTTAATTGAGAAATACTTGTCTGGGACTTATTTTTCTTATATGGGTCAAATTTTTGAACAAACGTCGGGAACAGCTATGGGTTTTCCACTATCACCAGTCATCGCGAATATGTTTATAGAAGCCTTTGAGAAAGAAGCTCGCGCCACCTTCTTAATTCTAATTCGTTCTGAAGAAAAGTAACGTCGAAGAAATGGGGACGTATTATCCTGTTGCTTAAAATAGCACACCACACATTTACAGTTTGCCGTCCTTGAAATTGAAATCGCTTGTGGCAATGACCACCTAAGGCCCACGGTCTGCTATTTTTTTCGATTTAACAAACATTTTTTGAATTGTTTCCATCATTGTATGGAAAACTCAACCCGTTTTTCTCGTTGCTGTGACGCTAATTTTGTGGCAAAATTGCGTTGTGTTGTTGGCAAAAATGGCTGGGATTTGTCAATTTGAGAAAAGTAATGTTTGAAAGGAATGATGACGATGAATTCATTCATGTGGGAAACTTTGAAGGAAATGAATTTTTGTTATGACAAGGCAGTTGGAAGGGTGGGCCACTGTAATAAAAGCAGTATGAAAAATGGAGTAAGTGTGTCGAATATGTGATTAAAATAGAAGAAAGAATGTGGGAAGCTGATAACACACTAGAAAACACTTATTATATCTGTAGACTTAAAGGACTATGATTCGTGTAACTACTCGGAATATGATTACTAAAATTTGCAAATGAAGTTAAAAATGTTTAAAATTTATTACAATTTATCGATTTTCATTTCTATGTAAGTTTTTATTTACTTGATCTTATTAGAATAATTTATATCTCGATTATCTTTCATATCGGTAATTATAGTCATGAATAACTATTATTATATTTAATATTCTAATAAACTACCTGCAGTAACCCCGATGTCACATTACTTTCATTCACCAAACCCTATTGTCTTTCTATTGTATGGAAATTAATGTGACCCTCATTTAGGAACGATGCGAGGTGTGTGGGTATCAAAAACTAAAATACGGAAAACTATCGTTGCAATTTACGATACAGCCTTCAAAAGTTTATTACTCTTTTGCATCATAAGCTACAACCATTTTCCATTTATTCTTATTTTAGAATTGTAAACTAAGCCTTTATAAGTTTTAAGCTGATTTTGGTTTAAAAAACGGAAGGACAGTGACTCTAAAATCATCATTAGGTAATATTTTTAGATAAATATTAAACAGTATATTATGCAACAAGTAAACTTAAAATTTAACTTAAAAAGTTTACCAAACGTGTTGCATACTATACTTTTTCTACGACTGGTAGTTTTTGCTCCATCCACCCTAAAAGTAAGAACAGTAAACAATAATTATATACAACATTTTGAAGAAGTCAAAAGGTATTGTGAAGAATCGTCATCAGTTGTTGAACAATTCTGTTTTAAATATTTGTGATATTATTATTAATAACTAAGTTTTTAACTAATGAACAGAAAATGTGAGCATAAAACGTGATATTTAAACAGGTAATGAATCAATGAAAATGAAAAGATTTAGTTTCAAAACTACATATTGCAAAGACCTATATTCTCGCTATAATCTCTTTTGTTTGAATTTAGAATTCAATTAAAAATAGGTTATCATTTTTAACTTTCATTAAAGTTTATAAATGTGGATTTAAAAAAATTATTTACATTACTATTAAAATAGTTCTTTGAAGGTTGAAATCTACACAGTGTAATACGAAATTTATATCTTTATCGAGAGAATCAACATTTAAAAACAATTAATGCTGCACCAACATGTAAACGAAAATTAACTAAAAATTATTCCTTTACCTGTAATTAAACGATTTGCATTCAAACTTGTCCGTCTCCAAGCACAAGAACGCGCAAGTCGCTTGACTCACGTTGTCCCAGCGTTGCTTCTCCAAAACGCTCAGCCTGGAGTTCTTCCGGGCCTTGAATTGGTTAAGGTATCCGTCGCAGCCTCTTTCGTCTTTGCCATCGTCGCAGTCCTGCGAACCCCGATCCGCTACCAAAACGTCAATCTCCATAGCCCACTGCAACTTACCTTGATGCCGTCGCACACCAAGCTCTTGGTGACACAAGCTTTTGAACCGCATTTAAAATCACCCTTCTCGCACTTAGACTTCTTCCGTTTCCCAATGACCACTTTCTCGGGTGCCAACGTCACCCTTTCGCCATCTTCGTACTCAAAAACGTAATCAGTATCCGAATCGGGGACAGGGTGATTGCGGGCGTTCCCTATTGATTTCAAAGTGGTTCCTGCTGAGACTACGTTCCGACTTTCGTTGGGGTCAAATATGTCGACGTAATCGGAAGATTTCTGATTGGAGAAGCCTTCGAATGTCAGTCGATCATGTTTATTGATCGGTCGAACCACTTGGTAGCCCACATTGTTGGTAGGAACTTCTTGGACGTAAACCGGGATCTGTCCGGATACTCCATGCTGAGGAGGGGGAGTCGTCTGGAAACTTGCGTAACCAGTGAGTTGGTGCTGATCAGGAATTAGCTGTCCTTGTGCCTCTCTGCACCGATTGCCTTGGCAATCACCTTGGTTACCTGAAATCCTGACTCGTAATCGTTGACAATAGGAATACTGACTCGCTTACCTCCTCCAGCTATCCACTGACCTTGACCTTCGTACGGCTGAATGGGAGGGTTCGTCTGGGAATTTCCGTAACCAATAAATTGATGCTGACCGGGAATTTGCTGCCCTGGAGTGCCGCTGCACTGGTTACCTTGACAACCATTTTGATTACCTCTTCCCTGCGCGGGGAATGGAACTTGTCCAGTTATCCACCGATCCTGACCTTCGTAGGGCTGGCCTTGGTTGTAAACAGTCTGTTGAGGTTTCTGATTGTGTCCTGGACAATTATAACCCTGGCAATCGACAGGTTGTTGCCGATTCTGTGGATAGATTTGCTGATACGCGTCCCCTCCAGCGTACGGTGGTTCCGTAGGTACATCCGTATCTTCGGTAGCGCTTTCCTCACAGTCAACGTTCTCGGGATGATCGCAAATATTGTGCAACGCATTAAAAAGTGTGCCGGGACCGCAGGCTTGTACGTAAGTTATCCCATTGGCGCAGTTTAAAAATCGTTTGCAATCTGTCGGGTGTTTGGTGATACCTTGGAAGCCGGCAGGACATTTGGGCTTCGCACCTTGTCTTCCGGCGTAGGCGTGAGAGTGGGTACCGGGTTGACCTTGGTGCTGAGTACTAAAACGACTACCGGGCTGCGTTTGATATTGGGTACTAGGTTGCCCTTGATAGTAAACACCTGAGCTTTGGGTGCTAGGTTGTCCTTGATAATAGATACCTGGCCGAGCTTGGTATTGAACACCAGGTTGATTTCGGTAGGGGGTAGCGGGTTGGCCTTGATGCTGACCAGGAGTTTGACTTTGAGCTCCAATAGCAGACGGAGCGGCCTTGTTGCAATTTTTATCGTTAATATTGCAGATGCTATTATAATTAGTAGCCGGTTGGAAATATGACGTCTGCGTTGGACCGCGACCAGGTCGAAAACTGTTGATAAATTGCCTGCAATTCTGAAACTGGGGGTTGCAGATCTGTTGCGGGTTCGCTTGCAACGTTCCGTATCTCGTTGTGGCACTGGTGCCGCAATTTTGGATCTGAGGGTCGCAAGTACCGATCAAAACCACATTGGCAGCATAAAATGGAGAACAGTCTTCAGTGTTGGGATCGCATATGACGTATCTCAGCTGGGACGAATCAGTATTGAGTTGCGTAGGTGTTGGTTGAGCTGGATGGCCTCCTACATTTTGGGGGTAGTAGTACACCCATCGCCCATCACTAGAGGCTCCCACCACGCGCATGGCGTTGGCTTGGATGCCTGATGCCTGTTGGTATCCACCCTCATAACCTCGGTCGTATGTTGGCTGGTAATATCGACCCTGGCAAAGACCGGTGCTCGGATCACATCCTGCATCAGTTCTCGTGGCCTGGGGATTACTCGATACCTGAGTTGAATCAGTTTTGCTAGGACCATATCGTGGTGGTGGTCTATTGGAGAAACAGACGCAATGGTCCGGAAAGTTACAAATGTTTTGCGTTACATCGAAAAAGGTGCCAGGCGGGCACTCGCTAGAGACCGACTGGCCGTTATTGCATTGAACGAACTTGGAGCAGTCGGTGTAGTTGGGAATGAGTCCGGTAAATCCTTCGGGACATCCGGGCTGTTGCTCCACTTGGATTTTCGCGGACCTCTGCACGACGCTCCTTTCGGGACCCGTGATGCACTCGACTTTGTCGGGAAAATCGCACTCTAGAGTTTTCGGGTTGAACAGGGTGCCGGGGGCGCAGGTTCTCGGTCCTCCTCTGCCTTGCCAGCAATCCAAGTATTGGTTGCACGAAAGGTCGTAGACGAATTGGCCGGTCGTACCTTTGGGGCACCTGATATGAAAGGAAAATCGCATGGGATTTGGGTTCTCCCATTATCTCTTTTAAAGAAATGTAGTGTTAATTACAAGAAGGCAAGCCATAATAAACCAAAATATTGTTACAATAAAAAAAATCCACAAACCTCTTGAGAATTGTTGAAAGTAGATAGGCAATGATTCGGTAGAGAGAGAATGTCTCTGAATGTAGTCTTTATTTTTTGTTTTTTTAATACACATGGTTTCTTTCATGGTGTGTTTATACTGCAGGGGATAATCCCCGAGCTCAATTTAAGAAAAAGGCTTCAAGTGGACGTATATTCGAAACGTCTTAAATTTCGAGATACACGAGATACAATTTTAGAAAAAAAAATTGTATTACCTAAGAAACGATTTTGAAATTTGGTAAATGCATCGTGGGGTATCAAGGGATATTTTTAGGTATCCAATCCTTTTCTTTATTTTCACCGTTTTTCTTGTCAAAGATAAAGATACAATAATCTAGTTGGGATGAGAGAAATTACAGTTTTTAAAGGTCACTGTTAAATCACTTTTAGTTAATTTAAGATATTGTTCATCTCCAAACCTATTTTCAATGTTCCGTTCAGTTTTTTTTTGTTTTCTCAAGAATTCCGAATCGTGTGCAACCAGATAGACGAACTTGTTCTAATATTTACCAACGACGAGTTTTAATAAAGGTAAAGGAGGGTAATAGATGGTGCGTATTACAAAAGGAGATAGAAAGGGAACCATGTTCCCAAATTATAGACGTTACTTCAGTAGTACCCACAGAATATTACACCATTTCATTAATTATGTACACATGCAAATAAAATTTCCTTAATAATCATTTGAAAGACAAAACTAAATGCCTGGACAGAAATCATTACTAACCCAATAGATCAATTACTTGGATCCCATGTTACGTGAAAGGTGGCCATTTTCTAACAAATTTTATAATAAATTAGTTAATATCAGTCCAAGTTAATAAATTTAAGCCATACATGTGAAGTTTGTTAACAAGTATGTATTGTATCGCTTTTAATTATATTATTCTCATCAAGAACAGTGCATCTTCAGATGATTAGACTATCAATAGAATATATTTGTCCAAAAAATGCAGTTGAAATTATCTCCTGATTCACGGAAAGTAATTACCTATTTTCACAAAGATAAACTTGCGTAGAAATCGGCCCGCCGTAAATTTTTGACTTTAATGCATTTTTTTCCAGAAACTATTCATCTGATTCAAAAAAGGAATATGCTATTTGGAAAACAATTTAATGTGCTTTAGTATGAGTTTGAATTTGTCAAGAATGTGTAGATACGGTTCATGTAATAGTTACAGTGATAGTAACAAACTTTGTATAGACTTTAAAGACTTTTAAACATTTGAATAGCGTTTAATTGTGTTATATGCCTTTTTGGTAGTGACTGACGAAAAAAAGTATACCGAAGACCAGGAGAGCGTTTTGCAAAATGCAGCAATGAAGAACGAAGTCCTTATGTCGACTACAGAATTCATTCAATTCATTTTTATGCGTGACAATGCTAGGCCGGACACCGCAAGATTACATTACAGAAATCGGTTTTTGAATTACGGAGTGGCCAGCACGCAGTCCCGACCTCAATCCGATCGAACATTTATGGGATGAGCTATAACGGTCAATTCGAACTAGATTTCGTACCCCAACATCGATCCCAGAGCTTATTGTTGCAGGAGAGGAAGAGTGGATCAACATTCCACAAGAAACAATAGCGAACGTGATTAGATCTATGCCCAATCGAGTAAATGATTATAAAATAATCGTTGAGTTGCTCATTGTCAATTTACTTCTTTGTTTTTGCTAATAAAAAAAGTTAATTTGACTCGTGCAATTATTTTTTACTATGCTAAACATAAAAAGCAGAAATAAATTTTAATCAATTTAAACTCGTATTAAACCATGTTAATTTGTCAAACAGCATATATTTTTTTATCAGATCAGTAATTTCTAAAAAGAAACATGAAAATGAAGTCAAAAGTTCACAATGGGCCGATTTCTATGAACGCAAGTTGTTCTTTTAGATAATACAAAAACAGTATTTTTTTCTTAAAACTTTACCATCCTGTATGTTAAAGTTTAAGGCGTTCGAAACGTATTTTCATTTTTTTTTAACAGTCTCCATATAAAACTTACTTGTTGTAGACCTCGATCTGTTTGGTTTTCTCGATCCTCCTTTTATACACCACCCTCTCGTTGAGCTTGTCCTTCTCGACGATGTTCGAATTATGTTCCTCCAAGACCTCGTCGAGTTTTGAGGCAATTTTAGACGCGTTATACACCGGATAGAGCTTGACGGAGCCAGAAGGTGGATGGTCCAATAAGCTCGAAGTGTAGTTTTTGTTATGCACGAACACTTTGCTGTAGTTCTGGTGATATAGCGGGACTGTCTGGACTTTTCCATTGTACGTCCTTATTCCTCTAGTGTACGGACGAGGTTCCGGTTCCAACGCGTGAGGATCGAATATCTAAAACAGCAAATATTATGCGGATTTAAAAAAAAGTTTGGCGAGAACAGTTTCAGAATTCGCGCTTGGATCCGGTGCTTGGACTGCCTTGATTTAACAGACATTTTAAGTTAATGTGTCCGTGCGTACTACTTGGAGATCATCCAAACGTGAATGAAAAATAACCAGTGCCCAGCAAACGGACATAGATAGATTGGTAGTTCATAGTTAAGGTGCAGATCCAGTCAAACATAACATAACAATAATATCTTAACGTACTTTAACATAACGTAATTTTAAAACATCACATTAAAAAGAAATACGAACACACACACACATATAATAAACTTTTTCTACTCCCCTCTGTAAAATGCCTATTTACACACCGATCTAGAGTGCGGGAAGCGTCACTTTACCACGTCGGTTTCGTTTCTCACGGATCCGAGCCGCTTCGGACATTTCCGGGAATTAACCGCCCGGGTTTGGGCGCAATCGGATGTTTTCGGAGATTTTACCGCACGGTTTAAATTTTGACGTTTGTCAATTCTGACGCTCCTGTCAATATTCGTGTTAATTCGCAAAAATGTACCCAAAAACTAATACACAGAATAATGTTATGCAATATATCAGACAATTTACATATTACGTGCTATAAGCTACAATTAAAATCTAGTGGACTAGTCGGTAAGTAAAGTGACATTTAGAATTTAAGTTTCCCACAGAAATTTTACATCCCGTTCACATAAGCGTTAATGGTTTTTGCAGTTTTTATATGAATATCTTGCCATGTCATCAGTACAAACAAAACAAAATTGAAGGTTAGGAGCTGCTGTTTCTTGCTTACAAGATCTTAAAAGCTCTAAAGCTCTATCCTGGGATGATTACTTAATCATCAATTATAAAAATTAAATAAACAACACAACGTTTTAAAATTGTGTTTATTCCGTTGTTTGTATGACATCCAATAATACACCTCTCTTTGTAGGATGTACACAGTTAAAAAGAGACAACAATAGCAGAACCGATCGGAAGGCTAAACGAGTAGGTTTAATGGCAACAAGTGCGGTAAATGGCATTTGATTCACGAGTTTATCTGACACGGGCGGAGTTCAGCGGAGCGGGTGTTTAATAAACGAGTGATTTAAAAAGTTTACAGAAATGTATTGCATACGACCGTTAGTTTTTGGGTGCATTTTCGCAAAACAACACGAATACATTCACTGACATAACCGTCAGTTACTTTACCACGGCAGTTCCGTTTCCCGCGGATCCGAGCCACTTCGGACGTTTCCGGGATTTTACCGCACAGGTTTGGGAGCAATCGGACGTTTTCGGAGATATTTCCCACGCTTTGAATTTTGACCTTTGTCAATTCTGACGGTCATGTCACGGAATGTATTCGTGTTTTGCAAAAATGTACCTAAAAGCTAGCGGTCGTAGAAACACGTTCGGTAAACTTTTTAAGTAGCTCGTTTATTAAATACTCGCTCCGCTCGTGCCAAATAAATTCTTGTCTCAAATGTCGTTTATGACACTATTTAATATATTTCTAAAAATATTACCTAATGATGGTTTTAGAGCCACTGGCCATTTTATTTACAAGTCCTTTGGTTTTTTAAGCCAAAATCAGCTTAAAACTTATAAAGGTTTACCTTACAATTTATTTATTAAACACTCGCTCCGCTCGTGTCAAATAAACTCGTGAGTCAAATGCCGTTTGCCGCACCGGTTGCATACTATTGAAACTCCGAATGTTGAACTTTGGTGATGAATAGATTTCAATACATTGAAATTAATAATTTTCTAACTGAACTAACCAAAACTAATCAATTTCTCAGCAATAAATTGCAATACCTTTGCTAATATCTACACTAAGACCCGACTAACTCTTCATCTACCTGCCACTCTCGGTACCCATCACTATAATCATAGGTAGAGTTCGCCAAACGATATACTATTTTTACGACATAATCCGGTATGTAACTTTGGTAAATTTTGATGCAGAGTTTTATCGGTGAGATTTCCCGATTATTTATTTTTTTTCGGCAAGGAGTCGTTTCTTCTTAAACTGGGTTTCAGCTGTCCCCATATATTTTAGATTCATTATGTTCAACACTTAAAATGGAAAACAGTTTAAGGTTCCTAATGTGAATTAATATAGGAGATCACCCTATCTAATAGGCAAATTCAACTTGAAATCGAGCTACCTGAAGTAGGGACTGTTTTGGGAAGATTTATAAAAAGCACACTTATTTGAATTGATGTAACAGTTTAATCAAAGGAAGTTTCCCTACTCTTAAAATACAACAGTGCGTACGTCACAGTTCTTGTCGGCTATCCTCTTAAATACGGTCCTGGCTTGTGGTAAACCTGCTGAAAATAATGGTCCCTTCCGCATTCCAACAGGCGGGTCTTAAACTCATTCCGACATCAAAATCATAAAAGGTTGTAAAAACGATATATTGTTAGGAAAAATATACAATACTGTGGAATACCGCTAAGTTTTACAGTTTTATTTACAACTCTCTTGCATTAGGAAATTGAGTATAGAAAGTTCTATTTTATAACTTAATCATTAAGGTCGTCACTCTGACAATATTAAAAAATAGCTTATTAGAAAAATACCGCCAATGTTACGACGTTCAAAACATACGTTCGTATGAAGTTTTCTTCATAAAATAATAAAAAAAATCACCCTGTATTACTTGTAATATTCGTAATAGTTGTTCGTTTGAGTGACGTTATTTGTGATATATTTCGCGCAAACGATGCAGAAATCATTGCGACTACACTCGTGTGAATAACTAAATGCGTGTAGCCAACTTGATAACGCTATGGAAAAATTACATATAGCTACTAGAGATATAGAGGCCATGCCTAGGAAATGCCGATAATATAGGAACTTATGAAGCAACTATGAAAAAAATTGAGCAGGTCCATTCAACATGCGCATGACCTTGCGGCATTTTTCTCAAAATATACCTAGACGTCGTTAAATTTTCTGGGAAAACGAGTTAAGTGCGAGTGTTTAGAAACGAAATGGCGCATAGGGCAGGTCAGTGGGTGAATGTGCAGAAAAATCATTCCCTTCTTTATGAAAATATCAATTTTTACCGGGAACTCTATTAACTAATAGCTATATGAAAATTTCTGACTCACTTACGGAATTGATTTGAACGAAGCACGCACAGAAAAACAACCCCCCGACTGCCCGCATGGCTGTCAACATGTCCGTCGTCGCGGAGAATTACACAAACATTATTTACAAATCGGAAGAGCTCCAAACAAACGGCAATATGTTGTAAGGTTGTAATCTTTAACCGGCTTATCAACGACGAAGGATGGGTCAATAAATAAATGGACCAAACAAGATTAGGTACGATTTTTTCTAGGAATTTGTTTGTCCGTCGGCGTTTATAATTCCTGGGTAAATCCGTTTTGGCATTAGTCTATTTTTGGCTTTACACTAACAGGAACTTATTGAATTCTCGTACCGTAGTTTAGGTATAACATCAAAGCACTTTCAAATAATTTGATAACATTGGAATTATTCAAATAAGGTTTATAATTTACGCTAGAATACCCGTAAAAGCTTCAAAATGTCAAAATATGCAGGGTGGTTATTAAAAAATGGTCAACCTCTTAAGTGGAGATACTAGACACCAAACTATTAGGACCGTTGGAGATACAGGGCGTTTAAAGTTTAAATTCTAATATGAATTTGAAAAATTGCCATTTTTTTGTTTTTGACATGGCAAATACAACCATTCATAAATTGGTTGAAAGTTGCATATTTACATTACATTCAAATAAAATATTCCAACATTCCACAACTGCCTACTTAGAGGAAAATAGCAACATTATAAATTGTTGCAAAATGTATTTAAGCAAAGTTAATCTCCATTTTATTTTCCTACTTACAGTGATTATGTGGAAAAAAGTTAAAGCTGGACGCTATTTAAACACGTTTATACAGAATTTTTTATTTAAACCAAATCGATGAAGGTTTAAAAAAGACTGATTTGTTGAACTCCAGTTCACTAAGTTGTTCAGATAACGTAAATGAAAATGTACAATTGTGATGAATCCTTTTTTACATAACGTGTTTATGTTCGCGCCTTATTTTAAACTGACAGACAAATGACAGGCAATTGTACCGGAAGTCGGAGAATGGAATGGCGGGAGTGAGAATACTTTCTATAGATATTTGAAAAAGAAAAATAAACATTTGAAAATACAGGTAATTTTAAAATTATGTTATGTTATACCGGTTTTCCTCTAATCGGATCAAACAAAACACTCGTGGCGAATAAAACAAAACCTCAACCTTTCATTAGCCTTTTGAAGAATGCCGTGTTTTACGACAGCTCCTGTTTTGATTTTCGGAAGCGATAAAATCAAAAGGCTATATAATAAAAACGGTTCTTTTCTTTTTTCGACTCATAAGTTTGAAAAATTGAATACAATTTTTTTTGAGACTAGTAGGTAAATATAGTGCAATAAAGTATTTTTATAGACAGGAAATTGATCCTAAAATCATGAATAAATTTAATAGAGATTGCTGGCGAGCAAAAAATGTATGTTTCATTAAAACTATGTTTTTATTAAAAGTATCGCAGTATAAACTAGCCACAACAAAGAATAAGAAAATCTTTTCCTCTACACATGTCGGTTGATTCTTGAAAGAAATGTGTTTTTTATTCAACGCATCCTTTTAGTTTTCTTTTCGCCCCTAAACGTGATTTTCCGTTTGGTGGATGGCCCGCTTTAGCTTTTCATTTCATTTAATTTATAAATCAAATGAATTATTTTTTAAATCAGGTCGATTTTGTTAATTTACTCATTACGTACATGCATCAAAACATTTATTTAAAATTCAGTGACACAATAATTCAAAATAATTTCTCAAGCCTTAATCGAAAGAAGGCGGAGGTGGCGGTGGTCCTCTGGGCGGGAACGGCGGCCTCCCACTGAAATTCGGAGGCGGCGGCGGTCTCCAATTTGGAGGTGGAGGTCTTCCTCCCGGTGGAGGAGGAGGCGGAAACATTCCCGGGAACGGCGTACCGCTTGTAGCTGACGCGGAACCTGGAGGTCCCGGAGGCAAGCTCCCACCTTGCCATGGCGGAGGGGGCGGCATCATTCTCGGAGGCGGAGGTCCCGAACCGGAGTTAGATGTCGGAGGCATTGGAGGCAACGGAGGACGCGGAGCCGAACTTCCGGTAGATACGGAAATTGGTGGTGGAGGTGGAGCACCAGGGGGTAAGGGGGGTTGAGATGGTGGCAACGGTGGAGGTGGAATTCCCGCCGGAAACGATGACGGTGGCGGTACTGGTGGAGGCGGAGGTGGTTGCATATTTCCTGGATTTGGTGGTGGTGGGGGTAACATTCCACCAAGAATAACTGGAGGTGGCGGCGGTGCCAAAGCCATGCCTGGAGGCATCATACCCATTGGGGGTGCATCTGCGAATAGTTGATGTGGCCTATCTGCTTGGGACAATGGATTTTGAGCTGCTAAGAGTCGCTCGGCTGCCGATCCGTGCCTCTCGCCTTTGGAATCCTTTTTGAAAGCGTAGGACACTGATATTGGTCTATTGCATAAATACTGCCCATTCATTGCCTCAATGGAAGCGTCGGAAGCTTCGAAGCTTGCAAAATTGATGAAAGCGAAACCCTTGGAGTTACCAGTGTCGGGATCTCTCATAATTTTTGGTGTTTGAAGTATAACCCCAAAGGCAGAGAAGGTATCATACAGAAGCTTCTCATCCACTTCCGGGTCCAAGTTACCTATGAATATGTTCGCACCCACATCTAAATTTTTCTGATGCGCTGAAGCCTTGTTGACACGGATTGGTTTACCATACAGTTTTATCATGTTCATTATTTTAATAGCATAGTCGGCGTCTTCTTCGCCCATAAATTCGACAAAGCCGTATCCTTGATGCATCATAGTCACTCGGTCTTTCGGCATGTGTACATTCACCAAAGGACCCGCTTGCACAAACAATTCCCACAGCAAAGACTCGGAAACCTTGTCGTCCAAGCCACCAACATATATCGTGGCATCTCTATTACGTTCTGCTATTGGTCCGTTAGCCATTTTAACCACACTGCGTTAAAGTTAATGCTTTCACATTATCAAATAACACAAATAACGAAATGAAGCACTGCGGCTTTTTATTCGAACTGCCCTAATACATAACCTTTTTCTTCTTAAACTTATTTACAGATGCACCCTTAAATAATTCATGTCTATAGCCAACTTATTGTAGTAGCATATTGGCCAATAAAGATGAAGAGAAGAAGATGAATAATCTAACCTTACATTACCAAAATGTAAATATTTTGAATGTAATGTAAGGTAAACATAAAAAAGCGTTTTTAATTTCTCATTTTTCGTCATGGTTTGGTCTCCTATTTATAATTTAACAGATTTTTTAAAAAACAAGCCTCCGTTAATAGTAGTTTTGCTATGTTTGGTAGCCTTGGCTGTGTCTACTTTCTACTATGCATTCGAGATACAGGATGATGGAGCAACTGCAGATAGTGATAAGAAACACGACTGGCTACAGATGCTTAAATCTTTTAATAAGTTGGACACATGCTTACAAAAGAAAACCTGGACCCAAAGTGAAACAAATTCAGATAAAGAAATTTCTGTTTTTACTTTAATTAATCTGGAGAATCCAGAAATTTGGAGCCAGTACTCTGAGATTGAGGGGTTTTTGACACTTGAAGGTATTATAGGTTTAAAAATGTTGTTTGCTTTTGCAGTATTTCTGATTGTAGGATTTCACTTTGTATCTTGCAAAAATTCTGAAATCCAACCACAAAGTCTTAAAATTGTATTTTCTCTTCCACCTTTAACTAAGCAAAACACGAGTTCCGACATCTGCGCTACAATTGTGGGACCAGCTGAGTATTTGCCTCAATTTGTGGAAGCAAACTGTAAACCATATGAGGGAAAAAGTTCAAAGGTAAACTAAAAGTTTAATTGCTCAAAATTCAATTGAAATGAGTCTTTTATTAGGTAAATAAAGGGTACATATCCTCAAAACCAGGTGGGAAGGTCGACCAAGATTTTTGCAGAAATGGAGAATCTCAAGGTCTACATTTCAGCTTAGAACAAAATGATATAGCAAATTATTTAAATGATGTAAGTGTATTGTAAAAATATGTGAATAACTAAATAAGCAATTTCTTTTTCAGGATGTGAGAGTAATGATTTATGTACACTTAATGTGGTGCAGTTACATTTTAGTTTTTATTATATTCTGTATAATAATATATGCCTTGTGTTGTCGTAAAGTAGACTACAAAAAAGAGTTCTTAGTGGAACGGATTTTATAATATATGTGCCTAAGTCATAATAAAACACTGGAAAAGTAATTTTTGGAAAATTTATTCAACAAAAAAATCTCACAGGAAAAAAACCCAATTTTTTTTACACAATCTAACACTTTCCATTCAAAAAGACAATAGTTAAACTTGTACTAATCTCCCATTGATTTCATTACATACTAAACAAAATAAATACATTGGAAACTTAGAAGTGAATATAAAGATGCTTTTCATAATAAAAAACATCACAAACAGTTCCAATAAATACTTAAGTAACTAACAATACCATTTCAATTTACCCAATTCCCTACTGGCGCAATTTGATTAAAGACAATGAATTTGGATGTAAATTTTCTTTATCTATAGTAGTCGCATTATTATATGGGCTATCAATACCAAATGGGCTGTAAAGTTTGGTAGGGGTTCTGCCTAATATTTGTTTTGAAAAACTATAAGGCGTTTGAGGGTTTGGAGTCATTGGTCCTTCTTGAAGGATCTGCCTCCGTTTGGTAGATGTTTTAAATCGCTAGAAGTGACAAAATTCCAAAGTACTGATCTATTTTGTTTTAAATAACAATTCCTTACCTGCGAGAGTGTACCGAGGGTAGTTCTAACAGAATTGAACGTTTTACTCAACCTCTCGGCGCTGCTTCTCAAAACCCGTCGAGTATTATCATTTAAAGATAGAACCGAAAGCACCCTTCTCTCACCAGCCCTAGTCCCTTGAGTCCTAGACTCATCGAATTTTTCTCTAAGCCTCCTTCTACAACGCTGACCGCTTGAACTTTCTGTTGAAGAACCGGACGACGTTGCTTCTGTATTTCTATGGAACCTAAAGGAATCGCTTTTACACGGCTGCATGTCCGCCAACAAAAACCGGTTCCGTCCTACAACAAAGGCAAATTTTCAAATGGCAGCTGAACCGTTAACCACGGAATATGTAAATGGTAAGGTTAGAAATACCATGTATTCAGAGAACCTCAGAGAATATTAATTTCATAATATGGGAATGTTGTCTTACCAGTGCCAGCGTGTGTACTGTGTGTTGTCAACAAATGAAATCTGCAAATTAAAACCATCACTTAAAATGGCAGCTGCTTTATCTTATACGGGTATGTATTTATTTGTCAGCACATTAATGTGAAATAATGAGGCATACGTTAACATTAGATTTGCGTAAGCAAGCCAGGCATCTCGAAAACGAGATCGATCTTAAACTAGTAGCATTCAGCAAACTAGAGGCTGGAATTAAAACTCCGCACGGTGGTCATGCGGATACGGTGCCCCTTTTATCGGAGGAGAATACTTTCGAGGCCATGTCCGCGGAAATTGAACAACTGCTCAACAAAGTTTGCTTTAAAACAACTTTATTTAATTGTTACTCCTTAAAAATATTTCTAGCTATCTCAAGTTAATGAGAGATTATCAGAGCAACCCGTCTCTGGAGGAGCAATGCTTCACACTATCCAGAGGCATCGAGAAATTCTAGCTGATTTATCAAGAGATTTTAAGAAGATTAATTCACAGCATGAAAGTCGTAGGGAGAGGGAAGACCTTTTGCGGGGCTCGAGTGATAGCAGTTACAGAACAGACGGAATTAATAACCGCAGAGATATATACCTGAAAGAAAATCAGCACATTATTAAGTGTGTAATGGCTATTATCTCCTGTAAATTAATTTCTATATTATTGGGTTTTAGCTCTGATCATTTGGTTAATGAGCAGATTGCTATTGCAATGGAGACTCGAGAGCATTTAACAGGCCAAAGACAAACTCTAAAGAAGTTACAGACCAGATTCAATGACATTTCAAATAAGTACCCAATAATAAATAGCCTGATCAGTAGAATTAATATTAGAAAAAGGCGAGATTCCATTATTATAGGCTTTGTTGTCGCGTTTTGTACTATTTTAATCCTGTGCTACACATTTAATTAAAAATGTTTGTTTAGGTTCGAAGACGTTCATTAACCTATATTTTTAGAGACAAAAATTATTTTAAGGTTAAGTGGTAAAGTTAAATTTATATTTGTTAAAAATATATCGTTTCTCACTTAAAATCTAGTTTTTTTGTCAAGTATTCGTTAGGATTTTATTTAGGAATTCTGCAGTTTATACCGTTATAACGATAGTTGACGTCATATGTTGCAACATAAGTGACAGAATTGTAGAATTATTGTCATTTGCCAATGAAGAATTTGCCGATTTCGATATTCAAGGACGTATTACGTTCGGCGTATATAATTTAGAGCTAAAAACCTGACCGCAAACTTATAAAATATCCACAGACCACCGAAATATTCGGATTATTCTTTTTCATATTATTGCCAATGGAATAAACCTTTCCTTGCAAAACATTGAAATTTACTTTTAATTGTTATGACGTCATCGCGATTTGTGTTGAAAGATATTTCTACGGTCTATGACTTAGTCGCAAAGGTTAAAATAATATCTTATGTAAAATCGTTTTAAAAGACTAGGTTTTTAAGTTTAATTTTTAATTTTATTTAAATTAGTCATGGCAACAATCGTCGTTTGCCGTGTGTGTCTAAAGAAACAGAACTCGCAAGATTGCAAAAGCTTGCTGGAAGCATCAGAAGAGGGATTACGTATTGTAAAAATGTTAATATACTGTTTTCCGGATTGGGTAATTTATCTGATTTTTTCTGTTTTGCTTGTTATTAAACAGTTTTTAGAATATGACGATCGTAGCAGATCCGGTCATTTGCGGAAAATGCAAAAAATACTTAAGAGACGCTTATCACTTTAAAAGGATGTGTGTTAAAAACGAGAAAAAACTGAAGTCTTATTCGAGAAAATATTGTATAGAGGAAATTGATATAATGAGTTTCATAAGTAGCGAAACACACTCAAGCCAGCATAGTGACAATAACAATAATCACAAATTCATTAAAGGTAATAAAATTATATAGCATCCATTATTTCTTCCATAGAGACAGGTTTCAGAACAGAGTGATAAAAGTACTACATGTTCTTTACAACAAAGAGTTAAGCAAAGGTCTTCATATCGTAAAAGGTATACATGCCAGGATTGTTTAGGTTGCAAAAATCGTATCCGTGATGTTGTGTATCATAAAGGACCTTTTGGTGACTCCTGTGTATGCTCCACGTGCAGTTAGTATACGAACTCTAAAAAAATAGTTGATTTCTATATTTAATGTCTTTTTGAAGA
This sequence comes from Cylas formicarius, assembly GCF_029955315.1. Classification (NCBI taxonomy): domain Eukaryota; kingdom Metazoa; phylum Arthropoda; class Insecta; order Coleoptera; family Brentidae; genus Cylas; species Cylas formicarius. The sequence goes on along the minus strand of NW_026844361.1, from coordinate 16,210,628 downwards.
TAATACCTTTACAATCAAGGATCTGAGAAAGCACATTTACAGCCATTTATCTCTTATCGAATGCCACCTCTGTAATAAAAGGTGTAGGGACAAAACCACTCTCAAAGTGCATCTCAGGTCGCACACGAAAGAGCGGCCCTTCGAGTGTCCAGTTTGCAATAAGAAATTTGCTCAGAGTTATGCTTTAAATATGCATATGGGCACACATTCAGACGGCACCACAGAAACCAAGTAAATAGTAGATCCAGTTGTTTAATTAGTATTGATTATGTTTCCACAAGGTGTCAGGAATGCGGGAAGATACTGTCGACAAAATATAACCTCAAAATTCACATGATGTCTCACGACGTGAGCAGAAAACTAACGTGTTTCCAGTGCGGTAGAAGTTACTACACGCAAAGCGCTTTAGAAAAGCACTTGCCTATTTGCGGGTCACCAGTAACAAAGGTAGATTTTGATTTGGTAATTCGTTAAAGTCGTGCTTTTCGAGAAATCTTGGCATATTTTAGAAAAGGGTGACGTGTCACAACTGTAGGAAATGGTTCTTTAATGCCAACGCATTTCAACAGCACATTGCCCTTTGTGACCCTGACATAAAAGAGGTTGAACCGTACGTAACCTCAATTTTCGTTTGTGCAATGGCGTAACCCGTTTTAGGAAGAAATTAAGACCGAATTGATAGTGATCAAAGCCGAATCCCAATTGTCTGACGATTCTGATGATTACTTTACGGAGAGTGAAGAAATTAGTTCCAACGTAAAGGTGGAAGTTGACGGCCTTATTTAACGCAATGGTGCCTTGTATTTAGTTTTGGTTAGTTGTTTATCAAGCCAAGACTTTAGCTCATAGTTAAAACATTTCAAAGTGGGGTAATGTTTTCTGCTATTTGAAAAATTTTTGTATATCGGTTAAGTAAAACACCTGTTAAAAAACTACAGACATTTTATTTTACAAACAAAACTTTATTAATATAAATCTTCATTCGTTAAATTGGGTGGCGTTTTCTTTTCTCCTTTCCCCCTTCTTTTATCTCTCTCTCTTATTCGCTGCCTAAATACAACAAAGAGGTAAAGGTTTCCTTAAACAAATTCTTCGACTTTCCACACCGAAACGAAAGAAAAATTACTTTCAAACAAGATTTGCGAAGGCAAACCAATTGATGGCAACATATTTTTTCAACTTTTTAACGATTTAATAAACTAGAAAATACTTCAAAACGGCACACAAAAGCAAGTTTTGACCATCAATTGGTAGGGATAAAAGTCACTTAACCACAGTATTAAGGATGTCCAATCAGCCGGAACCACAGAATACACAAGTAATATTGACAATAAACAAGACTGGTTCGGCGGTGACAAGTTAAGCAAAACGTAAATTAGAAAAACCGTCTAAAAACCCGACAACTGAAATTCAGCTTCAAGGGAAACCTTAGAAATCTAGAAAAATGTGTTGCCAGGTAAGCGGGTTAAATTATTCCTGAAAGTGAAGTGTTGGATCCCTTCCTCCTGTGGTTTAGTGTCTTTGGCTGGAGTCAACATACGTACCAAGATATAGAGCCTTGCAGAATTGCTGTACAGCCCACACAAAACGCCATTCACAAACGTCACAATTTGAATAGGGAAAGAATCACGTTTCAATCAATCTTTCGCGTATAATTTTTCAACGAATTACTACGATTCTTGACATATACACCTAAGAAAACCTAAATATTTACCAAACCACTAACATACAACTACCTCCATTCTTCCAAATTCCCTTTAATCTAGAACACTCATAAAATATAAATACATCTTATACAAAATTGGTCGGACGCGAACCAATCGAGACAACAGCAGTGGCAATAATTTGATTAAATAATCGTTTCGGATTTGCTCGGGATCCGACCATTTTTCATAACAAAACTAAAACTATATACAACAAAATTTTTCACCTTTTTCTAGATACTCTTCCCACATCCTTTTGACAAGTGCTAAGCAAGCGCAATTAAATGATAGACGAAAGCCTAAAACAACAAACCAAATACTTAAACGTTTAATAGGCAGGCCAACAAGTAGTAAATTTTATATGATAATAACATATATTCGGATTTTTAAACTAAGCAAAACTAAGACGATTAAATTGAAATTAGATTCTGACAAACTTCGATTTATTAAAGAAGATTTTAGTACTTTCCACAATCTTTACAATTTTTAACCAAATGTAGAACTGAGGGTTTTGGATCTATAATCTTAAATAAAAAAAAAGCAATGGATAATGTTGGACACCAAAAAATGTATAAATCTTCAAATAAAAGAATAAGGGGCATCCTGAATATTTTATTTAAAAAGAAATTGTGGTGGGGCAAGAGTTAGTAAACTTGGCTGACGGGGTACCAATAAAATAATAAACTTTTTGATACAAGTTGACACAAATTAAAAATTAAATTAATAAATTAATTAAATTAAAATTAATTAATTATTTTAATTTTTACGACAAATTTTAATTATGTATTCAATTAATTAAATTAAATTAATTAAAAATACTTCAATTTTTACGACAAATTTTAAATAATTTTAACCTAAATCTAACCCCCCAACGGATCCACAAAGGTCAAATATTAAATGTTTTTCAAATCCATAGCTTAAAAAAAACACCGAATATTTGTCCAAGATTATAAACTGAATCAGACTTTTCCCCGGAGTTAAAAAAAAAGAGTAAACTCACCCGTGAACACATTAAAAGCCAGACTCATACTGCGCAAAGTTCTTCTCGTGTTTGGGCCTGGCCGGCCACTGACCGCCGTCCTGACTGGCGCCGCCCGTTCCCTGAGGCATCCAGTTCAAAAATCCGGGACCCTGCCCGCTGCCGCCCCCGTTGGGATTCCCCCTATTGCCGAGACCGCCTGTCGCGAATGCCGTCAGAACCGCCCCTTACATATTGTCACCTTACCGTTGCCGTTATTGTTGCCCGGCGGTCCGTTGCTGAAATTCTGGTTGAAATTGGGCTCGGATTGGTTCTGTAGATTGTTAATGAGGCCCCAGCTCGCTTGGTTCAAGGCGGCCGCCACCAGAGCAGGATTGACAGGTAGCCCGCCCAAATTCAAGCCCAAACCCATGGGGTTGCAGCTGCCTTGATTGTTATTTGGTTGGCCTTGCCCCGAAATACCTAAAATTGGCAAGGAATGCGGTTTAATATGCGATAACAGCCCCATAATCCGCCCCCTACCCCACCCCCCGTTTTAATTCGATTCACCAGCATTCAGACCTCGATAACTTTCCTCATTGAACTTCCCACAAATAAAACATAATAATCACGCATTCGTTTTTATTCATTGTACAGAGAAAACAAAGAAAACACCAATCCAGAGTTTACAGACGAAAATAGAAAAAGAGTAAAAGAAAAACAGTAACATTTCGCCAGGAAGGATGTGAATATAACTTTTTTTTTATTTGGTCGAAAATCCCACACATTCTCTTCTCATTTAACTAGGTCAGTTGGTCAGTAATCGGACCTATACCAACTATTTCGTCCGCTATGGCCTATAAAAAAAAAAGGAAAAAAAAAAAGTTATGTGCGCTGGATTTAAATCTTCTGCCACCTTGCCCACCCCGCTAAATTGACCCCAACACAAGCAATTTCAAGGGACCACTGGGAAAAAAAAAACATCACCTGGAAGATTACTTAATTGATGATTACTGGTAAAAGTTTAGAATTATTTTTCACAAGAAGTCACAGAAGATAAGACATATCGCCAAATTTCTTTACGATTTTACCTGTAATAGGAAAAAAATGATGCTTGATGTTGGTTACCCTTTATTGTAAAAATCAAGTCTTTTTCAAATTAAGAAAAATGTCTGTGTGATTCTGCCCATAAAAATAAATGACTGATTCAAAAACTCACCTAAAGTTTGTAGGTTTGGCATTTCGAGACTGCCCCTCGAACCGCCCTGGTTGCCCCAGTTTCCTTGACTGGGCCCTGGCAAGCCCGGCGGCCCGTTATACCTTTGGGAAGCATACGTTCCCGATCCGTCCATCCCAGACCCTCCCATCCCACTGTTTCGGTTATACCCGCCACCTCTACCTTCATATCCATTACGCGAATCATATCCCGATTGCTTCAGACGGTTATCCTGCTTAGGAGCGGCATTCGACACGTGCACAGAAACGCCTACGATTTGTAAATTGTAACGCGACATTGTTAAAGGTGATTTTGGATACCTTTGATTATGTGATCCTCCCCGCAGAGGCTCTGCGCCACTTCAGGGTCCAGAAACGTTACAAAACTAAAAGCGCGAAAGGGTTTAGGAATAAAAACGTCGGTCACTTCTCCAAATTTGCCAAAATATTCCCTCAAATCGTCGACGGTTATGTCTTCCGTGCACCGCCCAATAAAGACTTTGCAAGGTACTTGCTGCACATAACCTTCCTAAAATAAACCAACAAAGGAGGCTAATTTTACATAATCAACAATAAAATAAATTAAAATACAAATTTTAAGTGTCGACGTACTTTCGAATTCGGTACTTTGACGTCGCACCATCTGCCATCGATCATGTGTCTCTGTGCTAAAACTCTCATCTGAGACTCGTAAGATGCGAACCGAATAAAACCAAATCCTTTGGATTGGCCCGTTTTCGGGTCTTTTTTAACCTAAAATGCAACGCTCTCTTTACATTATTGTACATAATGTTTCTAGTGAATTTAATTTACTTGCGCCATTAGCACCTCACCAAATGATTCAAAGTACTCTCGCAAGTTTTGTTCTGTCGTCTTCCACGGAAGGCCTAACACTATAAGATCGGTGCAACGGAGTTTCGTTTCGATCCGTTTCGTTTTGGCTGTCGAATTTTCCAAGTTGTCGTCGCTTTTACGTTTATTTTCTAGAAAAACAATTCATAATTTTAAATTGAAATACTGCTGCAGTCTCCTAACCTTTAGGGAAAACGCAGTAGTAAATATTCGATCCCCAGCCCCCGTCGGGGGGCGGGTGCAACCGCCCGTCGCTCAGCCTCACTCCCCTGGCAGCCTTATTTTCGGGGTTTCTGTATTTGAGACCCGAGGCGCCCGGGAATTGGGCCGACAGCGTGCTAATGAGTAACGTGCCGTCGTCTTCGGTGGGCAACTCGATAGGCTCCTCGCCCTCATCTTCAGCCACCTGCAGGTACTCGATAGACATTTTCTCAGGCCAACCACTCAAACTTTCGCACGAGATCCAGGCTGGGGCCGTTTGTTTTGACGGATATGTTAGGTCAAACGTCAAAATGGCCGAGGCCACGTTGCCAACAGCAACGCATTTTGGCGCATGAGGTTTTGAAAGTCAGATGACGTCATAAATCGAAAATTAAAATGTTCAAGGATGGTGTGGTGGCAACACATAGGTACTAAAAATATACAAACCAAGTTTATGCTGATAATAAAAACAAATTGAAGCGACGATGAAAAATATATTGAGATTGGTCATTTAATTTGCGCATGTGCGATCATTTGAAATGTCCTTGTCAGCCAATAAGACCTCTTAGCGTTCAATAACCAATATGACCGCTGACAGTTTGTCAATTGGGCAGATTTCGAATTAAATGTAACATTTTTATGGCTGTATTTTCTTGAAATATGCTCAGATCTCATAAAATGTTCTAGAAAAATGAGCTAAGTCTGTGAAGGTCGCTGAAAATAACGCAAAGTGCAGGTTAGTGGGTGAAATTTCGACGAATGCGTGGAAAATAGAGTCGCTAGAGATGCATCTGTTTTTACCATTTTAGAGCCAGCCTAACAGCTATATGGGTCGCGACATACAATGAAATGTAGTGGAATAATTAAACTTTATTAATATATAAATTAATATATTAACATAAACAATTATTTAATATTTACTTTCATGTGTCGAAAAGCGTGCTTATTAAGAACTTAAACTATCTATTTAATAGAGTTTTTTTATATGAAGAAAGCTACGAGACAACATACTATAAATATTTTATAGCATAGTATGGAAATCGTTGCAATGCTAGAAATTAACAAAAAAAAAATTCGAAGGCTTCAAGAACATTTGTGCAAAATAAATGAATGAACCTCTTCTCGTTTCATTATTGCCCCAAATAAAATTGCTTCAGTGAATAGAAATATACAGCCGTTGTTACTACAGAACCTCCATTATAATTACGTCACAACTATGTTTTAGAAACTGGTATACCTAAGGATTTTTACTCAAGCCGGGAATAAATGAAAACAAAAAATTCAATTAATTTATTATGTTTATTACATATTGTAAATAGTTTTTAAGTAAAACTCCACCACGCTTGGTTTACCTTCGACCGACTTACATTCGTTTATTTATGTACAAAGAAAAACACAATTCTCATATCTCTTACAATAAATAAAATCGAAATGATGCTCTAGACAAGTCTAAAAAGTACCAGTAGTGAGTTTTGGGAAAAAGTTGCTCATAAAAAGTAGTCTATGACTACCTTTGCCTTTGCACCCCACAACCCACTTGTTCAATCACCTTGCAACCGTGATTGGCATCCAGTTGATAGGATAAAACAAGGAAATGCTTATTAGTACCTTATTGTACTACATTTTGATTTAATTCCTAATTTTAATCGTATTTGAGAAATGCCTTGTCTTGACTTTGGTTAGGGGGCGGTCTAGAGGGCCACTGACTGCCGTCCTGGTTGTTGGGTGCGCCGCCGCCTTGGGACATCCAATTGAGAAAACCTGGGGCCCCGCTGCCCCCTCCTTGGCTGTTAACTCCACCCGGGTTATTACCTAATAGACACAAAATAAGCAAACCGCATCTGTAGGACGGGAGTGGGGGGAACACTCACCGTTACTGTTGTTATTCGGACCGTTTCGAAACCCCTGATTAAAATTTGGTTCCGATTGATTCTGGAGGTTGCCGATGAGGCCCCAGCCAGCTTGATTGAGTGCCGCCGCGACCAGCGCGGGGTTCATTGGCAACGCGCCCAAATTTAAACCCAGACCCAGCGGGTTGTATCCACCTTGGTTACTATTCTGCTGACCTTGGCCGGTAATACCTATGCCAAGACCGAAGGAGGGTTTAGTCGCCATTAATTAAAATTACTTAGCTTACCCAATGCCTGCAAGTTGGGCATATCAATATTACCCCTTGGGCCTCCCTGATTGCCCCAACTGCCCTGGTTCGGACCCGGCGGTCCGTTGTACCTTTGGGGGTACATGTTGCTAGAACCGTCGGGGCCGTTCGGACCTCCGCCCCTATTAGAGCCTCCCTGACCGCCAAACCCATTACGTGGGTCGTTGCCGTACTTTGCCGAGCGGTTTTCGGACTTTGGAGCAGCGTTCGACACATGTACAGACACGCCTGGTCGTCACAACTTATTTTATTCAAAGCAATGAAAACGCATAGAGGGATTGACAAAACTCCAATAAGAGTGGCCCAACTTTCTATTTTAAATTGTTCGTTAAAAAGACAATTGTACAGATGATTAATAGCAACTGGCTGTAGACATGATAAAATAAGGCAGAAGAGGAAGATTTAGATGAAAACTGACAACATGGTTGACATCGGGTTAGTTTCACTAGAGAACTAATTTTAAATTACGCTGAATATGTGCATTAGCAAATTAATGTTAATTAATTAATGTAAAGTTCTGGGTTCTGTTCTGGAAAGTATTGTCTCTGATCAAGTATTATGGTTATTGTCTTTTAAATTGTTATAATTTTATTGTTTAGAGTCTCAGATTCTTGGAAGCTTTATAAAATATGTTTACATCGTTGGGTGAAAAAATTAATCTTTTAGATTAGGCGATCATATTTGTACCTTATAAAAATACCAAAATATCCTAAACACATTCATTTGGAACAGGTTATCCCATTGTGCTCTTGACCTTTCAGGTATAACACTGTTCTAACAAAGCATTAAATTCCGGATTAATTATGAACTAGTTGACATCCTCAATCTGTGTGTTGGAACAAATCTATGCATATAGTAATTCTTATGCCTATCAAACTGTCCTTGTCTTTAATTGTTTATTAATTTTTATGAACATTAAATTCCTAAATTTCCTAGTTGATAGTTGCTAATTGTACTTTTTAACCCACTCAGGCTTTAACTGGGAAAAGTTGAACCAAAGCGATAGAATAAATAAAACAAATTTAATTTTAGTTCTTGTAAGTAAAAACAATGGTTACAAAAGAATACTGAGTACAAATAATAACTTGTTACTTTTTATTGTGTTTATATTGTTTTTTAAGCTTTTAAGCTTTATTTTAAAATTTATAATAAATTTATAATAAATAAGTTAATCAATATTAATAATTTACACAATGGGATTCTCCTACGAGTTTTCAATTTTTTGGAAAATTTTAAAAAATTTCTGATTAATTTTGTGACAGAAAAAAAAGTTTCATTTTTTGACAGAAGGCTCTAAAAAGTTGCAATCGCACCTTTAATGATGTGGTCTTCGCCGCAGAGACTCTGAGCGACGTCCGGGTCCAGAAACGTTACAAAACTAAACGCCCTAAATGGTTTGGGTATAAATACATCTGTCACTTCGCCGTACTTTCCGAAATAATCCCGCAAATCTTCCGCCGTCAATTCTTCCGTGCAGCGTCCCACGAATACCTTACCTAATGGTGCCTGCTGAACCAATCCCTCCTAAAAACACCAGATAAACCAAACCCCGATAAAACTTTAAAAGATAGTTGCCTTCGAATTGGGTAATTTGACGTCACACCAGCGTCCATCGATCATATGCCTTTTAGCCAGTACCCGCATCTGCGATTCATAGGCAGCGAATCTTATGAACCCGAAACCTTTTGACTGTCCGGTTTTAGGGTCTTTTTTAACCTAATAAGCGGCAGGTTTTAACAATTCGTAACGGTACAGATTGATTTTAAGATACCTGTGCCATGAGCACTTCACCAAACGTCTCAAAGTATTCTCTTAAATCTTGCTCAGTAGTTTTCCAAGGCAGGCCCAAAACAATCAAATCGGTACAACGAAGTTTGGTTTCCATACGTTTTGTCTTGGCGGTTGTGTTTTCCAACGTGTCATCGCTTTTTCGTTTATTTTCTAAATAAAGGCGTTATGTGTTATGTTAATGGTGGATTAAAACTTCAGGCTCACGAGGTTCATATTCGAGAAATGGGTGAATAAGAGAAGTCGCCAAAAAGTTGAATTATTCTGAATTTTAAAAAAAGGTAAAGACCAAATATATTTTTACAATTTCTTAAATAGAAAATGATGACATTTGGAAGCACCGAAAGGGAAGAATGTTTTATTTCGTAAGCATGAAGTACAAATTTTTTTTTTATAAACGAAATTGGTGTTCTTAGTTCGTGAGTGGGAGCTGGAAAATCATCATTTGCAATAGCCATTTCTTCACTCTTTGAATTTTGTCTATTCAGCATTAAGCCAATGGAATGTTTTTTTAAAAACCTCTTGCCTTTTGTTTTATGAAACCACAAGATTTGGAAAAAAGATTAGGGAATGTGTTTTCTTAACATTGGAATACTGTTGAATAACACGAATTATTAGCTCCAGCAAGTTTACAATGATCATCCAACCTGGGAACTAGGAACGGGAACTTCATTTATTCTTAAGTAAAGACATTCTGTATGGAAATTCTGTGCTGAAGATTATTTGATCAAATAAAGAAAATACACTATTATAACCTGATACCTGTACCTTTAACGCCACAACAATTTATGGGACTTCTCGTGCTTTGTCGCGTTGATATTGAACTGGTCAGGCGCTAACGACACATTATAGGTTTACGTTCTGCAAACTCAACATTGCAATCAGTAACACGCAAACCGAAATTGCCAACTAGCACTCGAACTTGATCACAAATTAGCACAAAATTTCTCCAGCATACGTCATAATCCAGACCGATTAATATCTTTCATACATACCTTCTCTCTCGTATCTAAAGTGCATACAAAATACCTCTTACTCACCTTTGGGAAACACACAGTAATAAATATTTGACCCCCATCCACCATCCGGAGGTGGATGCAACCGCCCGTCAGTCAATCTCACTCCCCTCACAGCCTTAGTCTCGGGATTTCGGTATTTGAGGCCCGAAGCGCCCGGAAACTGAGCGGACAACGTACTCAATAGAAGAGTCCCGTCATCTTCTGTGGGCAGCTCGATGGGCTCCTCTCCCTCATCTTCAGCCACTTGCAAATATTCGATCGACATTCTTACAACAACCACAAGCGCTCAATACGGCCCAAACACTCTCACCAGGCAAATTTTTGCGTTCAAAAAGTCGCCACACAACAAACGGCAAATCACGCCTAAACCATCCAAAATGGCGTTTGATTACAAATTCGAGTAACAATGAATTTGATTAACAAGCTTGCCAATCGTTTGAATCCGATTTATTTGTTGGGGTTATAGAAGTGCAGCCACCTGTTTTTTGTTGCTCACTTAAAATTGTGGTCGATTCTCGGAATTTTATTCCAAATCATTTCCATTTTCCGTGCTTTAGCATTTTAAGGAAAAAAATTAATAACTTTAGACTACCTTTTGGTTTTAAATGTTTTTTTGAATATAAAAATATTAGAATTTTTCTCCGGAAATATAAATACGGAGGTATGATTTTATGAATTTTAAGTCTTACTGAGGCTTACGACATATGAACTCAAACAAAATCGCTTCGGTACGCGTAATAACTTTCAATTGTTTTTATTAATGGTAAATGAACAGAAAATCTATATATACAGGGTCTTTTCTAATTAAATGTCAATAATTAAAGGGGGAGATTTTAACAAGAAAACTTCATATGAACACAGGCCATAAATGTCTTAACTTTTCAGGTATAGGGTGGCAAATTTTTCAAGAAAGAAATAGTTTTTTAATATCTGTAATACCCTTTTAGATATTTTAATGGAATTTGGCACACATCTACTACATATCAAAAGGTACTATTTAGTGTAGATTTTTTAAAAAATACACCAGGGCGTACGGAAATTCACCTGTCTATTTTGACCCTGTTTTTTTTTTTTACTTATAGAAGTGTTTTTATTCCAGTTCATATATTGGTCTCAACAATAAATAAATTTATTTATACTAAATTCCATTTTCCAATTAATCTTTCACAAGCTAGTGTATTTCTATTTGTTGTGTTAACTGAAAACAGTTTCAGTTAAGCTCTGAAGAAGCCAACACGATAAATTGGCGAAACGTCACCAACTTCGACCTATCACGAACCCACGCATGAAGAATCGAGAAATTTTGTAAAGTCTATAAAATTTCTTGGCAAAATATAAGTGATATATTTCAGAAAAACAGTTTTCTTTTATATTTTGATTTCGATTATGAAAATGAAAATGATACATGTCTGCAGATTTTTTTTTCCAAAGGCGTGAAAGACAAAAATATCATATATAACGACATTGCTCTATTTCAAAGTGTTATTTTTTATCAACTTTACTTTTCATAAAAACCTTAAAACGGAGGTTAGAATCAAACGACCAAGGTAATTCGTGTTTCCTTTATTTTTACAACAAATGTTATGATCTGCCTAGGGTTTAATGCAACTTACACCCGTTATATAAAAAAAAACTTCACAAAAAGTAAGATTTCGGGCATTGCCTCAACTTATAGAGTGGAATTTTCTAAATCGATAATGAACAAGATGATTTACGACTGTTCCGCCAATTTTTCAGCTTTCTGTACCACCTCTTCGATTGGGCCCACCATGTAGAAAGCCACCTCGGGCAGGTGATCATAATCCCCTCCCAAAATTTGTTGAAATCCCTGAAAATCCAATCAAGTTACTTATCCCGACGCTTACCGCATATACACCCACCTTAATGGTTTCTTCCAGTGGTACCAATTTACCGGCGTGACCCGTGAAGACCTCGGCTACCTGGAAAGGCTGCGACAGGAAACGTTGGATCTTGCGGGCACGCGCTACCGTCAACTTATCGTCCTCAGACAACTCGTCCATACCCAAGATGGCGATGATATCCTGCAGGGATTTGTAGTCCTGGAGGATTTTCTGTACGCCACGCGCCACGTTGTAATGCTCCTGCCCGATAATGTTGGGGTCCATGATACGGGAGGTGGAGTCGAGAGGATCCACTGCGGGATAAATACCCAATTCGGCTATAGCTCGGGACAATACGGTGGTGGCGTCCAAGTGAGCGAATGTGGTGGCAGGGGCCGGATCTGTCAAATCGTCGGCGGGCACGTAAATGGCCTGCACGGAGGTGATGGAACCCTTCTTGGTCGTGGTGATTCGTTCCTGCATGCTACCCATGTCAGTGGCCAAGGTGGGTTGGTAACCTACAGCCGATGGAATACGACCCAACAGGGCGGACACTTCCGAACCAGCTTGGGTGAACCTGAAGATGTTGTCGATGAAAAGCAACACGTCCTGACCTTCCTGGTCGCGGAAATATTCGGCTACCGTCAGACCGGTCAGGGCGACGCGAGCGCGCGCGCCTGGGGGCTCGTTCATTTGACCGTAGACCAGCGCTACCTTCGATGTCTTATCCTTTAGGGAAATGACCCCAGACTCGATCATTTCGTGGTACAAATCGTTGCCTGAGAATAAAAGTTGCGCTTTTTGTGATAGAAGAGAGCGTAAAAGGCGCTGCAGCAAAGGTTTAAGAGATCAAGGGGCTATAGATGCTTATCTTGAAGAATACAAACAGTGCAGAATACTTGTGATCCATTTTGTAAAGAATCTATCTATTACATGGCTTAAAATCAAAAGAACCCAGAAATAATATAGGTGAATATCCATTTCGGCGTTTTTTATATAGCTCTGCGTCAGTATGACATTCCTATAAAGATTGTAGCATAAAAATATTTAAAATTCGTCTCTTTTTGTTTGTGTGATACATTACTTTGTGGTTGTGACTGTTAAGATTTTTGAAATTGTTATTGAGAATTGGTACTCACCCCCTTTGCATGTAATATTTTATCGTAACAGTTTTTATGAAACTTCTAGTCCGTTCTGTTAAAAAAAATTAAGGTTCCTAAATAGGACCCAATAAAGCAGGATACGTAGAGAACAAGTTTAACTTTTTCTGAAAAACAAGTACATTTTTAGAGTTTGCTTTAAATCAATTGCTATTTAAGCAGATTTTTGTGTGTTTACTTATATTTACTGTCTCAGAATGTCATTATTTTTATATGCAATTTTCATAGTCCTCCATTGTGGGCCCCTTAAGCTTTTTCCACCAATCCCCCTAACACTTACCTTCACGGGTCCTCTCACCAACACCGGCAAACACGGAGTAACCACCATGAGCTTTGGCGACATTGTTGATAAGTTCCATAATCAGTACGGTTTTACCCACTCCGGCACCACCAAAGAGACCGATTTTACCTCCCTTGGCATAAGGAGCGAGAAGATCTACTACTTTGATACCAGTAACCAGAATCTCCTGTTCGACACTCATGTCCACAAACTCTGGCGCCTCGGCGTGGATAGGGGCCAGTTTATCGGTAGGAATGGGCCCCCTCTCGTCAATGGGCTCCCCAATGACGTTCATGATTCTTCCGAGGGTTTCAGCTCCCACTGGGATACGGATAGGGTAGCCGGTGTCAAGGACACCCTGTCCTCTGACTAGACCTTCAGTACCATCCATAGCGATGGTACGGACAGTATTTTCTCCCAAATGTTGGGCAACCTAATAAAAAAACAAAATATTTAATATTATGTTAAAACGTCAAAAAATGTATGTAACAATGCAAGCCATTTTTCTCATGGGCAAAGAACATGAACAAGACTGTTACAAAAATTATATGGCAATGCTGTTTTAATTGAAAAACCAGAAAGCGACTTTCCAACCCTGAAGATTGCCAACTGGACGAGAAATAAATTAGGTCTTACCTCAAGGACCAGCCTGGGCTGGCGGTTTGAAACCTCCAAAGCATTGAGAATAGGTGGCAAATTATCTTCAAACTGTACGTCAACTACGGCACCAATTACGGCTACAACTTTGCCTTTGGCTTGACCGCCGGGTTTAGCAGCAAAATTTCGATCTGAAACAAATTAAAAGTAATCACCAATACGTAAAAAATGTCAATTTTTCAGATAGTTATGTAACACCGGTTTTTATACTTTCTTCGTCATGAAAAAAACATGCGACTTTACTCCCGAAGTGCTTCCAGATCTTCAATTTCGCACCCGAACTGGCACTTACATAATAGAAGTGCGCTACTTTACGTAACCATTATCATCCAAACCGAAGTTATTCCAAGCAGCAAATCCGGCTTTACTCAGAAAAGCGCAACTTACTTTGCGGATTGTAGCAGGCTACGGCTTTCAGGGATTCCTGACCGACTTTTTCGGCTGATTTGCCAGCCAAAAGGCTGACGGCTCTTCCTACGGCACCCAACATGATCAACCTGGGACAAAGTGCCGATTAGAGAGTTGTCAACTTCTGCCGCTAGGTTGCCCACTTACTTCCTGCGTGCGCGGGGTATTGCGCATAACGTCAACAGGGTATCCAACAATTAAAAAATGAAACATAGTTTCAATTGACAACGGTTGACTTATTAACATACACACCTGACGTCATTCATCGCAGATAGTTTTTTAGATTTGTGGATATCATCTCGTACGCAATCAACGTTAACAGCTTTCTTATTATTTATCGTTATAAAAAAAAACGAATGGAACAATAACACAAGTCTGGGTGGATTTTCGAACTAACTTTTATTTTTATTACAGAATCTTCACAAAATTGATGCGAAATTTTAGCTGGGCCAAAAATATGTATTTTCAGCCCAGCTGACTTAAATATCTTAACTAACTTACTCCTGTGCAAATACTAACTACAAGAAACCAGGGCATCCTTATAATAGGTAAATAATGTGAAACATCACTAGCATTAAGTCATATACAAAATAAACATATTTCTTTTTTAAAAGTTTTCTCCCCCTTTCCTTAGAAACGGGTGGTACAGCCAATTAGCAAAAACATATGTACCTATATGTTCAAATTCTCAAGTAACCATAAACTTAATACTATAATAATTTGTGTATTACATATTTTCTATTACATATTCATGATCAATGATTTTTATAGCCGATTACAGATCCAATTTGCCATAAACATTTTCATCAGAATAAGCAATGTACAGGAAGAAATCTTCCTCGTGGTGCTCCTATAAACAAAAAGTTCAAAATAATACTATTAACAAATATGTCATCCGACCACTAGAGATTAATTTGTGAAATGCTAAATTACCTGATAAAGGGATCCCATAGTGGCAGAAGTAGGTGGAATAACGTTATTTACAAAAAAGAATAGCGCATCTTCAGGCCTAAGATGGATCCTTTTTCTGATCAAGAAATAAAACTGGCCAACTGTTAGATCAGATGGTACAAGGTACTTTTTCTTATCCACATCGCCAATTCGTGCTTTCGGAGCCTTTTCTACAATCACCTAGAAAACAACAAGGGCGTTAAAAATTGTTTTACAAGTTTCGCAAAATTGAAAAACATATTTAAGAACACCGTTGACCTTGGGCGGTTGGCGACGCACAACCAAATAATTGCCAAAAGACCGACGTCATTTTTGAAATTTCGCTTTCAATTTTCAAAACAGGTCAAACAAATTTTAAAAAATGTTATTATCAATCCTATCAGCTGCCATTTTATTTACAATCAACAAGGATGGTTTCTTTGTCAAAGTAGGTAGCATCGAAAAATGCACTTACGGGAACGCGGTCCGGATACTTTCTCCTAATTTTCTCGCCCTCAGTTTTCCTTTTTTCGAATGGGTGTTGCTCCTTGTATTGAAACTTCATGTTGGTCCGGTAAACACCAAAAATTTTCTAATAGCTTGCCTCTCTCTGCGTAGTAAATTCACTTTTGACGTTTCCTCGATGCTCGAGTTCTCCTATGTTATGAAAACAATTGATTTTGTTGGTAGGACGACAGTGCGCCGGTCACTCAAGCATCTGCTATCATTAATTTAATTTTTTTTTGTGTGTCGTAATTTAACTAAAATAAACACATTCTATTGTTTAAATTTGAAACGCGCAATATGCTGTGATTTTTTAAGTTGTTTTACTTGAGCGTTATTAATGTACAATAGTTACTGCATTGACTCGTATTTTTCATAAATCAATCATGTGTTGATAGAACAAAATATTTTTTTTCTGTGCCTTACTCCACCTTTAAAGGCACGGACACATAACAGACGTTTGGCAACCTGCGAGCAATAATTTTTTCCAAAAATTATTATGTATCAATGTTTCATTATCATTACTCTCCAAGAATGTATAATTTGGTATTCTGGAGAAAGGAATAGAAAAAAAAATGTAAATGATATACGATGTTTTGTTCGGACTCGGACTGTCTGTACGGACCTTAAAATTACGACTAATAGTATCATTATAAAAACACAAATATGTTATGTTGTGTTCTTCATGTATTTAACCGGGTCCCATAAAAACAAAAATCAATCTCCCGTGGCTATTGACCTCTTTGGTTATTATTATTTATCGCGATTCCTTTCAGCTGTTCATAATTGCGACATCTGATAACTAAAATCTAACCTACAAGTTTATGGGAACCTAGTGTAAATTAAAAATAAAATGGTGAACAAGGCTTTATTCGTCTGTTTGGGTACAAATAATACAAATTTTTGTTAATGAGCCTACTAGCAGAGATTTATTGTAGGCAACATTTGTCGGTCGCCGATTGCGGAGGCAGTTTTTTCACAAATAATAGAAGAAAGAGGTATCGCTGATCGATGGAAAGTAGATAGTGCCGCATTAGGTGGTTGGCACTCCGGAAATCCTCCAGATTCCAGAGCACAAAATACTTTAATGGAACACAATATTGTTTATAATGGTAGAGCAAGACAAGTGAGTTTATTAATACAATTTTAATTTATTCAGCTTTTGAGCAAAGCTCCGGTTCTAACCAAGTACACCAAGTGTTATTAAATAGCTTTGGGTCTGATGCTAGATCCACTGGTTTGTTGGTCTGGGGAACCAAGTTATCATAAAACTCTGACAATCTCTTCTTGAGTCTTTCTGCTATTTTTTGATGTTGGTCAATTATGTTCCTAGTTTCGCAAGGATCATTTCGAATGTCAAACAGGCAAAAGCCAGAGCACACTAGATCCTCAGGTATCTGTTGATTCCTGCACCAACTGATATCTAATTGCTCGCGGATATAATTAATACGACGCTTGGTTAGTTGCCTTTGGTTGGATATGCTTTGTATAGCTTTATTCACGTCGCTTTCAAGAATCATGTCTAAATCATATGATGGGTTGGAGGTATCTCTACCACTTTCTCCATAATACCCGTCATAAATACCACCCTGAAAAGTTCCTGAAAAAGGGTTTTTGGAATTAATGATCTTTACAATGATAGGGTCTATACCATTCAGAAGCTTATATCGCCCTTTGTAGCCTATCAGACCAGAGTAATTCAGTTCTTCATCTATATTAACCAAAATTTCGTTTCTGCTGCCCCGTTGATCTTCCGAAATGGTCGTCCACTGATTCACCCCATCCAGTTTGCCCAAGTCTGATATGTTACCTCCTAAAAAGGTGACGGTAAATGGTTATTTCTTGCCAATAAGGCATTCTAACCCGCAATGTGGTAAAACGTTGGCAACCAGTCGCTTATATGTATGAGTTGGTTGTTGATGTAGCGTTTCTTACTCAGTAGGGGGCTGTATAGTACCCCCGAACCCCTAACACCTCCTTCATGCAGTGAAAATTTTAGCTAAACAGTACAAAGACATATTTTGACGTCACATTAATTCTATTTAATTCAAGAAACCCATATTCATAGCAGTTTTTCATAAAAAATGTACTTTCTAGATAATAACGTAAGTTCGCCAATTTCGCGTTATCAAAGCTCTCTTAAATATAATAACCTGTGGTTAGACTGCATTCTGTGACTTTATGTCGTCTGTGACTTACCCCTCGTAACGGCCAATTAGAACCGTAGTTTTCGTACATCCCGATAGTTTGTGCGCCATTATCAGAAAAGAATAATATTACCGCGTTTTCGAGCATGTTCTTTTCGTTTAACTTTTTAACAATTTCGCCAACTGACTTATCCATAATGTTCATAACATCTGCAAGGTAAACAATTAAGTTTGTTGAGTGACAATACGTTAAGACACGTAATTAACCTGCGTAGCGTTTCCGCATCGGATTTTCTATGTAATCGTACTTCTCGTTGGTTTCTGTAATGTTCGGCACCCCGAGTTCTGTACCGTTCGCCCCCGTATGCGCGGCGAGGTGCGCCAACATCAGAAACAGCGGCGCCTCTTGGTCGTGTTTGTCTATGATATCGATCGTCTTCTCGGTGAATAGTTCCGTCGCGTACCTTCCTTGTAGGGCCCACTGCGGCTTGAAACTGTCGTGCAGGTCGAATCCTACGTAGTCCTATTTAAAATATCTCATGTAATCCTCTAAAAACTATTTACAAGTCTTTACGAACGAATACGAATTAAGAAAACATGCAATTGCGCATGCGCGTCTGATCAGAAATATCGCGGTCATTAACGTCAGTTAACGTCAAAAGTGAGGTTATCTGCCAACTTAATTTAAAGAGATGTTCACGAAGCACAGTTACGAGAGAGAGAGAGAAAATACGATTTGCTCTCGGCTGGGCAGGATTGCTGTGGTGAATCGCCCATTTTCCAGCATCTGCCGAAGATTTTTCATTTGGTCATACACCAAACGTAAAAAGAAGAAATATAACCAATATATGCTCTCAGCTAGCAAAAAAGGATTTTGACAGATATCAAAAAACACCGGCTTCACCCTGCTTAAACTGCGTACTATCCGGCCTCCTACCGGCTTGAACAGAGAAAACAGCGGAGTCGGCACACTTAAACATTTAAAACATTCACTAAACATTTCAGGAACAAAAATCACACTAAAAATGAATCGAAAAAACCATCATGTGCAATGCTCCACCACAGAATCATCACAGTTACGATTTAAAAACTTACGCTCAGGTTGTACGCGGACATATCTTGCGATATTACATAATCAAAATACCCCACGAAGCCGTTATAGTAGCCAAAGTGGGTATCGAAACCCTTGCCCGTGGGAGTTACGGAGCTCGTCGCGGCACCCAAGTGCCACTTGCCCACCAGATGGGTGTTGTAGCCCAGCTCTTTGAGTTTTTGCGGCAGGGTTGCCATGTCGGCCGGGATGTATCGGTTTTCGCCGCATCTCATGGGGTAACCTTGCATACCTGTTTGCAAGGGCAATCATAGACATACTTTTCTTGTCAGTTTTGGTTAGTTTACCTGATCGAATAGGATAGTTTCCAGTTAATAGAGCCGCTCTCGACGGGGTGCATGTTTGTTGCGTGTAAAAACGATTTAAAATCACCCCGTTATAGCCTAGCGCGTCAATGTTGGGGGTGGGGATCTGATTGGACCCGTGGTAGCCAAAATCGTTCCAACCCTGCGGTGTTTGTTGAGCGAGGTGTTAAAATTATGTTGGATAATTATAAAACCTATCCTTTCAGAATGAGTGAAAACGTTACTTTTACATACATAATTTCATACTTAGATTAAACGGTTGACAACGCATAATGAGGCCAATGTCACAAAATCCAGCCCATTGTTAAAAAAAACGCGTTAATTTAGATTTTTGGAGGACTGCAGATAAATAGGTGGTGTTGCTTGGGCCAAGGTTTTTATTAATTTTGTCTTTTGTCTTATTCGCGATGAATATTTAAATTGTTAATTATAATAATAACAATAACCGACTTTATTTATGATAATCAAAGTATAAATGTACGAAAAATATAAATATATATAGGCCGGTATCTAGTCTAAGGCTATTAAAACTTAATCCTGGGAAACCAAGTCCAGTTTATGCAAATAGCGCGCAAACTTATCAATCCATCAGTTAAGATAATTTTTTTAACAAAAATTAAGTAAATACATTATTTACTGTTCCCATACAATAAATATAATAACAAATTTATGCCTAGTAACAAACCAATAAATAGATAAAACATTATATATGCCTCTTGAGTTAGTAGAGTTCTCCGAACGATATACCGTTTTTACAACCTTTTGTGGCTTTGACTGTGGAATGTGTTTAAGACCTGCTGGCGTAAGTTTTATGAAGCAGTGTTGTCTCATCCGTCGAAGCGTTGGAGTTATTTCTATTCCGTGTTGTGTTTGTAATTAGTAATTAGCAACTTACTGCTATTCAGTTGTTTTTCAAGACTCAGAGGGCCATTTTGTATTTACAATAAATATTCTAAATTATGAATGGACTAAGTACCGAAGTACGGTTCTGGAACGTCATTGTGGAATTGCGAAGTTATTTAAGTTATTATTTAAGAGAAGCTAAAGCGAGATGGGCTTGCGGAGACCCTCATAAAAATTTACCAAAGTTAAATGCCCGATTATGTCGTAGAAACGGTATATTGTTAGGAGAACTCTACTACTCGTGCATAAAGTCATAAGACTCTACCTGCTTGTTAAATAAATCAATTTTGATTTTTTTAATATTATGGTGTATTAAATCATGTTACAAAGAATTATAAAGTTGACTGCTGTTACAAGTAAATGTTTTTTGTATGCTGCTATTCTGTGCTTCGATATTAAAAATTTTTATATATTTCTGGTATCTCTGTTATGCATATCAGAGTTCAGCTTGAATTTATTTTTTAAAATTTTTCGAAGACAGGGGGAGACACTACCAATTCCTTGCACAATGTAACTTTCATTTTGGTAAAATATGTGGCCGTCAATGGTGATTCTCAAATTTGACATTAAGCAATTTAGTAGATTTAAATCGGAACTAATGACCTTCGTGTAATTATTAAAATCAGTGTAAGAAAGAGGGCGAAGTAGGGTAGAAAGCCTTGGAGCACCCCAGAAAGCACATTACTGGTGTTCACCAGAACTTGTGTGATTAATTCCTATTTTATTGCTTATCTTTCGAAATCTTCATTCCCAAAATGTCTTTCTAGTTAGATTTTCATTCCTTTTGTATTAAAACAATCCGGCAAAAAGTAGTTGCACCAAATTCAGATTTGCTGATTAAATATTCTTAAAGTAAATTTAACGTTGAAAATGTTTTTTTATTCATTAAATTATTGTAATAAAACAGGCACGAGTAAAACAAAAAAGGTCTTACGACGTCGTCGGCTAGTATCACCACGATGTGGGGCTGTTGTTGTTTTCCAGCGAGACAAGTAAAAATGCCCCAGGAGATAACGAAGAGGACAACGAATGGTTTCATGGCACGCAAAAATTGTTATCACTGACGATCCACGCAACTGCGCCGACCCGGTATCAGGTGTTATCGAAATGTTACTGAAAATTGTAATTATTCTAATAAGGAAGCGTGGTGGCGCTTCGTGACGTAATAGTCGCGAATGAGTACCGGTCGAATTTGGATCAAAGTGAATGTGTTATCGTTCCTGCTTCAAAACGCGTATATTCATAATTACTTGTTAGGCCGATTAAACTTAATGTATTCCTACCTTTTTAAAACGGAAAATGTCGTTCTGGTTCGTCCAACGCGACGGTAAAATAAATTACTAGGCGAAAAACTCAAACTAACTAAAGGTTTATTCTCTCCAAGTCAACCATTAAAGTGTTGTTTATAACTGCCATAGTTCGGTCAAATAGGACTTTGAAGGCTACAAAAATTCCCATTGAACTAAAAATTGCCATAAATGTTCCGAATAAATTATGAATGAAATGTGAAAAGATAGAAAAAAATGTATAGCGATTCATTTGTTTTGGTAGTTGCAAATTTTGTTAGTACCCACAACTGGGGTGGGACTCTGTAATCCGTTTTACGTGAAGAAGGAGAGAGTATTTCGGTAATGTAGAATTTTTAAACTCTGTAAGCGCTTTCGACTGCGTACGGTGGAGCCGAACGTATTTCCGAACTTCAAGGCAAAAGATCATTAAGAGGTTCTCTCTAAAAAACGCATCCGTTGCACGTAGTTATATATTTGGTTTGTTTTGAGCGTCGATTATTTTACTAGTTTATTCGAATATGTCAAAATTTATAAAGACACAACGATTTGTTTTCACAATTATTGAAGAGGTTGAAGTCAAAATAATTTTTTAAATTTAAAAGTGTCAATTATGTAATCAATATTGTAGTTTTTTTTTCTGAGTTAATATTTTTTTTTAAATAAATAGTTTCTGTGTTTCTCTGCACAGTACTTCTAGTTTGTCATGACTCAGCAATTTGAACGTGTGCTACAAGAGAATCGCTTGATGAGTATATAAACGCAAAATCTATATAATATGTACTTATATTTGTGTTTCTATTATCGAACAATTGCACATACTGTTTGTACGTATTTAAATTTTATAAAACTCTTTGAAAAGAAATCAGCAAATAATAATTTATATTTTGTAGTTCAAAATTTGTCTGTAGAATTTCTAAAAACGTCACAGGACATGGGCGCTGCCATTGGGAGGGCAGCGTCGATTCCTTGATAATGATTCACCAGAAACGAAGGAACCATATGACAAAAGCATCACATTCCGTCACTCGAATCATTGCAACAGGAATTAAAAGAAAATGGTCGATTTACTGGCGGTCGTCAAACATTGCTCCTATTTCTGCACAAGAGCATTACAGAGACTTGGTTCGACACTCATGACACTACAAAGGAAGGGTAATCGTGAAAGTTTGCAAAAGCAGTTTTTTTCGAGTTTTTCAGCTGAACTACGAGTTTCACAGCAAAAATAGATCATCCGATTGTCTTGTCTTCATAAGTATTGTCATTTTCGTGAAATAGCGAGTCAAAGAATTGAAAAAATTATTATATTCGTACACGTTTCCACATCTTTTATGAAGTAGTGTGCTTGGCGTTTTTTTTTTAATGTTGTTCCCCCTGTAGGCCTAATCTACGATATATTGTGATCCTGTTGAATTGAAAAGTATTTTATGAAATACAAATGGAGTATTGAAAATGACGAAAGCTGTAATTTGTAAATGAAAAAATTATTTGGAAATATTATTCGTCGGATTTATAATAATCCAATCGAACTTCTAATGTCCTGTCTTCGTTTTCTTCTTGTTGGATACAAATATTTTGTTGCATCATATGTCTCATTGAAGCACGATTGTCTTACAGACGCATTTAGCATTGCACCCCTTTTTGCAATTGCAAAAGATTGTGTTATCGTCTTAAATATATATATAATAATATATTTTTGCTGTAAAACTCACTGTTTGGTTGAAAGACGCCAAAAACCTATTTTTGCAAACTTGACAATGATTGATACGGATTTTTCACAAGTTGTGTGTAATAGTATTCTGAATATTCATACCAATTTTTTAGCTCTATGGGAATTTCTGTAACTTTAATTCTATTTTAAGGACAAATTTGAATGGACTATTAACTGTTAATTTTTTGTCGCATCGTCTTTCGCTTTTATAAGCCGGCAGCGTCATCTTGTGTAGGATGGTCGACTTTCTCGTCGAAAGGAGCAGGGCTTCCCCGTTCTCGAATTTTCAGGATACAGACCTGGGCTCAGATCGCTCAACACAATCTTAATGGGCATTTTGATATTGATGTGTCAAAACTACACACACACAAAAATGAAAGTCGTTCAATTCAATCAACATCATATTCACCAATCAAAATTTTGTGTTCTGTTTTTTATTATGACATATTAAAATTAAATTCTAAAATAAAACAAATTTAAGTTGCCAAAGTAAAATTCGTTTACTGTTTTCATTTAGGGTAATTATTTACTTACACATTCGAACTTTTTATAAATTTCTTTTGTTTCGTAGCATCAGGTTGACATATGATGTCCGTTTTTGTTTGCAGATTGAAGACGAAGATTTCAGCGAATTCGATTACATATTCGGCATGGACGAAAATAATATTTCGAATTTAAAAGGGCAGCAACCTCCGGGGACGAAAGCCAAAATTTTACTTTTGGGCGACTTTGATCCTAAGGGGGAGAGGATCATCAGAGATCCTTACTACGTAAGCGCACATACTTGTGCGTAATGTGTTATAGACGTTGTCGTTTTAGGATAATAATTCGAAAGGGTTTGAAAAGTGTTACCAGCAGTGCGTAAGGGCTTGCAATGGATTTTTGGATCAGTACGGAAACTGAATGAGTTTTGCTTTTTTGTAAATAAATTTTGTTGTAAGTACATAAAGTTTTATTTACGCTCATGTACCGTCTTTTTGTTGAAACTGTTTCAATTTTCAGCAACTAACGTCGTTTAAATTTTTAAACCGAAAACACCGTTTGTCGACGGTAGTGTTAAATTTTCGTCATCTTTATCGTGGTCAAGACATAGGGAATTGTTACTAATTCAAAGATCTAATCATGACATTTTTACACTTGAATGTTAAAGGGAAGAATGCAAAATTTACGTTAAAATAAGTGTATCATATAAAGACGTCAGTTGCAATTTGGAGAATGTATAGCGGCTTGGTACTAACCAGAACCTTTACGAACCTTCGGCGAACTTGGCCAATGTAGTTAGGTGCACGGATAAGAAATGAAAGAATGATTTCTGAAATTATCAAAAAGTCGAAAAAAACATCTGTAATTGAATAAATAATCTATTTTTATACAAAACAAATATTTTGCATATTAAGAGCAATGTCTCTTTACAAAAACAAATTAAAAATCTTCAAACAAGGCACTTAAGATCAGCGGTTTGCTACTACCAGTGCCTCTCTACTGACTAAACGAACGTTCGGTGAGTGCCCTTGGCACGGATCAATCGGCCATCTGTAGAGAATTGTTTTGCTTCCTCCTCCTGGTATATATGTCAGTCTGACCAGTTTGTCCTTTTTTATTACCGTATTTTCGAAGAAAAAGTGAAAAAAAAAAACCTTGGTAACTGTATAAATAATCTATTTTTATACAAAATAAATATTTTGCATATTAAGAGCAATGCCTCTTTACAAAAAGAAATCAAAAATCCTCAAACAAAGCACTTAGGTCAACATCCTCCAGTATACCATCCCATATTTTTTTGTGCTCGCTGCGGTCAACCTTGAGGGATATTTGAGAGTTTGGCACGGGTATTGAATTCAAGTCTTTTTTTTTACTATTTTCGGGCGATAATGTTTCTATTAGAAGACTGGCCTCCAAGGTTTTTGGCGTTTTCTTAAAATGAAATTTTTTAGCCTCTGAATTTATCTGAACATTACACATATTCATTTGGCGGCAACTACTTGAAATCGCAGCAGAGGTACTGCACTTGGCACTTATTTTTTTGGAATCGATCTTCATTTGTTCGTTAACATTTTTATAAAAAGAGGCGCAAAGTTCCTGGGGGTCAATTTTTTTCAACACTAGTTTTTGTTTCCCATTGTAAATGGCACTCAAACTGTTGGAGGTAATTGTTAAGTGATGGTTGTCACATTTGTTGCAATTACATGAGAGAACGCCAAATTGTGTAAGTACCAAAACAGCACCCAAGGTGAAAAAGTTGCAGTAATCCTCATAAAGACTTTGCTGGATCATACCTTGGATCTGCCCTAAGAGCGAACAATTTGATAACTGTCTAGTATAATTGGAATTCCCTACTCACCTGTTAAATCTTTTAAAGTAATGTTAACTGATTTTCGCAATTGCGTTTCTGAAACTTCTAATGATTGCAGGATACCTGCCAAATATGGGGCTTTCTGGTCGAGAAATTTATTCATACCTGCTTGCTTTTTAATCCATGATATATTAAATTTATTAAACAGATATACATTGTCACTGATGTAGAAATCCTTGCTCATATCTTTCCAAGGGCCATCCTCAAAAATTCTTGCCGTTTGTTGGGAACACAACATAGGATCCTAAAAAAATTAATGAAAAAAAAAAGACAATAGCAGTTACCTGCAACACTAACATTAGCTCTACCAAAGTCATCACTTATAACGCCCGCAGGGCCAGGGAATATTCTTTTGATGCCGTTAGAGGCTGAATCACACCTCTTTAAAGTAAGTGGCTGCCCTACATTTGATTTTGGCTCAACTGACGAGCCATGGTCGTCGACTTTTATTCTCTTTGCGGGGTGGCGTTCGCATTCTTCAGTAAACCTGTCTTTGGGCAAAGTGTTTTCTTTAGAAGGCGGATTATAACGGTCATTTAAAAATAGATCCTAAAAAGAGGTACCTTAAATTAATCATTAACCTTTCTTCCTTGGGAAATAAATATTTACACTGTTTCCGTCATAATTAGTTTCGCTCATTTTCCTTTATCAACATAACCATACATGAAAAACTATCAATGACATAACCTCACTTAAGTGCACGTACAATCCCTTCATTTGCATTGAACCGGTAAGTTTCGCAAACTCGTTAAACTAAAGGTTTACTAAGAGAGTAAACTTTATTACTAGTAGTAGGCCAAAATTTTAGAAGTATTAATTTATGCATGATAGAAACTTATCATCAGATTGGGTGGTATGGGACTAAAAGTCGAGGAATGCTCTTAAAACATTTATTCATCATAAAAAAACCTTGCCATTGTCTATTAGAAAACCATCACGTTTACCATGGTCTAACTTTCGATTGGGTTGCGTGGCTCAAAATCCATGTTTTACTGGGATGTTTTACCATTGACATCTGCTTGTGACGCCTATGGGTTTTGCAAAGTACATAGAGTCTCTGTTCTCTGCAAACTATAAAGCAATCTTTGCACCTTCTTCGCACTTTTCCCATCACTTTAAAACCGCAGCTGGGTACAATACTCTGGATATGGGGCAACAAAAGATTTGACGCCAAGTTATTGGAAATAATAGGAGTGCATTTTGCGAGCAGGTGGTACTTTGCGTTAAGTTGATTGCAGACAACCCGCATTTGTGCTGCAGTCGAGCACATAGTTGTTCTAAACAGGGCTAACATTTTAATTAGTATTTTAGATTATGTTTGGTTATTATGCACTTCCTCGTCTTTTTGAGTGGCGATTCTTCTTATGACAAATGGGTCCACCTAATTAATTGTTTCATACTTATAGGCAATTCGAAAAAGAAGAGAACGTTTTTTTTAGAATTTATTTTGAGTGTAAGTTGTAAGTGTCATTATCAAATGAGTAATGAGTCATTTCCAGTTCCAGTCTTCCCAGTTAAATCGTTGTTAGTTCTATTTTAAAATGGCTATAAGTATTGATGCTTACCATCGCCTCTGTCTTTTATTGAGAACTAGGGTTATAGACAGTGCAAGCTTGGTAAATCATTTCGAAACAGATATAAATTCCATTAGAAGATTGGACAGTATAAACACTGTGGGAGATTTGATCGATGTGCTCGAAAGTAGAGATGTGCTAGGACCTAATAATATTGATAATTTGATATATATTGTAACTGCTGTAAATAGAGAAAATCCCGATAGTGAAATTCAAAGGGCAGTACAGGAGCTCCACCACCATGACAGAATGGAAGGAGGTTTGTTTCAAACTTAAGGCAAACGCGGCAAAGTAAAGTAAGGATTTTTTAGTTATTCCTCGTGTGGAGAGGCATCCAATTGAGAGGGTACACCAATTGATAATTAATGAAATTGGGTTCAAGTGGAAACAGCTTGCCCGAGAATTGGACATTCCAGAAGGAATAATTGATAGTTTAGAGAGCATGCATCGGGGCAATTTTGTAGAAATGGTGAGAGAAGTTTTAAACTTTCACCGAGATAATGCCCCAGATTATTCTTGGCGAACAAAACTTCAGAGAGCATTAACAGAGGCAAGACGTAATGATTTGAGTTTGCGAGTCGGTGACATTCTTTCAGCTAGTAGAATACATTGATCTAAACCAGATGGTGAGGTTATGGTGATGTGACATTTTGTATCAGTGGCGGGTATGCCTTGTGATAAATTCATAAACAGTGTTTTTTTTCATTGCATATTTTCGTGCAAGTTAAAAACTTTGTTTTGGAATTAGTCCCCCTTATTGAATTTCTGTTTTTATTTTATAAATAAAATTATTGTAAATTCAACTAATAAGTTTGACTGAAATGGAAAATTTATTGTTGTTATTGTCCAAGATAGAGGGAGGTTACACTCTGCAAAGCTAATAGTTTAAGCACAAAGCCTGTTTTAAGAGATTTGTTTTTGTGTTACATAAAGTGCTCTTTTTATTTTGTTAAGTTTTTTGTAAATAAATATATTGCTGGTTTGAATATAAAAAGTTTTATAGGTATTTGCAGATAGTGACAAAGTCTAATTTCTACCTAAAACTGTTTTAGTCTTCACACACAAATAAAACAGCTTGAAAACCCTTCCATATATTTATATAAACAACTTAAACATTTAACATTAATAAATATATTATAATTCCCTAGGATGCACCATAAATTCTTTTTCAAAACAAAAATTATTTGTGTTTTAAACACGCTATAACAGAAATGCCCAATACATGAAATATACAAAAAAATTTACAATAATAAGCTATAAACTAACTAACCAAAACTAACGGAGATCCAAATTATTTAAAATCTTAACTAAATGAACATTTTATAGGGTAGAAGGGAACTTTTATGTTTTACTGATGCCAAAAATTATGATTTTTGTTGTTGCATAAGCTCAATTATAAATGTTATTTGTTTGCCTTTTTGGAGGGTCTTGTATCACTTAAATTAACTGATAGTTCATCAAAATTTCAGGCAGACGCAATATTAAAATCATTCTAGAATTACCATAAAACTATAATTTTTAATAGGTACATGGTTGTATTACTATATACTGGCCCATTTACTGGCAATGCGTTAAAAAATATTTAATCTAAATATTAAGAGTAAAAAAGGGAACGCCTAAATTGTGGTCATTTTTCTGACTCTGGTGATATTTATCGTATCGGTGGCGCCCTACTTTCATTTAAGGAAATTAACATATTAACTCCTAGAAATAATAATACACTTAAGAATACAAAACGGTAATTGCACTTATGTAGGGATGTTTGTCTATAGGGACTTTTTATAAAAATTGTCTATTAAAAAATTTGGTGGCATACAAATAGCAAATAAAAAAATAATCTTGTATTACCTTACATTCTTACAGTAATACAGATTTGGTTAATGTAATTTGTGTCCCCAGAGTTTAATCCAAATTCCATAATCTATGGTTTATTAGCTCCCATATTGATGTCAATTGGGGTTGCGTGCCAAACCTTAACCTGTTCTATAAAAGTATTCGATCCGAAATAACAACGATTTCAAAATTTCTGTACAATTTTTACAAGCGCTTCTTTGTTTGATAATAAATATATACTTTACAAATATTTGTATCACACTTTTATATTGTTATCGTTCAGGGCGAATTTACTGATGTACATATTTTTGGTATACAAAATATACTGGGCCTATTCTTGTACGGAAGACTTTACGAGCTAGAAACTAACGCTAAAAAAATTCTCTATTAATTTACAAAACTATACTGTTTTGACATCGCTACTGGCACCATGTTCCGATCACTTAAAATCTACACAATATTGAAATTATTTATAGGAATGTATAAAAAATATCATACACGT
Source organism: Cylas formicarius (assembly GCF_029955315.1). NCBI lineage: Eukaryota > Metazoa > Arthropoda > Insecta > Coleoptera > Brentidae > Cylas > Cylas formicarius. Next base: position 16,181,229 of record NW_026844361.1, on the reverse strand, counting down.
ACAACATTTCATCATTGATTGCTGTTTTTAGCACATTTCTTTGAATTACGTAAATCCATGTTGTAAATTTATATATGATTATCGCAGACGTCATATACGGGGTTCAGCACTAACAACCGATTGCAACCTTTTTCGCGAAAACTTATTGAGAGTATTTAGAATGACCACCGTGTCGGAAAAAAACGTAGTCAAAGGGATGTTTTGGCAAAATAACTGCAGAATTTCCCGTTTATTTGACATTTTTGAATATTAGAATATTTAGAAATCGTCACGTGTAACAGTGCTCTTTGTAAAAAACTGTGCACATTTTCAAACTGGAATGAACGAAAGTCGATAAGATTAGTTTAGAATAATTATAGTCGTTCAAGAGTTAGATCTTCGCTTATTGTAAGTTGGCAGCACTGTCAGGGGCGGTTGGTTTTGGCAGTCCCTGAACCAAGGAACAAAGAATGTGTTGTGGGCCGGTTATAGTGTCGCATATTCTCCAAATGTTGTCCTCAACTGCGGTTGGCGTTACGAATGTTGGTGTCATAAGTACTGAAAATTTAGTTTGGTTTTGGGTTCGCAGTTCGATAATTTCTTTCGTATAAATTCGGCCATTGACGGCGTTCGATAGAAAGAGGTGGCCATGACAGCAACTCTGGTGAAGTCAATGAATAGAGCAAGAATCGCAAAATGCTAGAACTTTACCGCAGTTGAGAACGAATAAGTGCCACGACGGTAGCACGCAGAGAATGCAAATGTCGCAACGCGGTCCAAATCGAGGAATATCGTTTCAAAACTCTGCATGTCGACAACTGTCACTGCGGGATAGACACGTCAGATGGATGCATATCAAAATCGTGCATTCGTCGTCGTGAACACGCGTCCAGCTCGTGACGGGCGGTGAGAATGAAAAAAAGCCGTCACGGTGTGCGCAGGATTTTCGAAAATCTGCACGTTTTCCGAAAGAGAGCACCGTAAAAAAAACATCGCCTACTATATTTAATTGTTCGCTAAACTCATCGGTAAAACTGTCAGTGGCGTTTCATGTGCAAGGACAAGTGGTCCGATCGGCTGAAGGAGCGCTGGCACAGGTTGCAGCTGAACGGTTTCTGACCGGTGTGCTTCCTGTAATGCCTAGTGAGCTCGTCCGACCTTGCGAATTTCCAGGTGCACCCGTCCCACGAACACTGATAAGGTTTTTCGCCTGAAACATTTCCAGAAAAACAAGAAGAATTATAAGGAGACAACTTTGATAAAGATATTCTGATCGTTCACGCTTGCAATGTAGATTTATGACAAAAAGTGTCATAAAGACATCTTGAAATTGTTAACTGAATGTAGTGCGAAGAGAAGAAAGTGACATCTTCTAGACTACATAATACAGGTAAGTAGATAATACACGTTTTTAAATAATAGCAATCTTAGGTAAATTGTAGCAGACATCGTAACATGCTTCTTAGGTACCATATTTTAGTCTAAAATGTCAAAAGTAATAATAGACTTCCATTTGTATACCAACCAATGGTTAGAGTTTTTTCCGACCCTACTGTTATAGTTGTGTGACATAGCACGAAATAAAAGTTTCCCAATTACCGGTGTGCGTCCTTTTGTGTGCTTTGAGGTGCGAACTTTTCGTGTACACCTTGTGACATCCGGCAACGTCGCAACGGTGGATCTTCCTCCGCCTTATGGTCACCTCGGGCGTGATCGTCGTCGTCTTTCCCGCTTCGTAGACGTTGTTGTTGATCGTGTTATTGTTGGTGATGTTGCTCGCGTTGGATTTACCGGGGGAGGGGGTAACTGTGAGCGATCTGAAACGTGACGGCGATTGAACGGCAACGCCGCTTATTTTGAAGGGTTGCGAAAAATTACATCGACGCGTCCTTTATCCTTTGGAGGGCGAGTAGGGCGGCGGTTGACGTCAGCGACCTTGTCGCGTCGGCCGCTAGGGACAAGCTGATGTCTTGGGGACTTATCACATTGCATTTAGGAATATCTGAAACATTCGATGAAATATTCCAGATATAATTTTAAAAATATTTTTTGGTTTACATTACATTCAATTTAACGTGGTGTTATTTGTTTTGTTGCAACAAAAATGTATTTACAATTTTTAATTTATGCCAAACGGTTTACGAGTGTTTTGGTTACTTAGTCTTGATTTTGCTAAAGTGTTAATAATAATAATAGTAATAATAATAATAATAATAATAATAATAATAATAATAATAAAAATAACAATCAAGCTAAAGTAATAATAATAATAGTAATAATAATAACAACAATCAACTCCTATGCCGGCTCAATGCTTGGCTACTAGTTTCGAATAGTGCAATGGAGCAAAACGGACGTCGATAATTTACAGAGAAAGGTGCGAACGCTTCTAACTAAATTTATGAACCCCGATCGTAGTAGTGCAGCCGAGAGACTCACGCTCCCACGTCACAAGTTGCAAATATTCGAAGCTACTGCTACAGGAAATCTAGGGATTCAGAATTCCATAGAGCTATATGCTAAATAGATGACTCTACTCCATTACGACTAAAAGAGAAACAAATCCTGGTTCACCATAAGACGAACGACGAAAAGATACAACGCTGGAGAGAAACATGCCGACAAAGCAGCGTCGAACTATGAGCTAATCTCTGGACAGATGTTTCCCACAACAGAAGGTTTCTTACTAGCAATTCAGAACCAGATAATACCAGCTCGCAACTATTTCAAATATTTACCTAAAGACCCGGCTGTTAGAGATGACAGCCAAGAGAGCAACATTTATAGCGGTAGCGATTTCAAACACTGAGAAACACGCTGAAAAGATTGCAAAGTACAAAGTATAGTTACAGAGACAATGGCAAATGAACACCGTTAGAAATTCAAGGGCGAGCTTCCCAGATTGTTAGTGTCCTTCCTCGCTAGTTCACGGATTTATTTAAATTCGCTTTACCCAATATATTCCAATCCAAAATATGGGTGCGAAACTCCGATGGGTTATATCCCCGTTAGCGTTTTAAATCTAAAAGAACCCGATACGAGCTTGTTCTATTAATATTCAAAGTACCAAAAAAAAAACAAAAGATTTCATTGGTCGAAGAAAAGGATCTAACCGATTCGATATTCTCTGGCGACGACAGACGGTTGTGACTGGTCACTTCGATGTGAATTGAACATTTGACTTGCGATCGATCAAAACATTTCTGCGCATGAAAGATGATTATGTTTACAATTTAGCTGAGATATGTTAGAATTAAATTGGGATGCGATCGATACCCTATTTTCAATGTACCACTAGTGATTCCGGGAAAAGATAACGCAACTAGTAACCAACTGAATTTAAGGTAAATCGCTGAAAAAAAAATTAAAATAGTTTAGTAACAGATATGTATTCCCGCTTCTTGTTTTTTAGCGTTTTACTGGCGCATGCACCATTTATCCTTAGAAGGACTAGACGTGAGTTGGTACATAGAGCAGCTGAAACTAATTACTATCCTTTTCATATCTGTGTCTATGCCTTTCATTTGGTTATTGTTAAACTTAGGTATTGAACTAAAGGCAAATTTCTGATTTGGGGTAAATTTAGTCTGTAACACTAATTACTAGTACCAAACTCGCGTCAACCTCAGATTAAGCAAAACGTAAAAATAGAACAAAAATTTGCGACGCGCTGTTGACCAAACCGGCCAAATTGTGTTCCGCGGTCCGGCCTTGGTTCACTACGCTACGCGGTCGGTCGATACATCACACGGAATCACGAGGTAACAATTTTACCGGCACGATTACGGTTTCGACACCGATCAGAGGAAGATGAAAGGACAACTAATCGACTGTTTCGAGAGATCTTCTCATAGAAAATTCCCACGATTGGATTATAAAGTCGATTTGTTGCAAGAGCACCAAGGCTGAGTCTGATTCAACCTATAAACGCGTATTCGAGCTCACCCCTGGAGTTCGCTATAGCGATAAATTGTTATACGACACAAAGCAACGGATAAATAATTGCGATGCCATGAGACGACTATTTTTTTGTCGAAACCGGCGTCGGACATTTAACGACGTAATTGGTGGCCGTAAAAAACCGAAGCTAAAGGATTTACTCGGTATAAGATCGGACAAACGACCGCAGTTTGCGCTTTTAGTTTGAAACTGACGAGAAAATTGAAACGGAATTCGTTAAACTAAAGAAATTTCTTAATAAAAGGAAAATATATAGACATTTGTGGCGAGGAAAAGTCTTGTACGCTTTTAGCTAACGAAAAGTTCGATCACTGCCTGATGGTATGTAAATAAACTTCGCTGGAGCATGACCGAAAAACTTCTACGGTGTCGGCTATGGCCGAATGATCATGGTAGTCTGATCCAGCGTCTTGTGAAACGAAACAAGAAGATAATGATGATGATTCTGTGGAAGTATCGTTTTAAATTGGGCGAACGGTTGAACTGTCGTTAAGTGTGTGTAAGGGTAATCCCTAGAGGTAACGTATTCACCAAAGCTGTGCAGTCTAAGCGGATAGATGAACCTAGATAGAGCTCTAACTATTGATGCTTTGGGTCACAGTGATGGACAAGTGAATGGTAAACTCCAACGTCCCTTTTTTGGTTGGAAATATCCCAAAGGAGCTTTAACCTAATAAAACGTTACATAAGAAGTATCGACAACCCTGCCTCGATACCCATGGGCGCTGATACCCAAAACCAAATCACGTCAGCAAAAAATCACAATAATGTCGAAATTATATCGACTGTTATGACAATCTACAGTAGGAAGTGCGGAGTGTGTAAATACGATCGACAAGGTCAGACTTATCTTGGCCGCGGCGTTTATTATGAATTTTTGAAAGTTGATTACCACCGTTTCTTTTTTTTTTTGGAACGCGTATACACGATAATAAGCGCAAAGTAATTTGCAGACCCGTAATGGTTATTTAATAATTATTAATAGGTCGTTTATACGTTCCAGGATGTGACCTTTCCGTAATGTATCGTTGTGGCGACGTGATATATCGGTAAAAGCCGAATAAAAGTCGACGTTTGGGTTTGGGGATAACGACGGTATCCACGATGAGCCAAGAGGCAAAATAAGGGGACCCACGTTTTAGGGATTTGTTCCCAGTTGACCTTGTTTAGAGTGAGTCAAATGGTAGGAAAAATATAATTCAAAAAGCGCCCGTACCAGCGATCATGGCGAATTAGCGTCGTTGGCGCCCACGCGTGGCGATTCGCTTTTATTTTAATTGCCTCGTGTACAAAAAAAACGGCTGACAATCGCTGAGCCGTTTGATCCCGTCATGCGTGACGCGGAAAAATGGCGCTCATTAGCATTATTTCCGTAGGCACGGGTACAGGGTTACCATGACAATTACTGACAGAGTAAAAGTAGCCGTTAATTGCAATTACCCCAGATGAGTTACATAAAATTTACGTAACCTAATGTGTGATATTACTGTGATTTACTCTGGACAATTATTATTTATTTTTATTATTTAAAGTTAACACTCATGGAATTGGTTCATTGAAGCCACGAACTGGAAGAGGCCCTTTATATTACAAGAAGTACAGCACTCCTTTCATGGGAAGTTTGGATAGATCTCCTTCCTCGTTGTGGTGCGCGATAAGAAATTTTTTCCTCTTCCCACGTCAAAAGATCCCTTGGAGGTTATATAAAAAGGAAATCTTAATATTTACGGGTCGATATACCGGTCATCTTCGTACCCAATACTTGCACTGAATTTGCGGACTATGCCATACATAATAGACACTAAAATACATGGTATATGTCTGTTGTGTTGATTGCGTGTATCGTTTCGCAGTACAATGTGTAAGAAAAGGTCTGGTTTGTCGTCAATTAAGTGAATTTGGGAGAGAAAACAGAATTCGCTGTAATATTACAACAGTGATGCACATCGTTGCCATATACGTAGCAAGGGCAAGGAAGTTTTAAAGAGCAGTGAACGGGAAAAAAGGCTCTTAAAACTTAATACCCTTATGGGCCACAGTTATACCGCCCTCGGTTAGTATAGGCATAGGCATAGTTCGACATAGGCATAGGCAGCTACGTCGGACATGGTGTCATCAGTAGTGGGAATCGGGCTATTTTTAGCGACGAGTCACGTTTTTGGTTGTGGGTTCACGATGGCGGTAGAAGAATCCGCCGAAATCCTGTGGAAAGTCACCAACTTCAATTTGGCATAGACTGCTATAGTATCCTAAACCATGCCAGATTGAAGTTGGTGATTTAGTGACGTCGTGGTTTGGGGCGCCATAGCAGTTGGAAGCAAGGCAACTCTAGTTTTTTTTTTTGTAGAAGCATGAACCCCAAATCGTACCGTGCGTTCAATTTATCTTGATAACATTTTAAGTCTTTTGTTTTTAGAGATATCAACGTAAACAAAAAAACAAAATGTACGGTTAGTAGCCAAGTTTTCCAAGTTACGTATCAATATGTATGTATATTATATATATATGTTTAATAGAATATCTTATTCCGATTCCAATGATGTAACACACATTATATTGTTATATACTCGTTTTTCTTTTGGGAGCATATAAAAAATCACATGCACAGGACTCCTTGTAATAATATAACTCAGGAAACAATAGACAATCAGACAATTAGAGTGTGAGAAATGTGTTCAGGAAAATGTTGATACTTAGAATAGTTAAAGAATTTCTTACTTTAGTGTGTCTTGTCATTTTTAGTGTTTAGCGTTTCTTCCGTGACCTGTAAGGTCTTCAGACCTAGTACCTATTGAACATGTGAAGATGAAAGGATATGTAGATTAGCACATTTTATAATAATAATAATAATAATAATTATTACTATTACAAAGAATAAAGTGCAGAGGAGAACCTATTATGCACATTGATAGTTAGTAGCATGAAAATGTTATACACATAATAAATATTTAGTTATTGCTGTGAAACAATACACTGTCCGAGCGACGTTTAAATACAGACAAGTTCGGCGCACACACAACATCTGGGGGTAAAATGTTCCAATAATCGAAAGTCCTGTTACTTAAAAAAGCAGGCGATGTGAAGTCCTGAATTGTTCCTTTCTTTAAATGGATGACCACGTAGGCGTTCATCATTGCTTAAGACCACAAACCATGACCATGCACAAACCTATACATTTGACTGAGATCCCCTCGCAGCTGACGCTGACTTAATGTTGGCAGACTAAGTATTTTGAGACGGTCATCGTAAGGTGTATGTCTAAGTTGAAGTGGCCAGCGCGTAGCGGCTCGTTGCACTCTTTCCAGAGCATCACAGTTACGCAATAGCCATGGGTTCCAGACTGGGGAAGCAAATTCCAGGATGGGGCAAGTGTAAGTGGTAAAAAGTCTGCAAGCGATGCGAGGGCTAAGACTTTTAAAAGTTTTTTTTAAATAAAAATAACTCGCAGTTTGCTTTCTTTGCAATATTTGATAGATGTACAGACCACGCAAGAGCATTAGTTACTGTCATACCTACGTCCATCTAAGAATCGACACTTGCCACAAAGCTTCCATTGATATAATAGTTCAAACCCGGATTGGTGTTGCCAACATGCAGTCCAGAGCACTTTTGGGCATTCAGCGGCAAAAGCCAAGTTGAACACCACTTGGAAATAGTATTCAAGTGTCTGTGCAATACGTCCGCATGTGTTGAAGGATTTTCAAATAATTTAGTGTCATCAGCATAAACGCTCACATGAGAATCAATGCTAGAGAGCAAATCCACGGTATACACTAAGAATAGCACTGGTCCCAGCACCACTAGGCACGTTTTGTGGCATCGAAAAAGTGTTACCAATTCGAACTCTAAACGACCGGTGGCCGCTATCCACTCTAGCAGTTTACACTCCACTCCGACCTTGTTAAGTTTGAATAAGAAGCGTCGATGTGGCACTCTGTCGAAAGCTTTGCTGAAGTCGAGGTAAATAATATCCACCGGATCACCTGATTCAAGAGATAATGTCCAGTGATTCAAGCATATCAGTGTATTTGATATGACTGATCTGCTGGGGTCAAAGCCATGCTGCAATGTAATACTGCAGTCGATGAAAAACGGTAACAGCTGATTTACTATAAGGCGTTCAAGAACTTTACATATAATACACACTAGGCTGATAGGGCGGTAATTTGAAACATCGAGTTTTATAAATCGGTATTACATTTGCGGATAACCACTGGGTCGGTAGTGTGGCAGAGTAAAAGATTTTCTCAAAATAATATAAATAGGCTCTGCAAGCACACGCTTTTAACTCATTTTGTGCCAAAGGTGCGTTAATGCACCACCTATGATATGATTCTATGATTCTATGATATAATATTTTTGCACATCCATTTAGAAATTTTATTATCATCACTGTTAAAGGACATAAAATCGTAGAAATCGCTAATTTATGTGTAAAGGAAAGATCTTATATATGACTTCAAATGTGAACAAAAGCGGTACATAAATTTGTATCACATTTTCAAGTAAATCCAAAATAGTAAAAAAATATGTTTTTGATTTGTATTGTCATTTTTGTTCAGTCTGTAGCATGTAGATTGCATCGCCGAAAACATACATTGGAAATACTATATTGATTATGCTTTATTTTTTGAAAATATTTACTGGTGCGTGAATGCACCACAGGTTTTATCTGTAAAACAAGTCTACACAAGTCAGCGCATGTAGAATAAACCTCCAACAATTAGCGTGTTCTTTAGTATTAGTTTATGCCTAGTGCAGTGAACGTTACAGTTCGTAAAATACGGCATTTCCGAGGTATTTGACTCAAAAGGAATTAGAGGCGGCTATGGAAGAGATCGTGACGGATGAGGCCAATAACAAAAGTCGTAAGTATTATTTGGACGTATTCTTATGTATTGTAGCATTCCATTCCTTGTAAATTTATGCTACAAATAACGCGAAAAACTTTTTACAGAACATATTGACGCGGTCTATATTCATCAACTACTGAACTTCAATGGGACTCATCAGATGATGAAACCTTGGAATTCAAAAGAACACGTATGCTTTCTGCAAACGACAGGCCAGCTTCACTGTCAAATGGAACAAAGGTCAGATTGAGTCTCACACTCACACATATCCGATGAATTTAGATCATCCGAGGAACTAAAAAATAGGCTTTCTGGAAAAACTCCGTTTGAAATATTTTTTATGTTTTTTGATGAGGAAGTGATTGGTTTGATTTTAAATCATGTATTGCGTTGCGACTGATAAAACAATTACTCAAAGAAATGTTGCACCTGCCATAGATGAAGTGCGTTATGATAATCATGGTCACCTCATGATGGCTCATGCTAATAAAGCCCGAAGGGGATGTAGAATCTGCCACAGTCATACAATTTACGTTTGTAATAAGTGTAATGTGCATTTACATACTTCATGCTTTGTAAAATATTACCAAAAATGAAACCGAGTGTCACCAGTGCGTTTTTCAAAACAGGTTCTATTTGGAAAACAATCTACTTTTAGTTGTTTTCTGTCGAATTTGAACTTTCTTTTGTACATTTAGGTATAAATTATATGTTACATCTTATGTGCCCCAAAACATTATTTAATGTTTTTTCCCAGTGCTTCGTTTACACACCAGTATTTTTTTGTATGTTTCAGAGGAAAAAAGTATTTTTTTATGCTTGGGATAATATGGGTTAAGATTTTACTGGAAATTCCATCAGGTCCGAGAGCAGAATATTTTTTTAACTCAGACATAGTTTTTTTCACGTCCTCTTGGTCAAAGTGAATGTCTTCCAATAAATCTAGATTTATAGGAGCCTCGTAGTGAAGCTACTTTTTTATACTTTACAGCAACAAATAAGCGAAGTATGTCTTTTCCGAGAGTGAAGGGAAGCGTGGGCTGGGAAGCACTTGTGGATTTTTCTTTGTCGCCGAGTGGCGATAAGGTAGACCCATTTAGGACGGTCGGAAAAGCGTTTAGTGTGTCGTCACGACGAACTGTCGACGCGTGACGCAACGCTTTTAAATCTACATGGTGCGATCCATAGACGCGCGCTGATCATACTTTCCTCATTCGCGATTGCTCCATATCCCATCAATTTTGTCCATATAGAACGCCGCGGCGCAATGCGGGGCGCGTCCACGTTCTCATACCCCCCCGCGGGGGCCGTTAAAAATGTCCTTTTACGGAAGCACGAACGTCTGCTAATTGCTCTTCGCGCTGGCGAGCATTTTAACGGGCCGCCAGACTCATTAGTTCAAAGAAAAAATGGCCGGGTATGTGCAAGAAACGGTTCGATAAAAGGAACCGATATCATCGATCGGCTTCGCCGTTGTCATCTAATTATTGCAAACTACTTCGCTCGGTATAATATCATTGGGAAATAACGCCGGTAACGATCTCGTTAATAAGTCCCCGTTCGTTTGCCAATTGCCGCAAGATGGCGGACGCGTGCGACGGAATCGATTCTATAGAAAGCAGAATGTTCGAGGGGAAGAGCCGATTGAGTAGACTTATTACTCAAAGAGGTATACTAGGACCAGAAATATAGTGCTTTTATAACCGACCAACTTTGCCTACTGTTTATTACCCTGCCGAGCAGAACCTTACTCGTAACCATTCCAGGACCGTCCTAGGAACTTCAATCTTTTTCGCCGAGCAATTCTAGAAACATAATAAAAGTAACAATTTATTACGTTCTATTCCATTAAATTTCTACATAGTATTATTAATATACAAAATATTAAATATAATAATAAAGTAAAAATCGTCGTGCAGTCACTTAGCATCACCAGTTTTTCACGGTTAGACCAGCAAACAAAAATTAGGCATCTTCCACGCAACCATTTTCCGACTCAGCATGAAGAATTATTATGCGTTTTCCATGTGAAGGTGGCACGTCTAGTACACACTTATTACTGTTATCACGCCATCTTTTTTTTACTGTTTCGTGAGTGTCGAACCCCGGTTCATCTAAATACACTATGGCCCTATTTTGCTATCGAAATTTTTCAATTGCATTTAAATAATCCACACTCCATTATTTGAGGTTCCATTAGCACTTGACGTTTATTAATCGTTTGGAACTGAAAACTCATTTTCTTCAAAAAAGTACGCAACGGTTCTTTGGCACAACTAGTGTTTAAGTTTGCCAGTACTTTTTTATGCAGTTCTTCTAGAGTTAAAACACTATTCGTGTGGATTATACGCCTAATTAGATCTGCGTACCTGCATCTCCTCTCACTTTCCTCTTGACTATAGTTGACTTCAGAGCTTTGGTCATGTCACTTGTTTTATTGCTGCTTCTACTTCTACTATAAAATTGTAAACATTCAAAACAATTCGTTTAGCATCAGAAGACAAATGGATCCGTCTTTTTTATTCGTTGGGGTAGTTCGTCTTCTAAATTGTCATTTGGTTCCACTACCAACTTCATTTCGTCTTCAGATTCTGCCTTGTTTACCATGTCTTCTTCTAACAGGGGAACATCTGCTTCATTCCACGGTCTCCACATTATAAAATGTTGTTGTTTACAAATCCAATTACTTTATATATATATATATATATATATATATATATATATATATATATATATATATATATATATATATATATATATATATATATATATATATATATAACGGATTTCTACGGTACGTGCCGCCTCTCCGTCCCCAGTTTCCATTTCTTTCTATCCAGACACATGTCTTCCTCTAGCCCTCTGGATGTCATAGCTTCATCTACCTCATTCCTCCAGCTTCTTCGAGGTCTTCCACGTTTTCTTTTCTCTACTGGTACCCACTCGAGTAGGCGTTTGGGCCATCTTGTATCGTCCATTCTTTTCGTATGTCCAAACCATATCAGCTGTTTTTTCTCTATTTGTTCTATTATATTTGTGTTCATGTTCATGCTTTCCCTTATGGTGTCATTTCTTACTCTTTCCATTTTTGATTTTCTGCAGCTACGTCGTAAGAAGTCCATTTCCGTCGTCATCAATTTGTTTCTGTTCTTTTTTGTCATATCCCACGTTTCGGATCCGTATGTGATTATACTCTGGACGATGCTAGTGTATATCCGTTTTTTCGTTTCTTTTGTAATTGTTTTATCCCATAAGATCGAGTTCAACTCTCTTATAACCTTTTTACCTTTATTGGTTCTTTCCTTTATTTCATCGTCACTGCTGCCCTGCTTGTTAAGTGTAACTCCTAGATATTTACAAGTTTTTACACCTTTGAGTTTATGATTTTCTAATATTAGGTCTTCTTGATGTTCGTTCCCTACTATTATATATTCTGATTTTTCCCAATTTATTGTAAGGCCAGCAGCTTGATATTCATCTTTCAGTTTTCGTATCATATAGTTGAGATCGTCCTGGTCTTCTGCTATGACTATCTGATAGTCCGCAAAATATAAACTGTACAATGGGTAGTCTCCCACTCTCAGTCCCATCTCACTAATCTTCCTACTCCATTTCTCTAAAGCCTTATCTAAGTATATCTTGAAAAGTGTAGGTGAGAGACAACAGCCCTGTCGTAAGCCTTTAGTGGTAAAGAATGCTTCAGTATAGTTTTTTCCATTTCTTACTCTAGTGGAATTATTTTTATATAGGTTTTTTATGGAGCTCCTTAAGTTATAGGATATCTCTGCTTTTTCTAGGGTCATCCATAATTGCGACAATGGGATGCTATCGTACGCCTTTTCAAGGTCAATTAAGGCTATGTGCAATTCCCTATTTCTTTGTACTCTTTTTTCGCACGCTATTTTAATCGTAAAGATATTGTCCACAGTTGAGCGCCCTGTTCTAAAACCTGCTTGTTCTTCTGGTTGTTTATCTTCTATAGCTTTCTCAACCAGATCTCGTCTTATTTTTGAGTATATTCTACTTATTGTACATATCACTGCAATTCCGCCATAATTTTTAGGGTTGCTCTTGTCTCCTTTCTTGTGTATAGGCGTTATATAAGAATTTCGCCAATCTGTGGGCAATTCTTCACCATTTATGCATCTCTCAAAAAGTTTAGCCAAGACCTCGAACAGTTCATTAGGGCCATATTTCAGAAATTCTGGGTATATTCCCCCTATGCCCGGTGCTTTTTTATTCTTAAGGTGTTTTGCTATTTTCTTCACATCTAGCTGTCTTATATATATCTTCTCATTTTCTCGTTCGATGACTTCCACCATATCGTTTGCAAATTCCGGCCTTTTTTCCTCTAATAGATCTTTAAAGTGTGTTGTCCATTGTTGATTAGATATGTTATTTGGAAATGCACAATTTTTCGCGTTTTTTCTGATATTCTTAATAGTACGCCATGCCTCAGAACTCCTAGTGCCTTCTATATATTGTTCAATATATTCGCATCTTTTCTCCCAACTATTATTCTTTCTATTTATTACTTGTCGTTTGATCTCCTTATTAAGTGTATAATATTTTTTCTGTAATTCTCTATTATCTCTGTCTTGTAATCGCTGTATATGTAATTACTTTTCAAATAAAAATGTCAAGTTTCTACAAATATTCCTTACGTTACGAAATAAATGCACTATATTTTTGGCCGTATTTTGTCAACGTATGCACCCGGGGTGTGCCCCAGGGAATCATTCCCGGACCGCTTCTCTTCAATGTACTTACGTTATTTTAAACTGAAGTTGTCAGATATGGGAAATTCTTGTTTTAGCCCAGATTGCTACGCTTAGACAAAAGATATGTCATGTATGAAACAAATAATCATAAAAAAAATTCTGAAACATTCCTAGAAATGCATATAATCATAATCATTTTAGTAGATTAGAAATAGTCGTCATTACGATTTATATAATATTTTAAGCATAAATATTAGAACATAAAATCTCATTTCTCTTGAAAACAAAATGAAAGAGTACTTACTCGCCACCCGCTTTTATACTGTTGCCGAGTACCTAGATCAGCACTCGTCATGGATTAAATTTTATTCATTAGTTTTTTGTCTTTTTTTACGTTTTTTCGTTTTTGTTTTTTATAATTGATCTCTGTATTTAAATGTATACTTATCTAATTTATATTGTACTTTTTTTCGGACTTGCTCAGTTTATTGTAAAACGTAGTTAATAAAATCTTGTATTTTGTATCTTATCTTTAATTATTAATTAATTACACCTCAAAAGAAACATCAGATAATTATCTCCACTCTTCATATTGTGAATGTTCTTTAGTACTTGTCAAAAGTTATCTGATTCAGCATCATCTCATTAAAGTTCTTGATATACTGTGTGCTCACCATGACCTCCTTTTGTTCTCGATGTTGTTAAACATTTTTGATGCTGATTGTGTACGGAGCGTCGCTGCTTATCACTTTTCTCATTTTTATTGCGTTCAGTCGCTACTGCACTGAGAGCTAGAGAATCATTTGCGGTTCTTGTTTTTTCTTATTTTTTTACTTTTATGTTTAACTTATTGCGTTATTCGCGATTACACTTTGGAATAGTTTTTTCCGAGCTTGTTCCGATCTTAACTGAAACTGTTGATCAACAGAACTGTTCATTTCTTCAGAGCTTAACTGAAACTGTTGATTAATAAAACTTGCTAATATTTTATCAATCATACTGTTGGCTTGTTCTGAAGCAGTTTCTGTTAAGCTGTGAAAAAGCCAACAGGATGTTTGGCAGCAAGTTCTATTGATGAATAACCTGCCCAAGAGGAATCCAGAAGAATTGTAAATAGTATATTAGAATAGTCTTTGTAGTAGGAATGTTTTGTACCCCGTTTTCTAAATACTCTCATTCTGATGGTCACTTCACAAGTCACTCAGAGAATCTGTTCGTCATGTTTTTCAAAAAAGTAAAAACTAACGGTCATAGATAAAGTATAGTTGTTAAACAATAGCTCCGCTTGTGACTAAAGTGACATTAATAACGCTTGTTGTCAAACGCTGGTGTAGAAAAAAGTTTTCTGTTTCAGTGACCCCTTCCAACAAACTAAGATCTTCAGTAAGAAAAGCAAACAATCAAAACTCGTTTACATTAGAGTTGGATCCCCATGGAGTACGTCGCAAAAGTTTTATTACTCCATACTTGCAATTAACACACATACATAACCTTTTCAAAATAGGAGGGGTGTTCAAAAGGAAGTCTTGTGTGTGGCATTCGTTGGACGTGTCCATACCAAATAAATTGTTTCTTTTCAATATCATGTACAACGGTTCCTTCGATGCCCATAATATCTTTGACTCTATCGTTTCGAACCCTGTCCCTTGGAGAAATCCTTATTGACCTACGCATGGCATCCATCGCAACAGCTTCTACCCTTCTTTTATATTTTTTGGTAAGTCTCCAACTTTCAGCACCATATAGTAGGCCTATATATTATATTTTCTTTTTTTTTTGTTAGATTTTTATTCCATAGTATTTCATTAAGATATGCTATTGCTTTTTGTTTCTCGTATAACTGGTAAATTTTACGCCGTATTATATCTTGATCACTTTCATCTACACTCGAGAAAATGTCAGCATCGCTTCTTTTTTCCTCGCTGAAATGGGATTATTGACAATTTTCCATACAGTTGATGTTGAAATTTTTGTCAATCAGGCCGTTTCTTCTAAAGATGCTTGCTTGCTAGCACCACGTTCAATGAGAGTCAAATAAACATTGTTTATAACTTTCTTAGTATCAATAGAATAGTGTTTTCTACATTTGGACGGGAGCATTTCCTGAGATACACTAGACTCGCATATATTTTGCATAATTCGCACACGATTCAACACACGCTGTATTACAGACGAAATAAGAACGATTACTAATAAACTCAAACAAGTAGACCAAAGAATATTAAACACAGGTAGGTATAAAATTATTTTCTATTACGGACCACAATTTTACCTGAATTTAAATTCCGGAATTTTAGGTAATAATCTTGTTGCATTGTATGTTAATGACCACCCTTGGATAATCCCATTCAAAAGCAATTGGCCACTTTCTTATATCTATGAACAGACCATACCATACACTACAACATTTAATTTATTTTTTTATTTATTTAATAATAATAGTAGTGATTATGATAATGTTAGGTTTTATTTGTGTTCCTCTATCCTTAAGATTTATTATTTTTGTAGGCCATTGCTAAAACATAAAAAAAAATCCTATAGTCTTTATAAAGAGTTTTTTTTTCATTAAAAAAATCCGAGTAGACAGATAGTAGATAACATAATATAGTCCGATTACAGTGTACTTGTGAAAGGACATATATACGAGTGCAAAGGGTTAATTAACCCCGCGAAAGTATCACACCCCTTCCATTTGACGTCTCGGATAGAACAAAGAAAACCCCGTGCGGGCGGACGTAAAAAAAGTGCGCGGATCGTTATGTAACCCGGCCTTTCCAATCTGCTCGCGGACCTCTCTCGAGGCCTCCCCCCCCCCCAAAACTTCACGACGGCCGGCGACCGAGTGGTACACTTGCTAGGCGTTGCGTTGCTCGACTCATCTTCAAACGCGACCTTGAAACAGCTCCCCTCTCCGTCGCCGCATGTCTCGTTCCATCCGTTAACCGCTAGTTGCATCTAAGCGTGCTCTGAAGCGTACCGGGACCGATCAAAACACTCGTGAAACTATGACGTGTGATGTCGCGTCAGTTCATTAATAATAATAATAATAATTTTTCCTTTATTGTTGTATATTATTATATACAAATACACAATAGAGCAGAGTAGAAGTCTAGCAAAAGCTACTCCACTTAACCTCTTAAATGGTTAAATTGAAAACTATATAGGAAGTTATAATTACAATGATAAATTAAATATAGTATAATAGATAAATGTAATCTTAATATGGAACAAAAAGTTATTAAAAGTTAGCAGTTTGAACCTGAAATATTTTTAAAGAATTTAATTTTATGTGATTTTACTGAATGAGGTATACTATTAAAAATTACAACAGCGTTATAAGAAAATGATCTGCCAAACAAAGATAAACCATATCGTGGCAGTGAGAGTCTGTAGGGGTGCCTTAAAGCCACTGATTTACCATTACGAAACTGTAATTTAGCTAGTAAGTAGGACGTATTGGATGTGCCACTAATTTGGAAAACCATAGACGCCAAAAAGTACTTGAAAGTACTGTCAATTTTTAGTCAGTTAAGTACCTGGATTTTGTGGGAAATCTATATTTATTAATACTATCCAGACATGGGTAATAGACGACTAAGTTTCCGTAAACTGAAATTAAGGGCAGTTCTATGCCTATATAAATGCCGCAAAACCAAATAATACCTTTCCACTAACAAAGATACATATTCGACGAATCTAAGTCTATAATCAAATATAACACCAAGGTTTTTATTACAATTCACAATTTTCAACGTTCACCGTTAATTAATAAATACATTTGGGATACTTGTTCAATTTTAGGTTTAGAAGAAGAGAACATTACACTGCATTTTTCAGCATTAAGTTGAAGATTGTTCTTGCACTTTGCAGCGATTGTCCCACACAAATTGTAAAACACTTCGTACGCCGCAGATAGAGACAGCATCACAGTTCACTTATCTGCGAACTTTGGTCAGTGCGAATAGGGAAATTGAACATTTTTTTTTATTTCTTCAGTACATATTTATGTATAGAAATATCGCATACCAAATATTTCAATTCAAGAGCTAATATTTAAGTTGCAATAAATAATTGAAGTTGTGACACCCGGCTATTCCTTTTAAACGACACTAAACACGCGGGAATCATGATGACGTCATACCGCTGCTTTTCGATCGATACGGCGACATGATATAGAGTTATTCTCAAGATATAGGCTGAGAATTATGTAATTTACGTTTATTTTTGGCGTGTTCGTATTTGGTCAACGCGAGTTTTGCATTTGTACTTAGTGTGCTGTACATGCTAATAACTGAAGCAACACAAAAACAATATTACAAATTGTGCCATCGTGTTTGAGTACAATCTGTAAAACGCTAGATAAACTTTTTATTTGTCTACCAGAAAATAAAAGCCGTCGTTTTTTGTTAAAATTATGTCCAGGTATCACTTTAACCGTGCAAACATTGCGGTCTCCATACGATCCTGATCTATATAAAATAAAGCATACTTTAAGTTATCAATCTCATATATCAGTATTTAGGTTTCCACTAGTTTAACAAAAAATCTTTTTTGTTTAAAAACTAGAAGACTTTAACATAACAATATTATATTGGTTTAAAACTAGCGGCAATATTTTCAATGAACATAACTTTCAGCTTTAACACCGCGAACCTCGGCAAAGGAAAAACTTTCGTGGTTTTGTATGCAAGATGCCACCATGAAAATATCCACTAAAGGAAAATTATTAGGCTGACCTTTTAAAACATTTGCTTCGGTTATTTTCAAAATTTTCTTTTTGATACTAAACACAAGATAACAAAAACGCGTTGTCGTTCACAACCGGTCACAGCCAATCACAACGCGTTTCAAAGAGGATTTACATATACAATTTTTTATTGCTTATATTTTTTACATAGAACTACGATTTTTTTTTATGAACTGTGGTTCTTTTAATAGTGTAAACGTACTTTTATAAGCAATATTTTTGAAATTAAAATTTTGTTCAAGTTCCCTATTCGTTGAAGATACAGATACAGCTTTTCGATGGAGTGGAATAACTCTAACCAAAGCAACACTAAGCAATAGACACAGAAATTATCAGATACAATTATGTTTAACAAATAAACAAATTGGCACCTTCCGTATATTTTTTTCATAACATAAATAAAAACAAATTTCAAAGTTACAAAGATTCATAAACGCTATTTTAACTTCATGGAATTCGAAACTCCTCGAGCTATTCTAATTTGGAAATTTGGAAAGAAAATTGGAAAACTGACTTAGAAAATGACGTCAGAATCCGAACCTTTCACCGAGACGACAGCGCTGAAGCGCGGCAACATCGCGAAGGTCAGCGAAAACGAAGAAGACACAGCGAGGCACGGTCGCCGTGCTGTATGGACAGAAACAATCGACTGGCGGCAAACGCGCTTCTCGCGCGTTCTTCGGCGTTATGTCATTAGGATGAGACGTCACACGCGCGCCGGGATCATTGATCCCGGAATATGTCTTTTTTTCGTCGCTTTCGCAACGTCCGATGTCCACCGTTTTGTTTAGGTGGCGTCGACGTGATTTTTTGCTTCTAATGGAATCAGGTTCCTGATATTTTCTGAACTTTAATACAAATAATCTAACCAATTGTGTTTCGAACCTACGTATAATACAACCAAAAATATTGCTTTGACGTTTCAAGTATTTTACAGTACCTTAACGGGAGACCTTCGTGGTAAAACCCATCCCAAAATGGACCGTTCTAAATTTGATTAAGCATTGATGCTGCGGGGTATTCTCGATTAAATAGAAGCGTTTATTTTAACATCATTTGATACGTATCGTTCTTAAGAGTTTAATCTAAATTGCAATATGTTCGTATATAATTTGAGGCTGTTTTCATTGGATAGTTCAAAGGGTAAGGGTAAGTACCTGTACTCTATTTATCTTATAGGTAAGTTTGAAAATAAGCTTTCGCCAAATACTGTTATTGTGTTGGATAATGCCTCGTATCATTTAACCCACATTAAAAAAAATCCAAATTCATTAATATTTTCAACAACTTCTGGAATTATTAAAAATAAAACATTTTAATGCAGACTACAAAATCGATTCGATATCATAACAAAATGAACATGAAAACTTGAGATTACCACCATATCATTGTATATTTAACCTGATTGAGACAATTTGGTCTAAGTGGAAAGCGCATGTAAATAACACTGCAACAAAATTTAGTGACAGTACCATAAACGTAATTCGGCAAGAGGTAGCTAAAATATCAGTATAAAACTGGTCTAACTATGAAAAACGAGTAATAAAAGAAGAAAATATTTATCGAGAACGATTAGTGGCGGAGGTGACGACAGTAGCGATAGTGACGATTTTTTAAATGACTGATTATTATTCATATATTTAATACTTTGTATATTAATAATGATACTATTTAGAAATGTAATGAAATAGGACGTAATAAATTGTTACTTCGTACTAATTTTTTTATGTATATGTTTCAAGAATTGCTTACTTATATCTCCCGTGTTAGTGTAGGTAGATAAATTAATAGGACGGTCCTGGAATGTTTAGGAGTAAGGGTCTGCTTGGTAATAAGCAGTAGGCAAAGTTAATCAGGGGGTCGGTTGTAAAGGCACTATATTTCTGGTCTTAGTATACCTACTAGCAACGTTGGTCCACGGCCAATATTTATTGAACAGCAGCAGTTTTCATACCTAAGGCATCGACAATAAGATCCGCAGAACGCACAATTAAAAATGTTGAGTTAAATTTATGGTCGTATTAAGAAGGCTATCGCTATATAAATAGGGAAAGATATAAAAGGTAATTCATTTGGTCTAATAAGTAATAACACATGCAAGTCGTAAATATTACGTACAACATGAACCTTACTTTGTATGTTTTATATGCCCGATAATAAAAACAACCCGGTGCATAATTTAAATAGTATTACGTGTTATTGTGGCGGCGTATGAGACTGGGTTCCAGCGGTGTGACCGACTATCACTGAATTCCGTGTTACTAGCAATTATATTCGGTCTTATTACCATTGCCCGGGTCTCTGATATACTACAAACAACGTGACAGGGTATGAAACTGTAATCTGTTGTATTCTGTGACTACGTTTTTCTTCTTCTTTATTTCCATTGGTCAAGATTGCCAGGATTGTTAGGTCAGTTTACATATAATAAAAGCTTTTATACAGAAATCTTGCGTCATCATCCTTCAGGTGTAAATGTTTCAAATATAAATAAACTCTCTTCTTGTTCTTAAACGCAGTTTGGCTCGAACAAATATTTTGAAAAAGATACACTTTTTGTGTATCATCAGCAATATTTCCGAAATAGTTCGTAATCGTTTTTGTGTCATTCGGAAAATGTTAAAAGAAAAATGAAAAAGTTAGAAGTGAATGTTTTTTAAATGACCATTCTAAAAGCCATAGCCTTAACTTCAATACCAAAAAATCTAGTTATAGATTTAAATAACCTTTAACAAACATGTTCCTACAGGCCATACTACATTGAAGATGTACAGAATAGGCGAATTTTTCTTGAAAAATTAATATCTTATCACTAGAGTGCAATGTTTTAAATGAGCCGTGGAACATGAATATTAAATACTTTTAAAACTAAGCATGAAAATAAAATAAACAAATTTGTTATGATGAGTTAATAGATGTTTTTTAGCCATAATTTATTTTTTTAAATGTTTTTTTTTGCATTATTGTCCACATACTGGCTCAGAAGAGTGACTGATCGAAAGCTAGAATGCACCAGCTGATGGCAGACAGATCTAATTGGGTTTAATTATTTTTTTGTAAAAAGGGTTTATTTATATTAAAATTTAATCTGGATAATTGAAAATTCAAATCTCGCTTTCCTTTGCTTTTGATTTCTGGTATCCAAGGCTGCGGTAGCTAAGGAGCCAAATCGTTTTAATTTTGGTTAAAGCAAAGGTCTGTAATCAGATTACAGAAAATGAGTTTTTATTCCATTGACACCGTCGTCCATTGGACACCATCGGGTTCCTTTCAAATTCAAAAATATCGTTGGATGATTCGACGAATCGTGGGTAATACTGTGCGCGTTCTAATTCCAAAATCGTCAGCGACAACCTTAACGTTTTACATTCTTCGTGCATGCACCACAAACAATTGCCCAATAAGGCAGCGACTACTCGAAACCAATTAAATGATTTTTTCGCGATCGCAATCGACGCAGGTTGCGTATATTTACACAGATGTATCTATCTATTTCTTCCATGGTTCGACGTGCACAAACACGCGCGCGCGCACACAAGAGAGATACAGCAGATAACGCAGAGGCGGTTATATTCAAATGCTGACCCATTATTAGCCGTATGCGTAAGCCCGTATTTATTGCGTGTCCTTTTATCTCGAGGCAGGATCTGTTGTTTTTGGAATCGATACGCTACTTTCAAGGCCATAGAAATTTAAGGAATATAGGCATCCTACAACCCTCTCAGTTGAATAGTACATTATGCAACATGTTTGGTAAACGATGTTTTAGTCATGAGTTCATTAGTCACGAGCGAAGCACGCGCTTAATGAATTATGGACTAACAAAGTTAATGAACTTTTTCAAAACATTCGATCACTCCCAAATCCGTGACTAAAATACTGGAAACATCCCAAGTGGTTAGCGACGGTGACTAACGAAGCTTCTCACACGATTGATCCACAATAGGGTGTTTTAAAGTATCGTATAATATATATAATTCGTTGTATAGGAAAAATGGTTCAAGAAAAAAAAAACGAAAAATATTGAAAATATGTGTACGAAGGTTAGAACTACTTCAAACTTCCTATTTTATAGAGAAGCAAATACGGTACAATTAAACTACTAATTTAATTTTTAATAATTTAAATAAAAATACCTAAAATAAAAAATAACACTTTTTTAAGCAATAAAAACACCTGCAGAAAGAGATACACGATATGGTGGTGTTGCGTGGCCTCGCGTCAACTCTCGCGGAATAAACCTCAGTCAGAGTTTCGATTTTAGTACTGATTTTAATTGTCTCAGACCATCCCTTTGGGACTTTACTTTTGGTACCAGGTATTCAGTGAGTTTAGTTTTCCAGTTATATTTTTTTCAATAAATGCGCCAAGAAATTTTAATTTTCGTTGTCCAATATAATTTTTAATTTATTTACACTTTTTTGGGCATGTTGAAATGGTGTCTTCCTTTTAGATCGATTTAGGTAAAGAGATGATTATAGAACCAACTATATTTTAATGAAGTCATTGCAATCACTTTCTAAAACTGTATCATTAAGCTCTAAATAGAGTATAGTGTCAAATTGGTTACCGAATCAGAAAAATACTAATCCACTTAGCCCAGGGGTACACCGGTTGAAATATGTCGCATATTTTGTGGTGAAATTTTAAATATTATTTTGAAAAGAAACGTATTGTCGACCAATCAAAAGATTCACCAACAAAACCTGTACATTTATTCAGTTACTGAAAATTGATTATAACTGAAAGACTATGATTCAGATCTCACTTTTTTTTATATTGCAATATAGCCCGCCTAGACAGCAAAAACTTTTGTATTTAAGGTTTTCACCTATTGTACAGGGTGTTCCCGATATCCCGTGCTAAATGAGAAATGTGTTAACTGTCCTAAATTTGCAGATATCAACCTCAAATTTAGCAGGTAAGTAAAAGTCCGTGTCCACATTTAATCGGTAGAAATTAGGTGCAATCAAATTTTACCAAGTATTTTTTACAAATTTTTGATTTTTTTTTTGGTAATTTTAACTTCTAGAAAAATATGTTTTACTCCATAATCTTCACCCGATCGGCAAAATTCTTTCACCAGCAGATGCGGAAGACCCAGTGCAATAACATTTATTTTAGGCATTTTTTCGATTTTATACAGTGTTTTCAAATTGTAGGCAAAAATGTAAAAGAAGTAGAAAATTTTTCTTGAAGAGAGTATCAAAAATCGTAAAAAAATGTGGCTAATTCGTTCAAACAGTGTCATAGGCCACACCAAGAGCTACAATTTTTGTATTTGCGGTTTTCGTTTATCACATAAGCTGCTCCGGATATTTTGAAAAAATCCATATTGAAATCATTATTTCAAGGGCTGTCAAGACGCGATGACGTGATTGATTAATATGGCGCACTGTGTGGTTTCAGAAAAAAAAATTCTCGAAAACCATTTACTATTTTCAAAAAATTCTTGAACCAGGAAACCTCTACTTCGAACATTGTTTGAATTATATACAGGGTGTGTAGTTTATGGACAAAAACTCTAAAAGATCCTAAAAATTTCCGTTTTTGTGGGTTAGTTATTGGCGATAAATGAAAAACCGTTAAAAATGGGATTATTTTATTTGAACTCGTAAACTGTGTCGAGAGAGAGTTTCAGGGTTTGTTAATTATACATGCGCGAGATATTTGAAAAAATTATTTGTGCAAATTTTAATATTTACCAATGTTTTTTGTAACTTGATGTGATGCGCAATTAAATTACATCGATTTTGCGAAAGTTCCATAGTGGTCCGCAGGAGCACGATAGAAAAAAAAAGCGTCCCTTTACCACACGAAACCGCGAAGCTCTTTATTTTTATAATAAAAAACTACCTTGTTGAATAAGTCCTCTAAGTTTCATTCTCCTTTTTTACAACCTGTTTTGCATCAAGCGACAATTGATTTCGAAGCGACATTGTTATATTCTCGTAAAATAACTTTTTCGAAACGCACAGGGAAAAAAGATTATTCAGCACTGCCACAAAAATGGTCGACACTCAAGAAATATATCAGAAAGGAAAAAATATATCTGGTCCACCCCTGCCTTGTCACTCAAGTGCCCTTATAATGTAGATTGTGCCGTCTGCTGGCACAGAAGGGTAGTGTCCGAAAGTGAGCGAGAAAGCTAACAGCGAGGGCGGAGCTTAGAGTGACCCTTGTCGCGTTTATCACGCGGACGGACGGTATTTTACAACCGGTAGGCGACGGCATCGTAACGGCCAAACGAGGTGAATTTATCGCGGCGATAAATCAAAAGCCCACGTAGCGCGAAATAATAGCCATGCCCGATTCGGAAGACCGTTTTATTGCATGTAGGTTAACAGTAGTCGGGATTGTCGTAACCTGCGCCGCCGCCTGCTTGAAAAAATAGCGAGGGACGTTTTCGTCGCAGTTGGCCAAGGTATCGGAGGCTCGCGTTCGTGAATTTATTCTGCGAAGGTGGCGCTGCTAACCATAATCAAACGTGGTCGCTTGCAAGTACCATGCGTTCAATTTATTTTGATAACATTTTAATTGGCTGTAACTTTTTTGTTTTTAGAGATGTCAAGGTAAATAAAAAAAATAAACAAAATGTAGGGTTAGTAGCCAAGTTTTTTTCCAAGCGACGTATAAAACAAAAGACTCAATTTTCTTACATTTAAGCCTACATCGTATATTTTTAACTGGGACACCCTGTATATTATATATGTGTTTAACAGAATATCTTAGAAATACTAAAAGGATGTCGAACTTCCATTGTCTTTATTTTTAACTTACACAACGTTTCGGACAGTTGTATCACTGCCCGTTATCAAGTGTAACTGTAAACTCAGCTTCCACTTGATACAATACAATACAATGGAAGTTCGACATCCTTTTAGTATTTCTATTGAATCCGTGTCTACCACCTTCAAGCAAACATATAATATCTTATTCCGATTACAATAATGTTATATGCAACAACAATAATTATTTCCAAATTAAAGTAGAACAAAAATACTAAAAATGACAAAAAAAATTCTTTAATTATTCTAAATATGTGACCAGCATTTTCCTGAACACATTTCTCGTACACTCTGATTGTATGCATTTATTAACGTTTCCGGATTATCTCTTAACTAATTGAAATCCTTTGCCGAAGTTGCACGACATTTTAACGAGAAGTTTTTGCATGTCATTTTTTGTGTCCCCAAAAGAAAAAATCCATTAAAGTTAAGTCGGAACTGTTGACTAGCCAATCCATAGTTCCGCCTGGAGTTGGATAGGGAGTCCATGTTAAGAAATTTTTTAACTTGCACAACATTGTCACGAGGGGCACCATATAATCAGCGCTGATATATTTAGGGGTAAATCTTCTATATATTGTTCCATTTGGTGCTTTAAAAGTTTAATTATCGGACCCAAAATATGCTCATCTTTGACACCACACCATACATTCATTGATTGGTAAAGTTTGTTCATAGATATAAAAGTGACTAATACGAATTAAGGGAAGACCTACGCAAGCTGTAAGAATGAAATATGGCCGAACAGGTCCGTACTTTGCTTAGAATTTAATTATTTGGGGTTTTGTTAGGAAAGATACTATACTACATTAGATATTTATGTATGTATTTATGTTTAAATCTAAAATAAAATTACAAATTATTTTTATTACCTACTTAAATTACTTAAAATTATTCACATAATATATCAGTACGACTATCGCTATCATCACCTGTTCTAATTATTATTTGTTCTATATTATTTGCAATATGGATATACGATTGTTTTGCTTTTTCTGTATGTTTAACGGAATTTTCCCAACTCTGTGGAGGTATTTTAAAAACTTCGGTTTCTATAAGTTTGAGGACATTGGAGTTAACACGGGGAAAACATTGTTACGACGAATAGCGATTTCAGTTGCTGCCAAACATGTTCAATGGGATTAAATATACAGTGTTAAGGTGGAAGCCACAGACGTATTCCTTTTGTAGGTTCAAGCTTTGTAGAACCTCAATTAATTGCTTTTTGGTATAATCTTCGCGAAAATAAATGTCGTTATTATGCATGTAGTTTTGGATTGTTGCTTTTGTGTCACATGAGGAAGGGGTTTTAGTCAACTGTCACTGTGATAACTTGCATTATAAATTACAATGACGCTACTAGGAGGAATTTTTGGAACTAGTTTTTTTTTAAACCAGCTTTCAATTAAATCAGCGGTGGTGTCTTCATGGTAATCCAGAGAAGAATATTTAATATTTTTCACAGACAGAGACAGTCCATTTGGAATCCAACCATCTTTAGAGGCAGCATGCAAAATAGTTATTCTTTTACCTCTTTGTGATGGCCTGTTTATTTTACACTTATTAGTTGAGTCAACCCAACCCTTTTCCGGGGTATCATCAGTGTCGAATCAGGTTTCATCCAAGTAAATAATGGGCCTTTCTTGTTCTCTGTAAGTCCTATTTTTTTCTAGATTCCATTAAAATTTCACTTCCATAAGGTATTTCTGCCACATTTAACACCGGCTTCATCTCTTTCAAGTTTCCTAATTAAGATATCTAATGTAGGCACGCTTTGTTCCTCGTATAACTGGTAAATTTTACGCCGTATTATATCTTGATCACTTTCATCTACACTCGAGAAAATGTCAGCATCGCTTCTTTTTTTCCTCACTGAAATGGGATTATTCACAATTTTCCATATATTTGATATTGGAATTTTCGTCAATGTGGCCGTTTCTTCTAAAGATGCTTGCAGGCTGGCACCACGTTCAATGAAAGTCAAATAAACATTGTTTATAACTTCCTTAGCCTCAATAGAATAGTGTTTTCTACATTTAGGCGGGAGCATCTCCTGAGATACACTGGACTCGCACATATTTTGCATAATTCGCACACGATTCAACACATTCTGTATTACACACGAAATAAGAATGATTATTAATAAATTTAAACTAAGTAGTATACCAAACCAAAGAATATTAAACACAGGTAGGTATAACATTATTTTCTATTACGGACCACAATTTTACGTGAATTTAAATTCCGAAACTTTAGGTAACAATTTTGTTGCATTGTATGTTAATGACCATCCTTGGATAATCCTATTTAAAAGCAATTGGCCACTTTCTTATATCTATGAACAGACCATACCCCTGAGTTTTTATTTCGTGCATCTGTCTAGGATTATTTAAAGACCAATATCGCGTATCTTGTCTTTTATAACCCTTTCTTGTAGTGAATGAACTTTCATCAGTCCATAAAATGTTTTTCAAAAAATTATTCATTATATCTATTTACAAAATTCCAAACAAAACTGCATCCTCCTTTGACATTGTTCTGCACTTAGTTTTTGAGTTTTACGAAATTTTAAAATGTTTATATTCTTTCAAAACTGAGTGGATGTTTGCCTAATTTTCTTCATTTAAAACATACATTAAGGCATACATTTTTAGCACTTAATACGTTACCGTTTTCTGAAAATTTCTTTGCTAGCCTTGGAAATATCTTGAAGGAGCTCGGTGCTCTGGATAAAGTCTGATATACCGACGACGAGCTGCTTTAACAATAAAGACTTGGACAATAATTCAACCTTCAACGTTGTTTACTAATGTGTCAAACATAAACATATTTTTATTTGTCAGTCAGGGCACTCTTTGGAATAAAAATTTCCTATTTTGCCGATTTGTCAAAAACGAGTGAACTAAAATATTCTATTAAATACATATATAATATAAAATTAAAAAATATAGTGAAAAAAATGTGCCAATTAAAATATTATCAAGATAAATTGAACGTACGGTAATGGAAATGATCGACTCCGAAGACAAATTTTCCATTAATATGCTCGATGCATTCAACTTTATTAGTAAAACATAGAAAGGGGTGACAGCAGAGACAATTCAACA
The DNA here is from genome assembly GCF_029955315.1 of Cylas formicarius. Classification (NCBI taxonomy): domain Eukaryota; kingdom Metazoa; phylum Arthropoda; class Insecta; order Coleoptera; family Brentidae; genus Cylas; species Cylas formicarius. Next base: position 16,153,074 of record NW_026844361.1, on the reverse strand, counting down.
CCCTATCATCATGCAGGATTTATTACCGAGACAGCTTTGAAGCTTTGAAGACGGTCAGGCACTAAGCAGATTCAAACAACAATTATGTTTACAAGTGAGAAATTTTAAGATTTTATGGTGATTGATCAGGATTTGCCTATAACAGCAGACTTGGCAGATGAAGCCATATTACAACAAGCGAGAAATGGCGATGAAGAGCACAAAAAGGAAGAAGAAGATAAAGAAGTTGATCTGGAATTACCACCAATTATTCAACAAGCTCTACATTCAGTTAAGCTGCTAGACAAATTTTTTATGTACCATGGGGAAGATGCCAGAAGATACAAGCCAAAGATGCATATTGGCATACTGAAAAAATTCAAAAGAGGATGACCGATGATTTCAAAAATTAAATGTAGTTCTTCAATATTTATTTAAAATATCTATATAAAATAATTAAATATTTTCAGTCCCTTCAATTTCAGAATATATATTTTCGACTGTATAATGTAACCTTTGTTTCTTCTATCTGTATAGGCGACATTATTCATGGCGGTCCTGTGAGAGTGTTGTTACGCACTATGTGCTAATCTATGTCACATTTTCAACTTGGTACTTAAAACGTTAAAACTTACCTACTCATTTCGATCTAATGCAAGTTTTCGAAAATGTTCGAGATTATATTACATAAATTTATCATCGCTTCATTGGAAGAGAGAATATGGAAGATTCGCAAACTACAGAGTGTTCAATAAGAAAATGTGTTTTTTAATTTATTTTCAATGAGATATTAAATTTTGCCATGTCGATCAGCATAAAATATGCTACTAATTTGCTGATTTTGCGGACTTACTTTGGTACATGCAGTATAATCTAATAAAACTCCACTTAATCCTTAATCCTTAATCCTCACTTAAAATATGAATAGAAGAACATAAAAATAAAAAAAAAATGTAGAATTTTAGGAGCTTTCAACCACAGTTGTTGGTTAGTTGAATGCCGCAAGTGAGATTTTGATTTTGAGTGGATCTGCTCAATTTTTCTTCATAGTTCCTTCATAAGATGTGGGGATAGACAGGGCCTGTGGTACATATTGGGCACAATAATTTACAAAATATGCAGCTGACATTGTAAGACACTCTTACCCGTTTTCAAATATTTAGTATTATCACTTATTTATTCACACCACACAACTTTCCTCTTAGACGTGGACTAAAGACAAATTGATTGATTTCAGTACAAGATCTACAAGATCTATTTAGCTTTCTCGTGGATGTACGAACGAAATTTTTATATGATTTCTTTAAAATCTCATAACACATCGTTTTCATAACCCGTGTCTTTGACTAGCAGTGTATCACAGCTGTTTTTGTAACCCCCATCTAACACGAACGGCGTAAAAATGATACCGATTACGCATTCTGCAATAGGTTGTGAGTCGCGCACGAAATGCCGCACAATGGTTTGCAAAAACATGAGAGCGTCAATTACCTATCACCAAACAATGAGAGACAAACACACCTTTGCGTTTACAGACGTGTGTGTGTGTGTGTGTGTGTGTGTGTGTGTGAGTGCCAACGAACACACCCCGGGGTACACCCAAGTGGAAAACGTTTACTTATATGTAATTTCTACACGGGCGTCAATTTGAGTGTTTATGGGATAGCAAATGGTCTATTAAATTCATACTTGGTGTCTCTTTTAATAGCAAGTGGAGATTGTGTCGACGAAGATTGAATTGCTGGACGGGGTTTTGTTCAACGGTGACCTACTAACAAACTTACGTTTTATCATAATTCCTACATATATTTCTGCACGAATTTTTTATGAAAATATAAACTAACCAAAACTGTTAATGACAAATGAAAGATGACAATTGAAAGCGTAAATTTATATTTACTATAAATATGCTTATAAAGATTTTCAAAACTATGTGATACTAAATATCCGGCAGGAAAATGTAAGTGAGAAAATGTACAAGAAGCAGCTGAATCTTGGCCATTGTTTAACTTCAATTAGAGGCATCTATTTAGTTAAAAGTCAAATAAGGTTTTATGTTCTTCGCAAATTTTTCGTATTATCTTGACGAATTAGGCGACCTAGGTTTAAGGCTTCCAAGTTTGATTAGCATTCATTTTATATAATTATTACGACATATACTGTGACTATCTGATTGACTTTACCACTGTTATTGTGAATTTTATCGTTATTTTAGCTGCGAGTTATTGTAATTTTTATGAAAATGGAAGAAATGCATGTTTAAGCAACCTCTTATTGGTAGTGATCTTCGTAAAACATTATGTAATTATCGAATATAATCTTAACTGCTATTCAAAGAAGGTTATTCTCTCGAATTTAGGTCTATACAGCTTTGGATAAAGTCAATATCCTCAACATGGGATAATTATATTAATGGAAGATGCGGAACTAAGTATTTTGCCAACAGCCAACAGAAATATGTTTTTCTACTTCTGTCTGTAAAATGCCTAATTACACACCGATCCAGCTTGCGGGAAGCGAGGCACTTCGGACATTTCCGAGATCTTGCCGCACGGGTTTGGGAGCAATCGGATGTTTCGGGAGATTTTACAGCACGGTTTGAATTTTGACATTTGTCAATCCAGAGGGTTATGTCAGTAAATGTCTTTGTGTTGTTTTGTAAAAATTAATACACAGAAAAATGTTATGCGATATATCGGGCAATTTAAATGCTATAAGGTATAATTAAAATCTAGCGGACTAGTCGGTATGAACCTTAGTGGTTTTTACAGTGCTTATATCATTATCTTGCCAATGCCAATTGTACCATTTTCAAATATCCGTGTCTCGTCAGTACTAACATAACAAAATTGAAGGCTAGGACCTGCTTATTATTTCTAATTTGTTAAATTGTGATCTTTGTGATCTTTTCGTGACGATCATAGAAAAAGTATACTATGCGACACGTTTATCTCACTCCTTTATGAAGCACTCGCTCCGCTGCGTTCTGCGCGTGCCAAATAAAAGAGTGAGTCAAATGCCGTTTACCGCACTTGTTGCATAACATACTGATTTTTTACTCCCGTCTGTAAAATGGCTATTTACATACTGATCTAGCGTGCGGGAAACGCCACTTTACCACGTCAGTTTCGTTTCCCATGGATCCCAGCCACTTCGGGCATTTCCGGGATTTTACCGCACGGGTTTGGGAGCAATCGGATGTTTTCGGAGATTTGACCACACGGTTTGAATTTTGACGAACTTGTCAAATCAGATATTGTTGAATTTACCATAGTGTCAAAGATCCGACAGAACTGGAGAGTAGATTCGTCCTAATAGAATCTCTATTTTTGCTTTATGGGCATGAAACATTTTTTCTTTTTTTTTTGTTTAATATATAAATTTTGTACCTACAGTAGCTTCTTAAAAAAAACCTGATATGAAAGATTTGAAATTGCCATGAGGCGAAAAAGTTGTACTTTGTTGCTGAACAACATTAACTTAAATCTTATTAATTTAATTAGATTAAAGCACTAAAGAAAATATTCATTTCGTCATAACTGGAGACACGGCATCCTTGGTTTAAAGGGCAAGATATGTTTTTTAGATATCTTTTGAAAAAAGGGAATGAAAATAAAAAATTGCCCTTCTCAGTACTGTATCGTAGGTTTAGTTAATCCACATGGGGAATTATTAACATAAATATTACCAACGAACAATTAATTAAAAAAAACTGAAGGTATTGCAGTTTAACTTGGAAAAATCTTTCATTGTAACGTAAATTAGCCTCAAGTGTCAAAATATTGACCAACAAATGGTTTTGGAGAAACAAAACATTAACATGGCTAACCCAGTATTAAATTTTAGTTAAATTATTATTATATTTTGAATTAATTACATTTCTTCTTTATTTTTAAAGTGGGCACCTGTATTTTGAACACTCGCCCATTGCCGATATCCGTCGATGAAAATTAAAAAAATTAAAAACTACGCTTATTAAGTGTTAAAAGTTAAAAAAACAACCTTTAAAAACAACAATTAGCCTCAATAACAAAACAATTTTGCTCGAAAAATTACCAATTGAAAATTTGCATTTTTAACAGCAATTTTTATCTCTGTCGGTCTTAAGCTTCCACTTTTAACGAAGAAAAATTGGTTTACTGAAGGAGAGGAAGCAACTAGTGTTGACACCAGTCCATCTGTTACGACGACTACTAGGGTATTAGCACCAAGCAAAACTAACCAAAATGAAACCCAAGTAAGTCTCGTAACGCCACTGGTACCAACGAAATAGGTTCTAGTTCTGTACTCATTGCGTTAATCCAGTCCTGCCTGATTTACTCGTGTAATCGCGTTATTGTTGCATTTGTTCGCGTTAACGCGCTTGTTTTTCGCTTCAAATTTTCACGAAGCGGTCTTATTTTTACACGTTTTTTTTAAAATATAAATAATAGTGCGTGTTTAATTTGATTGGCCCAGTTAGCCGCACGGCCATTTGGAAAGTACTATACGGTGAATGGAACTAAGATTTGTATCATTTATGGTAAATACACAAATTGCGGTAGTAATTCGGATTGAAGAATTTTGCCAAGTCAAAATAATATTTAACCTCCTTAAAGTATATTACTATGGGAGCAAGTTGACTTTCAAAAATTTTGAGCCGTATTTCGTCAAAATATTTGCAGGTTAGATCTCTAAGAAAAATAAAAGTTAAGTTTGTGGCGAACGATGTTGAGGAAGTGCAATTTACTGTGTGAAGTTTAGGGTATTTACTAATAGGCTATATGGAGAAGAAAGTTCTTCTCAAAACTAACTAGCTTTCTGATGATATTCTTGCAAAAAAAATGTGTTTCTTATTTTTTGCTTCCAATTGACATATTCCATAAATTGTTAAGACTAAGTTTGCTTAAATACAGAAAAAACAAAAATGGATACGGATACTTTCGAGATGATGATACTCAGGTACTCTATTTGTTTGCCTCCATTTCTTGGTATACTGTGCAAGAATTAATTAATAAAGATTTAAAAGAACTAACTGAGTCCTCAGCACGTCACGGATTGATAATTCATCCAACCAAATTATATGTTATGCTCTTTGGAAAGAATGGGAATCGTTTTGTGTCTGAACTTAACATACAAGTAACTAATCAAAACTAACTAGCTTTCTGGTGATATTCTTGCAAGAAAGAAATATGTTTCTTATTGTTTGCTTTCAGTTATATTACAAATTGTTAAAATTACTTTTTCTTAAATATAGGAAAAATAAAAATAGATGCTGGTAATGGGTGTTTTTTTTCGATGTATAGAACTTTAAGTCAAGTGATTTATTCTCAGTTTCGTTTGGCAATTCATCATGAAAAGACTCACGCCTGAACAACGCTTGCAAATAGTGCAATTTTATTTCGAAAATAATGGTTCTGTGCGGAATACGTATCACGCACTACGTCCATTTTATCGTCAACAAAATCATCCATCAGAGCAGTTAATTCGATTAACCAAGGAATGTTTTCGCACCACGTTTACTCCTATTGATAATTCGCATCCTCAGAGACTCCGTACGGTGCGTACAGAAGAAGCTATTGTTGCTGTAGAGCGTAGCATTGAGGAAGACCCGAATGAGTCCATCCGCCATCGAGCACAGGAATTGGATCTGTGTCCATCCACTTTATGGAAGATTTTGCGGAAGGGTCTTGGTTTACGTGCTTACAAAATCCAACTCGTGCAAGAATTGAAGCCAAAGATCATCAAGTAAGGCGTAGATTGCCGTTGTTCCCGATTTTCATAAGCGAATTTTGTTTAGCGATGAAGCGCACTTCTGGTTGAATGGCTACGTCAACAAACAAAACTGCCGCATTTGGAGCGAAGCTAATCCTCAAGCGTATGTCGAAACACCGTTACATCCCGAAAAACTGACTGTTTGATGCGCTTTATGGGCTGGTGGAATCATTGGTCCGTCCTTCATCAAAAACGATGATGGCCAGAACGTTACAGTCAATGGTGATCGGTATAGAGCTATGATTACTAACTCTTTCATTCCTGAATTGAATAACCATGATGTCCAGGAGACGTGGTTTCAACAAGACGGCGCAACATGTCACACAGCTCGTGCCACAAGCGATTTATTGAAAGACACGTTTGGTGACCGCCTAATTTCACGTTTTGCACCTGTGAATTGGCCTCCAAGATCTTGTGATTTAACACCGCTAGACTACTTTCTGTGGGGCTATGTAAAGTCATTGGTCTATGCGGATAAGCCACTGGCCATTTGAAAGACAACATTCGCCGTGTTATTGCCGATATACTGCCACAAATGTTGAAAAAAGTCATCGAAAATTGGACGTCCAGATTGGACTACATCCGCGCCAGCCGTGGCGGTCCTATGACAGAAATCATATTAATCCAACTTAAAGTTGTATACATCGAAAAAAACACCCCTTATTATAAATTGTTAAAATTACTTTTTCTTAAATATAGGAAAAATAAAAATAGATGCTGGTATGAAGCTGGTGAATTTAGCTTGGTGGCTGAGTTGTTCAGTTTACAAATTGTGTCAAAAATCATGGACTAAGAATTAACAGAGAGGAAGTTGGGAATTATTTACTCCTTAAGGCTGCTTTATCCGCATCGCCATTTGTTGTCGGAAAGATAAAAGTAGCAGATTCTCTGGCGTTAAGTTATTTTAACTATTTGGAAATTTTGTATGGTCCATGCTTACATGAAATCGACACAAATAGAATTGAGAGATTACAAAAAAGTGTTTACGGGTTATTTATGGTATAAGGAATGGCATAGTACACATGTTCACAGTACAAACCTTAAATTTTAAGGATCTTACCTCTCCACTACAGCAAAGAAACTTTTCCTACAGTATTTATAAATTTTAGATTCCTCTTTCTTTAAAAATCCTATCACTGTTACTTTTTGAAGGAAAATTAAGACAAGAATTGTTTAGCCAACAAGCACAATGCCGGTTTTTATATTATATATTACAGTATTTTACTATAATTGTGTTACTCAAGCGAAGTAACAATTAGAATTATTACTGGTAATCAATGGTTGAACTTTGAACAATTTATGTATCATATCTTATTGTATTGAATACTTAATAGAGTAGAATAAATATATTATTATTATTATTATTATTCCAGGTTGTGAAATATTTAATTCTATTATCCTCTTTGATAATTGATAATATTGCTACTGCATAGCCTTCAGATATTTGTAGTGGTGACAAAAAATTGTAGGGTTAAAGTTTAAGAGTTAAAACGAATTACAAAGTGGTACCGATTGATGATTATCGCCATTTCTTGGAGGCATCTTTCTATTGTGGCTTCATTATGTATCGAGTAATATACAAAACCGGCGGGTACGCCTCTGGCGCGGTCCAGCGAATCGAAGGGACTGCACTACCATAGAATAAAAATGACACTGAAAAATTGAGCGTGTGGCAATACCACTCAAGTAGTACCTCTTACCGGTCGGCAACGCAATGTATATCAAGGTCTCTTTAGACTGTTCCCAGTACCAACCATACGTACATTCAAATTATTTTTATCGCTTTATTTTTGTGACTGACATCTTGTAAAATAATTGAGAAAAAAGCCGAGTCCATGTTGGGCGAGCGATAGATTGTCTCGTTGGTACGTATATGGCCGCACGACCAGCGATAATCGATGCGGGATTGACAACCGCCCGACAATGGTAGCAATTTTTGTTTTTGGCAGCCGATCGGGAAGCGCATTCGTCTTTTTGTTGTTGCGGATGTGGCGTCGATGACTGGGCCTGGCGCGTTAATGAACCTAGAGTTCAGAAGTGGGATTGTTGATTTCGTTAAGTTTTGCGATTTGGTAAACGAAATATGTTTCGTATGGACGAATAAATAAGCGGAACCGAAAAACCACACATTCCCTAGATGGCGTTGTTAAAGAAGGTGTAACAAATGAAATGTTGAGGTGAACTTACGCGTGACTTATTTTTAGGGAAAATAAAAAGGCGCACTTAATGGTTTCATACTATCTTTTTGAGATGATAAAACACTGTTTTCCTCAAAAACAGATGTTGTTTTTTTATTAGTCAATAATTTAACAGTACGAATGAAAAAAAAAAGATTTAAAATCTGTCAACAGGGTAAACAACCAAATATACACTTGCGATTTGTTCACGTTCGCGTAGAAATGAATTTGCTTTTCTCATTTGTGATCCGAGACGTCCATCGTTAATGATTTCTTACTATCTTTCTGCGATGATAAAATACTATTTTTATCAAAAGCCATTTTGGTTTTCACTAGTCAAAAATTCAACAGTACCAATGTAAAAAAATTATTTAAAATTCCACTCAAAGTAAATAATTCCTTCGCAAGTGAATTGAAAATGCAGATGCGTATGTAATTGATTGCATGTTCTGTCAACGGATTTTTTCATATTCGGGTAGAAATTAATTTGCTCTGCTCATTTGTGACCCGAGGGGCCCATCGTTGGTGGTTTCTTACTATCTTTTTGTGATGATAAAGCACTGTTTTTCTCAAAACCAATTTTGGCTTTTCTTAGTCAAAAATTCAATAGTACGAATGCAAAACAAGTGATTTCAAATTCAACTCAAACTAAATAATTTTTTCGCAAGTGAATTACAAATGCAGACGCGTATATAGCTGGTTGCATAATTTGTCAACGGAGTTTGGAACCAAATATACGGTTGCGATTTATTCACGTTCGCGTAGAAATGAATTTGCTTTGCTCATTTGTGATCGGAGACGCCACTTTGCTCACTAAGTAGCAAATAATTCAATGTTTTCGTGGCGAAAGCGTCAACAAGTAAAACCAATATTTGGTGTGAAACACTCCTACCGTTGTTCGTACAGTATACGTCACATAGCGGGTAAGGCTGAGACCGATTGATAAACTGTGGGAACCCGGCTTTTTATTGCTTTATAGCATTTCGCGACATATAATTAAAACCTAGTTTTACGAGCGGCCGATACTTTCTTTTTTATTTTAACGGCTATTCGAGATGGGATAAACATTAGTCTTTTTAATGGCCGCTAATTTTTCATGTAAGTCGCCGCTGTGTGGTATAGTGTCGTAATAATAAAAAAATTTGCCGAGGTCGGACGGTTTTTGGTGGTCGATTCTGGGTCCGTTTCATTGGCGTGCCAGCGGGTAAGTAAAGATTGTGGACCGTACCGTTTAAAGAGATAATCCCATATGATTTTTATTCTTGCAAGCCGCAAATCAACAGCAAAACTAAACAAACTTTGAAAAAATAATTGACATTATAATTTTAATTACATATTTAAAATCGCCATTTATTTTTTAGTAAAAATGACCTATAAACTTTTTGTTGTCCGACGAAGGGTTTGCAATGAATCAAATATAAAACATTTATAATGCCGAATCACTATTAGAGAAAATAAATAAGAACTAAAAGTTGAGATTTTCACGAAATTATATATTTTCACATTTTCACATTATATATTTTCACATGACAATGACCTGCTGTTGTGAGAATTTAAGTTTAATAATGGAGAAGCATTTAAATCTATTTGATAGTTAAGCAATACATTTAAATGTCTCATTTTGTTAATCTCCATGGCTTCCAAAAAATTTAATTTTCTACTTTTTGTAGCTGTATGTAAAATATCGAAATCAAAAAATGAGAATGTCACTAGTAAAAACTATATATAGTAGCAAATAGTTTGTAAATATTACATTCGATAGACATGGTGTTGTCGAAACAATTGTCATGTGAAAATATGTAATTTCGTGAAAATATGAACTTTTAGTTCTTATTTATTTTGTTAAATGAATTTTCATCAAATAAAGGCCACCTCAGTTTGCTATCAGAGAATGACTGAAGAGGTCGGCATCTCTATTGGCTCGTGCCCTGCAATTTTTTCCGAAGAATTGACCATGAAATGTGTAGCACCCGAAACTTGTTCCGAAACTGCTTAATTTTGAAAAGAACCATCGAAAGCACATCGCTCAAGAGCTGTCAATGATGATCCTGATATGCTCAAAAAGGTCATAATGGGTAACCAAGTATGGGTATTAATTTTTGTCTTAATTTAGTTACAAATACTTGAGCTTAAAGTCGAATATATCGTCGAAGGACTTAATAAAGTGGCGGTTAAGGACGCTAGCCGTAATATTTTACTTTAAATGCTCTTTATCCTTCGAAAATTCCTATCCGTATACGTCAACTAACAGTCTATAGACCAATCCATAGTCAACACGTGCATAACTCCGGGCACAGTACGCTGTACCCGGATTGTTCATTAGAGTAAATTTAGTCCGATTGGCCGGCGGTTTAATGCCGTAATGAGTCCATTTGCTCGTTCCACTTGTCGGGTTTTACCGGCGTAATATACTCGTCAAAAGGAAGAACAACGTGTAGGCGACGCGCCATCTGGCGGCGAACTGTGGAGTCGATAATTTCAACGTTGACTCTAATTTTTGAACGTCGCACGGTGAGCCAGGGAGAGAGCCCGAACTATTGAATAATACACACTATTTAAGTAGGCCATGAACCTTTAAAAAACACGCGATTTAAGTCGTCTTGTTACCATGGAAACATCAACAATAATTTTGTAACGTTTGTTGTCAGTGTCATTTTGAGAATGTTTTATTTATACAATTTTCGTGTGAAAAGTAGAGGGAATTTTCTTAAAAAAATCAAAATACAGGAAGCCAGTAAAAGTAAGCTTTGAGATTAATTTTATGTTAACTAATTCTAAAAAATTCTACTTTGTTTTGAGTCATATTAAAAAAATAGCCCAAAAAAGTCGTGTTTGTAATTTATTAAGCAATGTTACAATTTTAGCATAATTTAGGGATGCTGTTGATGTATTAAAATAACATGTTGCGTTGTTACGTGTAAGACACAATCTTGTTCCCACCTGCTCCATTTTATAAAAATAATTTTTAAAGAATTTACCGGTTGGGCAAAATAAACGGAGAAAAATGTTTTTCGTTATAAGTTTTGACCGATAAATATATAAATTTGTTTTCTTGTTTCTTATAGAGCGATAGTGTAACTTAAGTTTGAATCATGTAAAACATTGTTATTATTTTTAGTGAAAGGTATTGTCATAACTTTTGTTTATAATGCATTGTCATGCTCTTTTGACACTATAACTGACTATAAATCAAAATCTTAAATGAACGCTTTTATTGCAAAGCGATAATTTAACTTTTCTAGAGCTATGACTAATGCAAAAATTGTAACAAAAACAGAGCAAAGTACTTAACTGAATGATACTTTACATGTATAAAAACCCTGTTATTGATATATTTCCTTTCTTTCAAGAAAAGAAATTTTAAATATTTTAAAAAATACGATAACAATAAAAAAATAATTATTTACAAATGTGTTTACATTTTGTATAGTGTCATTAAACCGTTTTCATAATTTAATTAAAAACTGCTTGTAAATATTATTGTTGTGTTTTTATTCATATTAAGTAAAATTTATTGTCATTAGACAAAAATCGAATTCCCTGCCCCACTGCGTGTCGTTTACATGGGACGCTTTTTGATACTTCAGTGTCAAGATAATTATTGAGTTCATTATACGAAAAAAAAAAACAAACTTTTCATTTTTGCCGGTGGTACCTGATCGGGATTCGTATATCAAATAACTGGGTCATAATTTTACAATAAATATTTAGAATTATGTTAAGGTCTGCTTTATTTCATAAAGGCTTCGAAAGTTTCAGATATCATTTTTTTACATAAGATTCTTCTATACTTTAGTCATCCATACAATGCAATGTACATTCGAAACTATACTAATAATAGCAAAAAGTACACGAGATATTTGTGACAATCGGATTTGACCAGCACCCAGTAATCTCAGATTTATTTATTTATTACAAACAGACGCAGCTGGCCAATAAAAGGAAAGCAGAAAATGTCACAAAAAAGATACTTACGCCAGTGGACTAGTTGAAATTGTCCTTACAAGCTAAATCAAATCAAAGAACTTATTACAACTCTAAGCTTCAAAGCTCAGAGCAAATAGGTCAATATCCGGAAACGCGTTCTCAACCCTGTTCTAAGTACGTGTACATCTGATAATTGGAAAGTTAAAAGAATTGTTGAATGATATCTAGATACTGCGAACATTTGCCTGCTTCGAAGAATTTAGGGATTACCTTTAATTAAAGTATATTTTTTCCAAAACGAAAGGAGATCCAATCAAATTGTTTACAACATTATAATGAATAATAATTTGTTCTACGATGTTCCAAAGACTGCATGCAATAGAAATGAAGGTTATCATTATAACTAAAAAAGGTCTCCGTCTATTAAGCCGATTGTCTAAATAATAAACATAGACTTTGGATAGGTAGGCAAGGAACTATCAAATGGCCTGCCAACAGCACTGACCTGAATTCTTGCGACATTTTTTTGAGGGGATACTAAAACTATATTAGGCCTGGAAGTTTACAAGTGATAAGAAAAAGACTTAATATCGTTTTACAAGATCTAAACAGAGAAAACTCTCGTCTAATAGAAAATTGAAAGGAATCATTATCCGATGTAGAGAAAGTAATGGAGGTTATGTGGAAAAAGTTTGATATTACTTATTGATATTTTTAATGTTTGAATAATATATTTGTATTATTTGGCTTTTTTCTTCACCATTATAACCCATTTGAAATATCTTAAGTTATTTAACTTACGCTGCAGATCTTTAGCTCTGATTAGTTTTGGTTAGTTAAAAGTATATCATTAACGGCTAAAATAAAGCTAATAATATATAGGGCATTCCGTTTGACAGCTTCGGATCATCGTTTGTTTTTTCTAACGTTTGCATAAGATAATAGAGCCTAAATCTTCAAAATTTATTAACCCTGTAGGTGGGTGTCAAAATATAATGAATAATCCCGTACAACTAAAGAAAAAATTCCAATGACAACGTGTTTATGGAAAATTAAGGAAAAGGCGAAACAAGGATACAATTTCATCATTCAAGTCCAAAAAATGAGATATTTTGCATCGATTTACACTTAGGTATCATGAATCGAGCGAATTCTCGCGAATATTAATAACAAAACGATACGAAAAATACATCAATCATTTTACAAAATTAAATTACGAGTTAATCTTCTCGTCTCACTTCCGTTAATGCCCGCAGTAAACCTATCCAACCATTACTTTATTGTATTTTTACGTTTGTCGTGGTCACGCTCGTAAATTCAAAAATTAATTCAGGTAATTAATGAGATATTTTGTTGCAGGTTTTCTACATTCGCAAGTCCAGGAAGGTATTTGCTGTAGACGTTCGCTTTGCATATTAATTTAAGCCAAACCACTACAACCAGGTTGCTGTTATATAGTTTTAAGGTTTTACGACTTGCTATTGTTTTTGTTATTGTTTAATTGCTTTATGCGAAGCAAAAGAAAATATTTTAATTGGTCATCAAATACATTTTTTTTAAACTTTCCGCAGTGCTTTGCTTGGGCAATAGAAACCAAGTTGCATAAAATGCGACAGGTGTGTGATGTAAATAACGTCTAGTGACAAAATTTTAAATTCTTCACCTCAATATAGAGTAAGAGGTAGGCACTAACCAAACCATTTTACTAATTCCACTCATGTAACTAGTAAGGTCGTGGTGGTAGAGTAAAATACGAGCCAGTTTAGGTCAAGCTTTGAAGAAGCCAACAGATTGATTGGCGAAACGTAAGCAAGTTCGACTTAACAAAAATCGACGCAGGAGGAATCCAGAAGCTTTATAAAAAGTATTATAGTAGTCTGTGGAAGTTTCATTGAAAAATTAACTATTATAGCATTAAGGAAAAAATTGTAAATTTGCAAAATAATGTAACCTTAGAAAAGTTAAAATTGGGGGTTTTCTATTGTTCTAATAATCGTCGTGTGCCCTTTGATCATGGTTTATAAGTTTAAGTCCAAATTTAAAAAGACGGCGACGAAGGATAATAAAGAAGAAAATAATGGACAAGAAGCTGTTGAGTTACTTCAGGTCACCTCTTGCTTGACTTAGGAAATCCAAGCCTAAAGAGGGAGGAATTAAGCAATCACATACCACTTCGCATTCCATCTTAATGGCGCCATTAGAAAGGGCACGGTCAAAACATGTAACATTAGTTAGTACTAAAATAAACGGCTTTACATCTTTGAGTTCTTTTTAAAAACGGTTTTCTCGTGTGAGGAGAACCTTTAATTCCAGGACTCTTCCTTGTGGTATTCCAAATTTTGAGATCCTAATATCGGCCATTAACATAATGGCTGCTAAATCACATGCAAAATACGGACGAAGAATGTCCGTTCTCCGAAACTGCGTCCTCGAAAAATTTCCGTTTCGCAAAATTTTTGTAATAAATCAGCGACGGATCGATCGTCACGATTAAATTGCTTAAATTGCCCGAGAACGTATAAATATTTATATTTATTTAAGAAAGAAAGACATTCGGGGGATGACACGCCCTGGCGAAAAAATTAATCTTCGATCGGGCGAGAACGGTTCCCGCGGTACCACTCGCGGCTACGAGCAACGGCGGTACCACCACCACGCGCCATACGTTTCAATATCGTGGGAAAGAGTACAAGATTCGGCCACCGGTCTTACGTCCGTACCAGAAGTCGTGAGCGATGATGCGGTCGTACTTTGTACACAGCTTGTTCCTCTGATGGGCGACCGAACTTGTAATTATTTTAGGTCGGGTACTGCCCATCGTTTTATTGTCAATTCGTACGAGCCGAATTTTGCGACGGAAAGCTATAATTTCGACCGCAGTTATGACGCTTTTAACACACTATTATTTCATAATTTTTTACGCATTGATTTTTGCTAGATTTATATTAATAATAACAATAATAGTCTTTACTGAGAATTTAGATACATAATAGCATACAATACAAAAACCTACGCTAACAAGTGTGTTTTCAGTCTTGTACATGTAAATAAAAAAAATTGTACAAATTAACAATTTAAATATAATAATAATAAAGTATCAGTCACTTAAAAAATTGTCACTATCTCTACTGTCTTCACCTAGTTCGATGATCAACTCCGCCACTAATCGTTCTGGATCAATGTTTTCTTCTTTTATTACTCATTCTTCACGGTTAGACCAGCTTTGTACTGATATTTTAGCTACCTGTTGCCGAATTACGTTTATGGTACTATCACCAAATTTTGGTGCAGTGTTATTTCTTTTTATATGATCTTTCAACTCAGACCAAATTATCTCGATTGGGTTTAATATACAATGATTCGGGTGTAATCTCAAGATATCATGTCCGGTTTGTTATGCCATCGAATCGATTTTGTAGTCTTTATTAAAAAATTTTTCATATATAAATATAAAATAAAAAGCATTTTCGTATAGAAATTCTTTCATTTCTTCTTTATTCGAAGAAGTATTTGGAAGTTTTCTAATTTGGGCTGAATGATACGTTGCATTATCCACACAATAACCGCGGTCATGTTTTCATGATAATCCACACTTGAATCTTGGACGTTTTCGTCAGACAAAAATAAGGCATCTTCCAGCCAACCATTTTTGACCCAGCATGAAGAATTATTATGGGTTTTCCATGTGAAGGCGGCACGTCTACACACTTGTTGCTCTCTTGAAAATATAAATCATTTTCGTACAGAAATTCTTTAATTACTTCTTTATTTGAAGAAGTATTTGGAATTTTTCTAATTTGGGCTGAATGATAGGAGACATTATCCAACACAATAACAGTATTTAGCTATTTTAAGTGTATTTTGGTGGCATTATTTGTAAAAAACTATTTTCTCCGCTTGTGGAAGTTTTGGTATGTTTTGTTTTTATTTTCAAAACATTAAAAACGCAAGCGATGCATGCATTAGCATTTTATATGTGTTATTCGTTTAAATTTAATTACCAAATCCCAATTATTGTTGATAATTTTAAATTGAATGCTGGCATTTTAGCAGTAAACACTAAAAGAGCGAATATTTGTATTTTAACAATGAAAATATTCCCGATATTATTTTTATTTTTTTTACCCATGTAAAGGTTTTCACTATAACGTCATTTTTGGTTATTTTTGTTTATTCTATATCAATCAAAAATCATTGTTGTTTTTATTTTCTATTGGAAACAGATCATTTAGGTTAGGGATGATTGCTAAAATATAAATAATATAAGACATGCGATATATGAAACCAGAGTGACGTCATTCCAGGAAGGTAATATGTCAACTATAGACCCTTATTTGACTATTTTTTGTTCCAATAGAAATGATATCGATAAGTTTGACAAAATGCCTTCAGCCATTTCGAAGTTTCCATATTTGGTTCCGAAAATGTTCGAACGCCCCCACCACTTTCCCCTAAGAGGTAGAATAAAAACTATTCTACGAAAAAGAATAGAATTTATCACAAGACAAAGAAATTTGGACGTGAATCTTACACATAGTTCCATAGTTACGCAAAAAGAAGAAGTACCCTAAAAACGGGAGTAACTAATAATGCTAGAGGTCCAAAAAAAACACTTATTTCGAGAATCAACATTATTGCGCCTGGAAATCTGCAACAACGCGAAACGGCGGTGGTGGCCATTGATATTAACTTCAAAAGAAAATGCGTTGGTTTTCGCGAATACGACAACACAGCTAACTTCGCGTCGTATAGTTTTCATTTTCTCTGCTAGCGGCTTGTTCGACTCGCATATAAAAGGTTATTATTTTGATTGTTGCATAGATAAAAGCGTAAACGTTTAATTTCCCGGTTTGTTTGGATGCGGGCACAGTTGTTAGCCGGGACAAACCGGTATTGAACGGCTATCGATGCAAATTAATAAAATTCGACCCGAGCCGTTACGCAATTTAATTCTAATGAGCTTCGCGTACGATTTGTTACGAGGTTGGGTGTTTTTGCGTTTTCCGTCCAACGGTTTTGGTTATTTTTGGCTAGTAATACATTTTTTTGATCTCTTGGATCGGCGACAAAAATACGAAATAGGTATTGTTTATGCTGTGCTCATAGTTTGAAGCGTATGTGATTGCCACTCGCCCATAGAAAAAACAATTAGGAAATATTGGCCCTTGGGCTATCTCCCGGTAAAATGTGAAAAGTCCGGTAATGACTTAATTAAGCTTGACTTAAAATCGGTTTTATTTTTGGTTCCGCAGCGCAAATTATTATTTCATTAATTAAATTTGTATTTGCTTATATCAGTTTGCAAAAACAGCGATGTTGTTAATTGTATTTTCGTTCAGAATTTTTCATTTGTTCAATTATTCTATTTTTTTTTTTTGGTACTTTATTGGGATTTAAACAAGAACAAACATATGACCATACATACGTAAAATTGCGTTTTAAGATATATTTTTTTAAGTTAATATATTCAAGAAATTGAGCGGCTCTATGGAAGAGCGCGAGTTACTAGAAGCAAGAAGAAGAAGTTAACACATTCCAGAGATGTTGTGAATAGCATTCCACGAGGCAGGTTGATTCTTGTGCGCTGCCTACAGAATCCGAGTTTTTCAAAATTTAAGACTTGTTTTCAGTCAAATTGTTATTGTGTTCGATTCTAGTGATATAACGGTACCGCGGTTTCGCCGTTTTCATCGTTTAGTATTGATGAAAAAAACTTTTTCTGTCGACGAGTGTTAGTGAATGGGTTGCTCCAACACGAATCAGTAACCTTATTTGTATTAATGTTTAAACATGGTGTAAATCGTTAACCCTGCACGTATTAAATGTTGATGTATTAAATGTAACTGGTCGAATGATCTTAGCAGTCTTGGCCAATAGAAGGAAAGAAGAAGAATACACTCCACTTAACAATCAGATGGGAAATCAGCAAAGTAAAGACACATTTATTTTGATTGTTCTACGATACGCTAGAAAAAATTGTCTTTAATTGGCAATATAATCACGAATTTAAGCTACATATTTAAAGTCCTGGAAACAGTATGCGGTTTACAGGGGTGCCTCTTCGGAGCCCTTTGCAGCTCACTCGGGAGTACCGCAGGGTTCGAACCTTGGACTATTCTTCTTTGACATTTCTGCAGCAAATTGACTTAATCTTCTTTTTGCCGATGATTATAAATTTTTTAGAAAAATTCGATGTAGACAAGACTGCGAATTGTTGCAAAAGGACTTAAATAAAGTAATCAAATGGTCAGAAACAAATAACCTAAATTTTAGCAGAAAAGCAAGTTCTATTATGTATCAATATAATATGAAAGAAATTATAATAGAACGTATAACAGAAATGAAGGATTTTGGTTTACTTTTTGATTCCGGATTAAAATTTAATAAACATATAGACAGCATAATAAAAAAAGCTTACAAAATGTTAGGCTTTGTGGTTCGAAATTCTTCCGGTTTTCAAAATAAGGAAACGCTGAATCTACTGTATACTGCATATGTTAGGAGTATTTTCGAATATTGTTCGATTATCTGGAGTCCGTGCTATTCTGTATATAAAGAAGAATTAGAAAAGAGTCAAAAGAAATTTTTGAGGTACTTTTATTACGAGGACAGTGCCAAAATTTCCCAGCCTGAATATGAAAGAAACAAAGTGGAGTAACAATTTTTTATTATTTTTCAATATAATCCCCTTTAACTTCAATACATTTACTACATCTCTTTATTAACAACTCAATCCCTTAAAAAAAAAATCTTTTGGTTTGTCTGCAAAATGAGCTAAAACAGCCTCTTTTAACTCAACTTCGTCGTTAAACCGCCGTCCACGTAAGACCTTTTTCAAATATCCAAACAAATAATAGTCGCTGGGGGTCATATCTGGACTATAGGGAGGATGATCTATCTGTTGGAACCCATACTCTAAAATGGAAGTTTGTGCAACGCCACCAGTATGGACAGGTGCATTATCGAGTAAAAGATGCACACCTCTGGTTAGTTTTCCTCGACGTTGCGTAATATTTACCATTGACAGTGGTATTAGTTTCTTTAACATCTATCAAAAGAATTCCTTCACAATCCCAAAATATCGTGGCCATCACCTTTTTTATTGACTGGCAGACTCTGAATTTTCTTGGAGGTACTTCACCCTTACGACGCCACTCCATTGATTCTTTTTTCGATAGAGGGTCATAATAGAGAACCATAGTTTCATCTCCCGTCACAACATTTTCTATCACAGCCTTCGGTTACGACCCACAGAGTTCCAGAAAAGACCGCGCACACTCCACATGGCGTTGTTTTTGAATCGCCGAAAGGTTTTTAGGAACCCATCTTGCACTAACCTTATGCATACCTAAATGATCATGCAGGATCCGACGAACACTTGCATTAGAAGGCTTAGTAATTTCTGAGATTTCCTTGACCTTCAAACGTCGATCACTCAATACCACCTTTTCCACAATCGCAACAATATCTTCCGTTATGACCTCTACTGGTCGACCAGTTCTTGAATCATCTTCAAGGGACTCCTACTCCAATCGAAAACGTTTTGCTCATTCTTTCCCTACATAATACGAAGGAGAACTTTGGCCGTACACACCATCCACCCTTTCTTTAATAATTTTAGGTGCTAACCCTTTTTTTTCTCAAAAACTTTATACCCAATTTGTGTTATGAGCGACATTTTTTCGGACACGTCTTGTTTAAAATGCTGCCAAAAAAAAACTATTTGACGAAAGACTTCAATTTTTTTTTCGCAGCCTACTAAGATACATATTTAAAAGAACTAACCTCGTATAAGAAGTATTGAATGTGTAACTTAATCAATAGTGAACTGCGTGATGTGGACATTTCTAAAATTGGTTTCTGGAACTTTAGACCTATAATTTTAAACAAACTCTAATATCGCTGTATCGGCTCATATATCTTTTTTCTTCACTGTTTCTCTTTTTTTTGTTTGCTAACTGTTGATTGATTGTAATCTGTTATTGGGCGTTTGCGTTACTTTACTTTAATAAATAAATAGATAAAGCGTGCAAAGTGTTTACCATCTGAGGTGGGCATATGTTACTATTAACAGCGGCAAAACTGCAACCTCGAAAATATTTGGATTCGAAGTAAGCGAATAAAAAAAAAACATTTTTCGTTCACTGTAAACATCTACCTACCATGGACTAGAAATAATCCGGTATAGGCCCGGATTGCTAATATGAAGGTGTCGTAGAAATGGACAACTGAACATATACAGGGTGTTCACTATACTTAACGGCAGTTTTAAGAAAGTTAGTTAAAGTGACAAGTCCAAACGTTTTTACGAAAAGCAGTGGAGTACCAAAAATATATTTTATGTCAAAAAATGTCTCCTTTGTGATTAAAAAGTGAGTATGTAATTTCATAAAAATATCTGCTGATAAACAAATGATGATAAAATGCTAAATTTATAATTTGATCAACTTCCAGGGACGCCTACGGCATATGTTGATATTAACTTTTCTTCTTAAAATCGCTCAAGAAGTCGAAACCTTGAAAAATATAAAAAGCGACGAGAAATGTGAGACATATTCTATTTACAGAAGAATTCATAAATCAACCAGACGAATTGAGCCTGGAAGATGAACGAACTGTATAACCTATAAAAGTTCAAAAAGCTTGAAAAATGGAAAGGCAGCAAGTCCTGGAGGTATTCCCATTTCCAAATTACATGAACTATATTCACAAGGGTAGGGGAATGGCATATATCAGTTCGATTCACAAGAAAGGTTGTAAAATAACATGTAGCAATTTTAGGGGCATCAGCGTAATTAGCTCTATGGGAAGGCTGCATGACAGATTCCTGAAAGGTAGAATAAAAGGTCAGTTTCAGGACGTTGAAGAATCCTGCTTGGATAATACTTTCGTAATTCAACAGCTTTACATGACATTACATGACTCTGAAATAAACAAAACATATGTAAGACATTGCAAAACATATACCAAAACTCTCTTGGCATAATAAAGGTAGTAGTAAAGGTTGTTGTGTTTCCCTCACCTTCTTAAGATTATGCATGAGAAAATGTTCCAAGATGGGAATACCGATATCGCCTGTATACCTTGCTATTTGCAGACGTTCGGGCACTTTTATGCGAATGGTGAGTATATGACGAGGAAACACATCTAAAACTGAACATCTAGCAGTCGGAGGACCCCTTTCAAACATACAACTCGGAAATAGTATAATTAAAGATTGTGGAGAGTATAAGTACCTAGGAAGCTATACTAGTGAAGATAGAAAATAGATATTAACAACAGAATTACCCAAGCACAGCAAGAATATCCCAATTAGAGAAAGATCAGGCATAAACGAGGATATTTTAGAGAGAATAGACAACTGATATGGTATGGTATGGCTACATAAACTGAACGGGGAGAAATAGTTAGCCAGGAAGACTCCTACACCGACAAATAGGAGGAAAAGAGGAAGACCCCACAAATCTTGGACAGAAGGAATTCAAGATGCCATGAGAAAGAGAGAAATGAACAAAGAGGATTGTCACAATAGAAAAATCTGGAGGTTAAAGTGCGGAAAGCGGCTAAGGCTGTACGATCCCGTTTGCAATTAATGTTAATTGTATTTTCGTTCAGAATTATTGAGGGTTGATTGGTATTTAGATAATAACAAACATACGACTAAGGTTGCCTAAAATGGCGTCGTAAGATATTTTTCATATTAATATATTCAGTAAATCGGGCGGTTGTCCGAAAGGCCGCGAGTTCCTAGAAAAAAGAAGAAGATGTTGATATACCCGAACAAAAAATCAGATTGTTGTTGCGATTTAGAAAATAAATAAATAAATAGTATTTTTTGGGCAGTCAAAAACTCAGAGCCTAGAAAGAAAAAATAGACGACGTCCATATCACACCGATACCATTCCAAATACCAAAGGTGGGTGCGACTATTAATCGTGCCAAAAAAAAAAAACGCCAAACGGCGCAATAAATTAAGTAATTATTTAAAAGGTGTGGCGACTATATCGATGTCATTTTAATGGGTTACACGGGTCGCGACAAATTAATATACACGCGGGGAAATTTTTAATCGCGCGCAATTTATAGGCGAGATTATTAGGAGCGCGAGTTTGATTTCGGTAAATGGGCTTTTGCGAGCGACCGCTAGTTTTAACGCCAAATTAAGCGTTTCATACGAATGGTTTCGGTCTGCTTTTTCGACAATCTCGCGCTATATACGCGGACGTGTTGAATCTATAACTTTCGCTATTGTTCGGGTTTTTGAAGAACCGACCATTTATTTATAGACAAAAAATGTACCCTGTAGCGTTGCACCTATTTCATGGCGGCTTTGGGTAGTTACTCGGGTTCCATATTGGTGCGCAGCTTGGTAGGATGAATTGGAGTTTCTCTTTCTCCTCTAAACATAGCGTGTGCTGTCGTCGCAATGGTAGATATATAGATAGATTTTTATTTCCCTGAATTACAATACGTTTACTGCAAGTCTAAGTCTAAAAGAATATACAATTATATATATTATACATACACACACATACGATTAGATAAAATCTGTAATGTAAAAAAATAAATAATAATATATATATAACAAAGAAATACATGACATATAAAAACAAACAGAAATAAAAATGATAAAAAAAGGAAGATACCGAACACAACCAAACAGTGGCCACCATCAAGAATCGGGTAATCAGGTAATATCTTTCATATTCTGTTTGTATTCTTCTACAGAGTAAGAACAATCCTAAAAAAAAAGATTTTATTTTGATTTTTAAATTGTTAAATAGTAAGTTTGTGACTTGATTTGGAATTAGCTTGTATAAACTTAGGTCAAGGGCATTTCCCATGCATTTAGTGTATTTAAACTTCCTAGTTCGAAGCAAATTTATGATTATTTGAGAGAACTGATAACATGTTTTTTGAGTTATCAATTTTTAATGCCGTGTATACCGATGGAAGTGGCATAATCCCAAGATTCTGAAACAGCAGTCTGACCGCTCTTTTTTGCATACGAAAAATTTTTATGGAATCTATTGAGTTTCCTTACTGTATAACAGCACAGAGCAAAACTGAATGTTCAAATCGGCGTACCAAAAAGTCGACACTTGAGAGGCGCTTTACTAAATAAAGAATATGGCCCTTCCAACAACTTCGTAGAAATATTTACATTTGTTGAAAACACAAACGAGTGAGTTTTGTCCTCATTCAATTTTAGGCGATTCGCTGTAAATCACATATTGGCGTATTCTTTCGCCAACTGTTTCCCCTTTAAGAGTCTCCACATTCGTGTTTGATGTTTTAAATGTAGAGTCATCTGCAAATTTTCCAGGGTTCATATGGCCAAAGAGATCATTAATATAAACTAACAACAAAAGTTATTAGGGAGATAAGAAGATAATACCTCTAGCGCAATGGGTTCCAAACGGTAAAATTCCAGTTTTTGTTAGTAAAATTATATTTACCTGTGGCTACGCCCGTCGGTGTTAAATAATTGCCAAGAATCTTTGCTCTTATTTTTGGATAACTGTAAAAAGTTTGTAATTTCCGCTATACTAAGAATTTTTGATAACTTATCTTAACATGACTCTGAGACCGTCATTGAACCAGTGTTCGTAATAATATTATCTAAGGAGTTAGCGCAGCCATTAGCCACCCTGGCAGGTTGCCGAATGGTAGGCTCCAATCCAAACTGGCGAATTAGCGATAGAAAATCTAGAGCTAGAAATATTAAAATATATATTGTTGATTACACTTTCTAAACTGTGCATAAATCTTATGAAATTTACCACTCGGAGAGCGATAAACCCTCAATATCGATAGTTTGATAGTCGATAGTCAGAGCAAAATTGTGGGTAGGTAGGTAGGTTGATTAAGCATTGATGCTGCGAGGCATTTTCAAATAAGTAGAAGCGTTTATTTTAACATCATCTGATATGTATGTTCTTGCATCTATTTCTAGAGTCTTCCAAAAGCTGATAAAGATCAGAATCGAAAAAGAAGAACAGCCTGGTTTTGGAAACGGTAGGTCTATTACTAAGGTAATAGAAAAGAACACTGCAATAAATCAGTCGATCCCAAGAAAGCTAAATTAAAACTCTGGGAATGAGAAAAGTAAAATAAAGAACAGACTATATGAAAAGGATTCGGTATTAACGAATAATAGCCCTGGCCTATGAGTTATTAACTATGACTTATTGAAGGATGTGGAAAGTGCTAACTGGGTGTAAATACCAACAAAACGGAATAGATTTGTACTTTATATCATTTTGCTCAATAAGTTGTTTTTTCTCTCACGTTTAATTCCAAACGTTGACAGTCAATATCTAAGAGTTTAATCTACATTTTAATATATTCGTATATATTACCTTTGAGTAACGTAATAAATTATTACTTTGGACTAATTTTTTTATTTTGCATCTTTCAAGAATTGCTCGGGGAAAAAGATTGAAAACACACTTATATGCCGCTTGTTAGTGTAAGTAGATAAATTCCTAGGACTGCTCGGTAGGATGTTCTACAAGGGGCTGCGCTTTTGGAGTAATAAATAGTAGGCAAAGTTAATCACGGGGTCGGTTGTAGAAGCACTATATTTCTGTTCCAAGTATACCAGCGTGCAAGTTGCAATCCCGAGCTTACATTGGCGGACTCTGTTGAGGTTCTCATTATCGAACAGATTTCTGCTAAATACTCAATACATTGTCTTCAATTATTTAAACAAATATAGTATCGAAGTCATGTGAATGTACATTGTGTCGCATTTTGATCGCGACTGTGTTCGAAGTGTTTTCGGAGCGCGAGCATTGAAGATGCCAAGTGAGATTTTGGTGAAACGTCGCAGGATTCCAGTCGGAGTTCAACAAGCGAACGGATGATATCCCGGAATATAGTGTCATATTTAAGTCATAAAGCTATGTGAAATGTTAAAATAAAATGTTAATATTAAAGTAAGTTGGCTTCACGCAAATTATAAAAATTATTGTGTAAGTGTTGTCAGGAATAAATAAGGTTTTAGATATTTAATAAATTATTTTTCCAAGGCCTACCGCAAGTGGCTTCATAAAAATAAAAAAAAATCATTTTTGTGAGATCATTTACACATTTAAACAAAAAACTGTTATACATTTTTGTGAAACTCATACCAAGCGGAATCTCTGTACCTTTGTTGCCCCCTTATCAGACCTTTATCCGTTTTTGCTGCCATCACGAAATATTAATGTTAATAACGCTTAAAATTTATTATTATAGGTATTTCTAAAAATATTAATACTGCAGTCAACGTAATAGTTGACCTCTAACCTCTTCAAAAATATATATTTACTTGAGTTTTGAACAATTCTGATCAGTTTTGAACAATTCTGATCGGTTTTGAATGTCTTGTTGACTTTCGCTAGGGATAAATTTAACGGCCGTGCAAAAGGTTAATGTATGTTTTGGCGGCGAAACAAAACTAGCTGGAACGAGTCTGACGATTTGACAAAAACATCATTCGGTCGGATATAAATATCAGCTGTGTAGATTTGTTTAACGAATAGTTGGCATATCAGACGTATTTTTGTTAATTAATGACGGTTCTCAGAGTCAGCTGATGCCTTAATTAAAATAAAACAGGCTTATATAGACGCTGTCTATTTAATTTTGGTGAATGGGGTGGAATAGGGGATATGCGTTATGCTCAACGATAACTAAATTACCAATTTACCAATTTAGAGCTTTTTGATCCGATAAATGCAAAAAATTCTCAATAATTAATGATGAAATATCGCAAAGAGGCAACCATATAAGGGTAGGTTTAGTAATTTAGTACCAGGTAATGTATGGATAACAAAGACGACAGACAATACCCTATCGTTTGGGAACACTTATATGACTAGACTTGATGACTAGTCTTAGAAAATGGGTAGAAAGAGTTCGTGTCGCTGAACTTCATATTCCATTAATAGAACCATCACGACCAACGTTCTTGGTAATTCTTCTAATTCTACCTTATCCTTTTAATGGAAATCGCATGACATTTCTGCCTTGGGGTCCTTACGGAGTTTCCTTTAATTATTGCTGCTGGGAAATTCTACATCTTTCTTCTGTAAACTTTCCTTTGGGTTAGTTTCACTTCTTCGTTCGTTCTGCTACCGTTGTGGAAGACTTTAAATTAATTTCAATACATCCCTGAGATAATAATAATAATAATAATAATAATAATAATAATAATAATAATAATAAAAGGTCTTTATTCGAATTATATCCATTATAACAATAACAAGATTACATTTTGGCAAAAAGGCGAGATTCAGTATACTGTTATAAGATATATAAGGTTAGTATACTGTTGTATCTAACCCGATAAAAGAGAGAAAAAAAGTACTTCAATTTCTATTTTATAAGTTGTAACTTAAACAAAAAAAAATGATTGGTGTCCCTGCGAAAATCAAACACAAAGTAAAAATAATTAAAGCAATATTTCGTTACATGTAGCGTGATTTGTCCATTCAGTAGTCTCTGAAAAACGCTAGTTTTGGATGGTTTAAATTTTTGATTTGACTTAGAAAATTATTTAAACACGAAACAATATTATATGAGAAGGAGCGTTTAAAAATTTAAGCGTCCCCACAGCGATAGCTTATTTTATTGAAAAGGTCTGGATGAGACTTTCTACTTAGTGTTTTTGAATATAGAACTTCAAAATGAAGAAATATTCTATTTTTCATCTTTAGCCAATTAACTCTTCTAACTAATTCTGTCGAACTTTCGGATCCCAAAAATCAACCTGAGACATGAGTTTTGAAACTTTTGAATTCGGCGTTTATCAAAATAGTTTAAACAAGAGCCATACACAGCATCCCCGTAACTTAACACAATATTGTTCTATGTTTTCTGGTTAAACATTCACGATTTTGATACATAAATTTTAACATTAAATATGCCTTTTGTAAAAATTTTGAAATATGCTCTGAAAATCTCAAATCCTTGTCCATTATCATTCCTAAGTTTCTCACCGAATCACAAAACCGTTCGGCCAAAAATGATTACTGCGGATTTAATTGTAAACAATATTTAGTGGACATCTCATAAACGGCTTGCTTAGCTTCACCGGGAAAAAAAGGGTAAATTTATGTATCGTCTGCATAATAAGGATGACAACTTGACAACAGATAAAATACATCCCTGAGGTATACCTTTATAAACATTTAAGAATGAAGAAGTTACACCATTATATGTTACCGCTTGAGATCGGTGTTGTAGGATGAAGCTAAAAAATTAATTGCGTGTTCTGACAAACCAATAACATTCACATTGAAATAAAAATTTGATGATTAAGGGTATCAAACGCTTTCGAATAGTCTAAAAGGGTTAGTAGTGTCAGCTTGCCTTCATCTGTAGCCCTAAATATATCATCGGTTATATGTAGTGGAGCTGTAGTACACATATGTCCAGCTTTATATCCTGATTGAGTAACGAGGATAATCTTGTCATTATCTAAGTGAGACTGCATCTGCTCACATATAACCTTTTCCAAGATCTATCCAATATTATCTAAGGTTGTCGAATTTGCAATTTTTGGTAACGGTGTGACGAGTGCCTTTTTCCACTGATCCGGTAAAATTGAATATTTTAAGCAATAGTTTATAACATGCGTGATATGAGGCAAAATATGAGGAATACATAAATTGATTATAGAAATATTAATATCATCGCAACCTACTGCCTTAGTCTTAATAATCCGTAATACATCAGTTTCAGTTACAGAGGTAAAAGAAAAAGTATTTGTATAATATGAAGTTAAATCCTTAAAGTGACTGTTTATATCCTCAGCATTACATATATTTGCATGTAAATCTCTATTTTCCCCTTTAATAGTCCCATAGTCCTCATGCCTGCCCATACATTGTTTTGATTGGCATTATTATAGAAAAAACTATTGCAACTACTGTTGCTTATCTGGAATTTTTCTCACACACTGTTTAATTTTTAGTTAGGGCCAAATTAACCTCTTATCACTGCCCTGCCAAATTTCAAACAAATCCGTGAGAAGATATTTGAATTAATTTAAAAAATATTATTTGATATTTTTGAGAATATAATTTATTTTATTGATTGCTGGTTGCCTCCCTTAGGGTCGACGGTTTGAGCCCATAAAGCAGGGTTCGAAACACGAAGTAAAGAAGAAATCTCATTCTATGCAATATTTACGAACATTTTCGATACTGTATTTTATTTCCTATCTTATTGGTCATTGATATTGCGTCATTGTCTATTTTGCATTAGTTTATTTGCTACTTATTATTATTTCAAAGCTTGTAGGGGTCTCTGCGAATATGACCTTGTAATGATGTTAACGCTGTCATTCAATAGAATTTCCGAATCTTTATCTTCTTATCCATTCGAAGCGTTGTGTTTTACTTTTTATTTGTGATAATATTTTTACGTTGTGCCTTTTGTGTTTGTGTAGGAGTTTGATTTAAATCTTGATTTTAATCGTGCTGCGTTACTTTGCAAAAGTAGAGTGGATACACTGTCCGACCAGTATATCTCAGTCGAAAAGATGAAATTATTAATTTTCCATATCGAATTTCAAATGTAATTCTCGATCGTCAGGGATTAACCCATTTTGTTTAATGCACCACTCATTCTATGATTTTTTTTGTCACATCCAGGAAATATTTTTGCACATACATTTAGAAATTTTATTATCATCACTACTGAAGGACATAAAATCGTAGAAATCGCTAATTTATGTGTAAAGGAAAGACTTCAAATGTTTACAAAAGCGGTACATAATTTGTATCACATTTTCAAGTAAATCCAAAATAGTAAAAAAATACATTTTTGATTTGTATTGCCATTTTTGTTAAGTCTATAGCAAGTAGATTACATCGCAGAAAACATACATTAGAAATACTATATTGATTATGCTTTATTTTTTGAAAATATTTACTGGTGCGTGTATGCACCACTGGTTTTATCTGTGAAACAAAACTTTGCAAGTCTAGACAAGTCAGTGCATGTAGAATAAACGTCCAACAATTACAGTGTTCTTTAGTATTAGTTTGTGCCTTGTGCGGTGAACGTTATAGTTCGTAAAATATGGCATTTTCGAGGTATTTGATTCAAAAGGAATTAGAGGCGACTATGGAGGAGAAAGTGATGGATGAGGACAATATACAATGAAAGTCGTAAGTATTATTTGGATTTATGTATTCTTATGTATTGTAGCATTCCATTCCTTGTAAATGTGTGCCGAAAATAACGCGACTGACGAAGAAGATATGACCGACAATATAAATCTACAAGAGTTTGGGGAACTAACTGATATAGTTGGAACTTTCGAGTTACATACACCGAATGATACAGCTGTCCTTAAACAGTTCTGTAATTCATCAACTACTGAACCTGAATGGGACTCATCAGATGATGAAACACTGCAATTCAAAAGAAGACGTATGCTTTCTGCAAACGACAGGCTTGCTTCTACTGTCAAATGGAAGAAAGTTCAGATTGAGTACACTCACACACCTATATCTGATGAATTTAGATCATGTGAGGAACTAAAAAATAGGCTTTCTGGAAAAACTCCGCTTGAAATATTTTTTATGCTTTTTGTTGACGAAGATTTGACTTTAAAATTTTCGGTAAAATATGCTCAAGACAATAACCGCCATGAATTCTAGTGGTCGTTTACGCACTAGTATTTTTTGTATACTTCCGAGTTTTTATTTTTTTGACACATGTAATGTATTCTTAAGTGCAACAAAATAAATAATTTCAGAGCAAAAAAGTATGTTTTTATTTTTTTTATGCTTGGCATAATATGGGTTAAAACACTTTTCGGTATGTAGTCTAGCATAGTAAAAAGGTATAGCTCGCATCGTCAACCCTAAACGAAGAGCCTGTAATCATCGCATAATCCACGGTCGGTCTAATAGCGAAAGGTACGCTTTTGTAAACACAAAGAACCGGGGATTAAGCCGGCTCGAATACGCGAGCGGCTTAAAAATCGTGAAATAACACCTCTCCGTACGTCGCATTAATTTAATCATAAACATTAACGCCGCGGTAATCGGTACCCGTTAGTACCGCCAACCAAACATAACCTCGAAAATCAATCGAGCCGTTAAGATCGTGTTTAGACACGGCCAAATTAAACGCCTGTTTTAGGAAAACAATGGAAACGTTCACTTTGACGGTCGCAGTTTTTTCACTCCCCCGGATGTACCCGCCGATTCAAACTTGTCGGGGGAAGAGGGGGTAAAAAACAGTATCTCGGTTATAACAATGACACAACAATTTTAATGGC
Source organism: Cylas formicarius (assembly GCF_029955315.1). Classification (NCBI taxonomy): domain Eukaryota; kingdom Metazoa; phylum Arthropoda; class Insecta; order Coleoptera; family Brentidae; genus Cylas; species Cylas formicarius. Next base: position 16,122,951 of record NW_026844361.1, on the reverse strand, counting down.
ATTAGTAATTCACACCAAATAAACTTGGGTGCATAAAAATTTTTTTTAGAAACAAGTGATCAAATAAAAAAAATATGCTGTTTGAGAGACATTTTCATATGCATTGATACGAGCAAAATTGATTTCTGCTTTTTAGATTTAGTATAATAAAATAACTGCAAGAGTCAAATTAACTTTCTTTTATTACTAAAAACCAATAAGTTTATTGACAATTAGAAACTCGACACTTATTTCAATTCCAAAGAAAATGACATTTTGACATTTGACATTTGTAAAATGGTCTGTTTTCCACCTGCGAGGTTACTCTTGCGACATAAAAAATGTCTTATCGCATTGTATTTGTATATTATGACAATAAATGTTATATAATAATAATAATAGTAATAATAATAATAATTTTAAAAATTAAAAAGATTGGTACCAAATGTAGCAGGGTCAAGAGCTGGGAAGAGACAGATGCTGTGCAGAGCAACGCAAAATATAATAATGTATGGAGCACCCATTTGGAGCAAAGCCATCGAGAAAGCAAAATACAGAAACAAAGTCCTTAGCGCACAAAGAAACATGCTTCTGCGAGTGGCATCAGCCTGCAGGACGACATCCGCGGTTGCACTTCAGGTTGTGACTGGTGTCCTACCTATGGACTTACTTATAAAAGAGCGAATATGTATACAAGAACACAAAGAACAAAGGGACAGAAAAACATAGGGCAAGGCAAATAGCCTTGATAGAGAGACAAAAAAAGCGCAGTGGACTAAGAAGCTGATAAAGAATATTAAAAGAGGGATAGATTGTGTGCATCGAGATATAGACTATTTCTTAACACAAGCCTTGACTGCACACTGATGTTACAGGGCGTATGCATATACTGCACAGAGGAAGACACGGCAGAGCACACTATATCTGATTGTGACCGATATATGAGAAGGGACGAAAGTGATAAAATAGGGTACACACTGACGCCGGATAATATAATTCAAACTATGAACCTAAAAAAGGAATATTGGAATGTGGTGCACAAAATGATCCGTAACATTATGAGTTTAAAGGAAAGAGACGAACTCGAAGGGCAAAGGAGACCGACCGCCAGATGCACCTGAGGTTGTGTCCACAGACGGTTCCGGGTCTATCGAACGTGGCGAAGAAGGGGGGGTTTTAGTGGGTAAAAATCCCACACGATAGACTGTACGGTCAGGATAGTGTCGTCTTGAATATTTCCCCTCTCAAAAAAAAAAAACAATAACAATAATAACAACGGTTCCATGTATATTTATATTTCAAAGTGTTCTTGAGATACACTCCAAGACCGATAGTTTGCACCTGGAGTGCAAATAATCTCGTGCTTCCGAGATACAGGTTGCAGAAATCAAAACAAAACTCTCCTTATATAAAGCTTTATAACGCATTGCTAAAACCTTTTAAACGTTTAAACGAAAAACATTTTAAACATAAAATTAAAAGTTTTCTTCTAAGTAAGGGCTATTATAGCGTTGTTCTGTGTTATATACATATAAATTTATTTTTTTATTTGTTGTCCTGTTATTGTGAAGTTATATACATTGTATATCTAGATTTATACAATATACAATTTTATGTTAGCATATACTTACATTTGTATGACTTGCTACAAACAATGATATTGCAAAGTGGTCAATAAACCATCTATCTAACAATAATAATAATAATAACGGTCTTCTTTTAGCAATATTTTTTATACAAGAAGCTGATGATAATTTCCGAGATACAGAAATGCCGAAAAAAATAATTTTCGTTAAAACTAAAAAAATAGACATTTTGAAATCGTCTTTCGCGCCTTCTGATAAATGGTGTAACGGTATGGTACAGTACCATCTTCGGGGCTCCGTTTACCTCGGGTCCACGGCGCGGCAACGTGTGGGTACCACCTTCGTGGAGCGCACAGTCTAGTAGTTTTTCTGGGGTACCGCCGTCGGGTCACGACTTGAACTATCGCACGCCCTGCGCTCGCGCATCTTCACTTATCTCGGTCGCGGCGTTCTCGCGGTTTTTCGAAAGCAAAAACACGCCCTGGTTGCGTGTCGCTCGCCGCGGTACCGCGGGTCGGAGTGCTTTTTGGGCGCCGAGGTCGTACCCCGGGTTAATTAGCACGAAATGTCGTGATTGTGACGTACCCGAAACTCCAAAGTTCTAATTGCGTTAGGGCCAAGATTCGGTTACCTATCCCCCGATAAAAATAATGATAACTTTATGTTAGCGGCAAGTATTCGGAAGCGATTCGGGACTATTCGCATGCGCGGTTCAGATGAAGTATGCGTGTGTGTTCTGTAATATTTGATTATTCTATATACATATTTTAACATCTACTTAGGAACATTTTATATAAATATTTAAGGATTACATCTAATGCTTCAAATAATCGGTCATTTTCTTTTCAATTTTTATAGTATGCCAATACGCATCTCGTACTTGGGTTTGTATTTTTACCATTTCTTCGAGAGGCAGCTTAACTGAATATAGGGCTTGTTGAATGGTTGGTGATGGTTCCAGATCAACATCTTCATCTTCTTCTGCTGCCACCTCTTTCCAAGCTTTACTAATAAAATTGACTGCATCTAGCATATTAATGAAAAAATTGACTTCGGACTCGATCATTTCAAAATGCCAATTCAATATTTCGTAGATTTGGAATATGAGGACGTGCAGAGAAGTATTATTTTCTTCCCCTTTAATTCTGCTTCCCACTTCCGTATCTCATCTTCAAAAATTTGCGATGTCTTGCATGAAGACTTGTTTGCCTTGTAAGTGATCGGCAAATGCTTAATGTTCTTAAAACATCGTGGGTTAGTTGATTTTCCAATCACGACTAGCTTTGAGTCTTTGTCTTATCGCTTGTAAACTTTGAGGCCTATTATAATATATTTTTTTTAAGTATCCCCCCAAAAAATGTCACAATGATTCAAGTCAGCGCTATTGGCAGGAGATTTGATAGTTCCTTGCCTACTTATCCAAAGTCTATATTTAGATAATCGGAAACCGGAAAAATTAAATTTAAATAATTCTTAACTGGCACATTTTCTAACAACAGTTGTATTGCTGTTGCAAGGAAATTTAAATATCGTTCGCCATTCAAGGGTCCTGCGTATATAATTGGTCCGACCACCCTATTGTTCAACATACCACACCGTAGATTAACTGAAGTCCGTCCTTGCATTTTCACTGCCTGCATTTTGTGTGGATTATTGATGGACCAAAATGTTTATTCTTCCTATTAAATACACTTGCTCTCGTGAACGAAGCCTCTTCCGTAAATATTATTTTGTTTAGAAAATTTCCATTTTCTTGAGATCTCCTATACATTTCAGTGCAAAATTCGAGCCTCTGTAAAACTTATGATATTTTAGCGTTGAATTTTACTTTTTTTTTACTATAGGAATAGGTATAGAATAGTCAGGATTTTTTAAAAAATATGAAATATAACAATTAAGAAAGTAGAATTCAAAGTCATGATGTCAAGTACAGTAATACTATAATCATTTACCTTGAAAGTAAAGTAATATATTGAGGCCTTCACCAAAATTTCTTTCTATTTTCCTGGTCTTCCCGTGACACTATTTCAGTCTTCAAATTGTTTAATTACATTTTTAATTGTATTTATTGAAGGAACTCTTCTACCCGGATATATTTGTCGATATTCTCTTTTAATCCAATGGGTATCCAATCCCATATCCTTTGTAAATGCCTTGAAATCTACTAATAAGAAAAGTAAAATAGATCTTACAAAAACTTTGCCTAAAGTACGTCGTTAAATAGCTTTCATAACAGTCCTTTCTAAAAGCGGAGCTCCTGGATTTAAGGCAGCAAAGGATAGAGTTGCGGTGTTCTAATGTATCTGGAGATTGTCACTGATGCTTTGCAGATTGTTCAATGTTCGAGCTTTAAAAAATCAAAACAAAGACACCTTCCAAAAGCGCCATTTCTTGTGACTGGTTTCGGAATGGTTTTGTTTCTGAAGTTGAAACTTGATACGACAGGATACAGGCCTTTAAGCTCTATTACATTAGACAAACGTTCAAAATCATATTGGATGATATGGAATATAATCCTGGCGTGAATGTTTTGGAATGCTGAAAGAAATTTGACAGAGCAAAATGCATCGTAAACATAAAGAAAACACTATGTTAATCCCATAAAAAAGTTATCTAGAGAAATTACTGTAATTGTACCTGTGGAAATGAGTAAAATAAAAATCATTACAATACGGTAACTTTTAGGTTATAACAATTGGAGAGGAATTAATTGGGTTCATAACATTTCGGAACTCAGTGATATGCTGGTACAATATTTTAGTTTGAGCCAGTTAATAGAGTTTCAGAAGACATTTTTTATATTTTACGTTTTTGTTACGAAATATTAAACGATTTTTTTCTGGAAACTGAAGAATTACGAGTATTTATTACCTTAAACAAAGAAATGTAGGATTCTGCGCTCATTCATTTTGAGCTATTTTATTTCATTGTATGTAAGTGTGAAAAATGATCAAATTTCCTCAAACCATAGACAAATAAACCTAATACATGCATTCTGTACCATCTCGTTTCAGTTTACATAAATTATGTCTATCATTATGTAAAATTTTCATGGAGGCAAAGGATTTTTGAAAAAAATTTTTCGGTATGCTTTGAATATAAGTTTGCTGATTAAGATAACTCCCACAATTTTGAAAATTTATTTATATATATAATTTGTTCTTCAGGAAGTTAATATTCTCATCATTCCCAAACACCATAACACATGATTTACTTGGATCAAGTTTTAAGATATGCTCTTGAGACATCTGATTTAAAGTTCGAAGGTCGAAGCTGGAATAAATTTGTGTGTCATCCGCAAAGGCTTGCATTTCACAGAACTTTAAAGATCTTAAAATATCAGAAGTATAAATAACGAAAAGTAGTGGACCTGTGGGAAACCGGATAGAATTCCAATCTTCTCCGAGTAATTGCCATTTGAAAAAAATTATTGAAATCTAAAAATTAAGGATGATTGAGAAGATTAGAAGATTTTATATTAAAACCGTAGAATCGCAATTTAGCCACCAATTAATTGTATCAAATGCCTTCGAAAAATCTAAAAGCACTAAAACAGAACTCAATTTTTTATCACGAGCTTGTTTCATTCCATGCCGCAATTTATAATGTGCGCAATGTATTTATCAGTAATATCAATAAAATTAGTTTAAATATTATTAAGAATTTTGTTTACTGTGGATGCATCAATCATTTTAAACAAGAAATTTAAATTCTTATTCTGACTTATTTTGTAAGTATGTAGAGAAAAAGTTATCAACTTCGTTGTCAAATTTAATCCAATATAAACGTTTTTCTTGTATTTATGACCATTATTTGTGAGCGGATATCAATGGGCAACCATCCCGACGACAGTCCCACCAGACCTTAACGTAGTTCTTTTCGATATGAAGCAGGTGGTACTATAGCCTGAACTTACCAGGTGGTTTCGTTTGGATCTTGACCGCAGGCGGTGGGTTTTTCATTTTCTGTGGCGGGAACTTGGGAACCTGGAGCACCATCGGTGTTTTGACACTCAGGTCGACCGGCTCCATCTGTACCGGAGGACCTTCTGCCTGCAAATAGAGCACCGTTAATGGCGCCAGGAAAAACATTCCCCCCCGATGTTTATGGACGATAAATTGCTAAATTTTAATTTTAACAATAATTACTTTTCAGAGACGCAACTGCAAGGCGGTACTCGCGAAGGAAGTTAATTAGACGGAGTAATTACTCAAAACGGTACTACCGGATCGTGCTTCACTTTATTTAAGAAACAATTTTGTTGGTTGAATATTTCAATTATCAATTTTGAAGGAAACTAACAAACAATTCATTGGGTTAGGTCCCAAAATTAAAAAAAAAATTCACATTAATTTTTTGAAATTATTTCAAACATCTTTCGCGAACATAAAAGGTCACTTTTCCTAAGTAAAACATTATAAAACCCAAAAAGCGACCAATAGAGGCGAATCATTTTAGGACATGTTATACAGAGTACCCTGAGCCAATTTTATATAAAAATCAAATATACCTCTCTTACCATTACCTGGAAAAGAGCTGTTTCGGAAAAAAAAATTCAATACTATAATAATTTTTCAAAGAAATTTCCATGGGCTACTGTAAAACTTTTCACAAAACTTTTGGATTCCTCCTGCGTTGGTTTATCTACCACCGAACTTGCTAACGTTTCGCCAATCATCCTTCAGACCTTGACTGAGCAAAAACCGACGCAGGAGCAATCCAGAAGTTTTGTAAAAACTGCTTATATATTGTTTGAAGGAGGCGGAGCTAAGTGAGGGCTATAAATGTCATCTCGGATGACTGATTCCCATATTGGTGACAGGTAGAGACCTGAGTCGCGGTTAACATTGTTACGTTGCTTATAAATTTCTATAGACTCTCGGATTTTTCTTTGGTAGAAGAATTGATTACATGCAAGAATTTTATTTTTATCAAATAAAATTCTGGTATGTAATCATTTAATCTACCAACACAATCACGAAACCGGACACATATATAGAGAATCTGGAACCAAACCTTCTCGCCTGAAATGAAAAATGCTTTCGACACCTTCCATCTAAAACCACAATTATGGAAACGCTACGGAAACTTTTGTTATTTGGCCTCATGGTGAAGAATCCCTATCAGATTTTCTTAGACCCTAACATAAAACCTTTAAATTAGAAACTAATGATTCTTAGATATTTTTATCAATAGAAAATCAGACCTAACATTGGGTCGTTATCTTTACAGAAAACCTACGAACACAGACCGAAACCTTTAATGCAAATTCATCGGTTATCAACGCTCTTGTTTACAGAGCCGCAAAACTATCTCAGCCTGAGAGTCACTGAACCTAGAATTAAAACACCTTACCTCTGCTCTTCTCTCTCATAATTTCCACATTAAAGATATTCAGCGGTCAAGCACAAAATATATTTCACCACAAACTTCCAGAGGAAACGTAAAGCAAAAGACCTCTTACTGACGCTAAGAAACCCCGAACTATACAGAAACTGAAAGTTGCTTTTCTTTGATAGTACTAGGTGACTTGGAGAGTAAAACAAGACTTCCAAGAGAGGTTATGTACGACATTAAAACTCGATAGTGCACCCTGTAGATTTAGTTAAAATTATGCTAACTAGATGATTATCACGGACACCAGGGCATCCAAAAGAGGTTTTTTTAGAAAATTCAATTCAATTCAAATGTTACAATAAACATTCTTCTGTTGGTTTGGCAATACCCATCATTCAGACCATTCAGACTTCATGCAGTATGATTGTTATAGTCTACGAAAAATAAGGTAAAAAATATTTTCCTTGCGTTTTTTTTTAATGCAACTATGTATTCAATGAATTAATGCTGAGTGTTAAATTCCTCAAAACAGTTACTTTTTTAGCGAGACGCAATGGTCAAAATAAATAAGAAATAAAAGTTCAGATTTCCACGAAATTACATATTTTGACAGGACACTTGTTATCAAATGTAATATTTGCAAACTACCTGCTACTATATATACCGAAAAATGGCCATAAATCCTTAATTAACGTTGTGAGAATTTAAGGTCAATAAAATAATTGATCGTTAAGCAATACATTTGAATGTCTCAACAAATTAAATTTTCTAGTTTTTGTGGCTGTATGTAAACTGATTTTTGGATTTTGGACATTTCGTTTTATTGTTTTTTAAATATTTTCCTATTGTGTTGTTAGTTCTGAAAGCTACTTTTAAACCACATTTTGACAAATGTTTTGAAACTTTTTCATTAGGTTCTCCTATGTATGTATGTTTGTTTTCAATTGTTCGTGTTCTGTATTAAGTTTCGGATAAATAGAGTTTACTGTATTTGTATTTTATTTATAATTTTATCTATAATAGACGGATTGTAGCCGTTGTTCAATGCAATTTGGTTAATGATATTAAGTTCATTGTTGTAATTTTCTGTTGAGAGTGGCGTATTAAGAAGTCTGTGTATCAAAGAGTTAAATGCAGCCATTGAGTTATCCTGTTCAATCTCGATAGCAAATTTTATAAGATTATGTAATGAGTTAATGTAATTTAGAAAAGAATTCAATTGTCTGTCCGTTCAACAAAGCAAGCAAAGACATCATCCACGTCTCTATACCACCATAAAAAACTTTTACTTAAAGGATGTTCTAGTATGATATTTTCCAAATTATCCATAAAAATCTCGTCTAACAAAGGACTAAGTGGGTTTCCCATAATCAAACCTTCTTCAGAGATATAAATTTGTCCATTAAATTCAAAATAATTTTGGTCTAAAGATACCATTAAGCAATCTAATAAATCTTGTCTCACCAATGGGTTAACCTGATTCCGAGTTAGGGTGAAATCTCCTAAATCTATCACATCCATAGGTGGAATACTGGGAAATAAGTTTTGTACATCAAAGGACAATAGTTTTGCGTTAGAAGGGATTTTGATATCTTTAATTTTGTTAATTAATTCAAAAGAATTTTTTATTGGTTTAAAACTGTGTGGAAATTTAACATATTTACTAATTTTGTTGAGAGGTTAACTGCTGGAGCCGTTACATAAGATACGACTGGTCTAATTGGCATATCTTGTTTATGTAATTTAACTAAAGAATATAATTTCGGCGGTTGTGGATCCATAATTGTTAAAAAATACTTCTTCTCGTGCAGCAGGATTTATGTCATTTTCGGTATAGATAGTGACAGGTAGTTTGTAAATATTACAATGTCGTGAAAATCTGAACTTTTAGTTCTTATTTATTTTGGGAGTAAAGTGGTTTATATTATATATTTCAATATATTTTATCAATTGCTGTGTGGAAACGCGAAATGGATTGTATCTATCCAGCATTGTGTTTTAACAACTCGGCTCGATCGATATCGGCAGGAATGCCAGCTTTTTATGCTGCGGTGTCTCGAGAGTAATTACAAAGTTTCTCATCTAATAGATGTCTAGCGAGAGAAGAGTCACTTCGTCCCAACAAAAAGACCGGACTTTGCTCCCACCGTGTGGTGGTATAATTAATATTGTTTATGTCTGGCAGTCCGTACGGCCTATTAAAGTGGTTTATCGCTAGAAAAAGCGGAATAATGGTTTATTGCTCTTTTTTAATGCTCCGTTTCAGCGACTAATAAAAATTTGTTCTAGTCGGTACTGCCGGCGCTCCGTCGATCATACGCTGAAGAACAAAAAAATAGATCACAGATATTTTTTGTTTGGTATATTTACATTTAGCTACTAGACATGCAGGGTAGTCACTTAAATGGGATAAAAAGTTTAGATACATAATACTCTGAAGCTTCCAGGCCCAAGTTCAAATATTAAAGGTGGTGGATGTTTTGAACCCTGCATAATTTGTTTAATAATGTTTAAAAGATGGTCTCTCTTAAATATTTTTTGATCGACCTCTAATAATTTAGTTTATTTTATTTATTTACTTATTTGAAAAGGTAATTAACGTATCAGTGCAGATGTATCAGGTTATCACCTTGTTTGCAAAGTCCTGTGGACCTGTGTGCTTGGATTCTTGTAAGGTTTTGTGAAATGTGAAGAACGTGTGAAATCATTGGGACTGGATGGATCATATTCATCAAAAAAGGATCAAATTAGAATGATCATATTCCTTAATCAGGAGCCAATATCAATTTCTCTCGTTGTGTGAGCCCTAAGAAGCGTCTTGGTTAATTTTGGTTAGTTTCTGTTACTTTTAGTTTTTATGTGCTAAAGATAAGATAAGGTGACTGATTAATAATTTTACTTCAGGAACTAAGTTCACTGGCAGGCCAGATATTAGTGAGTGCGGTAGTTGCGGATAGCGTTAAATTTAAATTTATTGAAGAAAGTATTCAGCTAAGAAGGAAAACTTATATATGGCTTCTGGTACTATGCAAGTTTACGAATTATTTTACTGTACTGAAGTCCGCAGTAACAGTACTTGCAACAAGTGTAACGGAATAAAAAAAATTCTTCAAGTAAATAAATAGCCTTGCAATATGTTCTTGGTTAAATTTATTCCAGAATAAGTACGTTTTTGTCTTTGTTACTCCTAATAGTTAATGATTCAAAATTACACTGTTATCACTCGTAATCATCAGATATCTGATGATTTTAGTATTTATAATATTTCCGCTAGTTTTGATCTAGTGACCTGTAATCTTTTCACACGCATGGATCAACCAAATCTTTAAAATGCTGAATAGTTTTCATAACATTTAAGGGCATTAAGGGCAAGAGTTTTAATGTTTTTTATCTACTAGTTTTGCATAAATTTCTCTTTGATAAAATAAACAAACGTTCCTCATGAACTTGAGAGATTTGCTTTTTCCATTTCGAGTTTTGGTCCAAGTACTGATCATTTTTTTGCTCCACAATTTGACAATGTATGAACCTTGCTTATATTGACAGCGCACTTTTGAAAAAAACCTTAAAACATTTTGTGAAAGGACATTTAATATGCGCATCTGTACTATGCTAATAATACGGCCACTCATGTACCACCTATGAGCACAATTTCGAGAAGTTCTATTCATCATACGCATGCGCGAGAAATACAATCTCGTTTATAATCATAAACCTTCAATAACCAATAGGGTGAAATAACTAAATACGTGAAACTCAAATTCAACTAAATATTCGTATACTGAGTGTAGAAAAAGCAAGCTACAAAGATAGGTTGAACTGAGGTGGCTTTTACTTGATGAAAATCCATACAATAAATATCCAATAAATAAGAACTAAGTTCAGATTTTCACGAAATTATATATATTCATATGACAATTGTTTCGACATCACCGTGTCCTTATCAAATGTAATATTTACAAACTACCTGCTACTATATATATCGAAAAATGACAATAAAACCTTAATTAATGTTGTTGTGAGAATTTAAGTTTATTGATGGAGAGCTATTTAATTCTAATTGATCGTTAAGCAATACATTGGAATGTCTCATTTTGTTAATCTCCATGGCTTCCAATAAATTTAATTTTCTGCTTTTTGTGACTTTTATACACAGACTTCTTAATACGCCACTCTCAACAAAAAATTACAACAAACAATTTAATACCATTAAACACTGAACAACGGCTATATTGGACATTAACGAACATAAAAGAGCGCTTAAAACAATAGTCAAGATTCTAATTATGCTACACACTTAAACAAAGAAAAATATATTTTTGAAGACAATTTTGATATTTTACATACAGCCACAAAAAGTAGAAAATTAAATTTATTGGAAGCCATGGAGATTAACAAAATGAGACATTCAAATGTATTGCTTAACGATCGATTAGATTTAAATACCTCTCCATTATTAAACTTAAATTCTCAACATTAATTAAAGTTTTATTTTCATTTTTCGGTATATATAGTAGTAGGTAGTTCGTAAATTTTACATTTGATAAAGACACGGTGCTGTCGAAACAATTGTCTTGCGAATTGCGTTCAAAGATAGGCTAGTTGCGTGAGGTGAATTTTTTTTCTAACGCGCAGAAGGGCAAACAATCGACGGCAACAAAAAATGCAAAATTATCATCGTACACACGCATACGTATACGTTTGTTTAACCCGTTCAATGTCACGCTTAAAGTACACACATACACCGCGTTGCGTGGCCAAACGACACGCCCTCGAAATGACGGCAATTAATCGTTTTTTTCTGCGATTGTTAAAATCTCGTTACCAGACAATTTACATCCGCTTGGCGATTTCAATTTGCGGGAAATTATATTCGGATTATTTCTTAGTATTTAAACGGTCCCTAAACTAACTCTTTATCGTGTTTCCAAAACAATGTCATATCTAAATGGCCGCTTTAATAATCATCTCTTCGGTGACTCGACAAGAGAGTAAATTAAATATCAGAAATAATTTAATTTATTTTTTAGTCATGGGCAAAAGGACACATAATCAATTGGGATATTTTTATAACTAAAGAACAAAATAACTTTTTTAGAAAAATACGACACGATAGATAATATATTTTCTTAACTAAAAAATTAGCTGAGGAGTAACAGTTGTTTCAAACTTCTTTTAAAAATCTATGATGTCTGACAGGAAGAACGACTTGTAAAAAGTATAGTTCTGTTTGTAGGAATAATATATTTATTATCATTTCTTAAGTTACATGCAGAGAATCGAGTCCTGAGTTTCGAATTTGGATTGGAATTATTTATATCATTCTGCATCCTTTGCATCCGTTACACTCTTGGTGGTTTAATACCAATCTTTGAAGGTGTAAGAAAAAAAAAAGTGAAACACTTTTTCCTGGTAATTTGACTTAAAAACGTTTTGACATTTTTGATATTTGACAGCAAACACTCTGTCTGATATAACCTATATCTCTTAAGCCAAAGTGATAGGGATGTGCTAACAAATGTCAATAACTTCAACCCTTCAACACTGCCCGGAACGGATTTGGTTTCGATTGCTTCTATAATCGCTAGGGGGCGTGTTGTAACACCACTATAATTAGAATTAAAAAAAAAAAATAAGAGTATACCCTAGTAAAAATGGGAAAATTGTCAGTATACTTACTAATAAATACTAACTTGGGTTCATTTATATATATATATATATATATATATATATATATATATATATATATATATATATATATATATAACTTTACTATTAAAACGCCAGCATTATATTTAAAATGTGAATAATAATTATTACTCATTCCCATATGATTGAAAAAACACTAAGATATTTGTGTTTTAACGCAGGATACTCCATCGCATAAATTCAAACATTTTTGTTTCAAATATTTTCAATGTGTCAATAAACACACATAATCCTATAGGTGGAAAACGCATTCTTTCACAAATAAAACCATAAATAGCTGAAATTTTTATCTGATTGACACTTAAACACCATTTTAGAAATTTTGTATTTCCTGCGTAATAAGTGACATTAATTATTATTGACAATTTATTAAAATTTATTAAATTATTAATAATTCAGGTATGCTAAAAATATTCTTTTACTGATATTATAGGTTAGGATGCTGATATCAAATTGTGGTTTTCACTACCATATTAAGTTCTTATGTGGCTATTTTTTGTTGCAATAAAAAATAACCTAAAAAAGACCCTTTTCAAGACTAAGTTGTACAAAATACGTTCCGCCATTCTGAAGTTGTTGAAAATTATTTCCGAAAATGTTCGGACACCCCCCCCCCCCACTTTACTTTGAGAGAATATGTTATGAACTGTAATTTAAACTATACTAACTATACTAATGCGATTAGGCCCCTGGCGGCCATTCCAGTACCTTTTTGAAGATTTTCTCTGGCCGGTTTGTTCATAACCTTCTTAATTGCATTTAAATCGATATAGCCAATGGAAAAATGTGAATAATTGAAAAGGTCACTTCCTTATCGTATCTGTTAGTTATATTATGCATTTTGTATTTTTATATTTTCTTTAGATTTATTAGAAATGGATGTAGAATTAATTTTGGTTGTACACTTGCTAGACAATATAATCTAGCTCCCCCTTTTTTGGTCAACATGATTTAAATCTAATTAAGAGATTCGACAGGGATTTTATTATATAGATTATATATTATTGGAAGAAGGAAAAAGTAGAGATATTCATAAAATACGTCCTTCCACACAACCGCCTCATTAAAGTATTAGTATAAAAAGTAACTAAATGAGAGATATATCGTAAAACATGGAACGGTAAAATTGGTAGGCAAAACCTCAGACATACAACAAGAACATATAATTATAAAAGGAAAAAAGTGAAAAACAGAAATAAAAAAATACATGGGAGTAAAACCAATACTCCGCTACACTGCTTATTCTTCAATTATATCTATACGTCGTTTTCTTCTTCTCAATGCTGTGGCTAACAAATCTCTTGGTCCTTGGCGTATCTTTTTTCCTACGTCGCAAGATTTTCTAAAGTTTGTTTGATTTGACTAGACTAATTTTACAATGTGGTAATGTAAATGTATTGTTCATTTAAGAAAACATCATTTAAGAATTTTAAGTAAATATATTGGTTAAACATTCTTCATTTCAATGGTTAAAAAAAATTGTTCCTTTTCAGAGCTAAACTAAGTATAATTTTTAGATTTTTTGAGTTCTCTGGTACAATTTTTTTTCTACTAATGATTTTAAATTCTTAGTTTTATTGTCTTAAAAAAATGGCTAAAAATGGTCAATTCTTAGTTTTATTGTCTTAAAAAAATGGCTAAAAATGGTCGGGCCGAAATTATGTGGTTTAGTTAGTAGTTTGCGATCCTGCTAAATCCACTTATTAATGTTTTTGACTTAGTATATAGATAACTTTCTAAGTACAAATTGAAAAAAATTGAAAATAATGAAAAAATTAAAACTTGTTTTTGTTTTAACAAAAATTCATTGTGCGTTTAAGGGTCACTTCTTATTAAATGTTTATGGTGTGGATTTTACACTATACACTGTACAGGGTGGACCAAATTACTTCTCTCTTATGGGACGACATGTCATGACAGGTGCAAAATATATTTATAAAATTAGATATTAGAGATATGAAATTTAAAATATGATTAATGAGGGATACATGTTTGACAGTTACGTATATATTTTTAAAAAATCTAATCCGCTAATCCCATTAGTACAGGGTGTGAATTGACTTTGGCATTCTGACAATAAATTCCGAGACCTTTTAGATATACTGCTTTTCTTATTATGGAACGAATAGTAATTAAAAGCTATTTTTCTTTGTAAATGCTCAAAATGTTGACTATGATGATTTCAAAGCATTATCAAATCGTATACTCTTCATGGGTGTTTAAGGCTGTTTTGTATAAACTTGGTATATAAATGGAAAAAAAAAAACATTTAGGGGCGAAACAAGGAATCGCTTTTTCGTTTTTAATTTAAATTTTTTCAAATTAAAAAATTTTCTTAACGATTCAAATGATAACAAATAACATTACCTGTTTTTCTTATTCGCTTTTAAGACAAAAAATTTTTAGAAACAGATACTACAAAAGCATTTCAAATTTGCTTTTTAATGTTACCTTTTACGTCTTTCTATAGCAGTCTTTTATGATGTGACAAATTAAAGTGGGTCCTGGATTTTAATATTTTCTTGAATCAGAATATTTTGATTTCAAGCTGCTATTGTTTATAACATTTTGTAGTGTCTATCTCTGTCAGTAAAAAGAAAAATGTAAAATGAGAATATCGTTGTTAGCCAAGTATCTTCAAATTTAGTATAAAGACTTAGAAGATTTGTTTTAATTATTGCAAGAGTTGTTTCGTATATTACAAAGTGCACTTTGCTTATAAACTGTTAACAGCATGTCTTACACTTATATCAAACTGAAAAAAATATTGAAAATTAGTGAAAAACAATCGCATATCGGGAACACACTGTATGTAAAATTTTTAGTAAAAATTGTTAACTGAACGTTCTATACTTATATCAGACAGAAAATTTATTGATTTTAAAGCGTGCGTCGTACATTTATTTTGAAAAATCGACAATGCCCGCGATACGAAACGCATGCTCCACATAAACGCCACATGGTTTTATTCTGGCCATTCGTTTTTGAGACTCGTCATTTATTAAACAACATTCTGCTGTCGCCTTCGATATGAGATCAATCGCTTAAGAATCGTAATTGAAATTGATGCGAAGCCATCGTGAATCAATGAACGTTCATTTGTAACATCAGATAAGTGCGTGCGTGCCACTCGGTACTGAGTGTTTGAGATCTGTACCGGACGGTACGGCCGATATTTCAAATGACCGTTCGCTTGGTAGCAAAGAAGAATTATTGCCCGCTCGGAAAGTTTCGAATCGCACCCCCGGCTTTGGTAGAGTCTGTCACAATCTTCATCGTGCTGGCTTTTGTCCGCAATTATGGAAGTTATAGTCTGTTCATAGATATAAGAAAGTGACCAATTGCTTTTGAATGGGATTATCCAAGGGTGGATAGCGTTATTGTAATGGACAATGCAAGTTATCGCAGTAGATAGTTGATTAAAACCCCTTGCTCATGTGACACAAAAGCAACAATCCAAAATTACATATATAATAACGACATTTATTTTCACGAAGATTATACCAAAAAGCAATTAATTGAGGTTCTACAAAGCTTGATCCGACAAAAGGAATACGTCTGTGATAATTATGCAAAAAATCTAGGGCATACAGTTTTAAGGCTTCCACCTTACCACTGTATATTTAATCTCATTGAACATGTTTGGCACCAACTGCCATTCGTCGTAACCATGTCAACTCCAATGTCCTCAAACTTATAGAAACCGAAGTTTTTAACATCTCTCCACAAAGTTGGGCAAATTCTGTTAAACATACAGAAAAAGCAGAACAATCGTATATCTACATATTATAGAACAAATTATAATTAGAACAGGCGATCATAGCGATAGTGATACTGATATATTATGTGAATAATTCTTCCAAAACTGTTTACGAGACCAAAAAAATTCTTGAACCAGAAGACACAGAAGATACGGATCTATAAACTTTTATTCTTGACAATTTTTCAAAAATATACAGGGCACATTAAAAAAAACTGAAAAATGGGTCCCTCTATTATTGAAAATTGGTTATAACTGAAAGACTATGACTCAGATCTCACTTTCTTTTATATTACGATATAGTTCGCATAGACAGCAAAAACTTTTATATTTAAGGTTTTCACCTATTGTGTTCCTGATATTCCGTGCTAAATGAGAAATGTGTTAGGTGTTCTAAATTTGCAGATATCAACTTCAAATTTAGCAGAGAAGGAAAAGTCCGTGTCCGCATTTGGACGGTAGAAATTGGGCGCAATCAAATTTTAACAAGAATTTTTGCAAATATATGAAAATTTTTTTTTGGTAATTTTAGCTTCCAGAAAAATATGTTTTCCTCCATAATCGTTAATCCGTTAGGCAAAATTCTTTAACCCGCAGACGCAGAAGATCCAGTGCAATAACATTTATTTAGGTTATATACGATTATATACAATACATAAAACTATCGACCTTGTTTAATAAGTCTGATTAAAGTTTCGTATACATTCTCATAAAATTCTCATAAAATAACTTATAAAATAAAATACTGCCAGAAATGGCGAACCGTCAGGGAATATATCAGAAAGAAAAAAATTTACTTGGCCCACCCCTGCCTTGTCATTAAAGTAAGAATAATTTTTTTGTTAATAGCAGGTGACATAAGAGACATCGTTGCAATCCTCCAGCTTGACGCGCCCTGTACAAAACACTTACACGGGCTACCTGTCCGGAGAGTCTGAACGCGTATGACATATCTGCGATCTGAACAAGTCCGGATCATTAACAAACACGTTCAACTAAATTTCCTATGTTAGAACTCATTGAGAAATATTATGGTACGGCCTCCGATATTGCCGGTCATGCGATGGTACCTGGGTGTCCTGCTGGGCAGTACTTATCGAGAGGTCCGTATCGATAGTGTCATAATAATTCCCGAGCTTTTTGGTTGTGATTTATTAATTTGCTAAGGTGAATAAGCGATAGTCGAGAGTGTCCCAGGGCCGTACTGGAGAAATCGACAGGCTACACTTGTAAGGCCCCAGTCACACTGAGAATACAGTGTGGAGTCTTTTTGGTTTATTTATCTATCTACGCTAAAAGGCAAAACATTGGATATTTCTGTACTAATAAGTACTTGGGCTAAATGGAAGCAGACGTATCCCTTGAAGTCTCATTAAGGCGAAGGAACTGTATATCGGCCATTGCAGTACTTATTAATTGGGAAAATTGAATGGATTTGTTGATGTGCTCTGTGCTCTCGAACATCTCCCTCCGTCCCCTTGGCTTAAATACAATTGTACGCGAATTTTTGTTTTAACTTTGATGTTCCAGCTATTTTACTCAACTCAAAATTAAGCGCTGTAACAGCCCGTTCCCTCTTGCGAGGGTAAAACGAGATATAACCTTGAGTGCCTGAATCAAGAGCTTTACTGAAGCTGAGAAGAAATAATAATAATAATAACAACAACAAACAAACATTTCAGCTATCATCAGCTATCAATTCTAATTTAAACAAACATGTATTAGAGAATATAATGAACTCGCAATGAATAGATAATCACAAACACCAAGAAATTTCCCAAATGTCACTAGTAAAATCTATCTCAAATCTAAAAACAAAGCTTCTGAAAATAACATGATATTTAGACGTGCAGATAAAGGGAAGACAGTCATAACTATAGATCTCCCAGAATATTTTTCAAAAACCAACAATTTTCTTAAACCAGAACTTTTCCAATGTATCAAACACGATCCTATCGAATTATATCAAAGGAAGTAATTAATTACTAACTCGACACTGTTTAGCGACAAAGACAAGTATTTTTTAACAATTATGACCAGTCGTGTCTTGTGTAACGGCTCCAGCAGTTAACCTCTCAACAAAATTAGTAAATATTTTAAGGTTCCACACAGTTTTAAACCAATAAAGAAATCTTTCGAATTAATCAACAAAATTAAAGATATCAAAATCTCTTCTAACTCAACATTATTGTCTCTTGATGTACAAAACTTATTTCCCATATTCCACCTATGGATGTGATAGATTTAGTAGACTTCACCCTCACTCGGAAACAGGTTAGCCCATTGGCGAAACAAGATTTATTAGATTGCTTAATAGTATCTTTAGACCAAAATTATTTTGAATTTAATGCACAAATTTACATCTCTCAGGAAGGTTTGATTATGGGAAACCCACTTAGTCCTTTGTTAGCCGAGATTTTTATGGATAATTTGGAAAATATCATACTAGAACATCCTTTAAGTAAAAGTTTTCTATGATGGTATAGATATGTGTATGATGCTTTGTTGTAACGGACAGACAATTGAATTCTTTTTTAAATTATATTAACTTGTTGCATAATCGTATAAAATTCACAGGTGTCTACAGGTTGTCCAAAAATTTATATTTGATAAACAGGTAGATCCTTCAAGAAACGCATTAACGAACATAAAAGAGCGTTTAAAAACAATAGTCTAGATCCTAATTAGGATACACACTTTTTGACGACAATTTTGATATTTTACATACAGCCACAAAAAGTAGAAAACGACAATAATTAAGGTTTTAATGTCATTTTTTCGGTACATATAGTAGCAGGTAGTTTGAAAATATTACATTTGATAAAGACACGGTGTTTTCGAAATAATTGTCATGCGAATATACAAAATTTAGTGAAAATCTGAACTTTTAGTTCTTATTTATTTTGTTAAATAGATTTTCATCAAGTAAAAGCCACCTCGGTTCAACTTTATAATTCTCCCAGCGGGCACAGATAAAAAACAAATAGTATTACAGTGGCCAGTGGAAGTTTCTTAAAAAAAATACAAAATCGCCATTGTGTGTTTTTATGTGTGTATCTGTTTAGTTTGTATGGTGTTTGTATAGTTCAATAAAATGAGCAAAGAGTACAATTTTTTTCAATATAATTATTATTTCGTTTCCAATGATCCAAATTCAATCACTTTTAGGCTTTATTAGGTGTTTATTTTAAGATGGAAAAGCAAAGGTGGATAATTTCGACTAACTCTGTCGGTGCTTAAATGACTTAAATATAACTTTTGATATGATTATTCTAACGATGACATTTCAGTGTTACGATGTGACAGTGTTTCCACATCATGGTTACGACATCCTCTACAACGAATATAATTTAACAAAAACGATGGTGAGCTATATATCAAGCCAAACACAAATCATAGAACTAAATGTAAAAGTGGATTAAAGAGACATGTATTGGACAGAGGTGTGTAAATACCCCAAAGATAGCCATTAAAACTTCTCATGGATGACTCGATAAAAGAAGAAAATTTGATTTCCACATTACCGTGGGCGACACAGATGTGAATTTGTCAATATTCTAAACACATATAATCTTTCGTCATTCGTCATGTTTGGACGATTTTTTTCTTAAAAATAAAACAGAACTAAATGCAAAATCATATAATTTTGAAAAGAATACAACGGATCATTTTCCTATTGTGGTTGTGTTTCCACACACATTTAATACAAAACAAAAATAATTATTTTATACGAATTTCGGTAAATATTAAAATTTGCACAAATAAGAGCGAATGATATTTTTTCAAATATCTCGCGCCCCGCATAATTGACGAAACCTGTAACTCCCGCACGACGCGGTTTACGATACTGTTCAAATAAAATTATCCCACCTTTAACGGTTTTTCAATTATCGCCAATAATTTACCAACAAAATGGTAATTTTTATGATATTTTAGATTTTTTGCCCATAAATGAAACACCCTGTAGATTCAATCATTATAGAAGTAGAGGTCCTGGATTTTCCACGTTTCCTGGTTCAAGAATTTTTTGAAAATACTAAATAGTTTTCGAGAAAATAAGTTTTGTGTCATCGCGTCTGGACAGCCCCCGATATAACGATTTCAATATGGATTTTTTCAAATATCCCGAGCATTGTATGTGACAGACGAAAACCACAAATACAAAAATGGTAGGTCTTGATGCGGCCTATGACAGCGTTCGAACCAATTAGCCATATTTGTTACGATTTTTGATTTGCAGCTAATAATTTGCTATGTAAAAGAACAATTTTCTATGTCTTTTAGATTTTTGCCTATAATTTGAAAACTCCGTATATAATCGAAAAAAATGGCCAAAATAAATGGTATTCTGCGTCTGCCGATTAAAGAATTTTGCCGATCGGATGAACGATTATGGAGAAAAACATATTTTCAAACATTTTTGAAAAATACTTTGTAAAATTTGATTGCGCCCAATTTCTATTTTTACTTCTCTGCTAAATTTGAAGTTGATATCTGCAAATTCAGGACACTCACTTAGCAGGGAATATCGGGAACATCCTGTACAACAGGTGAAAACCTTAAGTACAAAAGTTTTTGGTGTCTATGCGGGCTATATCGCAATATAAAAGAAAGTAAGATCTGAATCATAGTTTTTCAGTTATAACCAACCAATTTTCAATAATATGGGGACCCATTTTTAAGATTTTTTGAATTTGCAGCGCACCCTGTATATTTTTGAAAAAATGTCAAGAATAAAAGTCGATAGCTTTTTCTAGTTCAAAAATTTTTTTGGTCTTTTTTTATTTTTTTAGAATACTTGCCGACCCCCCAGCCCCCCATTTTCAATAGGTTCCGTCACGGGGCAAAGCTGCATAGATATGCCAAATATGAAGTCGATTGCTTCAAATTTCGAACACCTATCGTGTTTCATAGCAAGGTCCAAAAAACAGTCGAAAATCGCGAAAAAAAGATGGATACCGAAGTCGCATCAGGGCCATCTCTTATAAGCTTATGTGCCAAAAGACGAGAACTGATCATTTCTGTAGCAATGACGATCCCATAGGTCGCTTTCGTCGATTGTCGTTCAAATGCAAGGCACACTCGACTGCATTGTCGTGAGCGCTTCACCTTCACGTTTATAGAGGTTGCATCCGAATCGTCATGGCCGTCACGTACCGGCGGCGGCCTCATCTTCTTTTAATTAATGCGTACAACAGTTAAGCGGATAATTCAAATGGCCGGCGACAGCTGGCAAACGCGCTGGTAGATTGCGGCCCGCAGATTTAACACCTCCTTTTTTACCATTTTTTTCTTTCTATGCCCGGAGTATATAATAATGGCGGGCACGCCGGTCACATCTAAAAATAGTCGTTTTCCGAAGTGGATTCGGAGTCCTTATCGTTAATGGTGGATGAAGTAATTAGACGCCGATCGAAAAGTGCCGTTTCAGCCCGTCATTTTGACTTTTGAATCTGCAAAATCTTTAGGAAATTGGTTAAAGTTTGTTTACAATCCTGTAGTAGCAATCTTTTCTGTACTTTCATTTATTTTTAAATTAAAAGTTTATCCTATACTTTATGTGTTTTTTAGTTATATTTTTGTTTTTGTATTTCTGTTTCCAACTGTAGAAAACTTTTTTATTTTTTTATTGCTTGTTACTTTTGAAAATCGATGAAATCGAATTTTCGAAAGTATCTGCGCTCGTATGAAGATACGGATACTTTTATTTTTGACAATTTTTCAAAAATATACAGGGTGCGCCGCAAATTCAAAATAACTGAAAAGTGGGTGCCCGTATTATAGAAAATTGGTTATAACTTAAAGAATATGATTCAGATCTCACTTTCTTTTATATTGCGTTATAGCCCGCATAGACAGAAAAAACTTTTGTATTTAAGGTTTTCACCTATTGTACAGGGTACACGATATTCCGTGATAAATGAAAAATGTGTTAGGTGTCCTAAATTTGCAGATATCAACTTCAAATTTAGCAGAGAACTAAAAGTCTACATTTAAACGATAGACATTGGGCACAATCCAATTTTACCAAGTATTTTTTTAAATGTTTGAAATTTTTTTTTTTGGTAATTTTAGCTTCCAGAAAAATATATTTTCATCCATAATCGTTCATCCGATTGGCAAAATTCTTTAACCGGCGGACGCAGAAGATCCAGTGCAATAACATTTATTTGGGGCATTTTTTCGGTTATATACAGGGTTTTCAAATTATAGGCAAAAATCTAAAAGACCTAGAAAATTATTTTTTTACAGAGTAAATCATTAGCCGCAAATCAAAAATCGTAAAAAATATGGCTAATTGGTTCGAACGGTGTCATAGGCCGCATCAAGACCTACCATTTTTGTATTTGCAGTTTTCGTCACTTACGCTGCTCGAGATATTTGAAAAAATCCATATTGAAGTCGTTATTTTGGGCACTGTCAAGAGGCGATGACGTCATTATTACAGCGCACTGCATGGTTTCAGATAAAATTTATTTTCTCGAAAACCATTTAATATTTTCACAAAATTATTGAACCAGGACGCGTGGAAAATCCAGGGTTATGACCTCTGCCTCGAACAATAATTGTATCATATACAGGGTGTGCCGTTTATGGGCAAAAAATTTAAAATATCCTAAAAATTTCCGTTTTTGTGGGTAAATTATTGGCGATAAATGAAAACCCGTTATAGATGGGATAATTTTATTTGACTAGTATCGTAAAGTGTGCCGTGAGAGAGTTTCAGGTTTCGTCAATTATACGGGGCGCGAGATATTTGAAACAATATCATTCGACCACGCTATTATTTGTGCAAATTCTAATATTTACCGATGTTTGCTGTAAGTTTGAAGTTCGACAAGATGTGAAGGACATTTTATACAGGGTGCATGCAAAATTAAATTATATCGATTTTCCGAAAGTTCGATAGTGGTCCGCAGGAGCACGATAGAAAAACAGTGCATCCCTTTACCACACGAAACCGGGAAGTTCTTTTTATAATAAAAAGCTGCGTCGCGCTACGCGCTACGAACTTGCCCCGCCCAGTGACGATTTTTCGAAAGCAAACTTGTTAAGCATCGGACATAATATTCAATTTGAATATTACTTTCAGTATCTAGGGAATGAACGATAATGCTAAATTTTGTGATACTTTCTGTATTATTTTGATTCGAAATAAATTTTATTATTATTATTATTATTATTATTCTTATTATTATTTGCAAGACACGTTTGAGTTTGCCTTTTAATTAGTGCGAAAATGAAATCAGACCTGAACACTTGAATGGCGGAGGAAGAACTATGGCTTTCCTCCTACTTAAGATAGTGGCCTTTCCCAAATCTCTACAATAGTTTAGAAATATTTTCTTCCGATGTCGATGTTGCCAGTGCACCAAAACAACAGCAGAGTCGGAACTCTTATTCATCCAGTGAAAATTATTACTGTTATTCATGCATAGCAAACAATTATTATGTACAGGTTGTCGCAAATTCAAGGGGAACTATTGAAACCATAAGAGATACGAAGTCACTCAAACAGAAGCAAAGTTGCGTATTTTGATGCTTTATTTAAAACAATTTCAAAGTCGCGAAAATTCTGATCCGATTCGAAGATATCAGGGAAAAACCGAGAACCTGAGTGGAATACAGTTATTAAATTAAAATAAAAAAAAACTGATTCCGTCAAGTATGTAATAATAAAGCCTAGAATGAAGTAAGACGCTAAAATTGAAAGCCATCTGCTTTAAAGCATTTTGCCATTAGCATTACCTTACGATAAGCATAAGCCTTACGATACAAACGATTATTTAAATACCCTCATTTTGATTTTGGGGTCTGCAAAATCTTTGGGAAATTGGTTAAATTTTATTTGTAATCCTCCAGTAGCCACCTTTTGTGTACTTCCATTTTTTTTTAAATAAAAAGTTCTTCCAATACTTGGACATCCGAATCGACTTATTGAAAAGATGAGCACAATAAATATTTGTAAAGTCTTTATTATATTGAATCATTGGATGCCTGCCCCATCAAATAATATAGAGCGGTTAAAAAGTCATGCGAAACACTTAAGTGGCGATTTCTTGTTTAAAATAAACGGTAGTTTGTTATATAAACCTTAAAAATAATGAGCATATTTCCAGCGCTGTTAAAATAATTAAAAAAGTCCTCTATAATCAAATCTAATTGTTAATAGAATAGTACCATAAAATAGTAAACGAAAATCCAGTACTGCGAGTGCTCTTATAGATGTCATTCATGTTTATTTTTTTCATTTAATTCGAGTAAACTGGTTCGGGGAGACTGGAACCTGTGGTGGAAGATCAACAAACTTACTTTTATAACCACTACTGCACCACAACCAACCAACAACCAACAACAACATACAACCAAGTTGGGTTCATCGGCAGATGGATGATGTAAACTAGTTTATATCATCTGAGGATGATGCCAACTTGGTTGGTGAAACACGTGTCCAGTGTTCTAAATAAAGTTGTGTTGCAGTAGTGGTTATAAACATAAGTTTGTCAAGTAAACTGATTACATATTATCTTTCAAATCCATATGAAGAGATATACTTGGAAGGCAGATGTTCCAAGGAAATATAAATCTCAACAATATCCCAAACATAGAAAATTTAGATGAATTTGTGTACCCGGGATCCCTAATAAGCAATCAGGGCGGGTCCGAAAAGGAAATAAAAGGACGAATAGCAATGGCACGAGGAGCCATAAGCAACCTCACCAGAATATAGAAAGATCGATACATCACAAGAAACACGAAAATAATGCTGGTTAAATCAGTTGTATACTCAATCTGTCTATACGGAGCGGAATTCTGCACTATTAAATCACCAGAGACACGAAAGATAGACAGACGCCTTTGAGATGTGGTGTCGGTGAAGTATGCTACGAATTTCATGAATTGAGAAAGGTACCAATGAATCTATACTAAGGGAGCTGAAGGTGAAAGACAGACTGTCCATAGTATGTCGTCGGCGAATCTTAAAATACCTCCGCGAGATCACGATTTCTCAGACATGAGAATACGACTAAGAAGAAGAAGAAGAAGAAGACTTCGACTTCACCAAGGGATTTGACACAGTACAGTGGAGACGATTATAGAACATCTCGTATATATCTTTCAATACAAATGGAATGGCAATTCTCAACAGGATTCAACATGGGAAAAGGCGTTAGACAGGGTTGCATACTTTCCATACTTCTCTTTAATATCTACGGATAATCGATCATTAGAAGGGCTCTAAAAAACTGGGATAGCGGAGTCTCTATTGTCGGGAAGAAAGTGTCAAACTTAGATAGTTCTGGCACAAACTGAACAAGAAATGTTTGAACTCCTTAAATGTGGGGAAGCTGCTAGCTTGGAATCAGGCCTACGTCTAAATGGGTCCAAATCCTGCCTGCTGATTGCGGATAGACCTCAGGCATTCCCAATACCACTTCGACACATTCATCATATAGAGGGGCACTATCATCTATCTTGGGGCAAGGAATCAAGAGAAGGAGGGAAGGAAGCTTTGAGTAGACTGGCTAAAATCTGAAAAGACCACAACATTCAGAAAATGACCAGGATGAGACTTCTCAAAGCGCTAAATATTCTCCATCGCAACTTATTGGTCGGACATTAAATGCAGCATGTCGCAGGAGAATAGAAGAGCTTGAAATGATATGCACGCAGGATATTAAGGATCTCTTGGACAGCGCGCAGAACATATTTCGATATGCAGTGAACTAATTTTAAGTTTAATAGTTCCAAATGGATTCCGAATAACGTCGCCTCTTATGAGACCGTTTTAGACCTTATAAAGTGTTTCAGAATGCAATATGTGTCTGGCGTAAGTTGACAACTTCATAAAGTATGGCTGTCTAGTTTAAAATTACCGAACAAGTGCTGTACTGGTCTGTAAGTTGAGCAGCTAGTGGGTAGCTAAACATTCGCTTTTACAAAATACTAGCTGCTGATCTGTAAGTAACGGAGTGTTTTTATTGATTGCCTCCCCCTGAAAACTACGTGCCCGGTCATTGCCAGTAGATTGCGACAATGTGTTATGTTCACGTTAACAGTAATAGCGGTAAAAAAAATTGTTAATTTGTTATTATTATTATTGTTATTAAAAAATTGGTACGTTACCTCGGGAGCTGTCGGCGATAGGGGGACCCCCGGACGGGGCGCCCCAATCGACCGGGTCACGTCGGTCCGACATTCGTCCTGAAAAAAATATTTCTCATTACTCTTCTCATAACCTTAATCTACGGACTATGAAAGTCAAATTAAAAGTAGTGGGAAAGTTCGTCATCCACTATTAAATGTTAATATGGTCCTTTTGACCTGTCAAATCCTGTCTAATTTGATAAAGTGCTTCCAGAGAAGTGAAAGATGTCGAAAGTAATTTCCCTCCCTAAAAACTCAAATTTTAGTGACCTGAAACCGATTAGCATACTACCAGTCATTGAATAGCGAGCAATGTCACAGATGACGTAATTAAAATCTCCAACAAAGGGTAAGCGACGAAATATGTTGAGTACCTTTCATTTTTTCAGTCAGACACAAATATTAACAATGGACATTTAGAAAGATTAATAGAGTTGTTGAATTATCGTAATTTAGAAATTAATGCAAAAAGGTTTAATTCAATTCAATTCAAAGTGAAGAACTAAATGCTCGGATGCTTGGCACTCGATTTAAAACTCATGTTAATAAGATGATACGTACAGCATATGGCAATCTAAGTAGGTTAGATCCAACCAGACATTTGTGGTTAAAGTAATTAAAAACAAGTTTGACTGATTCATTGGTTTTAAGTCACTTTAGTTTTTGTGATACTGTATATGGCCCATGTTTGTATTTGTATGACGTCAACAAAAATCGTGTTTACGTTTCATTAATGGTATACGTGCCAGGGATCCAGTTTCATATAATCTTATACAAAGTGTCCCCAGTACCTTCATAGTAAAATGTGGTTATATATCGCCCCCACCACATCAAAAATTTTTCTCTTATAACGTCTATATGCTGTTCAATGAAGTTCCGGAAGAATCAAAATGCTTAAGTTTAAAGTTACTGAAACGTCTCTATGGAGATTGAATGTCGCGGGCAGACTCCGGATTTGATGTTTCTTTTCTCTAAATTTTGTGATATAGTTTCCCGAATGATAGGACATAATCCGGTGTTTAACTTTGGTAACTCACACAACTGGCGACTCCACAATGACATTTCAGGACCGTACTTCGGTACCTTGTGCATACAAATGCTGAAAACAGAGTTTCATAGGTGAGATTCCTCTATTATTGTTCGTCCATGCAGTGAAAACTCCATTTTTGCGTTGTTTATTATAAATATAAATAAAGTAGTAAATTTGGCCATAAAGCAATATTAGAATATTTATAAAAAAAAGTTATTCTACATCAAAATATCTAATTAATACCCACTTATTGCCAAAAAATTGGGACGCCCTGTATGTGTTAATTCCGTTTTTCCGAATAATACGCCAATGTTCAACATTAATAAAATGTGGCGTACGATTTGGATTTTATGATTTCTAGCCGAAGGCAAAAAACTCTGCTTCTTTCCTAAACGGTGAAGCTTTGGCAATCAAAAACTGTTCTTACTTACAGGAGAGAGCATATAAATCTACCTACCAGACCAATTCATTAAAAGTCGAAACGTTGCGATTTCATTTCATAGCGTATCGTTTTGCAAGGTATGACGGTCGTAGAAATTCTTCGGATGGCATCCGAGCGCTTTCAATCACGCTTCTCGATGTAATATCGCAATCGTCTCGACTGTAAGAAGAAGACGTTGGTATTTTTTCTACGATTTCCTTGAGTGGTAGCTGACATTATCCGCGACTATATTTATATCGTGGAAATGGATCCGATCCGCACTTAGGTTATCACAGTAACAACTCTTATCGCATGTTATAATAGTGAGTTCTCTTTTTTGGGAAGAATTTCTTTATTTATAGACTAATTAATAGAGGTTGATGGTACAGTTTCCTCACTAAGACGATTTCCATTATAAACCACTCTATCTGACAAGCAATTCTGTGAAAGAAACCTAATCAAAACCTCAACGATGTCAATTGGCTGTCCGTTGCCATCGGCTTGGGTAGGTTTTTGAATTCAGGATAGTTAATGAAAGTTGTTTAATTAATAAATTGCTATTTTTTTCTTTATCTAAAAATTGTTGTTTTCCACTCTTCTGGCAGCTGACTTTACCTGCAGATAATGAGACAATACAATTGTTAGAAATACAGCTAGAATTTCATCTTCATCTGGATTTTACTCTCTTTTTACTCTCTCTAGTTCTGATGTGGCGGTTCCCAGAAGTATCCTTAAGTGGGAATTGAGTTAGAGATATGTGTTGTTTTAGACCATTGTTATAATCTCGGTAAATTCTCAGAGTTCTATATACGTGTCGTTCCCTGTCAGCGTTCTTAAAACTCTCTGCAGTCAGCGAGTTCAGTTTAATAATTACATGTTCGTAGCTACTGGTGCTTTCTTCAGTGAAGAACTGGTTTTGAAGATGTTCAATGATCTGACTGTAGTCTGCTGACTTGTGTGTTGAGCTTTGTTTAATTTGTAGCTGAAATTTGGCCGTCATGGCAATGTGGTCATTTTTCTCAATCGATGGTTGTCTCATCAGGTCGTAACCTAGCTTTTTTTCTAGTCCAGTAACGAGTGTTTCAGATTTTTGTTGGAAAATTCATACGCCGAGCTACATGTATTTTTAGTGTTAATTGAGCAACTAATCGAGTCGACTTCAGGATAATTAAATTCCCAGGTATGTAAGATGGAGTATTTAATCCACAGACTTTTTTAATCACGCTAATTGAGTATCTGTTTGCTGTTTTGCTGCGTGTCAATTGGATCTATTGTAGACAAATTTTCAGTTTTGTTAATTATGGTGAGATTCAGCAAATTTGGTTTTAGGGGCATCTTTCTTATTAGTTTTTAACCAATATTAAGCAGGACATCATGTGTCAATAACCCCTTAAATAAAATTATTTCTTATTGCATCGCATTTACCTAATTATACTCAATCAAAAATTACTCAATAATTACTTCTTAGTTTATAGAGTAAGGTAATATTCCTGTTGTAGTTAATTTTATGTAATTTTTTTCTAATATATTTTATAAAGCTTAACTTCAGTTAACTTTTGAGTGTGTCTGAAAAATTTGGTATTTCCTGTACTCCCTATTTCATTTTGAGGTATAGTTTTTTGTTTTTTTTTTCTAAATCTGTGGCAATCTTCTGAAAATGTCCTGTTTTCTCTCAGATTATTGATCGTTGTAAAAAATGCTGACTGCATTTTTTTTGGTTTTTATAAAACGCTCGATCAATGATCTAAAAGACGAAGCGAAAACCCACAAAGTCTATTTCGATTAACAATCGAGCAAAATGTCAAGTGCGCTATATTTTTGAAATGGAAATTGTATACATCAGAAATATACAAGGTGTCTCATGTGAAAAACAATTGTCCTGTTGATCGAACTAGGTTGAAGGTTTTTTATAGCAAAATGTTTTTAATAGCAAAATAGTTTGTTTCAAGTGCACATTTTTGAAAAATACTGAAACGGTAACCGTATACAGCGTTATTCACGTTCATGGAGAATGACTTATGTTAAAAACCTCAAAAGGTTTTTGACCGTGTGGTGTTGCCAGGTATACTCATAACGTATATCAACTTCTTTTTTTTCAATGGAACACCCTGTATGTTATGAAAGTTTTAGATTCTGCAAAACATTCTGGAACTTTGCTACCCAGTTGATAGATGATTAGTTTAATTCGCTTTAATTCCAATATTTTGGTTTTTTGCTTGTAACTCGAAAACCAGTGAAAATTGATCGCTCATAGTTTGATCCTTTTAGATGAAAAATTAATTGATCATTTAAATGCCAATATAAAATATGGGGTGTTCGATTTAAAATTCCCACGTAATATGGATTTCTTGGAATTCTCATACTACCGCAACCAAAAATGCAAGTGTTTAGTTGAACGGATTGCAAAAAAAATTATGTCTGTCTGTCTTAAGAGAAGAGAAATACTATTCTTCTTAAATGACCACTATTATCGTGGTGTTTTCCAAACCTACGTGGAACAATTAGACGTAACTATATTTCGTGGTCCTTAAACAATCCATTTTCCTGTCGTTTTCGCCGTCGGGCTCAATAATAAGCCCACTCGCCAATCACAAATCACGTCATAGGTTAAAGAGTCTTATCTTCGGATCGTCATCGTACATAGCTCGTGTTTTTACGACCGAGCCTCGTACGATTAACGATGGGAGAATGGCATATTCAAAGTCTTTATTTACCAAAAACGGCATAATTGCTCTATATTTGGTTCGAAACTTAAGTTCTGAATACGCTATCCTAAAATGGCGCCCATTAGAATACACATTTAGTAGTTAAACCAGGATCTTATCATTATCGTTAAGGCGGCTCGCTTATTTCTTCGCAGAACGAGGAAAACGCAGAAGACGTAGTGTGGGATACTTTGATCTGATGACGTCGGCGTGTCTCTTTGATTTACGCACGCGGAGGCGGGGCTTGCCTGGTCGAACCAACCGCGGTCGTTGGTTTGGGGCACGCAGCTATCAGCAAATGTTACTAAATGTTACCCACAATATGGTAACATATTTCAAGTTTTAGTAAATTTTAATCGGGCGTGTTAGTTAGTCTGTAGAAAAAATAAGTAAATCGATTATTATTTAACTTTTTAAAATCGAATAGATGAAACTTGCTGACGTTTTGCCAATCATCCTGTTGGGTTCTTTGATTTGAAACCGCAAAAATCCTTAAAAAATCGAAGCCTCCTAAATCTAATATTCCAAAGCCCGAACGCATTGCCCTAAAATCTAATCCAGACATCGTAATCCTAAAAGCAGTGGTCATATCGTCAACTTAAAAAAGATCCTACGCCATATATGGAACGTAATCTTAATTCTATTATTCTATTATTCTATCACACTCTCTGAAAAAGTATGTCACCCCTTATGCCTCTAAAATTCCTGGATACACAAGATATTCTGGTGGTTAGTTTCGATGTAGAATCCCTCTTTTCTAAAGTCCCTATTCGTGAAACTCTCAATTTCATTTGAGATATATTAAAATCCGATAATCTGGAACCAAACCTTCCCACTTTAATTGAAAAATGCTTGTCTGGAACAAATTTTTGAACAAACGTCGGGAACAGCTATAGGAAGCCGTCGAGAAGAAAGCTCTTCCGTCTAAAACCAATATTATGGATACTTTTGTTGTTTGGCCTCATGGTCAAGAATCCCTAATAGATTTTCTTATACATTTAAACACACACGGACCGATATCACCATCCGGCCCAAAAATCATCGGTTATCAACTCTCTGAGTCAATGGACCCAGAATTAAAACACCTTACCTCTGCTCTTCTCTCTAATAATTATCACATTATAGATATTAAGGGTTCCACCACAAAAGACACTTCACCACAATCTTTCAATAGCAATGAGCCCGAAAGAAATCCCACACTTGCCACTGTTGTCCTTACTTACATTCAAAACATCACTGACCACATATCAAAAGTTCTAAAGAAATATAACTTCCAAACCAGATTTACCACTTGTCCAAAAGTCTCTCTTTGATCCGTCAAAGACAAAATTCCATTTGGGATGCCAGGAGTTTACAGCATTCTATGCATATGCGGCAAAGAATACATTGGCTGAAAATATCAATTAGGGTCAAAGAACATGAAGGAGCCTTAAGACTAAGACAAATAAACTTATCAACAGTTGCCGTGAAACCGTACATAAAATTTTAGTCTATAAAACTAAAATTCTTGCATGTAATATTTTTTTTGCCAACGAAAAATCCGACAGTCTATAGACTAAGATTTTTAATTAATATGGGAGTCAGTTATCCGAGACTATGTTTATGTCCCTTATTTGGCTCTAATCCCCTCAAACAATATATAAGGAAGTAAAGAGTAGAATGCTCTGAAAAAGCCAACATTGGTGCAACGTCAGGAAGTTCGACTCAACACTCAACAATAACCGACGCAGGAAGAATCCAGATGCAAGAACATATCCCAAAGCATGAAGTTGTGGTTATATTTCTTCACTTAACCTACAATTGTCGTATATTAATTATTTGATATAAAATATTAATTATGGTATAAAATAATTGACAGTTAAGTCTAACCATAAAGCAGATCAATATAAATGAGAAAAAGCGAACACGAAACAATATATATATATATATATATATATATATATATATATATATATATATATATATATATATATATATATATATATATATATATATATATATATATATATATATATATATATATATATATATATATATATATATATATATTCTCACGTATTGATTCACGGATGGAAAAATGTGATGACACTATATTCCGGGATATCATCCGTTCGCTCGTTGAACTCCGACTGGAATCCTGCATCCGACTGGAATCCTGCAAATCTTGCATCCGACTGGAATCCTGCAGACGTTTCGCCAAAATCTCACTTGGCATCTTCAATGCTCGCGCTCCGAGTGTTCGAAGTGTTTTCGGAGCGCGAGCATTGAAGATGCCAAGTGAATTTTTTTGGCGAAACGTCTGCAGGATTCCAGTCGGATGCAAGATTTGCAGGATTCCAGTCGGATGCAGGATTCCAGTCGGAGTTCAACGAGCGAACGGATGATATCCCGGAATATAGTGTCATCATATATATATATATATATATATATATATATATATATATATATATATATATATATATATATATATATATATATATATATATATATATATATATATATATATATATATATATACATATATATATATATATATATATATTCTCACGTATTGATTCACGGATGGAAAAATGTGATGACACTATATTCCGGGATATCATCCGTTCGAAGTGTTTTCGGAGCGCGAGCATTGAAGATGCCAAGTGAGATTTTGGCGAAACGTCTGCAGGATTCCAGTCGGATGCAGGATTTGCAGGATTCCAGTCGGAGTTCAACGAGCGAACGGATGATATCCCGGAATATAGTGTCATATATATATATATATATATATATATATATATATATATATATATATATATATATATATATATATATATATATATATATATATATATATATATATATTCTCACGTATTGATTCACGGATGGAAAAATGTGATGACACTATATTCCGGGATATCATCCGTTCGCTCGTTGAACTCCGATTGGAATCCTGCAGACGTTTCGCCAAAATCTCACTTGGCATCTTCAATGCTCCGAAAACACTTCCAACAACACGATATAGTTCATTACATTAAATGCTTTTTGCCATTAGACAAGTAAAGAAAAGTTGCGATTACAATTTTTCCCATGATCAGGTGACCCGGTAAATCGTATTTATTTATGATGGTCTCAGCCTGCTAGACACAATTTTCTGAAATTAAATAAAAATTGAAAAACACAAAAAAAAGAATATAATATAAAAATGCAAAAAGATGTAGGTGGTGTGATTTAAAATTCGAAAGTTACGTCGCTTCCGCTCAAACCGTAAGTGCAACTATTGACTACATATTGTCAAAAAATTGGACATTCAGCCTATATTAACACTTCCTTCTTTTACTAAACTGCGAATCTTTGTGACAGCTTTGTTTGTCAAGTTTTATCAATCTGTTACATCGTTATTAATGAATAAGGAGGTAGAGTATTTTACACATCATTCCCTTCTTCCTGACGATTAGTACAATAGAACTAACTTGCTAGTAGTGTTGAGCGGTAAAAGTAAATAACCCAATTCGTTGTTTATTTGTTTGACTGGTGTTGAGTTTTTACTTGAGGTGTTGAATAGAAACATTGTTAGGACAAACAAGTACTTTGTAATGGAGAAAGCTCATCTGAAGTTAGTCAGGAAAATCAAAATTTCAGGATTTCCAGGTAAGTGAGGTTATTCAATTTATTCCCTAAGTTTATTAATTTGTCATGCTACTTTAAGAGAGAATAGTATGTAGTATATATAGTATAGTGAGGTTATGGTTATCAAATTGCTCGGCCAATAGCTTACGATGTCGTCTACGTGGTCGTAAGATTCAGGAAAACTGTGGTAGTTGATGTTTTTGTTTCAGAATATGCAGATACAGTTAAAATTAAACAGAACGTTGAAAAAAGCAAGCGAGGATCGAAATGATGGGAAGTTGATTTTATGGGAGAAGAGAACTGAGCTGCCAGTTCACGTAAAATGCAGAAGGGACTACACCAGACCAAGTATTGGGTTGTTCGGAAAGTCATTTCGTTTTTTTTGGGGAACATGAAAGACAATTTTCGTATAATGAATAAATATTTTATTAAATTATATATTGGCCGTTCTGGTCCAACACCTTTTGCCATCTTTCTGGCAGTAACATAATTCCCCTCTTAGAAAAGTTTTGGTCCTTGCTGGCAAAAAACTGGTTCAGGTGGTTTTTGACATCTTCATTTGAGGTAAAGGTTTTGCCATCCAAAAAATTTGGCAGGGACCGGAACAAATAGTAGTCGCAAGGCGCCAGATCTGGAGAATATGGTGGATGTTGCAGTACGTCCCATGCAAGCTGTAAAAGTTTTTGGCGAGTGACCAAACTTGTGTGAGGTCTCGCATTATCCTGGTGGAACACTACACCCTTCCTGTTGATTAATTCGGGCCTCTTCTCTTTAAGTGAATCATTCAATTTGTCCAGTTGATGACAATAGACTTCTGAATTAATCGTTGTATTGTCCGGCAAAAGCTCAAAAAAAAAAACGATTCCTTTGACATCCCACCAAACGGAGAGCATCACCTTTTTTTGGTGAATGTTGGCTTTTGACACGCTTTGAGCCGGTTCATCTTTTCTGCTAATAAAACCAGCCTTGTCACAACACTGGAAGTTAAAAATATCATCATAAAACACTGCGAAAGAAGAAAGGATCAATGGGGATTTGAAGTAAAGAGCCGCATAATATCTCAAATATATCTAGTTGCAGCGGAAGCACGCTATCATCAAAGCTGTTATGCATCTTTCACAAATACTAAGACCGGGAAATAAGTTAGTAGACCAGAAAATGCTGAAGGTGTAGATGCTTTCAAAAAATTATGTTAATATTTAGATGAGAATAAAAAGGAAATATGCCAATTTTCTCTTGGTGACATACAAGAGAAGATGGAAACCTTTTTTCCACACAACTCCAGACCATGGTCTTCAAAAAACCATCGTTTAAGGGCATATCTTCAGCACTAGATAGGAAATCAAAAAAATTATTTGGAATCGAGACCGGTAGCTCCGGAGTTTGTGTTGGAAATGATATTTTGTTCATGCAAAGCATAGCAAGCTCTGCAGCTGCAAGAAGTCTAACATACCGTGCTCTAGTATCTGTGCCAACTGCAATATCATGTAATAACTGAAAAACTGATTCAGGCGACCTTGATGAAAATTAATTCGTTCATGTTTTTTTTTTGTATTTTTTGCTTGTTACTTTCGAAAATTGATGAAATTGAATTTTTCGAAAGTATCTGCGCTCGTATAAAAATTTTATATCTCGGTAACGGTAGGTCCTATGGGATCGCCATTGGAAATGATCTGCGTCGAAAAAAATTTTTTTTTTGTCTGTCCGTTCTCCGTTCTCGTCTTTTGGTTTTTCCTGAATGACTTTTGAACCGTTGGAGTTACAAAATTTAAATTTGCCTCCTTTTTAACCCTCCACGAGGCACATGAGCTCATAAGACACGACCCTGATCCAGTATACATTTGGTTTTCGCGATTTTCGACCGTTTTTTGGACATTGTTATGAAACACGATAAGTGTCCGAAATTTGAAGCAATAAACTTCATATTTGGCATATATATGCTTTGGCCCGTGATGGAACCTATTAAAAATGGGGGGGCTGGGGGGTCGGGAAGTATTCTAAAAAAATAAAAAATCGCGCGTGCAAGGGTCTACAAAAAACATCATTTTTCAAAAACTGTTTACAAGAAGAAAAAAATTCTTGGACCAGAGAAGCAGAAGATACGGCTCTATAAACTTTTATTCCTAACAATATTTCAAGAATATACAGGGTGCGCCGCAAATTTAAAAAAAATGAAAAATGGGTCCCCCTATTATTGAAAGTTGATCTCACTTTCAGATCTCATATTGCGATATAGCGATAAAGTGTTACCGATATTGCGTGCTAAATGAGAAATGTGTTAGGTGTCCTAAATTTGCAGATATCAATTTCAAATTTAGCAGAGAAGTAAAAGTCCGTGTCGAAATTTAAACGGTAGAAATTGGAAAATGTTTGAATTTTTTTTTTGGGTAATTTTAGCTTCCAGAAAAATATGTTTTCCTCCGTAATCGTTCATCCGATTGGCAAAATACTTTAACCGGCAGACGCAGAAGATTCAGAAGATTTATTTCGGGTATTTTTTCGATTATATACAGGGTTTTCTAATTATAGGCAAAAATCTAAAAGACCTAGAAAATTATTCTTTTACAAAGTATTAGCCCCAAATCAAATATCGTAAATAATATGGCTTATTGGTTCAAACGGTATCATAGGCCGCATCAAAAGCTAAAAAAAATTTATTTACGCTGCTCGGGATATTTGAAAAAATCCATATTGAAATCGTTATTTCGGGGGCCGTGAAGACGCGATGACGTCATTGATTATTATTGCGCACTGCATGGTTTCAGAGAAAACTTATTTTCTCGAAAACCATTTACTATTTTCAAAAAATTCTTGAACCAGGAACTAACCTCTACTTCGAACATTGAACTTGCCCCGCCCAGCGACTATTTTTCAAAAGCATTCTTGTTATTTTAGTTAAATATTTTCCAAAGATTTTGTGACATGTCAGTTATAATATTACATATCCAAATCCTCCTCATATGTGTATTTTATTTTGTATTTATTGATAGATGTTTTATGCCCTTCAATTTTGCTCTTTTGATATTCTTTGATATATGTAATAGTTTTAGAAATATAACAAGAATTTGTACAAAAGTACCGATTTTCAAGATGGCGGACCTTTTTTGAGTACCACCTCTCCTAGGTAGTCTCAGCTTTATAAAAATTTGTTCCACCTAAACATTTTATTTTATTGCTTGGAGCGTCAGGTTAAGAACGCGGAGTAAAAATCGCTTCAAAGATCGGAAATCTAATGTACGCGCCACAATTGAGATTGATCGTTTTGGTCCCGTCGTCATTTTCTTTGTTTTTTTTTTCGAGAGAAAATTACTTCAGAACCGTACAAAAAGCACGGCCCGGAGAAAAGGAAGCGGCTCGGAGCACAGTTACGGGTAATTGGATTTGATTGCCGCGTTTCCGTTCCGTTCGGCAAATTAGAACTGCCCGCGCACTCAAATTGACCAAACAAAAAACTTAAACATAACCTAAAAAGTGACCGGGTCGCTGAAGAAATAGCAAGAAGCGAATTACCGTTTTTGTGGCGTGCGGGCCTCGACACGTCAATATTAAAATGTCTAGAAACCTTCAGGCAATAGAATAGAATAGAATAAAAAAAAACAAAATACAGAAAATCGCTGTTTAAGTGTTTGGGACTCTTGTCGGTGTATAGTTAAGCAAAATATTGTCTTTTCTGGTATTTATTATGCTACGTTGCTAAGTATTTAGTGTCCTGTTCTACGGGGTCACTCTCAGATGCAATGTGCAAGAGGTTGGAAGTTTTCGTAGGATACTCAAGATTCCCTGGATGGACAGAATTACAAACATAAAAGTTCTTCATACAATAAAGAAAGAAAAAAAAGTTTTAAACACCCTTAAAGATTGAAAACTGGAGTACTTTGGTCACGTTATGCGTAATGCAAACTATTACACGAAAAGATAGAGGATAATCGAGGCCCAGGACGTAGCAGACCACTGTAGGGCACTCAAAGAAGAATATTACAGGCAATACACCAGGTGAAAATTTGTTTGTTAAAATATTTTCCATGACAAAATCCGGAAAATTGGATGGATTTTGTCAGCATATTTAAGTACCTTCGCAAAAGGTATGAGGCGCTTGCTTTGCCCGTGTTCAAGCTTAATTTGTTTGTTTTATATATTGTTTGATGTAAGTAATGTTTCTTCTATTGGTTGGTTGTTAACTGCTGAGAAAATACTTTCCTCACATACAGGATTTGCGTTTCAGATTACAGGCCTGTTGAATATACGTAGATTAAGTGCTACATAATCCTTCTATGTATGAGGTGGGAGGTGGAAGTTTTTTAGTTACTACATATTGCTCACTGGGTACAATAGTGGCACACAAGTCCGAGAAACTCTCCTAGGTATTACAAACTTTGTAGTAATATGTCTTTATAATCATACATTGATTTGTATTATTCTCTTTTTAAAACAAAAAATATTGTTTGAGGTTCCTTTTTAAATGTTTTTAAATTTTGTGCTTTTATCGATTTTTTTGCACACATAAATTTCACAAATAAAGTGCAATGTTTTGATAAATCAGTAGATCAAAGTTTTAATATCATTTTATTATAAAAATACGTATAAAAATATAATTTACCAGGTTCATTTGCGAGATAGTAGTGACTTAAAAAAAACAAGCTGGAAATTAATAAAAGACTAAAAAATGTGCAACCAAAAAAAAAACAACCCAAAAAAAACATCTAAAAGCTATAACTAAAAACAACCGACCTATAGTTTTTGATACATGTTGAAGTAGGTATTATTTCTAAAATACAAGAAACAACTATGTGTCTTTTAATACATAAAAAA
The DNA here is from genome assembly GCF_029955315.1 of Cylas formicarius. Classification (NCBI taxonomy): domain Eukaryota; kingdom Metazoa; phylum Arthropoda; class Insecta; order Coleoptera; family Brentidae; genus Cylas; species Cylas formicarius. The sequence continues at coordinate 16,083,857 of NW_026844361.1, read as the reverse complement.
TAAACGGAGAGCGGACCTATAGTTTTTGGCAGCTATTGTTCTTCAAATTATAAGAAACATGGCACCTAAGCAATAGCTAAGTTGTTCTAAAGTTAAACCAACAACCAATTGACCTGCTTTTTGGAAAATAAACAAAAGTACTATTTTCAAAGCACATTTCAGGCTATTATAAGTGACTATGACATTTATTAATAGCATTCCTTTTTGGCCACTTGATAAGCACGGTTGAGATCACATTTTCAAAAGATGTAAAATTCGCGCCTGCTCGCATTTTTCTTTGCCTAATGCTTACGCTTCTGTAGTCAGTCTTACTAAAAGACGTTTTATAGAAAATTGTGTCAGAAGCACCTTTTTCTGCTTTGAAAACAGATATCGTCTGAACTGCACCAATGAACATTAACATAAGTTTCAGTTACAAAAAACTCCTCGTAACTCATTTTAACAACATTATGTGTGTAATCTGCGGCGATCACAGACACACCGGGTTATGTGCCGGTTTTGCCCGTAAGATCGTTAAAAAAGGCGGGAAATTGAATAGTGGCATTAACTTTCTCTAGCGGAATTGAAAAGATAACTATGTGCCGGTATTGTTCGTTGTTAAAATACAAATGTGCGAGTTTTATGCTACAACTAAAAATAGCTATTTTTTGACACGTGCCATTGTCGCACCCACCGGTATGTCCGCTGACGATAACGCATCAGTCCACTGTTCACTGCAGTTCAGACAATTTTAGTCTAGATAGTGTTAATGTGCACTCAATAGTTTTTGATATTTTTGATAAAGAATATGTTTTCATGCAGTTAAAGAGTATGGAAGAAAATGAGAAAATTTATATAAATATATATAATTTATTTATATAATTACGTTAGTAAGCTCTTTATCTAGTTTCCTTAGTTTATGGCAAGATTTTAGAGAATATCATTTATATCACAGCATGACTTCTTCTCCACGCGCTCATTAGAGACTAATTTAGTGATCTCTTGCTTCTGCAAGGCCTTTAATAAAATATCCGAGATATCCTTGTTGCTAGACCACCACTAGTCCAAACTGTTTTTAGTTACATGACGAGTTCCATAGGGGTCTCATCTGGGCCCCTTACTTTTTGAACTTTTTTAAGTGTCTATTATTAATACCGATAAATATTTGCTGTTCTAGAGATTTCTTCTTTACGCCGATCTTAAAATATTTGCTAATATTCGTTTCGCTGAAGTTGAATTATTCCTCAATTAACAGAAATTTTATTGTTTTTCACGTGCTAAGAAGAAAGATTTGATTGCACTATAAAGAATGTGCAATTAAGAAGACTTGTCAAAATATAAAGACTTAGGAGTCTTAAAGTAATTCATCTCGCAAACATTATGTAGCAAACAACTGCTCTAAAATACTTGGGTTCGTGCCTCGAATGTGTCCGGATTTCAGATTTATTTTGGTGTCGTATGCATTAGACTTAATTTTGCATGCATAAAAATCGTACATGCAGAACAGATTTGTAAGAGATTTGACTTGGTGTATTCATTGAGTTTATAACGTTAACACGATACAGGGTGTCTGAGAAAAAATATATTTGTTTATTATCTCACGCATTCATTGGCCGATTTTGTTGCCCTGCCTTGGCATAAACAACAGCACCGTATTGGGGATTATTGATGATCTCCGGTCGGCCATAGAACAAGTAAAAAGTGTTCTGGACGCGCACAGACAACACGAGTGGGTAGAAAACGCCAACAAACTAAAATTAACAGTCACTGCCTGTCGCAGATGGCACTAAATCATTGGTCGCCTGGTATATTATAAGAAATATAACGGCAATAACCCGATGGGACCCGATTGTATGTCAGAAGTGCCGTTACGCCGTATTTCGATTTTTTTTCTACGGGGTGCTTCAAATTAAAAAAAAATAAACGTCCATGAAAAATGGTTTTCCATTGTATTGTATCTTGGCGTATTTTATCTCAGGGTTAATTACCTCTAAATATTTTAGAGCCAAAAATTGTTCTGGGTGTTATCACTACCACGTTATCCATACTTACTCTAAGTTATTGCAATCAAAAAATCTTCCGGTTGGTTTTACAATATCGTACATTTATACCTTTAATATCATCTTAAGTATGACTGGCGTAATGATATTATGTGCAAATTTTGTCCATTTTTATTTATTTTCGGCGTTGCATCACTCCAAGTTTTGCCTATTTTTGGCAGAATCTCAGTAATACTGCTTTACTTGTCTTATGTCTTCCAAGCTCCTGTATATGTCCCAACAGCCCAATGCATTCCAGTGTCGAATGTACTTCAAGGTCCTTTCTTATTTTTGTGACTCCTTTAATTCTTCGCAGCTATTTCATATCCGGAGCTTGGATTTTGTTTTTTTCTTGATTAGTCAATATCTAATAGATATTTATTTTTGTTTTTTTTATATTTCTTTTTTACTTATGAAGTTCCGATTCATTCCAAAAATTTTTATCTTTTTTCTAGTTTCCGTTGTTCCCTATTTCTACCCCTAAGTATATTTCTTTGCTATCACCATTACTTTTGTCTTACTTTTACTTACTTTCATTCTAAAATCCACCAGAGCATTATCCCAGATCTCTTTTCCGAAAATTTTATTATTTAATCAATATAGGCTGTGAATAGGAAAGGGCTTAGTCCACCTCATTGTCTTAATTTTATTGTTTTGTTTTCGATTCCTTTTTCAAATAGAACTTTCCATATTTGTCTCTTCTTTATCAAACGCTTTCTTCAAGTCAATGAAGTCCAAATATGTTTCACTATCTTCATCTATTGCCTTTCAAGCTATTTATTTTACTACGAATATGTGATCCTGTATACTTTTCTTCCCTTTCTGAATCCACTTGAGATTCTTGTACAGTATTTTCATTTTTATCACCGGTCTTATTTTTCTGTCCAGGGCTTTATCCCCTTTCTTAAATATTGGGGTTACTAAAGAGATCCTCCAATCTTCAGGTATGCATTCTTCGATCCACATATAATTTGACAATGATTTGCATTCCACTTTCACCAATGTGTTTCATCAAATTTTTTGTTATTTTACTGTATCCTGGTTCTTTTCCATTTTTGAATTCCTTTATTACTTATATTACTTCTTTTGTTGTATATTCGTTATCTTGTTTATCTCTAGGGCATACTTGCGTAGGTTCTTCTTGTAATTCCTACCCATCATTATCTTCCTTTTCTCCTAATAGTTCCAGAAAACCTCCATTTTTGTTTTTAATTTGTGAAATTTAGTTCATTTTATCTTTTCTGAGTGTTTTGATCGTGCTGTTGATTAGCTTTGCTATTTTTCTCCATTTTTTTAACGAACTCTATCCATTTAGCCATAGATCATAGTTTTCTTCTGTATTGCTGCTACGATATGGTTTCCATGTTTCCTTTTTATTTGTTCTTTAATCTTTTCCGACCACCAAGCTGTTTGTTTTCTATTGTATTGTTTTCAAATTTTTCATTTAGTGCTGTTTTATATCATTCTGCGATTTCTCTGTCTACTAATTTGTAAATATTTATTGACTCGTATTTACCACAGAATTTACTAGATTGTTAATGTGCTTATAGGATTATTCGAAAATGGTTTTGGAAAGTTTACAATTCTAGGATTAAGGAACTTATTTCTCTCTGTATTAACTAACTTAGCCTTGTTAGAATTGTTTCGGTCTTTCTAAGATTCTCAAATGCTCTGGCTGTCGTGATGGTTGGTGGTGGGTAACCTAGAGCAAAACGTGTAGCTGTTTCTGTAAGTCAGTGAACTCAACAGTCCCTTGGAGAAGTAAGTTCTAATACTTGGTAGGTTGATAATGTTTTTCTTACCTTTTACTATCACTTTGTGTTATTACTAGAACTACTTCTTTTTTAAATGGCTTCTATAGCTTACTCAACTACACTCAAGATTAACTTTGACCGATGTGAGATGAAATATATCAACTTATATAATATTTTAAAACAATACAATAATACTATCTAATATTTATCCTCCAGTTACGAATTCATAGTATTTTTATATACCAAAGTTGTTTTTTTATAATGAATTTTTATTCTTATTAACAAAATTTGACGTCGAAATTGGTTGGTATTACCGGAGTTAATAATGGATTAGCAGGGATCTAGTCTCGGGAAATTAGTTACGGAATTAGTGGCTATTAGAGGTTATATTATCGGGAATATTTGTAAATTAGAGGAATTAGTTATCTAAAATTCGGAATTTAAAGCCATAATTAGAAATTAGTGGGCAGTTTTTTTAGTGAGAATTTTTGTAAATTAGAGGAATTAGTTATCTAAAACTGGAAATTTAGAGGAATTACTAGAAATGACTTGACAATTTCTTTAATGGGAATTTTTATCAATTAAAGGAATTCGTTGTCTAAAACTGGAAATTTATAGGCATTACTAGAAATTAGTGGGCAGTTTCTTCAGCGGGAATTTTTGTAAATTGGAGGAAGTCGTTGTCTAAAATTGGAAATTTATAGGAATTACTAGAAATTAGTGGGCAGTTTTTTAGTGGGAATTTTTGTAAATTGGAGGAATTGGTTGTCTAAAATTGGAAATTTATAGGGGTCACTAGAAATTGGTAGGCAGCTTCTTTAGTGGGATTTTTTGTAAATTAGAGGAATTAGTTATCTAAAACTGGAAATTTAGAGGAATTACTAGAAATGAGTTGACAATTTTGGAATTTTTATCAATTAGAGGAATTCGTTGCCTAAAATTGGAAATTTATAAGCATTACTAGAAATTAGTGGGCAGTTTGTTTAGTGGGAATTTTTGTAAATTGGACGAATTCGTTGTCTAAAATTGGAAATTTATAGGCTTTACTAGAAATTAGTGGGCAGCTTCTTTAGTGGGAGTTTTTGTAAATTAGAGGAATTAGTTATGTAAAATTGGAAATTTAGAGGCATTATTAAAAATTAGTGTGCAGTTTTTTGATGTTGGTTCTGTTGTGATGGAAAATTGACAGCTATTAGCCACTAGTCTGGACGGAAATTCATGTGTTTTGAGCTGAATGTTTTCCGGAATGTTTAAATGCTTTGATTTTCGAACGACACGAAGAGAATCGCCCTGTATATCGCGGCGGCAGCGACAAAGTTGAAATTATTTTACATTTTTACGGCGCACATAAACATGTAAATTCCTCGACTGTCGACCCGGCCCCGTATAGAAAGTAGAAACGATCATTGTCGTTATATTGCCACGAAGATGCTCGCACTCTTTATTTGTTATATCTTATTTACATAAAGGCCGCGTCCCACTTAAATGTTAAATATCTAACTCCGCCATCGTCCCATCTCCTTATAATATGCAAATACGGGCTGCACAATAACCGGACTCAAACGCGGAACAATATTCGAAGGAGAGGCAATTAAATAAATGAACAAACGGAGCGAAAATAAAAAAAAAACTTTCTGCAGAAAAAGCTATGACCACGGAACCATTTGGCTTGCAGTGTCGCATCTCTTTGTTGATTAATCTCGGACTAAACCCCAAAGCTCTTAATTACATCATCTAGAGAGACATGTGGCGAGAATATCCAGTCATATCTCGATCGGTAATTAACATCTAATTGTAATTTGTGATTACTCGGGTGATATCACGCCATTGTTCCGAAACAATCGCGTTGAACTGTATAGCGAAGGTCGCCCTTTGATTTGGTTCGTATGACGACAAAAGAAAGTATCGGGGACCTTTGTCTTTACCGCGCGAAGGTCTCCGAATGAAATATTTTAGCTGATTTTGCATTCTATCTACTAGAGGATAAGATGGTTTGGACGTTACCTCCAAAGACAACATTTAATGGAAATAATGTATAGAAACTTAAGCATAAAACTCCATCGGCTACAAAAATGTTTTTTTTTACTCCCTTCTGTAAAATACCTATTTATACATCGATCTAGCGTGTGGAAAACGTCACTTCAGTCAATAGTTTGAAAAATATATTTTCACCTGATAAAAATACGATCTCGCCAGCAGAGCGTATGTATTTAAATCCAGGTGGTGTCGATACTATTGTAGAACCGATGACATATTCCAGTAATTAGTCTGTTTTGCATGGATCCTTTCCCAGCATCCTAAAAAATGCGGCAATCATATCACTGTATAAAAAGACGGTGCAAGAATTATTTCAAATTATAGAGCTATATAGCACTCTTATCCGTTTTTTCAAAAATCTTCGAAAAAGCGCTGTATTCGAGACTTTCAAATTTTTTGGAAAGTCGAGACCTTTTTTCCGGCATGCAATTTGGTTTTCGAAAAAAGCGATCAACGCAGGATGTCATTCTCTCTTTATATAAGCATATTCTTTGCAAGTTCGAAGAAGGGCAGCAGACAGCACGTGTTTTGTTCGATCTACAAAGAACATTTGACTTGGTCGATGTTGATATTTTAGTGGGCAAGCTTTGTTCAAATGGTATTAGAGGTAAATTGGTTAAGGTCTTTTCTTGGGGGTCGTATGAAGTTGGTCAAATTGCGAGATATCTTAGGATTAGAATACGTCTCTGACTCCAGGCCAGTGAATTGCGGTTTACCTCAGGAAAGTTTACTCGGTCTTTTATTGTTCATAGTGTTAGTTCATAGTATTACTTTTCCCTTTTCGCGGATTATGCAGTTTCTACCCTTTCTGCAGTATCGTCTGAGCAACTTAGCATTGCAACGAAGACTACTGTTGATTGATATTAAATAAAAGTAAAACTAAAATGATCGTCTTTTTAACACCGGATTTAGATAAGAGTTCATTAGTACGCTTCAATGAAATCACAGTCCAACAGAAAAGTGTGTGTAAAATTCCTCGGAGTGTATGTAGACTCGAGACTTTCCTGGTTCGAACAGGTAGATCACATTCTCAAAAAAATTGTCTGTTTACTGCTTTGTCATATGGAGGCTCCGCCATCAGGTTTCTCTCACCTTGTTAAAATGTAGTATTTTTCGTATGTCTATTCCTGTCTCAACTACGCCTTGGTTTGTTGAGGAGGTTCCCCACGTGCGGAGCAAGTCTTTAGTATGCAGAAACGCATTTTACGGACTACACTGTGTAAGTTAATGTAAAAAACAAATCTAAACTCTCAAAAAACTCATATATTCAGTACAATTTAAGACCGAATCTTAACAAGAAAATACCTATACACCCACTGTTTTTATATATTAAGTAGTCCTTTTGTTCTGACTGTTAAAGATAAATACATACATAAATAAATAAATATTGTTTAGTATCTTTCCTAAGAAAACCCCAAATAATTAAATTCTAAGCAAAGTACGGACCTGTTCGGCCATATTTCATTCTTACAGCTTGCCCGGGTCTTTCCTTAATTCGTATCAGTTAGTCACTTTCTTATATTTATGAACAGACTTTACCTATTTTAATTACTAGTGCTGAATATTCCGCTTGTGCAATGGATACTAACGGCAAAGGCACGCGATGTATCCTGTCGTAAATAACCACACCGGATCTGAAGGGCAGAAACACGCGACACTAGTCCCGACTTTCAACCAAGAAATTAACAACGTTTAAAATAGTTGAAAGAAAGAACACACTAATTTTTAACAAAATTCCTTGGGTATACTTTATTAATTAAAAATGAAACCGAATAATAAATCATTTGGTACTTTTATTTTTTGGCCAATAAATCGAAACCATCATGCAATTGCACTACTGTACTTGTGAGAACACTTATCTTCGCAATTTCAAGTAATGCAAAGAATAGCCCGCAACACGGTTAACCGAGAAATGCCGGGAAGATATTTCTTAAAATGTTACTGCACCCCAAAACTATGTATGTTTATTCTACTAATCGATATTTTGACAGAGCGAGGGGCGAGAAATGCAATTGCGTAGTACGTACAAAAAATTTATTGGGTAGCTTAAAAATATATATGCGTCATACAAAATGTATATAAGAAAGATATTTGGGACATTTGGAGTGTGTGTAATTGGTCTTTTCCATTCATTCAAGAGTGTGGGCCTGGTTTTAAACCACTAGTCCATTGTTCCTTCATCATTTCCTAACAATTCCGCAATTGCCAGAGCAGTGTGAGGATAATCTTAAGTAAATTGTCGGCCGTGCGCGTAATACAACTTCTCTGCCATTTTAGGTTATTCTATTAAAAATATTTTCTTTGCAAAAGTAAAAATCCAAGCTTTGAAGTATTTCAAAAATGGATTCCCGAGATAAATATGATTGGCAATTCTTTTATACGAAATTGTCAGAGAAAAATCAGTATATTCTTCTTTAAGTATGCACTAAATTTAATACCTACTAATAACGTGATAGGTGACATTTTTATTGAAACTTTTTGACTATGAATTATGATTTCAACATATATAAGACCGAGCCGCCTTTTATTCTTCTTGCATTATTTGAAAATAAATTAACAGCAGTCTATGCAGCACATCATACATTTAAGTCTAGTTTTTTTTTTACATCGATTAAAACAAGGTTGTTATCGATAAATCGTCGCTGGGCGGGGCAAGTTCGTAGAGCCTAGCACGGTTTCGTGTGGTAAAGGGATGCATTGTTTTTCTATTGTGCTCCTGCGGACCACTATGAAACTTTCGCAAAATCGATGTAATTTGATTGTGCATGCACCTTGTATAGAGTGTCCTTCACATCTTGTCGACCTTCAAAGTTACTGCAAACATCGGTAAATATTAAAATTTGCACAAATAATGACGTTGTCGAATGATATTTTTTCAAATATCTCGCGCTCTGTATAATTGACCAAATCTGAAATTCTCGCTCGACACAGTTTACGATACCGTTCATATAAAATTATTCCATCCTTAACGGCTCTTCATTTATCGCCTATAATTTACCCACAAAAACGGAAATTTTCAGGAACTTCCATATTTTGTTTCAAAATTCGGACACTTCATAGCAATGTCCAAAAAACAGTCGAAAATCGCGAAAAAAGATGGATACTAGTGTCGGATCAGGGCTATTTCTTATAAGCTTATGTACTTCATGGAGGGTTAAAAAAGAGGCAAATTTTAATTTTGTAGCTCCAACGGTTCGAAAATTATTCAGGAAATACCAAAACACGAGGACGGAGAACGGAGAACGGACAAACATACAATGATTTTTTTTTTCGACAGTGATCATTTCTGTACCAATGGCGATCCAATAGGACCTACCGTTACCGACATATAAAATTTTCATACGAGAGATGCTTTCGAAAAATTCTTTTTCGAAAGTAACAAGTCTCCCATTTGGCTCAAATTTGACATGCGCTAGAAAAACGCTTGTGTAATATGATGTGGATACAGAGCTTTGATTACTAACACCCTCTACTGCGATTTATCAAATCTGCTGCTTCCGGTAAAAAATTATAGGGGTATATAAAGACCAAAAATAAATTTTGGATATACACCATTCGGATTTGATCACGACGACTTTTGTCCGCGACTTCGTCAACTATTTGACTCGCCGATCGGTCAGGTTCGAGCGGCAAAGGGCAAAATTAATTTAAAACAATCGATAACCAACATCCTGGTGAGGTTTTACGACACCACGAGCGGATAAATAATTGCGGTACGGTATTCAGTTATTGTGTATAGCATTTCATCTCGGCGGCGCGATCGGCTCGATATGATAATTTCCTGTAAAATTTAATATTTACGTTTGCTGTTAGGCGCGCACGTACGGTAGCGCACGGGGTCCATAAATTCTCTTCCAGTCACCGTTCCTTCAAGGTCCGCTTTTAATTTCACGCAGGTCCGAGCAAAAGGTACATTCGCGAACCTATTTATATCTACTACGCCGATCCGTACGACAGCGAGGCGTCCAGGGATGATAATATTACGATACAAATGCGATAAGAGAAATTAAATATGCAACCCGTTTAACACTGCGTGCGATAAAACAGATGTTTTACTCTGGTGTTTAAATAATTTTGGCTAAAATACTGCTACATAAAATACTTTGTTGAAAAAGAAATATTTTGTGTTTGGTCTCCAAACCAATATTGTTAAAAAAAACATTGCCTTTTTTGTTATAGGTTAGTTTTGCATATTTGGTTCCATCTGTAATAGTGGGGCGTTTTGTAACTGTATAATTTTCAATAATTTTACAACAAAAGCAGTTGATCAATTCAACAGCATATTCAACAAAGGATTAGTGTCCGAATTGTTCGGCTAAGGCCCTACTTTGAAAGTTTGGTCCCTCGCGTAGTAGGTTTTTAAACCCAAAGCAACGAACAGCAGCCCCCAACTTTCTTTCTTGCACCAGTAATAAACATGTAAAAACGCAAGTAAAGGCAAAATAGGTGATTAGATAAAAAAGGGCAGCTAAACTTACTTAAAGATTGTGATATTTTAATTCAGTTACAACAAAAAAATATTTATAATTAACTGACATCAGAGTCATTTTGATTTTACGTTGAAATAGCGTAAATATAATTTTTGAGTAAACTTACATAAATGGGAATAATTGGCATTTATGCTACTTATAGCAAATCTGCAAGTATTAAGTTTTGTTTATTTATTTATTTATTATAAACTTCACGGACTGATTCCGTTATTCAAACTTAGCATTTGGCTGTCGAAGTAACACAAAAAAAAGTAAAAATAAAAGTTTGAAAGCATCATATTATAGAAAGTAAGAAGTAACCAGAGCTCTAACTAAATAAAAATCGCTTACTAGGGAAAAGATTCTTAATAAATAAATCGCATTTATTTTACTTTCGTTAAAGGTCAGCTGAGCTGTTAACTTAACCTAGCAGGTAACAAGACATATAACCCAATTTGCTTTACAAATTTTACATTAGAAAAATATATACAAACATAAATATGTATCAAAGATGAAACAAAAACAAAACGATAAAAAAATATGATTAAATAAAGGGAAATGTTCAATTCTAATTCTGTTTCAGTAAAAGATGTTTTTTAAATGAAATTTGAGATCGCTAAGAGATATATTCCGTGATTGGCTAATCTGAATATACTTATTAAGCAGTCTAAAGGATGTACAATTAATTTTATACACAGAAATGAATGCAGTTTCTACAAGTCATTTTTTTCAATAATAATAATTATCGAAGACAGGAATTCTATAATTTTTGTAATGTATATTTTGTAAAACATCTAAGACAACATTACAGTAACTTAGACGACTCAAAACCCGTGTGTTAAAAGTTCAAAATATATTTGTTATATTTTATAGATTAATATAAGCCTTTTGGTGAACTTTCGAAAGCCTGTATACGAAACCTAAGTTCATTTTCAAAGATTATACCCAAGGTTTTACATTCTTCAACAGCTGGAATTTGAATACCATTTATAAATATATCCAAGTTTTGAGCGGCCCAATACTTCGCTGACCCAAAATATATTAATGCAAACTTAATTACAAGCTTTGACCATTTGAGCATTTAAAGACCGATTCTCAGCATTTCTGCCTCCACTGCATCAGGGCATATCTGCTGTATAAATAATGAAAAAAAGAGGTCCTAATAGGGAGCCCCGAGGGACCCCAATGCCAACTTTTAAGGCTTTCTATTTAGTCAGTCGAAACTAGTTGATATCTGTGATCCAAGTAATTAGGAATCAATTGAATCGTTTTAAATTTAAATCTGACAAACTCGCTTGCTTGCTCGAGCTCAAATTCTGCTGATTTTGCAATATATTTGGCAATAGAATCAAACAGTGTTAAGAGTCAAAATATTTATTAATAAATAAACAGAATTCTTCAGATGTTTATTAATATCTACGTTCTTCTTTGATCTGTTGCAGATGTCAACAGGTTTCCAAATCTCTTTTGATGTTGTACAACTTTTCAGTCGTAGAGCCGATGTGAAAAGATTTCTAATTTCCTTATAAGCCTCCCAATTTTGTACCTTTTCGTATTAATTACTTTATTATCCTGTGGTACGGTTCAAAAAATGTGCTATTTTGTGCCGCATATCCAACTTTTCACAGAAGTCAAGTTAATTTTTCAGAGGAACGTCCGTCGACTATCGAACTATCTATTTTGCCAAACATGTTGCTGATTTCTGGCAGCTTTGTGATTATATCCGACATACGCATATTCACTTATCAAAATTGTGAAATCTCCTTTTACTGGGATGACATAGCAAAGGCATATTCAAATTGCTTTGCGGATATACCCTAGAGGTTTTAAATTTTAAACATCCGTTCGTTGGGTTAAAACGAATAAAATTAAATTGGTTAAAGTATATTAAAAAAAAACTGGTTATATATTAAAAATATACGGAAGTCCTTCGGAATTGTTAAAAAACAAAATATTCTCCATAAAAAGCATGTAACAGCCGCAATAACACTAACGTTTCAGTTAAAGCGGAATTAATTTAATTAGAATGTACATAAAATTTATTTAAGGTAAAAGTAGTGTCTAAATCACGACTTGTCCGGTGCGTGAGTTAAATTCCACCTCTTCCTTCGTCCTAATGAATAAATGAAAAATAACACTGCCTTAAATTAATCAGAAAGCACATGCACGCAACAATGCGATTAATTACAATTTACAGTAATATCGTCAACAATACAGCTGAAGCGGACAGTCCCCGGAAGACTTTTATTGATGGTTTTGATTTAAGCAATCCTATCCTATATAAACTGAGGCAATTTACTATTGGCAATAGTCACACTTCTGATTTTACTAAATCACATCCGTTGCTCGTAACACGGACAACAATTTTACTTAATTTTTACGCATTTGCCATTATTCGCAGCTTATGGTAAAAAAGGAGCCATGGGCAATAACAAAATAGGTAAGTGTCTCACCTGGCACATTAAAACAACACGTGTTCCTCACTCTTTTTCGCAGCTAGCTTTACTTTAAGCAGGAGAACAATATTTGTCAAGTATACCAGTAAATTGTGTTTTCTGCCTATGGGGATTCTAAAATTTTTTGGGAAATATTGATGAGGTTTTAAGGTTTATTTTGAAAAACCCAAAAAACAATTGGTAAGTCATTGTATAAAAAAAATGCTTCGATTGTCACAATCAGAAGTAACGAATTTATAGATTTTTCGAGTTTGCTTAAATTTATATATACTTTTTTGAATATTTTTTTAACATTTTAGATATGTAAGTTAATCCAGTTGACTGTCTAAAATATAGTAAATTTATTTAAGTATTCCTGGTTTCAATTAAAAGTTTTGAACATAACACAGTATAGAACGCTACTCCTGACTTTAGATTTTAGTTCTTATTTATTTTGTTCAATGGATTTTCATCAAGTAAAAGCCACCTCAGTTCAATTTTTAAAAGAAGCTCAAATTGGTTTCTTGGCAATTTAGTATTTCAGATTGCTTCTACGTTGCCGAATATGTTCCCAAAACATTTGGTTTTTTAACAAATGTCTACAAAATTAGGTTTTTCCTAAGTTTATTAAATAAAAATCCAACAACGGAAGTCCCGCTTCAAGGAAAGCCCAGATCCAAGGCACGACGAAATGGATGTAGGAAGAACGAAGACAAGAGTACAGAAAACGGGATACAAATAACTTTTATGTAAAGGTAATACATTCTGAATTGTCTCATAGACTTAATCTCATAGAATTTGACACATGTGATTATAGAGTTTCATCTATCATTCACAAAAATTTTCTTACACAAAAACTAAAATTAGACAAATTAATTTCTAATACAAAAATATATAGCTGCAAGCGAGTTATTATAAAGTATACCGACCACCAATTTTACAACAGGTTCATAAACTTAACAGACACAATATTTTGTGAAAGTGAATTTGAATTTCTGGCAAAGGTTTCAACTTTAACTTACAGCACTCGAACATTAATAGAGAATTAAACCGTTTAGGGATCGACTGTGAATTAGCAACTATGGACATTAACAATTCTAATTTAAACAAACATTTATTAGCGATGATAAACTCTCAATTAATAGACAGATAACAACAAACAGCAAGGAATTTCTCCAATGTCACTAGTAAAATCTATCAAAAACAAAGCTTCTGAAAATAACAGTCAAAGGGAAAGAGTCATAGCTATGGATCTCCCAGAATATATTTCAAAAACCAATAATTTTCTTAAACCAGAACTTTTCCGATGTATCAAACACGATCATCCCGAGTTATATCAATGTCAAGTAAAAGAAGTAATTACCAACTCCACACTATTTATTGACAAAGATAAATATTTTTTTAACAATTATACTCAATTATATGCTCATTAGACCAGTCGTGTCTTATGTAACGGCTCCAGCAGTTAAACTCTCAACAAAATTAGTAAATATTTTATAGTTTCACACAGATTTTTATCCAAAATTTGCAATAAAAAAATCTATTGAATTAATCAACAAAATTAAATATATCAAAATTCTTCTATCGCAATCGCATCTATGTCTTCTGATGTCCAAAACTTATTTCCCAGTATTCCATCTTCACTCGGAAACAGGTTAACCCATTAGAGAAACAAGAACAAGAACTTTAGACCAAAATTATTTTGAATTTTGATTTACATCTCTTAGGAAGGTTTGATTATGGGAAACCCACTTAGTCCTTTGTTAGCCGAGATTTTTACGGATAAATTGGAAAATATTATAAATGAATATCCTTTGGGTAAAAATTTTCTATGGTGGTTTAGATACGTGGATGATATCTTTGCTTGCTTTGTTGGAACGGACAGACAATGGAATTCATTTTTAAATTACATAAACCCATTACATAATCGTATAAAATTCAGTATCGAGATTGAACACGATAACTCTAATTAATTTTTTAGAGAGAGATTCAAGAAAACTCACTCTTGAAATCTAACTTTGAAGTCTTGAAGCCTAGAAAGAAGTTTGATTTGGGCGTTTGGTGGTACTTATAATTGCTAATAGTTATTTTCATCGTACAAGGGAAAATTCTTTAAGTCTTTGTATCATTGGAATTAATTTTCATGGTTTGTAATAACTCCAAATTTCCAGATTTAATTATAATGTTTTATCTATCAGTTAAGAATTATGAACACTACACTAAAACAATTAACAACGTGTAAAATTTAATTTTAATAGATTTTAATAAAAATAAAATTGAGATAAAAATTGGAATTGAATTTTGATTGTTACAGTTAGCAGAAAAACAATTAATTTGGAAAAAAAAAGACTTTGTGGCAAATTTAAATTACACTTTTTTTATTTATTTTTTTATTTTTCTTAATAGAGGATAAGAACACATCTCCATTTAATGAAAGTATTTATTACCACGTGTTTTATTAGTATTACATTTTATGTTTTTGATTAAAGAGCTATCACGTTAAATGACAATATTCTTTTAAAAAGGGGTTTATTATATGTAAACAAATTGGTTATTTGGGAGAATTATGGTTTTCAATTATGGTTTAAAGAAAAGATTTCAAGGCGAACATAACTTCGTACAAATAACCAAATTCAATTATTGGTCACAGTATCAAAACATATTTTTGTGATCAGAGTTTTTTTTTGGAGGGAGTATGATGGAAAATAATGGTTATGCTGCTTGCTACATTTTTGTTGCCTGTTTTGGTTAGGCTAGACTGCGCTGCAAATAATAATAATTCTTATGGCAAATGACTTGCAGCTAATTCCCTGAATTCCTTTTTTTTGTTGCCTCACTTGCTGAAGACAAATTTTTAAGAGGTCCTTCTAATATTTAAAGCCAATTTTTTATAGTTTGCTTGCAAATATATTACTGTAGCTATCAGCTGAACAGCTTTGAAAAAGTTCTCTGACTTCCTTCCATTTGCTTTCTAAAGGTGTGAAAAATTGACCGAAAATAAACAGATGTCTTTCGTTGTATCATCTTCAGGCACATTACAAATTTTTCTCTTGTGCTGACGATCGAGAAATAAGTTTTCTGGCTCAACAAAAGTTCCATTCGTTTAAAATATCCACAATGATGACAGTAAGGTAATGGCAACAGTGCCAAGTGTGGGGTGGTTTCGGAGTCATTGTCTTTGGAAGCTTGTGTTGAAGCGCATTTTGTAATGGAACGCTAATTAATTATTAGAGAGAAGAGCAGAGGTAAGGAGTTTTAATTCTGGGTTCAGTGACTCGGGCTGAGATAGTTTTATGGTTCTGTAAACAAGAGAGTTGATAACCGATGGTCTGTTATAAGAAAAATATGTTCCAGTCGAGCAGTTTTCAATTAAGATGGGAAGGGTTCCAGATTTTAATATATCTGAAATAATGTTTATACTTTCTGTAAGAGGGATCCTAGAAATTTAACAGAATATCCTACGGATCTAGCGTAATGATTTTTGATTAATTAAAGTACGAAACTAGTACGAAATTATCAGTTTTGAGATGTGGCAGACTTCTTCACAGATCCTGATAGAGAAGAAGATTTAAGGTTACGTTCCAGAGATGACGTAGGATCTTTTTATGTTGGCTTTTTTGACTGCTTTTAGAATTACGATGACGGCATTAGATTTTAGAGCAATGCGTTCATGCTACGGAATATTGCATTTAGAGGGATTGGATTTTTTAAGGATTTTTCCTGTTTCGAATCGAATTTCATTAGCCGTTTGAAATGGAGACGGAACTTCTTGCAACAACTGATTTTTCCGTCTGAGATCGTGTTTGGTAGTTGGGAAGATTCTGAAGGTTTCACTAGTGCTGTCGTTAGTTTTTCAAAAATTTGAATGTGATCCTGGGTTCAAAATAAATGAGGAAAGCTAGATTTTCAAACAATATACAGGTACAGGGTAGAGTTTGAGGTCTGAAAAAGCTAATGATTGGCGAAACGTCAGCAAGTTCGATGTATCACCAACCAACGCAGGAAGAATCTAGAAGATTTGTAATTTGTAAATAATTGTTTATGTTCAGTTTCTAATGTATTACTTCTGTGCTGATGCTAAACGCTGTCTGTTTTTCAACATTTACGACCAAAACACTTCGATTTTATCCAGTAATGCGACGCGTGCTCGTCGAAAAAAATAAAACGCGACAAATACCTCAACAGGTTTATCTCCGATTATAATAGAAAGACAAAGACGAATCGCGGCGATTTAATTTAATTTTCGTTCCATTCAGAGGCGACGGACGACGCGTCGGAGCCTGCGCTCGGGTCAAAAAACCCGACCGTCAACGCGGAAAGAAAAATAAACGTCATCATCTGGTCGCGCGGCGATCGACGACCGCGAAAAGATTTTCGTCCGTAAATCTTAACGACGATGTTAATTCGGGTGATTACATTAAGAACTTCGGATTGGTGGCACGTTAAAGGCAGGAATATAAACAATATAATTAAATTTAAGTGGCGTGCAACTTACACGCAGTACCATTTAATTTTATTTGGTCGCACCGCTCGGCCGGTGGTCTCGAACGATTGGAAAAACGCCACCGCGGAACCAATTGTCGAACCGTTTAGCTAATTTATTTAAATGTTTTAATAGAAAATGGGGAACGGATAATTGTTCGCGTATACGGCGGACGCGTTCGACTGCCGCGAAGTTTTTGCCACAATTTACTGCCGCGGCAGTCGTGCGACTGTTGCAGTACAGGGTGTCTTATTTTGGTTACTTTTGTGGGGCATCTCCATCATTTTTATAGACAGAAAGTTGCGATTTTCGAGAAGTGTGAATAATAATAATAATAATAATTTAGTGTTTTTAGTGATAATATACAAATAGTAAGCGAAGAAGAGTGCAAATCTAATGATTCGCAAGGCCTCACTAGAAAAATACAACGGGCTTATAGGAACTGTGTTGGAAATCTGAATAAAGATAGAAGCTCCCCCTACTGGTGGACTGAGGAAATACACAAGACAAGAAGAAAATGCTCCACAGCTAGAAGGAAACTAACAAGATTGCTTTCGAAAAATCGTCGGTGAGCGAGGCAAGTCCGTCGCAAATAGCGCGAACCAGCTTTTTATTTTAGAAAGAAGGCGCTTCGCGGATTCTGGTCCTGGAGGGACGCATTGTTTTTCTATCGTATTCCTGCGGACCACTATGGAACTTTCGCAAAATCGATGTAATTTGATTGTCAATACACCCTGTATAAAGTGTCCTTCACATCTCGTCGAACTTCAAAGTTCGGTAAATACTAAAATTTGTACTGGAAATTGCAATTTAAAATTACATTTTTTCAAATATCTTGCGTCCCCTGTATTATAGACGAAACCTTAAGCTCTCTCTCGACATAGTTTACGATACTATTCATATCAAATTATCATATCTTTAAAATAAAAAAAATACTTAGCGTTATTTTATTGCTCTCAAAAAGTCTAAATGCGGGTCCAGACTTCTACTTCTCTCCCACGTCTGAAGTCGGTAGCTACAAATTTGGAGTACTTATTATGTTCTATAATATTGCACGGAATATCGCGAACACCCTGTACAATACTTGAAAACCGTAAATACAAACGCAGTCTATATGGGCTATATCGTCACTTAATAAAACACAGATTTGAAATTATTGCCAATTTTTAATAATAGGGGGACACATTTTTCAGTTTTTTTGAATTTGCGGCGCACCCTGTATATTTTTGAAAAATTATCAAGAATAAAAGTTTATGGAGTCGTTTCCTCTACGTCTTCTGGTTCAAGAATTTGTTCGGTCTTGTAAACGGTTTTTGCAAAATGGTCTTTTTTGTGGACCCCTGCACATGCGAATTTTAATTTTTTTAAAAAAAGATGGATACCGGCGTCGGATAGGGGCCATTTCTTATAAGCTTATGTGCCTCGTGGAGGGTTAAAAGGGCGGCAAATTTCAATTTTATAGCTCTAACGGTTCGAAACTTATTCAGGAAAAAAAGACGAGAACGGACAGACAAAAAAATTTTTTTTTCGACGGTGACCATTTATGTACCAACGGCGATCCCGTAGGACTTACCGTTATCGAGATATAAAATTTTTATACGAGAGCAGATACTTTCGAAAAATTCCATTTCATCGCTTTTCGAAAGTATCAAGAACACTCGAAAGTGACGAACTAACGAAACTAATAAAGGAAACAAAAAAAGGATCCTTTAAAGGCTTATGCCTAGAGCTTGTCAACAATGTGTGGGGGGATGCGTGCAAGATAGTAATGAAAAAGTTTCACAATTTGACTCCATATGATCTAAGCCGGGAGAAAAAGGAAGCTATCGCGACCGATCTCTGCCCACCAGCGGAAACTAGTTGGTGAACCAGAACCTAGAGTGGCACCTTTTACAGAAGACGAACTAAAAAGTGCTACCAACTGCATAAAAAGCGAAAGGGCCGCTGGATCAGATAAAATACCACCGGAGGCAGTAAAGGAGCTGGCTAGTATTGCACCCCACTGGATCTTAGGCGTAGTAAATCTATTGTTGCAAAAACAGGAATTTCCAGAAGAGTGGAAGGTCGCCAAACTAGTGTTGATATTAAAAGGAGGCAGGCCTCAAGCTCCTATAGGCCACTCTGCATGACGACGCAAACTTATGGAAATACTTATAAGGGATAGACTTTTAGTGGAAATCGATCTGAGAAGCGGGTTTCATATGCACCAGTTTGGATTTCCAAAGGGAAAGTCAACTAGAAATGGTATTGAATGAAGTGGACGAGTTTCGCAAGGTATGATCACAGTGGATATAAAAAATGCTTTCAACTGTGCCAGTCATAAGATAATAATAGAAAAACTGAATGCCAAAAAAATATCCAAGTACTTATTAAACCTGATAACAAGCTACCTGGCAGATCGAAGATAACTGTTGAACGTAGCATAGTCATGGATCTAGAGATGGGGTACCGCAGGAATTAGTCTTGAGACCAACCCTATGGAATGTCCTTTATGACGATTTGCTCAGCTTGGAGCTGACTAGAGGTGTAACTATTATAGCATACGATGATGATGCGGCACTGATGGTTGGTGCAAATGATGATGCATGTCTGACGAATAACGTCAATACCTGTCTGAAACAAATATTTCAATGGATGTCAGACCACCTTATGGAAAAATCAATTAAGTACAATAGGTCAGTGTTCTTATGCTTCATAGACTTAAAAACATGTACTTTATAACAGAAAATATATACAAATGAAATAAAATAGAAGCTAGAGTAAATTCAGAGCTATCTGAGCCCATAGATGTCACTACAGGTATTAGGCAAGGAGACTCACTAAGCACCTTATTATTTAACATACATGCATAACCCATACCTACAAGTGTTGTGTTACGCTGACGATACTGTATTGCTAGCTGTGAATGAAGATGACTTGCAGATATTACTACATCAGTTTAATATAAATGCTAAAAACTAAAACACAAGTAATCTCTAAAGAACCAATTAGATGAAAGCTGGAACTTGATAACCAAATTTGATAAATATATTTTGGTGTGCTGGTTCCCATATCGTAGGCATGCCTAGGTCGTAATCAGTCGTATCGATAAACTGGGCGCCATTTCGTTGCGGGATTGAATAACGATCACGCGCTGCCTGACTGATCCTGGGAAGATGGCGCGTCGGGACGATTTTTTCCGTCGACGTCGCTCGCCTAACTGATAGCACGTGTATGTACTCCGATCCGGCGTAAATATTTACGGAGATAACGTTACAGGTAAGGCAAATACGAGGACGAGTTTTAAATATGTCGTATTTGACGAGACTCGTTCGAATCGTCTTTCAGATGCGATAAATTTTATCTCGATTGCTGACGGGAAACGATCCGATGTTTTTTTTTATTTAAATTATATTTCAACGCGAAATACGATATCCGGCAACGCCGCGCTGTGGTCTATTTTGCTAAATTAACCGGATTTCTTTTAAAGAATCTTCCGCAGGCTACTGTAATAGTACAAAAAATTACTTACCCCATATCAAAAAATAAATAAGATGTTTGAATGTTTTGTTAATCTCCATGGCTTCCAATAAATGTAATTTTCTACTTTTTGTGGCTGTATGTAAAATATCAAAAATGTAGTCAAAAATGTGTTTTTCTGTGTTTAAGTAAACCACATTTTGACAAATGTTTTGAAACTTTCTCACTGGGTCCAAACAACAGTAAACTCTATTTATTCGAAATCTAATACAGAACACGAACCACTTAAAACAATTACATACATAGGAGAACCCAGTGAAAAAGTGTCAAGACATTTGTCAAAATGTGCTTTAAAAATAGCTTTTAGAACTAACAACACAATAGAAATTTTTTTAAAAAACAATAAAACGAATTGTCCAAAATCTCAAAAATCAGGTGCCTACAGGCTGTCCTAAAATTTATATTAATATTGGACAAAAAACGCATTAACGAACATAAAAGAGGGTTTAAAAGCAATAGCCTAGATTCTAATTATGCTGCACACTTAAACACAGAAAAACCCATTTTTGACAACAATTTTGATATTTTACATGCAGCCACAAAAAGTAGAAAATTAAATTTATTGGGAGCCATGGAGATTAACAAAATGAGACATTCAAATGTATTGCTTAACCATCAGTTAGATTGAAATGCCTCTCGTTTATTGAACTTAAATGCTCACAACATTAATTAAAGTTTTATTGTCATTTTTCGGTATATATAGTAGCAGGTAGTTTGTAAATATTACATTTGATAAATACACGGTATTGTCGAAACAATTGTCATGTCATAATATATAATTTCGTGAAAATCTGAACTTTTAGTTCTTACTTACTTTGTTGAATGGCTTTTCATCAACTAAAAGCCACCTCAGTTCAACAGTTGGCTAACCTAGTATTCTCCAAGGGAGTCTTCCCGGACATTTTTAAGAAATATATTTTTATCCCTCTATATAAATCTGGTTCGTGAGATCAAATCTAGAATTACAGACCAATTGCATTTCATTATATTTGGACAGAAAAAAAAAGTGTAATAACAAAAGTTTGAAGATTTTTGCTGTATTATCTTGTGCAAATTTCACAAAGAACATGACAGCAACATCATTTTTTAAAAATGCTTCATATATTATTATTTGATTATATATTGATTATATATTTGACAGTTTAAAAATAATTATCATTCAATCTGGACAATAGCCACATTGTTTAAAAATGGCAACCATACTGTCTATGTTTGCAGTTGTTTTAACAATGTTCTGCTTTTGGCAAGTAATCAAGACTGAAGATCTGCAGAGTAAGTTCAGATATTTTAAATGGGTTATACTGAGGAAGAAAAGCGCCAAATAATAAAATTATATTATTCAAACGGACATAATATTGCAAGGGTTAGAAGAGAATATCGACAAAAATATCCCGGTAGAAAGAAATTTTGATGAAAACCTCAATATATTATTTTACTTTCAAAGTAAATTATTTTGCTATTACGACACTTGACAGCATGACTTTGAATTCTACTTTCTTAATTTTTATATTTCATTTTTTTTTTGAAAATCCTGAATATTATCCGGAAAGTCCTATAGTAAAATTCGGCGGTAAAATATGACAAGGTTCACCCGTATAAGTTGCTTGCAGGAACCGATGAACAAGGCAGAAGCTCGAATTTTGCACTGAAATGTATAAGAAGATCTCAAAAAGGTGGACATTTTCTAAACAAAATAATATTTACGGATAAAACTTCGTTCACGACAGCAGGCGCATTTAATAGGAAGAATAAACATTTCTGGTCCACCAATAATCCACACCAAATGCAGGCAGTGAAAATCCAAAGACGGTCAATGTATGGTGTGGTGTGTTCCAGTGTCATCTTATTATTACAAGGCAACGGAAAACGTCATTTTGTAATATGCGAGTAATAATTTGTTTTAAACACAATTCCGTTTAAAACAAATACGTAATAAATTAAAAATAGGAAAAAAGAAAATTGAAATATTTACAAACGTACATAAAATGTTTTATTTTGATTAGTTAAAATTGTAAATTTTAAAATGCATTATTTTTCTGAGTGTATAAATCTCTAAACAAACAAGCAATGTTAACCGCGACTCAGGTCTTTCATATGGGAATCAGTTATCCGAGATAATGGCCCTCCTTTAGCTCCGCCCCCCTCACAGGCACAGAGCAGAATGCAAAGCAGTCCCAGTTAACCTCCGAAGAAGCTCAGAGGATGATTGACCAAACCTCAGCAAATTCGATCAGAAGGAATTCAGAACATAGTAGCCGGAAAAAATATTGCCAAGTTAACCTAGGATTATAATAATAACAAAAATAATAAGAGCATATCATATACAGGGTGCTATAAAAATTAAACTCTTGGAGAAGGTGTGGCATTTCTTTGAATTTTAATTAGGTTCTTACATTACATTACAAATATTACACAGGATGTTATAAAAATAAAAATCAACGGACAGTTTTGCGTCAATAGATGTTTGCGACAGTAATAACTAACCCATTAAGAAAAATTATTGAAACATATTATTTTAGTTACGGTTACTTAATTATCAATAACGTGAAGATAATGCAGCTTTTCCTTTTATGTTGCTATTTAGACGATAGATTTCAGTCTATACAATATAATAATAATATATCTGATCAGATACATATTACATCTGGAGACCCACAGGCTTCCATCTTAGATACAATTAGCGAGAAAGCTGGAATCTAATCGAAATCAGCAACTATTTGACCTATAAATGATGGTCTTCAGTTGATATTTGCTGGTTCGTTGATGTTTTTGTAACAATAAGGCCCAAGATTTGTCGACTATTTGGGACAAAAACTGAAGTTTTAACTTGTTATTTGCAAGTAAATTTCGCTACATTAAGTGGCGGAAAAGGCGCTTTTGGGTGGAATCTGCTAGAAATCAACAACCAATTGTCCAAAAAAGTTACTTTCTGCAGCTTCAATACAAATTTCGGTACAATAAGTGGCGAAAAGGCCGATTTTGACTGGAATCAAACCGAAATTGACAAGGAAAGGCAACTATTTCAGCCAAAAAGGCTGATTTCGGCAGGCTTGATGCCGTTTTTGTAAAAATAAGTTGACAAAAGACCCAATTTTGACTGAACTCTGTTCGAAATCAGGAAGATAAGCAAACCATATGTCCTAGAGAGAGGGTTGTAGGTTGATATCTCCATATCTAATATGAATTTCGGTATAATAATTGGCGAAAAAGCCGATTTAGATTGGAATTTAATCGAAACTGACAAGAAAAGGCCGTTAGTGAGGTTTTAGGCTGATACCTGCAAGTTTTATGCTGTTTTAGTAAGAATTTGGGGTAGAAAAGCCGTTTGTCCCGGAACGGAGGGTATTAGCAGTCCGACTTTTTCTTGAATCCGCTACATAAATTTCAGAGAATGGCGTCTCAGTTGAATTTAGCAAAGACTGAATTTTTGATTGATTTGATTGAAATTGATTGAGGAATCTTTGATTAAAGTTATCCTGATATGCTTTTGGTCCGAAAAAAACCAAGATTAATAGTCTTGAAATAATCTAATCATAATGCTCAAGTATTCGTCACTTTGGACACCCTGTATTATCGCAGGGTGAGGGTAAAATAAGTGTTCGCTTTCAATTTACGACAATTTTTAAACTAATTTCCATGAGTCGATAAAATTCGATAATTTAAGGAATCCGCGCAAGGGAGGGACTTCTTAATGGACGCAAAGTTGGCCAATTTGAATGCAAACGACCCTACGGAGTCCGATTAATATTTCGCGTAATGGGATACGTAAAATGTTTTGTTTAATGTACTCATTATCCATTTGTTTATGGCGCCCGGCGCGGAAGATATCGCCTACGAAGAGGCGTGAGAGGTTTTTTGACACGTGTATATTATTTTATCGTCGCTAAATACGTCGCGATATAATTTAAAGTAATGAACTCAAAATTCAAACTTTGGCGGTGAGCTAAATAACATTCGTCTAAAATCATTAATAAAACTGGTGTTTTTGCGTCTTTGCTTAAATAATAGCGATATATAACAAAGAAAATACGAATCAACATCAGTTCTATCTGCATTCACCTTTTTACCGTCACATTTAAAAGATATTAATAGCGCTGAATTTTATTAAAAGTGGCACTTTGAGAAACTTGGGAAGAAAGTGGGGCTAATCTTTTTTAATTCATTGATTAATAATAAATAAATAATAAATCAACCTTTGTTGCATTTCCATGTAAAAACGTTTCAGAGGATTTTTTATTCAATTCAACAAAAAAAATGAATTGTGCAATGGGAATTCGAAATATATTTTTTATTTTACAAGTAAAATATTTGTTTGGCGATGAGCTTACAGCAGTTCTCTAAAACAAGTATTTAAATAAATGTTAATTTAGAATTACATTTAAAAATATCGATACTGTTATTAAATTTGAAAGGAATATTTTATTTTTAAGTTTTCCGCTACTCTCCAAACCTTTCTCTCTTTCCCCACTATCCCTCTCTCCTCTCTCTCTTCCCACTCCTGCTATCACAATACCCCCCTCCCCCTCTTACTATCACTGTTTCATCAAATGTATACAATGCAATTTATAACTTTCCATTTTTACTCTACTACTACTCTTAATTATGAAGTAATATTAATGCTTAATATAATGTAGAGTAAGTAAAAATGTATGGCCAACATTAAAAAATTGCTTTCAAATATTTTAGTTGCGGTTGTGACATGATTACAAGTTAGACCGGATAAATAAGGATTTATTACTGTTAATCTTTTGATAATTTTTTTTCTGCTCTTTTGGACACTACTCTTAATTATGAACTAACATTAGTGTTTAGTATAATATAGAGTAAGTAAAAATGGGTGGGCAATATTAAAAATTGACATTGAAATACTTTAGTTGTCGCTGCGACTGGTTTACAAGTTATATTGTTATTATGTAAGGAATTCTTATTGCAAATCGTTGGATAATTTTTTCTCTCCTTGTTTCGACATTACTCTTAATAATTTTGATGTTTAATATAATACACAGTAAGTAAAAATGTGTGGGCAACGCTAAAAAAATAACATTGAAATACTTTAATTGCTGTTGCGACTGGTTTACAAATTATACTGTTATTATGTAACGAATTCTGTAAAGTAAGTAAAAATGGGCGGGCAACAATAAAAAATTTCATTGGAAGATTTTAGTTGCTGTTGCGACTTTTTTACAAGTTATATTGTTATTATACAGGGAATTCTTATTGTACATGGTTTGATCATTTTTTCTCTCCTTTTTGCAACGCTGCTTTTAATTATAAACTAATATTAATGTTGGCTAACGTTAAAAAAATATATTGATGTACTTTAATTGCCGTTGCGACTTGTTTCCAAGTTATACTGTTATTATGTAAGGAATTCGTATTGCGTTTGGTATTTTTTCTCTCCTCTTAATTTAATGTAGAGTAAGTAAAAATGGTTGGACAACGATAAAAAAATTACATTGAAATACTTTAATTTCCGTTGCGACTTTTTTACAAGTTATACTGATATTATATAAGGAATTCTTATTGTAAATCGTTTGATAATTTTTTTCTCTCCTCTTTTGGACGATACTCTTAATTATGAACTAATATTAATGTTTAATATAATGCACGGTAAGTAAAAATGGTTGGGCAACGATAAAAAAATTACATTGAAATACTTTAATTGCCGTTGCGACTTGTTCACAAGTTTTACTGTTATTATGTAAGGAATTCTTATTGTAAATCGTTTGATAATTTGTTCTCTCCTCCTTGGGACACCACTCTTAAAAATTTAAATACTTAATATAATGTAGAGTAAAAATTGGTCGGCAACATTAAAAAATTACATTGAAATACTTTAGTTGCCCTTGCGACTTTTTTACAAGTGTACTGTTATTATATAAGAAATTCTTATTGTAAACCGTGTGATCATTTTATTCTCTCCTTTTTTGGGCGCTACTCTTAATTAGGAACTAATATTAATATTGGGCAACGTAAAAAAATTACATTGAAATACTTTAATTGCCGTTGCGACTTGTTTACAAGTTACATTGTTATTATGTAAGGAATTCTTATTGCAAATCGTTTGATAACTTTTTCTCTCATCTTTTGGACACTGCTCTTATTTATTAACTAATATTAATGTTTAATATAATGTAGAGTAAGTAAAAATATGCGGGCAACATTGAAAAAAGTATATTGAAATACTTTAGTAGCCGTTGCGACTTTTTTACAAGTTATACCGTTCTTATATAAGGAATTCTTATTGTAAACCGTTTGATAATTTTTCCCTTTTTTTTGGTCACTACTCTAAATTGTGAATTGTTTATATTTTATACTGCTCATCAAATTTCTTTTCTGAAGGAAAACTAAATTATCAGTGATAGGGGGACACGGGAAGTAGTGGTTTTGGGTAAACGAACCAACATTCGATTTTATAGGTAGCATCAACCACATCATTATAATGTTTTTGGATAGTACCTAGCGAGTGTGGTTAAACGGTCCTGAAAGAATATTGCTTACATTATTGCGCTTATAGTCTGACGTGATCCATTGCGGTTATTGTTGTTCGACTTAAACCACGCCTTGTTCTCTCTGCGTGGTCGTTGGAAAAGTGAAATATTAAAGAGGATGACACCGGATTGCCTTGGCTTCTCCTCGCGACGATAAAAGTACGTTTGAAGAGCGGCGGTTTTTATGGTACTGGGCGTAGAAAAAATGTGGGTTTGGATTGCGGTTTATTGTTTTGCATTTTTTTTATTCGTATCAGGCGCGTGACGTGTGCAAAATTCACGTCTCCCGATTTCCTAAGCAATGAGGTCTGCTCTGCCGACCCGAGAGTTTACCAACAAATTCAATTGATTTTAATTTTGGGCACTCATCCTTCTCTACCAATGACATTGGTTTAGATGCATGACTATAATAATTGTATAAACGACAAGTTTTATAAACGGTACTTTAGTCACGAGCGAAGCGAGTGCTTATTAAAAACGTGACTAAAGAAGTGGCACCTTTCGCAGGCTTCATCCGTGCATAATTGGTTGTTTTAAAGTAGAATCGAATCAGTGTATTTTGTTAGCCAGAATTAACGATAAATAACAATAAACTCTTATGGTACGTAGTAACAATTTACTGAAATTAATAATAATAATAATAATAATAATAATTGTAATGTCCTTTTTTCGAACATAATTTTTACAAATGAATAGCGAGAAGTAAATAAAGAAATGTTCAAAAAATGGCGAAGTTCAGATGAGAAACTCACAGGAGTACTTCCCTGATCCACAAAAAAAAAAGAAAAAAATAAAAGTGAGATAAGCAAGTAATTTAGAAAAAATTATATAAATGAATAAATAAATAAAAAGCTCTATATATTGCAGAAAACAAACTAGAAACTATGCATGTATTCGTTGTCAAATATAATTTTTATATTTTCATTTAAAACTGGAGACAGACAATGCCTGGAATGCATCTGGGAGTTCCTTAAAAAGTCGGGCAATGTTAAATGTAAAACTACCCGCAAACATTGCCGTCCTATGAAATGGTGAAGTGAACTTTCCCCTAAACCTGATATTTAAATTATGCACATGTGTTCTGAATACAATGCGTCTGCATAAGGGCTGTAGTAGAGCATTTGAAGTTTATGATTTTATAAAAACAGCAAGAAGAATGTAATTCTCTCCTCGTCTCTATGGTAAGCCACCCTGTTTCGAAGAGTTTGTGTGAAATTGGCTGATATTCCATGAATAAGTTTAAGACATGAATTTTGAATTAACTGAATTTTTCTTTTATCAGAACTATTTAAACAATTTGTGTAAATAACATCACAGTAATTGAATAAGGATAGTACGAGTGTCTTTACCTTTTTTGATATAACTATTTATATGAGCGGTTAAGAGAACCAACAAATACCAAGCCGAGATTATGCAGTCTCCTTTATGGGCAACACGGTATCCCCGATTTCAACCCTTATATTGTCCTTTGCACTGTCAATATCTAATTTGCGTCCTAATAATAACTGGAGATTAAGATGGAGGGAGTGCTTTAAAGACAATTCTTTTAGTGCATTAAGCTCCCTACTCAATATTCCACAGCTCTCTCCGACGCTCCCCCTACTAAACGACAGATACACCTGCGTATCGTCAGCGTAAAATTGCGTAAAACACTTTTTTTAGTGCCTTTGGAAGACCCGATGTGCGGTGCACCTCAAAGGAGGTCCAGTGGTTCTGACAATGCAAATCCGATTCTGACACATTGGGATCAACTTGATAAAAAGTTAGAAAAAAAAATCGAGTTAATAAAACACTATATAAAATGCTATTATAATTAAACTTAAGTCATAGTTTTGACATAAACCACAATTTTGTCTAAAAACAGTATTGAGTGTGCATCTGGAAATAGTATATTATGCAACAAGTGCGGTAATCGGCATTTGACTCACGAGGTTTTAATAAACGACCGTTAGTTTTTGCGTCCATTTTCGCTAAACAACGCGAATACATTCACTGCCATGACTGTCAAAATTGACAAACGTCAAAATTCAAAGCAGGGGAATTGTCTTCGAAAACATCCGAGTGCTCCCAAATCCGTGCGGTAAAATCCAGGAAATATCCGAAGTAGCTCGGATTCATGGGAAACGAAACTGACGTAAAGTGACGCTTCCCGCACGCTAGATCGGTGGATAGAAAAAAATATTTCGTAATAATAAATCTTCCTTTTAGAATGTTTCATGTCAGCTTACACTTTTAAAAAATCCCCAGCATTTCTGGAAAAGTAATTTTTGGTTACCTACATTTGAATCCAAATTGCAATAAAATATAGCTAAATTATTGTGCGAATTGATACTAGTATCTAAAGCCATGCATACATACATTTTCAGCATTTAAAAATTGGTGTTAAATATTTTTAACGGCGAATTTTTTGCGGTAGCCGCCATGCAATTTTTGCTAGCAAAATATTTGTTAAATTTTGAGACAATACACTACTACACTTTTTAGGGTTTGGTAATGTTAATTCTTTACATTTAGGGCTAGTTGTTTATGGACTTGTTTTATACTAGTTTTTGATTTTCTAGATTTCATTTTCCAATACCTACAGATATTTAATGAAATTGTCAATTGGTACTTTTCATAATTATATATTTGGGAGGCGAAACTTTCTGCAATTACTAGACTTGCGATGAAAGAATGGGCGTTCTGTCTATATGAGATGCTTGTTGAACATTTTTTCCACTTAGATGTTTCCAATGCGATATCTAGTATCTCAAAGTTATATTTAGAGTCACATTTCGTGAAGTCGAAAATCAAAACGCCAAACTACTTACAGAATTATATTAAAGACGCCTATCCGTATTTCGTAATTCCAGCACTTGTCGCTAATTTTTTTAACAACGCTTTTCACGCCTTAATTACTTTTTGCCTGAAAATTTTATAGGATTTCGACATATTTTGAGAAAATACTGCCGTAAAACTGCAGCATCCAAACCTTGACGGCCAGCCATGTTGGTTGTTGAAAGCCGCAAGGCCTTATGGGTCGAACGTCAGAATTGGCAATTACAGCTGCCATTTGTTAAAAACGAAATTTCAAATCTCGCGCATGCGCATATTGAACAGACCTGAAATTTTGTTACATATTTGCTTCACGAGTTCTTGTACTATTAGCATAGACAGGGCCTCTATATGTCTAGTAGCTATATGGGTTTTAGAAACGGGAACGTGCCAAAAGGACGTCATTCTTAATTGGCGTTTGCGTTTTCGCTATCGAACGAACAAAGCCACACGTGCGACGGTACCGGCGAACATCGCGCATTATCTGAATCTCGGAGTCCATAAAGATAAACCGAAAGATGGAAGAGAGAGGCGAAAAAGTATATTATGGGGGGCACTTAATAAAGTTGTTGCCGTTCTTTGGGACTTTTATGACCGATAAGCAGCGCCGATATTTACGATTCCACATGCGCCAACTCCGCGATAGGAGCTCTTTCTTCCTATAACCAATTAGTTTCGGTTTCGAAATGGACGCTTAACAACGAGGGACAACCCGAAATTAAATCGTCAACGTATTCTTGCACGTGTCTCACGAGCGTCTACGGCAAATTAATATTAATTACTGGTTTCTAATTGTCGGGCGTCAAATTTGTTACGGCCGGTCAAACTTACAGGGTGCTAGATAGAAGTAGTCGAAACCGATTGTAGACAAAATGAGGTTAGAAATTCGTTTAGCATTGAGATTTTATTTTAATTACCGCTAGAGGCGCTGATACTTGAAATTTACATTTTGTATCAGCGTAAAACCGAATTATTTTCCCAATTTTATTCGTAGCATAATTTTTTGAGGTATATGCATTTTCTTTCTACTACCGTCTGTAAAATACCTAATTATACACCGATCTAGAGTACGGGAAGCGTACGTCAGTTTCCTTTCCCACGCATCCGAGCCACTTGAATTTTGACGTTTATCACTTATGACGGTCATGTCAGTGAAAAAATTCCGTTTATTCCGTTGTTTATATGACATATCCCATAATACATCTCTCTCTGTCTAACGTACACAGTTAAAAAGAGACAACAATAGCAGAACCGAACGGAACGAATAAGTTAATGGCAACTAGTAAATATTTTAAACTTTTTATCTCGATCGTTTAATAAGCGCTCGCTCCGCTCGTGCCAACTCATGAGTCAAATGCCGTTTACCGTATTTGTTGCATAATATACTATGGCACAACAGTTTTCTATACTTTAAAAAGTCAAAGAATTGATCTGGAGAAACACCCGGTTAAGGTAATGATAAAATTATACGAAGTAGATACTGAGATATAATCTGTGTTTCAATTTTGTTTCTGAAGTTCCACGAGGCAACTTATTATCACCCATTGAGTATGCGATAGAAGTTTTTGTGCGACTTTTTAGTTGTGTCTGATTTGAATTTCTATGAAAGCTCATAACTTGTTCTATGTTCATAGTCCTGCTTATGACACAATCTGGAGGCAGGGAGCAACTAAACTAAGTAACTAGTCTAACTCAGTTGCGAACAATCCAAACAAAACAGAATGCTCCCGCTTACAGTTACAACTAAAGGACCACAGCTCAGACATAATACTTCTCCTAAATATCTTGGAGTTACTCTGGATAGAATTGTATCCTTCCAGTAACACCTTAATCACACATCAGCCAAATAAATAATATCGTTCAGAAGGTTTGCGATACCACTTGGGGAGCAACAGCATATACTCTACGATGCTCCTCACTACCCATCACTACGCATCACCCATGACAGAAGATAGGAAGCCATAGTCCAGCATATCGAAAAATAGCAATTCAATACCAATTCATGAAGATATTGAGAACGCAATGTCTGCGAGCGAGACCATCACAAAAAAATGATCTGGGCGAGACATGTCACGATAAAAATTTAAAAAGCGCGAGGCAAACTTTTATGGAAGGATGGTGCATTGGACTAAACGCAGCCTCAGCCTCACATTTTTCACTGTTATAGTCATTGATAAAGATATGCTGAAAATGAAGCTACTGAAGATTACAAAATTGAATAAAAATGAAGGGAAAGATGGTGGGTTGTGAACAATGGGTTAAGTGCATCGAACAATGAAATAGGAGAAAGAATGTGGGAAGCTGATAATATGCTAGAAAACACTGTTGAGTTCCGTATTATTTTTCTGTACTCTAATGACTATAGTACATCTGGGTACCCATGAGTTTTTTTGGTTCTGTAGGTCGTTCTTTGGTCTAAACTCGAGGTGTGTAATTTATGGCGGTTCCACACACACACACACACACACACACACACACACACACACACACACACACACACACACAGTATGGTGTTGATTTGCTATCTTTTCATCAATACCAAGACCGTCAATTCTGGAAATAATCGAATTTCGTAGGGTGAAAAACAGGAAATTAAATCGAAAAAGAAAAGCACACTTTCGAAAATGAAATAAAAAATAAAAATTCAGTGCTTGATCGGTTGTAGAAAAATCATCCTTAGCAAAAACTTAACAATGTAGTAACATACTGATTTGGATAGAACATATACTTGCTTCACCATATTAGACTTACCAAATAATTGAAATATATGGAATAAATGATAGAAAACTGACTCACGATGTTGTTTCGGATTTTTCAGGTTCGGTCAAGTGAAATCCGACTAAAACGTGGATTGCCAAAAATAATGAGCTTAACAGGTCGCTGTGGATTGAAACTGCTAAAAATACTGAAAATATCCCAGACAAATGCCACATGGCGTCTTCTTCACAGAACTTCTCCCGTTATCGTCAGTCCAAAGATAAAATCAAAGTCGAAAATTGAATAATATATGGAATCGGTTAGATTCAATATTGAGTGGTACGTATCAGACCACGGAATATTAAAACTTTGATATAACACTCTTAGTTAACCACTAGTTAAACTGTGGTAACACCAATAACCAACCTAACCTTTTTGTTTTACTTTGCCAGTGGATAACTAACGGTTACAACTACGAACTATGCAAATCTAGCGAGATCTTAAACAACATAACCAAAGGTGTTCTCGGAAGATGAATTAAATTACAGAATGAAAATTAGATTAGATCGTCTTACAAAAATACACTACGCTCAGAGCGATATACGAGATGGGTTGAAAACTCGACTCCACAGTAGACATGACTAGATTTTTATTTTATCTGTTTTAGATTTAGAACTGGGAAGAAATTAAGAATATAGTGGACTCGTTAACCTTTTTGCAACCAATTCATTGCAGCATGATTAACATTTCCAGGGATAATCAGTTAGTATTATTCCCACTTTTTAACATTTATTATTTATTTAATATTGAAATACAATAATAACAAATAACTAAAGTCTCTTTTATGATATATTTTATATATTTATTATTTTCATAAACTACCTATAGTTACTGAAAACTGAAATACGGAATTTATCGGAAACTATCATTGCAATTAATCTGAACTTTACGATATAACCTCCGGCGTTAACAAACGAAATATAAGTATTTCTATTCTTCTTCGACGTGGATAGGTATATTTTAGGTACCCGCTAATTGCTTGAAGTCAAAAATCCCACTTCGGAATCGTCATGATTTCGCAAAAGCGGCCGGTTCGAAATCGTTTCGTGCTGCACCGTGGTCGTTTTGTTTTCGCGAATAAAAATCACGTAAAACATTGACCGGTCAGGTCGATATTGGACAGCGGTGAAATAAATGGAATCGGCAAAGGTCGCGGGAATCCATTTGCGGTAAAACCCGGAATTAATTTGTTCGGCTACCGACGTTTATAATCAACGTTCGGGCGAACACGCATGTCTAGTGTCTTCTTCCGTTGACCTATCGGGTCGTCTCCTTAGTTATTCTTCTTAATTCTGAAGCCTTTAGTGCATTCTGTTAAAAATTGCACTACTCTGGGAGGCTCTTATCGATGTTTTTTCTTCTTTATTATAAATCACAGTGATGTCACGTTAATGCTGAGTGTAGTTGAAAACTATCATTTTGAGAGTCTTGCATTCAAGTTAAGTAGTTCTTATAAAATGCATGCACTCCTCAACCTCCTCATGTTTATTCGAACTAGTATACTGCCCTAATGAGCTTTTCTTAACGTTGCCCTTATACCTCAAACACTAACCTCAAACATGACTATGTACGTTTTCTTCGCAATACTACGCGAGTCGTGCCCTTAAAAAAAAGCTTCCGTTTAAAAAATTCCACATGCGGTAGATTAAAGCGTATTTAATTTGTAGTTATCGGTGGCACTTTCCCGTTTTCACTCGCTATTATAAATATATGAAGGCAGTTATTAATCGTTAAATGCGCATGAATTAAACATTGACTTTTTAATATCCAGAAGCTTTTAAAAACCTCACAATCGATGTGCGTACAATGTAAATTTAAATACTACGCGGCGTCGAGTAATACGGGGATCGCTTGAAAAGTTCTCGACATCACCGTAAAGATGGCACCACTAGTTACTAAAATGTAGTTGTTTGACCATCCACCTTGTTCACCAGATCCAGCCCCAAGCGACTTCTTTTTGTTCTCTCATCTGAAAACTGCGCTCAGAGGACAAAGATTTTCATCAAACGAGGAGACAATCAACTTTATGAACAATTACTATCTGCATGGGCTAGAGAGATGGTAGCATGGCTGGGAGAAGTGAATAATGGTACAAGAAAATTATCAAGAAAATGTCTTGTATCATTGTTAGGTCGGAAACTTTTCAAGCGACCCTCGCAAATTCGATTCTACTACCCAGTTTTCACGTTAAAATCTTCAGTCTCTTCGTATGGTAATGTAATACTTAAAAATGCTTTTTTTAACTTTACAGAATATTTTAACTATAAATTTTATTATGTCTCGTATTTCATTAGTATCTATTAAGTGCAAGCATTCTGATTTGTGTAAAAAGTGTTTATGTTAATATAAGTTCATACAGTTAATTATTGTAAATTGAAGTGTTATTGGAGGTTATTGTGCATTAACATGAATCTATCGATCTATCTAGAACGTTAAGGTACATTCGGTAGGCGTTTAATTTAAGTTAGGATTAATAATAAGTTTCGCTTATAGTAAGGGAATGATTCGCTTTGGCTGCAAGTTGATTACAGTGCTCTTGAATTTTGGTTGATTTGTTTTTATAATTTATTTTACTCAATTTCAAATGGACTCAAGGGATACCACAGCTTTTGTGAATTAGATCTGAAATGTTTGGCTAAAGATGAGAGAACATGTAAACGTAATTTCTAAAGTTCAAGGCTAGGCAGACTACTCCCCATTAACATCATAAAACATAAAACGAATAATAAATCGCTAAAAAAGTATTTCAAAAAATATGATTTTCGATTAATACGAACCAATTCGGGAACACCCTGTGTAGCCCGAACCCACGTCACCGCACCTCGATCGGATCGCAACCAGTAACGTCGTTTGACATTATCGCTATCTGAAAATCAAGAGCACGATCTTCCTTTTTTTCTTCCTAGATCAAATCGGCATTAAAGAAGACCCTACCTATTTTTTTCGCGACGGCGACACAATGAACGAGGACGATAGCTTTTTCGTTGCTTTTTTTTTATTTGCGGCGAAGTAAAGGTGAGGCGGAGCTAAGAATAACGGGCTTGGTTAGTTGGGGACCAGCGCCCTGGTATTGTTCACGCTCGCCTATTTAACAACATTGTCGCGTTTCAAATTCGGTTCCGCCCTACCACGAAATGTTTTTAGTTGATAAATTGAGCCATCCTGTATCAGTCGTGATTACCATTACCATTTTCGAATTTTGAGTTTTAATTTTTTAAAATTTTATTGAACATGTATTTATTGTTTCACTACAAAAAACAAAATCTTTATTGTTTAATTTTGTCTTATAAGCCTTATAACAAAATTGTTTTTTCGATTTACCATTGAAATTTTTGGTTGTAACTAATCGTGCAGTACCCAAAGTATCATAAGTGAGTACCAAAAAATTTCTTTTATACTTAAGGGCACACACAAAAGAAATTCACAATGATCAGTACATACTGGAAATATGTCACGAACAAATAATTGAAGAAATTAATAATTCTCCGCTTTTGGTTACTTAGAACACCTTTAAAAAAGCCGCTACCGTTATTAGGTAGAAATTTTCAAGTAGCTACCATTTCTTTTTTTTTTTCCTTTCATTCTTTTTACTTAATTAGAGGAATCCCGGTTTTATAGAATAATTTTAACTGATTATAGAAAAAATGTCATTTTTCGTAGAGGTTGGCAGCGGAATAATTAAAATATAAGACTTTTGTCTAACTCTACTACGTTATTAACACTTTTTTTTAATAACAAAAATATTTTTAGGTCATGAAATAATTTTTTTCTACGGTCTTTGCGAAAAGGAAGTAGTGAACCTGGTGACACAATGTTTGGATTAGAATATTGGTCGATCAAAATAGACAAAAAGAAAATATTGGAAACTGAAAAAATTTCATGTCATTCATTGCATCACCGATAAGTAAGAGTAAGTAAGATAAGATAAGTAATTAAGTAATGCTATCTGCTAGCTCAAGAGTTGTTAGAACATAAGACTCTAAATTCGTGAGATCCAATACCTTTAACCAAGTCGATAATGAAAACACTCTAGAAGTCAGTCTCGACCTGATGGTATTATTTATTATTGGAATTATTACAGGTAAGTAAGATTAAGTAATATACCAATGGTCCCAATTTGTTAATGTAGTCAATTAATCTCGTCGTTAAAAGGGTTTCCGTCTGATGCTGGACTGGCTTCTACATGCAACATGAAGTCAAGGCGAATCCAACAGGGCAACTAACATGTAGTCGCCAACAACCAGGTGTTGAAATCGCGGAAATCGGGGAATCGGGGAAATCGGACAAAAGGAGGAACAAGGCAGAAGAATGTAAAAAAAACCCTAAAGTAGAGAATTTTCTCACTAGAATTAGAATACCAAAAAACGGTAGCAAACTTACCCACGATGTCGTGTGAGGTTTTCGAGGTTCTGTCAACTAAAATCCGACTAAAACGTCGATTGCCAAAAATAATCTAGACAGGTCGCTGTAGATTTAAACTACCCAACACAAACTCGACGTATCTCGAGGGACAGATTCTGCATTGGAAAATTTAATACTTCCAACAGCGCCTTCTTGACAGAACTTCTCTTGTTATTCGTTAGAACAAAGATAAAATCAAAATCTGGCGATAGGCTAGATTCAATATTGGTACGTATCGGACCACGGAAAAGTAATAGTTTGGTATTACACCAACTTTTAGTTAACCACTAGTTAAACCATGGTTACACCAATAACCAACCTAACCTTTTTGTTTTATTTACTTTGCCTACGGACAACTAACCATTACAAATGCGAACTATGCAAATCTAGCGAGATCTCAAATAACATAACCAAAGGTGCTCTCGGAAGATCAATTAAATTAGAGCGTCTTACAAAAATACACTCCGCTCAGAGAGATCTACGAGGTGAGTTGAAAACTCGACTCCAGATTAGACATGACTAGATTTTTATTTTATCAGTTTAGATTTAGAACCTGGAAGAAATTACGAATATAGCGGATCCGTTAACTGTTTGAAACCAATCCGGGGCAGTATGATTAACATTTCCATTTTTTTAAATATTTTAACCACTGGTAAAAGCGTGGTTACACCAATAACCACTATGCAAATCTACAGAAATGTCAAACAACATAATCAAAAACGTTTTCTTCTTAGATCGTCTTACAGAAATACACTCAGCTCCAAGAGATATACGAGAAGAGTCGAAAACTCGACCCTACATAAGATATGAGTAGACTTTTATTTTGTTTACTTTCGATTTTAGATTTAGAACTGGGAAGAAATTGAAACCGATTCATTGCAGTATGATTAATATTTCCATGGATAACCTAGTAGTATTATTCCAATTTTTTATTTTACGGGAATGAAAAATAGATAAGTAGTAACAGTTAATATTTTTTCAAAGTAATCATTTTTCTGCTAACTCTATAACGTTACGTTTAAAATTCGGCGTCCGTTAATATTGCTTTTTACTAAAAGAGTGGTAATTTTTGCACGCAGGAAATTCCGCCCCCTAGAAATTCAGAACCTGCCAAACCCAAATCGACTTACGCGGTTGCGCAAGCGCGCCTGCCATTAATTATAACGGCAAAAGTCACGCGGATCGAATCGGGCCGGAATGACTTTTTATCGTTTAATTAGAATTGACAATCGGGCTTGAAATATTAACGTCGATAAATTACTGCCGAAAAATTGGGTCACCGAATCGAAGATCGCACCGCATTCTACCGTATCGATGCGTTGTCGAATCAGGCGGAATAATAATATTCGGGCGTCTGCGTTGGGACATGTCCTCGAATGATTGCGAAATGCATCGAATTCGCTTCGTTTCGATTCTATAACTTGCTCTTGCTCTTACAATATGGATGGTTAAAAAAAGAAAAACTTCATTAAATACCTAGTTCGATGTTTTTTTTTTAACGAACTACGTTAAAGAGGGGCACTTGAAACATTGGCTTCCCCCTATTACTCAAGAGCACTTATTAGCACTCCCCGTATAAGCGAATTTATGCCCCAAGGTTTACATATTACCTTTGAATTTTTGATCTGCTCATCCAACCAGAGACAATAAACCATTATTTGCGACTCTGTTATCAGTTTTGGTGGTGTGTGGTTTGTGAAAAATAACGCAAGAACAAAGTCTTAAAATGACACTCATTTTAATCGTATTTAAAGAGTAATGTAGAAGCCGGAGTTGTGCAGAACGCAAATAGTTATTAAATGCAAAGCATCAAATTTTAATTGGATGACCGATGTGTTAAAGGGTATTTTTACGGTGTGTCTCAGCGGCGGATCAGGAGGAAAAATTTCGGAAGGTTCTCTCATCATGTCCCCACGTAGAGTCAATTAAAAAGCTCCGCAAAAATTAGTACCGTTAATAATTTTTATGAAAATATCTTAAATATAAATTAAATATATATTTTTTGATACATTTTCATTATGTTTCTGTATATTTACCCAATAAGCACAATTTAATTGAGCCTTAATATTGGTTGACCCTATTAACACACATTGCGTAGAATTATGAATGTGGATTTTACAATTTTAACTGCTTTTTATTTTGAAACTTAAATGCCGTAGATCGGTGATCCCTATTTCCGTCTATAAGCGAGGAAAACAATATAGAGCATTTTTTTCTAAATGTTCTAAAAATTCGTGTACTATGTAAAACGACATATTTTCACAAATCGCTTCTTGCTGTGGTTCTCCTAAAACGCATTAACTAGGTTTAAAGATTAATATTGCAAGATCAAACAATTGTTATTTAATATTTCTTGAGTGACATTCGGCATCATAGCAATTTGTTCCACTAAATTTGAGTAGTCTATTTAGCTGTAAATTTAGATTTACTTTTGGACTAATTTTTTTCTATGAAATATAATTTTAAACTTAGACAAATGTTAACTAATTTTGAGAGAAAAAAAGTTTTTTTTTTTAAATTTAAAATTTTATTAATGAACTAAAACTAATTAATTGTTAAATATATACAATTATGGTGTTATATAGTTATTAAATAAAATATTTAGTATTAATAATAATAATTCATGTGCATTTTATGGCCGACTATAAATCATATGAAAATATCTAATACACACCTGAATTAAAAACAAATGACATCAAATTATACACGGCGTCCCATTGAAAAATAAATAACTTTATGTAATTATTCAATTTTTGTTTTAAAAAATGGCAAAAGCTAACCACAACTCCACATCTTAAATATTAGCGGAGACATGCAAAAAAAGTAGCACCATAACCGAGATATCTCGCAATAACAACTAATTTGGGACGCACTGAACCTTGGAATGGATTATTGGAGAAAGAGTTGCCAAATCTGCTACCCTATGGGGAGTCTACGACATTATAAACGGCATTGAATGCCAACGATAGGTCGATGGTATGGCCACCTTGAACGAATGCCTCTCAATGAGATAAATTGTGTTAAAAAGAGTCGTATTTATCATACAGGTGACAGTGTGTTAAACATCCTCTTCTCTAGATGTACTCAGGCTCAAGCACTAGCCTTAGGCTCATTTATCTGTGATAACGCCACTGGCTTAAGCATTGGAACAAGCATTCAATCATTGGATGTGAATATGCCTACGCTTGAATGTTCAGCAAACAATTGTATCGTGAAAACCCCAAAGAAGATTTGGAAATTGGTTACGCAAGAAAGAAGAAAGTGTGTCACACCATCGCATTGTTGGAGGAAACACGTGAAGCAAACTATAGAAAAGTGTGGTCTACATGAGGGCGACTAGCAAATAGAGACCTTTGGCCATCGAAAAGCATATGTAATAATATTTATAATATTTATTTCGCAACCAAATGATACAAAAAGTATCACAAAAAGGAGTTATAAACAATTACAAAAAGTTCAATCCTTAGACACTGAAAGTAATATTCAAATAGATTGCACATTATATGCGATCCTTAACAAACAATAGATGCAAAAGTTTTCTAGAGTTGGAAATTAAAACAGGGAAAAATAAAAACAAAAATAAACTTTCTATAAAGACGTTTAAATAAGTTCAATTCTTCCTGAACTCCATTGTACCACTTATAGGTGCTATAAGGGAATTGTATATTATGCAACAAGTGCGGTAAACGGCATTTGACTCACGAGTTTTTAATAAATGAGTGAGTTAAAAAGTTTACCGAAAGTGTTGGATACTATACTTGTTCTACGACCGTTAGTTTTTGGGTACATTTTCGCCAAACAACACGAATATATTCACTGACATGGCTGTCAAAATTGACAAATGTCAAATTTAATGCGTGGGAAATATCTCCGAAATCATCCGATTGCTCCCAAACCTGTGCGGTAAAATCCCGGAAATGTCCGAAGTGGCTCGGATCCGTGGGAAATAAAACTGACGTGGTAAAGTGACGCTTCCTGCACGCTAGATCGGAAGGTAATTAAGTATTTTACAGACGGGAATAGAAAAAGATCTTTGTTAGCCACTTTGTTTCCTTAAGTTTATATAAAACTGGATCCCTGGCACGTATTCCATAAATGAAACGCAAACACGACTCTGAGTATTCTGTTGATGTCACAGAAATCGAAACATTGGCCACATACAGTCTCACAAAAATTAAAGTGTCTCAAAACCAACATACCAGTGAACCTTGGTTTTAATGACTGACAAGAAATGTCTGCTTCGATATAATAGCATTTCTAGATTTTAGGTTTAAAACGAAGATAAATTTCTAGTCCTAAATTTCTTTCAGTGTTGGAGCACTTTATTTCGTCACCTTGAACTTTTAGGCGTCACACTGTTTGCCAGAAGACTTTTCTAAATTGTGATTTTTTGAAAACTGTATTAATTTTTCTAAAATTTCATTTATGAATATTTGTGCCTGATTGTGAGTTGACGGGGAAAATGAAAGATATGCAGTTTAATAAGCCCCGTTATGTCACAAATATAGATAGTAAACAGAAGAGGCCCAAGGATCGAACCTTGTGGAACACCACACGTAATTGGCTCCGCCCAACATATTACTGAAAAAAATTACCTTGAAAAACCAATAAAATGACACATTGCAAGTAATAACTCGAGGTTCCACGGAGGACGAGGGGCGTAGCTTGACCTTTATCAGCGGCTCCAATTATGGCAGCTGTGACATGTACTAATGCGGTTGCAGAGTCAAAGCCTTGTCCAGAACCCGATTGATTTAAAGGAAGTATGTTATATTTTTGCATATGCTCTATAATTCATTATTTTCCAATAACTTTTTATAAGACTGCAATTTACTAATGGAATTGCTTTCGACATCATCCACTTCTCATTAAACACTTTATCTAATAGAAAGAGAAAAATTCTAGCGCAAAAGGACCATATCAATATTCAAATGACACTTCAAAATGTGTTTTACAAATATTTTGATAGTAATCGAAGAGCTGCATGTATATTCAAGGAAGCATTTCGAGCTAACGAAAGCAAAAAACTCTTGTTCACTTTATTAGGGTCGCTCCAACAATATACACCCTGTATATGGATTTCTCATCCGCCGGTACTTTTTCATAAACGACGCAGGTTCAGCTGCGTATGCGGATTTTGGTCCTTTCACCCGGACTCCTCCTAATCGCCGCTAATGCGAGTCGTTATCCAAACGCGTCCCGTTCAAATAATTGCCCGGTAAAAGTAATTTTGATTGATTTCAGATAATTACCGTTCCAACGTAAATCGCTTTCGATAGCGCTAATTTGTTTTCGCGCCAATTAAAATCTTTTTCAGTTAACGCGCGGTTGATTGGTCCGAGACTTAATAGTCGGGAAAACCGACCGTTTTAAAATATAACGGGAGACTTTTTGCGAAAGTTATTTTATCCTTTAAAACGTAATTTCAGAATACTTTATGTATTTGTGCAAATTGCCTGGATATATGGGAATAATCAATTACAAAATATTAAAAATATACCAACGGATCCCTATAAAATAAACACGCACAAATGGGAACACAAAATGGTAACATGCACAAAACTTATTTCCCAGTATTCCACCTATGGATGTGATAAATTTAGTAGTAGTAGTAAATTTAGTCACTCAGAAACAGGTTAACCCACTGGTGAAACAAGATTTATTAGATTGCTTAATAGTATCTTTAGATCAAAATTATTTTGAATTTAATGGACAGCAAGGTTTGATTATGGGAAACCCACTTAGTCCTTTGTTAGCCGAGATTTTTATGGATAATTTGAAAAATATCATACTAGAACATCCCTTAAGTAAGAGTTTTCTGTGGTGGTATAGATACGTGGATGATGTTTGCTTTGCTGGAACGGACAGACAATGGAATTCTTTTTTAAATTACATTAACTCATGACAAAATCGTATAAAATTCACTATCGAGATTGAACAAGATAACCCAATTAATTTTTTAGACTTTTAAACTATTACGAAAACGCGAAACAAATTATATTTTTCCATTTATCATTCACCTTCACACATGGACACATACATAACATCTCAAATCACCCTTATACACAAATGAACAGAAAAATACAACTTAATATCATTAACCCAATTGCACTGAACAACGGCTACAATAACTCCATTATAGATAAAATTATAAATAAAAACCTCTATTTATCCGAAACCTAATATAGAACACGAACAATTTAAAACAATTACCTACATAGGAGAACCCAGTGAAAAAGTTTCAAAACATTTGTCAAAATGTCAAACACAATAGGAAAATTTTTAAAAAACAATAAAAGGAAATGTCCAAAATCTCAAAAATCAAATTTATAATGAAGAAACAGGTAGATTCTTCAAGAAACGCATTAACGAACATAAAAGAGCGTTTAAAAACAATAGTATAGATTCTAATTATGCTACACACTTAAACACAGGAAAACGCACTTTTGACAATTTTGATATTTTACATACAGCCACAAAAAGTAGAAAATAAAATTTATTGGAAGCCATGGTGATTAACAAAATGAGACGTTCAAATATATTGCTTAACGATCAATTAGAATTAAATACTTCTCCTTTATGGAACTTAAATTCTCACAACAGTAATTAAGATTTTATTGTCATTTTTCAGTATATTATAGTAGCAGGTAGTTTGTAAATATTACATTTGATAAAGACACGGTGTTGTCGAAAAAATTGTCATGTAAAAATATATAATTTGGTGAAAATCTCAACTTTTAGTTCTTATTTATTTTGATAAATGGATTTTCATCACGTAAAAGTTCAATCGACGAAGATATTCTCTGGTTGCCTAGGCAACCGCATTGTCCGACCGCATTCGAACACGTGCTGTCACATATTAAGAAATTACGCGTCGAAATCTGCGGGGATCTGGAAAAACAGCACCTTTACAAATACTAGAAAATTTGGATACTAGTTTCGTAATGACAGCTGCCGTGTTAACAAATTCGTTTACTGAGGGTACTTGGCTAGGTGTTCGTGCAGTATAAGTTTTTGAAATGGAGAAGCATGATGATAATGTTTATTTATCTTTACAACGGATTGATCCTTTGTGTAACATATTCTCATGTGTACTGGTTAATGATAACAGATAATAGTATCTATTATTTACACGATAGGTGGAGTTGCGTAGTATTCATTCAT
The DNA here is from genome assembly GCF_029955315.1 of Cylas formicarius. Lineage (NCBI taxonomy): Eukaryota > Metazoa > Arthropoda > Insecta > Coleoptera > Brentidae > Cylas > Cylas formicarius. The sequence goes on along the minus strand of NW_026844361.1, from coordinate 16,039,515 downwards.
TCATTCACAATAATAAATAGGTGATTGGTCTTGAAACAACAATACTTTTTTCAGATCGAATCAGTTTTGGTAACTGTACAAGGGGTGTTAGAAGTAATTAAAAACAAAAAAGCGCATCAAGATATATTTAGTTCTCAAATAATTCTTGTAGACTCCCAGGTTTTTGCGATCAAGCAGGCTACAGCATAATATTTATATTTGGGAGCATTCAAGATAGATACATATACCTCTTTGACATCAATCTAAAAATAAGGAATGTTATAAAGAACTCTTTAATTGGAGAAACAGGAAATTATTCCTATGCTAGTTTCAAGAAAACATAACATTGAAAAATTTAGGGGTAGATACAACTGAAAAAAATTATTATAGATTTTATGACATACTTTTATCAAGGTCTTACTCGTTCAGCAGCTAAAACTTATCATGAGACCTGTATAATATGCATCAGGGCAATAAGATGTAACAAGAATGTTGACAGAAGTATCTATTATTTATACGATAGATGAAGTTGCGTAGTATTCATTAGGATTTTTGATTTTTTATGTCAATTAATAAAAAGGTCTTGTGCAGAGTTAGAAAAATTAATGTTCAACCAACTGCCGTTAGCAGAAGAAAATATCGCCAAGGACTCTCTTGCGGATCTCTGTAGGATTCAAAACTTCACAGATTTCATCACCCCGGTGTCAACATACAATAACACTGACCTAGTGGGGACAGGACAGCATTGGTTAGTTGATGGATCCAAAACCAACAAAGGTGTTGGGGTCGGCATCTACTGGAAACATCCCAAAAAGGAGATAAGGATCGATCTACATATGTCAGCATATTCCAAGCGGACGAGCATCGCATTAAGCTCTGTGCAAGAATGTTTGTGAAACAGACAGGCAGACGGAAATGACGGCACTGGTCGCAAAATCGCAGTTTATCTACATCGGCTACCAACTTTTTTTATTCTTTCAAAGAAACTTCCACGCCAGAGGAATCCAGAAGATTTGTAAGAAACCCACAATTGACAACCTTTTAGACATGAACAGGACAAACCGAAAACCTTGTTAAGGTTGTGTAGCTGACATTGCAACCTTAAACACCACATACACAAAGGTGGAGAAACCGATGATATTAAAAACTAGAGGCTTACATTCTTAGCATGACTGACTTGCTCATTTTCTGAATGTTGTGGTCTTTCCAGATTTTAGCCGGTCTACCCAAGATTATTTTGCCTACTCTTGATTTCTGGCACATTCATAATACAGAAACCAGGGACACTCTCATCTATCTTGGGGCAAAACTAACTAGCAACGGAGGTTTTCCTGATGACCGAGTCATAAATGTGGCGAAGTGGTATTGGAATTGTCTATCCACAATCAACAGACATCATTTGGACCTATTCAGACGTAGGCCTCATGCCAAACTAGCGGCTTCCACACGTTGAAGGAGTTCAAACATTTCTTGTTCAGATTGTGCCAGAACTATCGCGTCATCGGCATATCGTAAGTTTGACACAGTATAGAATTGGAAGTGTGCCGATTGATCGCAGCGGAAGGCCTACACGTGCAAACCGTAGGTCGCGCTGACAGCAACTAAGATAAGTGGCGAAAATAGTTAATATTATGGGTTATTAATGTCTGTGTACTAAAAGTGTTACTTTTTAAATGCGTTTATTTTACTAGTTTCTTATTATTTAATATAAATAATGCACCAACACGCGTTTCTATGGTCAATTTGAATTGGCTGTAGACATTGTAAAATGCAAAATATACGAAAACGAATATGATTTGGCGATATCAACCTAGTAGTGCTGATACGGGAAGGGGATTAAATCCGTTTTTAATTAATGTGTGACAGTGACATGTTAAGGTCTCTTACCAGAGAAAGCTTTTACTTATGACTTACAGAAAATGACGCATTGTATTTGATTGAAGTTCGTATACAATTATAAAATGTTGACTTGTCTTTATTAGTGCCAGCGGAACCAAAAAATAAAGACGATTTATATGCGTAATATCCAAAATGAACTTTTTACCAAATTGAAAAATTTTGGGGTAATAAGGGATAACATTACATAAAAGTCATTAAACAAAACTACAATTAGTGGTACACAGTAACGTTGCATTGGATTTTCGCGTTAACTTTTGGGATTTTGTTCATTGGGGAGGGCAATTTTGTCTTAGCGTTGGTTAACTTTTATGCGTAGTAGAAAAGTCCTGTGACATACTATTGAAAAAGGATTGCTGAATATCTCAAAGGTTATATGGTTAAACTTTTAAATTATAAGGCAACATCGGCTACCAAACAACGTCGAGCGAGGAATATTTTAATTAATACCCGTGATCTCCTCGTAAATTAAGACATGTTTACAATAGGATACGCTTGTAAAGACAGGCTTCGGCGATTTTTTCGACACTAATTACATATCGATAACAACTGACGAGTTAGGGGTCTAATTATATTTCGGGGCCACAAGTTTCGAATATACCGGGTGTCGCAAAGGAGTAAAGTGCTCTTTAACTTATTAGAGATTTTTTTTTAATTAAAATGTTAATAAAGACTTCATAATATTAAAATCGCTCTGCTAAAATCGTAACAAATATTAAAATAAAAAGCAATGGATAAAGAACTGTCTTACTATACAGGGTGTTCCGAAATGAAAGCACCAAATTTTAATTGCATATTCTTGAAAAAAAGTCCCAATTTTCTCTATGTTCGGAAACGCTTCCTTTCCAAGATACAAGGTTTTGAAATTCTTATTATAATTTTCCAACTATATTGATATTTCATTGCCATTTTGTACACTATTTTCAAGAAGCAAAGTTTTTCAAAAAAATAACCTCCAAATAAGAATCAATTTTTTCAAAATGTGTGTCCCATATTGCTTCTTGAAATCATTGAGCAAAATGTGAATGAAATATTTAGAGTGGGGTAAAAATCATGATAGATAATGATGAAAATATAGGAGAAACTAGGGCTTGTTTTCGGTGTATGCCATAAAGATTTTGTGCATTAATTGAATAATACAGTGTATAAGTAGTGTAGATTCAATAAAAAAATATCTGTTTTTTCTTTATTTGTAATATTAGCAATGAGTTGTTCCTGACCCCTGATCCCTTCACCATCCAAAAGTCAGAAACGCGAGACATGCGGATTTCATCATTTTTATCCTAATCACCACAGACCGTTCGGCATTCCGCGTTAAATGGATGTTTCAAAACAGTTTTTATTGATGGACGCCACTGGTTAAAAAGTTATTATAAAAAACTGTTTTTAAAAGTATTTAAAACATTTGAAAAACTTGAATCAATAGGGTAAGGAAACAACAGCGGTAGAGGAGCACATGCTAAAGTTGATAGACACAGATGTAGAAACATTGGTTTGAAAGGCGTCAAGTTGGCTGGAACTTAGATAACGCCCTGTACTAAGCAATTACTTGGGCACTTTACTAAACTCTTAGTACAGTATTGGACTACATTACGATACATTTTCAATATTCTAAGGACATCAGATGGGATCATAGGAAAATATGTTTAAAAAAAATCTTTTTTTAAATAACAGAAAACACAGCTATTTAACCTCCACATAACAGCATAATTTCAAGGATCTTATCCTTATCTAATTACAAAATTATTTATTTTTGACGGTGAGAACGATTTTGTATTATGATCATGTGACTTGTATAAGGATTTGATTGTTTAGACTGTTAGTGTTTTTTGTTTTTATTTGTGTATAAAAAACGTAAAGTTTTTAAAGCGCCATTTCAATGATACTTCGTCTAGTATCCATTTAATTTGTCATAATTAAATTGTGAAGTTTCGAGCTTTTTGGATAAGAGAGGCGCAATAACAATAATGTGTGTTGATAATAGTAATAGTTAGTTTGATAATACCTGTAGCTACCATAAAGTGCAGAGTTCTTGAGCGTTTAACTGAAACTGTTAGTTTTGGTTAGTTTAGTTTCAGTTAAGCTCTGTAGAGGCCAACAGGATGATTGACGAAACGTCAGCAAGTTTGATCTACCAACAACCAACACAGGACGAATCCAAAAGTTTTGTAAATACTTTATTCCAATAATAATAATAATAATAATAATAATAATAATAATAATAATAATAATAATAATAATAATAATAATAATTGTATGGAGAAAAAAAATCATTTATATAAGAAAACTAGAAATCATCGCACACCACATTCGTTGCATATAATAAAGGAATATATATGTAAGATTTGGCAACACTGTGAATGACAGTGGCGTATCGCAAAAATTATTAAAGCACATTTATTTCCAAAATACTTCAATTATTTTAATGTTCCTTGTGTACGTAGGACGCAGTAGGAAGACAAGAACACAGCTATCTCGGATAAATGGTTTTCGTAAATATTTTGCGTCATTACGCTTAGTAAAACAACTAAACACTTGCTCTGTCAGACTGATCGAAATCAGTGTCTTATCTTATTTTTCTGCATACTAATACTGAAATTCTTTGTTAAAAGTTCTTTTTTTTTAGGTTTCCAAAATAGATCCACCAAATTAATATATCACATTAACATGTGCCTACTTGTGATTTGCTCGATTTAGATTTTCTTACAAAATTAGAAAATATAATAGATTCAGTAGTCACGTTAGAGGGAGCTGAATAGTGCTTGTTCTAATACAACAAAAAACATTGATCAACAAATTACCATAAGATTTTGTAAACGACTTGTCTCTACTAAATTACAAAAATATTTATTTTTTATAATGGACGCGATATTTAAAACCGAATGTTTAAACCCGCCATTTCGATACTTCTTGCAGTATTCATTTTTTTAAATTTTTCATGATTGATTCGTAAGGTTTCTTAGTTTTTAACAATAATAACAATAATTTAAGGACGATAATAGTTCTGAGAATATTGTGCGAGCTTAACTGAAACTGTTAGTTTTGGTTAGTTTAGTTTTAGTTAAGCTCTGAAGGAGCCAACAGGATGATTGGCGAAACGTCAGCAAGTTTGATTTATGCAGTAGGAATAGTTTTATTTAATAAGTTCATAAGGTTGCATTAAAATTCAACTGCGTCACACCTATTGAAACATTTCTTCAAAACAGTGACCAATATGCCAGAGATCCGGTAGTTTCAAACGTTCCGCGTTTATAGAACGGGGACGTTCACTTTTGATTAAAAAAAAAACAAGAAATATATCCCGCTGCCTCCGCCGCTGGCGTCCTAGGGTCGAGGCATTTTATTGTTCGGCTCATCCTCTTCATTGTCTAAATCCGTTCCCATGCGCTTCGCCTCTCGAAATGTCAACGCTGCGCTGTTAGAAATTCACCTCTTGCCGAACGATGATCCGCTCGCCGTCTTTACACAGGGCGTTTCACGGACGGATTGTACCGTAACGCTCGCCCGCTAATTGTCTAAACGTTTAAGATGCCGACGTTATTATTCCGATTGTTTTCGTTTGTCGTTTCGTAGAGGGCGTGACAGATCGATTCGCGTGCCGTTCGACGCGTAGATTTTCCATTTTTACGCGGGTTTTTCTACGGCCTGTTGTTTTACGCATGCTACAGACTACAGCATTATCCATTTGTCATTTATACGACCTCTATAGAGTGAACAATTGCGTCAGGTATAGTCTGTCTCAATTTTCAGCGTGCTGAATTTTGTCCGCAATTATGGAAGTTACCTGCCGACGGCGACGGCAATAAAACTCTGGTCTGTAGGTATTAAAGGACAGAACAGGGACGGACTCTCGAATGTTTTGGTAATAATATAATTTATAATAAAATATATACAACAAATTCATTGCTAGGAATATATATATATATATATATATATATATATATATATATATATATATATATATATATATATATATATATATATATATATATATATATATATATATATATATATATATACATAATTACTTTATTATTCTAAATGACAGATTGTAAACACTATTTTATATTACTTTTACAGGCTTACGAAAGGATAAAGTTGGGCTTGGGTCTATGTATTGTGGTAATGCGTTTTTCTCTTTATTTGAAGGTGCTTTCGTCTAACAGTTTTGAGTGGAATCAGCTCATCCTTTGGATACAGTGTCGGGTGGATTGAACTATGTTTCATTAAGATAAATTATGGCTCTCTTATCTGATCTATTTCTATTAACTTCTTGAGGTGCGTAATCTACGTGAGTCCACTACTACTTGCCTTTGCCTTACAAAAAACCATTTAAAAAAAAGTCTACGGAAGGTCGTACGGCTTATATTTATATTCGTTTCATCTTCTTCCAGCTTTTTTTCATTTTATTCAAGGTATGGACAACGTCGTTTTGATAAAGACGATATATTTTCTTTCTTAATGGGTTCTGATCACTATTACCTATACCGTGCGTTCGAAAATCACTACGTTTATGCCTTTTCTTCAATTCTCCACAATTAATAATATCCCTTATTGACTTTTTGTAAGTAGACGGGTTTCTTTTAAAGCTTCTTGTCGAATACGTCCTTTACTGATTAAAGTTTCATAGATATTTTTCACAACCTGTTTTGCATCAAGCGACTAATGATTTGGAAGCGACAAAAATGATTATTCAACACTGCCACAAATGGTCAACACTCAAGAAATATATCAGCAGGAAAGAAATATACCTGGCCTCGTCACTCAAGTAAGAATTTTTTTTTTGTTCATGGCTTTACCCAATAACATCGTTAAAATTTTATGGGGGAGGAACCGCCGAAAGTAAACACGATGAAGATTGAGACAGACTATACCGCGGAATTATTTTCTAAATTCTGAGAATTGTAAACCACTGCTTTATGTGCCTGGAATCATGTTCTATTTTTGCTGAAAACTATTAACGCTACGTTTTAGAAATGTATATAACCACTTTAGTAGAACCAATTAAGGAAACTAATGTCATAAAACACTCACAAATGATAATAGTAAGGATTACACCCAATTAAAGAAAATATATAAATATGCTAATACTTATTACTACATGCAAGTCGCAAAAATCAGACGCAAACTTTTGCGACAGGGCCTGCAGGTTTGCCCTAAATAAATTGCGAATTATACTGTCACAATGTTTATAATTACTTGCAATTTATACATCGCCCAACATTCCGGGTGATTTGAAGTGTATTTTGAAGTAAGCGCCAAATCTGGAACGTATTTATTTAGATAATCGGATAGATACCGCCACGAAAGCAAAAACACAAAAACTAACAACATCCTACTTTGTGGGAATGGCGTGCGCATAATAACAGTCCGCGCGCTTATCCGACAAAACATGCTTATTACGTTTAGTCGAATTAAACGATAAGAAAGCTTTTTTTTTCGCTGAAAATCCTTGATATTTCTAACCTCCTCCACACTCTGACGCTTCCGAACAATAAAATCCGTTTGGCACGCCGGTTTTGGGTACGTGCACTTGTCTACCGTCCCGCCGCGTCCATTGAAACGAGGCGCGGAGAGCTTTTCCCGGAGAATTTTAATTGTGCATCGATAAGGATCTAAAGAGCAGTGGCGTGCGCGTCCGCCTTCATAAGAAAAACTTAGAATACATGTTCCTGGACACTTCTAAACTTCGTCCAATGAAGAAGGACACAGAGTTTGTGGACTCTTGAGTCATAACATCCATCTGACATTCAGTTCCGATATACGGGATGGACCAGTTTTATCTTGACAAACTGTAACATTGCTAGTAGCTCGTCCCTGTGATTAGAGAGTTGATGCTTTTGTTGTTTTTTATAGGTTAAGTTTTAGTTTTATTTTAGTTAGACAGACTGAGGTTCAAAAAATGCTGCTGGGTTTGACAATCTGTCCTTATGCTCTATGACAACAAATAAATAAATATGTCTCTAGCATTGCTAATGATTATGGAAAAATTAAGAATGTTTGTGATCATTTACAATATACTCTCCCTTTAACTTGTTTATTTACCGATTGGGGAAAAAACGTCAAATATAAAAATTGTTCAAAAATAGTAACCCATTTATTTGTATATATATGAGGTTTTGCAGAAATTACCTACAGATAAAACTTATATATTTTTTAATGGAATATTTTATACGACTACTAAAATAACTAAAAAGTCTACACATTTCTTGTATAAGATATACTATACCAAAACCCAACAGTTTTTACAATATATGCGCTTTTAACTTAAAAGCGACATTAATCAGTATAATAATATTATAGAATTTATAATCATTCATATATATATATATATATATATATATATATATATATATATATATATATATATATATATATATATATATATATATATAAATATAATATTATTAATATTAATTAAATAGGTCGCCACCAAAAAACCAAAAGGTTTGTTTATGACTGACAGCGACCGTTACCAGTCACACATTTAGTAAAACTTACTTTATAGATAGTGATTGTTGATTGATGTTTGTTGAAATTTTTCATAGATACTTTTTTAGTCAACTTGCAATGGATAATTACACATAGTTCCAATCAAGCCAATTTAGCCTTTTTGTTTTCTTTAATAAACGTTTCCAAAATTCGTTGTATACGTGATAAAAGGAGCATAATTTTGTTAAATCTGTAGCTGTCACTGTCAGTTATAAACAAACGTTTTGCTTTTTATTGACCACCTACTTCACAGCTACCAAAGATATAAATGAATAACAAAAAATAAAGATAAATTCTAGAATATTACTTTATTTTTGACTGTTGTTTTTATGCTAAAAGCGCATATATCTCAAAAATTATTATTTTATACAAGAAACGTGGCATTTTCCATTAAAAACTTTGATAGGTGGGAACTTTCTGCAACACTCTGTATATATAAAATAACTTACTATTTTTTGAATAACTTTTATAGTTGGTGTTTTTTCCCCACACGTTAAATAAACAAAATGAAAATTAGAGACAGATATACGCACTTTAACCAACTTTGAAGTCGTCTAAAAAGGAACAATCTGAACAGCATTTTCCAAATTCCCGTAACTTTGGGGTTATTTACAATAAATTTATTTTGAGCGATCCATATTTGAAAATTTCAAGATGGCTTTTTAAGGATACGGGGTATACCCTCCCGTTAAACCCATCAGCAATAATATATCAGTATAAACATTGATTTTTTTAATATTGTCGGTATGTGCAAGTAATTTTTTTTTATCCCTTTGGTTCATTGCTCTTGAAATTCATATATAAAACAGTCTTGCATCCGATTTTTTTTTACGATATACTATGCTACCTTTTTACATTCTTTGTTTGCGCCAATGAGTTCTACAAGAAACATCAAATCGCTGTTTTATTATTTTATCACCGCAGATTATCGAGATTACCTTGAAAAACGCATTTAACTTGAAATTACCCTGTAACTTCCGAAGTTACGGAGATGTCGGAATATGAGGTGCGCAATTAAATTTCTCATAAAGAAGCTGTGAATTAGTTATACTGAAGTTAGAACTGTGCGTCTCAAGCGCTTCTCAAGATAGTCAGTATTCATGATCAGATTAGTATATAGCGAAAGTTTGTCGCCGCCACTGACCATAGGCTTCAGTTCCCCGCCCCGCCGGTGCCCGTAAACATCGGAGTATCGCGAGGGCGTAAACCGGAAGCGCGGCCAACTAACAATGAACCTGCGAGGCTGTGCCACCCACACTTCCGCTTGGCGCGGTCGTCTCTTATACGTACGCGCCCGATCGCTTTTAACTCCACACCACTTACCATGAAAACCATGAAAATTCCAATCTTCTAATTGTCCGCTCGCAAGGATTTTCTTGGAAGAACGTCGTTGGTATGGGTCTCCCCACTCGAGTCACTTTTAATCGGCAATGGCCCTGTGTTCCTTATCTACTGGCCTATAGAGACGAACCTGAAACATAAGAAGAGGAAGAATCGATAGTGATGCAGTTAATATAAGATTTGGCCAACGCAATGATGGTTCATAATAGTATATTATGCAACAAGTGTGAGTCATGAGTTTATGTGGTTATTTGGTATCTGGCAATTATTCACCTGACGCAAGTCAGTTCATAAACTTAAACGTACTGCCAATCAGTCAGTGTCCGTATTACATGGACCACAAAAACAGGCAGGCTACGTCAGAAATCATCTAAGAGATACAGAGTTTAAAACTGAAGGGAACGATCTGGCGTTATGGATTGATGCTAACATACGATTCACAAATAGGCTCTGGGAATACTCCTGTAAACTGTTTAATCAAATATTTTCTTATTTAAATTAACAAATTATCAGTAGAAAAAAATGTTGTATTTTTTTTTTATTTCTTTGTATACATTTGAAAACGCCCTTTGGTTGATACTTGGCCTATCATGATTTGTCATGATTAAATTATTAAACTCCTTGCTTTTTGAATAATAAAGGCACAATAAAATAATAGATGTTAAATAAAATTGCAGCACAGAAGTACAGTAAAAATAGCACAAAGTTAAGACGTACCAATATAAAGTAAGTTTAAAAATAAAATATAAATTAGGTAGGTACATTGATTAAAAACTGCAGTTTCTGAGTGGCCTAATTATAAGTTGAGTTTGAGTTGAGGTTGGGTCCAAACAAAACGTCGTCAATATAAGAGAAAAATATTAGCGACAGCACTTCCCAAATTCGTTGTTCTCTATGAAAACAATTGCATTGCTAATGATTATGGAAAAATGAATAACTTTTAACTCCCTTTAACTTTTTTTAGCCATAAGGAAAAAAACGTTAAATACGAAACTTGTTCAAAAATAGAAACCCATTTACAAGATAGATTTTTATATATACAGGGTGTTACACAAATCACCCACAGATAAAAATTATATGTTTTTCAATGAAAACTTTATATTTTATACGATTAATAAAATAACCAAGCGAAGCGAGTGTTTATTAAACGAGGGATTTAAAAAGTTTACCAAGCCTTTTCCATATAGTACTTTTTCTACGACCGTTAGTTTTTGGGTGCATTTTTGCAAAATAACACGAATACATTCAATGACATGACCGTCAGAATTGACAAATGTCAAAATTCAGTCACAAAATAAAAAAAAGACAATTTTTTATGTTAATTACAATGCGGAAATGATACTTTTCTCTACTATTAATAATCTTCTCCAATGTCGAATCTTTTTTCGAGAACCAGACAAAAATTTTACTATCAGGAATTTGCCTTTGGTGATGTTTTCTAACGTTTTCAACTTCTTCGCTTTTGCTGATGTCAACATCACTGTCGCTGTCCTCTTATTCAATATATCCATTGCCATCATCGTCGCTTTGGCCTGGTTACCCTGACAACAGTTTTCTTTTTAAGTCTAGATCCTTCAAAAAATTGGTAAGGAAGCATCTAAGCTCGTCTTCATCAATGGTATCTTTTGGTAATTTTGCCACATGCTTCAAAACCGGAAAGTAAATTTGTTTTTATACCACTTTACTCTCCGTCTGTGTTTTTTTTTATCTTTATCCATGTTCTCAAGTGTTTACTTTAAAAGCTCATGGAATTCGTTTCTTGGAACCTCAGAAGACTTGGATTACGCATGTTTTAGGATGTTATTTCTCCAGGGCCTGAAAAGTTCGATATCCAGAAGTTGACAAATATGGGTAGTATGCAAACGTTATATTATTTTCTTCACATTGCAGCAGAATATCTGGAATGAAGTGCGATGCTACGCTGTCCCCTATTAACACTTTTTTTCGCTGAAGCAGTATAGCGTGTGGTAAGAAACAAACAAAACAATCATCGACATGTTAATCCAGCCATATGAGCTTCGATTATATCGTGTACTCAATGAGCAACATGGTAGTTAGCAGCATGGGCTGCCCGTCCAAGTGTCCACTTTACCGTACTTGCTGTCGCCGAAAATTGATAACAAGAACACAAGGCAAAGGAAATAATACATTATACAACAAGTGCGGTAAACGACATTTGACTCAGGAGTTTACTCGACACGAGCGGAGCGGAGCGCAGAAACAACACGAATACAGTTTTGTCGGAGCTGTTCATATTGCAGTCTCCTTGCAAGTTTGCTAGAATATATCACCTAAAATTTAACATAATACTTTCTACTATCTTGCCTTTATTTTAGTCAAATAACTAGTTTTCATTCGGTAGGTAGAGGACCATGACAGTAACCTTGCAAATAGAATGGTCTTCCCTATACCGACTTATAGTGTCCTATCTATTCTCAGATGTAAAGTCTCTATATTTCGTCATTTTTTCCAAAAAATTAATTTTTTCTCCGAATCTATTAAATAATGAAATCAATGAAACTAAGATTGGCTCTTTTTCATTTTTGCCACCTGCATTTTTAAAGTGGCTTTGTTCCAATTACACTATGCGAACGATGCATTAAGTGTTTTTTACTGTAGAGTACTAGTAGCAAGCAAACATAATATTTTGGAGTCACAGAAGTATGGAAAGAACTATCCACAAAATCGATTAAAACGTTGAATGCTATTTTTCATTTGTTATTCAACTTCATGGATATGATATATTGATATTCTCTTAGAAATTCTTATCCTCAAAGTTGTCATTAAATTTTCGGACTCCCTCAACAAAATCAGTCTCTTAAAAAAAAAGCTATTCCAGAAAAGAAAAAAAAACTTATACCACAAAGCTTAACTGCAATATAGTAATTCTTGTACCAAAAGGTTTCATGTTTTTTTTTTTCTCGAGAACCATTTTTGTCCCCAAAGGATCGTTAGTGGCTGAGTTTTACTGTCACGGTAGCCATATTAAACAACCCTCGTGTGGCTGTCATTTTGCCAAAATGGTATACCATTAGAAATAATCCGCTAAACATCCCAGCTCCGTGTCTTCACACACTTTGGACGATATTTGTGGGTTGGATTTAGTTAGTTTTGGTTAGTTTCGGCGAAAGTGACTTAGAAAATACTTTTTTTTTTTCCGTAGCGTCACAACCCTTCGTGGGTCTTAGCTGCATCTACGACTCGTCTCCATCTGTCCCTGTCCAACACAACCTCCTTCCAGTTCCGTACTCCCAAGATTTTTACATCCTCTTCGATATTGTCCCTCCATCTGAGCCTTGGTCTTCCTAAGGGTCTCTTTCTTGCTGGGTTTTCTTCCCATATCCTCTTTACAAGACGTTCATTCGGCGATCTCTGCACGTGTCCAGCCCACCTGAGCCTTTGTGCTTTTATTTCGTTTACTAAACTCGGTCTTTTGTACATGTCGTTAAGCTCCGCATTCGTTCTTATTCGATATTGACCCGTTCTCTCATCTATTGTTGGTCCAAAGATTTTCCGCAACATCCTTCGTTCAAAGCGTCTTAACACTAGTTCGTTCTGCTTTGTCATTGTCCATGTTTCCGAGCCATACATTACGATTGGCTTGATTACTGCCGAATATATCCGTAGTTTTGAGTTCCTAGATATCAGTCGGGACTTAAACAGGTTCTGCAAGGCGAAAAAACATTTATTGCCCTTTTGTATTCTTGCTTTTATTTCGCTGGTGATATCGTTATCCGAAGTTATAACTGCTCCTAGGTACTGAAATTGGTTTACGCATTCAAAATTGTGGGTGTCCATGGTTATGTTCTGTCCTATTCTGCCCCTTCCTGCTCTCCGTCCGGCCCACATATATTTGGTCTTGTCCTCGTTGATCATGAGTCCTACCTTCTTGGTCTCCTTCTCTATGTTCATGAACATTTCTTTTGTTTTAATCGTACTGCTTCCTACCGTATCAATGTCATCGGCATATGCCAAAATAATTTCTGGGCCCTTATTTGTAAATATTTCCAATCCAATATTCGCTTCTTTGATGGCCATGTCCAGTACAGTAGAAAATACTTGTCATCTAACAAATCTAACCTAAATTTAGGTGTCACCTAGCGCATGGGCACTAAACATTTTGATGTACATGACCACAATCAACTTGAAAACTTATCCAAAAAATTCGATGCCGAGTCATCTCGAGGTGACACTCGTGTCGATGAGATCAAATTACCGACGGCTAAAATTAATGAGCTAAATGTATACGAAACGGGTCTGAGCAAATCGTAATTTAGATTTTTCATTACCTCTAGTGCCCTAAGCTATAATAAAAAAAATGTCATTATTCTAAATAGTTTTTAAACAAAAATTATTAATTTTATGTTTGTATATATGTGTAATGGTAACAGGAATACCGACAGTAATTTTGGAATTTGAATTAAAGCGATTCCGCAACGCCCAAAGTCGCCCATAAAAACGATTAAAATTGCAACGTTGTAATGGGGTGAGGTTTGATTTCTCGCACATTGTTGCACATTAGATCATCCGCAATCAACGCGTATTCTGTGTAATTAGCTTCCATTGTGGTCCAGCTGTTCAAAAGTCTAATGATCTCATCGACAAGTCGTTAACAGCCAGCTCTATCATCGATTCCCACGATTACATTGGGCTTCAATATGTATTTGCATATTAGAATAAAATTATTCTGTAACGAGCGTTCAATTTAATAAGTGTCTGCTATTTTAGAACGATTTGTCAGTACTTTTATGCCAAAAGTTATAAACATGTGGGTTTCTTCAAGATATTTCGAAATTGTTGCTAATAGCGATTTCGCCTTCACTCAAAAATGATGGAGAAATTCATTTGCTTTTTTAACAACAGACGGGTGGACAACGCCTCCTACAAGTAAGAGCTAAATTAAAAACCTATTCAAAAAACCCCCCGGTATCAAAATTTATCCAAAATTATCATTATTTTGGAAATTATGTAATAAAATGCAAAATGTATCCGTCATGGAGTGACGTACGTCCATTTTTATGATAGTAAAAGATGAAGACTGATAGATAATTATCAATAATTTCATATAAGGTGATGGCTTCAATATTTAAGTAATTAAATTAAATATAAAGAACGACGCTCCCTCCATTTTGTGAAATATTCAATTCGGTTGCTTGTTACAGATTATCCGAAATGTTTACCCTATAGAAGAACTAACTCTGCTAAAAATTGCTCTTTCAAAATACTTGTATTTAGAAAACCTTCCCAACGATCTGTAGACATAGTATACGATGTTCTTGTTTGCGTCATTGCTTCATCTTCATAACTTAATTTAATTACTATTTCGCAATCTCGAAATATCTGATCCAGAGACTCAACCAGACCATCGAAGAGTCACTTAAGAGAGCTTCAAAATTATGTATTGCTCAACCACCTTGAAACTGTCGGAAAGATATAAAACTACCCTCAATATTGAAATACTCAAAAATTCATTATATTTATTTCTAATCTCAAAAAAATCACGTCTTAAATAAAAAGTAACTTAATAGAGCTTCAAAATGTTTGCCCAAACAACTTGAGACTGTCGTGAAGATATAAATGTGTTTTTAATGGAAAATATGTACCACTCATACACATGTTGCATATTTTTGAAAACCTTATAACAAATATTAAAAAAACACAACCTTTAGTTTATATACAAAAATTTGTGAGTTTCAGGAGAAACTTACTGGACCTTGCGTGAAAAGCCCTATCTAGACCAGTGTTAATGCATACCCGAACTACCCCAATAGTGAAATACCCAAAAATTCGTTATATTTATTTCGCGACATCAAATGACATTGTCCCAGATAAAGAGTCACTTAGGAGGGCTTCGAAACGATGTATTGCTCAACCACCTTGAGACCGTGGGGAAGATATAAAACTACCCCAAACAATGAGGTACCATAAAATTGGTTTTATTGATTTCGGAATTTTTTTCATATTTTCTTTACAAGTTCCTGTATTATCAGCATGGGCAGGGCCTCTATGTCTCTAATAACTATATAACTACAACCCTTAAATCATTTTAGATCACTTTTAGAATCACTTTAGATACTTGAAAAATCTGTATTATCAAGGTCTGGTGCGCATTTAATTAAAACAAATCGAAATAAAAGAACATTCGTTATTTATTTCTAAAACATAACTACAAATGTAGGCATTCCTGTGCCTTAGCCTTTTCTAGTTGTCCCACACCGGTGACAAACTATACAAATCATCAATAACACTCTGTATAAATGCACGCGTCCTTGGTCTTTCTAATACTAGTTAAAGCCCATATTTATCGATTTTTTTTGGATTTTTATTCACTTCCTCTAGTTCTGACACGGTTTCGAACGTTTTTTAGCCTATTCGTTAGATATTTGATTTGGCAGGCACTTATTTGTAGTACACGGCTTGACGCTGACGTAATAAAAGGTCGTCAACATCTATACGAATTGGCCGGTGGTTTTACTCGGCCCTTTCCGGTAAATCTTGGTTACAGCGTTGCCGGTTGTGGGCGGCAATATGTCGAAACAACGACGGAACAATAGTTAATCAGCGGCCGCAAAAAAACCGATTCACAAATAAATAAAACGTGGCGTCACAATAAAGTATCGCTGAATCGGAGGTGTGATCGTGGGCAAGATAAAGCGGCGATAAAAAAAACCTTGATCGTTAACGATCTGCGGCTACCACACCTGAGGAAAGTATCGTTAAATTGAGATAAAATATAAACTGACAGCCGAGTGCGTTTTTCCTCGTGTTCGAACGCCTTTTTTTCTTTCGATTTACGTTTATTCTTGGCGCGTTCCAAGTTACCAAGCGTCCTCGTAACACCCAAGCAATTTCGGTGCGACAGATTCGCGCAAGCGCAGCCTTTCACGTGTTACGTTGCTATGGTTACTTTGATTGCTGCTATGACAACGACAAACAACTCTCGAAAGACGACATTGCATGGAAAGTTAGACGCTGTCATTTGTGACTAGCCTGTATTAGTATATTATGCAACAAGTGCGGTAAACGGTATTTGACTCACGAGATTATTTGACACAAGCGGAACGAGTTTTTAATAAACGAGTGACTTAAAAAGTTTACCGAACGTGTTGCATACTATAGTTGTTCTACGACCGTCAGTTTTTGGGTTTTTGGGTACGCAAAATACGAAAATATTCACTGACATGACCGTCAGAATTGACAAACGTCAAAATTCAAAGTGTGAAAACATCCGATTGCTCTCAAATCCGTGCGGTAAAATCCCGGAAATGTCCGAAGTGGCTCGGATTCGTGAGAAATGAAACTGACGTGGTAAAGTGACGCTTCCCGCACGCTAGATCGGTGTGTAATTAGGTATTTTACAAACAGGAATAGAAAAAATATATTTTCGCCATAGATATGTGAAATGTAGGTCATGGTATTAATTTTGCCTGGTTTTGCTTTAAAGTATTTTTATTGGTTAGTCTGTTAATTTTGATATTTAAAAAAAATAAATAAGAACTAAAAGTTCAGATTTTCACGAAATTATATATTATGACATGACAATTGTTTCGACAACACCGTGTCTTTATCAAATGTGATAAAGACACGGTGTTGTCGAAACAATTGTCATGTCGTATTATATAATTTCGTGAAAATCTGAACTTTTACTTCTTATTTATTTTGATAAATGGATTTTCATCAAGTAAAAGCCACCTCAGTTCAATTTTTGATATTTTAGATTTGCATTGATTATTTTAAAGGACAGGATGCTTCTGTCGTTCTGGTGACGTCAGGCATTAAAGAGCTGATAACTCCCGAAAATAATTTCTAAAAAAAAACTGTTAGCTAGCTAGAAACCTATCCAAACCAAATACTCAGACGGCAGCTCACTAGGTAAAGCAGACAGCTACGCATGGCCACAAATATTACGCATCATTGCTTACTTAACAAACACAAAGTTTCCTTCGTTTTAAGCGTTGCCATTCAAAGGCGTTTTTGGCATTCGATGCTCTTTCATTCGTTCATGCGGCCATACCAAAGCAGTTTTTATCTATATATTTCATCTAAGAAGTATTTTTTGCTTTTTTTCTTTTACATTCTTATTCTAGTATTGTTTTTTCTTGTGCTATTTTCCTTTGAATGCGTGGTTCGTCTCGACTATTCAAATATTTGTAGTAATATGTCACCCTTGCTTTGGACCTTCGGTGACTTTGATTTTCTATTTTCACCTCACTTTGCGCTTTCTTGTATGTTCTGTTCACTGCTTCTTTGTCCTGTTTACTAATTCTTGTCTGCTCCATTGCTTCCTATGACTTCAAATGGGGTACTGAATTACAGACTTTTTTTTTATTTTTATTTGATTTTATTTTATATATTTTATTTTATTTATTTATTTGTTTATTTACATTTAATTCTATTCTTTCTTCCTTTAATTATTTTATTAAGTATTTCACTTCCCTACCCTGGGGATTTATTGTTTTTCATCTTTTTTAGTATCTGCTTGATCTCTTCGACTGTTATATCTAGATCGATTCTGTTTACGGGATGCTCTACTACTCTACTACTGTTAAAAGTTTCGGATAATGTAATCTTGGATTTTTAGATACGGGTGACTTTAAAAATTTGGCATTTTTAGGCGCCGTTTGTAGTTCGGGTATGCATTAACTTCTGCAAAAGATAAACACTGGCCTAGATGTGGCTTTTCACGCAAGATCCAGTAACATCATTAAGTTTATCCTCCTATATTTTTGTATATAAACTAAAGGTTGTGTTTTTTTGGTATTTGTTATAAGGTTTTCAAAAATATGCAACATGTGTATGAGCGGTACATATTTCCCATTAAAAACATATTTAGATTATATATCATCATGGATACCACCTGAAACATACTATCCAGACCAATTTTCACCTCTCCAGTTACGCATGAACGAACTACCAAATATGTCTAGAAATGTTAAAATTGTCATCTAAAAATCCAAGCTTGCTATGACTTTTGTGTTTGTCCCTCCTTTCATTTATTAAAAAAAAAGAAAACAGCTTGCGTCGTCACACTGTGCAAAGCCTTCGCTTGCTTCTGTTAATTCTTCGTGTGGAAAATGCGTGGCCCGGTGCGGCTTTATTTGACAAGGTCAGATAAAGATTATCTGACTGGCGTTATCTAAACACAAAGACCTAGTTGATAACTTCGTTTCGTTTAGTCTAGACACTAGGATTCGGTCGATAATGTCGGCTTTTGAAATCGATGCCGGTCCACGCCCGGGCCATTGGCTCCAATTATTTACTTCAGTAACAAAATACGGGGTACTCTTAAAAAGATCGGTTTAGGATTTTGGAATATTTAAAAACACTATTAAAACATGTGCAAGACGTTTAAAAAAACTTACACCTCTTAACTTAACGCTCTTCGGTATTCGTCATCCAAAAAATCGAAAAAAAGTTTATATTAAAAAATAATAATAATAAATATTGTTAGAAAAGACGATGAAAAACAATTAAGAAGATGCTAGCTCATCCACATGGTTAAAAGATAATATCAGATTATCGGATTTCTAAATGTCGTACAATTCAAACAAAATATTTGCTAGTTGCCATTAAGCCTATTCGTTTACCGTTCCGATGAGTTCTGCTATTGTTGCCTCTTTTTAACTGTGTACGTTAGACAGAGAAAGATTATTATTGGATATGTCATATAAGCGGATTACACACAATTTGAAAACGTTATGTTGTTTATTTAACTTTTACAATTGATCATTAAGTAGTTTGTTTAAAGAAAAAGATTGTAATTAGAAGAAAAATCATCCAAGGATAGAGCTTCTAAGAGGATTGAATTTTTAATATCGTATAAGTAAGAAAAAGCAGATCCAAACCTTCAATTTTGTTTTGTTTGTACTGACGAGACATGGATATTTGAAAATCGTGCAATTGGTCTTGGCAAGATATTAATACAAAAACTGTAAAATCCGCTAAAGTTCAAGTGAACGGTATGTAAAATTTTTCTTGGAAACTTAAATTATAAATGTCACTTTACTTACCGACTAGTCCACTAGATTTTAATTGTAGCTTATAGCACGTAGTATTTAAATTCTCCTTTGCATTCGTTACAGAGTATATTTTTTCCAAACAACACGAATACATTCACTGGCTGATATATATTGCATAACATTCTTCTGTGTATTAGTTATCGGGTACATTTTTGCAAAACAACATGAATACATTCACTGACATGACCGTCAGAATTGACAAACGTCAAAAATCAAAGCGTGCGAAATATCTCCGAAAACATAGTATATTATGCGGTAAACGGCATTTGACTCACGAGTTTATTTGACGTGAGCGCAGCGCAGCGGAGCGAGTTTTTAATAAACGAGTGAGTTAAAAAGTTTAGCGAACGTGTTGCATACTGCACTTTGTCTACGACCGTCAGTTTTTGGGTACATTTTCGCAAAACAACACGAACAAAACGTCAAAATTCAAAACGGGCGAAATATCTTCGAAAACATCCCGGAAACGTCCGAAGTGACTCGGATTCATGGGAAACAAAACTGACGTGGCAAAGTGACGCTTCCCGCACGCTAGATAGGTGGGTAATTAGGTATTTTACAGACGGGAGTAGAAAAATACATTTTGCAAATTTTCATCAATTTTATTTTTTTAAAGGTCAGTCTTTAATTCGATCCTGGAACGGCAAAGAACTTCACAATTTCGATTTAGTTGAAGCAAAGTTAGTCTTTTATGTACCGTGTTATAAAAAAACGTACAATATTACGTTTTGCTTAAAAACCATATAACCCAACCAAATCTATCTGCTCGTTAAATTGCCGTTCAATAATTTGCCAAAAAAGTATGCTAGACACCCTATTCGTCGAAAACAAACGCTTGAGCTTGTTTACGGAACAATCACTTATCTTATCTTATATCAAAGTTTCGTTAAGTACGACACCCTGCATGTCTGCGTTTTTATTATTATTTTGCTTATATCTGTGGACGCTTATTGTTATTAGTGTAGCAACTACAGTGAGCCTCGGACAATTTGCTAATAAAAACATGAAATTCAAACTTGAGGAAGAACCACATAAATTTTTGTTTTGTTGTTTAGTGGATAATTATTTCTCCCCGAAGAAATATATTTAAAAAAAATATATACGCTTAAAGTTTACCCTGTGGCCGTCAGGATGCGTCAAATGTCAACGATGGGTATTGTTAGACTAACTTGAACTCTTCCATAGTACTGTTTTTATGATTGTTGTGGTAGTGGTATTATGTACGTCTTTGAAGAAGTTTGGATTAGTTTTTCGATTATTTTAGGTAGTTTTAATAACAATTTCAATCGGATAATCTTTCTATAGTTTTTTCTTTTATAGTGGTTGAGTTAATTTTAAGGCTTTGAATAGTTTAGACCGGTAGATCTGCGGAGAGTTAAAGGGAATTGGTAAAAGTCTGCTTTACTTTGTTCTTATTTTTAGAGAAATATTTGCTAAATATTTAATGTTGTATGCATTATATGTTACCACATAGAAGTTATAGGTTATGTGTTTTAACCTCGTTCATGCAGCCCATTTTGCGAATAAATTATTCTGAGTTATGAATGAATGAATATACTAATAAACACTTATAGCAAATGAAAAAGTTAAGTGCAGTAGCACATTATTGCGAAAATACTATGGAAACGTATCGGAGTGACATTAATTTTAATGTTTATTTGTCTTTTACATTGTATCGGACATTCCCATTTGAAGAATATAATACACAAGCAATTGTGTGCGCAATTTTCAATATTTCAAACACAAGAAAATGTTTATGAACTTTGTCAAAGACATTAGTTTTTATTCAATTTTGTTCTGAAATTTTTTGCAAAAACTCAATAATTATAACAGTATACGAAAAGAAGGACCATTGAATTGTCCACAGTCAGGAATAGGGAGACATGGTTTGTTTTGCAAATCGCACCGACGTAGTCATCAGTGGAGAAGCAGTGCAGAAAAGTGGTTTGAGGTGACAGACATATACGTATGATATGATAAAGAATACTTAACACTGAACGTTGAAAAGTGAAACTTTCGTGGCTTCCCAATGGCAAAAGTGAATGGCCTCAATTACCGATATATCAGTTCAACTGCAACTGAACCATTAAAATAAATAAAACTAATAATATTAAATACCTTCCTGTCTTTATAGAATTAAATTTAAGATGGCGAGAGCATATTGAATACATACTAATAAAATTAGAAAATTATTCTATAAATATTATCAACTTAGACAGTTTGCTTCACTGTATCATTGCATGGGATGCAGCCGAGAAAACCATAATTGAATAAGTTTTGATTGAGGTTTGATGCCCAAGTATTACAACTTTCAATTGTATATCAAATTAGCAGTAAGATTAGCAAAAAAAATCAAAGATACTTGCAAAAAGTAACACAAAATACCACGAGACAAACACGAAATAATAACTGCAATGCAAGAGTATCTAAATGCCAAAAAAATATGTTTTATGCGATATCAAAAATATTTACCACGTTGCATTTAAGAATAAACCATTTCATAAAATAAAAAATAAACCCAAGCAGCGTATAATCTCTGCGTATCACTGTTACACTTCGATTTGTACCCCTTATTGTTAATAACCCCAAAATGTTATAATATTTAAATCAAAAAATAATTTTGGTCAATATTTGGTTCGATAAACGGCATTTGAGTCACGAGTTTACCGTTAGTTTTTGGGTAAATTTTTGGAAAACAATGCGAATACATTCACTGACATGACAAGACAAACGTCAAAATTCCAACCGTGCGGTAAAATCTGCGAAAACATCCGATTGCTCCGAGATCCTTACGACACCGTGGGTCACGAAACTCACGTGATAAAGTGATGCTTTCGGCACTAAACAATGGTGTATAATTAGGTATTTTAGACAAGGGCGCAGAAAAAAATATTTTCAGCACCATTATAAATTATTACTTATTGTTACTAGCAACCTGACGATGGAATGCGTAACACGATGATGTTAAAAGTGGTTCCATTCAGCCGATATTTACAAATTAATCAACTTTAAACTATTGCTGGGATTTAGACCACTAACTATTTCATAATGACATTGTACCAAAAGACACGTTACAAATTTGTGTCACTATAGCGGTTTCAGACTTTTTTTTTGTTCATATATTTACTGCGATTTTATTGAAATTCTTGTCACATTACCACATTGAACAAAAGACATTTAAACGCAGAAGAGAAGTTTAATATATACAGCAAGCGGAATTAAAGATAGTATTGTTGGCAAACATCGACTTGTGTGGCGGTGCCAGATTTATGTTTGTTTCCGTACATATACTACGGGTTAAAGTTGGTAAAATCAGCCTATTTTTAACGAAAACCATATTTGGCAACTAAGAAATATTAAAATTATACACATACGTTACAGCTCCCTGCTTCATTACCAATCCCTACGTCTAATTATAGTAAAATTCCAAAAATATTCATTTATACCTTTGCAAAAAAAAAATATTTGCATTAGAAGTTTTATGCGACGTTGCCGTGCGAGCACATTTTCCTGAAAGTTTCTGATAGAGATCAATACTACATTGACGTTTCTGTTATTCAATTTAACGCAGTTATATAGCCAACCCACAAACCAAAAGTTACTAAATATTAACACTTGTTTTCATTCATTGCACACAGTATATTCAAAGCCGATAGTTACCATTACGAACGCAAATAACTTAAATGTGTTCGAAAATTACTGTAGTTGGACAGTGGAATCTACAGACTTCACCAAAGAGGAAGTACAGGAAGAAAAGAAACGGTAATAAATGGGCCATCAAAAGAATCATACTAATACATTCGTTTAAAAAAAAAAACAGAGAGCAATAAGAAAATTTGGAAGGAAAAAAAGTGATCTATCGTCTAGTTGGGTGTACCGTTAGTAAAACAGGATAAATATTTAAAAAGCGCGAGGCAAAGTCTCATGGAGGAATAATCCCTCGTCTTCTTGGAAGAACAAATGACAGTATTCATTGACTTCCTGAGAATAAGATCGGTTCAAAACAAAATATAGTACTTTGGTATTGATATTAGAATTGGTATGGGGCGAAGTAAAAGTGTTTGTTTGCAAGGCGTAACGAACCCTCTTGCAAGAGGGGCTAAACACAGTAGATGGTGAAAAATGGGTAAGTGAATGGAGTGATGTGACTGACACACAGGGATGTTGATAACATACAAGAAAAGCTGCAAAGCCCCTGGGTTGTATTTACTACAGTTCATATGTCTGCTCGCAACATAATGATGATGAAATACATAAATAAATACACATTACAAATATACATAAAATTTTTATCTTAATAGTATTTTTTCATACATAGCATCAATAGCAATTTATATATTTTCATATCATTCACACTTCTATGTAAGGTTTTATTCACTTGACTTTAGAATAATTAATATCTCAATTATATGCCCATCTCTATAATATAATTACGTATAATTAGTACTATATTACTTATTACTATATTACTTTACATACTTAGTTTATAGGGGAATAAAAAACCGGTAAATATTTCTTTTTTTTTTTATTAGAACCAGATGAAACTCCACCCAACTGATTAATTAAGTTATTGTCCGAGCTTTTTAATATTGAAAAAAAAGGCAAAAAGGCGGAAATTCAAAAAATGATTTACTGTTTGACTTGAGGAGCATATGTAAGCCTTGATAACTAATATAATTTTCCGAATTTTTATTTTCAATTTTTTTTCACAACCTCAAATATGAAAATACATAAGGAAGTTTTTCAAAAAAACGCAGCTTCTTATTCTATAATGATTAATATAAACATTCCAACTATGTAAACAAACTGAAAAAGTGAATGTAGGAGACAATAAGACGTGTTTTTATTGTGCGTTTTACTTTGCTAAGTTGAATACGTATTCTGTTTTAATATAAGTGTTTTTCTGTTGGGTGAATTTGGTTAAAAAACATCAATTAAGCATATGGAAAGTGTTATCTGTAAAAGTGTTAAATTTGAAAATTACAAAACAGTTACAGAATGTGACAGGATTTCACAATATCAACTAAGTAATATTAGAAATGAATTTTATGATCGCTTAGGATATTGCTTAACTGTTAATGAAGGGTTGTTTGAATAATTACTTAAGCAAACTTTAGCAATGCTTTGAAGCCGGATTTTTATTATATTTATTAATGATTTTTAATAGAAATTTGAGGGTCAAATTTATAATCGTTCCTGGAACTTTATTTTGAATGTGTGAGACCAAATGTGCGCGTTTTTATTGTAAACTTTTTATCATAATCCCATCATCCAATACCTCCAACACTATTCAACACATCCCAATGGTTTTCTGTTTCACTTGAAGAGCATTTTCAAAATTTTTATTTTCAATTTTTTTCACAATCTCAAATATGAGAATAAATGAGGAAGTTTTTGAAAAAAGCGCAGCCTCGTATTCATAATAATTATTATAAACATTCCGACGATGTAAACAAACTGAAAAAGTGAATTTAAAATACAATAAGACGTGTTTTTATTTTGCTTTTAACTGTGTTAAGTTGAATACGTGAACTTTTTTTAATATTAAGAATATGAAAAGAGTTATCTATAAAAATGTTAAATTTGAAAATTGCAAAACAGTTACAAAACGGTATTCCCTTAGAATGTGACAGGATTTCGCAATATCAACTAAGCAAAGTTAGAAATTAATTTTATGATCGCTTGGGATATTGTTTAACTGTTGATGGAGGATTGTTTAAATATTTACTTAAAAAATAAAGTATATTTTATATATTGTTTTGTAGCCGTAGTTATTTTTAATAAAAGATTTGAGAGTTAAATTTATATTCGTTCCTGGAAGCTTATTTTCACTTTCTTTATTGTAAACCAACCTTTATTTGATATGTCAACTTGAAGTCGTCAAGTTTTAGAAATGGCGTTATGGAAAATATATCGTTTGTTGGTTTAATAAAATTTACTCAAACTCGGCATATGAGTTAATCATACCGGCCCCTTCAAAAAGTTATATTGCAATTTTGCTATAAAATATAACAGGGGGCCGATATTTGGGCACCTAAAAATTTACACCCGGAATAGAACGCAACGCCGCTCGCGTAAAGCGACCTTAACCTAGCCGCTTCGGGTATATACAAACCTTGCAGAGACGCAAAACAATCGTATCCTCAGATAACGTAAATGCGTAAAAACTGGCATCGAAAAACTGGCATCCGTGTAAAATTAATATAACATTATTGTATCGTGGGTGGCGGCGTTGCAAAAACGAGACGTACGTCGAATAAGATGGGTGGTAAGCGTGCAGACGGCCCGGGATGGCGGGGGCGTCGTTTCGCGCGTTTTTAGTCGGGTACGTCGCGGCGGCGTCGTCGGGCGGCACGGCGCTGCCGGTTGATTCGCATAACGTCGCGATTCGGCGCGGCAACGACTGACGCGACGGCGTGCTCGACGCCATAACCCACGGTTTACACGTCCCCACCACAGGAGACTGAACGCCGGCACGGAAGGACCCCTTCTACCGGGACCCGTCAATAAGTCTTCGTCGTGCGACTGTAGTTCTATTTGGATTTGGAATCGGATTTGCAAATATTACGTGGACCATTCCGTTACTTAAATTAGTTCAAAAAAAAAACATATTCCTGTGGATATGCTGCAAAAAAATTCGTTATATTTCTTTCGCAAACTCAAGATTCAAATATACTAAAAGTAAAAAAAAATCACTAAACTTAAACTTGTACAATAAACTACCAGTTAAAGTTCTAAGTAATAGAAAATTAAAAAAAAAACATCTTTTCTTAAAAGGCATTGCTTTTACTCGGTCTAGGAATACATGGGTACTCCCGCTGCGATTGAAGTCTATCGAAGAAGCGTCTCACACAGGCGAATTTTCATCAAAACCTGGCCAGAACTTAAAAATCTTGAGCTAAATCCATTACATTACAGTAATCTAGTCACCTAGCTATTATAAATAAACAAACTTTTGTTTTGATTCGCGTTGCTACTCGCCATATTGCTATTGAAACTTGAAAGTTTATTAATTTGTATTCATTTAATCAGAGTGCATCAGTGTGTATTTAACCATTTTTTCGAAAGTTGGTGATTGAAAAATAATAAAATTATAGTATGGATCCTATTGCTAGTGGTAAGTACAAGCATACAATTATTATTATCTACGCAATTATTGTCATCTATGAATTGTTTTAATGTCACAATGGCGTCATTTCTTAAAGTACATAAATGTTTCGTTTTCTTTGGACAAAAAGTACATTTCCCCGCGTTTCTCCATCTTCAAATTAGCATGGAACTCTTATTTAATATGTTTTTAAAAAGACATAATTCCTTATTTATGCGATAATTTGCGATTTTTTAAGAAGTGCTGTCACTGCTGGTATATATTTTTAATTTTGGTAAAATTTACTATTGTAGGGTTTTTGAACATTCAAAATTCAAAAATGCTAATGGCAATCTTGGTAGATTTACAGCTTTTTGAGAAGAAATATTTATATCCTAGACTATTAAGTGTTTGTTGACTAATGGATGACATATAGCATACATGACACTCTAAAACCTGTGTTTGGCCTGTGTCATTTTGAAAATTTGTGACACAGAAAGTTGTTAGGTATCTAATCACATTTTTTTTATATTAGACCAGGAATTATGGGATATGTTTTTGTACTAGATTTTCATGGACGCAACTGTACAAATTTCAATAGTCCATAAAAAGACTTGTCATAAAAATTTCTGCATGGTTATTGCCATAAATAATAAGATTATACTTGCGAAATTCCTAATACTCAAAGTACTCAAATATCAATATCTCATCTTCGTTGTTACCCCTTTTCTCTAAAATATTTATGATTATATTTTTGTAATATTATTTTGATAATTACATATACATTATCATAATTCAAGGTTAAAATTAGAACTGTTTTATGTTTTTCTTCAATAATACACCTTGTTGGTGTTGTTAAAATAAGTTTTAGTAACTGTCACTGAAAAATGTGAACAAGTAAGAAACTAAATTAAAAATATTCTAGCGTCATTCTAAAAAAAAATTATTAATCAGTATTTAATTTAGGTACGACTTTTTGACCACACTGTATATTTTTACGTTAAGCGGAATAATAGTGTAAAGTAAAATCATTAAAATTTATACTTTTCTTAAATAAATTCATTGTTCATCATTTTTAGATATTTTTTAAGATAAATAATATTGGCCAGCATTTTGATCAAATCCGCCTGTGTGCGTCTGTGAACGGCGTGACTGTCCAATGACTTTCTATAATTTTGTTGATGTTGCTTCCTTTTGTTTATTTATATAAACGACTTGTTCTTTGTTATATACATTATGTTATGTATTATACACTGTTTTATATAATTTATTCATTGTCTTGTTTTTTTATACATATTTTTTTAGGTATTGTATTTATGACTTGCCATAATTGTATGAACAAAACGTGGTCAATAAATTCTATTCTATTCTATTCTAAAGAGTCACTTAGGAGGGCTTCAAAATTATGTTTAGCTCAACCCCCTCCAAAAGGACGGGAAGATATAAAACTACCCCCCACAGTGAAATACCCAAAAATACGTTGTATTTGTTTCACAGTTTCAAAAAAGTCTGACGTGGTCCCAGATAAAGAGTCACTTAGGAGGTCTTCAAGATAATGTAGAGGAGGTAGCTTTCTATTATTTTTTGTGGCTTTTAACCATGAAGTCGATTTATTTTTGACTAACTTTAACTAAATTTTCCCATTTTTTTTCTAAGCTTCTGGCAGTCGTGCCCCATTCTCCCCTATTAATGATGTTATACATAATATTTATAATTATTTATTAAAGAGTATTTCTTAAAAAAAACGTTAGTGATTAGTTTCTATTTTTCTATAGAATAAAAATTTTGTTATTGGTATATATAAGATTTTCGAAACCTCTGGCTCTAGGCTAAATCCATAGAATTATCCAAAAAATAACTAACTAACCATTTTTTCCAAAATATACAAATAACCAGAATTTATGTTCGTTAATAATGAAATACACAAAAATTCGTTATTTTTAGTTCGCAATCTCAAAAGCATCTGACATTGTCCAAGATAAACAGTCACTTAGGAGGACTTCAAATTGATGTATTGCTCAACCAGCTTGCGACCGTCGAGAAGATATAAAACTGAAAAATTTATTGTATTATTTGGTCTCCACACAAAGCTATGCATTAATCCACTCTGTATAACGAATTTCTCACTCTCTACACGGAAAGAAAAAAGGGCATAATTTTATCTCTAGATGATAAAGTTGCTTTAATTCAGGATATAGAAATGGGAGAAAAGATGAGGGAGAAGTGATGCGGAACGTCGATACGGACTTACACCGTCGACTGTATCCACTTTGGAAGTGCAACGAAAAAGTCATTCAGGCTGAAACAGCAGGCAGCCAAAGCCAAAATTTGAAGATTTGGATCGGGCAATATTGCAGTGTCTTAAAAATGTACCACTCTCTGGATCTATCGTAAAACTAAAAGCAGAAAAGTTTGCTGTACAGTTTTACATTATCGATTTCAAGGATTCGGAAGGATGATTGGGGAAGTTCAAACAGAGACATGGTATAAATTATGGAAAGATAAGTGGCGAAGCCCGTGATGTCGACAGAAACGTCACCAACGATTGGCTGGAGAAGATGTGACGAAACTGGTTTTTTTACGAAATGACGCCAGAAAAAAATCTTAAATTTCGAATCGAAAAGTGTGTGGGTGGAAAATTTTCTAAAGAACGTATAACAGTCTTAGTAGCTGCCAATATGAGTGGGAGAGGAAAAACACGCTAATCGTGATTGGAAAATCAACTAACCCACGATGTTTTAAGACAATCAAGCATTTGCCGGTCACTTACAAGGCAAACAAGTCTGCATGGATGACATGGCAAATTTTTGAAGAGGAGATACGGAAATGGGATGCAGAATTAAAGGGGAAGAAAATATTATTTCTCTTAGATAACTGGCCCTAAACATCCTCATATTCCAAATCTACAGAAGAACAGAACAACAAGTGGATCAGAGCTTAAAAAAAGTATTAAGAATCGATACAGGAAAACCATTTTGATGGAAACGATCGAGTCCGAAGACAAATTTTCTATTAATATATTAGATGCAGGCAACTTTATTAGTAAAGGTTGGAAAGAGGTGACAGCAGAAACAATTCAACACTCCCATCGTCATGAAGGACTGATTATCGAGACAGAATGCGAACAGAACTTGGAAATTGATCAGCCACTAAGCGAGTGGATAAAGCAGTTTCAAACAACAATAGATCAGGATTTTCCTACTACAGCAGACTTGACAGAGGAAGCCATATTACAACAAACAAGAAAGGGTGAGCAAGAGCATCATGAGGAAGAAGAAGATGAAGAAGTTGATCTGGGACCACCACCCACCATTCAACAAGCCCTATATTCAGTTAAGCTGTTAGAGAATTTTTTGTGTATCATGGGTAAGATGCCCCTCTCGAAGGAATGGTGAAAATACAAGCCAGTGTACGAGATGCGTATTGTCATACTAAAAAAATTCAAAAAAAATGACCGATTATTTGAAACATTAAATGTAGTTCTTAAATATTTATATAAAATGTTCCTAAATAATTGTTAAAATATGTAAATAAAATAATTAAATATTACAAAACACATATGCGTATTGTTATGTTTCAAGTGCCTATAACTATATAACGAAAACTCCTTATAACAGAAAAAAAGCAGTCCCTTTAATTTAGCTCCTTAGTTTCGACTGCATTTAGTTCGCAATTTAAAAAAAAACTGACGTCCCAGATAAAGAGTCACTTAGGAGAGCTATCTACTCTCTCAGGACCGAGCATACTGAGGAGCGAAGTCACACATGCCATCAAGCTGATGAAAAATAACAAAGCTCCGGGCCCCGACGATATGTTTTCAGACACGCTTCATTTAGTCAGCGAACAAAACTTGGAAAAGATCGTGACACTTTTTAATAACATCTATGATTCCGGACACTTCCCAGCGGATTGGCTCCGCTCTACGTTCGTTGCAATGTCAAAGGTGAACAGCGCAACATCATGTAAGGATTATCGTCTCATTAGTTTAATGAGCCATTTTCTAAAACTTTTTCTCCGAATACTTCACACAAGGCTCTATCGGAAATGTGAGGAAGTGAGTGGGGCTAGTCAGTTCGGATTCAAGAGCGGGTTTGGAACTAGAGAAGCCATATTCAGTCTTCAGACGTTGGTCCAAAATTGCCAGGATCAAAGAAAGGATGTCTTTATGTGCTTCATCGATTACGAGAAAGCGTTCGACAACGTTAAACACGACCTTCTAATGACATACCTTGGAGAACTGGGACTAGATGGAAAAGATATAAGATTGATCGGTAATCTGTAATGGCACCAGAGAGCGGAGGTTCGAGTGAGCAACGCTGGAACAACCGAAGATTTCGAAATCAGAAAGGGCGTTCGTCAAGGATGCATCCTGTCCCCCATGCTATTCAACCTATACGTAGAAAAGGCATTCTCCGAGTCCATCTCGGGTAGTCCTCTTGGTATCAAGATAAACGGAATCCCCATCAACAATATCCGGTACGCAGACGACACCGTGATATTGGCAGACAACGCACAGGATCTCCAGAGTCTGCTAACGCAGGTCAATGAAGAAAGCACAATATTAGGCTTAAAAATTAACGTCAGAAAAACCAAGGTTATGATCGTTAGTAGGAGCGATATTCCTAATGCGCGAATACATATCAATGAAGAAAACATCGAACAGGTCACACAATTTAAATACCTGGGATGCATGATCAATAAAGGATGGGACCCGGATCAAGAGATAGGATGTAGGATCGAACAGGCTAGGACAACCTTTTTGAGGCTCGGAAAATTCATTACAGACAAGAACTTGAACTTTGGCCTCAGATATAGAATGGTGAAATGCTATGTCTGGTCCGTCCTCCTATATGGTGTCGAGGCATGGACACTGAGGGCACAAACCATCAACAAAATTGAGGCTTTCGAAATGTGGATTCTACGACGTATGTTAAGGGTGTCTTGGGTCGATTACGTGAGGAATGAGGATATCCTAAGAAGAGCCGGCCTGGCAGAGCGAGAACTATTCGAGAACATCAAGAAAAGGAAAACAGGCTATCTCGGACATATAATCCGAGGAGAGCGATACCACTTTCAGCGTCTCATTCTTCAAGGCAAAATCGAAGGAGGAAAAAGGGGAATAGGCAGAAGAAAGTTATCGTGGCTAAGAAATATCCGACAATGGACAGGGATAAGTAACTTCCAAACGCTACAGAATGTTGCAATTAACAGAACCATCTGATAAGAAGGCGATGAACGCCCACGCAGAAATCTGCTTGGCACCTGAAGAAGAAGAAGGAGAGCTTCAAATTATGAAATGCCCAAAAGTTCATCATATTTATTTCCCAATCTCAAAAACATCTGACAGATAAATTAGTCACTTAGGAGAGTTTCAAAATGATGTATTGCTCGACCACCTTGAGACCTTCAAATGACGTTTTATAGAAAAATGAATGAAAAAAATGCTGCCACTTTGTTCTTGCAGTTGCTTTAAATCATAGAAATTTTCATGGGTCATCTCATGAACAAGATATGCACATTTTTTTGCAGTCTGAATTAAAATAACGTATTGTCCTGGAATATAGTTTGGGCCAGCATTGATAAATATTTGTATTTGCTTCTCAATGACGCTGTCAACATTAACCCCTTCTTTCTGAGATTGTCCGTGTAGTAGAAATTAATACTACGATTTTTAAAATCGGCTTCTTTACTATTTGCAGAACTGTCGGTCTATTAATTAAACAAAGATTAACCTGATAAATGCCTGTGGTAGGGACTTCTAGAAGGTTGAGGAAGAAATCAAATATTATATTAGCAAGTTAACTGACTTACCTAAAAGCTCCACTGCTATTCTGGGAAGGAATTAAAGCTTGATTTTTTTTCCTAAACTGTCGGGTTCTAGCAAAAGTATCTTATTAGAAACAGCAAGAGTCAAGTGCTTTTCATTGGGATATTCTACCTCGAATATTTCTTCAGAAACTTGCAAAGTGTCAGCAAGTGGTAATACTGCATTTTCTTTAAATTTCTCTGTGGCCATTTTCAAGATTTCGCCTATACGACTTGAGGACAGAAACCAAATTTTAGTTTTAAGATATATTTTATTAAAATAGCTATAATGTTGTCCTAAAACATGATTCTGCACTAACTCGGTAAATAGGTCACAGAAACTGCGTCGCGATTTTATACGCTTTTTGTTTATTTAATGATTTATAAAAAAAAAACAATTAATACAAAATTAGTCAAATTTGAGAAAAAACAAATATAATCACCTGGAAATAATACAAAACTTTTTCTTTCATTCAAAACTCTAAATATTCTTAAATTGCTGTTCACTGTTTATCATTAAAAACGACACAAATCCAAATAAAACACCTTTGACCGGTCTTTACGCGAATATTCCTGCTAAGATCTGAAATAAAATGAATAATAGAGTGCTTTTGCACAAACTGTGTGGGTGCGTTTTAATCTTTAAAAATAGAACTTGCGACATCTAGCGGACCATCTATAAAGTTAATTTAATACGGTTTTCTTAAGAAATAACGCGTTAGTAGTTGGTTCATTAAATATAAATGCTTAAATTAAAGCACCGAGCAAATTTCATGTTTCAAAATAATCAAGACATCCGATTATTTTGAAAATTTTTAAAGTGGTAACCTAGGTTGTAAAATTATTCTAAAGAACCGTTCTTTTAACTGGTGCTAAATGGAAACTAAATGGAAAAGTAGAATAGAAATTTTCAAAGAAACTTCCACAGGCTACTAATTTTATTTAAAATTTTTCAATGTTTTTATTATTAATAATTATTAGCTTTAAATTATTAAATTAATTAAATAAATTCACTTTAATTCAATTAATTAAATTAAATTATTAATAACTAAACAGGATAGATAGAATTTTACTAGAAAAATACTAGTTTCGATAAGGAATTTCAATGAGAATGCTACAGGCTGTTCGAAATAAACCAATATATTTGGATCATTTTAAATTCAAAAATCTCGATTTTTTCTTATTGTTTTTTCTGAATGATTTTACAAAAACATCAAAGTATATCATAATATTTTGCGATTTATTTTAAGTTGTCCAATATTTAACCGTCTTTCAGTCTAAGTTTACTTGCTATAACATTAGTTCCAAAAATAACTTTATTATATTGTTGCTTCGCCCTGTATGGGTAAAATATTGAACAAATGCATTTAAAATCAGGTATTGAATTTTTTTTGTAGCAAACAAAAAATATTCAATATGGGTTATACAGTAGACCTCGGTCAAATTAACAGAACACCATTTTTCAAAAGCCATTTTTTAGTTTTGTGTCAAATTTCACAAGTAATTTTGACAAATCCGGAGGGTGGTTTGGTAAAAGGCTTGCAATATCTCCGGATATTACTCCACTAGATTTTTATTAGATTATTTATTTCTCATCAGATTAGGACCACAAAGGTGATATGAAAAATAAGCAGGACTCACACACCTATTTTTAATTGCCTTATTTGGATTCTATAATTTTAACATTTTTACAAGCACATTAGTCTTAGGGAATATCGCCTACATTTCAACAAAATTTAAATGAAATGTAGTTGGCGTTATGGAGCTAAGAGAGCGTCCGCCTAAAAAGTAAGATCAGCTAA
The DNA here is from genome assembly GCF_029955315.1 of Cylas formicarius. NCBI lineage: Eukaryota > Metazoa > Arthropoda > Insecta > Coleoptera > Brentidae > Cylas > Cylas formicarius. The sequence continues at coordinate 16,005,094 of NW_026844361.1, read as the reverse complement.
AAAGTGATGTTATTTACATTTAGATAGCTATAGTTGTTCATTTGGTTATGGGTCAGTTTATTGGATTCATATTATGTCACCTTGATATGACGGAATTAATAAGTTTACATAAAAATCATATAAAACAAATACAAATCTAAAAACAATAATTGAAAAGACAAAATTTTAATTTTTTTCTTTGTATTTCCCCTATTTAACAAATTATTGTAATAAAAAGTATCGAATGTTTAAATTTATTTTTATATGATTTAATGTAATCATGGTCTGTCATAAAGCTTAATAACTCTTTTGAAAAATAGGTTATCAAGCTGAACGAAAAATTAAACCAAGAACAAGACGTGAAAGGTTTTACAATAGAACTTTTCTATTCTTAACACTAGGTTCCAGAGGGTCTTTTAAATTTTCAAATCAATAGTGTTCCTGTACTAAAAATTGAAAAAAATACGAATCTATTGTTAAAAGATTTGAAACACTCTGTGGAATTGACTGATAAGAATAGAATTTTTTTATTGTCAAACCGTTGAAGCCTTGTTCTTTTTTGGTGGTTCAATTTTTTAATACAATATGTTTTATGGAAACATATTTGAATATTCAACATTTTTGTGCAAAATGTGCATACTCGTATATTTGTTTAAAAATTTCCATTTTAAACTATGTAAAAATATAAATATGTCATATTGTTGGAAAAAAACCCTCGTAACCCCCTAAAATAACGAACGACTGCACGTATCTCAACACATCAAAGATCATCAAAGAGACTGCGGCAACATATATTTTATTCTGTAAAGTTAGACTACGTCTCTGACATACGAACATTAAGACCCGGACTAATAAATTTATGTAGAAAACTCGGGTCAACTGAGATCACTCGTAGGCAACACTCCATGCACTTGCAACACACGGACACAATTTCAAAGTTTGTGTGCAATACAAGTGGTACCGTGACAGGTGCAAATGAAACTAGTTGCAAATTGGTTGTCTACTTATATAATGGCAACGTATAAAAACCACACTATTTACAAACTTGAATAAATAATTTACAAATATACAGGTCTACCACATTTTCAAGGCCGCGTTGAGTAGGAACATGGCCAGTTTGAAAATGAGGATCCAAAATATCGCCAGCACAGTGTAGTGCGCTGCCATGACCTTGTAGTATTTTACGCGACCTTGAGGAATGGTGTCCAAGGGGTCCTTCAGCAGATACAAACGCGCACCTGGAACACGAGCCATATGGCAATCACTACTCTGGTTAATGGCATGAAAGAAATAAAGAATACCCGATTTCATTTGTAAAATAGGTTTGCGTTGAAAGTTTTTCTCAAAAAATATGGATCTAATTAGCAGGCTTAGTTAAACAGGTGACCTTACAGCCTACTTATTGACATTCGCAAGCCATGATTGAAATTTGAAGAAACATATGTCAAAAAATACTTGTTTTAGAAGAATGCTACTAAAAAATAAATAAACATATATTAAATATCCGCATTTATCTTTATTTGAGTGTAATTAAAAAACCTGTCAATTGTCACTTTTCTTGAAATTGGGTTGAACTGTTCATACCCCTTGTGTATGTGTAGAAATACATGTCCCAGTTGAAATTCTCCAGGTTGAATTCGAAAAGTTCCTTGTCTTGCTTTTTCATCCTGCTCCACAGCGATTGGACATTGTCGTTCTTAAATTGCCATTCGTTCATGGTGAAATAGCTTAGAACATCGGCGAACTTGTTGATTTTCTGGTAGCCCTTTACTAGCCTACAATTCAGAATTTTCTAATCTAAGGGGCTACTTCTTGACTAATTGGTGGATCCACTGACGTATCAGCAAAAATTGACAAAAATTAACGAGATACAAAGTGGTAAAATTTGGTTTTCTCATTTTTCAACAATTTTTGTGATGTCGATATGAAACCCGGACTATGAATATCAGCAACTGATGCCAATATCGTTGACGTATTGCGTGAGCGATACGAGATTATCTTCGTTTTTTATTCACAGCCCTTACAAGCGAAAGAATTGGTCCATTATTCAATAATCATTACTAACCCAATAAAAAAATTCTAAAAAAATTGTAAATGCAACGATATGAGTTCTGGAGGTTTATGTGCAATTAGATTGTCAAATAGGAGCCCAACAATCTAGCGAACACCGCATCGCAATTTTTAATGCTCCCAAAAAAGTGCAATTTTATTAGTTAGCACCCTCAATGATATTTAAACATAAAATAAAATGTTACTTTTAAAATATGTTCATTGAAAGTTAATTTCGGTAATGCCAGGCTCATCTTTGGTGGTAACTGATTTAATAGGAACTCAATTTACATTAAAAAAAAATCTGGCCATTTAAATACGGTATTTCTAATAGGCAAGTAAGGGGACAAAGAAGTTGGAAAGCACTACAAATTGGCTTTTATACTTGCATTAATATAATTAATATAACGTCTTGCGCTGCTAGTTTCTTTGAATTATTTGGTAATCTCTTTTTTATTTAATAAAATTTTTATTTTTTTATTTTTTACTAATGTCTTATTTAAGAACTAGATTAGTTTTATAGTTTTATAAGTCCTACATTTCAGGGGTAGTTATTAATATATAATTAGGTTTTCAAATATAACGCTAATTTATTAGTTTACAGGCCCCACAATATTTAAACTTAAAATAAAATGTTGTTATTGGTGTTTACTACTTTTTTAGAATAACCTGGAAGGCATTGATATTTTTCCGTTTTAACATGCTTATTTAGTATTATCACTTATTCTTCCATTAATGATGAGGTTTAATCACCAATAAGACAAAATAATTAATTGTTGGATACTAACGGTATTGTCTATTGACATACATAAATGCAGTAGATGTTCACAAAAAATTAAAATATTAATAAAACATTTTTTTTTTAAATAATTCATTTACAATTCTCAATATCGCCATGAACACCAATTTTGTTTTTATCTCAACAAACGCTACGCATTTTTTTTGACTCTCATCATATGGATCTCGGTAACGGTAAGGTAAATTAAATAATGTTCCGCTTTGAAACTGAAGTTATTTTTGTTACTTCCGAGAAAATGGGGGAACATCTGAAGCTTCCGGTTTTCGTTTTTTTATTTTAAAATTTCGAAAAAATCATTGGAACTCTTTAGGCTTCATCTTATGGTCAGATCACAAATCCCTGACAACGTTTCTTTTTTCTCAAACCATCATCAACTTTATTTTTTTTTCTTACGGTCGCCATCTTGGATTTTTAAGTGTTGAAGAGCCCTTATTATTACCTTTTTATTCATGTATTGTAAGTTGCATTTATGGTCCCCCAAATTTGAAATATTGAACTAAAACTTTTATTCCTTAATAAACTATGACTTTTCAAATGTGTCTATGACATTTTAAAATCTAGCGCATTACTGTGTCGTTGAAAATGATATATTGTAAAATTTTATGAAAAAACCATAGAGACGGTGTCAATATATTTGAACACGTATCTTGAAAGACAACAACCTAATCGAACTTTTCTAACTGAGTTTGCTTCGTTTGAAAAACAAAATGTGCTTCATTAAATTCTATATCATTAAATATCACCCTGTATATGGTGAATATGAAAAATATAATTTAATAAAAGCTTACATCGGTTTTTTTCCTAAACAAGTCAAAACGAAATCGACGAAATAAGCGGGAACAGTGTGCAGAAAGAAAACGGCGAGCATGTGCTCGTAGTAGTTCGACCTCATTTTGAAGCAGTGCCGCCAAACTATCTTCTCCGATGGGATTTGAGTAGCGTGCTTTGTGGAAAGTCTGTCGAAATCGTCTGGAACAGATAAGATTCGGTGGCTAAATGCTCATCGACATTTCCCAGTAATTTCTTACCCCAGGTTATACCGTTTTGCACCGTGCTCACGTAATTGTAGACCGGTATCTCCTCTTCGAACTTCTCTTCTCGACTTTGCTTGTCCCGGGTCTCTTTGTTGTCGTTCAAAGTCCTGGAACACCGCAGAGCCTTAAGCAATATCAAAGAAGCATGCAACCAGCTTAAAAACTTTAGAATAGGCATCACCCTAAGTGTTTTGGCATTTACTTTGTAACCTAAGAAGTCATAAGTCATCAGAAAATAACACAAACATTGATGAACCCGATACCTGCTACCATTTTGGCGATCATCAGTGATAAAAATACACAATTTGGAACAAAAGAATGATGTTTTTGGTATTTTTCCCTTGTTGAAAATGCATTTGATTCGAGTATTTTGCTTATGACTTAAAATCATGGTTGTTTTTATAATAAATTTGTGATTCTTTTGACTATAAACGCTTTTGAGATAATTTCATTGACTTTGTCTTTATACACTTTCATGGTTACGTTCCTGCCGAAAATCTTTTACGTAAGGTCTTACGGCCTTAGGTAGAGATTCTCATTGTACGACCAAAAATATAGTGCATTTATTGGTTTGACGCTTTAAGTATGTTACAGTACAAATTCTCGAGCTTTCACCAGGCGAGGTTGTTTTCACTGGATAATTCAAAGGGTAAGGGAACTGTATTCTATTTATCTTACAGGTAAGATTGAAAATAATCATTGTTGTCTTGTGTGCCTTCGATTAACAACATTATTCTTCTTGTATTTTTGTGTCTTAGATCTTCGATTTGTAAACAACAACAGTCTTTTTTAGAACTGTAAATTATATTAGCATTTCGATATCACAATAAAACGGACATGAATTCTTGACATTATCCCAGTATCATGTAAGGAGAAATAACTGCACCAAAATTTAGTGGTTGTACCATAAACCTAATTTGGCCAGAGGTAGCTAAAATATCAGTACAAAGCTGGTCTAACTGGCGACAGTAGCGATAGTTATGATTTTTTAAGTAACACAATATTTATCGTCATGGTATATACAGATATATGGTGCTTTTACAAACCACCCCGAGATTAACTGCCTACTGTTTATTACTCCAAAAGTGCAACCCATATAGAACACCCTGCTGAGCATACCCTTACCATTCCAGGACCGTCCTAGGAATTTATCTACCTACACCCACAAGCAAGATATAAGTATGTTTTCAATGTTTTTCACACACTAATTCTTAAAACATCTACATAAAAAAAATAGTACAAAGAAACAATTTATTACGTTCTATTTTATTGCATTTCTACATAATATCATGTTTAATATACAAAATATTAAATAAAATAATAATAAAGTATCAGTCACTTGAAAAATCGTCACTATCTATAAATAGAGTACAAGTACTTACTATTCAGTGAAAAGGTACATAAATGCGAATTTACTGGAAGGATCACAGTCAAATACCTCCGCAATATATACGAACATATTCCTATTTATATTAAAATATTAAGAACGATACATATCACCCCACAGCATCAATGCTTAATGAAATTTAAAACGTACCATTTACGTTTCAAATAAAAAGTTTAAGTTTCTATAAATATTCGTTACGGTCCATCTGATTCAAGATCAACTTATTGCAGAATAAACATATAAACGGTCCTGCGAAGATCTGCTGTTAAGGTACTGCAAAATGCTTAAAACGTCAAAGCAATAAATGCACTATATTTTTGGTCGTATTATAACACATTTTGGAATATTCTAGCTACACTTGTGGTGTGGTTTCGTTGTTCGCAGGGTGATCGTTGGATTGGATGGTCGTTACAAATCAATTTAATTTTCGGATTGCCACTGCTGATGCTGTAGCGAGGTTGGTGTTGTGCAATTTTGGTATATACATTATGGCTGATTTAGAGCAAAATGTTTAATTGATTAAGTAATGTAGTGTAATTCAAAATATTGGAGCAGATTACATTATTGACAAACTAAAGAGAACAAAAATTAGTTACTCTTATTTACAAACAAGAGATAACCTACAAGGGAAAGTGTCAGTGCATTTGGATGGTTTTAATTCATGAGTAAATGAGAAGCAAAATTAATTTTCTGCTACTGTCCTTCATTAGGAACCACTGGAATGCCAAAACTACTAAGACTTAGAAAGACAATCTTACATCTCCACAACAAAGTCTCTCATTGCTTCACTTTTTGAGCTTTTGAATATAAATTCCACCTTCTCACTAAAATAATTTTTTAGGTCAATCTCTCAAAAATTTGAATAGCAAGGTGAGTTTCAATATTTTCATTTGAAGAATACGGCTATTCTATAAGATAATGGCTTTTGCATTGTTATCTGAAATTCGATTCGATGTCATGCTGGATATTGTTTACAAGATTTTAATAATTTCAGGTATTTAATATTTTTTTCTCATGTTTTAAGTGTTGTTTGTTCACAGCAAACGGCTGATAGAACCTAGCTTACATTTCCTTAGAGGCATATAATAAACAAACGAAATTGAGGTGAACATTTTTTATTTTTTAGAACGTAATATAGATAGGCCAGATATTCTAGAATATGTTACAGAAGATCAAATAAATGAACTATGTCGAAAACAAAGACAAAGATTTATAGACTTCTTAAATACTAGACCTACGAAAAAAAAAAAAATGAAATAAACTAAAGAAAATAAATTAAGTACCTATTATAATCAAAATTATACAAAATACGTTAGTCTCATCATCATCACTAATTATGTTAGTATTCCTAAATATTTACAGATTTATTTGGAAATTTATCTCAAGAAACTTTGAAATCTCATTTTGTAGGTGGGTCACACAATTTCGTATAATACCTTCCACTAAAACTAAAAGCAGAAAAGCTTGCTGAACAGTTTGGCATTATCGATTTCAAGGTTTCGGAAGGATGATTGGGGAAGTTCAAACAGAGACATGGTATAAATTATGGAAAGATAAGTGGCGAAGCCCGTGAAAAGTATAGTAAATAGCAGAAAAGTACCCTGCTAACTACATTTTTAATGCTGATGAAACTGGTATTTTTTACAAAATGACGCGAAAAGTGTGTGGGTAGAAAACTTTCTAAAGAACGTACAACAGTCTCAGTAACTGTCAATATGAGTGGGAGAGAAAAAAGAAAGCTAGTCGTGATTGGAAAATCAACTAACCCACGATGTTTTAAGAACATCAAGCATTTGCCGGTCACTTGCAAGGCAAACAAGTTTGCATGGATGACATCGCACATTTTTGGGATAAAGAATTAAAGGGGCGGAAAATATTACTTCTCTTGAATAGCTGCCCTGCACATCCCCATATTCCAAATCTACGGAATATTGAATTGGCATTTCTTCCAGTCAAAACAACAAGTGTATTACAGCCGATGGACCCGAGCGTAATAAAAAGTCTTAAGAGTAGACACTGGAAAAACATTTTAATGGAAATGATCTATATAATATGCTAGATGCAGTGAACTTTGTTAGAAAAACTTGGAAAGAGGTGACAACAGAAATAATTCAACACTCCTATAGTCATGCAGGACTTATTACCGAGACAGAATGCCAACAGGACTAAGAAGGTGATCAACCACTAAGCGAGTGAATAAAGCAGTTTCAAACAATAATTATGTTTACAAGTGAGAAGTTGCAAGATTTTATGGTAATAGATCAGGATTTGCCTACAACAGCAGACTTGACAGAGGAAGCCATATTACAACAAGCAAAAAAAGGTGAGGAAGAGCACCAAGAAGATGAAGAAGTTGATCTGGGACCACCACCAACCATACAACAAGCCCTATATTCAGTTAAGCTGCTAGGGAAGATGCCCCTCTCGAAGAAACGGTAGAAATACAAGCCAAAGTCAAAAGAAAATGGCCGATTATTTGAAATATTAAATGTAGTTCTTAAATATTTATATAAAATGTTCCTAAGTAGATGTTAAAATATTTATATAAAATAATTAATTATTACAGAACACATATGGGTATTGTTATTTTTCAGGTGCCCATAACGAAGAAAAAAAGGAGTCCTTTCAATTTCGCTATATAGAGTTTCGACTGTGTATGTAACTATACTTTGTTTCAAAACTTGTTTTATTTAAAGCTGCGAATTTTATTCCATGAACGAAAATTTAAATTCTAATTTTTAAGAAGAAATTTCAGCGAATGTGTCCCAAGTAACATTTTAAGTGAATAATGCCTAATCTTAAACCAATCCTTAATGATCTTGAGCCGAAGCAATTATGGAATTATGATAAAAGTGAAGGCTTTTAAATTCGTGTAACTTTAGCTGGAAATTTCCTCAAAATCATTGTGTGATAATGTCAAATTTCTTCATATAAAGGAATCCTTCTTATCAGTGCATTATATTATCTTTAGGATTGAAATAGGAACTGTATATCTCTCTATCTATAATTTTAAGCATTGTGACGGTTCAATTTATGTTTTGTTAGTTAATTAGTGACTTAATGCGTTACCTAATGGTTGCAACGTCCCAGAGAGCGGCCAAACAACTGTTGATGACGTAGTCCGCTGGTACCATGTCCGCCTTGTTTTCCTTTTTCCCGTGAACGCTCCTGAGCAATCCCACTGCCACGCCCAACAATACCCCAGTGGCCCCATATATGTTGTCAATCCACCCCGCCACTGGCTCTTTTACTGTTGCTATCACTAGAATTAATTTTAAAATGTTGGGAAATTCGTTTGCGAAGAAGCATATACAAGGCGCGTTCAAAAAGTGAAATGATCATCGATATATTTTTTTGTTATGTTGGTACACATGTCCTTGACATATGTTCACAGTTGCAGCCAATTTGCAAGTTTTTTTTTGAGACACATATCATATCCCAGTCACGGATGTATTGGGTTGTACACAAATTTAAAATTGCAACATTATGGCTGTACGAGGGGTATTCAAAAAAAGTTGAGCTTTAAGATTTATCAAAAAGTATTTATTTTTTCATCAAAATTAATGTTGTCCCCTTCAGAGTAATCCCCTCAGATATAAAACACTTGTGCCAACGTTTTTCCAATCCTCGAAGCACTTCTGGCAAACACTTTCTGGTATAGCCTTGAGTTCTTCCAGTGATTTTTTATTTCCTTCAAACCTCCTTCCGTTCATTGGTTTGTTGAGTTTTGGGAACAGGAAAAAGTTGCAGGGGGTCATATCCGGTGAATATGGTGGTCGAGGTATGAAGGTATGAAATTCTTTGAATTGTTTCCGGACGTTTTCTTCGTATGGCCCGTCGCAAACGGGGCATAAAGTCAAGTTAATACTCCTTGTTGACCTTGTGGTAAGAACTCTTGAAGTACCACGCCACAATAATCAAATAAAACAGTAAGCAAAACCTTGACATTTGATCGAACTTGACGTGATGTTTTCGGTCTTGGCGGTTCTATCTATATCTATAATTCCTCGCCTTTTTGGGCGTATCAGGATCATCATTGGCGTCGTTTAACAGCTACTGAGCGATGCACCATCGACACTCATTATGTTCAAAATTAAACAGTTTTGGAATAAATTTTGATGCTACACGTTTCATGCCCAAAACTTCTGAAAAAATTGTATGGCATGAGCCAATAGAGCCACTTCTCAAACCTTTTGTTTCACTTCCTCAAAACTTTCATCTGTTATTCACGTGCTGGGGCGTCCAGAACGAGGTTCGTCATCGGCCTCATTTCGACCATCTTGGAACGGCTTGTAATACTTATAAAGATTTTTTTTCTCAAAGTAGACTCACCACAAAATTTTTTGACTGCAGAAAATCGCCAAAACTGTGAACATATATGTCCACATATGTATACTCCAAAGCATAACAAAATATAATTCATAAAATCCCAAAAGAGTAGTTAAAGACCGTAATTAATTTTCAAAATAAATAAGAACTAAAAGTTCAGATTTTCGCGAAATTATATATTATGACATGACAATTGTTTCGACAACAACGATCATCAGATTAAAATGCGAATAAGTAGGCGGTAAAAAATGAAATAAAAATGTAGCATTAAAAATGAGAAATATAACAATATAAAGACCTTTTTGAGAATGTTTTTCGATACTTTTTTAATATTCAAGTAAGCATGAATATCATTTAAGAGTTCATTAGAAATTTTAAAGTATTGGTATTGAAGTTAATCTGCTTCTTTTTAGGTTAGCATTGGTTTTCTTCTCACCTATGGACGGACGGTAGAGGCCTACGGGTAAATTTTTCGCTTCTTTCCTGATGACGTCTTCGGCGACGCATTTGGTGAAAGCGTACGTGTTGGGGAAGTCTTCGAGGAGTCTGAAATACGCACGGACTTAAAAAAAAAAGCAATGCCATTTGTCAAACTGCCTTACGTTTTGGTAATGGCGTCCAAACGGTCGTCGTCCAGACAGTCTACGAGCGTTATCAATTTGTCCCCCGATATTGGAGGTTCGTAAAACGTTTCGTCTACGATTTTTCGGTTGCAGTTCGAGAATGCCGTCGAAACGTGCAAAATTGCCTGCAAATAATATCATCACAGTGATTTTTTCGAAGTGACAATTGCTGTATTAAAAGTGCGAAAAATACGTTGCAAATATTCATGAAATCGGCTAATTTGTTTACTCCTTTGCGGTTATGACATCAGTGGCCATTAACGCGGAGTAATAGAATTCGTTTACGCGTACATAGGTTTGGTTCGTTGAAGTTTCCAGTTATTTTTGAAAACATAAACATATGACATAGTAATAAGTAATAAGTATCTTTGACGTTTTAAGTATTTTGCAGTACCTTAACCGCTGTCATTAGTAGCATTGCGCGGTAAAACCCATCCTGACAGATGCATTAAATAGATCTTCCTGAGATGGACCGTAACGAATGTTTGTAGAAATTAGAAAAATTCCAAATAATTTCATAAATAAAAACATTTTAATAAAGACTACAAAATCGATTCGATAGCACAACAAAACGGACATGAAATCTTGACATTACCCCCGTATCATTGTATATTTCGTAATCCGGTAGCTGAAATATCAGTACAAAACTGGTCTAAGTGTAAAAAACTAACACTAAACGAAAAAAATATTTGCCGAAAACGATTAGTGACGTAGTTGATCACTGAACTAGGGGACGACAATAACGATAGTGACAATTTTTTAAGTGACTGATACTTTATTATTATTATTATTATAATGAAATAGAACTTAATATTGAAATTGAATTGAAAACATGTTTTGAAGTAATTAACAGTAGGCAAAGTTAACCAGGAGGTCGGTTGTAAAAGCACTATATTTTTGGTTGGAGTATAACTCTGCAGCAGAAAAAAGTTGATAAGTATTTCATGCATGTTGTTGCCCTTATCTGATATTCGCTTTATGACTCAAAGAAAAAAGACTCCGTTAAAGGCCGTAAATAGAATGAGATCAATTCCACTAGCTTGCCAAATATCTTTCCTAAAGTCACCCAACAGGGTTAATAAACTTCATTTGAGTAATGAGTTTTAGGTTTTTGCACAGCAGAACACCCGTGAACGAACTGGCGAAACTAATGAAACTAATACCTTAATCATTGCATAATCGATCATTTCACCGTTGAAGTTACCCTACAAAAATTGTCAGCATCTCTCAAATAAAGTTGGAAAATGGCAGCAGAGTGCCAAACATGAAATTTACCTTTTTGCTTGAGACACATTAACCTTTGAACATTAAGTTTCTAAATACTCCTAATGGTGTACGATCCAATATCATAAAAGGAAGGTTTATCAGTAGAGGAAGATATATTCATGTTAGTAAAGTCTAAACTAGTTGCGTTTGCCAGCACTGGTTACACTCATTATTTGTTATACTTATATTGTTATGATAATAATTTATATTTTTTCATGTAAAACACCTCTGCAGATGTTCTAAAAACGCCAGAGAGCTAACTGGTATTACAAGGTCAACCTTGCACCGATTCTTTGATAATGATACATTAGACAAGAGAGAAGGTGACAAGACATAATAAAAGTGTTTATGTATGGTGTTACAGAGTGGATTAGTAGAGAAGGAAGTCACTTGATTTACTGCAGTAAAACTGAAAAGAAAAAGATCGATCTACTGACCGATCAACTGCATTTGGAAAATGACAAATGATCTATTTGAAAATTGGGTAAAAAATCTCTGCTTTCAAATACCTCACCAGGCAGAGTAATAGTTGAAGGTATTTCTGGTAATCACTTTAACTCAAAAAGTACCAACGACCAGCAGCAAAAAAAGAGGTATTACAAGAATTACCTAGTCATGATCTTAATTTTAAAGTTATCAAAATAAAAAAAATACGGTAATTTACCCCTTGTCACTGCGATTTGAATCCTTTAGAAATGATATTGGTCGAATTAAAGAACCATCTTAGACGCAATAAAATTAACCCAAAAATGTGCGCCGATGTACTTGATATAATGAGAATATGTGTTAATCATGTACTTGAAGTGGAAAATAATTATAAAAAAAACGTGAGACAACGTAAAACCATTAATTATACCCTTGGATGATAGTGATAGTGCAAACCACTCTGGCAATTAATTTTATGTTTATTATTAATATAATTACAATTACACAAAACACTTTGTGTTTCATTTTCCTCACGTCTACCGATTTGATTTATTGGGAAAAATATGCCTACGATCAGATGAAAATAGTAGCATTATTACAGTCATGAACATTTATCTTGTGTATGACTGTACTACTTCCGGTTTTCGGTGTTAGTCTATGATGTCAACGGCAAAAACGATGTTAATGAAATCCCGAGTATAGTCTGTCTCGATCTTCATCGTGTTGGCTTTAGACGGATCCTTCCAAATAAAACTTTAACGATGTTATTACCTATTGTGATTGGGTAAAGTCGTTAACAAAAAATTTATTCTTACTTGAGTAACAAGGCAGGGGGGTGGTGGGGCAGGTGTATTTCTTTCTTTCTGATATATTTCATGAGTGTTGACTATTTATGGCATTGTTGAGTAATCGTTTTTACTGTGCCTTTCAAATCTTTAATCAGTAGATGACTTATTAAACAAGAGGCTTTCAAAGAAACCTGTCTACTTACAAAAACCCAATATTGTCGATTAGGGATGTTATTAAAAGTGGAGAATTGAAAAAAATGAATAAATGTAGTGTATACTTACCATATAGACAATAGTGATGAGGACCGAATAAGAAGAAAATATATTGTCTCTATCAAAGCGAAGTTGTCCCTACCTTGGATAAGAAGCTTAAAGAAGATGAAATCAATATAAATGTACGCAGTGTCCCCTCCATAGAAGTGTTTGTGACATGGGATTTAAGTACCGCAAAATAGACAAAAGGCAAAAAGTAATGGAATCACACAGATTAAGCACTTGAAGAAGAAGTTAAACGATATAGATTTGACAACACATCCATAAATAATATTGTTGAAACATATTTCGATACACATGACACTAACGAAAGGAAAACGTATCAATATAATACACGCTGGGTCAGAAAACGAGAATATTGAGGATTCCAGCTTGGATTATCATGAAGATAGAAGTGCGGAACTTTATGAAAACTGGTTTCAAAAAAACCTTTTCAAAAATGTTCCCAATAAAAGTGTTATTGAAATGGATAACTCAAGCAGCTATAGCCCTCTGCTACGTAAAACATCAGCTTCATCAAGTTCAAAATCTGTGATCCAGGAATATTTGTTAGAAAATGATATTTATTTTGGGATTCAGTTACAAAAACGCGCAATTTTTGGAAGACCTAAAGACCTATTCTAAATCTCAGTGTTTATTATTTGATAAAAAAATGTAATTAATAACGTACCAATTGAGAGTTGGATTCAGTACAGCACATTATAAAAATTGAGGATTCTTACATTTCTATACAAAACAACGTAAATCCTATTATTAACTTCAATGACCACTCTGACTATTTTTTTTTCCGTTTAACATCTACTTAGAAACATTTTATATAAACATTTAAGAACTACATTTCGTTTTGAATTTTTTTTGTATGCCAATACGCATCCCGTACTTTGGTTTGTATTTTCACCATTTCTTCCAGAGGGACATCCTCCTCATGATACATAAATATTTTTTCTAGCAGCATAGCTGAATATAGGGCTTGTTGGTGGTGGTGGTCCCAGATCAACTTCTTCATTTTCTTTTTCCTGTTGGTGTTCTTGCTCACCCTTTCTTGCTTATTGTAATATGGCTTCCTCTGTCAAGTCTGCTGTTGTAGGCAAATCCTGATTAGTTACGTTTCTGTCGAGATCACGGGCGTCGCCACTTATCTGTCTATGTTTGAACTTCCCCAATCATCTTCCGAAGTCTTGAAATCGGTAATGCCAAGCTGTTCAGCAAACTTTTCTGTTGTTAGCTTTACGATAGGTCCAGAGCAGCAATGCGGTTAAGTTAACAGCTCAGCTTATTTATTTATTACTCCGCAATCATTGCACAATATTGCAGATAGCATTGGAGAAAAATTATCTATTATTGAGGCGCTTATTGATGTTGATTCTCAAAGTTTATTACTTTCAAGCATCCCTGTATATTGAAGATATGATCTAATCACGATTGCCACGGTACCGTTCCGTTCGCTCATTTTATCAAAGCCGTCGTAACTCGCACGCTAGAATAAAGAGTCATTAATGGCAATCCGATTCCACATTCTCGGACGGTAGTCTCCATAAATTAGTATTAAATCACTTCGCATTCTTTTGCGTAGCGAACAATAACGCGGCGGTGCAAATTGCATTGATAATCGACCTCCAACAATAACTATTATTTCGTTTGGGGGAATTAGAAAGCGTTCGTGCGAGTAGCTACCCCAGGATACGAACACGTCTGCCAAATGTTGCTCGAATATCGTTAATTTTAATTTTATGGTAGGTTAAAAATTTTGAACAAATTCAATGATTTTTGAGAAACGAAGGCACGCAAATCCTTTTGAATAATCTAATGGATGTTTTTTTGATCGATTTCAAACTCTAGAATTTATACCATCTCGAGTTCTTATAGCTTCGACTGCCATCTTTTTTATATCGAATGGAACAATATTGATGATACGATATAATTATTTACATATAAACTAAATCGAAAATACAACACTATTAATACTAACAGAGAATGATACTAGCCTATGCAGATAACGTTGACCCGGTGGTAAATGGTACAGTCAAAATTAAGGAAATGTTTACAAGAATTGTAATTGAAAGTAGGATTAAACATAAACGAAGAGAAAATCAAATACACTATCAGACAAAAGTAGAGCAACATCTTCAAAAATAAGATATATTTAACAAAAGTCCCAACATTATGATTATACGTGCAAGGTATTGTATACAAATACAATACATTTGAGGACATTAAAGTAGGCTATGATAAATTGATGATCACAAACAAAACAAATGAATTTATTTTGACATTAGTTTTAAATTAAAATTTCTAAAATTTGTTCAAAAAGACGCTTTTATTAAAAGTAAATGCAAAAATAACTTGTGTTGGGTTTATTTTGTGCTAGGTTAACCATTTGTGTGCAGGATTAGTTATGCCAAATGGAATTCCCATTTCAAAAGACCTAAAGCAAAGAGTAGTAAATGCATTTATGGAAGGTACCAATCAAGCTGATATTTCAAAACAGTTTATGTTACCTCGGTACAGCGTATCTAGAATAATTTCATCGTATAATGACAGAGGACACTTAGAAAAATTGCCAAAATCGGGAAGACCCAAAAGAACAACGGTTT
Source organism: Cylas formicarius (assembly GCF_029955315.1). Classification (NCBI taxonomy): domain Eukaryota; kingdom Metazoa; phylum Arthropoda; class Insecta; order Coleoptera; family Brentidae; genus Cylas; species Cylas formicarius. The sequence goes on along the minus strand of NW_026844361.1, from coordinate 15,989,547 downwards.
TGACTGATAGGCGCATTAAAAGAATTGCTCAACAAGATCCTTGGAAGTCCGCATCTCGAATAATTGCCGAAATTCCAGAAATTACGGTTAGCATACGAACTGTGCAAAGAAGATTAGTAGCTTCAAAGTTGTTCAGAGCATTAAGGTTGGCCTTTGCACGCCGGCATTTAAACTGGACCATCAATGACTGGAAAAAAGTTCTATTCAGCGTCCTATTCAATTCTGATGGAATGCGACGTGTGAGGCGACCAATTAATACAAGGTTTAATCCTAAGTACGTAACACCTACAATTAAACATGGTAAAGGCAGTGTTTTTTTATGGTGATGTTTCTCATGGAATGGAGTAGGTCCTATACACTTCATTCATGAGACAATGGACCGATTTGTTTATAGGGAGAATATGCAAAATGTTATGCTCCCTTATGCAGAGTGGGAAATGCCGTTACGTTTTATTTTCCAACAGGACAATGTTCCAAAACACTCTTCTCAACAGTGGTTTGCAGAAAACAATGTTCGAGTTCTGCAGTGGCCGCCACAGTCGCCAGACCTTAACCCAATTGAAAATCTCTGGGAAGAAGTAGAACGTCGCATTCGTACAGAAATTTTTCCAAATAAACAATCGTTGATAGATAAAATTAATGAAGGTAGGACAAATCTTCCAGAAAATGTCACTCAAAAGTTGATAGAGTCAATGCCGCGCCGTTGCCAGCAGGTAATTCTCAATAATGGATGTTCTATAAATTATTAAGGCATAATTTTAATTATTATTATTGTACTAAAATGTGTGTTTAATGTTATTTTTTAAAATTGAATACAATACAATACTGTTAAATACAACTTTTTTAAATAAAATAAAATAAAACACTGTTAAATACAATTTGTTGCTTTACTTTTGTCGCCTTCATTTTCGTCAAATTTTATATTAATTATTATTTAGCTTTCACCAACTAACTCAAGGTACACCCAAAATGTTTTGAAAAATTACTTGCTATGCAAGGAAAGTATTTTATCATAACTAGCAAAAAATATGTTCGATAGTGTATATGCATGTCAACCGAAGAGCAGGTAGAGACCGAATTGGACAAAACATCACTATGGACACCTAAAATTTTGAGTGTGTTAAAGAATTTCAATACCTGAGAGCCATTATAACGCAGAACAACGATGTAACGGAAGAAATTCGTGCAAGGATGCAAAAAGGCAATAGGTGCTACTACTCGCTACAAGATCAATTAAAATCAAAAATAATGTCAAGGAATTCTAAAACCAAAATATACAGAACAGTAATAAGACCGGTAATAACTTACCGCTCCGAAACCTGGACCATCACAAAGCAGAATGAAGCACTGCAAAGTCGCTTTGAGTGAAAAATTCTCAGAAGGATATATTACCGAATTAGAATCAACCAAGAACTAGAAAACTTGTACAGCGAGCCATCCGTCATAAATGTTATTAAAGCACACAGACTAATATGGTTAGGACATGTCCGCAGATCCCGAGGAAAATCCTTCCGGAAAAAGACCTCTAGGGAGACCTAGACTAAGATGAAGAGACAATATTACCAAAGACCTCTACACCCTGGGAGTAGAGAATTGGAGAGAAGACGTCACGGACAGAGACAAGTGGAGGCAGGTAGTAATTGCAGCAAAGACCCGCAAGGGGTTGTGAACTACAGAAGAAAAATTAATACTAACAGCTCATACGTGGCCAGTATTTTCCAGGGGTAACTAGCAACTAGTTTTAGCAACTTTTTTTGACCCACCCTAGGGTTCATATCCACTTTTGCCCAAATCTGAGGTCATTCAGAGGCAAAGTTTCAGCGCTGTAGCTAAAACCGCTGAGAAATTATAACTACTATGGAAACAAAAAAAAAGCTAATTGCGTAAATTCGATGTTGAAATGAAATTACAAATCTCGATTGAAGCAGTTGCGCTTACTCTCAGATTTTTCATTCGCTTGGCCAGTCTGATGAGATCCCTGACGCCTCTGACGTTTATGTGCGTAGCTATCCTCAACTTCTCGTCGAATCGGACAGTGGCGGCGTAGTGCACTACGCAGTCCACCTCCGACACGAGCTTTTCCTGATCCTCCTCACTCAGACCCAGGTCAGGCAATGCCACGTCACCCACTACGGCGTGAACTTTAGCCTTGAAGTTGGGCTCGTGTCTCTTCAGCGGATCGAAAGTCTACAAGGAAAACGAGAATATGGTTAACACCAAAATATAGAACAGTCTATACTTATGACGGAGGAAATTTCTTATATCCGTAACACTCACTATACAGGGTGTTTTCATTTTAAAAAGAAAACTAAATTACTCAAACCCCAAATAGAGTTAATCGACAATATCATAAACAAACACGTATTAGCTAATTTAACAAAATCTCAACTTAATACTAGCAGCAAATTCAAGGATCCTTCACATCTGTCTATGGTAAAATCAATTAATAATAAGGCTTCCCAAAAAAACGTAGTATTTACAAGAGCAAATAAAGGACAGACAGTCATTGCAATCGATTATGGCTATCGATATCAAAACAGTAATTACCGATTCATCACTTTATAATGACAAGGATAAATACAAAAACAAAATAACTGCTTTTTATACTTTTATCAGCAGACTACTTAATGAACCATTTTCTACAAAAAATTTTGAAACAGAATTCAATTTTATAAAATAAATAGCTTTTAATAATGGTTACGACCCCTCTTTGATAGATAAGATTATAACTAAAAAGCAAATAACTCTGAACTCTATTTTCTAAAATACGACAAAACTAAAATATACATATAAATAAAAATAAAAGTTCGGATTCTAACTACGCCATTCACTTAAATTCAGAAATGCACAACTTTAACGATAATTTCGATATTTTACATAATCATTCAAAAAGCAAAAAACTAAATTTGTTGAAAGCTATGGAGATGAACAAAATGAGATATTCGAATTTATTACGGAATGACCAATTGCATGTAAATGCGTCTCCGTTGTTAAATTTAAATTTATAACTGTATACCTGTAATTGAAAATCTATTACTACCTCTTTTTATATATAAATAGTCATATTTTGTAGTTAATGAAATTATTATATATATTATTACTTCTTACTTAAGCTTTATAAAAATATTTCAAAAAGTATATAGAGAGGTATATTTTTGAAATCTTTATAATAGTAGGCTGTGTCTGTAAGAATTATTAATTCTGTTATCAAGGCGGTTGTTTGACAGTTATTATTTGTTTGTTTGACAATTTTTATTATCATTTGAAAGGGTCCCATCGGAATGTAAGAACTCCAGAAATTGAAGAAGTAGTTTTAAACTCTAAAGTTAGTACTAGCTAAATTGAAATTAATCTGAATATCTCGCACGCCTTGGTTTGGAAAATTTTGAACGATTTTCTATTGTCATATCATATTCAACGAGTCCAAGAGATCCTTCCAGTGTTAATTTTTTATTTTTTGCCAATGGTTTAACCAAGAAATACTTCTTAAAGATGAAGCGAACTTTTCCAGGATTGCAATCAGAAATTTCCAGGATACCGATATTTAATTTAAACACCAAGAACAGTTTTGGGTAAATGTTTGGGCTCGAATTGATGGAAATTACTTAATTGTACCATTTTTCCTGGCTGCTATAATTATTGCCGGTTGAAGAAGATGGTTTGCCAATATTGCTAGAAGAAAGAAAGTGTGTGTGAAAGAGATTATTTAAATAACACATTTAATAACCGATGGGCAGGTCGCGGCGGACGTCAACCATGGCCTACCGAGTCTTAAAAGTCTGGAAGAATCGTATAAGAGCCTCCTGTGATTTAATAAGGAACAGTGGAGGTATACTTCAAAGAGTGCGCAGCAATGTGAGGAAAATAGCTGAAGCGTGTATCTTTCAAGATGGAGGACACTTTCAATAACTGATCTAGTTCTATGTTCAACTTTTTCTTTTAAAAGATTGTTATTAATTTATTTACAGACAATTTTGTTAAAAATTATTCACACTAGGTAGTGTTTCTTTCAAATAAGAATTGTTTATTATTTATCTTGTTAGGATGTTATGTTATTTCGTCAAAGCTGTAAAAGTAAAATCTATTTGTGTTTTCTGAAGGACACTACTTGCTTACTAAAAACTAGATATATTGTTTTACACAGATTACCAATTATTATTATTAAAATATTATTTGTTTATATACAGTCAGTGGCACGCGACTGAAAATTTGTTGTTGTTATGATTTGTTGTGTTTATTTTTTTAGTCCGTCGCACAGTTTTAAAAACCAATTTGTCTGCATACCATTATATTAACAATATTGTTATGACCATGCAGAAAAGAGGTGTACCTTGTCGATTTTTTTTTAACAAAAAATCCGATGACTCTATTTACTTCCTACCCACCCAATAAATTGTTAAAAGATTGTATCGTCGTGTTTATTTCGCTTTAAGTTCTAGATAACAATAAAAACTTGTTGCATTCAACACTTACAGGCTCGTTGAAAATCTCATCGAACCTGGCCTTGACCTCCTTGCCTTTTTTGGGCCTGATGAGGATGTAGATTTTGCTGATTTCAGGACACGTTCTCAGCAGTTTCTCAATGCACAGTTTACCCAAGAAGCCAGTAGCTCCCGTAATGAATACCGTCGACTGTTTAAAGAAACGTTTGATGTCGCTGTCCTCTTCCGGAACGATCATGTCTGAAGCTGTTATGTCACCGCCTTCCCTCTCGTCCATGGCGCCTTGGTTCTAGAAAAAAAAGAGTCACTCTATACTTTGGGATCCAAATTTTTTCATATTCTAATTTATTTATTCATTTTTTGATCCTACCCTGTAATTAACACTTGAGTATTATTGATCGGTCCGTGTATACATCTCCAGAGATACATTTTTAAACTAAGAATAATAGTCCATACATTAATATTTAAAAAAAGCACAAAATTGCGTATTTGGCAAGTAATTCTGTATATCTAAAAATATCCAGAAAGGAGATAGTCACAGTTTTATCGTTAAAAATAAAACTGAAAAAGGTAATATTCTCATGCTACCAGATATTGAAATGTAGAATGCTCACAGAAAATGAGAAAATAATAGGATTTGACACTAAACTTCCATCAGCAAAAGGCAAACATTTGAGCCTAAATTATAAAAATGTTAAAAAATATTATATCATGACAGAAAATATAAAAATAGAGACAAAGTGTCTAACATATCTTTATTTTAAAAAACATGGCGTATGTTATTTTCATATACCATGTGTAATATTTTCCTGTGTCTAAAATACTTGAAAAATGCAATGCAAAATAGTTCAGGCCATCTTTTAATAAAAGTTAATGTGATAAAAATAGATTATTCCTATTTTCACTTCTTTTACAGGAAACAACTTTTCTTTTATGCTCCCGAAAGCTAATTCTAATTTAGTTCAAAACAGTCTGGCATATATGTTGTGTCTAGCCAACCAAAACTAATCAAAACTGAAGAACTTTGTTATATTTCAACTACTTTGTTTTAAGTTGTCTTAAAAAAAAATTCGAACAAAGTGTTTTATTTTTCTTTGTTTTTACTTGTATTTAGAAGTGTGAAGTATTAACTATTTTAAAATATGTGTGGTCTAAGCGTGTATTCAATTTTTGTAATTTTTTGTCACTTTTTATTGGGCGGAAGTTCTTTTGATTAAATAAATAAAGTGTGAATAAATTAGCAAAATCGTCTATAATGCTTGAAAGCGATACCTAATTCATATCAATATTACCCATATTGTGCATGTAACGGAAATGATTTTATTTCCACTTTTATTTTAAAATTATCCTTCTTCTTTTATCATCACAAAAATGAGAGATTCATACTTTTTAAAGCGAAAGATTGGCCGCTTGTCTCACAGAAATCAATGTGTTGTCTGTCTAACATTGATAGGTACTTATACTTAAATAAAAGTACTTTATATCTCCCCCATTTGGCATGACAGATATCAATAACCATACATCATCGAAAATCGAACGCAAGCTTTTTTAAGATCGCAGTCACCTATGATCGCCACTATGTAAAAAAAATGAGTTATATTGAAAAACCACAGATACATATTCTAATAATATTTTTATCGATTTTGCTCTATCTAGCTCAGAAATAAGATTTTCTTGTTAAAATATTCCCATTACAATCACCTTGTATATGATAGCCTGTTGAAGAAGGGCATATACGTTATGTCGAGTGAACGTTTGAATACAAAAGTTGTTTCACTCAATTACATACAGGGTGGTTAAATAAATTTACATTTTTTTCAATTGAAAACGCTACATTTTATGACATTCTTAAATACCCCTTTAAAAGACAAATCCGACGATATAAACAAATATCAATATATCGATCTCTATTGCACCATCATTTGTTTTGTTTTGTTGTTTGTTGTTACGTCGTTGTTACATATTTTAGGCAATAAATAATACTTTTTCTCAGACAAAATTCAAAATTGAAACATTTTTATGGGATGCTTCGCAAAAAGTTACGTCTGTCACGTTTTGTATTTCAAACACCCTGTATACTTTTGCATTTTCGGATAGCCCTTTAATTTTTTTTTTAATAAATTCCCAGGCAATATTTTCTTGGGTTCCAGATTTAATTCTAATTTTGTTTTATGTTTTGTTGTTTTTAAATGCCGTTAAATATTATAACAGTTTTTTATTATAAAATAAATTTATTATTTATTATTATTGAAAATGGTGGACATGCGCAAAATTTAATATAATGTCATTATTTTATTTTTGATAAGGTTGGTCAAATGTTACAAACATATTGGAGACGCTTTTAGAATTAAATTTCATTGAATTAATATTACCCCGGAATTGATAAAAATCAATAAATTTTAAACGGTGCATCGTTAGATTCGTTTTTTGAAGGGCTATCCGAAAATGTAAAAATATACGAGGTGTTTGATTTAAAAAAAAAACAGAAATAACATTTTGCGAAACATTACGCGATATTTCACTTTTGAATATGGTCTGGGAAAAAGTATTGTTGAATCCCGAAAATATTGTCCATATAAATGTTTATGTATATTCTAAGACATAAAAATAATTGTACTCAGACTTCCAAGCATTCATAGATTTAGATATAGGTCCCTCTTAAACATTCCACCCCCATTATTACTATTATAATTACTGTTATTTTCAGCTGCGTTCTCTAAAAGCAGTTCGCCTTAGAATTGCAATTTAATGTGGATTTTGATAACACGGATATTTTAAAATGTTTTTGCTGAGAAAATCTCAACACGCCTCGCATTTAATTGGGATATAATATACGCTCCACGGCGTTTTGCAAACAAGGAAATTTCGCTGGGCAGACATGAGCGAACTGAAACCATTCTCGAGGCAAGAAAGCGATATTAAGTGTGATGTGGCCTATTTTAAATTGCATATTTTAAATATTATCGGTGATGCAATGAGTTTATCGTAGATTTGAATTTTAAATTGCGAGTAAAAGTTCTTGGGTTTCGCACTTGCTTGACGGTCTCGCCTTTCGTACCAAAAAAAACGGGCGTACAAATATGACGGAGGTGTTGCTTACTTGGATGGCTACAGTTTTGAGGTTAAGTTTTAGCTAACTAACGAAATTGCAATTTTATTACACACCCTAAGCTGGCAGCAGCAAAATTTATAATACACTGACCCCAGAACTGTAAAAGAATAATCACTTTGGATAAAGAATTTTTGCAATTATTTGTTTGGGTTAATAATCCTATTTAATACTCCCGAGAACTTAACAAAAAATTGCAAGTTTTGCTTTATAAGGAATTAGAGAGTTATATTATAAACTCTTGAATAAAATTAACTCAACATCATAAATTTTCTACATTTTCCGAATGATTTTTTTTATTGTAGGGTGATTCCTTGACAGTGTTATAGTGTTCGCTGGTAATGATAAAAAGTTCATTTTCAATTTCGAAAATTTATAGTATACTGGCTTCAGAACTGTAAGAAAATAATCATTTTTGATCAAGAATCCCGATATTAATGCAATTATTTATTTAGGTCGATAATATATTTAATACTTCCGAGAACTCAACAAAAAAATGAAAGTTTTACTTTATAAGGAATAAGAGAGTTAATTTGTAAACTTCTGAACAAAATTAACTCAACATCATAAATTTTCCACTTTTTTTCTGAATTTATGATCCGATTCGAATGATTTTTTTAAATGTAATGTGGTTCCTTGACAATGTCATAGTGTTCGCTGGTAATGATAAAAAGTTCATTTTCAACTTCGAAAATTTATAGTATACTGGCCAAAGAACTGTAAGAAAATAATCATTTTTGATGAAGAATCCCGATATTAATGCAATTATTTATTTAGGTCGATAATATATTTAATACTTCCGAGAACTCAACAAAAAAATGAAAGTTTTACTTTATAAGGAATAAGGGAGTTAATTTGTAAACTTCTGAACAAAATTAACTTAATATCATAAATTTTCAACATATTTTTTTCTGAATTTATGATCCGATTCGAATGTTTTTTTTGTATTGTAGGGTGGTTCCTTGACTATAGTTTTGTTGATAAGAACAACAAGTATAATAAAAATGTTATGTGTTTTTCCTAAAATTCGTATCACCCTGTGGAGTATATTAGCGACTGAAATATGTAGCAGTTGACCGTTTTATAGCCTAACCTCCTGCGTCGGTTTTTGCTGAGTCGAACTTGCTGACGTTTCGCCAATCATCCTGTTTATATATTGTTTGAGGGGGGTTTCTAAAAAGTATTACAGTAGCCTGTTTAAGTTTCTTTGAAGAATTGTTTTTATAGATTTTCATGATCCAATACATTCATTGTTAACGTTGCTCTCTGGGATTTAAATCAGGACCGTGAGGTGGCCGTTACGTGAACGGAATAGCTACGTAGTTCATGTAGTCTGTGACCGAGCATTATCCTGACTAAATAAACTATTTGGTTTTAAAAACAAAAAGGAACAAATAGCATTACATGTTCAATTACAATGTTTTCTAGATTATATTCACCGTTCATTGATCTTACACGTCACAGAGTCTCCACCAAACGGGATTTTTGGTGAGATATTGCTACTTGCATATCCCTCTCCTGCACTGCGCTAAACACGTTCACATTCATTAATTCAATAATTTCTGCCAAAACGCAATCTTCCAACTCTGCGTCTTCTGGTGAGAAATTGCTTTTTTGCCGGTCTTCTGCTGCCTAAACCAGCCTCATTTAAATGTCTTCTGATTGTTCGATTCCATATTGTATGATTGCGAACAGTTCTAGCCTAATACTAGCTAACTTGTTGTTCCTTAGAGCAGTTTGCCTTCGAGAATGCTAAATCGTTCAACAATAGTAGCATGAAATTAGCAGTAGGCCACATTGAATGAGCCTCATCCACTACAGTTAAGACAACTGCACAAACGAAAAGATCGTTTAATAAGCAGTTTCCGAAACAGTTTTCATAAGTATGACCAATTTTTTTGAATAGATTGAAATGTCAGAAAAATTACTTTATTCATTCATTGATTCAGTGATAAAGTCTTTCTGAATAACAGAGATAATGAAGTAAACCAAAAAAGAGGGTGATAATGATGATTTTTCTTTAAAATATTTTTATTACACCCGGCATAAACCTAAAATGAACTTTTTATCATTATAAACGAAAACTATGATATTGTCAAGGAAGTAACCTACAATGCAAAAAATCATTCAAATCGCAAAGTTCAAAAATAAATAGCATTGGCAAATGGCAAATGGCAAATTTTAATTTTGCCACTACTATCAAATTTTAGCTGTGTCGGAAGTCTAAAGCTTCTTAAATCTTTTTTCATTTAATTATGATCAACATTGTGAGAAAGAAATGAAAAAATAGTCCAACACAATTATATCACGTGAAAAGTTCATTTATTCTCTAATATAATCTTTTCCGGATGACACGAAGTTATTGTGGACCACAACAAGGCGACACTAAACAGCACAGTCATCGTGTTCGTGTTCAAAATCAATATTCATTAATTGCCCAAAAAAAATGGCAGGTCCAGCCGCCACCTTAAATACGCAGCTAATTCTGCGAAAGATTGTTGAAGGTCGTCGTCGCATTTTTTATATATGCGGTTTAATAATTAATTTCGCAATTAATTAAATATAAATTGCGGGGAAGAAGCCACAGAATATCGCGTATCTTATGTTAATATGGCAGTACATTGTATAATGTTTCCAAAGACGTATTTTTATTTATTATGAATTCAAGTAATTCAATAGCTTCTAGCATTAAATCAAATAATCGTCATAACTGTATAATTTCAATCATAATCATCTGAAATATAACCTTATGATGAGATGATTTTTTTTCCGCTTCTCAATCAAAAATCTTTGTTTTCTGTTATTTTATCCGTCCTTTTTCCTTCGTTCTTGCTAAATATAGTGAAAGTTCAGTACATTTTAACCTTTTGCTACGTTACCCCCTTGAACTCAAAAAATAAACAATATTTAGCAAAAATTGTCGCTCAACATTCTCCTGGTTAACCAGAAGAACCGATTTATTATGAGCCTTAAATTTCTTCAGACTCATATACTTCGACCAGAAATATAGCACTTTTATAACCGGGCCCGCAATTAACTTTGCCTACTGCTTATCACCCTAAAACCACGGCCCCTTATAAAACACCCTGCCGAGCAGACCCTTACATGCAACCATTCCAGGACCGTCCTAGGAATTTATCTACCTACACTAACAAGCGGAAGCAAAAAATTACAATTTATTACGTTCTATTTAAATAAGTTTCTACACAGCATCATTATTAATATACAAAATATTAAACACAATAATAATAAAATATAAATCATTTTTGACAGTTAGACCAGCTTTGTACTGATATTTTAGCTACCTCTTGTCGAATTACGTTTATGGCACTATCACTAAACTTTGGTGCTGTGTTATTTCTTCTCATATACTATTTCAACTCGGACCAAATCATTTCAATCTCAAGCTTTTATGTCCGTTTATTGTGATATCGAATCGATTTTGTAGTCTTATTAAAATGTTTTACTTTTAATAATTTCACAAGTTGTCATATTTGTACAATTTTTTTTAATTACTTCTTTATTTACAGTCAGACAAAAATAAGGCATCTTCCACTAAACCATTTTTGGACCCAGCAGGCGGCACGTCTAGTATACACTTGTTACTGTTATCACACCATCCTTTTTTTTATTGTATCGTGACTGTCAAACCATGTTTCGTCTAAATACACTATTGGAACATTTTGCTCTCGATGTTTTTCAAGTGCATTAAAATAATCCATCCTCCATTGCGAAATTCTTTGAGATTCCGTTACCAATTGACGTTTATTAATTGTTTCATACTGAAAATCAATTTTCTTCAAAAAAGTACGACTCTTTTTTATGCAATTATTCTAGAGTTAAAACACTATTCAATTTATAAGCGTCGCAGATGATACTCCTAATTAAATCAGTGTGTTGCTTTTAAAAAGTCGCAAAGTACGAGGCATCTTCTCTCACTTTTCTCTTCACTATCCCATTTGCAACAATTTTTCTTACAGTTGACTTAGGAACTTCGGCCACGTCACTTGTTTTTATTCCTGCTCCTACTTGTAATTGTAAACATGCATAATATTTTCTAATTAGGTTCGACTACCATCTTCACTTCGTTTTCAAATTCTGCGTTATTTTCTATATCTTCTTCTAACAGGGAAACATCTGCGTCATTCCACGGTCTCCACATTTTTAAGTGCTAAAAAAACAGGTACCCTCAAAAAATGTTTAATTGTAAGATTCTAATAAATATTTATCTGTTTTCTTATTTCGCACATTTATCTACGGCGAATATAGTCTGTAATCTTAAAAAATACTGTTGTTGTTTAAAAATCCAAGAGCTATGTAGAAGACACAAAAATACAAGAAAAAGAATGTTGTTAATCGACAGGCACGCAAGACAAAAATGATTATTTTCAAATAGAGTACAAGTACTTACCCTTACCCTTTGAACTATCTAGTGAAAATAGACTCGCAGGGGCAAAGCTCGAGAATTAGGTACATAAATACGTACTTACTGGAAGGATTACAATCAAATACCGCTTCAAATTGCAAACGGTCCATTTACATTTCAAACAAAAATTTCTACAAAGATTCGTTACGGCCCATCTCAGGGAAGACCTACTTATTGCAGTTTAAACATCTGTCTGCGGCTAAGGTACTGTAAAATACTTACAACGTCAGAGCAATTGATATACTATATTTTTGTTCGTATTATAAAATGATATTTTTCCTGAAATTGCATACACATAATAAATCAGCGAAGCCCTTCAGATTTTACTGAATGATACAAGAAAGAACAACATACTAGTGTGTTCCTTAACAATTGATTTGTTGAATGATGACACTATAACTGTCATTGTTGAAACTCGGAGCAATATTTTTTGAACTAATTTGACGTTATTTACGCATATTTGAATTTTAAATGCAGCAGCGTTACATGTTAATGGCTCAACCTTTCACCGTACGTTAAATTATCACGACAATCAAAAACGGCAGTTTCAAATAAACGGTTCCTATTAAAAAAGTCGGTGTTTATTCTTCATAAATTTTAAATTATTGGAATAGTATATTATGCAACAAGTGCGGTAAACGGCATTTGACTCACGAGTTTATTTGACACGAGCGGAGCGTGTGTTTAATAAACGAGTGAGTTAAAAAGTTTACCGAACGTGTTGCATACTATACTTTTCCTATGACCGTTAGTTTTTGAGTACATTTTCAACAACACGAATACCTTCATTGACATGATCGTCAGACTTGACAAACGTCAAAATTCAAAGCGTGGGAAATATCTCCGAAAACATCCGATTGCTCCCAAACCCGTGCGGTAAAATCACGGAAATGTCCGAAGTGGCTCGGACCCATGAGAAATACAACTGGCGTAGTAAAGTGACGCTTCCCGCACGCTTGATCAGTGGGTAATTAGGTATTTTACAGACGGGTGTAGAAAAAATTAAACAGAGGTGGCTTTCACTAGATGAAAATCCATTTAACAAAATAAATATGAAGTAAAAGTTCAGATTTTCACGAAATTATATATTTTCACATGACAATTGTTTCGACAACACCGTATCTTTTTTAAATGAAGAAGACACGGTGTTGTCGAAATAATTGTGATGTTAAAATATATAATTTCGTTAAAATCTGAACTTTTAGTTCTTATTTATTTAGAAAAAATTATTTTACTTTGGTTAATTATCTATATAGGTAGTTTCCACTATACGTACTTACAAACAAAATAAAATTAGCGGTTTATAAAATGAAGTACAGGTTATTGGACATGATACAAAGAACAACAATTTACGTTATTGTTTAAGCTAAAAAAACTTACAACTTCTATTAAACATACTAAAATGAAGGTGTAGGTAGATATTTCATTGGCACCTAAGGGATTTTTATTTTACAATCTGACCTTTTACAATATGTTTCTTCATACTTGTCATCCTGATAACTACTTAGATAACTTTTACTTTTTGATTCTTGGGTATACTAAATGGTTGGTTAATTTTTTGCACAATCCAAAGTGTTTTAATTGACAACCATATCCTCAAAATAGTCGCAGCTGAAGTATTGGATAAAGATATTGATGAATCATATATATTATCAATAATTTTAGCTGTGATAACCATTGGGCACGCGTTTTTATTAACCTTTCATGATTCGTGATAATCGACGTACGCGATTTTCCGAGTGAAACGTACCTAAATACAATTTTACTATGACCGAAATGATTGATTTAAAATAATTGAGAACCTTTAAACACACACCATTTATGATAGGTTTGACTCTTTGATTAATTAAAATGCAACTGAACCTTTTAAGCTGACTCACTATAAATGTTAACAGATGTGTTTTAAAAACATTGTAATGTAAACAAATCGAATATTCTTTTTCCTCGGAAACGCTTTGCCGGCCTCTCTCCCGCACTCTCCCGAACGAGCCCCGAACGCCTCAAACCCGTGCGGTAAAATCCCGGAAATGTCCGAAGTGGCTCGGATCCGTGGGAAACGAGTAGTAGACGGGATCAGAAAAAATTTGTATTATAACACCACCTCTCTGTAATCGTTTCTCATGAACTAAATTAGACGATGGATTTAATTGCTGCATAACGGCCATATTATTTTTTGTAAATTAAATCACACGCGTTGCGAAAGAAATTTATAAAACATGAGCTTTTTATTAGGCAAATGGAAAATTGCACAACGCAATTTAAATCGATATTTAATGAAGGCGAATATCCAGTTTTGTGTTATAACGTCGGACAAAAGAAAATATCGTGTGCTTTTGCGATTCGGGGCGATTTTGCGTTTAATTAAAACACGCAAAATTGCGCAAAAAGCTGCATGCGATGGCGCTGATTGGAGTTTTGTGCAACGGCTAGTATTTCTGCGGCAATGTAAAAGTTACATTGTAAGGCCGCAAATAAGGTCATAAAAAGCCGACACTTCGTACGGAAAATTCACCAGGACGACGAGAATTTCCTTTCGTAATCATGCTCTCGAAAGAGATTTTCGTATACGCTGGATTCTTCGAGCAGAAAGTAGGAAAAGAAACTTCTGAATTCAGAAGAAACTATGTCACCGGGTATAAATCGATAACTATTGACCAAAGGCCAACGACAAAAAGTTGAACAATGTGTTTATCCTTGTCTGTAAAATACGCGTCGATTAACAGCATATGACGTAACGATCGCCAGCAGGTTTTGGGAAACTACCGAATATATTAGATCGTTGGCAATGACCGTGAATCGAAGTACGGTATACCTGATTTAACGGCTGGAGGGTATTTTATTCATATTCCGGCAGATGACGACTATATTAATGTACATAGATATGTAAAGATTTCTGTTTGTGACAATTATTTTTGCCAATTTTTGGAAATTATTTAAGTATGTTTATAAATGGTGCGTATAGAAAATAAAGTCAAACGAAACCATACATGTGCATGTGTTTTAGAGAAAAATATTAAATACAAAAGTTATAGATGAAAAGAAACCATTTTATATTATTTTTGAACATACAGGGTGAATCACAAATGTGTGGGAAATAAAACTGTTAAATTGAGCACCCTGCATTTTATGGAATTATTAGGTACTCCCTTTAATATTCAATCATCCTATATAGCGTTGTAATGGTCCGGGTATTTTCGGATTTCTGATAAATTTTATAAATTATTAAAGTCATTTATCCAATACTTGTCTTCAAGTTAGTTCGAATCGTTTATCCAGGGTGAGTCAAAATGAAAAATAATAATTTTCCCGAAAAAATCAAATTGAACTTCCGGTCTATTATACTTCCATTAATTACTCCTATTAATGCTCTTTCAGTTTTATTAAGCAGAAATAACATTAAAAATCCAATATTAATATTGATAATAAATTCGAAAAAAAAAACAATTAAAAATTAAGAACAAAACTGCAATAGAAAAAACAAAAAACAATAATAATAATAATAATAATAATAATAATAACAATAAAAATATTAATAATAAGCATTTGCATTGCAAACTTACATTTGCGCTATCTGACGACATTATTTTATAGTTCAATAATATTTTTGCTTTTAAGAAAGGCAATATTTCTAAATTTATAATATTTTTTCACAAAGTTTAAAATTTATCTATTGATTTTTATGTTTCTTAGTTTATTACGATATTTTCTCATAATTTGACAAATTGTCGGAGTTTTGTTCGTAAAAAAGTTTAGGTATAAGCAATGCTTAATTAAATTGAAAGAGCAATAATCGCAGCGATTAATGGAAATATAATATTCATGGTGGTGCATATATAAACGATTCGAATTAAATGTAAGAGAATTCTAGGATAAATGACTATAGCACTTTATAAAATTGTTGGCATAATAAAATTACAGCTGTCAGGAATATAGTGCAATTTTGACGAAAAAATGGGCATAAATCCGGAAACACTCGGTATAGAACACACCAATGCTACATTGGGCGATAAAAGGCAGTATCTACTAATGCAGTAATACACAGGGTGTTTCATTTAAAAGTATGTAAGTTTGGTTTTCCTCATATTTAGTCTTTTAGTCTATAACAAATAATAAAAAAGATATATTGCTTATTTGGACACCCTGTATATACTTCTAACCATATTAGGGCAATGGCGGCATTCATTGCATAGACCGCACACTCTGATAATTCTACCTTATCAGTGAACGAAAAAGGGATTTAATATGGCTTCGTAAAAATGAAACTTGGAAATTCTTTTAATTTTGGTTAATCATTGTTTGAAATCTGGATGTATGTAATACCTGTAATACGTAGTTTTGAGAGCCCTATATTTATGGTACTGGAATAATCACTGGAATTGAAGGCTGAACTAGAATTTTTTTTTAATTGAATTTCGGCGTTTTTTTTGCTCGGTTATTGAATATAGATGCTGATTACGTTACTACTATAGTATTTAACAGCAAACAAACTCTAATAATTATTATTGTTATTTATATTATCTACAAATACGTTTTACTTGTTAAAATAAAATATCGTTTAATCCCATACGCACGCCTTTCTTGTGTTTATGGCCGTTATTTCTAAACGGATAACAATAGGAAAAGTACTAAATCAAAGTATTTGATAGAAAAGGACAAATTTCAATGGCAAGCTATTGAATTGGCACAGAATGTTGGTGGATAGTCTTGTTGTCCTTTGGCGTGTTATAACGATGTTTTGGTTAGTTTGTTAGCACCACTTAGAAATAGAATATGATTTTAGTGTATGAGGCGCTTAATGGCTATATTATTAAAGTTTTTCACAAAGTTACCCTTAGACTGTAATCTCTCAAGCTTTACCCATCATTTGGAATAGTGTCAGCAGCATATATAAATCTAATCCAATAGCGGAAAAAAGTACTTTTTCATTGTTATCACTTATAACTTATTAATAACGCTTATAGGGACGTTATTAGGACAAAATTCCAATGTCCCAATTTTATTTTTCTGACCGTCCAATTCCGGTAACTTGTAAATGTTTCTTAGAACCAGTTTGCATTAACTATGTATTTGTTTTTCGGTTCTTTTCCAATCGTTAAAATATCGGTTTGTTTTTTTTCTTTACTTCTGACGTCAATCACTTCTTCCCGCGAGGTACCAAACAACAACAGCTTAGTAAGATACAAAGATATGATCTTTGTTTATTTTTCAATGGAAAGTTTTAACAACTGTTCACTCGAGTGCGATATTTTAGTGGTCATGAAACATTGCTCTTCTGTCACAATGACAAGAAACGTGAAAACTAGATTTTTTACCAAAAAAATGTCGAACAATTAAACATCGAGCAAATTATTTAGAATACAACCTCGAAAAGCAGCATATTTTATAGGTTTAATTATAAAATCAATATAATAAGTAAGATAATATAATCCCAGAAAATTTAACATGTAATACTGCATATACGCATACAAGGATATATTTTTTTTAGTACTAAGTTAAGGAAAAGTTCATTACATAGTTTCCTCCCCCAATGACATTACTAGGTCAAACCATTAGTACACAGAAGTAATGATAGATTTACTGAATCATTTTTTAAAGAATTCTTATTTTTACTTGATATTTTAAATTGAAATTATATTTTTGTTGCTAAACAGTTATCAACTTCTTTATTAATGGCATTACAGGAAGTATTACATTTTTTACGCTGCTTATAAATGACGAATAATGAAAATCAAGAACGTCGCCTTTAGAATATTTTTCAAAAAAAAGATCTTTTTAAAATTTATCAATTTGGGGTGATTATTTTCAGAACGACGAAGTTTTTATTATTATTCTCATAAATTGAAAACTAAAATAGCTGTTGCTAAAAATTCGATACCATTAGTATAATAAACATATCCAGCTAAATATGAAATTAAATTGTTCACTTAGTTAAACGTTAAATGGAAAAAATTAGAAAATCAAATTATGAATGGTATTTCAAACCATTTCTATTTACAATTTTTATTTTTATGTTCCGCAGATTTTTCAAAAACTCCACCAATCTTAAATTTCAGCTCATTTACCAAAAACACAAACTATCCGTTTACTGCTACATTCAAAAAGATATTTAAGAATTTTAAGGCACTTCATGCTTCGCGGCCATTAGGTTTAAATTTATCTTAAAAGAGGGTAATTATTTTTGTGTTGTTAAGTACGAAGGAAAGCTCATTTTTAAAATTTAACAATTTAAGACGATTATTTTGAGAACGAAGAAGTTTTTTATATTATTCTCATAAATTGAAATTTAAATAGCTGTTGCTAAATATTAGATAGCGTTATTATTATAAAATTATGTTCACTTAGTTTGACATTAAGTGGAAAAAATCGGAAAATTAAATAACCTAAGTATGAACGATATTTCAGATTTTTGTGTTGTTAAATGTAAAATAAGAAAAATCAATCTGGCGCAACCGCGAATGAAACCCAATTGGAAATTCTTACCTTATCGATGAATACGAGTAATAAAAATGTTCGTTACGCGTTAACGGCGGTATTGTTTTCGAAAAAGATCGTTTCGAATCGAACCGCTGGTACCCACTTCCCCGCTAAAGGATCAACCGCCAACTGACGCGACTTTGCAAATGGATTTGACAATTTACTATCAGCCGGGAAGGACGACGGTAAACAACTTTTGGCGAACTCGCTCAAATTTGCACCACGAACGTGAAAGTTTGTCTGGAATCTCGAGTCTAGACCGATAACGATACGCCATTACTTTTCGATCTACCTCTGGAGAAGATCGC
Organism: Cylas formicarius; assembly: GCF_029955315.1. Classification (NCBI taxonomy): domain Eukaryota; kingdom Metazoa; phylum Arthropoda; class Insecta; order Coleoptera; family Brentidae; genus Cylas; species Cylas formicarius. Next base: position 15,970,788 of record NW_026844361.1, on the reverse strand, counting down.
ACATCGGTTATATGGGAAAGAAGGTACGATTTGAAAAGTGTGGCATATTTAAATCGAATAGCAGTTTAATATCAGATCATGAAGAGCGAAAGTGTAATTGCTAGGACTGATGTTAATTTTTGTGTAGCTGTTTTATCGGTAATTAGAAATAATAGGTGGGAGTTTTGACGATAAACTATTTTGAAAGTTGGTAGTCAAGAATTTAATCGAGTTTTGAACATACTTAATTATATTATATTACAGATACAAGAAAACCTAAAAATGGCCACTTACACTAGGTATTCACAAGAAACAGGAGCTAGTCTCAACTTTAGCGAATTACATTACATTGCTTTTATTGCAAATAAAATTTTTCACAAAATTTGTGCCTGTTGACTTTAGATATTCTATTTGCATGGTATAGTCTCTCTCAATCTTCATCGTGCTGGCTTTTTCCTGCAATTATGGAAGTTACACGTAACATTATGGACGGGCCCTCAAGGGTTTTGATGATAATATGTTTATGCAGGTAGGTACAATCTTATAAAATTACACTAAGAAAAAACAATGACAAATAAATATATACAATAAATACATAGCTAGGAATATCTATGCATAATTACATTTTTATGTTAAATTCCTGTTTCCTTATCGTCGTCATTGAGATAAATTCTAATAAGATTTATGGGGTTAAACATGCAATGATATTGAGGATGGCGTAAAATAGTACGCCCAGAAAAATTATCGCATACATACTTCTAAAGGTGTCACATTTTTGTAAATGAATTCGAAATAAATATCATTTTCTAACAAATATTGCTGGAACGTTTTCTTTGTTCTCCTCTGGACCTTTTTAACAGTCCACGGGATGCAGAAAACATGTGAAAATGACTGCGGTCAAATTTAGGCGTCCATGTTTTTTTCGATTTTCGGTTTTTTGGACGTTCCTATGAAATACGATACGTGTCGGAAATATGAAGCTACCAACTTCAAATTTGGCACACATTTGGAGGTTAGTCCTCTCACGGAAACGAAAAATCAAAATTCTTCGGGTCTTCGGTCATTGTCTATTACAGCGTAGTACATTATTTCAGAAAAAAAGTATTTTCTCGCGAACTATTTACTCTATTGATCCAGGGCTAGCTCGGATATTTTTTCAATTATATACAGCGTGGGTTGGTTTTGGGTAAAATTTCTAAAAAATCCTAAAAATGTCAGTTTTTGTGGATAAATTCTTGGCTGAAAAAAGGTCAAAAGATGGGATAATTTGGTTGAAACAATACCGTAAATCGGATCGCGAGCTACAAGTATCTGATTAACTGTTCTTGCCTATTATACAGGATGCGAGAGATATTTGAAAAAAAAATTGTAAATCGCTATTACTGGTAATTATTACATTTAAAGTCTGTTCATAGATATAAGAAAGTGACTAACTGATACGAATTAAGGAAAGACCCGGGCAAACTGTAAGAATGAAATATGGTCGAACAGACCCGTACTTTGCTTAAAATTTAATTATTTGGGGTTTTGCTAGGAAAGATACTAAACAATATTTATTTATTTATGTATGTATTTATGTTTAAATCTAAAATAAAATTACGGATTATTTTTATTACCTACTTAAATTACTTAAAATTATTCACATAATATATTAGTATCACTATCGCTATCATCGCCTGTTCTAATTATTATTTGTTCTATATTATTTGCAATATGGATATATGATTGTTCTGCTTTTTCTATATGTTTAACAGAATTTGCCCAACTTTGTGGAAGGATGTTAAAAACTTCGGTTTCTATAAGTTTGAGGATATTGGAGTTAATATGGGGAAAAACATTGTTACGACGAATGGCAGATTTCAGTTAAAATTGTATGCCCCAGATTTTTTGCATAATTATCACAGACGTATGTTCAAGTTTGTAGAACCTCAATTAATTGCTTTTTGGTATAATCTTCATGAAAATAAATGTAGTTATTATAAATATAGTTTTGGATTGTTGCTTTTATGTCACATGAAGAAGGGGTTTTAGTCAACTGTCTGCTGTGATAACTTGCATTGCCCATTACAATGACGCTATTAGGAGGAATGTTCGTGGTAATCCAGAGAAGAATTTTTAATATTTTTCGCAGACAAAATCCATTTGGAGTCCAACCATCTTTGGAGCCAGCATGCGAAATAGTTATTCTTTGATCTCTTTTTAATGGCGCGTTTGTTTTACACTTATCAGTTGAGTCAACCCAACCCTTTTCCGGGGTATCATAAGTGTCGAACCAGGTTTCACCCAAGTAAATAATTGGTGTTTGTTGTTCTCTGTAAATCCTAATTTTTTGTAGATATTCCAATCGCCATTTTCGAATTCTAAAAGATTCCATTAACTTGCCTTTTGTCAATTTTTTTAAATCAAAAACCTATGTGTTGAATACATACATTCACATTTAACACCGGTTTCATCTTTTTCAAGCCTCCTAATTAAGATATCTAATGTAGGCACGCTTTGTTCCTCGTATAACTGGTAAATTTTATGCCGTATTATACCTTGATCACTTTCGTCTACACTCGAGAAAATGTCATTCGTTTCTTCTAAAGATGCTTGCTTGCTGGCACCACGTATTATACACGAAATAAGAATTACTAATAAACTTAAACTAAGTAGTATACCAAACCAAAGAATATTAAACACAGGTAGATATAAAATTATTTCGAAACTTTAGGTAATAATCTTGTTGCATTGTATCTTAATGACCACCCTTGGATAATCCGATTCAAAAGCAATTGGTCACTTTCTTATATCTATGAGCATTTCACAGCAAAATTTGCCATAATTTTAAATTTCAGGGACCGTGAAAATCAGTTTATTCAGACTGTCTGCAGACATTTCTGATTCAAAATCGACTCAACTTAACAAAGTTCTGAATATACTTCGACGACATTTTGAAATTTCCCATCATTGGGTTTAAATTTTCCTGGCAATATTTTTTTTTTCAAAATTTCGCATCATTTAATTTGTTACCCTTCAATCAAATGCAATACATGCAAACACTAATAAAAAAACATATTTACCTAATCAAAATGGGTTTGGAAATACACAGTGTCTCATATATTATAGTTAATATATATCGATTTTTTACACTTTTTTTTAAATATAATTTATTCGAAAACTATGCAAATGAGACTGTTGAATAAAAGATAGTTTTTAATTTTTCTGAAAAGCATGTCAAAAGTTCTAACGTGATTAGAATTTTCGAAAAAAATCAGAATTTGACTAACTGAGGAGGACATTTTAAATGATTACCCGGTACAATACTACACACCTATGGCATTCGGCTAAGAGAGACGGAGCATAATCAATTAAAAAACAAACTAGTCCATTATTTACCAAAATTTCCGCGTAGGTATATCATAAAGCGATTAACACAGTTAATTATCATCGATTTTGTGCGTTTTTTTTTTCTCAGAAAAACTCATTGGCGAGCGTCATTGGGCGATTGAAAAAATGGCAAAATATCGTCAATAACTTTTCATGGCTTTTTTTTATTATTCATCTTGTCCGATTTACCGGGATCGGGTTGAAAGTTCAGGGAATTTTCGCGGGAGCGGGGTAGACAGTTGGTAACGCACGTCGGAATGACTTTCGCGAAACGCTTTGCGTAACAACTAACCCAAGCAAATGCGTAGCCAGCCGAATGATCTAATAAAACATTATCCCATTTTCGGAACAAGGCCAATTTATATCGTCGGCGGAGAAAACCTGTTCGGCGGCCAAATGCAGCTGTTTTCAGAAACGATCTTATCCGCGTCTAGGAAAAATTATCGCCATTTGCGCAAACGTGTTTGTTTTACCCGACGACGCGACGCAATACTTCTTTCTGACGGCTCTGATTTCGACAACGGTGCGAATGGACATTCAAGAATGTATTTTTTAGCGACGACGATTTTTTTTTATTTATTATGTAAGACAATAGAAGTAAAACACTGTCGATTTTCACAAACGCCTATATCAATTACACTCAAACAATGAAACTCGCAAATCCGTATGAGCCTAGCACCTAGACTCGAACTGTTTCTTCCTAAAACTCATATCAAGTCGCAGAAAACGCATATAGTGACATAGTCAAAAACGATCCGTATGTCTTACGGGAACAACTTCTAAATATTGTCATAAAATGACGACCGATTCTTCATACGACTCACGCAATTATCCTATACGGGATATTCGATCCCATCCGGACTGATTACCTGCGTGAGTACAGGACATCCGGAAACCGTGCTAACATATACATCATGGAATAACACATGACAAATCCGTGTACATCCGCGTAAAACGAACACTATTTCACGAAATTGTAGGCACTGCGCCTCTATCACTTCAGAAAACAAATGTACAAAATAAAATTTTCTTTAAACGACACTCCACACTTCACATAGATGTAGCTCCAGTACCACGATAAAACTTTGCCTCCTTTTAAAAAAATTGAGGTCTTGCGTCAAATATTTTTTATTGACAGCATTTTAAACAAGTCGTGTCCAAGAAAATGTCGCAAATAACGCAAATTGAGTATAGAGCAGTGATAAAGTTTTTAACAAAAGAAGGGTCAGTACCTAAAATTATTAAAGAAAGGCTGGATGGTGTGTAGAGCCAAATTTCTCCTTCGTATTCTGTGGTGAAAGAATGGGCAAAACGTTTTCGAATGGGGCAGGAGTCCCTTAGAGTCATTAACGAAAGATATTGTTATGATTGTGGAAGAGGTGGTATTGAGTGATCGATGTTTAAAGGTCAAAGAAATCTCAGCAATTACTAAGCTTTCTGATACAAGTGTTCGTCTAATCCTGTATGATCATTTAGGTACGCATAAGGTTCCTAAAAAAAATTCGGCTATTCAAAAACAATGCCGGGTCGAGTGTGCTCGGTCTTGTTTGGAACTGTGTGGGTCGGAACCGAAGCCTGTGAAGCACCTCCAAGAAAATTCAGAGTCTGCCAGTCAACAAAAAAGGTATCGGCCACGATCTTTTGGGATTGTGAAGGAATTCTTTTGATAGATTTTCAATAAAATAATATCACTGTCAATGGTAAATATTACGCAACATCGTGACATAAATTGCGAGACTGCATACGTGTAAAACGTCGAGCAAAACTGACCAAAGCTGCCATTTTAGAGTGTGGGTTCCAACAAATAGATCATCCTCCCTATAGTCCACATATGGCCCCCAGCGACTATGATTTGTTTGGACATTTGAAAAAGGACTTACGTAGAGGGCGGTTCAACGATGAAGTTGAGTTAAAAGAGGCTGTTTTAGCTCATTTTGTAGAAAAACCAAAAGAATTTTTTTTTAAAGGGAAGGGAAGTTAAAGTGGAATATATTGAAAAATAATAAAAAATTGTTACTCTACTTTGTTTCTTTCATATTCAGACTGGGAAATTTTGGCGCTGCCCTCGTAGCTATATTGCTACCATCAGAGAGCATAAGATAGAGGGGAAGGCTCCCATTAGTGACAATGTTAAAAAGCGCACACAAGTTTTAACGCTTCTAGTGATTGTGTCGAATCATGAAGACGGAAAACATACGGAACGTACAATTCAATTCAATTTAAAGTTTGAAAAGTTTAATATGAAGAAAAATTATGTCGAAATATTTTTAATTTTTTTTTATTAATAATAAATAAAGTGATGTTATCCGTTACAAGCAACTGTATCATTTTCAGTGTGTGAAATATCTAATTCCGAGATTGGGAGAATATTAGGGGCTTCGATCAACTTTTCCCTTTCCCAAGCCACACAATAGTTCTTCCATTTTTGTGTTATGAAGACTCCATCAGAAGCATTATAATTATTTTACATATGCAAGTGCGCAGTACAGCATCAAATTTTACGGGATTGATGGAAACCTAGCATTATAATACCGTTTACAATCGGAACAAAAGATCTCTATCGCACTCAATTTGCAATGATGAGGCGGAAGCCGCAAAACGCGATGGCCATGTTCCAATGCTAACTTGTCCATTCTTAAAAGACTATATTTTGAAATAATTTCATTTTCAAAGAAAAATACCTAGTAACCACCTATGCAGTTTTTCTGGCAAGTGTCGCTTCACTAGCATCCATAGCCAACTGGACGGAATGTGAATTAAATTACTAATTAATTAATTAACTAACCAAAACTTACATCTATAGTCAACTTGATGGAATGTGTACTAAATTTTCAATTAATTTTTGTACCGTGCTACTTTACCGATATTTCTGTTATATTCTTTTTTATAAATCGATTTCAAAAATACGTTAACTTCTAGAGAGTCCTGAATATTACATCCATCATAAAAAAAAGCAGTTCATATAAACTTCGGTCCATAAATTATTAAAAAAGTTTCAGAAATCTGTCCCTAGAGGGCACTTTACCTAGAGCTTATTTGATTTTTCCTGTATTTTATTTATTTAGACTGATTTTGCAAAATAGAACAGATTGCCCTAAGCAGAATCAAAATCCTCAAAAATTGTTGGTGATACTGGACATCGCGAAAAACAAGTGGAAATATAAGCCAGCATTATTAACCTGTAGGCGCCGTGCACTAGATTTTTCGAAAAAGGACGCTAGTGCAATGACATGTTTAATTTAAGTAACATAAATACATTTAATATTTTCGAAAATTATTAATAATAATCGGGAACAGTATACAACGTTAATTACAATTCATCGAACATGAAAAAATACGCCGAACCTATTTCTAATGATTTCTCAACCGTTTATTATTGTCGTAGATTATTGATATTTGTTATAGGTGTTTCATACACTAAAGACTTTGAGTGCCCCCAAAAAAAGAAGTCCATCGGACCACCGCCGCTGATGTTTTCCTTCAATTTTGGCATGTGGGTTTTCAAAGTTCCACTGATGCATATTTCGAAACTTTACAATTCCATCACGACTGAATGCGGGTAATTTTGATTTTTTTTTAAATTTGATTGCCTAAAATTACTTATTATTTATATTACGAAATTTTTCCTGAATAGCAAGTTTTCTTGTACTCATTGACAAGTCAGCTTCCACATTTTTTTTATTTATAGCTTGGTATCCCTTCATTCATATTACCAGGTTTGACTGTTGCCAAATTAGTACTTAAATTTCTGAGCAGTTGCTTTGATCATCAACCGTTTCAGAAATAATAAACAAATATCTAGTTATTGGGGCACATTTTACAGAGTCGTGTTTTCTGAAAGAGACCTTTTCGGTCACATATTTTTTAACCAAACCAACGTCGTCTTTTAATTATCTATTGAACCTAGAAATTAGCGGATCATTTTTTAGAACACCCTATACATTGCTTTATGGTAGCGGCTTCATCTTTCTGCCGGATCGGCAACTTGTTGCCCAATAGGTGATATCGGAGCGGGTGGGTCAAAGCAAGCTTTTCATTATTTTTTGTGGCTTTTAACCATCAAGTCGATTTATTTTTTACTAACTTTAACTAAATTTACGCATATTTTGGCTAAGCTTTTGGCCATCGTGTCCCACTTATAATGTTATATATAATAATTATAATTATTTATTAAAGTGTATTTAATAAACGTTACTGATTAGTGACTATTTTTCAATAGATGAAAAAATTTATTATTGGTATTTATCAGATTTTCGAAAGTTCTGGCTTTAGGCTAAATCCATAGAATTATCCAAAAAATAACATCTTCCATAAATTAATGATTATGATTCGGTTATAATAATATGGACAAGCTTTTTTTAGAATTCTTAAACCGTCCATTTTACCAAATGGCTAAAAATATACAAATAACCAGAATTTATAATTATAATAACAAAAAAAAAATATTGGTTAATTTTTGGAGGTGGGCCTCTTTGCCCCAGGGGGGCCGCGTTGCCCCACCCTCTCCTGCGTCTGATGGCGAATAAATTTTAAAAATTAAGTTTGAGTGAAACGAGTGAAATGAACTATTTCTTAAAGTTTAATAAACCTACCTATTGTATTGGTTACGTATCATACACACGGACTTGAATAACATTTATTTAACAATTCAAAAACAAATTAAAAAAAAAACATTTAGGTTATAGCGCGAGTCTGATCACGAGTAAAACAAATTGATAAGTCAGAAACAAAAGGAACGCGACAGTCGCGTAATGGAGGTATTTGAACAGCTTCAGGCGGCGTCTGCCAGCTTCCACGGTGTCGAGAGGATCCTTGAGTAGGTTCACTCTCGCTCCTATAACTCCGTCTGAAATGAACAATCACTTCAAGAAGCGAGCAACGCGCTTCGATTCGATTTTTACTTTCAAGCTCCTCTTCCCAGTTCACTGCGCTGGCGTCGAAGTTAAACATTTTGCGGTCTTCTACTGACATCTTGCCGAAAAGTTTTCGCACGTTGGTGTTTTTCCATTTCCATTCCCGCATCGCGAAATAGGATATTACTTCCACGAATGTCCCTATTTTTCGATATCCTTTCACGGCCCTGGGAGTAGACAAGCGTTAAAACCACTAAATCTAGATATTTTGGCTATCAAAGTATCAGGTATAATACGACCAAAAATATAGTGCCTCAACCGCAGATCTTGGCAGAACTGTGTTAAAATCCATCCCAACAGATGTTTATTCTGTACCTGTACTGTACCTGCCTTACATGTAAATTTGCAAATAATTATTTTGGTCTGTGTGCCTGTCGATTAACAATATTCTTCTTCTTACATTTTCGTGTCTTCTATATAGTTCTTCGATATCTAGACAACAACAGTCTTTTTTAAGACTGTAGATCATATTCGCTGTAGATAAAGGTACATCATATGAATACACATAAACATTTATTAGAATCTTACAATCAAACATTTTTTTATGGTTCCTGTTTTTAAACACTTTAAAATGTGGTGACCGTGGAATGAAGCAAATGTTAGAAGAAGACATGGAAAACAACGCAGAATTTTAAGACGAAGTGGAGGTGGTAGTCGAACCTAATGACAATTTAGAAGACGAACTACCTCAGCAACAAATTGTTTTGAATGTTTACAATTTTATTAGAAATTCAGAGGGGGAAGTAGGAGCAGCAATAAAAACAAGTGACATGACCAAAGTTCCGAAGTTAACTGTATGAAAAATTGTTGCAAATGGGATAATGGCAAATGGTACTTCACGAGTTTTTAAAGAGCAACAAGCAGATCTAACTAGACGTGCCGCTTTTACATGGAAAACGCATAATAATTCTTCATGCTGGGTCCAAAAATCATTTGACGGTGGATTACCTTATTATTAAACTTATTTTTGTAAGCCAAAAACGTCAAAGTTTTAAGTGTGGGTTACCATGAAAACATGATCGCTTAAATATTTGAGGACTGGTTTGAAAATAAAGTCTTGACAAAACTATCGTCAAATTATGTTGGATATTGCCTCGTATCATTCAGTCCAAATTAGAAAAATTCCAAATACTTCTTCAAATAAAGAAGAAATTAAAGAATTTCTGTACGAAAATTATTGATATTTTGAAGAGAGCTACACGAAAAATCAACTACTGGAATTATTAATCATAAAACATAGCACAACAAAATGTACATGAAATATTGAGATTACCCCCGTATCATTGTATATTTAACGCGATTGAGATTATTTGGTCTGAGTTGAAAGCGCATATAAGAAGGAATAACGCTGCACCAAAATTTAGTGATGGTACCATAAACGCAATTCCGCAAGGTGTAGCTAAAACATCAGTAAGGTGTAACAGTGAAAAACAACTAATAAAAGAAGAAAATATTTATCGAGAATAAATAATGATACTATGTAAAAATGTAATGAAATAGAACGTTACCTTGTTCTAATTTTTTTATGTACATGTTTCAAGAATGCTCGGCGAAAAAGATTGAAAACATACTTATATCCTGCCTATTAATGTGGGGTGTTCTATAAAGGGCTGCAGTTGTGGAGTAATAAACAGTAGGCAAAGTTAATCACGGGGTCGGTTGAAAAAGCACTATATTTCTGGTCCTAGTATATCAATCAAAACTAACTAAAGCTTAAAACGCGGACATACACGCTGCCACCTCCGGGGTCCCTCAAGGTTCCCATTTAGGGCCTTTATTGTTTGTAATTTACATTACGGATGCAGTAACATGTATCCAGCATAGTCAATTTTACACAAAGTTACTTCAACTTCCAGCTACGTAAAATACGGTTCCTATTCAATTCAACTACTCTGCAAAGAGTATAGTGGTATCCGAGGAGAAGGTAGTATTTCAATCTCCCATAAATACTATGATTTATTAATAGACAAGTAAAGCTTTTCAGCGCTTATTACGCGTATGTTCAAGATCGAATAAACATCTGTCGTTTAGAGCCCTAAGTATGACGTAATATCTAATAGTTAGATTTTCAAGGCAGGACTTTAAAATATCCCGAGTCACTGTTCCAAATAAGTTTTACCCAAATGTTAGTAGTGTGTTAAAAGTTATTGAAGGTTAAAATTGCGTTTATTCTTCATGACAATTTCTAAACCCTTTAAGCGGAGTTTGCCATGTTTTACATTATAAGTAGGACATTTAGGACAAATTGTGTCACTTATCCTGTGCATCAAATAGGTTTCGAAACCTTTGCTCTGTTCTACTTAGTTTATGGTCGATAGTTGTTAGTTTTTCTTTAAACAAAAAAACAAACATAAGGTCTTTGAATTTCCGGTGTAGGGCATACCGAATTAAATACTCTTAAAGCAAAGCTTCCCTTTTTAAAGGAGATAGACGAAAACTAATGTCAGTCTCTTGTTAGAGTTACACTTTGAATCAGTAGGCTGTGAACATTGTTAGTTGTTTGAATTGTGAATTTGGTTAGTTTTGCTTAGGATATTAGAGCGTATTTAAAAAAAACTTAACCAAAAAGTGCATGGTGGTTGAAAGAAAAATGTAACCGAGTACGCGTTTCGTGTTGAATCTTTGAAATTTATTTGAAAGATTAAACCGAAACCTAACCGAATTATAGCCAAAATCACAATTTCACAAGTAGAACTACCTCAACGCATTTGTTTTTTGTTTTACATTCGCATCTTCTTAAGCATACTTGTTCAAAGTTCAAGCTTCTATTATTTCGAAGGACTGCATCAAAACATAAAGTGTGCTATTTTTACGGGAATCTAAAAATATACGATACATATTACTTATACAATATTAGTTTTAAAAATTTTATATTTATACCATTAAATTCTGCTTATAAAGTTTAAATAGGGACAGTTTTGCAACTTAGGAATAAATGAATTGTCCCTATTTTAAAGAATTAATGCAAATAATTTCCTTAAAAAACATTTAAAACCTGCACGATTTGGCAACTGCGCGAAAGATTATATACTAGTATACTTACATTGGTTTTTTGCCGATCAGTAGCAAAACGATATCGACGAGATAGGCAGGCAAAGTGTGCAAAAAGAACACGCAAATCTTGTGGAAGTAGAGATTGCGTCTCAAATTGAAGACGCCGTAGTACCAGATGATTTTCGTTGAACCGTACTTGACCCCGTATTTAATCAAAAGCCTTTGGAACTCGCCTAAAACGAATTCAACATGTTTCCGTCGAAGCGAAATTTAATTACTTGTCACTTCGTAACTTTTGCAACTCCTCGATAGTGGTACGATTCTTGTTTCTTCCATTCACAGTTTACAAATAAATTCGTCTTTTTGTTAATTTCTTCATTTTCCTTCGAAGTATTGCAAATCGGAAGGTTTTGTAAATTCATGTTTATTTGCTATAACTATTCATTTTTTTTGTCTTGTAGGTAAATCCTAAGAATTTTTTTTAAATTATTTATGAAACAGTTTTAGATCTAAATGAACTGGCCAAAAAATCAACTAACCAAAACTAACCAGTATTTTTTTACTTTAAACTAGAAAACATAAAAAACGGTTCGAAAAATATTAATGATTATAATAGGCACGTTTATCTTTTTGAAAACCATTTTAATGTAGACATTTTATTTAAAAATTATTCAAAAATTCAAGAAACTTCAAAAACTACTTTCCAACTCATTTGAAGAAAAATAAATTGTCACCTAACCTCACTTTGGTTTGTTATTGTTGTTGTATGGTATTTTTTCATGTGGAGCACGATAAGGGAAACTATAAATGTTTGTCCAGGAAGAAATACAATATATTAAAATAATGTCTCCACGTACCTCATGACGTCATAACCAATGGAGTAGTGTTTTTGTATGACATCAAAATTAAATTGCGCTGTTTAGTATTAATTACGGAGTAAATATGTTTTTGTTTTTAGGAAAAATATTCTGTAGTGGAACTTATTATATTTTAGAATATAATAAAAATGTACATGGTGTGCCATTCATCTTGGGACTTGAAACTATGGGGGATGGAGCCAAAAGTTAAATGCAAAAGTTAATAGAGGTATTACAAACCTTTAATTTATTTGTCTGTCAACTGTCAGTTTCAGTCAAGCTCTGAAAAAGCCAACAGGATGATTGGCGAAACGTCAGCAATTTCGACTAAGCAGAACCGACGCACGAGGAATCCCGAAGTTTTGTAAAAAGCATACATTTACATAATCTTTGGATTTTCATCAGCCCATCGGCAAGATTATGGTCAACTATGAAATGGTAAATCATAATAGCAGCACTTTACCACTTGTTTTCTTCAAACGGCGTCATAGCCACCTTACAATAACTGAACTTATATGGCACCAGCATATTATTTATGATAGACAAATGTTGAAAAGGAAATATTTCAAAAAGTAAAAATATTAGGCGCCTTAATTTTTAATACTAAATATGACAAGATTATAAAAATAAGTAGTTTCAATTTAAAAAAAAAATTGTGGCAGTTTTTTAATTTTGTTTTTGATCTTATTTTTCGCGTACCCTGTATTAATATGTATCGAAATTTCTTATGACATCCGTTATTCGAGTCCTTTGTCTACAACAAAACTTTCTCAAGTAAACAATAAATGCTTCCGAAGAAAAGTTCAAAATGTGAAAAACGGCTATACTTAGATATAGGATATTATACACAAAATATCCCTAGAATTTTGAATATATATTCAAAAATGAAGTAAATACCAGCTGTTACATTTAATATAAAAAAGTTGTTATTCGGCCACGAAAAATTAAACAGCATTAGAATAAATTAAAGGTTTGTGATAACTCGATTAATTTTATATTTAACTTTTGGCCCATAAACGGCCCACCCTATACAAGAGTCCTGTTCCTTGTACATCAAAATAACATCTTTTTCATTAACAAAAATGGGGTCAACGAATAACGGTATTCTTTGGTTCTTACCCCATGTCACCGGATTGTCAGCAGACGAGATACAATTATAAATCATCAAATCCTTTTCCTTGGTATCCGACGGAGAATGTTGCAGGCTGAAATGAGTGTCGCGTATTTGAACGTTTGAGCTCTTGTCTTGAAATTTACCTTGGATCGCCAATATCCCAACCCGCTGCTAGGATTTGATTTGCTACGAGGTCAGCCGGAATGAGGTCGGCGATATTGTCCTTGTCTCCTTGCATGGTCCTTATAACGCCCACACCTACCCCCAAAGCGACCCCTGTGGCACCGTAGATGTTGTCAGTCCAACCGGGTACCGGTTCTTTGAAAGTTGAAAGTACTGAAACCGATCGACTGTTGAATTGGAGTTGGCTGATGTGCCATATGTTCACCTATGGACGGCCGTACTATGGCAATCGGCAGCAAGTCTCGATTGGTTAGTATTAGTTCTTCGGCTATCGCTTTGGTGAATACGTAGGTGTTGGGAATGTCGCCCAATAGTCTAGAAGTACGAGAAAATAAGTGCTATACTGCCCAAGCCATTTATTTGGGCTAAAAAATAAGCCAATTAAAACTACTATAAACAACAATAGATAATGGATTCCGCGTCTCTCTATGACACCATGTCCTGATTTAATTGTTTTGAGTATGCAACTACTTTGGAAACTGCCTAATAGTATATTATATGTAAGGAGAATGTACTTGCATCATATAAAGGTTCAAGTATGTAATTCACAACGCAGCTCTACAATTAAAGATTTTTTTTGTTGCCCTGGATATCTGTGAAAATTTTTATGTTTTCAAGTGCCCAGATTACGAATATATATGAATATTCTGCACAACTTTTTCGAGCATACAAACATCACGTGATCCCTATTCTTAGCGATCCCCACCCTTTGGTCCACAGAACAGCTGAGATCTCAGTACGAAGTACCTACACGTGAATCTAAATAAGTTCTTATCAGTTAATATTTCGTTTCAATTGCTGAATATAAATTTGTTTGGTCTTTTAAAATGTGAGTTCGTCAAGAAGAAATTGTAAATATAGTACTAATTTGTTTTGTTATATTTGCGGTGTTTATTTAACAAAAAAACAACAACGAAACAGACTTTGTTAAGGAGGTTTACACTGAATATTTCGGTTTTAAAATTGTCAAACTAGAAAAACCATGGGTTCCTCATAAAGTTTGTAAGTTATGCGTTGAGTCTTTAGGGTTATGGAAAAAAGGAAAACGTTCTGGATTCGACTTTGATGTTCCGATGGTCTGGATGGAGCTTGCAAATCATTTCGATGATTGTTACTTATGCGTTGTAGATGCTAAAGGTTTCAATCGCAATCAAACCTGGAGATTTACAGTCTAAAAAATGTCTTATACTACACAGTGACAATCTCAATCAACAAGGATGTTATCAAATTCACAGAAATCGGGACCGTCTACAGGTGGAAGTGAATGAGAAGGTGAAACATCTACGCCCAAGTTATTTTCTCAAAAGGAACTCAGTTACTTAATACGTGATCTCTATTTATCAAAACAAGGATCAGAATTATTAGCTTCAAGATTGAAAGAAAAAAATTTATTGGCCCCAACAGTGACAATTACGACATACAGGACGCGAGAAAAAGAGTTATTGCTATTTTTTAGTGAAGATAAGGTCTGGTGTACTGTAATGATATGGCGAAGCTACTATTAGACATGGGTTTAACAGCATACAAACCTACTGAATGGCGATTTTTCATTGATAGTTCTAAAAGAAGTTTGAAATGCGTTTTACTGCACGATGGTAATAAATTTGCATCTATTGCAATTTACCCATTCAACAAAACTCAAAGAGGAGGATGAAAATGCAAAATTAGTTTTAGAAAAAATTAAATACTGGGAACATCAATGGCCGATTTGTGTAGATTTGAACATGGTTAATTTTCTACTCGGCCAAGAGAGAGGATACACGAAATGCCCGTGCTTTATTTATATGTGGGGCAGTAGAGCAAAGCAACATCATTGGAATCAAGATGTGTGGCCTGTGAGAAATTATTTAACTGTCGGTAAAACCAATGTAATAAGAGAGCCATTGGTAAGCAGAGACAAAATCATACTCCCACCCTTACATATTAAGTTAGGAATGATCAAGCAATTTGTTAGATCATTAGACAAGGACGGAAACTGTTTTAATTACATTTGTAGAAAATTTCCTAAGCTCAGTATGGAAAATTTGAAAGGTGATGGTCCTCAAATACGGCAAATGATGAAAGACTCACATTTTATCAAAGTTATGACTGTTCGTGGAAGTAAAGCTTGGGAAAGTTTTGTATTGGTAGTCGAAAATTTCATAGGTAATCATAAAGCACCAAATAATGAAGAAATTTTACAAAATATGCAGACAAATTTTCAAATTCTTGGAGCAAATATGAGTATCAAGTTACGCTATCTTCGCAATCATCCAGATAAATTCCCGGATAATTCAGCGAATTATCTAAAAGGATCTAAAAGTGATGGAAGAACGGTATCAGGGTCGCTGGGATTGTCACATGATGGCAGAGTACTGCTAGTCTTTAAAAAGAGATTGTCCAAAGAAGAATTATAAAAGAAAAGCTAATAAAAGGCGTTTTATGGAAATATAGTATAAGTTTTTATCATTTTATTCTCTATTTACTTCAATGTTTGTTAATCTTTCAAAATAAAACTAATATTTTCAACATTTATGTCATTTTAACAAAATGGAGAGCAATTCTTACAAAATCATTGATAGTTTCATGAATTGTGAGCAACAATATATATTTAAAATTAGTCTCATATCCAGGGCAACAAAACCACTGTATACCAATGTAATCAACCCCATATATGATACTTAATCTTTTTCCACAAAAAGTTTGTTTGATTGTTCTATGTGTTATGCTTAAATGGGAAAACACATATTCTTTGTACGTACTGTGGAGTGACGGCGTCCAGCATATCGTCATCCAATGCATCCACGACCGTCATAAGACTTTTGCCTGTGAGCCTCACCTGGTGGACCTCCTCGTGTATCTCTTTGCGGGTACAGTGTGCAAAAGCCGTCGACACGTGCACAAAACTCTGTAACCAATTGCGAGACGAGTGCACATATTGTTGAAATAAAGTTATTTTGAAACTAGCATCCCGTACCTTCAAATGTTTCATCTGTTTAGCTATTTTCATCAAGTCGCCCGTAGCTCGTACGTTGATATTCGTAGCGTCACGCAGTTTCGCGTTGAAATTGGTCGTAGCGGCTACGTGAAAAATGCAGTTTACTTCGTTTTGAATGCGCTGAATATCTGGCGGACTCAGGCCCAAGTTTGGCAGTGCCAAATCGCCTGCGATTGGCTGAATTTTGTCCATGTAGTCGGGCGACTCTTTGGCAACCTTGGAGAAGAGCTACGACCGAGAAACAATCAACAATACAATAAATATTTAGCAAATCTATTTAAGAGAGGTTTGCGAGAATTTTAAAAATATTCCAGAAAAACAATTTGCGTTACATTTTCCATTTCAACCTAATTAAGTACACTATTAATTGCAAAAAATCGTCTTTGAAGTAGACCCCCCTCCCTTCTCTTACAAATGTTTTCACGGTATTTACGGACACCGTGTACCGGAAAAGGAAAAAAATCAGTCGATTAGCAATTAAACGTAATTTTTAGTAATTTAAACGTAATAATTTAACGTAATTTTAAAAAGACGCAACATTATTTTTGGTTTTCCGATGCTAGATAGTTGCGTCGGTTTGAAATGTCCTTAAACTTAGATGCGTCTTTGAAACGTTTGTTACAAGACAAAGCACTGCGAATGAATCACTTTAATTATCGTCCATCGCTGCCCAGCCAAGGAAATCCGCTATAATTTATGTAAAACAAAGAAGAAGATGGAATTTTCACCGGTGCTGTTGTTTACATTGCGACAAAATTGAAATGTTTAGTCAACTTTTACGCGTAAAGAACTGTGGAATAGTTAATTAAGAGTTTTGCGTGCAATATGTGTTTATTTATAGCACAATCAAATGCCTTTTGCAATTAGCAACTTGCACTAGAAAAAGTTAATTCTCTGGATCGTAAGATAGAAAGAAGACCATATTTACCTCCTTGCTGAACTCTTTGGCTATTCTTTCCCTCTCCTCTTTGTCCCGTTTTGGCCTGACTAGCACGTAGATCGTCGTCAGATCGGAACATGATCTCAAGAGTTTCTCGACCACGAGTTTGCCTATAAACCCCAAAGCTCCAGTTATGAAGATGGTCTGGCCCGAGTAATATTTTTGAATCGGCGTCCTTTCTTCAACGTCCGTCATACTCGTGGCAGCCATTATCTGGGAAATTGTTAATTATGCTTTAAAGAGTATAAAATGTTTTGTCTACAAACTAAAGTCGATTTATTTAATTTAAAATCTAATTTTTTTAGATTGATTATTAATATAAAACATTTACGGCTATTGTTGGAGTTCCCAAACACTTCTTCTTGGAAAGTAATCATTACGTGGCCTTAATAAGCCTTTAATATATCATTAACTTTCTACATACCAACTAATGAAGCTTGATGCCCTTATATTTAAGTTTTTCCAATTAAATGGCGATTAACATTAACGACAAACAGCTAACGAGTGATCGCGGCGACTGGTAACAATAATTTTCCTCACGAAATCCCGTTGAAAAGTAAATTTCAGTTGCAAGGAACAAGGTGCGCCAATTTTGAAAATTGTTTTTGATTATATGTTTGATTAAATTGGCAATTGAACGCAAATTAATAATGTAACAAAACGTTCCCGAGGTAAACGCGTCGTGAAATATACCAAAGCAGGATTTTTATTTATTTAGATATAATTTATAAATAAAATATAATAAAACAATATTATAATAATAAATAAAAATTGATAAATAGCGAAAATTAACTTCGGCCTTTTAGCAGGATATGTAGTATTCGAGAATTCGAAGATTTTAGGAATAGGTCAATGTCGTAGCAAGGTAGTGAATAATATAATAAATTAATTTGTATTTTAAATATAGCGGAGTCATCGTAGGTGTTGCACAACAAATGTTTGCAAGAAATACGAAAATGCTGATTAATTATTTAACAGGTATTTGAAACAACATTTTCTGGCATTTTTTTTGTGTTTTTCGTTTATTATCGTATTTTTCTACTTCATTTATACAACTGCTTAGACTTGTGTTTAATAAAAATCATAATTTTAAACAAAAAAGATAGGTAAATGCGTAAATTTAGTGTAGCATCTATTTGCACAAATAAATGTAAAGGGAGATTCCGCTAAGCTATATAAAACTCTACAATTACCGAAATCACGACTTAACAATGGAACCCAAAAATTAAGACACAAACTGAGATTAAGGACAAAAAACACCTTTATGAGTTAAATTTTGAAAGAATTTTATGAGAAACCTAGCCAGAAGATAGCGTTTTCTGAGAAATTCGATAGAACAATAAATAATTCTATGATTTGATAGAGGATAAGAAATGCTTTTAAATAATGTTCATATGATGCATTTTCCATCGTTATTAGGATCACAAAAACAAGATTTGATTTTTTTACAGTAGGTTATAGCTCCCAACAGATATTTGACAGCATGGTAACCAACCGAATCTACAACAGACGAAGTACACATTACTGATCAACACAATGTCTCACTATATATATTACTGTCAACCATATCAATTAATCAATAACATATTGAAATAAAGAAAAGAAAGTTGACCTAACTTTGGCTTATTTGTCCCAAGTTATCCCAAATTAGTTAATTGACATTTTTTAAGTTATCGACTTTTAAATTTTGTATAAAAAATCTATTTATTATTAGTTCAGTATCAAGGCATTTGTCAATAAGGACATTTCTTTTTCAAAGCCATGGTTTATAGGAATACAGTGTCAAATTTTTTAATTTAAATGAACCGTCACAAATGTTTTTTCGAATGTCTGTTGAGAGCGGTCATGGTCATGGTATACTGTCAAAAAAATTAATTTTATTTTTGCGGCACTAAGAATCATAACTAATGTGATTTGATGCATCATTTGAAGTGTTTTTATGCTCTATCTGAAAATATTCAATATGCCACCCCTAAAAAAAATTCTATGGCGTACGTCGAAAAAAAAAAAGAAATCTTTATTTATATCATCATAATCTTCTAAAAATATGTTCTAATAATGTTTCAATCCCAATATCATATTTGGCGTATCTGTGAAATCTTTGTCATCAATTCATAACCATGTATCTAGTTTTGTTAGAGTTTAAATAATAAACAAACATTTTTAAAATATATACTTCTTAACTGTGTGAAATTTTATAACTTAATTCTCATTAGAAGACCAACAATTTTCAATACATAATTTTTTACGTATTGCGAAAAGCCTCTTAATTCTTGGTTAAAAGGATATCTATCCAGTTGGTATAAAGTGGTGAGACAATGTGCTTCCTATTTAATTATAAATTCATATTACTGCGATTGTGAGCTCTTGTAATGATTCTCTTTATATATTCGCATATGTACACTTACGTAAAAAATATACGATCAAAATTATTAGCAGTTAAAAATTAGGAAACGATATTTTGAAAAAAATTTCATAAGAATTATTTTATAATTTTAGTTAATTCTTTTTCCTATTATGTCTACTTTACAACAACAATTCTTCCATATATCTACTGGATATACAGAGCGCTGTTGAAAAAAATGTTGACATGGATATTTAGGTTTCTATTTAAATGTAACATTTTGACGATACTATTTTTTCTAAGTATCCTGTGTTTTTTTGAAAATATACCTAAGAAAACTAGTTATCACTGTTTATAAGGAAAGTGGCGCAAAATAGACGAAAATTGGAGGGAGTTATTTTGGATTAACACAAGCCATAGAAACATAAAATGTATAATGTCACAGTTTTTTGACAACTAAATTTTATGAGGAAAACAGGAACCTTTTTTATTGCCCTGTTCATAAAAAATTAAATTAAAGCTTCGTATTTGAAATAGCTCTGAGATCTCAATAAAATTATCGAAAAAACTTAGGGGGTGTTAGATTTATATCAAAATTATATAGATATACAGAATGTTTCAAAATTTGCAAAAACCCAGATGGAAATCGCAGATCATCAATTTTTTCTTTAAAGGCCTATGTAAATGTTTCACATAACTAAAAAATATTTTTTTAAAACCGCGAAATCTGTGAAATATTTGTAAAATCTGCGGCTGCGTGAAATCTACCAATTTTGGATAGCGATTTGCCCCTCGGATATCTCCATGTTATCCCATCCTTATATTGGTCACACTGTATAAATGTTTCCCATTTTGCATGCTAAATTGTTAATTTCAGTTCTATCATTCCCCAACCATAATTTTTTAAAATTTCTTCGTTTGTTTTTGCGACTTGCTGAACTGCTTAGATAAAAGAGCACATTTTTTGCTAAAGGTAAATATAGTTCCTATTTATATAAAAATATAAAACTAAAATAGTACATACCTTCTCTAGATTTAAGTTGAAAAGAGATAATCCGCAAATAACCAGTTCCAACTAGCGAAAAACACAACAATTGAAAATAAAACTTCGATGCTTTTTATTTAAAGAATCACTTACCCACACAAATTACGATATAATAATTAAACAATGAGAGTGTCGAGTGCACAACGAACCAAGTTTGCCGCCGTTTCAATTTTAACCAAGCCCGACCAATGGGTATGTGTTGCAAGCGAATGTAAACAAAATGACGACCATTCAATGTTACCGTAAAATATATTGCTGCGGTGTTAGAATTTTAGAGGTTTTAATTACACGTACTACGGCGTTTCGCCCGTGGCATTCCGAATTTTCAAGAACCCGTTGAAACCAGTACCGCTTTGGTGAAGGACCTCTAAACTTGGTAAACTCTTTAACAATTAGAATTAAATTACTTATAAAATAAACTACGAGGTAACCACAAGCGAGCATAACAAAAAGCACTGCGTAGTAGTTGTACTGTAACATCTTCAACCGTCGTCGACCTCTTTCCAACATGTCCATCGGATCGTCCATTAGATAAATTCTACCTCCTATTGCCAAATCTGAAAATAGATCATTCGTGGTGATGTTTGTAGTAAAAACTAGTAGCAATTTACTTTCGAACATATCATCCCAATCGATGAAGCTTACATCGAAATTGAAAATTATTTTGTCGGATGCGGACATTTTCCTGTAGACTTTACTCACGTTGCCGTTATCCCAGGTCCATTCCCGATTGAGAACGAACGAGTAATGATTCAATACAGCCCTGGCTCTTCGGTGTACTCCCACAAAGCTGGAAAAAATCAACACCCAAGTCATGCATTTTCGCAAAAACTAAAGAAATGCTTCCAAGCAATAACATTGTCATAAAATTTCATTCATTTCAGGATGCTCTCAGAAAAATTTTCTTCCAGGCTGAGAGAAATACATAATTTCCCGAAAATTGTTTGTCTGGTTCTGTTTTTTACGTGGGATCCAGTAGCGTAATCAAATTTCCTCTGGGACTCGCGAATTTTGATTTGTACCTACAAGAAATTTACATTTTTTAATATAATGTATACATATATACACATATACCTAAAATGCAAAGCATGTATCTCTAATTTATAATTTTTTATTTATAGGTCATGGAAAATATTTTTTTTCAAATTCTCACAATTCTTTTATTCTGGGTTAACATGAGTCATAGCAGAAGAAAGCACAAAAAAATCAAAATAATAATTACAAAATATCACACTAAATTATATTACGAAAATGGGAACCTTTTTTCCTTCGCCTACTAATTAAATCTTGGTTTTTGTATTTGAAATGGCTTCTACATGTTACATATTTTTAAACGCCTCCTAGCAGTTATGAAAAAAATAGGTGGTGTTAAAAGAACATTACTTTATATGTACATCAAAATTTAAATCAAAACGAAAGTGACTACGCCACTGGATACTATGGAAAATACCCTATCCAGATTAGTTCTCATCCTTTCGAGTCTAAAAATGCAATATTTACAAAATCATCCTGTACCTAAAAATCCAAGATAAGCTGCGTATTTCCATTTCATTTCATAAAAGGCAGGCTTGGATCACACCCTCAACACGCTAGATTTATTAATAAAAGAGGTACGCCACAAAACCATCGAAAGTGAGACACACTGTACAGAGCGTGCGGCATTTGCAAAAGAAACTGACAATTTACTATTTCACTTTGTAATATAAATCCTGTATTTAAATGTAAATAGAAATAGACTGTTTCGGGAAATACGATTTTTATATTTGAAGTTTTCGTCTCTCATACAGGGTGCTTCAAACTTTCCAAAAATCCAAATTTTCATATTTTTCATCCCACGACATAATTTTGAAGTTATATGGCAAAACAGGCAATGTGTATATTTTAAAAGCATTCTATATACATTGTACGTGCAAAAAATAACCTTCTTTCATGTAGTATTTGGGAAAAAAATTCAAAGCAATCAATTTGTAAAAAACTGTTAAGGCAAAACTTCACCTTTAACTATTCAAGTTGTTTTTAATTAAATTTTTATTAGCGCTTAAAAACTTACGTGGCTTTTTCGTCTTTTAACGTTAATATCCAATCTAAAGCGTAAGCTGACACCGAGTGCAAAACGAAATCTAGAACGGTATAGAGCAGCCAATGACGTGTCATAATACACGCTGGTCCATACCATGTCATTTTGACGGACGCATGCTTAGCACTTTTTTCTTTCAGAAGCGCTGTATATTTCCCTGTAGATAAATAATGGAGTTCACGAAGATGTTAAGCAATTGTAGTAAATTGTAAAGATCCAGAAAAAAATAAATCCACTACTTAACAATATTTTAAGTTGGTATATAAGAGTGATTTCGAAAATTTGCAAATTTTAATTTTTGAGTGTATTGGGTATACCAGATTGAATAATAAATTAATAAAATTACCAACAAATAACACTTAAATTAACACTAATTTCCATTAATTACTGCTCCCATGACCATCTTGCTTCTACTAAATAAATAACGATAGATAGTAAAGAACCTTTAATTTGAGGTACATTTCTATGAAAATGACCGAAATAGCACCAATAAGAATGAAAATAATATAAATTCCGACACTTGAAAAACAGAGTGCAATCGAAACAAAACCGACGTCATTTCTTACTTGCAATATATCTTGTTTAGAAATAATCAGTTGTATAAATTCTGAAGAACTTTGGGATGTGATAATATGCATATTTTAATCTACACAAATCTTTAGTCAAATTTGACAACAACTTAACCTCAAATATGAGTAGGATCAAGAGTAAGACAACATAAAGTTAACAGCCAATATCCTTGCCAAAATGTAACTTAAACCAAATTTCTAAGTTCTTAAGTGTTTTAAACTACTTATTAACCAATTACAACCAAAATTTCCTTAAATCACCTTATTTTCTCACTATAATTCCATTAATGACCAATGTTTATCATTAGTTATCGGCTATTTCCACACATTTCTCCTAAAATTTTCTCAATGACTTTTTGCCCATATTAAACAAACTAAATTCATGTTTAACACCCGCTTTATTTTCTGGGAAATTAATACCAATTTAATCTACGCTTTCACTAGCTTTTGAATGAAATTTAAGAAAGTGCTGTCTAGCTTACTCAACTCAGGTGATTGAGTTGTCGTTAGAAGACACGAAATTGTAAACAATATGATAACTTTGTTGTATATCTCCAGAATTTGAGACTTTACTCAGATCCCAAGCGACTGCGAGTATTGGCCACCATATCGACTGGAACTATGTCTCCCTTTTTATTTCCATCGGCGTGCAGGCATCGGATATTTCCCGACTCGAGTTGAATTGTTACATCTATCGTTCCGAACATAGTATCGGCCCACCCATTCAAGGGCTCCATGTACGTAGCGAGCACTGAGAAGTGAATCTAATAAATCGCAAACTATGGAAGGCTACAGTAACGTTGTTTGAGGAGGTGCACGAACGTTGTCTGTATCTTAAACACTCGATTTCAAAGAAAATACTTCAAATGCACCTATAGAAATTATCAAATTTGTGGTTATTACTATGTAGCACTTCACTTAAGAAATACAAATAAAACAAAAAGAAAAATCAAGTTAATTCGTTAATAAAAAATGCGGATGTGGTGATACGCCAGAAGTTTCCCACAGGGTCAGATTCAATCTATCTAATTAGTGTACGCTTCAATCTTGTATAATATATTATATTATATTATATTTTTATTGATATTATTTTTTATTTCATTGTACCATTCGAACAAGCTCAAAACAAATCAAGACTGAATATCTGCAAGCTCAATTTTAATGCAAGAACGGAGGGATTTTGGAAAAGGTAAATAAAATTATTGAAGAAGTGGTCAGAGACTCGGAGGACCTCGAGAGAATTCACAACAATTAACAAACAAACAAAAAAAATAGAAAAACAAACCTCGTCAATGAGCGAAATCTATCACAAGCTCTTATCTGTTACAAAGATAAACTAAGACAGAAGGTAAAAGCTAAGGGAGTCCTCATCAGGAAAAAGAAAAATTCAAAATAAACAGTTTACCAATAACCAGAGGAATTTCTATCGCGCTCTGGACAACCAGCAGAATGAGCTCCAGACAGAACTGGGAAAAAACCTGGGAAGAGTCAACCACATTTAATGCGAAAGCTCACATGCTATGCCTGAATTGACAATAACAGCTGAAGACATCCATAATAAGACCAGATCTCTATCTGCTTGGAAAGCACTGCGGCCTGATGGCATTCAGAACTTCTGCAAAGAACAACCTTTAATCGATTCAGTAATCCTCAAACAGGGCCAAGTGAAACGTAGAAATCTCAGCCTCTGTTACATCGATTACAGCAAAGCGTTTGGCTTGAACCCACATGACTGGTTAAAGAAAACCTTGGAAATATATTAAATACACCCTGCGATACGACAGTTACTAACCACTTTGATGACTCGCTGGCGGACCCAACTACACCTAGACAGCGACAAATTGGGAGAAATTTACATTGGCAAAGGCATTTTCCAAAGGGACAAGCTCAATCCACTTTGGTTTATCATCTCCCTTAACTCACTGTCAACACTGCTTAACTCAGAACCGAGCGGCTATCGACTTAATATTTGAAGGGGACTCCGAGTCTCGCACTTAATGTTTATGAACGACATTAAAGTGTACGCCGAAAACCCAAAACAAAACAACAAAAACAACGAAAACTTTTAGCTGTGATGTTGGGATGTCGTTGTGTCTAGAGAAATGCAGTACAATACAAATCGTGAAGTAAGGTCGAGAGATGGAGGAAATTCAATCTTTGGACGAAGAAGCGGTCAATCGATCACACTGCCCTTAAAACGAATTTAAAGAAAAATATAGAAAGAGATTAACCAAACTGCTTGACACATTTTTAAACTCGGGGAACCAGACAACCGCTGTAAATACATGGGCAATACCGGTTCTTACATACTCCTTTGAAATCATCCTCCATGAGCTAGACAGATTGACTCGAAGGGCCATCACTAAGTTTAGAGCTCACCATCTCCGAGCAGCGGTCGAGAGAATCTATTTAAGCAGAAAAGAAGGTGGACGAGGCCTCATCGACATCTATAGCTATGGCGTGACCAAGGAGAACAAATGAGAATCTACTTCCAGGAATCAAACTTTCAACTTCTTAAAGCAATTGTCGCTCTAAATCTAAGAAACCATCCAGAAACTTAAAGGCAACCAGGGGTGAGTAGGACTGAATCATGGCAAGAGAAAGCATTGCACTTACTTGGTTCAAAAAGGCCAACTGTATAAAGAAACCGAAGTGGCCATCCAAGATCGTACTATAAAAACCAGATCATATGAAAAAAATTGTCTAAAGAAAAGCGTGGTGGACATATGCCGAAAGTGTGGTAAGCCTGGAGAAACAATTGAACATATCACGGCGGACTGCCCAGCGCTATCTAATACGGCATACCTTGGCCGCCACAACCAAGTTGCTAAAAATGTCAAAGCAAAAAAAATATGGTCTCCTCTATAACCCCCCGCCCTATTATCATTACTTACCAGAACCTGTACTGGAATTCAACACCCACCTACTCTATTGGTACCCGCCGATAACCACCGATAGAACTGTGGATTTCAACCGATTTGACATCGTGAATATTTATTATAGATACGGCGTGCCCACTTAGTGAAAACGTTTCTAAAACGGAGGTCGAAAAAATTATAATGTATGAGAACCTGACAAGAGAGATCAAAAATGTCTGGAAACTCAAAAAAGTAGAGATAGTCCCCATAATAATTTCATCAAACGGAGTCTTTATGATGCACCTAAAGAAAAATATCGATAAATAAAACTTACCAAAACGATCGTACGAAATTAGGCAAAAATAAGTAATTCTTGAGACATGCCATATAACGCGCAAGTTTCTGAATGGGGCAGAACTATGAAAAGAAAAAAAAAGGTTCCAGTGAAAAAGAATTAAATATCTCTCCACCAGAACAAGCCTAGCAAGAACATGAAGAAAACACCAAAGAAGTTATTGGATAGGTGAAAGTTCCAGCTTCAGTTGAGGAAAATAATAATAATAATGACAATCACTAATAATAATATCTTATTTTCAAAGACACCTCTACAGGCTACTGTAACACTGTTTACAAATCTTCTGGATTCCTCCAGCATCGGTTGTTGTTGAGTGCTGCTTTTAAGAATTATGTATTCAAGCACATTATTAGTAATGAATGTTAACAGTTTTAATGCATTTGCAAAAGTTGTTCACCCAAATATTTTATTTGGTAGAAGTAATTAATTATTGCTTTAAGCGTGGGCCAAAATGAAATTTTCCAAATGTCTCCCGGGCCGGAGGACTATACCGCGTATGCTTTGCACAAGCGGATGTTTTGGATGGAGTTTTTTCCTTGCCCATTTTTTTTTTATGACAAAAACACTAAGTATCATTTTAATATGAATAAAATATGTCACGTAATTTTTAAAGAAATATTATTATAAATAAATAGCTATTAGATAAACCAGTCAATGAAAGATTTTATTTTGTTACTTATTTATGTCTTAACGATACAAATTATTTTATATTGACACATAGTTATTACAATTTAACATTTATATTGCATTTCGTAAATATAATAGTAAATAGAATTCAAAAAAGAAAAGAAAAACATCAAACGTTAAAATAAATATTTAAAGTTAATGCGAAACGTGAAATCTCGAATGTTCATCTGACATTATTTCTTCAAAATTGGGTTCCAAATCACTTGTAGCAATCCTTAATACCGAGTGTAGATTTTCGTCAGTAATTTGTGATCGACACTTATTTTTCGTGGAAACCATTAAAGAAAAAGTTCTTTCACAAATATATGTCGAATCAAATAAAACAAGGTATTTTTGAACATAGTTCAAAAAATGTTTGAAATGTTCGTTATTCAAAGCGCCATAGAAAGCACTTAATTCGTTTGAGTGAAAATTTTCTTTTAGTAAATTATTTGATTGTAAGTCAATTAGTTCTAGTTGAATTTCAACAGGAGCTTCTTGCACATCGAAATTGAAAGGTTGGCTAATTAATGATAAAGGTTTTTCAATAGCTTTGAAATCTTGAAATCTTCTTTGGAATTCAGAATGCAGGTCTTGTGTTATTGCACTATATTTAAAAAAATCTGTATTTTTCAATGATTCTCGCCGTGCTTGCAATGAGGGGAAATGATTTAATAATTTATTATTAAAGTTTTCAGCAAATAAATTGAGTTTTGTCATAAATACTTTGACGTTTGAGTGCATATTCAAAGCAAATTGGTTTTTCCCTTGTAGATTTATATTTAGTTCATTCAAATATTTTACGATATCTACTGAAAACGAGAAATCGTTTAGCCAAGCCTTATTTTGCAATTCAGGAAAATCGTGTAGTTTTTCTTTTATCGACAAGAAGGATACTATTTCATCAAGCAAATATTGAAATCTGTCCAAAACTTTACCAATGCTACGCCATCTCACTTCAGTGTAATAAGGAATTTCGTAGAAGTCACTTTCAATATCTTTCAAAAATTCAACAAACTGTCGATGATTTACGGCACGTCCTCGGATAAAATTCACAACTTTGGTCACAACAGTAACGACGTGATTCAATTTCAAAACTTTTCTGCATAGCACTTCTTGATGAATAATGCAATGCAAAAATAATATATCTTGTTCTGGTTGTAACTCTTTTACTTACGAATTCGTTTAAGTAAGCCAACATTTTTCCCTGTTAAACTAGGACAACCATCCGTAGTGACGCTTACTATTTTATTCCAAGTTAAACTTACTTTAACTAAACACTCTTCAACAGCGAGAAAGAAGTCTTCACCAGTAGTTGTATCTTTCATTGGATGCACACTAAGAAGTTCCTCGCTAATTTCACATTTCTTGTTAATGCCGCGAATAAATATTAATAATTGACTTGTATCAGTAATATCGCAGCACTCATCTAAAGCCAGAGAACAATAGGTAAAATCGGCAATTTTTGTTCTTAGCTGGTCAAGTAAGTTTCCTGAAATATTTTCAATGCGTCGTACTATTGTTCTTCTCGAAAAGCTTACATTTTCAAAAATATGTTTCTTTTCAGGACAACATATCTCCAACACTTGTACCATGCATTGTTTAACAAATTCTGCTTCAGAAAACGGCTTACAGAACTTAGCAATTTCGTGTGCGACAACATAACTTGCTTTTGTGGTAGATTTCTCTATATTACTTTGTTTGGTTAAAATATTTTGTTGCTTATTCAAGTTTTTTGCTAAGTTTTCTGCTACAGTTTGAAGTTCTTTTAAAGAAAGTGATGCATATTTTGGATGTTTTGTTGTAAAGTGCTTGTTTAAATTGTATTCTTCGAACACAGCAATTGTTTCCTGACAAACTAAACAAATTGCTTTCTTATTAATATTTGTAAAAAGATATTTTACCCTCCAAGCTTCATTGAAGTTTCTGCATTCCAAATCAACTTTTCTTTTTGTAGATTGACCCATTTTACAAAGGTCTACAAATAAATAATTTAATTAATACAATAAAATAAAACCAATGTTTTAAAATTTTACTTACAAAAAGTCCACTTTTTCAATTTATATTTGCAAACTAATATTAGTCTCGAACAAAAAAGAGTATGCGACCAGTGCTAAATCAAAATTAACAATACGCGTGGTGCGACCTGTCGTCCCTCGAAAAGTGAGAGGAGTGCAGCATATGCCGTCCACACATGCATTTCGAACCTAGCGCGATCTCCTTTGTGTTCGACGAAAAAACAGTCCTGAGTCCTGAGTCCTGAGAGCGATCGTCGCGAGCGACCCGCACGAGAATCGCACGAGGATTGTTTCAAGCTCGCGACATCGTCCACACTAGTGTAGTCAGCCGACCGCCCATTTTATTACGCCTATTATATATACAGTACGCACACTAATAATGTTGATGTCAACAAAATCTCATAAAAGAGTTTAAAAAAATTTGCGTGCGGAATTTTTCAACGGGCCCGATAAAATTAGCAAAAGGGCCGGCTTTTGCCCACCCTTGCTTTATTGGATTTAAAACATTCACGCAGATAAGAAATTTATTGTGGGTTGTGGAAAATTGCAACCAGAGTAACCCTCCCAGCAAACAATACCAGATACTTTGAAGAAAAACCAAAAAACCTCGAACAAGCCAATTTCCACGATAACTTGCTATACCATACCATACTTATTCCACCTTAAAATCTGGACAATCCCAATTTGAGATTATTTTTGACAACATATTGTAAATTCAAAATACCTTCAAAGTCTCCGATAGGGACTCTTAAGAAGAAAAAGTCCACCCCTAATTTCCTGATTTTCGTCAGTGCATTTAACAAAACGCTGGGAGCCAAACTATGTTCCTGAAACAATTAAAATCCTTAAAAAAAAAGGTAGATTCAGTGAAACAAAACTACACCTTCAGAACATTTAGATAGGACAGCATTTTTTTTTACTTAGAATATTGGGGCAAGCTGGATAATAGCATGTAAATGAAATACGCATATGTCACACACAACGTTATCGCAGAAAGTGAACTTACTTGGTTGGCATTCTGGGTCAGTTGCCTCTGCTCCTGCAAAATGGCAATTTCCTTTTGCAAATCCTCTATATGCGACTCTAATTTTAATAATTTATTGTTATATTCGGTTTGCGTGGAACTGGATTCCTCTATGGTCTCTAAAAAGTTATGCGATATAAATTTCGGTATGTACTAACTTAATAATGTACCATGTACTAGTGTTTGCCAATTTGCTATCTCTTCTTCCGCTTTCCTTTTCTCTACAAAATTTGATTCGACTGTTATACGGTTCACCACTAATTGGCTTTTAACATCATCGAGTTCATTCTTAAGCTGTTTCACTTGTTCGCTAAGTGAAAAGTTTTCTTCACTTTTCCTATATACTACAACTATACTTAAAAGTGAAAATTATTTTTACCTTGGTGATTGATGAAACAAACTGACTCAATGAGTACGGCAGATCCTATTTAATTGAATCCAAGCAATTGGGGAAAACAACCGATTTGTTCAAAAAACATGGTTTAGGCTGCAGCAAATGTCAAAACATTTTATTGTAACCTATTTCATGTTACTCATTTAACTTATGGTATGTATAAGAGACCAGTTTCCATTGGTAAATGATTTAATTAATCAAGCAACAAAAGTCTTTCCACATTTTCAACTTTATAGGGAAAATTGTCCAAATACTCAATTAAACGCTGCTATATTTTATGCCGACAACTTTGAAATAGTTCAAACACTTATCGAAGATATAAACGATAAAAACTCTTGTTGCTAATTCAACAGTCAAAGAAAATTTGATATTTTTAAAAACAGTTTTTATAGGCAAATTCACTAATTTTGAAAAAGACACAAATTTCTTTTGGGAAGTTTTAAAAAACATGTAGTTGTCAATTTTTTTTATAACCATAACTGGTTTTGCGTCGTATTAATCGTGGTATATATTTTTTTAATCATCGCAAATAATTTTTTTATGCTTTGCAATTTGCAATTTGCTATGCAAGTATCAATGTGTGAACATATGAATGAAAAA
Organism: Cylas formicarius; assembly: GCF_029955315.1. Taxonomy (NCBI): domain Eukaryota; kingdom Metazoa; phylum Arthropoda; class Insecta; order Coleoptera; family Brentidae; genus Cylas; species Cylas formicarius. The sequence goes on along the minus strand of NW_026844361.1, from coordinate 15,939,512 downwards.
CTCTTATTATAATTTTTTTGTGTTTCATTTATTTATATTCAAGCAGGTCTGTGGTATAAGTAAAAAATTATAGGATTTCTGAAGAACGTTTGTTTATTTTATTTTTTTAATTTATTTCAGACCTCTAAACAGTTAACAATAAAACTGGCCCCGAGGCCTTACAAAAACAGTTACACAAAAAATATGTATAAAATTCTAGTAAAATTAAATATAATAGTTTGTTAATATAAGTTTATGTTGTAATTTTTCTTATAAAGTCTTTAAGGTTATGACACATTTACTTGGTAGTGCCCTTTAATACAGTCTGTGGTATTTTCTTAAACACTTGAATACTTCTGTATATTGACGAGTCTTGTTTCTTTTTGGTTCTTGCGTATACATTTCTTAACTTATTGTTTCTTGTGCTGTTGCTGTAACACTGTCCAGTTTTTTATGAATTATGTAAATTAATTTTGTTTGTTCTAGTATCTTAAGTGCACATATTTTTAAATAAGGTAGGTTTGCGTAGATTTCTTCAATACACATATTAAAGTTCATTCAGTATATTATTTAAAGTGCTTTATTTTGTAGCCTTTGTAATTTTGTATTTAGCTGTGCTATCCTGGTGTTTCCCCAGCATCTTGACAAGTATCTCAGGTGTGGTTCTACGAAGCTATTATAAAGCGGCTGTCTTGTTTTTTGGTTGAGTTGATGAGAACATCTTTTTATTGCACTTAGCATTGGTACAGTTTTGTCAATTACAGTCTCAATATATTTATCCCAAATTAGATTTTCAGAGATAGTTAGCCCTAAATATCTCTTTTGAGTATTAGGTTCCAAGGTGTTTTTGAGCGTTTAAGGAAAGTCTGTTATAGCACAGCCCCTCAAAATACTGCCGGAAATCTTTATTAACAAGTTCTTCAAGCTGTTCCGCACTACTACCAGAGTAAAGTAGTGCAGTGTCATCAGCAAATTTGAAGTACCTTGCTTTTAAGTTAACATGTTTTTGGCTTTGTACATACAGCAACTTATTAGTAAGTTTTACCATTTTTTGTCTAATGGTATTGATTAGTGCCTGCAGATCTTTTTTTGTCACGCCATCGATGCCTGGGGCACAAATATTTTTTAAGGAGTTAATCGTTTCCTTTATTTCTAGGACCGTTGTTGGTTCCAAAAATATGCTAGCCACAACTTCTTCTTCTGCAAAATTGGTATTGGAATGTTGCGCTATTTTGTTGGCTAAAGTTTCTCCAATTTTTGAAAAGTGTATATTTGATTATTGATTGTATTTGATGTATTCTTTGGTTTTCTGTTCGTTATTTCGTTTAAAATCTTCCAGATCTCCTTAGAGTTCTCTTTTGCTTCGTTAAACTTCTTTTCAGCGTATTGTTTCTGAAGCGTTGTTCTTAAGTTATTTAATTCATTGCTTGCTTTTTTATATTCGTTTTTAGAGTATTTGTTGTTAATTTTTGTTTCATCCAACGTATAGTTTGTCTTTTGTGCTTGTGTTTTATTTTCACTGTTTATATTTTCAAGTTTTCTTGCTAGTTGTTATTATTTCAGCTAGTTGCTGAAAAATTTTCGGTTCATTTTCGTTGCATTTTTCCTTGTACACTCTTGAGTAACTTCTCTTCATTTAGGTAACTTCTTTCTAATTTTTCCTTCTTTTTTATAATTATCGCTTCCTTCTACGTACATTACTTTGTGATCCGATATGCCGCTGTCCTCCAGTTTGATTGTGCATGTTATTATGTGATCTAGTATAGATGCTGTAGTGTTAGTTTGTCTAGTTGCATTTTGTAGCAGTATTATATTTTGGAATTTAAAAGCATTTATTTTTATTACAGCTTGTAATTGCTTCAATAGGTCTAAGTTAATATCTCCTACAATAATACATCAATTTTTTTGTTGTTTCAGTAGTTTGTCAAGTTCAATACCTATAACAGTAAGCTTCTGCATTGGTAGATAAAGCAGTTCAATGGATCTGCACTTTATGCTTATCGTTTTGCAGATAGTTTAGTTCCCCGTACACAACATCCAGCCTTTCTTTAATAATTTTAGGTGCTAACCCTTCTTTTGTCAAAAACTTTATGACTGCTCTATACTCAATTTGCGTTATTTGCGACATTTTTTTGTGCACATCTTGTTTAAAATACTGTCAATAAAAAACTATTTGACGCAAGACTTTAATTTTTTTTCGCAGCAGATATATATTTAAAAGACAAAGTTTTATCGTAATACTGGAGCTGCATCTATGTCAGGCCGGGAAATTTTGGCGCTAACCTCTTATGTTGGACAAGCTCGATTGTACCCGTTTCCGTGCAGCACCCTTCGCGGAAACCATGTTGTACACTGCGTTTTCTAATATTTTAGATGAACAACTTGCTATTGTTATAGGTCTATAATTATCTCTTAATGTGGAGTCCCCTTTTTTGCAGAGGGGAATTTGTGTGGTGGGTGGGCCTTACGTATTCCACCACACAGCGAATTTTAACAAAAGACTTGCATCTACACCCATATAAACTCCAAATAACTCAGGAGTTGAAACCTCGAGATCATCAACAGCGCCGCGTGTTTGCAGAATGGATACGAGAACAAGGGGTTCATTTTTCAACGAAAATCATCTTTAGCGATGAGGCAGATTTTCACGTTGGTGCCTTTGTAAACAAACACAATGCTCGTATTTGGGGATTAGAAAATCCAAGAGAGATTGTTCAAAAAGGAATGCATCCTCAAAAAGTGACTGTTTGGTGCGGAGGAATAATTGGCCCTCTTTTTTTCGAGGATAATGCGGAGAACGCTGTTACGGTTAATTGTGTTCGCTATCGAAACATGATATCTGATTTTTTCTGGGAGCAGTTGGAAGGTATGGAAGGTATGAAGATTTGTGGTCCTAACAGGATGGAGCCACTTGTCACACATCTAGAGAAACGATGCAATTGTTGCGGGGCAAGTTTCCTGGTCGGATTGTCTCACGTAACGGCGACATAAATTGGCCGCCGCGATCATGTGATCTTACTCCCCTAGATTTCTTTTTGGGGGTACCTAAAAAGCAGAGTGTATAGAAATAAACCAAACACTATTCCAGAGCTGAAACAGGAGATTACCATGTACACTCCCACTCCACTCCCTTCTCTAATATTTTCGATGAACAACTTGCTATTGTTATAGGCCTATAATTATCTCTTAATGTGGAGTCCACTTTTTTGAATACCGGAAATCACTTTCGAGTTTCTTAACGCTGAGGGAAATTTCCCAAACGAGATTAACTCATTAATGATTGTTCTTAAGTACGGGATTAGAATAACACAACATGCCTTTATAAGTCGTATAGGAATTTCGTCGATACCAGAAGATCTTTTGTTTTTCAGCCAATGAATTTTGTACTGTATAAAATACATGCTTTTCCCCGAGTAGGCGTAAAAGTGCCACTTTCTTTATTCGTGAACATGGAATCCACTTTTAATTGCGTGTGAGTAGCAAAAAATTTTCCGAATTCGTCTGCTATTACGTTATCATTGGTAAAAATAACATTGTTAATATTTAGTTTAATAATATTCCTATTTATTTTTTTACCTAATTTATTATTGACCAGTACCCACATCTTTTTAGATTTACTTTCTGAGAGATTTATCAAGTTTTGAGAAGAAAGCTTTTTTTCTTCAGCGACCTGTTTTTTTACTAGATTCTTAATATTTCATTTCATTATTAGAGGATTTTGGACTCCAATTTAGTTCTTTTAATATACACATATCATTTTCAAGTTTTTCAGAGAAAGGTATAGAAATTTTATATTAAGGGTTTTAGATTACCGAAAAAAAAAACTATCGCTTCCTCGCGATAATGTTAACGGCAATGAAAAATATTTCTTCGTAGACAAAACAAACAATAACATTTCCGTGATTAATTTTACTCTATTTTTTTCCAAAACTGTAATTAAATTACACAAATAAATCCTGGAAAACCATAATTATTATGTCCGACTCGCTATGTTCTTAAATTGTACGTATACATACGCTTTAGTTTATAATAGTTGAAATAAATTCTTAATTTGTTAGTACTTTCGACTAGATGAAAAGTCACTTAAATTAATGCCTTAATTAGTTTCTAATTGTTTCTAATTAGAGGTGGTAATGACGCACAGCACTGTGATATTAAGCCGACATGAAAACGGAAAAGCACTAATTTACTGTTGCTGAATCTTGCTTACGTCATATCTTTTTTAATAAAGTATCGTTCGCCAAAAACGTTTTCAAAATTCTCCCCTGCACACCATTGCATTAGCACACCAGCAGCTTTAGCACGAATAGCAGCAAAACAAATACCCGTGAAAGAACTACGTACAAGGCAATCTTTCCGCAAACGTAAGCCGCAACAACCGCTAGAGCCACTTGCAAGTAAAACTGAACCTCGAGTTTTTTATACTTTTTCCTCGCCTCCGGTAAACTCGACATGGGGTCTTTCAATAAATACACTCTGAATCCCCTAACGTATTGACTAAAGTATATGGACCAGTCGAGCGTTCTCATATCGAAATTGAACATCTCCTTGTCTCTAGAGGACATTCTCCTGAGTATCTTGTGGGTATTTTCCACGTTGAAATCGAACTCGTTTGTAGTGAAGAACTGATACGACTCTTGGAACTTGTGGAGCTTCTGGACCACCCGAACTAGGCTACGTAAAGGTCTCCTTGCAATTTGCAATGTAAACAGGATCCGGTACTTACAATGGCCTCTTCAGTTGGATTTTCATAAGGAGATCGACGAAATACGCGACCAGTGTGTGCAAAATAAATCTCCCTATTATATAATTGCACCAACATGTCGTACGAAAAGAGCACGGAAAGGCCGGCAGCAACACGGTTGGTATCTGCCTGAAGTTGTAATCGAACATGTCGTAGATCATGTCTGCAAGAACATTCGTTTACCAATAATGCTATAAACAAAAGAAACCAGGCAAACAAATTGATAAATATCTTCAAAATAACAAATGAAGTTCGCCATGATTCGCGATCACGTGACAATATTGATGTGAACTCGAATGTGTACTGTAACTGGTCCTCTCTCATTCTGGAAAAGTCACTAAAATTATTATTAGATATATAGTGAACGGCTAAAATATGGAACATCATTTTTTAAAATCCTTTGTCGTACCAAATTTGACTCATAATTCATGTAGTGAGAAAAAGAATAAAAAACAGGTTTTTAAATACCGGTAAAGTTCTTAATTGTTGTTACAACAAAGAATCGAAATCTTAATTTTTTATGAATATAAAGGCAAAATGAGACCCCAAGACATTTGTGATCCGTTTAAAGTCCAATGAAGAAAAATACAAGAAATCGTACAAGGAAAAAGCAAAAAGAGAAGACCGATCGGAAAGCAAGTCCTGCACTCAGGATCCACAGTGAGAATAATTTCTTAGAAGTTGAGGATAATTCCTACCGTGCGTGTATTAAAAGAAGAAAAGTAACGGGTGATTCAATAAGAGTTTCCATATTATAATCTGAAATATTTTTGAAACGCCACTGTATTTGTTTAATATCATATGAGATTTCTAACCTCAAAACATAAACGAAATTAGTCATGGAGCAATATACGACTGAACAACATGATTTTTTCTGGGAGCAGTTGGAAGGTATGGACATTGAAGATTTGTGGTTCCAACAGGATGGAGCCACTTGTCACACATCCAGAGAAACGATGAAATTGTTGCGGGGCAAGTTTCCTGGTCGGATTATCTCACGTAACGGCGATATCAATTGGCCGCCACGATCATGTGATCTTACTCCCCTAGATTTTTTCTTTTAGGTATCTAAAAAGCCGAGAGTATAGAAATAAACCAAACATTATTGCAGAACTGAAACCAGATTAGACGCGAAATAGCCGGCATAGAACCTGAATTGTATCAAAAAGTGATAGGAAATTTCAATAATCGGATTGCCACATGAGTCGCGGGGGTCATTTGAATAACATCATCTTTCATACCTAATTGTAATACACTAATCTAAAATAACAAATAAAAATATTTGTATATTTTTATATTCTTCCGAGTTTTTTTTATTATTTTTATGTGGAAACCCATATTGAATATTTAATCAGCCTTTATAATCCGTACAAGATGACGTTGTTACAGGCGCTGAACAAAGATGATTCCAATCTTAGAGTACAGTTTTGTGAAACTATGATAGAAATGTGCAACTTAAATCCGTCATCTGTTCAGTGATAAAGCTATATTGTGGTTAAATGCTGGGCTAAATAAACAAAATTGTATTCGCTAAAAAAAATCATACACAACAACCGCAAAATAGAATTAAATTAATGGACCACATTTCTTCCTACCCTCACAGTTTCTCTCCCAAATCCCAAATCAGTCTAATATACGATACATAAGTTTGGATTCAACAGAATTGTGCTCTATTATGCTCGACAAGTGCGGAATATTTAAGTACGGTGTTTCCTGGACAATGGATTGTTAGAATCACCTGCAAGATCTCCAGATATTCTGCAAAAGATTTTTTACTATGGGGATATTTAAAATCCAAAACCACAAAATTTAGGTTATCTAAAAGTTTTTGTTTTCAAATTTCTTTTGTTGTTGTAAAATAGTAAAGGTACTGTTTATAATCATGGCGGAATCAGTTGATTGCTTTGCAAAGACACTTCGAAAGAGTTCTAGAAAAGCAAGTTTTAATGGAAAAGATAAAATGAATTTATCAATTTTGTATTGAATGTTATATAATTTATGTTTCATGTATTTTAACAATTTTACAAACATGAAAACATGAGTGGCAATGACTCAGAATTTCAACTCGAACTTTTGATTTGCCTGTGACCTAATAATTGAACCAGCAGAATTTAATAAACTCGTCCCTAAGTAACTCTACACAGGGTAATATTGAAATGGAGGAACTAAGGTTGCGCATGGTCGCCAAATCTCCTACAAATGGCCTACAAGATTTCCAGATATTACTCTACTGGATTTTTTCCTCTGGAGATATTTAAAATCGAAGGTGTATAAAGAAAAACCATAAAGTTTAGATAATTTAATATTTTGATTTCAAAATATGAATTATGCGAATTAGAAAGTGCATTTACAAAAATTGCGATTACGACATCTACTTTTCAGTCCTTCCTGCATATTTTATGAGTGTATGAGCGTTTTCCTTGAAATCTAATATTTAATTCTTAAATGAATTTGTTTCCACATTTTAGCCGTTCAGATTTAAGAACAAAGTAACGTTTGTCCATGTGGACTACATGACCTGCCTGGTTTCCTTTCATATTGCGATTGGTCATTACCAAGCTACGTATTACGGACGAATCACCTTGAGATATAGGGTTGTTTTTGCCGCTACTGACATGAAATATCGATGTTTCCGATCGGTTTGCTATTTTAAAATGGCTTAAATTAACAACTAGTTAGTGAACTGATCAGAAGCGTTAAAATCGATGTCACCTTCCGATGTCCCAACCAGCAGCCACGCACTGGTTGACCACAAAATCAGCAGGTACAATATCCAGACTGGTGGCCTTGTAGTAGGCGATCCTACAAATTCCCAGGGCATAAACCATGGCGAAACCGGCTAGAGTAAATTCGTTGTCCACGAAACCTTGCAGCGGCTCGAACGCTGTCGAAACGACTATAAATAATTGTAAAAAGAAGTACACATCGGATAGCAATTTTGATATTAACGTAGTCCAATAGGGAACTTGTCCACTTTTTTTTATTTTTCTAAAATGCGTGTTTATATAATGAATATGAACCCTTAAATCGCATTACTTATTTCACGATAAATAATAAAAGTTGGATTTGTCGCCGGGCCTATTCAAACAAAGGTAAATGCACCGCAGCCGGTGTGACGTCACAAAGCAGGAAATTAAAGTATTTCTCGTTCATTTTTTATCAAATTTGTATCAGTTTTTAAGTGTTCAATGTTCAATTTTTGTGCTTATTTTGGACTAAATACTGCATTATTTCTTTTTTGTGAGAGTTCAACTCTGAAAAATCCAGTTCAAACCTTCATTAGAATACCGGAAGATAAAAAACAACGAATCAAATAACTAAAAAGACGTGGAAAGTGCCACAAACAAGTGTTTCTATAAAAATGGTTGTTTCATACAAGCATACCGACCTGTAATGTTTAGAGGCAAAGTAAAATTTTATAATGAAGATATCATTAAAAAACAAGAAACTAACCTTCTAATAAATATGACAATCCTTTTAGTGTAAAAATTAGTGAAAATCGTTTCAATGAAGATTATGGTGACAGTGACTTTTTGGTGTAACACTTAGGTAAGGTCGTAGTCATAGTGTAGTGAAGTGAGTAAGGAGCTTTCTGATTAAAAGAATAATATATTTAAAAGTACATATATACGACCTACAGTAATGAAGTTGCAAAATAGGCCTAGGTTTTACTTGGGATTACCTGATGATGGTTTTTATGTATGTATGTAAATCAAAACCAGAAGTACAATGTTTCTAAAATATTGTATAAAATAATAGTAATATTTAAATAATTCAGCTGATAAAAGCTGGAAAGTGAAGATAAATTTACTTAAATCATAAAGTTAAAGCTTTAAAATTAAATTAAATTTTTGTATAAACGCCATGAGTTAAATTTCAATTATCGAACTTTTTATATTAAATTAAATGTTAAATTAAATCTCCGTACCTATACACTCACCTTAAGAATGGCTTATATACTTATGGCTATTTATTCTTCAACTTTACAACAACAAATCCTCCGAATTTTTAATATATGATGCAGCCATGAATAATTTCACTTTGGGTAAATTGTGTGATGGTACTTTTATTAAACTCTCATCAACCATTTTCAGTCTTTAAATTAAAGAAAATCTTCTCTGATCATAACTAAATACTACGGTTCTATCAATGAGCACTGATCATTTTACGTGTTACTTCAATTTACGTCAAGATTGAAACACAACGGTCTGACGTCACAACCAAAGGCAAGAGCAGGTAAAATTATTCAAATTTTAAACCATTATTTTTCAGAAAATTGTGATTGGATTTTTTTCGTTTATTTGAACTTCCCTTATAATAGCTAGAATGAGTTACTCATTAACCAAAGCGAGTGTTATTAGTCAAAGACGAGATATTACCTATAGTCGGTCTCACTATGCAAATCGGCAAGTGGTGAGCTTTCCTGTGGAGCAGGTCTTCGGTGACTTGCTTAGTGAAGGTATAAGTGTTCGGCCAATTCTCGATGAGCCTACAAACCGACCCTCAAAATTGACGCATTTTGCCTTCCCGGCCTTACTTAGGGGTGATGACGTCTAAAGCTTCCGGGTCTAGAGCTTCGCAGACTTGAATCAGCTTCTCGGCACTTATTTTGGGTTCGTAAACTTCCTCCTCTATCTCTCGATAGTTTGAATTACAGAAGGCGGTACCGATGTATACGAAAGCCTAAAATTTTGCTTTGTACTGATCATTAATAGGTTCCGAACGACTCACCTTAAGCCTGTTAACCTCATTAGCTAGATCCATCAAATCTCTGGTGCCTCTGATGTTGGTGAACGTGGCCTGTTGGATATGCTGATCGAATCTAGTGGTCGCTGCGCAGTGGATGATTACGTCGACTTCGTCGATAAACGTTTTCTTGTCTTCCAAGCTGAGACCCAAGCCAGGATGCGAACAATCACCGACCAAGTGATACACTTTTTGCAGCCTGTCGGAATAAGATTTTTTCAATACATCGAAAACCTGCAATTTATTTACATGAGACATTTGATCATCCACAGTGTGATAACTTACAGGGGAGTTTAGTAGTTCCTCAACTCTCTTCACGGGCGGTACATTTTTCTTCGACCTTACCAGAATGTAAACCTTTTTAATCGGCAAGCTCCTGAGCACTTTTTCAAGGACTAGCTTGCCTATAAAGCCAGTGGCCCCGGTCAGGAAAAGGGTGGAGTGTTCATAAAACTTCTGAATGTCGGTCAAGTTCTCGAAGTCCATCGTTCCGGTCTACAAACTTAATTTGAACTGAATTTGATGTTAACCGATGAGGGCATAGAGCAAATACACGTCAAGGTCGTTTAAAAATTGAAATATCAAAATACGCACGATGCATTTCGATAATTTGTGCACCTATTAACTTGTTTTCATTTAATGTTGACGCGCGAAATCAAATAAAAAGTTGACCGAATCGAATATTACAATCCTGTGGTAGCAAATGATGTTGTACAGGGTTATTCATTATATTTTGACACCCACCTACGAGATTGATTTTGAAAGATTGAAAAAAAAGTGTAAATACAAAAGTTTGAAGATTTTTGCTCCATTATCTTGTTCAAATTTTAGAAAAGACGAACGACCATCGCAAGCTGTCAAAATGAATGCCCTAGCTTAAATCGTACATCTTTCTTTTCTGATTTGAAAAAAATATAGTTTATTGACATTTCATTTAGCCGTTTGTGAGATATTTCAGTTTAAAAATTATTATCATTCAATTTCTGGACAATAGCCATATTGTAAAAAGTTGTCAAGTCTGCCTTGATAGCATCCATATTATCTAAGTTTGCAATTTTTTTACCAATGTTCTGCTTTTGACAACTAATCAAAAACTAAAGATCTTCAGCGTAAGTTAAATAACTGAAAATATTTCAAATTGGTTATATTGAGGAAAAAAATGTCAAATAATAAAATTATTTTATTTAAATATTAAAAATATCAATACTTAATGCTAAACATTCGCCACATAACCTCCATTAATTTCTATACATCAGACAATATTTCCTTTCAATTTCCTATTAATACACGAGATGATAAAATCAATCTGTTTAGATCTTGTAAGGTCTTTCTCTTATCACTTTCAGGTCTATTTCAATAAATTTTATTTTTTAAATATCCCCACAAAAAAATGTCACAATGATTCAGTTCGGGGCTGTTGGCAGGCCATTTGATAGTTCATTGCCTACCTATCCGAAATCTATATTATTTAGATAATCAGTAACCGGTTGGACATCATGTAGAGGTATACCATCTTTATGCCAAATTAATTTTAAATAATTCCTTACTGGCACATTTTCTAACAACTGTTCTATTTCTGTTGCAAGGGAATTTAAATATCGTTGGCTATGTAAGGATCCTTCGTCCGTCCTTCGATTTTCACTGCTTGCATTTTGTGTGGATTATTGGTGGACCAAACATGTTTATTCTTCCTATTAAATACACCTGCTATTATGAACGAAGCCTCATCCGTAAATATTGTTTTGTCTAGTAGTCTTGTCAACATGTACCATTTTTTCTAAAATTTTTGTATAGTCTCCGAAAATCATGATCATGGTGTCATTCGATTCGGAAAATTATGTAGAGAGTTTAAGGAAAGGTTCCACAAGAAGCCGAAAAAAATTGCAAAAGTTATAAACAATTAAGTGAAAAAAAAAGGGTTTTGTTTTTTGATCTGAAAAGATCAGCAAATTTTCTAAAAAAATGTCCCGACTCCTGGAACTGTACCTTCAATATTTATAATTTTCATGAATTTTATTTATTATTATTCAATTTTATTCATTAATAATTATAAATCAACGACTAAAAGTGAAAGTTATTAAATCCTGATGACCAATAATAGATAATAATATTTAAAACGAAAAATGAACGAGAATAAATGTTTTGCAATTTTTTTTATAAATAATAGTTAACACTATAAATAATAGAGCTAGAGCGGTAATAAAAGGCTTAAATTGATAATTAATTAATAGTTAACAAAAAAGACCCAAAGTATTAATGTTGTATCTGCAATAGTTTCAAATTATTCATAATATTAATATTCATAATATAAAGTATTAAAAATAATCGCTCAAGAACGTATGAAAATGACAATCTTGAAGGCATAATAATATTAAATGTTATATAAAAAATAGAAATTTTTTTTTCATGACTGTTTTTATCTTACGATTGAGTATTGAAAAAATAAATGAAAAAAAATTATTTATAACAAATTGTTTATTAAATAAACAAATAAAAAATTAAGCAAAAAATTGTTTTTTGTATGAATCTAAAAGAGTGATGGAAATTATGATTTCTAGAGAAAAAAGCTTCCTTAATTTTTGAATTTACTTACGATTGTTAATTAACAAATGCATTTTTTAGCAACAAATAGTTTTTTTAAGGGATCATTTTTCTCTAAAGATCGTAATTGGTATCAATGAATAGATGAACAAAAAAATTTTCTGATTCGCTGATAAGCAATGTATTTGTTTATAACAATTTCTTAAACAATTGTATTAAAAAAATATTTTTATATACCGCTCAACCATCAGAAATCAAAACATTACAGACGTCAACAAAAAAATATTTTTTTATAAACTTTTTTTTATTTTTTAATTTTCGATTGTTAATAAAAAAAATTAAAAATCAAAATTTTTAAATTTTTACACTTGTGATCTACTTGTAATCCTAATACCAATAACTCCACGAAGTGAAAAAATTCCTAAGGCTTTTGTTAAATAATTATCGTGGTTTGATAACTTAACTTTGAATTTGAAAAAATTACTTAATGAACAAATCCATAATTTATGAACAAATTGGAAAAAAAACCTTTTTTTGTCCCGAGTTATTGTTAATTTGTGTATCCCAATGCTACGTTAATTATTTTATTCCTTAATGTTCATATTTAATATGTTTTTTCCAGGGCTCCATAAAAATTATAAATATTGGAGGTACAGTTCAAGGAGTCTGGACTTCTTTTTAGCAAATTTGCTGATCTTTTCAGATCTTCTTTAACATTTCGAAAATTTTCTTTTTTTTTTCGAGATACTCAAAAAAACAAAACCATTTTTTTTCACTTAATTCTTTATAACTTTTGCAATTTTTTTCAGCCCCTTTTGGAACCTTTCCTAAAACTTTCTGCATAATATATACAATACAACTACACAATACATACTATACAAAAATTTTAGCAAAAATGTTATATTCATCGGTTAAATTTTGCCCTGCAAGGAACTTATATGGGTGAAACTTGGGATATTTTGGCGTTCGTTGAATTTTACTACAGGACTTGCCGGATAATTTTTTACCGCCTAGTATATAATATTAATAATTTCTTAAAAAATATGAAATATAAAAATTAAGAAAGAAGAACTCAAAGTCGCGATGTCAAGTGTCTTAATAGCATAATAATTTACCTTGAAAGTGAAGTAATATTCATCAAAATTTCTTTCTATTTTCCTGGTCTTCCGTGTGACACAATTTCGGTCCTCAAATTGTTTAATTAAATTTTTGTTGAAGGAACTCTTCTACCCGGATATATTTGCAACACTATGTCCGTTTGAATAATATAATTGTATTATTTGGCGTTTTTCTTCATCAGTATAACCCATTTGAAATATCTTAAGTTATTAAAACAATTGCAAATATAGATAATATGGTTGCTATCAAGGCAGACTTGACCATTTTTAAACAATATGGCTATTGTCCAGAAATTGAATGAACTCATAAAGAACTGAATGAAATGTCAATAAACTAAATGTTTTTGAAATCAGGAAAACAAGATTTACTATCTAAGCTGATAATATGTAGCGCATTCCATTTAAAAAAATGGTGTTGCTGTCATTTTGATAGCTTGCGATAGTCGTTTGTTTCTCTGACATAAGATAATAGAGCAAAAATCTTCAAACTTTTGTATTTACACTATTTTTTCTATCTTCCAAAATTAACCCTGTAGGTGGGCGTCAAAACATAATGAATAACCCAGTAGAGAGGAAAAGTCACTTCGTTTTTTTTTCAAAATATTTTTAGTAAATATGCAGGATGTGTCCTCAAAAAGTTTGTGTTAATTTTTGGGCCGTAAATAAATAGCAAAGATAATAATTCCTTAATAATAAAAAACAGTTTTTATCAATTTAGTAATCCAGGGAAAAGATTGGAATATTTTTTATTTTTCCCACAGTTTTCTTTCACTATCGTTGGCGAACTGTCATAGTCTAAAATTAACTTTATTATTCTTTACATTCGTTGACAATGAAACAAAATAGTAAGGAAATTGATAGAGTACCGGCAAGTTAATTAGGTCGCTAAATAAAACTCTGTCAATTATAACACTGGTTGTATTTGATTATTAAGGAAAACGCAGAAAAATCACCATACAGTGATCGATCAAGAATTAACACGGAACTTACCATGCTAAGAGAGCAGAAACAACAATAGCAGAAAATATATTTGTGCAATGTTAAATTTTGTAATCTGATGCTATTAAAATAGGTTTTACATAACTAGTCATCAGTACACCCTCAAAAAATATCGCACCATACTAAAAATGTTAGGGAGTACCCTGAAGAGCGTGTATTTGCCCAATACGTAAGCAACGATCACCAAGAAAGCCGCGACCAAATAAAATTGTACCTCGAGTATTTTAAAGCGTCTCTTGCTCTTCGCCAAATTGGACATGGGATCCTTCAACAGATACACCCTGAACCCCCTGCCGTACTGAATGAAGTAGGTGTTCCAATCGAGCGTCGTCATATCGAAGTTAAACATTTCCCGATCCCGGTAAGACATCAACTTTAGCAGCTTGTCGGTGTTCTCCACATGGAAGTAGAACTCGTTGGTGTTGAAGAACTGGTACAGCTGGTGAAAGTTGTGAAGCTTTATGGCCTTCTCGACAAAGCTGAATTGGATTTCGGTCGGTCAATGCCAAGCTAAAACTTCACCGACGAAGTTCCGATACTTACAAAGGCTTCCTCCCTTTGATCCTCAAAATTGCATCAATGCAGTAAGATACGAGCGTATGAAATAGGAATCTACTAATCAGATAATTGTACCAGCAAGTGGTCCGGAATGTGCAAGGAAAAAACAACATCATCGACGGTGGTACTTCTCTAAAATAGTGGTCGCAGATATCGAAAACTTGATCTGCAAAAGCGTTTTGGCTAATATAGTACTACAGAACAGCAGATGATGCGTGTGCCAAATAAATCTACCCACTCTATGATCTGTTTCGTACAAAAGTTTCTTGGACTTGTTGATACAGGGTGTCCCAAAACTGTCCCTTCCGACATCAACTTTGATATTTTAAATGAAACGCCCTGCGTATATCGACATTTTTTGAATCCTTGGTTAAAATAAAAGTCGCTCTCTTAAGAAATTCCTATTCGAATTTGGCATACTTTAGACAGAAATTGAGGTTATATGTTTTTTTTCTTCATATTTTGGTTATATAAAATTGTGTTGTGACGCTACTGACTAATGTACCGGAATGAAAATTTAACCACAGACAGATGCGCCTCAATTTTATTCCGATATCATTTCTAGGATAAAAAATAATGTAAGTTTGTAATTTATCTTATATTTAAATTTTTGTTACTTTTTGAGATATTCGAGATTTATATATAAAATAATAAATAATAATAATAGGTCACTTGTTGGCAATATTAGGTGTTTTTTTAAATATCAACACCAACTTCTTTTAAACTCCAGATATACGAATAAAGAAAAGAAAAAGAAAGAATTCATATTTAAAGAAACATTTCATGGTTAATTATCTAGCTTGATCGAAAATACCAAAGAACAAAAATGTATAGGCTAACTAGCCAAATAAATCTATTAAAAAAAATGTTAACTAAAAAGTGTTCATTAATTCGGTCACAAAGTTTTGTTAAAAATGTTCTTCTTAAAATGCTCGTTTCATATGGCATCAAAACAATAAAGAAATATTTAAAAATGTAGTTGACTATGACATCACATTTTTTTTTTTGACGCATTAAGGTATAAACAAACTTTGACATTTCTGTTTGCTTTTGTTGTTTTTCATATTTCTATTTAAAAAGTTCATATTTATCAAGTTTCTTGTTAGTATATATAGTATATAGTTTTCTGGTTAACCTATAAACTTTAATTATTTATTTTTATTGTTAGGTATTTTCAAGCAAGCCAGATAATTAACTATTTAATGTTTCTTTAAATATTAATAAATAAATCTGTATTGTTAGCAATAATTTTTAATTGTATATCTGTATTAGTATCGTGTTGTAACTATACTTAATACTTAATATAGCCAACAAGTGACCCAATGTGGGCAGCTTTAAATTCAACAGGAATTTATACGGGTGTTATCTCAAACCTCGAATATCTCAAAAAGTAAGTAAAACTTGAATATAAGATAAATTACAAACTGACCCTGTTTTGTGTTCCAAAATTAATACCTGAATAAAAATGCTGAGATTTTTTAAATCTTCAGGATAGTCCAAGAAACTTTTTTTCGTATCCCCTATGGGTTTCCAGATCGTACAGTGAGTCATTTTATTCGGCAATACCGTGTAAGTATGGATATTGGGTTCTTCACCTTGAGATATAGGGTTGTCTCTACCGCTGCTGATATTAAACACGAGCGTTTTGCTGGGATTGGATGCTTTGAAACGGCTGAAATCAACAGGGTTTGGCTGGTGATACCATTCTGAAAATGTATTTACCTTCCGCATTGCCAACCAGCAGCCAGACATTGATTGACTACAAAATCTGCAGGAACGATGTCCAGTATAATATTTTTATAATAGACGATCCTGTTTATCCCTAATATTGCAAACAGGACAAATCCGGCTAGAGTGAATACGTTGTCCAAGTAACCTTTGACAGGTTCAAAGGCAGTCGACACCACTGATTTTCAAAAGGACAAGCGTTATACCAGGTGGCACAAGAAAGTGGGAACACTATTAAATGGCTTGAGGTAGCGATTTGACATTTGGAAGGGTTAATATAGGCTGAATATCCAATTTTTTGAAAATATGTAGTCAATGGTTGCGCTTCCGGTTTGAGCGGAGCAGATGATTCAAAGTAGGATAGGACGGTTTTTCTCTTCCTTTATTTTGGTTTTTTAAATTTTTATTTAATTTTTGAGAATTGTGTCTAAGAGGCTGTGACCATTATAAATACTATTTACCGGATTCCCTGATCATGGGAAAAATTGTAAATGAATCTTTTCTTTACTTGTCTAATGGCAAATAGCATTTAATGTAATGAACTATTAATTTTTTAGGATAACCTAGTTTTTTGAAATAGCACTCTAGTGAGAACAAAAACTTTTTCAAACCGGTAATTTTTTTGCCACCAGGTAAATTTGTTAAAAAAATAAGCTCACAGGAAGGAAAAAACCAGATAAGTATACATTTTTCTAAAAACAAAATACTGCATTCATTATTAAAGTCTTAAAAAAAAAAGCATTAAGAGAATAGATTTTTTTTTCTTTTCAAATCTGTCAATTTTTGGGGTAATTCAACAGAATATTTTAAAAATCTGTTAAAAAATAAAAACCCCAACAATGTCGGTAGAATCGATATGAAAGTGGTATATCAAGATGTGTTACTGTAACATCACAAAACATCACATCATGTCGATTATTTTGTGGATTTCTCATTTTCAATTCCGGCTTTCTAAAGAAAGAATGTGCAGGAAGGCGAGGTGTATTTACTTCTCTGGTTTTTCCCTTCCTGTGAGCTTATTTTTTCACGGATTTTGAAAATTTTGGTGTCAAAATGTACCAAAAAAAGTACCGGTTTGAAAAAGTTTTTGTTCCCACTGGGGTGCTATTTGAAAAAACTAGGTTATTCTAAAAAATTAATAGTTTATTACATTCATTTACAATTTTTCCCATGATCAGGTGACCCGCCAAATAGTATTTATGATGGTCACCGTCTCCTAGACACAATTTTCAAAAATGAAAGAAATAAAATAAAAAAAACAAAAAAAAGAGAAAAACCGCCCTATTCTACGTAGAATGATCTCCTGTATCCAAAAATGCAAAAAACATATAGGTTGTCACAAATATGTCATATTTTGTCACAAAATTGGACATTCAGTCTATATTAACCCTTCCAGATTTCAAATCGCTATCTCAAGCCGTTCAAAAGTTATAAAGTGTTTCCACTTTCTTGTGTCATCCCGTATACATTTTAAATTTTTTGGAAAATCTACGCCGCGATATATTTAATAAATGTAAGTCTCACATTCGAAGTGTATAGTAAGTTTCTTTTATCCTAGCTAATTTTGCAATTGGGTCCTTTGCTGCTAACAAATTTAGTGCAACTACTACTAAAAAATATATAAAAGAAAGGATAACCAATACCAATAGTGGGTCTCACTATGCAGAATGGTAGGTGTTGGCACTCCCTGTTGATTAGATCTTCGGTAATTTGTTTGGTGAAGGTGTAAATGTTGGGCCATCTTTCCCCTAGCCTGCAATTAGATCGGGCTGGGAATCGAGCACTGCCGATTATTCTCACCTACTTGGCGCCGATGACGCCCAAAACTACTGGGTCCAAGTTCTCGCAAACTTGGATCAGTTTCTCAGCACTGATCCTCGGTTCGTAAATCTTCTCGTCGATCTCTCGATTACAGCAGTTGGAGAAAGCCGTGCCGACGTACACAAAAGTCTGCAAATCAATCATGTACTGAGCGATTTGCCTTTAGTTTCTCACTAGCCTTTAAGTTTTTTATTTCATTGGCCAAGCGTATCAAATCTCTGGTCCCTCTGATGTTCGTGAACGTCGCCTGTTGAATATGTTGATCGAAACGAGTAGTCGCTGCGCAGTGGATGATTACATTGACTTCTGTCACAAAAGTTTTCCTATCTTCCGGGCTCAGACCCAACCCGAGATGTGAGCAATCGCCTACCAACAGATCCACCTTACTAACAGCTTCGGGATAAGTCTTCTTCAAGACATCGAACGCCTGAGATCACCCCGCGATCAATTGAAATTAGCCCGAATATCAAAATTACTTACTAGGGAATCGAATATCTCGCGGAGTCTCGTCGCTGGGGTCGCATTCTTCTTAGCCCTCACCAGAAGATAAACTTTTTTTACCGGAAGACTTCTGAGAACTTTTTCCAGGACCAGTTTTCCTATGAAGCCGGTACCTCCGGTGAGAAATACGGTGGAGTCCTGGTAAAATCTCTGAATTTCTGTCAGATTCGTAAAATGATCCATGATCCATCCAATGATGGTAAAATAATAATCGTACGCTTTTAGCAAATCTGATGCATTATATTAGGTGGCATGTGCATACTACCAATTCGGGTCAATTAAGAGGTCGCCCATAGGCGTAGGTAACATAAAATAAACTTATATATTGATACAGGTTGTTAAAAAATTTGCACAAAATTTTTATTTCTCAAAGAATCTTATTGTTGATGAAGCCAACTTTCTGACGTTTCGGCTTCCTCAGAGCTTAATTGCAACTGGTTTGCATTATACTCTGTACCATCTTATCTACTGTTTGAGGGAATCTGGCGATGGGAGGATGTCCTAAAACAGGGATTCCCATATTGCTGAAAAAAGACCTGAGCAACAATTTTCGCTAGCTCGAGTAAGATTTAATGTCCGATTTAATGATTATGTTCAGCCATTGTTGATGAGTTTATTTGTCCTAATGTTAAGGTTGTTTCATATGTCTTTAGCATTTTTGGAATTGTTTGTTCTGTCTGTTCAATGTATTCTATACATGGAATGCTGTTAACTCGTAGCATCTCAAACCAAATTCGATTTGAAACATTTTCAATCCTTGGAAAATCAAGTATGCCTCTAAAATCTCTAAAATCAATTGCTTTCTAAAATTTCTTTTCTACGAACTCCCTCAGATTCACAATCCAGGACTACCCCTCCGATCTACGGTTTTCTTCTAGCTTCTATATTAACACCCTTTTCAATGAAAACTGATAGTTTAGTATTTGAAACTTTTCACGTCATGGCAGAAAATCCATAGAAATCACTAAACAAGTAAACAATTCAAAATTTTAATATTTTTTAAATGATCTGTTTGAAAGAAAAAGATGTTCTTCTACAGAGAAATCCTGAAAAATGAACTGGTGGAAAGATAAAACTGCAGGAGGCGATAAAGGTCCGTATTTGTGTTATGCTCCGCTATCAGTCAATAAGTCAAACAAAGTATTCAAAACAAGACAGTAGCTTTTAGTAAAAACTCAGTGAAATACTCAAAATCTGTTGTTCCGGTCTAAAAACGTAATTTAAATGGAATTTGATATTAGCTAATGCGAACATACGTGTCATTTTTGGTGTCAATAGTCAAGGCGTTGCAAAAATTTACATATCAAAATGTATGCGATGCATTTAGATAGCTTATGCATCTAGTACATTGTTTTTAACGTAGCTCGTCCATCGATTTCAGTTTAAAGTGCGAATTTGATATTTGTATTGTCTTTTTTGATTTGAATATGCGAAAATGAAACTGTGCCAGCATTTGCTTATTAAAAGCTTCATTTAACTGTTTATTATTTTATTGAGAAATTAAATTTGAAAAGTGCTAACAATTCTGACTGCCAAACAACAATAATTAGACATAGCTATTAGATACATTGTGGTTTTAGCAGAAATGCAATTTTATCAGCTTCTAGCTATAGCAGAAATTGTTGAAAATCTGTTCAACAAACGAAGTGGAAGCCAGAAAAGCAAATAAGCCCTCTCTTATTTCAATATTCCTATTTCAAAAGTTGGTAAGCGACCACAGCATCTAGTTATGGTCCACGCCTTCCGAGTTTAGTGCTGACTTTCCTAATGGGTTAATGATGGGCACAGGAAATAAAAATAACTCACATATTCGGTAGACTTTTATTTTACAATATATTCGCTATACAGAAATACAAATGTACATATTGGACTCCAACTATTTTCAACATCAAAAATGTAATTAGTAAACCTAGAAAATAAGGAGAATTAGGGAAATTCATTCATACTTATATATATTGACTTGGTTTTCATATATCGATCGAGTGATAAAGCCAAACTGATAGTAAGTCCATATTAATGAAAAATCAAAACATGCTAATAAAAAGTGTTTCTAATAAATAATTCAACTATCACCCTCAGCACATCCTCAAATGGAACCCCATCAAACTAAAAATGGTGGGTATCACTCTGAAGAGAGCAATCTTGCCTAACACGTAAGCGACGATAACCAGCAGAGCTACAATCAAATAAAACTGCACCTCAAGTTTTTTGAAATGTCTCCTGCCTTCGGGCAAAGTTGACATAGGGTCTTTCAACAGATATACTCTGAATCCCTTGCTGTACTGGATAAAATAAGTGTGCCAATCCAGCGTTGTCATGTCGAAGTTGAATATCGCCCGGTCACTGTACGACATCCTCTTCAGCAACCTGTGCGTGTTTTCGACGTGAAAGTAGAACTCGTTGGTAGTGAAGAACTGATACATCTCTTGGAAGTGGTGCAGCTTTTTAACTTTCTCGACAAAGCTGTATTGAATTGCTTTCTATCAATGCCAAGCCAAAAATCGACTGAAGAAGTTACGATACTTACGAAGGCTTCCTCCCTTTTATCCTACTAATTATATCGATGCAGTACGCCACGAGCGTGTGAAATAGGAATCTGCTTAGCAGATAATTGTACCAGCAAGTGGTTCGGAATGTACAGGGAAAAACCGGTACCGTCGACGACGGTACCTGTCTAAGGTAGTACTCGCAGACATCGTAGACTCGATCTGTAAAAGCGACAAGTCTTAATTTGCTATGATAGAACTTATTATTTCACCTTGAGATATAGGGTTGTCTCTACCACTGCTGATGTTAAACACGAGTGCCTGGTTAGGATTGGATGCTGTGAAACGGCTGAAATCAACAACTTTTGACCAACGGCACCATTTTGACACTTTATGTACCTGCCGCATTGCCACCCGGCAGCCAGACATTGATTGACGACGAAATCTGCAGGGACGATGTCCAGTGTGATCTTATTATAGTAGATAATCCTGTTTATCCCTAAAGCGTTCAGCATCGCAAATCCCGCCAGCGTGAATACATTGTCCACGTAACCTTCCACAGGTTCGAATGCAGTGGACACCACTGAGGAAAAGATATATACTTGCCAATACCAGTTACATAGAGGGTTGAAGCTCGTACCTAGTCACAGCCAATGAACTTATACTTTTATACCTATAATTATCTTATTACATTAATAAAAAGAAATTATTATTGCTAGTTGCATGGAAATGTTTCGGTTAGCACCAAGTGTATCCGCGCACAAACAAAGTGTAAAAGCAGCAAAAGATTACCAATGGTAGGTCGCACTATGCAAAACGGCAAATGTTGACACTCCCTGTTGATTAGATCTTCGGTAATTTGTTTGGTGAAGGTGTAAGTATTCGGCCATCCTTCAACAAGTCTGCAATTTAAACCTGGTTGGGAATGGAACAATGGGATCGTTTATTCGAACTCACTTTGCTCCTATGACGTCCAAAATTGCAGGGTCCAGATTTTCGCACACTTCGATCAGTTTCTCAGCACTGATCCTCGGCTCGTAAATCTTCTCGTCTATCTCTCGATATTGGGAGTTGGAGAAAGCAGTGCCGATGTACACAAAAGTCTGCAAATCAATTTTGTACTGGGCACTCCAAATGTAATTTTTTACCCGCCTTTAAGTTTTTCACTTCCTTGGCTAAGCTTAACAAGTCTCTGGTTCCTCTGATGTTCGTGAACGTCGCCTGTTGAATATGTTGATCGAATCGAGTAGTCGCTGCGCAGTGGATGATTACGTTCATTTCTGTCACAAAGGTTTTCCTATCTTCCGGGCTCAGACCCAAGCCGAGATTTGAACAATCGCCTACCAATAGATACACCTTGTTGAGAACTTCGGGATAAGTTTTTTTCAAGATATCGAACGCCTAAAATCCAGGCGCCATTAATTGAAATTAGCCAGAATATTTTAATTACTTACTGGGGAATTGAATATCTCGCTGAGCCTCGTCGCAGGAGTGACATTCTTCTTAGCCCTAACCAGAAGGTAAACCTTCTTTACCGGTAGACTTCTGAGAACCTTTTCTAGAATTAGCTTTCCTATGAAGCCGGTGCCACCTGTGAGAAATACCGTGGAGTCCCGATAAAATCTTTGGATTTCCGTCAGGTTCTTAAAATGATCCATGTCCAAACGCTTTGGGACAGTTTCATCAATGCAAAAATACAAATCGCCAATTTTTAGCAAGTCAGTTGCATTTATTATTGGGATATGCACATACTACCGATGCAGGTCAATTTATGGGTCGTCCATAGGCGTAGGGATTATTTCATATCCTAATACAGTTTCTATACGTATTTCTTGTACTGCCGAATTTCAATATTCATGCCCCTCCTGTCTTAGCTAAGCTCTGCAAAAATCAACATGTGATTGGCGAAACATCACCAACTTTGATTTTTAAACATCCAATGCAGAAGGAATCCAGAAGATTTATTGTAATACTAGACAGTAGGCGGCAAAGCCGGTAAAACTGCACTTTAGCATATGTATATACAGAAGTCAAATATTAACACAGCGTTCACTGTCTATTTACAAAATTATCACCTCTATTCTGAAAGCTATTCACGGTAGGTACAGTTACAGTATCATCTGATAAACTGTTCCACTCATTTACAACACGGTCTGTTATAAATTTTTGGCGTCAAGTTTATGATAGTGTTTTAAGTTATTGTCATTCCGACGAAAAAAGTCAATATCACATGAGTAGTGGCCATGCAGGATTTTGTAGTATTCAATTAAAGCCTCTCTTCTTCTCCTTTCCTCTAAGGTGATTAGGAGAAGACATTTTAGTCCTTAAAGATGGTGGGATTTTTTTTGCTAGTTTCTGAACCCGTTCCAGAAGATCTACGTCCTTTTGGAAGTATGGAGACCACAGCACTATAGCATGTGGTCTGATGAAGCTTTTATAGGCTCGAAGAAAAGATTCTTGAGACATCTCCTTCAACGCACGTCGTATCATCTACATTAAGGTGTTGGCATGTTTTGCTACCTTTGTAACCTAGCTCTCCCATTTTAAGGTCTCAGATATTAAAACACCAAGGTCTGTCTATTCTCTCTCTCTCTTTAGTCCATTTCCCTAAGAAGAGCTTAGTGACTATGATGCTCTTGAAGCAGTGCTTATGGTATTGTGCCATTCCGTTTTGTTCTGAGCCCTGATTACGGTTTCATGAAGGCCATGGCCGATAAGATCCTTCTTGCAATATGCCAATGAATGTTAGAAAGCTTTGATTTATCGTCTTTGACAGATTTCGTTCAGTATTTAGTTCTTGTAGAACGGACTCATTTGTACAGTGGGCCGTCCAGGGTATCCGTAACAGCCGTCTGTACGCCCATATTTCAAAGGCATCTATCCGCCTTGCATCGCTCATCTTGATCGTCCAGGTTTCAGCTCCATAAGTGGCAATCGGGAACACAAGTGACTTCAACAATCTTAGTTTGCTGTTTTTAGTGATCGCTGTATCTCTCCAGCTCTTACTAAACTTAGTTACGGCTGTTCGAGCTAGTGCAATTCTTCGCTTTATTTCACCTTCATATGCATCGCTATTGTCAATTAAGGATCACAAGTACAGGTACTTATTCAGCACATTGAACCTAGCTATGTTTTTTAGGTGGGGTTGGGTTCTGGTTTTGCCGATCTACAATCATGACATTAGTTTGTTTGGATTTCATGGCGAGAGAACACATCCTTGTCTGACACCCTTCATCGCTTGAAACCTGTTTGATGTGACATCGTTGATTCTTATCAGACCGTAATTATGTTCATAGAGCTGTCGGATAAGTATTATTAAGTGGTCAGGGACCCCTAGTTCTTTGAGTATTTGCCACAGTTTTGTCCATTTTACCAAGTCGCAGGCTTTGGAGTAATCGACAAAACAGAGGTACATTGTTATGTTAAATTCTCTAGCTTTCTCAATTAGTTGTCGTACGTTTCCAATTTGTTCTCTCGTACCCTTACCCGGCATAAAGCCGGTCTGTTCTTCTGCAATCTGGGGTAGTAGATATGGTCTAAGTCTGTTATTAATGATCTGTAGGAGAATTTTGCATGCATGGGGTATTAATGCGGTAGTTATTGCAGTCTGCTTGGTTACCCTTTTTATACAGCGGCATATAAAGTGAGCCGCACCATTCGCCTGGCCGAACTCCTGTCTTCCAAACTCGATTACATATCGAATGAAAAACATCAACTACAGGCTGTCCTATTGACTTTAGTATCTCTGCAGCTATGCCATCTATGCCTGGACTTTTATTGTTTTTGAGGCTCTTTAAGGCGCGTTCAACCTCCGATTTAAGAATCCCGGGTTCGTGTTCAGTAAGTGTAGAAAGGTTTACGGTGTTAAAGGGTCCATCATCGTTCTAAAGTTTATTGCAGTATTTCTGCCAGACCTCAGCAATGCCTTCCGGATCGGTAGTCATTCTACCATTTTCGTCCACTATAATTTGTGTGCGAAGTTTAAACTCACGAGAGAGGTATTTTACTTTATTGAACAGTTCCCCAGATTCGTTCGTTGCGGAGTGCTTTTCTATTTCCATGCAGATTTTGTGAATGTGTGCGTTTTTATCCAGCCTGCAGCTGATTTTTATTTCTTTATTGATGTTTTTCAATTTTAACTCTTTATCAGATAATGTTGCTGGTAAGGCTTTTAAGTGTTTTCGTGATTCCAGCAAACTGACAGTATTATCAGATAACCAAGGTTTGGGTTTTATCTCCAACTTTCCAGGTGTACAACTTTTTTTGACTATTTCATTTATCCAAGCTCTAGTATCATTCCACATTTCTTGTGCATCATCTTTTTGTCTAGGCATTTCGACAGATCTCAGTGCTATCATTATTTTCTCAGTAGAGGGTATTGGACACCTTGTCTTCTTGTATAATTTCACTGCCCTTAGTTTGCGATGAAAGCTTGCCACTAAGAGTTTATGATCTGATCCACATTCCATGTCAGGTCTTGTTTTAACATTGGTAATAGAGGACCGCCATCTACAGCTTATTATCTATTCACTTACATAGTCAAATTTAGGATTATTATTACCTATACGTAGCGTTAAACATTTGTGTAAAATGAGACGCAGCACCCAGTCCCTTGTCCATCTTTTCAATTTAGCTACATCTTCAAATAGGTCCCCCATACTGTAAAGTTGTGTCTCCAAAATTCTTAGTATCTTCAGCATACATACTAACGCTGCACATCATGTGCTCAGCAAGGTTAGAGACATATAGTATAAATAACATGATCCCAGAGGCACTCCACTCAAAACCTCAACATCTGAAGAAAGGCGACCACTTATCTTCACTTGGACTGTTCTACATAAAAGGTAGTTGATCAAACCCAGCAGTTTACCTCTTATACCATAGTGTAAACAACTCTTGCCTGGAGGATTGTGTCAAAAGTTTTTTTTTTTTGTAAATAGTAAACTTGTAAATAGTATTGCAGTAGCCTGAAGAAGTTTCTTGAAAAAAAAAACACCTAAAACATCAGGCTGCAATACACACGCTGTATTTTTTATTTTTTTGCATTTATGGGTCAAGCTAAATAGTATTATTAATAATTTATAATTGAGTGAAATTCATCTGATAATTGTTTTCACAGAAGACAAGAAAGTTAGGCAAACCATGAACCTAACGTTCAGTCCATATACGTTCGTCAAAACAAAAATAAGGGCCACATACCCTTTTTTTTATATAAATAATTGATATGAAGATCAAGCCTCCATTTTAAAACAAAAAATATATGATTCACTAATTGTCCTAAATTTTTCTTACACCCTGACATGACAATCGCACCGCGCGCACCTGGTTCCGAAAATTGAACTACGTTATCCCTTTGTTGACGTACTGACACGTGTTGCAAGGATCCTAATTTACTTACCGGTAACCTAATTGTTTGATGTACGTACTTAAAGCAATAAACCTCCTGTCTGTTTCTTTATCTAGGGAACAGGCCTTCAAATAGAAATTATGTGCCAGAGATTTTCCATATTTCTCATAACAAATTTGAACTTGCAGCTTTTATCCTCTTATGGTGTCACGGTCAATTTTTCCCAGAATTTGGTGCAATTCTGAGTGACTACTGTTAAAAATATAATTTTGCGAAAATAAAATGATGCTTTTTTGACTCGCCATTAAATTTTTGGTCGTAATTGTAGCAAACTTGTATTTTATGGATCTTAGAGATTGTGTTCACCCACCAAAAGTTTCATGATTGCACATAACATTCATGACATTACCCAAAACAAGTGAGAAGAAAAAAGAAAACAGAAAATGATTGAAGGGAAAGACTAAATTAAAAGGAGTAAATAAAAAAAACGGACAACGAAGAGTCGTCAACAAACGAAGATATTTCAAATGACTATGGACTAGAAAAAGAGACCAAATATATAATGTTTTATTTATACATTGTTTCTCTTTACTAACACTAGTACAATAATTTGCTAAACGCAGAAAGATAAATAATAACAGCAAGCATAATACAAAACAAAGTAACAAAACTAGCCAAAACTACCATGCTAACTATATGACGGCAATTCAATTACTTTTAAACGATCCTGTGGAACATTAATGTTTATGTAATCAATCAACATAGAGCTTTTATATTTGACACTGTTGAGAATAAAGAAGATACGTAACTCAGCTTGAACCTTTCACAAGTTTCACAAGTCCAAGGCCAAAGGGCGCTTTTATTTACAAAGAAAACGAAAAAACACTCATGTTTATCAATCTAAGCAATTAAGAATCATGGACGATCTTATGCCAATCATATCATAATATAATAATAAAAATAAATATGTTTAACTTTTTTTTTGTAATTCAGTAAGGATAATTTGCTGATCATTTTATATATCAAAAGGATCTTTTAAAGGAAGTTGCGTTATGTTGAGGTGAAATAGCAAATGTTCTTTTCTTATATTAATACTATTTAGCTCTATAAACGATGCAAGCTTTATAGACAAGTAAGCTGATTGGTAATGACATTTTATTTGTACTACAATATTCGATCAAACGCTAGAAAATATCTTATATATATTTTCACGTATTGATTCACGGATGGAAAAATGTGATGACACTATATTCCGGGATATCATCCGTTCGCTTGTTGAACTCCGACTGGAATCCTGCAGACGTTTCGCCAAAATCTCACTTGGCATCTTCAATGCTCGCGCTCCGTGTGTTCGAAGTGTTTTCGGACAGTTATAATTCTGTCATTCTGAATATCACAGACCCATGGGAACCCACTTATCTTTCCGAGGTGAATGGAACGCGGCCCGGGGGAAGGCAGTCTTGAATTATCGGAACCCGGGATAAGTCGAGTCGAGTGTAGCTCCGATAGTCGATGAGCGGTTGACGATTTTCCCTAGTTTCCTTTAGTAATCAATTAAGTGATAAGATTATTAATTTGTTTTAAGCACTGTGTTGTGCATTCTTTTAATATGTCGAAGTCTAACCCTATGTCGCCTCGCTCGCCATCAGAACCCGCCCACCGGGGTTCTATTTCTATTTTATTATTTTTATTATTATATTATTTCGATTTTGTCTTACGATCTCCGACATGAAATGATGAAATCTTCTTCTATAATCAACATCTCCTCATGAAGTAAAGTAAAGGCATTTAAATAGCGGTGTATGACGACCAAGATCACTCCTACTATGTGTACAAATTTGTTATTAAAATTTGGAAATATGGATGTGCCCTAAAATTCATTTAATCATAATTTCAAGGGAGCATAGACCTCAGATGTCTATACGGTTCCCATAATAATGTGATTAAATAACATGATACGGTATTGTATGCAGATGATACAAATTTTATTTTGAGCGGAAATGACTCTAATGAATGTCTTGCATTTGAGGTCCACTTGCATAACGATCTGTTAGTTTTGGCTAGTTCTGCACGCAGTTTCGCAAAAGGTGGTAGTAGATACATAGATACAACAAAATTCTGCTAAAGATTCAGTGTAATTACTAGTGCACCATGTTCGACGTACCCCGCCTTTTCTCATTGTGAGATTATATCTGAAAAATCCTATGAATCGTTGTTTTCGGCTAGATTTAAATCTTACACAGTGTAAAATTACGTTCTTCTAAATTCTTTTTATCTATGTTCTATGTCCTTGGGATATTGTTTGAAATTTGTGTTATGATTTGAATATAATAGCAATGCAGCACCGCGAGTAAACTAAGCCCATAAATTACAACGGAAAAACTATTGTCTTTTTTGAATAAACATTTTTTTATTTATTTTAAATTATTCAATTTAATTCCGTCAGAGCAGGTTTCATAGGAACGCATGGAATTAATGACTATGGGCCAATGTGCGGTTATGATGATGCACATGTCAATTTTTGTTGTTGATTTTTTAAGTATTTATTAATTTATTTCTAGGGCAGTTTGGTTAATAGAATTTTACTATAGAATATCCAATTACAAGGTAGCGAAATATACCCAATCAAAAAAATTAAATACAGTTTGACCTATTACACACAATTATGTCTTTGCCACGGAGCATACAGAGCTACAATTTAGGCAGAACAACTGAACAATTTCATTCTGAATGATTCTTTAAGCATAAAAAAAAAAATCAAAATATACACATCTTTCGGATCCGTTGATCTGTTCATATTTAATATAAAAAGGATTCCAAACAGTATTAAAGCTGACCGCACCAAGTATCATATAGTCTAGGCCTTTAATGGCATCAAAGAAAGATATTCCGTTACCCACAAGAATAATGGCGTCCCTTGGAGGCGTCTTTGCACGTAAAAGAATAATTGTTATTATTTGTATTTTGAATAGCCTCTATTTCTAAAACAAAGCGACATTCCATAAGATGCCGGATACCTTGATATTGCCAGATATATCAGGAAAGACCTCTACATAGTGACGTTTCCTATTTCAACAATGATATAATTTGAATACTTATGTTTTTGCTATTTAAGACTAAAATGAAAAAGAAAATCTCAAAAATATTATAGAATAATTATAGAATACTTCATTATTTGTTTAATACATCTTAGTTACATCTTGTTAGTGAGTTGTGCAATCGGGTCTCGTGATTAAATATTTGGCAAACTGTGAAATATTGTTGGGAGGAGCTAATTTATTAGTTTAACTAATTATAATGTTTAGAATATATGCATTAACGCATAACAAAATTTATTCCTATCTAATCGATACCAACAGCGATTGACCTCAGCAGCACTATTACTTTTCTATCTAATACAAAAAAAATGTATTGAATATTTTAAAATTGACAAGTATATCAATACGGATTGTTGGAAAATTTTGATTTTTAAATTCTTATTATTAATTGCAATTTACATGTTTTTAGCGGAATAGTACATTATGCAACAAGTGCGCTGTAAATGGCATTTCACTCACGATTTGACACAAGCGGAGCGCAGCGCAAAATAACACGAACACATTCACTGACATGACCGTCAGAATTGAAAAACGTCAAAATTCAAGGCGTGGGAAATATCTCCGAAAACATTCGAATGCTCTCAAACACGTGCGCTAAAATCCTGGAAATGTCCAAAGTGGCTCGGATCCGTGGAAAACGAAACTGACATGGAAAAGTGACGCTTCCCGCACGCTGGATCGCTGCGTAATTAGGCATTTTACAGACGGGAGTAAAAAAAATAGATAACACCACAACTTCTTAAATCACTGGAAAATATCAAGTGTAAATATTCTATTTTCTTTTGCTCTTGTTTTATATGAATAAAGAACCCTTACAGCACATGCAGAAAATATTTTCTTACAGGCATTTCGTTAAATGCTCCAAAGACAAGTAAAAAATAATCTTATAGAGGTTATTAATCAAATACCTACTAGAAAATATACTTTTTATGTGGCAGAACGGTTAAGGCTGTAATATAATACTATGTAGTGGGCAGAAACATTAAAATTTTGGAAAAAATAGTAGTCGCCAAAAGCACCGAAAAAAAAATCCTGTAAAAATTTAAACAATGACAAAAAGATTAAAAAATTTTTAATACCTTAATATCTATGGCGGACCATAGATACATCACCTTTGGGTTGGAGATGGGTGTTCGGGAACCCGTTAGATTTAGGAACCCCCGGGCAACAAACTGGGAACTCTATAGAGAGGAGCTCGCTTGGCGCCTAGGG
This sequence comes from Cylas formicarius, assembly GCF_029955315.1. Classification (NCBI taxonomy): domain Eukaryota; kingdom Metazoa; phylum Arthropoda; class Insecta; order Coleoptera; family Brentidae; genus Cylas; species Cylas formicarius. The sequence continues at coordinate 15,908,634 of NW_026844361.1, read as the reverse complement.
GACTTACCAAGGAAACACCGGACAATGGAGGAGATTGACGAGGCCGCCGACCGAGTCAGCTCCGCTATGATGCGGGCGTTCTAGAATAGCTGCTCTGACAGAGGAGACAGAGGACTCCTTGGTGGAGGTCTTCCCTGTAGCGTCTCAGGAGGAAAGGGCGGAGGCTGTTCAATACAGCGAGGAGCAGCAGCCAAGGTGCGGACTGGGATCTCTATAGAAAGGTCCGCAGACAGTACAAAAAAGAACTACGGGCATCACAGAGGAGGACCTGGAGGGGTTACTGCGACGGAGAAATGAATACCCCGGACGCGCCTAGGCTCCTTAGAGTACTCAGAAGTGACCCTGCGGGAAGACTGGGAGTGGTCCGCAGGACCGGCGGTGGCTACACAGCGGGACCAGGGAACACACTACAACAGTTGCTGAACACGCACTTCCCAGGGTCCGCTGATCCGGACACAGGGGGTAATATTGAAGCCGGGGGTCGTCTTGGATGCGACTACGCCACGGCAAGGAGGGTGGTTACCCATAGTAGGCTGAGGTGGGCTATTGACAGCTTTGGCCCCTTCAAGTCGGCGGGCGGGGATGGAGTATTTCCGGCTCTGCTGCAAAGGGACCGAGGTCTCCTGACCAGCCCGCTGATGGACCTGTTCAGGGCCTCCATTGCGAGGGGGTACGTGCCCGAGCTGTGGAGACACAGCAGGGTAGTGTTCATTCCCAAGGTAGGGAAGAGTGACTACAGGTCTCCATCGGTTCATCACGGGATTGTGCACAGGGCGGGGTCTCGTCCCCGTTCCTGTGGTGCCTAGTGGTGAACGAGATATTACATATGCTGAGGGAAGAACGCGGGGTCTATGCTCAGGCATATGCAGACGACCTTGTGATAATGATCCAGGGGACGGACGTGAGGAGGATGCAGGGGCTCCTGAACAGGGCATTGGCAAGATTCTCACAATGGTGCCTGGACAGCAAGTTGACTGTCAATCCTGGCAAGGTGGCGATGGTCATCTTCATTAGAAAAAGGAAGATGGAGTGCAACCTCAACATTTCGATGGATGGGGTGCCTCTTTCTGCAAGCGGAAGTGTCAAGTACTTGGGCGTATGGATGGACTCTAAGTTGACCTTCCAGGAATATATAAGATCAAGGACCAGGACCAAGGATCGCGGGGTCATGGGCATGCCGAGTGACGTTATGATCCCCGAGATGACCTTCTTTGACAAATTGACCTTTCTCTTTCGATCAAGGGAAGATTGGAGAGAGGGCAGAGTCGGCTCCTGGGATGAACTTGTCTGGTACACGGACGGGTCCAGAATGGGAGATCTGGCCGGAGCTGGAGCGTACTGCGGGACAACGGGATCGAGCTTGTCGGTCCCTCTGGGTCAGTACTGCACTGTGTTTCAGGCGGAAATTTTCGCTTTATTGATGGTGGCCAGAGAGGTGCTTCGGCTCAACCACGGAAGCAGGAGAGTCTTCTTCTGCTCGAATAGTAGGGCTGCACTCATGGCGCAGAAGTCAGTGCGTACGTGCTCCTTGTTGATAAAGGAGTGCAAAGGGGTACTGAGGAGGGTGGCTGAGGAGAGAAAGGTCACGTTGGTCTGGGTCCCGGGTCACACCGGTATCCGGGGCAATGAGGCAGCGGACGCCTTAGCCAGAGAGGGCTCCTCGCATAGGCATATAGTTCCAGAGCCCCGCTTGGGGATCGCCCCGTGTGTGAGGCGGGGAGCTCTCGAAGTCTGGGCGAGAGACCGGGCCGCGGGGGGCTGGAGAGTTGCTCCGGGAATGAGGCAGGCGAGGCTTATGATGGATGGGCCCGCCCTTCCTCGGACCAGGGAGCTGCTTAGACTGACTAGAAGGGAGTGTAGAGCACTAACAGGGGACTACACAGGACATTGCAGGCTTAGGAGGCATCTTTGCTTGCTAGGCATTGGAGACAACCCGGAGTGTAGGTGGTGCATGGAAGGCGAGGAGACCCCGTATCATCTGCTCACCGAGTGCCCTGCCTTGACATCGGCAAGATTGGGAGTCTTGGGAACGGCCCTGATCGATCCGGACTCAGTGCACGGTATTGGGCTAAAGGAGTTGCTGACCTTCTATAGGAGGGGTGGCATTCTGGACGCCCTCTAGAGCGGCCTGGGGGCACAACGGGCCCATCTGGTGGCCTAAGTGCTTGGACGCCCGCGAGGGCGCCCCCCTTTAATACCAATACCAATACCTTAATATCTAAACACTTAAATTGGCAATGTAGGGAAGATAATGAGATTTTTTCAACAAGTGCGGCAACACTGCAAGACACTCGAAAGAAAGCTGGTGACCGTTACAGCACATGCAAAAAATATTTTCTTACAGTTATTTCGTTAAATGCGTTTAAAAAAATATATTTTTTATTTGGCGGAACGTTTAAGTCCATAATAGGATATGGTGTTTTTTTAACCTACCACGCATAAAACTAAAAAATATTATTTCAATGCTCAAGCAACATTACGATGGGTACCCTAATATCTAAACTCTTGAATTGCCAATGTAGGGTAGAAATTGAGATCTTGTCAACATGTGCGGCAACGCTGCAAGACACTCGAAACTCAGCTGGTGACACTTTTCAAAGCGGAAATAGGTATATGGAAAACTTATAACAAAAAGATCAAAGATTTTTTAATGATGACAAATTTTGTTTCTAGTTATGTATCCTATAATGCAACGCCATCTAAAGGTATATAGCAAAAGCATATCTAGAATTGAAATTGTAGAATGGATATAGAAATTGCGATAGAATAATGACGAACGGACTCGAAAAAAACAAACTCCATTTAAAAAGTAAATTCATTTTATTCTCAAAAACTAAAACGTATTCAATTAACCCTCATAATCGAATACCTAATCGATTAACACAGGACAGGCCTTAGGCAATACCGCAACAGGACGAAAATCGCTGGCAGAACTTTAAACAACGCCACTTTCGCCAAAACGTAAAAAATTACGACGGCAAGTGCGACGGAAAAGTACAACTCAATTTCGTGCTTTTTGAAGGTCTTCTTGCCCTGAGGTACAGTTTCCAGGGGATCGTTCAGTATGTACACCCTCAGACCCTTCGAGTAGCGAGAGAAATAGTTGAGCCAATTGATGGTAGTCACGTCGAATTGGAACATTTCCTTGTCCTTGAACGTCATTCTGCGTAGCATCTTGTGCGTGTTCTCCGTGTGATAGAAAAACTCATGGGTCGTAAAGTACTCGTAGGACTCTTGGAACTTGTGGAGTTTCTTGATATTCTCAACCATTCTGCGAGAGAACAACGGTCGCAGTAAATTTTGTTACGAAAAAGTCGACAGTTTGTTCAAGTTTACACTGAGCAATTAATAAAAAAAAAAAAAAAACTAAGTAGGTTTAAATGTGACACAAGATGACATGAACTAAGACAATTTGCTAAACTCACATTTGCAATAAAAACGTCAGTAATTTAAGAAACAGCTGAACAAATGTAAGATTGAAAATATGAGAATTGAATATCAAAAACATCCCAAAACTTCTATGTCTAGCAAACTAGTACAGTTCATAAGAACGTCATCAATTGCTTAATTGACTGTAATTTTTCAAACTGAGCTTATCGTATACAAAATATAAAAATGGCTATCGTTCAACACCTGTTTGTAAACAAAAAATAATCATTAAATTTGTTAAAAAATATACGTATGTCTAGTTATCCCTTTATGGTATCTATTCTTTTAACAAATCGTTTGCTATTGTTTGTGGGTGTGGATTTTAATGGTGGCCATTTCGAACACATACAAAGATGTTTTTAAGTTAGATTTAAGTTACACTCAAAATTGAGACAACTCAGTCAATTAGTTTGCAGGTTATGGACTTTTAAACAGTGGATCATTTTTTTTGGACCCTGCTCTATATAACACTTTACCATTTATATCATATCATAATATTTTAATATGACTTCTTATAGTAGGTCGTGAAATGCAAATTACTTATTAATATTATTATTATCATTATTAAATAATTTATTTAATAACTATATTACACCGTAGTTTGATATATTTAACAACTAACTATTGTGTTAACTTAAAAGTTTATCCATGAAGTAAATTTTTCCGTGTTCTCTATTTTTGTCTCGTAAAACTAATTTAAATTTCTATTAGTTTAAAAATTGTATTTCTTAGAAACAAGTAAATATTGCACTTTTTATTTTGAATTTAACAAAATGTATATAAAACGACTCACATACATGGAAACAGTGGTTCACAAAACAATTAACAAGATGGGAGGGGCGGGGTTAGAAACACATCGAATTAAAATAGAGTTTTGCACTGAACGATATAAAATGGTGCGATATGCGAAATATTTGGATGCACTGAAGGAAATTCATTATTTATGTATTCTGCAATACAATTTACTAAGAATGTTAGTGTCTGTCTTGGCGTTTATAGCATTTTCGTTCTTCTTTTTTTAATTTCAATCATTTTTTTTACTTAACTGAGAGATAAGATCAGCTACCCCGATAATCTCTAATAACGAAACTGCTTGCCCCCTTGCTTTTCGTTGCAAGACTTACATGGGAGTCTTGCCAGAAATCTTTGCGCCCATGTCGACGACGTAAGCCAATAACGTGTGGAGGAAAAATCTTACGAAGAGATAGTTATATTTGCAGGTAGTCCTAAAGTAACACGGATAGGCAGGAATGTTGGGGCTCGGCACCTGCTTGCAGTAATAGTCCACAAAATCGTAAAGCTCGTCTGAAACAAGCAAATGGTTATATGGAGAATTGGGTCTCGCCTAATTTACCTTGAGTTATGGGATTCTCGCTGCCGCTACTGATGTTGAATACAGGAACGTCCAGTCTGCTGGTCGCTTTAAACTGACTGCAATGGGTAAAATGTGATTTAAACATGAAGTTACGAATGTTAGAAAAGTTCTATCAAAATGTAGGGAGGTTATAGTCGGTCATAAATTCTGGCTTTGTTTTAACATTTTTTTTTAATTATCAAACAATTGAATTTTCAAGAACTTGGAAGAACGAACTGCGGCATTTACAACATATTTCAATAGATACTTTTCTTTTCTTCTTTTTCTTCTTCTTCTACATTATATTGTTAGGTTAGATGCCCATTCGTTCAAGCATTTTTTATTGTATTTTTAGTGATATAGATGTCAATAACCTAACACGGGCTCAGTTTGCTTTGGCATGTGATTATTTCAGATAATATTATTTCTTTTTTTGGTTCTTTATACGGTTGCTTTTTTTTGTTGGTTTTGGTACTTGGTAACTATACTTAGCGAGTTAATTGTCTTGTCATTGGAAATCATATCTGTTAGACAATAAACCTTATTATTATTATTATGACCAGGCTTAATCAACGTTTTATTCACTAACCGGAATTCTTCTAACTGTGCCGCATGTTGATAGAATTACAGCTTTTTTTGGCAAGATCTATAATTTTTTTCTAGACAGACAGTTCAGTTTGCTTCATAAATTTGGCGACTTAGACCATTCGCAGAGAAAACTATTGGTATAATTTTCACAGAATTTAATTAAGTCCGCTGCTATGGCATGGGTGTCTAGGATTATGATGCTGGAACCGAACACTTTTTCAATGTCAATAGGACAGAAAATCAAGGGTTTATTATATTCCACGACTTTCTCGACTAGTGGCCTTACTTAAATTGTAGCATCAATGCAGCATCTGCCACGTCTGAAGCCTTGTTGACCATCTTTAAGGTTTATCATTTGGTTTCATTTCTTCTGGTATCTTACAAGGGGCGAATACTTCTTCTATCAATATGATAACTTCTTCCTATATTCTATCATCTTCCCAAGGAATTTACGATTTTTTTAATTTTTTGATTTACTCTATTATTTCCGCATCTTTTAATTCCAAAGTTTCTCTCAGGTCTCCATAATGATAATGACAGATTTATCAACAGGTTGTTGTTGAAGAGTTTTATAGAACAGATCTTTTTTTTCACATTAGGCTTACAGTCTTCGTGAGGGTAAACACTTAAGACGTAGAACATTCTTTAATTTGCATTAAGGTCCTTAATTTATTATTTGACATTTTGCGCATACATCAATGTCCTTATGAGTTAACTTCAAGAGGAGCTTGGTTATTCCACGCTCTTGTAATCCACGCTACAAATATTACTATACTATTTTTGCATGATTGGTTCTTCCTTCTTTCTAAAATAATTACTATTTTAAAAATATATGGCAATATATAGTTGCATTTTTTTTTTACAAATTTCCCCAGGTAATAAGTAAATGCAAGAATAATAACAAATTAACCAAAACTAACAAAATTTTTTGAAAAATTTAACTGAGGTGGCTTTTACTTGATGAAAATCCATTTATCGAAATAATATTAAATTGTATATTTACATGACAATTGTTTCGACAACACCGTGTCTTTATCAAATGTAATATTTACAAACTACCGAAAAATGACAATAAAACCTTAATTAATGCTGTTATGAGAATTTAAGTTTAATAATGGATTTAAAGGTATTTAAAGGTATTTAAATCTAAATTTAATTTTCTACTTTTTGTAGCTGTATAGCATTATCAAAATTGTCGTCAAAAATGTGTTTTTTTCTGTTTAAGTGTGTAGCATAATTAGAATCCAGACTATTGTTTTTAAACGCTCTTTTATGTTCGTTAATGCGTTTCCTGAAGGATCTACCTGTTTGTCCAACATAAATTTTAAGACATCATCCGCATTTCAACCTTAGGCACCTGATTTTTGAGATTTTGGACACTTCGTTTCATTGTTTTTTAAAAATTTTCTTATTGTGATGTTAGTTCTGAAAGCTCTTTTTAAACCACATTTTGACAAATGTTTTGAAACGTTTTCACTGGGTTCTCCTATGTATGTAATTGTTTTAAGTTGTTCGTGTTCTATATTAGGTCTCGGATAAATAGAGTTTACTGTTGTCTGGATTTGTTTTTAATTTATAATTTTATCGATAATGGACGGATTATAGCCGTTGTTCAGTGCAATTTGTTTAATGATATTCTGTTGTTTGATATAATTTTCTGTTGAGAGTGGCGTATTAAGAAGGCTGTGTATAAAAGACTGAAATGAAGTTATTTTGTGTGTATAAGGGTAATTTGATCTGTTATGTATGACTGTGACCATGTGCGAAGATCTATGGTAACCGGAAAAATCAAATTTGTTTTGTGTTTTCGTAATAGTTAAGTCTAAAAAATTAATAGAGTTATCCTGTTCAATCTCGATAGTGAATTTTATACGATTATGTAATGAGTTAATGGAATTTAAAAATGAAATCAATTGTCTGTCCGTTCCAACAAAGCAAGCAAAGACATCATCCACGTATCTATACCACCATAGAAAACTTTACTTAATGGATATTCTTGGATATTTTCTCGGCTATCAAAGGACTAAGAGGTCTAAATCTGTCCGTCAAATTCAAAATATTTTGGTCTAAAGATACTATTAAGCAATCTAATAAATCTTGTTTCACCAATGGGTTAACCTGTTTCTGAGTGACTAAATTTACTACTACTACTAAATTTATCACATCCATAGGTGGAACACTGGGAAAGAAGTTTTGTACAGCAAAAGACAATAGTGTTGCGTTAGAAGGGATTTTGATATCTTTAATTTTGTTGATTAATTGAAAAGATTTCTTTATTGGTTTAAAACTGTGTGGAAGCTTAAAATATTTACTAATTTTGTTGAGAGGTTAACTGCTGGAGCCGTTACACAAGACACGACTGGTCTAATGGGCATATCTTTTTTATGTATTTTAACTAAAGAATATAATTTCGGCTTTTGTGGATTCATAATTGTTAATAAATACTTGTCTTTGTCACTAAATAGAGTAGAGTTAGTAATTACTTCCTTGACTTGTCTTTGATATAACTCGGTAGGATCGTGTTTGATACATTGGAAAAGTTTTGGTTTGAGAAAATTGTTGGTTTTTGAAATATATTCTAGGAGATCGATAGCTATGACCGTCTTCCCTTTATCTGCGCGTGTAAATATTGTGTTATTTTCAGAAGCTTTGTTTTTGATAGATTTTACTAGTAAAATTTGAGATATTTTTTGGTGTTTGTTGTTATCTATTAATTGAGAGTTTATTATATTCGCTAATAAATGTTTGTTTAAATTAGAATCGTTATTGTCCTTAATTGCTAATTCACAGTCGATCCCTAAACAGTCTAATTCTCTATTAATGTTCGAGTGCTGTTGTCAAATTTTGTCATAAACTATCATTTTTATTTTAAAAAATTTAATGAAATATCAAATGTCTCGACTCATTCTATGGATGAATTGCCGTGTTTCCTTTGGATTAATATTTTCGCTACCAATCATCAAACCATATTGGAATTTTACTTACTGTCCGACGTACCATCCTGCGGCTATACTTTCGCTCACCACATAATCAGCCGGAATTATGTCTGTAATGACGTTTTTGTAGTAAGTGATCCTGTTGATGCCTACAGCGTTACTCAGGACGAAACCAGCCAAAGAAAATACGTTGTCAACGAAAGCAGTCATCGGTTCGGAAGCAGTTGAAAGCACTGAGAAATCAGCCTTGTCGAATGAGCTTCGCCTGACATATTGAAAGTATCTTACCGATAGTAGGTCTCATTATGCAGACCGGCATCGATTGACATTCTCTGTTGATCAAGTCTTCCGTGATTTGCTTGGTGAAGGTGTATGTATTTGGCCAACCTTCGATCAGCCTGTAACACGAACACGTCTCGAACAGTGCTTTCCCGGTGATGTTAAGGCATGGTGAGGGTGTCTGGGGGTATTAAATACGGTCCCTTGGAAACTTGTACCCAAATTGAGGGTCAGAATTGTGATAATATTTTTAAAAGCTTACGGAAGTTTACAAATCTTAAGGTAAATATGTTTATTTTATAAGAATGTATGACGAATTGGACGTCATTTACCCAAGATGAGCAAAACATAGTAGGTGCAAAGTAAGAAAGAGACGAACAACCAGTGGCGGCGGAGATTTCTTCTTTCATCTCTTAATGAAAATGTGTCCACAAGGGTTAGCTTTCGTTTCCGGAAAAAATATTGAATTAAAGTAGAGTAAAAACATTTACAAGCGAAGGATCTATTTAATTTGAATCAGTTGTTTAGTATACTGCTTTAGGAATCTTCGCCGCCACTGATTGTTAGGTTTTTTAAGTAATTTTAAAATAGGCAAGAAAAGATTAAGGGCGAGAAATCGTTGACAATTTATGAAAAAGAAAGCAGAGGAAGAGATAACTATTCCACTCAATGAGCATAGCATACAAATTTTTTATAGGGCAAGGTATCTAAATCAACCTATACCTATATTATATATATATATATATATATATATATATATATATATATATATATATATATATATATATAGAATTCGACTAATATATCTTTTTGAAAGCAGGAAATGGGTTATGTCTGTAAAGAAAGTCTTTAGTTTACGGTAATTTGGACAGGCTGGAAAGTGAATAGGTATTTAGAGTGATTCAAAAATAGGTAGATACTTTGACAACCCTTAGATTAAGATTAGATTAACGAACAATACAAATTTTATGACATGGGTGAATAATTTGCATTCAAAATAGATAATAAACAACGCAGCGTATCACCACATGCCTATAGAAGAGAACGTCAGTAGTGCAAGCAGAAAAATTGAATTAATTGAGTGGTTGAGGGATAGAAGAGAATATAAAATCAGGTCCAGGATAAAAAATATATCGGAATTTGTTTATTCTGTAACGATTGTCTCAAAAAAATATTTTTTTTTATGTTTTATTATTGCATTACTGCAAAAGCTACAAAAAAATTGATTTGGATTTTATTGCTAACGAATGAACTACTACTGCCTAATTTGCATTCAAAATAGATAATAGACAACGCAGCGTATCACCACATGCCTATAGAAGAGAACGTCAGTAGTGCAAGCAGAAAAATTGAATTAATTGAGTGGTTGAGGGATAGAAGAGAATATAAAATCAGGTCCAGGATAAAAAATATATCGGAATTTGTTTATTCTGTAACGATTGTCTCAAAAAAATATTTTTTATTATGTTTTATTATTGCATTACTGCAAAAGCTACAAAAAATTTGTTTTGGATTTTATTGCTAACGAAAGAACTACTACTGCCTACAACAATACTTCTTTAAAAAAACAAACCTTTTTTAGTATCCTAGTGTTTTGAGGTATTATTTATATGCGTGTAAAATTAAAAAGAGGTCAATCAATCATGCATAATTAGTTTATCTTATTAACGTCTTAGTACATTCTCTTAATCGTCGCGCCATCACGCCAATCACGGTTCCACAGAAAACAATGACGTCAACTTACTCTTTACAATGTAACAATGTATCTTTAAAATTTATAGATGTTATATGTCATCAAAACACAATTAGATATTTAAAATTTACTCAACAAAATGCCCCAAGAATGTGTAAATATTTGGACGATGTAAAGCTTGGTTAGTTAATTTAAAAACAAAAAACAAATCACACTACGCTTGCACTTACTGCGGGGTTGCCAACTCTAGAATGTTGTCGTCTAAATTTTCGCAAATCGTTATAAGCCGGTCTGCCGCAATTTTCGGTTCGTAAGTCTTCTCTTGGATTTCCGATTGGTTGCAATTGGAATAACCCGTTCCCATGTAAATGAAGGTCTGAAAACGTCCAAGCACCGTAAAAAACTCCACTATGTAATTTAATTGATACGAGTCCGCTGTGGACAATCTAACACTTGAACAGCAACCTTCAATAAGTTTAAACATATCTGCAAGATATTGCTATGAATTTCTTCCTTCTCTGAATTCGCTCCGGGAGATTTTGTTCATCCATTTTCTCTACTTACGCCAAGAGAATGCATGGATAAAGAAAGTCTCCCTTTGCAAAATCTAAAATGGACACCCACAGAAAGAAGGAAAATGGAAGACGGTTAAATGGACTACTATCATATCGAATACAGAGGGTGGCCTGTAATAAATGCGCAAGCAATCCTAGATTAAACTCCAAAAATATTGAAATTGAGCCAAGTATCAAATTAAATTTATTAAATTATGAATACATCAGAAGAAATATCAGAGGCACTTACATGCCGGTATTTCTGTGGGTAGCAAAGAAATAAATTAATATCATTAATTTATCATTAATATCCTTTTAAAACCCTACACAAGGACTAAGCAAAAAGGTTCTTTTGAGAATATGAGGCTCAATACTACAATGATGGATTAAAGATGGAGAAAGTTTCTGTAAGAATTTGTAATAAAAATATATAAAATTATTTCTTCTAGTCATGATTATTTCGTTTAATACCATTTGGTAAAAGGTAATAATATTTTGGAACTAAAAATAAAGCGGAGTGTTGACAGTTTAAGGTATTGGTTTATTTTGCACTTGATGAGCTATTAGTTGTTTTCGGTGTTTTGCTTATTGCACGGACAAGAGCGAAGCAGGCACAAAATTTGTTTATAAGTCACTTGTTGCATTGTTCTTTTAAACATTATCTTTGTGGTGGTGTTTTGCGTTTTTCCAAAATATTTTAAAATTGTCTTCATTAATCATTAATATTTTTGTAAGAAATTCCTTTAATAAATAAAGTTCATGCAATAGTAGATAATTTGGACTTTTCTGCAAGGTACGTTATGTGAATGTCCTACCTTAAGTTTTGTCTATTTGTTCTCCCAGATATTTAGTAAAACTCTTGTTCAAAGGCATCGACAATATTTTTTAATAACACAGTATCGTTTGATATTATTCTCTCCCAAGGGTTTAAATAATCGCATTTATATTGATCTTAAAAAGCAGCGGGCCAAATACTGTACCTTGCGGTATCTCTATGCCTTAATAAAATACAGCGCATAAGTGGGATACAGGGTGCTAAAACTTAGTTCTCGAAATTGCTAATTACTCCATACAATCTTACCCAACTTACTCGTTAGAACCACTTCCTTCCTTTTTTTAGATTGTAATAGAATGCTGTTTTTTATTAACAAAAAAGGTGAATACATTTATTTTAATAAAACATATTGGATATTAATTCAGTCATCTCTACAAAAAATCGACTTCTAAAAATTGATCCTAAATTCAAAATTGATGAATTTAACTATCTTTTCTTGTGAGGCGTAGATACTTTTTTCTGGATATACTAACAATTTCAAGTTATTGTTTATTACGTTTTGAAATAATTTTGAAAACGTTATTAGTTGCAATAAAATATTTTACTGCAAGTATCTAAAAAAAGGAAGTATTTCACTTAGAAGTAACTAAAAACCTCCAAATCTAAGTTTTCATGATCAGTTTGATCTATGGAGAATTGAAAAAACTAAACTTTTACAGTCTCTATCGTTTTAATGAACCACCAAATAGTTGGTAACTCTCACTGAAAATGTTTATAAATATTTAAAAGGAATTCTAGACATTGGACACCTAGTTAACAGCTATAATTAAAAAAACAAATCAAAAATAAAAATATGGATTCAGCAAACGGATCTTATACATAACTATTTGCACATCCACAGCCAATTTTTTTAAAAATTATTATGACAAGACATCCTAGTTATAGATAAAAATTAAAATATCTTCTGCTTCTACGATAATTTTTTGTTTATTTGCAATAATGTTAAAAATATTTTTTGTAAACTAAAAAGATGAGATACAAGATTGTTGCACCGTATATCTCCAAATGTCTAAAAATTCACAAAAAAAACATTGAAATAAAAACGCACGATTTTCAATTTTGAAATTGGCACCAGTTTTTAGTAGCCGATTTTTTATGGAGGTGACTGTTTGAACAAAATAAATGTATTACGCTTTTTCATCTCATATATTTCAAAAATTGTTTGGAATATAGAGAAATAACAACATCCAGAACTAAACTTTAGCACCTGTCTCACTGATGAGCGACAATTTCAATATTTTTAGGATTACATTTTGGTACATTCATTATGTACCATCTTTGGGTTATCTTTCTTCTTACTTTGACTTGTTCTTGTTTGAGTGCAATTCTCCCGTTGCTGGATTTCCTGGACAGATAACTTTGATATTTCTGTTTTTTACCTTTAATATCCTGCTCGATTTCTTCCTCCCACGAATAAGGTTTATAATATCCTTTCCCAAAATTTAAGACGTTTAACACATATGTTCATACGTTAATATTAACCCAAAAATCGTTTCCTTAATTATTGGCAATCGATTGGAAAATATTCTGTATACATAAGTAAGACTTTTCAAAGGCGGAAATTAAAAAAAAAGAACTTTTCGATTTTTCGTTTAACCTATCATCGACCATCAATCACCTCTTTAACTCAAGAGGCACCTCGTACAAATAATAATGACAAGCGTTTAATATAAGTAGTCATGATAAGCCGGTTAAGGAGCATCCCGAACATGCACCGGGACAAACAGAGCGTTACACAAGGGGAATTTTTAAGGGTACACTAGGATGGGGGCAGAGCACACAGGGGCATTCTTTGGGATTGAGGTTATGTGCGGTTTTTTGCCCCTTAACCGGCCTATCATTACTACTACTATACTGTGTGCAAAAATTTCCGAACCAAGCCATACCCTCAGCTTTTTAATGTCCTTGGCCATCCGGATGATATCCCTCGTTGACCGGACGTTGATGAAGGTCGCCTGGCGGATCGCATGATCGAATCTGGTAGTAGCGGCACAGTGTATGATGGTGTCCACCTCGTCGACGAATATCTTTCTCGTCTGAGCGCTAAATCCCAGGTCCGGAAGTGCGCAGTCGCCCGTCATGATCGATACTTTTTTCAATGCATCCGGATCGGTTCTTTTGAGCAAATTAAAGGCCTACAAAAATACGTTAGCTCGATCTATACGAAAATCGATACCGATATTCATAAGGGCTTTATAAGGACAAGTTTTTATGCTTTTATAAGAAAACCATTGGTGTTATACTTGGACCAGAAATATTGCGCTTTTGCAACCGACCCCGTGATTCGCTTTGCCTACTGCAGACCCTTACCTGTAACCATTCCAGGACCATCCTAGAAATTTACGAGGTTAGCGCCAAAATTTCCCGGCCTGACATAAATGCAGCTCCAATATCACGATAAAACTTTGTCTTCTTTTAAATATATATCTTAGTAGACTGCGAAAAAAAAATTGAAGTCTTGGGTCAAATGGTTTTTTATTGAAAGCATTTTAAAAAAGACGTTTCCGAAAAAATGTCGCAAATAACGCAAATTGAGTAGAGAGCAGTCAAAGTTTTTGACAAAAGAAGTGTTAGTACCTAAAATTATTAAAGAAAGGCTGGATGGTGTGTACGGCCAAAGTTCTGCTTTGTATTCTGTAGTGAAAGAATGGGCAAAACGTTTTCGAATGGGTCAGGAGTCCCTTGAAGACGATTCAAGAACTGGTCGACCAGTGGAGGTCATAACGGAACATTTTGTTGCGATTGTGGAAGAGGTGGTATTTACCATTTGATAAAGGCACGGTGTTGTCGAAACAATTGTCATGTCAAAATATATAATTTCGTGAAAATCTGAACTTTTAGTTCTTATTTATTTTAATAATAAAGTATCAGTCGCTTAAAAAATCGTCACTATCGCTACTGTCGTCACCCAGTTCAATGATCAACTCCGTCACTAATCGTTCTCGATAAATATTTTCTTCTTTTATTACTCGTTTTTCACAGTTAGACCAGCTTTCTACTGATATTTTAGCTACCTCTTGCTGAATTACGTTTTTGGTGCAGTGTTTTGTTGTACAATCGAACCGTGAGTATAGTCTTAAAAAAGACTGTTGTTGTTTACAAATCGAAGAACTACGTAGAAGGCACAAAAATACAAGAAGTTGTTAATCGACAGGCACACAAGACAAAAATGATCTTTCTCAAACTTACCTTTAACGTAAATGAAGTATCCAGTGAAAACAGGCTCGCAGGGTCAAAGCTCGAGAATCAGGTACATACATATGTACTTACTGGTAGGATCACATTCAAATACTACCGTAATATATACGAACATATTGCAATTTACATTAAATTCTTAAGAACGATACATATCACCTGATGTTAAAATAAACGCTTCTATTTATATAATACAAATTTCAAGTATCTACAGATATTCGTTACGGTCCATCTCAGACAAGACCTACTTAAAGCCGAATAAACATCTGTTGAGATGGATTTTACGGTCCTGCGAAGGTCTGCGGTTAAGGTACTGCAAAATACTTAAAACGTCAGAACAATAAATGCAGAATATTTTTGGTCGTACAATACAAATATAAGAATACTTTTAGTTTAAAAATATTGCAACTTTGGTGTTGGTTATTTCAGTTTTTTTAAAGGTTTTATGGCGTTGTCAAAACCTTTATTATAAAACTTCATCTTCAACTCTTATAAATACTAAAACTTAATACATTTTCTACAGCTAGGGGATACCAGGGTACCAGGTTAGAACGGAATTAATTTCCCACTTCACATAGTGTATTTATTGCTTTGAGTTTTTAAGTATTTTACAGTACCATAATTGCAGACCTTCGCAGGACCGTGGTAAAACCCCCGTGTATTTTAACCTCAGGTGATATGTATTGTTCTTAAGAGTTTAATCTAAATTTTTGACTATTTGACTGTGATCCTTCCAGTAAGTACGTATTTAGAACGTGGAATGGAGCAGATGTTCACCTGGGAGAAGGAGACATAGAAAACAACGCAGAATTTGAAGACGAAGTGGAGATTGTAGTCGAACCTAATGACAATTTAGAAGACAAACTTGTAGGTAGATAAATTCCTAGAATGATCCTGTAATGTTACGGGTAAGGGACTGCTCGGCAGGGTGTTCTATATATTCCTTTAAAAAATTTTATTGTTTTTTACACAGATTTTCTTTCCCCCGTTTTATGTATTTAGATTTTTTCCCAACCTAAAACTGATGCGGGTTTTGTCCAGTGTGTTTTTTTTTACGCTTATATTATTTTTGCGTTAAATTGTAGGAGAAACCAAAAAAACTTAAGATACTGTCCGGTTCTCCTTTCTAATGGCGGAACGACCCCATAAAATAAGAAATGGTGTTAAGGTATTTAGGAAAAACAAATTATTAACCGTTATATACGGTTGCAACCGCAAGAAAAAATGCATTTTTTGAGATAATCAGCCACGGGGTAACACCACTCTAAAATTAAAACATTCATTTTATTTAAGTACGCCACTCGATAAGAAATAATAGAAATTGGCATGCCTTGAGAAGTACCCTGTTGTATCTTCAATCTCAATCCAGTTAAAGTAGATCGATTCCGACATTAAACAAAAACATTCGAAACGAGATCCGGACTGCTATCTCATTTTTTATAACATCAACGAAGAAAAAAAACCATTGTATTGTATTTCCTTGTATTTTTTCTCCAATATTTTTATCCCTTTGTTTGGCCCTCTCGCGAACAATCCGCAATTTCTCACCGTCCCCGAAAAAAAAACCTTTCCCGACGCTTCATCTCCGCCGGTCTTCAAACCTCGACCTCCTCCCGATCTCTTACTTCTGCCTCACGTCTACCAACTTGATGTCCCTAACCTGAAGGTCGTGTTTGCTCTTCGCGGCAAACTTGATCGGAGTAATAAAAAGTAGGCAAAGTTAATGACGGAGTCGGTTGTAAAAGCACTATAATTCTGGTCCAAGTATACCATCCTCGGCAATTGCTTACTAAAGCAAAGTTTACAGAATCAAAATATAAGTTGCCGCACTCTCTGTCGGACCTTTGATGTGCGTTTGATCTGTATGATATACAGTGAAACCTCCCTATAGCAAAACTCCGTATAAAGTAAAACTCTGTATTACGAACAAAATTTTTTGTACTATTAGATCTCCATACAAAGCTATGTATTAATCCACTTTATATAACAAATGTCACACTCTTTATACCGAAAGAAAAAAGGGCACATCAGGTAACAAAGTAAGGAATGTAGGCCGAAAGTTCCTTTAATTCGGGAGATAAAACGAGGAGAAAAGAAAAGTGATGTGTGACTGTATCCACGATTTGGAAATACAAAGAAAAAATCATGCAGGCGGAAGCGGCAGGCAGTTCTAGTAAAGAAATAAGAAACCCAAAATTTGAAGATTTGGATCGGGCAATGTACTTCCAACAGCAACGTCTTAAAAATGTACCACTCTCTGGGCCTATCTTAAAACTAAAAGCAGAAAAGTTTGCTGAACAGCTTGACATTATCAATTTCAAGACTTCGGAAGGATGGTTGGGGAAGTTCAAACAGAGGCATGGTATAAATTATGAACAGATAAGTGGCGAAGCCCGTGATGTCGACACAAACGTCATTAACGATTAACTGGAGAAGGCGTGGCCAAAACTAGTAGAAAAGTACCCTCCTGACGACATTTTTGATGCTGACGAAACTGGTATTGTTTTCAAATTGACGCCAGATAAAACTGTTATATTTCGAAGCGATATGAGTGGGAGAGAAAAAACAAAGCTAGTCGTGATGCTGTAAACTCCGGAATTTTCTCTTTGATAGATCGAAGATGTTAAGAGCTTTTGGGACAGGTAGTTATACGTTCTATTCCTAAAAAAACTTTTGTGTGGCGTTACTTTCAAACTCATTGTCTTTGGAAGGTTGTGGCGAAGTGTATTTGGCGATGGAACGCCTTATATATCTCTAATATGAAAACTATTAGAGATAATAGCAAAAACAACAATCTACCTCAATGTTCGTGGATGCCTGACGCTCTTAGTGCACCGATGAAAACACCAAGTAGCTCCAGTTTTCCGACGCTTTCCCCAGAAATTATTACGCCAATACCACCGTTAAAGGAGTGCAAAGGAAAGGAGATAAAACTGCAATTCTCACAGCGTCATCTTATTAAGGAGGGAGAATAATAAGAACAAATTATATCAAGAAAACATAAAAAACAGAGTTAAACAGCAGCTACCTGAAACAGAAAAAAGAATGGAGGAGATGCTAAGGCCAAAGCAGTAAGAGGCAGAAATTTAAGAGTATCCCCACACACTTCTTCCTTTTAGGGCGATGTCACAACATAAAATTTTTATAAAAATTGAACTGAGGTGGCCTTAACTTGATGAAAATCCATTTAACAAAATAAATAAGAACTAAAAGTTAGATTTTCACGAAATTACATATATTCACATGCTGTCGAAACAATTTTCGTGTGAATATATATATATATATATATATATATATATATATATATATATATATATATATATATATATATATATATATATATATATATATATATATATATATATATATATATATATATATATATATATATATATATATATAATTTCGTGAAAATCTGAACTTTCAGTTCTTATTTATTTTGAAATGTTTATAATGTCTTTACCGCCCAGAAATAAATATAGTTGAATTACCCCATGTCACCCCGGCGTCTCCTACTATGAAATGTAAAGAATGTTATAAAATTTATGCTCCAGTAACAAACAGTTTTATGTAGAAAGAAGCCCCTATGTTTTTGAGATACGATTTCTTAAAGACATTGAAGCTAAGAAAAATTGACATAAAATTAAACATAGTATAAACTTTTATAGAACGCTTGCCAATGTCCTGAAACTGAAAGTGAGGTTATGATTGTAATATTGACATTTGTGCACCAATAGTGTTCATTCGGTTTCTTAATTATTTTTAGCTTTATTCTCGTTACGAAGGATTTTGTAAATACCTTTTTGGTAACATATAAAACTCTAAGTATTCCAATCTGAGCAATATTCCTGGAACTTGCAGACATATTTCGTTCGTTGCAAAACGAATTTCCTGATCACAATTTTAATTTTAAGATTTTTACCAAAATTCCGTTTTAAAGTGAGAAAAACAAGGGCGCTTACTTTAAGGAATCGTAAAATATTCGACAAACTCTTCGTCACAAATAAAATTAAGCCGTGGAAAATTTTCAGAGTTTTCGAATTGTTCCTTAAGAATGTCAAAATAATTTTCCATTACTGAAGTGAAGTGAAATGGGGGCGTTTTTTGATTAGTGTTATAAACACTTTACAAGGCTAACGACAATGTATTGATTATCTTTGTAACAATAGGGTTTATACCCAGGCAACCAGAAAACGTTTATTATGAAGTTATGTCAAAAGTGTCACCATGACATTTATTTTGTAGCGTGCTTCTCAAGTGATTATTACGAGAATTGACATTGATCACGTGCACTTGACGTCATAATATCCACGTGAACAAAACGCATTAGGAGAGAAATTTTGTAGGAGCGTTTTATTGATAAGTGCCTTTGCACTTCTTATCCGAATAGCTATGAAAAAGGTACTTTCTTAGAATCTAAACTAACCAATATAAACCATAATTTAAAAATGGTATTTTCATAGATCCTAAACTAACCAGTATTAACCACAATTAAAAAAAGGTATTTCCTTAAAACCTAAACTAACCGAGTGTATTGTATCTATGTATCTATGTTTGTGTTATACATTACAAAAATAAAGGATATTACAACAATGAAAGTGAAATTAGACTTATATACATTGGCAAAAAATAAATTATATTATATTATTTTGCATAGGTACTCAAAATTTCGTAATTTTCTGTTGGTTGTTTTGGTAACTCAAATTACGGAACAAAAAAGTCACAAAAAACGTGTGATGATGGTTGCCTGGATTATATTCTCCATTAAAGTGCTAAAGGGGTTTTATAAGAACAATTGATGATTATTATAGAATATTTAAAAAAAAAACCGTTGCCGTTATAAAACAAAAAAATTTAGTCGGAATACCTACGGGAGAAGCAAAAATTTCTTCGCAGCGTTGGTCCGGCTTCTGGTTCTTTTTGGTGCGCACCAAGATGAACACTTTTTTCACCGGCAGGCATCTCAGAATCTTTTCGAGGATGAGTTTTCCGATGAATCCAGTCGCGCCCGTGAGAAAAATCGTAGAGCCACGGTAGAAACGTTGGATCTCGGTCAGCTCGGCAAAGTTGTCCATTTCTTCGTAGGCTGTGCTGGAGGAAACTCTGACGGATTAACTGACACCACGATGATTTTCGGCCCGCTTTGCATCACGATTGCGTATTGTTTACGCGCATAATTTTCAATGGGACGGCCGTATTGACTTTTGACTTTTCCGTATGTATAAATAATCGGCATATTTATGGGTAATGGAAGTTGGCCCGTCACAATGTCCGACAGTTTTCGGAAAATCTATAATCGCTTTTAATGAGTTCCGCGTCGGGGGCCTTTAGCCAATTTGTTTAAATTAAAATTAATTTTCTATCTAAATGCCCGCAATCGTATACAATAAAATATCCAAAAACTAACCAAGGAAAAACTCGGCGTGTTCCGTTTTACCCCAAAACCCGATAACTTTGGGCTCGCATATACCGGGCTTTAAGTTTCTTGAGTTTACTTACGCTGCTTTTCGACTGAGTTAGATTCGTTTTTAACGAAAAAATAACTCGGACCATGCATTTAATAAATAAGTAACAAGCATTAAAAGTTCGGCTAGTTGCCTTTTTTACTAAAAATCGTATAATATCTAATTGTTACTTTGGTTTTACTGATAACAAGTCAACTAATGATGCCATTGCTATGCTAGTGTCAAATATTTATATATATATATATATATATATATATATATATATATATATATATATATATATATATATATATATATATATATATATATATATATATATATATATATATATATATATATATATATATATATATATATATATATATATATATATATATATATATATATATATATATATATATATATATATATATATATAGATGCTTAGATAATTCGAATCCATGTGCTGCAATGTTCAGTGACTTAGCACAAGCATTCGATACTGTAAGCCACTCGCGGCCTTTGACTAAACTACATTTAGCTGGAATAGGAGGTTCTGCCCATTTACTAAGTGAAAGTTACCTGAAAAATCGACAACAACTGTTTCAGTAAGCCGAGAACTGTAACCTATGGAATTGCACAGGGTACAGAAATCAACTACTACTATTGTTGTTTCCGGTAAAATCATCTCTTTGGATGATGATACAGTTTTGTTTGTTGAAGGTACCGCATTAGTTCGGACGGGCAACTTATGTCACAGTGGCTTGACAATAATTTACTAACAATCAACTTAGATAGAACACAATACTTGCCCGTTTCAAAATTTGCCACTAAGATATATAAAATATACATGAACATCAATGAGGTC
Source organism: Cylas formicarius (assembly GCF_029955315.1). NCBI lineage: Eukaryota > Metazoa > Arthropoda > Insecta > Coleoptera > Brentidae > Cylas > Cylas formicarius. Next base: position 15,887,459 of record NW_026844361.1, on the reverse strand, counting down.
TATCCCTAGACACTATAATGTCCACCCCAGCCCTACATTTTGGGTTAATAGTTTCGATTTATTATTTTCATGTTTATCATGTTTTTCTTCAAAAATTTTAAATTTTTAATTTTTCGATCATATATACTATAAAACTATTGTTTAGAAACAATTGCTGGTCTTTACGAACTGAGCATGTTACCTACCTAGGAATTCATGTTGACTCAAATCTAAAGTGGAACTTCCATATCGAATAGTGAAAAAGTTACGATCCTTAATGTATTTAATAAAAAATAGCTCACTGGTTAATTCAAAAACTCACTTGGAGAAAATTTAACTTTACAAAAAATGCATTTATCTGTTGGTAAAAAAAAATACTTTTATACCGGTCAATCAATTTATAATGCACTACCTCTAGAACTGAAAAATAAAATAAAATTAAAATCATTAAAAAAAATTAACTAAGTGGCTTATTGATGCTAAATTGTAACTTGAGTTTCTAAGTGGATATTTATTGTAAGTCAAATTCGCAGATTCATTAATGTATTGTAACTATATAAAATCGTTTCTTTTTTTTTTGATAGAATATGTTTTTTTTCCATATTATGTTATGGATGGGAAACATAGTTAAATTAAGCTGCGATATATTCAAGGATGGCTGTCAAGTTTTTAACTTAGTATACCTTGAATATAAGTGTTTTTTTTGTATTAATATTTATTTAATGTTTTCATTACAAGTTGTTAAATTGTATATTTTTATTGATTTAAATAAATATCATTATTATTATTATTATTATTATTATTATTATTATTATTAATATTATTATTATTATTCTTTAATTCACGCAGGTAAGTACGGGTCAAGATTCCAATGTCGGTGAAGTGTTGTCACAAAACACTGGAGTTTTGCGTCTAAGGTTCTATGATGATTTTTTGGTTTAACACCTTTCGCATTATGTTACAGGTTGATAGGATGACTGCTTTCTGGAGTTGCGGAGAAAGGGCTTTCTGCAGTCCGACGTCGGCTTCCAGATTCCGTTGGAATTTCGCCCGTCGCTCCAATTATAATGGGCATAGTCTTGATCGTCCTTGCACCCCAGGTCTGCTTCATGTCCTCAGCTAGCGACATGTATTTGTCAACTTTCTCCTGCTGTTTCTTGTCAATGTTAGGGGGGGAAGGTACGGAAATGTCCACCAAAGTAATATTTCGTTGGTCTTTGTCATACATCATGACGTCTGGTCTGTTGTGTTGTACCGGTCTATCTGTTTGTATTTGTCTGTCCCAGTAGACACTGTAATGCATATCTTCTACTATTGTTTGCAGCATGTACTGATTATATGGCGTTTTATCTTTTATAAAGCCGAGTTTGTGGCAAATCTCATTGTGTATTATTTTTGCAACGTTGTTGTGCCTTGTCGTATACTCGCGCGGTGCTATCATTTTGCATCCACTAAGAAGGTGTTCTATGTTTTCGTGACCCTCGCCACACATATTATTATTATTATTATTATTATTATTATTATTATTATTATTATTATTATCATTTGCTCCTTGTCTACACCGCGAATATTGAAGAGCATTTTAAGGTTGTCGAGCGATTCCTTTCGTCTCCCCGGTATCCCGGATCGATAGTACAGAGAGGCGAATTTTAACTACAAAAAACAAATGAAAGAAACTAAATCAAAGGCCTATTCCAGCTTTATATCGAAATCTACCAACATGAGCAAAAGTTGTTGGGCCTTAATCAATCATGAAACCAATCGATCATCCAGGGTCACGCCCAATGAGTTCAACCTCTTCTTCTCCAATGTGGTCGAGGATCTAATCTCCACTATTAGAAAAACCAATGATCCCTATGCGTATCTAAGGAAGTTCTCTACCAGTAAATCTTTCTTTCTGAGTCCGGTTCATAACACTATCATAAGGCAAATTCTACTGACTGCTTCGGCATAAATTCATAAATACTGAAACACACCGTAGAGCACATTGTGGGCCCTCTGACGGCTTTCACTAATGCAGTATTCTCAAGTGGCGAATTTCCATCTCAGCTGAAACTATCTAAAATAATTCCTGTTTACAAAAAAGGAGACAAGCACATTCCAAATGACTTTGGGCCCATTGCAATCATCCCTATTTTTGGTAAAGTGATCGAGAAAGCCTTAAAAACCCGTCTTTCCCGATTTTTCGAAAACCACAAACTTCTGAGCGACTCTCAGTTCAGGTTTCGTGAAAAGAAATCCACAACCCATACGCTCATAGACTTTGTAAGCAGGGTGATCCGGGGATATGATGATGGTGAGATTTCGTTGACCATACAAAGGCTTTTGACTATGTTGACTACGTCGTACTATTGAATAAATTAGAGTTTCACGGCCCTCTACAATTAATAGAGTCAAATCTAGACAGCAGGTTTCAGTATGTTGAGACTAGCGGCGTGTCAAGTGATACCGTTCTTTCAGTAGTTTCCGGCTAGGAATCACAGAATGCTTACAGAAAACGTTTATGAGACTGTGAGGGTCCTTCAGCGGTGGTTCTCTGCAAACAACCTAGTCCGTAACCAACAAAAAACTCAAGAACTTACGTTCTCTTGTAGCAAAGTACACTTTCATCATCAAGACAATATTACTCTCTCATGGACCGGCCAGATCGACGAAGTCTGCGCCACACTGTAATGGCGTTTGTTCCTGTTAAGACATCTCAGCCACTGTCTAATAAGGTTGGCCCTGAAACAGCCTACTTCGATCTGCTGCACAGTGTGTTGTCTTACGGTGTTGGGTTGTGGGGTGAGGTAAGATACTCGGAAAAAGCCTTTCGTTTGCAAAAGAAGGCCATGCGGCTACTTAGCGGCGTTGGTCCGCGTAAACACTGCAGACCCATGTTCGCAGATTTGGAGATTATGACGCTGCTCTCTACCTACATCTACAGATCTGTTTTATACGTTGATGACAATGTTGATTCTTATCACGCACTAACTAGTACACATGAATGAATACCAAGCAAGCTGACTGGATCGCCCTACCGTACTCCAGACTGACGTCCTCGCAAACTAATGAGATCAATGTTAAATTATACAATGTCCTCCCAAGCAGCTTTAAAAATCTACCAACCAGACAATTTAAGCAGAAAATGAAAATTTTCTTTATAGAGAATCCCTATTATAATATGCCTAACTTTCTGACACCAAAATTTTACTTGACCCGCAATTTACACACAAAAGAAAAAAAAAATTAATCAAACGAAACCTATATCTCTAATCTTACTAATTATTCACCCAAAAGGTGTTACTATAAAGATATTGGTCTGGAAGAGGGCATAATTTTAGAACCGTACGCACAAAATTTCCTCTCGCAGTCTTCACCGTAGCGTTTCTAACAACTCCGTCTTTTCCCGGATGAAGGTTTGTAGCCACTGCCAACGGCCATTTTAAAAAGAAAACTTCGTGTGAACATATGCCTAACGTCTTTTTGAGAGACAGAGTAGTAAAGATTTCAGAAATAAAATATAATTTTAATCAAATACGGTTTTCGCTTAGAAAAATAAAAACCTATGCATGGTCATAATAATATCATGAATATTACGGCTTTTTATTATTTGCAGATTTAGGTCAAAGTCAAAACATACTTTAACTAAAGTTATCAACTGATTTAAAAAGTTAAATACCCATTCGCATCGCTTTAACAACTTAAATCTACCATCTACTGAAGCAACATCTTGAATATCCGCGTGGTACTACAGAAGATTGCGTGGAAGAGATCTAATATCCCAGACTTATTTCAAATTTGAGCGTGTTGCTGTCGGACTCGTCGCGTAAAAACTACCGGAATCTAGCTGACAATCTTACAAATATCTAGAAATCCTAACGAGATATAGATTTTGAAACTTAAAGCGCCATCTGTCGGAGATCCTCTAAACCCCGATTTTTTAAAGTTTGCATGTCACTACATAGATGTCGCCAGGTCCGAGATCCGACAGTTGAGTCGAACTTGCTAACGTTTTGCCAATCATCCTGTTGACTTCTCCAGAGCTTACTGCTTTTACATTGTTTGAGGGGGCCATAAACATCATTAAAGATATTAAGCGTTCCATCACAAAATACACTTCACCCTTCCAATAGCAATGAGTCCGAAAGCAATCCCACACTTGCTACTGTTGCCCTTCCTTACATTGAAAACATCACAGATCACATATCAAAAGTTCTTAAGAAACATAACGTCAAAACCAAATTTATCACTTGTCCAAAAATCTCTCAACGTCTTCGATCCGTCAAAGACCAAACTCCAAAAATTATCAACTAGGCTCAAAAGACATAAAATAGTCTTAAGACTAAGACAAATAAACTCATCAGCAGTTGCCGAACACAATGACGAAATCGGACATAAAATTTTAATCGATAAAACTATAAAATTCTTGCATGTAATCAATTCTTCTACCAACGAAACATCTGAGAATCTATAGAAATCTATAAGCAACCTAAAAATCTTAATCTAACATTTAAGCCTAATTCGTGAATTCTCCTATGGTGGCCCTGCTAAGTGTAAACTCGTGTCTGCTAAGTTTACTTGTTTAAATTTGTTCTTTTCCCTAATTAGTGGAATAGATGAACTGGATTGGAGAATTACGACACCTCTTAGCAAATTCCCGAAAAAGAGACCGTGGATTATCTACACCAGCGTTTTTCGTATATGTAAAAAAAAATTATCAACAATGAAAGACCTAGGCACACAAAACATTTTTTTAAAAACAATTATGTTAAAGCAGTTGACAATCAAATTGGCTTTGGTTTCTCGTCTATGTTAGAGACCACGTTTTGTTTACTTTCTCTTTCTCCCCTTATTTTTTTGATCGCCTCGGGTGGCATTGGAAACATCTTTTCGCTCCTCAACACCGGCGAAAAATCCAAGTTTACGATCTAGAACGTGATAACATTTATCTAACGCTTAGCAACCGACCAACATTTCTCTATGGTGCGCACTTACTTGGGGAAGTACCGAAACCACATAGCTTCGATATCTGGGATGGTTGGATATAGGATTGCCTTGGAATGTCACGGTTTTGAGATGCTTTAACGATTTGAGTTTGAAAATTTCGTCAAAATTATCGATGCAGTTGCCGTGGAAGTACAGTATTTTTAGGTTTGGAAATTTTAAGACACTCTACAACACACCAAATAAAAAAAAGATATGCGGGATGGAAGCAGGTACCTCATCAATTTCAGTTATGTAGTTGAATGAGAAATCTGCCCAAGCCAGTTCAATGGGGTGCTCTAGCACTGCTTCCACGAGCTCATCTAAGTTTTTAGTGCTCTTCAGCTTGTTATTGTTTAGCCACAGGGATTTTGTTAAGAATTTCTTCTCGGGACCGCGGTCAGGAACGCCCCCAACTCTCGTATATCTTGCCCCTTCTAGGCCTATTACTGAAATTACCAGTGTAACTTAATTGTTTCTTTAAAACTTAATCTATCGACGCACTAAAATTTTACCTTCCAGAAATTTAGGAACATCGATAGTTTTCAACCGCCTAAATGAGAAATCGGCTGGTTTTCCGCTCGAAAGAGGCTCCTTCACAGACATTGTGGTCATTAATTGTGACAGCGAAGTTGATAATTTTTGATAAAATAATCGAAAGGAGCACAATAATATTTTTCACTATTTGGGTTACTTGTATTCTTAATTGGAAAAGAGAAATTCAATCGATAATAGCTAAATTTCTTAGAATCGCCGTAAATTAGGAATTCAAATCTAGATAATAGCGTCCTCTATTGACGTGAAATCGAATCTTTCAAATTTAATCAGATTTCGAACTTTGCTTATTTAAGGTTATGTTTAAAAATATGTAAACAAAATGTTGGGAATATTCTTAGAGCTCTTAGTACGTTGATTTGAAACATGTTTTAGTAATTTTTTAGCGTTTCATTTGCAGGAAAATAATTGCCTGGGCAAACTAGAACGCTTGAGTGGGTTGGGCTACATAGCCCAATTAAATTTGAGTTTGTTGTCCTCAGAAGAATTCGATGGGGCTGCCCGCGTAGTTTTTCATCTTTTGGACGAATCCTATCGTTCAAATGTGTGCGACCATCTGCGTAAATTACATAAACGTGGCCATTTTGGCATGGAAAATTATATTTTCCGAATTCATGATGTTTGGCTTCTTGAACTGCTTATTTTAGCTTCTCTAAAACACTCGAGGGGATTATTTAAATCAAACGACAAGGAGTGGGCCGTCGACAAGGTCAGGGAGTTAGTCTTGTATATTATTTCGAAGGTTTCAATAAAGAGGCCTGAATCATTGCGCATTTTAATGGTCTTGGAGACAATTCTTAGAAAGCGTAAAGATGTTGCTGATCGTCATTGTTCTTTAGTGATAATGAAATTTGCGCATTTCTTAGCTGTCTCCCCAATAGACCATTTTAAGCAATATTCTCATACTTTTTCAAAACTTATTTTAAAAAACAATCATTTTGTAATTGATCTGGACATTCTACCCATTAGAAGTATAGACACTGCAGATATTTTGCCCTATATGGATATTAAAAGTACCAACTTGAGAATAATTGCAAATAAAGTGATAAAAATGTTTTCTAACAATGTTGAAAGCAGAGATGGTGGTTTTTTATATAGATTGTTAGTGCTTGGTGATTTTGAACAGTGGAAGTCTAGTGTGTGGCCCTTATTTTATCCAGTACTGAATCACCTGCGTTTTCAAGGGTAAGAGGTGCTATTTCTCGCTTTATTATTGTAGCAATCGATTTATTTTTAGAGAGCTTTATGAGAGTCTTGTGAAATTTTTTATTCCTATTAATACTACAGCTTATAAATCAAATTTCTTCAAATTTATATCATCCCAAGAAGTTGGTGGGTATCTAAAAGCTATTGTATTGCTTGAAACACGAAGAAAGGGATTTTATATAGAAGAATTTGATGAAAGTTTGCTTCATATGACTAATTCTGATGTCTCAGTAAAAATTGTAAGTACTTACCATAAGAAAACTATGCTTCCAAGGCCGGTGGAACTACAGGTAGTTAAGAACTACCTAGAACTGAGTCCATCCCCTAGTTTAGATGTTAAATCAGTCTCCAGATTTTTATCCCAAATTTTTTTGGTGAGTCACCGACTTCTGTTGGATAATAATGATAATGACAGTCTCCAACTGATCGATTGTTATAAGAAATTTTTGGATGATATATTCACTTTTTGCTTGAGTGTATTAAATACGAGCCTGTGCGACGTTGGGGCCCAGTTGTTGATGATTATTTGGGGAATAGCTGCTGGATCATCAGACGCGTTAAGCTTAGGGTATAAATTAGATGAAACGTTTTTTTATCCAGCTACAGGAAATAAGTTATTTCAATCTATTAAAGGTTGGACAATGTATTGCGAGAGAGTGAGGCTTTCTGTGAAGTCTTCTTTGAAAGAACGACCCAACTGCCATTTGGGTAAATTGATTGCCAACAGATGTTATGGCATTGAAATAGATGCTTATAACATTGAGTTCTTATTTACTTTTATAAAAAACGTGGAAAATCCATCAATTGAAAGTGCTGATATCTTAAGAAGTTACGCTCACATTGTTTCGAGAAATTATTCTTGTAGCAGTGCTGAAACGATCAATTCGCTGACACAAAAAGTTCGAGAAAATTTTGCTAAACCATACAGTGATACCGTCGTTTTTGAAATCGTGCTGCTGTTCGAAGTATTGTCTGAAGTATCCGGGCATGATTTGACAAACGCATGCCTTTCGTACAGTATTTGGGAAGATTCTTTGGTCAGAATATGCGAAAACCTCGAGGTAAGTGAGGGCTAAAAGTTAATTTTTTGTTGTTTGGGAAAATAAATTTTAAGCGTCCCGCCTCGGCCTCGCACGATGTGATCGTTTCACACAAATCGCAAAAAATCAAAGAAGCGCTTATCAATGTGAGTATGTAGACTATGCCTCGCCCGGCGCATCCACCAGCTATTTATTTTTTAAGGTAATCTTGCAGTTTATGTTGCGTGTTAGGTACTTTCCCCAATTCTGCAACAAGGAAAAGATTTTTAGGTGCTTGTGTGCGATAATCGAGACTAGTAATATGAAAAGACCGACGGTTTTATCGGCGGAGCTCATTAATGCGTTGGCCAGCAGCATGGACGGAACTGAAACCGATAAAAATTTGAAAATTACATTTTTAGATCGCGCCTTGCGAAATATCGCGCAGGCGCGCTCGACGCAGATCCTGTCGATTAGAAAAAATCCCGCAGCTCGATTGCCCGTGCACGCCCTGTGTGTGTCCGACCGACGTCCTGGAAAAGTAGGTTATAATAATAACAAAAATAAATGGTTCTGTATTGGTGTAAAACATAAATACATCATTACAAAACAAAATAGAGAAATACAGAATTAAAAAATAAAGAAAAAACTAGATAAAAAAAACAAATAAACGAGAAATTGACCTAAGGCGAAGTTTAGCCTCTTTATCAAGGTGCTAAAGCACTTACATTTAACATGAAAAAACCTATAAAAAGTAACTATAAGGTAAACTTACAACTAAATAACATAAGAAAAACAACTTTCTATTGAGGAAAAACATGGTAAAATTTATAATTTAATGGGAAAAATCAGTGGTCGGTGTCAATTTTAAAAGAATTTCTGAAATAGAGCAGAGTTTTGTTTTGGAATTTTGTATGTTATATGGAAACAAGTGCTGCTAGATTTATTACAGAAAAACAAATTATCTACACAATATCATAGAGAATAACGGGACCACTTTTATACTCTGATAACTGTGTACGCCTAATAATATAATAAAAGCTCCCCCTGTATTCCAAATTTAAGCAAAATATCTCAAAAACCAATGGTATATAAATTTTTATTCTCCAATTAACATTAATTTCTCACTAATTTATCATTAAATTAAGAAAACATCCAGCCAGAGACAATTTTCAAAATCGTTTTACAATTTAACGTCAATTTTTTTTTTCGCACAGCCTCTACTTTCGTGGACGGTAAACCAGCTGCTGGACATACTATCCGATCCGAATTCCTCCCACTCATCGATAGCTTCGGCCCTTTACTGCGCAGAGGTTTTGATTTCTGACAACACCATGTATAATTCGACGTTGCCGCATATCCCCGACTTTATTTCGCATTGCGTTCACCTCTTTCTGAAGCCCAGCTGGACCGTTAGGTAACCGTCGCGATTTAAAATCGAATTCTTCGAATCGGGCGCCACTTTCAGGAACGCCGACTTGCAACTGACCAAAGCGCTGATCGACAGGTTCTATGGTGTAGTGATCGGTTCGAGTTTGAGACCGAAAACAATCGAACATCTCTTGTTACTATTTCCGCAGTTGGCGTCGCGTTTCTGTAACGTTTTGAGCGGTAGTTTGACGGATAGCTGCCTTATAGTGATGGAGTTTATTTCCGAAGCTCATATTCGAAAGCCGCTATTCGAGAACTCATTTTTCGAATTAACTAGAGGGTTCCTATTGCGTGCGTTGTTTACGATTATCGAGACGAATTCGCACGATTACGGATTAATGGCTGTCAAAGCGTACGCCGCCCTCTGTCGGGAAGACGACGTACCTTCGGTTTTCTGCGGCACCGTCGAGTATTTAATAGAAAATTTGCTTTTAATCAGGAGCCAAAGAACGCTGAGGAATTTTTTGTATCTTTTGCAAGGACTGTACGAGAAATCGCGCCACAAGAAACGAATGAACTCGCGCTACAGGAAGCTGACAGTAGTAGCTCGAGACCACTTGGATTCTCGTTACGTTTCTTTTCTCTCGTTCAAATCCAGCACTCTTGATGAAATTGAGACTTCTGTGGACAGAATTGACAGTTCGAAGTACGACAGTCGAATTTGGCAGAACAACTATTTGCCGTATTGGTTGAACAACGCCGAAGATGAAATGCTAGGTTATGTTTTGCAAAAAATGTTGCGCTCTCGCGTATCGGATTGCGTGCAATCGAAATTGTTAAGCGTGTTGGTCGCCAAGTACAGTAAAAGTTGTATAAACGATCAAGTCTGGCGCTACGTAGCGTCCGCTTTGGTTTCCAAAGTGGTTGAGGTCGATGACAGTAACATTTATTTACTTTTATGTTATCTGAAAGTCGTATTGTTGCTCAAAGCATACGTTACGGAAATTTCCGACGATTTATTAAATAATATAAGGTTTAGCTACGAGAGTGTGAATCATCATTACAAAAGTTTTGTATACGTCATCGCTCTGGCGAGTAGGCGTGGTCTTAGCATCTCAGATCAGCGTTTTATAAAATTGTCGATCAAGCGCTTGAAGAACCTGAACTTCGACGACGAAGAAGTGTCGGAATTAACGTCGGAAATATTGCCCAGCTTATACAAATGCACTTGGTGCAGTTGCACGCGACTCGAAGTCCACAAAATGGCGTTACTTTTATTGCTGCGCCACGGACTGACCGACTTTATAGACTTCACGTCAGGGTCGAAACAGCGCAGCGCCGTGGAGGCTGCGGCCACTCTTCTGAGCTGCAAAAATTTGCTAAAATGTTTGGGCTGCCGATTTGAGGTGCTCAAGTTTACCGAATTCGTTTGGAATTATACGTCACTACCTAATAGTGGGAGGAGTCGGAAGAGTAACAGTTACTTTACGAGTCGGAATGAGACTCACGTAGACGAAAAATTGATTCACAAAATGGTTTTTAAATTATGCGTTGACCTAAAATCTTTAAATAAGTAAAAAATTTATTAAAGAAAGGTTTATTCCTTTACTCCATTCCCCTTCAACTTTGTACATTTTATTATTATTTAGTATTTATTATAAACAATGAATTTTGATTGTTAAATGCGGGTTCTCGAGGTAATCAGTTTAATTTGCAAAATACAGGGTGTTTACAAATTCACGCGAAATATTTGGTTTCTTCAACAAAGGCACTTTATTGATTTTCCCTAATATCTACTACTATGGAAGAATAACGCATTCAGCTTGGCTTTTCTTAACTAATAACTCGTCACGAATGAAGAAGATTACTAAGGTTACGAGAAAAAATGTGGTACCCTCGCAGAGAATAGATTGATATGATATAAAAGGTTTTCTGCAGCTAGTACTGTCTCTCTTTCATTAACCAAGTCTTTCATCTATGTCGATCTTCCCAGTGTGTGTCTTCCAGTCCTCTTTTGTTCATGACCTCGTTCACCTTTGTTCTTCTTATTTCTTCGTTGCTTATTATATCTTGATCATCCATATTTCTGAGGTTGATGGTGATGTTAATATATTATTATATTATGTAGCACGTATTTAATGCACGATCTTGTTTGTCCGGGTCTGATCTGTAATTCTTCTTGTGTTGATGCATTCTTTGATATTATGAATCGAAGATACTTAAATTTCTCGGTTCATCTGAGTTCTATGTTTTCTTCTATTTCTAGGTTCTAATTTCTTCTGTTATTCTGTTTTTTTTTAAGTTTTTCTCCAGGCTCACTCTTCCGGATTCTTTGTCAAGATTGCTGGTAAACCTATTTTTGTCACTCTTGGGGGCTGTGTCGTATGCCTTCTTGAGATCAATAAATGTCAAATGCATCTGTTCTCTGCCCATGTTCCCTTCTATATTTTTTCTAGCTTGTTTCTTAGTACCCCCGCCATATAGTCTTCCCATTGTCCCAATATTCCTTTATAATTCTCGAAATCCTTTCTATATATAGAAAGGATAGATTTATATATTGACCTTAAATCTCTCCATAAAAATGTAAACTCTTTCAGCGCCGGCTTGATTAAAAAGAATGTTTGTTGCCGTCACGCGGGTTTAATTAATTTTATAGCAGTTTAATTGCAATTATGATTAATGTGGCGTCACATACAATATGAGTCACGCGTTGATGTATTAAAAGAATGTTATTTCCTTTAAATTGAACGTTATTCCGTCGCACTCTAAAAATAAAACTAAATATTACTTATTAGAAAATTTATTAACCTTAAAACTTTGGTATAATCTGATCAATTTGCTCTTCTTTGGCACTGTAGTTACAATATGGACGCTCAAATTTCCGTTATAGCAAAAGTAAATTTCGTATACATTAATCTTACACTAATAGTAAAATGTACAATAAAATTTCTATTGATGATAAAATATCTCCGCTTGCATCGTTAAGGGTGACATGGACTGGGGCGAAGTCTCCAGCATTATCTGGTGGTAATCGTAATTATGGCAAGTGTACTCCTCACATGCGGTAAGTTTCTGCGGAAAAAAATGATAATTGCTTCATTTGAGATAGATGAGTCTTTTAAAATCTTTCAAAAATTTTTAATTGAGATGAAAAGTTATTGTTCTTTTGCTTTTCAAACTAGCTGCCACATGGTATCATCATTACTATCATCCCAGATAGCACACAATATCCCCAGTATATCCGATATTCTTAGGATATACGTTAGCTTATATACATGCCAGGGATATTGAAAGGAATGGAACATGGGAACATTAAAATAGAAATAAGGTAAAAGAAAAACCGTAAAACAAAATGAAACCTAAAAAGTTAAATTTTGAATAACTGAGAAGAGACCTCGTTTTTTTTAGATTTGTGGTGTTTTGGGATACATTTTATTGGCAACGTTATTGGCAAGTCCTAAAAAAAAACGGAATCAAACCTTTAAAGTCAACTTGTTTTTTATTATTTTTGGACACGAACGAGACAAGAAAGGCGTTTTTATTAAGAATACCACAGAAAGTACGGATTCATCTAAGTAAAAAAATTACAAAGACGTAAAAATAATATATTTGTTTATAAGATACCATTTGACAACACTGTGCGGCTGCAACCAACGACGCAACTACTCGCGGTCGTGCCGTGCCAGACTCGCTCGAGTCTCGTCGGCTTCTCCACCGTCTCGTCGTCCTCCACTTTTTCAGCGTTGTTTTTGTTGGCGGTATACGATATAAGGCGGCTTGGCGCCTATTTTGAGTATTTGGTGTGCTGTGCTTACCGCTTTCGGTGCTTTCATTTCAGTTATTTTTTTGTGGTATTATTATTATTACTGAAGAACTAATAATTAATGTAAGTAAAGCTTTATGGTAATATATAGATATTATGCTTTTGAAAAATAAATAGGACGTAAATGTAATATAAATAAAGTATAATAAATATAATGTAATAAAATATATATTAACGCGATTGTTTAGTTAATAATTTTTTTAAGGAGTGATTGCTGGGTCGAGTTAAGATAAAACTGACTTTTTTGTAACCTACATTTTAGATTATATATCTTTTTTGCTTCTAGACTTCTTTTCGTAAAAAAAAGAACTAAAAGTTCAGATTTTCACGAAATTATATATAAAAATTTCGTGAAAATCTGAACTTTTAGTTCTTATTTATTTTGATAAATGGATTTTCATCAAGTGAAACCCACCTCAGTTCAACTATTCTATTCTATCTTATAGCTTTGTTTTTGAAAACAAAAATAAGATCCACTTTCTCTTCATGTTTTTTGAGCAGTTAAATTTAGGCATACAAAACTAAACTAATTTTTTATTAAAGTAAACAATGTTAGAGAAAATCCCTCAGAACAAAATTATATTTTTAATTATGTAGTACAGTTTGTATATTTTTTTCTTAAAATGGATGCAAGAATCAGCCACGAAAAACAAAGTATTAGTTTTAGGAACCACTCTGCATAAAGTACAATTTTCACATTAAAATGGTTGTTTTCCTATAGCAAAAAAAACGAGGATTTTTTTTTAGGTTGACAAAAAATATTGCATGAAAATAGGCTTTTACTGTCAAATTGAAAAGTCATATGTGTTCTATTTTTTTTTTTGCGCCCGATAGTACCTCACTCTCATGAAAGAGATCTTACCGATGATAAATGTGTAATGCTTTTTGTATTTAATGAAATGAAATACATAAATGTATATGTAGTCTCGTTCTTTTTATTTTTATTTTTTATAAAGTACAGATATATAATACCTGTCTTTCTCAAAAATTAAATATTTTCAGATGCAGATAAGAAGATGCATCACGCTGAAAAGCTACTTTCACCAAAGACTGACAGAAAACCTGTCAAATATTAGTTATTCTTTTAGAGTTTGGTTCAAGATATTACTTTATATTCAAAATACTTGAGGTTAGCTTGTTCTATATTTGTGCTATATTATCTACACACAATTTTTTCATATCTACAATAGAAAAAAATGTGTATAAAATGTGTTTTATTAATGGTATCAATCGGCAGTCCTTCACTTTTACCACCAGAAGCAAAATTAAAGATTAAATATTAATTGGAAAAAACTTGTGCATTTCAAATATCGCCTGCTAATCCAGTTATGCCTTCACCAACCATACCCAATGGGTTAATTCCATCACACGCGAGTACCAAATACTGGAAAAGAATTTTTGTAGTCGTAAAACCAATTGGATTACCTTTCCAGCATTTCGCAGTTACTGTTGGAAATGACCTAATAATTAAGGAAGGTCCACTGGTATATCTATATAAGATCCTATATCATCACAGTCACATATACTCACGACGTCTCAACTAGTATAACTGGATATCCTTAGTATGTCCTAATAAACATCGTACGGACATACGTATCTGATATACTGTGGTCATTCCAATTAGTAACATCGTATATCCTTGAGACATCTTAAGGATGTCCCTTAGCTGAAACAGTATATCCCTAGGATATACGTATGTCCCCTCAGATATCCCGAGGACGTTTTAAGGACGTACTTATGCTATTTGGGTTTACAAAACCGCCAGGAAGTTATCGATCTCAACGGGATAGACGACGTCATGCGCTGATTTTAATCAGAGTCGTTTTTTTGGGAGTTTCTTGGCCAAATACATAATTATTTAGTCTCCGATTAGTGGTAATTGACTATAAAACTCAACAATCGACGAGGGTATTAAAAAATATAACATAAAACTGTGCGTTAGTTTTGTGAGGTGTCACTTACGGGAAGTTTTTTGTGCGATATACAAAACGTGCACACCTGCCTTCGGTCAATGGCGCTGTCTTCATCGGAGGGATTGGATAACCTTAAGCAAGGTTGGTCTATGGGTCCCGCCAAAAGTTGGGTACCCAAATGGGATATGTAACTGGACGCTAATCGAAGGGTTTCGATTTTACTCAGCTTCCTGTCTTTGGGTTCGGTAGGTATCAGCGTTCTCAACGTGGAAAATGCGGTGTTTACGCTGAAACAGTAGTTACTTAATTTAAATCAAAAGTTTATCTTTGGAGACACGGGAAATATTTTAGCATTAATCCCTAGTTCAATAAAAAACTAATCAAAATGAACCGAAACTAACCAAAACAAATCTTAACTGTGAATGGTAGAATTCTTATCGATCAAAAACTCAGGCTAATTTCATCATAAGTCTAGTGCTCGAATCACGTTATCGGTTATGATTTCTTTTCGCCGTTTTTAAGTTTCTGTTAATTTCTCAAAAACGTTGAAATTTGCTCCCTCAAATATGTAGAACAATATTTCCTAGATAAACTCATACAGAGGCATTTTTTATACGTAGACCCTAAAAAGGCGGTAAATTAAATGTATATCACCTAGTGTGCGGGAAACGTCACTTTACCACAATAATGAAAACATAAGGTGAAGTAAATGGCTTTGTGTTTCCTATATATCCACCATGATTTTTCAAACATTTTCAAATATTATCTTTCATTTTAGGATGGATCGCAAAATTAAGTCTGGATGATTCACGGTATTAAGGGTGAATATTTCTTTTTCTTTGCGTCAACACTCGCATGTTTCGAGGTCTCCCAATGTAGTAGAAGTACTTAGTTTTTTAAAAATCCCCTTAGGAAAAAATTGAATTGTGAGACAGATAGAAAAAATGCTGTTTGAAAGACAATTTAATATGCTTTAATACGAGTTCAAATTGATTAAAATTTATTTCCGCATAGTAAAATTTACGAATCAAATTAACTTTTTTTATTACTAAAAACAAATAGGGTTATTGACAATTAGCAGCTCAACACTTATTTTTGCCCTCTTGCCCTAATAACATCTCTTACTCGATTAGGCAGAGATCTAATCCAGTTCGCTCTTGTTTCTTGTGGAATGTTAACTCTTCTGTTACTATCACTATAACTACCGTTTCTTTTGTTTTACCGTAGTTAGGCATATAAAAGATCAGCACTTTTGACAAATTTAAAATCATACTAAAGCATGTTTATTTTTTGGGTCAGATGCATAATGTATAGAAACAAAATATTTACATTGCGCCGTTTTCTATGCACGCAAGTTTAATTGAAGAACGGCTTATCCAAATATCCAATTGAAATCAGGAGAAAAAGAACTTGCTTTGTATTTCGTTCACAGCTTTTGTATTAAAATTTTTGGTGAGCCCTGTAGGTGGTCATGCGAAATATAAAAAATAACTCCGTACGTCGTTTTTTTTTAAACTCTTGTCTGCATCAATAATAATAAATGCCTTTGTCGCTCTTTTCTGCCTAAAGGTACATTGTTTGCCAACGAATCGCAAACCTTTGAGACGCAGGTGTGTGGCGGAACTGAATGGGCGTTCTGATCGCTAGCGTCAAGGCTAGCTGGAGGAAATCGAAAAATTTTCGCAGGATTTTAAAATACCTGTGCGTTCTGTCTCGCTCGCGCGCGTTTGCTTGGCTTCTCTGCTTGAGGGGTGCCGCAGGGTCGTGTCCGTAACCCACGCTTTTCCGTCTCTTGTGGGTTTCCGTTTTCGTGGCACCGTTGGATGAAGAATCGCTCGAGTGGTAATCGGAAAACTGTAAAAATTCCATCGCACTGCCCCCGCACTCTACACGTCACTGGTTCAACACTGCATCACCCCTATGCTTCGAACGCGCGTTGAACTATGGGCGGAATATTGGTTAATTGAACCGATCGAATTAAATTAATCCGAATTAATATTTCGGGTACGAAGAGAGCGACCGATCCTTTTAACAATCGAGAGCCTCGTCGACAAGTGTTTCAAAATACTGGCCAGCCGCGCTGGCATTGCGACGTTCCGAGCGCCTTGGATTTCCAGATGCGGCCGTCTAGAACATCGACAGGCCGGTACCAGACCCCTTGACGTCACTAAACGTACAGGGTGGGCACTGTACCTTTTCTCAGGAACTACTGACTTTAGAAAAAAAAGTTTATACAAAGTTTATACAGCGACAGTCTTCTGTCAACGTTCAAGAAAAGGCAACGACAAGTTCAAACAGAAGAGAAGCAGTTGGATATACTAGAATCCTATACTCGTCAACGCGCATTGGAGTCGGATTTTAAAAGAATTAGCGACAAAAACGACAAGGTAGACGATCTGCGAAAGTGTGGTGCGCAATATGCCGATCAAAGGTTATAGGCCCAATTTTCTCTAATGAAACCTTAAAATCTAGACGATATTTAACTATGCTCAGAAATTAAATACAACCACTAATAGTAAATGAAATACGGGCTTGTGAACGTGCTCAATTAATTTGCGTTCCATACCACCGGAGAAACTATATCAATGAATTTTTAAATGAAAATCACAATCTTTGGATAGGACAAAATGGAAACATTTGGTGGCCACCTCGAAGTCCAGATCTTACCCCACTGGACTTTTTTTTATGGGGGACAATTAAAAATATGGTATATAAAAAAAGATGCGTTGCTGTAAATGAATACAAAAGTGTATTACAGAAGCTGTAGTCCAACTAAATAACATCGATTTTGTTTCTAATGCGATACTATATATAGGTTGTTTATACAACTTACATTATTCAAAATGTTGAAAACCTATTGTAGATTTTCTATTTTGTTTTACTTTAGTTTTTACTTTAATACAGTTTGTTATTTGTTTTAAGTTTTTAAACTTCATAATTATAAATATTATTGTACATCGTTGACGATATAAAAAATAATGACCTTTAATTTCCTAAACCTATAATCTCTATATTACCTTACCCACCACCCATTGCAAAAATCCTTAAAATTAATAAAAAAATAAGAATGATATGCTTTTTTCAAATTATTTTTGTATAGGACATATATATACTACTGCAAGGTGTACTTAAAAAAAAATCCTTTAATTTAATGCATCCAGTATAATTATAAAATACTTGGTCATCACAAGTCTTTACGTGGAAGACCATATTTTCTAAGAACACAATTTTGCATTAAAAAATATATAATCTCAAATTCTGTTTAAACTACACAAAATTCGGATAAGTACTCTCTATAAAAGTTATGTTTATTTTTGGCAGTGATTCTGAAAATATTAAAATATACAGGGTGTTCCGTTTAAAATTTTAAAAGTAATGTCGGTCCAGCACTTATCGGGCACCCTGTAGATATATAATAATAAGTAATTTTAATATTTTATTTTAACCATAAAACTTTTGTATAAACTTTTTTTCCTGAAATCAGTAGTTTCTGAGAAAAGGTACTGGCCCCTAATAAGCGAGTTCAGTTTATCTCGGTGACATTTCGACTGGCAGTAACTTTCTCGTTTTTAAAGAAGTCAAAATAAGGGTTAGCTTTCCGTAATTACATATAAAACAAACATTGAGATGTCAAAGGTATAGTTCGTTAACGATATAACGTTTTTACGGCATAATCCGGTATTTTACTTTGGAAAATTTTTTTGAAGGTCGAATCGCGGGCCTACCTCTGGCTTGTGGTAAACGCGCTAAAAAGAATGCTCTATTCCGTTTTACAATAGGCGTAAAAACGGTATATCGTCGGGCGAACTTTATCTGAGATAATTGACCCTAGCATACAGTGTAAACATATTTTCTCTTTTGCAAAATGTTGAATGTCTACCCGAAATCGGTGGTAACAGTGCAATTTCGAATGGGACATATAGTTTTTTGTTGCAGCGACAGTTCCTTCCAAACAGACAAAGAAATTTGGAGAAACCACGAACTTGTTAAATATCAAATAAGTATGTATACGGAATAAATGTTTTTGAACGAATAAAATAAAATTTCTCTGAAGCACATCCGGTTTCTCCTTTTTCCACAGCTTACCAGGGTGTTTTCCACAGTTTAATAAACGCGGCTTTGACGAAACATAAATAAATTGCATTTAAATTTCGTAAAAGCTATAAGCTTAGGTGAGAATAGTGCCCATGGAGGATGCAGTTTTATTTGAAATTCTTTAAAAAAATAATTAAAAAAAATTCTAATTATGGAATATCAAAGGGCTAGAACCGGGAAAGATGGAACTATCGGTTAGCTAGCCAACAACTATTAATAAATTTATTTTTTTTGAATGAATGAATCCTTTAAGATACAACCCGGAATTAATTAAAATTTACAAAAAATGTTGTTCACATACATATAAAATAGTAAATTGGTAAATGCTTGTAAAAATGAAAATACTTTTATCTTGTAAGTTGTAACAAAATGCAAATCACCTATTTTTGTCCTATTTTTGCCAATATCTAGAAATGCAAATGGAATAAAAAATAACGTGTGCAATATTGACTACAGATAAAATATACAGGGTTGTTCAATATATCAAATAGGCTAATATTTCAGAAATGTGTCGGTGTTTTGTTTTACATGTATTTTAGAGAAAAATTCGAGTTCTACATTTTCATTCCTCTTATACTTGATATCTTTAAAAACAAGGTCAATCAAAATGTTATTGGTTGAGGGCAAAGGATTGAAGTCAATAGAATTTCATACACTCATAGGAGATACGAAAAAAAAGTTTCGTAGAAAAGTTTCGTGGACTCTCCTGAAGATTTAAAAAATTATAATTTTTTTCATACAGGGTGTTATTTTTAACGGAACATTCTGTATATTTCGACATTTTTTAAATCCTTGGTTAAAATAAAGGTCATTTTCTTAAGAAATTCCTATTCGAATTTTGCATAGTTTAGGCAGAAATTGAGATTATGTGTTTTTTTTTTTCATATGTTGCTTGCCCCACATAAAATTGTGTTCTACGACAAAAAATAAGTTTGTAATTTATCTTATATTTAAATTTTACTTACTTTTTGAGAGATTCGTGGTTTAAGATAACACCCGTATAAATTCTTGTTGAATTTAAAGCTGCCCACAATAGGTCACTTATTGGCAATATTAGGTAATTTTTAAATAGCAAAAACATGCTACTACTTATTTTAAACATATAATTTTCAGGAGAGTCCAAGAAACTTTTGTACGAAAAATTTGGTTTCTGCTCTTCAATAAGTAGACATATATATAATCAGCCAAAAAAACAATGCACATGAGGCTTTAATTTTTCTATGGATAAATTAAAAACAAATGCTATATTTATATCCGGTACTTGGATTTATTGTAAACAAATATGCAATATCTTGAACTGACGGTTTATTGACGAACAAACTTAATATTAGCTAATTATTGCATGAAATTTTATCAAAACGTTTGCAAACATCTAAATTATCATAATAAAAATATTAAACGTCTGAGCCTATGAATGAATGAAAACCTGAGAAAGTAAGGTGGCTTTTAAGTTTTATCAAAAAGTATTTATTTATTCCATCAAAATTATTGTTGTCCGCTTCAAAGTAATCCTCCCCAAATATAATACACTTGTGCCAACGTTATTTCTGGTAAAGCCTTGAGTTTTTTCAGTGATTTTTTTTTATAACCTCATTCGCTCCAAACCTCCTTCCTTTAATGTTTTTCTTGAGTTTTGGGAACAGGAAAAAGTCGCAGGGGACCATATCCGGTGAATATGGTAGCTGAGCCATGGTTCTGGTTTTGTTTTTGACCAAAAAGTGAGACACAAGCAACAATGCGTGAGCAGGTGCATTATCGTGATGCAAAATCCTTGATTTGTTTTCTCACAATTCCGGAC
Organism: Cylas formicarius; assembly: GCF_029955315.1. Taxonomy (NCBI): domain Eukaryota; kingdom Metazoa; phylum Arthropoda; class Insecta; order Coleoptera; family Brentidae; genus Cylas; species Cylas formicarius. Next base: position 15,866,735 of record NW_026844361.1, on the reverse strand, counting down.
GTTTTCTTCGTATTGCTTCTCGCAAACGGGTTCTTCCATTGGGCGAACTGGGCTTTGGTTTCGACGTCATTACATAATTCTTCACCAGTTATGACCTTTTTGAGAATATCAGGATCATGCTCCTTCGACGGTCCTTTTGTTCAAAATTAAACGGACATACACCGAAGAGCCGAAAGGCAATGTTGTAATAGGTGGACGAATAAATCAACGTGCCATCGATAATGCATTGGGTAATTAAAAGGCAACAAAAGCCTTCGTTTACCTTGATGATGTACTAGATCCTTCAATAAGCATTGAGGAGGCAACGCAGAATCTGGAAGATGTAGTTTATGCGTTCGCTATCCACTAATGCGTTTGTTTTGAACTATGAAAATAACTTTGAGAAATCCGAGGTTGCTGGCCACTCAGCAGCTCCTATTAGACGCCTCACCGAGAGGTAACTTTGTTGATCCAGACAAAGCCGTTGCAGAGACTCTACGGCTTTGTGGCTGTGGAAGATTCTCAGCTAGCCGGCGGAGGAGAATTGAAACCGAAACACAAAGGACCATTTACCATACGTGCAGTACCACCTAATGACCGATTTGCGTTACAAAACAAGGACGACTGTAGCTGATCATGAACAACTGCGTGCATGGCCGTCTACGAATTCACAAAAAGTCGGTAACGTACGATTATTTACTTTTTCATTGCTTATTTAAGGTTAAAAAAAAGTGAGATTAATAATGGCAATCCCATTTTTAAGTAGAAGAATAATGGCAATCCCATTATTAAGTAGAAGAATAATGGCAATCCCATTATTAAGTAGAAGAATAATGGCAATCCCATTTTTACAAAAAAATGAGGTTAATAATGGCAATCCCATTATTAAGTAGAAGAATAATGGCAACCCCATTATTGAAAAAGAAGTGAGGTTAATAATGGCAATCCCAATATTAAGTAGAATAATTGTGGCAATCCCATTATCGAATAAAAAAAAATATTTAAATCATGTTACAATAGCAACCCTGTTGGCTATTTGTAATGAGTTAAACTTCAAATAGTAGCATTTACAAAAATTCTGTTGATGGTTTCCAAAATTTTAGAAATAGCGCGAGGACGCTTTCAGAGCAGGATGGCCGTGTTAGCGCTATCTTTTATATGGCGGCCAAGAGTCACGTATGCTGAGTCAGGACGGACGAGCGGCGTGTCGTTCCAGCTGCGCAGGAACGAACGGCAGTACGACGTACACCGAAGAGCCGAAAGGCAATGTTGTAATAGGTGGACGAATAGATTAATGCTTTGGTTTTTGAGGAGAGTTTTATTTAGGGTTGAAACCCTTACGTAACCCCCTACAGTTAACATCTATATATAATCTGGTAATTGAAAAGACACACGTAGTCGCTGGATATTATCAATATTGACAATTATTGCACTAGTTTCTCACAGTTTGTGGATTGTCCACCTTTGAGAAGTCATCATTCAGTGCAGTGGCTATTTAAGGGGCACTTTTTAAAAATAGAACAAGCTATAGGATATAAATATAGTATTAATTAATCAAAAGCTGTATATATATATATATATATATATAGTGTATTTAGATTTTTTTAATAGACCGCAAGTGATTTATGCTTGGATCACTATAGAATAAAAATTACTAAGAACAAAAAAAATTGTGCAACTGGAGCATGATTTTCATTGACGTTCTCGACGAGCTTTTGTGTCACACTGGTCGGATTAAATTTTCTAAACGGTCCGCGGGTGCTGATAGTCCTACCAGATGCTACTGTTGGAGAGTCGCTTAATTAGAAAATAACCGAAAAACACAACATTTGTTTTATCGGAAAAATTAGGCGCTTAATTATTTATTATTAATAATTAAGCAACATTTCTTTTCGCGTTAAATTGTTTGAATGCATTTTGTAAATTCCTTAATAATTTTTCACAAGGTTATGCGCTCTGTCATCTGCCATTAATATCAAACAACACTTAGTTATACAGGGTTAGTGTGTAGCATAATTAGAATCTAGACTATTGCTTTTAAACGCTCTTTTATGTACGTTAATGCGTTTCTTGAAGGATCTACCTGTTTGTCCAATATAAATTTTATTACAACATTCGCATTTCAACCCGATTTTTGAGATTTTGAACACTTCGTTTTATTGTTTTTTAAAAGTTTTCCTATTGCGTTGTTAGTTCTGAAAGCTATTTTTAAACCACCAGTGGCATATAAAGAAGTCTGTGTATAAAAGGTTGACCTTCACACACGAACACAGTCACACATAACAACTCAAATCACCCTTATACACACTGACTGCATTTCACTGTTTTATACATAGACTTCTTAATACGCCACCCTCAACAGAAAATTACAACAAAGAACTTAATATCATTAAACAAATTGCACTAAACAACGGATATAATCCGTCCATTATTGATAAAATTATAAATAAAAAACAAATCCAGACAACAGTAAACTCTATTTATCCGAAACCTAATATAGAACACGAACAATTTAAAACAATTACATACATAGGAGAACCCAGTGAAAAAGTTTCAAAACATTTGTCAAAATATGGCTTAAAAATAGCTTTCAGAACTAACAACACAATAGGAAATTTTTTAAAAAACAATAAAACGAAGTGAGGAATTTATATTGGACAAACAGAAACGCATTAACGAACATAAAAGAGCGTTTAAAAACAGAAGTCTAGATTCTAATTATGCTATACACTTAAACATTTTTGATGACAATTTTGATATTTTACATACAGCCACAAAAAGTAGAAAATTAAATTTATTGGAAAATGATTCTTAACGATCAATTAGATTTCAATACTTCTCCATTATTAAACTTAAATTCTCACAACAAACATTAATTAAGGTTTTATTGCCATTTTTTGATATATATATAGTAGCAGGTAGTTGGTAAATATTACATTTGATAAGGACATGGTGTTGTTGAAACAAATGCCATGTGAATATATATAATTTCGTGAAAATCTGAACTTTTAGTTCTTATTTATTTTGTCACGATAATCAAAGAAAACAGTAAGTAAAACCTTGACATTTGATCGAAGTTGACGTGCTTTTTTCGGCCTTGCCGATTTTGGGTTTTTCCATTGGGGCATTGGTTTCGACGTCATAACCAAATACCCATAATTCGTCACCAGTTATGACTTTTTTGAGAATATCAGGATCATCACTGACGTCGTTTAACAGCCCTTATGTAAAAATCTGAGTATCTGCTAAAACCTAACAGTTTATAAAAATGGAAGGTGGCGATGCTAAACGTAAACAAACGTGCCCATTTTACACGCAATCTCAATGTTCATTTATACCTTTGACCATTTTACCTATCTAAGCGACATCCTACTATAAAATCCGCATATCATCATATTGAAAGTGTAATGTGAAAACCGTGAAAAAGGATCTACTACAATAATGGATAATGTAAAGGACAAACTTTTACAGCAATGGTAAACGGCACTTGGGTCACGAGTGTTTAAGTAGTTAATTAATTAGTATTTGGGTATATTTTTGAAAAATAAAACACAAATACATTCACTGACACAACATGACATTCAAACAAAATATTTGATAGTTGCAATTAAACCTATTCCGTTTATCGTGCTATCGATATATCTTTTTAACTTTGTACGTTAGAAAGTGTAGTAGTAGTTTATTGAAAGCAAAAGACTTCAATTGGAAGAAAAATCATCCAAAGATAGAGCTTTTAAAAGGATTAAAAAGGTCCAAACCTTCAATTTTGTTTAATTTGTATTGATGAGACATGGATATTTGAAAACGGTCCAACTGATCTTAGTAAGATATTAATATAAAAACTGTAAAAACCACTAAAGTTCATGAGAACGGTATGTAAAATGTCTGTGGGAAATTTAAATTATAAATGTCAACAAGTCCGCTAGATTTAAATTGTAGCTTGTAGCACGCAGTATTTAAATTGTCTGATATGTTGCGTAACATTTTTCTGTGTATTAGTTTTGAGTACATTTTTCCAAAACAACACGAATACATTCACTGACATGCACATCGCAATTGACAAACTTGCAAATCAAAGCCGTTAAGTATATATCTCCGAAAACATCCGATTGCTCCCAAAACCGTTCCGTAATATCCCGGAAATGTCCGAAGTAGCTCGGATCCGGGAGAAAAGAAAGTGATGTGAACGTTTTCCGCACGCTAGATCAGTGTATAAATAGGTATTTTACAGAATTGAGTAGAAAATAGTATATTATGCAACAAGTGCGGTAATCCGGATTTGATCCACGAGTTTATTTAACGCGAGCGGAGAGCAGCGGAGCGAGTGTTTAATAAATGAGTGAGTTAAAAAGTTTACCGAACGTGTTGCATACTAAACTTTCTTTACGACCGTTAGGGTACATTTTCGCAAAAAAACACGAACTCATTCACTGACATGACAAACGTCAAAATTCAAAGCATGGGAAATATCCCCGAAAACATCCGCTTCGGCCCAAACCTGTGGTGGTAAAGTGACGCTCTCCGCACGCTAGATCGTTTTGTAATTAGGTATTTTGCAGGCGGGAGTAGAAAAAAACTATTATTGGGATAATTGTTATTCTATATTTCTTGGGTGACACCCACCGACAGAGCAATTTCTTTTGTGTTTGGAATAGAAACGCGAACTATTTCAAATGAACTATTTTTCAAACAATATCAACATACAAAATACAACGCAGAAATTCCCTATGTTATTTTGCGATTTATGGTAACATTTTTTTCCGCCAGAGGTCTCATTGAATTCTAAAATCGCCAACAGTGACGAGAGTGCGAAAATTGCAGATAAAACCGATTACACGGAATCAAATGGCAAACAATGCATATGCCAGTATATCTTTGGGTTGGAACAAGCCTGCTGAATTAACCGCGACGACCAATTAACGAAATCCATTAGCCGCGTTTATGGGACCTCCGTTCTTTATTTTTGCCACGCCAATTTCTGCCGATTCCGCACAAGCGCGAGCATTCAAAGTCGGCGTGTTTCATGTGTCGACAGCTTCAATTTTAGAAGCGGCCAATTAAGAGGCGCTCTATGACTTTATAAATTTGCACTTTATTAGTCTACGACCGATCAGATTTCCCTACTGCTCGAAACAGGAGAGGGGGCGCACACGGCAGCACTAAGACACGTTCATTCTTGTCGTTACCTACTATAGTATCCACGCGAGAGGCGATTTATCGATAAAAAATATGAAAAAGAGCTTCTACGAGCCCTAACAACAAAATGTTCGGACGATGTAAAAAATGAAAAAAAAAAGACATTTTATTATTATTATTATTACTTTGTCTTTTTTTATTGATGTCTATAACAAACAAATATCTAGTCAATTCTATGGAAATTTGATGAATTAACAGCGCAATTTAACCCTAACAGATGAAAAGTACATAAAGTACACAACAGGTGTCGTTACTCCTCCTCTCTTCGCAAGAATTTCCCAATACATAAAATTCTATTGGATTTAAGTCAGAAGAGCCAATCTTCCAATCTAATTTTCACCAAACTTGTATTCAGAGAGCTCTCACAGGTGTACTAAAATGAAGTGGAACTTAATTCTGCAACTCATTTGGAGCAATTGAGCAATTCTTATTGAAAAAACTCTAAGTAAGATCCGCCGTTTGATCTTAACGATAAAAAGAAAGGACCAATTAAATATACCCATCCACACATTTGAAGAAAATTGTTAATGGTCCTTGGAAGGATTTTCTTAAATCCATACACTCGATACAAACGAGGTAGAAAAATCTTTTGTTAGTAATTGTTCATACTGGGGTACTACAAAAAAGTAGATCGACAAATCTCAAAACCACCAATACATTAACGGTCACTGTGAACGAAAATCCAAGGGCATCAAGTCGGGCGATCTCGGTGGTCATTTATTTCAAGTCCATTAACTGATTTGATATAAATAAAATCCGACACGATATTTAATTCACATCCACGTCAAAATATCAAACTGTGTGCTAACTGGAAAACCATTACAAACAGGTTTATAGAGGAAAAAGCAGAGCTAATCTGACATTCTAATATTATATACAGTGAATATAACGTCTAGTCAGCCGCTGAATTTCGCTTCGGAAAGGAAACTCACCAATCAGTTATCTCGGTCTTTACCAGGCGTATCAAAATCAAAAGTGACCAAAACGAACCAAAAATTTATAGTCTGTTTTAATCTTGTAATGTAATTGTAATAATTTTTTTTTTGTTTATTTAGGTATATACATAATTACATTTCAACTTCGCTTAGGATTTGGTCACTACCCAGATAGCACACAATATCCTCAGTATATCCGGTCAATGCCTAATTTAAGTCGCATGTCCCGGGGCATAGGATATACATTAGCATATATACTAAGAATATACTGTAAAATACACCCCAGGGGTATCCTCTGAATGGATAGCTTGCGGATTTACTACACATGATATCGTCGAAATAGATGGCCTGAGGGTATCCCCTTGCGCCATAAAGGGAACATTAGAATAGAAATAAGGTCAAAAAGTGAAAAACCCAAAAAAGTAAATTTGGAACAACTGAGAGAGACCTCGTTTTTTTTTAGATTTGTGGTGTTTTGGGAGACATTTTATTGGCAACGTTTTTGTGCACATCTACATCGACATCAGTGTTGGCAAGTCCTAAAAAACCGGAATCAATCCTTTAAAATCAACTTGTTTTTTATTATTTTTGGACACGAACGAGACAAGAAACGTTTTTTTTTTTATTAAGAATACCACAGAAAATAAGGACTCATCTAAGTAAAAAAATTACAAAAATATGTAATACATAACATAAGATTTGATAAATCTAACCCGAACGAACCATTATTTTGCTAGGTCAATGAGATAGCAAGATCAGGCGGCGGCAGCAGTTATGAGTTTGTGAAACAAACTCTGACCCCGCTGATTTCAAATGAACTTGCAATGAAATTTGATTGGTTGAGCATGCAGAAAAAGGAGAAATTTTCAAAACAAAAATTGGAAAAATTAATACTTGGTAAGTAGGTATTATGTTTTTTAAAAATAAATACAGTATAAGAAATATAATTTAATAAAATATATGGTGATTGCTTAGTTGAAACTTTTTTTAAAGAGTAACTTCACCAACCATACCATAGGTCAATTCGATCACAGGCGAGTACCAAATACAGGGATAGAATTTTTGTAGTCGTACAACCAATTGGACTTATTTCTCATAGGCTGTCGGAAATAACCTAATAATTAAGTCAGGTCCACTGGTATATCTATATAAGATCCTATATCCTCACAGTCGGATATACGAACGACGTCTCAATTAGTATATCTGGATCCTTAGTATGTCCTAACAAACATCCTAGGGACATACGTATCTGAAATACTGTGGACGTTCCAATTAGGTAACATCGTATATCCTTGAGACGTCTTAAGGATGTCCCTTAGCTGAAACAGTATATCCCTAGGACATACGCTATGTGCCGAGGACGTTTTATGGACGTCTGTGTGCTATTTGGGTATTGTCTATACGGTGAGTTTGAAAATCACTACGTTTATTCGTCTTTTTCAATGCTCCACTGTTAATAATATCCCTTATCGACGACATTGGTGATTTTGTAAGTAGACAAGTTTCTCTTAACGCTTTTTGTTGAATAAGTCCTCTACTGATTAAAGTTTCATACACATTTTTCACAGCCTGTTTTGCATCAAGCGACAAATGATTTCGACGGGACATTGTAAAATAACCTTTTCGAAATGCATAGTGAACATGATTATTCAATACTGAAAGAAAGAAATATACCCAATAACAATAGGTAATAACATCGTTAAAGTTTTATTGAGGAGGGTCCGTCGAGAACCAACACGACGAAGATTGAGACATTTATGTCTACGAAGGCACCGTTCGCAAAAATTCGGGAGCTAACTTCACCGGCAGGCAAAATGTTTCTTGTATATTTAGAAAAAAAAACAATAGTAATTAGTTGGTAAATTTGGACATCCTTTAAACGATAAATGAATTTGCAATTTCCACCACGCAGTCAAAAATGGCTAAATTTTTATGTTATCCAATACACCTTTCAAAATAATGTTTGAAAGTAATCAAGATATCTGGGAAACTGCGCAGAAATATACAAGGTGTTTAAAAAAAACGCTCATCCATTGTAAATGGAATATTAAAAAATAACGTTACTTTGGTATCTGTCTCTGAAAACTCTTTCAGAAAGCTCCGTGAAAGGGGCTCCAGAATATAGTTTTTTCTTTAAATTAGATCTGAAAACACTTTCTTAAAAATGTTTTCGGAAAAACTAACAAAAACTTATTATTTTTGCCCAAAAAATCATTTACGGACGTTTATAAGCTATACTGGCTTTACTGTTTTGAGGTCGTGTTTACTTTGGAAGCGTTTTTTGGAACAATCCGTATTTACGCGTTATTTTTATTTGTCGGGTTGTTTTTCTAAATGCTGCACAACGTAGGACGCGGAAAGTTGAGGGGTGTTTGCCGAGGGGGGTTGATTTATAGCCACCCTCAGGGCGTGAAGGCGATTTATTGACTTCCAGTATGGAGGGACATGTGTTTGACACTTGCTGCGACAAGAACTTTTGGCGGTGGAGCTTTGGCCTCTTAAAAAGTTATTAGGTCAGCTGTTTCGAACAAAATTATTGAGGCGTTAAATTCCAAAGCGAGGTAAACACAAAATTTTAGTTTTCTGAAAAAAAATTTACCCGTCTGGTCTACCTATGGAATGGCGAAAAAAAATAAAATAAAATAAAACACATTAATCCTGTACAAAATTGTGCAAATGAGGTGGTTCCTTCTGAAATGAGAAATTGTAAACCCAATCGAATCTTTATCTCTATTCAAGTTTTATTATTATTATTTTCTACAATTCCCCTTCATTTTTACTTGTTGGATATTCCATATATCCCATTCCAAGTAAACTTATCAAACATTTTTTTTTAGAGGAATTAAAATGTAAATGTGTCTGGTCAACTCGTTATGAACTGTTCAAACGAATATGACGGATGCGGTGTATTGGTCTGTAAATCTCGTTAAGTTTTTCGTGGTACAGGGTGGTCCATTTAAGATGCTCCTATACTTTATCTCAATAAGTACGACACTAAAGCAAAAAAAGTTAAATACAAGTATTTGAGTCTAAGTATAAACCATTCGATACAGTTAAATACAAAAATTGTTTGACCCTAAGTATATATTCAATGCTTTGACCTATCGATGGCGAAAATATTATAGGGTGGTCACAAATAACCATAAAAAATACCTTTCTAATTAAAAAAACTCATATTAATAATAAACTAACCGCGTCGGTTGCATTAAGTCTTTCGTTGTTTTCTTCAAAATACAGAACTTCCAATTAATAATAATAATAATAAACTGCCTTTATTGTATATGTATATGTAGCTACAAGAACAACATCAGCAACACCATAATTGTCAACAAAATATACACCCGCATATACATCCTAAATACAACAAATAGACGCACATCATAAACTCATACGCTTTTGCTGCATACCGGCGGGCCTAATAAACAATATTAACGCCTTTTTCTACTCCCATCTGTAAAATACCTAATTACACAACGATCTAGCGTGCCGGAAGCGTCACTTTACCACGTTAGTTTCGTTTCCCACGAATCCGAACCACTTCCGACATTTACGGGATTTTACCGCACGGGTTTGCAAGCAATCGGATGTTTTCGGAGATATTTCCCACGCTTTGAATTTTGACGTTTGTCAATTCTGACAGTCAAGTCAGTGAATATATTCGTATTGTTTTACGAAAATGTACCAAAAAACCAACGGTCGTTGAAAAAGTATAGTATGCAACACGTTGGGTAATAGTATATGATGCAACAAGTGCGGTAAACGGCATTTGACTCACGAGTTCGCTTGATACGAGCGGAGCGAGTGTTTAATAAACGAGTGACTTAAAGAGTTTACCGAATGCGTTGCATACTATACTTTTTCTACGACCGTTTTTGGGTACATTTTCGAAAAAACAACATTTTAGCTGATCAAAAATTTCATTAACATCTATTAGAAAGTACATAATAGTATATTATGCAACAAGTGCGGCAAACGGTATTTGCTTACGAGTTTATTTGACACGAGCGGAGCGCGTTTTTAATAAACGAATAAGTTAAAAAGTTTACCGAACGTGTTGCGTACTATAGTTTTTCTAAGTTTCTAATTTTTCTAGTTTTTGGGTACACTTTCGCAAAACAACAGGAATACACTTACTGACATGGCCGTCAGAATTAACAAACGTCAAAATTCAAAGCGTGGGAAATATCTCCGAAAACATCCGATTGCTGCCAAATCCGTGCGGTAAAATCCCGGAAATGTCCGAAGTGGCTCCGATTCGTGGGGAACGAAACTGACGTGGTAAAGTGACGCTTCCCGCACGCTAGATCGGTGTATAATCAGGTATTTTAAAGAGGGGAGTAGAAAAAAAATATTTTGTGGGTACCTACCCGTCTTGCAAGATACCCATATTCTCTCAATAACTAAATGTCAAATAAAAACTCTGTATTTCTGTCCAAGCAACAATCTTATTAGTTCTTTTTTTTCATGGATAAGTTGTAAAAATGTTATGTTCAATGCTTAAAAATTGGAATTCGGAAAGAGGTAGAAAGACTTAATATAACAGACGCGGTTAAAAATACTAATACGCAGAAACCAAAGAGTGTAAGATAGAGGGGAAGGCTCCCGTTAGTGGCAATGTTAAAATTGTGTCGTCATGAAAACGGAAAACGAGCAGACGTACGGTTCAATTCAATTTAAATTTTGAAAGGTAAAGTGGGAAAAAATAATGTATGTGGAAATAGTTGAAAATTATTGAAATTTATTAAATTAATAAATATCTGAAAATGCATAGAAATAAAAAATGATTAAATGATAATCTTAAAACAATGAAACTATTTTATATATTTATATTAATAATATATAATATACAAATAATTATATATCATATTTGATATGCTATAAAATTTATTCTATTCAAAAACATAATATAAAACTTGGTGTGCTCTCATAATTGTAATAATAAAAAATAAAATAATAATAAAATTTTTCAAAAAACATATTCCTTTTCAAATCACTGCTGATACAGCTGAAAATCTCTCATTGCACTTAGTAATATGAAAACATAAATTTTATTAAAAGAAATGTAGATACCAAAATATGGTTTAACGTATATAAGAGTTTAACAATTAAATAATACATATAAAAATATTTTTGCTTACAGCAGATAACTAAAATATATATATTTTACTCAATCTTTTCCCTAACTTTTTTTTTAATGTTCCTCACTTAGGTTTGATTTTTTTAATGGTACTTTATCCTCTATTTCTTTTCTTTGGTCGTTACTTTGCTTTGGTCTTTTCATTGGTATTTTTTCAGTAGTTGATTTTGCGATTTTAGACAATTTCATGTTGTTTATTTTTTTTATGTTACAGTAACAGTCTTTTTGAGATCACGTCTGATGAACCAACCAATATCCAATCGTTTACTTCATTGGTTTATTAATCGAATTTATCATTGCTACTAATGCACAATGGACTATTCCATTTGTACGCTATTCTCCATCACCAGCATAACCATGGAACATGTCTCATAGTGGACTTCAGTAGCTAAACTTATTTCGTCGAATAAAACGATCCTCAGGAGTGCCTTTTAGAAACGTATCTTTCAGTTGATTTGATACAGTCTAATTTAATCCTGGGGTGGTAGGAAAATCTTTCTGGTATTCATTCAAAGTCCTTATAGTTGGTATATATAGAAATTTCGCCAGCAGCTTATAAGTCTTGGGGGAATATTTTATTGACAATGCAATATCTTTTACATCGTTACTGTAGAGTTTAGCGTATTTGTTCTTCACAGATAAGCGTAAGTGGGTTGCAAATAATATTAGAGCTTTTTTACCCAAATAGTTTGACGATGCATGTATTATTGATTCAACGTCTTGGTTCATTTTTTTGTTTTGCAACAAATTTCTTCTCCATGCTGTTAATTCGGCTTCGCAATCGACCTATCGTTCTAGCCCTTTTGTACAGCCTTAAAGATTTAGGCGTTAACATTTGAATTTTTCTCAGTTTAGAAGGTACTGAATAAATAAAGTGCTGTTATCCATTACAAGCTACTGTGTATTTTCAGTGTGACGCATTACTTTAAACCGCCATGACAGTACTTTAGTACTTGGACACAAATAATAGATGACATTCGTAACAGTATACGCGACCTTCCCCTTATCAGAAATCATACTATATATCATATATATTATAATTTCTATTTACGTGCATTACTTGTTGATTTGATATTAAATTTAAGTAATTAATGGTTAAAAAAAAACTTTGTTAGACTAGGATATTGTATAGGTTTAGCTAAACTTAAACTAAAATATACGAGTTATTGCAGGAAATTGACCATAACTTCCAAACTACCAATTTTTGTAATAAAAGATATACAGGATGTTCCATTAAAAAAAAAAAAGAATATTATTCAGAATGGATCCAGAATAAAAATTCCCAATTTTACTCATTAAAAAAAAGTTGGTTACTGTTCTGGAACAACGGTACACATACAATTATAATACAATATACACTTAGGGTCAAACACTTTGTGTATTTCACTTTTTTCGTACTCATTCCCGTCTAATCTCAGAAATACACATTTAAACAATTTTTCCCCCTCCCTTCTATAAAATACCCAATACCTGTTTTGCTTTGCAAAACAGGTATTGGGTAACAAGTGTTTCATAAACGGATGACTTAAATGCCGCACTTTTTTACTCAGGATGCCTTTTACAACACTAATGAATACTTGGAGCTTCGTACGCATAGAACTTCGGAGGAATGAAATCTTGAGTCCTGAAAAACTCTATTTCAATCTACATAAAATCACATCTTTTGAATTTCAAATGAGCAATATCTTTGTATTTTTTGCATTATTTATTATTATGTATGTATGTATTGTACGTATTATTGTATTATGTATTTGTATTTTTCGGAGAGAATGATTTCACTTACCTTAACCAGAAGCTGTTTAAAACAACCGCAATTTGATAAAAACATTTATTGACAGCGTTTAGATTAAAAAATATATATATAAACAAAAAATGTACACAAAAAATACAGGGTAAGTACTAAAAAACGGGGACGGGGGACAAAGAACATAGGGGAGGGGAGAAAAAAAATCACTCCTACAAAATTTCAGATAAAAGTTTCGCTACAAAGTTCGCGTCCTAGAAAAATGTAATATACACAATGATTTGTACACAGGCGAGTTGATTAATTTTTTTCTTTTTACAAAAAAAAAACAGGAAGACTGTACAATTTACTTTTGCTTAAAGCGTTTTCAAAATATATTTCATAATTGTAGCATCGCGGTAAACAGGGGGCGCCTCTTTCTCCCTCATCGATAAAATAATATTGTATATAATATTACAGCCAGCTTAGAATTTTCCTTTTTGTCGAAACGAATTGTGGATAATGCGAAAAATCCTAGACAGCACTCACCGTTTGGTGCATATGGTATAACCCATTAAAAAAGAAACTCATCGACGGTACTAATCTTAAATTTGATTAAAGTTATTTACAATCAATAATCGATGCGGAAAAAATAAAATTACATCAATACGCGGTCGTTTTTACCTAATATTTGATTGCAGGACTTTCAAATGATCTTTTTTTTATTCCGGGAATTACTTTTTTCAAATAAAGAAAACATTTTTTATGTAAATAATTTTGCCAATATGTAAAAGAAATGATTTTAATTTATATCTTTATTCTTAAAATTTGAAATTTTATATTAAATATTTTATACTAATATTTATATTATCCTTTAAATACATGAGAAAGTGGACTTTTAACGAAATTTCAGCGTGTTACCATAATTGTTAAATAAACATTTAGTTTCTGAGGTATTGGCTGTAAAAGTTTCGGAAAAAAGCGTTTTATGGGTACATTTGTGAAAAAAAAAACTACTTATTAAGTAAAATGACACGATTTTATGTTAAAAAAGCGTAGTTCTTTGGATATCAAGTGCAGTTAAAAAGTAAAGTAGCTACGTATGGAATTCTTTATAATTTTAAAACAGGTGGCTCCATCTCTAAGGTGATGGCGTTATTAGAAAGCTTTGGACTCCTAAAATACAATTGCCACTATACGTCACCAACGCACATTCTGAGGGAAGAACACGGGGTCTATGCTCAGGCATATACAGACGACCTTGTGATAATGATACAGGGGATGGACGTGAGGAGGATGCAGGGGCTCCTGAACGGGGCATTGGCAAGATTCTCACAATGGTGCCTGGACAGCAAGTTGGCTGTCAATCTTGGCAAGGTGGAGATGGCCATCTTCACCAGAAAAAGGAAGATGGAGTGCAACCTCAACATTTCGATGGATGGGGTGCCTCTTTCTGCAAGCGGAAGTGTCAAGTACTTGGGGGTATGGTTGGACTCTAAGTTGACCTTCCAGGAACATATAAGATCAAGGACCAGGTCGGCCTTTGGAGCTCTATGGGCGTGCCGGAGAGCGGTAGGGGGCCTGGGGCCGAAGGATCATGCAGCGGATAGGAACGGCCCTGATCGATACGGACTCAGTGCACGGTATTGGGCTAAAGGAGTTGCTGACCTTCTATAGGAGGGGTGGCATTCTGGATGCCCTCTAGAGCAGCCTGGGGGCACAATGGACCCATGTGGTGACCTAAGTACTTGGACGCCAGCGAAGGCGCCCCCTTTAATACCAATACCAATACGTCACCAACGCCAAAAAAATTGAGGTTATAATTTCCACGTATTTGTGCAAGATGTCAGTTACAATCGTTTGGAGACTACATTTGTTTGTTATTTGTTGTGAATACATTGTAAGTGTGTTTAGGCATTACAAGGCGTAAATCTTAGTCGTTTGCTTCAATATTTTCCTTAATAAAAAATAGGGAACTTGCTTTGTTTACATTTTGTGTAGCATATAATATGCTGTTGCTATTCCATATTACCTGCTGAGTATAAAGCAAGGGATCTTTTTTACTTCCACAAATAATAACTATTCCTTTAGAGAAAAAGGGATGGGTTCATGAACCTTGTCCTAGTGCAGAAACAGATGTTTTTGTTTGAGATTTTTGCGATTCTTAGATATGTATTGTTTGTCAGTCTGATGTTTTGAATTGAAATGATTTTAGTAAGTATCTAAACATTTTTATATCTATCGTCCATTTTGTAATATTTTTTGAAAATTACCGAATATATTAATTTTTAATTTAGCAAGTATCACTCTTTGGAGCTACTTTGAACACTTTCATTTTAATGTTATCACTATTAAAATAACTGGTGTTCCATATATTCCGAATTTACTCTAATGGAAGTCTACTTCACCATGCATTTCGTGAGGTGTTCTTTATGCATCATCAAAATACGTGACAAAAAAAAATCACCGCAAGTCCTTTATAGCGAAAGCATTAAGACATATATTCTTTAAATAATCTTACTATCACTATTAAAATAGACCCTCTCTTCCGAGATTAGTCAATTAGTTAATAGTATCCATAAAAAGGCAATAGAAATAAAACTTACGCCTATTGTGGTCCCTACTTACAATTTTTCAGGGTCTTTCCGGATAGGGATCAGTTTGGGGTCACTTTACAATACCTCGCGGAATAACCTATACTGATTTCGATTTTATTATTTCCGCACTCTTAAAATCGGAGGGGGATAATAAATAAGTTTCATTCAAACTGTTTAACACTAAAATCCACAGGCGGCATACAAAAAACTATTCTTTTATATTCTATCGATTGCAAAATATACTTTAAAAAATTAATTTCTATGTATACGTCTATGTAGTCAAGTAATATGTATATATATAAATATTTATGTATATAAATTTATAGGATCTACTCTCCTTCTGAAATATCTTTTTTCTCTTGAACTTGACTCCCTAAGAGAAGTGATATTTGTTTTCTTAGTTAGATACGTTCCCACTCGTGCTGTCGACACCTGACCCGACCCCGATCGTCAGGTACCATCTGCAATTTAACCGCCACCCCCGTGACGGTAACGGGTTGGGCAGAATCGGGGAGACTTACCGTCGCTTATGGTCTCGAGCCCCTGGCCGCTTCCTCGAGCGCTCTTACCTTAAGTTCTCGCTCGCGCTGCTGCCTAAAATGCAAAAATTACTATTTTAAAATTCTAAGATTGAACACCGATGAACTAAAATAAAAATGCGTTTCTAAAAGCGACAACTTGTTCAATGAGCACTTTTTTTTTAACGTTAAGATACACATATACGGCGTGTTTCAAAAAAGGGTCAAAGGGAAAAAGGGTTTAATATGGTCTAAGACACCTAAATGAAATTTAATACCACAAATATTTTCAACTTTGACATAAAAGTTACTGCTGACAAAATTTAACTTCGAAATTACTATATTAATATTAATATTAATCAAACTATTAGTTTTTTTAACGTTTTCCGATAGTTGAAACACCCTGTATACATTTTTTGTTCTCGTCAGGCTTTCATCTACTACTAGTTTATTCTTGTAGAAATTGAACTGAAATTGCTACTGCGAATTTCCATTTTTTATATTTTATTATTTATTATTCAATAAATACACTCTGATAAAATTTAAAAGTCACTTTACTTTTTGAACACGCCTCGTCATTAAGAGGAAAAGTTTTGGCTTATTGAATTCCTTGACTTTGGGTTAATTTAAAGCATTGTTTGTTCTCTTTTCTTTCCAAGTCCACTTTTAAATTCGACTTTTATAAGTTTTTCAGGTTAAAACGAATAAAACCCTGCCCCCCTCTTTCTTTAAATTAATATGCTCGGTTTATTTAATGCTAGAGAGTTATAATCATTTGTTGAACCGTAAAACTTAACTTCCGACATGACTTAACCTGTGCCTTAGTAATTAAAATAGATTGTTTTTTTTTTCGAACAGTTGATGGCAAAGTCGAAGCTGAAAATAGATAGTGTTTTTGAATTTGTTATTTTATTTATTATTCTTGCAGGTAAATTAATGTGACCCTAATTCGAGATGTCCAGGTGTTAAAAATCGAATATTTTACCATATAACCTTTAAGTTGTCCCCCCCGTTTAATGATCCCTGTGATCACACTCTCGTATTGAGAAGCTACGTACAGAGAACTCACCCATATAAAATGGATAAAGAGTGATCACATGATTTTGATCTAGAACCGGTCAATCTTAACTACTAACAGCAAAGTAGACAGAATAACATATAAAGTTGCATCACTCGAGGCCACACACGCAACTATTTCCCCTTACGTATGTCTGTTGCCATAGTCGTGATCTGGAATTGGTACAGTCCTTTTACTTTTACGACGACCTATTGGTTTCATATTCTTTAATTTAATTTATTAATTTATTTTTTTTTGGCCGAATTCTCATTTTTAAGTCACCTATTTTAGTACATATTAAAAAAAATCCAGGGGTGTCAAGTCAGGGCTCCTCCCTGGCCAATCCATGGTCCCTTACAATTTCTAACAGGCACAACGGTATCATATACCGCACTATTTGGTTGAAAAGCAATCCCTTCTTCAATATCGTCAGCAGAGTATCAATTAATGGAAATATATATTTCCAATATCATCGCACAAAACTCTACGTGTAATAAATAAGATGCATGAAAATATGCTAAAACGTTGGTTTCATTATCTTCAGAGTTTGTAACAGATTTTGGAAGTTCCCTTCTTCATAGGTTTGGAAATTTTGCTTCAATTCTATTAAAGTTTTTCTCATACATTGGTGGTAAATGTGGATATTGTATATTAAATTTTCTACACATTCTGAATACAAATCGTTGCCACGTAGCTGAATGTTTCCGCAGAATCTAAACATGTAAGTCGATATACGATACCAGTATATCTGCCAACACCGCGTTTATATAAGTAACCAACATTTCAGGTTTTTACCGTCTAATAGGTCACTCATCGTGAATAACCCTGTATACTTAGGGTCAAACGCTTTTTGCATTTCACTTTTCTTACTCAGGGTCGTACTTATTGAGATTCGGTATAGGAGCATATTAAATGGACCACGCCGTACAGTGAGCCAGGAAGCTATTGAAATGAACCCATAATACATTTCGTGCAATGAACGTTTTCCTCATCACAGACTAATTAAGTAAGCCATGAACCTTCACAAAACAAGCGATTTAAGTCGTCTTCCTACCATGGAAACGTCAACAATAATTTTGTAACGTTTGTTGTAATGCTTTATTTATACATTTTTCCGTGTGAAAAGTGGAGCGGATTTTTTAAAAGAAATTAGCTTTTGACAAAATTAAAAATGCAGGAAGCCAGTAAAGGTAAGTTTTGAGACTAATTTTATGCTCTAAAAGGCAATTATCCTTAAAAAAAATCTACATTGTTTTGAGTAGCATTAAAAAAATAGCCCAAAAAATCTGTTTGTAATTTATTAAGCAATATGTTACAATTTGAGCATAATTTAGGGATGCTGTTGATACTATTTATTGAAGTAACATGTTGTGGTGCTACGTGAAGACACAATATTGCTCCCACCTGCTCCATTTTATTAAAATAATTTTTAAATAACTTGTCGGGTGGGCAAAAAAAAAGAAGAAACATGTTTTTCGTTATAAGTTTTGACCTATTAATATATAATTTTTTTTATAGAACGAGAGTGCAACTTAAGTTTGATTCATGCAAGACATTGATATTATTTTTGGCATTTCAATAGTGTCATAACTTTTGTTTACTATGGGTTGTCATGCTCTTTTGACACTAAGACTAATTATGAATCAAAACCTTAACCTTAAATGAAGGCTCTTATTGCAAAGGAATGGTTTAACTTTTTTAGAGCTATGGCTAATGCAAAAATTGTAACAAAAACAGAGCAGAGTGATATTTTGGATGTATAAAAACTGTGTTATTGTTCTATTTCGTTTCTTTCAAGCAAACAAACTTAAATATTTTAAAAAATCCGGCAACATTATTTTGTTTTAGTTTATATGAAATAAATAACTATTTTTTGTTAAATTGATACTTTTAATTAAATATAATTATTTCAAAATGTTTCTACATTTTAAACCGTTTCCATGATTTAATTAAAAACTTTTTGTAAATATAGTTTTTTGTGAACACCCACCTGTATAATAATTCTATTGTATTAAAGTTTGATGTTCGTAATAATTATTTCTTTTTATTGTTGTGTTTTTATTAATATTAAGTAAAATTTTTTAGCAATACAAAAAAAATCGAATTATTTGCCGCGGTTTCCTGACCATTCAGAGAAGCCCAGACTTTTCTCGGGTTTTCCAGTTTGTTAACGACAATTTAAACGAATTCGCAAACACAGACCATTAAATAGTTAACCAGTGCGAAATAGAAAGACGGACCTTAGGTATTCCTCGTGTTGCGCAACGATCGAGGGGTGGGGCGGGAAGCGGTCTCGTTCGAGCAGCATCTGCCTCTGCAGCTGTTCGTGGGCTGCGGCCTGAACAACAACAAGAAATCAACGTTGCCCCGTCATGGTCCGCCCCTCTACAGGTAGGACACTTACCTGGTGGGCCAATTGATCCGCGTAGGGCCGCCCCAACAGGTCGGGATGGTGCAAGGCCAGCGGTCCGTCCCTGCCAGGTATCAGTCCCGGCCTAGGGTAACCCGGAGTACCGGTGGCTGTCGAAGAAAAACCTTTATTTTCTCAAACTAATGACGTCGTCATGCGATGTATCAAAGCATAATTTTCTCACGCCGCTGCTTTTAACAGCAACGGGAGTTGTAATTACTAATCATTCAACCACGAAAACCATAAGTAATATTTTTCAATTTTTATATATTTTATTTTGATATATTACCTACAAAACAATCTGGGTTTAAAAAAGATTATAGATGTGAGAGTGCTTTGGTCGATATTACTGCTGTAAATGCTGCATAAATTGCTTATTTCAATTTTACACTACATTTGGTTTAGTGACAATGTGTATTCCGAACCACTCTTCATTGAGTCAGGTGTACCACAACTTAGTAGAGTATAAACTCTATACGACTTTGTAATTTAACTTTGTAAATACTTTAAAATATTGCAATTATCACCTATACGCTGACGACACTCGAAATTACTTTTCTTTTCAAGATCATGAAATGACGCAGTCTGAGACTAACACTGATTCAAAGACCTTTATAAAATTGCATCCTAGCAGTTAAATCCAATTAAATTGTCGGTGTTGGTTTTTGGAAATGACTCTCAGGTACATAATGTCAATAACAAAATGATCATAAAAATTAATGACACTTCTATACCATACTTGGATACATCGAAATTTTAGGATTGATCTTGCACTCTAGTGCCTAGAGTTTAGGCTGCGGCTCAACCATCGCATTACAAACAAATCGAGAATAGCATATGGGTATTTAAACTTAATATAAAGTCATAGACATTTTCTTCCAATCGTTACAAAGAAACTACTTTGGAAATCATTGCTGTAGTGTGTATGCAACCTGCCTGGATGCTACTGACTAATATCTTATCCAGAAAATACAAAATTCATGTTCGTGGCTTGTTTATAGAGTTCGCTGACAGGATCACATTTTTCCATACTTGGCTCTTTCGGATTGGCTTCACAGGTGCAATAGGCTTAGGTTAGACTGTGCTTTGTTATATTTTAAATTAATTAAGTATAAATCTCCTGAATATCTTTTTACCAAAATCACTTTTCGTGCACATGTTCACGACATCGAAAAGAAATGTTTAAAAGATCATTTTCATCATTTAAGTCTTTTCGATTTAACAATATCAACCAAAACTTTTAAAAACCAGAACTCAATAATTTCTGTATGGGAAAACTCTGCTGTTTACCCTTATCCCCCTTTCTCCTGTATCCTGCGACTTCTCTCTTTATTGAAAATTATATTTAATGATTAATGTACATGCGCAACATATTTATTTTTTTTATTCAATTCTTTTCTTTTCTTTCTTTCTTTGGCTTTGCTGGATGTCTGCGTTTTATTGGGCTTTCTGTTTACCTTAAAAGTGGTACCATCTAATATTTTGTAGCGTAATATGTATATTTGGCAAAGCAAAAAATGTATTTATTATTATATTATTATTATTATAAAACAAACTATGCAAAGCCAAATTTTTTTGAATACACATAAGAATTCTTGTAATACTTTTTTTGGGTATTATGAAATCACATACATGTTGTATATCGTGTTTTGTCATAAAGTTTTGTATAATTTTGCACATATTCGACGAATATTATTTATTATTTATCACGATTGCCCTAATCTTACCTGGGAGAGGAAAACCGGCGGCCGCCGCGGCAGCTTCCTGCTGCGCCTGCTGCTGCTGCGGGTGGAGATGGAGGTGGGTGTGCGCGTGGGTGTGGGCGTGTGTGTGGGCGTGGTATTCCGGCGAGATCCCCGCCATCTGCAGCCTCACCTTTAACAGCACGTCGAACATCACGTGATAAGACCGTTTGCGCGACGCGAGGGGGGCGGGGCGTTCGTCACAGACACTTACCATTGGGTCGGTGGCCAGCGCCAGCCGCTCAGCCGCCTCCAATTGGGCGGCGTGAGCGGGATGGTGCGGGTGGCCGGGGGGCGGACCGCCGGGACCGCCGGGCGCACCCGGCGGCGGGATCCCGAGCCTTTCGAGCCGTTCCCGTTCCATTTGGCTCAGTTGGGCCGCCCCGCTACCACCCGGGTACAAAGCGAAATGGTGCGGGAGAAGGCCGGGCGGACCGCCAGGCGGTCCGGCCAGTCCGGCCGCCGCGTACCGCCTCTGAATTTCAAGCCAATGGGGGTCGACGGCGTTCGGCGGCGCCCGCATACCGCTCTTCATAATCTCCTCCTTGAGTCTGTGAGAAAGGTGACCGTAAAAGTAATGCGGGTCTTGAGCTTTTAGTAAACTACCATGCAGATATATAGAAGAGAAAGAAACAGAATTAGGCACACGAACTACCGACGACAGTTGAACCCCGCTTTAGACAATTACCTATCGTTCAGTTCTCGCTCCCTCAGCTCCCTGATCTCCCTTTCACGTTTCTCGCGTTCGAGGTGCTCGAGTTCGAGCCTCTCCCTAGCTCCGGGTCCGTACATGCTGCTCAGCTGGTACTGCAGCATCGGATCCATCACGGTGGGAGGTAGAAGGGATCTTAAAAAACGATAGTCAACATCTTCTATATATTGTTCTATTTGGTGCTCTTAGAGTTGCAAATAACGTGTATTTGTCAGGATTATATAACGACCAATATCGCTTATTTTGACAACAACCTTATCTTGTAGTGAACGAAACATTCAACGGTTCATAAAATGTTTTTCAAAAAATTATTATTCTCATTATTTCTAGTTAACAATTCCAAACAAAACTGCATCCTCCTTTGACATTGTTGTGCATTGGAATGCATTATATTTATATTCTTTCAAAACTGAGCGGATTGGTCCCGAAAAATACCTATCTATTCGTATACCCTAGTAAACTAACATGTTTTGCCTTACTTTCTTTATTCTACACATAGTGATTTCGGCATAACTTTTTAACAATTAATACGTTACCGTTTTCTGTAATTTTTTTGTCAGCCTTTAAAGGAGGGCAGCCTGGACAAAGTCTAATATACTGACGATGAGCGGCGGTTGCGCTTTTATTATTTAGAAAGTAGAATTGAAGCATAAAGCTTCTGTCACGGATGCTAAATTCACAATAACAATAATAACTTGGACAATAATTCAACCATCAACTTTGTTTACCAATATGTCAAATATAAACATATTTTCATTTGTCAGTAAGGGCATTCTTTGAAATTATATAAAAATTCCCTCTTTTTGCTGATTTGTCAAAAACGAGTTGACTAAAATATAATGTGAGTTCCATCATTGTAGTCGGAATAAGAGATTCTATTAACTACATATATAATATACAGGGTGTTTCATTTTAAAAAAATATGATGCATAAATGTCAGAAAATTGATTGTGTTTTGTTTTATATATCACTCGGGAAAAACTAACACCATATTTTGTTTTTTTGTTTACCTTAATACCTCTAAAAACAAAAACGTGACAGCCAACTAAAATATTATTAAGACGAATTGAACGCACGGTACCTGGGCATGTGGCCGGGGCTGAATCCCGCGTGGGGCCTGGCGTACTCGGACAATTGCCTCAGTGCGGGCGTATCGGTGAATCCCGGCCTCGGGAACCTTTCGTAAGGCGACGATATGCTCTCCAGCGGCCCCCTCGACGGAGGCTTGACGTCCGGCTTCTCCGGAGTCTGAATCTTCCGCGCCTGCGCCTGCTGCGCCCTCTCCCTTTCTTCCCGTTCCCGTTCTGCCTGTTTCCTCAACCTCTCCTCGCGTTTCCGCGCCAATTTCGAATCGGGCACCGGTTTAAAAGTGAGGTCCGTTCTCGTGCAGGAGTTGTAGTCGCCGCGATTCCAGTGACGCAGGAATATCGCGGACTGACTTCTGTGACACTCGGTGTCTTCTATCCGAGGCTCGGGAGACGGGCCCCTGGGCGGTGCCAGAGGGCTGTTTTGGTTGTCGTCTTCCGGAGTGGAGTCTTGGTCGGGTTCGATCTTTACCACCTCGTCTACGAGAGATTTCGGGGGCGGGTTCATCGGCGAGCTCGGCGGATGCATGCCCGCCTGTTGTTGCTGCTGCTGCTGCATGTTCGCCGCAGCTTGGGCGGCGTGAGCCCTTAACGCGTCCAACGAACTGCCCGGCATGGGAGGCGGACCCAACGCGGAGGGGTGATGACCCATGTTCGGAGGCTGGATCATCAAATGGTGCGGGTTGGCCTGCGACGCCGCCGCCGACGGCGGTTTACCGTGCATTCCGTGTCTCAACAGTTGATTGCCCGGAGACAGTCGGTCGTGGTGATGCGTGTGATGATGAGTGTGTTGGTGATTGTTGGTGGAACTCGTTGAACTATTAACGGGGACAATTCAAAGTCGCGAACAGTTTGACGGTATACTTTGACCAGAAATATAGTGCTTTTACAACCGACCCCCGAGATTAACTTTGCCTACTTTTTATTACTTCAAATCCGCAGCCCCTTATAGAACACGCTGCAGAGCAGACCCTCACCCGTAACCATTCCAGGACCGTTCTAGGAATTTATCAACCTACACTAACAAGCGGGATATAAGTATGTTTTCAATCTTCAACAATTTATTACGTTTTGTTTCATTACATTTCTACATAGTATATACAATATACTACAATACATATATTAAAGATTTATTTTCGACCTATGTTCAGTTAAATTATTTAAAAAACATTTCATATTCAATATTATTATTTTTATTTTTACTTTTAATAACTTTCTATTGTTCCATATTACTATTACATTTATTACTTTATCAATTTAATTATAACTCCCTATTTAGTTTTCAATTGAAACATTCAAGAGATTAAGTGGAGTAGCTTTTGCTAAACTTCGCCTCTTCTCTACTGTATATTTGTATATAGCACTATACAACAATAAAGGCAATTTATTATTATTATTATAAGTCTTAAGAATGATACATGTCACCGGATGCTAAAATAAACGCTTCTACTTATTCGAAAGTACCCCACGGCATCAATGCTTAATCAAATTTAATGCGGTCCATTTACGTTTCAAATAAAAATTTCAAGTTTGCAGGTTTTACCAAGGTCCAAGGTACTGTAAAATACTTAAGACGTCAAAACAATAAATGCACTATATTTTTGGTCGCATTATACCCGTAAACTCACCTGTGATTGATGTTCGTCGTGGTGCTGGTCTGAGATATGGGCGTGTGCGGTGAACTGGTGCGGACCGTCTTCTGGTTAACTTTGTGCTGCACCGATTGGCTCGAGCTGGTGCTCGTGCTGTGCGATATGGTTATGCTGCTGTGGCTGCCGCCTCCGTAGTTTTGCTTCTCGACGCTCGCGTGGATCGAACTAAAATGGATTAAAAAAACCGTCTAGCTATAACCGCGTTAGTTCGAATTTACGACCTGTTGTGGGAGGTGCTCTGGTGATGCGTTAGCGTCATTTCGTGGCTCTGGTGGCGTTCGCCGCCGTGCTCGTCGGGTTCCCTAGTCTCGCGCTTGGTAGTGACGGTACTGCTAGTGCTATGCTGCGACGACATCACGGTAGCGCTGACGGTATCGATACTTTTCGGAGGACCGCCCATATCGGGTCGAGACGTAGGCGGAGGAATGGCGTGAGGCTGGGGCACCGGATAAGGATACGGGTAGGCGGAAAAAGGATACGCGGCATAACCGGGCGGGCCGTGAAACGGCATCGCGTGGAGAAACGAAGGATGGACCAGGGGATGCGGCGGCGGCATCGAGCCTGGGTACGAGGGATGCGGCTGACTTGGATGGGGTTGAGGTAGCGAAACGGAAGGGTGGCCGATACTAGCCCCGCTGCCGCCGCCGCCGCTACTGCTACTGCTCGGGCTGATAAGGTTGATGGCCGAATGGGGCGACGAAGGCGGTTGGCGTAACGGAGGGGTCTGCGATATGACTTGCGGCGTAGGCGTGCCGCTAGTCTTCGGCGTCAGGCACTTTTCGCTCGCGGGTTGCGCGGGACTCGCCCTACTCGTCGGCAGAGCACCGTAGTCCGGTTCTTTTTTGATGCTCTCGATCGCCGGTCCCGACGGTGGACGGTCCGACGTCGACGACTGAGCGGTTTGCGGTTGCGGCGGCGGTAAATAACCGGGAACCTTAACGTCCTTCAAACTTTGAAGCGGATCGGCGCCGGACATGTGACTAGGAGGAGGCGGGATAAAACCGCCCCCGGACGAGGGCAAGTTTTGAGAACTAGGCGGCAGAGCGCTATTCGCGACGCCGTAACCACCCATCATGCCGCCCTGACTTTGACCGGGCGGCGCATTTTCAGGCACTTCTTGCTTGATTTTCAAGTTCTGCGGTTCGTTTTGTTGCTGAGGCTGTTGCAGGTGTTGCGTTTGCTGCTTGTCGAGGTTCCTCGGCGAATGCGGATGCCCGTATGGCGGTATGAACCCGTAATGGGCCATGGATGAGGCGGCGGAACCCCCTATCGTGACTAGATTGCTCGATTGCATCAGGCTCGGTAACGGCGGCTGCCCGATGGGCGACGAGGTGGGCATTTGCGAAAGCTCCGGCCTGTCCACGCGTTCCGGCCGTTCGAGTTTCTCTTGCCTCGTTTTCTCCTCGTCGAATGGGCCGCCGTCGCTCGACCGGGAGGTCTGAGGTAAATGCTGGGACATGGGTATCACCTGAGGTATGTTGAGCGGTTGCACGATGTTGCTAAAATTGTGCTCGCTCCTGCTCTGACTGGTCAGCTCCATAGGTTCTTCGCGGGGCTCGACCTTAATTACCGCTCCCGCACCGCTCGCTTCCCTGGACTGGTTTTGGTAACTGAAGGGGGGCGGGTCCGGAGGTTTGATATCCTTAATGTAACTCGAATGGTTCATGTTGATTATCTGCTCTTTGTTCTCTTTGATACTCAACGCGTGTTTCGGCTGAAGGTGATTCATCAGCGGCGGATCCTTCATGCCGAAACTGATCTGGTCCTTTATGTTCATACCCTGCGGCATGAACAAGTTGTCCTTGTACGACATAGGCATTGAATCCTCCTTCGAATTGACGCTTAGCAGCGAGGCGTCGCTGCTCGAGTCCAACTCGTCCTTGATCTGTTGCTTGTCGATGGTAACTCTAGGTATGATCAGTTCCGTTTTGAACGGTTTCTGATCTCCAATCTCGTCCTTCACGTCCTCCTTCTTCGACTGACCCATCTCTTGTTTAATCCCCGCCTCTTTTTTGATTTCCTCGCCGAACTTGATGGTCGCCGGGTTGAATTTCATCTCCTTCGCGTCCGTGGTCGAATCTAGGTTCCTTTTGATTAAGTTCTTGCGCTCGTTAATATCCTCGGGCAGCCTTATCGAAACGTTCAGCGGCATCGGCTCCAGCACCGGTTGCGACTGGAGCTTGCCCGACGCTAGCGGCGCGAGTGTGGGCGTAGACGGAGTCGCGCAATGCAATTTCAGCTCGCCCTCTTCTGTCTTAATAAGAGACGTCGGTTTCGCGGTGACCGCCTCTTGCATAACGTTGTTGTTGTTGTTGTTACTACCGATGACGGTAGTCGAGGGCACCAACGGCTGAGGACTGCCGGACCTTTGCCCGTTGTTGCACTCGGTACCATCGGGTTCCGGTTCGTTGCTTTCCTGTTCGTCGTTCAACGAGCCCGAATCCGAAGTGGCATTCGACGGACTGTCCGCTCTCTCTCTTCTCTTTTTAAACAACCCTTCCTTCTCCTCTTCGGTTTCCTCGGTCTTCTCTTGCGGCCGTTTTCGGTTCTTGTTAGGCGTGTCCGACTTGTCCGGTTTGCCTTTCTTCTTGCCCGGGGTGCCGGAGGACACGTTTGACGTCCCTGATTTTTCCGTTCCGGAGTTCTGTTTGACGGGGGTCTTCGGTTCCGGCGTTTCGGTACCGCCTCTCTTGGGCCTCGCCCGGTTACCAGCCGGCTGCTCCTTCGCCGCCTTGTTCCGGGTGCGCATGCGCTGCGGACTATCGTCCGGACCTTCTGCGCGGCGACAGAAAATTACGTTATTGGCATTTCGTACGTTGTGATTAACCGTCTGCCATAGAAATTGCAACACCCGCTTAGCTGTACTTAA
Source organism: Cylas formicarius (assembly GCF_029955315.1). Lineage (NCBI taxonomy): Eukaryota > Metazoa > Arthropoda > Insecta > Coleoptera > Brentidae > Cylas > Cylas formicarius. The sequence continues at coordinate 15,839,123 of NW_026844361.1, read as the reverse complement.
GTTATGTACGATATATAAATATTTTTATAAGAATTTGGTTACCAGCTATTCAGCTTTCCGACACTGAAAACATCGTTGAGCAATACATCCTGTTTGGCGAATTTGAACGACGCGAGCCGTTGGGGCACTGGAGTTTTAAGAACTAGTGATCGCGAAGAACGGTATTTAAGACTTAGAGATAGATCTTTTCGCCACAACATGAGAGGACAGATATCCACAAGATCGAATGAGAAGAATATTTTTTGACAGAAGTTGAAGGTAAAAATCTGTGTTTGTTATGTAATACTTTGGTCTCCGTTGCTAAAAAACGGAAATATTGAGAGACATCATAACACTGTACATTCTAATTTTGAAAAATCATTCCCACTATATTCGCCGCCAGAAAGGAGAAACTGAAACAGTTACAAAAGCAGTTAATTGGACAACAATCAATAGTTTAAAGAACAGTCGACAAAAATAAGGCGGCAACTGAAGCATCGTACCATGTATCCCAGAGACGGAGAAATGATAAAACAGGCGTTTTTAGAACTTCAGAAAGAAAGACGAAATAGTTTCAGCTATAAAATCTATGCAACTTTCTGCTAACACGTCTAGAAGTAACGAGCAATGCTATTTTTTTACAGTTAAGAACTGACTTAGATGACAGTGTTTATTTTTTACTTCAACTGGATGAATCAACAGATGTGGTTAGTCAGGACAGTTTTTAGTGATTTAGTGATTTGAAGTTTATTCCACTGAAAAGACACACTACTGGACAGGAGTTGTTAAAAAATATTATTTCTTCCGACAAAATTCCAATATCGAAAATGGTAGATTTGACAACCGATGGAGCTCCAGCGATGGTAGGTTGTTAAGGGTCCGGTGGCGTTATGTCGTAAAGATGAAAGTTTTCCGTAATTTCTCTGTTACCACTGGATTAATCATCAGCAAGCATTATGTGAAAATTTCATGAAACTAAACAACGTTTCAGAAAAGATGTCTCAAAATCCATTAGAACCATATGACAGCAAATATCGTTTTACGGATTTCAACGAAATGGCTTTAGTAGCGCAGTGTGTTGTTTCACCCTTTATGGAAATTGATATCCAACAGTTTGCAACTTGTCTTATGCAGAACTTTGCCGAAGACATGCAAGTAATTGAGTTTCAAAATGATTTGGCCTTAAAATCGTTACACTCGACTACCAAATGTATCTGGCCTATTGTAAGTAAAGACAAATATTCAGTTCTATGCCGTGTTGCCTTGAAAGTGAAAGCATTATTCAGCTGAACCTATTTGTGTGAATTTTTTAGTACCTATGTATTATGTATTACCAGTTAAAGTTAAATGCATAAATAAATAAATACATATAACGATAAATTAACTATGGATTATTTAATTTGCGGTGCGTTACGTGGCTTCTGTGTGGGTAGCTCACTGTTTATTACAAAATTAACAAAGTGAAGAGATTAGCGACCCTGGAGCTACAGTGGTGTCACCGGAAGCCGCAATGGAATCCGGTCACGACACTCGTAGAAGAGCCCACAGAAGACGTGGAGAAAGTAACCAATTTTAATTTTGCAAAATATTAGACATTTAACGGGAGTTGAAATTTCTATGTCAGACGATATATGTTCATCCTTTTTAAAGCTGTAACCCTATCTGGCAGTACCAGATCAATATCTAATATTATTAAACCGTTGTCAGTGGTCAAGGCAAAACTATTTATTATGAAGAACGAGTCAAAGCAACGGACAAAAATTTTATATAACTGTCTACATAAGAACATAAAAAAAACAATAAATCTACCGGCGGGTGGAGTGTTGCCGGTGGCGGCGGGCGCTGTGAGGGGCGGCAGCTCGTTACACTTTCTGTAGTGCGCGCGGCAATCCCAGCAGAGTAGCTGACGGTCCTTGCCGCCGGGTTGCCAATCTTTGGAACCTATTCCGGAGAAAATAACGATAAAGCGATGATAAGAAAAAAGGACTATGATACAAAGAAAACAAAGGTGTACTGCCGTTCCGCGTAATGACGTTATGCGGTGAGTTCCCTTGCATAAAGGATAATGCATTTTGATCATTTTTCTTTTCTTTCTCGATAATCGGGAGAGCGAGGACGATGAACTTATGGCCAATAAAGTCTGCCACAAAGCCCCTGGAACAATGATTCAGGTGCTTCTTGATCTCACCTGTAGGCCTCATTTTAAGACCAGGCCATTCTTGACTTTGGCGGATATTATTAAATAGTGAAACAAATAATCACAACACCCGCAATTTTTTGTAACATTAGAGCTCTTTAGTCATCTAGACTGTGGACAGAAGTCTCGCGACTCTATGAAGAAGCGCTTAAAACTTTCAAAATCAAACTAAATTAGTTTCTGTGCCTTTATAATCTTACTGATTTTTTTAATTTCTCTAAAGGATCGTTTGTATCAATGAAATATTATTTACAAATCTTCTGGATTTCTCCTGCGTCGGTTGTCGATGAACTGAACTTGCTGAAGTATCGCACAATCACCCTGTTGGCTTCTTCAGAGCTTAACCGAAACTGCAACGTCAGCAAGTTCAGTTCATCGACAACAGGAGGAATTCAGAAGATTTGTAAATAATATTTATTACAGTGGCATGTGGAAATTTCTATGAAAAAAAAATGTTGTTTACCTCTGTTTATATGTTATTAGCTACATGTAGTATTAATTTTTCATAGAAACTGACACAGGCAACTGTGATACTATTTACAAAACTTCTAGATCCGTCCTGCGAAACGCGAGCAAGTTTGACTCAACAGGAATCCAGAAGCAGTATATATAGTATATATAGTAGTGTTATTAATTTTGTTTCTTTGACATTTTCCATACATTGCAATGTCTGACAGAAAATAAAAGTAATTCTAATTCGAATTCATCAGATCAGATAGTGTCGAAAACACTGGCTGCTTGGAAAATCTTCTGCATTCACATTCAAGTTATGCGTATCCTCAACACTTAAAGCTTCAGATAATGAACTGTCATTATGCCCTAAAAGCTTATCTACAATCTAAATCAATATTTAATTTCCAGGGGCGTGAGATGGTCATGAAGACCATTCGAGCCTAGAACCGTAAATAAGTTGTCCAATACCCTCGACTTTGGACCTTCAAACAGTAGTTTTAATAAAGAATTTGTTATAAGAAAATAGTATCTTCTCCTACGCGTTACTAACAAAATTTGTTCACTGGAGAGAGTCCTAGAAACGCACTACAACATAAGAAAATACGAAAAATAAGTCCAACTCAAACGTTGGCTTTTACCGAGCTACAGAAAGTGAGGTTCTTCTCCTTTACTTCTATGGCCACGACTACCAGGATCATTCGGCTAGGAAAGTGAGGTTGGGTTTTAACTCGTCAAATGACGCTCCTTTATATCCAGGTTCCGTTGTTTGCCTTTGTATCATGAGAAACGGTCACTTACTGGTAGTAAAACAGTGGGAGCAAGAGCAGGCCGACAACGGGGCCTCCCTGCTATCGCTGTCGTCCTCGCTGTCGTTGTCGTCCTCCGTAACGGAGCTCGTCTCACCTGGTTCTTTGCCACCGGGTTGCGGAGATGGTCGATTTTCCGCCGCCTCCGGAGCGGGCGTGGCCGCACCGCTGGTACGACCTGAGGTACCGAAACGTTACCGTCACGTGGCCGAGTGCCGGTAGGAAGAGCGCGTGAAGCGAAAACGATATAGAAAGTAACGGTTCGTTTTGTGCAGTTGGAAGTACAGCTAGTATCATAAAAAACTCAGACTTCTTGAAAATTACACTTTATATTTGGAGCAGTATGCACACAATCACATACCACATTTTGACAAAACAAAGTTTGTTTTGAAGTCCAATATGGGATCTAGAGGCAGGTTTGTGCAAACATTTTGTGGATTTCTTACAATAAAATTTATTGCGAAATCTATTTTTATTACTAAAAACTCTTGCGTTAATCAGGAAATTATTGTAAGCAACAATTGGTAAATTCGTGTGCAAAAAATGTATTTATTCAGTATTCAGTATTTTGTTAAATTCTATTGCTTATGGTTGGTTGTTGTCGTAAGTTCTAAGTTAACTTTTAAATAAACACCTTAAATATAATAAATGCAACAAATTCAGAATGGTTGATCCTTATCAGTAAGGGCTCAACATGTTAACATAAACAAGACACGAACGAACACCCGGAAGGAATTTATATTCTGTGTTCGGGCCATGGCCATGAAAGGAGTTACTAAGTTATGAATATGACATTTACTTACAAGTAGGCCCCTAAGTATAGGAAAAAATCGTTTGACGTGGTGTCTTTTTGGCCAAAATCATGCCTCGATCAGCATATTCACCGACTTGTTCCTGCTCCCAAAACTCAAGAAACCGATGAAAAAAAGGAAGTTCGGAACGATTGAGAAAATAAAGAAACAAGCGCTGGAAGAACTCAAGACTATACAAGAAAGTGCTTCGAGGATTGCCAAAAAACGTTGGTACAAGTGTATTATCTCTGGGAGGCGATTACTTCAAAGGGACATCAATTAATTTTGATAAGTAAATAAAACTTAAAAGCCTGACGACTGATTTTTTATTTGTTTTTGATGCGTCGTTTCCAACATTCATTTTTAGTTCTTATTTCTACTATTTCTTGTCGATGTTTTTTATGAAATTTGTATTATGGAGATTGATTAGGGAAATGCAAAGAGAACGAGAAAACTTTTTAAACGAGAAAAAATAGAATAAAATAAATAAGAAAAGTTCAAATTTTCACGAAATTATATATTTTGATATGACAATTGTTTCGACACACTGTGACTTTATCAAATGTAATATTTACAAACTACCTACTACTATATATACCGAAAAATGACAATAAAACCTTAAAGTTGTTGTGAGAATTTAAGTTTAATAATAGAAAGGCATTTAAATCTAATTGATAGTTTGTTAATTTTTGTTAATCTCCATGGCTTACAGTAATTAATTTTCTACTTTTTGTTGCTGTATGTAAAATATCAAAATTGTCGTCAAAAAAGCGTTTTTCTGTTTAAGTGTTAATAATTAGAATCTAGACTATTGTTTTTAAACGCTCTTTCATGTTCGCTAATGCGTTTCTTGAAGGATCTACCTGTTTGTCCAATATAAATTTTAGAAGATCCGCATTTCAACCTACAGACACCTGATTTTTGAGATTTTGGACATTTCGTTTTATTGTTTTTTAAATATTTTCCTATTGTGTTGTTAAATCTGAAAACTATTTTAAAACCACATTTTGACACATGTTTTGAAACTTTTTCACTGAGTTCCTTCTATGCATCTAATTGTTTTAAATTGTTCATATTATGTATTAGGATTCGGATAAATAGAGTTTACTGTTGTTTGGATGGATTTGTTTTTTATTTATAATTTTATCTATAATGGACGAATTGTATCCGTTGTTCAGTGCAATTTGTTTAATGATGTAACCGGCGGAAAGAACTCCATATACAGGGTGTATATTGTTGGAGCGACCCTAATAAAGTGAACAAGAGTTTTTTGCTTTCGTTTGCTCGAAATGCATCCTTGAATATACATGCAGCTCTTCGATTACGATCAAAATCTTTGTAAAACACATTTTGTAGTGTCATTTGAATATTGATATGGTCCTTTTGAGCTAAAATTTTTCTCTTTCTATTAGATAAAGTGTTGTCTATCCGTTCCAACAAAGCAAGCAAAGATATCATCCACGCATCTACACCACCATAGAAAACTTTTACTTAGAGGATGTTCGAGTATGATATTTTCCAAATTATCCACAAAAATCTCGGCTAACAAAGGACTACGTGGGTTTCCCATAATCAAACCTTCCTTAGGGATGTAAATCTGTCCATTAAATTTAAAATAATTTTGATTTAAAGATACTATTAAGCAATCTAATAAATATTGTTTCACCAATGGGTTAACGTGTCTCCGAGTGAGAAGGGATTTTGATATTCTTAATTTTCTTGATTTAATTTAAAAGAATTTTTTATTGCCAATTTTTGTTTAAAATCTGTGTGGAACTGGATCTGTCTGGACTGGTCTAACGGGCATATCTGGTTTATGTAATTTAACCAAAGAATATAATTTCGGCGGCCGTAAATTCATAATTGTTAAAAAAAATACTTGTCTTTGTCACTAAATAGTGTGGAGTTGGTAATTACTTTGGAGATTAACAAAATGAGACATTCAAATGTATTGCTTAACGATCAATTAGATTTAAATACCTCTCCATTATTAAACTTAAATTCTCACAACTTTAATTATTGTTCTATTGTCATTTTTCGGTTAATATAGTACCAGGTAGTTTGTAAATATAGCATTTGATAAAGACACGATGCTGTCGAAACAATTGTCATGTCATAATATATAATTTCGTGAAAATCTGAACTTTTAGTTCTTATTTATTTTGTTAAATGGATTTTCATCAAGTAAAAGCCACCTCAGCTCAATCTTAGAAAAAATAGAAAATTTAAAAACTTAGTGGAGTTACTTACTATTTTTTTTATATTCCGTTATTTTCTACGATTTCGCCCCGCGCTTGACCCATGGGAGGTCCCGCTTCCTACTATGTACTATATAAAAAAATCTAAAGGGACGACGCAATTCTAAAATGCACTACAAAAACGCGAGGGGCCGTCAGGACGGGCGTCGTCGTCGTCGTCGTCGCCTGTCCCGAGGGTCCAGCACGTTTCCACGCGGGGGGGTGGCCTAAAAAACTGTAAAATTTTGAATAGTCAGAAAATAAGGATTCGTCTCACGAACGGCTTATAGTATTCTCTTTTACAAGTTGTTTCGTAATGCTCATATTTTCCTGTTATTTTAAGATTAGGTCTAGTCTACGCAAAATACCCATGCATTTTATTCTAAAAATATATATATTAGATCCAACTATAGCTACGGTGTTAATCGATTTTATTTTTTTACTTATTTTTTCATTTTCGTTTCGTCGAGTTTTCCGAAGAAACATGCCCAAAAAAAAAAAACAAATTCTCCTACCACAACATTCAGGGTGACGAAAACCATTGGCGCCATATATTTCAATGGTTCTCAATTGTTTTACCGCACCCGTTCGTCTACAACCCTTATAAAAGAGAAATGTATTACCACAAAAACAAAAACTACCATCAGCAAATTTAACTAAAAATACCTTGGGATACTCCAATCGGTCGAAAAATTATGGCGGCCACGTGTCGCGGAACGGAAACCCAATCGGTGAGGAGGAGGAACCCTACTGCTTTTTTTTATTACTTATTATAGTTATTTTTAATTATTTTAAAACTGGATAATATATTTTTTTAATACCTGCAATACCACGTCAATATATTTTAACGAAATTACTATGTATTATGTGTCGGGAGGTATTATTTAGTGTACTACATTTTTTTTTAAATACACCAGGCGGTCGTAGCAGAGGGTGGGGCTCGAAGGACCATCTAAGAAATTAACCAAAATTTGTTATTTCCGTATTATAATTATAAAGTCTGGTGATTTGTACAATTTTAGCCCTTTGCGTGATACCAGGGGTAAAATGGACAGCTTGAAAATTATTTTAAAAAAAAGCTATTCCATATTATTGTAACCGAATCGCAGTATAGCGTAGGGTGGGGCACCTCAAAAATTAACCAACATTTTCTCTGTCGTTATTATAATTATACATTTTGGTTGTTTGTACATTTTTGCGTAATACCAGGGGTGAATTGGACGACTTAAAAATTCTTTAAATAAAGCTATTCTATATTATTATAACCGAAACATAATGAATTTATGTTTTATGTTATTTTTTGGATATTTTTATCGATTTAGCCTAAAGCCGGAACTTTCGAAAATGTTATAAATACCAAAAACAAATTTTTTAATTGATAAAAAAATAGATACTAATCAGTAACTTCTTTTAGTAAATAATTATAACTATTACATAACATTATAAATGGGGGAGAGAGGGGCACGACGGCCAGAAGCTTCCCCAAAATTTGGGATAAATTTAGTTAAAAGCCACAAAAAATAATAAAAAGGGCAACAGGGCCGCCTTGCCCCCCCCCAACCCCTACGCAACTGATTTCTCATAAAAAAAAAATTCCACAATCTGTGGAATATCTTGTTTTAGATAGGTATTTTAATTTTCACAAAAAAAATTCTTTATTTAACCAGCGCAGTGGAAACCAAATTAACCAAAGTATTATTGGTCCATAGACAGTAAGTGGCACGCCACTGATTTCCTTCAACAAAATAATGACATTTGCACTCACTTATGAGCAGATTGATATCATTTTTTTTTAGTCTGTGGCACGGTTTTAAAAATAAAAACTAATTTCTCTGCATACTAACGATATTGTTATGACCATACAAAAAGATTTTTAAAGAAATCAAATTTCTTTAGAAGTAATTGGAGATTGTACGAATAATTTTTATTTAACGAGAAATCAGTGGCGTACCATCAATGTTTGCCAAAATAGACAAAATTCCGTACGCCATCCACAGGTGGATTTAAAATAAATTATAACTCCTAATGCATAGCACAAATTTCATTAAAATATTCTATTCTATTCTTTTATCTTGTGAGTCTTGAGTGTCTGTGTGTGTGATTCATAAAAAGTTATATATCGCACTTATTATATGAACACTGGGTCATATGTGTCTGCATTAATTTTTGTGGATATACGACCACGTTTAAACTCATTCATCCAATTTCACAAATTCACCTTTATCCATTTTTATAGGCCAAAGTTTACTTCAATCGACAACAATTAAACTATTTCATGGCTATAGTTGAAATTTTAAGAGCTGCATTGTAAAGAGTACTAAGTCGTAGCAAAAAATTACTTTGGACTTATCGAACGACACTGGTAAGTGTCTTACAAGAAGGGAAATTCACAACGGGGCAAGACTCCGCATGGTAGTAGTTCTCCATAAGGGCATTCAACCCTTAACGTAGTAGCGCCTTTAAAAATTCAAATTTAGCTTATATACTAGGAAGTAATTTCTCCGAAATGTACGCCAACAAGTACAAAATCTTATTAAGCACTTACACATTTCATAGAAAAGAATCGAGAAATTTACTTATGGGAAGACTGCGTTCAATTCAGTTCAATCAATCGTACATGATCAACAGAGAACTTGAACATATTTTTAATTTAAAAAATTTTGCTTAAAAACGCAATTTTAAAGTATTAAAAGAATCACAGTTCACCAAAACAAAAGTTCGTAGTTCTATGTAACAAATATAAGCAATTAAAAATTGTAACATTTAAATCCACTTTGAAACACCCTGTCATTGGCTGTGGCCGGTTGTGACGTCAATTCGCTCGTTAGACTTTGCGGCAGCGGTAGCATAGAGAAGTCATTAGGGATCGACAACGCGTCCTGGTTTTTTTTAATTTTAATTTTAGTCTTGATTCTATCGCTGGCTTGTTACCTTGTGTTTAGTATCAAAAAGAAGTTTTGAAAATGGCCGAAGGTCAATCTGATAATTTACCTTTAGTGGTTACAACTGGCGTAGATTAAATTCAAACACAAATTACACGGGCCAAAAATAAACGTAAATAATATAATTCTCGGCATATAACCTGAGAATAACACTATAACATGTCTCCGTATCGATCGAAAAGCAGCGGTATGACGTCACGATCATCCCAGCGCGTTTACTGTTCAAAAGGAATAGCCGGGTGTCACAACTTGTACTATTTATTACAACTTAAATATTGGGTTTTGGGTTGTGATAAATGATGAAAAATGATACGATACGCTTGGTATGCTAGAAAACTCTCCGAAGCAAGAGAAATATTTGTAAATCTAGATGAAGTTTGTTTTTCAACCCAACTACTTAACATTGTTGATAATAATTCTTCATTTATGAACTGTAGATCAAAAAATATGATAATTATCATTCGGGTTCTTGTTTGTAGAGAAAAAAAAAAATTTCTAATAGTAAAGAAAATATAATAAAATTTTTCTATTTATTGTGTTCATTATTTATAAGATTTTACTACAATTATTTAGCTACTTTATAATTTATAAAGTATAATATTTAAAATAAATTAAAAATAATTAAATATTCAATAAAGATTTTCTTGATTAACCCTGAGCACCCACGACACATTAGTGACTATGCCAATAAACTGTTGGTGCACAAGAAAAACTTCCTCTTCTTCCTACTACATATAGGCACGAATGCCCGTTTTCCTTCACACCTTTGCCATCATTCAGTCATTTGGAACGTTGTCGTTTCACCTTTTCCTAGGTCTTTCGGCTCCTTCGTCCTGCTGGTGATTTGTCCCTTGATATTTTCACTATTCATTCTTCTGCCATACGATCAATGCGTTCATTTCATTTTATCTTTCGGTCTAACACCCAGTCACAGACGTTACCTATCCCGTACACTCGCCTAATTTCTTCACTTCTTTCCCTACCCATTAGTGTTTTTCCCGTTATTCTTAGAAGTAGTTTCCAGATCGGGTTTCTACTGCATAGGTGAGTATAGGTCTACCTTAGCGGTCATGTTGCCGGTCCCAAGCGTGGAAAAAGGAGGAGGGTTGGTGGAACGGATTAGCAGCCTATCCACCGGAAAACCGACTAAAGCTCATAGACTCACAGACCCTGCCTAAGATGAAAAACTTAGTACTATATAAACTAAGTTGCTGGCAGTTCGGCGCGATTACGTTAAGGGTTGAACACTCTTACTACTACTGCCATATTAATACACATTTGAAATAGTGAAGGCGCAAAATTTTAAAAAATACGTACTTTATATTTACTTTATATTAATTCTTTAAAGGACTTCGAAAATCATTGAATGGGAACGACAACGCAATTTAAAAAAACATTTCGAATGTCAAAATGGCACGCGGCTGTCAAATTTGAACCTACGCTATAAGCAAATCGCACTCATATCGATCGATAACCCTGCAACCTCCACTTGTTCCCAGCATTCTGGTTCGCGATGGGAGGATAAACTCTCCCCGATTGGATCGTTTCCGGGAAGTGGCCGACCAAATATGAGCATTTCTTTAGGCCACCGCTCTCGGACACCGACAACTTACCTGCGTTCGATGCAGCATTATTACCTCCTCTACTATTCCTGGTGTTCCTGATGCGGCGCAGCGAACCCTGCCGTCTGCGCCTGTGCGGTCGGTTGTTGTTGGCGCCGGGCGTTTTCTTCCACAGATAATAGAATTCGACCAGTTCCGGCTAGACGCACACACGCAGGACGTTAGCGGTAAGTACCGTGCGTTCAATTTATCTTGATAACATTTTAATTGGCTATAACTTTTTTGTTTTTGGAGATATCAAAATTAAGGGTTAGTAGCCAAGTTTTCTCCCAATTAACGTATTAAACAAAACACTATCAATTTTCTGACATATAAGCCTACACATATATGTTTTAATAGAATATCTTATTCCGATTACACTTAATATTTTCGTCCACTCACTTTGGACACATCGGCAAAAATAGGAAATTTTTATATAAGTTCAAAGAGTACCCTAACTGACAAATAAAAATGTTTATGTTTGACATATTAGTAAACAACGTTGATGGTTGAATTATTGTCCAAGTAATTATTGTCAAAATGGTTTTTCACGAATTTAGCATAAGTGAAAGGAGTGATATGCTTCAAGTATACTTTCTGAATCATAAAAATGCAACCAGAGCTCGTCGTCAGTATATTAGACTTTATCCAAAGCGCCGAGCTCCTTCAAAACAGATATTTCCAGGGCTGGCAAAGATTTTTTTACAGAAAATGGGAACGTATTAAATGCTAAAAAATAAGGCAATGCTAAAATAAGGCAAACATATTAGGATTCTATGAAGCACATTCAGTTTCCTTATTACTAGAGTATATGAAGACAGGTATTTCTCGGGGACCAATCCACTCAGTTTTCAAAGAATATAAACATAATGCAATTGAACCAACCAACCAACCAACCAACCAAAACTAACCAAAACTAAGTGCTAAGCTAAGGAGGATGCAGTTTTGTTTGGATTTTTTAATATTAATTAATTAATAATGAGAATGATAATTCAGTAGATAAAATACATCCTTTAGTTAAGTTTTAGCCAGCGCGGTATTTCTTTGTTTATTATTTCTGCATTCAATTATAGAGGGTTATGTTTACATTATTTCTTTTACGGGCGTGAGCCGATCACAAAAGGAAGCCGCTTTGCGGTGTTTCCTGAGAGTTCGGGTCTACTTTTGATGCGTACCGACGAAAGGTTTAAAAACAGGTCACTTGATTATGTATTAGACGATCAAACTAAAAAGACCTAAAAGACGTGCGTAACGCGGAAAGCCGTGCCGCTTCCTCTTTTTCTTTAATAAGACGAAAGACGAGTAGACGAATTGTAAGACGAAAGACGAGTAGAGGAATTGTAGGACGAAAGATTAGTAGACGAATTGTAAGACGAACGACGGGTAGACGAATTGTTGTTGTCCATGCCAAGTATAAAAGAAGTGGTTGCGCAGTGTAAATAAGTAAAAATATAGTCTTATTTGATTTGCCAGAACGTCGGACTGTGTTTATTTCCTCAGAACCTTAGACTAACGATAAACAATCTCACAATGTTTTGAAAAACATTTTATGTACTGATGAAAGTTCGTTCACTAAAAGAAAGTGTTGTAAAAGACAAAACACGCGATATTGGCCTTTAAATAATCCTAGACAAATACACGAAATAAAATCCTAGGGGTATCAATCAATTAATGTATGTTGTGGTATCACAGATGGGCATATTTTGGATCTGATATTTATAGATCAGAAGTTATCTGGAGGTCATTATTTGCAACTCTTAGAGCACCACATAGCACAATATATAAAAGATTTACCCCTAAATATATCAGCGCTGACTATATGGCAGCAAGACAGTGCCCCTCCTCAGAATGTTGTACAATTTGAAAATTTTCTTAACATGGAATATCCCAGGGCCTGGATAGGGAACGGCGGAACTATGGATTGACCAGCCAACAGCTCCGACTTAACTCTAATGGATTTCTTCTTTTGGGGACACATAAAAAATCACGTGCACAGATCTCCTTGTAATAATGTCTTGGAACTTCGGCCAAGCATTTCAGAGGCAATCAGTTAAGAGACAATCGGGAAAAGTTACTAAATGCAAGACAATATGTTCCGGAAAATGGTAGTTAGAATAGATAAAAAATTGTGTACATCAGTGTATCTTGTCGTTTTTAGTGTTTTTGTTCTACTTTAATTTGTAAATAATTGTTGTTGTTGCAGTTACAATTATATAAAAAATTCCAATTTTTGCCCATTTGTCAAAAAGGAGTGGACTAAAATATATATAACAGAAATTTGATAGTGTTTTCTTTTATACGTCACATGGAAAAAAAACTTGGCTACAAACCTCACATTTTGTTTACATTGACATCTCTAAAAACAAAAAAGTTAAGCCAATTAAAATGTTATCAAGATAAATTGAACGCACGGTATGTATACGAAAGTGTGACAAGGCGCGCATTGCATTTTTTAATATATACATTCTTCTGTTAGACATGTATGGATAGTTTGGAATCTGTAGTAGGCACCTTGCATGAATTTTAAATATGAAGCAAAATATAATAAATCATTTTATTCAATTCATTTAATTAATTACTTTGCTTGGAAAAAATCATTTCTATTAAAAGTTCACCCAACGCCCTTTAGATATGGCATCACATGAAAACGCTTTATGTAACCTAAATTCTTTTATCTATGGGTTTCATGGTGTTATGGTCATATATGTTACTTAACGTAAAGTAAAACGCAAAATTTAAGATAATACGAGGGCAGGGTGAAAAGTTTCCCGCCTGACTAAGAAAAACGATTTTTTTCAATTTTTTTTTCCTTTATTTTTAAAAATTTCTCATAACGGTATTCTAAGTTGGTTATGCCAGTTTTAAACGTAGATTCGTCAAGCTCCTCAAAAAATTTTATGACGTGTTTGGTTCAGTAGACTAGCCAAAGGTTACATTTCTCACAAACCCCCCACGACGCGAATTTAATAATTATTACCGTATCCCTGTGGGGCAGCAGGTCCTTTTTTATCCGGAAGAAATTCTTCCCGAACTGCCTCAAACCCTTGACGAACCTCTTCGTTTCCTCCTCGCTCCACTTTTTGTCGATACCCTTCGGCACCGGGCACTTCACCAACGCCTGAAGCGCCTTGCCCGGATCGTAGCCCGAGTCGTGGAGCTAGAAACCAGAGAGTGACGATCCGAGTGTCACGCCCATTAAGCTATAGACAGAATGGACCGGGCCACGAGAGCTTTCAACTGTTTTTATCGCAGTGTTGACATTGTTCATGCCCCTCCTTTAACTCCGCCCTCTCAAACAATACATAAGCAGGTAAAGAGTAGAATCCGTGCTATTTTCAGTTAAGCTTTGAAGAAGCCAGAGGATGATTGGCGAAAGGCTACGTCATGTTTGATTTATAAGCAAGCGACGCTTTGAAAAATTATTTTGCATACTCTAATGTTTCCAGAGGTATTTTCGAATAAATAAAAGTGTTTATTTTAACATCAGGTGATACGTCTCGTTCTTAAGAGTTCAATCTAAATTGCAATATATTCTTGCGAGGAAGTCAACTGTAAGAAAAATTGTTGCAAATGGGATAGTCAAGAGGAAAGTGAGAGAAGATGCAGGTACTTCGCGAGTTTTTAAAGAGCACCACGCAGATCTAATTAGACGTATAATCTACAACACTTACAAAGCGTTAAACATTAGTTATGCCAGAGAGTCGTTGCGTAATTTTTTGAAAATTGACATTCAGTTCCAAACAATTAATAAACGTCAATTACTAATGGAATCTCAAAGAATTTTGCAATGGAGGGTGCATTATTTAAATGCAATTTAGACGAAATGTGCTTCGACACTCACCACACAGTAAAAGAGAATGGTGTGATAACCGTGACAAGTGTGTCGTAGCCTTCACATGGAAAACTGATAATAGATATGATGGGTCCAAAAATGTTTGAGTGGAAGATGCCTTATTTTTGTCTGCCAAAGACGTCAAAGATGCAAATGGGGATTACCATGAAAACATGACCGCTGAAATATTTGAGGATTGGTTTGAAAAAAAAAAACAATCTATAATGCCTTGTATGATTCAGCCCAAATTAGAAAAAATCTAGATATTACCCCCCATCATTTAACCCGATTGAGATGATATGGTCTGAGTTGAAAGCGCATATAAGAATAAATAACATTTAACCAAAATTTAGTGACAGTCAAATAAACGTAATTCGGCAAGAGGTAGCTAAAATACCAGTACAAAGCTGCTCTGCGAAAAATGTGTGGAAGACGAGTAATAAAAGAAAATATTTATCGAGAACGATTAGTGGCTGAGTTGATCATTGAACTAGATGACGACAGTAGCGATAGTGACGATTTTTTAAATGATTTTATTATTATTTTATTTTTTATTTTTATATTTACTTATATATGTTATTATATTTGAGCCGTTTATTTTGAAAGTGGCTTAAGCCCATTTTCATCTTTTATCAAGTTGGCACTTGTGACATTTACAATTTATGCTGAACTGCCAAAATATAATTATAATAACATATAATTAATGAAGCGGAATTGAAATATACTTAGAACATTTTCAAAATAACATAAATACTGAAAATCCTAATTTTCAAAGTAACCTAAGTCCAATTTTTCTTGACGATGTCAAAAAGTGCGGCCCAAAATGTTGAAAGCAGTGAGGAAGGTAATTTAAATTACGTTTTGACATTAAATTGAAATTACAAGACAGCACCTTCCAAGGAGGATTCAGAGAATACAGAAGTGGTACTCATATTCAGAAAATTCGCAAAAATAAACGGAACTCTGGGAAAAGATGCGATACACAATCGGGGAAAATTATTCCTGCCAAAGTTTTTCAACATGAACATTGCAAATGCCAAAAAGACTGCTTGAAAAAATTCAATGAAACAGAAGGATAACGTATTTTCGAAATGTTTTGGAACTTAGGAGACTTTAATAAGCAAAATATATATTGCTATACGAAGCGACCGGACGCAGTGTTGTAAAAAGAAGACGTCGGAAAAACGGAAAAGTTCATGCAGAAATGAGAGTTTTATGTATTGGTTAAATTCTAAAACAGGCAAAGTTGCTGTTTGTAAAAAAATCTTTTTAGATACTTTTCAAATAAGCGAAAGACGATTGAAACGTGTATTAAAATCTAAAAACGTTGGCCATGATTTACGTGGGCGTTTGCCTGGATCGTTGAGAGAAATATGTGATGAAGCAAACCATATTAACGGTTTCCTGAAATTTCAATATAATTTAAATGTTTTTTTTCTATTTTTTAAGCTATATGTAATTATTTTGAAAGTAACCTAAGTCCTTTTATGGTAAGCAAAGTCATATTATACACTTAATAATAACGAATTTTTAATAAGATGTATAAAATTATATCCCTTAAATGTGATTTAACATCGCAATCATATGTGCTCGGCGAAAAATATTGAAAACTTACTTCTTAGTGTAGGTAGATAAATTCATGCTCGGCAGGATGTTCCATAAGGGGCTACGGTTTTGTAGTAATAAACAGTAGGCAAAGTAAAAGCACCATATTTCTGGGCCTAGTAAACCAACTCCTTAAATATATTTTGAAGGGAAAAATCTATCAATCAAGAAAAACCCCGGAGGCGTATGATATCATGGTTGAAGAACTTAAGATCATGGTTTTCCAAAACAACCCCTGAATTATTCATTCACTCATTACTGGCATTTGTTTCTTAGGGTGAAGAGAAACTGACAATAGCGGAATCGAAGGTTACGTTTAAAAACGCTCTTTGAATTTGATTTAAATTGAGTTTGATCATCACTAAATTGGATAAGGGCACAACATAAATAATAAAAAGTAGCTCAACGGCATAATCCTACGAGGTTCCCGTACGTTGGGTTGTTGTTCTTATGCGGTCCATTCTATCTATAGATCGTTGGGCACAAATCGGGACGACCTTACCACGTCTAACGCGTTGATGGTGGTGTCGTCCCGCGAAGCGGCGTTCGCCCCGTCCTCGGGACAACCCCCGTCGCACATGCCGGCAAACGCGGCCATGCTGCGGGCCGCCCTAAGGTACATTAGCAGGTCCGAGTCCATCGTCATCGCTGGCACCCACCTGAACGCAAGATCGTTACTATTAAAATCACACCCTGTGAACAAGTCTTTCAAATTAGCACCCAAATTTTAACAATCGCTACATCGTTAGGTCAGCCTATCCTTCGGAAATTACATTCTACGGTCCTAATTAAACCGTCCTGTTAGTTTTTAGGTGTAATGTTTTGAATTTTTCTGTGGCATGTTTCCAGTTATGTGATTTTTTAGATTTTCCTAGGGTCCCAATTAAACTGTCCTGTCAGTTTTTAGGTATATTGCAGTTTTTAGGTATAATGTTTTGAAGTTTTAGATTTTCCTAGGGTCCTAATTAAACTGTCATGTCAGTTTTTAGGTATAATCTTTTGAAATATTCTGTGGCATGTTTCCAGTTATGTGATTTTTTAGATTTTTCTAGGGTCCTTATTAAACTGCCACGTCAGTTTTTAGGTGTATGGTCTCGAAGTTTTCTGTGGCATGTTTCCAGTTATGTGATTTTCAAGAAAAAAAAATTATTCATGTGTTTTGTGACTACACAAATCACACAACACAGCAAGAAACAACATTTTTATATGTAGAGAAATATTTCACAGTATGATCAGTGATGCAATATAAATAAATGTTACCACCCCTTTAAACTTTCTATGTTACATTTTAGACAAAAGTTGTAATGTGTAAATTTAATATTACATATCTGCATGACAGATGTAAAAAAAGCATACTATACCATAAGGGCTGGTCAATGTGTGTGAGATATTAACTAAATTATGATTCAAGAGGCCTATGAATGCCACTATTTATGGAATTTAACATCATTTAATGTCCGCCGCGGCTTCTCTAGGTGGCAAGGATCCGAGTGGTCCAATTTTCAGTGATTTTTGCGCATAGTTCCGGCTGAATTTGAACGATTGCTTGGGTTATGTTGGCTTTAGATTTCGGCTTTTTGGCATAGACCTGCGACATTAGAAAACTCCTCAAGAAAAAGTCTAGCGGAGCCAAATCGCACGATCACGTCACCTCTGCGCTCCATCGTGACGTGCGCTGTATGGCAGGTGGAGTCATCCTGCTTTAGCCACATGTTGTTCACCTCCATATCGTTCAATTTGGCTGAAAATTAATTGGTTATTATTGCTCTATAGCGATCGCCGTCGGCGGTGGTGCCCTCGCCAACGTCGTTTTCAAAGTTCGTACAAAACAGTTACTGTGGATGCATTGCTATATTGCATGAACCTCACGTAGGTTGGCGTCATCCTATATATAACAACTATGTTTGTTAACATAACCATTCATCAAAAAATGCGCCGTGTCGCTAAAGAAAATTTTTGGTCAAAATTCGGATCCTCTTGTAAATGCTCCAAAGTTCAGTTCAGTTCAGATCAGACCCAAAATTCTCCGTGTTGAAGTCTGGGAAAGACCAAGTTCTTGTGTTTGGCGAGAGATTGTCCGGCCCAGGGTTCTCCTGCACACTTGCACGAATAGCCGTGATATACGTTTCATTGACGTAGAGATGTAATGAACAACAGCTTGAACAACTGCTGCCATAAGAACACGGCAGCCACAAACTGTCGACTTGGACCCGTCCCAATTGAAAAATCGTTTATTATTTTAGATTAAAAAAAGTTCTTTTTACGGTGATTTCAGTTATTTTTTAAATCAAGGACAGAATTTGCAAAAAAATATACTCAAATAACAAAATTGCAAATAGAGCCATCGAATATGTTACATAAAAAATATATGGATAATGCAGCTATATAAACACTAATTTAGCTAATTTACGTAAACCATAATTGTATCTTAGATAGACATTTGCTTTTTTTATAAGCTGTGTTGGTCTCTCCGTCTTAGACCTAATATACAACGTCCGCATATCCCAATAGAGAGAGTATGAGAGAGTCACACAATTTGAGTCTAATCTCAGTAGATAAGTAGTCTTTATACATGTAAAGTACTTTCAGTTTTAAATAAGACAAGTGACAGGAAAGACTCCTAAAAAAAAATCAAATCAAAAATAACAACCTGCATTTTGGAATCATTTAATATCAGACCACGGGCTTTGGAGATTCTAGAAACCACTTCAAGATCTTCATTTATGCCATTCAAATACAAGGCGACGTCAATAATCGAGAATGATAAGCATATCATCAGTATACTGATGCCAATATATCTATTTAGATGCTGAGGTACTCCCATTAAAATTGATAGTAAGTCAGACAATACTGATTCCAACATAATTTTCTGCCGGCGACCTCCCAAGTAGCTTCTTATGAAAGTAATAGCAGTGTGGCTTAAACCGAAGTACTTTAACTTTAAGAAGACTATGGTTTAATTAATTTGTTATAATTCAAGAAAATGTAAAAGGTATTTTTTTGACTCATTCTAAGCTCTAAAAGGTGATCTTGGATCCACAATTATGCTTTAGTAATCATGTTGAATATCTAAGCAAAAAAATTGGTAAGAAAATAGGACTTTTTAACCGTGTATCGCGGTTTTTATCGCAGTGGACTAGGATATTAGTGTATAATAGTATAATTTTGCCTCATTTTTCATATGTTTGTTCATCTTGTACAAAAGAAGATTTAAATAAGTTACAGTTACAACAAAATAGGGTTATGAGAATCATCCTGAACTGTGATAGATATACTCCTATAAAGAGTATGTTAGACCAGCTAAATTGGCTAAATGTCGGGCAGTTCATTAGAAGAGCAAGTTTAATGTTGGTTAGTTTTGGACTTGCGCACGATCACCAACCAGGCTATCTTAAATTATGGTTGGAAAAAGGTCAAATTTTTATCAATATAATGTACGTTCCAATCAATACTTCAATGTTTCTATGGTAAAAACAACAAATTTACAGAAAACTCTATTCTACGATGGTGTTTGTAATTTTAATGAACTGCCGGATAATATTAAGAGTGTTCAAGAAGAGACTTACGGGGTATTTGCGAAGTTTATAGTTTTGTTTATGCAAAATTTTACTTGCTTATGTAAATAGCCAAGTGCTAAATTAATAAAATAAATAAATAAATAACATAGGTTGGGAGACAGCCAAAATATTTGAATCAGCAACATGATTATTAAATTGATCACATATAATCTTCAATATTTCAGACATTACACAGAGTAAGCTAATGGGGCGAAAATGTGAGATTTCAGATTTTGAAATCTTAGGAAGAGGTATTATATTAACCTCTTTCCACCACAAAGCAAATTTGTAGGTAATAATGCATTGATTAACAATAAACGTCAATGATGGTGTCAGGTGAGGGGAAACTGAAGAAAATATTTTTAGACTGATGCCGTTCACACCTTTTGCGTTTGACTTAATTCTGCATATTATTCTTTCCACAGGTTCCCCTGTTACGTTTGCAAAGCTGATTAACAACTCCGCAATAAACACGATCCAAATACAACTCCGAAATCACATCTCTTCTTTTAGCCTGCTCTTCACCAACAGGAGGCGAAACACTTTCTGAGTAAATGTGGACGCGTTACAAACATCGGTTGGATTGCAGCAATAGTTCAGTGTCTTCCAGAAACCCTTGAGCGACATTTATAAGTTAGATAGGTAAGTTTTTTTTTCTCGTTTCTAAAAGTCCTAGTAAAAAGGTTTCGCGAGGATTTACATTCATTTTTTGCTGAATCAGTCCTTAATCTTTTTTACTTTAATTTGCTTCATTTTTGAAAATTATGATAGACATAATTTATAAGCAAAAAAGGTAATATACTACCAGTTGCTTTGCAAAAAATGCAATGCAAAAATGGACACTAAAATCTGTTTCCAATATCAAAGCTGCATATGAAAATTCAGTTTACTTAACACTTTAAAATACAATATGATCATTTAATATTTTTTTCATTTGAAATATTTGAACAAGTTCTCACAAAAAAAACATATCAGCAAATTTCGAAATGTCTCTTTAAAAATGAATAAAACTAAACCATTTAAATTTTGGGTGCTAAATTAGCCAGATTTACCCAGAGTGGGAAATGTGAATAAAACCTTACCTGAGTTCCTCCCTGATGTGGGTGTCTTCCGGATCGGGGGATAGTTGTTCGGCGGGCACGCCCGGTCTATATTCCGGCAATCGTGCCTAAACGTAACGTGAGACGATTCGATCAAATGCACTTCCATTTTGGTGAAAAAACATCAGATAATACTAAACCTCTACTCGCGACAGCCCAGAGGCCGAAAAATAAAACCGGCAGCCGACGAAAATAAACAAAGATCTAATCTAAAAGTTATGAACACGTGTAAGTAGCGATATAACGCACACAATAGTATCCCCACTCCGGCCACGCCCGCAATCGACCCCGCCCATGGGAGGGGCGGCGTCGATCCGCCCATAAGGCCGATTATTTTTCGATCTGGGCAAGTACTGTACAAACCTAAGTCGCGTTATATTATTATCGGTACCAACTAGAGCTACATAGACCACCCGTCTGACTGATGGTCAAGTCAACCCTATAGAAAACACTGTCTACGGTCATGCTCCAATAAGAAATGTTAAATCCCGACACACGTGCAAGGTTGCCAATTAGAATCATGCCAGACAGAATTTTTTTATGTACAGGGCTCCGCCGCTTAAGGCGGCAACTTTATTTCGCCACGGCATAAACGACATTGGAAGAAATTTGTCAAAATATAAAACGTTAAAAAAATATTTTTTTCTTCTTCATATAAACGTGTATATCCACTTGCGGTATCAAAGTTTTTTATTAATTAGTTAAACACCTGGACTAAATAATTTGATTTTAATTTTAATCAATAAATGACCGCAAATAAGTGTGCCCAGTTTCATGAGAATCAATTTTAAAATTTTTGAGTTTACCTAATAATAATGATATAATAATAATAATAATAATAATAATAATAATAATAATAATAATAAATCGATTTATTTGAAATTCCCAGGAACATGAAGGCCCACAGTTCTTAATTTTCATCTCGAAGACGAAGGTAGATACAAAAAACTGTAATTTTGTGATTGCTTCATTTGAAAATAATAATATCTGTTCAAAACATCTGTTCTGCCAAATCGACCAAAAGGTTTGGACTAATTAATATAAAAAACGATTTTTTTTCTATTAATTTTTTAATTTCTTTCTATTGAGTTCTGCAATACTTTGTATGGTTTTATTTACTTTTTAGTGGAGAGAATACAGGGTGTTATTTAAGAAGTGTCCGATATTTCGCAGGTTGGTTTCTTAATTATTCTTAAAGTAAAAAAGGGTGCAAAAGCTTTATTTCATTTTTTTTATTTTAGTTTTTTTTTCAAACATAATTTTAGGTTATTTTATTTTTATATTTTTTCTCACTTGGAATTACAAGTTAGTTATAAAAAGAAAACCCTTAGACTGAGATATAGTTTACACTACTGAAGGGCTTCTTACGTAAAATTTGAATCGATTGTTCAACGGAGGTCCGAACAGTTTTAAAACAGTAGTTTTTGGATTTTCAGGAAATAACACATTTAAAAACTACGAAAAGTTGGTTGATAATATGCTAAAAAAAAAATAAGGCTGCAGTTATCGAAGCAGTACAATGAAAATATGATGGGAGATTATTGAGAGAAAGTACTTTTGAGCATAAAAGAAAGAGTAAAAGCGTCAAAAGCGTACAATTTTGGAGTATTGTCCACTCTTGTGTTAAGTTATTTTGATAATATAACTGATAACAATATTTATTTGGATAGTTTTATTTTTAATTAAAAATTAGAACCACGGATTTTGGAAAATATGGTTCTATCGGTCTCCTAAATAAAAAAGCAAACTTTTTTTTTTTCAATTACGACCTAAAATATTGAAATTTTATGCGTTAAATGTAATATGTTTATAATACGTCAAGAAAGTGCGCTGTACCCATAAACACGTATCGTCCGAACGAACCGCAGCGTTCTGATTGGCCGGCACAGTTAGAAAATTTACGTATGCTAGAATTCAGTCTGCAAAGTATCGGACACTTACATTTTCATTTTTAATTCATAACAAGCGTTATAACGTTTTCGATCGTTTATGCCGCCATTTTACTAAAACGATCCGACGCCAAAAGCGGCGGTGAAGTTTGCTCGACAGAAACGACGCTTACAAAAAAAAAGAAGATAGAAGACGGGAAATTTTGAATTTTACCGTGTGTGTTTGTGCGTTCTTTTTTTTCGGTCAACGTACATAAATGTCCTTTACCTGGTTTCCGGGACCCACCCTGATCTCGCCCTGAGTGGTGGCCGCCATCGGCGTTAACGGCGTCGAGTTTAGAAGTTGAGGGTAGGTCGACACTCACATGGTTCCTGAAACAAGTGAAAATCGACAATGGTCGCATGTCGCGCCGACGGGAATGTTTACGACGGCCATTTCGAGCTTTACGGCGACGTAAAAAAAAAAGGCCAATGAAAGGCGCGACGCACTTTCGGAATTCGACGGCATATTGTTGACGGCGCTAAAGTCGCCATAAAGCAAAATTAAATATATTATCATTATAGCGGGTGTTACATTGTACTAGCTAACCGAAGAGCAACGAACTTTTTTGGTGTTTCAAAATTTTATTCCAAAACTTTTCCATAATTTTTATGGGCGCCCCGTATAACATACATTTTTAAACACACAGGCGGTGTACAATTAGATTCAATTAAATAATAAAAGGTTTTAATTTCTTATTTTATCACCATTTTTCTCATTATATACTTTTTTAGAAAAATGTTGAAATAACAAGTTATCCCACTTCTGATCTGTATGACAATAAAAATGAATCACAGCTGATTGAATATCAATGATGAGTCTTTTATTTTGAAAGTGGCCTATAATTTTAGTAAATCTGATGGATGCTACAAAAATAGCTACAAACATGAAGTTAGCTTCAAATGTATCTTTGATGAGTAGGTCTACGTTAATATGGATGATGTGAACCAATTTCGAGAAAAAATGTCATCTATGCTATCGGCATACAAATCAATGCATATTTTCAATGCAGATAGATGAAAGTGGTATGTATTTTATAGTTTTGCTAGACAAAACTTTAACGTTTAGAGCAGAACGGTAAAAGAAAGATCGACTATAATGTTGTGCGGAAATATGATTGACGAAGAGAAGCTTTTGAATATTGGAAAAAAATGCTTGACCACGGGCACTAGGGGTTAATAAATTGAGTGCTAACTGGGCTTTCAATAAAGATCAAATTTAAATATTTTCATTCAAATATAAATGGAGTTGGGCTACTTTCCAACCACACGGATCAACTGACAAACTAACCTGAAATGTTTTATTAATAAACTTCTATCCCACTTCTGATTTCTAAGAAAAAAAAATTAATCAAAGTCGATTTCACCAATACATACTAAAATGATTAAATGAACCTTTTGTTTTGAAAGTGCTCTACGGCCATTAATCTTCAAGTCAAGATATTGAAAGGTATGAATTTTTAACAAGTTTATTGGTTCTCCATCAGAAATTTTTTAAAAATTGCATTTTCTAATAATTTTGTTGATACAAAATTTTCTTCTCATTTCATATAACGTAACGTGAACGGCGACTAAAAGAAGTATTTTATCAGTTGGTAGTATATCTGAAGCAAAAAAAAAACATTAAGCTTTCATTTACAAATAGAACAATCTCTATACTGTTAGTTTCTTGCAACTGTTTTGTAGCTATTAAAAACATTTTCATTCAGAACATCAACTCATAAATTCGCAACGTAGCGACCACAATTTTGTCTTGAATTACATTTTTGTAAGTGGAACTTACATAAGGTACATTTTTGTTGCAAATTTTTTCTAAAAACTGTTTAAATTTATTGTGTACCTTATTACAGGGAATATTTGCACTAAACGCCGCTTCGCATACGTGTAAATTAAAACTGTCTTGATCAGTTGTTCTTGAAGATGCCGCTGAAATGCACTGTTGCAATGAACTCTACGCTCGGACAGCAAATAAAATGTTTAAAATGATTGGAAAAATTCAAAAGTACATATGAAGAGGGTGGGATGTATTTCATTCAATCACAAGCACAAGAGGTTGTTAAAATCACATTAGATAAAAGCGTCAAACAAGAGAAGGGATGAAAGTAACGAGATATAGAAACTCCACAATATTGCAGATACCTTTCATTTTTAATCTGATCCGTTTGGAAAATCCCAATAATAAACTAATGAATGAACAACTAAAAATATGTGCTAAAGTTTCATTTTATGCGAAATATCATCTAACTATTTCATTCTAAATTCATTCCAATATCCAAAATATTGGGTTGATATTCCTAATAATAAAAAAGATATTTTTCACATAAAATCCTAACTTACTCGCCATAGGAAGCTTCAAAAAAAGAAAACTGTAATAATTTTCAGCCGAAGTTAATGACTTTCAAATTGATTCCGAGTTGAGTGAGAGTGATTCAGAATAATAATAATAATAATAATTTACCTTAAGTAGTAATACTTAAATTCGGAGTGCTAATTAGTAAGTAGTCCTTAAATTTACCTTAAGTAGAAATACTTAAATGCCTTTTATATTATAATATTTATATTATATTTGATATATTCAATGGAATTATATTCATTTCAATTATAAGAGAGGTAGCGAGAAGGGCCAAGGATTAAACTACCATTCAGATATAGTCTGTTCATAGATATAAGATTGCTTTTGAATGGTATTATCCAACAGTTGTCATTAACATACAATACAACAAGATTATTACCTAAAGTTTCGGAATTTAAATTCAGGTAAAATTGTGGTCCGTAATAGAAAATAATTTTATACCTACCCGTGTTTAATATTCTTTAGTTTGGTATACTACTTAGGTTAAGTTTACTAGTAATCATTCTTATTTTGTGTGTAATACAGCGTGTGTTGAATCGTGTGCGAATTATGCAAAATATGTGCGAGTCTAGTGTATCTCAAGAGATGCTCCCGCCCAAATGTAAAACACACTATTCTAATGAGACTAAGGAAGTTATAAACAATGTTTATTTGACTATCATTGCACGTGGTACCAGCATCCTTAAAAGAAACGGCCACATTGACGAATATTCCAACATCAACTGTATGGAAAATTGTGAATAATCCCATTTCAGCGAGAAAAAAAGAAGCGATGCTGACATTTTCTCGAGTGCAGATGAAAGTGATCAAGATATAATACGGTATAAAATTTACCAGTTATACGAGGAACAAAGCGTGCCTACATTAGATATCTTAATTAGGAGGCTTGAAAAAGATGAAACCGGTGTTAAATGTGGCAGCACTACCTTACGGAAGTGTATTCAACACATGGGTTTTAGATTAAAAAAAAAAATGAGAAAAGGCAAGTTTTAACGGAATCTTTTAGAATTCGGAAATGGCAAAAAAAATGGGATTTACAGAAAACAACAAAGGCCAATTATTTACTTAGATGAAACCTGATTCGACACTTATGATACCCGGGAAAAGGGTTGGGTTGACTCAACTGATAAGCGTAAAACAAACGCGCCATCAAAATGAGGAAAAAGAATAACTATTTTGCATGCTGGCTCTAAATACCCTTCTCTGCATTACCATGAAGATACCACCGCTGATTTATTTGAAATTTGGGTTAAAAACAAATTAGTCCCGAACATTCATCCTAATAGCGTCATTGTAATGGAAAATGCAAGTTATCACAGTAGACAGTTGACTAAAACCCCTTCCTCATGTGACACAAAACAAACAATCCAAAACATGTATAACAACGACATTTATTTTCACGAAGATTATACCAAAAAGCAATTAATTGAGGTTCTATATAGTTTGAACCTACAAAAGGAATACGTCTGCGATAATTATGCAAAAAATCTAGGACATACATTTTTAAGGCTTCCACCTTACCACTGTATATTTAATCCCATTGAACATGTTTGGCACCAACTGAAATCTGCTATTCGTCATAACAATATTTTTCCCCGTGTTAATTCCAATGTCCTCAAACTTATAGAAACCGAAGTTTTTAACATCCCTCCACAAAGTTGGGCAAATTTTGTTAAACATAGAAAAAGCAGAACAATCGTATATCCATATTGCAAATAATATATTATATATTATATATTAGGTGAATAACTGTAAGTAATTTAAGTGGGTAATAAAAATAATTTGTAATTTTATTTTAGATTTAAACATAAATACATACATAAATAAACAAATATTGTTTAGTATCTTTCCTAACAAAACCCCAAATAATTAAATTCTAAGCAAAGTACGGACCTGTTCGGCCATATTTCATTCTTTCAGCTTGCCCGGATCTTTTCTTAATTCGTATCAGTTAGTCACTTTCTTATATCTATGAACAGACTTTACCTAAGAAATATTAGATCATTATTTTTATTACTTATTACAACATTACGTGGTCCAGTTTGAAACATTTCAATATGGTTTTTACAGAAGGCATTTTTTTTACTCAAGTTAGCCAAATGTCAGCCGCCATCTTGTAAATGACATTTTTTTGAGCATATCAGACATCAATTTTGGTACAAATCCAACAGTGCTGCGATTTTTGACGGAGAATTACATTTTTGAGACCACCGTGCGACGGGGAGAAACATAGAAGTTGCCTGTTGACAAATTTTAATTGTCCCACAATTAATTTCACCTACCCAAATTATTCTATTTATTTGGCAGCGATCGGTAACTTAAACAGCGTATAAACGTTATCGCTATGCCGGAAAGCGTGCCCGAAATAAATTTGTTTTTTTTGTCGTTTTCGCATATCGACGCCCAGTCGCGTAGACACTTTTTTTTCTGCTCGAAACCATTTAAAACGAGCTCCCGATAAAGCTGGCTCCCTCCGTACGTGCTTATTGCCGTGTTCGAACCTCCGTCGCAGACGTCTGGATATTATAGGCGCGTTTTATATATATGGCCTTTGGTGCCAATTCGCCAAACGCAGAGAACACCGAATATAAACAAGACTGCTTTCGAAAAATCGTCACTGGGCGGGGCAAGTTCGTCGCGAATAGCGCGAATGAGCTTGTTATTTTAAGAAGAAGGCGCTTCGCCGATTCTTGTCCTAGAGGGACGCATTGTTTTTCTATCGTGCTCCTGCGGACCACTATAAAACTTTCGCAAAATCGATGTAATTTAATTGTGAATACACCCTGCATATAGTGTCCCTCACATCTAGTTGAACTTCAAAGTTACGGCACGCTTCGGTAAATATTAAAATTGCAATTTAAAATTATATTTTTTCAATTACCTTGCGTCCCCTGTATTACAGACGAAACCTTAAACTCTCTCTCGACACAGTTTACGATCATCTTCATATCAAATTATCACATCTTTAATAGTTTTTCATGTATCGCCAATAATTCACCCAGAAAAGCGGAAATTTCTAGGATCTATTAGAATTTTTGGGCCACAAACGACGTACACTGTATATAATTCCAACAATGTTCGAAATAGAGAATATAGCTCTGGATCTCCTTAGTTTCCTTAGTATCCGAATTTTTCCAATAGAGTAAATGGTTTTCAAAAATCTACTTGTTTTCTGAAACCATGCAGTACGTGGTAATAGTAAATGACGTCATCGCGTCTAGATTAAGGGCGAGAAATGGTGATTTCCGTTTGGATTTTTTCAAATATCTCGAACAGCACGTACGCAGACGAAAACCGTAAATACAAAAATTGTAGCTCTTGATACGGCCTATAACACTGTTTGAACGGATTTGCTATTGTTTGTACGAATTTTGGTTTACTGTTGATAATTTACTCTCTAAAAGAACAATTTTCTGGGTCTTTTAGATTTTTGTGCATAGCTAAAACACCTTGAATATAATCGAAAAAATGCGTGAAACAAAAGTTATAGTGCCGGTTCTCCCACATATTACAGGTATAAAATTTTTCCGATCGGATGGCTTTGGAGGAAAAGATGTTTTTTTGGAGGCCAAAATAACCACAAAAAAAATGAAAAATTAAAAAAATACTTCGCGATATTTTATTGCTCCCAATTTAAAGAGTTCAATGCGGGTCCAGGCTTCTACTTCTCTCCCAAGTCTGAAGTTGGTAGCTGCAAATTTGGAGCACTTATTATGGTTTTTAATATTGCACGGAATATCGCGAACACCCTGTACAATACTTAAAAACAGTAAATACAAAAGTTTAAGCTGTCTAGGTGGGCTATATCGTCATGTAAAAGAAGCTGACATCTAAAACACAGATTTGAAATTATTTTTTCAATAATAGGGGGACCCATTTTTCAGTTTTTTGAATTTGCGGCGTACCCTATATATTTTTGAAAAATTGTCACGAATAAAAGTTTATAGAGCCATATCTTCTGTTTCTTCTGGTTGAACCCCCCAGCCCCCGCATTTTCAATAGGTTCCGTCACGGGGCAAAGCTGCATATATGTGCCAAATACGAAGTCGATTGCTTCAAATTTCGGACACTTATCGTGTTTCATAGCAAGGTCAAAAAAACAGTCGAAAATCGCGAAAAAAAGATGGATACGGGCGTCGGATCAGGGCCATTTCTTATAGGCTTATGCGCCTCGTGGAGGGTTAAAGAGGAGGCAAATTTCAATTTGGAGCTCCAACGGTTCACAAATCATTCAGGAAAAACGAAAAGACGAGAACGGAGAACGGACAGACAAAAAAAAAATTTTTTTTGTCGACGGTGATCATTTCCGTAGCAACGGCGATCCCGTAGGACCTACCGTTACCGAGATATAAACTTTTTATACGAGCGCAGATACTTTCGAAAATTCGATTTCATCGATTTTCGAAAGTAACAAGATTGCTTTCGAAAAATCGTTGCTGGGCGGGGCAAAATCGTCGCAAGTAGCGCGAATCAGCTTTTTATATCTTTTTATCTTTTATATTTTTTATAGCTTTTTATATCTTTGAGGTTTTGGCTCCCTTGAGAACTATAAAAATAAAAAGGCAAAACCAGCATTTTTAACAGATACAGTGGAAGCTCTAATAAAACTGAGAGATAAAGCTTTTAACAAGTACAAAACTACAAAAAATAATACTCATTGGGATAGCTATAAACAACTGCGAAACGAAACTAACATAGCTATTAAAAATGAAAAGAAAAGATATCTAGAATCTGTCTCTAATGAAAGTAATAGCAAAGTTCTTTGGAAAAAGGTAAGAAATTTAAATATAACATATAAAACTACAAATATATTCCTTCATGGATTAAACAGACCTTCAGATTTTCAGTATTTCCTACTTTTATTTACAATTTATACCAGCAATCTTATATCGTGTATGGAAAATGTTACGGTATATTTTTATGCTGATGACACCCAGGTATTATATTCATTTGACGCCAGTACTTGGTATACGGCTCAAAAATTGAACATTGCAGATTTAAAAGAACTAACAGATTTTTCAGCACGTCATGGATTGATAATTAATCCAAGTAAATCAGATGTTATTCTCTTTGGAAAGAATATGGATCGTTCGGTGTTTGAACTTAACATTGTTCATATCAAAATATCACATCTTTAAAAGTTTTCCATTTATCGCGCAATATTTTTTCCTCCTACTGCAGCTTCTCCCATTTAGCCCATGGAACAGAGTGTGCTGGAAGAAGTAGATGAGTGTCTAAAAAAAATGCCTTATAATGGATAGCTTCAGTTTGGAATCAAGCAAAAGATAGTACCTTGGGAAAATCTTAGTCAAACTTGATTCCACAAGACAAGGGACATTTCACAGCTGCAGAGTCCGAACACGATGAAAGTTCACGGTAAATACCACAAAATGTTACGGAAACAGAAGTTTATGAAACAGTGATAGTGTAGAAGATGAAATGACTGACCAAGAAATAATTAAAAGGTGTTTGCAACAATGCTATTGAAATCGACGAAGTAGAAGACACTGACAATATGTCACATTCCGAACGACTACGGGCCTTATTTTTAGGACAGTAAATTAAAAAATGTAGATATTTATGTATGTACGCATCATTAGGTTCAAAATTATTTTGAGTAATACAAATTAAACAAATTATTTATTCGTTTGTTTTTTTAAATAAATGCATAAATTAAAGTAAAATATGTCTTTAAGTCGACCTAACTGTATCTTAAACTACTATTTTCCAAAAATCGGGACTTTTCTGTTTTCTGTAGTTCGATGTATTCTTCTATATATTCGTGTGTTATCAAATCTCATTTTCAACGCAATGGGCTTACACATTTAACACACAGTCCTGATTTAGTAAAAGTCATCGTTTCAGAAATCTGTCACTAGAGGGCACTTTTGCCTAGAACACTTGCCTGGCCCTGATGTTTTCCTTCCAGTTTTCAGTTTTGCATGTGGGTTTTCAATATTCCACTGATGCATATTTCGAAAATGACATTTAAGAATTGGTAATTTTGAATTATCAATATCATATTACCAGGCTCTTTCGCCAAGTTTTCTCTGTATGTTGATGAATGTCTTAGCAGATGGAACGTTTCTATTGGGATAAGCCTCTCTTGCTCTTCCGTAGCAAAAATGCATATCGCGATATTCAGTATTGAATTTGGGTCATCAAAGTCGCAGTTAGATAATAAGTTCTTTTAATGGAAACTAATTTTTAAGCCGATTTGTGGCTAATCGATAACACTTATCGACTTAAAGCAAGAGTAGCAATTTTTGAGGATATGTATATATGTAAGGTAATCTGTTCTATTTTGCAATATCAGTCTAAATAAAAAAAATATAAGGAAAATAAGAAAAATATTCTAGATACACTGCCCACTAGAGACAGATTGTTAGTTAACAAAATTTACGAGCAACTGCTCGGCTGTCTCAATTGTCGGTGAGGCGTGGGCCGAGTAGGCGAGTGAAACTCAATTTCCAAACAAACACTTTATTCAAAAACCAAGAGGGAGGAGCGGTTGAGACTGGAGAGCAGTAGCTTTCGCTTAGGAATGTATCAAATATCGCGCTTACCGCAGAGCTCTCGACATTACATGCTTTAAATTTCACATTAAATAAAAACTATCCGTGGAACTAGAGGCGTTGGGCGCGTAAGTACTTATTTGTGAGCCGTCTGATCGGGACCAAGTGGCTTTACTCTCTCTACAACTATTTGTCTGCTGCAGCCATATACAATTTGTTCCACCAGGGGCTCAAGCTCCAGGGAGAAGCGATCTGTGGCCGCGACCGTGCGTGGACGTAATCCAAGGATAGTGGGTAGGAAGTCCCAGGAGTCGAGTGGTTAAAAGAATCCCTGATGTGATCAAACGAGCCGTGCTAATGGTATACGGGAAGGAAAAATAAAAAGAAAAAAGGCCTTAAAGAGAATAAACGAGAAATTACTACGGGTCGACAGCGCGAAATAATAAGTGGATATGGCTTACCGTCGATGTAAGGTGGCCTTATAGGTTGAGCGTTATCCTTGAAAACCTCTCTCCGCTAAATCAGACCAAGTAGGGGGTACAAACGACCACGTCTGTTTACCCGCTTATTTCAGAGATCAGGGTTATCAGTTTTCTTCCAAATCCGCAACATGCGTGAGCTTTAGGAGACTCCTTACAAAAACAGCCTGTACAAGGGAAAACTTACAGGAAGCACGCTGCTTACCGGCGGGAAAATAACGCCAGAACCGCCAAAAAAAAAGGAGAGAACGATCGCCGCTACCACCACTACAACGCTATGCCACAGACAACAGCTAGCAATTCGCTGGTCAATGCTTTAATTTCGACAGGGAAAAATAACGTTATTCGCAACTAACTGAGTTATTGCAAGTCTGTGATCACCACCCGTTCCGCGCATATGGTACGCAGTACTTATGCATCAGCTGTTTTGGTTTACTTTAAAATCATAAATTTCCGAACAAGAGGGGATATTGCGTTCAAGCACCGAAATGAAGGAAATTCGGCTTTTAAACGGAGTTTTAGAAACCCGGAGTGTTTACAACCCTCAGCGCGCCCACCGTGCGTTACTAGTTGGTCGTAGTTCGAGCCATTTCAGGCATTAGCAGCACTACAAAAATTATTTATGCTACACACATATCAAGGCAAGATATCATATCCTATAGGACCGATAGTTTAACAAACCAAGCAGCCCTCAGGTACCACAATAAAAATCGTTATTATCTGCGCAAGGCTTGTAGCATTTAAACATTCATTTTAGATTGGGCCGGAACCTATCAAAATGATGCACTCTATAACATGGACTGAGCGTAGCGGTTGTCACAGTTTAATAAGGCCCATCGATCTATAATATACTTCCCCCAAAGGTCAAATGAAAAGAGAAATGGCATACGAACAAAACCAAAAAGAAAATCGTAACAAGATTTCAGAAACACTTTTAAGGAAGACTATTACTAAATCAAGTCTGTGTGTAAAATACCAGCTTATTCCGTTGAGAATTAAACCCGCAAATTTAAAAAAATGAATTTTTGACAAGCTATAACTCGGAAACTATTACGATTTCGAATTTTCGTTACATGACTTACTACCGTTATTTTAGCACGTTGAACCTTTCCTCCGTGTGTCCGAACTCAATTTCCGAACACCCTGTATATGTGACGCAACAGCGCGAGGGAAAATATGCTCGAGTCCGTCTCTGTGCGCGGGATGGACGTCGGGAAACGCGCATATAAATTAATAAAGAGTGAAGCCTGCGCTGTCGACGTTCGTGAATTAAAAAATTAATAGCTTTAATGGTTACTTAAACACAATTTACGACTCGCGGGTAATTATATACATTAGGCCCGTCGATAATAAATTATTTTTCGCCATTCGGACCGACGCGATACGCCGCGTCGCGCTAAAATAATTATTATCGCGGCACGATATTTTCTATTGAAGATTTCATTAAAGGTAGCGCGGAAAATTGGCAAACGTTTATACGTGTGTAGGATAAGCGCGGTTCGATTAGACTAAAAAGGCACACATTTGCGAGGGTAAAAGCAATGAGTAGTTAGTTCCAAAGTAAAATTATTTATCTTAATGCTAAAGTTATTATCTTTTTAATTCTTTTGTCTAAATAAAATGAATTTAGTTTTTTCAATGTTTATTTTTAATTTGTTATTTAATAACCATTTGTATCCTTTTAAGTTAAAATGTACAATGGATGAAGAAGGATACCACAGGGTTTTGCTCTTTATTATTATTTATTATTATTTTATTCCGATCTAAACTGAAATGCCGCAGTTTGATAACCAATATTTTTGATTGTTTGGAAAAAGGAAAATTCATAACTTCTTGTGACAATTAACTCAATGGAAAAATAATGCCAACACTCATTTATATTTTATTTCAAAATAATCCGAATGACAAAAAAGACATTAACAATTCGCATTACATGAAAATACCCTATTAAAAATATTATTTAATATAATTATATATTTTAATAATAATATCATTTCTGTTTGCTGAGATTCAACTTATTCTAACAGATAACAAGAAATATCATTATATAAAAATTTACATCAGTTTATTACTTCGTACTAATGAGAATAGATTCTACCAATTTTGTCTTAAACAGTAAGACATGCGTATATCGGATAGAGATGCTGTTAGTTTGACAGATTACATTTTTTATGGTATAGCTACCAACTGCTAATTTTCAAAATCAGTAAAAGTACAAACAAACGCCCTACCTTAGACGCAATCTAGAAATAACGTCAAAATAAGTCACATATTGTATTTCTTTTATAGATTAATTTTTCCATGATTAAATCTCAAAAATTTTAGAAATATTGTATGATTTCTCCAAGATTTCACGGATTTACAGGATGCTTGCTCTATTTGAAATAAGAAGATTGTTACTTTTTTACGAAAAAGTATAAGTAAAGCCGATTAATTTTTGTCTTCAAGTCTTTTTGATATTCTTTAAAGATTCTCAGAAAAGCTATTGCAAATTGGCCACCCCGTACATATTGTGTATGTACAGGGTAGCCAGTTTAAGAGGGTTCTGAGTGTTATTAAAAAAGTTTGGAATACAAAAGCTGTATTATTTCAATTGTCACCCAATTACATACAAGGTGGTCAAATAAAGTTACGTTTTTTAAATTTAATTTGATTACATTTTTAAATACTCCTTTAAAAGAAGAATCCAACGATTTCGTTACTTTGCATATTAACTTTTAAAACATTTTTCTGCGCAACGCGTTTTAGAAAATAATACTTTTTCTCAGACAATATTCGAAATCGAAATATTTTTATCATATACGCGGTGTTGCGAATTTTCCCAAAATGTTACTTCTCCCAGTTTTTTTTTTAAACAACCTGTTTGCATTTTCCAACGGCCCTTTTTTATGAAATTGCTGTATCGAAGAAGACCTACCTATGTTCTTTTTCCCCTATTTTTTTTTCGCATAACCTTAGATCATATTTCGACAGAAACTATTTCATTTTACCGGGCATTTTACTTAATGGTACAAAAAAACAAAGAAAGAAATGAAACGAGGCCAGGACGTAGGTTAACTATGGTAGGTGCTCTCTTCTTCTTTACTTTTATGGTCACGACCAATGGTAGGTTTTGTTCAATGCAGTTTGCCGCATTCTTCTTTATTCGTTTAGTATTCAATTGACAATGTAATTAACGATGTTGGTTGCGGTCTCATTTTACAGCTATTATTTTTAAGACATGTGACTGTGACTTTGCATACCCATATCGCTATCATTTCAAATCTTAACAATAACAGAACAGATCTGAATAACCTTATCGCGTCAGGTGCAAGTTTGTAGAACCCCTCTAATCTCGTTTAATCGCTTTCACAATATCTTTCCCGATTAATTAACCGAGTTAGCATGCGGATTACGGGAGGATTCGTATGAGATTTTTGTGGGCGTGCGAAATTTTGTCCGCCAAGTAGTAGCGAAGTGGCGACGTTAAATAAATAAAAGTTTAACGCGTATCTGATGTTGTTGGGTTAAAACGGTCTCTGGCTACATAATTAAATCGCAGATAACAAAACGCCGAGTGGTTTAACGATATCGGCGTAGGTTGTCACTGTTAAACCGGACACGGGGAATTCAAAAGTTTGGGTTTCGGATGCGCGCGTATTAATCCGGTTTAAAATAAGTTTGTTCCGATCGATTCGACGGCCGTTTCTCATCGCTTTAGCGGATTTAGGAAGGAAGGCACCTCCGACCAATTCCAACAGCTTATAACGAAAGTTAATATGCTGACGGCTACCGCAGCGGATATTCAATCAGAGCAAATGTCAATCAAAGACTCCGCGGAATATTTCTCGGTTGTCAAGAAAGTTTCTCAGGAAGTTGGCGGCCTAAAACAAGAATTAACCTCGGTAAAAAATGAATGTACCTTCATTTAATTGATTATTGTCTTTAATAACATCTTCATCATCTGTATCATTATTTTATAAAAAAAATTTTTTTAAGGTAGGTTGCCTTTACTCCATTCCAAGCACGAACTACTCTTTCAAATTTATATTTTTCCAAAATTCCACCATGTCACGTTATTTCAAAAGTTGAAGCATAAGATCTTTTCTATAAAGCCTTTTCATTGTCTCTAAAATCGCTTGGTCCATTGGCTGGGCAATAGATGTTACATTCGGTGGAAAATATGCTACGAATATGTTTCCATCTTCTGACTTAAATTGCTCTACATTACGATGCGATGGCACATTGTCCAGTAAGACTACAACCTAAGCTTATGCGTTCCTCAAGCATTGGCACAGCACAAAACTGTTAAACGGTCTTTGTTTGCTTTGAAACCAAAAAAAAAAACATTAAACAAAATATGTGTATGAATGTAAAGCTGACCTGGTGCACTAGTTTCTGAGCTTGCAGCAAGTGTTCTTTTTGGAATTGCTTTCCAATGAAGTCCAGTTTCGTCCCCGTTATACACTTGCTCAGGTTTTAGGTCGTGCATAGCAACGTCATCAGCACTAAATTTCTAACCTTGAACAGCCAATGGTTGTATTCCATGGCGTTTTTTAAATATGTAAAGCCAACCAGAAGATGGCGAGAAGTTGCCTATAATTTTTAATTGCTGGTGAAACTTTTCAGCTTGTCTAGCACACATAGGTCCTGATATCGGAACCCCTTCGGATCTCTTCTGCAAGAACCACCTGCTCATAGCATCATCAAGTTGTCGAAAAGTAGACCCTTTTTAGTGATTTTCGATCAGAAATAACTTTAGCACCATCTGCTTTAGCTACAAAGTTTTGTAATTTGGCTTTCCTCTTTACAATGTCACGGACTATTTATTTTCCAATGTTATACTTTTTAGCCAATTCAGATTGCCTTAAAATTTCCATTTTTTGCTTAATATTTAAAACATGCCTCTGTTTACGTTTAACTGACTAACCCAAACTAACGAGCCGGTCGATCAGCACTAGGCAAATAAAATAGGTTAAAACATGGATTCCCCTACACAAATTTAGGGATTCCCCGAAAAGAACGACACCAGTGCATGGTTAGTCTCGGATAATCCGCGACGGTTGATCAATTTAAAATGCCGCCCGGATAATCGGAGTTCTACTGTATATATGATGAACCCGAAGAACAGAATCTGGCTTTAGAAACAATTAATAATTTATATGAAAACTATCGTGACTTCAATCACTTGAATAAAATCAGCCTAACCCTCATTCTAAGGAATCCTTACCTGGCCCGGCCTTTTTAAGAATAAGCAAATAACTTCAAAATTAAAGCATTTAAAGAGTGACAACGGTTTTAGTACCCTGAAATAAAATAAAATCATTTTATTTTCACACTTCGTCACTGCGCTTTAACCTTTATCAATGAGAAGCTTTAAACAGGTGTAAAAACTTATTATAGTTCGATTTAATCTAGCCCGGTTCAACCCAAATACGTCAACGTTATATGGATTATGTTCGTAACACTTTAATTCCTTGTAAATCGCAATATTGCTCGGAAAATATAGATAAATTAGGCTTTCAAGAAACGGTCTTTTGATTCTACCATTTTCGAGACAATTCCCATTATCCGCGTTCGTTTCGCACCCTGCTTTCTATAATAATCGTTTTCATAAATTACACCGAATAAATTGCTACATAAAACGGGGGTGTCGCGGTTTATCTCAACTATTATGAAAAGATATATATAAACTTGGAGTGTAAGTTAAAGTCTGTTCATAGATATAAGAAAGTGACTAACTGATACGAATTAAGGAAAGACCCGGGCAAGCTGTAAGAATGAAATAAGGCGGAATAGGTCCGTACTTTGCTTAGAATTTAATTATTTGGGGTTTTGTTAGGAAAGATACTAAACAATATTTATTCATTTTTGTACGTATTTATGTTTAAATCTAAAATAAAATTAGAAATTATTTTTATTACCTACTTAAATTACTTAAAATTATTCACATAATATATCAGTATCACTATCGCTATCATCGCCTGTTCTAATTATTATTCGTTCTATATTATTTGCAATATGGATATACGATTGTTCTGCTTTTTCTATATGTTTAACAGAATTTGCCCAACTTTGTGGAGGGATGTTAAAAACTTCGGTCTCGATAAGTTTGAGGACATTGGAGTTAACACGGGGAAAAACATTGTTACGACGAATGGCAGATTTCAGTTGGTGCCAAACATGTTCAATTGGATTAAATATACAGTGGTACGGTGGAAGCCTTAAAACTGTATGCCCTAGATTTTTTGCATAATTATCACAGACGTATTCCTTTTGTAGGTTCAAGCTTTGTAGAACCTCAATTAATTGCTTTTTGATATAATCTTCGTGAAAATTAATGTGGTTATTATACATGTAGTTTTGGATTGTTGCTTTTGTGTCACATGAGGAAGGGGTTTTAGTCAACTGTCTACTGTGAGAGCTTGCATTGTCCATTACAATTATGCTATTAGGAGAAATGTTTGAAACTAGTTTGTTTTTAAACCAACTTTCAAATACATCAGCGGTGGTGTCTTCATGGTAATCCAGAGAAGAATCGTTAATATTTTTCGCAGGCGGAGAAAGTCCATTTGGAATCCAACCATCTTTAGAGCCAACATGCCAAATAGTTATTCTTTTACCTCTTTTTGATTTTGCGTTTGTTTTACACTTTTCAGTTGAGTCAACCCAACCCTTTTTCGGGGTATCATTAGTGTCGAACCAGGTTTCATCCCGGTAAATAATTGACCTTTGTTGTTCTCTGTAAATCCTATTTTTTTCTAGATATTCCAGGAGCCATTTCCGAATTTTAAAAGATTCCATTAACATTTGCCTTTTGTCAACTTATTTAAATCTAAAACCCATGTGTTGAATATGAATACACTTCCATAAGGAAGTACTGCCACATTTAACACCGGTTTCATCTTTTTCAAGCCTCCTAATTAAGATATCTGATGTAGGCACGCTTTGTTCCTCGTATAACTGGGAAATTTTACGCCGTATTATATCTTGATCACTTTCATCTACACTCGAGAAAATGTCAGCATCGCTTTTTTTTTTCCTCGCTGAAATGGGATTATACATAATTTTCCATACAGTGATGTTGGAATTTTCGTCAATGTGGCCGTTTCTTCTAAAGATGCTTGCTTGCTGGCACCACGTTCAACGAGAGTCAAATAAACATTGTTTATAACTTCCTTAATCTCAATGGAATAGTGTTTTCTACATTTGGGCGGGAGCATCTCCTGAGATACACTACACACATATTTTGCATAATTCGCACACGATTCAACACACGCTGTATTACACACGAAATAAGAATGATTACTAATAAACTTAAACTAAGTAGTATACCAAACCAAATGATGTTAAACACAGGTAAGTATAAAATTATTTTCTATTACGGACCAGAATTTTACCTGAATTTAAATTTCCAAAATTTAGATAACAATCTTGTTGCATTGTATGTTAATGACCACCCTTGAATAATCCCATTCAAAAGCAATTGCCAACTTTCTTATATCTATGAACAGACCATACCAACTCATGCAAGGAACTGAAACTCTGGAGATGGTGGCAAATGATCGAATGTTCATATGGAACGGCGTTCGAGTTCTGTCCGGGGTGGTTTGTAACAGCCGATCCGCCAACAGCTGAGACGTGACATACACGTGATCGAGTGACAGAATATTTAGGTTAGAACCAGCGATTTATATAGGGCTATCAAGTTTGAAACTTATTTAAAATGATTTACCTTACTAAGTTAACATTTTATTACTTTTCTTAAACAGGAATTCAGTTAATTGCGGGTAGTAAATTCATAGGGTAATGCAGAACAGGAACATAACCCCTTAACAAACTTAACAGAAGGTGTAACGGAACGAGGTAAAATTGATTCAATATTTTATAGTAGCTCACAAAAAAGGCATTTTGCAGGTTTAGTGCACAAACGTCGTATTTTATAACATTATTCAATTTATAAGATTAAAGGTTAATAAATATATGTATATTTGAGTTATTGAAAAAAGATATCTCAGAAGCACAGGACCAAAATATCAAGCATCAGGAAAAATTGAAGAGAATGGTGTATTCATCTTAAGAAAGGAACACCATAATCATGAGCACTAAGACAGGATTTGCAAGCATGCGTAAGAAAGGAGACCAAAAGAATATATGCAATAGACTTGTGACAAGGTAAAAAAGTTATTAGTAATAAACATATTTGTGGAAATGTGTAGTACATTACACTGTACGACTGAAACTATATAAGTATTAATAAATTTCAATTATGTTAACGTAATTTTAGAAATGCCGAAGGTGCATTATTTCCTTCTACTCAGTATGTACCTCTAGGCAGAGGTGAAGGCAATCAAATGTACCTGTAAAACTGAAAGACTTGACTAGAGTTCTGGGAGCAAGCGAGTGACCTAGATATTAGTTTGGTTATACAGCGTGGCATGAGCCATTTTTGTGTAAAGGATATTAACCAATTTGTTGGACCGACCCCGTAATTTTTGTCCTTTTTGTCCTAAAAATAAAAAATATTATCATACGATTTTACTTGGACAAGGCCCTGTGGATTGTATGTCAAATACAAGGAAATGTGGATGGAAAAAAATATGGTGTAAATACTATGTTTTGGGAATAATTATTAAAATGCTTGTGCTTAAAATGTTTGTTTCATTTGAACCATTTGAACAGTTTTACATCAATATTTTCTGCTACAGCAATTCAACAACAAAAGATTTGATGGACCCACTAGAGACATTTCTGGGCCACGAGTCCAGAAGTCAGGTCCAAGATGCTGTAAATTTATAGTATATTATGCAACAAGTGCGGCAAACTGCATTTGACTCGCGAGTTTTTAATAAACGAGTGAGTTAAAAAGTTTACCGAACGTGTTGCATACTATACTTTTTCTAGGACCGTTAGTGTTTGGGTACATTTTCGCAAAACACGAATACATTCACTGACATGACTGTAAGAATTGACAAACGTCAAAATTCAAAGCGTGGGAAATATCTCCGAAACCATCCGATTGCTTCTAAACCTGTGCGGTAAAATCCCGGAAATGTCCGAAGTGACTCGGATTCGTGGGAAACGAAACTGACGTGGTAAAGCGACGCTCCCGCACGCTAGATCGGCGCGTAATTCGGTATTTTACAGACGGGAGTAGAAAAAAGTATTTTTGTATCAGCATAAATACATTTTGATGTGATTTTCATGTGGCTATAGGAAATGGCCCCATCTTATCTGTAAGTAGGCTAGCGGTAGGGGCCCATAAATGTGTGTTATCCCAAGGCTCACTCGCAACTGGCTAGAACAAATTGCACAGTGAATTCAGTCAGCTTATAATCAGTTTTATTCCCATCATCAGCTGTAAACTTTGCATATTTTGCTAAAAAATGATTTTTGTGGTCGACATTTTCATTCATAAAATATTTATAACTTTGATTTGATAGACGTCAACTTTTACCTTAGCCGGTGGCTGTAATAAATAGGGGGCGATAATGACAACAAAATATTGAAAAGATACTCACGGGTTAATAAAAAATATTCTTTTGAATGTGGGTTGCAGCACCCTTCGATAAACTTAATCCATATTTTTTTGGAAACAATAATTGACCGGATGCATAGGAATTCATGTGTCCTGTGGGGATTTAGCAACCGATGTACGTCGTGTATCTTTAAAACGAGCACCCTTTTCCTAATTCGTATTCGGATCTAGTATCGACTGTCAAATTACAAAGTATACCATTTGACCTTCTGCTACATCAAGATCCCTTGCGAGACGAGACTCACCGAGACTTTCCGAAACGGGACCTAGCGCCGTTCGGGATTTTTAGCCATTTGAATATTCGACCATTTGTGGTGCTCCCTCAGCGATCACACAAAATCAATTCGTTATCAAAAGTATTCATAATATGTTTGTTTGTTTATCATTGACACGATTTTTAAAAGTTATTTCCTAAAATTAGTTTGTTCTAGAAACCTAACGCGTTTACGCGATAGACTAAACCAATATTCGACGATAAATTGTAACCTATACGGATTCGACAAGACTTATACATGCTTTAAATACAACTTCGCCAACAATCCTCGAAAACGTTCATAGGTACAAGCAAAAATAATTGCCCGGGTGCACTTTCAAATTAAAAAAGTCGGGATTAAAAATTAAAGATCCGGGAGTCAATATCGGAGCGTATCCCTTTGTTCCGCGCCGCCAGGGTTAATCCCGCAAATTTATTCGAGCCGGGGCGAAAAAGACCCGATATAATCACCCCAGCACCGACATTAAGCCCAGGAGGACGCGTAACAACATCCCTCTTTCCGTGCCCTTATAATCGACACACAATAACCCACTTCAAG
Organism: Cylas formicarius; assembly: GCF_029955315.1. Taxonomy (NCBI): domain Eukaryota; kingdom Metazoa; phylum Arthropoda; class Insecta; order Coleoptera; family Brentidae; genus Cylas; species Cylas formicarius. The sequence goes on along the minus strand of NW_026844361.1, from coordinate 15,796,419 downwards.
AGGCTTTCCCCGGTTTTTTTTTTCGATGACGTAACAACGACGACCGTAGTTTTAGTAAACAATGTTAAAATCAATTGACCGACGGCCGTGTTCGCAACTGGTTACGATGTTAATATCAACTCAATCAAAGAGGAATCAAATAAATAATAATCAGAACGCCAACTTGATCATGAATCGTTCAAAAACTAGCCCCAATAAAAACCAATTCATTACAAAGGCGTGGAAAGGCAAATCTTTAAAAGAAAAACCGAAAGCTTCTCTCTACAGTATTTTATCGTCGCCCTATCTACCCGGTCATAAAGCCCAATTTACGACGTTTCTTACATAAACCTCAAATCGGAGCCCGCAAATCAATAAACACCCCTTAAGCCGAGGAAAACAAATATTTCGCGGCATTATCGTCGTTCTCCTTTTCGTTGTTATGTAAATAATCTCTCTCGATCCGCGGCCAATAAAACAATCATCGCTCTTGTTGATTTTTCGTGCATAAATTACACGCTTTTATCGTCTACATATTCCCGAGGCGATTCTAAGTTAATTTGTAAAGCGGTCTAATTTTAAGTTTCGGCTTTAAAACGGCCATAAAAACAAAATCTCGAATCGCGGCAGGGACATCGTTAAGTTATCCGGGATAAAGGAAAAAGACCACGGGCCGTAAAATTAACGAAAACAATTGTTCGACAGGACGCGAAAACTCCGAGAAGAGGGAAAGAAAAGGAACACCTAATGAAATGGTCATTAGGGTCATAAACAATTTGACAAATTAACTGCCACCCCCACCACTGCTCTCCTGAATTGTATACATGCTAATTAAACATGTCAATCACGCTAATTAACACCTCGCGAACGAACAAACACCCGCAAGGTGATACTGGATATTAACGAAAGGTTTTTTCCCGTCTGACGCAAACTTATAAAGGAAAACGCCTAAGTTTCCCCGTCTATAAACTTACCTACAGTTAAAAAGAACGTCTACATAATAAGTGAATCAGCTCAAGGATTGCTTCGAATTGTCTCATACCATACGCTCGGACGCAACGAAAAACACTGGGGCACAACCTCGTCTTGAGTTTGCCAATTTTTTAGCAATTATTTCACTAAAAAACTGGGAAAATTCGACGAAAACACACACTCACTTTTATCGATTTCTGTCGGCCATTTTCCTTGCAAACTCAGTCGAGTTTATTTGACTTGTTCCGATGGTGCTGACATCTGACAGTTTGGAAAGTTGCCACTTGCACTTGCGTTTCGCTAATCTGTGACGCGCCTGTGTGACGTATTGTTTAACCGTTTTAAAATGTTTTAATTAAATTTGTTTTGTGATTGTATAACTATTACACATTTTACTCTGTAAAACTTCTTGTAAAGTTGGAATACCAAACTTTATTTTTTAAAATCAATTTGTATTGGTAATTTCCTCACTAAAAATACATTTTATTTGGGAAGCGCTTTTCACGTCGACATGACAAAATTACACCAATTTGAATTTGTTTTATAACCATGGTGTTTCACTTGTCACTTGCCACAAACGTCAAGGAAAGAAAAGTGAACTTTGACAATGATGACACAGTTGATCCATTTGTAAATAAATAACAGTAAAGTTAATCGGGGAATGATGTTTTCTTAATATAAGAGATAATTGAAGTGTTTAAGACGAAAGCAAACATAATGGACGAATTTAAACAAAAAATACTCGGTCTCATTAATAAACAGGTGAGAGCTTCTGTAAAATCCTTTGTGGAAAATTAATCTAATCGCGTTTCAGCCACTGAAAATTCCATCCATGGGATTTGACGATTCTAACTATCACTTCTCACAAGTACCCACCCTTTCGATCAATAGTAAGACTGTGCAGGATGCGGACAGGCCTGCTGACCAGGATATCTTGGAGAGCATTGAAGCTGCCTATTTTTCCATGTCAGAGACGTTTGACATCTGTAGGTTCGAACTCTCTGTGAGTAATAGTGAGCTATCTAATTTCCCATTTAAAGCAGCCTAGATATTATAGAAACTACCAGAAACATTGGAATGTGATCAAATCCAGCAGGACTTTAATAATTTAAAGCAGCAACACCAAGTTGTATCCAAAAAAGTCTTGCAGCTGATATTAGAACATCAACAATCTTGTAGTGAGGAGTTTAACAGGGTCAGAGAAATTCTAGAACAAGTGGGAGATACCTTGGAGCTCTGTAGGGATACTAGGAAACACTTGAGTGTTGCTGGAAAGCAGTTTTCTTCCAGTTTAGGCATTCTTGCAAACTATAGAAAAAGGAAATTGGCTCAGATACTACTAAATAATTTGAACATGATTAAAAATTTGGTGAGTTAAAACTTTTGTAAGTGCTCTATTGATAAGTTATCTTTAATACTGTAGTACAGCTTTGATAAGAGGTGCCAGCAGATGCTTGCAGATGAAGATTATGGTGGAGCTATTTTGGAACTTAAAAGGTGTCAAAAAATAGCAGTTCAGTACAGACATTTTAGCTGTGTAGCTGCTCTAACATATAAACTTCAAGAAACTCTGGAATTTACAGATACCCAACTAGATAGAATTCTAGCACAGGTATCATCTTAAAACCTTTCTTCGATCTTTATGGATTTATACTAAACATTTTAGATGTGCTATAATTTTGATAAAGACAGATACACCAAATTGCAGACAGCATACAATCTGCTAGAAAAATCTCAAGTTTCAATGATTGATAATATTCATGTTCATTATATTACCGCTATATATGATTCTTCATTTAATACTGTAAATTCTTATGTTCCATCAGCCGAGTTGCTTGATTTGGCAGATGGTAAAAACTTGTATAAAATATTATGTCAGGTGAGCGTGCATTTTTTTTTTTACAGTGATTAGATGTTGTTTTTGTTGTCACATTTAATAAGAAGAAATTTCTATTTTGTCATTGCTATACAGGTTTCAGGTTTCTGAAAATTATGGCAAGGTTATTTTTTTGTATTTCTGAAAAAAAAAACAAACAAAAATACATTTTTGAAAAAAGGTTTTGAAAACATCATTACCCTGGAACAATTTATAATTTTAGTCCGTGACGCAAGACCTTTTTATATCATGTTTAATTGATCTGTGCAAGATACTGTTCAAAATAGTGTTAAGTTACCACCAATTGATCAAATGGCATTACGATCAAGAAAATGACAGACACATCGAAGGAGCTATAGGTGATTCGAGAATCATTTGGGAAAAATAAAAATTACGCGTACTGCAATTTTCAGATGTGGAATTAGATACAAGCAGACACAAATTAGATATTAACGTTGTAAAAATTTGGGACGATGTTCAGCGCAAAGTCTCCGGATTGTTATTGAATGCCGACCTAGCATCCTACAAGTTTGATCAATTTGTGCAAGTGCTGAGAATCGTCCACAGGCTCATGCAGGTCGGCGAGGAATTTTGCATGAGCAAATCGGAAGATTTGCAAGAATCTATAAGGAAGCAGAGCGTAAATTATTTTAAAAATTACCACGCCCAAAGGCTGGAAGAGTTGAGGATATTTTTGGAAAATGAAATGTGGGAGGTGTGTCCCGTGAAGCCCATGTTTAGCATTTTACAGTTGCAGGTATGTTGATTTTACAATTCAATGAAATTTCTGAATGTCATTCAAGAAATATTTAAATGACATATTAACTAATTTTTTTTTAAGTTATCAATTTGTGCAGTAGATCCAATTAACATTGCACGTTTTGCTTCCTCTTTTAGGAAACTCCCGCTTCCGCATCATACTTTCATCACTGGAAAAAAATTAACTTTAAGAGGCAATTTGAAAATTTATTAAAAAGCAATCTTTCTATCTATATTTTACTTCCACCACTCCAAGCTCATGAATCACCCAACTGTCGCTTGTTCTAATCATAACTTGAAAATAAATTTAAAAGCTCATCAACCAATCCAACCAAACCAATCCATAATTTGGTTCTTCCACCTCCACTAAACAAATGGCGCAACTATCAATCACATTTCTGAAACAGTATTTCCATTTTTTTTAAATAATCAGGTGCATCTCAGACACCTGAAATTTTTATCGAAGGTAAAGGTCAATGAGCTCTATCGAACTATACCAAAAAATCCCCCCTCCCCTGTTAAACCGCAAAAAAAATATTTTCTGAAATTTTACATCGCTTCTGACATCAAAATGGTACCACCGACTTTTCGGTACCGTTCGATAGAGGAAGGACCAAATTGTGTACTGTAAAAATTTCACCTCTGCACGATAATAAATAAGCGAGATGTAAACATTTAAAATTTATCCTTCTAACTTTGAGCCGGCTTTTTGGCTCGAAACGGATTTTCGAGGTTGTTTATTGAGGTGGGGGGATGAAACTTTGCACCCCTGCACCTTTGCAGCCACTGCCTTACTGTCGCTTATGCAGGTACATTGCATTAGTCAAAGGGGCAGGGAAACATTTAAATAACGTTTACGTTTAGCTGCGCCAACAGAGTACTTTAATTCAATCAACTATCTTTTTGATTGTACAAAAAACAAGTGTACTGAGATTTAAATGCCCACAAAACAAAAAAAAAAGTTTTCTGTGAATGTCCACTCGGCCGTTAGAATAAAAAAGCACGCTACATTTTTAGGACTAGAACTCGATGCCAATTACTGCCAATTACTTTTTTCAAAAAACTGTTTTGAATGGGAAATGCATAATAAATTTCTCCTATGCTCACATCCATTCGAGATTACTCTATGGTATTCTCTTTTGGGGAAATTCAGTGCAATATCTGTTTTCATATCCCAGAAGAAAGTCCTAAGGTGGACCGCTGGAGTGTCGCCGGATAACTCGTGCAGGCCTCTCTTCAGGGAGTTTAAAATACTGCCCATGGGTGCATAAAAACAAAAATATCTTACAAAAAAATGGAAATTTTCACAACTATAATACACGTAACTGTTTCTCTATAAAAAAAATAGACTAGAATTTTCAAAAGAATATTTTAGTAACACCTGTATTAGAGTCTACAATAAACTTTCCCCAGAGCTAGAAGGCAGTAGTAATAAAAACATTTTTAAATCCAAACTAATTTTTTTTTCTCCTGCAGATCTATTTTTATAATTTAGAGGAAAATTTTACTTATTAATGTTTGTTATCACTGTATTGATAATAAAGATATTATTATTATTATTAAAGATAATATTGAACTAATTAAAAATAAATAATGTTCAGGAATTTAGATCGGTGCGTTCCGCCCTTAAATCGTACAAACTGAATCCCCAAGTGAGCCCAACGGTGCCAGTTTACTCAGCAAATTCCACCGAGTGCTCGTCTACTCACTCACAAGACGGGAGCAGCATTATCGGCAACTATTTTATCCGGTACGCCGATCACGGGACGCCATTCGATTCCGGTCTGGACGAGACTTTCATAGAGGAGGACATCTTGCAAGTCGAAAGGGAGAGCTTGGGCTGTTACTCGGAAGAAAGCGATGACGAGTCCGAGAAATCCAACGACTATGTCAATGTCGAAGAAAGGTAACTCAGCAGTTAAGCGTAATTCTGCAATAGAGTCGGAGACCTTTTTTTTTTCAGCGAGTGCCCCGTCAAAAAAGAAAAACCCGACAATAAATTCCAAGTGTTGACTAACACTTCATTGACGGTGTTGAGGCAAATGGGGAAGTATCTGCAAATGTCGAGATTATTGAAGCCCATAGCGTGCGAAATAATATGTTCGATGAATCAGCTTTTCGATTACTATCTGTATTCGGTTAATTTATTTTTCGCCTCGGATTTGGTGAGGCTTGTCATGACTGTACGGTTCCAAAAAAGACTTGATTGATTTTTAGGCGGTAGCTAGTGGAAATTTGTACTCGCCAGAGCTATCCGCGACAATAAAAAGTATAAGCGATAGTTTAATATTCGAATATGTAGCAGATCAAAACACGCCCGTACCCGAGGGGAAAGCGACAAAACCCTCCCCATCGTTAATGCTAGATCTGAAAAACCCAGAGAAGCTCCACGGGCTGTCCGAAAGGCTTGTGGGTGTTGAAAGCTTAGTCTTTCTCGCCAAGCAGTATGAGTTTTTGCGGGAATACTTGGAGTATCTTATACTGCCATCAAAGAAAGCCATCTTGGATCAATTTTTTGCGCAAGTAAGTAAAAATCTAACCAATAGCATTGTAGTGTTTCTTCAATCCAAAACTCATCATTACTGTAACTGCAATGAGGATTTTACTGTATTAAATTAGAATTTTAATCGAGCTTTCGTTAACAGTATCAGTTTATTCCATCACTTTCTGAAAGTTATTTTACATATTTCTATTCACATGTGGTTTTTTAATAATATAAAAATTAAAATACCGCCCATCAAGAGTTCAGCTTCACCCCGGTCAGAATATAGCCCCCGTTGGTCATCATAATCGCGGGGTGGGTTCTTTCTGGCAACACCTGGTGGTGCCTCAAGAAATTACTGCACAATCGAATCGCTACAATGTCCAAACGGCTCTTCAAATACACATAGAGATCCTGCAAAGGTTCTCTAAACAAACTAAATACCACAAACTGTCTGCCTCCTTTCAAAAACTCTAATAGCTCCTTAGCTAGACCAACAGGATGCTCTTTAGCTGTAATTATCAGAGAGTCACATTTTTTCTCAAGAAGTTTGGCAGCTTGCTCATTGTCAAGTTGCCACTGGGGTCGTTTGCACTGAGACTGCCCAATTGTCGTCACAGTGTCGCTTTCACTTGTCTTCAGTTTTTTCTGAGGTGGTTCTAGGCATTCTTCTAGATTTGGTTCATCTAAATTAGTAGACTCAGCATGTTCTTTATTTTGATAGAAATATCTTAGAACTGAATACAAGTTGACATTTATGCATCTGTCTTTCTGCTCTTGCGGAAACTGGAGTGCCGCGAAAACAGTTTTTTGGCACTCATTTCCAGGATGCATGTGAATAACGGTCCCGCCGGTATTTTTGCCTAAAGAGTTTGTTATGGTGGCCATCATTAATCCGCTACTGCCACTATCATATAATAAATGACACCCTTCACTGTGGATGTTTGCATAAGATAATATTTGGGACAAATCATCTATTCGTATGTTTAGTATTTTCGTGGGATCCTGTCTGTAGAACATATTTGCCAGCAGCCTTATCGTTGGCTTAAGAACTTGTATATATTCAAAGTATTTCTTCTCTTTTTTCTTTATGTACTTCTCCTGACTATACCCAGTTTTCATATTAAACGTTTTGGAATTGTTTATGAGTTGTTCGACAATCACATTTGAGTTCAATTCAGCGTCTGTTAACTTATCTATGTCTTCTTTCTTTAATGTCTGTATTTCCCCATCCAATGTTATGTTTCTGTTGTCTACGCCGGATTTTTCAATGTTCACACCAGTACTTGCGGTAGTGACTTCGTTTTTTTGCTCCAATATAAAGAGTTTTCTATTTTTTGGGTGGTTTTTCATTTGAAATGTATCAAAGTACTTGTGCCCTATAATATTGTCCATTTCCACGGTATATTTACCCAAAACCATATTGCCATGTTGTTTTACTTTGTGCAGTTTCGTATATTCCTGCCGTTGCACTATAACAAAGTCTCCCACTTTGATTTCGTCACTTTTTTCCATTTTGTGGGAATGTTTTGGACACAATATTATTTTGAGGTTAGGTTCTCCCACATTTTCTCTTTGATTAGTAGTATCTTGAATGGTCACTTTAGTGCTTCAAATGTGGTCTAACCCTAGTTTTATTTAATGCAGGTTAAAATTTTGAATATTTTTATAAATTTTTTTTGGTACGTCATGAATCCTACAAATGTAAAGCGTTTCTAAGCTAATTATGACTAAGAAAATATAATATATTTCAGAATATAGCCTGTGTTACACATTTAAGGAAGCCGGTATACATGGCCGTGGTGGCGCAAGCCTTCGATTTGCGCCAAATTCTTTTGTTTATGTCCAAGATAAATTGGGAAGTGAAGGAGGTTATGTCTCAGCACAATTCTTATATTGACTTAATTGTTCAAGTAAGTTTCAAAGTTGATTTATTTCGCGTGTTAATTTATGACTCTCCAGGAAGTGCAAATGTTTAGAGCGAGGTTGGAAATGGTCATGCATAAAGTGCCGATAACCAACGAAGTATTAAAAGTCTTGTGGGAAAGTATAGCCCACATTGTAACCCACACTTTAGTTCAAGGGTAATATAAGTGCGCAGTTGCAAGTTTTTCCATTAATGATGCATTAATTAGGTTTTCGGATGCCAAAAAATGTTCTAACGGAGGTAGAGCACTGATGCAGCTCGATTTCACTCAGTTTCTCTCAAAATTTGAGAAAATTTCATCCCTGAGACCTGTTCCGCACAAAGAATATGTGGAGAATTATGTTAAAGCTTTTTATCTCCCAGAAAGCGAGTTGGAAAAGTGGATTCGGGAGCATAGAGTACGTCTTTATTTTCTTTTCCCATGAGCGATGCTAAGCTAAATTGGTTTTAGGAATACTCATCGAAGCATTTATTTGGTTTAGTCTGTTGCACATGTCAGAATAACAAAAAAACGAGGCAGAAATTGCTGCAGGTGATCGAAGAATTGGAAAAAAATATTTTCGGCAGGTAGCACTCGAGAGGCACCCTTAGCGGATTATCAGTTGTTATGTGATATCATCTTAATGTATGACGTTGAAGTTCAAAAGTACTTATCGCGCTCTACTTAGTACGTAACTATTTTTGTAATATTGTATCGAATCATAGCAAGATCCAGATTGTTATCTTATATTTTTTATCGTTTTATTTATTATTGTTAAGTTGTTCCAGTCACACAATTTTAGTTGTTTATAGGTTATATTTTGTGTACACTTGTTTTTGAATAAAGCATCATTCAATAACCACATATTATTTGATCTTTTGCAAGTATTCAATTTTGCTGGGAATTTAACAAAACAAACTCTGTATACACCACTCGTATTCACCAATCATTTTGTTAAAAAATCGTATATAAAATTAAATTCACAACCTATTCTTTTTCTTCTTCTTTTCAAATTGGCCATTTTGTCAGGATATTCGCCCATTGCCAACATTAGTCGAGAAATTTTGAATTTCCCACCAGTGTGAACTACTAAAACAGCATGGCCGAACGACACTTATCCTTTAGAACATTCACAAAACTCTTAGAAAACCAACCTAGCTAATATAAGTTTTGGTAGGAATATTTACTAGGTGTAGTTTTATTACTTGTCTGTCGTTCCCTTGCTGTCCTGCAGCAAGCGTCACTTCTAAAGATAACTATACCGTTGCTGCCACTCCATTCAATATCGGTAGATGGCGCGCTCTGATCTCTTTCCGCGTTTAAGTTTTATTAAGCAATTCAATTTTTTGCGTGTTCTTTTTAAACAGGCCTGAGAAATTTTCAATGTTTTGTTGTTTAATTGGTAATCGTTTGTTGTTCACTAGTTCGGTGTTGAATGAATAAATTACTTTTGGTGTTGGTTTTGTGCGACGTTTTTGGGATTATCCAAATGTTGGTGAGTGCTTTTGCGATATTACGCTGTTACCAGGAAAGGAAACGAATCTTTTCTTTTTAAACATTTTATTAAATTAATGGCTTACAAATAAATCGCAATCGGCCTCTTTCTAGCTAACCCAATACGTTTAATCTCACCCAAAGCATATTTGAGATCCGTTCAAATAATGATGCTACCCGTAGGTAAAATATGAGGTGCTGAGCGATTGCGCTAAATAAATATTAAAATTATACCTACTGACCCGAACGTCCATTTCGGAAGGCTAAAATAGTAAGCATTGATGTATGTTTGACAAAATTTAGCCCAATTAGGCAGCACGATATAATTAACATGTCTTAATCACGTGATTCGGTAAAAGCATACAAAAATACAAACCAAAGGAACTAAAAACTTGAAGGCGCGCATATTTACACATGTAGTATCACAAACATTTTGTTTAAAATTATACCCCTGCTTACATAAATAAAAAATGAGCGTGGTGAACAGTTGCCACTAAAACGTGTCAAAAATTCATCGGAATTAAAAGTAATTATTATGGCCCGGTACTAAAAGTCACTGGTCGAATCCGAACCTAACCTAAAAAAGTCGAACGACGCCTAGTATCACGCGATGACTTCCGGAACGTTATAAAACCGATTACAATAAATAATAACAATTAAAATCACAACAAATGAAAATGTCCGGCTTTTCGTTTACTCGTCATCGCGCGTGATGATCTTCTGGTTGAGCGGCACCATCAATTTTTCGACGTACACTTTAAGCTCCCTCGCGCTCATGCTGTCCCGTTTTTCCGGGATGTAACCGGACAGTTTCCTCTCTATGTTCGTGACGAAGGAGTCCTCGATCCAAGGCGATCTTCCGGCGTCCGTTCCCCTTTTCGACAGAACGAACTTTCGGACCGCGCACACCAACAGCACCACGCTGCCGAGGAACGAAGCGTATTTTAGGCAAGACTGGACGACCGGCAGGATGCTGATGTAGAGCTTGAAGCGCAGGGAGAGGCTCGGTGGCAGTCCGTACATCCCCTGAGAATAAAAAACGTCTAAATTAAGTTGGGCCACAGATTAAAAAAATCCGACTCGAAGGACCAAATTCACTTACGTTCTCGGTCCACAAAAGCGGCAAGATCATGTCGGTGAATTTCTCCGAATTGGCGATGTTCTCCAAGTTTCCCAGCGCCATATTGATCTGGTATCTCACGGCCAAATTAATTGGCAACCCGGAATCCTGCGGCGGCAAGAAATAGTCACGGCGCGTCAAACGACACCAGATACGGACAACTTACCGGCTGTATGACGAAGTACGACTTGTGTTTCTCGGGGTCCGGATTTAACCCGCTCTCCACCTTGGCCATCAGCGACTTGTCGCCGTCCAAGAAGTGAGGGTAGCTGAGAGCTATGGGAAAACCGTAGTAGCACCCCCTGACGTCTAACAGACCATTCGGCAGGCATTTGTCGATGTCGCTTTCTTTGCAGAAGCACCGGTTCTTCGGCCGCAATCGGCCATTATCGTCGGTATCGTTCGCGAAGTGGTACACGTAAGCTCGAAGACCATCGACAACGGTTTCGTTGACTCTGACCTAGAAGAGCAAGAACCATGCCGTGCAACCATCCTACGACTGCGCCACAATATTTACGTACCAGTTCTTTAGCTCTGCACATGCTCTTCCGGAAAAATAGCAACTTCTCGTCCGGCTGAATGTTACCGGGGAACTTGGTGCCGTCGGAGGCTCCCGTGACGTCACCGCAGGGACTCTCCCACTGCGGGATCCTAATTTGTCCGTTGTACTTGTCCAGAAGGCCGATATTTTTGATTCCGTCTTTCTGACCGGTGTAAAACGTTTCGTAATCGCCGCTGAATTCGTACATCTGAAACGAACAAAAAATTGAAAACGGTTCATTAAATCGGTGGTCATAAATTTTACATGCCGATTCGCAAACTTGTTCTTTTAGATCGAGGCGCCCGCGGCGGTTCGGATGTTTCCGTGACGTCAACGCGGACCTTTTTCGAAATAACAAACGACCCGGGCTGTTTGTGCGCCGCTTTTTGTTTTACGTTGTGTTTGAAATGCTTTCGCCAATAAAAAAAAGCTGCTTACCCTATCTATAAGGCCGAGTTTGTCGAAGTAAATCCACGAATTCATGAACGTGTTTCCCAGGGTCATGAGGGTGCTTTTATAACCGAACATAAACTCCCTGGCGGTCATTTTGACTAGCGGTTCCGACTTGGTTTGCCTGATGACGACGTTGAGACCCAACCGCGTGAACAGGCCCTTCTTGGACGCGACGTCGGCTATGCTCTGAAAATAAAGCGCGCGATTAGAAAATCCGGCTCGAAGGACCAGAATGTGGCGCAGTAATTGACGAAAGAATCGGGTCAAGTGCGCTGGCGCGAATCTAATGGTCATACGAGCAGCGATCGGGAGATGTGTCATTTGAATTTTAAGCGCGTTGGGAAATATTTCTCGCGGCTTTGCCGCATTGAATGCTAATTTTGCTAAAATTTGGGACGGGCGGTAAGCGGTACAAGTGTTTAGCTAGCGCTGATAAATATTAAACTATAGGTGGTTCATAATAAGGAAATCCCAAGTTAAAGCTCGTTTCTGGAGAGCGGTGTATACAACGGAGAATTCCATTCAAATTTTTCATTGTATTTTATGTAAGTGATTTTTTGGTTTTCTTATTAAATAAAAAAATCTTACTGAAGCACTTGCTGAAGTGCAAAACTCTTGGGAATTCATTTCATTCATTATACTAAATTGGTATCACCTCACACACCAAGTGGCTAAAAAATCTCAAAAAACATTTTTCTAATACGTAGCCTAAAGGGAACTGTAGATTGTGATATACTCTTGACAGCATATCATGCTCTTGTTGTTATTCTATGTTATGTTTCATTGCTATGATTGTATACATTTTCTATGTTTGTAAAATGCTAATATTGTGGGTATGTGTCAAGTTCGAACTATAATTTTGATCACAATTGAAATTTTAAAATAAAATTTTGTTTAGTTTCTTGTATTTAGGCTATTTAATTTGAAACTTGAAGCATTTGTATGGAGGTTATATTAGAAATAGTAATATTCAATCAATCAAATATTTTTTTCATTATATATCGAAATTTCCATAATTCGTTAATAACGCACTGAAGTACTTTAAAATGCAATTAAACGAAACGTCTAACAATTTTTTTTCTCATTTTTGTCCTCAGCTGACATGGGACAAAAATAATTTTTAATGTTCATACTCAAAGTTTTGGCAAAAAAGCTCGTTGCTTTTTTTTGCGCATTTTCGCACGGCTTAATCTTTGACAGGTTCAGATAACAACATTCAAATTAATTTTAATATTTTGCGCGTCCTCGAAATTTAAATCGCGAAAACACATAATTCGTCCACACCCGGATCTCGCTTATCGAGCAGCGGAATAGTATGTTAATTTGGCGAATATCATTATTGTCATTATCGATAACTAATCACCACATCGGGCTATTTTTCAGCGGCCCGGTAATCCGCGATTTTTGGGCGTTTTCATTGCTCGGTCGGCAGTATTCCCCGATCTGGTCACAGCAGAATTAGATCGAATTACGTCAGAACGAAAGTAAAAGTGCTCGGAATCTAGCAGGCCATATATACATATAGATACCGCAGACGTCGTTTTTTCGTCACGTTGCCAGATTGGTTTAGGGAGGACTCGAAATTGATTCTCAAGTCAAGACTCGATTCATGTCGTGCCAGTTTGAGCCGCGATTGCGCAAAATACTGATTAATTCTGAGAAGAATTTTATATTTTGATAAAATATTGCTTATAAAAGTAAATTTATACTATTAAAAGAATTACAGTTCACAGTTTGCTTTTGTTATCTTGTGTTTACTATCAAAAATAAAGTTTTCAAAAAGGCCGAAGTCGATTTTTTAAAAGGTCAATCTGATAATTTACCTTTAGTGGATATATTTATGGTGACATTTTACATACAAAACACCGAAAATTTTTCTTTTGCCGAGGTTCCTGGTGTTAAAGTTATAAGTTATGTTCACAGACAATTTAGGCAGTACTTTTAAACCAATATAATACTGTAATCAGCTTAAAGTTTTCTAGTGTTTAAAATTCAAATGGTATTTAAAAAAAAAATGTAAATTATTCAAAAAAAAAAGAAAAACAAAAATTATTTTTTTAAACTAGTGGAAACATAAATACTGATTTATATTGGCATCGATAACTTAAATTGTTCTTTATTCCTGTGGAGACTGTAATACACCAGCCAAAAATAAACGTAAATAATATAATTCTCGGGCCATAACCTGTATCGATCGAAAAGCAGCGGTATGACGTCACGAGCATTCCCGCGCGCTTAATGTCGTTTAAAAGGAATAGCCGCGTGTCCTAACTGAAATTATTTATTGCAAGTTAAATATTCCGTTTTGAGTTTTTGATATTTGGTATGCGTTATTTCTATACATAAATTAATATATTAAAGAAATAAAAAAAATATTCAAGGTCGCTATTGGAAATTCTAAATGTATTCATAATCGGGTCTTTTTAGGTAACTCTGGCAACTAGCGTTTTGGAACCGGGAAATTTCTCCAATCCGATTTTTCTATTACGGTTTTTCTGTCGTCGCTTAGGTAACCGCATCTTCGTCGTACATATTTTTCGACTATGGAATTGAGGTTATATAAAATATCGTGACGTAACGCGTATATAATAATTATAAAACTCGGCCGAGACGTTATTAATTTTTTTTCAGTCATTATTCTCGCCGTTCGGTTCTCAATTGTTTGAATTTTGAACTAATAACCGTCTAACGTCACGAGGATGCCGTAATACAAAGAACCGACTTTTAGACGCACTTTGAAATTTTAAAATTTTCCAAGCGCCTTGTTTGGTGCTTTGATTGACATATGTTTGTAAGACGCCCAATTAACCAAAATAAACCAATATTTTGCTATTTTCTAAATAGGTAATTGCTGTGGATTCGAGACTTACTAATAGCGCGATATTGGGGAGTATGAGGAGGTCATCCTCACGTCTTCCTTCGGAGAGTTCGGGTACCCAAACTAGGGGGTGACTCGGGTTGGTGGTGAGGGTGCCGTTGTCGTTGAAAGTGACATTCTCGTGGGTCATTAACTCCCTGAAATAAAATAAAATTGCCAACGATCCGCTCGCCAAGATAATAATATTCGCTGGTGAGATTGTTATCTCTCGCCATGTATACTTAACTGCTAATTACGGGCGATTTTCATTCATTCTAGATTATTCTGCGTACGAATTATGTTACCCAATCACCTTGAGTCGTTTCGATTTTGCGATCTCGTTTGTATATTATTTTATAGTTTTTTTTTTAATTTGTGGCGAGAGTTTCTTAGTTGTAATTACAATGTCTTCTTCCCTATTGCGTAATAGCTGAAGGGAATCCTTAACAAAACAATAAATAATTACCAAACTGAATTTTATGTTATTACATTAGGCACTGCGTTGAGATGTCAGTCATTTTAAAATGAAGTGATTAAAATACGGCCTTTTAATATCAATATAATACCTTGTTAATAAGTTCATTAAAGTACAAGAAAGAAATATTTATTTGCAAATTTGTTTTTATTGTTGATTTAAACTAATCCATATATCTGATATATCTTCCATATATCCCATTATACCCTCCAAAATCTCTCCTATAGCTCGAAATATCTCTTCTATATAATACGACCAAAAATATAGTGCATTTATTGCTTTGACGTTTTAAGTAGTTTACAATACCTTAATCGCAGTCCTTCGCAGGACCGTGGCAAAATCCATCTCAACAGATGTTTATTCTGCATTAAGCAGGTCTTGCCTGAGATGGACCGTAACGAATATTTGTAGAAACTTGAAATTTTTATTTGATGGACCGTTTTAAATTTGCTGCATGGTATTTTCGAATAAGTTTATTTTAACATCAGGTGATATTTCTCGTTCTTAAGAATTTAATCTAAATTGTAATATGTTCGTATATATATTACGAAGGTATTTGAAGACTATAGATTATATTCGCCGTCGATAAATGTAATAAATATTTATTAGAATCTTACAAATAAACATTTTTTGAAAGTTCCTGTTTTTTAACACTTTAAAATGTGGAGACCGTGAAATGAAGCAGATGTTCTCCTGTTAGAAGAGGACATGGAATTTGAAGAATTTGAAGACGAAGTGGCGATGGTAGGCTAACCTAATGACAATTTAGAAGACGAACTACCTCAGCAAATAAAATGTTTTTTCTATAAGAAATTCAGAAGAAGTAGGAGCAGCAATAAAAACAAGTGGCATAACCAAAGTCCCGAAGTCAACTGTAAGAAAAATTGTCGCAAATGGGACAGTCAAGAGGAAAGTGAGAGAAGATGCTGTTACTTCGGGAGTTTTTAAAGAGCAACACGCAGATCTAATTGGGCGTATAATCTACGACACTTACCCTAGAAGAACTGCACAAAAAAGTACCGACAGACTTAAACATTAATTGTGCCAAATAGTCGTTGCATACTTTTTTGCAGAAAATGCATTTTCAGTTCCAAACAATTAGTAAACGTCAAGTGTTAAGGAAAACGACTAATAAAAGAAGAAAATAGTGTGTATGTTATATGTTATGTGCATGTTTCAAGAATTGCTCGTCGACAAACATTGAAAACCTACTTATATCGCGCTTGTTAGTGTAGGTAAATAAATTCCTAGGACGGTCCTGGAAAGGTTACGGATGAGTGTCTGCTCGGCAAGGTGTTCTATAAGGGGATGCGGTTTTGGTGTAGTAAAGAGTAGGCAAAGTTAATCACGGGGTCGGTTGACAAGCACTATATTTCTGGTCTAACTATATCTTCGTATACCTCTATATACGTTAGTTATAATGAAATTGGAATTATATTATATAGTAGAGGTATATAGAGTTATAAGAGAGATGTATGGTGGTATATTGAGATATATATCTCACACATGGAGTAGTTCAAATGTACATATCTGTCTGGCCTCACCGTCACAATACCTACTCACTTGGCGATTACATAACTAATAGCAATTATTAAATATTGTAATTAAAAATCAATATTTCGGATGGATTCGACCGAAATTGACCCCGCAAAGTGACTCACTCAACGTATGTGACCGCGAATTCATTTTAAAGATCAAGTTCATTTCACAAAACGAGTCGTTAACTATGTCCAAGCGGTAAGCAATCGTTTTCGTTCTAGAACTTTCGACGGAGCGAGGAAATTTCCGGTTTTGAGATTGTCGATCACCGTACCGATATAATACTCGTTAAAAATTCGTTTTATTTTACGGGGTGTCCAAGCTTTAATATGTAAAGTCTGATGCTCGTTTCTAGAGTTTAAAAAATAGAAAAAATGAAAGATTTCGTACTGAAATTTGGTTTGAAATTTAAAGTCTAGAGAGGAAAACAACGCATCTAAATTGCAGAAAAAAATCTTCAGCGATTTTAAAGATACAGAAAAAGCACTCGCGATCATGGTTTTGCTTAGTTTTGGGAGTATTAGAAAAATGAGAAAATAAATCAAATTTATCTTTATTTTGACTAATTTAGTTTTGGTTAGTTTAAAGTAAGAGGGCGAACGATTTTGCTTAATATAAAATGCTCGATTGCCTAAGCGTTTAGCAAAAAAATCGTTAAGAAAACAAGGTGTGTTAAAAATTGCAAAAACTATCACACCAATCTTCTCTTTCTTCAAAGTGAAACTCTTTAGAGCTTTCTGACTTGGTCTAACATCATCAAATCAATATTATTCAAAAAATATAAAAAATTTAAAACGTCAATATACGTTTCAAAATAATTTGTTTCCTGTGTTATGGCCGTGTTATTTTTCAAAAGGAACTTTTCAAAAAATATAAAAATATGAAAATTTTAGTTTTGCAACGTCGATACGTTTCAGAATAATTCAGTTAAATTCAGTTAACCTAAAAGGACTTTATACAGGCCGGTCCAAATTCGACACTTTTAACGAGAAACTGCAATTCCAAATTGGCAAGTTTAATTAGTCAGAACTTTCAGTACATATTTTTTTTCTGTGTTATGGCCGCATTGTTTTTCGAAAGGAACTTTTCAGATATTTTCAACAATCTAAAAATATATAGGGTGTTCCAAATGATATGTACTTGTTCTGTTGATAACTTTTAAACTATTATATTATATTAAAAAGATATTTTGGGGATTATTTCATTGAAACACAAAATAACTCTGAAACGCCACTAGATATCCATGTGTCCTCTTTATTATTGCTTTTTTTTTATGAAAATTCAGTTCTAGATGCCGACTTCAGTTTTCGTCTATATTTCGTAAAGTTTTTTTCACTGAGCGCTAATGTGCGTAGAGCTCGAGTTTATCGTCCACTTGGTGTATGAAAATGCAATTGAAAGCGCATTTGATATCGCATTCGTATATAATTTTTGGTCCGGTATGCGAACTAGCGCCGGTGTTACGTAAGCGACCAATCGGGTACCGCGAAAATTAGAATTACGGCCTAACTGGAGCAAGCGTCCCATAAAAAAATTAGTCAGGCGATCTAAAGTATGCCAAAGTAAAAGTTCACGTCTAAAGTGTAAATATGAACAGTTTCTCTTAAACGTACGGCCAGGCACTTACCTATAGACGTAAGGCCCGATCTCCTGGAACTTGAGCTTTTTATCTTTGCCGCTCATATACTCCTCCTTGTTGGTGATATTCCAAAGGTATACTTTTAAGTAGAGCGCCACCGGCGGGTTTTCCCACAACGAGTAAATCTCGCCCCCCTTGCCGAATACCAATTTCTAAAAGCAAACGAATGTTCGTTAATATGGCGGCTGACTTAATTTAGGTAATGAAAACTCACCCACTCGTAAAGAAGGTTGTAGGGGTCAACCACCATTATAAAAATCCCGGACAATAAGGCGCCGATTCCAAGAAACGTATAAGTAAACGCACCTGCAATAAAAAATACATACATACATACAGGGATTTAAAGAAGGGATAAGGGAAATTTCAACCAAATCGAGCAGAAGCTTATATAGATACAGATACAGATCAAGAATAGGTTTTGTTTTGTTTTTCCTAATGTTATCATAATGTTATTTTTTCATAATAATTATCTTTCTATGTTTTTCCCAAATCTTTTTTTTGTGTATTATGTCTTATTTATATTTATTCTCTCTTGTGTTTTTTTCACGTTTACCTGTATATTTTTTAGATTTTTATCCTGGTTGTTGTTTTATTGCATGCCGGATCTCATCATTTCCTTCATTTATTCGATTTTGCGTATTTTCGTTCTACGTTAATAAAGGATTTTTTGTGTTGCCTCGAAACCTCTATATTAAAAAAAAAAGTAACGCGGTATCGTAAAGGAAAAAAGTACTTATTGGTACAATTGAAAACAAGGAAAAATTAACTGAAAAAATGTATTACACTTTATTGAATTTATTTCGTTCTTATATTATATTATAATATAATTTTTTATGTAAGATATTCTAGGATTTAATTTTTTTTCTATTTCCTTGACCAAATCTGCTTTTTTTAATTATGTTTTATTGATATTTATTCTCTTTTGGATTTTTTCACGTTTATTGCATGCTAGATCTCGTCATTTCTTTCTTTTATTCGAGTTTTTGTATTTTTATTCTAGGTTCATCAAGGAATTTTTGTGTTGCCCCAAAACCACTATATTAAAAAAAAAGTAAAGCAGTAACATGACGCGAAAAAGCACTAATTGTTACAATTTAAAACAAGGAGAAATAAACTGAAAAATGCATTACACTTTAGTGAGTTTATTTCGTTCTAATAATATATTATAATATAATTTTGGACGTAAGATATTCTAGGTTTTAATTTTTCTTTTTTTTTCTATGTTTTTGACCATTTAATTGTGTTTTTATCTTATTGTTTAGTTTTGTTTATTAAAAGTTGTTTTTTTCATAATAATTATCATTCCATGTTTTTCCCAAATTTGTTTTTTTTGTATTATGTTTTATTTATATTTATTTTCTTTTGGATTTTTTCACGTTTACCAGTATGTTTTTTGTATTTTTATGCTGGTTGTTATTTTATTGCATGCTAGATCTGGTGATTCCTTTCTTTTTTTTCGAGTTTTCGTATTTTTGTTCTAGCTTAATAAAGGAATTTTTGTTTTTCCCCAAAACCACTATATTAAAAAAAAAAATAAAACAAAAAAAGTACTATTTTTTTAAATTTTATTTTCTTTTATTTTCATCGAAGGAAATGAAGAAAAATGCTACAAATACCAATTTATAGATTAAGAGCCCGTTTTTCGAGTTCGAGGTATTTAGGATAGGCTCGGTAAGTGAAATAAGATAAATAAATAGTAACATTGGTCATAATTTCAGATCATTAACAATAAATTGTTCAAATGTTTTCGTATCCCTTGCCATCCTCCATACTTAATAAGAATTTAATTGTTATTATTATCCGACACCTTATCCTAAAACTTTTCATTGCAAAAACACAATTTCGGGAAATTATCCTCGAAATGTCTTTAAGCAGATTGAAAACGACACCAATGTACCTTTGTACTCTGTGGTTCCCTGCAACCCGACTATTTGCCGCATCTATTGTCTATCGAGTCAGCTATCGTATTCTTAAAATCCTCACGTATCTAACATAAAATCGCATCGCAAATATATATCACGCGTTTTCGGAAAAGCAATTTCCGCGTGCGCATATTATTTAAAGGGTCACCGGGTCTTTGTTTCTTTTCGCAAGGCAAAATCCACGCGGAATATAAAAATTGACGTGTCGCTTTTGACTGGCGAGGGTACCCAGATCTACCCAGAAATAACCGTAGGTGCCCGTCGGATCGCTTCTTAACGAATGGAAAAACCCCAAACGATGTTCTGCCAACGAACTCGATGCGTTTGTCGTTTGTTTTTGTTTTTGTTTTTGCGTTTTATGCTGTGCGAAAGATGACCGGCTCAGATAATCGTAAAGGTGCCCTGGTCGTAACGAATGAATACCATTTCGTTACGTCTATTTGTTCGGAGCTCTCCATTTTCAGTGGGTTAATAAGAAATAAATAAAAAATTATGAAATATATTATCTCTTCTTCAATGCCCTATAACAAAATTTCAATATTTGAATTTGGACTTCAACTAAAAAAAAAGAAGAAAAATGGAGTACAGGAAAAGTGAAATTAAAAAACATCTTTCGGTAGGCAAGAAAGACGACACAGGAGTTTCTCTCGTTACGCTGAAAGCTGTACAGGCTGCAAACGTACAGTCATTTTTTGCTCAAGCATTTAACACAAAAAACAAAGCGAAAGAACAACTAAGCTTATGCCCAAAATTGTAATCAGTTGTCATTAGTGGTAATATTAAGTAATTTAAGGAAATTTTGGAATGTAATTTTTGGAAATTTTGCTTCTGTAGAAATAAAAAATATGATGCGTTATAAGATAAGGGATATGTTGGCAAAGTCTAAATTAAAATTAATATCCCTTTTTTAACTCTGCATATAGGGTAGATTTTTCAAAGAAACTTCCACAGGCTAAAACTTCTGGATTCCTCCTGCGTCGGTTTTTGTTGACTCGAATGAGGGACATCGAATATGGGAATCAGTCATCCGCCCCTCGTTTAGCTTCGCCCCCCTCAAACAATATAAGAGCAGGTACGGCGAGCAAGTCTCAGTCAAGCTCTGAAGAAGCCAACAGGATGTTTGACGAAACGTTAGTTAATTCTAGCCAAAGTTTTAGAAAAAGTAAATAGGGTTGAACTTATTTAATATAAATAAAAACTACAAAGTTAGGCAAGAACCTTGTAGTTTTCTAAGAACCTGGAAATGTTTTACCTGTTTTGTGATTAAATATATGTTTTTAATTATATTAAATTGATAATAAATTAATAAAAATTCGTCAATAGTCAATAATAGATTTCTGTTTGTACAATCATTGGATGACCAATATTACAAAATATTAATTACTCTAAAACTATGTGACCCTATCAATTAAAAAAAAAGCAAAATAATCAAATTTGCTGTTTGGCAAACGCCACTTGTTTAACATTTGCAAAAACAAGGTATGTTCAGAAAAGTTTTGACATTAGTAATACAAGATTTTCATAGTGTCAAGTATATACATGCCTTGACTTTTTATTCGAAAAATAATAGGGTGTTGTTTTTGATAGTCTTTTTTAATTAAGAAGTCACTGAGGCATTGCAAAATAAAGCTTAAAAAGAAAGAGGTGATAAACTCTACTTAAGGCAATTAAAACCCATATATGGAGCTGATGTAAAAGAAACTGCCATATTACCCATCGGACAGAAGAAGCTGCTATGGTAAAAAAAAAATATTTGGACTAAATTACACTCGAAAATAAAATTAAAAAAAAAAATGTTTTCCTATGGCAGTGCTAGATTTTTTAGACGAATAGTATAAAATGTTGTCATTTATGTTTTGATTAATCATTGTTTTGTAATAAAAATGTAATATTTAATTTAAATAGTAGGAAAAAGCCAATATTTAAATAAAAAAATAAAAAAATTTATATAACCACTGTGCAAAATTTAGTTTTTGAAATAAATAAGTAAATTGATGAAACCATTTTAATTTCCTAAATATCGTAAAACCAATTTCAAAGGTTCAAACTAACCTAACTAATGTTTGGGTCGTTATTTTTGCACATATGGATAGTCTAGGTGATTTAAAGCCTATATAGAAGCTCATAGGTTCTAAAAATAAACGGCAATTGAAAGGCAAAGCCGTATATCAATTAAAAAATTAAACAATGTTATTGTACGGATTTTGGTTAGTCATCCGGACGCGGAGTGGAATAACGATCAGTTAAGCGATTCCCGGTAGCTTTTGATTCCCAAAAATAGCTTTCGAATTTCCAACGATTTCATCCATATCCGATTTGACAATTGAAAATAATTCGTTAGGATTTAACGATACCAATTGTAGAGAACACAAATTATTTCCCTTTAGCAATATTAGTTGGCCTACCTTTCTTCCGATAGATAAGTAATAAATCATTTTAATTTAAATAACCTTTTGGGAAATGCGCGAAATGTTTGGGCGGCAACGTGACTTTTGGGATGTTCAAACGAAGAAAGTCGCGTGGCGTTAGATCCGGGAAGTCATGTGGCCGGCCCGAAAACAATTACCGATATGTGAGAACCACTATCGGCTGATTTAATCTCGCCTTTTTTCGGCAATTAAGCTAATTAGTGAACGCGGGGGCAAATCGGATTTTTCGACGAGTTGACCGCAAAGGTAAACTCCATTCATGTTTTTTTTTTCGTCACGCGGTTTTGTGCAAGGACCAGCCCGATATCGGGGAAATAATAATAATAAAATTTCCTGAAATATGTCGCTTCGAATAGGTGGCTATAATAATCCAGCTCGCGAAATATGAGCGAAGGTTACGGAGTCTGCATTCTTCTCGGATTCCGTCTGGGGCAGTATTTAAATGTACGTTTTAGAGGTGAACCTGGGATGATTTTTTCTCATTTCTCGTAATTTACGGCAACGTGTTATTATATTGCGTCTAATTGGCCAATAACACCCTGTATTACATCGCCCCGGGCAACTCGAGTTTTCACCGTAAAAGGATACGGTCAAGGATGTTGCAGTGTTTCCATAGAATTTTTGGACTATACCGGCGTTTTATACAGATCTAAAATGTAGGCTTTTTCTTTTTAAATTTTCTCTTAGTGACATAAAAATGCTCTTTGTCGATCAAAAGCCCTGTGATGCAATTTATGTAAATGTAAATTATAAGAAATGGAGCAGATAAAATTTCCAGCAATTTTTACCCGAATTTGTGAGCGTGGATCCACGCAAAGCGTTTGTTTTCGTAAATTTATAGGTCCAACCTCTATGAAAAATGTAAATAAAGTTGATGACTTTTAAAAATCTGAATATAACAAAATAAAGTTGATGACTTTTAAAAATCTGAATATAACTTTCTAGAAAAAATGTTACTAGTACTACTAGTACTAGTAACTAGTACTAGTACTACTAGTAACTATAGAACCTACTATAGACAGAACGCTCATTCGTTTATCGCAAATCTAGTAATTGCAGATGAAAGTTTCGCCTTCCAAATATATGATTATAAAAAATGCCAATGGGCCATTTGTTTAAAAAACTAGGTATTGAAAATGTAATCAAGAAACTTATAGACCATGATATTTAACCAAATTGCATAGAAATTAGTAATAGAGGATTTTATTCAGCACTTCAAAGAAACTTGTACACCCACAAGTTGTTATTTTGCGTGGTAAAAACAATTGCGCATAAAGCTTATCGATTTAACACTAACAAATATTAAAATCTATAGCTTACTGTATGAAAATTTAAAAAACTTTAAAACCTTTAAAAACCAAATTCCACCGAAATAATCAAGAAAATTTTTGCCCTAAAAAATGTCAGTTAAAAATACATTGGACTCAAAGCAACACGGCAACAGCCTAGATAATGTTTCTTCAGACATAATTCGCAAAAATTTCATGCAAACGTTTAATTAATTAAATTATATTGCAAGATTTGTGATTTTTAAACGCAACACAAAAATATTAAAATATTAAACGATTGAAAACAAAAACGTTTATATAAATTAATTAAAGAGACTTCAAGATTAAACAATTATTAAAATAAATTACTTCAATGTTTGCTTTTACCAATTTCAAGTTTTTACGCGAACATTTTTTTGCAAAAAATCGGATTAATAAAATACAAGTTTGTGTAGGTATTTTTATCGAATCATAAATATTTTTTAAAATTCTCTAAAATTACAATGCCAATTCGATGAATGACTTGACAAAAATTTAAGTAGTGATTCACACATATAGTCGGGATTTTTCTATCCATTTCGTACGAAATATGACCGGCCAAATCGTGCGTATAATCCCATCGATAATTTAACAGTTAAACACGGTTTTAAATAACGACCGCCACCTGCTAGTGTTAAAAATATTCTTAGCTTGGCCATTACGAAAATTTAACACACTAAGTGGTAACTGTCCCGACCGCC
The DNA here is from genome assembly GCF_029955315.1 of Cylas formicarius. Lineage (NCBI taxonomy): Eukaryota > Metazoa > Arthropoda > Insecta > Coleoptera > Brentidae > Cylas > Cylas formicarius. The sequence continues at coordinate 15,771,967 of NW_026844361.1, read as the reverse complement.
CAGGATGGCATGATTTGAATTTAAATAACCGATTTATGGTCCACGATAATAGCAATTATTTAAATGTTTGCCTCACCTTGTCAGTGAAGATCTTTCAAAAAAACTCAATTAGAAAAAAAATTTGACTTTTTATTAGCAGCTTTGAAACCGAATGATTTATTTATTATGATTAATTTAATCGACAAACTTATATTTACTTTATATTGTTTATCTATTTTTAATTGCCCAATAAAATGGAAGTTTTTTTAATTTTGTCTCAGGATTTTTTAAAAATTAGGACTATAATTTGACATACTCTTACTGTTTTATACATTGATAATTACAGAATTGTATCATTTTTATCTTTATTTAGAAGCACCGACCACCTCCACTACCACCGTCGCAGTCAACTCACGTTTCCTGTACTCGTTCCTCCTGGATCTCCAGGTCTCATCCTGCGTGTTTTCCGCATCTCTGCCGTAGTCGCCCGTTTGGACCGCGTCGTAAGTTTTTCCGAATAACCTATTCCATATATTGTAGAAATCTTTCATTTTCGCTCGAACCGACTGATAATTTCCAAGAAACTGCAAAGAAATCGCATATCTGCTTCGACCTGTCTTCCTTATTTATTAAAATGCTGTGACGTAGCTAATTACGTTTATTTATAAATTTTACGCGTCGATTTGAATCAATGAATCCATTAATTTTGCGAATTCATTGAAAGGAATCTTTTTTTTTTTACGTAAATGCTAACGACGTTAGTTGTTATTATTTAATTTAAACGATTCCCCTTCATTGCACTTAATAATCGAGACTTTGAGCTCCCGTCTGGGTCCTACGGAAAAATACTATCGCTTTATTTAATTAAAATTAATTAAATTGGTATTGAAACGCGCCTTCAACTTGGCATCGGAAGTAGTTCAAATTTAATCATATTTAAAACAACGTCCGAACTCCAAAATTGGTATCATCTTGTCAGGTGTCCTAATTGTTCAAGGTGACTGGTTAATATTGGAAGTCGTTCATTATAGATTAGAAACTTCTCGACAAAAAGATGATAAACGTTTTCCACTTTTATTATTCTTACAAACGAGTTCGACAAATCGCCGGCCATTTTCCCGGAATTAAATAAGCTACTTTATTTAACATTAAATTTAATAAACACCTTTTATCTCAGCGCTTAGTCCATATATAACTTTTTATAATTAAAATTGGACGTTAAGTCTAATTTTTGAGAATATGTCAACAAGGAAATATATTTTATAATTATAAACATGATAGCTTTGTATAAATAAAAGCATATGTTAAGTCTAATTTTTGAGAAAATATTTGAATCAATTAAAATTAAATAATTTTTTTAAAGTTTTGTTTGTTGTTTGAGTTTTTTTTACCCGATTTTTTTTTCTAGGAAATTAATTTTTTTGAAGAATGAAATGAAATGTAAATGTAAGCATATTCATATTATAATTTTTTATAAATAAAATTATAAGTCTAATTTTTGAGAAAATGTTTTAAATGAGTGTCAAATAAAAGTTAAATATATTTTTTTAAGTTTTGGTTAGTTTTGCCTTAAAGGGGAGGAATTTTGATTATCGCACTAATTCAAAAAAATCGCTATTTTGTGGTAAAAAATAAATCTCAAAATGTTTGTCAATCCTTTTTAAAAATTAAAGTTAGTTGCTACAAATTCATTTTCTCTAACATTTTTTGGTAACAAATAAATGTAGAAGCTTTTATATATGTCTACACTGTGCTCACTTAAATTCATTTATTAGTTACTCCACCAAAATACAATTGTTTTCCCAAGTTGCTAAATGGTGTACATGGTAAAAGTACACGATTTAAAAAAAAATCAACAAAATGCTATTCGAAAAAAAATTGAAATTAAGTTGAAACACCAAAGCTTTAAGTTAGTAATTTGGAACAAAAATATATTTAACCTAAACACAATTGAATAAAAAAATATATATTACACTTTAAGAATTATCTGAAGTTTTAGCCAACTTTGTGTTTGTTGCACCGATAGTAAATCCAAACGTAAAATATCGAAATAGCAAGGCTCTTGAAAGCCCCCAATTTATCTTATATTTATTTCCAATGTATATTTTTCAAAAGAATATCTGAATATTGCATTGAATTTGAATTACTTCCAATATTGCTTTTTAGATTTACGCGAATTTATTTTTCTATACTTAAAGTTTAGAACAAAAAATTGTCTCTCTCCGTTAGAAAAAAAAAAGCTGAGAGCCAATGTCAAGAGTACAGCTTCCACGTACCTGTGAAAAGACGGCCTTTGGCAACCTCCGTAACCGGTAAATAAACAACAACCACTAAAAACAAGCGTCGATTGCAAAACCGCCGGTAGTACTCGTTCGCCGGTATCAACACAACAAGAACGCGCTAAGAGACGATCGAACTTGTGGTATGCGTGTGGTGGAAGCTTTCCGCTTACGGTACGCTTCGCAAACGATACATTAAACAATTAAACTTTCGGTATCGCCACCCGGCCTATATATATATAGAAACATCGAACCAAAATAATAGCAAAGTTGTCTTAGATTAATTGCTCGCACGGCCAATGGCCGGCGGATCTCGTATCCCCTCCTCTTCAATCTCAGACCCACGCAGAGCGCTTTTCGGGTGCATAGCAGACGCGGCAGGATTGAAAAATCCTGCTGACTAACGGTGCTGTTACCTTTGGTGTCGGATGTTGGTTGATTTGCACTGACGCGTTTTTGAATTTTACCAGTTTAAAAAACTAAAAGCTTATTTTGTTTTTATTTTAAATGATCTTACTTATTACTTATTATATCAACTGCCTATAGTTCATTTCGGGCAGGTTCGTACTTTGCTTTTTGGTAAATATATGAGGTCAAAGTTCCGAAATCATGAACTTCTTGGTTGTTGTGTCCCGCATTTAAAAATGGCGGTTGTCCAACAGCTGTGTCTCTCTCACTCTCCCTCTCTTTCTCTATTGTGTAAAGCAACGGATCATCCTCTACTGAAGCTTTTGTGCTTGGAAAATTTTGCCATTTGCGGCACTTCTCGTATCCAGTCCATTGGAGTAGCTAGTTTTTTCAGTTTTTTTTTATTTTTTTGAATGATCACTTAAATATAGTATCGTTAAATGGGACAGCCTGTATAATTTTACGTCATTGTATTGCATTCGCTAAGGGCTTTCCGAATGTACACAATACTTTACCATATGTTTTTAATTATTATAATTATATATATTATAATTATTATAATTAATAATTTAATTAATTAATTAAATTTCTAAGCAATTTCGGAGTTTTGTAAATAGTTGGATTAGGGGAGGGTGGGACAAGACTGTCCATTTGAGCTTTTTATTATTTTTTGTTGCTTTTAACCATCAAGTCGATTTATTTTTGGCTAACTTTGACTAAATTTACCGAAAATTCGGCGAGGCTTCTGGCCGTTGTGCCCCCAATGTTATATTTAATAATTATAAGTATTTATTAAAAAGTATTTAATAAACAAAAATAGCTTATTTTTAGAATTTTTAAGCGGTCCATTTTACCCCTGGTATTACGCAGAGGGCTAAAAATTTACAAAATAATTATAAAAAGAATTTTTTTTGAGGTGGGCCTCCTTGTCCCAGGGGACCCGTCTTGTCTCACCCTCCTCTATAGGAAATTTTATTTATTTTAAGTATTTAAAATTAAATATCGTTTGGTTATGGTAATATGTAAATGATTTCACTGGGAATTATATCCACGAACAGTATTAAATGGCGAAAACACTCCATTCCCATTTATATAAATGAGCAAGACAAGGACAGGAATCCCCATTACTATGCTCCGTTTCTTAATGTGGGAAAGTTGAGAATCCTTATTGGACTGTAACTTGAGTTTGAATAATTAATATATCAATAATCTCTCCATCTCTATCATTTTAATAATGTATAGTTATTATTAAATTTATTAATTCTAATTAATACACCATCTGTGTAAAGACGCGGTCACATTATTTTCTATCGTATACAAATTAATGTCATCCTATTTTAGGAATTGTAGGTCTGAAAAGTTAAATAGGGAATTTATAGGATCGGATTGCAATTTATATGAATTTGGCGATATATTCTTTACGTTGTCCATTCGCGGTCTTTTTATATTGAAAAATTCGCCTCACTTTTCCACCAGGCCAGTTTTATTTTGATACGCTCTTTGCTGGGTACAATTTCCCAATAAAAGACCCATAAAATATTTTCAACGAGCAATACTTCAAGCCAGCACTAAATATTAATCGATAGTCAAACATTTATTTTTTCTTAGAGGCCTTTTCGTTACTGGTTTAGGAAGTGTTTTTAAGGAACTATATAGTAGTTTAATCGCGGCTACCGTGATAAGTAACGAACTTTTAATATTCGAGAAGGGATTACGGAATTGGATTTTAATCGATAGGAATTTTATGCTCGGAAAACCGACCGGATTTGGTCAGGACGTTTCCCAAATTTCTATATCGGTTTTTAAGTGATTTTGATTTGTAACCGCATTCGCAGGTTATCGGCTAATGGGATCGAATTATTATAAATTGTCTTAATATATTTTTTTTTTTATTTAAAGCTTTACGACTACTCACACATAACTATATATGATGTTTTCAAAAATAAAATCTATTTTTAATATTTAATATCCCGCAGTTTAAAAAAAAATACACTAGTGGCGGACATAAGGAATTTCATATGTCTATTTTGGTAGACAAGACAAGGACAATTATTCTTGCAATCTTAAATTTAATTTTTTGATTTTGTTTCAATCCGATATACTTATCCAGTTTCAATGTTCTACTTTTTTGAAAAAAGTTGTTATTAATTTATTAATAGACATTTTTGTTAAAAATTATTAATAGTAGTAGTAAGCATTATTATTTCTTACTTAAGCAATTTTCTATCTGTAGAAGAGCTTCCTGAGATTTAATAAGGGACAATGGATTTATACATCAAAAAGATACGAGAAAAAGAGCTATATAGGAATCATTAGGATGTTATGTTATTTCAATAAAATTGTAAAAGTAAAAAGAGCAGTCTTCAATTTTTTTTTTTGAATGACACTAATTGATAACTAAAATTCAGATAGTTTATTTTAGATAGATATTTTATTTTTGACAAAGAAAAATTCTCAATTAATGAATGAATTAATTAATTAAAATATATACATTATTTGTTTATAATGGCACTCCACTGATTTTCTTGAAAAAAAAAGACATTTGCATTCATTTATGAGCAGACTTGATCTGTTTTTTTTTAATCCATCTCACGGTTTTCACTTAAAAATATGCAGGCTGTCATATTATTGATATTGTATTGATCATACAGAGAAATGGTTTTAATGTTTCTAAGCGAAAACTGTACATCGCATTGAAAAAAATCAAGAAATTAAATTTATTAAGGATAATTTTTATTTTAAGAAAAGTAAGTAACGCAGTATTTAAAAAGTTAAGACGTATAGGACATATGTTCATATGAAATTTTCTTTTTAAAATTGACAAAAAAATCGGCCCCTTAATTTTTGACATCGTGTATATATAGAAATTGGCAAAAAAAATAAAACGGGAATTTTAGCAACAAGATAGGTTGACGTTCTAGAGATTACCTTTAGAATTTTATTAATTTGAGTTTGGTCTCTCTAGAAAAGCTCCTAAAGATTAGATTTAGATAAGCCACGGCGAAACAAGGTTAATAGATAAACAGGAATAGAAAAAGTTCCGTAGATCGCGGTGATTTCTACGTACGACGAAATAAGAAATAATTTACTATAAAACAGATGATAACGATATTGGAGTTCATTTTTTGGGGCACTCTGTCATATTTTATAAGCCTGGAAATAAACCTAAAAGCATTCAAAAGCTTTTGTAACCGATTCTTAGTACAGACGTCAAAGCAAAGGCAATTTACTACATTGGGATAATTTAATAACGATAGAGCTAAGAATTAAAATATTTTTTAAGTTTAAAATGATTGTTTTTACATAGGAATCATAGAGCACGACAACATGGGCTTCGAAGCGCCAATTATTTCGAAACCGAAATTTTGAATTGAAATTGAATTCATTTTTTTTTGTGTAAATGCCATAACTACACACTTATTTCAATTTAATTTTAAATTATTTTGACAGGCATAGGAGGAAATTATTTTAGCAAGCCTCTAATACGGGAAATTGTTTGAGAGAGAATTGATGAAAAGATTTTTGAACTGGATCGTGATGTGATAATATAAATGATATATGATATGAATCGGTTTTCTATACACGGAAAGACCTAAGTTTAAGGCTGATTTTCGATTAATTAAAATTTAACTTCAAGAGATGTCTGAGGAGAAGTCTACCTACAACTTCTACGGCTCGAGGAAGTTTCTTTAAAAAAAAAACTCTTGAACCCTCATTTCGTGGAGGATCTTTGTCTATTTCTAAATGTTAATCGTAAGTTATATTCATTTGTTAGTTAAGCTTGTAGATATTAATGGGAATTTTTTTCATTTATTACTGGAAATACGATGCATAGGATGTTTAAGGTTGAAGTTGTACTTCTAATAATCCCGAATATGATAATTTCTTATTTAAAAGGAAAATTTTGGTTTTACAATTAATTTTCTGTTTATCGCATTACATCTAAGTAAACATTTTACTACGTTCAGATTCCTTTGCCGTCAAATTGCCCGAGCATTTTTTTTCTGCGAATTACGTTTAATATTTCGAAATGTGTATGGCGCAGATCATATTTTTTTCGGATTTTCACGTCACGCAAGGCTCTTCGGGATTTCAGACGCGGGCTTAAAAAAGTATATAATTTCCATCGATAGAGCTAAGTAAGACATTAATCAATGCTTAAGACAACTCGTTTGCGAATGATTTTGCGGTTTTTGATTATTCTCGTGTCAGTCGTTCGGTTTTTGCCGAATAATTTTTAATTGGTAATTTGGCCGCCGGGCGTTTGAAGCAGACGGATTTTTTTTTCATCAACGGCGAAATACAGTTTCCAGCGACTGTTTTCGAATTTATTACAAGAACACTTTTATGCTGGCTATCATCTGTCCCAAAAAATAAATATGCTTTTTGGAAGACAATTTAATATGCTTTAGTATGAGTTTAAATTTGTCAAGAGTACTGATTCTTATATGCGTAGCTACGGTTAAACAAATGAAACGTGTTCCTGCAGTAGTTATAATGATAGGAACAAACTTGTTATAGACCTACGTCAAAGATCCTAGCTTATTGCCCAAAAACTTCACAATTCAGTGTCGAATGCCGAAAAATCTTTTAAAAATGCTTTGATCACGGTCTTTTTGCAGCTTAAAATTACATGACATGAAGCATTACATGAAACGTATTCTAATATAATAATAAATTTATGTTTATTAATAAAATTGTAAGCATAGACCATATTTTCATTCTTTTTCCTGTCCATAGTAAAAAAAGAAAAATAAATTACGAAGGCACATTATTGGTTAACAATTTTAATGCATTTACAGAAGATTTCCACTCGTATATATATTGCGTAGAAAATTATTACGGAGAAACTATGTTAGAAATAATTATTAAAATGCTTGTTTTTAGACTTTTTTTTACACAAGATAAAATGAGCAATAAATATAAGTATTTTCTGCTACGCCAATTCAAGAAAAGCTTTGGTGGGACCAGTTTTGTAATATAGTAAGAACTTTTTTTGTGATTCTCATGTGGCTCTGAGAAATGTCTCACCTTATTTGTAAAATAGGCTAGGGATAGGGACCCATAACTGTGTGTTACCTCCGGGTTCACTGTTCTCCAGTGAATCCAGTCAGCTCATAATCACCTATTTTGCTAAAAAATAGAAAATGGACGAAGCTTAAAGAATGTTAAATGAGTGATACACCCCAAAAACTTGAAATTTGAAATCAATAATCAAACCTTTGGCAAATCATCAATTTCGGTTACGCTCTGAAGAAAATGCTTTCGAAAATTTAGATAAGTAGGAGTCGATAACGACGAAAAAATAAACAAAGAGATGGTTCAATAAAATTAAAATATAAACTTGCGTGCATTGTAAATTTTTGACTTTAATAATTTTTTTTCTAGAAACTATTCATTGTTATTAAAAAAATGAGCATGATGTTTGAAAGACAATTTAATGTGCTTTAGTATGAGTTTACATTTGACAAGAGTGCTGCTGTTTTGTATGCGTAGCTACGGTTGAAGAAATGAAATAATAATAAGAAACAACTCATCCACAAGCACGCCTACATTGGACATTGAACCAGTGGGGCTCGGTCCTGTTCTCAGATAAGACCAGAATATGCCTTTTTGGTAGTGACCGACGAAAAAAGTGTACCGAAGACCAGGAGAGCAGAATTCTGCAATGAAGTCAAAAGTTCACAATGGGTCGATTTGTATGCGCGCAAGTTTATTTGACTAAATTTAAACTAAAATCGCATCATCGCGAATAATGCGGAAAGGATAAAAGTGGATTCCGCCAATGCATTGTTTGGTTACAAAAGCTAAGTTTAAAACCATGCTGAACACCAGAGAATAAATGCCGCATTCAATGAATTTACAAATTACAAAAACGGAATATTAAAATGGAAACTTAACGTTTTGCGCGGATATGTTAATATTTTTTTCAAAGTGGATTAATAACAGTAATGTAAATATTGTCAATAGCACTCGTATTAAGTGCATAATGTGCCAAGAACGTCTTCAAGGTATCATTGCGATAAAATAAAATGTATGATAATATCTTGATAGCGTCCTCTCCATTAATTAAATTCTCTAAATATCAACCTACGGTCGGCTCAGAGTTACTTTGGCTTTAATCTCATTCTTTATATCCTTCTTTAGCTACATTGCCCTGTCGCGTTAATTAGCTCTGTAATAACGCTCGTAAACACGAATATGTGGTTTAAATTTTATTTTTATATAGTGCAATTAGCTAATAAGACAAGTTAAAATTAAACGACTTGTTTTCGGCAGCATTCGGTGCATGAAAAATGTAAACTAGTCAAAATATAAATAAAATGCATAGGAAGCAGATATAAATATAAAAGTATTAATTACAATTTATAGTTAATTAATACTAATTACAATATTGAATATAATATTAAACGGTCTTTTACTTGTTGTTGTTTGAACTGTTTTCTTATTCAACCCTAATAACTTTGGGAAACTTTTCGACTTATTAAAATGGCGTGTAATTTTCATACGTTTCCGAACGCACGCGACAGAAATTTTCCGGTGTAAACGTAAATATTCGAATCCGGTGCAAATGGATTCACCGTTTAATCGGTCATTAAATTCTACCTGTTTTCTAGATGGGTCGGTAGGAATTTGCCCAACGACTGGACCGGTGGAATTTTCCCGAAAAATCTTGACAAAGAAGTGGCGAAACTGGTCTAGCCAATTAAAATTGAGAAAAAAATTGAAAAAGACTGCTCATTCGCGTTGTTTTGCTTGAGTTTTTTGTTTCGTGCGAAACAATGGCGGACTGCCATAAGTGATGCCGTTTGCGAGACTAACAAAGCAGATAGGATCTGCGTTTTTTCCGCGTGTCGACCTCTAGATGGGATTTTTTCTTTATTGGGTTTACTTATGAGGAATGGAAAACTTTCGGTTATTTTTCTTTTCGGAATGCGACTAGTATACTACGCGACGCATATAAATTTGTTTGAAACCAATAAGATTTTTTTTAAATATACAAGACTTTTAAGTTCTTTTATTTATATTTTAGGTTGGAAGCGATGAAAGATTGGAAAAGCTCTTTTTCACTACTCCAAATTTAGTAGAACGCCTTTTTGAAGTTATCGATATTTATTTCCGAAAACGTTCAATTTTGATTGATTTGATTTTAACATATCTTTAAACCGATATTCGCTTAAGACTAATCATTTCAGGATCTCGAAAATAATTGCCAGCATTTTGTCTTCTCCGATTTACCATTTTCTTTTTGAAATTTCCGGAATCGTGCATTTCCCTATAGAGACGTGGTTTCAATTTTAAAAAATTTCAGCTTCATATACCTCTAGAACCTGTTTTGTGTTTTTATGAGAATTTCCAAAACAATTCGCTATTGGGTACCCGAGAGGAAAGTTTCTACTAAAATTTGTGGAAATGTAGAAAAATGCCACACTGTTGTCCTTCCTTACGCTCAAAACATCGAAACGTCGAAACCAGATTTACCACTTTTCCAAAAATCTCTCAAAATATTCAAAGATAAAATTCCAACAACCGAGAAGGAGGACTCCAGAAGTTTTGTAAATAGAATTACAGTAGCTTGTGGAAGTTTCTTAGCAAAGAAAACTACACTGTTTTGTTCATTCATAAATTAAGATAGAAAAAAAAATCGTAATTTTTAACAATGAAGTAGTTCTGGATCATTATTTACCTGAGTGCTTTTTGAAACATCCTTTATTCTTAACAGTGGTTAAAGTTGAGGTTATGTCGACAGACCTACCGAAATTGACCTTCCTCATAAATAAAAAAATTGAATTTAAGTTTACCAACTACTAGATCTGCAGCTTAAAAAAATATATTTCTCCTAAAATATTATTATTAGAAAGCCTGAAAAATTCCGCATAGATTTTAATAAAATGAGTAAGTAAATTTTGTCACGAAAATTTAAATCATAAGATATATTTTCGATATAAGTAGATAAAATTTGCAAAAAAAAACGTCAAAACTACAGTTTCATATCTTCGACTGTTATTGTTAAAAGAATACTTTTTAGCAATTTAATTTTAAAAAGTTTAGAATTACTTAACGATATTTAAAAGTTGGTGCATGTATTAATGCATGTTTCCCATATTTTTACTAAGCCATGGTCTCTCGATTTTCGTTTTAATTTTATCAGCCTATTTAGATTAATGTAATTCTGGGTCATTATCTAGTTGAGTGTTTTTTGAACCATTCTTTATTCTGAACAGTGTTTGAAGTTGACGTTATGCCGACATACCTACCGAAATGATGTTAGAACTTATTATTATTATTATTAAAAAGCTCGAAAAATTCCGCAAAAATTCAGCAATTCAATTTTGTCACGAAAATTTAAATCTTAACATATATTTTCGATATAAATAGATAAAATTTGCAAATTGAAAAAATTGTAGCAAATAGCTACAAGGGAAATGGAAGAGCAGTCGTCAGGTTTCCGCGCCGGAAGATCAGTGATAGACAATATATATTCTCTTAAAAAGGCATATGATACCGTCCCTATACCCAAGCTGTGGAAAACAATGTTAGACATAGGAGTCAAGCTAAAATTAATTGAGGCGACCAAGAACCTGTACCAGCACAACACTGCAAGAGTTAAATTAGCAAATATGCATCTAACAGAACCTTTCACCACTGATAAAGGACTACGACAAGGCTGTTGCTTATCGCCAACATTGTTTAAGATATATATAAATGAGAAATTTAAAAAGTGGATAAGACAATGTAAAGGTATGGGAATAGTCGTAAATGAAAACCTCCTTATGACCCTCTTCTATGCTGATGATCAATGCCGGTTTGAAAATAAACATGACGAAGTCAAAATACATGATTGTAGGTAATGACGACGTAAGAGATCTACCACTCGAAAACGAAAAAATGATAGGAGTAGAAAGATATAAATATCTGGGTGTAATATTTAATAAGACGGAGATAGCAGGGAAGAAATTCGGGAAAGAGTAGCAAAAGGAAGAAAGATAATCCGATCACTTAACTCAGTACTATGGGAGAAGATCATATGGAAGACAACAAAAAAACGAATGTACCCTTCCTGGGAGATCCGAGATCTGGGATCCGAATAGAGACAATAAAAATAAATTATTATCTACAGAAATGGATTATTGGCGGATAAGCTTGGGCGTATCACGATTAGAAAGAAAAAGAACCATCGATGTAAGAAGAGCAATGGAAATAGGAAAAAACGTTGCAGAGCAAAAAGAAAGGCGACAACTGGTATGATTTGGACATATAAACAGAATGACAGATGGCCAAAACGAATTTTAAAATGGACTCTCCCGCAGAGACGAAAACGTGGTCGAGCAAAGCGCAGTTGTAGAGACGAGGTGGAAGAAGCAATGGCAGCAAGAAATATTAATCCGGAAACCTTTTGCGATAGAAAATTATGGAAACTGAGCACGGAGAAGCGAAGACAATCGCATAAATCCGTTATTGTTAAAAGAATATTTTTTAGCAATTTAATTTTAAAAAGTTCAGTACATGTGTGTTAATGCATGTTTCCTATATTTTTACTAGGTCACGTTGCCTCGATTTTCGTTTTGATTTTATCAGCCTATAATTAATATTTCGATTAAAGTTGACTAATATAAAGGCGGATATTTTACAAACGGAACCACGGTTTTATCGCCCATTAAAATCAAATCGTTTTTGGTAAATTTCCGTTTCCAAATTTAGCGAGGTCCGATAGCCGTCGACACCGATTCCTGGTTCGACCAATTATTTAGAAGAAAAAAGCACAGTTTTGAACAACACGACGATTATGTACGACGTCGGTACCCGTTTACAATTCATTAGTTTTCAAGATCGTTCACCGTATTCCATAAATAATAATTCGCGATTCGGTCCTATTAGAATAATTACAGGAATAAATAATACCGCTGATGATCGAATTTTCTGGAGTCTGTTAACATTTGCGTCATCGTTCTCAAGACTTTGCCCGGTGCTTTTACTATGAAGCGTGCGATACGAAAAATTGCGGTTTTGACATAGAGGGTCGACGCACTGCTCGAACTGGATCAATAATGTTTACTGTTATATATAGAATGATCGATTTTTTGTGTGCCTTTGTAAATATTCTTATAAAAAAAACAAATATGTTTGTTTCTTCAATACTTTTTTTACATAATTCTGACATTTGGTCAACAAGACCACCTGAACGTCATTCTAGACCCATTGAAGTATGAGTTGTTTCAACATTTATTCCCATACCGAACAAAATCGTAGCTAAAAATGCGAGGACTACAGATCCATTAGCCTGATGACGTACTGAAAACATTTCTAAACGTCATACCATATCATATATAAAAAAGCTGTAAACCAAATGGTTTCAGAGAAATTCCAACAGATTGCAAAGGAATCCCGAAAAATTCAAGTGCAATTCCAAGAAATCCAGGTCAAGATTCTAGAGGAATTCCAAGCAATCATATATAAAAAGACTTTTCCCTCTGCTATTTATCACTCGTATCGAACCTTTACTGGAAAGAGAAACCTCGTTTGCAGTTTTAATACGACAGGAAGTAATCTAAGGTACCTAGATGACACAGTTTTAATTACAGACTTATAGGCATAGTTATAGAAGTACGAATAAACGAATGAGATAGAGCTTTCATAGTCTGGAAGCATACCACATAACGAATGGAGTCGCCCTAATGCATATGATAAAACGGAAAGAGGTTCTAAAAATAATCCAAGTGCGCATGCTTCCGTGCTTCGAACATGTTACGTAAAACCAGCAAAAGAAGTTCTATACATATCTATATCTATTTCATGCGAAAGCGCTGAAAGGCCAATAAAAATGAAATATAGGTTTTAGTTAGCAAATTTTTGAAGAATAATTCAGAATTTCTGAGAAACAAATCAGATTTTCTGAAAAAGAAGTCACAATTTCTGACATACGTTTGTCGTAATCGAAACTTCCGATATACATGGTGATTCATAAAGAAGGGTCGTGAATGTCTAAACCGGAGTTACTAGACACCAGAGATATTGTAATTGAGCTTAACGTGCCTGATACTAATGTCAACTTTTTTTTGGAAGTTTTTTTTATTGAAATAATTGAATGTGACAGTTTTACGTTTTTTCGACATGACAATTAAAATTTGAAACTAATTTGGATGTTACTAGTTTTGCCATATGTTTTCTTTTTCGATTTAGATAATTCGAATCCTATTTTTTTTGTCGGTCGAGTTCTGGTTATACCATGATGGAAATCTGAAAGAATTTTCAATTTTCCGTCTAACTCTCCACGCTTTTGACTTATTTACATTTAAAAAGTTCACGATGTTTTTCTGACTGTTATAATATTGTTATATGATTGTATAATATTTTAATATTTAACAATAAGAATTTTGGTAAATGTAATGAAAAAACTTGAAAACAAATGTTGCGATTTTATAATATTTTGTTGTCTGATACCTCCAGTTTAGAGATTACTTTATGAATTATACTGTTTATCTGATGTTTCGATTCGCAATTTCCCTTACGAAATACGAAAACAGAAAACTTGTTTTGCAAGCTTAAAAGAGGCCGACGTTCAATTTAAAAAAAGATTCTAGTTCAGCCCCCAAGGTAAGCTATATATAATGTCTATTAATGTTGACAATGCCAATTAGACTAAAGCTTTTAATCATCTACAAAAAGCACACTCTCCGAAAAGGAAGGAAAAAAGTCAGGAAGATTCACTGGTACAATGTCCACTAAAAAACTAACCAAAACTGTACACACAAAAAATCCTACTTATTCTTCAAAAATTTGCCTAATTAAATGAAACTCTTTATTTTATTTTTTGTAGCCTTTCAGTGCTTCCGAAATTTCACGCTGCAGTAAATAAAATGAATGAACGAATTTAACATATTATTTTCTATTTCAAATATTATGTGGCTCTGTTTTAATTATTTCAGGCTTTTGGATCCACAACACACTGCAGTAAATGGCTATAACAATAAAACCGTTGCTAGAGACATACGGTATAGTACGCACCGTACACCTTCGCCAAATTGCCGTATTTAATAGAATTTTTTTGTTTTGTCGCCGTTTCCCGGGTGGAAATTTTCCATCTGGGTCGCGTGCAGAAGGACGTCAGATCCGCGCAATTGTTTTGTTTGTGTCGATGCGTTAACCGACCATTAGAGATTAAGTGCGTTGACGCAGGTCTAGTCCGTCGCGCGGTATAGTCGCTCCGGAAATATAAGAGAGTAATGAAAACGGATAAAGAAGCTCGGGACAATAATAACCTAATCGTGGTCAAGACGCATAAAAATTCAAAAGAATATTTATATTGATTCTTATTTTAAAAAATTGGGTTTAACATGTTATTTTCTGTCATTTCTAATTAACTGCCTCTTATTATTTTAGTCAGTAAGTTTATAATCATACAATAACTTTATTGATGGGGTACACAACGCAAATACGAATTTATTTCCTTAAAACTTGTGGCCAGGGGTTCGGTTGCTAATCGAATGTTAATGTCTCCACGTATTATGATTTGTATTAGACGATCCCGCGTATTAATTATGTAATGCATATTTTTTTAGTAATCTATTATTGCACCTCTTCGTACGATGTTGTATTTAATGGAATAACGCAGCAATAAATAATGAAAAACGACCTTTTTGTTATTGAATTGAAACTTGCTTTTGAATTTTTATTTATTTTCAATGAATGTTAAGTTAGATACGTAGTATATCATGTCGCAAGTTTGATAAGCGTCATTTTAGTCACTAGTTTGATAAAGCTCCATTAGTATTTGGACCCTTTTTAGCAAAACAGAATAAGTATGTGTGACTTGCAGAACTGACGAACTTCAAAATATCATGAGCAACATCTCCCAATCCGCAAATGTCCGTAGTGACGCGCGACTGTAGTTAGTGAAATTGGAATCTTCAAGTGTTTTTTCAAGCAGCTTTTGCATGCTTGATGCGTTCATAATTGTTATTTTTGAGTAGGGAGTAGAGAAATATATTAAAATATTTTTTATTTCCATCAGCCGCGTCCAAATAGTCTGTAATCTGAGTTTTTTTCAATTGCATTTAGGGCTATTTCGATTCTGTAATGTTTTTTTCATATAAAAAATTGGTTTACTCACATTGCGTTTGATATTTGAGTTATGAATATTCGGGATGGAAAATGGTGTAATATTTTACAAAAAATGCGGTGCGTCGAAAGAAAAAGAAATGTCAAAATGTTAAATGTGAAACATAATTCAGCAACAATTAGCAATTACGGGTCAATAAATTGTTCAATTATATAACATCTATTCGATAAATTTGATGAAATTGATAAAGTAATAATTAACATTGTATTTTTTTTCTGTAATTAATGTGATTATGTTTTGTTTGTGAAGTGTGCCAGCTTCATTTTCGTTTTGATACAAAGAAAATAATATGCTAATATTTTCTTGAACTCCCGTCTGTAAAAAACCTAATTAGCCACCGATCGAGCGTACGAAAAGCGTCACTTTACCACCTGAGTTTCTTGTCCCATGGATCCGAGCCCGTTTAGACTTTTCCGGGACATTACCGCACGAGGTTTTCCTGTTGTTTTGTAAAAAAATAGCCAAAAACTAACTGTCGTAGAAAAAGTATAGTATAGAATATCTCTTGATTCAAATGCCGTTTACCGCATTTGCTGCACAATATACTATTAACGGTGACTCTCCGCATTTTTTTCGGTTGATTTGCTTAGAGCATTCTGAAATAGTTGAATGTTTATTCGGGTACTTTTTTTTAGTAAAAGGGCAAAAACTATTTTTACGGAATGCAGGAATGATGACACCGAATTCAAGAATTTAATCTTTCTGCGTTTCCTAAATCAACAATCGGATCCTAGAACAATTTACAGGGTAATTTTTCAAAACAAAATTAATATGTAAAAAAATCGACGCACAAATGATCAAATAATAATCGCTCATCAAATTATAATCAATAAAATTAATGAATAATTAATTTATGCGTGTACGGCGTTTACTTTTAAATGCAAAACAAGTTTGAAGCAGTTCGCCCATTTATCGGAAACAAACCTTACCCGGCGGGCAAATTAATTTTTTCGATTTGAGGGGAAGTCAATTTGTTTTGATTTTTAAGACACTCGAAACAATACCTAAAAAATGTGTAAATATCATTTTTGAAACTTGAAAAACGAGAATAATAAAATCGACTTTAATTGAAATCTAAAAGGAGATGGTTTTCGTCATCTATTTTCAGTAGCTCTTTTAGTAACAGACATTTGTTACACACGGTAAATATTTTTCTATATTATGACTATTTAGTTAATTTCACTTGATTTGGAAATACCCCAGAATAAATTATTCACTTTGATACTAACAACGAAGCGTGAAATATTGAAATTGCGCACGAAAGCTCGCCCAAAGCAATGTCAACGTCTATTTAAATATTCGGACGTCAGAATAATTGAGCGTGTTTTTCATTTATTTGTTTTTTTTTTCATTTAGTTATTATAATTAGGTAATCCCTCATCTATCTCGATCCCAGCTTAATTCCGCATTCGTACATTTCGTTGGAAGCTGAGCAGCTTTGGCGGCGTCCATTGATATTAATTTATGGATGTCATGTTTTTTTCGCTAGTTGGGATTTGGGTCGCCAGTGACGCAAATCGTCGTTCGATACGAAAAAAATTAAGAACAAATAAACATAGTGTATATATCGTGATAGATAGATAGATAGATAAATAGATAGATAGATAGATCATTTATTACAAAAAAATAACATTAAAATGTTTTAAAATAGATAAAATAGAAAATGTGTATGTCTTACAATAAAGTTATACATATAGGACAATCATATAAGATGTGTATATAAAAAACAGTACAAATGCATCAATATAACAAAACAAACATTTATTTAGAACATGCGCTTCGAATTCACTTAGGCTATAAAAAGCATTGTTTGGTAGAAAGATTTTTTAAGCTCTACGGGAGCATATTATAATAGTGCAACCCTGCATAGCCTAAAGATTTTCTACAAAGTCTGTGATTCAGTTTAGGCTTTAAGAGATTTTCTCTGTTGCGAGTGTTATCAATGTGTTTCTTTTGTAAATATTTATTTTTGTGTGTAACTATCTGTATTTTAAATAGGTATATACAAGGAACCGTCATTATTTTGTGTTGCTGAAATATTTCTTTCCAAGATTGTTTTGGAGAAAGTTTAAAAATTAGCCTAAGTATTCTTTTCTGCTGTACAAACACCCTTTCAGCATCACTAGCTTGTCCCCAATTCACAATGTTGTAAGAGGGGTATGCCGAAGCATAATAAAAGACTCATAGTGATCTCTCAAGAAATGAGAAATGAGGATATAGTGCTTTTTTCTAATATAGCATCATTCATCAAGCCAATAATCTAGAAAGACAGTAATAGAAATAGAAACAGATTAAATGAGTACAACCCCAAAAAAATTTTTACTTAATTTATTCCAATAGAACCGAGTGCCACTTAAATTTATTTAAAACTTAGATGTTTAAGATGTTATACTTTTTCATTTCAAGACATTTCATAATTAACCGCTTATCATTATTTAAAATATGAACTCTATTTTTTGAGTTGAATGTTTATAATTATTATTTTTATTATTTTTCGTTAGCTTTGGTTAGCTTTGTGACGCTCTTTGCAGAGAGCAATACACATTGAAAGCACAGTACGCTCGTATAATAAAACCAAAAATGGGTAACAACCCAATCGTAATAGTATATTATGCAACAAGTACGGTAAACGGCATTTTACTCACGAGTTTATTTGACACCAGCGGAGCGAGTGCTTAACAAACGAGTGAGTTAAAAAGTTTACCGAACGTGTTGCATACTACACTTTTTCTACGACCGTTAGTTTTTGGGTACATTTTCGCAAAACAACACAAATACATTCACTGACATGACCGTCAGAATTGATATACGTTAACATTCAAAGCGTTGGAAATATCTCCGAAAACATGGGAAACGAAACTAACGTGGTAAAGTGACGCTTCCCGCATGCTAGATAGGTGGGTAATTAGGTATTTTACAGACGGCAGTAGAAAAATTTATTTTTTTAATACTGGTGGCACGGGGTTCGGTGGCTGATCGGCTGTTGATGTCTCCAGGTGTAATATACTTTTAGTGTGTCATTATTCGGTCCTCTTTATATTGTGTTGCTGTTAGAGTTATTTGAATAACACAGCTATAAATAATGTGATATTTTTCTTATTTCTTATGGGGCCATAAAAGTTACTGGGAACAAAATTTTAATATATTTCGTACAGGAGCGGGCGAAACTTAACAAAACAATAAAAAAGGTACTTTGGTACAATTAAGTAATGCTGACCAATTTAATAAATTATTTTAGGTAATTTTCATGTGTGAAAACTAGCATAGGGTTAATAATTTTTTCAGCAAATACGAGTTAAAAATGTTTGAAATTTGAAATAAATCAAACGAATTTGAAATTCAAATTTTATTTTGTATCCTAAACCATTTCAGAAATAATTAAAAAAAAAACGAATTTTAGGGAACCTTTTGTAGAGAGAGACGTGTTTTTTTCATGGACATTTTTTATTTTGCGATTGTCTATTTAACCTAGCAAATTGCCTTAATTGAACTGAATAAACCCTGAAGAACGAAATTGTAGCCTCCAGAAAAGTTTTCTCGAAAATATTTTGGTGGATTTTACAAAGTCGTCAACATCCAATGACATTGTTCAAGTTCGCATAGGTCAATGGCAACGCTGCCACACATAACCAATCTTTCATCCTGTAAACAGGTTGGTTATTCGCCATATGCCAAACTATTCGCGGACCAATGCTAAAACTAGAAAATTAATTATTCGTCCTCGATTGATTAATAGCTTGAGCCATAACGTGACGTAAACCATCCGAAATGTCGCCATTAGTATGTTGTATCTGTTAAGCGTTTAACAACTTCCCATGTTATACATGCATCGCGGATTTGGACGGTCTAAAATTAACCGACGGACCACCCGAAAATCATCCCGACTATTTGTTTAAATTAAAATATGTATACAACGTGTTCTCGAGTGAACAAGACTACTCAAAATGGGGAGTATTCTGACGAAAAAAATTATAATAAAATAAATGTCAAAACCGGTATATGTATTACATGTTACCGTAAAAACCCGACTTTCCTAGGAAAACTAGTTGAAACTAGCATTGTACGAGTTATTAACTTTGCCTGCTGTTTATTACTCCAGAACCGCAGCCCCTTATAGAACTCCCTACCGAGCAGGCCGTAACCAATTCAGAACCGTCCTAGGATTTTATCTACCTACACTAACAACCGGGATATCAATCTTTTTCGCCGAGCAATTCTTGGAAAAATTAGTACAAAGTAACAATTTATTACGTTCTATGTCACTTGTTTTTATTTTTGCTCCTACTTCCCCATCTGAACTTCTTATGAAATTGTGAACATTCAAAATAATTTGTTTAGCATCCGAAGACAAATGGGTCAGTTTTTTTATTTGCTTAGGTAGTTCGTCTTCCAAACTGTCATTAGGTTCGACTGCCATCTCCACTTCGTCTACAAATTCTGCGTTGTTTTCCTGCCGTTAAAATAAACGCTTCTACTTATTTCTAGCGCTAGCTTCTAGCGAAGGTCTGCAGTTAAGGTCCTGTAAAATACTTCAAAAAATGCACTATATTTCTGGTCGTACAATAAATTGTACTGGTCCAAAGTGGATTATTGGAAACGTTTTTACAAATAGAACAACACGAGAAGAAAGAAAGTCACTATACTGACGGTTGCAAGAAGTAACGGTGAAGTCGATTTTCACTGGAGTCTGATCGAAATCAAGAAAGAAAAACAACTATTTGACTCAGGAAGGGAAGTTTTACGCTGATATCTGAAGGAATGATGTCATTTTGTTATAATAAGTGGAGGTGAAGCCGATTTTGGCTAGGATCTGAACAAAATCAAAAAGAAGCTACTATTTGACACAAAAATGGATTTTAAACTGATAATGGCAGGTTGGATATAGATTCCGGTGCAATATGTGGCTGAAAAGCCGATTTCAACTGCATTTTGATGGAAATCAACACGAAAAGGCAGCTATTTGACACAAAAATTGATGTTTTATGCTAGTTTCAGTCCGTTTTCGTTGCAGAGAAGTCTATTTTGAGTGAAATCTGAACCAAATCAAGAAGGAGAAGAAGCTTCTGATTGACACAACAAGAGAGATTTTAAGTTGATAACGGCAGGTTTGAAGTAGATTTTGGTACAATATGTGGCAGAAGAACCGATTTTGACTGGATTTTATTGAAAATCAATACAGAAAGGTAACTATTTGACACAAAAAATGAGGTCTTAGGCCGATATCTGCAGGTTTGATGCCGGTTTTGTGATAATAAGTGGAGGTGAATCTGATTTTGGCTAGAATTTGACTAAAATCAAAAAGGAGAATCTACTATTTGACACAAAAAGAGAGGTTTTAAATTTATAGCGGCAGGTTTGATGTAGATTTTTGTAGAATATGTGGCAAAAAAAACAATTTTGACGGGATGTTTATAAAACTCAATAAGAAAAGGCAATTATTTGATATAAACATTGAGTTTTTAGATTGATATCCGCAGGCAGGTCGAGAAGCTACTATTTGAATTCCACTATAGAAATTTTAAGCTGATATCTGCAGAAGACGAGTATAATAAATTTATGACCGAAGTACAAGAAGCAGAATTGGCAAGCACACTATACAGGAGTTTAAAGAATTAGCTCCCACAAAGGAACCTATTAAATATTATCTTGCTGCTGAGAAAATTACAATATTATAGCAACACATATTGCTATTGGACACGGAGGTCGAGGCAGATATATAACTACTAGTATAATAAATATTTTTATAGCTACGTTGGAGATTTACCCGCCCAAAACTAGCGTTGCATGTATACATATCTATTTTATCTAAGCACAAGTACACAAGTACTTCTTTCTGAAAACTTTTTACAAATTATTTAGGAAAAAAAAAGGAGTATTAAGTTAAAAATTTTTTAAATTCCGCTGTCAGTAACACTAGAAAATCGGTGAAAAATGTATAAATTGCATCTTATATTATATTTTATTTTTGTAAAAATATAGTTACTGATATGGTTTTTTCTTTTTTTTTTAAATGTTTTTAACGTGTCTTCAAAACCCTGGGTTCATAATGTATCAAAAAACGTACCGCTTTAAAAAAACAATTTTTAACGCCATTTTAAAAACTAAGTTATCCTAAAAAAATATTAGTTTAGTAAAAAAAAATTCATTTAAATTATGATCAAACTGCACGTTATATTTTATTTTTGTAAAAATGTAGTTACTGATCTGGTTTTTTTCTTTTTTGTGAAATGTTTTTAACGTATTTTCGATACCCTGGGTTCAAAATGTATCAAAAAACGTACCGCTTTAAAAAAACAATTTTTAACGCCATTTTAAAAACTAAGTTATCCTAAAAAAATATTAGTTTAGTAAAAAAAAATTCATTTAAATTATGATCAAACTGCACGTTATATTTTATTTTTGTAAAAATGTAGTTACTGATCTGGTTTTTTTCTTTTTTGTGAAATGTTTTTAACGTATTTTCGATACCCTGGGTTCAAAATGTATAAAAAAACGTACCACTTTAAAAAAACAATTTTTAACGCCATTTTAAAAACTAAACTATCCTAAAAAAATATTAGTTTAGTAAAAAAAAAATTCATTTAAATTATGAGCAAACTGCATCTTATATTTTATTTTTGTAAAAATGTAGTTACTGATCTGGTTTTTTTCTTTTTTGTGAAATGTTTTTAACGTGTTTTCGATATCCTGGGTTCAAAATGTATTAAAAAACGTACCGCTTTAAAAAAACAATTTTTAACGCCATTTTAAAAACTAAGTTATCCTAAAAAAATATTAGTTTAGTAAAAAAAAATTCATTTAAATTATGATCGAACTGCACGTTATATTTTATTTTTGTAAAAATGTAGTTACAGATCTGGTTTTTTTCTTTTTTGTGAAATGTTTTTAAAGTGTTTTCGATATCCTGGGTTCAAAATGTATTAAAAAACGTACCGCTTTAAAAAAACAAATTTTAACGCCATCTTAAAAACTAGGTTATCCTAAAAAAATATTAGTTCAGTAAAAAAAAATTCATTTAAATTATGACAAAACTGCATCTTATATTTTATTTTTGTAAAAATGTAGTTACTGATCTGGTTTTTTTCTTTTTTGTGAAATGTTTTTAACGTGTTTTCGATATCCTGGGTTCAAAATGTATTAAAAAACGTACCGCTTTAAAAAAACAATTTTTAACGCCATCTTAAAAACTAAGTTATCCTAAAAAAATATTAATTTAGTAAAAAAAAATTCATTTAAATTATGATCAAACTGCATGTTATATTTTATTTTTGTAAAAATGTAGTTACTGATCTGGTTTTTTTCTTTTTTGTGAAATGTTTTTAACGTGTTTTCGATACCCTGGGTTCAAAATGTATCAAAAAACGTACCGCTTTAAAAAACAATTTTTAACGCCATCTTAAAAACTAGGTTATCCTAAAAAAATATTAGTTCAGTAAAAAAAAATTTCATTTAAATTATGACCAAACTGCATCTTATATTTTATTTTTGTAAAAATGTAGTTACTGATCTGGTTTTTTTCTTTTTTGTGAAATGATTTTAACGTGTTTTCGAAACCCTCGGTTCAAAATGTATTAAAAAACGTACCGCTTTAAAAAAACAATTTTTAACGCCATCTTAAAAACTAAGTTATCCTAAAAAAATATTAGTTTAGTAAAAAAAAAATTCATTTAAATTATGATCAAACTGCATGTTATATTTTATTTTTGTAAAAATGTAGTTACTGATCTGGTTTTTTTCTTTTTTGTGAAATGTTTTTAACGTGTTTTCGATACCCTGGGTTCAAAATGTATCAAAAAACGTACCGCTTTAAAAAACAATTTTTAACGCCATCTTAAAAACTAGGTTATCCTAAAAAAATATTAGTTCAGTAAAGAAAAATGTCATTTAAATTATGACCAAACTGCATCTTATATTTTATTTTTGTAAAAATGTAGTTACTGATCTGGTTTTTTTCTTTTTTGTGAAATGATTTTAACGTGTTTTCGAAACCCTCGGTTCAAAATGTATCAAGAAGCGTACCGCTTAAAAAAGCAATTCTTAACGCCATCTTAAAAACTAAGTTATCCTAAAAAAATATTAGTTTAATAAAAAAAATTTCATTTAAATTATGACCAGTCAACGCAGCAAAAAATGAATAGAGATTGGGAAAATGGCCCTAACTTGCGTAGGGTGTTTTATATAAATTTCAAAGTTGCAGTGTTTAAACTGATTTTTGTTCGAGAGCTTTTTTTTGCAGAGCATTATTTTGAATTCATGAGTTTGTGTTTGTAATTGTTCCCCAAGGTCATGAAAATCATGCAAGACCCCTTTTTTCTTTTTTCTGCTATTATTACGATTTTTGCTGATTGTTATTTCATGTATAGATATTTAAATAAAATTAAAATATTTTGTGTAGTCCAAACATCAAAAACAATTTTTTTGACGTATAGAACCGGATAACGAATACTTAGCTCAATACGAATAGCTCTGTGGTGCTAGTTCTAATTATTCCACGTACTTACATTCCGCGTTTTTATGATTTTTTTAGTGGCGGCGTTAAAAATAAACTATTTTTGGGTGGTCGTGCCTTGCTAATTTTAGTCGCACCATATCCGATCGACATCTACATATACATATACCAGATGGGAAGTAATTGAAGCCTGATCATTTCGTATTTGCATATTAATCGGCTCGACATTGAAAAGCAATTTTTTAATTGTTTTATTTTGTGCGCTGCCGACAAAAGTGATACCGAATACCACTTAAGCGTAAAAATTATAGGCGAATCGGGCGTTTAAATATATGGTTTTTCGATTCGCTAGTACGAAATTAATTTCCTCGCTAAAAATCTACGCAAATCGATTATAATTTCGCGAATAATATTACGACGAATTTTCGTTTTAATTGGCAGTTTCTTTTATCGAAAATTGCAGTCGTTTTACCCGGAAATTTTTAGAAAAACAGTTTAGGAAAATATTAAGCCCAATGACACGCAAATCAGTGACTCACCCACTACTGCTCTAAAGTCCGTCAAGATGTTTATCGATTTTTTTAGAAAAAGTACTAACTTTTGTTAACTACTGAATATTGTACTTGTTTTTCGTTACAAAAATATGTGTGGAAGAAACGACTAGGATAAAAACCAATCTTGCCCTTGGTACGGTGTCTATTACAGCTAATCATTTTTGAAAAATCAGTTGAAACTGAAATCACTGACATATTTCTTTGGTACTGTGTCCATTGAAATAATTGAAATATTTTTTTGAAAGTTTTTATTTTAGTAACAAATAAAGAAAATATTTTTTATAATTAAATACTATATAAAAAAGTGTTAATTTTGTATTTAATTATTGTGATGATATTAGGGGTGCCACAAATTGAAATCGATGAAATGTGTTTCCAGTGAATCGTGTTTGGAATTTTCAAGTTTTATCTAGATAGAATTTCTAATATGTTTTCATATTTTATACTTTATTTTTAACTCAAATATTTCAATATTAAACATAACATTTTTTTTATCAATAAAAAATTTCAAATTTAAGTTTATAATTTTTTTTTAAATGACACAACTATTTCAATTATTAATAATTATATTATATTACTATTTAATGGTTACGCATTACTTTTATATTTTATTATTGTCATAAAATTATTATTATTCTATCTCTTTCTATTTTTAATATTGTTTATTATTATCATTTATTAATTGCATCATATTTTATTTCCTTCGTTGGTTTTATGCAAAGATAATAATAATAATAATAATAATAATAAAAATAATAATAGTAATAATAATAATAAATAATAATAATAATAATAATAATAATAATAATAATAATAATAATAATAATAATAATTCAGAAATAATTTTCTGGTATAAATTTCAATTGGGTAATTTAAACCGTTTCAGAAATAATAAAAAAAAACCGTTTTTTTGTTCTTTTACGTTTTTTTACATTTTGGGATACATGTTTATTAACCATCCGACCGAACGTTTATTTTAATATTCTATATTTACCTTAGAAATTATTGGAACATTTTTTGTATATTCAATATATAAACAATAACTGTGGTCTTTGAAAATATTTAAATCGAAAAAAAATGTTAAGGCCTCGAATTTAGACAAATATTTTCATTGTGCTATAATATGGAAAAAATTTCCAAAATAGGGAATCTGGCGTTTGTGAAAACTAGTGTAAAATATATGTATAGCAGAGATTTTGTTTTCGAAAATATTGTTATCGGTGTCGCAATATACAGAGTGCCTCACGGTTGGTACAATATTAGACGTTTTCGAAAAACGGCAAATAGCATTTTGCTAAAAATTTGGTCACCTTGGTTTTTGGCTCTCCTCTGTGGATCCAAAATATTGGGCTATCGCTTGAATTGCAAAGTATTTACCGTATATATTGTTCAATTTCTATTTTGACATTTTTGTAAAATGTTTTGGTATACCTATTTTCAACGGTTTTCGAGATGTAGGCTATTTCAGAAAGGTGCAAAGTGATTTTCAATTTTTAATTAATTTCGGTATAATACATTTTTTTCATAGAATTTAATAAATAAGAAAGAACGTTAAATAAAAAAGTCTCACAGATTTTTTAATAATTAATTTTTTATATATACAGGGTCTTCCGTTCATCTGTAGTAAATAACAGCTTTTTTAATTTAAATAAAACACCCTGTATATTTTGTCATTTTTTTACCTAAGTCTAAGCGTTTTCAAAAGTCTTAAATTTTATTTCAAAAGTTTTTAATTACTTTTGTTGTTTTCATTATAGCAATTATATAGATCCAACCTTCTATTTTCTGAACACATTCTGGATTTTAATGGAGAAAACTAAATTAATTGAAAATAATAGTAAATAAATGACGGAGAATTCCTTTTAAACTGACACGTAAGTAGCTGTTGTTTTGTGAAGTGCTGTTGCTGTGGTGTTTATGTACTGCCCGATTATATACTTTTCCCTGTATATCCAATCAATTTATGACAGTCCTCTTTACAAGGAATTCATCCAAAATTCTATAATTATAGAAAAAAATCCAAATCCAAAATATACGTGAAATACATCTACGGAAATCCAAAAATAGCATAATATACAGGCTATATATACTCTGAATATTTAAAAAAAAAGTAGTTGAAACTATGCAACTTTCCTATTTAGCTTTTTCTTCTACCGCTCCTGATTTTGGAATTAATTATTTTTGACACTCTGTATATAAAGTCTTTTGATCTAATCATTTGAATGGGTTTTGATTAATTTTAGTGGGAGTTTTTGACCTCCCATAAATAAAAAAAAATCCAGCAAAATTTTGATTACTCTTCGTCTTTCTGAAAGGAACTTTAATTACTTTCCATATTTCTCAAAGGAATTAGGCCCCCACTAAAATCCTTATTACTGGGTTGCCTTCTTTAACATTCTGATAGCTCCTTAAAACAGATTTGATTTCATTCATTTTCTAAGAGAATCTAATTATTTTGGTATATTTGTAAAGTGGTAATATACAAACGCGTAGAAAGTTTATTTATTACCTCAATTTCTACTAAGGTTTCTAAGAATATGTGACCAAATTTTCAGCAAATGTTTTATGTTCCCAAAACGTCTACTGTTCTCATTCGTGAGACATAACACGGAACCTTAAAGGATAAGATGTTTTACATTTTGATATTACTGTATTGCATATCGTTAAAACGTTAACGTTTTTCGAAAATTTTGAATTTGGATTTTGATAAAATTTACGAAAAATATTTTAAAATCCTCATTTTTACGTGACTTTGCTGATGACAGTCAATAATTGAATGAAATTTGTTAATGACTAAGCGAATAACGACATTGGTATGGATAAAAATCTTAGCATTCAAGTGGTGTAAACAAATTAACCATCATGTTATTTTAGTTTTTAACACGTAAACGCATATCTAGAAAATGTTCAAATTAGAGGCAAAATAATTATTTTGTTTTGTATTTACCGGCAACCATCGAAATTCGCTATGTAATTGTACTTATTTGACAAGGTACTGAAAATATCGGTGAGGTGGCAATAACTCAGATAATACTTGAAATTTTTTCATGTAAAATTAAATGAACAAATCCCTAAATTTCATGCAAAAATTTATTGATATAAATTACATATAACATAGATGAAAATATTCTTACCCAAGGTGAAGTTTTACTGCTTGTCGTTAATATTGGGACGCACTATATGTTATGCAACGTTTCACGAAAAATCTTTAATTTTCTAAGAGGAAATTTCAATGTTGTACCAATCTATGGACTTGCCATGCTTTGTGGTGGTTTATTTATAAAGTGAAACTTAATAGATTTAAATAAAAGTTAAAAATAAGTTCTGCGATGTATATGATTTTTTTGTTTACTGTTAATTGAATTAAGTATGACTGACTTTTGAAGAAAAATTTTATCCAAACAAACCCGATAGGAAAACTAATATCAATCGACAAAACAAAATGAAAAATCACTTTAAAATTAGCAGTGTAGAACTGACTACTTTAATACTCTTTTAATAATTATTAGCAATCTGATTTTATTAAGATTTGCACTCAATTCGTGAAGCCAGGGCCCAGGATTTTAATTTTTTTTGTGTAAGACGTAAAACTATTTGCGTGTCTTTTTTTTTCAAGCAATTACGCTGTTTTGCTGAATCAAATTTGCGATGGGCATTAATTCCTTTCGATCAATTTCCCAATTAATTATATGAAATTATCCGCGTAGGTATGTCGTTTCGATATTTACAGAATTATTTCGGTAATTAAGCAATATATAGTAATTGTACGGCCCGGGTATGCGTTTAAAAATTAATTGTCAGAAATTAGCTGCGAGTGCGTCAAGTGTTCATGAGAAAAACAGATTCGTCCTAATTCGCAGTGCTTGCGGAAATCAATATTTTTAAGATAATAGACGTAATAGTAATAGAGGATTTTTTTTTTAAACGCGTCAAATACTTCACATAAGTAAAATATAGAAGTATTCTTTAGGCACGTTCTCAAATATGCAAAAACATTTTACTTCGGGTTAAATATTAAGAAAGAATAAAAGAAAATAGTATACACAAAACGCATTTAAGGAGAAAGCAGAGTTTTCAAATATAAAAATTTCTAGAACCCATAATCAAAGGGAAACGTTTTAAAAAACCCTCGTAGCTTGGAGTCTTGACATGGTATTTCTTAACCTCGAAAAATAAATTCCGGTTCATAGTGAATCGATTTTCTAACGCCACACTTTCTCTCTTGTAAATAGTGCTCCTATCGCTATAATGCTAAATATAAAAAAGTACAATTTTTTTTAATTGCCAAATTTTCTTTTTTTGATAATGATATTTAATTATAGCTTAAACGGTGCTTTACTTTTCAAAATGTAGATACTACAACTTGTCGAATATTTTTTATTTCTGATAATGGTCGAATTCATTTTTGAGCTATTCAGTCAAAGATTCTTCATTAGGTAACGATGATTTGTAAATTCCAAAAATATTGAAACAAGAGATTGGGTCATTGAGCTCTTTTCCTTTTTGGCTAAAGCACTGTTCCAGCATAGCATTAAATTCCGGAATAATTTTGAACTAATTGCCAACTCCCACATGCTCAATTCGAAATCCTAAACTGGTTCAAAAGGTGATATGGTAAATTCTTAAAGATCCATTGGTATTCAATAGATGTTTTGAGTTTTTTAGAATTCAGAGTTGAATTTCTATTTCCTTATTGATGAAAGATAATTTTTATTTCACTATGTTTACACAGTGGATAACTCAAAGGTTATATTGTAAACTTCAGATAAAATTGCAATGACAGTTTCCGTTAAAATCCATATTTTATGATTATAATTATAGCGATGGACATATAATTGATAATAAGAATAATGTGAAAATAAATAAATTGTAAAAAGTATTGTTATTTAAAAGAAACCTACTATCATGTTCCGATTAGTTAGATCAACTATAGTCATGTTAGTTCTAATTCTAACTTATACCATTTTTTACGATCCACTGTCCAAATTCCCTTACTAAAAGTGATGTTATGCTTTGCTGCAAAACCTTTTACTTGCGACCACACCAATTCTATGAGATTTAGTTTACTGATCGAATGCAAAATACTGTTATGTTTCGTTTTGAAGCGACTTTTTTAGTTTCTATTAAAAAAAAATTATGATGCCCCTCAAAAATTACCGTTTTCATTTTTTTTCGAAAAGACTGTCATTTTTTCTAAAGATGAAGACTAATGAGGTCTATCCATAAAAATTATAAAGTCCTCCCCAGATCTCACCATTTAATTGTAAATAATAATTAATATAATTTTTTAAAAGAATTGCAGTCTCTGATAGAAACCCTTCTCGACAACAAACCATAAAACTTGTGTAAAACTTTTTGGTACCGTTAAATAGAGAAAATTCTAAAGTATATTACTTATATGCTTCAAATTCGAAAATATCCGTTTTTTTGGCAATATTTTGTCCCCCGGAAGGAATTTATAATTAAACAACCGACTATTTTTTTTAATACCTTCCCTTCCCCTTCTTCGACCGACCCCTATCTTCGTGCCAAATTTCAGCAGCGTCAGTTAATATCGACCTCGTTCTAAAATTTTCGTAAGTGATTGGTCGTGATTTTTCCCAAAAATTTACATTTTTAATATTTTAAAATACCAAGTTGCTCCGAGAATGCTGAAATTTTTATGAAAGATGGAGGATAAATTTGCAGCATCCCACAAAAACATTTCCCGAAAGCAAACGGTAAAAAAATTAGATTTTTAATTTTTTAAAATATCTACGTTGCTCTGAGAAGGTTCAAATTTTTTTCGAAAATGGAGGTCAATGAGTCAGATACCATAAAGTTCTATTTAAAGAATTTTTTTTTCTAATTTTTTTTTTTCAAAATGATATGAGTATTTTTTGAACCGTTCTCGAAGGCAAACGGTAAAAAATTTAGATTTTTATATTTTTAAAATACCTACGTTGCTCTGAGAAGGTTCAATTTTTTTTCGAAGATGGGGGTCAATGAGGTCTATCCACAGATACCATAAAGTTCTATTTAAGGTATTTTTTTTCTAATTTTTTTTCTCAAAATGACATGAGTATTTTTTGAACTTTTGAATTCCTGTGTTCCTTCGAAACTGTCTAACTGCACTCAATATCGCCAGCAGACTATCTCTATTAAAAGTGATTTTCTGTTTTTAGTTTTTTTGCAAACAAAATTCATTTACTTTTTTCAAAGTTTGGTAGGTATCTCTTTGTTTAAGTAAAATGATTGGATTATTTTTCTGATGGCGGAATTTTCATTCTCTTTTATTACAGTTTCTTTTATTCCTTTACTTCATTTTGGTGACCTAATGCACCAGGTATATTGCTGACTATTCAACTCCATTTCAATTATTTGTTGAGGTTTGGTGGCCAAGAGTTTTGAACGCATTGTTAATAGTAACACTAGTCCTTCAAGAACTATCTTAGCATTGCCGGAAAGTAACTACAATTATAATTTTAAACAGTACACTACTTTTGGGACCCCTGACAATTATCACAGGTACACAGGTACACACAGGTAAAACCACTAAGTTTTGCAGTTCATTAATTATTTATAACTCTCTTACAATAAGAAACGGAGAATAGTAAAATACTATTTGGAAAGTGATCTCCATTAATTGATTACACTGTATAAGGTGTATTCAAAAACAGGAGGGTTAGACATGATTAATTTTAGGATTTGTATACAATTTTGTGTAAAAAATTGAATACAGTACTTTTTACAAAACTTCTGGATTCCTCCTGAGTCGAACTTGCTGAAGTTTGGCCAATCATCCTGTTGGCTTCTTCAGAGCTTGGCTCAAACTTCAACAGTCAACAGTCAAGCTCTGAAGAAGTCAACAACATGATTGGCGAAACGTCAGCAAATTCAACTCAGCAAAAACTGACGCAGAAGCCATCCAGAAGTTCTGTAAAAAGTATGAGCAAAAAAATGTTTATAAGTGGTACAAACTGTTTCAAGATGGCGGAGAAGAGGATGATGACGAATCTCGCGTTGAAGAGGTGAAACAAACGGTGTTGAAACATCCTCTAATCACTATTAGAGAAGTGGCTAATTTTGAACAAAAGGACCGCCATCATGATGATCCTAACATTAACAAAAAAGTCATAACTGGTGAACTCAGAATCGCCAAGACCGAAAAAAACACGTCAAGTCAATGGTGGAGTAGTGCATCAATTGCGGGAAAGCAATTAATGGATTTTGCGATAATGCACCGGCTCATTCATTGTTCCTTGTGTCTAGCAGCCACCATATTCACCAGATATGGCCTCCTGCGACTTGTTCCTGTTCGCAGAAGTCAAGAACCCCGTGAAAACAAGGTACTTTGGAGCGCTTGAGGAAGAACTCAAGGTTATACCAGAAAATGTTTACTAGTGTATTATATCTGGAGGGGATTACTTTGAAATACTTTATGGTAAAACTTAAAAGTTGCCTTACTTTTTGAACACACCTCGTATGTGACAATTTCTATTAGTGCATTTATTGTACATTCTTGTTTTTTGTTATATTCGATTTCAGGTAACGGAAGAAAAGAAAATTTAAACCGTTCTCTTTCGAACTGAGACGATTTAAATTGTTTATTATTAGCGACTGTCCCCCTTTAAAACCGAGATAAAACTCTGCGTACATATTTCTGCCAAAACTTTTCCGCTCGATTAAAGAGCCAGGGTTAACGACATGCACAATTATGACATAAAAAGATTACGGCTATCTATCGGCGTTGGATGTCCGAGTTTTAAAAAACTGTTCTTAAATAAGACTATCGCGTTACGCAAAGGGAAACAATAATAATTTATGTTGATAAATTGCGCTTTCTGGACCGGATAAAGTATTCATTTTTGCACGCCTATTTATCTCTCCGGCGCGTGCCCCAACGTTTCGATTTCGAAAAATCCCATTTTTATACGGGGGGCGACGAAAATTACCAACATATCTACATTAGACGTTTTGTGAAAACGGGACGAAGCAACTTGTTGTAAATTGGCTCACCTTTACCTCTATCCATCTACAGGGTATTCGGAAATTGACTTCGGAAACTTAGCGGAAAGATTCAACGTGGTAAAATAATGGTGGTAAGTCATGTAACAAAAATTAGAAATCGTAATGTTTTCAGAGTTAGAGCTTTTCAAAATTCATTTTTTTAAGTTTTATTTTTAATACAATGGGATTAATTGAAACGGAATAAGATGGTATTTTACATACCTGTTACTGTTACTGTTACTGTTATAGTAAAAATCATCGTTACAAAACATAAGTGTTTCAGAAATCTGTCACTAGAGGACGCTTTACCTAGAAGATTTTTTTTATTTTCCCTGTATTTTATTTATTTGGACTAATATTACAAAATGCGGATTGCCTTAAGCAGAATCACAAATCATCAAACATGGATAAGTGTTATCGACACAAATCGGCTATTTTATTCTAGGCTCTAATTTAATAAAATTTGAAAAAGTCATTGTCACAATCCGTTAAAAATTGGTTTCTATTAAAAGAGCTTATTATCCAAGTGCTACTGTGATGGCCCATCAGGAATATTTAAAATTCAGCAAATGGAAATAAAGATCGAGCATGACGGCTTCATATCCCAATAGAAACGTTCCATCTGCTAAGACATTCATCAACATACGCAGAAGACTTGATGAAAGAGGTTCATTCAAATCTGATAATATAAATAAAGGGAGACCAAGGTATAAAAGAACCGCTGCGAAAAAAGAAAGAATACTCCAAAATGTGTAGACTGACCCTTCAACGAGTAAGAAAAAACTTGCTGCTCTGGAAAGAATTGCTTGCTCTTCAATTTGGGACGTTTTGCATTAAAATATCTTCAAGTTTGAAGGGTCCAAGCAAGTATGAGGCTGATGAGCAATGCAATCAAATATTAGGAAAAATTCAAAATTACCCGCAATTCTTAAATGTCACTTTGTCGACTGACGAGGCTATATTCAATCGTGATGGCGTTGTAAATTTTTGAAATATACAGCGGTGAACATTGAAAACCCACATGCAAGAATAATCAGCGCTGGTTTCTCTAAATGTATAGGCAGGGATTATGGGAGATAATCTTATAGGACCTCATTTCTTAAACCCATCGCTTAATGGGTAAACGTATTTGCAATTTCTCCAAGAGGAACTACCACCTTTGCTGGAAGAGGTACCCTTGCGGATGAGACAAAATATGTGGTTAATGCAAGATGGCGTTCCACCCCATTTTACGTTCGTTGTAATCACGCATTTGAACATCGATTGGCAGGTCGGAGCGGAGCTCTAGTTTGGCCGCCTCGCTCACCAGACCTTAATTCGATGGACTTCTTTTTTCGGGGCACTTAAAGTATTTAGTGTATGCAACTTCTATATACGTATATACTTAATATAAATAAAATCATTCCTTAAACTTTTTTGGACTTAATACGCAAAATGGCGGCTCTTTATTCTTTGATTCACAGACTGCTAACATATCGCTTTCTACAGAAAATTTTTAAAAAGAATTAATAAATTACTTTTAACGATGGATAGGCGAGCTTTCGAAAAATCTCTTTAAATATGGTCTCAAGATCGCTTTTAAAACTGAAAACGCTATGGCAAAATATTTAAAAAAACAATAAAACGGAAAACTTAAAAATCGGAGTCTACCGATTTAGATGTGTATCATATCCTAAAACTTCAATAAGACGAAAAGGTTTCAAGAAAAGCACTAACCAACATAAAAGAGCTTATAAAAATAAAAGTTGGGCTTTTAACTATGTCATTTATGCAAATGCAAAAAAGTACAATTTTAATAATACTTTGACAGTTTAATAATAACAATTCTGTTTTAATAATTATCACAATTACCGCAAAGAAAATAAATTACTAGAAATTATAAAGGATTGCGTATATGGAAATTTTTACCACTTATATGTCGAAAATATAGGAGGAATTGAAAAATGGAATATGTATTTATTTTTGTCTATATTTTGTTTTTGATCACTATTGTTCGTAACTTGGCGAGCAAAGTGGTTTCAGGTTAATTATATTTTCGAATTTTGTTTATTATTGACACACTAAAATTCAGACCAAGTAATGGTTTCAATTTTTTAGCGCATTTGTATGCAGAGAGACATTTTTCCCGAGCTGAATTAAATAATTTTAATAACAAACGTTACGCAAAAATTAGCTACAAGAATAAAATTGCGTTCACAGTAAATAAGTTTTTCTAGTCCCATTTGTAAAATACGTGTAATCCGTGCGGGAAGCGTTACTTTACCAGATGAGTTTCTTGTCGCACGGATCCGAGCCCCTTCGGACATTTCCGGATATTCGGATATTACCGCACGTCTGTCACTTCTGTCCTTGTATGTCATGTCCTTGTATGTATTCGTGTTATTTTGCAAAAATGTGCCCAAAAACTAATGGTATTAGAAAAAGCATAGTATGCAACACGTTTGGAAAACTTTTTAAGTCACTCGTTTATTAAACACTCGCTCAGCTCGTGTCAAATAAACTAGTGAGACAAATGCCGTTTTTCTATTCCCGTCTGTAAAATACCTAATTACCCACCGATCTAGCGTTCGGAGAGCGTCACTTTACCACGTCAGTTTTGTTGCCCACGGACCCGAGCCACTTCGGACATTTCCGGGATTTTACCGCACGGGTTTGGGAGCAATCGGATCTTTTCGGAGATTTTACCGCACGCTTTGAATTTTGACGTTTGTCAATTCTGACGGTCATGTCGGTGAATGTATTTGTATTGTTTTGCGA
The DNA here is from genome assembly GCF_029955315.1 of Cylas formicarius. Classification (NCBI taxonomy): domain Eukaryota; kingdom Metazoa; phylum Arthropoda; class Insecta; order Coleoptera; family Brentidae; genus Cylas; species Cylas formicarius. The sequence continues at coordinate 15,736,432 of NW_026844361.1, read as the reverse complement.
AAATGTACCCAAAAACTAACTGTCGTAAAAAAAGTATAGTATGCAACACGTTCGGTAAGCTTTTTAAGTCAGTCATTTATTAAACACTCGCTCCGCTCGTGACTCAAATACGGTTTATGGCACTTGTTGCATAATACGCTATTTTGTTGAGACGAAACTGATTACATTCTTATTTTAATTGTTTTAACTTAAATATTGTAAATTATTTTCTTATTGCGCCAAAAACGTTTTGCTGAAATTTTCTACAAACCTTCATTAACAAAATATATATTATATAATTTAATCCCTGACTTAAACAATTCTTAACATTACATATGTTTAGTATTAACTATAATATAAAGATCATTGCTTGGAATAAATCGAAATTAGTGGTAAGTTACCATATTTCCCCAAATTAAAATTTATTTGCAAGCATCATCTTTTCGACGCAAGTAACCGGTTTTATTAGACATTTTATTGCCTGATTGTGAAAACCTAACATTGCTGGGTCTTCAAGAAAACGGAGGTACATTGTTTTTATTTAAGAAAATATCTTTAACGTATGGGTTATTTTAGATATCTGTTCAGATAAAAGAAGCTATAAGTGCAAAAAGAGATAAAGTAATAACACAATTTTACATTAATTGAAATAAATATTTCGCTTTTGTTACTTCAACGGAAAGTTCTCGCAAATAAATAATAATTGTACATAATATACCCCATTTTCTGTAATAAATAAAGTAAGATTGTAATAATACAAACATATTTCTTGTAATAGTGTAAGACTTGGCAAATAAAATTTTCATGCAACAAAAAATTAATTAGAACAAATGTGCGAGACTAATTCTTTTTCTCTGTTTAAGTTACTTGAAATGATGGAATTTTTGAACATTTTTTATCTTCAGTACCGAAAATTTCTGCGCAAATTTTGCGGAAGGCAATTTTTCAAATGAGTTTTAGACACCCACGCAGCGCAGCAAACCAAAATTTGCGTAATATTCAACAAACACGATCTGCGAAAACAATCCGAAATGTACCCCGACCAAGGCTAGCTGGTTGAATTTGCAAAAAAAAAACGTCTGTTCCGCTCGTTTTAAAAATAATGAAATCTGTATGATAATTCAAAAATATCGGACCCGTTTACCTTTGCGTAGACGCAACTTAATCCAATCGGTCTAGGTCTGGTCTGATGTTTGTTTGCCAAATAAGCGCATGAAGATAATTGGGGAATTTGCGAGCAAATTTACATCGCGAAAATCGCGTTGGAACTTTGTCAAGGGCGAATAACCGAATTTGCCTTCGGCCTGAGGTCTTTCGGTAGAAACGTCGAGGAAATGAAATAAAAACAATAAGAAGTGATATTTTTGGAAATTTGGAATAATGAATCAATCGGAAGGAGAGCTCGATAATTTTGTTTAAAGACAGACTAAGTATTGTAAAAATCGGTTCGCTTCGAAATTAACTGGGTCGAGATACTTAAATTGCCTAGTAATGCCTCTGACCCACTGAGTAAATGTTTTCCTCCTTTTTTTCCTAAATAATATGCGACAATATAATCTCGTTTTAAATACTATAAACTGGTTCTCTAAAATAAAATTAATTATAATAAAATAAATGAATCCGCCTTTATTTTAAACTCGACGAGGGTCATCTGAGCTGTTAACTTAATCGAGTATGTAACAAGATTGCTTTCGAAAAATCGTCGGTGACCGGGGCAAGTTCTTCGTAGCGCGAAGCAGCTTTTTTTTTTAAATAGAAGGCGCTTCGTGGTTTCTTATCCTAGAGGGACGCATTGTTTTTTTATAGTGCTCCTGCTGACCACTATGGAACTTTCGCAAAATCGATGTTATTTTAGTATGCATACACCCTGTATAAAGTATCTTTCAAGTCTCGCCGAACTTCAAAGTGACGGCAAACTTTGATAAATATTGTAATTTGTATAAATTACAGGTATTCGTAATGTTTTTTTTTAATATCTCGCGCACCCTGTAGGATAGATAAAACCTGGAGCTCTTTCTATGCAGTTTACGATACTGTTTAAATCAAATTATTCCTTTTTTACAGCTTTTTATTAGCGGCTAATAATTACCCACGAAAAAGGCAATTTTCAGAGTCTTTCTGATTTTTTGTCCATAATCGACACACCCTGTACATAATTGAAGAAATGCCACAAATAGAGGTTTTAGCCCTGGATCTCAAACATTTCCTAGTCCAACAACTTTTTCAATGGAGTAAACGGTTTTCGAGAAAATAATTTCTTTCGGAAACTATGCAGTCCGCCGTAATAGTCAACGACGTCATCGCGTCTAAATTGGGCACGAGAATCAGCGATTTTCATATGGATTTTTTCAAATATCCCGAGCGGCGTATGCGATAGACGAAAACTGCGAATACAAAAATTGTGGCTCTTTATGCGGTCTATAAGCCTGTTTGAACCGATTGACAATATTTTTTGCGAATTATGATTTCCGGTTAATAATTTATTCCCAAAAAGAACAATTTTCACGGTCTTTTAGATTTTTGTCCACAATTGAAAAACGCTGTATATAATCGAAAAAATGTGTGAAATAAAAGTCATTTTCATTTCATCGATTTTTCGAAAGTAACAAGATAATCCAAACTTAATTTAGTATACTAATTTTACATACAAAAATATGAATCAAGCAATAAATCAAAAAAGGAAAACGATAAAAGAACAATATTAAATAAAGAGAACTGATTAATAATCTAGGTAGTTTCCCGTAAGAGATATTTTTTAAAATGATATTTAAAAGTGCAATGAGAGAAATTCTGTGATTGGCTGATTTGAAGATATTTATTAGGTAGTCTAACAAATGTATACGAGAAGCAGTTTTTAGTCATCGACTTCTTAATTTTAAGTATGTCATACTGACAATTGAAGCGGGTTCTAATGCAATTTCTATAAGTCAGATTTTCCAACAAATGTGAGGGGCATCCAGTTTTGAGTAGTTTGTGAAGAAAACAAGCAAAACGTAATTCATCCCGACTCAATATATTTAACCATTTTAAATAGTGAAGTTTATGATTTACATGGTGTTCTCTTTTAAGGGTATAAATAAATCGAATACAGGAACTCTGTACTCTTTGTAATTTATATTATGTCAAAACATCCAAGCAGGACCCATAAACAAAATTACAATAATTTAGAAATGTTGCAGAGATTAATATAAGCGTTTTGGACATTTTTGGAGACTTGTGGACGAAATCTAAGTTCATTGTCAAATATGACACCCAAGTTTTTACATTCGTCAACAGCTGGAATGTTAACCCTATTAATAAAGATTGCGAAGTTTTGGGAGGCCTAGTACTTAGCGGGCCCACAATATATTAATGCAGACTTATTCGGATTTAATCTCAAACCAAGATCATTTGAGTATTTAAACACCGCGTTTATTGCCGCTTCCACTGTAGTCTGGTCAACATGTACCACTTTTTCTAAAATTTTTGTATAGTCTCTACTCCCGGAACTGTAAGTTCAATATTTATAATTTTCGTGGAGCCCTGAAAAATGAGCGAAAACCGGCTTCCGGACGCGTTGCGCTACTCTGACACAGCAACAACAAAAATTATTTAAACATATTAAATATGAACATTAAGGAATTGGGATACACAAATTAACAATAGTCCACGACAAGAAATGTTTATTTCAATTTGTTCTTAACTTATGGATTTGTTAATTAAGTAATTTTTTCAAATTCAAAGTTAAGATAAAAACCACAATAATTATTAAACAAAAGCCTTAGGAATTTTTTCACGTCGTGGAGTTATTGGTATTAGGCTTACAGGTAGATCACAATTGTAAAAATTTTAAAATTTTGATTTTAATTTTTTTTATTAACAATTGGAAATTAAAAAAAAAGTTTATAAAAAATATTTTATTGGCATCCAGTGATGTCGACTGTCGTGCCCATTTTGAAATTCGATTATAAAAGCCAGGATTTTTTCGTAAAATATCAATCTTAACTAATTTGGTACCGTTTGTTCAGTCAGTGAGTGACAATATCTCTACTTAGTAACTACAAACTGAACTTTTCGGACTCTGTAAAGGACCTGGGTATTACATTGGATTCGGGGCTTCCTTTTGAGATGCAAATAGAAAACATTGTTCAGAATGCTTTAAAGAGTCTTGCATTTATTTTATGGGTTGAATAATAAAAATCTTAAATGATACTATAGTATTGTCAGACTCGTGTTGGAATATCCTCAATGTATTTTAAATATATCGAATGGCTGAGACAGAGACTTTTTTTTAATTATAGCGAAAACCTTCATTTCTATTGTATGCAGTATTTTATTTATTATTTTTTTATCAAGTTGGAAGCAATTTGATTGAATAAAATAAACTTTAGCTATAACCTCTACATTATTCAAAACAGGCAAACGTTTTTAATTCTCCAATTCTCAGATGTACCCTTACTTATAACAGGGTAGAGAACGCGTTTCCGGATCTTGACCTATTTGCTTTGGGCTTTGAAGTCACTGTAATAAAAAGCTGTAATTAGTTCTTACTTAGATTTAGCTTGTAAAAAATAGTTCAAACTAGTCTACTGACTAGCATCTTCTTTTGTGACGTTTTGTGCTTTCATTTTGTTGGACAGCTCTGTCTGTAGGAAGGACTTCATTATAAATAAAAATAAAAATTGAACAGGTCGATATCGATCGCTTGGGGTTTACTTTAAGTGATTTTTTTATGTTTACTTTGTTATTTTTGTGTTCTTTCTTAAGTAATTACCTAGTTAAGTATTTTTGTTTATTTTGTTTAGTTTTTCTATTAGTAAATGTTTTGTATCAATAGGAAAAAAACTATAGATTTAGGACATAAGGGGCTCTGAGGTATCAGTACACTTTGGTCTCTTGCCAAAAATAGTTTTGGAATCCGTGGTTAAAGAGTGCAACGTATATTGTTTGTAAAATCGATTTTTAAAAACCCGGAATGCTTTACCAAATAAAACGTAAAAAATTTAGTTCATATTTCAATGTAACTTGCCGTGTATCGTTATTTTTGTTAGAAGCCGCTTGTAGAAAACAGAATTGACACGATATTTCACATAATTGGTCATTATCTACAATGGACTACTTAATGCGGGCATGTTTTGTGCAATTAATGTAATGGGAGCGACGCGTTAGACTTTGGCAAACACAAAAGGATTAATTAGTTGCAAAGAGATTCGATTTATCCATCGGTAAATCGTCTGGCAATGAGCTGGAAAGCTAAAATTGCGTTCATTGCCAGAAACCATTCTGATGTTTTGTATTAAATGTGACAAAGAGCGCAAAATCGATCTTATTGTTGGTATATAATATTTATATCTCTTAACATACTATCACTCTAGCGGTAACTCACTGTGTATATTGACTAAAACGCCAATATTTATCAAATGACTAAATTCGTCATCTTATCTAAAGTTTTGTACTAAATTTATGCAAAATCAGCCTAAAAATGAAAATTTTGTGGTCCCTCACCTGAGTGTGAAATGTAATAAAGTGGTTCTTTTGAAAATTATAATTTATTTTTAACTCTCTATTGGTTGAAAAAAATTGCAATAAATAAAATTACATTTTAATGGGCAAACATTCTTGTTTAGCGCTGAATATCTTAGAAAATAGTGATTTCATCGAATTTTATTTATTTGCAAAGTATTGGAAAATGCAAAATTTGTACCAAAAGCGCAATTCCGCAAGTGGCGTAGAATTTCCGCTCAATTGGCCACTTACCCCTAACGCACCCCTCTACTTGTAACCCTATTAACCCTTCTCGATAATTAGATCCACTTCAGGTTGATGTATTAGTTTTAGTGCGTCTTTGAGAAATCTATCAAAAAAAAATTATCAAAATCAAACTGCTTTATGCGGGGCGCGAACGATATTTCAACCACCCTATAAAAAAAAACATTATAAAAATTAGTAAGTACTCCTGAATAAGAATTAGTTGCCAATTTATTTTTTTAAAGACCCTACCCTAATAGTACTTCTCTATCCTTTCTCTTTTGTTAAATAGCAAAACAACGTCTTAGTGCATTTTTTAGAGACTTATCCGACAGAAAAAAAAAATCAAAATTGAACCATAAAGAAAGATTTTACAAGGGTGTACAGTTTTTAAGTGGGACACTCTGTATATCACAAACCCACACACAGTATCCACACTTCTTGCCAACTACGACAAAGGTACGTGCAATATATCTGGTTTTCTGGGCAAAAATATTTTTTATATTTTTAAATAAAATACCCTGTGAACTAATAAAGAATCGCATTTTCACAGAATTTGAAGTTTTCTTAAGATATACCACTGAAATTAGAGATATCGGGAAAAGTTATTTGTAGTATTCTAACCCCACATATGAAATTTCATTACAAAATGTTTGGTCAATACCTAAAGAAAATTATTGCTTTTCTATTCGGTAACTTATTGCGCCATGGAAAGTAACAATTTTACATTTGTGAAATCATTGTCAATCAGATTAAACTCTTAATTTATTACAGTAAGTTCTATTTAGTGATCACTCAGTTAAAAGGCAGTTGATTTAAAACGAATTTCCCACAAAATCCAGGAACTTAACTGGCTAAAAATTGACAATACCTTCAAATACTTTTTGATGTCTATGTTTTTGCAAATTATTAGCACATCCAATCCGTCCTGCTTACAAGCTGAATTACAGTTTCGTAATGTTCAATCGTGGTCTTAAGGCACCCCTGTAGACTCTCACTGGCACGATATCGTTTATCTTTCTTCCGCAGATCATTTTCTTGGAATAGTATACCCGATTTAGCAAAATCACATTCAATTAAAATATTTAAAAAATATTTCAGGTTGAAACTGCTAACTTCCCAAATAATTTGATTTTCAATGTTATTCCTTTCATTTTTATTTCTAATAACTTTCTGTTGTTCAATATTACTATTACATTTATCTATTATACTATATTTAATTTAGTTTAGTTTTTAATTGAAATATTTAAGAGGTTAAGTAGAGTAGCTTTTGCTAGACTTCGCTTCTTCTCTACTATATATTTGTATTTGTAACAATATACAACAATGAAGGCAATTTATTATTATTATTATTAAATTGTTTGGTGATTTTGCTCTTAGTAGCAGAGAAGCTGCCGCTAACAGGAGGCATCCGGAACTAGGCGTAGGAATTATCGTTTTCTTAAAATAAAATAATTATTAATTTGTATTAGTGTCATTCATTTTGATGTTTGCCTTCCATGGGCAGTCATTTATCAACTTTTCGTAATTTTGTGTATTAACCGAAAACCAAGTTTGGTGCGTGCTGCTAGAATAATATTCTGAACAAGTTGTCATCAACCTGTACTACTATGTTACTGTAAATATAGGGTTGTCTTCACAATGCGACACACTGTATCGTCCAGACTTTAACTTTTATGTTATGTTTTACTTTTTTTTTTTAATTTATATATTTTTATTTAGCATAGAGCTATAACATAAAACAATCTTATTTACATTTTAAATATACGAGCAAGAAGCAAAAGCAAAAGTACAAAAGCACCCAAAACAAAAGTCTCTAACAGCAGAAACAATTATAACAGAAAAATCTGATTAAAATTTCAGACTATACATAAGTTTTAATTAATCTTTTAAAAGCATATAAGCCTATTAAACTCTAACAAGCCTTTATTTAAAATGGTATTCAACATATGTGTAGTTTTATATCGATTGACTAGGATGAAATCAGTACGGTTTCTAGTGTTGTAGTCATGAATATTCTTAAAGTAATTAACCCTATTACCAATGTATGGCGGCATCATTTTATTTTTCATTTTAAATATAAATATAAAGGCATCAAACATTACTTTTTGCTTTACAGTTAATATTTGTAACATATTTAACATAGTCATCACAATTCATCTATAAAATATGGGTTGTATTAGTTAGTTGATTGGTAAGAAAGTACGAACAGAATGAGTTAGTAATTCCAGATATTTTACTATAAAACTGAATATGGGTATTCTTTCTTCGCCGTATTGTGTATTTTACAACTTTGTTATTAAAAAAATGTATAAGGTTGTTCGGAAAGTCATTTCGTTTTTTCCCGTGAGAGGACTTAATTACGTTTTTTCGAAACCAACTTCACACTTAAGCCGCATAATCATTATATGTCTTGAGAGCTGATATTCCAAGGCTTGTGTGTGAAAAAGTTCTATTAATTCTACGCAGTAGTTTTTGGTTGGTGCCCTTTTAAATATGGAGAGCAATAAGCAGCATTTTCGTCATATTTTACTTTTTTACTTCAGAAAAGGTAAAAATGCTGTCCAAGCGAGAAAAAAATTGACGGATGTGTATGGAGAAGGCGTGTTAACAGTACGCCAGTGCCAGAACTGGTTTTCAAAATTTCGATCTGGCAATTTTGATGTCGAAGATGCACCACGGTCTGGAAGGCCGGTCGAAGCTGACAAAGATGCGATAAAGGCATTAGTTGATGCAAATCGGCGAATAACCACACTAGACATCGGTGAGAGATTGAATTTGTCGAATTCGACTGTTTATGGCCATTTGAAAGGCATGGGCTTAACCTCGAAGCTCGATGTGTGCGTGCCCCATGTCGTTACGGGGCGAAATTTGTGTCGTCGCGTTGACGTGTGTGATTCGCTCCTCAAACGTAAAGAAAATGATCCATTTTTGAAGCGGATTATTACTGGGGACGAAAAATGGGTTGTATACAACAATGTTAAACGCAAGAGGTCATGGAGCAGAAAAGATGAACCGGCTCAAAGCGTGTCAAAAGCCAACATTCACCAAAAAAAGGTGATGCTCTCCGTTTGGTGGGATGTCAAAGGAATCGTTTTTTTTGAGCTTTTGCCGGACAATACAACGATTAATTCAGAAGTCTATTGTCATCAACTGGACAAATTGAATGATTCACTTAAAGAGAAGAGGCCCGAATTAATCAACAGGAAGGGTGTAGTGTTCCACCAGGATAATGCGAGACCTCACCCAAGTTTGGTCACTCGCCAAAAACTTTTACAGTTTGAATGGGACGTACTGCAACATCCACCATATTCTCCAGATCTGGCGCCTTCCGACTACTATTTGTTCCGGTCCCTGCAAAAATTTTTGGATGGCAAAACCTTTACCTCAAATGAAGATGTCAAAAACCACCTGAACCAGTTTTTTGCCAGCAAGGACCAAAACTTTTATGAGAGGGGAATTATGTTACTGCCAGAAAGATGGCAAAAGGTGTTGGACCAGAATGGCCAATATATAATTTAATAAAATATTTATTCATTATAAGAAAACTGTCTTTCATGTTCCCCAAAAAAAACGAAATGACTTTCCGAACAACCCAATATTTTTCAAATTGTGTTTCGATTTTTGACCATTTTCAATAGGCAAAAACATAAATTCCTAATAAACTTTTGCGTTTAAACGATAAACATTTAACTATATTTCTTTGCCATTACAGTTGAAATTGACATTTCCGAACTAACCTCTAAATGCGACGAAGGTCTTCAATAATTTGACAGTTGCGTCGAGGAATCCGCTGAAGACGGCGATGAATTTTTGCACAAACATTTTCACTGTTTTGCTACGTGCGTCCTTGTTGTTTCTCCACGCGATTATTTATTACTTCCCAGCAAAGCCCTCCGATAGATACACGTATTATATGCGGAAATATATTTCGCATAATTATCTAAACCCAAAAGCCCCGCGCCTAATCCCCAAAACTACGAAAAGCCCCCCGAGATGCGGTAAAAATTTAATAACTTGTCTTAAGTTACTGTATCGTTCCGAATCATGATGGGCACTGACTATTCGACTGGACGATGGGCGTTTTTTGTTGCTTTCGGTGAAATTTTCGATAAGAAATAATAACAATAACAATATAGAGACCGCGGATCTGACCTTTATGGGTCAAATCGGGTCCGATATACGATTCGTATACGGCACAAAAACGTGACAATTGCCATTGACGCTTTTAAATAATTCGGGGACATTGGTTGAGATTTCGAAACGGGGATTTTAATCACGAAACGCCGCAAACGCGGGCCACGTGGCTCGCATTAGAAGTACTAATAGTGATTCTATTAAAAGTTTTAAGGACGTAAGAAATTCTCTTAATACGAAAAAAAAATAATTTTATCAATATTAAAAACCAAAACTTCAACTGGGTAAAAAATTTATGTTGTTTCTTTCAGCAATTTCGTTTAGGTTTTTTCATCCTTTTGGAGATACAATTAAAGAGAATTAAATTTAGAAGTTATAGTCAAAAAGGCAGTTTTCTTCCTTCGATGGTATCAAACCGAAGAGTAAAGTAATAAAAATCCAAAAAATAAAAAACCAAAAATATTTGTCTTCCAGTCATCATATTCAAAACAAGATTGCTTTCGATAAATCGTCGCTGAGCGGGGCAAGTTCGTCGCAAATAGCGCGAATCAGCTTTTTATTTTAAAAAGAAGGCGCTTCGCTTATTCTTGTGCTAGAGGGACGCATTGTTTTTCTATCGTGCTCCTGCGGACCACTATGGAACTTTCGCAAAATCGATGTTATTTTATTGTGAATACACCCTGTATAGAGTGTCCTTCACATTTCGTTACGCCAAACTTCAGTAAATATTAAAATTTTTACTGGTAATTTCAATTTAAAATTATATTTTCTCAAATATCTCGCGCCTCCTGTATTATATTTTGCCTGTACCCTGTATAAAATGTCCTTCACATCTCGTCGAACTTCAAAGTTACAGCAAACATCGGTAAATATTAAAATTTGTACTGGTAATTTCCATTTAAAATGATATTTTTTCAAATATCTCGCACCCTGTATAATTGACGAAACTTCAAACTCTCTCTCGACACAGTGTACGATACTGTTCATATCAAATTATCGCCAAGAATTCACCCACAAACCCGGAAATTTCTAGAATCTATTTGAATTTTTTGCCCACAAACGACATACCTTGTATATAATTCCAACAATGTAAATGAGTGAATGGTTTTCAAGAAACCACTTTTCTGAAACCATGCAGTACGTGATGGTAGTAAATGACGTCATCGTGTCTAGATTGAGGGCGAGAATTGGGGATTTTCATTCGGATTTTTTCAAATATCCCGAGCAGCGTAACTAGCTCTTGACGGGGCCTATGACACCATTTGAACCAACTAGACATATTTTTTTCGATTTTTGATTTGCGGCTAATAATTTACTCTGTAAAAGAACAATTTTCTAGGTCTTTTAGATTTTTGCCTATAATTTGAAAACCATATATAAAATAGAAAAAATGCCCGAAATAAATGTTATTGCACTGGATCTTCTGCGTCTGCCGGTTAAAGAATTTTGCCAATCAGATGAACGATCATGGCGGAAATAAAATAAAATAAACAAAAAAAAAATTCAAACATTTTTAAAAAATACTTGGTAAAATTTGATTGCGTTTAATTTCTACCGTTTAAATGTGGACACGGATATTTACTTCTCTGCTCAATTTGAAGTTGATAACTGCAAATTTAGGACACTTAACATATTTCTCATTTAGGAAGGAACATCGGGAACACCCTGTACAATAGGTGAAAACTTTAAATACAAAAGTTTTTGCATCTATGCGGGTTATATCACAATATAAAAGAAAGTGAGATCTGAATCATCTTTCAGTTATAACCAATTTTCAATAATAGGGGGACCCATTTTTCAGTTTTTTTGAATTTGCAGCGCACCCTGTATATTTTTGAAAAATTGTCAAGAATGAAAATTTATAGAGTTTTTGTAGACCCTTGCACACGCAATTTTTTATTTTTTCAGAATACTTCCCGACCCCCCAGCCCCCCCTTTTTCAATAGCTTCCGTCACGGCTCAAAGCTGCATATATGTGGCAAATATGAAGTCGATTGCTTCAAATTTCGGACACTTATCGTGTTTCATAGCGAGGTCCAAAAAACAGTCGAAAATCGCGAAAAAAAGATGGATACCGGCGTCGGATCAGGGCCACTTCTTACAAGCTTATCTGCCTCGTGGAGGGTTAAAAAGGAGGCAAATTCGAAAGTTATTCAGGAAAAACCAAAAGACGAGAACGGAGGGCGGAGAACTGAAAACGGAGAACGGACAAACAGACAATTTTTTTTTTTCGATTTCTGTATCAATAGCGATCCCATAGGACCTACCGTTACCGAGATATAAAATTTTTATACGAGCGTAGATACTTTCGAAAAATTCGATTTCATTGATTTTCGAAAGTAATAAGAGGCCCAACGGTACTATAACTTTTATAGCATTACCACAAAGTATCTGCAACATCATCTGCATAAAATATCGATTAGAAGCAAAAAATAAACTTACCACCTTATTTTCCCATGTCATACAACCATAAAAACTGGAAAAGTTATAGTAACAAACTTCTTTAGTCACTAGCTTATCCAAACAGTCGCTCTGCTTGAGCTTAAAATGTGAATAATATTTTTGTTCCATTGAAAAAAAAAATATTTTGCCGATATGAGAAAAAAATCCATTTCTCGTGTCAATCTAGATTAGAATTATTATTAATGTACCAAGCTGAAATGTCTACCTCGAGCCCAATTTCTATTTTTACTTTCCAGAAACGGCCAATTCAATGATAAATTTGTTTAGAATTTTTCGTTTTGAAATTTTATTTGTTTCCTATATCGATTTTACGTCCGCATTGATACAAAACAAACGTTATTCAGCGAACTACCCGTAGAAGCCAGGGTCCTTGGCCCAAGCCGTTGGGCAAACGTCGGTCGTAAATTTAACGAAATTCAATAATATCTGGGATTGAGATAAATATGTTCCGAGAGTAAGCGACATGCAAAGACAAATGACAAGCAGTGTCAGAGCCTTGTTCGCCTTATTTATAAAGTATTATTTGTCCTTACTTGAGCGTTTCATGGATTATCTGAAAAGACGACGTGTGTTAATGAGCTTTATTTTGCAAAATTTATTGCGAAAGGGAAAAACAGCTGCCTGCTTACATTCGGAATTAGAATATTTACAATAATGTTGAATTAATTCTTTGTTTTCTTTTATTTCATTTAATATTTAAATTTCTTTGTTATTATTTTTATTTTCATTAAAGATATTAAAGAAATAAGAGGGATTGTGCAATTTATTTAATTTTATAAGTCTGGATTGACATATTTCTGCTCTTCTACCCGCAAAAACCGAAAAAAAGGTGTTAAAAAAATATGTTCTTGTTGTTTATTTCATTCCATTATCAATCCATTTGTTTTATTAACTTTTATAGGTTTTTTGCAGTGAATTTGCTCTGTAAGATACGTTGTATATCAAATTTATTTTTTTTTTCAATTGTTAGTCTTATTGCCATTATTAAAAAAATATGTTATTGTTTGTTTCATTCCATTATCAATCCCTTTGTTTTATTAAATTTTTAATACATCTGCTATTTAAGACTTTTTGTATATTAACTTTTGCAACCCTCTCTACAACATGTAAAATATCATATAAAATTTAAAACTTATCAGAGCCGTATGCTTACTCGCGGTTAAAGGGGTTTCGTGTGTGTCATGTCATGTCATTTTTTTTCGTCTTTTTTTTAGAACGGAATTTCCCAGATATTTATTGGCAATTAATAAATTCACTGTTTTTTTTTTGTACTGTTAATATTAAACTGGTAATTAATTGACCAATTAGATTTTTTCTTAATTTTATTGCTCTGATAATAGTACGTTTGTATCTCCGGCGATTATTTAAATTAATGTGAGTAGTTCGAGGTTCCAAATTATATATCAGAATTTATACAGGATGGTTCAAAATATATGAGAAAATATACGGTCATCTGTATATTAACGGGATATATTTTGTCAAACGGATGACTTCACAATAAAAAATATGTCGAAACAAATCGTTAATTAATTAAATAATAATGAACAATAGTCTTTAAACAATGATATAATTATACGAGATGTGCCTTTAAGGAGAAAGAAAATGTTCAAAAAAAAAAAAATTCAGGAAAAATGGTCGAAATGTCCCAAAGAGCATTCAAACAGAAACCAGATTAGGGTCACAAATAATAGCCCTCTGGAACCCATATACATACATACCATGACAAATGGCTTTAAGAATCTATGGGTAAATAGTGGAAGAAGTTTTTATTACATAAAAAGGATTCTAGCAAAATACACCGAATTGATACTGAATATGATTTAAAGAGATTAATGAAATAAATAATAACTCGATGAATATTCAATATATAAAGCCTCAGAAATACAATTGATGAAGTAGAAATAGTTCAGGTAGCTTAATGAATTGTATATTTCTCTTCGAGACAATAATATGAAATAAAAGGATTCTATTCTGTTAAATAACAAATTAAAAATAAGCATTGAAAAGAGTATATTATGCAACAAGTGCGATAAACAGCATTTGACTCACGAGTTTATTTGACATGAGCGGAGCGCAGCGGAGGAGTTTTTGGGTACATTCTCCCAAAAAAACACAAATACATTCACTGACAGGACCGTCAGAATTGACAAACGTCAAAATTCAAAGCGTGAGAAATATCTCCGAAAACATTCGATTGCTCCCAAACGCGTGCGGTAAAATCCCGTAAATGTCCGACGTGGCTCGGATCCGTGGGAAACGAAACTGACGTGGTAAAAGGACGTTTGCCGCACGCTAGATCGGTGTGTAATTACGTATTTCACAGACGGGAGTAGAAAAATACATTTTATTTTAACAAAAAAAATGACTTTAACATTTAGATAAATGATTTTACTTTGAGAAGAGATAATGAATTCGGAATGGTCACATTAGTCATATGCACTTCTCTTTAAAATAATAGAGAACAAAACTAAAAGCAACACAAAATGACCCATATCAATAAAATACTCTCACACAACTTAAGAAATCACACTGAAAAAAGAGAGAGAGATAATTTTTTAAAAAGGAAAAAGATATTTATGCAATGAAATATGTAGTTAAAATGCATTCGATAACAATGCTTAATGCATTGTTTAGAAAGTTACATTAATTCATGGCTAGTATAATAGGGTATTACAATATAACTGTAATGTGTATATGTAGTATCTGAATGAATAAAGGATTATTAAACAAAAAACTCTTACAAATATGTGCATAAACCCGCCTTTAGATCCCATACTGGACGTCAAAACAAACCTTGTTTTGTCAAAATGTGATGATGTGTTCCAGATGGCCTATTAATAAAATTCGCCGGCCATATCCCAGGAACCGTTAGTCCTACAACTTAAAAAAAAATATGTCGTCCTAGCGAAAAAGCTGGAAATTATTTTCTCTACTGTAAAATAGAAAAAACGGGTTTTCACAATAATGTTCCAAATGAACCTATATCAAAATTAGTTTTAACGTAATCTAACCTATAAGGAAACTGTTTGGATTGAAATCTCGTCAAAGTAAGGGTGGGGGAAGGGTCAAATATTGATTTACAAAAAAATGGAATAACTTTTTTTTGGCTATTCCGATTTCGACGCACTTAGTTTAGTTTTGAAGAGTATTTATAGGAGCTTCGACTGGCATGTCAATATCACGATATTAATTCTTTTACGAGTCGCTAGGAGGCGCTTTATGTTAAAAATTTCAAATATAATGATCTAAATATTTTTAGCTAAAATGAAAGAGCGTAAAAAGTGCAGAAAGTGGTGAAAACGGCATGGCAATATAATTTTTCTCCTCTGCGGTATAAATCAAAATTAATTTAAAAATACTTTTTTACGTAGGTGTAATAGAACCAGTATTAGCGATCATGAATGACGGGATGATAATTTACGGCAAAGGTTCAATACTACTTTTATTTTATTTTATATACAAAACATAATTGAGAGAAAATTAGGTTACTAAGAATTATTCAGAAAATACCTCAATAAATTGATGCCTTTAAGGATTACGCCACGTAGCGACCAATTTATGAACCTGAAATTAATTTCCAGCTTTTCTCTTGGCCGATTTACCTATAATTTTTTTGATTTTTTATATTGTGGGTACACTTCCCACAATATAAAGTTGAATATTCAAGCCGTATCAGTTTTTTATGAAACTAGGTAATGTTTAAATTCTTGAGCCACCGTGCCTAGCCGTTTGGTATAATTCTTCGACCGTCTTAGACTCTATTAGTCAATGTAACGGCAAATCGTTTATTAACAGGAGGAATAAGAGTGGACCCAGAGTACTTCCTTGGGGCACTCCAGGCTCGACGTCGTATTTAGATGAATGATCATACATAACTACAACAGCGGTGTTTACCAAAAACTGTAAATTGTTAGGAGGTTTTTTACTACGTACTGTATATGCATTCTCTTCTTGGGTGAGAGAATTTAGTTAAAACGCTGCGATTGACCTATGGAGTCGTTATATTAAATTAGTATAAGCGAAAAATCAACTAACACCATTTTTTTTTGTGATATTTTGATCGGGACTCTAGTTTGTATCCTCCGTGTCCCACATAAATAAGCGCGACGATAAATCGTTTAAACAAACACCGATAGCTGAAGATTGACACGTTCGGTTTCGAATTTGCGAAGTAAACACGCCGGGGTCATGCGTAGAGAAACGTGATTTATAGTCGAATTGGATTTTATTAACGGGTTTTTATCTTGACCGACGTCAACCAGAGGGAAAAATCGGCGTATTCTTCGTTCGCACTACTCAAGTTGCGAATCACTTTCGACGCTGTCGAATCTACGCAGTCGAATCGTACAACTACCGCCGTACCAGTGTCGCCACCTACGACGAGGTTACCTGTAACACGCATCACGAATTGTTTGGCCGCTAAGCGCTAGGGGGCGGGCGGATCGGGTCCGTTTGCGGTCAAAACGTCAAAACAATTATTGTAGTCATGCCATCTTGGAAATATTATTATTATTCAGAGAACTACTAGAGAACAAAAATGAACAGACCAAAAGGAGACGGAGAATTGTAATGTGTTTTATATTCTTGAAATATATATTTTTTGTAATTTTGGATTTTAGTGTTCTTAGGTGAAAAGTCTGTCATATTTTTTTTTTGTTTTTAGAGATATCAAGGTAAACAAAGAAACAAAATGTAGGGTTAGTAGCCAAGTTATTCCAAATGACGTACAAAACCAAGCACTATCAATTTTCTAATATATAAGTCTTCATCATATTTTTTATGGAACACGTGTTTAATAGAATATTTTATTCCGATTACAATGATGTAACACACTTTATATTTTTGACAAATCGGCAAAAACAATAAATTTAGGTATAATTTCAAAGAGTGCTCTGACTGATATCATGCAACAAGTGCGGTAAACGGCATTTAACTCACGAGTTTATTTGACACGAGCGGAGCGAGTTTTTAATAAACGAGTGAGTTAAAAAGTTTACCGAACGTGTTGCATACTATACTTTTTCTACGACCGTTAGTTTTTGGGTACATTTTCGTAAAACAACACGAATACATTCACTGACATCACCGTCAGAAATGACGTATTTTACAGACGGAAGTAGAAAAAAAAACGTTGATGATTGAATTGTTGTCCAGGTCATTATTGTTAAAACTGTTTTTCGCGAATATAGCATCCGTGAAAGGAGTGATAGGCTTCAAGTATACTTTCTGGATAATAAAAGTGCAACCACAGCTTGTCATTATTATATTAGCCTTTATCCAGAGCTCCTTCAAAACAAACATTTCCCAAGCTGGCAAAAAAAATTGCAAAAAACGGTAACGTATTAAATGCTAAAAAGGTATGCCGGAGTCATAATATTTTAAATGAAGAAAATAAGGCAAACATATTAGAATTCTACGAAGCACATCCAGTTTCCTTTGTAACTGAGTATGTGAGGAGGGGATCAATCCACTCAGTTTTGAAAGGATATAAATATAATGCATTTAAGTTTCGTAAAACTCAAGAACTAAGTGCAGAACAATGCCAAAGGAGGATTTAATTTTGTTTGGATTTTTTAAATAGACATAATGAGAACAGTAATTTTTTGAAAAACATTTTATAGACTGATGAAAGTTCGTTCACTATAAGAAAGGGTTGTAATAGACAAAATACGTGCTATTGGTCTTTAAATAATCCTAGACAAATACATGAAAAATACCTAGGGGTACCAGTCAATTAATGTATGGTGTGGTGTCTTATTTGGGGTCCGATATTTATAGATCAACAGTTAACTGGAGATCATTATTTGCAACTCTTAGAGCGCCAAGTAGAACAATATATAGAACATTTATTCCTAAGTATATTACCGCTGATTAAATGGCAGCATGTTAAAAATTTTATTAACATGGAATATCCAGTGGTTGGATATTGAACGGCGGATTGACCGGCCAACAGCCCCGACTTAACTTTAATGGATTTTTTTCTTGTCATGGAACTTCAGCAAAGGATTTCAGGGACAATCCGGAAACGTTACTAAATGCATACAATTAGAGTGTATGAGAAATGTGTTCAGGAAAATGGTGGTTAGGTACAGCGGTAGAATAGTTAAAGAATTTTTTACTTAGTGTGTTTTTTCATGTTTAGTGTTTTTGTTTGTTTATTTGTAAATGATTATTGTTGTTGCACTCTTTGAAATTATATAAAAATTTCCTATAAAGTGTGTTACATCATTGCAATCGGAATAAGATATTTATTAAACACAAGTGGTCCATAAAAAAAATTATGTAGGCTTATATGTCAGAAAATTGATATTATTTTGTTTTATACGTCACTTGGAAAAAAACTTGCTACTAACCCTACATTTTGTTTTTTTTTTACGTTGATATCTCAAAAAACAAAAAAGTTAGAGCCCATTATTATCAAGATAAACTGAACGCACGGTACAGGGGAGCCAATATATGGCAACTTAAAATTTATATGAGATTTTCTATGTATACTTTAAGTCTCTAAAGCCCACCCTACGGAATTCTTCCACAAATAAATACGATTTATTATAAAAACTATGGAAAGGTACTAAAGGTATTAAAGGGAAAAGGTTATTATTTTTATTTAAATAAATAAATGAATATTTTGATCCGTTCGCCAGATGTTTAAAACTACCACTATAGTTTCAAATTATAAATTCTAACGGGTGATTCAATAAGAGTTTCCACATTACAATGAGATTTTTTTTTAACGCCACTGTATTTGTTTATTATCATATGAGATTTATAACCTCAAAACATAAACAAAATTAGTCATGGAGCAAAACTAGAGGCTTGGGGTTTGCGAATCATCCTATAATGCTGATTTTAATTTCGACCACCAACGAACCCAACCTAATACGCTGCGGTTATATGCCAACCTTGAATGTTCCTTTCGTGAGGGTCGAAGAGATAAAAGTACCCGCTTTTGGAGAACAAGCTGACATACTGGTCGCGATAACTCAAAATGCAAAACGACTCTTGCTGGAAATATCCCTCCAAGATGCTTAACAGCTTGCTGGCTGTCATCACTTCCGTTATTACTGGTTTGTAAATGGTTACGTGGACCTGTTAAATTGACAGATGGACACCAGGAAATATTTTTAATATGGAACAACAAAGTACAAATTGAGGTGAAGCTTTTGCAATGTTGCCGATTTTTAATATTGAAATACAAAAATTTAAACAACTTCTAATAATGGTTCCTACACAAGTGCGGTAATCGGCATTTGACTCACGAGTTTATTTGACACGAGCGGAGCGAGTTTTTAATAAAATGGTGAGTTAAAAAGTTTACCGAACGTGTTGCATACTATACTTTTTCTACGACCGTTAGTTTTTGGGTACATTTTCGGAAAACAACACGAATGCATTCACTGGCATGACCGTCGGAATTGATAAACGTCAAAATTCAAAGCGCGGGAAATTTCTCCGCAATCATCCGATTGTTTCTAAATCCATGCGGTAAAATTCCGGAAATGTCCGAATTCATGGGAAACGAAATTGACGTGGTAAAGTGACGCTTCCCGCACTCTAGATCGGTGAGAAATTAGGTATTTTACAGACGGGAGTAGAAAAAAACATATTTTTTAATACTTTCACACTTGGCAGATATTCTCTATTGTCATAACAATTTACGTATTTATGAAGTTTCTACGAGATTGGCCATGGCTGACTTCTTGTAACCCTCCATGCAGAAACATACTGTGAGGTGAGAAGTTTGTATTGTATTAATATAAATGTTTATTATGTTTCCCATTTTGAACTAGCCATTCCTAAATACGGGTCATGACGGATTTTGTAGTCATACTCTCTGCAGCTGGATTTAATGAGTCTACTTATTTAAATTCATTTGTCAACATTATTTATGGAAGGTGATTTTCTGTTGCCCAAAGATGTCGACTGTGTCTATTAAGTTTATAACTTTGTAACTATTGTAATTTTGTACTCATCAGTCAAAATTATTTTACTCAAGAAAGCTGGCTCCCCTTCCTTTTTCCATTGCGTACGTGGAGGCTTCAGGATACGCATGAACGGCAAAACTCTCGCAGCTTTATTTCTTCCATTTTCCAAAAAAACATTATTGAACCTTGTGAATTTAGTGAAGTGAAAGTTCAACTAATAACTCTGCTGTGTATTGCGCATAGGATTATTTTGCATAATTTCACTTAACGTCGTTCAAACTCCAGACAATTTTTTTTGCAATTTTTCATTAAGGAAATGCATTTAACTGATATCTGACAATACGTTTCTACATGCCGAGTTAGAATAAAGCCAGCCATTATGAACCTCGTGTATTCTTTATAAGCGTCTAACCCATTATAGGTGCCGTTTGATAGCAGAGAATATCTTTCGTTTCTTAAAAAGCTATAAGAAATATGTATAGGAACACGTATAATCATTTTGTTGATAATTTGTTAGCCTAGTCAAAGGAATTGAAAAACATGATTTTTTATTATTTTTCTTTTTCAGCGACCCCTGTATAAAATATTATCGATATTACATGCACAGTTTTGAAGTATATTCACTAGCTATCACCTGTGATAATATTTTTGTTTTTCTTTTTTTGCGATCAAGGTGGCGGATGCGTGTGCGAACAATTAGTGGAAGTTGTTGAAATTTCACTGATTTCATGTCGAACCGGCAACATTGCAAAAGCGCTAATATTTTTAAATTGTACAAGGTGTCCCATTATAAATTACTAAATTACCAAAGTTGGGGAATTTTTCGTAGACCTTCCGATTCTGGAATAAAAAATTTAAATAAACATTTTATCTGTCAAATTTTGACAGGTTGACGTTTTTGTTTAATGGAATACCCTGTATTATTATTTTTGACATATTTTTAAATGTCGCGCATTTTATCTAATATTGGATGTAAAAAAGTCAATAACTAGTGCTTCATGATAGCTGTTGTCATGGAAACTGGCATAGAGTGACTGTCATGATATATTAAAATGGTATTCATAGTTGGTCATTTTTATGATCAGAAAATCAGAAATTGCAAAAACTAAGTTGCAAAATATTTCTTTTCATATGGATTTAAGTAGAAGTAAGTTCCAATGATGTTAAAGGCTCATAAAACGCGCGTTTTTACCGCATTATGTTAGGACGAATCCAAGAATCAATTAATTTTATTCACAACATACTGTTTACAGATGAATCCTCATTTAATACGGCTTCGCCGCCTAATTAAAAAACACATTTCTTATCAAGCGAAAATTCCCACAAAATTTTTTCATTCAAAAAATCAGGCCGCTAATCTGTAGGAGTTTGGTGCGAGATTTCTGGGAATCTGTTTTTTTTTTCAAGTATGACAGGCTGATGATATTTCGATTTACAAAATAAATAAATTTCCTGGGTGTGGTAATACTCTGCCCTCCTAACAGCCCAGATGTTACTATTGAGATCTTTATATGGGGATTCTTAA
Source organism: Cylas formicarius (assembly GCF_029955315.1). Taxonomy (NCBI): domain Eukaryota; kingdom Metazoa; phylum Arthropoda; class Insecta; order Coleoptera; family Brentidae; genus Cylas; species Cylas formicarius. Next base: position 15,714,676 of record NW_026844361.1, on the reverse strand, counting down.
AATCGAAAGTATACGGGAAGATGATCGGCAACAATTCTGGAAATACAAAACAGAATAGGAGAAGAAGTTGAAGCTCTATATGGGCAACCAGAAATTCTTAGAAGGTGTATCGAAAACATACACATACAGGTGTATACGTGCAGATAAATCATGGTCAGTTAGTACATCTTTTTTGAAGAAAATTTAGAATACTAAAGACTATGTTTTAATAGGATGTTTTTTTATATTACCTAGTATGTTACCTTTTATGTTAGTAGTAGGTAAGTAATATAATATTTAACTGAAAATGTCATAATAATTACCAATATTTTTATATTATATATTATATATCAGATGGATATATACTGCCATTCTGGTCCCATAAACCACTTATGCTTCGATTGTTTGGTGCATAGCCCTGAACAGGCAAACCAACATCAAAGCATTAAACAGTTTATAGACTTGTGATGCTGGGTATAACAGGGGGGGGGGGGTGGTGATCGCAGCTCCAAGAGCTACCACTTCCAAACCAACTTCCTGAAAGCGAAGGTGCTCATCCGGTACACAGATCGGTCCAAGACACAAAGGAGCAGGAGCAGCATACTGGTACCATGGACCAAGAACAGAGAAAACTCTAAAACTGGGACACATGACCACCATTTTCCAAGCAAAAATTTGGGCCTGTGCCGGACATATTGTACATGTACAGCCCTCAGGTCCCTCAGGTCAGTCGAAATGCTCTCAAGGATGATTCGACATTGCATTGAGATGCTTGACAGACTTGCTAAGACAAATCTCGTCACAGTCGTCTGGGTCCCAGGCCACTGTGGAATCCCAGAGAACGAGAGGACAGATAGGCTAGCAAAAAGTGGAGGTGGAGGATACAAGTACACTACCTATCTGCCCTACCCAATACCTGACAGCTTCATTAAAAGTCTATTTGACCAGAGATCTAGCAATAGATTTCTCGATATGTGGCTTGAAGCTGAAGGTATGAGATACACTAAAACCGTCAAGGACTCCAGCGTTATCGGGCTCAACAGGAATCAGCTGAGGCTGACTATTAGGCTGATAACCGGACACTAGTCAGCAAGAAAGCATCTTAGGAACATTGGCATCATACCGAATGTATGTAGACTTCCCTACATCCGATATTAGATAAAATGCTCGATATTTCAAAATCTGCCAAAAATAACCATAACAACTCATATATATTTGAAATCAGTAGAAAAAATGCATTTAAATGCAGGGTATTCAATTAGAAAAAAATGTCGAACTGCCAGAACATGACAAAATTTTTATTTCAAATTTTTGTTATCCATTTAGTAATTTTAATGGAATACTCTGCACGGCAGGGTCAATTGTCGGCATATACCAAATTTTACAATAATATCTATTTTGATTCATATAAAACTTCTAATTCACGGTCACCCTGGAAAACCCAGTATGTAGATGCGGTGGAATTTTTGAAAAGGCAGCTATTGGTTATGTATTTAGCAATTACCAAACTATACGCGTTCATTAATGAATACATTGTAATTAGCAGATAGCAGAATACCTCAAGGTTTCCCATGTAGAACTTCCTAAGCACGTTCTCCATTCCGAGCTTCTTGTCTCTCGGACCGTAGGCGATGTAAGAGTCAATGTAAAGCTGCTCCCCTGTGTCCAAGATTAGATCGATATGCTTGGAGGTCCATTCATTGACTGGTATGAGGGAATTCATCACCACTGAAATATATTACCCACGTTAGAAAGTAAAATGATTTTTGTAAAATGGAGGAGGCTACCTTACCTCTTGCCTTTTGATATTTAAAAACCACAGACCCCTAAAAGATAAGAGGTCTGCGATAAAAACTTACCTGACACTATACAGTTTGGTATATCCTGATTATTTCTCGATTCCTTAGCGTATTTTTCATGGTTCTGGCTCAGATAGCCCCTCAAAATGGCCTCGCCGCCTCGCGTGGGATAATATCCGGTTCTGCCGATCTGGTGTATCCTTTTCGCTTCTCTCCTCTTCCTCTCCTCTTCCGCCTAGTCCCTCAAATTGCCGTTAAACAATAAACTCGCCTCAATATCTTACCAATTTTCGCAACAATTTCTTCTGTTCTGAAACTACCGCCTTGGAACATCTGGGGAGAGCGTTCGGCCCACTTTTGGTAATAGGTTTTTCACCTTTTGGGAAGGATTTAATATTTTCAACCACTATTTCCACTGGTAGGATCTCGTATTCGCCGCTCCTCTCGTTCGGATCCAGAATACACCCTGAAATCCCACCCCTTGTTCTCATCTCTCACTACTATTCTATCTCTTACCGATGATATGATCTGCCGCGATATTTGCATTAACGAAAATCAGAAGGCACGCCGTTCCATTAAATACCGGCATTCCGGTAGCACTGCGAGGATTCGGGTCGAACATGTAGATTAACCGAGAGCCGTCATCTCCACTTTCTTCCCACAATGCCAGGGTTAAACTCTTAGTGATCAAAATACCGTACGCGTTCTCCTCAAAGAAATCTTCGATACCTGCAAGAACATGGTACAAAGAAATCCAACGCCACGAAGCACCCACCTCGACGAAGATTTTTCTTCGTTCGACCCTTGGTCTGGAGGACACCACGTTGGACGGTGTCTCTGATTTCGAAGCTCGCCGTCAGTACTCCCAACTTGTAGTCGGGATTTATTTTGGAAACCTCCAAGTGGTCTTCCCAAGGATTAAAGTCGTATCCCAGTCTTTCGACGCTGTCGTCGTGAAGTTCGGCACCTATAAACCACATGAGCGACGCTGACGTTTTTCAGACCTTCCACCACACTCACCTAGTACGATGATGTCGTCAATGATAGGTCTGGACCACGTGTCAGCCTTGTGAATCATCGCCGTGGTAAGGGCCGCCACAGCGACAGAGGCGCTCATTACGTTCGGTCCTTTACCGAACTTAGGGTCCTCTTGGCTTATGCTTCCTCGGACTATGGATTTCCCGTGTCCCACCATCTTCAGCGTGGCTAATTTGGGCACGATCTTTAATGTCGGACTCGCGTTTTTGGGTTCCCTATTTCTTGGGCATAAATCCCTGCTAAGTTTAAGCTACACAGCTGTTGGTTAGGAAAAATGTTTTCACCAAAGCGCCTCCTCACCTTGTGGAGAAAGAATTGGTTTTTGCCGAAACGCGGAAGATTGTTGAGGAATACCGAGGCTAGTTTCTCCAACGAGAGGTATCTAGTAATACAAGCTGTGCCCATCGCTGATTCCAACCCGCTTGGACCTCGTTTTAGACCATCGAACATATAGTACATCTCCTCGCCCCGCCAAACAGCGACGTTTAGATCTTTAATTCGACGGTTCATTGGTTAGAGTGCTATAGTTTTCTTTTCTCTTACCCTTGGAAGTAAGAATGCCGTAACGATTGCGCTCAAAAAATTTCTGAAGGCCTCTTTTAACGTCGTACACTTCTTCAAAGTCCTGAGCTTTGACGTCGCCGCTTACTACCGCAGGTTCGATTTCCACATGGACCATAAATTTGGAGATACAAATCTTATTTGGTATGTCGCTTATGCTAAATTCCTCATGCTGCAGCAACCAATCCACCTACAGGTCCAAGTCGTTATCTAAACAACTAATTTGAATTATGAATTTTACCTCGTCTTCGCTGAGTCTATTTCCGCCATCTTCGAGCAACTGTTTCTTTCTGGCCCTTTTCATATAGGTATACAGTTTGTCGCCGTAAGCCAATATGGTATCCGGTGTGGGTGCTACGAAGCACGTCATCTCGTAGATATGAGCCATCGCCAATGCCACAAGGCTTGTCGTCAAAGTCTGCTTTCCTCTGTTAGCCCCCGGAAACACCTCGTGGGTCAGATCGAGGGTACCTCTTAAAATCCACCTGCCATGTTCGATCTCCCTAAAATCGTACCAGTCTCCGCTGTACAGGTCGTTCCTTTCATCCTCCGGGTCGCGCTTGCTCCTCAATTGTAAGTTATTTTGGGCGTTTATAGACTTGAGTCGGAAATTTTTGGTCGTTCTGTCATTGGTCGGTATATTCTCGTACACGTGGTCTACGAAATCGTCCAGGTCGGCGAACCACAGAGTACAAGCCCTACCAAGTTTCTCTTGTTCCGACCAAAAAGATTGTCCCTTTTTAATTTTTCGTGGTTGTTTTGGTGGTTCTTCGTCTAGTTTTTCTTCTTCTATTACTTCCATTGCTTCGTCTGCATCTTCTTGCTCTTCGGGCGAGTCGCGCTCTAGTACAGTTTCTTCCTCTTCTTCCGCTGCCTCGTACGTTGTTTCCTCGGTGTTTTCGATATCTGTTTCTGCGGGATCTAATTCTAATTCTTCTTCTGTTTCTTGAACGGTATCTTTGTCGAGCTCTTCAGGTTCATCATCCCAGTCCTCTTTCCCTGAATTCAGCGTTATTAAATACTCAACCGTTTTCATACCGATTTATGCATACCTATGGCTTGTCCATTTTTGTTTCTAGGTTTGGGATCGAACACGTAATAAATCCCTGCATCTCTCCAAAGAGCGACAGCGTAACCATTCGCCTCTAACAAAGCATCCCGGCCGTTGCCGCTAAAGAAAGCCTTTAGTGCCGTTTTTAGTTCCTTTCTGATGTTGCCTGATGAAAATGCGTTAAAGAAATAAATAACAAGGCACTATTCTTTTTACCTTCAGCGGCATCCTCTAGCGTAACCGTAAAACGGTTGGGTCCGATATCGAATTCTTTGTGGACGTTATCGGAAAAAATCTCGATTTCTAAGGTTTCGTTGGTTAGTCGCATAGCAGCTTCCGATTGGCTGGCATCGCCGCCGGCTTCCAGATCTTCTACTTCGTTATATTGTATCTTCTCCATCGTCTCGATATACAAGGCGTCGCCCCTGTCCAATATCAAGTCCAAATCGTATTTGGTCCACTGTTTCGACGGTTTGAGTCTGTTGAAGCCGATGGCAACCAGACACATAGGAACCGACTGCTTCCCTATCCTCGCTCCGTATTTGTCGGCGTTTTCACTGGTCCACGATTGAAGTATGGCCACATTATCTTTCAATCGAGTGTAGTTATTTAGCGTCTGCTTCGCGAGGCTGGTGGCGCCCCCTGCGTCGAACATCAATCTAACGCAACTTATGTTGTACAAGTCCTCCGTTCCAGGTTCTAAATTGTGCTCCACGAAGTGTGTGAAATCCTCCAAATCGGTAGACCTTATAACGCAAGACGTACCATATCCTAAACACGTTATTATTAATTGAAGAGTACAGGGGAAAAAAGATGAGGGTCCATTTTTTGCCTAAATAAAACTAAACAGTTTCTTATGAAAAATATAGAGAAATATTCAAAACCCAGTATACTATTCATTTTGGGTACCCACAACGGGATACCTGTAGTACATGCGATAAGTTCAAACAAAAATTGACGACATTGAAAAATTAATCAAAGTGCAGATGATCACAATGCACTGCAGTTACACAGAGAACTGCAAAGCTTGCAAGTTGAAAAAGAAGTACATTTAAAAAGAGCAGACACCTTTTATAAACTAAAAAAGCTGCTAGGCTTGAGGCTCAAAAAGACAAAAGCAAGGACGCTATTGTAATTGAGTTTCAAAAAAATCTTCATCTGCCGAATATTACAAATAATGACACGTATTACTCTTTACTCTTCGTAGACATTCATATCTAGAATGCGATAGAAATAGGGTTTTAATGAAACAGAAGACCTACGTTGAACTGCTTGCAGAATGGAATGCAGTCTTAAGGGATTCGCGAACAAAACCAAGCCCTTTTAAAGTTATTTCTTGTGAAGATCAGTCCATTTCTAAGGGTTGGACCAAATTTCTAGCGGATATCTATATGCCCAAGTGTCATTCCCCTTCAAAACCGGTCAACGAATTAACTGCAACCCAAAATCACCCTCGTATGAGGATACATAGGGGAAGTTATGAAAATGTCATAAAACAAAAAGTGTTTTTTACTTCCAACTTTAGCTTATGATGGGCCAATAGCTGTATCTAAAGCTAAATTTCAAGATCTACAGCATCTAAAAAGATTCTGTTTTCAAAAGCACAGGATTTTTTTTACAGCAATGCCACATTGATAAGATTACAATAATAGATTATGGACCTTCACCATTATTGTCACTTTTTTTTGGAATTTTGTATTTATATATGTTTTGTATGTTCTGTCAAAAAGTATTTTAGTTCAAGTTAGCAATAATTATATTCCAAAATCCTGTTTTTGTTTACCATGTTCTAGAGTAGTCTTCCCAAATAAAAATTACCCCCTCCCCGTCATCATCCCATCACCTGTACTCTTCAATTATTATTTGATATCAAAAACGAACTCCTACCAGCGGCTATTCCTTCGTGATCTCTGCTGTACGGATCTAAATAAAAGTACGCGTTGTCGTACTTCCATATCGCCAAGGAAACCGATCTGGCTGTGAGAACGCCGCAATCGAAATCCCGAAAATAATACTCCAACCCCTTTCGGAGGTTTAACAGGTCGTCGGACTCATCGGCATAGACCAAACCGTTTACAACGCAGTCCTCCACTTCGAAATAGACTTCTTTTTCTCTAACCTTGTAGCTTCTGTTTAACTCAGACAGCATGAGCATCGGTAGTCTGAACACGCCACCGGCTTGTAGGGTTTCGACTGAAGCTTTGTAGTATTCGTCTCCGACGATTAGCACCTTTAAGAAAATCGCAACCCAATTGAGTCCCAATGTGCGTAACGTCAGTAGTGGGTAGTACTTCGTCGATTACTGCAGAAGTCCACATTTCGAAGCCGACCATCTTTTGCATCGCTAAACCTATCAGGGCGTTGGCGGTGCCTTGGGTGTTCCTAGAATGCGACGAAAACCTGAAACTGCCCTGGTGAAAACTCCCGCGAAGGATCCATTTTGTAATGCCCACCCCTAGAAGAAATTTGAGTTAGTAGTGCCACTATCATGCTAATAACATGGTCTAGAGAATAGAGAGAGAGAGAGAGAGAGAGAGAGAGAGAGAGAGAGAGAGAGAGAGAGAGAGAGAGAGAGAGAAAGAGGAAATAAATAAAGAAAACACAAATAATAAGTTTTAATAATAATAATAATATATATTATTCCAAATTATAGTATGTACATGCCAAATTATATAAAGCTATACGAAGGAATAACGGGCGTTAACACGAACTAAACTAACTTATAACAATGAAATAATACATATTACAAAATTTTAAATTCATCTTAAGTACTATAATTGAAGTTTACCTTATGTAGAGAATAGTATAGAAGAACGACAGGATATACAGAAAAAGAAAAGAAAGAAGACAGGGCTACAGGAACAGAGAAAAGAAGATGTTTCTTTATTTAACTAAACTGCTTCGACATAAAAATGCCGTGCTAATTATCAAGGTGTCAAAAATTTGCGTTTCATGTATCTCATGTAACTCTCAGGATTGCCCCTTCAAAATATTGTCACCAAAACATTTAGCTTCTGTATAAAACCCTTTACAGATAAAATTGATAATTTTGTGCTTAATTCCTTTCACTTCATTGAACAATTAAAAACCATTACATTAGATACACAAGATGTTCTGGTTAGTTTCGACGTAGAGTCCCTCTTTACTAAAGTCCATATTCCTGGAACTCTCAACATCATTTCAGACATATTAAAATCTGAGAATCTGGAAAATATTTTTCTTATAGTGGTCAAAGTTTTGAACAAACGTCTTGAACAGCTATGGGTTCTCCACTATCACCAGTCATTGGGAATATATTTATGGAAGCCTTTGAGTAAAAAGGTCTCGACACCTTCCATCTAATACCAAAATTATCAAAACGCTGGTATACTCTCTTTGAGGGTATCATTTGAATCAGCACTACCGTTTAGTCCTCAATTATTTAAAGGGTCCTTATAATTTGCATGGCAATAAGATATCAATCACTGTGCTTAGCATTGTTAGATCTATTGGAGGTTCTAGGTATTTACAAATTTTTTTGCAAATTTTGAATGACACAGCAATTCGTATTGGAAGCGAAATACTCTAATTTAACTTAGAATCTAAAAAAACACATATATACTTGCTTGATCTATAGGGTACCCTTGTAGTGTAGAGGAGAGTTAAGTACCAGTATATTTTTATTGCATCTACCAGAGTTTTGCAATTGTTTTAAAATCGACAGCAAAAACTTGATGTACAACATCAATAGAAATAAAAAATAAATTGGAGCCCTGAGGAACATCCTCATGCTGAGCGTCAAGTTGGAAGTGTATAATTTATAAGTTGCCTCTACTAAATGCCAACATAGAGACTGTAATATAAATTTACGAATTCTTGTAGCACTCCTTTTTATTCCAGTCATTAGGTCGAAACCTTTTAACTCAGAAGGAACTATACCTTCGAAATTGTTCCATCCACTAAGAGCGCGGTAGTCGTCTATTCTGACTCTGCATATGTAGAACCTCTCTTCCCGTCTGGACTTGTCCGTGTTGTGCATGTAAATGTCGACTAAGTCTTTAAGATGTTTGCTTCGACGAACACATGCGACTCCTCCCGTCTGCTCTCTGTCTATTGCTGATATAATCGTAAGGTATAATGGTCTAGTATTGCCGATGTAATACCTTTTCCAAACTGATCCCTTTCGTCGGGGTCAAACATATAATAGACTCCATCTTCGATCCACACTGCCAACGTCTGAGGTCCAAGTACTATACAACAATCGTTATCCACGAAAAACTCTTCAAGACCCCGCTCCAAGTCCAATACGTCGTACTCCTGACTCTGCAGTTGCCCTACCGTGACGCACTCCTCAATTACAGGGGTGAAATACCTGCCGTGGAACTCGACCCGTTTCGGAAAATTAGACAGTCTCAGAGTTTGCGATCGCGGTATAGTTAACATGGCGTTTCTATATAAGATGTCGCCGTACTGAAGGACTGCATCTATCGTGTTGGGTAGCCAAAACTTCGACTTGCAGAGGCGGAGCATTAACAGCGCCGAAAGAGCGTTTCCCATGCTCTGACGCCCAGCGTATTTGGTGAATTTGGGATCAGTTTGATAGGTACTTCCGCGCAATATTCCACCCAGATGTGGTATTTCTATAAAGTAAATATTAGCTATATTGATGGTAAGAAAATGCGTATGCCATACCCGTGTAGTAACTCAATTTGGTAGACTCCTTTTTGAGAAAGGCTGGAATTGGCATGGGATAACGGCAAACGTCTTGCTTGTTGATTGGCCCGTCACGAAGCCAAGATGGTCGTTTACTCAAAGAGAACGTTTCCGTAACATCTGGAGAGATCTCATGGACTCTCATTTCTCGCACGTCGGCTGTGACTTTGTCTTCTCCTACGTACTGCACTAGCGCCTCAAGCTTATAGTCTTTGGGAGGCGGTACTGAAGAAGTCGGAATTATTAATACGTGTGGCGGACACCGTTGCTGGTTTTACATTGTTCTTCGGACTTCGATAACTCCACGTCCTGCTTCGACTTGACTGACTGAAAAGTATCTGGCGGTGTGATGTCTACGGTTACCATTCTAGATATTCCGCATGGTATTAGCTGAAACCGCGAGGTTATAGATGCGTTCTCAGCATAACATCGATATAAAAATTCCACTAGCTTCTTGATGCTCTTGAACCTGACCAGAAGGCAAGCCCCTTCACCTAAACACCTATTTAGTGCGGGTATTTGACTGATCAATGGCATACCTGGAACACCTTTCCATACGTTTCCACGACTGTCATACTCTTCGGGATCGAAGAAATGAAACGCTTTGCCGTCTGTCCACAAGGCGGTGTGCTTGTTTCCCATTGAAAAAATTCCAGAGGTATTATCTTTGAGAAAATCTTCCACGACACCCAGTATGATGTTTTTTGCGGTGTCTTCGGTGGATGCGGTTAAATTTTCGGTCACTTTCGATAGGGCGCTTACGAATAGAGTGATTTTTTTGTTTCCCAAGAAGAAGGACTTATACACCTTCTCCGGTGGTATATCGATCGTGCACCTGTCACCCTCCTGAGTGCTTTTAAGGTAGAGCCCATCTCCCGTGATAATGATTTGATCCAAGAGGCGCTTGGTCCATGCCTCCATGTTGTATAGCTTTGAGTAAACGCATGCCACGGCCGAATTACACGCACCTAGATCGAAGGCGTTTGGATAAGTTGGTAGCAATTTGAGTCTCCAATTATTACCTTGAAGGCCATTGCTTTTAAAGCTAAACCTCCGGTGACACTGACTAAAGTTTCCTGTTAACACTGCTGCGTTATCTATGACGTCGTATTGATTCCATACTCTCTTCAAAGACGAGACCGCAAGCTTTTGGGTGAGTCCATCGGGTTTAATGTATTTGGGTTCGGGCTTGGGTGGTTTCGGTCGTTGGTCGGGCGGTATCCATTTCCGTCTGGGTACCGGCGGGTAGTCGATTTTGGGCTTTGGCCTGGGTTTGGGCCTGTACTTTCTTTTGGCTACGCTGCAACTCCAATTGTTACTTTGGTCGATACTACTGATTGGGAAATAGGTACCCCATTCTTAAGAGTATTCGCAAAAAATTTGGTCTTACGTAAATTTTGACGCTAGTCCAAAAAAAAATATGTGTCACGTCAGCTTTGACGTGGGTAGTGCGTAGTCAAATTTTGAGTTTTTGGAAGAAAGCGATGGAAAATCCAAGGTATCCGACTAGAACGTTTTTGATCCATATTATCTACCAGGTTTTAGTGCAACGAATGAGGGTTTGGAGCCGACGAGTCGACCCAAAATAACCCCAACCGTAAAAAGTGCCGATCCGGTCGGACAGCAAAGGCAATTGGAGAAATCTACGCCCAAAAGAAAGCCTGCTATCAAAAAAGCTGTCCTTGTTAAACCCAAAATTGTGCCGTCTATGGGGTAAATGTTCCAGTGGGAACGAAGCAAACGCTCAACATTTGACGTTTCCTATTACAGCACCCGTATCGATCTACAGGACGTTGCGCAATTAGAGAAGCCGAGATCTCGCTATGTTGTACCGGTGACCGAGAAGCAAAAGAGATTGCTCGAGAAGAACAGGAAGAATACCTACAAGAAATTTTGCCGATACGAAACCATTGTGGTGGCAGATCCAGTCACCTCTAAGAAACTACAAAGCGAGGTATAAACTGCTAAATTTCTGATGGTAGCTAGGTACAAGCTTGCTTCAGTTCGAGATACCGTCCCCGGAAGTGTCGGTTGCCAAGGTCCCCCCCAGAGCGGTTACCCCTACTGCTAGCTGGTTACACGCGGAGCCTCAAACTAGCGAAGAGCTCCGTCTGAAGAAGCCCAAAAGTGGAATCATCGTGAACGTTGCGCAGGTCACGGACCCATTGGGTGGTTACGACAGTTTCGATTTAGTGTACTCGAGGAAACCTAGACCTTACACTCCGTAGGACACTCGACTGGAGTTTGAGCAACCCATTGATTATTGTGATATCAGGTATCGAGATGAGAAGCATCTGGATGACATCGCGGAAGAAGGCGGGGAATCGCGGAAAAGCGCGAAACGAAGAACGGCCGAAAAACAACCCAAAGGGGAAGGGGATGTGGACCAGGACTTAACCGGCCAGTTCATGAGTCAGGTGTCGAAATTTTCACAAGCGGTGTATGGCGAAAAAGGAGCTTTAGTTTCCAAGTCGGAAGCGGTGGAAAAGTACGTCCAGAAATTTCGTCGCGACTCGGAAATCAAAAGGCACCAACCGAAGAAGAGGAGATTTCGAAGGGGAACGTTAGAAAGTCACTCCTTTACCGATATCAACCAGATGGTGTTGAAGGAGTTCTATTTCGGATCGAAGCAGGGGACTTTGCACCAAGGTATGGTTAGGGGGACCGGAGCCGGTTGTCACAAAGTCTGGATCTTGCCAACGCACATTACTACATAGTCCGCTGATTTTGGCCAAAATGTCTGAAAGTCAATTCTGGAAAGAGAACTTATGGCTGGTACCACAATAATAAAAACTTCATTCGCTTTTCGACTGCGATCTCTGGTGATAGTGATAACCCAGAATTTTTTTTGCAATGGACATTACAAACCCAGGTAAGGTTATGAAAATTTTTAGAAGAGACTCTGAAATATTTGCTTGTTTTAATTAGTGATAGATATAAATACGACGCAGTGCATTTTTCATGAAAACAACTGCGTTTATGAACTTTTGTTAGGGCTGTAAAAAATGATTAAAAGTGATAACTCTGAGGTTAGTGTTTTTTGGTACTCTTATATATTGACTTTCTGGCTGCGTACTTTTTTGGCTATCAAGTTCAAATATAAGAGAAAAAAACATTTATTTAGGTCGCTACAGGTTCAAGAATCAGGAACTCTATAATCTTTGGAATTTTGAAGAAAAGACATTGGCAAAGCGATTCACTGTTGCCAAATATGTTTTAGATAGCATAAACTAAAATGAATTGCCCAATAAATATGAGAAGCATGTTCTTGAAAAAACTCATATTTTCAACTCTTTGTTCGATTCTGACCCTAAAACTAAATTTTCAATACAGCGTGAACAAGTATCAGTGTCAGTGTCAGTTCAAAGTTTCCTTACGATGAAAAAAGTGCCAGAAGAGATGCATTACAGTCAAAAATGTCTTCTGGAGATACACAAGATGCGAGTATTTTCGCTAACACCATGATTCCCTTAGCTCATATGGCATTATCCTCTGGAATAATGAAATGCCCAATCTCTGAGATTTTGCAGGCCGTATAAAATGGAATATGTCAAAGAAACTAGAGATCATGTTATGAAAGAGAAAGAAAGTCTAGACAATGAAATTAAAGATCTTCAAGAATACCAAACCTGGATCCACAATTTTCATGTTACTTTGATTGATGGGAAAATCATAACTATTCCCATCAAAACTCGTTCAAGCCAGGCATGCCGAATTTGTGATGCTACAGCTGAAAAATTTTGAAGACAATAAGTTTATGCATTTCATTATGATGTAAGCCCCTGGATTGCTGGATAAGATTTTTTGAGTACAATGAATTAAAAATCTGGCAGGTGAGAGGTACAGAAAATAAGGCATCTTTAGTGATGCGAAAAAAGCTCACGCAAAATATATGATGATCTCATTTAGGCTTGCACGTCGATAAGTCAAAATGCAATCGTTATGGATCTAAAAACGACGGCAACACGGCCAGGAAAGCTTTTTCCAATGTTTAAGAATTTGGAGAGGTAACAGGTGTTTCTTAAAGTTTGATATGTCGTTTCTGGATTATCTTTATGGCACTCAATTGTTAGCTTCCAATAAACTTATCTCTAAGTTTTGAGACTGGTCATTGAAAACCACTTGTTGCCGATAGGTGTCTTTGGTGAGGAAGCTTCGAAGTCTAAAAATAAGCAGGCTAGGGAGTTTCATGCTAGAAAAAGCAGCAGAATTAATAACTTGATATATTTAATCGAGCAAAACAAATCTGAACTGACAATAAACCACCTTCCGCCTGAAGTTGAGGATTTATTGAATCGCTGTGAATACAGTCTTGATGAGGAAAAATTAGAAGATTTAGATGGGGAGTCGTCGAAAATAGTAGGTAAAGTTGTAAATACACATATATGTAGTTTTTATTTCAAAGTTAGTGTTTTTGTGCCTGAATGATTTTTCAAATGCAAGCAAAGGCAATAAATAACGCGAGTGTTAAAAGCTGCAATTTTATAAAAGTATTAAGCAATATTTTCTTTTCAAATTTAGGTAAATTGTAACGTGCACAAGTGATGATACACGATGATGCTAGATTCACAGATAGGTATCATATTAGTTTATTTTTTTAATCAAGTTCTGCCTCTTAACAGAGGTTTATTCACAGGAGCACGTGTACCATTCCGTTATACACATGTTGATGCGCCTATAAATAGTATCCTGGAAATAACAAGTAAAACACGTTTCTGATGTTGATTCACAATAAAAAATTTTAATAAATAATTTTGGCCAAAATAAGCGTGCTGTAGACTACTGTGCAACGGCACGATTTACAGATGCGTAGATACCTAGGTAATAGTTCGCGTATAAAAATGAAAATCGGTATTTGTGTTTTGACGACATTCTTCATTCTTTAACGTAAGTATTGACTCTGAACTTGGTGAATTGATTCTCTTATTAGGCATAAAAGAATATCTCAAATAGGGAGATTAAATTTTCCGTGATTTTAAGGTAAAGTTGTCTTTTTTGTTGATTTCCGGTGATCTAAACATTGTTCAAAGCTTTAAGAGACAGATAGGGGAAAAGCAGCTCCTGATGGTCCATTTCAGATGCTCCCTTACCTTATCTCAAAAAGTTACACACTGAGGAAAAGAAGTCAAATACAAAAAGTGTTTTTCCCTGAGTATATATTTTATTTATAGTATTTTTATGTATACACGGTGTTACAGGACAGCAACCAACTTGAGTTTTTTTAATGGAATGCTATGAATATTTTTAAAAAATTTTAGTAGTTTTTAATAATAAATTTTTCCTTTTTTTTAAAAAAAAAGTGTTTTCTTACACCTGAAAACTGAAATCGGGAAGATTAAAACCATATACACTACCTTATATTTATACTACAAGGACGTTATATAGAAAATGGTTTCTAATTAATGATAAGTTTACTTGCATTAGTTGTTGTTTTTGTTCATATCTAAGTAATTGTACTGAGGTGGCTTTTACTTAATGAAAATCCATTTAACAAAATAAATGAGAAGTAAAAGTTCAGATTTTGACAATGACAATTGTTTCGACAACATCTTTTGATTTGATAAACCCACGGTGTTGTCGAAACAATTGTCATGTGAATATATATAATTTCGTGAAAATCTGAACTTTTAGTTCTTATTTATTTTGCCGATGAAAGTAATTAATGTTTAAGCAAAATTTAGAATAGGATATTATATAGGTTTGGTTTGATTTAAAATAAAACATACGAAAATTGGCCATAACTTCTAAACTACCAATTTTTGTAATAAAAGCTATATATATGAAATGATACAAAATTAAATCCCAAACCCAATAACAATATGGAGTGTTCCGTGTTAAAAAAATGTTTTTTTTTATTAGAAAAAACATTTTTTTATGTGATTACTGACCAGCCTGTGTAATATATTTTCTTCATTGATAGGTCAAAGTATTAAATACTAACTAACCAAAAACAAAACTAACTAAAACCTAACCAAAATTATCCACTTCCATTGAAAAGAAAAATCCTCAATTTTATTTTTCAAGTGCAAAAAAATACATTTTTCAAAGACCCGTTTTTCCGCAAAAGACTAAAAAGTTTATTTTTCACAAAATTAGAATTCTCAAAAATATTCATAGCATTCCATTTAAAAAAATACAGTTGGCTACTGTAATGATACAAACGGATCACCCTGTATACATAAAAATACTGTAAATAAAATGTATGCTTAGAGTCAAACACTTTTTGTATTTAATTTTTTTGTCCTTAGTTTTGTACTTATTGAGATAAGAGTTAAGAGTTGCTAGGTTCGTAAAGTTGAATGGGTAATCAATAAGAAAAGCGGCAGCTGAACTAGACATATATTACCTGGGCAAGATACTGTCAAAAAATACCAGAGGTTGAATTGCTTAATCAAAATCTAGTTATGCAGTCCGTTTAGTATTTGAGCCCGAACTTGAACATGTTCTTAAAGCATCGAATGTAACTACGCTAATGCCATATCTTTGAAAATGGAAATACTAATAAAATGGTCGGTCAAGCCTGGTTCAGTGGATTTTTAAACTCATGTGCGGAGTTGTCTATTCGAAAGTCAGTGGCAGCAACTTTAGCAAGGGTCATCATTAGCTTCAACAAAACAAAATGCTGCTTTCTTTTGCACCATTTTTCTTGTTTCCGCGTGTCCACTCCAAGACACATTTTCTGAATTTGAGTCTACTCTGTTCGCAAGGTTCGGCAAAGTCTTCAGGTCGGATGCAAGGAATATCTTAAATTTTTTCATCATCATGTGAAAGGTACTGCGGAAAATCTTGTCCTCTTCTATTAGATAACCATGGTCAGCATTTAAGAACTTAATTTTGCCCAAGAAAATGGTATTGTCATGCTCGCCTTTCTTTCTCGTTGTTCGCATACGTTTCAGCCAGTCGATCGTTCTGTTTCTGGTTTGAATAATCTGAAAAAACCATGAAGATAATTTTAGTTGTCACTATGGCGCACCCACGCGCATTCACTTCTCCACTCTCCACAGAAATATTTTTGGCGATGATGAATTTCTTCCGAGCTTAGTGACTGATAATCCGGACCCAGGCATATTAAATGACGAAGACACCATACCAGATTTAGGTACTCTAAATCAAGAAGGAATAACCGGCCCAGACCTGGTGAACTCCGAAGAAAAAGATACTCCAAGCCAGGAAACCACCAATATGCAGAAAATTGACTACACCATTCAAAAGAGCAAACGAGCAATATTACAAAACTTGATTGTTCACGAGAATTTTGGCCGGGATTTGCTGATAGTACTCACTATCAAATTCCTAGCTGCAGTGAGGTAGCGAAAAAAATCTGCTGGGAAGATCGTCACACCTGAAATTATTAGACCTTATCCAAAGTTATCGCCAAGAAAAACAGAGTTAACAGATGTGAAAGAGAAATTGACACCCCAGTGAAGAGAAACAAGAGAACAAAAATGGTAATAAAAACGTTTTTGGATCGTTCAGATTGCCGATTCTGGTAGTAGTTTGGAACCACTCTTCAATAGAACGCATCAGCTGGAGACCTTGTAAGGGTTGAGCTTATTTTTCCTGAACGGACGGACAAGCAATTTAGCAGCAACTGCGACAGCGACTTAGAAATAAAATTCCATGTTCCTTTTGAGTTGTTTAATGTGAGTAAATATACGGTCTTGTGAGTTATTTGTCGTTTAGAATGCACGTGACAATCAGCCTTGTCACATCTGTATGAGGTTTTTAAAAAATTGAAAAAAAAACATACTTTGAACTAGTTTACAGCTTTTCCAAAGCATCTCTCGTATTACTAATGCACTTAATCCCCAAAATGACTCAGGCATATAAAAAAAATCTAAAAATGACACTCGGTGTTTCCTCCTTTCAGGGTCGGAACACGTTTCGGAAAAAGCCAGAGACGCGCAGGGCGTGTGCATACCAGTGGCGGCGTATTGTTTTTCTTTTTTGCGCCATCCGAACAAATGGACATCGGACAACGTGGACGAAATCGTCGAGACCGGCAGTCGGCTGTACTTGAGCAGTTTGAAATGGTTACACCTGCACAGGTCCGGGATAGAGTTGAAACCGGAGGATTTGCATAAGTATTGCGTCATAGGTAAAGTCGTACGTTTGAAAGTCGACATGGTGAGAGAGACGGTGCTAACGTAGGAAACAAAAAGATTCGCTTCACCGTGGAAGATCCGGAAGTTTCCGGCCTGATCCGATCGACGGACAAGAGGGTTTTCAATCTGACCAAAGCGTTGAACATATTCTTCGCCAGGCAGAAAGCCGGAATACTCCAGACGCAAGGCACGAATGTGGCGATATGGAAAGACAAGTACTTTTACCTTTTCGACGGCAAGGCTAGAACCAAAGACCTTTACTGCTCACCCACCGGTACGGCCATCATGGCCATTTTGTACGACGTACCGTCTTTGGTCACCGTACTTCTGCAGAGGTCAAACCTAGGAAATTGGCCTTTCGTTATTTACCCCATAAAGGTGTTTAAGGTGGTTCTGGTGGATGGCGGGGTCGAGGTTCAAATCGAAAACTGTCTCATCAGGTTTTAGGCAAAGACGACCCGGAAGAGGCAGAAGACAACGAATGCTTAGACTCTAGGAGCACGTATAACGTTTTGAACGCGACCAAGGCCGTGCTCTTGGGGTCCTTCGACTTGGGAGACAAGTGTTTCGGGTTTGCTCGGAACAAACAGTCTTTGCCCATGTCAGTCGTCAGCCTGGTATCAAAAAAGGTCGGTTAGTTTCCGATCTCCGGGTTCACAACTCACTTTGAAGGTGTATTCGAGGATTACGCCACCAAGTGCGTGGCACCGAGCTACGGTGGACAAAATTATGATTATAGGAAACCAGTTGTATGCGGAGTGTGCCGCATCGCGAGCAGTGGACCTGGCCAGTCTGCCAGCGATATTCACCATCGGTCCCTATATAGGTGGGTCCTTTTGGTCGCTACGTCGAGAACTTCAACTCTTTTCTTACAGTCGAAATCTACATCTACGAGAACGTGACTATGGACATGATGTACAAGAAATGCTGCTGCCAGTTGAGCTGCGCGTTGGACGATTATTTCCGTAGCAACGCCAACGCTATAGTGCAGATCGACAATTGCCATCTGGCCGTGTGGAAGCAAAGAAATATGTATTTCTGTTTCGACCCCTACTCACGCGGACTCGAAGGCTACGCAGATAGAGAAGGACGGGCGTGCGTTTCGATGCACTCCAATCTCGATTCGCTGATCGATCTCATCGCCCACAACTTCGATTCTAAGGATCTCGTCTTTAGGGTTCACGCGTTGAAAGTGTGTAAGATCCATCGCGATCCGGTGAGTACCAGCAAAGCGGCAATTCCCTGCGTCGGCTTTTGCTGAGTCGAACTTGCTGATGTTTTGCGAATCATTCAGTTGACTTCTTCAGAGCTTGATTGAAACTGGCTCGTATTTGACTCTGTACCTGCTTATATATTGTTTGAGGGGGACGGAGTTGAATGAGGGGCATAAACACCGTCTCGGATGACTGATTCCCAAATAGGTGACAGGTAGAGACCTGAGTCGCGGTTAAGATTCATAAATAAGTTTTATCGAATAAATTTCTTTTAGTTCCTTTCACTTCATTGCACAATTAAAAAGCATTACATTAGATATACAAGATATTCTAGTTTTGACGTAGAATCCCTATGGGTTATAGGTTCTCCACTATCACTAGTCATCGCGAATATATTTATGGAAGCCTTTGAGAAGAAAGCTCTCAACATCTTCCACCTAAATTCAAAATTATGGAAACGCTACGTCGATGATACTTTTGTTATTTGGCCTCATGATCAAGAAACCCTAGTAGAATTTCTTAGACATTTAAATTCTATATACCCTAACATACGTTATACCATTGAGTTGGAAACTAATGATGAGCTATTAACAAAAAACGTACGCACACAGACCGATACCTTAATGCATGGTCACATCACCATCCGGCTCAAAAATCATCGGTTATCAACTCTCTTGTTTACAGAGCTGTAAAACTATCTCAGCCCACTGAACCCAGAATCAAAACACCTTAGCTCTGCTCTTCTCTCCAATAATTACCACATTAAAGATATTAAACGTAATCCTACATTTGCCACTGTGGTCCTTCTTTATATTCAAAACATCACATATCAAAAGTTCTAAAGAGGTGTAAAGTCAAAACCACATTTACCACTTGTCCAAAAATCTCTCAACATCTTCGGTCCGATAAAGACAAAATTCCATTTGAGATGCCGGGAGTTTACAGCATTCCATGCATATGTGGTAAAGAATACATTGGAGAGACCAGACGAAAGATATCAACTAGACTCAAAGAACACGAAAGAGCAATACGACTAAGACAAATAAACTCATCAGCTGTTGCCGAACACACTCATGAAACCGGACATTAAATGTTATTTGATAAAACTATAATTCTTGCATGTAATCAGTTCTTCTACCAACAAAAAATCCGAGAGTCTATAGAAACCTATAAACAACCTAACAATCTCAACCGCGGCTCAGGTCTCTACCTGTCACCAGTCATCCGAGACGGTGTTTATGCCCCTCATTTAGCTCCGCCCCCCTCAAACAATATATAAGCAGGTACAGAGTAAAATACGAGCTAGTTTCAGTCATCTCTGAAGAAGCCAACAGTATAATTGGCGAAACGTCAGCAAGTTCGACTCAGGTGGAATCCAGTTTTGTAAAAAGTATTACAGTAATCTGTGGAAGTTTCTTTAAATAAAAAAAATCTCTTACTCGATGTATTGTTTATTTTTTGAGTCAGATGAATAGTTTCTAGAAAAAAAAAAAACTAAAATAAAAAAATGACAGTGGACCGATTTCTATGCACGTAATATTATAATGAGCGTCAATGATTTAGGTGCAAAACGAACATTTTCCTAAACACATCCCATTTGACGAATTGCCGGCTGAGGTAGTCGGCAAATATAAGATGAAAAGGAGCAAGAAACTGGCGACTGAGAAGCCTGTCACCGTAGATTACTCCGCTCTAGCAATGAGACGTTTGCTGATGGGGGAAGCGTTAGATGCGTCGATATACGAGATTGATTCAACGGTTCAGAGCTTGGCAGAGCATCAAATCCCTCCTCTTTTCCGTCCCTCGGTAGTGGAGCTTATTGCCAAAACACCCGTTCAAACGGATCTGGTTGCCGATCTAGATTCGCCCAGTTTATCGGACACACAAGTAGCACCATCTTTTTACCGTCCTATGGGCAATATCGTGAATGTTAGCTTCCTCTAGATCGAACCTCCGAGACCTGTGCCACCTAAGGAAGACCTGCTAGTTCCATTTATGGATCTGGATTCGTTTGAACTGACTCAAGAAGAAATTGAACTGGAAGAAGCTTACGGAGAAAGTTACGAAGATGAGCTTGGAGATAAACAACAAACGGAATCGAAGGAGCTGGACTTGTTTGCAGATATTGAAGGGATCGATCAGGTCGAGGACTTTTATAGACCAAGTCCCGAATACACCGCCATGATGACGCCAAATAAGTTAAGCGGAGAGGTAAACCCATTAGAACTTCTTCTTGGATCAAACTCAGCCGAGGATTGTTGCAGATGAATACAGAATTAACCATTTTCCCCATCCGCAAAGAGATCTTGTACCCTTCCTACATAAGGGGGAGACAGCGAATGAAATCTCTCCGACCGGCTCGTGCTAAAGCAGATTACTGGTCGGATTCTTACGTACCTGTCATCTCGGACGTCACCAAGTCGGAGGAATTAACGAAAGAAACCAACTTCGTCGAGCTGCCGGACGATTCTCAGATAATCCGAGGCCGCAGGAATATTTTCGAGTTCGGCGATGACGTCGAGTATATGGCACCGTTCGTGTGCATCATGGCCGGCGTGGTGGCAAAGAAGTATTCCGTTTTATCTTGGACCGGTGACATTGTGGACTACGTCCTCAAATGCGGTTCGGAGCTGTTCAACGCGTCGAAATTTCGTTACGATCAGGCAATATGCCGAACGTTTCGGCGTCGAGCACTACTTTTCACGAATTTAGTTTAGGTGGCCAAGATGGAGATACCGCAGATATCGCTGGGAAAAACCCGATTCGCGTGTCTGGTCGAGTATGTCTTCGACTCCTACATCAGGCGCAACATTTTGGAGTTGGCGATCGGTAAAATCCTGTTCGTCAGATCGGACGCTGGGGTCTTGGTCACCCCTAATTACGCTTGCGGCTTAATGTACAGAAACCACCTTTACTATATGTACGACGGTTTTGGCAACAATGAAGTCGGTCTGATCGATGGTCTCGGGAAGACAGGAGTCGCTTGCTTCTCGCGGTTCAAGGTATCCGACCAGTCCGTTTGACTAGCGCAATTGAAGCTGCTTTTTAGGATCTGCGTTCGTTGACCACGCGCATTATGTACAACAAAAGCAAGAGGGACGCTGCCGATGACGTCACCTACACTAGATTCGTGTTAAGTTCAGTGAAAGTGAAACGCGTACGCAGATCGCGCGAGAATTTGCCGCGCAAGGTTAAGAAAGTTTTCAAAGAGAAGAGAGAGGTCGCGATCGAGGAAGCCGAAGACGGCACGGACGGGGAAGATCATCGTTACGTGCGGACGACGGCCAAAGAGGAGGTCAGCAAAGGTGGTTATCGCTACAAGAGTGGTTTTTACGTCATCGAAGGTGCTCGAGCGCTGGAAGTGCGCGAAGCAGACGCGAGCCAGCTTCGCGAGGATCATTTCGCGTGTTTGTGCGCCTGCCTGACACTGTTGTCGGTCCCGATTCAGAAGTGGGATTCGAAGAAAGTCGACGAGGTTTTATTTGCCGGTTCACATACGAACGAGTGCCGAAAATGGGTTTTAGGTTTTGGAATACGGTAATCACGTTTACTCCCACGCCGACGACTTGGCTGTGTCGGACAAACGCACGATCAAGAACGTCCTTATCGGCAAGAACTTCTTCGACGTTATAGTTAAACGGGTCCGGATAGAGAATTGGCGCGACAATAAGGACTTGAGCACCGGCGTCGACACGCTGTTGAGGAAGAAAATGGCGTATTTCCTCGTACAGATGGCGGACAAGTGTCTGGTGGTGCACAAGAGTGGCGACGGATGTTTTCACGTGTTTTACCCTCACGGCGTACCTAGAGGGCGGGACACCGGAAGCGCCGATCGAACGGAAGAAGACGAGGTGTATACCGGGGAAGCAATGGCTGGGTGGTTGAAGTGTGACGATTTGGATGTGAGTCTTTGAGTGTACTCGACAAACGCATTATTGTAATGGTGGTGGCGCTTCGCATAGATGGTTAAGAGGAGGCTGTCCAAGGATCTTCCCGGTGGCGCCGAGAGTTACGATTTTTACACGTTCGAAGTGACCTCGATCAGAAAAGCTCCTAGGAATATGCTGATCAACTACAGGCTTAACCAATACGAAATGGGACGGGCCGTAAAACCGGAGAAATTCGGTATTCCGGTATAACCGCGTTACCGTCTGTAAGTTTGACGATTTGTGGTAATTCAGATAAGCCGTTTTACGAGGACGTCGAATGGTTGAAGATCGACCTACTTCCCTGGTCGCGAAGAGTGGCAACGTCGCCCGAAGGCCTGGAGAGGGGAGCGGCGGACAAGATGTGGTACAACTGGAACGTTGAATACGCGGACGATTTGTATTCGTTGACCAGCAATATTCACCAGACCTCTGAAAGGTAATTAACCATGCTTATACGAAAGTCCTGCCATCTGGCGACTAACGTTGTTATAGGGAGCTTTGACACTTTGAGGTAAGGTTTACTCAGTTAGGTTTTGGCGAAAGAGTGTTGTTTGTGTTTTTTATGATAAATTAAAAAAAATTGTGACGGTTAAAAGTGCAACTTAATCGGCAGCATTTTCATTTCTAGGACTATTACTTTTTATAAAACTTCGGGATTCCGTCGGTTTTTGTTGATTCGAACTGGCTAACGTTTAGCCAATCATCCTGTTGGCTTCTTCAGAGATTGACTGAAACCTTCTCGCATTTTACTCTATACCTGCTTTTATTTTGTTTGAGAGGGGCGGAGCTAAATGAGGGGCATAGACACCGTTGCGGATGACTGATTCTCATATTGGTGACAGGTTGCTTATAGATTTCTAGAGACTCTCAGATTTTTCGTTGGTGGAAGAATTAATTATATGCAACAATTTTAGTTTTATCGAATAAAATTTTATGTCCGATTTCGTGATTGTGTTCGGCAACTGCTGATGAGTTTATTTATCTTAGTCCCAAGGCTCTTTCATGTTCTTTGAACCTAGTTGGTCTTTTTCGTCCGGTCTCTCCAATGTATTACTTGCCGCATAAACTCCTGGCATCACAAATGGAATTTTGTCCTTGACGGATCGAAGATGTTGAGAGATTTTGGAATAAGTGGTAAATCTGGTTTTGATGTTATATTTCTTTAGAACTTTTGAAATGTGATTAGTAATGTTTTGAACATAAGGAAGGACAATGAGATTGCTTTCGGTTTCATTGCTATTGGAAGGTTATGGTGAAGTGTATTTTGTGATGGAACGCTTCATATCTTTAATGTGGAAATTATTAGAGAGAAGAGCAGAGGTAAGGTGTTTTAGTTCTAGGTTCAATGACTCGGAACTGAGATAGTTTTACGGCTCTCTAACACTAAACAATTAACAAACAATAAACAATGCATTAAGGTAGCGGTCTGTGTGAGTAGGTTTTCCGTAAACACAATGACCGAAGGTTAGGTCTGATTTTCTATTGATAAGAAAAATGGGAGGCTGTTATTAGTTTCTATTTCAATGGTAAAACGTACGTTAGTCTAAGGAAATCTACTAGTGATTCCGGACGATGGGGAAAATAACAAAAGTGTCATCGACGTAGCGTTTTCATAATTTTGGTTTTAGATGAAAGGTGTCGAGGGCTTTCTTCTCAAAGGCTTCCATAAATATATTTGCGATGACTGGTGATAGCAGGAGGAATCCAGAAGTTTTATATTATATTACAGTAGCCTGTGGAAGTTTCTTTGAAAAATTATCAGGACTGTTTATCGCTAGTTTTCGGACTTCAATCGTGGTCGTAGTTTTATTAAGGATGAATTTCGTGAAGCTCGTCCACAATCGGTGGTTGTCCAAGAAAACATTGATGCAGTGCGGAAACTGAATTTGCAGGTTCGCCATGTGACTTACCGTGAAATTGGGGATGTTTGCAGAACCAATAAAGTCATATTTGTTGCTAGCTTATAGTTTTTTAATACAAATCCCGAAATATAAAAGGTACTTTTTGTTAGGTTCGCACCTGAATCGCGGGGTAAGCAGACGTTATGCAATCTGGTCACTTTTATCGGAATGCTGGAGATCTACGACTTCACCGAATGGAACCCGGCGGTGATGGATTCCGTTTTGGTGAACGGCGATCAATATTTCCACGCCTGCGTCCGCGACATCGGCGAGCAGGACTACGAGTTGTCCGTTGATGACCTTAAAGTATTGCTAAAAGTTCACCGTTCCGATTAGGCCCTAAACGTTGGATTTCTTATGCACAGGAAGACTGTGACATTTTCCCTTTCACCTTCAAGGTGATCTTCACCGCGGTGGTCGAAGGCACGATGTTCCTAGTGCGCAACACCCAGTTCAATTTGTTTAAAGCTTTGAGGTGAGTCGGGTGACACGGGCATATCGTATCTAAAACCGCATCAAAACTGCAAATATTTTTTGATCCAAACAGCTATTGTTCAAGTACTAGTCGGCTTTTTTTATAACAAAAACGGGTCAAATAGTTGCCGATTTCGATTGCCTGTTCGTATTTCTTATTGTACCGAAATCTACCTTAAAAATGCAGATATGAACTTAAAACCCCTATTCCTGGGACAAATAATTGGTTTTCCCTCAAGATTTCGAGCAAATCATAGTCAAAAACAGATTTTTCATAGCTTATTATTATTAAAAACCCACTTTCTTAAACCGGTAGTAGGTTTTTCTTAATCATTTCAAACTAAATCGGCTCTTTGGAGAAATATCGTACCCAAAATCCTATCATTTTTTGTTCCAAACAGTAACCTTTTCAGGTCAATATCGTTTAAGTACTAGACAAAATCGGCATCTTTGGCGTTTATTTATTATTATTATTTATTTATTTATATTTATTTTATTTTATTTTTTGACCTTAAAAATGCAGATATGAACATAAAACCTGTATTTCTAGGACAAATAGTTGGTTTTCCCTCAAGATTTCGAGCAAATCATAGTCAAGGATAGTATTTTCATGATTTATGGGACCGAAATCGACTTTAGAGCTGCAGATATATACTTAAAAACCCACGTTCTTGAACTGATAGTGGGTTTTTCTTATTCATTTGAAACAGATTCCAGTCTAAATCAGGTGGTCCGACAAATATCGTACCTAAAACCGCACGAAAACTGCAAATATTTGAACCAAACAGTTACCTTATCATGTCAATCAATATCGTTCAAATACTAGTCAGACTTGTCCGAATTTTAGATTGTTTTTCGACGATTTCGACCGAAGATTCGGCATCATCTACGTCACCAAGCAGGACGCCAGCGCCAAGAAGCAGGTGGCGTTCGGGAAAACGAAAAAGCACGAGTATTTCGTGTTCGACTGCGACTCGTACGGCGGCCAGATGTTCTCGGAGGGACAAGAGAGGGCGTACGCGTTGAGGGCTACCACCCTCAATAGGCTGTTGCACGTTTTGGTGTTGACGTTACGCGGCGGTGATTTTTATATCTACCACGTCGACGTTGTCGATTTGAAGCCGATGAATTGAAGTCAAAAAGAAACAAGAAGACCGTCTAAACAAGGTAAAACTTAGCGACGGAAGGATCCTAAAAAAACGCGTTTGGTTTTATAAAATATATTATTGGAAACGTATAAAACATTAAGTACCGAGGACCTTACGAATCTGATCAGCCTTAATCTAAAAGGAGTCAAAATACAGTTGAAAGCTATATAAAATACTTCTTAGAAAGAAATGGGAAGTTCCCTGATACTGGACAAAGAAAACGTAGCTATAGGTAGCTATAATATAACATATTCTGTGCTATAATACATCATGAGTTGAAACCTCACTAACACGGACGGTATCGGCTATAGACTATAACGTTGTTTCCATCATTTCTCGTTCTTCTCGTTGCTATCTTCTTCGTTGTTTTCCTCGTCCATCGGTGTGTAGACGATTTCCGCATACTCCGTCTTCTCGTCGTCGTTCTTGACCACCGGCTTGAGTACCGGGCTGTTTGGACTCGGACTTACCAAGTCCAGCTCGGCGTAGACCAGCCCTTCCTTCTCTTTGGTTTTCTCTGGCGCTGAAATCGCGTCAGTTTCAGGCTTTAACGTGTTCTGCGCGTTCTGCGCGCCTGGCTCTTCCCCCGCCGCAACTTTGTCTTTGTTCTTCTTGAAGAAGCCCAACTTTATCGCTGACAGCTGACGTTTGGACTCTTTGGGCCGTACCTCTGCGCTCTCTGTGTCGCTGCTGGAACGTGAGATTAAGCGTGATATCAGGTGGAAAGAGGCCAAAGCGAATGATACTTACGATTCTGCCAAGTATCTGGTGTCCGGGTTACCTAAAATAATAAAGGAGATTGTAGATTTCGCGATTATAATTAACGAGGGTATGTGGTAATTGGTGACGGGCGCGCGAGGAGCAATGAAGCAAGCACGTTTTAATAATAAACTTTATTTATAAAACAATTGAAAAGTGGTTTAAGTACACAAACTTACAAAATTTTTACAACGCTTAACTCAGTAATATTTCGAAGTAGAAAAAGTGAAGGTGCCGTTACATAAGAACGATATATAATCTCGCGTAAAGGGCGGAACTTAATCAAATTAATTTTATAAATAACAAAATACAAATGGTGCGATACCTAACAATACAATAGTATCTTAATATAGAAAAAAAGAAACAATTATTGTCATATCTTACAAGAAAAGTAACCTAAAACTAATTCAGAGAAAAAATAATACTAGTCACGAGTATCAAATGGAAACTGAATCGAAATTTCTACAGGCCCGCGGAATTTTTTAAACCCATTTTCCGACGAAGAAATGACTGTCGTAGCCGTCGAAGTTATGGAGATAGGAAAAAAAAATCGGCAGGCCTTACAATAATACACTTAAGCAACTTAACAGGATAGCAATAAATAGTCTTGACATCGTATGGCAGTAATTTGTAAATTTCACGAATTAAAATCGCCAGGTTTTGGTCGCATCGCAAACTTATGTAAAGAAAGAAGCTGGTAGTGATTGAGTATTCATTTTGCAGCAAAAAATTGACACGTCGACTCTAAACTGTAAAACTATTTAAATATTTTATAAAATATATCTATAAATATACAAATAATTATTCTAATGTTCTACACGTACAGCGGTATACAGAACGGGCATGTGAAAAAAAACCCGACCGTCCTGCATACGGTTTGATTGGTTGAGAAACGTCGATTTTCTTTTTGTAATTTATTGGACATTGAAACATACAGTACATAGATATTTTTTATTTTTGAAAATAAGTTTAAATATATTATATCGTGTAATATTTACATATAATTTCTAATAGACAACATACTTTGAATCGAAAGATAGCTAACTTAAGTTTATCCTAGTCATTTCTCGAGTAGACTCTTGTAACTTGGTACCACTGTTCTTGGTTTGTTTTTAGTCAAGACCGATTTTGAAGACGTTTTTGAGTATATTTCGGGAAAGTTTAACTCAATTTAGTGATGAAGTAAAAAAAAAAACGGCATGTTTAGTTATATACAATTGACGAAGAAGTAGAGCACAAACGTGCAGTACTGAGAGCGTCAAAACTTTTTGGTCAGCCATTAGTAAAAGATTCACAACCCCTAAGCATACAGCGCTGTTGTCGAGAGTTTTACGAAATCTAAAAATACATGGAATGTAGTGGCAAACGTTTCGAAAGTGCCGTCTTTCGATTTTAAATCAACCCCGCAAAATAATGGACGAAAACAATTGCTAAACACTAGCAGCCCGTAGCTGCCATAAATCCTCGTTCATAAAATATAATAATATCCTATACGGTATCCAGAACATAACAATCCCTTGTTTGACATTTAGCAATTTTTTACCTACTTTTAATAATCGCAAAAGGCAACGAAACTGTTGGCGGGGCAAAGTCATTATACCGCGGTGTCGATCTTCTCGTCCTTTTTGATTGGCAAATCGTTGCCGTTGATGTATTCGGAGGACACCTGGTGGTGGGGGTTGTCCACCCCATCGCCGCTGATCCCATCCGAGTGATGGTGCTGACTTCCGTCGCCCCCAGTATAATCTATCACCGTCGCCCCACCTACAACAACAAAATAAAAGCTAACATATGAAGAGTACAGGAGAAAAAAGATGAGGGTCCATTTTTTGCCCAAATGAGAATAACGGTTATTTCGCATAATATATCGGCTATAGAATACTATCCACCTATAAGAAATGGCTAGAAAAATGACAGTACAAACAAAAAAACAGAATTTAAAATATATAGTAGTGGGCAAAAAGATGAAGGTACCAGATGTTGTGCGCAAGAAAGATGACAGTCCATAGGAAATGAAAACGTCGTGCTATTTCGCCGGCTTATGATCGTAAACAATTATCGACTTGCTTTTATTGACGTTGAAGTTTACTGGTGTAATTATTAATTATTCTGTTTTAAAAGTTTTGTGGTGTATTTCTTATGGCTGAGCAACAAAAAACAAGGAATGGAATGTTC
This sequence comes from Cylas formicarius, assembly GCF_029955315.1. NCBI lineage: Eukaryota > Metazoa > Arthropoda > Insecta > Coleoptera > Brentidae > Cylas > Cylas formicarius. Next base: position 15,685,851 of record NW_026844361.1, on the reverse strand, counting down.
AAAATTTAAATGTTTCCAAAATCTCCATGCGGCCGATTTAAGCACGATCGTGTCTAACTTTAATCAACTACAAAGTTATGATTAACAATCCTTTGATCTGAGTGGTTTAATAATAAATCTGAAGATGAAGCTAATTTTCATTCATTTAAAAAACAACGAACTTTGTGAACTCCCAGTGTGCTATAAAGCTACAAACTATACAAAGCGGATTGAAATCAGAGGTTCAGCACCATTAGATATGTGAGGAAAGCACTCTTCCAGGCCTAATTCGACTTTCCAGAGAAGTAACAGATTCGGTCATGGAAAACATTAGGTGTTAAGAGTAAAACGTCTCACTATGGCTTGGCTAAAACAACAAAAATTTATTTACCTGTTGAGCGCAATATTGAGAGAATGTACTCTATGTACAAATAAAAATATACTGATAAATTAGTTTCTTATGAAAAGTATAGAGAAATATTCAACACCAAGTTTAATATTGCTTTTGGGAACTCACGATGCGATACCTATAGTAGATGCGATGAGTAAAAATCGACGACATTGGAAGAAAAATTAATCAAAGTGCAGGTGATCACAATGAACTGCAGTTACACACTGAACTGCTAAGCTTGAAAATTGAAAAAGAAGTACATTTAAGAAGAGAAGACTCCTTTTTATAAGTGTACAAAAGCCGCTAGACTTGAGACTTAAAAAGGAGCTCAAGGATGCTATTGTATTGGATTTTCTGCCGAATATTACAACTAATGTCACGTATTTTTTCTATACTTATACTGAAGTTTTAGGAAAAAAAGTGCTGATGATTTTTCTTCACTGCTATGGGATTACATTTTTAACCATCTGGATTTTGGTGTCCAGAAGCTTACAATATTTTGCGATTCATCCTGTGGACAAAATCAAAATTTCGTGGTGTTTAGAATGTTACATTATCTTGTTCATTTTGTTAAAACACTTAACACAATCAAAATGGTATTCGTATCTAGAATGCGACAGAACTATGGGTTTAGTGAAACAGAAGACGTTGAACTGCCTCAAAAATGGAATGCAGTTTTAAGGGATTCTCGAACAAAACCAAGCCCTTTTAAAGTCTTGTGAAGACCAGGTCATTTTTAAGGGTTGGACCAAATTTCTATATCCCCAAGTGTCCTTTGCCTTTAAGACCGGTCAAAGAATTAACTGTAACCGAAAATCATCCTCGTATGAGGATACATGGGGAAAGTTATAATGGTAGAGAACTTGAAGATGTTGTCATAAAACAAAAAATAAAAAGACTTTCGTTACCTGAAAAGTGTTTTTTTGCTTCCAACTTTAGCTTTAACTAAAAAGATCCTGTTCTCAAAATAGACCTTCATCTTTATTGCCAAGTTTTTTTTATATTGTAATCAAGGTTTCTTTTTTATACTTTTGTTTTGAAAAAATATTTTAGTTCAAATTAGCAATAATTATATTCCAAAATCCTATTTTTGTTTACCATGATCTAGAGTAGTCTTATTAAATAAAAATTACAATTACTGAGAATTAAGTTTTTTGGACCTTCATTTTTTCCCATGTACTCTTCATATGCTCCGGCCCGACTCTGAAGTTTTCCTTATCGCAACAGAAACTTTCAGACGGGGCGGCACTTTAGAAGGCCCCGCCCGCGACATGCGCTCTTATTGGCCTACATAAAACACGCAATGCGATTCACATACACGGAAAACGGTAAACATGCATCGGTGCTTTGAGTGCTTTCGGATCAATGACGCTATAACCAAAGACATTGGCGACCAAACTCATTATTAACAAATATAATTGGCCGGAACCGGTTTTATCCCCTATAAATAGCGAAACTGATGATTGTACGACCAAGAGAGGTTTTCATTCATTTAGAGAAAATATTATTTGTCTACTCCATCGTCGATTAGGTTTATAATAAACAGATTACGTTTCCACTCGCGTTACGCCTTTGTTATGAAAGTTCAGAGCGGGGGCAAATCTAGAAGGCGCGGCGCGCGAGTTGCTTTGACGTCATTGTCGCGATCGACGATGTTTTGCGTCAAAGCGCATAACGCGACGCCGCCACCTTTGTTTACTCCGAGCGCAAAAACAAACTAGCAAAACACGTGGGTTCGGTCAGCGTCTAAACAACTTGCCGCAATAGTCCGGGTCTGATATATTAGCTTTTATTCGCGGTCGGCGGGGGGGGGGGGGGGGATGTGGCGGGGGTATTTTAAGGCGCCGCGTAAGCTAGAGGGGCAAAATCGTAAAATGCGAATTGCAAGACCGGCCATAAACGGAAACAAACTTGCAAACTACACGTATTAAATTCGGTTCATTCGTTCTTTCGGATAGTTTGCCAACACTTTATTATTATTATTATTATTACATAGGTTTATAAAATGTCGGGCAAACACATCCACATTCACATTCCATGTCCAGTTCCACTGGGGCACTATGATCACGTAAATCAAGGAACGCGAATTGATATGGCAACCTCAACAAAAATGTTCAAGATTATTTTTAATTAAAATTCAAAAAAAATATATTTCACCGGTATGTCTACCAAATTAAACTAAAGCAACTCACGTGAAAAGCATATACACAATATGCAACACCACAGTAGCTTACCTTTTTTTGGTCCCTATTAAATGGCAGCTGCGGTTAAACAGGTAAATTGGTGTTAATAATGGCACTCTTTTGTCAACCAATCCGGACTAGTCTTAAAATAAAAGTATTTTAATTATAAATATTGTAGTATAAGGTTGTCTTAAAAAATTGGTTATAGGTGCTAGTTGTAAGACACATACTTAAGTGACTATAGAGCAGTGTTTTGGATAATTTTTTATTTAATTGTAACAACTCAGCTTTTGAAAATCTTAGCTAAAAGTACTAACTAATAAATATTCTTAAAAAATATTTCACCAGGAAAATGAAAAATAGTACAGTACAACAAGTGATCATACAAATAGAAGTAACAAATTATTCAGAATCAGAGTCGTCGGAAGTTGTATCATTTTCCAAGTCAGAACAATCGTCTTCATTTTCTTTTTCTCTCATCTATAAAATATCATCTGTTTTTCTACAAATTTAATCTCAAAAAATACTAGCGTTTCAGAATTTGAATTTACTTTCATCAATTTTCGATTCAGATGAAATATGTGAGATACTTGGTCAAATAAAAGATGGTGAAAAAAAATTTCTTCTTCTTTTTTTTAATAAATGTAACAAGCGGAGTGGTAACCTTCAAACTGTTTAGATTTTGGGTTAACTCAACATATTTGAACCTCACAATCGTTGAAATGATAACTTTAAAGAACAATGTTTGTAAGATTTTTCATTAAAACCAATTTCCAGTTTTTCTTCGTCATGTTCAATTTTAGAGAGCATATATATAAATTTTTTAATTTCAATTAAAAATAATTTTGAACATTTCCGTTGAGGTTGCCATAACAAGTCAACTTTAGAAACTTGTTTTATTTTATTTGACACTCGGATCTTACACTATAGTAAAGATTTATGGTTTTTATTGTATTACAAACGGACAATTACGATATATCCGATAAGGATGGACGAATTTGTAACGTCGCGTTTAACTGAAAGCCCAGAAAGTGAGGAGTTTGTAGTTCTTCGTTGGCTTGCGTCTATAGTTTGGAGCCCCGTTTTTTAATTCATTTTTCAAAACAAAAATTCAACGAAATCAGCGAGTGGTTGGTTAAAAAGAAAATTGAATTTCAGCCAGAAATGGAAAAGAAAAGAAATATGTGGTGAAATCATCAGAAGTCATGGTAATGAAATACCACCATACCAGTGTGAATTCGAAGCTATTGATTTCAAATTGAAAGACTCTTATTTACAACGAGAGAATCGTCATCTTTTCTGAATACTATTATAAAACTAGTCCTAAGATTAGCCAAATTTTATTAACTAAAATTATCCAAAAATATTCATTATAATTATGAACTTGCAACAAATAACATACACATCTTGGATAATAATAAAAGCTTTTCGACCTAAAAGAAATGTAAATTTATTAAAATTAAATTAAATGGTCTAGACTAAATACCTAATTATGATAGGTAGCGCTCCAACAATCTAACCCTAGAATACTTTTCGTTTTTAGTCTATTGTAAAATATAATTCATTTGACTAGATAAAATTCACCTCAAGCCAAACTTATTTAGTACAGAAATAGAAAGAAACTAAAAACAATTGAAACAAACCTTAACTTTAACCTAACCCGACCTACCTGTGATCATTGGTCACAACATAACCTCGTGACCTTACTCGTCTTATCACCGAAGTACGTCCATTTATTATTTCATACAATTTATAATGTGACGTAATTGTCATCTTTTGTGATATTCACTATATTATCAATTCGAATGGTCATTACATACTGTATTGCATTGGGTGGGTATTTGTCGGCTACACTTTTATATGACAGAAAAGTGTATTTGGATAGATATTGTTTTACTCCGGAATGTAAAATAATTCAACACTTTTTCGGGTTTTATATGCTAAATACATCCATAGCCATGCACAATTTTTGAAAGCACGTTCTTTATATATAAAACTCACAATGGATTACTAACGGGGATTTTATATCTCAGTTAAACAGTACGCCCCTAGAGGCAACAAACCGAATTTCAGTGTCAAGTTTGTACAACTTCAAGTTTTAAACAATGCCGCGTTAACTTCAAAGTACGTTGGACCCATATTAAACATTACCCAAGGAGTTGTACGTTGATTTCTTAGTAACCATGCAATCTCAGATTAGATTATTGAGATTTCAGTAGAAATGAATTTGGAAGCAAAACATTTAGAACATCCTCTATAGTACAACAGTGGTGTCAGCTTTTCTATTTCAACGCGACTGTTTGACATTAACAACTTGTCATGGCTGCGTCTTAAGCAAACTATCAGCACATAGTACGAACCAACAACACCTTTACAATGCCCAACACCGACAAAAGAAGCAGGAATGGATGACGGAAGATATTCTGAACCTAATCGATCAAAACAGAGAATATAAAAATCACAATCGCGACCGACACCACCATGCAAGACATACGTCAAACAACGGTAAAGCAGCAGGCCATGACTACAGCTATGTTGATATTCTTAAACGAGCAGAGAATAAGGCCATCATACAGGGCTCGTTGAAGTCTACCAAAAAAAGCTCGCTCAGAGTATCGGACTATAAGCCTTATGACTATTCCCAAAGTTTATTCAACACAGGATATACAAAAAGTGCGAAGAAGCTGTCTCAAACACAACTTGGCTTCAGAAATGATCTGCTAACAAGAGATGCTCTCTTTAGCACGCAAGTACTAGTTCAAGAATGAGTGTGTACATGTGTTTTATAGATTATCTTCATGGCCAAGAATCACTCTGCAATTTTCTTGGCCACTTAAACTATATAAACCGAACATATGTTTTACAATTTCTTACATATTTTGGGTAATTCTGTTTACAGAAAACCTACGCACACAAACCGATCCAGCTATCAAACAAGTCTCTTGTTTACAGAGCGTCGTAAAACCCGGGTCACTAAACCCAGAATTAAAACACCTTTCATCTGCTCTTCTTTCGAATAATTTCCACTTTACAGATATTAAACGTTCCGTTATAAAATACATATGAACTACAACCTTCCAAAGACAATGAGTTTGAAAGCAACCCCAAACTTGCCTTGCATCCAAAACATCACTGACCACATATCAAAAGTTCTTAAGAAATATAACGCCAAAATCAGATTTGCCACTTCTAAACTCATCAGCAGTTGCCGAATATCTATATCTATAGACCTCAATAAACAGTAAAACAATCTTAACCGTAACTAAGGTGTTTACTTCTGCCAGTATGGGAATATATAGGCAGGTACAGAGAACAATGGAGCCAGTTTCAGCTCTGAAGAAGCCAACACGATTGGCGAAACGTCGGCAACCTGTCAACAACCGATGCAGTAGGAACCCAGAAGATTTGTAAACAAAATTATTATTACAAAGCATAAAGTGCAGAGGAGAACCTATTATGCACATTGATAGTAGCATGATAATGTTATACATATAATAAATATTTAGTTATTGCTGTGAAACAATACACTGTCCAATCGACGTTTATATACAGACAAGTTCGGCGCACACACAACATCTGGAGGTAAACTGTTCCAATAATCCTAGCCTATTATAAAATGCATTCGATGTGAAGTCCAGAATTATTCCTTTCTTATTTCAATGGATGACGACGTAGGCGCAGGGCACGTCAGATGGAAATTGGTCATGCGCAAACCCATACATTTGAATGAAATCCCCTTGCAGCCGACGCTGATTTAATGTTGGCAGACTAAGAATTTTGAGACGGTCATCGTAAGGTGTAAGTTGAAGTGGCCAGCGCGTAGCGGCTCGTTGCACTCTTTGCAGAACATCACAGTCACGCAATAGCGAAGGGTTCCAGACTGGGGAAGCAAATTCCGGGATGGGGCGAATGTAATTGGTAAAAAGACTGCAAGCGATGCGAGGACTAGGATTTTTAGAAGTCTTTTTTAACAAAAATAACGCGCAGCTTGCTTTCTTTGCAGTATTTGATACATTTATAGACCGGTGACTGTTGACTTGACACAAAGTTTCCAATGATATAATAGTTCAAACCGGGATTGTTCTTGCCAACATGCAGCACAGAGCACTTTGAGCATTCAGCGGCAATAGAAAAGTTGAACACCACTCGGATATAGTATTCAAGTCTCTCTGCAATACGTCCGCATGTGTTGAAGGATTTTCAAATTATTTGTGTCATCAGCATAAGCGCTCACATGAGAATCAATGCTGGAGAGCAAATCCACGATGTACACTAAGAATAGCACTGGTCCCAGCACCGATCCCCGGGGAACACCACCAGGCACATTTTGTGGCAATGAAAAAGCGTTACCAATTCGAACTTTGAACGACCGGTGGCTTAAAAACGGCGCTATCCAATCTAGCAGTTTACCCCCCACTCCGACCTTTCAAGTTTGAATAACAAGCGTCGATGTGGCACTTTGTCGAAAGCTTTGCTGAAGACGAGGTAAATAATATCCAGCGGATCACCTAGTCAAGTGATTCAAGCATGTCAATGTATTTGATGTGACTGATCTGCCGGGAACAAAGCCATGCTGCGATGTATATATAATATGGCAGGTGATCAAAATCGGTACCAGCTGATTTACTATAAGGAGTTCAAGAACATTACATATAATACACACTAGGCTGATAGGGCGGTAATTTGAAACGTCGAGCTTATCACCCTTTTTATAAATCGGTGTTACATTTGCGATTACCACTGGGTCGGGCGTGTGGCAGAGTCCAAAGATTTTCTCAAAATAATATTTTATAAATTTGATGCCATTCTACAAAAATCGTCACATGTCATTTTAGCCTAATAAAAATCAAATAATATCAGAGATAATGTCGTGATTAAAAACAGCTCCCGCCGCTATTGCATTTTACAGGGTAATCTAACTTTGGGGAGGAAAAGGTTATCTGTTTGATTACTGAGAAATCAATCTCAAGTTTAAAAAAAAATCAAAATCGAAATCAAGTTAAGTTTTAAGTGTATTATTGCTAATATAACGTTTTTTTTTTAATTTGTGATAGTTCGATTTTCTTTTGCTTGAAGATTTGATAATCAATATTTTGTATGATGTCAGTTGCAAATGTTTGCAAGTTTCCTTCCATTACCTGAATCGGAAAGTTATTTTAGCTGCATTTCAGAAGTTTATAGGAGGGCTCTATGCCTCTAGTTTGATCTCCCTACGCTTTTTAACATTTTTTTAGACACCATGTAGATTACAGAATAAAACGAAACTGTTAAGACGTTAAAATTTAAAATACATTTTTCAAATTTCAGGCTAACTAAAATATAAAATACTGCAAGACAAAAAAAAAGTATCGGAGATGCACTACGTATTGATACCATTACCACATACCATCAAATTAAATATTAACTTGTTTTGCAATTGAAGCGAACCCTACTTACCGCTAAAACACCACCGGCCCGTTACTTTGGCGAAAATGACGATCGAAACCACCAAGATTATGAACAAAATGGCGACCACTATCCCGATTACGGAGGCCACCCCAAACTCGAACCCTAAGGACAGAAAAAAGAACGTTTAAAAAAATCCGCTTCGAACAACAATATTTGCTACACAAAAAAGAAAAACTAATTTCCTAAAAGGCGACGATAGCCTTTTGTGTGCCGTTTGGCCGTAAGTTATAGTCCTAAATAGAGGCGGCAGAAAAACTGCACCCTAATACTTCTAAATCGGAGCTATTTCTCCTAGGGCCGCCATAAATCTTCTATTTGCCGTGGTACGTTGCGGGAATTAATAATGATGGCTTTCGTACGAAGAAAGGAGATAAATCTCGCTGTAAATTTCTATTTTTCACGGGCATAACATACCATAGACCGCGAGATTGTATTGATATGTTCGAAACTACGAGATGCGCAAAAATGGTGAAATGGGCAGTTTTGCAATTTTTTTTTCGGCAAGTTGGTTACCCCAGCGGCGTATGTTTGGCTTTTTTGTTTTCCAGATTTTTTCAAAAAATGAAGTTTCACTTTCAAAAATATTTTATTATTTCATTCAAATTTTATTTTTATGTCCAACGAAAATAGAAAAATTGAAAATTTGGTGAGCACCATCTATCGATTAAATTTACACAAGCCAGCAAAATTAGCGCCACTAATTAATCAACTGATCATTTAAAAAATATATTTTCTACATAATACTCATATCCTAATTAAGCACATTCTTACTCTAACTTGATAAGGAACAAAAAGATAAAATTCCAAAAGTAGATAAGAAAAAAAATAACAGTTAAAAAAATATTAAAGTACGGGCCTTATCTCGTTTTGATCCAAATTATTATATATTTGGACAATATCTCAGAAACTGAAGCATTATCAATTGGGTTGCCGACCAATTCTTAGTTTCAATTCCAACACAAAATGAGGTCGAGCATTATCTCGCTCACCAATGTAATCGCTAAATGGCCATATGTTCCTGCAGGATCTCCCCAATATAATCTGCTGTAACTACTATTACTAATAACCACCAAATCAGTTCGAGTCGTTGAGATTCCTCCCCAAACCATAACTAATCCGGTGTTTTGGAAGTTTCATTGGGCGTATCTGAGTTGTAGAAACAAGATCTGGTTTCGTCTGACCGAAGAACTCTTTCACATTTTTCATCAGCCCGAACGATGTGTTCTCGAGTAAAATTTAACCTTGCTCTACGATGCCTTGGGCTCAAAGCTAGTCCGAGCGCTAGGTTTCAGATTCAGCTAGGCATGAATGAACTGTAATTATGCCTGCAGCAATCTTCCTGTCACAAACGGTTATCTCAAAGCAACTCTTAAAAAACGGTCTTGAACTTTCGTAGTTATGCGATGCCTGCTTTAACAAGGCATTCTTAAGGGCCGACCTGTAATGTTCAGTCATACGGAAAAAATCTCTCTCCAATTCTTCTAAGTCCCTTTTCACACTCTTTGGAGGTCAAATTTCAGGCGTTCCATAAAAAACATTTTACTACACCGTACCTCAAAAATGTATTCCAAAAATAATTCAAAATAATTTTGGGTTGCTATTTTGCTGATCGTGATATTTCATTGATATTTCAAATGGGACACCCTGTACATTATTCCGTTCCTTTCCTTCATCAATTTCTGGTTATTGTTGTTTAGTATCTCTCTACACCTGTCTTGACAGGTTTGGAGAAATTAAGAGTTACAATTTTGGCTGTAGTTTATGTACACAAATTCAATCTACGAAACAAAAATAATGAAAATTCCATTTTTTCAAATGGAACATTTTATATTTTATCAATTATTGTTGGAGACGATTCAAGCCTCTTCAAATGATAAGGTTCCTGTATCTAAATATTGAGGACTCCGAAATGGAAGCAAATTTTTGGATAATAATAATAATAATAATTTTTGGAAAATTGGATAGTTAATGAGTAATTATTAATAATTATGCTGTAGAAGAGTTAAAAAAGCTCATAACAAGGTGGTCAAACTATAGCAAGAATGTTCAATGAAATGTATCATAATCTGAAACCAGTATCGCTTATCCTGAGGCTAAGATTTAAGACTGAAGTTGTGTACTCAACAACAAATCCTTCGTAAGCAGGATCCCTACAAATTTACAAAATCCCAAGCCCTCAAATGAGAGAATTATAAAAGAATTCACTTTTGTGATCTGCTTCTGATCCTGATCCTTACATTTTCAACACAACAAACGAACACTTCTAGTCTAGATGAGAATCCGAATGTGGTTAAGCAAATGGGAAAAACTTTTTTCGATTTGTCACCAAGTTCTCAAGAAGTTTTCTCATGATGATTAAATTTCATCTGATGGTTTCAATTTGCTCATTGTACCGACCAAGTAACAGCAGAGCTGTTCGAAATGTTTGAAAGATCACTGGGTTCAATCGTTTAAGACCCTGGAATTGGCCGGCGATATCACCCGATCTTAGACCTTTGCCTATTTATTTGTGGGTCAAATTTAAAAAGGAAGGTGTACAAAACAGCTGCACAAAGTAAATAAGGACTGCACTAAAGTGTGATGCATTCAAGAACTAGATAGAAGTGAATATATTTTATTTTTTATTATTGACACATGTTTTGCTATTTTCTAATTATTTGGCCAAAATCATCAACGGACACTCTTATAATGTTTCATTAACTGTGAAATTTTTTAGAATTTAAATCGAACCGATTGATAATTGAATTCTTTAACAATTAGGCATAATATATTATTAAAGGGAGTTTTCAAATGTCTTCCAGAATCGTTAATAAAATATAGGGCGTTCGATTTAAAAAATAAAATTTTCACTACTTTTGTTTTCACCGGTACACTCGCATATTTTGAGCGTCTTCATCTATTATAGAGTGAACTAAAACATAAAACTATAAGACCTTCGTAAAATTCATTCAAAATTTCAATTTTGGACAAAAATATGAATAATATTTAATAATTAAGGTACGGCGAGGTATAATATAAAAATAACCATAAACTGGAGGGACAGAAAATCGAATAATATATTGGGTGTCTCACTTATAACATTTATAACCAGCGATCCACCGCGAATCACCCCGTATATAGCAGATGGAACCCCTCGTTCTATGACCCAAAATGTTTCTTATTTAGTTCGACAAACGCATACAATTATTTCCGGGTGGTAACCAACCAAATTACCCTCCCCAAATGACCATCGGCGGCCATTAAAAACACGTAAATTAGGGCAAACGACACCCACCTTCCAATCAAAATCTTATTAGTGTTTTACTAGCGCGGATCAATTTCTTCCTTATCTTCAATCTTATTTACCTTTGGACATGTAATGCAAGTCCTATAATGTAGGAAATAATGTAATAAAAGCTTTCGATCGTGTTCTACGTAATTTAGGGTGATTGTGCGGTGTGGTGTGGGGGGGGGGGGGGGGGGGCGAGAGGGTGTTTCTTTTTTTGACATAGTATATTTCAGGCTTACCGTAGACGTGCTGTCGGAAGAACTTTGTGATCCCTAAATGCGGCGTGAAAAATTCAATCACTATTATAAGTTTAAACATTCAAGAGGTCCTCAATTACGCTGACATTTTATGAGAATACTACTAATACTTGCATTCTTACACTTCAAATGAGAAAGAAGAGAAACAACCTGTATCGACTTTTTTTCTTGGTAAATAAAATGTGGACTAGTCGAATCGCCCTGTAGATAATTATTGAGCGTTCAACATTTAAAAAGAGTTAAATCTAATTAAATTTTTACTATTAGTATTTGTTATTACTGGAATATTTGAGAAATAAGAAACTTAATTTAGCTTCACGTTGGAGGGGGGTGTAACCTAGTGGGCATCGGCAATTACTACTAATGTTTACCTTTCGGTTCGGGATTGGTGGAAATCTTCACCCTATAATCTTGACTGCCCATGTCGTTGTACGCCGTCAGGATGTACTCCTTATCGGTGTCCAGCTTGCTGATCCTGGCTATTTTCAGGCTGACCAAGTATCGACCATTTCCCTGCATTTAAAAAAAAATATTCTCCCAAAATCCTCAGTGGTGGTGACATTACATGTCGCCCGTATTGTCTAAGCATAAATAAATTTAAAAATACCTGCGACCATAAGTTATGCTGTTATGTTTTTTAATGTTTTATAATATCCCCATAGTAATCTTAATGTTTACTAAGAATTAATATAATGTTAAGAAACATGATTTTGTAGTAGCTTTACTTTTACCTACTAGTTTCATTGTGAAACCTAACTTAAATTTACTCTCTCTACTCTCCATATAAATTAAGGTTCTTATTTTACATTCTGAATGTGAATTTTTGCAAAAAAATTCTCTGTATTCTGTGTTTAGCGCTTATAAGAAGAAGGTTATGATTCTAGTTATTACTAATTACTATTATGTATAAACTTAATTGAATAACCCTGATAATAAATAAACATGGCAGGAACAGTAAAGATGAATAGTTTCAATATAGACCTGTGAAATCAGCACAATTACAACTTCTGGGAATTTAGAATGGAAATACTATTAGTTGAAAAGAATACAAAACAACGTGTTGAGAAGGAATTTAAAGAAAGCCGCTTTGATGATGAGAAAAAATTGCAGGAAGCAAGAATGCGTGATGAACAGAGATGACAAATAAAATGCTAACATTTTATAAAGGTCAAGTTTTTTTATACACGAGGGAAAAATGAATAGCTTTAGGGCATAGAGACCAGTTGTATTTTAAGGCATATGTGTTATTCAAATTTAGAAACATTAATCAGATATAATATGGTTAAAGGTTTAAAAAATATAAAGACCGATAAAATTGACTTTTGTGAAGGTTGTACAGGAAAATTGGGTTAGATTACATTTCAATAGTAAGCATAGAGCAAAAGAATGATAGAAATAGTTCACACACACATTGCCTCCAGAATTAAAAATTTTTTGTAGAGACAATGGGACTAGTATTGATTATTTAACGCCATATATATCTCAACAAATTAAAGAACGGAAGAGGTAAAACAGAAGTATAACTGAAAAAGCCAGTTCAATGATTCAAGAAGCAAATATGCCAAAATATTTTTGGAACGAAGCAATCAGCGTGGCAGCATATGTATTATATACCAAAATCCTTTAATATTTATGCTACAAGAAAACAGTAGATTTTGTAAGATATTGCAGAAGATATAGCGAATCAGATTATCCAAGAAATAGTGGAGAAAGTGAAGAGGATAACACAGAAAAACTGTCTACAGTTCTAAATGAAAAAAGCCAAAGGGTAAGTAAACTACTACAGAGATGTAACTACGAACTACATACGACATTTGATGCCACGTCTTATGTTGACCAAGTACCAGAAAACTACAAAGCATGGATTGAAGTGAAGAAACCTAAATCCTGAAAATGGGTATTGCATGAAAAATGTTAGAATATCGAAGAAGGATATAAGGCAAAATTAGTGGGAAAGGGATTTGCCCAAAGAGATTTTTCTAATCATGATGAACTATACTCACCAGCAGCCAAGATACCAACAATCAGAATGCTTTTATTGTTGGGAAATCAATACAAATAATAATTAAAAGAAAACATATACATTTATCCGTCAGAGAGGGTTAAATATAAACAAGGGCATGTTTTTAAATTAAATGAAGCACTCTATGGACTAAAACAAGCTTCCAAATGTCGGATCATCAAAATAAACAATTATTTAACCAAAATTGGCTTTTATAAGATCAGCATGTATATATTATAATTTCAGGACCAGACTATGATAAAATTGAAATTTGCAATTTGACGTAAAAGGCAATGGCGAATTAAAAAAAAAAACTTAGTACTTGAAACTGAATATAACAGGTATTCGAAAGGATTTTTAAAGAGATTCAAATTTGAAAACTGCAATTCATCACTAACACCGATTTGATGATTTTGATAGCCGCAAGTTTGAATTGCGCTGAAGAGATTGTTGAGATACTTGAAAGGAACACAAGAAACAAATTTAAAATTTGTTTGATTGTTTGTGGTCCAGAAAATTATTTTCAGATATGAAACTGTATTTTTCTAGCTTTAAAATATTTGAAGACAATAAAGGGTGCATGCAATTGCAATATATAAACTTTAAGGAGCAGTTAGCTGATGTGAAACTAACCAAAGGCAATCACAAAGTTCAGATTTATTCAAATTGTAAGCGGTTAGGATTAAAGATTAAATAAGCTTAGAAGAATTTGTTTTGAATGCTGTGTTAATTTTAAGTGAAGTTTATTTTAATTATTATATTTTTTTTTTGCACGCAAAAAATATAGGAAAAGTATTAAGAGAGGGTCTTGAGATAGGGGTAATGCTTTTCCCTATATTGCCTATATTCTCTCTTGTTACAAATTACTAGTTATTACTAATTACTATTATGCATAAACTTTTTTGAATAAATTTAAATAAAGGCAATCGCAAATTTTTCAGTTTTCCCTCGTAGCTCAGACAGTTACAGGCGCAAATCAAAATTTGATTATACCGTATACCCTAAAATAGAAAAAAATGGGTTTTCTCCAAATTTTTCCAAATTAACCTATATCAAAATTAATTTTAACGTAATCTACTCTAGATAAGGAGACTTTTTTGTTTGAACTCTTTTTTTCTTTCTAGTCAAATTAAGGGTGGGGAAGGGTCAAATATTAGTTAAGGAAAAGTTCAATAATTTTTGTCTAGCTAATCCGATTTCTACGAACTTAGTTTATTTTAAAGATTATTTATAGGAGCTTCGACTGGCATGTCAATATCTCGATATTAATTCTTTTTCCTCTCTGAGATATAAATAAAAATTAATTTAAAAATACTTTTTTAAGTAGGTATTAGAGATAACCAAGAGGGAGGGAATGATAATTTATAGTAAGGGTTCGATATTACTTTTATTTTATTTTATAAATAAAATATAACTGAGAGGAAATTAGGTTAGAAAGAATTATTCACAAAATACCTCAATAAATTGTTCCATAATAATGGTAAAGTTACCATGCCAACCGATAAGCCTACTTAATTATTTTACTCTCTTTTATAATATTGACAATGCATGTAGTAAATTATATTGACGAATCATTTTTTGACTATTATTGATTATTGGCGATTATCATGGACAAACTAGGACAAAATCAAATTTAACTCTAGTAGAAAATATTTCAAAGGGCAAAAAAGATATTACGATGCCGTTTCCACTACTTGCTGTGATTTTCTACGCTCATTAATCCAAGTCAAATATATTAACCCCATTATATTTGAAATTTTCGAGAAAATCATAAAAATAGTTGTATTTGACATGAAGCGCCTCCTACCGACTCGCAAAAGCTATTTAAAACTAAATTATGTTCGTCGAAATGGGATTAGCCAAAAGAAAGTTATTCAATTTTTTCTAAACCAATATTTGACCCTTCCCCCATCCTTAATTTGAATTGACAGAGAAAAATAGTTCAAACAAAAAAGTTTCCTTATCTGGACTAGATTACGCCAAAACTAATTTTGATATAATTTGAAATATTTTTGAGACAACCCGATTTTTCTATTTTACAGTAGATGTTACGCCCCTAGCGGCCATTTTATGAACTTAAAAATAATTTCCAGCTTTCTCCCTTGGCCGATTTACCAATAAATATCTATTTATTTAGGACCACCTTGTACAAAAGGCTTCTTTGCATCTTTAACAATAACGGAATTTTCCACAGTCACCATTTGAAACACACCCTGTAAATATACGCAGTCGGGTTTTGTTAATTTAAGGTCAAATTCTACATCGAAGGACAGTACGTAAAGCTGACTAGGCGCTGAGACAATACGGGATGGATTACAGAATAAACTTCCCAGACAAACGAATGTTTACGGTGCAAAACTAACCAGATCTCGGGCCACTTCCGCTTCCATGCTTCCGGTGTTGTCGTGGCTGCCCTCCCTAATTTTCTGACCGTCCACCGACCACTCTATTTGGGGTTTCGGGTTCGCCTCAACGGTAACATTAATAACTCCTACTTTGCCGATCTCGTAGCCGAACTCCTCTATGGGTTGCCGTTGCGGTAAGGGCCCGTCTACGATCGAATAGTATTTGTTTATGCGGCCGGTCGGTGATTAGCTCGGGGATACGGGGGCGATTTAACAAGATTACGTTCGGTGGGCGGGACATGTTCGTAGCGCGCAGCAGCTTTGAATCTCAAAAAGAAGCCGCTTCGCTTCACTATGGAACTTTCGCAAAATCGATGTAATTATATCGTGTATACACCCTGTATAAAGCGTTTTTTAGTTATCGCCGAATTTCAGAGTCACGACAAACTTTGATAAATGTAAAAAATTGTATAAGTAATAACGATTTACGATTATATCATTCCAAGTATCTCGCGCACCATGCGTGATAGACCATACCTGAAACTCTACCTCTCGAAACAATATTCGAGACAGTTTAAACCAAACTATGCCATGTTTTATAGTTTTTCATTTACGGCTAATAATTTATCCACGGAAGCGGCAATCCTCGGGATCTTTTAGATTTTTTTTCCCATAATTGACACAACGTGTACATTATTGAAAGAGTCCGCAAATGGAGGTTATAGCCCTGGATCTTCCACGTTTCCTGGTAGAAGAAATTTTCCAAAATAGAAAATGGTTTTCGAGAAAATAATAATAATAATAATCAATGACGTCATCGCGTCTTGACTGAGCCCCCGAAATAGCGATTTTAAAACGGTTTTTTTCATATATCCCGAGCACTGTATATGATACACGAAAACCGCAAATACAAAAATTGTAGCCATATTAGCCATACTTTTTAGTTAATTACCAAAAAAAAATCAAATATTTTTATAAAATACTTGGTAAAATTTGATTGGACCCAATTTCTACCGTTTAAATGTGGACGGGGACTTTTATTTCTCTGCTACATTTGCAGTTGATTTGAAAAATTGGCAAGAATAAAAGTTTATATATCCGTATCTTCTGCTTCTTCTAGTTCAAGAAATTTTTTGGTCTCGTAAACAGTTTTTGAAAAATGATGTTTTTTGTAGACCTTGGCACGCGCGATTTTTTATTTTTTTAGAATTCTTCCCCCCCCCATTTTCAATAGGTTCCGTCACGGGGCAAAGCTGCATATGTGTGCCAAATATGAAGTCGATTGCTTCAAATTTAGGAAACTTATCGTGTTTCATAGCAAGGTTCAAAAAACAGTCGAAACTCGCGAAAAAAAGATGGATACCGGAGTCGGATCAGGGCCAATTCTTAAATTCAATATCTGGCTCCAGTAAAATTGTGACCAAGCAGGTCCGATAATTTCGTTTTCTACTATAAATTTTCTATTAATTTTACTCACCGTGTGTCTTGTAATGGGTCTTTTTAAATGTTATGTGTTAGCCGTAATCTGTAGCATTTTATGATGACGACAACTAGAAGGTCTCCTAAGAATAGGCCTCAGGAAAAATGGATAGTCATAGGTATATGATCATGTGATTAGCAGCGAAAAATCTAGCTAGAGATTGTTCAAATCTTCATAAGTCACAACCAGTGTGGAATATTTTTGTTTCATGTTTAAAATCCTTATATTTTTTTAAGGACGTCACAAGAGATTTAATTTCCGATATCGAGTCTCAAAACGCAACGTCAAGGCAATCAGAAGTTCAGTTCATTCTGGAGCATTTGAAGGAAAAAAAGAAAAACTGTGGCGTACGCCAATTGTCTTTTGAAGACAAACCTTATAAAATTTAATTAAAAATTATACATGGCTGTTTAATAAAACAAATACAAGGCTTTGAGCGTTTTTATTGTTCTTTTAACGCCATAGCTTCATTGGTTTGTCGAATATGTCCCCAAAGCGGAGTTTGTTCAAGCCGTAAATGCCAAGAAATATATTTTTGGCATAGGTTCTGTACAGTTTTTTTCTATAATAAAATTGCGACTTTAGCGAAAATAAATATCAAAAGTTTTATTATCAATGCGGAAAATTTGCCACGTTTTAACACTCAAAATCAGTTTCCCTGTTAAATACTGTTGGTATTTAATTGCATTGCATTGTATTGGTAAGTAACTACGCTAACAATAATACTGGTAGTATCATTGCATCTAGGAGAAACCTCCGTTCCAAAAAACTAAAAAAAAGCAAGAAAAGACTTACACTATATGAAAAAAAAGTAAATGCATTTGAAAAAGAATAGATATTGATAGGATTCTCAGCCCCACGAACAACAGGGGAGTCGAATCGTTCTCTAAATATACGACAAGAAAAATATAACACAATTAAATTAGAAAAAAAAATGTTTAGATTTTCACAGATTTTAATGATTTATGACAGCTGTTTCGGTAACACCGTGCCTTTATCAAATACAAAATACGAAATATGAAAACATCGATATACCCAGTGACACAAGAAAGTGGGAACACTGCATAACTTTTAAACGGCTTGAGGTAGCGAGTTGAAATTTGGAAGGGTTAATATGGGCTGAATGTCCAATTTTTTGACAATATGTTGTCAATGAACGCAACCTATATTTTTCGCATTTTTGGATTCTACGTAGGATGGGACGGTTTTATATCTTTTTTTTTTTTCATTTTTTTAAATTTTTATTTAATTTTTGAAACTTCTGTCTAGAAGGCTGTGACCATCATAAATACTATGTGCCGGGTCACATGATCCTGGAAAAAATTTCAAATGAAACTTTTCTTTACTTGCCTAATGACAAATAGCAATTATTGTATTGTAATAATTTTTTAGGATCACCCAGTTATTTAAAATAGCACCCTAGTGGGAAAATTTTTTTTTGCAACATTTTGGGACCAAAATTTTCAAAATCCGTTAAAAAATAAGCTCACAGGAAGGAAAAAACCAGATAAGTAAATACGTTTTTATAAAAACAAAATATTACTTAGGTGGCTTTGCTTATATTCATTATTAATAATCATTATTGTCAAGTCGGTAAGATTAAAAATGCAAAAGAAACTCTCGACAAGCTTATGCTGTAGAAAGAAAAAAAAACAGATTAGTATATTAACAAAAATAAAATTCATAATGTACAAACGGTCAGAATTTGCAATCATGCGTACTTAAGGTTGAATAGCAATAAATAATAATAGTAATTTAGCTTTATGGTTTTTTTAAAAAATGTCCTATGCTATATTAAGACCAAATTTAGATAGATGTTTCGAAATTTTCGTTGCTAAGTTCTGCTACGTATGTATTTTATGCTTTTATCCGCAGACTACTTAATATACCATTTTCCACAGAAAAAAAAATAAATAAAACAAATAGTTTTTAACAAGGGTTACGACCCCTCTTTTATAGGTACGATTAAAACTAAAACGCAGTTTCAAATAACGCTGATCTCCATCTATCCCATATAAATCACCGTACCCAGTAAGAAAAATTCGGAACATCTATCTAAATTTGGTCTTAATATTGCTTTTAAAACTGAAAACACCATAGGACATTTTCTAAAAAACAATAAAATTAAATTACGAAAAACTGAAAAGTCCCGAGTCTACAAGTTGAAATGTGGATTATGTCCCAAAATTTATATGGGACACACAGGTAGAACATTTAAGAAAAGCATTAACGAACATATATGGGCGTATAAGAATAAAAGTTCGGATTTTAACTATGCCATTCATTTAAATTAGGAAATGCCCAAGTTTGACAATAATTTTGATATTTTATATAATTAATCAAAAAGCAAAAAACCAAGCTTAGTGGAAGCTAGGGCGATTAACCAAATGTTATATTCGAATTGGATTTAAATGCGTCTCCGTTGTTAAATTTAAATTTATAACCCTATACCGGTAATTAAAAATCTATTACCTGTTTATACATTCGGGATTCGGAATATTTTCATATTTTGTATTTGATAAAGGTTTTGTCGAAATAACTGTCATAAATCATTACAAACTATGAAAATCTGAACATCTTTTATACTAATTTCATTGAAAATTGTATTGTAATATAATTGTAAAAAACACAATATGATCAAAGGCTTATGGAAATTACGAAAATTTAAAGACCCTGGATTCATAGTAAATAATAACAACACGGATCTTTTATATTATCCAAAGACGGTTTGTTATAAAGCGGTTTTTCTTATCCGATGAAAAGGAAAGAATGCATACCAGGATTACTAAAGAAAATCAGGATTGGTTTTGATAGAAATTCTATCCATGTCAGGCTACGTGTATGTACGAAAAAATTAATTCCGGAAATTCAATTCAAAAAATTCGAAATATACGTACATTTGATATCCAGCTGTCGTTTGGTTTCTGAAATACCACCTGGGTATCCGTCGTGGTACGCGACGCACCTCAGATATTTGCCATTGTCCGACGCCCGTAGGCGTCTCGTCAAGTTTTGAATTTTCGACTGTAGATTCTCCTTAGCCAAGTCTATAACCGTGGGCATGCTCAGCTCACTGTTGTCGATAGGTTCATTGTCTGAAAGGGGACAATTTAATTGGTTCACTAACTAAAGAACTTGTTTGAAGATGGTAAAACCATCAGATGGACCTCAATACGGATGCCTGGCAATGCCCTACTTACCCAAAAACCAACTGATGTTGGCAACAGGACGGCCGTCCCTGACTATGCACGAAGCTTGTATGGTATCGTCGACTTTGTACACCACCAGGTGATCCGTACCCTGGCTCAGATCCAGCTCGGGGGCTTTGGGCGACCCTATGAATGAAAAAGTGAATTATCTAGTTCAACTAAACAACAACGATGGCGCTCACTGGCTACTATCAGCGACATGGTGCCTACTGACTCTTGCGCTTCGCTAGCAATACCCAAAGTACACTTCACGTCCCCATTATTACGGTCCTCTGCTCTGTGGATAACGAAACCGCATTGGCCAGCGTCCAACCCTTGGCCGTAATACGACACCTGAACGGAAAGAATAACCTTGAAGGTATTGTGCGATCAAAAAAACGTTTTAAGTATTTTACAGTACCTCAACCGTAAATCTTAGCAGGACCATGGTAAAACCCACCCCAACAGATGTTTATTCTGCATTCAGTAGGTCTTGCCTGAGATGGACCGTAGTGAATATTTGTAGAAACTTTTTTATTTGAAACGTAAATGCTTCGAATAAGTAGAAGCGTTTATTTTAACATCAGGTGAGAGTTAAGAGTTGAATCTAAATTGCAATATGTTCGTATATTTTAAGGAGGTATTTGAAAGTGATCGTCCCAGTAAGTACCTGATTCTCGAGCCTTGATCCTGTTGTTTTCACTGGATTGTTCAAAGGGTGAGGGTAAGTACCTGTACCCTATTTATCTTAGGTAAGTTTGAAAATAATCATTTTTATCTTGTAAACCTGTCGATAAACAACATTCTTCTTCTTGTATTTTTGTGTCTTCTATATGAGCCGTTCATTTTGAAAGTGACTTAAGTCCATTTATCTTTAATTTGAAATCCTTAAGGTTTTGCGTTTTTACAAAATTAAAAATATGCATAAGACATATAGTTGACTGGCAATGTTAAATCGCATTTTATGTATCCTATTAAAAATTCGCTATTATTTAGTGTATAATATGACCTTGCTTACCTTAAAGACTTAGGTCACTTTCAAAATAAAAATTTGTTTTGTTACAAAAAGTGAAAGAGCGTAAGTCCGTTATATATAGCTTAAAATATAGAAAAAAAAAACATTTAAATTATATATTTAGATAATAGAAATAAATTTACTAACAAGGTCAATTATTTACTTGGATGAAACCTGGTTCGACACTTATGATACCCCGGAAAAGGGTTGGGTTGACTCAAATGATAAGTGTAAAACAAAAGCGCCATCAAAAAGAGGTAAAACAATAACTATTTTGCATGCTGGCTCTAAAGATTCTAAAGGATTCCAAATGGACTTTCTTTGTCTGCGAAAAATATTAAAGATTCTTCTCTGGATTACCATGAAGACACCACCGCTGATTTATTTGAAAGTTGGTTTAAAAACAAACTAGTTCCAAACATTCCTCCTAATAGCGTCATTGTAATGGACAATGCAAGTTATCACAGTAGACAATTGACTAAAACCCCTTCCTTATGTGACACAAAAGCAACAATCCAAAATTACATGTATCAATGAATTGAGGTTCTACAAAACTTGAACCTACAAAAGGAATACGTCTGTGATAATTATGCAAAAAATCTAGGGCATACAATTTGAAGGCTTCCACCTTATCATTGTATATTTAATCCCAATGAACATGTTTGGCACCAAATCTGCCATTCGTCGTAACAATGTTTTTCCCCGTGTTAACTCCAATGGCCTCAAAGTTATAGAAAACAAAGTTGGGCGAATTCTGTTAAACATATAGAAAAAGCAGAACAATCGTATATCCATATTGCAAATAATATAGAACAAATAATAATTTGAACAGGCGATGATAGCGATAGTGATACTGATATTATGTGAATAATTTTAAGTAAATTAAGTAGGTAATAAAAATAATTCGTAATTTTATTTTAGATTTAAACATAAATACATACATAAATAAATAAATATTGTTTAGTATCTTTCCTAACAAAACCCAAATAACTAAATTCTAAACAAAGTAAGGACCTGTTCGGCCATATTTTATTCTTGCAGCTTGCCCGGTTCTTTCCTTAATTCGTATCAGTTAGTCACTTTCTTATATATATGAACAGACTTTATACACATTCCTACGACTGTCTTGGAATGGTTACGGGTAAGGGTCTGCTCAGCAGGGTGTTCTATAAAGGGCTGCGGTTTTGGAGTAATAAACAGTAGGCAAAGTTAATCCCGGGGTGGGTTGTAAAAGCACCATATTTCTGGTCAGAGTATACTATTCACACCACTGTATTGTAACATCAAACAGTCATACCATCTTATTCTGATATCCTGTTTATATTTATTTATAGAAAAAACTTCACAGTCAGTTAACCAATTAGTATATGTAACGATAAAAAACCTATCTGTACCCCACTTAGCACCTGATTTGTTACTATCATGACCCGCTACACAAATCAGTGTAAAATAATTTTTGGTTGTGAGTTAAGGCTTAACTTGATTTTTGGCACATGTAGAGCTACTAGCCTAGTCCGTATCCTGTCCTAGATCAAACTCGTGAAAATATTGATATTGAGCCAAATACGTAAAACATTGCTCATTAGTGAGATTCAGGAGTTAAAAGTTTAGTTCTAGAAATTGGAATTTATCTAAAACTCAAATGGTTACATCCTATAATTTTTTTTTCTTAATACCGTTCTTCACGTTTTTTTGAAGATTATGATAGAGTGTAGACGTCTTAATAAAAAAGATAAAATATTACAATGGAAATATGCGAATGCAAAACGGTGTGATTTATCGAAAAAAAAGTAGCAAGTACACCTATTTTACATAGAAAATTATCATTCGTAATAGTCATCTCCAAAAACCCTCAAAAGTTTCCATGTCCCTATCTCAAAAACAACTTGAGCTTGAGCTTGGGAGATATAATAATTTGGTAAGGATCCATATCGGCTTAATATCAAACGTACATCAACTTCTGAATAAAAGTTTGTCACATAGATTGTTGCCAAAGAATCGGTCTACAATTCACAAAAAAAGATCATTAAAATCAAGGAGCATTTCGCGAGAACACCAATTTTGATATCGGGATCAGTCGAACTTTTGCGGAGTAGTACCAACAATGTTGTGAAATAAAATAGCGAGATTATATGGTGTAGCTAGCGCACTCTACACATCACGTAAAAAAATATGATGTAAAAACGGATTGCGTTATTGAGGAATAACAATTTAGAGAAATAATTTTTAACCCCCTGTATATCGCCTATGAGAGACATTTTACTAAGCTATATATCATTATTACCACCCTATATAATATAAAAATATCGTAGCTTGATTTTTTCTTCTTTCTACAAGAGAAATACTAAAGTATACTAAATCAATTTGCAGAGTCCATTAAGCAGATATATCGTCAAAATTGAATTTATTGGTTCTAAGTAGTTTCAATATAGACCCTCCCCTTATTTATTCTCGCTCTCCACGTGATATTATTAGATTTCGAACATTTCTTCTTCTTCTTTTCAAACAGACGGTTCATTTAGATAGATACATTATAACAATAATACGTACGTCCGCATTGCTGATGCCTCTATTCAAATTGAGGGTTTTCAATCCGGGGATCTCCACCCGACAGTACTGCAGGGGTACCGCCACCCGGCACATGAAGGTAGCATTCTGTCCAGGCAGGACTGTTTGTATTTTCTTTTCCACATCCACCTGCGCCCCCCAACAGCCTGCAACACAACAAATCGTTCAATTAGTCACAGTAGAACTAAACAACGGTAATTAAAAATAAATAATAATTTCTGAAATAAAAAATAAAATCAACAAATTTAATCTTATTCAAGTGGCTATACGAGGGCTGACTTTTATATTTCACAACCATTTGTTTGCCGAAAGTATTCGAAGAAATTAGAAAAACCAACCGCCGAAGACGAATCACTCTCCACGACGACAATGCTAGCTCTCACCGATCAGTGCAAACAAAGAACTTTTTGAGCATTAAATACGTCGATTCGATGAGCCATCCACCATATAGTCCTGATTTAGCACACGTCTTTTATTCCCATACATTAAGAATAAATTACGTGGGCAACGATGTTTGACACCAGAAGAAGCGATTGATGCATTTAAAAAGCATGTTTTGGAGTTGCCCGACTCGATGTGGGAAAAGTGCTTCGATGATCGAATGCAAAAGTGTATTGATCATAAAGGGGAACATTTTGAGAAACAATAAAGTCCTATTTGTTGGTAGCTTATAGTTTTTTATTACAATTCCCGAAATTTAAAGGATGGGCGAAGTTATTAAAATACGGATTTTTTTTAGAGGCATTTCAATTATACCAAAAGAGTTTTCTAGTTTCTTCATGTCAGTCTCACCGTCTCAAGACTTAACATGAAGCACAATATTTTATTTGGAAATCAGCTTCCATTTTAGCATAAGCTTTTAATCTTTGTTGATTAAACCATCAACTCCAAAAGTTCAATCAGTCTCATCGTTATGTAGATTTAACTTGGAAATTATTCTTTGTTATATCTTATTATTTACTTCTACAACCTTTTTCTTCCTCATGGGATGCAAATAGGTCTATGCCATCAACATCATCTTTAGATGGAGATGCTCTAGTATTGGCTGCTGTCTTTAAGAAGGAAACATCAATAATAAAATCAATAATAAAAATTAAAGAAATGTATATGTGGTGGATAGTGTGGTGGACACATTGTAAGTGTTATCAACTTATGGCAAACTGTGTTAGAGTTACTTGAACCTTAATCCAAACAATATTCGAAATAATTAGGTTTTTTGGTATCGTACTTATCGTATTACCTTTCTGGAATGACGTCACTCTAGTTTCAAATACAGAAAGCATTGGGCGACATTTCGACCAATAAATAAAGTGAAACTTAGTTAAACAGTTCTTATTTGTTTTGCAGTTTTGTTCTTAGTTTTTAAGTGTTTTTTTTTTGGAACGGTCATAATATTGCATTTTTAATATTATTCTTAGCGCAAAATACTGTTTAAATTGCTTTAGTATAATATACAGAGTGTTCAAGCTGATTTCTTCATGTAAATTAATCCAAAAATTTGGTTTCCCACGTATTCATTTAATCTTATCTGTATCTATAATTTGTTTAACATTTTTTTGGACATCCTGTATGTTTAGTTCCAATGTTTTTGCTCTAATATTAAACAGTCTGGTGCGGTATTTTATTTTTGGCGAAAATTGATATGGCGATAAGTTTAGAAGTTCTACGAGGAACGGTTATGCACAAAAACAAAGCAAAATTAACCAAAACAAACCAAAGTAACCAAAACTAGCCAAAATTCGCCAAAAGAAACCAAGGAGAACCAAAATTAACCGTAACAAACCAAAACCAACCAAAAAAAAAAACAAAACAAGGCAAAATTCACCAAAGCAAACCACAATTGACCAAAACTAACCAATTTTGACCAAAAAACCAAAATTTACCAAACACAAACAAAACTAACCAATTTTAACCACAACTAACAAAACTCAAGCAAAGCTAACCTGCTCATTCATCGTTGCTTGTGTCTAACTTTTTGGTCAAAAACAAAACCACAATCATGCCTTAGCCAACATATTCAGCGGATATGGCCCCTGTGACTTTTTCCTGTTCCAAAAACTCAAGAAACCCATAAAGGGAGGAGGTTTGGCACGATTGAGGAGATAAAGAAAAAATCTCTGGAAGAAAATCGTTGGCCCAAGTGAAGGGAGGGGATTACTTTGACAACATTAATTTTGATAAATAAGTAAAAACTTTTTGGTAAAACTTCAAAGTCATCTTACTTTTTGAACACATCTCGTAGTTCTCAAGTCTTTTATCTCGGACTATCTCGAGCCCTCTATAGCAACAGCTAATCTATTCAACTGTAAAAGAATCATTTTTCTAATTAATAACGTCGTAGTATATCGCATAATTTTAAATTAGATAAGTCCGCATGGTATAACGTCCAAATTATTACCTTATTTCATTTTAATTTGAATTTCCTCCATTCATGTCAAATAATAATTGTCTTCTCTCAAGAGCGGATTGCCGCATTCCTATTAATTCGTATTTATTATTTACCGTTGTCGCGAGGCAGTTTATCGCGAATTCGATGCCTGTCAGATGAGCCGCCCGGATCCCGTATTTACTGGCATGTCGGTTCCGTCACGTGACAGACCGAAATAAATTTCCCGTACTGGATTATGGGTTACGTTTCGAATCCTCCGGTTGTTTATTTGGTTCTGTTAGTCGCCACCGCGTGACATTCATTAGACGAAACGGGTCGTCGCGTGTTTGTGCGGAATTTCGTTAGGATTCAGGTGTGGGATGACGGTTACACCTGGAATCCTTTAAGCCGCCGGCTCAATCAAAAAGGGACCTTTAAAAGTAGAAGAAAGAAGTAAGATAATGTTATATTCAGAAATGTTTGAACTTAATTTTCGAAAAATAAATAAACTATTTATCTGACACAAAAAATAAACATGCCAGATAAATTTGTCAAGAGTGCTGATCTTTTATATCAAACAAATGAAACGTGTTCTTGCAGTAGTTATATAGTGACAGTAACAAACTTGTTATAGACTTAAATTAATCGACTTTGCAATTGGAATTTCACTGCGTTAGCCGCTCAAGTTATCGCTATAATCGAAAGTGGACTTCGCCAGTGAGTTGTTGCTTGACAACTGAATCTGACAGCAGCAATTCGGAGAGTATGCCAACGGTATGAGGAGACTCGATACTTTGCTAGGCGCCCGGCTGGTAATGATGGCTTTATTGTGTCAACAATAATAAGAAATCGTGATCTTAATGTGAAGTCCGAAGTTAGTCAGTGGACAGTGAAAAGAAGACTGAAGGAAAATAACCTAAATTATCACTGCAATTGGTCCAAAACTTACTCCAGCACATCGACAAGCACACAGTCTGTTCTGTTCTCAGATGAGACCAGAAATGCCTTTTTGGTAGTGACTGATGAAAAAAAGTGTACCAGGATAGCGATTTGCAGAATGGTACAATGAAGAGCGGAGCCCTTATGGGTGCAATTTCTATAGACGCACAAACCGAACCTGTTTTCATCCATAGGGGCGGCTGTACTCAAAGGCCTGGATGTTTAACAGATGCTAGGTACATCGAGGATATTTTATCAGATCACTTGGTACCATCTGTCGACTACATTGGAGAAGAATTCATTTTTATGCATGATAATGCTAGGTCGCACACCGCAGAGATCGTGTAAGATTACATTTGAGAAGTCGGTTTTCGAGTTATGAAGTGGCCAGTATGCAGTCCCGACCTCAATCCGATCGAACATTTGCGGGATGAACTAAAACGGAGAATTCAAGCTAGACTTCGTACCCCAGAGCTTGGTTAGCCCAAATATTTCTAGTGTACCATTTAATATTGAAAATTATAAATTGTCAAGGTGTGATCGTTATGGTAGAGGGGGTGGTGTGGCTTTTTACATTAGAAATAATCTAAAACACAAGTTTCTTGATAATACCGTCTATAACAATGTAGCGCTTGAACAAAAGTGGATATCTATTAATATTGCTGGTAGGAGGGTTTGTTTGGGAACCCTTTACAGACCTCCCCACTTGAATCTGAATAACGGTCTGCAGTCACTTGAAATAACCTTAGTCCGATTAATTCTGAATATGATTACGTTATATTTGGAGCTGACTTTAACGTTGACCTTCTTGTGGTGAATTGTCATAATGATTCCGCTATTTTTTCCAATTTTTTGAGCAAGTACGGTCCTTTTCGACATATTCGGGAACGTAACATGGTTAGTCATAGTACCTCGACTCTCATTAACTTAATTGTCAGTACCTCTCCGAATATCGTGATAGAGCCAGGGGTATTTAAGCTGGAGGGCATTTCTGATCATCATATGGTACACTGCAAATTGAAGATACCTAAATCTAAACCCAAAGCATTTTTTAAAACCTACAGGGATTTTTCTAATTTTTGTTACGAACATTTTCTATTTGACTTAAACAATATTAATTGGGATGAAATATTCGAACTAACTGACGTCGATAAAATGGTGGAGTTTTTTAATACTAACTTACTGGAAGCTTGCATGCTCCTTTAAAAACTGCGAAGATAACAAAACCGCCAGCTCCTTGGCTCACTTAAACATAATGATAAATTTGAAACATAAAGCACTGTCTAAATATAAGAAACAGAAAACCGAACAATCCTGGATTGAATACAAGGAGTTGAGAAATCTCGTAAATATGGCTGTTAAGTGGGAGAAAAAGGCTTTTTTACAACACAAGTTTCTTACGGATCCAAAAAACTTCTGGCGTGTACTTAGATACCTTAATGTGTATTCCGGACCTATACATAATACTATAACTACAACTAAAACTTAATCAATACTTTTATAATAATACCCCTCAAATAGACCTAAATAATGATTTCATTCAACTAACTTACTTACTACTACTCTTTAAATCCAGAAAAACTTTCATTTTCAAGTATTAACCCTAACGAAGTATTAATAATAATACATCAAATTAGAACTTATGCCGTGGGTTCTGATAGGATAGGAAGATGATATTATACGTTATCCCCCAACATATTACGTATATTATTAATAAGTGCTTGTCTACTAACAAATTCCCTAAACCCTGGAAATATGCTAACTTCATTCCTGTCCCTAAAACCTCTCTACTATATCTAAAGTGCTAGAAAAAGTTGTTGAGAAGCAGCTTGGAAATTTTATTATTTTACCCCCAACGCAATTGGGCTCTATGGCACATTATGGTACAAATACGAAAAATGATGCAGGCCTGAATACATGCTTAATATTGCTTGATTATAGTAAGGTATTGGACACCCTGGCCTGCCCTACTTCAAAAGGACAAGGTTAGTCTTCAGCGTCTTCAGAATGCCTTTCTCAGGTTCTCATACAATATCCGCACACATATCTACTAGCCTAGAGGATTCACAATGGCTAATATTAGACGAACGTTTTAAATCTCAGCTTTTAGTCTTAATTAAAAAAGTAATATCTCTCCAACGTCCGACGTATCTTCTTGACAAACTTACTCGTGGATCAGATATATTCATTCGGTTAATACTCGCCATAGGGGGCTGTTTACCGTTCCCAAACATACTTCGGCACAGTTTCAGCGCAGTTTCACGTAACAATGCTATCAAGGCTTACATCAAACTCCCTCTCCAACTGAGATCAATCACCTCACTAACTTCATTCAAACAAAAACTTGAGCAATACATTTATCATAATAGAGACCGATCATAAAACTAGTAACTATCAAATTGTATATATGTATTCCTTTTTTGAATTCACTCTAGCAGTGTCTACCATTTTGAATGAATGTCTACATAATTTATGTGCTATATTTTATTTTATAAATTGTGTCATATACTCGTTTTAGGGGGTTGCATGAGAGCAACCATGTTGGATGCCGCCCCCACAGTTATATATTTTTGTAAGATATCTCCTTCGAAACCGAAAAAAGGCTCTTTATTATTATTATTATTGTTGTTGTTGTTGCAGTAGAGGAAGAGTGGCTGAACATTCCATAAGAAACAATAGCGAACTTGATTAGATCTATGCCGAATCGAGCAAGATATGTTATTAGGGCAAGAGGAAGTCATACCTAGTATTAAAAATAAGTGTTGAGTTGCTAATTTTCAATAACTATATTTGTTTTCAGTAATAAAAAAAAGTTACTTTGACTCCTGCCGTTATTTAGCATGCTAAATCTAAAAAGCAGAAATAAATTTTAATTAAAAATTTTTTATATTAATTTAAACTATTATTAATGCATATTAAATTGTCTTTCAAAAAAGCATATTTTTTTTAAATCTGACCTGTAGTCTCTAAAAATAAAAATGAAATTGAAGTCAAAAGGCGATTTCTATGCACGCAAGTTAGTTAACCATCTAAATTTCAGTTATTTTTTTCTTGTCGCCCGTATTTACGAGAGTAACAGTTGCGGTTACCGTTGATAACATTTTAAACAAAAAGCATTGTATACTTGTTGGCGTTGCTTAATGACCATTGCCTTAGCACATTATTAATTTGCATCTTTTATGACTTTCATGCGGTCAACATTAACACGTACAGTTAAGGTAACTGTTGAAAAGCCGCATGCCCTCATTGCGGCATAAATTAAATGCATTGTGTTAAAAAAAAAACACGCAACCCTTAAAATAGCTACTAGTATTGTAGTAGTATGAGGAATGAGTCAGTCCAATGCTCAAATATGTAATTGATTTTTGCTAATATTATTAATAACGAAGCGGCAGAAGATGTTCTGTTCTAAGTTTCAAAGCATTATATATTACTCTGAATGGAAATACAGGAAATACACAAATTCTCGAGTGGCGAAATAACTCCTAAAGGTTTATGTTTGAAGTCAAAATTAGTTCACCACAAGACGCCTTCGAAACCGGGTGTTACCAGTGGTGCGCTCACGCACCATAAAATATTATGCGTTTTTTTGTATCAAATCATGTTCTATTTGGAAAGCAGTCTACTTTTAGTTGTTTTCTGTCGAATTTGAACTTTCTTTTGTATATTTATATATAAATTATATGTTACATCTTATGTGCCCCAAAACATTATTTCATGTTTTTTCCCAGCGTTTCGTTTACGCACCAGTATTTTTTTGTATGTTTCGAGTTTTTTTTTTTTTTGACACATGTAATGTGTTCTTAAGTGCAATAAAATAAATAATTTCAAAGCAAAAAAGCATTTTTTTTATTTTTTTTATGCTTGGCATAATATGGGTAAATAGGCATCGCCGTATAAGACGGTGTGGCGCTTCAAAATCATGATTAATGAATTAAATGATACCGTTCACTTAACTACTACTAATGGTTATCTGCACTTGGATTGTAAACACTAAAATAAAAAAACTCATTTGAATTCAATTTTCAAAAGTATTTTTCTCTAAAACGGTGTGTTCTAGCGAGGTGCGACAAGAATACTTCATTTACTTAGAAAACTTCAGGTTTTCAAATTCTGTAGTCCAAATTACGAAAATTCGACAAATAAAAAATTTAGTGCAAATTTTTCCCGCGCCTCCCTCGTGTTACCCACCCCTTGAGACAATTAAATACTAAGTATTAGTTCGTTAAATACAGCCTAAAAAGTTTTGTAACTGTACCAAATTTTATTTAAAAATAGTCTCGCGTTTCGAAAATATTTACAAAAAAATCGCCATTACCCCTTCAAATTTAACATCCTGGATATTAAAACTAAGACGTTTTGGACCCTAGTTTATATGAACCTATATCCTCATTTTGGGTCACAGAATACGTGGTTAAAATATTGACGTCACCGATGTAAAAGATTTTTATCAGTGTAAATCCCTACACTCTATGCGACATCCATAAATGCCCGAATTTCCACGTAACACAAACAGTTTTCGTTTATGAGGAATCGATGTAATGACCATTAACTCGACGCGAATCATCCCCATCATCAAATCGCCGAATCTCGCCCCCGCCCCGCCCCCAACCCGGCGTCAATTAAGAAAATTAAGCCGTGCTCGAGCGGAAGGGGGGAAAGTTGTTAAACGTTAAACGCTTGTTTGAATACGTTATTGTTATGTTGGTCACGCGGTAATTAGTTTTCTCCGTGTCAAAACGGCGAACTCGTACAACGCTAGTAGTGTGTGTTGGGGGGAACTCCGACATCGACCCCCACCCCATTTTGCCGCGTTGTGCGGAATTATTACGACCGAACGGTGCGGTTTTGCCGAATTAAACCCCGGCCATAATCACGTGATAACTAAAATTACATTTCGCAAGGTTCATAAACATGTCGCGAAATTTGGGTAATTTTATACGAAATATGTGACACCCCGTCGTTTCCACCACCAAATGGACGCCTACACGGTGCAAGTAAATCTTAAAGAGTGAAATGGTAAAGATACTCGTATAGCCGGTATCTAGCATTTGAGAAAAAGTTCCAAATTTAACATCGGTATTGTCCCTCATGAAAAATTAAAAAAAATTGTTCATATCAACATGTGACTTAAGTTAGATTAGGATTTGGATTCGGATTTTCAAATATTACAGTGAAACAGTTCCTTACTTACCATAATTAAAAAAACATATTCCTGCGGAGATGCTGGGTACGTAAGCATGGAAATATTAGGGAACTCCCAAAAACCACATCCAGAAAAGAACCCCTTTTCTGCTATCACCACTCCAAAAAATAATTTAATTAATACTTCGCAATCTAAAAAAAATCTGACGTCCCAGAAATTCAAGGGCCACTTAGGAGAGCTTCAAAATGTTGTATTGCTCAACCACCTTGAAACGGTCACATTTAAAACGTTAAGTTGCATACCCTGCATATTTTATCATGTTCTATTGCTATTTTAAGTTAACTTTCAAAGGGTGTATATGCCTGTCCCTTTTTGTTTCTGAATTATTTGAAAAAAATTGTACAACCAGCATGATAACTATTGCTCCTAACCCGAAAACGATTCAAATCGTCATCAATCAAGTACAGAATTTAGTCCCCCGTCGAATATTAGTGTTCCCGATACTGGAAATATTTTATAATGAAAACCTCAAATTTGTGCACAAATATCGTATAATAAAATAAAATAATAAATATAAATATGAAAAGTATAAATAAAATTAAGAAAGTCTCCTGAATATCGCGAGCATTCATGATCGATGGATGTGTCTTTGTGACTACATTTCGAGTCAAAAACCAAATCTCTACTTTGATAATGGCTTTCCCAAGTGGCTTTTCAACGGTCTAATTCAATACCTGGGACAACGTCAGATTTTTTTGAGATTGCGAAATAAATATAACGAATATATGGGTATTTCATTATTGGGGGTAGTTTTATATCTTCCCGACCGTTTCGACATGATTGAGTAATACATCAATTTGAAGCTCCCATAAGTGGCCCTTTAATGGTCTAATTCAATATCTGGGACATGTCAGATTTTGTTGAGATTGCGATATAAATATAACGAATATATGGGTATTTCATTATTGGGGGTAGTTTTATATCTTCCCGACCGTTTCGAGATGGTTGAGTAATACATCATTTTGAAGCTCTACTAAGTGGCTCTTTAGTGGTCTAAGTCAACATCTGGGACAATGTCAGATTTTTTTTGAAATTGCGAAATAAATGAATGAAAGTATTAATTAAATAATTTTTTGGGGTTATGCCGCCGAAAAAGGGGTTATTTTCTGTATAGCAACATTGGATATGGTTAGTTTTAGTTATTATATGTTTTTTTAATTATGATAAGTAACGAACTGGTCCACCGTAATATTTGCTAATCCAAATCCAAATCTAACTTCAGCCACATCATGTGAACATAGGTCCGGAAATGCATATTTTTCAAGATACAAGGTGTCACACTGTTACAAAATAATAATAATAAATAGTCTTCATTAAAAAAAAAGGAAACGATGTATCTATTAACAGCGAAACTATCGATAGAGCTCAATAGTGGCGTAGTCTAGTTTTCAATAGCTACTCTACTGTGCCACTATAAATGTAGTTAATAATTGTGTGTGTTAATAAAGTTAAATTAATATAAATTTTTATTATTAAAACTATGGAAAATATCTTTAAAATCGAAAAAAAAGGAAAAACACTCACCTGAAGAAGGAACGAAGATAAAGAATTTGAAAAAGCGATATGACATCTTGACAGCTCAGGCAGAAAGGCATTTTAGCAAAATTGTGTTTTTAGCAGATGATCTTTGTACATTTTTTAAAATGCATTTCTAGTAAATTATTGTGTGGATGGTATTTCGAGGAATAAGTCGCTCTCTTAGCAAAGTCGATGAGTTCAGATTAGGTAAAATTTTCGTAACGAATATGTTTAAATGTAGTCAATTAAGTCAATTAAGCTGACGATATGTATCAGATACATGGTTATATATTCAGAGATCCGTAGTAAAAAAAAAAACATAACTCTCATCACAGTAATTGAAATATGAGAGAACGAGTAATTGTTTCCTTATTTTAAAATATTCCTGTTACTATATAACATTTTTAGTATGCCTTTGAAAGACATTTTTTAAATGGTCACGAAATGGTAAATCACTATGATTACCCTCAAGTTGCTTGCAAAATTAATAACAAAAAGTCTAAAATTATATTAATTTTTTGCTTTACTAGCTTAGTTTTATTTTTAATTACAAATATCGTTCAATGAACTTTTAATGGGTTTAGCTTTAACCATGGGCACGAGAACGTTCACTAATCATAGGTCATAGGTAGATCATGGTTTCTAAAAACCCCTACATAAGAGGTATTATCAAAATCAAAACATCGTCCGCGTATGCTGGAACCTTGCAAAATTTTAAAGATTTTAAAATATCGGAACCGAAATCGAATCGAATCGTCTTTCTTTGGAACAAGTATAAATTATGATATCGATTTAAAAGATTGAATCAGCTTACAAGAATTGAATGAAAAATCGTAGAAATTTAGCTTGGATATCGATATCGATTAACCGCATCCAATGACAAATCTGCAGACCTTCTGGTACTATTCTATTAACAATTATATAATTGTACGATTGATTATAGAGAATATTTTCAAATGGTTTAAAAAGCACATGTACTTATTCTTCTTAAGTTATTAAAACTGGACTGGGTGATATTTTTATCTTAGCTCAAGAAATGGCGCCAAAAGCATAAAAATAACTTCGTTTTTGATAGCAAAGAACGCTTGGTTTTAACTATAAAAGTTTCCATTTAGCATATTTTTGGTACTTACCGCGTCTTCTGGTATGTTATAACATTACATCGACAGAGTTGTAAAAATTGCATTTATAATGGTTAATTGGCAATTAGCACATTACCATACCAATTACTTTGCCAAATAGTTGGAATTGGGAAAAGTCGGTATAATTTATAAACAAAACAGTCAAAAATATTTGTGAGTAACAGCGTTTTAACTTTGTTTTTTTTTTTTTATTGATTTTGCTCGGCCACATGAGGTTACAAAAAAAAAAGATCCGAATTAGATTATATATCATTGCAATAGCACCCGGTATAGCAAATTAGATAGTGAAGGACGCCTTCGTGATTTGGAGAATAGATTTGGCCAGCTCTACGAGTTTCGGCAACAACCCAGCCTCCAGTTAGCTATGCAGACTGAGACCAACAAATAGCGTTCTTGGACGCACTAGTGAGGAAGGGAGACAACAAGCTGAATCATGCGGGAAATCAACACACACGGACAGTCCAAGCATCAGCAAAAGCAGAAGTATGGAGCCGCCATTATTCCAATGGCACGAGCTCAAAACATTTCCGAGCTCGAAGATCTGAAGGCAAAAAAGATTCAAGGCAAATAGTTACCTACAGCAAAAGACAGACCGAAAGGTCATGGTATCTTCCAGTCCGAAATTATTGCTATGGCCTAGTTGGCTTCTTCAGAGCTTAACTGGTTTGCAATCTATTCTGATGAAAGGTAAAATCCCGCGTTTGGTCGAATAAGGCTTGGTTGGTATAGAATGAAGGCTCGTCCATGTAAACCCTTGATCTCTCAAAAGGAAATATACATGAGAACGAGAAGCAGATGGAAGGGGCAAATTGACAAGTCTGCATCCGAACACGCACTAAGCAAGGGAGACCACAGACCACACTTTGAAACCCGTATGTTGCTAGTAATAGCTATACAAGAGACCGATCAATACCTCAAAATATAATGAAGGGAAACAAATCTCGAACCTGTTCATCGGTATAAAAGCAATGTACAAGATTACGAAGTTTTACAATAAAGTAATAAGCAAAAATGGCTTTATACGGAACCTCTTTACCTATGGTTGACAAAGTGATACACTATGAGTAGATGTTTTAAGTCAACCAGTTTCTCAAACTGTTGCAAAACCAAAAGACCTGAACTAAGTTTATTTTTTATTTTTTTATGTCCAATGTAACCCGTCCCCAACTGCAACACCAAGTAAGTTAACTGAACTAACTTGAGTTACTTAGTTTTATCAACTAATTTTTATTTATCCCTGAGGTCAAGCATGTTGTATCATCCCAAAACAGTACACACTTGAATGGGTAGACGAATAAGTTAATATCATTAATATAGATGACAAATAACAAAGGTCCCAAAACGGAACCTTGAGGGACCCCAAATTCTACGTTTTTTAGAGGCGACCGCCTCTCCTTTTTACTAAAATTTCAAATATTTTTCTAAATAAGGACAGGAGGATCCGATAGTCTAAGTCCAAATAGGAAGCAATTCCTTTAGACTCGAAACGTAAACCAACAGCCGTTAAACGTTACGTTTTCATCCCGTGCGACACAAAAACTAGGGAAGAAGCCGCCAGTAATTTTCATCTAATAATAAGGGAGCAATTATGTGGCGGGAAAGGGGAGGGTACCCGGAGGGACTCTGAGACCCATTTAGAAATTAGGAAGTCGTTCGTCGGAGCTTCCAATTCCAAAAGTAATTTCCGCGTCTTAATTAAAAGCCAAACTAAATGTAAATTTAAACGTCTGGACATTCTTAAATTTCGCGCGGAACAGGTAAACGGGGACGAGTTATTCGCGGGAAAAATATTTATCCACGTCCCGGAAACGAAGGAATTTGATGCAGAAATAGAATTTGGATTTTCGCTTGTCCTTTTTGGCAAACGACGCATATTTGTTGTGATTGACTTGTTTTTAAGTTAAACGCGAAAGTATATTCATTTTAAGAAGAAAAAAATCGAAAAAAAAAAGGTTTTTAATGTTTCATAAGATTGTCTTATCTTATATAATATTATAATAAATAAATGAATTGAATAATTGGAGAAAAGTGTTCTTCTGTATCACCTCTAAAAAATTGTGTGCATAAGGTGTTGTAGATGCAAGAACGACCCTTTTTATTTAGATGTAGACCGATAGGTCTAGCAGAGAAGTCAGGAAATTATCAAAGCTTAGAGTAGTCCAATTAGATTCTAGGGAGGTTCACGATTCGTTATACTTCCACCAGAAATATAGTGCTTTTATAACTGACCCTTACCCATCACCATTCCAGGGCTGTCCCGGGAATTTATAGACCAGACGAAATTCATTATCTTCAAAAAGTACGCAACGACTCATTGGCACAACTAATGTTTAAGTCTGTCAGTAGTTTTTTATGCAGTTCTTCTAGGATTTAAACACTATTCAATTTACAAACTTCGTAGATTATACGCGTAGTTCTCTCACTTTCACCTTGACTATCCCATTTGCAACAATTTTTCTTACAGTTGACTTCAGAACTCTGGTCATGTCACTTGTTACTTTCGAAAATCGATTAAATCGAATTTTTCGAAAGTATCCGCGCTCGTATAAAAATTTTATATCTCGGTAAGTCCTACGGGATCGCCGTTGGTACGGAAATGACCACCGTCGAAAAAAAAAAATATTTTTTTTGTCTGTCCGTTCTCCGTTCTCGTCTTTTGGTTTTTCCTTTTTAACCGTCCACGATGCACATAAGCTTATAAGAAATCCATCTTTTTTTGCGATTTTCGACGGTTTTTGGGACCTTACTATGAAACACGATAAGTGTCCGAAATTTGAAGCAATCGACTTCATATTTGGCGCATATATGCAGCTTTGTCCCGTGACGGAACCTATTGAAAAGGGGGATGGCTGGAGGGTCGGGAAGTATTTAAAAAAAGATCAAAATCGCGTGTGCAAGGGTCTACACAAAAACAAATTTTCAAAAACCGTTTACGAGACCAAAAAAATTCTTGAACCAGAAGAAGCAGAAGATACGGTTCTATAAACTTTTATTCTTGACAATTTTTCAAAAATATACAGGATGAGCCGCAAATTCAAAAAAAACTGAAAAATGGGTCCCCCTATTATTGAAAATTGGCAATACTGTCATATCTATGTTTTAGATGTCAGTTTCTTTTACATGACGATGTAGCCTATATAGACAGCTTAAACTTTTGTATTTACGATTTTTAAGTATTCTACCGGGTGTTCGCGATATTCGGTGCAATATTAAAAAACATAAGTATTCCAAAGTTGCAGCTGCCGACTTCAGACTTGAAAGAGAAGTAGAAGTCTACATCCGTATTTAGACTCTTTAAATTGGGAGCAATAAAATAACGCGAAGTATTTTTTTTTAATTTTGGCGATAAATGAAAAACTGTTAAAGATGGGATAATTTTATTTGAACAGTATCGTAAACCGTGTGGTGAGAGAGTTTCAGGTTTCGTCAATTATACAGGGCGCGAGATATTTGCAAAAATATCATTCGACACTGCTATTATTTGTGCAAATTTTAATAATTACCGATGTTTGCTGTAACTTTGAAGTTCGACGAGATGCGAAGGACATTTTATACAGGGTACGTACACAATTAAATTACAGCGATTTTGCGAAAGTCCATAGTGCTTCAAACCAGCCCCCCGCCCAGCGACGATTTTTAGAAAGCAATCTTGTTTTTATATTGCTGCTCCTACTTCCCCTGCTGAATTTCTTATAAAATTGTAAACATTCAAAACAATTCGTTTAGCATCCGAAGACCAATCTACCGTCTCTACTTCGTAACTTTTATAAAAACTACTTATTTGCATTTTATGAAGTTTAGACAAAATTGAGATTATATGTTTTTATGCGAAATTATGTTCTTAGTAAATATAGTCTTCCACGGCTTGCAGTAATTATAGGTATTTTGACCCGCTTTGAGGAAGAATATCAAAAACATGGACGTCTCATTCAAAAAAAAAAAAGGATACTGAAAGTTGAAATTAAAAAAAAAGTACTTTCATTTAAGACACGCTGTATTATTTCAAAATATCTAGTCATCGCAGATCATTAGAAGGAAGTTTTCTAAGAATGTGTTTTAAATTTCATCAAGTAGTCATCACTGCCAGCCGTGAGATGGAACATAATTTTGCATAAAAATATATATAATCTCAATTTTAATCTAATCTACACAAAATTTGAATAAGTAGTTTTTATACAAGTTACCTTTATTTTTTTCAAGGATTCTAAAAATGTCAAAATATATAGGGTTTTAAATTTTCGTACCAGCACTGATCGGACACCTTGTATATATAAAAAATAAAAAATTTTGAAATTTAATTTAAACTTTTTTTTTC
The DNA here is from genome assembly GCF_029955315.1 of Cylas formicarius. Classification (NCBI taxonomy): domain Eukaryota; kingdom Metazoa; phylum Arthropoda; class Insecta; order Coleoptera; family Brentidae; genus Cylas; species Cylas formicarius. The sequence goes on along the minus strand of NW_026844361.1, from coordinate 15,646,239 downwards.
TAAAATTGGTAGAGAGAAAAGGTACAGGCTCCTAATAAAGTGCCCACCCTGTAAAGTTTATACAATTATCCAATGTAACGAACATGCATAGTAGGCCCACCTGGACGTACCATGGTAGGCCCTGACCGCTGTGTCAGTACTGACGCCAGTGCCAGTCGGCAACGAGTTGATACAGTTTTCATCTCAACAAACTGTTCATACCCACTTTTATAATAATAAATACCGTTTGCTCGAGTGCGGATTGTTACTCTAAGTAAGCGAGCGTAACATTGGCTCCCAACTTTGGGCCAGTTTGTGGAATAAAAAGGAATCGTAACGTCGTGCGCCGTAAGGTCGAATATCGAACTGCGGTTCTCAAACACACCCTGGACATTTCGTGAAAGCACCGTATAAGGACAACGAAAATTCAGTATTGTGGCAATAACGAAGAACTGTTTGTTACGAGATTTGGCATAGCAGCTGTATGTCGCCTGGTAACCAAGGATCGAAGTTAGTAAAAAAAATTATTAATCACTAGAGTTTGTCGGTGAGTGAGTTTTTTGAATCAATTGTCGTTAAAAGTTCGCTGTGTCGTCGAAAGAGAAGCTCTTCGCGGGAAGCCCCGATCATGGGAGAGGGCAGCGTAACACTTTCCAAAGACAGTTCGAAATTTTGATTTCTAGCTTAGGAAACGCTAATCTACAACCCGGGGGCAGCTTCGCGTCGTGTCTGTAGCGATTCGATGGCAGTAAAGACAGTAGTGTTGAGGCATTTATAGATGCCGTAGAGATTTATAAACAATGTGCAAACGTATCCGATGCTAATGCGTTACGCGAGTTTTCTATGTTGTTAGATGGTTTCGCAGCTACCTGGTGGCAAGGTGTGAAGGACAGTATCCATACTTGGGACGAAGTTATCGATTTGTCACGAACCACCTTCGGTCCAAAGAAACCTCCATATAAAATATACAGGGAACTCTTTGCTTGCGAACAAGATGTTAAGACAAACAGTGATGTTTTTTTTTGCAACGCACGCGCAATACTGGCACAATTGATATGATCTACGGACTTCTTCATAGACGAATAAGAGAGAAGGTGCCACGAGATAAAATTAAATCATTTAACGACCTGCTTAAAGAATGCCGGTTAGCAGAAGAGACATTCATCGATCGGTCCGAAAGAGATTTTTCGAAAAACACCGATTCAATCAAAGAGCATGTAAATTGTACTTCCAGCAGATACTAGGGTCACACTGAAGCACAGTGCCGTCGAAAACATCGCTTACTTAGAGTAACACCATGATAAACTTGATGATAGCTGAAAAGTTGAAACACGCGCCATTAGACATTGGTGTCTTTTTAACTCTTAGTTCAAATCCAGACCACAAGAACGCTTTCACATTAACTAAGAAAAAATCCCGATAAACGAAGATCCAGTTGTTTCGCGTTGTATTAAAACCGGCCCCCGGATTCCGATATACCGGAGCACATTGTCTAAACGTCTTAATGATTATCCGGAGAGCCGCCTCTCCTTATTTGCCGCAATTTTTCTCGCCCGTTTTTCCCGCCCGGAAAACCATCTGTCTAAGCGTAAAATTCTCCGCGCCGCACTCTCTAGAAAGATTGCCGCGATCGAGAGTGCCTTTTATTAAATCTCATCGTCGGGGCTTTTCTGCGGCCCGGGAAATTCCTTTAATAAATCCCGAGGCGGTCCCCCCTTCTGTTTCGTCGCAATTAAAAACCGCTACTCATGTGTGTATTGTTTTTCCGAACTGATCGCTTTCTATTGGTTAGCGTCGTCGGTGGGCGGGACTTGGACGCGCTTTGTGGGCGCGGCTCACCGCGATTGGTCGGTAACGTGCGGATAGGCGGGGTCGTCTGGATTTTCTGCCAGTTTCACAGTTACTTTTGGGTTTGTTGTTTTTTTGTACACCGTGTGCCAAATAAAAAGATTCACTATACGATCTGGAAACCCATAAGAGGTACGAAAAAAGTTTCGAAGAAAAGTTTCTTGGACTCTCTTGTAGATTTAAAATATTATAATTTCGTTGATGCAGCGTGTTCCTAAAGTGTCCCACCCGACATCAACTTTGTTATTTTAAATGGAACACGCTGTATACGTCGACATTTTTGGAATCCTTGGATAAAGTAAAGGTCACTTTCTTATAAATTCCTATTCGAATTTTGCACAGTTTAGACAAAAACTGAGGTTACGTTTTTTTTTCATATCATCTTAAGAGTCGATACAGGAAAAACATTTTAATGGAAATGATCGAGTGCGAAGACAAATTTTTCATTGATATGCTAGATGCAGTTAACTTTATTAGTAAAGCTTGGAAATAAGTGACAGCAGAAACAACATAACACAAGATAAAACTCTTAACTTTCGAAGCGAAAAGTGTGTGGGTGGGAAATTTTCTATAGAACGTATAACAGTCTTAGTAGCGGCCAATGCCACTTACAAAGCAAACTAGTCTGCATGGATGACATCGCAAATATTACTTCTCTTAGATAACTGCCCTGCACATGTCCATATTTCAAATCTACGGAATATTGAATTGGTATTTCTTCCACCCAAAACAACAAGTGTATTACAGCCGATGGACCAGAGTGTAATACAAAGTCTTAAGAGTCGAAAAACATTTTAATGGAAATGATCGGGTCCGAAGACAAAATTTCCATTAATATGCTAGATGCAATCAACTTTATTAGTAAAACTTGGAAAGAGGTGACAGCAGAAACAATTCAACAGAACGCGAACAGGAATTGGAAGATGATCAGCCACTCAGCGAGTGGAAAAAGCAGTTTCAAACAACAATTACGTTTACAAGTGGGGGGTTGCAAGATTTTATGGCGATAGATCAGGATTTGGCTACAATAGCAGACTTGACAGAGGAAGCCATATTACAACAAGCAAGAAAGGATGAGGAAGAGCACCAAGAGGAAGAAGAAGGTGAAGAAGTTGATCTGGGACCCCCACTAACCATTCAATAGCCCTGCATTTAGTTAAGCTGCTAGAGAAATTTTTTACATATCATGGGGAAGATGGTTGGACCTAAATTACAAGATGCGTATTGGCATACTAAAAAAATTCAAATAAAAATGAAATGTTCCTTAATAGATATTAAAATATGTATATAAAATAATTAAATATTGCAGAACACATATGCGTATTGTGATTTTTCATGTGCCTATAACTCGAAAAAAAAGCAGTCCCTTCAATTCCGCTACATAGAGTTTCGACTGTTACGGGTAAGGGTCTGCTCGGCAGGGTGTTCTATAAGGGGCTGCTGTTTTGTAGTAATAAACAATAGGCAAAGTTAATCACGGGGTCGGTTATAAAAACACTATATTTCTGGTCATGGTATAACAGGATCCAATTTCCGGTTGATGACAGATTGAGATCTAGATACACTGGTCAAAACTGGAATGAAATTTGCTGGTTATCAACTAGTAGTGTTTCCATATAATCATAACCATCCAAAATTTGGCTTGAGCTGTACGTCAGTGAAGAAAATGATTTGAAAATTTAAACCGAAACGCTAAAGATGCGCATTTAAAATGTCACCCACCTTGTACGTACGTATGTATAATGACGACAGATCAAGAGAACGCAGTATAATATCAACAGTAGGATGGTTGAGGTGAATCTTTCAAACTTAAAAAGTACGGTGTATTAAAAGAAAATGAAATAACCGCCCCGCCCCTTCACGAAATTGCGATCTGAACACTGGCCCTTCGGTAACAAAAACGAGGTATTTAGGGCAGACGTTTATATCCGAGACTTTGTATATTCAAAATATTAATTAAATTAATTAATGAAAGTCGAGAGAGCGGGCGGCAGCTAGAAACTTTTTGACTGTAATTTAGCGTGTTGTGTCGTCGAATTAGTTGCTCTATTTATAAGGGCTCCGCCCCCTTTTGCCCAGTTTCCGAGCTCCCCGGTGCACGTTGACACAGCACAGCTGACTTTGACAAGTAAACTTTGGTGAATAAAGAAAATGGAAATGAAACCAACGACAAAGCATTCCTCAATTTTGTTTTATACTTTGCCAATGATTGTTCTCCCAGCTGTAATTGGGTAATACGCGATATGTAAGGCAGGGTTGAGAGAGTTAATGACCTCTATGTCTTGGCTATATTGCTAGCATGACCATAAATAACTATTTCAAAACTACGACATCCAGTGATGAACTAGATAAACACTGCTCTGACTGTATTTTACAGTTGACAATGCTTAAAAGCAATTATCTCAAAAGAAACAATAATAATTTGAAACGGAAGATGATCTACAGAGAAAACTACACAAATTCATGATATGGCTATGACCATATCTATAGAGAAAACTTTAGCCTTACTAAAGAGCGCGTAAGATGTAAGCTGGTAGTTTAGGACAAAATCATCTAGCAAATCTCATAATTTAAATATCTGGGTATGGATCCGTCGAGTTATCATGCTCAAGTGAAGGACCTGGGACGCCACATCAGCAAAGTGACTGCCATGTGTGGCTGCTTAAGGCGGATATCAACAAAACGGAAAGCATGTTTCGAGTAGCCGAAATGAAAACGCTCAGGACTATGGGACAGCGGTAAAAACAAGAAGAGACCGAATTAGGAACACTGACATCAGGGAACAATGTGGAGTGAAAAACATCATCAGATGGGGGAGACAAAAAAGAAGTTCACGTGAGAAGAATCTTAGAAGAGATGACTGTCACGCATTGCACTTGAAGGGAACCCAATAGGGAAAAGAGCACCCGGAAAACCACCTAAGAGATGGAAGGACACCTGGTAGTCCATATCCCAGGAACTAATACAGAGGAACCTACAAAACTAACACAAGATCTTAAATGTGAATAAATACTGAAAATATTGCTTTTCGTATAATGGAAATTAATTACTTTTTGTTGCTGATTTTACTTAAATATTAGGTTTATATAGTGTAATCTCTATACCTCGTATTTAAAAATATCATTATTTGAAATTTGTTAAGTGCAGGTGCTTCACAAATATTTTTTTCTCTCCTTTTTTTATTATTTAAGTCCAGGCTCGTTGGTATGAGTGTACCGAATTTACTTTAAAGAAATATTTTTTTTTTGTCTGATCCATTAAATACAAGTAAAAAAGGTTTCACAGGTGGTTCCTTCGTTAGAATCTAAACGTGGTCAGAAATTTCGATGTTGAAAAAATATATGTAGGAAAAATAGCTTTTAAAAAATGTAGGACGGTGTGTGTCTCTCGCGATTTGAACTAAAGAGTTCACTGGCTCACACCGGTTGTAGCCATATATTTTAGAATTAAAATTTAGCGGTTGTGCTATTTATGCAACGAGCAAAACTAAAGCAAGTCACTTCCACTAAAACCAAAACAAAGTCTAGTTCCGATTTAAGCAATTGGTTTTAGAGTTTTTGGTGCTCTGATTAAAACCATCGGACATGATTTTTAAAAGTGCGTAAAACAAAACTTTACACATGTACCGTCCCGCATTATAAAATAAAAATAAAAAACGTCTTATCGTACATTGGTGTTGCAGGCGAAGGCTTTTAGACTCTTAGTCAAAATAAGGGAATTTCAGCATTAAGAAGGGGAGGAACTTGGCGATTCGCAATACGGGCCTAATAAGATTACACTCGGTTCAATTTCCCACGCTCCGAAACAATGTACTCGGTCCGTCTAACACTTGGAAAGTTTTAATTGGCAAACGTACCGACTTCCAGATGAACTTCTTCGACGGCGCCTCTACGTATCGAATGAACACAATTACGAATAACAGCTGATAACTCTGCGACGTTGGTTACGGTTACGGCATCATTACTTTCAACCACTCTGCAACTGATAATAAAAGGAAACAGATGTTCTGACAGGAGTACGAACGATATGTAAATTGGTAGTAAATACAGGCATTGAACAACCATTCAAAGATGAAGAATCTACTAAAACCAGATCAGGTCTATTGTGTTTGATGTCGTTGTCTCATTTTGCTTTATCTTATGCAAAAGTTTTATCCCTGCGGTCTTTTGCCTGCATCTGTCTTCTTTTACAGTCGGACCCGTAAGCTTGTTGCTTGCGAAACATTAGTTTGGAGGTAAGCCAGAAGTTCGACGCTGCCGATTGGTCTACCCCCAGCGGGCTTCAATAGTCTGATGGGCAAAAAATCCTATGCAACTCTGAATCAGTTCCTTTTCGGAGGTTTGATCTCTGCTTGTCGAATAGCTTTACTTTCACCATCAGATCGCCGCAGGGTAGCAGCCCCTTCTGGGATAGTATTCCTGACATTTTGTTAGCAGGGTCTTTTCGTAACATATAAATTACACAGGTCTACAGTGATTCTGATCTTTGAAAGCTGTTTGCTAATTCGTATATTTTTGGGTGCCCTTTTTCCAAAAAAGGCCATATTTTTGCTATATCGCGTCATTTTTTTTATTGCGCTCTATATCTTAAAAATGTTATTTATTTATTTACGGTTTAAACAATTTACAAAACTGTTACAAAGAGAGAGAAAGACAGCAGTATAACAGCCAGAAACCAGAACGAAATATAATAATAACAATAAATAGCATTCTAGTAAGGGGTGAATAAACTCCATAATTTGGAACATTGAGTTATCACACCTTCTGTAATATGCGTTAAATTGTGTGCTATGTTAAAGAGGTGGACAATAAATCTTAAAGAGAAAAAGTAGACACCTGCTGGTTTGAAGAGTATCAATATTGAAGGCCTTAGTTATGATACTGTAGTTAGCCAAAGTTCTTAAAAATAATTTCTGAACGGCTTCGATGTCATCTATATGGCAGGCATAACATGGAGACTATACCACAAATGCATACTCCCGTCTAGAGCGAACCCAAGAGATATAGTTGACCACAACCCCAAGGACTCGTAGGGATCTGTTTACCACTTCCGCAAAATGTGTCACAAAACTTTGTTGAGAATCGAAGCAAACACCCAAGTCTTTATTAATATAACCTTTTGCGCAGTTTGGTTAGTTTGCTATTGTGTTCGCGGTTGTTGTCTTCGTTGTTGGGTATTTATATTGTTCTAGAACGTACAAATATGGAAAGAAGATACTTTGTCAAGAATCCAAATAACTCTTATTATATCTATGGTAGTTCATCGTAGTAAAGCAAAGGAAAACTATAACTTTTTTTGTAAAAATTGGCGACCAAGACAAGTCCAAGTCCAGGTCCTCATAGTGTTTGTTCCGTTTCCTATGGAGCATTATAAAACTGGCAAAAACGTAGGGAGAAATGTTTAAGTTTTGGTGTTCCTATGGTATGGCGAGAGCCTAGGAATCACAATAATAATTGTTTACTGTTCTTCGTGTAATGTTTTACTGCCTCCTCTTCACATCAAACTTGGCTTGATGAAGCAGTTTGTTAAAGCCATAGACAAAAACGCACAGTGTGTCAAATATTTGTGGGAGAAATTTCTAGCCATATCCGATGCTAAGACAAAATAATTTTTGTTGGGAGGTACATAAGAACATTATGCAAAGACAAGGATTCTCAAAACAGAATGACCAATATCGAGAAAAATGCCTGAGTTTCATTTAAACTAGTAAATGACAAGTTTCTTGGGAACTCTGAGGACGAAAGTATTGCTCAAAATATGTGACAACACGCTTGAACTATTTTCCTGAAAATCGTGGAGAAGCTAGCGAAGAACAAGGAGAGAGCTTTGATCGGGACATTAAGGAAATTGAACTGCGATACCAAATCAGATGGAGCATAACGACGATGAAAGCTATACCGGATATGCCGTTAGAAACACACATGCGGATATTTCGGACAACTCAACTTTTTGGCAAAAAAAAGAAAACTTCACTGAGTAATTTTTTTTTTACTTTTTTTACTAGGATTCCATTTTTTTACTGAATACAAAAAATAAATAATTATAGATTCTTTTTCTTTCAATATTTGCAAAAAAATCTTATATGATAGAAGCAAATTTTTATTTTTAAAGAGGATATACCTTGTTTTGATGGTTTTATGGCGTACGTCGCTTGTTAGTAAAGCTAGGGATACTTTTTGAGAAACAAAAGATGCCCCAAACAGGATTTTTGTAGCTCTTTTGATTTCCTAGATACGGCAGATTTTTGGAAACATTGCATTTTGATTCATTAGTTTGGTCAGCATTTTAGTTTGGTTTTAATTTTGTGTTTGTGCAAATAAATATTTAGAAATTATTCAAAATGTAGTCCCCATGGTGCTCTTAATCCTGCTTTTCCCGATCATGATTTATCGATTTTGGATTTCCTTTGGTGTCAACGTATGAAACAATAGCAAATGAAAGAAGTTTCACTAAAATAGCCTTTGAAGAGATACCAATCACGCCCATTTAAAATTTCAAGTGTCCTAATGGAGCAACACTTGTGATCCAGATCCATAATCCATCAATTTAATCAATAATTAACACTAATCTCATTGTTTTTTTTTTAAAGATTTATTATGTTTCTTTTAGGTTAAGTAAAAATTTCGAAAATTGTTTAAAAATTGAAGTGAGGTGGCTTTTAGTTGATGAAATGATGAAAATGAACATTTACAAACTACCTGCTACCATATATACAGAAAAATGACAAAACATTAATTAATGTTGTTGTAAGACTTTAAGTTTGATAATGGAGAGGCATTTAAATCTAATTGATTGTTAAGCAATACATTTGAATGTTTCATTTTGTTAACCTCCATTACTTCCAATAAATTTAATTTTCTACTTTTTGTGGTTACATGTTAAATATCAAAATTGTCGTGAAAAATGTGTTTTTCTGCGTTTAAGTGTGTAGCATAATTAGAATCTAGACTATTGTCTTTAAATGTTCTTTTATGTTCGTTAATGCGTTTCTGGAAGGATCTACCTCTTTGTCCAATATAAATTTTAGGACATGATCCGCATTTCAACCTGTAAACAAATGATTTTTGAGATTTTGGACACTTCGTTTTATTGTTTTTTAAAAATTTTCCTTTGTGTTGTTAGTTCTGAAAGCTATTTTTATACCACATTGTGACAAATGTTTTGAAACTTTTTCTCCTACGTATGTAATTGTTTTTAATTGTTCGTGTTCTGTATTAGGGTTCGGATAAATAGAGTTTACTGTTGTCTGGATTTATAATTTTATCGATAACGGAAGGATTGCAGCCGGTGTTCAGTGCAATTTGTTTAATGATATTAAGTTCTTTGTTGTAATTTTCTCTTGAGAGTGGCGTATTAAAAAGCCTATGTATAAAAGAGTGAAATTCAGCCATTTTGTGTGTATAAGGGTGGTTTTGAGCTGTTATCAATGAAAATATAATTTGTTTTGCGTTTTCGTAATAGTTAAGTCTAAAAAATTAATAGAGTTCAATCTCGATAGTTAATTTTACACAATTATGTAATGCGTTAATGTAAATTAAAAACGAATTCAATTGTCTGTCTGTTCCAACAAAGCAAGCAAAGACATCATCGACGTATCTATACGACCATAGAAAACTTTTACTTAAAGGATGTTTTTGTATGATATTTTCCAAGTTATCCATAAAAATCTCGGCTAACAAAGGACTAAGTGGGTTTCCCATAATCATCATCATCATCAATCATTAGAGATGTAAATCTGCCCATTAAATTCAAAATAATTTTGGTCTAAATATACTATTAAGCAATGATCTTGCTCCACCAATGGTTTAACCTCTTTTCGAGTGATGGTGAAATCTACTAAATCTATCACATCCATAGGTGGAATACTGGGAAATAAGTTTTGTACATCAAAAGACAATAGTGTTGCGTTGGAAGAGATTTTGATATATTTATTTTTGGGTTAAAATCTCTGTGAAACTTTAAAATATTTCCTAATTTTGTTGAGAGTTGAACGGCTAGAGCCGTTACAAAAGACACGACTGGTCTAATGGGCGTATCTTGTTTGTGTAATTTAATTAAAGAATATAATTTTGGCGGTTGTGGATTCATAATTGTTAATAAATACTTGTCTTGGTTTTATTGTCATTTTTCGGTATATATAGTAGCAGGTAGTCGGTAAAATATTACATTTGATAAAGATACGGTGTTGTCGAAAAATTGTTTAATTTTAAATGAACCTAACAAAACCGATCTTTTTTTCAGAACTTAAAGTTTGGTTTATTTCTCGAAAATAATTGGAAAATAGAAAAAAAATTAGCATGACAAAAACAAACCCACGTTCTACTTTACCAATAAACTTTAGAACAACCGAGATACGCTTTGCTTCTTGCGACATCCCGTATCTCGAAAATCAAAACGACTATGAAAATTCGGCGCATCTTTTGTTTTTCGAAAAAGCAGCATAGCGAGATACCCGGTATAACCATCGAAAAATGACTACCGGGTTGTTAGTGCCTCGCAGTAGTAAAAAATTAACCCCGCATATCCCAGAGGGCGATTTTTAACCCAGCCGTCTCCACCTCCTAAAAATCCCTCGACTAATAACGCCGTCGCGCGTCAGTCCCGGCGTCGCAGGCGTCGCCGCTCGTTTTACAAATGACTTTTAAGTTGTAAAGTTGGTATGTGTCGTTTTGCGAGAACGCCGTTTTTGACAAATGGACGCGCGGCTCGTAGCTTTAATATCGCGAACAGAGGGTGCGCCAGCCACATGCTGCTCCCGGGGGTTAAAAACGTCGCGACGGTCCTCAATAAAGTGACGCGCCGTGCGCGGTAAAAATTAATATCTGCGAGACACGCCCTCGACAGCGTCGCATCACGCGTCGAATTCCGTCGACGAAAGGTTATTTGAAAACGTTACGACATTTTAAGACCCCCGTTAAGTTAACTCGCCGTTAAGATTCACTTTAGGACTCCCACGGACGAGACGCAACCGGTGTTGCCAGATATGCCCAATTTTTATGCTCCAGTTTAAATGCGGCACCAGTGCGACATCCTAGTTTCGCGTGAAAACTACCAAATTTTTATTCAAAGAATCTTCCACAGGCTAATGTGATACTATTTGTGAGTGACTTAAAAAGTTTACCAAACGTGTCGCATATTATACTTTTTCTACGACCGTTAGTTTTTGGGTACATTTTTGCAAAATAAGACGAATGCATCCACTGACACGCCCGTCAGCATTGACAAGCCCCAAAATTCAAGCCGTGCGCGCGAAACTCACATTGTAAAGTGACGCTTTTCGCACGCTGAATATCAGGTGTATAATTAGGTAGTTTACAGAAGAGGGTAGTAGGATAGTTGTGAATATATTGATTTTCTACTCCCGTCTGCCTATTGCCTATTTGTACACCGGTCTAGAGTGCGAAAAGAATAATTTTACCATATCAGTTTCTTGTCCCACTGATCCAAGTCACTTCGGACATTTCCGGGATATTACCGCACGGGTTTGTTAGCAATCGGATATTTACGGAGATTTTACCGCACGGTTGAATTTTGACGTTTGTCAGTTCTGAACGTCACATCAGTGAATTTATTCTAGTCATTTTGCAGAAATGTACCCAAAAACCAATGGTTGTAGAAAAAGTATAGTATGCAACACGTTTGGTAAACATTTTAAACCAGTCGTATATGAAACATTCGCTCCGCTCATGCCAAATAAACACTTTATGCATGGTATACTATTATAAATTTTTTGGATTCATCCTGAGTATAATGTTTATAATTCAAATACCATAAAAAATAGTATTATATGCAAAAAGTGCGGTAAACGTCTTTTGACTCACGAATTTAGTTGGTTAGTTGATTTGGAACGAAAATTCTACATTTGCCAGTAACCTTAGCATGTTGAATTGTTACGAATGTTGTTGATGTTGAATTTGAATTTATATAGCTCTGTAGCTGAACACTGAACTGAAAACGTTTTGCGACAAAATTACGTCTATATTAACATTTCTTTTCAAAATCGTCTAACGGTTCACACCCATAAATTTCGGCACTAAATAAATTTATACTTTATTAACTTTTGTTAATATCTACTTATAAAAAAAATGCCTTAGTTCAACTCTGATTTGTGTTTCAATGAGCCACTAATATTTGGTAGACCTAAATTTCCAGTTCATATCCGAAATGACGTTGATATTATTTTCCCTTGGGCCTCCCTAATAATGTAGGGAATTTGGAATATTCGTGCCGAGCGTATTCTCATTAATTTGTTGCCTTCGGCCCGACCTTGTAAATTCCTCTCCGAGGAAAGCATTTGTCGTACTTTTAAGACTTTTTACCAAATTTCAACCCCTCTGCTCGTTTTGCTTATTGCTAATAATTTTTCGATACGCATTCGGTACAACACAATTATAATTCCTCGAAATTTATGCAATAAAAAATATACATTTTGCAGACTAGATGGCACAGCACAGTCCGAGGGAGATCTCTAGACAGATCCTCTCAGGCCATAGTAAAGTGCAGAGAACATTAAGGGGAAATCAGTTCCACCGTGTTCAGTGCTTCACTTCGCCAGTTCCTCCGTACTATCAATTTTTTTCTCAATGGCATTGGTTGCAGACTGGGGAAGCAAATTCCTGGATGGGGCGAATGTAAGTGGTGAAAAGCCTGCAAGCGATGCGAGGAATAGGATTTTTAAAAGTCTTTTTTGTACAGACCACACAAAACATGCAGCACAAAGCACTTTTGAGCATTCAGCCGCAATAGCCAAGTTGAACACCACTTGAAAATGTGGTGAAGGATTTTCAAATAATTTAGTGTCATCAGCATAAGCGCTTGCATGAGACTCAATGCTGGAGAGCAAATCCACGGACTACACTAAGAACAGCACTGGTCCCAGCACCGATCCCTGGGGAACACCACTAAGCACGTTTTTTGGCAGTCAAAAAGCGTTACCAATTCGAACTCTGAACGACCGGTGGCTTAAGAACGCCGCTATCCACTCTTGTTGTTTACCCCCCACTCCGACCTTTTCAAGTTTGAATAACAAGCGTCGATGTGGCACTTTGTCGAAAGTTTTGCTGAAGTCGAGGTAAATAATATCCACCAGATCACCTGAGTCTAGAAATAATGTCTAGTGATTCAAGCAGGTCAATGTATTTGATATGACTGATCTACCGGGAACAAAGCTATGCTGCGGTATACGTATAATATGGCATTCCATTAAAAACGGTAACAGCTGATTTACTATAAGGCGTTCAGGAACCTTACATATAATACACACTAGGCTGCTAGGGCGGTAATTTGAAACATCAAGCTTATCACCCTTACACCCTCAATTACAAGAGATAGGGACAGTTTTCTCGTGAGCTAAATATCTTGCTTGAAAAGTTTTGCTCAATATATGCATCACAACTTTCATGTAAGTTGGGAATAAATACCCTGTACTTTAAGATAACAAACTCAAATTAAGTTTAACATTTTGATACACAGTTTTAATCTGCGTGTAAAACTAAGTTACCATAACGAACAAAGGCTGATGAATCTCCTTGGATGATAAGATCCATGTAACTTAAACCAAAATTATTTTAAGCATTTGCGCTGGACACTATCCAAACAACAATTTGTTCCTATAAACGTTGTGTAAACCCTCTAGACCTTATTCTTTGTATATGCCCAATAATAGTAAAGTTAGTGCGAAACATAACACTCTGATCTCTAAACGTATTACACCTCTCCAAGGGAACACCGTTTAGTGTATATTGAAACAAAAGACAGGACTGTGCTTTTATCAACATTAGGTTTGAGAGAGTCAAGATGGCACTACCATGAGCAAAGTTTCTGTAATTCCCTGGAACTCATCCGCAAACAACAAATGTTTAACGTAACAACAAAAATCCTAGGTTTATAGTATATTCAACAAATAGTTGCCTGTTGTCGAGATATGATTCTATTAGAATTAATAAATCATTCGAAAGTGCAACTTGTGCGATAATATTTAGTGATTAATTTGATCAAACCGTGCCAATGTACGGATATATTACTGACAAATTAAAATATAAAGAATAAATATTTCAGGTCTGTAGTTTTTAATAGAAGATAATGGATAATCTCTACTCTTTCAAATATGATTGAATATCAGAAGAAATGGCTCAACAAATGCAGTTCTGCATATGGATATTGTGCACCCCGGAAGTCAGTTTGGGTATCAATTTCCTTCATGCTAGTAGATGCGTAAAGGGAGTTCTGGGCCACATAACCTAAACAACTGGAGCTCTGGCCCACAACCATCACGGACGTGTCCGTAACGTATCGTACGTGTTTAGGTTATAGCATCTACTCATGCTTTGACTGAACCGCAACAGTGTGATTAAAACTAAGTATTCTAGTTCCTTCTTTTCATAAATTGACGAAATTCCAAAACTTGGACGTTTCACTAATTATGCTAGCCTTCAACACTTGAATATAGACGACACAGGATAGACCAATCTGCAACATTATTAACGGACTTTTTTTTTCGACTTATGTGGCTTATATCTAGATACAGCCTGAGCAAAAATATTATTCAAGACCTCTTCATTGATAGTATCCGAACTTTCTAGGTGTCTGCCCTTTTAAGGTCTACTATTCAGCATTAATATTCTAATTCTTACTATTTTGATCCAAATTAATTCAGACTATGCGATCGTGACAGTGATACGTGAATAATAATATTTTCATCTGTTGTGCATTTCGTCCGCGAACAGTTTTTCTATTACCACGGTTCAAACGAACCAAACGTACCGCGCTATATAGGAACAATCGTCGTCATTATTTATTGTAGCGATGCATTTTTTTGTCGGCGAAAATAAACAGCCCGCGTTCCAATTTAGGCCCATTCAGAAGCAAATAAGAGATCAAAACGCAAACAACAAAGCGTCGCGGCGTGACACGCAAATGGCGGCAGCGGCGGCGCTCCCGTCGAAAAAGTTTTTAACGAGCTCCGAGAAAAGCTTACGCGGGCAGGTCTTCGAATGTTGGCACTACGTTGCCAATACCAACGAATTTTTGAGATAGAATAGAGTTTTTTGGCTGAGTTTTAGTTAAAATCAGAAGAACATCTTGTTACTAATCATGCAAATACGCAGTCTGGACATCACGTGTTCCATAGCAGCAAAACATAAAGCAACAAATGATATTCTAACAGCTTCTGGACATAAACTGAATACAATACTAATACTGATCGACTGCAGTAGACCATTTGATATTATGGTCCAGAAGGCCCAATCTAATCTTAAAGTCTATGCGCTTGATAGGAGATATCTACAAAGTACTATCTGCGGTCCTTTATTGCCCACTTTATACCTAAAAAATAATACAATTGTGGCAAGTCCGGTTGTACAGATAAAAATATTTAAAATGTCTAATGTAAAAGAGTGGCAGTGATAGAGACAGCATGAAAAATAAACAACAAAAACCAAAACTATTACACATTAAGAAAGAAGGCATAATCTAATATGATGGTGGTGTCCATGTACTTCCGCATGGCATGGAAACCCTGTATCTAAAGGTACTTTTTTTTAACAATCTTTCATCTTTTATTACTCAGTGCCTCAACACTTGGTGGTGGTTCATTACAAACATAGATTTAACGATTTTTTTTTCATCGCGGATAATGAAATTTCTTGTTGCAAAGAAAGTCATTTTTTTGGGTACTTCGGCAGTTGATAATAAATGTACAAACCTGGAAGTCGCATGATTTTCAATCTTTAAAAGATAGCTTTACAATGCTCAAGATAATCTATACACGCTATTACTCTCAATACCTGCTTTTGAAGTTTGAAAGCCCGATCAGCTACAGAGAGAGAGTAACGCGGCATTAGTAATGTTTCCTTAGCAACTAATATTTTTATTTAAGGACTACAAAAATTCTGGGTGATAGTTTTGATCGATGTGTTTTCAATTCTATTTAAATATTTATGATATTAGCGACTCCATATCACATGGACAATCTCAAGATGGAACCGCAACGTTATAGGGTTTGATCAGTGACTTGGGATATTGAAATTCTTTGCTAAGCCTTAAAATAAGAACCTATTTTTGATATGATATGAATGAATATCAATTTTGGTGTCTATAGTTTTTCCAAGATGCCTGATACTCAGATTTAAAGACAGTCGACTTTTTATGCAGTAGTCATAAAACCGATCAAGATTAACCGGCGTCCGCTATCAACAAAGAGAACATCAAAGGTACAGAGGCGTGATTTCAGTAGATTTACTCTGCAAACTATTGTATGACTGAAGAATTTTGTTAGTAGAGCTTTCAGGTTAACATCGCCTATACCTCCCTTGTTCCCAAAGGCATAATCGAGCGACTAAGTATCGAGAATGGTGAAATTTGTGTTTTTATCTAATGAGTCAGTTATTATTATTCCACCGAACTTAATTTTGATTCGCCCGGTATCTGCTGCAAAATTAAACTTTTTGACAAATGTTTTTATTTTGAAAGCTGATTTTATATAATTTTGGTAGGATGATTTCAAATTTGCAAAATTGTTTTTTGCAAATATTAAAGCATATTTCTAAAATAAATTATCTTTTTATTCTGTGTACCGTTTTAACATCCAGCATCAATCATGGTTATGCACCATCTGCCTTGGTATCTCTCCCCTTGTTCTTTGCTAACTGCTCCAAGATTTTCAGGAAAATAGTTCAAATGGGAACACTGGAAATGCACTCGTATTGTAACCTAGACGATGAATTTTGTTTGTTTGTTTGTAGTTTTTGTCTCTAGAGTTCCCAAGAAAATTATCAATTACTTCTTTAAACGAAAACCAGGCGTTTTTCTCGGCATTAGTCAGTATGTTGTAAAAATCCTTGTCTTTGCATAATGTTCTTATCTACCTCCCAACAAAAATACCTTCTTTTATCTTGGCACCAAATATTGCTGACAATATCTAGGGCTTTAACAAACTACTTCATCAAACTAAGTTTGATATAAAGACGCAGCGAAGCTTCTTTGGCTTGTTCTAGGGGGCCATTCTATTTGTGTCCAATATGCCCGACTATCTCACTCACAAATAAAGGATGGAAGTTTTGTATAACACCTCTGTTGTGCAATAAAACTACTACGCTTACTTGAGTTAATAAACTTGAGTTTAATAAACAGGTGCCATTCTCTTATCTACTAACTAAGTCACAAAAGCGGTCCTTCGTGGGTAAAATATTCACTTAACTCTTTTTCACGATCCCGTGAAAAGCTTGATGTGACGCTAGGTGCAAATGCAAATGCTTGTTACGAAGTTTGGTCGCTAGCAATTCGGATGCATCCTTCGAAAGGTGCAAATCTCTAATTAAATCATTTAATTCGCTCTGGTTAAACACTCATCTTATTATAACGATATGACGTTTTACAACTCTTTTGAGGCGGTAGGTATAGGTACATCTCGTTCATGAGGAACTGGTCGAATAGCAGAGTCAAGATTGGGATACACAATTAGTTTCTTATTTTTTCTGTTGAATCCTTGAAAATTCCACGAACAAAAATAACAGTCATCACTGTGATATCTAGGCTCTGGCCATACCATAGCAACATCAAAGCTTAAACATTTTTTCTTACCTTTTTGCCAGTTTCTTAATGCTTCAACCTAAACAGAATAAACAGCTTGAGGAGATCAGGACTTGTCTTGGTCACCAATTTTTGCACCAAAATAATCGTGGTATACATTTTTCACAAAAGATGTTATCGTTTGCCTTTGCTTTACTACGGCATAACTACAACAGATATAACAAAAGTTATTTGGATTGTTCACACAATGTCTTCATTCCATATTTATACGTTGTAGAACACTAGAAATATGCAACAACGAAGACAACAACCGCGAACACAGTAGCACGACGACCAATACAACCAAACTGCGCATAAGTAGGTTGTATTGACGCTTCTGCGCCAACTATGTTGCTTTGCAGAGAAATCTAATATTATCCGGTGTTGTCAAATCACATTTAGTTTATTAAAAATCATGACTAACGTGTCAATTCATGTTTCATAATTTTTTTAAGATACAGGGCGTTATAAAAATAATGACGCGATAGAGAAAAAATACGGCGTTTTTTGGAAAAAAGGCACCCAAAAATATACAAATAAGTAAAAACAGCTTTCAAACATCAAAATCACTGTGTAATTTACCGCGCATTTGAGAGTCCTCGATACGAACTAACTTGCCGATCAAACCAATCCATTTAGGAACTAAATACAAGTAAAAACCAGTCAACGTGGGAACGGCCGGTGCCTAATCAACTATCCGATCCGTCCATACAGGTTCACGTGACTATAAATCAATGGCGGGGTGTTGGCAGTCACGAAATATTAGTTGGCACTGGCGGTCCGCGTAGATATATACGACGCATAATGGGCGAGCTAGATGTATATTTCAACGGTGAATAGAGAACGTTAACACGGCAGATAGCGTCAGCATTCGCCCATTCATCTGTAAAATTCCCTTATGCCCTGTATACCGCTCCTCCCCCTCCTCATCCGCCGTCCCTATCACCTAGGCCGCTATCCATTTCCAATTTTGTCCCGGAAGCGACATTGTAATACGGATGTATCATACACGTGTCCGATGGGCTTTGGGGGCGGCACCGTCGCCCGTTCGTAATAACTTCCGGTTGCTAAATTCGTCAGAAATGTCGCTCAATAATTGTCGGCGATTGCCATTCGTATCGTGAGATTAAATATCCAAAGTTTTCTAGGCTTTAGGATCACGAGGTAAAGGTTTGCAACCTTGCAAAAATTTCTTTAAAATTTGTCTGCTCATTAACTGAGCGGAAAACTCGGCTATAGGGAGAATGGATATTATGGTGAAGTGATATTTGTAAAATTTTGTATTACGAAAATAATGAGCTCTATTGAAACTAAAAATTTATTTGTAATTTATGGAAAACCCCTTGTTAACTATTAATTTGAAACAGACGATGGTGATAAGGACGATTTAATATTCAAAAAAATACTTGACTGTCATGGGCTCGATTTTTGAGAAATCTGTTTATGTACTCTGTTAAAATAAATGTCAAAAGACTGTTATTTTCTATTGCAGTTTGGGTTTCGTCACATATGATTCTAATGGTCAATCGTAGGCATTTATTTCATTTATTATTACTATTATTATTATTATTGTTATTATTATTATTATATGCTTTTATTTTTTCCATGTATTATTTTGGTTTGGTTTCAACACCACGTTGTCCATTTCTTTCTATTTTAAAGGTGTCTTTAAATATTTTATATTTTAATTTTTAATAAAAGAAAGATAGGAAATAAGTATTATTAAATTATCTTTTAATAATTTTTTTTAAATTTATTTATTTTTTTTAATGAATACTTTTATACATGTCTGGTTTTTGGCTGTCAGTTTGTTGTCGTGTTTTTTAATTGGGACAAGTGATGAATGGGGAGGGGGCGTTCTTTTATTGCTACAAAATAAATACAAAATAAACAATAGAAAATGAAAATAAATACATAATAAATACATAATTGCTTCAATGCTACTTCATAAGAAGGTAATAAACTTTGGAGAGTTTTTCAAAAATATATTATAATATCTTTATGGTTTGTCATAATTTACAATTAATAAAACAAATGTATACGTTATAAATTTAGTTTTTACTTTTATTTAATTTATTTGATAATAAATTAATGGAAGCTGTTTTCTCGTTTGTCATGTCCTGTGTATAAGATTATAATATATACATATTTTTTTGTTTCTCCTTTATCATAAAGACAGTTGTGCCTATGTAAGTGTTCTGAAATAATTCATGTAATCCAGTCTTTTTAGTGGCAAGGCATCCTTCAACTAATGATATAAAAGTACGATTTTGCACGATTCGTCCTGTCTGTAGTAATGGAAAGGCTAGTATTTAATGAACTTGTTATTTATTTTTCTTGCTTTATAATTTTTGTTGTTTCCGTTGTTTTCTATTTATTTTCGATTAATTTACTTTTCATTTATTTATTTATATTTCATATCAATATTTTTTTTTTCAAAAACAACCCTTATTTTTTGAAAATTCATTTAGAAGTTTAACACGCATCAAATATACGAGAAGTAAGAAATAATAAAGTATTATTAATAGAAAATACAAACAAAATATTTATGTTAAAAAAACATCAATATTTTTTATTCTAATAATCATTGTTAATTCTTGCATATCGTTTAAAATGATTACAATTTTGTCAATGAGTTTTACACAATATACAAAGTGTTTCCTGAGTAATTTAAAATATTAAAAATAGACATTGACACTATGAAATTAATAATATTAAAATTAAAATAGGTTTACCAAGTTATAGTTGAATTAACTCTATGATATCTTTCATTGATGTTTTCAGCAATATTCGCATTGTACTTGTACATGATTGCGGTTGAATATCGCTTAGAAAATGCCAGGAATTTTCATAAATAAAAAATTTGTAGGCATCTCTAAAAATTATTGGAAATATCGCTACAAAAGATATTTGGTCACATCTCGACAGTTTTCCAAATTTGAAAACTGAAGTCGCCAGGTAATAAAGGACTAATTTCTCTTCTTCTATAGGAGAAAAATTGTTGCAGCTTCAAAATTTGGAAAATATTATGTCGCTATCAGTAGAAATCGACTTTTTTGTTTTGGTTTTTTTCTGTTCTCTGTTCTCCATTATCGACTTTTGGGAAATATGGAGCCGATCAGATATCGGCGGCCATTTTGTCGGCTATTATGAATCTGAGAGGTGGTACCTACTGAAAATGATTTTCCGAAAGCAGTATGTCCGATCGAAATCTTAAAACCAAAAGACGTGCAAGATTCCAGGAAATAACCTAAAAATACAGATTAGTAAAAAATATACAGGGTGTCCCTGTTATGGGAACAAATCTGAAAATTGCCGTCTTTTGAAGTGGAATGATTTTTTTTTATAGGTTTATAAATGCTTTTTTTTTAATTCTATTCTGTCGTGGAAATTCCAACTTTAAGTAATCAGATACTACGTCCCCCTCGAACATTTCGCGCCGAATACCATTAGTGTCATCCAATTCGCCATAAAGACACAGATAATTGCCATAACTGTCATAAATTCGACGGACGTTAACATTTATCGCGTGGCGGGTTAGACGATTGAGTCGGGCAGGGGATCGGGGGGGAGGGGTTTAAGCACGGGAGTCCGTTTTGATGATAAACAAACGTCACGGGGCCTGAATTTATCTGGCCAAAAGTGGGAAACGCGTCGTAATAAAAATCGCCATTTATATCGCGCAACGCGATTCCTAAACCCGTTTAAATGCACAGTTATACGTATCCGAGGTTGATTTACGATTGATGGCGGAACGTTCGAAACGCGACGATTATTTTTCATGGCGCGATTTTTTCCGATGTATTTTTCGAAATTTATCTCTCGGCTTTCGGTCTACTCGAGGGGATTGTACAGGGTGGCGCGTTTAAGAGGGGCCTATACCTTATCTCGAAACCCACGGGGGTTACAAAAAAAATTGTTTCTATTAAAATGACATTTACGTTTATTTATTTACCGAATCGTCACTTTTTTATATACAGTTACATTTTTTTAAATAGAACACTCTGGCTTACCGTTTTGGCTTAATTGGCAGATAAAATTAAAAACTGGGTATAAGATTTAAATTATTAAGATATGAAACTGGGAATTCGGTCCCACACAGTTCGGTTTCAGACAGGGTTCTGTTACAAAAGAACCACTTTATAGCTACTTCAGAAATGCAGAGACCAGCAAAAAGATGTCTTCCTATGCTTTATAGATTACCAGAAAGCGTTTGACTGTGTTAACCATTCAGAATTAATAAGATTGCTCGAAGAACCTTCGATAGATGAGAACGATCTCAAAATCATATAGTATAATAACAATTCATATAGAGGTTATGAATCAAATAGCATCCGTGAGAGTAAGACAGGAATTTACACCATATTTCCCAATAAAAAACGGTGTACCACAGGGCTGTGTTCTGTCCTCCTAAGTTTTAGTCATTACCCTGAAACGATTTTCAATAGAGCCTAAGAGACATTGAAGATGGAATTAGCATCAACGGACAAATTGTTAATAAACTTCGGTATGCTGATGATATAGACATAATAGCCGACAGGCAAGAAGCGCTACAACGACTAATAATAGATAGAATAGATAGAATAAACACTGAAGGAGAATGACTGGGACTGAAGATAAATATAGAAAAGACGAAGGTCACGGTAGTTAGCAGAACAAGAAACATGCAATTAAATATAAGAGTAATAAAACAAGAACATCCAAAAGGTCACCAAGTTCAGATATCAGTTGGATAACTGAAGATCTAAATCCGGACTTAGAGATACGTAGCAAGATGAAGCATTCATTAATATTAGAACCTGGCTAAGCAACAGCTGACTTAACTTAAAGGTTCGATATCGCTTTGTAAAATGTTACATTTAATCCATACTGCTATATGGTGTAGAAACCTGGACCATAAAGGCCAAAGTGATGAATCGATTGGAGGCCTTTGAAATGTGGATATTTAGAAAATTACTCAAAGTTCTTTGAACACATCACACAACAAATGTTGAAGTATTAAATCGAATGGGCAGAGAAAGAGAATTACTGCCAATAATAAAAAGAAGAAAAACTGCCTATCTGAGTCATATAGAAGGAAAACCAGGCATTGGAAGAAAAAACACTCATGGCTAAAAAACATAAGGGATTGGACAAATCTCTATGCGCACGCACTCTTTAGAGCAACACAAGATCGAGAGTATGCCAGAATTGTCGCCAACATCGACTCATTGGCTAAGGCACCTTAAGAAGAAGAAGAAAGATGCTCGATGAGAAACAAAACACTTTCACCTAACCCAGAATAATATCCTTCAAGTATAATAGAATTGGAGACGTGGCTTCGACACTTCGACATTAGCAATCGACAAGGGACAAAAACCGAGGAGTGTTTTACTTCCCTCTTTAAAACGATTTATGAAACAATTTCGCAAGACTGCAGCGATGAGCACCGGTTCGACCAAAGCGAGATTTATAATAACAAAAATTGTTCCCAGTTACACAGAGAGAGAGATTTATCTTTCGTATAACGAGAGATTGCTCCGATCGCTGTTGCTCGGGCTGTTTAATGGTCCCGGGGTCAGGGTTGCCAATATTTCAAACCGGCGACGTCAAATGTGTCCATCGTCCGTGAGCGGCGTGAAATTTTTTGTTGCTGCTGTAATATTGATGTGGTTGCTATAAGTTAAACCGAGTGCGCAGCTTTGTCGTGTTGGTAATTTAAGTAAAGTTTATATACATATATATTATATCCGCCAACCATATACAGGGGTCGAAAAAGTACAGAAACTTTTTAATGTAATGTGCATATCTGTGCAAGTTATGACACAGTTTAATAATAATAATAATAATAATAATAATAATAATAATAATAATAATAATAATAATAGATAGATAGATAAATAGATAGATAGACTTATTTAGCCAGTTTTTATATAAAAAGTCTTTACAACAGATGGCGCGTCAGTAGTATAAAAGAAAAAACGCTGACAACTTGTGGTTGTGGATAAATAAATCATATAAACAGAGTTTTAAAATAGAAAAGCAGCAAAATTATATCCGTGAAAGCAATATGACAAAATAGACAATAGACATACGAATCTAAAATTTAAGAGAAAACGTAAATATAGATAGGTAGATTACAAAACTTATGTTGATCTAAAATTCGTGTTTAGCAGACTGATAAGGAGGGCAGTAGCGTAACATGATGGGGGATGTTTAAGGGGAGATCATTAATGTATATAACGAAAAGTAGGGGGCCTAGGATAGAGCGTTGCGGAACCATACCCAACGGGAAGTTCGTCGCTCCTAGTTCCGTTGATTTCGACCAACTGAGATGTATTGTTCAGGTAAGACTTAAGCAATTCGAAAGTTCCACATGTACTCCAGCAATATTTAAAAATTAAATCATAAATCATCAATTTTAAATTGTTTACATCCTTTTTTTAATCGCTGTAGCTTCATCCACGATTCTCCCACGTCTCCAGGTAAAAATTTGCTTTCAAGGTATGGCGATTTTAAATTTCCCGAAAATTTTTGTGATTTCTCCTTAGTCACGTAAGTCCTCGATTGATATCGCATATTTTTGAAAGAAGAATGACGAATATTTTCTTTATATATTCTAAATTTTTTACACAAAAGTGACGTCTTGTGTTTTTCATGTCGTATTGATTAAAATTATTGAAAATCAGTGACACACAGTAATGATTGATGATTTAAATAAATTATAAATTTGTCGTTAGTAATGTTAACTATTTTGTACATAATTCGAAAAGTAGTCCGTGCCTCAAAATTGAGTCCCAAGTTACCTTTTGAAAAGAGCATTCATACACTAGACTTCGAAGTCATAAAAATAAATCTAAGCTAATGAGATCTTACAGGCAATTGTTGAGGTCCTCGGCGATCTATCCAGATAAGCAGGAGTTCCTTGCACGTACCAGATTTTGCACATCTTCAAGAATATCGTTTCTTATGAAAGAAATCTAAGTAAGGGCGCCCTTTAAGGCAAAGCAGTAGGAAAAATGGGCTTAGTAGATCATTATTAAAAATTGTCCTTGAAATGCAAAGAGTGCCATTCATTTAGCATATCGAATGTCCTATGCAAGTATCTCTTTTATCAGTGTGTTATATTTAATTTTTGTGATGTCATTTCTATAGTTTTTAAAATAAATTTACATAATTATTATGTACTTTTTAGCAAATAAACTCGTGCACATTGAACTGATTATGCGGCCTAGTTGGGTTTCAAATAAAACAAAAAAAAATACGAGCCGACATTTTGGCTATATGGATGCGGATATAATATTTTATTATTTACGCTTTTTGTCGAAATTCAATACAGCCGCGATTGTTTTATGATTATTGCTGAATAATTAATTATTATTTATAATTTAATCAACAACGGTCGCAAAATCATTTGTTGGGAATTTATTATAATGTACGGTTGACAATGCCGGGCATGTTTACCTATTCCCCCCACCCCCCTTCTATAATACGTGCACGAACATCGACTTGATAATTATTACAATGCATCAACGGGGGGTGTGGCGGGGCGTATTAATTACCATACAGCAAATTAAATATCCACCAGCGTCGCCGGGAGAGGTTATTGGTAAAAGGGTAAAAAATACTGAATTTGTGGAGATGCTGGTTTGAATCTGTTGAATGGTCATGATGTATATGATCAAATCCATCGCAATTTCTGTGATACCAACCGGCTTTGTTTCTAAATTAAAATTAAAATATGATGTTTTTGATTCATCGATGTATATCGCGCAAGTAGTACTGTAGTGCCGGTTTTAAGACAGTTTTGACGGGAACATTTGAATTTTCGTGAATGCTCGGGTATGTTCGGGTTCCTCGTATTTGGTTACCTTCGTGCTAACGCGGATCTACAGAAAAGAGACGCACGTTTTATGGAGCGGCATATTTTATAAATACCAATGTGGCAACAGTAATCTCCTAAGTTTGAATCGAAGTTGATCTATTTAACACAATAATAATTATGAACAACGAGCTTTTATGTATAGTTTCTTTTGTATACTAGTATAATTTTAGATTTAGTTCCATTCATATCAGATCATCGGGTGCTTAGGTTACGCTTTCACTTTCATATTCGAAAATTTCAACATCGATTTGCATTACAACCCCCTCTTGTCCATTTGTCTACGTGGGTTCGACTAATCAATAACAGTTATTGAAAACCATCTGAACACTTGATTCAGGAACAAGAGGAAAGTACAAATGAAAATGAAAAATCGCATATCACAACATTTATTCCATCAGTTAATTGAAACAATTGTTCTGATAAATTAAATAAATTATTTTTGATATTTTACTTATTATTTAAAGCCCACTGATAAAAAAAAATGTCGGATGTAACTAAATCTATAAGGTACAATGGAAATTAAAGTTTATTAAATATCAAACTACTTTGTTTGGGAAGAGAGTCACACATTTTGAGCGTTATTTAAGGAACACATATATGTTTCGTCTAATCCTATTCTAATGATGAAAGTAGATACTAAAAAATCATTGATTTTGACTTCTATCCTACGGAATAGTTTTACTATATAATTCAAGAAAGCAATCAATCAACTGTAGGCAGAGATAAAATACCTCCTTCGGTTGTACTGAAGCTTTTGAAGCATAGCGCTGTGTGTTAAGAAAAAGGTTCGAAGAAAAGGAATCGTCGTTGGGCCAATTCATTCTGGCGACTTTAACCAATGTGGTCAAATAGATTTAGTTGACTTACAATCAACCCGAGACAAACATTACATTACCATTACATGCGTTACCAAGATCACGCGACTAAATTCACCTTTTTAGGCTCCTTAACTTCGAAAAGAGCAGGTGAAGTAGCAATAGAGTTCGCAAAAGAATACAAGAATTGACAACCATGTGGCCAACATCCAAAAAAAGCATCTTTAGAGCGATCAATCCAAGAAGTTAGGTTAGGTGCTCAAGTGGACCCCCTCATTTACCACTTGATCATAATTATTATTGATACAATTTTATTTTTTTAACAATATTAACAATCATAACATACTGAATAGAACAAAGACGCTTAAATAATTAAATTGTAAATTTGTCGTCAGTTATTGCTTAAAATTTTCATTATAAAAAAAATGTGGTTAAAATCAAAATTTTTAAAAATCGTTTGAGGTTCAATTTTCCATCATAAGTACTTATAGAATAATTTTTTATGATCAAGTGGTAAATGGGGAGTCCACTTGACGTGATCTCACTCAGTGATACACAAAATTGAGCTATAGGCCTCATCTGCAAGCTCCTTTTAATTTTTTCGAAAATTTTTGAAATTATGTTTAGAATTTCAAATGTGTCGATAGTTTTGCAAAGAAAATTGTCAAAAATAGTTGCTTCAATAATGGTTCCACACTCAATTACGCTTCAAAAAATAGTAATTTATCAGCATTATAACCAGGTAGTGTTCCTTAAGTTGGATTTAAGGGTGGATAGCCTTACTACGAACGGCACTGACGAATATTACTCAACCTAAAATAACACAAAACGCGATATTTACCATAATATGTTTGGAGTGATAATTAAATTAAAATTGGAAAATAAATGATATGTTTTTGTATAGGGAGTGTAAACAACGTCCGATTTGAAAACGCCTGACTGGTTCGCGATCACAAAGCTAAAACGTTTCCCGTTCAAATCGATCCGCACGGTTTGGCTATTGGTGTACGAGCAACTTTTATTAAGAAAATTACAAAGCTCGTAGCCCCAGCGGCAACTTGAGCAAAAATTACGCGAGCGATCGCGTCTAATTAAACAAAACTGTTAACCCCGAAGTAGTTTAAACTTCATTAGGTATTAATTAGAGATTTGCCGGATCGTAAACAGCAGCCGAAATTCAGCCTAGCTTTATACAATTATAACCATGTAAGTGTACCCCCTTTGAGGTGGACAAATTTAATCATGCATTAATTATGCTGACAAACTACTGTCGTTGATATTTTAACATTTAAAACGAATGAAAATGTTTTAGTCTTTCAGGCCTAAAGCAGAATGAAAATGTTATAGGACAGCGACGTTATAAGCTATAAGGAATTCAAACATTCAAAGCGCCTTAGCAAGCAAATCTACGTAAAATTAAATTGTTCTTTATTAGTAACTCGCAAACTAAACACTCTGTATTAAAATGTTTGACATTTTCGTATTCTGACTGAAAAGTTGCTTTGAAATTTCACATATCGTCAAAATGAAAAAGGTACGTAGACTTTTAAGTTGAAGTTTTAAGTGAGTTTTAACAAACACCCTCTGGCTACTAAATGGTTGCGGATAGGTTTTCATTCGAACCAGTAGGTTGCTCATATAATTCGAGGGCCAGAAACCGGCTCTTGAAAAAACAAACACACGCCTTGTGATTTTGAATATATTGGCTGTACAGATCAAAAATTAAAAAGTTATTGCTAATATAATACTAATAAATAACCTTTAATAAAAAACGGAAAGAACGTCTTTTAATACCTTTTTAAATGTGGAAGTTGATGAACAAGAAACAATATTGGGTGGAAATGAGTTGAACGAGCTCTGAAACGCCGATTTACTATATTTGGGAACATAGAAGTGGTTACGGCGTATCCTTGATCAGTTATCATAAAGATTTCGAAGCTTTTCGTATCTATTAAATTTGTACATTTACGTACACAGATGCACAAAGTACCTTTCAGCCAGATCAAGTCACTTAGACCCACTGAGCGACGTCATTATATGAACAAATGTACGCAAACCACAACTGAGAGTCACTAAGAAGGCTAAATCAACAAGAGTACCATTTATTGTCAAAAAGAACAACGTCTCGGAATTATTTAATATCAGACCATGAGCTTTGAAGATTCTAGCAATCACTTCAACATATCGGGCATCGTATGCCATCTCATCAGCATAATGATGAGAATAACATTCATTTATTTAGGTGCCTAGAAAAATCAAACGTAGAAAGGTCCTGAAATACTGTCCTGAGAACGCCTTTTAAACTTACTTTCCAGAACTTTAGCAAAAAAACAAAATCAAACTAATACAACAGCGAAGTTGTACGAGTAATAAGGAGGAATTCAACAATTTAAAATGTGAGAAAACAAAATAACGAACTATTTACGTTTTTACAAGGACGAGAGCTAAGCAGACCAGAGCTGATGCTGGGGCTGAAGAAAAAAATTATTGAAGCTCTATTTTCTGTAGCAGATTTGGACGAAATTCCAGTGAGAACATCTTTTTCATCACTTATGATAATGATAATTATAACTTCAAGCAGGATTTGTGAGAGTAAAACAATAAAAAACGAGTGAAACTCCATACTTTCTCTATCAAAAAACGCAGTAAATACGCCACACGGGTAGTATCGTACAGATATAAGGCATCAAGCTATAAAAGACAAGAATCTTTTCTAAGTGGCACATTCCCATCGTGGCTAAAATGAAATAGAGTTGTCTCAGTTGAGTTTGAGTATGCTTTTTTAGAGAGATTAATGTATTTTGTAGATAAATCTCATATTTTTATAGATAACCAACATGGCTTCAGAAAAGATAGAAGCAGTTGAACTGCTGCTTGTTCGTATTTCCGTAGGATAATTTCTTTTATCGAGGACGGTTTGACAGTGTTAATTTTAAGGAACTTGGGGAAGCTCTGCACGCTTCGGGTATAAGGAGTAAGCCTTTAGACTGGATCAGTAGTTTTAGAGAAGATCGTTCTCAATTTGTATCCCTTAAGTTTTATGATGGTAAAAGAATGGAAAGTGTAAATTCAGCTAGTCAAGGCATAGAGATGGGTGTCCCTCAAGGTGTAGTTTTAGGACCTGTGCTCTCCAGATTATATGTAAATTGTATCTTGAAAATTTTACCTGACAGGTTTAATTAAAGTTAAATTAATCTATATTCCAACGTAAGTAAAACCCAAACTATAAGGTTTCGTAATTATCGGAAACGATGTGATAATTTGACAATCTATTTAGGATATCACACTATCGGTAGAGATACCGTGAAGTTTCTAGGATTGAGTTTGGATGAACCTTTAAACTGAAAGTCTCATTGGGATTTTCTTATTTCAACCCTAAATAGTGTAAATTATGTTTTTGTAAACCTTAAGGACGCAACAGTTGCCTAATGTATACTACGCGAAGGTGGAGTACAGATTATGTAATGGGATCAATTTGTGGGGAGCATCTGTAACTGCCAATAAAGTATTTTTGGCTCAAAAACGTATATTAAGGAGTATTGCACATATTTCCAAGTTTACATCCTGTATTGGTTTATTTGCCCAGAATTCTCACACTGGCAAGTCAATGTCTCTGTACGTAACAATTCATCGAATTTTAAGTTAGTTGGTGACGTAACTTCTGAGCATACAAGATAAAACGGTAAGCTGCATGTTCCCTACTGTAGGCTGTCGGTCGCCTGATTATTTAGGTGTTCGTATTTTTAACAATCTGCCATTGGAGTTACGAGACAAAAGTTTAAAATTTTGTCTATTTAAAAAACGTTTAAAAATATTTTTGTTATTCAAAACATTTTATATTGTACAACTATGTATATTGTACCTATTATGTATTTTGACTATTTCTA
This sequence comes from Cylas formicarius, assembly GCF_029955315.1. NCBI lineage: Eukaryota > Metazoa > Arthropoda > Insecta > Coleoptera > Brentidae > Cylas > Cylas formicarius. The sequence continues at coordinate 15,616,279 of NW_026844361.1, read as the reverse complement.
TACAATTTTGCGGTTGCCTTTGGGGAAATAAATATTATTATTATTATTAAAGTATCCATAATCGCGTAGAAAATTATTGCTTTAGACACACAAAAGCTTTGTTGTAATTAAACACAATGAAACAAATATTCTTTGATTGACTAAGCAGTGTAGTCTTACTATGTATGTAAGAGTTTTATTACGAGAGGAAAATTTGCGACTAATAATACCCTAGATAATAATAAACGTCATCAATGGAACAAGTAATGGAGGAAAGTATTTTTACATCAATGTCGTGCACACCATTTGACTCAAAATGCTCCTCAGTTTCATTTGAAAAGTTAAGCCAACTCATGATCTCGAACCCAAAAGTTATACTTAAATAAGATTTTCTTTCATTTCGCGAGGTTTTGTATTCATTTATTGCTGCCTCAGTTGCACTTAGACAAAGAGTTATTTCTCCACTTGCACCACCACCAATATTTTCTACACTAGCCTATTATTAAACATTATTCACTATTACTTTTTAAGTGATAGGTAAGTGCTTCTGAGGACATTATCTGCGGTAATGACGTGCTTTGGGATATATACCCATGGTATAGCGCCCATTAAATTCGGCGTCGCCATTAAATCAAGCCCGGTTAAAATATGACGTTCGCGATTCGGGCTTCCCCCACCGGAAAGGGGACGCAAAGAGAAAGCGGTTAGGGTAATTTTTATCCGGCACTGGGCCAAATTAGGCCATTATTTTCTGCCGCGAGAACCGACTCAATTACAAATTTGTTTTCATCTTATCGGTCTCTTTATTTGATATTTAAGAAAAATAAAAATTGTCGTTTAACATTCTGCCAACCCCCTCCCCTTTTCAATAAAACGCTAAAATATCTGTATCAAGCAGTTCTGGTACTCCTTAGTTTGACTTGAGAACTAGCACTAGAATATGAGGATGCCTTCGTTGATAATGCCAACAACTTCTGTCTGACAAAGGAAATTCCCAGGAAACAACGGCATGAAAACCAAAACTCTTGCCTAGTTTGCTACTGAACCATCCAAACCAAACAGCAGCCTAACAAAAGCTGAATATGCTATTGCTCACTTAACAAACATCAATTCAGATTGGGTGTATGAACAAGAAGCCGATACAGGCTTGTGCGAATGTCAAACTTAACTATCTATCTTATTTAGAATGAAATGAAATATCTACAGAACATATGAAAACTAGCTGAGGCAACCGTGATTCCTAAACCTGAAAAATTGCCAAATATCGTTTCATCGTACAGACCAATACCTTTGACACTGTTTGAAAAATTACTTATTTGAAAGGCCTAAACCCATTACGGAGTCATATAAGTTTAACTTTGGATCAGAAGAAAGAGAGATGTCCAGAAAACTTTTGCTCAAACAATACACGCAATTACTGGAATGGTACATTACAGACAGAACCTTTTGAACTAAACAAGTTGATGCCTATTCCGAAATAAAAGAAATTAAAGCAGTTCCACAGGACAGTGTGCTGGGACCAGTCTTACACCTGTTATACACCAACGACATTCCCGAATTAACGCGCGAACCTACCTTTGCAAGTGACAATGCTATACTGGCTGAAAAACCTGCAAATCTGATGAACGAAACCAAATCCGTTTATATAAACTTCACAAACGTGGTCAATATTAGTATAATTAGTACACGAATACTATATGCTAATGCAAGACAATATTTGGGTATTACTTTGGACCCTAAGCTGCGCTGGAAGGCCCATGTCAAAATAGAGGAGAACTTGGCTTAAAATATAAGAATACTAATCCGGTATGAACATATGTCAGCCAGCATTTTCAGAATGAATTGTTAAGAAGCTTCAAGAATAATGTCAAATGTTTTCAGATAGGTCCATTAACGTGCAATTCAAAGCCGAAGAAAATGAAAATACCTCCAAGGTTTTCCTTTCATTTGCCAAACGGAAATTACTCGAAACGCGCCAACACGGCCCCGACGAGAGGCTACGTCTAATCTTTTGTAGCGCCAACCCTTTTAACATTCCAAGAAATTTTCTACTTGTACGTTTCAACCAGAGTAATTTCCTCAGCTGTTTGAGACGCGAACCGCCATCAAGCCAACACACTTCCCTGATTAAATCCGTTACGAGTAAAAGTGTTTCCGGGACGGGTGACGGACCACTTTTTATTAAAACTGCTACGACGGGGGTAGTTTGTCAAGGTTTGAAAAAGCGTGAAGTAAACGATCGCTCCGAGGGTCTTATAAGGCGTGTTATTAATTTTGGATAGGGACCGGCTTCTTCAATGTGAAGTTAAATGTCAAATTAATATTTGCGCACGTTTTTCTAAATATATTGGTAACGTATAAAGTAATATAAAATAATAATATCATAGCTTCAGGACCTGGGTTAAGACAATGAAGATAAATGAGGTTAGCGCTAATATTTCCCGGCCTGACATAGGTGCAGCTCAAGTATCACGATAAAATTTTGTCTTTTTTTAAATATATATCTTAGTAGGCTGCGAAAAAAAAAATTGAAGTCTTGCGTCAAATAGTTTTTTAATGAAAGCATTTTAACCAAGCCGTGTCCGAAAAAATGTCGCAAATAACGCAAATTGAGTATAGAGCAGTCATAGAGTTTCTGACAAAAATTATTAAAGAAAGGCTGGATGGTGTGTACGGCCAAAGTTCTCCTTCGTATTCTGTAGTGAAAGAATGGGCAAAATGTTTTCGACTGGGGCAGGAGTCCCTTAAAGGGGATTCAAGAACTGATCGACCAGTGGAGGTCATAATGGAAGATATTGTTGCGATTGTGGAAGAGGTCATTTAAAGGTCAAGGAAATCTCAGAAATTACTAAGCTTTCTGATACAAGTCTTCGTCGAATCCCGCATGATCATTTAGCATAAGGTTAGTGCAAGATGGCATCCTAAAAACCTTTCGGCTATTCAAAAACGACGCCGTGTCGAGTGTGCGCGGTCTTTTTTGGAAATCTGTGGGTCGGAACCGAAGCCTGTGACAGAAACTATTGTGACGGGAGATGAAACTATGGTTCTCTAGTATGACCCTCGATCGAAAAAAGAATCAATGGGTGGTGTCGTAAGGGTGAAGCACCTCCAAAAAAATTCAGAGTCTGCCAGTCAACAAAAAATGTGATGGCCACGATCTTTTGGGATTGTGAAGGAATTCTTTTGATAGATTTTAAAGAAAGTAATACCACTGTCAATGGTAAATATTACGTAGCAGCAAATTGCGAGACTGCATACGTGTAAAACGTCGAGGAAAACTGACCAGAGGCGTACGTCTTTTTCACGATAATGCACCTGTCCATACTGCTGGTGTTGCACAAGCTGCCATTTTAGAGTGTGGGTTCCAACAGATAGATCATCCTCCCTATAGTACAGATATGGCCTCCAGCAACTATTATTTGTTTGGATATTTGAAAAAGGAATTATAATTCTACGTACACTTACGTGGACGGCGGTTTAACGACGAAGTTGAGTTAAAAGAGGTTGTTTTAGCTCATTTTGCAGACAAACCAAAAGAATATTTTTTTAAAGGGATTGAGTTGTTAATAAAGAGATGTAATAAGTGTATTGAAGTTAAGGGGGATTATATTGAAAAATAATAAAAAGCTGTTACTCTACTTTGTTTCTTTCATATTCAGGCCGGGAAATTTTGGCACTGTCCTCGAATGTTGTGTTTGAACATTTCCGGAAATAGATAAAAACAAAATATGGCCAAATAACAGTCTAACACGCTAGTAAAAACTGAATATCCATACTTTTTACTAACCTAGCAGCTGGTTTTTCTAGCCAATTAGAAAAAACAACAAAAGCAAAATTGTGAGAAACAATATTAAATTTAAGGCAAGAACAGACATTAAGAATTTAAGTGAGGAGTTTACTGTCGAATACTAATCTGTTTTTTTCTGCATTTTTAATTTTACCGACTTAATATGTAACATTTTGTTTTTATAAAAATGCATTTACTTATCTGCTTTCTTTCTTCCTGTGAGCTTATTTTTTAACGGATGTTGAAAACTTTGGTGTCAAAAAAAAAGAATGTACCGTGCGTTCAATTTATCTCGAAAACATTTAAATTGGCCTTAAATTTTTTGTTTTCAGAGATCGATGTATAAAACAAAACACTATCACTCTGTATATTATATATGTGTTTAATAGAATATCTTGTCCCGATTACAATGATGTAACACACTTTATATTTTAGTCCAGTCATTTTTGACAAATCGTCAGAAATAAGAAATTTTTATTTAATTTCAAATAGTGCCCTGACGGACCAAAAAAAATATGTTTATGTTTGACATATTGGTAAACAACGCTGATGGTTGAATTATTGTCCAAGTCACTATTGTTAAAAACATTTATGGACTGATGAAAGTTCGTTCACTACAACAAAGGGTTGTAATGCACAAAATACGCGATATTGGTCTTTTAATGATCTTAGACAAATGCACGAATCAATCAATCAATCAATGGTATGGTGTCATGTTCTAGATGGGCATATTTTATATTTATATTTATATTTATAGATCAAAAGTTTACGGGAGATTATTCTTTGCAAATCTTAGAACAACAAATAGAATAATATATAGAAGATTTACCCCTAAATATAACAGCGCTGTCCTCACAATGATTTGCAACTTAAAAAATTCTTAACATGGAATATCCCAGGGGTTAGATAGCGAACGGCGGAACTATGGATTGGTCAGCCAATAGCCCCGACTTAGATTTAATGGATTTTTTCTTTGGGGACATATAAAAAATCACGTGCACAGAACTCCTTGTAATAATGTCGTGAAACTTCGTCAAGTAATTTTAGAGGCAATCACTCAGTTAAAAGACAATCTCGAAACATTACAAAATACAAGATATCATACAATTAGAGTGTATGAGAAAAGTATGTAGAACAGTTAAAGAACAGTAGGAAACAGACTTTAATAAGCCTTCTAGTTTAGATCACCACTTCGTCAGTTGGATAAGAACAGTTCCTTCAACTTCTAATCGATCCTCACGACAAAGAATGTCGAGCCAATTTAATACCGGAGCGAGTAAACTTAATTACTAGTAATCGAAGGTCGATTGTTTGGGAAAGGCAGTGAGCGACTCTTAAGAAAGCAACGGTGAGACCCGCAATCGGGCAAATTAAATAAAAAGCCTTTCAGGGGGGAAAGGCGACGCGCGCGCGCAAACCACTACCCCAGCCAATCCCATTACCGTAATTAGACTTAACGGTCATCGGCAAAGTTAACTAATGAATTCGATTAGCGCTGGGAAAAAATTCGTTTACGATGCACAGTCATTCCGACATTCATCGAATTAAAAACAATGGATGAAAGAAAAGAAAATTGAGAGTTTACAACCTACCAAACTAGCACAGTAGAGTTCTTTAACGATATACAGTTTTGACGAAATAATCCGGTATTTTAACTATGGTAAGGTCTAACCGCAGGCCTACCACTCTTGGGCTTCTCTTTGTAATAAATAAATTTGCAATTCCACTCGAAAACTGTACCGTGCGTTAAGATAAATTATCTTGATAACATTTTAATTGGATGTAACTTTTTTGTTTTTATAGATATCAAAGTAAACACAAAATCAAAATCTAGGATTAGTAGCCAAGTTTTTTTCCAAGTGGCGTATAAAACAAAACACTATCAATTTTCTGACATACGACCCTACATAATTTTTTTTAATGGACCGCCCTGTATATTATATATGTATATATGTATATGGTGTTTTTGATATAACATCAATTGTTAAAAATAATTGTAAACAAACATAAATAATAATTGAACATTAGGGTGAGTTGTTTGTAATACAATGTCTTCCCATATTCCAGTTTTTCCGATGAAGCTTACAATCTTGGGCGAAAGCTTGAAGTACTGAGAATAAATGGCAGTTACAAAAAAAGCAACTGAGATCTTTCATTGCTTACTCCAACCTTCATAGTCAAAAAAAACAAAAAAAGGGGCATCCCAGTGTTATATAGTTTATGTAGTTGCCAGTACCCCGTTACCGTCCTTTGGTATATATATATATATATATATATATATATATATATATATATATATATATATATATATATATATATATATATATATATATATATATATATATATATATATATATATATATATATATATATATATATATATATATATATATATATATATATTCTCACGTATTGATTCACGGATGGAAAAATGTGATGACACTATATTCCGGGAAATCATCCGTTCGCTCGTTGAACTCCGACTGGAATCCTGCATCCGACTGGAATCCTGCAAATCTTGCATCCGACTGGAATCTTGCAGACGTTTCGCCAAAATCTCACTTGGCATCTTCAATGCTCGCGCTCCGAGTGTTCGAAGTGTTTTCGGAGCGCGAGCATTGAAGATGCCAAGTGAGATTTTGGCGAAACGTCTGCAGGATTCCAGTCGGATGCAAGATTTGCAGGATTCCAGTCGGAGTTCAACGAGCGAACGGATGATATCCCGGAATATAGTGTCATCATATATATATATATATATATATATATATATATATATATATATATATATATATATATATATATATATATATATATATATATATATATATATATATATATATATATATATATATATATATATATATATATATATATATATATATATATATATATATATATATATATATATATATATATATATATATATATATATATATATATATATATATATATAAGAGCAGATATAAGAAACCAAATGGGAGTAAATTAAACCATTCTGGGAAACCTACAAACTAAATTGTCTTGGTATGGTCACATGAGTTAATAGGTGATCAAAGAAGAAGAACCAGAGGAAGAACAAGAAAAAAATGGATATAGGGCATTAGGCGATGAAAAGTACAGGCCTAAACAGAAACAACTAGCAAACTAAGCATGAAGGGTTTAAACATCGCTTATATACAAATACACATATTCATTTATTTATTATAAATATTATGGTAACCTCCCTCCCCATGAATAAACGCCATTTTTCGAAGGTCCGACATACCGGAAAATTATCGGTAGCGACCCGTATTCGTTTTGACCATCAGAGCTTTTGTTCATTTCGGTGTTATTTATGGTGGAAGGGGGGAGTGCAATTTCGACGGCATCCATATTATTCCCGCTGCCATATCGATGATTGAACGTCGAAAGATTAATGCGACGCCGAATAAATATGCACAATCTACGCCATATTACTATCGCGAGCGATAGCGATCTGTCAAAGCTTTGGGCATTTTTTATCAACGTGAAACTTTTCGATGTGCACCATAAAAAAGGGACTAATCAAACGGGAAGTAACGAACTGGCCAATTGGGAATGCCGTGCGCTTGATCGGTCCCACGTAATGTTTTGATATATTTTGATGGGAAATATATATATTTTAAATCCGATTTCAGTTTTTTTCAGTTTATGTTGCCGGTCATTTATGAAAGGATAGATTTTTCGGGCACCGACCCGTCCATTATAAAAAAAAATAGCGCTTCATGCGAAGCGTTGCGTTGTGTTGAACAGTCGACGTCGAAAGCTCCTTCCCCACTACATGGTGGTGCTGAGGTGATTGCCAGTTATTATTATTATAAAAAATATTTTGAAAAATATGTGTTAATTTGGTGATAATTGATTTGGTGACACAGTCTTAGTAGTATAGTAATGTCGGTTTAAAATCACTTTCTGAGGGAAAATTTGAATATTCTTCTTTTATCTTCTTTAATATTTATAAGTCGTTCGTCCTCGTGAACAAATATTACTTACAAAAATAGGATCAGCATTACTCAATCAAAAAGAAAAGGGCGACACAGTCTTAGAATAGTAATGTCGGTTCTAAGTCACTTTTTGAAGGAAAATTTGAATCTTCTTCGTTTAACTTCTTTAAATTATAGATATTTGTAAGTCGTTCGTCCTCGTGCACAAATATTACTTACAAAAATAGGAGTAGCATTACTTACTAAGATCTCAAATGTGTTTTTTTGGTGATAGTCAAAAAGAAAAGGGCGACACAGTCTTAGTAGAATAGTAATGTCGGTTCTAAGCCACTTTCTGAGGGAAAATTTGTATAATCTCTTTTACCTTCCATAAGTTATAGTTATTTATAGATGGTTCGTTCTCGTGCATGAATATTACAAAAATACGACATCACAAAAACTCTTAAACCAATAATTACTTTAAACAAGAGGGCCTTTTTCACGTCAAATTATTTAAGAGATATTATTTCAATTTTTCAAGGAAACTCTAGAATGCAAAATTGTTGGGTTCTTCGGAGCTCAAATGAAAATTAGCTGAAACAGTTTCAGCTAAGCTCTGATGAAGTCTAAATGATGATTGTCGAAACGTCAGCAAATTAAATTGATCAACAAATGACGCAGGAGGAAGGTTCGTAAATAGTATTACGGCATATTGTGGGAGTTGCTTTGAAAAATTAAACTGAGTCAGCCAACAGTCAAATTTAAGTTAAGCTCTGAAGAAGCCAAAGTCAGCAAGTTCGATTTATCAACAAATCAAATAGAAAATATCATTTTCTCCAAAAATATCGTCTTAAAAATGTTTGGAGGTAATTAATATACAATTTTTAACCGATACATTTGAACTCATTTAGAAGCAAAAAATAGTTTTTGGGGGTCCCTTTTAGATGTTTTTCGGACATATATTTATTAACCAAATTAAAGTTACATTTTCATATATAATTCATTTTATAAATAAGTTGGTGTATTCTTGATTCATCTGAAAACCCAAATATTGGTCTTAGATAAGCCTGGCAATATCAGAAAAAAGATATCTACATCTTTTTAATCTCCAAAACAATAATAATGAAAACTTCGCCTCAAAACTAAAGTAATGCTAAAATTTGTGCCAAATTCAAAGTTCATTTTCCCGCGAACCGCTGACTCGATTTGGATATATGTTTTGAAGCCTTCAGTTATTAACGTCTGGACTGCATGGAGGCCAGTCCAACGTCCAAGATCTCAATATTCACTTCGCTGGAATAATTTTGTGCTATTGCTGCAGTATGAGGTCTGAGTCTCCTCTTATAATCTAGCAAACTTAGTCGTTTGAAATTAAATTCCGAATTTTGAAGGGAATATCCACAAAATATGACAATCATTGAGTATAAAACTGGTATTTATTTAAACCCACTGCACAGGCATAAAACTTAAATTTAAATATATCCGAATCTAGTCAGCAGTTCGCGAAAAAATTCTTAGTAGTGGGTCCATTTTGATGCGAAGTGAGAGCTTGGCTAATTTCTTCGTTATTCTAACTTGAAGTGAAATTGAAGATAATAGAAAGTACATTCTGCGAACGTAGTTTTTTGCATTCTTCTTGTTCGTTCGTCATTAAGAATTTGCAAGAAAATTTGCTTATTTTTGGTAAGTTGTTGTGGATGAATTGACCACTAGGTACCTAAATGGTTTCCCATCGGCAGATTCAGCAATCCATCTTCGCATTAAACGCTAATGGGAGAAAACCGGATTTAAATAAATCAAAATCTCATAAATAAATACCGCATAAAGAAAATAAAGATATTCCGGCATAATGTGGCCAATTTAATTTCGCGCTACCATAAATAACGGTCACCATCTAAACCACAATAAAATTTGTCGGGTTATCCAATAAATCTACGAAAACCTATCTGCCCATATGGATGATTTTAATTAAAATTTACAAATAGATTTGGCTCGTATAGATGACACTCACTGACGCAAATTAAATTATTCCCGTGCACAATAGGCGTCCCGAATGCGTTTCCCCCCACCGAAACCCGTTATTTTCCTAATGAATTTAAATTTCGACCCGATTCGTGTGTAGACGCGATACGACAATTATTTCGCAGCCGGAAATTTGTTTAATATCTCATTTTTCCCGCCGCCCCATTTCGGTAATCGATTCGGAATTAAACAGTGCGGCTGCCTCGAATTGAGTAAACCGCGCAACGATTTGTCAACAAAAAAATCAGGAAAACTTTGGAAAAAATTGTTAAAAAATTGTATTCAATTCGTCGCGTTACCCTCCCGACCGTTACCAAACTCCAAGAGTTCAACCCTTAAGCGACTTAAAGGCAGAAAGTCTATACAGGGTGTTCGGAAACTTGAAGGAAAGATTCAACGTGGTAAAATAATGTAATTTTATGTAAATTTTATTTTTCACGCAGTGAGCTTAATTCTCAACAGAAAAAGCTGTCATATTACGCACAGTCTTGATTTAGTAAGTCATCGTTACAAAATAAAAGTGTTTCAGAAATCCGTCACAAGAGGGCACTTTATCTAGAACATTTTTTTCATTTTTCCTGTATTTTATTTATTTCGACTGATATTGCAGCATATAACAGAATGCCTTAAGCAGAATCACAAATCCTCAAAAATTGTTAGTCTTGTTTTAAATCGATAAGTGTTATCGTTTAGCCACAAATGGACTTTGTTATCCTCGGTCCGCATACCCCGCTCTTCTAATTTACGGAAATGTGATACTAGATATCGCGATATGCATTTTTGAAATTTCAAAAATTGCAAATTTTTCAAAACAGGATGCTACACATTTTCGAAAATAACAAAATATTAACAAATAACAAAATATTACTATTAATAGTTCGATTTTTCATTACCCTTTTGACTTTCCCAATTTGTATTGATTTTTTCATATTTAATTACATGTATAATTTAGGTAGGTATTCGTTATCTTTCATTAACACTTTTTACTTTCCATAATTATGTAACACCTATAAGTTTAATTTTCACCGACAAGAAGTATTTCTTTGGAGTTATATTAGTCTATTTATCAAATAATCATAATTATATTACTCCCACTTCTACTAAATAATCTTTGGTTTAATTTTTTTTTTTTTTGGTTATGTATTTACGGGAATTAGTATGAATTGCATTATATTGCTCTCGGGAGAGTTTGCAACTCCTAGAGAGCGCGTCCCCAGGTGGCGGATAGGGGAAGGCCTCCCAGAGATGGGTGGTTGGAGGGAAATCAAATACCTCCCGCTGACCAACAAGCACCACCGCAGCGTCGGGCTCACAATGGGCGACTGCAAACAGCGACGGTTCACAGAATGGGCGGCTGAAGAAAAAGGCCCTCCAAATGGGGGTTATGGCGTCAAGTTTAAGCTCCCTGGCACATGTAAAAATATAAAGATATATTATATATATATATATATATATATATATATATATATATATATATATATATATATATATATATATATATATATATATATATATATATATATATATATATATATATATATATATATATATATATATATATATATATATATATATATAGATATATATAGACTAGAAGCAGGATGAAAAACCACGGAATTTTTCCCCGGTAATCCACACCTCCAATGGACTTTTAGACAGAAGAGGGAGCCCCAATGGATACTGGGGGGGCAAACCTGCTGATTGTGTACGAAACCCAGTCTTAAATCTCAACCAACGTAAACAAAAACAAAAACAAAAAACAGATAATAGAAAACTAATTTTCGGTACCTGGAATATCCAAGGATGGAGAACCAAAGGCAAGGAGGTAATAGATGTATTTAAAACAACGGAACTGGGCATACTAGTGGTGAGCGAAACCAAGAAAAAAGGAAATGGAACAGAAATTATAGATGATGTCTTTTATTGCTGGAGCGGAGTTAAAAAAGAGGAAAGAGCAAAAGCCGGAATCGGTATCTTAATAAAAAAAGAAATGGATAAAATGTTTAAAAAGCTTAGAACCAATAAATGATAGTGTTATTAAAATAGATATTGTAGTTTTTGGAAGATACATAATAGTAGTCGGAGTATATGGACCAACGGAAGATAGTGCACTAATCGAAAAGACAAGCTTCATACAAACGATACAAGAAGAAATTGATAAAATTAAACAAAATCAAGAATTCATAATAGCAGGAGACTTCAATGGAAGAACAGGAAGAAAAGAAAACGATGCCATAATAGGTAGATTCGGAGAAGATAGGGTTAATACCAACGGAGAGGCTCTAATCGAACTATGCGAATTTAATAATCTCAAGATTACAAATGGCTTCTACCGACACAAGGAAATACATAAATTCATTTGGGTACAAGAAACCAGAGATCTCAGACCAATTATAGATTATATTGTAGTCAAAAACAACTCCTCAATTAAAATAAAAGATGTCCGAGTGAAACGAGGTGCAGAATGCGGCACAGACCACAGCTTATTGATCGCGAAAATGAAGTTCCCCTGGTCATGGAACAAACGTGAACCAAAAAAGAAATAGCATTTGAACATAAACAAAAAGAACAAAAGTGCAATATACAGCTCTTACACGATGAGTCAATACGGTACTTCTATCAGCGAAGAATAGACCAAAAACTGGAAGAATTCAGCCTCGACGACCTAGGGACAACATACGAGCACATAAAAACATGCATCAAAGAAGCAGCTACTGAAGCTCTCGGAGAGAAGGAAGAATCACAAAACCAACATAAAATAGACATTAATAAAGACCTAAGGGAAATCATAAATGAAAAGAAGGAACTTTATATGAAGTGGTTAAATACAAAAACAGATGAAGATAGAGAGATATGCCGAGAGAAAAATCGAGAAGTCAAAAGAATAGTACAGAAAGAAAAGAACAACAAATGGGAAGAGGCCTGCAAAAATGTGGAACAATATATAGGAGGAACGCGTAATTCAGAATCCTGGCATCTAATTAAATCTCTTAGAACGAATAGGAAAGAAAAAGCACATCTAGAATACATCCAGATACTATGTGGGAAATATACTACAAAAAACTGCTAACAGAGGATAGACCTACTTTTATTGGAGAAAACTCGGAGACAACATCAGACGAACAAAAGGATATAGATCTTAGCTTAGAAGAAGTAAAAATGGCCATTAAAAATATGAAGAATAATAAAGCTGCCGGCCCAGGAGGCATTGTTCCTGAACTAATAAAATACGGATCAGAAAAACTATACCGAATGATACACCAATGTTTCTAAGAGCAATAAATGGAGAACAACTACCAAAAGAGTGGACAACTGCATATATGACATCGATATTCAAAAAAGGTGACCGTAAGAATTGCGAAAATTACAGAGGAATTAGCGTAATATCATCTATGGGAAGACTATATGGAAAACTCGTAAAGGCAAAACTAGAAATAGAAATAAAAGGCAAAATTGGAGAAGAACAAACAGGTTTTACGGCGGGTCGATCTTGTATAGACCACATATATACATTACAACAAGTGATAGAGAAGAAAATGGCTAAAAATAGAGCGGTTCACTTAGCCTCTATAGACCTAAAAAAAGCATAAGACACCATACCCAGAGGGATACTATGGAAGGCAAAGAAGGCTATCGGATTGCCACAAAAATTAATAGAGACCGTTAAAAAAATGTTTGAAGGAAACCAAATATCTATAAAAATCGAAGATAGACTCTCAAAAAGCTTTAAAACAACAAAAGGGCTGCTACAAGGATGCTCCACATCGCCAAAATTGTTTAAAATATTTCTAGAGGAGATCTTAAAACCATGGAAGAAAAAATGTGAACAAATGGGAATTCCAATCAGAGGCGACTGTCTTTACACGTTAAATTTCGCGGACGACCAAGTTGTACTCGCCCAAGACGAAGAAGACCTAAGTTACATGTTACGAAAACTGAAGGAAGAATATGAAAAAAATGGAATGGAAATAAATTTTTCGAAAATGGAATACCTGGCAACAACAGAAGATAGAGAAAACTACCTACAAGTCGATGAAAATCATCAAATAAAGAGAACCAAAAATTTCAAATACTTAGGTTTCATAATATCTCAAAAAGGGACAACAGAGGAAGAAATGAACAATAGACTAGGCCAGACGCGAAACTGTATCAGACAACTAAATCCAATACTCTGGGATAGACACATCACTCGACACACCAAATCACATATATTTAACACCATAATAATGACATACGGCGCGGAAAACTGGGTGATCAACAAAAAATACAAAAGTAAAATACAGGCCACTGAAATGGAATACTGGAGGAGAAGTTGTAGAATTTCGAGAATAGACAAAGTAAGAAACGAGGAGATCAGGCAGCGAATGGGTGTCAAGAAAGATACCTTAACATTGATTGAATAAAAGAGATTGGTATAGTATGGGCATGTAAGAAGAACGGACAGAAATAGGTGGATATACAAGATAACAGAATGGAGCCCCATAGGTAGAAGGAAAAGGGGTAGACAAAGAAGATCTTGGAGGGATGAAGTAGATGAATCTATGGAAAAAAGAGGTATCGGAGATGAATGGCAAGACAGAGATGGATGGAGGCGTAGTTTGAGAGAAGGGAGACAGCGACAGCTGTAAAAAACCCTATATATATATATATATATATATATATATATATATATATATATATATATATATATATATATATATATATATATATATATATATATATATATATATATATATATATATATATATATATATATATATATATATATATATATATATATATATATATAAAACTTTAAGAGAATTTAAAAGACTTAGAAGAAACTTATTCAAGCAATTTGAAGAACAGGTGCACGTGGTTTGTTAATTTTAAGAAAGAGAATGCTATACGTTTCTAAATTCTAAAACACCCAAGTTTTAATCTTCTGTAAAAATCCGAAATCCAAAGATTGGGGGCCTGTACAACAGCCACAAAAATCCAAAATCCAAATTACTTACAAAGAGAAGCGTGTCAGAAAATATAAAGTCCTTGGGAAACCCTCCTCATTTTCACGTTCACCGCCGTGTCGCGGAGGAAACAGATTAAATTCTGCTGACGCTCGATCGGGGGCCACGTTCATCTCTCGTAACCTGTTCCGTTTTTGACGTACGCTCGAGATGGCCGTTTTGTTCCCGGAACGCTTTTAAATTCGGTGTTGACACAGCGCGCCAGACGTTGCAGATGGCTCTAATTTTAATTGCGAGACGACAAACGTCAATTAAAGCGGTCTTATAGGGATCGACGTTTCCGATTCAATATTTTCCTGCCAGAGCAAAATTTAACGAGACGTCAGGGTCGCCGATAATTACGTGAGCCTGGTCGAGTTTTGGTTTGATGACACGAAACATACATTACCAGATTACTACAAACTGGCCGAAAATAAATTTTGATATCTCATCAGTATTTCATACTATTAAAACTTTAAATTGATCCTGGTGGTGTTCACTACATTTTCTGTTCATTCTTTCGTTGGATACTGCAAACGTTTCCTTTTCTGGAAGGCTTACTTTACACCAATCTTTAAATCAGGTTAGCGAGCCGACATTAAGAATTATAGAAATGTCTACAGTCAGCAAAACTTAAGATTTGGATTCACTATTTACATCTGTTTTATCTTGGAAGTGTGGACAAGTTGTTAGTGATAAGCAACAAAAGTTCGTTTCAGGGCGATCTAATCAACAAATGTAATTACTTTCTCTAATAATCCTCAGGTTGATGGTATTGATACAGAACTTGCAAAGCCATTCGGCAGAGTCGCTCATAAGTTACTAATATATCAAGCCTGTGGTATTGATTAGCATATCGTAAAAACTTCAACTGTTGAGTTTGAAAATAATATAAATTCCACGATCACTTTGGAGAGAGTCAGCGAAGTTAAGGACCTCGAAATACAAATTGACGCCTAAATGTTCTTACTGCACGTGCTTACAGACACATAGGTTTTATTACTTATTACTAAAACTGTACCACAATATTTTACTGTGACTTTGTTAGTTCATTGGTAGAGAATGCAAACCAAGTATGGTCTTATTTATGTCGAGTGCACACTGACAGGATGGAGTTAATTTAGATAGAGAACTATTATTGTAATATGAAAGTAATAATTTTATTATATTGTATTGCTTTTTCTTTGTCTCGGACAAGTAAAACCTGTTATTAGAATGTTTTACCTCTTCCTGAAGTTAGATCTGCAGCTGCACAACTGTATTCTGAGATTTATGGGCTTTAACAATAATTCGCAGAGTTCCTTCAAATCATACTTAGTACGCAGATCACGGATAGTAAAAGTATGTGCTCTTGGGCCCTGGGTGTGCTCCATGGGCCCCTAACTATTTTCTTTATACGCATCATAATTGACCTCATGTCTTATTCCAAGGTTTATCTCTATGTTGACGATATGCAATTGCATCTATCATTTAAGACGACCGATGTGAAGAGTTATTGAAAATACGCTCCAGTGATAAGAATCTGGCTTTGCTAATGTTAAGTTAATATATAATCAAAAAAGTGTACTTAGTTTTTATTGTAAGATAATGTTACGTGACTCATTCGTACTAGAGATGCACTGTTTGGTCCCTGCCTTCTAAAGCGTGGTGCAAGAAGTATCCAGCTCATTCAGAATTCTGGTATTAGATTAGGCGGTGGTATTCGTAGCCACCATAGTCTAGTGTTAATAAATTAATTAATAACAAATGTCCTGACTATTGGTGTGATAAGATTAGATCTAGATAACCTAGATCTTATACAAAGACGTATCATTTCACCTCCAGGGCATACGACTACATATTTGAAAGTTCGTTCAGCTTCCAAGGTTCTAAAATGTACAATAAAGTTCCTTCCAGTTTCTAGTCTTTAAAACTTGCATCAGGAAACCCATCCAAAATTTTGTGTAACTCCCCTAATCTAATTGCTTAGAATTTCATTCCATAGAATATCTGTGTGATTGCGGTTTTTTTATATGTGAGATAGTACGATTTTGGATAATGCTGTTGGCTAATTATATTGCCATATGAATGCTATTCTATCCCATTAAATATGTAATGATATTAACAATTACTCGTGAAGCTTCTCAGAGTCACATACAATTACTCATCACTCATACTAAATATTGATGAAATTTTGCTTAATAGGCAACTAGTAAAGCAACATGTAATTAAGTAAAACCCCCCTAAATCGTGTCATAATAAGTGGCACTATCACTGAATAAATTCATGTTATTGTCTTACAAATAATTTAATGGGAACCACATCATCAGAGTAGGTCGGCTTTCGATTGCATCACCAACATTGAAAGAAGTTAGTCATGTCGATTCTAGAAAAAAGCACAACCGATTTTGATTCATTGGTCTATCTAGACAATTCGATACATTTTTTCCGCCTTCACTTTTGTTAAAGTTTTACTCATTTTAGGCATTTGGCATTAATTTGCTGCTATGTGGTAGTGATCATCTTGAGTTTTAGTCGTTTAAAAGATATTGAGTATACCTCCCAAACGTAATATTCGTTCAAAACTCGGCTGTACAAGCGTCTGGTCTCAAGGCTACTATACAATTTGTATCATCTCATTTCACGCAATATTATAACGCCACCGCGTATCGGCAGTTAATTGGAGACCTTGAATCGCAATTAGCAATAACTTACCCCCCAACTCCCCCCGAGATGAAAAGACACCCTCAAACACCAGCGGGTCGTATGAATGCGTGGGTTCGATCTTGTGAGTGAATAGGGGCGTCACCGTCAGCACAGCCTGATGATTAATTGCGCGATATAGACGGGACATTGAACATTGTTAATTAGCTAGGTTGAGTATATCGGGTGAACTCGTTAAAGCCAACGATCGCAAAAAAAATCAAATCCTACCGACTGCGCCACAGTTCGTAATATCCACGAGACGGATAACGGCCTCGCGTCGATATTAGTTCCTATTAAACTTCTACAAAAGCGTCGAGGGCGTTTGACGTCAAAAGAAAAATCTCAGAGACGACGACAAGCCAACATATATAGTACCGCCTTGCGATCCATCATGTTCGTTTCGCGTGTCAGATCCAGCTGGATGTATTCATCCAAGTTTTGCAGCGCCCTTCAAATCGGAAAAATCGTGGAGGTAAAAAAACTCGAAAATTCGCCGATTATATATATATATATATATATATATATATATATATATATATATATATATATATATATATATATATATATATATATATATATATATATATATATATATATATATATATATATATATATATTCTCACGTATTGATTCACGGATGGAAAAATGTGATGACACTATAGTCCGGGATATCATCCGTTCGCTCGTTGAACTCCGACTGGAATCCTGCATCCGACTGGAATCCTGCAAATCTTGCATCCGACTGGAATCCTGCAGACGTTTCGCCAAAATCTCACTTGGCATCTTCAATGCTCGCGCTCCGAAAACACTTCGAACACTGGGTGTTCGAAGTGTTCGGAGTTCAACGAGCGAACGGATGATATCCCGGAATATAGTGTCATCATATATATATATATATATATATATATATATATATATATATATATATATATATATATATATATATATATAATATATATATATATATATATATATATATATATATATATATATATATATATATATATATATATATATATATATATATATATATATATATATATATATATATATATATATATACATATATATATATATATATATATATATATATATATATATATATATATATATATATATATATATATATATATATATATATATATACATATATATATATATATATATATATATATATATATATATATATATATATATATATATATATATATATATATATATATATATATATATATATATATATATATATATATATATATATATATATATATATATATATATATATATATATATATATATATATATATTTCCATCGTTATATATTTAGCATTAACGGTTGCGATGACAACTCGAAACGACAAAAAATGTTTTAGGGAAATTTCCCAACTAGCCAAAAAAAAAAGAAAAGGAAAACGCGGTCGGACTCTAGTCAAAGTGCCCGGACGGGAAATCGTATATGGCAATATCCCACCGACTGCGCCGTTTATCACTTGAAACTTGGAGCACGGCTTGTGACTCGGTAAATTGAAGTATTCGGAAATTTGATGCGAAAATGGCATCGCGAAAATACTTTACGTTTCTCCTTTCTATTCAGTTCGTCATCGGACTATTGGATCGGATCATAATAGAAAGGATTTCGGCGAAATCGTTTTGTAATGGGAAGATAAAGGTTTGCGCAATGATAACTTATGAATCTAAATATTAATCTTGTATGATTAAATCTAACTCTCACGGCTTTCTACATAAAAAATCTTAATTAATCAGAGGTTAACGGTTCTTATATTAGGTACGTACATATTCGGTAATGAACAGGGTGAGCACGTTATAAGGGGACTGTACTTTTTCTCAGGAACTACTAATTTTAGAAAAAAAAGTTTCTAACAAATTGTTATGGTTTAAATATTTTTTTTTAATTATATATACACAGGGTGTCCCATAAGTGTTGGACCGACATTAGTTTTAAAATTTTAAAAAGATTGGGATTATATATTTTTTATGCAAAATTATGTTCTTAGTCTTTCACGGCTGGCAATAATGACTACTACTAGAAATATGCACCACGGTAAATGAAATACAAAGGTGTATTAAAGAAGCTGCAGTCCAATTAAATAACACCGATTTTGTTTCTAATGCTATAAACCATATAGAAGTTGTCTATACAACGTGTGTTATTCAAAATGGTGGACGTGTTAAAAACCTGCTGTAGATTTTCTATTTTGTTTTACCTTAGTTTTTAGTTTAATTGTTACAATTACCGTTGTTTGTTGCTTTTATTTGTTACTGCCAGTTGTTTTAAATTACTAAACTTCAATCATAATTATATTTTATATCGTTGACGATATTAATACCTAAAAACCTATAAATCTCTGTATTACCTTACTTGTAAAAAGGACCCATCACCCATTCCAAAAATCCTTAAAATTAATAAAAAAATAAGAATTACATGTTTTTTTTCAAATTCTTTAAAATAATTAGGTGTCAATATTTCGAAAATCATTAGATTCTGGTATAGAACATATATAAACCAAATTATAGGTATTTTGGCCCGCTTTGAGAAAAAATATGAAAAACATGGGCATGCCGTTTGAAAATAAACGAATACGGCGAGTTGAAATTAAAAAAAAATACCTAGTCATCGCAGATCGTTAGAAGGGATGTGTTTAAAATTTGGTCAAGTAGCCATTACTGGCAGCCGTGGAAGACCATATTTACTAAGAACATCATTTTGCATAAAAAAATATATAATCTCAATTTCTATCTAAACTACACAAAATTCGAATAAGTAGTTTCTATACCTTTATTTTTCGCAAGGATTGTAAAAATATCGAAATAAATACGGTGTTCCGTTTAAACTTTTAAAACTAATGTCAGTCCAGTACTTATCGGACACCCTGTATATATAAAAAATAAATAATTTTAAAATTTAATTTAACCCATCTAATTTTTGTATAAACTTTTTTTTTTCTAAAATCAATAGCTCCCGAGAAAAGGTGCAGGGCCGTAATAAAGTGCCCACCCTACACGCCAGAAAAAGTTTTCCTAATATACAAAGTATCCCATAAGTAATGGTAGGTAAAAACATTACGATCTGCGTACTACGTTGTTGCGGGTTGTACACATCAGTCGAGACAAAACGACGAGACGTAAATGCTAATCTTAGTATTTTTCCTGCTCTGAGGAAATAATCAAGAACATGAGTGTCATAACCATACAGGTTGTGACAGTCTAATATTTATTATTCCACTTTTCCTAGCGGATTGCCAAATGTAGCGATTGCTAGTCAAGCGCAAATCTAACAGCTTATTTCTATTAATCATTATACAACGAACAGAAGCGCGTTTGATTGGTCCAGCCTGTAATTACGTGGAGTGTGCACGATAGACAATGAACATCGCCTTAACAAAATAACGTCTTCTTCGAAATTCTCAGAAAGACTTCGTCAATTAGTCACTGCTTCTTTGCAACGCACCTTAAGTTTGCGTTTTGTTTAGTTGTTTGAGTTTCTGGCATATCGCTAAGCCAATTTTCTTTAGCAAACCGACGTCAGCTACGGGTATCGCGCTACCAAGAAAGCGCTAATTAAATGCGTTCCTCATTTTAGCTGAAATTTTACATTGTTTGCGTTTGGTGTTCATTAAGTCTGGCGCCTGAGGGAACTATTTTCAATATAGGGTTCTTATGCAGGGTGTTTCAAAAAATAATGCGGTAATTGCAAGGGTAACTAGAATACTCGAAAGTAAGTAAAACTTCAAAAATGTTAATAATATGTCCGAAAATACCTCTTTAAAGAACCTTTTTTTTTTATAATTATTTCTGACGCGGTTTAAGACACTTAGTGAAATTTAGACAACAAGAGTGTCACGCATTGCGCGCCAAATTTTAATTTATAACATACTATTAATAATTCAAAAATTACTGCTGTAGAGTTTATTTCATGTTTTTGCTAACGCTGACTGAACTAATAAATTATTTTAAGTAATTTTCATGAATCTCAGGGTAAACGATAAAACAATTATGATATGATAACACTAAAAATTAATTTCATTCATAACGATTTTTAGTGTCGGACACACAATTAAACAAATTTTCATCCCATTTAAATTAGTCGAACTTTAAAAAAAAAAGCGTATAACGCGGGAATATTAAAAAGGACTTGAAAGCAATACATTTTTTTAATTTTTGCTTTTTGACGGAAACATGTAAATTTTACGAGATGAACACTATTTGAAATTCAAATTTATATTTAGAAATTAGTGTTTACAGTGCATATTTAACAACTCAAAATCTAGTTAAGGTGATATTAATAGGAAACACGTGAGTGGTCTATTTTCCTATACTTTCGTAGAGAAGGGAACGATTTTTCGCGAAGGCCTCTACATTTCACCTACTAACATGCAATTTGCGCCATTTTATTTGTAAACAGGAATTTTCACACACTTGGAAGAAAGGAAAGAAAATACTGGAGTTAAGCTGTCTGATTCACGATCTGGCAGTAGCATACTGCCATAGGTCAGGAGGTTACCATCTATATCCCTATTCAAGAGATATATTAAGTCCCATAATAAAAACAATGGATCTAATATCCTCCTTTAGCCTCAGTTTTCTTTTTACGAAATTATATATTATTATAAATAGAAGTGAAGTGGAAGAGCAGGGTTGATGAAAAAAAATGTATAAGCTTCGTTGCAATTAAGTGAAACCTTTTTTAACGATTGTATCAAGAT
This sequence comes from Cylas formicarius, assembly GCF_029955315.1. Lineage (NCBI taxonomy): Eukaryota > Metazoa > Arthropoda > Insecta > Coleoptera > Brentidae > Cylas > Cylas formicarius. Next base: position 15,594,156 of record NW_026844361.1, on the reverse strand, counting down.
TACGAATAACTGTTTTAAAAATTGTGAACTTTTCCAATGTGTTAAGTGGCGTTACCGCTGACCTAATTGGTGGGTGTATACGTGTGGAAAAAGGTGGTATTCGGTTCGGAACTATCCCATTTTAAGGATAATTTTAACACTCTATTATTATTTCCAATATGCCGCACTCGATCAACTTTTCAAAAGTAAACAAAACACAAAACGTATAGTACATAACCCTAAATACAATTTATCGATATCTAATGGTGCTGTTGTAGTCCGCAGGATTGGAGAAATAACCAATTCAATAAAATTAAGTTGCCCTGGCGAAAATTGTTTTTCTTGAGATAAAAGCCGAAACGTTTCCGCGCCCGCGATATTATGACCCTTTGTTGAGTTCGTTGCGAACTAACGTAACGACGGGCCGCCGCCCGCCAGTCCCGGATTCGGGCGCGGCGGCGGTAATTTTAATTAATATCTTTTGTGTCGGCTGCCTTTGATACGCGACGCGGGGGACCACTCAGTCACGTTTATTGCCCGAATTCCGCTAATGTGCGTTTTAATGTCGAACGCAATTAAAACGAGGAGCAGTTTTACCTTGACGATCTTTTATGGGGCCGGAGTCATCAATAAATGCAAGTGTCGACGAGAGTTATTAGGGGGACATTTTTCACCCCATATTTTGACTTTAATCCTTATTTGAAGATACGGAATAACGGCCTACCTTACTTACTCATTACGCGTGAAGTGCGAGTTCCTTGACATTTATTCTAGCTCATAAACACCACAAACTGCAGAATGTAGCATCGATGAATTTAAAAAGGGACTCTTTTTTGGATACATTATGTAATTGCAAAAGTAAACTAAAAATCAGCCAAAAAAATGGTGTCTAAACTCAAAGTTGATATCCACCATTTCTTAGGTTTGCGCTTCTTTATGCTACTTTTGAGTATAAAATAAGAACAACTTAATGTTACTAAGATAGCTAGAGTTGCTGAAGATGTATAGTATCGAAACTCTCGTTCATCTTTAACGTGTACTTTCTATATGCTCGCGCTGAAACTTTTAAGTAGACACGTAGTGTGTACGACTCACTTGGGCTCCGATAAGTACTTGGCAAGAATCTACCAAGTCAAGTAACTCGGCAAATCCCGCGTGGTGAGAAGCGGTCTTTAGTAAAGTTTAAGGCGTAGGCGGTGTTGCCACTAAGTTACGCTAATAGTTTAATAGCTTGGATTTAGAGAAGCAAAAAAAAAACAATTTTTTTTATTTCAGTGTAGAAGTCACCTTTTAAAATCATTCATTTTACATTCAGTTATCTGTGATGATCTGTTAGGGAACTTACATGTCGAAAGAGGATCAAAGCCCAGAACGTCAACCAGCAATGAAATAACGACCAATAAAATAAATAAAATTGTGCTCCACATCGACTGCAACGTAATTAAACTACAAATGTAGGGTCCAAAATAATACCACCAATAGAGTGGAAAGGATTTCCGCCGGAGACAGGGGACGGTAATGTTAGGTATCTCTACTACTAGCGTGAAAATATATTTTAAAAAATATCCTCATGTGTTCCGTGAAAAACAAAAGAAATTAACAAAGCTTAACGGAAGGAAGAAATATGACTTGTCTGATATTTTTTGTCCACTTCTTATTCTAAAATACCCAATCATGCATCAATCAGAAGTACGGGATGTGTAGCTTTAAGGCGTCAGTTTTATCAACCAAGGTCGTGGACGAAAACTTAGCAGTGGAGATCAACATCTGGCAGCTGACTAATGTAACGATCATTCCCCTGTATCAGCTGAAGAGGTTATTTCGAAGAGCCTCCCATGAAATCTTCAGGAAATGAGACTATCCCAGAACATCATAGGAAGGCAAAATGTTGCCTGAGCCTAGTAATCCGGCTAAATGAATACCAGCAGAAGCTGAGTTAACTTTAACTGTTTCATTTTCAACAGATACATATCCAACTGCAAATGGCGAATACAGGAAACCAGGAAAAAATCGCTAAATACTCAAAAAACAAAAGAATTCAAAACGACAATTACAAAGAGCAAAGAAAGTAACAAAAAAAGCAATACCCCTTAAATACCCACATATACTTAGGGTTGGTTTATGAAACTCTTATTTGTTTTTACATTCGTAAAATTTTTAGAGTTACCAAGTTATTAATTCTTCCAATTTCAATATAAAACGCTTTTAATTTTCAATTGGAAGAACAAAAATTGATAAACAAAAAATCTCCTTTTTTTCACCTGAGAAGTTTTGATGAGGTGGGATCTGCGATTCTGACGCGAACACTAGAGATTTCTCTTGTAGTTTTTGGGGACAGGTTAATATTGCGCTACAAAAAAAAAAAGCGAAAATCCGTCGTCAGCTTGGCGAACGGCGACGTGTGCGACTGGCATTTTTGAAAAATGATAGAGGATCGTTCGCGATTTGAATGTAGCAAGCGAATCGAGCCTCGAACCGTATTTTTGCATAGATAAAAAACAAATGATGGAATAACGGCCGCAATATCGGATGCCGGCGCCTTTTTAATACCTTTGTGCACGTATTTCGTTATCATTCGATGTAATGTCGCTTCAAAAGGAATTAATTAAAAAGTCGGGATATTTGGAAAATTAATAGTGCCTATCGAATGAAAATGAAAACCTGAAAGTTAGCCTAACATTAAAATGATATTTATAAGTGAAACCCAAAAATACCAAACAACCATCAGATACAAAGAAAACTAATTATTGTATTTTATCATCATTACTAATTATTAGCGATCGGTTAAAATCCAAATATACCGAGTGTATAAGATGCTAACAATTTTACATACATACACTCACCGCATTCAGATTGCCAAACTTCAAAGAATATACATTTGAAATGTCATTAATTTTGCTTTAAACAAGATACTAATTTATTACACAAAAATGTGCGCAAAGAATTTAGTTTAGAAAAAAAAAATATTTCAGTCTCATTTTTTTACTCTTGATATAAAAATCGAGAAGAATTCTGGGATTAAAAGTCTGATATTCGGTGCATCAATGGCCAACTAGACCAAGGAGTCATCTCTATAGGAATTATATTCATTTGTAATGACGTCATGCTGTTTGCCAAAAACATATTTTCAAAATCTTCAATATTTCTGAAATTCAATCAAAAACACATTTGTACATGTTTGACCCTATTTAAAATGTATTTTGTTTGTATTTGTTGTTCTCCACGAAACCATTTTATCAGAATTAGTTATCGCTTTCAAACCTACTCAATTTCAAATGAAATTCGGTGGTAATCTGTTGATAAAATTGGATATTGGCAAATGTTTTTATAATTAACTAATGCACTGTTGGGCATTAAAATCTATTACTTTCTATTATTATATTTTCAAATAGCCTTTATGGAGAGGACATCAAGCGCAAAAGCGGAAACTTGGAAGAGCACTGACTGAAACTGGTAAGATTACTCTGTACCCTGTTATCACTATTTTTTTTTAAATATCCCATCATGTCAAAACCTCATCTGCTTATAAATAATTTATCAAAGAAACTTCTACAGGCTACTGAGCTTGACTGAAATTGGCTCGCATTTTACTCTGATAGTCATCCCGCAATACGTAATATGTTATTGAAAAAAAAAGGAACAAGATGGCGTTAAAAAATGTACAGGGTTGTGCTTGTTAAATAATTTAGTTATTAGAAAATTGGCAAAAGCGCCGCCATTTAGAAAGCCCTAGTTCCGGTTGTGAAATGTTTTAACATCCAATTGGATGTAGAATGCAACGCTGCAAATTTGAACCGGAACGTTGATCAATGGTCAATAATCTAGTGGACAGCCGGTATAGCACAAGATAGCCCGGTGAGAAAAACTGGGCACCGATATACGCATATTAACCAATTTAACGCGCCAAACCAACAAACAGCCGTCATAACATTGTTTATAGGGCCGGACATTATCGAATTTTGTATTTGTTTTCGGCGGTCCCGCGGTTTTTGGGAAATTAAACAAACTCTGCAAACCCGCGTTGGTCGACGCAGGCCGATAAACGCATAACGATTAAACAGAAAATGTTTGCCGCTGTCCGAAGGGCGTTAATCGAAGGTAAACACGCGAAATTTCCCACGTAATTTCCCGAACCAGGTTCATTTTTTTAACGAATTTATTCGCAAACTCCATTCTTTATTGCGGGTTATACAGGGTGACCCCGAGTAAAACCGTTAATCTTTTATAGCGTAAAAATTAAGACTTTATCCCCCATAAACATATGTCCTAACATAATCTGTTTTCGAGAGCAGCTTTGACACAATGTTTTTATAAAAAAATCAGTTTTTCATTAATTATTCACAAACCTTTCTGCTGATTTTGATTAAATTTGACATTTTCCTTTTCGTTAATACGGGCTTTCTTTTAATGTAATTAGAAAAAGTAAAAAGGTATATATAGGAAAATTTATTGTATGCTACCGTTTGTTGGTATGTTTAATTTTTTTCAACAGACCAATCTGTACTTTAACGTTAATAAACTATATGTATACAGGAATCCGAAAAGCCAAAGGTAATTCCTGTTCTTTGAAACTTAGCGTTATTCGCAATTAAATTAGAACAATGTTCAGGTTTTCACAGTCATTTATTCGATTATGACAGCTGTTCCGGCTTTACAACACTATTACCGTTAATTCAATTACCGTTGAAGGGTTATAAACTTAAATATTTAATTTATTGAAGATTTACACCAATAGCACAGTTAGTTAGAGAATCCAAAGTTTTATTTTTATAGTCCGATAGGTATTAAAAGGCAGAACATAAGGGACACACTCTCAATATATTTTATAAAATTTAATTAATTTATACCTTATTCAAATATACCAGGGATAAACAATTACATTAAATATATACAATAAATTCATAGCTGGGAACATTTATTTTTATTTATTTACATATTTTTATTTTGATTTTATTTTTAAAGGGCTTTTTTTTATTAGTCAAATAAAAAAAAATATACATATTCACAATATAAGAGAAACAGTTCCGACTGAATCAGGGCGCAATCTAGCCGAACGGGCTACTCTACCGAACCCCAAATCGTCGGATTATTGCACAAAGTTTTTTTTTTAAATTATATGAGAAAATTAAAATATAATGTTGTAAAATAGAGATATAACGTAACTTAAGATTAATAAAAAAAAGCAACTGTATCCACTAACAGAAACTGGGAGCTATAATACTATTCTTTCAAGGGAATCTGTATCACACCATTCAGCCTTTCTTTAACAATTTTAGGTGTTAACCCTTCTTTTGTCAAAAACTTTATGACTGCTCTATACTCAATTTGCGTTATTTGCGACATTTTTTCGGGCACGTCTTGTTTAAAATGCTGTCAATAAATAACTATTTGACGCAAGACTTCAATTTTTTTTTCGCAGCCGACTAAGATATATATTTAAAAGAAAACAAAGTTTTATCGTGATACTGGAGCTGCATCTATGTCAGGCCGGGAAATTTTGGCGCTAACCTTGTATACTCGTGTAAAGTATTTCCGGTTTATGATATCTATAAAGAACCTCTCGTTTGTCTTCATCATCAAAATCATCTTTTAACGATATAACGACGGTCAATGAATGACATGTTGGCCTGGCAAATATCCCAGAAATCGTTAAAATTCGTCACTCTCGCGAGACACTTTTCACGCCGTCCGTTCAAAAGTCTCCGCGGAAGAATTAAATTACGCCGCCGTCGAAAGATAGATGGATGAATAGATAGAGAGAGTTAGAGGACGTTTCGCGAAGTGCTCTTCGTCGAAAGGACCGGAGCGACTCGGATCTTTGTAGTACAGTGCGATCTGAAAGTAAGTGCATAAAAACCGCGACACTTTCATTTACAAACGAACGTTGCCGTTTGAGGCTGCGCCTTCTTTTCGTGCCGAAGAAGCACAAAGCGACGACCGTTTAAGGTTTCCTTTGTAGCAGAATCGCGCAGTCGGTGTCAACGGTGCTTGTTCCGAAGGCTGGGATAATAATTTTCCCAAATTTAATTACAACTACGAGTATATAACTTTTGTGGTTTTTTTCTTACTCATTCTAATTATTATTTTACTCACACTTCGCCCGAAACTTAAGTTTTAAGCATTCAGAATAGATGAACATCTTAGCATAATTAACAAATCGTTATTTGAAAAATAATGTTTGTTAGTTCAGTAGTGTTTTTCGTCTTCCGGAAGAAATCTTGAAGTTACAAAAATTACAGATTTTGAAGTTGCTTACAAAAGAATTGACATTTAGTTTACTAATAATAATAATATTATTAATAAATAGTATTTATTCGTCAACATACGAAACGTTACAGAATGTTATGTTAGTGGCGACATCCAACATTTTTGCTTTAATGCAACCCCCTAAACCAGTCCCAAATTAAATATACACAATTTACAGCGATTAGGAAACCTTGCATATAATATAGAAAGATAATAAAAAAAGCTTTTGTAACGGAGTTAGCAAGAAAAATTATACATATAAAGAAAACACAATTTACATAGATGTTTAGCCTCTATTGCGAATGTTGCCTAAGTTCTAGTTTAAAAGTAACTAATTTCTCAAGTGCAGCGTGATCATTTTTTTAGTCAAAATTAAAAATTGCGATTTAATCCGCTCGTCTAGAGTCAGGCAGCACGAAATATGATCAAACTTTCGTCTGCACCTTAAATTTTTACATACAAGTCACCAACGTCAGCTTGCGAGGTTGCCGTATTAGTGTTGATTATACTATTCTTCCAAAGCAAAACTCAAATTCCATTCAAAAGCTTTTTTTATATGCCAATGTTAGAATCGTCATATTAATAAAACTAACAGACGCAGTTTCACATTTCGTCAACCAGCATTCATAAAATTAAATCAGAACAGCGAAAATGTTTTTTTCTTCCCATCCTTTCTCTAAGACTGTGTCCCTTAATCTAGATTAATGCTTCTGAAATTAAAATCCTTATACGGTGTCTCAATGGTTTTAGCCATCGAGAAGGGATTAAAATGCACTAACGGCGGATTTGAGTTTAATGAGCTACTAGACTACTTCCGAGGGCCCAAAGTAAATAAACAACATACTTTGTATTACGCTTCATAGACAAAATATTTCTAAAGAGCGTCACTTATTAACTAAAAAACAATATAAATTGGAGAATATTAAGATTGTCTGAATTTTCGGTGACTTCGGGTGAGGTTTGCAGAAGTATATTAAGGTAATTCCGAAATCAATAAAAGAGTATCTTCGCTATCATTCCTTGCAATTTGTGTCATGTACGAGTTGTGTTCAAAAAGTATCGCGAATTTTGTGTTTTTTCAAAAATTATTTATTTATTCATGAATATCTATTTTGTCCCCTTCAAAGTAATCCCCATGAGATATTATACACTTGTGCCAACGGTTTTTCCAATCTTCGAAGCACTTCAAAAAATCTTTTTTTTTTTATCTTCTTCCTTCGATGCCGTCTTTATCTCGTCAAGAGAAGCGTAACGTCGTCCTTTCATGGGCCTCTTCAGTTTAGGGAACAAGAAAAAGTCACATGGGATCAGATCTGGGGAATACGGTGGCTGCTGCATCATTAGTGTGTTGTTTTTGACCAAAAAGTCGCGCACAAGCAACGATCTGTGAGCAGGGGCGTTATCGTCGTGCAAAAGCCAATTTTTGTTCTTCCACAAATCCGGGCGTTTCTGGCGGATTGCTTCGCGCAATTTGCGCATAACTTGCAGGTAATATTCCTTATTGACCGTTCTTCCCTGTGGCAAGCACTCATGATGCACCACGCCCCTGCAATCGAAGAAAACTGTCAGCAAAACTTTCACATTCGACCGAACTTGGCGCGCTTTTTTCGGTCTTGGTCGTGCGGCAGCTTCCATTGAGATGATTGAGTTTTGGTTTCCACGTCATAACCATAAACCCACGATTCGTCACCAGTTATGACCCTCTGGAGCAAATTTGGGTCTTCGCGGACAGAGTTTAACATCTCATTAGCAATGTTCATGCGATGCTGTTTTTGGTCACAATTGAGCAATTTTGGTACGAATTTCGCGGCGACCCGTCTCATGCCCAAATCATTGATAAAAATCGAATGGCACGAGCCAATCGATATGTTTAGGTCCTCAGCAACGTCTCTAACGGTGATTCGACGATTAGGCAATACCATTTTCTCCACTTTATTAATTTTTTCGTCTGTTGTTGAAGTGCTCGGACGTCCGGCACGCTCTTTGTCGTTCACATCTTCTCGGCCTTCTGAGAACATTTTGTACCACCGATAAACGTTGCTTCGGTCCAAGGTAGCTTTTCCGTATGCCACAGTCAATATTCGGAATGCATCCGCGCACTTAATTTCGTTTTTCACACAAAATTTGATACAGGTTCTTTGATCCATTTTTTTGAATAGGTAAAAATCGAAGACGATCCAAAACACGTGCAAGCAAAGCAGCTTAATTAAATGAACATTCAAAATGGCCGATCTTGTCGGCATAAATGAGAGACATGAGTACCAACATAACGCCACAAAAAATTCGAAATTCGAATATACGTAACCCGCGAAAATTCAAAATTCGCGATACTTTTCGAACACACCTCGTATAATAACCGAAGTTATGAAAACCACTTTGGTAATTTAAGATAAATTATTACTGATATCAGACATATAAAAACGACTTTTGATGGATGTGTCGAGCTGGTTTGAGTTATAGCTTACTAAATAAAACACATATTGACATTTTTTCTTTTTGTTTTTCTAAATGTAGATTTAAAAATATTGTCTAAATTAACATCGTCGTCCATTTTCCGTTCCAAAATCCCAATGCCACTACACACAAGATGAATGTTTATCGTCACCGAGTGTCAAAAAGTGACAGGTACGGCGTAGAATTCGTTTCCTTGCTAATGCAGTGTACATTTAAGCAATCCTATATGTTGGCTATCTAAGTAAAAAATTAATTAATTTTATCTTTCGAAAATCGGAATAATCCGATTGCTCCTGGTAGCAGAGAAGTTGCTGCAGAGAAAAGCAGCAGCTAGAAATGCTCTTTTCAATGAAACTGGCAATATTATCAACATTCATCTGAATGGCCAACCTTAGTGAATATGCCAGCAATCTGAGGATGGCAAATCGAGCAAACCTATAGACGGACCTTGGTGATTTATCATCTCAGCTGAACATTAGTAAGGATAAAATCAAATGCTTCATCCATCTCAAACTCAAGGTCAATAAACAAACAATGTGATGAGAATAAAAGATTAGATTACTGACAGGCATTTTCTGAAGAAAGTTATGTTTGCCAATGAGGCTACGTTCTCCACAAATGGGTTTTTATTATCCCAAAATTGGAGATAATACTGCGTTATAAATTGTAAAAATCAATATTGTCAGAAAGTTAATGTCTGGCGTGTGATTTTGGGAAACCAACTAACAGGTTCTTTTTTTTAAATGAATCTTTAAATGCTGGTAGTTCAGTTAACTTTTTCGATGGGGACTTATGGGATGTCATAGAAAATATTCTGATCAAACAGTACTTTCGCACCCTCGCCTCCGAGGTTCCTTGAGATAAATTTATAAAACAAGATCCAATAATCCAGATGAACTTTGTCCCGGAATAAGACAAACCTGTTAAGAAATTAGCATCGCAGAACTTAGAGGAGTATCCAGACCGAGTCCCAAAAGAATTGAAAGGCGTATTCGAATAAATTTTCATGAATGTTATCCGTTACCTACTACTGTTTGTGTTATTTACTTTACTTTATTTTGTGCGAAATTAAATGCGAATGTTGTCATAAAAGTTGGTATGTAGAATTTTTTTCCGATACCTCCCTACCACAATCAATATGACTGTACTGAATTTTAAATCTGTATTTATAGGGTTGTCTTCATTTCGAATGCGATACGCTGTATTAAATCTGTCTGTCAATCGAAAATTACGTTTGCTATTCGGTGATAGTACTGGGGATAGATCTTTTAGTACTGTCAACAAAAAAGTTCGTCCAACATTTCATTTATTTCCATTTCTGCTTGCAAACGACGCAACCCTTTATCTGAACGAGCGACTTTTACACAGTTATCGGACCCCGAAATCTAACCTTACGGTAATAAATCAGTCTGCTGACTAGCGCCGCAAATATTTCCTTTACCTTGAAGCGGCGGCGCCTCAATTTTCGTCCCCCCACGGCTACCCTCAACCCAGAAATTCTTAATCAAGATCCGGACAAAGTTGAGACGTCAAAATTATCTGCCCCGTGATAAATTCCGTTTCCAGACAAAAGGGGAGTTTCGAAGATGAGCCCGTTTTCACGCGGGTTTGTTACTAGGTCGTATTTAATCCCGACGATAGCGGAACGGTGGGCGTGAGTTATTCGAAGTTTTTACGACTAGTGTTAATTTGTAATCGGACAAGTCTCGAAAAATTTTAGTTTTAGCGAATAAAATTTTATGTCAGGTTTCATGAGTGTGTTCGGCAACAGCTGATGAGTTTATTTGCCTTAGTCGTAAGGCTTTTTCGTGTTCTTTGAGCCTAGTTGATATTTCTCTAATGTATTCTTTGCCGAATATGCATGGAATGCTATAAACTTCTCGCATCTCAAATTGAATTTTATTTTTGACGGAGCGAAGATGCTGAGTGATTTTTGGACAAGTGGTAAATGTCATTTTGACGTTATACTTCTTTAAAACATTTGATATGTGTTTAATGATATTTTGAATGTAAGGAAGGACCACATTGGCAAGTGTGGGATTGCTTTCGTCCTTATTGCTATTTAAAAGTCAACCCAAAATTGAAACACCTTAACTCTGCTCTCCCCTCTAATAATTTCCACATTAAAGATACTAAGCGATCGAAAAAAAAAATTAAACTTCACCACAACTTCCAATAGCAATCTCTGCGATACTTATACTTATACTGTATTGTCACAGTTTAATCATTGTAACAGCGTATTCATGCCTTTTCTGCTGTCTTAGACTGGTTTATCCAGTCGGACGTAGAACTCATGTTTCGCCATATCCAATTGTGTCATGTCATTCAATTGAAACTCAGTAGACGAGGTCTTCTGACACAGCATCAACAAAAGCATTTCTCATACCAAATTGATTAACCAATGTGTCGCCATAAAAGTCTTTTCGCTGGCAAAAATAAGTTTCAAAATTGCCGTTTGAGTAAGCAAAATGCGAGCTAGCAAGATTTCATTTTCGTTTCTATCTAATTAAAGCTCTACTTAGATAGTTCCTTATCCTTAATTCGCTCCGAATCCCACTGCAAGCGTTGTCTGTTAATTTTATGCTAAAATTTAGTTGTGACAATGGTAAATAGGGGTATAATTTTGTAAATTCGTTGTTATTAATGCTTACACTAATAAAGATATTCATTTTTTATACTTTCGATAAATTAAAAATAGCATTGAATAGAGAAATATTTGACAAATATTTTTGGAAAAATAACTACGAAAAATATTTAGAGCAATTTATTGAAATGTGTTTTTGTGTTGTGTTGATGTTGAAAATTTGCTTCAAAAAGTAATCGAATTAAAAGAAACAAAACAACAAAATCACTGGAAAATCTAAAACCTGACAAGAAGGCACAGTACTTTGTAGTCACACAACTACAAAAGTATCAACAAATATTATCGTTGTGGTATATTCAGTTTAGGAAATAAAATTAGTACAATTTAAATCATATTATAATAGATATTCCAGAAGAAAAACATAATAGGAAAATGAATACTGGGGATAAATCAAAGACAATGAATTAAAACGTGAAAAAATATATAGTGAATTAAATAAACACTATAATGTGGTATGGTAAGAGTAAATCAATTTAGAACGTTTTAGTTACGGAAACGATAAAAAATTTGAAAATTCTAGAGAAAAATTGAATTAAAAGCAATTTAATTGTGGATAAGATAACTGATAACAAATATTTTCGGAATTAACATATGGTATCGAGTTATACTATTATACAATGACAACTTGCCTGGTATATCACGAACGAAAAGCCTTAATAAACCATGCAATAAAAAGCCGATTTGCAAGCGATTCTCAGTACAGGGAGATATTTTTATTTTAGTAGCTTCAGTAGTAGTGTCGAAACATCCCACTACGCAGCGTAATAGTATATGACAATCCTAGTTACCACAGGACATTAGCAAACAAAGTACCAACGACCGGCAGCAAGAAAGTGGTATTGCAAGCTTTCCTTGGTCAACATGACCTTTATTTTGAAGATACTTTAAAAGACCAAGTTAGGCACAATATTATAAACCCAAAAATATCATAACCTAACTAGCCAAAACAAACCATGTAAATTAAACTCAGCATGAGTTAATACCATAGAATAGTTGAAGAAAATATGTTAATATTGCACATCAAATGTAAAATAATTATAAAAAAACTTAAAGGTTTTAACTGTTACTGGTAGCACAGATTTAAACTATTCTGACGACTAATTGTATTTATTATTGATAAAATTACAATTACACACTACCCGAAACAACAGAATGTATTTATATTTATATATTTTATATTTTGTGTTTCAATTTCCTTACTACAACCCTGTAACGGTTTGATTTAGCGGCCCAAAAATGTCTACCATCAGATAAAAACGTTAACAATATTGTTATAATCAAGGATATTTGTCACTTAACTATATTGTTAATAATTATTACTTATTATTACTCTGCTAGCAGAAAAAAAATTAGGAGTTTGAAAGAAAAACTTTTTTCTTTCTAGAATATTAGTTTTGGTTAGTTTTACTCAGTAATATAATTACAAAAAAACAGTTTTGCTGCAAAATTCACGTTTGAGGTTTAAATATCTTTATTCCGAATTGAAATTGAATTTACGAAATGTGATCCTTACTGTTTCCACATAACCAGAATTTAATTACATCAATTATAATCTACTGTAATTTTAACAAATTAGGGATACATAATTAAACAATGCAGAGTTGTACGGTTTCATTTTAGCCTTCATTAATTATAGATAATTCAATTTCAGTTTCGTAAAATGTTAGTAACAAAAAGTACAAGCAAAATATTTATTTAATGTTAATTCGCAATCTCGACGTTTGATGGTACAAATACAAAATCGATTTTTAATTGATATTTTTTGAGAAATGCAAGAAAATACCATTTCCTTCACGCAACAGCGCGACGTCAGGTTTAGAACCCTGCCATATAGTTTATTTAAAAATTGGGATACCACGCAAAACAGGTGTGTTTTATAGTCGAAACAGGAGATTAGAGGGGACCAGATTCTGCTCAATTATCCCCGTTAGGGTTGTTTAATGCGCCAAAAACTAGCTCGAACCGGGACACAACAAGACTTGGCACTTAAGCGCCTCGGAGGGGCTTCATTATATCTTACTCGCACCTAAACCTACTTACCCGCTTCGCTAACTTTCGATAACAATCTGCAAAAGGCACTGAAACGGGCAAACGATGGGTGATTATTAGTGACGATGGGTTCGTTTTCACCCAAACTTTGACGACGCGATTTTAGCGGCTTAATGAACGCGTCAGCACCACTAGCAATCCATTAAGTCGGCCAAAGGTCTGGCTACTAGATGGGTAAAAATAATAAACGAAAGAACTGACCTAGCCTTTATTTCAACTTTTTGTAAGGCGAATACGCAAACATAATCGAGGCAAATTTAACTTACGAGACTTGTTACATTACCTTGAGATATCAAGCTACTGACTGACCTCTGGTATTCTTTTGGTCGATATTTTTCTGTGATTATTCTTTGCCACATCTCCACGGTATACCATAAACTCTGGATTTCTCTTAGTTGATATTTTTCTGTGATGGAAAATAAACACCTGCTTTGTCCAAGTGAATTTTATCTTTAACTAATTCTTGCTGTTGGAAGATTTTAAAACAAGTACAAGTACTACAGTCGACAATGGAGGGTCACTTTGGGTAAGTGGATCTGGTGAAGTGTATTTTTTGATCGATCTATCACATCAGGATATTCGTAATTACTTGAGAGATGAAGTGAATTGTGATGTGCTAATTCCTACATAAGTTAATTCGTTTGTAAGACAAAGCAATTAACCACGGAAGATATTTGAGCTAGAAGGTGATTCGATATTATGCATAGCATTTAGATATCGATAAGCCGGTTTCATATAGACGAAATACTAATATTCTAAGACGAAGACTTATAAGAATATCTCTGCAAAGTTTCGGTTTTAAATAGAACTTAGAGCTAGTATTTCAAAATGTCATTAACAAAACAATATGAAAAGTTAGGCAGGTAGGCTTTCAGATTTTAAGGTGTCTTGGATGATGTCAACTGTTTCATCGACGCAAAATTTTAGTAAACACAGATTCAATGTTAAAGCTGACTGAAATAATTGAATTGGTTAAAGAAACGTGTTACTTGATCGATTTGAATGAATTCTCTAGACTAGTTTTCTGAAAGGTCTGGTTGGCAGCAGCGGTCTTAGTGTGCATAAATAGGTGAGTGTGCAACGAAATCTTATCAGTTTGAAACGAAAATCTTGTAGATTCCTACAAGACGCTGCCTACAAGTTCCACAGCCTGCAGAAACTTCTCTAAAAAATTAAGTGATTTATCATCAAAATATCTTTATAACATATTACTTTATCTACCCTTCTTCATAGGCTGTTTCAACAATACAAATTTTGCTGAACTTGCTGAAAAAGGATATTTTGTTTGATTTTTAGTTAAAGGTAGATAGTAGTGGTGAAACAGGGGGTAACAAAATGGATCCGGTTTGGTTAGTTTCGAATAATTTCATGCTGGTGTTAATTAATAAACATTTTTAAAATGCATATGGTTGTGGTAATATACCGGGTGGTGCAAAGTGGATGGCCAATTAGAAGTATCGAGTCAACGGAAAAACGAATTAAGTGTAAATTATAGAGGGTGATGTCATACAAAGTGCTCTATCGCTCTAAAATATTTTCAGGTATGCAGTGTTGTCGCTTCTATATAAACACGGCAATATCTTGCTTTGTTTAAATGTCACCCCTGTATATCATTTCATATTTACATTTTACGTAATAAGTAAAGTAGATTATGTTCAGATTTCCCATTCCTATATATGTTTTAAGATTATGGATATAGAAAATAATTTCCTACATTTATAAGTTATTTCAATGCTTGAAGCAATCTTATGTACTACCAAATTTACTTGAAATCAAAATAATGACTTTTAACTCATTTTATTTATGCATTTTTGCATTTCATAAATATAAAATAAATATATGAAACAGTATTTCTTCGTAACAACGAAAATTGATAATTGTTATTTGTAAAACAAAGTTTAACTCTCAAATCGACAAAAACAAAGTTTGTCGATAACAAATCGACCAAAACAAAGTTTGTCGATAACAAATCGACCAAAACAAAGTTTATCGATAACAAATTGCTGTTAAGGCAGGGCCAAGGTAATTAAACGAAAATCGCTGCGCTCTGGAGATCGTAAAAACAATCGCCTTCCCCTTCCACAACACCTCTTTTCGCGGTAGATTTACAGTTTCTATTTATTTAAACCGTATCCATTTCGTTTCCGGTCGGAGGTGCTGTTGATTTAAAACGTGGACGGAAACGGGGGAAGCCGGAAGCATAGAGACAGGGCGGATGTGTTTTCCCGGAGTTTAATGGGACGAAAAATGGAAGGCGGCGCTCGCGAAAACAACGAACCCGCCCGAAGTGGCGCAGTCGCTAGGATTCTTTTTTTTGCCAATTTCGACGGTGACGAAATCGCGCAATCTCGCGCGTAATTGCGGAACGAGAAAAATCGTAAAGTAATTGAACATTCTTCGGCGTAACGAAATCGAAATTTTATTTGGGGCATTATCCGGGAGGAATCTGCCGGCCGCTTTCCTTATAATTTTTTTTTCGACAACGCCAGCGTTCAGAAACGAAGGAATTTAATTTTACTATTGTCGTGATGGGAAAGGGAACTGAAATCAATCGACCGGGTGATGATTTTTTTTGCGTTGGAGGGTTTGTTTTTCTAATTTAATTTCCCGAATAATTCCCGACCAGCGAACTTGCCCATTTTTATTATTTTTCTAGAAGAAATATGACACAATAAATAATGAAAGTGCGGACATATTCAAACAAAGTAAAATGCGCGGCAGCCGGTGTGACGTCACACCGCAGGAAAGTGCGAAGTACGAATGCATTAAAATAATGACCCCATAAAAACAAGGAAAATTAGGCACAACATATGCTTGTTGCGCTTATTCTAAATTGTTTTAATCTAATGAATAAGAGATATTATTAATAGATTGTTTCATTTGCTAATATGGATAATTTTTTCGAGCATCAAACTATTTCGAGAGATTTGAACTAAAAATTTCGAAAATTCCGATTTTCAATTTGTACCTAACTATAAAATTAGTTTATTAGTTTTATATAGAATGTCAAAAAGTCAAAAATACAGCGTTCTATTTAAATTTTTATTGTTAGTAGTAGTCGTTCAATAGACAAAATTCAAAAGGAATTCATTTTTGAACGTTACAACTTTTGCATAATTTTTAAAAGTTAATGTGCTAGGATGGTAATACTAGATTATCAAAATAAATAAGAACTAAAAGTTCAGATTTTCACGAAATTATATATTTTTACATAACAATTGTTTCCACAACACCGTATCTTTATCAAATTGTTATTTCACAATATTTCTAAGTCCGCCCCTGCTAATTTAACTTTGGTAGCTTCTGCATCGTGCACCTAAATAAACAGCTTTAATTGTATCTTTAACGATTTAAAAGTTATCCATATAATATCATGTGTTGATTTTCATATATAATAACAAAATATGTTTAACGACATGTTCGGATATTATTATTTACTTTTTTTAATCAAGGATTCACTAAGAATTTTTTGGACGAAAATACCATAACAGGACACCAAAAGCAATTACGTTTGTTATTAAAAAATCGATATCCTCTTTATTATATTTCGCAATTAAATTGTATAATTAAAAGCGGAATTTCTAAGCTTTACGACATTTTTTAATTAAACGAATTTAATTGAATAAGATAAAAGTAGCTCGGTCCGCTAGATGGCACTGATTTTATGTCCAATAGTCCCGAGTTTTGGAAGAATGTTAAGGTAATTATAGAGGATGGCCAATTTTCATTTTCGTGGCTTAAAATACGCGTTACGGGAATATAAGATTAAATTTTGTATTAGTGTGTTAGGGAAAAACAATGGACGACGACATCGCGCTTCTGAATTATTAATTACACCGAATAGGCTGTTTAACCAACTTCGTCTTAGCTAATGGCTTTTATATGAATTATTTAAGAAACTCTCGATATTGTTTATACGATGTTCACTGAAGTTGCGAAATGAACAATTTTTTTTTCTACCCAATTTAAAATTACAATTTTTATTTTTATATATTGTTGTATGGTCTGTTCATAGATATAAGAAAGTGACCAATTGCTTTTAAATGTGATTATCCAAGGGTTGTCATTAACATACAACGCAACAAGATTATTACCTACAGTTTCGAAATTTAAATTCAGGTAAAATTGTGGTACGTAATAGAAAATAATTTTATACCTACCTGCGTTTAATATTCTTTGGTTTGGTTAGTTACTTAGTTTAAGTTTATTAATAATCATTCTTATTTCAACTGTATGGAAAATTGAGAATACTCCCATTTCAGCGAGGAAAAAAAGAAGCGATGCTGACATTTTCTCGAGTATAGATGAAAGTGATCAATACAAAATACGGAGTAAAATTAAACAGTTACACGAGGAACAAAGCGTGCCTACTTTAGATATCTTAATTAGGAGGCTTGAAAAAGATGAAACGGGTGTTAAACGTGGCAGAACTACCTTATGGAAGTGTATTCAACACTTGGGTTTTAGATTTAAAAAAAATGACAAAAGGCAAGTTTTAATGGAATCTTTTAGAATTCGGAAATGGCACTGGAATATCTAGAAAAAATTAGGATCGACAGAGAACAACAAAGGCCAATTACTGACTTGGATGAAACCTGGTTCGACACTTATGATACCCCAGAAAAGGGTTGGGTTGACTCAACTGATAAGTGTAAAACAAACGCGCCATTAAAAAGAGGTAAAAGAATAACTATTTTGCATGCTGGCTCTAAAGATGGTTGGATTCCAAATGGACTTTCTCTGTCTGCGAAAAATATTAAAGATTCTTCTCTGGATTACCATGAAGACACCACCGCTGATTTATTTGAAAGTTGGTTTAAAAGCAAAGAAGTTCCAAACATTCACCCTAATAGCATAATTGTAATGGAGAATGCAAGTTATCACAGTAGACAGTTGACTAAAACCCCTTCCTCATGTGACACAAAAGCAACAATCCAAAACTACATGAATAATAACGACATTTATTTTCACGAAGATTATACCAAAAAGCAATTAATTGAGGTTCTACAAAGGGTGAACCTACGTTTGTGATAATTATGCAAAAAATCCAGGCCATACAGTTTTAAGGCTTCCACCTTACCAATTTAATCCCATTGAACATGTTTGGCACCAACTGAAATCTGCCATTTGTCGTAACAATGTTTTTCCCAGTGTTAATTCCAATGTCCTCAAACTTACAGAAACCGAAGTTTTTAACATTCACAAAGTTGGGCAAATTCTGTTAAACATATAGAAAAAGCAGAACAATCGTATATCCATATTGCAAATAATATAGAACAAATAATAATTAGAACAGGCGATGATAGCTACAGTGATACTGATATATTAAGTGAATAATTTTAAGTAATTTTAGTAGGTAATAAAAATAATTTGTAATTTTATTTTAGATTTAAACATAAATACATACATAAATAAATAAATATTGTTTAGTATCTTTCCTAACAAAACCCCAAATAATTACATTCTAAGCAAAGTACAGACCTGTTCGGCCATATTTCATTCTTACAGCTTGCCCGGGTCTTTCCTTAATTCGTATCAGTTAGTCATTTTCTTATATCTATGAACATACTTTACCTATTATAATTGGAGACCCTTTTCATGGAAATAAATGAAATACGATTTCTAAATCACCACCTATTTTGAAATAGCCTTCATAGAAAAAAAAACACAGGAATCATACTTCTTTTGGCACATCCCAGTGTTTCTGTATTGTTGACTTTTCTTGCTGGAATTTGTAACTTATTTTATCTGAGAAGTGAAATAAACGAGTCAAGACTAACTCAGCTTGTTTACTTGATATTTAGTTACTGTCTTATGACGTCATTGCGACAGGATAGTGTTTTCACACTTTTTTTAAATAAATTTTCGTTTTTATTTACTATACAACAATGAATATTTTGTACAATAACAATCGTAAGTATTGAAGTAACATACTGGAGACTCCAAGCAACTGCGAGAAAATGGAGAGAGAAAGAGAAGGATGTACAATAAAAATCAAAACTCAATTTTCTGGGTGTTACCCTTCGATGCTCCCGTATAAGTTTTACGTCCCGCTTGTTTCTCCCTTTATACTCGCCGCCCCAGAGGATGATAAAATTTTACAATCGTCGATACGAGAGAACCGAGTTATTACATCATATTTACGATTGGAAAATAGAAAACTCGCTCCGGATCGGTAGATTTCGATTTGGTCGGGATTCCGGCCTGATGCGGTTGGTAGTAGGCACTCGAACGGTATTGGGTGAAGGCACGATCGGATCGAATTTAAAGCCGGCGACGCACGTTCGAGCAAGTTGTACGACATAATGCGCCCCAGCCACGTCTTACGATTACGAAAAAAAACTCAATGTTTGAGTTATCTAAAAGTGTGCATAAATAAAACTTATTTGCCCGATTACTGAGGATTAGCTTCGCTCCAAATGCGGCAGTTTTGTTTGTTGACGTAGCCATTCAACCAGAAGTGCGCTGCATCGCTAAACAAAATTCGCTTATGAAAATCGGGAACAACGGTAATCTCGTTTGGGGCCCATTCGACGAATCTACGCCTTACTTGATGATCGTTTGGCTTCAATTCTTGCACGAGTTGGATTTTGTAAGCACGTAAACCAAGATCCTTCCGCAAAATCTTCCATAAAGTCGATGGACACAGATCCAATTCCTGTACTCGATGGCGGATGGACTCATTCGGGTCTTCCTCAATAGCTTCTTCTGTACGCACCGTACGCCTGGGGATGCGAGTTATCAATAAGAGTAAACGTGGTGCGAAAACATTCCATGGTTAATCGAATTAAATGCTCTGATGGACGATTTTGTCGACGATAAAATGGACGTAGTGCGCGATACGTATTCCGCACACAACCATTATTTTCGAAATAAAATTGCACTATTTGAAAGCATTGTTCAGCTTGACAGCTGTTAAATCGGTCGCCATCTTGAACAGTAATGCCAACTTAAAGTTCTATACATCGAAAAAAAACACCCATGCTAAAAACTTAAATTTATCATCATCATCGAAAAAAAAAGTCGCAAAAATGGATATTTTCAATGCCATATCATATTTTCAATATCAATATATATAATGTTACAAAAAAATCCACGAATACGTACCAAATACAGCAACGATTCTGGTAGAAATAGTAGCAACATACCTATAAAAAAGAAAAACAAATTAGTCTTGTCAACAACGAGAACAGATTTCGTTTTAGGAAAAAAGTCAGAACTCTTTGTCACAAAAAGTAGGGGTGAAAAAACTTCTATATAACAGAACAGGCCAAAAATGTTGGAAACTGTTTTGAAGTTTCTAGGTTGGCTGACAATAATCTTATATTACAAATAGCTAAAATTGGATTCTTTTTCGTTGAATGGTTTATGCTTTACTCCGTAAGGGAAAGTGATGGGAAATAAATAAAATTAATTTTATTACAAAAGATAGTTAAAACCAAATAAGAATATTTGAAATAATGGTTAACGATAGGCCTTGCATAGCGCCAAAAGCAGGTAAGCACGTTATTTATTAATTAGCTTCTAAAGAAAAGAGAAGAGGAAAGGGGAAGGGGAAGAAACGGACACGTGTACTCCAAGAGTTTAATATTGCTGGGATCGCAACAATTGTTTTTGACTGATATTGATATCTTCCAGCTATTTATTGGGGGAAGATTTGAGTGTCATCCGCATAAAAATGGCAGTTACAGTGATGGAGAGTATCATTAAAGTTAAAGGTGAAAACAGTATGCAACAAGGGACCAAGAATACTTCCTTGTGAGACACAAATGCGAACATCCTTGGAGAATAACTGCTGAAGTGTGCATTGGAAAACAAACTGGCTATTTATAGTGTATTTTGGTGGTCTTGTCTGTAAAGAATGACTTTCAGACCTGTAGAAGTGCTTGATTTATCTACTGTTTATTTTCAAAACATTGAAAACGCAACTATTCCTGCGATGGAGGCCTTTTACCAGAAAATTTACGAATATAATTGCTAGAAGAAAGTAGTGGTATCCTCAGCATATTCTCAAAGACGGCGACATGATTTTGTTTTTATTTATATTATGTTATAAAAGACATATCGAAATGCGGTCTTCACTACCGCGTTGGGCCTTATTTTTTTATCTTTTGTTGTAATCAAAATTTTTGACAAAATAAATTTTATTTGTAGTGATGTCGCTAAACGTCCTTTTGCGGAGATACGAGCAATTGAAATCAATCCGCTCAGGTAGAGGAAAAACTATTCTCCCAAAAAGAATTGAATTTATCCCAACTTCAAAGCGGAATTCATTTTAGTTATTTGTGATATAAGATTACTCTAAGAATGTAAAAATAATTTCCATTACCAGATTTTCTTGTAGGTCTTGTCTTGTAGGCTCCAGCGCAAATGCGAATCTTGATATAATAATATCCGTATATTTAACAACCTATACTTGAACTAAAGAGACTAAGTAAGAACAGGGAATAAAGACAACACTTAAGTATAGTGAGGACTGAGACAAGATTTATTCTGACCGAATATTCAACGAATCATTGCAAGAAATATCACACCGCGACATCAAGGTGAATGGAAAACCAATAACGAAGATCAGATACAGCCATTATGAAGAGTACAATCCAGGGATTACTATCACTCATGGACAAAATTCTTGAAGAAGGAAACAGAAAGACCAAACTCATGATATTCAACTGACAACCTCATCAAGATACAACCTATAATACAAGCACTTTGGATAAGTAGCATAGATCGTCGTCACAGAAAATCTGAATCCAGACTGTGAGATTAAATGAATAAAGAAGGCTAGGGCCACCGTCAATAACCTGAGATCCTTGCTTTGAAATCTCAAGGTCGGTTCAGTGCTATGTCAGCTCAATACTGCTGTGCGGAGTAGAGACATTATACAAAACGATAATGTCTTGCAGAGAGGGCTGACAGCAACAGTGGTGGCTCGGAAATATCCGTGACTCCAAAGCAACGTGTATTCAAAATTCTTCCCATTAACTACGAATAGTACGATTTGATCGGTTTCCGCCCACCACATGAGAATGATTGATCAGAATAGTAAAACATTATGTATGTTCTTTGCCTTCAAGCGAGCTTTTGATGCGCTTGATATTAATTTGTTGTTGAATAAGTTAAATAATTGCGGTATACGGGGCAATAGTTACGCCTGGATTGAGTCGTCTAAAGAACTCAACAGCGGTGTCCCACAGGGAAGCATACTGGGACCTTTATTATTTATAATATTTATTAATGATATATCTGATTCTTTCCCAGACAATTATGTTTCCTTATATACAGATGATACTGCTGTGGCAGTGTCACCTAGAAGTCTAGAAGATCTCGTGTTCTTGGCCACTAGGGCAGTAAGTGGTATGACCCGATATTGTGAGCGTAACGGTATTTGTTTGAACGGGACAAAGACTGAGATGATGTTGTTTTCGCTTAGTGATTTGAACAAGAGCGTATTGGGTAGAAGGCAGGATTAATCAGACCAACGTTGTCAAGTATTTGGGTTTGTTCATAGACAGTAATTTGTTCTGGACAGGCCAAATTGACTACGTATTAAACAAAATGGCTATGCATACTTTTGTTATTTGGCGACTGCGGTCGAGTGTGGATCTTCAGCTTTTACTATTGTATTATTTCGGATGTGTTCAATCTTACTTATCTTACGCTAATATACAGTGTGTCCAAGATAAGGATGCACAGCATGGGGATCTCGGAAACTATAAGAGATACAGTGTCGGTTAAATTAGACAAAAGTTGCGCATTTTGATACCGAACAAGATCCCGTTTTACAAATTTGAAAATTCCAAGCCGTTCCGGAAATATCCGAGAAAAACCGAAATATTGCGATTTCGTTTTTATTATTTTTTAAAGCTATTTGAAAAGATATGAAAAAACGGAAAACACTTTTCCATTGGCACTTTTTAATCTCTCCAAATTGACGTTAACAAATTTTCATTACAGCGTTTCGATTCCATGGAACCACCATCAACTTTGATTTTTCTTATAGGACGGAAAAAAAGTACACACAGTATTAGGTTGTGCTTTTCATTGCGAATTCAACGATGTACGATACAATACGGTTACTTATGTTTTTATCCAGAAAAATGGTTTTTTAATACATTTCTAGTATTTTATTGTAGTAGGCCATGAGATCCGAACGATGAAAGGCAAAAGAAAATGGTTGACAAGTTCGAGTTAATGTGTTTATTTATTTACTAACTCTAACTGTTCATTTAACATAACAACTAAATCCAACAAGTTAATGAAAAACAAATTCTATAACAAATGTTCGAATAAATGACCTCCATTTTCTAGGCATAAGTACGCCCGTCTCACGGTAGACTCCAAAACACGACTTAACATTTCAGGAGTAATTTTATTAAACGCTGCTCGTACTGATTGACGTAATTGTTCCTCGTTGTCAAAACATTCTTTGAATACCTCATTTTTTATGTAGCCCCATAAGAAAAAGTCCAAGGGAGTTAAGTCCGGGGACCTTGGAGGCCAAGGTGTTTCACTGTAAGTCCCAATGTATTTTCCATCAAACCGTTCAGTTAAATATTGGCGAACTTCTCTGGAGTTATGGGCTGGGGCACCATCTTGTTGGAACCAGCAGCCTTGCACAGCGTCTAGCGGTAAATCATCTAAGGCATCTTCTAAATCGTGCCTCAAGATGTCAAGGTACCGCTCGGAAGTTAAGGAATTATTATAGAAAATAGGGCCTATAATCTTGCTACCAAAAATCCCACACCAAATATTAAACCCAAAGCGAACTTGATGTCTGGATAGTCTATTAACACGTGGATTTTGTTGCGACCAATAGTGTGTATTGCGCCTGTTATAAATACCGTTATTGGTCACCATACTTTCATCAGACGAAATCACTTTATATGGAAAATTAAAACTCTCATCACACATCCTGGTATACCACTCACAAAAATGTCTACGTCGTTCGTCGTCACCCGGTTTTAATCCTTGACATATTCTGAATTTGTAAGGCTTAAATTCATTTTTCCTTAAAATAAACTGAGCTGTAGATTTAGCTACCCCATTCTGGTCTTCAATTTCTCTGGTAGAAGTTTGTGGATTTTCGATAACAGATTGTAGAACAATGTATTGGTTTTCTTCATTGGAAGGTTTTTGTCGGGATAATGCAGGCTTCTTAAATGATCCATATTCTTTCAGATTAAATAACAAACGCCGAAAAATACTCTTGTCAGGTTGTCTCCGCTCTGGGTATTTGTTAGAATACATACGCTCGGCTTCCACACAATTTCTTTGGCATCAGATGTAGCAAGACAGCATATCACATTTTTCTTCGTTGGTAAAATTACCTCCCTCCATTGTGGAACAAAATAAATTAGAAAAAGACAACAACAATAAAAATACAAAAACAATAACTAAAGGAATAAACTTATGATCGACTGATAACAAAGACAAATAACATTAATGTATCATTGAAATTGACTGGATGTCATTTTGTCATGGCCTACTCCATTTAAATGCTGAAATGTATTAAAAATCCATTTTTCTGGATAAAAACATAAGTAACCATATTGTATCGTACATCGTTGAATTCGCAATGAAAAGCACAACCTAATACTGTGTGTACTTTTTTTCCGTCCCATAAGAAAATTCAAAGTTGATGGTGGTTCCATGGAATCGAAACGCTGTAATGAAAATTTGTTAACGTCAATTTGGAGAGATTAAAAAGTGCCAATGGAAAAGTGTTTTCCGTTTTTTCATATCTTTTCAAATAGCTTTAAAAAATAATAAAAACGAAATCGCAATATTTCGGTTTTTCTCGGATATTTCCGGAACGGCTTGGAATTTTCAAATTTGTAAAACGGGATCTTGTTCGGTATCAAAATGCGCAACTTTTGTCTAATTTAACCGACACTGTATCTCTTATAGTTTCCGAGATCCCCATGCTGTGCATCCTTATCTTGGACACACTGTATGCTGGGGAAACTATTGTTCGAACAATGTTGGAGAAGTCTCGTGGTCACTCTTGTAGCATAATTTACATAAAGAGTAATCTATCTAATTATTGCATGACTAGAATTGATGGAGATTACAATCTTAGAGCTAATCTTAATTTGCTGGTGCCAAGTCATAAGTTAGCCAAACAGCCTACATTGCTACATTGCTGCAATTTCGGCTCAGCAAAAACCGACGCAGGAGGAACCCAGAAGTTTTGTAAAAAGTATTATTATGCTGTGTATAAAACGTCGCGGTTACCCCCCATCACCCCCTAAATCTACATAACCGCCAAACATCGGTCTATGTGCACTTCAAGAACAACAAAGGAAACACGCAATCGGAAAATTTAATTCGTCGGAAGCGCCCCCGGACTTTCCGGGACAAAAACAAAACAACAAAAGGGGGAAGGGGGCGAGAGCCAATATAAGCCGGCGGGAACGTAACCCCGTCCTCTCGGCGGACGCATAGCTATAGCTTCTTTCGAATCCGATCACGTTTTCAATGAAATAGAAGTTGTTAAGTGAACTTCTATTAAGGTTTATTCGACACTCCGCATCCGGACGGCCACTACGAAACGCCGACAGTCGAGAGAGACCTATAGGGGATGTTTTCTTGGATGCCACGGTTTTTTTTTTCTGAGGGTTGTTTACATAAAAATTTATCGACAAGGGTTCTTTACCCTTTATTCGTCTATTAGAACGGAAAATCAAAGTGACATTTCGGTGTCGCCACGTCTTCGCGAGCCAGATATCAATTTTCTACATGGATTTCCTTGTATACAGGGTGGCCAAATAGTGTGTCAGAGACTACAAAAAACGATTAAAAATTATTTTCAAACATACCGGGTCATTCAATCAAATCAAATTCAAAACGTCAGCAATTTCGATTCAGCAAAAACCGACACAGGAGGAATCCAGAAGTTTTGTAAAAAGTATGTGGAAGTTTCTTTGAAAAATTAAATGAAATTTATATATTTTTTAATCAAGTTTTAGTTTGTTTTAGAATTAAGGTTTGTAGCTAGCCAAAAATCTGTTGTTGGTTTCTATTTTTTTGGAACATACTATATTCCATTATTGTCATTATTTATTTGTTAATGTTTATGTTGTTACCTCTATATCTATAGGATGTGTAAGGTTATGAGTTTTCGGATTTATTATACACTAATTATTTTTGTTTTAATCTCGGATTTCATAAATTATTTTGGGCATTCTGTCAAGACGCGATGACGTCATTGATTATTACGCCGCGCTGAATCTTTTCAGAAAAAACTTATTTTCTCGAAAACCATTTGCTATTTTCAAAAAATTCTTGAACCAGGGAACATGGAAAATCCAGGGCTATAACCTCTACTTCGAACAATGATTGAATCATATACAGGGTGTGTGGTTTATGGCCAAAAAAATCTTAAATATCCTAAAAATTCCCGTTTTTGTGTGCAAAATATTGGCCATTAATGAAAAACCGGTTAAAGATGGGATAATTTTAATTGAATCGTAAACCGTGTCGTGAGAGAGTTTCAGGTTTCGTTAATTATACGGGGCGCGAGATATTTGAAAAAGTATCTTTCGACAACGCTATTATTTGTGCAAAATTTAATATTTTCCGATGTATGCTGTAACTTTGAAGTTTGACGAGATGTGAAGGACACTTTATATAGGGTGCATGCAAAATTAAATTACATCGATTTTCCGAAAGTTCCATAGTGGTCCGCAGGAGCACGATAGAAAAACAATGCGTCCCTTTACCACACGAAACCACGAAGCTCCTTCCTTTTACAAGAAAAAGCTGCTTCGGGCCACGCGCTACGAACTTTCCCCGCACAATGACGATTTCTCGAAAGCAATCTTGTTACTTTCGAAAATCGATGAAATCGAAATCGAAAGTATCTGGGCGCGTATAAAAATTTTATATCTTATTATTATCATTATTATTGTTACTTAATAATCCTGAGCACTGGGAGCACACTGCTGCTGCTTTTCCGTTGGAAACGTAAATACTTTGTCGCCGAATAATATTTTCCATGCCCAAAGCATAACTCACCGCGAACCCCCCATAAAATCCCATAAACAGATTCGAAGATCGCTTTTTTTTTCCCCCGATTTATGTTCGGGCCGTTACCGCGCGGTCGGGAGAGATACGTGGAGAACGCGGGGGAGGTGGGGAAAATCTTCTTCCCGCACACGACGGCGACGCTTATAAAATTCCGATCACGCTCCCTCTCAGTTTTCAGCAAAGTCTTTAATGGGATCGCGCGGCGCTCCTCGTCCCCCGGAATTACCCGGAAGAATGAATATCATTTCTAATGGGTTTTCGATGCCGCCGGGACGATAAAATCGCGACGGTTTTTAGCGCAAACTGCGCCGCGCCATTTTTGGACGCCCCGCTTAATTCCTTTTAATTTAACAGCAATTTGCCGGTATTACGTTGGAATGTTTAAAACCGAACGGGGGCTAATACGTTAGTACAGCGCAAAAGAGGGGGGAGGAGGGCGAAGATTGCGGGAATTGGGTCAATCGTTTTGCCGCGGTTGCCAAATGTATATCTTCCCTACCATTGGGAAATTATTCGAAATCTGGAAACCCCGCAGGGAACTGTGCGCGTACGTGAGCGTGTGTGTGTGTTTTTTTTGTAAAACGAAAGAAATACATTTACGTACGATCAGGCTTAGCGCTTTTGCCTGCTCAAGGTATTAATACCCACTAAAACCTTCGTGGAGTAAGCTCTTTCTTCTGGTAGCTAAGGTGTTATTCTTCATTCTCTTCTAATTGGCGTCTTTCGCTCTACTTCCTCTACAAAAAAGGTGAAATGTCTGATCTTAATAATTAACGACCCGTATCAATTATCCCAATAGTTTCCAAAGTTTTCAAAAAGATCATGTATTCTCAATTAACTTACTATTATGAGTCAAATAATTTGTTCTGGTTCTAGTTAAAAACTAAGAAAGCCAAAATTTGAAAATTTGGATCGGGCAATATTGCAGTGGTTCCAACAGCAACGTCACTCTCTGGACCTATCGTAAAACTAAAAGCAGAAAAGTTTGCTGAACAGCTTGGCATTATCGATTTCAAGGCTATGGAAGGATGGCTGGGGAAGTTGAAACAGAGACATGCTATAAATTATGGACAGGTAAGTGGGGAACCCCGTGATGTCGACAGAAACGTCACTAACAATTAGCTGGAGAAGACCTGGCCAAAACTAGCAGAAAAGGACCCTGCTGATAACATTTTTAATGCTGACAAAACTGGCATTTTTAACAAAACGACCCCAGATAAAACTCTTAAATTTCGAAACGCAAAGTGTGTGGGTGGAGAATTTTCTAAAGAACGTATAACAGTGTTAGTAGCTGCCAATATGAGTGGGAGAGAAAAAAGAAAGCTACGAGAAACGATGTTTTAAGAACATGAAGCATTTGCCGGTGACTTACAAGGCAAACAAGTCTGCAATGGATGACATGGTAAATTTTTCCCCGGAATATTGAATTGGTATTTCTTCCAGCCAAAACAACTGTATTACAGCCGATGGGCCAGAGCGTAATCCAAAGCCTTAAATGATCGAGTCCGAAGACAAATTTGCCATGAATATGCTAGATGCAGTCAACCTTATTAGTAAAGCTTGGAAAGAGGTGATAGCAGAAACAATTCAACATTCCTATCGTCATGCAGGACTTATTACCGAGACAGAATGCGAACAGGAAAATGATCAGCCACTAAGCGAGTGGATAAAGCAGTTTCAAACAGCAATTACGTTTACCGGTGAGGAGTTGCAAAGATTTTATGGTGATAGATCGGGAATTGCCTGCAACAGCAGATTTGACAGAGAAAGCCATATTACAACCACCAAGAAAGGATGAGGAAAAGCACCAAGAGGAAGAAGTAGATGAAGAAGTTAATCTGGAACGCCACCAACCAGTTAGGTTGCTAGAGAAATTTTTTATGGATCATGGGGAAGATCCCCTTTCGAAGAAATGGTGAAAATACAAGCCAAACTACGAGATGCGTATAAAACAAAAGAAATTGACCGATCATTTGAAACATTAAATGCAGTTCTTAAATATTTATACAAAATGTTCCTGTATACAAAATAATTAAATATTACAGAACACATATGGGTATTTTTCAAGTGCCTCTAACTTTTTATAACGTAAAAAAAGCAGTCCCTTCAATTTCGCTAAAGTTTCGACTGTATAGTTGCATATTTTTTTCTCTTTTGTGCTTAGATACTATGTATTGCAATTTAGTCAAATAAAAAATCAATTAATCCATTAATTAAGACATGGGATCACGAATTGGTTAAAAGTATGCATCCATCTTATATCTCGATAGAGTCAATATAATTTAAATTGCTATGCTTCTAATTGCGTCTTCAAAATCAATTACCCACTTTTTTTTATCAATTGTTATAATTATTATTATAAATTTGCGATGCTCAACGTTAGAGAGAGACTTACAGGTTTTATGATTGCGGTGCATAGATTGAAGCCAAGTTGCTCAAATTTTATTAAATCGTGGCTTTTGTTTTGTCATTATTCCATATGCCATTCAGCAAGGATATAAACGACCACCATTGGCTAGCTATAAAACCAGCGATAATATATCCAAAAATCAAAAAAGAACAAATCAAAAAATCAATAGAAATAAAGGCTTACCTCTGCCGACGTAGAAATTCAAAACAAAAATCCACAGAAGTAGTATAGTGACGCTGGTTCTAAGCCATTTTCGAATTGTCGTGCGATTTCGGATGGGTTCGAGTTGGCGTAGCAAAATTTCAAACATTCGGTTATGTTCGGGTTATCTAGTCAGTAAAATACATGGAATTAACTGAAGACGAATTACCAACGAGTTAAGGGTAGAGTTATTGACTTCCGACGCTTTCTCGAGGTTTGACCCTAGAACATAGTGACTATATTTGTAATTTTTTACTTACTGTATCCACCCTTTCATTTCTATGACCTTTGATTTGTTGTTTCTTGAATTCTAAATAATTATAGTCTATAGTTTACATTTAAAACTGAGAGGAACAAGAGATCATTATTAATGCAAAACCCGTATCGGGTGCTTAAGAATAATTGCAAAGCATCCTAATAAATAAATAAAGAAAATTTTACGCGTTTCTGACTATTTCAGCCTGATTTAATTCATTTTTGAGTCTTTTTTTACAGATTAGCTGAACCGAAGCATTATCAGAGACTAATAGATCATTCAAAATACAACTCGTTGTTGTTGATCTTAGCGTAATTTGTTCAGACATAAAACACAAACAAGAAATACAAAAATTTTATATAAATATAATAAAATAAAGGGAGTCCGTGAAGGTCCTTTTTGAAAGTCTAATTATATATTCAGATTATAAATTATAACATGTAAATATAAAATACTATTCTTTAAACGTTTTGTGTGCAAATACTTATAAACAAAGAGGAAAATGATTATCGATTAAATAAAAATCTTTGTCAACACTGGAGGCGTAAGGATTTAATAGAATAAAATGTATATTCGCAGTTAAATGAAACAAGTCAATTGCTGGTTACATACGATACTGATAGAAACTATTTTGGGTTTTTCCTGGATCTTTTGAATTTTTTTTTTTAATTAAAACATTATCACCTGTTGCAATTTTAATTTTGTCCTCTTAGTTTGCTAAAATATCGCACTGTACGTCATCTGATTAATTTAACTTCCAATCAGTCGCGAAGCTGGATCGAACCGAAACTTTTAATTGCCCAACTTTCGTTCCAAGTAAACTTCGAAAATTGATAAATCGGAGAAAACCGAGAGGAAACGGGTTACTTATATATATATATATATATATATATATATATATATATATATATATATATATATATATATATACGTATCGCGTTTTCGCAAGATCCAGTGCCTGGCTCCCATCCGCCCCCTAAACGCGGGGCGGTTGCAGTTCCGGCACCAACGAGAACGCAAATTTAATATTGCGCCCCCATATATTACTTTCAAATTGACAGTTCAATATTCTGAGCTCCCACGAAAAAGATATATGTTTTAAAATACATAATCCATCCGATTTCCGCGAAACGATCGATCCTCGGGCGCCTTAAATTATTATTTCCTTTCCAACCAGCCCCCCTAGCCACCCCCCCCCGCGCCCTACACTCCCACGCGAAAGCGTATTTATATCGAGTTAGGAAAATTTCCTAGAAAGTTTATAAAAGTGGCTCGGAGCGAGTGTTATTTTTTCATTTTTTCGCCGACGTTTTACCTTTTATTCCGTTTCGCTCTTTAGTTTCGGAGTACAATGCAAATTTGCCCGGACCAAACTAAGACCGCCACGTTGACAATATAATTTTTCGTGTTTTTTTTTTTATAGACAGGCAACATTTTACGTTTTCTATTTTTAATTGCAAACGAAATATAAAAATAAATCAATAAATTGAGGAATGAGAGTCGATAGGTATAGGCTTGTAGCGTCGACGAAAGAAAACAACTCAGTCATATTTTTGCGCATTGCCGATGATACGTAAACAAATGGGTTACAATAACAACGCTATATGGTGAGGTTTACTGACTCAGCGGGTTCAGTACAGGTCGGCGTAATAGATTATATTAGAAAACTTATATTTAATAAATATGCAGCGAAAATGATGTTAATGAACTATAACCTATTACACCTTACATTTCCAGAGAATGGCCTTTACTATGTTATAATAATTAATAAGAGAAATCATCTGCTGAAACCGAATATTAAAACTGAAATAATATAATTACATTACTATGATATATACCAAATATAATTTTACATATTATTAATCACATTAAACATTTCCTTTTGATAGTATACTGAAAAAAAATTGATAATTATGAGTGAAAAAAGTTTCATAAATACTCACCTAAAGTTAATGGAACATATCTTATAAACAATACGGTAAATATCGACAGGCCTGTCCTTACTTTACTTCAGTAGCAAGCATACTTTTTAAGCTTATTTTTGTTATTATGCAATTCACACCTTTAGCACCAACAACATAGAAGGGACCGTTATACAAAGAATCAAATTTACTGCGGTTTTCATTGATTACCATAACGAGATCTCCACTTTTTAGAGAAGTTTTTGTTACTCTTTGGCTTTTTCGAGGTTCAGTTTTGCTCTATTTTGTGTTTGCTGCAAACAGTAACGAAATTCCTGATCGTTGGTATCTATGTTATATAGTGGATCAACTGTAGATCTAGTTTTGGTGTCCCAATTAACTTATTGCAATGGTAATATTGGCAATTCA
Organism: Cylas formicarius; assembly: GCF_029955315.1. Taxonomy (NCBI): domain Eukaryota; kingdom Metazoa; phylum Arthropoda; class Insecta; order Coleoptera; family Brentidae; genus Cylas; species Cylas formicarius. The sequence goes on along the minus strand of NW_026844361.1, from coordinate 15,561,556 downwards.
GTATCTGGAATTACCAGTTTGGAGCAATATTACGAGCTTTTACCTAGGTACTCCCAAACATGTTTGATCAGATTTACGTCTGGACTAATTGCTGTGTGAAAACACCACACCAAAAAACAGATACATATTTAATAATTACTAATCACGTTCAATTATGAAACTTAAATAAAAAATGATATATACCAAATTAATACCAGAACCAACATAGGCTTACGTAAACCCATCGTAAGGATTGATGTTTATTGTATAGTTGATAATAAATATTTATTATGTTACTAATGACCACTCTGGGTCGATATATCTATAAAAAATTGTAAATTATTTATGGGAAAAAAAAAAGTTTTTCCAAAAAAAAAATAAATGTAGTTTTACTACCTGATTCGATACAATAATGATAAACCTCTTTTAAACTCAAATATAACTGAAAACCCACGAAATAAAGTCGAGTTTTTAGCAGCAAATTGTCCAATTCAAATTTTAGTTATTAATTTTTAGGTTTTATAAAATATTTTCATTCAATAAAAAAATATCTAAAATGGCCGACGAACATCTGCCCTTTTTGGATTTAACCGATCGCGAATCAAAGCGCATAGCTGATCAAATAATGAGCGATTTTTTTCCGACCGGAAAGCGATATCCCTAAAGTCCATACGTTTCGTAAACACCATTAGGTAAATGGACGCGACGGCTTTGATAAAGATCGACGCGTTTTAATTATGAAACGTTGATTTGCATGATTGGCTTGAATAATTTGCTAGCGCCGACGTTTCCCGCGTTATTACGATCTGGAGATCAAAGGGCATAAATATACGTCGGAGCCTACTTGACAATTGTCATCAACGCTACGCTGCGCACATCTATTTTTTTGATATTCTCGACAATATGTGCCTAATCCGAACCCTTCGACATCATCAGAAGTAAAGCCGTAATATTTTAACCCATACAGCTACTAGACAGAGGCCCTGCCTATCCCGACAGAAATTCATGAAACAACTATTAACATTTTTTGCCCATGCGCGAGATTTAAAATTTCGTGTTTAACCAATGACAGTTCTAATGACAAATTCTGACGTAGGACGCATAAGACCTTGCGACAAACAACATGACCGCTGACAGATCATCCATGTTCCAAGCACTTTGGCGTTAAATATCAATTGTTTTTACTTAGACAGTTCTTATAAATCCTTTTATTAACGAAAGAAAAATCAAACAATCAACTGTAAAGCTAATTATTCTAATAAAAATTATAACCTTTACATTTTAAGAAGGTTGATTGTTGATGAAAAGCTATTTAAATCTGATGGGGTTGTTTTCAAATAGAAAATCAGCAGATATTCATTTTGTATACTGATTTTGTAATTGCAGAGCTGGGGAGGCGGTACAAGAGAGAGAGTTTTTATTAATACACATAGGCATTTAGTTGAGAGTAGATCATTTGAACGTGATCTGTCGAACAATTGACATTTAATTTTTATTTACCCGGCAACATAAACAAATGACATTAACTTCCAAGGCATACTAATGATTATCTGCAACTCGTTTGTACACATTAAAAAATATGTGTAGTAGTTTTATTTAAAAATATTTATGTGTTTCAATCAAATCTTCAAATTTAACACCCTGTATGTTAAAAACAAAGACGTTGTGGACCCTAGTTTCAAGACACCCTGTATTATTGATATATTGGAAATTATAAAAATGGTCATCACTGTCTGAATTACTATTACATCGGTTCTGATCTACTTCTGGTGCTCACTTGGTGGTTTGAGTTTTTTCTAAGGCTTCTGAGAGATCTTCGGCCCCTTCACTCCCTGTTTGACATAGTCTGCTACTCACTAAAAGCTCTCTTGAGGTTTATTTTAAATTAACTGGAATTTCTACGGTTGCAGTTACTCTGGGTAGCATCTTCAATTAGTTGACATATAGTGACTCACAGCTTAAATGATGCAGTCGCTATAATAAAAAGCAACTGGTCTGAATGTATCTTTATTTATTTGGAAAAAAACAACTTATTGAAATAAACTAATTTTGTGCGTTAATGCACCATCTATTCTATGATCGCTAATAGCTAATTTATGTGTAAAGGAAAGATGTTATATATAACCACAAAATAGTAAAAAAAATATTTTGGATTTGTATTGCCATTTTTGTTAAGTCTGTAGCATGTGGGTTATATCGCAGAAAACATACATTGGAAATACTATATTAATTATGCTTTATTTTTTGAAAATATTTACTGGTACGTGAATGCACCACTGGTTTTATCTGCGAAACAAAACTTTGTTATTGCAAGTCTAGACAAGTCAGCGCATGTAGATAAAACATCCAACAGTTAGCGCGTTCTTTAGTATTAGTTTGTGCCTTGGGCAGTGAACGTTACAGTTCGCAAAATATGGCATTTCCGAGGTATTTGACTCAATAGGAATTAGAGGCGGCTATGGAGGAGAACGTCATTGATGAGGACAATAACAATGAAAGTGTTTACGTATTCTTATGTATTGTTGCATTCTATTCCTTGAAAATTTATGCTAAAAAGAACTTGAAAAAATATTTACAGAACATATTGACGCGGTCTATATTCCACCCGGCGTGAATACCTTGACTGACGAAGAAGATATAACATAAATCTACAAGAGTTTGGGGAACCAACTGATATAGTTGGAACTTTCGAGTTACATACACAGAATAATACAGCTGTCCTTCAACAGTCATTCATCGACTACTGAACCTTCAGTTTGGCTTAATTTCGTTCAACTTATGCATAGATAGATAGAGGTACCCTACTTTGGCCGCCATTCCTGCAAAATGTTTATAAGTGGTAAGCCAGTTCGTTTTGGCTTCAAGCTTTGGTGCCTTTGTTCATCTGATGGGTACCTATTTCATCCACTTCCATATGGTGGTGCTGAAAATAAACCTTATTTTGACCTTGGTCTTGGCGATGACGTTGTCATGAGTTTACATTCTGTTGTAGATAAGCCAGTAAATCAAAAAAAAAATTTAACAATTTTTTTTCATCATTCAAACTATTTGTTCATTTAAAAACTAATTTTTATTTTGCCATTGGTACCATCCGGGAAAATAGAACAAATAAATGTCCAATAAAATTGTAAATTATTTGGAAAAAAAGACCGCGGAACCTATTTTTCAGCATGCGAATCTGAATCAAAAATTTCTATTGTCCGTTGGCACGACAATTCAGTTGTAACTGTGGCAAGTAATGTTTCTAGTGCTATAATAGAAAAGAACGGAAAGATGTAAATATACCCCAAACCTTATGAAATTGCCCAATACAATAGATATATGGGTGGGGTAGATTGACATGACAACGGAATTGCTAATTACAGGTGCCAGGTCTCTGGAAAAAAATGGTGGTGGCCTTTATGTTGTAACTCACTGGATAGTTTAGTAGTGAATGCATTGAAATTGTGAACAAAAGATTTCCCAGGTAGATTTTAAATCTTACATTGCTTAAGCGACTTTTAAAAACTGATAAAACAATTACTCAAAGAAATCTTGCACCTGCCATAGATGTGTTATGATAATCATGGTCACCTCATGATTTTTTATGCTAATAAAGCCAGAAAGATATGCAGAATCTGCCACAGCCACACAATTTATGTTTGTAATAAGTGTAATTGTGCATTTACATACTCCATGCTTTTTAAAATATCACCAAAAATGAAACCGGGTGTTACCAGTGGTGCGCTCACGCACCATAAAATATTATGCGTATTATAAACTTTTAGTCGTTTTCTGTCTAATTTGATTTTTCTTTTGTATATTTATGTATAAATAATATGTTACATATTATGTGCCCCAAAACATAATTTAATGTTTTTTCCCAGTGGTTCGTTTACGCACCAGTATTTTTGTATGCTTCGAGTTTTAATTTTTTTTTTGACACATGTAATCTATTCTTAAGTGCAACAGAATAAATATCTTCAGAACAAAAAAGTTTTTTTTATGCTTGGGATAATATGGGTTAAAAAACAAAGTAAATAGTGTCCCAAATTAGAAGTAAAAATTACTGAAGTATGGGCCACAATTTCCCCGGAGTATACTATAAAATTATGCAGTTGTTTTTCTCTATTGATTTGGTAATATTTTGTTTCGCATCATTTAAGCTGTGACGTTAATATTGTATATAATTTAATTAATTCTTTATTGTTAACTAAGTAAGGCATATTTAAGACAAAAAGTAATTCACACTTTTAGACATTCAGACCAGTTAGTTTATGTTTAGCGACCGTATCATTTAAGCTGTGAGTCACTATATATAAAATTGTTGATGGAATCACGACGAAGTCATTGACTTATGCGGTCTCGTTTAGTCGGACGTGTGCGATCGCGTCTACTATAAAAACGGAAGTGAAACTTTTATCTAACGTCGACTTCGATGGGCGGACACGCCCGGATTTATGTCGCTGACGTTCTCTTCCGTCTCGATTTGGTAGGTACCGAAATGGCGGCCCTAAATCGTGGGCAAAAACAACCGAAAATCGAACGATATATGGCGCGGGACGCCACGCAAATTGCAACGTAACGCCACTACTTACGACCTACGCCAACAACTCGGGAACATTTTAAATTGCAAATCGCACTCTCGCGCCCTCATTTGTCGGTCGAGAGAGTACACTAAGAGCGGTTTAATAAATGATGAGGTCCCAGTGTTTTCTAATGTTCGGCTGAAGAGATCGGACCTGTTATAACCTGCACCGTCCGGAAATACGACCATGTTTTAATGAAAGATGTACACCGTGTACCAAATAAAACGACCCACTATACGATTTGGAAACCCATAGGAGATACGAAAAAAGTTTCGTACAAAAGCTTCTTAGACTCTCCCGAAAATTTAAAATATTATAATTTTGTTGCTACATGGTGCCCCAAAAGTGTCCCCTTTGACATCAACTTTTGTATTTTAAATGGAACTCCCTGTATATTTCGACATTTTTGGAATCCTTGGTTAAAATAAAGGTCACTTTCTTAAGAAATTTCTGCTCGAATTTTGCATAGTTTAGACAGAAATTGAGGTTGTGTTTTTTTTTCCATATTTTGATATTTTGTGTTGTAACGCCACTGATCCAGGTACTGCAACGAAAATTTCACCACAGACTAAGGAGATCATGCACTACTCAATCAGTTTGACAGATGCGTCCGAGCTAATACAAGGTGTCCCAATTAGGTGGCGCCGTTTTGGCGAATTCAATTAACAAAATCTCAAGATTTTCAAATAGAACCCTATATTTTTATTTAGATATCAATTCTAAGATAAAAAATAATGTAAGTTTGTAATTTATCTTATATTTCATTTTTTTTTCTCGAAGCGCTACAGATGCGGTTTTTATTTTTTTTAAATAGTTTCAAATTATTGCTTCATTTGACGTTCTTTATTCACGACCAAGAATTCACCCTCAAAGGCTGAAAATGTTTAGGATTTGTTAGAATTTTTGTCCAAAACAACCGTGTATATAATTCAAAAAATGTTCGAATTAGACGTTGTAACCCTGGATCTCCCACGTTCCCTAGCCCATGAATTTTTCAAACAGCGTACGAGACGAAAACCGTAAATACAAAAATTGTAGCTCTTGATAAAGCTTATAACACCGTTTTGAACTAATTGACCATATTTTTTACGAATTTTGATTTACAGCAAATAATTTACAACAACTTTCAGGGATCCTGCTCGTCTCCTGGGTAAAGATTTGACCGATCGGTGCAATAATTTTGGATAAAATAATTGCTTTCGCTAAACCAAAAAAAAAAATCATTTTTTTTTTAAAAATACTTCGCGATTTTGGATGGCGCCCAGTTTTATCAGTTTAAATGCAATTGTAGACTTCTACCTCTCTGCCAAATAAGAAGTCGGTAGCTACAAATTTAGGCACCTATTACTTTTTTTTTTTTAATTGAATATCGCGAACACCCTGTATAATAGGTGAAAACCTTAAATACAAAACTTTTAGCTGTCTATACGGCCTATATGGCCATGTGAAAGAAACTGACATCTAATACATAAACTTTTAGTTATACTTATAGTTGCCTAGATATGCGTTTCATTGCCAAGCCGTATACTTTCGAAAAATTCGGTTTTTTCAATTTTTCGAAAGTAACCAGATTGCTTTCGAAAAATCGTCGATTGCGATTTAAAATTATATTTTTTCAAATATTTCGCGCACCCTGTATGATAGACGAAAAATGAAAATTTCACTCGACACAGTTTACGATACTGCTCAAACCAAATTATAACACATTTATTAGTTTTTTATTAATCGCCAATAATTTACTCACAAGAACGGATTTTTTTTAGGATTTTTTAGATTTTTTACCCATAGACGACACACCGTGTATATAATTCAAACAATGTTCGAAATAGATATTATAGCCCGGGATCTCTCACGTTTCCTGGTATATGAACATTTCTAATAGAGTAAATGGTTTTCGATTTACGGCAAATAATTTACTCTGAAAAAGAACAATTTTTAGGGGTCTTTTACATTTTTATCTAGAACTGACAAACCTTGTATATAATCGAAAAAATGCTGGAAATAAAAGTTATAGCACGGGATCTCCTGCGTCTTTTGGTTTTAAAATTTTGCCGATCGGGTAAACAGTTTTCTAGAAAATAATTATTTTTTTGGGATGCAAAATAACCCAAAATAAAATTGTCAAACTTTTTAAAAAAATATTTTGCGGTATTTGACAATGTGCCCAATTTCAAAAGTTTAAATGCCGGTATGAACTTCTACTTCTCTGCGGAATTTGAAGCCGATAGCTGCAAATTTAAGATACTTGTTACAATTCTTAATATAGCACGCAACATACTGAACACCCGGTACAATAGCTGCAAACCTTAAATACAAAAGTTTTAGCTGCCTGTACGGGTTATATGAAAGAAACTGACAACTGAAGCACTGCCTTCTAGTTATCTCCAATTACCATATCAAGGGGACCCCGATTTTCAGTTTTTTGCGCATACCGGACACACTCCATATATTTTTGTAAACTATCAAGAATAAAGATTTATAGCATTGCATCTCGCGGATCTTCTGCAGGAAGATTTTTTTCTTTTACCCTTGCAAACGTGGTTTTAATTTTTTTAAAAATACTTTCCGCCCCCCAGCCCGCTCCCAATTTCAACAGGTTCCGTGAGGGGACTAAACACTAACCGCTTGACAAATTTGAAGTCGATAGCTTCAAATTTCAGACACTTATCTTGTTTCATAGCGATGTGTGGAAAATGGCGAGAAAAAGATGGACGCCTAGGTCTGATCGCGGCCATTTCCAACACTCTTATGTATCTCGTGGGCTGTTTAAAAGGAGCAAAATTTCAGCTCCCTCGCTCAAACCGTTCGCATGATATTCGCGATTTTATGGAGCGTCGACAGAGAACAGAGAACAGACAAAAAATCGAAACGTTTATTTTTCGACACTGATTCGTTGCCAAGCGCGTATACTTTCGAAAGATTCAATTTCATCGATTGTGTAGCGCGGACCAGATTTTAATTTCAAAAAGAAGCCAATTCGGGGATTTTGTCCTTGAGAGACGCATCGCTTTTCTATCGTGCTCCTGCGGATCACTATGGAACTTTCGCAAAATCTATGTAACCCTGTATAAGATGTGCTTCACATCTCGTCGAACTTCCGAGTTGCTGCAAACATCGATAAATATTAAAATTCGCACAAATAATAGCGTTGTCGAATGATATTTTTTCAAATATCTCGCGCCCTGTATAATTGACGAAACCTGAAACTCTCTCACGACACGGTTTACGATACTGTTCAAAGTCTTTCATTTATCGCCAATAATTTACTCAAAAAACGGAAATTTTAAGGAACTTTTAGATTTTCTACCAATAATCGACACACCCTGTATATGATTCAAAAAATGTCCGAAATAGGGGTGATAGCCCTGGATATCCAATGTTTCCTGGTGTATAATTTTTTCAGTACGCCGTAATAATCAATTACGTCATCGCGTCTCGATTGAGGGCGAGAAATTGTGATTTTCATTTGGACTATTTCAAATATCTCAAACAGCGTATGTGATAGACGAAAACCTTAAATAAAAAAATTGTAGCTCTCGATGTGGCCTATTACACTGTTTAAACCAATTGCCCATATTTTCCACGAATTTCGATTTACGGCTAATAAATTTAATAGCGAAAAGAACGATTTTCATGGTCTTTTAGATTTTTGTCCATAATTGAAAAACTCTGTATAGAATAGAAAAATGTCTAAAATAAAAGTCATAGCCCCGGATCTCCCACATTTTTGCCGATGGGTTCAATAGTTTTTGAGATAAAACGGACTCCTTGCCAAATTTAAAATCGATAGCTACACTCAGTACAGTATGTGAAAACTTTAAATAAAAAAGTTTTAGCTGTCCATACGGGCTATATAGCTATGTAAAAAAAACTGGCAACAGAATCACAGCCTTCGTGTTATGGTCAATTATCATTACATCATTACATGTACATTTCTAAAAAAAATCATCAAGAACAAAGGTTTTTGGTCCGGATCTTGCGCGTCGTTTGGTTGAAGAATTTTTTTGATAGCATATACCATCCAGGGGAAACGATTTTTTTCTCGATACCCTGCAAGTGCGGTTTTTAATTTAATTAATAGGCTTCGCTACGGAGTTAAGCTCAATATATCTGTCATATTTCAAGTGGATGGCTTCAAATTTCGGACACTTATCTTGTTTCATGGTAATATCCAAAAATCAATCGAAAATCTAAAATAAAAAGATGGACGCCTTGGTTTGATCAGACTAATTTTTTATTGGTTTGTGTAGCTCGTGCACGGCTTAAAAGGAGTCACAATTTGAAGGCCATGTTGCAAACCGTTCAAAAGATATAGCCAATTAATGCCACGTCTACAGAGAAACGGAGAACGGAGAACATAAAAAAAAGTTTTTTTTTCGTCTCTAATCATTTCTTGTCCAATGGCGGTCCCCTAGGACCTACCGTTGCCGAGATATAAGTTTCGTTGCCAAGCGCGTATACTTTCGAGAAATTCAATTTCATCGATTTTTCGAAAGTAACAAGACGTCCCGCTTAAACCACCTTAAGCACTCAGTCTCAATATTAGCGGAGCAATAAACCAGGCCTAACCCGCGTGTCGGATTAAAAGGGAACTCGAAAAAGGCGGTGATAAAACACTTATCGGATAAAACCCATAGCGGGAGACGCGTTAGCGACGCATCACGTGATAATAGTGCCTAATTTCGCGTCGGAGGCGGCGCCGCGACGCCTGCGGGCACTTAACATAGCGTCGACGGTATGCGGCATCTGTGTTCCGTGCCCGGGATTTACGTAATACGTAAAAGGATTACGCTAACCGTAAAACGAAGAAGGAAATTTAAAAGCGTCGCGACGAACAATCCGTATCCGGGATCATTGTTTTGCATCGACGTCGGCATAAAAATATTCTCCCAAATTTTCCGGATCCGACGATAAATTTTCACTGGGTCGATTTCGATTTTGCCGTTTCGTCCCCCCTCTCCATCTTTATTTCCGTCGTCGACCCTTAATGCACGCCGCTGCATCCAAATGTTCGCAACCGTGCGGCGAATATGTAATACCTCGGTGTCGATATGAAAATTTGATGGGGAGAAAATCGACGATCAAAACTATAACGCGAGGTATTTTCTACGTGCCGCCATTTTCCTGTGCACGGTTGACTTATAACCCCGTCCCTAGTACCCTAAAATAATCTTCTAGGGTATCGCTTATAAAATAATAAACACTTCTCAATCTAGATTAAGATATGGATAAATAAATATAATCAATAAAATTTCATCGAATAAAGTGTATTTCTTGTTGTATTGCCATGTTAGGAAACATAATGCGTATTTCAATATATTTATGACAATGGTTTCGTTTTGATCATATGCAACACCTATTTAAAATAATAAAATAAATAAAATAAATAAAAAAAAATAAAATAAAGGAAGCCTATGTTAAACGGTTTCTATCTAGGAAACCCAAAAGGTGCCGAAATTTTGTCTGCTTCAATACAAACGGCAGCATGTAATTGCATTTTTTTGAAGATATTAAATATACAAGGGTTTGAAAAAGTTCTCTAACTGACAATTCCTTGTGTGAGTTTAAGATAAGTCTATATAATTAGAAGAAAAAATGTTGAGATTTTCACTGTGATAATAGAGCTTATCAAATATAAAATTCTTAATTATCATTGTAGAGTTATAAATATAAATTTAACAAAAGAGATCCGTTTAACTCCAATAACAGATTCGAATATCTCAATTTGTTAATCTCCATAGCTTCCAAGAATCCAATTAATTTTTTGCTTTTTGATTCATCACGTAAAATATGAAAATTTTCGTCAAACATATATAATACGTTTCTTAAATTGTTTACCTGTTTGTCCGATATAATTACTAACCAAAACTAACCAAAACTTTCTCGCTAGGTTCTCCTCAGTATTTCATTATTTTATAATTTTTGAGTTAGGTGTTTTTTGACACTGTTTTTAGTTATAATGTTATGTATCAAAAATTAATTCTTTTTCAAAATGTTCTGTGGATAAAGAAATTAAATACGCAAAACGTATATCGGAAAAACGGGTAGAACATTCAAAAACGCATTATCAAACATAAAAGTGGATATAAAGATGATGTTTTTGCTTGTTTCACTGGAAAGACTTCTTTTTGAATCATATTAACTCCACACACAAGCGCAGAAAATTTACCATAGAGTTGGAACTAAACAACTCTTTAAAGTTTCTAAACTTAACTATAATTAAATTACAGGACAAATTAGATTTTTCCGTTAACCCTCATAAACCCTCACACAAGGATCTAGTAATTCGTAATAACTCAAATCATCCTCACACACACAAAATGGCTGTCTTTTATTCTTCGGTCCGCAGACTACTTAATACATATACCATATAAATTTTAAAAAAGAATTACCAATTATAAAACAAATAGCATTTAACAATTGTTACGAACTTTTCTTTAATAGATAAGGAACTCTCTATCCCATTTAAATACCGAATCCAAAGTTTATAAAACAATAAAATACATAGGAGAACCTAGCAAGAAAATTTCGAAACATTTATCTAAATTTCGTCTTAAGATTGCTTTTAAAACTGAAAACCCCAGTGGAAAAACGAACATAAAAGGGCATATAAAAATAAAAGCTCGGATTCTAACTATGAGAAATTGAGAAATGCACAAGTTTGATAATTTTGATATTTTACATAATGATTCAAAAAAGCAGAAAACCAAATTTGCTGGAAGCTATTGAGATTAACAAAATGAGATATACGGATACATTACTTAATGACAAATTGTTGAATTTAAATTTATCATCCTACAACAGTAAACAACGATCTATCACTACTTGTTTATATATAAACATGTCGGAATCTTGTCATATTTGGGATTTGATAAAGGCACGGTGCCGCTGAAACACTTGTCAAACCAGTAAATAATTGTGAAAATCAGAGCATTTTTCTTCTAACTCTAATGCACGCTTAACAGCAGTTAAGTTATGTTGTCTTTTAAAATCGAAGAAAAGCACAAAAAAAATGTTTCTATTTAGACAAACGGTAATAAAATACTTTTTACAAAAGTTCTGGATTCCTCCTGCGTCGGTTTTTGCCGAAATTCGTCGAAATTGCTGACGTTTCGTCAATCATCCTGTTGGCTTCTTCAGAGCTTGACTGAAACTGGCTCGTATTTTACTCTGTACCTGCTTATATATTGTTTGAGGGGGGGGGGCTATTGAGGATTCCCAAATTGGTGACAGGTAGAGACCTGAGTCGCGGTTGAGATTCTTATAGATTTCTAACAACCAAACAACAACAACAAACAACCTCACAATCTTAACCGCGACTCAGGTCTCTACCTGTCACCAATTTGGGAATCAGTCATCCGAGACGGTGGTTATACGTCTTATTAGTACAGGTACAGAGTAAAATACGATCCACTTTCAGTCAAGCTCTGAAGAAGTCAACAGGATGATTGGCGAAACGTCAGCAATTTCGACTAAGCAAAAACCGATGCAGGAGGAATCCAAAAGTTTTGTAAAAAGCGTTACAGTAGCCTGTGGAAGTTCCTTTAAAAAGGTGATAAAATATTCTTAACAAGTGTAACATTATAACTTTAAAATTTCCCAACTTTTTTGTAACAAATAAGCTTTTTTTCCTGCGGTACCAAGTATCTAATTTTTAGCTAATCGCTAATTTTAAACATAATTTCTGATGATGTACTTTATTCACTTTTCATTTTATGCATTAGGCATTAAAACATTTTTTTCAAAATAGTAATAAGTGATAAATAACAGCCAGGCAAGCCTGCATGAAACGGTTCCTATCTAGCAAAGCAAAGTTTTCCTACTTTGCAATTTCAGCTTTTAACACAGCACAAGAGTGATACGAATTATTTTTTTTTATTTAAGGTTCCGTTTTCTTCAACCCAAATATTTAAACATCGTATTGAATTTCTTATATATTTTGTATATTATGCAACAAGTACGGTAAACGGCATTTGACCCACGAATTTATTTGACACGAGCGGAACGCAGCGGAGCGACTTATAAAGTTTGCCGAATTTCTTGCAAACTATACTTTTTCTACGACCGTTACTTATTGGGTACATTTTCGCAAAACAACAGGAATACATTCACTGACATGACCGTCAGAATTGACAAACGTCAAAATTTGTTCAGTGCTGTAAAATCTCCAAAAACATCCGATTGCTCCCAAACCCGTGCGGTAAAAACTTGGAAATGTCCGCAGTGCCTCGGATCCATGGGAAACGAAACTGACGTGGTAAAGTGACGCTTCCCGCACGCTAGATCGGTGTGTAGTTAGGCCTTTCTTTCACGGACGGGAGTAGAAAAAAATAATTTCATTTGATCCCAGATATTAACTTCTTTCTACTATGGATATTTTTCCTGGAGGATGAGATCCTGCAGTTGCCTTCTTCAGAACTTAACTAAAACTGGCTCTCATTCTACTATGTATCTATGTGCTTATATATTATTTGAAGGGGGCGGAGCTAAAGGAGGGCGCGAACATTGTCTCGGATGACTGATTCTCATATGGGTGTGTTGGGAACTTTTGATAGGTGGTCAGTGATGTTTTGAATGCTATGAAGGACAACTGTTGCAAGTGTGGGATTGCTATCGGACTCATAGTCTTTGGAAGGTTGTGTTGAAGCGCATTTTGGGATGAAACGCTTAATATATTTTATGTGGAAATTATTAGAGTAAGGTGTTCTAATTCTGGGTGTAGCGACTTGGGTTGAGATAATTTTACGGCTCCCTGAACAAAAGAGAAGGTAGCGGATGATTTTTGGGCCCGATGGTGATCTGACAATGGTATCGAGAGAACACTCATACCACAAAGAAGAAAGGAAGGGGTAAGGGTAAACAGCAGAGTGGTTTTCCGATAAAGAAATTATTGAGTTCCAAGAAGATATTTTTTACAGATATTTAAAAGTTTTGGTTGATATTGTTAAATCAAAAAGACGTAAATTATTTATTGTATGTGCAATGCTCTAAGAAAATGATCTTTTAAACATTTCTTCTCGATATTGTGGTATTCTCAATATATACTTCTTTATTATTTTCATTTATGATTGCTTGATTGCTAATATATTCAAGATATATCACTTCACTTCTTTTCATTTATTTCAGAAAATAGAGAGAGCACACTTAAAATCATTATTGATTATTTGCGAAGAGTTCTATCAAGAGAGATAAACATATCGTCATGAAAAAATCTGTACGAAAAGTGATTTTGTTAAAAAGGTATTCAGGAGATTTATACTTGATTAATTGAATAATTTAGATTTAGATAAAAACGTGTGGAAATCACTGATTTGGGCAGTCGAACGGTTCGAACCTTTAAAAAAAATGAACCGCACGGACCGTTGCAGTTCCAAATTTAAAATGTCGATCCTCTATACGCGGCAATTTCGAAATACCTCCGTTAAAAAACGACCGATTAAAACGGTAACGGGAATTTTCCCACGGGCAAACCGGCACGGGACAGGGACGAAACTTTTTTTTTTCATTTGAAAGAGAATATAATTCGACGATGGGTTAATTAAAAAAGTTGGGGATTATATTAAGGCCGAGTTAAAATGTCAAAATCGACTGCGAAAGAAAACTTTAATGGCTCGGCAACTAAGTTTCCCGAGGGCGACGGGGGAGGGAGCAAAAAAAGGCAGGGAGAATATAGATGAGTTTCGTAATATATAAAAGTTTAAGTGAAGTTTGGCGGAGTACCCCGCCGATTTAATTCGAACCCGATCGGGTTGGGAAAAATTAGAAGTTTCCTCCTCCTTTTTGCGTTTATATGTACATCGGCTGACTTTAATCTGCTTCGTCTACAGAAATGAACGTTTAAAATAAGCGACCGGTTAAGACGAATATTACTTTTTAGTCAACGACGAAATTTTTTTGTGTCTAACGAAGCTCTTAGAATATTCGAACAGGATTTGAGCAGTTGACAGCACTTTCAAGATCAATACCACCAAAATTTGATTAAACTACCAAAAAACATGTACCGGGTGACACTAGGGTGGGTGAAAAAAAAAAGCTATTTTTTTGGATTTGACGCACATAAACTAATTGCCAGTTGAACTGCGGTGCCTTTTACTTGATGAAAATCCATTTATCAGAATAATAAGAACTAAAAGTTGTTGACAATTATTTCGACGACACTGTGTCTTCATCAAATGTAATATTTACAAATTACCTGCTACCATATATACCGAACAATGACCATAAAACCTTAATTAATGTAGTTGTGAGAATTTAAATTTAATAATGAGAGGTATTTAAATCTAATTGATAATTAAGCAATACCTTCCAATGTCTCATTTTGTTAATCTCCATGACTTCCAATAAATTTAATTTTGTACTTTTTGTGACTGTATGTAAAATATCAAAATTGTCGTCAAAAATTTGTTTTTCTGTGTTTAAATGTGTAGCATAATTAGAATCTAGACTATTGTTTTTAAACGATCTTTTATGTTCATTAATGCGTTTCTTGAAGGATCTACCTGTTTGTCCAATATAAATTTTAGGAGAAGATCTGCATCTCACACCTGATTGTTGAGATTTTGGACACTTCGTTTTATTGTTTTTTAAAAATTTTCCTATTGTGTTGTTAGATCTGAAAGCTATTTTTAAACCACATTTTGACAAATGTTTTGAAACTTTTTCACTAGGTTCTCCTATGTATGTAATTGTTTTAAATCGTTCGTGTTCTGTACTAGGTTTCGGATAAATAGAGTTTACTGTTGTCTGGTATTGTTTTTTATTTATAATTTTATCTATAATGCAAGGATTGCAGTGCAGTTTGTTTGAGTGTATATAGTAGCAGGTAGTTTGTAAATATTACATTTGATAAAGACACGGTGATGTCGAAACAATTGTCATGTAAAAATATATAATTTCGTGAAAATCTGAACTTTTAGTTCTTATTTGTTTTGTTAGTTGTCAGTTACCTCTAGAAAGTACTTACCACATATGAATTTTTAATTATTAATTAATTTTTCAAAGATATCCGAGGTCGAAGATTGAAAAATTTAATGTAAAATAATTTTTTGTTTTGAATTTCGTTGTTGACTGAAAAATAATTATCTTGAAATGTTTTCAATTATTCTAATAGGAAATTTAATGCCATACAAAACAGGTGTGTTTTCCCATTGTAATCCCAATGGGTACTTATATTTGTAACTTTTTAATAAATATTTTCAATTTATCCATTAAATTAGTAAATTTTGAGATTATTTATTATCTATTTCAGAAAAAAAAGTTGAAATATCAATAAATAATTAATAAAAAAAGAATTCCGTTCCACCATATGAAATTTTACACCTTAATACAGTATTAATAGAAAAATACACATTTATTAGATTTAGTCATACATATCCGCTATTATTGCAGTCAGGAAATAGTCCTTGACAATCTTTGACAATTTGCAGCAAGTATTGAAACTGTTTTTCGTTTTTCGTCAAACACTGATTATATTCATCTGAAGTCCACAATGAAGTCAATGATTTTTGAGAAACGAAGTTACTCAAATCCTTTTGAATAAACGAATTGATGTTCTTTTGATCCATCTCAAATTTTTGAACAGTAGAATATACCATCTCGAGTTTTTACAGCTTCGACTACCTTTTTTTTATATCGAGTGGAATAGTACCATCAAAGAGTGATAAATTATCAATAAAATTGGCAACTAGATTTGTGTCATCCAAAAAAAAATCGATTTTTTTATCCACCACACGTGACACGTTTATTATGACAATCTTTTCGTGGACAAGTATTTTTAATATAACATCATATATATTAAGGTATTTTTGACTTATTCGGAGCTTTCTAGACATATTTCGTATGTACTAACCTCTACATAAGTCTAACCGTTTCTAAAGTCTAAGTATGTCTGTCGATTTCTGTCTGTGTTGATATTTTAAAATTAAATAAATACAAAAAAAACAATCAAGCATTACAACAACGTGACTCGACTTGGGTTTGCAAATCAATATTTGACTGTTTTATGTTACCTAAATTAGTCATTTTTAATTGTTACGGTTATTTTATATAAAACTAAGATTTTTTTGCAAAAAGCCCTAATGGTTCTAAACTACTAAAAGTTTAATATTGTTCGTTTAAAACTCTGTTTTTTTTTGGATTTTTTTCATTTGGATATTCCATTAATGTCTTTGATACATTTTGACCCTTTTTTAAAAATAAAACAAATTTAAATTTTTTTTATGTTAATAACTTTAATAAGCGGGCATGATTTACAAGATTTATAAATTCCCACCGATTTCGAAAAAGAATTTATTTACTAAAAAATAGTTCAAACCTGCAGTTAATCACGCAAAAATCTGGTTTCGCGAACCCCACCAAAATTAGTCGACCGCTAACATATGACCCCTTATATAACTAAAACTTAAAAAAATGACAAAAAAAGACCAAAATTTATGCGAAATTATCATAACCAGTGAACTCCAGGTATGAAACATAAAACATGTCCATTTGCAGGCTTCTAATATTTAGCACTAATAAGAAATACTGAATCAATTCATAATCATAATTTAACACAACCTATCGATTAAGGTAATGATTAAAATATCAGAATAACATTAAAACAGCACACAGTAGATGATTTGCTTAGCAAAACAGCTGTAGTCGAAAATCTGATATTAAAAAAAAATAAGAATTAGTCCAATGCCTGCCGACGAATAGATGTGAATTTACCTGATTATATACTTTGCTTGGTATGAAGACATGCGCTTACAACGTACCTGAAAAAAAAAAAGGAAAATTCTTAAAAAAATAACTTGAGGAAGTAAAAACTGCTACGGTGTTGTTCAGGTTTTATTCAACGAACAAAGGGTCATTAAAATGGCGTTTTAGAGATTATTCCGCCGCCATATTCGTTTTAATTTAAATCGCAATAAAAAAATGCGGTCGAAGCAATTTTCTTTTGTTTCGACGATTTATTTATTAGGTTCGAGGCAGTAAAAATCGAACGCATACTTTCATCCTTGGCATCAATCAAATATTGATTGTTTTCTTTCAGTAACTGGTTTTACTGAAATATTGATTTTTGAATAATCTGCAAAGAACTTAGAAACTGATTAACGACCCTTAACATGGATTTAAGTCGCGTGACTAAAAATATTGTTTTGATTAGTTAAATCAATTAAATGATCGATAAAGCAAGAAAAAATTAAAATTTCTTCGAATTTATCAATTTTTCCTTGAATACCCATTTTTTTTTCCAATTCGTGTAGTTAAACTTTAACGAAAAAGCTCAAACTTGAAGAAAAAAATTTAAAACTTTGCGGATGTGAGAATAGATATAACCAAGCTGTATTGTATTATATTGTGTGCGTAGGTTATCTGCAAACACAATGTCCCAATGTTAGGTCTGATTTTCTATTGATAAGAATATCTAAGAATGGAAGGTTGTTATTAGTTTCTATGGTTCCAGATTCTCGTATTTTAATATATCTGAAATGATGTTGAGAGTTTTAGGAATAGGAATTTTAATAAAAAGGGATTCTACGTCTAAACTAACAAACCAGAATATCTTGTGTATCTAATGTACTGTATCTAATTAATCCAATGTAATCAGTTATCCGAGACGGTGTTTATGCCACTCACTTAGTTCCGCTCCCCTCAAACAATATATAATAAAATAATACAATATAATTGTGTCTACGTGGCTGTGACCATCATAAATACTATTTTTCTACTCCCGTCTGTAAAATACCTGATTTCGCACCGATCTAGCATGCGGGAAGCGTCGCTTTACCACGTCAGTTTCATTTCTCACGAATCCGAGCCACTTCGGACATTTCCGCGATTTTACCGGACGGGTTTGGGAGCAATCGTATGTTTTCGGAGATATTTCCCACGCTTTGAATTTTGACGTTTGTCAATTCTGACAGTCATGTCAGTGAATGTATTCGTGTTGTTTTGCGGAAATGTACCCAAAATCTAACGGTTGTAGAAAAAGTATAGTATGCAACAGGTTCGGTAATCTTTTACCGCACTTGTTGCATAATATACTATTACCGAACGTGTTGCATACTATACTTTCGCAAAACAACACGAATACATTCACTGACATGACTGTCAGAATTGACAAACGTCAAAATTCAAAGCGTGGGAAATATCTCCGAAAATATCCGATTGCTTCCAAATCCGTGCGGTAAAATCTCGGAAATGTCCGAAGTGGCTCGAATTCATGGGAAACGAAACTGACGTGGTAAAGTGACGCTTCCCGCAATATCGGTGGGTAATTAGGTATTTTACAGACGGGAGTAGAAAAACCTTTTAACTCGCTCGTTTATTAAACACTCGCTCCGCTCGTGTCAAATAAACTCGTGAGTCAAATACCATTTACCGGGTCACCTGATCATGAGAAAAAAGTGTAAATAAAACTTTTCGTTACTAGTGTAATGGCAAATAGCCATTATGAGCTTATTTTTTAACGGATTTTGAAAACCAGTTTCAGTAAGTTTTTGTTTCCACTAGGCTGCTATTCGGAAAAACTAGGTTAACCTAAAAAATTAATAGTTCATTACATTAAATGCTATTTGCCATTAGACAAGTAAAGAGAAGTTTCATTTACAATCCAGGAAGTGTCGTATACAAGAAGGAGGACATTCTGAAAACATTCTATCGCACATAATTGATTCAAATAAATACAAAAATCCAGTTCCAAAATTAATGCATTTGATGTTTTGTGTCAATGTAAAACTTGTCTTAACGTAATACACGTTGATATACGACTTTCAAATCGAATCTACCGACATTGCTAAGGTTTTATTTTCAAAATATTGTGTTGAATTGTCCCAAAAAGAATTTGAAAATAAAAAAAAATACTGTTCTCTTGTTCCTGGCAAAAAGTGTTTGCAGCTTATGCATTAGGGTGCTTCATTTTTAGGCGATATATTTTTTTTCTCTGTGCTACCTGAAATTCTGATACTTTATAGAAAATAAAAAATTTTACCGCAGGATAAAAGGCTTTAAGTGCAATAGCGGCTTAGCACAATTAAAAATTCATTTTCCTATTTAAATAACACAGAAAAAAAAAATTTTTTTTCGGTTTTCACTTGATTTTTCGACGTGAAGAATTTTTTTTTGGGAAAAACGCGAGTATAGCTTTTGTAGACCAACAGCTTTTAAGTTATGGAGCTGTGAAAATAAATCTTCATTATAATTGACATGAGATCATTTCTAAATTAGGACTTATTATTTTTACATTATATCGCAATTAATTATAAAAAAAAGAACGCTTTATTTGATTTATTATATGATTCAAGTTTCTAATTTCCAAAATTATTTTGGAATTTAGAAACTATTCATCTTTGTAACCCATTGTAATAAATTTTAATTAGTAAATAAAGATATGTAGAGGTGTAATTTTTTATGTTATTTTGGAGTTTCTGTTGACTCAACCTAAAAAAAAAATTTTTCTGTGTTATTTAAATAGGAAAATGAATTTTTAATTGCACTTAAAGCCTTTTACCCGGCGGCATCATTTTTTATTTTCTATAAAGTATCAGATTTTAAGGTAGCACAGAGAAAAAAAAATATCGCCTAAAAATGAAGCACTCTAGTATAAAAACAATACGTACGCTACGTTACATATCAACTTTTTAAAATAATAAAACACTTTCAACAAAAAATTCTAATCTTTGAATCTTTTGTTTTTATAAAAAAATAATTTTATAAAAATGAATTTACTTGTCTGGTTTTTTCGTTCCTGTGAGCTTATTTTTTAACGGGTTTTGAAAATTTTCGTGTCAAAATGTTGCAAAAAAAGTACAGGTTTTAAAAAGTTTTTATTTCCACTGGGGTGCTATTTGAAAAAAACTAAATTATCCTAAAAAATTAATTGTTCATTACATTAAATGCTATTTGCAATTAGATAAGTAAAGAAAAGTTTTATTTACACTTTTTCCCATGATCAGATGGCCCGGTAAGTAGTATTTATGATGGTCATAGCCACCTAGGCACAATTTTCAAAAATTAAATAAAAATTTCGCGGTAGTAGCAGACTTTTAAACATTTCTACTTTCTCTCTACTATAGGAACGGAGAATAAGAACGTGATTACCGAAAGTCACCGTGTGGCGGTGGTATTGATACAAGCGCATTTCCTTACGTCAGCGATGCAGACCAGACCCAGCCGATCTGTGGCTTGACTACGTGCCAAAAAATTTCCACGTTTATTAAGCGATACCGCAGCAACTTGCATCCTCCACACACACACATCCCGTTACTTCGACGAGGAAAATTAGTTTCCGCTACCAATTTTCCCGTCGCGTCGATTCGGTCCGGTTTTTATTTAGTTTTTATTGGTTTTGCTTTTATAGACCGCCGGGAATTGCTTTATTATAGCTTTTAACCGGCCAGAAAGCTTCTTCGTTACGCTCGGAGAAATGAGTCCCGGTTTTCGTTCAAGGAGTCCCGCGCAAACAAGCAATCGAAGTTTTCCTTTTTCGCGTTATTTTGCCCCTACCCAATAGCGTGCTCGTTTGCAGTTCCAAAAAGGCGAAGCATTTACCTTAAATGAAAGAAAAAAATTCGTTTTTATTAATACTTCAAAAAAAGAAATATGCTTATAGAGTTCGCCAAGCGATATACCGTTTTTACAGATAGCGCACAATATCATCAGAGACATTCTTTGGATATACGTTAGCATATGCACTAAGGATATACTGTAAAATATATGCCAGGGATATCTTATGAATGGATAGCTTGCAGATACACGACATACCAAAAATGTCGTCTAAATAGATGGCCTGAGGATATCCCCTTGCGTCACAATTGGAACATTAGAGTAGAAATAAGGGAAAAAAGTGAAAAAAATATAAGCTAGTTTTGTTTAAAACAGTGTGACTTTTGCATTTCTCTTAAACTTAATTCGGTTATGGACATTTTTATCTCATGTCTTGTACAAAAATCTAGGGATCGTAAAACAAAATGAAACCTAAAAAAACTAACTTTTGAACAACTAAGAAGGAAAATACTTTTTTTAGATTTGTGGTGTAAAGTATATCCTTGAGCCGTCTTAAAGATGTCTCTTAGCTGAAAGAGTATACCCTTCGATATACGCTATGTCCCGTCAGATATCCCCACGAGGTCTTACGGATGTTCTTATGCTATTTGGGCCGGTACTTTTTATGCAGGTCTAACCGCAGGCGAACCCCGCTTGTGTTTCTCTTTCGAACCCTCAACAAATAGATTCAATGCCACAATGCCCGTACTTCGGTACTTGGTGCGTACAAATGCTGACAGCTGACGGATATGTGTAATATTTCATCCATTTTTATTAGTCCTTCCATTGAGAAATCCATTCTTATTTCGAAATACATAATTTTCAAGCAAAAAAATTTGAATGACGTCTTTAGTCGATGATGAATTCGGTATTTTTTCCGCTTGTGCAGAATGGTAGCTGACGTTGTCCGTCACGGCAATACTGTTTGGTGGAATATTGGGAAGCAATTTTTCAGAAAACTTTTTTTGCAAGATGTCTGCTGTCATATTTTCGTGGTGGTCAATCTTTGCTTCTTTGACATCTTTTGCAGGAAATAACAAAGCGTTATGTACCCAACCAGTTTCCTGACATGAGCAATGCATAATTATATATTCGAATCGTAGTAAATTACGTTTATATAAAAGCAAAAGCTAATTCACACTAATATTAATATTAATATAAGAATATTTTGCCATTTTTTGGGAGTTTTTGGTGTTTGAACAATCGAAGCCCATCTCACTAAAAAGGCTTTTTTGCATTTGTAAAGTTTTAACAAACTGAATATCGAAATCATTTTTACCCCTAGTATTATAAGAATGTTTGTACGACCTAGGAATTAAATAATCTTGTAAGTAGGATGGAAGTAATTATTTTTTATTTTATATATCATTAGACAACTCAATACTCTGAGACACCGGCAACCACCCTAAAGACCCAAGCATGCACGAATGGGAGTGTAACGTGTGCAACCCAGAATAGCCCGTATGGATTTATTTTGTAGCACTTGTATTCTATGAACATCAATGTTTTTACAAGAAAAGCGAATTACAATACTGAAAATGAGGGCTGATAATAGCATTAAAAACGAGATTGCTTTTGAAAAATCATTGCTGGGAGGGGGAAAGTTCGTCGCAAGTAGCGCCAATCGGCTTTTTTTTTTTTAAAGAAGACGCTTTGCTTATGTTTGTCCTAGAGGGACGCATTGTTTTTCTACCGTACTCCTGCGGACCACTATAGAACTTTCGCAAAATCGATGTTATTTTATTGTGAATACACCCTGTATAAAGTGTCCTTCATATCTCGTCGAACTTCAAAGTTACGCCAAACTTCAGTAAATATTAAAATTTCCACTGGTAATTACAATTTAAAATTATATTTTTTCAAATATCTCTTGCCCCCTATATTATAGACGAAACCTTAAACTCTCTCTCGACACAGTTTACAATACTGTTCATATATTTACGGTTAATAATTTACTCTATAAAAGAGCAATTTTCAGGGTCTTTTATAAATAAAACACCTTGTATATAATCGGAAAAATGCGTTAAACAAAAATTATAGCGGCGGGTCTCCAACGTATTACGGATGTAAAATTTTTCCGATCGGATGAATGGCTTTGCAGGAAAAGATGTTTTTCTGGATGCCAAAATAACCACAAAAATTAAAAAAAAAAAACTTGGCGTTATTTTATTGCTCCCTATTTAAAGATTCTAAATGCGAGTCCAGACTTCTACTTCTTTCCCGAATCTGAAGTCGGTAGCTGCAAATTTGTAGTACTTATTATGTTTTTTAATATTGCACGGAATATCGCGAACACCCTGTACAATACTTAAAAACCGTAAATACAAAAGTTTATGCTGTCTATATGGGCTATATCGTCATGGAAACGAAACTGACATCTGAAACACAGATTTGAAATTATTGCCATTTTTTACTAAGGAACCTTAATGCCGAGTGCATATTGTTTACCACTTCTAAGTAATTTTTCCCAGAAATTGATAGCAAAGTATCATCCGCGAAAAGTTTGACCAAACAATTTTTCAAAATTTTGTCTAAATAGAATAAAAAGCAGAGGTCCTAGCACACTGTATTACACGTTATTAATCCTTGTTACATAGAATCTGATAGATAATCAACTATCTACACAAGCACGTTGCCTCTGATCCCATATGCAAACAGTTTATCCACCAGACGTCCTCCATCAATGGTCTCAAAGGCTCTTTGAAGATCAATGAACACCGCTAAAACTATATTACCGTCATGAATGTCAGACCTACATTTCGAGCGCACATGTAGAGACGAGTGTTTCTCCCGAAACCCAGACTGGCGTTTCGAAAATTAGTTTATTTTTTTCTAGGAAGCTAGGCAGCTGCTTACACACAATTGTTTCTAAAACTGTGTCTATAACCGATAAATTAATTGGACGGTATTCTCCAGGTTTACTCGGAGCTGGTACTTTGGGTATAGCTACGCTTGTCTTGATCTCTTCGGGATTTTTCCTGTCTTAAGTGAAGTATTTATTAAATACTACAATGGATATCCGATTGCACAAAAAGTATTTTTCAAAAAGGTTACATCGCATATGTTATCAGCTGTTGATTTCATTTTCAATTTCCTCAAGATTGGTTTGTATATTTGGAACACTTGCTGCAATGTCAACAATGCTTTTTGCATAGAAGTTGTTAAAATTTTGTTTTGTATTACCCAAATCATCTTCAAATTTAAGATGGTCAAAGTTGCCTGCATTTCTGCGTTTGCTGTTTATTAATCCCTTTAACTTAAGCCACATTTTCTTGTTGTTTCCTTTACACCGATCAATGCTTCTTTCAAAATATTTCGACTTCTCACTTCTGAAAACCCTCACAAATGTATTTCTTGTGGTCTGATAATTACGCCAATAGGTCTGCAACTTAGTATGCTTACACATTTTATAAGCGATATCTCGTGCCTTATTTACCTCGTACCTCATCCAAGTAACTTTATCATTAATAATTTTAATCATTGGTACTCTCTTTTCTACAACCTGCCTTATGTAAGTTATAGAAGATGCGTATATCATATTAGCATCGGCAGAATTATAATATCACTGCATACCATACAATTCTGAAATGATTTAATTCTTGATTCTTGAGTTTCTTGATTAATCTGGCATCTGAAATTCACTTGAGGTTTTTCTTTTAGTGGCTAAATAACATCCAATAAAATCTCCAATTATTATCCATTTGAATTTGACAGATGTTCAGAGCTACCTCAAGTAAGGACTGTTTGAGGAAGATTTATAAAAAGCAGACTAATATGAATTAATACAAAGTTTAATCAAAAAAAATTTCTTTGGCTAATATCTTCAATACGACTCTGGCTTGTGGTACGTGTGCTGAAAAGAATGGTCCCTTCCGGTTTACAAAAGGCGGGTCTTAAACTCATTCCGAAGTCAACACCATAAAAGGTTGTAAAAACGGTATATGGTTTGGAGAACTCTAACTTAATATAATTTAAGAATACTTTCCACTGTTAACCACTTTCGTTGAGTTTATATGAAACTGGATCCCTGGCAATGAAACGCATACATGACTTTTGAACCCTCTGTGTTCTGTTGATGTCACACAAATCTAAACATGGCCCATATACACTATATAACAAGAATTAATGTGACTTAAAACCAGTCAAAATTATTTTTCATTACTTTCACATCAAATGTCTTTTTGGATATAACATTTTTAGATCGCTACATGCAGTGCGTATCATCTCATTAGCACTACTAGTGTTGGAGCATTTTATTTCTTCACGTAATAGACGTATATAAAAATATAAAATATAAAATTGCAAGCAACAACTCGAGGTTTAATCTATCGAAGGCTTTTTTTGACTTGACCTTTATCAGCGGCTCTAATTACATCTTCTGTGGCATTTAGTAATGCAGGGACTAAAACCCTAAAGACAGTATATTATATTGTTACAGATGCTCTTTATTCTGATAATTCATAATTTGATTGACTTTCGATTTTCCTGGTAGTATACAGGTTACTAAAATTTGAGACAGGAATTGACAATATTATTTAGAAAGGGGAGAATAATAGGACAGCTCAAAAGGGCCATATTAATATTTTATTCTGTCGATTCAATAGTCTCTATTTCGAACAAAAACTATCTTATATTCCCTTCATCAACTGTGTAAACTTTAAATGGCACTTCAAAATGTGTTTCACAAGTATTTCTAGTTGACGACAGCAAAAAAACATGTTTATTTTATTAGGGTCGTTCATTTAATTGTAAGTTTTTTTATTTAGATATTTAGACGATATTATTTTTTCTAAAGAGTATTGGAATTATTTAAATTAAAACCTTATCTTTTACTGAAATCATTTTTTCTATAGGAAAAGTTAACCAAGGTTTGTGGTTTTTGATTTTTTACTTCGTCTAAAGGGGGACTTGATGATACCTGACCATTTGACTATCTGCTGTTTAAATATTTTGGTTAATTGCCTCTCTTATAATTTCCCAAAGGCCATCTTGGCCCCTGAGATCGATTAAACGATCCACGTTCTGCTAGATTTCTATCTATATTAGAAAATACTCTCCGATGTGCTTGTCGTCTTTGTTTAAACGGCCTTTCCAATATATACATATTTGCAAACTTATAAAATACCAAAAACAAGCTAAATTTAAAAAAAAAACTTCGGAGACAATGAGAACAAAAAAACATCATAAATGTCAATATAGCAGCAAAATAAAAAATATCAATTCTGTTTCAAGGCCCACTTTACACTTTTTGATGAATGAATGAATGAATAAGATTTTGATAAGAAAAAAATATAGAAAAGAAGTCTAAAAGTCAACGCAAAAAAGTTGTTGCAGTGTTTGTTAATAATAATTATTAATAATTATTATTATAAATTGGAGAAGTCTGTCTTACGTATTTTTTTTACATTCATCAAAGGACTACCCCTTATTTTTTTAAAAGTGGATCAGAGTCCTTCAATTTAGTGTGCACGTTTCCAATATTTTTTGTAAATTTTTGCGTCAATCTTAAGTGCCTCTCATCTTTTAGGACTTATTTTTTATATTTTTTATTTCATTTTTTATCTATGGAACCGAGCGGTATGAGAAAAGATTTTCAGCTACCTCATTATTTCCATTTCCTGTTTCTATTTCTATATTTTCAATATTTGCAACTCTGTGAAGTATGTTTCGTCAGCTTGGATGTTGATACGCTTACTTGTGATTGAACTAAAACGCGAATAGACATTTTTCACAAAAATCTCCAAAAGTTTTTGCAAATTTCATTCGTTTTCATATATAAGGGGTTCTCAGAATGATAGTTCATTCATCTTTGGCTGCTGGAAGGTTTAATGTACCAATCAAGCATAACAACAACAACAATGCAACAGTATTGTTAGTCTCACTTTCAATCGTGAACTGAATATACTGATGGTATCCATTAAAAATCTCCAATGTTAAGTCTGAAACACCTGTGCAAATAATATCGTCGACATATTTCTTCAAGAAATGCATGTGCCTAAAAGATCATCCATCACAAACTGGGTGATTATAGGGCTGATATAACTACCTATAGGAGTATCGGAAATCTGTTTGTAAAATTGTCCCTGATACCAAAAAAAGTTTGAGTCAAAAATGAAATCTATCATTTTAAGGAACTCTGTAACGGAACTAATGGTATATCCCGAGATAGCTTCCCATTTTTTTCTGATACCTGATTTTGCTCAGGTCAGCTTTTGGTCAGCAGCGTAACGTTTTAAGGGTAGTAGGGGAGAGTGGGGCAAGCCGGCCCACTCAATCTTTTTATTATTTTTTGTAGCTTTTAGGTCGATTTATTTTTGACTAACTTTAATTAAATTTAAAAAATAGTTACTTATCAGTAACTTTTTTTTTAAATACTTTATAAAATGAAAAATAAATAAATATTAAAGGTAAAGTTAGTCAAAAATAAATCTACTAAAAAGCAACAAAAAATAATAAAAAGCTTGAGTGAGCCGGCATGCCCCACCCTCCACTACTACCCTTAAAAAGTTACGCCGCTGACGAAAATTTGATGTCGACAGTCGGTCAGCGTGGAAGGACGAGGCGTCTCGTTTTTCGGCAGCTTAGTCGGTTATTTTTGAGCTTAATGTCATTTCTTTGGGCTACGTTTGATGTCCGGACAGTTTGACAATGCAATTTATCGGAGCGACGAACAAAAGGGAAACATGTCGGGTGGGGTTTGTTAGATCGGCGTGTCGCCAAAAAAAGGTCCCCGTCGGAAAATTGAGGTTCGGGTTTCGATATGTGACGTGCTTCAACATATTTTTTGCGGGGTTTATATATTTTGCTAACGGCAGATCATATTTACACATATGACGTAAGCAGTCACCAAAAACTCTCTCAAATCAAAGGAAAACGAAAAACTAATGGATCCATGATAAATTATGGGCGGGATTAAAATAGCAATAAGCACATAAGCTAATTTATTCCCTTACAAACTCAAACTTACTTTGTTTCCGCTAATAATCTCAGCATATCATCGATCATTGCTAATTTAATAGACCCAAGCCCATAAAATATTCAGAAGTGGGATACGGTACTTGAGCCGACTTTAATTAGCCTGAACTGATTAATAATGAGCCCTGTACTCCTAATTGAATTCCGCTTCTATCAATATCAATCGTAATTATGTTGTTGGACCCTCCGCCCCGCGAAGGGGGTGGCAATGAATAATTCCCGACCCGATCCCGTCGTAAAAAAGCATCGAAAAAAAAAAACTCTTTCAAGGAGAGCATCGCCCGGGAAAGTGTCACTAAAACGTAGGCGCGGGAGGTCGAGAATAATAATATGGAAATGGGGGGGACCTTCAGGAGTGCCCGAAGATGACATTGTCGTAAAAAATTCATCCCGCCGACTTCATTTGAACGCTATTACCCTCGATCTCGAGAGAAAGGGCTTTTTTTCCAGCAGTACTCCCAAAAAGCAGGGCACCATAAAAATGTGTGGCACGGATGTGGCGAATCGGCGCTGCTTGTCATCTTTTATTTTGACCGAAATATTCCTTGCGAAATATTCCTGTGTTTTGGAGAGTATTAAACTGCAACTTTCTGAAAATTGGTACTGAATTCGATATTCTTATACTAAAAAGTGTAATAAATTTGTAGCACATACAAATAGAGAGAAGAAGCTTGAAATAATTTTTATCCACACGTAATTTGCAATCATTTTAAATAGAAATTGACAACAACATAAAGCCTCATGTTGATAAAATAAAACAATGGTATGATTAAAAGGATTGTGAGTGAAATGATATTGTTTAAAAATAGGTGAGTATATAATAATAATATTAATAATAAATATCATTTAATAATAAAAAAAATATATACAATATTAATATTTTTCAAAACAAAGTAAATCTATCAAAGTAATCTATGGACCCGCTAAAGAACTATTTACATAATTAATAATTTGCGCACTACCTATTCAAAAAATGGATGAACAACAAATAAAATATGAAAAATACCTGCAAAATCGGAAGAACAAACTAATTCCGACAACTAACATACTACAGAAAATTCAATTGAAGATAAAGAATTCGATAACTCAATATAATCCCTCGGTAATAACATAATTAGTAACACATTATTAGGAAAACTGTACTTGTAGCAAATAATCTTGGTACCTTTTTTTAAATGAATATAAATTTAAGTTACTGAATTCTTGTGACAAAGAATTATAAACACGAATTGCGTTGAATGTGAAAGATCTACGAAACAAGGCACTCTGATGATGTGGCATCGTTAGTCTGTACCTGTATCTTACATTCACAGAATGGATAGTACTCCTAGGAGTAAGCCGCTCTCTCAGCAAAGTGGGTGAATCGGGGTTATGGATAATTTTCATAACGAATATGTTGAAATGAAGAGCTCTTCTATGTTCCATTTTAAGTTGGTTATGGACCCATAATAAAACGAACACAAACATTCTGCAACCTATGAATACGGCACTTACACTCCTTATCAATAAAAAAAAACCATACACTACATCACAGTAGTCAAAATGTGAGAGAACATATAACATATATAATTATTAATTGCAACGATTCGTTTTACAAGCCCGGAAAAAGAAGAGCAACTCTTGCCATTGAGTATAACGTAAGATAAATTTGAAAATAAAATGTTGCAGAAACGTTAAGTGTTATAGTACTTATTTTTGTAGAAGTAAGTAAGCCAAAAGGAAAAACAATCTCTCTTTTTAGAATAATAGTCGAGCTTGCAATGTCCAAGAATAACTTCACATTATAATGAAATAGGGCATATAGAAGAAATACCAAAATCAGGAAGTCCCAGAAAAACTGCGTTTTTTGAGAATTGGAATTGGAATCATATCATATCAGATTTTTTCATTTCTATCTGTACTGTCTTCCTTCTTCCTGAATCAAGTCTTCACACGATTTCCAATAACTGTTATGGATTTGTAGAAGCCATGCCGACAAATTGTTGGTTGTTCTTGTTTATTATTGTGTTAAATAGGTTAACTTCGATTCAAACTTAAGAAGTTACTGTTCACACACTGGTATTTGTTAAACGCTACCCTCCACAAAATTTCCCCCTCTCTTCTGCACAAGTCCCCTAGACCGAATTCAATACTAAGCATGCGGACTTCCGTCATTCCCGAAGATTTCCAGAACACACTCGAACACTCAAGAAAATTCAAATTTTCCCGCCAGAGAGAAGTGGCTGAGGACGTCATAGGTCATAACTGGTGACGAATCATGGGTATAAGGTTTTGCTTACGGTTTTTTTTGATTATCGTGGCGTAGTACATCAAGAGTTTTCACCACCAAGTCGTACGTAATTGTGAGGAAACAATTCACGGATTTTGCATCACTTTTGGATCCAAAACAAAACCACAATAATACCACCATATTCACCAGATGTGGCCCCCTACAATATTATTTCTGTTTCCAAAACTCAAGAAACCCATGTAAGGAAAAAACGTTGACACAAGTGTATTATATCTGGGGAGATTACTTTGAAGGAAACAATATTAGTTTTGATAAATAAACAAATATTTTTTGATAAAACTTCAAAGTCGCCTTACTTTTTGAACACACCTCACGGTGAAAGTAACTAAGGTTTCTGCTAATGGGTGAAATTGAGTGAAAAATCATAGTTGAAATAGAATCACCCATACACTGCTAGTGGGAGGCGGAGCTAAGAGGGGGACGTGAACAGAGAATTTATGAGTAGTAGACACAAAGCGCTGTTTCAAATTACACTTGCAGAAGAAATAAACACAAGAAGGTAGTTAAATCCGGGAAATGAAATATTTACGTTCAAGCAAAGACCCTGCCTAAAAACTAAAATAAAACAAAACAAATCAAAATTGACAAAATGTACACAGTCTTAACTTTTAAAAATTTTCGTTGAGAATAAATAGGGGAGGCGGTGAGGCAAGTGGCTCCCCTGGGGCAAGAAGACCCACCTCAAAAATTAACCAAAATTTTTTTTTTCGTTATTACAATTATAAATTAGATCATTTTTAGCCCTTTGCGTAATACCGGGGGTAAAATGGACCGCTTAAAAATTATAACAAAATGCTATTTCATATTATTATAAGCGAGTCATAATTAATTTATTGAAAGTTTTATTTTTTTGGATAATTCTATGGATTTAGCCTAAAGCCAGAGCTTTCGAAAAATCTTATAAATACCAATAACACATTTTTTAATCAATAGAAAAGTAGTTACTAATCAGTAACGTTTTTTTTATTAAATACTTTTTAATAAATAATTATAATTATTATATATAACGTTATAAATCGGGGAGAGTCGCCAAAATTGACTTGATGGCCACAAACAATAATAAATAGCTTAAGTGGGTCGCTTTGCCTCACCCTCCCCTGCCACAGGATGTAAATCGACAACTTTCGACTCTAATCCCCCACCCCCCTTTGCTGAGCTACTAACCGACGACCCAAGATCCCGGCAGACGCTCCATTTTTTTTCACTCCTTTAAAGACTCAACCGGTTGTAAATTCTTAACCGCTTCGGTGCTTCTCAACAAGAACCTGGTACATTTCCGGAAGAAATTCTCGTATCTTTCCATCTGCGCGGGCACACGGGTCGCGTTTGAAAGCGCCGTCTCTCTTTCGTCCGAGAGGAAGCTTAAAAGGGCCTAAAAAACCTCGGTGTATTGTGTACGGCGTATAGCGGCCCCGTTTCTTCTTTATATAAATCGCGCCAAATCAAATACGGAGTGTTCTTTTTTCAATAGAAGATCATAATAGAGAACCATAGTTTCATCTCCCGTCACAATGGTTTCTGTCACGGGCTTCGGTTCCGACCCACAGAGTTCCAAAAAAGACAGCGCACACTCGACACGGCGTTGTTTTTGAATAGCCTTATGCATACCTAAATGATCATGCAGGATTCGACCTTGACCTTTAAACGTCGATCACTCAATACCACCTCTTCCACAATCGCAACAATATCTTCCGTTATGACCTCCACTGGTCGACCAGTTCTTGAATCATCTTCAATTGACTCCTGCCCCATTCAAAAACGTTTTGCCCATTCTTTCACTACAGAATACGAAGGAGAACTTTGTCCGTACACACCATCCAGCCTTTCTTTAATAATTTTAGGTGCTAACCCTTCTTTTGTCAAAAACTTTATGACTGCTCTATACTCAATTTGCGTTATTTGCGACATTTTTTCGGACACGTCTTGTTTAAAATGCTGTCAATAAAAAACTATTTGACGCAAGATTTCATATTTTCTTTCGTAGCCTACTAAGATATATATTTAAAAGAAGACAAAGTTTTAGCGTGATACTGGAGCTGCATCTATGCTAGGCCGGGAAATTTTGACGCTAACCTCGTATATACAATATATAGACACTATCTTTATTCAAGTAGGACCCACAGTCCTCTATTAACTGAACTAATGTTTAGCTTAGGGTTTCACTGAGATGCCATGGTAGCTAAATAATAAAAATATCGAAAAATAAATTTTAATTACCTAATTTTCGAAAACAATTTGCTACGGAATTTTCTTACCGTATACGGCAAGAAATCAAATTAAATCCGGTAATAACAGTTACCAGTAAATAATTTTACATACCACTTAAACCGAATATCCCAGATTCTTTGCTATAACTACCAATTTCAATTTCGAAATCATTAAGCAATTCCTACGTAGTTAGTTTGAATTTCCCCGGAATGATGTAGTCAATAATGAAAAACAAATAAACTCCTTTTAGGCTAGACTTTAAAAAACAAAGGAAAGCGGTTTTTCGATATGCACTGGCGCTTTGACGATAAAATTAGGATATAAAATGTATGTAAATTGTGGCGAAACACACGAAATTAAAAATAATAAGCGCAGCGGTGAAACTGGTCGCATTTTATCGCTGTCAATTTGGAATGCGAACCGACTGTAGCGTCGACGGCCATTACTCCTCCGATTCGGAAAAACGCGGTCGGGGATATTCACTAAAATATTGAAATTAAACATTTAAATTCCGGCCATTTATCATTTTGAAAACTGAACGTTAATGCGGATATGCGGCGGCGTTGATCATCGAAACTGCGGATGAAACGCACAACCGGGAAAAAATGCACCAAATGGCGGATATTGACAAAAATTATGGCCAATAAAATTATATAAAAACATTTACTTTGAAAAAAAAAACATTTATACATCAGCGCCGTTATTAAATAGATTACATGCGTTGCAATATGCCCTTTGATAAAGAACTCCACCAAAACTGAAAGAGAATTAAACACATTTGAATGATTATAAATAAATAAGCTTTTATTAACTGGAAAAATAACAAAAACTATACCTACGTCTGAACAATATTAATAAGTATTAGAAACGAAAACAACAAACAAGTTCAACCAGATAGGCAAGTCATTAATCCTTATGTTCGTCTTAGTAACCGAGTGATATGGTAAAAAGCTTCATTTAATAGAAAATCATAATCAAAAAGTCAGGTAGCTGCCTTATTGAACTAAAATATTTTGGACAATGCACCTTCCTATACCTATCTACTGCGTTTTTCGAAATATTAATTATTTTCTTTTTGTTTCACCAAAATACGATAAAAAATACATTATTCTTTTAAACGGAACGTCCTGTATATTATTTAAAATTCTAAAAAAAAAGTATTAACTAGATATGCCGTCTTCGGATAGATATTTGGGGACATGCGGTAGTACGCCAATGTGCGATGTGTCAAATTCGGAATTGCCTTAATTTTTGGACCACAAAGAATCACACATCATTTTTTATTTGCTCATACTTTCATTCGCAAACTTTTTTATAATAGTAATAATTGTAAGTTTATTTGCCAAAATAAATAAATTAAATACGTGTACGAACCAGGTGGGTTACTAGGTTATTGCAATTTACTGAATTACTTTGAGATTGTTAATAAGAAAAAAAATAAAACTTAATGTAACTAGAGTCTGGATAATAAATGAATAAATTAATAAATAAACAAATAAATAAAAATAAATAACAAATAAAAAGTCTAAAGATTTACATGCTGGACTTGTTTGTTTTCAATCTCAAATTTAACGTAATATTTGTTTGCTCAGAAATTTTATATTACTTAGGTTAGACCTTGTATTTCATATCAATTATGTACAAATTTCTGGAAACATTTATTAACTTCAGTAGACACAATTTGGAGTATATGGAAGAGTAAACTTGCAAAATGTGAGTTGTCATTTGTATTTTTTTTTTGTACATGTACTTTGAATGTGATGTATTATTTTTATATTATGATTATGGTATCTAGTGAATAAACATGTATTATTATTTTTAGTTATATAGGAGGACAATTAGCTCCGTGCTTAAAAATGTACTCTCTACGTCCTTCAGTTTTATTTACTGGGCGAAACCGACACAAAAGCGATTCCCTCGAGTGGTCCATTGTCTTCGGCGAATCGATACTTTTAATTCGGCTTCGGGATATCGCGGGGTGGAAAAAAAAAGAACAAGTCCCGTCATACAGCTTCGAAAAGGGTCATTATTTTGTCGACGCGAAATAAGCAGATAAGGCACGTATACGGGTACCGAAAATAAAACAACTAGCACTACGATCGTGTTGAAAGGGTTGGGGGGGGCATTCGGTGAGGTGCCGATAAGGGTTGTTGTCGGTAGCCGATAAAGTATTCGGCACCTCTTTGTCGGACTCGAACGCTGTTATGACCCGGCGTTAAAAGCAAAAATAAATTTTCGAGATATTCTATTTCCGATTGGCTTAACTAACTATATACCGGTTGGCGTCCAGTTTATGGCCTATTAGAATTACGTATATAGTTATGGTTTTTCTTATCGATTTAGTAAACTCTATATACAGGGGTCTCAAATATGAGACAGAAAGAAAGAAAAAATTTAAAACATCTTGTCTCAATTGTTTAAGATGGAATGTCGACCTTTTTTGTTTTATTATGTCCCTAACATCAATATCAATGCTTTGAGATCTGTATTTTTGATATCTAGCGACCCGTTGCAGAAACAAAATGCGACTTTCTTATTTTATGCTTTTTCTTATAGAACCCCCTAAACATTTCTTCATATTCGCCAAGCTTTGGACTTAATGGTTTCTTTTTTCAATATTTGCCATTTTGAAAAATGCCTCTGTGCAGAAAGAAAGAAAAAACAAAAACTTCCTATCTCAATTGTTTCAAATGGAATGTTTTTTGGTTCAATGTGTTCTCATCGTTAAGTGCTTTAATGTAAACGAATCTATACTTACTTGTCATATTTTTTTCCACTAAGTACAGAGGTTGGTTTATGTATGTATGTTTATGTATAAGCCGTATTAATTACTATTACTCACTTTTAATTATTTAATATTGTAATTAGGTATTAAACAGAAATAATGCAAAAATAGTTATTGTCATTAGTCAAATTGCATTTAAGTATGTATGTATGTATCAGTTAATAATTTAGAAACATATACAATATATAAGAAAATTTGAGTAATATGATCTGCCTCGGGCGCAAGTGGTCAACATCATTTCTTGGCAAATATAATTTATACACAAGGAAGAATTCTCAGGTTCTACGTGTGAATGGAGGATTGCAAAGAACTCAAAAAGAATTCATCTAGACCGATTGTGGTTCAGGTGGTGCAAGAACTAAGTCAAAATAGTATTATTAGAGAATTTTAATTCAGTGGAATGGCGTTTGAAAAAAGTAGAGAAGACCCTGGCTTTGTGGATTATATTTTGTTTACAAAAATGATCACTGGCCAACATCAATTTTATTTAGACCGTCACAATTCCCAGTACAGATTGTGTCTTAATGTGTGGGCTGATAAGATCGTAGTAGTTTGGAACTTTAAAACATATGCTTTATTGGTTGGGTGACACCTTTAATTACTGAAATCACTTTTTAAAAAGATATTTAGAGGCTGTATCAAGGCTTTATAAGCTTTTTATATTGAAGACAAATTCTGTCAGGAATAGTACATTTGAATTTTAGTAAAAATCGGTATAGTACGTGAGTTAAAAATATTTTTAAATACTTTCA
The DNA here is from genome assembly GCF_029955315.1 of Cylas formicarius. Lineage (NCBI taxonomy): Eukaryota > Metazoa > Arthropoda > Insecta > Coleoptera > Brentidae > Cylas > Cylas formicarius. The sequence goes on along the minus strand of NW_026844361.1, from coordinate 15,525,472 downwards.
TGGTATGCCTTTTTTAAGACACCGGAGTTTGCCCTTTTTTTAAAAGCTTAACGAAATAAAAAACATTAAGTTCGGCATTATAAAAACTAAAACCAAAAATAATCTTTCCTACAACATCAAATCAGATTTATATTATGGTTTCTGATTTGGATTTGTCGTCCAAGAAAAAAAAGTGACCATTTTAAAATAAATGCCTTGCTGACGTTTCACCAATCACCATGATGGCTTTTTCAGAGTTTATCTAAAACTGCTTGTATACTGTTCGAGGGAGGCGGAGCTAAACGAGGGACGGATGACTGATTCCCGTATTGGTATGGGTAAAACTGTTTGCTTGTTTAGAGTTGTCTATGGATTCTTGGATTTTTCTTTCGTTTTATAAAGGATCTGATGTCGCATTTCATAATTATATTCGGCCGCTGCTGATGAAATTTGTCGCAGTCTAAGGGCCCTTCCATGTTCTAATAAACAAGTTCACATTTTTATTCCTGTCTCTCGCATGTGTCCATATTCATATTGATATGCAATGAATTTTGTCTTTAAAGGAAAGAAGATGTTCTTCCTCTTCTTACGTGAGGACTGAGTCATCAAGAGTTTGCCAGGAGTATTTTAGCTTTAGCTTTAGCTTTCATATCATTTTACAGGTGGTCGTCCAGGAGATCAGGTTGTGTCTGGTTTCCTTCCTTTGCAATTTTTGCTAATCGTTCATTTTCCATTCATCGTCATTGCCCATTCCCTTCTGTGAGTCCTTGCCCATTTTACTACATCTTGAATATTACACATGTCCCCAATTTTTTCATTTCCCTTCCGACCGAATAACGTATGATCTCGGGGTTCGCATTTCCGTTGTCCTTAAGAGCCGCTTTGTGGTTTTAAATCTCATAGGTATAGTGATATTAGTGTTGATATAGTGTTGTTCGGACTTTTACTTCATTCCTTAGGTTTCTGTCACTTGTTAAGTTTGTTCCTAGATATTTGAAGGACTTCACTTGTTCTATACTCTGGTCGTAAATCGCTAGTTTGCATTTTCTGGGTTCTTTAGATATTGTAAGATTTTGTTTTTTTTTGTCTTCTCTGTAATGTTCTATGGTGTGGACTTTTACAGCAGATGCAGAACAGCGAAAGAAGGAAGGAGGTTCCAAAGAATATAGAAAAAATTATCATATAAACAAATAAAAGACAGACCATCAAAAATATATTCTCTCATTATAAAAAATTCCACTTCGCTGTTGGGTACCTAGGAGGAAAAAAAATCCACTAAAATTCATCCTGACCTGTCCAAAAAACACGTTTTGATTGGCTTTAAAATTGTAGGTCTTAAAACACCTTTGAGGAGTGTATTAACCAATTAATTTCGCAGGCATTCCGCCAAAACGCATCAGATAAGGTGACAGCCTTAGCCCATTTCTGACAATCTGGACAGAATTATAAAGGAAGTATGGGATACCGAATTGGACAGAATAGAAGAATCAGCATGGTATGCTACGCCAATGATGCAGCTTTTTTTGCTGAACACAGAGGACGATCTACAAAGACAACTACACAAATTCTGCCAGGTCAGCCAAGCGATGAACATGACCATATCTATAGAAAAAACAAATGGTATGCCTTTTGCTAAGGAGCCAGTGAGATGTGAACTGGTAGTTCAGGACAAAATCATCGAGCAAGTCTCATGAAGGATCTGAGAAGCCAGATCAACAAAGCGACTGCCATGTCGGGCTGCCTAGCCGAATGAATACATGCAAAAGGATAGCGAGGTTAAGATCTATAAGACCTGTATCAGGCCAGCCATGGCATACGGAATAGAAACCAGAGAAGAAACAAACAAAATAAGCAGCCGAAATGAAAACGCTCAAGACTCTAGTCGGAAAATCAAGAGGAGGATTACTCACATCAGAGAACAATGTGGAGTGCAAGGCTTCGTAAGATGGGGGAAATGAATAAAAATACATTGGTACGTTCACGCGAGAACAACGAAAGAGAGAAGAACCAATAGGGAAAAGAGCCCCCGCCCTAAGAGATGGTAGGACAGCTCCCAGGAACTGATACAGAGGGACCTATAAAATTAACAGATCACGAGATCTTAAATATGTCAGAGGAATCTCTCCAATGGGAATTAATAAAAATAAAAATAATAATAATAATAATAATAATAATAATAACAATAATAATAAATCATCTTTATTTCAAAGCACAATTACATTTAAATAGTGTCAGGTGCGTATTATCAGTGTATTAGGTTTTATAATAGTTTTCCGAACAACATCAAAATTATTAGAGATTAGAGATTTAAAAATGTTAAAAAATACAATTGCAGCTAAAGTTACAATTTTGTTTTCCTTAAATCTTCCCCTACTTCTACTCCTACTTCCCCTCTTTTGGAAAATAAAAATTCTTTCTATGTCTCTGCAATTTCCATATATAACAAGACCGTATCTCGTATCTGCACCAGATAAAGCATTTTTTTTTTCGTTTCCCATGAAATACACCTACCTGACACTCTAAGACTATATATTACTTTATTTAACTTATCTCCTACATTATAAGGTACTATCCAAAGACATACCCAAAACATTGTGCAATCGCTTAAAACAATATCACGGTTGTTCAAATTTAACTTCTGTAGTGGTTCTATTCTTGATCGATTTGTTCGAAAGATTGTTACAACAGTCTTAGCATTATTAATAAGTAATTTATTTTTAGTAAACCAATTATCCGCTCCCATCATGAATCTCTCAGCCTCCTTTTTGAGGTTTGCGGTATCCTTATTTACAATTAGAACATTGGTATCATCGGCGCAGTTAGTGATTTTGCAATTATGACCAATTGCCTACAATTCACCACTTTCTAAAACATGAAGTATATGTTGGACGCAGGTAAATACTGCTGTTTGAGTTGTCCTACCCGGCAGCAAATTTTATTTAGTAAATTATTGTCGACCGGAAAGTTTAAAATTCGATGACACATCACTTTTTCGAAAATTTTAGGGAAGATTGTTGATTGTTGAAAGTTGATCTGGAAATATTCCTTTCCTTAATCCGGTCCCTGGATTTCCTTCCGGCTTTTCCGACCGCCGTTCGACTTCATTCACCTGACCCTTTCGTCCGACGAGGACGACGACGTATTAAATTTATTGCGTCGCGGTGACTAGCGGAAAGAGCCCTCGAGTAAAAGAAGAGAAAAAAGTGATTTAACTCCCCGTCGAAAACTAAATAAGAGGCCACCAAACTGACACAAACACACATTAAAGTTTCGCCGTCTACTTCGATTTTCTTATCGTCGCCCGCTACTCCTGCTCGGCGTGGTGGTGGCGGGTGTTAGGGAGGGGGGGTGGGGCTGGGGTGGGGATGAGGTTTCCTTTTTCATCGGTCGGCTTTGAAGTTGAAAACGAACTTTTGTCTTGCGGCTCGCGCTTTACGATTAAGCATCGTCGAATTATAAGAAAACCGGATGTAGAGGTTGATTGGTAAAGTTTCACGTTAAACGGGGGAGAAATACGGGAATTAAATATTCCTTTTTTTGTTTTCGTGGGGATTAGGTTTTTTTTTTGAAGTTGGGGCGACGCGCGAAATTTATATTCGGGTCCCGGAGCGTATTTATATGAATATATAACCGCAATCGGGTAAAAATGGCAGCCGGAGCAAATGCGTCGTAAAAATGGATCCTTCGCAACCTCTTTACGGGGGTCCCCCCCCCGTCCCCCCGCCCCGTCGAGATTCGTCTTAGGGAAAGACAGTTTTCTCGTATTCTTTTTTCACTAAGATAGTAAATAAAAAGAATATTCTGTACGCTTAAACTTATGGCTGAGTGGCTGCGAAATAAAACTCCATTTTTCTTTTATTATTTTATTTCTTTCTGCATCTCATACCAAAAGCACCTGAGCTGGTCGGAATCTATAATGGCAAAATTGTTTTTTTTTTTAATCCTTTGGACAGTATTAAAGGAGAGACTAGAATCTTTGACTATGTCTCGAATAGAGTTGTGAAGATATAATTTAAAATATACAACACCAACCCAAACAAGATTGGCAGCTTTTTATTTCCAAAAGACGCAGCTTCGCAGTTTCTTAAAGGAACGCATTGTTTTTCCATCGTGCTCCTGCAGACCACTATGAAACTTTCACAAAATTAATGTAATTTTATTGTAATGTGATTTACTGGATGAAGGTGCCTTTCACATCTCGGCGAACTTCAAAGTGACGGCAAACTTTGGTAAATTCAAAAATTTTTACAAATAATAGCGATTCCCAATTATATTTTTCAAGTATCTGGCGCATCCTGTATGATAGAGGATACTTGAAACTCTCTCTCGACACTGTTTAAAAATTTTCAGGATCTCTTTGTTTTTTTTTTTGTTTAAAATAATCGACACACCCTGTACATAATCCAAAAACGCCGCAAGTAAAAGTGATAGCCCTAGATTTCCCACGTTTCCCAGTACATGAATTTTTTCAATAGGATAAATAGTTTTCGAGAAAATACCTCTTTTCTGAAACCATGCAGTACACCGTACATCGCGTCTAGGTAAGTCCGAGATATTGTGACTCGTGATATCGTGTTTCATAGCAATGTTCAAAAAACAGTCGAAAATCACGAAAAAAAGATGGATGCCGGGGTCGGATCGAGGCCATTTCTTACAAGCTTATGTATCTCGCGGAGGGTTACAAACGAGGCAATTTTGTAGCTCCAACATTTCGAAAGTTATTCAGGAAAAACCAAAAGAAGAGAACGGAGAACGGACAGACAAAACAAAAAAAATATTTTTTTTTACGCTGATCATTTCTCTACCAATGGCGATCAAATAAGACATACCGTTACCGAAATATAAAATTTTTATACGAGGGTAGATATGAAAAATTCAGTGGTCTGTTATATTCGATGGATTTTTCAGTTACTTGTCTTGTTGTTCTTTTGCCCATGTAATATGATTGTATTCGTGATGATTTTAGTTGTTAATATGAGTATCGTGTTGAGTAGATTTATCCCCCGGGAGTTTGACGTAATTTTTTTGTGTCCTTTTTTGAAAAGTAAAATTGCTAACACGCCATTCGTCTGGTATTTTATGATGATTTTCATGATTTTCTTTATTAAAGTTTGTAATTGCTGTGTTAGTTTAATTCCAGCGTATTTGAGTATTTGAGGATTTGAGCACCTAGTCCTAGTATGAAAATTTGGCAATCTTACAGTTATATTTTTAAAATTAATGAAAAATATATAAAAGGAGGCCCACATTAGGACCTTCTCTTCTGGTAATTAAAAATTTCCCATAAAAGCTCCCCCCCCCCATTAAAAATCTGGCAACCCAACAATCGTTATCGGGTGTCAAATAAAACGATACAAAAGAACGATCCTGTTAAATATGATCCTTTGCTTTTTTTTTAATAGGACTTCATCTTTATTTAGTTTTGGCACGTTCCCGTACGATTTCGTATTATTTTACTTGTCATTGGCACAGATCTCGCCAGATACGATTAGTCACGGCAGGGGAAAAAATATGGACGTTGAAAAAGCACCCGGGGAATCTACTTCTCCCATCGGATCCCGTTAATGCAGTTCCATATTAGCGCAAATTTATCATCGTAACTTACACGACGAATAACTTTTCCCTTTTCTCGGACTAAATACACCGCGTAGGGTTTTTCAACCGTTTCGGGTTATTACCTCCTTTTAGTTCTTTCGGTGTCGGCCCTAACGACAATATGTTACTCGGACCGCTGGCAAAACAAAAAAATAACGCCGGATATTGCGATGAAATATGTCGAGATATTTCGCCACCGAAAACGGAAAAACGTCTTTCGTTATAATCGGTAAGGGGAACAACAAAATATAAGAATTTTCTTTCATGATTCTAAAGCATCGTTGTTTTAGAAACATTAATTTCAACATTTTCGAACATGATATGTGCAACTTACCGTGGGAAAATATCATCTATGAAACCAATATTGATGAGAAAATTGCAATACTTAATAATTTACTGTTAACATTATTTGATGCACATGCTCCAACTAAAGAATCACGTATAAGTAAACCAAAGGCACCCTGATTGGCGGAAAATGTTAAAATATTTATGCAGTAGAGAGATTCAGCTTTACAAAGATTTAAAAGAACTAGGAATAATAAGGATTGGCTCTTGTATAAAAATCTAAGGAATTTTACATTGTCTACAATAACAAGAGAAAAGAGGATATCATATTTAATTACTCCGAACAAATCTGGGAGGCTCTAAAGAATTTTAATATTATTTAATAATTAATTGAATGACCTTGAAGAAATTAATACGTTCTTTTCAATTATCAAGAGAATTGTTTTAATATTGTTCTACACGTTTCTTTTGAATTAACAAAACTTGCCGATGTTCATAAATATATTCATAAAATTAAAACAAATGCCACTGGGGTTAACGAAGTCTATCCACTTATGCTTAAATACTGCAGTCCTTTCATTGATAAGTATGTCACTCATATTATTAATTCTTAAATAGAAGTAAACTATTTTCCAAAAAGCTGGAAAATGTCACTTGGAAAACCATTAGCTAAAAATAATACCCCGACAAGTTTCAATGACGTAAGAATGATGAGTATATTACCGGCACTATCAAAAATATGCGAAAAAGTTCTTTATAATCAAATGTATGCCTATATAATGGAAAACAGAACAGTGCCAGAAAGTCAGCGCGGTTTTAAACGAAAGTCAAGTACTGCGAATGCTCTTATAAGTGTCATTGACGATATTGTCCGAGCCACTGACAAAAAACTAATGATACGGTGAACTATGACCTATTTATTTTCAAACTGAATTTCTATTGTTTTTTCCTCTAATTCACGCGAGCTGATTAAATCGTATTTTTTAAATCGATATCAGAAAATATACTGTGGTAGCAGATATTCGAAAGAATTTTAAATTTACTCTGGGGTGCCGCAAGGTTCCATTTTGGGGTCGTTATTTTTTTTATTTACACTTCTGACATTTTAAAATATTTAAATTTTTGGAAAGTTCCGGCATATGCCGACAATACTCAATTGTATTGCTGTTTTGATTTTATGAGTAGCATGGATGCAGAGGTATTTATAACTCAAGCTCTTTACAGGATTAGTGAACTTTGTCGTGTCCATAATTTAAAGCTAAACTCATCAAAATAAAGTTGAGCTACTTGAACAAAATATGAATATAATGCTAGATAATATTAAACTTTCCGCTGTCGATGTCGATTCAGCAAAAAATGAGCAAAAAGTGATCATAGATTGTGATCTAAGATTTCGTGAATATTTAAAAAATGTCTTTCAAAAGGCATATTTCTCACTAAAAATCTTATATAGTAACAGGTATGTTTTAAATTTTAGACTACGGAAACAATTATGTTGTTCTCTCACATTTTAACTACTGTGATGTAGTGTATGGTTTTTTTTATTGATAACTTGTGTGAACATGCTTGTGTTCGTTTTATCATGGATCTTCGAAAATATGACCATGTATCTGCTGCTGCTGCTGCTGTTCAAAGGGTTCATTCAAGCACTGTATGAGGGTGATGAGCAATTGAAAGTAATTTTATGAAATCAAATTTTAGGAAAAATTCAAAATTACCCGCAATTCTTGTTCACTGATGAGGTACAAATTGAAGGAAAACATAAGCCCCGGTTTTCTTTAAACGTATGGGCAGGGATTAGAGGAGATAATCTTATGGGACCTTATTTCTTTAACGCATCGCTTAATGGGGAAATGTGTTTGCAATTTCTTACAGAGGAACTACCACCTCGCTCACCAGATCTTAGTCCTTAGTCTTTGTTTATACCGTTTATTTAACGATTAAATGTATTTATGTTCCTTAAATTAAACATGTTATTGGATTTATCCATTTTGTTAATTTTTAGCATACTGTATTGGTAAATTTAGTGCACATCGCCGGCTGCTGCTGCTGCCTGCATTTCCACTTGCTTTTCCTTAACAGAAATGCAGAATAAAAAAGTCGATTTGTGTCGATTACACTTATCGACTTACAACAATTTTTGATGATTTGTGATTCTGCTTAAGGCAACGTGTTCTATTTTGCAATATCAATTTAAAGAAATTAAATACACGGAAAATAGAAAAAATCTTCTAGGTGAAGTGCCCTCTAGTGACAGATTTCTAAAACGCTTTGTGTGTAAACTACTAGCTTATTTCGTTGATAACAACAAAATTAAAAAAAATAAATTTTGACAAGTTATTTAAGATTGACGTTGAGTCTTTCCTCCAAGTTTGCCGTATTATTTCTGTCAATTTTTTCAAGTAACCACTACAATCCCACTGTCACTCCCCGAGGCAAACAAAAGCAAATTAATTAAAAAATTAACGGCGTTGTTGAACAACGGGGTCGACGGTATTTTTGGCGTTCCGCGTTCGTGGCGACAGAGACAACCGCAATTAGGCAATCAAAACGAAACACAAACAACATCCGAACAAACGTTTCGCTCAATTTTCCCATTATCGCATTTCCAGCGGGGCCCCCTCGAGACCCCGCGACGCTGCCGCCCACGTTTATTTCCCGATTTTTCCGTAAAATTATGCAAATCGAGTCGCGCCAACGGATTTATTCGCTTTTTCCGCCGGTTCGGTTTTTGCCGATGTCGGCTAAATTGAAAAATTAAGTTTAAAAAAATCCCGGCAGGTAGGCAGGCTGGGAAACATTTTGCGTCTGTCGGGGGGTGTGGTAAATCGGATTGCTTCGACGCGAAAATCGGATATAAACGAAATTCTAAAAAACACTGGAGTACATGGCGAACCATCGTCGTTTTCAGATTCAATTGGAATTCACTTTTTGGATAGTTTATCTATTAACTTTTCAAAGAAACTTCCAAATGCTACTGTAATAGTTTCAGCGCGTTAAGACTAAGACAAATAAACTCATCAGCAGTTATCGAACACAATCACGAAACCGGGCATAATATGTTATTATTTAATGAAAAATCTGAGAGTCTATAGAAATTTATAAGCAACCAAACAGTTTGTCTGTCAATATGGGAATCAGTCATCCTCTCAAAAAATATATAAGCAGGTTCAGAGTCAAATGCGAGTGAGTTTCAGTCAAGCTCTGAAGAAGCCAACATAAGCAAGTTCAAGTTAACAAAAACCGACGCAGGGGGAATCCAGAAGTTTCATAAAAAGTGTTACAGTAGCCTGTGGAAGTTTCTTTGAAAAATTAATTAATTATGGAGATGACATCAAGCGCAAAAGCAGAGAGTTAGAACAACACCGACTGGAACTGGTAAGATTACTCTGTACACTGAACTTTTTGTTACGTTGTCGAGATCAACAATTTTATTAAAATATCCCATCATGTCAAAACGTCTTCCGCTTATAAAATTCCGAGCATGGCTTTACTTCGGGAAAGAATTCATCATTGAAATTGCTTCCATTTTGTCCCCATCCGAGTTCGATATCCTTTCAAATATGATCCATGACAAAGCGTTAAATCTTCGTTTATCTTCTACCCAGAATCACATTCATAAATTGAATCTAATCTAATGTCAACACTAGGGGAACCATCAACTACCAAACACTGTGATAAATGTATCATCGCACCAAGATTCGTAAATGGAAAGATCAGTTCCTTCAAAAGGTTCCAACTTCGTCCTTGCCCCACGTATCCTCCCAAAAAAGGATATCATTTCAAATGTAAAATCTATCCTACAAAAACTGCCATCTCAAACAGCTAACGAAATTCGAATTCAATAAAATCTCAAAAATCTAATCCCGACATCGTAACCCTAAAAGCAGATAAATGAATTTCTACGGTGGTCATGAAAAAGTCAGGAAAAGATTCAAGATATTCCTACAGACTTATAAAAGATCCTACGTCGCCTATGGAACGCAACCTTAAAACTGTCATTAAGGCTTCTTCTCTATCACACATGACTCTAAAATTCCTCGTCTCTACGGACTCCCAAAAATTCACAAACCAGGATTACCCCTTCGACCTATTGTCAGCACCATTGGCTCTCTCCAGCAAAATATCTAGCTTTCTTATTAAAACCCTTTACAGAGAAAACTGACCGTTTCGTACTTAATTCCTTTCAATTCATTGAACAATTAAAAAGCATTATATTAGATGTAGAAGATATGCTGGTTAGTTTCGACGTAGAATCCTTCTTTACTAAAGTTCCAATTCCTAGAACTCTTACCATCACTTCAAATATATTAAAATCCGAGAATCTCCAATCAATCCTTCTCACCTTAATTGAAAAATGCTTGCCTGGAACATATTTTCCTTATAACGGTCAAATTTTTGAACAAACGTCAGGAACAGCTGTGGGTTCTTCACTATCACCAGTCATCGCGAATCTAAAATCTAAATTATGAAGCTCTATACACCTTAACATACGTTTTACCATTGAATTCAAAATTAATAACAATCTCTCATTCTTAAATATACCGATACTTTAATTGACATCACAATCCGGCCCAAAAATCATCGGTTACCAACTCTCTTGTTTACAGAGCCTTAAAACGAGTGACTGAACCCAGAATTTAAACACCTTACCTCTGCTATTTCTAGAAAGTAAATATTAATTAAAAAAATTAAATTAAATATAAATAATTTTTATTACTACTACACTAAAATGTCAAAATTTAAAGTCAAAAATGATTAACATTTTTATTATTAATTGTTGACGTGCTTGGAGAATTATACGAAGAAACCCGAAAATTAAGGTTTCAAAAACTTGCAATAAAAATGTAACGCTTTCTTGAGAACTTGACTTGTGTTAAGAATGTCGAGCAAAGGTCTCAAAAATAATTAGCATAGATGTTACTGTAACATTATTAATTCCGTTACTGTAACATTTGTATTAATAATTTTTAACTATTTGACTTATATTTAAAATTCTAGGAACAAATTTACACGGTATACAATAAAATGTCATTTGAAATCTTTTTTTCATCCATTAGGACCTTGTAGAGATCAACAATCGACATGGCAGTTGGCTTTTCGGCATATTTGGGCATATAACTAAAAGTTGAGATAGATAGATAGATAAATGGTTCTAAACTTTAACAATTGTTACCCATGTTAACAATAAATAAAATGACGCCAAAGACCCGCAGTAGGTCTACAAATAGAGGTAAAGTCTGTTCATAGATATAAGAAAGTGACTAACTGATACGAATTAAGGAAAGAGCCGGGCAAGCTGTAAAAATGAAATATGGCCGAACAGGTCCGTACTCTGCCAGTTGGTGCAAAACATGTTCAATGGGATTAAATATACAGTGTATGCCCTAGAGTTTTTGCATAATTATAATTATCACAGACGTATTCCTTTTGTAGGTTCAAGCTTTGTAGAACCTCAATTAATTGCTTTTTGGTATAATCTTCGTGAAAATAAATGTCGTTATTATACGTGTAGTTTTGGATTCTTGCTTTTGTGTCACATGAGGAAGGGGTTTTAGTCAACTGTCTACTGTGATAATTTGCATTGTCCATTACAATTACGATATTAGGATGAATGTTTGGAACTCGTTTGTTTTTAAACCAACTTTCAAATAAATCAGCGGTGGTGTCTTCATGGTAATCCAGAGAAGAATCTTTAATATTTTTCGCAGACAGAGAAAGTCCATTTGGAATCCAACCATCTTTAGAGTCAGCATGCAAAATAGTTATTCTTATCTTATCAGTTTAGTCAACCCAACCCTTTTCCGGGGTATCATAAGCATCGAACCAGGTTTCATCCAAGTAAATAATTGGCCTTTGCGGTTCTCTGTAAATCCTAATTTTTTCTAGATATTCCAGTCGCCATTTCCGAATTCTAAAAGAGTCCATTAAAACTGGCCTTTTGTTAATTTTTTTAAATCTAAAACCCATGTGTTGAATACACTTCCATAAGGTAGTTCTGCCACATTTAACACCGGTTTCATCTTTTTCACGCTTCCTAATTAAGATATCTAATGTAGGTACGCTTTGTTCCCCGTATAACTGGTAAATTTTAAGCCGTATTATATCTTGATCATCTACACTCGAGAAAATGTCAGCATCGCTTCTTTTTTTCCTCGCTGAAATGGGACTATTCACAATTTTCTATACAGTTGATGTTGGAATTTTTGTCAATGTGGCCCTTTCTTCTAAAGATGCTTGCTTGCTGGCACCACGTTCAATAAACATTGTTTATACCTTCCTTAGTCTCAATAGAATAGTGTTTTCTACATTTGGGCTTTAGCATCTCCTGGGATACACTAGACTCGCACATATTTTGCATAATTCGCACACGATTTACACGGTATACAATAAAATGTCATTTCAAATCTTTCTTTCAACCAATAGGACCTTGTGGAGATCACACGCTGTATTGCACACGAAATAAGAAAGATTACTAATAAACTTAAACTAAGTAGTAAACCAAACCAAATAATATTAAACACAGGTATAAAATTATTTTCTATTACGGACCACAATTTTAAGTGAATTTAAATTCCGAAATTTTAGGTAACAATCTTGTTGCATTGTATGTTAATGACCACCCTTGGATAATCCCATTAAAAAGCAATTGGTAACTTTCTTATATCTATGAACAGACCATACTTATTGCTAGAACAATCGTAATTCTACATTATATTCTTAATGTTACCAAAAGATTATTTACATGTTGTCTAAGCTATATGGCTTAAGTTCAATTAAGAGTGTTTTAATTTTCTTCTTAAAAGCAATCCTATTATTAATTCAGAGGTGGTTTAGCTTTACACACATATACTCAGGACTCTTTTGGGTTATTGCGATCTTAAATTATAGTCTTCTATCTTTAGTCGTTGGGATAAATGTTTATGTCTGTGAAAGAACATAGGGAATTCAAATATGTATAGAGCGTAAACTCTCAATTGTCCCGTTTAACACATTTCGGCATGTTAGATTATATTCCATTTTTCTAATTACTCTGAATCCCCTTTTCTGACTTATAAAACAGTCTTGAATAGTACTATTTTTCAACAAAAGATTATTCCGCATTTCATTCTTGATCGGAAGTTAGCCAAATATAATACTGTTAGTGGTTTTTTAGGTCATATATGAAGTTAATTTTATTATTAATTGAGTTGTATGAAAAGACCAGTCCAGATTTTTATTCATTCCGACATCCGTAGCTTTTTATTGTCTACGCTGAGGTTGCATTTGTTTTGTTTGTGTTAATAATTAATTTGTTATCCAAGAACAATATATTATATTATTATTTATCTGGCAGTTTCTTTAACCTTGCATATGTCATTGATGAATATAACAAACATAATGGGGCCTAATATACTTCTCTGAGCTATGCCATCGTTATTATAGCATACTTTTGATTTTTCACTGTGCCTTTATCCATTTTAGTCCCGATCCTCTCTCTCTAATTTTATTTCTAGTATCTGTGGTGCACCCAATACCTTGTCCCAGTTGTATTTGTGGTAAAGTGTATTGTCAGAAGTTAAGAAGAAGACGCGTGAGAACGGCGAAATGAGTAACTGTGGGGAGGGACAAGACGGTAGCGGGATACGCTACGCGCCAATTTGGCGAGTATTATTTTGTAAATTTGTCTTGTTAAATTACCAAATGTGTAAGCCTGTAATTCAGTTTGGAAAGGAAAATAGAAAGTACGACATCAGTTGTTGTTTATTTCCGATTGGCTAGCCGAGGCAACACATATCTCTCTGTCTAGGCCCTTGGATAGGTCTAAGAAAATTCCGCTGCGATTCAAAAGCGTTTGTAAAAATTGATATACAGCGGTTTGCGTCGATTTTCTCTTTAAAACCCGTGTGTTGGTTTGTATTCCGCAGGTCCCACCCATTCATGAAACTTGTTAATCTCTTTCACATAGCAAGTTCAAAGATTTTTGAAAATCCCGGCAGCAGACTTATCAGTCTATAGTTGTTCATTATGTCGACGTCGTCCTTTTTGCATAACGATTTAATTAAGGCTAGTTTAAGTTTAGTTTAAGAATTATTAATAAAGCCGCTTAATACTTTTTTAATTTCTACAATCGACTTTTTAATAATACTTGTGGGTGTTTCATTCACCCCTCTGCTATTTTCGATATGTACCTCTAGTTCAGAAATTTTTCAGAAAATCATAGTTATTGTATGGAATAGTGCGGATATATGGTCCGATTTTAAGTTTTTTAACATTTCTGGCATCGCCGGCATTTCCCTCGAAAACTACAGTAGAACCTCGATTATCCGTGCGCCCTTTATCTGGGCGGCATTTTATTAATCAACCGTGCTCGGATTATGCTTAGCTAACGGTCAGAGGTTGGCAGTGTATGGACGCTGCATGCACTGTGTCGCTATTTTCGGGAAATCCCTAAATTTGTGTCGGGGAATGCATGTCTTAATCTATAATGTTGCTGATCGACCGGCTCGTTAGTGTGGGTTAGTTAGTTAAACGTAAACAGAGGCACAAAATGGACCGTACCTTTGATATGCGCAAACGCAATGTTTTAAATATTGAGCAAAAAATGGAAATTTTAAGGCAAATTGAAAATAACATGTTTCTGTGTTGGCTAAAAAGTATAACATTGGAAAACAAACAGTTCGTGGCATTGTAAAGAGAAAAGTCAAATTACAAAGCTTTGTAGCTAAAGCAGGTAGTGCTTCAGCTATTTCTGATCGAAGTCACTAAAAGGGTCTACTTTTCGACAACTTGATGATGCTATGAGCAGGTGGTTTTTGCAGAAGAGATCGGAAAGGGTTTCGATAACAGGACCTACGTGTGCATCTTCTGGTGGGCTTTACAGATTTAAAAAAAGCCATAGAAAACAAGAATCGGGGGGCTGGGGAGACTGTGAGAGTGGGAGAGTGTTGATGACGTTGCTATGGTGGAATTTTGCTATGATTTTTAAAATCTTTAGACGGAGCACAACCTAAAACCTGAACAAGTGTACATTGGAAAGCAATGCCAAAAATAACACTTGCTGCAAGCTGAGAAACTAGTGCACCAGGTAAGCTTTACATACATATACATATTTTGTTTAATGTTTTTTATTTTTTTTTAGGTTTCAAAGCAAGCAAAGACCATTTAACAGTTTTGTGCTGTGCCAATGCCTCAGGAACGCACAAGCTTACTACCCGTTGATTATTATAATCAAAAGGCAGCTTGGATGGAAGAGTATTTTTTAACCAGTGGTTTTCTAAAAAATGTATACCCCCAATTCGAGCTTATCCAAAAGAAAATAATCTTCCACCAAAGGCTGTACTGTTACTGAACCATGCGCCATCGCATCCTAATGTAGAGCAACTTAAGTCAGAAGATGGAAACATATTCGTAGCATATTTTCCACTGAATGTAACATCTGTTGCCCAGCCAATGGACCAAGGGGTTATAGAGACAATGAAAAGGCTTTATAGAAAAGATCTTATGCAACTATTGGAATAACGTGACATTGTGGGATTTTGGAAACGTCTAAATTTGAAAGAGGCAATATATGCTGTAGCTCGTGCTTGGAATGAAGTAAGATAAACTAACATTAAAAATCATTTTATAAAATACTGACTTTAATAGAGCATGAAGACGTTATTGGAGATAATAATGAGTTAAATGAAGGTGAGCTATCGATCGAAAACATAGCATCTATGGCCTTGCAAATAAATGGTTTGGAAGAAATAGACAATTAAGAAATACAGGACTGGATAGAATGTGATCACAAGGTAGCAGGGTATCAGATCATAGATGACGATAACATAATTAACAGGACTTCTGAAGTATGTTCTGAAAAAAGTAGTGATAATGATGAGAATAATTATTGCGAAATCAAGACAAGCCATCAAGAATATTTTGAAGAATATCCTGGAATTGATGACATTCATGTACTTCAGCTTAGAAAAATGAAAGAAATTATACAGTGTAAAAGTTACGAAACCCAAAAACAAACAAAAATCAGTGATTTTTTTAAGTGATTTTTGCAAACATAATTTATTGTTTACATTTTGTATACACTATATTTTATTTTTTGTTACATGTATGTTGTATCTTTTATTACGTTTGTTCTCTTTGTTTTACACATGTTTTTATCTAAATAAATTAAAAAATAATAATAAAAATGGGTCTATGGATTATATGTGTTTTCGAAAATACGGCGAAGGCTCGATCCCGGCTAGCCAGGATAATCGAGGTTCGTTCGTTTGTGGGAGGACATTTCTAAGTAATCTCTTTGCTGATGGCCCACATACATTTGATTTTTTTATCTTTTTCTTAGTAGTTCATTATATCCATTTTTGGTAGTTTTATATTGCACGTCACGATTAATCAATGTGAGTAATAAATCTAGCCGTTTCTTGCAATTTATAATTTCTGGGGTAACGCTTTTTTGCGGTATAGAACAAAGCTTTTTACAGGAAAATATCGATCAAACAGTCCTATGTATGTGTCCATTGGTTATTTACGTCATTTATATATAGCAGATATACATTTCCAAAAATTTCTCCACCCAAACAAAGCAAAAGAAAAAAATGAGTTTTGGACTTCCAAAGAGAAACTCGAACGCATTTAATTCGAATGGAAACTTCGGAAGGAAACCGAGAAAGAAAAAACAAAAATACGAACTCATATCGTGGTGCGAAATCTGCTTCGACCTACACGGACCGTTTAGGAATTAAAAGTTTCTCTTCGGGCTCAAGGAAACCGCAGATAAAACTCTCGAGCAAAGTTGGGCATTAAAGAAACGGTTACCTTGCCTATATCCTTGCCAGCTGACGCAGGAAACCTGCTGCCGTCGTCCATCCAAGTTCCGATTAAATTTAAAGAAAGTTCCGGGTATGTATGTGTGCGCGCTTGTGTATGTGGCTGAAGATGTCATCCGTATTACACTCAGAACTAAACCATCGTATGGTAAGACGCGAAAAGAGTTCATTTAAACATTTACAAATACTATGGGTTCGTTCTTCACGAGATGTGTTCAAAAGGTAAGGCTACTTTTGTAATTGGACGGGCCACGTTCGCCCACTATACGATCTGGAAACAAATAGGAGATATGAAAAAAAGTTTCGAACAAAAGTTTCTTGGGCTCTCCTCGTAATTTAAAATATTATAATTTTGTTGACACAGGGTGTCCCAAACGTGTCCCCCGACATCAACTTTATTATTTTAAATAGAACATCCAATATATTTCGATATTGTTGGAATCCTTGGTTAAAATAGAGGTCAAATTTGACATTTGATAAAGACAGGGTGTTGTCTAAACAATTGTCATGTCAAAATATATAATTTCGTGAAAATCTGAACTTTTAGTTCTTATTTATTTTGATAAATGGATTTTCATCAAGTAAAAGCTACCTCAGTTCAATATACAAATAAAACCTATTGCTAACAATACAGCTTTACTAAAACTTCAGAATTCATATCTAACGAAAGATTAAATGGTTAATTATCTAGCTTGATTGAAAATACCTAATAACAAAGATTAACAATTAAAATTTGTAGGTCAACCAAAAAACTATAACTTATTTAAAATACAAATAAAATATATACTAACGATAACTTGACAACTATGAACTTTTTAAATGGACTTATGAAAAACAACAAAAACAAACAGAAAAATGTTCCGCTTAAAATTCTCGTTTCATCTGGCATAAAAAAAAATCTTTTTGTTTCACACATTAAGATATAAACAAACTTTGACATTTCTGTTTGTTTCTGTTGTTTTCCATATGTCTATTTACAAAGTCCATAGTTGTCAAGTTTTTGTTAGTATATATTTTATCTTAATTTTAAATAAGTTATAGTATTTTGGTTAACCTATAAACTTTAATTATTTATTTTTGTTAATAGGTATTTAGGTTTCTTTAAATATGAATTCTGAAGTTTTATTTAAGCTGTTAAAGTGTTTAGTATAGAGTCGACTTTTCTATTCTTAGCAATGGGTTTTATTCGCATATCTGGAGTATTATATCTTTAAAAGAAGTAGTATAATATTACCAAAAAGTGACCTAATGTGGGCAACTTTAAATTCAACAAAAATTTATACGGGGGTTATCTTACCTTTGTATTTGTATTATCCTGTCCTAACTGAATCAAAATATAGGGACCACCTGAGGCGCCTCTGTCAAACTTATGGAGTAGCGCATCATCTCCTTAGTCCGTGGTTAAATTTTCGTTGCAATACCTGGATCAGTAGCGTCACAACACAATTTTATATGGGGTAAGCATCTGACTCAGTCTGTGTCAAGAGTGTACGAGTTTTTCATAGCGTCGCCAGCACTTTAGCACTTGCCACGAAACACGTAGTTCCTTTTCACTATACCTTAGCCCTTGTTTTTAGTCCTCGCGATGGTGTAAAATGACGAAACAGTGTTTGCGAGTTAAAACCCACTTCTGATGTTAGGCGAGTTAAATCCCACTTCTGATGTTAGGTTTTGAGCAATCTACTTTACTTGTTTTGCGAATATTTGTATAAAAAAACAACCCAATACTGCTCGGAATTCATTGCATATGTATGGAATCCCAGTAGAGTAGTTTCATGGCAGCTGTAGGTGTTTTCCTGACGATACCCAGTTCATCGTTTTCATGCACTATTTTGCGCGAAGTTTCCGAGCGAGGGCCTGCAGTGTTACCCAGCAAGTGCATTTATGAGCGGTTTAATTCGTTTGCTAGAAAAAAACTAGCAAAAATTCAACCGTTCCACGTAAAAGAAACCAATAATTGGGAAATGTATCCCCGGGGCGGAAACTCGTTCTATCGAAAACGCACACAATCTCGTTCCCTCGTCATTATTAAACCTGTTTTTTTTTAAAGGTATTTCGTCTTTCGTCGTCGTCTTCGTCGTATTGGAAAACGTTTCGATATTTGCATAATGCCGCACCGGATGGCACAATGCGAAAAAAAGAAAATACACATATAAAAGCATCGTAAGAGAGGAGGGAAAGCGGATTTGATGACTGTACGTTTTTTGTCGCATGCAAAGTTCGGGATTCTATTTAAAGTCTGAGCCCTGTTGCGGAAGAAAGGGAAGAAAAAGGCTAGCGACGCCCTCGCCGTTGCCTGGTGGTTAATCGGAAATGACTGCGTAAAATATTCGTATCGGGTTAGAATTGTGAGGTCGCTTACTTCGCTTACTAATCAATTTAGGTTAATTACGTAGAAATTGCTTCTTGTTCTTGTCAACGAATTCAAAATTCATGCACCATAATATATAGGATTTAAAATGGCTACATATGCAAGATCCATGGAAGCTGGGCTTGGCTTGTCACTTGCGTCGAATACTTAGAAGCGAAACTCCACAATTTTCCACGAAAAGCCTTTGGAGCTTCTGTTTACAAAACTTGTTGATTCCTCCATATAGATTTCTATAGGTTCTCGGATTTTTCGTTGGTAGGAGCATTTTAGTTGTATCAAATAAAATTTTATGTCCGGTTTCGCGATTGTGTTCGGCAACTGCTTATAACTCTTTGCCTCTGGAAGGTTGTGGAGAACGACCAGCGTTATTCAATTAAGGTTTGGTTACAGATTCTCGGATTTTAATAAATAGGTATAAAATAATTTCAAAAGTTTCAATAATACGAACTTTAGTAAGGAGGGAATCTAAGTCGAAACTAACCAGAATATCTTAGATTTAATGTAATGGTTTTTAAATGTTTAATGAGATGAAAGAAATCAAGTACGCTTAAACGACATACATATACATATGCATGGAATGCTGTAAACTCCTGACATCTCAAACGGAATTTTGTCTTTGACGGATCGAAGATGCTGAGACATTCTTGGACAAGTGGTAAATCTGATTTGGACGTTATATTTCTTTAGAATTTTTGATATGTGGTCAGTGATGTTTTGAATGTAAGGAAGGACAACAGTGGCAACTGTGGGGTTGTTTTGGGATTGATTACTATTGACAGGTTGTGGTAAAGCGTATTTAATGTGGAAATTATTAGAGAGAAGAGCAGAGGTAAGGTGTTTTAGTTCTGGGTTCAGTGACTCGGGCTGAGATAGTTTGAACTCTTAATCGCCTAGTTATATTCAAACAAATGGGTGTCTCTTTTGCTTCGTGAATGAAGAGGCGTTTGTGTTCTTAAATACTAGTCTTAAAGGAGTATATATTATATGAGTCTAACAAGCCAAAGCCTGCTCTGGCCTACTAAAAGAGTTTCTCCATATTATAACTTTCTAGCAAGATTCGTTACTAGCCTGGTTTCACCAACATAATCCTGAATCAGAGCAGAACACCATACTTTTCTGTCAGCAGAGAACTGCTGCATAGTTTTTGAAATAGTTCCCTCTACTTACGAATTTTGCGAACTTGTGACGTCGCCTTTGGTCAGAACTTGAATGATATCTATTACTACAAAGTTAACGCTTTTAGAACAACTTCGTGTCAATAAGAACAACGTCGCTAACGAGCGGGGGCGGGGCGGGAGGGGGTCTTAACGACTTGGCCACCACCATCATTTGTCAGTCAGGGTGGGGAGGTAATTTGTTGTGCTGTCCATCAGACTAAAATAGATGTTTTTTTTTTCGACCGCCCGCTTAATTAGCCAACTGGTCGAAATTCTCTCGAAGAAATGAATGCGGCCATGGCAAATGCGTCTTAAAACAAACCAGTAGGGGCATCTACATTTTTCAAGACTTATTTTAAACTTGGCAATGCTGATTCGCCAGTACTCTATCGCTTCGCCTATATAGCAACCAAAAAACTTGAAAATATAATATATAATATACTATTAAGTTAAATGGACTGCTCTTTAACCATTCATACAATGATAATTTTTAGAAATCAAATAATTGAAGGGAACGGACGAATTTTCAAATAATAAACACATCTTCAGTTTAAAGCTTAGTTGGTTTAGATCAGCAACCTGTCACACTAATAGGATATTTTGTGTATAGCTTCTTGGCTAGTGTTGTTAATGTTACAGTACAAGTGCTAGTATAATCAGTTTTTTGGCATATCTAAAGAATTAAAGAAGAATCGAACTAAACTAAAAACGTATATTTAAGTGTATTAAGGGCTACGTTTCTGTCAAAGACCTCAGCAGAGGTGCATTCACGGTGAACAATACTATTTTTCAACTGCTATTTCTCACTAATCATGGATTCCACACAAGATATAACCAAAACTGTGAAATCAACATTTACGATATGTTTGAGAAGTAAATATTGCTATGGGTTCCGTCTCCACAAATTTGTAATATGGTAAAAAAAATCTATCCCTCATTATAATTCGCTTATTCTAAGAGTCAATTTAAATTTAACTCAATTGCACTTTATAATATATTAAAAATTGTCCTAATGTACAGGGTGTTTCGGGAAAAATTCAAAAAACTCAAGGGGGCGATTCCTTGTTTAATATATATATATATATATATATATATATATATATATATATATATATATATATATATATATATATATATATATATATATATATATATATATATATATATATATATATATACATGATGACACTATATTCCGGGATATCATCTCATCCGTTCGCTCGTTGAACTCCGACTGGAATCCTGCATCCGACTGGAATCCTGCAGACGTTTCGCCAAAATCTCACTTGGCATCTTCAATGCTCGCGCTCCGAAAACACTTCGAACACCGAAGTGTTTTCGGAGCGCGAGCATTGAAGATGCCAAGTGAGATTTTGGCGAAACGTCTGCAGGATTCCAGTCGGATGCAGGATTTGCAGGATTCCAGTCGGATGCAGGATTCCAGTCGGAGTTCAACGAGCGAACGGATGATATCCCGGAATATAGTGTCATCACATTTTTCCATCCGTGAATCAATACGTGAGAATATATATATATATATATATATATATATATATATATATATATATATATATATATATATATATATATATATATATATATATATATATATATATATATATATATATATATATATATATATATATTATATATTTAAAATGAGTAGAGGTGATTGAATTAGACCCCCACTGTTCTTCTTGTTAATTAATAATGAAAAACTTTTGCAATGACATAAAAAACATATTTTTTTTATTTTATTCTATTTGTTTTTTTTTTCTCTTTCAATTTTTTCATAATACAATTTAAATGGTAGATATGCATTTTATGTAAGGACAAGCATTAATATTCAATATTTCAATTCAAGTTGGTTTCAGAATTAATAAATTATTTTTAAATAAAATAAATGTTGGCACAAAAGGTAATTGTTTGACAGCGCCCGCTAAAATTGTTAATGCTTGATATTTTTGATTATTTAGAAACTGTTCTATGAAAAAAATAGGCATTATATTTAGTCAAGAAAGTGTGTTTTTATATTAGTAATACTTGCGTACTATTTAATTGTTCATTCAACTTTCGTAACAAATAAAAATATTATTTTTTCAAGATATTTGTGCCGCGATACCTCCATAATGGTTGACTTTTGACCCCCTTAAGCTTTTCGCATTTGTTTCGAAACACTCTGTAGATGTGTGCGACATTATGTGGAATAAGTTAGTGATTTTCTTACAAAGCTTTAGCTAGAAGTATTACTTAACCAACTAAACCTAATTAAATTAAAAATTCATATTTTTTAAAGAGTTCTGCCAGATTACTGTATAATGTATATTCATGTTTCAAATTGACCACCTAGGACAGTTTCTCCTATAACGAAGATAATACATAACTAGTGCCACTCTTATTAACTGACCAAGACTGTTCGTAATATCATCTTTGATATAGCAATACTATATATGTATGTAGATATTTTAGTTAGCACATTTCTTTAAACTTTTAAAGGAATAACTTGGTGAGATAAAAAGAAGGTGCAAAATACCCACTTGAAAATCTGAATAGTGCATTATTCTCTAGCAATAAGCAACATAGTATAGAAATCTACTTCCCAAGCCCACTGACGTTGTGGATCCAAACAATGCAATGTTACAATATACCGAAAGTTCCTTCGAGCTTTAGGGGACCGTCAAAGCGAAGTAGTTTTTCAAAACAAGACGGAGTCTCTGTCAAAGCCGCCCTGTCTCCACCACCCGCGGGGAGACGGTATTATTAATTCAATGTTTACGATCTTCTTAAAACGTTTCGCAATGTCGAGGACAAAAATTCACTCAAACGACTCGTGAATAATTCAAAAACGGCTTTATTTAGGTAATACAGTTGAATTTTAAATTTATAGCGGGCGACTTGTTAGACAAATCGGTCGTCGTGACGTCGGAAAAACGGATACGGCGTGTCTCAAAAGAATTACGGCTTTTTCTGAATAATAAAATTGCTAAACTGATTGATTACGACGTTTTGATAGATAGATAGTAGTCAGTGTGTGTTAGAGAACATACTTTGACTCGACAAAGACTAGAAAAGGGGTTCCTACCGTGCTGGTAACTTAGCCCTTCCGATTACATTAAAAGATAATAATAATAAAGGTCTTTAATATAAAAAGGCGAGGAGACTCAGTCTACTAAAAGTCCCAACTTATATCAAACAAAGATACAGCACATTATTCCAGCTAGAATCAAATACAAGTTTAAAATAATATTTCAATTCATTTAGCACACACAGTTACCTAGAAATGCCTTCATTTTGTTCAGCAAGTGGTTTTTATTTTAACATGAAACAATATTATATGAAAAAAAAAACGATACCTTATTTTATTAAAGAAGTATGGATGGGACTTTCTACTTAGTATTATTGCAGAATGAAGAATTATCCGAATCCCAAAAATCAACTTCAAATACGAATTTTGAAGTTTCTGGATTCGGCTTTTGTCAAAATAGGTTAAAAAACTGCCGCACACTGCATCCCCGTAACTTAATTGAGATAAAACCAGAAGTTCTCAGAGTATTGTTTTATGTTTCCTGCTTAAAAATTCACAATTTTGATATATGAGGTTAGCGCCAAAATTTCCCGGCCTGATATAGATGCAGCTCCAGTATCACGCTAAAACTTTGTCTTCTTTTAAATATATATCTTAGTAGACTGCGGAAAAAAAATTGAAATCTTACGTCAAATAGTTTTTTACTGACAGCATTTTAAACAAGACGTGCCCGAAAAAATGTCGCAAATAACGCAAATTGAGTATAGAGCAGTCATAAAGTTTTTGACAAAAGGAGGGTTACCACCTAAAATTATTAAAGAAAGGGTGGATGGTGTGTACAGACAAAGTTCTCCTTCGTATTCTGTAGTGAAAGAATGGGAAAAACGTTTTTGAATGGGGCAGGAGTCAATTGAAGATGATCAAGAACTGGTCGACCAGTGTAGGTCATAACGGAAGATATTGTTGCGATTGTGGAAGAGGTGGTATTGAGTGATCGACGTTTAAAGGTCAAGGTCGAATCCTGCATGATCCTTTAGGTATGCATAAGGTTTCGGCTATTCAAAAACAACTCTGTGGGTCGGAACTGAAGCCCGGGATAGAAACCATTGTGACGGGAGATGAAACTATGGTTCTCTATTATGACCCTCTATCGAAAAAGGAATCAATGGAGTGGCGTCGTAAGGGTGAAGCACCCCCAAGAAAATTTAGAATCTGCCAGTCAACAAAAAAGGTGATAGCCACGATCTTTTGGGATTGTGAAGGAATTCTTTTGATAGATTTAAAAGAAAGTAATACCACTGTCAATGGATATTACGCAACATTATTACCAAAATTGCGAGACTGCATACGTGTAAAACGTCAAGGAAAACTGACCAGAGGCGTACGTCTTTTGCATGATAATGCACCTGTCCATACTGCTGGTGTTGCACAAGCTACCATTTTAGAGTGTGGGTTCCAACAGATAAATCATCCTCTCTATAGTACAGATATGGCCTCCAGCGACTATTATTTGTTTGGATATTTGAAAAAGGACTTACATGGACGGCGGTTTAAAGACGAAGTTGAGTTAAAAGAGGCTGTTTTAGCTCATTTGGTAGACAAACCAAAAGAATATTTTTTAAAGGGATTGAGTTGTTAATAAAGAGATGTAATAAGTGTATTGAAGTTAAGGGGGATTATATTGAAAAATGATAAAAAATTGTTACTCTACTTTGTTTCTTTCATATTCAGGCCGGGAAATTTTGGCGCTGTCCTCGTATGTACAGTGACTCACAGCTTAAATGATGCAGTCGCTATAACAAAAACTAACTGGTCTGAATGTCTCTTTCTTTATTTGGAAAAAGAAACAACTTATTGAAATTAAGTTAGTAAAGAGCCTTCTAAAAAGTATGAATTA
This sequence comes from Cylas formicarius, assembly GCF_029955315.1. Classification (NCBI taxonomy): domain Eukaryota; kingdom Metazoa; phylum Arthropoda; class Insecta; order Coleoptera; family Brentidae; genus Cylas; species Cylas formicarius. The sequence goes on along the minus strand of NW_026844361.1, from coordinate 15,500,358 downwards.
TTTTTTGGCTTAAATATGCCTTACTTAGTTAACAATAAAGAATTAATTAAATTTTATACAATATTAACGTCACAGCTTAAAGATGCACGAAACTCTATATAGCGAAATTGAAGGCATTGCTTTTTCTTTCGTTATAAACAGTTTCCGTTATAAAAACTTATAGGCACTTGAAAAATAACAATACGCATATGTGTTCTGTAATATTTAATTATTTTATATACATATTTTAACAGCTACTTTTACATTTAATGTTTCAAATAATCGGTCATTTTATTTTGAATTTTTTCAGTATGTCAGTACGCATCTCGTACTTTGGCGTTTATTTGATACACACACACATGATACAAGAAAAATTTCTCTAGCAGCTTAACCGAATATAGAGCTTGTAAAATAGTTGGTGGTGGTCCCATATCAACTTCTTCCTCTTGGTGCTCTTCCGCACCCTTTCTTGATTGTTGTAATATGGGTTCCTCTGTCAAGTCTGCTGTAGTAGGCAAATCCTGACCAATCACCATAAAATCTTGCAACTCCTCACTTGCAAACGTAATTGTTGTTTGGAACTGCTTTATCCACTCGCTTAGTGGCTGATCATCTTCCAAGTCCTGTTCGCATTCTGTTGAATTCTTCCCAAGCTTTACTAATAAAGTTGATTGCATCTAGCATATTAATGGAAATTTTGTCTTCGGACTCGATCATTTCCATTAAAATGTTTTTCCTGTATCGACTCTTAAGACTTTTTATTACGCTCTGGTCCATCGGCTGTAATGCACTTGTTGTTTTGGCTGGAAGAAATGCCAATTCAATATTCCGTAGATTTGGAATATGGGGATGTGCAGGGTAGTTCTCTAAGAGAAGTAATATTGTCCTCCCCTTTAATTCTGCATCCCATTTCCGTATCACCTCTTCAAAAATTTGGGATGTCATCCATGCAGACTTGTTTGCCCTGTAAGTGACCAGCAAATGCTTGATGTTCTTAAAACATCATAGCTTAGTTGATTTTCCAATCAGGACTAGCTTTCTTTTTTCTCTCCCACTTATATTGGCGGCTACTAACACTGTTATACGTTCTCTAGAAAGTTTTCCACCCACACAATTTTCGCTTCGAAATTTAAGTTTTATCTGGTGTCATTTTGTAAAAAATACCAGTTTCGTCAGCCTTAAAAATGTCGTCAGCATGGTACTTTTTTACTTGTTTTGGCCACGTCTTCTCCAGCCAGTCGTTAGTGACGTTTCTTTCGACATCCCGGGCTTCGCCACTTATCGGTCAATAATTTATATCATCTCTCTGTTTGAACTTCCCCAACCATCCTTACGAAGCCTTGAATTCGATAATGCCAAGCTGTTCAGCAAACTTTTCTGCTTTTAGTTTTACGATAGGTCCAGAGAGTAGTATATTTTCAGAACGTTGCTGTTGGAACCACTGCAACATTGCCCGATCCAAATCTTCAAATTTTGGATTGCTTAGTTTTTTACTAGAGCTGCCTGCCGCATCAGCATGTATAATTTTTTCTTTACAACTTCAAAACGTGGATACAGTCTACGATGTAAGTCCGTATCGACGTCCAACGTCACTTTTCTTTTCTACAAAAACAAAACAAAAACATCTTCATCTTTTGATATCATTTTTGATCGAGCTATGAAAGTTCCAACAAACCAACAACAATTTCTTGCAAATACTCTCACAATAAGTTCGAACTCAACTGCCGTTATTGGGGAAGATGTTGATTTGTTGATACTACGTTAGCATTTTTGAAAGAGGTGAAACAGCAGTATTTCAAATGTTCGAAAAATGAAATGATTTAATTGATTGCCAGAAGTATTTGCAAAGATTGACTCTTCTCCACACAACACCGTTACAAATAGAAGTCGTTTTTTTTCTTGCAATATATGGTGCTCCAAAAAAAAATTGATTGCATAGATAAATATAGATATTTGAAGTTTGTAAACTGCATGGAACAATAAAGCAGTTCATTTGTCTTGTCTACCTCCAACATCTGCTTCTGCCTGTCAGCATTTGATTCGTGTATATGGAGTTGAAAATTAACAGATAATTATTTGGATCCCATACAAGCTCTGCTGCTAGAAAAACTATCCAATACTATTTTCTGTAACTGCAAACGGGTTATAGTAAGAATTGTGGCTGTCAAAAAGTGGAATTATTTTGTTCGCTAGTATGCATTAATGACTTGGTCCAATATTGAATCGACTGCAACCGAAGAAAGTATTTATCATTCTAATGAAGACACATTTGTTGCATCCCTTTTCTTAGAAGAGCGAACAGGGATTCTGCAAGAAGAATAAGATGAAGATGAAGAAATAATTGTTGAAGTGAAAGTAGACAATTATCTATTGTAACAATATTTAGAAGAAACACCTATTCCACTTTGAAAATTATCAATATTACCATACAACAGATGGTGGAGTATATCTACTAGGGAAACCACGTTAAAAAAATTCAACAATATTTGTAAATAATTGTACGATCTATAACTTTTGTCTGACCTATTTTCACGTTTTAGAGAAAAAAGGGAAAAAACTACAATTTTGTAAGTTCGACCTTGAATATTTTTTTTTGCACAAGTCGAATCGAATTGGATTTTTGACATTTCATGTATAATAGTGTATTTAACGTATCAGTCAATTATTAGCCCTATGCGAATTTTGTCAGTTGTTTATTTTGACTGAAATGGATTACACATGCAATGAAGAAAGTCGTCCTAAGTTATATCTTTATTAACGTTTTTATGATTTCTGATAAAACAATAAAATTTATCATTGAAATTAAAATATGGTAACTAAGAGTATCAAAAGCTTTCGACTAGTGTAAAAGGGCTAGTAGCATCATCTCTAACCCTAAATGGAGAGGACGAGCCATAGACGCCTTAACTATTACATCGTCTTTCTCAGTGCAGGTTCAAGAATTAGAGAACGCAGGTGTGTTCCGATACGACGCGGATTAAGTGCCATAATTGTCAAAAAGCCTCTCTCGTGAACTTGCCGGTCCATTTCGCTAACGAAACCCAAGCGATCCCGCCATAAACCTAAACGGCAATCGCCATTAGCAGGCGTCCGCGTAGACGGCACATTTCTCCCGTTCCAGATTTAGTACGTCACCGTCCTGAGGGACTCGTCTTACTATAATCATCCGGAAGGAGTAGCGTTTGTCCTCTGCACGAACGAGTAATTCCGTTTACGGGTCTCGAAGGTATCTCCAGACGACCGGACCTCACTACCACCTTCATTTATGATTATGGTTCGGCGACAATTTGGGCTTGAAGAACGGCGAGACGTGTTTATTATTATACACATCCATATATCCGCTAACAATAATAGCACTTTGTTGCCAAAAATATAAATCATACAATCGATATATACACAGGGGACGGAAAAACTTACTACTAATCTTAAACTAAAGAGAAAAAAAAAAAGGAAGGAAGAAGAAAGAAAAAGATAAGACTTGCCAATACGGATAACCCTACGCCAATCGAAATTGTATCGCCTGGAGACTATGATAATATAAAGCAAAGTGTGGTGACAGTTTGTTAAAGGTAACACATATATTGTAAATCGGTTTTGAAAATGGATATTGGATCTGAGTAACTGCGGTAAGAAAGGCCCTTCCGGCCGAGGCACATTCTAGAAGAAACAGGAAATCGAAGAAATGATACAGATTGCAAGTCAACGAACTTCCTCATTAGCTGCTTTCTCAGGATAGGCATCCTCTTTACTGAACTTTAGATACTTCAGCAGCCTTCTCCGCACACCCTCAATGGACCGAGGGTGGCAGTTATATATTGATGACCATACCATGGTCAACGTAGCAGTAAAATAACATTTTAATAGTAGATGAGCTACAAAAATGAATGCAATTCCTTATTACGACTCATAAAATTTGTATTGCATTGGAAACGATTTCAGGATAATACCATCCATACTGTAATTATAGACTATTGGAGAAACCACATTGTATACACTTGCAAAGGTGCAATTTATTTTTAGTACGCCCACGGACTGACAATATTGATGTTGGCCTTTTAGGTCATCCGCATAGGCTATGATCAGAGATATGGGATCGTCTATAAACATGTTGAAGTGGTCCAAGGTTAGAACTTTGAGGTACACCAGAAGTTCGAGCAAAAGGAACTGATCTAAACACCCCAATCTCAATAGATATGTCAACAACAATAAACTTCTATGATGATGTGAGTTAAAGTCACGTAATATATAGAGAGGTTCTACAGGGTTTGTCAAAACCAATGATTTGCTTACCAGAAACAAAAATGGTGAAAAGTGCATTCTCAAAACGGAACTCTGTATATTATCACATATTCTAAGAACAAATTAAATTCCCTTTTGAATGATGTATCGTGCCGCTATACCTAAATCGTTGGTTTTCTGAAATAAAAGCAAGTTTTTCTGAAAACTGGATTAATTTGGAATAATTGAGCCGTTTATTTTGAAAGTGGCTTAACTCCATTTTCATCTTTAATCAAGTTGGCACTTGTGACATTTATGATTTATGCTGAACTGTCAAAAAAATTAATGGGTATTGAAATATACTTAGTACATTTGAAAATGTTATATTACGATTTTATTGACGATGTCAAAAAGTGGAGCACAAAATGTTGAAAGCAGTGATGAAGGTAATTTAAATTACGTTTTGATATTAAATTGAAATTTAAAAATAATATTTAATTTTTCCTCAACAGAAAAAGGAGGAGTAATTGAGAATGAGAATTTACAAAACAGCACTTTCAAAGGATTCCGCGAACACAGAAGTGATACTTATATTCAGAAAATTCGTAAAATTACACGGAATTCAGGGAAAAGATACGATACACAATCGGGAAAAATTATTCCTGCGAAAGTTTTTCAAAGTGAAGATTGCCAACGCCGAAAAGACTGCTTGAAAAATTTAAATGAAACGGAAAGAAAACGTATTTTCGAAATGTTTTGGAAATTAGGAGACTTTAATAAGCAAAATATATTACTATAGGAAGCGACGGGACGCAGTGTTCATGTAGAAATGAGAGTTTTACGTATTGGTTAAATCCTAAAACAGGCAAAGTTGTTGTTTGTAAAAAATTATTTTCAAATACTTTTCAAATAAGCAAAGGACGATTGAAACGTGTATTAAAATCTAAAAACCTGGATTGCCTGGATTGTCGAAAAAAATATGTGATGAAGCAAATATGATCGTTCAAAACCATATTATCGGTTTCCCGAAATTTGAATCCCATTATGCTAGGGACAATAATCCCGACAGAAAATATTCATTCTGAACTGACTATAAAAAAAATGTTTGATTTTTATGAGCTTCACTGTGACGAAAATAATTTAAAAGCAGTTAATGAATGGACTTATAGAAAAATATTCAAAAAGGATTTTAATCAACATTTCCACCAACCACGCAAAGACACATGTGAAAGATGTGATGGGAAGCTAGCAGAATAGGCTAGAAATGCGTTAAAACAAGATCAAGAGCGAGTATCAACTAATCCATCTCATTATTTTGGCTTTTCATTCGATTTGCAGAAAGCGTTACCATTCCCAAAGTTAACTGCTTCAGTAGCATAAAACACTCTAACTCGTTAACTAAAGTCTTGATGTTACGTCATCACAAACATAACGTATTGGCTTTCAAAGTTAACTCACACACTCACCGCAGTGGCGCCACCGTCGCCTGCACCCAATTTTACAGGGCATTCTTCGCTCTCGACTGTAAAACTGGCCGTAAAATGTTTGGCTAATAAAGCAAGCCATTTTTACAGTCGATAATGGGTGTTTCGCCGTTTACCGACCGGAGCGACACGCGTTACGTTGTTATTGGCCCGGTTTACAGTTTTCTGGGATTTCGGTTCGCGTTTACCTGCTGACAGGTTTTATTGTCTCGCTCGTGACGAGGCAAGATTGAAAATTTAGATCGCAATTTTAGTTACATTTTACGCGGAGACAATTTCCAAACTCGTTTTTATTAATTGCAGTGTATGGCGCACAAAGATACTAATTAAAAATGTACGTAGCGAATATGAAATGGAAAATTTCAAGGAGAATGAAATAATTTGGAAAGAGCAAGGCAAGAAGAGAAATTAATGAGATTATGAAACAAAATAATGAACCTTATACAAAACATGAATTAAGTGAGAAAAATTAATTACTTTCAGATAACGGGACATCAAATTTAATGTTAGAAAGTGTGGATTAAAAGATAGCAAGTATTGGGGTCTGTAATAGTACATTATGCAACAAGTGCGGTAAACGGCATTTGACTCACGAGTTTATTTATTTAATTTAAGTTTTGCCTCTGCCGCTACTACACGTACTTTTTGCTCCAACATAAATGCATAAAGATCTGAAGCGTTAATACTTCCTCAATTTGGCAGTTTTAATTTAGATGTAGCATTTTTTATTCAGTATTAAATCCTTTGTACAAATTTTTATATTTATCATAGTTTGCCGTGGCTTTAAGTTTAGCGATGTGTGAAAGACTCTTTGTACTGGGTGTATGCACAATATAATTACGTCGATTTTGCGAAAGTTTCAATGTGGTCCGCAGAAGCACGATAAAAAAATAATGCGTCCCTTTTTTGACAAGAAACCGCAAAGCGGCTTCTTTTTGAAATACAAGGCTTCTTCGCGCCACGCGCTACGAACTTGCCCCGCCCACTGACGATTTTTCGAAAGCAATCTGGTTTAATTTACTGATTACAGTTTCATAGGCACGTAGGCCTTTCGATTTGCAAACCTGAAGGCAGACCGTATCGTTAGTGGGCGTATTCGTCGGAACGCCGGGCCTGAACTCTCGGCTTCTCAAAAAACTTCCGGCGCTTGAAAAATTACCGGAATGTGTATTTGTGATATAAGAGTACAGGTCAAGAGTGTCTGCGAGCCAGGAGACAGCAGATCAGTTAGGCACATATGAAAGAACTATACTGAGTCGTTTTAAGTTTTCAATTAAGTTACTTTAAAAAACATGGCAGATAATTCAGTTATATAGATCGCTACCTTGTTTATATAATATCGCAACATTTAAATAAACCTTCAAAATTAGATGCGTACAATAAATTGGTGGAAAATTAAAAACAATAGATCCAGCACCTACAAAAGATACGGTGGTTAAAAAAACTAACACTATGCGTAGTTCCTACCGTAAAGAATTAAAAAAAATAATAAGGAAAACCAAAGATTTGGTGCAAGCGGAGATGTTTATGAAACATGGAATTTTCATCTTTTGGAGTTCTTATATGATAATGAAGTACCGAGAAAAAGCGAGTCCAATACAGAGGAAATAGAAATTAGTGAAGATGATGAGGTATGTATGTATTGTAAAATAATGATGATAATAATAATAATAATAATAATAATAATAATAATAATAACAATAAATAGCGATGAGAAACTCAAAGGAGTAAGTCCCTGGTCCACATAAACAAGTACGAAATTAATTAATTTATAAACTTAACATAGGCCGAGAAGTTTAATTATAATATATAAAAAAAAAAAAAACTAAACGTGATATAAGCATGTAATTTAGAAAAACTTCTATAAATAAATAAAAAGCTCTACATATTGCAGAAAAGAAACTAGAAACTATGCATGCATGCGTTGCCAAATGTAATTTTTATACTTTCCTTTCAAATTGGAGACAGACAATGCCTGGAACCCGCAAACATTGCCGTCCTATAAAATGGTGGAGTGATCTTTCCCCTAAACGTGATATTGAAATTATGCACATGTGTTCTGAATAAGTACGTAGGGCATTTGAAGTTTATAATTTTATTAAAAAAAAAACAAGCAGAATGTAATTCTCTCCTCCTTTCCATGCTAAGCCACCCTGTTTCACAGAGTTTGTGTGAAATTGGCTGGTACTTTCTTATTCCATGAATAAGTCTAAGACATGAATTTTGAATTAGCTGAATTTTTCTTTATCAGAACTGTTTAAACAATTTGTGTAAACAACATTACAGTAATTGAATAAGGATAGTACGATGGAGTCCCAAAGTAAGTAAAGTAAGTCTTTACCTTTTTTGATATAAAGTTACGATTACTATATATATGTTTTATTAGGACCTAAGCTCTTCGACCACTCTTTATAAGGGGTGTTTTTTTTTCGATGTATAGAACTTTAAGTTGCAATAAAACAACGATGGATTATTCGATTGACATGAATTTTATTTATCCGAAAGATAATCTTGTGGCATTACATTTTAAATATGATTTTTCTGGCATATGACCGCCACGGCTGGCGCGGATGTAGTTCAATCTGGACGTCCAATTTTCGATGACTTTTTCCGACATTTGTGACCGTACATCGGCAATAACACGGCGAATGTTGTCTTCCAAATGGTCAAGCGTTTGTGGCTTATCCGCATAAACCAATGACTTTACATAGCCCTACAGAAAGTAGTCTAGCGGTTTTAAATTACAAGATCTTGGAGGCCAATTCACAGCTCCAAAACGTGAAATTAGGCGGTCACCAAACGTGTCTTTCAATAAATCGATTGTGGCACGAGCTGTGTGACATGTTGCGCCGTCTTGTTGAAACCACATCTTCTGGACATCATGGTTATTCAATTCAGGAATGAAAGAGTTAGTAATCATAGCTTTATACCGATCACCATTGACTGTAACGTTCTGGCCGTCATCGTTTTTCAAGATTTTCAATGATGATGATGATTTCACCAGCCCATAAAGCGCACCAAACAGTCAGTTTTTCTGGATGTAACAGTGTTTCGACATACACTTGAGGATTAGCTTCGCTCCAAATGCGGCAGTTTTGTTTGTTGACGTAGCCATTCAACCAGAAGTGCGCTTCATCGCTAAACAAAATTCGCTTATGAAAATCGAGAACAACGGCAATCTCGTTTTGGGCCCATTCAACGAATCTACGCCTTACTTGATGATGATGATGATGAGTTGGATTTTGTAAGCACGTAAACCAAAATCTTTCCACAAAATCTTCCATAAAGTGAATGGACACAGATCCAATTCCTGTGCTCGATGGCGGATGGACTCATTCGGGTCTTCCTCAATGGTACGCTCTACAGCAGTAACAGCTTCTTTTGTACGCACCGTACGGCGTCTCTGGGGATGCAAGTTATCAATAAGAGTAGACGTGGTGCGAAAAAGTTCCATGGTTAATCGAATTAACTGCTCTGATGGACGATTTTGTCGACGATAAAATGGACGTAGTGCGCGATAGGTATCCCGCACAGAACCATTATTTTCGAAATAAAATTGCACTATTTGCAAGCGTTGTTCAGGCGTGAGTCTATTCATGATGAATTGCCAAACCAAACTGAGAATAACTCACTTGACAGCTGTTAAATCGGTCGCCATTTTGAACAGTAATGCCAACTTAAAATTCTATACATCGAAAAAAAACACCCATTACGAGCGGTAAATCTAAGAGAACCATCAAATACTAAGCCGAGATTCCGCACAGTCTCCTTTATGGGCAACACAGTATCAATTTCAACCCTTTTGCACAGTCGTTTACGTCCTAATAATAATAAGCAACATTTTTGGGGATCAAGAAGGAGGGAGTGCTTTAAAGACAATTCTTTCAGTGCATTCAGCCCCCTACTCAATATTTCACAGCTCTCCCCGACGTTCCCCCTACTAAATTATAATTTTTTAACTACTAGTAGCGATATTTATAAATAATAACCATAAAACCAAAAAAAAACGAGAATCTTATTTTTTACACCCTCTAATTAGCTTGCATGTATAATAACAATAGGTGATAACATCGTTAAAGTTTTATTGCCGAGACTATACCGTTTTACCAGTATTTTTCAAACTTATCAGAATATGCACAAGATTGATATTTTGACGCTAAACTTCATACATCCGAAGAGTATCTGAACGCAACCGCCATTGTTCGTGAAATATAAAGGACTCGCTCACTTATCAAACGGCTCGCTAATGTGTATATAATGACATACGCGAGAGTTAAACCTCGAAACCAAGATTATGTGAAGTCGATGCCGCTACAAGCCTCGACCATTATCTCCTTATATTAGCTCGATGCGGTTATGCGGTGCCACATTGATAACATTTTGACTGAACGCGGAAACGCAGAAAAGCTAAGGAGCCGTGACAAAACATCGCTCCGACTATGATACACGATCGACGCATCTGCAGCGTCCCGCCTGATATAGAGGTGAACGGGATAACCATCAGTAACCCGAATTAACTCGGATTATTTGGCCCGGAATCTAACAGATGTTCGACTAAATACACCTCGAGGCAGACGCTAATAATTCCATTGATAAATGGTTGCTCGCATTAAGTGATATGCGAAAAGACAGAAGACAATTTAAGGCGTCCGTATGCCTTAACGCGTTGATTTATTATGCGTCGCGTTCAGAAATTAAAGTCGATAGTGTACTCGAATTTCTTTTATGATTTTCGCAATCGTAACCCCATGAATGCAATAATATCTATATATTGAAACGGATGGACGGAAGTTTCGAATGTCCGCAACTCCTCGCTGCGAATCAGATGATCGATATCGATATTATTAGGGACCTGTGCCATTTCTCAAGAGCTACTGATTTTTGAAAAAAAAAAGGTTTATACAAAAGTTCTATGGTTTAAATTAGATTTTAAAATTAGCTATTTTTTATTTACACAGGGTGTCCGGTAAGTGCTGGACCGACATTAGTTTCAAAATTTTAAAAGGAACAACCTATATATTTTGATATTTTCGGAATCCTTGGCAAAAATAAAGGTAACTTTTATACAAACTACTTGTTCGAATCTTGGATACTTTGTATATTAGGAAAACTTTTTCTGGCGTGTAGGGTGGGCACTTTATTACGGCCCTGCACCTTTTCTCGGGAGCTATTGATTTTAGAAAAAAAAAAGTTTATACAAAAATTAGATGGGTTAAATTAAATTTTAAAATTATTTATTTTTTATATATACAGGGTGTCCGATAAGTACTGGACTGACATTAGTTTTAAAAGTTTAAACGGAACACCGTATTTATTTCGATATTTTTACAATCCTTGCGAAAAATAAAGGTATAGAAACTACTTATTCGAATTTTGTGTAGTTTAGACAGAAATTGAGATTATATATTTTTTTATGAAAAAAATTATGTTAGTAAATATGGTCTTTCGCGCTGCCAGTAATAACCCATTTTTAGAAGACTTCATTTTAACGATCTGCGATGACTAGGTATTTTAAGATTGTACAGGATGTCTTAAATTAAAGGACATTTTTTTAAAATTTCAATTTGCAGTATTCCTTTTTTTTAAAATGTTTTTGATATTTTTTCTCAAAAACAAAACACCTATAATTTGGTATATATATGTCCTATACCTAAATCTAATGGTTTTCGAAATACTGACACTTAATTATTTTTAAGAATTTTAAAAAAGCATATCGTTTTTGTTTTTTAATTAATTTTAAGGATTTTTGCAATGGGTGATGGGTCTTTTTTGTAGGTAAGGAAATACAGAGATTTATAGCTTTAGGAAATTAAAACGTCATCATTTTTTATATCGTCAACGATGTAAAATAATATGTATAATTATCATAGAAAATTAAAAATTTAAAACAAGTAACAGTTACAAGTAAAAGCAAGGAACAACAGTAATTGTAACAATTAAAGTAAAAACTAAAGTAAAACAAAATAGAAAATAGAGAGTAGGTTTTCAACAAGTCCACCATTTTGAATAATGTACGTTGAATGAATCACCTCTATATGCTTTATTGCATTAGAAACAAGATCGGTATTATTTAGTTGGACTACACCTTCCCTAATACACCTTTGTATTTCATTTACCGTAGTGCATCTTCCTTTATATATCATATCTTAAATTGTCCCCCATAAAAATCCAATGGGGTAAGACCTGGACTTCGAGGTGGCCACCAGATGTTTCTATTTGGCCTATCCATTTGATCTATTTGATTTAGAAATTCAGTGATATCGTTACCTTGGTGGTACGGAGCGCCATCTTGCTCAGATATTAGTTCACAATATTGTCTAGAGTTTCAAGTATTAATTAAAGAAAATTGGCCCCATAACCTTTGATCGGTATATTCCGCACCACACTTTCACAAATCGTCTACTACAATTTCTCAGATTAGTTCTTTTAACATCCAACTTCAATGCAGCTTGACGAGTGGAGGATTCTGGTATATTCTCAAAATTTAGTAGTAATCCTACTGCTTCTCCTCTGTTAGAACTTATCCTGGTCTTTTCTTGGCCGTTGGCAGAAGTAGCGATCTTGCCTAAACTTTGAATAAATTTTTCGAAATAGCTTCTCTGGAATCCGCCTTACAGGAAACTTTCTTTGATACTCTCCAAGAGCCAGAACTGCACTTTTCGAATATGATAAAGAACATTCAAGTATGTCTATTTTTTTTTGCACCGTATACATTTTAAACTTAAGTACTAATAATATTGCTTGATTAAAATCACATCTATCAAACTCTGACTCTTAATTATAACGTCACTTAAAATAATTATAAATACATTTTAGTTACCATAGTCTACTAGGGTAAAAAGCGAGTTTCATAATAACATTATTATGCCCTTAAAAAAAATGGGATTTTTTACTTTTAATGAAAACTTTATTTAAATATGTGAAATTTTAATAAATTGTCATATCATTCGTTGAAACAATCATTAATATTAAATAAAATATAAGAAAATATGCCACTATAAAATTCTAACTATCTAACTAACTATCTAAACTAACCAAATTAACCGCTTATAGCAAACTTTAACCCGCTTCTAAAATCTTTTAAAAATGTGTTTAAATTTTGATTAAGTAGTCATTACTGCATAAAAAAATATATATTCCCAATGTCTAAACTACATAAAATTCCAATAAGTAGTTTCTACAATAGTTACCATTATTTTTGGCAAGGATCCTAAAATATTAAAATATATACGATGTTCCATTTGGAATTTATAAACTAATGTCGGTCCAGCACTAATCGGACAGCCTGTATATATGAAAAATAAATAATTTTAAAATTTAATTTGAACCATAAAACTTTTGTATAAACTTTTTATTTCTAAAATCAGCAGTTCCTGAGAAAAGGCACAGGCCTCTAATAAAGTGCCCGCCCTGTACGTTCTTCCAGGATAATCTTACTTACCACCTTAGTCATACTTCTATCCATCACATTTGTTCATTAGGCGTGTTTGTTCACTTGGGGAGTGTCACGAAATACCGGTTACAACAGCCATTTGAAAAAGGTTTCGATTAACAGCAGCGGCATTGTCGTGTTTACAAATTGCCACCCAAGCCATAATGCCTCAGCTCGCAAACAAAAACGATCCGATTCCACTCCCTTGAACTAGACGTAGTTGTGTAGGTATATCTATACCAACCGAGGAGGGTATGACTGTAGCCCGTAAGCTCTAATTCTTTGATAAATCGATCTGAAAGATCTGCGCTAATTGAACTGAAGCGGTCTCTAAGGGCACAAGTCTTAAGAACTGATTTCTGAGCTCCTAAAATGTATGTGTCGACCACTCTGCCCAATATCGCATATCTGTTATATCATTCCGATCAATCCCGTTTCTAATTTCAGGCAAGGACATACCAGCACGTTTAAATTCAGTAGACTGACAATGCAAGCTACGTCTTCTTATATGAGGTATGGCTAAATGATATTTGTAATTAAGAAAATTCTTTAACAAAAATCAAACTTGTCTGTTAAATTAAAAAAAAAAGTATTTCGCAAGAATCGAGAAACTTTTTATTAACGAAGGAAATTGAAGCTTTGATTGGGAAAAGAGCGTTACAAACACATGCTAACTTTCTAAATTAACATCTCAGATCCCGCTTACAAGAATTATTTCTGAGTACTTCATCCTTATCCGAAACCCCATAATCCTTGCGAGTTTTCTAATTGCTCGCACTCGGTGCGTTCACTTAACTCCGCGTAAACCCTTCTGCAATCAATCTCTCGTTCCGAAGAATTATTTCCATCGCTTTCCCATTCGAAAGAAACTCACTCCCGGCAAAAAGTTATTTCTTTCCGAACAATTAATCTTTCCGGTGGTCAACGACAGACTATACTGCCGCCTAGATTATTCACCGATTTTTTTCCAACTCGCTCTTTTTCTCCTCCACCTAAACCGTCACGTCTCGGCGACTTTTGTTCTACCCCGTACAGCGCGCGGCTTTTGTTTATTCGCGACTGCGAGACTGCTGCTGGTCGAAACAGTTTTTGTGTCACCGTTGATAAACGAACGTGATGGAAAAAATTTATTCTAAAAAGTCCACGGTGCCAGTTTCTTTTTTCACGGAAACATTCGCGCTTCTACCAATACATGAAGTTTCAATTTCTCAAAAAAATGCTATATCGATACGCGCAGATTTCTACCTATGCTACAAACTTTCCATGGACAGACTGCCATACAATAGTGTTAAGGCACACAATACACGAATATTTCTACAGTTAAAAAATTTTGGCATTCGTAAGTTAGCACAATACAATCACATAATATTTGACAATATTTTTACAGTTTTGTTTCTAAAACTCCATTAATCCTCCCGATTCTACATATTCTTCGTCATCCCTTGCATTATTACCGATATGATCGAAATATTAGCAAATTTTGTATCGCTCCACTAAAATGCAGGAAAGTTTCACCAATAGAAGTTTCTTTTACAAGGATACTCCAGCTTTATAACAATTTCTAACATTATACGGAAGTTACGATCCATACAAAAATAATTATATCCATAGGCTGACATACGTACTCAAACTCACAAAGCTTTATTGTTACCGTAGTAATCAAATATTAACATTTCTACAAATCCAACTACCTTCGATGCTGAAAATTATCTATTACGAAATCAATATCATGAAAATATTGCCGATAATAAAAAGTTTATAACAAAATAATTATGTTTATATCAACACTCGAAAGTTTGTACAGGTATATTAAAATATAGAATCATTCAACCAATCCAATAATTTCTACTTATCGGAGTTTCAAATCATACAATAAATATTTATACACTGCTTGCAATACCTGCTCATACACGAAAGGTTTTATCGGTGCTATCGCCTTTATACACAAAACATCAAATTTGTGCCTGCACATCATTTCTTGGTATGGAAAATGTTCTACTTCTACTATACCTCAAATTCCTTCCGATCCTCAAAAATGTACATCAAAATACTAACATATCCACCAGAACGATAAAATTTTGTATTTATACGCTAAAATGTTTTGCCGTTAGGAGTTATTTGTACATGGAAGTTTTGGGTCGATACATCGAAATTTGTGTGGATCCGATTCTACTGGCAGAAGTTATGATCCATACAAAAATTGTTATATCCATACACGGAAATATCTACTCATATACAAAAAGTTCTATTGTTACCGTAGTAATCATATACTAACGTTTCTACAAATAAAACAACTTTCGAAGCGGAAAATTATTTAATGCTATCACAAAATCAACACCAAAAAAATATTGCCGTTAATAAAAGGTTTAAATCAAAGTACTAACGATTCCATGAGAGTTTGTATCGGAATATTAAAATGCAGAAAAGTTTTATCCCTAGAAATTCTCTTTACACTGATACCATAGCTTTATTCAAAATTCCAACAACATACGGGAGTTTCAAAGCATACAATAAATATTGATATACGGGGATTTTTATCGATACAAGAAATTTTATATTAATGCAATTAATACAAAGGTTTTATCGGTGCTATCGCCTTTATACACAAAATAGATCAGATTTGTACCTGGACATCATCTCTCGGTATGGAAAATGTTCTACCGGTATACTTCAAATTCCTTCCGATCCTCAAAAATGTACATCAAAATACTAACGTATCCACCAGCACCATAAAATTTTGTATTTATACGCTAAAATGTTCTGCCGTTAGGAGTTACTTGTACATGGAAGTTTTGAGTGGATACATCGATAAGTACGATTTCTGCGGATACATAGACATTTCTTTGGATTCGATTTTTATCGAATTCTGAAAGGTTCTACTGGCAGAAGTTATGATCCATACAAAAATTGTTATATCCATACACCGAAATTTCTACTCATACACAAAAAGTGTGGAAGCGGAAAATTCTTTAATGCTATCACAAAATCAATACCATGAAAATATTGCCGATAATAAAAAGTTTATATCAAAGTTCTAACGATTCCATGAGAGCTTGTATCGGCATATTAAAATGCAGGAACATTTTATCCCTAGAAATTCTCATTACACCGATACGACAGCTTTATTGAAAATTCGAACAACATACGGGAGTTTCAAACCATACAATAAATATTGATATACGGGGATTTTTATCGATATAAGAAATTCTATATTAATACATGCAACACCTCCTGACACACGAAAGGTTTTATCCGTGCTATCGCCTTTATACACAAAATATATCAGATTTGTACCTGCACATCATTTCTTGGTATGGAAAATGTTCTACCGGTACACTTCAAATTTCTTCCGATCCTCAAAAATGTACATCAAAATACTAATGTATCCACCAGCACCATAAAATTTTGTATTTATATGCTAAAATGTTCTGCTGTTAGGAGTTACTTGTACATTGAAGTTTTGAATGGATACATCGATAAGTACGATTTCTGCGGATGCATAGAAATTTCTTTGGAACCAATTTTTGAAAGGTTCTACTGGCTGAAGGCATGATCCATACAAAAATTGTTATATGCATACACCGAAATATCTACTCATACACAAAAAGTTCTATTGTCACCGTCTACAAATACAACAACTGTCGGAATACAATACCTCCTGATACACGAAAGGTTTTATCGGTGCTATCGCCTTTATACACAAAATATATCAGATTTGTACCTGCACATCATTTCTTGGTATGGAAAATGTTCTGCCGGTACACTTCTGATGCTCAAAAATGTACATCAAAAGACTAAGGTATCCACCAGCATCATAAAATTTTGTATGTATACGCTAAAATGTTCTCCCGTTGAGAGTTATTTGTACATGGAAGTTTTGAGTCGATACATCGATAAGTAAGATTTCTGCGGATATATATAGTAATTTCCTTCGATGCGATTTTTACCGAATTCTGAAAGGTTCTAACTACCGATGGACGGAAGTTTCTGAGGCTGTTATGAAATTTCTCCAACTAAAAGACACAGCGACATTGCAATTTCCACTCATAATTTCTACACATTTTTTCAAATTGCCATACTATATGGCCAATGATTTTTTTTCTCAGTTCGTTCCATTCCCTCGCGTCCACCGCCACATGCCATCTTATTGTATCCCTAACAGAGCGCAGCTTTTGTTTATTTTCGACAGCGAGGTCGGTCGAAACACACGACTTTTTGCGTTACCATTCGCAACCGCACGTTGATGAAAAACTATATTTTAAAAAGTCGACGGTACCGTTTTCTTTTACGAGTTTCCGCGCCGCACGAAGATGGGTTGTTACGGTAAAAAAAAAACAACAGCCGAGTTTAAACGTAACATATTACCTGGAGAAAATCTAAGTCCCGCAGCGGCGGCGGCGGTATGTACATATTTTAAAAGTCGCTTTTGTAAAAGTTTGGACCGACGTACGATTTTATGAATTCCGTTACCCTGCCGTAAAACTCCGTGCCTTCCGGCGTAATAATAATATAAGAGAGAGAGAACGGAGAGTTTAAATATTGACTTGGTTGGTGCTTAACTTCGAAGAAGCGACAAAAAATACTTACAATTTCCACAATCCAACAAAAATTCGGCCCTGTACTCCTTTTCACAAAAATGATGACGTTTATTCATAGACCAGTATAATGAATGTTCTACAACCACCATAAAATCTCATTAAAGGATTCTTTCAAGTTTATATCAATACACGACACAAATTGCTACACTGATACGCCAAGATATCCACTTTATATGTCCATGGAAGGAAACTTCTACTAATATACGATATTTTCTGTTTATACCAATGCTCCAAACTCAGAGCTTTCTATGGATACAAACAAATTCTATACTGGTACACGTATATACAGATATTTTGAAGTGCCCTGGATTGGACTGCCCATCTAGTACTAGCTTCAGATTTGTAGCCATACTAATACATCGAGGTTTCTGTAAATATTGTGAAATATTTCAACATACGAAAGTTTGGAATTATATCGAAAAGTTTTTGCGAGACCGATACTACTGGTAAGATTCTAATTGGCACTAAGAAGTTAAGTTAAGGTGAGGTAAAGTTTCTGCCGATACAAGGAAACTTTTAGCCCTTTGCCTACTAATAACTGAAAATTTCTAGTAGCAAAAGTGTGTTTCTACGTCGACTTACCTTCACGCTCATGACTAGGGAGCTTATAACGATAAACGCGAGTTTTATAGCCGAACACCCAGAAACTTGTATTGATAGCGTTCATTTTAAATCAAAATGAATGTATCTGGTAATGTAGTTTGACCAGAAATATAGTGCTTTAACAATCGACCCCGTGATTAACTTTGCCTATTGTTTATTACTCCAAAACCGCAGCTTTTTTTAACTGTAATTATTCCAGGACCGTCCTAGGACACTAATAAGCGGGATATATGTATATTTTCAATCTTTTTCGATGAGCATTTCTTGAAACATGTACATAAAAAAATTAGTACAAAGTAACAATTTTCTACGTTCTATTTCATTACATTTCTACATAGTATACCAAATATTAAATATAATAATGACAAAGTATCATTCAATTAAGAAATCGTCACTATCGCTACTGTCGTCACCTAGTTCAATGATCAACTCCGCCACTAAGCATTCTCGATAAATATTTTCATCTTTTACTACTCATTTTTCACAGTTAGACCAGCTTTGTACTAATATTTTAGCTACCTCTTCCCGAATTACGTTTATGAGTCTATTATTAAATTATGGTTAAGTGTTATTTCTTCTTATATGCGCTTTTAACTCAGACCAAATAATTTCAATCGGGTTAAATATACCATGATACGGGGGTACTTTCAAGATTTCTTGCAGAAATTCTTTAATTTCTTCTTTATTTGAAGAAGTATTTGGAATTTTTGTAATTTGTTCAGAATGATACGAGGCATTATCCCACACAATAACAGTATTTTGGCGATAGTTTTGGCAACAGTTTTTTTTTTCAAACCAGTCCTCAAATATTTCCGCCGTCATGTTTTCATGGTGATCCTCACTTGAATCTTTGACGTTTTTGGCAGACAAAAATAAGGCATCTTCCACCCAACCATTCTTTGACACAACAACATGAAGAATTATTATGTGTTTTCCATGTGTAGCCGATACATCTAGTACACAATTGTTACTATTATCACACCATCCTTATTTTACTGTGTCGTGAATGTCGAACCACCGTTCATTGCGAAATTCTTTGAGATTCTGTTAGCACTTGACGTTTAATAATTCTTTGGAACTGAAAATCCATTTTCTACAAAAAGATACGCAACGACTCTTTGATACAAATAATGGTTCAGTCTGTCAGTACTTTTTTTATGCAGTCCTTCTACGATTAAAACTCTATTCACTTTATAAGCGTCGTAGATTATACGCCTAATTAGATCTCTCACTTTCCTCTTGATCGTCCCATTTGCAACAATTTTTCTTACAGTTGTTTCTAATGCTGCTCCTAATTACTCTTCTGAATTTCTTATAAACTTTCAAACATTTAAAACAATTTGTTTAGCATCCGAAGACCAATGGATCCGCTTTTTTTATTTACTGTTGGTAGTTCTTCTTCAAAATTGTCACTAGGTTCGACCATCACCTTCACTTCGTCTTCAAATTCTGCGTTGTTTTCGATGTCTTCTTCTAAATGTTTAATTGTAAGATTCTAATAAATATTAATCTGTATTCTTATGACGTACT
Organism: Cylas formicarius; assembly: GCF_029955315.1. Lineage (NCBI taxonomy): Eukaryota > Metazoa > Arthropoda > Insecta > Coleoptera > Brentidae > Cylas > Cylas formicarius. The sequence continues at coordinate 15,480,514 of NW_026844361.1, read as the reverse complement.
TTTATCAACCGCGAATATAATCTATAGCGTTAAAAAAGAATCGAAGAACCATGTAGAAGACTCAAAAATATAAGAAGAAGAAGAATATTGTTAAACGACAGGCACACAACACAAGAATGATTATTTCCAAACTTACCTGTAAGATAGATAGAGTACAGGTACTTACCCTTACCCTTTGAACCATCCTGTGAAAACACCCTCGCAAGGCTAAAGCTCAAAAATCAGGTACATAAATACGTACTTACCGGAAGGATCAGTCAAATATCTTCGTAATAAATACGAACATATTGAAATTTAGATTAAACTCTTAATGACGATACATATCACATGATGTTAAAATAAACGCTTTTATTTCATCAATGCTTAATCAAATTTAAAAGGTCCATTTACGTTTCAAATAAAAGTTTCGTGTTTCTACAAATATTCGTTACAGTCCATTTCAAGCGAAATAAACATCTGTCAGGATGGGTCCTGCCACGGTCCTGCGAAGGTCTGTTGTTAAGGTACTGTAAAACACGTAAAACGTCAAAGCAATAAATGCACTATATTTTTGGTCGTATTATACCTTAGATTCTAGCACCATCAAGCAATTTCTGTCGACTCTACAAGAAAATTTACACATCAATGTTTCTACTGGAACGTTGGAGTTCACGTCAATACACATACAAACATATCTACTTATACCACGCGGATGCTTCAAATAAACGGACTTTTTTACGGAATACACAACCGTTTCTACCGACAATACTAAATTTTTTCGCGATACGTTTTACCTCGAAGTTTCTATCAAGAAATTTCTGTCGACATTAAACCAACGAAACCAATTTTTACGAATACATCGAAGCTTACACCAAACTTTTCAATCTGAATATAGCGTTTTCGACGTTACGGTGGCCATTTTGGAACCGATCGCGTGGCCCTGAATATTTATTGTTCGAAATAAGACGAAATGCTGGGCGATTTTTCGGTGACGCTGCTGCAGAAAACTTACTAACCTTAACCGGCTGCCTCGCCCTGTCGTCGGCTTTTGTTTACGAATCGAAACACACGGGAGATAAGGCGAAACAAACAAAGGACGCGGCGCGGCCTGTCGGCAAAACATTTTCGGCTTGACTTAAACTATACACAAACTCCGCAGGCAAACTTTACAGATAAATTCGGCCTTTGTAACGGCGGGAGTTTCTGCCGGGATAAAATTAATCTCTCGTAAACCGCCGAAAACTGGATTTAAAGACCCGATGGCGGGTCGCGTGTCGCCCACGCAAAAGGGGTGCTAATGCGGCACCATCGGAAAGGTGTCGGGTGGAGGGGTTATACTTCTAATCCTCTTAAATGGATTTACAAACGTTGCCGTGGGGCGGTAGTCGCGACGCAGGATGATCTCCGGGACATTAAAGGAAAAGTTTCGTCGTGATACGTCGACCACGCGTTCACTTAAAATTTTGGGGTTGCGGAAGGGTGCCGTCACTTAAACTAACTAAAGATTTACATACCGACCGTACCAGGTGCACCAATAATAAAGGACGCAGGCTATATCTCAGGAGCCGTTAGTCCTACAATAAGAAAAGCTGGAAATTATTGTCAAGTTCATAAAATGACCGCTAGGGGACTTAACCCTACTCTAAAATAGAAAAAAACGGTTTTAATCAAAAATATTCCAGATTAACCTATATCAAAAATAATTTTAGCGTAATCTATTATAAATAAGGAAACTTTTTTGTTTGAACTATTTTTTGCTATCTCGCCAAATTAAGGGAGGAAGGGAAGGGTCGAATATTGGTTTAGGAAAAGTTCAATAACTTTTTTTTGGCTAATCCGATTTCGACGAACTTAGTTTAGTTTTAAAGAGGATTTATAGGAATTTCGACTGGTAAATTACGATATTAATTCTTTTACTAGTCGGTAGAAGGCGCTATTTTTATGATTTTCTCGAAAATTTTAAATATAATGGTATAAATATTTTTAGCTAAGCTGAAATAGCGTAAAAAAATATAAAATGTAGTGGAAACGGCGTAGCAATATAGTTTTTCCCCTCTGAGATATAGATAAAAATGTGTGCATTACGTTTAATATTTTTTTTCTCAATTTAATTATTATAGGTTGCCTCATCTAACGAGGTTAGATTTTTATTTCTGGGGCAGAATTAGAGATATAGAGAGAATAAGCCATTCAAGGAATTTCAATAGCTGAAGTAGACACTGCCATGTTTATGATTTTCTCGAAAATTTTAAATATAATGGTATAAATATTTTTAGCTAACATGAAAAATGAAATTTGATTTTGTTCTAATTTGTTCATAATAATAGCCAATTACCAATAATAGTTAAAAAATGAATTAATATAATTTATTAATACATTACATGTATTATGAATACTGGAGTAGCTGAACATTTGGGGCGCCATTAATGAATTTGTTATGTGTGTAGTTGGGCTTTATTTAGTATTAGGTTTTTTTATTGTTTGATTTTGTTTAGTGTTAGGTTTTGTTTGAATTAAAATAAGTTTTTAAAGTTCATTATTATGACACCCGGCCCAGATATCAATTTATTGAGGTATTTTCTGAACAATTTTTTCTAACATAATTTCCTCTCAATTATGTTTTATTTATGAAATAGAATAAAAGTAGTATCGAACCCTTATCATGAATTATCATCTCGTCATAATATGTCATTTCTTGGTTATCTTTAATACTGCTTCTATTATACCTAGGTAATTTTATTTACTAATATTTATACCTTTATATTTGAAATTTTCGAGAAAATCATAATCGTAAAAGAATTAATATCGTGATATGCCAGTCAAAGCTCCTATAAATACTCTTTAAAACTAAACTAAATTCGTCGAAATCGGACTAGCCAAAAAAAAGTTTTTCTACTTTTCCTAAACCAATATTTGACCCTTCCGCCACCCTTAATTTGATTAGATAGAAAAAAATAGTTCAAACAAAAAAGTTTTCTTATCTAGAGTATATTACGTTAAAAGTAATTTTGAAATAGGTTAATTTGGAATATGTTTGAGAAAACCCGTTTTTCCTATTTTACAGTAGACGCTACGTCCCCTAGCTACCAAATAATTGCCAGCTTTTCCTCTTTGCAAATTTACCTATAAATTTTTTTTCTAAGTTGAAGGACTAACGGTTCCTGAAATATGGCCGACGTCCTTTATTAATTGGCCACCCGGTAAACACGACATCAGTAGTCTGTGTTTATTAGTGCATCCCCCACCGCCGGGAATGAAATAACATTTTGAAAAATCTGCGGAATCTCTACGCAAAAGATCTTGACATTAAGTGTTTTCACGTGAGACATCCTTATGTTAAGAGATTTTTTTAACCATATATTTCTTAAGAACTTTTGATATATGGTCCGCGATGTATTCAATGTAAGGAAGGACAACAGTGGCAAGTGTGGGATTGCTTTCGGACTCAATGCTATTAGAAGGTTCAGGTGAAATTTATTTTGTGACGAATATCTCTAATGTGGAAATTATTAGAGAGAAGGTGTTTTAATTCTGGGTTCCGTGAATTTGGTAAATAGTAATATTTATTGTTATCATAGTTATGATTAGCGAAGAAAAAACATATATATAATAATTAAAATGAGTCGTCATAAATAGTTTGAATCTATGATACCACTATCATCCACTATCATTTATCAAATGTGATTTGATAAAGAGACAATTCTCATGTAAAAATATATAATTTCGTGAAAATCTGAACTTTTAATTCTTATTTATTTTGTAATAATTAACATGGATTTCTCATTACATCAATTACAGGGTCTGTTCGTTTTTACAAAATTCAAATGGAAGTGATAAGGTGATTTGGTTCTTAAAACTTCAACCAGTTGTTTTTTGTTTAATTATCTTCAAGATAATGGTCATGCTGACTAAGAAATCTTTTTTGGTGCAGATCGTTGGTACCTTTTAGCAAAATTGCAAAGCATTGGAAAATCATTTTAAAATTTCTAAAATGTCGACAGTACTAAAATAAAAATACATCCCTGAGCTGAAAGACGCTCGAAAATCAGCTTTTACTTACCCGCTTCATTGAGGGCTATGATAGGCTATGATGCCATAATATGTGCAGAATTTAACACGTTGTTTAAAATTCGTTGAAATATTTATCCGGGACTTCGAAAACAGCGCCTTATTAACATTCCATTCTGACCTCAACTAATTAGGTAAAATAAAAATAGCTTAACACAGAGAAACATATTTTAAATTTATTGCATTGTATTTATTATGTGATGACTTTAACGCAGGCAAATAGTATTCACGCCTTCTTCTGGAATAATGATTTGATTAGCCCCTTTTTTACACTAATATAAAAGAATTTAAAAAAAAAAAACAAATAAAAATAATTTGATAAGACATCGTATCCAGGATCCCGCCGAATAGTCTGACATTAGGACACTAGGATTAGGGATTAAAGAGAATGTACCTCATTGTTCTCCATTTTCCTTTATCGCGCCGTTCTATAGATTACAATCATCTTGCTTTAATATAGGTTTCAAAGGACTGGGCTTACCCAAAAACCATGCAATCCCATAATTATTACGATTTTGAGTAGCAAGTAACGAGTATTAATTATTATTTTTATATTAGTAAAATCAACTACGGACGATATAAAAAACGGAAGGTCACCGGACCCAAGATTAATTTATGCAAAATTGATTGAATGTTTTAGAGGCGACGAAGATAACAGATGATAACTTACCATAAACATGTCGAAAACAGAATATCTGAAGAACGGAGAACGCTATCAACAACATACATACTGTTATGGGTTAGTTACTGTTTGGAACAATGAAATATCACGCAGAACACAACGTATTGGTGGCTGCAAAAATGGATTTCTGCGGGCGGTCTTCCAGCACATCTAGCCTCGAACATGTTAGGACATGGACGAGAAAGAAAACATCAACAGGGCGCGTACGCTAGTCAACGACATCCTTGTATGTGGCTGTAATTTATGGAGAACAATTGTTTTGTTTCTTGTTTCTGAGAGGACTATAAAGTAACCGAAGAAATAAAGGGACATGCAGTTATCGTTGCCATATGCGCGAAACACGCCGATTCAGAGATCTCCAATGTTCTTAACTACGCCCGATCATTAGTACATAAGGTTCGTGGTGACTTCTAAGTATCAACTGGCAAAGTAGATACTGTTGCAAAACGCAAAAGATACGAGGAACGTTCCGGCAATACTAGAAATACACAATTTGCCTAACAAGTGTAAGAAATCGTTCACAAAGTCCATGAGGGACCATAGTGACTCTGAGGGTCTAATCCGTCGAGTTGTCCACGAATACTTCCGCAGAGAACACTTGATGTCTGCACAAACTCTGAATCAGAGACAAGATACAAGACATTGGATGGCCGAAATCTTTTATGACCACATCACCCCAAACTTATGATCACCTAGCTCCCCGGATCCTAATCCATTTGATTATTACATATCAGGTATAGTTGAGCGAGAGATCAATAAGCATCACCATAACACTATTTCATCGCTGAAGGATGCTATAACAACCACAATGATCAACATGAAGCATTGAGCATTTGATTCTGGCATTGAGCCCGTTGTTGCCGCTAATGGTGATTTTTATGAATAATGATATAGCCTAAGAGTTAATTAACGTTATAAGATGGTCAAAACTCCACAACAAAGAAGGAAACGTGACAGACCTTAAAAATGCTGGAAATATGACGTTTTAGATGAAATGCAAGGATGGAACAACCCACGGAAACGAGGAAATTTGGGAAGCCCATATACATATAGTAAAATTAACCACTGAGACCCTCTTCATTGGAAGCTTAATGTAGTAATAGAAGATTCCAATAAAAATATGAGTATTAGTAGTCAAAATAAACAGTAAGAAAGATGTGATGATAGATATTAGCTATATCTATGAACGTAAAAAGCTGCGTTCATCGTCGACTAGGGTACGTTCAGCTTAATCCCTTTAAGAAGGACCGTGTCTTTTTTACCGCCACCCGCCATAAACGAGAGCGCGTGAAGATGGCGACAATTAACGACGCCATCGTGCGCTGATGCCCGGTTATTATAAAGATTAATATCGTCGATGTAGAACATCAGGAAATTTGTTGTCTTGCGCGAGGGGATTTCGACGGTATAGAGGAGATACAGAATATTGTTTTATACGCCGTTGCAACCGAAAACCGCACCAGATGGCGATGTCTTTTGATTAATTGAAAGAGTTGAGCTGCAAGGGCAGGGATAAAACCCTGACATTCGGAACTAATTGTTAGTAGGAGGAGAGGGACGTAACTATAAACTGAAAAAACCGAACTAGAATTAATAATCGTCAAAATTAGCTGTTATTAACAAGGAGGGTTAAACAAAATTTCCATGCATTATTTGTGAGTAGGATAGTAGGGCAAGAGATAGACATTGGACTCAAATGGCCTTCTAGAACAAGCCCTACACCTGGTAGCAAAAATTTATTAAGAGATAGCTAGCTGACGCCAAAAAAGTTTTACTGTCTGTTCTTCATATCAAAGTTGGCTGGATGAAGCAGTTTGTTAAAGCCCAAGACAAAAATGGATAGTGTTTCAAATATTTATGCGAGAAATTTCCAGCCATATCCGATGCCAAGATGAAAGAAGGTATTTTTGTTGGGCCGCAGACAAGAATTTTCAAAACATAATGATCAATGTCGAGAAAAACGAAGGGGTTTCTTTTAAAGAAGATACTGATAAGTTTCTTGAGAACTCGGAGAACGAAAACCATGAGACTATTGTTCAAAACATGTTACAATACTTTCATGTGTTTGAAAGTGCATTTCTTGTTTTCACACTTGAACTATTTTCCTGAAAATCCTGGAGCAGTTTGAGAAGAACGGGGAGAGAGGTTTCACTACAATGGCGAGGAAATGGAACTGCAATACCAAGGTAGATGGAGCATAACGATGATGGCGGGCTACTGCTAGATATCAATACGTCGTTGCAACCGAAAACCGCACCAGATGGCGATGCCTGTTGGTTAATCGAAAGAGTTGCGCTGCAAGAGCAGGGGATGGTGTTGTAGAATTGAAAATCTTGACATTATACGAGTGCTGCCTTTTATGCTTTTTATCTGGCGACTAACGTTTTTATAGGGAAGTTTGACATTTTGAGGTTAGGTTTACTCAGTTAGGTTTTGACGAAAGTATACATACAATATTGCAGGAGCATTTGGCAGCTAAAAAAAATTGTTCGCGTTGGATTCCACACAATTTGATAGGTCATGTTTGATTGGTCGAAGGGAATGCTCAAAAATACGATCGCGGTGCGGTGGTGATCGTGACAAGCGATGAATCATATGAACCTGAAAGTAAACAGCAGTCGACTGTGTGGGTCTTTCAGAATGAGACAAAGCCAACAAATGGTAACCAGTTTTTTTAGAAAAACTGACCACGTTGAAACTGTTTCTTCCGTGAAAGGTAAAACAGTCAATTCTGAATGGTACACAACCATTTGTTTGCCGAAATTCTTCGAAGAAATTAGAAAAACCAACAGCCGAAGACGAATCACTCTCCACCACGACAATGCTAGCTCTCACCGATCAGTGCAGAACCTTTGAGCATTAAAAACGTTGATTTGATGAACCATCCACCATATAGGCCTGATTTAGCACCAAAAGCATGTTTTGGAGGTGCCCGAATCGATGTGGGAAAAGTGCTTTGATGATTGCTTTTATCGAATGCAAAAGTGAAAAACAAAAAAGTCATATTTGTTGGTAGCTTACAAAATATAGCCCCCGTAGTTAATATACTCAAAATGAGCTGTTATTTATTTACATATTTCGAAAATATGCACGAAATATTTTCTGACCGAAATTAATTTTGAAAAATAAAAGGCGGCCTACGGTCGACATCGAATGTCCCCACGATCCGTATTTTTATAAACTTTCTCCGATAAACCAGAAGCGAAGCGATTTAAAAAATGTAAAGGGCCTGTTCGAGACGGATAAAAATTCGACAACGGAATAATCGAAAATTCCGTTTACGTTTTAGAAATTAATTAACTTTTCGTTTTCCGACCCGCTCTAGCTGATTAATACATTTTATCCATTAAACGGGGCGCCGGATTTTCCACAATATTGGGGAGAGATCCCGTTGTCGTTCTCATATTTGCTATCCTCGTTAGGGAGATTAAAAAAAGTGACAGTTATTCGTTTCGAAAACACTTCGGTAAATTGAGAGCGTTTGAATGCGATAATAAAGTGGATTTGTGAAATGCGAAGTGCTTCTTTATAAAACGGTAAAATTGGAATAGTGAAGAATAAATTGAAAACAACAATATTTTAGTAAAAGCTAGGAGTAATCAAATAATATCATTGCAGGTAGAGAGAAATTAAGCAGCTTTTAATATTAATATAAAGGAGTAGTCCGCTAGTACTGTACTAACACTGTAGGAGGGGATTTTGGTACACTTTATCTTACTCCAAAAGAAAAGGCCACCACAACCTACTCTATCATGAAATATTTAAGAAAATCAAACCGTTTAATGGCTGAAATACCATGCACTCGTGTGGCCATTTAAAAAAAAAAAAACGACACGAATACGCTCGCCGTTGTAGGTCTTGACATATCTTTGTTACCTAGTGTATGATATTTTTTTTATTATTTTTTTAACACTACATATACATATTATAATTATATTGTACTTGTAACTTTCTAAAGAACGCACTAAGCATCGGTACCGAAAAGATTTAACTGAATTATCTAATAATAAGAAATTAATTAAATATATTATTTCATTGCATAAATATTTTTTAACTAACCAAAACTAACAAAAAATATTATAATCACTCTCATTTTTCACAATGTTCGGCAATAGGTCGTATATTCTTGAGGCCGCACTTACTGGATTTTGCAATTCTTTATTTTGATTTCTTAAGTTAGGTGAGTGTATTTCTATGGTGCTGCTTTTAGTTTTGTTGTGTATTATTTAAAAGATAGTTAAGATTGTTCAAGTTTTAATATAGTTTCAATCGGATTAATTTGAAGTGAACGATACGCTTCAGTGTGCATTTTGTAATCTAAATTAAATTGAGTTTTAAGGATTGCATTTTGTATTATTTTTATTTTATTAAAGTTTGTTTTATTACGTGTACCCCAGACTGCAATAAGGTATCTTATAACCGACAAGAAAAACGCATTAGAAATTTTATACCTCGAAATTTTACACTTTCCAAAGTAAAATAATTTATCCTTATGTTAAAGTTATCATTTATCATTATGTTAAAGTTATCTTTTTTAGACTTTTGTTTAAATCTTTAGTTTTTTCAATGTTTATTTTTTATTTGTTATTTAATAGCCAGTTGACTTTTTAAGTCATTGGTTGCTATATTTGCCAATACTATAATTATGTATAAATGTACAAATTAAGACCGTATCATCTGCAAATGTATAATATTGTGCTTTCAATCCAGCCAAGCGCAGACTCAAGACATACGACTTATACACGAGGGGCCTAAGGACGGAACCCCGAGGGATCCTGCAATGATTAACCATAACTCTGCTACTGCAGCCCTCCAGAGTTACGTATTGTCTGCGGTTGGTTAGGTATGTTCTAATTAGGTTTGAAATAATCCCTCTAAGTCCCATTTTTTCAATCATATCGATAAGGAAACCATGATCGACAACATCGAAGGCCTTCTTAAGTCCACGGATACAGTCATAAAAATCATTCCCTGATCAAGACTATTTGATATTAAGTCCATAGTAGCATTCGATAAATGTATATCTTAAGATATTTTTTCGAGACTTCTTCTTCTTCTTCCTTCTTTTTATTAGGCGTCAGCCGGTTTCATTCATCGTCCCCCAGCCCGATTCTAATTATGTGGTAGCGGAAGGTTGTCGCTCCAACGTTTTCGAAGTCTGTCGGTGCTACTTCGTCCCAATAGTGATTTGGCCCTCGTTACTTTAACGATTCTTTCTGCGGACAATCGGTCAACGTGTTCATTCCATCCTATTTTTTTGTTGAGCACCCAATCGTTGATGTTTTCAATTATACATATTGGTCATATATCCTCATTCCTTTCTATTAATGTTTTGCTTGCTATTCTGCCGATTATTTTTATTTCTGTGGACTCTAGCATTCTTTTGTCATTATAGCATTCTTACGTAATTATAGCTGTTTTGTACATCCGCGATTTCGTTTCCGCTTTTATATGTTTGTTCAACAATATTATATTATTTAGTTGTTTGACTTCTTGCCCCTTCTTCGATGTCTCCGGATCCGGATATTTAGATTCCAAGATATTTGAATTGCATTTCCTGTTGAACTTGTAAAGTAGCCGTTAAAATTTCGAGGAAACAACGTAATAACCGCACTAGGGTCATTCGAACTGCCCAAAATTTGGCGAGCAAAATATGTCGAACTCACTTTTTTACGGTTCACGTAACTCAACGTCTATGTCGTTGCGATCCATGTCGGACTTGGGCTACGTATTATATTGTCGTAGGCACAAGCTGTCCCTGTAGTTTGGACATTTCATTTTTCTCTCTTTGAATTTCCAAAATTGCCTAAAAAAAATCTAATTGCGCTTCGCCTCTTTGGAATTATTATCACGTACACAGCGCCATTATAGTCGGGCCATTTTTTAACCCCGAAAGGCAATCAATTTGCGGCTGGGGGTCGGTCCCAATAAATACCCGATTTATGAAAAATTGCTAACCCATTACGCTTAATTTACTGTGGTCCATTGATTCCATTACGGACCCCCTACATTTTCCCGTTTTAACTGCTGACTTTGGGGGACGTTACCCGAAACGGTCTCGTGACTTTTCGCGCGTTTCCCCTCGCGCCCTTCGCTTCGCGAATGGACCCTCTCGGCAAAAACAACGGCCTGCGAGAGGGTGATTTATCGTCTCGATTGTCGAACGGATTTAATTCGGGGCGGTTAGGAAGGGACGGGGTAGTGGAGGCGATATCAATTCGTTATTTTTTCATCGTGGAAATTGGAACGTTGTTTACGAAAGGAAATAAAGTGGCGGCCGCTGGAAAAAGCGACTTTTTAATTCGAGCCTGTTTAAGGAAAATCGAGGCGGAAATGAAACGCGGGAGCTGAATACCAAGTTATCCTCACTTGCGATGGAAAAGAAGAGACTAACAAGGAACATAACCCGATTATACGGAGTTGAGTTTAGGGTTCGTTTCGTCGAGGACGTTGAATATGAATTAATTCGAAATTACGAAGACATTGTCTTCGAGCCCCCATGATAATTATTTCATATTGTCGCAGTTACACCGGTCGGACTTTGAACATTTGCATTAAGAACACAGAAGAAGAAGAAAAGTTGCAGTACGTGTTACGAATAAATTATTATTATTATTATTATTGTTAATTCAAGACTAACGGTTAGCGGTATCTTTTGTATAGCCGCCAAGTCACGTATGCTTAGTCAGGACGGACGAGCGACATGCCGTTGCAGATACGCAAGAATCAACGTCAGTACGAAGTACACCGAAGACTCGAAAGCAGTGTCTTGTTTTTTGCTGACACTTTTATTCAGGGTTGAAACCCTTACGCCTGTTCCTAAATTAACATATTTATATCAATATTGTACACCGTGTGGAAAATAAAACGATCCACCATACGATCCGGAAACCTATAGGAGATACAAAAAAAGTTTCGTAGAAAAGTATCTTCCCCGAAGATTTCAAATATTATAATTTTGTTGAAACAGGGTATCTCAACCTGTTGCCCCTGTATTAGCATTACGTTTTAATCGTATATCTGGAGTATTATATGTTAAAAAATACCTAATAATGCCAACAAGTGACCTAATACGGAGAGTTTTAAATTTAACAAGAATTTATAATATCTTATATCTTAAAAAGTAAGTAAAATTTAAATGTAAGATAAATTATAAACTTTCCTTATTTTTGTTGTAGAAATTATATCTGAATAAAAATATGTGTTCCGCTCGAAAATCTTGAGATTTTGACCCCCAACTATTTAGGACACCATATATAAGCTGAGGCGCACCTGTCAAACTGATTGAGTAGTGCATTATCTCCTTGGTCTGTGGTTAAATTTTCGTTGCAATACCTGGAGCAGTAGCGTCACAACAAAATTTTCTATAGGGCAATGAAAACATGAAAAAAAAAACACATAACCTCAATTTCTGGCTAAACTATGGAAAATTTGAGTAGGAATTTTGACCTTTACTTTAACCAAGGATTCCAAAAATGTCGAAATGTCGGTGTGTTCCATTTCAAATAACAAAGTTGATGTCGGGAGGGACACTTTAGGGGCACCGTGCATCGAAAAAAAAATCTTCATGAGAGCCCAAGAAATTGTTTAACGAAACTTTTCTCATATCTCCTATGGCTTTCCAGATCGTATAGTGGATTATTTTATTTGGCACACGGTGTACATACGAAAATAATATCTACATAATAAAAAAATAATAATTACTTAAAAAATAGACTTGAGATTATTTTTGCATATTATATTATTTGTTGCATTCTAAAATCTATACTCCATTTTGGTGAGTATTGATAATACACAATAATTATCTTTTCTTTTTTTTATGGTATTGAATTATATTGACTATTGCAACAGTTATGTAATAATATGGAATTGTTAATAGTTTGTCCTGGGAGATTTTACACAGATGTTATTGGAAATAAAATATATTTCGGGTACTGATATTTTAATACATAAAATCTATGAGCAATAAAGTTCGAATCCTTGCAACAGAAAATCCATGTTATTTCCGATTCCTCCAAATTTGCAACGTGTCAAAATATTCCCACGAGACTCGAAGAATTTAAAGTTGAGATGTACGAGAAATCTTCCAAATTGCATCACGAAATCGGATTCAGTTTACTTTCCGGGACCGCGCGGTTTAGTTTTGATCGATAGAGAATTTAACTAGTTCAGATTATGATAATTTAAATAGCGATAATGATGCCTAGATCCCTAATAATTATCAGATCTAATTTACATTACAACGCTATTGCCACATATTTAGTTTATTTAAAAAAAAGTGTGCCTTCCTTTTCAAACGTATATTACATTTAATATGCTTGTCTTTTCACAATAAAAGTCAACGGTATACTATAATGGTAGGTCTTTTATCCCATATATTTCATTTTTAATCTTATTGTCCGCGTACATTACAATGTATAATGTTGTTACGTTCCAGTTTCGACCATAGGTCATATTTCCAGTAAAGTAAAGAATTACCTGTGTATTTGGCTTTTATTCATCAAATGACGCTTCTCGTGCTAATTCCATTCCAGTGTGTTAAGTTAGGTTTCTGATTACTTGTTTCTGGTTACTTTCTGGGAAGATAAATCAGTCGTTACTTACAGATACTGCTTTTTGCTAGTGATTTTACCTTGCGAATGTTATCCTTTGCCTCTGTGTTCGGATGTATAAATATGTAATGGTATAGCGGTATAGCGGTAGGATATCGTTATTATTGTTTTGTTGTTGTTCGAGCTGTAATGAAATTGCTTACTTACATGCGGCTGTTTGTTTTAAAGTTAATCTTTGCGAAGTAAATAATATTGAACAACATCGATCTGACCGAGAGGTTATTTATTCATATGTTAATCAGCCGGCGATCTTCTTCGTTGGTTATCGGTTATTGCTACGTCTAGTGGACAATAACTGCCTTCATGCCACTGATTAGTAGCTCATAATCTGATAGTTCTCTGCATCCTTTTTTTTTTCTAATAATTACATTGGAATCACACGGCAAGGTCAGCGGCTATTCAGCGATCGATGGTACCACTCGATAAGATACTTTGGTTACCTGTATCCATACCTCGACTGAGAGAATTTCCAGTCCCTACTAGCTGTCTTAAAATTATATGTAGAAAATCTCGACGATTGCTAGCCAAATACATCAATTTATTATAAAATTTTCCAATTATATACAGTCTCTCTTAGCCATGTCGCTTCGTTAGAAGAGCCCAACCCTATCTGGTTTGTTCTTTGGTCTAATTACGCAAATCGCGCGTTTTTCCGGCTTCACTTTTCCGTCGGTCTAGGTTCTGCAAGCAACATGTCCATAATTTTGTGGAAGTTTTACCGCTGTTTAATCTTTCGTTTTGGGTTTGCTTTATCTTTTCTTTCGGCACTACAATCGCCCGTAAGGGGATATTCAGCCCGACAACGATCAAAAGTCAAATAATTCCTCTCTGACAAGCCAACAAACATCGGACCGGTTCTTGATCAGATCAGTAGGAATTCGTAGACCTACGTAACAGATCCATCGCGGACCGAGACTCTTCTGGACGCTCGAGTATTTTTCCCGAGGTCGTCTCGCTTACGTCAGCAGTGAGGTTTGATCGTCGCGCAACGTTTAATTTTTTTTTGGTTTATTATTATTATTATTATTATTATTAGTATTGAAATTTAGTAACAATATATTTTTTTCTCTCTTTTTTTTCTTGACCTGTCCGAAAAGACCAAGCTGTCTATTTTTTATTAGAAATTTCAGTAAATAGTGGCGCCCAATAACCCACCCCTACTCTCCGGTTAACTTAATTTACTTTGGTTCTCGTCAAGCTAGGACATAAATTTGCACACAACTAGACATGCGTTACCACCTGCTCGCTACTTTACTGAGTGTTTCTTATATATTTTTTTATATCATTATTTCAATTTTCTAATTTAAATTTCCATAAATCCATTATTCGAGTCTTCTGTAGACAAAAAACTTGTTAAAGTGAAACAATAAATGCTTCCGAATAGAATTCAAAAATGAAGTAATATACGAAGTTTTCCATTTAAAATAAGAAATTCGGAAAAATGAAACACCCCGTATAAACAACATTAAAATTAAAAAATTAAAATAAACGGCCCACCCTATACGGTACGTCTATGAGAGTGTCGTTTGTTCCGAAATTCGAACACCTGCTCCACCCGGACGTTAAAGCTACGGCGCCGCGACGCTGGCAAAGCGACACCAATTTAGATATCAATTCGTCCTTGTTAAGCGCAAACTTCGTAGTCACAATTAAGCTTTGTGAGGCGCGCAATTATTTCGAAACCGCGACCGTGTGAAATTTAACTGTGTAAAAAGGGAACCGGCGACGGCTGAAAACCGCCGAAACGCAGCCCGCCCCCACGTGTGACTGTGCATGTAACCGACTTCACAGAAAATTCTCCTTTTGATAACGTCTAGTGTCGCGTGTTTCTGAAAATTCGGCGTCCCGTGCATGTGAGCTGCGTTTGTGTTCAACCGAGTGGAAATTCCGTGCAATATGACGCTATAGAGGCGGGTAACTGAAAAGTTGCCTATTTCAAAATTTCGCTCCGAGTAATAAAACCAACGACAAATAGAAATAAAATTTGGAATAACGGCCTTTGAAGCAGTCTTTTTTTTCCTTTTTACCTTTGTTTATTTTGTACTTGTAGTTAGGTTTAGGTGTGTGGGACTGGCATGCGGCGTTCCGTTGCTGAAAATAAGTCTAAGTCTAAAGTTTGGGCTTTATTTATTTGAATGACATTTAACTTGGACCGTTATCGCATGCATTCGACTAGAACCCCCACAGCATATCTACTGATTACTACGGTTTCGATTTCTAGAGTGTCAGTTCCCAGTTTTCAGCTCGTCGTCATATGGTGTTTGGAGTCTTAAGGTTTGCTATGTGACGTCTCGATTGTTGAAAGGGTCACTAGTGCCGGCATTGTAGACTAGATGCCCTTCGAACATCGAAATAGAATCCAATGATATGGAATAGAATTTTATTTGCCTATTTTTAGCATTCAAGTTCTAACTCAAAGATGTGATGTATTTAAGTGGTTTATTAACTTCGAGAAAGAGTTTGACAGAGTGCAAGTGAAAAAAAAACAAGAATTGTCAAGCCAACCTCTACAGGCATCAAAAGGCAAATGTGAAAATAGGAAATAATATGACTGACTGAAAGTATCTCAATTAAAAGAGGCGTGAGTTAGGGTTGCATTCTGCCACCATTACTTTTCAATTTATACTAGGAGACAATATTCCAAGAATCATTACAAAATATCGAAGAAGGAATAAAAATAAATGGGGTAATAATAAACGACTTAAGGTAAGCAGATGATTAAGTTCTACTGGCAGATAATATTAAAGGACTTCAGAAATTGCTAGATCAAGCAGTAGTTTGATGGGGACTGGGACCATTCACTGGAAATAAAATCGAGAATTGAACAAGCAAGCAAAAAGCTGGAAGCTTTTGAAATGTGGGTGTACAGGTGCATATTGGGGATAAGTTGGATAGATCGGGTCATTAACACAGAAGGCATGAACAGAATGAGAAACAAATAAAGAAATCATTGCTAACATCAAAAGTAAGAAACTCTCATACTTTGGCCATGTAGCATCATTCAGGGAAAGATTGAGGGAAGACGAGGCCCAGGAAGTAGAAAAACAACTTGGCCGAAAAACCTACGATAGTGTTTCGGATAATCAACTAATACGCTGTTTAAAACAGCGGTAAATAAAGTATTGATAGCCAACATGATTGCTAGCATTCGGTAAAAAAACGGATATGGCACATCAAGAAGAAGAATGTCTCTATATTATAGATTTACAGGCTACAAAGCAAAAGAAAAATAATCATATAACACATTAAAGGATACATAATGGATTGTAATGGGTGTCAGATTATCTCTAACAAGAAAAAGTTCCAAGCATGATTATGTGTTGACGAAAACAGAGACGACAAGAGATGGCCTACTCTAACCATTCTCCTCTCCTCTCTTTTGCATTATAAAAGCTCTTTTTGTGGTAGTGCTTCTTCCCTAGTCTACTATTACATTTTTTTTTTTGACAAAAGCAGCTATGAAGTACTCTCAAGTCTTCACTGCATTGCTATCGGAACAGCAAAGGCCTCAAAATAAAACCTTGAAATGGTGTTATTTTTGCAACTCCTGTCGAGTTTCCCATACCAATATCAAGTTTAGAGAGGTATTCTATACACCTTATTTAAAATCCTTTTCTATTACCAAATCAAGAGGAATGCAATCCAACGGCTTTAGTAAGATAGTCCAGGGATATAACGATGTTTTTACCTCGTTCGAGACCACTCAGCAGGTTCTGTTAAGCCTTAGTATTTTCCAACGATTTTTTCAAAGATGCTTATCGGGCTATAGTTATTGACGCCATCTTTATCACCTGTTTGGTGAAGAGTAACAACTTTACTGATTTTGAGGAAATTGGGAAAAGTTCACGTCCCAAACCTTTCAATGAATCTTTGAAGTCAAGGGGTCCGAGACACTGTCGATGGTACTCTGAAGTCTCTAATAATTTGAAGAAAAATTGTTCATTAACGAGCATTTGTTCATTTTTTCATAACAAAGTTTTGGAAAAAAGAGGAATATGCATGGGCCAATCGATCGTAATTTGATTTGCTGTTTTACCCTTTTTTAAGTCCAAACTCTGAAAATGGATGGATAAGAGGTTAGCGCCAAAATTTCCCGGTCTGACATAGATGCAGTTCCAGTATCACGATAAAACTTTGTCTTCTTTTAAATATATATCTTAGTAGGCTGCGAAAAAAAAATTGAAGTCTTGCGGCAAATTGAGAGCGGTTATAAAGTTTTTGACAAAAGAAGAGTTAGCACCTAAAATTATTAAAGAAAGACTGGATGGTGTGTACGGCCAAAGTTCTTCCTGGTATTCTGTAGCGAAAGAATGGGCAAAACGTGTTCGAATGCGACAGGAGTCCCTTGAAGATGGTTCAAGAACTGGTCGACCAGTGGAGGTCATAACGCAAGATATTGTTGCGATTGTGGAAGACGTGAGGTGAGTGATCGACGTTTGAAGGTCAAGGAAATCTCAGAAATGACTAAGCTTTCTGATACAAGTGTTCGTCGAATACTGCATGATCATTTAGGTATGCATAAGGTTAGTGCGAGATGGGTTCCTAAAAACCATTCGGCTATTCAAAAACAACGCCGCATCGAGTGTGGGCGGTCTTTTTTGGAACTCTGTAGATCGGAACCGAAGCCTGTGATAGAAACTATTGTGACGGGAGATGAAACTATGGTTCTCTATTATGGCCCTCTATCGAAAAAATAATCACTGGAGTGGCGTCGTCAGGGCGAAGCACCTCCAAGAAAATTCAGAGTCTGCCAGTCAACAAAAAAGTTGATGGCCACGATCTTTTATTTGTAACTGTTTGGATTGGATTGATTATATTTGTTCACAAATATTTCAATCAGAATAAACTGTTCGGACTGGTTTAAAAATCACATAGAAAGCTACTTGTGTAACCAGTAAACATGTCACCGGCGCATTAAGTTAATGTTAAAGTGGGCAGTAAATTGAATTTCTTTTTAAAAGTGTGATTTTATCTATGCCGTTTCTTCGCCCCTCCATTCATTTAATTAAATAACTAAATCTCAAATAATTTATTTTTTTCTTTTAATTAGTTTAGGAGCGAAAACTCATCTTTACGACACGAACTCAGGGTGGGTTTTAGCTGTAGTGCTGATGGACATTCTAAGTATCTCCAGTTGAGATTACAGACAATAAATTTTGAATCGGACTTACGGAAATCCATTTAACACAATTAAATTAGAATACAAAAATGTGCCTTAATCAAATAGGTAACTAACCAATAAATAAGTGTGAAAATCTGAACTTTTTTTTCTAACTTAAACGAAGGAGACTTGCCTTGCCAAAATTGCCTAACACGCGAATAATAGGTTCTGAATAATAGAGTAGCGAAAAGATCAACAAACTGCAGAACAAGTGCAATGGCAGAGATATAGGTGCTCTAACCCCGATTCATTTAAATGCAAACCGACAATCCCGCCCAACGTACCCGCGCTATAAAATTATTTCGTAAACCAGTAAACCGCGCGAGACACGTTGTCCTCGACAATTTACTCTATTTGACGTGGCAGTTTCCCGTGTGCTCGAGGGAAAATAATAGCAACGTATAGGCTAAACTTCGAAGGCACCCCTAGCGTTGCACGAAATTGCAGCGAGCCACTACTTGACGCTGATTCACAATATTATTGTTATTATTATTATTATTATTATTATTATTATTATTATTATTATTATTATTATTGTTATTATTATTATGCTTTCAACTTCCCTGGATTTCAACTTTTTTCCGGTGCTCTCGCACAAGGACAAAAAGCTGGTTGAAATTTGAGTTAGTTTGCAGAGAGGTTGATTGTACTTTCTTTTATTTTCAGGTCTACTAGGCTTCTCAATGTGGCGTTCGGAACTTCCACAAGTGGCTCCGAGGATGATTGGAATTAAGATTACGCTGCCTTGATCCCACATTTCTTTGATTTCGTTGGCTAATGGTAAGTATTTGTTAACTTTTTCTTGATGTTTTCGTTGTAAGCCTTTTTGTCTACGAATACCATATCGGGTCTATTGTTTTGCATGTACACATCCGTGATGATTTCTCTGTTCCAGTTTGTATTGACCGTTATCTACAACCGACTCAAGTTTGAATTTGTAGTATGGTTCTCGTTATGTCTTTGAGTCAAGTTTTTGTAGCTCTTGGTTTACTACTTTTCCTATATTATCGTGTCTTTTCGTGTACTCGTTGGTCGCTAGTGTTTTGCATCCACCAATTATGTGATCTATTGACTCCGTCTCGTCCTGACACATACGGATTCTATTCTTAATTTCATTATGTACTTTTGGTAGTTCCGAGTACTTATTACGTGATCTTGGATGGCACATACAAATCCTTCCGTCTCGGGAAATAGTCGTTCTTCCATTAACCAGGCCACCGAAGCTTTCTCGTCGATATGATTTTGCCTGAGCAACCCAAGGTATCAACCCAGTTCTTTCTCTAGTCAGTTGTCCATATGATTAGTCTGTGCTCTTTCTCTAAGGCTTCTGTTCCTTATCATGTTCTTCATGCATGTTTACTATAGCCGCATATAATCTGTTCTCTTCTGCTTTTTTGTAAAAGTATATGCGTATATGCGTATATGGTGATCTGATGTTGCTCCGATATTTTCACGAATCCTCTTCCACCAACTTCCCGAGGTAGAGTGAACCTTTCTATTGAGCTTCTAGGGTGGTGATTTCTGTGTTTTGTTGCCATTCTTCGGATCTCTCTGTCAAGTTGTTATAGCTCCGTTTCTGACCCGCTGTTGATTTCATAGATATATGTCAACACAGGTATTGCATATGTGTTAACAGCTTTTACCATGCTCTTACCACTTAGCTTAGTCTTCATAATCTTCTTTTGTCGCTCTTTAACGTTGTTGGTGTTCGTTCGTTTCGATTCTTTTTGATCGATTCCTCTTGCTTGCTGATATCTTAGGCATTTGTATAGTTCATCCTGTTCCATTCCTTGTAGGTGTACTTCTGTCCTTCTTGCCCTCCCAGTTATACCCTTTGGTGTCTCCTCCATTTCCCTTTTACCATGACGTTGATGCGGCACTTATCCAGCCCAAACGTCATGCCAATATCTGAACTAAATTCCTTTATTAATTTTATGTTTCTTATCAGGTAAGAAGATGGGTACGTAGCACTTACGTAGTACGTTCTTTAGCTTTATTCCTCTGTTTTGTTTTTTGAGGGCGTTCGAGAGAGGATTCAGGGTCATGTCGAACCATATGAGAATGAGAGCAACTCCCTGGAAGATCCCGTTTTTAATTTTGATGTCGCCTGCTGGATTGTTTATGTTGCCGGCTGTAACGGTAAGTTTGGTTTCCCAGGTTTTCAACACTTATTCAAGAAGATTTTGCAAGTTAGGGCTTATTTTATATATCCTCATTACCTCTAATAGCCATGAATGTCGTACGCTATCAAAGACCTTCCGATAATCTACGCATGCCGTGAAGAGATTTTTCTTAAGTTTTTTGGCATTTCCAGTAGTAACTGCGCCGATTATCAGTTGGTCCTTGCATCCATTCGCTGCCTTTCTGCAATCTTCTGCTCAATCTTTCTGCTGTTCAGTTAAGATGTTGTCGTGTTGGTAGACAAGTTATTAGTCTATAGTTGTTAGGGTTATTAATAGTAGGTGAAAGGTGGTATGTCTAGATTGTGCTCTAATGTTTCTGTGAATAGTTCTGCTATCTTGTGGTGGGCGCTGTTGAATTTTTTCAACCAGAAATTTTGGATTTTATCCGGTCCCGGGGCTTTCCGGTTTAGGCTTTTTATTATTCCTTTTTCTACCTCCTTCACTGTTATTATGCTCTATTCCATTCTTCTTCTGTTCGTCATTCTCACTGTCTCCTCCCATGCCAATTTTGAGTTTACTCTTATTATTATTAAGAACGTAATTACTAATATACAAGACGATTCAAAAATAAATGCTAACGTTGTTGAGCCTGGGTATAAAAAAATAGTCAAGAAGATATGTTAAAAATTTTCCAAAAAATAGACAGGGCCGACTAATCTTTTGCTTGTGACGGCAAATTGTCTTTAAATCAAAAACTTCAATTTCTAATAGGTACTCTTACTGAAAACATTGAGATTTGCTTTCCCATGAAAGCAATAATAATTAATGGAGATGTAATTAAGAAATAAAAATGGTTCACTCCAAACCATCAATTAATAAGAAAATAATAATATAATAATAAAATAAACCATGACTATCCCATTGCACAACTTACAAGAAATATTAAAAGCTAAAACAACTTTTACTGGAATATAATCGATAAAAATCGACCTTCTAGAAAAGAACAGGTAACCAGAAACGAAATTGAGGCAAACACAATAAATAAGATTTTTTACAAGCATTGCTGATAATTTAAAAAACGAGTTACCTAAAACCAACGGCGATCAAAATTTTCTAAAACCAAAGATATTCCTTTGTTCAAATTCCCACAAGTGACCTTCGATAAACTAAGGGATATTTGACAAATCAAAAAGGGAATATACCCACACATTTTAAGAATATCAAAAATGTATCCCATGCATAAAGGTGGGGAAGTTCCTGCAAACAACTTTAGACCTTGTTCTATGGCACCTTGCATATCAAAAATAATTGAATCAGTAATAAAAAAACAAATTAACAAACATTCTAAGAATATTAATATTTATTTTTGTCGGCAACCGACTTTGTTATCACCAAGCTGGTTAAAGTTATAGTCCAAGGACAAGAAGAAGGCAACTTTACGAGTGAAATATTCCGCGATCTTACTAAAGGGTTCGACCGTGTGGACCACTCGACTCTATTAAGAAAATTAAAACATTACGATTTTTACATCCTGAGCCGAACCCTAGTTGGTTCATTTCTAGCTGAGATGGAACAAAACGTGGTTTATAACAATAAAATCTCGAGTACCTGACCTGAATCACCCCAGAAAAAAATCTGTTATTATTTGTTTAACTGACCGTGATATAATATTGCAACAGATCACCTCCTAAAGTTTAACCCTAATAAATCCTGAGTAATACTCTTTAACCCATGCAAAGTATAACATAACAATTAAACTTAATAACATAAAATTGCCACTCTCTGAGTCATGCAAAAGCTTGGGTCTCACTCTTGATTCGCGGTTGCGTTTCAGAGAACATATTACTAATAAACTAAGGGTTGCCTATGCTAATTTAAAATTAATTTATGGCAATAGACATGTACTTTGTCAGGGAACTCGTAAGTTGCTGTGTGAATCACTTGTTCTGTCACAATTTAATCACTGCAGTGCTGTGTACGGACCGTGCCTGGATGCGTCCGATCGTTACCGTGTCCAGAAGGTTCAAAACTCTTGTCTAAGGCTAATTTATGGGGTAAGGAGGAGAGATCATATCTCCCCGTACCTTGCTGCGTCAGGGTGGCTTAATATGCACCTTCGATGCAAATTACGAATGAGTTCCTTTTATTTCAACATCATTAAAACAAAATTACCTTTTTATCTTTACAGAAAAATTACTCTTAACATATCAATACACAATTTGAATCTGCGTGGAAGACACCGACTAATTATACCCCGTCACCGCAAAGAATTATTTAAAAGATCTTATTCCTATAATATAGCCATTTGCATTAACTCTATTACTAATTTTGATATTAATCAGTCCAACTCGAAGTTTAGGAATAATTTCAAAAAGCAGTTGTTACGTACGCACTAATATTAAGCTCTTCTACAAAACATGTGCCCCTTTCCTTTCCTTTCCTTCCCTCTCCATTTCTTCTCTTTTCTTTTCTTTAGAATTATGTGTATCTACGCTTGGCGCTTTCAAATAAATTCAATGATTTTTTTTTATTATTATATTTTCGCTGTTAAATTGAGGCCTGAACAGTATCTAGAACCTCTAGATGGCTGCCCTAACAAGGCCTATTGTTGACCATTATTTAACTTATTTAACTTTGGTTATGTAATTATTTCTATGTAACTTTGATGGTTATAACAATTATTATTATTTTATATTTTATTATTATTATATTATTTTTATTATTATTATTTATTATTATTATTATTATTATTATTATTATTAAAACTAACATCACCAAAATGTAGGACAGATTTTTTTTTTCTAAAGTCCAACAAATTTTATTTGAAAATCATTTCTCTGAAAATAACAGTACTACTTTTTTTAACAGCGAACCTGTTATAATAATAATAATACATCACAGCATATATAAATAACTTACCTAAACAAACGCATTCGTTCTAAGTGTGCTATCACAATTCGTCACAAACCTCAAAATTAAATAAAAGAAACATTTACTACGATAAAAACTAAAATTCCAGAAATCAAATTTTGTGTATTCAATACCTTGTTTAAATTTTCCACAAAGACAACTTGAACAAGCAAAAACTGATATAAATGTATATAAACATACTAAAAACACACAAACTGCCTTACATAAACACGAAAATTTTAATAAATCGTGAAAATTATAAAATAAGAATGAGATAATTATTCAAAATTGGCAATAAAAGAAACGATCTTCACAAAACTTCAAGGTCAAAATATTCGCATCGGCTGCTATTTCATATTCGTACTTTCCTAATTCATTAAAGATATCACCAAATATAAATATGATAAAGATCCACATTTTGATCGAAATGTTCAATAAAACATGAAAATTTAAACAAAATTGCTATTAGTGAATAAGCTCGACCCAAGAACAACTCAAGCATTGTGCAAGATATTATATAGGGACTATGCCTAGAAAATGCTAAAATGCTTTAATGGTCCGTTGAAAATAAGAAACTCGTTAATTGACCACAGAAACACAAACACCTTGTATTTGTCTGTCACTTTCTTAAATATTTTTTAATGGGCCACCCTGTACATAGACCTCAACTTAAACCGAAAAGTTTAGTTAATATTTATTTAAACGCATAACGTGAAACAACACCGAAAACCAACGAACGAAATAAAAATTCCTAATTAAATCTGATACACTCTCGTTACAATGGTGGCCGGAAACAATGCGGCCATTATTTGGGAGTTTTCATTTTTTCGAAAAATACAATGCCACTTTTCGTGCATTTTCTGACGTTTTCGTTTGCTGGCGGCAGCCGGATCCAACTATTCAACTATTCAATTCTTTTGTTCGCGAATCACATGCGTTTTATACATGCCAAACACCCCACCCCCCACTCCACTCGCCGACAGATGCATTTGACAACGGCGTGGTGGCAAAAAACAGCAACAAACACACTGGCTGCGACTTAAACTTTGACGAACGAGTTTTGAGTTTCAAACTTACCCCGTGCGCATCTCCAGATTTACTCATTTCTCCCTATCTCTTACCTGAAAATAAAAAAAACTTTTAAGAATATACATATAAAATGGGTTTTTTTTGTGAAGTAAATTGTTTTAGTGAAGCCATATTACAAATTTACAACGATTTGGTTATTTAATTGTTATTAGAATATTGTTGGATTGATAGTGTGATCTTCTTCTTCATTTCCAACAGATTCCAGTCAAAATCGCTTCTTCCAACACATATCCGCATCAAACGTGTAGAAATCGGCTATCATTTTTTATTCCAAATATTGTTCAGTGTCGTTCAAATACTAGTCAAAATCGGCATCTTCGAACAAAATCCGCTAAAATGAATACTAAAATTGAAACATGCAAAGTTAGTTCACGCTAATCGAATTTAATAGACAATGTTAAGATGCTGTAACAGTTATTTGCATAGATATAGGATTTTAGTATCACCACTTAGAAAATTTTATTGGATTATGTACGCATTATGGTTTTTTGTAAAATCATAAAAAATCACTGGTAATGCTTCTTCATTCACAAAATTCAAAATTTTTACTTATCATCGTGTCCATCTAACCGAAATAAAAATCCACATTAGAAAACTATATAATAGTTTCGTTCTCCTTCACTTGTCATATGTCTGTCTAACGTAAATAGAAATCCGAATTTAAACAAACATATGTTACATGTATGGTGGTGGTAGAAGTACTACTTATTGCCGTGAGTTATTTTCTAAGTGGTTATTTATTAATCCAATAAAACAACAGGTAAAATGCATTTTTCTATACATATATACTTACATATACGCATACATACATACATAAATATATACATACATACAAGAATATCATCATAAATTTAAAGTAAATTAATAATTCACATATTAAACTATTTGCAATTTTTAACTGATTCTTTTAGTCAAAATTTTCGATTATCATGGGGCCTATCTAACCTATACAAAATTCTAAATTAAAGAAATACTATACTATAGTCATCTAAATAAAATAAAATCTAAACTATATATATATATATATATATATATATATATATATATATATATATATATATATATATATATATATATATATATATATATATATATATATATATATATATATATACATACATACTATCTGGAAGACTGCAAGAGTACAGCCCGGGCCCAAAAAGGAAAAGAAAACATCACCCAGCAGCTATCGTCCGATCTCATTGACCTCGATCATCTCAAAAGTTATGGAAACGGCCATTAATGTTGAGATCCTAAAATATCTAGAGACCAATAACATAATCTCTGACAAACAATATGGCTTTGGGGTTTGGAGAATCGAGGGTGGTTTTGACCGCGTATGACATCGGTCACTCTTGAAAAAGTTGCGGGCATACGGGCTACCACCGGCACTTTGCGGATGGATATCTGATTTCTTGAATGGTAGATCTCTCTACGTCGTGGTAGATGGAGTATCTCCTAATACACACGTCATTAGCGCTGGAGTGCCTCAAGGATCTGTTCTGTCACCTACATTTTTTTACACATTAATGATCTACTTTGCGCCACAAGCAATCCCATCTATAGCTAAGCGGACGACAGCAGCCTTGTCTCTTCCTTTTCATCCAACAAGCCCTTGACATCTGCTGCCTTAATTCAACGAAGACAACACCAAATTGGGTCAATAAATAACGATCTGGAGGAAATACTGATGTGGGGTCCAAAGAACTTAGTTGAATTTAATGCTAAGAAGACTCAGGTATGCACTTTCACTCGGAAAGTCATAAATGAGCAGGAATCTGGCATTGTTATGGATGGAAACAGTTTGCATCTGTCGTCTTCCCTGTCTTTCCTAGGAGTTAAAGATAGCACTAATTTCTCCTGGCACAAGCACGTCGTTGGTTTGGCAAAGATCGCCGCCCAGAGATTGGGTTTTCTGTTCCGTGCTAAAAGATATTTCACGCCTGCATAGATAGCTTCTTACTCTCTAAAAAGCACAGGTCAGCCCACTTATGGAGTATTGTCCTCATATTTGGAGTTCGGCCCCAAAGCATACTTTGGAAATTTTCGACTCCATTCAGAGAAGAGCTGTGGGTCTTGTAGACGATCCGGCACTGACCGGCTCTATGCAACGACTCTGTCATAGAAGAAGGGTTGGCGATTTATCTTTGCTCTATAGATATTTTAATGGCCAATGTTCCGACCAGCTTGCTGAGCTCATTTCACCAAGAGTGAGGTTTGGTCGCTCTACTCGCCAGCTCTGCAGCATCAGCACATCGCTATACAGTCCGCCTTGAAAACTCATACTTCTGGCGGGTATCAAGCTTATGGAATTCTCTTCCGGATAGTGTATTTCCCGCGGAATATAACTTGAGGTTCAACAGAGCAGTCAATAAACATCTTTCTTCTCCTCCTCACCTAGTGCACCCTAGGCTTGTCCTTTGCAAGTGGATTTCGAATAAAAAAAAAAAAACAATTTCATAAATGAAATTTTCGAAAAGGGAAACTTTAATGGATGGTAATGCTATTGTCTCCACTTACCAGGGATTTTATTTGTTTAAAAAACAACGCGACACATACATAAAGATATTTTTTTCTTTTACGACAAATTGACGACAAAAAAATGACTCCTAATCTATAAACAAAATTTTCGAAACGATAAACTTTAAAAGGTAGTAATGCCAACTTCTCCACTTACCAGGGATTTATGTTTAAAAATAACGGGCCTCGTTTTTTTTCTTTTACCGCAAATTAACGATTTTTTTTATTTTGCGAAAAATTTAAGACAAAATATGACACCTAATCCATCAATAAAATGTTCAAAAAGAGAAACTTTAAAAGGTGGTAACGCTAATGGAAAACCATTTACTAGGGATTTTTGTTTAAAAAACACGACACGATTTTTTGGTTTAAAACGAAAAAACGACAATTTCTTTTACTAGAAATTTACGACACAAAGTGACACCTAATCCAAAAATAAAATGTTCAAGCAACTTTTAAGGGCGGTAATGCCAACTTCCTCACATGCCATATTTTTTTGTAATACCACAAATTAACGACAATTTCTTTACGATAAATACAAAAAAGTGACATCTAAACCGTAACTATAATGTTCAGAGTTAATTTTGAGCTTAGTAGATCCAACTTCCGCGTGAAATTAATGTTACCAGAGCTTTTGTTAAGGTTATACGACAATTTTTTTTTCATTTACGACAAAAAAAAACGACAAACGACATCAAAAATTGGCAAGTGGAAATGCTGACTTGCTAAACGTCATTTTCATTACGGTTCACATTTACAATTTTGTTTTTCAACTTTTTTCAAACCATTATTTTAAGAAAACTTAAAAATATAAATCGTAGTTGACTCAAAACTTATTTTTTTATTTCGTTTATTGTTTGTTCCGTTTTACTGGTCTCGTGTAACTCCCTTGCGACTAGTTGAGAAAAAAATATATAAATTCGGGCTTAAAACTCTCGCCGACGTAACGTAAAAGTTTACGTGGAAAAGAATCTACACGGTCTCGTGATATATTTAGCGCCTCAAAACCTATAAAACATCCCAGGTAAGCGTCATGTAAAATTTACGCGCTGTTTAGGGCCCCTTTAAAAGCGAC
Source organism: Cylas formicarius (assembly GCF_029955315.1). Classification (NCBI taxonomy): domain Eukaryota; kingdom Metazoa; phylum Arthropoda; class Insecta; order Coleoptera; family Brentidae; genus Cylas; species Cylas formicarius. The sequence continues at coordinate 15,452,295 of NW_026844361.1, read as the reverse complement.
TTTAAAAATAAAATAGAGCGTTTCGTTGTAAGCATAAATCACTCTAAAGTACTTAACGCTCGACGCTTTACCAAAGTCCTCTCCTCGCGTATGACGAACGCTTCGATTAGGATGTTTTCTTCGAAATGCTACATAATAGCTCTTCGTTCCGAGAACAGCAACGCGCAGTATTTAATCCTCCTCTCTCGATTATTTAACGTCGGTCTCCATATTTTCGCTTAGCTTTTACGGAATAAGGTTTTAAAAACGTTTCCAGAAAAATGAAGCGGATTTACCGTCCATTTTAAATTAGCTCAGAACAGTCGTTTTCGTTGTTTTACTATTGTTCCTACTCGGGCACTTTAATTTAAAGCCGGCTTACTTTCGAACCTCCTTCCCAAAAAAAACCGTTAAATACACAAACCGAAGTAAAGTTTACAAAGAATAACCACACTAACTTACCAGCTAAAATCGGGAGAGGGCCTTTCTATCGGTCTCAATAAGATTGTTTAATAAAACCTCTATTTTCTGAGTGATAATATATCCAAAATATATTTCTCCTACATCACGTAAATGACAACATCAAACAATATGTCACGTAGACATTTCGAGAGTTACCAAAGCAATATATTTTGGTTGTAGATAGGTAATACATTGTCACATCACCATTCGGCCCAATAATTATCGGTTATCATCTCTCTGATTCACAGACCCGTAAAACTATCTCAATCCAAGTCACTGAATTAAAACACCTTACGTCTGCTCTTCCCTCTAAACATTCTCACATTAGAGATCCATCATCCAAAGATAATGAGTCCGAAAGCAACCCCAAGCTCGCCACTGTTATCCTTCCTTACATTCAAATTTACCACTTGGCCAAACATCTCTCAACATCTTCGATCCGTTTGAGATAGCAGGAGTTCCATGCATATTCCACAAGGAATACATCGGAGAGACCGGAAGATGGATGAAATTTCAATTAGGGTCAAGGCCATGAGGCGACGACAAATAAACTCATCAGCAGATAAAAATAAAATTTTTGCAAGCAATCAATTCTTCCACCAAAAAAAAAAATCCGGGAATCTATAAAAATCTATAAACAACCACACAATTTTAACCGCGACTCAGGTCACCAACATAAGAATCAGTTATCCGAAACCATGTACAGAGTAAAATGCTAGCCGGTATCAGTGAAGCTCTGAAGAAGCCAAGAGGATGATTGGAGAAAAAATCGTTACTGGGCGTGGCAAGTTCGGAGCGCGTAGGGCGAAACAGGTTTTTATTATGAAAGGAAAGAGCTTCGCGGTTTTGTGTGTTGAAGGAACGCATTGTTCTTTTATTGTGCTCCTGCGGACCACTATGGAACTTTTGGAAAATCGATATAATATGTATAACATGTCCTTCACATCTCGTCGAACTTCAAAGTTACAGCAAACATCGGTAAATATTAAAATTTTCACAAATAACAGCGTTGTCGAAGGATATTTTTTCAAATATCTCACGCCCCGTATAATTGAAAACTCTCTCACACGCTTTACGATACTGTTCAAATAAAATTATCCTATCTTTAACGGTTTTTCATTTATAGCCAATAATTTACCCACAAAAACGGAAATGTTTAGGATATTTTAGATTTTTTGCCCATAAACAACACACCCTGTATATGACACAATCATTGTCCGAAGTAGGGGTTATAGCTCTGGATTTTCCACGCGTCCTGGTTCAAGAATTTTTTGAAAATAGTTAACGGTTTTCGGGAAAATAAGTTTTTTCTGAAACCATGCAGTGCGCCGTAATAATCAATGACGCGTCTTGACAGTCCCCGAAATAACGATGTCGATATGGATTTTTTCAAATATCCCGAGCAGCGTATGTGGTAGACGAAAACTGCTAATACAAAAATTGTAGCTCTTGATGCGACATATGACATCGTTTGAACCAATTAGTCATATTTTTTACGATTTTTGATTTACGGCTAATAATTTACTCTGTAAAAAAACAATTTTCTAGGTCTTTTATATTTTTGCCTATAATTTGAAAACCCTGTATATAATCGAAAAAATGCCCGAAACAAATCTTATTGCACTGGATCTTCTGCATCTGCCGGTTAAAGAATTTTGCCAATCAGATGAACAATTATGGAGGAAAAGATATTTTTCTGGAAGCTAAAATTACCAAAAAAATTTTTCAAACATTTTAAAAAAATACTGGATTGCGCGCAATTTCTACCGTTTAAATGTGGACACGGACTTTTACTTCTCCGCTAGATTTGAAGTTGATATCTGCAAATTTAGGACACCTAACACCCTGTACAATAGGTGAACATCTTAAGTATAAAAGTTTTTGCTCTCTATTGGGGCTATATATGTCTTTCAGTTTTTTCAATTTTCAATAATAGGGGGACCCATTTTTCAGTTTTTCTGAATTTGCGAAGCACCCTGTATATTTTTTAAAAATTGTCAATACAAGTTTATGGAGTCGTTTTCTCTGCGTTTTTTGGTTATAGAATTTTTTTGGTCTCGTAAATAGCTTTTGAAAAATGATGTTTTTTTGTAGACCCTTGTACACGCGATTTTTCATTCTTTTAGAATACTTTTCGACCCAAGAGGTTCAGTCGCGGGGCAAAGCTGAATATATATGCCAAATGTGAAATCGATTGCTTCAAATTTCGGACACTTATCGTGTTTCATAGCAAGATCCAAAAAACAGTCGAAAATCATGAAAAAAAGATGGATACCGGCGTCGGATCAGGGCCATTTTTTTATAAGCTTGTGGAGGGTTAAAAAGGAGGAAAATTTCAATTTTGTAGCTCCAACCATTCAAAAGTTATTCAGGAAAAACCAAAAGATGAAAACGGAGAACGGACAAACAGACAAAAAAAATTTTTTGGCAGTGATCATTTCTGTACCAACGGCGATAGCATAGGACGTATCGTTACGGAGATATAAGATTTTCATACTAGCGCAGATGCTTTCGAAAAATTCGATTTTATCTATTTTCGAATGTAACAAGAAGATTTGTAAATAGTATTTGAAAAATTTTAAGTCATAATATATATTAAGACCGAATTTGATCTTATTCCATAATGTCTGTGCATCTGGCATTGACACTTGTAAAAGAGAGGAATTTTTAATTTTTTAGTGCCACGACTTTCATGGCTACGATGGACACGACGTCTCTAACGGTTGCATAAACACTTGGAGAATTTGGTTTCGACACGTTTATTCAATAGTACTCAACAGACAATAGAACAAAAATCATATCGCGATCCAATCGTGTCTCTCTAATTATATTACATCGTTTCGACAAATAAACAAATTTCTGTAACAAATCGGCGACGTCTAAGGATAAAAAGAAAATATATCGCGGAACTTTGCCGGGCAAAACGCGAAATAATGGTTGTCAAGCGCACCCCTCGCGAGGGCAACTCGACGGACCTTTCTAAACAATGTGTCGCGATAATTTACCGGGGCCTATTCAAATCAAGGATAGAGAGAGCTCACCCCTTTGTAGTATTTTGTCGTCTGAAACTTTATAATCGACCTAACTATCGAGTTATTTCGTTTCGCATTATTGATGCCCCTGTTTATTGTTTGGACTGTAAGCGTCGGGATAAAGATAGCCGGGCAAAGGAAATAGCCTGTAACGCTCAAAATTAATAGTCCTTCGGGAGCAACGTAGACGTCGATAGAGCTATCGATTCTTGTTAACGTCGCAGCCTACTTTAATAATTAATTCGACGTTATAAATGGTCCCTACCCGTCGGCGCGAACTAAACGAATGAAGAATTAAAGCCTAAGGTTTTTCGTTTTGACAGATTTTTTTTTCGTTAACGATCGATAAGTTTAAAAAATATACATAAAGGAAGGATTTTTCAAAATAAATAAGAACTAAAAGTTCAGATTTTCATGAAATTATATATTTTCACATGACAATTGTTTCGACAACACCGTGTCTTTATCAAATGTAATATTTACAAACCACCTGCTAATATATATACCGAAAAATGACAATAAAACCGAGATAAACATTTATTAACAATTACAAATCAACAACCGCTGAAATTATATTATTTAGTTAAATTACATAAACAAGATATGCCCATTAGGCCAGTCGTGTCTTATGTAAAGGCTCCAGCAGTTAAACAAAATTAGTAAATATTGTCCCACACACATTTTAAACCAAAATTTGCAATAAAAAATTCTTTTGAATTAATCAACAACATTAAGGATATCAAAATTGCTTCTAACGCAGCACTATTGTCTTTTGATGTACAAAACTTATTTCCCAGTATTCCACATATGGGTGTGATAGATTTAGTAGATTTCACCCTCACTCGGAAACAGGTTAACCCATTGGTGAAACAAGATTTATTAGATTGCTTAACACCAAAATTATTTTGAATTTAATGGACAGATTTACATCTTTAAGGAAGGTGAGATTATGGGAAGCCCACTTGGTCCTTTGCTAGCCGAGATTTTTATGGACAACTTTGAAAATATCATACAAGAACATCCTTTAAGTAAAAGTTTTCTATGGTCGTATAGATACGTGGATGATGTCTTTGCTTGCTTTGTTGGAACGGACAGGCAATTGAATTATTTTTTAAATTACATTAACTCAATACATACTCATATAAAATTCACTATCGAGATTGAAAAGGATAACTCTATTAATTTTTTAGACTCAACTATTACGAAAATGCAAAACAAATTAGATTTTTCCATTTACCATAAACTTTCACATACGGACACAGGCATACATAACAGCTCAAATCACCATTATACACACAAAATGGCTGCATTTTACTTTTTTATACACAGACTTCTTAATACGCCACTCTCAACAGAAAATTACAACAAAGAACTTAATATCAGTAAACAAATTGCACTGAACAACGGCTACAATCTGTCCATTATCGATGAAATTATAAATAAAAAATAAATCCAGACAATAGTAAATTCTGGTTATCCGAAACCTAATACAGAACACGAACAATTTAAAACAATTGCATACATAGGAGAATGTAGTGAAAAAGTTTCAAAACATTTGTCAAAATAGCTTTCAGAACTAACAACATAATAGGAACATGTGAACATGAAGTGTTTTCGGAGCGCGAGCATTGAAGATGCCAAGTGAGATTTTGGCGAAACGTCTGCAGGATTCCAGTCGGAGTTCAACGAGCGAACGGATGATATCCCGGAATATAGTGTCATCATATATATATATATATATATATATATATATATATATATATATATATATATATATATATATATATAAAACAAGATTCTCAATCGAAAGAAATCTCAAAATCGTCAAATGTCAATATTACTACTTTCTTTGACGTGACGTGATATATATATATATATATATATATATATATATATATATATATATATATATATATATATATATATATATATATATATATATATATATATATATATATATATATATATATATATATAAAACAAGATTCTCAATCGAAAGAAATCTCAAAATCGTCAAATGTCAATATTACTACTTTCTTTGACGTGACGACGGAATGGAAAACTTTCCACGCACGCCGACTTATCAAATTCGATTCGGGCGGCGGGAAACAAAAACCCCGAGGGCTGCATTAGTTTGAAAAATTCGCCCGCACCCGCTTATCTTCCGGCAAAGGTTGCGCGAGCCAAAACTTTCGGCATCAGTCACGCCGGAACAAACGACTCCGGGGGTATTTTTCACCGCGAACGGGACTCGCTCCCCGGTTCCTTAAATCTCTTTATAATTGGGTTCCAGGACGAAACAAAAGCTCGACTTTCTAGCCGAGGCGTCGGTGCATTAAGTGGTAATCGACGAAAGTTCGAAATCGGGAAATGGTCTATTGACGTGGCGTAGAGAGAACGAGTTAGATACTTGATAGTTCCTGAACGTGGTGTCGAAGTATCTTGATACTAACAAAAACCATATTATGTTATTTAAAATACGTCATAAAGAAATAATTAGAGATTGAGACTGCATTAGATCAAAAATCATTAAGAAAGACAAGTCAATTCTTCTTCAAATGCATGCCCTCCCAGAACATTGGCGACCACCCGCATGATCTTTACTTTGGTGGTGCTTACTCTATACCACTGACGAAGATTTTTGAGCTAAGACGTTATTCGACGACCAGGGCCACGTTCTATTTATATTTTTTATTTAAAATTACGTGGGCAAAATACTCCAGCTTTCTTCTTTTGATGGTATTAAGTACCTCTCATTCTTTGTTATATGTTGCAGAACCGCTTAATTCGACTCTGTCCACTCATGACATCTTCAACATTGTTTCAGTGAGTTTCCATACTCCCATACCGTAGAATAATATGCTAAAGACATAGCAACATAATAAGCGTATTCCTAAGGGAATTCTTAAAGCCCTGTTTGTTAAAGACCGTGTCGTCAGCGTATCTTAAATTATTGATGACGATTAAATTAGAAATTACGTATTACAAACACAAAAACAACTCCGACAACAGGAAACATAGTAAGTTTTTAATTACGTTTCTTTAATCTTATACGTTAAGATTGACGTACATGGGAAAAACGCATCCCCTCACCTCAATCTACTTCACAATGCGAAACGATCCTCTAGCCCATATAAACAAGCAGTGATTGATACTACGGCCATCGGCCCGTTATATAATTTCCAATCGGAACTTCTACTAATACTCCCCAATTTAATAAAGATAATTCACGAGGGGTCGATATAACACTTTCCGATTGACCGATCGTCGGTTACGTCTTGGATGAACTAAGGGGTGAATTAATATCGACAACAGCTACGTCACCGAGAATGCTACGTAACATATACCAACAGCTGATAAGGGACGATTTTGAAAGAAACGTCCACATGCCTGCAATGAAATCCTCCTTCAAAATATTATATCATAAATATGAAGATTGTAATGCTTTGAATATGTTCCCGTTGGACGATATTTTCTGTCACGTCTAGATTTAGTTTTTTTTTATTCAGTTCATGCGTTAACATCATAAACAGTGTATATTCATACAAAATAAGTTTAAGACTGGACAGATACACAAGAAAAGTGCCGAATGCGATTTCCATGGTAGTACATATGCGCTTGCGCAGTATTCGCTGTGACTTTACAATAATTAGTTGACAATAGTCTTTTAAATGTTCACATTTTGTATCAAATATTTTGATAAGTTTTGTTAAGTATTTTATGCGTAGTTCATATATTTTTTCATGAACAGAGATAATAAATATAAAATTGCAATTTGAATTTTGTTCTAAAATAAATTTTATTTAATTTTAGGTTATAGAATGGCGCAAACAGACTGTTTTTGCCACGTTTGTGGTGAGTTGATTCTAAAAATACAGCGAAATGCCATAACCGACCTTGTTAAAACAGCTTATCAGCTTTATTTTGGATTTGCTAACGATAAAAGTTGATTGCCAAAAATATGCTGTAACAGTTGCTCAAGAACGTTGAGAGGTTGTCTTGAAGGTCTATGCCGTTTACAATACCAATGCTTTGGAATGAACCTCAGAATCATGAAAATGATTGTTATTTCTGTACATCTTCACCTTCATACACTTTATCTGGATTTTTAAGTACTTAGTTTTCCAGAAAATTCTAATGAATAAATGCATCAAAAATAAGTTCGAAAGAAGAAATGGTAATAAATACCCATCAGTGCCCATTGCACATACATCAAACATGAAAAAATAAAATATTCTGAATACCTACGGAATATTTGTGGTGATTTAAAAGTTGTCGCTATATTTATTGGATTACAAGGACTATACACCAAGTTCTGTTGTTTTCTATGAGAGTGGGACTACCACGCAATAGAAAAATATTACAAAGTCAAAACCTGGTCACAAAGAAAAAGCTTAACTCCTGGAGTCTAAAATATATCTCATAAACCTTCAATGCCAAGACAAAAAAATTGTATACTAGTACTATTTACAAATCTGGATAATTTAGCTTGCTGACGTGCCGCCAATCATTCAGGGCTTAACTACTGAAGAAATCAATCATCCTATTGGCTGCTTCAGAGGTTAACTAAAAATACTGTATAGCCAATTTGCTGTATCATAAGTTGGTAAGCAAGATTGCTTTCGAAAAATCGTCACTGAAACTCTCTCAAGACACAGTTTATTATACTCTTCAAATAAAATTATCCTATCTTTAAAAACAAAAAAGGAACTTTTTAGGATATTTTAGATTTTTTGCCCATAAACGACACACCCTGTATTTGATACAATCATTGTTCGAAGTAGAGATTATAACCCTGGATTTTCCACGCGTCCTGGTTTAAGAATTTTTTGAAAATATTTAATGATTTTCGAGAAAATAAGTTCTTTCTAATCTAATCTAATCAATGACGTCATTGCGTCTTGACAGCCCGCGAAATAACGATTTCAATATACAAAAATTCTAGCTCTTGACACCTATGATACCGTTTGAACCAATTAGCCATATTTTTTACGATTTTTGATTTGCGGCTAATAATTTACTCTGAAATCCCTGTATATAATTGAAAAAATGCCCGAAATAAATGTTATTGCACTGGATCTTCTGCGTCAGCCGGCTAAAGAATTTTGCCAATCGGATGCACGGTTATGTAAGAAAACATATGGAAGCTAAAATTATCAAAAAAAATTTCAAACATTTTTAAAAAATACTTGGTATAATATGATTGCGCCCAATTTCTACCGTTTAAATGTAGACACGGACGTTTACTTTTCTGCTAATCTGCAAGTTTAAGACAGTTAACACATTTCTCATTTAGCACGGAATATCGGGAACACCCTGTACAATAGGTGAATACCTTAAATACAAAAGTTTTTGTTGTCTACGCGAGCTATATCGCAATATAAAATAAAGTGAGATCTGAATATTTTTGAAAAATTGTCAAGAATAGTTTATAGAACCGTATCTTCTGCTTCTTTTGGTTAAATAATTTTTTTGGTCTCGTAAACAGTTTTTGAAAGATTATGTTTTATGTAGACCCCTGCACGCGCGATTTCTTATTTTTTTAGAATACTCCTCGACCCTCCAGGTTCCGTCACGGGGCAAATTTAGGACACTTATCGTGTTTCATTGCAAGGTCCAAAAAACAGTCGAAAATCGCGAAAAAAAGGTGGATACCGGCGTCGGTTCAATGCCATGCCGAGATATAAGATTTTTATAAGGTTTATTAGACACGATATCTTTCAAACTTGGCTTACATTGGAATAAAGTTGCCAATTAGTAATACTGGACCGCTGCAAAGGTTAGCGTTTCATTTTTCGCAAAAGGGTTCATATATTCACATACAAGTGCCTACGGGCTTGTCCTCGAACTCCTGGTTCTAATTCGGGCTTATTTGTTAATCCAATGATTATTAAATGCTCGCACCTTTCGCGGTCTCAGGTTCACTTCCTTCCAATTGCCATCAAAATCATCGTTTGAGTCCTTAAAACCTTAAACCCTATTCATATCGAAGGACGAGACCTGTCCGGGAATCCCTATTACTTCGAAGTCGACCATTCCGGACGAGAATCACTAGAACGGGAATCAGACAGATAATAAACAATGCAGGCGCAAAAATCCCCGTCGGTGAGGGTCGATTCAGCCTCTCTGCGAGACAACGCGACACACGACCCGTCCCATTCTACCCCCGCGATCTTATTTTCCACCGAATTTAACGCGCAATGAAGACAAATGGGAACCGTAATGGGATTTTAAAATTAAATCCGGTGCGGAGCGCGGGACACTGCAGGAAAAAAAAATCAGCGTCATCGCCGTTGTCAACCGCGTCATAATTCAAATCCGGACGTCAAGTAGGGGATTAACCGACGCAGAATAATATTATGTCGACAGAGCACTATGGCTGGGAGACAAACGTCCTTCATAGTGAGTTTGAAATATGCGAAAATTAAAAAATATCAAAAATGTAGTTGAACTGAGGTGGCTTTTACTTGATGAAAATCCATTTATCAAAATAATTAAGAACTAAAAGTTCAGATTTTCTCGAAATTATATATTATGACATGGAAATTGTTTGGATAACACCTTGTCTTTATTAAATTTAATATTTACAAACTACCTGCTAATATATATACCGAAAAATGACCATAAAACCTTAATTAATGTTGTTGTGAGAATTTAAGTTCAATAAAGGTATTTAAATCTAATTGATCGTTAAGCAATACATTTGAATGTCTCATTTTCTAAATCTCCATGGCCTCCAATAAATTTAATTTTCTACTTTTTCTGGCTGCATGTAAAATATCAAAATTGTCGTCAAAAATGTGTTTTTCTTTGTTTAAGTGTGTAGCATAATTAGAATCTAGACTATTGTTTTTAAACGCTCTTTTATGTTCGTTAATGCGTTTCTTGAAAGATCTACCTGTTTGTCAAATATAAATTTTAGGACACGATCAGCATTTCAACCTGTAGACACCTGATTTTTGAGATTTTGTACCTTACCTATTGTGTTGTTAGTTCTGAAAACTATTTTTAAACCACATTTTGAAAAATGTTTTGAACCTTTTTCACTGGGTTCTCCTATATATGTAATTGTTTTAAATTGTTCGTGTTCTGTATTAGGTATAGGATAAATAGAGTTTACTGTTGTCTGGATTTGTTTTTTATTTATAATTTCTATAATGGAAGGATTGTAGCCGTTGTTCAGTGCAATTTGTTTAATGATATTAAGTTTTTTGTTGTAAATTTCTGTTGAGAGTGGCGTATTAAGAAGTCATAAAGGGCATAAAAGAATGAAATGCAGCCATTTTGTGTGCATAAGGGTGATTTGAGCTGTTATGTATGCCTGTGTCCGTGCGTGAAGATTTATGATAAATGGAAAAATCTAATTTGTTTTGCGTTTTCGTAATAGTTAAGTCCAAAAAATTAATAGAGTTATCCTGTTCAATGGCGATAGTGATTTTTATACGATAATGTAATGTAATTTAAAAAAGAATTCCGTTCCAACAAAGCAAGCAAAGACATCATCCACGTATCTATACCACCACAGAAAACTTTTTACCTAAAGGATGTTCTAGTACGATATTTTCCAAGTTATAACAAATTGCACTGAACAACGGCTACAACTACAACTACACGAACAATTTAAAACAATTACATACATAGGAGAACCCAGTGAAAAAGTTTTAAAACATTTGTCAAAATGTGTTTTAAAAAATAGCTTTCAGAACTAACAATCTAATAGGACAATTCTTAAAAGACGATAAAACGAAATGTCCAAAATCTCAAAAATCAGGTGTCTACAGGTTGAAATGCGGATCTTGTCCTAAAATTTTTATTGGACAAACAGGCAGATCCCTCAAGAAACGCATTAACGAACATAAAAGAGCGTTTAAAAACAATAGTCGAGATTCTAATTATGCTACACACTTAAACACAGAAAAACACATTTTAGTGTAGTAGAAAATTAAATTTATTGGAAGCCATGGAAATTAACAAAATGAGATATTCAAATGTATTGCTTAACGACTAATTAGATTTAAATACCTTTATTGAACTTAAATTCTCACAACAACATTAATTAAGGTTTTATGTAAATTAGTTTGTAAATATTACATTTGATAAAGACACGGTATTGTCGAAACAATTGTCATGTCAAAATATATAATTTCGTGAAAATGTGAACTTTTAGATCTTATTTATTTTCAAAAATGTAGAACAGAAACGAAAACTGAAATGAAGACGCGATGCAATTTCATATGGAACCATTAACGGATTATTAGAAAGTAGATTCAGCCCTTATAAAGAACATTGTGTCAAATTTTATTTAATAAATTAAATTGATAAAAAGTTTCCTTCCCTCTGAGGATCTCCTAGAATACGCCTTCTACGCAACTAATAAATAGATCTTCTTCTTGGTGTGCCTATCCATTCCGAATGTTGACGGTAAGCAATGCGATCTGAACTTTGTTGACTGCTGCTCTGAATAATCCTCGCGTTGACAGGGAAAACCAAGTTTTAAGGTTTTTCGACCAGGAGATTCTACGTCTTCCAGGTCCTCATCTGCCCAAAATCTTTCCTTAGAGTATCAACTGAAGCGGACCACATGTCTTTTGGTTCCTCATTATATGTCCCAGATATTCTAAATTGCGTTTCTTAATGGTGTCCACTATTTCCGTGTCTTTCTGAGGCATTTCTAAAACTGTCTTGTTGGAAACGTGATACAAAAGCACAGACCAGATATAGCACTCCAGTAGTCTGAGTTGCGTTTGCAAATTAAGGTCTCTACTCTTAAACATGTTTCCCATTATAACGAAGGTGGATTTTGCTTTCTCTGTACGGCATTTTATTTCTACAGAATGCTGCCAGTGCTCATTAATCGTAATACCCAAATACACCTTGCTAATTACCATGAACTTGGTTTTTTTCAAGGTTCATCAGTTCTTCGAGCGAATCATTGAACACAACAGTATCTATCGTCTGCGTAACGTATATTGTTCAGCCTCTCTCCGTTAACCAGCACTTCAGCGTCCACCTTCTCCAGTGCCATCTTAAATATATGCTCCGAGTAGAGACTAAATAAGGTCGGGGACAAAACACAACCCTGTCTGACATCGCGTCTTATAATTATTTCTTCCGAGTGGTCACAGTCCACTCTGATACCAGCTGTTTGATGCCAGTACAGATTTATTATAAAACGTAAATCTTTCTCGTCAATGCCTATTGTTCTTAGAACCTCTATCATTTTCTTGTGTGGGACAGTGCTGGAAAAGAAACCAGAGAGCGATCGAATGTTTTCGGAGATATCATACGTCAATCAGTATACGTGCTCCTTTCCGATTTTGTTGTAATTTATAATGAGAGCTAATTCTAATGCCATTGATATTTTTACAATTTTATTTCCTTAGAAAAAAGCACTAAACTTGCGGTGTATTCGTATCTTGCCTCATTTAATATCGAAAAAATAAAAATAGTCATAAATATTTTTAAGAACACAGTCTTCTTATTAGGTTAGAGCTGAGTATTTGGGATGCTGAGGACCAGCTTTCATACCATCTTATAGGGAGGTCGGCATGTGTCTGGTTTCTTTTCCTTTGCAATTTTTGCTAATCGTTCATTTGGCATTCTCTCAACATGGTCTGTCCGTTCTCTTCTGCGACTCCTTGCCCATCTTCCTATATCCTGAATATTTAGTGTGATGACGTAGTAATCATCTCAGCATAGCATATGATTATTTCTTTGTCTGGCATTCGTTATCCTCTCCCAAAGGACTTGTTCTACACTCTGATCGTAAATCGCTAGTTTGCATCTTCTCGTTTCTATAGATGTTGTAAGAGATATTGTTTTTTATTTTGTGGAAATTTGCATGTTGCACGTTTCTTCTGTAGATTAGCATATTATTTTTACTTTTTTGTCTTCAAACCAGTTCATTAGTACTAAGGGAAATGATAAAAATTACCATCATCAGTTTAAGCGTGTCCCACAGATGGCGGTGTATGTGATTTTGGACCTACTGCCACCCCGTCCCTCTGTAGAATTTCCGGTACATCTAATGACGTTGCAGGCCTGTAAAATTCGTGAAACAAAGCATAAAATACCGTATCGGCGAGGCGTAACAACAATAAAGCGCTCGCAGCTCTCGTGGGACAAATTTCGCTTCCCAAACGGGACCGAACCCCCTTTCGGATTCCAACAAAGGGGAATTTATTAAAGGCCGCGACCCGAATCGCAATTTTAACGGGAATTCGACGTCGAATATGCACAGCATCCGGCCGCCCCGCGGGAAGAAGCGGAACTGCACACGAAACTACATATTCTCGCTCGCATGATTGGCACTCGACAACTGCAGATTCAGAATGTCGTCGTCATGGATACTACGAAATTGCGATCGCGAGAAAGTATCTTCCAAACTCTTCCACCTAATTGTAGCGTTGCATCGACCGGGCACGGAGCCTCGCTGACGATGCACTGCCGTGTTAGATTTGATAATTAAAATTGCTATACAGGGTGATCGGAAACTTGGAGGAAAGATTCAACGTGGTAAAACGATGGTAGTAATTCATATAACAAAAATTCGAAATCGTAATATTTAGCTGGTATTTTACACATAGCCTTGATTTAGTAAAAAATAAAAGTGTTTTACTTTTTATAAAACTTCCGGATTCCTCCTGCGTCGGTTTTTGTTAACTCGAACTAGGTAACGTTTCGCCAATCATCCTGTTGGCTTCTTCAGAGCTTGACTGAAACTGGCTCGCACTTTACTCTGTACCTGCTTTGATATTGTTTGAGTGGGGCGGAGCTAAATGAGGGACATAAACACTGCTCGGATGACTGATTCCCATATTGGAGACAGGTAGAAACCTGATGCCCGGTTACGTTACTTATAGATTTCAAAAGACTTGGATTTTTCGTTGGAAGAAGAATTGATTACATGCAAGAATTTTAGTTTTATTTTTATCGAATAAAATTTTATGACCGGTTTCGTGATTGTATTCGGAAACTACTGATGAGTTTATTTGTCTTAGTCATAATGCTCTTTCATGTTCTTTGAGCCTAGTTGATATTTTTCGTCCGATCTCTCCAATGTATTCTTTGCCGCATATGCATGGAATTCGGTAAGCTAATGGTATCTCAAATGGAAATTTGTCTCTGACGGATCGAAGATGTTAAGTGATTTTTAGGCAAGTGATAAATCTGGTTTTGACGTTATATTTCTTTAGAACTTTTGATATGTGGTCAGTGATGCTTTGAATATAAGGCAGGACAACAGTAGCAAGTGCTTTCACTTCACCACAACCTTTCAATAGCAGTGAGACCGAAAGCGGTCCTACATTTGCCACCGTGGTCCTTCTTTACATTCAAAACATCACTGACCAAATATAAAAAGTTCTAAAGAAGTATAACGTTAAAACCAGATTTAATATAAGGCAGGACAACAGTAGCAAGTGTGGAATTACTTTCGGTTTCATTGCTATTGGAAGGTTGTGGTTAAGTGTATTTTGTGATGGAACGCTTAATATCATTAATGTGGAAGTCATTAGAAAGAAGAGCGGAGCAATACAATGCAAAACAAGAGAGTTGATGATGTTTGGGCCGGACCGTGATGTGGCAATGCATTAAAGTATAGGTCTGTGTGCGTAGGTTTTCTGTAGACACAATGAGCCAATGTTGGGTCTCATGTTCTATTGGTAAGAATATCTAAGAAAACGTATGTTAGGGTGTATACAGTTTAAATTTCTAAGAAATCTTCTAGGAATTCCTGACCATGATGCCAAATAACAAAGGTATCATCGACGTAGCGTTTCCATAATTTTGGTTTTAGATGGAAGGCGTCGAGACCTTTCTTCTCAAAGGCTTCCACAAATATATTCGCGATGACTGGTGATAGTGCAGAACCCACAGCTGCTCCCGACGTTTGTTCAAAAAGAAAGAAGCAATTTTCATTTAAGGTGAGAAGGTTTGGTTCCAGATTCTCGGATTTGAATATATATATCTTCGAAACTAACCAGAATATCTTGTGTATTTAATGTAGCGCTTTCTATTCAATGAAGTAACTGAAATCAAGTACGAAACTGACAGTTTTTTCCTGTAAAGGGTTTTAATAAGGAAACTATATATTTTGCTAGAGAATATGTTGGAGAACCAATGGTGCTGACAATATGTCGAAGGGATAATTCTAGTTTTTGAATCTTTGGGAGTCCGTAGAGACGGGTGACAGATTTTTTCACGGAGTCTGATAAAGAAGAAGCCGTAATGATAGATTTAAGGATTTCCGTTCCATAGATTTAAGTTGGCGATATGATCCGTTAGTAAGAATATCTTGAATCTTTTCCTGATATCCATTTGTGTTCATGACCAACGTAGCATTAGGATTGCGATGTCGGGATTAGATTTTATAGATTTTAGGACAATGCGTTCAGGATTTGCAATATTAGATTTAGGGAGTTTTAAATTTTTAAGGATTTTGGCGGTCTCAAATCGAATTTCATTAGCTGTTTGAGATAATAGTTTTGGTTAGTTTAGAATAGACTCGATATTTGAAATGATTTCCTCTATTGGGATAATACGTGGGGCAAGGACAAAGTTGGAACTTTTTGAAAGAACTAATTTTTCCGTTTTTCTGATGGACTTCTATTTTTGGAAGCACTTAAAGTCTTTAGTGTATTAAACACCTATAACAGATATCAATGATCTACGACAAAAAATAATAAACGGTTGCGAAATCATAAGAAATTGAATTGTAATTAGCGTTGTATACTGTTTAATTCCTGATTATTATTAATATTTTTTTATTTTCAAAAATGTTAAATGTATTTATGTTACTTAAATGAAACAATTTATTGCATTGACTTATGCCACTTTTTCAGCATACTGTTAATAATAATTTCCAAATTCGATTTGTGGCTAAACGATAACACTTAAACAAGAGTAACAATTTTTGAGGATTAGTGATTCTGCTTAAGGCATTATTTGCAATATTAGTCTAAATAAACAAAATACAGGGAAAATAAAAAAAGTGTTCTCAGTAAAGTGCCCTCTAGTGACAAATTGCTGAAACACTTTTATTTTGTGACGATAACTTTTACTGAATACTGTGTGTAAAATTCCAGCTTATTTTGATGAGAATTAAGCGTTAAAAATAAATTAAAAAAAAAGAATTTTTACAAGCTACAACACCCTTTATACTTAAATATTAAGAAATTCCTTTTTCTTCCGTTAACGTTAGGCGGTAACAATTTGGCGTAATTGCCACTACCGAAGATTAGTTCCTTGATTCTCGTGTGTCAACTTCGAAGTCTCAGCTCGTCGAGAAAGCGCCACCTCGTATTTCCACGTAACGCACTGGAGATGTCACGACCGTGCACTAAGTGCCGTTTCTACGATTTTGACGCGTTACAAAGACGTTATAATAACAGCGTAAATCCGCATTAACGCCCCCTTTGATATATCACGAGGAACGGATAAAGCTTCAGTCTCGGGTCTCAGGTTTCGCAACAGTTGACTCGCGGTGTCGCGTACTAATGATTAAACACCTCTCTCGGCATTTGCTCCGAGAGAAATTGAAGAATCATTACGATAAGGTTAGGAACCCTGATCTATGACTGCATGCCGAGTATACGGATACATTTGCTTCATTCACTTGGTAGACAATAGTTAGCAATTGCAATGGACAATCTTCTCGGTACTGCCTGATCGTACCACAGCCATTACTAACTTATGGTGAGCACTAATCTTGTTACAGGCTAGATTTTAGAATTTAAACAGGTACCAAATAATAGGCATGTACACCAATATAAAAGAATAGTAAGTAATTAGTTTCAGCACCTCTATATTCCAGCTTACGTATTGTCCTTACTTTCCGTCCTTATAACCACAAATGGTGCATGCGCCAGTAAAAGACAAAAGTTTTAGGTATCTTTATAAGTTACTCAACTATTTTACAATTTTTGCGGCAACTTGCCTTAAATTCAGTTAATTAGTTTTGTTCAAATTCACTTGCGACATCGAGGTTTCCAAACCAGGTTGCTAAGCTTGCGTTACCTTGTCCCGGAATCACTGGTCCTACTTTGAAAATAGGGTAACGACCGCCATCCCAATTCAATTCTCTTATCTCAGGTTCAAGGTTATAACTGGAGTTCGGATTTTTATGCACAGAAAACGATTAAAACATGAGCATAAATATGTCTGATTTTTCCAAAAAATATGTCAAATATATGCTTTTTTTTACTATCTATGTACTTTCATGCCCTTTATTTTTTACATATAATGTTTAGTGAAAATCAAGGAAAGAATGTCAAACAACGAAAAAAATTACAATATTATATTTACAGCTTTTAGACATAAGAATAATAATACTTAATTAGGAATAGTTATTAACATTAGCTAATAATAAATTAGTGATTTATAGCCATATACCTATCTATATTGTAGCATTATGGTAAAAAATATGTAGTTTTACAATCAGACCCATTATTATTATTGTAGCCATTGAATTGAATTGAATTAAATGTTGAATGTTGAATTAAATGTTGTTCTAAATATTCTATGGTTATTTTTTGTCTTTTATCGCTTAATTTGCTTTTGTACTTGGAGAACGTCCTTTCGACGTCCACCGAAGTAATTGGCTAATGATAAAATTTTTGAAATTTTAAGTAACTCTTGAAACCCTTCACTATTAAATTTATCAAGAAGATTTTTTCCTATTCTGCTTGGAACTTTTTCCAACAAATGTTCGCACTCATCTACTATTGTAGTTGACTCTAACAAAGGCGTTTTTTCGGTCTCTAATTGTTTAATAATGCCACTTAAAATAAAAAACTAAAATTAGCTTTCATATATGTCAACTGATCTATTCACACAAGTTCACATTTTTCATATAAATTTTTGAATCAGCTGAACCTGAAAAGTCCATCATTAGTGATAATTTTCAGAAGCGGTTGTTAAAATCACAGATAAACAAGAAGAGGGGCGAAGGCTTAATCCTTAGATAACAGGATTTGAAGGCTATAAATAGAAAGTCCACAATATTGCAGATATAGATATCATTTTTAATCTTATCCGTTTGGCAAATTCCCATTAATAATCTAACGAATGGGTCAAAAATATGCGATTTTATGCTCGAAAAATAGAAAATATTCACTATATGTACAACAACAAAAAATATGTACTAAAGATTCATTTTATGCGAAATATGTAATTTTTTTTATCGTTAATCTAATTATTTAATTCTAAAACGGGTATATCCAAAATATTGGGTTGGAAAATGTTTTAATCGACCGCAAGTCAAATGTGAATCAATTCAATTCGTCCGGAAGTGACCACAGTCGCAACCGTCTCGCACCGCCACGGAATATCAAATCGGTTAGATACTTTTCCTCGACCAATGAAATCTTTTTGTTTTTGCTTTTTTGGTATTTAAAATTTGATTTAAAAGGCTAACGCGGATATAACCCTTCGGAGATTGGCACCCTTGTTTTGAGGCTGATTCAGTTGACATCACGTTTTGTGGATTTCAATATCTTGGGTAAAGAAAATTTAAAGAACTCCGGTAACTAGCGAGGAAGGCCACTAACAATCTGGTAAGCTCATTATACAAATTATTACCTTCCAATTTCATTTTATGTAACCTCGTACTTAGACTGGTTCTGCTTCCTTCTGGGCGTTTTATTTCAATTATTCAAAATAACAAACACTAGTTTGTTCGAACAACCAACGACAGGCATTTCCTTTTGTCAATACCTTTAAGAAGGTCGCCCAAGGTGAAGGGTGAAGCGCGTGTTTCGACGACCCTTGAACCTGGAGACTGTCCATTCTAGAAAATTCTAGATGGTCATGCTAAAGCGGATTGTTTTGATTAGTTATAACCATTTCTTTGGACTCCTTTTCATTATTCGACGAGCTACGAAAAACGGGTGGCACCAAAATCCCTCTAATCACCTCCCTCACCAACTGGGTGATTTCATATCACCGAGTACAATTCCCACCAGTCTCACCACCCTTAATTGAACGCTTCGGTAAAAGTCTACTTCCTCGTTATCATTTACAGATCTTTGTAAGTAAAAATCTTTTTTTGGTATAGTCTGTAGCTGTTGCGAATAAACAACCAAAAATATTTTGTTTGGTGTTTTAATACCCATTAACTGAGTCACTTGAATGTTATTCTACCGGGCCCTCGACTCCATCTAGTCCAGGGCGCTATTCTATCCCAATGAAACTATTGTTTTTCCACATCCTCAGTCTGCAAAAACACTAGACAACGCCGCGCGGTCGGTCATAAAACATCCCCGTCACTCCGCAAACGACTATTTAGCCGCCTTTAGATCAACCCTTACGTTAAAAGCCCTCGACGACAACGTGAAATTTACCCGCAATTTAACTTCCGCAACCCCCCTAATGACCCCGCGCCGTTGTCACTCTTCCGTATACAGTTTCCTCGGCGATTTATCAAAACCTAGTATTAACCCCATCCCCGTGTCACTGTTTTCTCTTTTTAATCGCGGTAATTAGACATTAGTCGGGTTACATTCAGCTGGGGTTGTTCTGAAAGGCGTCCCTTTTCTCTAAAACCATTCATTCTTCAAATAAATTTGTCGTTGTTTTGTCAGAATTGTCTTTTTTTACAGGACTTGAAAATATTTACAAGAAATCTTGATCGGGTCTGGATAACCCTAAAACCCCATCTTTATAACCGACGATTTCCGCTACTTTCGGGACGCCCTGTATAAGGCATTTTCCACCCGACGTCCCCGCCAGTGCAGCTTGCATACGTAACCGTCTCGAACGTCAGATCCCTCGGAACTGCACGGCATCTTGAAGATGCTTTGTTTCGACCCGAAACGTTTCTCTCTCGCGAGAGGGACCAGATTGAATTCCTTCAACCCACCTTATCGCGACAGTGTCGGCGTCGGATTAGGTTTTCATCCAGTCAACAATGGGCGTGAGCCCCTTTTGTTTCATTTACGACTGGCAGGTTTATCCGTTGCAAACTCACGTGACCTTAGGTGATAGGAAGAAATACGAACTAACTTTAAAAAAGCATAAAAGATATTTCTCTTCGACATAAGACTCGCCTCACAAGTGAGATACGTTCCATGGAAGCAGGACAGTCACGATTATTCCTGGAGTAATAACTCAGGGAAGTTACGAGACTTTTAACCGGACACTGTGGCCTTAAAAATTTAGGTGTGCAAGACCTGAAGTCAGAAGAATGAAATCGCTTGTGCTGGTGCGAAAAGAGGATAGTAACGGGTGCAAAAAGAGTACAGTTCGATATCCTAGCAGTGATGAGGACTGCCTTTAATATTTCGTTTTTATAGGGAAGTTTGACATTTTGGGATTAAGTTTACTCGGCTACAACTTTAGACGTGGACTAACTCAACAACAATGCATCGATGAACTTAATTCGACTTTTTGAGTTATCATCTAGGACTACTGTTTATCGCTGGTTATCGGACTTCAGTCATGGTCGTAGTTTTCTTAAGGATGAATTTCGTGAAGGTTGTCCAAACTCGGTGGTTGTACAAGAAAACATTGAAGCAGTGTGGAAACTGATTTAGCAGGATCGTCCTGTGATTTACTATGAGGTTGACCTATCTTTGGGTATTAGTGGGACTAGCATACATACAATTTTGCATGAACATTTGAATCTATGCAAGTAAGCAGCAGGCGACTGTCTGGGTTTTTCAGAATGAGACAAAGTCCACAACAGTTGTCGTGCGCGAAGCGCCTCGAAACAAATGGTAGCCTGTTTTTCAGGAAAACTAGACACGTTGCAACTCTTTCTTTGGTGAAAGGTGGAACAGTCAATTCTGAATGGTACACAACCATTTGTTTGCTGAAAGTCTTCGAAGAAATTAACAAAACCAACCGCCGAAGACGAATCACTCTCCACGACGACAATGCTCTCACCGACCAGTGCAAACAAAGCATTAAAAACGTTGACTTGGTGAGCCATCCACCATATAGTCCTAATTTAGCACCTAATGACTTCTTTTTATTGTGCTTTGATGATTGGTTTTATAGAATGCAAAAATGTATTGATCATCAGGGTGAATATTTTGAGAAACAATAAAATCATATTTGTTATTTATAGTTTTTTATCCCGAAATGTAAAAGGTAGCCTTCGTAACGAACTGATGTTTTTCCCCCTGCCACTGGCGCCAAAATCGCGGGCTCAGTTCGTTGCCGTCGCAAATCCAATTTCTTCCGGCGCACCCGACGTTTGTTCGATAGCAGTTATTAAACAAACAAAGCTTCCGAACCAATTTCGATTATAACGAAACGGAGTTCCCCCACCATCGCCGCTAGACACCGAACTGAAAGGGCGACACTTTCGCCAAACATTAGCGTTGCAATATCATCGGATCGAGCTTCATAAGTCTGATTTAATATCCCATGGGGCGCGAATATTCATAAAGATGGCCTCGATTACTTCCCGATAATTGAAATCTCAATGGGTGGATGATTAATCTACTACGAGTTCCGATAAAATCACACCGAAACTTCTACTACCTGATAATCGAAATTCCAATGGACGCACATCAAAGGATAGAGATTCTTACTTCGAAATAATTGAGATAACATATAAGCCTTTCACTAATCTTTAGTGTTAAGCCAATAATAAATTACTATTTCACATTCCAATATCATCGGATGGACACTTTCTTGCTTCAACTAACGCTAATCAGTGGCATGCATTACATATAGGCAAAAAAGCATTTCCTGCCCTTTCGTACCCATTTAAAATGACCTACATAATTTTATTTTTCTAAATAATAAGTTAGTATAGTTTTTATTACGGTTGCAAAGCCAGAAACATCATACAAAACAAACGCCACCTGTTCAATGTCTTATTATTACATAAAAAACGCATCAAATTTTTAAAAGTCGAACGCACGGCCGAAGCTTAACATTACATTTAAATGGGCAAGCAAAAGCAGTGCGTTACTGCAAGCAATGAACACACGAAAGCAGTCGTGATCGTCCGATCTCATCGTATGTATAAAACGGTCCCACGTTATTTTAGGTAA
Source organism: Cylas formicarius (assembly GCF_029955315.1). NCBI lineage: Eukaryota > Metazoa > Arthropoda > Insecta > Coleoptera > Brentidae > Cylas > Cylas formicarius. Next base: position 15,429,818 of record NW_026844361.1, on the reverse strand, counting down.
ACGATCAATTTTATAATGTTTTATCGAGATGTGTATTATGCAGCAAATTAGAAATTTGGTTGTAAATCATCTGTATATTGTTTCCAAATGATTTCATTTACTATTTTATTTGACTGCAAAACTGCATTGCTAATTGGAAATCTGGCAATAATGTGTACGATATTGTTTTTGTTTTGGCATTCGCAAGTCGCTAATCGGCGTAATCGCGAAGAAATTTGAAATTATGATTGAATGATAGAGAGATTATTCGTTTTGTAGGTTTTTGGCGTGATGTCTAATGAAAAGTAAACGTGTCGGAGTGTGAGCGCAGGGCTAATGTGAATTGCATTAAAAAATTGAAGACTTTGGCATCGTTCTTCTGCCGAATTCGCGGGTCTAAATGCCTATGACATTGCCATTTTTTGTCAAGAGAAAAAGATGTGTCACGTATTTCCAAAACTAATGAAATTAGGAAAATTAGTTCTCACCATCCCAGCCAATAGTGCGTCAGCAGAAAGATCTTTTTCTGGCCTAAAAAGAATTCATACGTATCTAAGGAATACGCAAGGACAGGCAAGGTTGAATAATTTAACAATAATTTCGTTAGAACCTGAACTTTTGCAAGAATTAAAACGGCTCACAAACTTTTATGATGATGTATTGAAAAATCTTTTGAAAACAAATCGCCGTTTTGAATTAATCTATAAATAATAAATTTATTTGCTGTTATTTGATTTTTATTTCGTTTGAGTTTAAAGTTAAAATATGTTAAAATATGTTAAGTAAATTTTATAATATATCCACGTACATTGTACATAATAATGTATTGTGTTGTGCTGTATGTAATACATGCGTTTCTTTTGAATTTTTGTTTTTTTTGGTTCTGTTGCCAACTATACGTTCTATTTTTTATGGCCTTTATGGGAAAACATAATTAGGGTGTGGCACTTCACCCTCCTGCTGCGGCGCTATTTTTTTTCTCTTGCCTACCCTGCAATATATTTCACGCCACTGACGCTAATATCTTCTTTTCATCAATTTTCGGGTACATTTTTTTTGTATATTACTATAGGTAGAACTTTACATAACCATTATATTTTCCGATTATCACATTGACGACAGAATTCAAGCATCTTTCTCTTTTCCAAAATAGCTTTTGTAGCTCGGTGGCACCTGTCGAAGCATATTGTTAACTTTAGGCAACCGCTTCTCGAAAAACACGTTCTAAAAAAAAAAAAAGAAAAGAGAAAGCTTTCCACTCAGGTTCCCCGAGTTACATTTATTAGGGCGCCCTCGAGTCGTATTCTGAAGTGGACTTGCGAGTTGCATTTTCAGTCTTTTCAAGCCGAAGCCCGACCACTTCACTTCAAAAATTGCGTCAGACTTATGCAAAGATCAAACCGCGACGATAGAAGTTACCGCAGATGATTCTTTATTGCTTCCAGCAAATAAAACATAAAGGGTACAAAAGTACAGAGGCAAACCACTACTGAAAGTAGTAGGTATTGGCCATTTCTCCATCCTCCTTCCTCTAGGGGCGGTTTTGATATAACAAACTTACAGAGAAGAACCCTAAAAGCATAACTTACATTTAAGAAAATATTTTTTTTTAATTCCAAGCGTGACAATGAGCTTAATTTTAGAAAAAAAAGCACCACCTAGTGGATTTTGGAAAAAGAACTGGACGAATTCATATGGTTTAGAACAAATTCTGATGTTCATCAAATTTATATCTTTGGCATGAGAGGCAACAATACGATATTTCTCCTGTCGACCGAAATCGTATCACCCACCTCTCATTACGTCCCTTGTAATCCAGGCCTTTTATTAGATTTCCATGTGACTGCTTACTTTTTTGAATCAATACTCTTGAATAATATCGTTATGCGTTCTATGGAGAGTTTTCCACAAAAGCATTTTTCTTTTTATAGAATCAGAGTTTTATTTGGTAATGCTCCCAAAAAAGTCTGGCTCGTCTGCGTAAATGTAAATGTCTCTTGGTGAGTAGTTCTTATCAATCGAGTTAACTTGTCTAAAAACGAGGATACATCCTGAGGATGCTTTAAAAGCAATGTGGTGATGAGCGCGATCTTCACAGATTCTGCAATGTCCTTTGCTTTAGCAAGTATCAAGGGACCTGAAAATTCAAGTCATGCCGGTAAATTTTTTAAAGAATGAAGATTTGTAGTCATACCAATTATTGGAATTCCTTTATTAGGAGATGCCACAAACCACTCACAGCACATTCGATCTATCGCTGAGCCGGTTGTTGTTGAAAAACTTCCTTTGTCCGTGATTTTTACATTATAATTCCACTTTCTTAACAAACGTTCTCTGTTCTTTATTTACCTCTAAAGCTTCGTTTTTTTTTACTTTAAACGATCTTAAAAAGCCCTGACAATTTCCGCAGACTCAACTTCTCTTCATTGTACACATTGTAACTTCAAATTTTTAAAAGATGAAAAATTTGCGTCTACGTTATTTCACCTCCTGAGAACAACAAAAAAGAAACCGACGACGCAACGGATGCTTCGGGGAATCACCGATTAGATGGGCTCGTACGTATGTTATCTGGGTTTTTGGGAACAGGGAAGATACGGACTAATTCAACTTAAGCCTAAGTTTGTTTAAAAGAGAAGTATTCAAAATTTTCTAACATTCATTTAATACTGTCGCCAATACTAAAAAAAGAATTAATACAAATAATAAAATCTCTGAAAAACTCAGATTCAAATGTTGGGGATGGTATATCTAACGTTCTTATTAGAAAAACGCATAAATATTTTACTGCGTCGCTGCTATATTTGGTTAACCTGGTATTTTCCAAGGAAGTCTTTCCAGACATATATAAATCGAATTGAGAGACCAAATGTCGAATTACAGGCAAATTGTAATAGTACATAGTGCGGCTAAAGTCTTTGAAAAGTAAATTGATATTAGATTAAAACAATTCTTAGAAAAAAATGCCTTATTCAATACTAATCAATTTGGTTGGAAAAAAAGTAAGCGCGGAAGATGCGTTGATCAAAGTAGCTGGCGGCATAGTCCGATCTTTTAATCACAGAAAGAAATGTATTAACGCATTTATTTGAATGTATTATTTAGTTGCCGAAATAAATGTTGTTATTATTATTATTATACTGTCTAAGTTTACTAACTATGGAATTATCTAGTCAAGTTTCTTTTTGCATTCCCGACTATGTTTAATATGAGCCATCCTATAATTGGACAGCCTCGTCGCCTTGTTTTTTTGAGATTGTAAATAAATAAATGCAAAAAAAGTTCCCTAGTTCATGATTGCGCACGTGCCAAAGTGGCTCGATTCTCAACCCGGTAAAAAAAAGCCTCCGACAATTTAATCCGTTGCGAAATCGAGAACGAACCGCAAAAGCGGGATCCTCCAAAGGCACGATGACGCCGTTAATCCCGTAAAACAGAAAAGGTCCCCTTCATCCCGTGCGCCGGTAATTAGACACCCTCAAAAGACGTCGACGTCGACGAAACACTTAAAAACTTCAGCTCCGGCGGCACTATCTTTTAATTTTCCTTTGTTGTCGCGCTAGCGTTTTCAAAAATAAAACGCTCTCGAGTGCCCAAACCGGAAACTCTAATATAACGAGTTTGTGTAATCCGTGACAGACGCGTTTACGGAGCGACAGAACAAAACGTGCCACTGTGGAGCGTGTTAAATTATTCCAAACCTAGTTACTTTCGCAAATGGACGACATTCGTTATTGCGAAAGCACAGGAGTTGATCGCTGAAATTTCTATTATATTTATTCCCAAGTCTCACATTTACAATAGTATATTATGCAGCAACAACAAACGTCACTTTAATCACGAGTTTGATTTGACACGAGCGGAGCGAGTGTTTAGTAAACAAATGCATACTATGTTTTTTCTAAAACCGTTTTTGCGAAACAGGAATGCTTGTCACTCACTTTGTGACGTAACCATAGGAACTCAATAAACATGGTACTGTGGGTATTTTAGAGTGGGGAGAAGAAAAATTTTATTCGCAAATTTCGCTGAAATTTATATTTATTCCCAAGTCTCACATTTATAATAGTATATTATCCAGCAAGTTAGATAACAAACGTCACTTTAGTCACGAGTTTCATTTGACACGAGCGGAGCGAGTGTTTAGTAAACAAAATACTTTTTCTATAACAATTTTTGCCAAACAGGAATACTTGTCACTCACTTTGTGACGTAACCATAGGAACTCAATAAACGTGGTACTGTGGGTACTTTAGAGTAGGGAGTAGAAAAATTTTATTCGAAAATGGGCGACATTCGTTATTGCGAAAGTACACGAGTTGATCGCTGAAATTTCAATTATATTTATTCCCAATTCTCACATTTACAATAGTATATTATGCATCAAGTTTGATAACAAACGTCACTTTGGTCGCGAGTTTAAGTTGACACTAGCGGAACGAGTGCTTAGTAAACAAAATACTTTTTCTATAACCATTTTTGCCAAACAGCAGGAATGCTTGTCACTCACTTTGTGACGTAACCAAAAGAACTTAATAAACTTGGTACTCTGGATATTTTAGAGCAGGATATGTATCTCTATAACAACTTGATTGCATAATTTATCAATTAAAACAGGCAACATAACAGTAAAGTTTAATACCTTTAAATATTAGCAATTAGTTTCTAAGAATATTTGAGTTCAAGAAGAACATTTTCATTTAGTATTCCAACTCACTGAAATCACTATCAGAATCACTAGACTCGTCCATTATTTGTTCTTGGTCAAACATTTCTTCTGAATGTGTGAACGAAATTTTCCACATTTCAGATGTAACAGTATTCAATGTTTAAACAACCATATTAAGAATGACCATTTCAAAAGCGATAGTTTACATTAGAATCGAATATATATAAACGTTCGCAAATCGGTACCTGATATTTAGTGTGGGATTTGTAAGAAGCCTTTTCTTGCTACGAAATTCACTTCTGGCACTTTCTAGTTGCTGGTTCAGATCGCTTGTTAACCAGCATCCAAGATATCTGAATTTAATGACTATTCTATTCTTTCATTGTGAATAGTTCATGTTCATAGTTCTCGTCATTTCTGTATTTATTTTAAGACCGAACACATCTCTCCACACATTTCTCTTATTATTGCATTTATAAGATTCTGAAGCCCCTGTTGACGGTTTGTTATTATAACGGTGTCATCTGCATACCGTATATTGTTGACTAATCTTCCGTTTAACTTTATACCTTCTTGGATTTTTTTAAGAGCTTTCTGAAGAATCTCTTCTGAACAGAGAAGGAGAGAGTATGCAGCAACACAAGAGTGAAGTACTTCGCCACCTGATTTTCGACCCAACGAAGCTAATCTTGCTGATTAGTTTCCACATGATAGTCGTAAAGTTGAGTTTTAGATATATAAATGCAAGTGATGAATAAACTAACCAGTTGATATCTAAACCAACAACTATTACATTATAACTAAATAAAATCTTCATCATAACTGAAGCAAATCGATAGTTTGCATATCAACAGGCTAATTTTGTGTTAATTGGCTGATTGCTACAAAATAACAGCATTATTGCTTTGCTCGCTTGCTCGATGGGATTGCAACTCTGGGTGGGTTTTAACGGACTTGATGACATTTGGGCTTATTTTCGTTGCTGCTTTTCGAATCTAAAGCAAGCGTTCCTCATCTTTATTCTGCCATTTTCTATCAGACCTACATCGTCTGCAAAGGCCAATAGTAGATTGGGACCTTCTAGACGTAATACTGAAGTTGATGCCCCAATTCTCGCTCTCCTTATTATATGTTGCAGTATTGCTGAACTATCCTGTACTCCTTCCACATAATTCTTATGACGAGTTTTTTGAGGAAGGCAAGTTTTTGCATTGCCGTCCACAGTTTTGTTCTGAAAAATCTATCAAATTCTATTCCACATTCCCAGCATTTTTCTATTATCCGTCTATTGGTGAAAATTTGATCAATAGCTGAACGTTAGGGCCTGAATTCAATAATGTTGCGTAATATTTACCATTGATAGTGGTATTAGTTTCTTTAAAATCTATCAAAAGAATTCTTTCACAATCCCAAAAGATCGTGGCCATCACCTTTTTTATTGACTGGCAGACTCTGAATTTTCTTGGAGGTGCTTCATCTTTACGACGCCACTCCATTGATTCTTTTTTCGATAGAGGGTTATAATAGAGAACCATGTTTCATCTCCCGTCACAATACTTTCTATCACAGGCTTCGGTTCCGACCCACAGAGTTCCAAAAAAGACCCCGCACACTCGACACGGCGTTGTTTTTGAATAGCCGAATGGTTTTTAGGAACCCATCTTGCACTAACCTTATGCACACCTAAATGATCATGCAGGATTCGGCGAACACTTGTATCAGAAAGCTTAGTAATTTCTGAGATTTCCTTGACCTTTAAACGTCTATCACTCAATACCACCTCTTCCACAATCGCAACAATTACTTCCGTTATGACCTCCACTAGTCGACCAGTTCTTGAATCATCTTCAAGGGACTCCTGCCCCATTCGCAAACGTTTTGCCCATTCTTTCACTACAGAATACGAAGGAGAACTTGGGCCGTACAGACCATCCAGCGTTTCTTTAATAATTTTAGGTGCTAACCCTTCTTTTGTCAAAAACTTTATGACTGCTCTATATTCAATTTTCGATATATGCGACATTTTTTTGGACACGTCTTGTTTAAAATGCTGTCAATAAAAAACTATTTAACGCAAGACTTCAATTTCTTTTTTCGCAGCCTACTAAGATATATATTTAAAAGACAAAGTTTTATCGTGATGCTGGAGCTGCATCTATGTCAGGCCGGGAAATTTTGGCGCTAATCTCGTATGTTTAAAAATAGTGCGTTTTTCTCTACCTACCATCCACTCTGGGACAGATTAAGGACAGTTTTTCGTTGCACATGATCCGGACTACAAAACGCCTCGGATGGGATACTCAAGCCGTACGCGAAACTAAAATGGAAGCTGAAATATCCGCGGGCATCACAATCGGGATATTGCGTCAAAATAAAGTTTGAACTCCAGTTGCACGCTTCAAGAGTTGCAGCCCAAACTAGCGGCAGTAATATTTCATTACCTTCACTCGTGTTCTCCCCGTTCTCCCGTTTCGAGGGGGCGCCTTTGCATCCGGACCGCCGATAGCAAAAACATGCCCCCACCCCTAGACCCCTCACCCGCCCGAGCATTGTTTTCCTGGCAAAGTGATTTCCCGTACTTAGATTTCTGCCCCGTAACTTTTCAAATGTCTAGGCTTAAACCCGGGGAAACGGTTCAGAGTCGTAAAAGTTTTGACGGAAAAACGAACATTGTTAAACCAGGACCGGCTTCAGATACATTTGTTAGTCGTCATATACGTAGGTTCCCAAAAAAACATTTCTGAATATGAGTCATTTTAAATTTTCCAAGAAGTAGTAACCACTTTTTGACATTTTTTATAAATCATAAAATCTTTAATAAACCAAGAAACTTTCAACTTTACCAAGGTTTCTCCCATAAAAATTACGTCAACAAATATAATAACATAATCAATGATATAATACAAATTACAAGGATCCTTGAGAAGATCGTTGTAAAGCTATTTGCAACTTGCTATTTCCCGTTATATAATTATAAATATTCCTACTGGTAATAAACGTAATTTCTTATACCCAATGAATAGTTAAGCATATCTGTGTTTTGTACATTTGCTCCAAAAACCGTGCAAATAGTAATTCACTAGGGGACCTGAGAGGGACTACATACAAATTCTTGATCAAAGAGAAATACAAAGTCTTTGGAAGCCACCTTGTTTCAAGCGGCGTTTCTTTCAACAATTGTAATGATAATATAAAGAACTTTTGAAAATGTGAGCTGGAAAAGGTCTTAAAAGAATAAAACTAAATTTACTTTATGCACGACTTTCGTTTTGTTTGGCTAACCCGCTACTGAATCTATGTCTGAGAAAGATTGTAGGTCGCAAACACAAACTATAGGGTTATTTGCGTAAAGTTTCAGAATTACTCCTACAGGCAAAATATTTCATGTTGTTAAGAACCAAATAGTCCCTCAAAAGCGTTTGATCGGTTGAATCATGAAATTCTAATAAACAAGTTTCGAAATTATGTCTAACAGCATTCAGTACAGCTATCTCTATGGTCAATCAAGACAATCGTAAAGATTTCGATGTTCAATATAGTTTGAAGAAGACTAGTTCCTAAATAATAACTTTCAGCTTGATACAGTTAAGTGCAAGTCTTTTACCACCTTGGGTGTAACTGTTAAATTTGACTATCATCTTTTTGATGAAACTGTTTCCCATTCTAACACATTTTGTGACTTATGAGTAATATTTGACTCGAAGTTCTCCTTTGTTGCTCATGCTACTAAGGTACTGGCAGGTACCTCAAAAACCTATGCGTTTATCGTACGATTCACTAGAGATTTTAACAATACAAAACTTGTAAAATAGTATATAACTCATACGTCAAAGTTATAGTATGCATCAGTAGGGTGTCACATTAATAAATTGGAAAAAGAAACAGATTAAGTTTTTGAAATATATATAGTATAAAATGGACAAGGCTTTTCGCATGCAATATTACTGAATAAATTGGTTCATTTGTCTTTTAGTGATCGCTACTGACTACTTAAAATTTTAAATAACTCCAGACATCAAACGCTTTCTTTCTGTCCAGACCAAGAACAAATATTTAAAAAATTTATAAATTTGATTTTAATATTTTACATATTTTTATTTTAAATTTATTTTTTATTTAAAATAATTATGTTAGGTTAGTGTTTAGATAAAGTTTCGTGACGTAATTATTCCATCCAATACCAATTTCCACTGCCTGTAGTTGAACTGTTAGATAGACTTTTTTTTAAACACATCTCCTGGTTCAAAATTTAACCCAATTAAATTGTTAGTACTGAGCATTTGGAAATTCTAAAATTAGATGCAAGTCATTAAGCATTTTTTGTCTAAAGCTATAAAAGGACCAGTGAAAAAACACCAATAATCTGTGGTCGGCATAAAACCGAAAACCATCTGAGAATTTCAGTTTTGATATCGAAGTTACATATATCAAGAAAGGGCGGGAACTTTGGGCCACCCCAACTATTGTATACTTTTCCGGGCTCTGAGTGCCTATATAAACGATAGTCAATCAATCCAAAGGTATTCTACGGTTAGGAAGGTCATCAAAACGCCCAACATAACCTTTATTACGATTTCTTCCAATTCACTCATAAAGTCTATGCAATTTTTTTATGTATGCACCGACGAATTTGAATTCAAAAAACAATATCCCACCCAAGCTACGCAACCGAATCCGAACCTGGCCAAAGCTAAACTTCCCAAAAACATCAGCAACGAAGTTTTGATAATAAAAAGACGTATCAGCAAACCCGGAGGAACTGAATAAGAAAGACAGTCGCCCAGATTTAGCGTCTAGGTTATTTAATGTTATTGCCAGTGGCGGGGGGAGGAAGCGCACGAGAGGGGGTAATATGTCGTGGATTTATTTCGAAACGGAATATGATATACGATGCCCGAGAACTATACGGCAAAGTATGAAAAAGTTTGACAGCAAGAAGCGCGAAACTAGGAAATGGGAGGCCACTAATATCGGAAGATTCGAGAAGGGTAGCAAACGATACATTAATTTTATATACGGAAACTTCCCGGCAACATTTTTAGGTGATACCTATATTTAAATTACGTGTACCATCTGCTTTCTTTGGAGGTTGATGAGCAAAATGGCAATCTTTACCTTGGAAACGGTAGATTGAAACAGATCCACGGATGTTTTACTGCATCATTTCCTTAGATTTTTCAACAAGAAACGATGAGCTGCAGTAATTCGTATTCGGACATTCCGTTGTGACCTGGTGATCATCCATTGCGGCACACTCCCAAGTATTTACTGCCTTATCCGAATCAGCCCTCGTACAAAGACCGCTATACCGTGAAGGAGTACTTTGTTCAGATCCTCAGGGTTTCGGTCATGATATTAAGGATCTGAGTTCTCTCACTACAGGGCAAATCATAATATGTACTCTGCCGTTTCCTCGTACTAATTAAACATATATTAAAAAATATTTTTTGGTCAGTGTAAGTAACTATAACTACATATAAATTAAAACAAATGTTACACGTGTATACGCACATGCAAAGTCGTCAACTCAAATGCATAGAGATCAAAAAGCGAACTAAAAATGTTAATTATACAATGTTACACTGGAGACTTGCAGCTAATATTATTAAAAGTTAATGTCGGGTCAAAATCGAAAACATCGTTAAAGCAATCAACGATAGCCACTCTTGTTACTTAATTTTAATTTGCCCAGAATATCAAGTTTGCTCTGTAGGCTCATGTAAACAAAGGTTCAGTAGCGAATGATATTTGGTCTCTGTAACTAGGATATTCGTGAACCCAGATGGAGATTTTTCTGCCACACTATCAGATATAAACTGCATTACGATCCTCACAGTTCAAAAATTATATCGTAGATCTGCAAAAATAATTCATTGGATCACTATTTTTAAATCTTCTGGATTCCTCTTGTGTCGGTTAATGATTAATCTAAAAATTGCTGACGTTTCGCCGATCATCCTGTTGGCTACTTCAGAGCTTAACTTACTCTGTACCTGCCTATATATTGTTAGAAGGGGGCGGGGCTAAAGAAAGGGCTTGAATATTGTCTTGTATGACTGATTCCCATGAATGATGAAAAAACGTTATATCTGTGCATAGGAAGGGAACGTGATAACCTACAAAACTCCTAAGAAATAGAAGCCTGTGAAGAGTACCTGGGGGTTACACTCGACAAAACGGGTTCAGATGACAAAGAAATAAGAGTGATACAGGCACGAAAGGCAATTAACTGCCCGAACGGAATCCTCTGGAGTAAAAATATATCGAAACGTAGGAAATACAATATATACATAACACTTTAATTAAAAGTAACTCAATATATAGTCCAGAAACTTGGAGAATAACAGAAAAACATAAAAGAATAACCAAATCAACCGAAAAGATCAGCAAGAACCCAAAGAGCTAGAAATGAAAGTATTCGGAACTTCCTAAACACAATAAATTGGCCATCAAACCACCGCAAAAATAGAGGGCGTCCAAAAAAAACATGGTACGACAAGCAAAGATATGAGCTCGAGAATTGATTACACTCAAAAATTCGATACACCTATCGAATCAGATTTGATATCCTGTTTCACGGATGTGTTTGGCAAATGCTGATGAGTTTATTTTTTCGTGGTCCTAAGGCTGTTTCATGTTCTTTGAGCCTAGTTGATTGTTTCGTCTGGTCTCTCCAACCTAATTTTGTCTTTGACGGATCCAAGATGTTGAGAGATTTTTGGACTAGTGTTAAATCTTTAACGTTAACGTTAGCGTTCAGAAAGTGGTTTGCTTTCTACTTCATAGCCGGTGGTAAACAATATTAGGGAAAGGTAAAGGCCTGAGTCGCGAATAAGATCGTTAGGTTACTGATAGATTTCATTGAAGAATTGATCACATGAAACAATTTTAGTGAAGTGTATTTTGTGATGGAACACTTGATATCTAATAACCGACACTCGAAACGGATAGGCAGATTCAGAAGAAGAATCTTTCTTTACAGGTTATCAAAAATTTAAGTGTTAATATATCGTTATCTAAATTCTTTTTTATTTCATTAAAGACAGAAGTAATATGGTGCACACTGCCATCCATGTATCTCTCCATATCCATTATAACTAGAGCAAAAATTTTACGTAACACCTAAAATTAAACTATCAACTCATAATAATAAAAATCTTTATTGCAAGGTGAAGACACTCCTAACTTAATCAAACAGGTTGTCGCCAAGCATAGAATCTTAGTTAATATTGACTTAATTAATCAATAACTAGACAAAAGCACAGAAGAAAGATGATGTACAAAGAGCGAAAAATAAACCACATACACAAATTGCACGTGGAGTTGTATATTTGTCCGCCATTTAGCTTTGAACTCGACGCGTAGGAGTTCACTCTAGCACGGAACATTATGTTCCAAAATAGGTGGTATAACTACTTCAATTTTTATTACCGAAATTGTTCAGCGAGGCAGTAGGGAGAGTGGGGAAGGGGGTAAACATTCCGCGCGGCGTCGAGAACGCCGGGGTAATTTTCCTTATCGACCGTGTAAAGTCAACAAAATTAATTTAAACCACTTTGTGTGTGCCTTTAATGGCACAGGATAACATGCGAATTACGTAAGCAAACACGAGGCGAGGGTAAATTTTGTGGGGCGTTTAGTGCGCTTGGATATAAAAACGAGGCTATAATGAAACTGTTCAGTACATTAAGGGAGATTGAGAACAACAACCTCGGTTATAATGAACATTTGTTGGGTATCCGATATTTATTTGGGCAATTAAAGGAGTCATTTTTATTACAATTTTATGAGGTAAAATCGAGGGGCAAAATCCATTGAAAATTGGTACACGAAATTTCACACAACCACATGATTTCACAGATTTCACGAATTCTATAAAGATTTCACAGATTTCTAAATTATTTTCCAAAATTCGATGATTTTCAAAAATAATTTTCAGGTTATGTGGAAATTTTTGGTTTTCCGCCGTCATTAATAAATTATTACGTATAAATAATGTATAAAAATACACTTAAATACTTTATAAATATAACATAATATAAATAAAAAAAATATAAATTGTACGGTACACGAGATTTTATACAACCAAACTATTAAGTAAAAATAATAATGTGGGAAAAATAAAATAAATGTAAATTTTAAGGTAGATTTCATACAACCATCTGATTTTTTCTAATTTTACGCAAAATTTCACGGATTTTACAAATATTTCACAGATTTCTAAATTAGTAATAAGAAATCAGAGATTTTGAAAAATAATCTTTAGGTTATGGGGAAAATTTTATGTTCTCCGTTGTAATTAAAAAACGATTAATTAAAAACAACATATAAAAAATATACTTTTTTTTTCAAAAACTGGAAAAGTGTGATTTCAGTCAAATTAATAAATATAAATTTTATGACACAAGAAATTTCACACGGTTATATGATTTCACAAATGTCACGCAAGATTTCACGGATTTAACGATTATTTCACAGGATGCAGATTTCACAGATTCCATATTATTTTCACAGATTTCTAAATGTATATTCAGATTTCATCGATTTTGAAAAATAAATGTTAGGTCATGTGGAAAATTTTTGTTTTCCGCCGTTATTAAAAAACTAATAAGCAAAAATAGTACATAAAAATTATCCTTAAAAACTTTTTCACAAAGTGGGAAAATGTGATTTCAGTCTCAATGTTTAAATAAAACAAATACATATTTTTTTAAATTTTAATAACTTTTTTAATTTTACTTTAAAAAAATAGAATCAAAGCCAAACAGAAAAAAAGCAAATGAAATATTTTTTGCGACCTTATCTTATGTCTTATATCTTTTGACCTCAAAAAATCCAAGTGTGCTGGTTGAATACAATAAATGAATGAAGGTTAGGTTTAAGGGATTATACATAAAACATGTTTAGAATTTCACACAGAATCTCAAAATGTTCCCTCTCAAATGAGCAGCAGCTTCCAGCTGAACCGTAAGCGACAGGACGTTAAAAATATTTTAAAAAAGAAGTATTTTAACACCAAGAATTGAATAGCATCTCAATAAAATGTTAATGTACGGGTTTGGTGAAAAACCCTGTATTAATATTTATTTTTTTTTTACTAAATGTCTTAAACACGATAAACAATTTAATTTAGCAGCTATTTCTGCTATTACTGCAATAATTTACAGTATAACCTCAGATTTTCAAATTTATATTAAATATAGTTGCTATATCAGATCGACGTTCTAAAGTAAACGAGCATTTTAAATCTGAGAGAAAGGAAAAAATTAATTTTTAGTTAATTTAAATTATGTAGAAAAACTAAAAATGAAACTTTTATGACCATTTTCAAAAATTGTGTATTTAGTTATATTATCTATTTACCAACGAATATATGTTTAAAAGTAAGCATTTAATAAAAAAATAAATAAATAATAGCATATTTTTTATATTTTTAATTTAATAGTTTTTGACTTATTACTTGTTTAATAGCTTGATAATTAAATGTTAAATAGAAATATTATAGATAAGACTAAACCAATTTAAATATACAGAGTGATTCATAAACATTCGGGACACCGAATTTATATTTTCTAAATGAGACCTACATATTATTGAATTATTCGATACTCCCCTCTATACTGAGTCACCCAATTTTTTCTCTCCATATTATAAAAGGCCAAATTTCCCCGTGTTTACCCGAACTCCATTCTTGCCGATACTTTTTTATTTTCAATGTAAACACAATTACGGAGTTTCCGTTTGCCCTCCACTATACAGACGCGTTCCTCAGATATTGCACGGTCGCCGAAGATTTTTTTTCCAATGCTCTCGTTTATCCCCCCCACCCCCCAAGTCTTCGATGCCTTTTTTCTCCTTAACTAAACTAGTTGTTCAATTCCTCCGCGAAACTTCGACGCACACGCCCTCCCGCTACGTCGTTAAAACTTTAACTCTCTGAAAGAGACCCTTGTCTTTCATCCGTGACGCGATCCCCACCCTCCTCCCGTGTTAATGACTCCTCCCGCTCACTCTCCGCCCGACGAGATAATAGATTTTCGAGGTAAAAAACGCTGGCGGTTTTCCTTTTGTAAAACGTATTACGAGGCTTTAAAAATACAGTTTTTAATTAAAACGGAGTCGGCTTTCGTGCATCAAAAGCGAACTCCTTTCCCGGCGAGAGTCCGGCCCGGCCTGAATAATTGTGAAATAAGTCTTGGCGGGGAGGTGGGGCATCGCGAAAAAAGCCCTTTGTAACTCGGAGGGCCTGCGAGGCTTTTCGAGGTACGAAAATTTCGGCAGAAAATTAGGGAAAATCGAAGCCAGCAAACCGGGGTCAAAGAAACAACCCCCCTTCTCCAGTCTATTCGGCGGGTTTAAAAGATTTCCTGGAATTTTGCAGGACGTTCGATTAATAAAAGTAGACGGGCGGTAGAACCATGGCTTAATTCATGACATTAATATTAATAATAATAATAATAATCATAATCATAATAATAATTATAATCATAATCACAATAATAATTATAACCATAGCCATAACCATAACCATAATCATAATCATAATGATAATAACAATAGATAGATAGATATCGTTTATTGACCACCTATAAATACATGTATTTGTGAAGTCGAAACTCAGTAATATAACAAAATAGAAATAACAGCAACAATAACAAAAAGAAGAAAATATAAATACAACAACAAGTTGATAAATTTAACAAGAAAGAAAAAATAATATGTATATAAACATATGTTTATAGAAAAAAAAATTATAAATAAAAATATTTGCTTGAGTTAACAGTATACACTATATTCTTGGGATATGCGATAGAAATTCCTCAACTGAGTAAAAACCATAACTGGAAAGATAACTTCTAACCGATAACTTAAATTTTCTTATCGTAAATTGCTTAGCGTTAGCTTTATACAAGCGGTTATAATTGTTCACAAATATGTTATATATGTCCAAATTTAGTTTATTTTTCTGAGTAGTGGCTAATCTAGACTTAAGTGGAACAATATTGCTAGATCCGCGTGTGTCGTAGCAGTGGTAGTCACCATGAGTAGAATACCTCTGCAAACCAGCATGGACCTCCAGAAGGTTGTAGTATATGAATAGGGAAGGCAGAGTTAGAATCTTAAATTTAATAAAAAGCTCACGACAATGTGCTCCAGGGGGAGCCCCTTGGAGAATGCGAACTGCTACCTTCTGAAGCCGAAAAACCCGATCAGCATCTGAAGAGTTACCCCAAAGAAGCACGCCATAGGCCAAATGACTGTGAAAGAGTGCAAAGCAGATAGTCTTTAAGGTCTTCTGCGAAATGCAGTCTTTTAATTGCCTTAATGCAAAGATTTGAGACGAGAGTTTGGGACATAGATACTCGATATGAGCCGACCAGGTTAGGAAGGTATCGAGAAAGATACTTAGAAGCTTAGCAGGCTGTGACTTTACAGCTCTTTTGTTGGATGTTATTAGCATTTTTTTCGTCTTCGATGTGTTAAGCTTAAGTTTATTGGCGGCGAACCATTGGTCAACCGCCTGAAGATCAGCGTCAGCCATCACCTTCAAAGTCGCAATATCCTTGTCCGAAGAGATCAAGGTCGAATCATCGGCAAATAGAATGCAGTTCGCCGTATCAACGGCCTTTACCAGATCATTAATAGAAATTAGAAACAGGAGGGGACCGAGGATGGATCCTTGGGGAACTCCCCTATTAACCGTTACCATATTAGACTCGATACCATTAACATATACATATTGCACACGGTCTGCCAAATACGATTCAATCAGACTCAGTGAATTGCCTCTGACGCCATAGTATTCAAGCTTTTGAGCCAGAACCTCAATGTCAACACAGTCGAAGGCCTTCGAAAGGTCACACATGGTGACCGAGGCTGAGCGACCCTCATCCAGGTCTCCAACCACACCAAACCCCGAATAGTGGACTTCCCTCTGCGAAAACCAAACTGAGACTGATTAAACAGTCCTTTGTCCTCAAAGTAGTTCATTAAATTGTCTTTAATTATAATTTCAAAAATTTTACTTACTACTGGAACAATTGCAATTGCAATTGATAATAATAACATATATATTTATTTTCAACAGGTTTACACCCGATCAATCTGGCTTCTGGGGACGTAAATCTTTACTTTGCTTAGACACCACTTGCAAAACTCCATACAGAAATTTTAAAAAATTGATGTCCCGCCTAATATCCATCTCGAACCTGCCTAATAGTACCTGATGGTCAAATCCTATATGGGGATCTATATAATATTCCTGAAAAACTCAGTACTTAAGGAACATTGATGTCTTGGATGCCACATCAATGAATTCTAATTATTGACGTATTGTTGAAGTGTCGGCAACTTCTTATTACAAAACTCATGTTCTTGACGCTGATAATACTAATTGCTCAATATCAGGAATAAAAGTAAGTGTGGAATGGAAGACAATCCCCAAGTTAAATAAATTTATATTCAGATTTTTGATATGACATCAATGCTATCTGATAATGGTATTGAATATGTGGGTACGTTGACGAGCGACGACACTGATATAGTCCTTAACAATGAAGCTAGCAATGTGATCGAAGAGACATTACACCTGCACAATTCTTATCAGAGGGAATATAAATCGAACTGCCAAACGCATCCACTATGGTTTGGGGTTCCTTAAAAGATTCGCCACCCTAAGACATCAGGCCTGGGATTCTGGAGTTCTTCGATCGTCTCGTATATTCAATTTGATATTGCTTAAATACACCCCATATGCTTTTTTTTTAAATCTATGTAAACCCGAAAAAATTTCTCTTTCTCAAAGAATTGTAAAATAACATCTCCACGTCTTTTAACTTTAACTGGAAAGCATGATTGAAATAAGTTTTATTAAGAATATCATAAAAACAATTCAAGGACTCATCCATGTGAGACACATCACAAATATGTGACCAATCCAGTCTCAATAGCCTATCATACATTAGATGAAAGTTTTCCTTTCTAAAGTTAAATTCTTTCATGGAGTCACGATACAGGCCGAAGTCTGTAGACTGATTAGATTGTCTTATGTCTACAATAATCAATAGTGTAACAAAAGGGTACTCGGCTCTTTCAACAGAGCAAGGAATGCTAAAATAAATGGTCAAAGTGAATCGAAAGTCATTAGATACCGGTTTCATAGCCCCCCTTCCCCCCACGTTATGCCCACTTGCAAAGGTTTGTTACCAAATAAAACTAGATTGGATCTTATTTTGCTCGATCGCATTTCTTTTATTGATCTCCGCTTTCAGCGCCGATACAAAAATAAAAAAGGTAAGAGGTAGGCTATATTTGCCATCGCCCCAGAGGTACCTCTTTAGGGGCCATCCCGATCGAACCATCGTTCAATCAGCAACCGCAGGGGGCGAGATCCATCACCCCATAAAAGAACCCTCCTCCTGTAAGCTTAATCAAATCAGACTGCCCAAACAAACGAGAGGGCCCGTGGCAACGCTCTACGTCCGACTTATTTTTATAAGGCTTTAGGGGGAACGCGATGGATCTATTTTCCGTATCGATCAATGTGCCTGTTCCATCCGTCCTAATATCTATCACGGCAATAAGGCGATACGTCCTTGTGCTCCCCTTCTGCGGTTAACGGGGCGCGTGCTTGAGGGGCGGGGAATCATCTCGGAATCGGAGGCCGCGAACAGTCTTGAGCAACGCAAGAGTCTCATCTGACACTTAATGGGACGAACTTATATTACAAGCTAATACCCTCAAGGCGATAAACAATGAGTGTATCTATGTTTTTTTAACATAACTTTTCGCTAATTGAGCGCTGATACGATAGCAGAGGTTTGAGGAATTAAAAGAACTAGCTTGGGAGGGAGACCACGTAAGAATCTTGTGCTATCAGAGAAGAACTCCAATCAAATAGTTTACACCAAATATTGCGCAAAGGACTTAACTTCTCCCATGCTAGGCCGCACACCAGAAGGATCGTGCAAGATTACATTACAGAAGTCAGTTTTCGAGTTATGGCGTGGCCAACATGCAGTCCAGAGCTCAATCCCATCGAACGTTAATGCGATGAGCTAAAACGGAAAATTCGAGCTAGACTTCGTAGCCAATCCTCGATCTTAGAGCTTATTGTTGCAGTAGAGGAAGAGCGGCTTAACATTAAACAAGAAATAATAGCGAACTTTATTAGATCTATGTTACTAGGGCAAGAAGGGGTCATACACATTATTAAAAAATAATTGTTGAGTTGCTAATTGTCAATGACCCTATTTCTTTTTTGTTATAAGAAAAGTTAATTTTACGCGTTATTTTACTAATAAACTAATATTAAAAATTTACTAATAAACTAATATTAAAAATATATTAAATTGTCCTGACTGGTTACTATGAACGTAAGTTTGTATACCGTTTGATTATATTTTTAAAGGGAAATAATACAAACACTCATAACACTAATAGATTTAAAGTCTCTTCAGTTTAATTTGAGCGCCAAAACAAACCCCCCCACCACCACACCGCATCCAATACGGCAGCAAATCTAAAGCCGACGACACAATGACGTTTCAACGCAAACGTTTTCTCTTTCATTCCATTGAAAACCGAAGACGTCGTCGACGTCAAAAGCGACGACGGAAAGAAAAAAAAAGGGAGGGAGGAAATTTTCCCGAACAAATTCAAAAGGTCGTCGTCATCGAAAATTAAAAATGAACATAATTTCCTTCTTTTCGGGGACGAGCGCACGGAAATAATTTAAAGGCGAATTAAATTAAATCCGCAGACGTCGACGAAAATTATTAAATATCGGCGAAAACGCGATGCCGTAGAGTGGTGTTGGGGGCGAACTTGTAGCGTTATGTATTTCTTGGCCGATAAGTTTATTTTGATTTTTTTTTATTATTCCAAGGAGAATATAATAATAATAATAATAATAATAATAATAATAATAATAATAATATTCGACTAAATAGTTATAGATTTGCATTATTCTTACTTCATTTAATAGCAAATAACCGAATAAAACTCGCCAAGGTCATCAATATACTTTAGAAACTGATAAATTTAATTAAAGTGCTTTATAGTTATTTACTTAGTTGCAAATAAGTCTTTCCTACAGACACACACAGTTGTCCAATAAAAGAAAAGCACAAAACGTTAGTGGGCCAGTTTAAATTATTTTTTACCAGCTAAATCTAATTAAGAGCTAATTAAAGGTTTTTATTGCAGTATGTTAATTGGTATACCGTCTTAACCCATTTTGTCCAAGTGGTGCGTTAATGCACCACCTATTCTATGATTTTTTTTGTCACATCCAGAAAATATTTTTGCACATCCATTTAGAAATTTTATTATTATCACTACTAAAAGACATAAAACCATAGAAATCGCTAATTTATGTGTAAAGGAAAGATCTTATATATGAATTCAAAAAGTTAACAAAAGCAGTACATAAATTTGTATCACATTTTCAAGTAAATCCAAAATAGTAAAAAAAAATATTTTGGATTTGTATTGCCATTTTTGTTAAGTCTATAGCATGTAGATTACATGGCAGGAAACATACATTGGAAATACTATATTGATTATGCTTTATTTTTTGAAAATATTTACTAAATATCTACAAGAGTTTGGGGAACCAACTGATGTAGTTGGAACTTTCGAGTTACATGCACATAATGATATAGCTGTCCCTCAACAGTCCTGTAATTCATCAACTAGTGAACCTGAATGGGACTCATCAGATGATGAAACCATGGAATTCAAAAGAAGACGTATGCTTTCTACAAACGACAGGCTTGCTTCTATTGTCAAATGGAAGAAAGGTCAGATTGAGTACACTCACACACCTATATCCGATAAATTTAGATCATGTGAGAAACTAAAAAATAGGCTTTCTGGGAAAATTCCGCTTCAAATATTTTTTATGTTTTTTGATGACGATGTGATTAATTTGGTCTTAATTTTTATTTAGAAAATTCATGCTTTGTAAAATATCACCAAAAATGAAACCAGGCGTTACCAGTGGTGCGCTCACGCACCATAAAATATTATGCGTTTTTTTGTATCAAATCATGTTCTATTTGGAAAACAATCTACTTTTAGTTGTTTTCTGTATTACTTGAAATTTCTTTTGTATATTTATGTATAAATTATATGTTACATCTTATGTACCCCAAAACACTATTTAATGTTTTTTTCCAGTGGTTCGTTTACGCACCATTATTTTTTTGTGTGTTTCGAGTTTTTTTTTGATACATGTAATGTATTCTTAAGTACAACAAAATAAATAATTTCAAAGCAAAAATTTTTTTTTTATTTTTTTTTATGCCTGCTCGGAGCAAATAGATCAAGATTCGGAAACGCGTTCTCTACCCTGTTATAAGTACCGATACACCTCATAATTGGAGAGTCGAAAGAGAAGTTTGACCTGTTTCGAGGAATGTAGGGATTACAATTAAAGTATATTTTTTCCAAAACGAAAAGAGATTCAATCAAATCAAACAATCACAAACTGGTTCCAAAAGAAAACCCAAATCCAAAACCAAAACCAAAACCCTACAAAACAAAATAATGAGTTGCAGTATTCATAATTACTTGCAAAGCGTGAAATAAATTGTGAAAATTACGCCTGATGATCGTGGGTGGCGGTGAAGAGTGCCAGGTGCTAGGTTGAGTAGCTTTAATCCAGCCTAAGCTGTAATGTTGGGGACGTCTAAGCAAAATACTACCAACAAGACGACGATCCGCAACTTCTATACGATTTCAATCCGGTTTAATTCTCGAAAACTACGAGATGCCACAAACTTATTCGGTTTGAAATCTTGCAACCACTTGCACCGGCGGAAATCGTAAAGCCAAAGAAAGAAAGACCGATTAAGTTTCACAAAGTTCCAAAAAAAGAGACCGATGGTGCTGGCAATACGATGTTCGGTTCCGACACCACTAGGGTCAATGGGCCAATAATGACAGGAGTTAATCAACGCAAGGAGACCAAATAATACCTAACTACTACCCGCTATTACCAATAATAATCAATTATTACACACACATGAATGAGATTACACAGTAACGTCTTAGGAAATCGAAGACGAACGTGGGCCAAAGGTCGAGTGCTTAACTGTACTAATGGCCGGGTGCATTCGCGTTGACAGAGGATTGAAATATAACCTCTCCAAAAAGCAACAAGTGTAAATAAATGAAAGCAAGGGACAAGAATAGAAATTGCCGTTAGTTCGGAAATAAGAAGGAAAACAGGAAGATCGTCTCGTGCAATCCAACCGCATTCCGCAGTAACATCTTAAATTGCAGCAAAAATGCAAAGGCTTACACTTATTTACATTTATTTTAGGACAGGCAAACCACACTAAGCAATTAAGCAGTTACAGTGTGTTCGAACAGAATGAAGTAGTGAAAAATAATTAGCAATACCAGTAGTTTTGAGAATAAAACATTTAATAGGTAGTCTTCGAGCATTATTAACCTACATGTGAGAAACATAAGCCGAAGTAGCCAATGACAAATTGAACCCGTTACAAATAATATTTCAGCGAGTTTGTGCTACTTGCAATGTCTTGTCTACTTCTGTATGTCATTAGAATAGTACTTTGCGAACACACTTTCAACAGATTTTTTGACGAATATTGCTCCTTTTATGAAAAAAAAAAAAAACAAATATGAAGAAAAATCGAGTATTCGGAATCGTTAACGACCTATTTTCTTTTGGCAGAGTGTGCGAAAGGAAATGGTGACAAATAAACGAAGGATGGTTTTTATCCATTGCTTGCCAATCTTCATCATTGTCACTCACATTGTAGATATTGTTTGGAGTAAAATTGAGAAAACAAATCAAAACTTTTTTATTTTATTACTAATTTTTTCTAAGATAAATATTACTTGTTGGGGTGCGTTTGGGTTTCGAAGGGCCATCTAGTTTCTTTACCGGCGTACGTTCAATAAAACTTCTTAGTCGCCTTAATGGTATGGAATTATTGGCACAATGCAATTTGTACAATATAGCGGAGCAGTTTTAGCTACTTTGTTATACTTCTCACTCTCAAATTTTCAAATTGTATTTTCCAACCGCAAATTGGAGTAAAAATGTTCCCAAAAAAAGCTGAACACGATGAAATAGTTACATACAAGATTTCCAATTAAAAAAATAAGAGTTTGGCTTAAAGTTCGCTGGGACATACATGGGAGCGCTTCTACAGACTATTGGCTGCAAGTAATTATTTAGACACTCTGTATACAGGTAGGTTTTATTTTTCCGATCACTCTATCTGTCAATCTGAGCTATAACCTCACACATCTCGAGATGTCACGTCTCATCCGAAGGACGGAGGATGCAGAAGTAGGTAATTCCTACTACTGAGAAAGAATTGGAAATAACAAAACCGCGAATATTTAAGGCTAAACGGGACATTTAATTTAAGGTTGGTTTGAATGAAAATGAAGAAACCTCGGAAGAATTCGTCGCGTGCTAATTAACGTCGTAATTAGTTTTGCTAATCGAAATTATTAGTATCTATGTTTGTGTGGCGGACTCGTTAATTAAAACCCGAATGCGATTATATTTCGGGACCAATCTCGATTTCGGATAATGAAATAATTAGCGATTTATATCCGTCCCTGACGGGGAGGTATTAGGGCGTGTTGCCTATACCGCCAAACACCATTCTACAGTATCCATCCGCAGCACCGTATGTGAAAAATGTCTGTTTACAAATTTTAAAAATTTACAAATCTTCTGGAATCCTCGGTTGATGATGAATCAAACTAAATTCTATTCTGTGTGTATTGTTAAAGATCCGGAGGTCCACAGTTCCAGCTCTCATTTTCTTATTATTGTAGTTTACTATGTAACTCATATGCTGAACATAAACGTGTTCCAGTGCGATTGTTCAAGTGCAAGTTTGTCAATAGTTTGACTGAGCGTCACTTTGTGGTGGCTGTAAATATCTATGTCTGGATTACTATTACTATTAGCCTTGTTGCCTATACCTTAAAATTTTTTGCACTTAAATCGGAAACATCCTATATAATTCCTTAGTCAAACATGGTCTTAAGGCGCATATGCGAGGAATGCTCTTAACTCTTTTTGTTTGAAATGGAATGAATGAAACTTGGAATGAAGTGCCACAGTGGCAAGCATAGGGTTGCTGCCGGATTCATTTTATTTGAGAGATTATGGCGAGGTGTATTTCACAATGGAACGCATAATGTCTCTAATGCGGAAATTATTTGAGATTTTCGATTGAATATCATCTTCCCATTCCGCTGTGTTGTTTATTATTGATCCCCATTTTTTGTTTTTCTCACAAATTCATTTCCTACTTCGTGGTTTCTATTTTGTTTGCTTACATTTATTTGTAACTCCCTCGTAGTATTCTTCACGAAGTTTCCGAAGCATTAAATGTGTACCTTCTTCATCTTGGGCGCATATTATAGGTATTATTGCATATTACAAAAATTATTAGGAATACTGATGGGAATAATTCTGATTGGCAAAACGTCAGCAAGTTCGATTCATCCCAACCGAGGCAGGAAAATCTAGAAGATCTGTTAATATTATATTTAATTCAATAGGATTTTTATAAAGCAAAGTTGACCTACCTTTTTATTGAGGATATCTATTTACAAAAATTCTGACCGAAATATGTTTTCAGAAGCATTAAAAAAAATTCTTAGCAGAGTGCCACATAAAACACATTTCTCAAATCGATAGAGTTTTTATATTTCCTATCCCGCCAGTCCCTTAAGTATTACTCTACAAATGAAAGACTCAAAAAGTCAGAAGATTAAGAAAATTAAGGTTTTAAACTGTATTACACTGAATTATATACGGGATACAACTTTTTTATAGTGGATGTTCAAACGATATTCAATTCAAAAAAATGACTATTAAAAGTCTAAATACAAGTCTAGCCCAGCAAGTCTAGTAGTTGTAGATAAAAGTTTTGCCTTGCAAATGGACATTGGACAATTTGTTCAAAAAACTGTAGTCGATGCAAAATATTAATAATCACGGAAAAACGATTATTATAAAAGAATTCAATGAACAATTTGTTTAGTTTTGGTTAGTTTGGTTGGTTGGTTGGTTAGAATTGGATTTTATTCCCTCTTCAAATATCGTGATTTCTCTCATTATTATATGCGAATTAAAAACACTTGCCTGAAGTTTAGTCACTTAACACCAACAAGAGCTAAATAGTTTCGGTTCTTGAATTAAAATTTAGAACACCACTATTAACACCGAAAATCTATCAAATTGCCAGTGAATAAGATCACGTCAAGTGAACCCCCCATTAACCACTTGATCGTAAAAATTTAATCTATATATATTTTTTATAAGCCTTTATGGTGGAAAATTGATCCCCCAACGGTTTCTTAAAATTTTGATTTTAACAACATTTTTTTTATAATGAAAATTTTATGCACTTTTAATTAAAAAATGGATTAAAAATCAACCGTAAAAGATAAACTAAAATTTAAGAATATACCAACGACTTAAAATTATTTGTTTATTTTGGTATTATTAACTAACTTTTAAGTTAACAAATGAAAATTTAACTGATTTCTTGATAAAAAAAAATCATGTTTTTTTATCGATCATTTTCTTCATCCATTTAAGTTTAAGATCCCGGAAGAAAATTTCACTGCTCGTCATTAGTTTAAACAAAATGAATTTATTTATGACAGCGCGCCGGGCGCCGAGCGCTGCCGAGTGCTGCCGAGTGCCTCGAACTGCATTGAAGATTTTATCAGTGATCATTATAATATTATTATAAAACAAATTTTATTATTATTTATGTTATTTTATCATAATTACTATTAATAAAATTTTATTTTTTTTAACAATGTTATAAATAATACTATCATTTTTTTTTATTATTTTTACCAAACAGAGTAAATTTAGAAAAAAATAATCAACTTTTTAAAACTGTTATGGTCTATATTTATTTATTCTAGGTAATTTAGTAAATTATTATTTTTAAATTTACTAGTCAACACTCCATCTTTAGTTAACAAAAGAAAAACCGCTCCGTTACAATTTTCATTCGTTTTTCGCGTATCCTAGTAAATAACAAAATCATTTTAGAAGTCATTCCTCTGTCCATTCATGACATAAGTTTATACGCGAAGCATGAAATGATTATTAAAAATAAAGGCTGAACTGCTGTTGAGTTGTGTTTCTTTAGTTAATATTTTAGTATTATAATTTTTTATTGTAATAATAATATTTTCAGTGATTTAAAATGGCCCGAGTGATTTATGAAGTTATGTGACTAAAAATTAGTTTTGATTATTATTTAAATATAATTTAGTTAATCATAAAAATGATTTTGGTGTTGATGCTGATTAGACTTTTTTCGCTACGTCTCATGGCAAAGGAGCGTGAGACGGCTTAGCAGGGCGTGTAAAAAAAACTTATTGTGCTAGTCTCCTACGTCATAAAAACAACAACATAACAACCCCATTTTCCTTTTTTCAGTGGGCCCAAAGTTCTTTTTAAAAAAATACCAACCACGATTCGAACGCTAACTACAATAAAAAATACTAGCCAATTTCATCATTGGAAAGTTTTTCACTAGAATGCAGGTTTGGAGTATAAAAAAGTATTTATTTAAAAAAAAGTTTAAAAAAATAAATAAAAATAAATGACGACAAATTTACAATTTAATTATTCAAACGTATTTGTTCTATACAGTATTTTACAATTGTTAATATTGTTAAAAAAATAGAATTTTATTAATAATAATTATAATAAAATAACATAAATAATAATAGAATTTGTTTTATAATAACATTTTGTTTTATTATTTTTTTTTACCAAGAAACCAGGTAAATTTTCATTTGTTAACTTAAAAGTTAGTTAACAATACGAAAATAAACAAATGATTTTAAGTGGTTAATATATTCTTAACTTTGACCATGGATGCTGAAAATTTTATAAATTTATCTCTTACGGTTGATTTTTAATGCATTTGTTAATTAAAAATCAAAATTTTAAAAAATCGTTTGAGGGATCAATTTTCAGTATAAGTACTTATAAAAAATACATAGAGATTAATTTTTTATGATCAAGTGGTAAATGGGGGGTCCACTTGACGTGATCTCACTAGAGTTAAAAATAGAGGCATTTTTAATTGCAATTTTTATCTAATTATACATGCAGAAATACATGTAGAAAACTGCATCTCGTCTACTGGGTTTTAGTTAGACGAAAGTAATGGAAATATTTGGATTGTACCTACGTACGTAAACAGCACAAAATGGATATATTCTTGTGCCCGATTGTTCAAACTTAGGTTAATATAAGTTCTACTAAAATTTGAATCAAAACAACTTCCCGATGTAGTTAGAGTTAAACGTTATATGTCACAGCAGTTTAATGTAGTCGCTATTATGGCACGAATTTTTAGTTTGGTAAGCTGCACAATGGCCTAAACTCCAATTGTACTAGGATTATAGAAATCGCTTTTTTTTTTTAATTATACCTTCAAGTAAACTTTACTTAATGTAAGTGTGAATTGAGACTTAGCAATAACCATCTACTTTATATTTTTTCCATTTTATATAAAATAAGACCAACCTCAACTTCCCATTTCTTAAGGTAGAACCATTGTGTGGCTGTCAAACTAAAAAAAAAATCAAAATTCAAATCGAAAATGCGCTTGGGTCGTTACGGGTATCGTCGTTCCAGCGAAGAACCACCTCACTGACGAAGTATGCACCGAAACCGGGTTAAATGCATTCTCGGTAATGAATAAAACGCGTTAAAACGGAATGTAACTGGAAATGCGATAAAAAAAAGGATAGGCCGGAAGGCGGACTGGGACGCCACACGTTTGTGTACGTACGTGCCCGATTTTTATAAACGCCCAACGCTCGTTCGAAGACATTAATTATTGATGGGCGAGAGAAGAATAAAAAAAATGTGTGAGGGTTCAATATGCAAGGATGATTTGGTGTGGATTTCGCAATTCTTGTTCGGCAACGTGAAATGACTTTCCTATATAACATAAAAATAATTTTAAACCACCACAACTGAAGAAACAAGTTTCATTTTCATTTTCTATCAAGTGAATGAAATATTTATGTATTTATTTGCAAAAATATAGAACTTAACAATGAATCCAAGTATTTCATACAATACAGGGTGTCCAAAAATAATCTAGCTTTGTTTTATTTTAAACCCATCCAATTACCTAAATTTTTTACTTTGGTTTTTTTTTTCTAGAAACTATTTATCTGGCCCAAAAAATAAACATCATAGAGGATATTTTATCAGATCACGTGGTACCATATGTCGAATACATTGGAGAATTCATTTTTATGCATGACAATGCTAGGCCGCACACCGCAAGGATCATGCAAGGTTACATTACAGAAAACAGTTTTCGAATGCTACGATCTGCCACCAAGATAACAACGGCGTTTTTATGTAGAAAACCGGATCCAATATGAATTTGATTAAAATAAATCGGGACTTTTTTCTGATAATAAAGGATGCAAATAAGAGCTATTAAAAAAAATCATATTGAACATTTACATTGTAGCGTCGAGCCACGGTTTGTAGAGGAAAATAAAATAATAATAAATAAAAAAAAAAATAAATAAAAAAATAAAAATGGTTAGACCACCCGTCTGAGTTTTTTAAAACTCATCCTAAAGGTATTTTTAAGATATGTATATACAGAACATACGGCAAATGTTTGTACTATATGGAAGAAAAAATCTTTTTTAAATGTTTTTGTAACTGTTTTCCATTTCTAACTAGATGTATATATTTTTACAATTTCAAAGCACTTTTTTTTATTTTGGAAATTTTACCAAAGTTTTTTTCACAAAATTATCTTAAAATAGACTTAGTTGCCATATGGTGCAAACTTTAACGCGGGCGCTGTATTATATAGGGCATCCCAATTGTCATGCCATATGGCTATAACTATAAGAACTACAAGGAGGATCAAATGAGATGAAATGTACAGTTTTCGGGGTATATTAAAAATCTGGTTTCACATTCAGAAAAAAAAATTTATACCAAGCTATGGAGGTTTTTCAAAAATTTTCAAAAAAAAGTATCATTTTTACAAAAAATTAGTAAAGAACACTTTGTATGTATTTTTGACGTTCTTCAATTTGTTTTTTTTTTATTTGACCACCTTTGTAGTTCTTATAGATGGCCATAGTGGCCCATGGCAATTGGGACACCCTGTATAATTAGCCTCAACTTTCGTTTAGCTGAGATCAGTTATGGAAAATATATTTATATATTTAAATATATAAGTTTTTCTGTGGAAATGGTATTTAATAATTTACATTACTTTGGTTAGGTTCGATTGGGTTGCATGTCTTTTCGCAATTTGATTTTTTATACGGATATTTAGAATGTAAAATTAGTTAAATTTTCTGTGCAACTGAAATGACTTTGAAATCAAAATAAAAAAATCGCTTTCCAAGTTAATATCAGGGTCAAAAAAATTAATAATAAATAAATAAAAAAAAATACATTTTTAAAGAGCCTAATAGCTAAATTTGTCAGCCATCTAAATTGTTTATGAAATGTCGGAGGTGACAATTTTTTAATGTTGAAATACCTGCTGGCAAAAATATTTAAGTAAAGTAAAGTTCAAGACGAAAAATTTAGATGACATTTAAGCAAAGTTATATGCATATAAAAAATAATAGGTTTTTGTAAAGCATAGTGCGTTTTCGGGTTGCCCTGTATATGGTTTAAATAGTGTAAAGTATTTTTTTTTAATTTAAGACGTTGCTCTTCTGTACATAAAACTCATTTCTTGGTTTTCCAGATAAAAGTTTCAAGTAAAGACGTCATGTCCCTCTGTTCCCATAGAGTGCCGATCTATCGTATCTTTTTTGTTGCATCATCAAAGTCGTACCGGCCGTGACGGGCGTCATTTTCGCGTAATACACCGCGTCGCGTCGTTCGCGTGGTTATTTATCGCGTCCTTTATCACACCGAGACGCGAATAAACACACGCGGTGACGCTAGATGGCGCTCCGTTGATTTACGCCGACCGATTTACGACGGGACGAGTGGCCCGGGATAAATTATATTTTTATCCGATATCGTCGCGCGCCCGCTGCAAGACAAACATTTCATAAATCTGCGCTTTGGGGGCGGCTATCCGGAAGGCTCGCCCCCCACGACTATCAAAACAAACAAATCACAGTATAAGGGGACGGTAGCGCCGTCGAGTTTTGACGTTTCCAAGGGTTTAAAATTGGAAAGGCGTCGCCGATACCTGACCGAGCGTAAACAGAATTGTTTACGCCGCGGCAGTCGTGACGACTAAAAAGAAAGAAAACAAAACGCAATATGTTGACAAAATCTGTCGCGTATCCGTCCCAGAGTTTTTGAAATGATAATGCGTGGGTGTGGATCATTCAAATTTCAAAAATTCCTTCATATTTAACCTTCCAGAGGTAGCGCCAAGTCTGACAGAGCCGACGCCATCTCAATCTCAACGCACGCACGAACGGTTGGCGGTAAAATTTCCAGTACTTAAATACCTTCGTACAGCGGACAGTATTTTTACGTTTACGAGTTAGAACGGTCGTGCTGTGTTAGTTTTCAAAAATTCTCACTGAAAAGGTCTGTGAGACTTTGCGCCACTTCCGTGTTATTCCTTTTTGTGGGTGATTCTAAGGCGGCGCTTATATCAGATATGTTTTTACTGTGCGTACTTGGTGTTTCATCCACCAATTTGAAAAAATGGGCAGCTATAAAATTTCATGTTTGGCTCCGTAATTTCTCGATTATTAAAATTGACTTCTTAATTTTTTGCTAAATAAGCTAATGAGTGTAATTATAATTTGAACTGGAAATATATTATATTTTGTATATTCGAAATGATCGGTGTTTGAAAATTGTCTTATTTCGAATTTATATACATGGTAAATCCTTGTTGGACCGCCATACTTTTAACATTGATTAATTCGTATTACACAGTGGCACAGTAATTTAATTTTAATTGTAATAAAGCTGTGGAAATATACTAAAATTAATAACACATTTTAATTAAAGATGAATTTATTCAATTTTAAGCTGCACAACCAATTTTAGAAGTTTGTTGTCAAATCGCATTAACATTTTACCAAGCAAGATTATTTGCGTCAATTATGGAATGAAGTGGAAGTTGAAGAAGAACCAGATGACCAAGAAGAAGAACTCGCTGCCCAGGATGATATACTTGAGGCAAGGGACACGGATAGCGAGCAGGAATGTAGTGATTGCGATTCAGAGGAAATTGAACCTCCAGCACCTAGAATTCGACGTTTTGTTGGGCAGGATGGTGGTACAACATGGTGAAAACATTGTACGAAAAAAACCTGAAGGACCAGACGGGAAAATATTATTGTACGCCTTCCTGGAGCAAGAGATTATGCAAGAAACCCTGATTCGACAATGGATTGCTGGTCACTTTTTTCACCGACAATATGTTGCAATCTATTGTTGACAATACCAACTTATACATCGCCACAGTGCTCCGAACTATTCTAGAGACAGAGCATATAAACCAAATGACTTAATTGAAATTAAAGCATTAATTGTTTTGCTTTATTTGGCTGGAACACTAAAAAGTAGTCGACTGAACACAAATCTGGGACAGAACTAGGGTTGAACGATTTTGGGTAAAAATATCCGAGACCAACGTTTCAGATTTCTTCTTAACTGTTCGAAGGTTGATGATCTATCGACCAGAGACCAAAGAAGGCAGTTTGATAAACTAGGTCCCATAAGAACGTTCGATTGTTTTGTTCAATACTGTAAAATCGCCTACTGTATAAGAACTAATGCAACTATAAATGAGAAACTTGAGGCTTTTCGAGGAAGCTGTGGGTTTAAGCAGTACATACCAAATAAGCCCAATAAGTATGGAATAACATTTTTTGTCTTGGTTGATGCTGCTGCGACATACTGCGCTAATTTAGAGGCTTATGTAGGACACCAACCTGAGGGTGTCTATAAAGTTAAAAATGATCCATCTAGCATTGTTCTACGACTTATAGAGCCTATTTCTGGGTTGAATAGGAACCTTGCTCGTGACAATTGTTTCACCAGTATCGACCTAGTCAAAAAGCTACTGAATGAACATAATATAACTTTTTTTGGTACCATTAAGAAAAACAAGAGGAACAGAGGTCTTCAACAGGAGATATCGACCGGTATATTCTACTGTTTTTGGGTTTCAAGAAAATTTGACAATAATGTCATATTTTTGAAAAAAATATAAAAATATAATTTTAATTTCCTCCTTACATCACGATGATCATACCAAAGGGAATGTTGATAACCTGGACAAGTTATCTGCTACTTTTAATGTAGCTAGAAATACTAGACGATGGCCTATGGTTGTATTTTATGCCTTACTAAATACAGCTGAAGTAAATTCACAGATTATTTATGTTGTTTGTTAATAGGAAAAGATTTAATTACGAGAAGGTTGTTTCTCAAAGGTCTTTCAATAGAACTAACAAAACAACATTTGGAACGCCGTTCTTTGGCGCTAAATGTGCCACAAGCTGTACGAGACAGAAGACAGGATTAATATCTACTAATATCCAACCAACACGAAATTATTCCCGATTTTACTGCCAAAGGTGTAAAAAATGTGTCTCACCTCGTAGGTTGGTGTGCTTCTTGCGTTGATTCTTTGGAAAACCAATAAAAAACAAAATTCCAACTATGTTGTTGCTATATTTAGCTAATTAGTTTTGTAATTTTCATACTTAAGCGTTTTTTTTTTCTAAGTGCATTTTGTTCTTCTTATTACTTCTTTTTCCATTTGAACGATGGTATTTGTTTTGATTTCGTATGTTGAAGATAAATATTTTCTTTCTTATACTTGAATAAGTAGTTCATACGTATTTGTTATTATTTTTGTCAAAAAAATACGAGTATCCTAAGCTTTTTTTTTTCAGGATAGGTGTGTGAGACTTGGCACCACTAATTGTGACACAAGAAAATGCGCCAGTTCTCTAGGGTTAAAGACCGCGATAAACGTTCCGTCAACTTGCTGGCACAAACTTAAATTGTACGATTAATCGCAACGTTAAGTCTGATAAGTATCAAACCTGCGTGATTTTTTTTCCACATGTACAAACTTGTCTGGCGATAAGTTGGAACGTGTGGCGCTTCCGCGTTCTTATTTAATTAGAATATATTTAATATTATAATATAATATGATAGGAATTCACTTAGTTCATCAACAAATTAAAGTATGTGGGGCCTACGGCTTAGGTCGAGGGACGTATTGAAGAGAATCAACTCATTGCGTTAAAAAAAAAGTAGAAGTTGGCAGTCGGGCATGGGTATAGATGATTTGTAAGAGCCAAATCTCTGCTATTTCAAGTTATTGATGTTTTTCACTGGCCAGGAGACATCGCGACAGGATGGGATGGATACTATAAATGAAATCTCAAGAGTAAATGTAATCTTTAATTTATTTGCTTTAATCAAAACTGACAACTTTATAATGCTTTATTAGAGTTATTTTAACCTGATAGGTGATCTAATGGAATCATATTATAGGAAGTAAATGAAGACTATCGCATTTTTAAATATCTCACGAACATTTTTTGTTTCTTTTTACAGCAACCGCCTTTCGATTCTGATCCTTTTTGTGTGTAAATAAATACTCGGTACTAATTCATTAAAGCTATACCACAGGACCCTATTTTATTCAGGTTTATTCCACCTACACGTGTCCTCTTCGCTATTCGTGAGCTTCAGGAAATAAAGTACCTCTTTTATAGGAAGTGTGGGAGATGAATGGAAGCGTACTCCTCATCTGAGCAAAACTGAAATGTGTTTTGGTCGACAATTCTGACAATATGAGGGTACCTTATTAATATATAGGGTGACCCATAAGTAATCTTGTAAAAAGCTCAAAATAAATAATAGGAGTCCTACTTCTCTGCTAAATCTGAAGTCAGTGGCTGCAAATTTATTATTTAATAAATTAATATTTAATTAAATACTTAATTATTATTAATTTGATTAATTAAATAAATTTGTTGAAGTAATAAATCAATGTTGAACGGCATATCGCGAACACCCTGTACAATATGTAAAAACCTTAAATACAAAAGTCTTAGCGGTCTACACGAGCTATATTTATGTGTAAAGCAATTGGCTTCCCGTGGTCTTCTAGTTATGGTAAATTTTCATTAAAAGAGGAACCCATTTTCAGTTTTTCGCGAATACAGGCCACACGCTGTACATTTTTAGAAAATTCCGAAAAAAAAAGTTTATAGCACTGGATCTTGCGGATCTTTTGATGCACGATTTTTTTTGATCTCGTAAACCGTTTTCGAGAAATGATTTTTTTCTTAGATCGATGCTAACGCGATTCCTAAATTTTTAAAAATACTTCCCATCAACCCAGCCCCCGTTAGGGGACCAGACGCTATTTACCTGCCAAATATGAAGTCGATAGCTTCAAATTTCGGTCACTTGTCGTGTTTCATAGCGATGTTCAAAAGAGATCCGTAAATTAAAAAAAAAAAACAGATCGCGGCCATTTTCAGACAATTTGTGCATCCCACTGACTGTTAAAAAGGAGCAAAATTGCAACCTTCTGTACACTTTTTTATGTATGTTGAAGCCGTCCTATACGAGGAGTGCCTTTTATATTTCGGGATTTTCTTAAACTCGCTCTGCCATCTGGTGACTAACGTTTTTATAGTGAAGTTCAACATTTTGAAGTTAGGTTTACTCAGTTAGGTTTTGGCGAAAGAGTGTTGTTGTGTGATATCGTGACAGGTGATGAATCATGGATCTATGCATATGAACCTGTTTTTTCAGGAAAACTGGCGACGTTGCAAGTGTTTCTTTGGTGAAAGGTAAAACAGTCAATTCTGAATGCTACACAACCGTTTGTTTGCACAAAGTCTTCGAACAAATTAGAAAAACCAACCATAGAAGACGAATCACTCTCCACGACGACACCGATCAGTGCATGCAAAGAACTTTATGAGCATTAAAAACGGTGATTTGAGGAGCCATCCACCATATAGCCCTGATTTAGCACCTAATGACTTCTTGTTATTCAAATGCATTGAGAATAAATTACGTGGGCAACAATTTTTGACAGCAGAAGAAGCGACTGATGCGTTTAAAGTGCTTTGATGGTTGGTTTTATCGAATGCAAAAGTGTATTGATCGTCAGGGTGAATGTTTTGGGAAACAATAAATTCATAATTGTTGGTAGCTTATAGTTTTTTTATTACAAATCCCGAAATATAAAAGGTAGCCCTCGTAGTAGACTAGACCGGCCTGCACGGCACCAGTATCTTTTATCTCATACAAAGTCCGTCCCTTGCAGAGATCATCGCTTTATTTAACCAAAATCCGATTTAACAAATGTATGAAAACCAAAATAGATTATTTTACAGTGTTATAAGTAATCCAAAATTTAAGAATCTCTGATGCACTTTTTTCTCGAACCAAAAAAAAATGTTCCGATCCCAATAATCTCAAGACTTGCAGTTCAAAGATCGACGAACGGGAAATCTGACAAATTGGTCCTGTTATTTTCATTTGCTTCGGGGCAAATTTGTTCCTGTCGTCGCAGGAATGTGCAGAAAAAGCACGGCCCGTCCGCAAAACCGATTTATGAAAAATGATAAAGCGGATCCCCTAGGCGAATTGATGACATGCTAATGTTATAGGGCATCCCCGCGCGCGTCCATGAATAATTCATCTTTTTGGCCAATCTCGCTCCTCTTCGACGATTGCGTTTCCGCCATGTCGGATTTGACGCCCGATTATTGTTTTTTTTATTCGTCTCCGCTAAACCGGACAGTTGTTCGAACCTGTTAAAGAAAGTTGCAAATTTACATTTCGGTTATACTATTTACAAAACTTCTCGGCAAGAGTCACTGATCCCAGAATTAAAACACCTTACCTCTGCTTTTCTCTCTAGTAATTTCCACATTAATGATATTAACCTTCGTCGTACCGTGTGGGGTATAAATGTACCCCAACAACTCAATTTTTAAAAACTTTACACAAAGATTCCGCAATTTTATTTATTGTTATTTAGTATTTACAGATTCATTTTCTGTATATTTTAAATATGCATCAAAAAAGTCAACAAAAAAATATTTTTAATGTGGGGTACCCCATATGGTATGCCAAGATACTTACTGATTAGTCACGGTCATTCGTAGTAAAAAAAGCTGGTGTCAGACATTTTTGATTTTTAAAATCATAACACTAGTGTGAAATGTTACACAATGTGTGATAAAACACAACCTCTACAACGTTTATGAAAACCAACAGATGATGTTGAAATAAAGGCATACATCGGCCTCAATTAGATTTTAGGTGCATTTCAAGCTTCAAAACAGATAGTAATATTTGTGGTGTACCAAGAGAGGTTGCACTGGACCAGTTATTCCTGCAACTATGCCTCGCTCACGTTTTGAATTGTTGACGAGTTTTTTTCGTTTTCACGATCCAAACACAAGGGAAGTCAGAAAGAAAATTGATAAGCTTGCACCGATAAGAGAAGTTTTCAACATGATTGTGGACAATTTCAAAAAGTGTTATAATCCCGGAAGTCATATTACAGTGGAGGAGCAACTAGTTGGATTTAGAGGTCGTTCTTCATTTAGAGTTTATATGAAAAGCGAACCAGATAAATATGATCTGAAAATTCGGGCGGCAGCAGATAGTAAAAATTCATACACCATAAATATGCAACATTAATTGGGAAAAATTAGATCTTGTCGGAGATCTGGGAACCGAATATGGCATAACCACAGATAAGTTTGTCCCTAGTCTCTTACCAAAATCTTATAAACCCATTTTTTTTGGTCAATGTTTGGTTTTCGGAAATAACATACAATTGTGTCCTATGTGCCTAGCAAGAATGAGGCTGTCCTTATGTTGTCTACAAGCCTGACATAATACATCCTTATAATAAAACAAAAGGTGCCGTAGACACTACCGATAAAATGATAAAAGAATATTCAGCTCGTCGAATTAGTAATAGATGTCAGAACAGCTATTAGACTTCGCGGCACTAAATGCATTTATTTTATGGAGTGTAAGCTTTCTAGACGAAAAATCAAAAGGCAAAGACAGCAGAAGAAAAATTCTTTTAGACTTGGAGTCATCGATTAAGGAAAATGTCATAAGAAGATTTAAAACAGAACCAAGAATTCCCAACAGTGTCAAATCATATGTGCTAGAAATTTTTCCAGAATTGGAAAAGTACCATGAAATCCATTTCGAAGAACCTAAACGACCTGTTTCTGGACGATGTTATTGGTGCAATAGAAAGAAAGATCGCAAGTCCAGGCAACAGTAGTGTGACCATAGTGTAAAACAGATAATTTGCAGATTATGTATGGAAAAACGTAAGAATTAATATGAGCAGAGGAGTTCGTTTAACTTTTTTTCACCTTTTTGAGAATTGTTTATTTTGTTTTTCAATAAATATAATATGCATTATACATATTTTATTTACATTAACTATTTAATGTTGATGTTACAGTGTACATCTACGAGAATTGTGGGATAAAATATTACAAAGCATTAAAATTAGAGTGGGGTACAATCGTACCCCACATGGTGTTCTGCGTAACTTTTTGATCGCGGCATGACGAAGGTTAAGCGTTTCATCAAAAAATACACTTCACCACATCCTTCCAATACCAATGTGTCTGAAAGCAATCCCACGCTTGCCACTGTTGTCCTTCCTTACATTCACAACATCACTGACCACATATCAAAAGTTCTTAAGGAATATAACGTCAAAACCAGATTTACCACTTAACCAAAAATCTCTTCCGTGAAAGATAAAATTCCATGCATATGCGTCAAAGAATAGATTGAAGAGACCGGACGAAAAATATTCACTAGGCTCAAAGAACATGAAAGTGCCTTAAAACTAAGACAAATAAACTCATCAGCAATTGCCGAACACAATCACGAAAAGTCCAATCTATTAGCAACCTAACAATCTTAACCGCTAGTGAGGTCTCTACCTGTCACCAATATGGGAATCAGTCCTC
Source organism: Cylas formicarius (assembly GCF_029955315.1). Taxonomy (NCBI): domain Eukaryota; kingdom Metazoa; phylum Arthropoda; class Insecta; order Coleoptera; family Brentidae; genus Cylas; species Cylas formicarius. Next base: position 15,392,137 of record NW_026844361.1, on the reverse strand, counting down.
CGCGATGGTGTTCATGCCCCTCATTTAGCTCCGCCCCCTTCAAACAATATAAAAGCCGGTACAGAGAAAAATGCGATCCAGTTTCAGTCAAGCTCTGAAGAAGCCAACAGAATGATTAGCGAAACGTCAGCAAGTTCGATTCGTCAACAGCTAACGCAGCAAGACTACAGAAGATTTGCAAAATAGTAGCAAGGTGGTTGTTGTTTTTACTATACTGTACACGTAAATAATATAGTAACTGACATGCGGTGCCCGGAACTGAATTTAAAGTTTCCAAAAAATCCTTAAAATGATCATCATATTTATTACTGATGGCTTGCTCTCTCAGACTTAGTAAAATAAAGTAGCTTGTCTCATTTTGCAGGATTATAGCAAATCTTTTGATAGTGTTGGTACTGAAATTCATTGTGAAACGTGTTTTTTTATCAACAGCACCTTTTATGTAACACAAGGAATACTCCAAGGCTCGATCTTGTGACCTCTGCTCTTCTCAGCAGATATATCTGATTCTGCTTCTGTTTTGAAACGATTACCAACTACTTTGGTTTTTTCAGAGGAATGAAGTATTTGGTGCAGTGAGGACCTAAACCGATAGCCAATGTCAAAAATCATCTGTTACCAATGAATGAAGTTGCAGTCGAGTTCAAACTGGAGCAAAAAAATCTGGGGCTATAGATGGATGCTAGCTTACCACACACCTCACCAAATATGTCAATTAGCTCTCTCAATATATATAAGAAACTGTATGCAAATCTTAAAATGGTGGGTTCCAAGCTTAAATTGTCTTTACGTAAGTCATGAATTATACCCAGGTTATGTATCATATGCTGATTTAGTTTATAGTCACGTCAGTTCAATTGTCAATCATGTTATCAATCATCATGTTATACATGTTACCATCAATGATGTTATACGCAGACCGAAACTTCTGAAGCTTAAATCTTTGAAATATCTTCACCTCCTCAATGTTACAAAACGTTAAAAACTAATCAGCGTTCGTATTTACGTAAAAACCTTCTCTTACTTGGCCATAACACAGCATTATTTCGAATCGATTTTTCTTTATATAAAAAAGGGTGAAAGTTTAAAAGCGGCCTTTGAGTGGTACTTAGCTTACTAACATATTTTTTTTGTAATTTATCATTCTTAAATTTTAAAATTTCTTGTTTTTTGGAAAATAATGGCATAATCATAAGAGTGACACAGTGACATTAAACATATTTCAGTGGGACAGAAAAGTATAATAATAATAATAATAATAATAATAATAATAATAATAATAATAATAATAATATATAATATAATATATAATAATAATCATACTCACAATAATAATAACAATAATTAATAATAATAATAATAATAATAATAATAATAATAATAAAAATAAGACAATTATTAACTCAATCCACTACAATAAAAAAAACAAACAATTTTAGCTTATTTATGAGACGAACTAACAAATGCTCTTTAACTTGAACTGAGGTGGCTTTTACTTGATGAAATCCATTTATCAAAATAAATAAGAACTAAAAGTCCCGATTTTCACGAAATTATATATTTTGACATGACAATTGTTTCGACAACACCGTGTCTTTATCAAATGTCTTCATTTGAAAAGACACGGTGTTGTCGAAACATTTGTCATGTCAAAATATATAATGTCGCAGATGTTATTAATGTATATGATGCCAAGTGTGATCGAGTCTGAAATAAAACCCTGAAGTGAAGCGTTTAGTGACTTTCCCTCCAGATATAATTTCACATCGAACTCCGAATGACGAGCGAGCAAAATATTATGACTTATTTTGTCGATAGCTTTACTGAAGTCAGTATAAACAGCGTAAAACTGGAGGAAGACGGTAATTGCAGATTCTGTCAAGAAGAAGAGGACACTGCTACACAAACTAGAGGCAATAGATAGATATAGCTATGGAGTGAGTCACAATAGATCCTACGGCCGCACTAATTTTCAGTCCAATTGCTAACTCTGCCAAATCTTGAGTCTTGAATCCTACTTCTGGCACCTTAACATGATAGTTTCTTACAGCTTTGGAGGCGCCTTTTGACTTTTTGACTGTCCGATGGACAGAAATGAAACAGAAATGAAAGAGTTCTGGAATCCATGTGCCGGGTTTGGTTAATTTGCTAATAATTTTGACTTAACAATTACAGAGGTGTTCAAAGTAGGCATTTTCGGGCACAAACTAATGTATTTTAGTATCTTCGATTAAACCGGCATAATAGTTAATACCTTAACACTTGAAAATTTCTTTACATACGTCGGGCAAACAAATTACCAAAATTATAATCACGCGCTTAGCGAGCGCTAAGAAGGGCAATGTCAAAGTCACCCCCTGTGTTTTTGTTTACCGCCTTTCAACTCTTCCTCCCGCACACCCACCCACCCCCTGCGATAATATACCACCTTAAGATTCTCTCGAGCGTACATTTCACGGAGTATAATTTTCATTTCCTTTTAAACTCGAATTAGTACGGGATCGCGAGTGCCGGGTTGTATAAGGACTCAGTGGCGTAGCTAATTCGGGGCCGAAATTGACGTGGCATTCGGGTCCGTCACAGGGACGACGATCGTCATAAAACACATAAGGGACAGTAATTTAGCACCTTCTATGGAAGTTCCTCGTCTGCGCAAACTAGCGACATCTTGTGGAGACAAGTGGAATTAGTGGCTTGCTTAATGTCTACACTGCGAGCGTTGAAAAAAAGTAAATATGCATGTAAAATAAATAAATATCTTAAGCTCGACGATGATTAGCTGACCTGTTAACTTAATACAAACTTAATTTACTATACCAATGATAAATTACAAACATATGAATCAAGCATAAATCAAAAAAGAAAAACGATAAAAAACAATTTATTTTTTAATGAAATTCAATATATACAAGAAGCAGGTTTTAGTCATGGACTTCTTAATTTTAGGTATTTCACACTGACAATTGAAGCGGGTTCCACGGAAATTTTTACAAATCAGTTTTTCCAACAAATATGAGGGACATCCACTTTTAAGTAGTTTATAATGAAAACAAGGAAAATTTAATATTTTTAACCATTTTAAATCTTGAAGTTCATGATTTACGTGATTTTTCGGTTAACATTATAAATAAAACATCCTTTTGAAGAATTTTGAAAATCTATGTACGAAATCTGATTTTATTATCAAAGATGACACCTAATTTTTTATATTCGTCAACAGCTGAAACTTTAACCCAATTATATTATTATTATTTTTATAAATTAATTATTAATTATGTTATTTGTTATTATTATATTATTATTATTATTAGGATTTAATTTGAAGCCATGATCATTTCAATATCTAAAGACCGGGAAAACGAAATATGTATTTGCGTCTCATCAGCTTACCTGTGACTATTGAACTTACCAACGCAACCCGACATATAAATATTAAAGAAAAGAGGTCCCAATAAGAAGCCTTGAGGGACCGCCCTTTCAACTTCTAGGGCTTTTGATCTAATGTCGTCAATGTCAAAACTAGGTGACATCTGTGATCCAGATAATTACGAATGAATGATTGAAAGCATCGAAAGCTTTACTATAACCTAATAAGCCGACGTTTCCCCTTTATTCGTAGCCGTACTGTACCCTTTGCGAAAGCGTGACTGTAATTTAGGCAAAAGGGTGTTTTTAGTGAAATAGTCACAGATCAGTTTTCCAAATACTTTAGAAAGCACTGGCAGCTATAACCTCTGCTATCTTCCACAGCGCAGGAAATATACAGCTTTCAATACAAAGATTAAAAAGTTGAGTAAGAAGAGGCAGTATTTTTGGGCAGCAAAGTTTTCATAGTCTAGGCAACCCCCCTCCTCCCACACCACACCACGTTTACCGGCTCGAGCGCAAATTCTACCGATGTATATTTTGTACTAAGTTATTTGGCAATGGTATCAAAGTCAACCGTATTTAGAATCTGACGTACTGACTCAACAGGAAGATCGACTTCTTTGATCTGCTGTAGATGTTCAGACGGTCAATAGTCTTCCAAACCTCTTTTGACTTTTTTGTACCACTAACATAGTCAATATAACATTTTTTTTCAGTTCGTACAGCCCAGATGAAAAGATTTCTAATTCCCTTATAAGCTTGCCAATTTTTTACATTTTTATTACGCTTATATTTCGAGAGAAGATGATATTCTTTCATTATACGTCAACCAAGCAGCAGGCGGTCTCGTTACCTATTTTTCAGTTGTTGGTGCGTGATATTTAAAAAAGAATTATGATCATGTCAGAAAGCATAGCAGCTTTCTGGCTTATATTACTACAATCAAAGGCTTGCCACCAAGGTAGATTCACTAGATCTTTATGCGATTTTGGGATAGAACTATATTTTCAGGTTATGTTTTAAAACTACACTTTGGTGTCCAAGAACAGTGCCTAATTTGTTCAAGAAACACCGCAACAAAAGATAATCTGACAAAAAGCGAAGAAGAAAAAAAACAAAAGGAAGGGGAAGAGTGTCAGGGCCAAAAAAGTTACAAAAGTTGAAAAAGACCCATTCGTGCAGACGCACTTCAACGAGATCTTGATGAATATTTAGCTCAAATAAAGAAAGAAAAAAATAGTTTCTCAAATAATGCTAATTACTTGTGGAATAACTGGTTATATAGTTTCACCCTGTGTCGAACAACGAAGTAACCAACGTATATCTTCTGTTTTACGACGAGGAAGAAACGCCACTGCACTGCTACGGAATAAGGAGCAATAAACAAAACAGAAATTTTGCGCGGGTTGAGCTCCCAATAATATTTTTCGCACACCGAAAATGTTAATTTGATGGAGGGACAAAAATAAATAAAGAGGGAAGAGTTGCTTTGTATTGGACGGCAGATGAACTACGTACTTAACATTTCTGCTACACAGTAATTCAGCATCTTCAGTATCTAACGACATCTAATGGACAAAATTTTTAATCAGTGGCTGACTTCATGTCTACAAGGAAGAATAGTTTGAAATATACAAATTTAATGAACGTGTCCTTTATTATAACAGCAATTTTTCCTTCTGCATAAATAATAATTTTCATTTATGCCCCCCAACTTTTCAACTAACTTTTTCTTCAGTTAAAGGGGGTAATATTCACAATGGATATCCCAGTACTTCTCCCATTTGCTTCTGCTTTGCTTGAGATTGCTAAGAGTTAATAAAGTCTGATAAAGAAATTCAAGATGCAATAGAGGCTATAATAAATCAAAAAAATTCCCTACGTGTTGCCAAAAGTACAGGTGTTTCGAAATCTTTATTGATTGAAAGCTGAAAAAAAAGCAATACATTGCTTTTTACTAATCTTCTGCGTTGGTTGTTGAACCGAACTTGCTGACATTTTGGCAATCATCATCATCATCCTCATCATCACCATCTGTAATTGCTATTACATTGTTAGAATGTTTGGTTGTTCAGAGATTTCTATAGATTCTCGAATTTTTCGTAAACAAGATAATTGACAACCGATGAATTTTGGGCCGGGTGGTGATGTGTCAATCCATGGGCGTAGATTTTCTGTAACCAGAATGATCCAATGATCTGATTTTCAATTGATAAGAATGTCTAAGAATGGGAGATTAGTATTTTGGTCAACTTGGCCAAAAATCTCTCAACATCTCCGATCCGTCAGAGAGACAAAATTGCGTTTGAAATACCAGGAGTTTACGGCATTCCATGCATATGGGCAAAGAATACATTGGAGATACCGGACGACAAATATCAATTAGACTCAAAGAACATGAAAGAGCCTTAATACTACGACAAGTAAACTCATCATCATCGAATCTTAACTGCGGTTTTCCCAATTAGTCACCCGAGACGACCTCCAGTCCATCCCTTAGCTCCCACCCTCCCTCAAGGAAATATAAGCAGGTACAGAGCAGAATGCGAGCCAATTTTAGTTAAAGTCTGAAGAAGCCAACAGGAGAAATCCCAAAGATTTGCAAATAGTATTAGAGTAGCTTTGAGAAGTTTACTTGAACCAGTGATACACTAGTGATTAATATACAGACACACTTGCACGAGATCTTGACGAATATTTGGCAACAGGTCTTCAAATCAACAAGACAAGAAAAATATGAGGAAAATAATTCTAGTCGCGTAGCACGTGGAGGTGAATATCGTTTATATAAAAATAATGTATTGAGTGTCGCCTAGTAAACAATGGACCCACGATTCGTTGTGAAATGTTTTGGAAAGATTATTTTAAATTAAGAATGTACTTTTTCTAAAATAAAGTCAAAATGACTTTTCAATATAAATAGTTTTCCTTTTTCTTGCTTTTTGTGTAAAAGGTAAGTTAACGAGCAGATTTTTTTTATTTAAAACAATATTTTACGACTAAAAAAAAATTAAAGTGCGCATTTCAATGGAACTCTCCCTCTACATCCAATAATAATGAAGTAATTAATAGACGCACATTTTCTGTTCTGTTAGTTTTCACCTCCTCTAATACATTTCGCATACGGAAAACGTTACTTTGCGGAAGGGATACAATAAATAAATAAATAAAATCAAAATGGCGGGGGTCGGGAGACGGGTTCCGCGAACGAGATGATTATCCCACACTATACGCACGACACCCGGGGGGCGTAAAAATTTAATAAGGTAATTTTTATACGGACTGCCTGACGCCCGGGAAGAAAAAAAAGTTATAACGACGTCGTCGCGGCGCATGAAATTTAACGCCGACCGTAGAGAACTTCATAAACCTTGAATTATTCAAATTTTTTCGTCCCCGCCGAAAATCTTTACCGAAACCGACCCCGGTGGGTGTCGTTTGTTTCCACCTCGGAAATGAATTCATCTTCAAAATCGTAGATATACAGTGCGTCCAATATAAGCGTGGGAAGGCACAGGGATATCGGAAATAATTGGAGATAGAGAGTAGGTTAAGCCATATTATCCCAAGCATAAAACAAAAAATACTTTTTTGCTATGAAATTATTTATTTTGTTGCACTTAAGAACACATTACATGTGTCAAAAAATAAAATAAAAACTCGAAACATACAAAAAAAATACTGGTGCGTAAACGAACCACTCTGAAAAAATATTAAATAATGTTTTGGGGCACATAAGATGTAACATATAATTTATACATAAATATACAAAAGAAAGTTCAAATTCGGCAGAAAACAACTAAAAGTAGGTTGTATTCCAAATAAAACCTGGTTTGATACAAAAAAAAACGCATAAAATTTTATGGTGCGTGAGCGCACCACTGGTAACACCCGGTTTCATGTTTGGTGATATTTTACAAAGCCTGAATATTGTAAACGCAAATTACACTTATTACAAACGTAAATTGTGTGGCTGCGGCAGATTATACATCTCCTTCGGGCATTATTGGCGTGAACAATCATGAGGTGACCTTGATTATCATAACGCACTTCATCTATGGCAGGTGCAAGATTTCTTTGAGTAATTCTTTTATCAATTTTTAAAAATCGCAAAGCAATGTAAAATTTAAGATCAAATTAATCACTTCGTCATCAAAAAACATGAAAAATATTTGAGGCGGAATTTTCCCAGAAAGCCTATTTTTTAGTTCCTCACATGATCTAAATTTATCGGATATAGGTGTGAGTGTACTCAATGTGACTTTTCTTCCAGTTGACAATAGAAGCAAGCCTGTCGTTTGCAGAAAGCATACGTCTTCTTTTGAATTCCATATTATGAGTTCCATTCAGGTTCAGTAGTTGATGAATTATGATGATGAACTATATTAGTTGGTTCCCCAAACTCTTGTAGATTTATTTTGTCGTTCATAAATTCTTCGTCAGTCAAGGTACACGTCGGGTATAATATGTTCTGTAAATATTTTTTCACGTTATTTTTAGCATAAATTTACAAGGAATAGAATGCTACAATACATAAGAATCCGTAAACCCAAATAATACTTACGACTTTCAATGTTATTGTCCTCATCCATCACGATCTCCGTTCCTGTACAACAGGCGAAAACCTTAAATACGAAAGGTTTAGCTGTCAATGCGGGGTATATCGTCATGTCAAAGAAACTGCTTTGCGAAACATTGTCTTATAGTTATAGCTACTTTTCAATAATAGACAGACCCATTTTTCTTTCTTTTTTTTTTTGAATTTGCGGCGCAGACTGTACATTTTTTAAAAATTTTCAGGAATAATTTTTTTTTTTCGAGAAATGACTTTTTGCTTAGACCCTTGCAAACGCGATTTTTAATTTTTTAAAATACTTCCCGACTCCCCCAGCCCCCCCCCAATTTCAATAGGTTCGGTCAGGAAACCATGCTTCGTATGTTTGGCAAAAGTGAGGTCGATAGCTTCAACGTTCGGACACTTATCGTGTGTCATAGCAATGTCCAAAAAACTGTCGAAAATCGAAAGATGGCCGCCAATGTCCCATCGCCACCATTTTCAAATGTCTTATGCACCTAGTGGACGGTAAAAAAGGACAACAAATTGGACCGTCTAGTTCAAACGGCTCGCGAGTAAAACCCGTAACACGGAGAACGAAGAAGAAAGAAACAGAAAAAAAAATAAAAAAATTTTTTCGACATTGATTCCATCTGCGCCAATGGCGACGCTGTACGAGGCACGATTTTTTGAAAGTAACAAGCAAATTACAAGGTGTATTGAAAAAGTAAGGTGACTTTTGGATTGGATTGGATATTCGACATTTTTTTATTATGTTGGTACACATATCCCTAACAGTTTCGGCGAGGTTGCCCATTGATTTTTTCTTGAGACAGAAAGACATAAATGGAACAAAAAATTTTCATAAAATTTTGTATAAATACAGTGGAATACAGTGCCGAAAAATACACAAAATTAAACAAGTGGTGTTGAAAAATCGTCGAAACCAAAGCCCAGTAGTTCCAATTCCCAAATCGGGTCACAAATTTGCAATTTAATCATGTTAAAGCCAAAACAAAACCATTTCTTATGGCACATTTATTCTGTAGAGGAAGTGATAACGGATGTTGTGTGACTCTTAATACTTGATTGTGATCGGTATCATTCAATTTTTTTTTATTATATGCTGGTTTGTTTTTTCCATTTGTTGTAGATTTCATCACTACGCTTAATGTAAAGCTGTCTGGTTTTATCCTTGCGAAAACACAATGAACGGGCCCACTGAGACCTAAGGGCTAGGGACTTGCAGATACACAGGTCAAGTATCCAAATTTTCGAAAGATCTTATTTATCGCCAACACCAAACCAAAAATAAAATCTGGAAAGTTCCCGTCAAATTAAATATTCCGTTCTCTTTCCTTTTCTCAATTGGCACGCCATCATTCCGGATCTGAATCCGATTGATCGCGCCGTGGGATACATTCCGGAACGGGATAAAGGAACGCTAGTCGACCGGAAAAAGACTTATTGAAAAACGGAAACGGCAAAAACAGTTCACCCGCTCGGTAATAGATGCTAACTGATTCGCAAGCCGCGACCCCAAACGGCGTCGAGCTTTGGTAGATAGCGCCCGGAACAATTCAAAAGTCCGGGCGAATTCCGCGTTTTCAATTTGCTCTCTAGCGATACGAGATCGCCTTTTACCTGCAAGCCGCAAGTAGCAAGACCGTCAGGGTTCTGAGACCGACGCTAAAAAGAAAGACGGGGCTACGCCGACAACGAAATTCGCGACGTCAAACATTCTAGTAAAGAATTTAATCTCAAGTGACTGATTTCGTTCCGACTGTATCTTTTATTCGCCGATGTAGGATATGACTGTCGGATTTTAATATCGAACGTCGAACACGGAACTAAACGAATCCATCGGCGGCATCAATGGAGATTCGGGTTTATTAAAATTTCCGCAAAAGGAGTCCAATTACAAATTATTTTCGTTTGTTATTTTCTTTGAATTTTAACGTTTGATCTGATTTAACTAGAACTACTGGTTCTAGATGGACGGGTGAATCAATAAAATTTCTTTTACCGAAAAAAATTAACAAAATGATCCAAATATTTTTGAAATGCCAAATAATTTTCCAAACTTTAAAGCAGAATACTCCACATATTTCTCGAAAATTTGAAAAAAATATTTCAATATTGCTAGTTGACGGTTTCATGATGTTAGAAGTGGTATTTTGAATTAAAAATAAAATAAATGCAAGTAAATTTAGGTTCAGGTATTTTTTTTTTGTTAAAGCTTAGAAAAGTGGATTTAAAAATTTGATATGATATTTGCTAAAAATATTCCATTACTTACAGGACATAAGGTTAGGATAAAAGAACTGTTTTGAATCTGTTTTTGGTAAGGTATTTGCTTGAAAACAGAAAAAAAAGTAATCTGTTACTAATACAAACTAAAAACAAAAGCAAATAGTAGAAAAAAACTTTACAGTTTTGGTTAGTTACACTTAAACTAACCCATTTTTTTTATTATGCTAATGGGCGAATCCAAAGGTTTCACATAAATTATGCTGAAAATATTGAAAATTCAATCCACTAAGCAAATCACTAGTTAGTACTAACTAAAAACAAAAGCACAAAACTAAGGCGTCCAGAAAAAAATCTGCTAGAGTTTTTATTAGTCACGCGCTAACTAGGTTTGTGATTTTTTTTATTACGCTGGTGTGTGAATACTAAATTATTAAAAATATTGAAAAACCACAGTCATTCTAAATAAATACGAAAATAGAGGAAATATAAAAAAATTCTAATTTGTCCAGCAGATAATATAATTACATTCTCTGTAGAATGTGCCAAAAAGATTTGCTGTTATAGATCTTGAGTCGGTTTTTGCTTAGTCGAAATTGCTGACGTTTCGCCAATCATCCTGTTGGCTTCTTCAGAGCTTGACGGAAACTGGCTCGTATTTTGCTCTGTACCTGCTTATATATTGCTTGAGTGGGGTGGGGGGCGCTAATCAGGGGTGTAAACACCGTCTCGGATGATCTTGAGGTTAATTTTGAATGGCAAGTGTCAAATTTTTAAGATGGCCGATCATCGTTAATTCCAAATCTAAATTTTGCTCTAAAATAAACCTGCGACTTTAATACCTCACCTGCACGTAGAAATGACAACGCTGCGAGCTTCGAGAGCAACTACGCTTGAGCCCTCAACTATAAGTTGGAATAAATTCGTTGGTCCGATCTCCAGAGGTTTCTGATATACCGCGATTCATCCAGTATCAGAATTAGTTCAGGAATATTGGAGCTCAAATCAGTGGAAAGGTAATTTTCTCTTAAAAATCCGAACTTATTGGCAAATTAGATAATAATAATACACTTTTCCTCGTAATTTCGACAAAAGAAAAATTGACTTATCCCGTACAAATAACAAAAGACATGTAACACACATAACAAAAATTCTGGATTTCTCCTGCGCCGGTTTTTGCTTAGTCGAACTTGCTAACGTTTCGCCAATCATTCTGTTGGCTTCTTCAGAGATTGACTGAAACTGTCGATGATCTTCTAACTTTTTACCTTTGCGCTTGATGTTTCCAAAATGGCTTGCAAGTTCGACTCAGCAAAAACCGACGCAGTATCCAGAAGGTTTGTAAAAAGAATTACAGTAGCCTGAGGAAGTTTCTTTGAAAATATAAAGTTTCATTTTCGTTAAGTACTAGAAAAAACCTAAACCCAGCTCTGTAAATAAAACTGTGGCCAATGCAAGAAGAAATCTAGCAGTGATTTGATTCTTCGGGCCTTCTTTACAGTATTATTTTCTGGGGCAGCACTTTGAAGTTTGTTGAAAAGGTTGTGAAGAATTAAGAAATACGAAGAGAACAAGATTGTTTTCGAAATTATGTCGCTATGCGAAGAGTCTGCTCCGTCCTATGTGCTACGCAGTCTACAAAGTCAGTACGCAGCTTCGTATTGTAAAGCGTTTTGTCCTAGAGGGACGCATTGTTTTTCTATCGCGCTCCTGCGCACCACTATGAAACTTTTACAAAATCGATGTAATTTTGGCTTCTTCAGAGCTTGACGGAAACTGGCTCGTATTTTGCTCTGTACCTGCATATATATTGCTTGAGGGGGGTGGGGGACGCTAATCAAATCAAAATCCGAGGGTCTATAGAAATCTATAAACAATCTAACAATCTTAATCGCGAGTCAGGTCTCTACCTGTCCCCAATCTGGGAATCAGTCATCCGAGAGGGTGTTTACACCGCTCATTAGCGCCCCCCCACGCCCCTCAAGCAATATATAATCAGGTACAGAGTAAAATACGAGCCAGTTTCAGTCAAGCTCTGAAGAAGCTAACAGGATGATTGGCGAAACGTCAGCAATTTCGACTAAGCAAAAACCGATGCAGGAGGAATCCAGAAGTTTTGTGAAAAGCATTACAGTAGAGCCTGTGGAGGTTTCTTTGAAAAAAAAAATAAAAATCTTGATGTATATTTTCAAGCCGTCGGCGAAGAGTAGTATTTTACAATGTTTGAAAAATGTTTGCATTGAATTAATATATATTATAAAAAACAAAGGGTACACCGGACGTGATGTAAAAAAACTCCGATTTATATCCACCGACTGTCACTCCTCGTTTTCTATCACTAAGATAATTGCTGGACAATCTAAACATTTCGGCCTCAACCGCGACCTCTGCAAGCCTAGTCGACAATATTTGGTGGTCTATCTTGTTGAATGCCGTACTAAAGTCGGTGTAGACTACGTCAACCTGTCCTTTACTGTCAACTGCCATAGTAACAAATTCAGAGAAACTCAGTAACTTCGTTTCGATAGACCTCATTAGTAAAAAACCCATGTTGTTCTTGGATTATTTAATTTTTTTTACCGGAAAAAATACTGTCATACATGAGTTTCTGCCAAGCTTGCTTATAGGCCTTATAGTTCTAGTTGAATTAACTTTTAAAACAAGCCGTACAATGTTTATCAACGCGAAGTTTTAAGCCCGAGTGTCCTCTTTCAAATTCAACGTCGAGCGAAGGTATATTCAGAACACCCTGTACAACATTCCCCTCTAATTCGACCCATTGCCAACGCCGTCACCCCTCCTAATCGAACGATACGCGCAAAAACCAAAATTAAACGCCAGCTGCGGCGGCCGAAACTTAATACGATGCAAATGAAGCCAAAAAGGCCATCATCAGTACAGAAACCGCAACAAACGCCACGTATACCCGCATCAGCGCGAATAAATAATAGAAACAAACGAACGAGGCCATTTGCGGCGGGGGGTAACATTAGCACGCGAACCGACTGCATAGCTGAAAGGCCGTTTGTGCCAGACCGCACACACGTAACTATATACACAAACTCTCACACGTACACACACATTCGCGGAAAACTTAATAAACTTCGGGATACGGGCCGCAGTCTGCGGCTTCCTTGCCGAGCGGGATTTGCCTGCTCTCTGTGTGTGCGTATTCTAATTAAAAGACTTAAATCGTTTTCCAGATAATCGGGTACTCAAGGTAACATCGGTATGGTCTGTTCATAGATATAAGAAAGTGACCAATTGCTTTTGAATGGGAGTATGGTCATTAACATACAATGCAACAAGTTTATTACCTAAAGTTTCGGAATTTAAATTCAGGTAAAATTGTCATCCGTAATAGAAAATAATCGTGTTTTGTTTGTGTTGTGTTTAATATTCTTTGGTTTGGTATACTAGTTAGTTTAAGTTTATTAGTAGTCATTCTTATTTCGTGTGTAATACAGAGTGTGTTGAATCGTGAGCGAATTATGCAAAATATGTGCGAGTCTAGTGTATCTCGGGAGATGCTCCCGCCCAAACGTAGAAAACACTATTCTATTGAGGCTAAGGAAGTTATGAACAATGTTTATTTGACTCTCATTGAAAGCATCTTTAGAAGAAACGGCCACATTAACGAAAATTCCAACATCAACTGTATGGCAAAATTGTGAATTAGCCCATTTCAGCGATGAAAAATAGAAGTGATGGTGACATTTTCTCGAGTGTAGATGAAAGTGATCAACGCCGTATTATACGGCGTCAAATTTACCAGTTATACGAGGAACAAAGCGTGCCTACATTAGACATCTTAATTAGAAGGCTTGAAAAAGAAACTACCTTATGGAAGTGTATCACATGGGTTTTAGATTTAAAAAAATTGACGAAAGGCAAGTCTTAGTAGAATCTTTTAGAATTCGGAAATGGCGACTAGAATATCTAGAAAAAATTAGGTTCGACACTTATGATACCCCGGAAAAGGGTTGGGTTGACTCAACTGATAAGTGTAAAACAAACGCGCCATCAAAAAGAGGTAAAAGAATAACTATTTTGCATGCTGGCTTTAAAGATGGTTGGATTCCAAATGGACTTTCTCTGTCTGCGAAAAATATTAAAGATTCTTCTCTGGATTACCATGAAGACACCACCGATTTATTTGAAAGTTGGTTTAAAAACAAACTAGTTCCAAACATTCCTAATAATAGCGTAATTGTAATGGATAATGCAAGTTATCACAGTAGACAGTTGATTAAAACCCCTTCATCATGGGACACAAAAGCAACAATCCAAAACTACTTGTATAATAACGACATTTATTTTCACGAATATTATACCAAACAGCAATTAATTGAGGTTCTACAAAGCTTGAACCTACAAAATGAATACGTCTGTGATAATTACGCAAAAAATCTAGGGCATACAGTTTTAAGGCTTCCACCTTCCACCACGGTATATTCAATCCCATTAAACATGTTTGGCACAAACTGGAATCTGCCATTCGTCGTAACAATGTTTTTCCTTGTGTTAACTTCAATGTCCTCAAACTTATAGAAACCGAAGTTTTTAACATCCCTCCACAAAGTTGGGCAAATTCTGTTAAACATATAGAAAAAGCAGAACAATCGTATATCCATATTGCAAATAATATAGAACGAATAATAATTAGAACAGGCGATGATAGCGATAAGTAATTTAAGTAGGTAATAAAAATAATTTGTAATTTTATTTTAGGTTTAAACATAAATATATACATAAATAAATAAATATTGTTTAGTATCTTTCCTAACAAAACCCCAAATAAATAAATTCTAAGCAAAGTATGGACCTGTTCGGCCATATTTCATTCTTACAGCTAGCTCGGGTCTTTCTTTAATTCGTATCAGTTAGTCACTTTCTTATATCTATAAAGAGACTTTACCCTTTCTTGATACGAGAATTAATTAAAAACCAATCTCCGGTCCGATGTTGATGAACTAGCTGAAGTTTCGCCAATCATCCTGTAGGCATCTTCAGGACTTAAGTGAAACTAGTATACATTCTTCTCTGTGCCTGCTTATATACTGTTAGAGGGAGGCGGGGCTAAAGTAGTATATGTAAATGCAACAGTAAAAATTGTAAACAAATATCAGGAGCAGATATGTTGCATCTCTAAAACCGAAATTATGGAAACCCTACGCTGATAATACTTCTGGAATTTGGCTTAAATACGAATATTCTCCAATTCTTAGATATTCTTCTTAATAGAATATCATTGGATATCAAGTTTCCCATCTACAGAGTCGTAAAATTATCTCAACCCTGGACCAAGAATAAAAACCAACCAACCTAAAAATCTGCTCTCCTCTCAAATCATTTCCACAAATCTCCAAAAGGAAATGAGTAATATTAATTGGTAAATTAGAGTTTTCCATTTTATATAAATAATCATATCTTATCACCAATAGATGAAGCCAATGTTATTGATAATTTTTATAGGAAATTGAAGGCTCTACAAAAATGGTCTCTTATACTTTTTCGATAAATCAAACCATTTCATGGATATTTGACGACAGAGATTCAAACATTTGAAGAAAAATAACTTTTTGTCCTGAATTTTGTTACTAACCATTAATATTTCTCAACGGATTCATTTAAAAGAGAACTCTTTTTTTTGCAAAAAAATTTATAATTTAATGTTTTTTTTGTATGGGGATTCAGTTTTAAAAAATTGATAATTCTGTTAGTCATTCATTACTTGTTGTGCTAGCGCCCTCTGTGGAGCTTCAGAGTTGTGTATTCTGGTGTATTACGGAAAACAAATAATTTACCGTTAAGTTTTGATATAATTACGACAATTGTGAGTTACATACCATATTCCGACTTCTGGGGCTGATAATGTAGTGAAAAGAATTCTTTGATGTCATATAGATTTTCAGCAAATCGTTTTTTTTACCCAACCTACTGGACACTGTGCTGCTTCCTTACAGTCAAAACATAATTAAACACATTCTTCAGAGACATAATGTTAAATCCAGGTTTACCACTTGAAAGAAAATCTCTCAACTAGGAGTTTATAGCATTCCATACATGCGCGACAAAGAACTGAAAAGACGGGACGAAAAAGGTGAACTAGACTTAAAGAAAGTCTTGAGTCTACGACAAATAAACTCACCAGCAGCGAACACAATCACGAAACCAGATATTATTCTACTACTTTCTACTTTTGTCCGGGAATTTATAGCTCTAAACAGCTAAATAATCTTAAAGGCGATTCAGGTCTTTCACCAGTATGGGAATCAGTCATCAGTTAAGCTCTAAAGAAGCGAACAGGACGATCGGCGAAATGTAAGCAAGTTCGATTCAGAAGATTTATAATTAGTATTATACGGTCTGTGGAAATTTGTCTACTCTTGAAGACAAGCCAGCACATTCTATACCCGCACTTAACACTTTCCTGATGTGTGGTTTGAGCAAAGTATTCACAAGAAAGCCATATCAAATACGATGCCTGGAATTTTTTATTAACGAAATATTATATAAGGCCAAGTGTCCATTGCAGTCCTAGCGCTGTGTTGTGTTGAGTGGAAAACGATTCCAACAGAACTATTTTTTTTTATACAATATCAGGAAAATATGACAAGAAACCACAGCGCATAGGAAACCGTTCTTGGAAGTTAAGTTATGGAGTACTTTCTGAAGTGAACCATTGTAGGCTGCCGAAGCTCATAGAAATAATTAAAAAAATTTGATTTCTCGGTGAGATTTTAAAAGACATTATTTTAATGTTGCCTCAGACCACGGGTAAAAATATGAATTCAATAAACGCTACTAGTTGGGTAGCCGCCATTACTGGTTAAAAATAAAAAAAATTAAATAGAGAAACCGAAATCTTCAGTACTGCAGTATCCAACGAAAGATTGAATATAAAATGTAGTGGCTGTATGGCGTACTTAAAAAACAGAAACACGGAAGCTGAACAGAATAAATTTAATTAACAATTAAATCGTGGTAATATTATTATTAAATTTATATTGGTACCAGAGGATTTTTAAAAATTCGCATTTAATTTCCAATTGTATTTTTGTTAGGCATTAATATATCAAAAAAGCGCGAACTGCTCTTCATTGAGCCGATTTCGGCAATCAAATCCGTTAATATAACCAATTTCGATGCGAAAACAGCAAATAAACAAATTTCATATTATATTGTTTTGTTAATGTTTCATGTATTACATTTTGGGCCCAGCGATGCAGACAAGTACAATAGTTAGTTTCATTTTATCAAAATCCTATATACAATTAAATTAGACCAAAATATGTTTAGATTTTTAGCTATTCCTGGCCGCGCCTGGACCAAATACAAAGTATAACAAAACTCCGGCATATATACGAGGTGCGTTCAAAAAGTAGGGTGACTTAGTCTTATTAAAAGGTATTTATTTATTTTACAAAATTAATGTTGTCCCCTTCAAAGTTATCCCCACCAGATATAATATACTTGTGCCAACGTTCTTTACAATCCTCGAAGCCCTTTTGGTAAGCACTTCCTGATATAGCCTGCCATATATGGGTATATTTTAAGTAAGTCACATCACATTAAAATACAGTGTTTAAACAATGCATGTAAAAAAATCATCTACTGAGTAGAGATCAGATCAGTTAAACAGATCTTAATTCGTTTCATAAACACAGACAAACTATCAGTTTCTTCGAAGCATTTATAAAAATTTGAAGCTCCGTTATATATTTTCAAGTCAAAATACTTTGGGTTTTGTTGCCCGATATGCAGTCTAGAGAATGGAACGTAGAAATAAATATTTGCCGTGTGTCATGTTCGTGCAAGTCACATCTCCTATTCCATCTTGTCATGTTACTTTTGACGTAAAACAAAAACGGAATAAATATATAATAACGGAAGTGTCATGATCTGAAGTTCCCTAAATAAATCACAAATCACGTAACGAATAGCACGTTTTTGTGCTAAAAAGACCCGGTTTACACCAGTGCCTAAACCCCAATAGGTTATACCGTAACCTATCACTCATTGGAACAGCTTGTAAACTTCAATGGATACCGTACTTCTAATATTTTGTATTGAGTATGAGCAGGACCTTAATTTGTTGTAAGTTTGTTGTCAATGTGCAGGCCGAGCAACTTAGTAGCCTCCACGTTTTCTATAGAACGTCCCTCTAATTGGAGAAGAATACTGGAATCGACGCGATTTTTTTTGTGATATTTCCATAGCCATTGACTTAGATTTAATTAGTTGTAGTCCGTTATCGCGACACCATTCATTCCCCTGGTGACCCTTGGTTCTGCGAACCCTTTTTATCTGTAACTAAAATGCTTGTGTCATCTGCACACAGTACAAATAATTCTTGAGGAAGACCGTTAATAAAACAATTAAAGAGGAGAGGTTCCTCTTTAATTGCATGCAGGATCCTTGCGCGGTACCGCTGCCTACATATCGATCACAATCTGCTGTACTCTCTCTGTACAGTGTCAATTGTCCGTCTCAAATCAAAAAACAAACCTAGTGTGGCTGTTTTATTATGCCTCAGAGCATAGTCCAGAGCTGAGTATTAAAAATCACAGAATAATTTTCCAGGAACCTCTGTAGTCTATCATTAAAACAGGACTCAAAGATTTTTACCACTTGACATTGAAGAGCTACAGGACGGTAGTTCTCTATGTTGGTTTTATTGCCTTTATTTTTAAAAATAGGTGCGATTTTTGAGTCTTTTAAATCCTGTGGATACTTGCCCTAGAGGAAGCTTAAATTGACTAAATACGAAAGAAGAGGAGTTTTAATATATTTAATACAAATTAACAAAATGCCCGGTATGATGATTTCTTACGGCACACTTTTCCAATTACTTGTTTTATCTCTTACTGTTGTAGTAGGATAGAGAAACACAGGGCTTGAGTGTATTTGGATATCGGGCGTTAGATTTTGAGGTTGCTTGCTATTGGTAGCAAAATCAGCAAAATATTTATTACAAATTTCACATAACAAAAAAAAAATATATCGGAGATCGAATGTACGAGGTTAGCGGCAAAATTTCCCGGCCTGACATAGATGCAGTTCCAGTATCACGATAAAACTTTGTCTTCTTTTAAATATATATCTTAGTAGGTTGCGAAAAAAAAATTGAAGTCTTGCGTCAAATAGTTTTTTATTAACAGCAGTCATAAATTTTTTGACAAAAGAAGGGTTAGCACCTAAAATTATTAAAGAAAGGACGGATGGTGTATACGGCCAAAGTTCTCCGTCGTATTCTGTAGTGAAAGAATGGGCAAAACGTTTTCGAATGGGGCAGGAGTCCCTTGAAGATCATTCAAGAACTGCTCGACCAGTGGAGGTCATAACGGAAGATATTGTTGCGACTGTGGAAGAGGTGGTATTGAGTGATCGACGTTTAAAGGTCAAGAAAATCTCAGAAATTACAAAACTTTCTGATGCAAGTGTTCGTCGAATCCTGCATGATCATTTAGGTATGCATAAGGTTAATGCAAGATGGGTTCCTAAAAACCTTTCGGCTATTCAAAAACAACGCCAGAGTCAGCCAGTCAATAAAAAAGGTAATGGCCACGATCTTTTGGGATTGTGAAGGAATTCTTTTGATAGATTTTAAACAAACTAATACCACTGTCATTGGGAAATATTACGCACCATTATTACATAAATTGCGAGACTGCATACGTGTAAAACGTCGAAGAAAACTGACCAGAGGCGTGCGTCTTTTCCACGATAATGAACCTGTCCATACTGGTGGCGTTGCACTTCCATTTTAGAGTGTGGGTTCCAACAGATACATCATCCTCCCTATAGTCCAGATATGGCCCCCAGCGACTATTATTTGTTTGGATATTTGAAAAAGGAATTACGTGGACGGCAGCTTAACGACGAAATTTAGTTAAAAGAGGCTGTTTTAGCTCATTTTGCAGGCAAACCAAAAGAATATTTTTTTAAAGGGATTGAGTTGTTAATAAAGAGATGTAATAAGTTTATTTAAGTTACGGGGGATTATATTGAAAAATAATAAAAAATTGTTACTCTACTTTGTCCCTTTCATATTTAGGCCGGGAAATTTTGGCGCTGCCCCAAAGTCACCTTACTCTTTGAACACACTTCGTATATATAAACAGGTAATGAAAGAAAGAAATAATAAGTTTAAATTAGTCATTAAGCAACATCTCATTTTGTTAATCTCTATGACTGCAAGCAAATTTCGTTTTTTGCTTTTTGATTGATTATGTTAAATATGAAATATCAGTATTGATGTCGATTTACTATTGCTTCTTGAAAACTTTAGTAACCCGAATAGACTATATGAGATCAATAATCGGTCGGAATATTATCGGCATGATTCCTATCCGAACGCTTGGATGAACGGATTAGATACGAACCTCCTTAATTATTTTTAATGAGGATCTCGTCACAAAGCGATGTGCTCGAACAAACGCCTAGAACGCTTCGGCTGATTTAATGAAGGGTCTTCGATAAACAACGCTCCATACTAATCCAGGGGTAAGAACAATGCAAGTATTGACTGTTTGTATCTTACTTGGCTTGGGAAATCTGGCGAAGAAAATTAAATAAGGCCGTTTCCAGCGGTCTTTATTAGACTCCAATTTTCACTTGTCCCGATTTTGAAAAAAACTAGTACAAAAGTTATTTTCTGAGCTGAAATGTGGAATGGAAAAATGTTTCCTTTTCCACGCTGACATTCGGCATAGGAATTCATACAGAGAAACGAATGTGGTGTCAGTCAACTTGACGACACTTTTTTATTCGATAGAATGTTAAACACGTTTCGAGTTATTTAAAAAACTGCATATCAGAACAGTTTTAATAGAATGTGAGCTATCATAGTATATTATGCAACAAGTGCGGTAAACGACTTTTGAATCACGAATTTATTTGACACGAGCGGAGCGAACGTGTTGCATACTATACTTTTTCTAGGACCGTTAGTTTTTGGGCACATTTTCGCAAAACATTCACTGACATGACCGTCAGAATTGAGAAATGTCAAAATTTAAACCGTGCGGTAAAATCTCCGAAAACATCCGATTGCTCCCAAACCCGTGCGGTAAAATCCCGGAAATGTCCGAAGTGGCTCGGATTAGGTATTTTACAGACGGGAGTAGAAAAAGATAATTAGTTATTATCTATTATGATAATGTTAATTAGAATATAGAGTTATAAATGTTTGAATTAAAACTTGATTTTTACAAGCAGTTGAAGGTTAATGATGAAAACAGCTAGTGAATAAATTTTAGGTTATTTTGTTTTATTGAATTTGATTTACACTTTGTCAAATTTTCTTATCTTCCGTTGAAGTTACAAAATTCTGAAGCTGAGGATGGCTATTCAAACGAAAGCTGGACATGCAGTCCCGTTTTTATAATTTTTTAATATATTTTTGGGTATTCTCTACTCATTTATATATATACAAAAACCTTTACTGTAGAAAAAAAGACCAATTATTATAAATAAACCGAGCAATAAACCAAGAAAAAGTCGATTTCAGAGCGTTTATCAGAACAGGAAGGTGTTTTTTATTTTACTAGTATTATTATTATTATTGTTATGTTGAGACCGTAGGGATGGAGGAAAGTAACGAACAAATAAGAGAGTGTCATTTGAATTTCTGCTGCAAAATGTCTTATATAGGAGAGGGTGGGATAAGGAGGTCCACCTCAAAAATTAAGCAATTTTTTTTTTCGTTATTACAATTGTAAATTCTGTTTATTTGTACTTTTTAGCCTTTTTCGTAATGCTAGGAGTATAATGGACCGCTTAAAAATTCTAAAAAAAGCTATTCCATAATTATATAAGCGAATCATGATTAATTTATTGAAATTGTTATTTTTTAAATAATTTTATGGTTTTAGCCTCGAAAATCTTATAAATACCAATAAAAAAAATTTCAATCAATAGAAAAATAGTTACTAATCATTAACGATTTTTTTATTAAATACTTTTTAATAAATAGTTACAATTATTATATAAACTAACCAAAATTTGGGTAAATTCTAAACTGGGGTTAGGCAATATAGAAATTAATATTTTCGGTCGGCTTTGTGTATTTCTTCTGTTGTTATTTGCCAAGCTTTCGGGTTCAACAGCCGCCCCGTTTTAACTATCCGCAATTAAAATGCGAATTTGTATATTTTTTCCGCTCGATGATTTCCTACGTCGACGAGAGAAACTGAACACATGAAATACGTTTTATCCGGTAGACTTGTTTCGGTAATTCGCCGGCGGTCAAAACCTCCGAAGCGAAAAATTAAATCAGATACTTGTCACTATACACTTATTATTATTCGATAAACTATCGTAAATATAAAGATAAAACGACGGCAACTCATTTTGGGAATTTCCATAAATTTTAGCGAAGTGAACCAAAGCCGAAAACGTCAAGAAACACAGTGGTTCAAAAAAGTTTGCACCACATTTGTTTTTTAGCTAATCCTATTTAAAAATCTTTTGGATTGCTCCTGCGTCGGTTTTTGCTGAATCGAACTTGCCGACGTTTCGCTAGTCACCCTAAAATTCTTCGCTTCTACGGATTCTCTAAAGATCACAAGCCTTCAACCTATTGTTAGCACCACTGGTTCTCCAACTTATTCGCTAGCGAAATAACTGGCTTCAATATTAAAAGCTTTTACAGAAAAAGCTGATAGTTTTCACTTCTTTGAGCAATTAAAAGCCATTACATTAATTGCAAACGATATTCTGGTTAGTTTCGACGTAGAGCAATGAACAATGAACAATCTATACGCTATTTTTTTCAGAGAAACTCTCTCTTTTTTAAAGATCCTATTTTTGAAGCTCTTAACATCTTCTGATCTCAATTGAAAAATTGTAAATCCGAAGGACATATTGCCCTAGAAAAGGACGGCCTTCATCAAAGGGATGAGTAAAAAATAAATTGATCAAAGCAGAAGTACAAGATGACTACACACAAATATTATTGCAGATAAATTGGTTAACCTTGGTTATGTATATGTTTTGATATGTTTCAAAAAGTTCTTCCAACTTAAGGGGTCTAATTACAGTTCACACTTTGATATCCCTCCTACTTAGCCTAGGTTTCATAAATAAGCTCGGAACAGGAAATGAGTAGCTACTTTGTGTCCCTTAAGAAGTAACCATTGCTGCTCGCCTGCCCATCTAGGTCGTACCGGCTAGGCCTACCCAGAATTATTATTGTACTGAATTTGATGACCTTACTCATGTGTTGGGGCTATTTGAACTATTGTTTCTTTACCCCTTCATATTAACAATATTCTGTTCCGTACAACTCGACTTAAATTTGTACCTAGTGGTGTCTCACCATTTCCTCTTTGATTTTTGTCTCTATAAGGATCCACTAGGGATGATAGGATGTCTCAGACCCTTCTTCTCATGGATACATCCTTTGAAGCCCTAATAAGTTACTCAAAACTCACCAAAACTTGCCAAATTGTCTGTGTTGCAGCGTCATGAATCGTAAAAATGGACTTGGGAAATTTTGATCAGAACAGAGGGCAGATGTTTCTTCTAGAGGTCACCAACCTTGCGTGACTGTTCCGCCACTGAATTGAACGAATCGGAATGGCATTATCGGTCAGCGGACATAATTCATAATTATTGTATCGTAAACTTAAGTAGGGCGGATACGGAAGAACAAAAAAATGGGGAGAGTTCCGCTATCGAGCTAGAGCTGGTAACCGAGTTTTTACGTCATAAATCGTGGTTAGAAACATGGGCGCGGTCAAGCTCGCTTGAGCGTCGGAGCGAATGGTAATTGCAATTCGTTAGTCGACTATATGAATGCCCGCGATGCGTCGATGAATGCCGTTTTAATTGAAGAAAGACATTCTTTCATTGCTGAGTGGTATTTGCGTGGATGTGATTCCAAACATTCTACAGGATGTAAAAGATTCGTTCGAGACAAAAAGTCAACAACATAGAATGTCATCCAATCAAAAGCAGTGACAGATGGGTAGTCGACATTAGCAGATACCATGGAAACACTGTTGACACTATTCAAGATTCAAAGAGAGAAGTCCATACCAAAAACTACAAAAAAAGCCTATTTGGAAAATAAACAAAGTGTCCTCCGCCCGACAGCATTGCTTGTTTCTGATAAACTCTACTAAATTTAGACACACACGAACGGATCCTTAGCTTTGCCATTAGAAACTGTCTCAAAGAATTAGAGAGAATTAGAAAGAATTAGAGACAAAGAAAGGCATCATCAATTTTGAAGGGGTGTTTATCTCTTACTATGGTAGTTATGCTTTTTGGTACAGTAACTGTTGGAAACAGGTCACCCATACATATTGTGGACAGAATCATGGGCACTTAATCCTACCCGTTACAACCTGCCGCGATGCCCTCAATTCAATTTTTCGGCAAGACCACTACTTATGGCTTACCATAGTTATTTGGGCTATTTGGGAATCCCTGTATACTTTTCATTTGTTTCTTTTTTAATAAATTTTTGTTTAAAAACAGCGCGAACGTACTACAAGACCCCGGGGTCAAGAAATTATAACGACAAAAACGTCCAGAGGTCTCCTGGACAACTATACAGTGGAAGCTTCTCGGAAGAAATTTGAACCAAGTTCTGTTGAATCCTGTAAGGATACTCTTGGAGGTTTTGCCAATTGGACAATCCTCCGCGGCGGCTGATTTGTCTGGAATGTGTTTGCAATGTGGTATTTTAAAATCCTGTTTCTAGTACATATCAACTCAATTCGGGCACCAGGCCCCACAACTAACAAATACACTTAACAAGTCATTCTTCTCTCAACGTGATCCAACCAACGCTACCCAGATGTATTGCGGCCGATGGAAGCCAAATGGACACCCGGAGAAAGAAAATTCGATACCCTGGACACCTTCCAAAAGATACCTAATGTCATGTTTCAAAGCATTTCGATTCTACTCCAGTGTTTAAGGGAGGTCCCGATGGATTTCGAGAGGTACAGAACCAAGAAATTTCACAACTTTTGAACCAAGAGATTCATCATTTAAGTTCAACGATAACCTGTGTCGATGTTATCGGAAAGGCAAGAAACTGCCAAAGGTCTCCTGGACAATTCTACAGCGGAAGTTTCTCGGATGAAATTTGAACCCAGTACTGTTGAATCCATTATGGATACTCTTGGAATTTTTCAAAGCATTTTATTTCGCACATAACAGTACCACATAAAGTTAATTTCATCTTGAGCGTACATTTTTCCGCGTCATAAACCGCCAGCATTTTAATTCTCGTCTCGTTAAGACGAAAATTCCAATCAAACGTTTTTATCTTTCCTCTCTCTATCCGTGTGAGTTTACCTTTTAGCCGGGGATCATGACCCACTTTGCGAAAACCGCGGCCGTTTGACTTTCACGTCGCAACAACAATCGTCTCGTACAAGCAAAAAAAAAAACGCATTCAACTATTTAACATTTCACAATAATCGAGATGGCGTCATATTTAGACGATCGGACGATTCGCTGGCGAATCGAGAAGGCTATTACATTAGAATTGAATTCTTAAAATATATTTTTCCACGTAAAATTAATGGTTCCTGTGTATGGGAGAGATATTCTTGAAAATCTTGAAAATTGCTGCAAATGGGAAGGGAAGTGATAAGTGGCTCCAGGATAATCTTATCTCATGATGTAGATGTGCTATACCCAGTATGAGACGGACATCTTTTCGAGATATTTCCTCGAATCATTCAAAAAGTGATTCACATAATATCCCGTAGTTGTGGTTAGTCGTTCAAGGAAACGAAGTAAAATATAAATAGTTTCTAAGAAAAAAAATGGATTGGCTAGCCCTTTTAAAATCTTATTTGACCGCAAGACAACAATACGTTGTCTGGAATGATCGGGAATATACTTTGGTCCATTTTTGTTTATAATATACATAAATAACGCAGTATTTGCAACAAATGCTGCTTGCAGTATACTCCTCTATACGGATGACACATCATTGATTGAATCGGAGAAAACTCTAATTTAAAGAAAAAGGCTGTCACTACACTCTCCGTGATTGAGCACTGGTTCCCTGCAAATAAACTTCAATTAAATTCCGATAAAACAAAGACTCTAATTTTCAATAACAATAGAAGAAGTAAAAAATCTGAACTGGTCAAACTCCTTGGTGTTTACCTAGATGCGTTTTTAACCTGCGGTAAATTGTCATCTCAGGTTTTTGTTCTGAGACAACTGTGAGGTTCCATCTCGCAAACACTCTCCGTATAGTTTATTTTGCACTGTTTCACAGTGTCTTATCATATGGGCTACTATTGTGGAGAAACGCGACGGAAGCCGAGAAAGCCTTTAGATTGCAGAAGTCTGCGGTTCGGGTTTTTGGGGGTTTTCTGCCGTCCAGCTACTGCCGCCCAATATTAAAAAAATTGAAAATACTTACGTTACCATGTATGTTTATTTTCCAAACTTTAGTTCAAATCCACTCAAATTTGTCTGTCTTTCCGACTCATGTTGGATATCACAGCTACATGACTCGAACAGCTGACAATATCATAACAATAAGATCGAGGTTGTGTACTACACAAAAAAATAAACTTAATCTAAACTTTTTCGGTCCAAAAATATTGATGTTAAACTACTTAAAAAATTAAAATTAAAAAATTCAAACAATTAAAAAAAAAATTTTTGAAGAGCATTGTTTCTAATCTATAAACGAATTTGTTGTACATCAGACACAGTAAATCTAGTTTATTTTGTAAACCAATTATTCTAAGAGTGTACCTATATATACAAAGTTTTAGTTTCTGGTTAAACTGGTTTAATTGTTTATATGTAATATATTTATCTTGTTTGTACTCTTCCTGACTTCAAAAATACGTTTTTGTATTTATAAACGATTATTTATTTATTTAATTAAATGGACATTTCCTTAAAAGAGTGAAGCAACTACTAAGCCTAAACATCATCCGGAACGAAGTCTTTATTTGTAGCTCCATTGGCTACATTTAGTGCACATTATCCAACTTATTGAACTGTTTCAATGCGATAAATTCCAAATGTGGAGCCATCTTTGTTTTTCTGTTGTTTTGTGTGTTTTCGACTGACAACAAGACTTTTGTTTTGAGTTTCTTGCCTTTCGGATTACATCGACACAGGGTGATCGATATCATTGAACTTAGTTGGTGAATCTCTTGGTTCAAAAGTTGTGAAATTTTTTTGTTCAGGAGTGGTTTCGGTGCCTCTCGAAACAACATCGGAAGTTCCCTTAAACACTTGAGTAGAATCAAAAGGGTATAATGCTTTGAAACCTGACATTAAGTATCTTTGGGAAGGCTTCCAGGATACAGCTGGGTAGCGTGGGTTGGATTAACTTGCGAGAAGGATGATTTGTTAAGTTGCCTCCCACGACAATAGTTGTGGGGTCTGGTGTCCGAGTTGAGTTGATATGTACTGGAAGCAGGATTTTAAAACACCACATTTTCCACTGCACTGCAGGGGATTGTCTAATTGGCGAAACCTCCAAGAGTATCCTTAATGGATTCAACAGAACTGGGTTCAAATTTCTTCCGAGAAACTCAAACTGTGGAATTGTCCAGGAGACCTTTGGAGGTTTTTGTCGTTATACTCTTTATAATTTCTTGACCCTGGGCTCTTCCCTTACCCCCGCACTATTTTCAAACAAAAATGTATTAAAAAATATACAGGGATTCTCAAATAACTATGGTAATAAGTAAGTAGTGCTCTCGCTGAAAAATTGAATCTTACAGTTACTGAACTGAGGGCAACGCGGCAGGTTCCGACACGTAGGATTAAGGGTCCATGATTCTGTCCACAATATGTATGGGTGACCTGTTTCCAACCGTTACTATACCAAATACCCTAACGACCATAGTAAGAGCTAAACACCCCTTCAAAATTGATGGTGCCTTTCTTTGTCTCTGATTCTTTGATATCTCATGGATATCTGTCGACTCATAGCTACCCTCCACCGATAGTTGTGCTGAGACAGTTTCTAATGGCAAGGCCAAGGATCCGTTCATCTGCGTCTTAGTTGTTTGATGAAATATTAACATATTTTTTTTTTGGTTTCAAGGAATTGAAAATGTTATAGTGCGGAAAATATTCCACTCGATTCGTAAGTGGAAATTGCAACATAAACAGACCACCACCGTCATGCGACATCAACCCATTAGACTTTTAGTTTACCAGAAACAAGCAATTTTGCCGAGAAGACACAAAAGGCCAACCTTAGGACATTTTGTACCATTGCAAAAAAAAATGTAGTTTTTGGTATGGGCTCCTCTTGTTGAATCTTGAACAGTTTCAACAGTGTTATCTGCTAATGTAGCCTACCCATATGTCTCTGCTTTTGAATGGATGAAATTTTACGTTTTTGTAATAATTGCAAGAATGCGTTTCTTTAATTAAAAGAGCAGTCAAACTTTGCTATTTGAAATCGAACATTGAACGCCAGTATGATAAATGGACACGGGTATGATCATTTCGAAAGCGTTTTCTTTTGTATTGAATATTTTCTGGGAGACAATTCTGGGGGAAATACTAAAAAGATATGGAACACGATCTATATGGCGGGCATTAAAAGATATAGAATATGATTAGAAACATCAGAAACTCAATCAATGAATACGTTCATACACAAGCCATTTTCATGCACTTTATGGCTAGCGCTAGAGAAGACATAATATCGAAAGAAACAAATGAAGCAACAATTGCTCAACATCAACAACGGGCTACTTAAAAATGCTTGCGATGGAGGAGTGGAAATAAGCCTAACCATCCCCAACCTAACCAAAAAAGGAGAAAAGGCTTATAGCAATTACAGGAGGATCAAATTGACGCTATGTTCATACGAAGATAAACTACGGAAAAGTTCACAGAGACAATAAAACCGTCTTTAAATGCTTTCGATAAAAGGCCAATATCGAAGGAGATAGCCTTATCATAACAGAAGTCAAAACTGCAGGCAGAGAATACAGAAAGGAAACCAAAATTGTTCAAAAAATAGTAGGGTATTTGCAAGATACATTTTCATATATACAGTGTTATGCAGTTAGTCATATATTTTTTATAGGACACTCTGTAGATTGTAGGCTATGTAAAATCCTCTGAAAATTCTGGACATTTCTTGTATAATATATGCTCTATACCCAAAGCCATTGAGATATATGCGCTTTTAATATAAAGGCAACATTCAAAAATAGAATAATGTTCTAGAATTTACAATTTATATCTGGCTGGCTATGAAGTAGGTCGTCACCAAAAAACAAAATGTTTGTTGACAGTGAGAGTTACGGATTCGACAAAACAATGTTCCTTTTGCTATATATAAAATCCCTTATATACAAAAAGAAAAACGATGAAGGTTGGAAACGTTTATTAAACCAAATAGGCGGGCTAAATTGGCTCAAAGAGAAATACGTTTGAAACGAGAGAGGAGAATGCGGCTACTAAACGGACGACTGAGATGAAAACTTTATAATCTATCACAGTGCTGGATATAAAACAATGGGTCAAGACTAAACGAAGAGTAAATCGAATGGCAAAAATCGCAAAGGAAGACTAACCGAATACATGTAAATCTCTCCGAAGAATACCGCTAGTGTGAGAATTGGACATCCCACATACTCGTAGGTTCTCCCTGAAAAAACAAGAGATAATTTTGACAAATTTTACGTAAAACTAGAAATTAGATGGGATATATTGAATTGTATTGACGATGCTTTTAAAAAGTTAAATCTAGGCGCACATCAAAGTTCATTTTATACGAAGAATACTTAGACACAGTTTATTGAGTGTTTATACCAAAATTTTATCATATTTACTTTCATTTTCCATTAACTGTTTCTTGTGTTGTGACTTTTTTTTTGTTTTTCATATAACAATTCAATTAAAATGACAATTAAAGTGTCTTGTTCCCATTTCGAAAAATCACATCAAAATGGAAAAGAGTGGTGCCGAATTGGAAAAAGAAAAATTTTTTGATAAATTGGTAATTAAATTTTTGACACACGGTTGGAATAAAATCATCCTTTTTTATTTTAGACGTTATTTTGTTAGTCCGCTCCCCTACCCTCTCTAACCCTCCTGCGTCGCACTTAACGATTTACCGGCAAAACTGTAGGCCACAAATCAGTCTCCACGCAAAAAACAAAAAAAAAATAAGCGAGTTTGTTCACGTTCGCTCCGTGTATAATACCTACGGTAAATCTTTGCTGGTTCTTCTTAAGCGGAATAATACATGTTCAGACTGTTAAATTTGATAACAGTAAAACACAAAAGGAGTGTGTGACGGGCAGCGAGGAGACACATTTACCCGTTTTCGTTTGATGGTTTGTATGTCCCTCGTCGAGCTCGGTCGTCGTGTTCCGAAACTCGGTACAAACGACGATCGCTTGGTTGGAAGCAGCCGCAGTATATAAAAAAAAAGCGCCTAATTTTTTGACTGAACCTAAGCTGCGTGTCATGTAGTTTACTCATCCGTAAGTGCAAGTGTAAGTCTACTAACATCTTATTTAACTGACATACTAATTTATTACTTGCTATAAACAACAATCTGGAAAAATTCTGATAAAATATGGAGTCCCTCAGGGTTCGATATTGGGGCCTACTTTCTTTTTCATTTATTTATTATTGCAACTCCGGATGATACTACTGACCTCTGACATTTGGTCGCAATCTCCTAGCGATTTTTGGCTAACAATTTGGGCATCGATCAAATTATAATCATTAACTTTTATCTTGCACCAAGTCCAACGGCCAATTTCTATGTACTTAGACTAAAAATTAACATGGGAAAAACATATTTTTGAGTTCTCAAAAGAGATATCGAGTTTAAAATAGATCTAGAGGTCTGCTTAAAAGTAATCTCAGTATAAACAATCTTTTTGACGTTTTAAAAAACAATTTGCAAGTTAAAATATTTACCTATCAGTTCGAGCATAAGTAAATTATTAATAAAATAAAAATAAAAATACAATTAGTAAAGCTTAAGTGCGAAAACGATCTTAACATTATTACCATATCAATTGTTGACAGAATTCGTGTTAAGCTTGGTATTAGCAAAGGCTCAACAACTCGTAACAAGCTGAAACATTAACAAAATAATAAAAGATGTTATTTTAATATACCTTTTCATAATTGGAAACTATAAAATACCGAAACTTTTAGATAGAAATGTGCACGAACGAAGCAAATTGAGGTATACGAAATCAAACAAACTCGAAACTAAACTACATGTGTGTCATCCAAATAACAACACTTATTTACATCAAACCGGGATTTATGCAAGCTAACAAATTATTCTCAAGAAACAAACAATTCTTTAAATCCAATAAACGTGTATTTCCCTTAAATAATTCCTGTGATATGTGAGAGACAAACTTTTTTATTTCAATTAAACACTCATTTATTTACTAAATATCCATTCAAAACGTGGTAAATATATATTTGATACAAACAATTTTGGTGTATTTAATTTAAATGAATTTTTACAAAATTTCAAATAAATATATGTCTGACATAAAAGCTTCAACAATCGCACGTTTTCCCACGACTTGGAACAAACCTAAAATAGTCTAGCGCACTCCAACCGGTGTATATTCGACGGCCGTTGATAGTACGGCTCGCGAGCAAACTCCCAGACCGTTTCATGACCAACAATGACTCATGAATATTAGATTGCGGTTTTATTTATAATTCAACGGTTTGTTACTTTACGAGATGGAATCCGCGACGTTACTGAGTCTATAAAAAATTCGCCAGAGTTTGCTTTCCTCTCACCGTCTAACGTCGTCTTCTGTCTCGACAATTTGAAGAGCATTTGGATTTTTAATTGCGTTCGGATGGAGTCTCGTCTAGGGTCAGGCAGTGGCCGCTTAATCCAGTCAAAATAGACAAAAATAAGTCAAAACTTAAAATTCGCATAGAGCTGAAAATTGGCAGATACGTTAAATGTAACATTAGACATGAAACGTCAAAAATCATCTTCGATTCGACTCGTGGAAAAGTTTTTATTCAAAGTCAAATGTACAAAATTGAGGTTTTTTCCATTTTTCTAGAAAGCGGTAAGTTTTATCGTGAAAATAGGTCAGAGAAAAGTTATAGATTATACAATTATCCACAAAAATTGTTTAAGCACAATTTGTGAGATATCGCAGTTTAAACTATTAGGAAATTCATATTTTGCACTTAAACGCAGCCTATACACGTCATCAGACGTTCAATACAAATAAAACTAAGAAACTATGCAGAGTTTGGTCATAATTGTAAGATTGTATTTGATACTAATCATATGAAAAATATTAAAGTTGCAGAACAACGTCGTCCGACTACAAAAACATCTTCACCTTTTGTTATCATTTTTGATCGATCTATGAAGGTTCCAAAAAACCAATAATAATTTTTTGCAAATACTCACAATAAGTCGCGCTTTCCAATAAAACAAGCTGATAATGGAGGAAAGTTCAAATACATTGTTGGTTAGTTGGTTGATACTGCTGACCGTATGGGCTCAACATGGAAAAATTAATTGCCCTCTGAAATCTGGAAAAGCTCGAGTACAATCAACAATATATTCATCACAAACTGCTTGCGATACTGCATCAGTATTTTTTAAGACAGCAAAAACCAGCAGTATTTAAAATATTTAAAAAACGTAATGATTTAATTGATTGCGCAGAAGTATTTACAAAGATTGACTCTTCTCCACACGAAACAGAAAACACAACCACAACCACAGAAAACCTGCTTAATACTATTTTATGTAACTGCAAGACGTGTTGCAGTATGAATTGTGGCTGTTAAAAAGTGGGATTATTTTGTTCCCCAGTATGCATTAATTGTCACGACATGACTTGCTCCAATATTGAATCAAGTACAACAGAAGCAATTATTTATGATTCTAATGAATTGAATGAATTGATACATCCCTTTTCCTAGAAGAGTGAACAGATATTCTGCAAGAAGAATAAAATGAAGATGACGAAATAATTGTTGAAGTAGAAGTAGGCAATTTTCTATTGTAACAACATTTAGAAGAAAACAACCTATTACATTTTGAAAATTATCAATATTACCATACTTTCAATCAAATATTCTCAGTTGTTGTTCAAAAACTTCAATATCAGTACGCTTATGGTATTTCATTCCATGATTTGCTATCTGAAGAAGAGTGTGGTTCACACTATAGTAATTTACGTGTGATATCGGACTTGCGCCTTTTAGCAATCCTGTGCTAACTTTTTTTTCTCAGCCATTTTAGAATCCAACACAGCGACTTCTTTACCTCAGATATTTTTGTTCCCACTGCTTTTTTTTTGACAAGCGAACTTAAGCTCTGCAAGTAGCAGGTTAGATATATCTCGTTTCACGTTTATACTCAGTAAATACGGACCCCAAAGTGTCTTCTTCAGAGTCTTCTAATGCGGCATTCCAGCGGTTTCCTTCGACGATATTTTCCAATGGTCGGAACTTTCACAAAAATTTCATTCTTTTGTCAGAATCACTTTTTGGAATTTGTGCTTTGCTCGTCCTCTCGCGTCAAAACGAGCACATCTTTTAAGTCGTGAGCTGTTTACAAACCGTATCCCATGTAAAAATTTAATTATATCGTTGATGCTAAAATTGACAACTCTCCCGTGATATTTCGACAACTTTCCCGGGATATTTCGCGGACTAATTTTTTGGCTGAATTAGACAAAACTCTAAGTGAGCACCTAACAAATTCCTCGATATTTAATGGCAGTTTGTCATGATCAAATAATCGTAGAAGTTGATAATTATCCGTTTTTGTTGAGGAAAATTTTGCTTGATAGAATTGCCGAATAACTAGTCGCCCCTGGGCCTATCACGCACCTTTTCTGGTCTCCAGAACTTCTCAAAGAAGTTTAACCCATTTTGTCCCAGTGGTACGTTAATGCATCACCTATTTTATGATTTTTTTTTGTCACATCCAGGACATATTTTTGCGCATCCACTTAGAAATTTTATTATTATCACTGCTACAGGACATAAAACCGTAGAAATCGCTAATTTATGTGTAAAGGAAAGATCTTATATATGACCTCAAAAGTTTACAAAAGCGATACATAAATTTGTATCACATTTTCAAGTAAATCCAAAATAGTTTTTGTTAAGTTAAGTAGATTACATCGCAGAAAACATACGTTGGAAATACTATATTGATTATGCTTTATTTTTTGAAAATATTTACTGGTGCGTGAATGCACCACTGGTTTTATCTGTTAACTTTGTTATTGAAAGTCAATAGAGAAGACAATTAGCGTGTTCTTTAGTATTAGTTTGTGCCTTGTGCAGTGAACGTTACAGTTAATTTAAGTATTTGACCCAAAAGGAATTAGAGGAGGGGAAGGTCGTGATGGATGAGGACAATTACAATGAAAGTCCTAAGTATTATTTGGATTTACTTACTCTTATGTATTGTAGTATTCCATACCTTATAAATTTATGCTAAAAATGACGTGAACAAATATTTACAGAACATATTGACGCGGTCTATATTCCACCCGACGTGGATACCTTGACTAACGAAGAAGATATGAACGATAACATAAATCTACAAGAGTTTGGTGAACCAACTGATATAGTTGGAACTTTCGAGTCGAATGATACAGCAGTCCTTCAACAGTCCTGTAATTCATCAACTACTGAACCTGAATGGGACTCATCAGATAATCAAACCCTGGAATTCAAAAGAAGACGTATGCTTTCTGCCAACGACAGGTTTGCTTCTACTGTCAAATGGAAGAAAGGTCAGATTGAGTACACTCACACAACCTATATCCGATGAATTTAGATCATGTAAGGAACTAAAAAATAGGCTTTCTGGAAAAACTCCGCTTGTGATTGATTTAATCTTACATTGCTTTGCGATTTTTAAAAACTGATAAAACAATTACTCAAAGAAATCTTGCACCTGCTATAGATGAAGTGCGTGAAGTGATTGATCATGCTAATAAATCCCAAAGGAGATGTAGAATCTACCACAGCCACACAATTTAAGTTTGTAATAGGTGTAATGTGCATCTACATACTTCATGCTTTAGAAAATATCACCAAAAATGAAACCGGTTGTTACCAGTGGTGGGCTCACGCATAAAATATGCGTTTTTCTGTATCAAATCAGGTTTTATTTGGAAAACAATCTACTTTTAGTAGTTAGTTTAGTTATGTTTGTCTATAAATTATATGCTGTGCCCCAAAACATTATTCAATGTTTTTTCTCAGTGGTTCGTTTACGCATCAGTATTTTTTTGTATGTTTCGAGTTTTTACTTTTTTTTTTAACACATGTAATGTATTCTTAGGTGCAACAAAATAAATAATTTCAGAGCAAAAAATCATTTTATTATTTTTTTTATGCTTAAGATAATATGGGTTAAGAGTCTGTTTCGTCGAAATAGATCTGCTACAAAAGCGTCGTTCCGCCTTGACACTTCAAAAATCTGAGGCGCGACAAAGTCGAATTGGAAAGCGAAATCACACGGTTTGCGATCGCCGTACAAATTGCCAAAGCTGCAACGACACACACACACACACACACACACACACACACACACACACACACACACACACACACACACACACGCACACGGTCGCTTTGAATAGCGGGCGCGTATGCCTTGAAACCGAAAAAAAATTGAAACAATGAAGAGTATTCTTTTAGCGTTTAACAATGGATTATTACGGCAATATGAAACGGATTTTGAGCAAAGGCTTTTTGTTATGGACTTCGAGGTTTGTTCCGTGATCACGCGTCTCGACGATATCCGTGGTGGTTGCAGAATCGGAACCGTGATCGAATTGATAGAACCATTACATATGACAAATTTCACCAAAGGAGGCACAAATTTTAAAGAATGAGTAAATTTGCGGATCTAAGGAAACAAATTCCAAGATAGAGCGCATATGCACACATATTATGGAAGTCAATGAAATAGAGCCATTTCAATATAATAAAAGCACCTTATTTCCAACAGGTCACATGATCCAATTACAGCAAATATTAAATATAAATCATGATATCCGTATAAAGGATGTAAAAACGAGTCTTTAATCTACCGACCCTATAACTAAAAAAAAGACTTGTCACTGCAAATCACTCTATTGAAATTATTGTACAATGAACGTTTTCGTTATCATAGGCCTTGAACCTTCACAAAACAAGCGATTTAAGTCGTCTTGTTACCATGGAAACGTCAACAATAATTTTGTAACGTATGTTGTCAGTGTCATTTTGAGAATGTTTTATTTATACAATTTTCCGTGTGAAAAGTCGAGGGGATTTTTTAAAAGAAATTAGCTTTTGACAAAATTCTAAATGAGCCAGTAAAGGTAAGTTTTGAGACTAATCTTATGCTACGTAAATTACTCTAAAGGGCAATTATCCTTAAAAATTCTACATTGTTTTGAGTCATATGAAAAAAATTGCCGAAAAAAGTATGTTTGTAATTTATTAAGCAATGTGTTACAATTTTAGCATAATTTAGAGATGCTGTTGATACTATACACCTGTACACCTGCTCCATTTAATAAAAATGATTTTTAAATAACTTAGCTGGTGGGAAAAAAACGGTAAAAAATATTTTTCGTTATTAATTATTAATATATAAATTTATTTTCTTCTTTTTTTATAGAGCGATAGTGTAACCTAAGTTTGATCCATGTTATTATGTGAAAGGTATTGTCATAACTTTTGTTTACTATGGATTGTCATGCTCTTTTGACACCAAGACTAACTATATATGAAAACCTTAAATGAACGCTCTTATTGCAAAACAATGGTTTAGCTTTTTTAGAGCTATGACTAATGCAAAAGTTGTAACAAAAACAGAGCAAAGTGCTTAACTGAATGATACTTTAAATGTATAAAAACCCTATTATTGTTTTATTTCGTTTCTTGGATGCAAATAAACTTAAATATTTAAAAAAATCCGATAACTTTATTTTGTTTTAATCTATAGTAAATAAATATTTTTTTGTTAAATTGTAACTTTTGGGACACCCTGCATTTTTTTAAATTTATTTAAATAGAATTATTTCAAAATATTTCTACATTTTGTGTAGTGTTATTAAACCGTTTTCATGATTTAATTAAAAACTGTTTGTAAATATAGAGTTTGTTTGTGAATATTGTATTAAAGTTTGATGTTCGTATTAATTCTTTCTTTTTTTCAATGTGTTTTTATTAATATTCAGTCAAATTTATTGGCATTACTAAAAAATCGAATTAGTCAAACTCCTAGGGTTTCCCTGGCCTACTGTGCGATGCCAATCGAAGCTGTCGAAATTTCGCCTGGAGACCATCATAATATAAATTACAGTGAGATGATAAAAATAAGCATGTTAGCTGATTGGAACAATAATTTTTGAAGGGACTTTAACGGGTAATAGGTAGTCACTTGCTCCAAAATGAAGTGGAGACAAAGAATAGAAAACGAAATATTTTTACTTTTTTTTTGCTTTGAGAGTAAAAAGCAAGTAAATTAGGAAAAAATCTGTTCAGCCCGAGCGTAAATTAATTACTATTTTGAGTAACCGTTGGACTAAAAAACACACTTATATATTTTTGAAATCGGGTTAAAAAGGATTTCTAACCTAAGTAGAAATATACAGGGGGTTGATTAATCTCGTACGTTCGATATACAAATTATGGATTTCCCTAAACTCGTGCAAATTTTCAAACGTCACGCCCACGTTTTACGAACATTATTTACTTCGAAGTAGCTCGAAGCTTTGTTCGCCGCCTAATCCGACTTATATCTCACCCGCGAAAGAAAGCCAGACAAATCCGAGTCCGAAACGTGATGCTCGCATAATTTTCGTCCAAACGTGACTTCTATTGCCCGTTTGGACTTACCATCGGATTGTCCGACTACGTTTCGCCTATTTTTAAACCCGAAATCCAAATGTTTTTTAACGTCCATTTTGAAAACGCAATAGGTTCCTTAGCGGGAACGAAGACCAAATGATCCACTAAAGAAGACACATAAAAATAGAATAAAAAAATATATTTCTTATGAGACACTCACTACGGTCATAGGGAGGGACAAATCGACACTGCTACCAAATGCTTTTGACAACAGTCAACGTAGCCTTTCCATTTTTTTTTGGCCACTCTAAAGCGTTTGATACCGTTTCACACACAATTCTGTAATCAAAAGTGGAAAACATGGTTTAAGGGAAAAGGGTCTATAACTACTTAAAAGTTAAATTGAACTGAGGTGGCTTTTACTTGATGAAAATCCATTTATCAAAATAAATAAGAACTAAAAGTTCAGATTTTCACGAAATTATATATTATGACATGACAATTGTTTCGACAACACCGTGTCTTTATCAAATGTAATATCTACAAACCACCTGCTACTATATATACCGAAAAATGACCATAAAACCTTAATTAATGTTCTTGCGAGAATTTAAGTGCAGTAAAGGAGAGGTATTTAAATCTAATTGATCGTTAAGCAATACTCCATGGCTTCCAATAAATTTAATTTTCTAAAATATCAAAATTGTCGTCAAAAATGTGTTTTTCTTTGATTAAGTGTGTAGCATAATTAGAATCTACTTAAAGAATTTACTTAAAAGTTATTTGACAAATAAAAATCAACTCGTTAGTTAAACAAAAGAAATAGTTCCCCGGAACTCTTTACTACATATATAAATTAAACTAATAACAAGCCTACCAGGACTAAGACTCTGTAACTTCTATCATATTCCTAAGCGAAAGAGATGAGGATGCGAAGGGAAATAAATGGTCGTTACATAATATGTGATACGTCAATCATTGTTTTTGAATGAATATGATAAAAAAGTTCCACTCTTCAGCATTTACTTTATTTTTATGCCAACCTATGTATTTCGAGGTATATTTTAATTGTATTTGTTTCACAAAGAAACTATTTAAAAAAAAAACAAATATTAACACAGAAAATAAAACTACAATATTGCAGAAACAGGAACAAGAACTAATTTAATGTTTTACATAACGCAAAACCATTACATAATAGTATATGCAGACACTTTTAAATTTAAAAAATATTTTGACTCCAAACTTTTCAGTAATTGTGAAAACAAATCATTGTATCTTTCTTAATTTGGACATAATTCAAATAAACCAGTAAAATAAGTAAAGCAATCGACGCTCAAAAGAAACCAAATTTATAAATACGTGCAACGGATGCGATTTTTAGAGAGAACCTCTTTGCGATCTGCGTGATTTTTGTACTTGACCGGGCTACGTACATTCGATTTTCGATTTTTTTTTTGTTAGTTGGTACACATGTCCCTAATATACGTTCACAATTTCAGCTTGTTTGCAAGTTCAAATTTTTTGCTACAAAACACTTGAAATGTTGACAACGGCATATGGTGAATCTACTTTGAGCAAAAAAACTGTTTATAAGTGGAACAAGTTGCTCCAAAATGGCCGAGAAAACGCCGATAACGAAGTGAAACAAATGGTGTGGATACAACATTAATTTTGATGAATAAATAAATACTTTTTGATAAAACTTAAAAGTCACCTTAATTTTTTGTTGAATGTAAATAGCAAAAAACATATATCTAAAAGAAAAATTACGCTCAAACTTATAATAACAAATTTTCCCGGAAGAAGGAATTTAGGGTCATTTCAAAACACTCTGTTAAATATTTTCCACAAAGAGTAAACAATTCTTTACCTCTGAATATTCAAAATATACAAAAAAGTCACCTTTTAAAAACACTTGTAAGGGGTTGGATAGTTCAAAATAGAAAAAAGTCTAATAAAATTATTAATTTAAATAATGTTCGATAAAGAATTTGTTATAATAAAGAAGAATAATTTTGAACTTTTTTGTGGACTCCTTATAGACAGCATTACACCCAAGTACCGCTGACTACCGAAGAAGTACAGAAAAAACTGGAGAAGACGCGAATAAAAATATCTACTCCAATGAGCAAGCTAGCAAGTGTTCCAAGCATAGATTGCCACACTACAACACCAAACCAAAAAAATAAAGATGAAAGAGTTTCGTAATGAAACAGCCAAAATAACATTAAACAAGACAGCGAGCTAGAATAAAGTGACGCTGTCCAGGACACGAAGGCAAGAAAGGTAATGAGCGAAAACTCCACACTGCAAAATTGGCCATCAAGACACGACGGAGAGACAGATCTGCTAAGCCACGAAAAAAAAGGCATAACAATAATGTAGGTCTACTGAAGGACCACTGCTGGCTTATGGGAGTAGCAGAAAACACTGCAAGCGCCTGCCTAGCAGAGGAGGAAACAGAAACACATGTGCTATGCCAATGTGAAAGTCAATCAGCAGTGCGTGTTCATCGTAACCACACAGGTCCAACGAGTTACACCAAAGAGCCACCATCGAAGGCGTAGAGTCTAGTCAGAGAGATGAACCTAGATAAAGCTCGGAGAGAGTCCACAATAGATCCTTTGCTAATTTTGATAAATTGCAAGCTTGGACTGTCTGCCATTTCTCTCCATTTTTTAATTTTGCTTATCATGGGACAAGTATTAGGCAAAGAGTAAACTAGAAGATAAGAAGCGTGATATATAAAAAATTAATATTAATTAGAGTAAAAGCGAAAGTAAATTTTCTAGACCTACTTCAAAACAAGTTTGAAGGCAAAATTTAAAGACTTTCTGACAGGACGAACAAAGACCTTTTCCGAATAGCTGGCGATAGAAAAAGGCTGTGCTAATACAATCCAAAACAAGTAAAATCTGCACTGGTAAACCAGACTCACTAAGAGAGGCAATACTTATACTTATACTTATAAACGAGCTTAAATAACTCAGATAGATATTCTTGAAATCACAGATGTTTAAAAGACCAAATAGGCTACAATGAAAACTCAATAAACCAGGCCAAACTAGGATTGCAAGAAATTAGGGACGGGCGAGAAACAGGAAGGCCACTATAGATTTTTTAAAGCAGAGGTTACTCCTGAACTTGCTATCAGCTTCCCAGGTAGTAATGGCTACGCAGCTACTTGCTGATATATCTGTGGCCTGAAGCAACACTCAGAGTTCCAAACCGAAGAACCATTTAGGAAATTTTCATTAATTAAGGGAACAGGTGGCTCCAGACGCATCCTACTCCACCCCCATCCCCGGCGGATTCCAAGCTAATGGCGAGCAAAAATTAGGCCTGGAAACCTCCGAAAAGTATTCCAGCCGAGGTTATTTTTAATTAAGTCGCGAACAAGACGTCACCACTTTCGCAGTAAACCGTAAAACGGTTAAAATTAAAAGAATAAATTGGTCGTAAACGTCACAAAAAAGATGGGGGGGGGGATGACATTACGTCCGTCGAAGAAATTAATGGCGCTACGCCGAATCCCGCACCTGAAACGCGTCGGAAGGAACGCGATTGCGCCCGCTTAGGCGCTAATCGATCCCTTAATTAACGAAAATTGGAAAAATTGATTTCCCCCCGGACCCCCCACCCAAACGGGCCAAAATTTAAAATACAATTACCGGGGTCATTGTGATCGGCTCTTTTGTGACGTGTTGACCGGGGAATGTCGACGATTGGTTTAGTTGTTTCGATTGTTTTTTGTTTTTTTTGTTTTTCGGTCAATTTCCGTACGGGAATTGCGACAGGGAATTGAACGTTGGGTGTGCCCAGAGGGCCAGCCGAATTCGTTTGCAACAGATTTTCACTTCGAAAACATCAATTCATTAATAATAATATTACGTATAAATACAATTATGAAATTAATAAAATGTAAGTTGATACTGTAATTAGTGAATCCTCGAAAAACAGTTTTCGTTCAAAATCAAGATAAACCTGCATCGAAAAAATACAGAAATCAATCTTTTTATTCCAAATATAAGATTCAAATTTTGCACCGGTGCTCTTTTCCTTTAAACGATTAATAATAATAATAATAATAATAATAATAATAAAAATAATAATAACAATAATAATATACATTTAAATCAATAAAAATATACAATTTAACAACTCATTGTAATGTAAAAATTAAATAAATATTAATACCAAAAACACTTATATTCAAGGTATATTAAGTCAAAAACTTGACAGCCATCCTTGAACATAAACGCAGATTAATCAACTATGTTTCCCATCTATTATATAATACGAACGAAAAGATAATATTTTACCAAAAAAAAAAAAAGAATAGTATATTACACAACAAGTGCGGTAAACGGCAGTTGACTCACGAGTTTTTAATAAAATAAATAAATAATAATAAAGTTTACCGAACGTGTTAATTATGTGATAGAATATGCTGATGAAATGCTAGCTTCAGTATTCCCAGTATCTGCGACGCGACGCTTGCATAAAAACTTTATATATATAACAACTCTGTGCTTTGCGTCCAGTTCTCCTTGTAGCGGGTTAAAGAAAACCTCGTAGTTCTATTTGTAAAATAAAAAGTGTTTTTTAAAAACGAGATCCTTCGTTAGAAAACCTTAACTGGCGCAGTCGTAACGGATTTGGGGTAGTTTTCGGTCAAAGCCACGTCATCGGGACGATTTGATCGCGAAACGTGGGTTTCAACCCTTAGACTCCAAAACGAACCAGTGATAGACTGTCTGACAAACCCAACGTGATTGAGTTCGACTGAGGGCAAGGAAGGCAAGAAATCACCCCCGCAAGCAGTGCTACGCAAGGAAAATTCCAATAGGAAGAATAGGCTGACGACTAAGAGAAATCAAGGTTAGTGCCCAAAATTCCTATTGTTCTCCTTTCATCTTCCCTGGTTAGGACGGTGGAAATAATTTAAGGATTCTTAGTTTTAAGTTCAATTTTAAGAAATTTCAAAATCAATTAAATTTATGAACGAAGATAAAGACGTCGACAATTTAAGTGCGTTTTTTTACTTCATTAAATTTAGTGGAACAGAAAGTAGAGAACAGTCAAATCAATTTGAAAATGAATTCTAAT
This sequence comes from Cylas formicarius, assembly GCF_029955315.1. Taxonomy (NCBI): domain Eukaryota; kingdom Metazoa; phylum Arthropoda; class Insecta; order Coleoptera; family Brentidae; genus Cylas; species Cylas formicarius. The sequence continues at coordinate 15,349,038 of NW_026844361.1, read as the reverse complement.
CAATCGTCGAATTCAGGTGTAAATTACACTTTGTTAAAAATGTTTATAGATAGTATTCTGCCATATAATGGTGATTCCAACACTTTAAATAGTTTTCTATCAGCTGGAGATTTCCTTTTTGATACATATGGTCAAGGAAACGACGAAATTTTAAAACAATATTTGTTAAGAACTATAAGAATGAAACTTGTTGATCGCGCACAAATTCTAGTAGGCTGTAGAATGGAGTTAGTAACGTGGGACAATATTAAAGTAGCTTTGTTAAATTGTTTTGGCGATAGACGAAACCTAGAATGTTTAGAACAGGATTTGTTTATGGCCACCCCGTTTAAAAATGAACATCCTTTAGAGTTTGGGAAAAGATTACAAGTTTTAAGAAGTATCCTTGCTCAAAAAATTAATGCATTTCCTGCCGATACTATGGATAATGCAAGCAAAGTAATTCATTTACGTCAATACGATCAAATTTGTTTAAGGACGTTTATTAGAGGATTACCAGGACAATTACAAAGTATTATAAGACTTAAAAATCCGAGCTGTATAGAATTAGCTATGACCCAAATTATTGAAGAGGAAAATTTTCAATATACACAAAATATCTTCAGAACTCCAATTCAATCGAAAGTTTTGCCTAATACTTCTATCGAACCCGTTAAACAATTTTCACAAAATCCAAATTATTTTAGTAACCAAAATTTTAATTATGTACAACCGATTCGCCCTACAAATTATTTTAAAAACAATAATCACCATAATCAAAATTTTAGAATTAGGCATGATCAAAATCAGTTTACTCCCCAGACTAATAGTTTTCCCAGAGGTCCAATTAATATGCCTCAACCACGCGAAGTTCCAAGAAATTTTCCTACAAATAGGCAAGTTTTTGGCCCACCTAAAAACGTATTTAAACCGACAGGTCAGGTACCTAACAATAAACCCGAACCTATGTCAACAAGAACAAACTATACTATACCACGTCAAAATAATCAAATTAACCATTTCAAACCTACTGGCCCTAGAAATTTTATTTCGCAAGAATTATACCAAATCGACGAAAGTAACGCGGTACAAATAGATGAAACATCTGCGGTATTTCAAAATGAAAATATTCACCAAGAGGAATACTCTGAAATTGAATTTTCAAATCAAATTGAATACTTTAATGACACTCAAAATTTTGACGAACACCCTGAAATTGAAAATCAAATCTCTCAAAATTTTACAATAACGAGCCAATGCGACTCAACGAAATGACATTAGAAATGTATACCGAAATTAATAATAGTTTACCGTACATCCAGATTAAAGAACCCGCAATTAAACTTTTAATTGATACCGGTTGTTTTCACTCGATTCTTCGACCTTCCATTGCAGAAAAATTTTATTATGAAAAAATATATCATTCCCCAACTATTATTAAAACAGGAACTGGTGAAAAGGAAACTCTATTTAAAGCAGATATTCCGGCTTTCCCAGAATTAAAGGCTAATACCAACCTATCTTTTATTCTTTTTGACTTTCATAAATTCTTTGACGGTATAATAGGATTAAACGACCTAAAACGTTTTCATTTTTCTATCGATCTTGTCAATAAACAATTAAGGAATATTACAACCAATATACCAATTTTATTTAGACAACCACAAAACGAAATATATTGTATTACTGTGAATGCACACGAAATTGTTAACGTAAGAATTCCAGTAACACAAAACAATGATGTTATTATTCCCGAGCAAGTCATTGAAGGTCTCTATTTTCCAGAAACACTTACTACTGCAAAAAACGGTTTCGCGCAAACAGAAGTTTTTAATTACACTGAGAAAAATATAACGTTAAATTTCCCACAACCTCTAAAAGTTTTATCTTTTCCGGACTTTCATAAAGAAAATTTTGAACTTTTTAATTTAGAACACATCTTACCAAAACATAAAGAACAATTTAGTAAATGCGACATTTCCAAAATAATTCGTTGCGAACATTTAAATTTAGAAGAAAAATCTGCTATAATAAGGCTTTGTAAAGAATATAACGATATTTTCCATCATGAAAACAAAAAGTTAACGTTCACCAATAAAATCAAACATTGTATAAGAACAACGGATGAATTGCCTGTATACACTAAATCATATAGATACCCCTTTATCCATAAAGAGGAAGTTCAACGGCAAATTAACAAAATATTAGACGACGGCATCATTAGACACAGCCAAAGCCCTTGGAGCAGCCCCATTTGGGTAGTCTCGAAGAAACCTGACGCCAGCGGCAAGCAAAAATGGAGGATTGTTTGTGACTTTCGTATGGTAAATGAGAAAACGATAGACGACCGCTATCCATTGCCTAATATAAATGATATACTCGATAAATTGGGACGGTGTAGTTATTTTTCAACTATAGATCTTTCATCTGGTTTTCATCAGATCGAAATGGATCCGGAATCAATTGAAAAAACAGCTTTTAGTGTCGAAAATGGTCATTTTGAGTTTGTTAGAATGCCTTTCGGATTGAAAAATGCCCCCGCGACATTCCAGCGCGTCATGGATAATGTTTTGCGTGATGTACAGGGAAAGGTTTGTCTAGTATACATGGACGATATCATAGTATTTTCGTCATCCCTAGAAGAACACATCAAACATCTTAAACTTGTTTTCCAAAAACTGCGACAAGCTAGACTAAAAATTCAACTAGATAAAACGGAATTCCTACGAACCGAAGTAGAATTTTTGGGTCACATAATAACAAAAAACGGAATTAAACCGAATCCCAAGAAAATTATTGCAATCCAGAAATTTCCTGTACCGAAAACAGCAAAAGACATAAAATCTTTTCTAGGCCTTCTAGGATACTATAGAAGATTTATTAACGGATTTGCAAAACTCACCAAGCCATTCACAAATTGCCTAAAGAAAGGAGCGACCATCAAACACACGCCAGAATTTCTAGAAGCATTCGATCTTTGTAAAAATATCTTGTGCAATGATCCAATACTACAATATCCAGATTTCGAAAAACCTTTTATATTGACAACGGACGCCTCTAATGTTTCTATAGGAGCGGTTCTCAGCCAAGGAACAATTGGTAGTGATCTTCCCATAGCCTTTGCCTCTAGGACATTGAACCCGGCTGAAAGCAATTACTCAACCATAGAGAAAGAATTATTAGCAATCGTGTGGTCAACAAAATATTTCCGACCATATTTATTTGGCCGAAAATTTGTGATAGTTACCGATCACAAACCTCTACAATACCTGTTTAATATGAAAGAACCAAATTCCAGATTGCTAAGATGGCGACTAAAACTGGAAGAGTTTGATTACACAGTTCATTATAAGAAAGGCAAACTGAACACTAACGCTGATGCCCTATCACGCATCGAACTAAATATGATAGATAAAGAGTCACTTTTCGGAAATCCTGGAGATATTAATGAAGATATCGATAAATACATACATGAAGAAGATCAAAATATAAGCCTTGAACAATTGGAACAAATTGAAGACGTGTTTAACCCTCTAGAAAATGTAAACACGCCAAAAATTAATATCATCTCGGACATTCAACTTAAACCGCCAAATATTCCTAATACTGGTGAGACAGTACACTCAGCAGCAGAAGATCCAATATTAAATATACCAATTACCGAAAATATTTTAAATACTTACTCTAATCAAATAATATTTAACCAAAAAACAAACGGTCGTTATCACGTGATTAGGAGTTACCCATTCCAAAATAAATCTAGATTTTCTGTTTATTTAAGTCAAAACTATCAAAATGAAATAATTAAATTCTTTTTAGATTATTTGGATCCAACAAAAATGTACTGCCTTTATGTACAAAATACCGAAATAGATTTAAATCGAGAACTATCTGTTTTGTTACCAAATACATTTAAAAACCGTGCTTACAAATTGGTTATATCGAAAACTCTTTTAACTGACGTCACTGACAGGACAAAACAAAAAGACCTAATTGCATATCATCATGAAAAAACCTGTCATCGAGGAATTAATGAAAGCCTAATAGCATTAAAAAGGCTCTATTATTGGCCAAATATGAAAACTGACCTAACTGAATATATTAATAATTGTGACACGTGCCAACAAACAAAATATGATCGACATCCACCAAAATTAAAGTTTATGTTGACACCGACCCCTTCTGAACCATTAGAATCCATCCATATGGATACTTTTCAAATATGTAACGTAAAATTTCTTACAATTATAGACGTATTTTCACGGTACGCCCAAGCTTATCCGTTAGAACCCGCTTGCACAGCAATTGCTATCTTAGACGGTTTAGCGACCTTTATAAGTCATCACGGCCTACCTCAACAAATAACGTGTGATAATGGTACGGAATTTAAAACGTCTTTGCTTTTAGATTTCTGTAAATTGCATAAAATTGCAATTCATTTTACAACTCCCGGCAATTCTAATAGTAATAGTCCAATAGAGAGATTTCACTCTACTCTTGTTGAATTATATAGGGTACTAAAATTTAAAGAACCTAAAGAAGCCCCTAAAAATTTAATAAAATACGCAATTATAGGTTACAATTCATCAATGCATAGCGTAACAAAACAAAAACCTTTTGACGTTATTAATGGAAAAGTAAACGGTTTAGATCCCTTTGATTTAACGGATGAAATCATTGTAAATAATTATATCGCAGATAGACGTGAAAGACTAAAAACTATCAACAAATTTACGAAACATCGTTAGAAACAAAAATACGTTTAAATGAAAAACAAAACGAAAAACGAGAAAATCCACCTGAAATGAAACAAAATACAAAGGTTTACGTTACTGACAAAACAGCAAAACGTAGTAAGGACAAACCCCGAAGAAAACCTGTTATTATAGATCAAGATATTGGGAATAAAACTATTACAAAAAATAAAAAAATAATTCATAAATCTCAGATCCAAAAACCTAAAGCTTTTTCTTCTTCGCAGGTTAATGAACCGGACAACGCTGTTCCTTCTTGCAGCTACGCTGTTATTAGTGATAGCGAATAATGATATTGAAGTTATCCCAATTAAAACACCACTTCTCCCCTTCCGCTTAGGAAATGCTCGAATAATTCAACATCAACATACATTTTTGAATTTTGTAGAAACATCTCAACTTTTTAATCAATTACGTAATTTAGAATACGCTTACGCTGTAATCTCAAAATCATTAAACTATACAAATAAACATAATTATCAGAATGTACACTATATTAATGGAAATAATTTACTTAATAATGTTCGATATTTAATTACTCAAGTAAAATTTAAACTTGGTAACATAAAACCTAATAACCGTACAAAAAGAGGTTTAATAAATGTTGTAGGTAAATTATCGAAATGGCTTTTTGGCACTCTCGATTCAGAGGATGAACAAAAATACGATAAAATTATCACAGAACTTGTGCGTAGTAAACATTCATCTGACATCCAACTAAAATAGCAAACCTCGTTGATTCAACAGCTGATTGACAACTATAATGATACTATAACACTTCTACAGAAAAATCAAGAAGCTATTAAAAAACATATAGACATTTTTGAATATAATTCAAATAAAACTATTACTGACATAACTACTTTCATTAAAGCTCAAAATACACTAATGCAAATAATTCTAAATTGCCAAAGTTTTATAACTTTTTTGGATAATTTAGAAAATGCCATTACATTTGCGAAATTAAATACATTACATCCTGTAGTAATATCGGCGGCCGAATTAGAACAAATAATTTTTAAATTGACTGTTCTCTATGGTGATAATCAAATTCTAATTTTTGAAAATCAAAATAATTATTATCAGTTAGCAAACTTACAAGTTAAATTTACAAAAGATAAAATAATTTTTGCCGTCCATATTCCGATTTTTCTTAAAGATATTTTTGAAATATTCCACCTGTTCCCAGTACCTGTGAATCACTCCTTAATTATACCTAATTCACCCTACCTAATATTGGGCACTGACATGCAACAATATCAAGAATCAATCTGCCCAATCATTGAAGACACCTACGTTTGCGAAAATCAACTTACCCAGCCCATCGGTGATTGTGTGACAACCCTCATTAAATATGCCGAAAACAAAAATTGCCACGTAGTCAATGTAAATGTTTCAACGCATATAATACGACCAATCACTAGTAGATTTGTTTTGATAATACCATCGGAACAGAAACTTAAATTACAAATGAATTGTCAAAACAAAGAAATAGCTTTTATTGAAGAAGCCTGCCTAATTAATGTTCCATATAATTGTGGTATAAGTACCCAAAATACCGAACTTTGGAATAAAGAAGAAATTTTTAAAGCAAACCCATTCTCACTGCCACCCATTAAAATTGAAAATATGGAACATCACGATGTGAAGTACCAGCCACTCCAACTACAATCGATTGATCTCAATACGATCAAAAAACTACGAGAAGCTGCGAAATCATCGATCCCCGACATTGGTTATGAAATTCATCCAGTCACTTGGAGTCTCGCCACTTCAACAGGAATGATGTTTATTTTAATCTTGTTAATAGTTATAGCATGGAAAATCTACAAGAGCCATTTGCTGCAAGATTCCAAGAAAACCAAGAACGACCAGTCTTCCGAAAACAACCCTTCGCCCCTGTTGTTTTCCACTTCGGAGGGAGGAATTATGTGATAGAATATGCTGATGAAATGCTAGCTTCAGTATTCCCAGTATCTGCGACGCGACGCTTGCATAAAAACTTTATATATATAACAACTCTGTGCTTTGCGTCCAGTTCTCCTTGTAGCGGGTTAAAGAAAACCTCGTAGTTCTATTTGTAAAATAAAAAGTGTTTTTTAAAAACGAGATCCTTCGTTAGAAAACCTTAACTTGTTGCATACTGTACTTTTTCTAGGACAGTTAGTTTTTGGTTACATTTTCGCAAAACAACACCACTACATTGAATGACACGACCGTCAGAATTGACAAACATCAAAATTCAAAGCGTGGGAAATATCTCCGAAAACATCCGATCGCTCCCAAATCCGTGAGGTAAAATCCCTGAAATGTTCGAAGTGGCTCGGATTCGTGTTAAACGAAACTGACGTGGTAAAATGACGCTTCCCGCGCGCTAGATCGGTGTGTTATTAGGTATCTTACAGACGGGAGAAGAAAAACGATTTTATATTGTTACAATACATTAATGAATCTGTAATTTACAATTTAGCACTAATAAGCCCCTTAGTTATTTTTTTTTTAATGATTTTAATTTTATTTTATTTTTCAATTCTAGAGGTAGTGCGTTATAACAATTTTTTGACCAGTATAAAAATAATTTTTTTGTCCAACAGAAAAAATGCATTTTTTGTAAAGTTAAATTCTATTAAGTTTAAGCCTTTGAATTAACCAGTAAGTTATTTTTTATTAAGAACAAAAGGGATGATTTATAATATTTATATTTATAATATAAAGTATTTGAAATTGTGCGATAAGAGTTGTGTGCTAGGCAGCACCCCAACCAATTATTGCATAAGATATAAGTGATTGAACCAGTGAAAAATAAGTAGAAAGAAGTAAATTGCCGGAATAAATACATTAAGGATGGTAAGTTTTTCACAAACTGTTCGATATGGAAGTTTCACTTTAGATTTGAGTCAATATGTTTCTAAAGAATAGTTTTATAGTAAGTTTATTGTTTGTAGGTAGTCGATCATTGTAATTTGAAAAGGGCAAATATTGTGTTTAATCTAAGTTGATTGTTAGTAAGTTATTGTCAAGCCACTGTTACATAAGTTGCAAGTCAGCGTCGGCTGCGAGGGGATCTCATTCCAATGTATAGGTTTGCGCATGACCAATTTCCATCTGACGTGCCCATTGTGGTCTTAAGCAATGATGAACGCCTATGTGGTCATCCATTTAAAATAAGAATTCGGGACTTCACATCGCCTGGCATTTTAAAAAGTTCACCCCCAGATATTATGTGTGCGCCGAACTTGTCGCTTGGACAGTGTATTGTTTCACAGCAATAACTAAATATTTATTATATGTATAACATTCTCATGCTACTAACGTTCAATGTGCATAATAATAATAATAATATGCATGCAATTAACTGTAATGGTTTAGACTTTCTTAAAATCGGAAAAGTAGTTTGCTGTTACGAGGAAAAGGCACTCTCGATTGATACCGCTAGGATGGACAGGTTACTTCTAATCAAAATAACGATCTGATCAATTCACGGCCTCACTTTTCAATTTTTAAACTGCGAAAAACGGATTTTCAAAATACACTGTGTGTTTAGCGCACCATATCAGAGAATATTTCCTAACGTACAAAGAAATCTAGCAGAACGTGTATCCTCAGTCGACCTCAGGGTCATGGTGGGCCTATGGGAAATTGTGATGAGGGAGCGGTAAACAAAATAGAGGAAAACCATCAAATATCATTTAGTCCCGTGGCGATTATGGAATATAAACAATATATAAATATAACAGTAAACAATAAAAGAATTATGTTTTACTCATATCCACATTTTTCTATTACTATGTATCCGTTCTCGTCTGCTGTCTAACGACAAATCCATTGTCCGTATACGATTTTTCTTCTCCGCTGGCGACGACGAAACGGCAAAAAAACCAGTCAACTTTCCGAACGATTTGTAGCACCTCCGATAAAACACTCGGTTCACGGACCATTACCGATATTAAATCCAACGAAATCAAACGCGAGTAAAAAGCAAAGGAGGGGGAGGGGAGACTAGGGAAAACAAAAGATAATCGAAGTTGCAGCCGGCAACGGCGCGCATTCCCAGGTCACCGAATCGAACTAACCGATCTTATATATATATATATATATATATATATATATATATATATATATATATATATATATATATATATATATATATATATATATATATATATATATATATATATATATATATATATATATATATATACAGGGCGTCTCACGAAAACAGGACCCCGTTGGTCGCGTAGATTTTTGGCTCTCCTCTGTTCTGACAGTAAACAATCGTGGCCTTTATACCTTGGCAAGGTTATTCTATCTGCATAAGCGGTGTGGCTTGCAGAAAATGGCGCATTAACAGTATACCAGGGTGGTGTGCAAAGTTTCCGACCTGACCAAGAATAATGATGTTTTTATTTATTTTTTTTTGCTTTATTTTTCAACATAATGGCCATCAACTCCGATACTTTTCTCACAACGGTGTTCTAATTTGGTTCTACTGATTTACAGCAATGATAACTTCTTCGTTGCTCTTAAATCTTGCACCGTCAAGCAATTTTTTGAGGTTCGGAAACATGTAATAGTCGCCGGGGCCTAAGTTTGGAGAGTATGGAGGTTGTGGCATCAATTAAAACTATAATTTGTGGAGTTTGGACATGGCGACAACAGACGAATTCGTTGATGCGTTATAGTGATGAAATAAATTTTGTTCGTCGCCAAGTGAGATCGTTTAATTTGCACCTCGAACTTCAAACGTCGCAATATCTCTGAGTAGCATTGACCAGTGACAGTCTTACCCTTTTCAATGTATATAATTCTCCTCGCATCCCGAACAACGGTAGCCTTAATCTTGTTTCCAAAAAAAATGTTTTAGCCCCCTGTGGAGTTGGTTCCCCCTTAACAACCCACAACAGACGCAAAAATTCCCGCGGCACCCACCTAACACAAAGCTTTTCCATGTTCAAATGGTTTTGCAAAATATTTCGCTGACATCTAAGCTATGTCACGCACTTTCAACCTGCAGTTCTCAAACACTATTTGATGTATTTTCTCAATCATTTTTGAAGGTGTGACCTCACCCGACCAATTTCAAATTCAGAAACCCGCTTAATAGTTCAATATGATGGGGAGGAGCCTCCTAGTATTGAATCCATCTCTTCATTAATATGTTTTGGGGTAAAACCTTTTAAATAGATGTATTTTCCATTATCACGAAAATAAAAGCTACATACCAGTTTCAGTTGGACGCCGTTCCAAAGGTAGACCTAGTGACGCCACCTCTTGGTCAGGCCGGAAACTTTTCACCCCACCGTCATAGGCATTATTAAAAGCAAAACATACTTTTTATTGATTCTACTGCATGGACCGATAATTCAAAGTATATATTATATATATATATATACATATATATATATATATATATATATATATATATATATATATATATATATATATATATATATATATATATATATATATATATATATATATATATATATATATATATATATATATATATATATATATCCAGCCTTCTTACTAGCTAAGTTAAAAAGGACACTAAGAGCGGTGTGCCATGTATAGAGGATGTGCTCTGCAACGTTCCTATAGATTTTCTGCTCTTTAATACATATCGTCTTGGAAGCTGCCTTTAATTACAAATTTCCTTTACTCCTCCAGCTCTTATATATATATATATATATATATATATATATATATATATATATATATATATATATATATATATATATATATATGTTATATCCGGAAATCCTATTGTCCACATGGGTTAAATGCCACCGACCTGCAAGAGTGCAACGATTGCGAAAACGTCGTGTCAACGATATGTCGCAACATCCGCAGCCGTCGACCCCGTCAACGTCAGCATAAATTTATTATAAATACGAATTTCTATTGTAAAACATTGTCTGATAACATTCTCTCATCACGAGGTTATTATGTCCATTTTTACTTGTATTTTAACGGTCTAATAACATTCTCTCGTCACGAGGTTATTACGTCCAATTTCATTTTGATTTTTATTTTAATTTAAAGTTAATAAATATATTTTTTAAAAAGTTATTTTTGAAAAGTGAAATATAAAAATTGGCGCAGTCGGTAGGATCCGTTCACGTTGCTAGAACACGAGTATTCTAACTAGTGACGGCGGATTCCAATCCCTTAGACGGAAAGAAGAACCATCGCAGCCCAGTCGTGCCGGAACAAGGAACCTTCCATCACCGTTTCGAGAGGCAAGAATTCGGAGTAGGATCTGTTCACGTTGCTAGAACACGAGTATTCTAACTAGTGGCGGCAGATTCCGACCCCTAAATCTAGGGAACAACGAAGACAGCCCATCGTACCGGAACAAGGATAAACCCATCAACCGTCTCGAAAGGCAGCAATGAAAATAGTACTGTAAGTGTTAAGAATCGTTACGAATAATTTTATTTTTAATTTGCAACATTGTTGAATTTATTACGTTCGATTACCCAAGGTTGAAAATTACCTATTTATTGAATTTCCCAACGTAGAATCGTTGCGCGATAATTATTTTGATTAAATTTTAGTCTCCAAGTTTAACTTGGCAATATTTAAAACAAAAAATAATTGTGTTTGAACTTCTTATAAATTTATTTGCTTTTTCTTAAAACCTAAAATAATGGCAACTCAATCAGACGAACCTAGTACAATGCTGGAAGTTGAACCATATAAACTTTCGGAAATTTTCTGTATCGTACCTGAATTTGAGGGTGACCAAATCTTTTTAGGAAATTTTATAAACGCGTGTGATTGTGCTTATAATATGGCAACAACGCAACAAAAAATTCTTTTAGTGATTCACATTAAAAATAAGCTCCGCGGTAAAGCAGCTCAATTAATTAATTCTAGGAATCCTGATTCATATCTAGAAATAAAGAAACTATTAACTCTACACTTTGGTGATTCTAGAGATTTACCTTCCCTAATTCATGACCTTCAACGTCTTAAACAATTGCCCAATGAATCAGCATTAACATTTTTCAATCGTCTTCAAGTCCTAAATGCGAAAATGCATTCATGTGTTCAAAAATCTACCACATTAGGATCCAAAGAGCAAAAGGATGCTCAGATATCTTTAATTGAGACTATGACCCTTAATACACTTCTTACAGGTTTAGAACCTAGATTAGGTCAACTCATTCGTGCTAGTAATCCCACTTCACTTTTAGAAGCCCAAGCAAGGATTCGTCGAGAACTCCAACTCTCATATTTTGAAAATCAAAAATCTGTCAAATTAAATTCTCCTAAATCGCATTCTGCGAATATTCGAACCCCTCTTCAGCAACCCAAATGCACTTTGTGTAATAAAATTGGCCATACTTCAAATCAATGTAGAAGTACGCATCAGCATGTCAAACCAAATTTTTCGCAATATCCACAGCGACCTTCTAATTGGTTCCAACAAAGCAACATTAGCAACAACTCGAATCAAATACCGATGAAATCTTCAAACTCTTATCCTAAGCCACATTTTATGAATCCAAACCCGCAGCGAACTCATCACGTAAACTCAAACCCGATCTACATCGACGGTTATTCCGGAAATTCCCAGGAATTTTCACATGAAAATTACACTCTTCAAGAAGATAATGAACTTCAAAATCATTATTCTAACCATCCAGAAAACTGCGAACCAGAGCAGGATTTTCAAGAAAGCCCTTACGATATCCCACCAGACGAAATGTCTCCAGACCCGATTTTCGAAATCAATTCCCAAATTCAAACCCTGAATTTAGACAACATGAATCCCAATCTAAACTTTCCAGAACAGAACTTCTGTTAAACCCTCTTCTTACGGTAAATTCTAAAAATTTATACTATATTTTTGACGCTACGCAAAAATTCAAAATATTAATAGATACAGGCGCAGGTATTTCTATCTTTAAATATAAAACCGCTGAAAATTACAGAACACGAGTTAAGGAAAATATTACCATCCAAGGTATAACAAATCAAACACTTTTTATTAAAGAATCCACACTTATTCCATTCACCGATAACGACAAACATAAAGTATATCTTTACGATCTTGATATCGAATTTGACGGAATTCTCGGTTTAGATTTTCTTGATCGCTACCAATGTATAATCGATTTAAAGTCCAAAAAACTTATAACGAATTTTAAAACAATGCCTTTGCATAAAGTAGGACACGAATCTGTTCTTCCCAAAATTTGTAAAAAACCTGAACAAAATATTCAAAATCGAATTTCAATCGAACCTAGGACCGAAAGAATTTTCAAATTAAAATGTATTTTAACAAACACAGACGCTATTCTCCACTCTCAAGAATGTGAAAAAGTTAGGTTACCTAATGCTTTAGTTAAAGTAAATAATAAAGGTGAATTTTTTACTACTGTTATTAACGCTAATGCTATCCCAAAAACTATAGATTTTTCAAATTTATCTATCGAACCTTTTAATACAAATCCTAACGAAAAAGAAATAAATAATATTTTCAATTTAAATCCTCAACCTGTTGATAGGCGCGGTATAATTCAATCCCAGTTACGCACCGATCATTTAAACGAAGAAGAAAAAGAATTAATAACACAATTATGTCTTGATTTTTCTGATATATTCTATTTAGAAGGAGATCATTTAAGTTTTACTAATGAAATTAAACATACTATTGAAACGAACACCGCCAGACCGATTTTTACAAAATCATATAGGTACCCACATGTCCACAAACAAGAAGTAAAGTCACAAATCAACAAAATGCTCGAACAAGGAATCATTCGACCTTCCACTTCTCCATGGTCTTCCCCTGTTTGGGTTGTCCCAAAAAAATTAGACGCTTCTATGAAACAAAAATGGCGCGTAGTCATCGACTATCGCAAACTAAATGAAGTCTCTGTCGACGATAAATACCCTCTTCCCAATATTTCCGATCTCTTAGACCAGTTAGGCAGATGTCAATATTTCACTACTTTGGACCTAGCCTCTGGGTTTCACCAAATTGAAATTGATCCCAAGGACGTTGCTAAAACTGCATTTTCAGTTGAAAATGGTCATTTTGAATTTCTCCGTTTACCCTTCGGACTAAAAAATTCTCCATCCACTTTCCAACGTGTCATGGACAACATTCTCTTAGGTCTTCAAAACGAACGATGTCTCGTTTACATGGACGATATTATCGTTTATTCCGCTACCATACACGAACATATACAAAGGTTAACTGATGTCTTCAAACGCCTTCGTGGTGCAAACCTCAAACTCCAACCTGACAAGTGTGAATTTCTTCGAAAGGAAGTAGCTTATTTAGGGCATCTCGTGACCCCAGATGGAGTCAAACCCAACCCTGAGAAAATAGACGCTATTCAAAAAAATTTCAGAACCAAAATCACCAAAAGACATTAAATCCTTCCTTGGTTTAGCCGGTTACTACCGACGTTTTATTCCCAATTTCGCTAAGATCTCAAAACCTTTAACTAGACTTCTCCAAAAAGACACACCCTTCGTATTCAATTCAGAATGCAAAAATTCATTTAATGAGCTTAAAAACGCTCTAATACGTGACCCAATACTCATTTATCCAAATTTCGAGGAAACTTTTGTCCTAACCACCGATGCCAGTGCATTTGCCATTGGTGCAGTTCTTTCACAAGGTCCCATTGGAAAAGACCTTCCCATAGCATATGCCTCTAGAACTTTATGTAGTGCAGAGACGAAATATTCAACTATAGAACGGGAACTTCTCGCCATAGTATGGGCAGTTAAACACTTCCGCCCTTATCTGTTCGGAAGAAAATTTACTCTCGTTACTGATCATCGTCCTTTAACTTGGCTATTTTCGATAAATGATCCTGGTAGTCGTTTAGCTCGATGGCGTCTTAAGCTTGAAGAATACGACTATACCATTGTGTATAAGCCCGGTAAAATAAATAAAAACGCAGACGCTTTATCCCGTATTAAAATTAACCATATTCAAGATTGCGTCGATCTCCAAAAGAAAATTTTTATCCTTGCACCTAATAACGATGACATTCACAACCGACCATCCACAAGTAAAGAAGAAATCGTTCACGATGACAATTCTAATAATTCAGATATCGAAGACGACACAGCGGAAGTTACAGAAGAATACAACAACTTCGCATACCTTCACAAAACCACATCCCTTATAGACTATTCCAAAATAGAAACCTCTAATTCGCAACTTCTCGACAAAAACCACAAAGATATTGTCACTTTCTTTTGGCAATCAAAACTTGATGATTTGCATAACAAAATAATGGACGATATTTTTGAAGAAGATATAAATTTTACGTTTAACAAAATTAACATTTTTTCTAGCAAAACCGTCAAAGGCAGGAAATATTATATAATCCCTCTTCCGTATGACAATGAAACTGTAGTTCAACATTTATTCTATATTTTATTCACAGCTAAAAATGACTTTGATCTTTCAAAACTGTATTGTATTGAAAATAATTTACAACTTCCAATATTAGAAGTATTCTCCTTTATATTTTCCGAAAAGGATATAAAACTAAGAATCTGCCAAGATATAGTTCGAACTCCCGATCAAGATGAAATCCCTATCATTTTAGACCAATACCATTCAGGAAAAAATAATTTACATCGCGGAATCAACGAAACAGTTAAGCGCATAAAGCAAAAATACAATTGGCCAACCTTGACCAAAGATGTCGAAAACTATATTAGAAAGTGCGAAATATGTCAAAAAGTCAAGATCTATCGTAAAAACCTCAACACACCATTAGTTATCACAGAAACTCCTAAAACTCCTTTTGAGCGCATTAACATCGATATTTTCGAATTCCCAGTTCGTAATTACGCCCTTACCATAAGAGACGAACTCACAAAATTCACCCAGGCATATCCAATAAAAGACAAAAAAGCTTCTACAATCGTTACTACCCTTCTTCTCTACTTCCAACATTTTGGAACTCCTCTTAGAATACATTGTGACCATGGCCGGGAATTTGATAACTCCCTCGTCAAAGATCTTTGTCTTTTGTACGATATAAAGTTAACTTTCTCCAGCGTTAGCCACCCACAATCTAATGGATCACTAGAAAGATTCCATGCCACGCTCACAGAAATGATCCGAGCTCATAAAGCCGAAAATCCAAAAGAACACCCCTTTCATGCTCTTCCATACGCAATAATCTGCTACAACAACACAAAGAATAAAACGCATGGTTTTTCCCCTTATGAACTAATATTTGGGCACACTTCTAGTAGACCTCCAGAAATTCTGTATAATGAAGAACAACTCATCACCAAATACATCCGAGACTTAAATAATCGCATGCAGCATTATTACAGAGTCGCGCGTACCCGCACTGATCAACAAAAACAAAAATCCAAAGTAAGATTTGATCAAGCAATCTCTAGAAATATGACTAAATATAATGTAGGAGATAAAGTTTATGTTAAGGAAACTCAAAGTAGCGATAAAGCTCAGAATAAATTTAACGGTCCGTATGAAATTCTTGAAGTATTTGAAACTTCAGCCACTGTCAAAAATTTAGCTACCGAACAAGTTTCAAAATTTAATTTTGACAAGTTTAAACCTTATTACGATTAAATTAAATTTCTTTCAAGATCTTGGGACTGATCTCTACGGTCGCACCCCAAATCCTCATTACTCCAGTAAATAATACAGTAGGCATCTTATACCATGAAGAAAGTAGTCTAAAAGTATCCAACAACAAATGGAAGCTGCTAGTTTATAAAAAAAAACTAAAACCTCTGCGAGAAACCATACGACATAATAACAAAATACTTTCCTCTCTCACAAAAAATGTTAGACGATTCTTTTCCTCGTACGACAGCCTTCAAAACAAGTATCCAAACTCATTTTAGTCTTCTAACTATAATTGCTGACTCAGTCGAAGAGAAATTTTCAGAAATTACTATCAACACTGAAAATTTTAATTTTATAACTAAACGCGGTTTAATTAACGGTGTAAGAACTATTTTTAAATTAATTACCGGAAACCTAGACTCTACAGACGGCGAATACTTTAATGAATGTATAAATAAAGTAACAAAATCTTTTAATTCTACAATTTAAACTCTCGGAATCGACGAAGAAACTTTTAATCAAGATCTAACTCAAATTTAAAAATCTCTCTATGATATTTCGGACACCGTAGCATTTTACGAATGTCAAATTAAAAACACTTAATCTTTGCGAAAGCTTTACGGAAGGTTATGTATACCTAGAGTCTTACCTCAGCGATATATTAAACGCAATCACGTTCACACGAATCAAAGTTTTACATTGCTCTATTATTTACCCACGAGATTTAGTCATTTCTCTTCAGGAAATTTCAAAATCCTTGACAAAAAAAAAAAATTTATCACTACCACCCCATACTTCGAGCATTGCAAGGTACGTAGATATTATGGAGCTAGAACCATTTCAAACTGAAAATAAAATTGTTTTTGTACCAAGAATTCCCTTAATAGAACCTGAAATATACACATTGTATCGTGTTTTACCTATTCCAATTTTGGACAATCGAACACGTTTATTTCATATAATTGCAACAATAATAAAATATATTGCGCGTGATGACGATTCTTTACTCAATGTAATACCTGAAGATCTAAAAAGCTGCAAACAAATTCGAGTGCATTTATTGGAAGCTCCAGAGTACGAGCTAAACACTGTGTCGAAGAATATAAGAACGTGACCTACAAGAGCCACGCCGTTAAGATTCCATATGATTGCTGTTCTCAAATTCCAGTTTCAACCCCCAGAGTTGAAACCCCTGAAACTAATACTTTGCTGTTTCATTTGCAAATGCCGGAGAAAGAAACCGACAATACTCAGCATCGCCGATGGTAACGATCCCCAACAACCTCCGAAGCCAAGTCGAAGACCCCTGCTCCCGATGCAACTCAAATCACTAACTCCGAAAAGACGGACTAGCATCCACCCAGAAGTAACTGACCGAGAAGCTACGCTTTAATTAGTCTACGAAAAGCTGCAGCTAGGCTCCACCTTTTCACTTAATGGGGGAGCTGTTATATCCGGAAATCCTATTGTCCACATGGGTTAAATGCCACCGACCTGCAAGAGTGCAACGATTGCGAAAACGTCGTGTCAACGATATGTCGCAACATCCGCAGCCGTCGACCCCGTCAACGTCAGCATAAATTTATTATAAATACGAATTTCTATTGTAAAACATTGTCTGATAACATTCTCTCATCACGAGGTTATTATGTCCATTTTTACTTGTATTTTAACGGTCTAATAACATTCTCTCGTCACGAGGTTATTACGTCCAATTTCATTTTGATTTTTATTTTAATTTAAAGTTAATAAATATATTTTTTAAAAAGTTATTTTTGAAAAGTGAAATATAAAATATATATATATATATATATATATATATATATATATATATATATATATATATATATATATATATATATATATATATATATATATATATATATATATATATATATATATATATATATATATATATATATATATATATATATATATATATATATATATATATATATATATATATATGATGACACTATATTCCGGGATATCATCCGTTCGCTCGTTGAACTCCGACTGGAATCCTGCATCCGACTGGAATCCTGCAAATCCTGCATCCGACTGGAATCCTGCAGACGTTTCGCCAAAATCTCACTTGGCATCTTCAATGCTCGCGCTCCGAAAACACTTCGAACACTGGGAGGTTATCGGCGGTGCGTGCGGTATTTATACTCTGCGCCGGAGATGGTAACGGTGCTGCTTGTGCGTGGGAGGAGGTGGCTCCGCCCCCTGAATTGTCGCGTTGTTAATTTCGCCCGATCGTAGTTGCGATGTCCCCGTTGGCTGCTGCGCATCGCTCTGCTGTTTGATTATCGTTCTCCACGTGTTGGATAAATGCAGAGCGTCGTCTCTCGTATTGAGGTGTCCGGACTTTTTTATTTCGATGGCCTCTCGTATAATCCTAGTCCTAAAATCAGGAATATTAGCTATTTGTTTGCAAGTGCCGAAATCAATTTTATGGCCTGTCTGATGTTGGTGCTGAAACAAAGCAGATGTTGTTTGTTTGTTTCTTATGGCTAAACGATGTTCCTCGAGCCTGGCTGAAATCCTTCTGTTGGTCTGTCCCACATACGTCAGGCTGCACGATCCGCATGCTACACTGTATACTCCTTGGTTTTCCAGAGTAATTTTTTGTTTTGGGTTTCTTAGTATTGCTCCGATGGTATGGTCAGGTTTGTATGCCGTTGATATGTCGTGTTTCCGTAATATTCGGCCGATTTTGTCAGTAACCCCCTTGATGTATGGCAGGACAGCGATCGATCTTCGTTGGGTCTCGTCCTGCACTCTCTGCTGCGGCTGTTGTTGTTTACTGATTGCCTTGCTGATGGTGCGCCTTTGGTATCCGTTTTGTCGAAGACAGGTACTAATTTTCTTCAGTTCTTTATCTCTGTTCCTCTCGTTTGTGAGCCTGAAGGACCGAGCAATTAATGTATTTGCCACTGCCTGTATCTGTGATGGGTGGTGATGAGATTTAGCGTTCAGATATCTATCAGTGTGGGTTGGTTTTCTATAGACAGTGTGTTCCAAGTGTCCATCTTCGGTCCTTGTGATGTGCACATCTAAAAAGGGCAGACTGTTATCCTCTTCAAGTTCTATTGTAAATTGAATCCTTGGGTGAATGGAATTCAGATGGTCTAGGAATTTCAAAAGCTCCTCCTTGCCAAAAGGCCATACAACAAATACGTCATCAACGTATCTTGTCCATAGTTTTGGCTTCAGATTTGCCTTCTCTATTGCTTTCTTTTCGAAGTAAATCATGAAGAGGTTGGCAATCACAGGTGAGAGAGATGATCCCATTGCTGCTCCATCTATTTGTCGGTAAATTTTCCCGTTGTGCATAAAGTAAGCGTTTTTCAGGCAATGTCTTGACAGATCCATTATGTATGGCGGAAGATCTTCGTTTTCTTCTATAAGCAAGAGTGCCTCTTCTACTGGAATACTCGGGTAGAGGGATTTGACATCGAAACTTGCCATAATGTCGTCCTTGTCCATCCTCAGAGAACCTAAAATCTGAGTGAAATGTTCTGAGTTTTTAACATAGGAATCTGCCTTTTCCACTATAGGCTGAAGTGCACTGGCCAGATGTTTTTCCAGCTTGCATAATGGTGAGTTAAAGGCGCTTACGATTGGACGCAGGGGAACCCCGTCCTTATGGATCTTTGGGAGCCCGTAGAATTTTGGGCAACGACTCGATTTTTCCCTCGGAATAAGTCTCTTCTTTGTATCCTCGTTTATTGATGAATCGAGAATTTTGGACTTAGTTGTTTTTTCCAAATATGTCGTGGGATCTCTGGTGACTAGTTTGTATATTGGGTCGTTCAAAATATCCTCCAATTTTGCATTATAATCCGACGTATTCATGACGACAGTGGCATTTCCTTTGTCTGCTGGCATTATTAGAATGTTTTCGTTTTTGTTTAGATTCCTTAAGGCTTGCATTTCTTCTCTGCTTAAGTTTGGTTGCGGTGGTTTTGACTGTCTTAAGACTCTGGCGACATCTTGCCTAATTAACTCCGCATCTTGCTCGTCTATGTTGGAAAGACTTGCTTCGACGTTGGAAACGATCTCTTCGACGGGTACTCTTTTTGGAGCTATTGCGTAGTTAAATCCTTTATTCAGTACGCTGACTTCTGTATCGGAAAGATGGTATGCTGAAATATTATGAACTGTGCTGCTTCGGTTTGTATTTGGCACTTGTCCTGATTTTTTGGAATTTGACTGAAGGATTTCTAATTTCTTCCACAGTTTTTTTGACGTGATGTCCTTGTCTTTCTCAGTGCGCCATGATGTTAATAATTCTATGCGGTCCCACAGCAACTGATGGATCTTGTTGCTCAGTTTCAGGTGGAGTCTGAAAAGTTGTAGCTCAGTCTCACTAATTTCGTACCGGGTCCGCCTGATCTGGTCTTGGAGTAGGGCCTTGCTAGCTTTGTCCAGGATAGCTTGTGTCTTTCTGGTGTGTGTATGATAAGACAACCTTGTAAATGTTGGCAGCAAGTTCTGGTTGCGGCAGTTTTTAAGAAAATTCAAGTTGCACAGCGAAATAACCCTCCTTTGTCTTAGTTTTTCATAACACTTGGTGGCTGTAAAGGTCTCCTTCCCGTAAAGGTGTATGATATTCTCACGTATTGATTCACGGATGGAAAAATATGATGACACTATATTCCGGGATATCATCCGTTCGCTCGTTGAACTCCGACTGGAATCCTGCATCCGACTGGAATCCTGCAAATCCTGCATCCGACTGGAATCCTGCAGACGTTTCGCCAAAATCTCACTTGGCATCTTCAATGCTCGCGCTCCGAAAACACTTCGAACACTGGGAGGTTATCGGCGGTGCGTGCGGTATTTATACTCTGCGCCGGAGATGGTAACGGTGCTGCTTGTGCGTGGGAGGAGGTGGCTCCGCCCCCTGAATTGTCGCGTTGTTAATTTCGCCCGATCGTAGTTGCGATGTCCCCGTTGGCTGCTGCGCATCGCTCTGCTGTTTGATTATCGTTCTCCACGTGTTGGATAAATGCAGAGCGTCGTCTCTCGTATTGAGGTGTCCGGACTTTTTTATTTCGATGGCCTCTCGTATAATCCTAGTCCTAAAATCAGGAATATTAGCTATTTGTTTGCAAGTGCCGAAATCAATTTTATGGCCTGTCTGATGTTGGTGCTGAAACAAAGCAGATGTTGTTTGTTTGTTTCTTATGGCTAAACGATGTTCCTCGAGCCTGGCTGAAATCCTTCTGTTGGTCTGTCCCACATACGTCAGGCTGCACGATCCGCATGCTACACTGTATACTCCTTGGTTTTCCAGAGTAATTTTTTGTTTTGGGTTTCTTAGTATTGCTCCGATGGTATGGTCAGGTTTGTATGCCGTTGATATGTCGTGTTTCCGTAATATTCGGCCGATTTTGTCAGTAACCCCCTTGATGTATGGCAGGACAGCGATCGATCTTCGTTGGGTCTCGTCCTGCACTCTCTGCTGCGGCTGTTGTTGTTTACTGATTGCCTTGCTGATGGTGCGCCTTTGGTATCCGTTTTGTCGAAGACAGGTACTAATTTTCTTCAGTTCTTTATCTCTGTTCCTCTCGTTTGTGAGCCTGAAGGACCGAGCAATTAATGTATTTGCCACTGCCTGTATCTGTGATGGGTGGTGATGAGATTTAGCGTTCAGATATCTATCAGTGTGGGTTGGTTTTCTATAGACAGTGTGTTCCAAGTGTCCATCTTCGGTCCTTGTGATGTGCACATCTAAAAAGGGCAGACTGTTATCCTCTTCAAGTTCTATTGTAAATTGAATCCTTGGGTGAATGGAATTCAGATGGTCTAGGAATTTCAAAAGCTCCTCCTTGCCAAAAGGCCATACAACAAATACGTCATCAACGTATCTTGTCCATAGTTTTGGCTTCAGATTTGCCTTCTCTATTGCTTTCTTTTCGAAGTAAATCATGAAGAGGTTGGCAATCACAGGTGAGAGAGATGATCCCATTGCTGCTCCATCTATTTGTCGGTAAATTTTCCCGTTGTGCATAAAGTAAGCGTTTTTCAGGCAATGTCTTGACAGATCCATTATGTATGGCGGAAGATCTTCGTTTTCTTCTATAAGCAAGAGTGCCTCTTCTACTGGAATACTCGGGTAGAGGGATTTGACATCGAAACTTGCCATAATGTCGTCCTTGTCCATCCTCAGAGAACCTAAAATCTGAGTGAAATGTTCTGAGTTTTTAACATAGGAATCTGCCTTTTCCACTATAGGCTGAAGTGCACTGGCCAGATGTTTTTCCAGCTTGCATAATGGTGAGTTAAAGGCGCTTACGATTGGACGCAGGGGAACCCCGTCCTTATGGATCTTTGGGAGCCCGTAGAATTTTGGGCAACGACTCGATTTTTCCCTCGGAATAAGTCTCTTCTTTGTATCCTCGTTTATTGATGAATCGAGAATTTTGGACTTAGTTGTTTTTTCCAAATATGTCGTGGGATCTCTGGTGACTAGTTTGTATATTGGGTCGTTCAAAATATCCTCCAATTTTGCATTATAATCCGACGTATTCATGACGACAGTGGCATTTCCTTTGTCTGCTGGCATTATTAGAATGTTTTCGTTTTTGTTTAGATTCCTTAAGGCTTGCATTTCTTCTCTGCTTAAGTTTGGTTGCGGTGGTTTTGACTGTCTTAAGACTCTGGCGACATCTTGCCTAATTAACTCCGCATCTTGCTCGTCTATGTTGGAAAGACTTGCTTCGACGTTGGAAACGATCTCTTCGACGGGTACTCTTTTTGGAGCTATTGCGTAGTTAAATCCTTTATTCAGTACGCTGACTTCTGTATCGGAAAGATGGTATGCTGAAATATTATGAACTGTGCTGCTTCGGTTTGTATTTGGCACTTGTCCTGATTTTTTGGAATTTGACTGAAGGATTTCTAATTTCTTCCACAGTTTTTTTGACGTGATGTCCTTGTCTTTCTCAGTGCGCCATGATGTTAATAATTCTATGCGGTCCCACAGCAACTGATGGATCTTGTTGCTCAGTTTCAGGTGGAGTCTGAAAAGTTGTAGCTCAGTCTCACTAATTTCGTACCGGGTCCGCCTGATCTGGTCTTGGAGTAGGGCCTTGCTAGCTTTGTCCAGGATAGCTTGTGTCTTTCTGGTGTGTGTATGATAAGACAACCTTGTAAATGTTGGCAGCAAGTTCTGGTTGCGGCAGTTTTTAAGAAAATTCAAGTTGCACAGCGAAATAACCCTCCTTTTTCTTAGTTTTTCATAACACTTGGTGGCTGTAAAGGTCTCCTTCCCGTAAAGGTGTATGATATTCTCACGTATTGATTCACGGATGGAAAAATATGATGACACTATATTCCGGGATATCATCCGTTCGCTCGTTGAACTCCGGCTGGAATCCTGCATCCGACTGGAATCCTGCAAATCCTGCATCCGACTGGAATCCTGCAGACGTTTCGCCAAAATCTCACTTGGCATCTTCAATGCTCGCGCTCCGAAAACACTTCGAACACTGGGAGGTTATCGGCGGTGCGTGCGGTATTTATACTCTGCGCCGGAGATGGTAACGGTGCTGCTTGTGCGTGGGAGGAGGTGGCTCCGCCCCCTGAATTGTCGCGTTGTTAATTTCGCCCGATCGTAGTTGCGATGTCCCCGTTGGCTGCTGCGCATCGCTCTGCTGTTTGATTATCGTTCTCCACGTGTTGGATAAATGCAGAGCGTCGTCTCTCGTATTGAGGTGTCCGGACTTTTTTATTTCGATGGCCTCTCGTATAATCCTAGTCCTAAAATCAGGAATATTAGCTATTTGTTTGCAAGTGCCGAAATCAATTTTATGGCCTGTCTGATGTTGGTGCTGAAACAAAGCAGATGTTGTTTGTTTGTTTCTTATGGCTAAACGATGTTCCTCGAGCCTGGCTGAAATCCTTCTGTTGGTCTGTCCCACATACGTCAGGCTGCACGATCCGCATGCTACACTGTATACTCCTTGGTTTTCCAGAGTAATTTTTTGTTTTGGGTTTCTTAGTATTGCTCCGATGGTATGGTCAGGTTTGTATGCCGTTGATATGTCGTGTTTCCGTAATATTCGGCCGATTTTGTCAGTAACCCCCTTGATGTATGGCAGGACAGCGATCGATCTTCGTTGGGTCTCGTCCTGCACTCTCTGCTGCGGCTGTTGTTGTTTACTGATTGCCTTGCTGATGGTGCGCCTTTGGTATCCGTTTTGTCGAAGACAGGTACTAATTTTCTTCAGTTCTTTATCTCTGTTCCTCTCGTTTGTGAGCCTGAAGGACCGAGCAATTAATGTATTTGCCACTGCCTGTATCTGTGATGGGTGGTGATGAGATTTAGCGTTCAGATATCTATCAGTGTGGGTTGGTTTTCTATAGACAGTGTGTTCCAAGTGTCCATCTTCGGTCCTTGTGATGTGCACATCTAAAAAGGGCAGACTGTTATCCTCTTCAAGTTCTATTGTAAATTGAATCCTTGGGTGAATGGAATTCAGATGGTCTAGGAATTTCAAAAGCTCCTCCTTGCCAAAAGGCCATACAACAAATACGTCATCAACGTATCTTGTCCATAGTTTTGGCTTCAGATTTGCCTTCTCTATTGCTTTCTTTTCGAAGTAAATCATGAAGAGGTTGGCAATCACAGGTGAGAGAGATGATCCCATTGCTGCTCCATCTATTTGTCGGTAAATTTTCCCGTTGTGCATAAAGTAAGCGTTTTTCAGGCAATGTCTTGACAGATCCATTATGTATGGCGGAAGATCTTCGTTTTCTTCTATAAGCAAGAGTGCCTCTTCTACTGGAATACTCGGGTAGAGGGATTTGACATCGAAACTTGCCATAATGTCGTCCTTGTCCATCCTCAGAGAACCTAAAATCTGAGTGAAATGTTCTGAGTTTTTAACATAGGAATCTGCCTTTTCCACTATAGGCTGAAGTGCACTGGCCAGATGTTTTTCCAGCTTGCATAATGGTGAGTTAAAGGCGCTTACGATTGGACGCAGGGGAACCCCGTCCTTATGGATCTTTGGGAGCCCGTAGAATTTTGGGCAACGACTCGATTTTTCCCTCGGAATAAGTCTCTTCTTTGTATCCTCGTTTATTGATGAATCGAGAATTTTGGACTTAGTTGTTTTTTCCAAATATGTCGTGGGATCTCTGGTGACTAGTTTGTATATTGGGTCGTTCAAAATATCCTCCAATTTTGCATTATAATCCGACGTATTCATGACGACAGTGGCATTTCCTTTGTCTGCTGGCATTATTAGAATGTTTTCGTTTTTGTTTAGATTCCTTAAGGCTTGCATTTCTTCTCTGCTTAAGTTTGGTTGCGGTGGTTTTGACTGTCTTAAGACTCTGGCGACATCTTGCCTAATTAACTCCGCATCTTGCTCGTCTATGTTGGAAAGACTTGCTTCGACGTTGGAAACGATCTCTTCGACGGGTACTCTTTTTGGAGCTATTGCGTAGTTAAATCCTTTATTCAGTACGCTGACTTCTGTATCGGAAAGATGGTATGCTGAAATATTATGAACTGTGCTGCTTCGGTTTGTATTTGGCACTTGTCCTGATTTTTTGGAATTTGACTGAAGGATTTCTAATTTCTTCCACAGTTTTTTTGACGTGATGTCCTTGTCTTTCTCAGTGCGCCATGATGTTAATAATTCTATGCGGTCCCACAGCAACTGATGGATCTTGTTGCTCAGTTTCAGGTGGAGTCTGAAAAGTTGTAGCTCAGTCTCACTAATTTCGTACCGGGTCCGCCTGATCTGGTCTTGGAGTAGGGCCTTGCTAGCTTTGTCCAGGATAGCTTGTGTCTTTCTGGTGTGTGTATGATAAGACAACCTTGTAAATGTTGGCAGCAAGTTCTGGTTGCGGCAGTTTTTAAGAAAATTCAAGTTGCACAGCGAAATAACCCTCCTTTGTCTTAGTTTTTCATAACACTTGGTGGCTGTAAAGGTCTCCTTCCCGTAAAGGTGTATGATATTCTCACGTATTGATTCACGGATGGAAAAATATGATGACACTATATTCCGGGATATCATCCGTTCGCTCGTTGAACTCCGGCTGGAATCCTGCATCCGACTGGAATCCTGCAAATCCTGCATCCGACTGGAATCCTGCAGACGTTTCGCCAAAATCTCACTTGGCATCTTCAATGCTCGCGCTCCGAAAACACTTCGAACACTGGGAGGTTATCGGCGGTGCGTGCGGTATTTATACTCTGCGCCGGAGATGGTAACGGTGCTGCTTGTGCGTGGGAGGAGGTGGCTCCGCCCCCTGAATTGTCGCGTTGTTAATTTCGCCCGATCGTAGTTGCGATGTCCCCGTTGGCTGCTGCGCATCGCTCTGCTGTTTGATTATCGTTCTCCACGTGTTGGATAAATGCAGAGCGTCGTCTCTCGTATTGAGGTGTCCGGACTTTTTTATTTCGATGGCCTCTCGTATAATCCTAGTCCTAAAATCAGGAATATTAGCTATTTGTTTGCAAGTGCCGAAATCAATTTTATGGCCTGTCTGATGTTGGTGCTGAAACAAAGCAGATGTTGTTTGTTTGTTTCTTATGGCTAAACGATGTTCCTCGAGCCTGGCTGAAATCCTTCTGTTGGTCTGTCCCACATACGTCAGGCTGCACGATCCGCATGCTACACTGTATACTCCTTGGTTTTCCAGAGTAATTTTTTGTTTTGGGTTTCTTAGTATTGCTCCGATGGTATGGTCAGGTTTGTATGCCGTTGATATGTCGTGTTTCCGTAATATTCGGCCGATTTTGTCAGTAACCCCCTTGATGTATGGCAGGACAGCGATCGATCTTCGTTGGGTCTCGTCCTGCACTCTCTGCTGCGGCTGTTGTTGTTTACTGATTGCCTTGCTGATGGTGCGCCTTTGGTATCCGTTTTGTCGAAGACAGGTACTAATTTTCTTCAGTTCTTTATCTCTGTTCCTCTCGTTTGTGAGCCTGAAGGACCGAGCAATTAATGTATTTGCCACTGCCTGTATCTGTGATGGGTGGTGATGAGCAAGGCAATCAGTAAACAACAACAGCCGCAGCAGAGAGTGCAGGACGAGACCCAACGAAGATCGATCGCTGTCCTGCCATACATCAAGGGGGTTACTGACAAAATCGGCCGAATATTACGGAAACACGACATATCAACGGCATACAAACCTGACCATACCACCGGAGCAATACTAAGAAACCCAAAACAAAAAATTACTCTGGAAAACCAAGGAGTATACAGTGTAGCATGCGGATCGTGCAGCCTGACGTATGTGGGACAGACCAACAGAAGGATTTCAGCCAGGCTCGAGGAACATCGTTTAGCCATAAGAAACAAACAAACAACATCTGCTTTGTTTCAGCACCAACATCAGACAGGCCATAAAATTGATTTCGGCACTTGCAAACAAATAGCTAATATTCCTGATTTTAGGACTAGGATTATACGAGAGGCCATCGAAATAAAAAAGTCCGGACACCTCAATACGAGAGACGACGCTCTGCATTTATCCAACACGTGGAGAACGATAATCAAACAGCAGAGCGATGCGCAGCAGCCAACGGGGACATCGCAACTACGATCGGGCGAAATTAACAACGCGACAATTCAGGGGGCGGAGCCACCTCCTCCCACGCACAAGCAGCACCGTTACCATCTCCGGCGCAGAGTATAAATACCGCACGCACCGCCGATAACCTCCCAGTGTTCGAAGTGTTTTCGGAGCGCGAGCATTGAAGATGCCAAGTGAGATTTTGGCGAAACGTCTGCAGGATTCCAGTCGGATGCAGGATTTGCAGGATTCCAGTCGGATGCAGGATTCCAGTCGGAGTTCAACGAGCGAACGGATGATATCCCGGAATATAGTGTCATCATATTTTTCCATCCGTGAATCAATACGTGAGAATATCATACACCTTTACGGGAAGGAGACCTTTACAGCCACCAAGTGTTATGAAAAACTAAGACAAAGGAGGGTTATTTCGCTGTGCAACTTGAATTTTCTTAAAAACTGCCGCAACCAGAACTTGCTGCCAACATTTACAAGGTTGTCTTATCATACACACACCAGAAAGACACAAGCTATCCTGGACAAAGCTAGCAAGGCCCTACTCCAAGACCAGATCAGGCGGACCCGGTACGAAATTAGTGAGACTGAGCTACAACTTTTCAGACTCCACCTGAAACTGAGCAACAAGATCCATCAGTTGCTGTGGGACCGCATAGAATTATTAACATCATGGCGCACTGAGAAAGACAAGGACATCACGTCAAAAAAACTGTGGAAGAAATTAGAAATCCTTCAGTCAAATTCCAAAAAATCAGGACAAGTGCCAAATACAAACCGAAGCAGCACAGTTCATAATATTTCAGCATACCATCTTTCCGATACAGAAGTCAGCGTACTGAATAAAGGATTTAACTACGCAATAGCTCCAAAAAGAGTACCCGTCGAAGAGATCGTTTCCAACGTCGAAGCAAGTCTTTCCAACATAGACGAGCAAGATGCGGAGTTAATTAGGCAAGATGTCGCCAGAGTCTTAAGACAGTCAAAACCACCGCAACCAAACTTAAGCAGAGAAGAAATGCAAGCCTTAAGGAATCTAAACAAAAACGAAAACATTCTAATAATGCCAGCAGACAAAGGAAATGCCACTGTCGTCATGAATACGTCGGATTATAATGCAAAATTGGAGGATATTTTGAACGACCCAATATACAAACTAGTCACCAGAGATCCCACGACATATTTGGAAAAAACAACTAAGTCCAAAATTCTCGATTCATCAATAAACGAGGATACAAAGAAGAGACTTATTCCGAGGGAAAAATCGAGTCGTTGCCCAAAATTCTACGGGCTCCCAAAGATCCATAAGGACGGGGTTCCCCTGCGTCCAATCGTAAGCGCCTTTAACTCACCATTATGCAAGCTGGAAAAACATCTGGCCAGTGCACTTCAGCCTATAGTGGAAAAGGCAGATTCCTATGTTAAAAACTCAGAACATTTCACTCAGATTTTAGGTTCTCTGAGGATGGACAAGGACGACATTATGGCAAGTTTCGATGTCAAATCCCTCTACCCGAGTATTCCAGTAGAAGAGGCACTCTTGCTTATAGAAGAAAACGAAGATCTTCCGCCATACATAATGGATCTGTCAAGACATTGCCTGAAAAACGCTTACTTTATGCACAACGGGAAAATTTACCGACAAATAGATGGAGCAGCAATGGGATCATCTCTCTCACCTGTGATTGCCAACCTCTTCATGATTTACTTCGAAAAGAAAGCAATAGAGAAGGCAAATCTGAAGCCAAAACTATGGACAAGATACGTTGATGACGTATTTGTTGTATGGCCTTTTGGCAAGGAGGAGCTTTTGAAATTCCTAGACCATCTGAATTCCATTCACCCAAGGATTCAATTTACAATAGAACTTGAAGAGGATAACAGTCTGCCCTTTTTAGATGTGCACATCACAAGGACCGAAGATGGACACTTGGAACACACTGTCTATAGAAAACCAACCCACACTGATAGATATCTGAACGCTAAATCTCATCACCACCCATCACAGATACAGGCAGTGGCAAATACATTAATTGCTCGGTCCTTCAGGCTCACAAACGAGACGAACAGAGATAAAGAACTGAAGAAAATTAGTACCTGTCTTCGACAAAACGGATACCAAAGGCGCACCATCAGCAAGGCAATCAGTAAACAACAACAGCCGCAGCAGAGAGTGCAGGACGAGACCCAACGAAGATCGATCGCTGTCCTGCCATACATCAAGGGGGTTACTGACAAAATCGGCCGAATATTACGGAAACACGACATATCAACGGCATACAAACCTGACCATACCATCGGAGCAATACTAAGAAACCCAAAACAAAAAATTACTCTGGAAAACCAAGGAGTATACAGTGTAGCATGCGGATCGTGCAGCCTGACGTATGTGGGACAGACCAACAGAAGGATTTCAGCCAGGCTCGAGGAACATCGTTTAGCCATAAGAAACAAACAAACAACATCTGCTTTGTTTCAGCACCAACATCAGACAGGCCATAAAATTGATTTCGGCACTTGCAAACAAATAGCTAATATTCCTGATTTTAGGACTAGGATTATACGAGAGGCCATCGAAATAAAAAAGTCCGGACACCTCAATACGAGAGACGACGCTCTGCATTTATCCAACACGTGGAGAACGATAATCAAACAGCAGAGCGATGCGCAGCAGCCAACGGGGACATCGCAACTACGATCGGGCGAAATTAACAACGCGACAATTCAGGGGGCGGAGCCACCTCCTCCCACGCACAAGCAGCACCGTTACCATCTCCGGCGCAGAGTATAAATACCGCACGCACCGCCGATAACCTCCCAGTGTTCGAAGTGTTTTCGGAGCGCGAGCATTGAAGATGCCAAGTGAGATTTTGGCGAAACGTCTGCAGGATTCCAGTCGGATGCAGGATTTGCAGGATTCCAGTCGGATGCAGGATTCCAGTCGGAGTTCAACGAGCGAACGGATGATATCCCGGAATATAGTGTCATCATATTTTTCCATCCGTGAATCAATACGTGAGAATATCATACACCTTTACGGGAAGGAGACCTTTACAGCCACCAAGTGTTATGAAAAACTAAGACAAAGGAGGGTTATTTCGCTGTGCAACTTGAATTTTCTTAAAAACTGCCGCAACCAGAACTTGCTGCCAACATTTACAAGGTTGTCTTATCATACACACACCAGAAAGACACAAGCTATCCTGGACAAAGCTAGCAAGGCCCTACTCCAAGACCAGATCAGGCGGACCCGGTACGAAATTAGTGAGACTGAGCTACAACTTTTCAGACTCCACCTGAAACTGAGCAACAAGATCCATCAGTTGCTGTGGGACCGCATAGAATTATTAACATCATGGCGCACTGAGAAAGACAAGGACATCACGTCAAAAAAACTGTGGAAGAAATTAGAAATCCTTCAGTCAAATTCCAAAAAATCAGGACAAGTGCCAAATACAAACCGAAGCAGCACAGTTCATAATATTTCAGCATACCATCTTTCCGATACAGAAGTCAGCGTACTGAATAAAGGATTTAACTACGCAATAGCTCCAAAAA
This sequence comes from Cylas formicarius, assembly GCF_029955315.1. Lineage (NCBI taxonomy): Eukaryota > Metazoa > Arthropoda > Insecta > Coleoptera > Brentidae > Cylas > Cylas formicarius. Next base: position 15,317,589 of record NW_026844361.1, on the reverse strand, counting down.
GAGTACCCGTCGAAGAGATCGTTTCCAACGTCGAAGCAAGTCTTTCCAACATAGACGAGCAAGATGCGGAGTTAATTAGGCAAGATGTCGCCAGAGTCTTAAGACAGTCAAAACCACCGCAACCAAACTTAAGCAGAGAAGAAATGCAAGCCTTAAGGAATCTAAACAAAAACGAAAACATTCTAATAATGCCAGCAGACAAAGGAAATGCCACTGTCGTCATGAATACGTCGGATTATAATGCAAAATTGGAGGATATTTTGAACGACCCAATATACAAACTAGTCACCAGAGATCCCACGACATATTTGGAAAAAACAACTAAGTCCAAAATTCTCGATTCATCAATAAACGAGGATACAAAGAAGAGACTTATTCCGAGGGAAAAATCGAGTCGTTGCCCAAAATTCTACGGGCTCCCAAAGATCCATAAGGACGGGGTTCCCCTGCGTCCAATCGTAAGCGCCTTTAACTCACCATTATGCAAGCTGGAAAAACATCTGGCCAGTGCACTTCAGCCTATAGTGGAAAAGGCAGATTCCTATGTTAAAAACTCAGAACATTTCACTCAGATTTTAGGTTCTCTGAGGATGGACAAGGACGACATTATGGCAAGTTTCGATGTCAAATCCCTCTACCCGAGTATTCCAGTAGAAGAGGCACTCTTGCTTATAGAAGAAAACGAAGATCTTCCGCCATACATAATGGATCTGTCAAGACATTGCCTGAAAAACGCTTACTTTATGCACAACGGGAAAATTTACCGACAAATAGATGGAGCAGCAATGGGATCATCTCTCTCACCTGTGATTGCCAACCTCTTCATGATTTACTTCGAAAAGAAAGCAATAGAGAAGGCAAATCTGAAGCCAAAACTATGGACAAGATACGTTGATGACGTATTTGTTGTATGGCCTTTTGGCAAGGAGGAGCTTTTGAAATTCCTAGACCATCTGAATTCCATTCACCCAAGGATTCAATTTACAATAGAACTTGAAGAGGATAACAGTCTGCCCTTTTTAGATGTGCACATCACAAGGACCGAAGATGGACACTTGGAACACACTGTCTATAGAAAACCAACCCACACTGATAGATATCTGAACGCTAAATCTCATCACCACCCATCACAGATACAGGCAGTGGCAAATACATTAATTGCTCGGTCCTTCAGGCTCACAAACGAGACGAACAGAGATAAAGAACTGAAGAAAATTAGTACCTGTCTTCGACAAAACGGATACCAAAGGCGCACCATCAGCAAGGCAATCAGTAAACAACAACAGCCGCAGCAGAGAGTGCAGGACGAGACCCAACGAAGATCGATCGCTGTCCTGCCATACATCAAGGGGGTTACTGACAAAATCGGCCGAATATTACGGAAACACGACATATCAACGGCATACAAACCTGACCATACCATCGGAGCAATACTAAGAAACCCAAAACAAAAAATTACTCTGGAAAACCAAGGAGTATACAGTGTAGCATGCGGATCGTGCAGCCTGACGTATGTGGGACAGACCAACAGAAGGATTTCAGCCAGGCTCGAGGAACATCGTTTAGCCATAAGAAACAAACAAACAACATCTGCTTTGTTTCAGCACCAACATCAGACAGGCCATAAAATTGATTTCGGCACTTGCAAACAAATAGCTAATATTCCTGATTTTAGGACTAGGATTATACGAGAGGCCATCGAAATAAAAAAGTCCGGACACCTCAATACGAGAGACGACGCTCTGCATTTATCCAACACGTGGAGAACGATAATCAAACAGCAGAGCGATGCGCAGCAGCCAACGGGGACATCGCAACTACGATCGGGCGAAATTAACAACGCGACAATTCAGGGGGCGGAGCCACCTCCTCCCACGCACAAGCAGCACCGTTACCATCTCCGGCGCAGAGTATAAATACCGCACGCACCGCCGATAACCTCCCAGTGTTCGAAGTGTTTTCGGAGCGCGAGCATTGAAGATGCCAAGTGAGATTTTGGCGAAACGTCTGCAGGATTCCAGTCGGATGCAGGATTTGCAGGATTCCAGTCGGATGCAGGATTCCAGTCGGAGTTCAACGAGCGAACGGATGATATCCCGGAATATAGTGTCATCATATTTTTCCATCCGTGAATCAATACGTGAGAATATATATATATATATATATATATATATATATATATATATATATATATATATATATATATATATATATATATATATATATATATATATATATATATATTTTTTTTTTTTTTTTTCACGTATTGATTCACGGATGGACAAATGTGATGACACTATATTCCGGGATATCATCCGTTCGCTTGTTGAACTCCGACTGGAATCCTGCAGACGTTTCGCCAAAATCTCACTTGGCATCTTCAATGCTCGCGCTCCGAAAACACTTTGAAGTGTTCGAAGTTCAACAAGCGAACGGATGATATCCCGAAATATAGTGTCATCATATATATATATATATATATATATATATATATATATATATATATATATATATATATATATATATATATATATATATATATATATATATATATATATATATATATATATATATATATATATATATATATATATATATATATATATATATATATATATATATATATATATATATATATATATATATATATATATATATATATATATATATATATATATATATATATATATATATATATATATATATATATATATATATATATATATATATATATATATATATATATATATGATGACAATCACTAACTCCGAAAAGACGGACTAGCATCCACCCAGAAGTAACTGACCGAGAAGCTACGCTTTAATTAGTCTACGAAAAGCTGCAGCTAGGC